>NW_024881272.1:18775322-27837822 GCF_018691265.1 Tyto alba
AGGGAGCATATCTTCATGTCATCCTCTGTAGGCTCCCAGAGAGGGGGTGGTGTGAACCCCTGGCAAGCTGACAGCATGGGGGGGCAAATTCTCCTGTCCAGTGCTGAGCGTGCTGCTCTTGCTGGCCAGGACACAGAGGAGCCACGATGTACAGGTGAGCTGCACTGCCCTTCCTTCTGCTCTTCCTCCCACACCCACCCCATCAGCAAAGGTATGCTGGAGGCGTGAGAATCTGTGGTGTTGATAGCAGGGGGTGTTTGTGGTGTGAAGGAGATGCCAGGGACATCTCTGCTTTTCAGAGGTTATTCTCCAGCTGATTTAATTTCCACTTTGCCAAAGTGGCGAGCTCTTGTGAAGCTCTGGATCCACGTGGCTCAAGGTAGTCTGACCCACTTCTGCTGAACTGGAACTGATTCAGTAAAAACAGGTCAGGCCACTACGAGCTGCCCCAAGCCCCGCGCGAGTGCCAGCTCCCAGCCACGTTAGCATTTCAGCTGAATCCGTTTGAGCACGAGTCCTCAGAGCAGACTGACACACAAGCGAGGCTGAGCTGGGTGTTGGCATGCAGGAGAGCGGAAGAGAAAATTAACGTTTAGAAAAATCATAATTTTGGCATGGTGGTTGAAACTGACACTAAACAAGAAATTAAAAAATTAAAACACAAAGTATGCTTTCTATTCACTGGCCTTGGGCTCTAGCTCAGGGATAGTCCTTGGAAAGACCTATGAATGCAAGAAAGGAGATGTGGAGCCAGCCTAGTTTGTGTTTTAAACCACCTCATAGAGATGTGGAGGGGTTCAGGCTGTGGCTAAGCTTTCAAAGAAGGCTTTTGCTAGCCCAGAGTAATGTGCAGCAAAGTTGGGCGGGTGGGATTAAAATATGCCCTCACCAAACGTTTGCCTTGAAGATTGGCCGAATAATAGGTACATTGGGGTTTTTCATATTGGTATAAACATCTCAGAAAACAAAAATTATTTAAAAGCAAATGTTGGCAAAAAAAGAGCCTGCCTCTCTTCGCTCTAATACTGACAAAGTATGTCTTTCCCCTTCTCCACAGCTCCTCCAGCAATCAGTGGAACTGTAATTAACCTGAGGGCAGCCCCAGACCGCTGCGAGCACGGCAGGATCAAGGCAAGGGGCAGGGGATGAGCTGGTCGGAGGCTGATGAAGATTTGGACCTGCGTTCCAGAAGAGATGGCTGGGGGGACACGCTTCCCCCTAAGGAGCTGTCGGGTCACACTGACACTGCTGCCTTCTTTTTTCAGCCTGTATCAGTCACCCATATGAGATGGCTCTTTTCATACCATCTTCTCAACACAGGGCTGAGGTTTGTATGGAAATGCTGTCTGTCTGTCAGTGTCCCTACCTGTGCCTGTGGTGGGTGCTCGTTCTCATGTGAACTGCAGACCACTGATTAAATGTGCTCCCACACCACTGGTGAGCAATTGCAGCACACCAATTTGGGCAACCATGTGTTCTCACTGAGCCCTGTTGTACTGTGCAGTAATTAAAAAGTCATGAGTCCCATTTAAATATAGGGCATTCTGTCCTAAACCTCTGAGTGCCTGTGGGTGTAAGCTTGCTCTCCAAGGATGTTCCCTGGTCTGTGTACTTGCACCAGCTTCATCAAAAGGATGTAGGAAATGCCAGATCCAGATATGTGAATTCTATTTGGTTTGGGTTTGTTTTGTTTTGGTTTGGTTTGTTTTTAATACATCACTGATCAGTCCAGGGATGGCAAAAATTAATAGTAATGAGCTAATTACTATACCAGCTGCCTACAAAGAGGCGTCCTGTAGGCAGACTCCTTCTGCCCATTTGCCTTCTGGTTAAACCACCACTCTAGAAATTATAAAACAAAACTTTTTTTTCTCTTTATAAACATCTATCAGCGTCACCTTTATATGGCCCACAGCACCAACACTGCCTAGCTTTTAACTTCTCAAAATCCAGCCAGAATCTCCCCTAGCACATTATAACACATTTTACTAGCTTGAGCAGGGTAAAACACAGCCGTCTCCCCAAATGGATGGCTGCTGAGCTCCAGCAGCCTCCACGCGAGGACGGGCGCGCCATCTGCGTGCCTCCCAACGTCCGAAGCCCGTTCACAACTGCCAGCCCTTTGAAAAGCCAGCCTGTTTCTCTGATTGATTCACTTTTTAATGAACTGGGAAAGCCTGTGAACTTAAACCCTGACACCTCCACCTCCCTCCTTTCCTAGCCATCCCTGCAGCAATGTACTGATTATATTTCAAGTTATTATGGGATTAATACAGCTGCCCCCGGTGCCTCTTTCCCCTGAACTTCATCAATAAAAGTTGTGTATTACTCTTACTCCAGTTAGTTCGGTTTCTCCCTGAATCTCTCCATGTAACCTGTGACGTGTCGGCAAGGCTGGACCATAACAGCCCTTCAAAGCTGCCAACGCTGCTAGCGTTTAAAGCCTACTTGTGTCACAGCCTTGCATAAGCTGTGTGTATTTAAGAGGACCTCTTGAGCTTTGCTGTGCGCTGCATCAGCTCTCTAAATGGGTAGCACATACTTAGCACTATGGAAAATAATGAAATAAGATAATCCACAAAAAAAAATTAAATAGATTGTACCGGTGTCATCTTTCTTTGAATTCACAGTGGAGCTGTAAAAAAATACTCTATACAGGCAAGTTCAGTGGAAGGAGAAAAGGAAGGCAGGGAGAGCAAAAGACCTGGGCACAGAGAGTCCAGTTTTTCACACATAACATTCCTTTATACAGTACAAGCTTTAGGTTTAGGTTTTTTGTTGGTGTTTTGGGGGTTTTTTCTCCCCCCGGGAATCCCATTTTCTAAAAACATCGTTAAAAATGTAATTAACTGGCTTATTCTTTGGAAAGTCTGCAATTGTTTACAAAAGAATTGCCACACAAGCTGCCACCTTCGACTGTGTTGAAGCGGGAAGTTATGCTCTTGTTTACAACTGTGCATCAATTCCACAATATATTTAGTTTTGGTACAAGTTACATATAAAATTCTTACTGAGCTTAATGTTGCAGCAAATAACACATATAGTAAGTGAGTAGGATTTATCACTGGCTGTAATGTCGTAGCATATATTCTAAATATATACGGTGAATGATATATACACACGCACATGCAAACAAAATGGAAATATATTTAGTTTAAGAAGTGATGAATTGTGTTTGCTTTCATTATTCTCATTTTGTATGTAGGAGAACGGAGAGCAAGCACATCCACGAAAAGGGTGGCTGGTTGGGATCGCATCCGTGAAGCAACACCCTCAGCAACAAACAGGTTAGAGGAGAAACAGCACTTTGCTACCTGTGGCACCAGAGCGGGGGGTCCCTCGGGAGTGAGGGGCCCGGTGTGGTTGGTGGGATACAAACAAATCCCATGGAGTCCCGCGATGCTCCCAGAAAGCATAAAACATCTATCCAGCTAAAAAGTCTCTCCCAAGATGTTTTATTTAAACTTCTTTCTTAAAGAAGGAAGTGGCAATTTTCCCCTTTAAATTTTTTTTTTTTTTTTTTTCCCCTTTTGGTCTTTCTCGTAAACTCAGAGGCCAGAAGGCTATGCTTAAATAATTCATCTACAAATTTGCAATATCTTTTTGAACTATAGCAATTAAACAGAAAATAGAAAAATCAGCTCAGCATCCTGTTTGGATGTAATTAAAGGTATAATCTGTTCCATTTGAATACTTCAGTGCTTACCCTTCTTAAAACAACAAATAAGAATAGTAGCTCATTTGCAATATGTTTTTTTTTTTCTTCAAGCTAGCTAAAAAAGACTAACTGATGAAGCAAGAATAATAATTTTTAAATGTGGCATAAGCACAAAAATACCAACTACAGCTTTTGAATGATTGCTGCAGATCCCAAGTCTGATGAGAGTTCAATAACAAGGGTTACAAGCTTTATGGTAAAACACTGAAGTCTTCCACTGTTTGGTATCAGCAGCTTGATATGGCTGATATAATTACCTATCAAATACATCAGTGGAATGAATATCAGAGGATATCCAAAAATATGTAAGTGGGATGCACATCAGCTCAGTCTTTTAGGGGCTGTTTGATCTTAAGGTTTTTTCCTAAGAATAAAAAACAAATACTGCATTCATTGCCCTTTTGTTTTCTGTAAGCAGCTGATGATTTTGCAGCACAATAAAATTAGCCTATTAATGGCTGGCTTATGAGTTTTAGCAGGATTTTTTTTCCTCCTACTGGACATTTCTCCACTGCTCAAAGAAATTGAAGTCAGGTGTAAAGTTAATATCTGCCTTGTTCATTTATTCTTCTGTAAGCAATCAAGATTTCCCCAAAACACAGGGCAATCTCATGTCTTTCGAGAATTAATATAGGCCCTGTTCTCTCAATTTAGTTTAACAAAACAACTGGCATAAGTTCAATGGAGCCAATGATTATTCTGAGAGGTTACGGCGAACCACAGAAGTTGTTAGCGGAAAGCTTGCTTGTAAGATCCCCTAAGAGGAAAAGTATACGGATATTTCAAAAAGTAATTAACAGCATATTCCAACAATGTGAGGAAGAAACATCAGCTGGTTTAGCTGCAAGCGGAACCCGGCTGCATGTGGAGAGCTTCGGCTTGTCCAACAGCCGCCACTCCCTGAAGAGTGAAGGACGGGATGAGCGCCAGAGGGGAGCACTGGCCGCCACCGCTGCGAAAGGCACGGGGGCCTCTCGCCCCGCCAACCTCGCTGTGCCGGCAGCCCGGCTGCCTCCCCCGCGGGCCGGGACCCAACCAGGAGGGGTGACTCTTCTCAAAATGTCCATTTTCTTTCCACTATAGCTTGCTCCCCCCAAAAAATTTCTTTGGGACCAGAATGTCTCAAGCTTAGTTTTGGGTATAATACTAGAGTTTGTAGGACTATTTCAACAAAATTGTTGAGGTTTTTTTGGTTAGGTTTGTTTTTTTTAAAGTTAAATACATAGCAATTAATAAAAAACATCCTAAAAAGCAAAATTATTTTTTAAAGCATTTTTAATCATTCAAAAAAAATCGATTTTAAAGCTCAGCATTTGTAAGCTGAGGTGAACATCTAAAGTAGCAGGGAACAGATTTAAACAGCTAAAATTATTACAAAAATGTAAGAGTGATATTATACATGAGAACAAAATGGCACAATGGTCTACAAGGCCTGTATTAGAACGGTGAATATGAGAGAAGTTTAAGCGCAAATTTTTTGAAAGTTACTCAAACCCTTTTAAAATTTCCAGCCTTCCTGCCTGTGTGCACTTTGCTGTTTGAAAGCCCAGGCCCATTTTAGGACTGGGACTTCAGAGGTTTGAGACCACCCTCAGAGCGTTCCTCAAGCATCACCCTATTACAGGGACAGCTCTTGTTTAAATCACTGGATCTGGATCAGCAAGTGGGTAGCACATACTTAGCATTATTGAAAATAATGAAATGAGCTAATAAAAAAAAAAAAAAAAAAGATTGTGCCAGTGACACTTTTCTTTGAATCCACAGTAAAGTCGCATCTTTTCTGACCTGGCTAAACACGCCACAGTATGGAATGCACAGGCCGTTCCAGTAACTAAAATTCTGCAATTTACTACTTTTAATACAGTAGCACTGCGAGGCCTCATTAGAAAAAAATAAAAATAAAAAAAAATCCAGCCCTTGCGGTGCCAGTCCCTTGCTTGCCCTTCAGTGGACAAGCTAGAGGTGAGCAGGGGCAAAAAAAGGAACATGAGCCACCAGGCAGGACTAAGGCTTACATCGCCAGCTACCATCTTAGATCCCAGTGCCTCCCCCTTGAACTGCGTAGCCTCATGCGTGCCAGAAGCATTTCTGAGAACTTAATGCTAGAACTACTGCTAAAAGAAGCACAACAACGGAACCCAACTTGTTAAAAAATACCCACAGAGGAGAGAAAAAAAATCTTCAACACAGTCGCGTCTGTCTCCAGTAAACAGGACTTTTTTCAGGCCTTGGGCTCAAACATACGACCAAGCTGCTGCGGGTGAATGAATTACTGTCAGCTGGGCCGTTTTCACTCAGGTTTAAGCACAGGCGAGCTACCGGCCATCCGCCGGGGCCGAGAGCCTGCACACGCCGGGCGGTGCGGCCGCTCAGCGGCACGCGGGCCCTCGTGTCGCCCGTTAGCACCTGGCACGGCAGTTTGCTCAGCAGCACTCGTCTGCCCGGCTGGGTCCCACTTCAGGACCAGGACCCCAGCCACGTCACCCCCCAGGGAACATCTCTGAGAGACACGAACCTGTTTCTAAATGAAGAGCTTATCTCATGCATGCCACAGGTGTGATGTCATCCCCTCTGGCGAAGGAATGAGGATGTCTACAGCCGGCGCGGTGCAAAAATGCAGGAACTAAAGTTAACATGTCTCACTCAGACTTTGTTAAAATATGGTGATAATTAAGATATATAATTGCCACTACAAAGTTAATTCCTCTTTGAGTTCTTACAAACAAGTTTTTAATTTGCACCAAAAATTTACATTTCAGATTTCAAGTCAACCACGAATGGCTACAAGCTTGGCAGGGGACCCAAGGCGGTGGCTGGCGGGTTCTGCCAGGCTTGGGGGCAGGAGCACTGTGGCTTCCCGGGAATGTCACGGGCAAACAATCACCAGCAAACCCTGGGTGCACACAGGTAAGACGCTCGGATTGCTTTAAACTGTCTCATCTATTGTACAAGTGTGAAAAATAATAGCCATGTCAGATAAACTTCTGCTTTTTATTAAAAAAAACACCAACAACTTATAAGGTAATTGATTGCTTTCTTCTAGTCTTTTATTAGTTGTGATTAAGGAGGTATAGTAGCCCTGTTTACACAGCTCTAACAAGTCAGGACCTGCAGTACGTTATTGGCTTGCGGCCCACAACTTGCAGTCCATTCTCAACAGAATCAATCTGAAGTTGAAAACATCCCCTGTAGGAAGCGTACACATCCCTGCTTATACAGGAACAGAAAACAGTAATAACTTCAGGTCCTGTAAGTTGCAAGTTCAACTTACAGAGATCAGCCCTGACTTGTCATTGCTCTCAGCATGTTCGTGATGAGATCAGAGTGCTTCACGGAAGACTCATACTTTCAACTTGACAAGGGACATAGGTGAGCATGTTACACTTCACTGTTACTCACAGCTCATACTGCAGAACTAAATCGAGAGCTCCTCACTATTTAACATGCAGTCAAAGCACTGCCAATCTAAAATGGCTGATCAGTAATACTTTAATTGCAGTTTCATAGAAACAAATTGCTATTTAATTGCAGTAAGCTCTTCTGTGGCTTAGGTGGACTGACAATAGGCATACACCTGGCACGAAAAGTAACAAGCAGCGACAATGGTTATCTGGTACTTCATGTACAGGAGGCTCAGGCCGTGAAATCAGACCTGGAACACCTAATTTCATACCGAAGAAACAAAATACTTAAAAATATATGTAAATACACACATAACTGTTCTCATCTGAATTTTTTTTTTTTTATTTTAATAGAGCAGTTCAGAACATAGAACCTTGCAAGAAGCCTCATACTTGACATATAACTACCAGGTAAAGAATTTGAGAAAAAAATTAAAATCTTTTGAAATGCATGGTGGTACTGATACCAAGTCATACTATGCCAGGATGTGTTTGGTTTTGGGTTTTTTTTAGTATTTACACTAAAATTATATAATGCAAATTTTATCATTGTTAACTAGCAGGGGAAAAGGGAAACAAGCTCAGTGTGGTTAATATTCTACAGATGTGACTTAATTTCATAGGCTTCATTTTGGTAAGACATTCTCATTTTATATTTCATAAGATACTGCATAACCTGTTAAAATATTTAAAGATAAATCATGTAGGACTGAAAAGACAGTATCTTGTTGCAAACAGAATTTGGTTTGGAAAGGCTTAATGTCCCACTGCCTGCCAGGATGCGTAAATCTCGTAACTAGACAGCTGGATAGGTAAAAACATTAAACCCATTTAGAGGGCAATCTTTTTACAAAATTGTTTCATTAATAAGAGTGACAATTTATATGATTGAGACGTTTAGATGCAGTATAGACAGAGCATTTTATCCAGGTTCACGAGGATGATTTCAGATTAGTAATATTTCCTTTGTTTTTTTTTAACAGCATTCATTTTTGAAAGTGAGGGAAGCTCTTACTGAATGATTATTTGTATGACTTTCCAGCAGCACTAAATGCAGAGGGTGTATTTCAGCCTCAGTGTAGCAAATGCATATGATAAAAGGTGAACAAGTCCATGTTTTTCCTTACAGACCTCCTAAAAAAGTGTTTTTTCACATAAGGACAAAGCTAAGTGTTTCCAGTAGCCTTCTATCCACACCTACCATCCCCATTAGAGCCTGTTTTATTGTCTGAAATGCCTCTGGTTTCAAGAAAGTGTTTTTCCTAAAGCAAGAATACTACTTAAATATGTTCTATTGTATATTCATAGCTCCATTAGTCCTCCTCCAATTTAGCACATCAAAGCAAAGACTTCATCACTTGCATGTGGATTATGCTAACATGAGTGACATTTGTAATCTTATAGGTCTGCAACTTCAGAAATGCTTTTAAAGTAAGCTATTAAATAGGTAGCTGTGCTTTACAAACGAGTCATATAATAGTTTATTTAAAGCCGTTAATGAACTTCAACCTCTACATCACTAAATGCTATACTACATTACTTACTGGAAGTTATTAGCTATCTTCTTAGCACTTCTGTGTTATATTGGACAACCAAAAATCTGTATGTTCGATTTAAACACTGTATCTTGAGTGCTTATACTGAAAGAGTATAAAAAAAAATGTCTACAGTCTCACTAATACTTGAATTCTGTATTCAGGTGACTTCAAGTGTCTTTTCAAAGCAGCATAATTTGCAGGACTCTACCTAAAGACCTTAATGCCAGTTAAAAAAGCTTAAATAATTATTTTAAAAAGATGTAAATGCATTTTTAATTAAAAAGTCACACATAGCCTCAGTCATTTTATGCTTTATATGTTATGCAAGTATTCTTTTGTCTTTACTGTCTGATACTGTACACTACGGTATTTTCTTTTCTCTGCGACAGTCCTATTTTTCCTCAAGCACTGAAATGTTAGAAGAAATTCAGCAGACCGCCAATATACTAGAGGTCAAGAAGTAGAACCTGAAAAAAAAAAAATCTGCTGTTGGTTGTTTAAACAGACAAATCTATAAATCAGCTTTTTGTATATCGGCATCACAACAAAAATAAGTCAAGTCCACTCCGTAACCAAGCACACTGAACAGTGAACACCTATCTCAAAAACAGAATTAAAGAATATAATCACTATGTATTTCAAATATATTAGCCTCTTATAAAAGTAAAGTAGTTGTTAATATTGATTTGTTATTAATTGTGGCAGAGGCACATTCTAAGTGCTTGCAGTTTCCTGACTGAAGCCATAAAATGCACAGCCACAGATGCATGTTAGTATTCTTGCTACGAACATGAAAAGCCAGATTTTTTTCTCAAAATTATTCTGCACAGCTCTACCACCGAGCAGCTGATTGGAAAAACCCACTAAATGAAGTTGCTCCTTTCCTAAGCTTAGAAGAGGCTTTGTTGCTTGGGGGTGAGGGGTTGTGTGTGTGTGTATTTTTTGTCTGTTTGCTTTCAGAGAACAGATCATATTTGAGATTAGTTCATTTTCGGAAATAGCCCGGGAAACACGTTTTTCTTTCCTTAAGATTATCAGTGTTGAAAAGTTAGTCTCTTAACACAGCAAACACAACTTTATGTTGTTCAGATCAGAATAGCTATTGTATTTCTTTTTATGAATACCCAATTCTAGTGCTCAGCATGAGGTACAGACCTTTTGTTGTTTTTTATTTTATTATTCTTTGACCTTTTTTAGTATATACATATACTCTCATGCTTGCGCGCTCACAGACACATGCACACCCTTAACACAGATGATTCGGCGGAAAGGAGCTGGATAGGAAGAGACCACAGTACCTATATGTGTGCCATAATTCACTGCAATATGAATTATAATATACTTGCTGTCACCAGAATTAAGAATCTCAATGAAAAATAAAATATAACTTTGAGGTAGTGCTCTGTTATCCTTGTCACAAGTAACAGAGTTAAGTAGTTTAACAGATTCTTTAGTGGCGTAAGACAAAAAAAAACGACCAAACCAAAAAGCTAGTTTTAAAGGTAACTGACAATTAAGGTAATGACTACGGAAAATGTAGTTTCAGAATGTAGGCTGGTTTTTTCTTAAAAAAAAAGCAAAGCTTCTAAAACCCATACTCAATTCAGTGTTGTTTTACTTTTTTATTATTTAAATACACCATACTAGAGCAAATGTCTCTGAAAATATCACAAATAAAAGATTTTTCTTCATTCAGCAAATTAGAAGTAGGTGAAAATTTCTACACAGTAGCTGCTATGAGCCTGATATTTTTTTTTTTTTTGCCATGGGAAGTAGCAACATTAGGACAAAAACACTTACATGCATACATACATTGTATTTTACAGAGATACAATAAAAGTGTTTGTGATAGAATATCACAAAAGCCACATCTTTATCTCATGTTCAGTTTGATTGAAACACATTTCCTTACAACACTTAAATATACAAAGAGCAAATAGAATGTTGTTAAGGTAAAACACAGGGTACAAACTGGCCAGTGCCCTGCTAATTGTTAATGAGGGTAGAAAGCAGATTTCAATGCTTCTTTTAATTAGCTTCATTAGTCATCTTCCCCACCCGCTCCCCCCCCCCCCCCCCCAAGATGTCCTCCGGTGGATCTTTTTTCATTTTCTCTACAGTCTCCCATTAGCCCAGGTTCATGGAGTCCTTAATGCTCATATTCAGTCATTTTAATACACCAATAAATGTGGGAAGGGCAATCAAGAATAAAGAAGGTGCAATGGTATGGAGCTGGCATTGATGCTAGCTACAAAGGTGACTTGTCTACTTGGAGACATGGGATCCATCTGTGATGAACAAAATTTGAGATGAAGGCACGCATTCTGCATTACTCTGACCTTTTAGCAGACCTGTAAGAAATAAAAATGGGTATCATCTTAGCTAGAATACTAAATTTGAGATAGGAAACTACAACATGACTGCTTTTGTCTTTTCCTTATTCACTAATCTCTTTTTTATTAGATTACTTTCCAACTGTGACTTGATTAAGGTTTTCTACACTATCTATTCATACTGCTAACGTTTCAATTTCAAACAGCAAAAAGCAAACATTTTCTGCAGTATCACTACTAAAAAGAGCAGACAGGGAAGGGAAAAAAAAAAAAGAAAAGAAAAAAAAAAAAAGAGACAACAATAAATAAGTGTACTTTCTGGTAACAAATCGTACAGTGAATAAGGTGGTTCTTCTGGGCCCCTTTTAAAAGGGAAGAAACATTATGCCATGCCTTTGAAGAAGCTAGTAATATGATCTTATAATTGGAAGAAATAGTGTGTAAAGCAAATAAGAAGTACAGCCAATATCCTCCCAAGGCAACTTTGGTTAATATGCTGCATTGCACAAGAGCTAAATATAGGTATTTCAGGATTTCCCCCCCCCCCCCCCCCCCCCCCCCATTTAAAATTCCTCATCTGGTGTGTTAGTTAATGTTACATAAACATTTTAATATATGAAGTCAAACATGTGCTTTCACACTGGTGTTAATGAATTGTGATAATTAAGAGTGTCTAACTCAATAAAAATCTAAACTTTCATGGATAAAATAGAAATGATCATCCATAGTCTTCAACTACAATCTGTTTGCAATTACCAAAATGAAATAATATGTATTAGATTTTTATGGTTTTTAAATGACATTTTGCGCTTCCCAGGAAGTTCTTTTTTCACCCTTTCTCCAAGTTACTAAAAGCCTGAGGTCTATTAGTAACTGCAACCCCCCACTTTCAAGCTAATTAAAGTAGTAGAGGCTTGGAGGTTTAATTCCCCTGAGCTGAAGCTCAGTGTGAGAAAGGTAATTTGTCTGTCCAGAACAAAGATTAGGGAGCAGCCAGCAAGCATATTTAATAAATGAGCATCAAATATCTTCTACTATGGACACAGACAACACCAATTATGTAACTGCAAGGGAATTGTTGAGTGATATGTAAACTAGAAGATTTTTAAGATCTTCTCTGAGAGACATCATCTAACTCATACTTTATTTAAAAGTCCAGGAGCTGAAGATGACCGTTTGCTACGAACATTGCCAAATGGTGGAAAAATCACACTTTTAGTAGATGGTAATACTATTGCAACCGAGAGATACCACAGGAATTCTACCACTACCAAAAAAGCATAAAGAATTCTTAATAATACAGCCTCTTCAAATGAAACAGCACACACGACATCACAAACTAAGAGTTTGCGCTTTGCCAGCGAGCAGTACTGAGTTTTCTCTAAACAGGTTTCTTTTCAAACTACATAGCATGGGATAGGAAGTCGTAATTTACATGTGTGAATTGCCTCGGGGAGGCAGAAGGCAGGAATAGCCAACATCAAGTGCATCTGCCTCCTTAAAGAGAAAAGCAAGTTTTTAAACAAAGTGAGGTCACGCAACCCTTTCTGCCTGCACCAATCACCAACAGGTATTCACCTGGAAACTATATTTAAAGACAGTTGTGAGTTCATACAAGCAACAAAAATGTGGTTTAATGCTGGGAATGTGTCTCAATCCCTTCAATTTAATACAAAATCCTGTGAATATTCGGCTATGTCTATAATCTCTAGCAGTAGAATGACTTGGAAACTGATTGATCTTTAATGTTTAGTAAAAAGTATCTCTTACAGCCAACTGTCATAGTGGAAGAACATGTTTAATTAGCGGCCCTAACACACACACAGTTGTCTGGGAAACATCTCTCTAGACTGTTAAAAAGCCAACCTACAAAACAACTCTTTAGGCACCCGCCCCTGTAGCTTCCAAAACTCCAGAAATCTGACAAATTTATGAATTATCACCTTGTCTTCTCAACTGTGGTTCAGTTTTCTGGAGTTCAGGTGCTCAGCAACTCGCCTTTGAAAACAGGTAGGAGAACTTACACCGTATTTTCTAGAGAGATGGCATTATAAAGAAAAAAATCCCCAAACTAGAATCCCTCCCCCAATCTTTTCCCTAATACCCCTTCATCTGCCTCATCACTGACTGTAGCAATGCAGTTAACAGTCAGTGACAGGAACTAATAAAAACCTGTTCTCACTATTTGCTCTGCATTTAGCTTCTACCAGGTGTCTACAGTCGTGAGCTCTGCAAGCCCAGTCCAATTTTACTTCTCTTTTCCATGTTCTATGTTCCTCATCATGTCTGCTGCTTTTATTGCGACTAAATCACTTTTATGTTTTGCTAAGGCATAGTAAGAAACTGATAAAAGTAAATGACAATTTAGACACCTATTTGAAGTTACATTAAACTTTACATTCGTAGAAGACAAGTGGATAAACCACTCTCTCAGAATGGTAAACCTTTTACTGCAGTGTGTAAAGATGAATGGTTTTACCTATATTTTGAAATGGGATACCTACAAATACTCATTTAACAGATTCACTGCTAGCTAGTCTGTATTACGGATTTGTTTCATTAAAATTCACAACAGTATAAATCTATGAATCTTTAACTGTATTTGTACTTCCCTGAGAAAAGGCTGCACATTCTCCTCCAATCTTAATTATCTTTGTTCTGCCTAACTATATAGGACTTTTTTACTCAACTCTCTCATCACCTCAATTGACAAATTAAGTAAATAAAAAAGGTCCGTGTTGTATTTTGATGTAATTATATTCACTGTATAAGACTTGAAAGAATACTTAATCAGTAAATTTATGCACAGAAAAAAAAGCAAACACAGATATTGAAATGTAGCAACACAACAAAAAAAAAAATCATGGAAATTAAAAACCAGTTTGTGATTCCTCCAGACGTATTTCTCCACTAAGTAAAAGCACTAAAAAAATATTCTGTACATTGCAGAATAGATCAGCCTAGCATTTGTCCCAGATTTCTTTAATCTTCCAAATTCCTATTTGCAGATAAATGTTATTTTTTGTGATCCTTACAGACATTAATGAAGTTCCTATTGTAAATCTATAAAGAATTACCAAGTGAAGTGTGCACTTTTTGTTTCATTGCAATAACTCACTGCTGTGTGATTGCCTGGGTTAATGATGAAAAAGTCAAATATACTATCAGAGCTGATGGAAAAATCTATCACCAATCTGAAATTAAAATTCATCTGTGGTCAATAAGATTTAATATCCATGCAAGTGGCGCTGTAAAGAGTAAATGAATCAATGTCATCAATACATAATCAGTATGAAATATGATGTGAATAAAATTATGTGCAAGAGTCATACATTCACTCTTTTCTGGACCAGGGTGGAATGAACAGTCTCTTAACTCAAGGTTGACAGTAATTGTTACAAATTAGGCACAGCAGTTATCAAAATGCACTCACTTGCATAGCTTTAGGACTTATTAAGGAGATTAAAATAGATCTAAAACTATCTAGTTTCAGAGTTACAGGACAACTGTTGATCAGAAATTTTTTTCTTCTTCTCTATATGACTTGTACAGTCATTATTTACTCATTTAGCTAGAAACCAAGAGCTATCAGCCACAGAGATATACAATCTCTGGTTGAGCTATTAGTGTTATGGAGCGATAAGAAAATAGCACTTTGGTTTTTAAATCTGAGTTATGACATACAAAACAGACGAAAAAATACTTCTGAAAGAGTACCCCAGCATGCTTCCTCGACTAAAACCTTAATATTAAAGTGAAATACATTGGTTTAGTTCAGGAACCTTCTTTTCACAAGACATTTATTTCCATATTAAAGGATCTAATTTTCCTCCCACGGCAACCTGCTCTCTTGTAGCCCTTAATTTCAAGATTATAAAGAAAAATACTTTGTTAAGAGTTTATATTAACGCATGCTCTCCATCTTGCTTTACACATAAGGAGTTCAACAACTGTACAGACGCACATGCCCAAGCCAAAATAAACTGACTCACCCTATATGTCATATTTAAAAGGTTAGTATTTTCTCCCCATAGCCCATGCCTAAGTTATTTAAGGTAAATTCAGTTACTTAAAGGTCTCCTTGCAGGGGTGGGGAATGTCCACTATCAGAATGAAAAGAAATTGATCTTCATTTAGCTCTAATAAAGCTTATTAGTAATTGTTGAGTATTCACCTTCTGGTCTGGCAGTAGTGGATTACTCTGAAGTGAATTCAAATGGCCATTGATGAGAGCTGTAGGTCTATCATGTTCACAAAATAAACTGCCATTGATGTAGTGAAACCGATCTCCGGGGACAAGGCGATTCCGGCAGGTAGAGCATGTAAAACACTGAAAAAGGAAAGAGACAGCAAGTGAAACTACAGCACAAATTAAGTATGCTGCAGGTTTGAAAATTACACTTCAGAGACTGCAAGTACAGTTGAGATATGGAGCTGCTCGGTTTCTAGTATCTCCAAATATGGCATTAGTCTTACCTGTTGGGACTACGCTGTACATAACTCAAGCACAGTTTTACCGATTACGAGGGAACAAAGCTACACACTAAGGGAAGCTTTATAATATATACTCGTATTTCTAGTTATTGCTTTGCATTTCATTCATAAGCAGATGCAGATTTTATACTAAAGCAGCACAGCAGTACTAATCGGCTACTAAAAAAAAAAAAAAAACAAAACCCAACAGAGAAAAAAAAGCCTCACCTTAAGATGATAGACATTGCCCTGTGCCCTCATGACCAGCTCACTAGCAGGAATGGACTGTCCACAGGCACTGCAAGCACCACTATTTCCAAATAACCTGAAACAGAGGTGATGATCATGAATAATTTAATACACAGGAGGCTCTAAGCATTTTTGCGCATCACTGCAATGGTTTATTACACAACTATTTTAGACTTCTGACCCCCGTCTTCCAACTTGCTTACATGTCATAATATGAAAAAGCGTATTTTTGTGTAACAACTGGTAGCTTCACCCTACCTTGGATGTGGTTACACAGGATTTAATCAGAAATATTGACTTACACCTCTAGAAACACAAACAATTCTGTACTACACACATTTTATCAGATTACTGGGTTCATCATAAAAAAAAAAAGATACAATTCATGACTGGAGTTTAAATGCATTGTGTCCTTGAAATTATATGAAGAACTCTTTTGTACTTTAATCATATCTTGAGATATGAGTCATCAAAAGGGTTAAGAGGATTTGATTGTATATCTAAGAAGACATCATGCTCAGTGTATTGAAACTCCAGTAAACCTCCATCAGTGCAGAGTTTCCATTAGAAACTCTCTGCTATCCAGGTTGATATATAATGTGTATGGGTTAACCTTTTCAATCATGGTGTCAACACTTTAGATTTGCCTCTGCTCATCTCTTTCATCCTAACCTTCTCTCTCTCTTGATAATGAAATGCTTGCTCCAACTTCCCTCTATCTGCTCCTGAGTCCACAATTTAGATTACTTCATCTCTGCTAGCAACAAACTGAATGAAATTTCGATTTGAGCAGAAAGTAATTTACCGGGATCTGGACCCATTTGTCATCATATCTCTCTGGGTGTTTGCTGTATCACTGCAGTTTTCCTATGCAATCAAATGAGACCACAACATCTGCCATTGGGGGGGGGCACACGCAGTGGGGGGGAGGGGGGGAACAGGCAGAAGAGTGGTGAAGAAAAATATATACATAATTCTTCAAATCCATTTAAAGGCACAACACATCGATCCAAAATATAATACAATAATGATTATTGAGTTCTACTTTTACGAGCTGCGTTAGCTAGAATTAGAAAACCTTTATTTGCTTTTGCGCGCCTCTCTAATATACACAAATATTTATAAAGACTACCACAATCATTTTGCAGTAAAAAAGGAAACTGAACTAGCTGGCAGGGTCACAGACCCACTTTTCTGCACGATGTAAAACATAGTAATAGGATTTACAAATTAGCGTATTGGTGTCATAATAAATATTAATATTTGCATCTCCTTCCTGTCCAAATAAAGTCATAAAATTCTGTTTGTGTCAACCTAGGAGACGCATTACAACAGAATACCCGTAATCTGAATGATTGCAGTGTGCCTCTGTATAAAAATAATTGCTTTGAATTTTCAGAATCTGAGCTTGCAGAGGAGGCTTGTCATGTTCAAACTACTAATTTGCTGTCGCCACTTTATTGAAAATAGCCTGTAAGTTGTTATTAAATGTATCGACTGAACGACAGAGAGAGTAGTAAAACTGCCCCTTAAGATGGCTTTTAATAGGAAGCTGAGAAACAAATTTTGCAGCAGCATCGATTTGAAGAGTTCAATCAAAACTCCATTTCAAAACTAATTAGTCTGAGATCCACGACACATTGACACGTTCTTGCAGAATCACAGTGGCTACAAAGGGAAAGCTGAACTAATACATTGTCAGGACCTCCAGCCAAAGGGACTAAACTGTCTGGAAACTAAGGGTCCATTATTAGGGCATCTTCTAAATCAGGACCAGTTCCGAGCAGTTACATGATGTATTGAGGTTACTTTCAAAGCTTTACGATATGCATTTTTCTCCCTCCATTGTTACAAGTAATGAAGTTGGCACGTAGAAGGGGTGTACATAGGGAGCGCTGCAAGAGGAGGCACTGTTACATTTCTAGAGCGAAGATCCAAAAATCTAGGGTAGGGGGGGGTGGCGACAAGGGCATTGCTGGGTAGGGTGGAGGAAGAAAAGCAAAGATGAACGGGCAACGTTCCTTGTGCGGGAGAACCCGAACCTCGCGAGCAGAACAATTGCACCACCCAACCGAAAACACAGCTCTCAGAAGCCTGAGCTCGTTGCACTACTTGTCTTCATTAAGCATTCATTTGTTACACAGTTCTCTGACTAGAAGTGGTTGTACACCTTGAATGTCTGTGAATTCTAATAAATGGAGTCAAAACGAATCCAGAGGCTTTCCGCACATCTTAGGTTTTCCCCGAGCGCGTTCCCCGAACAGTTCTGGTTTGGGAAGTCACTTCAGCTGAATCCTCTGCTAAAATTCCTAAAAACTACTTACTTGCAAAGTCAGAACACCTTTCCACAGCTTTGTATTATTTACCAGGAAAATTAAGCTTATTTTTCCTTCTCCACTGTTATGAATGGTTTTGTTCTGAAATACCCTTAACAGGAAAAAGGTTTTATCTTTAAAAAAAAAAAAATGTTATTCCTCCTTACCAGTAAAGGAAGTGTTCCACAGTAACTATTCTTTACTGAAAAAGTTGTTTCACATGGTTTCTGAGAGGCTGGAGAGCTAATTATCTAACCAGGGGGACTGTCCAGGACAGTATTTGATTTAAAAGGCTTGAGGCTTTAGGTGCTCAATTAAGTAGCTATCGGTCTCAGACTGGACTTTAATGGGCTCTTTTCTCTTTAACTGCAGCAATGGGTAGAGATACCCCAGGTCAGGCTAATTAAAGCCAGGGGACTCTTTAATTGTGATGACAGAATTGGTTTCAGTTTCCTCTTTGGGTCCTCAGTCCAAGAAGGTCATTAATATTTCAACATTTGGGCAATGCAATCAATCACAAACATCAAGAGGTTCCCTATACAGACAAGGCAGCTCTTCTACACTTAGCAGCATTTTACTGAGCCACCTTAAATTAACTACTGTGTGGTTCTAACACAGCATTCCCCACACCCCCAAACGCACAAACGCTCCTGGGTTGGTTTTTTTTTGTTTGTTTGTTTGTTTTGGTTTTTTTTTTCCTCAGAACTTTCTTTCACAAGAGTGGGAATGAAGGCAGCAAGAAATCTTTTCAGCCCAGTTTCCCATCTTGCTGCTCAAAATTCAGTATCAGCAGAAACACATCTCTAGCAACTTAGCCTAACAAAATAAGGTTCCAGTTGTTTCCAAAATTGTGGAGACAAATTTAAGTGCTCCGATTCTTGCACAACACGGTGCACACAAATATATCTCCAAGCCCTAGCAAAGAGAAATGCACATCCAGACCTACTGATCCAGAAGCGATTGGTGTTTCTGTACATTCCCTATATTTAATCTAAATTCTGCACCAGCTATATTAAATGTAACAAAGAAAGGCAACCCAGAAATTACGCCTGGAGCCAAGTCCATTAAAGGTACTTCAGAATAACTAGAGACCAAGCACCTTAAAAGCACCAGAAGCTATTGATACTTAAAAGGGGGGCTGTGCATAATGGCAAGTGCTGCATTAGAGAAGGGGAAGGAGGGAAGAGAAAGAAAAAAAAAAAAAAAAAAAAAACACACAGCCAAATTACGCTTGGTTAATTCAGAGTAACAGATCTGCCCCCAAGTGAATTGGAGGCCTTGAATTAATTCTGTTATGACAAATCAAGATAAACGTTCCCCCTAAATTGCATGCGATTTAATTAATTTTTGAGATCCTGTTTTTTTTTTTTTTTTTTTTCCTAGCTAATAGTTCACATGCTCCTGTGCTGTCATTGTGCTTGAGTGGGCAGACTTCAAAGTGATATTAAATAACCAACTATTAGATTTACCTAGCACGTCCTATTGGAAAAGTGCCATTTAATTACCTAGCCTGTTCAATTAAAGGGACAGCATTCCCTGAATATAGCAGCTTGCCGCTGATTACCAGGGAAATGAACTCGCTGCCGGGCGGCCCCCTCCCTCCCCCGCGTGGCGTGGCGCGGCGCGGCGCACACTGCGGCTGCGGGCGGGTCCGGCGCGGCCCCACGCACCCCGCGCTGGAGGGGCCGGGCGGGCTGCGCCCACGCCGCGCTGCGCGGAGCGGGCGCCCGGGGAGGGTAGGGGCGGCGGGCGCTGCCCCTTTAAGGCGCGCCTGGGCAGCCCCCCCCCCCCCCCCCGCTTCCCCTTCCCCACCACTCCCTGCTCGCTCTTAGAGGCCAATTTTGTTAATTAAATGTTTTGTTTGCGACGCGGCTCTCATTCATTTCGGACACGTCATTCCGAGCAGATCTAAGCCAGGGACCAGATCTCATTAGATAAAACCTATCAGAACTAAGAGAAAATGGAGGAGACACTAATTAAAGCTTTTAATTGTGCGGCTTCGCTGCCACGCTGCTGCTTTATCTGGCATCTTAAGGTTGGGAGGGCTGCGCGCCGCTCCGCGCCCCGTTCGCCGGGCGGCGGGAGGGGAAGGCTCTGGGATTTTCGCCTCCCTCTCTTTTCCCAGGAACCTTGGCTTTCAACGAAAGCTGCTGCCGGAGCTCTACGGCTAATTTGTCGTAGGGTTTTGGGGGGGGGGGCAGGGAGGGAGAGGGGGAGCGTTGTGCTGTTTAAACAACAAAAACCCACAGACGACCTCAGAGGGTTCCGAAGCTCATTAATAAACGGCCTCGTGGTCTTGGCCCGAAGGAGTCGAGTCCCTTTCACCTGGCGCCTGCCGGGCCCATCAACCCTCTCTCTCATTTTGTCAGCCGTGCCTGGCGCACCCCGCGCCTCCAGCGCGGACCTGGGCCCGCAGCGCCCGCCTGGGGAGGGGTCTGTGCCGCCACAAACGCCCTACAGAAAATTCAGAGCGGGGAGGAGGGCAGAGGGGAACCGGAGAGACTGGCTGCCGGAGGGGTGGCACGGCCTCCACCACCGGGAGAGGCCATTTCAAGCACCAAGAGGGCGAGGGCCGCGCTCCTGCCAGCACCACCCTGAGCGCCCCTGCAAGTCCGTTTCCAGCAGGAAAGCTCCAAGTTAACTCGGCCCTGGCAGGGCCAGGCCGTCCTACCCCACCTTGAGTGTACGGTGTCCAGTTCAAGTTTCAGCAAGCATCTGTCAGAGTTATTTTTGCAAGTCAAATTACACAGATCTAAAGAGAAGTCAGGCGACAGAACAAGGAGATCAATTCAAACCCCTCATCTGATAAAGCATCCTATTCATAATCGCCTACATTAAAATAAACGAGTATTAATTTTTGGCAACACAAAACCAGAGGACTGCGATAAGCTTGCCTGAACTCGCCTCTGGGACACAGTGGACGCATCTTCTCTCTTTAATTAGTAGTAATCAGACATGAGGGTTTGTTTGATGGTGTTGGTCAAGTGATGAATCTGTACTATTCAGTGCATCTTAACAGTAGTGTCAATTTTTCCACTTCAAACGAGGCTCTTTCCCTAACACCGTTCTGCTCTATTTAATTACAGCTCTGCCAGGCTTAGGCTTGTTGCTTAGGATGATGACCGAAAAGCACCATTAAAGACCCCCATGTGCTGATTTTGTAGTACTTCTCTCTAAAAGTACCCCAAAAACTAGCAAAGCTGAGGCTCTGATTCCTCAAAGCTGCCAAGGGCTGCGTTTCATCTACTGAACCGACCAAAGATGCAGCCACGTATCAGGGCAGAGGCTGCACTGTCAGAGTAACCAAGTCTTAACTCCGTCCTTTTAGACTCGGGGGGTCTCCATGCATATACACACACTCACTACGGTCCTGATCTGTTTAAATAGAAGGCAAGTTTTACAACATAAGCAAACTTGTAACATTTGGTGGCTGATTTTTTTTTCTTTTCTTTTTTTCAGAAAGGAAGAAAAAAGTGGAACTTTTTGGCCATCAGGGAGAAGGAAAAACCTGGGTTAACTCTTGACATTTACTGTAAATGAGAAGCTAGAAGCATTTAAACAAAACACAATTTGTTTTAACTAAGCATTTCTGTTATGCCGGGAAGGTATGGGGCTTTTTTGTTTTTTTAATTACTGAATGTTGAAATAGAACACCTCCTTGAAGCATTCATGTGCATCAGTCTATCAAACCATTTACTCAAATTAAATGTGTAATCCTTCAAAATGCCTCCTTTTAAATTAATGAGTTTAAGTAGCTGGAGTTTACCTGGAAAGATCGTACAGGCACCTGACCTCAGGAATTCTTTCTATTAATTATATTGGAAACTCATTGGAAGGGATACTCTGCGTAATCTTACTGTACCCCAACAGATGCGAGATTAATAAGGCTTAGTTGCCCCTACCCAAATCTGTGGCTTTAAAGCAAAGAGCTTCAAAAAAGAAAGAGATAAAAAATAAAGGGCAAGAGCATATCCTTCCTCTCCTACCCCCTACATTTTCTAGGCTGGAAGTTAAGAAAAATGTCGGTTCAAGGCTTCTCTGTAACAATGTGAAGACAAGCACTATAGCATGTTTTGGGCTATAAGTAGAAGCGGTGGCCCTCCAACTGACGGTTAATCAGCTCTTTCACAAGGAGAACAGAGAATGAGTCATTCTGTTTCCACTCAAAGGAGTTTAAAGGTGCTTATGTAAATATAATAATTAATCAGATACTAAAGGCAGGCATTTCATTATTTAGCACCTCTGCCACAGCCTTATTTAAGCCCTACGATTTTAACATTTACCGTTCAAATATGCACACTTCTCCTTCAACACTACAACAAAGCAGATTAATTTAGCCTCTCTGATTGCTGTTTATTTTTAGTTAGGACTTGTTTTGTGCTGACAAACCACTTTAAAGTTACAGTCGTCGTTCTGCTCCCCCCCCCCCCCCCCCCCGCCCCCAACAACTCTTCCCTCCACTTGGCAGTCGCAACTGCGCCCTGGGCTAGGCGCTGACATCCGCACCCGCACGTCTCCCCGCGCCTAATAAAGGAGCGATCCGGAGCCAGCCCACCCCTGCGCCCCGCGGGCACCCACCGCCAGCAATAAAGGGGGGAGAATAAGAAAAAAAACCATATATATATAAAAAAAAAGGAGGGGGGAAGGCAGGGAGAGAGCGGGAAGGCAGCCTGCCGGCCGGTGCCTCACCTGATGTAGTCGTTTCTGCAGAGGATCATGCCGCTCTTGGTGTAGCAGGAGGTGCCGATGTCCCCCAGCTGGGCCTGGCAGCAGGAGCACTTGAGGCAGCGGCTGTGCCAGTAGCTGTCCATGGCGTAGAGCAGGAACCGGTCGGCGATCTTCCCCCCGCAGCCGGCGCACCTCTTCCACGAGAGGGAGCCCGCCGTCACGGGGGGCGGCTGCGAGCTGCCGCCGGGGTTCACCATGGCCTGCGCGGGGAGAGGGGCGGCCGGTCAGGGGGGGCCGGGGCGCTCCCCGCTCCCGGGGGGGCGCCGGGCCCGGGGGGGGGGGGGGGGAGGGGCACCGGGCAGGCCCGCGGGCGCGCAGCTGGCGGGGACCGGCGGGCGTGGGGGGCACGAAGAGCGCGTCCCGCTGCCCCCCCGCCCCGCTCCGGGCTGCTGCAGCTGCAGCTCGCAAGTCAGGAACAGTCCCGGGGTTTGTTTTGCTTATGGAAAAAAAAAAAAAAAAAAAAAAAAAAGTGTGTGAAGAGTGAAAAAAAAAAAAAAAAAAGAAGAAAAGTTGTGAAACTGGTTTTTCAGTCTAGGAGAGGCTCTGCGGGCTCGGGGCGGTAGCGAGGGGCTCGGGACCGGCCGTCCAGACCTCGGGAGGTTTGGTTTTGTTTTTTTGGTTTTTTTTGTTTTTTTTTTTTTTTTTTTTATTTTGGAGACATAAGAACACCCAGAGAAAACACTCCAGACTGAGGACACTGGCCCGAATAATAGATCATTGAACTTTAGGACGCCTGTTAACTTCCTACACAAACATACTCAACTTTTGTCTCGCTAATCTGGCCTTGATCAGTAGTTTAAATGCTAAAGCTTTGTTACTCAAAAAAAAAAAAAAAAAAGTTTAGCGACCATAGGAAAGCAGCAGCCTAATGAAGTGCACCGCTCTGGCTGGAGTTACTCTGGCCGCCCCCAAAACTGCTACCGAGGGCATTTTTCACTTTCCAATAAACGCTTTACGCAAGCAGGACAACCGAGAGAGAATATAGGAATCAATTCATAAAGCTTACTCTAAACCGATTAATTTGCTGCCTTCAATGCAGAGTCCAATAAACTCCCGGTGTTCCTCTAGTCACTTACACTATAAAAAGATCAAGTTATTTACTGCCAATTAAGCAGCATGTTTTTGTCTTTGTCCTCTGTAAGCCGTACGTGCTCATGCCGAGGCATCTGGCTATCTGCTACGGCCCTTCTGACTGATACCTCCAGAGCAGCGAGGACGAACTTTTCCTGCCACTGGCCCAACTCGACTGCAGGAGGAGGCGAACTGAGGCCGATTTTAAACACACATTTCCTCAGAAAGAGTACCTGGAGGTATGTCCAGTGACCGCACAATAAACCAGAAGAACTGCACCAATTAAGCTGTAACAAAAACCCCGAGACTTTGGAAAGAAAACCACTCTAAAAGCCATTAGCATTGCATTTATCCGAACGCATCATATACCTTTATGTAAATTGATTTCTGATGCATTTGTTCAAGGAATTGCCTTTTGTTACAGTTTCCAGCTACAGCCTAAATGAATCTGCATTTCCTGCTCCGAGTCTTTAAACCGTTTCCCTACGCTTTAAATCACTTCAGATTTCTTAAAAGAAAGGAAAAGACTCCACGCCACCACCTCTGCCCGTCTTTGTCGAAGGCAAATATATATAAATATAAAATGGGAAACGTTACACTGAGAAAACCATCCAGTAACCCCATTAAGCTAAAGCTCTTAAGGACAAGCAATACCTTAATGCTGATTAAATCTAAAAAGATGAATCAAGAGGACTGACCAGAAAGTGACTCCCTTGATAACTAAGGACGGGCCCTCATCAAGTTTCATTTAGAGTTGGGGGGAAAAAAGCTTTTAACTTAAATAGGCTTACTCTAGTAATTACACAGCCAAGCAATTTAGGTCCTGGGATAGGAGTCAGTGAAATAGAAAGCAGAGCTGGAAGCTAGAGGCAAAATACACCCCCCCACCCCCCCACCCCCTTTTAACAGCGTCTCTGGTGTTTTTTTAATGGAGACCAAGGGAGGGACAAGCGGAGAGCTGGCAATTTGTAGTACAAAAATGGATGCTTAATTCATGTCTTGGTTTTAATTAGGTGATTCACCGGATTTCTCCTGGATTGAAACAAAAGACCGTGTGGGGGGCAGGAAGGGAATTGGAGAGGAGAGAAATAGAGAGCTCACTTTGATCTTTTCTGCCACTGTTTCAGAATACTGTTTACTACGGGGGAAGCGGGTGCCCCAGCCCTCCCCCCCCCGTCCCCTCCATTCACATTCGAGGCAGGCAGAGCCCCCTTCCCGGCGGCAGCTGGGCAGGGGGGAAGGAGAAGCCGCCCCGAGCGGCCGCCGCCGCCGCCGGGCTTTGTACGCGGGGGCCGCGACAATGCCGGGCCCCGCGGCTCCCCCCGCGCCTCTCCGCCGCGGCGGGCAGCGCGGGACGGCGGCGGGGCAGGGGCGCGGGCATGCAACCGCACACGCGGGGGCTGGAAAAGAAGGGGTAAGGACCGGCACTTCTTACCTGCTTCCCCTCTATATTGCAAAAGGCCGGGGAGCAACGTCGCTCGGGGTGCCTGAGGTGGTTCTCCTTGCAAAGAAACAAACACAGCGCTCGCCCTCTCTCTGGCTTGAGGGAGCCCCCCGCCCGGCAAGGAGCAGCCCAGGCTGGAAAAATATAGCTATTTCTGAGAGAGGCGTCTGCCTGGGTCCTTCCTCCAGCTCCCGCTTCCCGGGAGGGGAGCTGCAGAGCTCAGTCCCTGCCGCTGAGCTGCACACGCAGGGCGCCGCCGCCGCTCGCTGCTGCAATCGCCGGGTAAGTTTGGCAATGTGGCTTCACTTTGTACCGCTTCCCCCCCGCCCCCCCCACCTCCGCCCCCTTCTCTGGGCTGCTGCGGCGGCTCCCGAGCCTCCCGCGGAGCGGAGCCGGCCGGCCGCGGCCCGCCGAAGCGCCTCGGAAGAGAGGGCGAGAGCGGGCGAGTTTGCGAGGGGCCGGGCGCGGGGCCGCTGCCGGGATCCTGCGGCGGCGGCGCTGGCAGGACGCGGGAGGAGGCCCCTCTGCCTGCGCGAGCGCGCGTGTGCGTGTGTGTGTGTGTGCGCGCGAGGGAGAGTGCGTGTGCGTGTGTGTGTGTCCGTGTGCGTGTGCTCCCGCTGCCCCTCACACATGTGTTACTGACAGAGCAGAATCCCAACTACACTCCGGCTCGGCTCCGCCGTCAGCCCGCCGCAGCCAATCCGCCCCCGGCTTGTTCAGGCGGAATAATAAAACCTGCCAATCCCCGAGAAGACAAAGGAATGAGTGAAAGGGGAGGAAAGGAAAAAAAAAAAAAAAAAAAAAAAAAAAAAAAAAAAAAAAAAAGAGAGAGAAAGGGAGGGGACGAGGAGGAGGAGGGGAATGGAGAGGAAGGAGGGAGTCAGGTGGGCAGCGGTGGCCGCGCCGCCCGCCCGGGCACTGAGGGGAGGCGCGCGCGCGGCCGTTGGGCGCCGCCCGCCCCGCTCCGCTCCCGGCCACCAGTTGAGAAACTTGGCGGGGAGGGGCCGGTCCCGGCTGCCCCCCGCGCTGGCCGCCGCCGAGGGCGGGCCCACTCCGCTCCGCCCGGGCGGGCGGCGGCGGCCGCCAGAGCCCTTCCCGGGGGCTGGGCGCTTCCCCCGCGCCGGGCCGGGGCGGAGGCGCCGGAGGGAGGCGCGGCCCCGGGGCGGCGGGAGCCGGTCCTCGCCGCCCTCCCGGCGCCCCCCGGTGCCTGCGGCCTCGTCCTGCCCGCGGGGCCGCGCACCCCCGTCCGCGGGGTGGGCTGGCGCCCCGGACCCGTGGCGGGGCTGGGCGGGAGGCCGCGAGGGACGCGGCTGGCTCGGCCCCGGGGTGCGGGGGGGCGGTGCCGAGCCGCCGCCTTCTAAAAATTCCCCCGGTGAAACCGTCGGGGAGCGGTGCGTGGGGCTCCGCGCCCGGGTACGGCCCGCGGCGACGGGCACCCCGCGGGGGTTTGGAAGGGTTCAACCGCCGCAACGGGCCGGCAGTTGGCTGCGCGGCGCGTCACGGGAGAGGCGGCTGCGCTTCGGGGGAAGAAGCCCGAGGATGACGGCAAATCGGGGGAAGTAATGTTCAGTGGGGACGCTTAAAACTGGAAAAAAAAAAAAAAAAAAAAAAAGCCCACCCCTGCGTATTAATTGCACGTTTTTGAGGCCTAAGCCCAACACCAGGAGAAGCGAAAGCACAGCGCCCTGCAGACCCTCGAACGGCGCAGGGTGCCCGCACGCGCGCCCCAATGAGCGCGAGCTTCTGCGCGCGCCGGGCAGCTGCCCAGCCGCGGGGGTAGGTTCCCGCCGGGCATTGTCTCGCGCAGGGCGCACGCCCTCCCTGTCACGCGGCGTCCCGCCCCCCGCGCGGCGGCGGCGGAGCCCGGCCGGCGGCGGGTCTCGCGGCGCTGCGAAAGACCAGAGAAACTTTCGTGAGAGCGAGTTTCTCGGTTCCCGGCCGCTGACGCAGAGCAGCGGCCGCTGCAGCGCGGACAGGCGGGCCGGGCCGATCAGGGGCCGCCGCGGCCACGCGCGGCCGGGCCGGCGCTGACCCGCGCCCCGGGAGAGGGCACGGCTAATTGCTGCTGTCAAATAAATACCTAGTGATGGCAGCGTGACGGAGCGACGAGCTCGCGTGCGCCCACCGCCCCTCCGTCGCCCGAGGCGACGAGGAGGCTTCCACACCCTCATCCTGGCGGCGGCCCCGCGCGCGCGGAGGGGCGCGGCGCTGGGGCCGGCGTCACGCGCGGACCAGCAAGGGCACTGGTGCGGCGGGGGCGGGCGGCTCCCCCCGCCGGGCCGGGCCGGGCCGGGCCGCGCTGGCCCCGGGCGCCGCCGCCCCGGTGCGCGTTGGCCACATCGCCGCCTGTGGGCCTCCCGCACCGCTGCAGCGCCGGCCGCGGCTGGGCCGCCCGGGAATGCGCCCGGGAGCCGCTGGCGGCTGAAGGGGAAAGTGCCCAGCCGGGAAGAACGCGCATGGGAAGACACGGGATGTCGTAGGCAGGCCTCTAGTTATGTAGCAAATAAAATACTGAAGTTTGAATGGCACCACAGGTATCGTCCAGCTGCAGGAGGAAAGTCTGTTTCTGGCTTTCTCCACAGACTGGGGTCTGTTCGGAGTCTGCATAAAGCAGACTGGGAGCTGGTGGAAAGCTTCCACTGGGAAAAGGGGAAGGGAGAGGGCCGGTGGTGTGGTTCAAAATAATGTATTTTTTTAGCATAGGTCTATGAAATATATCATCTGGATGTAATCTCCATGTACATATTACATTTAAACCTACTCAGCAGTTTTAGATGCGTTGTTTAGGATCTGGTACAATTTAGAATACATAATGTAACAAGGCATGCCACAGATCATCAACAGTCTCTTATTCTAGCTCTCTGACAGCTAAGAGCACAAGAATAGAGCAAATGCCAGGCTAAAATAAAATCTAAGTTGTCTAATTATCTGAGCCTGTAATGGCTGGAAGCTACCAAATTCAGACTCCGGAAGAGCCATCCTGATTGGAAAAGATATCTACCAAGAAACTCTGCCATAGGCACTAAAATGTTTGCTAGTCTTAAAAGTGATAGTGATACAAACAATGGGAATTACCTTCTCAAGGAGCAGAGTTTTAAATGGCTTAATGACGTCTTCCAAATACCATTACAATGTTCGTATCTTTTTCTGAAATCTGATCTTCACTGATTTTTGTGATTAATTTTAACAGAGGAAACCTTCACTGAGAGCATTTTGCAGAGCAATATTTTTCTAATTTTTCTTTTGTGCAGCATCTGCTGTTGCTGTGCTGTCATCTTCGTTATGTTTTTCATTGTCTATGTGCCATAATGTAATTAGTTAGTTCAACATCATCTGTGCTATTAGATGAGATGTTTCTGTGGTAAGTTAACATAGTTCTGTGTAATTGGTAGATTTCAGCAGTAGGCATGAATGTATCCATCAAGTTTAGGTCGATTTGAGTCCGCAAGATTTAAATTCACTTGGCATACGTTATCCTCGAAGACTGTTAATTTTGGCTGAATGGATAAAAAACACAATGCAGAAGAAAATCTGGCTGCTTATATCGTGGTACTGTTGGAGTCAGGGAAAGGAAAGCATAAAATTGCTGGCTTAGTGGTTCCACTCTGAATGTCTGGAAAATGTTACAGTCTGTGATCCAAATCATTCTTAAACCTAGACGTGCCCGTAAGATTGCAGGTAGTGCAGAATTCATCAGGGTTATCTCCCCATTCAGGAAAGGAGTCTTGGTTCTTTCCCTAAATACTGCATTCCTATGGGACCTCGGCTGTCTTTTCCTTTTCTCTTTCAAGAGAAATGTTGAGGCTGCTGCTTTGTCTTGAGATCTTCCATGCTGCACTTTGCTAGTCCTTGTGTCTGGGAGCTACAGCTTTTGAACAAACAATTACACTTTTAAAACAAACCCCCCTGACCCCCGTCTCTTTGGAAACAGTGATGAAAAATCAACAGCCATTTGTTAAAGTAATGCATCCTTTTACTTTGCATAGGATCTTCTGGTTTAGGGTCTCGAACCATTTAAAAATGTGACTGGATTAAATATTTCAATCAGATAGCCAGTGACACGGGAGCGAATGTGTCCTGGTAGAAGCTGAGAAGAATCCTGGATGGCTTTACTCTCAATGTTCTTTTCCAAGCAGTAGACTGCACTGTTTGCCCCAAAGAGCAAGATAATTCACTTTTAGAAATATGTGTATAGATTTTGACTTGCTTATAAATACATGAGTAACTTTATTTACAGGAACCCAGAACCATGGAAAGTAATCAGTAAGCATGGTTCGCTTAGGTAAGGGCTTGCAAGACCCTTTTATCATCACTGTATCCATAACTTAGGACAGGAGCCAAATAATATAAATGTCAGTAATTATAGATATATATTTATATTAACAATGAAGTCCACTTTAGGAAGAGCTAAGGCTACAGCTGTAATGACCTCATATGGCTAAAACTACGTTCACTAATTTGTCCTGTGCACGTTCCTGTTGGGAGAATTGATATATTACCACAAGCTATCAGTAGCAGAAAGTCCTGGAAGTGAGTTCTGCAACTAAAGTCAAAGATACCAGAGTTTGAAATTATATGTAATTTATGTTTTAAATGAAAAGTCTCTAGAGGCCACTAGAATATGCATATCTAATAATAAGTCCACTACATAAAACAGTCTTACAATTGGAAATGCTATATGAATTTTGAGAGAGGGCTTTACATTCCACAGTCTGATAAAACAAGGTGCTTTTTAAAATAAAACAGTTAAAATTATTTTGATATTCTTAACGCATTCAGACAATTGATTTTTGTGATGACATATCTGTAGAGTGTTATTTTGTCACAAATATAAACATGAATAAAGTATTTTTATGATTCAGATGTGACCATCTTTAACAAGGAAAAAACCCTTTGACAAATACTTAAAAATATAAACTCATATCGAACTTACCCTTTAAAGTTAAAAAATGTTTTCTTCACAGATACTTTTGTAGAACTTGCACGAGCACGTTGCCTCTGTTTTCTAGTCACCACAACAAATGGTCAGGTTAGAGGATGGGACAGCACAATTTGGTGCTTTTTGAAAGCCAAAATTATAGATAAAAGTAGCCACTGAGCTACTTTAAATTTACAGTACAAAAAAGATCAACTGGAAAGGAATTAAAAAAAAAAAGTCTGACTAATTCAGTTGACAGAAATGCTGTTACCTAATGCAGAGGTACATGTTTATAACAGCATCATTTATGCTTCTGAATATACATCATATTTTATAACAGTATGTTTTTGTTAAATCACTGCCACTTCTTTTCAGTCAGAATTCACTTCAAAAAATTTCAGCAGAGAAAGTAAATTTGTCTTCCCTCTGAGATGAGAAATCATCGAAACATGACATGTTTTCTACTCAGAGCTAACTCTTTTTTTTCTTGTAGCCATTTAAAAAATTTCCTTTGTCAAAGGAACATTTTTTGAAGGACATAGCTGCACTTCGGTATGGTTTCTGAAAAAAGCCCCATGTAGAGTTTAGTAAAAACAATGTTCTGGAATAACATGTTACAATGAAAAATGAAAACTTAACTCTAGCTTGTATTATTTAATTAATTAGCCAAGTAAGTTTAAACATGCAGAAGAAATTAGTATTATGCCCAAGTGAATAAACAGCATGTTTAATATTTTTTGATGGTGTTGTCCACATATAATACCTTTATAATTACATTGAAATTATTTTCAAAGATGTGTGTCCAGTGGCAAATCCTATGTCATTAGAATATCTGCCTGCTATGAGTGTATCCAGGAAATTAGTTATTTACTGCAACTCATTGCTGTGGAGGAGTATGTCTGATATCCTTGTGAAGTTCCCATAACCTCTGAACAATGCTGTAATTTACAGAAAGGTCCATGACTGATCTTTTCCACTTATTTTGCACCTATCCACAGAGAAGACCCCTGTGGTACCTGGCTTGGGCTATAGTACACCAGTGGAGGAACATTCGCTCGAGCCATTTTCTCCGTAGGTCTCCAGGGGAAGTCCACAACCAACTTTCAGAGGATTTTGTTGCATGGTACATCATCAGTGGGAAGGCATAGTTTTACCTAATACATCTAGATGTTTGTGGTGACTCTGATGGCAACTGGACATTAGCCGTTGTTTCAAAGAGCTGAGAGAAAGCAAGGTACGGACTGAGAACTGAAACACACATATTGCAGGGTTCTGTTGAAGTTGTCCTTTTAATTTAAGGGCTAGCAACACAGTATGAGAAAATGGAGGGTTACAAAAATAAAGAGGAAGAGCAGCCTGGTGGCTTGTGTCTGACAGAAATGCCTCTATCATACTTGAGTTGAGATTTACATAGATGCCAGTAGTTATGACACGACTGTCACTCTAAGTTCACTTGACTGGACATGAAACAATCATGACAAACAATCAGAATGACAGTTCTCCTTCTATTCTGCAGTGAGGTTCTTCGTATCTCAATTCTGCAACATTCCTTCTGTTCTCTCCACCAGACAAATGTGCTTCTGTTATGACTTCTCTGACTCGGCGCAGCCTTGCTCTTAGGAAGTTTCTAAGCTTTCTATTCAGTTTTTCAGTCATACCATTTATCAAAGCAAGAGTTTCTTAGTAACAGTTTTTAACATTAACTCTTTAATAGTTACTTTGCTCATGTAATCCATTATTTAAAAACATTTTCTGGTGTAAGAATATTATATTATTTATCATATAAAAATATAGCCCTCTACTTTTCTTAAGTTGTTTTTCAGAACTGGAGCGACTACTGTACTCCATGACCATAACTCTTTTTATCATTCTACTATGATTCAGTAGCTTTTGCTGTCTTATAAACAATCTTACAATTAAGAGCTAATGTTAATGGAATAGATTGTTGTCATAGGATAATGGTTTCCTGCTGCTAGATAAATGCTGTGGCAATGCTAGGACATTTATTGAAAGTAATAGTGAAGAAAAAGCTAGGAGATTTATTTTTAAAGCAGGTGCCACAGATCCAGTGACACCATTCTGTTACGATTGTTTTATTTCTATTCCACTAAAAGACTGATGAAGATGGAAGCATTTTGCCTGATGTATGCAAGTGCAGCAAAGTGACAGTGGCTCATTTCACTGTTACTGAATAAGCTGCATTGCACTTGGCTCAGGAAGAGATTTATTGTGTGGCTCATCCAATCAGAAAACAGTTTATCCATTAACTACAGCTTTAAAATATGTTGTATTTCTATGAACAAGATGGGGCTTGATGCTTTCTTTCACAGAAGCAGTCAGACATAGTTCATAGAGAAGGAGGAAAGAGAGGCCCTACAGTGCATGTTCCAGCGGTCTGTCCAGAAGCCAACCCCTTCCTCTGTGCCACAGGGGCGGCAGGCTGGGGAGGGTGGACCCATCCACAGCGTGTGCCTCTCCTCCCAAATCAAGGGTTCCCTGTCTGCCTTCCTGTGCATTGGAGGGTGTTGCCTCAGCATTAGCAGAGCAGAAATGGCAGCATTGTTCTTACCAGCACTGCTGTGCAGAGGGTGAAGAGGCAAGTTTTTGGCAAGTTTAGCATTTCCTCTGTCTTTGAGTTCACAAGATCTTGAAGTTTTGGAAAATACGCCTTCTTCCTTTACATGACTTGCAAAATTGCTCACAGCTGAACCCTCCAACAGAGGACCGTGAAAAGCAGAGCTTGTAAAGCTTCCTAGACTTTCTATCTGCTCTTGTGGAATTGCAGTAAAACACGTAGATTACCCCAAGTATCCAGCTCCTGCAAAATTGGAGCTGATTGTCAGGAAGTGCATGGAATCCATTCAATTCAATAGTGAGTTGACAGGTACGCCCTGGTTGCCAGACTTAGGCCTCAACAGATCTTCTGTCTTTTCTTTTGAACTGTAAAGCCGCTATTCCAAGTGGCAGTGTTGTAACTATGACAGCTTAAGGATATCCCACAAATAATAAAAAATACGATCCCCTCCCACAAACTCTGATCATTCCAAAGCATCTTTAAAGTTACATTGTAAAGCAGCATAATGACTTTATATGACCATAAAGTCTCTGCTAGGATTTCCTTAAGAAACAAACTAATTTTATTACCAAGGCCCAAGGACCTTGATATCAAACCAGCAATTCACTGTTCCAAGGATTTACTCACTCTAGCTGCTCATAGTGCAGCTCTGAATTAACTTCTAAGATCAGACAGAGCTTGAAGGCAGTAAACAACTTTAACCTTTTTGTGACCCCAGACACATCTCACAAATAGGAGTTCAGTAAACACATGAATTTCACCTTAACCCATGTGCAGACATTCGAAGAACTAATTCATGCTTCATTTTCAGAGTTACAAGAAAAGTTTTACACTAATAAACAGGCAAGTGTTACAGCACTTGTGCCAAAGAGCCCTCAGATTAGGTTGGTCCTCTGCTGAGCCAAGCTCTTTATGAGAGGCGAGCACCAGAGAGAACATCATAGAGGAAAGCAGAAATGGAAGAGACCTGTAATCCCAACAGAATGAATCCTGACAGCTGTGAGGTCTGTCAGGTCATCTGAAGAGCATACAGGCTAGAGAGCTCCAGCAAATGCATACTCTTCTGACTAGATCTCCGTAGCAGCGGCGCCTCAGACTTGATCTTCTAATGCTTGTGCCTTCCAGCATCAGTCTCCTATCTGAAGTTTAGGATTCACAGGAAAGTTCCAGGAGATGGAGAATTTCCACATCATTAAAACATTGGAGTTACTTACCTAGGTGCCTTTATGGATGTGACTGTAAGTATTGTAAAGTCCTATGATTTCATCAAAATATGTGGTGTGTCTGTCTAAAGTTCCAACTCTGCAGTCATGGTCTTTGTACAAATCTGCTTTCAACTTTTTTAATAGGAATTTTGAGTCTTCCTGATTAGGCAAAAACATTAGTTCTTAAAGATCAACCAGAAACAAATAAGAATAATTTCTTCCCATTTAGTATTTATTTTTAAAAACGATTCTTCATTTGATGTAATACATAGAGAAGAGCCATAACTTCTGAATTTTTGGGATTGCCAGTATAGTAACCTCATGTCCTATCACCACATATTGAATCTGCTCAAGGAATCCTCCTCAATTCAAGGAATTATTAAACCTGTTTTGTCGATAAGCTTCTCCATATCACACAGGAGTGCAAACTATCAATCGATCTTTACCCTCCATACTGCATATTGCTCCCACAGAGGGCCAGAATTCCCCATGTCCGTTATCCTATCTTAAAGTGAATCCCCAGCCTCTTGCAGCTCTTTTGACTAAGGCGGCTGTGTATATCCCGCCTGGATACGGCCCAGATGCTTTATTTCTATTGCATGAGATGATTAATTCTGTGGTTTCTTTCTGTTTGTCTGATGGACGCTGAGGTAAGAGAGTGATGATTGCTTAGTGCACTATTATTAAAAAGCTGCTTTTGATAGCCCTGAATCAGGCTATCAAAAGCAGCTTGAGGCTTGAGTTGTGTGCTACAACTAATCATGAAGCTGCTTACTTGGAAATGTAATGCTTGTTCATACTATACTGTACTTTTGTAAGTAAACTCATTTTTGATTGGCTAGAGTTTAACTATAATCAGTAATTAAGGGTCAGCCATCCAGTAAACTCATTAGTTTACACCAATTACATTTGGTATAGTAACTAATGATTTCAAGGATCAAGCCATTTATTTCTAAGCTTTCAAAGTATAATTATTGTGTAAATCAGATAGAATGTAAATCTCTTCCATACGTTTTGGTTGGTAATTGAGAAATAAAATGGTTTCCAAATGTATTCTCTGTCCAGTTTTTGTTCTGCAGTAGATCTCTCTGGGGACTCTTTAAAGTATATGGAAAAGGTGATGTCAACAGAAGTGTACGCTGGGCAAACTGAGACAGGATTAATTAATAGAGATGAAAGAAAAAATCCAGCCCCTTGCAAATTGTGGTCCAGGCCTCAACTTGGACATCACACCTTAAATGACAGTTTACAATCCTAAACATGAGTCACGCAGATTGACAAGTATTCAAAATAGAAGAGAATTAAAAACCTTTATGTTTAATGTATAAAGACCTTCCAATATGCAGTCTTTAAGATGGTGTAATCTCTGGAGCATTTTGCTTTGAAGTTTAATATGTAGTTCCTCACATCCACATAACATTTTCAACACGTTAAACAAATTAGTCTCTGGTTACAGAAGTTTTTAGACATTTACAAGTTGCCATTTAACTAAATTTAATATGTGCCAGCAAAGTTGCTCATGCACTTGTTCATTTAGAAAAATGCACTTTTGGAATGATTAATAAATAAATCAGCCTTTCCTATCCCTTCAACTTTGGTGTTTATTTGAAAGCAATCTACTTTAAAAAGACATTAATATCCCTAGAATTATTATTAGAATAATTGCTTTTACTCTTCTTGGAACACACATTTTTTCTCATTTCCCTTCAGCACAGACAGCTTTCGACTCAGATATAAACTTCCTATTATTATTCCCCACTCCCCACCCCAAAAATGAAGAATAGGAATTATACACTTTTCACTAAGGAATAATTAATTTGTCTCAAGCATTAGAACAGAGAATTGTAGAATGACTTTGAATGGTAGTCTCTAAGGAGTAGCATTGTTTGTTCTCTTCGATCTTTAATGAGCTTTAGTAAATGGCCAGGAAAAATTACCTTCTTTCTGTAATATGAGAGAAGCGAAGAATGAAGCAAGCTATAGAATCCCTAGGAGAGAAGGGAGCAGCCACACACACACATGCACACACAGCCCCCCGTACCACATCGCTTCCAATGGTTAGCGTTCTCCTTTGGAACGGAGCACTACAGCTCTAGTTTTTCCATTACAGTTAAAACATATAATGTCCCTAATATTTTTGTAGGAGAGAAAATTCCTGGATGTCTCCCACATACTGACAGTGTCTGGCTTATGTTGGGGGACAACTGCCTATAGCTGAGCTCTGGAAGTCATTCTGGCTTCCTCTGCTTTGGCATTGATTTTGTCTTTTAAGATTCTTTAGTCTATTTTTGTTGTATTTCCACCTTTAAAAGCAATTTCCCTTATAGTGCCCCAGCCTGCTGCCCTGTCTTTTAACAGACTTCCTTTCAGTCCAACACATTTTCATTGTCATTCCTGTCCAGGACAGTAACTGAGGCAGCAGTGGCAGGTGCTTGTTTCAGCTAAGGATACAGACCTGTCTCCATGGATAACAGAGTATGCTCAGGAGCACCTTTTCCTCCCCTTTCTGCCAGCCTCCACATATGTCCTCACTACCTAGTCCCATAGAGTGTCAGTGGTGCTGAGGCAGCTGCTGTTGCTGCTCTGAGGCTTGAAGGGAGCTGACCCACAGCAGCCAAGCGAGAACAGCACAGTCTCAAAGGATCTTGTGGAACGGGGGCTCTCTCCAATCCATTCCATTGGAGCCATTTCAGTTTGTAGGGAATAATCAAATATTAACTGGATTGCCATGTGTGCTTGCTCTCAAAGCATCACTGAGAGCAAGAAACCTGGCTTCTGTTACCCTCTTCCAGGGAATACATCCCTACTTTGTATTAAGTATCTATTGGGGCAGGCTCTGGGAGACGTGGTTTCCCCACCCAGGTGAGTGTCTCCAATACAAGGCTGACAAGTCAAGCACAAGCCTTCCCACTTGAAAAAAGGACTCAGGTCACACTCCTTACAGAACAGCTGATAATCTCTCCGGTAGGGTGCTAATTCAGGGGGCAAGAGATTCAAGTTCAAATTGCCCCAGGGAGAGGCTGAATACAAGTCTCCTGTACCTTGGCTAAATTGCACCAGCCACGAGACTGAACCACAAAAGTTTGGGAGAGGAATAAGGGCACAGGAACAAGGAGGAGAGACATGCAGAAGGTGGCAGTGCTATCTGATTATTCTGTGAGAAAAACCTGGCGCGAGTGTCCAGTTCCTAGAAAGCAGCAGAGCAAGCGTGGTAAGTAGGTGAAGTAATGCACGGTGTTACACCACCTTAGTCTGATCGCAGCTCTGGATCATGGGAGGTGCTCTCATGGCAGACATCAGATTGCTGACTAGAGTTCAGGGTTACAAGGGATGTGAGGAGAGATTATGAAAGTGGGGAGAGCTGCCTGGACCCATCCCAGACATTTAGGGAAAAAGATAAAAGTGAAAAGCTGCTGCCAAAGTAAAAATCATTTCTCTCTATCACGGGCCCTCTTCAGTGCAATTGTTGAAGAATAAATGGAGAAAGATCATTGAAAGTCAGATAGGAGACAGTGAGAACAGGACTAGTACGTGAGGCAGAAATGTTGGAAAGAAGACAAAGAGAAGGAAACGTAAGAAAGCAACAGGAGTATTGAACAAAGAAAAAGGAAAAGGAAAAACCATGACTGACCAAGACACTTCACCTCTCATTGCCTCAATCTTCTGGCAATAAAATAACAGTAAGAGTATCACGGAGCATTTCAGTGACTTTGAAGTCCATAAATATTTAGGATACATTTAAGTGTCCCGATGATCAGGATTGTGTTGAAAAGAAAGCAGGAAAATTTAAGAGAATGTTCTGACAAGTCTGAAGCACTGCTATCAGGAGGAAAAAAAAAAAAAAAAAAAAGGAACAGAACTTACATGCTTAATTTCATATGTGTAACTGAGTATTAAAATCCACAGCCAAACACACTTGTGCTTTTTAATAGTAGAAAAGATTGCGCCTATTTCAGACCAGCAAGAACACATGGTTTAAGGCACGCAGCCGCTCTTTCTTCAGTAACAACCTACTGTGACTCCTATAATTTATTCCTCCCAAGATTCATTTGAACATCTGCAGTATCATTATTTGAGTTTGTTATACTATTAGCTTTAAAATTTTATAAGCCATACAGTAGGATAGGTGACAAGTTGAAAAGTTAAGGAGGGTTAATTTAGAAGTTTTAAAGCAAAGCTATTTTTGAGTTATACAAGTGCAAAAAAGCATCTGAATCCAAACCTCCATGGTTACATTTAAATAACTCAGAAACTGCTGAAAGGATTTTCTTCGAACTTCACTCAAGATAAATCCCTCTGGGCTAAGAACAAGCATGAGAATTTAACTCAAAAGGTGATTGTTGTCTGAAGGGAGTTTTCTTTCCCCCCTGCCCCTCTTTTTTCCCTCCTTTTGCTTGTTTTGTGTTCAATGTTCTGAAAAAAAAATAAATAGCACTGAAAAATAAGGGTCTGGAGTGTAACTGTTTCATATCCATTTTATCATTATAATAAGAAAAATGCTGTTCGTAAACTACCTTTTTATTAAAACCAGACCCCCTGCTTTCCCTTTAGCCATTACCAGCAGTCTTAGTACCCACCTCTAGCAGGCATTTGAGGATGCTGTAAATGGGTGGCTCAACAGAAAAGTATCAAGCTGTACTCTCAGCCCCATCTGCAGCTTCTTTGCATGTCTCAGCAGCTTGGTGCAGCTATAATACTACCCTAAATGGACAACTGAGGATTCCCCTTAACAGGAAGTCTTTGGAGAGCAGACAATCAGCAGCCCTGCAGCACTCTTTCCTTCGCTTCCCATCCCCAGTTCATGGGAGGTGAAGCATACTCTATACCTGTAGGCTGACCTAAACTAATTTCTTGCTGGTCCTGGATTTGGAAAGCAGAAAGGTAACTGGTAGTCCTGCTTTTCTCAGCTCACTGACTGTTAACTTGATGCGTCTGGCAAACTCATTCAGTCTTCCCCTTTACAGTTGAAACCAAGGGACTCATCTCCTACTCATGTAGCTGTAGGAACCCCTGTAAGTGAAGAACCTGAGCAACGAAGGAGGAAATTTCTATTTTTTTTCTCAAAGTCTTTGAAGCCAGTCCTCTTTAATAGCAGCATCGTGGATCCTGGTAGCCTCATTATCTGGATTTAAAAAACAAAAACAAAAACACAAAAACAAATTAAAAAAACAAAACAAAACAAAACAAAACAAAAAACCAAACCAAAACAAAAGACAGTGGATTTCCCCCCTGCCCCCATTCATTTCAACACCCTCCCACATTTTGTTTTCTACAAATTATCCCAGGGAAAACAAGAAGCTTTCCCTTGCCCTTCTATCCAGGCTTGCTTCTGATTCTATGACAGCACCTCCCACAGTTACTCGCTTATTTGTTTGTTTGTTTGTTTTTCCATTTGCAATTTTTGCCCCCTCCAAAGAGCTGGCTTGCCCAGGGAAATTACAGTAACTTATTTAATTTCAAATGCGTTCAGAAAGGCATTTTAATTGTTCCTTTTTGTTCAGAGCAGCATCCGAATGTGGAACTTGTGAAAAACTGAAGAGGAAGTTTTGGAATATGTTTACTGAAATAATTCACCACATTTAACCCAAGCAACTCAGATATATTCAGAAACAGCTTCCCTTGCCTATCTTCCATATACATGACCTGAATTAAAAGCTGCTTTGGGCAAGGGCCAACTCACTGTTTGTGGCCCTAACACAATGTGACTTGCAAGCTGTGGCAATACTGTATCACCTAGGGATTTGTTGCAGGAGATCCTGGTTTTGGAAACAAAATACATGTTTCCCCGCTGACTGCTAACACTGAACAGTGGGAAGTATAGCTGAAATGGTCATAGAGAGGAGCATCAGGAACCCAAAGTCTTGTGTTCAGTTCTTATTTGTTTTAATGTTGGGGAACTCTGTGGCAACAGATAGAGGGCTTGAAGTTGGTATCAAGATGTGGTAGCTTACAGAGGGATAAGCAGCTCCTGGGAGCTCCCTGCTGTACCACCCTACAGAAGCAGGCAAATTTTGGCAAATGTTGCAAAAACTGAGAAAATTAAAAAAAAATAAATAAAAATATCGCAATATTTAAACAATCAGAAAGCTTTTCAATTCATAAATGTCCCATCTGCTCTCTACCACCAAACTTCTAGGGTATCATTTTTCAGTCAGCACTTGGCACTCAGCACTTTAAGCTGTCTGCTGCTATCTCATTCATACAGCTTTTTCATTGCAGGTCAATATTATCTGACTAGGTTCAGATTAAATCTTAATACACCATTCATCTGGAAAACCCCAACTCCAAGCACATTGAAAAATTGCAAACATAAACAGTGCAGTTTCCATGGATGGTGACGTATTAAAATGTATCCCAAAGGGAAGAGCAGCAGGAAAGAGAGGAAAGTGAAGTTATGATCACAGAAGAGAATGCCTTTCTTTTTCAGATGAGATTTTATGTAAGAGTGAGAAGGAATGTGGCAAAGAGAAGAAGGGTCTGTCTCTTCACTACTGGCTCTGTAGCAAAGATTTTTCACATCAGCCATGGTAAAATTAGGCAGAGCAATAGCAGATCTGAATATTGTACAGGAAGATGTGAAACGAGGAAGAGTTTATTGCAGTTCAAGGATAGCAAATTATAATGAAGGCAAATGGAAAGTAAGAACTGAAACTGGAAGAGATGAGCTGAAGGAACCTAATATTAAACACAAGTTTAAATAATAAAGACAGTCAGAGCAAGCTGAACAGAGAAGGCCCATTTAAAATGTCAAAATATATCTTTAGTTGTGACCACTAAGGTAAAAATAAAGGCAAGGTACATAGAAAAAGCATGAAAGTTGAGGGGTACAAGATTGGGTTCAAGGATATGACTACTGCAAAAACCTGAGACTGAAGAGAAGCTCTTCTGGGAGATGACAGCACTGTCTCTGGTGCTTGTTGCTGCCTTCCAAGTACCCAACGTACTGCTCCATTAGTGAAAGGGATCACAAATTACCTCCTAATCTGTTTAAGCTAAATCAGCCAGATTCATTTCACCTGGTGATGAACACAGATAGGAGCTAAACAGGCTGTCTTTACTTGTAGTGCACTAGGGAATGCTTGCTTGGCCTCTTCCTATAGCAAAGCTCTGGGAAGGAACCAGGGGCAAACAGCAAAACGTGGTGCAGTTTTCAGCTAGTATAATGGCAGCTAGACACTGGGGAGGAAATTTGGTCTAGGAGAACACATGAACATGTAAGACTGGAACCAATCCCAGAGGTGTGGAAGGATGCAAATTTCGTAAGGTTGAATAAGACTCAAGAAAACAGTTATCATCAGCAATACAGGGTGCAAGAAAAGTTCATCTCTCTACATCTCACTGATATGAGTAAGGAACATTTTTAATGTCTTTGCTACTGGTGCAAAGATAATCACTGCAGAGGTGTATCTATGTGCTTAGGAGAAGTAACAGTTACTGGTTGGTTAGTAACTAGCAGGAACCATAACAGAAGAGACTCCTGATGTTACCATCTCTGTTCAATAGAAAACCATAATCTGTGCTACTTAAGCTTCATATACTCAGCATTTACAAATGCCAAGTAATCAAAAATTTTACCAACATAAAAGTGAGCAAAGTTGAAGAGCAACTACACGTAAGGGATCACTAGGACAATATACAGTGGCTTTTGCTTCAGGGTAATAGCTTAATACCTGTGTTCCTTTAGGGACTTGCATCAAGTGAATTGGTACAGTTAGGAAGCACATCAAAAACTGAGCTTGCATATCATTAATTCACCTCTATTATCCAGAGTGGTTCTGTTCTCCAAGGTAGGTAGATCATGGGAAGTTTGTTTTGCTTCAGCTATTGCTATAACAATTCAAAGAGGGGGAACAAGAATTTGGTTCTAAAAATGGATACATTTTATAAATGTTAAAATAATGTCTTAAACTGAAACATAGAAATATTCTTGGTAGCCCCCTCTGTGACGCTCCCTGTAATTATAGCTGAGAATAATCACAAATCAACTTTTTGTAAGAGAGAAGCCACCTCTTCTGCACTTTTAGAGGAACTATAGCTCTAAAACCTTTGTAATTACCTTTATATCTATCTTCCATGTTATCATTTAGATTGAGGCTTTTAATACATGACTCAGTAGGTCTTCTTTTGTTTAGTTCTCCACCATTTATTTCCTTATTTTGGGTGCCTGTCATTCACATTTCTGCAAAGTTCAGCTGAAACCAGTAGTGCCCTGTTCATGTTACTGGTACTTTGCATTGCAAATATTAAGAAGTAGAATTTGCAATCCAAGTCATTCACAGAACATTCTTATACAGCACATAATTTGCCAACAGCTAAATTAATCTTACTTCACAATGTGAGGCTGTGTACATCTGGTTTCTGATACAAAAGTCAGTGGTATAGGGATCATACTAACTCAGACCCAGCTTTTTCAGGTCCATGAAGCTTAGTCATGTACCTGCTAATTTAGAACTCAAACATAAGCAAGAATCTCAATTCTCCTTTTTAAATGGTGTGAAGTTTCAATCCAATTTACCTTGCATAGATGAAAACATAAATCAGTAGCAGGACTCCACTGCACATACTAATTTAATGAGCTTGGGATTTGACCACATGTGTAGATACACTCTGAGAACCTGAAGACCTTTCCCTCCATACTGCATTAGGTCTGGATGCATGGCAAATAACTATCTACAAGCTAAAGGGAGGAGGGAAAGGCCTACCAGTCAGCACCAGGGTCTAGAACACAAGTGTGAGCCACAGGTCAGGGGTCAAGTTCCATCCACAACCTCCAACTGATGATCAGTTGAAGAAATGCTTATGCTGCTGTAAGTAGCACCACAACACAGACAGCAGTCCCAAAACATGTCTCAGAACAATGTCTGGGGTCACCATTGCTCAGCTGGAAAGAGCTTTTCCACCCCTTCCCTCAGTCAGGAGGGAATCCAGTACAACACAGAATATCTGGAAGAAAGCTCCAAGAAGAGGGTGACACGAAAGTTTCCTCAGACCCACATTTTAGCTCATTGCCTGGTGTACCAGAAAAAAAAGCACATTGAGGGGGTTTTGTCTAGTAGGTCGTCAAAGAAGGTGTGTAATGACAAGTCGGTCAGAATGCAAAATGAAGTTGATGATAAAAAGACAAAGGATAAATATTCATGCACAACCACCAAGTGTGCTTTGGCACCATTCGTGCTGCATGACTTTTGCTGATCTGACAAGTCTGTGACCTGAAATACAGACTCCAAAACAGCAGTGTCTCCTCAGCTTCTGTCTCCTCTTTGCCTTGTCCCAAAGACCATTGACCCAGAGGGATGAAGCCTTGCACTTATCATTCTCAGACCTCCGTGTGTCTGAGTCCATTCATAAACAGCTCTCTTCTGCTGAACTAGTCTAAACCAATTCCCTTCATACACTTGTCCAGGCAACAGCACATCAAATCACAAGTTGTTTCAGTTGTGTGAAACAGTGAAAGCAGGCTTCTTTGGACAGACGTTCCTGAGCAGGTAATCTCAAAAACATGACTACCAATGCCAGCTATCTTTGGCTTCACAGAGGCAGTTAAGGTAAAACTGGGAAAAAGCAGAATAAAGCTAATGAATCAGGGTAGGGTACAGAAAAACAAAATGTTGCTGGAACATTAATTCATCATTCACTACAAAAGCAGAGATTGCAAGACACATTCAGATAGCACTACTACTGGTCACCTCTGGTTAGGCTCCTTCCTATTTACTACCAGAATAATTAAATCTAGGCCAGATTTTGCTTAGGTGCCAAAGGAAAAAGGAAATTATGTTAACAATCTCTGTGAATCGGAACAACAGAATTAGTAACGATCTTTACACTTGAAATTTATTTTAAAAGTGTGTTTAGCTTAGCTTATCAGATCAAGCTTATTAAAAAATCAAAAATCAGAAGTCCTGTGATGTGCAAACAAGTTACAATGAGAGTGAAAAGTCAGCACATCTCCAGCCTTTGGGATGGGAGGGCCATCTGCTATCAACATTTAGGAAACGTACTTTGTGTGGAAAGTTTCCTTGCAGCCTCAGGCCTTGTCCTAGTAATTGAGTTTAGCTCTTAAGCTCTTGTTCTATCCATAAGTCTAGTTCAGAGCACCTCAAATCTAGGCCTTGCTTAGGGCCCTAGCATACTATCCTCTAAAAGGGGGTAATCCTCTATGCTGGGGTGTCTTGGTGGAGTCATCCTGAGATCAAAAGAACTTTGCACAGGCACAGAAGTCCCTTCTGATAGGTCTCAGATCATAATATAAATAAACCTTGTCCAGAAAATACACACACAGGTTTTCTTCCTTTAAGAAAAGCCAGCAGAAATAATTTGATTTTATTTTTTTCTCTCTCTCTTAGCTATACGGGAGTGTCATTTATTTTTGCATATTTTCATTATGCAAAGTCACACAGGACCCAACAGTGCAAGTATCCCCTTCATTCTGCTGGTGTTTGGTGTCTTATTAGAAATGTTATCAGAAGGTAAACATAACACACAGGCAGGTTTGATGTGGAATAATGAGGTTTTAGTACCATACCATGACATGTCGGCAACTCAGAAATGTTTTAACAGGTTAAAACTATTTTTGGTCATTACAAAGAAGCTGAAAGGAGAAGCATCCCCTCAAGCTGACAACATACATTTTATACAGAAAGAGACAAGATATGAGACCATGAAAATTGCACAGACACAAATATTTGAGATGTAACTGAGAGGCAGAAAAATATATTAAAATGATCACTGATTGAGCAACATGGAAAGAATTCTCTTAGCAGGAAAAAACATTTTCACAGGTCTCTCAGAAAGCACAACAGATGCCATTTTTGTGACAATATTTAACACTTCCACCTGAAATTTTAAAGCCACTTCTGGATATTGATGACTGTCTCTTTTGATATAGCTATTATTGCTTTTTTTACAGATAGAGAAATCAAGTTTCTGGAATGACTAAGAGACTTTCCTAAGGTCAAACAGTAAGTCAGGGACAAAGACAGAAACAGTCTAGTTGTCCCCAATCTTATTCTCAATTCGCCCCACTAACAGATTGTACAGCCATGAAAAATGATCTCTTCCCTGTGAAAAGGTAGGTTTCGCAAGGAAAATAACAAGTTCCACCTGTCTCTCCAGCTGATATTAGCAATAGTGAAAATTTCATTCTGCAGAAAAACTGCCGATGCAGCACTTGTAAAAAAACTCCAAATTCATGTGCAGATCAGAAATTGCCGGCACGCTTTCAACAGCTGCAACTACCACACACTTTCAGAGAGTCATTTGAACTCATCAGATTTGACTCTGGGCTAGGCAGCAAAGCCCAGGTGGCTTGGTTGTACATAAAGCCCTCATGCCTCATGTGGGGTGAGGCAACGTGAGATTGGGGCCCCGCAGATTTGTGCAGGCCCCAAGTTAAGATGAGGCACACCAGTGCAGCAGCCCCACCGGCCCTCCCACAGTGCCGGTAAATGGAGGACGCTGACAGGACGTACACACGTGCAAATGTTTAAATACTCATTGTTGGGGACTACAGGAAAGCCTACGATAGACATTTCGCCTTGGGATGTTTTCTCTATTGCAAAAAAGCAATAAAAATATGTGCTACTCTGCGGGCTCTTTCTTTGCTTAACCAACCCCTTTATTATTATCCAGCTTCCCTCAGAATATACCCTTTCTCTCAACAAACCTGTACTGCTCCAAAGGGCAAAGCTCAGGCCTCAGGCAGGGGTTGTTGACACGCGTTTTTTCACTTGCCTCACTTCTTTCCACTACAGGTCACACCAGGATGGATTTGAGGGTGTCCACCACAGGCCCGTACAAAGCTGACCCCTTCAGCTGTGTCAGGTAACCCCTGTGCACAGGCTGGCAGCACAGGCCGCGAGCTGCGCCATGTCCGCAGGCAGCCCCACAGCCCAGCCTGCGGCGCTGGAAGCATGCAGGGCAAAAAGGCTTTCAGGAGTGCTAGCCGTCCACATCCCCAGCAGAAACCAGCCAGAGGAAGCTTGGAAAGCCTGGCCTTTTTATTCTCCAGAATTAAGACCTTGATTAGCTGCTGGCGCAAGACCAAAACTCCATCTGAAATGCTTTAGACAACCCATCTGCGCTTGGTTTGGGAGTCTGAGGAGCGCGTGCTGTGGCCCACTCCTTGCCGGTGCCAGGCAAAAACAAGGCAGAAAGACAGGGGTGAGGAGCTGGGTGGGGAGGAACACTCCTGGGCCCCCACTCTCTCAGAGGAGCGCCTTCATCTCCACACCCATGCCTGCACACCAACACCTTGCGTGGGGCCCTCCAGGCTGCCCCAGGTGTGTGTGTCCGCCAGCCTGGCCTGGCCCAGGGGCTCCCTGGCCACCCTGGGGGTCACAGGCTGGGTCCTGGCAGCCCCTGTGCTTGAGCTGGAGCCTGGCCTCTGCTCCTCCTGCACCCGCTGGGGCAGGGCCCACAGCTGGCCATGGCCATGGGGCCCTTCCCTTCCCTCTCCCCTCTCCTTCCCCAAACCCCAGTGGTCCTTCATGAGTTCCTGCACCTCGTGATAAATTTCATAATTATTCAGCCCTTACTACCAACACCGAAATTCATCACTCAAAGCAAATTAGCCGAGATTCATTAGAATAAGACATCTAGTAGGCACATGTACTTTATTAGCCTCTTACACCAATAGTTTTAATTAGGTACATATTTCACAGCTCTAGAGCTACTCGAGTGAAGGGCTGCTTTTATCTCTTTTATTTACAGTAACAAGCTATCAAACAAATACCACCATAATTAAACTCAGATGCAAAAAAAAAAAAAAAAAAAAATTACTAACAGTGACCTACGCAAACCTCAGGCTTGGTCAACTCGGGATATTTAATTAATGAACAAAATACCCCTCAGCCAGGCAGGACACCGGGGCAGGGCAGCACCCGCCCTTTCCCCTGCCCCTGGTCTGGCAGGCCCTTCCTCCATGTCACCTTCAGGTAGGGGAGGAGAGCTCTCCCTCGGATAGATACCGTCGTGATGAGAAAAGTGATTAAAATCCAGAACATTTCTAAATTATTAATGAGGAATTTAAATGATGTTATAAAAGAGGGAAATACGGGCGAAAATGTTACACATTCATGGAATTTTTACTCATGCATAATAATAAGTTGAAAACACTTTAGTTATAATACTTCCTAAATTAAAGGACGGGGGGTGGTGGTGGTGGGAAACTATGTGTTTCTCGGGCCCGCCCGCCCGCCCGCCACTCGGCGATCAAGGGCGCCACCTGCCGGGCACTGCGGCGAAGCGCGCCCGCCGCCGCCGCCCGTCGCGGGGGCCCAGCGGCGGCGGCCGCGGCGGCACGGAGGGAGGGCCCGGCCCCGGCGGCACGGAGGGCCCGGCCCCGGCGGCACGGAGGGAGGGCCCGGCCCCGGCGGCACGGAGGGCCCGGCCCCGGCGGCACGGAGGGAGGGCCCTGCCCCGGCGGCACGGAGGGCCCGGCCCCGGCGGCACGGAGGGAGGGCCCTGCCCCGGCGGCACGGAGGGCCCTGCCCGAGCCGAGGGGCCTCGGACCTGCCTGTCGCAGTCTCACCAGTGGGTGAGCCGCGGGGCTGTGGTGTTACTCCCACCGCCTTACACTGTGTCACTTGCTTTCTCGAATACGGTGTAAAGACAGGCTTTTAACTTTACAGGTGTTAACAAAGCCCACTTGGTTGGCGAGAGCACCTTGTCTGCATACATTTAACCGCTCTGTCAACCTTATGAAGCCAGTGCTGCTCTATGCTGTAAATTTGCTAAAAATATATGATATTGCAGAGCATAATAATGTGTAAAGAGCCTCTCTGTGCCCCCTTGCGTATGCTGAGTCTGATGTGCTCCCCGGGCAGTGTAGCGGGCTGCTGCTGCTGCTGCTTGGGCCCACCAGCTCCTCAAGCCTGGCAAGGGTATCAGTGTGCTCCCACCTAAAACCCTGCAGAGCTGGCTGATTTTGCATCTTTGTGAACAGAAACAGCAGTTGGTACCGAGAGAACAAAAGGTTTCCCCGGGTCAAGGCTGCAAGAGGCATGTACCTCACATAGCTATATTTTTGTCTAAGTGTCTATGCATTCTTTTCAGTAAAGACTTCCCACATTGTCTCTCTAGACTCCCCGTACCCAAGTGCTGTTTGTGTGATCCATAGAGCCACACAACACTTGAGGGTCCCATCTCTAAAGACCTATTTAAGGTTTTATATAGTCAAGCAGTCATTTGTACCATCTACCACAAATTCCATGCATCATTTGCCTTTCCCACGGTTGGGGGAGAAACCTGCAAGCCCACAAAAGTAGCAGTCACTTGGGGACAACCTTAGCCACAAAGTCTCTCGGACCTGCATGTCCCTCCGTCTGAATTCCTTGGGGACATCCTGTACTTCCAGGTGCCTTTCAGTCCGATAGAGCTGTTTTTGGTAGCTCTGCGAAGCAGAGAGCCACCATCTGATTACAGCGGCAGCAAATAAGGCAAGAACAATCCCGGGCTATTCTGGACTGTAAGATCTATGCAAATGCTGCAAGTCCTGCTGAATGCTAACTGGCAGCTTGCACCAATTACTGAGTAATGGGCTCTCCACATGCCCCTTTACTTAATAAGTAGATACGATCTGCACTCACTTTTGGAGCTAAGTTGTCTCTGGTTGTAACACCAACTGAATGCTATGCAGTGGGCTAGCCTCACAGTGACTAAAGCTCAGATCGTTATAGAGAAGTCTCAACCAAAAGAAACTGCCACACTCTTCTCAATTGGAGTAGATGAAATAAAGGCTCTTGGACACAGTTCCTACCCAGGAGCTTGCCAGACCCTAATAATTGCAACATGCTGTGATTCTAAAACAAATGTGTCATGGAGAGATACCCAGGCTAATTTTGAGGGAGGTAAATTTGCCTGGATGAAACTTCATTAGCACAGTGTTATTTCTTCCACTGCTCCAGCTGCTTCTGGTCCCTTTCTCTGTGCCACTGCGCAGAGCACGCTTGCTATAGTGAGCCACAGAGCCATGGTCCCTCTGCATAAAGGCAGTGAAATTCAGATCAGAAACAAAAAATTCTGCTTTCTTTCCACCTTTGCTTTCTATGAAGTCTTCACTGATCACATTCTCATTATTCACTTGCTTGGACAGCACTACCTAAAATTTTAGCTGAATTTTGAGCACTGTGGCTCCTCCACATTTTCTGCCACAGGAGAACCCATTCCCTGTCTTTAGCTAGATGGAGATGCAAACAGAGTTTCACTGAATGCTCGAGTTCCACATTTTCTTCCTACATCTTCAAAGGAATATACTGAACAGAAGATAACAGAGAAGATCCCTGTGAAATCATGGTGCACAAAGAAGTTACTGCCAAATAATCCCAAAGCATCTGAGATAGTTTCCACAAAGAAAGCAGCAGGGACTCCTAAAACACAGTTCCCATACAACCTTATTAGGAATGTGACACCATTACTTTCACAGCTAACGCTATGAAAGGCTGCTGAAATGTTCAAAGGAACTTTGGTAGGTTTATTTTTCTCTTCAGAAAACAAGTTATCACTAAAGGCCTTATAAAAAGTAAGAAATTTTCACAACCTTGAGTCTCTACAGGCAGCAATTACATGCAAAATGTTGTGCCCAGTGTATATCCTGTAGCTGTTTTACATTTTTGACACCGGGAGGAGGGCATTTGTAGCCCAGGTAGTTAGCATCAGATTATTATTTAATGCAACCACCTGCATGAGTGCAATGCTGTGACTGAGACTTTTACATGGATACAATTCAGTGAATTTAAAACCATGATTTCTGCAGCAGCCATGATTTGCACCCTGAGTACTATGGACTATCTGACAGTATTATAGACAATAAGCCACCTCTGTGTGTGACAGAAGAAAGAAACCAGCCACTGTACTGAAGGCCAACTGAAGTTTTAGGTGCCCTAAAAGACACATAAATTCCAACTTCATGGGTTTATTACCATACACTAAACTGATGTGGCCATCTTTATCTAAAATTACTCTCTTCCTTATTTTGTATATACATGTGCAACACAGTGAAGTAATGATGGCTGTTCCATACTCCTTCCCCATCATGTATTTTGGGTCTGTGTCTTGGCATCCTGTTAAATGTAGTTACTAGGATGGAATTTCCTTTGGTGTTAGTTTTAAAGTGCATATAGGAGGTGGAAAGAGAGCCCACTGACTTGCACTAGTTCATTGTATGAACCAGGCAGTAAATACAGATGTGGAACTCCATATTCATGTCTCAGCACGGGTATCTCTTCAGTGTCACACCTGCAGGTATTTATGTGATCGCACACTGAAATAAACGCAGCATGTGTGGGTGTGTAGAGCTGCACCTGTACATACAATGAGACATTCAAAGAAATCCAGTAAGTTTTGTTGCAATCCCACTTGTCAAAAACATTCACGTGCACTTTGTCCTGCGTGGTCAGTAGCCTCATCCCTGCTGCTGAATCTTTCTCTGGGCTGGGCTGGATTGCCCTACGTACCCATCTCCTTCCCTCGTCACAGAAAGAAAACCTCTCTTACTTTGTCACTTCCTCACTGCTTTCATTCTAAAGGCCAAATCCTGTGAACCATCTGCCTGAACAACTTTTGTTGAGCTTAAAAGTTGCTGGAACTGAAACTGGGCACAGAAGGCAATTTGCACGCCCTTTGGGTCTGCTTATTTGCCTGCTTCATAAAGATCATATGAAAATTAGATCATCTAAAAGATCCCTTTTCCTATAAGGTAGCTACTGACTGGTGAATCCTGCTCTGGCACAGAAATATTATACATCCTGGGATGGGTTTTGAGAACCCTCTTTCAGCCAGTGTGTCATGGTTTAACCCCAGCCAGCAGCTAAGCACCACGTAGCCGCTTGCTCACTCCTCCCCACTGCTATTGGGATGGGGAGGAGAATCAGAAAAAAAGTAGAAGTAGTGGTTGAAATAAGAACTACTTAAGAAAAAAATGAAATAAAATCAAATAATGACAAAATAATAATATTTAATAATGATTTAATAAAATTATTATTGTTGGTTTGTTGTTATTGTTATTATTGCTATTGTTATTATTGCAATAGCAATAATAGTAATGAAAAGGAATATGACAAAAAGAGAAATAAAACCCAAGAAAAGACAAGCAATGCACAATGCAATTGCTCACCACCTGCTGACCGATGCCCGAGCAGCGATCCGCCCCTCTTGGCCAAGTCCCCCCAGTTTATATACTGAGCGTGACGTCCTGTGGTATGGAATATCCCTTGGGCTAGTTCGGGTCAGCTGCCCTGGCTGTGCTCCCTCCCAGCTTCTTGTGCACCTGCTCGCTGGCAGAGCATGGGAAACTGAAAAATCCTTAGCTTAGGATAAGCGCTACTTAGCAACAACTAAAACATCAGAGTGTTATCAGCATTTTCCTCACATTAAATTCAAAACACAGCACTGTACCAGCTACTAGGAAGAAAATTAACTCTATCCCAGCTAAAACCAAGACACAGTGAAAGGACACAAACCTAAAAACTCATGGTTTATGTGCAGTGTAGAGTCTAGTACTTAGTCTATTAAAAATACTATTACCTCACTCATAGAGCACAAGGAACACAGACATTGTTCTTGTTTTTCAGAGGGGGAAACTGAGCCAAGGTATCCAACTAAATTGCCCAAATAAGCATCAAACATTAGGCTAAATTTTGGAATATCTCTACTTACCTGGAATTTCAAACTGTGAAGTAATTTAAAGCTCCTTAAGACTGAACAATTGCTTGCCAGGAATGGTTAAGCAACCTCATCATTGGTGGTAACTTAGGGTACAAGAGAAAAGACAGAAAAATTAAATCATTATTGCTATACAGATATGCAGAAGTGCTGTAACCACTGGACATTGACTTAGAAACATTTGGACTTCGTCTTGTAGTTCAACCCCACCATAAAGACATGGAGTCTGCATATCTGTGCACATTTTAAGGAAAAAGGAATAATAAGAAATATAAATTACTTTTTCACACTTTACAACCAGACTCAGCATTTCCTAATGGAAACTGTAGAAGGAGAAATTTGGCATAGTCTTTAGGCCAAGGTGCTGTGAGTAGAGAAACAAATTACACTCTGATTTTTGCTTGTAACTGGCTAAATCAGTCAATCATTCCATGCCTTAGTTAACACATCCATATCACGGGTATTCCAATAACTCTAATATTTCCTTCTACCAAAAAAAGATGTCCTCTCTTTGCCCAGCCATATACTGTGTTTCCCCTTCCTTTCAGATGGATGGTTTGGTGAAAGAGAGATTTATTTTATGACATTTACTGCATTTGTTGTGCTGACATCATAGAGTCAACGAGAACAAGTATTTATACTTCTATTATGCCTTCATTGAACTGAACAAGGTGTTCAACAGGACATTTTAATTATAATCCCACTTCTAACAGCGTGAGTAAAGGTGTTTAAAAAACACAATCAAGCATGAAATAGAACAGTAAACATGCCATTTCAATTACAAAATTATGTATAAGCACATCCTTGCACAGCACAACATTTGAAGACTGAAAGAAATGCTAAAATTCTATCTGAAACCCTGGGAGGTTTTGTGCACAAGGTTGAAGGAGCTGAAATACTCTCTCCCCACTCTTTTGTGCACTCACATTGAATTTTTGACTCCAGAGGGAAACTCATGAAGTCCCAAACTGTCAATTTTTGTACAGATTTCCATGGAGGGAGACTAGCCACAAGCTTTTGTTGTGTTTCAGTGTCATGTCAGACACTCGTTCTGTTTGGGGACCTCTTTTTTACTTCTCAGCCCAATGGTGCTGAAATTGAAAAGCAAATGCACTGGAAGATCATGGCATTGTTATCCACCACCATCCACCTGTACCAGTACAAACTATTCTCCAGCAGTGGCGTAAATACTGTGTCATGTTTATAGATACATGTGACCCACCAGAAACTCCTGGACATCTGCGGTCCTTCTGGGCACAGCAGGATACTAGGCTGCTCTGTAAAGTGCTGTAAATCCCCCGGGGCTGCCAGGAGGGAGGATTACATCACTCACTCAACACCACTATACTGTGGACTTCTCCAAGTCCCTGGTTCAGGGAACTGATGCAATATATTGTTTTACAGCAGACACTCAGGGGAATGTATTGAACTCCAAAATTGCATTCTGGAAACAGTGGGAGCTGCCTTCGCATTGCAGAGACACTCACTCCAGGAGCTTCTGAGCAAGTAAATGATGCCTCAATTTGGCAAGGTCAATCCTCTTTCCAGTGAATCGACACACACTGCTTAAAATAATACTACAAGGTTGTCACAGAAGCCTGGTAGTTGTGATAGACTGCTTTTCAGTGTTGTAGGCAAGAGGGAACATTGGTGCTCCAGTGGTTAGGGCTGGGGACAGGACAGGGGCTCTGTCCCTGGGGAGGCAAGCGTGCCAGGAAAGGGCAGCTGAGGTGGGAAGGTGGGAGATGGGGCTAGACTCACTAGCTTTCTGCAGCCAGACAGGAACATGAACAAAGGCAGCTGCTAGGTGTGACTTTCTCCTGGCCTTCAGGCAAATCCTCTCTCCAAAGTGGCAGCACAATGCTCACCTACTTCTCCAGCACTCTGGAAGCACTTATCAAACAGACAATGAGGCCACAGTCACTCTGCTGCCCTAAATAATTTCCTGCTTGGCCAATGTGTAGAGCCAGTTCCCATGGGCACATATCAGAAAGACCTGGGCACAGCACTGTCCCACTAAGCAAAGATGAAACCTTTTATTTTCTGCATGTGATATCGCTGGGTGCTTCAGGATCAGTTGGCAATGTGGTGAATATTCTTACCAAAGCACAGCCAAACAACCTCAGCCTGTCCTCCACAGCTCTTGGGGTTGCCTCACAGCCCCAGAGAAGAGAAAATTGGAACAACTCACATTTCTGCCATGCAGATTAGGCTTGAACCAATGCTGGAAGCATTAAGTTCCCAAAGACATCTGGAAATCATAATGTAAAATCTGGTGCTATCTCGTGATCTGGACTATTATCTTTTCCACAAACCATACTGTTCCATTTAATAGACTATGTGATTGTCTGTGGTATTGAATCATCTTCTAGAAAATCTCACCTGGAAATTACTGTTATTGTGATTTGAAATTAATAACTTTCTCCAGAATTTTATGGCCACTTAGATGAACCTGTAAATACAGCAGATAATTAGGTGAAGTATATAAGAATCAGCATTTAATCATCTGCTAAGCATACATGTAAAGCATTTAACTGACAAGAAACTATATTGGCATCTGTAGATATTTAATAGCACAGACAGCATTAAAAAGTTTGACTGTTATCCCTTTTTTGAAATACAGTTTGTTACTCTCTCACTAGCCTTTCAGAACTGAAGGAAAAACTCGGCATATTTTTTCCGTTTCTGGAAGAACCTGTCTTTTTCAAAATGCCAGAGCACCTCATTAGTGGAAGCCTTGGTTAGCTTGTAGATAGCTGGCAGAGGTGTTTTGTTGTGCTTGTTTCCACTTCGTTTTTCCATGCTATTATGAGTAAGTAGAAGTAAAAGCATAGTTTTCATTGCCTTTAATGGGAGCAGAATCTGCTTTTACTTCATAGCTATTTCCATTCTTCTCCTGGCACTACACAGAAATGCATGTGAGTTGAGACGCAGCAGTGAGGTGACTTGTCAGTGAGGGTTCCAAAAGCCAACACTAAATGCAGATAACATATTTTTGACTAGTTATGCACATTTACAGGCCCTGACAGAAATTTAAGAGACGCACTATATGGAGAAGTCATTAACTGAGATTTAAATCTGGGAAATACAGGAAATATGGGAAAACCTAAAATTTAAGGCCCACGTTTAACATCTCTTTACTTCAAGCAAATCAGCAAATGGGGCAAGACTGTGAAGTTCATTAATACTAGAAGAAACAAACATGAGACCTACCTGATTCCTGCATCTTCTTGAATCTACCACTTTTGTTAGAGGAAAACCATGCTGCTTTTGCTGTATTTCAGAACTGCTGGAGCCAGTTCAGGTCGTCCCCAGCTTCTGGAAAATCAGGCTCCAACCTCTACAACTGAACAGATCTACAGAAGGTTCTCCATGGGTTTCTCACCACCAGATACAACTCAGGACATAAATAGAAATTAGGTTCATAACTCGTTAGTCCTGAACAGTTATGAGAAGTAATGATGCATAGGAAGGAAAACATCTCATCCGATGAAGAAAACATAATTTTCACGGTCAATTTTAGAAAGCCACATGTTTTTATCTGCACATTCACCACAGAAGCAGGCAAGGAGCTTGGCATTTGAAAGGTCAGATTTTAAATTGAAGCCATTGTTCAAACATCTTCCTTTGCAAAGGGAATCGGAAACAGCCTGGGTGAAGACAATCTGAGTCTGACTCCCAGCTCCCTGTCTGGCTCCCCTGTGCAATTCAGGAGTGGTCACAGGGCTGGTCTACCTGTGCCTGCCTCCAGTAGGTGTGTGCTTCTCTTCCCCAGGCATGAGCATGCCCAGGGATGAAGCCTGTGCAGGAGGACTTCCTGACCACAGCTGCTGGGCATTGCTGAGCCCCGAAGCCCGATCTGTGGCCTCCTCAGCCACCAGCTAGGACACCGTGCACTGCTTTGGGGTTGGGCACCTGGAGCACCAGCCAAGCTCACAGATGGAGAGGGAGTGGAGAGTGGTGACACCAGCTCATCAGCAGGCCCATGGGTTGTCAAGACCTTGCAGGCATAAAGGCAAAGGAGAGTGAAAAGGAGGTAGCTGAGAGATGATACAACTGCTTTGCAGAGCACAGCCACAGCAGGAGCTGTAATCACAGAGAAAACAGAGTGTCTCTCTGAAACACTATTTCTGCTTTATCGTGTAAATACAGGAACTATGACTTCATGTCTCACACTTCAAGAGACGTACTCCTGGGCTTCTTTTCTTCCATATCAGAGCTCAAAGAAATCCAAAATGTGTCTATTTCAGTTCTGGCTCGAGGTTAATCTCTAGAAACAAGTAATGTAACATTTCCATCTATCTTTTCTACTCTCTTGGCGGTTTTAATTATACTAATATGCTATGACAATTTAAACAAGACACATCTCAGCTTCTGGCCTGCTCTGTAATGGTTCAGCTGCTACATGTGCTTCAGCATATTTTGCTCAGACAGGCTGCTGCTGGAGGCAGGGGGGAAGCAGAATAGAGCCCTTCTGTCATGAGAGATTTCATTGCACTGATCATTGTATGTTTGACAGATTCTTTGTCAATGTCAAGTGTCTTTTGTGGTTAAGCCCAGTAAAGCTAAAACAAAAGGTCTCCTAGATATTAGATATATAGTGACATTACTGAATTCACTTGGAGGCAGTAATTTTTTGTCAGCCTATGAAAAGAAAAATGGAGCTAATGGGAAAACAAAAGGAAGATGCCAGCATGCCTTTTTAGCTATTTTTGTTTATGTCAGACATTGTGATTGACATCTGGCCCAGAACAACCCTTCAACCATTGAGGCTGGTGTCATGAAACAGAACAAAGAGCAATTGCCAGCCAAGAAAACACCACTGGCTCAGAAAGCACTGCTTTTTGTTTATTTTCTTTTAAGTGTTTCATTTTCAGTAATCAGTATCATTACACAAAAGTAGTTTGCTCACATGCACCCCCCACTTACTAATTGGACTTTTAAGTTTCCTTCGTGTTTGCTTTCTTCCTGCCTGCTTGAATGGCACTGGAGTGCTGGCTTGGTTGGATGACAGTCTGTCATAACAGTGATGTTTGAGGTTAGTGAAAACTGACGTGAAAAATACAATCCACTGGCCTTTAACTGAAATAGCAGCTCTGGTTTTTGTGGAGTTGGCAGGCAGCATTTTTAAACCCCTTTCACAGTGAAGGCAGTTACAACATGTTCTTTCTCTGTATCAAGCAGTTCCATCATGAAATACATTATCTACGTCTGTTGACATATCAGGATATTGCCTTTGAAGAGCAGTTTGCTGTTTCTTGTGTGAGCACTTCTCTTGTTGAAGTGCCCTAAAAGGGTTAAGGGAATTTCGTGGCCATTCTCCAGGGCCAGGCCAATTACAAAGCTTTAAAAGTTGTTTAAGACTGATTTTTGGGAAATATCAGTGACCCAGAATAGGTTCTTCAGACATACAACACTGGGGAGTCTTTGTTACCAGTGTTCTGTAAGTGCTGTAGAATTTCAGAGACTTGGTCAAAATTATATATCAGCAGAAGGAGATTATTCCTTAAATTTCTAACTTCATCTTGAAAGTAAAATGCTGAACATAACAATAACAAAAGAAGACTTTTCACAAGATGCGAGCAAGACAGTCCATCAGCCACATCCCTCCATGCAGTTATATGCTGAAATGATATCAGAACCCTCACCTTACCAAAAAAGATCTTAATCACTTAAAGAATTCTAAGGAAGGTGGTTCTCGAATGCATCACCTGTGTTGGAGCAAAACATGCTTGCACCTTTTTATAGGGTACCTTTCAGTATTGAACACTGGGGTATATTCTCCTGTAGAAGCACACACTTAACTCCCTTCAGCATTAATAGTAGATATGCTCATACATCGAGTGGAGAATTTCTCTCTGTCTCTTTGCACAGTGCTTTAAAAAGAACTTTGAAGAAATTGAGAAAAACAGAGAGAGCAGTATATTAATTTTAGGGAGATGAAAGCAGTACATGTCATTCCTAAATTTCATGGAAAATGTACCGTTAGTAACAAAGATGAGTAGAAAATTTCAAAATCATTTTGAGCAGCATTAAAATCAGTCTTCCCTGATTTTCTGTTTTCCCCTTCTTTTCAAAGCACATACATTAAACTCATTTTATGCTTATAATGTATATAATGATTCTAGACAACATAAGAAGGACACTGGGATTCTTCCTATTTCAGCGTATAAAGTGGCAAGCCAATTTATGCAGCTTAAACCATTGCTAAAGAAGATGTATCAAAAATTGCCTGTGATCATTACAAATAACAGCCTGAAATGTTCACAAGAAGCTGTTTGCTTATCATATTTTCATTAAAACATCTTTTCACCTGCTTTGCTTTTCCCATGCCTGTAACCTGCATTGTAATCAGTCTTATTAACTGAGAACATAAATATGATTTATTATGGTCTGATAATGGAAGCTGCATGGACCAAGAGAAGGGATATATTGTCCTTTGATAAAATGGCTCTTTTCTCTCAAATAGAGCTCTATCATGAGAGCATGCAGAATGTAGTGAGTGATTATTTCCTGAGGGTGAATGATGGCAGAACCCTACAGAAAATCTTGTTGGCCATGACAGCCTCCGAGTGTCCCCAAATCTCACTGAGTTTGACAACCTGCAGACACTTTTGATGAACTGTATTCTTCTGTCAGAGACAGCCTGTCTGGGAGGAGAAAAGGGAACCTTTATCGTCTGATCTGCTATTATTGTCTTGATCTTTTATAAGCAATCTCTAATGCACATGAATATAATATCCTTTCACACAAGTGCCAAACATAATAGAAATGTAGTTAAAGGACCCTTTTCCCGGTTATGTAAATGTCTTAATACCATAATTAGAAAAGATGGTTTGTGAATGATAGCGGTAAGGAAAGGGTAATCAAAATGTTTTAACATTATCTTTCTGTTTTAAAGACCAAAATCTGTGATAAATAGCATTTATGGTAGATATGGGGAACCAGCTTATGCTGAAGCTTTTACCTAAAAAAGAATAGTTTTGAGCGCAAAACTGGTGTTATATTTTCATAAAACACATAAATGGCAGCTGGTCTTAAGCCAGGAATGATTACTGGCAGATATGATTTAAAGAAAATGAGTATTCCACTCAAAATCTCTCCATGGCTGTTATAGAAAGAACAAAGCGTTATTATTAAGTAGTGTATTTGGACAAAGGGGTGTTCAAGACCAACTAAAGTTCGCCAACAAATCTCTCTTTTATCTATGTCCAGAAGAACAAGCATAACAAAATCTTTTTCAATTAACAGCTGTACACATTAGCAAAACACCCGTCTTTCTCAGCTCGAGCAGTCTGGCTTATTTATCACAAAAAATGAAATGTTTGGGGGGAACATTTCCAAGTTGCCCAGTAAAAGCAGGATACTTGATTTTTCATTAACCTTTTGACATCTGGATCTGGGATGTCCCAATATTAACTACTAATGGTCTTTTGCATTACCAGTTGGTGTTGAGAGAAGTCCCAATTGTCAGAGTCAAAAGGTTAATCAGCAATTTCACACCGGTGATGTGGTCAGAGTTCATGTTACTGCCTGAACAGGAGGAAGAAGAAAATAAAGTCATTAACAGAAAACTACATCCCAACATTATTAAATCCCTTGTTAGGAAATATTTCATGATCTATTTACTAAATATTCTTACTTTTTAGGGAACTTTACAAAACTTTGCTGAGAAGTTCAGGTCCAAATATGTGACAAACTTGTTTGGTTTATTCTACTTTTCATAAGAAAAAAAAAAAAATACTCACCCACTAAGTGTTCAGCCCAGGCCAGTGTGAGAGAAAAGTCTTCCAGGTCTATTACTCATGGAGATTTTAAAACTATCCAGCTGGGGCTAATTCAGCCTGGGAGTTGTGTCCTGTCTCCTGGAGGTGAAGACACCTGAACACCCATTCATTCAGGGTGAATTTCATAGTGCAGATGCCATATCAGGGATGAAGTATGTCCAATAGCAAAAATCTGCATGTAGACTTTTCCCTCATGCCTCCTTCTGTCTTGATTGTAGCAAATAAGTCAACAGCAGCATTCCCTTAACAAATATGGACAGCAATATTATTTCATGTGAAAGTACTCATAAAAACAGCCATGGAGTACCTCAGCTGGTATCATTTGACCAGAAATAGCCATAGCATACTGTGACTTGTGGCCCAAGAACTCTCCTAGCCATAGAAAAAACAGATTTATTTTCCAAAAGAAAATATAGAATATTTCTGAAAACATTACAGCTTGGCATTTGCTACCAATAACAATGCTCACTCAAAATGACTTCTTGTTTGCCCTGGAAATATCTGAAATTGTTAACCATTGCTTATCTTATGTTTGGCCCTGATCAAAAGCCTTCTCATGTCACCATATGGATCAGACCAGTTGTTCTATGTTATTGAGATGTTCTATCTTTTTCCTATGGCTAAGACAAATAAGTAGCGAATCTTGCCAAAAGCAACATCCTTCATCCTGGATATTTTCTGCATCACATAGATCCTCTCATCTCTTTCTCCAATTCCAACAATATCTACAGCTAAAATCTTGCCTCTCTTGATTGCTTCAGTTTTAATGGGGACAGGATTTTACCCTGAAATGTTCTGAAAAAAATTATCAGTCTTTCCAAGTGCCCTATTACTTAGTCCACCAATTAGCTGACTAGGGAGCTTGAGTGTCCTTGTACATCTTCCCAGTCCCCATCTGTATACTTGGCTGCATATGTTTATGCAATTAGAAATAGTGAAAATCTAATAAAATTAGGACAAACCTGAGTGAGCCATAATTCTGTTTAATCTCTCAAACTGGATTGTTGAAAGCTTGCTGAATTCCCCAAACCTCTCTCAGATGCCAATGAATGAGTCAATATCATACCAAAGACCTCACAGCATAACAGACGTAAATTGTACTTCCAGAATCTCATACACACCCTCAAATAATGAATTTAGTGTCTTTAAAGTAATGTCAGGAAAAAAAAGCGGTTTTCTCCAGTTACCAGCATCATACTTGGTGGTCCAGAGTGGCAAATACGAGAATACACAGCAGATTTGATTGGGGAAGGAGTGATCACTTCAAAGGCCTGTGCCTTCCTATGGCAGTACTAGAGCAATCCAAGCCTCCTACATTCAGGGGAGGACCACTGACATTATCACACTGGGCTTTGCTAGATCCCCTTAGCTAGACCTAAAAGCTCAATAAAATGGGACAATGAATCTTTCTTTCATCTCAACATGATGCCTCTCCAGAATTTTCTTTTAAAAGCCTGTTTTGCACTTTGTTTTGTACTGCAATGGTAACTGATGGTTTGCATAGAAATAGTCATCAGTCTGGAATAGTCCCAGACCACTTCATACCTGTGTCCTCCCATCACCCACCATTCATGAGAAGCCAGGAAAGGAAGCAAAGAATGATTTTGGCTGAAATTAGGAGGAAATTTCTTTGAAAGAGAAAATAGAATTATTTAGAGTTGAAGTACAACAAAGCAATTAATAACTCTGGTCTTGGAAGAAAGACTCCAGGATCTTTTATCTCAAGTTGTGAGGGCTTTGGTTTTGTATCTAAGCCAAACTATGTATCTGCTACAGGATGGGGCTCTTCAGTATAAGGAAGAAAATGTAAGGGTTGTGGCATTGGGTCCACAGCTCAGAAGAAAATGTCCGCAGATCAACCATTTTTTTTTTCCTTTTCTCTCCTTGTATGTTCATCTTCCTCATAGACTTAATTTCCAAGTACGTACCTTGTTTATTCTGTGAGACCTTACAGAATTTCAGCGGGAGGTGAGTGGGCCAGAAGCAGGTTTTCCATAATCACACAGCTGAGGTACAACTCCCACTCATACACTTTGGGATGCTGAGGTGGTAGAAAATAGAGCTGGAAGGGATTGTCCAATACCTGACAGTATTCCCCAGATTTTTAACTACTCTGTCATTGAAATCCTCCAGTGATGGAGGCTTCATCACCACTCCAGTCAATTATCCCAACAGATAACCGTCCTTTCCTAAGTGATAAATACAGTCTAACAGTGAGAGAGACTGATTGCTTTCTTAGATGTTATATGTTTTGCTCAAATACAACTTAAATGTATTTATGTCTTTCACCTTGTTTCTTCTCTATTTCTGTCTCTGTTACTTCTCTTTCACCATTTTTTTTTTTTTTTTTTATAATTCATCTTTCTCCCTACTACCTTACCATTACTTCATTAAGTCACTTCCTTCCTTTTTTGTTTTTTGAACTATGTGCTCTTTGGCACCCTTGTATTTCTTCTCCTCTTTGTGTCTTTCCAAACACATGAAAAACAGACTGTCATATGCCAGTGGCCTTGCTACAGAGACCCGTCTTTTTTCATCCTCCCAGAGGGGAGCCAAAATGCCACATTTTCATTCATTGCATCAAAACCACTTTTCTTAAACAATGAGAAATTATACAGGTATATTCAAATTCAGGTCTAAAGGTGATGTTCTTGAGGCATGACTAAAGAGCATAGCTAGCTATGGGAAGCACACAATCTGCTGTGAATATGCACATGCAGTGGTAGGCATTACATAGCCTCTAAAAAAGGAAATCAATACTCCTGACAGTCATGTTAACAGATGTCTGCTTCCTGCTGACTGTTAGGTTATATCATGTGCAAAATTAGTTACAACACAGGTCTGGACCTACAGGTTCAAGAACACCAGATTAAGTGACTTTATGTCCAGACTATGCCAGGGAAAGTACCATCAAAAAGAGTTAAGGTGGAACATCACCATAGGCAGAGAATTGTTTTACTTTTGTCCCCTCAAGTCAGGCCCATTACATTATTTTAATGTACATGTAATACATAAGTACAGTAGTGTCACTGTGGCACTACAGGCTGCTTGGCCTAATAGGTATTTGGGGATGTCAAGATAATCTCCAAAATTCAGCGCAGCTCAAACACCACTGTCTCTTGAAAAAACAACTGTTTCAACTTACTCTTCCAATTTTTGACAGAAAATTATCAAAGAGGTGACTACCCCTGCCATGGCAGGAAGCAGTACGATAAATGAAGGAGAGGACTGAGGAAAGTTTACTCTACACTTAAGAGCAGAAAACAAGTTTGTTTTCCAGCACATCTGTTTCACGGTGCATTGTTGCTGCAATATAAATTTTTTGAACTGCAGTATTTTCCTGTCTGCTTTGACCAGGGTCTGTGCTTGAAAGGGTTGAGTGCAGGGTTCTGAAGCAAGACTATTGTGGGCATCTGATAAAGGAGGTGTTTGCATTAGTGCTGAGGATCCACAGCAACAAGATCTCAGACTGTGCCTTTCCATAGAAGGTCCGAACATAAAGTAGGGAAACTAAACTTGGTCTTGGAAGGCAGAGGTTCTTTGTCCCCTGCATGATCTCAGACAACATTTTTCCTCTCTCCAGGCCTCAATTTTTCCTGGAAATAGGGACTGACAGCTTCCTGTCTTCTCTCTCTGCACTCATGGCTTTTTTGGCTAGTGGCTGTTCCTGATTATGGGTAAGTCTGATGACTGTGAGTCTGACCTCCAGGAGGCCTCTGGACACTTCTATATTATATTTGATAATGAAGCCTCCTGTCTTATCCAATCAAGACAAAAAAAGTAAGTCAGACCAGAGGAAACTCACTCAGCACAAAATGGCAGCCTCGGTGGAGTAAAGTCAGAGCCATTAGCTATTGACTACTATAGAAATACTGAAACTGCATCAGGGATTTCTTCTTTTAATTGCTATTTAGGGATTTAAATGAGATTTTTAAAAAGAAAGAAAGACAGAATGTTTAGTCTACAATCACTCTTTGCTGCCAATACAGGCTATCATATAAATTACTTAGACACTTTTAAAAATACATTATTTACTCAATAACCCATAATGGGTCCAGAGCTCCTTTTACACGCTATTATAGAAGTACATAATTGCTGAATGTTCAAATGGATATTTCTTCTGGGCAATAGTCTGTAATGGCTCCTTCAAAGCTCTTAGGCTTTTATCATACGAAGGCCTAAGTAGAAAATGTTTAGTTCACTGATCACTGACCTAATAGAGAGCAACAGCTTCTCTGGAACAACTACTGTCTGCTAGAGCAGATGATGTATGAATGACATTTAAAAAAATTCTTGGAAGTATGTGCTAGGGAAATATTATTGTTCATGCAAAGCAAATACCGCTGATGAGATCCTCAGAGTTCTTTTGTTTGGTACTGCTTGGTTTAGTTTTTTAGTTTCTGTGCGAGCCCAAGAACAAAAGAAAACAGTCAGTATTGTGTATGAAATGAGAGCTCAGTCTAGGACCCATTTGGATCTATGAGAAAATTTTCCATGTTCTCAGAGGTCATCCAGCTCAATTAAAAAATGTCTCAAATGAAAATGCAGGTATTTGGTACACATTACAATGTAAGAAGCTGAATTTTAAAATCAGTGAAGTAAGGGATACTGCAGTGGGGAAAATCACATTTCTTAAAGTCATACTGAACACAGAAAAACCCACAGGCCTATCCAGGCCTTGATCCAGAAAAGAAATAAGCAACTTGACACATTTTCAGCACTATTGCTATGAGTCTCACAATTACTGAGCTGCTGTTCTCTACTTACATTTAGCTTTGAAATCTGCTGCTTTCATTTCAGACATAAAGAAACGTTCAGGTTCCTAAAAGCTTGGTGTAAGAAAACACATTTTCTCTCCTTGCACACGTTGGGTGGTAAAGCCCAAGGAGGTGCTACTGCCAAATAAATGTCAGCTGGGTCTAAGTGCAGGACCAAGGAGGATGGATGTGAGCTGGAGGCAGTCAGGCAGAGACCCTCAGAGAGGCTGAAGGACACCTCCAGCTCTGAGCCTGATGGGCCTGGGGAGAAGTCCTTGCTTGGTGGTACAGCTCTCTCACGGGCTTGGGGCTGGTTGCAACGAGAAGTGCAGCTCACCAAAGGAGGCTACTGAATAGCCAGCTCAGGAGCTGGATGTGATCTTAACACCTTGTGCCGTCAAACCAGACCAACTATGCCAGCACAACGCTGGTTTGTATGTGACCTGACATGAGAAGCTCTCCCATGCCTTTTATCAGTGGATTTCTCCAGCCTGGTAAGGCTGCCTGGGACTCCTAGTATTCTGGCATGATTAACAGAAAAAAATACAGTCGCTGGCAATTCTAATACTTCTTTCTCTTTGATGCATCTGATAGAAGAGAAACTGCAATCACAGACCAATATGCAACCAGGCTGCACCAGTTAGCCTCATCATGCAAATGAGACACACTTGCAGGTGAACTTATTAGAGATCAAATAGTTTTAGGCACTGCAGATAATGAAGGCAGAGTGCTTATGTTGCAACAGTCAGAGCTGGAATTTAATCATGTTGTTGATAGATACTGCAGCAGTGAACAAACACAGAAACAGCCACAAAACCAAACTGTTAGAATGAAAGGAAGGTATAAACCAGACAAATAATAACAGTAGTAATAAAAAAAGACCCAAACCAAGAAACATAGTGGTTTCAGGAAGGAATAATCTTGCAAGTTAGACCTGGAAAGACTTTGAGCCCTGCTTCTTTCAGCTGAGCAGCTGGAAAAGTGAGGGTTGCAAGGAGCAGCTGATGGGGTGTCACTGCCTGTTCCAAGAGAGAGATGTGGCTGCTATGCACCTGTGGGGATGGCCCTGCAGGATGATGCCTGGAAACCAACCATGAGGTGAAATGTAGCCCACACTGGGAAGCAGCATCACCTAGGAAAGAACTCAGAAAGAAACAGAGAAACGGCCTCCTGGGGTGGAAATTATAACAGAAGTTACACAACTGACAGGCTGGATTAGCAATCTGGTAGACATTAAGAATAAATCAATTCTGCAGATGCATTAGCCCCTTCTGTCTTAATAAACCCCTCACACGCTCCCACCATCCTTCATGCAAACACCTGGGGAGACCCCAAGCAGCCCCACAAAGGTTTGCTTGTTTTAAGGAGCAAAGATGAGATCCAGCAGGTGAAAGCTGCAAAATGGAAACATTTGGATTCTTCTGGCAGACAGAAATTACTAAAAATACCGTTTGGCATTTCTTCTAATACCAGTTGGTAGTAGAAGAGCTCCAAAGATGTCAACAGGAAGCCCTAGAGGTTAGAGGGAATGATGTAATCGCATGTGACATAATGCTTGGTGTAGAGATTTCCTGGAATTGATTAGTGCCATTCATGATAACAGCAGCCAGCAAGAGTGTGAGGACTGGGTGAAGGCCCAGGCAGCATTCAGGCATTCGATATTTTTCTTTCTCTTTTAACACGATATCTGGTCTCATTGTTTCAGATGCATAATACAACAACTTCATGGTATTCCCATGCAGCTTTGTCTGGGAAGGCTTCGAAGCAGCACACTCACCAGCAACGTGCAGCTACTCCCACACAAAGGGCCACAGAGAGACAACTGCAGAGGTGGAAAGACAATGAAGACTCTTGGGTCCTCCTTCCTCTAGAATATCCTCCCCTCCATTCCTCTCTTATTCCTTCAAGTATAAGATTCAGTCAGATTGCCCTCATCAGTACATTGGTTTATGCCTAGTCTATATACAAAAGCTATGAAGTGCCATCTATATTTAACAGGAGGCCTCTGATCCATGTGAGTGGGTGGAAGTTGATAGTGAGTGACATGGATGCTGACAATGGCACACAAACTCCGCAGCACACTTAAAACTTTTAATTGCATTTTAAAGTAATGTAACCAGGCAATGTTTAATGAGTACTTTGTTTAAGAAATTCTGACTTTATAAGCTAATTAAAGAGAGGGAAGGGTTACTGCACTAGGGCAACAAATCCAGGCTGCTGAATGTCTATACTACAGCAACATGTAGTTCAGATTCAGTTGGCAGCCTTGCAAATCTCCAGCCAGCATGAATGATTTTTTCTTTTTTGACTGGCAAATAAATTATTATTATCGTCATGATTATGTTAATAGAAAAAAAGTAAAGGATGGGCAAGTAGTTCTTTTGCCAGGGCTGGTAAATTTTCACGACACTTTTTGCAAAGCTGTCATATGGCTGGGTTAGATGGAACTGGAAGGCTTTATGTGAGTAGCATTTAACTTTCAACATTCTTCATGGAAACTTACATGGCACATAATTTACATATTCAATACTAGTGACAATTTACTTCTCCCATCTGAGCAGGGCTTTCAACTATGCCACTTGAACTAAATTAATAAACAGTAATTAGAGAATGTTGTGCGAGCGAGCTGTTGATGTTGAGAAGATTCTAATCAACACCTTCTTTTAAGGGCCAATTAAAGCTGAATGTATGCAATATAAACATCTTCTTGTATTTAGACATGAACTGGCGAACAAGGTAAAAAATAAAAATCAGAACAATTACAGCAGGTTAGAGATGATCCAATGGAATGGTGAGTCTTCCTTAATCATGAAAGCAGCAGTAATTTCTACAAACCACTGGCCACCTTCTATGGTGAAGCACTAACAACTCGTGTGAGTTAATTCTGATTAGGACAAACCTTCATGCTTTCATTGACAGGCTTTTCTCTGAAAGCACCCCTGCATCTGCCTCCAATTTCCACTGCAGTATTCACCTGTCTGTAAGACTACCCTGCATCTAAAGTGAGGCCAAAGCTGCAGTAGAAAGAAGACTTCCCTGGGGGGAGGCAGTAAAGGCGAATGTACCCATCCCATTAACGCTGCCTCATAGCAGAGCGAGAGGCTCCCCGGCAGGTGATCTGGGGGAGGATTTGCACGGCACAGCCTCCACCAGCAGTGCTAGTGGGAATACAGACACAAGGACAAGCCTGAGTGAGAGGTAAAGCTGCTCCAAATTGTCTCACATCTGCTATGGGGGAAGAGCAGCACAAGGGCAGTTACGCCAGAGCAGCTAATGAACTTGTACCTCTTGCCTATGTGTACTTCTTCACCCCACTGGAAACATAAGGTGGTTTATTCCTGAAAAGTGAATTTAAGACAACCCTTGTTTCCAAAATTCCTGAAGGACAGAGGAAAGGCCATCTTTGATTTAAACAGAGATGATCCTTAGTGTACCAAAGGGAGCCTGCAGTAGCAACACAGACTTGTGTATCACCATTATGAACTGTCAGTAAGTTAAAAATAAGCATAACTTCATCCAAATCACAGCACACTGCTTCCTAAAGCACATCTGAAAAAAAAAAAAATCATCTAAGCTGGTGCAATGAAGCACATGCAAAATTTGTCCTCCAAGTTAGAAGATACAACAGGCTAATAAAGGTAAGGGAAACATCTGTTCCAATAATGCACCAGTATTATTTGGAGAAAATGACTGCATCACGGCCATTTGGTATCCAGAAATACTACCACAGTAATAGGATGTTGTCACCTCAGGCTCTACTGAAATCTACAGGAATTTTACTTGTTTAAGAATTATAGGATTAGGCACATGATCAGTGTTTCTTCCCTTTGAAAATAAACATTTCCACTTACCATTTCTATAGCAGTGTGAGATCATTATCTTGTGACAGTATTTGGTTCCACTGGCATTATCTCCTAATTAGGTATTTTAAAATATATGTAAGAAGGTGGAGGTGGCCAGTGGACTTGTAAAGCTGACAGGTCTGGTATGTTCTTACAAACTCTGCTAATCCCAACCATTGGAAATATATTAGTAAGGCCAAGCTAGCACTTTAAAGAACAACACAGCAAAAGCCTTGTGTCTTGAACTCCAGGAGTTCAGCACGCAGCAGAAGGACTCTCGCAGTGGGAGCAAAGCCCTTGGGCAGGGGAGTGGAGCAAGGAGGAGTGGGAGGCTGCACACCAAATGGGAAACTGGCCCTGGAAAGAGGGCACCACTGAAAGGCTGACAACCTCTACACTGTGGTCAGCCCTACATGACGGTAGCATCAGCACTTAAGGTGTTCAGTGTAGGGCTTCAGGGGACTTCTGGAAAGCCAAGCACAGAGAAGTTTACCAAGGATGAGAAGATGCAAGTAATGCAAAGGGAAAATATCTAACAGACTGTGTTTGATATCCTCTGCACTGTCTCTATATCCTGAGAGATTATTGCATTTATAGGCACAAAATCATAAAAGCTTTCTTCAAGATGCTTCATAATATATGAGCAGGTCTTGGATTTCAGTCTGTGGCATGGTGAGAATTAGGAAAATGGGTATTCTGGTATGCTGGATTTGTTTTTTCTCCCAAGAGGTAGGCTTAATTCCTAACAAATTCTCTTTGTAAAAAAGAAACTATGACACACATATACACGACAGGTCATTTCGGAGGTAATTCTTTGCATGCAAGAAGCACTCCCTCAGCAACAGTATTCTTCTAACCTTCAGCTGAGTTAAGAACTATGATTTGTTTCTGTTTCTGAGTTGCTTTTAAACCTCAATTCAGTAAATGTGTTGGTGATTTTCAGGGTGTTCTGAACAGTGGAAGGCAGCAAAGTAAATGTCTGAAGAATACTGATAGTATGAGACAGGCTCTAAACTGCCATTTACTCCAATATCTGCAGTTCGATTCAATATGCAGCGTGCAATATGATTTTTGATCTGATCAATTGGAATTTCTAGGCCTGAATCTGTTTGCAATAACCATGGCCCATCAGTAACTTCACAGAAAACAGTGAGGTGCGGAGGAAAAAACTGATGTAAGCTGGAAGGGAATGAGTCTACATTAATGCCCGCTGTAAATTTTTGTTTTCCACTGGAAGTTTTCTCTTGCCTAAAGTCACTTCTGTCCTCCTTTCACACCTCTTCAAGTCCACTTGGTGAACAAATTAAATGAAATTCCTCACTTGTTCTTAATACTTTTTAAATGCAAGCCAAGCCTCTTGGCTTCTCATACCTGGACATCTACTTTTTTTAAAATGCTATTGGATAATTTCTCTCTCTTTCATAGGCCGGTGCTTTGGCCCGTATGTACCCTGTGCGCTCCGTAAGGCTCATGCATAACTGTAATGGACGATTAGTCCAATTAAGTCTCCAGCAATTTCAATGGCTTATGCAAGAGTAGATGGGGCACAATATGTAATTTCAGCTTTTTTTGTGAGGGTTTTCAATCCTTCCATGAACTAAATCATTTTATCAGTTTCTTTCTCTTTCTTTTTTTAAAAAAATAAATTGTCCCATTAAACTACAGAACTGGAACATATTCATGAATAGTTTCTTTCTGCTGTAACTCAAGGAGCTCCTGACATAACAAAAACTGGTAATTAACTGGCTCGAAGACTTTTACAATAGCCTCTTTAAATAAGTCCTAGTATGCGGCACTTGCAGCGCTGACTCCACATTGCTGATACCACTGCAGTGCACCCTCTATTAAACAAGGTTTGCTACTCTACCTCAGCATCAATTCTTGGCTGTTTTTTCCACTGCACTCCTACTTGGAAACACTAAAGTCCTCCCACACCTCTTTGTGTGGCAAAGGCTAACCAGCTCCTCCACGATGGGTCCCTGCTCTCATTCCCCTTGGCTTTGTGCTGTGTCCTTCAACTCCCCAGTATCAGAGGGCCACTTGCCACTGGCAAAAGGGCCGAGTGGCGGGTCTCCAGCGGCTGGGCATGGCTCAGCCCCTCCTCCTGACTAGTGTCACGGGCTGCTTGGTGCTTGCAGCACAGATGCATTCTGGCATGCTTTGGCAGTCCCCGCTACCTGTCCCCTGCTCCACACCTACGCAGAGCAGGGAGGGGCTCTTCCCGGTGGCAGAATCAGGCTTCGATTTTTCAGATTTCACTCAGCAATGTGTGATTTGTAGCTGCTGCTGTGTGTTGGCTCTAAGCATAGTCGGTCTTGCCTACTCATGCTTATCTCCCCTGGTTACAATACATTCTGTTTCTGATGAAAATATTACTCTGATGAGTGTTTCTCTGGTTCCACCACGCTTATATGCTCCCTGCTAACTAGCACAAGCCTTATAGTTGCAGTTCCTAATATTTTGCATCGTTTGTAGATCGAGCAATTTAGTTTGTAAATAGCATGAAGGAAAGTATTAATGTGTAACTTCCCCCAGTGCTCCAGACAGATTGGTTCACTGCGGAACAATTATATACATATGTGCTAGCCTACATTTCTTGTAAAATCAAATCATGTAAGGATGCTTCAACCAGAACAAGCCATAAAGCTAGACAAGGCATGGAAAAAACATCCCCAAATATGTACTGCTTAAGTTACAAAACTATATAAAAATAAAGCAAAATTGAAAAGGGCAAAGGAGACAAAATGTAAACACAAGCTTTTATACACTCTGTGTAATATAGAGCAAATGTCATTTTGACATGCTGGTATCATGAGCTGCCAATGTAGTTCAGAAACGAAAGGGATATCTCCAGAATTATGGCAATGCTGCCTTCCCGCATCAAAGCCAGTTACAAGATCTATGTTGCTGCCAGGTTTAACTGCCTACTTGGAAACTAAACCAGGAGAAATAATTTCCTAAGAAATTGTATTTAAAGTGTCCAGAAAGATTATAAATCTTCCGAACCCCCTTTGGAAATGCAGCCCTTTTAGTGAGGGCTCACAACCACTCCCCTCAGTGCAATGAGTGCAGAAAGCCCCCCAAAACCTGCTGCACTCAGGTGTTCTGTAGGACATCAATGAGGCAATTGGAACACACCACTAAGTTGATTTTGCACCTTTGAAAAATCTCCTTCTTAACACAAATACTCCATCACTGTCAGCTGAACATGTTTAACTTTTGAATTAATGCTATTTTCAAGAGGTCAGACATGTGACAGTAACAACAGTCTTTTGCCAAGCAATGTATTTCAGGTCTACATCTGAATTTCCCCAGAGCCTGGTATTGTTTAAATACAAATAACTGACTCTGGCTCATCGCTAATGCAAAACTTCTGTTCTCTGGACTCCTTCAGGGCTCCACTCATGGCTTCCTTCCCCACACAGGCAAGGGGAGGCAGATCCACTCAGCGCCCTCTCCCACATTATGCACTGCTTCGCAGGTCAGAGGGACCTAACAGCCAGCAGCTAAGAATAATGGCAGTCATTTTTCCTCCCATTTTGTCCCCATCCCAAAGACTGCTAGATGTGTCAGCAGAGGTTTAGGTGACAATCATGTGGTCTGTGAAAACACACCTCCACCAAGGGCCACCGCTGCCAGGCTGCCTCAGTTCTGGGATGGAGACACCTCCAGCACAGCTGCTGGTCTGCTGGGCACTGGTGTGGTGGTGAGGAGGAGTGAAAGCCGCTGGGAAGGTGAACAGGGGCTGCCTCCACTCATGGCTGGGCTCTCACAGCCCAAAAGGAAGCCGGTCTCCACTCTAAGGATTATCTATTTTGTATTACACTGCAATTGTATGAAATACCAAATCAGTGCTCTGTACAGTGTCTTTTGGTGGTTATGCAGATCTAGAACGTTCAGAGGTATTTCAGGAAGAGCTGTTTCTGGAGTCATGTGCAGCCGGAAGGTGCCTGGGCTCTGGTGGAAACAAGTAACGTGTCTGTCCCACCACACTAATCCCTATGACTCCGGCAGACATCGGGTAGGTGCAGTGGGCTTTGGGACAGGTCTAGTGTGTGCGTGGTGCCACAGCCCAGTCCTCATGATAAGTGAAGTCACAGATTTCGGCGGTATAGTTCCACAGCAAGCCTGCTCTCACCAAATTAACTATTAACAATACCAAGCAATATTGCATAAACAATGACATTAGTTTTCTTCATGCAGTAACACTATGACTCCCACTCAGTCACTGTGAGCTGCTGAGAGGATTTTGTGGGAGGGCATAGGCCCCCTCTCCAGACCTACCTTCAGGGACCTGTACATGGCCAATTCCTGGAACTCCTTTTCTCTCTGTCTCTTAGCACAGGTGGGGTCCAGATCTTCTGTCAGTTAAATTTTGTTTTTCTGCTTTGTAATTCAGATAGGGTTTTGGTTCACTTGGCTGGCACAGAATATTTTCACCACACCCTTGTCTCTTCAGACAAACAACCTCTTTTCTAACCTCTGGCAGAGCTAAACCTAGTGAGTAAGAAGAAACAGTAGTTAAGGCATAATAAATAAATCCACCCTGAAGAAATACCTGCACAAAGCAAGATGAATGGACATCATCTACCTGGACAGTGTTGCTGCTAAACATGGGAAGAATAAATCAGACATGTCAGGTGCACTAAGACACCTGACAAACGGAATGACATTTCTTGAAACCATAGTTTTATCTCTGCTTGTTTGGATCAAACACTTGTAATAGTTGTGGATTAATTTCCTTCCCATAGTCAAAACAAAAAAAGCCAGGCACCATTTTATTAATTTCCAAATCAGCTTCAGATAAGCAGAATTGCATTTAAAAAAAGTAAACACCCTGCCATAGAATTGGAGGATATGTAAGCATTTGGGGCTTTTTTTCTTGTGTCTATAAAAGGGGGGAGGTTTTAGCATTATGAATAGATTTCATTTTGTAAGTTGTGCTACAAAGCACTGATAAGGCAACGGGAAAGCAGCAGAGATTAAGGCAGAGCAGGAAGAAATACCACCCATATTAGGAGACAGCCACTTACTTAGTCGCTCCCATTTGAATAAAGATGCCATTGTTCAGCCAGAAGAATGCACATATTCACAGGCCCAGCACAGAATAGCTCAGTGTATCTAGAACTCCAGAAGTGTCCAAATTACAGCCCCAGGGCCAAAACTGCCCTTGAGTCTTTCTGAAGAATGACCCTCTGCTTAATTAATCAGTGCTTTAACTGTGAGTGATCCCAGGACACACTTTTCTCAGGCCTTTTTCTTAGCTCTGCTTGTTCAGAACAAACCTTTAAATGTTCTCTGGCTGATTTTTGACCATTTTTTTCCCCTTTCAAGATTATTATTTCCTGTTTTACTGTGAAAGCTCATTACAAACGAAGACCAGCATCTAGATGATCTCAGTTCAGTTTACTTGGATAGCAAATGATTGACTGGGGATGGAGAGACACTGGCTCTCTTTCAAGGCCTACCAAAAAAGATTAAGTCTACAGGCTCCCAGAATATTGCTACTGCATTTTTCTTTCCATATACTAAGGAAGAATTATAGCAGGGCTGATGAGCTTGTACATGCCATTCTGTTAGTCACAGTTGATCCCATCACCATAACTCCAGTTCTTGTGCATGGGATCCTTACCAAGATCTCTTTCCCGTTTGCTCTACACAAGACAAGTATGGATTTACAGCACTAAGAACTCCTTTTCCCTGTCACAGTCCAGGTTGTCTGGATTCTCGTAAAGCTTTTTTTCTGTCTGGAAGAGAACCGAGATTCGATAGCAACTAGAAATGCATGAAGACAATGAAAAACATTGTGCAAAATTTCTCTCCAAATTGGACTCCAACTTGTCTACCTAGCCTTGGTGATAAAAATCATCTTATTCTAATTGAAGTTAAAGTTTAACACGGAAAGTCAAAGGTTTTCCTTCAAATGAAAACAGCAGTCTTTTTTTTTTTTTTTTTTTTTAACAGTGATCTTTACCGTGAAAACCAAATGGATTTTGACCATCTTTACAAACTTGTAACAAAATATACAAACTAAAAAATGTCAAGGTTTTAAAAAAGTCAGCATGAATGTCTTGAAAAGCTATAATGATAATATAATCTGCAGCTAGGGAAGCTGGAGCCATACTGTTTGATAGGCCCTATCTTATGATATCCAATATTAAGCTAAGTAAAATGATATGACCGGATGGCCTAACTAAATTTAGTAGTCTGGTGAATTGCCACTCTACTAAATTTAGTCAGCCCATAATGGGCATTAGATATCTACAATCCAAATGATAAAATCTGTCTTGCTTTTTTAGGCTCCCAGCGAATGCACCATATACTACATTGCACTATTAAGAAATAAACAAATCTGCAAGGGAAACCAGAGGAAGGGGGAAACCAGGACCTTAAGGAATGGAGAAGGAATTGGGGTGTGCAAGCCTACATCCTCATGCTCAGCGCTACTCCAGCAGCAGGCAAAGGTGCACAGCTGCTCCCCAGATATGTGACCCAAAGGGAGGAGAGGAGAAGGAGGGCTCTGTAGGTGCACTAATCCTCCCCACTGTAAAGCTGCCACTCTAAAAGTAATTGTGCTGGAGCCATGGGAAGAGGAGTGGTTACAGGTGGGAGCTGGGCTCTCTGAGCCTTGCTGCTCTTACAAAACACGCTGGCTGCTTTTTCATACCATTTCTTCTACATTTTCCATCCTGAGCTTTGTAATCCTGATGGACAGTATATTTCTACATAGATTTCCATGCATCTGTGACCCAGCTTTACGGCTATGAAAACTGCTAAGTCACTTTTCTCAAAACCATATTCGAGGTGTTACTTACACAGTTCCTGCTGTTTAAGAGGATTTTGGATCTCAGTCCATGTGTGCTGTGACCTCTCCACTGGTATGAAACCATGTAGGTCACATTTTTTTTTTAAAAATGTGAAATTTAACAGGATTAGAAGCCTTTAAAAAAATCTGGTATTGAGTAGAGAAGAATAGTAATGGGACATGAAGAGGAAGCTCCATAACATTATTCCCATGTCCTTAAAAAGAGTTGCATCCTTCTGTCCTCAGATAGGAAGCTACTGGATGCCCAATATAACTCAGTGATACTATTTGATTACAGACAAGAAATAGTGCCCTTGTCCTCACTTCAGTTCCCAGTACAGCAAGAGACATAGTCTTGATATTCAGCAGGTTCTGCAGATCTAGCTTTATACTAAAGTTTAATGTCACAAACTGTAAGTTAGCTTTGATCCTCTCTCTGCAATAGGCAAATTTAACCTATCTGAAGTTCTGTATGCATCATTCTCTGCAAGAAGCAATTTTATTGATCATAGCTGGGTGTACATGTTAGGCAGAGACTCGGAACAGTGGTTTTAAAAAATATCTCAAAATAATCAGTGTAGAAACTCCCCATTTCCTTAATTCTTTACACTAAAAGGGAACAAATATCTCCTTGGAAAAATACTTTGTCCTTTTGGCAGGAGGGGGGGAGCTTCTAAAATAGTAGCTAAGAAGTAGGTATAAAAATAAGATCATTACAGCTATTATCTGTATGCAGTCCTGTTTAGACACAGTGTTTTAGAAACAAGAGAAAGGAGAGGGGCAGAGTAACAAAATTCAGAGCATTTTGTTCATTTGTGACATACCAATTTTCACTCAGAATTTACCCTTTTGCAAGATTTTAAAATCCGGGTTCCCAATAAATGGATGTGGGAAATGCAATCCCCGTCTCTGAATCCCTTCCTTGTAACTTTTGGAAAGGTTGGCCATTTTGACCCCAGATGCATTTGGAGGTTGTGTAGGTCTCAAACACACAGGAATATCACAATTATCTCAAAGCACATCCCTACCAATGCCCCATCAAGGCGCCAGCCCACTGCCACCTCAGAGGGGCTGTGACAGAGGAAACCTATTAGACACCAGAGAATCCAACCACAGCATCTAAACACACCAGGAACCAGGGTGCCCTACTTCTGCTGCTCACACAGTAACTTGTTTTTCTTTTTATAATTATGTCTTAATCATTTTTTATGCTGAAATAATCATAACATATTTACAACCAGACTCTATTTTAATTTTTGTCTTCAGATCACTTTCTGTGTGGCCTCATACTGCCATTTCCAGCACAAATGACACCCTTCCTATCAAAGCCAATTTGGATTTCTTTTCTCAGACACAAGTTTGCAAGGTATTTTTGTCAAATGATTTACTCAAATTCAGCTGTTACAAATAGATCTGCTGGTGTAAAGAGGCAGAGCAGCAACTCTGGATCTGACCCAACATGGATTGGCTTTCTCATTGCTTATTTTGTAACTCTAAAACAAAACCTCATTTGTGTAGCATGGCTTCATAATCCAACAGACGTGATGCCTGCCTGCTCACTCCAGTTGTGCTTCTCACTTTTAGTACAGATGAATACTTACTGGCCAGTAGCCACTAGCATTGTTTTTCCAAACATCATGGGCTTTTTTGTGGCTATTGTTGCTTCTTCTTTTCTTATATTACTTTCCCCCCATCTGCCATGGTTTTTCCAGACTACTTGTAAATATTTGGAAAAATGCATTAGTTTCACATTGCTCTTCAGATGAATTTCATCTAGACTTGTTCATTTACATATACTCATGTTTTACAAGATTTCTCTCCTTCACTTTAATCAAACACCTGTTTTCACAAGGCCTTCACTTCTTTGTAATTGTCAGTCCTTATTATTTTTGTTAAAGACTGATTTTTTTTCTGTTAAAAAAAAGTGCTTCTATTGCTCATCCATTTTAAAATCATAATTAACTTCATCTCCTTCCTCATTTGCTAATGGGTCTATTTTCTCTACAGTATTTCCTTTTCCCCTGGTACACTCATAAAGTCTCTCTTGTTTCTCTTATCCCCTTTGGCTAACTTTAACTCATTCTGCCTTAAGCTGTGGAAAGGGAGACCTTCAAAACACAGCACTTAGAACTTTCATACTGTTTTATACTTTCAAAGTCTTTTGCAGACATCAATTCATTAACTTTCATAACATGCCACTGAGGTAGAAAAGTATTATTAACAGCTTTATTTTGACAAGGAAAGTGAAGGGGAGGTCCTGAGTAATCGACACCGACTGCAGAGGGGCTGGCTCCAAGGGCCAAAACCCCCATGTGTACTCAGGCAAGTAGACAACTAAACCTGACAGTGGGCACATCATCATCAACAAAGTTGGAAGGCTGAGCTCAGGGAAGGGAGTGCAAAATCTCTCATTCAGCTGCTTTTATTTCAGTTTATTTTTTTAGGTTAAGACTCTACAGAGGTTACCCACCTATGTTTCTGTTCATTTCTGCTGGTCAGATGTTCCTACACAATATTAATACATCTAGTTTAAAAAGCTGTGTGAGAAAGCAGTGCAATTGTTTGCCTAGAGGACATTTTTAAAAACCTGTTGTCACTTTATGTAAGTGCCTGACAAACATCTTTACTCTTTGATAGCCATTACTCTTAGAAAAACAATTTCAAAACCATATGCTCAAGGTGGTTGAACTAAAATTGAACTAGCCCCGCTTACACAGGGGCAAATCAAGGATGTATATTCTTATGCAAATATGACAGCGTGGGCTTCCTGATATTTTCTTTAGCTTTGTTATACCCACACAACTATACAGGATTCTCACAGTGTTTCTTAGCTTGTGGTCCATGGACCACTGGTGGGCTACAAGACATCAGGAAGTGGTAGGTGAAACAATTACACATTTTCCAATGAAGACCAAAAGCCTAAGCCATACAAGCATGTTCCAGTGAGCAAACAAAGAGAAGGGGGTGAAATCAAATTAACAAATTAACAATCAAAGTCTATCTTAATTCTTAGTTGGTTTACAAATGAAAAGCATTGTGGTTAGACGCGCAACACAGCCTGGGGATATTTTTTTTCATGATCCCAAACAGTGGTTAAACACTGCTTTGTGTGTCTGAAAGTCTAAAAAGTTAAATTATTTTAATGAGACTCTTTTTTTCTAAGCTGGTGTCAGCAGCATTTTCATCACCCTTGCTTGAACTGTGGTGCATCACAACTATGCCCTAGAGCTGACTGTAATCCTGCCCATTAGAGTAGCTGACCAAGGGGATCCTTACTGAGCCCTCTGAGAGGTCCTCTCCCCTTCCCCATCTGCCTATGCTGACCTCCATGCCCACCGTGCCCCTCTCCCACCGGCACAGGCAGGACATGCACCCCTGCAGCCAGGGGCTTCCAGAGGGTGAGCAAAAGCTGATGCCATGATGCAATTTACAGGGCTGGCAGCCAGATGAGGTACAGAGCTGTGATTTTCCCCTCTCCTGGGGGACTGCTCAGGGGTGGAAAGTGAGATGTGATGGTCTAGTTCCTCCATCTCCAGTGCCTTCTCTAGAAAGAGGTCCAAGTTAGTTTCTGGATCTCCATTTGTGTGTGTGTGTGTGTGTGTGTGTATGTGTATGGAGGAGAAAGCAGGTGAAGTATCCAGCCCTAAAAACCTCTTGGTTAAGTTCTGCTGAGCAGGAGAGGCTCAGCACACAGCCTGCTTAGCACTCCCAAACAGTGCTGGCCAAATACCCAGGTTCAGATGTTTATGGAGGTTTCTTTCTGAGGGCTGAAAGCTTGCATCTGTGCTTCCAGTTCAAGTTCTCTCACAAATTTGAACAAAAAGCTTGTAAAGTTCAGCATCTTCCAAATTGCCCCATATAAGTCAATCCTGAAACCATATCCAAATGGCTCCCCCCCGCCATACCTTCCACAGAAATGACCTAAACTTTGTCAGGTTCACATGTCCCTAGAGATGATCTCATTTCACTGCTTCAAAAGAGCTTTGGTCTGCACAGCCTGTAGCAGCAAATTTACACTTCAAAAAGCAGACAGCTTTTTCCACATCTTATTCACTTAATGGGTGAGAATGTAAAATTAGTTCCGTTGCTGATGAGGACCTTGAGCCAAATGAAAAGTGTTCATTTGTCAGCACAGACTTACAGCCTGAAACATGATTATATAGCTAATCCAATAATGGGTTTTGATGCTGAGCATTTATTTATATACAGTATGTCTTGTTATCTGTTGATAATCAGGCTCTACAATTTACTCTCTTTTGTGTCATTAGACATAGCAACATCTTCCAGACATATTACATTTGCGTGTCAACATACAAACACACACAAAACCTTTCTGACCAAAATAGTCTCTTTGCCTATTTGCCTTGAAACAGAATTTGAATTTGAGCTTTTTGCAGTTTAAAATATTAGTAACAAATTAAGCATTTTAGACTGAGAACCTCTCTGCATCTTAGAAGGCTTAATAGATTAAAATTTGAAACATAAATTTTATTTCCTTATCTATAACATCATATGAACTGATTTATTCCTTTTTGTCTGATGTGAAAACTAATATCTAATTATCTCTAATGTAAATTTGTATACATTAAGTGGTGCCTGTTCTAAAGTATTCTGTGTCCTAACATCAGACATTATCTTAGACTTCACTAACTATGCAAACACCACTATTTGATGGCTGAACAGATTCATCTTTTATAGAACAGAAAGTAAGTATAACTTCTTAATGTTAATATCAGGCACAGTTCCTACATCAAGTACATTAAAACCAAACAGAAAACCAGAAGGCTGTTTGCTTTTTCTTTTTCAACTTTTTGACTAATTTCTGTTGCTGCCTAATACTCCTGCAGTTGTGTAGATGACTGTAAATATCTAACACTGAATTACTGGGACATTTTACTCCTCATTTAAATATAGAATACATAAAATTCAAATACTTAAAATGGGGATGCATTTTAATAGCTGTGTTATGGTACGATACATTGTAACATTCACCAGTTATTTAAAAAAAAAAAAAGTCTATGGGAAAGTAAAATCACTCCAGTATTAAACTGGGAGTTAATTGCAAATGTGGGGCACACCTGCAAACTCTGCGAACAATCCTGCAACACTACAGAAGGCAATTTCTGTGTGAAAGGACAGCTCTGCCTGTAGAAACACCCAGGAACACCTCTGAAGGTTGGGTGAAGTCTCCTCTAAATTTGGCAGTCAGGAACCTTTTAGAAGTAAAGCTATTAAGTAAAATTTACCTCAACGGATACTGCAAAACAGGGGTGCAGGTGAGATGCAAATGATGTATGAGCCAAACCTGAGCTTTGCCACTGCCTCTCCTACAAGCAGGATCAGGCCTCCCTGTGTGCTTTTGTTTAGCTGAAATTTACTCAACAATAAATACTTATATATTGCTGCAACATGATGTTTTATTGGGCTGCACTAGTTTACGAAAACCAGCAGGCTGGTAATAGCAGTGCTTGTGGTTTTGCCTGTAATTCATTTATGCATGGTAATGCACAGGGAGAGATATGATACAAGATAATAAGGCAAATTAAAAAAACGACTAAACTCAGTACTTGCAATATACAGTATATTAGGACCATGTTCAGACAGGCTGATTCTTTGGATATTTTTATTTTTTGTTTTACCTCAGCAAGGTAATTCATTAGGTATTCGCTTGGGTAAAGAATAAATGAATATAGCATACATTACATCCTCACTTTAGTTGCAGGAACAAATCTTTCCTGTACCCGCCAATGTAATCTTCAGAGTTTTCGTTATATAAAACACCTCAAGAAAAATGCACCTCAGTAAGATTTACACTTTATTACTCTAATGATTCTACAAACACTGCCACAATGTGATGAAAGGCAAAGCAGTCCTGATCTGATTGAGAGCTAATAAAAATCAGTACTGAAAACTGAAAATAGCACCCTTATCATCTTTCTTTCATTTAGACCTGATTACTAGGGGATTATAATGCAATCACAGCTATGTGTGAGAGGTAGCTATGGGAACCAGTTTTAACTGTTTATCTAGCCAAAGATCTTAATTTAAGTTTGAACACTCTGATTCATTTATATGTAAGACACCAAGGAGACAAAATGCAGAAGAAACAGATGCTCACTTGTTCTTTCCATTTAACTTCATAAGCTACCAGCCAATTTGTCTTTCAGGGACAAAATTAATTTCTGATGACAATGTGAGCAAGTAATAAACTAGGAGTTCCTGTCCTGGGAAACTTGTTAAGGCCATGTAATGTTCTGGAGTTATTTAGAAAAAAACAATTTGCTCATAGACTTGCAGGGACATCTGTAACAGAGTTTTCTTTGTCCTTGTGCTGTTACTCATTTCTGGGGGCTTTATGACACCTTTTCCAGAGGTTGATTTGAAAAAGTTCAAAAGGAAACATATTGCCCGTTATTTCTTTCCTGTGGGGTATTTCTTTTTTTTTTTTTTTTTAGACTGCTCTTTTTTCCCCTTCATATTCACAAACCATGATGCAAACCTCAACCCACTTGCTTTGCTACTTCCACACAGCCAGAAAAAGTAAACCACCAGCCAGGGGGCCTAACAAAATTAATCAAAAATTATCTGAGAAAAACAGTTTGTCAGAAATTTTGAGGCAAGTACACACCTGAAAACATCTGACAGAGCACTGCAAAAAACTGTTGTGCATTTAGATGGAAGGAGCTTTGCCCAGTAATGCCTTTAACTCTGTTAAGCTACCATCATTAGCAGAGGAAAAATTGCCAAAATGAGGGTGGGAGAGAGAAAGAGAGAGATCCACCCTAAGAGCTTGCATTTTCAGTACAGGCTGTGTTTACATGCTCCTGCATCAGTTACTTAACTGAAATGTTCTCCATCTTTCATTATCTTTGCTGGCCCTATTTCCCCATTTCAGTATTTATTTCACATGTACAGCTCTTTACTCCGATAACACTTTCCTATCATTTCGCTTGTTCATTGGGGGTTTATCCCCACCTGGCAGTCCTTCCACATCTGAGGTTTTCTCTTAGGTAAATTCCTACAGTCTAATGTCTGTCCATTAGCACATTTAAAAATCGCTCTGTCTGCTGTGCTTAACATTCGTTTACAGCTTATGTGCTTCACATGAATGTTCCTTTTCCAGCAGTTCTTTTGAAGAAAGTTTAAAGTAAGTTGCAAAATGGTTCTTTTTCATCTAAACAGGGAAATGAATTTAAGAAAGGAAGAGAAGAGCCTGGAGGTTTAGCTCTTTCAAATTTTAAACAGAATTCAAAACACTGTTGGAACACATCTGTCAGAGAAAGCACGAGAGCACCTGCATTTTAAGAGTGAATCTCCTTACCTAACTCCTTCCTTGATAATAGCTTGCACGAACAGCACCTTTAAACCACATCAATCCCACACGCTTTCCATCCATCCAGTTATTATTTCCCTTGGCGCTGAAGTGCAACTACCTCTAGACTGAAGCCTCTCAGCGATGTGCAGCCCACTGTACAGCACCACAACTCACAAGTGACTGAAACTCTTCAGCTGGAGTTATAAAACAAGGGGAATTTTAAACAGGTAGTTCAAACCAGAGCTTGGCTTGGATACTGCACGGAGCAATACTAACTCTAGATTTAAAGGCCAGATGGTTTCAAATATAAATTATAAGAATGAAGTTTGGAAAGGAAAGACTAAGAATTCAATGAAAATTATAAACTTTACCATGGTTCTGTTTGTATTTACATAGCAGAACCTGACTAGCACACCGCCCTAGCGCACAGTACATGGCCTCACTCTGTATCTGTAAGAAAGAGTGCACCATGGTTCAGCTGTTTCCTACAGCTCTCCTTTATCTTCAGTTAGTTTTCAAGGATCAAGTAAGTGCGTCAAAACACATCCATCGAAGAGTGGTGGGTTTTCCATAAGCTGAACACCAGTAAGGGTGTCACTGGCAAGGACCTCTGCAAACTTCTAATCAGTGGAACTCACAGAAAATGTAAGTTCATTGCTTTAACGGTAATTAGCTTTAATACCATCCTTGCCACACAGCTTTGAAGGCTTGTGTGCAAAGGCAGGACACATACCAAGGCCATACAGATGAAAACAGACCATTAATTCATGTTTCAAGAACACAGAGTAAGGAAAGTTCACACACTTTAGAAAAAAACCACAACAGTTTGCAAATTAAATTAGTGCTTGGGAGAGGTGAGATCAGGCAGTGCTCTGACATCCTCTTGCACAGGCAAGCAGGAGCTGCAGCAGGGATGTGATGGCGGTGTTCCTTTAAGGGGGGGGCTGATGCAATTTCCCACCTAAGACACTCCAAAGGTTTGAGACATATTGATTACTGAGGCAAATTTAATAAAAAAGAAAGGAAGGATATAAAAGAAAGTCTCTGTCAGGAAGGTTTGAGTGGGGGATGTTTGACTGGTTATTTGCGGAGCTCTGTGACAAGTCTGAAAATTCGTGTTGGCCTGCTGGGAAGCACAGCAGTCACCTTGGGAAAAAAGAAAACAGTTTTCTGGGCTGCAAGTATAGGAGAAAAGTGGCTGGGGTAGGGCTACAGTTTATGTAACATTAATCCTCCACAAAGCAAAATGTTAATTAACATGCAATCAAGGTGGAAAGTATCCTTACTCAGATTAAAAAAAAAAAATCCTAAACCAATAACGTAGCTTAGTCATAAAGTACAAATATTGGAAAAATTGGGCATTTCAGTCCACTTCACCAGTCACTTGGAGCCCCTGGCAAACTAGCTCAATAAGAACAGTTTAGGGTGGGGAACTGCATAAAGATGAGGGGATGAAGAGATGGGCCAGGGCAATTTTGGGAAACCTGCTCCACAGTATCACAGCTGCCACTTCATTTCCTGCGAAGGTCTGAGACCTGAAACAGTGCAAAATTTCTTAGATAGATCATTTTAAAATTTGCAACAGTCTGATGATTTAATTTTTGAAACTTGCAGATCAGGAAGACATTAGTAGAACACTGAAAAGCTTGGCATCTAAATAACTCTATAATGTATTTCCAAAACCAAACAGATATTTTCCACTCTTCCACAAAACTCAATATAGTATAATATATTACACATTTCTATGCAGAAAGTCTTATACAACCTGTCTCCATTTCAATGAAGCTGTAAATTTGGGGGTTGGATATCTGAAATGCAATTTTGACCAAGTTAAGAAGAGGGAATACCACAGCTGGGCTGGAGTCAGGTGAGTCTGATAAAAGAGAAAGAGTCCACAGGCCTCTCTAAAAAGCCCTCAACACAAAACAAACCTATAACATCGCCTTTAGGGTATTGAGCCCACAAGCCCAGAGGACAACAAACTTGTTTAGAGTGGAAGGTGTTGAAGCAGGAACCCTGTGCCCTGGCCTAGTTTAGTGTTTCACAGATTGTAACCACTGTATTCCTGCTACAACAGAAGCAACATGAGCTCCCTCAGCAGTAAATTAGGGTGCAAATTGACAACAAAGAAGAAAATGTTTCTTTTAGCTCGAAAAATCAGTGCAAATAGCATATGTGAGCTATATGAGAGCCATGCCACTAACACCTCGGCCTTCAGTGAGATAATCCCAGGCTGAGTCACCTCTGGTCTTGGAGGGCGTCAATCTTTGAAGACCAACAAGTCAGCTGATGCTCATCCATTCTGCAATGTCTCAGTAGAAACCAGATCTTTGTTTCATGCTGCATAAAGGCTGTGAAATCCATGAAGCTTAGAAACCTCAAGGACTACAAAATAAATTCACTCCTGAGCAGTGCTAATACAGGAAATTCCAGTGTGAGGGAATGTAGCCTCTGTCCAACATACCACAACCAGCAGAAGAATGTGGCTTCAGAGGAGAAAACTTTTAACTGGTTCCTAGTGGCCTTGTCCATAAGTCAACTTCGCATTACAGTAACAAGCCTATCAATCCATTCAGTCGTGGATGTATTTCTGCCAGCCTTGCCATGAGAGCAGCAGAGCCACGGTGGACAGACTGCTGGGTGTCCCATGTGGGCAGGCTGACCTTCACCTATGACACCAGGCACATGCAAAACATGGAAAGGGTGATTTTCTTTTCCTGATGAGCTTGTGGGGAGGCAGGCAGTACTGTGAAAGTCTCTCGCTTTGAGAGAAATTAGTAAAAACTATCCTGAGGCTACTCGCCTCTCCCTCTCTTCATGAAGTCAGTAAAAACCATCAACACCAAATATATTCTTTTAACTAAGCAGCAAATATAAACTGAAGTTTAACATGTATCATGAAACACTTTTTAGCCTCCAGTGGCTGGCATGACTACCAGTTAGCACACATGATATTGTCCATACCTGTCTAATCAGAACCTGACTACTGAGACCTGAGACCCAAACAGTGCAGATCATACATGACCTTCAGAGATAACTATTCCTGAAATGTCAGGTAAAAAGGGAAAATATGAGAACTGGACCCTGAACCTGGCATAGCTCCAGTAACGGCATCTTACAGCCTGCCACTCTCATCTTTCCTCTGGCAAACAGGTGGCAACAGAAAGCAAAAGAGGCAAGCCTTAGGCCTGGGAGCCCCTCTGCAAGGGTCCAAGCACAGCAGTGCTGTGCCGCGGGGGCATCGCAAGGGGGGAGGCAGAGTGGGTGCTGGGGTACAGCTCTGCACCCCTTCCTTCCCTCCCAGCGCTACCTGCCCCTGTGGCACAGGCTAGAGACAGCATGGACACACCATGTGCGTTGAATTTCTGACCCAGGATGGTCCCTTACAGAGATGTGCCTACCCAGCTGTAGTAAATCTAGTTTTTTTATGTTTAAGCGTATTATAAATATTAACCAGTAATCACAAAAGTAAAATCCTCCCCATTTTACAGAAGGTCTCTTTCCATCACCCAGGTGAAAGCTAACAACCTGAGAGTGACTGTTAGTGACACATGAAAGCTTGGTTGTTCCAGCTAGATGAAAGGCACCAAACCTGAGACAAATATTTTGTCAACCCTCATGGGGAATCTTGAAAAGCCATCTCCCATCCTGTAACCGTTCTGTGGTTAAATAGTAGCTTCAGTTCTCTGATGTTGCAATCCAACACCTTTCACAGGCATTAAATTCCCTCTAAATTAATTCTAAGGAAAAAAAAAAATGCATTCTGCTCAGAGTTATTTCTATTGCCCAGTTATTTTATATGAATCTGATAACTAGTTTCCTGCTACAGAGATTACATCTTGAATACTTAATGCCAATTTGGAAATTTTTTAGACAAAACAAAAATAGATCTAAAATATAACACAGAGTTTAGCTAAGTGTAGAACATTAATGTAAGGCATGATTGGAAAAACAGCAAGTGAATTGGAGGAGGAGAGCAGATTCAGTGGATTCTCTCATGGTTAGTACATGCTGTAACTGGTCATTCAAGCATTTCTGGTTCTGAAAGTACATTTTCCTTAGCATAAAAATCTCAAGTTCAACAATTCAAAAAAAAAAAAAGTTAGAATGAAGGATAGAGTGCAGCCAAAGGATAGCCTTTAACAACCATTTCAAAATGAAATCTAAATATGCTTACATATTAGATAAATGTTGGCTTCCAGGGAAGCTTTACAACACTTTAATTCCATCCTGGACTGGGATATATGGAAATATTTTGAATTTCTGTAAGTGTCCAGAGCTCTCTGCTAAGCTAACAAGCTGATATTTCTATTCATATAATAGAAGCTATTTTTTCCCTGAAGTAACTCATCAGGCTCTCTTTGGTGACTTTTCTTTCTTTTTTCTTTTGAGCTGCAGTACAATTTCATTAATAGGACTATACACTAATTATTCTTCTCATACTTTCATCAGCTACTGATAACTCAACTGCCCTATTTTTTGCCACATGGATTCCAGGATCTACATTTTTTTAAAAGATGTCAAGAGTTTTTTTCCCCTCTCATTACTTAAAACTCAGTAAAGATTGGAGGTTGCATATAGGTAGAACATCTCACTGGCCACTCTCACTCCCTCCCTGCCCCATAGCACATTTAAATGCTTTGGAAGTTTTTCTTATCCTTCATAGCCAAACCAGCGGTGGCCAGTCCGTGACCTGTGGCCCATCACACACACCCCACAGGCACATATGCATACAGCTCCTGTAGAACAGACAAATTAAGGCTTGCCTTAACTTTCTCTAGCCAAAGATATTGTAAGGTGAGTAGGGAGACTCAGTGAGTTGTCTGAATGCTGCAATGACCCAGAGAAAGTGTGGGCAATTGTACTCCCTGCAACAGATGAGGAAAATGCAACCCTGAAGTCAAAAAGATCAGCTGAGATTTTCAGACACCTGAGAAGAGCAGACTTGTAGCTGTTCCCAAGACATGCTAAGCATTCCTCCATCTGCATTTTGTCCTTGTTCATATACAAGTAAAATGAGTAAAAAAATCCTGCAACTGGCTAAAACAATCCATGATTCTTAATAAGAAACAATATATCAAGAAATACTTGACACTGTACCTTCAGGCTAGCACAGGCGGCCCGTTTCTCAGTGCTTGCTGCAGTGGGTTCCAGCTCAGACTGAGCCTGGCTGGCCGCCGTGGCAGCTCTCTTGCAGCAGCGGGCTGTGCCCCATCCTCCTGTGCTGTCCCAGAACTCCTCAGAGACCTGAAAACACCATGCCAGTGATTCCTCCCCAGGCAGGACTGCTCAGCCACTGCTTTCACGAGCACAGCACCAGCAGCTTAACACACAAATCCCTCTCGAGGGAAGTATGGATGCAGAGTCCTTAGGCTTGTGGGTACAGCCTGCAGTGACCATGGGCACTGGTGATGACAACCTATTTACCCACACAGGCTTACAGTATTAATTTGCAAGCAATGGACAGAAGCAGGGCTGTCAGCCAACCAGTAATATTTTGTAGAGCTGATGCCATATGTCATATATTAAAAGTCTTACTTCAGCAAAACACATGGTTTAATGCTAAGCCTAAGGGTGTCCCAGTGAAGCCAGTTGCACCTCTCATGGTCTTCAAAACAACTACCTGAAGAGCTGCATAGTGGGGATTTTAGTTATTTTACTATAACTTTTTCTTTATATTAGCTTTTTTCTCAGTCTCTGTGTTTAAAGTTGAATGAAATCACATGAAAAAGCAGAAGATAATGAAAGTAGGATTCATAGAAAAAAAAAAAAGGTAAATAACTTTGATTTTAACTGTACTTAAGATTAGCAAGGAACTTAAAGGCCAAAGAAAATGGCCCATGGCACTAAACAATTTTTGTAACTTCTTGTTGTGCACGATGCCTTTAAGCAAGGGGTGTACTCTGTCACTGAACCTGAAACCCTACCCAATGTTTCTGTCTGGTCTAACTTCCCATGGCTAGTGTATCACAAGACAGGAGGGAGATCTTATCAAAACAGGAGAGATTAGGAACAGCAAGCAAACCTGCTCAGCAAAGATACTAATCTGGACAGACACCCTCTCCTCACAAAAGCAGACCTTACAGATATGGGTTAAAATGGGTGAGCTATTTCAAAAAGATGAAGAAACATTTGGCTTCTGTAGACTGAAAGGTGATTCCACACTGTAACTGCTCATCGGGCAGGGGCATGCACAAACCCTTCAATACAGCTGTCCAAGCAGTAGCCCAGGAAGAGCAGCTTTCACAATTTAGCAGCTGGATGTGGAGATAATCATGTGGACATGGGCATTGACCTCTCTGCTAGAACAGATAATAGAATAAAAAAAGAGGAAGATGCCAAGGAGATACTTGATCTCTTTGGGTAATTGTGACTTGCAGTTTGTTATCACACTCAAGTGGAACATCAACGGGTTTTGGGTTTTTTGGTGAATTTTTAGGGAAAATCGATAACATCAGCAGTCAGCTATCTCCTACTGCCACTGTCTTGGTTCCTAACACAACTAACAATTCAGACCTGATGGGCTCCTTATAACCATTTTGGGTCAAGGTCTGGGGTAACAGAAAATGATTGCAAAAGAAGGCAACTGAGAGGAGGCTGTCCTAGGCCACAGCACTAACCTTTTGTACAACTGAAAACCCACACTACAGATAACAGTGTTGCTCTGTGTATTCCCTCCACTGCTGAGGACTGTGACTACCCTGGCCAGGTGGCCTGTTCCCTGGATGCAGGAATCTGCTCACATCAGCCCTTGCTTTCTCTCCAGCATCAGGGAGAGGTTCCTCTGCCTTTGAAAGACTGAAGTGAATACCTCATTAGGCCTTGATTATCCTCAAGCAATTGCTTAGATTTCTGCCCTATTACCGATCTGCCTTTTTTAGCAGAGGTCGTGGAATGGGCAGTGGCTGTCTTGTCTTCGTTATAATGCATCATTTGAAACTTTTCAATTAAGCTTCAGATCAGGCCACAGTACTGAGACCGCTTTAACGAGGGTGAGTAATGACCTTGTGCTGCACGGGATTTCTGGCACACCATCAGTTTTAATTCTTCTTGATCTTACTGTAACCCTTTGATACTTTGGATCAAGGGTTCTCTTGAAATGCTTTAAGCATATCGTAGGACTTTCAGGACTGTTCTGACATGGTTTCTATCTTACTTGTCTCAACGTAGCCAGACTGTCACCTGTAAGTTTTCCATATAAATTCAAATTGCCAAAGATTAAAAGGGAGCTGAAAATCTGGCCTGTGCACAGAACTGGGGAAATCTGGTGTGGGTCCCCAGAGCAAACAAACCTAAGGAGGATTCTGCTACGAGAGCGAGGTAACCCCTTTGATGTGCCATGCCCAAGTACAGCAATGCTATGATTAGAACAGAAAGCTACATTATGCTGGAGTAGTGAATTTACTAAGAACTACTGAGGGAGAGACTTCCAGAAATTTAGACTTCACAGTTAACACCCATCTTTACATTATATATAGGTCAAACTAAAACTCTGTGGTTTAAAACACAGTGTAGACCCTCATCCAGTTAAGCCAGTGATAGAAATCACATTGACATCAGCAGGATAAAGATCTCACCTTTAAATTAAGGGATATTTTGGCCTTGATCTAAACTCAAGCCTCGTAGCTGGAACCAATTTTTAAATAGGCTGTATGTGGATGAAATAGATTAACCTTGGTATTTTCAAGGTGCTTTCACAGGTCTTGGAGTCTCCTAAACCTGCATTTCCTTCTCTGGTGAGAAGGAACAGCATCTAACTATAGAATTAATTTAAGTAAGAGTTTCCCAGAAGCCCTTTTACTTCTCCAAGGTTTGTGGGCTCCCAATGGCTGACAGAAGACTTTCATGAGTGTGAGTCAATGAAACAGATAAAGATTTTGTCATAAAAACTCATATAATGCTTCCAAAGATTTTAGGTATGAATGCTTCACAATGTCTGGATGCACAAATCCTCAAAACACAGAGTCCTTTTCAACCAGGGTAATCAGTTCCTACTAACACTGCTACTCTTACTAGTACACTGAGGGGCCAGACTCAGCATCCACAAGGGAAATGAGCAGTTACAAGCCCTCACCACAAACCATGGGCAGTACCAGCAACTTAGCTATTGAGGAGACAGGCAGTGAGAATGGGACTGCAGCCTGTGCCTCACCTGCAGCCAGGTGGGAGACCTCGCTGTTTCGCCCATGGCTCTAGTCTGTCCAGTTGAGGTACCCAGCATAGAAACTATGCTTGCTAAGCTTGCCAGAGGGGTGTGAACTTTTAGGTAGCTGTTCTCATCTGAAATCTCACCTCCAGGCATCCTAAAAGCTCCTCTCCTTGTTCACAGGGCACATCCTGGGCTGTTACCCCCAGTCTCAGAGACTGCCTACTAACAGAGCAAAGCAATGAGGTCTTTACCTGTTCCCCTCCTGCTATAGTTTAGATATTGTCACCCTTAAAAGCAATGGACAGAGCTGCTTAAAAATAATAACTTCCTGTACCTTGTGGATTTTTTTATTCTTGGAGCTCTTCTTACATGCAGCATGAGGGGGGTTTAATTGGAAGGGTAGCAGAGAAATCCACATGTTTTATAGCAGTTGGATGGCACTACCAGGGAACTGAAAAAACTTTCAAACTTGCTATCAGTCACTTGATTTATGCAGGAGGAGATCTTTATTGATATGCCTCTAGTCACCAACTGAAATAGTTTGTTATACCCTTTGTAAGGAGGCCTTTTTCACTGCACTTTGCCTGGTGGTTTCTGCAGACCTGGTAACAGTGAACAAAACCCATTTCCCAAACCAAGCTTATTGGATAGAATATACTTTTTTTTTTTTTTTTTCCCTGGGATGTAGCAGTCAGAAGACACTCTCATCTGACACTTTCTTGGCTTCAAGAAGAGCAGATCAGCGGTACCATTAGTGTCCTACAATAGCAGGCACAGAAAAGAGGTGAGGGAACTCAATGGATTTCACTCTAGACAAAATTATCAGCGCTTTATCAGGATTGACTTCTTTGTTAACCCAACACTGCCACACCTATTAGCACGAAAGAAGGCAGGGGTCATTTAGCACAACCCTATTTACTGTGCACTAGAAACACACCTTCCAGCTCCTCTGAATCTTAACAAAGCTGCAAAGAGCAAATCGTAGCAGTGTACTATATCCTCATCGAAGGTCCTCTAGGCAGCAATTATAAAAAATGGTTTTGTTATCACCACATTTCAAAGTCAGAGTATGGCCATGCTGATGTGTGGCTCTAAACCCAGCAGAGCTTGATCTATTAAACACATAAAGGCATCTGTGTGTCAAAGGAGTCTGGCCTAATCATGGGACAGAAACCACAAACTCCCAAATTTGAAACCCAGGTTTCTTCAGCTATTTGACCAACGCTTCAGAGCACATACACACATTTTAAATTTCACACTCTAATAGGAATACATAGCAATGCTCCTTTCAGAGGTGTTGCATTGATTAATAAGCTTTCCATCAAGGATGGAAATTGCTACATAAGTGTTAAGTGCTGTTAACTAACAAAAGACAATTCCATACGTTCTGGTGGAATCCAGAGAACTTCAGCACAATTTATTAGTTTCATTTGCATATACACTCTGTCTGACAACAGTGATGAAGCTGGTGAAAGTTATTTCAAATGTTTGTTATGATCCATGACTGCAGAAAAAATTAGAGTGAAAATTCTGGCTCACAAGGCAGAATTGTGCCTGCTGAAAAATCTTTAATTTCTGAAATGTATAGAGAGCACAAACAAATATTTCTCTCATCAAATTTGCACACGCCTCAGTGATATTTAGCTTAATAACTGTGCAAAGGAGGAACAGTATTGATGAAGGTAAAGTACAGAACAACATTCTGCAGGAAAACTGCTAATGCTTTCCATTTCAGCCACATGTCCTCATTAAGGGCTCAGGCTTCTTGGCAAACCAGAGAACATCTGTTTTAGGCACTTATAGCTCAGTTTTTCTGTGATTCACCTTCGATGCCACCTCACTAATGTGAAACACTATGGACCACCTAAGACTTTCCTGGCACAGGTCTACAGGCACTGATTTTGGATTCTCAGAAGTCAAACTATGGTTTTCCTCAAATAAAACAATTTGATGAATCTCTATTTCTAGATAGTATCATCCTTTCTGTGAAGACTTCCTGCGGCAGACTTGCCTAGAAACTAGGTCCTTAAACTCCCATTTCTATGCCTTTGTCATATAACCATGGTTTCTGTTGATCAGCTTTGTAAACAACAACAACAAAAAACAACTAACCAAAAAAAAAAAAAGCAGTTGAGCAAGACTGGAGGCTTCTGCCTCCAGAACTTTCAGAGAAGAGGCCTGTTGAGTTTGAGTGCTAGCAGATGGAGGCTGCAAGAGTCTCAAGAACATAGGATACTTCTCTGACACTGGCCTACTCAGTGATGAAGCAAAGAATTTTAGCCCTAGATCTTTCCCTTTTCATTTTTCTGGGTCAAGACTATCTCTTGGTTTATGCTGGTGCTGCATCCCTCCAGCACAACGGGGTTCAGATGGCTCCATGCGCTGCTGGAGTATGGCTTTGTCTCTTTTGTTCTAACCAACCATTTGGAGATGGAGAGATTTAGATCTCTTTCCATTACATTGTGATGGAAAGAAAAAAGAAAAAAAAAAAAACAAACAATAGGCATAATTTCCTGACATACTTTTACATACCCGTTTTGCCAAGGGATGTGCTGTGCATCTACTGTGAATTGCTGAAAATGTAAGGTAGATGTGAAACACAATGTTCTTGTGTTCACCAAGAACCACTAGCCTTTTGCCTTTAACAGAAGATCTGTAGCCTAAACAGGCAGCTTTAAGAGCTCTCCTGACTCAGTTGCAATCAAGATACCATCTACTTAAATAAGCATTTGTACTCCCAGTGATTTTAGGAGATGAATTACTGTTCCTATTACCATAGTAAATACCCCTGAGGCAACGCACAGGCCAACAGAATATTGCTTTCTGCTGGTACAGTACCCATTTCCAGGAGAACTCTAGGAGTATTTCTAACCATATGGTAATAATAAAAGATTTTCTTAGTCTATATTTGCCAGAAAGTCCCATTTGCAGAAGTGGCTTTTAAATCTTTGACACTGTTCACGGGAAACAGCTTGTGAGCTATGAAAATATTCCTACCAGCTCCTGTATATCAGCTTTACCAGTGGGGTAAAGAGGCTTGCAGGTGGCATAGCTCAGTACCAAGCAAAGAAGGTTTTCAGCTGGTACGATGACCGGCAGAGTAACATTATCTGGATAGGCAAAAGTGGTTCTTGCCTGCCAGCAGCGGTGCAGCCTGCGGAGCCCTTTGAGGACAGTCCCCTTTCCCTTTCCCTGCATCGCTCTGCATCTCAGTGGGCAGCAGGAGCTGGAGAGGGGCAGGGAGTGATGGTGTGTGGGAGGCCTCCAGCTCAAGCACACGCCATTTATTTATCACTGAACCATCATCTGGTCAACAGGAAAAGTTGATAAAACTGTTGCCTCTGGGGCTCTGTTCTCCTTGGGAATAATGAAAAGGTGAAGCTGGTTAAGGTCAGTGCACAGGAGGCCCTATTAAAGGTAGGAGCAGGTTGGTCATGAATTACTGAGCATCATCTGGTATCACAGATAAGCCGAATGGGTAAGAGACTAGGCAGGGTCTACAATAAGGGCTGGATTTAATTAACAATTGCACAGAGGGAGCAGACCATAGCATTTTGGCACAAGGACATCCTACATCTGACAGTTACTTAAAGAGACAGGGAGCACCCTATTATAAAAAAAATATTACTCCTCAATGTATTTTAAAAATTACACAAGAAACAATAACGTATTGTATTACCCATTCTCTCCAGAGCTGCCTGGTTACACCGGCACTGAGCAACACAGGCTCTCTGCAGATATTCTGCACTGGGGCCTATTTAAAAACATCGGTCCAAACTTGCTTCCAAAAGTACAACTCTGCTGAAGTGAGGCGGTTGTGCAGATGTAACTAAAGGCAGATGTTGATCCATATTAACTAAACTATTAAATACATCAATCTTACTCAACCATCTGACATCTTGTCCCTTTTCCCAATATTTTGTTTCCCAAAAGTTTATTCAAATTAAGCCAGCTGACAATTTGCAAGCTTCCGGGTAACCCCTTTTTTTGTAATTTCTTGCTTGGGTTTGGGTTTTTCTTCTCTCTCTCTCTTTTAAAAATTATTATTTAATGTTAAGGGAATCTTTTAATTATTTTGAAAGTTAAAGATGATCATCTTTGCACAGTTCTAGCTCTTCCTCTCTTCAGTCAGTAAAAACACCACCATCACCAAACATCCAAGAAAAGAAGTCGAAACAAACCAGGGTTCAATTCTTATTTCTTTTCACATATGTGTTAGCAAAACAATTAATTCACCAGCTCCTTACCTCATGGGTCTGCATTCAAAGAGCAGACAAGTGACTTTGATGATCCCAGCCTCAGTCCCAGCAAATGTTTAACCACATCCCGCAGATCAGTGCGGCTTCAGTGGATGGACTCTGCTCCTGAGGAGCCACACATTGCTAAAATGGGCATATATGGAAAATAGAAAAGTACATCCCTGAACACACCTGCCTGAGTAAATAATGAATAAAGCACTCCCCAGTCATTGGAAACAATCAATGAGGAGGGAAAATTATTTACTAATCAATCTATAGGAAAAAGGTTTCACAGAGTTGCCTACCAGTAATTAATCTGATTTTCTATGTTATTACACTAGCTCTGAGACCATACAATGCAACTTACTCTGGGCCTTTTCACTAATGACAAACAAGACCCACCAGTGTATCTTTGTCCTTTTCTAAACACATCCGTTTACTAAAGCCCATCCTGTAGAAGTAGATTCCTTTTTCTGAATCATATATAAAATCAGTGCTGTAAATTGTACTCAAAAAAAAAAAAAAAAACGGCCATAGAAAAGGTGTGACCTGAATGCATAAGAATTTATTGAATGAATAGAGCCCTTAATATTTAGTTTTGCCTAATGAAGTAAGGCATGAATGTAAAAGGATTACTATTCCCGTAATGTTCAATTCAGACACACAAAGTGTAATTCATGGAACCTGGCTTTAATTTTTTCATATAAATAATTAATGCTGCATTTAAAGCATGTTAAAATGTTTTATTTCTTAATCAGCTAATTTGACTGAGAAACAAAGATGCCTTTATTTTCATTTTCCTTGAGTAGAGTTACTGTAGTAAAAGCTCCCCTCTAGCTTTGGCCTTCACTCTCAAGTTTGCTGCTGCCAATTAGTTTTCTAAAGTCACTATTTTACAAAATGTTTCTCACTTTTTAAAAAATGTAATTGAATGTCTGTACATCACAGAGTTTCTTGTGTTCAGACACGGGGTGTTAAACATTCTTTGGGTTGACTTGGGTCAGCTTTAAAAAATCTCAGACACTGAAACTTGAGAAGCAGTCGTGTGCTATAGTGTTTTCTCCACATCCTGTTAAGTATTAAGTGGTTATTTAAAATAGAGTTGTTATACTCAGCAACTGACTTAAAGTGCTCGATATAGTTTACAAGACGATTAATTAAATGAGAGCATTGCATGTGATGCACATGTATTTCCATAATCATTCACATTGGCCTATAGTTGCCCTTTAATTTTCATACTAATTAAAGTAACACATTGAACTGCAAATTGTAAATGGCTGCACTTCTCAGTAGATGTTAACACTGATGTAAGCTGAATGGCGAATAAAAAACCCCAAGAATTAAGCAGAGTGTTTTTTGACTCTGATCCATTCAAGTTTCCCTACTCATTCCATTACTGGACCATGTCCATATTTTAACAAGGCTGCATTTTCTTCTGTGTTTTCAGCCCCATATTTTTCTGAGGTACAATGTGCTTATTTTTTTGTATTGTGCTGTCTGGTTAGTTGGTTTCCATCTGATACAATAAAGCAGTTATACAAGGTTCGCAGTTACAGATTAGATTTTTTTAAGTGGTGGTGGGACTGAGGTTTGTAATCTGATGGGCAAAGAAAGAAAACCAAAATGTGCAGCTATTTCACCAGTAGTTTTACCTCTTAATTACATCTGACCCATTATCCTCCTTGATTCTTGCTCAAATCTTGACACGGCTGACTTGGAACCTGAAATGCAAACCGGAGGGCTGTACTTTCAGGTCGCATCAAGGAAGGGGGAAGTTACTCCCTAGAACATTTACTGGGACTTGGAAAAGAGAAGCAGCAGATAGGAACAATTATCCTGTGGCTCACGCAGCTGCTGGCATTTCAACTTGGCACACATTCTGATGGGGACCACTGCATCTACCTCAAGCAGTCTCTAGCATGTAATGGACATATGGTAATTGCTATTGAATGAGAAGTAACCTTGGACTATAGGCATATGAAAGACACCTTTAAAAAAAAAATCCTTGACAAAAAATCCCTCTGTCAGGGCCAACAGCTCAAAAATTAACAACTAATCACTCCTTTCAATGTGTCCTCCATCTAATTGCTTCCATGATGAGGTGTTTTTTTTTTTTTTTCTTTTAGAAATGAGCATTATAAAAGATTTCTTTTTAATTTAAAATGAAAAATTCCTCCACTCCCAGGTGACCTATCCAAGAGAAATAATAATAAGCACTCAATTGCTCAGAGAGCATCAGCTCTCACACATATTACAAGGCTGAGTGTTCATGCTCTCTTACACCCCCCCACCCTGCTCCTTTCCCGCAGTGTGTCCTATCTCCAGATCCTAACTTGGCTCGGACCAGGATGTTATTTGTTAAAATTAACTTTCAGATCAGGCTGGAATCAGTATACTTGGCAAGGAGGAGAGGAACCAAGACTGCAAGGGAGGGAATAGCTTTGGGAGGCAGAGAGGGAAGCTGCAGCCTGGAGTGGGGGTTTTCGGGGAGGGGAGTGGGCCACAGCAGGACACAGCACCAGTGCCAGGTTTGCTCCCAGGTTTGTTGCAGCTGTCTTGAGCACCATCCTGTCCCCAAGTCCCTTCTTGTGGGCCAGGCAAAGGCTTCCCCTACAACTGCCCCCAGCCCCTTGGGCTGCAGCCATGCAGGGTTGAGCCCCTGCTCCTGTCTTGGTAGGGGCACCCCAACGTGACCGTTCCTGTGCTTTATTCTAGCAAAAGTCTTCTGAAGTTCAGTCATGGCAATGCTGAATAGCCATGGATTGCAAAATGAATGGAGTCACACTGAGGGAAGACTGATAGACTATGGTAATAATGCAAGACCTTTTTTTCCCCCTCATAAACCAAATTTCCCATACATTTCTGGAAGATTAATTTAGATTTAGGGAGATTTTGAGTGAGGTATTGGAAAAAAGACTCTAAACGCAAGGCTGGTTTCTACTTGACCTTAACTACTACATCAGCTACCACTGCTCCAGTACATTTATATACGGAAATGTACGTACACTTCAGCTTAATTACCTAAGAACTCTGCAAAAGAAAGCCTTTAAAATGTTTTAATTGCAAATTTAGTCTTTCCAAGAGCTACACAACAGCAGTATCATCCATTGACTAATTACCCATGTATGTGAGCAAAAAACTAAAATAAATCTCAGCTACATGGATACAGTCCTGCTTGCTTTAAGTAGATGATGCATGTAAACACGTGCACATACAGAATTAAGTAGTAATTAGAGTCTGTTGGATTTTGGTTTTCCTTTGAAACTGGTTGCTCTAAGTGCAACGTTAGATTTATTTTCAAGTTTACCCTCAAACTCTGATGTAAGAAAGAAGGTGTTATAAAGGAACAAAATAAATCCTAAAAGAAAAGGCTCTTGAAGCTTTCTGACCCCCGTGACACAAAACAACTTGATGCCTGATATGTTTCTGAGTGGGAGGTCCAGCTGACTCTTCCACTTGGACCCAAATCTCCTCTCCCCCTCTCTTGCCCCCCTAACTTTCCTTTGCACTCACCTAGTAAATATAGCATAGACTTTCTCTTCCTCTGCTGCAGCCTGCAGAGATTGCCTCAGATGGGATATGGCTGGTGAGGCACAGTTGAGCGATTTCTGTTGCTGGCAGGGCAGTTTGCTTTGCAGAGCACCAGCCTGGTACTGCAACCCCAGCAGGACCACAGAGCAACTCAGGATAAAAGCAGGGCTAAGCAGGGCTGCTTCAGATCAGGAGGGTGCTGGGCATCCAGGAAGGGTGCTTACACAAAAGCCAAGGGCCTGGGAAGTCCTTCATCTTTCCAAAACCAAACCATTTTTACACAGACTCATGACAGCTGGTTATGATGAGCAAATTAAAACTAATTTCAAGTTACTCTTGGGCACAATTTTCAGGCTTTCATTCAGGAAACTCTCTAAACAAGCACTTAACTTTAAGCAGGTGCCTAAATCCCATTGAATACAGTAGGATTTATACACCTGTTTTAGTGCTTTCATGGGCAGGGATAGCCCTCAGCAAGTGGTATGTCACACCCCAGGAGTCCCAAAGTCCGGGTGGCTTATTCTCATCCAGGTTTAATTGACAGTGCCCAGCCAGCACTGGGATCACACCACCACTAACCAGGTTTTTATTTTAGTGCACATCCTGCCGTACTGCAAACCTGCCACAGCCCTGCAGGCAGCTCTCCTGCTAACGAGCCACAGCACGAAAATCTGAGCATGAGAGCCATCTAAGAAGGTTCACAGTCACAAACTGCCACTGTGGATAGCAATGCTGTTTTTTCAAGCCACAGATAGCACATTAGAGCTCTTCCTTGAAGTTGCAGCTGGGACTTTTTTCCCTTTTTTATTCTTCTGAAGACTGTAATCGTGTTCCTGGCACAGCCAGGGTAGCACCAGGATCCCCAACACCAGAAGTCCTCTCCTACCACAGAAGCAGAGCATGGAGAGGGTGCACATTCATGGTAATCTCCCTTTTACAAGATACAGATGAGCCTGGTCAGCAGCAAAATTAGCATGCTGACAAAAGCTCCTCTCACCCTAGTGTAGAGAATTGCAGAGCTGGTGGGAGGAAAAGGGAAAGGAAAAGGGGAGGTTGGCATTATGACAAGTAGCATGAAATATTTTTTGAGCATTAACACTGACCTAGGCAAGACAGAAAGTTTCAAAGTAGCAAGTATTTTCAATGAAAAACCCTCCATGTTTCATAAACTTCCAGTCATTCTTGTTACTTAATTGGAAAGCAAAATCAGACTTTTCATTTCTCTTCCTCTCTCTCTCTGTTGGCAAGAAGAGGATGGGAAAGGAAACAGAGAAAGAAAGGGTCACCACTAAGCTTTTTAAGGTCTTTCCTTTTGATACTGTGACTTGCTTTGGTTATTTTTTCATTCCTTATTTTCACTAAAATAAAAGGTCTCCAGTAAAGCATTTGTTTTGGTTAAAACCAAAATTAAATCTGATCTATCACTGAGGGAAAAAAACAACTGGTTCTAACGAAGACAACCTCTGTATCAGTGTGCTTACATATTAAAGAGGGCATGTGCAAGTCAAAAATGCACTGACAAACCAGCATAGGTCAGATCCATGACAAAAAAAAAAAAAAGGATTTTTAACAATCTTTCAGCCCTCTCTTTATTAGACCTTAATTAAATCAATGGGTCAAAGTAACAGAGGGAAAACATGGTTCAGCTAGGGGACACTAATCAACCCCTTTCAGTGGACTGAAAGCTATCTCTTAAGCAAGAACTAAGCTTTAAACCAGCATCTGCCACATGTAACACATAAACACAAACATTACTTCTTAAGAAAAAAGTACTTGTAGGACTACATTTTCTTGAAAATAGAAAACTATTTATAAAAGAAAATATTGCTAATAATCACAAGCTTAGTCAGTGAGCATGCTTGAATGAGGAAAACCAGGCAAATCGTTTGGGTTTTGCTTGAACACCATCCTTACGTGTTGCAAATTTTAGAGAGCGCGGTGCTGAACTGAACACCAGCTCTTGGATTGGTTGGTGGTGTTGGATTCAGGTGATGACACAGCTGTGTTGACCATTAGACCTGTGAGTAGTAATTGAACCATTTAAATAGATTAATTGAAAGTCTGGATTTGCCTTTTTTGTTCCCACAGACTTTGGCTAGAAAGCTGAACACTCCCTAAGATCCCACCCTTATGCATGACAGAAGGGACAAATGCAGTTACATCAATGCAACCTCAGTATCATCAGGAAAGCTGAAAGGCTTCTTCCCTGTGACAGACAGTGGCACTTGAGCCACAGTGGCCAACACGACTGACAGAGTGAGTGCTGGCAATACTTAGCAACAGAGTCTGGCCACCAAACTAGCATGTAACCACCCTGCAAGAGCTGTATTGCAAACATGGACAATGCAGAGAACATGTTGAAATAAAAGATTCTTACCCTAAATGCAGACCCAGGATCAAGGAAGCTCCTGTTATGGCCCTATAAAAAAAAGTGACAGATTTATTGCCTTCTTGACATATGCAGCATTAGGAGACGATTTTACATCCTAAAGATTAAATAGATTTTAACTAAAGTATAGCAATCACCAATGAACAAAGTCTGATTCCCACTATTTATCTATTAAATAACATATAATACCTCAAATTAGCTTACAGTTGCAAACCTGCTGGTTCAGGTACTGTTGGTCATGGCTGGTCCTATAACACTACTCAGGGAACTACTCTCTTACCCGAAGAGCATTTGGAGCCACATTACATGTGCCATTTAGCCAAGGACAGCAGTGGTCTCCCTAAACCCTCAAACAGCTCTGTGTAGTTTTCATGACAGGATGCATGCAGGAAATATCATCAAGTTGCCATACAGTATCTTGCCTTATTATAATAATAATTGTCTCTACTGCTTAAACCACTGTTGCACAAGAAAGTTAATATTTCCAAGGCACTGGGTCCTGGAAAACATGCTCTCAACAGGAAACCCAAACACAGTGCTAGAGAGTTATCTTAAGTAGATTTAAATAATTAAATCCAAAATTCTCAAACCACTTGCTGTTTCAAATTTATTTCTTTAATAACAAGCTTGTTTCAGCAACACACTGGATTAGGGTTTCGTTTATTCAAAATTTAAGGTCTGTCCCACTCTGAGTGTTATTTTAAGTATTTAGGGGAATTTTTGTGCTTCTGAAAATGAAGAGATTGTTGCATTATAAATTCATTTCCTCTGTTATTGCACAGGCCATGCACAGTGCAGCTGTGAAAGCGCCGTAAGAGCCCCAGCAGTGTCCTCAAGCTCAACCTAGATGGGTGAGCCTTTGTTTTTGCACAAAGAGGAGCTGGCCCCTTCCTACGTCTTCAGCTACAAGTACTTCCTAAACAGCGACGCTGACACCGCTCGGTCGCACAGGAGGAAGAGGGGGGTTTAGTGGCAGTGATGACTGCCCGCCGGGGAGGTGGCCCAGGCGTGAGCAGCCGTTTTCGGGCAGGACCCGCAGGAGGGCTGCGGCCAGTGCCCGCAGCGCCGCACCGCGTGGCACGAGCAGCTCCTCCAGCGGGTGCTGCCGCCTAAGGAAGGGCTCCGTGGCGCTTGGCATCCACGCCAGCACTTTCACAAACAAGCGAGTTCCTTATATGTTCTTCATCGCCTCCAGGCATTCATATTCTTTTTAAGTACAGGAACATTAATTAGATTTTGACCACAGACCCCGGATTTGACTTACCCTGACAGGGTTTCCATTAGTGTAATCTGTAGGGGAATTCACTGTTTTAACATCTGTGCGCCTAAGGCCTATCTCACATTTACTGCGGTAGTCTGAAAAGCCTCCCTTGTACGGCTGTGTGTTTCTTCATGCTCCCAATTTCACAGAAGTCATTTCAGCACCAAACAGTAATTAGCAAAAGGATGGGCCTCGGCTGACATGAATGCAATTTATTGTTTTCCACAAGGCCCTGAACCGAGCAAACAAAGAACGCAGTCTTGCTGTCTGGCATTTTATTAACTTGTATTATGCGACGTACCTTACTGAAGGGAGATCTCCAAGTAAATTCAGCAGCTAGTATGCAGTAACATGCGTGCTTTTGAAGAATATTAATTTCAGTTCAATTAGGCAAGTTTTGCAGGACCTCAGCCTCTAAAATAGGACAGCCACTTTTATAATTATCTTCTGTATTAGCTTTATCACCACCCGACTTTTTACATAAATGCAACCTTTCATCTTTAAAATGCCAACACTTCTTCAATTTTGGCAACCGTACAGCATTGCTAATTATTTGCTCATTATGTGTGGTTAACTGATGAATCATTAATAAATGAATGAATGGCTAATATATTTTTATGGTAATTGGAGATATAACTGATTGCAGACTTCCTTTGCTTCTCAAAACTGCCCTGAATGAGCAGTAGCTGCTTAATTGTTTACAGATTATATTTATGCCACTGACAAGCTCTTCCCATCGCTGTGGTTTATCGGAGGTGAGCCCTGCCTGTGCCAGCCGCCGTGGGCTCAGAGGGCTGATGCTTTCCCTTCCCTGCAGCCTCGCAGCAGACGGGCACGCGCACGCATTTCGGATGGGCTTCCTACCAGCTCCCCGCCATGGCTTGGAGCAGGAGTGCTGACACCATTGCATTTATTGTTGGCATTTCCAAGTAAAACCATACCATGACATGGAAACGATATCTTTTCTGCAAGTGTTCTCCCATAGTCTGGGTGTCGGCAGTGAGTACCACAGATAGGGCAGAGAAATCAGGCTCCAGTGACATTTTGTTTTAACTCCATACTGTGTATTACAGTAAATGGCTTATACAACCTCTTGCTGCCAGTGCGCAGTTAATGAATTCAGAGATAATTGCTGGGTTGATTTCTTTCTTTCTTTTTTTTTTTTTTTTAATAACCTATCTTTCCATAAATCATTCTTAGGGTATACAGTTCCAAAACACGGCATTTAAATCTGCTTGTTAATTCAAATAAAAAAGAAAAGACAGTAAGATGGCCAAACAAGGCTCTTTTAGCTATGCACACACGTCCTGAAGATCAAGTTAAAAATGCAAAGGAGATTACCAATTCTTAATTATAATTATTTAACCAGGTGGGTAGTTTCTCTAATGAACATTTCTATGAAAACAGAATAACTAATGATGGTCTTAAAGAAGTCTTTGTCTTCCCATGTACTAATGATCACATTTATAAATATGCAGGAAGGCCCCCATGTACATTGCTAATGATAAGTAATTAAGCACCAGGCGTCAAAAGCTATAGAAAAGGGTCAGGGTAATGCAAGAGAAAATTAAAAATGCAATAAAATAAGTTGTGGAGCAAGATTAAATTTCTGGCTTCTACAGGCCTGGCTATAAAGAAATCTTTTCCCCCTTCAGTATAAACCAGGGCTGCTGTGGGGTATCAAAACAAAATCTTCTAAGCACTTTCATTAGATTTTACTTGCCTCTGTGCTTGTACTCATATTAAAAACAAGTGAACCACCAGCCATTTAAAACAGACGCTATATTCAGTAAAGCTGCAGTTTCTCTCAATGTTTATGAGAAATCACTGTGGCTGAGATTATGACTATCACCAACCTCCTCAGAAGCGTTTCAAAACTTCTGATGAAAGAGAACAGGGACGTATTAAAATTGAAACCTGATTTTGTTATTATTTTTTTAATCCCGAGGTCCGCACATGAAGGGCCTGTGTTTCAATCCCTGGCAGGGTCCCCATCAAGGAGACTCAGCCCAAGACGCGCAGAGGGCTGGCTCAAGCCCATGCCTTCAGTTCAGCCACTGAAGCCACACCACAGACTATGGCGAGGCGTTAAAGGCCGTTTCCAGATTAAAAATAAACGGGTTGTCCTTGGTAGCAAAGACGTGTTTGTCTCTCTAAACATAAAGCCATTAAATGCAGGTAACGCTGACACTCTTTCCTGGGAGCTTGGCACGGCGCTGCGGGAGACCGGGGGTCCCTGTGCTCCCGCTGGCTGCCCGGGCCTTGCGCCCGGCCTCCCTTCAGCACCCCGCATCCGCAGATCCTCACCACGGCTCATCCCCCCCTGCCAAAACCCAAATTTCTGCTGCTGCAGTTCAGAGTTCAACAAGATGACAGTCTGGGTCTAAGGGAAATAATGTACCATTACAGAATTAAACTTGTTTATAAAATCGTGGTGAGGAAACAGTAGAGGGAGGGAGAGATGGAACAAGTGGGACACAAACAAGCACCATCCCTTTGCCGTGCACCTCACAAAATGGCGTTTCTGTAGCTGCTGCAGCCCGGCTGCATCGCAAGGCCACGGCCTCCTTTAACACACTCCCCCACAGGCAGCAACTTCAAAGGTTTCTTGGCCGGATCTCAGATTTAACCAATGAGTTAGATTAAAACACACAGAGTCCTTGTATTTAGAGCTTGTGGACACTGTGGCATTAATTGCAAATAAAGCTGTGGCATTTCTTTCAGGTGAAACCACTGACTCTCCCCACACTTCTAGCCTTTCCGGATTTCTTTTTGAAAATATTAATAATATTTGACTTCCAAACTAACCTTTTGTTGCTCACACTGGGTGTTTCTAGCACCACTTCTAGCCTGGCGGTGGCTCAGGCTCTCACACAAAGCACCACGACCAGAAGAGCGCACTGGGCAGCGCGACATGCAGCTGACAAGTCAGCTTGGTTTTCGCTTTTATGGGCTAGGCAGGCCAGGCTGCCTGTTCGAGCTGTTTCATTTTGCCTGCAGCCGAAAAATCAAATAACCTGAAATAAAGCCTTGAGGGTGAGCCACTGTGGTACAAGCGAGAGCACTTGGCCCCGAGAGCAGAGCGCATGCTGCTGAGTTGAGGCACGTGGCCAAGCTCCACCCGGGGCTGAGGCCCAGATCCATCCTCTGGAGGTAACTGTCCCCTGCAAAATACCTGAAGGGACCTCTCTGGAGGAGACATCCTCGGGGAGTTCATGATCTCCCGACGCTGCCACCTCATTCCCTTGGGGCGATGAGCCCACGCACGGGCTGCGCTCGCCCTGCCGAATGCTGCGCGGCCCCACACCTCAGGGACTGCCCGTGAGGGACAGCCGGCACCGCCGCAGTGCGGCTGCCGTGGCCGGGGTCTGCAGGGAGAGGGGACGAGTGTCTGCGTTGCCGCTTGCAACTGCTAAGTACAAGAAGGATAGGAAAAACAGGTATTGAATTACAGTTATCTTCAATTAAAAAAATGTTTATCTTTGAAAATACATATCTGTTACTGACAAGCTCTGAAATCCACCGCTCCAAGCCTGTCAGTAAAACCAAATGTTAAATGGAAAATATTTGCCAGGATTTAAAATTAGACCTACACATTACTTACAGATGTTTCAATGAGAAACACTTGAAACTCAACCACATAGAGTAATAAACCCCACAATGGTGTATTTTTTTTATACTTCAAGTTAATTTTTATTATATAAGTAGCCATACGAAGAAGCCATTGCATACTGCTTAAATTAAATGTGGAGGAATGAAATCAGCAGTATCCCTTTACAGCATATGGTCCAGCAAATCAAATTATAAAGCTTTCCACATCTCATTAACTGCAATGAGTACAGTGAGATTTCTAATAAGTCACTTCTTTTTCATGTGAGAGGTGAGCAGTGACTTATTGTAAGTATTCTCATAGGATGACCCTTGTGCTGAAATTAAGAACTAATCTAAAATGGGAAAGGTCATTTGGTCAAGTCTGATCATAACATTTCCTCGTTATTGTTTTAGTTGGCATTGAAGTACATGCTTTCCCAGTGCACCAGCTGAAAAATGCCTTTGATAATTTCACTGACAGCGAGTAACCCACACACTGCCATTTAATGAGTTTGGGCTGGATTAGCTGACAATAAAGAATACAGTATAAATGCTTTTATAGAATGAATTTTTCAGCAGGAAAATTTCATACAGGCGTACTTAACTAATTTATTTGCATTTACCACTGAGATGTCAGTCCAAGTGCCGCTCTGGTGAAAACTCCCGGTCCCCAATTAGACAGCAGCCTCCTGAATCTCAGCCTCCCCTTAGAGGGAACCTGCTCCCTGCCCCCTGCTCTCGGCCCACCTGTAGCTGTGGCTTCGGTTGCAGTGGGCACGCCAAGGAGAGAACCACATTCAAACACTCACTTCCTCCTCTGCACAGAAAATCAAATCATTGTACAATTGCTCATCATGTGGCTTTGCTTTATGTGGATTCCTGATTTAGTGGCAGATCTGGTCCAGGAACTGAGGCATTCCTGGCTCCCCGTCCCAGGCTCAGATCTCTAACCTGAATCCAATCTCCCTTCCGCCATCAGCCTGAAATTGTTTGCTATAGGATATGTTGACCATAAAAATACAGCACAGTGCACAATGAGAGAAACATCTCAAGACAGTGGAAAAGAGAAAGTTCAGCCAGGCCAGCTGAAACACTTGGGAGGAAAATCAACAGGCTGTTTTTAGCAATTACAAAGTTGTTGGCTGATCTGATGTAGCTGGGCAGGAAATTCCATAGTTTTTGGAAACCATTGACAAAAATGTTCTGGCACTTGTATTCTCCATTTTGTACTTCAAGAAGAGTTAATGCACTGTGCCCAAAAAGTTCAGCGTGCAAAGGAAAATGGGAGAAAGCTTTTCAAATAAATATGGAGACGCATTGTCTTCCACAGTAGAAGGAAAATACTGCAGCTTACTCAAAAAATCCTGATGCACCACTCTAATGACTGGGCAGTACCGGGAATGTGATCGCTCCCGCCAGGACATTTCACTTGGTTATTAACCTCATGGAAAATTCTGGAGGACTGTAAACCAATCCTCAAAGGATAGATTTCTTATTTGGTCTAAAAACACTGTCTTACTTTTGTGCAGCTACTACTGAGAAGTCTGAAACCAAGCTACTGTTTAGATTAATTTAATTCCCCCTTCATGTTCATTAAATACTAAGTTGTTATTTTAGGGCACCTCAAGATGAGTTGCTAGATATAATTTTCAGAAAAAGCAGTGTTTGAGTGCAAAACCCAGCATGCAGGGGATGCTCACGTAAGTTCCTTTGGGATATTTTAAGCATCTAGCATCAAACCTGTTCAGAAGCCCTGAGGTCCTCAAGCCCATGAGTATGGACCAGCAGGCACCTGCGCCCACCCCAGGCCCCTGGGAAAGGGGGGGACACGGGCTCAGAGCACCTCCATCAAGTGGCAGGCAGCCATGGGCTTGCCCTGAGCAGGCTAGTCCAGGATCAGCAGCAGCGAGGAAAACAGGAGAGGGAGGATGGGCACCATGAGGCTGTCCGGTCCAACTGCCCCATGGCCACACATTCTAGGGCACCAGCTCCACTGTCAGCTTGTGCTTCCCACGTTCCCTGTGCAACAGCCAAGCCTGCCCTCACCCTGCTTTCCAAAACACTTGGTGGGTTGGGTGGTGGGTTTTTTAAGCTGCATCTGAAAATTCAGGGGGTGGGGAAACATTAAAAACATGAGCTGAAGCAGTGACACTCAGAGTGCAGAATGCCTGAAACAACAACTTTTTTTTGGCAAACACGGACAACTCTCACATCTCACTAGAATTAACTTTTGACCTCTAGACCTCAGGGAGTCAGAGTTTCAAAAATTGCAGCTTTTCACAATGTGAACTGAATTACTGCAGTTCTCATGTGTATACAATTGGGCAATTATGTATGCAAAAGTTTAAATTAATTAAGGCCAGAACAGACAATGTACTTTAAAACAACCTGAGTTGTTTTGCCACAGTGAGTTAAGCTGAATGCAACAAAGAATTTACCAAATAAAAGCTCTGCCTCTTCCTTTGTGCAATGATTACATTGTCCAGAGTACTGTCCTTCGGCACCCCCAGTTATACACCACTGCCTCTTGCATCTGCTGAAGATCCGCTGCAGAAGGAGGTATGATGGCACAGCGTATGATGGCACAGTTGCAGAGCCTTCAGTGAAAAATTATCTCATTTAAGAACGCATTTGCCCCTCTCCACTGAATTCATCTGATGCTCTTGATTGTGCCTAGTTACTACATTTATCTAACTACATATGTATTGGGCATTCTGGGCGTATGGGAAAAAAATGGAAAGAGCCAAAGTGATGATACACTTGAACACAACACCCTGCAGCTGTTCTGGAGGGATTAATTTCCAAAACATGGGGAGCCCTTAGTGAACTTGTAGCTCCTACTTTGAGAGCTTGGCTGGTCTGGTCTGTGTGAAGGTTCAGGGCATATGGCGTGGACGTGAGGTCACTCTCTCAGTCTCATCAGAGCCACGACTGAGCAAAGCTATTGCTTTCCAAACACCAAATGTAGGCAATTGCTATTAGCATTTCCATGCATGTTTTACTTTAAATAGTTTCTGGTTGCTCATCCTTCCCGTAGCTGAAAATTACCTACATACCTAAATGCATACACTTGTTATGTGCCTGCATATATTTATTTTAAAATAGCTTATGCATATATAACACAGAGACACAAAAGTTCTCTGATGCTTGTTCCTGGAGGGGTAATAACACAGAAATATTTAAGATGATTCAACAGTGGACGGCTCAGCAGATGTCTCCAGCATGGTGCAAGACATTAACGTCTGCTGACTCATCATCGGAGTTAATTCCTGCCTGGCTCATGTTCCCGTCATCTCAGCAGCAATTTAGTACTTGGTAAATTTTCTCTCATCAGGAGTAAATGTTATCACAGACTTGTGATTATGTGCTATTTGAAACTGGTAGAGCTAAAGCCATGTGTGATAATAAAAGGTAATTGTTTACCTTTGAAGTTGATATCTACGGCCTTCGCTGCACTCTGCAGGAAATTGGGCCAGTCCACGACCGCTTTCGTGGGCAGGCTGTGTCTGACACCCCTGGCCAGGGCGTGAAAACGAGGTGGGTGCACGTGCATAAGTTGAAACAAGCTAGCGGCACTTTTATAGACTTGTTTTCCCCTACTGAGTGAAGCTGAACACAATAAAAAATTCAGTAAGGAAAAAGTTCCCCTTCTATTTAAATGTAATGACATTGCTGGCTAGTGTGGAGTAATCAGATTTTCTGCCGGTGGAAGAATGAGCGATGCAATACCATCTACATACCCATAAGCACACCTGAGCACAGACGCAAGCGCCACAGTTGTGATGGAAGGCACAGGAGTGTGTCAGCGTGGGGGTGCCCGGTGGCTCAAGCCCAGCCCTAAGCCAGCAGCGCTGCCACCTGCACTGGCTCCTGCCACACTTCGGCTGCGAGGGGTACCCACCCGAACACCCGAAGCTGCGGTTTCCCACGTGTGTGCCCACCGTGTCCTGGGACCCAGTGCAGCCATCATCACCTCCACGTCCCGGTCAGGTCACCCCAGCATCCCCGCAGCAGATGCGTGCCAGCTGATGGACACCCTGCACGAGACAGCATTTTGGGTGGCCCAAGGGCAATTTTTCCTTCAGCATGCGGAAGCTGGGGTGCAATTTCATGCCAACCTTAGGAAGAGGAGTCATCAGTGCCCAAACCTGGCTCTCCAGCGACCAGCCTGGCCACAGACAACCACAAGCTCCAGCTACGATGAATTCCCTGATCTAAGAAACAGGGAAAGGTGTAAATCAGAAATACCTGTTGAAGGGATTTAGTGTTTGTAACATAGGCTATTAACATGCTGTTAGCTTTCACAACTCATTTTCAGCGGATTATAACTATTCGTAACAGAAATGGCCAGGGAGATGAGAGGTCTCAACATTTTTGCCTGCTTTTCCTTATTCCGCCCTATCCTCCCAAACAATTCACATTGGAATTCATAAATAAAGACATATGCACATTTGGAGCATATTCAGATCAATTATCCCACATCTTTTTTTTTGGAGCTGGGAAGAAGGTATATTGCCTAAACGCTAATGCCTATGGATCTTTAATATTAATGTGATGCTCAAGAGATAATTACTTCTCATGAACCGCAATGAGTCTGGCCAAAAAGGTTGAACACATCCAAAATTCAGCTGATTTCAGTGATGCTAATTCTGGTGGAGGTTTTTTTCTCCCCCACTGGACACGCTGCCAGATGTAATAGAAATAAGCCCCACTGAAACTGGCTGAGGATACGTATCATATTCTGATTGGTAACAGATTTGCAGATTATTGGAGGGGGGAGGAGAATTTACTCAACTTTTGTCAGTTAAAATGCCATTATGGTTCAGGCATAACCCCCCGTGAAATAAGAGTCTTTCCCAAGGAGGATCTTCAGATGGAAACATACCTCCTGCCCTGGCACAGGATCCCAGAAGGAAGTGAGAGGAAATCGTTTGCTGTAACCCTGTCCATGGCTGAACACAAGAAAACTCTGGCGCCAATGGGACTTCTGGAAAAAGAAGAAAAGATTAGGTTTGGATTGAACTAAAACCTAGGAGCTGCAGACCTGTGGCAGTATACTTTGTGGGTGACCTATAGGGAACGGAAAGGTTCAAAGCCAGAGTGAATAAAAGCTGCCTCTATCATTTTACAGAGAGAGAAGCACCTCAGTCTCTTATATCAAGGCACGGGAAGGGGATAGCCCTCGCGTGCCTGCCCTGCAGAGCAACACTGAGCTCAGCTGCCATGAGCATGGCGAGTTAATTCTTGCAGCCTGGTGAACTGCTCCTCACCGTGGGACTGCCTTTCAGAAAGCTGCCCAAAACAGGGCTGGGAAGTGAGGAAAGCAGCTCCCGGGCGGCCCAGCTCTGCCCTGGCTCCTCCGTCCTGCTGCAGATGAGTCATGTACGGAGCCGGAAAGAATATAAATGCAAACACATGGCAGTCAAAATGGCTTTCACAGAAAAGAAAACATTGGCTGGAGCTGCTATAGGTGTGCAGCACGGAGTCAGTCCTGTGTGGGACGGTCACCTCTCAGCGCACAGCTCTGCACAGTCGGCTGCCGTGGAATGGGGAGTTACCAACATTTCCTGACTTGCTAACACTGCTTGCCAAGGTCAGGCTAAATACCTCACATTTCTTCATAGCTGGGTTTTAAATGTTTAATTTACATGGTCCTGTTTGACATGAGAAAAGCTGAAAGAGGGGAAAAGGGGCAGTAGAGCAAAGGAAAAATACAGCAACCCCGGATAGGAGGGAAGTAAGAGGAAAAATCTAGCTGGAAAGAATACATCTGTCTACTTCTAGCAGTAAATGCAGTTAATCATATAGGTTACAAATTCAAATCTGGAAACATCATACACTTATCCCATGCCACTTTTATTTCACTTCCTAATACAAGGACTGTTTAATGGTTTTCAATTGCGCTATCATATTCTCACCTTCCCATAGCACCTCCCTGCAAAGGAAGGCAGTAGCTGAGAGATTAACTGTGGTGTAGCAGATCCCTGCTGCTGGACCTCCATTTCCTTTGCTTTGGAAGAAGGCTTTCAGCTGGGTCTGATCTTGCTTCTCCTCAGGGAGTACCCCTGCAGCTGCTTTTGTTAAGCTTTCTGCTCTGATGGGAGTGTAAAAGCACCCACAGAACACCTCCACAACTTTTATTTTGTTGGTCTGACAGCATCTTCCCAATGATTTAAAAGGAAGAGACAACTATATTTTCAGGAAAAGCTCTCAAAATTTGATGGGACAACAGACCAAAAAAATTTACTCTCCTGGCAGACTTTCTCTACTACCCCCGCAGAATGATGTGACTTTTTACAAACTATGCCAGTACTGCAGCTTCCTAAAAAGTCATAATGTTTTTTCTCTAAGCATTGTCAATGGAATATGATTTTCACTAGACTCCTCTACCAACACAGTCTGGACCTTGCTATGTGTTCTTGGCCTTATTCCTTTTACTATCAGGGAAAACCTTTCCATAAACAAAAAGGATTCCCTGTTTTAATAGCGCAATGCGTCTCCAAAGTCAAAGAAAATATTCATAATTAAAGATACTCACAGAGCAGGGCCATGACTTTTTAAATGTCTAAGTGATAAAATATTTCAACCCATTAATATTAGCACTGCAAAATTGAGAGGAATTGAGTAGTTATTCCCACAAACACTTTTCATATGTATAGCATGGATCTCTGGTTCTTATTTTAGGATGAATAGACACAAACATTTCAGGTGTAAAGGTGTTAGAGAGCTGCCAGCCATGGCATGTTTTTTTTTAGCATGAGGCAAGACACTCTGCCCAGCTTTTACATAACGATTCAGCCATGATTTTAAGTATTCAATTCTACTTGTATGACTTCTTAAAAGTCCCTGCAATATAATTATACTGATGGGAATGCAGAAAGATAATTGCTTTTAGAGAAAAGTTTCTCTTTTGTTTCACATTCATCTGGCTTCCATAAATAGAACAGGAGACCTTGAACAGTAGCAATACGCATCCATGTGTCTCTAGTTATTTATTTACAAAGCTAGACCTTGACAAATGTAATTTGTTCAATAAAATTAAACAGTATGCACAATAATTCATTTAGACAAAAAGGCTTGAAAAAGAACGTCACTGGGAGCATGCCCCATCACTGGAAGTGATCAGCTGATTCCTGAAGAACTGGCAGGTGCTCTCCTTTTGGAAAGAGGCAGTGAGGTAGTACTTTGGAGAGGAAAAAAGTGAGCAAGGAATTGAAGCAATTCTTTATTCAAGCAATAATTATACAAATTAGATCCATGAAAGCCAGAGAATGACTGTGCCTTGAACCCTGTCTGTGTGCATAGAACAATGGAGAAATTAATAATTAAATCTATTACATATGCTCATAACTCAGCACAAAAGATACTTCACTAGCTCAAACAATTCTGCATTTTCATTTGAATAAAGCTTTCACACATTTTTTCTCATTATATATGTATTATATTTTAAATTTAACAGCTTATTTTGTTGCCTTTATGTCTTGAATTAATAAGGCCACACTTTAATGCACTAATGTTGAATAGCATTAGCATGCTTTACAGTCATTACTTGGGGGGGGGGAAATCCCTATTTTCCCAGTGGTGAAATCAATTTGCCCATAACTTCCTGTCTCTCATAACCTCTGCTAGCATAGCTTGAAACTTTGTGCTGCTTTTCTTACCAGAAGACTTGTTTATACATTCTGGCTGCAGACAGGGCAGGCTCTGAAGGTAACACTATTCTGTTAAGTTTGCACAAACAGTTCAAGAACAGACCAAAATCTTTTCAGCCAGTGAAAGCAATTAGCAGGCCAGATACACCGACCTAATGCTATTTCCCTTGCAAGAAATAATTTAGCCTCAGAAACACAGATGGCTTGGTGAGTTCTGACCCGGAATTATTTCCCTTTGGCCGGGCAGGGGGACACAGACACCCGTGGGGCTGTCGGGGGTGTGAAGGAGGGCAGGGGCTGGAGGACCAGCCGACTTCAACTCTTCCCAGTGGGGAAGAAGGACCGGCTGCAGCATCCGAATGCCGAGGGTGGAGGGGAGAGGAGATGGGGGAGAAAAACCACTGAGAGACTTCAGATGTAAAAATTACCGAGAGTTCCTCCCAAGTCCTGCTTCCTAGACAGAGGCTGACTCCAGGCCCTTGCAGCCTGCAGCCCACGCAGGCCCGCCAAAAGCTGCCAAGTCAAATAACACTAATTGCATTACAGATTGCGAGCAGAATTCGCTGTTCTTTTCAACTAAACTGAAGACCTTCCATTTCCATTTTGTTTGAGGGAGTTTAAGTGGCACGCGTATTCCTACCGCCGGCCGGGATATGGGGTTGGGAAAGGGGTGGCAACCGCTCACCCAGAGACCAAAAGCAGATCTGTAAACTTGAGAAACCAGAGAGGGTAACTGAAGGAGCACGCTAGAGACTGACAGCTGTGGAAATAGCTGCCTTGGTCGGGGCTCGCTGCCTCTCTCACGCCTTGGGCAGTGCAGCTTGATGGGGGTAGCTGGGCCCGGGCCCAGCGTGGGGAGCGGGGATGCTGCTGTGGCTCACCCACAGCAGGTGTTTGCAAACCTCCCGCTCCCCAACGTGGGGCACCCACACCCGCACCCCCCGGCCCGCCACGGCAGGCGTTGGTGGGGCCAGCCTGCGGGGGAAGCAGAGCCACAGCACAGCCCTCACCCACCCCCCAAACCTGGGAACCCAGGGCAAGCAGCGCTGCGGCTGCTCCCCGGCGCCCGCAGGGGAAAGACCCCATCTCTTGGGCACAACCCCAGCGAGTGCTGCTTCCTGCGGCAGCAGGCAGAGGAGTGATTTTTAGCTGTTGTTGGCATCATGGCACAAAACTCCCTCCTTGTTCCCCAATACCTTTTGGAGAAAATTTCAAAGGGCTTAAAAAACTTCAGTAGGAAAACCAGATGCCTGTATTTAACTTAAAAACTTTATATCATCCTATTTTTTCCTCAGAAATCTGTAATACAGAAATGCATGGATGTGTCCTCTCTCTTTTTGCTTAGTTGTACATGTCACATTTAAAATCCCTAACACTACCCAGTTTTGAAGTACTTTGCAATTATTAGGATGGCTCCCGTTATCTGGCAGCTCCGAGGAGAAATGAACTCCAATTTTTGGAGTGAACAGAAATTCTGATAAATCCTCCGATCATTCATTTAATAGGGGAAGACTCTCGTCCTCTTGAAAACCTCTTCAGGATTGCTAACCTCACTCCATCAGCTGCAATGTAATATACATTTTGCACTGCAGCATCCCTTTCACTGGTGTTTCAGCCGAACAGAGATGTTATACTGTCATGCTTATTTAAGCAGAAAGGTTATCACTGTTCCTTCATACAATACTATATAGCTCAAAGGTGCAGTAAGAAGACAAGAAATATGCCAAAAAGGTTTGGGAAAATAAACAACATCAAGTTGCTCCTTTGAGTATCATCATGACAAATTTACCAGGAGGCTAGTGAGATAAAATGCAGCACTTTAAATACCTAAACTAATCAATAGAGAGAACCAAGTGTGCAATCCATTTTCTGAGAAGGGCAACCTTTTAAGGTTAATTCTTCATTCGTATGAATACAATGCAAGGGTCATTATTTAACTTAAGGCAGCCCTTGGTTACATTATAATAATTAGGCTCAATTTAGGACTGAGATTAGCCACCAAAAAAGCCACCTTCTCTAAAATAAGGGTCGAGAACGGGAAGAAAAACTAAGGGCCACGTTTACCGCCGAGTGATCTGCCGCCCGCCCCTCGCTGCCCGGCGCCGAGGGGCGGAGTGGCGGCGGCTGGACGGGCCGGGCGGGGGCGTGGCCCGGCGCCGGGGGGCGTGGCCCCGCCGGGCGGGGGCGTGTCCCGGCGCCGGGGGCGTGGCTCTCCCCGCCGCGCCGCTCCTCGCGCACCATCTAGCGCCGGCTCCGCGGCTCCGCGCCCGGCCGCTGCCCCCGCCCCGCCGCGCCGGCCCGGGGGGTTGCTCCTCCCCCCCCGCCGGGGTTCTGGTTTCGAGAGGAGCCTCTAAAGGAAACGAAACGGCTGGGCTGGGGTTGCTCGTTGCGGTAACGCGTGGCTCTGCTCTCAGCAGAGAAGGGCAAAGGGGGCACGGCGGGGGCAGCGCCTGCGGGGGGAACGCAAGGAGCCCGGCCCTGCTGAGCTCGCAGCCCCGGAGCTGCTTCCCCCGAGTTGCTCAGAGCCTGATAAAAACTGAACTTAGCAGCTAATGGTTTATCTGTCCCCAGGTTCAGCTCTCATCGCCACCACATTAAAGATCAGGCTCTTTGGCAATAGAATGATAAAAAGCACAAATGATCTTTCTGATTACCAGCCATGTCACTGTAACTGTACAATTGCCACCTCCTGAAAAGGGGAGGGGAACAGGTGAGCAGCCCAAATCCGGGTGTAGGCAGCACCCCGGCTGTGCGCAGCCTCCTCCCGCTCCCCTTCCCCCCCAGGGTGCCCCGCCAGCGGGGCAGGGGTGCTGTCGCCGCCCCTGGACTTGGTGCCCATTTGCAGAGCGGGGTCTTGGCGAAGAGCGGGCGAGGACAGGGCCTTGTCCTGCTCAGACCCCAGCCTCCCAGGGCTCTCGGGCAGCACAGGACTTCAGTTATTTGTTGGCCAGATCACTCCTTTATGTTAGCGCCAACAAAAAAAAAACTTCCTGTATGCCCTTGGGGAAGCCACTGGATCTTGCCATGCATCACTTTTCCCCTTTATAAAACTGAGCTAAGTACTTTTTTAAACCATATAATAGCACCGTAAAAATCCAGTGCTGTTTCCATTATCCTCATCTCTGAATATCCCTCTTCTGCTAACACATTATCTGATTTCTGTCCCCTGATGGGCTCAACTGCTACTCCATCACCCTTCAAATATTGCTTAGAAAAAACCCCAAAATGTCTGTAATTAAACTAAGAAGGAAGCTTTTTGCAAACCTTTACCTGGAACATTCTCCACTGTGTCCTAAGCGAGAGAGGGGAGCACTGGCATCACCAGCTGCTGAGGTACCGTACCCAAATGGGGACAAATACAAACCATCTGCGCAGCCCTGGGACAGACAGAGCTCCCGCAGCCGCCGGCCCACCACGCCATCAGTATTCATGCATATTCAACCTCACAAGAAGGAAGAGGATTAGCAGCACTTCTGGTCAAAGCAAAGGAGATAGCACGAGTTTAAAATGGCTTTCCCATGGCCACACAGGAAATCTGCAGCGAGACGGAGGGTATGACCGGAGACTTGTGACCACGGCTCATGCTGGGAGCGGCGTGGGGCCACCCCTTCAGCAGTGGTGTAAGGGCACTTCCAAGATGCAAATACGGAGCAAGCACAATGCCTTTCCTCAGCATAGCTTATCAGCAACACGGTTGCGACTGGCCTAAAAGGTGAATTAAAAGTGAACGCTCCCTCCGCATTTCCATTGGATTTCTTTGCTTTTGATTTCTCATAAGCAGAGCGTTACTTAAATCTAGTGAATTGAACATTAAAAGTAAAATAAATTCTTATATCTACTAATTTAAAAAACCCACAAAACAGGTCTTTTGTCTTCCCTGACAGTCACCTGCAACACACAGCCATGAAGGGTCTGTCCCCTGTGTGTGCTGAGCACTGGAAGCAGACAGCAGCAGTTCCAGGCAGGAACTGATTTCACCGATTTTCCAAAGGTAACTGTATTAGCACAGATCCCTGCCTGAGAAAAATGAGAAGTCAGAGCAGACACAGGAGACTCAAGATCTCCAACAAGGAGGCCAAAGGAGGTGGCAGAGCTATGGGACGCTGCCGGTCTGGTGGGGAAGGAATTGCTTGGATTTGGGGGCAACAGCAGCATGCTCCTGGTGAGCACCACAGATGTCACGTGCTCTGAACAGAAAGATCCTTGTATCCCCATAAAAATGGAAAAGCTTCTTTTGGAGGGGGGTAGGTGGGAGAGGCAAAGAGATGTAGAAACATACGGGTTCAAACAAAGTTTTATGAGGAGAGTTGGAGTGCACTCAGCCTGTAAAACAGCCTGACAGCGGCAGGCCACCACCTGATGCTCTGCCTGGGCAAAGGTATCTATCTCATGGTGGTGTATGATCAGGATACGCTGCAAGTTTTATGAGAGGGTTACCACTGTCAACAGGTGATTGAATAGCTTTTCACTTTAGGAGCAAATGACAGACCTTGCAAGGGACCAGCAAGGGGAAAGACAGAGATGGCCATTTACCTTGACATGTTTCTTCCACACAAGCCAAACTAATTGCACACGTCAAAAGGAAACGGCAATGCATGGCTTTTGTCCGCTCCCGATAACGATCAGTTAGGGCTCTTCCTGTCTTCTCCAGCAGCCCTTCCTGCAGCATAGCATGCAGAGGAGGAAGAAAATACAGCTTTGAAGGTCAGGTAATGGCCTAATTAAAGCTAAATTCCAACTCCAATGCTTCGGCCCTGCCCTTTTAAAGCACAGTGCTGGGTCAGGCTGTCGGTTGTGGTTTAGTGCACTGGTGCTGTTAGCACCAGTATGTTGCTAATATGTTGTTTGGCTTAACGTGGGTCATTTGGCATGCAGTTTCCTAAATAACTGCAGCAAGTGCAAAGAGATGAGCGTTAATTTTAAAACAGTTATTGCCTTGCAAAGGGCACCTACCCCCAGCCCCTCTGGGGTTGGGGAGAACTTGCAGAGGTCATGAGAGCAAGCCTCCCCTTCAAAAACCAGACCACAGAGTGGATGATCAGGGACAGGGAGAACAATAAAACGGCCTTGCCTTTGCAGCAAGTGGTTGGACAGAGTTTGCCCAGAGCCCCCCAAAAGGCTGCGGTGATTCTGTGGGCATGGAAAGCCCTAGGGACATCACTCTCTAAAGCAGATGTGATGCTATAGCGCTCAACTTGCACAGGCACACATTTATGGCACAAAAGTATTTCTTTAGAGCGTAGTGGAAGATAACATTCCTTTTGGCAGCGTTACTGCATGGCAAGGGCACAGGTGTTCTTGAGCATGTTTTTAGTTGAACATAAACCTGAGTGTATAGGAAAAAATTAAAGGTATTTTTTCAGCATGATCTCAGTCCAATATCCTTGTGCTTTCATTTTGTATGACTAGTCCTTGTTGGGGCAGGGGAAGATGCTTGCTTTCTTTTTCAAAATGAAGCAAAAATATCCCGTGTTTACCCTGTTAAACATTAGCAGAGTTTGGGTGAGAGGGGTGTTGGTCTGGGAACACAAGTGGGCACATTCTGTATAATACAATGTTTTCTATGTTTCCCCAGTTCTTCCCACCAGCTGCATACTTCGCCACAAGGCTATCTCAAGCATTCATTAGATTGAACTCTGCAACACCGCTGTTGTTAATGGCTACAGATGTCTAAAAGTATCAGATCATCTTCTCTGATCTTTTTTTCCTTAAAGTGGATAATATAGAGATAAACAAAGAAGGTAGTTGTGGCATTTTTCTCCAATCACACAAAACCTCAGAAGCAAGAATCAGACTCGGAGGGAGAAAAACAGGCGCAATTGCTGCACTCTACTCCTCTAACGCTGCATGCACAGATAGCTGTTCCTGTTCTGACCCTTTTCCAAATGAGCCAAAGGAGTTAGTTCCAACTTTCAGAAAGTTCTGTGATGCTTTATTTCCCACTTCAGGAGCTAGGATTCATTTTGGAGTCTCAGAGAGCAACACCTTGTGCCCTGATATGGCTTCAGCCAACAACAGCAAGTTTGAGAGACTCATGGCCAGCACTGCAAATACAGCGCTCCCCACACACCCACACCTGTTCTTTTACCCTTCCTCGTGCCTGAAACATGACAGGCAATGTGGGATTTCATTTTTGTACTTAAGACATAAATTATTGTTTTATTAAAATGCTAGACGTTAGTATACATTAAGTGGGAGCATTAGTCATGCCAAGGTAGAAAGTTATACAGGTAGAAGATTAGCAAACAGAGGAAGGGCTCAGGAGGTCTCAGCTGAATTCCTGGCTCCTCCACAATGTTCTTGCTTAGCTGTAAGCAACCCACCGATATCCGCCTGCTGTATTTGCAGGCACCACACTCCTGGCTTAGGAGTGCAATGAAAAGCCCAATCTTGCTGCTATCTCAGAATGAATCAGGATCAAAATATCTCAGCAGGCATACCCACCAGGTCAAGGCCCCGTTCCTCAAAATTGTTCCTGTTTGCTGTACCGGATGGCTGGCAGCACCGTTCTCACCACTGGCAGAAATGGGAATCCAGCTGGGCCATGTCCTCCCCTGCACGGGGCGTCCCCGCCGAAATGCCAGCTGGCCCACACCGCAGCTGGGCGAGGGGTGAGCCTGCACACAGGCACCAGGAAGGATCAAAAGATGTATTTTCTCAGGACAGATAAATCCCACCTGTGTTTCAGTGCCTTATCTCTGATAAAGAATAACAGTACCAGAATTTCTAACAAACACACTGCAAAGGATAAGAGGGCTCTATTCAATAGTATCTGGTAATAATCAGATATTATGGCAGCCACATGCCAATACTGCTTACCAACACATGTTTCCTTTTGATCTGCAGCACTATTGGTTTATGTGCCAATAAAAATATTTATGTGCAATAATACTAACACAGGTCTTACACCAAGTTATCTACAAACAACAAGCATCTATACTGCTCCCAAGTAGGAAAAGAAAGCTCTTACCTGACAGAGAGACTTTTCTCTACTGGATAGATGATGATGATGATGACAGATGCCCAGAGATGGCTAGAAAGATGAGAAGTACAAGAAGCAGGAATTCACCTCCTGCATCTACATTAGTCTACTTGCTTCACGTGTGCAGGGTGAAAAATTTGTCCCTGATGAGTAACTGTGGGGAAGCTACTTAAACTTCTTAGTTATGCTCTGTGTCATCAACGACTGAAAATCATCATTCCTAAAACCAGACACCAATATTCCACAACTAATCTTCCTCCTGCCGCCTTTCAATAGGCAAGTCTCCACCCAGAGCTAGTTTTGCCTATCATCTGCATATTCTTCACAGAAATTTGAGACATGAACCAATGTTTCTAATAAATCTTGTTATTTGATGCATTTATAGACAGCTGGTATATCGGCAGTTGAAGCCTAGAAGCCAATCTGTACAACCATAAGAAACACTCCAAATCTGAAGGGATGTTCAGAGAGCAGAATCCTATCAGTTTTAGAAGTGATGTGGGTGGGGTTTTGCCCCACCTTTGGGCACGTGCAGAATTTGACTTTGTTTTTAATTTATGTTGCTTAAACATTGCTTCTCAAAAATATTTTCCAAGATTTTGTTGCTGACCTGTTTTTTTACGGCAGCAACATCACATGAAAAACAGCTATTTATTCCTTGAGGGTTCCCCCTGCCCCCACCTGATTTGGGAAGAACAGCAGTATGGTTTTTTTTTGATTTATATGGAAAGAGGAAACCACCCTGGGCAAAAAGTCTACAGTCAGCAGAAGCACCACTTTGTCTTCAAAGACTTAGACACAAGGCTCCCAAATGATTAATGTTCTTAACTCACATTTTTCTTGCAGATGTGATTACAGAAGAGAATATGAAGAGGAAACAATTTTTAAAAAAATTGTTAAGTATATTTTCATAACAAGGAACAACAACAGAAAACAATTTTCTAGGTGGTTTTAAAATAATAAAGTCAATAACTAAAACTCAGAAGCCAAACTGTTGATGGATGTTAATACCTTGGCACCAAAACTAGATATTCTGCTTTCCTAGAAAGTCACTGATACTTACTCAACTTGAAAAAAACAACCCATGAGCAATTTATTAGATAACTATATATTAACATTGATACCTAAATTCAGGCTCCACATTTGAAAAACTGTCAAATGCTCTTCTCAAAATACTTAATTTGCATTCCTTTTAGCTATGGAATATCACAGACTCCAAGAAATTTTAGAATATCCTGTATGGCTGTGATACCCAGGTCCCCATTTCCTAGTCTTCAGCAGTATCTTTGGAACCAGGCAGTAAGACTTCCAGTTACCAATCATTATTTGAATTTGGAGAAACAAAATGAGATTGGCATGGGGGAGAGTCTACCAACACATCTATAGAGGAAAACACATTCTTTTGGATTTTGAACACATCTTTTTCATGCATATGAGAAAACATAAGAAAAATAATTAGTTTAAATCAACACACAGAAACAGAACATAAAATGATGAAAGAGATTTGAACCACCATCTCAATGTCCATGATAAACCATGACATCAGGGTTTCTCTCTCCTCTCTCAGTCACAAAGTGCATGACTGCTCTGGAAAACACTGTTGTTAAATAAGCTTTAGTATCAGGATCTCGCATTGCAGAAAGCTCTTTTAGAGTTGTTTCCTAGGTACTAGAACTGAGTAAAGCCCAAACTGGACTGCTTAACACATGCTGAGAGGCCATTTCAGATACACAAAGAAGCTGAGTTTTGAAAGCTCATTTAAGTGTCTGCCTGGGCATGCTTTGCTCCCTCTGACTGCTGACAAGGTTTTCAAACGTGGCTTCCAAAGATGTCTTTGAATCTTTTAGGCTTTGTAATTCACTCTCCATTTATCTCAGTATGATCAAGTGATGAGAACTATGATGTGTAGACACATACACATATACATATGTATGTAAGAGGACATTCCTGGATGGGTGAATTGGGGAGGAGGGGGTATGGAAGCAGTTACATGAGCCAGCTGCAAAGCTTTAGTTAATAAAAGCTGTTGATTGCTGTCTGATTCTGATCTTGTCAGGCACTTGTCCTGCACAAAGATTTAAAAAACCCCTAATACGCAAGTTAAATATCCTTGGCTAGATTAAATGACTGTCAGATACATCAGGTAAATGTATCCAAACTGTTGTATGCAGAGCCATTAGCGTGCAGAAGCTAAATCTGCACAATTCGCCACCACTACCTCCGACGTGGGGCAGGCACCTCTATTGCCACCAGACTCTCAAAGGTGATCCTGAGTAAACACCAAGTTTGATAAACTCCATACTGGAGTGTGATCTCATGTCATACAACAATAACTGCAAGATAAGACTTGTCCTTTGGAAGGCTTGTGAAGGAATGAAACCTATTATGCTATCTCACAGAGCCAGCTGAGAAAAGAGAGAGGCTGAACACAGATGTCATACACTCTCACACATTTTTCCATACACTTGGGGAAAAAAAAGAAATGGCACTTACAAAGAAAGTTTGCTGGGGTGGTGGTGGCACTGATGTCTTCCTGTTTTGCTCTGTTTTTAAGGGAAAAAATCCCCATTTGCCTGAAGAAAAAAAAACCCTAAAACTTTGTTGAAAAAATTTGTGGAAAACAATGTTTATGGCAATTTTTGATAGGAGTAAACCTCAGGTTTCCAACCATCTCTCCGAAGTAACATTTAGTATTAGCAGATGTCTGGTTGGAATCTGCCTGAGCCAGTGAACTCATTCTGAATGGACACCAAAAAAAGCACACAATTTTTGCTCCACATAATCTGACTATAAGATACTTTCTCCCAGACTTCATGGATTTGACTTCCACCATGCAATTACTAACTATTTTGTCTTCAAGAAGTAAGGACCTCAAATGCAGAGCAGACAAGCCTACCAGTCAATGTAATCTGCTTTTCCAGATCTATAGCTTAGCTATAAGTAGTGCTGGAGCAAAATGCTAGAAATAGGTATTTGGTCTGGGGTTATAAATAGGAGACATTTCATTTGTCGGTGTACAGGCCTTGCTTATAATAGCTGTGACCTTGATGGCTGCAACTCTGAATTCATTAATTCACTCAAAGGAAGGCACTGAAGATCCAAAGCAGATAATTAGGCCAAAGATAGCCATCATAGCTGTTAACTTAAGGTGTTATTGCAATCTCATGTAGTGGTTTATATTTCTGCCTGCACTTTCCTCTGCGTTCTTTACATACTGTCTTCACAGATGCATACACACCCTCTCTTACCGTATCAACTGCTTTATGAGATGTTTGCCCACATATTCACTCATCTTTACATGCTGCAGTGAGGCAGTCTTGACAAAGCCAGCCTATAACTGCACAAGTCTCTAGCAGTTAAGCATTCCATTTCCCCTTGCCAATTCTCCAAGTCATGCAACATTTTAAAAGTTATTAAATTCTAAATAAAGGAGATTGAGGATGCCAAATTATATTCTGTGCTAAAAATGGCAATCAATATTTGTCAAGACAATAATGTCTTTGAGGCCAGAAGACCATTATACTCTAGACTAATTTTTTTATTTTTTTTGGTAAAGAGACAGTTCATAATATTTTCCAGTAACTGCTGCATCAAACCCAGAGTTCTGGTTGAGCTAGAGCATTTAAATTATCATACCAAATTAGGTATGTTTCTCTCCCAAAATAGAACAGTGTTTTTCCTTATTTATACTGAATTTATGTTTGAAATACAATGCTTTTTTAGTTGAAAACCACAGATGAGTTCATATCAATAGCAGGGTGAAACAACACATGCATGTATACAGCAAGATAGTGAACCATTACTTAAAGCATCAGAGGAAGGCAATACCCGTATACATGAATTATAACCACAATTCCCATGAATCACCCTTTTAATCTATTTTGGTCTGAGATATATATATATTGTTTTTCAATAGGAAGATGGGTAGTTCTTTGTGCAATTATTTTGACAGTCATGTTTATTATGAGAAGTTAATGTCTGTATGCAGCAAATCTGAGAGTGGATTCAGAACCAGCCTTGTAAACGTGCAGAAAATGAGCAGAAAATGTTTATCACAGTATTTTCCATTTTTATGAGGATGCAGTTGGTTATTATGATAAGGTGAAAGGTCTCAAAGCCTTCATTTTTAGGCCACAGGTGTTCTTTGTAGAGGTTTTTTTAATAAAGAGTATTATTAGTCCTTTAAATTAGCTCATATTGAAAGTTACCACATCTGCGTTATGTGGTAATGAAGCCAGGGGGAGGTCATAGCAGGGGACTTGTGCTTGAAGAAAACATCTGGACATTGCTTTGACATTCACTAGCAACTTCTTGTATTTTATTAAGAAGTAAGGAAATTATACTGAAATCAAATGCAAGATTCAAACAATAAATAAAATGAAAATACAGGACCTGAAAAAAAAAAATCTAGCTCTGAACAAAAGAAATCCTTTCCCTTCTTTCACTCCCCTCCCATGAATTCCAACTGATGAGATTAATTACTGGTGCAAATGGCAGCATCAGTTAAAAAAAAAGTTAAACCGGTATTTAACACATATCAATAACACTACAGTAATTCTGTCTTTCACAGAATAAGCTACTGTCATTTTAAATAAAGCATTTTTTGTATTGTAATTTTTTTCAGCTGTCATTTTTACTGTTTACTACTTCATTTCAGAAAGAGGTGCAATGACCTTAGGAAGTCCTCGACCTTTACAGAGGCATTTTTTTCCTCCGCTTCCCCCTCACTGATATAAGGAGAGACTTTGTTTCCTGTTCAAAATTACACCTATTACTTCCACTGATGGAAGTAAGGAAAAGTTGATTTGCAACAAAAGGAGGATTGAAAAGCCAGCAAAATCCTCAAGTGGAAGTTGCAGAGTAACTGCATGGTGGCTCTTAATCATCATGGCTGACAACTAAATATTTAGGAACTATCACATTAACAAACTTGTCTGGGCCCGATGACTGTTCGGCTCCATAGTGCACCCAGCTAGGAATGTTTATAGGGCAATGGTTACAGTACACGTCAGAAATCCTAAACAGCGTAGCATATCCAAGCTCACTCTATCTTATTGTTTTAAGCATTTGCTTACAAATGCAAATGACATTTCTATTCTATTCAAGTTCTTATACCATACTCATCACTGCAGTAACTGAGCGTCTTCCAGCACCACAGTAATCGGTCAGGTCATTTCTCCCCTCAGGCAGGGAAGCACGTACGTATCAATGCATTGTTTTAATGCCAGTTTTCTATTCTTACAAATCTCAGTTTTAATATCAAGAACCTTTCACTGACACTTTCAACACAGTGTATACCTTCTGCAAATTTATTGCATTTCTGGCCAGAAAGCCCAATGCAAATTCTAAAGGCCTATACATATATTTGGTTATAGCTATATGAAATTATTACAGGCAAGCTATACTCTAGCTCGCCCCTCCCCTCCAAAATCACAGTAGCTGCAAACGAATTTCACAATACTGCATAACAACATCTTCTAGAACAAAAAGCATTTTATGTGAATGTGACATGCAAATATTAAGACAGGACACCAGACTTCTTTTATTTCCCTTTCCCACTGGGTTTTTTATTTTATAGCATTTGCATTAGGTAATCAACTGAAACACTTCAACAACAGAAAGCTGGCAGCATAGTAAGGAAAAATGGAGATTATTTCTCAAACAGCTGTGACAAAATGGTTTCAAGTTGGAATAGTATTGCACAAATGAATCAATTTACGGAGGGTGAGTGGGAGCGAGCATCTTCAACATGGATTGTGAGGAAAAAAGGCACTATTTAGCTGTGTGTGTTTAAAAAAGAAAAAAAGTCATGAAGCACAATCCATGTTTCTTAAAATTACATTCAGTACTGCTTTAGAAATACTCACAAACCTGTCTCTCTTTACAGAAGCTACAGAAAGCTGCTGATGTAAATATCAGACAGTACAAGTGTATGAACATTTATAATTATGCTCCAGAAAAGTCTTGGGAAGAGGGCTCTTTCTATAAGTACTGCTGCAAAGGTTACATAGTTGCATAGGCTTACAGTAAAGGAAGCATCCATGCAACTAAGCAGCTTTACAGTTTCCTTAAGTTTAACCTCTAGTAGTCATAAAATATGCTCTAATTTTGAAGAGCTAAATTGGCAGTGCACTTGAACCAGGCTTTTCCAGTGACTGCTTAAGCAGCACAGTTCAGACAGAGTCATCCGTATACCTTCCTGTCATATACACATTTAGCAACACCAGGTAAACTTAATGGAAAATTTTAACAGAGTTATAAAAGAAAAGAACTGAATTTTCCCTGATAGAAAATAGAACTGCGTCAAGACCATAAATAAGCAAATATTAATTCCCGGAAAGTAAAAATAGCTATGGATCTTCAGAAGAATTATACCGAGAAAAGGCATTTCAAATGACCAGGATGGGCTCTCTCCCATATTGTATAGCTACAAATTTTCATGCCTATTTGAAAATGAAGCCATGATCAGCGTACCATTAATAGAGAGACTGCTTGAAAATCAACCCAGAGCGAGCGGCAATGTGCACGTAGGACATTCTGCACCCTAGCCTTATGTCTGCTTACAGATGCACTAACCAAATAAGAGTGAAATTCTTGTTGCATGGCTGCAGAATTATTACCGGAAGTAGCTAAAAACACTGTTGCTCTCCTGTCAAAACTGCCCAGTGCATCACAAGTGCTCCAGGCATGCTGTGGTTATGGCTATGTAGTTACCAGCGCAGCAGGACCTACCACCATTATGCTGATATCAAGAGTTTCAACAGGGCTACAGTTTTGCACAAAATCTGGCTGTTACTTTTGTACAAAAAGTACAGAACAGTGTAACAAAACCTACTCTCAACTATATATATATACACACATATATATATATATATATATATATAAGCATTTCAGCACCTTTCAAATGAACTTAGCCCTGCAAAAAGCAACCTCACTCCTGTGCAGAGACTACAGTTCCTTCAGTTAAAAGATCCGTGTTCAGGAGGCTGCATAGTAAGTTTACTGATCATACAACCTGCAACAACAAAAATCCATGTATTGCTGCTTTTTGTTATAAGTCATTAAGGGAAAATACACATGAGAAATTGTGTTTACATACTGTAAAATATTTTTAATACCAACAACTTGGATTGTTTCCGTTTCCAAATAGAAGATGCATAGAGCAGGTTATTAAAAATCTGTAAAGCTCTTTTTCCTAAACTGTCTTTTAAGAAATCCAAGTTTGATAGTTCTGAATTCAAAGGATTCTAAAAAGTTCACAGTTGACTTCATGGTTGCACTAGATATAAAAGTAGGCAGTCTTGATTCCTTCTGTGTTCCACAGACAATAACATTTTCAGATTATGTCTGGAATGAATACTTCTCCAATTGTAGCTAGCATTTTTAAAAAATATTCCTAAAATTCTTGTTTGTCTCAACCCTGTCAGTTTACAGCAAAGAACAGGAAGTGATATCTGATTAAATAAAAGGTGTTTTCTCATATGAACTATGAAAAATATATTGCTTTTTTAGAAGTAAAAAAAATTGCATTGTTCTATTATTTTTGTTACTGAAGACTTGTAATTAAGAAGTTCTAAATCCTGGAAGGAAAAAAAAGAAACACAACTTTTAAAATTGCTTATAGAATAGAAGAGGTTTCTGTAGACCCTACTGAAATCAGTAGAAGTTTTGCCTATTGTTTTCTTGTTGATACAGAAGCATTTGTCTACATATGTATTTCATTACTTAGATGAATGTTGTAAGTTTTCACTTAGTAAGCTCTTCTCCTCTCTTAGAGGTGCTGTTCTGAAAATTCTGAAGGAGACTCAAGGAGGTAAACTGATTCAAATTATTCTGAAGGAAAAGTCAAATGTAGTCAAAATAAAATCATAAAACTATCACTGAGTGGATAACCTTTCCTGGGATTATAAATATCCATTTTATTTAAAGAAGTTACTGCTTTCTTATGGAAGTTTTTAGATCTCCATTAGCTGCTTCTTTATATGACTCCTCAGTTCCTTTCTTTAGCTAGGAAACATGTCTTCATGTGTGGACTAACACATTCTATTCCCAAACATGTTAGCATTATTAATGATGTCAATAGACAAGAACTAGAACAGGAAATCTTATGCATAGTTCATGCTATATAAATGGTAAGCTATCAGAAGGAACTTCCCTGATATTTGGGAACAACAAAGAGAGATCTATTTTTAAAATTCAAAGGGAAAAATCCAAGAAAACAAAGAAAATGCAAGATGTACTTGATAGTCTCTCATTATCCTCTCTGTAATTGGGCTGTTGCTTTTGGCTGCAGACATACAGTTCACAGACCATTTTCCATTTCCTTTGTTTTCATTACAAGAACAAGCTGGTTAAATAAACTCCACTTGGTAATTTTAAACTAAGCCTTCAGCATCATCCCTTAGGAATTTAAACCTTTACCACCATTCCTTACTTCGTCTCCTCAGTGCCTTCCCCCATCTAACCCTGTGAAAAGCACTTTAAGAAAAGGCAGGTGTAAGATGTGTAAATACTCAGATCTTTAAGAAAATTCAATAGGAAACAAATTCTTGTAGTTCACCACTTCCATTTGCTATAATGCAGTGGCCCCAAACACCTGTTCTCAAATTTCAATTTACTTTACCTGCCAGGTGTTTCATATTGTTAATAATGGCAACTCACAAATTTACAATAGTCACATAAGGCAGTTAGATAAATACAATTATGTCAATCAAGTTCACTGCATCTTTCTCAACCAGACTACACATGACATTTTTCTTCTTGTTCTCTTGCCATAATAAAAGGATGAAAACTACATTTCTGTAAAGAGAATCCCTGGACAACATTCTGGTATTGAAGTCAGAGAGGTCACTGAAGTGCATTTCAGCAATGTCCAACAGTTAACTCAACCAGGAAGTAGATGTGATGTTTTTCACTTCACACATAACAGAACTGGTGCAAAACCCCACTTTAAACTAGTTACTTTAAACCTTTTGGTCCAAATACATAAAATAAGCAGTATTTACAGCATTTTACTCCTTTGTAAATGCAATGCTTTAAAACACATTATAAAGCACCTTAGTAAAAATATTCTACAGATAAAAGTATCGAAGTAGTAGGAAAACCCTAACCATACCACAGCTCACTAATGGAGTCATAATATGGATTCACCAATACCTCGGATTACAATTATTACAAAGAATCCATGGAGAAACTTAATACTGAGTTTACGATTTTCATACCACTGTGTAAGGATCAACTAGAACTGCAGACAATACCAACTTGCTTTGTAGTTTTCCCAACCTCAGTCAGTGGTGGTGGGGATAAAAACCAAAACAAAACCCCCACTGCTCTGATTCTTTAACTTTTTACAATATCAATGTGGAAATGATATTTTAACACTAATGATTAGTTGTAGTTTTTTAATAAAACCACATATATAAATATGGGCAATTCCAGCAACAGCAGCATTTCTCAGCAGAACATCATTAACCATCCCAATTAAGATCAGGTGACATGATTCACAAAAACAAAGCACAGATGTCAACCAGTTATTAACACTACTTATATTGTATACAACCAAAATTTCCATGTTGAAAGCTGGGAAAAATGATTTCCTCTTCACAGAAGTATAAATGAAAATAAATTCCTCTGAAAATTAAAAAGAACATCAACAGAAGCATTTTTTGTTTGTTTATATTTTCAACTAGAACTGCTGTGTATGAATTGCTCTGAATTGAAGTGTAGATTTTTTCAGGTAAAGGATATTAACTCCCACTGAAAGTATTACTTAGATAAAAGAAATTAAGCACTTGCTTCTGGATTACCAACATAGTTAGCCAGTATCCAATGCCCTGGAGGTGATCCACAGCCCACTTTTTTTCACATCTGTGAAGAAACTTCTTGGAGGTCAACAAGCAATCTAGTTTCCATGGCTGAGGACTAAGATGATGATGTGACCAAAGACTTAGGTCCATAAATCTAACAGTATAGTGTTCTTAGTTTGATTTAGGGTAAATCTTTTCATAGAAAAAGTTCTGAGCCAGAATATACAATTCTCCATCTTTTTCCCGAACTGCATGTGCTCTGACAAACTGAAATTGCTCCAGTGCAAATTCATAGAACTCATTCTCCATTTTCCAGATTTCAGACTGTTGTAGCTTGGCAATAGTTTCTTTTGTGGGAAGTTTTTTCTCTGTTGTTTTCCTAAGATGAGACTTCTTTCCTGAATTCAAAATGAAAGCAGTAACTTCACTTTAAAGTTCACGTAATTAAAAAATGTTTAGAGTCCTTTTATTTGCAGAGTTTTATACTCTCAGCATGTTGATAAACTGCATTAGAAGTGACAGAATTTAATCCAGAATTTATTAACATAACATGTGGGGTTGGAAAATTGCAGTCTCTCTCACTAAATGTTAATGAATTTTGCATCCGTTCTTTCAGTTCTTCCTCCTTATTCTAATAAACCCAGGGAATGAACACTTAATTTAAGGAACAAGATCACTCCATGTAATGTACTTGAAGCAAGATTGGTCTTTCAAAATTAATTATTTAGATGTTAATCTGGTATCAAATGTTAAGAATTTTAAAAACTGCAGAACAAGATACTTCTTTCATGAGACCAATACGATGACAGCATTTTCCCTAAGAAGTGCTATCTGTTGCTTTGTAATAAACTTGTTAATACTACACATCTAGGCTCTATACATCAGACCATTTTCTCCCTCTATTTACAGATAGAAGCGCTGCTAAAATGGACCTTTTCTTCATCCTAAATTGCATGGCCAGCTCCTAGAAAATGAGCTACTAGCTATATAACAAATGTCTTATTATGACTCCAGGAAGATAAGCATGTGCTCAGGCCTTTGTACCCCCTTGGGCCTTTTTGCACAGCCAAGCACATTGCATCAAGCACAGCTAATTTCAGCAGGGCTTCTGAGGAAATGAAAATCTGCCCCTTCCAGCTATTTTACAAAACTGAAGCCCCTGCAAGACCTTTCAAAAATGTTCTGATAAACACCTGTTACAGCTTTTTTTAAGTGTAGTATATACCTACAGAACTACCTTTACCCCAACCTTAAGTATTTACAGTTTGTGTAAGGCAGGAAGATACTTGGGCTGCCCTCAAAAATTTGTACTGAGAGTGTTTTAAAGAGTTTGTCTCTTCTGTAGGAGCATCAGCCAAGTGAGAAGCAAACCTGGCAGACACTCAAAATGCTTCATCTAGATCTAAAGAATTCACATTTAAAAAAGTGCTAAAAGGATGAAAAATCCATGGATATAAACCATTTAAATACCTGTCCGGTATAGTTCTGTGGCACCCCTGAAGAACCGGGGCAAAGCTGCCTCCAATAACATGATAAAGTCTTCAAGCTCTTCAGTAACTCCCACTAGGAAGTATTCATTAATCAGATTGTATTTGGCTTGTTCCAAAGCCCATCTGCTTCCCACATTCCTAAAATGACAGAGAACAATTACAGTGAGTTCTGATGTCAGCCAACAATCCTTGGTCCCTAGATGGAGATTACTTCATGACAGGACATTTGTATAGGCAAGACTCATTTCAAGTTATAACCATTCCTAACCTCATTTCCCTTTCCAGTTTCTCTCATCTGTGTTCTTATCTGAAAATTTGACTCCTCTGGTTATTTTGACTCATCCACAAATGTGTGTATATCCACCATGTGTGTATATGGTTACTCTCTCTATTAATGCAATTTTTGAAGGATTTACACTTTCTCAATGTCAATATTCAGTCCCCATTTTCACATTAGACACCCGGCACGGTTATGGTAAGAAAACACCTTTCCTTTTGCATCCTACTAGCATAATTCTGAACTAGAAAGTCATTGCGCTTAACGAGACTTCCCCACTGAACAACAGGCAAAAATTAAACTGACATTTTTTTCTCCTTTTTGTATCTCTAGACAGAGTGAAGAGATAGGTTCAGAGTTCCTTCTTTCTCTGCTTTTCCACTTGGCCCAGGTGCAGATAGGTCTGACCAACAGGCACTGAAAGAAGAACTCCAAAGTGGCCATTTACTTTGCTTATGTTTGGATGAACAGTACCTCTGACAAATAATTGCCCTTGATTTCACTCAGAATCATCGCTTTTTATTTTGTTTTCTTTTAGTTTTCTACAGAAATTTTTTTAAAGTCTGTGCCATTGTTATAAAACATGCTTCATCTATAGACAGACACTATTTGCCTTTGTTTTGGTTTCTACTAAGCAGTATTGACTACTGGATGTCTGGTAAAGATTTAAGAAGATAAATTTATCCTGATATCTATTATTTTATTCTACCCAGAAACTCTAGGAGCTTGAACAGAGTATCTCCATTCAGAAAGACGGATATTATAGCCTGACATAAGAGAAAAATGTCAAGGCTCCAAACCTACAAAAATTATTTTTTAAATTGAAAACATCTGTTTTCCCTCATAGCACTGCTGATGCAGTGTCCATACATATTGCTTGTTTAAAGAACTGGAAGACTGTTTCACTAAAATGCATCTTCAAAAGAAAATACATTACTAAAGTACCTGGTGCTTCAATCTGTCCAGTCCCTCACACTTTCCCCAACTGTGCTACGTATTCAAATTTGTTAAGATTAGATTTCAGCGCTGATATACTTGTCTAACAACTTAAGGTACTTTTATCTCCCTACCAGCATTCAGAGCTGTGGCCACAGAAGAATGGAATTTGAAGCCAAAGTTTCTCTGGAGCACAGTCTGAACCTCCAGCTGCCACACATTCATCAAAGGTCTGGAACAAAGAAAAAATTGAGCTGAGTTTTAAAATCTAGTACATGTATCAAACATCTCAACCTGGTTAGTTGCTAAATGTAGCAGAAAAATGCAAGATATGATGTGAAATAAAAAAAAGGTAAATTTTCAAGCCTTGCTTTCATGGTATTATTAGGAGGAGCTATTTGTCTTAATTAAAACAGTAGTGGGACAGTCTCTCATGATAAGTGAAAGCAAACTGTTCACTCATAACAGAATATTCCATGCAACACTGCTCTATGTGTATAGACAGCTGTAGCAACACCGAGTTTCAACTGCAGTAACAGAGTTACAATAAAAACGCCATGAGCATTGGAAAGAATTTCTAAACATTTTACCTGGCCACCAGAAAGAAGTATTTATTACATTCCTAATCAAGATATAGGCCATTATAGGATAGATTTAAAAAAAAAAAATTAATAACAAGTAAGTGATCACACTGACAACTTTTTAGACTGTTTCTTCTGTAGAGTTACAAGTTTCTGTTCAAAACAACTATGTAAAAATATATTTGCTTCATTATTCAGTGTTAGAACAAGGAAAATGTCCTTTGCTTCTATTCTGAGGTGAAGTTCCTGAGATAATCTGAAAAACTTACTGATACCAGGCCAAAGCAGGGATTAACCTGTGGTGTCTTGTTCACATTGCACTCTGAGTTTAGAATAGATCATACATGTCACATATCACAGATAAAAGTGCAGCTTAGCTAGGAAAACAAGACATTGGTATGCTTTCTCTAGCATAGTCCTCTAGAGAAATTCTGCACTGATCTATCATGAGTACTTTGTAACATCAATATTACCTAAGAAATAAATTGTTTAAATGCACCTCCTGCTTTATGAATGTATATACTAAATATAAACTGTCATCTGTCAAAAGAAAAGAGTTCTTTGCTTACACCTGCAGGTTATTTTATAGTTAATACTCAAAAGCAAGCAATTAATTTTCTAAGCAAGATGAAACAGGACAGGTCTCCTCCACTTCCTCTTATATAATTACCTTGACTACTCCATCCAGAGATTTTATTATAAGAAACACTTGTCTTTACAGACTGTTCTTGGAGGCGAGCTACCTATAACTTTGGAAGCACAGGGATATAGAAAGAAAATTAATGAAGAACTCTTCCATATAAAGGCTGTGGTATGGACTGGGAGGGGGCGAGGGTGTAAAGTACGTTGAGATTCCTTTCCGCTTAACAAAGGAACAATTGACTTCCATTAGAAAGATTGCATTTTTGACCCTCTCTGCTTTTCATTTGAAGAGCTCTTAAGTGACTGTGCTATAACAGAGATTAGAAGAGATATCAGTGTTATAGACACTGTGATTGGGCCAATCCATTTTTGAGCTTACTGAATTTTCTATCTAATGCCTTTATAATACCATACCACCAAATCATCTCTGTAGTCAGTTCTATGAATATACATTTTTTAAGCTTAATTTCAATTTGTTCTGCTTGAATCTTTCCTCTCCTTATGCTGCAGAATGACTGGACAAACTGAAATGCAGTAGCTGAAGATGGCGCCAAAACCTAAGTAACAGAGGAGCTGTTAGTTATCAACTGGAAAGAGGAATGGTCTGTTTCCAAGATTTAAAAATACTATTTAGATGGGGAGGAATCACAAAAGATGAGTAGTCACATTTATTAGTTGTTATTGCGTGTATAGATTAAGTTGTATTCAGTGTGATTTCAGCTTAGTTATTTTTAAAATGTCTCTTGGTATTCGCACAGTGCTACACTAAATTGCCAACATTACAGAAAAACTCCATCAGTTTAAGAAAATATTGCCATTAAAATTTTAAAAAAGTGTTTGGCTCTGTAAAATACAAAGACCTCTTACATTTTATAAAAGCTTCCACACTGTTCAAACTATAGTTTTATAAATTATATTCATATACTTCATACCCTACTTTTCTTACTGATTTAAGAAAATTCTAAAGCAACATGCTCCAACAAACATCTTACTGCAAACAACGACAGTGGATGTATAAATTCTTTCCAGAATAAGTATGTTTTGGAGCCTAAGTAACGTTACCATTCTGAAACTGTGTTAGTAATCAAGATTTGACCGTGCTAACCTAAACTACTCCTATAGCCACCTAAGACAGATTGAAGAAGTACAGAAACGTATGATTCATACTCCATTCTTTTCAAGCAGACACTTTATACAATTCCATTGCAATATTTACATTAAAAAAAAAAAGAGTTGCTAATTATAAAAAAACCCAAACATCAGCACCAAAGCACCAGCAGTTCTACAGCTTCTTATGAAAAATGTATCTCTTAGTCTTCAACAAAAATCATAGAATCACAAAATGGTTTGGGTTGGAAGGGACCTTAATGATCACCTAGTTCCAACCCCCCTGCCATGGGCAGGGACACCTTCCACTACACCAGGTTTCCCCAATCCCCATCCAACCTGGCCTTGAACCCTTCCAGGGAGGGGGCAGCCACAGCTGCTCTGGGCAGCCTGTGCCAGGGTCTCACCACCCTCACTGGGAAGAACTTCCACAGGAGGATAAGCTTAACTTGATACTTACAACTCTGGATACCTGAAAATATTTTAAAATTTTATTTATGGCTTTTAATAAATTGAAACATAAAGTAAATTTATAAGGTTACAAAGAACATACTTAAAGTTACACTCTGATTCAATGTAGACACGAAGGAGAAAATATAACTTACAAAGCCACCATCATCACCAAGGCTGATACCAAGAACTACTCAGCTTTTACCAGGACATTTTTAAAAATTGTTTTCACATTAACTTTAGTAAGAACAACATATATAATAAAGTGTACTTTACCTTTTTATCCCCCTGTTTTCGCCTCCGTAGCCCTGGTCTGTAATCATCACCAAAGCGCAGAAAGTAATAGTAAGAAACTAGTCGTTCTATAGGATCTCTTATGACATTTATGTAAATTGGTTTCTTTTTAACACCAAATCTAAAGTGAAAGAGGAAAAAATGTCTTTTAAAGACCAAATCAAAGCTTCTTATCTAATACTGAAAAGTATGTCTCTATCGATACAATGGAAATTCATACACAGAGAAGTTTAACCATCACTTCCTCTCATCCTCACATCCAGTGTGTTATGTGGATGTGAAAGTCAGTTCAATTTCAGTTTTCCTAGGATTGTGATTTTAGTTTAGTTTTGTTTGTTTGTTTTTTTTTATTAGAGAAACAAACAAAACTGAAATATTCTTACACAATAGATACTAAAAATGTTTATACAACCATCTTGACTCTAGCAATTCCTTACTTAGTCTAGCAGCCACGTACATGTTTGTAACAAGTGCAATGAAGTCTGATATTGAGTTCCTGCCCTCCTGAACTGTGCTATGCAATGCTGCAAGTGGTCTTCCTGGCAGGTCTCCAGTTGTCAGAGACATGAATTGTAACAGAAGGAAGACAGAGCTCAGAGCCCATCCATTGCCTGGGTTGAATCCATATGGCTATGCTTATTAAATATAACCCTAAGATAGTATCTGTAACCATATTAACTTCTCTATCTAAAGATATAAAATGTTTCCTTAGACATTTACCCTAAGCAAATTTTGATTTACTGTGGTACAAATAGCAAGACTGATTAAATGAGGTGGTAAGCTCACAGGACATATGAGAAAGATTTCAATAACCAAAACTGTTTTGTGCAAATGCTACTCTTCAATGATCAATGTTCGAGACAGCTTTTACAATACGTTTCTCAGTTTTATTTTCTTTTCCAGTTGAGACACTATTGTAGCAAATAAATATGGTATCCAAACATTAAAGAGGTTATATCACAATGGAGATCGCAAGAGTGTCAAGTTCCCTGAAGTAAAGCCAGGAGATCCACTGTTCCCATGCAAACTGGGAAAGTGTTCTGCATTGACAGAGGACCATTCAGGCCTCCTAGCTTGGCTAAAACAGAGAGTGCTTGCAGTTTTAAGATGTAGTACCATTACTGTTGAAGTGATCCACTGTAAATTATAAGACCAGATAAGTTGAAAAGCTGAAGAACAGAAACATAGAATAAACAGCAGAAATTAGGAAGTTAGAAAAAAAAAAAAAAAAAACAAACCAAACAATTAAAAGGCATTACTTTGGCAAAAGACCAGCACTACAGATACAGAAACTGTTAAAGGCTACAGAAAGAGCAATTGATTCTTCAGGTGTTGCCAGGAGAGTACCAATGAATCAGACTGCAGCAGTTAAAGGCGGCATTGCTGATATCTGTCTGTATGCCAGCTCTTACTCTCCAAAGTCTGCAAAATGTGTGTGAATGCTTGATCCATTCTGATGCAAAGTCCAGACTGTGAACTGCACCCTCTTTCAGGTCCACTGAAATGCCCGAGACATGCGTGTCCCCTTCTACAGACTCTACTGCAAGTGTTGTATAAGGCTGTAACAAACCATTATGATATAGTAGCAGCCTCAACCAGTAATATGTATCTGTGGGTTAAAGGAAGGTGTTAAAGTCCCTGGAAATGTTTGTGCTGGATTTAATATTCATATGGATTACACATGACATCACAAAACTAGCTTCAGTTACAATAACATAAGCCACTTACTATTGTAACTTTATTAATAATGATAATGATTTGGCAATTGCACTGTCAAAGAACTTTTTTTCCAAAAATTTAGCAGGGAAAATAGGGAATAAAGGATCAGAAATTAAAACAAACAAACAAACAAACAAAACAGAAAACCCCCTTTTATTACTGTAATTTCTATATGGATGGGCTGTTATAACTTGTCCTCAGTACTGTAAAACATTGATTAAATCCAGTGCTTTAAAAACTTCAGCATTATTTAAGAGGTACTTCTGATATTTGACAGTGGACCCAAGCCTGATGTCTGCATATAAGCAGGCATAGACTTTTCTGAAATATTTTACACTTCTCTACTACAAGCCTGTTCACTGCAAGAGCAGACCTCACAGCCTTAAAAATGTGGACCGTGCCAAGCACAAGAAGAGTATCCATGATATTATTTTAATAGTGAAAACCTGAAATATGAGAAAGCAAGCTGTTATGAGAAAATAAATAATTTAGGTGAAAGGATAACAAACAGCAAACAAAGGATAACAGAGTCCTAGAAGGAAGTTGCAGGTGAAAGAAATCTGTGAAATTGCTTAGATGCCTTCTAGATATTAAATAATTATTTTAGTTTAAAAAGTTCCTGTATCTGAAAATGCTTTTAGCTTTATGAAGTCAGTAATGTATAAAATAACATTCACCTTTGCTGTTTCAGAAAGCTGTTATTCAGTTCAAGGTTTTATTAATGTTGCAGCATTTTAAGATTAAAAGGCAGAAAGGAAGCTAATGGAATTTGATATGTTTTATTTTATTGATTTACTTGTAATTAAGACTTGTTGCCCGTTACTTTGTGTAAACTTCAAGCTTTTACTTGGTGCCACTGGTAAATTCCAGATACTACTGTAGCTTTTAGCATTTTCTATTATATAATATACTGTACTGGAAATCTATGAAACTCTCATTTCCCCTTCTCATTTTTTATAGTAGAGAACTAGAATTAAAAATCAGTGTACATAATAGAATGAATAATTGAAAGCAATGACTAAACAGAAATTATTACACACAAAAAACTCATTTCATTAAATAAATGTTTTAATACACAGAAATGTAACACTGCTCAGGATTGACCATCAGCAAGAGGTAAAAGTAGTGGTGCCTACTGTTTCTGCAGTTGAATATGCTGAGATTTGAAAATTCCAGTTTCAGTTTTAAACGATTTTCCACATGATGCAAGTGCAAGATGAAGCACTGCCTAGTAAGCATCTTAAGCAAAACTACCTTGCCAGTTCAAGGGGAGGTTTCATAAGGCTAAGCTACTGAGGATCACTGCCTTAGACATCAAAGCAGAAATAAGACAAAAAAAGAAACACATGGAAGTGGGAATATAAATATGATCCTGAACCTTTGAAGTCACTGAGAGGACCTTTACATAATTTTCTTTTAAATTAATTCTATAATTAGCAGGATTTAACTCCTCAATAATTATTTCAATGGTTTTTACAGCACGTTAAAATACTTTTGGTCAGAAAACCACTTTAAAACGTAACTTTTAATATTTTGATAAATGGTAAAGGGATACGTCGATAGAGAAGAACTACATAACTTAAGACTCAGGTGGTATTATTTGTTATATAAAACATATTTGAAAACAGGTGTCTTAAACTTCCCTGAACAGAAAGTCAATCCTAAGGCAGAATTTCCAGCATTCCAGAAAAAAGCCAGGATATTCAGTAAAACAAGCTTGTATTTCAGACAAGGATATAAACAGTTTTGAAATGAGACTCAGCTACATTTTATAATGCAAGAAGACATGAGAAAACTGTGAAAATCAGAACCAAATATTGCTCATCCTAGTAATTTCAGTGTGTGAATTTTTCAAAACTGTAACTGCCAGTTTCATCACTAGAGGGCACAAATATCCCAGCTGGAACCAAGCAACTTAAACTAATATGCTACTCAACAGATAAATCCAAGCATAACATACTTAGCAAAATCCAAGTAAGATATATGTCCATGGTAAAATCCTGGTTTCATTTCCTTCCAGGATGTCACATTCTTCACAAATCGGACCTGTAAAAGTAGACAGCAGAGGGTGTTTCAGTACAGCTGGAACACATTACGTTTCCCCATACATGGTATTTTCCGGTTTGTAAGTAAAATCTTACAAATGCATTAGAAAAAAAGTCTATTTTGATTATTACCAAAGAATTTGTGCCAGCTAAAATAGACCTTTCTGCAAGCATACAGATGACTCATTTTAAATCACCACAATTTAATAATCAGAAACTAAAAAGCAGAATAGAGCAATCAGAAGGGCAATTCAAGGAAAGCTACCACAGAAACATTAGCAAGACAAACATTTCAATTTTTGTCAGTCCATTTTATTTATAATTTGAAAGGAATGTGGAATTCCATCAGCAATAAGTAGAAATGCAAGTACACCTTTGATAGAATTGTCTGATCTGTATTTAGTCCCTTAAATAAAAGTGTACCAGATTTACAAGCATGTTCTTAGACCTATTTTACTGGGACTTAAGAAAAAAATCTGCTGGTTCACTTGCTCCCCCATCCCAAAATGCAATGCAAGAGCAATCAAGAAATTTTATAAATGTATACAGTGTACATTAGATCTATAGTTTACCATTTTGAAGAGCTACTTTAAGCCTAACATTTCAGTGAAGCTTCCATGCTAAAACATGAAGTAGCCCTTAAACAAGGGCTGATAAAGCAGTTCTCAGCAAATTTCACAAAAACAGGAATAGCTTTACATTTCAGAGAACAAAATAAGATACACACCCCAAACCAGAAAGTATGATCAAATTAAGTGGGACATGCATATCCGGGTATAGCTTGGCTTTATTAGATGAACAGAATATTTTAACATCAAAGCATTTAACTCTGAAAGTTATTTCAAAACTAGTGAATTGGATAATAAAGAAAAGATGATAAATTTATATTGCCTGAGCTGTCTGATAGTGATACGCCATTTCTGAAGCTGAGGATTAGAATACAGCATTCCCTGCACATTTACAATATCTTTTCTCTTACACAGTAACATAGATAACCACAAAGATACTGAGATGAGACAAGAGTCAAAAAAGGGAAGTTTGAGAGCTCAAGACAACACACTAATATTCTGTAAGGTCTAATGGATTGAGAGTGTCCTGAAACATGATATTTATTATTTATTACAACCAACCAATTGAGGATTTTAAGAGGCAAGACTGGCCTGCTGCTGTTTCTTCAAATGTGTAAAACTCACAGTTAAGAGATCGATCACCTTTACTTATTTCTTCAAACACTGGCTCTTGGACTCTCAGGTAAAAGAAATGCATATTACCTTTAAATAACAGGCAGCATTCATTTTTTTCAGTGTACAAGTTTCACAGTCTGTGGCATTTCACAATTTAAACCATATACTGCACAGAAAAACTGTGGCAAATCTAGCTGAAGAGCAATGCACAATGTTATACAATGATGTTTTATAAACTGCACTGGCTTTCTGTATCGCCACAGCACAAACTGCTGATATATCTGTGAGACTTTGAATCCACTTGAACTACCTTTACTGCTACTGAAACAAACTACACTTTCATCAACTGTACCTTTCAAAGATGAATGACAAGATATTTTCAGAGGAGAGACTCAGCTATTAATATTTCTATACCTGGGAAAGAAGTTTCCTAAATGCAAAATATCCTCACCCCGAAACCCCAAAATGTCATGGCTGGTTGACACAACTCTGCAAGAAAACCATGGTACTTATCGTATGTAGTGTAGCATGTATATCAAAATGTACATTTCAGTTACATTTCCATGAACAAGCTTTCTGAAGTCTAGCACCAGATAGATTTCAGTTTCTAATAGACTAGGACTAGACACAGGGAAATGTTAAGTACAAAATTCCAAGGGTCAGTTCCTTCTTACCTCCCCATGTCACCATTTGGCAAAAAAGCTTTGATGTTCCAGTAATAGTTAAAAAAAATCCTTTATTTTCTTTTTCTTACAATGTCATTGCTTGCTAAGGAAATAATTTTTATGAACATAGGATGGATGTTCTAGCCTTTTATTAACTTTAACGCCAGGCAAGCTAAGAGAAACCCTTCTCAGCCTTCTAAGACAGCTGTGACATTTACATCTGCCTTAAGATGGACCAGTAACATGCTGTGCTTCTGAGAACTTAAGTTTTTAACACCTATAACCAGCCTGCAGGCAAGAGATTATTTTCGACACCACCCTCCCCACTCCCTGCTGCTTTGCAGCATTCCAAAAATCAGAATTGTTCCAGGTCACAGACAGTCTAATGAATCTGGATTCACACATTTTAGGGCAGAGATGAATATTGCTTGCTGCTTCATACTGTTAAATATGATCAATTTTATCTTTCTTTTCAGAGCTTAGCAGCTACTGGAGCTTTCAAGAGACCAAGCAAGCTTCTCCATCTGAACCCAACTGAATAAAATTTGAGGTTACTTTAAAAGTTCAGATAGACGTGAATGGAATTCCTGTGAAGTTGTTTTAGGGTGCTTTTATATAATCAGCTACAAAGTTGCTTCACATCCTTTAGTAAGTGAGAAATCAGCTGAGCTTCACTGAATTAAAAAGCCAGATCAAACGTACTCTGGGGGCGTAAGATGTCCTGAAAGGTAAGTTAAATACATTCAGTTTCTAGGACGATAAGAATTTAAAACAAGTCCCAGTGAGCCAAAAGGAAAGAAAAAACAAACCCAGCATACTTGGTCTGAGCAAAAAGCCCAGGGAAATCTGTGTGTGCAAACCAAAGTGATGTAAACTGTTATCTCTGTCCACTAACTCTTCTCTACAGTCTGAACACACGCACACACACCCACCCACACCCGCTCTGTCCCAAAAGGTCATTACCCTGCAGCCTTGTATCACATGGACTTTTGGATACCAAAAAAGCCCCAGATTTTCATGTCACTATATTCTAGTTTTGTTTGTCAATTGTTGAATGACTGACTTAAAATTACAAATAACTGAGGGATGAATGTCACAAGCCCAGTCTGGTGAGGACACATGAGGATTTTGCATTTGAACTACAAAAAAAGAGCTCTCAAGTAAGACTGAAGACCAACACAGTCTCCCGATTAAAGGAAATCTCAGATTCAGATTTAAAGACCGAGCATGATGAGACGACTGAATCAAAATCCCTCTGCAAGAAGGCACTGGTAGCTTAGCTATCCAAATTGTCATACAAGCTAATAACTTATAGTTAGCTCTAAATCAGAGGGTCAGGAATGCTGGAGACAGGCTAGCAGCACACCTTTGGCTGCATGCCATGAGAAATCACAAGCAGGATCAAGGTAAGGGCAGCTGAGAAGCAATTTTGTGAGATGGTGAAAACAGAATGTTCACCAGTTCAGCCATGGCACAGCCAGGATACCCACCCTGCATGAACAATTCTTTCTCAGAAGGAAATATACAATTGGCACATGTATAGCAGTGGACACTAGTACTCACTAAGGCATCTAACTCCAAGAGAAAAATTCTTAATTGTTTAGGAGCACACGACAGTATTTCCACTTCTAACAGAGTCGCTGCAAACTTTTATTTGTTACACTTCTGACAGCCATTGAAACCTTCACCAGAAGAGGAAATAAGTACTACTAACATCACTTTGAGTGTGCTATCCTCTGAAAGGCCACTGTTTTAGAATACATTTGGAAGCAAGATTATATATTTTCACGTCGCTCTTTTGAGAAAAATTGAGAGAAGAACTGCAGGAGAAAAAGAACAAGGAACAGAAAACAGCAAGCTGAGGGAGTGAAATGCTGGATAGTTGTACCATGGCTTTCTATGTTCACAACAACAGTACAGAGAACATGTTCTCATACACCCTTTTCTAACAATATATCAAGAATACATGCTGCAAGGCAGAACTGTAATTTTGTTTTACATGTTTTAGATGTCAATTTCACCATGTAACAAAAAAGATAAAGTTTGTGTGGCTGGTATGTCAACCAACTAGACATAATAGAGGCATACTTTTATGAACAAAACGTATCAGTACCGAAACATGCAAGCAACAAATAAAATCCAACCAACCAACTACTCTGACTTAATGAAAGCAAGTGTTTTTGTTACAGCACACATAGGTCAGAAATGCAACACAGCACTCAGCTTGCTGCAAAGAAAAAGCCCAACCTGTGGAAAGAGGGGCAGTTCCCAGGATCCTGCTGTCAGAGATGCTGCAAAAGAAAGGAGGGCTGCTGAGACAAATTCCATCTGAAACTAAAATGGATGTGTTAGGGACTCTTATTAGATTATCTCACACCAGATACAGATTATATTTGGAGTGGATTTTGAACAGATTTTTTTTTCAGATTGCATTCAATAAGTAAAGGTTTTACATATGGGCAGAGAACTTAAAATCTCTTACAGAATTAGAGTAGTTTGGAAAAAGTACAGCAGAAGAAGTACGTAACAGAGGGCTCACTATTTTACAAATTTATGTCAAGCCCAAGACAATCTTCACTTTTCTTAGAGAGATTTGCTTTAGCAAACAGTATCACTGATAAAACAATTGTGTCTCTATGATGTGTTTATGTATTTTGCTACTGGTGTATATACACCAAATGCACTCAAGTAAGCTATACTGGTGAAGGTGGCATGTGAATATTTCATGCAAATCCAAGCCCACAAAGAATAAACCTCATCAGCTACTGCTCAGCACCCACCCTTGCCATCTCCAGACTTGTGTTATGACTTACAATGGCAAGTTGCTATCTTGATATACTAAAGATAAATAATTATTTCTTCTTCTTTGAACAACTATGCAATATATAAAGTTTCTCATTGTCAGCTTCTCCCAGTTAATGGCCACTGAAGAAGAGGAGTACCAATTGTCTAATTAAACAACATAATTTACCACTTTGGACAATAGCATAGTATCAAAAGAAGGTAGGACTGCCAGTATTGTCTACATGCCCAGTACTGATGAGATTTGCATTTTTCAATAGGTAATTATTAGAGGGAAGATGAGGAGGAGAGCTTCTCTTAGACAAAACTAAACCAGTAAAGAATAAACTTGATTTGAATGAAATTCAAACAAAAGGAGAAATTTAAGGCAAGGTTGCCTATGTTTAATTTATACCATCAATGGCTAGCTCTCCTATCCTTCAGGACAGACTACTACAATTCAAAGAGATACCATGACACAGACAGAATCTGTATTTGGAAATGTGGCACTAAGTATGACTGACTTGAGCATGATTTTTTATTAACAGATACAGGCTTGTTCAATCTTCTGATAAATCACTCTACTGTTAGTGCACAGGTCATTAGTACTTGTTCTGTGCAGTGGACAGGACTACAGGGATGGCTACCAGATTTACTCTTAGTAATTTCAGTAATCATGTATGAGAATATCACTTTCATATTAAGGAAAATACTTCACAACAGCAAAAACCCAACAGTAACACAACCCCACTATCACAAACCAGGTTCCCAGTCCCACCCCAAGTACACTCTGTGTGCCCTGCACCGAGATCCCTACCTCAATCCTTCTCCCACACACAGAACTGAAAGTGGAGGGCCTGTTACCATCTGCTTCCCTTCGCCCCACTCCAGCAGCTGTGCTGAGCTGCTTCTGCCTGTAGGCACGCATTTAAAGCCTCAGCGCTGACATGCTGCAATGCAGAACAGCTCCTGCCTCTGCTGCATATCATCTTAAGATGATCAGCATACAATTGGTAGTACATACCTGAGAGTTTGGAAACATTTGTTTTACAAACAGGGATGATAACGCAGTGAGTTTCAGACCTCTGACCTGGGTTCCCTGCATGTCCACTCACGGCGAGCAAAGAAATATTATTTCAAAAAATAAACCAAAAAATCTACTCCCTCATCGCACCCCAAGAAAAATAGAGCATTGATTCTTCATCATCTTTTTTCAATACTCATCATCTGATGCAGTGGTAGCCATGATCATTTCTACCCTGGGACTGCACTGATTTTAGGGAGATCTTTAAGTGGATGCAAACTGACTCATCCTTTAAAGTGCAAGCTATTTACAACCACTTCTTTCTACCCATTTTTGATTACCTGTGAGACCTGACCAGACCTAGTAACAAAGACTGAAGTACAGCTCTGACAGCATAGCACAGTGCCTGCACCACTCAAAGAGGAAATCACATAAGACTGCATTCACTGCAGATAGAGATGACAGGCAAATACTATTACACAGCCAAAAGGCAGACAGTTGACAGTACAATAAACTTACAGTTATAACAACAAAGGTAATTTCTGCCCTAGCTGTGTCTCTTTTTAACTTTGTTTTGGTCCAATAAACAGATACTTACCAACTCCAGTAGCCCAGCAAAAACCTAAACCTATTATTTAATAAATAATATTAATTCCCAACAAAGAAAATATAAACACATTAGAATTCATTTATATTGGAAAATGTAGCATAAAAGCCAATCCAATCAGACCATATAAGTTTGCAATAGCAAAAAAGTTTTCTATATTTTCCCCTTGTTTAATAAAGACATCCCAAATGCAGCAGCTTACCTGATCTTGCAGAGACATGACAGGGTTATTTTTGGTTGTATTGATATGTAGAACATGATATTTATTCTTTGCACAAAGATCATAGGCAATATTTGTGAAGGATGTGCTGGCAGTCTTAGGTACTCTGTTGTAAATAATCACCACATCATCTTCTTCATCTAGTGTCACATCTTGTCGGGGGCCATCTACTGTATGACGTTGTTCTATTTCTCTGACTTCATGTCTTGCAATAGCCCTTTCTGTTAAGGATGACAATACAAAATTTCAATGTAAATATCACCAATTTTGAATTTCAAAGCATAGAATACAAATAACCTGGTGAAAAGCAGTAACTCCTCAGCAATGAAGGAAACACTGTCATATATATTTCTGACACATCTGAAGCAAAACTTACATCTATAAAATGTATGAATGATAAAAGGTGAGTTAGTCTGACACAGAACACAAAGACTAGAGAACAATATACTTAGGGAACACATATGGTATTCTATGACTCACAGTAATGTTCTGAAAGACATCTTCTCTAAAAAAAAAACCCTCTATAATGCGCTATCAAAATGGTGACATTCCCCAAATTCCCCAAATAATTTTTGAATAGGTGTTTTATAGAAATTACAATAGAAGGAATAACTCAAGCACTTCGGAGAATATGACTTTTCTGAAAACAGTAATTAGTCAATTAACTGTGTAGAAGCACTGGAATTCAGACTAAACCACTGTTTTGTTATTTCAATTGATACAAACCCCAAGTGTAAAGCATTACAATAAATGGGCTTGCAAAAATTCGATTATATTTATTAATTTCAAGTTTGACAATAACAGAAGCAAGAGGTGCTTATGAAACAGTTAACATTAAGGTGAAGAGTGATCTCTGAGTACTGAAATACATCAAATACATCAAAAAGAAAGAAACATGGAAAAGCAAGCTATGAACAAGACATTTTGGCAAGGTGAGTACATAGCAAATAAACCATTTTTCCTTTTATACAAAGGGCAGTACTTTGAGTAATTGAACTCTGCTTCAAGTGCTAAAAGCCTATTTGGAAAATAAAAACCACAGCATTAGAGCTTTTTTTTTTTTCCTCCTACTGTTGAATATCAAATACTTTTTGCTGATTCAGGCACAGCTTTGTTCTGTTCTAGATAAGTATATACTTTAATACAATTTGTAATACAGATGTCAAAGCATCTTTTCTGATTCGTTTATTGGGATATTGCCTTAATAATGTATTCAAAGAAATCTGTGTTGGCCAACAGTGCAAACCGAACTCAGTACCACAAGAGTAACCTGTAATTCTCCGTACTATATTCTTACACAAGGTATAGCTCATTCTGGATGACATGCTTTTAGAAGTAGCAGCTCTCAACCTTTACCTCCCTTGCTTCCTGTAACCCAGCTCCTTCTATTCTCTTTCACCACTTCTCTTTAATTATAACATCAAATCACTTTTAAAGCAGAATCATTAAGCTGTGAACACCACTAGCCTGTAATTCCACATAAATTGTCTTCAACCACAAACTTCCATCTGTCTGAAATGCTTCAAAGCTTAAACTCACTCACTCTCTCATATGCTCATATCTCACACCCCATAACTAAGTTACATCAGTATGAAAATGTTTGCAGAAAATGCTTATTGAGTATATCTCAATTTTCCACATGACATCTGTTGCTCCCCACTACATCAGTCACAGTTTTTGCTCCTTCCTTTCTCATTTGCTACCTCTCCCATCACTGCTGGCAAACATCCTGTTTTGGAAAGAGAGGAGGCAACAGAGTCAGGTTTCAGCTATGTGAAGATGGCTACAACAAAAAGGGACTGGCAACTCTCCCCTTCCTGCTAGTAACAGATTAGAGGAAGCATTTGGTAGGTGACATGGCTAACCACATGGCTGCCCAAGGCTACATGGATACTGAATACCACCTAGAGCAGCTGAACTAAAAATAAATAAATAAATTTGTATTTTCTACAGAGCGTAGTAGATCTCAGCTAGATTTGAATCATAACAGCACAGAACTCCAGGTCTGATAAGGCTGGTTGGTGTGGAGGGAAGCTTCCCCTTCTACATGTAAGAAGTAAACATTTGTGAGAAACAGACATGATTTGCAAAAGGAGTGATGAGAAGTGTTCCTCTAATGAGGTATTTGAAACCATGATGATTTAAGAATTAGCATGATAAGTGCACTTTAAAGGCTATACCTAAGATATAAAAGATGGATGATTAGATGCAATTAGCAGAAGGCTATTGCATACAATCACCTTCAGCATTGTAGGGTGAGAGGGGAAAGCAAGAACCCATGCAAGGAGGAGAACCTTCACAAGTGTGAAGTACTCACAGTTCCATTATTAAAGAATAAGGAGGCTTTAAATTTCAAATTAAAATGAAAACTAATCTTTAAAATGAAGAATTGAAATCACATTTTTGAAATAACTGCAATAGTTAAAAAAAAACCCAAACCAAACCAAACCAAAACTGAGATGAAGTGCAAGATATAAACTGCTGAAGTACAAGGGAAGCTAAAGCAAGTCAGAAGCAGATGAAGCACCTGAAAGTGTCTAATCCAGTTAGCCATCCTAGTGGCCTACTGTCGTTTTATAGTCTATTAATATCAAAACAAGGAAAACTGCAAGTTTTGCAAAAGTGCACATTTTTTTCCATCATGAACAGTTTGCAGTTTTCCCTGCCGTGCCAGGAAGCTTTTTTGTTACTTTCTGAAAAGTCAGTTTAACTCTTAAAATGGCATGTGATTTGATCCATATGAATTATTTATTTATTTATTTGGGAAGGGGGAAGAGGTCCAGTAATGGTAACATGCAACTGATAATAGTCTTTAGGATAACTAGTTAACCAGGACTTAAGAGAATTTGAGGAGTTGATGGGTATTTGATGAACTACCTAATTTTTTCTTCTATAAAATTTAAATAGTCTTGGAAGTAAAAGTCCTGTAATAGTTGAAAAAATAACATTGCTTATATGTTTTTAGAAGTACAAAAGAAAATGCAATATATGCTTTAACGACTTTTTACCTGTGGAAGACAGGGAGGAAGAAGATGCTATGTATTTATTAAGTATATTTGTTTACCAAAAATTTCCTTAGATGACAGCCCTGCAAGTTTAACTTTGATTATGACCACCTGTCTACATAAGGTTGGATCAGTTTCACTGAAATCAGTATAAAAAAATAATCAGGCTAGGTAATTTCTTTCCTATCAGAGATCCTGTGGACAAAATGACATCCTACCCATTGTATTCTATTTAAACGTGATCTTGTAAGAAAAACATCTAGGCAAATTATTAAGAGCCAAGTGTCTAAACCGAGTTAAGAGTGTCCATACTAAGTTTCACACAAATTATCTACATCAGTTTAAAAAGATAAGCAGCATTTAAGCAAGTATTACTTCGAATACAAGACAGAATTTCATAATAATATAATACAGGATAATTTTAAGGCATAAAATATTCTGTCTCACACTTTTTTATTATTAATATAATTACTATACAGTTGGTAAAAATGCTGTTCTGTCATTTGCAGTCATCCTACATGTAAACTTTCATTAGCTGCAAGGACAGTTTGCACACAGGCAGTACCATATATTATCAGTGTAACAAAAATTGCTACACTGGTTATTTACCAGCAGATGAATTACTTGCAGAAAGCCTTCAGTTGCCAGAAGCTGCTGTTTTGTAAACTACAGAACAAGCTTCTGTTCTCACCTATTTGTCTATCCATTCTTCAAAATCGTCCTTTATCCCATTTCTGTAACTGACAGCATCTCCCCATGACTTACATTTCTTCAGCCATTCTCTTGTGCAATAAACCAAGAAATATCATGGCTAGCAACAAGCTCGTTTGCTACTCAGATGCTATCAGAAAATAACATATAATGAGCAAGTTATGTCTTATTCTTCAGCAGAAGCACCAATAGGAACATTCAACCTGTATGCCACTACTGATTATAGAAAAATTAAAAATCATTTATCTTCAAGGCTGCTGCCTTTTCAAGTCAAAGCAGTTTGTCAACAAGTTTAAAAGTTATTAACAGGGAAAGTAACACTTGGAGAGAAATGGACAGACAGAGTTTGATTGCTTAGCCCTATTTTGTTAGGATTTCAACTAATAAAATCACCTGTGAAAATGTACTGGACCCATACATACCTATAAAAATATTTGAAAACCAAACTGAATAATATTTACATAATTATAGAAACAAATCACTGTGATCACAAGCAGTTCTTTGTCTACATTCCTTGCACATTCAAACAGATGAATGTCTGCAGTAAAACAAGTTTATTAGCATTTACTTCAAATCCAAGTGTTAACTGCATACAAAATATTATCTTCCCAAACATAAAAGTGGCATGGATTTTAACAACTTAACAAAACCACGCATTTCAAATTCCTCACATTTTTCACAAAAGCACAAGAACCTCCTGAGATTTCTTAACAAAAAAAAAAAAAAAAAAAATCTATCAAAACCAGAAACTCTTCTTTCCTCAATAGCTTAGCACTTACCACTCCTGATGAATGATACGTTTTGAGCCTCAATGGCTGTCAAAGTCAAGTTAACTCAGTACCTGGAAGAACAATTCAGAGCATACTGCTCTAATTCCCCAAACTATGATCCTTGTCCTCTACATCTATTTTCCTTCTGAATGTATCTACAGATATTATTTAGGCTCTCTCTTCAATGTGTCTTATGCGCCTGCCATACTTCCTTGTGAAACCTCCCACTCAGATGAGAAAAGGCTCAGTCTTAAAATAAATTTTAGCTCAGAAGCCTTCAAGTGTTGCCCAGCAGAAGAAAAAGATGTGGATTCAAACTTCACTCACACTGACTTGATGCAAAGGAACTGGACAGCTAGTATTGATAGCACCATCCCTGAGCAAACAGTTGCTGTATATCTACGACATGGGATGACACTTCAAACCAATAAGCAGGTTTCTTCCAGTTGGGACTAATATTGAAGCCAACTGACTTGGTGTCTCCGCTTTCTTTCCACTGAGCTCCCAGGCCAATTAGGCAAGCAGCTGGTAGCCTGAGGCACTGAGCAGATCTCAAGCTGTTTTGCTGCCCAAAAACTGCATTAAACACATGATTGGCCTAAATACTGAACTGGAGCAGGACCGAAAAACTACTCACTATTGACTCCATTCTCCTCTGATGAATAATGAAAACTGAATAGAAGCTTAAAAATTAACCATAATTATGTAGCAAAGTTAATGTTCTGATTAATTTTCAAATTATATACACCCACCATATACGCATAGCCTTCATCTTTCACTGAAATGCAGCCTCCTCTGGGAGCTGTTTAGCAGCATACTACTTATAAACCAGAGCAGTGCTGCTGTATGTGGCCATCAGTACTTCGGGGAGGGAGAAGAGGAGAGAAAGAATCAACGGTGCTTCAACAACTTATGCCTGTGGAGTATTTGTGTCACTATATCCAATTAAAACTACAGGAAAAAATACAGACTGAATTAATAAAAAATGCTTAAAGCTAATTTTGCTCAAGGTATCAATATTAACCCACCAAATCTTTCTAAGACCTTTAAGAATAACCACTCTATTCTGCTCTAGTTTTAAGTCTTACTAACAGCAAAACCACTACATTGGTTCTTCAGCAACTTCATGACTTAAAGACTAACATGTATTTTGGGAAAGCCTTTTGTCTCTCCTACTTTCTCTTCCTCTCTAAAACTATTCCATGAAGCCTGGTGTCCCTTTATTGCTAATTAATTAATGTTTATTATTCCCAAAGGGAAATCTGGGTGAGCCATTGGGCAGTGGTGGGGGGAGTGTCAGTAGAGCGCAGCAAACCCTACCTTCCTGCTCAGGTAACTACAGTGCTCTTAAAACCAGTCCAGGGGACTTCAGATTCTCTCAAGTGTGACTCCTAATAACTATCTCTAAGTGACCATCCTTATAATTGTAATTAACTATTCTATTTCCCCATGAACATAAGTAAATAAATATATTACAATCAAAATTAAGAAACAAGGAAGCAAAATACTATTTGACAGAAGAACAAAATGCTAGTCTTGCAACTTCCCTGCTTAGCAGAGCCAAGTGACTTTCCACTGGTAAAGCAAATACAGTTGAAGGGTGAAACAATATAACACAGACACATTTAATCTCATTGTACCAAATGTTTATTAAGAAAAATAATTAAAAGATAACTAAGAAATAAAACTGAAAATTTAATTAAGTTTTTTCAGTCACCAGTGAACCCTGACACTGGCACTCAAGCAGCAGAGCACTGCTCTTGGACAGGGGCTAGCGGGTCCTATTGTGTTCCCAGCACACCCCACTCCCCCCCACTACTGCCAAGCACGTCACATCTTCAGAAATTTTGGCTTACAAAGATACCACTCAGGGAACCACACTTGTGGAAATCACTGCTAATACCATAAGCAATAGCCATAATTTATTCTAGTTAAAAAGAATAACTCAGGCATTTTGCTTTTTTCTTTTCTTAGATACTTATCCGTGCAGCTCAGAACAACTTACCTTATCAAAAAAGTCTTAACCCTTAAAATATTTTAGCCATTTGCATTTTAGACAAAAGAGACAGTTTATCTCATTTGAAAATCTAGCTATCTTTAATCAGCCTATGAAATATTTACTAAAACCTTTAATTTAATGTTTGTCTTCAAACAGCCCTCAAACTCCAGGACAGCCTCAGCACATATGTGCTCTGAGCCCAGTTCTGATCTACAGCAAGAGAAGATCATGTGGAAAGCACATACAAGGGTGGAAACACAAGCACAAAACTAAAATAAGGCCAGAAAAGTTAAAGCTTTTTTCAGCCAGATAAAAAAAAAACGTATTTTCCTTCCCTTTCTAAAAATTAATTTGCCTTAGTGTCATGAGATTCTAATGACTAATTTTGGAAATTTCATTTCATATTTTTTTTTTCCAGTAAGGCATGAGAAGAAACAGATACAAGAGATCTTCTGTAATAAAACCCAGTATTTTACTGAACAATTAAAAGCTGCTAACATTGTCAAAACATTTTCTTAAATAGTGGTTAATGCATTTTACAGAACTGAAGGAAAAAGAACTGTCCAGACAGAAGAGAATTGTTTTTAAATTCCAAACTTTAAACTCCAACAAATGCACATTGGAACTAGTTAAAAGTAAAAATAACACCCCTCCGCTCCGCCTCCCCCCCCCCCCCCCCCCCCCTCCCCCGCCAGAAACCCAACATGGACCAGGAAGGAGGCACCTCCTGCTAGGCACTGAGATTGTTAACTAAAATCTAATGCAGCAGCTGTCTGAAAATTAGAAGTAGTGATGCTGAAAAACCTGCTACACTTTCATTAGCATTTGATACTCGTCATTTAATTTCATGATAGCATTTTTGCCAGGGCTTTATTTTGAACATGTAAGTAGGAGCATATTGATTAGTGTGCAGTAGTTAACAGTTTGAACTTAAAAAAAAAAAAATAGTTTACCCAACAGTGAAATCACTATCCCACATACTCATCCAAGATAGGTTTAACATCAGAGCCTGAATTTCTCATTTTTCTGCCAATCTTGTTAGTTGATCAACTGCATTTGTAAGAAAATAGTTGAAGATTAAACTCTGACCAAATATTTTATTTTTTTATCCTTTTATTTTTTCTTAAAAAAAAACAAACCAAACCAAAACCTATAGTTAACATACAGCCTTACACATTTTTCTTCCAGCATTCTGTTAGGCAGAATTCCTTAATGAAAGACTACACTGTGGCCCTTTTTTGATGCAAGACCAGACACACCATACATGCACTATAAAATCAACCTGTGTTTTAGGTACATAATACAAAGGACAGGTAAGGGCTTACATCTCAAATTGTCCCAGGAAGAGCAAAACTAAACAAAAACCCATGAAAAGTCACAGATCAGATGAACTGCATTTATAGATCAAAGCCTAGGTACTCCAACAAGTACAGTTACTCCCAGAAAAAATATGGCTTATAGCAGACATTTTTGTGTAATAACATCCAGTAAAACAGAATAAAGAAGATTTCATTCCACCAAATATGGAATTTTGAACAATTTGTAAATGCTTGAAAAGGTGCATACTAAGAACACATCTTCAGCTCTAACTATAGCATCACTACTATGAGTCCTGAATATTGCAAATACTACTAATTACATAAAAATTTACCGCAACATTTTAGGCAACATGATATAGTACTAAGATTTAAAAATGAGCATATGTCAAACAGCTCCATAAACTCCAACTTCAGACTGAGCTGTTTGGCTTGACACAAGTGTTGAATTCAAGTTAATGAATTACCATGAAAGCAAACCCAATAGACACCTTTTTTTTTTTTTTTTTTTCTGCTGCTCACTTGCAATTTCAAGTTTCTTTAGGACAAGGAAACTTGAATAACAGACAGATGTAAACAGGAGGTTATATTCACACAAGGAAAAGGTTTGTGGCTTTTCAGAACCCCAGAACTGTCAGTAAACTCTTACGAAGCACTGTGACTATGATAACAGCAAATCAGGGATTTGTTCTCTATAGTGCCTTAACATCATAATGCAGGTCTTCGGTGTTAGCAAGAAAAGTTAATGGAACTGTTTTATACACGGATATAGTTGTCACAAGCGTTCCACTATACAAATGTGCAAGTCACTCCTTCAAGCAAAATCCAATTCAAATAATGAAAGAAAGCAAAATCAATATAGATCATCTGACTCCATTTAGTAAGGCAGCCTGGAGACTGTTTTGCTATTTTATACAAGCTTTCTCCAGACATACAATAATTTACTTTTTCTAAAAGGGTAGTGGCTAGCATAAAAGCAAAAAGAATCTCTAAACTGACTGTTAAAGTTGTTGAAAGACTTGTATGTATGGATGATGCTGTATTACAGTAAGTCACGATCACATTTAATAAAACTGGTTGGTAAAATATACTGTTATTTCCAACATATTACTCTTACACCCCTGCTCATCTTCACACTTCTCGGCTAAACTAACCTAATCTGGAAAACAAACTATTGCCAGCTGGTCTAGCAGCTAAAAAAAGGAAGACAGCAAACAGCCTTGCCTTCTGATCTGAATGGCAACTGATGTGGTTAAGGTAGAAGATACAAATGTTTTATTAGGAATTTTAGGAAGCTAAGGTACCAAGAATAAAGATTATGATAACTCTGCGTAGTATCAACAGATACAGAATGATATTTGCTTAATTAACACGGGCTATGTACAGGCATTTACAGTGATAAACATGATTTATGACCTTAATGTAGTTACAGGGGTTTGTATAAAGTCCTTTGAAAAAACAGAAATGAGTCTGCAAGCTGAATGAGCCCCACTGGAGCCCCACTGTTGTTAAGTCATAACAGAATTAATTTTAATTACATTTTAAAAATACTGACTAGATAAACTCCTGATTATATTTTTTGTTTTCTTTGTGAAAACCATTTGTCATCTTATCTTCAAGAACTTCAATTTAACTCTATACCTTGGTTGCTTTATATACAAATCAAAAGTATGTCTTATTTTTCCCCAAAGACTGCAAACTGTCAAGTCAAGAGATTTGTTAGCTCATATAGCTTAAATATCAACATACATAAAAAAACCCACTGCTTTATCTTTTATTCCAATCTTAGGCTTGCAGCCTAAAGACCTCATCTGAGATGGAGATGAAAAAGATAAGCATGAATAAAAATAAGCTCTAACATCACACAGACTACTCAAAAATTACATTTCAGGAACTTCAAAGTTATTTTAAGTAAATGAAAGTACAAGAAAAACACTTTTTAAATTAAATGCTAGAACTACAACAAACACTAAATTAAGTAGTTTTTAAACTACCTCTGGAGAACTCTTCTTGCTATACCCTACCCCTCTTCACACCTGGGAGTCCAAGCTATACTCAGGTACGACTAGGAAAAAAAAATAAATACATGCAGTATCAACCTGGTTCCTTTCTGAATAAAATAATTACCTGCTTTAAAGGTAGCCCTTCCCCTCTGACTTTCCGAGGATTAAAAGGAACACCAGCTCAATGGACTCAAGGAGTCAGTAGAGGGAATATTACAAAGGAAAGCTTGCAAATCCTCACAACATGTACATTCCCTAACCCTACCCTGGAAGTTCTGTTGGACTCTCATGAGAGAAACCCAGATTAAATTTTTGGGATTAGTTTGAAATTATGCTTTAGAGAACACTTGTGACACAACTAGCCAGCTAATGGAAACCCTTCCATGTCCATCCACTCCATGCCAACAAACAGTGGCAGTCATGCTCAGTTCAGATACACTTGCACACCAACAACATTACTATAAAAAAAAAAAAAATATCTTTGCAGTAGACATTGATTAGAAAAATCAAAATTATACAAGCAAGAGCTTTATCTAGTTTCGTGTCAGTGTGATAGGGAGTTCTTTGTCCTTGGTAAAAACAGAGCCAGTTCAGGATTGTTGAGGTGTGCAGTAAGGTGGTTTTGTACAAAAAACTCCCCACTGGTAGGGGATCCAGCTGCTCATTGAAAGCCTCTGCATGTTAATCCTGATTTAGATTGGATTAAGTTTTTTAATTAAAAATAATTATTTTCCTATATGCATGAGAAATATTTTGTTCTTCCCCCAAATCAGTCCTTTTTTGAACAAGGACGACTATTTGATAAAAATTTGACCAGAACAAAGGGCAAGCAATTCCCTCACTGCATTTTAGGTAGCTGTTTCAAGAAGGTAAAAACAACTCCATCCCCTTGCTCAAATCTTTGGTCCCACAGCAGTAAGGGATACAATAGATCTGTATTCATCAAACTCCAAACAATGCTCCCTGACTAAAATACACCATAATTATTCATTATCAGAAGTTACATCACAACTGACTAAAAGTCAGAACTGCAGAAAGTTATGCTGGATAATGCAATGGCACTGAAATGAAAGTAAAAAGGAATACCTACAGACAGCCCCCAGTAAGACCAGACTAAAAAGGAATCAAGATTCTTTTCACTATTTCAAATTCATGCAAATATTCATTTTATGAAGGTCCCAAGAACAATGAGAAAATTAATTTAGCTTTACATATCATTTTGTTGGCAGTTGATATAGAATTGCACAGTATATAAAGAGCTGACTGGTCTTGGAAAAAAAAAAACCCAAACCAACCACCAGAAACACCCACATATTTGGTCAGATTATCTTTTGCAGACACTAAGACTTTAAATTGTCAGATTTTATTTTATACAAGCAAAGTAATCTGCTTCCAACAATAGTCAGTAGCCTAAAATCTAGCATTAACCCATTTCTAACACGGCTGAAACCTGCAGAGCTCTGTAAGGGAATAATCCTTTTGCTGTCATTCAGAGAAAAAGTGTTTGGAACTGTTAATACTGAGCCACTTAAGATATTTTAACTTGACTTTAAAGTGTATATTACATGGTCAGCACGGATAAGAGTAGCGATTCTAAAAATATGTTTTGAAGCAAAGATTTGTTGAAACTTTACGGCCCATGTTCCCAAAGAAAGAAGGTGTGTGAGACAGAGAATTATGAGCTCTCACCAGAGATGCAGATACCAGTCTCAACTCAGCTTTCCCCAGAGAAGCTGTACAGCCATAACACTTCTTTTTTATGCCAGTATTAAAGCTATTTAAGTCATCTAAACCAAGCTTTTACTCTCTGTTCTTCACATCTCCATACATGAACTCCAAATTTCCTGAGTTGATTTTTGGTTTAAGTCTCCAGTGACCACAGATGGTTTCCATATATATAATTTAAATTTTCCTTGATGTTGCATTAAGTCACCATCCTCAAATTCCATTAGTCTCAATTACTAATTTTGTGTATACGAATAGTAAGGTTGAAAAGTTCATTTTTATGTTAACAAGCTGTAACCATGTAAGTGTATATATATATATTTTTTTTTAATATCTGTTGGTAATTCAAATAAAGCATGTATGGAAAAACATATGGAAAACAAGTCTTCCTTTCTGCTATATGAAGTGGAAGTTACGTCTTCAGAGTGTTAAGTCTGAAAGATATTTTAATCCAAGCCATTACTCTGGGGTGGTATGTAGGACTATTATAAACTTCTGTGGGAGGATATACCAATTGATACAGTTTTTTGTAAGAAATAGCTTATTTATCTGGGATACTTCAAAGCAAAAAATACCACTGCTGAATTCTGTTTCCAGGGAGATGACATATTACCTTCCAGAAACATGTCACACTGAAGTTATTCTTCAGACTGAGTGAGCAGAAGAAAACATGAAAAGGACTTCTTTGCAATGACACAGACTCTCTGGCAACATTGTTACATAAGGAATAAAATAAAGTAAAATAAAATAAAATAAAATAAAATAATGCTTTTTAAAGACATAAACAAAAGCCACATCAGTACTGCATACTTTTCAAATGCAAAGTCACTTGGTCTTTTGATTCAAGCCCTGCTGCATCCCCTTTTTTTTTTTTGTGTTGCAGTACACTATTTATCCTTCAAAGGGAGGAAATACTTTGCATGTAAGTTGTAAACACATACCTCCCTTGATCATACTAAAATAACTTCTGAAGTCTTATTACTTTTACATTTCCAGATAAAAGTAACTTCTCTTAGTTTCTGAACAGCTGCCTCGAAATATTTTCACACCTCTTTCGACACCTAATTCATACCATGCTATCTTCTTCTCAGGAAGGAGAGGGTATCATGGGCTGACATCAATTTACAGGATTAAAATGGACTCAGGGTAAAAATTCTCACTATGTTTCAAACATCACCATATCGATGAGAAAATGGGTCACTTTTCATCAAAAGAAAATTCTGTATCAAAATTGTTATAGATCAGGACTTCACATCTCTGTACACTACTAGCCTATGGCCCACTGAGGAGATAAGAGAATTTTCGAGCAACATACAGAACTGTACTTCAGTACATACGTATATCTATTTCTTTCAGCAAAATTATGTTAATTTTAGAAGGGGTTATCCTGTCCAAGTAGCCTCCCCTCTATTTTCCCAAATGTGGAAAAAATATCCCAATGATAATTTGGTTAAAAACAGTAGCCATTTCTTCCAGAGACTGTAGAAAAGACCGCCTTCTGTAGTCAATGTTACAAGCCTGCAAATTCAACAGGTAGCAGAAATTTCACTTGACTTTACATGTGGCACTTAAAAAAATACGTGGAACTTCAGTAATTTTTGTATGCCTCAAACTGTTTTTAACCTATTCTTCAGCTGAGATACAATTTCTGCAATATATTAACTCCTAAAAACTATATTTACAAATGTACACGGTAAGATTTATTTCAAAATATAACATGTTTCCAAACAGCAGGTTTCTGTTGAACAAAAAAAGCTGAGCTGCCACAGCTCTGTTGTGCTTTTGCATCTTCCAACTGCTCAGAGGGGGGGAAAAGTTGTTTTAAGTCTTGCAGGGTTTTGGTTTTGTTTTTAAATGATGGCTCTCAACATCTTTGAAGCAAAAGGAGTTTCACGCTGCTTCTCTCGGAGGAGGAAAACATGATTCTGCATCAGAACACCACAGACGTCTCTCCTGACATCAGAGGAAGGATGTTGCAAGCCGCTGTGATGTGACTGGCAATGGGGTAATTGACAGAAGTTTAATGGCGCTGTCTAGCCCAGCAGAGCCGTGGGAGTCAGACTAGCTGTCTCTGCACATCTGTTGTCGATATAAGCATTTGAGAACAATCCCTGCTTTCAGCCCAGATACTAACTCATTCTGTATATTCATCAAAAAAGCACTTGAATCCAATGGCTTTCATTTTACAAAATGGTAGATCCATATTCCCTCATGACGACATACATGAATAGTTTCAACTTCTGAACTTCAGATGGATTACTACCTCCTCCTCTGCAAAGGGTCACCCTGTGCAAAGCATACAGCCACAGGAAACAAACCATAGGAAAACAGCTTATCTATAGAGAACATTTTTGAATTGGTAACAACTGAGCTGCAAACCCCACAAAAATTCACATTCATGCCACTAAAATGTCTGCAACAAATTGTCTTGGTGAAATGAAATCCAACATGGATACAAACCACCTTTCTTTTTAGGAAGTGAGAGCTATTTTTAATAATTATTTAGGCTATTATAAAGCTAATCCCCACCAGAGGGAGCACAGCTCTCCCTCTCAGAGGCACTTTCTACGCAATTTGGAGGTCACAGACAGCACGCAGGCTCATTTAACACACAATACAGTTGTCCCTAGGTTAGTCCTAAACTGATACATATTAAACCGATTTTCATGTTCATTTCATTATTCAGATTATCACTAAATGTGAAAGTTGGAAACTCCCAGGCAGTAAAGATACTTAAAGGCAACTTGATTACATAGTTTATAAGGAAAAGCAACAATAATTTACCATTTATCATAAAATCATAGCAGAGTTTGGGATGGAAGGGGCCTTTAAAGATCATCTAGTCCAACCCCCCCTACAATGATTTACAGTTAGTTGTACAAAAATCTAGACTGACATGTGATGAAGAGCATGAATAACACAGGTAATTATTTTATTTCCCATCTTGTTTTCCTACCATATGCATACAACTGGTTCCCATCACCAAGCCTTTCTTCTCATCTGTGAAGGATGGACATTTTCATTTGAAAACATATGCTGACATACATCTTTCAAGAGCTAGTGTTTTAACAGTTTTATCAATCACTCTTGATACTTGAGGAAATCATCTGAATTGTCAAAATCAAAATTGTGTCTGTTACCATAAATGCCCTTTAATCTAGTCCTCCCTAGCTGGGAAACACACCACAAAGATCACAAAAGTTAGCTACTAAGAAACATTTCAGCAACAGTTTTGTGTTTCTGCTGCCTACTTTTTCTTTCCCTCTGAATCTAAGAGTACCTTTTATTTTCTTATTTTACCATTGCAGTACAACTGTTCAAACCTTTCTTTTAAAAAATACTAGCACTAGAAAAATGAGGCACTATCTTAGTTAAATAGTGGAAATTTTGCATCTAGGAAGCTATCTTTAAAATGAGTTATTGTTCTTCAAAATTAAATGAAACACTCATTAAAAAAATAATTAGTACATACAACAATCACTTGAAAGCCTATCTCCTGTTATAGGACATTTCTATTGGGCAGCAATCTGGACTGCATTATAAAACACTATTATACATGAACAGATGGAAATCATAAAATGATATTTAGCTACAGATTTCCTGTCAGAAACTTATATAAAAAGAAGGGGGGGAAATATGCTCAACATTTTACATTAGCCAACATCTAATCACTGAAAAAAAAAAAAAAAAAAATCAGAGGAATACATGCAATGCCTATGACACAGCAAACTATTTTTAATCCATATTTTTTCAAGTCCCTTGCATACAAGATAGACATAAATAAGACTATATTTTCACCTTTAAGCACACAATGTAGAATCAAAACCAATAAACTACCCACCAAAGAACACACATTAAAATGTATTTCAGTAACAGTTAAAAATTAAGACTTCTCAGTTTTAAATTCTTACTTTTGGTTGAACATTAGTGGAAGTCAGTGAAGCTCTACAGAGCTTCACAAATTTGTTAGAAGAGCTGATTATAGGATCACGGCCCAGAAACGTATTAAACTTTCCCACTATAAGCTGTAATGAACTGTCTTGGCTAGAATAGCAAACACATTATTTATTTTATTCCGATATGAAAGTTACCTGAGCTGCAAAGACCAAAGCGCATAACATCAACTTATTATGAAGATGAAACTGTTCCTTTAGTTTAAGGGCAAAGTATTATCAGCTGTTGCAATCAATATGACTAGGTTGAAATACAGTCTTGCCTTGAATTACACTTAATCAGAACCTTTTGCTTCATTGCCAGGACTTTAAAAAAAAATTAAATATTAATGCTATTAAAGCACATACAGAGATTATAAAAAAGTTATAGTAAAAATGCAGTGTCAGAATAACAGTTGCTGAACACGCAATCCATGAAGAATATGGGGGTAAGGGAGGTAAGATACAGATGTAAAGGGTGAGGCACTCCTTGAAATACTTTGCATACCTTATTAAACAGATTGTGTTCAGTTTATTGTTCAATATAAATTATTCATCAGAGTTGTATTTCACAAGTGATAAAGCTACCTGAAAACTAGCAAGTCTTCAAAATATTATTTCATCAAGACTTCAGAACATATTAGGTACTACACAAATGTTTCTTTTAGCATGTAAGTCAATAGTTGTATAACTTGTTTGTCTGTACATTGACTGTATTTGCTATTTTCTTCATAGATTCGCCAATTAGAGCTTTTAACATTATTTTTCCAGAGATTCAGCTTTTTCATTACACTTCTCTTTCTGTACAAACACAATACAAGTAAAGGAACATACAGAGGAGGAAAATATATTGCCTACAGGAAAGATGGGGAGGGACTCTTTATCAGGAAGAGTAGTGATTGGACAAGGGGCCACAGTTTTAAACTGAAAGAGGGCAGATTTAGAATAAATATAAAGGAAGAAATTATTTACTGTGAGGGTGGTGAGACCCTGGCACGGGCTGCCCAGAGAAGCTGTGGCTGCCTCCTCCCTGGAAGTGTTCAAGGCCAGGTTGGATGGGGCCTTGAGCAACCTGGTCTAGTGGAAGGTGTCCCTGCCCATGGCAGGAGGTTGGAACTAGATGATCTTTAAGGTCCTGTCTGACCCAAACCACTCTATGATTCTATGATTCCTTCTGTTTCAATGGTTTTAAAGGCAAACCAACCTTCAAGATCACTGATGACTTCCAAAAGGATTTAAATAACTGAGGGCTTTACTATTAATTACTCCAAGCTAACAAGAGTTAGGGCTTCAAGCACATCCAAGACAACATTAATTCCCCGATCAATGTGGTGAATCAGGAGGTCAAAGTACATTAAACATCTGGAGGAAGGAAAGGAATTGAAAAGAAAAAATAATGTACAACTTGGCTGTCAATTAGAATATGCTGTATTATTCCACACTCCACTAAAGAGCAAACTTTGTATCCAGAATTTTTTGTTTATACCTACAGACACAAATAGTTGCATAATAGTTCAAAGAGTCTAGGTTATTTTGGTGAGAGCTGGGAATAGAGCCTATTACTAACAGAAAGTAAACCTGGCAGCTCACAGCTATCTCAAGCTTACCCTTGGGAAGGGCATCAGAATTCTGCAATATATGTCTGGACACAGTTAATAAGGCTAGTCATTTATAATTAACAATGTTCTCCTTTTATTTTACATTATGCAGCTGAGTAACAACTCTCCTGTTAACCCAAACTGAAGAGGAGTCTTAGAATTGAAAACTACCATTAAAACACAACCATAGTTCTAGCCAGTGAAGTTAAAAAACAGCCAGAAAACCACTAAAAAAGGTGAGGAATCATCTCAGACAGCAGAAATATATACCCCTGTATAGTACAACAGAAGAACACCAGACACCCTTGAGGTATAACCAGGTGCACTGAAAGTAAAGAAACAGCACTAGTTCCATACAAAAAACCTGAGCAGTTTCAGAAGATTTTAAAGTTTTTTAGGTGGCTTTTAAAAGAGTTGAATGAGAACAGTCTGAAACTAGGAAGCAGTGAGAGGCCTGAGGTTTCCATCTTCTAACCATCAGGCTTACGCAATCAACTGCCTCAGCCTTTTTTCAGTGGTTGCTTTATCAAAGAATGAACACAAATGCTTGTTTATAAAGCCACGGGAATTTGAGGGGGAATGGACATTTGGTTTTTTCTATATAGAAGGATGATAGTCTTTGTCTATCTTTTTATATGTAAGGCAGTTGAGATAACATTAAGTCTTGTCTTAATGGATTTTGTTTTAGTATCTTCCAACTCAGAGGTAATATAACATGACATACAAAAGGCTTGTGAAACAGGCTGAAAACACTAGGGACATCACTTTAGCTCCCCTTAAACACCCTCCAAGCACAAAGTTCTGCTCTACAGAACATACCTATTTCTATAAAAATAATCAAGACATTTCTTTGCCCATTTATTGGAGACTGAAAGAAGAACCAAGTATACAGAGCCACTGATCTGTTCAGAGAAAGTATACTTGCATTCAGCAATATATCAAAGTAAGGAACCAGAGGATCTTTCAATACACTTGTTACTTGTGCTGGCAGACCAAAGTAAACAAGTTTTTTGATTGCAGACCCGTAAACTAAAGGGGAGGAATATATCATCTAACTAATTTCTTCTTAAAGCTCTGCCAGTGGGAAGACAGAGCATTTACTTCTTTTTGGGGAAAAAAAGATCCAGTACGCAATTATAGTACCTCCTAAAATAAAATAAAAACAACAAAAAAACCCACAACCCCCAAACCCACCCTGCCACCAATATAAAAAACTGCTTACCAGTACACAATTATGCCAAGTACTTTGTAATAAAGTGCACAACTGTGAGTTTTCAGCTACGATGGCTCTATTTGTGTTCTGTTCACAGCTATTACTGTCTTCTAAAACACACCTTGTCCCCCTCCACTAGCTTCATTTTAAGCACCAAGCCCTTAGCTCTTCAGCTTCCAATGTCAAATCTCCCCAATATTCCCTAAACGCTTCTACTTCTTATTGAGCACACTGAAGCTTCCACTCCTCTGTCTTAAATACTCCCAAATGTTAAGAAGCCTGTATCCAAGTTGCTGTTGCTTAGTTTCTATTTACAAATAAAACGAATGCAACAGGAATGAAGAAGCTAAACACAGATAGAAACATTATTCTTCTTATCTCAGAAAATCCACACTTTAACTATTGATGCAGAAGCAGTTCCAGATTAAGATAATGGCAGTTGCAAGATAGCTCCCCTAGGACAAACACACCTACAGAAAATTGTCAAAAAATATGATTTTTTTTGCAGTTAAAAGGAGAGTTTTGTTCTACTTTGCATTTCAAAAATTCTATCCCATAGCCAACATTTGCTACCTCAATTTTAATTTTTAAATGTTTCATTACATATTTATCTTTGGTAATACATGGCTGCTTCCTGGAAAGATTTCACCTTCACTCTGAAACAGCTGTGAACACTAGACAAATAAAAATCAATTTGAAACATTTATTCTTAAGATCTCATATATGTCAAGATCTGGATAATCATTACAATGTGACAAATGGAACTACTTAAGCATTTTTCAGTTGTTTTTGTCTTCCGATCCATACTATACTATTAGAGATTTATCTCCTAATCCAAGTTAGCCATATTAGCCACATGCATTTTTATGCCTATATTTTTCTAAAAAAACAAACAAAAACCAAACAAAAAAAAAAAAAACCAAAACACAAACCCCAGAACCCAACCAACCCCCCCAAACCATTAGATTGCAAAATTCTTACATAGAATAAAACATTGATACAGCAAGTATGCTGATGACTAATATATAGACTAGATGCTTGAAACTGGCACTTCAATCATAGCTTCCCTATTGAACTATTCTGTAAAATGAAACCAGCCCTTTACTGACAAAAAATACAAAAATGTCAAATTAAAAGAATTTTTCAAGTTCCAGACATGTAATATTCTGCTGCTCGTAGTAGTGGTCTATAATTATGCAGCACAGATATAGCACACTTATGCAAATGAAATTTATGCTAAGGGATCAATTGCTCCATCCTTGAAGTGTAGAGACCCAGCAGAATATCTAATGACACCAAAATCAGAACTTCCTCTGAGTGTAAAAAATTTTGCCAGTAAAAAAATTACAATAGTGCTCATGTATATTCGAAAGAATTAGTTAAAGACACTAGACCTCTGATTTCAAAGTGAAAATATTCAATCACTCTTCCCTCTCTCACAAGGAGAGTGCACTGTCAATATCTATTTTGGAAGCAGCTATTACGCATCAGCTTGCAATGCTCTTCCCAGCACTTAATGAATTTAAAGATTATTCAGACCCCTCAAAGGTTCACAACAGTGAATTCATAATTCACCTCCTTTCACAAGGAAACTGGACTATCAAAACATTGCAGTTCCTCCTTGAAACAAAATCTTCACATTACATATCATCATATTCTCATTATACAACTTCAGCTCCTATGGACACTTGGTAAAATAGTCAAACTGTAAAAATCAAAACCAGCAATTGTCTTTACAAAGCTGGTCATTAAACTTGTGCTTTACTACCAGAGTGTCTGCTTCTATCAAAATATTTGTAGCAAAGGTGATGGCAAATATCCCGTGCTTTTGTTTGGCTTTCCTAAAATTCCAGATGTCAGTGCAATACTTGTCAGCTCCTTTGAACTCTCAATTATCACAGAATGGTTTGGGTCAGAAGGGACCTTAAAAAATCATCTAGTTCCAACCCCCCTGCCATGGGCAGGGACACATTCCACGAGACCGGGTTGCTCAAAGCCCTGTCCAACCTGGCCTTGAACTCTGCCAGGGAGAGGGCAGCCACAGCTTCTCTGGACAACCTGTGCCAGGGTCTCACCACCCTCAGAGTAAAGAATTTCTTCCATATATCTAATCCAAATCTACAGTCTTTCAGTTTAAAACTATGGCCCCTCATCCTGTCACTACAATCCCTGATAGAGTCTCTCACCATCTTTCCTCTATGCTCCTTTTTAAGTGCTGGAAGGCCACTATATAAGGGAGGTTCTCCAGCCACCTGGTCATCCTCATGGCCCTATGGACTCATTCCAACAGGTCTATGTCCTTATACTGGGGGGCCCAGAGCTGAACACAGGACTCCAGGTGGGGTCTCATGAGAGCGGAGTAGAGGGGGAGAATCCCCTCCCTCGACTTGCTGGCTACACTTCTCTTGATGCAGCCCAAGGCATGGTTGGCTTTCTGGGCAGTGAGCACACATTGCTGGCTCATAGTCAGTTTTCCATCCACTAGTACCACCAAGTCCTCCTCCTCAGGGCTGCTCTCATCGCCCAGCCTGTATCTGTGCATGGGATTGTCTTGACCCATGGGCAAAACCTTACACTTGACTTTGTTGAATTTCTCAAGGTTTGCATGGGCCTACCTCTCAAGCCTGTCCAGGTCCCTCTGGATGGCATCCCTCCCCCTCCAGCATGTGAACCGCACCATACAGCTTGGTGGTGTTGGCAACCTGCTGAGGGTGTGCTCAATCCCACTGTCCATGTTGTCAACAAAGATGTTAAACAGCACCGGCCCCAATACCGACCTCTGAGGAACACCACTCATCACTGCTCTCCACTCAGACTGCAGCCATTGACTGCAACTCTTCTGAGTGCACCCATCCAGCCAATTCATCATCCACTAAGTGTTCCATGCATCGTATCCATGTGTCTCCAATTTAGAGACAAGGATGTTGTGTGGGACAGTGTCAAATGCTTTGCACAAGTCCAGGTAGATGACGTCAGTTGCTCTTCCCTTATCCACCAACACTGTAACCCCATCATAGAAGGCCACCAAATTCATCAGGCATGATTTGCCCTTAGTGAAGCGGTATTGGCTGTCACCAATCACTTCCTCATTTTCCATGTGCTCTAGCATAGTTTCCAGGAAGATCCTCTCCATGATCTTACTGGGCTATGAGGTGAGACTGACTGGCCTGTAGTTCCCCAGGTCCTCCTTTTTTCCCTTTTTAAAAGTGGATATTATGTTTCCTCTTTTCCAGTCAGTGGGAACTGCACCAGACTGCCCCAACTTCTCAAATATGATAGATAGTGGCTTAGCCACTTCATCTGCCAGTTCCTTCAGGACCCACAGATGTATTTCATCTGGTCCCATGGACTTGTGCACCTTCAGGTTCCTTAGATGGTCTCAGACCTAATGTTCTCCTACAGTGGGTGGTTATTAATTCTCCCAGTCCCTGCCTTTGTCTTCTGCATCTTGGGCAGTGTGGATGGAGCACTTGCTGGTGAAGACTGAGGCAAAAAATGTCCTTCTCCATAACCCAGGTAACCAAGTGACTCGTTTCCTCCCAGAGAGGGCTCACATTTTCCCTAGTCTTCCTTTTATCACTGACATACCTACAGAAGCTTTTCTTATTGCCCCTGATGTCCCCTGGCCAGATTCAACTCTATCAGGGCTTTGGCCTTCCTAACCTGATCCCTGGTTGCTCAGATAGATTCTCTATATCCCTCCCAGGCTACCTGTCCATGCTTCCACCCTTTGTAGGGCTTCCTTTTTGTGTTTGAGCTTGTCCAGGAGCTCCTTGTTCATCCATGCAGGCCTCCCAGTGTTCTTATGTCACTTCCTCTTTGTCAGGATGCATCGCTCCTGAGCTTAGAAGAGGTGATCCTTGAATATTCACCAGCTTTCTTGTGTCCCTCTTCCCTCCAGGGCTTTATCTCATGCTACTCTGACAAGCAGATCCCTGAAGAGGCCAAAGTCTTCTCTCTTGAAGTCCAGGGTAGTGAGGTTGCTGTGCACCCTCCTTAGTGCCCTAAGGATCTTGAACTCCAACATTTCATGGTGCCTGCAGCCAAAGCTGCCCTTGGGCTTCACACTCCCCACCAGCCCCTCCCTGTTCGTGAAAACAAGGTCCAGCACAGCACCTCTTCTCATTGGCTCCTCTATCACTTGGAGAAGGAAGTTATCATCAGTGCTTTCCAGGAACCTCCTGGATGGTTTGTGCCATGCAGTGTTGTCCCTCCAACAGATACTGGGGTGGTTGAAGTCTCCAATGAGGACCAGGGCTTGTGAATGTGAGGCTGCTCCTATCAGTCTGTGGAGCGCCTCATCTGCTCAGTCTTCCTGATGGGGTGGCCTGTAGCAGACCCCCACTATAACATCTCCTGTCTCTGCCTTTCCTTTAATTCTGACCCATAAGCTCTCAGTTGGCCCTTTGTCCATGCACTCCAGAGGGTCACTGACATAGCAGGCAACTCCATCTCCTTGTCTCCCCTTCCTGTCCTTCCTAAAGAGCCTGTATCCTTCCATTCCAACACTCCTGTCAGGAGTCACCCCACCACCTCTCAGTGATGCCAATAAGATCACAGCCCTGCAGGTGTGTGGATGTCTCTAACTCCTCTTGTTTATTCCCCATACTACGTGCATTTGCACAGAGCCATTTAAGTTGGGCCCCTGATGAAGCAGACTTACTGGCTGAAATTCCTTTGTGCTGCTTTTCAGGTGCTCTGATGCTGGCCTGTGACCCCTCTCCACACTCTGGGTGTCTACTGCTGGCACTGGCATCAAACTGGTAGGAGTGAGATGGAATGAGGTTCCCCTCCCCTGGAAACTTTAGTGTAAAGCCCTTTTCACCAGCTTAGCAGGCCTATGACCAGAGATGCTCTTCCCCTTCTCTGATACATGGACCCCATCAGCCCTCAGTAGACGAGGTTTCTCAAAGCAAGTCCCATGTTGTAAGCAGCCAAACTCCTGGCTGTGGCACCAATCCCATAACCAGTTGTTGATTTGCCAGATTTGACTGGTTCTTTCAAACCCCTTCCCTTTGACAAGGAGGACTGATAAGAAAACTGCCTCCACTCCAGAGTCCCTTACTGCCTCTCCCAGGGCTCTGTAGTCCTTCCTGATACTCCTCAGACTGCTTCTGGCTCTATCATTGGTGCCCACATGAAACAACAGCAGCGGATAATAGGGGGTGGACTGTACAAAGAGCTCAGATTGTACAGAAGAGCTCAGATAGACAGAGTAGAGGCTGGGAAGCACCATTCCATACCAGGAATAAGGAACAGGCCATATGACTGCTTCTCCTCAGCCCCACCTCCCATCTCAGCCTCTTAACACAAACCTATCTCCATTAGTGGCTTAAGCCAGTATGGTAAACTATAAACGAGTGACATAACTTTCAATGAAGACACAGCAGAGAGCTGAAGTAAACTCAGGCCAGATGCACTTTTTCAATAGCCACAATGAAATACAGCAAAATTCATCTACCAGAACCAGACAGTGATTCCCAGTTTGATCCTCATGATTTTTGCTTCATCTGGAAAGCAACACTGGGGGTGAAGAAGATGTTCTGGCAGAAAGGCATTTTGTCAAAACTGCCTGACACCAAGGAAATGTCACAGTCATTTGGACTAAAAAAAAAAAAAAAGTTTGGGATCGCAAAAGCCAGATCACTGTTTTGCATAAAGACATTCAAAAGAAAATTTGAAGTTTCCTCAGTAAATGCATGGGATCTAATCAAACAAATCACAAGAATAAAGTCACCATATACAGATGAATATTATCAATAGAAAGTAAATAATTTTTGTTTTGCTATTACCAGTATTAGTTCCTGTTTTTTCCTGCTGCTATCCTGAAGCTGTACACACAGACATGCTATTTTTCCAGAAGAAAACAGGTTGAATGAGCTTACTGCAGAATAAAACATGCAGGCTGAAGCTTTATGTTTTAACACTGATAACAGATGATTTACCTCAGTGAGAAGCTGATAAAAAGCAGTGGTTTTAACCTGTGAGAACCGAGATCAGGGACAGAATCGGTTCATACAGTCTGCATATGATTTTTATGACAATTAAACACTAGTAGACACTTGGACTACTACATTAACTAATACCTGATTCTAGTCATATAAGTACACTGAAATTTCAAAGCAGGCCCAAAAGAACCATTACGGGCACAATTAGTGATAATAGATGAAAGAAGCTTTCACAGAAGAACTAACAACACAAGCCTGTGCTTCAAATGACCTGCTAAATACCATTCAGGAATCCAAGAGATTTCACTCATATTTAGATTCTTACAATATGCTTGAAAGTATACAAGTCTCTGTAGTCTTGATCTGTTTGCCACTAAAACATGAGAAAAACACATCTGAACTGTTTCTGGAAGATGGGGCGGAGGGGGGGGAAGGAGGAGAGATGCATAGTATGTTTTCCTCTTTTTTAAACAAACAATATTGAAGACAGCAAAGTGGTCCTTTGTGTGTGTGTGTGTGTGTGTGTGTGTGTGTGTGTGTGTTTTGTCTCACTACTTTTTCCTATATTCTCGGTTTTGACCTTTCATTGTACTTCCCTGTACACTGCCACATCATCTTTGGCCAAAAGATTCCATTCACACAATGGGAGCCAATACACATTTCTGTTACCTCAAAATCTCCCCCTGGCAGAAGCTTCTTTTCCCTCTGACTCCAGAAAGATGAATGCTAACTTTTGGATTGTCAATTAATAAAACAATGAAATACATGACACTCTTGGAATAGGAAGGAACCAAACCAAACCAAACCACAAAAACAAAACAAAAGCCAAAAGGAAAAAAAAAAATTGCATAGTCAAAACAGGATGCCTGTGACTGTCATTTTCTTTTTGAACTAAAGTGTCTCAAATTATTTTCTTATGCTTTCTTTCACCATTTTTTATATAAAATGCTATAACCAGGAACAGAAGAAGCTAACAAATGAGAACAGGCAGTACCCTGTCTAAAAATAACTATTTCTAACTCTCTCTATATTTTTCCTCTTTCTCTTAACTTTAAGCTAATTAGATTTCTACCTTAACAATGGAGAAAGGAAAAAAAAAAAAAAAAAAAGAAGGAAAAAAAAAGACTACTTCCTTTAGGCTAGGCTCCAAGACAAAAATCTTTGAGGATGTTTATAAGCACTTGTTATTCTCTAGTTCCAAAGATGAAGTGGTACCAAACTAGCATAAAAGAATTATCACTCCATGAATAGCTAAAAATGGAAAGTGATCATCTAAATTAAAAAGGTTGAGAAAGATTAGGGAAAGTTCAGATAAGATTTATGTCTAGAGAACAAGCAATTTGAATGAAGTTATAAAATATCAATCTATAAAACATCTTAAAATAGATTTTTTATACATTTAATATAGAACTCGTTGAAGGGATAGTTAATACCAGTTTTCACTGCGACAGCAACTTGTAGTTTAAACTAGTTGTTAAATTTGTTAGAGACATGCACATACAAAAAATTAAATTTAAGTCCTGCCCTTTTCCAAATGCTAAGAACAAGTGCTTGATTAACATTATGTAAATGCATTCCTATTTTGATCATGACCAAGCAGAAAATGTTCATTAAGATGCAAACACAATATGCTGAGAAAGTGTCAGTCCACTTCTTTTGCAAATTATTCATTAGGAGTCAAGCACTACATTAACACAATTAAATTTCTACGACAATAAATACACATAGATCTGAGGCTTAATGCAGGATGAAATGATAGGAACACTCACATTTTAAGACCAGCTTTAATATACTGCTACATAGTTTCATGACTGGTGATGGTCTGATTTACATTTTGTGAAATAGCATATTAGATAGGTTGATTTTTTTGGCTCTTACCCAGGAATTCTATTAATTTAGTCAAAAGTTTGTAAAACATATTTTGATAAAAACTGCTGCATATCTACAATTTTTATACAGTAAACAATAAAAGTACTACTGCTACAGTTAGAGTTTCAGTCTGATGTTTACACTGCACTGGAAAATAAAAATCAAAATTAGTGAATAAGCTTATAAAGATTAAATAGACAATGTGTTTTTTCATAGCTTTAAATGAACATTAAAAGAAAAGAATAAATGTCAGTCATGGAACAGGTATTTCAAAGTAACAGAAAAATTAATACAGTTTCTGGTTTGGAGTTTTTTCTTGTAAAAATCTTCATAGTGTGATCAGAGGAGCCATTTACCACATCAAAGGATTCTACACATATGTTTTTAAAAGCAGCTCTGCAAGGATGGCACTAAGTTTTCATGTTTGGCCGAGCCTTGTATTGAACTAACGTACAGAAGTGATTCCTTCCCTGATCCTTCCTCCAGCTACCCTTCCCAGATTCCACAACTGGGACAGCAGTCAGGAGGGAATGTACTTGGCAAGAACTTCACTCCTTGCAAAACTAATTCCCATCTGAGTTTCTGATAGCTTATGGTACTTGACTGCCCAGCTCCTTTCCTAAAAAAGTGATTTCTCCCCCCCCTCTTTGGAGTACCACAAAGGGCTGGAACGTTACAATGGAGCTGCTCTTTTCTCCCTGTAAGCTGCTCTTGCTTCTTCTCTTTCACTTCTGGTGAGAGGGAAACAACCCTCCACAGTGTAACTACCAAATTTAGAAATGCGTGCAACTATTTACTAAATTGATATTGGCCTCAAAGCTTAAATTCCTAGCAAGGAGAGTGTTTTTAATGTTGAACAGGGACTGTTTCATAGAAGTAGTGAGAAAGAATAATACAGCCAATACCAAGAAAATTTCATTGCATTTATCTATTGCTATTAGATTCCAAGCTGGTATACTCATAAAATGAAGAATCTTCTGCATAAAAGGTTTTTTAAAGTAGAAGAGAAAAGGAAATATTGCTAAAAATAATCTAACTAGTATACAGTGGTCCTTAATTTGGCCATCGTGTCTAGAGCGTTTTAGCTCAGGGTGGTGCCTTCTTGTACCTTAGGAGTTTCAGCAAAGACCACGATGGCCACATGTGGCCTGAAACCTGCATAGCCTCCAGAATTTATGAATTTAATCTCCCAAAACTCCTTTGAGATTGGAAGATCTATCTTTCCATTTTATAAACAAGGAAGTGTAGCACAAAAAAGCCATTTGTGCATGTGCACACACACATACCAGAATTTAAAACTAGACTGCATAAATCCTGGGCTCTAGACCTTAATCGTAGTATCAGTTTGACTTGTCATAGTTCTCTGTAGCCCTGATTGATCCAAAAGAGCAGCTGATATTTCAATAAGGGCATCTTGCAACCTTATTCAGGTTTGTTTCTCAGAAGAAAAGCTTCAGCTGCATACCAGAATGCATATTTCATTTTCTATTTCTTCAAAGAGCTAGACAGGATTTATTTTGCTGCAGTATCACTTTATGTCCTATATTGCTACTAATGCAGTTCTCTAATATGCATAAAATTACCTGTTTGGGCACTTGACACTGAAGTAGATGGATTAAAAGGCCATATTGTATGAAGTTTGAATCTTGCATACTGCAGAGAGTCATGAGAGCAATGAAGCTGACACTCAGTGCAGATAATTCAGTTACATTATTGCATGAAGTGCAGTATCTTATCAAAATCAGTTAAGTCACTGGTGTCCTTTGAGGATGACAAGTAGACATCATACAACTATCAGAAAAAAAATTCTGTCATTGTCATGGTTTAACCCCAGCCACCAACTAAGCACCATGCAGCCACTTGTTCACTTCTTCCTCCTGCCCATGGGCTGGGGAAGAGAATTGGTGAAAAAGAAAAAAAAAAAAAAAAAAAGTAAACCTCATGGATTGAAATAAAACCCCATGATTTTTAATAAAAAGTAAAAATAGTTTAATGTCTATAATAAAATAATAATAATAGTAATGAAAATTAATGTATCAAAAAGAAAGAGAGAAATAAAACCCAAGAAAAGACAAGCAATGCACAATGCAATTGCTCACCACCTGCTGACCGATGCCCGAGCAGCGATCCTGCCCCTCTTGGCCAACTCCCCCCAGTTTATATACTGAGCAGTGACGTCCTGTGGTATGGAATATCCCTTGGGCTAGCTCGGGTCAGCTGCCCTGGCTGTGCTCCCTCCCAGCTTCTTGTGCACCTGTTTGCTGGCAGAGCATGGGAAACTGAAAAATCCTAATTCAGGATAAGAACTACTTAGCAACAACTAAAACATCAGTGTGTTATCAACACTTTTCTCACATTAAATCTAAGACACAACACTGTACCAGCTACTAGGAAGAAAATTAACTATATCCCAGCTGAAACTAGGGCAGTCATCGTAAGTTTACCTTTCCTTCTTATCTCTCTGGTATACTTCAAATTACACAAAATTATATACTCGAGAAAGAAAAAAAAACAGGTAAGCAAGTGTTCAGTCCCTGAAGTGTCAGGTCTGACAAGAAGTGACACTTTCCAAACTAATTACAGTTTTAGAGAATTGTGCTTGGTTAAACTTAACTATACTAATTAGGCCCCCTGAGAGACAAAGGATAGCTGGCTTTCAAAGAGTTTATTAGTGTGGGACTAAGTTGCTAGTACCCATCTAAAGAGACAGAAAGATTGCTGTTATAGCTGGTAGTAAAAGGTTAGCAGGGGAAGAAGGGGGAAAAAAAAAAAAAGTGATAAAAATCACTGTATCTATCAATTACAAGGTTTATTCAACCAAATTTAAAATTGTAGTTATCAGACTTATTTTACCTACACACCTTGTGGTTTTCCCTGAGAATACAGCCCAAGATATTGGTGAGATGGTACTACACTGCAATTAGATGCTTACGCATCAATTATCTGAGAATTCATTCTGTTCTACCAACGTGGTTTCCACGTGGACAAACAGAGTATCAGACTAAATAAAATACACAATTGCAACCGTACACACACAAAATTCATGTACTTTGATGTATTTTTCTGAGTGTCCCTTGAGACTTGCAAGCTTTACAGTTACTGCTCTAGCAAGGTCTGCTACCATGTGATGTTTGTTGCTCTATCAGTAATGATTTAGTAGAGTGATTGAGCTGTTTGAAAGCTAGGTGGAAGAAGTTCCGTCAGATTCATTCAAGATACATGTTCCCCCTCTCCCTTTAATACAAGCAGTAATTGTGTAATGATTTTTTGAAAAGATTATTAATTAGGGAGCATGTGACTATTAGAGATGAATATTTGGGGAAAGGGCATCTTTCTCTTTTATAGCAAATTGGTACACAGTCTTTATTTAGCTTGTTAAAAAAAGAGCTTTATTTCCCTAAAAGAAATCCTTGTTAAGTGAAAGTCATGTCAAAATTGCAAAGGAGAATGTCATCAGCGTTAGCTGCCAAAATAGATGCAGTGCTACGTAAGAACCTGGCTATATTCCTCAGCTTGCTTTGTGGAGGCAGGTTTGCTGGCCTTTGTAAGCATTCCACTTGTTAGGCTGAGCTCATTATTGCTTTGTTCTTCTATTTTGATACTCAATGTTAAAATGGATCTTTAACATACTTCAATTTCTTTGTGCTTTTGGAGATGAAAACAATTCTTTGCATCTTGCAGTTTCCATGACCAATATTATTACCTGCCCTTTCTATCACACATACATTGTGATTTTTTTTTTTCTTGGAGGCATTGGGTAAACTCATATTCTAAATATTAAGCATTAGATTCATTAAAAAACCCACCCTTACATACCATTGTACATTCACCCTTCACAGAATTAAAGAATGAATTAAGAGCTTTAGTAAAAATTTTAAAATATATCCAATACTGACCACAGTTTATCATCAATCAGTAGGTTTCACTTGCTGCCTAGAATAAGAAACCACCAATCCATAATCTAATCTATCCAATGAATTATACAGTATTAACTAATAAGAGTTTTAGAAAATGAAATCAGAAGTTCAGGGTTCTGGAAATACATGCTCTCTCTCAAACTATGTATTTTATCATTCAGATGCTCCAAAGACTACTGCTAGAATGCAGGAAGTTAACCCACTCCACCTGTTCCCAGCTTCCACATTCACTTCAGTGCCTGAAGAGCTGTGTAACTCATAGCTCCCCCAAACAATTACTGCTCTAAGAACTTGATAGCCTAAATCACTGTTTTGAAAATACATGCCCTAACATCTACATTCTCCTAATATCCTAATATTTAGAGGAATTTAGATATTTATGACAAGTTTCCCTATTTTCAGGTTTTTCTACAATCCAGATAAGAAACATTTATACATAGGAATCAACAGTCCCACAGCAGATGCAGTCAATGAGATCAAGAACTATAATTTATCTACCTGAGAATTACCTTCTATACCTGGCAGTCTGCACAAAATTACCCATTTGTTGTTTAAAACATATACAGCCTTACTGTAACAGATGCCATCAATCAGCACGCAGCCTCTGTCTATGCAAATCAGCCCAGTTGAGTTCTAAATATTATAGACATTTTATTTACATTATTTTTTTTTATTAAGGATTTAATGGTATTTACAGTGCACTATACCAATAAACCAGCATAACTAGTATAGCTGGAAATACCTGTATAAACTGCACTGATTTTTTTCTGTCAGCAAAAAGAAGCTGAGCTGGTAATGTAATGTCAACCAGGCCTTAATTCACCACTATTCTCATGAGAAAATATTATTATGACTAGTTTGCTGTACATTTTAAAGTAACGGAAGATACCCCAAGGAAAACAGCACTCATTTTAGTGTAGCCCTACTGATGCACTGAAGAGCCTTGTCAATGTATGGTGGAATTTCATTAAAATTTATAGTAAAACAGAAGGTCTTTCTTCTAATCTCATTTTGTGCAAGAAAGATAGCCACCTAATTTCACTTTATAATTCAAAACTCTATTAAGAATTTAAGTGTTACTCTGTACCAAATATGACCTGAGTGTTCTTACTCATCTCTTCTTTCCTCATGTGAATGAAAACAAGGGTAACTATTTCCATTTATATTCCCTAATACATTATTAAAAGAACTTTAATTTTTTGTACTTTTCCAGGGCAAATCAATTGTGAGTGTTTCAGCAGGAAAAGCAGACATTCTAACTCTTAAATGGAAAGAAATTCTAGATTTTATACCAGTCACATAAAACAATGAGAGAAAGTTGCAATAGGAATCAGGGGTAATAGGCTACTCATCTATTTCCAGCAAATATTGAGTATTTGTTTCATAAATACATTCAAACTCAAGCATTTAGTCACCAACCAAGCAGTTCCAGGGATTTCCTGTTCACCACTGCAATAAAATGGTATTTATAAACCATAAATTGGAGCTGTTTCTCTTTTCCTTATTTTCCATTATGTGTTTTGTTGTTTGTTTTTGGTTTTGTTTTGTTTTGTTTTTTTCCCCCAGAGATAACTTCAATGATTTCTTTCAAGAGATATTTTGTTTCACTTGTGTCATACTGTTGTTTACCAATATATGATCAGAGATGTTCCTGCGTTACAAAATGGGATGGGAGGGACTTTTTTCAAAATACTTTCTCTGGAGATCAAGGGAATCAGTTCATATAATATTAAAAACAATAGTGAGTAATGTGATATCTAAAAGAAATGCAGAAAACCAACAAAAATTAGCAAGCTTCCTCCAAGGGAGGTAAAGTGTCCTGAGGTCACGGACTCTCCCATTACTAATATATTAAAGGTGAAGACTGAAAAAAAAGCGTTGTCCTAAAAATGCAGTCACTACCTGCATCGGGCTATTTCCAGGATTTTTATATCTTTATTCTTGTAACCAAATGCTGAGGGTCATTCTTTGGTATTGTTACACTAAATAAGATGAAAACAGAGTAACATTTGATTTTAGGTACAGAGGAAAACCTGAGTTAAGTAAAGTATGCATTAGAACATCTTCAGGAACACTAGCACCAGTAATGAATAACAAAATACACTTACTATCCAGATGAACATACTGCACTCAGCATCATACTTTTACAGGTCAATGGGTTTTCTATAGAGCTAGTGCTGAGAAATATTTCTAAAGCACCTTCTCAAATACGCTTGTCTAAGTCTGTATGTCCAACTGCACAAGTAAGCTGTCAGGACATAAATAAAGTAGACTATTTGGCAAGCTATTTATTTATTTCCTCGGACACTGTTTATACTGTTGCATTTTTTTTTTAAAGTACTATGACTATACAGGTATTTCAGGTTATCTGTGTGAGGAAGTACTATTCAAAGTATCAACAGTTAGATTGACTGTTTTCTTCTTTTAGTGGCAGGCACAGTATTCATAGACCTTACAAAGTTTTAAAGCCTGAAAAAAGACTGATGCTTAGTTTGAGGGCCTGGGGGGGCTGTGGTGTGGTGTCATATCAAGTGTGCATAAAGAATCCATGAATACCATTTTCAGCAGCTGCAAATACCAGATACAATCCCTATAGTTCTATTTTTACTGCTGTAAAACCGAAGCCTTATTTATTAATAAGTGCAGAACTTCAAATATTTTCAGAGGCTTAAAAATAGCACAATTTTAATCATAAGTAACTGCAAGAGACACTACCAGTTGCACAATACAAAAAGCAGGAACTATGGAAAATCTGTTCAAGCTAGAAAAACGTAAGATGGAAGAGATCTCAGTAAGTAAGGAGGCTAAAAAAAATATTAAACCACATAGACAGCTCATATCAATCTACCAAGACTTGGAAATAGTGAGGTTCAGACTCTCATGAAACCAGAACAGTCTTAATTGAGAAGGCTGCTAGTATGTCCAGATATATATCAATATATGCTCCATAAAGTCAGTCTTTGAGTATATGAAATGTCAGATAATCAAATACTAAGCAATTCCAAGAGTAAACTTGTAAATAACGCAAAATACAGAGCATGTTAGGCTAGCAAGCCCAATTACAAGCATTTTCACTTGGAAATGCTGATTAGAGCAAAATGTCAGGCATAAAGTACATAAAGAAAATGTGTGCTATAGTAATCAAGTCTAAAGATGACAAAGATGGATGCCTGCAGTTTTGTTCAAGAAAGAAAAGCTGCAATCACTTGGCCAGCTGGAGACAAATATATTTTCCTGGCTACCCAGACTATCCAAAGAACAAGCAGTAAATATCTCACAACTCAGACTGTAGTTCACCTTCACAATTGAAGGCCTTATGTGCTCAAATCAAATTGCATTTACCAATCCAGCTAATTTCTAAAATCACTGCACCTTCTGCCCAGAACCATAATTGTTTTTAGCAAAACTAAATGCACGTCAGCTAGCTTTCTGGCTCCCTATCTTTTCTAAAGATAGGGAAGACAAAGAATGTTCACCGAATAGATAGAGAAGAAAGTATTAGTAGAGCATCTCTACGGACTTCCCAAGGAACAGTTACCACAGAAGATGCAGATGTCTGTGATCACACAGAAAAATGTATGAAACCATTCCATAAACAATGAATCAGGGACTACAGAATAACCTACATTTAATGTTGAAGTGAAAATGTAGTAGAACAACTAAGACTCTTTCCTGAGTCCTGAACTGCAATCTTCCATCTTTTATGAAGTCTTGATTCCAGTGACTTCCAACACGCCAACTTAAGACAAAGGAAAGCTAGAAATAAACATCAATCCTTGTTACTTTCCTGTAACCTTTACCCATCATTCTTTACTCTTCAACAGAGCTCCTATACAATGGGATAAAATACACCTTTAACCATGCTTTCATTAATAGCTTAATTATACACAGGGGTGAGGAGGAATCTAATCTCAGAGAGTATACATACTTAAACTAAATTACTTTCAGGGTGTATTTTTTCACCTTCCTGCTATCCCTACTGTGAGATCAACTTCACAATTTCCTGTTCCAATGTCTGGCAGCAATACTTCAGAAGCAAGTTTCTCTCTACGTCAAAGTATCTATTTTCAGAAAAATAAAGGAGAGAAACAAAAACTCTCCACCAATATACTGATATTTAAGCAGTATCCACATTCACCACTGCTCTTTCTGTCCTTTGGCCTCCGAGTACCACTTTTGCTACATGGTAAACCAAGTCTCTGATTCATTTTACCTCTGTATCCCACAAAGATTATACAGAATTTGGAACAAGCAGCAAGGGAAGAAGAGTGGGCTATGCCTAAATCAGCACTGCTGCCAGAAATAATGCATATCAAAGTTCATCCCTAAGACATCTAGAACACCGAGGAATTAATAAAAAATACGTCTGGATTCTAGACTGCCTTTCAGAAAAGCAACATTCTTCTCAAAGCTTCTTTGCCCTCAGTGTAATATTAAATACAGAACTTATGGGATACCTGAAAGCAGAATTTAACAACTGTTAAGATGTCTTTAAAAAGGTAATTTAAAAAAGAAAAAAAAAAAAAAAAGGCAAACAATAGAACAGAAAACCAAACCCACACAATTTTCCAACAAGATCTATATTTCAGTGTAACATGACTCAGCTTTCAGGAAAAAGCCTTACCAAAAAACTAACAACTATTTCATGACATAAGTGGCAAACATTTTAATGGATAAGTAAGTAAATTTAAGGGTATTTTGAGATGTTTGTAGCATTACTTCCTAAAATTAGAAATTGTAAAGCAGTAACATAGCTAAAGCAATTTCACAATCTACACTTGCTTACCTTAAGAAGAAAAAAAGCTCTGCTCAGTGTTCCAGAGAGGGGAACCCAGTTAGACAGCACATTCACCAACAATATGCCCCAGGAGTTTAAGTCTTGGATCTCTGCATGTGAGATAAACATCTAATCCTGTACCAGTTGAAGATACTGCTAATAGCTCAGTTTCCAGTTCAACAAGATAATTAAGCACCTGAGCAGGTATTTCTACACTTGTACAGGACTAATCACATTTTAAATTATTTATTATCAGAAATCTTAGGTTTCTGGGGTTTTCTTTTTCATTTTTTTCAGGGGGCACTATTTTTTTTTTTTTAATTCTTGTATGATGGAGATACTTACATACACTGTTTATCAAAGACGTGTTCATAATAACACAAAAAATGTTTTAAGACATCTCTATGAATACACTGCAAAACAGTTAAACACTTTCCTTTGTAAAATCAGCTCCATTTCGTCCATCACTACCAAAGCTGAGACTCATGTTTGATGTGTTTGGTTAAAACAAACCAACCCATCAATTTGTTGTCAATATTTCTTATGTAAAGAGCAGGGCCAAAATTCACAAACATACAACTCAGAAGTGCTATGCCGTTGTCTATTAAGCATGCAGGCCAGCACCTACTTACTCACTAAAGTGAAAACAATTCTAGACTTCAGACATCACGTAACTTAACTCCTATCTCATTAAGGAAATCATCAAGTTACATCTGCACAATCCTAATATGCAAGCACCTATTTCTACAGAAATTTCTTAGGGTTGTTTTCCTCAGGTCATAGACTGATGTTGACCTAAAAAAACCTGTACCTTACAGTTCTTGACTGCTGACCTCTATCAGCTGTTACTCACTTCTTTTCCTCTGGAAAAATCATGTTTAAGGATTACATGAGCTCTCCTAAAACAACCTCAGGCAAGGTCAGGTGTGTTAACTCGTATCAGCCTTTGTTATTGGTTTAAACTACCAGCCTAAAGCAGACAAGGAAGCATGCACATAATCTTTTCTTTTATTTTTTTTTTCCCACCAAAACAGTCAGGGCAGCAACCTCCAGTTGGGCAGCAGCAATACCTTCTATAAGCACAGCTAGATCAGAGAAAGACCGCTGTCCCAGCTCTTAGGCATCTTCTCCATTAGCTACATAAGCATCTAAGACTGTTTAGTTTTATGGTGCAAAAAGTCCTGGCTAGGAGTCTTAGTACTGATAAAAAAAGTGTAAAAGGTTGTCAAAGTACATGAAGAGAAGCAGTGTGTCCTTGCTTCAGTACTCATCCACTCCTGAGCATCACTATTGATATGTATTTAGCTACTACCTTTCTCGGGGCAGAGCTTACATTCCCCTTTTTCTAAATCAGAGCTATAAAGCTATGACTGCCTTGTGATTTACTTCATATTCCAGCAGACTTTATATTCTACTTTTAATGGTAGAGCTTCTCAGTGACACCTACTGACATACACAAAGGCCTGGACTCTTACCTTGTGTGAAAACACTGAAAATTTTAAATGGCAATGGAATTTAAAGTAAATAGCATCTGGTTAACTTATATGCATAAGGCACTTGTGAGGACCACATACCTATATACATCTTACTTTTTCTTCTCCTCTGCCTCTGTATCATTACACCTCACTGAAATAGAAAAAACACTTTCATGGCAGGATTCTAGCTCTTTTGACTAGTTGCCCACATAAAAACATCTATCTCTGCTTCAGTAATTGCAACTAGAATGTATGCTCTATCCTATACAAACACACCACAAAGTCCTAAATACAGTACAGTGTGCATGATTCAACATTATAGTCAGTGATACTCCATGTCGATTACCATTGAGTCATGTCATGCACAATTAGGAAAATTACACTAAGCTTTAAACTACTTACAAAATCCACCTGACAAGTGCCTTCATGTTATACTAACACTCCCAGTATTTAAGCTATTTTATTGTATTTATTCTGTATTAAATAGGAAATAGTTTCTCTTCCGCACACTAGAAGTGAATTCCAGTTCTAAAACTCCTTTTCTTTTGTCACCTTTTTTGCTCACAAAGATTTGCTATATCCCTAGCTACTGTAAAGGAATGTTAGAAATGCTGAATAATCAAACTAATACTAATGGAAAAGAAGCTTTATATTAAGGAATTGTTTTCTGTATTATTCTGATTTAAATCTAGACTGTACATAATCTAGACACTTAAACCATGAGAAACAGACCTAACCTCCAAGAAAATACCTGCACAATCTGAAAAAGTCATTGGGGAAATACATTCTGAACTGAATTAAGTTAAAAAGATATTTCTTATTATTTGTAAAGTAAAAAAGCCACCCAAAACTAACTGAACGTATCACAGTAAGCAAGAAGCCCTGTTTTATATTCAGTGAAATTCCTATTTACTAAATTGCATCGAGGGAGAAAATATAATCAAAGTGAATTGATTATGCAATTATGGTATGATTATGCTGCATTTTCCCTCTTGGTACAATTTGGTAAATGTATGTTTATGCAAATGTTAAGCAATATTCCACAGGTAATGCAAGTTACACTTTTTTTATGTCTTTAGTGGAAATATCACCAGGAATCATGAGTGCACATTTAATGCCTCACTATAGCAGATCCTTTCAAATATACATGACTGTGAGAAGGGATAAACTGTCTAGATCATTACTGCACCTTAGTAAATTCATGCTTGTTTTAATTTATGTGTATAATACATATTTTAAAAAGCTGAAATTCACAAGTCTGCTGTAAACTTAATAGTAAAAAATGTAACAACAAAGCAAGACCACAAAAGTGAAAGTGAGAGCACAAGGGGGTTTTTTGCTTGTTGGTTTTGGTTGGTTTGGTTTTTCGGCTTTGTTTTGTTTGTTTTTTACTAGTAAGAAATATACAATATTTTTTTTAATAAGTCTGTCTGGTCTGCAGTCAGACTTAAATGTCTATTTTCCTCATCTCTTTTCTTCTAAAAGTGCAGATTTGTAGAGTCCTAAAACAGAAATAAAAGAGATCTATAGCACAAAGTTAGACACCATAGAATATTATGAAATATAGTAAAGTATTCTCAAAGCTCTGAAAAGCACACTTCACATTTTCAATTTCTGCTCTTACAGGAAAGGGGAAAATACTCTGGCAAAGAGTTTTTAGGATAACTATTTCACACTATCCTCCTTTACAAATACCACTAATAAATATTTGTTCCTTGCTTACAAGTCTTTCTTTCCTGTACTAATAAAATACTCTCTAGATTAGTTAGGGAATGTTTAAACACTTTTCAGCTGAACTGTGATCACCTTCACTTCACCCCTGTCTCCTGTTTCTTCCTTGGACAGTCCTTATTTAAACTGATATAACATAATACCAGAGCTATGAAGCATTAAGTTTTTATAAAGGAGATCCTAAGTCACAGTGTTCTTAAGTGATCCTAACATAACACAGAGCATTTAGTTCCAATGGTTTAACTAGTAGTTTGAGTCTTTGCCCAGAAAGTCGGATGCTTCATTCAATATCCTCCACCAGCATATAGGCTCGGATGGGCTAAAGGTACAGTCAAGTTACTGCATTATTTAGATGGTGATCACCATTAAAAAACAACTCACAAAGCATAATGTTGATCTTGATCGACCCAGACCATTATTAGAAACTTCGCAACTTGTTACTGCATTAAATTTTTCATTATTCAAGCTTAGCTAGAGGAAGCTCCAGTCTAATCTCGCCAAGATCAAATTGCTATTTAAAACCAGCATTAGATCATATAAGTAATACTTCGAAGTATCTGTCCCATGAAGACTTCCAAATTCCAAAATACAGCTGGCAAACTTATACCAGACAATAATGAAATAGTTAACTTACGTCTATACGAAGAATTCTATTTAGCAAAAAGCCAAAGATTACATCCATTACTTTTTTTCTTCCAACTTGCTTCAACATGTAGCATTCACTATTTATGTCTGTGCTTTAGTAATTTATTTTTCAGTGATTCACATAACCTTGGCTTGCTTTAGAAGTAATGAATCACATTATCACCAGATTTCTGCTCAGGACTGAAGCTTGACAGACTTTATTGAAAGAACAAACACTTGTAAATATAAAGTCCTACATCATCAAAAAAATTTCTATTCCTAGTAGTAAACTACCAAACACTGTGATCCCACTATACAATGTGCTGGTCAGCAGAAATATGTCAATACCAGAAACTTGTTATATAAATATCAGTTCTAAATAAACTTTTAAGTTCCAACTACTTAGCTAACCAAAAAATATATTTGTATTACAATTTAAAGCTATGGAAGAGAAAGCTTTTGTATTCTACTTATCCTTCAGTTTATAACTTAGCAGACAAATTTGGAATCCAAAAATCATGCACTTTTAAACCTCTAACAAGTAAAAACATAGCCTGATTTTAAATATTTTGTCCATACTTCACTAACACTGATTAGAAAGATATGGATTCTGAATTGTAAAATGATTTCTCACCTGTTTAGTAACACCCTTAATGAGAAGGTGTAAGGTGTAAGAGCCATTCTCATTTACATTCTTCCCCAGGCAAAAATCACTCTTTAGGAAATGCCTGAAAGCAACTGTAATTGAACACTGGAGTTGTTAAACAGTTGTATTTCCATAACTAAAAACCAAAACAAAAATAATAGGAGCATATGAGAGCCTTAAAGGTACAAAGGGGCATGGGATACATAAAGAAAAATTTTCTCAAGGGAAAAAAATTTAATATGCCAGAGTAGCGGTTTCTTAAGACTTCAGAAAAGGGAAAATGCTGCATGTACAGAACTTTGGGGATAGAAGCTTCAACACAATACAGTAACTCAAGCCCATCTATGCTTTCATTACTCAAATATAATGCTAACAGTCTTGTCAATGCCAATGACTTCTCTCTCATCAACCCTTCTCACTTGTGAATTAGGCTGGGTAAAATAGGATTTGTCTCTTGCTAATCAATGTTTAACCATTTTAATAGAGACACTTGAATTCTGTGTTTACAGATTACTTTCGAAGGAAGTTTATCAATTATATATACTTTCCTAGAACAAAATATATAAGCTATTCTCAAAAGACTTTTGATCTACAAATGGAAACTGGGAAACCAGTCATGAAAAGTCCATTTTGAAATCTAGCAAAATGTAATGATTTTTTGCCATTAAATGAAAATAAAGAACAGAAAAAATTATGTTCTTCTATACAAGTATATGGAGAATCACGACAGATGACAGAGCCTGCACAATCTAAAACCCTATGTTGCTCAAAAAAATCTGCAACTTTTCTGTGGTGTGGTCTCATATACTTTACAGAAATTGAGGAATATCACCTGGACTTGGAGGTGAAGTAAAGTTGAAGTAAAAGGTCATATTTTCCAATGTACCGGTTCTGAAAAGCATATTTAAGAATTTTGTTTCAGTGATATCCATGTTCATTCTGTGATATATCTGTAGCACTTAAGGAACCAGAAGAAAAATGTTTCATTTGGGGGGGAGCTTTTTCAGAGAATGACAGCTACAAATTCAATTTCAAAACCTGATGCATGAGCCAAGACTTCAATGGCAGAAATTAAAGTATATTCAGTTATTTCAAATAATAACAAAAAATTCAACCATAAAACCATTTGTTGGGAAATACAGCTCTATTTCTAAATATGTCCCCAAAAATCAATGTCACTTAAAAAAATCAACTTAAAACTTCTATTGCAATCTTCATCTATAACATATTCAATCAAGAGGGTGCCCTCACTGGTAGCACAAAGCACTGACTTAAGGAGAATAGTCGTAAATGGCATTGTCCACAAATCTTTTCCAAATTGTGGAAAGGACAGAATCTGTTGCCAGGCATTTTCTAATATCTTTAATGCTTTTCCTGTTACTTATTAATAGACCTTTAGTCATTAATTCATATTGTAATTGGAAATTTCTGACCAGTGAACCTAGTCAGACACTTCATGTGCCCATGCCCTGACTGTGAAGCCTTTCTCTACCCTCAGCCCAAACTCCCTCAAATAGAGAGAAAATTGCCTGAATGTATCTGAGCAGCTTATCCAAAGCCCAATGAGGATGTACGATGCTATTCCTTCAGCCAAGAGACTCTGCTTCTGGTCTAGCCTAGAGTTCATGTCAAACCTTGAGGGATATCACTGTAAATGGGTCCATGAGCTGGCACAAAGCCCCTTCCACCATCTCTGCCAAGGAGCACTACCTTTGGCAGATGGGAAGGTCAGGCCCATGAAGCAGAGAATCACTTAAACCAAGATAGCAAAAACCATCAGGGAATATGAAACAGAGCTCTTTTATGAAGGAGAGGCACTGGATTTCTAAACACTTAGCTTCCATCTACTGTGCTAACATTGATTGCCAAGCACCACCAGTTCAGTTCTCACATGGATTTATAACAGCACATTTGGAAAGGCTAACTTGTATGACCAGGGGATTAAATTTTCTTGAATTAGTATTCCAGAAATATAATGATCGAACTCGATTACTGCCACTGAGATACGTTAATATAGAGGAGCCAGAGGAGAAAAAAGGAACAATTCTATTATCATACAGGCTGTCCCAGTAGAAAAGGTTTGAGCTCTTCAAATCACAGTAATGTCAACCAGTTACAGTAATGGGGTTATTGAAAGCTCAATTACATTTTCAAGAGTTTTAATGAATTAAAAGAGTTACTTCTTAATTGGAAAAAAAATAGTTATTATTATTTTTATTATTATTTCCTTCCTTTTTAAGTAATAGGGCTTTTGTTCACCAAAATTTAAATGTCCAGATTACCTATTTTATAATTTTAAACAAAAACTATTTAGATTAAATTGGAGACTAGCAAAAAAATTGCTTGAAATATTTGCTTCAGCTGAATAAAATAAAGCTTCTCTGCTGCGTAGCCTGGATGAAGGAAAATGACTTGCAGACAGATTTGGTTAATCCACCCTTGATTTATTTCTATGTCTGGATACTCAGAAAAGGGTAAATAGTAACTAAACTCATAAAATTTCTGTTCCTGTATCAATCTAAAATCCAAATGAAACTGGAGTTAAGCACGATAAATACACCAGTGCAACCCTCTGGTTACACGGAACGTGTCATTACTTACGGTACTGGTTCATCCACTTCACTATCTTGACTAACTGTGGCCCAGACTCACTCTTCCTATTTTGTGAAGACTTGAACATTTAGAATGAGAAGGATGAAAAATTAAATTTCCACCTGACATGACTGAAGTATAGTGGCACTACAGCAGAAAAGTTGCATAGCCTAATTATTCCTGTAAACATGATGAGAGTTTTTGCACAGAAAGAATCTTTTTATGGGTATTGATATAAACAATTCAGTTTAGTAAAAGCTGCAGATCAAAGGCCTCATCATCCCCCACCCCCAAAATTAAAGATAGAAATGCTTCTATTTTGCATTTAAAACTCCTCTTTGCCAAGGTGGTATTACTTCTTAATTTGTTATTTCCATCTGCAACATGTCAGACATATCAATTAGGTATCACAAAAACACTCTACTCCTATCAGTGTGTTTTGCAGGCAGTAGCTGGGAACAAGTAACACTCTAAGTTACAAGTAGATACAAACATAAATAGCACCTCCCCAGAGATCTATATGTGGCCCCTAAAGCATCCTAGAAATCAGGTTCCCAGGCTCTGAACTTTAGATGTGCAAGGCTGCTGTCTTTATGAAAAGAACTCTTTGGCTCAGCTACAGTTGTCATGGAAACAGCAACTTTGATTTTTAGATCTTTAGTATACGTGGTATTTCAGCCATATGTTGCATGCATTTAAGTTCTCTACGTATTCCTCCCCTTTAAAACTGACAGAAATACGAGAAACTGAATGATTACAACATTCAAGTAAATGCATGCAATGTACTTCTCAGTGTGGAGAAACATGTTTGCAATCCAGAATAATTGCAAATTTGAGCTACTATGAGCATACTTGATCTGTGTTTTTCCCTCTGTCCCAAACAGTTCCTTTGTGGCAAGACTGCACTTGAAAAATTAAGTCTTTATTTTTCTGATAAAACCATGAGGTGGGCTTAATCTTGCTTCCTAACACAGTAAACTGCTTGTTGTGCATTACTCCTGCATTAACAACATCTGAGAGAGGTTCCAGTACGGATCACACAAGTGGTACTGCTGGGCAGAAAACAAGCTCTCCAATATCCCAATTGGTTTGTCTTTCTCCAAACTGGGATCAGCATGATACCTTACAGCACCTTAGGAGGCACAGTAAATAGTCTTGACCTGGTGGCATGCTGATGCTATAAGTAAGCATCATATACACATGCTCTTCTAAAAAAATACCACCAAGATCCAGTGACATACAAGACTGAGCTATAGTCTCAATTCCAAAAAAAAAAAAAACAAACATAAAACAAAGATAGCAAAAGACTGCTTAGCTTATTAAAAAAAAAAAAAAAAAAAAAAAAAAAAAAAGCCAAAAAACCAACAACAATTAAATAAAGCAGTGCAACTGCTCACACACTGGCATTACAACCATGACTGCCGGCACTTCTGTATTTTAAGCTTTAAAAAAAACAAAGCAAAACAAAAAACCCCAACAAACCAGAAAAACAGAACTATGATAGCTCCTGTATTCCTTCATCATCCAAAAATCTGCGTAGGCAACCAGAGAGACAAAGAGTACCCACTCTTCTATCACTCAGGGTTCTCAAAACAGAGTCCCAACCTCAGTCCAAGCAAAAGAGCACTCTCACAGTATTTCTTCATAAAACAGAGATCACTTTATAACTAACAAATTGGCAATCATCTTCTCAGCTACATTCAAATTCTTATCTTCAGAAGCCAGGAACTTAAATACCTGACAAATTATTCTAAAAGCTTACATCTGAAGAAACAATAATTAATTTAAGAGAATTGAGAACCGGGTGAATACTAATGGTCAGTATGGGCAAGATCCTTTGCAACAGTTGACTTGAACACGGTACTGCTGCTAACTCACCGCTTCCTAGATTAAACACAAATCCCACTTCCACAATGTATATATTTGAAACTTAAAGAGATAACCTTGTTTTATTTTGCACATTTTCATTAATGAGGCTCGGTTTTAATTAAAACTATATAAACAAACCAGACCCAGAGGACTCTGGTCTTTCATACTCGAATGCTATTAGGAAGCATTCAGCATACTCCTAAATGAAGACTTTTTTACTCTAGATTTCTTCCTCTCCACTCCTGGGGATAAGTAAGCAAATGGATTAGTCAATGGTGACGAAAAAGACAAGACAGCAAGTTACTCTGCCATGTGAACAACTCTTAAAATTCAAAATAGATCACCTTTTATTTAAATATAAACGCAGTGTAAAGCAGCTGCTACAATGAATGACATGTTCTCAGTGTAGAGCTACTACCACAAGGATTTCCGACCACTGATGTATGACAATATCACAGCTATGGAACAGAAATACAAGCTAAAAACTACTTTATCTACAGTTTAAGCACATCACAAACAGAAATCAGAACATTCAGGCAGGAAAATAACTGTTGCTTTCCTCTCAAGCAGAAGAAAGTAAATTTCAAATATTTAAGGTAGTCAAACAGCAGAAGTACCACTTGTCAATTATGAAATCCAAAATGCCTAACTACTTTCTCAAGGAAAAAAGAGGGAAACAGTTTTCCTTAAGGAAATACAAACAAAAAAGCCCCAACATTTGAGATAAAAGTGTGAGCTGCTTTCTCTTTCACTGTACTATTAGAAGTAATAAAGAAGAAACATGTTATCTTAAGATCTGTTATTTATTCCACCAACACACTCAGAATGTAATTCGTCACTCATCCTTAAACGTGTTCTATCATGTTTCATACTGTTATAACACTGAAAATTATGCAGTGTTTCATATAAATACTAAATTCACACACATTTAAACGCTCTCCAAATGCTACTTAGACCTTTAAAATTGAGATCTGTTTTTTTTTTTTTTTTCCTGATTTCCTTTATATAACGAAATCCTACTGAATCCCTGAGTATCACATGGATAAACCTGAAACCAGCTCAAAATAACCCCTAGCACAGTTGCACAAACACGGCTCCATGCAAGCTCAACTATAGTGTTTTTGGACTGGAAGTAGAAACTCCACATTACATATATTCACAGTATTTAATAGATGGTAGATGACAGATTCTCCTATCAGTAAAATAAATCAGTAAATACTGAAAGTATCAACTCTACAGAGGAGTTTGGGGAAGTTTTAGCTCTACTTTCATCTCTACACTATAAAAGCTCTATATTTTGATTTACAAACTAAATCGCTAGTATCTAGCAAATAAATTGAAACTGAATATTTCTTGGCATTTTTAGTTTGGAGATAATACGATAAATTCTCTGCTTTCAATTTCATATAATGCTACTGTTATCAAAGTTCTATCTACTATTTGATTTCAGTAAAAATTGAGAAATCTCAGAGAATGGCATCTGGATAACACAACCAGCCACTTCAGCCGTATCTGCAGCTGCATAATGCTGCCAATGAACCACACACACAAACGGCATCCACAGATGGATCAGGAGGGCAGAACAGAGGAAAAACTGAGTGCATGGCAGGGAGAAGGCTGCTACTGAAACACTGCATAGTATTTTTGTCCACATTTTAAAGTGGTTGGTGGAAAACTAGAGGGTGCAGAAGTGCCATAAAAATGATTCAATGATCAGAAAGCTACCTTACAATGAGAGGCTTAGAGAATTCAACATGTTTAGTTTTCCAGAGAGATTGAGAAATGAGATTACAGGATATAAACACTTTCATAGGGAAAAACACCACAGGGTGGTGGGGAGGGGAGTAGAGAGAACATAGTAACAAGATCCAGTAGCTGTAACATGAGACCAACATGTCCAGATCTTAAGGAATTGAGGCATTATTTCAAAATAGTGAAAGGTTCCAAAAGTCATTCATAAATGAGCAAAGGAAATGCTCCATTTCTTGATGATATTTTCAAAGCAAGATTGGATCCTCTCCTGGAAGAAATGGATTTGCGAGACTTTTGCTAGGTACCACTTGAGGTACAAGTGAATAATGACAAACAAAAGGTCAGTCTAAGTCTTTAATTGCCTTCTGAAGAGGCAAAATCTATGAATCTACACAATGCTCAAGAACTGTCAGACAAGTCCTTGGCATGAAAAGGATGAATAGGATGGATTAAGGGACACATGGTATTTAAGGGGAGTGGCCTGGTGCACACACTACCTAACAGGCTTTACCAGTTCAGAGCAAAGCTCCAATGTCCTGTTTGTGACAAAGGCCAACAGATGTCTGGAGAAGACATAAAAACAGGTCAAGCACATGGACATATCTTCCTGATGTATTTACCAATGTCCACCTACTTGCAATTTAGTAGATGAATTAATTTTTAGATCAACGATTTTTCCAACCCTAGTTTCTCTAAGCATTTCAATAATCATTATATGCTGTGCCATTGCATTCTATAGTTCACCTAGTGTGTTTCAGTATTTCTGAAGCTATCAACCAATATTTTACTTCTGATCATTTCCTACACTTGTGTAATAAGCATTCCTTGCTCACTTTTTCCATACTACTCATGATTTTACAGGCTCCTACCTTTTATTTCCTAACATGTTTTACCCAAGCCTGATGAGCCTTGGTCTACTTAATCACTCCCTATATGAGAGTTGCTTTGGTACCTCTGATTATCCTCACCAGTCATATAGCTTTTCCAACTCTGCTGTAACCTTTTCCAAGATGAAGAGCAAGAAAGGACAACACAGCAGAATTGCTGTATCCAGTAGAACAAAAAAATCCTCATGTGGTTCTTCATTTGTTTTTAATGGCTTCCAGCATGCTACATGCTTTTTTGACCACTGTTGAGAATTGATCTGAAGCTTTCCCAGAGCTAACTTCCGTAACTCCAAGAACTCCTTCCTCAGTGAGAACTGCCAATTCAAAATATAACATATATAAATTTGGGATTGCTTTTCTCCAAATACATTTAGATATGACAAAACTGAGTTTTACCTGCCATTACCCAGTCACCTGGTATTGAGAGATTCTTCCCCTGAATAGCTTATTATCATCAAACTGTCATCCCACAATGCACAATAATCTCTAAAACAGACAGAAAAGTGCATATCACAAGTTCAAACCATGAACTAATGCTCAGTGAAAAATACAAGTAACAATTCTAATCACAATCCTTGAAAGATTCAGATTTTATTTTCAGCTAATTAGCAGAACAGAAAGGCTTTTAAAAACACAACAAACCTCATTCAGCTCTCTAAGGCATTAGAACGAGCAGAAATCAGATGTAAAGGAGGAGATACCTGCAGAAGTCACACCATGTGGTTATTTTTTAAAAGCCCACACAGGCCCCAACACCCAATGGCTTAAAATCCACTGTTCCAAAATACATGAAAGCAGTTTCCAAGCAATAGAGCTTTTTTTAAATTATTATTTTTGTTTTGTAAACAGACTTCTTCAGAATTTAAGATACATATGCATATACACTTAAATAAAATGCAAAAGCATTCCCTGGGTATTATTGTATATTAGAAACTTAAGAAATTTGATTGCAAAGGACACTCCAGATTAATCAATTTTACTCTTAACAATTGTAAACTCCTCAGTAGACACCAAACCCCTCAGATTTAAACCAACCCTACCATGTGGCTTTATTAAAGACTGGCAGGGCAATCAGGTTTTTTTTTTTACTGTTGAGACGTTAGCTTCAAAAACCTTTACTATTTAATATGCAAAGTAATGTTACAATGTTGAGACCATACAGTTTCAGTTAGCATTGAGGTAAGTGTCCTACCACAGTAAAGTGCTGTGAAACCATGTAATAAAATTTTCTCATGTGATGAACCTGAAAACAGCACAAGGGCAACAGGGAAAGGGAGAAATATCAAATTCACTGTCTAGCTCCTATCTCATTTCAGTAAATCTGTGCCTAACATGTCTTTATAATTTCTGTGCAACAATACATCTGCTTAGTGTTTTATGTTCTCTTGATAACACCACTTTCTGCAAGAGTTTATAATACACAGGAGTGCATCTTCCTGAATTCATTTGGTTCCCAACCATTTGTAACATTATTAACCAACTGGTTTTCCTGTGCATTGGATAAGAATTGACATTTTGGACATTTAAAGTTTTCAAAACTTCAAACTGTGTGTTTTATAATGGATTTGTTTGTTTGTTTATTTCATTTGAAGCCCATTTTCCTTGCATAAATTTCACTACAGTAGAATTTTGAAACATGGTTCATGCAGACATGTCTACAGTTAAATTATTTCTTGATGTAATGTTACATTTATATTGTGTGGTTGCCAGAATAGAAAAATCCGTTCGGAGTCTGTAAATTTAACAGGCTCAGTTTAAGTTACTAAGACCTACTGGGTTCCTATTCTTCCCTAAAGCCAAGCTTGCAGACTCTTGACATCCTTCAGTTGCCTAGAATCACCCTGCAGATTGTTATGTCTAAAAATACAGCAATTCTATTATTGCACATACAGTGGCACAAGTTTGAATGGCCAAAGTAAATTAGCTTAAAATTATATTTGTTACTGTCAGATTTACATAACTCATCTTTAGTTCCACTGAGAGATTACAAAAACATTGCCATGTTCTGAAGCAACAGGCTAATGGCAGTGGAGGTAAAAGAACATGTGAGGCTGAAAAGCACCAACAATTCTACACTGTTACTCCAAACTTCTGTACTTACTTTGGTTTCAGAACCAGTCTTCAAAAAAATCACCACAAGCCTTTGTGTATGTTTTCTTACATATTTTTCTCCCTCTTTTTATAAAGAGGGGGAAAAGTACTCATTAATGGTAAGTCCTAGCTACACTTTTTTAAACTTAACACATTTTTAGAGTAACAGCAAGGCCTTGCAACAACAGTTAAAATAGTTACTGTAGAGAATAATTAATATGCAGCAGCTTTTAAATTCTTCATCTGGCAAAGGGGTAGGAGAGAAGGAGACATTGTCTTGTCCCTTGTTCTGAAGGAGATGATAAGTTTTCTTGTATTTATCACTAATTGAGAAACCTAAAGTTGTACTAATAAGAAGTGTGTTGATTCGTTGGCCTGTAGTAAGTGGAACACCAAGCCAAAAAGAACACAAAAATCCATATTCATACAGGGGTTATTCAACATCTCTTCTCTCCAATTACTTTATTCTGGACCAAGTTGATGGTATGCTTTCATGAAGCATGACTAAGGAATTACATTTGCAGAGGTCTGTTATCCACTCACATAGATACCAGTGAAGTATTCCATTTGCAGTACCTTATAAGGGATTTTTAGAGAAGTCCCTCACTGACTGTTCCACAAATTCCAGTAACAGAAATACTGCAGCAAGTTTTCCACTTAAACAGTAGGGCCACATACTGTCATTAGAGAAGGAACAATGTTAAAATATGACCAGTCTCAGCTCTGTGGTTTCAGATCAATATAGCAAGTCTTCAAAGAAAGAGTAAGACTCCTTGAAAGACTACATTTCATCTTTGCAGATGGGGGGGGGGGGGGGGGGGGGGGGATAAAAAAATAAGGAAAAAAAGAAAATCAATACATGAGAAGTTGTTTTCCAGAATGTTATAAAATGTTGTCATCAATATCATTTACAGTATGCTGTTCTCCTTAGCTGATTTTATTTAACTTACTGCTGAGTAAGTGGTATTCAAGCCACTCACAGGAAGAAACCATGGAAGTGTCAAAGCAGGTTAAATTCTTCAAATAGCCAGTGAGCCCCCAATCCCAACAGACTACTGATTTAAGGAATAGAATAATAAGTATAACACTTTTGTCCATATACATGTTAAACATAGGAAAGTCTTTAATAGCATGATTTTATTATGAGGTATTGTGCAGAAATTATATATTGTCCCTGAAACAGTCATCAGTCTTCTAAACATATGCTCTCTCCTCTGAAATGTTAGTTTAATAAGTGTAATTCCAATTAATCCAAAAAGTAAGTAACTCTACAAAGGTTTTATTTCAATGCCAACTGAATACAGTTAGTTAAATAATTAACAATCCACATGGATTAATAACTAAAAATATTTCAGAAAATCTTTTAACCCCAATAAAGATTCTCACGGCACTAAGATGGGTGCAGGACACCAAAGGATTAAATTCTGTGATGGACAATGGAACAAACGGCATAGAACAAAGAGAAGACCCATAAACTTCTATTTTGTAGGAACTTCAGGGCAACACATATCATGAAAGACTGATGTTTAAATCTACATCATAAATGCAGCACTTCAGAAACATGCAAGTGAGCTGTGAACAAATATCTGGCCAGAAACATGCTTAGAGAAACCAAATTCGTATCTTCAAGAGAGGCTGCAGCAGCTTGAATAAACATACTGGCCCATCCAAACCTAACTCATGTAGCCTTAAACAGGGTAAGGGAGACTAAGAAGTTCTCTGTCAGGTAACACAAGGATACCAATACAGTTTTCTACACATAGCAATATTTCTCAAATTTGATTGAAGAAATACAAAGTTTAAACTCAAGTATAAATACAAACAGTGGCTTTTTGTACATATACAAGTTTATAATGTCACATACCTGTAATACACCTAGGAAGGACAGGGATCAAACAGATGGACTGTAACATTTACATTAGGGTGGTCCCTATGGATATTTTTAAAATTAATTTCCACATGAAATATGAAGATTTTTTCATTTATTTTCCCCCCCTCATATAAACCAATCAGCTATATCCTTGGGGCTCCACATATACGGGGAGCAGAGGCAGAAGTGTTACTGAACATTTTCATGCTTGGTGGCCTACAGTAGCCCACACCATTAGTAGTAACCTCCTCCCATCCCATCCCATCATCTCTTGTATTACTGTGAATCATCACAAGACCCTACAGCCCCAACCTTCCCCCAGCTTCAAGTACAGACTCTTTAAAAGATGTGGGAAAATTACTTTCCCCAACAGACTCTTTTTTATTTGACTGTTACTTCATGTTACAAGGCTGCACTTTATAGTCTGTAAAAATTGTTCTGTTCAGTCAGTGGTTTACAAATTAACCTGTAAAATGGCAAAAAGCTCAATAAAAAATGTTCTTCATTCTAACATCACAGCCAAGGCTCACAGAGCATGAAAGGAAGTATTTCCACAAAACTCACAAACAAGGAAAGACACATGCACTTTGTTGATCCAGTGGTTGCTAAAACACTCAAGGCAAGAGATCTTAAATTTTCATGAAGAAATGCCGCTCCAGCAACTGGCATCAGTAAATGTTCTTGGATGTTCACTTAAAAAAAAAAAAAAAAAAACAAAAACACCAAACAATACCACTCCCCCAAAACCCTACCAAATCCAATAGTCACTTATATGCCAAAACAAAAGCAACCAATACTGAGGGTTTCACTGCACAATTTTATTCCAACTATTATAAAATACAAAGTACTAGTCACAAGACTGCTACCAGAATTGTTAATATGTGAGTCTACCACAAAATTCTCAAGTACGTTACATTCAAATTTTCTTGTCAAAGCAATCCCCTTATGAAAAAAAAAAAATCCAAAGCACTCTAAAATTCACCTGAAATAAGCCAACAGTTAAAACAAACACACACACAACCCCCAGAAATCAAATTTAGAATTACAAGAATCTAGCTAATGCTTTAACTACTACCCTACATAAAATTTGTGTCTGATTCTAGTTTGGAAACAACTACTTAATTTAACAAGCATTCTGTGATGCCTACTGGAGGTTACAGTCACAGAATGATTAATAAGTACTGAAGTACAATTTGGGAAGTTTGCTTTAGATCAGGTTATCTTTTATTAGAAAAAAAGGAATCAAAACATAACTAATTTTTGCATTTATCAAATTAGTACTGCTGTCAAGGCAGCAGAGTACAGTAAGACAATAGCACTAAAATATGTAATTATTGCAGTAAACTGTAAGTAAACTATTGCCATAGTTTGGAAAAGTGCTAACTGGTGCTGGTTTTCTAAAGAAATTGTTAGATAAAAGCAGCCACCATTGTGCATGAATACTTTTGGGAACTAATTAATATGTTCTGATATATGCTAACATTTATTGACTGATACACCCTCTAAAGACTTTGCATTTGGTAATAATTTAAGTGCTGTACTTACAAGCTAATTTTGACTTTGCATTCACATCAAACAGGAAATAAGAATCCTCAAATCATTAAGTTTTTTTCTGTCTAGAAAAATGCCTGAAACAAGGATTCTTTGTTCTGAAACCAAACCAAGACCTGAATATCTGTATGAGGGTCTCCCTGGAACAAGACAAGGACACATACACAATCCATTATATACACTACATTCCCATATTCCATCTTGTACAGCATGCAGCTGCTTAAAATCTTGTCACCACAAAATGCCATATATTAAATAACACAGGAAAAGTATGAAAGGTGTCACTGAAATTACACAAGACAAGTTTAGTCAAGTTCGAAATCAATGGCTTTTCAATCCTTAAATATCACAGGTTTTTCAGCTCCTCAAATTCCTTGTAACAAAGGTTTTGAACAAATGAAAAAGAACAATCCCTTTTTACAGTTTTATGTCAGTACTTGGTTAACCCTTATCAGTTGGTAAAGCTTTAAACTACCTGGTAGTTCTGCCTGATATTTACTTGTCATGCCTAGACATTCTTCTACAGAGAAGCCAAATACTGTTTCCAACTGAGGTCACTATTTAGTTGTGGAACCTGATACAGCAAAGGTTGAAGGATTAACAGAATCTGCGGAGATTTTGTGATTCCATCAACGACAGAAAACTAATCCAAATCAATTCCTGGATATCTGAGAGGATTTTCATATAGGCTTCTATTGCATATCAGTTATCTCTAGAGTGCCATCTCATGTTTACATTTACATGCACATATTTAATATATATCACGTAAAAGAGATGTAGGAACAATCCCTGTATTTCATGTTCCTGCTGCTATATGAATACTTCACAGATTTTGTTGCTTAAGTGTCATGTTGTGAGACATTTAGTATCTTTCTTCATACTTAAAAAGTACATGATTTAAGCACTATTTTTATTCCATATTTTTAAAGATGGCATAACAATGAGAGGAAGCAAGTCTAAAAAGAGTTTACCTTGTTTTCCAACATTCATTCCTGAAAACTGGTGTTTCCAGTTAACATTTAAAACCTATTCTCAGCTCCAAAAAACAAGTATTTTGTACGTAAATTTTACAGCACCATTTTAAGAAATTTATCGCATCCCATTGCTTATCACAAAATAATACATGCTTTTAACTGCAACCTTGACACAAGCTTCCACAGTCATAGTGCACATATTTTAAACTTACACATAATTTGTACTAATGCTCCTGGAAAACATAAAAAAGAGCTTTTTTTTCTGTGTCTTAGAACAAGGAAAAAAAAAATAAAAAACCTCTTACAATATCTTAATTTCTCCTTCACATGTGTGTTTTTTTCTTTAAACTTGATATGTGAATAATTTATCATCTCTTTCTTCTTCCTAACTCTCATATTAGGACTGCTTTGCCATCTACACTATGCAATCACACGTAAGTAGGCACATAAAAATCACAAGAAACAATGCTTTTTGGTTGCTCCAGTGACCACAAATGTTCAGAAAAATTCACCCACAAACATGTTAGCAAGACCATGTTTTTCAGAATATGGTTTGGAAAGCACAGACAGGAAAACCAAAAGAAGATACATATAAATGTTTTACTGTTTGATTTATCGTTTCTTTCTGCTAAACCATCACTACAGTTTCATGTTGCTTTTTTTACATCAGAAAGGAGAGGAGGGTTTACTAGTATTGTAGAGAGTAAATGACAAAGCAGTAGGAATCAGAAGCAAGTACATTTTCAGACTGTTAAACTAGAGTGAAGCCAGCCTTGAAAATAAGTGTATTCCCCAATACTCTCTGCCTTTTTGTTGGGATCAGAAAGACTGTGGATAGTTCACACATGCAAAAATTGCACTGATCCTCACATAAACATCCTTTCTATTTCTCATTTCCCCTCTTCAAAAGTTCATCTTTAATATTCTCCTCTAAGCTTGACCACACACTTATAAGATAAATATGCCTTTAGGCCAAATGCATTTAGCATGCCTCATGAATAACTAAGAAGCCTGAAAAATATCCTCTACCAATTTTTTGTGGGTTGGATGAAGGGGTGGCTGTCCTTTCCTATCCAGAAGCAGACACATGCCATCTCTGCAGCTCAAAGCATTAAACTAAACTGAAAATAAGAGTGCTTTAACTTCACACTCCATGCTCTGATCTCCGCTGGCAGAGGAGCTGGGCGCACCTCTGGTTATGACCCAGGGTAGCACTGAGGTGACATTCTCCCACGAGAGTGCTGGGTGCGCTGCTGGGGGAACAACATTTTACGTTCCCACTGCTAACTCTGACAGCTCATCTGCCAGGCCTTGTGACTTCTTGAGCCCTCCTACACACCTCCATGACTGCCAGCAATTTTACTTAATTAAGCATTCCAAAATCTCTCCTCAAAATTCAAAACTTTGGAATGTTGCCCCAACTGAATTCTGTGGAAAAGTTCTTACGTAACCCTAACTGTTGTGGCCACTGAATAGTTTCCAAAGATAAAATTCAAGTTCATACCAGACATGACAGGTTATGAACACTGCTATATTTAAATGTAAGCTTAAACAGGTATTTCTGGTCATTCAGCCTTTGCTTTTGGCTCAGAAAACATGTTTGTGAGGTAGTTCAAGGACTAGAAAAAACACTACTAGCCTACTAGAAAGTCACGTGTTCTGGTGCTTCTCATAGCAGAATACACCCAGATTACTGCATACACATTAAACGCACATACTATAAACCCTAATTTAAAAGCATAAACCAAGCAGTATGCCAGAAATTTTCTAATTTTTTTTTTTTTTAACAGCTTGATCAAACAAAAACATGAAGTACACTTCTGTTGAAGACATTATTAAACCTTAAACAGGTCCTGCTAAAACACTGGAGCTACTGCAAGTTTTGTCTTCGCTCAAACCAACAGCAGCTGCACAAGTGCCATGTTAGGATTAACAATTTAGAGAGCAAAGGGAGCAAAGACCTATTTATTAGGTACTTATCTACAAAAGCTTGCCTTGGTGGCAGAATAACCAAAACTAAAACAAAATAGTTAATCTGCCTAAAAACCAAAACCAGACTAAATCATTCTCAGATAACCAGGAGGTCTTTGTAAGCTTTTTTTTTTTTTTTTTTTTTTTTTTAAAAAAAAAAAAAAAGAGGGGCAAACAGTAAGACATTCAATATTCCCAAAGGCACTACATTGATTAAGGGGAATCATTTTAGTGCTATGGTCATCTCAGCACAGTTCATAGGATAATGTATCAAGAATAGTATGCAATTATAGATATTTTGCTAAGAAAATATCTTTTCTCGCTTTTAGGAGCACACACTGCTTAAGGTTTGCTGACAAATGAGATGCTGAAAAAATCTTAGCTCCAAAGCTGACAGTGGAAGTGCAGCTGAAATAGGATTCTACCTATGAAACACTTCATTCAACACCAGGATACAAAAAATATGACATCAACTTTGATTCCAAAAACAACAATCCTCATACAAGGTATTTTGTGTACTGGGTACAAAACCACATCTTCAGAAAGTAATCATACACTTGTGCTCAAGAGTGTTTTGGTCAATAGATAAAGTATAATATTTTTGACCTTCAGCATGGGAATAAAACCCTGAGAGATACTACTTTTACCACAGACAATGGAAGGACACAGCTGGACTCAGCTTTTGTAAAAACTAATCCCTGTTTTTTGAAGGAATCAAAAGTTTGAAATTAGATCTTCCAAAAAGTTATTTCCTCCTCAATTTACATCTGCCATTCAAATTCTAGAGGAGTCAAAATCTTAGACTTTGTTTTGTTCTGGATACACTTTTGGTCTATTTAATATGTCAGACTAAGATTCTATTATTTTTACATCCTACTTTTTGACTTCATTCCCTTTTACTCTAAATTTTTAAATCATTCTCAGAATTATAAAACTCCTTTGCTCAGAATGAATGATCAAAATAAATGCCAATATAATACAAACAATTGCTAATTAATGTTTTATATATTAAAACCCATTGCAAATGCCACGTTTTGCATAAAGGAGCTTTTTTTTACTACCACAAAACCTCCTCCAAAGCCCCGCACAGAATCAATGTAAAGAAATGCAAACATTTCAGAGAAAACACAAATATGATAATTATGCAATCTTTCTGAATATGTTCAACAACAACATATCCAGAAAAGAAGACAATAGAAATACTGAAAACGGAAAGGTATGCAGGGAAAATATTCTGGAGGAAAAAAAAAAAAAAATTAGATGTATTTCCCTCTCCACTTTGCAGAAAGTGAGAAAAACAAGCATAACCTCTGTTCAGTTGCTCTCATATCTCCAAGTTCTTTCATGTTCTCAACAGCCTTTTTGCACCTTTTTGAAAGGAAAGGAAATGCTACTGCCTTTCAATCTGTTGTCTAAGAAAGATCAGTCCTATACTACAACACTGGAAAATATAGACAGTTAGGGTGAGGAATATATAAATACATAATCTTTATTATAATCATATACATTATAAATTAATATATTCTTTATTCTCCTCTATGTATTTTTAATATATATTAAAAAAAATGCAAGAATAAAATAAGATCTTCTGAAAGAAAAACCACTACAGAAGTAAATGGGGAAGATGTGCATTTTAATTTAAGGAACCTAAGATCCCATCCCCACACTCTTTACAGTTTTATAGCAATTATGCACAAGGTTTGCATAAACACTTCAAAATCATCAAAAGCTGTTTTATCAAAACAGCACTTAAGTTTTACATATGTTTCAACACAAATTAGTATTCAGAATTAAACAGCAAGCTGATAAAAAAAAAAGGATGTCAGCTGTCATTTTAAACTCTAACTGGATATACAGAGAATGGACCCAAAGGAAGGCAAAGACTGGGCCAAAGTGACAGATAACTCCTTTCCAAATACTTTTTGTAATTTAATTATCTTATTAATTCTCCCACTGGCCTAAACTCCTAGCTACTCATGATGAATTTTATCACTACCAGAAAGCTTGAATAATAATTATTATAGCAGTAATGTTATTGGAACCATGATGACACAAGGATATTGCAAAGTAAGGACAACAATAACACACTGATTGCTAGAGACAATAAAAAGACATGCAGACGCAGTTGGGCTTCCTGCAGACACATTTGCAAACAATACCTGTATGGTAAAAATACCATCTTAATTTATAGTCATAAAAAGCTAAACTACAGCAATGAATTAATTACTTGGGAACACTCAATTGACACTCAGTATGAAGCCAGACCCTGACACTCAAGGGCACAGCCTGCAATAACGTGGTTGTCCTGGTAGCCAGCATATTCCTGACACAAAAATGTACATATATGTGCAACATGAATGCTTCTGCAAGTATTGAGAATTTATACCAGTGAAGAGCCTGAGCATACCAGCTATAATCAGCACTAGCAGTAATTTTAATATAGGCAATTACTGATAGGAACATCAAATGGAGGGACGTCAGCTCTCCAAAACTTAAAAGGTCAAGTGGAGATGAGTTGGGAGTGAATAAAGAACCAATTGACCCAATTCCAGGAAGGAAAGAGGTTGGCTTTTCTCTCCTATGCGACTGAAGACTTCTCGGAATGCCGTCTTTCTTAAGATGCTGGGCTTTGAACACAACTACTTCACAGGGCCACAAGTTTTTAGAGGAGTAGACAAATCCAACAGAATTGATGGGCTTGAGGATCACACAAAGGTTAGGGTTTGAGTAAGATACTGCCCGCACCCCATCCAGATAGTGAGTAGGCCAGATTGCAGTTAAGAGTCTGTACGTATTTATGAAGTGCTGCAGCCCGCTGGCCAAATTTCAGATGCTTCTCAACACTGGACTCCTTTCACTCAATCTTTTCTCTTTTATTTCTGGCTGAAAAAATAATGCAAAAACCACATAACAGTTCAGTTATTTTTCTACAGCATGCCACTTTCATTATGCTTGCTAGGCTAGTATTTCAGATATATAAACAGATAAATAGCACCACATTTCAAACAAAGCACTTACCACTATTTTAATACTTCTTTGACAATATTTAGATGCACTTCAGATAAGTGACAGAAACTACAGATTGCACACAGTTACACAAAAGGCTGTATTTTGACCCAATTAGGTGGTAATATGTGGAGGATTCCATATGCAAAAGCCACCAATTTCTTAAAGAGAAGCAAGAATTTGAGAGAAGGCATCCATTATTAGAAGACAAGTCAGGTCAGAGTAAGTCTAACAGTGAGTGAGTGACTCATGGCTGCCAGTCAGTAGATATGGAAATGACTTGTTCATGAACTGTTCAAATGTCCCTAACTTCAACAGCCAGGGGCAATACAAAGCTGTGCAAAAGAAAAATCCACCTGCAAATATGTCAGTTTTCTTAAGTAAGGAAGAAAAAAAAATTTTTACGATTTACTGAACTTCAGATCTACATGATAAACTGGAAAGCAGTGGTTTAACTTGTTATGCTAACTCCAAAGTTTAAGTAGTTTAGCAAAGACTGTTAGGTTTTGGGGTTTTTTTTTTAATATATATCTATATTTTATATGTGTTTATATACATACACGTATATAAAATGCACAACCAGCCAATTTTAATTTAGTGGAGTATTTGGTCTCTGGTTTTGTTATGGTTTTGCTGTGTCTTAAACCAATTGCTTTGATAACAATGTCCAGCGAGATCTAAAAACAAGACATTGTAACTTCCAAATATTCAATTTCAAAGACACATTGCAGACATGAAAATTTTAGTTACTTTTGCCATGTTCAGAAGTAGAAAACCGACAAGAAAAACAAAGGGAGCATTGGCATGGCATTATGCCATAATATTGTTTTAGCTGCTTTATCACAAAGTAAATAAACTCCTTTAAACACTTTATCCTGAGATTCTCAGACTTGAACTAATTCCCTACTTCATAGCTACCATTACCAAACCTGTAATATTGCATTAATTCACAAAGACCACCACCATGGCACTTGCATTTCTTTGGCTGTCCAACAAGCCTTTTCTGTCCTAAACAGATGATTGTAACTGTGGCTCTTTTCCAGGATTTCCGTGGAGGATGGTAGTGTAAGTCATTGTGGTCTTCAGCTTAAATATGTGCGTTAAAAAGTAACATGCATAGATATGTACTGGACCAAACCTGACCTTTTCCAATGGAGAATCTAGAAGGATTCAGCACCTTACCTGGTGACTACCCCATCCAGTGCAGTCTGTGGCTGGAGGCGTACACTTTATCTGATTTCTCAAGGCCATTTCATCTCTCAGAACTGCCCTCAGAATATCTCTAACAAAAATATCCCCTTGCCAGATAACTCTTTAGAACAGCATCTGCTATTAGAAGCAAAGGCACAGCTCTAACCACATCACTAATTCTCAACCTTTTTCACTAAAAGCATGAGGTCTGCAAACATACAGTACAACATTTTCTCATGTGCAGCCTTCCAGAAGAGGAAAGAAATCTTAAAAGGTTGTGTCTTTTCTTTCCACTGTTAGAAACAGATGTTTGGGTGCCAGAGAAAAGGGGTGAGATCAAGTCTCAGAGCCCATTAGCAAGTCTGAACTGTCTTGGTATGTGCTTCAGAACATGCACAGTTCTGTATTAGTAAAAATTCAGACATTACTAATATCATAGAAAATGCAACAGCAGCAGCTGCAACACTTATCCCCCCCCCCAAGTTATAAATAAATATAAAATCAAAACAACAACATAATAAATAAATAAATAAAATTAATACAATTCCTCCATATCACACTTTTCAATGTGAAGTACAAGTATAGTATGGGAATAGTTTAAAATTTATTCTGAAAGTGCCTGGAACAACTTGGAGCATGGTGAAGGAAAATGGTAAGGGGGAACTAAATGAAAAAGTATAATAGAACCAGAAAGGCAAAGTGGAAGAATGTTTCACTGGCTGGAGATATACTGAGGAAGCAGCATTAAAAGTCTTATTTCAGGAAACTCGGTACACCAGAAAACAGATTCTGAAAGAATGCCTCAGGCTACTCAGCAGAAAATAATAACTATTGGGCAATGGAGCTATATTTAAAATAAATGCTAGTAAATTATTTGCATAGCTGTGTGCAGCCAGAACTGCCAACAATCACAAATGACTCTTTATAAATTAAGTTCAAGTATAAATAATATACTAAGGAACCATGCATGCTATATTATGAGGGGCAATTTAAGAAGTTTTCTGAGAGATTATCCAAACACATGCAACCACCAGGCCTACTAACAGGAGATTGTTTTCTTTCTAAATGAAGGAAACATAAGATGCCTATTATACCAACATCCCAAAAAAGTATAAACTCTTATATTTCTAGAAAGCATAAGGTTTAATCATTGGGAAGTTAAATCATTTAGCTTCAAATGAACAGTGGTTCGTTTTTGTTACGTACTTGCACAGTGCTTAAAAGGATACTACCCCAGCAAGGGCCACAGGCACAAAACAAAAACCCAAATGTCTGGCAATCAATTAATCATCAATTAATTTTTCTTCCCTGGGCTTAGGAAAAGAGCCTTAGTCTTTCAAATTATTCACATATTTCCAAACAAAAAAGTTTTTAAAAAGTAAAATTCTAAAAATATCTTTCAAATGACAGACTTCTATATGCTGAATTCAAGGTACTGAATTAACAGATACGAGCCGTAAGTTTACCACTTAGCAGAAAAAATACTCCCACAGTACAGCTAACCAGTGTTTCAACATGATCTGAAATGGTAATAAAGTTGTTCAATCCTTGCTCTCCCTGTTATGGTATATTATGTTACTCAGACATGGACTATTTTCAAAATCCAATGTCTAAGTATCACTAAGCAGCTAGAAAGTAGCAGTATTACTTCACTTCCACCCCACCAATGAGTAATTCTTTTCCATCTACTATCCTCACCTTCTCTGACCAAGCCTACAGACACCTCCTTGAATGAGGCACTGTCTTCTCCCACCCCTCTGCCCAGCCTTGAAGCGCTTCTAGTACTTGCTATTCTAGAATAAAATTAATTTAACATAAGAACTAGAATGCATACAAACTTCCTTCTTCTCTTCCTTCTCTCCACCAATGCATTACAAAGTTTTGGGGAGGGAAGAGGAGATATGGATGCATTACTTCCAGGTGGATCATTTGTTTGACCCAACTCACCACAAACACTAATGGCAATGCAGGAGATGGCATGGTACATGTTCAATGCTAAATCAGTTTAAACTAGAGGCAGAGCTGCACCCACCAGGCTTCCAAAAACCTAAGGGGATGGTGAGACATTTCTCTTCCAGAAATGACAGTGCAAACCTCAATACCTGCCTTTCACATGCAATATTCTCTATTAGGGCTATGCATTCCTAGAGCTAATGGGCAAGTACCTACATCAGGTTTAAATAAAAACATTAAATTTCTCACTGGCAACTAGGGACAGCTTAGTCTAGAGAGAATGCCAATTTAGCTCCCCTTACATGTAAATAATTAAAAATAATATGAAATATTAATGGATGTATATGTAAATGTCAGCAAAAAAGTACTTGAAACTGGGTTCTGACTGGGCTCTGCTTGTGATCTCACCACTACTTGGAAAGAGATTAAGAAGTCCATCAGCTGCAGAAAAGTTACCATGAATATTTTGATTTTATTTTTTTAATTAGGGAATTATCTTTCATATGATGAAGAAACCCACAGGTTTACAAATATTATATTAGAATCATAATAATCTCATCACAGAAACAAAGCAGCATCGGCATTTGTGATGGTCATTTGCTTCTATCTCCTGTGCTTCTCAACTTAAAAAAGGAAAGTCTGCCAGGGTGACTGAGTTTTACCTATATAAAGTCTTGCAGGAAGAAAGAGGTTCCCTTTCTTTTTTCAGCCAGAAACATGCTCAAAATATCTTGCCTATAACATGAAGTTGGAGCATGCTGAACTGAAGTTACCCCCCCCAAAATGTTCACTACATAATCAGGAGTTGACCATATGTGAAGAAATTGGATAAAACCCTTTCTATCATAAAGTATGGCAGAATACTATTAGAACTGCTGATAAGACTGCATAATTATTTTATTTGCTATCAAATCTGAAGTAATTTGGTCTTCCTAGTCAGCACCTAATTCTTACAATTACTTTCCAAGGTGACAGCTTATCATATGATATATATCAACACAAACACATAGCATAGCTCAAAACCCAGTACCCAAACAATATGCAATGTGACTTCTAACATAAAACACTCACTGAAACACAACTGAAAGACAAAAAGAACTACTTTGTCATTACCGTCAAATCACTGCCTTTTCACACACATGCACACACACCCCTCATTCTTTTGGGGGGCAGGGAGAAAGACTAGAATTCAAGTGCATTAGGCCAACTAATTACTTTGATTTGGTGAAAAAAATTCTCTGTATTACAGCTCGGTAGAAATATCACCAACAATGACAGTAAAAAATTTTTTGTAGTGAAATCTTAACATTTGCTATTCGGAAAATACATACCAAACATGTAAAAAGGGAGACATTCAGACAGCTAGAAGCTTTTTAATAAAGTATACTCTCACATTAAAAAAAAACAGAAGCCAAGTTCAAAGCTGTAGCAGAAAGCCCTTTTCCCCCTCCGTACACAGGTTTTAGAGAATCACTAGTAAGTTGCTTACAAAGCAAATCTTTCCATCATACTTTTAATAAACTTTACAATAGTTTTTCCTTCTCCTTAAGAAATAAAATCAGCATAACATTGTAATTAGATTCTTGTCCCAAAGCAGTAGGAGCTGTGTATTTTAATCCGTTAAACATGTAACTTAATCATGCCCATTGCATATATATTAAGGAGGAAGAGGAAGTTTTATCAGCAAAATTCTTTATTCTCACAGGCATTATGTTAATCTTTTCATGTCAGGAGGTCGATTTCCCTAAAGTAACATATATACGGTCAACAACAAAGGCAATGAAGCCACAGGTACCAACCAATTTAAAACAGATGGATCCAAAATTCCACTGAATCTTAAGCACTATTTTAAGACCTGCTTGAATTATCTTCCAATTTCATTAATTTTCTTCTTCAAATTATTGTTTACAGTTATTGAGATCATGCAAAAATTATGTCTCAATTAGAATTAGTATGAACGTTCAGTTGAAAAAAATGCAGATGAAAAGCATCCTGTAACTCAAGCAGTCAACCACCGCCATTTCCAGGGTCCTAATCTCTAATATCCAGCTCAGAGAGAGCAAAATGGAAAAGAAATGCTGAGAACTAAAATCCCAATGGCATTCATACAGCTTATCATTAAGTTATGCTGACTCTGGCTCTGTTAGAAGCTCACTGTTAAACTTCCCATGTCAAGCAAAGTCCAATTCCAGTTTTAACACCAGTAGGAACACATGTGCACTTTTATTCCTACAAATTAAAGTGTTCATAGTCTAACTATCTCAGTACAGTCAAATAATATGAGAAAACAAATCAACAATGCTTCTAAACCAGCCCCTGCACTCCTATACACCAGAAGCCTCGGTGCTCTGTTTTTACAACTCCTAGGCACCACAAATTAGGTTCAGAATGGTATTTTTTCACGTCCTTGAGATCATTAATTAAGTAATGTAAAATCTATACAAGTTCTGCAGCCTTATGTACAACTGACAGAGTAGTAAGATGTTACCCACCAGGCAAATGTTACTCTAAAAAGGTCTTTTTAAGGCAAAATAGCAAAAGAAATATTACACAAGAGTTTTCAAGTTCATCGTTATTCTGTTTAACTACAGCTCAGTGACAGTCTAGATCAGTAACTACGCTAAGTAAACTGTAGAAAACAACATCTTACATTCAATGAGAGTAAAACAAATTACTCATTCGTCATTAACAACGTCTGTAGCTTTTTTTTTTTCCTCGGTGCTTTCCTTTACAACGCCAAGCGTTAGTAAAGCGGTTCAAACAAAATTAAATGCGAAGAAGATGATAATTCGCTGCAGCAGCAGGCAGCAGAACTGGACTCCCTGCTCCCTTCCCAGGTGCCTGCCAGAAGGCACACGCAGGCCAGCCGCTGCTCCTAATAGCTTTGAGCACCGCTGCTCTTTTCAGAAAACCCATTTAGACACACTACAGAAATATTTATCTTTCCAACACCGACCTCTCCTAGGTCTCACGGTCTCGCAAAACACACATACAAATGAACTCAAAGGCCAAGGCTGCTGCCGCTGCTGCTGACAGCCCCCTCCGCAGAGTCCCAAGACCGTATCGATCCGGTCCTTTAGCATTTCGGGCGTGTAAACACGAGGAGCCACACGGGAAAAGTAGCCAGCGGTGCGTGTCCGCCGGCCCCGGCCCCGGCCAGGCAGCAGCCGGCGGCGGGATGAGCCGCGCTGCCCGCCTCCGCCGCTCCGGCCGCCCGCGCTGCCGCGTCCCCGCGCCCTCCCCCGGCCCCGGCCCCGGCCACCGGCCCCCGGCCCGGCTCCGCCCCGGCCCCCAGCCGCGCCCCGCCGCCGCTCACCCAGCTTGCCGCGGGACTCCTCCAGCTTCTGGATCTGGTTCTCTAGGAAGAGCACGGCCACCCCGAAGACCAGCACCGCCAGCAGCTGCAACTTGGGCGGCAGCATAATCCTGAGCAGCCCCATGAGCAGCAGCAGCAGCGCCGCCCGCCCGGGATCACGACATAACGCGGGGCCGGGCCGCGGAGGCCGGCGGGAGCCGCCGCCGCCGCCGCCGCCGCAGGGACGGCGCGAGCCGGCGGGGGGAGGCGGAGGGCGCGCGACTGGGGCGCGCGACAGGGCCCGCCGCCGCCGCTCTCACATCGCCCCGCCGCCCCCCGCGCCCCTCACCGACCGCCGCGCGGCGGCCACCGGCGCGCCCCGCCCCGCCCCCGCCTTCCCGCGCTGCTCAGCAACCGAACGCCCCACCGCGCGCCCGCCGCCGCCGCCGCCGCCGATTCCCGGCGGCGGGCCCCGCCCCCGAGCCCTCCGCCATTGGGCGGTGCTACCGTCACCCCGCCTCTCCCGCAACAGGATTGGCCCCTCTCAGGCGGCGCCCCGCCCACAGGGCATTGACTCCTCCTCCTCCCCTCTCAGCTCGGAGTTGCCGGACCGAGGCGTTGTCCCGCCTACATGCGACCCTTCGTGATTGGGAGGTCCTTCTTGAAGTCCCGCCCACCTGCTCACCCTCATTGGACACAGGCACAGCAGCACTTGGGAAAGGCACAATAGTATAGCTCAGACCGGCTGTCAATCGCCGGGGTTAGGGTTTATGTGCCGCTTGGCTGCAACCCTCTGGAAGGAGAAAGGACCTTGTTCAGGGTTGTTCCTTGATGCCTGACTAAAGCTGGGGAATGACATCTCCTCTAGCCTCGCTGTGAAGCGCTACTCCGAATACACTAAAACAGCTGTGCTCTAGACTTCTCGCAGAGGTTCTGGGGTAGCTGTTTCTGCCAGTGGTGCCAGGCGCTGGGAGCAAGCCTGCGCCCTCCTGCATCAGGCAGTGTGTCGGGCGTCCGCGGTGAGTGAGGTCCTTCGGCGGCCGCCCGGCGCCGCTACCAGGAGCGTTCTGGAACCAAGATGGCGGCGGCCGCCGAGCTGACGGCCCCGGGGCGTTGCTGGTTCTGGTTGCTAGTGGGGCTGCAGGCGGTGAGAGGCCGTTCCGGTTCATTCAGCTCGGGGCTGAGTGCGGCTGCGATTTCCCGAGAGAGAGAATGTAAAGGGGGTGGGGCGGGGGCGAGACGTGTCCCGTGCCGGGAGGCGGAGGCAGCGGGCCTTGCCCTGCCCATGCCGTGCCTCTTCCCTCTTCTGCCGCCGTGACCGCCTCTTTTGCTCGTCGTCGGAGGCTGTTCTCTGCTTCTGCTCTCTTCCCTCCTGCTGTCGCTGCCTTTACTCCCCCAGGCTGCGAGAACCGCGTTTTGAAGCCTGCATACCCCTCCGCCTCGACCCCGTTTGCCCCGTTAGCTCGTGGCGATGGCTGTGGGTGTAGCAGTGACTTGAAGTAAACTTACAGGCTTCTTCGAACCTTTTTAAAGGGATTTGTGTGGTATAAGCCTCATGACCTGTGTTGTTCTTAGTAACGAAGTTAAGAATGGGTTTTGAAAGTGAAGCTAGGTGGCTTTCATTTCTAACTGAAGGTTGTCCTATGAAGGCTGTCCCTCGACGTTTTCCAGACAGGTCGGCTTTCTCTATTTTAGTGCACCTGATGCATTTAAAGCTCTGACCCACCTGAGCTCCAGAGGTGGGAGATTATTCAAAAGACCTGTTAAAATGTTTCACTCTAGTAACTATTAAGCACTTCCTAAAGCAATTTGTGTCGATGCTGCATTGGCTTTATGTGTATTTGTAGTCAAAGCATTAAAGGAGAGCATGCTGCTGAAATGAGGCGCATCACTGGCTAAGTAGCTGAAATTAGCTCGTTCTGATGGGAAATTAGCTTCTGAAATATGAGGGTTATTTTCTTATACAAAACAGAGACATTTATTATAATTAATATATATATTAGTATTTCAGGATAAGATAATAGTTACAGTACTAAAAATTAAGGAAAAACACTAGGGAGAGCCAGTTTATTCCTTTTTCTTTTTTTCTTCCCTTCCCACTCCCTAAGATTTTATTCTCAAGCTGTTTTGAGCTTGCTGTGTGACCAGAACTTCTTCACAGAGGAATTCTCTTGTAATGGACACTTTACTTGCTTTCATACATTTGTTTTTTGTTTGGTTCCCTATCATCTTGTCCTGTCTGTGTGTGTGTTGTGTCCTACCTGCTGCCACCCCCTAAAAAAATGGGAGAGTATCGGACTTACGTATACAGATACTCTAGATTTCTGCTGGGGAAGGATGTGAGGACTGTCACTGGTGGAAATGAAACGACAATGCCAGTAATACCATCTTTGCTACCAGGTGAACAGACTTGAAAGTGAGGAAAAAATGACAGTAAAACATAAAAGGGTTGGATGGCAAGCAACAAGGTGCAAGAAAACTGTTTTAGCTACTGTCATCATCATTAGTTTAATAAGTGAACATTAATTTAAATGTATCTTTGGCAGTGTTTGTCATCCTCCTTAGATTTTCTTTACTAATGTGGTGGTGTTATATTTCTTATTGCCAGTGTCCCTCAGAAAGGATAATTAATATATGATTTCAGTGATATTGGGACCCATTTTTGATTGCCTGCTGTCCTATATAGAAATTACTTTAGCAGTGTCCTGTAGGAAGAAGAAACACAAATGCAATTTCAAAATAATTTTCTGTATATTATAATTTTCTCTTCATGATTTAACTTTTTTAGCAGATACAGAGAAACAGAATAATGAGGCACCTAATGTTTTCTACCAATTCCTAATACATAACAATTCCTATTTGTCACATCAGTGATATGTCTTTTCTATGGGAGGAAATGGGGTTTGTCTCTGCCTTACTTGGGTGTGCTTTACGTATTAAATGAGGGGTGAATGTGAAGAGAAGTCTGATTTGCTGAAGGACAAACTTAGTTTTTTCTTCTGTATTTTTCTGTTTGGGGCAGCATAATTCTTCTGACTCTTGGTCTGTTATACATCCAGTCAAGTTTGCTGATATCATCTTACTCTTCTCTGAACACGGAGGTGCTTGCTGACTGGTTTGTTCGTTTGTTTGGTTTGTTGTTGCCCAGGGTCTTTCACCCAGGTGGAGAAGCATCTGGGAAAACCATCTCCTTTCTCTCATTTCTTAATTTCCTCTCTTGCTTCCACCCCCTGTGCTCCCATTCCCACCCCGCCCCCCAAGCATACAGCTGGAAGGCAAGGTTTTGAGATAGGGTGTGAGAAATCTCTGTGTATAGAAGTGGGAACGTGAAAACAAAGCCAAATATCATTTAAATGCTGGGATAATTGGTAAAATTGTTTTGGCTGCTCATTAAACACAGAACTAGTGTTATATATAGAAGCCATGTAACTGAGATGCCTATTTTAATGTATTACTAGTAAATCAGAAGTGCAGGTTTTTATCTACACTTCTGCTTTTAGTATGTAATTTTCCTGTAACATTAATGCAAACACAAAGTTAAAATCGTATTTGTGTGCCTTATTGAGCAATTTGGTCCACTTCATCACTCCCTGGTTATGCCTTTCCCAAGCTTAGCTGTTACACTTATTTTCCAAGTGTGTTTTTGGTCGTATGAAATTTAGTGAAATAGTTTTGAAAGGGCAGGTTTTAGAGAGCTGTAGCCATGTGTGTTTCAGCCGATTCATTATGCTTGGGTGGTTTATTTCTTTCTTAATCTGGAACTAGCAATAGGAAGATGTAGATTGGCAGATGTGTGTATAAAAGGGAATTTTGGCAGGTCTGATACCTTGAAATATACATATTATGAGTGTCTAGAATTCACTATTAGTTTAAGACCATTCCTCAAAATAAAGTGGTGTTTTGCACTTATGGGCAGACCATTAGGCATTACTGTAAAATGGTCACAAGAGACTTAGTTGTCTTTCCTAATCATTAAAGCATTTAAAATGTTCCTTTTTTTAAACAACTAATTTAATATTGAAGTGTAACATTGTATTGATTTTCAGATAAGTGTATATGGGGCACAATTGTCATCAGAAGCTTGCAGAGAGCTGGGCTTCTCCAGTAACTTGCTATGCAGTTCTTGCAACCTTCTTGGACAGTTCAATCTGAATCAGTTGGATCCGTTCTGCAGACAGTGCTGCCAAGAAGAAGCTCAGCTGGAAACCAGAAAGGTGGGTTTTGGACCAAATCCTTTGTGGAATAATTTAACACATTATGTTATGTTTATGAAACTTTTAATTTTAAAAATATATGAGAATCTGGATTACAATTTCAAGAGGAAAATGCAACATTTCTTGATAATGCAATATACACAGCATCTAGATTTGCAGACTTGCCATACTGCTCTAAAATAACGTCCCTGGATGAGCAGAAGAACCTTTGCTTCTGTGACAGCCCTTTTCTAGTGTGAAGTGACTAATGGGAGCTTTGTCCAGCTTCTTTAAATTGAAAGAAGTATGGGGTTTGAAGAGAGGGGAAAAAAAAAAAAAAAGAGGAAAAGGAGACTGGTGTTCTTGATCGTGGCTCTTGCTTGGTCATTGACCCATAGTGTAATGGCCAGGGTAGTTCACTCCAGTCCCGAGGAACAAAAGGCTGTTGCAGTGGTCTGCTCCTGAAATGGCATGAACCTGACAGAAGCAGGAATGCTCAACTCCATTCTGCAGCAGTGAGAATAGGTAGGTTCCAACAGCTAGAAATACTGGGAGTAGTCTTGCTCAGAGCCCATGCTGTGCTTCAATCAGCTAGGCTAAGGCAAAACCTTTCCTTTATCTATAGTAAGTAAATATCTATCTTGCTTAAGGTGTATCAGCAAGGAAGAATTTTTAGAGTCTTGAAAAGAATACATCCTTTCAAGTACGTTGTAATTTAAGAGTACTTCAGAATACATTGAAGACCAATCAGTTATCAGGGAAGTATGGATTTCAAGGAGAAGAGATGCTGAAATTATTCTTGATGGCTACAAGATAGCTAAATAACTAACAACATATTAATGAAATCTAGCAGGTTTCTCCTGTCAGTTAAATTCAACATAATACAAAAAAAAAAAAAAAAAAAAAAACCACAAACCTGCCATTGGTTACAGTGTTAGGCACAATATATTGAATAACAAGAAACAAGTGTTTGAGATTTGCAGAGTTAATGATTAGTAGTTCCTTAATATTGAGAGACTATTAAGGTAAGAGGTAAGACTGTAAATTGCATTGTTTCATATATTGACAAAAGAACGCTTGCAGTAATATTTTGGTACAATCCTTATGGAACTTGATATCTAAGACTTTTTCTTTGCTAGGTACATGAATCTTATAAGGGGAAGTTTGTCTCTGGAAAATGCTCCAGTTCTTACATATATGTATGTACATATCTATACATACGCAGACACATGAGCCGAAAAGTTTCAGAATAAAATGGACTCATGAAATGTACTAAAAGGGGATGGAAAAATATGAAAGGGTCTCCAGCTGCGCTGTGCTTGTGTACCGCAACCAGTAACAGTTGTGGTGGAAGTACCAAGGCTTCCTGTCCTCACTTAAGGGGCAGATGCTTTTATTTGTTCAGGTACTATTCGTACAGTTTTGCCTCAGTGTGCATAAGATGCATAACAATAACTTGTGAAGCAGGATAATTCATGTTGTCATTTGTAGGGAAAATAAACCAGAGGAGTTATGTTGCGTTTCTGTCTGTGACTTCTAAGGGGGAAAAAAAAAGTCTGTCTTTATCAATTTATCAATAATTTACTCAAGGATGTACCTTATTTTGTATTGTAAACAATGGATTAATAAAAGTTGGATCAAACAGAATTTAAATCAATTGATATTTTTCTGATTATGTTGAATGAGACCTGGATTTCACCATGTGGATAATCACATTTCTTGTGTAAGACTAATCAGATGCCATTTTGTGGTTAGGGCTTTACACTGTAAATATTTTTAGTCTCAAAACTTCTTCTATTTTAGTCATGCTGAATGTAGTAGAAAAAATATAGGGCTGGATGGTGTCTCAAGATTGTTTCACAAATCTCTTCACAGTGAACCAGAATTTCTTATATATTTATAGGAACCAAGAGATTGTATATTGTGAGTTGTTCTTTTTAATCTATTTGTGTTGGTTTACCCAGTTTCATTTTCTGCTTGTTATTTGTAGTAAATGTGAACGATTTCCTACTTCAGCACAATTCAATATACATCTTGCTCATTTTATCTTAATTCTGTGACATTTCTGAAGAAATTTAATACAAATGATACTTGAGATTTGGAGCTAGCATGTTAAATATTAGCTTGAATTACAGGAGTGATTATGTTACTGTTTTCATGCATTTTCATATCCAGGTTTGAATGTAGGCTTTCCTTACTGTGTATGTGACTAGAAATGTTGCATTGTTCTGACATTATGGTTATACTGTAGAGTGCTAAATTACAACATTGTTTCTAATATTCTTCTGAATGCTGTTTCAGGAGGTGGAATTTTTTTATACTGTTACCACTGCTTGGAAATGGATATTTTGGACTTGCTGGATTTTTATTTTTTTTTTAAATGTGCACTGAATAAATTCCCTTGAAGATTGGCCAGTAGAAAATTAGTGTTGGGAGAACTGACCACAAATATTATCCTAACAGATTGTATTCAGAATCATCACATTTTGAATTTTTGTGTTTTAACATAGTGCTGGTTGTAAAAGGTGTTTGTAATTGAGCTCAAGATTTTACTGTTACGTAAAAAGTAACAATCTAGTTGATAATAGCTTCTTGCTGAAGTAGGATTTGCATGATATGCATGCAGAATAGAAAAACTGAATTCTGCCTTATGCTGTGTTTTTTTCCTTTCCCTGGTTTTTTTCAGGTTGCCATAGAAATCTTCTTTCTAATGAAAATTTGATAGTTAAGAGTGAATGGATGCTAAAAATTTTAAAAGGTTTTTTTTATACCCTCTTGCTTGAAGAACTTTAAAATATTACTCTAAACACCTGCATCTAGATATGAGATGTCCGACTTGCTGGTTAGCAGCCTTTTATGTTGCAGAGTTCTAGAGCAGTGGTGCTCTGGGTTTTGCTGGTGCTGTGACTACATGCTTCAACATCATCAAAGTACATGAGTATTTTCTGAACCATGATTCCAGTACATGACTGAGCTTGTTCATTATGTGAGCAGGTATTTGTTCCCATCACGTGACACAGCATGTTGGTAGTCTGTGCTACAAGCAGACTTGCAAACCATTTGAACTTATGGACAGACTTGAGGATTTTAAGTTAATTCTTTTTATAAGTATGTGACAAGTGTTAGAACTAGAGAAAGCAAGAGTTTGTTTATAGCATGACTTGCACCTGAGTTTTAAATGAAAATTTAAAATTAAGGTAAGGGGATAGCATGTGTATCTGAGAATTTTTACGTATTGTTGCTACTTTTCATGAATGATCTGTGAAATATACCCAGTCCTAAAAATACTTTGCGGTGAATAGCATCAGTGCAACCTCGAATGATATGTTTACAGATTTCAACTCTTTTATATCCTTAAGACGTTTATTAATCCTGGTCTTGTTATTGGTCCAGCATTCTGTGAATTGACATTGTGGAAAATAGCTGTGAGGTGCTCTTGTTAACCAGTATTTGTTTTGCTCTTAACTTCTGCTGACACCTGTCCAGTGAAATATTTTAATTACTTCATAATTTGACTGTTGTTAAAATGAAAAAAAATCTTTTGGTTATTTTCTCCTCTTCTAGAGATTTTGTATTCACTTTCAGACTAATTCAGAAGCTAGCTTAAACAGTATTGCTTTAGACAGCTGCAAGTTTTAAGCCTCAGTCTGTCAGATTCAGAGTACTGCTGGTGTGTAAAATGTAGAAGGATGAAATAGAGGTGAAGCTAACTGTGCGTGAAATTGTAGTAGCAGGCGAGATTGTCCCTATTTTGCAGTAGCTGAAAATAGCCGCACTCCATCTGCAGCTTCACTTATGCTGTGTGATCATTTCAGACATAGCTATAAACATATTCCATTAATTGTATATTATAATCTTAGATTTATCTCAGCAATATATGCGTGTCAGAATCCAAACTGATTTTAAGAATCAACTCTGTGATGAAATTTGCAATACATTACATTTCACAGTTGCACTGTGCAGGATTGCTACAACCCTTAAGTCATCAATATTTCTAAACAAGACTTTTGAAATGTATTTTACTCATTAAGATGTGTTGGACTTCAGCATTTTAAATTTCTGTTGTCAGGTCTTTGTCATGTTGTAACGCTAGGAAGTTTGGCGAATTAGATGACATGACATCAGGTGTAAGCAAAAGATAGCCAGGAAATTTGAGACATGAAAGTGGATAGTTTAGATGTTGTCATGGGTAACATCCCACGTGTCTACCATATGCTATTGCTAAATAGTTTATGATTCTACTGTAAAAAAAGGTAATGATACTGAGGTTTATATGCATCCTTTAAAAATTATATAGAGGTGGATAATAACTGCTCTACTGTACAAATTTAAGCAAAACCATCTGAAATCCCAAAGTTTTTAGCAACTTTCTTGTGTATATATTCAGGGCTGTCAAAATACGATAAGCTGTTAAAGCATGGTTTAATAATTTATTGGAATATCTGGCCTCTGGATTGCTAAAATAATGAGAAATCTAGGATTTTTCACCAAACTTGTACTAGATGTAACAATATAAATAACTAAAATATTTCATAAACTTGAAATGGATTATTGTGCTGTGAGAGGGGAGGTTTTCAACTTGATGCTCTTCCTGCACCAGTTAATATAAAAATTTCTTTTAATTTTTAGATTAAAAATATTGTAAAATACTAACCTGAAATAAATGTGGGCAACTTAAACTTCGGCTATTACTTTTTCCAAAAAATCTTAAAGCCCATCTTAAGGTTGCTTTACGTTCAGATCCCCATTCTACATCCTACTTGAACCTAAAATTATTTTTGAAAGTTAATGCAAGTCTGTGGACATAATCCCATTAGCTCTAGACAAACAGAATGGATGAGATTTTGAAAACAGTGAGATTTAGTGACCTTTAAGTATTTTCTCAACATTTTGAAAAATGCTGAAAAAAGAGAACCAACTATGGACAAAATAGTAAGAATGCATACTAAAACACTCTGGAAAATGCAGAGAAAAGTCAAAGCACAGCAGAGGAACCTTTCCTAGATTTTTATTATGGGTTTCCACTGGCCAGTTGGGTAATTATGTCAGCATGTAAGCATTGTAGTTGTAAATTGTAAGCACTGCAGTTTGAAAACATGTGGCACCTAGACATGATGCAGACCTTTCCCTAGTTGTTACATTGTAATCCGTGCTGTACTTAAACAGGTAGTTTCACACTTCTGCAGGAAGATCATACCATGTTTTCACTGCATCAAGCTGAGATTCTTTTCCTTGCAAGTCCTGGGTACTTGAAATTGTGGGAAATCATTTTAAGACATGAATGATTCAGCTGCAACTGCAAAACCCCAGAACTTCTAGTCTGTTGAAAGTGAAGCCTGGGCTCTGACCACTTCTTCCACCTCAGCCACCTGTCTCTGCATAGTAGCACACAATTTATGAGAGGTTTTTGTGGATGAAAAATATGGAGGTGAGGGACCATATACAAAGGAAGGGTGAATTATACCTATTTAGCCTATGTAATAAGTAGCTGTTAACGTTCAGCTTGGTCTAATCTGAAGAAAAGATGACTCTCTTAATTTCACTGAAAAGTAAAAATTTTGCTTATGCAGACTTAGTTTTCTGTAGGTTACCTTATCTGTTACTCACAACAATAATTGCCACTAGGGCCTTTAAACATTATAGGGTAGGAGATGAGCATATGTGCAGAGATTTTTCCTCAGAAGAGGTTATTTTAATCCTAATGGATAATGCTTATCTTCTCCTTATGATGCTGTTTGACCATAACTTAAAACCAATTCTTTGTGTGGAGTTAGTGTTAGCCCTGTCCTGGAAATGAAATAAATATTTAGTGTGGTATTAGTAATAAACACATCCACTGTAATTACAATTGTGTGCTACTTTTAATAAAGAAAAAATAAATTGAAAGTTCTCTTAAAACTCCACCTTTTTACATGTATGGAGCTTTTAAATGTTCTGTTATTAATTACAAGGAGGAATAAGGTGACATTTTTATCCAGACTTAATTTTTAAAACTCAAAGTAGTTTACAAAACTCACAATTTTTACTGAATCTAGAATAACTTAAAATGCTTTTAATGCTTTAGGCTATTCTTATGTGACCCAAATTAGTTTAATTTTTCAGGTTTGTTTTTTTTTTTTTTCACTAATTAAAGTGCTACACTGAAAAATTACTGTTGGCTGCCTGCTTGTTCTGCCAGAGGCCTTTAATATGAATAGTTCCAGTGAGGCAGCCTCACCTGTTGGTTTTTAACCCGATGGGTAAAAATAGAATTCACTGACATATCAGTGGTATAATGTAAATCATATCAATACTTGTATAAATGAATTAGAATTCTAGTTGACTTGTAGCTGTTTCTCAAAAAGCCCAGCTTTTTTTGTCTTTTGATGTGTTCTATAAAATTCTTTGTCATCTTTGTAAAAAATCAAATTGTTTTTACATAGCTGTACCCCTTATTTCTAACATGCTACTTAAAAATGGTTCATGTTCATTGTTTTTACCAAGTTTTACTTTTAAAAATAACATAATTTAATGGCAGCATATTTTATTTAACACTCAAGTAAATAATCAGAACTCTATAACGAAGGCTAATATGTCAGATTATCTTCCTTCAAAGTTTTCTTTTAACTAAAAAGTGCTCCATACAGTTCACAGAAGAATAATTTTATGGGGAATATTGATAGTGAAGTTGGGGAATTGAGATGATTGTGTTCTCTCTAATTGAGAAAGTCTCTTATCAGAGTACTGTCACTTCAGAATATTATGCACAGCCATTCCTTGTACTAAAAATATGCTGAAGTGGATGTCCTCAAGAACTTTACCAAGTACAGTCTCCCTTCCTTCTGTACATGATGTCATCAGCAATTAAATTTAATGTTGACAAACTAGTAGTCCTAGATAAGGAAGGTGTAGCTAGTTAGTCAGTGCCTGAGACAGAAATTTACCATATTTTGATTGGATCAGATTCACCAAAGGTTCATCTCTGTCAGATAAACGAAGATAAAATACATTATCTGTCTGTGGTAGGGCAAGCCTTACCAATGGAAGACCTCTTTCTAGTCTTATCAGTGAAAAAGAAAAGGTTAGGGTGAGTTAAGGTGGTTGATGTGCATCTGTGCTAGCAACTGGAATAGGTTTAGCTAATTAAGTCTGACCTCCTTCATCTGGATAAAATACTGGCATTTGATTATACATTTGTTGAAACAACTTCAAAAAGTACAAAGTCTCCAAATTACTTAAACACACAAATTCAAATAAGTAGTTAATGAGTTTTGTCCTCAATGTTTTCTCTGCAACTCTTCTAAGATGCTTTCTTTTTTAATAAAAGCACAGATTCTGGAGAATAGGTGTTCAGGAATTCTACTTCTAGAAGTATATGGTTAGATAGCAAAGTTAATTGGGCAGTATGTTCCAAAACTGCAACTTGAACTTCTAACTTTCTTTCTCTACTCTTTAGCTTAGATAATTCTGTTCACCAGGTCCAAGTGAGAGCCTGTACACAGGAGCCTTTTTTCCATCACACTTCTCTATTCCCCTCTGCTTCCTATCCCCACTCAAATAAATAGGGCATTCACACCACCTAATCTGTGCTACAACTCAGAGCTCTAAAGTTGATGGTTGCTCAGCTTCAGCATTTTCTCTCTCACCATTGTGCCAGATCTCTTGCTCACATGACCTTCCACCAAACCATTTCAGAGAGCAAAGTTAACAAAAAATAGTCTGCCAGGAGGGGAGGATGTTCTGGAACTTTTTGGTGGTTGTCGGATTTAGAGCGAAAATGTTTACATGATACTGCAAGGAGGCTGTTTAACAACAAAAGTAATACACTTAGGTGGATGGCACATCACATCTTCTGTATGCTAAAGACTGTAGTAGTAATGCACAATGATGTTATGTTGTTGAATCTCCTACTCAGAACTCAAAATTCTGAAGATCTCCAAGGATATAAATTCTACAACCTTCCTTAGTAAATTATTTCAGTGCTTGAACACCCTCACTGTGACTGTTTTTCACCCTTACATTCAGTTGGAATTTCCTTGCGTGCAAATAAATGAGAGCTTAGATTCTGCTTCAGCTTTGTTCAGAGGAATTTGCCTGTAATACATAGCGCTAATTACAGAAATAGCACTAATTCAGAGAACTGGTTTTTGACTGTTTGACTCTTTGTTTCCAAACTAATTTAGAGTTAGGCATCTCCCTTCACAGGATAATGAGTTGTGAATGGGAGCAGTTTCTTTGTTGCTAAACTTACTGATGACATCAGTTTGGAATGATGTGTGTGTGTAGCAAAGACTTCATTGGCTTTCTCCATTACAGAACAGTAATTCATAATGTTCCTGGCAGTGAGGCTTTCTGACTGTTCTCTTAACCCACAGATTCTTGCTGATTTTCTATCTCCAGGGAAGGTGAAGACTAGAGTGATTTTTGAAAACTTCTGTCTACACAAACACCCCACATTCTCTCCCTCACAGAAAATACGTTTATATCTCAGTGTGTATTCCTTTACTTTTACTAGAAAACTAGATTAGTTAAAATAACAAATGAATTGGTAGTTATGAGAGTTAAGGAAAGAGCAGAGGAGGGGAAACTTGCACCAAAATATATTTCCTTTGTGACTTCCTTTCTCAGAAGAACAGATATCAACTGCTGACTTGTTTCATTTCCTGGGTGGGTGGGTAGGTGAGACAGACTAAAAATTAATTTGTGTGCCTTTCAAAAAAGAGATCACACACTCTGTTTTAAAACAATATCAGTTTGTACATACCAAGGAACTTTGGCCAATAAGAATAATAATACCTGTATTTTTCCTGACTTTTCTTTGAAGTAAAACAATAGTATGAGTTGATAGGGGATGAGGAGGTTTCTTTGGCAAATCTGCTTATATGGTATTATGAAATCAAAATCACAGTGAATTTCATAAAAACCAAAATTGTTTGCATTGGAAAGAGATCAGTTGTTGGTAATTATTTAGTGGAAGATTGTCTGGTACCTGAGGCAAGTGAAAATTCCAGAGTTTTAGCAGTAGTCATAAGTTGTGGTTTACAGCTTGTTCTCAGACCTTAGCTTTATTTTTTTTAAACTGTCTGATATTAGGAGAAGAAAATATGCAGATATCAGAGGGAATCCAGATACCATAAGATAGCTATTTATCCTTGTGTGGCTTTATCATAACAGCTTGTTTCATTGCATGTTTTTAGACATGATGGTACTATATTTTTTTTAGCTGACTGCAAACAGCTGTACAAATCCAGTTTGAGGGACATTTTGTAACCTGTGCAGGATCAAGCTTAGTAGGTTAGAAGAAACCAGTGTGCAAAGTATAGGTACATTAGAAGTAAAATTAGGGATAATTTATTGTATTTTACAAAACTTTTTTTTCCACCTTCGATCTAACACCATTTTATTATGATCAAGGAGCAATCTTTTAGGTACCACTTTTTCAGTTTGGTTTGATCTGAATTACTGTCTGGTTGTTGAATTACTGTTTGGTTGTAAACATTAGCAGTTATAATAGCAGCTTCATAGCAGGAATGTAATTTTTCTTCTGGAATTTTCACCATGGCTAATTGTGATAACAATACCATATCTTTATAAATGAAGCACTGCTGGAATTTTGTCTTGTAGAAATTAATTCTGTTCTATTCTCAACAACAGGTGAAATGTTTTCTTTCACGTAAGTTAAGGTTCCTTGTTTTTAATTGCTGGAATAATTATTTTTACAATACGTATTTTGATCTAACATTGTCCTCATGTAAATGGTGGTTTATGCTGTTATAATTACCACTTTCCTTCATCATTAAAGCAGACATGACCAATAGTGTGGTTTTCTTCCTCAGCTGTGAAGAGTTGTTTTTATTACATCAGTGTGAACTATTACAAGACATTCAGGTGCTTACAAAAAACTTTTGAATTAAATTTAACTTAAGATGATGCTTTATAAAAGATGAGGGGAAGGTTCAGATTTTGTCACAATAGCCTTAGAAATCATACTATTGGAATGTTTTTTAAAAAGCTAAGTTATTTTTATAGATGCAGACATGATTCAGCCTGGAAATCGTAACAGCGCTCGTTTTGGATGTTAAAATGGACACTAGTAATAGTTTAGAGAGTGTTTATTTCCTTGCTTGTAGTACTAAACTCACTTTCATGAGCACTAAAACAAGTGAAGCATTATTTTAAAATGAACTAACTGAAGAGTTAAGCATTGTGTAATGAACTGACTCGTCATGTTTGTATGCCTCCACGCTGAGTCGTTCTTAGTAATACTTGAACACAGTAAATGCCTTCACAATGAAGTTTGGAGGACATCTGCTCTGGCCATGATGAGATGGTAGCAGCAGCAGATATTAACAAGTATGCTTTTGTTGTGGGCTAAGTGATGCAAATAAACCTGTGTTTCTTGCAAAAGACACCTTTGTTGAGAGTTATAAATGAAGCCAATTGATTTTTCTTTTTGTCTTGTCTAGCCATCTAGAGAGCAGCTGTTTGTCCCAGCATGAATCTGAACTTTTTTGTAATATCACAGTTGGGCTTCAATTACAGCAGAGTTATAAGCTCAAAATATAGACATCAACAATTGAGCTGTTTTCTTTGTTAAACTTTACTTCTGCCAGATATTGGCTAGGAATTTCAAACTGGGAGTAGTTTGTAATTACAAGATGTCTTATGTAGCTTAGATTCCTACAGCAATCTTGTTCCATAGAAATCCGTGTTTGAAAGGAAAAAATAAACTGTAAGAACTATTTGCAGTAATGCATTAACTCATTGTACAGTTGTCCTAAATTTGTGTGTACTTAGTTCTTTATACACGTATATAAAATAATTAGCTAACCAGATAGATAAAAGCTATATTTTCCTTTGTCTACTTCTTTATACTTGATAGAAAAATGCAGATAACTGTCAGTATCAGAGAACCAGTATAAATGTTCAGTGTATTAGTGAGTGTTCAAACTAATATCTAAATCTAGGATTGCTAATATAATTGTTGTTGAAAGTTTTTAAATAATAATGAATAGAGACAAGGTAAGTGAAGTTTATAATCTGACTATTTCATATGTTTTCCATCTCTGTAATTATTTCATGTTTTAAGTCCAGAGGAACTTTACTTATGCAAGCTAGTATCCAAGCTGTTTATAAGTGCCTTTTTTAATTAAAATCTTTATTTGAGTAGTGAAAAAATGCTTTAAAAAATCTGGTATTTTGGATCTCTTGAGTACTGTTTCATAGCAATTCTGGGTTTTACCAGTCAGATCTTCATTTTTATTTTACATTTTCAACTAGACATTAGATTTAAGTGTAGTTAAGCAAATTTCTGAGATGCTGTTCTGAACAGATAATACAATGTAACATTTTTAGTTCTGTTTCCTGTAGAAGCAATGATTACTGATTAGTTCATGTCAGGAAAGAAGTTGTAATTTCCCTGAAAATTATTAGAGTGTTTCTAATTCATGGTATTTAGGCAAATATTGAGTTGGACCTGAATTGAGAAGATTCATATTCTGAAATGAAGATGTATTCCTGGCTGTCCATAATGCCTGCATAGATAGGTGATGAAGTGTTAATAAAATTGTCTTTGAGTTTTCTGTCATACCATGTGTGGTTTGCTTTTATGACTTGTCACTCTTTTTTCAGAGGGACTAATACTCATTAAATTTCATAGTGAAAGCTTATTTTTAATTACATGTATTCACAGTTCATATTTTAAGTGAAATCTGAATTTACTTCATGTCAGTAAGGTTGTATTTTTCCATGACCTGACTTGCATATTTGTTATGAAAACACCATCTAAAAGAAAATTAAAGCAGAGGTCTTACTTCAATTCATTACTTACTAGAAAGAAAAAATTTTAACTGAAGCCTATTCTGTAGGCTTCTCTATAAAAACTGGGGTTCCAGGGTTAGAAGGACATGATTCGATACACAGTATTGACAACTATGTTTAAGATTTAAATGCCTAACTTTACAGTATGAAGTTCTATTTTATTAGCTGGAAAATTCTGTTGCTAATTTATTAAGATTCAGCAAACTATAGAATCAATTGCATGTTGCCAAAACAGTTTAAAAGCATGTGACAGTATACAAGATCAGTAGGTGTATTTATTTAGATACTACATAAAATTGAAATTAACTTATACTTTGTTTTAAAAACATTCACTCTGAGTATCTTGCATAGCTGGCAGAAGTGATTGACATCTAAGTGCAAGCATCAAAGACAGCCCAGCCTGTATATGTTACTTCAGCTAAGGTCTATTAATGTGCTTTGTCCTTTTTGTCCAACCACAATTAACTACCATAAACTACTAATAGTTAACCCAAATGAGAAGTCACTGCTTTATTATAAACAGTGTTTCACTGTCCAAGTTGGTTTTAAAATGGAAACTAAATTTTAACTTGACGAGGCTTTCTTAGCACATTTGGAGAAGAAGAAATAAAGTTTTCCTATTAATAGTCCATAATTCCCATTGTAACATGTCTGATTGCATGCATTTTTTAAATGAAGCTTTGCTTCCAGCAACAGTATATCTCAAGTGATGATCTTTTTCCTGTTTTTACATTTTTAATATAATGAATGAAAATTATCATGTGTCTTGAGTGAACAGTCAGCTGTTGCTTAACACAGAGAGAGGTCTGAAACTGCGATTCTATTTAGGATCTTACTCATCTGTAGTTACCCTCAACACAGCAGTGTGTTGTCTCCTCAAAGAAAAATAGTTCAACAGATAAAACACCATAAGTAAACTAGTAATTTAGACTTTTTCTGTCATTAACAACTTCTGCTTATTATTACAGCTTTATGCAGGAGCTGTCCTAGAGGTATGTGGATGAAAATTGGGAAGGTTCCCTCAAGTCCAGGGTAAGTAAAGCTACTGCTGTTCTTTCAAATATAAAATACTGTCACAGCTGAATGACAAAATGTGCTTTTAAGTACTACTGCAAGTAGTCATAAATTTTGTATATTATATCAGGAAAGTTGCACTGACCTGAGACTCATGTAACTGGTCTCCAATAATTGATAGATGAAATGATATTGTGCACTTATGGAACTACTTACTTTTCACAGAACCTGCAGTATAATTGTTTTGTCAGTGGATAATGACAGTCAACTAAAGTGAATGGAATACAGTGGTGTAAAAGGAAAATCAGTACCATCAGTGTGTGGTGGGAGGAAGCTGCAGGAAAATTTCATCTGTGAAAAATTTCAAACTGGAATTTTCTTATAAATGGGGGAAGAGCTTAGGTCATAGCAGTGCTTTGATTTATTTTTTTCTATTATTTTTATTTTCTGTAATGAAGATCCTAATACTGTAATTTGGATGTAGTTGAACATAGAGAAGAAAGACTAATCTGGCTTTAGACATAAAATTTCACAACCAGTGTGTCTCCATCTACCATGGCTGGAATTAATACCTCCCTGATTGAAGGCTGACTGACAAACAAGTGAAAAAAAGAAGGATTTTAAAACAGATTGCAATTAATATAAGTGATGCTGCTTTAGACCCTCTCCTGCCACCTCTACCCACACACAGTTCAGTTAATTGACTGCAAGACCAGAGCAAAGCTATTTTCTCTTTTCCACTGTTTAAAATGCCAAAATGAGAATTGTTTAAATGACTTGTCCAACTTCAGGGACATAAGGAGGTTAACTTTGTTAGCACAGAAGTCCATATTATCTCCATGACCGTTCAGCAAACCTAAAAACATTGCCAACTGTTGTTGCCCATTCACTCAGCTTCTTTATGGTTGTGAATTTGTAACAGTTAAGTGCTCTTTTGAGCTATAGGTTTGAAGGAAAAGGTTAACCTGCTAGCCTGACTCCACCTGCATTATGTCCTCTTATCTTCATGTGTAGGTCCTAAAAGGGAATGGCCCTCAATTTCTGCTCTGTGCACATCATGAAACACTTCCCAAAAGCTTACAGTACCAAAGGAAAAACTTGAAAAATCTAGACGTTTCTTTCCTTTCAATCCTTGGTTATCTAAACCTGCTTGAAGATTTACATTCCATTAATCATAGAGCTTGCTTTTTAAAATGACTGAATAAATTTCAGTGGTTTTTCAGTAGGTTCTCTGTTTTGACTACCAGTTCTTCTTTGGTACAGTGAGAAGAAAAGAAGGACTAACTAGTGCACTTAAAGATCTGTTTTGCCTTCTCATAACCAATTTTTGCAGTTACCCAATCTAAATTTATCTCGACCAAATTTACCACTAGGTTATTGGAACAGGTTGAAAGATGGGATAAACTTTAAGAGCATATTTAGAAATTTTAAAAAGCTGTAGAATGTATTCTTCCAGCTGTTATTTGTTCTCACATTAATATTAATCTTATAATACTTTTACTTAGATTTTTCCCCATGATTTTAACTCCTACCAGAAATAGTATTTAATGTCTCCATCTTAAGACATTAACATTCAAAAAGTGGTTCTATTTCAACTTCACTTGAATGTTTGCTACAGAAGTTAAGTTGCCTGAAGGTCATGCTGCTGTTTTTGAAGCACTGTCTCTCTAGGCTTCACTGAACTGTGTCATTGACAATGTCTCATTGCAAATAACTGTGATTCCTTTCCCATATCTTATACTAGGATTTTGTTGGGTTTTGGTTGTTTGTTTGGTTTTTTTTGTTTTGTTTTGTTTTTTTCAGAATATACAGAAAATGGCAGCACTAATTTAATGATTGTGTATGTATTAGAATACATGGATTAGTATGTTACTTCTGTATCTGACAGTGAAGTCTTCACTTTTAAGTGCCTGTGTAAATTGTTTTGTCACTTGACTTATTCCCACAGACTTGATTTGTCATGGACTACTTTTGGATTATATTTTCTTTGGCCAAAGGATGAACAGTGGTCTTTTTTCTTCTCAATAATAATAAGATTTACATCTTAAAATAGTTAAGGATTAAAATCTATTGAATTAATAAAGGTTTGTAAAAGCTACACAGTAAGGAAGTTACGTAGTTGGAAAAACATGCACATTGCTTGTGGTTACTAAATGCAGTATTCTGTGGTCCTTCTGTATCAAAATTTCTATCAAAATTACTGGTTATATAATTTTTAGGTACAGATAGTTGCTGAATGCACCTGTGTGCCTGAAATGTAAGAATCATTATATGTGGAATATATCTACAGATACTGGGAAAGCAAAGAAGTGACAAGTGATGAAAACAATCTAGTCCTCAGCAAGGTTATATCAATCTTAAACTGGACGTTACTCTTCGTAATATAACAAACTACTAAATCCTTTTGTGAATATGGCCAAGGATGTCTATTATTTTTTTTCAAATACATCTTCTTGTGATAAGTCAGGTAACAGACCACATTTCTATAAGTCTCTTTAAGTTCAGTACTGAAATATTTTTCCTGCTAAGTTTCCCTTAGAAATAAATTGCTCCATTATAACTGCTGTACCATAAAATTAATTCCTATATTACATGTATTTTGAAATTGTTCTGTATAAAACTGTTTTTAAATATTTACCATTTAAAAGCACTCCATCAAAGCAGAACATTGAAAATGTAAGTGACAAGATTCATAGATGAAGTAATATCTTATTATACCAGGTAACAGAAAATGTGACAGTTTTTGGTTGACTTCCATAAAACTAAGGCTCTGAAATAGAATAATAAATTAGCTGGGTCAGTGATTAATCTAGCATATTTGTTTTAAGTTGTCTTTTCAGTGGCAGTCGTGTTCTGTTCATGATGAGATAGGAGATCACAGTGTCTAGACTCATGTTCTTTCCAGTTTGTTTAATAAAAACTGAATTAGGCTGGATTTTTTCATTGAGCATTTCTTTTTGTTCATCAGTAGAATAACTCTCACCTCTCCCTGTGTGACTCTCTTTAGTTAAGAAATGGACATGCTCCCATAATTCTGTTACAAAAACAAGGTCCTTTAATCCTTGAACTCATGCAGTATTCAACTACATTAGATCCTCTGATTTCTGAGTCAGTAAGCACTCTGTTATATTGCCCAAGTTCTGCAAGCAGAAGGGATATTCTTTTAGCTACTAAAATGTAATTTGTTATGAGATTGTATTTTTAGGTAAAATAGCTTATTTCCTGGTTATTTTTATCTGTAATCCTTATAACTTTTTCTTTCACCAGTGTTTATTAATCTTAAATCTTGCATTGGTAGAAATTTTAGTAAATCATTTAAACATAGTAAGACATCTTAGTAAGCTAAGAAATGTAGGATATTGCAGTGGGAGATATGCATCGTTTTATCATAATCTTTTGTAAACAGATGATACAAAAACTAACAGTACTTCAGATGAAATGTCTCTTGCTTCTACAAAGTACCCTGCCTTTGTTTTTTTGTGAAGTTTCTTCTTCTGGCTTGGTCAGAACTCTCTTGGATTTGCTTTTGAAAGCATGTGGTGCTTTGTATAAAATAATGAACAGCTGCATTCTAATTTGATAAATATACTACAAATAGTAGTTGTTGATGTGCCATATAAATTCTTAAATTTAAATTCTTATCTCAAAGTGAGGTCTCCAAAAGGTAAAGAGCTATAGCCATTAAAATGTAAATGAGTACTTGATATCTGCTGTGGTTGTGTCTTTTTGCTAGGCTTATTGTGTCTTTTGAAGCAGGCTCATGCAGTCTTCAAAACTGCAGAGCATCTATTTGTCCCCAGAACAACTTACTAGAGTCTGAGAAAATAAATTAATGCTTTTGGTTTGCCTGTATTCCCAGTGATTTACATTTTTAGCAAATATTGCCAGTTGTCTTAGCAATGCTTAGATATTTGTGACATAAATAAATTTGGGTTTTCCTGTCTTCATAAAATATCACTCTGCTACTCTTCCTTTTGTTTTGGTTGCTTTTCTTTTCCATCCTCAATAAAACCATTGTTTTATTCAAGTTCATTTCAGGTACAAAATGGTCAAGTCTGTGGTATAGTCCAGTTTTTTCTGCCTTTTTTGTACAAATCTGTGACATTCTGCACAAAATTGTGTTTCTAGTAAATTTTTTTTTTACTTTCAAACTGCTTGTGTCTGATAATTCAGGGCCAAGTTAAGCAAACTACCCTTTATTTCATTGGCTTATGCTAAGTAATACAGCATTTGCTTTTTGTTTATTGAAATTAACTCAGAACATTTATAGATAATCTTAGATATACTTTAATCATACTCCTGTGTATTAGTATTAGATCACTTCAGTTATTTCCTATAACACATTTTGTATACATTTAATCTTACTTTTGAGTTTTAAAATTAGTTACATGCTGCATTGAGTTGCATGAAGTACCATGCTACTGTTTGATAAAATGTCTTTCGAAAGACTGTAATAATTCATGTGCTTCCTATTGCTAATTCAATGTGTGAAACATTCAAATGCATCACAAAAAGACTTTAAATATTTCTCTAAAAATAGAACATCCTTTATACTAATTTTGAAACATTCCTCCTTACTCATGAATGATGATGGAAGCATTTCTTTCTGATGTTGCTCTCTGAGCACTAACAATTCTTTGCCCTGATCTCATAATGGGCTTTTTTGGTGTAATACCAAGGGACAGGAGGGATAGTCACCTTCTTCAGAAAAGAATGCTGCTGCTTTTCAATGTACAATCAGCATTTTTAGTGACAATTACCTGTAATTTGAAGCTGTGTATCTGTACACAGCATCAAGAGTTTAGAAGAAGCTAAAAGGTTCTGTTTACTACAAAAAACAGTATAAACTGACAAGGGTATGTCCAGTTTAAAAAGTTGGATGAATCCCCATGGGCATACATAGTTCTCATAAGTGTTACAATGGTAAGGAATGGAATAAATTAAACTAAAAGCACATCTTTTTAAATAACAAAAGGATTATAAGTTTGAACAAGTGGACTTTTCCATTACTGGCAGATACTTAATCACATTAGATTCTTGCTAGAAGATATGCTTTAGCTTATCAGGAGGAAAAATTGTGCAGTAATTGCTGACCTTGTGCTAAAGATTTGACTAGTTCTGACTTGTGCTTTTCTATCATTAAAATCTGAAACTGATATAATAGAGACAGTAAGGGTTTTTTAATCTCCTACAAACCTTTCTGATTTGAGGCCATTATGATCCTTCTGATGGGTGTAGAGACAGACAAGGTTAAAAATGCTTGTCTGTGCATAGTTGTTTGAAAGCTAGTATGAGATTTTACTGCCATTGTATATTGGCAGTCATTCAAGCATTAAGAGATTAGTTTAAGTTTATCTCAATATAATTTTGTGGTTTTTCAGTTACAGATGAAGCAGGAGACATTTGATCCTAAAGTAAGAATCTAAATAATGTGAATATTCTTGAATGTAGATATCTTTGGTAGTCTGGATCATGCTCTTAATATATAAAAGTAAGTAGTCAACTCTGTTTACAAAGAAGTCATGCCTAGCGTGTAGATCTGTAACTCTGCATGGAGAGATGTGTCTTCATGTCCATTTTGGATCAAGAAGTTTTCTTATGGTATATCCTACTGTACCTCAGAGAGAATAGTGCAGGTGAGTGCATACGTATATACATAAACCTGACATTTGGGCCTGAGTGATTCTTAGTTTCCTTGGTAATCTCCATTTAGGACTGTAGGCTTTAATTCCAACAGACTTTCTCAAAACAAAGAGGTGCTATATATCAGAACCAAGTGACATTGTAACGATAGTAGTGAGTTTCTCTGCTCTACTGTGTTCATAGGCAGAGCCTGCTCTCGGGTCTTTAAAAGCACTGTTCAGTATTACCTCTCTTTGCAAAACAGTTTGGTGCTGGGCAAGCTTTAAAATGCCCATACATACCTGATCCTTTTCTCTGACCTTTTAGTTGCAGTTGATGGCATGACAATCAAGTCTGCTCTGTAGACTCACCTCAGGATTGCCTTCAGACAGATGGCGTATGCTTTGGTATTGGACATGTTTTATAAGAGCACATGGTGAAGTGATTTTGTTAACATTATGTGAAAGGACAGTTGCAAAGCTGGCAGTAGAACAGCTCTGACTTCTAGTCTGGTGTTTAATTCACCGGAACACAGTGTCATGACACCAAGATCAGAGTTCATCTTAGTGAAGTCAAAGTGGAAAATGCCTTCCCCACTCACCCATGGATGGATTATATAAAAGCTTATTTCTCTGCACTGTGTAATTTCTAAAGTTGCTACAGGGAGAAGAAAATTGAGAGAATAGCTGGGATGCTAGTATTAAACATCAAACTGTTAAATAATGGTGTAAAGATGGGCAAGCAGCCTTCAGACATAAGATCTTTGGAAGCAACAACTTTGATGTCACGGTATAGAGGGGAGGCTGTTGGGGCAGTGCTGAAGGTAGAGCATGTCCACCACATCACATGATAAGCAAGCAGCCACGTGTCCCAAAATGCGCACTGTGGCTGCATCTGACTCCCTGACCCCATCCATTCCATTCAAGGGCTGTTTTGTTTATTCAATTTAGGACATAATTTGAGGGCGGGGGGGAAGGTGTTTGATGGGATAATCTGTATTTTTAATGCATGTCAGTGTATTAGTTTCTCACTTCAGCTTCCAAAATTGAGCCTATACAAATTCAGTTATTTGTACAGTGAGTGTTTTTCTTTGTGGCATTGCAAATTCAAGTGACTAATACAGAAAGTCACAATGATCATCATTAGAAATAAATATGCCATTAACAAAAAACAATTTTGTTCCTGCTGTCTAAAATTTCAGGAAAAATGTTCTGTAGTGCTTCTGTTTTCAGAAGATTTAGACATTTGAAATTGATACAAGTGTGTAATAGCTACTTTTACAGCGACAAAATGTAATGCTGCCTATAGAATACTTTCTTCTTCCACCTATTTCTGTTCCCATTTTATGCGAGCTTGGCCAGTCCAACACTGCAGCCAGAGAACAGCCACTCCTGTCCAAATGAGCTTTCACCTGGCACTCAAGTAACAAATCCTCCCACCTGTCGCAAGCTTAACGTGCTGTAACCTGAGTTAACCCCTAAGGGCTATTCTTTAATACAACAGAGTTCCACAGTTCAGATTTATTCTGAAACTTTATCCCTTTTGCTGTTCTGCAATTAAAGTTACCCACTGTACTGACTGCTTTTTACAACCTCCTTTTCATGTAAAGCCCTAGAGACTGATTTCAGCTTTAGATTTAAATTGAAAAAAATGTGGAAAAATTCCCCATGAAATAGTTCAATGTGCTGTGGATTTAACAAAGAATAAGAAATAGCTTTGCCACTTTTTTGCATGTTACTGTTGATGACAGCCAAGACAACTAACAGGTCACAAGGACATGGGAAACACTGAAGTTGAAAATTATATCTTTGTGAGTTTAAATCATAACTGAACTGCAGCAGTATGTGATCAAGTATTGATTATTGAGTGCTACTTGAAATTGTTATACAAGTACAGCTTACAATATGACATTAGTGAATAATTCTGTAGAAAGAACAAAAATGAGCCTTATTTTCTTCTTCAGGGGTCTAATATTTCTGGCAGCTCTTTGGGCCATTTTTTTTTAAACTGGTTTATACTGTGTAGTGGTTGGTGCAGCAGGCAGAGTAAATGATTTTGATCTGTATGGGGAGCACAAAGAAGGAAGAAAATAAATGCCAGTCTGTATATACATACTGAGAAAGTGTTAAGGTAACTGTCTACAGTAATATAAAGATAGGTATAAAGATGCCAGGGGACATCTCTACAATTACTGAGGAAAGCACTACTGTGAGGCAGTATGAAACATTAGTCCTGAGGTTGCACTCTTCCATGTACCAGCTGGATGCACTGCAATTTGTGAGAGATTCATTGTTGTCTGACCTTGAAAAAGCAGTTTCAACATGCAGCCAGTACCTTTGTAAGAGTCAATCCGTACTGACAGGGTTCATCCTTGGGGAGATGCTACTGACCTACTATAAGAGTGTCCAGAATCCACTTAATGTCAGTACAGATACTAAATTCAGCCTTTAGCATGAAAGTAGAAAGGAGGAATGAAGACTATGCTATTTTCTAAATAAATTTTAGATACTTCTAGGAAGACATTTATTATGCTAAAATGTTTGGAAGTAGGGGATTATGCTCACACTTTGTCCTGAAATAATTCATAGCATCTTTTCTTTTTAAAGTTAAAGTTAACACAAGGCCTGGGTTGTGCTCTAGGGATACAGGGACTGTGCTGCTGTTAATGCTTGCTGTTTGCTGACTAGCGCTTCAAGTAAAGAATTGTTCAGCAGCCCTGAACCTGCGCTTCTCTCCCGGTAGCTACATGACAGGCCATAGGGACCATCTTAAAGCTGATTGCCTTTAGGAGTGTCAAGAGGAGAGTAGATACCAGCTTTTCTTCTTGTTTTCTTTCTGGTTTTTGACATGTAGTCTGAAAGATCTCTGCAAGACAAGATTGTCCATCTTGTTTGCAAGAATAACACCTCTACCCACCGTTTCCTCGGTGCCCTTTCACCCGCACCGCTGCAGCTTGTGTGCAGCATGCTGATGGGATGTGTGTCATATTTAGCCTCCCTCACAAAGCTTATCTTCAGCCAGATTTTGATCGCTCTAATGCTTTTCCTCACATTTGCGTATCACAGCAGCATATGGGCCAGTCTGCTGAAGACTGTCAGTTGTATACGCAGATAAACTGATTTAGACAGTTGCACTAGTGATCGAGGAAAATACAAGCAGATACGAAGCTTGTTTGGAATACTAAGCAAAAATAGGGTGTTCCTTAGCCATAATAGATTTAGTATTATTAATTTTATGAGGATATTAAAAATTTTAACATTAAAGTACCTCCTGAAGCATCATTCCAAAATAAGTAATTCAGGGAATACTAGCTTGAATGTAATCTACTTTATGCAAGTGGAGAAGGGTTTGATTATCTTTCTTTATTTTCCCAAACCATAGCTTTTGTCAGGAGTGATAAGCCAAAACTCTTCAGGGGACTGCAAATCAAGGTGAGTAATAACCTAACTTTTTTTATTTGGGATGATAGGAAGAATTAAGCTTGGTGGAGGCAATCCTCCTGTGGATTGTTCCTTATTTGCTGATCAAGTAATCCTTTAGCAGAGGATGTATATTTGCATTGCCACTATAAATCTTTACAAGTTCCTGCTGCTCATATTAATTGGTTTATTGCTCAGTAACTGTTTGGCACCAATTCTTTGTTGTTGGGGTTCTGGGGTTTTCTTGTTGTTTGTTTTAATGCAGGAAAAAATATACTGGGACCCATAAGTAATAGCAGATGGCAAAACAATGTGAGGAATGCTTGCATTCTGTCCTTACTCTGTGTATATCTTGGATATACTGAAGCTTATTCTGCCGTAGTTCCATTTTCTCCTGTTCTGTTCTCCCCTTGTTTTGTGATGGAGCTGCCATTTCTATATAATTCTATATAATTCAGTGATTCTTCTTTCTCATCCCTCTCAGAACTGCCTTCCTGTCTTCTGTGATTCTGTTTTATTTTGTAGTCTTCAAACATCCAGCTTTATAGAAATTAATATACTTAAATGGTGTTTCTTATGGCTTGCATATATGCAAAGCAGGGTAAGCTGCACTGCCTTTAAGTTCAGACAGTTCTTTGGTTTCAAGATTTAGTGTAAGACTTCACCTTCCTCTTCAAATCCTGTGTGAACTTCTAGCATACTTCAGATATACATCTTGATTCTCACATCTTGTGCTCCCATCTCTATTCACCAAATGGCACCATCTGGAATCACTTCATAGCTATGCATGGATGCAATAAGTGATTTGTCTTCTCAGCAGCAGATTCCATCTAAAACAGATTTCCTCTGTCTGTCTCATGCATTCATGTCTGTGTCCTCCAATTTCTTTCAAAAGCTTTTTCTCCTTCTGCATGACTGACTGTTTCATTTTTATTTTAAACTTTGTAGCTGTATTGAACATCAAAGCAGTCTGGACTACAATTGGTATAGAGCACTACCAGAAAAAAATTAGTGCAAATGGATCTGTATTTATTTTACAAGACTTTTGGAAAACTGATTAGAGATGCCACTAACTTCATTAAGTAAAACCAACTAGGTTAGCTCAGTAGGGTAAAGTAAAATACTTCTGGGGAATTCTTTCCATAAACTTAAATGGTTAGAGCCTTCTAATATTGTTAAAAGCTTTTATTTGCACTACATACTTTGTGACTCAGTGAGTCTTCAGAAGCATTAAAGTATTATGTTACCAGCAAAGCTGAGTAGGCGCAGATGCAACACAGGAAGAAAGAATGTGATTAAATTAGAAATTGATAGTAGAATTTCAAGCTGTTAAAGTGACCAGAAATTTCTAAAATTGAAAAAAAGGCTATTCATTATATGAGAATAATCATTCAGCTGCTTGATTCAAAAATCCAACTTCAGTAACTTAAAACAGTTGAAGTAGAATACCATCTTTCAAAGCTAGCCTAATGGCATTGGCCCCCTGCATATGCATTAGCTTGTGTAGTGGGCCAAGGAGAACAAGTAGTAGATGTTTCTCTCACACACACATTCCAGACACCCTCCATTCCCTCCCTCTTCATTTGACTTGTTCCCCCACTTTCTTCTCTTTGACATTAAATGCAAGTCTGAACTGAAGCCATTTCCTACCTATTTTATTTAAAGCAAGTAACTCTGTTCTGGTTCTTATGATACACATTTACTGATGTTAAATTAATGTGTTTTAATTTCCTGTGAAATGAGGCCTCTTTGTCCCTTATGCTTCCTTCTTTTCTCCCACCCTTATTCCTTCAGACTGTGTAAGAAAGCACCTAATCCAGAGCTGCAAACACTGGCCAACTGCTGTCGGTGGAGTGTGCAACCTACAGCATATCTCTGTCTTTAAAGCTTCAATATGGTGTCTCCCCTCATATAGCGGTTCTTCCTTTGCATATGCACATGCACACAAACTCAAGCTTTGAACATCTACTTCTCCTTAGAACCTGCACAGTAGATGAAAAAAATATTGGAAGAGAGGAGGTGGCAGTATAGGAGAAAACAAGATGAAAGACTGATCTCGTAGCTTAATTTGCTTTTTATAGTTCTGTTTTCTTTAAAAAAAAGTAGAATACATTGTTGTTAAACACTCTAGTAATAGAATTCATAAAATCAGAACAGAATGCATGGCACTGGAATATTTATAGCATTGAACGTTGTTAGGAACAACCAAACTCGTCTGTTTTTTAAGAATTGTAAGCTTTAAAAAGTCAAAGCTCAGGTTGATTTCTTAGCACAAATTGTATTGCCAAAGTTTGCCCAGAATACTCTGACGTAATTTAGTGCTCTGTTCTTAAGTATTCATGGTGTCACTGAACTTTTTACTATTCTTGTTTTGACATCTTTTTAACTGATGTAAATCAATTGTAGGTGTTGGGGAAGTGTTAATATGGAGAATGCATTTCCAGCCCAAGGTAACTGACTTATGTTTCCCCTGCAGTATGTGCGTGGTTCTGACCCTGTACTAAAGCTGCTGGATGACAGTGGGAACATTGCAGAAGAACTGAGCATCCTCAAGTGGAATACAGATAGTGTGGAAGAATTTCTAAGTGAAAAATTAGAACGTCTATAAATTGTTGCTTTCAGTCCTCTTTCCTTTTCATGTTTTGTCATGGTAATCTCAGATGAAGTGTGCTACAATTGAAAAACATTCCAGCTTCTATAATAATTTTAAAATATCTGTTGTGCTGTACTAAACATCTTGTAATTAGAAGGGGAGACTTTAGCACACATATCTGACAAGTTGATAAACAGAATAGCTTGCCTTAATATATTTCAGCTCTTAATGCATTTATCACTAACAAAATGCTTTGTTTCAGAGTTAATTATGCAAATATCAGTTTGTTATAATTGGGCCTGTTTTTACAAATGCTCTTGAAACTGAAGAGCTTAAAGTAATTGAAATGATTACCATGCTTTTTGTCTGCTGCTGTTTGCAAGAAAGTCAGAACCAAATGCAGTGTCCTATCTCCCAAAGAAACTTGACTGCTAATGCCCTTCTCTTTTTTGTATTTGAACTGTCCTTTTGATAGAAGCATTATTTACAGTGAGTATCTAGTTCACAGGTTTGAAAGCTGATGGAGGAACTCATGCTCTGGTACTGTGAAACATTTAGTAAGTACACTTTAGTGAAGACTACATAGAAAACCTCTGAGGTGTATGGAAGTCAGATGTCAGGTGTGCTTTACGTTAAGTGTTTTGCTTCAGAAAACATGAGATACAAGTCTTGAAAAACCTTTCCTTCTAACTTTCACAAGTTTATTGGAAGTCTGTTTATCAAATGAATTTATAAACTGTTCTTTTAAAATGTATATTTTTCTTTCTTAGTTGAAATTTATGGGAACAGGGAATATAGACAGTGTATATGGTAATGAGTCAAATCCGTTATGACTTTTCAGGTTTTTTCCACTTAGAGTGAATAAACATGGTAAGCAAGAATTATGTGTGTTTTTTCTGAAGTCTAATTAGCAAGTAAGTCTTCCCTTTAACTACTTCATGCACACCAGGTTTTGACTGGCTAAGTGTTATGCTATGGCCTGGATTGGTACTCAGTTTTTCTCTCCACGTATAATTTTATATCGCAAAAAATTTCTATACAATTTACAGATTTTATTCCCAGCTTTTCAGAAGAAATTATCAGCTTCATAGCAGAACAATAAACTTGGGACTGAGACCGCACTAGATTATCAGAAGTAATACACTAAGGTGATTCTTTAGGCATAGCCCGCCTTTTGAGTTTTTATTCCTGAAATATTCTTATAAACTCTTTAGAAGGTGCATATAGCTAGGTCACATGGTGTTATCCTCATGGTTATCATCCTCTCTCTTATTCTATGCCTTGTAAAACATGCTACTCATCTCCCAGATGATTGTGTGGGACAGCTACAATAGTGCTTACCACTGTCTTACAGAAATATGAACTATACACAAAAAGCACAGATCTCTGCAGCTTGTGCTAACATATCAAAGTTCAAACATGGATTTGTTCTTGGGACATGTACTAGTCAGCACATGAGCTATACCCAAAACATGTGGCATGACATTCACTGTTTTGGTAGTAAAAATATGCTGCCATCCACTGGTCTTTTAATATACTGACTATATCCCATACTTCTCATTCCTGTGTTTGCCAAAAGGGATTTCAGTTTTTGTGTTGAAAATTTATCGTGCTGTTTTAGCAGATTATTTCAATCTCATCCTTCTCTCCAGCCTTAGGTCCTTTTTACCATTCAGTGGTGAGATTGTTTGCTTCATTTGATATTTACCAAGTATTTCTCTCTGCTTATCTCTGTTTCTTCCTTCTTCCTCCTTAACATGATGGCCAGTGGGTTTCTGACCTTCAGCCTCTCTTTTCTTTCCCTGTCTTCCTACTGCCAGCCCACTACTTCCCACTCCAGCTTTTTCTTCTACTACCCGGTCCTTCATTCCTGCTCTTGCTTGTCTTTCACTGAAGCAAGGAACTCGTTCTTGTACAAGGAGATAACCAGCTATAGTGGAGGAGGATGACAGGCAAAGAATTTCTCCTCCAGCATACCTGGGTGTTATGACTGCAGTCCCAGTACTGTTTCTGCAGCCTCTTACCTTTCCCAGTACTGGTTCTCACTTACTCTCATCAAGGAGCATGGAAATTATATTTTATTCTGGTTTTCCTCATAGGCTCTTGATTTGCTGATTCCTATTCCACATATTAATCTTCCCTTGTAAAACAGATACTTATTCCCTTAGCTTAAAAGCATGCACAAGGTACATCCCTGTATTTCCTTATATACAGGAACATGGTGAGAGGCTTCCATGATTCTGTTACTGAGCTGCTGAGCCCTGAACCTACTTGATCTGTTAGCCTCTAGCCAAAGCTTAATTGCCTGTGCTGCTTGAGCTGGTGACTGTTCTCCATGCTGGTCTTGGAAGTGTCAAATACATACTGTCATTGCTTTATTCTTTCTCACTCTGTCCTTTAGATGATATTCAGGTTCTTGGCTCTACAGACACATGCTAGGAACATTTAACGTTCTGGCAAAAATGAGCTGGGCTTTGTGCTAAAAGAGGCAGTTGAAGTGAGGAATAATTTCTTTTGGAAATTCTTAAGTTTCTATTTATCAGTGTGGGTTTTTTTTCCTCCAGTCTGCAGCTGTGAAAATTCACAGAGCTCAAAAGGTTATTTTGGTTTATGGCAATTAACTACACAAAATACAAGGTTTAAAGCTCTTGTTTAAAAAGGAAGTGATTCATTTTTACTTATAGCCATGATAAGCACCCAGTACTTCATGAAAGGCATTCACTCAGATTTATGTAAGAATTTTTTAGTCTTATATAATGCTCTTCTTGTGCCAAATCTTGAGAGAGTTAATGAAAGGAAGAATAAAAGCAGCAAGCATGCATGACTGAGTTGAAACATGAAGTGTCCATCTACCTCTCCTATCTTTTTAAAAGTGAAAAAAGGCAACTCATCTTGCAGGAGAGAATATCAGTGCTTAAAAAAAAAAAAAGTGTTTTACATTGCATTTTGTACATAGATATGATATGTAGATGAATTTGAAGCATAGTGTACAAGCTACTTGGAAGGTTTCATGGGTACCTGCTTAGTCATAGATTCCTGCAATATGAACCAGAACAAAATGATTGTAGCAGGCAAAAATCTGTTTCAGAGCTAAGGGGAAACTTTCCAGCATACATTAAAATCAGGGAAAGAAAGTATTCAACTCAGACTTTGTTTTATTGTTTCATCACACAGAACAAGAACAGATTGCCAACTTAGTGAAGAGCGCACAGAAAAAAAAAAGTATGTGTGTTCAGAAGCCTGGGCTCCTATTGAGAATATAACTTTTTTTTTTGAACCTGAGCTTTCAGAAGCAAAGTAAATCTTCTGATACTCCTCTTCATCCAAGGAAATTAGACCCCCTTCCCTCCTCCTCAAAAAAAAAAAAAAAGAAAGAAAGAAAAAGCCAAAAAATGCTTTATTGTCATTCTGCTTCATTAGCATGGAAGCTGGATTTTTAGAGTTGCATTAGAATGTTACATTCTATCCAGAAAAGCAAACAGGCTCAAATCTAACTGGAGTTTCAAGAGTGCATTGGAAGGAACATAACTTGCTGGTTCTTGCAGTGTGTAGTGGAGGTTAGACAAAGCACAAAATTTTCTTTGCTAGGGATGCTTTGACCACTTGAAGTAAATGGACTTTGAAATTTGTCAAGCGAGCCTGAGAAATGCCCATCAAATGCTAAAACACAGGATATTTATATCAAAAACAGCTAAAGAATACATCATCTTCTGAATTTGTGTGGTTTTAAGTTGCTAACTGTTAAGGCCCAACCCAATTACTTTGAAACAAATTTGCTGTCATGTCTAAAAGGAAGAGCCCAAGGGACAAGATAGCCAAGGAGACAAAGAACAGATGCAGAGACATTATGTTATTGAACACCTGTGGTTCAGAACACCAGCTTCCCCCACAAATGCACTCTCGTAAAAAGTCTAAGCAGAGGGTAGCTGGAGAATATTTTCAGTCAGTTTTTTTCCTTATCTCTTGTCATATAGGATGGACAGAAGGAAACACATTATGAAATCACTCACGTAGTGATCTCAGACAGGAGACAAACTACAGAAGCAGACAGTATTCTTGCATTTATTGATTTAAATAGGAACCATGGCACCAGGTAAATACAGACTGTCTCAAAGAGCACCTGATTATCTGTGATGTTTTGAAATGGATTCCTGATGCTGAACGAGGCCTATCAATCAGCTTTGTTGCTGTCCGAGAAGCAAGGTATGCAACTACACGTTGCAGTTGCCCCTTTGTACACTGAAAGCCTTACATACAGCAGCACTTGTGTCTTCTGGCATACAAGGTAAAGCTTCTAAACACTACAAAATGGAATAAGTTTCTCAACACTTCTAAGGCAACCAAGATCAAAAGAGTTGACCATGATTTACCCTTGCATCAAGCAAGCACTTCTAAATCATAGTTCGTTTTGTCTGCTCTCTGCCTGTGTTGTCAAGCGTATTTGTTTCAAAGCACTTGCAGCAGTGCAGTGGTCCCAGATGACCTAAAGAGCCTAATGCATAAACTGCAAGTAGACAGTGGTGACATACATACCCTCATAGGGTATTCCTACCAGTAATTGTTTTCCTTGAAAATATATACCACACATATATTCTACAGTGGCCCAGTACAAAACAGTGTTAATGACATTAATTGTGCGTTTTTTGGAAGTTTCTAGCAATATTAGTATGTTATCCTGACAGCCTTCAGAGGTCACATATGCCTAATATAGTTTAAACATTTTCTAGAAAGGGAATTGATTCTAGTGCACAGGAGTTCAGGAGTTGCAGATACTTGCCAGTATGAGCCCTTTAGTGGTCGTGGTAAGTTTGGGTAGGTTTGTAGCACATGAAAAAATAGGTAAGAGCACATGTTGTGCTTTGGAAAGTTACAGTTTGACCAGCTTCAAAAAAATAAGACACAGTGGTATGAGTATCATTACAAGCTATAAAGTATATACCACAGTTGCCAAGCCCACGAAATGCAAGTTTACACCACATCTTTGCTACAGTGTGCGACAGTTGTTCCTTCAGTGCTGCTGTTTTGTCTCCCTGAGGGTTATCTGTTCACTGCGTTCAGATTGAGATTAAAATCAGATCGCTTGACTAGGCATAAAGTTATGTCCTTATCCATTTCTGGAATATAAAGATATTCTTTGCTCTAAACATCTCCCAGAAGTGACAGCAAATAAAAGAACTTATTAGAAATTGAGTAGGAGGGGAAAACAATTCTCTGTTTTCATAGGAACACTTAACTTTTATATTTAGTAGGAACAAAGGCATGAACTGAAGGCAGGAGGACAGTAACAACTAAGCGGTAATTCGAGTAAGAATAAAGTTGTTTAGTAAAAATCAATGGATACTACACAAAGCTATGAAACAGTATTTTTTTCATAACTAACTCAGGGTTTCAATCTCAATAAAGCAAAAAAGATTTGTACACAAAATAGAGTACCTTAATTTCATGATTTAAAAGCCATGTTTACTGCTATATTAATTACACATGCTTTCAACAAGTTATTCTTTTAAAGTAGTTGTATGTACATGTGCCATACAAAATACATCACAAAAAGGTAAGAGTTAACAATCAAAAAACCAGCAGATTCAAGCTCCAGACACTGAGATACTTCTGCTTTGCCTTGGTTTTAAGTGCCTGATTTACTCAGCAGCAGCAGAAAAGCAATCACTCTAGTGAGTCAACATTGTAACAAGGCACAGTATGAGAATGTCTTACTTCTGGGTATTCTTCCCAAAATTTTACTGTGGTGAAAATCCCACTATAAGTCATGTTGGATGGAATGGGAAGGAGTAAATCAATCTTACTGTAAATACACAAATTAATCTAAGAATATATTGCCTAGTTTCTGTATAATGGAAATCTTCAGAGGAGGCTGTGTTGGCATTTGATATAAAGGAATAACTAGATAATGGATTTACAATGTAGAAGTCTTAACATTTCCAAAACGATTCACTAGAGCAGTTCTGTACCTTGACCTTCTCTGCCAGCATCCAGCACTGCAGTACAGTACATATCCTGGAGCTTGGAATACATCCTCTTGGGGCTGAGTGCATCATGCACAAAAGAAACCATTTCTGAAGTCACTTTTGCACATTCATGAATGAGAACAAAGGGAAGAGACATTCCACAGCACTTTTCTACCTGCCAGTTAGATGGGGCCCAAGCAGATGCCTGGTTTGGAAGGGCATAAAAGAATACTTCATCATTTATTTTAGAAAGTCGTACATGGGAATATAATCTACATGGTGTGTCTCAGCAACTGTAGAAAAATGGTCCCACAGGACAGGTGGTAGCCACAGAACCTGCATGCCAGGGTGCAACCACTATCTGGGAATCCCACAAAACAAGTAGAAAGAGGAAAGACATTGGGACTGCACAACTTCATAGCTTAGAGCAGCATGACATTCTCTTGCCAGGTAACCTGAATCGGTTTCCAAGAAACACAAAATCAGGAATATGGATGGTTAAAACTTTATCAGAAGAGAATCTCAGTGGTACTTAAAAGTGGATGACCTCTGGCCTTTGTTTTCTGGGATATAATCTCAAAGGTTAGCTCAAAATTTTTCCTTAAAGTACTTCTAGATGTGTCCCTCAATTTTAATACCGTTATTTGCAAGTTTTCGATCCTGAAAAGATACTGGAAAATGTTCTCTTGAAGATGATCTTGTGAGGTTGGATTTGGTTAGCTAGGAGCCTTTCTGTCTCCTCCCCCCCACACCTCGAAGATTGAAGTGATACTGATAGGAAAAGCACATGATTTAATATTTGCTGTTGCTTGCTTGAGGCCAAGCTATGATTAGGAGGGCAATTCACATTTTAGTATAGTCTAATTATTTTTAACCCAGTATTATCTTCACATTGTTATTTCAGTGGGACAGTGGCTCAAACCACAGACTAAACACTCCTCATCTTAAACATGGGCAGAGAAAAATTTCCACTTTTCTTTGCAGAATGTATGTAATTTTAAGGCAGAATGTCTATCAAACCTATCTAGGCTACAGTTCCTGAGTAGGCTGGAAATTCCATGGGCAAGCACAGATTTTTGGTGCAGGAGGATAAGCAGAGAACAGGATAGTTAAGATAATTTTTTACTCTGCCTTTTCCTCCAGCTTTCAATGACTTGGTTTCTCCAATGTTACTCCACATTTTAGGCCATCTGACCTGGTTTCTGGAAAGCACTGATCTTTGGTAAGGAGAGGTCTTGAGAACAGACAGATAAATCTTTAATTAGCAGGTTTAGGTGGCTCATGGTGAAAGACCTCAGAGCCTGTGTACTTACCCAGTGCAGCCAGGCTCCAACCTGCAGAGTTTCCAGTCAGACTGTATGACTCATAATGCTGCCAGCTTGTTTCTTCCCCTTCTGGGTCTGACAGAGCAGAGCTGTAATAAGGTCACAAACGGCAACTTCCCTCCACTCCCAGCAGTGAGGAAGCACCCGCACTCACACTCCAGCGTTGGACAGCCATGCATGCCCCAAACCAAACAGCCCCGTCTCCAGAGTGGAGTCTTGCTAATGCTTTTATTAGATTATCTACATCAGTCACAGAGTATCTAGTTTTACGACTTTTCACTTCTGAACTCTGCCACACGCACTACTGGGAGCCCGGCCAGGCTTTCCCCATGTGGCCCGCTCACCCTCCTTGCAGAGGGTCACCCTGCGCAGAAAGTCCCCAAGGGAAACGGCCAAGTGTCACGTATGACCTTGCCAAAAGGTTGCTGAAGGGACTGTGACAAAGAAGATCCATAATCTGATTTTCCCCCTTGTGTGGAACAGGCAGAGGTGTGACACCGGCTGTGGGACAGCCTCCCTGTGACCTCCCAACTTGGCCTGGACCTCTGCCATCGGCGGCAGCAGCTCCCTCTGGAGCCTGTGCTGCCACCCCGTTCCTGTCACACCAGAGGCCATGGTCCATCAGAAGAGCAAATCTGGAGAAACAAAATCAAAGCAGAGCTCTTACTTCTTAATCCTGGCTGTGAAGATTCAGGATTTCCCAAAGAAAAGCATGGCAGCTCTCACTGGCCTTCAAACAGATTTGCCAGGCCAAGAAATAAGCCTTACAGATCATTTCTGCATCAGTGGAACAAAAGGCAGATCCTGCCATCAGGCAGAGCACATATTACTGTGAAACAAATAGAAGAGGACATTTGACACCCAGACAAAGAGTGTGCATATATAAAGGGAGAGAGGGACTTTTATCTGCACCCCGTAGCAGCCAGTGCAGCCCGGCTGCAGGCTGCCTGGCGCCATCTTGCCTGCCCTCCCTCCTGCCAGCAGCACTGGCCACCCCGAAGGGGACTGGTCTCCACAGCAACCCAGGATAGTGATTAATGTCAGGACAACATGGATGCGCTTTCCTAAGGTGATCTGAGAGACAGAATCACGTAAGCAAGTGGGTGTAATAGGGGGCTTTTCTCAGTTTATTTCTTTTAAATAAAAAAGGTAAGTCTAAAGGGACATTCAGTTTGCTTGTCCTAAGCTTCAGAGCTGTGCACAGCTTCAGCCCTAGTCAGCTGCAGCCTCCCTTGTTGACCCTTTTCCTAGTTTAGTGACAGATTCTTCATCATGAAACTATTTTATTTATTGTCATTTAGCATTGTAACAGCTGAGGATTGCCATAAATTATTTCTGTGAAAGTGAAACTTATCCCTTAGCCTAACATGAGCACTGCTGCTGTTCACCATTTATGCATGTACAAGCACTGGAAAGCCACAAAATTTAATAACACCAGGAGCATCTGTTGCCCCATTTCTCACCTTTTCAAGGACTGGGCCCCAGCCGGATCTTGCTCAAGATGGGAGTGTGGTGACAAGGACTGACCCTGCTCTTGGCAAAACGCAGACTGCCACCTGCGGCTTGTTACACACAGACAGTGCCTTGGCTCTGCTAGTGCTCTGCCTCTTACATGTTTCGTAAGCCTGAGTTTCTCCTTGGTTTTAAGTAAAGATACACATAATCATATCCCTCCTCCCTTTTAGCAGATAATTATTCTTTTAAAATGTACTCAGAAGAAACATCACTTACAAACCGTGAATCTATATTCAGTGAGAAATTTTACCCTAGATTAATTTTTCATCTTTGGTTACAAAATCAGAGGCACAGCATCATCAGTTCATCCCAAAGTGAGCATGAACAGTGTAAACCAGGGATTGAGAAAAGGGTCATTTTGACCATGAAGATCACATGTGCATGACAGATATCATGTCTGCATTGGAGCAGCATGATTACAGAAGTCTTTCATGAGTTACTTTTAATGACAGTGTTAGTATATAAACTCTTTAAAGTTTATACTGTATTGACACAGGCTACTGAAAGAGCCACCGAAAAACTCTGATCAATTTCTGTAGCAGAGTCAATGGTTTTCATGTGATCTGAAGTTCACCATACAGGTAAGAATTGTTGTCATTAGCAGATAATTTCTATACATAGACAGGCACATATATGAACAGCCCTGCAGTGAGTGTCTGAGCGACAAGTTGCCTATTACCAACATTATTCTTCTCTGGCACCAAGCAACACCCAGAAACCTCACTCCCATGGACATAGAGCCTTCCAAGGGGCTGAGCCTGTCAGCATACCTCTAACGGGTCTTCTGTTGACATAGGAGTACAGTATGAAGATCCTGGCATTTTAAGGGGTTTCTGATGTGTATTACTTACAGTACTTGCTTCCAAAGATAAGGGAGGCTGTTTGCCTGTGTTGAATGCCAGTGCTTGTGAGACAAGCAAAAGTTGTGATCTTGCTTAAAGCAGTATAATTTCAAGAATGACTTAAAAACTCAGGTAAAAACCTTCATCTCAGCTGAGAAAGCTGGAAGACTTTCTGAAGATAGTTTTCACCACTCTTTGCTACTGTTGGTCACCTCTGTCTCCATGAGCACAGGGCAGAGGGTGAGGATTACAGAGCAAAAGAGATGGTGCTGATAATCCAACATTACATGATAGCACATTCCAGGTGTGCTTCTAGGGAATATCTCCCACTTTCATGTTACAGGAATCTGGACCATATATCCTAAGACCATGATGATATGAACCAAAGCACACTAAGCAAGGACAACTGGGAGGTTCACATCAAAAGCACATGCCCCCTGTGAATGAAAACACTAATACAGACAATTAAACTGTGTCCCTTCCCAGCTCCACAGTCCATGTCTCCCTTCCTCTGAGCACAGCCATTTGACAAAGAACAGTACCTGATCCCTGCAGATATACATTTACGGATGGACACCATTGTCACCATTATTCACAATCCTACTGTGTGCTTTTAAAAATTATATTTAGCACACTTGCTACACTGATATTTGCTGCAGAATTGACAGGATGACAAACAACTACAGTAATCACCATTGAGACAGAATCAGCAGTTGGCAGCAGTGCTACAGAGTGGGCTAAAATAACACACTGTTCTCCACTATTTTTTTTCCAAAGGGTTACCACTGCAAAGCAGCTAGCATTTAATTCCATCCAGCAAAGACCTTACAAATATACATATTCTGAATGTACAAACCATCCCACTCATATAAGCACATTTAAATGATTTGCTGGACTCAGACTCATAAGTATGCTATACCTTGCAAGTGCAAAGAACAGAGACATCAGCATTTTTTAAACTAGAGCAAATAAAGGTTAAATTGAAAATATGCAGGATTTTGCACAAGCTGAAAGCAGTTCAGTGGAGCACAGAAACTAATGCCACTGGTTCTGGTCCTCTGTGGTCACAGAAGTGGTAGCCTACAGGGGCTGTTGGGACAGAGTCTCTGGAAATGTCCAGTCTAGGAAGAGCTACAATCTATACAAGTCTCACATACAGTGATCGAAGTCTCCAGGAGAATTAAATTACATTACCTGTATACCTGCTCAATGTTCATCTGGCACCAAATCTTCAATACCTCTCCAGTCAAACTCTATAGTTCTTTAAAGACATTAAGCTACCAATCTAGCCCATCACACCCTATCCATGAAGTCACATTCAACCAGACTCCCCTCATCTCTAATTTTAACCAGTTTCCTTGTTTATTCCATCAGTCATTCCATGCCAAATTTAGATGAACACTATTTATCCTTAGGCATGTCTTTACATTCAAAAAAATTTTAAAAAGTGTGTGATCTACAGACCTTTTTACAGAATTAACACAGTTATTGGAAAGCTTTATGTTCCTCCCTTGTTACCACAGATTTCTCCAAGCCTCTCAGCATATTAGCAAACACATGCTATCTAATGACCCCAACTGGGATTGCAACTGGAACCACAGGGTTCCCGCTGCACACTGACAGGTGGAGTTTGGATTTTTCTTTTCTAATCATTCATTTCTCACCATCCATAGCCCTACAACCTCTTACCTTCTTGCTCACCAATAATGGCAGGGATTGAGCCTGTCTGAGAAGCTGGAGGGAGGAAGAATCTGCACTTCCAAGAAGCCATCTCCTGCGGCACAAATGGTGCAGAGAAACTTCAGAATTAGGTTGTACAGCAACCGAGCAGGTCTGGTGGAGGCAGGACTTGCCTTTTGATTCCTGTCATTTACAGCTGCAAACTCAAGTGCTACCAGCTGTGTGAGCTCAGTCGAGTGCAACTTGGAAAAGCCTTAGGGTAGCCATGGTAACTTGTAGATCTTCACCTGATGCACTAGTCACTGTATACTGCTTTGGAGAGAAATACTCTTGTCTCTAAAAGTATCTTAATATTAACCTACAGACTTCGAAAAGTGAGAAAACTTTGAATTAGCTAGAAAAAAACCCCCACCTTACTAAGTTGACACTAGCAGTTATTCTATTAGCATAGGGCAAATATATCTGTTCTGATCCAGATTTGACCCTACCACTGTTTTCCTGAGTGGCTGCCAGACCTTCTCACAACTGGTGCTGAACAATCCTTTTTTTAATTTTTTTTTAAAAATGCTGTCCAAGGACCAAAGCAACAGACCAAAATGAAAGCTTAGCAAAATTATAATGTCAGGGTCTCTTTTCAGGACAAGTGAGAGATATTTCTATCTTAAGTATTTTTTCCCTTTTGCTAATGTGAGCTCTTGAGAGGTCATCTCTGAGCCAGCCTTTACAGGAGGATATAACTTAGACACAAACCATCAGGAAACAGGAAGCTCAATCACCATATCACTAAGACAATTTGGATGATTCATCCCTCATTTCTGTGCTGCAGTTTCTCCCAGGTGAAGAGAGACTATGACACCTTTGTAAAGGAAGTTTATGATCATCAATATGGAGGCATTATACTGAAAATAATGAATAGTTTAGTTTCTCTACAGGGGGAGCAGGATTAGAAACCTAGAAACTCTTCTCAATGGAGAAACACCAGTGTTATTTCCACTAGATGGCATGTAAAGGTTGATGGGGGAAATGTGAAATTAAGCCTCAGTGGCATTGGCCTTTCCCTCTTCCAAAGACACATAAAACATAACTCCCTGAAATCTCCAAAAAAGGGATTTCAACATTTCAAAAACTTCTAACATACAAAACCCCCCACATTTGTGAGACTCCTGATGTATATCAACATCACTGTTGAGTATCTAGAATTAAAAGCAATTTAACTCAGAGAAGTAAAATTTGAAGATTATTTCTGGTTTCAAACATTTCTCCATTCGAAGAAGCAATTTCCTAGCTCATTATTTCAATTCCAGTACTTTTGCTTCTGCCTATAACTGTGTAAAGACATTTTAAAGCTTTAATTCATTTTGCAATTCTAAATAGCTTCCCTTAATCGCTCATGTCGAACACCTATTTCATGTTTTTAAAAAATTTATAAAACAATTCTGTGCTGTCAGGAGGAAGAAAATTCTTAGCATTCAGATTATTAACTGCATGCAAGCTCCCCATGCTAGTGTGTTTCCTATCATTAACTTCTGACAGGAAACTATTTATAAAAGGTATAACATTCATACAGTAATTTAGTGTTTGCATTCATGGTACATTTTCTAGACATTCCTTCAGCTAAGGTACAGAATTCATCAAGCTACTCAATTTGTTTGGAGAGGATTCTCACTGCCAGATGCCATGCTGAATGCTCCATGTCACAGAACAATGGTGAGGGCAGTAGCATAGAATACAACTGAGGTTGTGTCTGTCAACTTGACTCTCTTTGCATTTTCACCAAACACAAATTCACATGGCTAAGTGAATCTAACAAGCTTGCAGTGTACTGCCTTGTACTTCCACTAATAGCTGTGTGATTAATTGGTTACAGCCCATTATATTAGAACATACCCGGTTAGGAATTCTACTTAAAGAAAAAGGAAATGGATCAGGATTGGGCTGCAGGCCAAGTTTAGCAAGGATTTTCAACAATTCATAAATTCTTAAGGTAAATGAAATGGAACAAAAAACTAAAATGGTTTCAAGTATATTTGAGATACAGGGATTCAACTCTAGTCTCACAGGACTCCGTAGACCTTGACCCTAAACAAAATATTTGGCAGTCCGTGGAAAATAAGACATCCTAATTCTGCAGTCCTCATTTAGACAGCGCTTGTAACCATAGTGCCAGAAAGGCAATGACTAAATTTCCATCACCTCACATAGGGACAAACATCATCTACGAACTCTCAGGAGAGTTTTTCCTAAAAAAAGATGCCTGGACTTAGTTTATTTATGGCTGATGCGGCTTTGATAACGCTATTCCCTTTCCTGGAAGTATTTATTTCAGACCAGATGACTACGTGACCCTCTAAAAGACTAGCTTTGAATTGGGATAAGGGAAACCACAAACATATCAACTACTGATTAGACATTTAACCATTAAATCCTTTTGCTCTAAGTTTAATATGGAGTTGCATGACCCAGTGGAGACAATCCACAAATTCTGAAAGAAATTGATTAAAAGGTACCAGGTTGCACTGCAGAATTTCAGAGGGCTCCGCTACCCTCCACCGATAATTTCAGTCTCCATTTTTGGTGAACTGAAAGTCTGTTTCCCTTTATGCTCAATTACTTTGTGCTGAATATAAATGGGAATATTCTTGCCTGTTCCTTCCAGGTGGAAGCATAAAAATTACTAATGGGACTCCTGCCAGAAATTTGAGTCAGAGAAGTAATATGATGTCTTTTGAATGGAGAACATTTGTTTCATAAGCCTTTCATATTTGTGGGTTGTCATGAGTGCCTTTCTGTGTACAACATTGAAATGGCAAATTCTTGGGGCTTTTAAAATTAAAACAAAGGAAGCAGCAACCTGTTGCTGTTTCCATACAATTCCACAGAACTGCAATACCTGACTAAAGCCCCTGACCAGTGATCTATTTCACAATGTCAGTTTTTACGTCCTCCTAGTTTTTAAGCCCTCTCCTTAATATCATTATCAATGATCTGGACGAGGGGACCGAGTGCACCCTCAGTAAGCTGGCAGATGACACCAAGTTGGGTGGGAGTGTTGATCTGCTTGAGGGTAGGAAGGCTCTACAGAGGCATCTGGACAGGCTGGATCCATGGGCCAAGGCCAGTTGTATGAGGTTAAACAAGGCCAAGTGCCAGGTCCTGCACTTGGGTCACAACAACCCCACACAACGCTACAGGCTGGGGGAAAAGTGGCTGGGAAGTTGCCTGGGGGAAAAGGACCTGGGGGTTTTGGTCAGCAGCCAGCTGAATATGAGCCAGTGGTGTGCCCAGGTGGCCAAGAAGGCCAACAGCATCCTGGCCTCTATCAGCAATAGTGTGGCCAGCAGGACTACGGGAGTGATTGTCCCCCTGTACTCAGCACTGGTGAGGCCGCACCTCGAATACTGTGTTCAGTTTTGGGCCCCTCCCCATGATAAAGACATTGAGGTGATGGATGGAGTGTGTCCAGACAAGGGCAATGAAGCTGGTGAAGCGTCTGGAGGACAAGTCTTGTGAGGAATGGCTGAGGGAACTGGGGATGTTTACCCAGGAGAAAAGGAGGCTCAGGGGAGGCCTTATTGCTCTCTACAACTCCCTGAAAGGAGGTTGTAGCGAAGCGGGTGTTGGTCTCTTTTCCTAAGTAACAAGCAATAGGACAAGAGGAAATGGCTTCAAGCTGCACTAGGGAAAGATTAGATTGGATAATAGGAAAAATCTCTTCACTGAAAGAGTTGTCAAGCATTGGAACAGGCTGCCCAGGGAAGTGGTTGAGTCACCATCCCTGGAGTTATTTAAAAGATGTGTAGATGTGGCACTTAGGGATTTGGTTTAGTGGTGGACTGGGCAATGTTAGCAGTTGGGCTCAATCTTAAAGGTCTTTTCCAACCTAAACAATTCTATAGCAAGAGTCAGGCCTGGGAGTACACTAAGAAAAGACAACAAACAAAGTAAAATATAAATTCAAGGCATCTCTATATTCAGTACCACTAGATATACAGAAAAATAGGATAATTATTCTAGGTCAGATCAAATAGCATGGCCAGACAGCTTCCTAGAAACCCAGACCTTGGGCACCACTAATCTGGTTTTGTTCAATATATTATGTCTTAGTTGTATCTTCCAGTGATTACAGGCATCATAACACAGAAGTTCTATATAAAGGAGATTTCTTGTCATATTAAGTCTTAAATTTTAGCATGGACATCTTAATATTTAAAGGTTTAATGACTTACGAATAAAGAGCAGAACCATTATGAAGCAACCCATATCCCCAGTGGATTCTGCTAGGGTACCTTGCATCGTACCTTGTATTTAATAGTACTGTGTAATTACCGGTACTTGTTGGAGTCAGCATATATTCTCAAATGCCCGTGCTTGAAAGGGAACATCATCATAATGTCTGTGTTGTTGCCAAGTCTAAAAGCCAGATGGACAGACTGCTGACAGCAGAAACTCACTGGAACCAAGCAATCATGACCATAATCCTCTGCAAAAAGCAGCTGTGTACATTGAACTTCCGATGCTTATTTTGTGGCATGACTGATTGAGACAACAATAAAAAGCACCGTCACGGGATAATAAAATGACAATTGGTGTTAAAAGTGGCTTTATGGATGCATCAGTGCAACAATTAAGGATGGACAGAAAAATATTTGTCAGACTCACAGAATGAACTTCAGTGAAGCTGCTTGGTAGAAATCATTATTTTAACAGGAGACTGGAAAGGCCAGATGTAGTATATGAAAAGCCACATTCTACACAGATGCATTGAAGCCGCATATAGTACATCAAGTTTTTGTATTGCTAGTTATTTTGAAGCATAACAGAGGCAAATTAACTGATTTTTCATATATTATCACACGTAGACTCCTATAATACACCTCAGGTCACTCTTGCATGACTGCCCCAAAAGAACTGAGTTGAGATCTAAGAGGTCATTATTCAGTGCTGATAATCAAATGCTCCAAAATTAATTGATTTCTATTTAATCTCATTTAATCCATTGATGCTTTATAATTAATTCCCAGATTAAACCCTAAATGTATTATCGATAGCAGAACCAGAACAGTTTTAATGCTACCTCTTCCCTGAGCCAGATTTAAAAGTGCAACTGCCATGTATGTTTCTTCTGCTGAGAACAATACAGCAAATTGCAATTATGAAGCTGCATCCTGTGGCCAAACTTAGGGTTCAATTATACAGCTACCTACAACCAAAAAATTCAAGCTACAAGTACCATATGTAAGTACTTAATCTGAATCACTCTTATGCTTTTATGTATTCTGCCAATGTTTTGTTCTAGAATACACCTATACTTTTTCAGTGGTTACTTATTGTAAGTCATATGCTAAGTATATACACAAACTCCAATTACTTGCATGGCTTTGTCAAAATATCTTTAGGTTTCACATTTGGGCATTTTCCATTTTGCTTCTTTTCCCCAAAAATATCAAAACATCTTTTGGAAGATTCTGTTGGACATGGAGTTTCTGGTAATGGCATAAGCAGCTTGCATGTAATTCTCTTGTTCTGTTTTAGCAGGGCACCTACAGTTATTAAACTTTGTATTTTTCAAATCTTGGTATTACTGCTTTAGTCTACTGCTACAGTATCTGCATCATAACAAGAAAGACACTGGTGTTCCCTAAAGGTATGGAATATCCTGACAGCTTGAATATATGGGCTTACCTCTATTCTTTCTTGCATCTTCCATAATGTTCAATAAATTCCATGTTATAAAGGTACCTGAGCTAGTGACACTGTAAGAATTAATATGACAGCATACTAATTCACATACTGTATATGAGATCCAGAGATGCTAGCTCCAATCCCAGAGTCAGTAGAGCTGTAATAACGCAGTGTTGTTTGTGGGCTAATTATGCTTCCATTTCAGAAGACTAATTAGTCTGGGCAGAGCCCTATGCTAAGTTCAGTATCTCTGTAGAGTCATGTACTTCATGGATAGGTTTCTTTCCTTCCTCTGCCTTCCCACACACATTTGGCTGAACAAAGACACTATACTGATGGTTTTACCTGTAGCCAAAATTTCCACATGGTAGAGAATTCTGCTCCAATATAGAACACTACTCTAGAAAGAAAGAGAATCAATATAACAATTACAGAAGTCTCATGGTTTGCAAAAAGTCCAAATCAGGATTTCTGTTAAGAATCAGAAGTTACTTTTCAAGCTTAGCCTGACTAAGAAAACCTTAAAAACAGCAATTATGGTAGAAACTACTTAAAGCTAGTATTTAGTTTTCTAAAAACATTCATTTACTCACAATAATCATGCCTTATATTAACCCATCTGCCACAAAAGCTGATAATCTTTGATGAAAACTCACTCAGGTTTGTTACAGAGTGTGCACAGGATGGCTATTCTGGTTGAAATTGTCCAAAATCTTAGCATTAATTAGAAAATTTGAGTAAAATGCCAGTAAACATAGGGAAAAAAAAAAAAAAAGGAATGCATAGAACAGCAATGTAAGTATTTACCCCCACACACACACATTCTGAGGTATGAACTCAGAATCTTGCCAAACTTGTTATTAAATATAAGGTAATGCATATTCTACACTTTTTTCCATGTTTGAAATCTGATTTCCCAAATGCCTGAAACTTTCATATAGGATTTTTCTGGCTTGGCTTACCTTTTTTTTCCTTTCTTTCAACCAATAAAGCTTGGTCTAAGAAAATGCAACTGAAAAAATGAGACCCTCAAAGCCAACTTCAGTTACTTCCATATTTGTTGCAAAAGTTACTGAGTTAGAAAGTAAACCCAAAGAAGTCCCATCAGTTTTTGCTTGAAAGTTCCCCACAAAATAACAGTTAAAGAGGCTAAATTGTGGGACTACCTGTAATAAAGTTCTATTCAGCATAATACTAGTGTTAAACGAGCACTTTTCTACCAGCTTCCCTTCTCAACGGTACAACACAGAACCTTAGGTCAGATGAGTTTAAGAAAACAGTAACAAATTTCTCTACTTAAAAGGAAAATGATTTTTGGTTTGAAATTAAACAGAAACAGGGAGAACTGAGAATATGGATTTGCAGTTTCATGAGAGTAAGGAATCAATTACATTTTCTCTCACATATAGCTTAAGCTGCTGGCGTATAACAAAAAATAATTCTGACTGCTACCAAGTGTTGCCTTCACATAGATGTACTACTTGTATTTCACCAAACCCCCACCATCTTTTTAAATGCTGCTCTAAAATTTTATTGCATTTAAGTAGGAAGTAAATGTTCTGATATAGCAAAGAGTCAATTTAAAAAATTATTTTACATACATATTTTTGAATATTCTATATATTAAGTCAAATTAATATTTTTAATTTGAATTTAAACACATTTTATGGCAGTCCACATCAGAGAGGACTGGAGACCACCACTGTAGTTAAAGTGTTCAGTCTTCTTCCTTCTAAGCCATGTCTTTATCTTTCTATTAAGTCTATTTAATGCATCATGGATTATTCATGGTTATTTCTAATTAATCAGTAATTATTACTATTGTTTCTTCTAATCTTTGCATTTAACAGACTGAATAAATCTAGGATTTTCTTGATGATTGCCCCAAGAAGGTTGCAATTGATGAAACAAAGCAATCTATTTATTTTAATGTAACCTCTGCACTCTAAAAATGAAAGAGCCTATTTCTGGAAATGCAATTCAAAATCAAAATAATCATTTTTTAATTAAACAACCACCTCACCTAAATGAATACAATTTTATCCATCCCACTGGAGTAATTTGTATCACTGAAGGTTTCATCACTACATGTTTGCAAGGACAGTGTTGAAAATTCTTTGAAGAATTTTCATTTCAAACAAAGTTGCTGACAGGAAGGAGTTAGCTAAGCACCTGGTACCAGTGTTCCCCAAGAACTACACTGGACTTCTATCAATGTTGCATCTTCTGTAAGAAGATAAATTTCCTTCTCAATGGAAGGAATTTCCTTCAACCAGACCAACCCAATTAATTAAATATACTGGAACTATAAACAAAAAATAAATCCCCTCAACCTACCCTTTTAATCATTTACAGCTGTAAAAATCTGGTATTTATGAAACATTAAAGGGTGCAATGTTCAGGAAAGGTTATGTTATTTGCAGATAATACTACCTTTGCTAAAGCCATTTTTATGTTCAAAACTTTTTTTTTCTTTCGTTCCCACATATTTAGGAGGAGGTCCTCTTGAAAAACAAGTAAGTGTAACTCTAATTGAATCCAATTAGAACATGACAATAAACTGTTGCATAAGAATTATGAATGCAGATTTTCATTAAAACCTATAATCTGAACAAATGTATGCTCATCTATAGAACTACTTAAATGTAGAGAGATGGAGTAGATCAGCAAAATGCAGTGCTTAATTTAATAGAAATGTTGATTTGTAGTCGAATCTCTTAATAATTACTAATCAAACTGAAATAGCCTCTTTTATGGAAAGCAGTTAAAGGGAGAAAAAAATACACGGCAATACTAAAAATCAAGTCAGAACAGATGTCACTAGTTTGTGTCAATCTACCTAGGTGCAAGTTTAAAATCTCAGCATAGTAACAATTTGCCTTAAATTTTCAGAGAGAAAACAACCGTTCTAATTTTTCAAAGGCGATTATAAATGCGTAAGTTACTCAGCAGATAGTCGTATCTGCCTCAGAACATTTCAACGCCACAAGTGCTGGGAATAGAACCATATAAACTTCTCTAAGGTTTGTGTTTCACGTATGGTTTTGGTTATTCAAATAACGTGCATTACACTTGCATTGGTTCACAATAAGTTTATTTTATGTGAAGAAAAGCTTTGCCATTAATGAAAAATTTCTGTAGAAAACAGTACCTCCTGCTTTCAATCTAGATTACTCAAAAGTAGAAGCTTGTATTAGTGAAAATTTCAGTAGAAACAAATCTGTAGGAAACATGTTCTTGGCACATGAAGTAAAAGCTTTAAACACATTAAGTTTGAATAGAGTATTTACCATGCAACCATGCTGGCAGAAAAGCCAGTTTGTAATGGCTGGTATTTGTCCCTCAAGACAATAACATGGAAGACACTTAAACCTGCTTACATAACGTTAATTGTATATAAATATGGTGTCGCCATAATTGACAGTCTTTATTCAGGCCAACCATCTAGTTTAGCAGTTCTAAATAAGTAATAGGCACTTTGCCTTTCTGATTTCCCCTTTCACCCATCAGCCAGTCTGAATCCATGCCAGGGATACTGTACACTGTTATCACCTAAAAAACAGAAACATATTATTATAACCCCACCTGGAAAAAGCCTACAGTCTACCTTCGTGTGATATCAACTACATATCAACTTTAATGGGAAATCTAAAAGAAAGTTTGTTGTATCTTCAAGTGCATGACAGAAAGATGTTGATGTGCTACAACTTAACAGAAAACCTTAGGCCACAGCTTCTAAGTCACTGTCTAGATAAACATTTCTATTTGATTTTTTTCTGAAGAAATGCACATTAAAAAAAAAAAAAAGTCTGAAAACTTTTTTGTGGATGCTCTTCTTCAGGGATAAGCTGCAGTAACATTACTAGGTGGAACTCTGTTCCAGCACCCTATTTCATCATATGTGTCCACCTGTTTAGTATAGGCTCTCTGACTTAAGAGTGAAATTGAATCGAAACAGAAATAAACACAGCACAGCCACCACCATCAAAACAAGAAAGGGTTGTATTTTCATATTCTTCCCAAACTGCAGTAGTTTGAAAGTGTTTGAAAGACTAACTGTATTGATAACAGTGCTAAAGGCATGGTAAAAAGTAGACATCAGAATTGCACCTTGATTACCTAGCAAATGTTACTGCAAGCTAAGCTGGTGTAACAAATGCTAACTCTCACTATAGAATATTAGGGTATATAGGTACAGGACAATGCTCTAAGAGTATTACCGAATTTTAATTAAAAAAATCAACTACACATATTTCTTGATGTAGCACATCTTAACTGGCTAGTCACAAACATTCTGATTTTACTTTTAAATGATCTAGTTACATAGAAAATTCTTACCTCATCTGCAAGCAGTGATAATTCACTGCTGTTTGCAGCATCATAATCATAGAGAACTCTAGCTTTCCTGCTGCCACTTGATGACTTCAGTTCACTGATGCCTGAAGTAACTACTGAATTGCTTACTGAAGGCAATGAAGCAGAGGCTGAGGCCAAAGCTGAGGGAGTAGAAACACTCTGCACAGGAGTTGAGGAAGACTGATTATTGTTAGAGAGGAAAGTAGATGGAAAGCTGTGGGAGAGAACAAAACAAAAAGAATTCTGAGTGAATCAGTTCTACATGGAAAGATATACATGCCCAAATTAGCGTTTTTGCTTTCATCAACTACAGAATAAATACCAGCAGACAGCAGTAATAGAATAGCACTGATATTTGTATAAACCTAAATAAAGGTACTTGTTCCTGACCTGTAGTATAAATCAAAACACTACAGTTTAAAAGAAACACTGACACCTTAAAAAAACTTGATAATGGCCTCCAAAAAAAAAAAGCTAAAACAGGAAAGCACTGTTGGTCAGACTTGTTTCAGACTGTATTTTAATAAACATTTCTTTTGACAGCTCTACCAATAAAAGTAGCCTCTACCTCCTCCAGCTCATTCCTCAACTATGTGACTACACCAAAGATTATGCTGGTGAACCAGATCAAGGAAATATAATGCAGGTTAAAAACACAGCCTCCCTCTGAAAGAAGAAAGAAAACCCCCACAACTATTTTTGTAACCTAAATCAGTTTGTTGATTCAGCTAACTGCATGCTGTAACACAAAAATATTTGTTATGCTAAAGATGACCTCGTATCAATTTAAGCCCCTTCTTTCTAGGTCAGGCTGCTGCTTGTTCCATGCCAGCTGTAGTGCTTGCTAGACCCTTCCATGAAGTTAATTCAACACATTAAACTGCCTGAAAAAAAAAAGAAAAAAAAAAGAAAAAAAAAAAGAAAAGGCGGGGGGGGAAAGGAGGTATGTGTTGGAAAAAAGTGTATAATCATCTATTAAGTTAATGAGCTGGATCACAAAAAACTGTGATGAGTGCTACAGCAGGTAGAAGAAAAAGGACAGAATAACATGGCTGAAAAGCAGAAGGAGCAGGGAAGACAGCTAAGCAGCAAGAGATTCCAGGGCAATGGGGTAGGGGGAATGGAACAGCATTGGGGGCAATGATGAGCTGTGAGACTGGGTCACTATCTCATGTCACTCTGCCCTGCATACTGGGATGCAGTTCCGTGGCTAACTAAACTTATTTATTTAGCAGTTAACATAGTCATTCCTTGTCATCTTTGCTGCCTGCCTTTCCTCCAGCACTCATCCTATTCTACCTTAAAATCAGGTCAATAAAGGTTTTGAAAAGTGGCAGAGCTGATGCAATGAAAAAGGATCAGCAAGTAGGAGTTAAACTGAGTCTGGAGTTCATGGAACTGTAGCTGCATTTCCTTCCATTCTTTCGACAAGTCTACACATCAACTAGTCAATTCCCACACATAACTTTCCTCATCCATCCTTCTACACAAATTTTTTTTCCTTAAAATCTAGGATGTGGACATATTATTCCCCCACTAGCTTTCCCTCCCCACACTCTTTTGACATAATGAAGATCTCAAATTGTGTGCATGAACTTGTCAGAAAACAGTCTCATCTCATCTCTTCCCACCTATACTCCCCAGTTAAGTTCTTCTTAAAGATTCAGTTCAGTGGTAACTTTAACCATATAAATCAAGATCAGTATATTCCCACACCTATGTCTGCAGCATTACTGGTGCTCATACATATATATAAATGGCACTCATATACAACCATAAGGGGAGCTAGTTTAGGGAGTTGATGTAGGTGAAAAATAAATCAATATGACGACTAATTTTTGGATTGTGTGGCCATGAACACAGGTGGAATTAAGGCAGTTCAAATCTGTATCAGCTGCAGTGGTACTACATACAACTTTAGTTTCACACTATACTTAATCTGGTAAATTCACACTGCCACCAAACAGGGTAGAACCACTCCTCTATCCCTTTATTGCAAAAATGTTCATTCTCTGTCATTTGAGTCAGATCTAGCATTCTGTTGCTTTTGAGCTGATTCAATCTGATCTAACTAAAATCATCAAGAAGATTGCTAACTTTCCATCAGAACAGCTTATTAAACATGTTCACCTTGCAATTATATCTGATTGAAGGCAAACAGTGGGAGTACATTGTGAAGGACCGAACTAGTCCCTTGACAGTTAGACTGAATTGCATATAAAAAATTTGGTAGACTTTCAGAAGACTGTTGTGAATTTAGGTAGCAGTTTACTACCACCAAAAGGAGGAAGTCCCGCTTCCCCCTCCAGCTTACATTGACCTCATTTGATCATAAAGAGCTGGTTCAACTCACCAAGTAGAGACTAGAACTCCACCAAAGAATTTATTTTTTTTTTTTTTATTTGCCAGATCAGTTTTTCAAACCAGCTCACCACATTCCCAGAGCAGATCAAAGGGAGGAAAAGCTAGACCCCACACTTTTCTAGGGATAACTCAGCTGTGCCTCATAATGTATTTATTAATTCATTAGTTGTCATTCAAAGGAATTTACTTTTAAATTACAATCAGTTGTTTCTAAATATTGCTAAATTACTGTTGCATATACTAGTAAACCTGTTCTCTGTTAACACAGTAATTACTTGTAAAATCATTCTGCTCAGTTCAAAGGGTCACTGGTGTGTACAGCCAGTGGAAAAGAAAGCCAAAGCTTTACAACCACTCTGTCAATCAGTTAAAGCATTAAGTCTCACTCTTTTCTCAAAGTCATATGTAGACGTGTTGTTAGAAAGCTCCAGCTATACAGAGGTTGTCTGGAATTCTTCTGAACTCTTGAGTAACAGGAGTTTCACAGCTTGTAGAGCAGGGGACTAGTAATGGGTAATTTGAAAAAAATAATGATGCCAAATCTTAGGCTTGGCTGACTGGGAAGCTGAGAAAATTCGAAGCAAAACTAGTTATCAGCAAGAAAAAAAAAAAAAAAAAAGCAGCCAGAGTACCCAGATATTTGAAATGGATTTGTGTAGTTCATTCTCAGGAACTAAAAAAACCACAGAGATTGCTTTTAACCTGGGAAATTTGATTCCTTAGGCAGCCCCACAGGAGCGGGAGGCAGTAGAGGGATAAGCAGTTGATGCTGTCTTGAAGAAAAAAATCCACAAAACCATGTCTATTTATAGAAAGAAAACTGAGCACTTAATTTATAATTTGAGGCACCTGTCCTTAATCCAGTAAATGTTTATTTTCAAGCTTTCAATTCTACAACTTGCATTTATGCAATACTAAATTTTATAGCTGAATACTTCTTTCAATGGAATGTAACTTTAAAGATGTAGTTTTTAAAAAAATCATAAAGACTATTTAGAAAAGTCTTTAAACTACCCATTCAAACAAATTGAGGAAAAGAAATCAAACGCCACAGGAAGGTGCAAGTCAGGAAAAGGACAAGATTCAAGAACACTTTTGATTTTACTTCCTTGTCATGAAAAACAGAGTTACTTTATAGAGACAGTTATTCAGAATAGACACTATAGTAAACTTCTAAGCACACATGATCCTTCAATGCATATGCTCACCTAGGGTTATACCAGACCATGTTATCTAAGAAAGGCCGATTTGTGAAGAATGAGAATAGGGGAATTTTATTAAAAGTAAGCATGTAGATCTCTTTATATCACCACCAAACACACACACAAAAAAAAAAGGATTATGAGCACAAACTAACATCAGGCAGTTTCTTCTCTTACTTTAAAAAATGCTAAACCCATGGAACAGTAAAACTAGACAAACTTGTTCATTCCACTGTGAGTGCTTTGGATTACCAATTATAGATATTATGAAGTACATTTCTCCCTAGACACAGTATCTGTGCTGGCAACTCAACAGTGAAGAATGCAGTTTCATTGAAAATCAGGTAGTGCCCTGTAGCAAATTAAGAGGTAACAGGAATTTACAGGCAGTACAAAAACTTCTCCCACATTGCATAGCAGTTTTGTAGCATGAAGCATAAGACAACTCAATGATTACAAGTAAAGCTCTAGACATTCTTTTTTGTGCCATTAAGTGAGGTTACCATGGGCTCACCCTCCTCTGTTACAATATATACAAAATTTCAGTAAATCAACCTTCAAAAGGCATTAGTGCTGTGCACAGGCTTAGGGAAGTGGTTGCACTGAGGTAATTACATATTAATTACCTGAGAACAGATGTACTTCCTATCAGTCCAGCATGCCTGTGTGTTCACCACTGTCACATCAGTGTAAGTTTTCATACTATTCATAAGCACTTAGAAAAAACTATTTTTTTCTGAAGTTTTTACAGTGTTATTACCTTCCAAGCTGTTTCTGAAGATCCAACATATATTGGTAACATTGTGCATAATAGGTCATCTGAGCTTCAACAAAATCATTCAGACAGCGAAGATGATGTGCCTATAATACAGCAAAGAATTCAAGTTTTCAGTCTGTAAAAGTACTATGCTGCATTACAAAGACTGGTCTCCCAGTCCGGTGCTAATGCACGTAGGGATTTATGGCACATAGGCATAGTGCCTGGATATACCTAGTAACTGGGATAAAGTATCACAAAAATTAACATATATGAGCATAAAAAATAGGTGCTGTACAAGAATCATGCCACTTACCTATATTGTTTCTGTATCAGAATAAGTATTTTAGCACGTTTTTATGGTTTCAACATTCAGCTGATCCGATGAATTGGAAATTTAGTTTAAAGAATAAAAATTAAAGCTCCTGCATTCTCAAGGTTAACAGGAAACTAAAGTTAAATTCAGTGGATACTAAACTAGAACTGAAAAAATAAAAACCCCACAGGTATTTGATGCTTTAAGGCATTAAAGTGAAAACTTATAGCCTAAAGTTTCCAAGTAGCTGACTGTATTTTTACTAAGTGTTCCAATTCTGACTTTTCCCCCTCTACCCCATTTGGGTACTCACATGTGTGCTGCTGATTCCTTCCAGAAGAAGCCTAGTAATCTCTGCTTGACGGTCAAATTCACTCTGAGTAATCCGTACTTCCTGTTCAGACTAAAAGTAAGGATGCACATTAGGTATTTGTACAATGTACTCTGTTACACCTTCTGACTAACAGTTCCAGCTTATTCAGAGCTGCTCATACAAATGAATTAATCACAAGCTTAGGTGTCAGAAACATGTCCTTTTTCTTTGCAGATGTTTACTAGGCAAAAAGAGTAATTGCATTTGGTATTCAGAAACGTTGAAACCTTGTATACACAACAAAGATTCCTCATCAGACACTATCACAGAGTCAATGTATACAAGAGGAAGGCATTTTTCTGACAGCAGCAGTACCCCACCTGTCCCAACAACAAACCAAGCATTCATTGGCATAACAGTGTCTGCACCAGGGGTTCTGCCAGCACAGCAGTGGCAGCCAATGGCAATGTCATTTTTTGCCACACTTCCAAGTTAACAGGGCTCTGATCAAATAATTTAGGGTTAATCTCACATCATTTTTGTCAGGTAATTGCATGGCAATCAGCTGTACATAAATCTTTGACAGTAAGTTTTAACAGAATATTTCACAAATTAATGTCTCATACTGACCACCAAGCTACTACAACTACTTCTGGAGCTTGTAATTGTGGTATCATTAAAAATAAATAAATCCAAACTAAGGAAAATGTTCTAAATTCAATTAGAGTAAAATTTCTATGAAAATTATGGAATTTAAGTTTTGTTTTTAAATAATTCAAGTTTATTCCTTATTACATTTCATTATCAGCAATTTTTAAGTTAACAATGTCATATCAGTTTGTCCTGGGTTGAGTGAGTGGTGTTTTTTTGGTGGCAGGGGAGGGGGCTATAGGGGCGGCCCCCTGTGAGAAGCTTCTCGAAGCTCCCCCAGCTCCACGTCAGCTCCACTTCTGTTTGGAAATTGAGCCCATCGGCTGCGCCTCTGCGATAACGTATTTAAGAAGGGACGTGGTGACGGGCAGTCGGACTTGTGAGGAGGAGTTGCTGCAGCTGCATGAACACCAAGGTCAGTGGAGGAACGGAGGAAGAAAGGAGGGGGGAGGTGTGCCGGAGCAGAGACCCCCCTGTATCCTGTGGTGAGACGGCAGGGCGGCCCCCCCTGCCACCCATGGAGATCTATGGTGGAGCAGACATTGATTTATGGCCTGTGGCTTCCACCTGGTATAATCAAGGTGCTGTGCCCAAAGAAGGCCGGGGTCTTGTGGGAAAAGGTGGCCCCCGCTGTTGTAGTTCAGCACTGGGAGGATTGCAGCATGTGGGGGGGGTCCCACGCCAGAGCAGCTTGGGAAGGGCTACAGCTGTGGGAGGGACTCCAGTTGGAGAAAGTTAGTGACCCACGACAGAGCAGTGTGGGGAACACTGTGGCCCGTGGGAGGAACTCATGTTGGAGAAAGTTTGTGGAGGACTGACTCCTGTGAGAGGGGGACCATGATGGAGCAGGGAGAAGAAGTTCCAGAAGCTCCCCCCACTGAAGATGGAAGCAGCAGCAGCACTGACTGCACCCCCCATTCCCTGCCCCTGTGTCACTGGGGGGAGGAGGTAGAGATATCGGGAGCAGAGCTGAGCCCGGGAAGAAGGGAGGGGTGGGGGGAAGGTGTTCTCAAGATGTGGCAATGCTTCTCACTGTCCTACTCTGTTAAGTGTTGTTAGTGTCTGTAATAAATGTATGTTATTTTTTTTCTTCCTCTAATGAGTCTGCCTTTTGCTCGTGACCATAAAGGGGGATTTTTTCCCCATCCCAGTCCTATCTTGAACCCCAAGCCTGGCTCTCTGTCCCTTCTTATTGCTGGAAGAGAAGGGAGAGAGAGTGGCTGTGTGGTGGTTGGCTGCAGACCAGGCCCAAACCACGACACAGTTTTAAAGGACTTCCATCTAGCACAAACCAAAATTAGAGTATATTTTAGGAGAAAAAAAAAAAAAAAAAAAAAAAGGACATTCTTCAAAACACACAAATACATAAAAACGTGTTGTAATATCTAAGATTTACTGTTCCAAACCAGAACGTCCTCAGCCTAGAATCTGGATTACTTTGCCTCAATGCTTATATACATTTAGTAGCTTGTTTCTAAAAACAAACTCAAAAGCAAAAATCTGCATTAAGTTCAAGATGCAGCAGTTACCGTTCTAAACAAAACAGAGCAAGGAAACATATTTTCAGGAAATTTAATGAGGTGATACCAATAAAACATTGGTTTCAAAAGGATTTTATATGTTTGCAGACATTCCGCTCTTGCATTCCACTAATGTTAATCAATACAAAAAGTCATATGGAAGGATCTTAATCTCAAAAATGAGCACAGAAGAATGATGCAGTTACCCAAGAAATGTTTTCCATCTGAAGTCACTGTAGCTGGGAAGGCTTACACATTAATTAAATACTGAGGAAGCAATTAGAGAGTACTGTGTGTTTCTTTCTTAAAACTGAGATGGCAGTATATGTATCAAGTTATGAATTAATTAGGTTTTCTAAGTTTGTTGAGGCAGGAATCTCTGCTTGGAATTTTCCTATTAAATCTGTATTAATATCAGTAAAATCCATCTGGCAGTCCCCAAGAGAAATGTAAGAACAAATAGAGGAAAAAAGCAAATCTGATAGCCAAGAGGGGAAGAAAAGCATTCCCTTCTTTATTAGAACATCTTAATTTCCTTAAAAAAAAAAAAAAAAAAGGAAGAAAATCATAAGTAAACAATTTATCTGGAGAGAAATACCCTAGGGTCTTGCCTCTCTGAAGTCAGCAATTGCTAATTTGTTTCCTTCTTCCTGTCAAGTAAGTAAATACATGAGAATAGGAACTTATAAAAAGGGGAAATATCCACCAGAATAATTTTATCTGTTTCAGTAATATTTTAGCAAATCAACTACTTTCTATAAGAAAAGGCAAAAGTGAGTAATGTGGTAACATGTATTAATTTAGCCAGTACAGAATGACTTTAAATACACTGCTTTACAAAAGCCCAAGGTACTGTTTTTGTAGAGATTTACATAAAATTATTTGTGATGATGTGTTTAATCTGTTTTGTCCATCCCTATTTTCAGTACTGATAGATGAAGAGTAGCGAAACAGCATATCTATTCTATACTTTGTGGTAAAGGTGAAAACCAGCTGGCTTTCAATCTGGGAATCTTATGGCCTGATCACCTTTGTTTCTGAACAGAATAAAGAGCTCAAAATACAAGCCTAAACTTTCCAGTGATTCCCAGTTGCAGTCATATTTTGGTTTTAGAACAATTAGAAGGCCTGACTGAGTATCTCCCATGAAGATTCCTCAAAATGGTACTCGCTCCAAGTTCAGAGTATGAACCCAGTTTCTGAATATGAATATTCAGAAGTCCATAATCTTTCCAAATTTCATATAAGAATACATGATCTCTCAAATACTATGCAATCCTGTAGATAAGGAATAACACACAATCATAAGAAATAAAATCACCTTCCTCATGTTGTTTTATTCGATACACTATTAGTGAAACAGTGATAATGGATGTATTCACGCTACCCAATATAGCTGGGCCCCCTTGTCTCCTTTGTAGTCAAAAGGCAGACAGGAACTCCTCTTGATGCTCAAAACCAGTCGAACCTCAACATGTTGAACACACACTAAAAGCCTCTGCTGCTTCTATTCACTACACCAGACACCTCAGAAGACTCCTAACAAAATTCATATGTTTATAAAGTGTGTAACATCAGTACCTGCCCCATGTGTTTTATAGTACAGTATTTAATATCCTCTAATTCCACATCTCAGAGAGGAAGTTAAACTGAAGAAAGTTTGTCATTGATACCATGCAGATCTTTTGTTCTAACTCAGAAAAACCCTGTAATTGATCTAGTGATTACTGGACAGTTCAAAGTCCTTGTTGGGAAGCTTCTTAGATTTAAGTTGAAAACATCTATGAATCTCTTCCTCCAACTTTCAAACACAGAGGGACAGATTGCCTTTAGAAATCTGAATGGATTACTGTTCCTTGGACAGAACAACCTTGTGTTGTAGTTTCTTCTCAATAGTCTCTACTTTTTACATGATTAATAAAAGAGGGAACCTTGAATTACATAATTTAATACAAGATTTAAAGCTTTTAGTCTCCTTTATGCTATGGTTAAGCACTTTGTATTATTTCTTTTTCTCTCCAAGACGTTAACTGTAAGATTTCACTATCCTTTTAAAGTTGTTTGTCTCTGGAAAGCAAATAGTTTTATTCATCGTCTTAGAGCTTCAGGATTAGTTTTCATTACAGCAGTACTGTTCCCCTGCCATCTTTTTTTTCCAAAATAGTACCAAGTACTCAAAATAAATAGGTTTGCTGCTTCCGAATTGTTACTTCACTTGAACAGCAAAATAATTCTCAAAATTTGGGACAGAGCTGACCTAACCGTCCTTTTACAGTTCAGTCTCTAAACTCCTCCTTCCCCCTAAACCCTTACACTCTATACATATACCCCCCCGTTTGCACCATAACTCACAGGAAGTTAAAATAGAAAAAACCTTCATTTATTTTCTCTCACAACCCCCAAGATCTTATTCAAAGGTCCACATCACAGCTTCTAATAGCAACTCCTTACACCTCCCACAGGTGCCTGCCTAGTCCGCCTTTAAAAAAAACATACTCCAGAGCCTCTGCCCTCCAGCTGCCCTTGCCATTGCTATCCTTAATTTTTATTTCCCCTCCTCCACAGAAATCCACTGAGAAATTTCTTCTGAACTGTTAGCACAGCTTCTCATAGTCTGTTCCCAATGCTGCTTTGTCAGAATCGGTGAGCCTGAGAACAGTCCTTCTCATGGCACCAGAGCAGCAATCACCTAACACTCCATTAGCTCCACCTGTGCAAGTGGTGCAATGACAAGAGAAGGCTGCAGCCCCCATCCCAAGGCTAATGCTGTATTTATGAACAAGCCTTCAGCTGTGTCTATTCCTAACTTCAGTTGCTTAAGATAAACACAGCATTCTCTAGTAACACTGGGGAGAAAAGTGGGGAACAAAACAAAACCTCTCCAAACCAGTTTTCTCTGAGTTTCTTGCATACACTCCAACGTTATAGTTACTGTTCCATGTCCTGGGTAAAAGATGAAGATTGGTATTTTTCAGGACAGTTTAGATGACTAGACCCCAGCCTTTCTGAAAGCTTTCAAATATGCACATTTTTAAGAGGTCATTTTTAACAGGATGCCATACCAGCAAATTTTAAGAGACAAGGTCTGTAGTTCTTTTTCTATTGTATCTTGTCACATGAGAATCATATGGTTCTAAGTAACAGTTAGCTAAGAACAGTTTACTATAAAACAAGCTTCAGGCGTTGTTTCATCACTGGAGTTTGAAAGGCCCTAGAGGGAACCAGTGTTTTCTGATGTAATGCATCAGGCTGCCAGCATTAGACTGAAATCAACAACATGCAATATCCTTTATTACATTAGGAGAGCACAAGTTATAGTTTCAGAATTCTGCAATTTCTAAATTGTTTACTTACTTTAGTCACCTCCTCAGCCCATATCTAGTCAGCATTAAGTGGGGGGAAAAAAATAAAAACATACAAACTTAGACATTGGTGGTACTTCAATACAGGATGCAATCATACTTCGGCTTTTAACTACTTTTCTGTCCTCAGAACTTCACAGGGATTTGAGGAGTGCTATAAGACAGTTGCCCAGAGCCCTTCATACACAGTGAAACTACAATGAGTATGGATAGCACATCTGTGAAATAAGTTAGATACTGAAGAGCATATGACTTGCAGAACTTACAAGAATCTACTTAAATGAGCTATTATGTCATAAGACATAACTACTTAGAAAATGACATAAATCAGACAAACTAAATTACCTTATGGAGGAATTTAAGTTATCTTAATGTGTTAAAACATTGGAAAACTATGGAAAGCTATTCTCATTTTAACACCATGTTAAGTAAAGACTGAAACAGATGAATGATTTCTCTTGCTAATTTCATTATCAGTTTCCCATTTCACAAGCATTTTTACTGAAACCTAAATTTAATTAAAAAAAAGAGATATCTCAAACTGAGTATTAAAAAGTAGTAGCAAGTAGTAAAGCAAAATCATAGAACTGCAAGGAATTTACTCCAGAAGTTAAATTACTTCAGCTTGCTGTTCCAACTCCCTCTTGCAATGCAGTTCTCCTTTAACCTTAATTTTCTGAAGTTGTAAGAAGATGACACAATCAGGACTTTGGTAGGAAGAAACATGTATAAAGGTTGCAGAAGCAAGTTGTAACAAACAAGTTTATTCGCTCTTTTATCTGATCACGACTGAGAAATCTGGAACACTAATTGAGATGAGATCCACTGTGCTGCACAGATCCAAGACCGAAACCAGGACAGACTGAACAGCACAGTCAATGTTGTATATAATTAACCAACCCCTTCCTTTTACACTTTGACAATTATGGTGCTAAAGCCAGCTATCTGCACTCGTGAGTCCTTGAAACAAGTTTAGGATATACTGTACTCTAAGTTAAGCCACTAATTTGTGACATTACTCAGTTTCAATTATTTGTAAAACATTGCCTGAAGGGAATAATTTCTATATATTCCTGGCTATTTCACATAATTTACTCCTACTCATATTAAAAAAAAAAAAAATAGGAAAAATAATTCCTTTCCCTCCAACAGGTGAAATTAATTTCAGAACTGATAAAAAACCCAACTCCTTTGCATCCTAAATTTACATTCATAAACTCAGAGAAATTAGAATATAATACTGTATACTTCAGATTATCAGAAATAATATAATATTTTCTGATAAAAACAGCATCTAATGCTGTACTAACATAAGTGTATTTAATACACTATGCCAATCCAGTTTGGAATGGAAAACATCTGAAACAAGACCAAAATGAGTTGGATAGCAAGAGAAAACATTTGATAGGAAAATGAATGAACACAGGAGGCCAACAAACCTTTAGCCATTTTACATGCAGCAAGTTGAGCACGTAAGAGACATTTACCATAATGTTATTCTCTTCAGGCTGAGAGGTGTTTAGTTGCTTAAGTGCATAGATAAAAGACAAAAGCAAGTTACAACACTGAATATAGCAGGTGAACAGAGTATTGGCACAAAGCACAGCAAAGTTTAAGGTAAGCAAGGCTGTGAACTTCATGTAGAACTGTTTAGGTATCTATTTTAAATACTGACCTAAGCTACTTCAGTTGTACAGTAAGCATGGAAGAATATAATTTCATCAAATATTAAATATTTTTATAACAGGGAAAAAATAATCAAATGTAGATGTAATTTATCACTTTATCCTGACAAAGAAAGTAGTAAAACATAAAAGTTTGCATCATAACTCAATACACTTTGCTAACCTATCAGTTCAGCACTATTTGTCAGATCTCTTCCTTCATAAATGAGCCAGCAGAAGATGAACCATTTGCATCACACCTATATCCAGGTTAGTTCTCATTCCTATGTTGCAGAGGATAAAGTAGAGATGCAATTTTTTCCACTCATCTGGGAATTCTACAATCTGATACTTCTTAAACATGCACACTGATGTTAAAATGTAATTAAAATTGAAGTGTAGGCAAGGTAGTGAATTAAGAGGCCTAGAGGTTTGTGCTCTACCAGCACTAAATTATTTGTGCATAAAACTGAATTACTTGCTATATGAATATTTAAGACTGGTCAAGTAGTAGCAGCAGCAACTGGCAATAATTTTGGCCAAGCATCAAGCTCTGGGTAATTACACTGGTGATAGAACTAAAACTCAAGTATAGAGCCTTTCTTTTAACACTAAGCTCAAGAGGAACAATTTCCTCATGGTCTTTCTATTGCTTTAGAAAGTAAGGTATATACCTGCTACCATACCACAAAGGATGTTTATAATGAAAATACTTTTTTATTTTTTGGAAACTGAACTCTGAACAAATCCAAGCAAAGTTTACTATCCATTGCTTCCAAATTCCACTACTAGCTGACCAAAACCCTGCTCTGCTCTCCATTGTTAGTCTTGCAAATTAAAAAGGCTTGACAAGTAGAGAAGTAACTTTTTTCGCATAAAATTTACATTAGAAGGGGAAATGCATACATGGACTTAAAAAATACAGGCAAATTAAATACACAGGGACAGTGTACACAGTATGGAGGATTGAGACACAGAAGCAGAACTGTCAGGTGGAGATGATGTTGATTTTTTAGAAGGATCACCATCCCAAAGATGCAAGGTGCTTCATCTATAAAGCTCAATCTCAGAGATGACGCTTCTCAGATCTTTCAGGACAGTGATCCTTTCAGAAAAGCCAGCAAAATCTGACCGTCCCACTTCTGCCTCTTCATCATATACACCGTCCCTCTGTATTTAAATTGTCTGCATTCCTTCAGCATCGGTCTGAGTGACCCCTATTGCATTAACCCTTATGGGGAAAAAAAAAAAAAAAAACAAACAAATCACTATCCATCGACTGCTGCACTTTTAGGAATATAGTCAAAAGATAGCTATGAAAATACTATTAGCCTAACCAGCTGAAAGTGCATACATTCAATTATCTATTCCTCCATTTACAGGCAGTTTAAGAGTTTAAAAAGCAAAAGCTTTTTAGTTTATAGTAATTTTAATATCCTTTTAAGAGCATTTCTTGAGGGAATACATATGGTTAAGAGATGTCCATTTAAGAGTATTCCCATGCTTGGTGGTGTGAAATAGTAAACAATATAGAAAGAGTAAACTGAAAATATTTTTGATATAGAGAAGTATAGATGGGTTCATCAGTTGGAAGTAATAACGCAGATGCTTCAACACTCAGAGATTCAAATGCCAAAACTTGAGCTCTGGATGATCTGTAATTGCTACATTCTGCCAAGATGATTGTAAATCATTTTTGGCAATATAAGCTCATTTAGTATAGAACAAGGGGAGAATATTTACTTGGGTCAACTAAGTTAACCTTGATGGACTATCTAAAAACAGAAGACTAACACCTTGATCAGCAATTCACTTTCATTTCCTTGTGTTCCTCTGAGGCATTTCTTACAAAGTATCTAGAAAAATAATAAGGGTAAGAACTAAGACTGCAAACATAACCAAGCAGTCAAGTTTACAAATATGTATCAATAAGTTTGAAAGTTATGGACAAATTAAAAATTCTACTTACTGCAGCTCGAGCTTCTGCAACTTTTGCTTTCTTCAATCTGGTTTTTGCTGCATCCAAATCTAGTCTTTTATTTTGTAGCAGTTTCCGTTCTTTCTGAAAGCAGTTTAGGTTTGTTCATGAGAATAGGTACACATACTCAAAAGCTAAAATTTTGTCTACCTAGAATTTTTTTTAATGAAGTATCACATACAAAAAGGTTGGTTCTTCAGTTGAATATAGGCTGAATTAGATCCTCATTATTCTCATGCATTTTATACTCAAGATACATACTTTTGATAGAAGAATAGTTACAAAAAGCAAGTTTTCAGAGTTATTTTGATTTTACTTGGTCAAAAGGAAGGAAAATACACCAAAGGCACAAATTCTACCTGAGTTTTTCTACATTACTTTGAGGAAAGCAGTAATGCACAATTATCTACTACTCCATTTTGAAGATTCACAGTTACAATTGTGAAATGCTGAAGAATGCACAATCCAACTTACAGCAATAGTTTTGTAGTCTCCTTCAATAAAGTTTCTTAGGGGAGTGAGAAAGTTAATAGCAGAAGTTTGAATTAGTTCTCTGTCTGCTGTCCCAATTCGCTTTTGTGTTTCTCCACATTTAATGAGTGCATTTCCTTCAAAGGAAAAAATAAAAAAACGTTAATTTAATTGTGATTCGGGCAGCTGCTGATCAAAACAGGTTTCTATATGCAGGAAAGTTTAGGCCAACAATTTGAAAGATAGTCCAATGCCATCACAAATGTTTTCAAAAGAAATACGGATCAGCTACAAAAAAAAAGAAAAACCACAACAAACCCCCCACACACACCCACCAAAATCAACCACACCCAAATCAAACCAACCCACACACCAAACCAAACCATTTTTCTTAGTAACAATCACAGGTCAAGGCAAAATTTCAATGATAACAGATACAGCATTCTAGAAGTGGTACTAACTATGGCAATTCCATTGTGAACACCTATTTTAAAACTGGATACCATATCTATTTATTTTAATCCAGCAACCTCCTCCCCTTATACCACATTTCTGTTTAAATCAGTAGTTGGTAGCAGGGAAAAAGCTCATCTAGCTATTGAAAAATAATGTGCTTTTCCCCAACCCCATCTACTCCACCTTCTAAATATACATTTGAGTATTAACTGAATGATACTTTGAAATCTGGTTTCCAATTCAGTATTGAAACTGAATTAGTGTATCAAGAATACAGTTATTGTGTTTCAACAGGCCAACACTACTGAGTTATAAAAGACACTAAGTTTCCAGAGAACAAATATTTTGTGACACCACATGAAAGCTAACAGTGTATTTACCTATGCTAATAGTTTGTGTTACTTGCCTGAATTCTAAAGATACTGCAAATTAAGGGACAGTGTGCCTGCAAGTACAACTATTTAATGTTTAAAAGCAAGACTTGAGGCTGATGATCAGAAGGAAGGCCACAGCAAACAGCATAAAACCATGTGGAAGTAAGAGGAACAAAGCCTGCCATAACTGACTTTGTATCCAAAGTCTTATTAAAAAAAGTAAATGTTTTCTAGAAGTGCACTTTCCTTATTTTGAAAAGGAACACCATTATTTCCAGATATAAAGAACTCATTCTTCTCAGGACAGAAAAGTTTTCCCTCCCACTGCAATTTTGAAGAAAGCAACTAATAAGAACTAACTATAGGACTCTGATTGCAGACCATATCATATATACAGACACCTATGTATTTCAGTTGGTTAAGTTAAATCAACAGCTAAATCTGTTATCAGCAACTTTAAGAGCTGTAGAGAACACTAGAAGTAGACTTTATAATAAATGCCAGTGTAAACCCATTAGATATAACACCCCCAACCCTCCTGTTATAGGTATACAAATTTGCTGGAGAAGGAAGAAAATTGAGATTATGTTCTACACTCTCATCTTTAGTGAAATATTATGTATTAAGAAAGCAGGAATACTGTAAAGTTAGAGAGGCTTCTTATTAAAGAAGTTAATTTCAGGTAACATTTTCACTCCATACCACAAATAAAATGCATAAATGTTAGATGTGCAAATGTGTTCGTTTAAAAAGGAAATTAAATTCCAGAATTGAAAATTATCTATCCACAAAGATGGTTATCATTACAACAGCAGGTTCTATTTCAATATTTCTAGATCATCACTGATCTCCTAATGCTCAGTTATACAAGTCCTCTCAAACTGATACAAAAGTCATTGAACTGTTTTATCTAGAGGAAGAAAAGAAATATTATTTTACACTGTTAAAAAAACCCTAGATCTGTGCATTTTCCCCCATTCATTTCTGCAACACAAGACATATATTCTACTTTTACTTACCATAGGCTGTGCCTGGGCCAAATTCATTCCCAGCATCAATCATATACTGGCCTAGTAACTCTGGATTATTCATGCGACTTGGTGCTTTGCGGTCAAGCTTCTCATAGACAAATTCCTCTATTCTGGCATCTAAAAAAATGTTTATTTGAAAAAAAAATACTGTCATTCAAAACACAAGTTAGAAATAGAAACAATAAAAGAAAAAAACAAAAAATAATTTCAAAATCCGGACACTGAACTCAACATTAAATGAGCAATGTTAAGCTGAAGATACTGTTCCTAGAAACTGACCGTATTCCATGTTTGTCATGCTATGTTCAAATGTTCTAGAGCTATCTGTGAAAGCAAAAAATTACACTTTTTCTTTCCTTTCTATCAGCATATTTATAATTTTTCAAAATTTTATCCAGAAGTCTTCACTGTAAATGCATAATAGAACATTTGTCCTTATCAAAACCAGTCTTTTTTTCCCCCTCCAGGAAAAAAATGTGAAAATTGTTCTCTAGAATTAGCAGTGTAGGAATCAAGTTCAACAATTACTGCAGGTTCCCTATGAACATATTCTGAAAGTTTTGTAGTGCCAGAAATTCTATCTTCTCTTTCCCACTTCCCCTGCTTCCTTGAAATGCTCTGAAACAAAACACTAAAGATATGGGAATACAAAATACTTTCTAGTATTTCCTTAGTTTGTGCAACAAAATTATGAAAAAAAAAAAAAACCACAAAATAAAACAACCAAACATTTTGTGACTATATGATCATTAATATCCATCTATCATAATATTAAGCCACAATATGCAGCTTGGGTGAAAAAGCCTCAAAGACATAAAAAGGAACACTGTTAATTACAATAGCAAACTCCTCAGATACAACACAATTTCTCTGACCAATTGTTTTGGCTTCATAACTAGCTTGCTCTATTTATGCTGTCAGTATGAACTAATTTCAGCCTGTGATAGTACAGACAACCACAAAGAAGCTCTCCAATGAACAAACCTGCCACGTTGATGCAATCAAAACCAATACGGTTAATTAGACAACTTTCATCAACACTGGATTAAATAATTGCTCTCTCATGAAGGTCAAAAAAATTAACCTGACAGACAAATATGGGTACCAGTGCATTCCCTGGCACCAAGGGTGAACCAAAAATGATCCAAATTCATTATTTTTTCTCTATACATAATATTTATTTTTGACTAAATAACAAAAGAACTGAGAAGTAACCTAAAATTATTGGACTATTACATGGATCTGACCTAAAGGTATAACTAAAAGTGTGATTGGAAGTACCTTTTCCTCCTCCAGACAGGGCCCCTCCATTAACAACCAAAATCTGCTCTCTATAGTATGTGATAGTCCTCCCAAGGAGGCTGCCAAGCAGCTGAAGTTACATTCACAGATGAAGACCACTGTTCAACGCTGAGTATTTTTAGCCACCAGAAAACTGACTGGTCAGCACAAATGTGGTACTACCATATATTATCCTTCTATTGAATTTTCCTCACTCAGTTCTACCAACCTACAGTTACCGATTCAATATTTTATAATAAGTTTCTGAAAGAATACATACATATTGCAAATACAGAATTAAATGAACAAGACAACAATTTCCTCTGGCCTTGACAAAAGTAGAAATTTGAGCTGGAATATTCTGTAAACTGTACCGCATCCTTCCCACATCATTAGTTGTTTTGGTTTTCATGTTTGTTTTTTAAATACTGCTTTTATGCAACTAAAGGATGCAGCAGACTTCCAAAATAATACTTAAAATATCAGCATTATAATGAATTTTTCTATTTGGAATTAGAGAACTGCTATCAGTGTATGATTTACCTGTACTAAGAAATCCTAACCCAATACATCAATACACGGAGACTATTTATGTTGCCAGTGCAGAGGTATTAGCAGTATTATAATTTCATCATCTGAGCAAACCTAAAGGAAGTTTAGTAATAGCAGCTCACCCAGTGGCTAGCGACCAGGTCTTGACTTGAAATCTAGATCTGTACACCAAGAAAATTCATATAGCTGCCAACCTTCGTACAGCTGCCACAAATGGCAAAGATAAATGGAGAATGAGTCTGAAGCCAATATCCTCAACATTAATACTCACAGTAGTAATTTCAGAAACAAAATTAACACACCAGAAAACTGTATTTCCTCTACCCATGTTTTTTTTTTGCTATTGTTGCAGCAAGAGATTCACCACTGATGAAAGCGTATTTGAAACTTTATTGTATTGCTTAAGTATGGTGTATAAAATGCTGGTAAATGATAAAGACAGCATCTGGCGAAAATCATTCTTTACTAAAGGAATTGTTAAAGACAGGCATTTCAGTTCATCTTGCCTGCTTCAAGCTGAATTGTATTGTGCACACAGGTTAAAGTAATGTAATAATAATGAAATTTCTTGAGCCACTGAATCTACTCCATGAAGAACTTCAGAGTTCTTACAGCTTCCTAAGATTTCTGAAGTTAGAGTGGAAAATTCAATTAAATAGGAAACAACTCAAAACCCAGTCAACCTGAGACTGACCGGAGTATGGAATCAATGCTATAGTTTAAAGAGCCCTGTCTAAAGCTTTTCCCATTTGAAGTGTTAAAGAAAGACCAGCAATTGGTACAGTGTCTCTGATTCTGAACAGCTCTTCAAAACGTGCTTTCCTTAAATCTGGCCTTCAAATTTTAAAATGGCTTTATTAAGTCATAACTTATGCAATACCTATTTCAATAAACATTTACATTAGTAAATCTATTAATAGAGAAGTTGCAAATAAGAACATGAAGGGCTCCTTACTTGGATTTGGCTGCAATAATACTTCTGTTTGTTTCATTATTTTTTCTGTCCACAATTTAGTGCATTCTGCTTTGCTGAGAAGGTTCTCCAGGTGAGCATCCAGTTCAGTCTTCTCTGCTTGACCAAGTTTTTCTTCTGTGAACTATGAATTAGTCAGACAGGTTGAAAATACTCTGTTAGTTCACAGAAATAATCCCCAGGACAAGTTTAAGACAGTAACTATTCACTTATATTAGTTGTAGATCATGTTTTCAAAGATGTAACTGTTATCTGGTCATCAATAAAAATAAAGATAAATTTGAAAGTTGTTAAATTCAACAACATGACCCTACTATCAGGAAAACAAAGAGGTGGGAGGGTGTTAATCAGACAAAGATGAGGAAGGTAATTTACAACATTTAAAAAAAAAAAAAATCTAGCTCTACTTGGTTCTGAGAGTTCTCACTTGAAGCATTTTGTCCAATTTTGCATACTGCTCCTTGAAACATAAGCCAAAAGAAAAGACAGTCCAGAAGTAATGAAGGCAATTAAAAGAGTACTTCAGTCTTGTATGTTTTGTAATTAAGTTTGTCCCTTCTTCCACAGTAAAACCTGAATATACAACAGCTACTCATTGCAGCTAATTTTAAAGAAAGAACTGTTGTCCTGTCCACAGCAAACAGGACAAAAAGCAGTAAGTTTAAAATTCTGCATGAAGATTTAAATTAGAATTAAACCTTACAGAAAGCTTCCAAAGACAATGATTAAAAGCTAAAATAAACGTCCACAGGAAGTTGTACAACATATATCTTTGGGGGTAGTGGGTGTTTTACATTTTAGAATAGGCCAAATCAATGTTTAATGAACTATTTAGATATAACTGATCCTGTTATGCCTTACAGAAACAGTAAAATGAACTCTGCTGTTCTCTTCCAAGCTGTGTTTTCAGTGACAATGAAATAAAACATAACTCCATTTAGCTAAATAAATCCAGCAGACAAATAATTTCACCTGGTATTAAATTCATGCCAACTCTTTTTAACCCACAAGCAGTTTCTACTTCAATCCCAGTTCTCTGGGAGAGAGGGAAGCCACGCGCATCACATCAGGGAACCAAGCAAAACCAGAACTGAGGGTTTTGCCTGCCTCTCTTCAGAGCAGTAGTTCCTCATGATGATGATCTCATCACTTGACAGCCTGTTCCAACTCAGGCATTTTCAGAAGAACCTGTCCGATGATTAAATCCCTAACAAGCTTACCAATTAAGAACATAATAGGACTGGAAACATTTTTGACTGTCAAACTTCATTCTTAACAAGTACTTTGGTGGGATATTTAAACTTGCACTAAGAAACAATATTACAATATAAGTAAATTGCATTGTCCAAGTTTGTTTTAATCTCCATCACATGTAGAATAAAACTAGCTTTGATAGCATGCACAGCTAAAGTCTAAATAAATGCTGTGGCACCTGCAGTGTTACATAAAAGCAAATTGCCTTTGTGAGACAGTTCAGTTGTAGTATATGGAAGAATGGAAATTATTTATGGGTGTATTACTACTACTGTTTAAAGGGCTCTTTAAAAAGATGTCAGGTACTGTAAGTTGCTCTCAAAAACTCTGTACAGATTCTCCATAATAAAATATTAATGATTTTGAAATTATTTTTTACTAATTGCAGAGAAGACTATTTGTATATAAAATGGGTTTTCCTATTAATATTTCCATAAATGTTCTCAGCAGTGTGAAGATTGCTTAGTGAAGGTCACAATGTTAGATTTCACATATCCATTTAAATGAAAAACTTAATTTTAGCAATACTGAGCAGTGTGGTAGAGAGTAGTTTGACAGAAGTATGGTTTCCAGCATCAATGTAATGCAACAACTGATTTCCTATCTCAGTTACTCTGAAACCTAAATTTGAACTGGTCTTTCTGTTTTACATCATTTTTCAGACATTGCTCAGTTCCCTAAGGATAAGAACAAAATAAAGACAGTGGTGCTATGAAACAGTAATTTTTTCTTCTGCTTAGAAAACCTGTTCCAAGATAGGCAGATATGCACGTGCTGGAACAAATCATATTGTTAAGCCATCTAATCCATCCATCTATCTTTATTAAATTCAAGATACATACACAAATTGCCTGGATGTGACCAGCTCACATAGAAGGAAATTGTACTGTTTTGCATACAACTGGGTTATCACAGCCCAATCGACATTTCATGTCTACACTGCAGAATTACTAGAAGGAAAAATTACATTAAGATAAGCCTCTAACTTCAGGCAGATGTCATGAACAATAAAAGTTTTTCTGATACCAAAGAGTAAAAAAGCCCAGCTCATTCCTATGCAGACAGCTTGTCAATTACAGAGCCTGGCAAGAAGGAAGATTCACATTCCTATTATTACACTCTGTGGCGTTATTTACTTCACCTCAAATACCACTAACTATAACCATTTGCTACTTGCACAAATTGCAACTACTGCAAGACTGACTGAGAAGAGCTCCTTCAAAGCATTTTTTGCCTGCCAGAAGGAAGGGTAGGTTTTGGATGAAGATGGCCGGTAAACTTGATTTCTCTGTAGATTATCAACTAGAATATGTCAGTCTGAACACAGTATAATCTCATCCCCAGAAGGAACAGGTTTCCTGGAACATGAATACCGGGTGGTTGTGGATAAAACAGCCCCAATTCCCTTGTAACAGGAAAGTCTGATAAGCCTGTGAAACACTAACAAGACGCTCATCATCTTGTAAATTGAAATGGAAATGTTAAGTGGTTTTCCTACATGCCATTTCATGTTGTTGAACTGTTTCATGGGATTTGGTGTATTTCTTGGTTTCTAATATGCCAAAGCAACTAGTGTCAGGTCACATCACATCATACAGTGATGCCTGAACATGAAACTAACTCAGTACTCAGAACTGTAATTTTTACTGGAGGACACAAAAGTCTACACACAGATGATGTTTAAAAAAAAAAAAATCCACACAATTATTACTCCTTAGTATTACCTGTAGACCTTATATAGTACCATGAAAAACAAACAAACAAACAAACAAACAAAACAGGGGAAGTAACAATAGCACACAGAACATGAGTTACTCAGATTATAAAAACATTGTAGCTATTCAAATGTAAACCAACAATCCAGATAGACCATACTGGAGTAAACCACAGTTCACACCACCTCCAAACCACCAGACTGCAAAAACCTACATTTGATGTAATGCAATTAGCTGATTTAAATGTAGAAAGTCAAGATAAAAAGAGATGAAATCACAAGGTCCCTTCACAATGAAGGGTGAACTGCATCTCCTTTTTTTCCTTATCCAGCAAGGGAAAGGGGTGGAGGCTGGAAAGGAAGAAATGGTCTGGGAAACAAGCAGACCTGGAAGAAGCCAGGGGCAGGCAGAGCATAGAAAGACGTCCATCAAAGAGAAGCCACAACGACTGACTGCTTTAAGTTAATTTAAATTAGAGCAACAATGTTTTCTGACGAGTTTGCATTTTCAGAGCTCTGCTGTGCCGTTGAACATTGGTTCTGCTTGAATGTTGAGACCTAGGGCAATGCATCGGGCCGATCAGAGCAGATAACAATTTTAATCATGTTCCAAACCTGACTGTGACCCAGCGAACTCATGAGAAACAAAAGTGGATTACTATGCGCTGGTTGGATGTCCACCTCCCGACAGGAAATCTGTTCAGGTTTGATTATATAAAGAAACGGGATTACGGCTCAAGACAACAGTTAAGGAACAAAAGCCAGTTACAGTGCCCTTAGCGTGAAGAAAGGGGAAAACCGATTCAGAAACAATGGGCTATCAAACAAGCTTAGAAACGCTACTAAAGCGCAAACAAACCAAAAAGCCTCAGCAGACAGATACTGTCACATCCGACCTCGAGCTTTACCGATCGGGCAGCGGGATACATTTTCAGCAGTCAGTAAAAACACAAGCTTATGTCAGGCGAGACACACCTTTGTCCTTTCCACACATAAACTCCACCGCACCTCCTCGCAGCCGATGCCTGCTCAACTCGTCCTCCCCAGCCCAGGCGCCTTCTCCCCTCTCTGCCTGTCTTGACCTTGGGCTGCCCCAGTCTCCCACCCCCAGCTCCCCGAGGCCGCCTGCTTTGCGACCAGCCCGGCCGAAATCCCCGGGTCCTGTCAAGCCCAGGGGATCCGCGGGGGAAGGAGCTGCTTAAGGAGGAGGCGCCTCACAGCAGCGCACCGCCGCCCGGCCAGGCTGCCGGGCTGGGCTCGCCCCTGGCCAGCACAGCCGAGCCCGCCGCTGGCTCGGAGCTGGAAGCCCGCGGCGGGCCCGGCCAGCCCCTCCCGGCCGCCGCTCTCCCGGCCCAGGGCGGTGCCCGAGGTCCCCGGTCAACGCCCCGCGCCGGGTCCGGCGGCGGCCCCGCGGCGCCAGCCCGCGGCCTCGCCCACCTCTCCCCGCTTGGGCCGCGGCGGCGAAGCCCAGTGGCGGCGAGGCCGCCGCCAGAAGCGGGAGGGCGACCGGGGCGTACCTGCACGGCGCGGCTCAGGAAGGTGCCCGCGTCGGCCGCCAGCTTCTTCACATTGAAGTCCATGATGTTCATCTTCGGCGGGGGAGGGGGCGCTGACTCAGCCCGAGCTCCCGCGGCGGCGGCGGCCGCTCCGGCCCGTCCCAGTGGGGCGCCGCCGGGGGGCGGTGCCAGGCCCGGCCCGGCGCCGCATCCGATTGGCCGCTGCCGTTGGCGTCAGCCGCAGAGCCCGGATCGGCCCGTGGAGCGGCGGCCCCGCCCCGCCTCGCGCCGCCGCGAGGGGGCGGTGCGTGCCGCCGCGGGGGATGGCCGCCCCGCGGGGCCCCGGCACGCGCCCCCGCCTCAGGGCGCCCGGGCCGCTCCGGACCCGCCCGCCGGCTGTGGGGCAAGGGGGGCTCCCCGGAGCCGGTCGCGGCCTTTACCGTAAAGCTCAGCTAGCAGGGCGGGCGGAAAACGTCCGCGACCCTGCGCGTGGAAACCCCGCTCCCCCGCCGGGGGACTGCGGCCCGGCCTGTCCCGCGGGGGCTGGCACCCTTGGACCCGGCCCTGAGAGAACAGGTTCCCTCCCGTTCCCTTTTCTCGAGTCCAGAATTTTGTAAGTCAAGTCGTGTCTTCATCAGAAATAGTTTCTGGATAGACCATGAAAATTTAAGCTGGCAAAGAATTTTTGAGAAGTCGTTTAGGAAAAGGCAGTTTATTAAAAGCTTGTTTAGATAAATGTATAGTGAGATGCAATTATGAAATAGCACCAAAGCATCCCAAAGGGAGTGTTTGAAAATACTTTGAGTATAGTAGCATAACTTAATACCAGCAATCAAGTAAATTAGAATTAAAAAATAGTCTCTAATTTTAATGATTTCCATTATTTTAATATCTTTCATCATGATTCTCAAATGCCCAAGAGGAAAAGAAAGGACCTTTGACATGGGCTAGCAATTAGAAAACAGATTTATAATGTGGCATCATTGGCACCAAACTAATATTCCCCTCTTGAAAATGATCTTGGTCATTTAGTTAAGTAATTTGCCTTATAATCCAAATAGTAAGTAATGTTTGGTTAAATTTGATAAAGTCAGAGGAAATCCTAGGGCATTATGACAAGTGAATTCCAGAGAAAGGAAATAACTATAACAATCAAAGCAATATTGCTTACATGCTGGTCAGATTCCAGGAATTAAAACCAAAACAAAACCCAGGCTGTGTGAAGTTCCCGTTGTACCTGTAGTACTGATAAGGAGAGGGCCTGAAAGCCATTGTGTGTATGTGTTTGCTTTTCTTGAATAAGTTCTACATTCTTCAGCTTTTATTGTCACACTTATACATGGGTGTAAGTGTTTATATATAAAAACTATACGGCAAGTTTGTTTCAATTTCTTAAAATGAGTTTTATTGGTGTATAAATGTCTCATGAGACTCTTGTAATGCTCAGCACCACATGGTCATATAAGAGCTGATTATGATTTATTGTGATATCAGTGTAGGATATGTGAAAAGATAGCAACATCAAAGATTTTAAATTTGGACACACAGATGCAATTATTTTACTTCATAGCATTCATTGGTGCTAAGCATCAGCAGTTCCTGTTGATGGAGTTCTACAAAAAGACAGATATGCCAAACTGAGAGCAGTGGTGCCTGACCTTGAGGCAGAAGCACCAGCTCAGGTCAGATGTATGCCAATAATGCCTGGGGAGAGTGGTATGTTCAGGATGTAATTGATGGCAACCAACATGATCTAGCTCTTCCCACAGCAAGCTACTGTGAGTTCTTCCCTGAAGCTTGCACCCAGTTGCTGCCCATGACAGCTGAGCCTCACCTGACAGAGAGGAAGATGCTATGTTGACTGACAGCCTTGACACTCCACTTTTTCCTTCAGAAAGTGGTTGGATACCTCTCCTATCTAGCATAACCTGCATGGAAGAGGAAGAAGACTCCCATCCTTTAAGCCCCTGTGGGTTATAGTGTTCTTGTAGGGTGTGGAATACCTACTTCTAACTGCTGCTTTCCTAAACAGAACAATACTAATTCTTTGGAAAATACCTTAAGTAGATGGTACTTCCGCCTCAAGCAGATGGGCTCTTTGGCATATGTGGGGCATCAGATGTGTTTTTTCAGTTCTCACTTTTAATATCCTTCCTCTTTTCATGAATGTTTAAGCACTCAGAATGTGAGTGAGAGAAAATAACTCCTGAAGCTTATCTACGAGGAAGTTCTGTTCTAGTGCATGTTTATATATTTCATATAAAAACCTAGACTGGATATTTTTTTGCCCCATTTTATCCCACAATGTAAAAATAAATTTGGTTGTTGGATCACAACCTGGAACTCCATGTCCACAGTATTCTACTACTATTAAAACACCACTGATTTACTGTCTTGAAATTCTCTTTTTTCACACCCTGCAGGACAATAACATAGTGTTCAGGACAAATTCTGGAAATTTTTTTGGCATTCTAGAAGAAACAGGAATTCAGATGTTAACAACTGAATCTTGGAGATCTCTGTTGTCATTTTAAGAGTTTACCACATGCAGAGTGTCTGCCCTGTCTTTATTGAAAGCTTCAATACCTGGTTCTGGTAGTAAATGTGGTCCTTCTCTACAGTTGCTATTCAGAGCTGAAAACATTGTCAGGGATTTGGGTTTGGGATAAACCTATACCTCTGGCTCAGGTAAGGAGAGCCATACCTAGCATGTGGGCTTAGTTACAAATGAGGTACAGATCTGAGAGCTGTGAAGGTATATTCAAAGAATGTACCATGTGTAGAGCTACCCCAGCTCATTCTGATAAAATCAGCTGCAAGCAGCTGAGGAGCCTGCATGTTTACTTCTGCCATCTGTGCTGGAGGAATTGTGTCTGCCTTCAGAGGTGTAGGTAGGGTAGACAGCAGGGATAGTCACTTGTTAAAGTACTGAATTATAAGCCACAAGAGTATCTACAGAGTCATCTCTGGCTGAAAAAGAAATTGAAGCATGTCATGTCCTCTCATCTCTGATGATTAAGAAGGTGGGTGAGCAATGTACCAGCAGATATGGTTAACACTGTACTTTGCCTACTGCCTGATCTTCAGTCTTGCTTACAACACGTCCAGAAAGAAGAAATAACCTTTTACAGCATTGTACTGTTGGATGTAAACAGATCCTGAAACATCCCTGCCTATGATTAGAAGCAGAATTTATACAGAGAACTTCAATACTGTTACTTGGTAGTAATTTGTGTGAGGGCTTTGAGGATTTCTGATTAAAATTTCCTGAAGTGGGAGACAGATGAGATCAATGGCTAGAATTGCTATAGTTCTAATCCTTTATATCTCCCTAGATCATTATATTTGTCTGCCTAAATCTTGATCATGTAGCTGTGAAGTTTTGCTGCAAAGTATTACATTCTAATACACTGTAAAATAGGGCAAGAAGCTTGAGATCTGTAGGTTGAATAACTAGATGCTGCAGCACAGTTGCTGTTACTAACTCTGTACTAACTTTGCTTCTGTGTTAGGCTTATCTGCGAAGAAATTATTCGTAAGATTTTATTTCTTGTCATTAGACTTTTCTTGAAATGCTTGATGAAAATCAAAAGCACTGGGTGTGTGGAATCTTGAGCATTCTTTAAAGTCACTTCGTAGGTTTAGCACAGTTTAGTATGGTTCAGAATGGCTTGATACATAATGTAAATTTTTGTTTGTTGACCTTTGCCACTAGGGCATGCTTTAATTTTAAGGAACGTATGATTATTCTAAAATAGTTGAATTTTAAAGCAATCCTTTGAATACCACTTACCAGTATCTAGTGTATCCATTGGGAGTGCTTCCAGTATTCAAGAAAGTCTTGATGCTAATGAGTCTTGAAACATATACTCAGAGTTTCACTTACCAAAAACAAAACAAATAAAAAAACACCCACCCAACCAACCAAAATTATATTAATATAAAGGTTTATAGTATCATTCTTTAAATAAAAATGTTTTATTTTCTTAATAATAGATTATAACTGAAATGCTTCTAACCTGACACCCAGTACTGCTTCCTGACTTTATGGGAAGGCAGTGTTTAAACCAAAGGCTTTGGAGTCAAAGATTTAACAAAGACAACCCAAAAATGCCTCTGTAAGTCAGTTTATATCACTGTGCAAACATAGTAAAATAAATAAAAAATACATTTTGGTAGCATGTGTAATCCAAATAATATCGTACCCATGCTGGAATTCATACATATTTATTTATACAGTACATTGAGTTGTATAGGTCACATCTTGTGTCACTGTGTATATATACACTACTCCCCTTCCCACTTATGATTATGTAACTGCAACATATATTTGCATATAACAGCTGTTTTATTAATATTTATGTATTTAGGTAAGCTTTTGATGTAGTTAAACATTGGGAAATTAAGAGTTCTGGCAGTATATTACCAGTCACAACTCTGCAGAACTCCAGCTAATACTTTGAAGAATAGCAGCAATCCTGGAACCAGATTTTCAGAATAGATGTGTGTGAAAATCTGAAAGTAAATTTGATTTAACATTTATTAATGTAGTGAAAAGACATACAAAAATAAAAGGAGCAGAATGTGTCATTTTAAATAAACATTATTAAATTTTACATCTCTTTTATAGTCAAAGATTGTTTTACTAAAATAGGTGAGGGCATTTGTTTGTGTGTGAGTCTATAGCTTCTGTGCCAATTTTAACAACTGTGGTCTTAGCTTGATAATAATCAGGCAAAGATTATAAAATCAGTAGTGCCAGCTGCCTGGCCTGTGTACAATCAGGCTTTCATGGAAAATCTGGGGACTGGATTGGTCAGAACCAGAAAGCAGCTGTTCTCAACTGCACGCTTCCGCTCAGAAACTACTGCTATCTGAGTGAGAATTAATGCTCCTTTTCACGTTAGTGCACTCTTCCACTGATCCTTACAGCAGCTGTTGCTGTGCTTCCCCTAAACACTTAACCTGGAGTTGTACTAGGACTCCATGCAGTAACTGGCAAAACATTCAGTAGGCAAAAGTCCTGAAATTTCAGGGAACTGGACTAGGTAAATCATGTGTTGTTTTTGTGAACTTTGTCCTTTCAGGATCGTACTTTCTGGAGCTATAGTGGTTTGGTTTGATACCTAGGCAGGGTAATAATTTCGTCCCACTCCCCAGCTGTCTATCTTGGAAGAAGCTGTCTATCTCATACTTGGAGGAAGATTGTATGGAAAATTCTATAGACCGTAACTTGCCCCTATGGAAATAAAAAAAAGAAAATAGTTTTGGGGTTTCTTCCTTTCACTGTGCAATGATAGTTTAATGACTGGAGGTATATTTGCAGCTCTACCACTTCCCTGCTGATGACCGTGAGAAAGTCACTTTATTGCATGGTGCTAGTTTCTCCACATGTGGCATAAGAGTATTGAAACTTCCCTTCTCTGTGGAACACCATGAGGTCTGTGTAGGAAGCTGAAATTATTTTAAGAGCATTGGGGAAACCATACTGGGGAACAAAGCTTATATGGTTTTGACTTTAACTGTTGCATCTTTTCTAGCTAGTGTGAACTGGCATGTGGCAGTCATGTCAGTGACTGGGACCCCAGCCCACACAGCTTTTGAGCATACATACTGTTAGTGTAAACGTACTCACTGAAATCAGTCAAACGGTCTTCCCCTGTCATTTTGCACTTACTTGTCAGGAAGCATGAAAGAGAAAATGTTGTCTGCCTTTCCTGGAGGTGTGTGGAGGAGTGTTGAATACTGTTACCTGAACTGAGTTCTTCAGAGGTTTTACCATTGATAGAGCTCAGTAAACTGAAGCTGCCTAATTCAAATAAATCTTCTTCTTGCCTCTATAGTAAGAGCCAGTCTTAAGTACTAAATTCAACCTTCGACGATTCATATTTGATTGTACTTTAAAATATACATTTATGTTAAGGTCAGAGCATCCCGGAGAGAGATGCTTTGATCGAAACCGACTTTTGGAACATTTCGGAAAACCGGAGTTGTTGGAGCCCACTAGATGTCAGTGTCACCACACTATAGACTACTGCAGCTGCGCTCGGGAGGCAGGTAGGCTTGTGTGTCTTAAGAGTAATGGATGAGTTGTTTTGTATCACAGAGATTGACTATGTAAGTTTTGTCTATTTTTATATAACTGTAGGAAGTAGTTCTGGGAACAGTGCTGCAACCCATTTATTCTGATTGTGTGATGTAGTTCCTACCAAACAATTTGTATGCAGCAGAAATACTTTAAGGAATAAGAAGACACATCAGAAGCAAACAAAAGGAAATATTTCTGAATAAATGGACATTCAGTGACCTAAAGACTATTATAGGGAACTGATAGCAGCAAATAATGCTTTGATTTCTGACTGTCTTCTCCAAAGGAGTGTCTCTCCTCGAAAATGTGGCAGCTATTCTGGCCTTGATATTTATTATTGTTTGGGGAAATGGAATTTTAGATCTGAAAACACATCCAGAAGTTCATTAGGAGATGGTTCATTAGATGTACAGAAACCCACAAAAAATGGGAAACCTAGACAAAGAAAAAACTGAACTTGTGAAAAGTATAGAAATAGGAAAAGAAATGTAGAGAAATTCCATTAAAATATTAAAAAGTTGGTGCTGTTAAAATGTAACAGGTAAGGTAGAACAAAGGGCAGAATTTGATGTTGCAGATACAAAGACAGAGAAAAAAACTTCAGGTGATTATTCAGCATTTGCATAGATTTGTTGGTGTATTCAGGAAAACCACAGAATCATAGAAGAGCCCAGGCTGGAAGGGACCTTGAAAGATCATCTGGTCAAACCTTTCATGGAAAAGGGAGCCTAAGTGAGATTACCTAGCAATCTGTCCAGTTCCATCTTGAAAACCTTCAGTGACAGGGACTACCACTGGGGAGGTTATTCCAGTGACTGACTGTTCTCGCTGTAAAAAATTTCTTTCATGTATCCAGATGAAACCTCTCCTATTGCAACTCACACCCATTGCCCCTTATCTTCTCCATGTGGCTCCTTGTGGAGAGAATGCTTCTGTCCTCTTTGTAGCCACCCTTTAAGTATTGGAATATTGTGATGAGGTTCCCCCCTAAGCCTTCTATTCTCCAGAGAGAAGAGACCTAACTCCTTCAGTCTCCTCAAAGGAAAGTCCTTTGATCATCTTCATGACCTTCCTTTTGGACCCTCTCCAGTCTGTCTGCACCTTTTTTGAATTATGGGGGCCGGAACTGGAGAGTACTCTAGGTACAGTTTGGCAAGTGTTGAGTAGAGTGGGTGATCATGGCTCTGTCTCTGCTAGTAGTGCTGCTACAGATACAGCCCAGGATCCGATTTGCCTTTGTTACTGCAGCAGCGCATTGCTGACTCATGTTCAGCTTCTCCACCAGGACCCCCAGGTCCCCTTCAGCACAGCAGCTCCCCAGCCACAGACCCCAGCCTGTACTGGGCTCTCTGGTTATGTCATCCCAAGTGCAGGACTTTTCATTTCTCTTTGTTAAACTTCATACTGTTCTTTCTAGCCCACTCTTCCAGCCTGTCCAGGTCTCTCTGTGAGATGGCTCTCCCTTCTGACATATCCAGCTCACCACCCAGTTTAGTGTCATCAGCAAACTTGGTGAGGGTGCATATGTTACATTAATTATAAAAATTGTGTAATGATTCTGAAGTGTAACTCCTACTTTTTCAAGAGATCAGATTTTTCTGATCTCTTTCCCACCTTGCCTTACTTGATGTATTTTAGGGAGAACAAAAATAAGGAAAGTATCATATTCCTTTCCTGCCTTTATTTAAGAAAAAAAGCACACTACATTGGAAATATCTTGCAGTCGAAGAGCTAAGTATTTTTATCACATGATGGTACATATATTATACTTTACTGTATTTCTGAGTATATGCTTTCATGTTTAACATTTAATCAGTGTACATGTACTTGAATATGACACACTTTTGAAAACCTACACCAACAAGCCTATCAAAAAAGATAAATATATCCATTTAAACTCAGTGCACTTATTTTTTGAATGTACAAATACGTCTTTCCCTACTTTGAAACTTGTATGGCAAAAATTACAGTAAATTCCTTTTATGTTTTAATTTTATTTTACACACGCTTTTGCATTGTTTCAGTATCCAGTCTTCCCTTTTGTTTTTGTGAAATACACAGAACTGAACTTACAATTGTACAGATGGCTACTACACACACCGCTACTATTGCCACTATTACTGTACTGTTAGCACCATCATTGCTGCTGTTATAATCTAAAGGCACAGGTGCTTTTGGAGGAATGAACCATGTGGCTTGTGCTATATTAGACACCTCTGAAATCAAGTTGGTATCATCAACAGCTTGTATAGCAAAGTAGATTATGGTGTCGTTTTCTATTATGAAATTTTCTGTTTTAATTTTAAATGATTCTTCTCTACCAGCCTCTTTAGGTATGAGGTTAGAGGAATTCACAGAAATAGCACGATCAAAGTGATTTCTTAGCTCCAGAAGATTTTCACTGCTTTTTATTATGTAGTGATCAGCTAGGGAAAAAAGAACACATGTTAACAAAAATTAATATAGAACTTTTAATATCTCTGCTTGTGGTGACAGCATAGGACTTCTAGGCCCGTTTTGTAAAAAAATGTGCTTGTGATTCCTGTTTTACTACTGACTATTGCTCAGCATGGAGGGTTGGCAAGTTTGCTCTTAAACCTTACTTTACAGTGTCAAAGGTCGATTGTTGCTGAGTCTGGGAACCCCTTCTTTTCAATTAAAAAATGAAATTGAACAGGCCTTAAAAATATTGTTTCATCAACACTCTTACCTTTGTGCTGATGTGTGCAAAATGTAGCTGACTGAAACATACAAACACAAGGTGAAATGACAATTAAAATATATGTGTAGATAGCAGGGGCAGGCCTTGCTGATACATATACTCTCTTTTAGCAGGAGATTTTGATAGCAAAAACTGGGAAACACAAAATGATTCTCCCATTTGTAATCAAAGAATTGGTAGTTACACTGCTGTAAATGCCTTTGATTAATTGGGGGGTTCTGCTGTTTCTGTTTCAAGTCTGTAGCTTTTCAAGACTTTCCCCTCTTCCCTCTCTCTTTTTCTTATAACTTTTCCTCTTTAGATAGCAGAGATGTGCATGATATGCCCAGCTCTAAACCAGTGCAGAACCTGCTATCTTAAACTATAATGCAATAACTGACCACTTTAGCTATAAATGTTTTTAGACATATAGTTGCTGAATAGCAAAAAAAAAAAGTTGAGATTTTTTTTTTGAGTTTTTTTTTTTTCCTTGTGTGGATGGTTATTAAAAATTTTAGATAAATGTAAGATTTTAATCTGAAACTGTAATCTGCATAACTACAGGATGTATATTTTAACATACAATCTCTGGCTTGTGCAAGGAAATGCTTGTACATTTCATCTGGAATTAGGTTTCTTTTTTCCTGTACAATAACCTTAAAATAAGTATTTTGGATAGAATGTTACTGCATCTGTGTAGTCCATTTACATCTTTGTAAATAGACTAAAGTTTTGTATTGTCCATGTTGGCTGGTTTTACGGTTTTTGTTCTTTTGTTTTATTATGCACAAACATGGACTAAGCCTTGTTGCCAAAGTCTCTAGTGGTTGTACTATAAGTTTACTTATTTGGCATGTTTATAGTATTCCTTGGTTTACTTATTGTTTTGGGGTTTTTTTAACATGAAAAATTAAGGAAAACTAAACCAGGTATAATGCAACAGGCTAACTTTCTGTTTGGCTACATTTTCAGGTGGGGAAGATGTAATCCTCATCCCAGAGTAGTGGTGCTCAGAGTATGTACTTTCTGATAAAAATATCAACTTAATCTCACAAAAGTGTAGTGTCTGACTCACCTTTTCCATTGTCAAAGTCACCTCCTGGAGCTGTCCAAGTCAAGACTATTGTTTTGTTTTCTATACGAGCATGAAGGTCTGTAACTTTACAGGGTGGATAAACAGGAGCAGAATCTTCTTGTGTATTCACTACAAGGGAACTTGTTGAAATTCTGTTGAAACTTCCCAGCTTGACTTGAATTTCTTTATCAGCAAATTTAGGTCTTGGTGCATTCATATAAATTTTACCTGTTTAAAACATTTTTCAACTTTCATCATGACAGAACTCTGAATTGCATTTTCTTTTCATTTTTATTATCTCTTCTCATCCTATAAGTTTTCTTTAGTTTATTCAAATTTAGTGGAAAGTTAATGAAATAAAGACATAAAATAAGGCTATATCAGGATTCTCAGCATAAAATTTAGGAAACCCAAAAAGCAGACAATGTCTGAAAAGTGTAGAAATTGGAAATGATGCAACCAGTACAGGAGGTTACAGATGTTGGTGAGCCATGGCTGCAATAAAATGGTTCTATCCATCTCTTCACTCATGTTGCTGGCCTCAAGAGAGTTTCAGTTATGCAGGCCATGTTTTGTGAGTTTTAGACAATTTTTATGCTTATGTTTCTAAATTTCACAATGTATAAGTGTGAGAATATTAAATTGCAACTAGTGTTTTTTCAGCATTCAGATGAAAAAGTACTAAAATCAAGAAATCCCAAAAGCTAAGTTTTCTAGCAGCATTAGTTTGTATACTGATGTTGCATGCTGAATTTATTTACCCCAAATCCCCATTTTAAAGTTTCAAGAAGAATTATAAATTTTAAATTCCTGTTGTGAGAGGCTGAAATACAGATTCTGAGCAATATTCATCCTTCCATGGCTGTAAGAGAAAATAATTTTTAGATTAAAGACAAGATTTTATGCTATCTCCATATATAGGAAACAGTAGTTGGAGCTGTTTTGTTTTGATTGGGCTTTTTTGTAGTAAAAATGATTGATGGAACATCTTTTAAGATCAAATGCAATTTTTGTGAATCTAAGTGATCCCATTTGCTAAACCTTTACACCCTTCTGCATAAAAATAATGCAAAGAATTGTCTGTTTCATAAACGCTCTTTACCATTTTGTCTGTAGCCTGGTATATATGAGGCTCGATTTTGCTTGAGGCTAAGTCTGGTGGTTGTATTTCTCCCATGGGCATTCACTTTTACACTGTATCTTCCAGTGCCTTGTAAAGAAGTAAAGTACCTCGAGTAGATTCCATCATTCTTAATTGTGTCAGCACCTTGGTATAGAATTATTAGTAATTAATATCTCAAAAAAGATACCTGCTGGTAAACAAGGTTATTTTTGCTATTCATACATAAACATAAAACTTGAACATTAGTATGCAGAAAACCTGGCAGTATTTTAGTAATGTGGGCATCTTTAAAAATAGGAGCCGACCCTCTATGACAACCTGTGTTTCATATGTATTTTTTAAAAAAACCCATGTTGCATTAACACCTTTAAGTAGATAAATCTCTTGTTACTATATGGAACCACCAGGTTAATATTTACTGGCCATCTACTCCACAAAGCACCTTCAAATTATAAAAATATCATAATATAACCTTTGGCCGGGAATTCATTAAGAAAGATTCCTTATGTTTAAGTGAACTTGTGCAGTTGTACATGGCTGGCTGCAGTAGATGATCTGTTGGTGGCATCCAACTGACAACACATTGAAATCTTACTATATTTTTAAGTACATCAATGTGAAAGCAAGAATAGAATGAGGAGGCACTGCTGGCTACTAGTGAACTTAGAAAGCTATGGGACTACAGCAGTAGTGAGAGAGAAGGAAGTGGAGAGATGAAAATAGATTGAGGGATGCTGAATGCGAGGAATATCTTGCTATTGCTCTAAGAAAGGATATTCTTGAAAAGAACAATAATGTACTTATTTAACATACAAAAGAGAGAAAGCTAACATTTGGTGAGCTAATGTTAAGACTGTAGTCCAGCTGCATAGAATATGAGATGGACTAACTAAATAGCTTGTTTTCTTTTTACCTTGCCTCTTGAGGGCAGATGATTTCCTGAAGTACACTTTCAGAAAGTAGGTATGAGCAATGTACCTGCTATCATGAACAGTTCTGCTTGCGCCCTCAGTAACATCACAGGAAAGAAAGCGAATGACTTTTTCAGGTAAAGGCCCATGTCTTTGTTTTCCTTGTCAAGAAGAAGCTTTGTAGCTTACTTCCATCCTAAAGCAGTAGGGTTCTTTGTCTCCTTTTTTTTTTTTTTTCCCTTGATAATAGAGCATAGCCATGACTCAGTCCTTAGTGATAAATCTGAGGGGAGCATGCAGACTTGGATTCCAAAATGCATAAATGCAAAAATTTTTACAAAGTATATGGAAACTTACCTGCGCCGTTATCAAGAAGTTCAAAGGTTACTGCTGCAGCACCATCCTTCTCTATGGTGGCTATCACAGTTGCACCAAGAACAGGCAAAAACCCTTGGCTGAGCTCTGCATAAATAACAACTGGATTGAATGCTCTGTTTGCCCTCTTCATGTGAGCTGCAATGGTCACAGGAGGAACATCAGAATATGCTGGTCGAGAGGTAGCTGTTACTGATATAGTTTGAGTTGCTGTATGAGTATTTTTAATACAAAATTGCCAATCACCCACCTGCAATTAAAATTTAAAAATATTTAAAAATTAGTGAAAAACCTTCATGTTCTAACAGAGCCATTGTTTCCCTTATATAATAAAAACTTTATTAAAGAAAAGCTGTATGCTACTCTATAGGAAATGTTAATCCAGAAAATAAAAGAAAATGTTCAGTCTTTACCTCTGCAGTGCCATTTATACTGAGTGTAGCTGTGTTTGGGTTTGAATTATTGATTGTAAAGTCTGAACTTCCATATTCTTTTCCTTTGGGATCCCTCAGGAAAAAAAATGGCTGAGATAGACTCCATGCAATGATGAAGAAAGTGTCATTTCCCACAGTTTTGTCAACAGACACAGTAGTATTCATCCATCCAGAACGTTGAACAAATAGTTCTTTGCTTTCAAGCTGTTGTTAGAGAAATAAAATTTGTCTTATTGCTGTTTAGTAAAGAAGCATTTAATGTATTTTCAGAGTGATTCCTCATCCATTGCACAGTGTTGTATCCATTCACTGCTGGCTTAAAATAAAGTAGTCTTGAAGGAGAGAATTGAAAAGCATTTATGCCTTTTGGAAACTAGCATGAAAAAAGATCTCTGCTTACTTATTTATAACTCAGAGTTATATAGAGATGATGGCAGGCTTTCTAGTTCTGCTGTCTCTACCTACAGGAAAATTAAGAGCCATTTGGCACAACTACTGAATGAAGAAACCTAATAAAATCACAGATTCACTTTATGAAATGGCTGCTTGCATAGTAGCATTAAGTGTAAAATTATAGTAAACAGAATAAGTTACAGTAAGTCCTTCACTTCTGTATCTAAACTATTTATCTAGCTATCTAAAGCATTGTGCCAGTAAGCTGTATTTCCACTGCAGTTTGTCTGCTCATCATCATCTATCGCTTATAATCTAGCTATCTTTCTGAGTGGTATATTTTGGATAAAATATAGGACTGGATCAGTGTTAAAATATTAATGAGGAGAGGAATGAGATGCTAAATTCTAATTAACAATTGGCCTAGATTAAAAGTCTAAAAGTTTATACATTAAAATGATACATATGGCTTAGGAGAGAGCCTGCATTTTTAGTTGTATCTTTGTTACTTAAGTTACGCTGTTAAAATGCTCTGAAATACCATGTTTCATATAAGAGTGAACTAAACATCCCCGGGGATTTCTTCTTGCTTTTTTCTCTCAAAGTCTCTTGGACTTTGACAATTATGAGAAATAATTTTCTTGATTTTGTAAAATCAAGAATTATATAAATTATGTAAATTATATATTTATTTAATTGTAGTGAAACATAGGTTATCACTAAAAAATGCACTTGGTCCTATTTCCAAATTGAACCACTGACAATTATGATCATTAATGTCTAAATTCACTCAATTACTGATCAACTAAAAGCATAGGAGGTAGAAGAAGTGTTGAAATTAAGACCTGAATAGATTGTTCAGAAATATCTCCACTTCCTGATGTAATTGCACTGAAGGCATCAATTAATTTACTGGGGACAGCTCCATCTACAGCATAAAGCTTTAAACCTCCTGAAAGACAAGAACAAAAGAATTAGAGATACTATTTTTTATCCTAAAATTGCTAAATTTTATGTGACTTCTGGTACTAAATGTTCTAATGAGGCAGCCAATTTGTTACAATATAAAAAAAGAAATGTATCTTTTTATGAACGTGTTAATGCACATGTCATAGTAAATTCTGGCTTGTGTAATCAATTCATTTTATCTGTCATTGGCAAAGTTTGCAAAAAAATCCCACTCCCTGCAGCATATCATCAACTACAGCATTTTTAGATGACTTCTAGTACTTTTGGAGTCACATATTATCTCTTCAGTGAAGTTCTGCTCTGAGAATACCTCTGTAGAAAAGACACAGTGCTCTTCCATGGTTTTTGACTCTTAACAACCAGATCATCCTTATTTCCAGATGTGAAGTCTAGATCTCTTTTCATGCATACTGAGTTCAAGCAGCAAGAGTCTGTTGGAGGTTCTCATACTCAGTGCAGGTCTGTTAATGAATTCATTGTGCATGCCGCTTCGTACTGCTCTACTGAAGCATCTGCACTTCATGCATTTGTTGCAAGTCTCTCTCAAACCACGATCATACATGCCAGACATAAACTGAGCCATCACTATGCTCCTTATGCCCAGGCCACTGGAATCCCAGAATGAGGGAGAGACTGCTGTGCAGTGCTGAGCCCTGGGGAGCCTACTCGGGGTGTGCGGAGGCTGCCCACAGCTTCACCCTGCCACCTAATGCCTCTCACCCCTGTCCCTCACGCACAGACTGACAGAAGGTGTGCAGGTTGCATCAGGTGTAAGGCTCTGTTTCATGAGAGAACATGTGGAGTCATATGAGCTGGGTGAGGTGTTAGCTATTCAGTACCTTTGGAAAACTGATTTTTGTTTCTAAGCAGGAAGGCCTGCCGGTTGAAGACTACAGGCTGTAGGACCATCTGGGTTCTTTCTGGCTCACAAGTCATTCTTAATAAATACTCTGCCAGTGGAGCTTAAACAACAAATTCTGTCTTCAAATACAGGCCAGAACAGAATTGAAATCTGGACTCTCCCCTAGTCATGTTGATTTAACAATGTTGAAGTATATGTAAGAGCATTCCAAGCTATTTAAATTGATAAACCAAGTGGATTGTAGTCTGAAAATGCACAGCATGTACACCCCTCAAATAAGAATGTTTATTCACCATATTTATTTGGAGTCAGTTTGCTTTCTAGATCTATGCAAGAATCTTCAATTCTTCCATGGAGTTTGCAGGTGCTACAGCATGAGGCAACACCCCTATGGGCAGTTTTTAAGTGGTTGTTTTCAAACTAATTAGGTAGCTCCAGCTCAGCTGACAGCTATGCCTGCTAATGAGAAGGGTAGTCACTGCATTTACAGTTTCCTAGCCAGTGCCCTTCAACTGCAGCAGTTGGAGAAGATCATTATTCTCTATGTAATAAAAAAATGCTTATAAGTAAAAGCATATAGAAAGTTCTAGTCATTGCATGTAATGAAATAAAATTCTAGACATTTCTTTCTATGTTACATAGGAATATCATAATTAAATCCCCTCAGTGATAGGGTATTTTCATGTTATTGCATTTTTTAAATCAAGACAGCTCTTAAAGCAAATCTATGGATCTAAAGAGTTATGCTTGTTTGCATTAAAAAAGCCTGTCATGAAAACCAATTTTTTTTTAAATTAAATTTGTCTTAAATTTATTTTTTCCAGACCAATGAATTGCCTTGCTTTTACATTTTTATACTTGAATATGCATGCTAGAGAAGGAGTGCATTTAGAATATTTACCTGTTAGTTTTGAAAATTCTTCTAATTCTTTTGCTGCCAATGGCCCAAATGCAATGGTGTGAATTTTTGCTGCACTTTGTTTCACCAATTCAAGACAAACTGCCATATATGGGTCCTCTCCATCTGTCAGTAACACAATTTCTGAACCATATGTAGTATTCATTTTATCTGCAATTAACTGCATCAAGAAAATAATTCATTATATAAGCAGCAGAATAATTTTTAAATACTAGTTTATCCCAGAGCATAGTCAAGGTATGCATTTAGAGCTGTTAAATTAAAATCTCAGACAAATTTATTCTTTAATAATTGTTTGAATTTTTATTTACCACTAAAACTATTACAATACTAATTATTCCAATTGATATTGCAAGATCTAATTGCCTAGATTTAGTAAGTGTTCAATTATAAATAATTATTTAATATGTTTTCCTAGGGAAGGAACCTCTCCCACATTGAAGATGTCAGAAGCATTCTGCCTGTATATACTTTGTTGGTTCAGGGACTAGATATTTAAGGGCATCATTTTAAAAACATATGTCCACTGTCTGGAACTACTCTTTGTTCTCCAATCAAAATTTCAAGAGTAGAGAACGACAGCCTTCTGTCTAAGGGTGGGCTCTGAGGTAACTGAAGGTGGGGCAGAAAGGGGTTAGGGGACAACCAAGAGGGAGGCCTCTGTCCTGTCTGTTCTGTCTGTCTGGTTACCAGTCTTCCTCCTGTTGTCCCTCTATCCTGCACCTCTTTGCCCTGGACTCTCAGCTACCTCAGCAGTCCATACTTCTCTGGATAATTTCCCTCTTCACTTTTCCTACACGTTACTCCTGATTTTCAGTTTTGCATCTGAATTAGGTGACATCTTCTGGGATTTAAGATTGCCAGCCCAAGGAAGTAAGACAGACAAATTAATAATAATATATATCCATCACTGTTTCCCAATCTCATGGTTTGTATGTGGTTTCACAATTTTAGGGGCTTGATACAAAACTAGTGAACTGTGGGAATTATTCCAAAATTTAGATCATTCTTGTAGTTCATTTTGGAATTTGATCTTACTTTACAATATCCTTTTTGAAGCCTGGACATCACATCTGGCCTGTTTTCTGGTAATACTCTTTCTAATGCCATATAATGGTAATGCCAAATTGTTTCTATACCAGATTTTCTCCAGATAGATTCAAGAATCATATTATCTTTCTGAACTCTACCATTGCACAGGAAGTACATGTTCCAGTATGTTTCTCACTTCCTTCTCATTTTCCATACATTCCAGGAGATATTTCCACATTATACTTTACCTCAAGTCCTTTATGTATGCCTGCACAGATATTGGTTTCTCCATTAGCAATTGTAGGCAAACATTGAACAAGTTTTTGGCGTGCCGTCTCATTGTTTATTTGTTGCAAAGGAGCTTTTTCATATGCGTCAGAGTCAAATGTGACAATTCCAACCCAGGAACCAATTTCAACAATATGGAGCAGAAATACTTCTGCAGCACTATGGAGATGTCTGATGCGGTTGTACTGTATGTGAAAAAAACCAACATCCTTAGAATGCAATCTCTTCTAAAAAGCTATGACTATGAACAAAATGCAGGAAATTTTTATGCTGATCAGGTTGTAATTAAAAATTAAAAACTATCTATCATAAGGGAACTCATATACATGCTCAGTTATAGAGGAGATGTAAACCATGTTCTGGTATTGTGAAAGTGCAGTAAACTGCAGTTTCCAGGAAAGATGTCACCAGGCAGAGTCCATCTTCTGATGTTATAACTTCATTCCTAATCAAGATTTTTTATCACTTTTTTTTTTTTTGATAGTGTGATGGTGATGCAAAAGGACAACACCTACAATGCCTGAGGAGTAGGTTAGTCTAGAGACTAAGTATTTTGAAAATATAAACAATATTAAAGTATGGCTATTTTAAATGCAAATATTCAAAGGGATCACTGGAAAAAAGAAAGTTATACTTGAAAACATTTATCTCTGGAGCTATCTATTCTTGCAGTATTAATTTCATAATTATTTTCATTTGGGGTTTTAGTATTACATTATTATTTACTAACTGATTTAATAAAATGTACTACGATTGGTAGACATCTGCATTATAAAAATAATATATTACAGTTGCTGATCTTTGCTGAAGATCAGTCTCAAGAGCAGTTCTGGACTAGAACAGCATGTCTGGAAATAGATCTGTTGATGGAGCACTATGGGAGAATCCCACCATTGTTATAGGTATCCCATAACTAAAGAGTTGGAGCATATACTGTTTTATGCTCGTTCATATGTATTTTGGTTTAAGGTATGACTGTCAAATATTTAAGAATATTTCTCAACATATTTGAGCTTTTTGAATTACCTTCATTAGATGAATAGTCTTATTTTTAGGTTCCTTTTCCTGTGAGAAATGAAACACTGAACCTATGGTATTATCAGTAAGAGAGTAATGGCCATTGCTGAACTGTGGAAGATTTGTTATAGATAAGAAAATGCAGTGTGTCATCAAAAGAGTATATAGGCTGATTTTTAAAAGCTGTTAGAGTATGCATAAAGGCTTGAGGTCTATTAATAAATCATGAGATAGCTGCCTTACCTACCCAGATAATTTTGTCATCTTTTTACAGATTACATTCTTTCTACATTGCTTACAGCTTTATAAAAGTATTAGGGTATTTATACAATTAAGCACATATCCAGGGACATTTACTAAACCTTGCATCCATAAACAAACTTAGTATCTCATGCCACAAGACACTGTGAAAGAATAAACCTATGCAAAGTTTTATGAAATAAAAAAAAGTAAAAATAACCTCAACCTTGTTAAAATGACATAACATTATGCCAGCTCACATTCTTGATTCCAGAGAGCAATATTGTAATGAGGAAAGAAGATCTAATTTATTGACATATTGTGACCTACATGTTTACTTTAAATTTCAGAATGCTTCATAACAAAAATACAGTGTGAAACTCCATCTGTGATACATTTTCTGCTTGAAAGAAATACAATGGAATTGTCATTCTAGGTCTGGAACAAAGGAAGGAAAGTATATGAAATTGAGATTTTACCAGAAGAAACAGACCAAGTCTGACCTATAACTCTCAGTATTTTTAAGTGGTATCTTGTAGTAATTTCTAAAGAAAATCACCAAGGACAATAACAGTAGTCCTTTTTTTTTTTTTTTTTTCTAAAATAATCAAGTTGATTACTGATTTCTTTTTTTGGTAACTTTTTCTGCTTCTTACAGTTTTTGCTAAAAATTACTTATAAAATGCATACTCTTACCATTGACATGCTCCCAGAAACATCCAGTACTAGAGCGACTGCCCTGTCTTGGGTCTGCAGTAGTCTGAAGGTAGTCTCAGAGGGGGGCGCAGAGGCATTTAGAACAGTCAAGTTGCAGAAGTCATCAGATTCCATAATTACTTCCCATGTGCTTTTGTGGTTGCATATCTTATTCTGCATATTTGGAGCCTCACTGTTGTGAGTGTTTTTATCACAAAATTCAACCGCCTAAAAAGTCAGATTGAAGATGATAATAATTCTGAAGCCAACGGTATAAGCATAAGAAAGTATCTCAGAAAATATTAAGTTTGTGGTGGGAGACAGGACAAATGAAAGTGTTCTCCAGCAAATGTCCTCTGTACCATGGTACTTGGCCAGGCAGGATCTTAGACGAGGCAGGCAAAGAAAGTGCTCCCAAATAACGTATCTCAGATTTTACATAAGCACAAGCATGTTGTGACATGCAGAAACAAAGCTTTCAGTCTGTGAGTACTGGTATCCTTGGAGTGACTGATTCATGGATGACCTACTAGATTTAAACCTGCTGACATCAATACTGTAGCTGAACAGCATGGAGGTCAGCACAAGTTAGCTGCCTGAATATTTAACCAACTTCTCAGGTTAACATGATGGTCTTGGACCAATTCCTGTAGGTTTTCTTGAGTGGAATAAGGAAGCATGCAAAAGGTACAAAGTCAAGACTTTGAGAGAAGCAGGAAATAATCTTTTGACGTCTCAGGTTGTCCACAGTATACTGCTGAAGGAAGACCCTGACCCATTGTTGTGCGTTAACCACAGTGGGTAGATAAGCACTACACTTGCTCCCTCTCCTCAGTAGGATGGAGGAAGAGAAAAGGAGGAATAAAAGAAAAAAAATTTCAGGGTCAAGATAAAATAAAACAAAGCAAAAAAAAAAAAAAAAAGGTTTAATAAGTGAAGTATAAGTGAAAGAAGAGAGAAGAAGCAAAACAAAACGAACAATGCAAAGGCAATCACTCACCACCTCCTGTGGGTAGACTGATGCCCGGTCAGTTCCCAAGCAGAAGATGGCTGACCCTCCTAAACCCCTCTCTTTTCCTTTTTATTACTGAGCATGATGTTATATGGTGTAGAATATCTCTGAGGTTAGTTTCAGTCATCTGCCTGGTTGTGTCCCCTTCCAGCCTACTGTGCATCCTGCAGTCTATTCACTAGGGTGGGGTCAGAGTGAGAAACAGAGATGGCCTTGATGCTGTTCAGCTAAAGCTTGAACATTAGTGTGTTATTGGTCATAAATCTAAATCACAGCACTACAGAATCCACTATAAAGAAAATTAACTGTATCCTAGCCAGGCCCAGTATACCCATAAAGTTCTTGAAAAGAGCTTGACCAAAGAAATAAAGTTGATAGCTGTAGTAATTGTGATCCTGTACCACCAAGATCTAGCCTGCAAGGAGACTGTCCATCCTGCTAACCCCTGTCCCAGCACCCTCTCAGACAGTGGAACAGTACAGGGCTGGCCTAAGGAGGCCTGCCTGTTTGTCCTGGCTGCTTTCAAGAGAGGTGGGCTGTTGCCTGTGTGTTAAGGATAGATAGACCAGATTTCTCTACAATGACATGTAATAGAGGTAACCAGGTAACACAGTTCAGATGCCAGTTTACATAAGGAGTGATCAAAAACTACAGTTATGGGCAAGGCATTTGGCAAGAATGCTTCACTTTTGTGCCTGTTGACCTGATTCTCCAAACATGTAGCAAGAAGGACACGGATACTGGAGTGTATCTCACCCTTATTGACAGAAAACAGCTGTCAAATAATTTCCAGTAGCTTCTTTGTCTTCCCTTTTAAACAGATTTTAATAGAACTGATAGCACCATCCACATTCTTTGAAATAGAATTAAACACCTGACTGATCATTGTCCCCAGCAGAAATAACTGGCTTGACCCCAAATGTTACCCAAATCTCAGTCCAGAAAGGTATAGTAATACTTACAGAAAGTATGTGTTGCAAATACATAACAGAACATGAGGTATTTTGTCGTATATCTGGAATAAATATACAGCCTTTTTCATATAGCTGACCATCATATCTACAGCTCCTTAGCTCACACTTGTCTCCGCTGCAGTCTTGGAAAACAGGTATCCCAGTCACGCCAGCTGGACACCTAAGGAAAGAGAAGGTAGGCAGCGCTGGTTAAGAACCCATTTTTAGTCTGTAACTGGTTATTTATTTGGATTTTGGTTGCCCAAAGCCAATTGCTTTTGATACAGCACTGTACTAGACACTGCACAAGTACATAGGCAGGCTGTCTGTGCCTGACAGGGTCCGCAAACTAATCTGGGAATAGTTAAAATTATAAAACACTCGTGGTCTTTTGTGATCTTTCTTGTGATAATTATAGGCTATGCAGGAAAGACATCCTGCTAGTAGTTGCAGTACAAAAGACTGTATTGGTATGCCTAAGCTAGGAAAAAAAGCATGTCTGAACTAATTCTCTACATCCATTCAGTTGTTACCCCTCTTTGTAGAAACTGTTTAAAATCACAATGGTTTCAGTAGGCAATTTCAGCATTGTTGATAACTGTTCTTTAATAAAATTATGTTAAGTACAAAACAAATAAAGTCTGCAGTTGCACAGAGAGCAAAAAATTATCCAGCCTGATCTCCTGAACCTCTTGCAAAACAACACCAAAGGCAGCTGTGGTTTTGTGGGCTGCAGAGCTGGCAATAGATGTTGCTGACTAAGCGTCTTGTAATCATACAAACAGGTCATGGACACCCTACAAAGTACAAACTCAGCACAAAACCCAAGAATATTGAAAACATTATTGAAATGTTTAAACCCGTGTAATGTAAAAGCAGAAATATGAAAAAAATATTACCTTGTTGCTACAACACCTGCTTCTTCAGAATTTTTAGACACGTAAAAAGGCATGTCACTACTGTATTCATCGAACACCCCCCATCGAAAGTGAGCCCATTCGTGGACAAAAACTAGACCTGTTGAAAAAGAATAGCACATGCACAATCTAAATACAACTGTTTAAAAGCTACTGAGTGTTTTACTTAGGCACTTTAACAATTTTAAATAATTATTTTCTGAGGTAATACAGGAAGATTTTGAAATATTTAAGCAATTGGGATAATAATTTTTCCTTGATGTGAAACTAGGAAGGCATACGTTTAGCAACCAGGACTAGATTTTTTCATTCACATTTGACTCTTAGAACTGCAGAACTGTTCTGGAGGGTTTTTTCCAAGTTCACAAAAATCTAAGGAAATCTAGGTTTTGTGAAGTTTCTGTCCCACAGAGCAGCAAAACTTGCATTTTTTGGCACAGTGTAGTACAAAATCAGATACACAAACATGGGATAGTTTATTTGGTAAGTGGTCATAAAAGGAAGGATATTGCTAATGGCAGTAGTTAAGTGCAGAGGAATAACCATTTAAGGTTTTCAAAGGGATGAACAACTTCTGGATCCAGTGTTTGAATATTTAACTTCAGACATTTCACAGGTATTTACTACTTCTGAAAAATATGTCTCAAATTTTTTTCTTCATTTTAGCAAGCAACTTAAAGTACCCAAATTCACTAATCACTTAGAAAAATCTTGGCCATTTGGTATGAACAATGAAACGGGCAATTAAATTAAATAGTAGTACTACCTTTTTCTCCATAAACATTAGTCAAATTGTCATTTAGCAGGAAGTTAGGTGTGAAGTGGATGTACTGTCCTTTCTCCTTACATCCTCCATAGTGTAAGGTATAAGGATCATCTAGATGTTTCACATAAGGGTCTGCTATGATGACATCTGCCTGAAGAAGTAAGACCAAAGTTATATACAGCATGGGTGTAGAGAAGTGTTAGATGATTCTCATTGAATAAATTTAGTCCTACATTTTTTTTTCAATCGTACACACACTCTCAACACTTCTGAGCAAGAACTTCCAGGATTAGTTCTAGACTTTGCTATGATTCATAATGTAGCCTTATCAGTCTAGCTTTTCCTTGTTGTTCTAATCATAAGGAGTTCTCTAAATCATACCTCATCATATGATTCTGTTTTTAATTTTGAGTAGTTGCTGTTTTCCTTCCATGTTTTAGGAATTATAATTTTTACAGACTTGAAGAAGAATCGGTGTTTTGTCATTTCAAACAAGTAATTAGAAGCATCTTTAATCATGTTCTAGGGAATGAAAGAAAATAAAATATTAATATCAATGTTAATATTTAAAATGTGTCTGTATATGCAATGAAGAATTTAGCCTTATCAAGAAACAGCAGTACAATAAAGTAGAACTAAGTGCGTAACACAAAACTAAGACAGTATTACAATCTTTGCTAAGAAAAGAATAAACAAAGAAGCCAAGGACTAAAATGTAATCGTTGGAATCTCTCACCAGTTCTATAATCCTCCTCTTAATCAGAGATTGTGATAAAATTCACACTCTAGCCCTCATATGAGATGAAAACTACTAAATACAAGGATTTTACCCTTAAATTAGTACTGGACTGACAGTAAGTGTTGGCAAGATTAAACATCACACCTGCTTTTCATAAAAGCATCAGCTTTATCTGACTAATGTAATAATTTTTCTGTCAGATCTGCTGTTTTGCCTATCTTCTTATTTGTATTATGCTGCCATTATTTTCCTTTCCTCTTGCTCTTTTACTACCTCTCTTGGAGTAGAGCCATCAGAAAAAGCATTCCCTTTGTTTTTTTTTTTTTCTCTCCACTAACAACTGTTTAGTGGGAAAAAAAAAAAAAAAAAAAACAAACAGGAAGGAGGGAACTAAAATCTGTTCTGTAGGCTTTTCATAAACTAAGAAACAAGCTATGACAGAGGCTTCAGAATCAAATAACCATGTTACATGTACATAAAATTCAGCTAAATGAGATTTCTTGAAGAGAATCAGTTTGCCAGGACTGAGAGCAACAGTGAGCGCTAACCCATGAGAAGTTGAGCAGTAATGGGATGTGCCATTTCAACTGTCCCTGTGCAACCCCTTGCCTGCTCTGCAGGTAGAACAGAGCAGTTTTAACTAGTTCAAGGGAACTGAAGGAATGGTGTAAGAGCAAGTTCTCGTAACATCAGCTATAATGTGAATTTAATATGTGGGAGATATCTCACAGTAACCATCACTCCTACACTTCTACCCTAAAAAACACTCAATGGTTTGTCCGTTAATGAAGATGGAGTGACCTAAACTCTACTTATTGCTAAAAAAGGGCATGGTCAGTGACTGATGGTAAAAAGTAAACTATCAGATCCACTTTTACTTCATGTAAACATCTTTTCACAAGATGAAAGAAATCTGGAAATGTTGAATTTTATGGTATCATTTGTACTTGATATTAGAAATGACATGGGACCGAGAAAATCCTACATCAGGGTCTAGTAGGCATTAGACATACTGCAGAACCTGGGCATTTGTGAGAAGTGTCCTGTTCAGCAGGTTTTCTCTGAAATGATTTGACTTTGTGGAAAACTGTTTTTTGCTTTGAGACCCAGCTTGCATCCTATTCTAGGGGAATTTATCCATTGAGGCATCTATGTGGATTGGAATAAAAATTAAGCCCAGAAATGCCAATAATACTAACCTTTTTTTTCTTTCATTTACAATCTTTGAAGGAACATTATGAGATATACTAGTTAGTGACAAACAGTAGTATAATCAATGACTATTAAACAAACATTCATAGGACATTCTTTCAGATAAATATAATTTGGAAAGCTATTTAAAGAAATTTCAGTCTGCCTCCCAACAGAGATAATACAGCATTGTCTGAGGGAATTAGCACTCTTAGTAGTGACAACAGATGGCAAGGCAAATTAGAAATTACTAGTTTAGTAGCTATGGGATTAATCCATGATTAATTCAAAACAACAAGAAAAAAACCTGTTGACAAGGATGGGAGCTGGACCTGATTCATGCTACTTTCCAAGAGGAAAAGTCATGTTGCAACTGCTCAGAAGCAATGCATGTAAATGCAAATATTCTTACCATCGTGTTCAGGATGATGTTGGCATCTTCTGGCACCTGGGGATTAATTGCAACAACCAAATCCTCATAGCCATTCTTGTTTAGCCATACCATAGAAGCTTTTTCCACATGCAGGAGCTGAAAACACAGCAAAAATATCAAACTCCTAACCTCCATTACTTGTTCCTGTCTGTGAGGTTCTTGGTTAGAAAAGTGATGGCTTATCAGTCTTATTTATATGATCGCCTTTAGTGTGTGAGAAGACTTCATTACAGGAAGTCAGGATAGTTTGCCTCCCCCATCCAAGGATGTAGAGTCTAAAGCACATCTTATCTTCTTGATACAGCAAGCTGGGATACTTTGCTTCTTCTCATCCAATTACATAGAGTCCCAAGCGCATCTTATCTCATTATCACAGTAACCCGGGGTCGTTCACTTCCCCCCATTGCACGGCCACCAACGTGAGCCAGCTGCAGATCTCAGCATTTGGACAACAGGACCTGCATTACATCAGCAAGTTCTCTAATGAGCCAAACAGGACACTGCATGTGTATACTGTGTTAATCAGCACAAGTTTTCCTATCCACACCTGCAGTGCTTTTCCTTGAGCTTCACTCCCAAGCAGCGCTCTGCTGCATTGGGTCCCCATTTTGATGGGCATCAGTGTCCTGGGGCTCCCACTGTGGTAACGCTACCCTTCCCATAAAGCCCCAGCTTTCACTTGCTGAGTGCTGTGCCTTGTCCTTGTGGAATTCGCACTCGCTCTGCACTCCTAACACCGCCTCTGGGTCAAAAAGAGGTGTTACAGTTTGCAACAAGACACTGATGTTCTATGCAAGTAACAGTTATATCGGATATGCTGGCTGCATTTAGTTACGTGTTAATTTTAGGAGGAAATACTTGATATTTTATTGTGAACTAAAAAAAAAACCCTTATTTCCTTATGCCTCTTCAGGTGGTCTATGTTCTGTTATTCATTTTAGAAGAGAGAAATTATCACTGACACACAATCAGAATTTCCTGGAAAAAAATTCTGAACAATGCAAAAATTATGTAATATGGAATTGAAACAATAGAAAAAGCAAGATTAGATTAGTGAGATAGTAAAATGCTGGCAACTTCTGTGTACAATATTTGGTATGTAAAATATCCCCTTTCAAATGGCATTGTTTGCCTTTAAATGAATAACCATCCCATTTGGAATAAAATGTGTTTTTCCTGAGAGGGAACAGTTTGTCAAGCAGGCCAGATTATTCTATGTGGCTGTCCTATTGCTCCTCATCTTTTCTCCTTTCATACTAGAAGAAACTTGCCGAGAAGTGACTTTATACTTTATTCCAATTCCTTGATAAAGTATTTAATAGCATCACACCTATCATGGATTTGCAGTCCTTTGAGAAATGTCTATTAGATGATGATTTCCTTCTAGCTACTTTTTGAGATCTCCCAGCTAGGTAGTTCCTAATTTGTTAAGGAGCTGCATTAAAAAAAAAATAAAAATGGAATAAATATGATAGTGATTGACATTGATTATATTTTCATCCTTCGATTCATTAGTGATTAAATTCTGTATCAGCTTTCCTGTATATTTTTGTGGAACAGATATTAAGCAGATTTTCCAATAATTTTGCAGGTCATCCCCTCTGCCTTTTTAAAAAATACTTTGTGTTCTTAGTGATATTGTGAAAGTCATTAATAATTAAGAGAGTAAACTGCTGCTGGAGGTCTTATGGAATTCTTTTTAAATTACTGTGTGAAAAATTATCCAGGCACATGCATTTAAAAGTGTTGAAAAAACCTGAAAAATCTTTAGGTTGAAATCTACCTCCATCTGTTTTGCTAGTATATCAAAAAATAATTCCTGATGGCCATGATATGAAATTACATCATCCCACTTTCTCTGAAATATTGGACAGAAAAGTTAGCTAAACTATTCTCTGTGTGGTGGATTGTTTGGTTTTGTTGTTTTGGTTTGGTTTGTTTTTTTCGTATCAATCTGAACTCATGATTGTTTTCAGTTTGGCTTTAGCAGTCACTGAAGCCTTGGAAACAGTAACAACCAATTTCTTTTTAAACACCTCCACACTACTGGTTAGTGAAACTTTTAAACTTATCTTTGCAGCCAGCATGCTCAGGTGATAGAGGGGAAATACTCAAAAAACCCATGCCATGAAAGTTGCCTCTTAGTTCTAGAGGAGTCTCACTTGTTCTGATTTCATAACTTGCAGCTGAAAATACAAATATTAGAAGATAGACATGTATGTTAGTTATCATTCAAACTCTTGATCTCTTTCAAAATAATTTCTTTTCAAAATACTTTCAAAATACTACTTACTTAGTATCAGTTTCATTAGTTCAGCTACTGGGAAAAAATAAATGCAGCATGGTGGATAGATCTGTAAATAACTTATTACCTAAACTGACTGCTTGAATGATTAAATTTCTCACAGCACAGCACTGAAATGAACAGATGATGGCAGTCATCATGAACCCACACTGAAGTCACTCAGTATTTTTGACTTAACTGAATTTGACCTTGCACTAAATGAAGTAAAATTCCTATTTCTTGTCCAAATTTGATGTTTCTTTCCACTCTTTCCTCACATACACAGAATATATGTCTCTCTTCCATGAGTAGCAAAATACTACAAGATAGTGAAGGTGAGCCTTCCATCAAAATTCCAAGAATCTCCGACTAAAAATATATTGGCTAATTCCACTTAAAATCTTTGCAAGAGCAGAGCAAGAATAAAGCCCTGGAACCACTGCATAAAATTCCCACTGGTGTCCATGAGACTAAACGCCGTTACAGATCTTGTGTTGTGTGGTGTGTATCACACTGAATTACTAGAATAGCACATTTAAGCATTATAGTTAACAAAAATTTGATTAATGGTGAAGAATGAGAAATATTAAATCTTCAGTTTCTGCTACAAAGTACAGACAAAAATCAAGCTAGTGCTTGTACAGATGCTTCCAGATGCAACAAGATACTGTTGATAAATGTTGGGAGCTCACTTAAAATGTATTCATTTTGCAATTTCACCTTGGGTAGAGAGCAGGATAGCAAGCCAAAAAACATACCTTGGCCTTCATCAAAATAATTTCCTGTGGCAACCCATGATAAAATGACCTTATCATCTTCTATTCTGGCATCAAGACAATTTTACATGGTGGAAACACATCAGCATAAGTTCCTATTGGCACTGCAGACACTGTGAAGTAGCCTCCTAGAGCTGTTCTATAGAAACATCTTCTTCTGATCTGAATATCATTTTTAATAGCTGAGGGTCTTGGTGAGTTCATCTTGATTTTGCCTCAAGCTTTAAAAAATGCTGATTAATCTTAACTGTATGGAAATTCTTGTAGTATGCAGGTGACTTGAACTTCACCTCATTTATATCATTTTAAACTTGGAAAATTCATTAATGTCAATTAAGTACCATAATCTCTAGTTCAATAGCTGTTTCTTTACAGTTTCAAGAGTGCTAATTACTAAGAAAGCTAATATGAAATTGAAGTAAATGGTTATAAAATAATTACAGGAGAGTTTAACTTACTAAAACTTCAACAGTTCTTAATTTAAGATAACTGATTATAGTACTTCAGTTAATAAACCTGCAGTTAATCTTTTCACAGGCAAACCACAAATCCTGTCTATCTGTAGTACACAGATATTGCTTTATTACAGCTGTTTACAGTCTACTTTAAATATTCTTCTGCGGAACACAGACTTTTCTTGTGTTAAAGGGAAGCAACCACACACAGAGTTTGATAAGTGTTCAAAACTAAATACCTCTTAGCTGGGCCATCATTGCTCTAGTGAATACTCTGTGTGAAGGGATTTGATATAAACAAGTGCTGGAATAAATAGCTGTATACATTTCTCTGCCTTACTTTGCTCTACCATTTTCTACATGGTTTAGACATGGCATGACTCCATGGCACTGCAGTTTGGGGAACAACAGTTCTGTTGGCTTGGATAAGAACTTTCAGGATGTATCTGCCATTCTCAGGGAAAGTAAACAAGTACTTGGAATAGGTACCATCATTCTTAATAATCTCAGAACCCGGCTATAAAAATGACATAAATTAACATCAAACAAAAATGACTGTATTTATCCTTTCTAGATTAATTTATCTAGAATATAAGAATAGCAGGAAAATTCTTCTCTGATATGCAATCTGTGCAGCTCCTCTGGTTTTGATGGTATGTTAAAACTATTTGAGAAGACTGCAGTCTGAAGATGCCTTTTTGTACTGTGTTCCAACTCAAAGGAATGCTAATTTCTTAGCAAAATCATATTTTATTTAATTATAAAGCTAATGAATAGATTACTCTCAAAATCTGTACAGTTTTTAATTACTTCTCATGTGCTTCTGTAGCATGCATTTGATTCTGCAGACTGGATGCTTCTCTGTTCTGGTTATGCTTATTACAGATTTCAGTCACCTACAATGATAAACAAACAGACAAAAATCAGAATTAAGCAACAGAACAGTAACAAAAATAGGGATGGAAACAAATCTTCACTGCTGATTTACATAGTTGAGACATCAGCTGATGGTAGACTTTACATTAGTAACAGTATGCATTGCAGTTGATTTAGTTACATAAATTTGAAATAAATGTTACGTTTCAAAAAAGAGGATATAGAAAACTTTATAACAATATGTTTCATTGTAAGAAATCTGTTCTTATATTACAACTTAGAGATGAGAAACTTTGCATATACATTATTATTGATGATTCTGCAGTTTGATTTCTTTCAGGAATAAAAGTACATCCTTCCTTAAAAAGCCATGTTTGCTTATTAATGACACGATTAACTTCAGTGCGGGAATTTTTTTCACAGCTATAGATGCCAGTAAGATCAGAGGAATGCCTAAGGATAAAACAGAACACATTTCAACCTAAAACCCCTATCTGAATATAGTCCTGGCATTAACAGTGCTTGGAGTGTAGTCTACACATTGGCCACAGAAGCAGAGAGGAAAAATGGTGAGCCAGGTAGTCCTGCAGTAGTGAGAGCAAGAAGGAAAAGCTTAAATAGAAAAATACCATAAGCAGAGGGGAAGGAAGATTTCTGTACAAGCACCATTTCCTCTCCAGTAGCAAAGCACAGCAGTGTTTGTCTCTGGTGTTAGTTCAGAAAAAAGTAATGTCCAACATCATTGCCAATTCATCAACCACAGAAATTTGTAAAGATGGATGCAGAGAAAATCACATGATCTATCAATAAAGTAGGGAAGATATTTAATGAGGGATAAAATAAGGACTAAAAGAAAAATTGATAGCTCAAAAGTTTATAGAAAAATACCAGTCAGGTTTCTAAAGCCCACCACAGAGGGCTTGTAGGACGAAAATGCTGAGTTACCTTGTACCTTTAACGTGATTCTGCGCAGTTGCACAGAAACGCCTGCCACTGTCATGCTCATCAAATACCCCCATCGAAGGTGGGTTCACTCGTGAGCAGACTCTGCCTGTAGGGAGAATAGAAGGGCAAATGCATGGTAACTGTAGTCAGCCACTACAGTATACTATATCACTGTATGCAAAACTAGTCAGCAAAATTATATGGTGGTCTTTCTGAACAGCAACTTCCCAGCAACACTCAACCTTAGGCAGTTTTAGTATCAAGTAATTAATTTCATGGCTAAGTGTGACTAACTTTAAATAACCATTTGAAGGTCTTAGCTCTTATGTCTTTTTAATGTTGTCTTCTTTTCCCATTATGTGTCTGAACTTGAATTCTGTCTCTAGAAATGTATGATAAAACAGCAAATGCTTTTTAATATATACTTACACGAGAGTAATTATTTTATCTATTTTATTTATAAATTATGTAATTTATATTAATTTAATATACACTTACGTGAGATTAACATGCATCAAATTGTAATTTAATATTTGACATTGTAAGTGGAACTAACCTAAACAAACCAGTGCTTCATTTTCTATTAGACATACTACTAAGGGATAAGGAACAAAAGGCTACCCTTATACATTTAACACATGTTTTGCACAGCAGTACATGCTATTGAGATGTGGGAAACATACAGGGAAGGGTTAAACAACATATGCTGTATTCTTCAGTCATTTATTCTTCACAACTGAGGCAAACCATAAAAGTAAAGTGGATTATGGAATTTATCCTGTGACCCTTAGATATATATCAAATAATCATTTACTAGGAAGCTAGGCATTTTCCCATTTTTCCACCTGCTTCATGTTGTAGGGTGTACAGGTCATCATCATGTTTCCAAGAAAGAGCTGCCACTATGTATGTAGAGAACAGCAGGTGTCCAAAGGAGGGAGGAAGAGGAGGATATGAGTTGGCACTTGCAACTCAGAGGGCTTGGTAGTGAGCTTCTGCCTCTGCTTCAGATAGACTAGAAGGCAAACTCTTGGATATGTCTATTATCCTTTACTTGGCCTGCGATAGCTACAAGTGAAAAGTGGCATGGTGAGAAGCAAGGGTAGCTAACCAACTCTTATGAACTAGTCCCTACTTCTTTTTATGCCTCTGTAGCAACTAGCTGCCTTTGTTCTCCTTGTATTTCTTGCCAGGCCTTCCCTCATGACTCTGAAACTCCACCTAGACAGGTATTACTGCTGTCTTCAGCACAATTGCCAGCCAGGAGTTATTAGAGGGGTGATGGATTAAAAAAGCAAGAGGGGGGGGGCAGACAGGAAAACACTGGAACTCATAAGCAAATGTTTCTGACTTGTAATAAATGTAAAACCAAGTGGAGAAATGAAACTGAGTATCAACATGGATATTTAGACCAGACAGGCTATTCAGACCAAGGCTATTCAGGCCAGGTTTCTAAAATGATTATACAGCTTGCAAGGACTTCATTTATGGACTACAATAGATTTAGCCTGGAGCTTCTTACAGTCCAGCAGTGTTGTTCATTTATAACCAACAGGATGGTACAGCTGTTATTACTGATGTTGTTACCAGTAATCTTTACTTATTTATTTACCAATGGTGGTTCATAGATCATAATTTTGCCAGTTCTTAAGGGCATTCTCATATGAATACTTTTCACATTACTTCTTAAAATTCAAGGTACATTGGGTACACTAATAAATGCATGTAAAAAAAACATATTGTGCTCTGTTCCCTGAAACAGGCTTTGAGCCATACCTTTTCACAGAACTCATGTTTTGATTTCTCATCAGCAATAATCAGAAGCACCAAAACCAAATCCTGCCGATGAGCATGAAGGATGCCCAAGCAGAGCTGGTGAGGTGTAGGGAGGGCTGGAGCCCCATGCGTGGAAGGAGAAGGTGGGTGCCTGTTGAGCTCCCTCCTCCCCAGCTGGCTCTGCCCCAGAAGCAGCCTCCAGCTGGGCAGTGATCCCCAGCTCCCTCTGGCTTCCTAGCACAGGATGTGCCTTTGCAGCCTGTCTCTCTCCTGAATAGCTGTCCTTGGCCAAGTGCTGCCAAAATCCCAAGAGCCAGAGCCCAAAAATGCCCCGTTTGGGGCTGGCCTCTGCAAATGCACGGCCAAGCTGTGCTAACCATGGGCAAGTGAGATCAGCCCTCCCGCCATGGAAAAGCTGGAGTTTTTAGGGACTGCTGCTCCCACAGAGAGTGCCCACGACTGGGGAACACCCAGGCTATTGGGGCTTAAGCAGAAGTTTGGTAAATCTAAGAGCATTTTCCCTGAGCAATACCATGAACAACCAGCTGAGGATGGGATCCCTGCTGTTACATGGGGAGAATGGTTTACATTTGTTATGGTGTGTTACATCCACCCATGCTTCCGCTCACTGTTCCAGCTGGCCACATCAAGCACTTTCAAGGAACTTCCCATTTCCTGTAGGTATTGTTTGTGTCCTGCTAACCACAGCCCAGCTGTCTGCTCCACCCATGCACAGAAGCGTCTCTGCCGCTGCTTGCTGAAAGGCAAAATTGCCAGGGCTACTTCTTAATGGGCTGGAATTGCTAAGAGAGAGAATTTGGCCAGATAAAGAATCAGGCCTTCCAAAAGTCTGTATAAAATTGAAGTTACATGTTCGAGCACGCCCCTTTCCCTTGGAAAGGAATTTCAGTAATATACAAATTAAGCTATCTTAGTCTTGAAAATACAATGTGCTCTCAGATGATTCCACCCTTTTGCTTTGAACACCACTCTGTAATGGGTCTTCTTCCTCTTCCTACCACTGATTATGCATAGGTACATATGATCTATATCACATCATCATTCTGTTTTGCTTGCTTCCTCGTCTGAAAATGAACTTTCCATATGTCTGTTGCGATACTTGGTTATTCTATAGAGTGCCACCTCAAGTGTCATTAGTGCTTTCCCATGTGATGAGATGCAAGATTGATCTGTTTTTTCATTAGAACGTCCTTGTTTAAAAATATGTGGCTTTTGTACATTTGACAATGTGTGGGCAAAAGAGTGTCACATACAGTCAGGTTACATGAATACTTATTATTTAAACTCAGAAAAATATTAATGGAAACAGCCAGAAAGAAGACAAATAGGGGATCCAAAGCTCTCCAGAGCTACTAGATTCTTGTCTATCTTGCTCTGAAAATAACCTCCTGGGTGCGCATGACCTCCACCCGCTCTTCACAAGTGACGGCGTAGCGGATACAACCACGTCCTGAAGTGCCTTTGGCCCCTAATGCAGGAGCCTCTTTCTTTCGGGGACCGGGGCGATGCTGTTTCTCCAGGCCCGCGGAGGTCGCAGGCCCGCGCTGCTCTGAGGCGGCTGCCTCCGATGCCGCCGTCTCAGCGGGCCCCGACCGGGGGGCGACGGGGTGCTGCCGGGGCCCGGCGGGGGCCGCTGCGCCGCGGGCCGGGGCGGGTGCCGGCCCCTGGGACAAGACTGTGGGGAGGGCGCCGCCGCCTCCCGCCCGCCGCCAGAGGAGCGGGCCGCGGCAACGGCCGGTTGCTCCGGCAACGGCTCCCGGCGGACAGCGGCGGCGGTGAGGGGGCGGCGGGCGCAGGCGGGGACGGACACCGGCGAAGGGGCGCTCCCCGCGGTACGGGGTACGGCGGGGGGGCGCTCCCCGCGGTACGGGGTGTGTGTGGGGGGCTCCCCGCGGGGCACCCCAGGGGCAGGAGCGGCAGGCAGCCGGGCCCGGGGCCGTTCGGCGAGGGGAGCGGGCAGAGGGCCCGGGGTGGGGCCGCTGTTGCGCGGGCTGAGCCCCCGCTCCTCACCCTCTGCGCCAGGCAGCGCGGAAGGGGGAAGCGGCAGCTGCGGGCTTTACGCCGTCCTTCGCGTGTCCTCGGTTTTCTGCTGTGGAGGGATTTGATTTCTGTGCACCAAATGTGTAAATTCAGTGCTGCTTAAGTGGTTGCAAGTTATGTGTGCAGGATTTCAGTTGCTTTATCCATGTTAAATCTCTGGTGAGACTGGAGTTTACTTGGTCGGGTACACTATTTTCTAGTCGGAACAGCCTGGGATGCTGATAATGTTTCAGTTCCTGATTCACAGAACACCAATATATGTTAACATATACCATCTTGTTATACAGCATTAAAACAAAATGTCATCATCATTACAATCATCCTCGTCTTTACATGTACACAACTGTACTGCTCCTTTATTGGACTTTGATCTTCAGGAAAAGTTTCTTCTTCCTTATGCTACTGAGGCAAGTTCATTCTGTTCTTGTTAAGCTTGATTTTTTTTTTTTTCTATTTACTTTGTTAGCAAGATTCAAAACATATTTCAAAACATACTTCCTAGCTACAAATGAGAAGAAGGTGATATTTCAAAAAATGAGGGAGTGTGCTGGACATAAAAATTGTATACTGAAACTGTGGAAAAATTATTATTTTTTCTTTTCTGCTTACATAGATGGGCTACAATAAATGAAACACGATGTTTAATCTTCCAAGATGCTATTTTCAACTGGAAGTAATTAAATTGAAGAACTTAATTTTGGTTATATAGTCAAGAAAAAGCTACAGAGGCCTGCACTGTGTTACACAAGTTGAGGTCTGCTAGGAAATTAAGCCTGTAACAAACCATGACACATAAATATAGATATATATATATATAAAATCATTAGATGTTTTGAGTGTAGTTATTTGCCTTATGGCAACAGTTGGAAGCAGAGCAGTCTACATTTTGATTCTGTGAGGAAGTGATTTTCTTAGTTAGGAACTCCCCAAATTCTGTTACTCATTTTCTCAATTATGCTAAGGAGATACAGATGTCTGGCAGATCCTTTTGATGGAAATGCACCTGGCATAGGCTGAAAGCAGGAGAAATGTGTCCTGGTGGGTGGAGAAGTCAAGACTTCTGAAAAATACTGAGTAGTTAGTGAAGCACTGAGGGGAGTAAACAGATAACTTTGTGCTTGGTGAGGGCAGCAGTCATGCTGGAGTGTGAGGGTAGAGGCAGGAGAGGTGTTTGGGGAACGAGTGAGGGTGACGGCAGGTTCCCGGTGCTTGATAAAGAAGTGAGGGGAATGGGATGCATTTGGTTAGTAGGCACTGATACTTGGCTCTGGACTTGCCGTGACACAGGCAGAATCATGTTCCTGTGCAGCCTTGCCTGGTGAAGAGCTTTTCCAAACAGGAAAGAGAAAAGCCATTGCTGTCTCCAAATGGGAAGAACTGTGCAATAAAACATAGTATCAGTGTCTGAGTAGGACTTGGCCTCCACCTTCACTGGCGGGGAGCTGTTTACCTTTCCCTTGTAGATGAGGTGTGTCCTGTGAGCAATCAATTTGAGGGTACATCCTGTGATACCACAGGCTTTTACCCTTGTTGGAAGTCATGAATGAGAGATTTCTTTGATCTTCAAAATTTCTTGTAAATGATTCTTCTGAGGAGCTGACTTCATTTATCATGATATCCTTGAATTAACATGATTGGTGTCATAACTGTAAATGATACTAAATGTTATATAATTATGAATGCTATTTCAGGGAAAAACTTGCATTCCACCTGGCGAAGCAGGAAAATGCTGCTCACTGATTCAGCTGTATAAAAAGGATTACCATAGAACTACAAAAGCCATCCAAGATGGAAAATATTTTTCTGATCTGAGCAAAGAATCTGACAGTATAGAAGACCAAATAAGCAAATATGTAAGGCTTAAACATAGAACTCATGCCAATGTACACTTCTTATGTGAGTCTTAAACTAACAATTAGTTTTATAATCTTCTTTAAGAGACATATTGGGAATAATTTTTTGTTATGTCCTGTGCACTAAGAGAGTTCCTGCAAAGTTTGAAGGAATTTGGTGGGCTATGTATATTAAAACAGGAGATGGATCACAATGAATTCCTGTTTAACAGTGGTGTCATGGAACTTGTACAGAAACCTGATGAAGACTGTAGGTTTCTTTTAAAATTAAATGTGACTTGCCATTGCTGACTTTCTTAGCTTTCTTTTGGAAGTCGTAAAGAACCTTTTATTCTTGCAAACTAACAGAGATGGGTGTTTATTCTGACCTTTTTTTTTTTACATTTTAGAGACAATCTTCTTGATTTTCAGGTTTTCTTAGACAATGCTAGCTGTCTTACAGCATGATACTTTTGTTGACCGTTAGAGAGAAAGTCCATAGAGAACTAACTACAGGAAAGGCATTTTTCCTGAGAATAGAAAGATAGTATGAGTAATTTAGGTTTCTGATCACTTCTCAATTCTGGGAAGTCTTTTAAGCCCTTCTAATTCTGCTAATAAATTACTGTGGGGTCACAAAACACCATTCCTGTTTATATGCTAGTTTTTTGCTGATATCAAATCTGACACAGTGTAGTCAGGAAATGATAGGACTACTACTGAATACCGTGTTTATAAATTTCCAGTACATGCGGAGGTGGAAATTTGGATGGAGAATTGGGGTCCATGTACTGACTTTACAGATAAACATGGGATCAAGATTACAGAGTATTCTGAGGAATTACCTACAGGCCAGGATAAGATGAGTGCTTTGCAAGGAGTTGTAGTAAAACTTTTGATGCCAAAGTTTATACCTTGAGGCAGTGGCTTTACCATCTCACTAGTGCAATTAAAATGTTTAGGATTTACATTCTGAAAGTCCGATGAGACTTTTTTTTGTTGTTTTAAAATCAAAAGTTAACCGTCTCCCAAAATTAGACATTTTTGAATGAAAAGCTTAGTTGGCAATGTTATAGGCACATAAATGCTCTCGGCTTTGTAGTGACAGTTAATGTAGGTTGATTTTTGTGATCTCCTAGCCTATGCTTTCTGGTTCAATCTTCAAATTCTCCTGTCTAATTGAAGTTCCTGAAAGGATTTAATACATAATATTAATCTTTAAAATATTACAAGTTGTACAAATGCTTTTACTATTTGACTAGGTGTTTAAATAACACTTAAGTATTTATGGAATTTAGAGTCCTTTTAGCTAAAATAAAGAAATTGGTGTATGGAATGACCCTAACTGGGTTTCTTCAGCTATGAAATTCTCTGCACAAAATAAATTGAATCTTTAGGTTTAAACAACTAACTCTAAGTAGCTTGTGAGTTTGCAAGCTTTTATATTCGTAAATACCAAATTTGAAAATGTAGCAAATTATAGGAACAAAATTCAAAACTGTTGAAAAAATGCTAAATCAATTATAATCGGAAGTAATTTTGTGATGCTTCCTGCTTCTGTCTTGCAGTTTAACAATAAAAAAATTGACGTTTTGATGCAGAAGCTAAGTGAAAATGAAATCCAGAATACTGTAAGTAAATTAAAATGTCTGTCTCTTTTTGTTGTATGCTGTACATCTTAAAGTGGCAACATCATGAGATCATACAATTTCAAGTGACAGTGGCAAAGTAGGAGTATTTGTGGTTTATTATCACAAAATGGAATCTTAGTTTTACAGCCAAAATGTTCATCAGTGTGCGTTACTGTTGCATTGTTGTGTACAGACATTAAAATAATTTCTTTGTTATTTTTTCTTCCATGAAGAACCTCAGGAGAAAAATAATTGAAAGGGAGAAACATGTTAAAGAACTTTCATCCAGGCTTCAGCTTGAAAAAGTGAGTGACCAATTCCGTTGGAATTAATGTATTCTTTCAGTGTACTAGATTCTTATTTACAAATTTTAAATTTTGAGAAAAGCAATTATTTCAAAGATCTATGAAAAAAAAGAAAATTCTGACAGATGTTTCCTACAGAAATGTCTTTAAACCATCAAAACTGTGTCCAAACCTATTAAGGGTACAGGTTATCCTTAACACTAACGTCCCATGGTTCAGGGAGGGGCATATATTTAGTCTAATGGCTTTTGGCTTCTTGTTTACAGATTTACAGTAGTTCTGGAAAAAAATACTTCTAATGAAATAATACAGAGTAAACTAAACAGGTACTGGTCACTGGTTTCCATGGCTCTTTGATCTCAGTGAGTAGGGAGAGGTAGTACTGGCAGCGGAGCTAGTATCATCTAAGGCTGACAAGACCTCATTCATTTTTTGAACCGAAGGAAGGGACTCGGTGCAGAAACCAACATAGAAGGAGAAGAATTGTCTGTCCTATATAAGGAGGTACTATAAAAGTTTCAAAATTATTTTACTGGTAGTTTAGCAATTTGTATTACAGTACTTGTATACCTAAAGTGCACTTCATGTGTATGCAATGCAGAGTGGTTCAGTGTTAGTGAAGGACAGAGTAGGCTCAGTTAAACCTTTAAGAGGACAGTGGTGTACTTCAGTTTTGTAACTCCTTGGGGTTTGTTGAGAGCCATGGTTCTTCTTTAAGAATTTTTCTTCGCTTAACCAAGAGAACATATCGCTTGGCTGCAGGATAAATTTAACTGGCTAATTGTAATAGAGGAGCCTTTGAGGGTGCCTCTTTTAATACCTGGCAATTGGCATGTCCATGTCTTTATTTTGAGGTGTAGCAGTATGTTTTCATATAAACATCCTTTTGCTTGAGAGTAGAAATTCTGAATAGAAAAGTTTATAAAGATTCTGAAGACCACAATGCCAGTAAACCTCAGCATTGATAGTATCTGCGCATCATGCTGTGCCCTGACTAGAGATCTGTCTAACATTGAACAATTTGGGGTGCCCAGCATCTGAAGGGATAAATTATTACCTATGCTGTCCCCTTGTTCCTTCTTATGTCATCTCCAATAAATGGCATTTTCATCAATACCTGACTGAGTCTGAGTCTGCCTTTCTTACTGGTATCTATAGTGAACACTTGCACGGGTGCATTACAATGCTCTTATAGTCTATACTGATAATATGACTTCTTTCTACCTGTTTTATTTCTTATTTAGAACGAGCCAAAGGAATCAATTTGCAAGAAATTTCGTAAAATCATCAGACCTCATTTCTGGTGACATAAATTGCCTCTTCCCTTATGCTTTATGTATCCCCCCAAAATTAGAGTTTGAATTAAATGTATCAGTACTTCTAATAGCAGGTGGTGGTCTTTGGTATTTAATGAAGATCAGTTCAGGTCTAATTAGGGCAGAGCTGATCAGTGTGGCTTAATTTTGGACTACCTGCTAGCTAGATGCCTTTTCTCAGCCTGGATTTCCGAGTTTGTGCTTCCAAGCCTTGTTCATACTACTTAAGGAGTCAGATTAAATTTGAGACATCAGTTATACATACATTCTTTCAAGTTTGTGAATTCTGTTTAACATGAATAGCATTTGTAACAAGTTACTTCTTGTGAATATACTTGAGACCATATTTTTTTCCAGCTTTTGAGGACATTCAGATGTCATTTAGAAACTAAGGCAAAGTAGAATATAAATGGCATCATGCAGCATATCTCCATAGACCAATAGATATGTGTTTATTTTTCTCTCTTAGGTCAATGTACAGAAAGAGGACCACTTGTCAAGATCAGTAAAGGCAGTACAAGCTCACCTGCAATGTCAGATTCAAAGAAAAGAAGTGGAAAATAAGGAATTAAAAGTGAAAATACAGGTCAACATATTTTTACTTATGTTTCAGTTTATCTGAAAAAAATAGCAGTCTTACTGTGGTCAGAGTTTAACTCAGATATGGGTGTTAAATCTTGAAGTACCACTTGAAATCAAACTCTTGGTAAAAGAAAAATCCCAAACAATAAAAATCATTAGCATTTATATTTTGCTCAGTCTGCCTGACCACACTATCTTAATTGCAAGGGTGGGGTTTTTTCTTCTCAACTTGTGCATACCAGCAGTACTGCTGAGGAGGAGTTAAGCACACACAGAAGCATTTGCACTCACCTAGCTGTGCTATCTAGAAGATAGATATCAATCACAAGGCAGTCTCCAAGTAGTCAATAAAAAGAGATAAGCAAGTCTCCAGGATGTGTTTCTGTTGTAAATTAAGGGTGATGAATCATCACCTGCTTCTTTTTATTGACTGTGAAGGAATCAATAAACCTGTAATACTGACTGAAAGAGAAACACTTAAGTCCAATGCCTAACCTAACATTGTTTAAAGTAGGTGACTTTCTTTCCATTTTCTCTTCTAAAAAGCAAGAGGTATATTTGGGCATTTGCATCAGTTACTGGCTTAAGAATAAGGCAAGGAGGAGGTCCTGTGTCAGAGGCTAGAGCTGTGTGTGGCCTCAGATTTCAGTATCTGAAACTTGTCAAGAACATAGGCATGAATGAGAGAACACTGGCTAAAAAATAATGTATTTATAATTCTTAACCTTTTTTTAGTGGCATACATCCCCTATTAATCGTATCATTTGAAGTTGCTAAGGAACCTATAGCAACTTAATTTCAAAAAAAGTAACCTATGTCTGTGTTTAAATACCTCGAGTTTTCTTCTGAATAAAAATTGCTTTCTTGTTCTACCTAGTACAATTACAGAATTCCAACATTTTCATTAGATAAAGTAACTTGATATACAGCTATTTCATTCAATCTTTATTTTAAAGTTTTGTTTGTTTGCTCTTCCAAAAGTGCTGAAGTCAGTTGCTAGCTTAAATCCTGGTGATGATTTTGTTACTATCTGGACAAAAGCTTGCAAAAGCTTAGCATTGCCCTTAGGAAATTAATTCTCTATTTAAATTTACCTCAGCCACTGAATAATGGCCAAAGCACTTATTCTTAATGTGGTTGTGACCTCCTGTGGTTATAACAGGGGATAACAGTTGTTTACTCATACCAGCAATTAAAGAAGTCTGTACATAGACTCAGATTTTCTATTTACTCTATTTATTGAAGGTGTTCTGCTGCCCCGCTCTGCCCTCTGCCCCCAAATCATGTCTTTGTTTATTAAATGCCCTATGAGCATCTAGATATGAAAACTACTTCCTGCATATTTGGGCCTTTTTATAATTTCAGTTTTTGAAGTAGTACTTTTACTTTTTGGTGAGTCCCAGTAGCTGAGACCATCTTTTACTTGGAAAACCACTTATATTTTGCACTGATTGTGGAATAGTTTTGGGGCCATTAGCAGGACCTATACTGCTGGATATGCTCTCGTGCATGATATGAGTATTTTATAGCAACTGGCAAATAGTATCTTGAATAAGGCTGGCATGTTAACATAGTCAGTAAATGGCATGTCATTCTGGTCTTCATTCATGTAGAACATAATTAAGTGTCAGATCTAGACTTATAGGAAACTAATGCATTAATCATTCTTACAATTAGGATATTATCATGTTTTAATGTCTGGTCTGTTTTTCTATTCATATTTAAATAACAAGGGTATATAGATGAAAAATAAAAAAGTCACAAAGTTAGGGAGGTCACCTTCCTGGATTGGATGGGATCAGTACACTGCGTTCATCAGCGTGATACAAAAATCTAGTTAGTCAGAAAAATTAACAGCAACAGAAAAGCTAATATAATAACAGTTGTAGAACCCAGCTTTCATCTCAATTGCATTGTGCACATTTGATAGTATATTTAAATGCATTAAAACTGCATTTAATGCATATGTATCTTTAGATGTATTTAAATAAAAATACATTCAATGCAAATGTATTTTACTTCCTGAGTGCTGCAAAATCAAGCAGTCAGAAAATGATAAGTTATACTTACAATGTGTGATTTACCGCTGTGGTTTAAGCTATATCATAGCCTGTTTTAACTACCTTTAAACAATTGTCTGCTGTGGGCAAGGCAGTGCTTAATCTTTTCTTTTTGCATTTTATCCTTTACTATCCATTGAACACAAAATACAACTTTCCATGAAAAATAGTTTATTCACTAAACAATTCTGTTTCATTAATAAAGTGGGGCTGTTATATGCATGGGAAAAAAGTCAGAGATCTTGCAAGAAAATAGTAAATGGTCATCTAATCACAGACCATATTGTAATACCTATATTCAAGGAAAGACACCAGCTGTTCCTACCTTTTCAACTTAAAAAAACCCAAATCCAAGATCTTAAGTTTCATTTTCAAATTTCTTATACAGTTATACTGAATATACTAGTGAATATCACTAGTAGCATCATTAAGGTAATATTCTTTCCAGAAATCAGTCACTAGGGATGATGAAACCACCTTTATTATTCTCCTCATTAATAGGTTTAACATCCATGCCATGCCTTCTACATTGAAATTCTGCTTTCATTTCCAAGAGCACACAGCAATGGTTATTTTGCTGTCTTTCCCCCTACTCCTGCCTGCTTCTGTACCTTCTCGACCTCTTCTCTTGATCATCTTTGTAATGGGTTTCCCACGATGTATTTTCTCTTGCCTGCTGCTGAACATATCTTGGCTAGCTCCTTATGTCAATCACAAGATTTGAGATACAAAGACATTATGGAAACAGATTATAGACGTAATTGGTATTCTTGATTATGTTATGTCACAAAATGATCTGTAAGGTACAGAATTTGAAGAGTTGATGTTTAATTATACTGCAGACTTTAGAAAAGAAAATAGCGGAGTGGAAACTTCAAGTTGGTGAATACAAGCATCAGATGTTAGCCTTAAAGGAAACAAGTGAGCAAAAGAAGACTGCTCTGAAAAAAGCAATCAGGTCCCAGAAACAAAGAGCTCGGCACTTTGAAGCAGCTGTAGAAAATTTAACCTCCAGAATAAGAGAACGTGTGAGTGACTATGCTGGGAGCAATGATATGCTGTGTTGTTTAAAATGAACAATTGGGAGACTTTAATCTGTGGAAAACAGGAAAAGTTGGTTGGTCATGCTGTGTTTGTATCTCCCTTATTTTTTTACTCCTTGGTTAAGGAAAAAAGGTTGTTGTAAGTGACAGGCAAACTGTTACTGCATTCACTGCCTTCGCTTTGTTAAAATTTAGTGAATGTCTTAAGCCATGAGGTTGTACACTTCAAACTGCTGTAAGTAAGAGGACTCTGATCAGCTTTCACTGACACCTCTCCTCATCTTCCTGTTAGACCTTTATGGATATTCATTGAGAAGTATAGTATGTTAACTGAGAATCCATGATTGGTGTTTGAAGTCTTAGCTTTCTGTTTCTAAACTGCTTGCTCTGAACCTTTTCAAAATCCAAGTACAAAACTTCCTTAATCCAAATTGTTCCTTAGATTCTTGCCCTGCATATCCCTACAGTGTGTAGTTGTTCAAAAAGGCCAGGTGGATCAGAACTGTGCTGAGATCTTTATTGCCTTATTTAGATTTCCTAGAGTATATTTTCATACTCTTAGATGTGTTGCCATCATTTTGGATATGTTAGTATTAAAGATATATTTTTCCAGTTAGTATACCAGGAGGTGGTTAATAGCGTTTTTTGTTTTCTTCGATCTTTGTGAGAAAACAGTAGTGAATCTTTAAGTACACCTAGCAGTACAGAGGGATGGCAGTTAACTCCTGAACTTTTGATGTTTTGTAGTCACACTGTTGTTTTCTTTGTTTTTCTTTCATTGAAGACCTAGTTTCAAGATACACATGTTGGTTAATTATCCATAATTCTACAGTTGATATACAATGCCAGTGTTTAACTGTGTCTCTGCCTTGAAAGTATGTCTGTACTTAGACTTTAATATTTTTAAATGTGCATAGTTTTGTTTATTTTCTTTTGAGATAAGACAAAATTTACGTTGCTTTGTACTAGGGAGATCCAATAAAGCCATCTTATATTACCTATCTCCCGTGTTTAAAAAAAAATTGTAGAACTAGATGGCATTCTTCAGTGGCATTCTTTTGCTACCTAATCTGTAATTCCTGTATTCTCTAGGAAGTCAAACTGTCTGAGATCCTGTCAGTTTCCGATATCTGGAAAAATGACCATGGTAGAATGGTTGAAGGAAGGACAACATTACAAATTCAAACAGAAGATCTTAAAAAGTAAGTTACATTATTGGCCCATTTTTTTTTGTTTCTGTAGTCACAGTGTTGATAGTAGTGTAGTACTCAGTGTTGACAATGTAAACAAGTTTATATATTCTTATTTTAAGATTCTGAGCAGAATCGAGAAGTTGGAAACTAGAACAAATTTAAGATTTTTAGCCTTCTCTCTGCTGCATTTCAAAAGGTTTTTTAAAACTTCATTCCCCTATACAAGTAAGGAAGATTTTCTTTCCACTGCATACTTCTGATCAGCCTGAACTTGCTAGTAGCTACTATGCTGATTCCTTAGAACCACTTGTTTAGTAACTGGTTCAACAGCTTGAGTGTTAACCCTTGTGTCAACTGCAATATATAAGAAGGTTCTTAGGCTTCTAGTTTCTACTTCAGACTAATGATGGCAAAATTATTTCAGTTCCACTAATGTCTCAGGCCACTGGAGGATAGAGAAGGGTTCCTCTTGGACGAGCATTTGAACAGTTCATTCTTGTAAGCAGAAGCAACACAAAATTGTCCAGCCTCATTCAAACTATGCAGTCAAATCTTACTGTACACGAAGTATATGCCATTGTCTTTGGCAAACAGTGACAAATATCCTGTTACCTCTTCTGTCAGTAGAAATATGGACTCTAATTCAAACAAGCCAAAGAAACTGATAGGTGCCTTTATGCTAGGTCTCAGGTAGAATGTTTATTTTACAAAAAACTTGATTCATGCTCAAATATGTAACAGCTCAGATTCAGGCTTGCCTTCTGTTTTTGTTTTAGAAAAACTGATATTTCTGAAAATATTTTCAGCATATTTTAAAATTTAACAGTTGTTAAGGTACATGACATCAGTCCAGAAATCTGCCCACCCCTCTATTGGTCCGGTGTAGATGAGGAGGCATCTAGGAAAGAATAAGAAAAGGGAAGCATCTATGATACTTCCCCCAAGTACTCATTCTGCTTCCAACAGGTTTTTGCTGTTTTTATTTCAGCTGAAAGTATAAGTGTTTGCTTGAAGTGTACCATTCTAAGAAGACTTGTTCAACTAGGCAAACAGCGAAACAAATTTAATTGTTTAACTTCATTAACATGAAAAGCAAATGGTGAGGCATAGCACAATTTGTTGCTTTTGACAATGGAAAATACCATTCCTATCATTTTGGATAGTTTTTTATTTCAATAGATGCTGCTTTCTTGGGATGCTTAAATGCATTCTCCCTTTTTTTTTTTTTCCAATAAGAACAGTGGAGGAGTATGTGTTAAGGTACCATTTAATTTGCATAGTGATAGTTTTGGAAGCATTGTGTATTATACAGAAGTTCTTGCATATCTAACAAGGCAGATCACAAGCCTTTTGGAAGACCTGAAAAGAAAGGAGAAATGGAGAAGAAACTCAGATGAGGAAATTCTTGGAAAGTTAAATTCTATTAACTCTGAAAATGAAAAGATTTACCTTGAAAATGAAAAATTAAAGGTGAGGTCATTATAAATCATTGTTGAATGGCTCTGCATTTCTGAATCATTAATGAAGTAACCACATAAATTCCCTTTGGGCCTTCTGTCTAGAGATCCCAAACCTGTAGAATAAATTTTGCCATCCATTTTTTACAGTAGTGGAAATGAGGCATTGAGAATTTATCAGTGTAAATCTATGACAAAGCTAGGAACAGGGTTGTCTAATCATCTGTGTGCTTAACCAGGATGCCATTTATTTTACTGTCAGTAGCTACAAATTGCTTAACTAGAAATTGTTCTTTTATGTTGTAAAATTTTCTGTCAAATTAAAGAACTGAGTTTAGCTCAATAATTAATTCCAACTTTTAAAGGGTTTACAGGTTTTGTATTGTATTTATACTCCAAAGTAAATGTCCTCATGAGCTGACAAATTAACTGTGAGCTACCATTTTTGTTTGATAGAATAAATAATTGTGGCACTCTTTTTAATGCTTGCAGGTGACTTGCTAGTAATATTGTATTGTAGATTTTGTTATTTTAATAACACAATTTTTATATTTTCTATATTTTAATCAAGGCTTCCCTTGCTACATTGGAAAGCAGTACTGTTTCTGTTGAAAATGAGCTGCTAAATCTACAAGAAAAGGCAAAGCTGCAGGAAAATCTTGTTGAACAGTATAAAAGTCAGGTGACTAGCATATTTGAAATGTTCAAGTAGGTTTTTTAAATTTTTAAGCAGTTTTGAAGAAATTATAAAGGTTTTGTTTGTAATAAAATGAGATGTATTATCATGGTCATTGTAATACTGTCATAACATTGAGGGTGATAGAAAAGAGTGCCATTGCAAACCATATCGAAGAATAGTTTCCACACTATTACTAGTACATGTAATCTTTACTGGATTGTGTGAAGCCCAAATGAAGCTCCTTGAAGCCAACAGAGCTAATTACATACTTGTTAGAAAATATTTGCTTCCTAAAAAGCAAGTTGGAAAGCCAGTAAGCTATATTTTAAAAATAAAATTTGAGTATGATGACTTTAGTGGATATATCCAATGATATTTTACCTCTCCTTGGTCATATCTTTGTTTCCACGTTCCTAAGAACAGTCAGCCAATACTCAAGTACTGTTGTAAGAGTCTTTTTCTTTACATAGGTAGCTCCACATTGAAAATACCAGCAAAACATACAAACCAGATTTAAAATGGGCTTTATTCACACATTCAAAGTTGTATATATTTCTGCTATAGTATAGACACCATTTCACCAACAGTCTTCACTTATCTCTCTTTAAAATCATTGACAAAAGACATGACACAAAATCCAAGCGCAGCTAGTGTGTCTTGTCTGTGGAATGCATCACCACAATTAAAGTTGTTGCCAGCTTTAAGATGGGGTGTGTCATTCCAAGGAACAGCCAGCCTTAAGCTGTGAGTGGGATGAAATTCCCTGGCTTGTGGCTGTGGTGACTCCAGATGGGAACTGTCGGTGGTACTTGCTATCTGGGACAAAAGAGTGAGTCATGCTGGCTGCTTCTGTAGCACAACTGTAGCTCATTCTCCATTGCTGAAGACAAAATACTAGTATCAGAGTGCTCTTTATCGGATTACCCTTTTATGCTTGCTGTGGTGAGTAGGATAATGAAAATAAATAACTTAATATAATGACAAATACTGTGATTATATTCAGAAATCAAAGGTTTTCCTCTATGCTTCATACTAATGATTCTATCTTTCCTGTATTTAAAAGAAATACCTTGCCAATGTATGTGAAAAATATATCTTGTTCTAGGTACAAAAATTACAAACAGCAGTGGAAGAATTGAAATCCAGATATGAAACAGTCTTAGATGAAAACAAAAGAATAACAGAAAACAAATTTTTAGAATTTGATAAGGTAAGTTTTTCAGTAATAAAGCAAGTTTCCAGACAATTCTGTAGCACATTGATCTTTCCTACATTATTGTGATCCACTTCTTAGAAGTCAGAAGGTACTGGCTCTTTTTCTTTTTTCCAATTATAAAATTTTTTTTAAATTCACTGAATGTTTTACTAAATCCTACATGTGAGCTAGTGTTTTTTTGAATACTACACAATTGCAAATGGGTGAGAAATAGTTGCCAAAGTAATGACTGAAGAGTTGGGCTACTACTTTAGAATTTGAGAATTCTTTTATCACTTGTAAAAATGTGATTTTGTTGTGGATGATTTTAAAACTAGATCTCTCAACAGAACAACTGTGAGAGTTGTGTAGGAAAGCGAATTTACTGTAAGACTGTTTTGTGTGTTTTAACTAGCAGTTAAAACAGAGAATCCATACAGAGATGAGTTTTGAGTTTTTCAGCAGATGGAGCTGAATACTGGAACAGCGTTAGCACATTCTTAAGCACCAGAAAACAATACAAAATTGGTAGGAAAATCACTTTCCTCAGTTCCACAGCTCATCAAAATACATACTCTTTTAAGCGATAAAGCTGAGGCAGGGACAGGTTTTTCATCGCCTGCAATGTTCTGCAGGGAACAGATTTAGTCCTCACAGAGAAGTGTTTTAGGTGTTCATTTTATTTCATACTAACTTTATTATTCCATGATTAAGTTGTAGAATGGAGAAAAATACTTTCTGATCTCATAAATACTATTTGCACAGCATTGTATGTGGCATTGTATATGGTATTAGGTGTTGCCCTCTTTTCGAATACTGCAATAGTTGTATAGTCAGAATTTTTCCCGCAAGCTGCTTAGTGTGTCTGTATGCCATCTCCCAAAATATATTGCAATAAAAACAAAAATTAAAATTTGGGTATTGCATGATGAACTACTAACACTCATAATTTTGTAAATGTGCATTGTGAGTGTTACTGAATCTTTAGTGTAGTCACCAGTGGTGAACTTGTAACTGTCAGTATTTTATAAAATAGGTGATATTATGCAACTTGTATAGAATTTCAGATTTATTACATGGAAAGCCATTAATTATTACAAAAATTAATTTATGTTTTTACATTTACATTTTTCTCCTGTGATGCTAGGATGCAGGTGAGGGACAAAATGGAGGCTAAGTTAAAGGAGTTAGAACATGTTTGTGACTTGCTGAAAGTAGCTGAGCAAAAGCAGCAAGGATATCAGGGAAAGCTTACGTCCTGGGAAAGGATCTGTGAATAGAAATGCAAAACCCCTAGGGAGCTGCAGGTTCAGGTGTTTAGAACATGCTGATTTTTTTTAAAGATAAATGAGAAAATTATGTAGAAGGAAGTCTCTGGAACATTTTTTTCCTATTAGCATGTGTGACAGTTGTGCTGTTTCCTTTGTTATTTGCTTCTTAAACCAAAAGTTTCTTCTGTAGAAATAGCATAATGCAAATAAAACTATTGCCAACTGTATTTACATGATTTCAGTATGTGACAAGACTAGTTACTTTTAGATTCTCTGTCATTTAAGTGAGTATATTATTAATCTTTTTGAATACTTGTGTCCTGAGATGTGTTGCAGAATTCTTCCCTGGAAATAAATGTGCAAGTCTGGTTATTATTATAGAGAATACTGTGCTAGCATGAATGACAAAGATGTTTGAATCAGTAGGGTGTGCAAGGGTCTTAATCGTCTTCCTTTGTCAGTGGGAAAACTTCAGCTGAAACACAGTGATTCTGTGTCCCTATAGACTTTATATGCTTATAAAAAAAATGGCTCTTGATTTTGTTTTAAATTTCTTCTCAAGATGATCTTTATAGAGTCAACTTTTGTTCTTGTTTATATAATTTTAAATACTCCTTCCAGGAATGTGCATAAACTCATAAACTCATCCTTGCTTACAAAAGTACTTAAGCAACAGCTAATTTTGAGGCACATATGTAAAATGATGTGTGTAGTTTTAATCTAACTACATGTTTTCCTGAATAAATGCAAAAAAGACCTATTAAATATAGTGAAGGAATTTGGAATATAATCACTAGTCTGGTGGAAGAGCAGTTACAGTTCAGCATTAAATCTTGGTAAAATCCTTTAGAGATTCTGACCCTTGATCCTATGACCAGAATTCAGAAGAATTCCTTCTGAAGTAACTGGACCATGTACAGAAACCCTCTTCTCGGTTCAGCTGGACCAGAACATCAGTTTACTACCCTTCTGATGAAGGTTTCTTCTAGCTGAACAGTCTATAATTCACATAAACAAAATCAACCAGATCAGCTCCAATTACTGGATGGAATTGCTTGGAGTAGTCCAGAGAATGATGTAGGTAGTCCCTTCAACAGCAGTGCCAGCAGTCTGGTGATGCTGCTATTTATTGCTAATCCGCTGGTGGTGGATGGTAACAAGAGCAATATTCTCATCACTACTGTTACAAGATTTAAAAGAAAACATAAAGGTTTGTCAGTCTGGATGCTAGTCAGGGGAAGACAGTTTGGCTTCTTGCTTTCTTCAACTGATGCTACTGATATGTTTCTTTTTATGAACTTGATTGTCTTTTTTGATATTTGCGGCTTGCTAAAATTCTTCGCCAGTGCTACACTGTTCTTCTGTGATAACTGTATATATATGTGGTATCATTTTATGCTTCCTGTGACTGTAGTATGAGGGAACTTACATTTACTGGAATCTAAAGCTTAAAGAGTCAAAGTTCACAAGGAGGTAGACCTGACCAACTCCTAGTACACAAGGCTGCATGAGCAGCATATGGGTGTTGTTAGGACTTCATTATATAACCGATTTTCAGTTTTAAAGTGTTCACGCAAGGTTTTAGTATGCTACTTTGGCTGTATTTCATTTGTGTTAAATACAAGATAATGTTTACTTGAATATAATATAGTGTTTACCTGAAATTACAGTTAAATTGTTTAATTGGATTTTAGTAGGCAAACTTACTTTACTCTGTAATATTCTGTATATAGGTCTCCAACTAGAAACGAATTGTCATTTTCACAGGAGGAAGACAGTGTAGCTTCTGTGGGCAGTCATTCCGTAGAAGAAGAAAACCATAACATTCAGAAGAAATATGAAGATCTTAAAAGGTAACTTTAAAAAATCTGACTGCAATTAATTCCTACACTTTTCTGCTATAGTGAATTATAATGCATTAATCTGTTTTGCATAAAGGCAATTAGAAAAGATGGAATATCAAAATGAAGAACTTGCTTGTCAGCTCAAAAAAGAAGATGAGACTCTTCGGTGCAGTAAATTGCAGCTTGAACAGAAAATTTCAGAATATAATGGATTAACTAGACAACTGGAATCTGCTTTGGAAGAAGGGAGAAAAATGGTATTGATTTAATACATCATCCATAAAATAAGATCAAGATAATCTTGTCATCTTGACTTTTTATATTTTATAATAGCATTAAAAACAAATGTGCTTGAGAAGGAAAGGTGGTACAAGATTATTCTGCATGTAGGGAGCAATACTAAAAGGTTACTGGGAATTTCTGCATGTTTAAATATGGATTGCCCAATTCAACTTCTTTGGGGAATTTGGATCATATTGAAATTAATGACAAAGTTCAGTGGACCAACATTTCACTATCTCTTTTTGGTGACAAATCAAAATGCTTTAAGCACCTAATATAAAATCCCACACATACGGCAGAAACTTTCTTAACAAAAGCTTAATCTTGTCTTTTTCTTTCTTTCTTTAGAATAGGCAGCTCACAAGAACTTCGGTGTTGAAACCCTTCCCATTTTAGAGGAAGGCTTTGCACATTTTCAATATTAAGCAGAGATTTGTAATTTGTAGAAAGGATGCAAACAGTAAATCGAATGAAAGAGGAAATGCGACAATTTAGATTGCAGTGAATTATATTAGCTTAATCAGAAAATATGTATGAAGTTGTAATTTCTCAGATTAATCATGTTGAAATAAACTATCTGAACTAGCTTAGTACTGTCTGAGCCTATTGATTTGGTTTTGAAAAAATAAGAAGTTTCACTTAACTTACAAATAAATTACAAAACTGTCTCCCTCCCAATAATGCTACTTTTTTTTTCCCAAATTGAAACCTTTAGCCAGAATATTTCCCAGGTTTGTTTATTTTCTGTGCATGGAAAATAACTAAATTATTAGATGACAGAATAGGAAATAGAGCTATTAATGCTAATATATAAAAAAATAAGTTGGTTTGGGCTTTAAGTGGAAGTAAATATACATAATTTCTCTCTCATTACTATTATAGGTAGCTGAAGAGTTGGAAAAAATGTCATACAAAGAGCAAGCCCTTCAGACAAAAATGCTAATTCTTGAAACTGAATTGAGAGAGGGGCAAGAAGAGAAAAAACAACTCCTCTGCATATTTCACCATGTGAGTAAATAATACTGTTTATGAGTTAAGAAACTACTTATCACATCACTGTTTACAGTAAAAATTCCTTTTACTGAAAAACACTGCTAATACAATTGATACACACTTTTGGAAACAGCAAATTAATTCAACTTGACAATATATTTTGTATTTTGAAATTTCTAATAGACTTAGCAGATGTCCAATCTAACTAAATCACTGGAATAATACTGAGTTTACATCTCTCATTCAATCCAGTTTTCCCAGCAAGGCAAAAAAGCAAAAAAATATATGAAGTTGTAATTTCCCTCTCAGATTAAAGTTCAGTAAGCCTACCTAGTTTTGAATAAATGCGTAACAGTTCCATAATGATGTCATGATCTGTTTTTTTTAAATTTTCCTGAGTTGATTACAAGAATCTGATCTTACTGGAATTTGTGAAAAAGTTTCAGTTTATATACCAATGTGGCACATATATGTAGCTAGTAACAAGAGATACTCTGATTTTTCAATGTATCAAGACTTTAAATGCCCAGGCTTTGATGTGTTGATACTTAACCTATTCAGCAAAGCCACAGTCTAAGAAGGTATTTGGGATGAGTAATATTCTCAGAAAACAAAAAAAATAAACCTGATGTATTATTTTATCTAATCCAGAAAATTTCAGCAGATTTTTCTATTAATAAAATGTCAGACATAGCTGAATTCCCTAGACTAGTGGTGTCAAATCATTTGCTTTAATCAAAGTTTTGATACAGTTAGAGATTTGTCCTGTAATCAGTGATAATCAGCTGCAAAGCTATTTAAAATAAACATAGAAGATACTGAAAAGGTTTACTATCACTCTCCTACACTTTCAAAGAAAATGTTCTGTATTCTGACTTGAAGCATTCAAGATTAAAATCAAGTCAACCTAAATGCAAATTCTATTCAAGATTTAAATAAGACATCAGAGATATGCTTCTGAATTCAGTATGTTTTAATTAATTTTTATCTGTATCAAGTGCAACTTAATGTCTGCATTTACCTCAAGACAAAAGTGTTCTTAACACAATATCAGACATTGGCTAGTGATTTATTCTACTTCAAATATTTTTTCATAGTAGTTTCTTAGTATGTTAAAGTAAAATAAAAAATAAAGAAAATTTTCTTGTCTTTTGTCCTAGAAAAAATGTTTTCAAATGATTTCCATTTGAAGCTTACAGTTAAATTATAAATGTGAAAGATATATATATATCTTAGAGAAGAAATGTTCTAAATTAATTAATTGATTTTTATTCCAATTACATTTACATATAACAGAATGCATTATGGAAAATGATAAAATGGTCTTATTCCTGTTGTTGTAGTGAAAGTGCAAACAAAATAGGACTGTGAAGGTAACTTTCTTCAGTTATTCATTCTAACCTGATTATTTTTTTTCTAAAGCTGGATTTAAATCTGACAACTATAATTAATTTTTTTAAAAAATTAATTATTTTAACCAATTAGCATCTGAAATCTGTAATAGACGTAAAAGGGAATACCTGAATCTCTGTAGTGTTTCTGTAACAAGTGATCTATGGTGTGCATCATATGTATGGAACTAATGAGCAGGTAATACTGCTATCAAGCATCTTTTTTATATAAGGAACTATAGGTGTCAAAAATAATGTTTCATCAGAGATCAATAACAGATGTTTCCTTGAAAAATCAACATGAGAGAGAGTGTTAAGTCCGTAATAGATTTCAGATGCTAGGAATCTTTCATGATAAAAATTCACAAGGTTAGTTTCTATGTTCCCAGACCTTTTTTGGATTATAAACCTATTCAAACATGTTCTGTTTGGTCTTGACTCAACATAAATAAAGCTTCAATGTTTTGAGGCCTTTTGGGGAACTTTCAGTTTTGTGGAGCCTCTGAAAATTTTTACAGGTAAATAAGGCTTATAAAAAATAGGTACAAGTTGTGTTGCATAATTGTTGTTGTTAATTTGTATTTTATTTCTCAGGTGCATTGCATTTCTCTTTTTTTCTTTAGAATGAAAAGCACCATGAAGTACGTTTGAAGGAGCTGGAGAACAGCCTACAGAAGTCAGAGAACAAGAACCAGAGCATCCAGAATTATGTGCGCTTTTTGAAAGCTTCATACATAACAATGTTTGGCTGAATTCTTTAATTTCATTTATTTAATAATAAAGAAACTTTTCAAGATTTGGCTTTAACTCTTGTTGGAGGCAAGGATGTAGAGGCCTTACAGTATTTTGCAGGACTGAGTACTATAATGTTAGTTCTTCCCTAGGAAAACTTCTGCTGTGGGCAAGGAGAAGCAGGTCAGTCATCACTATATATCCTACTGGCTGGTCACGTATGGAAAATTTACCTGATATTACTGATATAAATATTTGTATTATTCATGAAACAGAAGTGAAAAGGCAGACTGCGTGACAATAGTGACAGGTTTGTAAGTGTGGGGTATGCACACAAAGTTGTAAATTGGTCTGTGAATTTACCACGTGTTAGGTCTTGTGCTCTAAAATTTTACATGTGGCTTTATAGGCCATAGAAATGCAGATGATCACAGATTACCTTTCAGTTCGCATGGGGGAAGAGAACACCCATGGACTGGTTGCACAGTAATTTGCATATTAATATTATATATTTGTCAGTCATTATACTTCTGTTACTGCAGAAGTCTGGTTGCCTTAGATAATGATACCTAGCCTATGAAAACAGATAACATCTTAGAAAGCGTTTGGTTCCCTTCCTTTCTTTTCCCTATAGGTTAGCACCAATACAACATGTGCTACTGTACTGCATGAAATAGTTGCCGCCACAAGGCTGTCTCATCCATCCTTTTTTCCCTACATCCCGCTATGATCAGGAGGATACTATAGTAATATTTCATAAATGTAAGTAGGAAATTATTTTAGATACAGGTACAGTTTAATCTCTGGATGTGTTGGTATACCCTTTCATAGTGACACAGCTCCAGTAAAGGTATTTCAGTATTTGTGTTTGAGTACAAGAGCTGCTGTTCTCTGAAGTGAATAAGACTGATTTATGCCTCAGGTTAAGCACATGTAAATATTCAGCTGGTACAGGGCTATCACAGAAACCAATTCTGAGAAAGTAATTGTTTTTATAGATATATGCTGTGATATGTTTTTTTGAAAAGTAGTAAATTCAGTTAAATGTATGTAATTCAGAATGTGTACTTAAAGAAGATATTTTTTGACTGAAAGCATAAGTTATTTCATACATGGACAATACATGTTTGCTAAACGTAGTATTTCATTGTTAGCTATTTATAATGTCTAGAATGTTGATGTTTTTTTCTTTTATTACAAATGCTTATCCATCCTAACAAATACTGATATGTGCTTATGGTCGGCTTGTGTGCACTTTTTAAAAGTAAAATTATCATTTATTATATATGACATGCTAGTAGCAGATATTTCTGTTAAAATTTGGGGGCTTTTGCATTACATGCACACACTTATAACCATATTTATATTAATTTTGTTCTGCTTGTGCTGCTTATAAAATATCAAAACCTTTTTGAAGGTCATCATGTAGGAAAGAAAGATTTCAGAAATAAAGTGTTGACTACAGTCTGTGCCTGTTTTTTAAAAGGTCATAATGGAAAATTGTATGCTTTTCATTGATAAATGATACAAAGATGTACAGTAGCTTGATTTCAGCCTATCTTTTACTATCCAGGAAAGTAGATTTTTTTTTTTTTTTTTTCTTCTTGTGTCATTTTCAAGAAATAGATCAGGAATTATTAAAGTTGCTGATGGCTTCAGGTACCTCTTTACCTCTAAATGTCTACAAACAGAATAAATTTAAGATATGTCAAAGTCTACATGACTTGATTTAATTTGTAAAATTAGAAATTTTTATTTTTTCAGCTCAAACCATAGTTTCCATTCTATTCATCTAGACTTTCTTTCCTTTTCTTCATATTCAGTCACTGGAATATACCTTCTTGATCTTTGAAGTCTTAGAAATATCTTAAAAATTAAGACAGCATTTTCCAAATGATGGTGATGTTTTTATGGCTCTCTATTACTGATTATGGTAACAATAAGGCTACTAGTCACAAAGATCACTTACTTTTTCTCTATTCCTTTTTGAATGGTTGCTAACTGGTCATGTTATTTGCATTTAAAATTTTTTTAGTTCGTTTAGAGACAGAAGTTGCTGTGGGTTTTTTTAATAAAGAAAATAATTTTAATTATTTTACTAACTATATAGGGATCTGGCATTTACTCTAGACCACTGCTTGTATTTTTAGTAACTGTAAAATACAGCTGAAGTAGTTCTTAGCTTTTTCATTTTACAACATAGAAAGCTGTGTGTCACGCTGCAGAATTCTTGGGTACAGCTATACTGAATTGATTATTTTGGGAGTCTAATATTTTTCTTTAAAGCAATTTATTTTTACTGTCTGCATCACATAGCAAAGTGACAGTCAATTTTCTAGGAAGAAACGGACTCATCATGCTTTCTTTTCTGGGAGTTTTCATCTCTAGATGGTTTTAGAAGCCCTTGATAACAGTGGTGTTACTGGCATCTCGCCTCTCAGCCTTTTTTCAAATGAGATTTTGATTTAGCATTTCCCCCAAAAATGCTTAATATGCTGCTGCAGTTTTCATATACAGTTAGATAAAACATCTTACTGCTTCAAATATGTACAGAAAAACTATCAAAACAACAGTTCCTGGTCCACACTGTACCTGCTTATATGATTATGTTTTCAGTAGAAACCAGAGATTCTGTGTGAAAGTTTGACCATATTTTCAATGACGTGCTTACCCAGTAGAAAGTCTTAAAGAGATTTTAGCTGGGTAAGAACAGAATAAAGAAATAAGATTAAAATGCTAGTATTCTCTATCCCACAGTATTTAGAAGATTTCCTAGTAAGAAGACATTTTTACCATAGACTTACTAAGGTACATAGTCAAATGTTATGCATTGTATGTGTTGTAGGACTTTCTGGTTTTGATAAGATCTTGTGTTAATTTTTCACAAGTGCTGACTCAGTATGGTCCAAGGTACATAAGAGAGCCCATGGCTGAACTGATACTAGTGTCTTTTTGCAAATCAAACCAAAGCCATCTGTATCTATATCTATATATTGCTTTATTTGCTACCCATGTTAAATAATTAGATCTTTTTCTGTAGACTCTTCCAGGAGTGGCTTAAGTGTGATTGTTATGGCCCTGTTTTTGGGTCAGTTTGTCCTGTCATTTATAGCTGGGTGCAGAGACACTCTGCCAGCAGGACATGCACAATTTAAAAGCATAGAGCAGTCATTTGTTGGCTAGCACCCACAGGAGGTAGCCAGGATTCAGTGAGCTATTAGGCCAAGCACAAGTGTGCTCTCTACCTCTCTAAGCTATGTGCTGGCCAGGCAGGCATCAGGCAGGTGGGAATAGTCAGGCTCTGGGGAACAGATCCCACTGTCGCTGGTTTCTCCTCTTCCACCAGCTTTGTCCTCACTGGTGACTTTCAAAATTGCATTTTAAAGTGCAATTTTGAGATCACGCTGCATTTAAATCTGTATACTGATGCATCTGTTTCTTAACGGGACAGGATTTCAGAGCTATGAAAATGAAGTGCTTTGAGGATGGCAGAGATGCTTTCTAGCCAGTGCATTTCCATATTCAATCATCATTTCAGAGCTTTAATTAGGTTAGATTGTAAGCATGTAGAGTCCTGAGATTGGCAGACCTTAAAGAGTTGACCTGATCTCCCTACTCCTGCAATTCTTTATTTGTGATAAAATGGACAGTAACACATCAGTGTTTCTTGCTGGTTTTGAGAAATAAAGGATCTGAAGTAGAAGATCATTATCTTATCATGTGCTTTAAATTTGTTCATGTATGGGAACAGAATTTAAAGCAGAAGCATGAGTCTTAGGGCTACTTGGGGCCCTACCCCCTTTAATCCTGTCTGCCAAGTAGCTTATTATTAGTGGCTTAAGGTTGATTGATGAAATTTGTCTATTTCCTATCTATGACACAGAAACTGCTATAAATCCTATTGTAAGACGGAGTCTTTCCCGTAAGAGCACAGAAACTCAGTAATTTCTCTCTGGAGACATGCCTCCATGAGGGATACCTTTATAGAAGCCACATAGCGATCATTGAGCTCCATATGGATGACTCCTCAGTCCAGTGTGATAGGTTACTAGCACACCATTTCTTCTGACTAGTCCTTTCATCTATTTAACGGTGAATTAAATCAACACTTGGATTTTTGTAAAAAGGCTAAGGACGGACCATTATTAGAGAGCTAAAAATATCTTCTGCTAGAATTGTGTCCAGCATCCTGCCTCAGAAGAGAGTCAGATTAGCCATTTTGTGACAAAATCACTTGTTGGTGATTTTCCTACAGGAAAAGTGACTTGTCTTCCTCCACTGACAAGCTGTTTAGCAGTGTAACATCTGCGTACAGCCCTTACTGTGCTGGGGGTCTAGAGCTGGCCAGCACAAACAGGGATCAAATCAGGGCCCGGTAGGAAAGGGTAGTGTGGGGTGTGAAGTAGATGCAGTGATTTCATACAGATTTCTTTTTGCTTTTTCAACAAGTTTCCTGTGGATCTTTTTAAGGCTGACATAGCTCAAGCGTGTTGCTTAAGGCCAGAGAAGTGTGAGCACTGTGTTGGTGCCCACTGATGGGGAATTCAAACAGTCAAAAGCATGAATTTATTTCAGTCCTACAGGTCACCCTGTTACTTATTTGGGTTCAGAATATTTTCTTCTGTACTTATGGCTGAACAGTAATCATTTAGCAGCTGTCACTCGATAGTAAAGATTCAAAACATCTGAAGGTGGAGTGTGTTTTATGTTGCCCTCTACATCTAACTGTACCCTTCATTCAGGATTCTTGGTGTAATGCTGTTGGCTTGCAACTTTGGATAAGACCTTTACAGCTATTAACAGTTCAAAGAAATATTATCCTAGTGATAAGCAAATCATGTCTGCTCATAGAAATTTAGTGCCTTTTAGTGGTTTTATTAAGAACAATAATATTGTTTCCAGGAAGTAACTGACTTATAAACAGGCCTTTTTTGTTTGAGTGTTTGACAGACCAGATCAAATACCCAATTAACATATCATAATACTTTCATGGCAGATTAATCTACTTCATTTAAAAGTGATAGGGAAAAGTATGTTTTTATTTGTAGAGAGACTGCTGCAATCTTGCCTTCCTCTTATGACAGAATAAACATAACATTCTGTTGGCTGTAAAACGGTACCTTCCAATTTATTGACTACATAAATATTTCATGTGCTACTCTTCCTTTTGGTGGTACTACTAAAAATTGAAACCAAGGCTTATTGGATAAGCTTTTCATGCTTTTCATCTAATTCAATCTTTCAAAAAAATCCTTTATAATATCTAATTTCTAGAGCAGCTGTTACACATCCAACAACCATCTCCAGATCTCCATCAACATTTCAGGCAGGCCAAGCCCTTGTTCATTATCACCGTGACCACATTCCTATTCTTAGCAAAGATTCTCCTTTGCAGAGCATCAGCCTACTCTGCTGTGGCAGCAGTCCACTTACTAATTTACAACTCCACCCACTAAATGCCACTGTGAATTATAAACTACTGAAGTAAACCATGTATTTTTAACAGCCTCAATTTTGCCATCATGCCTGTTTATAAAAGTCAAAGACATTTTTGAAGTGCAAAAATGCTAAGCTGGCATTTCAGGTTATTCTCCGGACATTGGCTATTCATCCACAATAAGGTTTCCTCCTCCTGTTTCCTCTTGAGAAAATCAGTACATTAATATGCTGAAAAATGCAAACTGTTTTGTACTAACATTTAATTCTTTTTCCAGAGGGCAAAATTTTAAGAAATCTGAAGAAAGAACCCAATCTAGGAGCTTTCAAATACTTTGCCAGAGTACAGGCAAATGTTACTGATTCTGCCCTAGGCTTTATTTCCAATTTGTTTCTGAATTTCTTACCGTGCAGTAGAATATGAGGTCCTGTGCTTTATGTACCATATAAAACACGGTAATGGCATCAACGTTTACATGGCACTGTTTAGGCTGTGTTGATTTTTTTTTTTTCTTAAACTGGGTTGCGTTGTAACAGAGATGACATTTGAACTTAAGTGGAATTTGCTGTAGCAGGCTGGTAGTCATTTATGTGTACTTAGCTTGAAGTACACAAGTAACCCCTTTGAGACAGCGAGTGATTCAGCAGCCAACTTTTTTTTCTACTGATTACTTTGTAGAGACAAACAATATACTTCATTGGTTGCCATGTTTGATAATGATTCGATAATCAGTACAATTATATTATGTAAAACATAAAATCCACCTCATGTCTGCAGTATCCTATCAAAGCTGTGAAGTACACGGAGTCATAAGTAGTGCTGGTTTATTTTTTTTTAAAGTGATAAGGCTGTGTAATTGTTTAAAACCAGCAAGCAGCAGAAGCATGTCACATAAGGTTTTAAATAACCTGTTCCTCTTCTACCATTGGTGCTCATTGTCTACCCACAATGTAGACTTCTTTAATTTTGCAAAACAGTAAAATGTCAGATAAATGGTGTCATAATGAAATTTCAGAACCAGTCAAGCTATGATAAAAGATCAGATCTTTGCCTAAAATATTCTCGAGAATCATTAAACTACTGTGAAAACTTTCTTGGAGACCTGTTTGAGAATTGTTACAGGCAGACAAAGTGGTCTAGGATTGTTACATTTTATTTTTTCTCAATAGATTCTGGCCTCCGTCTTTTTATGAGACACAAGAGCTTGAGTATGGTTTTGGAAAGGAAGGATGGTGGCTCTGAAAGATGTTCAACAGGATCAGAAGATCCTGAAATTAGTGGAAGAGAGCATCTCTGTAGGTGGCAGCCTGCTGTTGCTAAGAACAATCAAGAGAGGGGAGAGTGCCTTTAATAATATAAAATTTCATGCTTGCATTTCTCTGGAATTAAGTGTAAACTGAATGATCAGGTTTATCTTGTAAGAAATTTTAGTCCATATATATTTTAAAAAACCTAGTTTATTTCCATTTCACATAAATTTCCTACTTTTATTAAGTCTTGTTTTACTAAGATTATGGTTTAGGAGAAATTTCACATGGATATTTCTGAAGAGATATAATCCTACAGTGTCTCTTTAGAGAAAAAGGAAGTTCAAGTTCTATAAATGGAGAGTTCAAATACTGCTCTGACATTTACTGATGACATTCCAACCCTTAGTAATTCGATGCAGTTATACTCAAGCACCAAGATACAAAGCATGTGTGATGCAGAAATAGACATTTAAATGCTCCTTTGCATACTTGTATCTCCTGGGAGATTCCCCCAGACAGAAGCATTCAGAGGTGATAGTCCCGCTGATTTCTCTTTCAGTGTGCACATATAATAATGGAGGGGAGATGTGGTTGTCTTCTAATGACATGTTTCTAGTAGACCCGTCATCCCAAGATCTGAAAAAAAAAAAAGCTCCCCAGAATGAAATAAATCCCAGTAACAGAAACAAAAACTCCGTGCTCTTGTTTTGAGGAAGACATCATTTGAAACCTGCTAGGTACTGCTTGTTGATAGCATTCTTGGCATGGTTCCACTCCTGAACTTAGCGTGCTTAAGCAATACTCACATCTGCTGTGTGTACTGGGAACAGTGGTACCAACTGCAGTTCCTGTTTTTTATAAAATACTGCTTGCTAGGTTTCAGCTCTTCTGGCTTTCATTACCAAGCTAATGTCTGAAAACAGGATAACTTTATGATTTTTATACAGTAAGTCTTGTTTCTTTCTAGCAGCCTAGTAATTTCTCAGTTCTTGCCATCATATCTGGCTTTAAATGGTAAATATCAAGAATATTATTTCCCTTCTATCTTCTCACTATATTGAATGACTTAATTTCTGTGTTAAAATAGGAACTTTGCTCTATCCATCCATCTAATTCTGCCCCATTTGGAGCACTTTTTGGTATCGTATAATGGAAAAATAGTAGTTCTTTCTGTGAAGGTGTCTTTTGTGAAGTTTCAAATTTTGTTGTATTAGTCAAACAAAGAATGAAAACTTAAAGTGCCCAAGCATCCAGTTTTTCATAGGCCCTCTAAACATCCTATCTCATTTTGCCGTTTGGCAAACTCATGTTAGGAGATCTAACCACTCTCCACAGTTTCTAAAGGACACCTTGATGATTTGGTTGTCCTTTCTTTGAACAATATTAAAGTGACTTCCTTCCTTCAAACTTTTTTTCCAGTCAGAACAAACGCATTTTTAAATCATTTTCTAACACCTATTTTGGAAGTCAGATCAGAGTTACATTAGAAATTTTGAACACATTAGAGTTTAATGCCTGAGTTTTCTATTCATTGCAGCTGCAACAGTCCAAGTGAAGATGGAATTTAGCCCCCAAGCTTGTTGCTCGTATCCATTTTCTCTCTGCTTTACATCTTGCTATTTACATTAGCAGTAGACATTTCAGAAACTCTGGATGATGTATTTCCCAGGGATTATACAACTCTACAGTGAAGACTTTGTTTTGAATAACCATTTCATTTTTCTCACAAATGGCACATTTCAGTGACAGCTGTAATTTGGCCAATCAAGTACTGGAAACAAGACAATCATGCCAAAAAGACCTCAGTGTGAACTCAGCAATTATTCTCTGGCACTATTTTTTTCTGTTTGCCTCTAGCACACGTAGCCCAAATCTTACAGGAAGACTGTAACTGTAACTGCCCTCCCCAGTAGGTTCTCTACGAATCTCCTTACTTATTCAGGACCATCCTAAATTTGCTGTGTTTTCCTTTTTTGGCAAAAACTTATATTTTAAAATCTTATAGTTATTAGTCTCATGGTATCATTTACTTAAATAGGGGAAAAGTGTATTTTACTCTAACTATTACCTCCTGGATAAATATTGGTTTATAGTAGTGAACCTCATATTTCATTTTGTATGTCAGACTTTGCTTTCCAAAGTATGAAGAGATGCATCTAAAAACCACGGATGAATTATTTAAAGGTATGTCCAAGGTTGCCAGATTTGATTCCAGATTTTACTGATTTAACATCTACTTTGGTCCAGGATGATATAAATTGAGTGCTTCAAACAGGAGGTCATAATGAAGACTCATACACACTTGAAAAGTTGTGTGAAAGTGCATATGGATTACAGAAATCCATACAGATATCCATTACAGAATTCCAAGGTGAATGTCGAAGCAGTTTATTCTGGATGAATGGCTTGATGTGAGATGGATAGTTTTAGGAACAATGTCTGACTGAGCTGTCAAGTTGCTCCAGGAATGAGATTATTTCTTTTATGATAGATGAGGCCTCTGGTGGGGCATGTGAGATGTGATCAGACTTCCTGAATTATCTTACCATTGTATTTATTTGATTAGCCATTCAGAAGCTTGAGTGCTTGAATCTAAAAATCTGGAATTAATTATCCTTGCTTAATGTTTATCACACTGGAATGGATTAATCATCCTTTGAACTAGATTGTTTCCGTACTGATACATTACTCAAGATTAACTTAGACTTATCAAAATTTTATTAACTAAAAATTCATAGGCCATTAGTAAAGGTCAGTACCAGTCTCAGACATTTCCTTCAAAGCAGTAAACTGCACTCAGTAAACTGCTCTGTTTATTCTGATTCTGCAATGGCTTTTGATGGTGTTCTCTTTGCTCATGGAAGGTGCTGCTGACCACTGCTACCCTGCTAGAGAGCATGTTTCCAGTGCTCAGAGATGAATACACAAGTGGTGGCAATTCACAGTCCCACACTTGTCTGACAAATGTGCAGACATTTAACATATTTCAGGCATGCACACAAACATAAAAAAAAGGGTTTTGTGAGCAAAGTGAGAGTGTGAATGTTTGTGGTTGCAGCTATCCTGCCTTCATTTCAAAATACACTCCTTTTGTCTGTCATACCCGCTATTTCTAGCTAAATGAAATAATTCTCTCATACAGAAATATCTTAGAATGGTTGGTTTCATTCCTCTACTTCCCCTCCCTTCCTCCTTTAAAAATAATGTTTATGCACAGTTTCGTGGGAAAAGAAACTCACAAATTTCTGAACTTCAGTATCTTTACTTGGAGCTTGTATTCAACTTTTTCCACACAGCCTTAGACATGCTATTGTTCTTAGTTGAGGAGAAGCAAAGACAAAAAGTAAGTTTTAATTCACACAATGTGTTATATTAAATGAAGCAACTCCTACTCCTATGCTCAGTCTCTATCTAATTAATTTTTTTATATTCTAGTACCTGTTAGAATCAATGGCCAGAGTTTTATTAAAACTCCATAGGAGTTTTGCCAGTGACATCAACATCGTCAGAACTTTGTCACATACTTTTCTACTCACTGCATGTGAAGTAAAAGTCTGTAGCTGGTTTCTGAAGCTGGGTTTTTTGTTTTATTCAGAACTGTAGAAAACTGTGGACCAATTCAACCTGGCCATAAGTAAGTGCAGCACCTTTTCAGTCAGTGATCCTGTTCCAGATCCTTAGCTTGCCCACTTGAAAATATCTGTACTAAGCGCTCACAGAGCCCATAGGACAAAAATAACTTCCACGCGTTAAGCCACTTAAATCTGTCAAACATGAGAAATTATTTTACCCAACATAATTCAATGTTTGAATTTGGCATTTTCAGTGACATATTGTACCACAAATCATGTTTCTTAAATATGTCCCTAATGATGTAAAATTCATAGGGTAAGGCACCTGGTAACCATCCGACAGTGTCAAGGCATTTGATATTAATTTTAGAGCTCTTACTATTCCAGTGCATAAAACTTAGTATTACCATCTTCATATTTAATGTGCATATGTGCTGGCAAATACAAAATTTATATTTGGACTGCACACCTGTCTGTGGGTGACTTTTGACTGTGGCTATACTTTTGAAATTAGAAACAACAGACTTAGTGTTCATATGAACGCCTCTCAGTAGAACATATTGCTGACAGCTGTTTTATTCGCTAGGTACTAAAACATTAAAAGAAGCTATATTTAGATTCCTTTAAATAAATAATCAAGAGTTTTGTCATTCTTAACATACCCTTAAAGTCTGTGAAACCAAATGATAAATTGGGGTTGACTCTCTGGAGCATCTGCTCAAGAAAAAGGATGTTGAATAACCTTTTAATTATATTGAACTCATTAGCTGAAACCCTTCTTCTTAATGAGTAATTGGTTTTATAAAAGAAAGGAGGTAATGGTTGAAATTGGTAAAATTAGATGAAAATTCTACTCATACATCGAACAGTAAAACTTTATGTAAGGCAGCCAGGAAATCCCAGACTTACAGCCAATACCCTTGAAGAAATTACCTTTTTGTTTTTCTACTTTATTCTTTCTGAATACTCACTGTATATCAGACCTTGCTCATTTGCCTCCATTTACTTTGAGACAATCTGTACTTCATATGTTGGACAAAGAAGGTCTTGTAAAGCTGTGCTTGCAAGTGAACAGGCCCTAACTTCAGCAAAATTTCATCTAGTGCAACTTTCAGTGTTAGCAGCTCAGGCCCATGCCATCTCCTGTGTCTTTCCTAGCAGGACATCATGGTAAACTAGAATAATTGGAAAAAAAGGGACTATAGTATTGCACAAAGACAAATAGAAAATCCTGCAGATGACCAAATGCCCACTTGTCAGGCTATTGAAGTAGGTCCAGTAAGAGTGATGGTGAGAGGCATGAATACTCATTTTCCTGGTGAACTCTCACCCTTGAGAAACTGTCCTGCCGCACCAAAGACATCCTCTGAGCCCCAGGCACAGCCAGCCAAGGTAAGCAAAAAAGCCAACTCTGCCTTGAGGGTCAAGAAGAGCTGGAACCACCTGAGCAACCCTTTGCTCTTACTAGGTAAGGGATATTCTGTCCCTTGCATCATTGGCAGTGGTTGGGAAGGAGTTTTCCCCAGGGAAGGACAGTTTGCTTGAATGTGAAAGGCTTCTTTGCCTTCCTCACAATTTCAAATAGGCTTTCAGAGTTGGAGAGCTTGTGAACTGGAGAAAACCGGACAAAGTGGATGTTTATCTCAGCTGTTTTTTTCAGTGACAAGGAGCTCACTGGAGTCAGTAAGGCCAGGAATCAGTCTTCAAGAATAAATACCGAGCACCTGACTGAACCTAGAACCTTGATTTCTTCTTTCTCATCCCTAAACAACCCCAAATTTTGAGGAGTTTTTACATTCTTCAAACACAGGCATATGATAGGAGCTGAGTGGGTGTGCAAGTGCATACAAAGATCCACTTTATACATTGGAAAATTTTGGTATAACTTGTTTTTAAAAGCAATTTGTAATTCAATACAAACGTGAATGGTTTCTATGATCTTTTCAGTTGTGTGCTGGTGTCAGTAGCTCTCTTTAAAATGTACCTCTAGATATCCAAAACCAGAAATACAGCAGACTAAGAATGAAACTAAATCCTTGTGGTTGCTTGTTTGTTAGTCTCATGCTTAAACGTCTTGTTTGTCGTGGATTTGCTCATTAAAGCTACTATTGGTTTCTAGGGAGATCTACAGTCTGCCTATTCCACAGTCATTGCTCTTAGAGAAATATTTGAAGGCGCATAGTCATTTTAGAGGTGTTAATAGCATGTAATCACAGCAGAAATAATGAAAACAACCAACCTGTCCATAGAGGTATGACAGCCAAATACTTCCAAAGGGAAGTTGTTTGATTCATTTTCAGGAAGGCATTTATTATGTCTTTGGTCTGCATACTTCTAAGGTTTGTCACTGTTGTGATACTTAAGATGGCTTATGCAGGAATATTCTTGGTAGTATTGTTTTAGTACTAGCCCTGGAAATGGGAGAGGAAATTAAATGAAGTACGGTATTATTTCTGTCTCTTATCCACGTGAACTCTCAAATCAGCTTGATTCTGTTCAAATTTCTAAAACACAGTTGCTCTCCTATGGGTATCACAATTAAATTCTCTAGGCTGCTGTATCACAGTATCCAACAAAACTAATTATAGTCCCATATTATTAATAATTTGTAATAATAGAGGTACCAAAAATGGCTATAACCTTTCTTAGCTGTGAAAAGGTTGGCATCTGTAAACATCTATGGAGAGGTCTTGGAGCAGGTGGAAGAAAGCTTGATTGTTCTCCATTCTGCATTGCGTTATATATCAATACCTTTTCTATAGTAAGTTAAACCTGATTCAGGCTAGATGTGATTTATGTCATATTCATTTATAGCAGATGATAATTTAAATAAATTGTTTGCTTAATATCAACAAGTGGTTCTTACAGACTTCCTTTAATCATGACATGCAACTATATATATTTTCATATATATATATTCAGAGCTCATTCACATGTTTCCCAACATAAAACAAAGAATGCATTGATATGAAAAAAGTTATCCCAAGAAATCTAGAGAATACAACTATATTAAACAGTTCCCAAAGAAGGTATAGGCTCTCCATTCATGATTAGTATTCAAAGCAAGTGCTCACATACGTGTTTTATTTTCAAGGGATTTTACACATTTCCTGCTACAAAACTTGCAGGTATTTTCTTCAGCACCCAATTTTTGAAGACATATGTGAGCAATGAAGAGTATATTTTTACACTAAATTCATTGGAAATTAAATATAGTCCTGACCAATTCTTTTTTAATTACTAATTTCTCTCAGATCTCAGAGTGTGAGCAGCATGACAGCAGGACCTCAGCCATGGAGGGTTTCTGCATTCAGAGCAAGTGGCTCCCTCACATCAGGTCTTGGTATCAGCTCTTCGGTTTGTTCGTGAATCCCCAGCTCCTCTGCAGGCAGCTTTTACAGAGGTGTTTGACTGGAAATACAGTCAAGAATGGGCTTTTGCTGCTACACCCAATCAGTGTAGGGGCATATCCTTAGTCCTTTGGCAGTCAGCTGGGGACAGCCACATATTAGATGAAATCTGAATCTTTTTAAATGTCCCCAATGTCTTGCTGCTTATTTTGTTTCTATCATTCTATAGTAACATGCTGGTTCATGTTCCCACAGGTAGTAACAATGCTCCTGGGAAAGCCTAAACATTTTTGTGACTATATACGATTAGCATACTTACTGGTTTTATTCATAGATGCACTCTTGCAGGAATTATCATAACCAATAACCATATCTGATTGAATCGTAGATATTTAATCCAGTGATGACAACCAATTTCTGTCTAGTGTTAGCTTTGAACTTCTGTCAGTCTATAAAACATAATGAAGCGTTTGTGATCTCATTCTGGTGGGGAAAAACTTCAGATCAAAAGAAACTCTTTTATGTTTCCTTCATTTTATTATTCACGGTTTTACTTCTATAGGCTGTGATCCACCAGATGAAGATGCTTAATTAATAGTGAACTGTGTTGTTTTCAGTTAAATCATTAAAGAACTTACTTCAAAGATGCCAGATGGATTTTGTTTACAGCTAAATTAGCACCACTGATCTATTTTTAAGTGAGGATCCTTAAAAAATATATATGCATTTGCAAGAGGGAGTTAAGAATAGGCTGTGATAAAATTAAAAGGGATGGCAGTTAGTAAAATGTAATGCTGCACTGCACTTTAAGCCGAACATCGCTGACTCCATTTTACCAGAGTAAAGGTGCTCTCTCCTGCCTACCAGTTATGCTCACTGATACTTGAAATAAATATTATTGTATTTCACTGACCTGTGTAATAAAAAGACTCTGGTTGATAAACAAATGCTTACCACTCAGGGTGCAGATGACACTGTCACAGCCAGGGCTCCTGCCCGTGGCACCGGCAGGGCAGCAGAGACCCCGTGGATAGTTTGTGCAGGATTTTTAGCAGCCAGCCCCGCGGCTGATGATGGTGCCAGTGCTGCACGGCACAGCCCGAGACAGTGCCCGGCAGTGATGCAGGAGAGGGTGAGGGGCAGCTGCCATGGAGCAGAGCCATGTCCCAGGAGACAGCACAGGGAGAGAGAAGGGGAAGGCAGAGCCCCAGGGTGAGGCTACGCACCGCTGGCCGCCGAGGAGAAACCAGTGCTCCCAGTGAGCCCAGCGCTGGCATGAGGACAGACCCGTGCCACTCCAGTATAGCCACAGTTACACTCAGGTCAGACTTTTCCTTTTTTCCAGCCCACAGTTACCCTTTTAGCAAAGTTAAATGTGAGAGAAATAAACATAAACTTCACACCCGGATGTAGTTTCCACCATACATATTCTTTTGTCATAGGACAAGGAAAAGGGACCATGCAAAGAACTGAGACAATCTTTTTCTTGTTTTTATCTTTAGTTTTGTATTTTTATGTTGACCTAAACTCACTGATATATCTTCCATTTTTTATTAGGTCACAAACATTGCTCTCGAGAACACCAGGAGGAAAGAAAGAATATTTATTTTACAATACAGCAAATCCCTGCACTGTCTGGAAAAGTGAAAAATCTGGACAATATCAGTCCAAACAGTCTCCCATTTCTTTCTGAGCAAGAACCGTGCAGAGGAAGCAGGCTCTGCACAAAGACATGATGTATAAACAGCAAAGGTAAGTCCAATAAAAGCATAAGCAGAAAAATCAAACTAAACATTGTAGGTCTGGACATTACAAGTGCCACTTCTTTGCTCACTGAATGACAGACCATTATCAGGTACAGTGGGAAGACAGTAGAAGCTGTGTAGAAACACTTACCATCAGACATCAGATCAACACTCACTGGGGAGGCAGCCTGAATAACCACCTTAGAGAAATGTCAGAAAATTTCCATGTTTATTTGTTCTGATTTGTATGTCTAATTTACTCAGTGTTGGCTTTTCAATGTTAATTGATGTCCCTGTTATTCCCTCCAGTGAACCAAAGGCTCAGCTTCTCTCTTTATTCACATGATTTTTAAAAGATTCTACTGGCTTATTATTAAAAATTCACTTGGTGTGAAAACTAGGAGTCATTCAGTTCCCACAGTTATTTGTGCTGTGTGGATACTGCTTGATAATACATTAACTAATAGAAAGGGCAAGCAGAAATATACCTCTGTCAGCAGAGGAAAAGCCTCTCCTTCTCAGACACGAGAAGGATTCTGAAGTACTTGCTGTATCGCAGGAGTGAAATCTTATTCAGAAATGCGAGAAAAGTAATTCCTTGGTCAATGTGACATTTCAGCCATTTCAGATCTTCTCTTTCTTGTGCCTTTGTGGCATAGTCCCTGATTTTCCACTGTATGCTGAAATATGGACACAGACCCTTCAAGGGACAAGGAGAAATGTGAAAAGCCCTTCTGTGGTGACTGACAGTTTCAGCCCCTCGCTTCAGACTATTTATGACAATTTATGCTCACTAATTTATTACTGCTGCTGCAATCTCTGTATGATTAATAACACAAAGCATGATTCTTTTTACTAAAAGACTCTCTCCAGAGTGTCCCAGGCTATCAGCTGGAAACAGCCTCCAAAGGAGGTTTTCTCCCAAGATGAACGCAGAAGGTCATTGGAAAACCGATTTAGTGTTCCGTATTCCGTGTGTGCTCTGTTCTGTCCAATTAGGTTTCAATAAATCAGGCTCATCAGCTGCAACTTTTCTCTACTGCCAGATACCAGTTAAAAAATTCAAGGGACGTGTTACTTGGTTACAAATTGCCACGGAAGGATGATCCCAGCTGTAATGAAGGGGTATGTTATGGGGGAAGGTGCTGAGTTAGAAAGTTCCTTGTGCTCCACATCTCATAGAAAATGGTTTGTGGGGAAAACTGTAAATAAGAGAACATATGGCACAAATTATACCATAAGCGCTAAACAAATCTTAAACTGTAAACGTCCTCTTGTGCTAGACCTTCTTAGAAACATTCTGCAGTCTTTGCAATAAGCTGATGGCTCCAGTAAATGTTATTTTACAAAGAGAGTTTGTTTTGTTTAGAAGTTTGATGTAAGAAAAGTGTCTCGGCTGCTGTGAGAGGCTTTTTGGCAGTGGCACTACTTTCACGTCCTCACGTGTAGGAAGAACAGCCAGCCCAGTCCCTGCCCTGAAAGGCTCCAAGCAAATGGGCAGTTGTGTGACAGTAAAAGACACCTCAGCTCCACCTCTGCTGGAAATAGTCAGCAGGAGCTTGTCTTCAAGATGGAGCTGCATCTGTGAGTCAAATATGACTTTCTATGGACATGGATTATGTCCTCCTGTGCAGAGGAATATTTCTTGAATCTTTTAAGCTGTTGCCAATTAACTGCAAATCTTATTCCTAACATATGTGGAGTTCACAGCTGGACTCAGTCAAATAAAGGCACTCCGGTAGTGTTTCTGGAGTACTTTTGATTAACTGAGTGTATCCTATGGTAAGGAGGATCATTACCTGCACTGTACATTGTATCTAAATACACTATATTTTCAGCAAAATCATTAAAATTTACTAAGCCCAGGGAAGTTTTCCTGTGGAATCTTTTCAGACCATTTAGTATTAGTAACGTCTCTCTAATAAACTGGACAAACCAGCTTCTATTGATGCTTTTACTGACTTGAATTATTTAATTTTATGTTTAGAGCACTTTTTTCTTTATCAACTACTATTTATCGTGAATAAAAATCTTATGCATGGCACAATACCTCTATATAATGTTCTGAAAATAAAAGACACATGTTCCTTTGACAGAAAACTTTACAACAGAAGGAATCCCTTAGGAGTTTTTTACGCTGTAAAAATAAACAGAGAAAAATGTTTTCTTTCTTAGGTGGTAAATAATTAAAAAAAAAAAAGTTACAAAAAAATAGATAAAATCTTCAGATACTTAAAAATATGGCCCTCCAAACAGACATTAATAACTGTATACATGCTGAGTCCTCTGATATGGAGTACAAAGTTAATTTCACTAGACAGATATTAACTAAGAAGAAGTGTAAGACTGAGAAAACAAGTAAAAAATTTCACATACTTCATACTATTCATTAAAAATTACTGACAGCAGAATGATGTATGAAATTACCATGAACATCTTGCCAAGGCAAGACTGTGATCTCTTCATCACTTTGGTTAAAATGTTCATATTGCTTCTATCTTCTGTATTTGGCTTTTTAAATTTACTTATGCTTTAGTTCTAGGAGACCGAGTCCCAAAGGGCACCACTTGCAGTGAGGTAGGTCTCTGGGGTATCATCACACTTAGGACAGATTCTCTCAAGTCCTTGATGGTGAAATGTGAAGAGAGAGGTCCACCCTTGACCAGGTCCAGACACAGAGCTGCCTCCCCAGGGCCCAGTGAGCAGGAGCCACTGCTCCGCTACCAGCCACTGCAGAAGCATCCTCAGAAGCATCTGGAAATGTAAAGGCAGGCTCTGACGTAGCTTTCCACAGTCTGACAGGAGTTCATCCCCTATTGTGCACATCTGGTGTGTATTTATGTGCCCTAGAAAATGGAAAAGTAAAAGCCGAACATGTGGACTTAACCCATTTCACCTAAAGAGGTGAAAAGTGGGTGTTTAGATATTATCAGGTCTGTAGCTGGCAGTCATATACACACTGTGTAAATCTCCCCACACCCGGAGGCACCCGGGGTGCAAAGGCATCCTCTGCCAGCAGCCAGCAGAGCCGGCAGATGCTCAGCAGAGCCCGAGGGCTGGCGATGCGAGGAGGAGGACTCGCACAGATACACGACCTGTCCATGGAGAAGCTGGTAACATCCCGGCATGAAATATTCTCGTGCTCTTTCAATGCACAGGTGCAAAAGGATCCAGGAAAAAAATCTCAAGAACAGGTTCTTTTGTACGGCATGTGTTTCAGGTTTTACTGAACACTGCACAGTGGCCTGTCGGTAAAGGAATCTCCTTGGTAAATTATGTTTTGTGTAATGATCCCACATTTAGTGAGACAAACCTGGATTATCAACCAATTGTCCTATTTTGGCCTCAGACTCAGTTTAACCAAGCAAATCTAGGACTGGAGGACATGCAGCAGGATCTTTTTTTGCTGTTAATCAGCTCAGAGCAGTGTACTTGTTTCAGGAACATATTTTACTTCTGTGGGTCCCAGAAAACCACCAGTACCTCAACATACATCATACTGGAAAATACTGTGATGATGCCCAACATCAAATGTAATTCTGAACCGACTTTGAAATGTGCCATTTACAGTGACCCACATTCACCATTGCTAAAGGGTGTATTCGTGCTGTGGACTGAAACAGAGCTTCACATGCTTACACCAATGTTTTTATCCATCTCTCTAAATAGCTGCTTTATTAGTAATTGTTGATTCTACTTTAAAAGGTGCTTATAAGCAGATGGTTTTACCTCATAAATCACTTCAGCACAAAGATAGATGTTCTTTATGCAGAAGTGGAGTTTGTGCCTTCTTTACTTGCTTACTCATATTAACAGGAATGTGTATGCAAATTTCCTGTCTTCCAGCAGCTACAATAAATTGCTCTTGGGCACTTGAACCCCTTCCAGCTTGATTTAGAAGTTCAAAAGAAATGTAAATATATACATTGCCTCCACCACTAAAAGCTGGGGCAAGGGAAGTTGACTGCTTGGGTAACAGTTTTAACCCCATGTTAGCAATTTTTGAAGGTGCTGTGGTTTTAATGAGATGGGGCTGTCTTCCCCCACCCCTTTGTATGTTCAATAAGCCAGAAAAATGCAAATAACACAGATATGAATAAAACATAAACTATAGACTGAAGGTTAAATACATTTTGGCCCTCTATATGAGAAACAGCCTCAGCAGAAGCCCTGGGTAGAGCTCCAGCTGAGATGTGTTGTCTCTAATTACAATGATCAGTCCCAAACAATCAGCTGGTTTCCCTATATAGCCCCCTCGCTGCTGGGGGAGGGGGATGTTGTTCTTCAGCTGGGTGGGTGTTGGCTCTGGGCAGTAGTTCTGGGTGTCTCTAGAAGCAGCAATGTGTAAGTAAGGCTGTTATTCCATGTTGTGGCTGTCGTGTTGTGCATACTAGGCTCAATGTGTTTTAATAAAGTTGACTCTTTGTAGAATGATGTTGGGGTTATTTTTGTCTTTTGGGGGAGAAATAGATGTGCTTCATACTGTGGTTTTTGATGGTTGGTTGAGTGCAGCTGCTAATGTGCATCTTGCATGTAGATGGGGGTTTTGAATCCTTATTTGGCTTTTCTCTACTCTTTCCTTTCTCTGCTGTGATGCTCACATATGAGTGTCTAGAAACTCATTCTATGTAGTCAAGTGAGTTGTTTTGCTGTCTCAGTGCTCTGTCACTGTATGTGACTGTAGCTATAGTTGTATGTGTAAATATTGCAAGATGTTTGTACATAGACTTGTGACTGCAGATATGTGCTTGGGCTTTTTTACTGTCTTTTCTCTCATAATCTTAGTGTAGAATAAGGGAAGAGCTGAGTTATTACTTTGTTGTAAAACTTTGGAAAGCATCTGAAAGAGTGGTATGGTTATATAGTGTGTGCTGTGTCACGGCTTGTGTGATGCACTGTTTATTTCCCTCTGTCAATTGTAGGGTATTTGTGAAAGGAAATAAAAATACAAATTTTTGTTTCTGTAGCTGAAGAAAAGCGAAAAAAAAAAAAAAAAAAAAAGGTCCAACAGGTAAAATACACTGCTTGTAGTGTTGTTTCCAAATCCTTCCCCTTAACCACCTTGGCACATAGCAAATGACTGTCAGAGAAAGTGGAAGAATTTTTCTGTCTGTTCTAGTGGTGGGCAACTTTGAGTTTCCACCACTGAAAACGCTCATGCTCCACCACGCGGAGTTGAGGTTCTGCATTATAGCTAAATCACAGAAATCTGACTTGAAACTCATCTCAGATAGGGGAAATCAAGGTGTGTTTATCTCCAGCACAAACTCCATGCTCCAAGAGGGATGCATGGGTCAGAGTCATTCCCCCAAATCCTCCTGTACCTGAGTGATTTAGCTTTGTGTGAACAGCCAAAGCATTTGGACTTCTGCCTGATGAAGTCAGTCCTAATTTTTCATATCTGCTATGCCTTTGCCTCAACCTGCATGACCGTGAGACTTAGTTTAAATAATTTAGGCCTTTCTCCAGATATGTCTCACTATCTCAGCTACACTTTTGGATGCTGAACAGCTCAGCTTCTTGAGAGCCAAGAGCATTCTGATATATTAAGGACTTGCTTTGTCATGTTAAAAATATGTAATATATCTGAGTGAATACAGTATTAGGAAAAAAACCCCAACAAATATTTTTTGCCTTTAAAGGCAAGGTGTTCTCGGTTTGTTTCAGAAAGTTGATAGACATGTGGGTCCGCATCAGCTGCTGAGACAGACACAGGAATAACTCTTATATTTAATGTGATTCTAATCACTAGTAAGGTCACAAACTATACTGCAAGTTGATAACAAATATTAATGAGCTTTTACAGCTTTCAACAGAAAACTGTATGGACCATGTCTAGATTTCACACCAGAAACTTCTGCGAGCAGCTTGTGAGGTTATGGCATGCTGCAGAGTATTCCCATCTCTTCTCACACCACATCCACTGCGGAGGGGCAGACAGACCAAGACCATGACCTCCTGAGGCACACCTTTATCTTTTTTTATACTATTGCACAGAATAGGCAGCATTCAATGGCAAGCTAATCAGACTTGCCCTACTGAATCTGTAGCAGATGTGTTGAAACACTGGCATGTAGGTGCACTAAAATAATCTTGGGACTGCTCATTAAATAGTGTTAACTTTCATCCCTGCTCACCACTGGCAGTATTTCCATTCACTGAGCTGGTAATAAAAATATCTCCCATGGTCTTTAAAAGGCAGGGGAAAACAGTCAATGAACTACAAAATAACTAGCTTTCTGGCTCTGGAGTAACATTTCCCTCCCCCTCCCCACTTCAGGGAATAAAACAAGGGTGAATTTACCTTGTCCTCTAAATTTATCACTCAGCAAGAAACTATATTAAAGGAAACCATTCCCACTGTTTTGGCATGGTTGCTATATTACTTGCTTGTTCTGGGAGTATCATTTTGGTAATGTAAGAAAGGAGGAGTGTGATTTTTTTGGAGAAAGAGGATCTCTACGGGAAGGGGAGCAATCTTAAATGTTCTGTTTTGGTGAAAGGAAGCTTTGTCCTGAATGACAACTTGCATTATAAAAAGTTTACTTTAAAATGGCCTTTCTTAGTAAGTAATGCACGCCTTCTATTTACTTCCTGCGAAGGTGTCCAAGCACGCTATTTAATTCTCCCCTGCATGCAGGGGGATCATGCAGGACTGACCTAGCGTTACCTGTCCCAGGCATAGGAGGAAATGCACTAAATGGTGGGGTTTTAGCCCAGCTCTGTGCCACCCTGTGTGCCAGGCAAAGGTGCAGCTGTGACTCTGGAGTCTTGGGTGAGTGCAGGGAGAGGTGCAGAGCCATGGGCATGTGCCGGAGCAGCCCTGGCAATGGGGAGGTTATGGGGGAAAAGGAGGTGCCCCCCACTGCTGCTCTGGCCTTGCAGCGCAGGAGCAGGCATGAACTGCTTTGGGGTTTTCTCCTGCTCTGTCAGGCTTCAGGCAGGGGAGAAATCCAGCTTTTATTTGCTTCGGATTTAATCAGAACTCTCCTCAAATTAAAGGAGTGTTTTGTAAAAGCAAAGCTGTCAGGAAGCGGAAAAGTGCATAAGGAAGAGAGCAAAAGGTTTTATGTGCATTTCAGCAGTGTGCCTCTGACCCTGTTTACACAGGGGCATTGCCTGGTTTTTCACATCTAACCAGTTTAAAGGAAACACATATCCCCATGTACTCTCTGCCACCAGTGGGAGTAGACAGGCTCTTCCAGAAGATCCAGTGTACTGAAACCAGGATCCCATGGCAAACTGGAGCTACCCAGTATGTCACCTAGTGTTCAACACAGGTGTTTGATTTAGTCCTGGAATGGGAGCAAAACCAGTACTTGCAGCAAATGGTTAATCTGCTCAGAGCTCTTCTTTCATCCAAAGTAATTTCCTTCACACACTGCAGACTTCGGGACAGCTGCAAAATAAAAGAAATTGATGAAAGCTTTCAGCTTTGATTTCCACTGGCACTGTCAGCCTACGTTGACACCTGTGTAAAGGAGGAGAGTGGCAAATATCTACCTTTCTACCTTCTCAGAGTGAGACTTGCTGGGTCTCTAAGTATCAGAAGGGCTGCACAGGTTTTTTTTTTTTGTAGCTGCATATAGAGACCACTTACAATGGAATGTCACTTCAAAGTAGTGATACACTGGCTGCATTTGGAGTCTGGCAGACATGTGGGTGCTGACTGGGACCATGCTGCAGATGACAGCCCCACCACTGCCCCCACAACTGCACACCAAGGAGCTGTTTACTGCTCGTCAGCAAATCTGGGGGAACTGGCACTCTGCAAATGCCTGTCCTGAAATGAAACACGAGGTAATTTAATACTAGTTTGTATCACAGTGAAAATGTGTATGCCAGTGATCCCCTTTTTCTACAAAAAGTCGTGTAAATACTCAGGAAGCCTTGCACTTGAGCCTAGACCCTGTCTGTGATCTCCTCACTGTCTATAAGACTCTGGGAAGTTCTGCATATGATGTTTCAGAAATACACGAGCTGCTGCTCACCCTATCCAAATGCAGAAGGTGTTTTCCTCTGTCCTCCAACCTTTGCCAAAGGCACCTGGGTGATGGTGGGCTCGGGACAAAGACTCTGCAGATGCTGGCAGAAGGAGAATGTGTCACTTTCATAGTGGAGCCCATTACAGGTGCAAGGCCACTGCTTGATCCATGGGCAGACGTGCTGTGCCCCCTCCTTCCTTCTATAAATGGTTTTCTCCTTGATTAGTGGTCTGCCTCACCACTTCTGTTTCAATGGTCTAACTTAAAGCAGGGCTACAAATTTGCATCCCTACAGCCAGCAAATGTCCTTAATTATATGTGTCTTTATATGTTTAAGGAAAATTTCAGGTTTGAAAATGGGTGAAGAGAGGAAAGGTTTCTATATTTGTAAGGCTATGCATTTTTTCTCATGCAGTATTTCCTGTAAAGACATCTGGGGCTGATTCTTATTTATGGCAAGGCTGCTTTACATGATTACAAAAGGGAGTTTGAAGCATGAACAATGGTGTTTTCTGCTGAAGCAATGCTGGGGGCTGGTGGAAAGGGGAAACCCATCAGTATTCCAACGTCCGAGTGCAATTGCCATGTTTTGAGGTACAGTCACTGGAACCACTTCCACCCTCCCTATATGGGATGCTCAGCTGTGCTTCTCGTGGAAGTCATACTTGCAACAGTGAAGGAGACATCTTGCTTATCCTGGTTTAGGAGGGGAATAAAAAGGGAGGATCCCTCCAAAACCACAAATCAGTAGAAATTCCTTCTATAGTTTTTACTCCTTGTTCATTACAGTGTTCACTGCAAGCTTTCAGTTGAACGTGGCCGTTTGAGCAGTCTTTGATTATGCAAAAAGTATCACAAGAAGATGTAGCTTAGTCTTGTCTACTGTTAGTCAAACACCACCTCTTCATGTTCTCAAACATGTTATTTCCTGGGCATGCTTATAGTACCCAAGCAAGTACTTTTTTCCTTCTATTTTTTTCCATAGATAACCTGTGAAAAGGTCACAAGCCACAAACTGTTGCTATTTCCAGAATATCTGTAATATTTGCCCATTCCAATAAGCTCCCTACAAGAAAGTCAGAGTTCAACCTTATCTAGAATGAAGAAGAAACATTACAAAGCTTACACAGCTTTCTTCTTGATTTTTATGTATCAACCACAGTCTTTTCCACTTCCTCTTCTAAAACAAGGCTGGAAAAGTCATCAAGAAGATGCATTAATTCATTTAAAGGTTGCTGAATCAGGAAATGAAATGGAGAGGTAATTTATGCTAGATACTTTTTGGTGTTTTTTTACTATGAACCATGACCTTTGCTTTGTCACCAGTTCAGTTCTGTCCAAGTCCCAAGCCAGACATTAATATTTAATATGCTTTGTAGATGTCAACTTTTTTTGTTGGATCACTTACTGTCCTTCTATTAAGGACACAATATCCTAGCAAATGATTAAAGATACCCACTGGCTAAATAAAAATGCCAGATGCAAAGAAATTATGTTCATTTACAAATATAATGTAAGAATGACAATATTTCCTTCAATTTTTCTTGTTAATGACACTGCCACTTGTTGGCCAAAGAAGCATTCCTGACTAAGTCTCTCCCATTGCCTTGTTACCAGATGAGCTGAAATTAAAAGAAACCAAAAATGAAGACAACTGCCACGGAGTTCAGCAGGTGTGAATCTGTTATTCTCATTAGTGTAAATCTAGGGTATCATCATGAACATCAGTGCAGTTAAGGGAAAAAAAACTTAAGTGAGGACAAAATTGATTGAATATATGTATGAAATATAAATATCTGAACAGAGTAGTAACTGTATTCTTGATTACATTTGCCTTGGACTCTGGTGTCCAAAGGGCCATCGCTGAACCGCTGTGAGTGACCTGTGGGACTGGAAGACCTCTGTGCTGTTGAATCTCTTCCAAAGCCTCTTTTCAAGGGTAATCCCTCAGGCCCCAGAGCAAGTGCTGCATGTCTGGGGAAGGACTGCTGAGGGCAAAGTCATGCTGCAGGAGGGCCCAGGCTGCCTTGGAGCTGGCGGGCAGCCCAAGGGAGTTTCCATCCCTGCTGCACCTGGGATCCCTCAGCAGCCAGAATGAGGAAGGTCTGATGGTGACCTGAAACTATCCTAAACTTTTCTCCTCTTCCAGCTCTATGATTTCTCGCTTTACTAGAGGTGGATTTTTTTCTGCATGACAGTAATACTGATTAATCCTCTAAAATTCATTGAGCCATGGTATGAATCCTAGTGCAACTGTACTGGCATGTAACACAGCTGAGTGACCTGTCCTGCAGAGCAAGGCATGATCTGGAGTCCCTTGTCCAACTACCCAACCTGCCTCTTCTGCCCCATTCATGTCAGCACTGCTTCTTGCCTTGGCCCTCAGGCCTCTGCCATCAGGACTGGTGCTGTTGTAGTGCCTGTGTGCTTACTCTATTGTGATGAGGTTAGAAACCAGCAGTAAAAATATGCTTCAGCACAGCTGCTTGGTGCTTGCATTGATCAGACCAAGTGAACTACATGTGTCAGGGAAGATAATGTGGCTCTTCAGGCAGGAAGTGCTGCTGAATTTGAAGAACTGAAATCCTGGTGGTGTTTTCAGACCTCCTTACAGTGCTGACTTCTGTTACTCTGAGGATGGCACAACAACATGCTTTACCTGCAGACTGGCATTGAAAACAACCCACCAAATCTGCTTCACCCGAAGTAACCTGTGATACAGCAAGGTACAAGAGGCTGATACCTCAAGTTTTCCCATTTCTGCTTTTATGTCAGCACGATACAGTTCTGAATATTTAAAGACTGAGGTATTTTGGTTACTAGTGGAGTTTTCTCCATGCTGCTTCCCAAATGCAACTTCGATGTTCAGAGAAGGGAAGGTCCTGGTTCAGAGACTCCAGGTGAGGAACAGGCAAAGGTCTTCTGGGGTGAGATCCCCGCTCAGCCCAGAGGCTGCTGAGAGTATAGTCCTCACATAAGGAAGCTGTAAATCAGCCCAGACTGCAAAGTCCTAGAAGTAAACTGCCCATGCTTCATTCTCCCTGAGAAAGCAAACAGTGTCAAGTTCAGGGTGAGAAACCCTCTTTCTTCATAAAGAGATTGATATCTTCCTAAATACATGTGACATTGCTAACTTCTAAGTTAGGCATGTATCTTCCAGGTTTAAAAGGGTTTGAAGTTGTTTGTATAAAGCTATGGAGTCTATAAACTAACCTTTCAAAGGTTTGGGGCAAACACACTCTTATAATTTTTCTTCACTTGCATGACAGGTCTGCAAAAAAAATCTGAAAGATCACTCCAGTACAGAGTAACAACTAATAGTTGAATTAACCGTTCTCTAAAGCAGTCACATTTAACTATAACACCTATAAAATCTTGTCTTAGTACTTAAAAAATCAAAGAAGTAAAAGTACCTTTTCAGTAAATATTCATAGTTAGATGATCTCTAAGATCTTCCCAAAGAAGTTGTTTCAACAGCTAGCATTTTCATGCTAGGTTTTGCCCCCATGTTTTCTTAGGATTTTTTCCCCATTCCTGTCACAGGCACACAAATATTTCACCAAAATTGTCTGTCAATCTTCCTGCTCTGAAATGTGTTCAACTTTAGATGGTGTTGTGTAGCTGTTGATAACATATTGGCAGCTATTGCTTCAGTCATGATGGCACAAAGAAATGAAGTCTCCTTGGGTTCATTGAGGTTAAATCCAAAACACAACCAGGAAATACTGACCCCTCAATCCCCTCACGGGCATTTGCTGTGCATAAGAGTTGAGGCATGTCTCTGTGAGATGCCTCTGTAGAAAACAAGTCAAAATCTGTCTCTCTGAAAAGGATATCATAGACTACAACTTTTTCCTTACATATTTGTATATGTGAAAGCAGTAGGTAGCTTTCTGCAGGTAGAAATACTGGAGCAAAAAGAATATGTTTGCCCAGCTTGATTAAACTTCAGGTAGAACAGGATTATGTGTTTCAGGGTAGCTGCTTACAGGGAGCTGAAGCCGCTAGTAAATCTGCAATTTGAAGTATTTTACTGTCAGTTTAGGATGCTGGAATATTGTGTGCAGTCCCTCAAGCTGACTCTCATGGCCGAGCTGCTGCAGAGATTTGTCCGAGGGTGCCAGGAGAGTTGCGGGCGAGCAGTGACTGTGGGGAGCGATGGCGATTTGTCCCGGCTCCTTGCTTGGCGAGGCAGCGGTGTACCCCGCAACAGGCTGTGCACGGGGATGGCAGGGCAGCACCCGGTGCCTCTGGATCCACAGCACATCCAGTCTCCTCTCCAAGGCATTAAAGCATACACGTTTTACACTTCCCTTGCATCTCAGTCTTTTCTGTGGTAGGCTTTTCTCTAGAGACAAGCATCTGAAATGAGTCAACTTAAACCTGATCTTTCATCATTGAAACAAGGGACTTGATATATATTTAGGCAAAAATGAAGGTTTCCTAACCACTCTTTCTAAAGAGAAGACTTACAAAGTATGAGCTATATTTCTGAGTATCATTCTAGTGCATGGCTTGACTTGATCTTCTGAAAGACTGAAACTGATCCCCTACAACTTATTTGTAAGTACTTATTTTACTCCTTTACATATGAAACAGTATCCAGACAGCACAAGTTGTCTGGTGGAAAATTTGTAAGTGATTTGCTATTCCTCTCTCATGGTGAGTTTCTGCTGTAGCACATTCAGGACTGCACAATTGCAAGATAAAATAAAACTGAAAATATGACAAATGGAAGCAGACTAAAATAAACCCCTGGTGTGAGATATCATTACCTGGTGTTGAGAAAGCAATTCAAGATTTTCATACAATTGGCTATAAGGTTTCCTGAGCTAAATCATGCTGTCAACAAACTGCATAAAAGTAATTTAACAAATGTCAGAACAACTTGGAAAAAAAAATAAAAAAACAAAACAAAACCAAACCAACAATACAAACTACTTGAGTGCAATGGCAGGATAAAGCTATTGTATGACCTGTCATGAGAACCAGTGAATGGAGAGAGCTGTTTCTAACACTTTGAAAGCATCTTGGGCAGCTATAACCCAGCTGGCTAAGCTGGCAAATATGCTGTCTGGAGAAAGGGGAAGAAAGAATATTTTCCCCCACAATATGATATGGGGGGGGGGGAAGTTTTTTTAGAAATGTTGTCATAGTTCCCTTTGAGTTATCCATGGTATGTTTCAGCCCCTGAATGACTCCATTGGGCTGCATGTAAGTTCAAGAATTTTTATTAAAATTAATATTTTTATTAAGTTACTAAAAATTATGTTGCCCTTCTATTTTAAATCTCTATATGTAGTGTTATAGCCTGGTGTATATTTAAGAAACTTTAAGATAGATGGGTATGCAACATAGTTAAGAATTGCTGGAGGGGGCGGGAAATCCACATCATTATAGTATGAAACAGATTAAGTCTATGCTTGCATAAAACCCGGGGGTAAAACACTGGATCAGTTTGCCAAAGAAACCTTTCCTGATTATGCTAAAATCTTTTATGAGAGGTTATAAAAGTCCTCCAATAAGGTTATTGAATAAGGATCACATAACTTAAAAACAAAGCCCCATACAAGATGCAGCTATAGGAACTGCTGTTCAGATGTACAGCATTGTTTGGCTCTCATAATTACCTCTGTGTGTGTTCTTCCCCTTCCAGGGAACACAGGAAAGCTCAGCTGTCGATGAAAGCAGAATACCAAACAATATGACAGTCTGGCCTTACAGCTTCGCACAGCACAAATGGAGGGGGAAAGAGCAGGGAGAAGCACAAGGCACTGGGTCCAAGCTCCATGCAGGAGAAGAGAAATGCAAAAGAATGAGCTTCTCAGTACATGGTCAATAGGTGCAGCTGAGTTAAATGGGAAAACTAAATGACTTCCTATTAGTAGACTAGTCCCAGTTTTCTTTAACATTGAACAGGAATATCATCGGGGTGTAGGATACTGCTGTTTGCAATTATTTCAGGTGCATGAGCTCAGGCTGACAATAGCAAGCCTGTGCTGTAGAGCCTACTGTGGTGGTAGAAATGTCAATCCAAATAACCAAGAACTAAAAAAATTATCATAACACAGCTGGTATCGTTTGGGAGGATAATCTCTTCAGATTTACGCACTACAGGACAAAAATGAAGCCCTATGCAATTTCAAACGCCACCATCCATCAAGCTTTTGCATTTACTGCATTTGGTGCTACACAACAGCAGACTAGGGAGGAAGCAATCTTGTGTTAAGAAACTCCATGCTACAGCACTACACTAGAGAGAGATTACATGTGCAAGGCTGCAAAGGGCCAGACGCTGCTACAGTGTATTTAGCTGGTAGTTATCACTGCGGGGAGCAGTTCCTGGGGGAGATGAGGAAGCCACTGAACGAGCTGAAACAAGACTGTGAGACTTGCATCCCATGGAGAACCACAGTGTTACTGATAGTGCCTAACTCAAGCTGGCAATTCGGGGGCTGGACTGACAGCACAGCCAACAACTATCTCCCACTGCCAGATTTACCTCAAGCTCTGAATGTACCTCTGCAAAAAGTGCATTTCTGAAAGCGAGAAGGGATCTCAGTGGCTCAAAATGCCATTGAGTTTCTGAGATGATCATCATCTGTTATGGCAACTATCAGCATTTGTTATGTTTTGCATGCATTTGATACTCTGCTTAGAAATAATGGAGTGGTGCTGAGGGCTGGAGGATAATGTGACCCCTGTGCTGTGTGTGCTTCTCTCTGCAACCAGCTCCTGTGTCTGCGGCTAGAAAGCACTGTAGGTTCCTGTTAGTATCATGCATTTAGACCCTTAGAAAACCAGAATGGTTTGAATGATAAAATTGAGGGGTCTTTTCTGTATTATATTCTTCTAGGAAATAAAAGGTGGGAGGATTAGTTAATATTTTAGATTACAGGCGGTAGAGGTGTGTGTAGAGTGTGTAAATTCAGAGTTACTGCTGTTTAATGAACTGCAGTCACATATTGTAGCATATGTACATGTAATTGTCTCCCAAACTGGAGACAGAATCCTTAAAGATTCCCTTGCTACAAATTATTTCCCTAACAAGAGACAGAAATATAATACAGTATTACCAAATTAGATGATTCATTCTGATATGCTACTTAAAACATGCCAAGGACATTAGCTATGGCTCAGCCAAAACCTCCCTGTCTGAAATAAACATTGATCTGATGGAGTCCTGCATTAATTTTTAAAACATAACAGCAGGGGGCAAGGAGGGCCAAGGTTTTTCACTGTAAGCTAGCTGTTTACACAATAGAAATGAGATATATTTTCAGTGCTTACTGTTCTTTTTCTAAATAATTCTCCCCAGAAGCTGTATTTGCAATGGTGAGGTTCTGAAGAATTCTAGGATTTTTTTTTTTTTTTTTTTTTTTAAGGCTCTTCCAGAATAATTCAGTTTTCAGTAAATAGTCTGGAAAAACAAATCTTGCCTTGCACATTGGGTGTAAGGTTGCAGAAATATATTTTTAGGGTAAGGAGCTCGATTGATATTTCAGCTGTATTACATACATTTGGTCTCAGTGCAGCTCATTGTTTATTTTTTGCCCTTGGATGATGCAGTAACATTTAGCTTATATGCATATTGCATGCAACCTATCCCTAACATCTGAATAAATCTTGTATTTTCAGTCATCTGGCATACTTGTAAGTTCTCCACATTTTTTATTACTTTGCTTACAAGTAATTACTCTGGATACAGCACAGTCTATTTATATGCTTTGTAAACACTCCCACTTCCAAATGCTTTGTGGTATCGTTTTCTTCGGTGTCATTATGGAAGATTGTCAAATGAGGGAAGCAGCTGAACTGGACAGGCATAGAAAAGAATGGAAAATAAATCCCTTAACATCAACAAGGAAGCGATTGTCAGTGTCAGCAAATATTTATCTGATAATTATTCTGTTGAGTTATTTACAAGTTTGGAGTAATATGTTACCTGCTGCTATGCAAAATGAAGATTTGCTGCTTTTTCTGCCAGACTGCCAAGTGCAGTAACTTCAGTGCATAAAATTCTATTGCGCAGAAGCAGCTTTGGTGCCACTGGGATTCTTCCCGCTACTTGATGATGGTCTGACAGCAGTGATCAGTCCTCTGGTGCTCTTGCAGGCACAAACACTTATTCAAAAGTACCTTTAGGATAATTTTATTATCTTTTTCTTAAAATAGATGCATGTCTCCATTTTTATGGATTAATGTATTTTCTTCAGTTCTACATGTAGGACAAGGGCACACTTGCCTGGCTGTTGCTAGTACATGTTGTGGCCTCATACTGATTGCCAAAAGAGCAGAAGGAAGTTTCCTATCCCCAGGTTTACTAAATCAAAGGTCTTCAAATCTCTGCCATCCTTGGAAGTGCAGAGAACATGGCATTGAGTGAAGGCACAGAGGTGCTGCTGGTGTGAAATGCTCCCCTCTCCTGTGACCCAGTTCCTGAAATCTGGAGTTCTTCCATAAAACCCATGGGTGTATTTGACAGCTACTGCGATTTTGCAAAGGTAAACTGGACCTGGTAGAGATGATATTTCCAAAAATGAAGGCTATGTTCATATAAAGAAATGTGTCACTGAAATACCCAGGTGGATTTTAAGAGAGGCTTTTATGCCTTGGAAAATTTACCACTTTTTGATTGTCATTGTTTCCTCAGGAGTCTGCTTTGACAAATGTGGTGTTTTAATACCTGCAAATACTCCAAATAAATTGACCAAACATTAACTGGAAGGCTCTGTTTTATAATCAGCCTCATACCGTCCCAGCTACCCCTGTGAATGACAAAAAATAAAACCCAAAACAAAACAAAACAAAAAACAAAACAAAACAAAAAAAAACAAAACAAAAAAAACTCCCACAAAACAAACACAAATACACACATGCCCCATAAATAAAAAAAAAAACCAAAACAAAAAACCAAACCAAATAAAACACTTGTAAAGAATATTAAGCTTAGGGAAATAATTTTCTAGTCAATAATGTTACTTTAAGAATAATGCAAATCTTCTGAACATCTGGGGATATTTGTCCAACTTCCTAGTGTGTATTTAAACTATGAAAATGTTTTCTGAGATAAGAAAGGTTATAGCTGCTATTCTTTGTGAAGGAATAAAATATAAATTTCATTGAAAATGTTTATTAAAATCCATTTTGTTCCAACAGGGAAATAAGAAAACTGTTATATTTAAATATGTAACATTGAAATCATTGTAAGTTAGCTATTAAGAGAATACTTTGCTTTGGAAAAGAGCAGCTAGCTTACATGTGTTGGCTGACCAATTTAAAGCAAAGCTGAACATCTGATAAACATAAATGATATTTTTTGTATGCACATTCTAATGCCATAAGTACTTAAAGACAAAAAAAGTGATCCCCAAACTATAATATAGAAAAAGAACAAACTAGAATTTTTATGTAATTTTTTTTTCCTCCTACTGCTTTTACAGTTGTCTACATTTTGGTCTGTGTGAATGTCTATCTTAGCTGGATGGTTTCAGAAAACCTTAACCAGCCCCAGCTGGTTTTGAATGGAGGTAAAAAGTATTTTATTGTGCCTGTGTTTGAAAATGGAGACTGAGGTAAGGATTGGTATCTCCTGCTCCAAAGAAAATGGCTAAAATCTGGCGGTGCAGAAGATGGTCGTGCCAGCCTGACGTCTTGCCCTGCCGTTACACCTCAGGCAGGCTGTGAGCCTTTCCAAAAGCAGCAATTTGCTTCTGTCCAGGAAAGATACTGAAGGTTTCACCCCTCAGCTTCCTGGAGGTCCCAAGGTGCAACGCCCATCCGCCTCTGGGAGACCTGGACCACCAGAAGAAGTTTGAGGCCCTGTGAAAAGTAATCCGCGGGCCTGTAAGGCCTCCAGCACGCAATGCGAGGTTGCAAACAAAAGTTAATGCTGGTACTTTGACAAGTTCTGGATTTCTCAGCCTTGATGATATCCATGCATTAAACTGTTGCATGTCTTTGGGTCAGCATGGTGCAGTTACGCATATCATCCGTTGTTCAACTTTTGACTACGCCTAAGCCAGCACCGGATAACTAAATGACCATGAGGTTTTTACAGCAATCTGTAATAAGAATAATCCTGGCACATCTGGCTTGATGGCCTTGTTTGATCCAAGCAGGAAAAAAGTGTCAACTTTCAGATGTATTTGTAATTTTTCTCTAGTTTTTTTTAATCAATACTTATAGGAGGATTTTATTCAGTTTTACTTTTTTCACAGGACATGAGTGGGGTGAGGGAAAGGGCTGCTCTGAAATAATTTTGCGACTAATGAAAGACCTAGTTCTTTACTTTCCTGGAACAGTAGTTCTTGTTCACAAATCTAATAAATTTTAAATAACTAAAGAGCAGGATCAAAATTTCTATCTCTAAAAATAAGGTGATGAAAGTAGCTTATTAAAAATACTATGCTATATTGGTGGTACAGCTGTAACGGATTTACAAAAATTAATTATATTACTATAGTAAAAATATCAGCATTGAAGTTTGTGCCAATGTATTTTGGTCTTGGATTCCACATATTCATCTGTCTGGTATTTTCAGAAAAAGCAATCTACTTAAAGTCTCTTTCTCTATAGAAAATCTTTCCTGCCATTATACATGCCTGATCTAGAATCCTTAATTTGGAAATTAAATGTTCATCATACAAAAATACCTTGTTGTACTTGACAGTATTTTTAGCTTTCTTCTTAAATTCAGAGATTCCAAGAAAATGGACACCAATAAGCCCTATTTTTTCCCTTTAGTGGGAGCTAAAGAGTACTGAGGAAGTCCAATGATGACTTACTCATGCGGAAAAAAAAAAAAAAAAAGAGTGGGAAATAGTGCAATTGCCATTTTCATTGATATTTTTAATACCTACTGAGTCTGGAAACACTTGTTCTGATGAATGTCATCAACAAATGTTGTCGGTTTTAAATTACTCCATTGTTCTACATGATTTAGGTACGCTGTGTGTTAAGAGACTCAGGATATTTAAAAACCACTAGAGAGAATTAGTGGGAAGGTGGAGAAAACTTTCTGCCGTATCTGAGCAATCATTTGTTGTTAATGGTTGAGGTAACTGTGTGAAGTTGGTCAAATTATTTATGTTTTTGTGATTAAATTTCTTTCTTTCTAAAGATGGAGTTAATGATTATTCATAGTATTATGACATTATTTCTCCCACTTTCAAGGTTTGGGCAGGGAAAATGGAGTTCTTGTGGCTGCCCCAAACAACTGTATTTTACATCATTTTGAAGGTCATAAACTGGAGTCTCATGGAATTTTCTGCTTATATAATTGGGGAGAAAATTCTGATAAGATTTTTAATGTGAGAACAAGTCCTCTTCAAGGAAGAGATTTATTGTGGTGTTAACCACTGAGCATCAGTAACTTACCTCTCATCAGGTGACAAAGTGGAGGACTGAGGCTTCAGCAAACTCCCCTTGCTGTTGCCAGAAGCTAATTTTGCAGAAGCAAGCCCAAACCGTATTTTAGTTACTGCAGAAGGAATATCTGGGAACACAGGTTTTTTTTTTTGGCTGCAGAGCAGCACTGTGAAAACCTGCCCAGCCCCAGGACTGGAAACAGAGATCATCAAGAAAGACTTTTCTAGGACTAATGAACTGTGGAATGAAGCATCTCCCATAGATGCTGAGAAAATAAAGGGAATGTCTTTAAAAAGGACTGGCCTAATGCAGAGTTCTCTGTGGCTCGGGAATGAAATACTTCTCAGATGACTGCGCTGGTTCTTCCAGATGTGTGAGCAATTTTTAGTGCTGATGAGATTTTGCTAGCGGGCTAAGAGCACCATATGAGTATGGACAGCTTTGCTTCAAATGGACACCATATTTATTCTTTTACAGAAAGTGATTTTCAGGAAATACCTGCAGATTTTATCCTGCAGAAAGATGTCCTGTAAGTGTCTCTAAGGGTTTTTTGACTCTTACTTCCAACGCAAAAGGGTGCTACGAAGCACTACCAAGGAGGTTAAGTAAGGGTCAAGAATTGCTACAAGCTAGTGTTTTTTCACGAGACAACCACAGCTTTTTATTTTTTGCAAAAAACGGCTTTTGCTTCCTTTTACTGATGGAGACAGGGCAAGTTTTATACAATGACAGAGAACCAGGACCCCCTGGGGAGGGCTCCTGCTATGGGCAGGAGGCTTTGAGGAGACCTGCTGTGGAAGCCTTGGTGCAGGGGACCCCACCAAGGTTGCTGAATGCCTGTGGCAGGAGGTCACAGCCACCACTGTGGTGGGGGAACATGTATTAAACACACCTGCCAAGGCCTGTCTTGCTCTGTGTCTCTCAGCACACGTTGGTAGAAGTGGTAATTCAGGTCTAGGAATACAGACTCTTAGTCATATTCATGGACTTAACTTACAAGGGGATTTTCAGCTCAATGAGTATCCCAGAAAATACCTCATGTCAAATGCATCTTCCCTCCTGTAAGAGTGGGTGTCTCCACTTCCCGCCTGGATGGCAAAACACTCCATCAATGATGGGATAAAGATTAACTAAAAATGAAAGTCATTGGGTTTTCTCTAAATCCTCTGTTTTTTTCTTTCACCAGTTGCTCTTAGGCTTCAGAGCCCCTCTGTGAGATGGAAATTTACTGTGCTTTTCTCTCGGCAGCTCTGTCTATTTGGAATTGGAGTCTTCTCATTTGGTGAGCTGTTCCCATGGTTCCCACGTTGCAGTCGTTCTTGCTCTCGTATTTTCCGTTCCTGTATTACTTTCCTAATAACTGCTTCTCAGGGTTCTCTCTTCCTTTATTATTTTCTTGTGTGTTTGGCTAGGCTTCTCTGCATTCTTGGTACGGCATACGATGTGCCATCACTGGAACAAGACGTCAGAGCTTTTCAGCTGCTGGAGGTGGGGTTGCTCCTCGAGAAGGCTTTGCTTCCGTCGCCTGTTTCAGCTCTCTCCAAAACAGTTGTTACTCTGCTTTATGGTGGGTCTCTGCTGTAGCGGTGACTTCCTAAAACAGATGATACCTGGTCTTGTAAACAGTTGCAAGTATCTTGGCTTCAGTGAGACACCTTTCTCAGTTGGAGCCGCTGGAGCCTTGTGGTCTGGAGCCTCTGCTCTGTCTTGCGGCTCACTGAGGTTCTCTTCTGTTTCTTGCTCCTAGCTGGATATATTCCCTTGTTTGCTTTAACTAAGCATCTTAAGGAATCTCACTAGTCTATACGGTCATTTGTGGCTTGGCATTTTTGTCTGTCCTGACTCTACCATCATATTTTTTTCTCTGTGTGCCAGGACCTCTGAAGTTCAGTCCCCTGAACCCACAGCATCTCTCCTTTCCTCCCCCAGGCCCTTCCCCTCACAGGTTTTTATGTGTTGGTCTTGTAAGGCAGAAAAATCCCCTCCGCTCTGAATTCTTCAGAATGTACGTTTATGTTAACTATCTCTTTATTTGGCTAGTAGAAAATTAGAAGGGACAAAATTAATCAAAGAAGTCATCAACTGTGCTCATTAAAAGCATTTCCAGATTTTTTTACATATTCAAAACTGGAAAACATTGCTTCTCACTAATTCCATCAGAAGGTAATAGGCATAACTAGAGAGAGAAGGCAGATGCTGGTCATTATGATTTCTTTCACTTTCTACAAAGAATAGACACATCTAATGGTTTCAGACCCGGAGTCCCTCTTTCTTCAATTTGAGCCAGCTGTTTTCAAAGACATGCTGTAATCCTTTCCATTTCTTGTATTTCTTAATCATATTTGATAGCTTGGTAACTTTCTTTAACCGGAGCAATGTGTTAAACTTTTTTTGGCTGCCACAGAGAGAATTCTAAATAAATATTTTGCTTAACTAGGTTCCAGCAGTTTTGGTACATAGCCTAACACCATATATATTGTGGTGTGCAGGGATAATCAGTTCTCCAAAGGGAACTCAATAGCAGCATGGATCTTCTGCCAAAAATTCCTATTTCTGAGACTGTACCAGGAAACTTGTGTGGGTCCTGTTCTGCTCCTACTCAAGTCAAAGGTAAAGCTCCTACTTACTGTACTGGGATAAAGCTCAGGCTCCGACATTCAGTCCTCACATTCCTGCTTCACACATTTTCTTTAAACTTCTTATTTATTTTTAAATTTATTTTTAGGCTCTGGAAATATACTAACCACTGCTCTCTCCTGTACATTTTCTGGAAGGAAAATCACGGATAGGAACCATTTTCCTCACCTCTTACACTGTTTAAGAGCAGCTCCTGTTCTGTGCCCCAAAGCGTGGCTGAAACTCGGCAGCTGTAATCTGGAGTGACAGATGAGCAAGTCAGATCGTGAAAGGAGGAAAAAAAATGCTGGAAAATGAGAAAACAAGCAGAAGAAGAGCTTGCAGTCATGTCAAAAAGGCAAGAAGTGGTATCTCAAAAGAAGCAATTTTGTATTTCAGTAATCCCTGGGTTTACCTGGAGAGGTATGAGAAACCAAGGTTAGGCTGTGGTCAAGCAGGAGACTGTAGACATGGAAAAATGGGATCTCAGGACATTTACCATAGGAAATGAAACTCCAACATCACTGTGTTGCAATGAGTGCTAACACATTTGGAGCTTGACCTCATCTTTTGGTGTACGTAAGTACACAGATGGCTATATATAGCTCTGGAAATAAACACATGTAATCTGATAGCTTTAAATATAATAGGTTTTGCTTATTAGGCTGTAAGAACAATTGCAAGAATCAAGTGTAAGAATAAAACTGAGTTTTGCACTGAAGCTTAGAAGAGATTTGGAGCTGACTGAAAACAAGGCAATCGGCAACAAGTTTTGGGGCTGACGGACTATTTCCAACAGTGCCACACACTCATTGACACTGGGAAAGGAATTTGATTTCCTTGTGCTTTTTCATTTGCTTTCTGCATCTGCATTAGATGATGCTCATTTCTTCTGCTAAGAGCTTCAGCAGCTCTGAAGGGTGTTAATATCAAAGGAAAGCAGCTAAACTGCAGACTAAGTGCAAGAGCTGCAAGGCAGAAACACACTGGGGAGGGAACAAGGAGATTCCCCTGTGCATTCCCAACCCGCCTGTGGACACATGGCTCAGGCGTGTGAGCTGTGTGCAGTGGGGCAATGGAAGGGCACAGGTAATCCTTTCCCTGGCCCGTGCCTCCCCACAGCCTGACCAGCCCCTGGGCTCCTTACAGGAGACCAGCCAAGCACCCTGCCCAAAGAGCCCAAAGGCAGGGCTCAAACCACGGCAGGGGCTGTGAGAAGGACCTAAAGCACAAAGCAACAAATGACAGTGAATTGTCCTACTTTGACAACTTAATGTTGTAGTTTTTAATACGAACAACCAAACAACCCAGCAAAGCTTTACTTACACCCTGCATGTGCAGTTGGCAAGAATCTGAAGTTGTGTCTTCTTCAGTGCAACACTTCTGGAAAGGGAGATCTCGACATATAATGCCTCCAGCCCATCTTGCTGGGTGCTGCAGGTTGGCTCCTGTCCTTGTCAATGTGCACTGAAACAAGGGCAGGATCTACCCAGGGTCACTCTCGGGGCAGAATTCTCTCTTTAATAGCCCTAATGCAGATGCTAAAGGGTTAGTAAATCAACTATATGTCTACTGTATGCATGACATCTTATTTAAGAGCTTGATAGATTTCATGGAATCACACCAAACCATTCTAAACCCAATCTGTAACGTACACATTTTAGTTCCTCTTAATGCTAATAAACAAAACCTAAATGAAATATAACACTGCAGTTGTTGGAAGCCATTCAAATGTGGCTTAAAACAGAAATGCTGACAAAGACTTTATTTCAGCAGTGTCTAATACCTCCCTGGGCAGGCACCATGTTCTCCTTCATGAACAGATAAATTTTCGTGTTCTGCTGTCACTTTGTTAATGCAAGGTACATAGACAGGAAGACAAAGCATTGTCAGCTTTTACCTTTGGCTTTCAAAAAGTGAAGAAAATAAGAAATCCCCTGGTAGCCAGTGAGAAGGTATAGATTCTGGATGATTCTAGGTACTGAAAATGAATTTGATTATGAAATTAAACACTAAAACACTCAGATGTGTTGCCTGAGAATAATTGTTTTCCCTGTAACGTTGGCTTCTTTTATCCCCAAGGACATTCACTGTCCTAGGTTTCTTCTTGGTTTTCTGACAATTTCCCCTGCCTCCCCCCCCATTTTTCTGCCTGTTCCTAGCTACCTAGATCACTCAGAAAAGGCCTTTTCACCTGAGTGGAGCATCCTCAATGATAACAATATCAGCTCCTTGTCTTGTATAACCTCTCTTTGTGCCTTATCGTTTCTCTCTCTTTCTGCCTTTTGGTAACACATTTGGTTTTATTTCAAGTCACCTTTCTCTGTCTTACCTACAACTTGGAGGTCTTTGTTGCAGGTGTCATGTGAAATCTTTCTTCTTGTAACACGCCGCAAGAGCCAAATACCACAATCCTAACTCACATCAAATTTCTGCTTAGGCCAAGGGAAGTTTTGCCTAAGTAAGGCTGCAGGATTTGACCTCAGGTTTGCTGTACAGTGTGTATTGCAAGGTCTGGTATTGTTTAACTCTACCTTGTTTGTTTTGAGAGACAGTTTGCATAAAGATGCCTTATGGGATAAAGTTACAATAGACTATATTCCTGAGACAAGGTAAGAAAACTGGAAATGAAAGCTAAAAAGACCTTTGTCTCTTTAGGAAGAAGACAGTGAAGGGTGTCGGATTTCTTTTGGCATCACAACGCTACCAAACTACATCTGCTCTTCAAGCATTTTCCAGAGCGAGGATTGCTGGACCCCACTCCGACGATACTCGAGATGCAAAACCTCCGGCACGCTCAGCTTTTTCTCTTTATACCGTTTCATCATCTCCCTTCCCCCCCTTCCCCCATTTTAACGCAACTCGCAGCTTCCTGCCGAGCCCCCCCAGCTGGCGCCCAGCGGGAACCGAGGGCTCTCCGCGCCCTTCGGACGCACTAAGCGGCCTCACCTGTCCGCCTCCTGCCCGCCCCGGGGCCGCCGCCCCGCCCCGCCCCGCCCCTCCCCGCCGGGGCCGCGGGCGCTGCGTTGCGCGCCGCGGGGCCGCGCCCGGGGGGAGTTGCGCGGGGCAGCGCGCACCATGCGCGGCCGGGGTCCGGCCCGCCCCGGGGGCCGCGTTTGCTGATGTAATCGCTGGGCAGCCAGCGCTGAAACCCAACACCGAGGCGGGCGGGGAAGGACCGCCGGTGCCGGGGCAGGCGGCTGCAGCGCCGCTCCGCCGCCGGACTCCGCGGGCAGCCGCGGGGCTCCCCCGCCCCCCCCCCTCCGCCCCGGCCCTCCCCCCCCCCCCCCCCCCCCGCTGCGCCCGCCCCCGCGGGCTGTACGCGGGCCGCCCTCGGGCTTGCGCGGAGCTCGGCGGAGACCTCGGGGCCGGCGGGGTTTCATGGACAGGACCTGACCCTGCGGCGGCGTTCGGCTCCGGCTTTCCCTCGGATCGTCCGCTGCCCGGGCAAATGCATACAAATGCATTTGGGAGCCGAGAGGACAAGGCGAGGACGCGTCTCTCCCGCGGCACAAACGTAAGCGGGAGTCGGGGAGGCGTGACGGCGGGCCCCGCTCCCCCGGCCGGCGGCCGCGCCGCCCAGCACCCCCGCCGGCCGGCCCGCCGCGGGGCAGGGGGCTCGCCCGGGGACGGGGGCAGCGGACGGCGACGCCGGTGGGCTCTGTGTGTGTGCGTCTGCGTGGGTGCGCCCTCACCTATCCTCCGCGCTCCAGCCGTCACCCCGCGAGGTCCCGGGTGCCCCCGCAGGACCGGCGGGCGCTGCGGGGCGCCGGCTCCGCGCACGGAGCCCGCCCGTGCCGGTGGCTGGGCGTCTCTCCCCTCCACGCTCTCCCTTGTCTTTCTTGCTTTCCTCGATGTTCCCGGTCCCATCCAGCACCCTCGTGTCATCTTTCCCCCGTCCAAGCCCACGCCCCGGCGGGCAGCCTGGCCCTGGGGAGCCCGGCCCGGGGACAGTCACGCGTGTTGTGTGTGGCCCCGTGGGGAGCGGGGGCAGCCGGACCTGAGAGCCAGCGCACCCCAGCTCCCCGAGGAGGGAATAGGGGTCTTGGGGAGAGCATAATCCTACAACCACGAGTAGCCCGGCTGCTTGCCCTCCCTTTAGCTACCTAGCTATAAAACACAGCAAATAAACAAAACCTGCAGAATTTACATTTAAGAGCTGAGACTACTCTCTTAATAACAGAGATGACCTGATGAGGTGCCCTGTATTTACATGCTTCTGCAGTAGGCTGTGCTACTTAAAATACATCACCATCTATGATGCAAAGTTAGAGCTCCACTCTCCTCTATAGTTTGCCTAAAAGCAGTCTAGGCAAGATCATTGTGAACTTTTGACAGTTCTAATGATACTATAGCGGTTACTAGCATGTGCCTCCTTTTTGTAAAGTGCTTATTTTATTCTGGTCGTGGTTTAAATTGAGTTTACTGAGAGCTCCAAGCGGGACAGAGAAGGATATGTCTTGCGTTGTAGTGAGGATAATACCACTAAAGTGTGCCTGGTGTATAATTTGGGTGTGCTTGAATGCTTCTGAGCAGTTACGTGGCTGCCTGAAGGTGGCCTTCCCAGGACAGCCGTGTCTTTAACGGCTGTGTCTGTGGGACTTCTTCGCGAATCCTCTGAGTGCAATTTAAAAAAGGGTTTTATTTGATACCTGTGAAGGGATATTGCTCATGAAGAAGCATACATTGAATTACAGGGAAGTAGTACAGTAGCAGAGAGACAGTTGACCCGAGTTCAAAATCAGAGATAGCTTCAGAATATGCATCTATACGCTTCTATCTTGTTTATATAATTTACTTGACAAGAAAGGAACTTGGTTTCTTGCCTGTGTTAAGAAACCAGATTTCTTTGCAAAAGGAGCAAGTTTCCTTAGCGTGTATCAAACCCATCAATCCCTTGCAACCTAGACCACCTTTTTGTGGAAATGCTGTTTTGTCAGACCTGCTACCTGTATAGGGGTGTCTCTGCAGGTTAAATACATAAAACTCCTACAGCTGCATGACTCCTAAATCTCTCACCAAATTTATTGATAGAATATTTAATTTTGAAACATGAACAGTCATGTGTTACCCTTAGCTCCTGTGAGTGATGAGTTGTAGAATGCTTGAAGAGCGATTTAGAAAATGTACAGACAAATCCGGAAAGAGGAGATTATTTCACAAGAGTGGGAATTTGAGCTGTATGCTTTTGCCTTAATATAGTGTAAAACACTTCGTGTATGCTATCTAGACAAGAGAGCTAATGTAAAAAATAGGGAGTGTACTCATAGAAAGGTTCTAAAAATCACATCTTTTTCATTAATTTTTCTCCTTTTAGAAATACTAGCAGAGTTGACTCTTCTTCTGGACATGATAGTTTCTCATCTCAAGCCAAATGCTGTCCAGAGACAGGAGTATTTTGTGTCTCTCCCTTTTTCCCATCTTTCAAATTGTGAACTGGTGATAAAGGATTCGGGAGCTTCCCCCCTCTCTGGTGAGGTACACAGCCACATCTGTGCCCTAAGGGTATGGGACTGTCACCTGGGAGAGGCTTTGGAGGCAGTTGTGTCCGCTCAAGCCATGTTGATAGTAGGTCTCTTAAAACTTGGGAAGCAGCACTGGATTTGCTGGGTGATCTCATTGTAGCAGCAAGGGAAAGTATCTGTCTTATCAGATATGGAAACATAAGGGTTTTAACAGCTTGTGGTCTTTGAGAAGCCCAGGGCATCTTTGTCTACGAGGTGCTGTCATCTTCCCAAAGCCCTCCTCGGGTTTGATGGACACAAACCGGGCCATTCTCCTCAGCAGTCCTCAGAGGAAATCCAGTGAAGCAATGCACGTGGGGCATGTGCTGGTATTTAAACTGTCATCACTGATGAGGGCAGGCTTGAATGCATCTGTGCCAGTTACACTGGGAACAGGCTTTCCTGCCTTCTCCAGCAGCCAGCCAGTGCTATTTCTTCCTTTAAACTTGAGATTTAGGAAAGTAGCCTGGAATGAAGAGGACACTGCTGTGCACTGAACAGACCCAAGCTCTGTACCCTGAATAGTCTTCAGAGGGTAGAATTTTTCATCATTGCTTGCCACAACTTGCTTTGAAGCTTATCAGTTTCCTCATCTATCCATGACCCCCAATGGAAAAAACCAAACACGGATAGTCGCTGTGCACTCGTTGGAAGAGACAAACAGCCACAAGATGTCAAAGATTATCAGAAAGATAAGCTCTATTTTATGTGGTAGAATAGTTCACCCACATTTGATAATGCCTTCCTCCAAGCATTATATAGTTGCCCTCAGCTTGTTCTTGCATTTAAAATAGGAGAGAGGATGAAAAGGTGGGAGGAAGCTTGAGAGATACCTAGACTCTAGGACAGGACATAGCCAAGGGCTACTGGAACAGCTTCATGTGTGATGTTAAATGGGGAAAAACAGCCAGCATTTGAGTCAGCTGGAGTCTTCCCTGCCACGTGCTTTGACTGTTATATAGTGTTACTTTTCTGTTACGTCCCAACAGGGCAAGTTTCCCAAAGAGTTCTGGGCTCAGCTGAGGCAGGCTGTCCAGGGTTTCTGTGTGCCGCTTGCTTTGCTCCTTGCAGCTATGGCAGATGATGGATCAAGCCGTGTATGTGTTACACAGCAGGGAGCCTGGTGGCTTAGTGGCGGTGCTGGTGTGAGAATGGAGACTTAAAAGCTGCAAATGCAGAGTAGTGATCTTGACCAAGAAGGGAGGATTTGCATGAATGAATTCTCTCAGAAAGATAGAATTTAATTTTTTCATCTTTGGCCATGGAGGGCTCCCTTGTACAACTTCACTTTAGGTTGCACATGATTTCATTTACAAAAAGTTTTACTTATTGTGAAAAAAGGTAGAAGGAAGACTAACTTTTCCCACACATTAGAGGACCTCTAGTCCTATGGTTGTCTCTGGTCCCTGTTTTTTTTCTTAGCTGATCACTCATCTGTTCTTGACATTAGCTGGAGAGCACTGTGTAAGCCAGACATTTGTCTTTACCTCTCACTAAATGTTTCTGTGTATCCAGTTACATCTGTGAAACTTACAGCCCTGGGAGAATTTTGGAATTTCTTGCCTTCTTACAATGTTTGCTGGGAGGTGATGGAGTCAGATACCTGACACACAGCCTGTCTCTGGCTGACGTGGAAGAGGCTGTTTCAAAGTTAAGAGGAGTCAATTCTTCATTTTGGGATCTGAGGTTCTTTGAACATCCTGACTTTGGAGTTAACTAAAATGTCTTATGATATTTTTAATTGTGAATTCATTTTGCACCCATGAAAGTCAATTAAATAAATAAATAGTTGTTCTGAGTTTTAGCTGATATTGTAATGCATGGCCTTTCTTCTGAATGTAGTTTGCCACCAGAAACTATCTTCTGTCACTGAGTTTCTCATTAGATGAAAAGATGATGCACTGTGTGACACAAACTATGAACTTGAATTCTGGTCTTCAGAGCTGAAAAAAATTGAGTGTCGCATAGCTGATCTGCTGTTTGGACAACAGTGAGTATTAGCTCTTTTGTAGGAGTGGCAGAACTGCTCCAGTAGACATTTCCTGGCTGTAGCAGGAAAAAGCCTGAAGAGAGAAGTAGCCAGGGACTGCAGTGGTTAATTAAAAAATGTGCCCTTACAAGCACATTGGGATTTGTGAGGTGTAGTTTTCACCCCACTCCACTTCTGTGATCAGAACTGGAGTAATGATGCATGGTTTTGAATATCCTGTACATTCTGTGCATTTTCTTCTAAAAAAACATGATGTATCTACAGTTTTACAGGGGCAATACCCCTGACAAAATATTACCATTATTGTGCCTTACTGCTCCTTAAATTATTCATTTGTTCTGATTGTCAAAACTTAAGCTCTCACAATATGCAAATCCACATGTAGGTGTATAAACAATTGACCTAATTTTGTCCAAGATCCAGCCCACTTATTTGCTTTGAAAACTTTGAGCAGAAGTTTTGAGGAATGCTGCAGAAAACTCTTTAAGATATAGCAGGAAAATTATGTTTAGTCTAATTTTATAAAGCTTCTCTTCTCTGCCTCTGATTTGAAATCTTGTTTAAACAAGTGCGTTGCCTGAAAATTGGTGTAGCAATTTCTGAATACAGTCCAGGCTGCTGATCAGGTGGAAAAGGACAGCAGAGAGGTTTGCCAGCTGGAGAGTGGGTGATGGTGGATAGTGCACTTTTAAAATTAACGTTTGACCCAACACATCTGTAAGGAATGGGTATTGTTTGGGTCTTTAATGCTTCCTTTCTTGTCCCAGCATTTGCCGTGGGTGTTTTTCCTCATAACAGGAATTGGAGGAAGGGCCAGCCGGTGGGCTTTTGGCTGGCAAGTGTCTGTCAAGGGCTGGGCTTGGGGAGGGGGTGGTTGAGAAGTATTTGGACTGGGGAGGGGGCCTGCAAGAAGCAGTGGCAACAGCTGTGAAGTAGCCTCTTCCCCTAAACGGGACTTGGGGTTTCACCCCAGTTTTCAACCCACAGTGAAACTGTGTAAGTGGAAGGAGAGTTAGTAATCAAACCCCTCTTCTGCTAGATTAATGAATTTTTACTTTTTGTTTTTTTTATTATTATTATTATTTTTCTGCTTTGTTTCACTGAGCAAATTGATAAAACCAGATTTTTTTCTCCGTGATTTTAATGCACTTGGATGTTTCTATAATGTTTGAATTGCAAACCCTTGATAGGAACATTGAGATTTTTCACTAAAACTGCTATATATATATGTGTGTGTGTGTGTGTGTATGTACATATATATAAAAATAAATATTTAATTCATGACACGATTTCTTGGCATTGTAGCATTACTAATACTTGGTTTATGCATAGATTATCCCCTGAGCTGAAGGCAACCTGGCAGCAAACACTTAGTGGAAAGGATTTGTCTGTTATTGCTGTTTGAACCCTACGTTCCTGTATAAAGTGGTAGTGTTTTCTTCCTGCACTTTTTCTGCTGAGAAAACCTGACTAATTATCTGGTGAAGTTACATCACATGAAGTTACAGATGTTCATGTACACATAAAGTATAGAAAGCAACTGTGTTACCTTCAAATACTGTCCGTTCTAGATACTTAAGTGCTCTCTGGCATGGTCCAGCAAACACTTCCAGTCAATCTAGCATTTATTATGAAACATCAGTGAGGTTACATATGTTAATGAGCAAGCAGGATGAGCTGTTGTTATCAGAACGGTCGAGCTGTTGAGTAGTTAGTATCATAACTCTATTTCTGATATTTTAGAAATATTTCTCCTTAGAATAAATAGATACAGGTTACTGTAACTGTTACATACATCTGTTTCTGTGCTTGGATGTCCGACATTAACAGAAAATATATTTCTCATTTATTAAAAGATTCAGTCACTGATAAGTGTGTGATTAGAGGCTAATCTGACTAATATAACTGAGTAAAAACCAGCAGACTGTTTTTTTTTTAACCATGGTTAAAAATGTATTCTTTGCCCAACATCCAACACTTTTCATTTAAAACAAATTTTGAGAGAACAAACATATATAAGGTTGATGTAGATTGTTGCAGTTGGTGAGCCTATGGCACCTATCAGTACTGCACTCTTCTGAGTATGAAGTTTTGACTCAAAATGTCTTGTTTGTAACATAGCAAAATTTTATAATACAGGAACAAAAGTGTGACATGACGTTTTCATTTATGGTAAAATGATGTGATACAGTGACGAGACTGATAGCAGATCAAAAGTATCTAATGATCTCTACAGGCATTAACTTGTCATTTATTTTATAGTTTCTTTACAGTAACTTTTTTTTTCCTTCCAGGAATAAATTTACTACATAGCAGCATTCATATTTGAAGGCTGCTGCAAGAAAATATAAACCAGATGCAGTTACTTTATTAACAAAATCCACTGTAAAATATATGTACTATATATGAGGGCATACATAATCCTCGATCTTTGTGTAAAACACCACCTCAGCATCAGTGGAAGGTTGTAGAATGTGATGGCTTTGATCTGGGACTTGAAGTCAGTGGTATCCTGCCATTGACTTTGGATGTTGAATCAAGCCTTTAATTCCTTGACTTTCTGAAACTGTAGATGTTTTCTCACATGTTCTTTTTTTCTTTCTTTCCCTTTTAGGAAAACTCTCCTTTTTATTGCAATATGTATAGCTGTGGGTGTTGCACAAGTACCCGAACAAGGTGAGAACAGTTTTTTAATAACAGGACATTTGTATAATCTGTTACTAGATGAAAAGAGTAAATGGCTGTTGTTACTAGTGACCTTAAGTTTAGTTCCTTAATGATGACTTAAAGAAAATACCAGCTACAGCATAATGAGAGCAAAAGTTCAAAGCAACCAGTTTGGAAAAGATGACCTTTTGAAAATTACTCAGATTTTCTGTCTATGAAATTGCTTACATATTTAAGCAAGCTCTTCATAAAAGGGAAGCCTTGTACAGTGAAAAGACTTTGATTGTGTCTTCACTGCAAGTGGGTGTCCTTGGGGGTGGCAAGCTGTGACTGAGTTACCTTTGCACTTAGGGCTGTGCAAGCAAACCACTGCACATAATAAAGGCTTAGTTTAGGATGGCATCATTAAAGCAAAAAGTGAAATTGTGTATTCATTTGGTTTTGCATTCACATGCAGATGTTAATGAGGAAATAGGGTTGTCTTGTTTTTAGTTTTTTTTTTTTTTTTAATCTGCCAGCTGTTGTAACTGCACCAGATGTGCAGCTTGCACTAAGAGACTGCTGTGGGAATATTAGCGTCCCAAAGCGGTGGCGGTTAACATGCCATTTGGTCATTTCTTATCTGCCAGGAGAGTGGCAGCATCAGTTGTCTGCCACCTTCCTTCACCACACAGGTGAAGCAAGAAATAGGTCATCCTTGATTGGTAAGTGTGTTAACTGCAAATACTCAGCTGAAAACAAACAGCTGGGTTGCATGGTTAAGACTCATTCCTGATAATGTTTTGCTTGAGCCCTGTGGGATATCTCGGCAGCCTCCCACCATTATTCTCACCAATGCCTTTTTCCTTCTCATCATTCCCTGTGACTGGCAAAGCTTGGGTTTTTTTTCTTCAGCTGCTTTCCCTGCCCCCGTTCTCTTTGTAGTTTTGCCTTCCATTAGTTGCTCATTGTTTGCCTGGTAAGATTGGTTGTTGATTTTTCACATTCAGCTCAATGGGGGACATATGCTTTTCTGATCATGGGATTTTCCCAGATTTTTCTAATAGCTGAGCCAAGCTCTCGTCAGAGGAGGGGTAGCACACATGGATGTGTGTGGCCTGCCCTGCTCCAGTCCTGTGGGGATGGGAAGGGAAGAGGCTGGTTTTGGGAGGTGGTTTGCACTTTCCTGCTGTAGCGGGAGAGGTGAGGGATGCCAGAGACAGGTGTGCAGCAACGGTTTGAGTTGTCTTCATCCCTCCAGCCCATGTTCCTCCTCTGCAAGGAAATAAACAATTTCTCTCATTTCTCACGTGCCTCAGCCTGAGAACTGCTTTTCTAGTGAGACCTCAGGCAAGGACTGTGAAGGCTACAGGACTGAGGGACAGCAGCAACACAGGAGAATGGGTGCAGTCTGAGGCTTATTTGCCTTTCTGCTGAGAGTACCTCTGTGCACAGAGCCTTGCAGAAATAGGGTAGAGCCTTCAGTCTTGACACGCTAACATTTGCTTATTTTTTATTTTATCACCAACAAATGAAGGAGCTTTCCCACTTTTTTTTTTTTTTTTTTTTTTAAATATTACTCAACAGCATTTCTAGACCGCTATATAAGAAACCTTACTGATTCGAAACTCCCTTCTACCTCCCCATGCACAGATGCCATCCATGACTCCATTTTCTTTAAGTACTTGCTTGGGATCAAAATGGTGCATTGAACTTTGATGCAACTTTCTGTCTGTAGGTGAATTTGGTCCCTCATGGACTTTATTTGCACAGTGTATAAACAAGTTTGCAAAAAGCAGTTCAGCAAACAGCGGACTCCTCAAAAAAGGAGCAACTCAAGTATATCCTTCAGTCTCAGTACATAACCTGCAGCGCTAGCACTATTCCATTTGCAGTGCTTAGAGTTTGTCCAGGAACAAGTTTGCTTTCCCATCAGGAACGTGTTAATACTCAAGTTTGTTATTAAAACTTTCTTGGCAGTCTTTTTTTTTTTTTCAAAATACGAGTATTCTGTCGAATACGAAGATGCTACCTAGAGTAATTAAAATTCTTTCTCTCCTGAGCTGATGGGACAGCCTGTGCATGCTCTACCTGAGAAGCTATGCCTTGTTCATTTTGGTAGGCTGCTGTAAATTGTGTTCAGTGAAATATGTGTAAAGATACAACCTCAGCCTTCAGGAATAGTGCTTTGAGTGTGGCTCAAGGACGTACAGAATCAGTGTATCTGGTTGGCTTTCCCATGCCAGTCACTCAGCCTGGAGTTGGGGAGAGGATTGGTTGCAGCCAGGTATCTTTATTTACCCGACTGTGGATGCAGCATCACCTAGGAAATGGGCAACCTGATGAGTAATGATTCTCAGTTCTGGTGGAGCAGACTGATGAATGAGTTACCTATACTAGTAAAGGGAAGGTGGGTAATGTGTATACGAGGATTGCTGAAATGGAGAGAGCACCCCAAATATTCTACCTTCAGAATGGTCATGAGTATAGAGGAATGTGGAAAATGAACAGGAGAGAGTGAACAGAATACAGGTGTGGAACGATCAAATAACCAAATCTCCCTCATCCCTCCCCAGTTTCTTTTTGGGACTTTTTTTGTGCCACAGAAGGGTCAGAAGATTTTTTTACCAAAGCCCATGTTAGATTTTCCCTCCTCTCATGATGCAATAAGGTTGTGAATTTTTCATGTCCTCCTAGGAGGTGAAGTAAAGTACTTGGCACCAAAAACCTCAAAGAACTTTTCCTTCAGGAATATGAGCTGTTACAATTTGGGGGACTGATGGATTGAGTCAACAGTAAGTGGAGACATATGTTGTATAGACATGGGTAAACAAAGAAAACTGACTACTAATAGGTAAAGAAAATAGCGGTTGTCATGCTGGGAGGACGAGTTGAGAGGGTTGCCTGCTCCCAAAACCCTATGTACTGCCAAGAGCTTCTGAACGCCTTAAAATGTAATAAAAATACATGTTGGACCAGAAATGAAATGACTGGCCAAAAAAGTTTGGAACAGTGTTTTGGCTTGACAGTGGGTTAACAGGCAGCAAATCAGCAAGGAATAATCAGTCGATACTTAATCTTTTGCTGTCATTTTTCACACAGCACATATTTGTGTTTAGCTTTCTCAGGACCTGTCATTGCTTACAGAAATCTGTTTGCAGGATGTGGAGAACGTGTCTTATTTCTCATCATGCTCTCTGATGATTTTCCTTTTTTTTTTTTTTTTTTAACAACTTTTAAACAATGTGCTGTTTTCAAATCAGAACTGCCAAAATTTTGGCAAGTTTGCTTGCAGTTTGAGACTTAGTAGCAATACTCTTGAGTGTAATTTTTAAATTGACCGTTTTAAGCCAGTTTAAGCTTTTTGTTTTATACTTCAATTTATAATACTTTGGACAGATCACGTGCATTGTTATTTTTAAATACAAATATATAATTACAAATACTCTAGAACACAAGTTCTTGTCAAATATTTCAGGTTAGGATGTGATATTTAGGCACGACCTTAGGTTAGATTATTAGCTTTTCTCCTCTGTGCAGTCAGCTGGTCCAGCCAGTGCACAGAAGCGCTGAGGTGGTGTCTCCAGCCTTGGGGTATTATTTACATGTGTAAGACCTCTGCATTGTCCAGAGCTCAGGATCTGTGTTTCTTCCTAGTTTTCACAAGGGCAGTACAAGTAGAGCTTTCTCCTCTATAACTCTGCAGACCACGCAGGACCAGGGTCCTGAGAAAGTATGGTCGTTCATTAGCAGATGCATTGTGCTTCAAAGCTTTACTATAACATGATCTCTGTTATCAGTTTGACAGATAAAAATACAGCCATAGTAAATTAATTGCTCTGAGGCAAAACATCTTGAGAAATGGGCGTACATATGACTTTCGGCAAAGACATGCTTTCTCGTACTTCTGTCTGCGCTGGCTACCTGCCAGGATAATCTTGGCACATCCATGAATCTCAAACATGACTCGAAACACTACAAGGTGTGTAATTAACTTTCAAGATGTACAGTGCATTCAAGTTGATGGTTTCGGTTCCAATTTATAAACCACTCTCAAGGAAATTTTGGGTTGTTTTCATAGTTCACCACTGAAACTAAGCCAACATCTGTCTATTCTTAAAGTTTGCTATGAATACATTCAGTAAACAGAGAAAGGGAAGACTGGGAAAGGAGACCTTTCTTTCACTGAAAAGAGTGAACATCCATTTGTGTCAGTTGCTCTTTTTCTAAATATAGCAGCGAATCCTTAACTTTTTTTGGTTACTCTGAATTTTTGTTATGTTTATTTTTTATGTTTAATGGATTTATTTACTTAGTACAATGTGTGTAATAAAAGTATCCTCAGCTTAAATGCTATGGAAAGTGCCAGTCTCTTCCCAGTCTTATTTGATCAGTGCAACTGCTAGATGCTACTAGTCATTTTTAATATAGGCAGTTCACTGAAGCTTAGGTCCATCCAGTTGTTCCAAAAAAGATAATACTCTGTGCTTCTGTGCAGTGCTGTTTATGAAAACTATAATGTTCCATTTCCCCTGGTGCAGAAAATTGGAAAATTTAGGTTAGAGGGACCTTGCACTCATCTGGTCCTACCTCCTGCTGAGGTCAGGGTCAATGCTGAAGTTCAGGTTGTTGGGTCTTGTCCAGTTGGGCTTTGAAAATCTCCAACAATGGAGATTACACAATGTCTCTGGCTCCCTGGTCCAGCACTTAACCACTTCTGCAGTGAGAATGCTTTTTCCTTGTATGGATCTGGAATTTGTTGTGTTGCAGCTTGTGCCTGGTACTCCTCAGCTTTTCTCTGTTTTCCCTATATCCCCAATTCAGATAATGGACAACTATAATTAGATACTCCCAAACCTTCCCATCTCCAGTCCAAACAAATGTAGCTCCTTCAGCGTTTTGTTATGTCATGTGTTTTAGCCCCCAACCTTCTTGTCTTTCATTTTCATGATTGTGTTTTGTCTCAGTCTCCGCAGTATTTCTGTAGCACCTTTCACAAACACCCAGACAAGCAGTTTTACCAACCAGTGCTGTAAACACTGTCTTATTTTGTCACCCTATAGGAAGACTGCTGGGGACCTGCAGTTCAGCTCCTATCCAAGCCTTTGTAGTGTTTCTGTTTCAGCTGCATCATAAGGGATCTAACAGTGTCTTTATATTCATTCTGAAGGAAGAAGGTGTTTATGACCACCAACTCCCAACATGCTTAAATCTGATTTAGGCAATACCAAATAAATTCAATCATCTTTATCCATTGTTTTACTCTTTAGGAGGAAAGTGGCTTTGACTTCTTACCCGAAGTCACATATGATTTCCATTTATCAGGAAGCCAGATAATTGTGTTTCTACCCATTAGGTGAAGATATTTAGCAAGGTAAGAGATGGAGATACTGTAAGGTCCAGGCTAATAGAAGCTGGGCTAAAGCAGAAAGCCCACGTTATAAGACAACACTAGAAAAACCAACAGCGAAAACAACTGCCCATTCCACCATGTAGGAAGATTTCCTATTCAGACTTCTATAGGACATAAATCAGTAGGACAGCTGATTTCTGTCTCTTTAATGTCTATTCCTGCTGTGGAGTGCACTCTTAATTCAATATCTTGTCTGGGTAGCTGCAGCCTTGCATTCTCTGGGAGAACAGATGAGCCAGAAGATGGAAGCACTGCCCCTTGGGTCCTGACATTTCTCCCCTTTCCTTGTTCCTCACTGCTTCTGCTTCTGCAGAGTTCACCTCAGCCAAGGCCCCAGCAAGTGAATGTGTGGAGGGAGAACAAGCAGCGGCGTGCTCTGTTGCATCTCCCGTTGGAAAGATTTTTGTTTTCTTCTAGTCTGACTACCATTGGCACAGATACATACAATCAAGGGTGATCCCACTGGGAAAACAATTCCCTTTGAAGCCAGCCTTGTAATGGCACAGGGCCTTGCTTGGCAGGAGGAGAGCTCCGAGGTGGAAGCACAGCGATTCTTCCCAGGTATCAGTCGAATTGCCTCTGCAGCATGTAGTAGCTCCTTGGCAAGGCTTACTTTTGTATTTTGCTTTGAGCCAGGGACTATCTTTTGGTGCTCTACTGATGTGTTACTGTATTACAAATAGTTTGTCCCTTCTTAAAAACAAAGCAACCCTCCCCTCAAATGCCTTCATTTAAACTTTTTAGATAAAGATGAGCACAGTTTTACTGCAGAAGGCTTTTGCAGAAGAAAAAGTTGAAAAAAAAATCATCTGCTCAGAGTAGGCAGGATTAGCCAAATAAATAAGGAACTAACAAAGTATGTTCATTGACTACTGTGAAAAGGTTGAAGATAACAAATGGGGATTTTTCAGTTTCATGAATTGATTAACCTACAATGGGAATTACGTGAGCCTTTCTGTCTGTTTTGTTTTTTGATTTTTTTAAAGATGGAAATTTTGTTCTGGCTATAATTATTTCACTGATTTATGTGAAAGATTGGTGTGCCTTACACTAGGAATTTGTTGGCCTTGCTGTGTGCAGTATATATGCTCTGGGAAATACAGATTTGTTAAGATGTACATACATGTGTTTATATGGATCTGAATTTATGAGCTTTTAAACAAAATCAATAGTATGCCTTTATTTCTTTTTACAGCAATAGATGTTCTTCATCAACTAGGCCTTGTGAAAGATGTTCAGCCACCCTCAGAGACGACAGTGCCCTCAACATCATCTCTGTTACCTCAGGGTGTTCGTCTAACCGTATCAGGAGTTGTACTAACTAGTGATGCACATATTGAGTCCCCAATCAGTCAAGTCATACCATCAAGTGTAGGGCAGCAGTTCACCATACTGGTTGGGTTGTACTCTTACAGAGTAAATAACGCTTTCCTTTTCAGTATTAGGAACAAAAGCAGACTGCAGTTTGGTGTCCAGCTGCTACCAAGAAAGGTGGTGGTGTACACCGGAGGGAAGCAGTCTGTATACTTTGATTACAGTGTTCATAATGAACAATGGCATTCATTTGCCATTGATATTAAAGTCAAGACAGTCTCAATATTTGCTGAGTGTGGAAAGAAGTACTATAGCAGAGAAGTACTTTCTGAAGTGGAGACGTTTGATTTGGATGGTTTATTTACCCTGGGAAGGATGAACTCTCACTCCGTCAGCTTTGAAGGAGTTATATGTCAGCTAGATATTATTCCCTCTGCAGAAGCCTCTGCAAACTATTGTAAATATGTGAAACAGCAGTGTCGCCAGGCTGAAACGTATCGATCTCTGCTAGGAGCCCCACATGTGTCAGATGGGCTGGATATTTTTTCAATGATGATGATTGATGAGAAAAACCAGTCAGAAGGTGTATCAGCTTATGGAAGGAAAGAAGCATCAAACATTCCTGTTACCAGTGTTGCTCAGATTCACTTTCTACCAGAATCCTTTGAGTCAAGAAATGTCTCTGCATTGGAGTTTGCAGAGGCCAAACCTCTGTTGCTGGAAGCTTGGCCTGAAACAGAACTCCAGATGAACGTCAGTCTGCCTCTTCATCATCGGGAGACCAGCAAAAAAAGAAACATCACTAAAACCCCCACAGGATCACATCCAAATACTCTAGATAATACCACAGAAGATGCAGGCATGCAAAGTGAGCCTTCTCTGATCTCCCCTGTAAAACAGAGTAAAACTAAAAGCAAGGGAATGGACAAAACAAAGCAACATTTAGATGAACCAAGCAAAAAGCTGCAAATCTCCAACACAACCCTGCACAGTTTGCCTGCTGATCTCTTTCTGGATAATCAGCTCAGTCCAGGGCAGGAAGGTGCATTTGATGCTGATGAGACTTACCACATGGAAAACAGTTATGAAATTGGTATTGATAATTATGCTTATGACTATGAAGATCTTGACAAAATGTTTGAAATGGGAAGTGTCAGAGGTGCAAAGGGGGAAACTGGACCTCCTGTAAGTTATCTTTACTACTCTTTTTACTATAATGCAGCAGCATACATTTAACAGAGGCTTTGAAAGAAACCTCACAAAGCATGCCAAAGCTGTGACTGCAACTTTTCCTGACTGTACTGTAAAAATGTTTGTCTGCCTTAAGTATCTCTCTTTCCCGCATGTAATTTTGCTGTAAGTGTTGTATATTTTCATTTACTGGCAGAATACAAAGACATTCAAGACATTCACATTCTGGTGAAGTGGTAGGCAACCCAGACTTTTTTAAAATTTGAAATGCAGCTAGATGTTTGTAACTACTAATTATGGAGACTGCTCACTTAATAAAATTACAGGATAAATTCATACAGTATGCAAATGTAGACATGGATCCATGAAAAGAGCAATCAGGCTCTTTGGAAGACTGACGTAGTTTTCTGATTTGAACAATGCTATCAAAATTCATAGTTGTAGAACGAGACCAGTTGCAGAATCTATTAATAACAGAAGGTTATGGGGTCATGCAAACCTGCATGTAAAAGGATTTTTAGAACAGTTTTACAAGATTTTGTGGCATTTTTTCAGTTCACAGGGTAAGTGACCCCTGAAACAATTGCAAATGCACAGTAGCGCTTTCAATAAAAACCCGTTTGTTCTTTCTTATTGTGTGCACGAGGCTCAAACTTTTTAATAAATAAAAATGGGAGCAATATATATGAAGCTATCAGACAGGAACAGCAGTTTCTGCTTAGCCTGGGAAATATGATAGTGCTTGTTTGAGTTTTTGGTTAAAATTTTTAAACTGAAGTGTGGAGTAGATAATTCCACTTGCTCTTCTTGTGTATGTGTATGCATGCATTTGTCTGGTTATTGCTGGAAAGTAACTTGATATGTCTTAAGCAGCTCCTAATATATATTTGAATGTGCCCATAAATTTATGGGATATATGCTTTCAGCACTGAAATATCTTAAGATAGTCAGCAACTGAAAGTCTATTTAAAAGTTCAGTTTTTACTCTAAACAGGATCCAGTTGCAAAGGGATTGTTGCACGTTTGAAAAATGTGTTAACAAGTAATTCACGTTAGTCAGGGGTGCTCTTGCTTAATCTTTTTTGAATGTGAAATCAGTCTTTTTTTCTTTTGGCCCTTACAATGGTACTTATGGAAACATATCGCTAAGTATGTAGCTGCCATCAACACAAGGTTAATTTCCATTTTTGGAGTTTAGGATGTTTAGTAACTGCTAATGGAAGCTTTTAATTTTAGCACATAGCTTGACCATTGTGATTTCAGTCAGTTCCAGTCAAGAAGGTTAAATCCATTCTTTTTTACATAGCACAGAAGTGGCTACTGATAATGCTGTTGGTTGTTTGCATTACTAAGTAACTCCAAGCAAATGCTCTGGGTTTTTTTCTAGACAGAGATGCTATACATACAGTGTCAAAGTTGATAGCTAATTTTGAGAGTTTAAAGATGTCTATGTTAGCATTTTCTGTGCCTGTCCTACAGGCTGGGAATACAGAAGTTTGTCTTGTCTAGGAAGGCAGTTAGAGCAGACCATGCGTTTCGTATAGCTCGTAGCAACAGCTATGGTGCATTTGTGCTGAAGTGTTTTGCTGGGTCAGTGTTTAAATAACATACCCAAGGTATTAGAGATCTGTAGTAGAGCTGGGAAGTTGATCTAGACCTTTGTGGGCACTAGTTTGGCTGAAGGGGCCAGCAGCACCCACTGGAACGGAGGCAAAGCTCAAGCGTTTTGCTGCCATGGAGATTGATGCCAAGGGGAGAAGATGTTTCTGCGTGACCTTGTCCACACAAGCTCTTGTAAAGAATTGTGCTCCATGGAGGTTGTGTGGCACAGTACCTGCTGCTGTTGGCCTCGGACTTGAAGAGGTGATCTTGGTTTGCTTTCTCAATCTAGTACACCTGTGTAGAGAAGGCCAGTGATAATCCAGCTTTTATATGTGTGACTCTAACACTTTAATACAGAAGTACCCACAGAGTCTTATCAATGGGGAGCCTAAAAAAAGCAACACTGAGAAACTTGCAGACTTCCCTTGCAGCAAAAAATCCTGATGAGGCATGAAACCTTCCCTTCTTTTTTTTTTTTTTTTTTTCCTTCTTTCATTACATTGTGGTTGCTTTGAATCTTCTTTCAAGATTTCAATGCAGAAATAATGTTCATTCTATTGGAGTTGACAGTCAAGAACTAGCTTTTATGGTTCCTAAACTCCTCAGCTTCATTTCAGCTTTTAATCATCTACCAAAACTGATTCTTGCCTTGTATAATTAGGCCTCTTGTATTCCATGATCCTACAGCTATGGAATTTACCCTCTGCTGCAAAGCCTGGCTCCAGAAATCAGACTTTCATTTATGGATAGCATATGGAAAAGGGCACCTATTTCTTCAAAATTGTTAAGACCCCAATTAAAATTCTAGCTGTTATAATGACCAAAATCCCCTACAAAAATATAAACTAAGTTTAAAGTGGAACAGTGTGGTGTCCTGAACCACTGGTTTAGAGGGAAATATACTCCATTAATCTAATGAGCCACTCCTTTTTGTGTTGCAGAGGGTGTTGGCACTATATAAAGATTCAAAAAACAAATAAATCTGGTGTGTATTTTTAACTGTTCAACTTTCAAACTGATATTCTTAATTGAATAGTCCTAAAGCAGTTTGCAGTAACATGATACAGAGTCCCCCGCTGGCAGAAGGAGGGGTTGATGTGACCTGATTGCTGATTTAGATTACTTGCTGGTAGGTAATTGCATCTGTAGGCCTATCTGCACAGGATTTGGTTTCCTCTGAGAAATTAGCTTGGAATTAGTTTCCTCTATTGGAAAAGCTTTCTGGATTGTGAAGACCAAAAGGTGGTGTTCCTTAGGCTATCTAGTTGGTAAGGAAAAGCAGTCTGGAGATACTGCCAGGAGGAATTGGAAATGCAAGTTGTGCATTAGGCAGAATTGAGTCCTGGATGAAATGCTCTTATTCCAACGAAGAGATCTTAGAGTGAGAGCCCTAGAGAGGGCAGTTCAGAGATCCTGAATGTGGTGCTAAATAAACAGCAGTAAGGGTAGCATCAGCTACCCTTTCACTCTTAGCTTATTTAACTTATTTTACTCTTAGCTGCTCTTTCATATGATAGCTTATTTCACTCCTAGCTCATTTCTTAGCTTAAGCAAGCAATTTTGTTCAACTATCCCTGGCCACAGGAGATATATCAGGCAGTCGGTCACTTACCTGCAGAGCTAAAATGCATGAAACCCTCACATTTCCCTGGCCAGTCTGAGAAATTTATCTCAGTATCTGCTGATTCAGAAAAAAACGTTTTTTTTTTTTTTCTGTTCAAAATTCAGATAAAAAGATTCTTGCTGTTTTATTTTTAGTAGCAAAAAGATAATGCTAGTCTTAAATATTTAACATTTCATTTAATTCCCCTGAAACTGATGCAGTTTCCCTATCTTCTGCACAACAATATTGAAAAGCTTTAATCCATAACCCAAAGTCATACATATATTTCTCTGAATATATTGCTTTGGCTGTTGTAGGAATTCTTGACAGAGAAAGGGAAAGACTACCACAGCAGTAAAGAAAGGAGATTAATTGTACACAAGTGACTGCCTGCTCTAGGGTATTTGGAAAGAGAAGCATACATTTATGTTATCATTCTAGTGAAATGCAAATGAAACAAGAAGAAAAAATAGGTGGACATTCATGTTTGGTAGGATCCTTGTTGCTCAATAATTAAATGAATATCTGTATGAACTAATATGCTTTAAAAAGGTAGAAAAAGCATGCTAGGAGTAGGTAGAAGAATTCTGAGTGACAGAATCAGAATTCCAGATGATCTAAAACTGATGGGATGAAACTTAGTGCAATAGTACAGAAATAAAAGTATAAACAGAGAATGGAGGAATGAATGGTTAAGCAGTCAGATGAGGGTGATAGAGTGATGTTATAGTGCACTAGAAAATAAAGCTATATTACCACTGTGATGCTTGATATATTACCAGGAGTGGTGAGTATCAGAGGCTATTTTCTATTAATTTTGGGTATGCTGAGGCTGCAGTTTGGAGAAGTGTCTTCAGTTTTGGATGATGAGCTCTAAAAAGGATGTAGATGGACTGGAAGGATTGCAGAAGGTTGCAGTAACAGTGGTGCAGTTATAGAAAATATTAGAACAAAATTGGTTTTGGTAATGAAAGTAAGGGAGAAATGTTACAGTTCTGCAAAGGGTAAGTTAATGAAAATATAGCTAATCAGAGGGATACCCGCACAATAGAACAAGTGATACTAGCAATGTTAGAAGTGGAATTTCCTTTCATAGAGAGCTTTTTAGAAGAGGTTTGGAGCCTGGTGTTGCTGTTCTCTGCTGTATTTCAGGTATGTTGGTGATGATGTGGAGAAAAGTTCATGGTTTTTGCTGGAGGACTGCATGCCTTAGGTATTTGATGGATCAAGCACTAAACTCATAGTTACTTTAGTTTTTTAAGAAAGTGTTTGAAGTGGGCTGAGGTTGAATAGTTGGGATGTAGTCAAATGCCTTTTAAAGAGAAACTTCACAGTTTTTTTGCAAAAGAAACTTAAGTGTACATGATTTAGGTATTCAGTGTCAACAGGATCAGCATATGCCTGTGCAGAAGTTTTAACTACTTCATGGAGAATTTACTGCTGTGCATCTGAAATCCTGGGGACTTGTTATATGTAAATCAAATGCTTCCTATTACCTCTGGTGTAGGGCAAGTTTAAAACACGTGCATCCATAGAAGGGCTTCAGCATCCTAGAAAATGTCTTTGAAAGTTCACCATTGCATTCATCCCATGGTCATCATCTGAGAGGTAGTGAAAATTTCTGTAAGAGTAGCATCTACTTTTTTTATTTCAGGATTAAGCCATAATTATTTGGAACTTGAGCTTCTCCCCTCAATAGCTAAATGATTTTTTTACGATTCCTAAGAACAATAACTTGTAGTAGCTTTCTTAAGGTACATATGATCTGTTTTCAGCAAACTGATCTTATTAAATAAATGAATTTTAAATTTGCATCAGTAATATTTACACAAAATCACTGTTTTGTTGGTGGTGCATGTCAAGTGCAAAAAACCCACACATTAATGTCCTTATTTGCTTCAGGTTTTTTAGTTACTATTTCCACTAGTGGGACGGAAAGCTATTCAAACTAATTCCTTGGTTTGAGAGATTGGCTCACTCCCAGTTGTTGCCTTCTGTGGCTTACATGGATGCTTAAGAGGCATAAATAGCTTCCTAGATGGTATGAAAACAGTCATGCTGATTTGAAGTTGTAGTTGCTTTCACAAGTTGAAGAAGTATATCTGGTGGAATAACTTCTTACAACTAGTCAGAAGAGCATTTCCAGGAAGGCTTACATGTGTTGTTCTACATTTGCTGTCAGCTTGGTTTGCAGGGAAGTTTGATCTGGAGATTAAGGAGTAACATACTTTGGTTAAGGAGAGTCCTTGTTAATACTTTAATCAAACACCTGGATCGCTGGTGCTAATCACTTATTACTAACTGGAGACTTCATCTACAATGGTTGACTTTGTTTGAGAAAGCCTTGAGAAAACACTATTAATCTCTAGCTTCATAGTTCAAGATATATTTTACTGCTTCTTTTAGGGGGTTCTGAGGGCTTGTTTGTGATTAGATTTTCTTCTTTTTGTGTTTTTTAGGTGAAGAGAGATAATTATTAATTAGCATAATCAAAGTGAGGGGGTTTTTCAGTTTGTTTGGTTTTTTTTTTTTTTTTGCAAAGTAAGCAGGTACTAATTAAAAAAAAAAATCACATAGGAAAAAATTTTCTCACTTTCCTAATTCAATAAATCAGCAGCAGAGATCAGGGATCTTAATAGAAATATTAATGAGTATTTATTGGGAAAATGGTGAGGTTTGGCTATTAACGTCTTTTTAAGGAAATGTAGAAAGGATCTGAAATGGGGATATAGAACTTTGTACCACAGATTGCAAAAGAATGCACACTACTTGCAGCTATTTTACTTATTAAAATATATAATGCTTCCCTTTGTAGTCCCAGGATAATTTTCTAAGCAAAATGCATCTCTTAACTTACAATTTGAGGGGAGATATTAGAAAGCATACTATTTCAGCAGTGGCAGGGTGGGAGCAATCTGTGTGCTGTTTCCGGTACATTTTTGGACCTGGACAAGAATGACAGGTCAAGAGCTTTCCATGTGTCTGGTACTTTTTTTTTTTTAATCAAGCACAGGATCTTTTTAATTTAGAAAGGTATGAGGATTCTAGTTAGCATTTATGCAATCAGGGTGAATAGCAAACCTCCTATGCTAAACATATGACATGTTATGGTTTGACCCAAAGCCCAGGACTGTTACACAGATTTATGTCTTATAAATTACACAGAAAGGGAAGTTCAGAGTATGGGATTTAACATGACTCAATGCAATATGTATGGACATACAGATATGCCCAACTATAAACAGGCAGTTGCACTACAATTAGGTAATTATTAATTATTACTGTTTATTAGACAATTAGATGATGATGATTATTATTAATTGGAGGGGAAATTTTTTTTTTTTCCATTCTCAGAACAAATGTTTTTCCCAGAATTATCCAAAATGGTCTGTATTTTGGCCAGATTAATGTAATTGGCTTGACAATGCCTAAAGTCTGTAATCAGCACAATCTTCTCTGTTAGTGACATTATCTTTCCAAGGAAAAAAAAATATCACTTCCACATACCTTTAGGTTTTTAAAAACGCAGCTTTTGAACCAATAAAATGATTTGCTGGTTGCTAATAAAACCCCAAAGGATATTTGGGGTTTTTTCCCCTTCTCTCCTTTTTTTTTTTTTTTTTTTTTTTTTTTTTTTCCCTTTCTTGCAAAGCCTGCAAAGTGGCTGCTTCAGCCACCATAGTTGCCCTTCTGATTTCCCTGGTATCCCTGCCAGCTTTCAGCAGTGTTGTTTGGTGATGGGCAGGTATGATAGCAGTGTTTTGCCTAGTGCGTCAGCTGAGAGGCTGTAGTATATACAGACCACAGGAGTGCGAGGAAGTCTGGGTGAAAGAGCAAGTTAAATCCCCTTCTGCTATCATAGACTGACCTCCTTCATGGGGTCTGACTTTCTTGAGGCCCATCTTCCTTTGTGGTGAGAGTACCTGATTTCCATTAAAGCTCAGACTTCCCGTGTTGGCGTTTGGATGGGAGCTGAATTCATCTTTAAGAATAGCCCATGCCTTCTTAGGGCTCAGGTGATAGATGAAATCTAATATAATACAAATTAGTGCAGATTTTAGTCTAGAGCTGTCATTTGTATTTGAGTACACTGAAGTAGATTCTGGTGTTTTGAATGTGAACAGCAATCACATACAGAAAAGGAAAAGTTTCTACAGTCAAAACAACTAGATATACAGAAGGTGTGCATTGTTTAATATTCTTATAGTGACTAATTTATTTGCAAAAGATACATCTGGTGATATACTATTATTTTTAAAAGTTTGAATTTTCTTTAGAGAGAATTATACTATATACAAGGGCAAACATGCTACCAGTTATTCTTATCAGAAACTTTTAATAAGAAACTGGAGAATTATTTGTCCACATTTACTTTCTTCTATTTCATGTCTGTCTTTTCTGTGAGGTGGTATCTCATTTTTTCAGTTACTCCTGACTTTTCTAAAATGTGTTTGGCATAAGCATGCTTATTAAAAAGGCTTAATTATTCTTTGTTTTGAAATACATTGCCCTTGCTTGTTTCTAATCCTTGAAGTGATCTCTTCTTTTAATACAAATACACTTCAGTAAAAGTTACTATCTAGATTGTTAGCTGCAATTCCTCTGACATAAGGTACTTTCTAAACAGAAATCTGATTTAGAGTCAGATTAAAAACATATATGACTGTAGTTTGGAAATTGATTTTCAAGTTGAGAAGGTCTGCAAGAGCAGAAAGTAATCAGAACTGGTCTGATTCAACTTGTGATACTGTCCTTGTATTGGGTTTTGGCCTCAATTGTTTTGATTTTTCTATCACCAGGGTCCTCCAGGCCCTCCAGGTTTACCTGGTCCATCAGGAAAGAGAGGTCCTCGGGTGAGTAAAACAGCTGTGTTGTTCTGTAGCTCTAGGCAGCTCACCGATAATCAAACTGGAGTCTGCATAATTTTGTTTTTCTCAACGTTATTTATATGCTTGGTGATTATGAAAGAGTATGATTCTTCACATTTGGCAGATAGGTTAAAGTAAGGCAAAGCAACCTTTTTTTTTTTTATTCTGTTGTGGGCATCCAGCATAGTTAATTCCATGTATGGGTGCGTACACAGAGCACTGTTACATTTGTACCTAGCTTTTGCTGCTTGTAATATTAACTTTTAGTTTTTCCATGCTGCTCCCATCTGTTGCAATCTAAGGTCATGTTCATTTGTTTTTGGAATGAGGGGGAGTGAGCAATGCATGCCATGGCCACAGAGGATCAGGAGGTGGATGCAAAATTAACCACTGCAAGACAGAGGGGGAAAAAGCCACTCCCAAAAATCTGTTCTAGTTTCTTGGGTTAGAGCAACTTGATAAAAGGGGTGGTAGATATCTGGTTAATTTGCCTAAGAAATGAGTTACCCTATCAAACATTGATTTATTTAGTGTGACTGGGCACACCCCAACATGAGCAGGGACAGCAGCCTTGCCCTGTGCCAGTAGCAGAGCACAGGCTTTGCTGCAGTGAGCAGAAGCCTGCACCCCAGTTGCACAGAGCATGGGAGAAGCCTGTGACACTGCAAGGACAAGATAATGAGGCAAAAGAGGGGAAATCTGTGTTTGCACGATTGTGTACAAAAAAATGCTTGAGGCGTCCCTGAGGTCATGATTGATTTGGGGGACTTTAGGGGAAGGGCAGCTAGAGAGAACAGGTGAGGATTTGTTGTGCCGATTATTTTGGGCCATGGAATTTGGATGTAAGTGGTTATGGCTGGAGTGTACTCATCTAGGCAAATTGCAAGTGGGAGGTAAGGGAGCCGTTTATATGAAGGCTCAGCAGATGTGTGGGAGGAGTTTTGACTCAGCCTTCAAGGAACATTTAAACAAGCTGCTGCTCAATAGTGTGTTGAACATCCTGTGCTTTGCTGGCTTGCAAAACTTGGTCTGACTGGATAGGAAAGTGCGCTGGTCAAAGGGGCTGAAAACCAAACTGGTGCTCTAGAGCAGTTGGAGGTAAAGGAGTGGATGAGGCACATTGAAAAGTATAAAATGAAAAGCATTCCTTCAAATCCATATATTCCTGACTTCTTGGTTCCTTTTTTCAAATTATCATTCTACATAAGAGCTGACAATTCTTACAACTCAGCTTTTTATGTTGCATAGTGCCCCTGTTGAGGATATGTCTGGCATCAGAGGCAGGATTCTATGTACCCAAGTAGATCCTCAAATCTGGGAAGTTGTCTTTGGTTTAGAGGAGGCTGCACATATGTTTAAAGTTGGATGTGGCTTTTTTTTTCCTGAAGGTCTTTTTTTACAGGTATAGAGTACTGAAGAGCACAGTGCTCTACCGTGTGAGTTTTCTGCGTTAATTACTGAGTAGGACATGCTTTCCAATCTGAAGAGACAGTTTACAGTAGGATGCCCGTAAAAGAATGGAAATGGCTGAGATGAATATTTACTAGTAGTTCTGAGTTTAAAATACATATTTATATGAGCCAGGAAAGTCTATAAAACTATTTGATCAAAGAAATAAATGTTTTAAAAATATTAGTGCTCTGTGTAGTTTGTACAACACTGATACATACATTCAAGCAAGTACAGCTAGTGAAGGTATATGATACGATAGAAGAGCTTTTTGAGCCAAAAAGCACATAAAACCTTATTGATGCAAAGTTCATGTCCACATCTACCAGTCTGCCCTATGAATTCTGTCTTTCACATGAGCTGCCATTTATGATCCTGAAAATTTGACTCAAGGTGTCGAAGGGAAGCAGCAGAGTGCAGAGCCACATTGCCTGGGCCGCCTTCAGGGTCTGTTGGGTGTGTCTCCAGACCTGATCCTGACTGAGATTCGCATGTGTTCGACACTTTGAGCATGGTATCAGTGCCTGATTAATGGTTAGAGATTTGCAGTAAAAAGTGATTTTGATCTCTGTAATTCTTTGGTAGAAAAGGCCACATCTGACACTTAAGGTTTTCTAAGTGTCTTGGCTTGATTAGAGTTTCTCAATAGTGAAACTTCAGCAGTTTCAGAACTAGTCAATGATGAGATGAAATTCCCCTGATGCCTCTCTTTTCACAAGGATACTTTTGCATGTATGTGTTGCAGTACTATGTCTCAAGGTAGTAACATTGCAAGGAGCAAAAGCTAGGAGCCACTTCAACACTGCAGCTATATTGTCACTTTCTAGTTGTTTCCTTTCTCCTAAATCCCTGAGGGTACTTCCAGAATGCTCATGTGCAAATTAATCTCTCAAACAGCACATGAGATTAGTGCTTCTGTGGAGTTACGTCAACACTCCTTAGTGAGAGGGAGCATTGAGCAGATAGAGCTTTCAGTGTTCCTGCAAGGTATAATTGGTAAATTCAGTCTCATGCACAAGCACTGAGTTTATCTGTTGTTAGACCGCTGAATATATGAGAAAACTGAAAATGATTATTATTATTATTGGTATTTGGATTAATTGTTTGGGTGGAATTTTAGCCTTAGTGAATTCAACAAAAGCTTTGTTGCCGATTTACCAGGGATAGGTTTTCACCAGTTTGATCCTTCAGTGTTTGAAAAATTAATAGCTGCTGACAGCCATTGCAACAAATGTTTTCCCTAATGTGCAGTTTGTCAAGGAGTGAGGATTGCTGCGTGTATTGCAGGAACAGACACTTACCATGGAAGACGTAGATAGCCTGTTCTGTTCCTGGAATGGTTTAAATCCAGCTCTTTAATAACAAGTCCATTTTCTACATTGGCTGTGGGAGAATCAGGTTGGTGAAGGATTTTTGTCTGTGATTTGTTTAGAGAAGGTGGAACACATTGCTTTGAGTCACTGAGAACTGGTCCACTTCCTTCTCTTTGCAGTGTGTAGCTGGGTACCTCAGAATGTGATTTTTCTGATTTTTATCTCATGCCTCCAAGTTGTGTAGCTGGAGAGCAACATTGAAGTGACTGTGTGCCAAATACCTGTTAAGATTACTTGGTAAGACAATACAACCTGAGATTTTTAAAAGAAATGGAAGTATTCAAGTTCACTTTTAAATTTTTTAGGAAGATGTACATGTTTTATTTCTTGAGAATCCTTTGAAACTCTCAACCAGTACTTCTAAAAACAACAATGATGCAGTAAAATGATTCTCTGCAAACTGTTCATACTTGTTCAGTGGAGTACTGAATAATCCCACTCTTGTTTTGTTTTGTTTTGTTTTTTATAGGGTATTCCAGGGCCACATGGTAATCCAGGTTTGCCAGGATTGCCAGGTCCAAAGGTGAGTTAATTTATCCATGTTGTCATGCAAATACCTGAACTTCTTAATGACCTTTTGGAAGCCCCAGAACTGTTTCCTATAATGGAAGCAATCTGCCTTCTTTCATTTACAGATGGAGACTGTTACTATAAACATATTTTAATCATATTTTAATTAAATATAATTAAACAAATTGAACTTAAAATCAAAACAAAATATCAATTTATTCAGTGGAAAAAATCCAACTTGTGTGTGCAGAATGATGACTTGGAAACTGTTATCCATGCAAGTATTTCCCAAAAGAGTTCCTGTAAATCAGCTGGCTGCTTTGATAAACTGGAATTTAGGTGAGAATAGTCATTGAATGGCTTAAACATTTTGCCTTGCCTTTTTTTTTTGTTTTAAAGGAAGAAAAATATAGACCATCATTCCTATAAATTCTTTTTTTTTTTTTTTTTTTTTTTTGGTCAGTGCCTAACCTTTGCTATTTAAGTATTCGAGTATTTCAGAAATTATCACTTGATTAATAGTCTAGAATAATTTTCTGAAGATTTATGGATTTGATATTTAGAACCAAAGACAAAATACTAGACTGGAAGCTCAAATAAAACCATTCAAACTTGTGTAACATAGGCTCGTTAAATAGCTTTGACAGATTTGTGCAGTTGCAGAATACCTTCAACTCATATTTAGTTTGAACAATTTGATAGATAGGTTAGGAAAAAACCAGCAACAACCATGACTTGTTTTAGTATGTTTCCTAATGTCAGGAATCTGACCTGTCATGACAGGTGTTAAAAACTGCTTGAGGACACAAAAAGAAATTTAACAAAGCTTTCAGTGTCAAACACTGTAGAACCAAATGACTATTTTTTGTGTGCGCTTTTGTTATTATCTAGTTCTATAGGAACAGTTAAACTTAGAGATTCATAATTAATATTTACCATATTTATGCTGGCTGTATAATAGAAAACATTGCTAGGAAAGTAATTGTAACCAGTTGCTCCTAGGATTTGTTTTATGATGTACGTTCCCCCTCCATTGGATCATAATTTTGATTAGCTGTCTCCATGATCTTCAGAATAGAAGGAATTGTATGTGTGTACATATGCCTATATGTATTTATTAGGTGCTTAGCGATCTCTTTAATTTCTACTAGACTATAAATTATCCTTTCAATACAAGTATCTTCTGAAACACTTTCCTTTAAATAAAAATTAGCCAGGTGCTCACCAAGTTTTGACTGTGAAGATCCAGTTGACCCACACTATGTAAGCTGAAACAACACACACTTTTGTTTGATCTTAAAACATTTGCAGATGAGTTGCAACAATTTTCTGGCAGTAAATTAATGCAGAACTTTATTCTGCCTTTGAGATGCATGCGTTTTTCCCTCCTGTGCTGAAGCATCCTTTATGCACTTGCTTTTGAAGCATGGAACAGCATTAGCTAATATCCCTACAGTATGGTATCCACCCCTGAGCATGTGCTAGCAGTTCCAAGCAATAGCTGATGTCCTTGGCATTTAATTCCTGATAAACAGTTGATGGGTGTTTTTAAAGTAATTTAGAAGTATTCGTGAAGTTTGGCTGTATTCCTGGCTCTCTGAAAAATGGATTAGTTAAGAAAATCTAGTTTGTGGATTCTGGCACTGTTCTAACTATGCTGTAATGTTACATAGATTAAATAATGAAGTACTTTATTTTATCCTCACATCTTGACCTGTGGTGACATGGTGTTAATCCACAACTGAAGGCCATGCATAACAATGGCTGTTTATTTTTTAGATTAAAAATAATGAGGAATTAATTGTGTTTATAAGAGAAGAGAAAGGTGATGGGTAAGTTAACAGAAGGCCTATGTTTTAACTAGCTGAGAGCTGATCACAATTTTATTACAACTCTTAGTTTAACATGCCTGCTTTGGAAAACAGAAGCAGAATCGCATTGGAGTTGTTCAAGGAATATAACTATTTACCTTCCAAAATGTAAATCAGCTGGAAAATATTCTGATAACTCTTGCCATGCTGAAGAACTGTGTTCTCTGTCACCTGACACATCAATTTAACACAACAGATTCGTTTTGCTGTATTTCCCATCTGTATATAGTATTCAATGAGCTTAGTTTCTTGAATATTAATTGCAGAGGGAAGGGTAACCCCTGATATGCAGTACCATATGCAAGAGGAGGATCTGGCCCTGTAGCATTCCAAGTGGAAGCCCTACATGGCTGACCATCAGGAAGCCTCAGGCTGCTTGTCTGTATGTCCCTCTGAGCATTCAGTGTTGCTCCTGAGAGTAGGATTGTGCTGACAGTGTCTAAACAGAAGTTTTTTCCAACTTTTGCTCTCTTTCAATGAAGAGCATGTATCATCTTTAGTCTAATGCTGCTGTGGGATAACTTTAATAGGAACATTTCCTTGACTACATAAAACATATTTTTGAGCGAAAAGAGTAGATCTTGATGCTTATGAGTAGCACCCAGTGTTACTCTACAGCTTTGAAATCAAGAGCACTGGTGTAGCCTGTGCCATTTATATGAACAGATCAATGAAATGTTACAGTATGTTTTGCCTGCGGTTTTTAGTATGAATTAGGGTTTCCCCATTTCCTCATCAGTTACTGCGTTTTTAGTTATTAGTGCACGAATGTGGTTTCAGCCTATGGCTCAGAGAACTCCCCGGGTCACTGCTGAGTTGGTGTGAAGCAGTGCACCCAGGGGTGTCTCAGGAGGTGCCATTTGCCAGTGACTCCTGTTGTAAAGGCAGTGAATTTGACTGAGGGGTGCGGGTTTGTGGTGGTGGAGCTGCCTGTAGCTGATGCTCCGTGGGGCTCCCCGCCAGGCCCAGCTGGTCCTGACCAGCCCCAGCTGCTGGCCCATGGTGGTCTGCAGGGCCTGGCACTTTGTGTGGCAGCGGGTACTTGAACTAGGAGGTAAGTGTGGCAATGTCCTTCCCCTCTCTGCAGCCTAGTCTTGAATGTGGACAGTAATTCCTGTCTCATCTGCTAGGAGGTAATTTGTAATTGGACAGAGGCCTTTGCTGCATGTTTACAGCTCTGTACTTCCCAGCCACGATGTCTGTGCTGCGCGGGGCAGGTAATGAGCGTGAGGAAGCCTGGACAAGATTATAATCAATGCAGTAATACAGGCTGATAATCTTGCACAGTGTCTGGGGAATAGGTGGTGTCCTGAAGTGGTGGAAACATGGGGAGAGCATTTAAACTGGGTTGTCTGCTGTATTCCCACTCAGATTTACCAATAAAAAAGTTTTTGTGAAATTACGAAATTTGGAAAATGAAAACCTCATTTTGATGCAAACCCACACTATTATATTTTGTTGTAGTTCCTTACTGAAAAAGTCATGAGAAAACAAATCTGTAATAGCAAGTGCATTTTATAGGAACATTCCCCTTCTGCTATAACAGTTGAAAATATTTGTTTCCACATATATTATTAAAAACTCTTTTCCCTAATGATATTAATTAGCTTAATTTCTCTGTGACAGGGACCTAAAGGAGACCCAGGATTCTCTCCAGGACAGTCAAAACGTGGAGAAAAGGTAGTATTTCCTTAATTACAGAAAAGTGGTTTGTCTGCCCCATTCTTTTGTTTAAGTCTTGTTTAATATTCAGACAAGTTATAACAGCAAAATACTTGTATTTACTGTGATGCTGGTGAATTTCGATGCTTAATTATGTGAGATTGACCAGTGCTGACGCAGGTTGTGTTCCAGTGGAACAGTGATTCTGGATGTTTTTGTTGTACAGGGTGATCCAGGCCCCGTGGGCTTTCCAGGCCCACCTGGGATCAAAGGCCAGAAGGTAAGATTCTGTTTACATTTTCATGTAATTCTCCCTGGCTCAAATTCATGGCTGTCTGGTGGTCAAGAGGTGATAGAAGGGCTCTAGGCCTGCTGTTGGTACTGTGACTGCCTATTGTGTCAAGCTCCAGGGCCAACTATGCAAAACCTTCCCTTGCAACTAAATTAAGTAAGATCATAGCAACAGAATGTAAATTACAGCTACTTAGGTTGGTGCTCTTCAAAAGGCATGGCGTGCCTCTGCTCAAACAGAATAGATACTAGGGAAAATAGACTTGCCTGTGAGATACAGCCATTTTTAAATCAATTGCATTCAATTTTCAGCAATAGTTTTTTTAATTTATTTTGTGTATTTTGTAGTATAGAAAAAACTCATATGCCTAGTATTTCTGCACCGAATCATTTGCCTTTTTCCAAACGTGTGCCAGAGTTGCTAAAATAGAAGTCGGTGGAATAAGTTCCAATTTTGGATGCTACATAACGTAGTATTTTTTTAATATGAGAAGTGTCAGGTGCCACACACTGTGTTTAGGAAATATATCCAACTTATGGCAGTCTTATGTATACAGGAAAGCATAAGGCAGACAAGTAGTTTTGGGAAAGGAACATGAAGGATGTCAATAGAGGAAATGAGACAACTGTAAGAAAATGAACACAGAAGACTGAGGGAGTGAATATAGCTTATGTGGAAGGAAAGGTCACCTGACATAAGTGCAGTAGGCTGCTCTGATTAGTTAGATGGTGACAAACTGGTGAGGTGGCAAAAATCGGCAAGAAAGCTTTGAGGAAAGTACCATTAAACACTGTCTTTGTGGAAGATAGTTCAGTGTTCCAAGAGTAATAGAAAAATGTGGAGAATAGATATCACAGCAGAATTCTGTAGTAGTATGTAATACTAAAGGCAGCTGTAAAGTGTCCATCAAGAGGATGGAATGAATTGTTAGAAAGGTAGTCGCTGCTATTTTTGGCTGTAATCTTTGACATATAGATAAGGAATATTAATTAAAGCCTTGCCTGCTATTGAAAGTAACAAAAAATGGCATTGCAACAAAACTTATATTCAGTGTTATGTTTAGAGATTGCTTCATTCAACATCGTCTTGATCTTAAAGTGTATGTGTTTTTGTTTTTGTTTTTTTTTAATCTAGTCATTCATTTCTAGAATTGACAAAAACATAGTAAAAATATGACCATTTGTGAAAAGAAATTGAATCATCAATGAATTAGCACCAGGAGTGTGAAAATTTACTTTTCTAAACATGTGGCCCACAGTTCTATGAACTGAGAGAATGTAGAGCTGTGACAAGAATTTACATCCTCTCTGTTGAGAGTTAACCTACAAGTCTGGACACTGATAGCTTTTTGTCACCACTGATCTTGAGCCACCTTGAGATTCCCCACGTATTGTGCTTTCTCATTTCATCAGGTTTGTAGTTTCGCTCTGAATACAACATAGTTTTCATTTTAAAGCTTTTTAGCTGGGAAGCAGCTGTCACTTGTTCTGGACTGAGACTGACATTTGGGGGCAAGGAAGTTAAAATCTTATGGCCATCATGCTCTCTTCCTGCCACAAGAATTCACTTCTTATCTGAGGGTTAGAGACTCTGTGGAGAATCATGCTCACTTGATCACTGGAAATTTTACTCTCTGTTTCCGTGTTGTATACATCAGACACTAACTAGAACCATGTTTAAAATAATTTCTGCCTGACCCAGATTGTAACAATACCAGCTTTTGAACAGCACTACACCTGTAAACAGTTAAAAGTATTTCACACCTAATTTTTTTTAATGACAAGCCCACAATTTATTGTGTTTTAAATAATCGATCTTTAGTTATTGCTTTTCACTATACATAAATAAGGGAACATGCTATTAGCTCATTGTGGCCTCAGAAATTATTTTCAAAGGAATGTGAGCATAAGTAGCTGTGAAGTAAACCAGCTACAGGAAAAACTGCAGAAAAAGAAAGTACTTCCATGTTCATTTTGTACCCCAGTACTACTGGGGAATCGCTATAATATTGAAAAAAATAATATATTTCCAATGTTCTTTCTCATACAGGTAAAAAGGAAGATAAAATCCTACATATGAGTTAACGGTGTCCCAAATTCTATTTGATTTTGACTGTCGGCTTGTGTTAACTGAGTAGTTTTTAAACAGTGAGATATTTGATAGCAAATAAAAATGCTAATGTTCTTCCAGATACTTTTAATAGTGTAATACAAACCTGTGTTCATTCCATGGCAATTACTTTTTGTCATACTGACTTTTGTCAGTGTTTTCCTGAAAGACCTAGAAATTTGAGGTTTTTTCTTTACGGAATTCATCATCCATTTCCCACTAATTGGAGTGGTGGCTTTGGGGAGCTGAAGTGAAGGGTGTGCTGCAATGCCTGCTGCCCTCCACTGGCTGTGATCACCCCACTCCAGGGTGGCTGTGGATGTGGACGAAACTGCATTTAACAAGTTTTCTAATTAGAATTTGACTGGTTCTGAACTTCCTGTTCATCATGAGTTGATGCTTATACCGAAACATGTGTTGTGGAAGTTTGAGGCAAGTGTGCATATTATTGTCACTTTTTTTTTGACAAGAGTGATATTGAGAAGCCATATTCCATGTGCTTTTGGTTCTATTTTTCTGAATGTCTGAAAACATGTTAGGAGAGTTTCTCTGAAAGATTAATTTTAACCCCTAAAAAAGTTTTGAGGCCTTCAGTGCAATAAAACAGCACCGGTGAACTACTGTTTTGGATTAGAACTATGAAATGATGTATTTTTTTTTTTTTATAAAGCTGAGAATCTACAGGTTTTTTTTAGGGAGACAGTAAAACAAACGTATGTTAATAATCAGAACTCTGGGAACATATTATTGTGATTGACTTTATTTTTCATTACATGCCATGTGTTAGACTGTGAATCCTTGTGGTTGCATATTTCTCTTGCCTGTAACACACATTGTAAAAAGCCAAGTTTTACTCAGGGTAGGGCTCCAAATTTGTTCTAGTGTAAGAACAGAAAATTGCACGTTTATGATGTGTTCAGAGGCCTGTTTCTTTCAGGCATCTTTAGAAGCAGAGAAGCAATGGCAGGAGATGAGTGTTAGTTTGAGGAGAATACTGTTTCCAGAGCAGTTGCACAATCTCATATCTGGAGCTGTTTTGACAGGATCATCTTTAAATCGGCACTGAAAACTCTCTTTATATCATTATAGAGACCTCACAGCATGGAAGACCCCTCTTTCTCCCTTTCCCCAAAAAGGGCCTACTTCACTGTACAGACAGGCGAGCACTCGCCTCTGCTAGCCACAGTACTGGGCAGTAGATTGTCAGCCAAAGGACAGTACAGCTGGGCATTGACTTGCCTGGGATCATGCCAATACATTAGAATGACTGCAGTGCCTGTGTGGTGCAGGTACTTTAGAATGACACTGGAAAAGATTTCTAAAAAGATTGGCTACAATTTTGGGGCTAGTTTTATTCTGTATCTAATATGTGTGTAACAGTAAATAATGGGAATTTGGATCGATAAAATCATGATAAAATTCACATACTGAAGTATATTATGGTAAGACGTGTTGAAGAAAAAAACTTGGTTGCAACCTGAGAATGGCACTGTATTTCCTTTTGTCTTTACTTCTGCATCCTGTAAAGCAAAAGGCAGGTAAATGAAATTCAAAGCAGTACCTGTGATGACATCGTTATGCTACCAAGTATCTCCAACTACTTCTCCTAGAAAGTGCAGTTTTCCTTGAGCAGGAGGAAACTCTGTGAGAGAAGTTCCTCTATGGAATTAGATGGAGAAAAAGTCCAGCCTCTAAATATATGCTTTTTTTTGTGTTGTTTTCATTTCTTAGGATATTCAGGCTAAGAGATGATAGCTAGGTGAAATCTTAGTTGTGTTAATAAACTTCAGCAAGCAAGATAGAAAGGAGCTGTGAAGAAACAAGTAAAACCAACACACCAAACCATTTGCTGATGAAGTTTTTCAAAACTGGGTGCCATGTGGTGACAATATGGAGCTGATAATTAAGCATTGCAAAGACTCATGTGACAGCACACGGAAATCTGTTTATAAGCTAGACTTACCACATGCCCAGATATTTTTTTTATGGTACTTTTCAAAGACTTATATCTCTATGTAGCTGATGGTTGTAGCATTAGGTATGACATTTTGCCTACAGATTTTTAGAGGTTACAGAAACTTCTTGGCTCTCTAGCAAAGTTACTAGTGTTATGCCAGATGTATTTTAATAACAAATGCATAGAAATGCTAATAAAACACAATGGGCACCAGTAAGATGGAAAGACTTGGCTTGAACAGTCCTTGCTGTTATGATTTAACATCTACATTTTGCTGTATATAGACTTCACTCAGTCTGGGTCCCACTGTGCTAGGCATATGGTAGAAGTCAGACACTTAAACTTGCTACAAAGTCTTTTCTGAGTCATATTAGTTTGTGGTAAAGATTTTTCTCTTACACAGATCAAAGTATTGCAACTTGCTGTGTTTTCGTAATGTGCTTGAAGTCTGTATTGCTGTAATTGGAAGCTTCAAACCTTTCTCTTCCACTCTGAGCTTTTAAATCAGGGCATTGATCTTCATTAGAAATTGGGATGTATTTAATTTTGGAAACCAGTGCATGTGAACTTGTATTCTTCTTTTTTACTTTCATCTTGGCTCAGAGCAACCTGGGTCTTATTTATATGGATACGCTCAAGAATATGAACCCAAACTAATAAAAACCTAAGAATTTTAAGAGGATTAGCTAAGTCACAGGAAGGGAAAACCCCTGTGTGAAAACTCTCTCTTTGGAACAATACTTTAGCGTGGTTTAGCTCCATTCCAAACCAGCATTAAGTGAGTTAGAATGAATTAAGGCTGTTAACTGTGAATAAGAATATGGGAATACTAAAATACGAGTATGGGCATGCTAAAATACAAGTTCAGAGCCGCTTTCCTCTGGCAGAAGTAAGGTGCTGTTGTACGGAAACATGCCAACCAGTAATCAGTCCTCCTTCTTCATCTCTCAGTTCCTTGTCTGCCTTCTTTAGAGAATTTCCATGCAGGTCTCCATCAGCTAAACTGACCCACTTCTAAACTAAATTGTGATAAAAGTCTCTTTGAGTGTTTCTATGTATAGCAGCATTTGCTTTCCTTGTACAGAAATAATAAACTACTGAGAGATGTCTTCTAGCAACACCTACTTTAGTTGATCATTTAAGCATAGAGAGAGGCTAAAATTGTGAAATGGATAAAACTCATGAAATAGAGGAGTATAAAAAACTATATGGCTTTCTGAGGCACATTTTGAAAGCTAAAGGTGAGTTACTGGTGTATGCTGACATCTTTAGTTCTGCTTTAGTAATTCAATAAAAAAATTTGGGTTTAGGCATGCATTAATATAGTAAATTGAGATATTTTATAATAACTGGTTTGTCCAAGATCAGCTCCTGGCTACCTGTGTTACAGATGTTTTGGTCTTTTTTTTTCCCAACAGTGTAATGCAGACCTGCTTCCTTAAATACAAGATAACATATATCAATTATTTAGCCTTAAGCTATAGGAGAGGATTGAAGCCAGAATACATTATAATTCTGCAAACTGGCAATGCCTTGGGTATGATTAGCAAAATGAAAGGACACACCTGCTGTGGTGGGTTTTGCGAAAATGAGGCCTTTGGGTTTCTTAAGGAGTACATCTCTTTTGGATCAAGATTCCCCAAGCAAGCCTATAATAGCAAAATTGCAAATTTTGAAGCCTTAGAAATGTCATTCTCTTTTATTATCTAAAATTATTGCCAAACAAAATCATTCCATCTTTTAATTTTGTATATGATAATAAAATCAATTTCATGCAGAAAGACTCTTGTGGTCATGCAGAAGCAGCTTATCCAAAACTTTGGGATACCTGATCTGCTGAAATCAGTTGGAGAATTCATTCTTATTACAGTGGGTCCCAAGTCTCTACTGACTAATGAGTATCAACATGCCTCAAGGCAGCCAGATGTTTGACATCAGCCAAGATACTCCTGCTACTCAGTCAATGTCTTTGAGGCCAATTTTATGATAGATTTCTATCCAAAATAAGGATTATTTTTGTCTTTCTCTTTCAAGCTGCAGGTTTTGGAACTTGTGTATTCCCAGTACCTCTTGCAAGGGATGTGGGGACCATACACTTGGCTTCTGCATCAATCATGCAACTGTTTCAGCCTCCCTTTTAGGCCAGCTTGTCTGGGTACATTTAGTACAGTGTAAAGACATCCAAGAATAAGGTTCCCCTTTCAAGTGTACTGATGCAGATGGCAGGTTCCAACTCTAATTCTATTTTTTTTTCATTAAGAGCTACAGTATGCATTAAATGGTCAATGCACAGGGAGTGATGTTTGACAGCTTCGTGACTCCAGCACCACAGGAATGATTTCTAGGATGAGGAACAGGCTATTCTCCCTACCAATATAATTTCCATAATATAAGGGCTGGAACTTGTTCTATATTAATTTTAAAAAGAGATATCGTGTTCTGGGAAGTCTGTCTTTCTTGAGCCTGTCCTAGAATAGTCTGGGATGACCCTCTACTTATACGTCTCCCCTGAACTGCCTTGTTCAGAAGGAGCATTGTGACAAGGATTTGAAATGGAGAGATGCACTGTACTGAATCCAGTTCTTCAGTTTCAGCAATACCTGGCGATAGCATCCCATGTACTCATTTGTTTACAAGAGTATAAGACTGGAACTGTCTTTAAGAATGCTGGTATCTTGATATTGTCTAAACTGCCATGAAAATTTCTTACTCCTTTTTTCTAACTCAGCTTCCATGTAAGCTGCTAAATGTAACTCACACTAATGCTGCGGGCAAACAAGTTTGGATAATTTTTTTCTTGATAAAGGGAGATTGGAGTAGGGAACAAAAGGTCCATTTTGCATGATTAACTGTATGTATTACATATCTGTTTCTCTACCTGCAGGGTCTTAAGGGTTATCTGGGACTGAGAGGGCCACGGGGTGAGCAAGTAAGTGATGAAAACGCAGTACACTATACAGATGAACAATTGAGAATAAAAGAATACATAATCCAATATAAATGTTCAATACACGCAATCAGTGTAAATTACTGACTGCTTAAAGAAATACTTAATAGTTCTTGACCAGGAATTCAGATTATTTAGAGATCAGTGTGGTAAAAAGTGGTCTAAATTAAATGGAAAAGACCAGCTTGTTTTTTTTCAACTACCTCACTGGCTTGGTGAAGGCTGGTGTAAAATTCTTGTTAGGGGCACAGTTTGGATTCTCTCAAAACCTCTACTGATTTAATGCATTGTAAATCTCCTAGCATGTAGACAATGAAATGGTTATTTACTGCTTTTTCTCACATCCATGTCAGTTCAAGAAACAATCTGAATATAAAACTCAAATACATCCAATTGCTGATGTGCCTTGTTGGCATTAATGAGGCTGTTAATAGCAGAGTAGATGGAAGCATGAGTCTCCTTTTGGATGACCCTGAAAGGGAAAAGGTGATGATAACAGATCATATACATCCGAAGGGAGATGAAAACTCATGAACATCATCCGTGACTTTAATGAGTTTTATACACAGATCTTAACTGAATGAGTGGTGATTTTTATTCTAAGCCCACAGACATTTTTTCTGGGATGACTACAATTTAGCAGTGAGATAAAGAGATAGCCAGTGGAAAAAAAAAAAAGTTGTTCTTAGCATCAGGAGAAGTGTCTCAGTCTTTGAAGAAGTTATAGGTGAAAAATAATCACTTAGTTACCATGGAGTTGAAAAAGTAAAGCTTGCATTGAAAAGTAAATCTGTTCGTTATTCATACAATCAGGCATATAAGTTAATTCAAAGGCAAATCGTGTTCAAGAATGTGAAAACTGGTGATGTGCAACTGTTTGATTTCTCAGTGTTCTCATACTGCTGCTGTAAATATTTTCCTTCATTATTATCATGTAGAAAATACTCTGATGTAACTTTTAAGAAAACACTTTGGATGAAAGTGTTTGATTTTGCATATAGTTCTTACTTCTGGTATTTTCAGGCCTGGCCAGTGAAGATGATGAGTTAGACCAGTTACTTGTCATCTGTAGCACCTACTTATGTTTGTGGTTTTTAAAATCTTGCATAGCAAGAACAGACATTTCTCTGAATTTGTGAATTGTGGAACTCCTTGAGCAGCTGGTAGCAAAGGAAATGTTTTAAAAGATAAGGTGTAAATGCAATGATTCTGCTGCTTTTTTTTTAGTTTTTTCATATATGCATATTTTGAGGTACAGCTGAGCCAAAGTAGGAGACCATGGATCCTATTTCCATAACAGAACATCTGTCCAAAGTTGAATCACTACCAAATGAAAGCAGGTGACACAATCATCTCAATGGCAGCTCACTTAAACAAAAATTACTACAACCCCTTTTTGCATCTCCATTTCTGAGTTCTGCTTCCTAAGACTTCTGTTTCACCGTAAATCAACTGCAAAAAGCTCAGAGAGGAAGTCCTGATCCATTGCTGTGGTAACCCTGACATATGACAGCGGGTGGAAGGGTCAGGCTAGGAGCGTGTCCAATTTATGGACTTGGCTTGTTTAAAATAAACTGAACAGAAGTATGTGGAGCTTCCTATGTCTCAGTGATGGGCCCATAGCATTTGGCACCATTTCAGAAAAACACATTTTCCTGAAAATAAAAAGTCGGATGTGCAGATGTTAAGTAATAAACCAACAAAAATTACTTTTGGATTTGATTAGGAGGAAGAAGGTGAAGAGAAGTTCTATACTTTCATGACTAATTGAGTGCTATATTGACCTGATTCTGGAAGAAAGAAAAAAAATTGGCTTTATAAGGATATAAGGATTCTTTAATGAAACATTTAACACATTTGTTCAAATACATCTAAGAGCAGTGCAGTTACTTCATTATAAGGAACTGTCTGCTGTAGTCCACCTTAATTACTTTTTATAAATAGCATCTATGTTTTTATTATGGAAATAAGGGGTGCACAGTTGTATTTCAAAAAATCTTAGACTACCCTTCTTGTAATTCTTGTAATTTTTTTTTAAAGGATATGTAACTGAAATTGGTGGAGATACTTATATATGATGTGTAAACTTTAGGGTACTGATGTGTAGCTTGCTCAAAAAGCAATTTTTCCATGAGCTTAAGCTGTGTCATATGACTAGATGTTAAGAGAGAAATGATAAAACAAGTAAATTCCAAAACATGACATTGAAGCTGTTTGTTATTTCTTTCCTTTTTTTTTTTTTTTTTTTTTTTTTTTTTACTTTTTCCCCACCTCTTTTTTCCACTTAGGGAATTCCAGGAATGGCTGGCAACATTGGGGCTGTTGGTTACCCTGGCAGGCAGGTGCAGTAACTGTACTAATGTCTTTGCAGTTTTGGGGGTTTTCTTGTTTATTCTTTTCAGAAGTACCATATGTAATTATTTTTAAACTACTAGTATTATAAATGTATTTGTTTACATCCTGTCATTTATCCTTGAAACAAACCTTTTTTGACAGGTAGTGCCTTTTTGTTGAGTCTCGGCTTTTAAATTTGGATGGGTTAGATGCAGTAATGCTGTACCTTTCTGGAATACATAAGTGACATTAACAAGATACTGAATGTTTAAACATTTTAGACTCCTTCATAAACCTCTTGTGATTTTATGTGTTTTATCTTCTTTGTATTTCAAGTCCAAAAGCAATAGGAAACTGCCTGTTACAATATAATTCCTCCTGATTTTCACCAATACATTTACTTCACTGCTGAAACTATATCCTCAGCTCTTTAGGAAGATAGGACAGTAAAAGATTTTTTTTTTTTCTTCCCATTTGAGAAAGAGAACCAATAAAGCCAGAAAGCAGTTTTCTGTAAACACAAGCACTTACACACTTTTTCTTTTTTAAAATTACATATAAGCTGATGGATACCTCAGTCCAGTAATACAAATAAGACATAAAGTAGAAATAGTAATTATTTTCCCCATATAAAGGTATATGAGCCAAATTTAACAATTGACTTTGTGGTTTTGTGTCTGCTTAAAGGGTGAGTATTACCAATGCTTCAGTTTGTTATTGGGTTAGGTTTGTAATGGCTATATATTTTAAAACTCCATTACAGTATTTTCTGTAGTAACGGATGATAACATGTTTGTGTTCAATCAACAAAAAATGTTTAGGGCATTTGGACTACATATGCTATTCTGACATTAGTTCAAAAATAATTGGAAATGTGTCCAAATATAAAAGCTTATGAAAAATCCTGTGAAATTATGTCATTGTAATGCCAGATCACTGGGTCTGGAAAAAAATTTCCTCCCAGTAGAAATAACTTTAATGTAAAGGAAGTTTGTCACTGTCTAAATTTCAGCCATGAATTAATGGGAGACCTTTCTGAACATGGTTCCAGGGGACTGGTTGATAGCACCCTCTTCAATCCTAATCGTTTTAAGAATGCATTGCCAGTTTACAGATAAAAAATGCTGTTACAGTTCTTGTAAATAGAGTATATCTGGTTGTTTAAAATGAAGTACAACTCATGTCTTTTGTAATAGGGTTTAGCTGGACCAGAAGGTAACCCAGGTCCCAAAGGTGTAAGAGTAAGTAAGCATTTTAAGAATTTTGGTATGTGTGTGTATTTTTACCTGTACAGTACATAAGAAAGGGGATGAGGAATTTCATTCAGCTCTGCCAGTTGTATGCCCACTGAACTACTCTGTCTTTACAGAATCTACAAATGAGGAAATGTAGTGTTTCTTTCAAAAATACATGTAAGGATTTTATTTTTTTTTCCATGGTAAGCAGCATAGAGCAGTCTTCCATTGTTGCCCTTCCTCTCGCTTCAAATGCACGCAGGCAAGAGAAGGGAAGCAGTACTGAATGCGGGTGTGTGAGGCCTGGGAGTGAAGAGGAGCAGACGTTTCCTGCCTGAAGCATTATTTCCATAATGGAAGCTGTCAAGAAGGGAGATGTATCTGGCATTTGCAATCTGTAACAGCTACAGAAGTTGAGAAAGGGAATCCATCTTGTCACATAAAGACCATAAAAGCGATCTTGAGATTTTAGAATGGTTCAGTTGTAGTCATGTATATCCCAATGACTGAAGGCTCTAATGCTCTGCTGTTTCAAAGTTTGCTTTTGATTATTGTTGGAGGTAAAATAGGTTGGCTTTTTTCTGGTGTGGGGTTTTTTTTTTTTTTTTGCTTGTTTGTTTTGTTGTTGGGGTATTTTGTTTTTTTTGGGGGGGGGGAGGGGGGTGTTTTTTGTTTTAATAGGCCCATATGCATGCCTACACATGCCTCTGTGTGTATAAGTATTTTTTTAGATTGACTCTCACCATCAGGCAGTAGATGGATTTCCAGAAACTTGCTTGTTACTCATTGCACTAAGATTTGAAGGAGCCTTTTGCAAAGTGTTTTCATGCCCTCGACTCATGTTGTACAGGTGGCTGAGCAGTGTGCTGTGTTCTCAAGTATCAATTCAAATAACTTTATTCTGTTGCTAGATTTGCTTTTGTCCTGGATTTTTTAATATAGTTACTAAAAGCCTTTACCTGCAGCACCTTCTTAAACATATGTCTGGTTTTTGGGGGTGGATTTTTCTAGTGTCAGTTTTCATTACAGTGATGGGAAAAAATTGTTTGTCAGGATCAAGTGTCAACAGATATTGCACCCTCAGGGATTCTATTTTTTACATTTCTTCAGTTAATTTTTGCTCAGATTCTCAATGCATTTTGTCTTGTTCTTCCCTCAACCAACAAGACAGTAAGTGATCCTAGTCACTTCCTGGAAAGTTACTACTTCTCTGTTTACACAAAGCTAAAAATGGCCAATGGATGAGTAATTTTAGGGAAAAATGCCTGTCAGGTCTTAAGGCTAAGTCCTGTATATGAATTCTACAAGCAACATCCAATAAAAATGATGACGCAGCCCTGTTGAGACATACTACTGTGCCATGGAGGTGTATAGCAACATGATACAAAGTATCTTTAGAGCTTTAAGTTTACAAAAAACATTCCTGCAATCAAACTGTACTCTAGTTCTCAGCTATTTTAAGAAACTGTAGAAAAAATAAGTGCCTTTGTTTACCTTACTGTCATTAGGGCTGGATGACAAGATGGGCAATATCTTTCATAATTTAAAAATAAAGTGACCCAGAAAGCCCTAAATCATTACAATTGGAAGACTGGAGAGAGAGAGAGATGAAAGGGATTCTTTTTTTGGTAATTAATAATATTTCTGTTCCAATCAGTTTGAATCTGGTAGTGCAGAATCCATCTCCACCACTATTTTTGTAATTTGTACTATAATTTCTGCTGAGTCAACAGCATGTTTCTGTGTCCATACAACTGATTACATGAGATGATCTATTTCTGACTTTGAGGGGAAGGTGGAAGAGAAATGCGTTGTGCCTGAACTTTAAGAAAAGCATTCTGCTTATGACAAGGTGCATTTTCTAGGACTCACATATAGCAGTGATCACACAGTGTTACTAAAGATGAGAACATCTTTTCTGGTATATTTCATGAATAAGAATAACTTCAGTAGCTTTTTCATATTTCATTTATTCTAATAAGGCCTCTGATGCAACTTTGTAATACTGGAACACTTTCTTAGTACTTCTTTATTAATTGATTCTGTACCTGTATAATAGGAAATTGGTTTTGCTGTTGGTTGGAGAGTAAATCCTAGTCACGCTTAAATTGATTGAGCTTCACTGGTAATTTCAAATGGACCTGAAATTAATCCCTGGGTCTTGAACCCACATCTGAACAATACTGAGGGGACAAGTAGTGTTGGTGGGAGGCAGCCTTGTAATCAAGAATTCTTATTATGTGTTTAGGGTTTCATTGGACCTCCAGGTGTGGCAGGACAACAAGGACCTGAAGGAGAAAGGGTAAGTTTAATGGAACGTTAAGGAAATACTGATGTTTGGGTGGTAATATAATTCATTTTAGAATAAGGGAAAAATATACAAGGTTTAACCATTCAAGTCTTTGTCTAAAAGCAGAAATGATGTGGAGGAAATTATATAAATAGGTCATATCCAATTAGTCTAATCAATTACATGTACTGGTGCTGAAGTTAAATGGGCAGCAGCTGTAAATTAGTATTTTAATTTAATCTAGAGCTGTGAGGATTAGGGGTATTTTTTTCCTTACCACCAAGTTCCATAATGAATATTTTTCATTGAAGCAATTTTGTTCTGTCAATAATTAATATTTCTCAGTTGCCATGTGATGTTTGCAGTAAAGCCAGTTATGGAAATCATAATCTCTGTCGCTCTGTGCTTGAGCTTTTCCTTGCTTCTCTTGAGCATGAAGGATGTCTGACCATGTACTCTGATGGAAGCAGGATATGGCCCTTCTTCATAGTTGTTCTGATGTGGCCACAGTAAAGGCGAGCAAAGTTTGTGTTTCTGCTCCCCAGTTATAGAGACAATGCGACAATGTCCTATGATTCTTTGCTCAATTTTTTTTTTTGTGGTGCTTCTCATGCTGTCTTTTCCAATCAAATGCAGGTTTAATTACTTGAATTTAAGCTATCGAAGAAAATAAAACCTACTTATGATGAGTTATTTCTTTCTCAGGGCCTCCCAGGTTTCCGTGGAAAAAGAGGTCCGAAAGGGAGACAGGTAAAGCTTCTAACACTTGTTACAATTTCTGCTGCCAATGTAAATGCATATGTAATTCACTCTCTAACTTTAATCAGCTGAAAAATAGTAGTTTGGTTTTTTCAGTAGATGACCTTCTATTGTTTCCAGTGAATACTTTGCAATACTGCAAATTCTGTGCAGGTTATAACTACTAGATGTTATGAAGAAATGAATATTTAACATCATGAGCCTTGTGGCTCGTTACTGACATCAGCTATCTGAGAGTTAAAAGATGACAGAAACACATAAATGTATTCTGTAAAATTAGTGTTAGCACAAAGTATAGATATGATGCAAGTTTCTTAAGTCTGATGATGGTTGGAATGTAGATCAACTACTTCTAATGTTTGATATTTCTGGTCTATGGTAAAGTAAAGCTGACCTCTACTTAACATATATTTCTAGAGCTGAGAATAACCACAAATCTGCCAAGTATACATTATCAGTGTTTACATATTTCCTGTGGTATATCTTCAGTGCCAAGTGTTTTGTTTTCTGCTACAACCTTATTATTTTAGGGCTTTGAAGCTGTCCAGGAGTTTCCAATTTTAACTTGTTTGTGGTTTGAGATTGGAAACTGCAATAGCATTCTACATTTGTGCACTCAGTTGCAGTCATCAGGTCAGATGACTTTGATGTAGCATGTTGAGCAAGCTTGTTCAGCAGGAGTAGTGTGATTACCATCATTTGGCCCTTGATGTATGCTATGAAAGTTGTGGAGGATGCTGTTTATATTTTGGTTTCCATGTGATATAACAGCAGCCAAAAAAGGCACTAGCCATCAACGGAGTTCCTTTTGATGTAAAGACAAGCAAGCAGAGAAAAGTCATTAAGTTGATAGCAGCTTTGGAAAGAGAAGTTTATCAAATTAAGGTTTAAAATCAAAGTAAGAATCTAGTTTTTATTCAGCTAGCAGGACAGGGTGCTCCTGTGTTTGTTGACCATATTGTAGTTCGCTTATAATTTGAATCAAATGCTACTTTGTGCATCTGAGTGTTGGGCAAGACCTTGCAGTAGTTCTCAGTGACTTGGGCTGGTGAGTCACATGCAGCATTTAAGAACAACCTGGATGGAAAGCAAAGGCTTCTACTCAGTGTGGAAAAGGAAGAGGAGGTGACAGCAGGGTACTTTGAAAACATGTTTTGCGTTATAATGTCATTCTCAGTGGTAGCTTCCACTGAGGCTTCTGATTGCCATTGTAGTAGTTTGTTTCAATCTGTAACTGTTGGTGCTGTCCATGCTGTGGTAAGCAGTTATTTTTCATTTACAATAAGAGCACAACTTTTATCACTGTCAAGCTATGCTCTGATAAGGACTTTTGTTAATATAAATCAATTCAGAGAAATTTCATGTACGTGACAGCACCAAAAGCACCTCTGCACAATGTCTGTGATTACCTTCAGTATCGATTCCTCTGTAATGTTATTTCCTCAATCCCAAGGTTCATTCCAAATCCTTTCTATTATCTATAAAGTACTTATTTGACTACAGGCTACTAATACAGGAATCAAACCATGAGAGGAATCACATGGGAAGCTGTCTTGAAGTACTTTGCTGGATCACAAGCTTAGAGAATGTGTGTTGTTTTAACCCCAGACAATGATAGATGTGATGACATCTTTTGACACGGTGTCCCAGAGTTAACACCACAGTACTTTGCAGAAGGGCACTGTCACTAAAGGAAATGGAATTTGGCATAGGAATTGCATAGTGCCTGAAGTCAGGCTCCTCACCTTGTGTTCTATGATGCAGTTTATTTATGGGACAGAACTTCTGTCAATAATAATACTTGGGGAAGAAAAACTGACTGGAAGAGATCCTTCTGAAAGAAAACAGATCCCAAATATAATCTAATTTTTGGAAAGTAATATTAAATTATAAGAAAAGTGGATGGTACAACGGATTGTACATCTGCAATTCAAAATGCTACTACTTAGCAGGTTTATTGAACAGTTATTCATATTTGTAACTTCTGACATATCTGAAATGGGACAAAATATTCAGTTACCAAAATCTTTATTATGAAGATTATAGACTGAGGATTTGTTTGAATTTTAGATGAGTTTTGCATACATTATGCTTTAAAGAAAATATTTCATAGTAGAATCATACACATATCCATTGTATGCTTGTAATATGAAATTTGGCTAGTTCTGCAGTATTTTTAATGCATTGTCTGTCCTGTTAGTATGATGCATAGTGCTTTTACATACACAGATTGACCACTTTGGGGGGAATGTTTTCACATAGTTTTCTTCTATATGGGACTAGTTACAATCAGAGGTCAATGTGACGGGACAGACCTTGTGAATTATACCAAGAATTTATTAATCAAGTCATTGTAACTGTAGAAACAGTTCAAGTTCTGTTTTATATTAAAATTATGAATAGGTATTCTTTGTATACTTTATAGTAATGTTAAATTATAATATTGATGTAATAAAACATTTGCTGAAGAGTAGTATTACTATATTAGTTCCAATTTTAGATTTTTCTGACTGTTCTTCTATGTTGCATTTTCCTTTAATTTTTCTACTTACTAAAATAGTTTTATCAGCATCAGTTAGAAGACACATGCTATTGAGAATGGGATTATGGCGACTGTGGGTAATATGTCCCTTTGGTAACTCATATTATGCTGGATTTCTGCTGTATCTAAACCATCATCTGTGACCTGCACTTGTGATCTGGTGGCTGGTAAAACTGTCCCATTGCATCCTTCATTTCACTTTTGATACCTCATTTGTGTGTTTTTAAAAACACTTGATATTCGTGTGTGTTATGGCAATTCTGCCTCTTCCAACATCTGCCAATGTTAGGCAGTAAATCCAAAATATTATGCTATTAAGGAAAGGGTAGTAAATTAATCTTTGCCTACATCCTATCAGCTGGTAGCTTGTAACAATATAGGCACTGTAAAATACTCACTTTCCATGTGTGAAATTTTTCAGTACATTTTCAGAATTATGCAAAAATTTGGCCAGTGGTGTACACATTAAGAATCAATGAAATCTGCTTTATTGACCATTAACCTATGAACCAATACTGTTTAAATAAGATGGCAGTGATATAAAGATGTGTACTGTCAGATCTTGCAATTATAGCTATAGATTCTTACTTGTGCATTCCATGGTCAGATCCTGAATAAAAATTTAATTGTTGTGAGAGACATTCCTATCTTTTGCTTTCCTGAATTTGCAGGAGAATACAGAAAAAAACTCCAACCAAAATAAACCCAAAAGATGGTACAGGGAGTGTTAAGCATGTCTCAGATTAATTCTACAGTATCATGTGTGATGATAATGAAGATCCTATGCAGTTTTTTCAACGTATTGTTTTAGCAATGTGTATGCATACATATATATGTATAGACACACACAAAAATTTGCCTTAACTTTTATAGAATTTTGTTTTATTACAAAAGCCAAATATGGCTTAAGCAGTGCTTAAGCTACTTTGGTTTGTGATATGATTTTTCTACCTCCTTGCCACAGTTTTATACTGTCTTCCTGACTGCTATTCATCTAATATTGTAAGATGATGCATATCCCCCATTCCATTAAGGAAAGACACTATACGAAGTCCTGAGCTGGACAGCTGTGTGAATGTCCTCCAAACAAGGTAGATCAAAAAGGCCAAATTAGTTGTACCTTTGACCTGCAGCAGGTTTGAACACAGTCTTACAGAGGTGAAAGGTTAATGCCTCAGAGTACTGTTCCTGATTCACAGGGAAAGGTAAAAGACATTCAGACATTGAAAAGGTAAGGAAAAGTATTTCATGTAAAAATTATTGTAAGGATGGAATTTTCTCCTTTTCCCCATGGAGGTGGACTAGTAATGTTCTGGTGCTTTGCAGCTGATTTCCGGAGGTCAACGCATCTCTGTTTTCTCAGTACTCTAATGCTGTGTGAGATTTTTCATTTCCCAGAAAAGTCTCTTTTCTGTGAGTGCCTTGGCATTGATTTTTTCCAGGGAGAATCTTTTTCCAGCTTGGTATTTTGCATATATGTGATAGACTTTTATATGGATCTTACAATGTAATTAAAAAGGTTGTTGACTTCTCTGTGGATCTGTGCTCCATCCTTTTGCCTAACTTTGTACAGTGATAGGAATCATGAAGATATTGTGTGGTGCTGCTTCAAACTAAGAGCATGAGCTGGCTCTTCCAGAGAAATAGTAAAATCTGCCTGGCAGTAATAAACTGATAAAAATGAAAACAAACAAGCAAAACAAAACAACAACAACAAAAACACAAAAAAAAAAAACCTTCCCCAGCAACTCATGTGCTTCTGCAGTGGGCAACATCAGAAAGAAGTAAAAGAAACTGCAAAACCCTGAGAGAAAGCAAGAAAGGTTAGAGGCAGTAAAGTGGTGAATTTCAATTTCATTTTGCTTCTCAAGCAAGAAATGGAAATTCTGTTTCAATCTTTGACGCTTGACTTGGCCAGTCAGATTTCTTTCCTGTCCTGATAATCTAGTCTCTGAAGTCAAAACTGATAAAATGAACGAGGCTTTTTTGTGTCTTGAGTTACTGTTTTAGTCCCTAGATGCAGGCTAAGGCAAGTGTTCACATTGTCTAGGACAGTGTTGTGCCAGAAAGATGAAAAATTTGATTTCTAATGAACAAGTATCACACTGACACTGCAACCATTAATATTTGGGGAAGAGCAAGAAGAGAACAAAGGACAGATGTTTTAGTGAATGCAGAAGGTAATAGGAACAAAAAAGTATTTGAAATAAAAATAAAAAATAGGAAAAGAGAATCCAAGCAAACAATTCAAGTAATACTTGTTTAGTATTGCTTTTAAAGCATTTAGTCATCTGATTCTGCCCTATGCTTGCATTGTGTATAGTTACGTCTTTTTTGGTTATGATTTTAGGAGACAAATACCACTATGCTGTTCATTTGAATTTCACAGCTGAAACTTTCTGCTTTCCCCATTCCTCCATCGCTTTCCCTGAATATACTTGCAGATGTCCTAATTTCTAATACCTATAGGAATTTAGTGTTCAGATCACCCTTTGTGTCTTAGATAATAAAGTACAAGCATTCTCACTTCTGCTTTAGGGTTTTCTAGGTGACTTTGGAAATAGAGGTCCTCCTGGTCCAGACGGGAATCCTGTAAGTATCAAATTGTGTGCTGATTAACATTGTAAAATTTGTTACACTTAGTATTAACTTATCTCCAAAATGGAAAGGAGATTTTTGCCTCAAAAGCAATGTCTTGAAGTCCACAGGAAAATTTTACACTTATTTTTCCATGGAAATTGTTAAGAAGGTACTGTAATAAGCAGTGGTATAAAAAAGAGAGAGAAAAGAACCAGGAAAGCTGCTGAGAGAACACAGTTTCTAGTGCTGCATGTGCTGACTACCTTGAGAACTCAGTATCTTGCTGTCCTCATTGCATTACTGATGAATGTTTTGTCTTCAGAAATTCTTGCATTGGATATGACTTTATGTTGTTTATTTAAACCATTATTCTAAAATCGCCTTAGCAAAATAGATTCTGCATGCATGCCAGAAACCTAGCTGTTGTGTGCTTATGCATCTGATAGTTGATTTCATCCTTTGAACTGTTACTGAATACAATTATACTAGTATGTCTTTTAGTGCATTATAATCAGTATGATAACAGCTTTGTCCTTGGCAGCGTGTGCAGGCTAAAGTGCTCTTGTGGTATGGTATTCAAACTGTGGCACAGTCACGTCACTTCACTGGCTGCCCTCAAAGAAGCTTTGCTGTCATGCTGTACTTGTAGGGAAACTCTGGCTGCAGATTCCAAACTCAGGTTTCTTTGAGATGAGAAACCAGTGAAAGGGCTTTGGGCCAGACAAGGGGACAGCAATAAGTGCTGGGCAAGAGTGGCTGATTTGAATCTGCTTTTATTGTTGGATGCTCCTTTGGAAACTGCTATCAGTTTGTGTCTAGAGGTTATTCTGATATGGACCAGAGTCAGCAATTGGGAAGAGGTGGTCTCTTTTTTGAAGGCATGCCCTTTCCTGACATCCATCTTAGCAACTTATTTTAGAAAAGCCTACATGAATTTTGCTGGTGAGTTATCGATGTTTGGTGTCAGCATTTTGGAACATAGGAAAAAAAAAATATTTTGCATTTCTGGTCCCTGAGGCAAAGTTCCCCTTGTGGGAATGTCAGGTGATGTTAGTGTGGTGCTTTTCATCTTGAAAGCCCTCTCAGGGGTTGTGAGTCTCACCAGTTGTTTTGCAAATGATATAAAAAGGTTAGTTCTTCCTTCCTCTCCTGGTACTCCCAAGTCTCCCTCCATTCCTGATAAAATAGATATTGTCTTTCCACAAGATCTGCAGAACAACAGTACTTTAATCCAAACAAGCTCAGAAAGCCTGGATCTGAAATTACAGACTTGCGCTTTACAAAGAAGCCTGTTTTAATGCAAGCATTTGCAAACAAGTTCCTTCTCATCTGCCAAGACAGCTGTTGATCTTACTGCCTTCTCAGACAGGCAGCAACCCCTCTCCCCTCCTCCCCAAAACTCACCCTGCAGGGCTTGTTCAGGCAAGGGGCCAGAGCTGCAGCTGCAGGGGGCTGCAATGCTAGTGGAATATTTACAGAGCCTGTTTGTGAGCTGGCAGTGGAGAGCTGGGGCTGCCTGGGAGGCCTGTGGTGGCAAGAACTTGAAGGGAAGACATTTCTTCCCATGTGCTGACTTGACACTAATGACATTTGTCTCCATGCCTAATTTCTTCTGATTAACAGAGTAATGCCATCCTGCATTTCCACAACACCGTCTCAGTTCTCTGAGGATGTCAGTCTGCCTTGGAGGATGTTGCTAGAGCATTCAACATCCCCCGTGGTTAGTTTGGAGCAGGTTGGAGAAGGTGTGTAGGCACCAGAGGAGGGAAGAGTGAAGGAAGGTGTCCTCTGTGCCATGCCCAGCAGCCATGCCCTGTTGGACAGCTTCAGAATGGACTCAGGGCATAAAATTTTCCCTTTGCTGTGGGTGCCGATGGGCTGCAATGAACCCTATGTATTATATCCACTGAGTAGCAGGTCCCAGGTGTTGGAACAGCCTGTGCTGTGTCAGTATGCTGACCTGGAGGGCTACACTACCCCTTTCACACAGGGCAAAGAGGCTTGGCAACTGTTTTCCCCAGTGTTTGGAACTTTAGCTTCTACCAAGTTAAGTTTGAGTGCAACAGAGGCAGTAGTAGGGTACTGTTGAATTTGTTCCTTTTCCATAAAGTACAAATACTATAGTTTGTATCAAGAAATAATTTTTCATAATGACAGTGTAGCCTTTAATTTTCAAAGGTCTTTCTATGAACTGAGCCAATGTTCTTATCTTCCAAAAGATCTTAAGTTCTTGTGGTGGATTTTTTCCACCCCAAAAAAATAACTTTTTCTTCTTCCCACTTTAAATATCATGGTAACAAATCTCATATTCCTTGGTAATGCAGGAATAATTTAATGATGCAGATATCCTGAGATCTGATTCCACAATCAGGGATTTTAATAAGCATGTTCCCCTATACAGTGATAAGCTGTCATTCCTCAGGAACTCTCTATACAAAACCCAACTGGCTTGCTTTTCAGATCACTTTTGTTATCTTATCACTGGGAATTTTTTTAAATGGTAAAATGCAGATAATCTAAAATTAATTTTATTTGAAGGGAATTGTTGGTGGTGTTGGTCCTCCTGGATTTCCAGGACTAAGAGTGAGTATACTTTTATTACTTTGATATGGCTTCATTAGAATATGTCTTGTATATTTGTGAAATAATAAAAACAAATATAAGGATCCCAGAGATTTAAAGAGATTTTGGTTTAGTTAGCCATGATTTTAGTTAAAATCACGTTACAAAAATGCTGTCACATTGTTGGCATGGAGTACTTCTATAGTTCGTTTGGATTTGTATGCTTATTTCTGATCTGGTGAGTCTGGGTGGTTTATTTTAAATTACTAAGTTTTCTAGTTTATACATCTAAAGCCAGTGTTACTTTTTGGAAAAGTACAATACTTTCAAATGTTTTAACATCCACAGTCCTCATTTAATCCTGTATATCGCTACCAAATTCTAAGCAGAATTAATTCCTAAGCAAAATTACTTTATCTTCTATACAATATCATATTCAACTTTTAAAAAATGTTTATAGAAAAAGGTTATGATGCTCATTATGCAGTTGCAAGCTGTAGTTGTATAAATATAGTTGAGCCAGAGAAGCTCTGTGACATGAGTCCTACAGAAGGTGGGAAAGACTGATACTTTCATAAGCGTGTAGTCTTACTCCCTTATTTTAATTAATGTGTTTACTGGTAGAGGACCTGGATTTAATTATTGATGTTGGCTCAATCAAGGCTGGCTATCTGGTCGTGTTCATAGTTCATAACATGTGGGAGAAAATAGCATGTTTGCACTTGAATTGAAAACCATGATTGTCTCAAGGGATATTTTTTAATTTAAATATCTGGACATCTGAAACATTCTTAATAAGTTTATTAGTTTACACTGATGGCCATCAAACTTTTACTTTGAAGTATGACAGTTGAGTTCCAGTATTATTATCTCTTTAATGATATGTTCATAACAAAAAATATTCCAATAAGTTGTCCTTTGCTGCCTGGTTGGGATTGTTATGGCATTGCTATAGTGAAGACACACAAGCTTAGTCAGGGAACCTCTGTGGCTTCCAGCCTTCATTATGAAACATGACTTGTGTTCTTGACAGTTGACATATTTGGACCAGTTGAAGCACTCATGAGACTAGAGGTTGCACTCTTGAGAATTTGCTTTGAATTATAGTTTACTTTTCTCTTACGTGATCATCTTTGGAATTTTATCTCAAGGACTTTGATAATTGTACAAATGTATCTGAGGTTTTAAAAAAGCCTACTATATATCACTTCTAAAAAGGTACTGTTACTGATTATTTTGGCTAAATCTTAGTGAGCAGTTTAGCCCATCCTAGCATTCATAAGTAAAAATGTTTGCATGGTCAAAGTTCCATTTGCCATATTGCTGAGTTGCAGTTACACAGAGAGAATGTCAATAATTTTTTTGTGAAATACGGTAATTATTTTCAATCACTTGTCCAAAGCCTGTGCTACTTGTACATAGCCAAAATATAACCATAATGACAGCTATTTATTGAAAAAATAATTTGATGGCATGCTTAGATTTTTCCAGCATGAAATCAATAATTGTTTTGCCTGTGAACTCCTTTTGAGTGGCCTGCCATCTCTCCTTTATATGCGGGACTCTTGCACAGTTCCAGCTGTGCAAAAAAGCATTGATTATGTGCCCATATGCTCTACATAATTTGTGTTCAAAGAAAGTAAAGCACAGAAACTGATATTTCTTTCTTCATTACGTACAATTACTAAGCTACTCTTCATGTGTCTAGTTTTTAATTTTGCAGTGTGACAATTTGGAACAGGAGTTTTACAGGGAGTGTGCCGATATTCACATCTTTTGTTGGACTTAGGGTTTGACCCCCAGAACTTTTGGAAACTTTACATCATCTGCTGCAGCTCCATTTGACAGCAAGGAGTTCGGGGTCTTCTGTGCAGCAGATTGCTCCTTTGATCCCTACACTTGTTTGTTTGTAGAAAAGGTGTATGTAAATATGCTGAAAAAAATTACATTTTTGGAAGCAGAAATAATTTTGCAAATATGCTTCTGGTCTTAATAGAGTTTAGTGTTTGGGATGACAAATGTATGAAGAAAAATATATATGGACAAGTGTTCATGATGTAGAATGTGGTTCCATAAGGGTAGGGTCATTGTACATCCTTCCGACAGCTTAATAGATCTTACAGATAAATTATGGTGTTTTTAAAGGTATCTTATTTTTTTTAGCCAAGACACATTATCATTGCCGCTCAGGGGCAGTTAACTCTCCATGGTTGATAAGACATTACTAGTACAGTAAGATTTTTGCAGTTGAGGAAAGTGGCCCAGCAGCATTTGCTCCAGATTTATGAGCACTCTTTGGAAGCTTCCAAAGCATCAGCAAATCTAGTTGGGGTTTTGAAATAAGGTCGGAACATGGCTAAAGAGGACTTCAGTATCTGGTGGCATGAGTCTTTTATGGATACTAACACAGCATATAGGCATCATCAGAAAAATTTACTATTATGGACTCCTATGTGTCATTGCATTACATCATATTAGTTACTCTGTTTCATACTTTCCCAGTCAGTAAGATAATTGGTAGAGCTGTGCTTTGTTCCAGAGTTTCTTTACAAGGGACCATTGTGATCTTTAAACCGTAGCAGAATTTCACCAAGACCCCAGGGGAACTTCAGGTTACCCCAGCATCCCCAAGTACAGCTTGTGCGGTGCAGCCCTGTTCTTTGACCACACTTGCTCTCCAAATGGGTTTGTGTACCCTGCCCTCTGTTTTCGTGTGGTCCTTATCCAGGCAGATTCTAGTGGTTATCCAAAACCAAATAAAGAACTAGACTTCAATGTTTGTTCTAAAATACTTAGTTCAATAATAACACATTGTATTATTACAAGATGCAGTGTTGAACATGAGATGAAATATATTATTCTGGAAGAAACCAACAGCATTAATTCAAGTAGCTTGTCCAGCCCAGCTGTATGCAGTGTCAAGAGCTAATTATATTTTTATGTTTGTTCATGAGAACAATGGCAAAATGAGCAGCATCAGCAAGCTGAGTCCAAGAATTCCTTCCTTCCATGATTTTTTCAATATACAGAGCTGTTGCCAAGTTCAGAGTTTTGGCTGGTTGAGCAGTCATTCTCTCAAGATTTGTAGGGCCATGAGTTTTAATAAGATGAATACTTTCAGAAAATTTAAGACTACAGTTATCAGAGCTAGCTTTTCTTTTTACATTTTTTTTTCTTTAAAAAGAAAACCCTAATACTATAAAGCATTGGTTTTACTTTTCTGGTATCTTATCTTTTTGATAAGCAAACTTTAGAAGCAATTTTGTTTTAATTTCATTTGTCACATAGAAATGGTGGAAAAAGTATGCTTTTTGTAGCCGAAGTAATTTTTATTTTCTATCAGCAAGTTTTAACTAAGCTGATAAGCATGTGCTAACATATAGCAAGGCTGTTGCACATGGAGGACTATTTAGAAAGCTAGATTTACTAATTCAACCATCTTCTTATCAGTGAGATAATTTTTCAGTTTTATTTTTATGTAGCTCCGGTTCTTTGCTGTTAATTAGGTCAGCCAATATCTCTGGATACTGTGACAGGAGTTTCATCAACCTGAATTTTGTAAAGCTGTTTTGGAAGTTCTTCCCATTGTTTTTGTAAGATAAATTTACCAGCTCAGTATCCCTCTGATTTTTCAATCAATGTATTGTTGCCATAAGTATGAATTTCAACGTACAGTATCATTAATACAGAAGTGCCTTGCTGAACTGGAATATATAGCACAAGTAAGAGACAGCAATGTAAACAATTTATCTTGGCATCAGTTAACATGACAATATATCATTTAAGCAGTCAAGGAAAGTTAAAGCAAAGTAGAGTAGCAATTTTTCTGGGAGCTTTACCAAGCACCATTGAGACACTAGTCATCAGTCTTCCTTTTTCTTCAGTGAGCCATGAGTCTGATGGCTGCAGAAGACTGTTTTTGCTAACATTGCTGAAAGAGTCTCCAGAGAATAATGAATGTGTGCTGAACTGGAAATCCATAGGTATCCATCTCATCTTTTCCATATCATGCTCAGCAAGTGGCAAAAGATTTCTGTATTCTTATTTGTTGTTAAATTCTTGCATAGCCACAAAATATGCAGCTGTAGTACAAAAGAAAGCTTCCTTATTCTGCATTGCCTAATGCACTGCTATCTTCTCTTGAATATATAATCTACAGGAAAAGAGGGGTGTTTGGTTTCTTGTGTTTCTGCTGATGTGATTGCAAACTGTAAAGATTGGAGGGCTTATAATATGGATACTTTTCCCCCAAGAAACTAGCCAGAAAAAGATTTTAGCATCTCTCTGTGGTGCAGAAAATGCTACATTCTGTTACCAGTCTTTGTTACTTCACTTCATCAAATGTTTAGTGCAGTCATCTTTCTTGCTGTCTCGCAGGGAGGCAATGGGCCAGCAGGACCAAGCGGACCATCAGGAATTCCAGGGCCCATGGTATGGTGCTAAACGATCCCACAGCCTGGTGTCCATGCTGCTTTTCAGATTATAGACAAATATTAGATTTTTGTTTTCTTTAATAGGGTCTCCCAGGGAGTGTGGGACAACCTGGAATGAAAGGTGATAAGGTGATTTAAATATTTCCATTATCTTAGAGATATATAGTTATTTCAGACTCCTTTCATTAAATCTTGAGCAAAATAATGTACTTGACAAGCCTTCCCTTTTTCCTTTTGATTTTTTTTTCCTCTTCTTACTTATCTTTTTGAATTACTTTGGTCTCACAGTCTGGCACTTCAGACAAACTTACTTCTGGACAGAGCACTTACTAGTGGTCTTAACAATATCCAGTGCTGTGTCTATAGGGTTTCCTGGAAGGGGTGCTTTAGTGCAACACCTTGCATTGTCATTCAAAGATCTGTGTTAATTTTAAATACTAAATATTGAATGAATCTTTCTCATTCTCTAATTATGAGAATTACCTCATTTTAAGCTACATACATATGTCTGTATAAAATCATATGTTGTTTAGGGTGAACATGGCCTTGCAGGAGAGCCAGGAGACCAGGGATATCCAGGAGACAAGGTAATTTGTAATTGCACTGTTTTACAACATTGTCCAATTTCAGCAAATTCATCAGGCTTCTGAGTCTCTTAAAATGCAACAGATTGATTGCATAAAAGTACAATGCAGTAGTAAAAGTTATTGGATACCACTGACTTAACATACTTTTAAGAAATTATGTGCTAATTAAAACTTTGTTATGGAAAGTAGTAAACAAAGACAAGCAAAGGGCGTGGGCAGAATTCTGGCTGCCATGTGTTCAGAGATGCATCAAACAAGAAAAGAATTATGGTATGATCTGAAACCTCCTAATAAACTGTTGTAAAAGATGGTTTTCCGTTGAACCTCAAGGTTCATCTGCAGCTCAACTGGACCAACTGTGGTTAGCAGCAGCACATGGTCTGGCATGCTCCTTCATATCATGAAACTGAGATGAATAAATATATTCTTTCTTATTTGGCCAGTACATCAGAAGCCACTGAAATAGCACATCCTGTGAGAACTCTTTTGATGAAAGATGAATATTAGAAGACATTTCTCATCCCGTAGAATTATTTTGAAGCCTGTTTCAGGTGGCAAAGTGTAGCAATCTATTGCTTCCAACATAACACAACTATACATTTTCACGTGTATTTAATAGTTTTCTTTTTTCAGGGTGCTCTTGGTTTACCAGGACCCCCAGGGATCAGGGGAAAGCCAGGACCCCAAGTAAGTTTACACATCCATTTCTGCTCTCAATATATCATTCTACGTTGTTATATTTGATACTTCTTTTATCTTGTGTTCACACTGCATGTAATCCTTTAGAAGCTACTTAAATCGAAATGCAAAACAAATAAGATATAAGCTGCTTTTATTTCTAGTAGCTGGTTAGTGAGTGACTTAGATCCTGATGTGTGAGACTTTATTACAGATCAGTATATCAGTGTCAGATTTTAATACAGAAATGTTTAGGAAATTAGGTATTCTGTGACAGTCACTTCGTGGGGGAATAGACATGTTGATAATATTTGAAGCAATTCCACTGAGAGGTTTGAGAGCTGCCAAGATGACCATTTGGGCCAGCTGGATTTGGAGAGAATGTGGGAAATCTCACTAATGATGGCCAGTCATTTCTCACAAGGATGGGAATAGTCATAAATTCCAGTATTTAGATTTTTAGCAAGTTTTAGCAACCTTAAAGACATCTGTGCAGTGCTGCCAATTCTGCTGGGTTTGTAAATGTTGAGGCAGAAAAGGCATTGCACAGGCTTACCTGACTTTTTCCTCACCTGTTTTTAGCATCACTATTTTCCTCTTTTCAGTGTATAATTAAAAGCTGCCAATACTTAATGCTGTTAAAGAATGAATCACTCCAGTCTCAATTTTCTTATGTGCAATCAAGCCACTATCTGATAAACCTACTTAGACCTCATGAATGTCATAGGCCATTAAACTCAATAAAAAAATACTTTCTTTGTCTCAGAGAATTTATAGTAGAAACACTAATCCTGAAAAACACTTATACAAATTTGCTTAAGCTTAGATTGGTAAACTTGGCCTTTTTGCATTTAAAGATATAAGCATTTAATTTAAAGATAAGCATGTGAATTAGCCCATTCCTGAGCAGCTGTGAATTTTAAGCACAAACTGAATGTGATTAACTTCTTGATTTATGATAAATTAAAATATGATACAGTCCTGCAAGTAATACAATGTTTAACTTTGTAGAATACATTTGCAACAAAATAATTCATGCTAAAAATTAAAGAAAAAAAAAATAAAAATAAAAATTTCCAGGTCAGGCTTTAATTTTGCTCAGGGAACACCTAGTTATGTCAGCAGCAGCAGCAAACTTCTAAAAATGTGGAAGAACCGATATAATTTACAGAAATATTTTGGTCAGTTTTTAGGTTTATCGGTATTTGTATGTAACGGAGTCACTATAACAAGTGGATAGGACCTAATTTTCCTATTATTAATCACAAAACTGACATTTCTTTGGCCATGATTGGATGCTTAAACTATACAGGTAAGTACGTAAACCAATATCCATAACAGTTACTTCCTGGACTTTTAAATTATACGTAGTTTTATTATGAAAACAGCTATATATTTCAAGGGTTTTTTTATACAATTATTTAGACCATCCCAAAGCTCCCAATATTATTTTTCTAAAGCTAATTTGCATTTTTTTGTGACTTCAAAGAGATATGAAGAACTAGTTTTAATTGCATCCATAGAGAGGCAGTTATAAAATTTCCAACTTAGTGGAAACACTTGTGTTGCTTTCCTTTTGATAAATGTTTTTTACATCTTCATAACAATCTGTTGTTAAAAAAATAAACTATCATCAAAACTCTAACTGTTTGGATTTTGTTTAAGGGGAAAATTGGAGATCCTGGATCCCGTGGACCATTGGGTCCTCCAGGACCTGAGGTAAGATATTGCTTGATAGAGGTAAATTGAATGTTACTTAGTTCTAAATTGCAACAATCAGAGGTAAATAGGTTTACTTCACAAAAGATTGTTGTCTTGGTTGAATTAGAAAATACTTTTTATTCAGTCATATCCAATTAATTCATTCTCCTCCATAAACTACAAAAGATTCTAGCTCATAATTTTTAAATGAAAAATATTAATATACAGGATCTTTGAATACAGAGTATTTCCTCATTTGCCTGTGTGATTAGGATTTTCTCTCTTCTGATTACAGTTGTTATGGATTACACCTTGAATGAGGCTCATGTGATTTCTTAGGCACATTTCCATTCATCAGTTCTACAGCATGTTTACAGATGGGATTTTCCAAGCCTGGTTGCATATTTATCTCTTACAAAATAACTTTATTTGCAAGGAATGCAAAGAATAAGCACCAGTTACTCAGGAAGCATTGCCAAGCACTTGAATCTAGCAGTGCAGTTGCCTAAGAACTGTGTAGTACTGTGGAAGTCTACACAGAAACTAAGCCAGTCTCTGAATTGTTCCATTTTGGTGCTTTTTGGCATTTATACCATGGGCTATAGGAAAAAACGCTGTGGACTGTGCAGGAAAGACATACACAGAAACATGTATATTTGCTGGAGAGAGGAAACTGAAAAATGGAGATTTTTCTTTTTAATCAGCCTCCTCCAATGGATGTTTTTTGGAGTTTGTTGATTTTGGTTTTTAAGTATGTTCTGAAGATATATATTAGCAGTGATGGTTGTTCTGGCCTTATAAGATACAATAACTCTGGGAGCATATCTCCTTGAACCAAGGCTCTATATTCCTATTTTTTTTTTTAAGAGAGAGTCCGAAGCCTCTGATCCTCAAAGAACAAATTATTGGGTTTTATTACTTTGTTGTTATAGCTCTTCTAAATCCTAAATAATGCCCTTTCTTATTAGAGATAAGCCCTCATTAAGAGAAAACTCACTGGGAAATGTGTTGTAGCAAAGCAAGATGGTCTTTTCAGAATAAGCCAGTACGTTTTAGTCGATGGGAACAGAGTATTTTCATGCCCTTCTGTTAGAATGAAAAAGGCACAAAGCCTGTGTGTGCTACCCACAGCTGCCTCCCTCTGTGGCTCAGGATTTTAGATTTTGTGAGCCTTTTCACTGTTAGCAAGGAGATCCTTGCATCATCTCTTCACATTGTATAGATTCCAGCAAGGGAGATTTGTGTCAGGTTAATGGCAAATTGTTGGTCTTGAAGCCTGTGTCCTGATGACCCTGATGCCTATCCTGGTAGTCCTTATAGTTACTTATCCCAACCCAGGCACGGTAGTCTTTTGAGCCTGGGGAGAAATTAATCATTTGGGGCTAATACCCTCAGGGCAGATGTGGATGGGAAAAGCTGTCTGAAAAGCTCAGTATTTCCTTTTGCTCAGAGGTGCAGAATTACTTCAGCCAATAGAAGGCAAATGAAGTGCTTTATGCTAGATAATTAAAGCTTGAGTGTCCATGTATTTTTCTTTGAATGATTGTCTGCAAAATGTCAGGTTTAAAAATTCAAAGCAATGTTTTTCTTAACTTCAGTCACACAAGACAGATTCAAATAAAGTAAAAGTTTTGCCTTCTTTTACTTGATAAAAACATGGTCACCATATGGCAAAATAGCAGAAGTAGAAGGGAGGTAGGACAGCCATATACCAGGATCTTGAACAAATTGGAATTCTCAAAATTCTGTAATAAAAAGATTTTTTTAAAATGGCTTAAAACTGAAGATAGTATCTTACTCTCCCTGTTACTTTGTTTCATAAAAATAAGCTAGTTGTTCCCAGAAGCTATTTAGGTACAACTGGATATATGAAGTATGAGCAATTAGTGCAGTTTTTCCTACAAGAAAAGCCTACCATCTTATATATCTAATAATGTCTTTTCTTCCAAAAAACAGCTATCAGGTCAGACAGGGCTCCTTTCCTTATTCCTATTTCGTTCTCTGAATGATCAGACTTCCCATGACCCCATGTAGAAAACAGATACTACATCTGATACGACATGTTCCCCTTGATGTTTCTGGAAACAGCAGAATGTGATGAATTAGTGTCTTACAAGGGGAGTACTTTGGATTTATTATGGACATGAAAACCCATACCATATGCCTTTTAGAAAAGACTTTATTTAATAAAAAATAAGGCTGTGTTGGGATTCGTTGGGCATTGCTGTGAGGAGAAGGAACAAGGCTGTGTCTGCCCAGTGGCAGAACCTGTCAGATCCTACTTTCCCCTTTTGTCCAACACTAAGACAGTGGGATTTATAAATGTTTCCTGTCCCCATGTTCAAGCTTGTTTGGGGCACATGTGAAATAAACTGGAGATCCTTTGGTGCCTACAGTTACATACACATTTGAGTATGTATTTAATTTCCAATATAAAGAATAAGCAGTCATAACCCTAGTTTTCTTCCTGTGTAAACTGCTGTACATCAGGCACTACAGCAGCTGAAGTCTATAGTTATCTCTGCACACAGCGGTAGGAGCAGGCCTGGCAGGCTTCATTCATCCTGCCAGGATTTTGGATTTTTGTATGCAGGTCAGCAGTGAACTGTTTCCTAAATCTTTCCTCTGCAGCTGTGCAGCCTAGGTACACCAGGTCAGAGTTGAAATAAACCACCCACTCATAGCCAGGGTCCATTTGAGAACTTCAATGCTGATGGGCAGGAGCAAGCAGAGGGAGAGACAGCGGTTTTGTGCTCACTCTCTGGGCGGCCATATGAGGGCTGGCTGCCAAGTACATTTTTTTCAGTGCAAAAGTTCTGCAGCGTCAATCCAAATTCTCTTCTGGGTATGTTGCCACAGATCCAGGGTCTGTCGCATGCCTGAATACATGTTGCTCACAAAGCACTGGATATCTTTAGTGAGCACTTTATGGAGCATGTTCTTCATCAGTTTACTCATTTGCCTGTTTTGTCTAGCATCTAAAAATGAACAGCCAAAATTTCAACTTTCTAGAGAGATTTATTTTATTGGTATGACAACTGGAAAGTGCTGGTCTGACTGTTTTAACCCACAATGCCTGTGTTTACTGTGTACAATGAAGTATGTAATGCTTATTGTTAATGTGAATTAAATTAGACAAGGTTTTAACAGGCTTCCACATGTATTCAGAATATATTATAGTTAAATTTTGCTCTAAGAATCACATTTAATTATCCCCCAAGAATGAGGGTGATAGTTTCCTTCAGATGTGTTCTGAGTATTATAAATAGGTTTCATCTGGAGCAGAGGGAGCATTAGTCATTATCTTCAATAGAACTTTTTTCATCTGTGCAGTATTTTGATCTGAAGTCCTTAGCTTATTCTTTCAGGAAGGTACTCATATGGGATTCAGCTGCTAAGTTTTATGCTCAAGGCAATAGCATTACAAAGGAAAAGGATGCATTCAAATAATAGTAAAAAGTCAAAAAAGCACGTATTTTGTAAGCAAATCACTGACTGCTTTGAGTTCATTTAAAAAAAAATTAATACATGTTTTATCTTATCATATGATGTTTTGAGGTTGTGGAAACAATGCCATGAGTGCAGTGATAACAGCCTTCTGTTTCAATATTACATCATATAACTTGTATGCAAATGACTTGAAGGAAATATAGAAATAAAGACAATTTTATAGCTGAATTAGTTGCATGTTCTGGCATACATGTGAAGAATGTTCTTGTAGAATTGCTTGTACTTTCGGCTTGTCTTTGCACAGAATCTTTAACTGGTCCTTTCATAAATTTATTTGACATAAGTATATATTTCTGATCTTTTTTTAAGAAATATATATTAATTTTGCAGAAATATTCCATTTACCTTGACACTTTAATGTTGAACAATGCTTGTCCATGTGACCCTGCTGTGCTTTTTATCTTTTCTTCAGAGTGATGGTAGTTCAGTCAGTGCCTGTTGGGTCCTAGTCTGTTTCCACAGACCTTCATAGGTATTTTGCATAGAATTTGTCTTGGAGATACTCTTTTTTTTCAGTCAGAGCTGTGGTGAGGCTTCACTAGAAAAGAAGGGACATGCAGATAAACAAGGCTTCATTTGTGTTGCTTTACCAGGGCATTATTTATCTCCTAACATTAGGAATCTGCCTAGAGTAAGGCAAGCTAATATTTAAATGTTTTTAATTCTATTTTAAACACCTGCAGTGCTTTGGCTTTTGGGTTTTGGTGTTGAACTTAGAAGAAACAATAGTCTTGTGAATAAAATGGGAATTTCTGCCTTGCTTTTTTGTTCTGGCCTTAGTCTAGATGTGGTTTGATCTGTATGTGCACACAGCTGTTAGCAGCATAGAAACAGTGTACAGTGAAAAATCCTCATGCAAGAGAACAGAGTTCCTCTTGCAGAAGGATTATTTCACTGGCTATTAGTTACTAGTCTCTTTTATAAGGTTTAAACTTAGGAATACATGATTTTCAAAATGCAGAGTTGTTCCTGATTGCCTTCCTCGGTAGTCAGGCTTTGCCTAACCCCACTGTCACTTAGACCATTAGAAGCATGCCTGAAAGAAGACCTGTTCATCAGGCCTATGTCATTTAACTGGTATTGGAGGACTTGTAGCACAAAACCAAGCCTGAATATTTTAAAACAAATAGATAATCTGGTATTTTTTTCCCTTATGAAATGCCCACATTTGATGCTTGTTTTCACCATAAGTCAGAGTAAAAATTCAAAATACGCATCTCTTTACTTAGCGTTGTTATATATGTTAGAAAGTTCCACAGAAGTAGCTGTTGATGTTTCATAGCTGGCTTGATTTTTGAGTCTTGTGAAAGTAATCAGTCAAGTGGCTAAGGTCTCCCTGGGCCATGATTGCCCAACAGACCATTTTTTCTGTGGTGCACCTTGTGGTTGACTACTGGAAGTCTTCAGGGCAGACAGGGGACACTGTTAAACAGAGTTCAACAGCAAGTGTAGCTCTAACAAAAGTGCCAAGCTCCCTCTGGAAATCCTGTCTGGTCATCAGAGTGGGTCTGCACTGAAGTTCTTACCAAATTTCATAATTTTTCACATTGTAGATTTGCAGAATGCTTCAAGACTCGGTCCTTAATGTGTTGATCGGTAACTGGTATTGCTGCTGGTCAGTCAGATGAATCACCAGCAACCTTCTTGGCCAGCAAGCAGCCAAGCAGGTCTGTGAAGGACATACTTTGAAGGGCTGGTACAGGGCCTTGCTCATGCTATAAAGTAGACTATACTAGATACTACTTGTTGTAAATATGATTATTCTAATGTGTGTTGCATATAATGTGTAGATGCACTAGATGGCTTCAAAGGATGATTCATCACATTTGGAAAACTGGTGACTTTAAGTCTTACACAAGAGAAGCAGTCAGTAGTGTTTCAGAGAGCATGGCTGAACAGATCTGCCATGTGCAATTAGACAAAAGCACAAAGCAACATCAGCATCATTTTGCTGACATCTTAGCAACAGTAAATTGCAAAGCTTTCCTATATTGTATGCTGTAATCCATGATTGCCCTTTTTCTGTAGTCTGACATATTGCAATTGTATAGTTGTAATTTGTAATGTTAGATTCCTTCCTCTACCCTTTCCAAAATCAGAACTGAAGGTTTGTAGGAAAAAAATTAAAGTTTTGTCTCTGCCCTTTAAAAATGCTGGCATTAAACTTTGGCTGGATTGGCATGCACAGAAGAAAGCTAATTTCAAATCTTTTTTTTTTTCCTTGCTATTTTCCTCTTTGTACTGAGGACATTATTGACACTGTCACACAGCTGTACAAATGTCAAAGAGCTAAGTCCCGTAACTGTGTGAATACTGACATTTCTAGAATTGTGTAGAGAAGAAAATAGATTGTTTTAAATTGAATTGTATCTCTGCATAGTGTGTCCTTTCAGAAGAATAATAAACAATTCTTATTTGAGAATACAAAATCACAGCTCATTTTTTCAGTTTAGAGAGATTGTAGTTTTATGCAGAAATCCTCCTTTCTAAACTTTATAATAATTAATAACAAAGCTCTAATAAGGTATCTTGTTGAAGTTCAGTAGCGACATCCAGTCAGTACTGCTTCTGAAAATTCATTCTAAATTCTCATTCAAATGAAACACAGCATGTGATTGAATGGAATAATATTGGAGCAGGGAAACTTGGCTGCTCGAGGGACTATCACAGTCCCTTGAGAGGTTTATGCTCTGTGGAGCCCTTCTACCAGCGCTTATGTCCTGATCCCATTGAGGGCTCTTGAGGAGCTGGAGGGCATGAGGGTTGGTAACTAATAGCAATTCTGGCAAATGTCATGTGGAATCAGCTTGGAGTGAGTGGGATTCTGCAAATGTAAGAGAATTCCTAGTGGAAATTGAGTGTAATTTCCAATCATTGCTGATATTCTGCTTCCATGTTAGCAGCCACACACAAAAAAAAAAAAAAAAAAAAGGAACAGCTTTTGCAGATCACTCATCTCTGAAGCACTGACTTCAGTATAAAAAGATATGCCCTATGACTGTTACTATGACATAGTAACAGTCTGATCATCTCTGCATTATTTGTTAATTAAAGATTATATAGATAAATAAGAGAAGAAATATGTTAATTTTATATTTAAATGTATTCAGTACAAAACCCAACACTTTCACAGCATGGTTAAAGCACTTTTGTGTTGAGATAGCTGGTACTTTAGCTTTTTCTGATGCCACGTCTACTTTGGTGAAACTGAGTGAACTCTAAAGTGCTTTGCTGGCAAAAGGCCCCATCTGCAGCAAGATTTTGAAAATAATCTTGTAATTTTGTAACCTTTCAGCTGCTAGGCTTCTGGCTGATGGGAAGATAAGAATCTACACTTTGAATTTTCTTAGTAGAAGTCATAATATTGAATGATGTTTTGTTCCAGATAGTCTCTGCTGAAAATAACGTTGCAGCTGGAAACTATACATTGATATCCTGGCCTTTCATTTATGACACAATAATGAATTTTTAATCTGGAATAGCTTCACAGGGAGCTGGCTGCTGAGTAACTCTTGGCAAATTCAGATACAGGTAGAAATATATACCACTTCACTACTCAGAATCTAGATGGCCAACACCATTGCTGAGGTGTTTTAAGAACTCCTGTCTGGTTCATTCATTTTCTGCAATTGTTTTAAGTATCTACCTGTGTCCTGGATTACTAGTGTGAGAACATCTTGGAAATAGTGTTCTAATACTGCCATAGCATCTGCACTTTCTCTGTGGCAGTGCTCAAGAAGAAAAGACTAAATCCAGCTTTACAGCAAAGACAAAAATTATGAATATTAAACTTTTAAATGCATTGCTAGTGTTGATGCTGTCAGACTAGTAGCACTCTTGCATCCTAAGACTTCCCCTGAGATGGAAAGGTTTCCAGATGACATGATTATTCTAAATGTGATATGTCTGTAAATAAGCAAATTTAAGAAAGGATGAGTTAGCAGCTTCCAAAGAGTTCACCTAACTCTTCAGTGTATTTCAGTAGGTAAGTGTGGTCAGCATTTTTCACAAAATCCTCTTATGAACTGTATAGAAATCTAAGCTGATATAAGTGAGTACTTTAGGTATGAGTCGGGGTGCCTTGGTCACATGTGAATAATATGCTATGTGCCACCTAGAGGCACATTGGAGTTGGAGTTTTTGTACAGCTCTACTAGCAGTAACTACTAGTATCACAAAACCGTGATGTTTTGTGAAATGCTATGTGTTAGGGTTGTTCCACTTATTCTGAAAACTCAGATCAGTTCTTTTTTACTCTTTAGTCATTTGCTTTAGTACTCATTAGTATCCAAGTACTAAAACTTGAGTTTTTAAAAGAAATCATAATTCTGTTTCATACATTTATTTTTTATTTAATATATAAACACAACTAAATATATTTGCATCTCATATAAGCCTTTATCTAAAAGTGTCTCTTCATCCTGTTGAGAACAGGTTATAGAAAGCAGAGGAAAGCCCTACAAGTAGGAACAGTGATGCTCTAAGTACTTTTAAAATTTTATTATAAAGTGATAGTTGAGGGTAGAATAATATTTTCTTTTAAACTTCTTGCTTTAGTATGATATCTCTTTACATATCTGGTAAGCTCTTTTTGTGATTACTGTAAATTAATTATGAATAATCATTAGAAATGGTTATTACCTGTATTTGAAGCTCAGCTGTTCTGGAAGCATAGAGTATGGTTAGCTATTATCATCTAGTGAGGCAATTTTTTTTTTTTTTTAATACCTCTTTCCTGCTTAAAGAACCTAAAAATTTAGTCTTGAACCTTTAATGATGACATGTATTAGCCTGCATTAGTATGAAAGGGTGCCAGAGAGAATTTCATGCTGGAAGTTCTTTGAGATGTTCTTTAAATTGTTCTGAACTTGTGTGATGCTTTCATCTCCATCACTGGAAAAGTATGCATGCAAAGAATGATACTTATAGTTTTTAATCTGCAATGATTTTCTGTTAAGAAAGAAGAAAATTAATTTTTACTAATGTTAGGCAATGGATGTGCACAGATGTAGTAATATATATTTTACTCAGAGGAAGACTTTTTCAGTGGCAGACTTCCTATTTTCATATAGGCAAGATTTAATGAAGTTGAAAAGTTTATAAAAGAACCAAAATCAAATATTGTCCTGGCAGGTGACTGAGTGAGCCCTGTGCTAACTGAAAAGTCAATTACCAATGCTTTACTTTATCCTACAACTAGAAAGATTACATTTCTTCACTGGGTGTTTATGAGATTTAACTCACTACTGTATTGTGTAAGGGTTAGCTACATCATTTGTGTTTCCTTAAAATACACTCATTCCTTACAAAGCAGTCGTGTTGTAGCACTGGATTCCTCTGAGATAGAGGCATCCTCATGGTGTCCTACTCAGTGGCTACTGGCCAGATAGTTTGGGGTGACAATTTTAGTTGATTAATTTCGTGTACATATTCATTTTTTCTTTACCAACAGCTGGACCTATACCAGACACTATTTCACAAAGGCTCATTCTGAATAATACTACGTGCTGGTGACCTTCAGTTACTGCCAGCCAGACCTGGATTAGCACCTGCCGATTTGGAGGCAAAAGGCTTTTCTACTCTTTTCTTAATCTTGCAGTGATCTTGTCCTTAAAGTGCAGCCAAGAATTAAAGTGCTTCAGCTGTGCTCTAAGATTTTTTTTTTTTTTTTTAAATAGGTGAATTTATGAGTATAGGACCTGGTACTGGCTGCTTTTTGGGGTTTTTTGGTTTTGTTTGGGTTTGTTTGTTTTTTTTTTTTTTGTGCATCAAAACCAATCCAATGGTTTATTTTCAAATGTTGCTCAGTGGATAAAAAGTCTTATGCTAAAAGAAATTAAACCCATACTGACATCTGCTTAATTGAGTTTAATGAAAGCTGCCTCAAATCTGTCACTTTTCCAAGTCCTTTCAAGGAAACTTAACGGATTTTGATACGTGGGGATGGTAAAACAAATTTATTTATTGTTTCTGTGGTTCAGGTCTGGTAAATGAACAAACAGAATCAAAACAAGTACATTGGAAACATACCTTGTCTGTGTGATTTCTTTAGGGTTTTCCAGGAGATATTGGTGTACCGGGACTAAATGGCCCTGAAGGTCCTAAGGTAAGGCTATATGAAAACTTACTCATAATAACACTAAACAGCATAAAACTCTGAGAAGTTCTCAGAGATGGACACTGGCATTATAAAATTGCCTTACTGTCAAAATACAGTACTTTGACTCAGCTATTTACATGAGGAAGTTAATCTTATGTTTAATGCTGTCTATGCAGTTATGAGGGTAATTACTGTGTTAGATGGAAGCATGTAATGGCAACTTAAGTGAAGGGAAATTTCGAGAAAATGCTATGTAGCTAGAAAATAGCATATATTTCACCTGTGTTTAAATAAAACACATGCCAAATGCATGAGATCCCAATAGTCTCACCTGAGCAATACAGATTTTTATTTTTTTAACAACTTTTGAAACAAATACTAGCTAAAGATTTGGAAAAATGGGTAAGATTCACACTGGATAAAATAATATATATAATAATGGATACAATTTATCTATAAAAAAATTACTATGCCAGATTAGTTTAGCCTCTGTTCTTTAGTAGAATAAAATTATAGACCAAGCTTAGGCAATAATTCACATGTATAGAGTTTTCAATGAAGCTTTGGATAAAAGCACATATGGGAAAATTTTGTTTAAAATGGAAAAGGTAGAGACAAAAAGTGTAGGTGGGTCAGAAATTAACTCAGAGGAAGATTGACTAATATCTAAAGATTGACTACTACTTGTTGAAAGGCAAGTACTAATTAAGTTCTCACTCACCAGCCTTGGGACTATTCTTACATTGTAGTTTTACTGATAAATAGGCACAAGTATGATGGAATTAAATTTGTATATGAAACAGTTGAGCATCTTTAGATGATCTTAAAAATTGCACTTGTACTAATTCATCTCATTTCTGTTACTTCAGAGTGATGCGTGCAAGGACTAAAACAATAAATCCTACTGTAAACTTAGAGCTTCACACCTACCAAGAAGTAAAGACACAGCCAGATCACTCTGAAATAAAAGCACAATAAGGCAGTTGGAAATTAAGTGAAATTCTAGAACATATGAGGCAAGGTGTCTTGTTAATGCTTCCGCACAAAGCACAAGAAGACTTTATCTAAGTAGTACGCACAGTTCTGGGCATTTGTATTCCAGAAGGACACAATCAAGTGGGACTAGATGCAGAAAAGGATACTCGAATGACTGTATTCTGAGAGGCAGTTTATTTATCCTACTAAAATGAGGGGCCTTTTTGAGCTTTGTAAGTAAACCAGAGGGCAGAAATGGGCAAGGCAAAAGAACTGTGCAAGACCAACAATATCACTGGTCTAAGGACAAAACATGCAAGTTGTCCACGATTAAACAGATAGATATTAGAAGATTTTGCATCAACAAGAGTTGAGAAATTCTGTGGCAGACTACTCAAGAAAACATAGGACAGGGAGTGGTAAACAGTTTAAAGATACAGTCTTATTTGTACCTGTAAGATTGTAACAATCCCTCCATGCCAAAGTTAATAATTCTTGAGAACATCTCAAAGAATCCAGTTGCCAAAGCCATAGCCAATATTTTCTGCATCTCCTATCTTTCAACTGTGGCGAGAGCCTTGTCTCAGAATAGCTCAGACATGAATTTACTAGGATGGCCGAGAACTCATTATCTGGAGTGGCAATCTGGGGAGAAGTAAAAATACATTTCCAGACAGGTGTGGAATTTTTCTTTAGTTTGGGTTCATTGCTTTGCTAACTTGTTTGTATGTGTATATGTATAATGTTAGCAGCCTCATACGAATGTGATTTATCTGACCGTTGCAGTAGCAGTGGCTCCCATGTTTCTCAATTACCAGGGCACTTAAAAACATCCTTTTGATGCAAGACTGTGTCTAGGAGAAATAAGAGAAATACAACAGTTCTTGAACTCCAAATCAGATTTAATCTTCCCAGTTGATACATGAACGATGTAACTGAGATCTAATCTTTGCTGCCCGATTTCTTCACTAAGTGAGATCATATTATTCCACATTATATCCAAAGTGTTAAATTAGATGTTATTAGAATGGGGTTGATATTTAATTCATACGTTACTGATCTATTACCTTTACACAGATTCCAGAAAAAAAAAAAAAAAAGTACTAAAAGGTAGCATACAAAGTTTAATGCTGTGTATTCTTTTGATACAGTAATTACATAGCTGAACAAGATTCTGTGGTCTTCGGCACATTTGGTGTTAAGAGACAAAAAGCTTAGACAGCCTGCTCTAATCAGGGAGAATTGATGGCTTACATTTGAGAAGGACAATTACCAAACTGGAAAAATTCTTACACTGCTCCTAGTACCAAGGGAGAAGGGCTGCGTAACACTGGAAATGTTTGGCTTTTGGGATTCCCAGCTGTCTTGTTTTGACTGCAGTTTTAAAAAATTTCCTTCAGTTTTTATTTTTAGAAAACTGTTTCCACTGTGCTGCTCTTCTCATGTTTTTGTTTATGCCTCCTCAGAAGCAATACCCACTATAAAAGCCAAAAAACAGGGTGACCTTTATTTTTATTAGCAGTTGACATGGGAGAAATTCTGCCTCTTGGTGGAAAGCTCAAGTGTGATCAGCCATCTATAAATACCAGTAGAAATTCTGGATTGTCAGTTTGCTCTAAGTTAGTGCAGTGATCATCAAATCTGACCTCTCTAAAATAATGTTCAAAGGATTCATTACATAATTTGGTCTACAGAACATTACTCAGCTTGGAAATAATATTTTAGAAGGTGTTTGATCTTGTTCCACCACTTATTTAAAAAAAAAAAAAAAGCATACTTACATTTAAAAAAGGGAATAAGAATGTTTTTAAGTAGTTCTGAAATAGTTTAGATTTCTATGTTAGTCTTTCAAGTATTTATGATCTGTAACTGAGCAAAGTGAGAGGAAAAGGTGGTCAGAATATGCTGACCACAACAGTAGTTTTTCCCACACTGTGTGTTGTACCATGGAAGTAGTTGAGAACTTCCTTCCTCTGCTCATTTATGTGTGTTAGGATAACACATTTAATAAAGTGGCTACTAGGAATTTCACCACTTCTGGAAGGGATGGTCAACTAGGAAGTTATATATGTAATACACAAGATACTCTTATTTCCTGACTCCACCAGTTTTTTTTCGGATGCTTTAGCACATGTCTAATGACTACCTTCATTTTCCTGTTTGCTGCCTGAAACCTCAAAGGGGCGCTGGAAATTTCGTTTAGTCTTAATATTCAATTTACAGTCTGTGACTTTTTTTCTCAATCCAATTAAGTGCAGTGGAAGGATGTGTACAGTAGCAGTGTTGCTAACATTTCCACTGTGAAAGAAAGCTGTATCTCCTAATGTGCTTTGCTAATAGAATAAAGTAACAGTTCTGCCATTGAAAAATTTTCATTACTAACTACACAAGAATATTAGTTCTGTACTGCTACTAAAATCCCTCCTGTCACTTTTGTGGTGGTATGTCAAACAGCAGTCCACCTCAGTCCTTCCCAGACTGATGTGCTCTTTGATGAACTCAGTACCTTGAGATGGTCTGTTCCATTTTCTGTTCCATTTTACTTTGCGTGCGGAGTAAACTGTTACTGGACCAATGCCTGCACCTTCTGTCTAGATTCCAGCTTCCTTAGTAAGCAATTAATAAGGCTCGCACTTGAAACTTTCCCACCACTGCTTTCTTCAGAGGCTAATCATATCTCTGCTAAAGGGAAGTTTCTTTGTTCTTGTTGCTTTATCTGATATTGTTAAGTTTAGATTTTCCAGAACATTAATGATATGTTTACACAGATTATTTTTTTTTGTCCTATGCCAGGTCAAATGCTTTTCCCAATTACTACCATTGTAATTGGGATGACCAAGATTTTTGACACACTGCTGCAAAGTCATTTTAACAAAGTTTTGAAAATGTTGATGTAAGTAGTCATGAAAAGTTGGAGTTGGCAGAGGATAAGGTGTTTTATCGCTGGGAAGCTGATTATAATCCTGTCAGAAAAGTAAGGGCTGAAAATCACAAGTAGTTTTGGACAAGCTAGTAGTTTAAATTCACTTTGTACTTTATTTCTATTGCAATGTCGTCATCACATGTTATGCTAAAGACTACCTAAATCAAAGATCTGTAAGAATTACATTGGTTTTGCTTTAATCTTAATATAAAAGGTGTGCATTACATCTTCAAAAAAGAGGAATCATTCTTTTGTGAGCTCCAATATTTTCTTATTTCCTTTTTAAAAAAAAAAAAAACAAAAAAGCTTCAGAAAAATCAGTGTAGTAGAAGTTTGTAGGATAATCAGTTTTCCAACAGATGTTAAAATCCTGCTGCATTTTCTCCTGGCTTCCTAAGGGAAATCCTAATAACAATGGTAAGAAATAAGGTCTGCTTCCTCAGTTTTGTATTTCTGTCCAGGTTTGTAAGAGGAGAGAAACTACACCAACCTGATTGTTAGCTGATATAAGTTCTCACTGTGTTTGTTTGGATGTTTAGGGACTTCTGGGTGACCGAGGACCTCCAGGACCACAAGGCCCCAAAGGAATTGAGGTAAGATGGAAAAATTATCCAACCAAGAGATTATGTTTAAAAGAAAAAGTTGTGAGGGATAAGATGGCTAGACAACAATGGTTAGGTGCTTATGGTGTAGTCATGCAAAATTTCAAGTTTCTTTTGCTTTTTGGCAGGTGTTGCAAAGAGCAGCCTTATGGGGATGTGGGTCCGTTATGTGGTTTGTTTTATCTATTTCAGTGGAATCTCAGATAATATATGTCTAGAGTCAGATGAGGTTCTTTTAGTTAAACAGGGGAAATAGGGAGGGGGATGGGGAGTTGTATGGTGATAGAAACCATTAATCAATTTAATTACATTATCCTAGATACACTTAATAAACAGTTAGACCCCTATTAACTGAAGGGGGAGGAAGGCAACTCTTCGTTTTATAAATGTATTGAGTATTCTTAATTCATCATCATAAAAATAAAAACTCGTGTCTCTTAGACTAAAAATAATTAAATTTAGAAATAATTTAATCAGTGATTCTGGGGATAGACACCTCTAGACTTCTAAGTAGCTTAATTATAGACTTCCATAACAGGCTTGAGAGGTGGGCCTGTACAAACGTCATAAAGCTCAACAAGGCCAAGTGCAAGGTCCTGCACATGGGTCAGGGCAATCCCTAGCACAAATACAGGCTGGGTGATGAGTGGATTGAGAGCAGCCCTGAGGAGGACTTGTGGGTGTTGGTTGACAAGAAGCTCAGCGTCAACCAGCAATGTGCGCTCACAGCCCAGAAAGCCAACTATATCCAGGGCTGCATCAAGAAAAGTGTAGCCATCAGGTCGAGGGAGGTAATACTCTTCCTCTACTCTGCTCTTGTGAGATCCCGCCTGGAGTCCTGTGTCCAGCTCTGGGGCACCCAACATAAGGACATGAACCTATTGGAGCGAGTCCAGAATGGGGCTGTGAAGATGATCAGAGGGCTGGAGCACCTCTCCTATGAAGGCAGTCTGAGAGAGTTAGGGTTATTCAGCCTGGAGAAGAGAAGGCTCTGGGGAGACCTTAGCAGCCTTCCAGTACTTAAAGGGGGCCTATATGAAAGATGGGGAGGGACTTTTTACAAGGGCATGTAGTAGGGATAGGACAAAGGGTAACGGCTTTAAACTGAAAGAGGGTAGATTCATATGAGATGTAAGGAAGAAATTATTTACTGTGAGGGTGGTGAGGCACTGGCACAGGCTGCCCAGAGAAGCTGTGGCTGCCCCCTCCCTGGCAGGATTCAAGGCCAGGTTGGACGGGGCTTTGAGCAACCTGGTCTAGTCGAATGTGTCCCTGCCCATGATAGTGGGTTTGGAATTGGATGATCTTTAAGGTCCCTTTCAACCCAAATCATTCTATGATGATTCTGTGATACTGAATGTGTGAAAGCTAACAGTAGCAAAATTATTTGTTTAGTTAAAAGCCAGGAAGTTGCAGGTAGGATTTCTTAATTCCTGCTTCCTCTTTCTTGTAATTGAAAAAGTTGTGTACCTCTTCCTCTAAAACCTGGTGAAAATCTTTCATATTGATGAGGATCAGTGAACCATAGAACAATCACAGCATGACATCCTGGCATGACATTGATACAAATCCATGCTTTAATATAACTGTGTAGTAAGTGAACCCAGAAAAGTTAACACTGCAGTTCTACATCATGTGTAATTATATCAGTGCAATGTGAAGCACAGGTACAGTGACTTACTTCTTCTCTTACACACCTGACAAACCTGACCACCAACCTCTGTCCGTCCCTGAGAAGACAAGGATAAACCCTGGCAAAATGTCCTGGCTAACTTAGTGGATGTGCTGTAGCAACATGGAAGAGAAAAACAGGAATGTTCCTGCTGCTCTTATGGTCATGAAATGTCAAATGTTGCTAGAAGAGAGTAACTGTGGGCAGACAGAGAGGCTGATGCATCATTATCAAGTCTCTCCCTGCTCAAAATTGCAAAAATATTGCTATAATGGTAGGTTTACCAACAGTTTCACAGCATTTCTGTCTGCATTGAGTGGCTACACAGGGTATGTCCTTCTGGCTAATGAATTTCTGTGAAATGAGATTAGTTTCTCTTACACTGTTTGTATCAGTTTTGGACTCATACAAACACATATAAAGCAGATTTAAGATTATATAATCAATACAAACAGTTATCTGCAGATTTTTCTTTTTTAAAACTAGACTTGGCATCAAGATTATTAAAGTCCTGATTTCTTTTAGGGGGAAGTAGGACCAGCTGGACCTATTGGAGGAGTCGGCCCAAGGGTAAGTATAAGTAATTTCGTTAGGGTGGACTATTTTTCAGCAGAAGTACTGCTTTAAAAAGTAAATTTACTGTGAGAAGTGATTGGGTTAAAATGGCATTTCTTGAATAAATATGTCTCTTTCCTCAGCACAAGGTCAAAGAAGAGCTGGGAGGAGAAATGTTTTTCCATATGAAGGATTTGAAGGGAAATCGCAACCATGGTGCACAAAATAAATTTTTTGAAAAGGAGAGAGTCAATAACAAACTGCTTATGGTGCTCCTCTGAGGCAGATGAAACCACCATGTACTTCTTAGGGACTGAACCAGCTGACATATCAAAATATTTAAATTGGGGAAGAACCCACCATGAGACTTGGCTCACAAGGAGAAATACAAAGAACTGATGCTTTAAGAAATCATTTTCAAACTGACCTGGTAGACAGTTGCTGAAAAGAGTAAATCTGGAATGTCACAATGCTGTTTGTGCTGACATGTTTTAAAAGATAAATGTTTAAAACTAACAACCTGTTTTGTTAGTTATAAAAATGTACTAGTGTCTAAGAGTATTTTAGTGGATGTATTTTTAGAAAAAAATTAAGCTAAAAATTAATATTAGTCTGCACTAGGGACTGCGTAATTGTTGCTAAGTTTACTGAAAGCAATATGATGATCTGCCTTTACTTGATTTCCTCATGTGGTAATGACTGGTTTGGTCTTCATTTTAGATGACTTCCTATTTCTTGTCTGAACTTTGGAAATTCTTTACAGTTGTTTCATGGTTCTAGAGTGGATATAGTCCTCTGTAATTTTTCCTGTTCATTAGCTAGTCAAATCTGGGAATTTATTTTCTGTTAGAAATAATGTTAAAACCCTTGTTTGCCATATGGATTAGGTATTCAAGAAAAAACAAAAAAAACCCCAAACAAACAAACAAACAAAAACACACAAAAAAAAAAACCAAAAAACAAAACAAAACAATGCACTCTTTTTTTTGGCTGAAGAAAACATGCAAAAAATTGAACAGAATTCCAAAACACTTTGTGACTCAGTTCAATATTCAGCTTAATCTGCCTGAGCTTCTGCCAAGAGTCTCATGGAAAGTTTTATTTTGGCTGAATCATACTTTCAGTCTCCTCTTCGGGCAGGGCTTCATGGCTGGGGAGAATCTCCCATAGTGTGCTGTGACAATTGGAAAAATGCTGCTGCAGCAGGTGACTGATGGGCAATGAGACACCTACTTTCACATACTCTGCATCACCAGGCGTGCACAGGCCACCATCAGCTGGTGTCAAAGTAACCCAAGAGGAAAATTTTCTGTGTAACCTAGCAAATGGAAATATTTTTAATCTATTTTGGGTCAGTTTGACCTAAATTATTTTGGGGTTGATTTCTCTCAATGGGAAATGTGCACACCGTTGGCATGTCTTACCGCTCCATGATTTCTCTCTCTCACAGCAAGCTGTTGAGAGAAGAAATTGTGGTTCAGAGATAGGCCCCAGCATTGCTGTCTCCAGACAGTTTTTAGTAGATTGCTGGCTAACATCCCCTCCTGAAATGAGAGGTAGTAGAAATGGGAATTTTCCTTGATGGGAAGCCCTGCCTGTTTTCCCCCCTTGTCCTGGGGCCCTTCTGCTCATGCCTGGATCCTACAGCTTCTGTTGACTCCAGCTGTTTGACAGCTCCAGGCTGACTTGTTTGCACTATTGTTCTGAACTCTGCTCCCATCTCTGCTTGTCCTTGCTTCTTCACTCCCGCTTGTAAGACAGACTGTGTGATTACATTGGAGAGAGAGAGTCCCCATCCTGAAGCTGTTAAATCTGATACAGTTTAGCAGGAGTGAGTCAGTAAGCTGCTGAGCACATCTGTCTTTTTAAATTACGTTTGCTTGATTGCAATTTCACATTAATTTGATTTACATAGTCTTTGTTTCCATTTTCCATGAAGGGAGTTTTAAAAAATAAATGCTACATCTGAGAGTAAATGCTATCAAAGCTGTGTTGTCACTGTACTAATTAAATGGCCATGGGAGCAGAGGAGGCTTCAGAGAGGGATCTGAAGAAGTCTGGCCATGTATGGCCCCAAGGCACCATCAGCTGTCAACAATGCCTTTAGCTGACAGATGTGTCTCTAACTTGGTTTTTGCAGCCTCCAGGGGTGGGGGTTCTTCATTCTCCTTGGCAATCTGTTTCAGTCCTTCGCCTGCTTTACAGATGGTTATTCTAATGTCTAGCCATTCTATCTGAAAGTCTTCCCTGTGTGTGTCTTGCCACAACCTTTCTTGCTGTCCTACAGACCTTATTTGTAGACTTGGTTAATAGGTTAGTCCTCTTTTCAGTCACTGTTACCCTGACTTTCTTAGGGTTTGTCTAAACTAGGTAATGTATCCTTGTAGGTGATATATTGTTAACCTGTGGTTTTTCTTATGAAGCTATTCTAACTTTCTGTTGGACAGCAATGGAACAGGTTTCTAGTGCTTCTGGAATTCCTAATTTCTTCTACTGTGTAGTTTTTAGCTCAAAGTGTTCAGCCCCCAGTTCAGGTTTAGGCATGCACCAAGCAGGCAGACAATTTTTCACCTCATTTTTCTCTTTCCTTCCACCCCCCTGCCTGTTTCTATCATTGATTAAAAAAAAATGTGCATGAGACTAAAAACCCATGGGACCTACCTGACCAATGCTGCCAGCAAAATAGATCATCCTTTACTGGAACAGAAGGTGAATATGAACCTGTACTCTGGTTCTTAGGTCCCAACCTGGAAAAGAATTCCCATGTGTATGAGGCAACTGCAGCCAAAACTGAGGATGCTTCCCCATTTACTTAGGATATATCTCAGGTTCCACAGAGCTCAGCTCGTTTGAATTTGAGCAGAGGTTTTTGAGCTGAATCTGATCACATGATTTGATTTTTTCATTCATTGCTTTCCAAACTTTCTCACCCATTATATTCCAAAGTCAAATACTTACATTCTCTTAAATTAATCCTTCTAAATCAAAAGATGCTGGTTTTATTTTTTTTTTTTAAGTATTTGTTTATTTGTCCTGTGAAAACAGAGTAGATGCCATATTAAACAAGTGACTGTATTTATTCAGTTTCCTCGCAATTAACACTCTCTCTCAAAGGCTATCCAAATATTAGCACAATAACTGTCAGTGTCCTCAGCTCAGTCAGTGCAAGCATCGGTGCATTTTATTATTCTTTTTGTATCTTCATTTCTGGAGCAGAAAATGTCTTTAAAAGGCAAGGAGATTGTTTTAAACTAGAATGTAAAAAGGAATTGTTTCAAGCTGGTTCATTTGGGATGCATGTGTAAAGCAAAAACTGGTATTTATATAGTCATAATGTGAGCAGTTCCTCGTAAAGAGAGGAAGGTGCTCTCAAAGGTGCCCCACTCCCCCAGTGCGGTATTTTCTGAAGGTGGCATATGCCTTCTGGGCTGAAGGCATATGAGGAGCTTGTGGAGGGATGGGAATAGAGTGATAGTGAGAGGTATTTATATTAAAATATGCACACCTGTATCAACCCATTGTGAGGTGAAAGGAGGCACAGGTGGTTGCTGTTTCCTTAATGGGAAGGGCAGAACTTTCAGCTAATGTTTTAGGAAACAGACATTTCCTTTGCAATTACCCTGCCCTGTAAGAGTAATTCTCTAAAGGGTTTGCAAGCAGAAAAGCAGCCATCCCTAGTTTAATCTTCTGTCAGTGGCTTTTCCTCCATGTGTAATTTACAGTTGTACTGCATTTCTGTTTAAAACCAAATCTATATGTTTCAAATTGCTTTACCAGTTAAATCCACTTGTTCCGTTTCCTGATCAGCTTGCATCTGTTGTGTGTCCTTCACAGCTGGGGTACTACAGCCAAGAAGCCTTTGCAAGTTGTAACTCAAATTCAGTTCTGATAGGAATAGAATTATCAAGGTAGTTAATAACGGCCACTGGTTTTCTTTCAAAGAATTTTGTTTAAAACATTCACATATTTCAGTCTTGCTCTCTAGAACGATCCTAAGCTTCTTTGCAGCAAAGTAGTTAAATAGCATGCAGTAACCTACAGAAGCCCATCGCTCTTCCCTTGCTAAGCCTTCTGGAAAGACATGATTTTCTTTATCTGGGACACAGAACTTCTCTTCACAGTCTTTTCTCCCTGCATTCCTGGCTGTGCCATGTTTTAATCCATTGGCAAAACCAAAAATATGTTCCTAAAGCAGTGATATTTGTTGGAACTTGTAGGGCAAAATGAAATCACTCAGGCAGAGAGAGAATGAGAGCTAAAAAGGGATTAATATGAGAAGTCGTGGAACCTACTAAGACAATATAGTGTTAAGCCATATAGATAATTTCTCAGATGCTCAGAAACTCTCACGCACATTGTGCTCTGAAAGACAGGCACAGAGCAGCCAGACCAAAAGAGCCAAATGGAAAAATCCCATATTTTTTGAAGAAACCTGCTTGTTACCTGTTGCTTTAGTTGCTCTTGTCTCAGGACAGCCGATGTGGAGAGGAAAGCTCTCATTACAGAGTCCTGTGATTGTAGTTGTTCAGTCTGCTGAAACAACAGCTGATCATTTCCTTTTAGCGAAAATCTGCATCTTTTTGATACTAAATCATTAAAACGTTGAATTATTTTTTTTTCTCTAGTTGTTGGGATTCAGCTATCTCATTAGCAATTTGCTCAAGAGCCAGATCCAGTCCATTGGGCCTTTACTTCTGGATTATGATCTCTTCCTCAGAGCATATGGGGAAAGTTTGTCTGGGCAGGGCTATGCTGTTCAGATAAACAAATGGTTAGGCCATGTTTGTTTTATGTTGTAGAGGAGGTAAAGTATATCTAGAGGGAAAACAACCTCCTAAAGTGAAACATAATTAAGTTATAAATATCTAATTGAAAATTCAGGAGAAAAGCATTCCTGTTTGTATGCTTTTGTGGGTCTATGTGAGTGACAACAAAGGGAGGGATGTATGTTATAAAATACTTCAAAGATCTTGTCACTTTGTGACTTCTTGTTCTGATTGATGTTCCTGTATTTCCTCCAGATAACTATGTTATTAACAAAGTATCATAGCAACAAGATCTATCAGCAGCAAAATGCTAGTGGAGAGAGATGGGGCTTAAAATAAGCAATTCGATGAACAAAGAGGAGAGGATATTTGAGCTAATTTTGTCTGGTTGAGGAAGGACAGTTATGGCACCAGTCCCTGAAGTCTAAACATCACATTCTGATAGTGGGAGTCCCTGTTTTTAGGGATTTGGAATTAGCCAGGAGAGAACATGAGCTTGCCTTTTCTTTGTCTCCTTAATATGTTTTATAAAGTGAAATTGAAATGTGTTTGATTCTTGGATTCTGACTGGTTTTGCTCAGTGTTAATTGCTGTAAGAGTTAATACAGATTCTGCTTACTGTGCTAGTACTTGCTGTAATAATCAAAAGTGTATTTTCAGATGTAGACTTATAAATACACTGGTTTCAAATGTTGGTATTAAATATTACTAAACTGCACATTTTTGAGTGCACATGTTTTGATAAATGCAGAAATTGGGATGAAACTATATTTTAAAAATAAAATACTCACAATATTTTATTCTAATCATTATTTTAGGGAAAGCCAGGACAGAAAGGTTATGTAGGTGATCCTGGACTAGAAGGCCTAAAGGTAAGCGATGGCTTTATGTATGAAATAAAATGTGTTTAGAGTATCAACTGTGAACAATTATACACTGCTACATACAGTGACATGTCAGTGAAAGGATATGAGTACACATGCTTCCTTATAATATAAATGTAGATCATACTGGAAATTCTGCTTTCTTGCAAGATCCTATTTTGGAAAAGAAGGAAATTATGCATCTCTAGGAGACAGGGATGTGCAAGCAAAGACAGCACCTGCTAAAGTAAGATCTAGCTGCCTGGGGATGTGAGGGTGGCTGGGCCTGGGGGTAACAACGGACCCAGGACACCCCCTGTGCTGGTAGGATTTTGGGGCGTAAGGGAGGATGAGATGAAGTGCTACAGTTTGAAAGAGGAGCTTGTGGCAGCAGAATTTCTCAGTGCTGAGTTGTAATTTGAGTAAACAGTACCCAAATCACTGCTCATCAGGTCACTGAGATTATAGCTGTAGCCAGATAATAATGTATATACACCCAGCTTCCACTTGTAAAATACATAGCCAAATGTTCTGGAGTTACAAAACATGACTTGCAGCATTATTAAGGAGAAGATAATTAATTAACGCCAGTTCCAAGTTTTGGGGAGGAAGGGGAAAAGTTTGTTAAAATGTCATTCACATGTCAATTTTCCTAGTATTTCATAACAAAATTGAAGTTATCAGTAGTATACACGAGTAACATTTACTTTTGAAGTAGTTGTGGAATAATGAAGGTAATTCGCAGAACAGAAAATTTAAATAAAAATTTAAATACATTAGGACATCTTTTTACAAACTCAGAATTAGCTACTGACAAAACTAAATTTTTGCTGGTTGCTTAATTTTAGCTTTTGAAGTTTTAATTAGCAGATGTAATTTAGAAAATAAAGACATTCATAGGAAAATAGAGGACTTTAATAAACACATATGAAAGAAATCACTTTTCTAATGAACTGTGTCATCTGTTTTCTACATTTAACAGGGAGAACAAGGAGACCAAGGAAACCTTGGAAAAACTGGTGAAGCAGTAAGCTTGAATTCTCTTTCTGGTTTTATTTTTAATTCTATGTTTATTTGAGAGTGAGTGAATAATTTGTTGCAGTAACTTTCTGATGAAGTTTGCCTTTCTTTGAAGCTGCAGTATGTTGGCTATACCTTTGTGACCTTTCAGAATAACGTTATTTAAAGAAATTCCCCTTTTTTAAGTATTTTCCAGTTAATTCTGCTTTTTTCCTAATAGGTTGAGTGAACATTACAGGTAGTTGTAGGGATCTTCCAAAGCACGTTCGAGTAAGTGAACAAGTCATCCTTTTCCAGTTAAATCATTTGAGAGGCTACATGTAGCCCGAGATGTATTTTGCAGACTTGTTCTGTCTACCCTCCATAAAATCACAGAGCTCAAGGTGACCTTGAGGTGACACGTAGTCCATCCTCTACTGCTTAGGCAGGATCAGTTATCTTTGTCTCTCCTGACAAATACTTGGCTAACCAGTTATTAAAAAGCTCCAAGAACGAAGGCTCTATGACCTGCAGGCAGCCCAGGGCTTCTCTATTTTTAAAAAGTTCTTCCAGTTGTGTAACCTGACTCCCTTCTACTGGAAACAGCATTTTACAAATTATGTTTGTTATTGTATGCTTCTTTCATTCTTTCTTTTCAGGCTAAACAGTCCCAATTTTCTTAGCCTTTCATGTATTCTAGATAATTTGTCACATTCTTATTCTCCTGTAGACTCTTTTCAATTTATCTAAACATCTGTGACTTCAGCTTACTGGCCAAACTGTTCAGACTCCTGAGAGAAAGGAAAAGTTGCTTCTTACAAGCTATATTCTTGCATACGCTTGACCTTTTTTTGCACTAACATGTTGTTATTCAGTCAGTGATCCACAGCCTCCAATCCTTTTTTAAAGTCATCATCTTTCCCAGTTCTTCCATTGTAGATGCTTTTTCAGTTGGTAATTATCACTTAAACATACTGCCTTGCAATTCTGTCTGCTTAATATCAGCCCCTGCCCTTTTGTATTTTTAACTTTTGTCTGGGAATGATGAGCAGGTGTGAGCTTGTTGACCCATGGTTGAATTACCCAGATGTTGTGTAGAACATGACTAAATTGGTTTTGTTTCTTGGGTTAATGTATGCCAAGGAGAGATACCATATACTGGTTTGGGATCAGTGCTGTACTAGGCACATAAACTCTTTTCAACTTAGCAGTCAGAGTAAGCCCCTCATTGTCTGCAGAATACCAAGCAGGCATACCCCAGACAGCTCATCAAATGATTGGTTACTGCTGAAATTTTCTGGACTGCTTGTAAGTCAAGCCCAGCTCCTCTGTGCATTCTGAAGACTACTGCAGGGAAGAGGATTGAGAAGCTGGACTCTCAATCAGTTAAAAGTACCTGCTTAGACATGAACCAATAATGCCATATAAAGGTCCACTTAAAAGGCAGCCAGCATATCTCTAAAAGTAGTGAGTATACTTAGCAGCAGCTCAGTCTGTAGCTTTTTTCAGCAGTTTACACATGGCAAAACCTTCATTTTGTTAGGTTGTAAACTGAGCTTTAAAGCAATACTTTCCTTTCCTTATGACACCATTTGAAAAATCTGGGTTTTTTTATATTGCTTAATGATTAGTGTAAACATGGATGAGTACTGGAGAATGAGGATTCATAGTAGAGGAGAACAGATGGGAGTTCGTAACCCTACATTTCTTTTATGGAGAGATGCAGAAATGACTCTGTACTGGGACATGGTAATATCCTGTCCATACAACAAGCATTCCTCTGCCATCATTACACTTGCTTTTTATTTTTTTTTTATTTCTTTTCCCCAACAGAGAGCAAAATGAAGCCTTTATTATGTATGAATTCTGGTTTTCAGCCTGTAACATGTTAAGGAAAATTGATAGCTTTTACTCTGTTGTACAGTGCCATATGCACCAGAATCATCAACAAAAGACAAAGCTAACTTCAGTCTTAAGTCACTACATTTATAATAGTACATAAAACAGTCACGGGAGCTAATTACTTAACCTTAAGTTTCTGTATTTGACATGGACTTTTGTTTTGCTCCTCATTGAACCTGAATTCAGTGCACACATTTTCCACAACTCAGATATTTTGTATGAACATAGTATCATTCATAGTTAAATAAGCTCAATTCTAATACAAATTTAATATTCACTATCTCAAAAAAATAATCAATGATTACATGTTACAGTGATGATTAGTAAAATGTTCATACTAACTACTTAACTGTGGTCAGGGACAAGTGGCAAGAATAAAATAACAAAAATATTCTTTGTGTCAAAAGAAGGGGATGTTGCAGCTTTGTTAATGTTATAAAGAAAGATAATTATGGCCCATCATTAATTTCTGCTTCCTACACTTGCTGTTTCAAGAATTTGCATTTGTGGATTGTAGAATATCTTCTGCTTTATGTACATGCATTTTAATGACATGAGCTTCATAGGCACTTGATCCTATTACATTACCTTTATATTATCTGGCAGCAGAGGACTAATGCCCACTACATGGTCTCTAGGGAGATAATGTATATTATGTTGTGGTTAAGACCAATGGTAAAACACTAAGAGCGGGAGACAGCCTTTCAAGCCCACTCAGCAGAACTCACATGAAGACCTGTCAAAATCCATTCCCTTCATTTTATTCACCACTGCAATCTGTAACAGTTAAGCTTTTCCTAAGTAAATTGAAAAGTACTAGTGGGAAGAGGATGCTTTTTCTCATATGCGGAAAATGGTTTTCCAGATGTGAGCCCTGATGCAAAATATTAACTTCTGTACACTTTGGTTGCAGTTTTTACTTCCAGTTTCTCACCAGCTTCTGTTTGTAACGAGTAATTTTTCTTTCCCTTGGTGCATAGAGAGAATACAAATTTCTTAATTCACAGGTACATCCACTCCCTGCTATTGAATATTGGCTTTGGTGGCATACGTGATGACTCCAGGACATCTCTGGAATCAAACATGCCACACCAAAAAAAGAAAAAAAAAAAAATTGAAAAACAAAAGACAAAGTACAAGAGCAAAGTCCACATGCTACTAATGCTACTAGCTTCTGTGACAGAATTTGAGATGGAGCCCAAAAGAAAGTATGGAGTAAGGCATCTGTCCTTATTGATGCCTCGTGAAGTTTGTGTTACCAGACTCTTGGTGACACCAAATACAAAGAGGATTTGTACAAATAGCACTAAACAATGTGCTATTACGGTACAATTTATTTAATAGTAAAGGCAAAGGGAAAAATAAATTACTAAAAAGTTGATAGGAAGTCCAATGTCTAATAAAATTCTGTGTGTGTTTTTTTCCTTCTGCGCCACCCTCTGTAGCCCACCATTTTTGGCTTATCTATGGTTTGTTGTTTATTCATGATCTTTATTGACTGAGTTTTTGAAATTAGAGGATATGATCCATGCTTCCAAGCACACAGTTGAAATACATGATACTGATTTTTTAGCAATGGGAATCCATCACAGTATTACAGTTCTCCAAAAGAAAACTAGTGCATTTCCTGAATAAGCTGTCAAAAGAAACAATTTTGCAATAATAAATCCTGTAAATGTTGAGTTCATAGCAAATTATGACATGATGCACATGTGCATGTCTGCTATTGATACCAAATGGTTGCACCAATATTTTTCTTCTTTTTCTTCCCATTTTCTTTCTTTTCCTGGTATCATCCATCTTCTGTCTTTGATTACCACATCTGTCACTGCTGCCTGAGGTGCCAAAATAGTTACTGCTTTTCTGTAGCAGCTTTTCCAGGTCAAGTACTGCTTAATATCTGCTTAGAAAAATACAGATGACAACTGTGCACAAGCAGGGAAGTTTCAACAGCAGGAGATTGGACCATGTTTGGTTATTCAGTCTAGTAAGATGGGATAGGTGCTGAAATACATCTTTGTCAATAGTCTAGAAGCCTTATTGTCCAACATTTCTTAGGCCACATGAAGCTGCTGACTCTTCAGAGAACATTTCTGCCAAAGTACTTCTGGATGCTTATCCAGTGTGGAAACTGAGTAGTCTAAATTTATAAGATGTCCACTGTGCTCATAAGCTTAAAATGACACACATTTTAATACTAGATCAGGAATGTGAATAAGATCAAACTTCAGATGCTATTCCTTAACTGAGACCTACAACATAAACTGTTTCTCTGGCTACAGCATATGCTCTGTTTAAAGGGGAAGGTGGGCAGGTTCAGGTGGTGCTGCTTGGCTAAACTGAGCCCAAAGCTGTGGTAGGACCCAGCAGCTGTCCTTTGCTGCAAGATACTCAGTTAACTGCAGGACCATCAGGTCCAGTTGAAGAGGAACTGGTTCAGATAGTGATGAATAAGGGACAGCAGGCAGAGCAAACTTACACTGCTAATGAGACAAAATCTTTTGGAAGTCATGCCAAAGAAAACAGACACTTCAGCTACTGAGAAAATTGCTCTTATGTTTAGGGAGGAAAATCTCACTTTGCTGACATATGCAACTGGGTTTTGTATGCTTACGTACGTGATCAGATGCTATCCAATGATGGATAGCAAATATTTGAAACCAGCTTCAAGCATCAAATGACCTATCTGTGTTAAAAGTGTCAGGGATAATTTAAGAAAATGATTCATTGCTCAAGTTTTACAGCATAAAATTGAGCACATCGGAACTTAAAACAGTTGCTTGAAAGGATTGTGTTACTGTTTGGTAATGCTGCTGTTTACTCAGACTGGGCCACACTGAATAACTAAGTGCAAGTTAATTCCAATTTTTCCTTGCCAGCTCCATTGCAGAAATTCAACCCTTGCCCCATACTCTTATGAATTAGAAATCACTGACTTGTAAACACATATTGAGACAGAGTACAATGGTGGAACTGTCAGCTGCAGCATGTACAACTGATGTCAAAAAGACAAACTAAAATAAGCAGATTTCATGAACACAAATCCTGGAAAAATAATCTTCGAAGACCTAGAAAATATACGTCAGCAAGTTTGCCTAGTTGTAAATAATTTTTGATACAGCAGAGAGAAACCAAGCTGAAATGAGAAGTGCTTCCCTCCCTGTCCCACTCCCCACCCCCTAACCCCCCCCCCCCAAAGCTGAAAAGAGTAGAAAGTTATGGTTCAGCAAAGAAAAAAAAGTGATATTCAGGCTGCCAATGGCATCTCCACAGCAGACTGAGAATAGTCAGCCTGTGAGAGTCTGTGGGAAGGCAAGACTACACTGAAGTCAGGCCATGTGCCTAGCAGTTGAGATGCTTTTGAGAAAAACTCCCATAAAGCACTTATCACATCTCATGCAGTGGTAAAAATTAGCTGGATTAGCCACTAGGGATGCTTAATTCATGGCGAGTGGAAACTGCAATTCCTTTTGCTTGAAGAAAAGATTAAATTGGCTTTAGCTGATGTTTTTGGGATGCTCAACAGAAGGAATTCTTTGAACTATCATAAAAAGTCTGGGCTTTGGGGATATGCAAATGAGAATTGTAAGCCATAGGCCAAAAGAAAAAGAGAAAAGTCAATTGAGGAAATCTTTTTTTTTTTTTTTTCCCCACATACTGGCAAATTCATGGGGCATTGCCAAGAGCTTCAGAAGAAGCAACTACTTCAGCTTCTTTCAGAAGCCTATTTGGTACATATTAATGTAAGTTCTGTGATGATCTTATGATGAATGGTAATAATGATACTTCTGTGTTTGTTGTGCTTCCTGTTTTTAGCCTAGCTGAACTGATACATTATCATTGCTGCTAGGTCTTTCTTTGAAGAAGAGTGGGGAAACAGGTTACAATATCTATAGGTTAGCTTTTTCAACCTGTTGCTCATTTTTCTTGAAGGACTTTTTGCTAATAGTGCTCTTCATCAGCTAGTTTCAGCTGCCATGTTATCCCACAGAATACCCCCAGCCCCACACACTTTATGGTTTTGCAGGTTAGGACTCAAATAAGTCAATGCTTCCTATACTATAGAGAACAGTTAAAGAGAAGAATAATCCTTTTCACATGAGACTTCTTAACCAAGAAAAGAAACAAACAAAAAAACCCACTAGTTAGATGCATACATGTACATAACTTTTATCCCAATTCAGTTTAGCCAAGATGGCACTCTCTGGAGTATTATCTACCTTCAGAAGAAATTTTCTTTTCCTTTGCACAGATTACAAAATGCTACCAGTTTTGACAATCAAAACAAAGGATTTCTGTAAATGTCATTATTCTGATTGTCACTTGAAAACAGGAATAGTATCTGTACATGGCATCTGCAGTTTAGTTTCCAGTGTTTTGCCAGTGGGAACATCCTGCTGCCAATTCATAAGCTAGCTTCCTTTAAATGCAAGTGTTTCTCTGCATAATGCTGTAAAATAGAATTACCCTACTTTGCACTGGTGCTATTGGAAGCAAAATTTAACCCACTTATTGCTTTCCTTAAACTGCTGTAGATTAAGTAATGGTGCCAGTACACTTTACCTTTCAAATATTCAGGTAGCTGAAGTTCTGAATCCTTTAAAAAATGCATGAAACATCAACTGCGAGATAAAAATATGGTGCACCCCTGCTTTCATTCACCTCCACTGGCAGTAACAAAGCATAGGTTTTCATTCAGATTATCATCTCTGATTGATTACCAAGTAGGTTTCTCAACAGACGGAAAATGCCAATGAAGTAGATGACCAGATATCAGTGTCAAAAAGAAGAAAATAGCATCTGCCTTTCAAATATCATGCCTCCTAACATAATCATGGATAAAGCATCTACAGATCTTATCGTCACTTCATAACATTTTTAGTACTGTGGTTATGAGTTAGGAAATAGTTTCTAAAGTTTAGAGCTGAAATGACCAGCCTGAATAATGAAAAAGGACTACACAACCAAAAGCCAGTATTGCTATGTGGTATACATAAAGCAGTTTGCATAGCTGTCAGTGAAGAAATTTCCAGATACCAAGGTCTAACATACGGCCCTTTTTTGGTCGGCTCTTGCATTTTGGTAACTCAAACTGAAGTGCTATTAGAGAGCAAATGTAGTATTAGTAACTAAGGGATTCAAATGCAACTTCAGTAACTGAACTGGCAATACATTCTAAGTAAACTGGCATCAGTTTACTTTATATTCTTTATTTGGCCAGAGAACTCAAATTACTAGAGTTTGTCCTTTCTATGAGAAAATGCAACCTCCAAAAATGATCTGGTTTCATCTGTTCCCCAAAGATGAAAATCCTTTTTGAACACCACAATAATTTAATTAAAAAAAAAAAAAAAAAAAAAAAATGAAAGGGGGGGTGTCATAAAATCCAAAACTTTGTTTTTTTCATGAAGCAATCAGTTTGTATCCTGGTCGTGCAGGGCATTTAAAAAACAGATTGTTGGCCTAGAAGACCTTGTTGAAACCAGAATATACCTAGGTGACATTTTCAGAACTATTTTCACAGTTTCTTTGTTGGTTAGTTTTATTCAGCTTTCTCAGTGGTCTGGAGACAGGGCTTCCTTTAAAAATTCAAGTTACTTTTACCTCTAAGTGCAGGATATTAACAGCTGCTCCAATCAGTTCATACCTGGTACAGTAGTAAGCAAATGTTCTACACAAAGGCTCTATTGAAAGTCTTTGTTTTCAAAAGCCGGTGTGTGGTTCAGCAATATGCTATTTTTGATCAGATCAAAAATAGTCATGTGAAAGAACTGTTGTGATACAAATTCACCCAGAAATCTATGACTAGCAGGGGTTTTTGTTGCAGAGCAGGTATTGACTATCCATGACACCTCCTTTCTCACAGATCAGCTACCTTTGTTCTACGGCAGATGCTGTGAAGCCCAAGTAGCAGCCAGTGTAAACCTTGCATCATGCTTTCTTCCTAATTTGTTTCTAGGCCTGATCTGGGCCACATCTGTTAGAAGCATGTGTGAACAGACCTAGTATTAGTGCCTATGATACTAGGGTCACACAGATGGATTGATTTTAAAAATATTTGTTAGTACCAGTATGTGTGGCTAGCAAAACAGATCTTAGGATAATATTTATTCTTAGAACTTAATTTTTATAACGTTATGAGTTGTAGAGGTATTTTTCTGTATGAGCTGGGAATGAAATAGTAGAAGCTGATTATTAGAGCATCCGCTTTTCTTCCTCCTCCTGTCAATCACCCTTAGTTGTCTTTTTAACATAGATAGTTGTCTTGAATCTTCAAGGATCCTCAAGTAGAATTTGATCTGTTAAAATCAAACCCGAATGTTGGTTCATTTTGGGTTTTTTGAGTACTATGTCAAAATATATAAAGTCCTTCATGAGGTATGAAGTTGATGGACTCTTAAAGAAAAGATCAAGTGGCAATCTTAATGAGCAGGCAGAGATTATGATATTGCTGAATGTTGGGTCTGGAGTGAAAGGATTCAGCACAGATTCAGGACAAATTTTAAGGGAAATTAATTGGAAATACCAAAAAAGGTTCATAGAAAAAATGTTAATGTGGCCAGATAATATTTTAAATTTACTTATGTCATCTCATTAAGATAATGTTGAATAAAAATGTTTGAAAATGCTGAACTCTAAATGAAATAACATTGGATTGGAAAATTTTCAATTATAACAGAAGAACATGCTAGTATACAACCTGACAGATGACTGCTTTCACAGGAATATTTGGAACCAGCTGAAGAATCATTTCTCACTACCAAGTTTTTCAATGGATTACTCCATACTTGGGTTTGCATTGTGTACAATGTGTTTTCAATTATTCAACTACCGTCCAGTTTCTAACACAGAGCATGTGCCCTGGAAAGATGCTTTTGTCTTTCTCAGGCATTTGTTAACTGTGAGATCTGGTCTCTGATTAATTTTCCATAAAAATGCTCCTGTCAAGAAGGTTTCTAAAAATGCTGTTATTGTCCCTGGAGAGTTTTATACAAAGCCTTGTAAATGTAAGTTCATGACTATTTTTTTAATAAGGTGATAATTTTTCAAAAACATTTCAGAGTTTTTTGGTTTACTTTTCTGTTGCCTTATACATTCAATTTGATTTTTGGAATCCACCGCTGCTCTCCAAAGGGTTGAAAGGATGCTGGAAGACACTGACTCAACAAACCTGCTTCAGACTGTATTCATCCTCTTATGTAGGAAGCAGAGAGAGTTGAAACCTCAATGTCATCCTAGTGGCTGGACTTTATAGTAAGCCAATCCAAATCTGGGATTTAAGTAGCCATGTGATCTTTAAGAAAGTCCATAGGAAAAACATCATTTTATGACTAATATATCGATGGAACAAGATGTTTTGCTCTCTGATTGCACTTTCTCTTCACTGTATGCTACTAAGTGTTTTAAGGACCAAAATTATATTCCTAAATAAGATTTTTTCCTCTCTAGCCTCTGCACATACCTGCCCTAAATATATCTTAGCCTCAGATGCTTGCCCTCTGTTTTAAGTGTAGGGATGTAAGAGCATTTCGTTAACCTGTCATGAACTTTTTTTTCCTCCATTCCTTTTGAAGTCCCTAATGCCTTTACCATTTAATTGGCTTCAGTTCCTTTTGTCATCTTGACTATTGTTTTGTTTTCCATAAATATCCACTTCCACTCATGCAGTATTTCTTTTCCATCTTTTGTATCAACAAAAATCCTCTTGCTTCTTTTAGTGTTTTTACTGTAAATTTTCTTTACTTAACTACTATCTTCTGAAGAACAGCCAGTGTCTAGGAAAATTTCTCTTTGATAGCCAACTTTTGTCCTCACTCTGTAAGGTGTTGTAGGATAGTCTTAATGTGCTGGGTAATACAGCAGCACATTCAGAGACACTGATTCCTAGTCATTCCTTCTCTTTCAGACCAGAGCAACTGAGTCAGAAAGACAATACTTTTGAATTGAAAAGGGGACTTGATCGGGGCTGTGTAGTAAATGGTTCACTGCTGGTGCAAGGCACAGCTACCCATCTTTCTAATCAGTGTCTTCAGACCTGTAAACAGTGGGGCATTGGCTGGGAGATCAGGAGTGTTGCTGTGGAAGGAGAATACGTCTGAGTTATATCTTGGCTCTGATTATGTCTTCTGTCCTTTCTGGAATAAGAGTATCAAAGTGATTAGTCTTTAGCCTTTTGAAACAGTACCTCCACACCCCTTATCTTGATGAGCAAGAGTACAGGGTAATTCTTTGTCTCACAGATTTCTGCCTGGTACTGAGGCCCACTGTTGGCCATGACTGGTAGCAGTGGTAGCTCTCGTTCTCAGAGTCCCTCATTCCTGCCAGTGACGTCTGGGCATTACCTTAGTGCCAGTATCACTAGGACGAATCTTTGACTGCTGCCAAGCCAAGAGACGTCTCAGTTCTGATATATAATATACAAGTTCTCACACATAATACATCAGTCCAGCAGCCATAGACATACCTGTTTATCTCTTTAGCCTCTTCCAGAAAGAAGTTTGTGCCAGTATTGTCAGCCTCAAAGGCAGCTGTATAATTGGCTCATTGCAATATATTTAAACTATGAGATTTCCAGAGTAGCTAGCAGTCTAAGAAAATAAGAAACAGTCATAAAACTGTAGTTACTTTGCACCTGTTATGTTAAAGTACTTGAGGCCAAACTGTATTGAAATTATACAGGTAAAAGCTATGAAATTTTTTTTTTTTTTTTTCAAGGCAGAGAACTCAGACTGGAATGTTGTCTTTCTGCTATGAAATTATTTCTATGATATAAACTACTACTAGGCTCTTGAAAGGAATATGAGCAGTCTAGTGAGCTCAGAAGTCATGCTTTTAAAAAAAATCCTACCTAAGTACCAGTGTAGTGCTACTTAGCCTAGTATATTCCTACACATATAGAGATAGCAACGCCAATGTGTAAATTGCCTTTTTATTTTCACTTTTTAAAGTGCAAAGAATTTTTGCTTTTTCAAGTGTTACAGACACAATACAGCTGTGTATTATGTCACTACTAGGAGCTTCTACATTTCTGCCATCTTTCACGAGCAGTCGTGTGATGTACTCTGGGCACCTGTTGCTTTTTCTTCAAGCTCGCTGTGTCATACTTTTCTCAATTGGGACCTTGTGCTCTTTGTTTCTTTTAGTTTCATAATAAAGGGTGTATTGCAAGCACTGGGAATTAAGATTTTTAAAAGTACTTCATCTCATGTTTTCCATCCCATATGGTGGTACTTGTTCTATCCAGTGGAAATTCTGAGAGAGCCTCAGGAGGGAGTTATTTCATTTTTGAAGGATTGAAAGGCTCTGATCCCCTGACTTCAAAAGACATTTGGGGGTTACAACTCTTAAAGGGAAAATTTTGCCAACACCTGATCCAGTATTATTTTTGTTTTGACTGGCTTTTTCTTTGTTCCACTGAATTTATTCCTCTTGAAATTTGTGGTCACGCTGAAGTGCTAGCAGAGCAATTATCACCTTTAATTGTATGTTTGTAAAGTCTTGTAAAGTCTTGCACTGCAAGACTGAGCTCAGTGGCAGATCTTAAGTGGTAGCACAGTATGATAATTAATGTAATTTATTTTCTAGCAGTAGTCATTTACTGTTGGTGTGTCTAGATGCAGTGATCCTCCTGCATGAATTATAAGCCAGGTTAGCTTGTGCACTCTTTGCTTCCCCACAGGAGCACTTATACAAATAGACCAGTGGTCCTCTGGGATGAAGAGATGTGCTGTGCTCTGTTGCCAGGTTGCTGGGGAGTTACCAACCATGAACTCATGTAGACATCACACTAATAAAAGGCTGTTTACTTTTTGTACAGGGATCAGCTGGTTTACCTGGAGAGACTGGGCCATCTGGAAGCCTTGGTGAAAAGGTACAATAACGTATCTGACTACTCAGCAGCAAAAATCAGTTTTCAAAACCATTGGGGTGATAAAATATTGGTGAGAGATCATTTACTGACCACTGACAAAGCTAATATTCCTGTAGCTATTTCAGAGCACAGGGATGTAATAAATGGTAATCCAATTGCTGTTATTTGAGGTATGCACCTGGTATCATTGGTTTTACTTGGCAATTAATTTAGAGCTAATAGATTTGATATCTTGTTCATATTATGGCACTTACGTTAAGATCCATTGCTATTGATTCACAGAAACTGGAATAAATTATATTTATTTATACAGTAGTCACTGTTTTTTCACTGCTGCATATTGAAGACAAAAGTAGAAAGGTAAAATTTGGCTGTATGCATTAATTGAGTAAAGAAGACAACATTGTTAGTTTTGTCAACTGTGCAGTAACAGTTGTACTTATGAAAATAAAGTTTGGCAGACTTAATATGACTAGAATGGTATAAATAACATAAGCATATTTGACATGATTTTATTTAGGTGAAGCATTTTAAAACTGAAAAATAGGAAACTATTACTGGCCTACATGTCCACTTCAATTATAATAACTACATAATTATTTGTCAGAATGATTCAGAACCATTTGTATTTCTTCCCTGTAAGGCTGAATTATTTCACCCAGGCTGGTGACTGCTGTTTAGATATTTTATTGAGAAAGTCTTTATAATGTATTAGAAATTCCATGAAAATCTGATTATAATTTATACAATCTAAGAAAGGAAACACATCAGTGGAAAACACTGCTTGTTAAAACTAAAATTTAGACGTCTCATATAGTTTTAATCATATCATCTTAGAATTCAGTGTCAAAGGATTCTTTTTCTTTATAATTACACTTGGCCCAACAAAGATTACCTTGGGATACTGCTGCTAATTTAGCTAGGAGAAAAAACTCAGTAAAAGACTAATTAATCTATCAGCAAATGGAAACAGGGTTCTTAATGGTGCAATAATTGTTGTCATTGCTATGCTGCTTCTGCAGAATTTATTGTCTTCCTCTTTTATGGATTAAATAGTACAATGTAAACATGCCATGTGGATTTAAATGACAAATGTACTTCCAGCATAATTATTTTAAATAAATGTGTTTTTACAGTATGTAACGTAAAATATTGTGTTATCACTATTTTGTGTTCTATCTGCAATAAAAGTGTCATCTTTGTATGGGGACAATCTGCCACCAGGCCTGATGTTTGGGCTGGGTATTATATGAATAAAAGGTGACAAAGTATGTAAGACAAGAAAGAGACCCTTCCTACTTTCCCTACTTCAATTGCTTCTGCAGCTGCTGTAGGGCTGGCCTTGGTTTTAAACCTCAGCTTTCCTAACACATACGTGAAGAAATGAGGGAGAGAGGAATAAAATTTTCTTTCTCACTTGTTTGCTGTGGTGAATTTTGTGGATTAAAGAACAGAACTATAAATATGATGCACCCAACAGAGAGAAAAGGGATCTGCCAGCTGCAGTTCACAGAGACTGATGTAGTACCAAATCTCTTCTGCAGTCTTCTAGGAAAAGGGAAGACAGAGAAACTCAGTTTTGTCATCTTTTAAAAATGTGGGTGGGCTTGTAGGAGGAAGGAGTGCAGAAATTCAATAAAAGTGAAAAAAGGCCACTGCACTGTTTCTGAAGGGCAGTCCTTGAACCAATGGTGTTATGCACTGCAAAAAGCAGATCCTTTTAGCAACCAAATGTCTTATAGATTATGGGCTACAACCCTCATGCAAGACCTCTTGTATTGCTGTGATATTGTTGTTGCAGGTTAGCCTTGCTGGCCAGATATGCCTGGTTCAGTGGATATGGAACAAGTTGGGGAAAGAGCACTCACTATTACTTTCTTTTTAATTTTTTGTTAAAGGGAGAGCGAGGCAGTCCAGGACCAGTAGGTCCTCCTGGAGAGAAAGGTATCATGGTAAGTCATAAGTAATGTAGAATCCATAATTATGTTACTTGCAAAGCACTTTACTTTCCAAATCAGTAATAAATTCTTACCCTTCTGACTGTGTAAGCCTTATGGAAAAGAGTAGTATATATGATGCATTTTTCCTAGGAAGTTTCATTTAGCAGCTTTATCTGATCTGTGGAAGTGACATTGCAAAGTGGTCCACTGAATAAAGCATCAGAACAACCGCATTTTTGAAAAATGGCTCTAAGCAGCCTTACATGAAAAAAACAAACAAACAAACAAACAAAAACACCCCAACAATTAATTGAAAGGAGAGAGGAATAAAGGAGGGAAAGTAAAATAATGATCTCCAATATAGACTAGGGTAACAGAGGTTATTCTAATAGACTGGCAACCAGCGTCATCTCTAATTCTACTGCACAGCAGTACCCAAACAGCCCCTGGTTGACACTTTTGTGGGAGGACTGGCTTCCTGACAATACCACTTGTCCTAAATCAGGATGCAATGTTTCAAGCATCATTGGACAGTCCATAGGCCACTATCATGTTAGGTAGGTTGTTGGGCCACAGAAGTAAAAATTACACATATGTGCTTGTTGTCACGTTCATGCTGAATTTCTCCAGGGAAAGTAGTTTAGTGTTTGGTTGTGTGTTTTCTGGTGAGCACTGTGGTGTCTCCAGAATGTATAGAGAACACTTAGAGACTTAACTGTTTACAAGGAGATGACAAGGAAAGTATAGGCCACATACTACGTGCTGCGTCCTGCGTCATGTGATACTGATGTGGTAGGCAGTGGTGAAATCTCAGCAGCCTTACGTAGAGGCTGCAGATGTGGGCCTGAGTGTGGTGCAGTCAAGAATGTTCTTGTCATAGAAATGGACTTTGTTATTTAATATTTGCAGTAATTACTCTTTGGGCATCCAATGTCAAGGAAGAGACCAAATACATTTAGGCTGCAGACCAACTTAATGATCCATGCAGCAGGAGACAATAATTTTTGAAGTGTTCTGTGCTTCATTAAATCTCTCTAATCTAGATTTACCTTCAACCAGCTGCTTTTGATCTATTCTTAATATAGAATCCAATCTTACCAACTACTTTTTTTAACTATTAGTAATGCTTATTGCCATAGGTAAATCCACTTAAGTCATAGCAGTGAGAGCTCTTCCCAGTAGTAAGTCATCATAGCCCTCAGACAAGAGCTGTTCTTGGTATTTTGTCTTGGTCAGTTCTTCCCACACCAGGATGTGTCCACTTTCTGTTCCCATTGTCAGAGCCTTGATGTGAGGATTTTGAAATTCATTTAGAACTCAGCAGCTTTTGTTTCAGTACATCCCTGTCAGGTAGTGCCTGCATGTGGGAAAACTTCTTAGGTTGCTTTAATGATTATTGCGTTATATCCAAACAAATACCTGTTTTCTAAATAAAATTTTGGGAATAAATTTTGTAAGATGAAACATTTTATTAACTTGCCTCCAGTTTTTCAGGTAACTGGATTTATTATTGTTATAATAACAATGTTGATAAAATGTTTCCAACTTTTCTATATTTATTTCAATTCTAGGGTTACCCAGGCCCTCCAGGAGGCCCTGGACCTGTGGGGCCAGAAGGAATACCTGTAGGTATAACGTGGTGCTTTGGTCTGACATAAAATGTACCATTCTCAAATTGTCTTTTTGCTCTGCTGAAGCTAAGAGTGGTTACTAATTTGTACTGCAATCTGTAAAACTGTCATGAAAATTTATCTATTGAGACACAGAGTCAGTTCCCCTGCTCTTCACCAGGATGATCCATGAGAGACAGGAAAACCAATTATATAATTTACTCATATATTTAAAACTCACTCAGTTGAGACAAGTAGGGGAATAGAATTTTTTAAGGATGGTTTATAATTGCACAACAATTTTGGGTTTATTTCATTGGTGCCTGATATAATTAAAATATATTAATTATGCATTTAGTTTCGTTGTTAATCAAAAATAAATTATATTTTCATTTGCTGTGTATAATTGTGTTATAATTTGGCTACTATGGGTCTTCAGTACAGATAAAAAATTAATCTTCTATCAGAAATAACTACATTTTTTTAACATAATGTTGCTGAAATAGAAGTATCCTTTACTAATTTGGGGACATTGGACCGAATTTATCCAAGAGTCACATCATGATTTCTTATTCAGAATAAATTTACGTAGAGTCTCTTATTTAGACTTTCCTAGATTAATTGTACTAACACAATTATTTGAATTTGAACCGTGAGTGAAAGTGATTGATTTGTATTGGTTGCATTGACTATTGCTTAATGTGCATAAGCCTTGTAATTTTCAGAAATTATAGGAGACAATGAATAATAAATTTATTTGACATGTAGGGACCTTCAGGGACAAGAGGACCACCAGGGCCACAGGGACCTAAGGGAAGAAGAGTAAGTAATATTTCTGTTTCACGTTACTTAGAGCAGAGAGTAGTGTGTTGTCAGTATGAATCTGATGTGTAACCCATGTACAGTTGCTTCCTCTGGACTCAAGCCATTTGTACTGAAATCGGACAGATGATACATGTGTTTCCATGAAGGAAATAATATGAATCTTCATTTCTCCTCATATTATAGTAGAATTAGGTTTTGCCATTGATTTCAGCTGAGAGCAGGACCAGAACAAAAATGACCACTGGCCTTATTTTCTGTATACATAAATATTCAAATGTTGGCACTTGTAACTACCATTGGACTGTTTCAGTGTTTTAAGGACTATTTTATTTATCTGCACATCATTTATGTCTTTGAAAAGACAATCAGAATCACCCAAATGTAGTTCTGAGAGAGGAATAAGCAGAGTCAGAAGATAGTATATTCTAGAATCTCAAACCTCTAATTAAATTCTCATTAGAATTTCCATTTCATGCTTTTTTATCAGGGAAATGGGAACCATTTTTTCACTGTATACAGAACACTAATCCAAAGCCCACACAAGTGAACAGGGAGTCTGTCCACATCAATTTGTATGAGCATTTGATCACAATGCATAAAATTAGTATCAGTGAAAGTATTGTGGTTTGTTACTTGGGGATGGCTGGCTACATGCTTTTCATAAACACATTCCTTCATAAACACCACCAGTTACTTGCACTTCTTGTCTGGAGTATTTTTGGTCAGGTTTTTGCAGTCTGAGCTGAAGGTGCCTGCAGGAAGCGCTGCCAGTTCATAGTATAGATGAGTTTGGTTGCAGCATGAGCAAGCATATTCTCACTGGATTTATGGAGCTTGTCAAGAATAGCAGTGGAGACGCACTCTTCTATCATCAGCCTCACCTAGCTGTTTGACAGCATATCCAGGCTTCCTATGAGACTTGTATGACTCAGACCAGTGGCTGGACTAGTGTATCTTCACAGATGATAGCATTGGGCAGTACTTACCACCCATTCCTGAATCCTTGTCAGTAAGATAATTTTGTTGGTTTCTTTCTGTTATAAGAAGCAGAAATGTTTGTTGTTACAGCATAATACAATTATAGCCTTCATTTATCCTCCTTTGTTATTGTGATGCATATGTTTTCTAAGAAAATACATGGTAAAATTTGAAAAGTTGTAAGCTCCGGAGGTTTTACTCAATTTAAAGATAGATACTTGAAAAGTACACATTGCATTTTAAATAAGATTTTAGATTAGAAAATACTGTAATTATCAAACTTGGTAATACAAAATTTATTAACTATATATTCTTCTACTTTACTTTTTCATGATTACTAAACTAAATAAGAGATTCGGTAAAGAGTTCTATTTTCAGTATATGCAAAATAATATATCAAAATGTATTATATATGTTTTAATATAGTATATTTGAAACAATATTTTGAATAGGCATTCTGTTGGAAATATGCAATATTTTGAATATACAATATTTTTAATATTCTGCATATTCAAAATATACAATGCTTAGCAACTTCACAGTACACTATAGGATTATTCATAAGAGAAACTTTGTATTTCAAATGAGTCTTCCTTCTCTAGTGTGGTTTCCTCCTCCTTCAGAAGAAATCTGTTTTAATTTACCTCTTTGTTCACAGTGCAGTTTATAGGAACGATTTGTGAAATGTAGCATATGAAATGTATAATTTCTGTTAAAAATCTGCAGAAATGGTTCTGGGTTACCCTGTATCAGAGAGGTTTCCAACTGGCAATGCCAAGTGTTTGGTGTTTTTGTTGTTGTTGTTTAGTTTCAGACATAGAGTATAATTTATCCCAGACTTCAATTTCCTTAAATGGGTGAATCAGATTTGAGCATGTATCTACATAAACATAGAACTTCTTGTGCTTGTCTGAAGTACCTATCAGTAGGATATTTGTTTGAGTCTGGGTTTCAGGATTAGTTATCTCAGTGGCTCATGGAAAAGGACATATCCACCAGCATCAGAGAGAAGCTGTATGGCCTTCTGAAAATAGTCTTCATTTTTCCCTTACAATAGATGTGCTTTTTAAAAACCCCTTTAAAAGGATATATTAGTAAAAAATCCTTTCTGGGGAATTATTCTGCTAATTTAATAATAGACATTTTAATGTAATAATTATCTGGAAAGAAAAAAACACAAAATCACACACACTAAGAAATATTCAGTATTACTCTGATAATTTTACATGCAGAAATAGCAAATGTCTCCCACATCTCACAGATCACCTTCTTATTTTATGAACTGAATATGTCACACATATGTAGTCTATCAGTGCCCAGAAAAATTAGTTTATTGAGGCCTGTTTGTCAGGCAAAACTGAAATACAGATATATTTGTTTATGCAACATATCAAGAAAAATTCAAAGAGAAACCCTAATTAGGTGAAGATGGCAGGAATCTACCCCCACTCATAAGCACAGTCAACTACCATGAATTGGTGTAAGCAGGAGCATCCAGCCCCAGGCATCGGCTAGCAGAGAAGTAGCTCCTGCAGTGTTCAGAAGGAACTTATACAGATGTGTTCAGTGGGGAGAGGCTCTAGGAGCTCCTGGGAGCCCTGTGTTAGTAACTAAGGTAGCCTTCTGACGGGGGTGTGAATTTCTGCTTTGGTTTAGAGGAGCAAAAGGAAAAACAGCCATTTTGCTTCACAAGCAGATTTGAAAATGTAAATCAAAACAGAAATGCAAAGCAATTGTGAGGCTGAAAAGAAGTAGCAACTTGGCACCACTTTTTCTTCAGTGTCCTGATTCAATGAAACAAATGAGTGCCTTACCTCTCGCTGATTTCAGTAGGAGCGTGTCTGAAAGTGAAATGTATGCTGAAGCATTACGCTGAATCAGGACACACAAGCCAGTGGTATCAGATGAAGAGTACACATATGGAGTCATTTTCACTGTAAAATGCTGAAGTTTGAGCTTTGTCTAATCAGGAAAATTCCTTGGGCCCTATTAGTCCACCAGAGTTTCAGTTTGAGTGGTGGCCTGTAGGATATGCAGTGAGTTAGAAGGTTAGCTCAAAAGTAATTTGGTGTAAATAGTTTTCCCTGGGATTGGTGCTGAGCTGCTGCAGGTTGTACATTTTACTTCCTCTGGACATAGCATTCCTTTCTAAACTCCTCTGATCCTTTGCTCCTGGTGAGTCTGTCTGCCAGTATCACCAGAGCTGGAGTCAGAGCCAAGCTACTGACATGAACATGAGTCCTCCCCTGCAGGCTCTCCTCCCTCCCAGCAGCATCTGCTACCTGCTGATTGTTTTTATAGGAGAATGATTTATTTTAATTTAGATTATATTTTGAAGATTGAAAATAGTTTTTATTTAAGGAGTGTCACATCTTCTACCAGTTGAGGCACAGATCTTTGAGGGAGTCTGTCTCTATGATTTTGGCAGCACACCATGGAGTACGTTGCTTATAATTAAAGATCAGTCAAAATAAATCGCAAACATCCCAAGCTCTTTGGAAGTCCCAGTTTGAAGCTGTGGTTTATGCCTTTGCTTCCATCCAGCATGACTGGGAGTGCTTCATGGAAAGGTGTCTCAGAGCAGACCCAGGTCTTCAGGCTCTACGAACAAACTCCCACTGAAGTGATTGAGAGTTTTGTCTGCTCTCAGCATCAAAATATCAGACTCAAAATGGAATCTCACATAGGGAAAATATCTGGGGGCCCCTGAAACCTGGGATTTGTGATCACTGGATTCAGAAAGAGAAGCGTCAGAACTCCAAGCTCTGTGTGTCAGGCCTCAGAAAAATGCATACCACAGTCACATATAGAAGTTAAATAGAAGCATATGGAAATTCCCCTTTGTTGTGTATGGAAACAAGAATGTAGCCCGTCTTCACAGCTGGAATCTGTGGGAAGTCTTAGGAGCACTGACCCTCTACTTCTGCACTGTCACGGAGTAGAATTCCTTCATCTCATAAATTCTGGACCTTTCAGCAACCAGTTCGCATCCAAGATTACCCAGCGGACTACGTCTGCCTGAGAGTATCCAGCTGCTCAGTCTCCAGTACACCTGGGAGTTCTGGACAGCTGAAGGCAGACTGTCTAGGAGTCTATGGAGTATCTCGCTCTCGGGGGCTTTGAGGGGGATATGCCACTGAGCATAGTGCCAGATCAGAGCTTCCTCAGCTCATGCTTGAGACTTGATGCACTTCAGCTGGAATCATGTGGAAGACTGGGTCCTTTTGTGATCCGTGTTTTATTTTTTGGTGTTAATCTCATGAAAACACAGAGGGAGAACACCGCTTTGTAGATGCTTCAATGGCAGAATGACACTCTAGGAGGTGGGAACATCTGTATATCTCCATGATGAGAACGAAGAAATACATTAGTCTGGAAGACATGCTGGTAGCAGTGTAGGCAGCCATGAAGCCATTGTTGCATGTTTTTTTTGTTGTTCCTGTTTGCTAATGTATGGAGAAGAAAACCACGATGCCAGAGACTGGTTCTGCTTTGAGTTCATACCATAGTCTCCAAGTAATATAACTTCAGCTTTTAATTTGAGAGGAAGAGGTCCTGTATTATTAGGTGTATTTCATGGGTGAGAACTAAGCAAAATTCTCAATAGCTGCTAAGATTCTTGGCAGTTAGTATTTCTCAGGCTGATGTTTGGGGTTTTAAAGCTCAAAAGCAATAATTTTTCTGCTCTTAATTTTCTGGAACACAGCTCATGAAATTCAATTTTGAAAATGCATATAAATGACATAGTGAAATGCAGTAAATTTGGGGTCAGGCAACAGCAGCTTATGTCTGTAGCAGCCAGTAGGGTTATCTCTGCTTCAGTTGTGCCTGTACTGGCACGAATAACCTCAAGTACCTAAGGACATCAGCACTCAGTTTTAATGAGTGGTATCTTTCATACTTCTCACCTAGAATGTGAAACCTAGAAAAATGTGTGGGCTTCAGGGTTACGAGAAAAAAGTAGCCCATGTGCTTTGTGACATATGAATAGCTGAGTGTGTTTATTTGTCTTAACTGTTCAAAGGAATTGGACTAAAATTGATGGAATTTTCTAATATTATTCCATATCAACTACTAAAAAAGAAAAGTAGCTACATAGTGTGTTTCTGTCGTTTTCACTCTTCTTGTATTTAGGAGGCAGAATGAGAAAGAACAAAATGAGTTAATTGGTGCTTCTTGCCTTCTTAGGTGAACTTTTTCTCAGCTTATCATCCTAGAGTTTTCAATGTAATATGTTCCATTTTAGAAACAAAGCTGAACCCATGCCAAAGAAAAAAGTAGTAGCAATCATTTGGCAGCCTTACTCCTCAGCTCTGTTGCAACCTAAATTAAATAACAGCAGGCAAATCATGCGTATGTCTCATTCTGTACTAACTGTAGTAGAAAATGATACAGATCCAATTAATCTGTGCCAATAATGAGTCACACCATAGTATTTATAGGAATATTTGGTGTGATTTTGTTAGAACATTAAATTGCCTTTCCCAAGAATTCCTGCACTCTGGTCTGTGGCTGGCTAAAGGTATGCTAAAGGCAGGCATGGCCCAGAGGCTGAGCATCATGTTGGTTTCTGTTACTTTGTTTTCAATTCAAAATTATATTTTAGAGTGTTGATGTTTTGAATGGTAGGCATTTTCGCTTGATTATTAGTGATCAGATCAGTTGTCATTCTCTTCCTAAGGGTTTGGGCTGTTGATGTGAGCTCCATTGAATTGGATATCTGTGTGAGTAGCAGAAAGGTTTTGGTGTGTTCTGTGCATAGCACAGACTGAGAATCCTGTGCAGTCTCCTGACAGGACCATTTGTCAGACTATGGGCTATGACCCCCTTTATGGTTAATAGGAAGTCACAAATGTTCAAAGAATTTATCTGTTAATATTTTTAATGATAGAAGATAAAACCTAGAAATAAATTTCTTTATTACACAAATCTGTACAATCGAAACTTGTCCTTTTTCCTCATTGAATATTTCATCTTGAGATTCTAATCTCTGATCAGCCCTGTGGAGGATGCACAAAGACAAATGACAGGTCATGTATCTAAAAAGCCTGAGAAACACTAAAATGATCCTGCAATTGCTCAGCTTAACACTCTCAATTTCCCTCTTCCTATGTTGCCCTGGATGGTTTCTCTGCAGCTCTCCAGTGACCCTCTGTCCCCTTCTACCCTGCAGCTTAATGACCTGTCCTCACTCCATCTCAAAGTTTCCTCCTGTCCATTCTCCTCCCATTCTTTGAGACATTTCACCTGAAAGGAGTATCAGATCACAGGATTCTAAACCTGCTTAGTCTGCCTTGAATTTTTCCAACAATCCATTTTGCATGCATTATAGGTAGTAGTTACAGAAAAAAGTGCAGAGCAGTAACCTGACATTAATTTGATCAGGCTGTTTAGCTTTCCTTTAAATTATGCCATATAATAATTCAATTATTACGTTTACACAGTTACACAATCTTAACGTGAAGCCTAGTCTTGTTGTTTTTATAAAGGCCTCCATCACCCCTGAAAACCCCTTTAGTGTTTTGGTTCACACCTCCAAGTACATTGAAGTCACCAGGAGTATTTTCCACAGACTTCAGTATCCTTTGGTTTGAGACCTTTCTCATTGAGAGCCACCCAGCAAACCAGAGTGTCATCTTCTGTAGCCTCTTTTCTAGCTTAAAAAAAATGCCTGTAAGTACTCAGCCCTGGCTTAGACCAGGCAAGGTGTCCAGGCTAACCCAATGATTGCCTCACAAAAGCTGTGTCCCACATTACTGAAGTATCAAAAGTATTCAGACAGCTTTCCCTGCCTGTTCATTTTCCTCTTCCTATGGTTTCTGTGTGTTCCCTTTTGCTGGCCAGAAGCAGCAGTGCTGAAATGCTGACAAATAAGCTTCTTGTGGGATATTTCTGGCTCTTCCAGGAGTTGTAATTATATATCAGCTCACTGGAAAGGCCTTTTCTTGAGAGATTTCCGTTTCAGGAAAGCCTAAATGGTTCTGAACACACACTGTTCCTGAGTTACTAATCAGACATTTTTAATGTTGCTCCAGAGAGAAGTGGGTGGGTGCTTACCATCTGTTCTGACAGAGGTTTTAATGTGCATCAGTAAATCCAAATCAGACAGAGAACAATTCTGCTATGTTCTGTCTCAAAAAATTCAAGAGGGACATGGAAGTCACAGACATTTTTGAGGGGAAAGTAATCTAAATAAAATCAGATGTGCTTCCAATAAAGTCATTTACAAGCCCCTGTTTTCACCTAGTGGAACGGTATTACAACTCTCTGGAAAGCAGTCGTGATTGCATGCCCTGCACTATAAACTGTGACCCAAGACGTACAGCTCTCTGCAATGCAGAAATGCACTCTGAAAATGCAGATCATTTTCCTCTACACACTGCAAGGCCTGCCCAGATGCCACCAAGAAAGCTCTTGTGTCTCATCCTCCCACTGCATAGTGCTGTAAAGAGCCTGGGTTTGTCTTGATACTATCTATCTCTTGCTTTAAAGTCGTCATTGGTTTTAGGCTGTTATTAACTGTTTTTATTTTCCGTACTGAAACAGCATGGTGTTTAGAATTATGGAAACAACCCCCTAAGTCAGCACAGATAAAATATCCTTTTTCATTTTGCTCATGATTTACTTTAAGGATTTTTTATTTGCTTGTAAACTGATGGATTTTGATTTCCAATCTTAAATAATAATTTCTGAATGTTTTGGCAATAAATATTTGCCATACTGTAATAATATAATATTGCAGGTTATCTTTGTTCATCTCTTGGTTATAAAAAATCAGTTTACAAGAGACAATTTAGTCTAACAATAGAGTATGTCACTATGCAAGATTATAAATTGTTTTTAATCTTGCCTCAGACTGGTTTACTAATGGAAGAACTTTATCTGACTGTTTTAGAGTCTTACTAGCAAGCTGGATTTCTGCATATACAACTTATAATATGCTCAAAAGCAAGTGCTCCATATAACTAGTGCTCATCTAAATTCTTCTAAATACATGTCTGTTGCATGTGTACAAAGTGGATGGAAAAGAGAGCAGAAAATATCAGCCTGCAAGCTGGCTCCAACAGAGAACCTGAACATTTTGTTTACGTATTGTTTTTAAAAAATATCATCTCACTGATGATAACCAAAACTAATGCATAATTATTATTCTAAATTACTTATTCAATATTCAGGGGCCAAGAGGTCTAGATGGTCCTCCAGGAGAAGCAGGAACACAAGGAATTAAGGTGAGTGCTTGCATTGCTTGGTACTATACAAAACATTGAGATACATCATAGCATATAAGAAAACAACAACAATAACAACAACAAAAAAACCAACACCACCACAAAAACAAACAAACAAACAAACAAACAAACAAAAAAACAGAACACCAAGCCAGCATGTCAGAATTTATAAAGTTCCATTTAATCCAGGAGGAGATTTGCAAGCTTCTGCCTTCTTCAGGTATTTCCTTATTATGGTATAAGCCCATCTAAGAATGAATCTGCAATTCCCGCAGAGTTACTCAGCATTTAAACTGACAAAAACTGTATGCGGCTTATCTAGCAAATGCACATAGAATTCACACACTGTTTGTTATTTGTCAGGGAGAAAGAGGTGATCTGGGAAAGAAAGGAGTTCCTGGTCTCATTGTAAGTATTGGAGCCAATCGTTATAGTAAGCCTTAACATAGTTACTACTAATTTCTGACCTGTTTTTAGAACTTATCTGAAGCCAGCATTATCTTTCAATATTTCTCTTTGGCCAGGGTAAAGCTGGAAATCCAGGAGAAAGAGGAGATCATGGTGCACCTGTGAGTATAAAATTCTCTAGTACTTTTACCAAAAAAACCCCACAAAATCTCATACTTTGTTTCACACTCAGGTATGAAGGAATTTGTCTGCTTTAGAGCAGCTGGAAAACTCTGACAGTATGGTTTTCATTTATTCATACAGAGAATCATGGACAGAAGTGAGAGTATGTCTGAACATGGTCTAGTTTGATACAAGAGCAGTGTTTTCTTCAATGATGTGCCACAGAATACAGTATGATATCAAATTACAGAAGAAATACCATTGTAGTTAGTATGGGAGTCCTAGAATTTGCTTTGTTTTTTTCAGTTTTATTATAGTTTTAAGGGAGAAAGTCACTGTGAGATAGAAAAATAATTATTTGATAGATTTTAGAGTAGATGTGTACTTTAGATGTCAGGCTAAATGTAAAAAAACATGTAAAATGTATATCACATGTATAGGAGAAAATTCCTTTTTTTAGGGAATTTTTAAATGGAAATCTAACATATTCTATTTGAGGCTTTCTTTTACAAAGAAGGTTACCAGTCTTTCCAGATTTTCAGTAAGAAGGAAGCAGAAAAACAGAAATAAAGCAGTAACAGTGATTTTTTGCTGAAATTGAGACTCAAAATGGTGGTTGTCACCGTAGTTGTTTTGCCTCTTCTGCTCAGATTTAGGAGCTTGTTGCCCCTCACCTTTGACATGATGGGTTTTCATTTCCTCTTCATTCACTAGGACTTTTAGATATATTTATATATATGGAAATGAATGAAGCAAAGCCTCATTAAGTTGAAATGATGTGAATTAATACATTTATTGCAAAATACAAGATACTGTTCTATTATTCCTACAGCTACAGTTTCTAGAAGAGAGCAGACAGATATGCTATGAGCCAGGTTGAGCAGAAAGAAAAGTGGGCTGTGAACCTTACTGATCATCTCAAATACAGTTTGTAGGACAGGACACTCATAACATTATGTTTAGGCCCATTGTGCACACACAAGAAGTACAGGAGTCTAAGGAGAATGGTGAGGAACTGGTAAATGATGGGTCAGCTAAGATCCATCCCTGTGTAAAAGAAACTGAGGAAAAATTTGTTCAGGGCTCCCCCATCTGCCACAGGAGCTAGTGATGTGGCAATGCATGTCAACCAGGAGACAAGGCTGCATATATTTCTCGGATGTTTCTGGGGAAGTTATTGAGTGAGCAGAAATAAGAGATGAAGTGGATTTTCACAGAATATGAAACATCTTGTTTCCAATGATTTTTTAATTTTATTTTAATCTTACAGGGCTTGCTTGGGCCTCCCGGAATGACAGGAGACAAGGGACCGATGGGAGAGCCAGTAAGTTGATCCTTATGCCTGCTTAAAAATTTTTCCACCTATTATACTGAATTCCCTGGTAATGCAAGCTCCATTTTACCAAGATTCAGTTTTGACAGTTGTGGTTAGATAGGAATTGGGGCAATTGTTCCAGAGCTGCAGGGGTAGAGTCTGCCTCCTTTGCTTAGCATAACTTGTTCATAAGGAGACCCGTTAATCATGGTGGGAAGCACTGTGGTAAGGGGTGCACAAGATAAGAAAGCATGACAGAATCTGGACCACAATATTATGTGACTTTGTGCTGCATTGAGGTATACATCTACTTTATGGATTATGTAAATATATATGCCAATACAGATACTAGTGGGTTTTTTTTCAGGGAAATTTTAGGATAGTTATTCAGGAACTCGGGGACCACATCTATTTGGCAGGTTAAATTTTCAATAGAAGACAGACTGTTGTAATAAACCTCAGACATTCCTCTGCTGGACGTATTCTTCTGATTGTTATTAGCTCAAAGCCACACTCACTTTTATGTGGCTAATATTGTAACAGATCATGCAGAATCTGCAGCAAATATATGCAAAGTGCTTCAAGGTGTAGCCATGACAGGAACAGTATTGCATCACCATCTCTGGGGGTAAATCAGATCATATAAATACAGTGAAAGAGTGTGTGTTGTCCTAGGGGGACCTGAGAGAAGGCTGCCATTTTACAGTGCAGAAATCTAATAGAGTTGTCAAACATCCTGTGTTTTCATTGCTTCTGAAAAGTTATTTTGCACATCAACTGGCATATAGTTCATTTAAATCTTGAAAGTGAACTGTTGATATAAGGTATATTATTTCTACTAATTATTATTATTATTTCTAATATTATTAATTATTATTTCTACTAATTCATAGGCTGACATGCTTACAGAAAGCAATTGCACATTTTGGGGTGCTAGAAAAATACCAACGTTTATTTTGGTAAATTTTCTTTTGGATATAATTGCCTACTTAGCTTGAGCTGGCAACGTAGGAGTGGCAAAATGTTTCAACAGAAAATATGTTTTCTGACAATTATTGGAATCCTGTCATTTCGTCCCTTTCATTTATTTTATCTGATCTTTGTTTTGTGACATCTGAGAGCCTTACAATGGAAGGCTTATACATAAAATTCCTCCCATTTTCTGGTCGAATCTGAATTTTCATATATATAAAAAGACTATCAGCCTTATCTAATCTAAGTAGTCTGCTCTTGAGCAACCTACATTTTTGTTGTGCTCATCATTGTAGAATCTACACGTGCAGTGTCAGAGGTAAGAAAAGCTTAACCTGTGAACAAGATACCTTTTCTTTTAAGTGCTGAAAGAGTAAAATGTCTTCAGAAAATGGTCTGTGGAGCTAGAAGGAAGTGACAAAAATGACACAAGATGTCATGATATAAAATGTGTGGCTCTTTTTTTAATTGCCCATCCAAGCAGCTTGATTTCATCTTCTGTCAGCTGGTTACTGCATGAAAGGCAGGTACTGAAGCAGTTTCTCTGGCCCTGTCACTAGTTCTGCACAAAGCAGAAAAAACTCTAATTACTGGTGGAGAAGCAGAGAAACGTAAGCAGTTAGAACTATTTCTAGAAACAGGCTTGATCTAAATTACACTCCAACTTTACCTACTTGTCAGACATTTCAGTAAAATTCTTCTTTGCAAATTACCTGTTGTTAATGGTTAAAAGGAGTCCTTATATTGCTGTAAATGTTTGGCTTATGAAATTCCCTGAAAGTCTCAGGGGAAAGATACATTACCAATCCAGCAGACTTAGCTCCATGGTAATATTATGAAAAAGTACTTGACTCATTAATCAAACTTAAGCTTTGTGGCACTTGCCTAGTGGAATGCCATAGAATTGCTGCAAACAAAAACTTGATGGACTTAGTTTAGGACCAAGTGAATTCTCAGTGGGAAATTAACTGCAGTTTCAGTTGTTCACACTTAAATGCCACTATAGGGTAAAATGTATGCATCTGCTGAAATCCTCTCAGTATTATACAGTTTATATTGTTTTTACAAGGGAAGCATATACTCGCGTTATCACTGCCAAGTCATCAGAAGGAGCAAAACCATATGCATGGTCTGTAAGAGGAAGTGAAACAAAAAGGAGTAAATATTTGCTTAAAAGGCTTCTATCATAAATATGGGTAGCAGCATCTTTCTTTTACATGAAAATAATAGATCAACAAAAGGTTTTGAATTTAGAATGTACTTAAACACAGATGAGTCCCAAAGGGGTAAATGGACATGAACTTTCTGAAAGTTCAAAAACGGGGTACATCCAGAGAGTTGATTTATCTTGACATACGTTCATAGTGGCTATGGAATCATCTGTAAGCTGTTACAGGCAACCCCCCAGCACATAAATCCCACTCTGTGAGCAGAGATAGACAATATAACATGTGCAGAGAATTTGAGCATGCCACTTCAGGAAACGATCCTTACATGTTACTGCAATAAATTTATTACTTACAGTAGGTCTTGTAAAAAAATGCTCGTAGTATAATTACTAATATTACCAATAAGGTTATAGCCCTTAGTCCATTACATCTCAGTGACTGTCCTGTATAAACGTTGCTGAATCTATAGTGAAGCACCCAGTAGTTGTTTTCAGTTAATTCCATACCCAACTGTAGGCTTTTCCACAAAGCAAACCAGACAGTCTAACAAACCTTAATTAAACAAAGTCTCAGTTAGTCAAGAGGAGAGCTTAGTTGAGATAACAATTTACTTTTGGTCTAAAAGAAGAGACATCTCTGCTATTATTTGAATTCTGTTATTTTAGTGTGTTGATTGGCAATGAAGTCTTCCGTACTGTATACTGTCATGGTACTTATATACACTGTTGGATTGAGGAGGAAAGACAATGAAATACACTTCCTTATGCTAATTGGAGAGTTCTGAAGAGACAAAGTCAAAACTACACAGTGTAATTTAAAGTTAATTGAATGATTCATTAAAAATTTTGTTTAATGCCAGGGTACAAGAGGACAACCAGGGGATCCTGGCCCTATTGGAGAAATGGGTTTTGAGGTGAGCTTTTAATCATTTATATAGTAATTACAAGCACTCAAGCAACTGAGTAAGCCTGGACAATGCGTTTAGAAACCATTTTTTTTGTTACCTGCAGCTCACTTAAATACCATGAGTTGGCTGAGAGACTCTTAAAGCTCTTACCAAATAAAAAGTCTAAAATAAGTAGCTTTTTCTGGTTTTCTGTGAGCACTTTTTTGGGGCATACATTCATGACATCTGCACCTAGAAGGTGAATATTTAGTTGAGCAAATGATCCCTTTTTGAATTTTTTTGAAGCTCCATTATCCTTTACAGTTAAACAGTAGAACACCATTAATCATATATCCTTGCAAATGGTAACTGAAGAAAAGCAGCTGCAGGCAGTCATCTTGCTAACTTTTACTCTATTTTTTGCATTGTTTTTAGTATCTATTTGAAAGAAATATGACAGTATGTATTAGCCACATTTGGAATGAAGTGGCTAAAGGATGAGCTCACTTAGAACAGGAGGGATTTGGCTTATTCAAAGAAATGCGCTACCTCAGTCACCCAAAATCCAGTCTTCTGACTATTAAAAAAAGGTTAAATGTAAACTTTACAAAACGCAATCTGATACCATTAACTCTTTAAGGGCTGAAGACTCCAGAAAGGGCTTTGTTCTCAAAGACTATAGGTAGTTGGCTCCGAATCTAAACAGTGATAAAGTTGTCAGTCAGATTTACACAAGATAGATGATTGCTCAGCCTGTTAATAATTTATGATGAAAGGTACAGGCTTAGTGGTATTACTAAGACTTCAATATGTTCCTGACCCTCAGTGCAATTCCTAAACTTCTCCTATACCCTCCTTTCTTTTCTTCTGTTGGGCTCTAGTAAGAACAAAGAACTGTGTTGTCTTAATTTAATTTTCCAGACATGCATCTTACCCAGTGTTTCATGCCATTTTTCTGCTTCAATTTTGGCTGTATTACTTGGTGGTTGTAAAATTATTATTGGTGATCATGTGTAACAGTAGCTCTTGTACCATGCAGGGACCTCCTGGCCCTGAAGGAGAACCTGGCCTGCAGGGAGAACCAGGCGCAAAGGTAAATGTTGAAATTACTCTTTCTCATGCTGTTTAAATTTTCAAATTTCCATAAGTGCAAATGAGTTATCTGATTCATTAGCCAAGTAGATAGTGATACAGGAAAAGACACGTTAAGAAATATTGTTATTGTCATGATGACTACGCTATCTGTAATCCCGTCACTGTTAGGAATAGTGTCTCTTCAAATCCAATGATTTATTTTTCTTCTGCTATTCCAGGGAGACATTGGACCTGCTGGGAAGGCTGGAGAACCAGGAGACCAAGGTTTAAGGGTAAGCTATGGATGCAAATCTTCCAAAAAAGAAAGCATGTTATGAATGTGTCAGAAATGCAGGTTGAGAAACCTTAATTTATAAGAGGATTTCAATAAGAAGCTATTTTCAGATATCGTTAAAATAAAAACCTAACAAGTTAAAAAGAATATTGAGTATAATGTTGAAATATTTCCATCTAAGTGTCTCACATCAGTGAGAGACACGCAAGAGTGGTTTGAGCATGAAGGCAAATCCAAGGATGTCCAGCCCAGTTGTTAAGACGACAGCAACAGTAATGCTGAGTACGGATAACCAGTCTAGATGAGATAATGGGAACATTATAGTTTCAGCAGAGTAGGATATTTCTCTGTACCACCATCTAAAGTGGCTGATTTGCTTCTGGTGCTGTGGATGGCTCATTTGACACTTGATTTTACACTTGTGGCCCTGATTATTCTTCCTGTGCATCTTATCCCCCTCATCTTACCCAAACAGTTGCCTACCTTTAAAGGCTGAAAAAACCTTTTAAAGTGCTAAAAACTGATTTTATCCAGCATGCTTTTAAAAGAGCATAAACTATACCCTTTCAGACTTAAGTTGTACCCTTGAGCTGTCTTCTTCCATTAACTTCTTGCTGTCATCTTTTCCTCCTGCCCAAAATCTCCAGTGAGGTGCATTCTACAACTCTGCCTGCCCTTGAAAGAGAGTAATTTCTGACGCTGGTCCACAGTGGGTGCTCTGGACTTAACTATATCACTATGTCTGAAATACTATGTTATTAGTATAGGGCAGCTTTTATTTGTTATTTTACTACCTGCATCAAAATTTACAAGTTGCCCATATCTTTACCTGAGAAAAGCAAATATTCTAAAATAACATGGTGCCAATACTGTTGGTAAATGATGAGTTTTTCATGGCCCTAAACTGAGGCACTAAATATACCAATATAGTAGTTACTCACATAAACGTGGAAGTTTCAGGACACAGTAGGCATATTTTTGAGGTTACTGTAATTACATGTTGTATACTCTGAAACCAAACAATGTCAGTGCCACTGTCCAAATCTCCAGGCTTTTATGAACAAAGTATTGCCTCATTTTTGTAATGTTGATCATCTTTTATGTTTTCCTGTGTTTGAGACTCACAGGACTGTGACTGTCACTGTAAATCATTGAAAAATTAAGACAAATAAAATATAAAAGCTATATAAATGTTGTCCAAAAGATAATAAGCACATATAAAACTAGTCTGAGTTCTTCCAAGGCAATACTTCTATGTCAAGAAGTTTAGGCAATAACTTTGTTTTCAACTGTTCCTTTCTATAAGGGTGAACCAGGACCTCAAGGAGAAGACGGTGTTCAAGGAAAAGATGGCCCAAAGGTACATTCAGTTTATGTTGCAGATGTAAAGCAATCGTATTAGTTTAAACACCCAAAACTCTTTTTTAACTCCTATTCCACCAGGTCAACAGAGCCCATGTGCATACGCTTAGTTTTAACATAGAAGATGCTGTATATTACAGGCCTCCCTGTGCCTTTTAGACACACACCTACCCTGCAAGGGCTGCAAAGTTGAATGGCTTGACAGAGAAATGCAAGATGGAGAACTGAGTACAGCTTATTTCCTTGGTGACTATGATGCTGGAGAGAGCAAGCCCAAGGCTGCACCACTCCCCGTATTGTGCCAGGTGCCAGGACAGGGGTTGTCACAGAGGACACCCTCAGGTAGTTGGTGAAGGATGGGGCAAAATCTGGCTGTGTGAGTGTATGAACGAGATAGAAAGGGCTTTACCCTAACTTGGAGGCTGATCTGAATTTGACTGGTAGGATTCCCACCAGTTGTATTGTGCTTTTTATTAAACTTGAAGATTCAGAATTCACTTTTCTCAAGAATAAGTAATTCTGTAGCAGCAGCTTGACTAAGCTGGGTTTTTTTGGTTTTGTTTTTGGTTTTTTTTCTGCTTTGTTTAGGGAGACCCCGGAGACCAGGGGCTTCTTGGAGAAGGTGGTGAAAAAGGAGAGATGGGGTTGCTGGGAATTGCTGGACCCCCCGGTGAACCTGGAATAATGGGCATTCCTGTAAGTGTTTCCAGGTTTAAGTGGACTTCTTGCTCATTTGCTTTTTGTATTTTTTTTTTAATTTTGCTTGTTTCTTTTATTTTTTATTTTTTGATTTTATATTGCAATTAGAGATAAGCATCTTTAAATTAGCTTGCCTCCCTTTTCTATGTGGTTCAACTTTTCAAGGTTGGTAGAGAGAGGAGACAAATGCTTTTCCTAGCTTGAATCTGGGACCTCTTAGCAGATAGTGATTCCTCCAGACACATACATCACACAACCTGGAGCCTCTCACTTCAGATCTCTCCTCTCCAGACAAACTTCTGTCATTAGTCTCTATCGTCACCTTCATTTGGAGACTGTGAGCAATCCCAAGGTAATAGATCATTCTTTAAATTGTAAAAACACCCAAAGAATTTGGCAAGATGCATATACTACCATAAATTGTGCTGTAAGATCTTTTGTTTTGTATCACTTTCGCTACTTATAGTGCTGTTTTACTGTCCCAGGGCTATCTAGTTTTTAGTTTAGATTAGAAGTTCCTTGGGGCAAAGAACTGCCATTCTGAGCAGCTTGTAAATGATGAAGCATTAGGCCTTATAGCACACAAAGTTTGGCTCCAATTTAAGATTTTGTGCTAATGTTCTTACCACATACATGCTTAGCTGTCATTCCTTTTAATAAACCTTAACAACAAAAGGTAGGTCTAAAAATAACTTTCTAGAAAAAGTTATATCCTGAGCACTGAGGTTCCTTTAGTTACAACATTATTGCAGAACAGACACCAATAGCACAGGATTTCTTAAAGTGTTGGTGAGCATTATAGTGCCTTCTCTGGTGAGAAATACAGGGCAGATCAAAGGTGACTTAAAAACAGTATCATATGACAGATATCAGATAATCCAAATTACTCCTGGTGTTGATTCCCGATCAGTTGGATGGCCTGTCTTTCCAAACAGTGGTCTTTCTACACTGCTCCCAAGGTGTTGTAAAGACAATGTTATGGATGCTGTCCATCCCGTGCTGGAACTGACTTCCAGAAATGAGGGCCTATCATGCCAGGAAGTGCTGCTTCAGATGATAATTCTGTGCTGTGATGCAATGTTGTCTTTGGTTGACCTCTTAATTTTTCAATCACCCTATAATGAGGCATATACTATAAAAAGTAAGGAGCAGAAAGAAAGAATTTCATCATTCCATTTTGTTCTTAAAAGACATTTATTCTTTAACTAACTTAATTTTGTTGCCTCTGTGAAATTAATTAAATAAATATGTCATGAGAGCACAAGTTGCCATAGACAACTGAAACAGAGATCGCAGATGGAAAGAAATGGCAGCAAGCATACATAGCTCAAATAGTAAATGAGCATTGGGATCCATAGTCAACATTGTTAGATCAGTTTGCGTATTTGTTCTGTCATCACCCCTAGTAGCTCAAATCTGTCTATAAAATCTATTTTGCTGAAACTTTAGGCAACTTCTTAATGTGAACTAATATTTTGGAGCACAGTTTCCAAAGCAAGTATGTAGCCTCAAATCAGCCGTCAGACTCCCCTACCAAAAATCATCATGTTCTCATTCACAGTCCTCTGGCTGCCTTCTCTGTAGCTCTTATGTGATGCTGGAGTCTGAGTAAACATCAGCTGGAGGGCCAGCTGTCAATGGCTGTGAGCACTGTCCCCTCTGTCCTCTAAGCATCAGTGTTACAATCTGCTGCCTTTAGTCCTGAGTTCTTCACAGTGAACTACTCTCCTAGCAAAGGAAAAAAATGCTCTGTTAGTTGTCAGCACACTTAGTGTGCCGCAGAACAATTTTTGTTTCTGATACAGTGATATCACCCTGACTTTTTTTTTCTATTTTGGGTTGGCAATTCTGGAGCAGCTCAAAAGTTTCAGACATTGAAATTAGCATAAAACAGCTCGGCCCTGGCATATCTACATTGTATGTAACTATACTTGTATACAGTAAACAACATCAGCAGTGCTGCTGTGCCTCAGTGAGACAGGCGAGTCTGGCAATTCAGTGTTTGGGAGGATGTGGTTAGCAGGGGATTTTTCACGTTTCTGTTCCACACATTCCAAAGGCGGCTGCAGAGCTGCCTCCCTCCCCAGTCATCCTCCCTGGCGTCTGGGAGTGTTCCCAACACAGTTTTGGTTTGACCTCCTTTTAGGGATGCAGACGGATCATAACATCCTGGTTTAAACATGGAAATTGGTTTCCTATAGTCAATTGTCTGAGGATTTTATTGGGGGCGAAAGTAATATTACATTTTGCTTAAACAAAAGCTTACAAAGCAACAAATAAGCTTCACAAATCAGTTTCAATTATATTTACCCTGGCTTATCACCACAATGACTAAAAAAACCTCAAATGTATCTCCCTTTATACAAAACTGAAGCTAAATTACCTCCTTTAACTCACAGAGCTTTTGCATAATTTTGAAGCTGGTGAGCAGTGGACACATCCATCCCTTTGGGAGGGTCATTTTTTGAGGTGACCTAGAAGGCAGTGGGGCTGTAGCTCCACAGCACCCTTCAGCTGCAGGCAGCACACACAGTCACCAAGAGGCGGGCAGTGAGGCGCCAGCACTCACTGTCTTAGGTCTCTGCTCTACCGCAAGTAGTGCCAGGGCCCTGCTCTTCGCACTTGGCAGCCCCAAGGTTTTCTTAGTCTTCCTCTGTTTGTGTACTGTATTTGTATTTCTCTAAATCCAGTGGTTGTCTTGAAGTAATTTTATTCCTAAAGTAATATTTTCTGTGTGGACAAGATTTATTGGGGTTTTACCCCTTATTTTCAGTGCATTTTCACTAGTCTGATAAGTGATCCCTGATGCTTGCCTGCTTGTTTCTACTGTAACTTGAAACAGTCCTACTAACTTGCCACAGTTAATGAGATTATTCCTCCCACCTTTCGGCATTACAAAAGCCTGCTTAGTTATCCAATTTGGAGCACAGTTTAAACATGTTTCCAGGCCTTTCTCAAGCATTTCTTTTCCTCTCTCTAATAAATATACAGGGCCCTGAAGGAACACCAGGAAATCCAGGTCAGAGAGGCCGTTTAGGAAAGAAGGTAGTACCTTCCCCAGTTCCCTTCCTTTTGTCTGAAACTTAAATTTACATTACAAAATAATTCCACTGAACCAAGTCTATCCCTGGTTTATGTCATCCTTCAAGCGATTTTTTTTTTTTCTTGCTAGCCATAGCAATTAGAATTGTCAACATTCTGCAATCAGTAACATTCAGGACCTTAGGAAATTTACATTTGTATCAGGATGTGATTTTGCAACTGAGAACAGTTTCTGCTGCCATCAAAAAATGTTAAGGTTTGGCTGAAACAAAACATAAATAATAGAAGGGCTTTAGCAGAGGGGTTTTTTGACTGCAGAGTTCTGAGTTCAGACATTCTAAGAACTACAGTAAATGGCATATGTAAATATAATACTCCTATTAAATAATGCTGTTACACTTTGTTAAGCATAAACTGCATTTTGAAACTTAGTATCAATCTCTTATTATTTTTAATACAATAACACCAACAGGGGGAAAAGGGGCAGCTTGGTCCTCCTGGAGAAGTTGGACCTGCTGGTGAATCTGGCCAACGTGGAGAAATTGGTCCCAAAGGTGCAAGAGGAACTCGAGGTCCCATGGTTTGTACAAAACATGCTTATTTAAGAGCTCATGTATTTCTGGTTTAGCAAAATCATGTCTCTCCATGGGAAGAGGCGAGTCACAGCTGTAGCACGTATAAATGTTTTTTGCGGTAGCTGGAGACGCAGGCAGTATCCTTCTCAGCCTGTGCATCCCGATGCATGCCTTGATCTTTCAGCATCAGAATGAGACCGGTACACCTTTCCACACAGAAACCTGGGCCATGGACCTGGAAGGAGTCATCTCATGCTCTGGTCAGGTTCCTGATCTGACAATCAGAGGAGCAGGATGGCAGGGCGTGCCATCACATGCACTCATGCCCTACAGTCCACATAGAACCTCACTGCTGCGGCTGTTTCTTAAACTTCTCCAGTTCCAAAACCAGAAATCATGATGTTTGCTATTACATAAAATAAACCTTAGCCATGGCTGAAACAAAACATTTCAGATGAGGACTGCTACTCTTATTGAATGGGAACCTGATCCAGAGTTAACTGAATTAAGTGTATTTCCATTAACTTTGAGCCCCTTTCATCACAAGCTCCCCAAGCTTGCTCTACCCTGTGAGATAGATGCACAGACACATGCAGCCTCCACAATAGTGAGGCAACATGCCCATCTCTCTACTCCAGTGCCCAATCCTGTGGCCACTGAATGCAGCACTGTGTTCCTGAACACATGAAGTACAGAAGTAAACTATCTAATGGCCAACATTTTCAAGAGAAGGACTCAGCTTCCTAAGGTGAGGACCACCCTCAGCTTCTCTCAGCATACTTAGCATTTATAAACAGAGTTCCTCTGCACTGCTGAAAGCTCAGATTCTTTTGATATTTATTGTGCACAGTGATTATAAGGTTAGGACTGAAAACGTTGACCATTTTTTCCACAGAACAGGGAAAAGCCCAGTATTCTTTATAAAATTAAGTTGGACCTAACAAGGAAATTGTTTGTGATTCTCAAATCTCAATATTTGAAGATTTTTCCAAGTGATGACTTTATAAAGTAGGCATTGTTGTAACATTTTACAAAGGAGGTCATTTTTCTATCACCAATTATTGCATTTAACAGGGACATCTAGGTGGAATGGGACCTGAAGGAGAGTTGGGAATTCCAGGTTATGGGGTGAGTTTTTTACTGAATTTATGTACACACATATCCCTAAGTAAGTCTGTGGTACTCTAAATAATTTCAAATATCATGGGGATCTGTATCTAGAATATATAAATGTCTTTAGGAGTGTCTGATACTCACGTATGTTTGTATGACACATGATTGCCTACTCAGAAATGTTAGCCTTAAGTAACGATGACTAGTTCTTGTGACTTCATTAGCAGTTGTTTTTTCACCATAGATTTGAAACCCTTATTTGTCCAAGGGAGATACTCTCACCCCTTGTGAATAAAGTTCCTATAAAATTGCTAGAGCTATTAATTATAAAGAGTTCAGCAAACACCACCACCTCTGCTTATTGTCTGTCCAGGCAGTTTCCCTTTCAGTAACAGAAACTGATTGAATGAGGTGAGTTGAAGGATGTAAAGATACTGCAGCTTTCTCTGAAAAAAATAATGATCATCATCATAGATGGATTGAGTCCTGCTTTTACAGACCAGACTGCCATGTCTTTTTTTCCGAACAGAAATTTCCATCAGTGGCCCTAACCCTGAAGCGAGAACTAGCGCAGCTCCCCTCACCTGCATCAAACTGTGCCAGAACCTTTGGCTTCCCACTGTGCACAGCGCTTTTCCTGCACACAATACATTTTCTGCCTGGGCCCATCAGTTTTGTGCCACATCAGTATTTAGCATTATTAGCAAGAAGAAAAAAAATGATAGTAACAAGCAGTTAAAAGAAAGTTTGGAATTAATTATTTCCTTAATTTGTTTTGGAACTAATTTTTGTTTTGTTCGCTTCTTCAGGGTCACCAGGGTTCTTCAGGGCCCCCAGGGCCCCCAGGACCCAAAGGAGAAAAGGTATGAAGATGGATTATACTGTGTTACAGTTTCAGTATTTATAAAGGGAGGAAATGTTAGTGCATTGTCACTATTTTCCACAGCATGCAGCAAAATCCACCACTTGAAATATTTGTTAGTATTGTGAGAAAATATGAAAAGAAATGCAAAACTGGGGAAATGGATCATTCAGAGGCAGAGTTCCAAATTATACAGTTGAAATGTTTCAGGTTTTAAAACACAAGGTATGCATTGTAAGAAACATTTTATTGTATCAGATAGCACCACTGCCCTTAGTGAGCACTTCTGACAGAAATAACTAGTGGGGAACCAGCAAAGTATTTACTTAGCTTTAAGCCTGTGAGTACACCCATGAATTTTGCTGAAAGTCCAACTAAGATGGACAAAGTTATGTGCTTGATATAAAACATTAGCGGCAGGATGTTGCCTCGGTGCTGCTATTTTAGTGTCAAAGTCACTGTTGTTCTTTTAAGCCTCAAATCCTGCAAACAGATTTGTATGCTGACTGAAGTCTGTGTGGCCCCAAGCAGGTACAGGGATTCCCTTCATGAAGATTAGTTTGGAGTTGCACCTGACAGAGAAATACATTCTTATATTAGGGCCAGTTTTGCAATGAATACTACTAATAGCAGTTAGTGGCTGATGTTATCAACAGGTTCCAATATAATTTTCAGAAACAATAACTGAAAACTAGATTGTTGAGAGCTAGGTGCCTAGCTTGCTTGGTCACTTCTGAAAGAGCACTTTGATGCACTTTAGAAACCCTTAATCATATTTAAAATATGAGCCCCTTTGCATTAAATACTGGTAAATATCATCTGTAATAGATAACTTTTTGTCTATTAGTTTGGATGGCAGTTGTTTCATATTTAAAATTTAATAGAGTTCAGGCTGAATGTTGGAGTCGTCTGTACACTTGCTTGTCTATATCAAGTATATTTCTCAAAACAGTGGAAGTATTTTTCTTTTTTCCTCTTGTCAGATACCCTGTTTATCTTTTTTGTTGTTAAATAAAGAAATGATTACGTGGACATTGTTCACATACTTTTTTTTTTTATATAGCTGCCTTTGGGAATACAGCAAATACTTAGCTTTTTCAGTCCTAAATGTCTTTGGGACATTTCAGTGCATGTTAAAATGGAACTACCGTTTTCACTGTATTAAAACAATAAGTGTCATATTCACTTTTTGCATCTATGCAGTATGCTCTCTGGGTGTTTATTAGCATTTGAACATGTGTGCATTGTAGACAAGGTTTAATTTCCAAGTTTATATTTTTTAATACTTATCTTTGTTTTAGGGTTACCCAGGTGAAGACAATACAGTCCTTGGACCACCTGGGCCCATAGGTGAACCAGTAGGTCTTTCTTTCTCAAAAAATTATATTAGTGCATCTCAAGACAACAGACAATTCAGGTTCTTTCTGAAACTCTGTATCACCGTCTCAGGAGTCAGCACCCCCTTTTACAAAAATATAGAATGATGGTCCTTTAATCGGTAATCCCTCTCTGAAAAGTGCAGTCATGTGCTCTTAAGACTATGTGCCCTGCGTTTAATCACACTAATGCCATTAGTCTGTGTTCAGACCAGCACATTCTGGAACAGAATTTTACCCTCTCTTTTTATTCTGAATCATATCTAATTGCTTTACTAACCACAAATATGTTTTGACTTATTTCATTATCACTACAAAGCTAATTTAGCCGATTTAGAGAGAGCTGCATTTTGTAACCATTTTTTTAATGAGTTCATATGTGGGACATCTGTCTGCAGCAATTATGAACAAATCCAAAAAAAAAAAAAATGCCATCTCAAAATCTTATTAAAAGTGTTTCATGTTCAGGCTTTGATTGTGCTGGAGGTAATACTTGTACAGCCTACTTCTCTTCAGATTAACCTTAATATTTATACCTCATGTCCTCAAAGGGCAGGACTATAAGACCCTGATGTAACTGAAGACAGAGTCTGAGCTAGGTTCTTAATTGAATTACGGTAATGCATGAGAAGAGTCTCCAGCCAATTCTGTTGTAGCTGAACTGGCTCTGTAATGCTGGCTGCTCAAACATAGCAAGGAGGACCTTTCGCCTTGTGGGTTCCGACTCAGAAACATGCTGTGAGGCTGCTGAAACCTTGGAGACTGTACAAGCAGTTACATAATAGTATCTATTGGTGGATATGCACTAGAAGTGGCTAATCTATTCACTTGTTAACTGCAAAGATACATTGTAGTTAGTGATGCTTGGACAATTTTTCATTGTGAGATTTTACTTAAAACAGGTGGGAAAAAAGCAGACCCTTATTTCTTTCAGTGATTGGCTGGATGTCTTTTGGAAAGTCTTGGCCATTCTTACTTTCTATGGGCATGATTCCCTATCCCATCATTTTTCCTTTGACTGAGATTTGATCCATTTGCTACAATGGGAGTTAAAATTCTGGGGGAAAAATCGAGTTTCTTGTGGGACTGGAATAAGGGCCTTTCTCTAAAGTACAGCTAGTGAGGTGTCTGAATGCAGCAGGAAGAACCACATGACTCGCAAAAATCATGCAATTCCCTCTGCTCCTGTGCAGTTCTCATATGTGAGAGACATGCTGAGGGACTGAAATTGCCTTTTTTATTAGGACAAACTTCAAAATTAAAGCAGAATCTGAGTACAGCAAGTAATTTCAGAAAAGAACCCAATTTTTCACGTGTTGTCTTACAGAAACCATGAGGGAGTTTTCCTTGCATGTCTTGAAAACACAGTCTCTTCATTTATGCATGGAGATCTTTAATTCAGATATCATATATATGTATATGTAGAAACCTGGAGAAGTTCTGCTGAGGTCAATACTCCTGTTTTGTTTATGTCCATATAAGATGTATCTTTTAGCTTCTAGTCTTCAAAATGTTATAATTTGAATATTTTAGACAGTGACTACAAAATATTGTAGTCAAATATTTGTAGACAAAATATTTTAGACAGTGACTACTGTCTGACTTGCATTTTGTTTAGAAAAAAAATCACATTTGTTCCTTTAGACAAGATAACATTACTATTTGTAATCCTCAGTTCCATCTCATTGCTTAGTCTGTTTTGAGAGAAATCCCAGCTTTCTTTTTGTACTCCACTGAAGCATTATGTCAGTTCAGCTGTTTTATTTTGCTCTTTGATTTTCTCTCTAGGGTCCCAGTGGTGAACGTGGAGATAGAGGAGAACCTGGTGATGAGGGCTACAAGGTAATACCTCTTGCTTTTTATTCTTTTCTTTTTTTAACATGTATCAGAAATATCATCTTCTCTCACAAGTGTGCAGACATGCACTTGCTGGTGCCTCACTGCACTGATGAGCTCTTAGAACACCTTGGAGCATCTTTCCTATGAGGAGAAGTTGAGAGAGCTGGAGAAGAGAAGGCTTGAGTGATCTTAATGTGTATAAATACCTGATGGGAGGGCATGAAGATGAAGGAGCCAAACTTGCCTCAGTAGTGTCCAGTGACAGGGCAAGAGGCAAAGGGCACAAACTGAAACACTTGAAATTCCTTTTGAACTCAAGAAAATGCTTTTTTGCTATGAGGATGAATGAGCACCAGAAGAGACTGCCCAGAGATCTTGTGGAGTCTCCATCCCTGGAAATACTCAAAACCTGACTGTACATGGTCCTGGACAACCTTTTCTACCTGGCTGTGCTTGAGAAGGGGGTGTTTCACTAGATGATCTCAAGAGGTCTCTTTCAACCTAAAAAATCCTGTGATTCTGTAATACTAAATGAAATAACATTTTTCTCTGAAATTTAAGCACTATTTCTTTGTAAATCTAGTCCTAATAATTATTCATTAATTGTATTCAGCCTTTCAGTATATACAAATTGAATGATAACTCATGCTAATCACTGATGCAGTTTGTTTGCTGAAATACAAAAGAGACAGTCCTTGACATGGAATATCCTGTTTATGTTACACAGGTAATACAGATAGACATAGTAATAAATCAATGAACTGAATATGATTTATGCTTACAGAAGTGCAGAAATAAGCAATACATAATTCCCACTTGCAGTTTGGAGTAGAGAATTTAAAGAAGAAAAGCTCCCTAAGGTCTGATCTCAGGAGAGCTGAGCATGCTTGATCTAAGTCACATCAGTGAAGCAGGGACCACCCAGTATCTCCCAAGATGGGCTTTGAAAAGAATCTATAGTGCACTGAGCATGACATCCTGAGTTACTTGTATCGTAATATGTTGTATTTTCTGCTTCCCAGGGTCATATAGGTCTTCCAGGGCTTAGAGGACCTATTGGACAACAGGGGCCTCCAGTAAGTGTTTCAAACAAGTGAGATTTCTCTATTGGATGTTAAAAAAGTGTTTTCATCTACATTCAAAATATTCTTTTTATTTATTTAATATATGTTCTTTCCAAAGGGAGAGCCAGGTGAATTGGGAGACCAAGGACCAAAAGGAGAAAGAGGTTCAGAAGTAAGTAGAAAAAAGTAAAGCAAAACTGCACTTACTTGGAATTTGTAGGTTTTTACTGTTCACTGACTATCCTTGGAAAACTGTTATATAAGGCTAAAATTCAGTGTCTGAGTTTCTTTTCATACCTGCAGAGATAATAAAAATATAGAAAGAAAAATTGCATAATGATCTGGGATAGTAAATATGTGTTATTTGATAGGTAGGTGGTTTTACTTTGGAGTGATATAAAGCATTATGAGAGGCTTTTTTGGAAACACTTGAGTGATATTCAATTATACCCTTAAATGGAGTTCCTTGTGGCAGACTAGCTCTGGAAGTTACCCAGGATTTTACTGCTTTGATCTGTAAATGAAGCCTCCTGGTACTGCACTGCACTGAATTTTCAGAGACCTGGAAATAAGGAATTTGGTACAGGATAGTAGAGGAATAATGACAAAGCAAGTCATGAAAAAGATCGAAGACTATATCTTTTCCTTTAGAAATAATAGTTCATCTTGGTGGCGAGAAAATTGCCAGAAGTGGTTTATGTTCTCCTATGGGATATATTTCATTGCCTTTTGTGATTTCAAAAGATTTAGGCTAAAATATTTCTTACAATACCAATTGCCATTGCAACTCAAATGAGATATTTTGTCTGAGAAGTTCCGTGGTGCAACTCTGTTAGAGTTTCAGAATTTTCTAGGTAAATATAAGAATCTGTAGCAGATTAGTAATGGGGAGCAACAGAGAGGAAACGTGATGTGAAAACATTATCAGCATATACTCTAGCCAGATATATTGCCTTTGACAAGTTATTCACAGCACAGGATAAAATCAGTCATTCCTTTGTCTTTCCCTTGCAGAATGTTTTCTTTGTGTTGCAAATGCCCCTCAGATTAAAACTTCCATTTGCAAATACAGAACCAATATCCATCCTGGAGCAACCCATAAGAGCCTAAAGGTTTACACAAAAATGATAATAGTGAAAACATTCATACAGTCTTCACTCCAGTGGCATGACTGGTGCTGCTATAGCAAGCCTTATAAAGCCAATACCATAAACTGCAATGCTGAATCATCTGGGTTTATTTTACATGCATTCAGAAATTTTAATGAAAACAATATAAAGCTCTTTGAATATACATGTTTCAGTTTTGATCGGTGGAATTTTTTTATGCCATTCTTAACAAAGAGGCATTAAATTAAGGAATATAACAAAATTTTGCTGATTTTATCATATTTGCATTAATTATAAAACTTTTACATTTACAGTGACTTTAGCTTTTTCACTTTATTGCATGTAATGTAAACCTGCAGCACAGTAGTTTAGCATCACTTTTGCTTAAAGACCAGTGTCTACAATAAATAATATAGAAAATCTGGGAAGCTGTTTTCTACTTGATCTACACTGACAAGCATTATTCTTGTCCCTGCTGTCTGAGTGGTTGTATCTTTTAGAGGTATGATAAAATTCATGTCATAGATCTTTATATTCTGTAAAGAATATCTTACAAACAAAATTCTCTGAAATGTTTTTGACCCATTCTAAGCTTTTCTTCCTTGGTGCTTGTCCCCCCTGTGTCACTAAGCCACTCACGAAAATGTTACCTGCTATCAGTATCACTCAGTTTTCTAAGACTATGGATTCCTAGATCAGTCAATAAAAAAAAAAAAAAAGTCTTGTTTTAAGTAAATTTTATCTTTTGCGTATATCTTAGATAAAAAAAAGAATGTTCCCACATGTGACACTATTGTTTTCAAGTATTCTCTTCCATATACACTCAGTTGTCGTGGTTTGAGCCTGGTCAGCAGCCAACCACCATGCAGCCACTCTCTCTCCCTTCTCTTCTGGCAATAAGAAGGGACAGAGAGCCAGGCTTGGGGTTTGAGATCAGACTGGGGATGGGGATGGGGAAAAAAATCCCCCTTTATGGTCACGAGCAAAAGGCAGACTCGTTAGGGGAAGAAAAAAACCATACCCTTATTACAGACACTAACAACACTTAACAGAGTAGGACAGTGAGAAGCATTGCCACATCTTGAGAACACCTTCCCCCCACCCCTTCCTTCTTCTTCCCGGGCTCAGCTCTGCTCCCCATGTCTCTACCTCCTCCCCCCAGTGGCGCAGGGGCAGGGAATGGGGGGTGCAGTCAGTGCTGCTGCCTCTTCCATCTTCAGTGGGGGGAGCTTCTGGAACTTCTTCCCCCTGTTTCATCGTGGTCCCCCTCTCACAGGAGTCAGTCCTCCACAAACTTTCTCTGACATGAGTTCCTCCCACGGGCCACAGCGTTCCCCACACTGCTCCGTCGTGGGTCCCCAACTTTCTCCGACTGGAGTCCCTCCCATGGCTGCAGCCCTTCCCGAGCTGCTCCAGCGTGGGACCCCCCCGCATGCTGCAATCCTCCCAGCGCTGAAATACAGCAGCGGGGCTACCTTTTCCCACAAGACCCTGGCCTTCTTCGGGCACCGCACCTTGATCATCCAGGCAAAAAAACACAGGCCATAAATCAATGTCTGCTCCACTGTAGATCTCCATGGGTGGCAGGAGGGGGCCGCCCTGCCGTCTCACCACAGGATACAGGGGGGGTCTCTGCTCCGGCACACCTCCCCCCTCCTTTCTTCCTCCGTTCCTCCACTGACCTTGGTGTTCACGCAGCTGCAGCAACTCCTCCTCACAAGTCCCACTGCCCATCACCACGTCCCTTCTTAAATACGTTATCGCAGAGGCGCAGCTGATGGGCTCAGTTTTCCAAACAGAAGTGGAGCTGACTTGGAGCTGGGGGAGCTTCGAGAAGCTTCTCACAGGGGGCCACCCCTATATCCTTCTCCCCTGCCCCCCAAAAAAAACCACCATTAACTCAACCCAGGACATCAGTGCATCTACATTATCTACTTTTCATTACTTCCCTTTTTAAAAGGTATGGGAAGTGCTGTAAGAGTGTACTTCCTTACAGGGGTGTGGCTGATAGAGGAGAAACTGCCAGATATGTAGTGAAAAACTTTTTATGCCTATTATTGTTGAAAAATTTCTGAAAACTACACTATACCAATTTGGGAAAGGGAAAATTGTATACAATTCTATCAAAAATTTATTCACTTTCACTTCAAAAACTTTCTGCTCTCTCCTGAAATGGAAATAATCTGACCAAAGCCAGGCAATGTGAACATGCGTACTAGAGGGGAACAATTCTCACATCTTTATGGGGGTTTGAGTTTAAGACATTTGTCAGTTCACAAGTATTTGTAACTTCTAGGGACCCACAGGGAAGAAAGGAGCAACGGGTCAGGCAGGCAAACCTGGGATTCCTGTAAGTAACAAAATTCTCAGTCTATCTTCAGGTTATAAAAGAAAGAAAATGATAACTAATAAAACCAAAGTTGAGTCATGCCAGTGCTCTAAAGAACCTTCTTATTATTCAGGAAGTATAAAGGAACCCCTGTGAAAATAGTAATAATTTTTGAAACTATGTTAAATTATACTCAGTTACTCAGCACATAGAAGTGGAGTGCAGCTAAAGAGCAACAAGATCCTTCCCACTTTTAAAGTTAGTTGATCAGATAATTTTTCCATGTGGCTTGTAGTCCATGTGCAAGTTACCACATTATACTGCACAGGGCTGTACTACTGTTCACTCCTGGCTCCCATCAGTTCTTTGAACAGCTGCAGCCTACAGAAGCCTGGATCCATATGTCCATAATGGATACAGCTGGCAGATCCCTTGGGGTTTACTTCTCCCTCTCACTTGCCCTGTGCTGAAATTTTTAATGATCTTTCTTGAGTTACTGTAGAGAAACTAACTTGCATCCCTTTCTCCCTGAGGGAGAAGAAAGAGCAGGAAACAGTAGGTGTTCTGTAAACATAACCAAGAACAAGATGGATCAAGGCTATTTTGGTCCCCTAATAAATAGTACCACACAAGCATATATTGTAAATAACTTTTACTACCTCACATCAAAACATTGTCAGTAACCAGAGAAATGCAGCTGCTTCACAGAGTTTGTACCTGCTGGGCAGAGTGCAAGAAGAGCCTTTTCAAGGCAAGGAACTGTGTGTCTTTTGTAAATACTCATCTCTCCTCTGGAGGACTGCAGAGTGTAACATTCAGCAGACATAGAAAAAGAAGGAAAAGCAAGACATACAAAGAAGTGAGGAGGAAAGGACAATAAAACTAGAACTTGAGGAAGTTTCAAAGCACATCCCAGGTGCAAGATACTTCAGCAACCCAAAGTTGGAAACAAGATTAAGATGGCATGCTTATATTCTGTATGGCTGTTGTTAACTATACTTTTTCAAATGAGATGTATTTTAGTTGTTATATTTTAACTTTCTGATAAATGCATTCATAGAGAGATAATTGCAGAACTCCAAGCCCCTTAAGAGAGTGTATGTCAGTCTAAAGGAAAATAAATGTAAAGAAAAAAATCACTGTTCCTCTGGTGGATGTGACACGAGGCTTTTTTGTGCAAGTAAAGCAACAGTTAGCAGAAACTTGTCTTCTTAGAAGTTTGTATGTATTTTTGATATGCTCAAATTTGAACAGCTTAAATTTGCAAATGTACAATACAGAATATCTAGTAAAATGAAGGCTGAAAATGTATATGGTTGGGTTTTTTACACAGATAAATAGATGATTCTATCAGGTTTCCTTGCTTCAGTTTAAGAATCAAAACTCTCAGCCATCTTCCAGGCCTGGCACACAGGGGTCAGCCCCATGGTTTCACCTGAAGTTGCTCAGATCCCACAACACAGCAAGTCTGAGGTTAAGCCAATAGCTTTTTAAACCAAACACCCTAACTCAGAGCTCCCTTCATTCATGGTTCTGTTACTATGTAGGGTTTAGAAAATACTGTGACTGAAATCTAGTTCTGTGATAGTGAAGATGAAGAGAGCCAACACTTCTATATTTGATTTGAATTTGTTTAAGGGAAGACCAGGGCCAGGAGGGCAGAAAGGAGCAGTCGGGTACCCTGGACCAGAAGGCATTCCTGGGAATCCTGGCAAGCCTGGTCTGTCAGGGAAGCCAGGCCCTAAGGTAAGTTGCTTTCCACATTGCCTCTCTATGTAATTTTGCATTGAAAATTTATAAGCTTAGGATATTTAAATGGGAGGAACAATTCTCTGTTCCTCAATCATCTTGAAAATTAGATCAATTATTTTGTTTTCTTTCTCTTTTTCTCCTGATATTCTGTCCAGGATGTAGAGTTAGCATCAAGGACTTGTGCTGTGAGAACTATTTCATTAGCATATGTTAGTGGTAACTACAGCTAACTGAAAATGATTTCTTAATCAGAGAGACTTCACAGTTCTTTTCCTGAAAGTGAGACATAGACCCCAACTGAGACTTTCCTCTCAGGCTCTGAGATAATCCTACATTTTCCTTATGGTCTTTGATTTTGAAACCTATGTTTTTCTACCTAAGGAATTCTGAAGCTTTGCCCCAAACCAGTGAAAAAGAGTATTAGGTATCTGAGGTACCTGGAAGCATTCTTGGAAATGAGTTTTTTGTCTGTCTGTTCTTTGCTGTGGGCCAAGGGTGGTGACCTGCTGCTTCTGGGAGCAGTGACACAGTTCTTTGCTTATTCACTCCAGAAAGGAGGGAGAGAATTCCTTTAGTTGTTCTCATTGTTGAAAGTCTGATCTCTTTGATTTCAAGTATGGTATTTCTCAGTATTTCTTGTTTGATGGACCAATAATTGTTATAAAAAGATGCCAAGTTAGATGAGGTGTTAGGAATTAATCAAGGTGCCGAATGAGGAACTGTTTTAAGTATAAATTTCCTACCTAGTTGAACAGAGAAAATTAAACAATTTACCCACAAGGGGCAGATGTACACTATTTGAGCTTCTCCAGTTTCAGATAATGTCCTACTGAACCTCTTCTAAGTACTTAAAATTCTTTGGAGTTGGATTTAGGAGTATCACCCCAAAGTATTGTTACATTTTTTGCCTTTTCATATGTCATCTTTCATGTTAAAAGAGACTTCATTACTCCATATTAACAATATATAGTAGCATTGAAACTTGTAATAGAGGCTTGTAACTGATTTTTGCCACAATGAAAGAATAGAACAGAACTTTTGCTGTGTAAGTTTATCCATCGATCAGGCTATAAGCAACAGCACCATGTTCAAAATCCCTTAAAATCACATTTAATATAAAAACAGTGTTTCATATAACCCTTTTATTTCTGTGAATACTTAACCAAATGTCATATGAAATAAGGAAGAAGAGAGATATATATGTATATATTTCTACTGAACAACATCACAGAAACATCTATTTGGATGGTATCAAATTTCCATTTTGTATTTTTTAACATGTCAAAATTGGCTTAACTCCATGTACTCAGTAACATGTTTTCATTAAAAATAGTTGCTTTTGTTTTTATAGTCTGATGTTCTCATACATTTTCACAACAAATGTTCTGATCTTTCTTTATGTGTTAAAGTTATTGTATATGGATCCTTACAGAGTGTACACAGTCATTATTACCAGTATGTCTGATATTTATAAATAAGCATGTTGAATTTTGAATGTTTCTGTGGGAAGGTAGTCTAATTTTGTTTCTTGACGTGGAGCTCCTTCTTCTTGAAAAAAAATAATACTGTGAATCTCAACCATATTTTCAGCTCACCTGTAATGAATTAATTCAGCATCTTGTTTTCATCAGAAGGAGCTCCTTATCATAAGCTCAGTATCCTCAGGCATTGCACAACACTCATCCAAGAACCATCTCAAGGAGTCATCTTCTGTAATAATCAGAGATTAGTGCTCTCTTCCTGCATATTTCAAAATAGAGTTACAAAAGAACTAAATAGGCATCAGCAGCATTAAAGGCTATTAATCTGAACATGCAAATTTTCAGGTTTGGAAAAAATTTAGGTCTCATATAAACTATTCTGTATGATTTCCTGTGGGAGGTAAGAGCAGTCACTGGTATGCCCATGAGTGTTTCCATATATACTTGAATGCATGATTACTGTGGACAGAAGATTGCTTGCTGTTTCTAGATCACTGGTGCCTAAGATGGTAATCCAACTGGGCAACTATTCCTCTTTAGGAGGGTGCTAATAGGGAAGATGCCTTGCATAAGCCCATAAGCCCAAAGCAGCAATTGATTCTTTTGAATGTTCTCAGAAGTCTTTCAATGTTTAGGTAGGTGATTCCACACAAATGACATCAGGGTATATTTAGGGTAGGACAGAACAAGGTTTTAGATGAGCACTGAGCTCAACAACAGCAGTGGGCTATGGCATGGTTAGCATTTGCTTTGCTGACAGTCAGTGACTTAAACTGTAAGAACTTGACTCCTCAGAAACTTCAATCCACCCCACAGTTAAAGCACATGTAGCTTTGTTGCTAAGTATGATGGGGGTTTGCTTTTGGAATGTTATCAGAAATCCAGATGATACTGCTGATCATTGCCTTTCATATATTTTGATGTACTATCACAGTGTGTCCATATATACAGAAAGAATTCAGTGGTTTTAACTGATTTCTGTTAAATGCCTATTTTAGCATGCAATGAAAAAAACATGTTTTAGCTGTTCTGCTTGTAATCAATTATTTTCAATTTGTTAAGGGTAACAAAGGAAACTCAGGCTTACCAGGTCTGGCAGGTTATCCTGGAGCTCGAGGTCCCAAGGGATTGCCAGGCATGCCAGGGCCCATGGGAGCTCCCGGACTAAAGGTAAACACATGGGAGCTTGTTTAAGTGCAATATTCCTGATATAGCTTAGTCTTCATACTGCATCCAGTGATTGTGGAACCACTGTGCTACTGTTAATCATATGAATAATTGACGTCAAAACTTATTTGAAGGGTAAGACTGCAAGTTGTGCTGACCTCATTTCTATAAACTGTAATTTGAAAACAGAGGTCCATCCATCTGGATGCTATTCCCAACTCCAGAAGCTGTTCAAAACAATTGGTATTTATTCACCCAAAGCTTTAGGGCTAAATATTTCCTGAGTTTTCTTTTAAACTTCTGTAACTACTAGAATAGTTTGGATGATTTGAACATCTAAGCGATCTACTATCAGAGGAGTACAGTAATCTCAAGCCTAAGTCCCAAGTCGTGGAGCTAACAAGTACATCCATTTATGATAAGACTGAAATTGTTCTTGTTCAGCCCTGTCAGAAAGAAAGAAATCTGAGAGTGCTTCATTTTCCAGCCAGTTCCAGGTACCTGACATGAGTGTATCATCATATCCTCATATTAATTAGACTTATTTCAGTTGTAAAAGCGTCAAAGAATGGAAATATTACAGAGTATTTTCTCCATTTAGAATAGGATTTTTCCTCTGAAATCATTATTTGAAGTGGTCTGTGAGATTTTATTGGTAAGCAGTTTTTTTAAACCTTAAGTTACGGTATTACTGTCTTTGTTACCTTTTCATTAAAATACTTTTTGTATAAACTGTATTCACTGTTTGTAGTATTTATTGCCAGTGCTCCCAGGCTGGATTTTACTCCTTTGTCTAGACAATGAGCTGTAGGAGGCGATTCCTTCTCAGAAGTGCTTGCAATCTGAAAAAGACAGGGAATAGATGAGGTGAGGGAAAACTGATAGAACGTAGTGCAAAACAAGTGTTAAGAGTGGAGATACTGAATCAGGCCAAAAGTCTTTCTTTGTTAGAGCAGAAAGGTAACAACTAGGAAAGAGCACAAGTGCAAAGCAAAGCATGAAAGGTGTGGTGTATATTCACAGCCTTAATTGCAGCTTGGTAACCTGAGCCTAGACATGTTCTCTATGTATTAGATAGTCCTCAGAGGATTCCTCATGCATGAACTTGTCTAGTTTCCATTTGAATTGATGTTAACTTTTAGTCTTAACAGCAAGGAGTTCCACAACTATACTATGTCTTGCTCAGAGGATTACTTTTTAAATTTACTTCTAATCTGCCAGTTTTGTATTTCATTTTGTGAATTTTAGTGCTTGCACTGGGATGATACCATACTGGAAATGATCCAACATGTACGATTTTTTTCTATGTTTCCAAGTCAAGAAACAGTCAAGTCACATTTGCATTTTAGTGAGTGTATTATTATTGAAAGCATTCGTGATAGAAATAAAATGGATGGAGTGGGTCTATTTCTGAGAGAGAAAACATGTTCCACACTTCTGTCAGGAAACCTATCTGTACATATATAACTGTAGTAATTGTGATTAAACATATATTATCTTCCTATTGACAGGGTGAGAAAGGGCTTCTGGGTCACCCAGGAAAGCGAGGCAAAAGAGGCCTTCCAGGATCACAGGGTGACCAAGGACCAGCAGGAGATGCTGGACTGAAAGGACAGACTGTATGTAATCACAGCTGCTGATGCAAAACAAGTAGTCCAAGAGTTACTGGTGTGAAATAATGGTAAGGATGTCTGCTCCTATTACAGGGAGAAGATGGAGAACAAGGTTTAATGGGCTTTCAAGGATTTCCAGGACCAAAAGTATGTACTCATTCTTTTCTGTTAGATCTTAAGCCATTTACAGAGTGAGAACATTAGGAAATCATAGAATTAATAAGCTTTAACAATAATTTGTTCAAAATCTCTCTGAACTATTGGAACATTGTAGTTCCAAGGATGAACATTCTGGGTTAGTGCACTTGGTATTTTCACTGTTACTGCTCTTAGAAATTATCTTACTTTCACTGATTACAAGAGACTGAAACAAGTGGATAGCTAATGTCCATGTTTAATTAAACTATTCCTTTGCATTTTCAGGGTCCTGCAGGGGACATTGGCTTAGTTGGAATTCTGGGCCCAAAAGGTCCAACAGGCCAAGTTGTAAGTGTTTCACTCCATGAAAGAGATTGTTGGGATGGCTTGCAAGTGGCACATGTTTTTAATTTAGGGAATCATCTTTTTTCTTATTAACAAGGCCAGAACCCTCTAACCAAACCTTTCTCTATGAAACTGTGACTCCTCTAGAAGCCCTTTGCTTGTACTGCAACAATGCTCTGTCACCACATGGGTACAGATATACAAACAGAGCTGGGCTCTTAATCTTGTAGGAAAAAAGCAAGCTTTGCTGACAAAGCGTGGCTCTCCTAGTATAATTTCATCTACACAAGTTTCCTCATTGCTATCATGTCTTCATCTATTGGGGTTGAACATTTTCTTTTTTCTTACTGGCAACAATGCTGATTGTATAACTCTGTCCTACAGAAAATGACAAAAGGGTCAAATTTTGCCTGAAGTAAGACAGAGTGGTGCTCGGGCATTATTAATTTATAGTCTTTTTTAATAAATATTTTCTTTTTATCTATAAGGTTACTAACCTGCATTAGCTCATTCTTTACAACATTCTACTTTGATACTGAAAATGTGGAAGCATCTTCAGCATTTTGTAGTGTTGGGGAATGTACACTCAGCTTACAGCATCAAGTGAAAAAGGGGGAAAATATTGCATCATGGAAGGCCTTACTACAAAATGTTCTTGTCTCACTGATGCCATTGCCATCACAGAACTGAATTAGTTCAGTTAATCAGATGCAGAGCAGCAGCTTTAGGGGTCTGCTCTAATAGCTACTTTATTTTTCTGAACATTCCTATACAAGATAAACACTGGAAATGAGCAGTTTGTTGTAAGTGAAATGGAACAGGAAAACAACATTTTAACAGCACCCACAGCCTTACAAGAGTACTTGTGGGCAGCAATAGAGCTCAAGATATAGTTGATTGTAGCTCAATAAATATGTGGTCTTTAGTGGTCAGAGTACTTAAGTTTCCACTGGTTTTGCTGCATCAACTTTCACATAAAAGAATACGTGTGGGCTTTCCAAGCACAACTATTACTATATTAAAATAATTACCTTGCTGATTTTGTAGCAGTGTGCACTCAATATTCAGAAAGAGAATAACACCATCATCTTTCAGATATTTGCCAAGGCTGTGTGCTGAGCAACTTTAAACCAGGACGTGTCATGAGGATTTTTTTCATTTTGGATAGTCACCATTCATAGTGGACTAATAAATTCTTTGCTTGTTTACAGGGATATATTGGCCCTGTTGGTCAAGAAGGCATAACAGGCGCAACTGGCAGGCCTGTAAGTTTCCCTTCTCTTTTGCATAATTTGGTTATTTCACATACCCTTATTTTTAATAATCTCTTTTGCAACTAGCAATCTTCTTATTTTTCTATTTGCAAATAGCAACTAGCAGAACCATCTTCATGTCATACCATGCTGGTAAGCTAACATATATGACTCCAGCATCTGTGGTACAAACAAAAAAACAATGACAAAATGCAGTGACAAAAAAGTCACTACAATGGCCTTCTAAGTACGGTGTACGGAGGGCATACCTACAGGGGCAGTAGGTGAGTCAAGGTGTAAAACAGCATATAGTAACTTCTACCTGAATATTCTTTCTCAGCCTTAGGTCTGAGACACATCTAGAGAGTATCCACACTTGGTTTCAATGTAGTTTATTTTTTATGTGTTCATTTGGCTGAACTGTCCAGAGTGCCCCTCTAGATATGCTGGGAGTGCCCATGAGCCTTTGTTTGGGTGTTCCAGGTGCTGATGAGGTCCCTGCTGCAACTCAAACATCTTCTCAGCCTTTCTGACAACTTTCAATGCACCTCAGGTTCCCCGCAGTGAGGGAGCTCTACCCTCATCCCAGTTTTCATCACACTCCCTGTGCCAGAGACAGAGCAGTGTTCTGCAAAGGCACCCTCTGGCTCATGTGTGCAGACTACCCAGCCATGTAAGGTAGTTTTGGAAGCTCTTTGTACCACCTAAGCTCCTCTGTCAGATCAACAAGACTTGGAGTGAATGACGAATGTCTAAAAGTTGAAATAATAATAAAGATAACAGGAAGATATAGTAAAAGAAATAAATACAAATATTCACAAGTGAAAAAGAAAGGAAAAGGGAAATGTTCCTTCTGTAATTAGACTATTCTTTCCACTTGCTGGAAAAAGACAGTGCTTTAAAACTTGCTGCACTCTTTTCAATCCCACTCAGGAGGAAAATTTTAGAGTTGTGTATACTTGTATGAAGGCCTTTAATAGACTTTATATTGAATGGAACAGCTTGCCATTATCATTAAGAAAGCATTACAGTCGAAGATTACTTCTATGTGTTACAAAATGCTACCTCAACATGCAAAATTCTTTCAGAGAATTGTAAGATTTGTACTGTCTTCAGAAACACAGTTTAAATGCAAAACTAGCCAAAAATGCCATGGAGACAGAAAAATAGTGTTTAATCTGACTGCGAGAGGAGAACTAATGCGGTAATAAAAACACAGGTATGTAACCAATGGATTTCTTCAGTGACAGAGAGTACCAGCTTTTGTTCTCTGCTCTTAAGATGGTGAAGTGCTGATGTATTACAGTGGAACAAATTCTAGAGAAAACAGCTGATTGAACACTGACATTTAAAATTACTGAGAAAAAACATATTTACAGTCTGAAGAAAACAACAGCTTTCCACATCCAGGAATTGCAAGATGTTGTCAAGTAATTTAGTTTTGTAATAGTACAGGAAAATTAAAGCCCCAGAGTTGTAAATACTTCCAGAGGTGAGACAGGACTTTTCATGTCAGCAGTATAACACTCACAGATATTAATCTGCTTATTTCAGTCCTAGGTGGCTAGAAAGCATACTGGACTAACAGCTTCTCTTTCTTACAGGGACCGAGAGGTGGAAAGGGCACAAGGGGTGAAATGGTAAGATGAAATGACTTTTGTGCTTTCATTTTTTTGGCCATGTGAAAACTATTCCTGTATTATGCTGAATATTCTCTTCCATGCTCTGAATGCCAGACAGTCAAACTGTGCTCCTGAAGAATGTTGGCCAAGAAAGCTGGTAGTATGAGTCAAAAGTCTGACCTCTTCTTGTTCAAGCTGACTTACGTAGATGATGCCCAGTGGGTGTGTGCTATCATACATTATAGCCCCTGATAATATAGCAGTCACATACTCCAAATCTGTCCCAGTTCAGATCTAAAAGAAAAATCCTTTGTCACGTTTGTTGTCAGCGCTCCAGTGCCTCACAGCACAGCACGAATACACATGTTCATACATCTGTATCATCTTGTCCAGAGAGGGAGAAGTTCAGGAGAAGCCTAGAGCTGAGGATGGGTGTCCATGGTATGGACGGCTGGGTGCGCCAGCTGCAGTAGCAGTAAGCAGCATTGATAGGTTATGAAATTGCTGTCTCTCATTTTTCAGTTAAAAATATTACATTAGATTTTGTACATTTCTGATAAATGTTGGATTTGATTTTAAAACTCTGATAGAGCTAGTAAAGTCTCCAATTAATACTGGCTATGTGAAAAGCCATTAAATTACCATATTTATAGTAAACATTAATACAATGATAGTTGATACCCATGACGTTACTTTATATGGCAGCTTTATGGTTAGTTCCTTTTCCAGTAACTAGCCAATGTGATCTTGTTCCTGTTGCTCTTACCTTGCTTTTCACCCCAATTCACTTAAAATCATTTACTTTCTCTTGTCTTACTGTATTTTGCTTTTAGCAGCCAGCTGTGTACAAATCCAACCTAACTGCCTTATAAAAGTTTTGAGAAATAAATCAGAAATACTCCAAATTGCTTACAGAATTAAGACTTGGAACTAAGCTTGCTGTGTGTGTCTTGGGGAACTTTCCTCTTTGATACTACATTGCTCAAGGGTTTAGTCAGTTGGGTCTTGATAACTTCCAGAGATGGAGATCAGATAATCTCTTTGGGCAATGTGTTCCAGTATATGACTATCCTTCAAGGTAAAAAAAAGATACAATATGATATGATAAGGCATAATCTGCAATTTTCTAGTATCATCTTTTATCTTAGATTTTAAATCATTAATGGCAGCTACTACACTGTACTGAATATCAGACTATTGTATTGCAGGATGTTATTAGTCTTCACCCATTATGAGATACAGTGACATAACATCAAAATGACAAAAGTGGTCAGGGAAAGCTTAACATTAATAAGTTTTGTTAAAAATACTTTCTGTTTCTTGGAAAATTTCAAAGTAATGGAAAATATGGAAGTCCATGGGATTGCTCATGTTTTCAACGTTAAGCATATGTATCATTGCATGTAAGATCAGGGCCTTACAGTATTAGAAAAAGTTTGGGGTTTTGGCCTTTGAACTTCTGTACTAGCAATCAAATTGGGTGATTAAAGAATTAAAGAGCACACCAAAACTAACTGTTCTATACTCTTTTTGATATTATGAACTGGAATTACGCTTTTCTCACTTAAATTCTGATGTGATCAAAGGGTAAATTAAGTAGATTTGTAAAGATAACCCTGTACATTCCAGTAAAACATTTAACAATTAACTTAATCCATTAAAAGTGTAATTTAATTGTATTTTGCTGTTCTGTAACAGAAGAAAAGAACATTTATAACATCTCTACAGGACTTTCAACACACTCTGTGCAGTTTTGTAATATTTTAAAGGCTTGTAAAGGTAATTGATATAGTCCTTTGAAATTTGAAAGCATTTAAGAAATGTAATATCCCCAAAAGCAATTCACTGTACTTAACAAATAGCATTCAATATTTATGGTTTTTTCACATTGGCAAGGATACAGTGAATCAAGACAAATCACAGTCCTCTTTTGCAAAATACCTTAAATTCATTGGAACAGTGCAGGTTTTGATTTTTAAAATATTGAGTTCTATCTCAGAAACCACTATAAATTTGATCTGTTCTTGTCCCAAGACTTTTTGTGTCTTAAAATTATGACACATGCCAAGAACCTAGAATGTTAACTGAGCATTCAGTCATCTGAAAAATCTACTGGAATGTCTAAATCTCAGCACTCAAACAAGGACATCTATTCATCAGAGAGCAGAGGTTACTTAGGGACAAACTATTGAAGACTTTATGCCTTGCCTTGACTTGTTATTTGCATAATCAAGTCCTGAACCAAGATAAACAAATATATGCTTACACTGTCAAATTAATTTCTCAAGTTTCTTCTTCACACTTTCTCTTTCATTTTATACCAAACATACTTCACCAAGCATGGTCAGACAGTCCAGTGATATATCCACATGGGATTGAAGGTATCCTGCAGCAGTCTAACAGCACCTGAGTTGCTGATCTGATTAACTAAATGTAGGGATCAGCCTTCTCAGGTGGCATACAGCAGTGTAGCTCTGTGAAACCCAGTTGATTTGCAACAGCTGAGGGACTAACCCAAAATAGTGAATGTTATCTCTGCAAACTCATCTGTCATCAATTTTGTAATAATGAATAACAACAATAATATTTTATGCCTTTTTAATAGTCATAGGATTTCAAAGAAAATTTCAAGCTGGGAAATAATCAAACTCAGAAGAGTGAAAGGAAACTCGGTACTTGCCACAGAACCCACAGGGATTTCTATACTATTATATATGTTAAAATGACTTATTATTTGATTTCCATTTTCCAACATTAATCACTAATGTCTTTATAAAATATCAATAAATATTTACCTAAAAGATGGCTTACCGTCCCTTCCATAGGTGTAAGTGGATGAAACAAATACATAGGGTAAGAATGTATCAGTTGAAAAGCTGACAGTATTTAGTCCCTAGAGCTCATGCCACTAAGGTTCTTAGTTAAGTATCAGAAGACCGTCTCTCTAAACAACCAGAAACCGCTTCAGTTTTGATTCCTATTCTCCAAAGAATACGTGTAAAACATGGGTCTTGTCCTCAAAGCCATTTGCAGTCCCTCAGTCCCTCAACATAGTCTTGCTGGTATAAATCTGGTGCTCACAATTACATGATGGCCCCCCCTTTTCACGCGCTTCACACTCCAGCGCCTGAGCCCCGCTGGCATGGGCAGGGCAGGGGATGTGCAGGCACACTTACCTTGTGCAGCTGTGGAGGTCACTGTAACCCAACGGATATATTCCCCAGTACCTACCATGTGCTCTGCCTTACGAATATGTCTAGAGATAGTAAGATATGCAGCTGGTACTCTCCTAATAACTGATAAATTTGGAGCCCCAGTGACTTAAATCACTTCTGTCTGCTTTGAGGTCTTCTTTTTAAACATACATGAATTAACATTAGATAGAATATGGCCTTTCTTTAACCATTTCCAGCTGCCCTTGCTGGTAGCATCTTGAAGCACAGCCCAAGTTCAGCAGTTGTAGCATGCAGTAACACTTATACAGATCTTGCTGTGAAATGTCACAGCAGGCATCCTTCTTACTACTATATTGAGTGATTTACAACTCAATACCTCTTTGACTAGATCAGTTTCACAATATTTGTCGGCACGACCATGTCAGACAAGATTATTTCTCTTTTGGCAGAGACTTAGTGCTAGTATGACCATACTGGTGTAGGAGGACTTTGCTGGAGCAGCTTATTGAGCCCTAATAACTGGTACAAGCAGCACTGGCTAGAGAATGTTTTGCTTAAATTCACTCAGTTATGTTAAAAGGTTTTAGTAATACATGGTGCAGGTCTGGCCTATGCCTTTCATTCCTTCCTCCTATCTTTTCCACGTATTAAGGCACTGCCACCTATTCTTTGTCATTGTTCTTGCTGTTGTTTATGTTACAGCAGCTCCTAGAGGTTTTGAGTGTATAGAGATTGGAGAATCTGAGACACAAGTATCACTGTATATTAATAAATATTCATAATCATTCCATCTTAATGCGAATAGTTACTCAAAGAAAGGATAATTCAGATGGGGTTATTGTCTTTGAGAGGGTCAATGTCCAACCCTAAGGCAAGACTAAAACTTAGATTTAAGACTATGTGCATCATAGTCACTGTAAGCTAGCAGAAAGCAGCTGTTCCTTCTCCTCCTCTCCATCCCACTGCATCATCCTACACACTAAAATGATGCCACTTATGATGATGAAATAAAGGCATAACTTCTTGAATATGAAGGAAGCCTGCAATATCACTGTTAAACAATGAATATAACATGTTCTGGCTGAAAATTGACACTGCTAATAAATGCCTAGCAGATACTCATGTAGTATAGCAGATCAGTTAATTTTTTACAACTATCCATAACATTATTTACAACGCTTTTATGATTATTCATCTCCTATAGTACTTGTATTGGCAACATGCATATAATGTTTGCACAATATATAGCATGTTATACATTAATACTTTGTATGACTTAAAATGTTCCCTTAATATCAAAAGTAATTAGATAAACAAGTAACTGGACAACCCAGCAATTCTAACAGGAATATTCACATGTTAACAGAGTATGGTACTTTAACAATAGTAACTAATAACCTATGGCTTTACCCAAACTGGTATCACGTTTCTTCATTGTACGCATTGTGGCATTTTGTGATTTAAAAAAATGCATAAATGTAAAAGCAGAGATGTTAATCTATAACAGCTGCATTTTATCTCCATTTCTCTTAGGGGCCTCAGGGACCTCAGGGCCAGCCAGGGCCACCTGTAAGTGCATAAAAAAACATGCCTGTATTTTTCTGTTGTGATTACATTATATAAACATGTAAAGCACCTAATATCTGGTTTCTCTCATTTTCCAGGGACCACCTGGACCACCAGGACCAAGAGTAAGTTCTGTAACAACCCGAGCCTACAACACAGTCTTTTTTTGAAAGTGAAAATAGCAGAATCCTCTTCAAATGCATTTCTTGTTCCATCACTGCATATGAAACGCAAATACATTTTTCTGCAACTTCCATCACTACAGTAATACATTTTTTGAACCTTCTATCTTACACTGTCAGTTCTGTTCTGCCATGCTGTTGAGCCCTCAACATGCAATGCCCATGGACATGCTCGTGCTTTTGACATAGGTTGAATCTGTCACACTCTGCAAGGTTTTCATCCTGTTCTGTATTTGAACACTCTGAAAGATAGCAACAGAAAATATTGTGCTATTTCTGGCCCAGATATTCTTCCTGTATATATACACACACGGAGATTTAGTATAAAGGACTGTGGCCCTTAGGACAGACTCAATATCTAAAGTGTCCTAAAGCTGTAATTATATATGTAATCTGAGAACAAATTGCAAAAACTAGATGCTTGTATGGGTGACTTAATTCTTTAAAAATAAACAAACCTGTTGCCTGGATCTGGTGTATACATCACACAAAGTGCAAAGAATTAAGATATGCAGGAGACGGGTTTCCTACTTCAGAAGCTAGTTTGTCAGTCTTTGTATTTGTTCATGCATCATGAAGACTACTTTCATCTGTCAGCTGCTGATGGCTGATTGCAATATTCTTTGTGTGCTTCCCTATAAAGGAATAACATCTTTTCACACTTAACTGGATTGGTTTTCTTAAGTATATAAATTAAATGGCTGGGAGGAGTAAGTTGGGATGTTAGTCTGTAACAGCTGTTATAGTATCTTTTTTCCAGGTCCAGTAGTATGATCATCAAATTGGGTGTGGGGGTACGAATAAAAATGAAATACACTTTTTCATATGCTTGCTTGCATTCTTTGGAAATAGAAGGGAGGATCCTATTTTAGAAGTGTTTACAATGAAATATTTTCTAAAATGGCAAAATAATGAAGCTACTGTGTATGTTGCTACAGTGCTAAAAGAATTTACCACCTGCATTTTAGAATATTCCTATTCACCTTTTATATTCTGAAGTATCTTTTTTTCAGAAACAAATGGACATCAATGCTGCTGTTCAAGCTTTTATTCAGTCAAATGCTGCACTGCAGATGGAGGTAATATATCTCAATGTGTTTACATTGTCGTACAGGGTATGCAATTATAATTCTAATGTTTGAGGACAGAACAGGACTTTTTTCCAAAGACTTAGTTTAAAATGAAAGGTGGATAGCAAGTAATTACTGTAGGATATAATTAAACACGCTAGGATTTACAGGATACAATCAAAATGAAGTTAAGAAAAACAGCAGCATTTCTACCTTTTTTGTCATGATTGGCAGTAATGGACATTTACTGACTGTCACACATATTGGACTGTATCTGTTCAGCCACAGAAAATGATAGTGGCATTTAGGCGTTTATTCAAAAAAACCTGACACGGTCCCATTGATTTCAAGAAAATTCCTTACATGGGTGAAGTCAAATACATTTTCATATATTTTCTAGGTCAAGCCTAAGAGTAGGTTTCACTGTTCAAAATCTGAAACTCCTAAGTATACTTTAAAAATGCACTAATTTTTTTCTTTTTTTTCCTGTACACACATTTTTATGTCAACATGTCATAATGACCTATTTGCATGATCTTAAACTGCCTGTAATTTCACTGCTCTGATAATTTTAATAAGTTGTACTAATTTGTTTATTGGAATACGTTATTCTTACCCTGTTTTATATGGCATTGCATGCATTACAAATCCTTTGTTTCTGTCTGGCTATTCAATGGCCATTTGACTTTTACTGCTTATACTGTTGTTGTGATACTTCTTTGTGGTAACACATTTGCTAATGGCCCTTGGCAGAAATACCAGAATACTGAAGTAACTTTACTAGATCACAGTACAGAGATATTCAAAACGCTGCACTACCTTAGCAATTTACTGCACAGCATCAAGAACCCTCTTGGCACACGGGATAACCCAGCACGTATCTGCAGGGATTTGCTTAACTGTGAACGTAAAGTGGCAGATGGTAAGTGTCCACCTTCATTAAAGCTTGAACACAACTAGGCTTTGAAATGTCTTGCTTCCAAATGTTACTTTCTACATTAAAATTCTAATGTGTAGATTTTTTTATTATATTCTGTTGCAGTGTGCATGTCACAGCTATCTTTATCTAAGATAAAATATTTGTATTTAAAATAAAAAATACTATTTGATTTTTTTATCTTAAGATAAAATGTCTGAATTTTAAAGATGAAAGTATTAAGCTAATATAGATATTACAGACAGATTATATATATAAGTAAACAAAAGTGTCTAGAAAATTTGAAACTTAATCCAATTTTGTGATTAAAAGTTTCTAAAGTATTTATAGCTAATCTTGCAATTCATTTTGTGTGGATCAGATTCTAGATTCCAAAGGATAAAATTATATACAACACATTACCACTGTCAGATACACTGACAGTTGTTGTATCCCAGAAGATCCTGAATCAATATTTCAATTAAAAAATATTTATTTAAACCTGTAATGTCAATACTGTGACATAATTCAGTTTGTATGTGGCTAATAAAATAATATATACCTGTAAATATCCCTATTATCAAGTATTAGCTAACAAGCTAAGGAGGACATGGGAAATGAAGTTAGAGTTTAGAGCAAAATCACTGTTCTGTGGCATATATAAGGACAGATCAATTCTTTGAAACGTAAGTGGAGATGAGCCTTAACCACTACTAGAATCGTGCTCTTCTAAATAAATCTCAGTCCTTTAGAGCCACAGAGGTCACCAACACAGTCCTCCACTTCAGAGGATTACACACACCCATATAAATTGTAGAGCACTGTCTCACCCATATTTAGCCATAAATTAAGGGAAGCTATATCCTGCTATAATTTGCATGTGTCCTATTTCTGTTATCGGACCAAATTCCATGTATTCACAATGGCCAATACTCCTTATTACCATCACTAGGATATGTCATGTAGAAGTGTCTGATGGGAGAAAGAGAGTGGAGAAAGAAAGGATCTTCAAGACGATATGAGAGCAAGAGAATTTAGACTGATATTTCGCATTCCTGAATATATTCTCTGTATAAATCCAAAAAAAGTTAAGTTTTAATACAGAAAGAGCAGACTGGAAATACCATTTGTTCTCACTATTTAGCTGTAGAAAGAGAAAACATTTTTGAAGCTATGACAGTATTCAGAAGTCATTGCATATGTAATCAGAATTGAATGGTTATGATAATTTTGCTCAGTATCTGTTATTAGTAGTATTACAATAGTGAAAAGATTTTCATGTTCCTGTTCTTTCATTTCCTAGTTAAGTTATGGTGATAATATATCTAGCACTTGACAAAAAGTATGAATATTTTAGCAAATTGTTTAGTAAAAATTATAATTTGGTTTTATTTTCTATCTGGGATTATATACTAATAGGAAAATACTGGATTGACCCAAATATTGGATGCCCTTCTGATGCCATTGAAGTTTTCTGCAACTTCACTGCAGGTGGTCAGACATGTTTAATGCCGCTGTCTGTGACAAAGGTATGCATTGCTTCCAGAGAGACTATATCTGCACTGGAACTCTGAACAAATGTATGCTTATTTACTTAACTTGTGAGAAGTTGTTAGATTTTAGGATTTTTTTTAATGTTCATCTTTGGAAGGACGTTATATATTCTGTTACAGAACTTACAGATTTTCTGGAGACAATATATGTTCATGTAACTCTCACTTTGTTCATCTACTCACCTTCCATGCTGATAGAATTACTTTGTTTTGCTTTATGCTTTTCTATAAAACTCATAAAAATAAGCCTGAAATGCTTCTAAGCTACATTAGTAACTCATCACTCAGGGCAGCTAAATGTAGAGATGCTGAGGTCACTGCAATGGGACGGACTCCTTTTCAACACTTAGCTACTTTTAAATGCCATTGGGCAGAGACTGGTTTCCTTTATATCATTAGTCCATGCTTCTCTTTACATGTAGTCCTTAAACCCTTGGGAATATAAATTTTATGTTTGTGGAGTTTTGCATATATACTGTAGTCATTGAAAAGCATCAGAAATAACATAAAGTTCCCATACGCATTCCTACATTTGGAAGGTCCCTGAATATGATCTAGTCTTGGAGAAATTTTTGTTGAGTAATGAGTAACTATATTTTCTGTATAAAATCAAAGTATGCTTACGAATTTTTGGATTTTTAATGGGATGTAGGTGTTGCCAGAACCTGTGGTCTAACAAGACTAAACAGCAGAATGATGTGACTGCAGTTAAAACACTGCTGCTGATAATATCTTTGTTTGAATCACAAAATCATTTGTTTCAGTTTCCTTACTTAAAAATAGTGTTTTCTGCCCATCTGTGTTTTAACAATGTTGTAAGCATTAGCAAATGTTTATGTTTAAGCTTCCTATGAAAGCTTCTGTTTATAGTAATCACTATAATAGAACCTAAGAGCTCTCCAGAAAAATACAAATCGTGCTTTTTGGCATTGATCACAATGTATAAACAGGTATACTGCTCCCATGCCTGAACACCACACACGTATGTGCATGTCATTTTGTGTTGCTGTGGCCATTCAGCCTACACAAGCATAGACGTAAGTCTAACGATGTATTTCTCTTGGAACTTAGCTGGAGTTCGGCGTTGGAAAAGTGCAGATGAACTTCCTTCATTTACTGAGCTCAGAGGCAACCCATAGCATCACATTTCACTGTCTGAACACACCAATGTGGGGATTAAATAAAGCAGGTGGCCAAAAAACGTCTGTTAGCTTCAAAGGATGGAATGGTCAAATATTTAAAGCAAATACGCTACTTGAACCAAAGGTGCTTATGGATGAATGCACGGTAAATACTTTTTAACACTAGAATTATTAAAACCATAATGGAGTTACTGTTTAGACATTATTAACTTTCTGCAAATACATAACAATAATTTAGATTCATATCCCCTGAAGCTTACTTCTTACATTGTTCTGCCAACATGCCAGCCTTCTGATATTGAATTCAACATCTATCCACACATAAAAGCAATTGCCATAGTATAGGGTATTTATACTTGCTGTTTGCATTGAGTATCACGTATCTCAAGATTCTGGTAAGACACTGGAGAGAGATCAGAACAGAAATAATGAAGTCCTCCAGGAAACTTTAGGAACAGTTACTCTCAAAATGAAAATTCAGGCTTCAGTAAGAGTTCTGTTGAGATTATTTAACAGAAAATCTCAGGTTCAAACAGGCTGGAAATTATTTTTGGACAGCTAAATATCTTTAAATGCATTGACTATGAGTCAGTTGTTTAGTTATTTGATAAAATAATTATGACTTGAAATGGATTCCATGGCTAAATAAAATATTAAATCGTATTTAGGAAAAATTGGAAGACTGTATTAATTTTCTAATGCTTATTAAATTACTCCACTCACAAAGATGTGAGCCATTTGGTAAGTGTCTTGGTAGAACACTATGAAATATAGCAGCCAAGCATCTTACACTTCCAGTATGTTGTAGCTCTACTTTAATTTAAAATAACAAAAGATGTGACACTGGTTCCATATCGATACAAGGGTGTCAAGTGAGATTCCTAATCTCAAAACAGAAAATAGTTTTGCTGAGGCATTTCAAAGCTGTTACGCTTCCAGCCTTTATTAGCACACACTGATGAGATGCTCTAGCCTGTGTCATGCAAATAAGGTACGGCCATTGAAGCCCCTTCCCCCCCATCTCCCAGTCTGGGACTGTTTTAATCCTGAGAAAAATTAAGGCATACAGTGATGGCTATTGAGAACTCCCATTTTTTCTGTGAGATTTTACAACATCTGTCACTCTTTCTCTGGGAAACTATGTATTGTACAGATCTGCTGCAGAATCTCACACATTTCCCTCTCTGCAGGGACTTCACTTTTCAGTAGTGTCACTGTACCTGATGGTTTTTAAGAATGGTGTGATTGCAAACATCAAGACACTCCCGGCCTCAGACAATGTTATAATGTTATTTTATAATTTTTATGAGGTACCACTTTTTTACTGAGATTTTTAAAGGATTAGAATAAACAATACAAAGTTCGTGGCAAAAATGCAGCTCTTGTTCCCCATGTTTATTCTTCAAGGGCCTGTAAAATCATTCAAGTGCCGGTGGAGTTCATAACCTGAGACCTACTGTTCAGATCTCATGGTGAATTTAGCAGGAGACCCAGGAGTCTATATGAGCCCAGGGCTGCTTGCAAAGTGATAGGCGCTCTGCTCTAAGCTGTGTTGCACTGTGTCTGCATCCGCTCCAGTGGGATTTCAGGCTGGAGTTTTTTACAGTAAGAGTTTTGCCATGAGTGCCTCTGGTATTGCATGGGAGAAGTGGCATTTGTTAAATTACACGGTTTCTTTAGTAACTAACTACTGGGAGAACAAATGTTACTGTACACTCTGCTTCCTCTCACTCTATAAGCACAATTTCCATTTGTGTTTTGAAGGTCATTTTTTTATATGAATCTAATACTCTGTTTCTGTGTGTTGCAGATTGAAGATGGCAGCTGGCATAAGACACAGTTTTTTTTTCACACTCAGGACACTAATCAGCTTCCAGTTGTTCAAGTTAATGCGCTCCCTCATCTCAAACCAGGACAGCAGCACTTCATAGAAAGTGGTTCAGTGTGCTTCCTTTAAGGTCTCTGTCCTGTTTTTTTTTTTTGCATCAGCATGAAATTGCTGAATAAATTGAATGCAAACATAATGTCCATTACAGGCAAAATTACTAGAAAACTGAAGAATCATTTTAAACAGTGTTTGTTAAAGAACCTCAGGAAGAAAAAGACTTCCTCCTAAGGAGAAATAGCATCGAAAAAGAAAATAAAGGACTGCAACAATTTTCATAAAGTATTTTAAAAAAAAATTTATTGGTGCTTTCTTGCATAAGTTCCTGGAACTGAGTATCTGAACATGGAAATTTTCAGGACCTCTAGTATTCTTAGCAATCTCTTTAACAGCACTGCAAAAAAAAAATCCCAATGTAAGCTGGAGACATACAATTCTAAGGAGCAATACTGGCTAATGCTTCTAAATGTGCAATAGCTTATATATGAAAAGTGAAGTATGCCACAGTACAATAGATTGTCTTTTCTTAAACGTTGTCTTATTATAGTCCTTTGTGGACACATACATCTTAACAGATGGCACACTACCTCTTTTGTGTTTCCTGTCCATGTTGCCTTGGTGCTCTTCATAACACAAGGTGCTTGTGGCCTTAGCAGAAATTATTTGAGTCCTTTTTTATCTTTCAGACTGTATGTGCTGGTTACATCAGGATATGTTTCTGTTGTAAAGGTACTTATTTTAAATCGTTGGTCACATACTTCACTACAATGAAAACATTATTTATGTGGATTTCTTGTTTGAAATATTTTTGTGTACTGTTGTGGAAATGGTATATGAGACAGCACATTGTATATGATGCATATAGTCAGAACAGTTAGCTTTACAGCCATTGTAAAAATTGTTGTAGAAGAGATACCTACAGTAGTTTTGAGGTTTAGATTTTGTATTTCAGTTAACATTTCTAATGCCAAAGGCATCTTAAGATGATATATTGTGTATATATTTTGTAACTTGTGAAAAAAATCTACTGCAGCATGTCTTCTGAATGGCTGCTGTTAAATTATAATCAGCATTTCATCAACCTAGAATTCAATTTTTTTGCAAAGTTATTGGATCATCTGGGGGTTTTTAAATTAAGCCTAAAATGTTCAACCATCTATTTTTATTAAAAACAAACAACTTTACCATTAGGTAATATAATGATATGCCTCTATCTATTATCAGTCCAAAGTGTGCTCAGTAGTACATGGCAGAGTGATGCCAGGCTACTGGAGAGCAGGGGAGTGATCAACTAGTTCAACTGTCTTGATCCACAGGAAACCACACTTACCAAAGTATAATAAAATAAACTTCTAAGCCATCTACTTGTCTTTTACTGTTCTGTTTTGTATAGTATAGTTCATCCTTAGTAGCAATGAAAATCCTCTAGAAGGGTGTTAGGTGGCAATGCTGCTTTTGCCAAGGGGAAATGCACACACTTTGTGCCATGGAATACTGCGAGAGTGACAGTGTTTACTTTTACAAGGTAACGTACATGTACATCCCAATTTACTTTTTATATAGAAGCATCAGTTTTGTTCCCATTGAGAAAATCTGATGAAACTAAAGACAAAGCAAGATTACAGAGTGCTGATAAAAGAGAAAATGTCTCACTTTTTGTATTTTCAAGATCACTACACTCTGACAGTATCATTTGACTTGGCTGTGGAGATGATGATGTGACAAATGGAATCTTTTTCTTTGCAAGAATATCATCTTTTAGAAAATGTTCTGCTTCATGTATATTTTTATTGTCCTATTTTTGAAAATTCTTTATAGCCTATATTTATGGTTTATATTTGCATGTCTCAGAAAATGTCTATTTTTAAAACAAAAGTATCGTAAGGCTGCTCAGATGTAACTATGTGCATTTCTATAATTGAGGCAACAATGCACATCCTGTGCAGCCAGCACAATGAACCTCTGCAGCGGGACAGTGGCAGGTAATAACATACCATGTGGCTTGAGTTGGAGTTTGCCAGAAACAATTGGCTGAAAGCATCCTGTTTGCCGTGTGTGTTTTGGAAAGGCTCTTGTATTCAGACATCTTTACCGGGGCACCTGAAAGTATTCACAGATCTCATACAGTTCTGTCCCGCAATGTTAACAGGCACCTGTATTCTGCAATTTTTTTTTTTTTTTGATGGATTTCTCAGGTGGTTGCCTATTTTGTTACTCTTAATTTTAGAGCAAGCCCTGAGCTGGATTACAAGAGTCTTTGTCAGCATCCTTTTATCCCTTTTATTGTCAGTTTTCGTGGTTAAAAACCCATTCAAAAGCCCCTGGGAAGCGGGGCTTCGAAACCGCCCGAACCAGGAGGGGGAAGGCCCGAAGGCTACCGGACACTCAGCGCCGCCGGGAGTGGGCCGGCTCCCGCCCGCGGCGGGTGGGAGTGGGGCCCCCGCCCGGCTGCGGGGCGCGGCCTGGCGCGGACACCGTTACCCCGCGGCCGCCAGGCGGCGCCGCCGCCCAGGAAAGCCCGGGGGCGGGCCGCCCCGGCCAGGCCCCGTCGGGCACCGCGCGGGGAGGCGGCGCCGCGCAGCCATGGCGGAGCGGGAGGGCCCCGGCAGCCCGCGGCGGTCGGCGGGCGGGCGGAAGATGTCCCTGCAGAGGTACGGGCGAGGGCAGGCTGCGGGGCCGCGCTCGGGAGCGCCCTCAGGCCTCCTGCAAGAGGTCCGTGGTCGCCGAGCATGGCGGCCGGCCGGGCTTCGGGAGCGCCTTTCCTCAGGCTCCGCGGAAGCTCCGGGCCGCCGCCGGGGAAGGCTGCGCCGGCCGCTCGTCACGCAGCGCCGCCGCCGTGGGCCGGCCCCGCGGGCCTGCTGCGGGCCGGGTGGCGCCGGGGCCGCGGGTGCCCGGCGTCGCCGTCCTCTGCCCAGCAGCCGCCGCGCCTGCCCGAGTCCCCTCGCTGCCGGGCAGTTTCGGTTCCCGAGGGGCGAGGGCGCCGCTCCCGGGCGTGGGGCGGGATTGGCCCTGGGGAGCAGCGGCTGTGGGTGAATTGGGGTCTGCGCACCCGTGGCTGGCGAAGTTTGCTTTCTGGCGTTGCTGAGCTACTAACGTGCATTGTGCACGGTAATGAGCTAAAAAAAAAAAAAAAAAAAAAAAACCACGAAAAGACTCCTTGTTCAGAGTAATCCCTGTTTCTGTTCTGCAGTGCATGAAACGCTTTTTTGCCTTTTTTCTATTCTTATAATACTTTGATACTTTGTGCTGCCAGTAAACAAAGCTACCCTCTCATCAGGGGATGGTACTGCTGAGCTCGGCCTTCACACCTCCGCTGTCACTGGCAGCGAGCGAGCGGTGAGGAGAGCAAGGAAAACATTTCGAGGCTTACGTTTTACTCTAGTAGTTGAAAGCGGTGGGTTTGTATCATTGGTCAAAACTTTACTGATATGGGGAGAGGGTTATTTCCCATCCCCCTTTGTTGGAGGTAAAATGGAAATTGATGATTGTTTCACTTAATATATCAAGGATTTTCTTCCAAAGAATAGAAGAATCATCTGTTTTAATAGCCTAGTGAAAAAGCAGAAGATTATATTTGTAGGGGAAATTCTTTTCAGTGAGATAATATTTGTTGGCTATATTCATAAAGCTTACACGTTCTGCCAGAGAGGTTCCCAGATGTTGAGGTTTGCACAGCTAACAGCCAGGAGAACCTTTGCAGATTATATTGTTCTAGTTTTTCTGTTTCATTGAAAAAAATGGGATTCACTGGGTTTTACTGTGAATCCTAGCCTATATTTTCTATGTGCTTAAAACCGGGAGTACTATAAACCAGCATGGTACAGTGCATAGTACAGGTGATGTAAATGGAGAAAAACCCTGATACAGCCAGGCCACAGAGCACAAACAGATACAGCCTTGCTATGCTTCCAGCTTTGCTGTTAGCATGAGGGTTTTCTTTTTCTTTCAAGCATCTGCACTGGTTTTTAATACAGGTAAGACCCCTGTATGTGTTTGGAGATATTCCCTGTGGCTTGCATTACTTTGTCTGCTACCTTATCTAATCCAGGGTAATTTCTCTTTCTTTTTACTATCAGATAACTTTTCCTGAAAATGCTGATTGATGACATACTGCCTGGTTGCTGGGCAAGTACTTTCCCAGGCCAGTCAGGTACAAAGATGCCACTTTATTAAGAGGTACTTTTTACTTCTTTCAGATGTGAAACATGTAGCGAAGAAGCAGCTAAGTACAGATGTCCACGATGCATGAAATATTCATGCAGGTATCTATTATCTCAATTAAATTGTTTTGGTGTTTTTCCTCACTCATGCGGAATATGACATGTTAATGTTTTTCTTTTTGTCATTTCAGTCTATTGTGTGTAAAGAAGCATAAGCTTGCGCTAAACTGTAATGGAGTCAGGGATAAAACAGCTTTTGTCTCCGTAAATGAATTTACGGACTTGAACCTTTTAAGTGGTAAGAATATCCCCGGTGCTTTTTAAAATTCATTGGTTTTGCTAGACTAGCACTACATTTTTCTTTGTTCTTCTTTTACCTTCAGATTATCGTTTCCTGGAAGATGTAGGAAGGACAGCTGATGCTGCTGCTCGACATCCTATTATGCATAGTCCTACAACAAAAAAACTTGTAAGTTTTACATTAGCAGCTTGGTCTGTTGGAGATAGGGTTGACTACCTTTGAATTCCCACTGAGGCAGCCCCAGTCCAGATTTCAGAGCTGATACCTCTCCTATGAAGGTATTAATGACCCTGAATTTTAGAGCAAGAAATTAAAAGAAGTCTCTAGGTTTAGGTAATAATAGTATTGATGGCTACATCCCATTGCTTAGAAGAATAGATTGCTAACCATGTACGTTCTTAAAATTGATTCATGACCACTCTTGCTGTTTGATGATAGTTGTGCATTAAGAAACCCTGAATGTTTCCTTCCACATCCACAGCTTTTTTGAATTTTTAAGTACAAAATTCCCAGACAAACAATAGATTTATTAATTGCCTAAAAATTATTACATGTTTCCCCGTATACCAAACAAAGGCGACTGGAGATCTGCAAAGAATGAATCTAAGCAACAGTGAAGTAAAAGCCAGCCTTCTGAGGGAGAGAGGGGGATTTTTGTTGAGATTCCTCCAATCCAGTAAAGCATTAATGAAATCACAGAAATGTATGAGATTTCCTGAAAGTCCTGTGACGATAAAGTGCAGGGACCAAGTTCAAGAAGGGAAGGGGTAAAAAAAAAGCAGCCAGAAAACCACAAAACCAAAATCTGGTCCAGAATACTTTAACTTATTGATAGGTCACAGAAGGGCATCAGGGCCGTGTTGTTTTCCCATCTTGTGAAGATATCTTTAAATATAGTGCTAAAACTCAGTTGGAGAGAATTCACGTTGATGACAAAGTAAATTCAGAAGATTCCAGCTTTCTCTCATACTGAAGTCATACTCTGCACGTGTGTGTGTGTGCACTTACCACCATGATGGCTTGAAAACATGCACTGAAGGTGGTGAGATGCTATGTAGGTAGCAGGTTTTAGGGTGTGGTACTAGGCGTGTTTATGGGATGATATCTTCAAATTAGAATTTGTCAGAGTGGCTGAGATGGTGCATGTGCATCCCTTCTCGTAGCAGGGGTATAGCCCAGAAACCATCTCCGTGGGTGGTCGTACACCCGCAACGGCTGCTGTTGCTTTCAGTGTGTTGAAGAACTTTTACAATATAGAGTTCATTGCATGTTGTTTTTTAAGCAGTGAAAAACTTCACCTGAAAATGTTTCAGATGGTTTCTAGGTGTACTTCATTAATTTTTTAATTCATTATGTTTTTTAAAAAGTTAAAGTACTTCATTAAATGTGGCCTTTTCTACAGTTTTCCCATAATTCCTGTCAGCATTCCTCCTATTGTTTAACTTTCAGGTTTTGAATATATTATCCAGATTTTTAAAAAATAAATGTTTTTATTTTTTACCAGTTATATTCCTTGAGAAACAAAGCTCGAAAATGTAATATTGACCTGAGAACTCTACCTGTTGGATTTACAAAAAGAAGAGAAAATTCAACCACCTTCAATTGCACGTGAGTTTTCAGTTGGTTACAGTCAGTGATATTTTGTTTTCACTGAATGCATAATGACGAGAATTTGAATTCATACCGATATGCTTCCTTGATCCATGATTCCTTTTTTTTTTTTACCAAAGCTATCTAGATTTAATATTTTGTGCTGCAGGTTTTAATTTTTTAGGCTCTTTGAGCTCAGTTTAACAGCTTATGCAATTTATGCTTTTATTTTGAAAAATACCAACATTAAGTAACAGAAGGAAGAATCAGTGCTGTTGTGTGTTTCTGTCTTTTAATTAACATTGAATTTTTTTTCTGGAAAAAGAGAACACTTCTTTAAAGGTTTATGATAGAGGATTGATGTGGAATGATTGTAAGAATCCCTCTCTCTGAAAAGGCTGACTTAAAGTCTGAAGATGTGCTTCCAGTACAGTTGTGTCTGTTGCATGTCATGTTAGGAGGTTAGGAGTTGCTGTGCTGGAGGATGTGGATGCTTGATATGGCTCACCTTAGAGAAACAAGTGCAGACAGACAGATGCAAATTCAGGAAAAAGACTAGGAAGGCTTCAAATGTTCTTCCCTTTATCCACTCTCTGGGTTTCCTCTGATATCCAGAGTTTGTATTTTAAAGTATTTTCACAGTAAAAAAAAAAAAATTACAAAGCATTTAATTATGGCAGGAAATGAGTCTAGAGATCAGCTCAGTATAAATTGAGCAAATATAAATTACTTCAAGGCTTCTCACAGTAATCGGCTGTGCCAGCTACCCTGATGGCTCCTCCCCTTGTCTTCTTCACGGTCTCGGTTTTGGTGGCAAGTTGTGCTTTCGGGGGGCGTTTCTCGCCCTTTCCCGGGGCGAGCGAGCGCACGCCGGGTGCCTGGCCAGCCGTGGACTCGCCACCAGGCGTCTCTCTCTGACAGAGTAACCCAAAACGCTCCTCGGCAGGCTTGCCTGTGTCTTCTCTTCTGGGGCCAAAGCATAGTTTTTTGGCTTTGCAGACACTTCAGCTTTTAGCAGAACGTAAGGCACAAAGTAGATGTAGAAGTGTAACCTTTTAAAATCACAAATTTTACCAGTTCTGCTAGAGAAAACCCAAGGTGGACCAATGGAAAGAAAGGAAATCTGGGACATTTTGTCCTTCCTCTACCCCAAATTCATTCATCACTGAGGCTCTCACCTCAGGGTAGATGAGGTGGTAGCCCCGAGCCTTGCAGATGTTATTCATTTGAGCAGAGGCTGTGTGCCTTTGCACTTTCCTTTCCTTGACCACGTGCTCTACTTTTACAGATATCTTGTGCTAGTCTTGTGCTGTTGAAGTATCTCAGGCTTAAGAGTTTAACTTTCCTGGTGAATTTCCTTAATGTTGTGGATAAGGCAACATAAACACCCTTTAGGAGTACTGGGTAAGGAGTAGTTTCTAAGAGCCAGAGCCAAGTGCAGGAAGCCCAGGCATGCAAGGATCAGTAGCTAAGAGGAGGACACAAGAGCAGAAAAGGCAGAGGTACAGGGGGGTTTGACACTATTGGGAAGATCCTGGGTGTGGTACAATACTGTGCTGACAAATTTGCCTTTATGTACCGTGTTCAGTTCTTTTTCTCTAGAAAGCCTTTTTGGGTACATACCAAAGTATAGCTTGTGTTGGGAACAATTTGAGCTTTGAACAGATGGTGCTTTCACATGTATCATGTGCTTTATGTTTTTTAACAATCAGATTTAAAAACTAACAGGAAGGTAACTTATTGGCAAATAGGCATGGAAATATTTCACAGGCTGTCTGGGAGAATGCTTACTGTTTATTGTCAATCATAAAGTCCTGGGATGTTTTTGTTGATGTTTTGGAATGCAAGCCTTTCTGGGACTTCCACATCCCATCAGAAGGAACATGATGATGTTCTCTGTTCCTAAGCAGATAGGAAGGAACCATCTCTTTCCTGTGAATGCTGTCCAAGGGTATGGAATATGCTTAGTAGGTACTACACAAAGGATATGTCCTCTGTTTTGCTTCAATGGGCTGTTAGTATTCAGTGGTGCAGATTAAAAATTAACCTTTGGGTTTTGGTTTTTGATTTTTTAATTTGCATATTTTGCTTACTCTCCTTAAATAAGTTCCTGAGGCATCAAACCTCAGTTTTGATTGAACAAATGAGTATCAGCCATTTAACTCCTATCCCATGTGACTTCATGACACCAATAATGTTTTGTTGACTGTTACTTTCAAATGGAGGAAAGCTGTGCTAATAGTTGTTTTATTTAACACCTGACAGTGATCAGGGTGTGATGTGCCTACTCATGCTCTGTAGATCTGAACCCCATCTGATGCTGTTTGTCAGTCAAGATTTATCACGAGGTTGTTGCAGAGGGTGCAGGTTGGAAGCTGCTCAACATATGTGCGTGGAAAGCTGAGAACAGTCTTCTCTGATGTCCTCTTCATGCTCTCCATGCAAGCCAAGCTGTTAGGCTGTACAAGGCAGAAATGAGAGTAATCCAAAACTATGAAGTACAAGATGTATTTTTGTGTCATCCCCTGCCCCTGCCAGCTCTGGAAGGAAGATCAGTGGTGGGTTGGATGTGTTAAGCAGACTCATTTCCTTGTTTCTGTTAGTTTGTTTGCTACATTCGGTGTTGTGAAAGCATCCATACCAATGCTGGGCAACACATGGATTAGACTAAGTTGTAATGTTGAATATCTAGATAATGGAGGTTCATTAGAAAGTAGAGTCTGAGTCCAGTTTTTGAACTCATGGGACATCTGACTTAGGGATGGCTTAGGACACCTTATTTGCAGATTATTTTTAGTGGGCTGCTACACCCTGCCTTTCCTGTGGTGCCCTTATTTTCCAGCAGAAGTGATAGTTCCTGTTCTGGATGTGTGCTGCCATGGAGTTGGGGTGGCCTGCTGGGATAGGGAGACTTTGGGAAAGGGGTGGAGGATGTGACCAGGTTGGGGTGAGGGTTGTGGCAGCAACTGTGGAGTTCCAGCCAGCAATTCTAATGAGAAGAGGGGAGAGAGCTTGCGACTCCATGGCTCCCGGTTCCCTGGTAGGAGGCGATGGCAGCAGGGAGTTGCTGAAATGGGGCAGTGGAGCTCCCTCAGCTCTGCAGGCAGTGCTGCCCTGCTCCGACCCTCTCTGCTGCTTACAGTCATAGGCAACATCACCCAGCTTCCCCCCCCCCCGGCTCCGTGTACAGCACTCCCAGACAAAATCCTTCTTACCTCTCCTCCCCACCAAGAGGGGCCAGAGGGCTACAAGTCTCCTCCCTCGGAAAGGCATGCCTGCAGCTTGGGAGCGTTTGATCGGATGATACATGTGGGAGAAGAAGGAATCTTTTTCATTATTTCTGTGATACAATACTGAGAACAAAATATAGTGTGGAGCTTTGGGATTGGCATCAATTAAGAGATCATTAATGTTACAGCAACGACTTTGAGGTACATCTGAAAGCCCTAAAACACCAACTTTAATCCTTAGCTAGGTAGGGATAAGTGAAATTGTTTGAAGTGTTGCTGATTTTGAGAATTTAACAAGGAGTTATCTGAGCTGGGTTTAGGGCTAATATTATACTGTTGGAGCAGTTAAACATTTAGTTGTTAGTACATAGTTTTGCTTGCTTTCTAGGATTCACCAAAGGAAGTTGCCAGGCAAAGAAATGCTACTCTGGAGTGAGCAGAGAGCAGGATGTTAGTGCATTTCAGTAAATCAGTGGATTTTCAGAACATCCCCATGTGAAGATGAGTACTGACTTGAGTTCTGTTCCTGAGATTTTTCTTTTTTTTAACGACTGAAGTGTTTCATTCGCATAGTGAATCTGGTGATAATTTTATTTGCAGAAATTAGAGGACAGTAGTTTTATTCTTTAAAGATGTTTGCAGTTTGGGTTACTCGGGCCTTGACAGTGTCCCTTTTGATTTACACAGGACTAACAGTTCAAGTATATTTGATTATTGCAACACACATGGTTAGTAACATCTCCTGCTGTTGGGAGGCCCCTTGATAGAAGACCATATGTGTTACAGAGGAAGCACACTTCAGTTTCTTCATTGATTGTCTTACTGTTTACTGTAACTAGGAAACAGATGAACTTTTAGTAGAAATATTTCAATTTTACTGTTTATACATCAAATCCAGGAATTAGCTTGATGAAGTTTAAAGAAAATGGAGACATCCTCTTTTGTGTGCTGTTGTTGGAAGTGCACTAAAGTAATTTTGGAGTTAGGAACACAGAGTTGGGGCGGGAGGGGGCAGATGAAATCATCACGTCTGTGTGTTTTAAATTTTTACTATTTTAATCCACAAAAGAACCTTAGTCATTTACTTGGGCTGAATTTTCATTGCTTAAGAAAGCTAAGAAAGGCATTATTACCTAAAGATGTAGATGCTGAGCCCCCCATATTTCAATTAAACTTCAGTACCTTAGGTGAGAGTACTAGGTATTGTCACATTAAAGGATAACTGGTTCTTCATTAAACTTCTTTATGTCCTTTTGATCTCTTTTATCATTTCAAAATAACATAGGAAATATTACAGTATTTGTGCTTTAATGAAAAATGTCCTGTATACAATTTTTTGAAACATTTTAAGAATATTAGTTGCTAAATATAAACAAAATTGTCAGTGAATTGCTGTCTTTGACAGGCCGGCAGTGAGGTACTTCTACAGAGTCAGAACTGCAATTGCTACCTTAAGATGTGATGAATTTAGAATTTTTTGTCAACATATATTTTATTTTACATATATATATTCACTCACACACTTTAAAAAGGTCTTATGTACATGAAACCTTCTGTTGCAATCTAGGCAGAATTGGTTCAGAGGAAACCTAGGTAAGAAAGCTAAATTTTATAGGATATTTCATAAATGTTTTAAGAAATACATAAACATTGGACATTTCTAAAAATATGCCAAGGCACTTAACTGATATGTCCAGGTCCTAGAATCCTTTGTAGATCTGTCCTTTAATTCTCAGCAGCTGTACTGCCTGCACCAACAGTACTGGGAGCATCTTCCTGGGTACTCCATTAACTACAAAAGATGGTGAGAATTTTTGCAATTGTCCTGAGAGTTATCTGGAGGGGACAGCCACTTTGTATATACTGCTGCTGTCTTTGTAACATCAGAAATAAAAGTCTTTCAGTTGATGCTGTGAAAAAAATAAAAATCATTTACATGTAGTTCTGTGAAAACTACAGTTGATTTATAGAAAATAATTTTTCTGAAGTTTTAGGAGAAATGAAAGGGAGACAGTTACTTTGCTTTAGAAAAACAGTAATTTCAAAACAGCCTGTGCACTTCTGAACATAATTTGGAGCTACATCTCGTGCAGGGAAAGAGGTGCTTGGCTCCTCTTTTTTCCTCTGATCAGTTTCCATGCTTCTGAAGTAGCCAAAATAGGATGTGAAGCCAAGCAATGCAGGGATGGGCTGTGATGCTGCTTTTACTGACATCAAGGATGTGCTTGTGCCTCATCCAGATCTCTGCTGTTTGGTAGTTTTACAGTCAGTGCCTTGGTATTCAAGAAAACTGGAGTGGCGTTCCATGGCAGCTGGGCAGCGTGGAACGCTTCACGCAATGAGCTGTTACTCAACTGCAGATGACTTTCTCAATTAAGCATTTTCATTTAGAAAATTAACATAGTACATGTCAGTTGTATAGGAAGAGAATACTATCCCAGTGGGCCATAATGGAAAATGAAGTCAGTGTGATCTGGAGCCAGGATATCTAGTTTTAATCAGGACTTGTTGTGAAGCAGCTTTGATAGCATCTACAATTGACATCAAGTTTCTAACTGGGTAGAGATCAGTGATGGTGAGGGATGCTTCACTTTAATAACAGGCATCCAGCAAGTTGTTTTTCAAAACTTCATTGTACAGTGAAGAGTGTGAGGCTATTCCAATTCTAAGCTTTTTTCCTTGCCTCCTACACTGTTCTTAATCTATCTTACCTCCTTCTGCTTGCCATTTACTTTCAGGCAAGAGTACTTTGAAGAGAGATGAAGTAATTAACTGCAGTTTCGGTATTAGCATGCTGAAAAACACCCGACATTTCTGTTTTTCTGAAGTGAAACTTTTTGACAAGGAATAATCTTTTTAGCTTCAGTGTTGAGAATCCCTGATCCATACGTCTTTCTGTGCACTCTTCCATAGCCGGATTGTGCCTGGAAGGGGGAGGGAGGGCAAAAATCTGAAAAGAACCCTCTTAAGCTGATTATACAGCTGCAGTGATGAGCCGAGTCTGCCTCAGTGAGCCCACAGGGAACTGGTCTTGCATGTGAAATCAGAATGGGCTATGTGATGACCATTTCTGCAGATATGTGGAGAGTATTCCTAACACCCGGCAACAGATAGCTAGAAGTACTTCTGGAACATTTCTTTTTCAAGTGCCTGTGTTAGAGACAGCCCTCTAAGCCACATACTTGTTTCTGTAACATGTGTCATGGTTTGTCTGTTTCCACTTGGGAGAGGAAGATCTGCAGTACTCCCATTACTTTGACTGTCTTGATTTAAAAATTTGACAGAAAGTAAGTCTGTGTCACAGTAAGGGTTGGTCACTTAGAGAGTAAATAAGCATGTCCTGTTTGAAAAAACTGTGGAAGATGATGAGTTAAATGAAAAAATGCTAGAAATCCTCACTTTAGTTGGTAACATATAACAAAAACCTCATCTGAACAGTCCTTACAAGTATTTTAATAAACGTGCCCATCATTAGTATTAGCTGCAGCTAATGATAGTGACCCTATTTCTATGTCTGAAGATTACCAACTTTTAATAAAAGTCTCCTTGGAAAAGTGCTTTGAATTAATACCATGCCATGTTAAATGCCAGATACTAACATATGTCTGAGAGAGGAATCACAAGCTTGTTAATCACAAATCAGTTGAACTGGTCCTATAACCCTATTGATATTCCAGTTTGCTCTGTGTGTATGGTAGTGTTGATGCTTCCTTCAGCTGTCAAGATGAAGAATTGCAAAACCTTGTTACACTCATCTTGCAAAAAACTTCAAAAATTCCACTCGCTCATTTTGAGTTACTTCAAAACCTTTTTTCAGTTTGGTAACTTAGGGCAGTATCATACCTCTATGCAAAATAGCATAAAATTCATGAGGCAAGATACTATGTCAGCTTCTGATTATATATACTATGTAATTAATAACGATTTCTGTGTTACCCTCCAACTCTGGTCATACAATCTTCTTGCCTTTTACAGATCTGATGTGTTCTAACATCACCTTCTCTCTCATTTAAGGAAGGCTCTCTCATTCTCAGCTTCAACAAACGTGAGCAGACAGAGGGGAAAAAAGCACAAGACATGCTGCACAATTCTGCTGAGCCACATGTTGCTTTGGGAACCTTGGTCATCATTAGTTCTTTTTATTGTCATTATTAGCTCCTTGGAGCTAGGGTTCTTGCTTGCTCTTTTCTTGGTAAACACGAACACTTCTGATCTTATGTATACTACAGGAAGTATAGTTCAGCTGTAAAGCTCAGTTTTCTCATAGGAATAACTAGGTGTGAGGGAATGATGATTTATTTGATAAGAGCACTTTTTATAAAGTGCTTGCGTTTAAAAATTGCTATCATAGTTAATTGAATTTAGCAGTTAAGTTTACTGTTTTTCTACTGGATGCACATACACTTGCCTCTGCAGCCAGCTAGAACCTACTGGATAGAGTTTCATCTGCCTGATAAACAAATTAAACAACATGTTAGAACATTATGTTTACTTTTAACTGTAGTACCAGAATCTTTGCATAACTGATGGTGATTATCCTGGGTATAATGATTCATAGGCCATAAGTAGTGTTTGGAAAAAAAAAAAAAAATTTAAAAAGTTGCAGAGGATCAGGGGGAGTACCATTAGACGTTCCTATACTTCACGTAGATGTCTGGCCTCTGATTTCTAAATGGTAGTAGTTCCCTCCTTCCTCTTCCAAATCTTTGCTCTTTGTTATGAGTATAAAATTCTGAACCAGAGCAAAGGCCCATGCACCTACCTTTTAGACTGTTTTTTCTTAGGAGAATCTTTTAGAAAAGTATTGTTACACTCACCATACCAAATGGGAGAATTTGGAGCAATGAGAGCAAAAATGCTTTGTCTTAAGTGAATATTGACTTCAGCAGCATTTCTGCAGCTGAGTAAAAAGACAAAAAGGGATTTCCTAATCTAACGAAGTATCCTCTAGGTAATACTGCCTTTCTTAAGATGATATTGCACTGGAACCATGCTTCAGTAGCTTCTATTCTCTGATATTAGTTATGGTAGCTGGAAAGGGAAGATGGGTCTTAACTAACAAACTGGAGAAAGGAACATGACCTTAATTTTGATCTCTACCAAAAGCTTCCCGATCTTTCTGTAAAACATTTATAATTTCTGTTATCCATGTTACAACAAAATGGCAGCTTCCTTCCCTGCTCATGACACGTTTTCTATTGAGGCCATCACCACTGTGAGAAGTTGTGTCCATTATTTTGTGTAGAACTTGACCTCAGCTGCGACCTCTGGCTCTTACTGTTGCACAGGTTTGGCATTTGTCCTGGGTGATATGCCAAAAAGCAATTTACTTTTCTGAACTTAAAGGGCAGCTAGACGTATAGAAAGTCAGCTGGAAGATGCTCCCTTTTAAAATGTGAAATGCTGTTAATTAGTGATATCTTACCTGTATTTGTAAGGAACAAACTTTTGTCCTATGAGGACTTGAAATGCAGCAGGATCTGGGAGCATTGCATCTTTCAAAGTGCATCTCAGCTTCTCTGCATGCCCTTTATACTTTTTGAAAATGCCATTCAAAATATTGACTATATGTTTTCTTCTGCACCCATGCCATAGGCTACCAAGCTTTGTCATAGAAAAAACAAGTAGTAGTTACCAGCTAACATTAAAAGTATGTATTTAATTTATTTTCAGGGAGAAAAAGTTCTACTGGCATTTGAAGCTTGTATTTCCTCACTGTCATGCTGAATACACTTTAAAAAGGTACAGAGCTTGAAAACCAGTTTTTTATAAAGTTTAAATTGGTCTGCTGAAATTGAACTGCAAAATATTTTGATCAGTTTATTCATATTATACAAGGTAAATTTTAATATTATTTTTAGTCTTAATTAAAAGGTCATTTAAATTGAGAGAGTACTTAAAGTTGTGTAGTACTTTCCTCTTTGAAAGTTAGAAGGCTTTTCAAGTCAGGCTAACTGTTTGATTGTTAGTCTTTTTCCCTTTGTAAACAGAGCAGCTTGTATATTTGTGATAGTGATATCCCATACACCTAACACATTCTGTTCTCATGGAGCAGACAGTCAGCAAGATTTGCCATCCGTCTTCTTCACATTGGAGCTGACCTCCATATAGGATGAAATGGTTGCAGTTTGCTTTGTAGCAAAGCCCACAAGCATGTTTTGCAAAGGGCAAAAAAATAAGCTTCTGTTGACAAATCTTTCTCCTTTTTTCCTAGCCTGAAGGGGGATGAGAAGTATGCCCTTGTCTGGTTCTAGGGCTGCAGGAACAGCATGTTTCTGCTGCAGGGTTGAAAACTGGAGATACGCATCTGTTTACTCCTTGTAGATGCCAGTGAAGTCCCAGTGTTGAAATTGAGATAAAGCTGTCAATTAACTGTACTTTATTGATACACGTTTATGAACCTCCCATAAACTAAGTTGTGCCACTATAGCGTGATGAACCATGTCTTATGTATTTGATTTTTATCTTTGTTGAAAGGGTGCCTGATGATAAAACACTTGCTGATATTCTTAAGTCATACATTGATCCAGTGGAGTCAGATCCTGTAGTTTGTCAAAGGTGTGTATTGAATAACTTTTCTGACTAGTTCATCTAATAAAAGAAGGGGACAGTTCTGAATAAATGGCTTAAACTAGCTGCACTTTCAGCATACAGAGCTGAGTTTCACAGTCAGCAATACATCTTTAATTCCTGTGATGAAAACCATACTAACATTGACCAACCAACTAAGCCTGGAGTATAGCCATCAAATTTAAACCAGGAAAAGATTAAGAAATTGACTCATGGCATAAAGATCAAATAAAGCAACTGTAATTCTAAAAAATGTAACCATAATTAACCTCAGTGGGGGTGACAGTGAACCTTTTCTTTAGAGTAATGAGAAAAACATACTAGTAATTACAGCCCTCATTTATAGGAAATACTTTAGTATGTGGCAAATTATTGTCTTTATGAAGAAATACATACTTTTGGCTGTTGATGTGCAAAAGATAGCCATCTCTTATGGATGACAGGAAGAAAAGTCTTTGTACATCATTGTTTCTTCATCTCTGTTGCATGTTCTCTTTTTTCAGATTAAAAATCTATACAGTGTCTCCTCAGTCAGATGTACAAATTTTAATGAAAATAGAAAACAGGCAACAAAACTCTGTCAGGTAAGGTGGTTCTGCAGTTTGTGTGCTTATTAAAAATAGCAAAAAGAAATAATACATTTCTGGGTCTTTAATATTGCAAATGGAGATTACATAATCTCATGGATTAAACTCCAGTGAGTAATTACCAGGCATTTTAAAAATGATTGAGCAAAAAATGTTATTTCTTTGTCTTTTAATATGTCAACAGTGAAATTTCAGTGCAATTACTGAGTAGTATATTCAGCTGAATTGGACTTCAACAGTTTAAGGAACAAGGGCACTCAGAACTACATTGGTGAATATGTCTACCTGAGCTGCTTCAGCAGCAGTCCATGTGAATGTAACAGTGTCTGGTGAAGACAGGTTTGTGTTAAAATGCTAAATTACTGTATTGACCAGCAGAAATGTAGACATCCATTCCCTTCTGCAAGTTCCTCTGTGGATATGATAACCTCCCCAAGAGAGTTGAAGTGATAGTTGAGGGGAGCTGTCTTTTTAAATCACTGCAGCAAAAATTATGTGCTTATCATCATCCAGTCACTGCATTTGAAATAACACATTTTTCTCAGAGTTACTAGCTCATCACTCTTCATGTTACTATGTTTCTGGGTGTGGGCTTTTAAGTCTTCAGAATCAGACTTGTGCAGAATTGTTTTCTTGATTTCCAGAACAGACAACAATTTGAACTTCAAAATTAAACTTCAAAGAAATAATTATTTTTTTTTATAAATACTGTTTTGAGTGCTGCACCCTGTTGTCATTGTTACTGAAAAGGATATGTATCAGCTTAATATCATAGCTTATTGTGGTTGACCATTGATTCCTAGTTAGGGTTCTTAAAGTACATTATTTTCTTCAGATGTAACGAATGTAAATAATATGCTTCCCTAAAGCATTGTGTATTACTTCAAAGGGAAGAAAAAGATATATTAAAAGAATTTTAGTTGTAACTGAGCTTCCTGTTTGTGCTGTATTTTTTCCCAGTACTGTTAAAAATGTGTAACTTACCTCTAAATTCAAGCCCAAACTCTTTGTTGTCTTGATTTTTTTTTTTTCTTTTTTTCTCTTTGCAGTTATTTGAAATATGGTTGTAACATTTACCATCAGAGTTGTCAACTAGAAGCCTGTTGGTTTTAAGTGAAATTGAAGATTACAAAGCTATGTGTGCAGGGAGAAGACAGAAAAGGCCAAAGCTCAATTAGAATTGAAACTGGCCAGTGTTATTTCAGATAACTAGAAGGGCTCTTTTAAGTATGTTACTAGCAAGAGAAAATGTTGAATAGCTAAAGAAAATGTTGAACCGATACTTGTTGAAGATGGTCATCTGACTAATATGGGTGAAGAAAAAGTGGAGGCATTCAGTGTGTTTTTTGCCTCGGTCTTTAATAACACTGATAGGCTTTGGGCTGCCCAGTCCCCTGAGTCAGAGGACCAAGAGTGTGGGAATAGTGACTTTACATTTGTGGACACTGAAATTGTAAGGGACCAGCTGTATCAGCTGAATGTTCACAAGTCCATGAGGCCTGATGGGATTCATCCCAGAGTACCAAAGGAGCTAGTGGATGTTATGGCAGGACCCTTCTCGATCATCTACCAAAGGTCTTGGAAGCCTGGGGAGGCCCCTGCTGACTGGATGTCATGATTTAACTCAACAGGCAGCTAAACAGCACACAGCCACTCGCTCACTTCCCACCCCACCAATGGGATGGAGGAGAGAATCTGGGGGGGGGGGAAGTAAAATTTGTGGTTTGAGCTAAAGACAGTTTAATATGACAGAAAAGGAAGGGAGGGGAATAATAATAATAATAGAATTAGAATATACAAAACAAGTGATGCACAATGCAATTGCTCACCACCTACTGACCGATGCCCAGCCAGTTCACAGGCAGCAGCCCCCAGCCAGCTTTCCCCACAGTTTATATACTGAGCATGGTGTCATATGGTATGGAATGTCCCTTTGGCCAGCTGGGGTCAGCTGTCCCGACTCTCTCCTCTTCTGGTGCCCCCAGCCTCCTCATGGTGTGAGAAACTGAAAAGTCCTTGACTTAGTGTAAACACTGTTTAGCAGCAACATCAGTGTGTTACTAACATTATTCTCATCCTAAATCCAAAACACAGCTACTAGGAAGAAAATTAACTATCCCAGCCAAAACCAGAACACTGGAAGCTATTAAATGTTATTCCAATTTATAAGAAGGGCATGACAGAAGACCCAGGGAACTACAGACCTGTTAGTCTAACCTCAGTTCCTGGAAAAACTATGGGGAAGATTATACTGAGTACTCTTGAAAGGCATTTAAAGAATAATGCAATCATGAGGCACAGTCAACATGGGTTCACAAAGGGAAAGTCCTGTTGAAATAATCTGCTATACTTCTATGATAATGTCACCTGCCTGGTGGGTGAAGGGAAGGCAGTGGATGTAGCTTTTCTGGATTTTAGTAATGCTTTTGATACTGTCCCTCAAATATCCTTCTGGACAAGTTGTCCAAGTATGAGATGAGTGAGTTCTTGGTGCGCTGAGTAAAAGACTGGCTGAAGGACAGAGCTCAAAAGGTTATAGTGAGTGAGGCTACATTTGGTTGGCAACCAGTCACCAGCAGTGTTCCTTGGGTCTCAATTCTAGGGCCAGTGCTGTTCCATATATTTATAAACAATCTGGTTGAGGAGTTGAATGCACCATTAGCAAGTTTGATGTGGGAGGTGCATTTGACTGTTTTGAGGGACGAGAGGCCTTGCAGCGTAATCTAGATAAATTGGAGTATTAATGGAATGATATTTAACAAGTCAGAATGCCAGATTCTGCACCTAGGATGAAGTAATGCTGGCCACAAGGATAAATCGTAGAGAGGAGTGGCTAGCAAGCAGCCCTCCAGAAAGGGATCTGGGGCGGCTGGTCGACAGCAGGCTCAAGAGGAGTCAGTGGTGTGCCCTGGCAGCCCAGAGGGCAAACCGCATCCTGGGCTGCATCAAGCAGAGTAAAACCAGCTGGTCAGAGGAGGGGATTAGCCTGCTGCATCAGTGCAGCCTCACCTTGAACGCTCTGTGCAGTTCTGGGCCCCGCAATTGAAGAAGGACGTGGAAGTCCTTGAATGCATCCAGAGGAGGGCCAGAAAGCTGGTGGAAGGGCTGGAAGGCATGTCCTGTGAGGAGAGGCTGAGGACTGTGGGCTTGTCTAGTTTGGAGGAGTCTGAGGGACGACCTCATTGCTCTCCACAGCTTCCTGAGTAGGGGACGTGGAGAGGGAGGTGCCAATCTCTTCTACCTGGTATCCAGTGACAGGATGTGTGGGAATGGTTCAAAGTTGCACCAGCAGAGGTTTAGACTGGACATTAGGAAGCATTTATTTACCGAGAGGGTGGTCAAACACTGGAACAGGCTTCCCAGAGAGGTGGTCAATGTCCCAAGCCTGTCAGTGTTTAAGAGGCATTTGGACAATGCCCTTAATAACATGCTTTAACTTGGTCAGCCCTGAATTGGTCAGGCAGTTGGGCTAGATGATCATTTTAGGTCCCTTCCAACTGAAACAGTCTAGTCTAGTCTATTCTTAGACCTCTGGGCAGGGAGTGTGGGTGGAAGTCCCAGGTGAGTCTGATCCAGGTAATTAAGACCCACTGGTGCTCTCTGACTCTAGCAGTAGGGATTGAATAGACATTTACACGCATTTCTGAAAGCCGAAGGTCTGGACTGATTGCCATTTAGTTCAAGAATACCCAAATTCTGGGTGTTTAGAGGGAAAATTAGAAGTGCTGGTATTATGAGCTACCCTGGAAAGGTCATTGTAGAAACACCTGGGCAGATGAAGTTTTCTCAGTTCTCTGTCTTTCTACTGTACTTTCCAGTGCTCCGTGAAGAGCTATTCAACACACGTACTTCAGCCGTACAGGTTGATGTGCTGTTGCACCCAAGTAAAGAACCCCTTCTAGAGCTCGGCTCCAGGAAATGAGATCAGAAACAATTTCCCATTTAAAAAATATTTTTACCACTCTTCTGCTTGTCTGTTAATAGTGGTATTTAGGACAGGTTCCCAGAGCATGAACAACCTCGGTCCCCTTCTCAAGTAATTAACTCAAGCAGTAAAAACTGAAAATGCATTCAGTGTGTTGCTGCTGTACATCTTGCAGTATGTGATTGGAAAGGCAGTATTCAAGTAATGATCTTGTGTAGTTACTTGTATTTTAAAAAGAATTTATACGCAAGTGGGTTTTTCCCTGGTATTTTAGTCCTTGGTTTTACACATTTCTTTTTTATTGAAAAAAAAAAAAAAAAAAGGGGGCAAAAATTGCTTTTGTAATAGCAGGTAAAGTTCACCTTTTAATCTTTTGAAATAGAGTATGTAAGTTGCGTAGAAGGCTTGGGAAAGAAACCAGCTTAATATCAAAGTGGACTATCTCTTGTGTCCATCAATTTCTTTTGTTACTTAACCATTTTCCTCTGCTGAAATCTATAATGCTTCCTTAGCTTATAGATTTGTTGAGAGAATTCTTTTTCATGATGTTAAATTAAATTAACTTAAATATCCATAACTTAGACTCTCATCTGTATTCTCAGAATCAGCTACGTTGGTTGATATCAAAATCACAGTAATTGGTATTTATCCCCCTTAGTGAATGTAAAGTTTAAGAAGAACTATAGAAAGTTAAAATAGAAAAATGTTTTGACTTGAGAAATGTAATTCCTCACATGGAAATTACGTGAATCTGTTCATATCAGTTGGTGGAGCAGGCCCAGCTGTGGCAGTGCAGACAGGTCAAGGAAGCAGCATACTGAAAGAAAATTCTTCTTCTGAAAGGAAAGAACAAAGTTTGTTTGAAATGATGGGACTGCTCTGTCAGCAGAAAAGCATCTTCTGTCGACATAAGCTGTGTCTCTGCCAGCAGGCACTCTCAGCGCATTTATGCCAGCATAGTTGTTGTGACAAAGGCTCTATGAGGGGATTTAAATTTTTACTGTAGTTGCATTACAGTTAAGTAAGAGAGAATTTGCTGTTATTTCTTCTCCTTTTGACTCCCCCCCAGATAAAATTAATTTGAGGTTTATAGCTCTCGTTCTATAAATCAATACCTGGAATTGCAGTGGAAGTGCTTGCAATTGAAGTGGGATGAGCTTGCTGCTTAGTGGTATTCAGCATGGAACAAAAGCTGAGCACAGACAGAGCGCTCTCACGTTTCTTTATCCACATTTCTTTAACAGTGGGGAGCTGTTACCTACTGGTTTGTGTAGCCTTGAGTGCCACTGTCAGCTCAGAGTAATTTCTCATCCTGTGCCACCTCATTCTGCATGGGTTTAGGCTATATGTTCCTGTATGACAAGATCCTCTTCCGTCACTCCGTGGGCAGACTAGAGGAGTAGGATTGGTGTAGTCTACTAATAAATGCGAGTCTACATGAATGTTGTGTTATCCAAAACTTCCGCTGTGCCCACCAGAAAAATTCCTTCTCCACAAGCACTAGATAAGAGGAAGGCTGTAAATACACATTGTTGAATCGGATGTTGATTTTAGGCTTAGCAGAACCTTTTGGAAAAAAATACTTTTCATAGTTACAACTACATATTGTTGAGGAAATGTAATGGTGTTCCAGAAGACATCTAAGCAGGATTATTATGGGTTATAAAATGTTAGTCTTCTGGTTTTAAGATAAGTGTGCTACAGAAGGATTTTAGAATTTCCTGCAATTGTTTATGAAACAGGAGTTTGTGGTTTAGTTTTGGCTGTTTTCTGTGTTTCACAGCAAATGGTCCTTTTAGTGTGAAGCTCCTTTGCAAAATGCTTTAAATTTTTTGGTTTTTCTTTTTTTCTTTGTCCAGAAATATAAATTAGCCATGTAGTGCAGATTTCTGCTTCCTCACAGGAGTTCTACAGAACTTCAGAAAGCAACTGGATAAATCCACTGTTGTGCAGATTTCATGGATAGCTGCCAAACAACATGGTGCTTGCTTTATTCTTACTGGTTGCCTTTTATCATCAGTAGTGACAGTTCTTGGAGAACTGTGTGATGAGGTCTTATTTCTGTCTTCTCTAAAACCACCTTGTAATAATTACTTTCAGGATGAATTGGTAGCACTCAACAATTACTTGGAGTAACCTAAAGCATAATCTCTTCTCATGTCCCCTCCTCCTTACCTGTCACCTAACTCTCTGTAACACTGTAACTGTTACACCACTTGATAATCTGCTCATTAACTACACTTACTTTATAAAGAATGAAGGAGAGTTTAAAAAAAAAGTGTTACACAACTCTCTTCTTTAAAACCTTAGTTTGGAAAAAATCTGCATTTGAATTGGTTATAATAGTTTTCTGTTTGGTGATGCTTGTCTCTATCACCTGTTATGCAATATTTAGTTGGTGGTTGATGTCCATTCTGTCATCGGCTGTAACTATTCCAAGAAAGGTTTAACTGCTGTCTCTTCGATGATTTTTACAGCCTACATTCTTTTATAAAGTAGTCTTTTATTTCTTCAGGATAAATTAGTGTCCTGACTGTCTTCAGTCCTTTATTTGGGATGCCTTCAAAGTGACTTCATGTGGTAAGAGTATTGCTTTTTCCACTAAGGAAAGGAAAGATACAACTGCCAAATTATACATTCTGGTTGGGGAAATACACCTTCTTATTTTCCTGAGAATTGCCTTATTAGGCTTTGCATAACCAAAAAAAACCCAAACGAACCCCGGAAAAAAAGAATTCCTAAATCCAACAGACCTTTGATATTGGTTATAAGTAGTTAATGGTCAGAGTTGGTTTTTTTGTAACTACAGATACTTAATGAAAAAATTATTTACTCATCGTATAAGATGATCCTATTTCTAGAAGAGAAATAATTGCAACAGACTTGGTTTACAGTAGATATTTTAATCTAAGAGACAATTAAATAAATCTTAGTGAGGTTAAACTACACAAATGGAATATCTCTTCTACTGGATTCAGTGACGTCTTGCATGAATCTAGCTTAGTTGCCTGTCTTTAATCACATGCATTTAGCTTAATGGAATTAAAATTAATGCTTTCTCAAACATCAGTGTTAGGTCTTTTATATAGTAACTTTCTTCTTTACTTGTTAGTATATTAGAATGGCATGTGAACATTGTTTCAGAATAAGTTGCTGTAGAAGACTTTTGGGGATTTGAATATATCACTAGGCACTGACGGAATATTTAGGTGCTTGGAAAATGCAGTCTGGTTGGCATTAAAAGCTTTGCAAAGCCCACTGCTTTCAGTGGACCATATCCTTCAAGGAGTTGGAGTACAGAGCAATACTAGACTGTCCTGTAGCTTTCCTGTTCTAAAACTGCTACACCGTACAGAGAAACGTACAGAATCAGTTGTAGCATTGTTTTTTATATCAGTAGTACTGGTGCAGCTCATGCTTCAATTACTCAGAAAGCCAAAAATATCAAAAGCATTTTTGTACCATTTCCAACATCAAGGGGCTTCTTGCTCTCTGTGGTGACATTGGCTGGTGCACATGAGAATACTGGCATGTTTGCCACTTAATTCTTGTGGACCACACAATAAGTGTAGGGAAGAAAATCTGTTAAACAAGTATCAGAGGTTCTTCTCTACTAAATGCCATTGCTTTATGGTGGTGAGCACTTATTTTGCTTTAACTGATCCAATGCAGTTGCTTCCCAGAAGGCTGGATGATGTTAGTAATTTTGGAGCACTTCCCTGTCTCAAGATCAGCTGGCAGAAATGAGAGTTATTTCCTTGGATGACTTGAGTTCTGTGCTCAAAGAGAATTTTCTTTTGTAGTCTATTGTTTTTAAATAACTAAGGGTTAGATCACATTAATAGGTCACAGTAGTCACGGTAATAGATTTAGGAAGATGAAGTAAGTTTTTTGCTTTAGTGTATGTGAATATGCCAACAGACTTTTAGAAAATCATCTTGGAATTCAAAGAATAATATAAATGTAATGGAACCAAATCTTTTTAAATGTAGTATTTATATTGGATTATTTATTTTCCTGTCACTAAAGATGTCTGATAGATATCTGTTTTGTCAGTGACTTTAAGATTATCACAAGCTTTTATATTTGACATTGCAGATAGCCTCAAATACTGATAGTTTTCCTTAATTTTTCATCCTGTCTTCCTACAGCACTTCCTTCTGCATTATCATTTGTGAATACCTTAATGTAAAACCAACAGAGCTCATAGTCTTTGCTTTCTGCTTTTCATACACGACTCAGTTGCTTTAAGAAGCTACTGCTATTAGTGTGGTGGACGGATCAGTTGTTTTTATCATCATATTATGACCTCATTTCAAAAATAATACTTCATCTAGCAAAACAAATGTGCTAGAATTGACACGTTACAAGCATTATTTTATCCCCTGCATTTTCTGAAAACGTTGAAAAGTGTGGGCTGGTTTATTTATCTAGTCTTTCTTAGGAAGCAATTTCTTTTTACATTTGTGTAGTACGTGGTATACATGACACAGGAATTAAGAATACAAATCCCTGGTTGAACTGCTGGCCTTGGCATGAGTTGGAACAGACCCCAAGCTGGCTTTAACCTATGCCAGCAGAAGATTGACAGTAGAATTCATTACTCCTCTCTAGCTCACAGCAGCTGGCACAAAAGCAGCTCTGCCAGCTTTACAAAAGTGGGGAGCTAGCTTACAATAGTCATTCTTCACTGCACAACTGTAGTCAGGCTCTGGCGACTTTGTAATGTTCAAGAGGAAACAGAATTTGGTCTGTAGTCTGTTTCTTAAACACAGCGCTCCTGTGTATTAATACTCACTGCTGGTTTTTCCCAGTGTTGGGTTTGGTTTTGTGGGGTTTTTTAATTAAAACTTCAGCTCTTCTTACTGCATACTTTGTTACGTTTTCTAGTAGGTCATCTCAAGTTTTCTAGTTATGTTACTGCAGCCATTCCAGTGTCATTTTTCACATGGTTCTTTATCTGAACATCAGTCTCTGCTGACAAAAGTGATGCAGAGGAACAGATGCCAGGATACACAACTTTTACTGTGAAAAACAGTCACTTTTGCTTCCTATCTGCTTACGTTTTTCATTGAAATCCTGCATTACACAACAGAGATGGGAAGCAGAAAACTAGTCATTGCTGAGTATAAGTAGTATGTATGGTCTGAATCTGTAGCCTGCATAGCTAAACTTTTATGTCCAACTACAATTACTTGACCTTTGAGAAGATTTTTGGGATGATTCCAAAAGAAACCAGAATTTGTCCGTCTTACTATCTTGAGCAATCATTCATTTTTTTTCTTGAAAGGGATTCCTTTATGAACCAGTAGGCGCCTGTTTTTTAAAGTAACAATCCAGTGTTTTGTAACCCATGCTGAATTCTTTTGGATGAACTGTTTTGTAATTAATGGTGTTGCATTAGGGTTTCTGGAGTGTCCCAGCTAGAGAGTCACTGACTGAGACATCTATTACACAAAGATTTATTTGAAATTATAGCCTCCTCTCCAAAATTCTGCTGTCTGTATTGCAACAAGTTAGATCCGGACCACTTACGGAGGAGGAATATGTGTGTAAGTAAAGAGGTGGAGGATGAGATAACAATAAAAATGTTAATGTTAGTCTTGGCTTCAGCCAGTGGTTTGTCCTGTCTAGTCATCTAGTGGTGTTTTGTGAGCACCACAGGCAGACCTGAAGACCTTCAGACCCTTCGTGCTTGCAAAGCAGGTAGACAGACCCCAGATTCTAAAACATGAAGAAAACTGTACAGATCTTCTTTTCTGCATTATAACTGGGATTTGAAGCATGGGAGCAGCATATCTAGCATGTGCACAGGCAGATTTTATCTCCTCTCTCTGGGGAAATACACATCTAGGAAAGGCTGTTTCAAGAACAAATGTTGCAGTTTGCTCGAGCCCAACATCGCTACTAGGGAGCAGAGAGGAACTTGATTATATGTATGTACTATATAACATATGAATGGTATGGAAAATGCCTTCCTGGAAGTCCATGTAATGTGAAGCAGGCACATATAAGGCAGACTTGAAGGCAAGAAGATAGGCCATGAAGTCCCTGTTGAATAATCTGTTGCCCTTTGACTGAGAGAAAGAGCTGGTAAAGATGTTCTGTAGAGCAGAAATCGTGTTCAAACCATTTGTCCTATTCTGGTCTAGCATAAGTGTTATGAGGCATATCGAGAGGTTTAATTCAACTGTATCTGCCTGGGTTGCCTTTAAAATATTTTTCTGGAGGAAGAAGATGATTTGCAGCTATTTTCTTGGAAGAAAAAAACACAGTGAAATGCTGACTTAAAAGTTAATTGCGTTTTTCAATTTTGGGGACCAGGCAGAATGGGGAGGCTGGAGTAAGAGGCTTCTAGGAACAGAGCTTCTAGGAACAGAGGTGCAAACTTGTTTGCAGGTGGTTGAAGTGATAGGCTGAACTTGGAAACTGCAGTGCTGTGAAACATGGCAGCGTAGCCATACGCTTTCACCAGGGTGGAGTAGAGGAGAACCTCTTCATGTTCCAGGAAGGAGAAAACCTGTTATTTATTCCTGATGCTGCCAAAGGGGAATCCCTCTGTTTTTTTCTCTTCCTGGACGGAAGTGAGCAAGGACTGATTGTTTCAACCTTGCCAAGGAGGGAATTGACCTTCCTCCTTGTTTGCCAAAAAAATAATTATTTTTCTTTATTTCATAGCTTTTCCTTTTTATTGTAAAACATTAGTAACCCCTTAATGGAAGGCTTATGGCACTGATTCTCATGCAAATAAGTACATATTTATGGATATATTTCCACCATTTAGTGCAGAGTGTTAGAGGTATTCAGGCTATCTCCATATGAGCTAAATTTGGAAGTTAGAATTTGCTGTCTAGGGATCCGAAATTACAGCAGTATCAAGTCTTCCTGTTCTTGAAGTGGAGGTTCATTAGCTTAACCCAAGATTTATAAAAAAGTATTGCCAGTTTACAAGGTCTGATTTCTCCTCAGTTTTATATTTGTTTATTTTATCAGTGCACTGCTTGCTTATGGTAATTTGTCAAATGAGATTTGTCCTATTACTTTTCTGAACTTGATGTATTAAGAGTTTTTCATTTCATCTTTTGGTATTCCTTAGCACACCCCCCACCTCTAGTAATGTTTCATGAGGCTGTGTAACAGACTACTCTAATTAGACTTATGACATTCACTTTTTCTCCGTGATCATGCAAGTATTTTATTAACTGTACAAGTTACATATTTTGACTTCTCTGCATTTTTGGGGAACCACCCACAGCTTTCACTTGTACTAAAGATGCCACTAATATCTTTTCAGTTTTCGAAACTTTAGGCATTCATTTTCAGTAGTCAACCCACTCTCTTTTTAATAACTTTTCCCTTGTGAAATTTCATATTCCCTTTAGGCCTTCTGGCTATCATTAACTCATTAGACTGTTTTGTTTCTTTATCTCAGTCATATAGTAACCTTACATGATCGTGGTATACCCTTTTTCAGTAAGTCTGCTCTGTAACACTTAAAGATTTGTAATCCTTGAGCTTTTGAGCAGTTTGTAAAGCAGCCTGGCTTGGCAAAGTAAGTAAATTCCTGTATGTGTAAAGGACTGTTGCCCTAATGCACTTGAATTATAGCCTCTTGACTCACTGCTGGATTTTGTTACTTCTTTTCATTATGTCTTATGAGATGGGGAAAGTATTTGTTTTCTTGAAATTTAGTATCCCTTTACTTCTGTATTCTTTGAACCAAATTCTACCAAATCCAAGAAACTGACATTTGCTAATTTCACATTTTCCTTCTGTTCTGTTGTACTTTCTCTCATAACTAAAAGATGCAGAATGCTTTGTACTTCAGTTAATCTTTAGATCATTACTGTGCATCCTGAATGCTTTTATTACATCACTCTTAATGATCAGTCCGCTAAATTGTTGGAGCAGATGCCTTATCTGCTTTATGGGTTTTGCCATCAATTGATATATTTTTCCATGATTGTCATCAAACAACTTTTACTGTGTTTTTCTCTTTGTGCAATTGCCTCATTCTCAAGAGGTTTAAACAAGGACAGCCTTTGTACTTCTACAGTGACATACCTGTAGTCGTATTTTGCTTATCTCTTCTCTCCATTAACTGTTTTGTATATTTTCTAGAGTAAAAGTGAACAAATCATTAAATCTTTCTGGACATGTACTGCTGTGACAAATAATATTGGACAATTGGTATTCCTGCTGTCTTTATCTGGGAATTACTTCTTTTTCTTTCAGGATGTTTTAGCTTCCTGAAATACATTTGTAAGAAGACTTTTTTGTGGTGGGGTTTTTCTTGTTGGTTTTGTTTGTTTTTGCTTTTGCTTTTTTTTTTTTTTCCTGTTTTACACTTTAGTTTTCAGCAGTTCTTAGATTTCCCTAGGGGAGGGGCCTCTTATGGCCCATAAAAAAGCGGAGACTGCAGATTATTACAGCTTGTCTTAATACAGTCTTGGTTTGAGGATGATCTATGGTCGAAATATGGCAAGGACAAGGAAGAGCTTCATGGTTTTTTTTGTTATTTGGAAGTGCCTTTATGTATTCTGTGTGCGTAGGTATAGTTAGGAGATGGTGGTATGTCTGAGATGCTTTCCTGGTATGTTGGCATCTTTTCTTCCCGTGCTTTTTTAGTTGGCTCCTGGCAGGACTTGTGGGCCGAATGGTTAGTAAGAGAAGGCTTCTTGTCCTAATTTTCCTTTTTTTCAGACAAATGACATCTGTGACAAAAGTATCACTTAAAATGGGGATCTGACTTGAAAAGGGATTGGCCAGGCATCTGTTCTGTTACTGGTATAGGTTGAGCTATGTAGGTATCGGCAGTATGGAGGAAAGGTTAGTGAACATTTGTTGAGGCAAATTATGGAAGTCCTAGACTGGGAGAAAAAACATAGACCAGTAGTGGAAGGAGAAGCTATCAGGTTTTAAAATATTTGCTTAAACTGTAGTATAATTTTTTTTCATTTGAAAATATTAACTTGGACTTGGTTCCTGCCCCCCTTCCTTAAGAGTGTTCAAGCAGAGTCATCTTTCATATTGTTCAGCTGTTGATAAGATTTAATTACAAAGGAAGTGTTATGGCAAGTAATTTCCTTTTTTTGTTTCTAATGTCTCTGTTTTTTTGCTCATTGAATTTTCTAGTTCTTTGTCACACAGAGACTAACAAAATTCACTATGTTTCAGGTTTTTAGAATGTCAGAATTCTAGTGACAAGTTAAATATAAAAATTGTGGATTATTTCAATACGTTGTGTTTACTTTCTGCCATATAAATTTCCTTTCATGCCTAATTCAAGAGTGCATTTCACTACTTCCATGTTCACCAAATCATAACCACACGAAGAGGTTATTCACCACTTAGGAATGAAAGTCCATCTGTTAGTTATTATCTTTGCTGTGCTGCAGCACTTCAGAAGAATGCTTGGGAGAGGCTTTAAATGCTGTACCCAGTCTTTGCTCTCTTCTAGGCAAAAGCAGATACCTAGGAAATGCTACCCTCCTTTGATGGGGGGGAAAAAAAAAAACCTCTTCGTTCTTCCCGTAAGTTAGCAGAAGTTTGACTGTGGACTTTTAGAATTAGGCCTAAAATAGATAGCATGATATATTGTGTCTGAATTATGCCAAGTAAATACCTCGATGTTTCCACACAGTTCTAGGAAGAAAAATCATCTTTGTTTAAAATATACGTAAGAGTTTTCGTTGATCTCTCTCACAGGAAAATTATGAATGTCATTACACAAATACGCATTTTAGTAATATTTACAATTACTTGGATGGTTAAAACTTGTTTGTTCTCTTTTCAGTAACTAGAAGACTAAACTAAAGACATAACATGTTGACCATTTATCTGTAATTCCAGATTGCAGATTTTTCTTTATTATTATTAAAATCAAAGTTCCTGTAGATGACATTCAGGAAAACCTGATCAGCAGGGAATTTCCTGCTGTCTGAATTCGTGGAGACAAGTTACGCCACTGTGATGATAGCCACAGGCTCCATTTGAGGGGAGCTTGTTGTGATGCAGTGACCTAATACGGCATTCCTGCCTGTGGGAGACAGATTAGGAGACTGAATTGTTGAATTCCTGGAAGGTGGTGGAATAACTGTAGATAGTGAAACTATCCTTTGCAGAAACTCATAGATGCTATCAGAAATGCAGAGCCACATTAATTTCAGTGTTCTGTGAAAGGTAACAAAGCCATTCGTGTAAAGCAAATGTAACAGTTTATATGGGAACTAATGTGGGATTGCTGAATCTTGTTAAATTTTCTCAATTGTCACAATTTTTTATGGCTTTTAAACTGCCTGCTGGCAGGCAAATTTTATTTCAATTTTGTCCTTTAAAAAGCAGTTATTGTTATTTCATTCCAGCTAAAATCAAAAGCTGTTGCCTGCCAAGATTGTCTCTTTGTGGTCTTTATAAATGGAGTCATCTTACTAAGAAGAAATCCAGGCCTATTTCTTGCTTCGTGACATGGGCATAAAGCCTTGCTTGGGGCAAGAAAATAATCAGGAGTGTGTGTTATTAAATGGCATATGTTGGACAAGGGGGCTGAGGGAATGTATGGAAGGGAGAGAGAAAATATGTGGGAAGTAAATAACAGGTAGGAAAGAAAATTGAGAAGGAAAGGTGCAAAGAGAGGTCCCTCTGAATACACGGATGGAGAAGCCGTAACACAGACAATTTGTGTGAACTGAGCAGTGGGAGAAAAGAGAAAGCAGAGGAAGGGTTTAAAAGATGTGAAGATGGGGTGTTAAGGCAGTGGCTCTGTCAGGGCAGTCAGTTCGTTTGGAGCCAGGCTCATCTTCAGATCCATCCTGTCATGAAGGGCTGAAGGAGCTTGATTAGAATAACAGTCTCAGTTAAGTTGGTTCCTGCAACTGGCCCTGGAGCGTGGAAGAGTCTGAGTGAAAGGACAGATTTAACGCTGGTTGTCATTCATTTTACTGTCTTGTCACTTGAAATGCACAATGAAGGAAGGGCCTGAAGAAGGTTGCAGTTTGCTGTGGTTCTTACTGAGCAGATACACAGTCCCAGTGTTAAGGAACAAGTAGGTAAAAAATAGTAATAAAAGAATATCTGGTAATATCTGATTACCAGGTTCTCCCTGCTCTATCTCCTACCTGTGGTGAGACCACTTCCCTGGTAATTCATGGGAGAATCTGCATTCCAGTGTTACCCTGCAAGCTCAGCTCATCCTGGTGAATAATCCAGATGAGTAATTTTCCAAACAAGGCTAGTCTTTTCATAAGTAAAAATTTAAACTGTGTGTGTACATACACTGCTAGAACAGCTTTACAGGGTAGTCTTCTTTTGCCCATAAGTCTGTGTTGTTCACCTGCTGATGTATGACTCTGTTCTAGTTCTGGGATAAAATTGGGAAGGTTTTTATCATGACAAAGTCTTTCAGAGAGAACTTGAAAAATTGGTCTTGATCGGGAGCCATCCAGTATTAGACTTTGGAACTGAGTGACAAGTATTAGTTTTCTTTTGAAAACTTTTAAGCAAACAGAGTCAAGGAAGAGGTTGGCAGGTGGATTAGCAGAAAACCTCAGCTTGCATTTGTGTATAAAGTAGGGAATGTGGTAGACTGAGATCTTTTGGATAGCACAGACAGTAACGGCAAAGTTTAAAAAAGAGAAGCATTAAGCTCCTTTGTTATATACTCCCTGAAGTTTACAGCCCACATTACACACTAAAAATTTAACTGGTTTCTCTGTCACTAATAAAATTTACTTAAAAAAAAAAAAAAAAAGATAAAGCTCTGAGTCGGTGATCTAACACTTTGGTAATTTACTATCATAAAACAGTTTTAAGTACAAATGTTTTATCTTATGCCAAGCTGGACACTAAAGATGTTTTGTCTAAAACATGAGATAATGGAAAGTGTATTGTGGCATGTGAATTACTTTAGCCTCTTGGTGGTAAATGTTTGCTTAACCAGAAAAGAATGTGTTGAGGTCCTTGCCAAATGAAAGGTATTGCTATATTTTGCATTTAGAGTATTGTAAATAAAGCAGTAAATATGTTTCTGTTCATGTGTGCTAATCCACAAGTTATGAATACATTCATTCAATAAGAAATGTAATGTACTGTTATCCCTTTTAAAGGGTTTCAGTAAGAAGAGGTCATAATTACTTTGGGTTGAGAGAAACATGAAACCAAATATTTTCATGATGATTGAAGTTGAATATGAGAGAAATAGTTTTTGCTCAAACTTAACTTTCCCTTAAATCCCAAGAACTTGAATCCTGTTTTACCTTCAGTATTATTCTTGTGTGCTGACTTCTCTGATGTACTGTTCTTAATCACACGTTACTGTAAATCATAAAGTATATAATTTCCTTCACCCATCCAGTGTTGTTCTTGGCAGAAGAAAACCCAACTGCATAACATGTTAATGATCAGAGCAGCTATGGGAAATACTCCACTTATTGCCTACATTGTATTTTGGCTTTGAACTTCATTTGCCTTTAACTGATACAATATCTTAGTAGTAATTTAATAATGCTGATTACAGAAAGAATTGCATAACTCGGATTGCAGTGTAATAATACCAGAGCATCTGTTGGATGCCATAGTTATAGCAAGTGAAAGCAACAGGGTTTCTCTTTCAGAGGGCTCTGAAATATCCCTTCCTTTCTCCAGAATCCCATGTCCAGGTTTCCAGTTAGAGAGTTGGGAGAGAATATTACAGTTCTAGGAAATTGTGGAGAAGATGCTCGGTTTGTTTTTATTACTGTGGCATCATTTGCTACTTCCCTGGCTTCACCCTCAGGTGTGAAGAGCCCTCTTCTGGGAAAGGACTGCACACTCATGTCATGCGCCTCTTTTAGCACATGTCTATGTGGGGTTTTGTACAGGTAGTTTCTTGCAGATAGTGCAGTTAGCAGAGATTTGCTTAGGCATAAATGGGGATGTTGCACCATCTTTTAGAAATTATTGCCCCAATGCTCTTAGTATCATAGCCCTTACTTCTACAAAGACAGAGCTCTAAGTGATTTCAGTATACCTTCACTTTAGTAGTTGTTCAGATATGCTTTTTATTTCATCTTCCCAGTATTTCACTGATAATTCATAAGCAAATGTGATAAATAAGGTGCACTACTAACCATGTAAATTAAACCTGTAATGTTAAATCCCATAAATAGAACATTAAGTCTCATGTTTAATTTAGAATCTGATATATATCCTGAAATATATCCATTTTGATAACCCTAAGTCCATATCCAATTTTGGTAAAGATACTTATTAAGAACTCATAGAACATTTCAGCCCTTAGAGAAATTTTACTTTGATTCTTTTGTTCTTATACTTAGATGTTAGGAGCGTTTAGAAAAAGTTACGTAGTTGAATAGTAAGACTGGATATGTAATCTCAATCATAAAATAGTTCTTCTGAACATGATATAATCTGAAAATCCTGTGAACTGCTGGAAAGGCATTTGTTTTTTTGGTGGTTTTGGGGTTGGTTGGTTGGGTTTTTTTCCAAAAGTGTACATTATGTCCTTGGTAGTATTAAAATCCAAAATAAACTTCCCCGTTATTTTTAAGGTACAATGAACTGGATGCCAGTAGAAGCCTCCTAGACAATTTGAAAGGCAAAGTAATAATTGAGTATCCAACGTTATTTGTGGTCTTGAAAACACTGAAGAATGACATGGTGGTTCTTGGCCAAGGTAAGCATATATTTATTTCCTGTTATGCTACACTTAGCTATTTTAGTTAAATAAACAATAGTTAAGGATACACCTATTAATAATACCAGGAATGTGCAGTATGTCTTGTATTTCCCTCTGAATCTAAAAGATTGCTATAAAAAAGCTGTTATGAATGTTCTGTCTTAAATCTGCTGGCTGATGGCTTACATCCATAAGCTGTATTGTATGCATTTTTCCTAACTTTATTTACTGGTGCTTGATTCTTTTTTTTTTTTTTTTTTTAATACGTATTTTTAGCCACTAAGATAAAACAACTCTTCAGACCTGTGCTAAATTTTGTATGTGGCAAAGTTGTTTGGAGCTGGTTATTTCTAAAAAGCCAAGCTGTCTGGGGAAGATGGGTTTTAAGCAAGCCTGCTCATCATAAAAGGAATCATTCCCCATTATTTTCCAGCATAACTCCTAACATTGGAGAAATAATTCTGAATTACAGGGTAGTTATTAGAAATCATAATGGCAAAGTAGCTCTGTGTGTGTGTGTGTGTGTGTGAAAAGCACAATGTTACCTTTCAGAAAGTACTTAGTTAAAAGAAGACTTTAATCTTGGAGTTAACTTAGAGAAGAGTCCAGGTCTAGGAAAAACTTACATTTTAGTTTTTAAGTTAATTTCCATCTCTCTCCCCAGTATAAAGGCTTTGTGTCCCAGCTTCACTTTCTGCAGCTGCTGATAGAGGTAATCAGTTCCTTTGTCTCTTAGTCCCCCAGCTAGTTACCTCAGTTATCAAATTCCATACTTTTCAGTGATGGGCCAGTCCGTAACTTTTACAGATTTCTGAGGAAAAGCTTTGAAGTATGTCTGCAAAGGCTATTTCTCTGTGGCAGCTCAATCATGGCTCTATAGGTATATAATTTGACTCGATAAATATGAGACTGTGAATATTGTACCAGTGATATCAAACTTCCATGGATCTTGGCTTTTTTGGCCAGATGACCCTAAGTGATCCTTTGGAACAATCTGTTCTCAAAGAAATGGCATACAAATATTTCTTGTGCAATGTACTGCAAGAGGTCTGAGACCAAGACACCATGCCAGGGAATGAGTCTTGTCTGAGCAACTGGGTCCAATGATACTCACCCTAGATAGGTATATGTGCGTACATATACTAGAGCTCAAAGAAACTAGATACTTCCAGTTTATCCATTATTTCTTGATCTAAGACCCTTGCTTTTCAGCAGTCAGTGCTACCTCTATGATATAGATATCAGGGAGGAATTACAATTGATTGACTCAACCGTAATCTGAATAGGGTGGTTGTCATTGTCTCCTGAGCTAGTAGGGAGGTTGTTCTTTGAAGGCTATCGTTTCAAATAAGTATTGATTGTCCAAGTATATGTTGAGGTTGTGCTGCCACAGCAACTAGCTGAATCTGTAAAAGGCAGAGTAGAAGGGCAAAGGGAAGAGAGAGATGGAAATAGCTGGGAAGTGCCGACAGCTCTGTCACAGGGCAGTGCAAGTGCATGTCTTCAAGACAGTGACCTTGCTGTTCTGCAGGGATCATTCATTTAGCAGTCATCCCTGAAGTTGGTATTCAGGGAACACTAGCAGCTATTTTATGTTTTGGGAACCATTAATTTTCTTAATACTTTTTTTTTTAACTGTTTCTATAGATTCCTTAAAAATCAAGTGTATAGCTCCCTGTTGAGGTGTCTTCTTGCGTACAACATAGCAAAAGATTATAGCTAATGAGAAAAAAAAAAGTGATTTTCACAACTTCTCTCATAAATTATTTTTGTACGTCTTCTTCGTTAACATATTAACACTTAATTTTAGCCTTGAGTTTGGTTTGAACCCTGTGTTCATGGGGCTTTTTCTGTTAAGAGTGGAAGCCTGCCACAATAACCCTGGATTCTTTCAGGAAAAGCATGAATATAAAAGTAGGAGTGCTTTTTTGTTGTGGTTATTCCAGGTGAAGACAAAATACCACTTTTGTTGAAGTGTGGCACAATCACATATTCCTCTGTTGTGTGTTATCTTTACAGAATAAAGGAGCAAAACCAGTATTTAGTTTGCTTTACCAGTTGCATTCACAGATAATTGCTAAGAGTGGAAATCTTGGGTTCACCTCCAGACTCTCCAGGGAGAAGTCTGTTGTAATCAGAGAGGTGCTTGAGCCCACTCCCATCTCCCAAGAGGTGACCTTTCTGCTGTGGCACTTTGTGTGTTACTTGCAGTCTGGTTTCTCTGACAGGTATTGCTATTTCTATCAGTTGCGCACTCCTCCTGAGCGATCTGTCTCTGCCAATACTGCCTTTCATTCCTGCCTTCCCTTCTCCACGGGCACCCGGAGGGACACTTGTCTTGGAGCACCTGTCGGGCTGATGCTGACCTCCCCGTGGCGTTCCAGGCAAACAGCTGCCGCACCAGTGGGTGGGTGTCTGGCAGGGTGTCTGCCGGAGCCCCGACTCCCACAGCCCCCCAGGGTCTGTTTTCAAAGGGCCCGGGTTAGAACAAGAAGAAACAAAGTCCTGTGGGAATTTAACTGCTAAAATGATGTTTCTTTACGGAGCAATCTCCAGTCTACCCCCTTCCCCAGGAAGAACAGAAGCAAGTTTTTCGTAGCCACAGCAACAGGCACATGCTGAAGAAAGATCCCCCTGTGATTCAAGCTACTACCCTCAAAGACTGGGGGAGAGCTAGAGCTAGACACCTTCAAAGAGAGACTGCTAGAATTCATGAAGACAAAGCCTATATCTCCTGTCTTTGTTCTCAGAGATGACTGAATATTTTGGCTGAAACTTTCAAAAAAAAAAAAATAGGAAAATATGGATTGAAGAAGGAAACTAGCACTGACAAATTTAAACCCAGAGTTTAAATTTTACATTGCAAGTAAACTGCAGTTTTATGGTGGGAAGAACAGGGCAATCTTAATTTATAGGGAACACTATCAACACCATAAAAATACCTTATTTTGAGTGAAGACAATTTAGAATTCCTGTTAAATAAAACTTACTGTAACAGACTAAACTAAAGCTAAAATTTGTCTGTTGAGCTTCATTATGAGTCAGAAGATTGCCACATTCTTTTATGTGATGTTTTGATGCTTGACTTGGTCATAGCAAAAACTACAGGTGCTCTGATTTCAGCGTACAAGGTCAGTCATGGCTGAAGATAGTAGGGGATTATAGAAGTTTTCACAGGACTTAGGGGCAAAAACAATCCTTACTTTGTGCATTACTCAGTACATATCTGGCATATAAATGTTAATTGATTATACACTAGATTTAATGTAGACAAAATGTGACCTCCAATGTTTCTGGGTGAAATGCTTCTATTTTCTTGAACAAATTCCATTGAAACTGTACAGGTGCACACTGTGTCCTATATATTATCTGCGTTTGCCAGCTGTAGAACTTAATCTTGATAAGACAGTAACTATATTTCTTCAGCTACCTTTCTGTAACATTTCCTTAATGAAGCATCTGACACTAAATGCTCAAAAAATTCTTTAAATTCATAGTTGGATCAAATACTGAAAATAACAATGAGAGCAGAGTGTGTGTGAATCATGGGCCAACTTTGCTGTAGTTTATTTTTGTGCTGCTTGAGTGCCACCGACCAGTGCCATTTGGTGACCTCACCACAAGGTGCCTGGGGTCAGTGCTTGTTAAAGGAGTCTCAGAGTATGAGGCTGAAGATCAGTTTGGGAAGTGAGTGCTTCACCATATAATCTCAGCAGAACACAATGGCTGTGTCCTAAAGCCCAAGTCATTGTGCAGCTTTAACCTCATCAGCTTTAGCTCATGGATTCCCACAGAGTAACACCATATTTAGGATTCTGGAACACGTGGAAGGAGCACATAGTTGTATCATATTAATTTTCCATTTCCATTGAGAATTTCTCAGTAGTTGCCCATCTTAACTGAAATGCTGATAAAAGTGTAAATTATTTGTAATTCATTACAGTTGTGATATAGGTATGTGGCAACCCAGAACACACCGTTTAAAACAAATAAGCCAAAAGAACAGTTTTAAATTTTCGGTGGATGAAGAGGAATTGTTTTGTGTGGGATAAATACTCTGCTTACCTACTTGACTGGAAGACCAAGACTTAAAAACTAGAAGAAATTTTCAGCATTGTCTTGCTTTCTCCTTCAGCAACAAGGTCCTACCCAGGGCTTTATCCCATGTTATGAGACTTACGAAATAGCTGTCCTCAAGGAAAGTGTGATTAAAAGGAAAAGAAGATACAAAACTGCTTCTGTTTAATGAGCAAACAACATTGCTGAAACTAATTGCTTGTTTGTTTTTTGTTTGTGTCCTACACCCTCAGATGCCAGTGAACCTGCAGAGAACTCGGGCAGTGAAAGTTCATCCCTTTCATCTGTGGAAGAAGGGGAAATTCGGGACAGTTCATGACAGTTCTTTGAGAGAAGAGGGTGGAATGAGCATTTTCTATTTTTTTATTATTATTTAATTAAATCTTTATACAACTGAGCTCTCAGAGGTTTGGTTTGGCTTCCTTCATTAAAGGCAGCACATCCAAATTGCCAGCCTGTTTTTGGATTTAGTAATCCATATTTAGAGATGTAAATAAAGAGATGGAGAATTGCTGGTTCCAGAAAAAAAATATACTCTTGTTTAATTGTACCCTTTTGTCTATGTATCCTTAATAAATCAGAGTAACACAAATTTAAAGTTTCCTAGTTAGTTTCAACAACATATTTTTCCTTATACCCTAACAGCTCAGTGTCTGATTTCCAAGTTTCAATATCTGATGACATATTTGTATTTGTGTGTGGATTTGAGTCTTAATGCTTCAGCTTCCTAAAAACAAACCACTGGTGTTTCATTAGTTTAATTTTCTTTTAGAGTATTGCTTTGTCATGCAGAGCTACTGCAAATGATCTTACTTTACTTCTGACTTTAATCTTATGTGGTGACATTTTGGGTTCCTGGTGCAATACATTTTTTTTTTGTCTTACTTGATTGCATCTTGTTTAATGTTTTAAGGACAGGTCAAACCATGTTTTCAGAGTGGCATGTTGCTGGATGTTTAATCTTCTACCCATATCTTCTAAATTAGTATAGGTTTTAAAATCAGTAGAAATGGATACATAGAGTGTCACTAGTGTTAATATCTCAGATTTCTAAATAATACTTGTGTTATGCATCTCATATTGCTAGTTTACCTACTGAAGCCAGATATTATAAATAATTACTGGAATATCAACTAAATTTACCTACTTACAAACAAATAAACCTTTAAAATAAGTCCTGTACTGTATCATCTGCTGACAATAGAAATCTGTTGTTAACTTCTGAGAAGATTTCTAGATCCCAGAGTACTTAGCACTGTCTCTAAGCCCTCTGTGTCTGTGGGGTCTGTTGGAGGATGAGAACAGTGTACACTGTGAAGCAGGTGGGCCCCTCCGCACACTTGCACTGGGGGCTTCTCAGGAATCAGCGTAGGTGTTTGGGGTTAGTTCGCGAGGGTCTAGCTAAGTCAGCATTTGTAAAGTCTCAAGGACACGATCACTTTGTAAACAGCTCTGTGAGGTTGTTGCTGCCATCGTTGTTACCCCAGTCTGTCTCCTGCTTGGGACTAGCACCTTTGTGAGAAAAGTTGGTGTCGTGGGATGCACGCTAAACTGCCATGAAGGTGATTTTTCAATCCTGAGTGTTCTCCCTGCTAGTGCTGGCGTTACAGGTAGACAACAGAAAGTGGTGAAGGAACTTGTAGATGTAACGGGAGGCTGTGGCTGTGTGATGGGAGAGGGCTTGGGCTTCCAGACTCTCAGTCTAGGCTTCAGGGCATGGGGCTGTCAGTTCCTTACCAGTCATGCTGCAGGGATCTTTGAGATGTTTTAGAAGGGTTTTTTTTTGTCAGACCTTTGCAAACAAATTCTCATTAAAAAATTGTTCACCATGGCATCTAACTACCGAAGTTTGGAAAGAGCATCAGACCTTTGTAGTCACATACTACTTTTTCTCACAGTGGTGTCACATGTCCTTTCCCTTGTGTGTTTTGCAACCCCTGGTAAAACAGGGAAGTTTTTCTTCTTGCCTGGCAGTAGCCACCTGTGCTCTATTTTTTTTTTTAGTCATTGTTGGTTCTCTGCCCACCTCTTGTTTCAATGTTTGTTTTTTTAACCCTTTTTAAAGGACCAGGATTCCTAGCTATAGGTGCTGCTTTCATATTTTTTTCAGTTCAGTGAAAGTGAATAAGCTTTTCCTAATCAGTGATTACTGCACGCTGACTTGGTAGCCACAAATTACTTTAAACCAGTCTTGAACTCGTTCATAATAACACTGATAAAAGAGCAGAACAGCAAAACTGCCACAGTTCATTTGCCAGAAAATGTTTCATCTGGAGTAAAAGCGTGGCATTTCTGTTAAGATTCATAGCACCCAGTGGAAATGAGAGTGCTGCAAATATTAGTGTTGATCTGCATGTGTGTGTGATTTGTCTTTGGCTGAGGAATGCGGATTTGCAATTTGCATTACTTTCTTACACTCCTGGAGGTTTTCATTAATTGTATGAAGGGGTTTGTCTGCCTTTTATTTTTTCTTCTATAAATCTAGTTTAAGCTTCCTTGTGAGTCAAACACAACCATAATTTGTTTTTAAATGAAGACACTGTTAAATCTATCCTTCACATTTAAATTTTTTCCTACCTTAAAGAAGAATTTAAAAAGTCATTAAGGAGTATTCCTGTGGTGGTTACTAGAACTGAAATTTTCCAAGCGAAGCTGGGAATCATCTGCCAGGGTTCAATCAAATTGAGAGTAAAAGGCCTTGGTAGCATTTGCCATTCATTCCAGGTTACTATTTACCTATTTTTATTTAGTTTTGATAATGGTTACGCTAGTCTGAAGAGTCATGAGTCAAATGCAAGCCGAGATGAAATTCAAATATTTTTATCAGTTTTGCTAAACGTTTTCAATTTTTGTTAATAGAAATGAATCAAAATGATGGTCTCTGGCTAAAAGCACAGCCTTACTGATGACAGGTGACCTGTGCAGGTCATGCAACAGTGATAATTCATAATAATAATAAGGTTACTGATTTAATCAAAGTTTATGCACTCTTTGGCTGGGCAGATGGCTTTTAACACTTTCATAGGCAATTAGGGGAAGTTTTTAATTCCTTTCAATGTGACTTAACCCAGAACGAGCAGGTTGTAATAAAATAAAGAGAGAAAATGCATCTTTAAAAGCTGTATTTTTAAATTTCTCATCAAGCTTTAAGACATGGAGTTGAGGCTGCCTGGAAGCCTTCAGTTCTGTCCATTCAGAAAATGTACTGGTGTAGTAATTACACAAGGATCCCTACAGAACCCTGCGCAGATGATGTCTGTGAATGAAAACTCTGTGATGCCATTTTAATCTTCATCATTCAACACCAGCTTGTGTTGAGTGCTTGATTTTATGCCGACTACGCTTACTCATTTATTTTCCTCTCCTCTATAAACTACTTGTCACAGAAAGAACAAGCTATTTGTGTGTAGTGTTGTTATAGCACTTCTTTTAATGTTTAGACTTTTCAGGTTTCAAACCCTGAACCCTCACAGCATGCTTGAGCTGAAGGGCCATCAGCTTACAAAGCAAAGAGTAAAGGCTCTTGTCATGAATGAACACGCTACTTAAAAAAATTAAAAGCCTAATGAAGTCATCCCTTTCACAAGCCATAAAGGACAAAAATAGAGCATAGCTACGCGCATAGCAATAGCTGAGAGGTAGGATTGAGTCAGCCATATGAAAGAACTTGGTTCTTTTCCTTTTTTGTATACTTTGTGGAAGTATGAGGCATAAGTAATTGAGCTGTCATGGGTAAACAGTGTTATACCCCGTCAGTGCAACAACTAAGCTATGGAATGAACACATCTGAATTCTAGATTTTACTGTATTTATCTCTGCATTAGGAATTGTTGATCTGTAGAGAAAAAGAGGGTCATGCCACAAGATGTATGGTTGCGCAGGGACTGAGAGGCATGCCAGACCAATTTGTGTTCTTTCAGTCAAACCGTGCAGTTCTATTTTGCATTAGGAGTAAAACTGTTTACTGTGCAGAACATGCACTCTAGTCTAAGTAGATAAATTTCTAAGTTCCCATAATGCTGATAGCAAGTTCCACCTCTGTTGTGTATAAGCGTAGCTGTGATTCAGACTTTACCCTGCCAGATACAGCTGTTCTCTATTGACATCTGTAGGAACTGAGAATGTATAACACTTTGCAAGAGCAGGCTTTCAAAGAGTAAATATACAGCTGTGATGATGTAACTTCAGGCCATATTTGGTCACAAACACTTCATTTTGCTTTCTGAAGTCCCACGCTCTTTTCCTGAAAATATTTATTCTTCCTCCCTCCAAAGGAAAAAATATCTTGAATTTGTGTTTATGTTGTTGCTATGACATTAGTAAAACTGTATGCAGATGCAGGTTCTGTTAATAAGACAAAAAAAAATTGAACTGTGTACTTCAGTGAACAAAGATTACCCTGTGTTTGTATTAAAATGTTGCTATGGCAGTGCATATGGTTTTATTTGGTGGAAATTTGTGGTGAAATGGAAGGAAGTCACATGTATGCAAGACAAACAAGAAATGGCAGCAAAAACAACTTGAAAAAATGAAACTGAAAGGGAGATTGAAAATGACATGTAACACCAGGAAAAAACAAGGGCAGTTGTTTTGCTGCTTGTCTGTCTGTGACTTGATAACAGAAGTGTGTTCCCACTGTGTTCTGCTGGGTCTCGGTGACCCATCGGACAGGGACTTAGCTCTAATGATGCTTTTATTGCAAGAGCTTCTTTCCCTCATTGGCTCTGTGCATTGTAACATTTTTTTGTTTTGGAAGCAAAGTTCTGCTGGCTTGGCCAGGTTTCACCACTAACTTTTCCTGCTGAAAAGCATTTCTAAGCTATGTTACTGTAGTAGGCTTTTTGGCAGGAAAAAAAACAACAGTGATAAAATAGGGAAAGCCACTAGAGCCTTGCCTACCTTTGGGGCAAGGGGAAGTCTTTGTGGACTTACTGGTTCCTACTGGTGATAGAAACAGTGGATTTTTATTTCTTTTTTTAACTGGCACAGTAGTCCTCATATTTATCTAATTCTTTTGCACTAGGCTTCTTTTTGCATCAATACAGCTGTTTGTAGGGTTGCATGACAAATCAGAACGGGTTAAAAATAATATGCCAAAGCATCAGAGATAGAAATTAGAGGGGAGTGGTATTCTTGTTTTAGAGAACAAATTACCACACTGGAAGCTTGGATGGTTCCTGCATGATTCCAGCTGGTGGAGAAAGCAAAAGTGGTTTTAAAATCATATTGCCACTTTCTTGCTATCATCCCAGTTCTGCCCCAAGAAGGAAGAAGTGACTGTGAAAGTTGCTATTGCCTTTCCACTCCTTGCTGCCAGGTTTTCTACTGAATTGTAGCCCCAGAACTTGTTCGTTTTGACAAGAGTGCCAATAGGGAGTAGGGATACGCCCAAGGTGGGCAAAAATGAAGTTTGTGGATGAGGTATAGATATACTCAGGAAAAAGAGCAGACAGGGTGGGTGGTGTTAAAAGCTTGCCTGAGAAGTCCCCATCACTTTCATAGTCAAACCTTCAGTGGTATCTCTTTGTTGATCTTTTTTCCCAACCTCTACTTTCAGCTGTGCTCGGGCATCCATATTGGTTTTAAAGGGGGTGTTCCACTACAGCACGAGCATCTCCTTCTGTAGAGTAAAATATGTTTTCCTGTTTTAAGTTCTCCTTAATAGATTTACTGGTTTTACAGCCTTGACATCTTGATGTCTGATTTTGTCAGATTCATGAACTAATTAGGATCTAACCTGGTTGGTTTGAGACACTGAAGGAAATCAGTAGCTTCGGAGAAACTGGCGTGTTTGACTCAGACAATGTACTGGGATTCTTTTGATCTGGTGTTCAACCTATGTTCTCAAAATATTGCTGGACTACATTGTTGGCTGTTTAACTGATATTTATAATGGAGTCCCTTCATTCTTATTGAAACTGCATTCATCACAAGGTTAAGTTGTTAATGCGTGTGTTCTAGCTAGATTCCTATCTGGGCAAATCTATGCACCTTACCTTTAAACTTCTTCTGTCTAGTAAACAAAAACCTTACAAAATCTTGTGTAATCTTTTCTTCCTGGACGGTTGCTACATTCCATCCCATAATCAGTTATACTTCAAGACAGATGAAGTTGCTTATGTGAATGGTGCCCTGGGATCTTTCAGGATCTTCTCCAATATAAATTGTGTACGTAGGAGTCATAGCTCTAGTTTTTCTGGGGGGAAAAATTCATAGCATACTGGATACCATCTATTCAGTTTCTTGGTGTTTGGTCCTTACAGGATAATAGAGACAGATGCTTATTGTGTCATTTTGTTGGTTGAGATCTTTTTTTACAGGATTTAGATTTCCTAGACACCAGTTGTATGTTACTGCTTTCACCACGGCACCCCCACGTTTCTATGTGCTATTTTATATGTGGCTGTGTTACATGGTGAAAAAAAAATGTGAAGATGAAAACAGGGAGATACTGATACGAAAAAACAGTCTTAAGGCAGAGCAACTGTTAGAACTACACAGCCTTCCCTTGCAGTGTGCTAAGCACTCTGGGCACTGCATGGAAACAGTTCCACTGATTAAACAGTAGTAAACTAAAATGCACACGTGCATCAAACTGCTTTTCTGCAGGATCAGCTCGGAAGGGTGAGCACCTGGCACAGCAAGCCTCTGGTTTGACACATTTAACTGCTGCTGGGCAGGTAGATAGCTTTGACTTCCAACCCCAAAAAACTGCCCGGAGCAAACTTCCTTGTTTCAGTCCTCAAAATCTGTGGGGGATTCCTGCACCTTCAGCGGGCTGTGAGCACTGAAAATCCTCCTGCAGCAATCCCACTGATCCACAGTGCCTCTGCCCGTGCCTGTGCAGCTCACTGGCTTCCCACCAGTAGCAGGGAGATGGGCCTGATTCCCAGATGTCCACTGGAGGGTCAGGCAGCCACTGGGGATTACTTTTCTGTGAGCTCCGCAGTAACTTATAGAGAGAGTGTAGAGCTTCTCATGGCTCAGCTCAGCGAGGGTTAATTCATATCTTGGCTGCCCCGCTGTCAGTAAGATGTTGGCTTTTCCTCTATCGGCTGCTCATTCAGGAGAGTGAGCTAGCAGCATCCCATGAAAGAGGATTTAATGTAATCGTGGAAGTCTGTTTTTTCTGCATACTCCTGCTTTTATTTTGTTTCCTGTGATGCAGCACTGAAGGAAGCAGAAACTTAGTCTTCACTGAGTTGCCTTCATAAGTAGGGAAGATTGTATATGTAACCCTGATATTATAGTGGTTACCACCATCAAACCCTTGTAAATAAGTGGGTTGAATACAAGACTACACATTCCTTCCATCCTAAAGTGTAGTTTGACAAATGCTCCTTTTGGCGGCAGCACCAGATTCAGCAAAGTGCCCCGGGCCACCCCTCTCCCTCCTCGGGTGACCCCAGCACTTGCACCAGGGGGGCTGGCGTGGCAAATCAGAGCAGCTTAAAGATAAACACCCAAAGGACCAGGGGCAGACATGAGAGGGGAGAGGTGGGACGGCTGAAGCAGAGGAAACCCGTGCCCGCAGGCTTCAGCGGTGGTGCTGGCCCTTCTGTGGTGCCAGGGCTCCCCAGAGAAGCGCAGGGGTCTCCCAGGGTCTGTCCGCTCAGGGGAGCTCCATGCGGCATGGGTAGCTTTATTTTCAGGGTTTGAACTACTTGATAGCCTGGCATTGAAATGTGCTGAAAATTTACTGCTTCTTGTTGTGTACATTACTTATGATGTTCCTAACTCCTCATCTCTTAGTATTTGTCTTGAAGAAGGATATCAATATTTCAGTTTTTGGCCAAGAAATAAAATTACAGTTGTGCTCATTAACCTTACCTGTAAGCCCTGCCGACTGGACTAAAAGGAACCCATGCTTTCATCATTTATATTTTCATGCCTAGTATTTAGAGGGGGTTTCTGCTGGAACAAGAGAGGATATAAAGACTTCAAAGCAGGTGCAAAGATGATACACAAAAAAATGACACTGATTCCTTTTACAGTATTGGGAATTGTGGATTTTAGTAGATTTGCCATGTAATTGTGAGGTGTAGAAAGTGAAGAGAGGACTATATGAATGATGATCAGCTGGTATGAGACCCCAGCTCAGGAAGACTTGCAGTTAATTTTAGTGGGGTTCATTCCCTCTCTCTATAGCAGAATAATTTAATTTAGCATATTTTATGCTTATGTTTGCATGATCTGCTCCTGCAGCCCTTATTCTCCCACCAGTACATTTTTCGAGGCAGCAGGTTACTGAACCACCCCTTTACTTGATGAAACATGGAAAGCCCAAAGTGCAGGTTGTAAAATCCAGGGCCTGGGTAGAGCCACACTTCAGGCAGGAGTTAGGAGGGGCACTTTGGTTTGTGAATGGTGTGCATGTTACAGACATACAGTCTATGAACGTAGTGTAGTTGCATGTAGATGTAATTTTTTGGGGAACTGTTACTAATGCTGAAGATGAGTGTCATGCAAGTGTAAGTGACAGTGGGGATGGCGAGGAACACGCATGCAGCTGCTACGTGTCTGCAAGCAGGCTACTTCTTTCTCCCTCCATTCAGTAACCCAACATGTAAACTTGATGATTTCTCAGTAAGTGGCTGATGCAGTGAAGCGTTCAGTGCTAGATGGTAGTAGAAACCAAACAGAAGCACTTCGCTACGTTTTACACTTTTACTGTCAACAAATATTGTACAGACAAGTTTAGGTACAGCTGAGACTGGTGGCCAGGTGATGAATTCCAAAACAGCTCAAGTTTTGAATGCCTTCAGGGAGAGAACTTGACTGAGCAGAAGAGAGATGGCTGTAACTTCTCAGGCAAAGCATTAGCTGCCAGAGATGAGCTTCTGAGATATTTGGCCATTTATTTTATTGAAATATTTATGTCTAATAAAAAGTTGACTCTTAACCACTTCTGCATCAAACTACATGACACTGGATGACACCTCATTACAATTCTAAAACCTCAAAATCGGTCTGCTTTTTACAAGTAGCTTTCTCACTAAAGATTATAGGAGGATATTTTGCCAGAGAACTAACCAGTCACAAGGAAGACACAAAAAAAACCCAAAACCTAACCCTGTTGCAGCTTTCCTTTCAGTCTTAGCTGTAGCACATCCTTATGCTAACCAGAACAGTACAGATGTCTGATGCTTTCTCAGATCCTACTCTAGTTTATCTTTTTTAAAATGTCATATCCTTACCGCGTGCCAGCTAGCTGTCTTGCAACTCCCTTGGTTAGCCAAATGTCATCTGTGTCCCACAGCATAAAGTGTACTTACATATTTTAAAAGTGGGGAGGGGAGGAAAAGAGTAGCTGCTTTGCCTTTCACTCTATTGGAGAAGTACTTGAAATTCCTCACATTCTTCTCTTGTTAACAGTATGTTTACTTTTCATCACTGGGTTATTAGGATTAACAAAAGTCATTGCTTCAAGCTCATTTAATTTGAATTTAGTGAAAGCAAACTACCTCCTGCAGACTGTAGGAAACATTCTTCTGCCACAGAAATGTATTAATTTGCAAAAAGCAGCCACCAAAAAATGTGAGACCCAAGGACCACTTCCACCCCCATGGTCAACATCACTGTGCATGCACTGCATTCTAATGAAGTACCTTATGTTGCAAATTCCAGGACAGTTTGAATAATCTGACAGTCTAATTAACACTTCAGTCTCTCTATCAAACATTTGCTTTCAATGCCAAGACGCTTTTCCTGTATATACTTTCTAGAGCGTGGGGTTGCACACTGCATATACCACTTCAAAAACGTCATTTACCCAACACCTTAGACTCAGCTTTCTAGTGCATTGCTGCATCTGTAGTAGAGCTTGTTTTAATTTTCAGAGTGTCTAAGCTTTTCAGAATTCAAAGTTTTCACAGAACGCTCTTCCATGTGCTGTATTTAAGTCTGGTGCCTATCGGAATGCTCTACTAAGAGTAGCTAGGTAAATAGTTCTTTATTAAATGATTAATTCCATAAATAAATTCTTTTAATTCACTGAATATAAAATTAAAATCATTTACAACTTATTCCAGTATTACAGGGGCTGGAAGGGGTAAAAAAAAAAAAAAAAAAAAAAAAACAAAAACACACTCAAAAAAAAAAAGCTACAGTTTGATAAATAAAATACTCAGCTTTAAAACAACTGATTTCTGTTTGCCATTAAACTACAGTTGGTACATAATAGCTGCCACTGTGAACACCCCACAAGTGCCCACCTCAGGAAGGAATGTAACTTCCAACTTGGTTGGGAAAGGGTGGGAGAAGATGGAGGGAAGGGGAAAGAAAAAAAGCATAGTGTTAAATTGAACAAGATAGAAAAGGTTTTCATAACCAGAACGAAACATTTATCTTATCACTTACAAACAGAAAACAGTATATAATTAGATAAGGTGCTCCAAAAAGAAGCAGTGAAGTTGCTCCAGTACTATGAAGCTTTAAGTATGCTTAAATCTCTGTTGCATTAGTGTCCAGTTGCACAGTGCACTCTTGAAACATCTCAATGTTGCCCTCAAATGGACAAGGCACCATTTCCAAAGGTCCTTTCTCCATGGCTGGTTACTTCAAAATTCTGTTTAGCATCCCACCCCCAACACAGCTTAGTCCCTAAATTTGTGAATGTCATTGACTAATCTGTAGTAGGGATAAGCTTCATTCGCATGCGGACAGTTGTAGTTGCATCGGCAGGACTGGATCATCATGACGCTCTTGGTGAAGGTTTCCCCATCGTCGCAGCGGAACCGGATCTTGACAGTCCTGGTCTGTTGGGGCGTACAGCACCTGCCATCCACGCAGGAGCCACAGTACTTGGGGCGATATTTCTTCACGCTGGAGCATCCCGCATAAGTAAACTTCACTGGGGATGGGGACTTCTTAGTCTTGGTACACTTTTTTCCCTTCTGTAAAGGAGAGGTGATAATGTTATTAGCAGGAGATTCTTCTCCAGCCTTTATCCTCTACCCGAAGCAGTTTGGAAAGGAGTACCGATGGGAGTCTGTATTTACCTTTAGGGAGGCATAGCTAGGCTGGCCACATGGCCTCACTTCACATATCCTGGTCTCTTTGATGAGCTTGCAGTCAGGATTGTCGTTGGTAACCCTTGTGGAGATACCAGTTCCACACGTCTTTGAGCACTGGGACCAGGAGGTTGTTTGCACAATGCATTTGGGATTCTCAAAAGCTCGGCTTTGTGGCTCGGATCCAAAAACTGGAAGAAGAAAAGGAGGGCTTAGCTTAAACGTATCCTCTCACTGGGTTTCTTTCTTTCCACCCGGGACTAAGGACTCGTACAGCCATCCTCCCCCCTCCTTCCCTTAACTGCCACTGTCACAGAGATTAGCCTGTACTCACCGGGTAGCATTTTCAGGCCTCCTTTCACAATGGCAATTAGCTCATTGTTCCTGGTTAGTTCGCCCTCGGAATCATCCAGACCAAACTCTTTGCTGAAGAAGCCTTCCAGCTCATCCAGCGCATCCTTGCTTTCATCGCAGACCCACTCTTCGCAGCACTGACCGGGGACCTTGACCAGCCTGGGGCTGGGACAGCCCAGGTTAGGAAGGGAGAGCTCCTGCGGGCAGAGCGGGATGCAGCCCACAGCTCCATCTATGCACGTACACTGGTGTTTACAGTTCGGCTGGAAGCTTTCGCCGTTCTGGTAGATTTTGGAGTTATATTCACACGGTCTCCCCTCGGACTGAGCTGCAGAGATCAACAGAGAGGGAAAGGAGGGAAGTCAGCAGCGGGAATCGCTGGTTTAAGCCCAGGTATTTGCTGGTCTGCTAAATTCAATTTACAGCGGAGCTCCCTACAATGCCCTGGAGACGCGGGGCCCGAACAATAAGTTAGTCAGGAATCACTTTTCCTTATGTGCGTTTAGCGGAGCCCAGACATACTGAATCGCATTCCAGACTGCTGAAGTCATGGGCCTTTCTGCCAAGCTACCAACAACAAAGCATAACCATACATGGACTCAAAATTACTAAACTTCGGCGCTACGGGTTTTTCTCCGGGGGGCGGCGAGCCGCTTACCTCTGCAGATGCCCTTCAGCGCGGCGGGGCTGGCGCCGAAGTTGCACTCCAGCCCCTTGGTGTGGTCGCAGGGCTGCGCCCGGCTGCAGTCCTCGTTCAGCTGCTTGGCGCAGACCTTGCAGCAGCCGCAGCCGTCCGGCACCAGCCCCACGCCCGGGGCGCACTGCGGCACGGCCGCCGGGCACTGGCAGACGGCGGGGCAGGGCGAGCCCAGAGCCTGCGGAGCGGAGCGGAGGCCGGTGAGCGCCGGGAGCGGAGCGGAGCCACCCGCCCCCTTCCATCCCTGCCCTGCCCTCCCCGGGCCGGGCAGAGCAGAGCCGCGGCACTTACCAGGCGGGCCAGGCAGAGGAGAGCGGCCGCCAGGGCGGGGCGGGTGCCCGCGGAGCCCATGTCTAGCGCCGGTGGAGCGGGAGCGAGGGGACGGCGGCTGCAGCGGCGGGAGCGGGGCCGGCGCGGTCTGAGGCGGCGGCGGGCGCGACCGCCTTATATGGGGCGCGGGGCCGCCGCGTGCGCCGCGGCGCTGACGTCGCGCGTTCCGGGCCGCGGCCGCGTCCAGCGCTCGCGGCATCCCAGGAATGCGGCTGGCGCGCGCGGCGCGGCCGCCCCGCCCCGCCCCGTCTCCCGGCAGCGCGGGCGCTGGCGGCGGCCCTGCCCCGGGGGGTGCCCCCGCCCCCCCCCCCCCCCCCCCCCGCCCGCCCCGGCTCCGCGGCCGCTCTGCCCCCTTCGGCCTCTGCTCCGTCTCTCCCCGCACCGGCGGGGGTGGAATAAGGAGATGTTCGCGTTCGGGGCCGCGCCGGTGGGCGCCGGCCCCGGTCCCCCCGCGCTGCCGGCGGCGAGGGCGGCGCTGCGCGGGGCCCCCCTCCCCGCGGGGCCGACCGTGCGCGGAGCGCCGGCCGCACGGTGACCCGCGACCCTGCCGGTACCGCCGCTGCCGGCGGCCGCGCAGCCCGGCGGAGCCCGGCGCCCGGTTCCCGGGGCGGGAGCGAGAGCCCGGGCCCCGCAGGCAGCAGCCCTCTTTGCGCCTGTTTATCACCGGTTTTAGTGTCCCTCGCTCAAATTGGGTGTCCTCGAATAGTATTTCCTTGTTGAAGTTTAAGATTTGGGGTCGGGGAGGAGAGTTTAAGCTTCTGTTGCGGCCTCTTTTTTCTTTTCATGGCTCTAAGTATTTCCAGATGGGGATTTAGACCCCAGACGTAACAATATTTCCATATTTGGTATAGCAGTAGCCTGCATTTTTCACATTTTTCTGCTCTGTTATCCAACCACAAAGCATTCTTGACAGTTTCAGATGTTGTTAAATATAGACTCAACTTGTGTTCCCAGGGCAGGAAATTCTTTGGAATTCCTGTTTTTCACGCAATCTGTCTATCATGATTTAGGAGAATTGTGCTGGAGGAGCCAACTGGCGTTATACTGCAGTTTGCTTCCCTTCTTGAAAAAAGCCCAGCGGTTGAGTCTGCTACCCAGCGGCGTTACAATAAGTCCCCATTCCAGGGATTTTTCTTTGCAAATGAGATTATTGTTCCTAACACAAGTTTGGGTGGTTTGTTGGTTTTGGTTTTTTTGTTGGGATTTTTTTTTTTTTTTTTTTTTTTCGGTCGCCTTCAAGGGTGGAAGGTGGAGGAGCAAACTCAGGCGAAACTTCGCAAAAAAAAACCCCTCCAAAGCCCATGGAAAGCGGAGGAGGGAGGGGGCGAGGGAGACAGTGGAGAGGGAGGGGATGCGAGGAGGAGGGGGATGTGATTAACCTGTCTGCGTAGCATTTCCATACAGTAAGTGTCTGTGTGCGCCGCTCCTCAAGGACGGGCTTTTGGGGAGGGGAAGCAGCAGCAGCCCCGCTGCTCGGAGCAGCGAACCCAGACGTCCCGTCGCCTGCCCGGTGCCGCTGCCGCAAGGGTCACGGAGGGGACCGTCCCGCGGGGACTGTGCCGACGGCTCGGGGTAAGTGCAGCTCCTGGCGCTGCTCGCTCCGCGCAGGGGCCGCGGCCGCGCGTGGCTGCGCACCCCTGGCCGCGTGTGCGCGCGTCGTGGCGGTCTCCGTTTCGATACCCGCAGGAATAATAAGGCAAGCCTTGTTGGACCTTGCCGGAGCCGCAGAAAAGGGGGCTCGTTGTTGTCTTGGGAGCGCCGCTCCGGGACGCGGCTGCGGCCGGAGGAGCGCGGCGGGGGCCGGGCCCCGCCGGGGGGCGCGGGGGGCGCACAATGGGGCCCTGTCTGCGGCCAGGCCGGGCGGCAGCGGCCGCCTGAAGCCTCACGGCGGGCTATTCCAAAAACATACACCGTTTTGTTTCAACTCCTCCAGCGCGCATCTTTCTCCGAGCGGCTCCAGCCCCGGGGGACGGAGCGGGGCAGCCCGTTTTTGCCGACCCTCCCGCAGAAACCCCCGGGGGGGGGGAGCGGCACCCGAGGCGGGGCGGGGCGGGACGGGGCGGCCTCTCCCCGCGGGGGGGCTGCGTGTCCCCGGGGACGGAGGCGGGGGCGGTGCGATGGGTGTCCCCGTCGGAGGGGACACCGGTGCCGCTCCCGTGGCCCTGCCCCTGCGGGGATGTCCCCGTGGCCGTGGCCGTGCCCAGGCCGGGCCCGATGAAGGGTTCCCATTGTGGGGTTTCGCCCCCCCAATTGATTCTCTCCATGCTTTCCTTTTCGTTCAAGTAAATTAGGTCGACGTGGTTTTGTGGTTTGGGAGAGGTGATGGGATGAAAGCTCTGGGCCCTCTTTGCCCAGAACTTGCCCTTCAGAAGGCGGCAGTGGTTTTCTTCGTCACTTGTATGCCTCAAAATTTGACCAGAAAGGACAGTAGCTGAAAGGGAAATTCAGTCTTTAGTTACATGCAGTTATCTCATGAGACTGCCAACATATACCATTTAGTGCCATTTCTGATGACAGGAGGTATTTTATGTGTCCATTAAGAACTGAACAGAGACCACCGGTGAACTTAGATGGCTGCCAGTAATGGTAGTAACGACTTTCCATCCCTACTGATTTGGCTGAGCCCCAGCTGGTGAAGAGGAGGAGCAGGGCTCGGTCCCATTTCCAGACTCCAAGCTCTCCGGTACACCGGGCTTCCCTCGGTTTTATAGACGCATATTTTTTTCTGTGGTACTCGAGTTTTAAAACTTTAAAGTGGTTTTTAGATGAAGAATGTTGACTGGTACTTTTTTTCCCAGGACGAGTCTTTACACAGCAGCATTGTGATCAGGAGGAACAAGTTTGTGATTCAACACACTTTGCTTAATGAGAAATACAAAAACTTTTCAAAAATTTTGAAAAAGCAGAATAAGCTAGCACACCAATGCGTGGTTAAATTGGCCAGTTTTGCTTTTCAGGGATTTATGCAAACATTTGTTTATTTAATTATATCTAATTTAAGGACACGCACCAAACATTTTGCTCTGATCTGTGATTTTCACAACATTCAGCAAATGCCACAGGAAAAGTCAATGAATAGTGCCTTTTCTCACTTGATTTCGTGTCTTACCACACATTCACACAACGTTGGTGGGAAACTGTAACTGAACCTACATTTGCTCAAAAAAAGGTCACTTCAAAAGCTTTGCAGCACCTTTTAACAAACCTGTCCTGAATTTCAAGTAGTTGACAACACCTGAGATGGGTCGAGTTTCTTCAGAGTTCAGGTTGGACTGTGACCCTTTCCTAGGCTTTCCCTGCACGCATTTCCCTGTCACAACCCGTGACCCAGCGTTTACCTTCCAGGCTGTGCCTACATCTCCTGGATGTATGTAAGGAAACAGGAAAAGCTTTGGATTGTCTTCTGTTTTTAGATTTTGTTCAGTGTAACATACTGTTCTAGACCTTTGTCATCCTGAGTGAACTGGGAAATACTCCCTACTTCACGTCATGAAGTGTATTTTACTGGCTCCTCACTTTTTGTGCCGCAGGCAATTGCTGTTTGTCAGGTAAAGTCTGCTGGGAGCTTGGCTAATGCAAAGCAGAAATATGAAACAGTTGGCTTACGGAGCAGGTATTACCGATTTACTGAGTATATCCTGTCGTTTTCACAGGCCTGTGTCTCTCCGGGGAAAGGACTTTCCAGAGAAACAAATCGAGAAAAAATAACTGGTTTGTCTTCCTTCCACCCAGCGTCAGTTTTTGGTGGCCGTGCGTAGGGACTGCAGCGCGGCGTAAAGTGCTGTGTAGGATGGAGGCTGCTCTGGTTGCTGGTGCTCCCGCTGACAGTAAGTATCCAGCACCAAACCAGAGAACACCAGAGGTTCACAACCACGTGGATTCTAGAGAAAAATTAAATCCAGAGTCCAGGCCTGGATTAATCTCCTCTTCTTCATTCTCTTTTTCCTCTGCCCATCCTCTGCTGCCTGTTTCTCCTGTCTCTCTTTCTTCTCCTTTTCCCTGTTCCAGTCTTTCTTCCCTGTGGCCTTCCCTCTTCCAGTGTTTACCTACCTTGGGCTGGGCCTCTCCCGCAGCCCCTGCCAGGCCGCTGGTTCCTACTGCACTAAATCAGTGTTCCCGGAGTCAATGGCTCCTCTCAGTTACTCACAGGAGGTGCAAATCCAGTGGGGCAAATTAAGCATAGCAATGCACAGGCAGAGTGGCTGAGTAGCCAGAAGGCTTCAGCAGCTAAACTTCAAGTGGGTTCAGATTTTTCTTCTTGCTTTGATTTGCTCAGAGTATATGCTGAATTCTTCTGAGTATGGAATTTCCTATTTGTTTTCTTCCTCTTCCCTACTGCCTTCCCTTCAGTTATGCTTATGCCCGTCAGTTGTATAGTCTGTGCCTTGCTGTGGTTTCTAATATTTGAGGGGGGTTTTGCTTTGCAGCATTTTGCACTGAGAGACACTTTGCTTTGTAGGTATACTGCATTTTCCTCTGGCTGCTGTCAAGGTCTTGCAGAGGTTCCCGTTGTGTGAAAGTGGAAGAGGGACTTGTGAGCCTCCTAATCCCGCAGGGAAGCAGAGAAGGAAAATGTGATGGAGTATTCAGTTGTGCTCATTGCAGGTTCAGTGTGTGAACTGCATTGCTACACAGATACACCTTACACAGATATAAGGGAGGTAGCAGCATAACAGAGGCAAGAAGCATCCCTGCTGATCATCAGTGGGTTCCTGCTGACCAGCAGTATGTACTGCTTGGTTTTCTTACCCCAGGCTGGATGCAGAAATGCAAAGCAGTTACAGCCAGATCCTGCTTAGTTCCTCCTGCCCAGACAGAGACTCAAAATACCTTTGTCACCATCATTAATTTTATTTTAGTACCAGCCACTACCATTTCCTCAGTGAGGCAGATGGATTACTTAATATTTATTCACCTGCCCTCACGTGTGTATATTTCAACACTAGGCTATACTCAGAAGATGTAGCTTGCATCGATCACATCCCTATAGCTGAAGTTTGCAATGAAAAGACTATTAGGGGCTTTGGCAATCCACGCCACAAAAAAAAAAAAAAAAAAAAATTTAGAAAGTCCTATCTAGCACCCGGCTGCATGTGGATTCTTTATAGTCATGTCTATTGTTTTCAACCAATGTAGTGATGTAGCTTGCAAATAATAACAATATAGCCTGAAATCTTTATATATTCTAGAAAAAAAAATTTCACAGCTGTGTCTCGTGAGCTTGATGAAGGAGGCTGAGGCATCAGGAGCATAAACAAGTTCTTTCCCAGCATCAGCTGAAGTGAAGGTCCCAGACAGAGATCTCACCCCAGAGACATAATCATCCCAGATGACCTCAGCAGAAACTTCTTAACTTTAAACTTTGGTTGTCAGAGTGCAGGATTTCCCAGTGGAGCAATGCATGCAAACTGACATCCATTAAGACAAAATGAGCAAGCTCAAAAGAAAATTGCTCATGATTGCAAGGACTTGGTAGAGGTAGCTGAACCTGATTGCAGTCAATTGAGTTGCACCCGAGAAATCCTTGATCAAAGCAGACTTCCAGGCTGTGGTCCATAATGGTTGTCAGCTGCTGTCTGCCTCAGTCTGCAGCTTAACTGCACCTCAGAGACAACTGCCTCCTGCTTTTATCTGTGGTGTGGAACGTGTACCCCAGAATATGCTCTCTTTGGTATGTTCAGGTTTGCTTGTTTGTTTTATTTTTCTACATTTGAAATACGTAGCAAACTCTTGTTACCCCAAAGGTGTTTTGTTTTGTTATAAGCTGTGTTTCCTTAAGGCCAGTGTGTGTCAGAGCTGCAGGAACTGTCTACCCTCCTTCTGATGCTTTCCCTCCCTCCCTGCTGCTCATGACCTGATGGAACCGTTTCTTGTCACTGATACGCAGACATTCAAAGGATTTGCCTAGCCTTTGATTTTAAGAACACGTTTTTGTAGCTATTTTCTTTTTTTTTAAAAAATAGTATTGATTAATATTGTTTTTTTCTTGCATGTAAATAGGAGGGGAAGCCTGATCTGGCAGGATGCTGAATGTGCTCTTGCTACACAGTGAATTCTGTCACTTTGCTTTCCAGGCTAGCTGCTGGAAATGTCACAGGATTAATTTCAGAATCCTCTGAGGTGCCTGTTGGCTTTGTCCAGAATCATTACTCATTCTCTGCTACGTACACAAGCCTATTAAAACACGGTGAGACCTTAGTTGTGTTTGCTGCGTTACTGTTCATTTCCATTCTGTTCCATCTGGGCTCCTACCCTTTGCCTACCGATACATTACATGAGCACTTTGCAGCAGCAGCTAGCTGTGTTCTTCTGTTGTATGTGCTTATTTTATGGCATACACGAGCTAACCGAGGCAAAGAAGCCATCCACGACCTCCTTTAGGGCTACTCTGCTGCTGGAGATCAGCTACTTGCATGGTTCTCTGGCTTGTGCCCCTTGCTTCTAGTCTGTGATAGTGTAGTGAAAAAATCAATAACAGACAAATAAGTAGACACGATGTCATCGTTACAGATAGGGAGGACTTGCAGGCAGCCAACGGATCATGTATGTGCTTTAAGAATGTTTGCGGAGACAGCGTTATGATCCAAGAATGTGCAAATTGCTGCCCATCCCAGAGTTGCGTGCCTGCGATTAGGGAGAAGTGCTAAACCCTCTCTAGACTTGATTAGCATCCAAATCTGAAAGATGCATCTTGCTCTGTGGAGCTGCTTGGGGGGCATTTTTCTAGGGGCGCGAAGAAGAAACGTATGTGAATGGAATCTCTTCCTCACCTTATCTCTGCTGGGGACTGAACTCAACCAGGAGGGAGCTGCTTTGCAAAGGGGTCCCCGCGTGGGCTTGGCCCGGCGGCTTGCGCAGACCCCGGCAGAAGGACACCCCTGAGTCAGGCAGGAAGGCTGCCGCCCGCCCGCTGTTTTCCCAGGGACTATGTCCTCAGGAAGCACAAGGTTAGCAGGGGCTATCAGCAGACTACTTTGGTGCGGAGACTTTTTTACGACTGCATTAACGTCTCTTTTCCTGTTGTTGTACAGAAATTATGATTCTTGCTGTCAGTGTTGAGATGAAAGCGGGAGCTCTTTCACATGGAGCAAGCATTAAAAGCTAGCTGTTTTGTTAATCGTAAAAGAAAATTAGTGCTGGCTGGCAGCTATCTACTTTCAGAGACATTTGCTTTTGTGTTGTTACTCTTTTAACTCTGCACTCGTCTGTATCCTTTCATACACAGCTACCTATTTGTCACTCTCCTCTCTTGCTGCCTAGCTTGGGGTCTGTTTCTGAAGCTCCCCACAAGCTCAACTTTCAGACTTAACAGGAGAACTGGGGATCAGAGCAGAAAAATGGGAGATAGGATGGGTCTTTCAGGTGGGCAGTGTGCAATAACATGATAATGTTTGTAACCGGTTTTGAGAAGAGAGGCTCTGGTTTCAAGGAGTGGGCTTTTTCAGGATGTACCCATACAGTGTTTAACAGTGCCATGTCAAAATAAAAATCATTGACTAAAAGTGCGCCTTACTTGTGCTGCTAAAAACACTTCTAGATTATACATGCTGAAAACAGTAAATATTTAATGTACAGGTTTACTTTTCCTGGTTTATAGAGAGCCCAGTGGGCCTGACAGAGCAGCTAGACAGATGTGTTTATAGCAAGCTCCCCAGGCGGGTACAATGCTGCAGTGTTTGGCCTGCGAGCACCACAGGGGCATGCTTAAAAAAATAAAAGTGTTCCATTTACACTGGGGGAAAAAAATCCTGAGAATGTTTCTATTAATATTAGCTCGCGTAAAACCCCAAATTCTACATTTCAGGTCTTACACGTTTTGAAAATAGAGGACTAGATGGTGGTTGGTGAGGATGTGGGGTAAGAAGTGTTTCCTCACTTACACAGCCAGTGAAAGGGACGGTCAAGGTGGCAGTTCTTGCAGGAGAATAAGGTTGTTGCTGATGAAGGTTGGGTGTGAAATTAAGAGTTCGGGAGAGAGCAGAGAGGGGCAGCAAACCCTGCGCACGGGGAAGTGTGGGTAAGTGGGTCCACAGGCCAGGGTGCGGTGCCTGTGGTTTGCCATGGACTAGGAGCTGGGGCTCAGGACCGTGGCTGAGAACCTATCAGCAGGCATGTTCCTAAGAGGTGAGAGGGACCAGAGGCTGTGGAGAAAGCAAAATGCACAGAGCCCTCCCCTCGTGACAGGATGCACACACCTCCCACACCTATGAGATGCTGAGGGGGACGGTGGGAAATCCACATTTGGGGAGATTTTTCACACGTCCACTTTGATCTTGGCTGAGGTCTTATCTGAGCACTGGCTTCTGATCTCAACTGTACTGATGTTAAAGCCGATTTGTCTGGTCAAAATTAATGGACTTAATTAATTAGCATTCAGTAATTAACTGAAACAACTGACATTTGAGTTGTTGGAGAGCTCCCAAAGAATGGGTAGCTGCATCTGCCTCTCTGATTTCCTCAGAAGTTATCCTTGGCTGAGAAGTGAGTTTATTTTGATAATCTGATTAAACAGCTGGCAGCTTTTTAACTCTTTAAGAAAAAAGATTAACATTTAAAAAGGAATTCTTGGGCTGACTAACTTCACGGGAAAATTTTCTGTTGAAGAAAAGTAGAGTTAGGAAGTAGAAGTCTGTATTAAGGCTGACTAAGCACTCCTATGATTAAATATAGCCATATATATATATAAAAAATTTAATAGTCATCTCTTTGTGTGAATAAAGCTAGGAGTCCTGGTGAGGTTGTTTTGCTTTCCCACCAGCTTCACCTGCAGAGGATGTCTTTACCTGACTGCAGGTGACCTGCCATCCTGGTGACAGAAGGGGATGGGGCCATCCGATCAGTACCTGCTCAGCTCAGGACAGCACTATCCTGGTAAAAGCAGCTCAGCACCTCTCCTTACTGGGGCCTTCCAGCACAGGGGCACTGGGCTGCCTTTGCCATTGAGCCCATGCTTCAGCTTCCTTGTCTGCAAGCTCCTCTTCTGACCAGTACAGTGCATAGGCCACCCCGCTGCACCTGGGAGCAGCACGAAAGGAGGGGGGTGAGAGAAGGGGGCTCCTGTTCCAAGAGCTGGTATTGCCACAACAGCACTAGGGGCCATTGCACATCCAGAAGTGGCAGAATAATGCAAGTCTGTCTCTGCAAGCTGAACTACAGGCCATGTTTCAATACGGCCCGCTCGTGCCTCTTTACTGTGCATCAGCTGTGAGCACCGATTCAAGCAAACCCAGCCTTCTTAGGCCCAAACTGAGATTCATTGATTGCAGCAGCAGCGCTGGCCTGAGGCACCCTGCTCCGCCGGCGCTGCTCCCCGGCGCCCCGTGCCCCTGCGTTTATGGCCTCCCCCTTGCTGTTAGTGGCACACAGGTCTGCAGTAAAACAAAGACTCCAGCTCGGGTCTCCCAGGGGTAGCAAGCCAGCACATTAACCCACTGTGTGACCTGGCAAGGACTTGTGACTCTGGATTTTATGGCAGGATTCCCTTGCCCAAGTATCACGTGTTTAGGAGGCTACACAGTCGATGCACAGTCACCTCCTGAAGGGCAGCTGGCATGATGACAGTAGACTTAAAAAATGAATGAATTGTCAGCTTCAGTCTGGATGTCACCATCATTTTAATGCTAATGGACTTTTTCCTCAGCCAGCCTCCTGTCTGAATGGGGAGCACAGAAACATCCCAATATTTATGGGATTTTAACTAGATTAGTTACAAACCTATAAAGCAAAGAAAGAGACAGTTCATCCAGTATTGGGGAGGGGAGTGTTAAAAATGCCACCTCAGATAAAATATTATGGGAGTTGAGTAACTGTAAATAAGAACCTTGCCTATGAAATAGCTTCTTATGTGAGCTTGGGATGAGGGCCAAGAGAACGTCTAGAGCTTGGGGAAATTTATTAGCCCAGATCAACAGGACTTCTGCGACTCAGGAGATGGGGTGGCAAAGAATTTGCCTGTTGGAGTCTGTACTTCCTCCATTCATGCCTGCAGCAGGAATGTCACTTATAAAACTTTCGAGATGGTTCATCTGCATTTTTTTAATTTTCTTGGTTCTCATTAGCAGCTGCAGTTCTGTTCTGGGACTTGGGAGAGCTTGGTTCAAGTTTTGGGTTTCCACAGCCTGCCAGTACACTCTTGGACAGATCATTCATCTCCCTGTGCTTCAATGTCCATCTGTAGAGAGGAGATAAACATTATTTCCTGACTCACGGGGATGTCAGGAAGGTGTGCTAAGGACTAGAAGGCATTCAGATACTTGAAGCATGAGTGAGAGTACTACGGGTTCTTACAAATGACAAGAGTGTGCGCAGAGCAGCTACAATGCACAAATTGACCCCTTGCAGAGGGAGGAATGTCATTTTGGTGGGGGGCAATGGATCTTCCCTTTGATCCCAGTCATTTTAGTCACTGCCGTGATTCTCCCAACTTGGGACACCTTTATTTTATGCCCTCTGCCAGCTCAAGCTGGCTGTCCTGATAGGGTCATTGGTGTTTTGATGATGTTAGGGTCATCCTGGCTATGCATTCACTTTTGAAAAGGGCACATGCACGTCAGTAGTGCGTAACTTGGGAACCCACTGCCTTTTTTCCCCATTTTTCATCTCTCATTCCCATTCGCACCATTCTGCTGTTCCTTCTGCTATTCCTTCCCTGTATTCAGCTTTCTGTCTGGGTTCTTCTAGCACGTCTCCCCTCTGCCTTCAGTTCAGTATTTCTGCCTCCACCTCTATCCTCACTCTCACATTTTGTCCGTGTTTTATTTTTCTTATCTTGTTTTTGGAACCCGTCCTTAGCCTCTCCTATGTATTTCCCTTTTCCTCCCTCTAGTTCCAAGAGCTTTTCAGTAAACAGCATCCCTCTCCTATTCTGACTCATTGCCCACTGACAGTGGAAACATTTTATCATGAAAGTGATGCAAAGATCGCCCAGTTTAGAGTGCGGGGTAGGTTAGGATGACCTTGCTCTGCCTGTCAAGTGAAGAGCCACAGGGTCTAATTCCTCAGCCAATGTTTATTTGCCATTTATCTCACATTCAGTTAGTTATTCTTCATTCCTGCCCCAGTGGAAGTGCCTGTGTGTGCTGGGGGGATGCAGTATCGTGCCCTGTATCATTCTGTTCCCATGTGATGGCAGCGAATACCTCGGTGGCTGTTGGTAATGTACTTAGCCGAAGTGTGGGAAAACTCTCAGACTTGAACTCCACTTTGTATTTCCATGCCATATGAAACTCATTGAATGTTTGTCCTTCCCTTCACGTGGCTGCTGCCTGCTCTTGTATTGCATTGACAGATGTGAAATCTATTTGGTCCCCTTTTTAATACGCTGCTTACAGTATAAATACAAAAGCAGACAGTGCTTCTGAAGAGAAATAAATGTAATTGTGGTGGTGGTTGTTCTTATAAATAGTGCAAAGGATTTAGAAGCTATTTAGTCTTTCAGGCAGGAATCAGAAGTGTTCTGTGTAATATAATCTTAAGGCTCTCGTGTTTAGCTATCAAAGTCTTCCCAGTTGTGATTGGCCCAGTTCACTCATTACTGTTTGGCTTCAGTGCAGAATGAGGATGCTCTGCTCTTCACAGGAGTGAGGCTTAGCCTCCAAAAATGTGGTGTGCTGGATCATATTCCTGACCCGTACATGCATATAGCGCTGTTATTCATGTAAATAAGGTATTTGCATGTGCGACTGGTCCGTTTGCATAAAGAATCGTGGTATTTCCACATAGGAATTTTTGAGGTTGGTTCCTAAAATCAGTGCTGCATTTTTCCTCTGCTGGAGTGAAATGCAAATATTTATTTATTGACAGAGCTGGAGCTGATCGTTTTCCCTGTCCAGGTCTGAGCTGTCTGTTCCATCAGATGAAAACAAGTAGTATTCTGATTTCTTTTTAAAATGCATTTGTTCATAACATAACAATTAGTGCCTACTGTCTGCCAGCCCTGGTAGAGTGAGATATATAGATATAGATAGATAGATAGATAGATAGATATGTATAATTTTATATATATAAATACATGTATATTTGTGTGTGTATGTATGTGTATGTATATCAAAAGGGGCTGAACGCCCAGAAATTCTCTTGGCAGCCCTGCTGTCTGGTTAGAAAAGGAAGTGAGCTACAAAATTTGAACATTCAGTTCTGAGACTTGAAAGCTTTCTGGATTTTATTACTGACTCAACAGGGTTTTCATTATGTATGTGGCCAAGAGGAGAGGTTTACGCAAGAGGAACATATTGTAATTGAATATGTTTGTAATTTTACACATTGTTAAATAATTGAGATAACTAGATGTCTCCTAAATTGACAAAATAAATTATGCGTTAGCAGCAGTGTCACTGTGGCACGGACAAGTCAATACAAAAGAGTGGCCAGCCCCCGTCCAAGAGATGATCTCCAGTGCACAGGGGTCCTGATCCAGACGCTGAGTGACATTTTGCTGTTGATGTGAATGGGAGCCATCTTTCCCTCAGCATATCTGGAATCCTCTAGCTGCCTGTCAGTCTCTTCGACTCCAGATGATAGCATCTTCAGCTTGCCTTTTTTTTTTTTTTCCTCTTTGCTTTTTAGTAACCCAGTGCTATTTAAACAGAACTTTGAGGCTAAATTTCTTCTGCTCTCATTTTCATGTTAGTTTTAGGAAGGAAAATATTTTGAGAAGCAGATTATCATGCAAAGAGAGAAGGTGTGGGATGCATGGACTAAGCTGTAAATACAGACTGAGGCTGTGTCCCGCTGTCCTGGTCCCCTCCTGCAGCAGGGGATGTGCTGTGGGATCACACCCTGTGCCGGTCAGCTCTGCCACAAACCAGCTTGACAGCAAAGTGAATTCCTGTCCTGCAGACAACACACTCACAGCTAATTTTGCACTTGTTCATGTGATGGGTATTTATTCTTCATTGTCTTAAAAAGGTATTTATTTTTAAACCTCTCTGGTCTCTGGTGCCATGCAGTCTTAGTGCATGTGTTCTCATGAAACTACTGTCAGCAGGAATTGCTATCTGTATGCGCCTTTGCATTTTACACATGGGAAGACAGGGCACAGGGAAAATGTAAGGTCACTGGATAATTCAGGCTGGAATTCAGAACGCAGTCTGAACCCCTCTTGCTCCCATTTATGCCCATCGTCTCTCCTGTGCGCACCGCCGTGAGCAGCCTGGCTCTGCCTTTGAGGTAACTGCCCCGGCGGTGCCGGGGGCTGCTCTTGGGCCCCCCGGAGCCTCCCCTTCTCCAGGGCAACCAACCCCCCCTCCTTCAGCCCTGCAGGCTGATGGCATCTTCACTGCTGGCTCCCGCTCAGTGTGCACATGGGAAGCCCACGTCTTCCTCACTCCTCACCCCCCTTGCAGCCACTGAGAGTAGGAGGGGAATCGCTGGTTTCCTTTAACGGGCACTGTGATGGTGTGCTCAGAGCTGTGCCGTGGTCCTGCCGCTGCCCGCAACAGCAAACTCCGTGGTCACTAGAATGGACTTGCCTTCATTTTTGGTCTTTTTAAAAATGAAATATCTTTAGGGCATATGATACGTCCAACATTGTAAGACAATCTGGGTAGCCTCTCAGTTTTGCCTTTGATTTGTTCCATTTGTTCTGTCGTGTATCTTCATGAAGCAGCATCAACTCTTACTGCTCCTGCAAAAGATACACGTGAAATGGTGTTTGTCACCGCAACAGCCGATCTGTGGCACTGAACCACAGATCGCCACTGAACACACTGAAAGTTCAAAAGTGTTTTCTTGCTGGTGCTACATAATTAGTCTCACTGAGGGTAAACGCATATGCAAAATAGATCCAGTTTTAATGTAGGAGATGCAACGTGTGCTTGCCCAGCTGTGGGTACCAAACAGCGGAGTTTACTGCTTTTTTCCACTCACCCCTCTGTTGCCATGCCAGGTGGCCAGTGGCAGGGCTGATGCTCACTGATTCTCCTGCCCACGGCAGGAGGTGGGAGGGCTGGGACTGCTCTGCTGGGCTTGCTGGGGACACAGCGGAAGGCCCAGGAATGTGACTTTGCTGATGCCTGAGAAGGTAACTGGGAGCCCCCATCACAGCTCCCTCATTCCTTTCCTCCCTGTCCTTGGCACCCAAAGATGTGCAGTACATGCCCAGTGCCTCCTGGCCTTAAGAAAGTTAATCTGTGGCTGCTAGACTGGAGACTGCAGGCTGCTCCTGCTTTATAGTATAATGTTTTTGTGATGTTATGCTGTCTTTCTTATTAAATGCAATTATTTTAGTCACTTTTGTCTGCTAGTTATCCCTCTATTTTTCAGTCCATTGGTGCAATTTCAGCCAACCATGAAAAGAAGGTATTTGTCTCTGAGAGATTAAGCCAGAGGCAGAGCACAGGAAGGCGAGCAGCCGGGGGGAGGAAGGATACCCTGCTGATACCGTGTGAGAGCCGTGGGTCTGAGCACAGCTCCAGTTAGAGGCTGGAGGAAGAATCCATGGTGGGGAGGAAGAGGGAGAGGCTGTGAACACCCTGACCACAGAAAGTGCCTCCTTGGCGCTCATATGGTCTTCAGGCACCGGAAAGTCCAACCGCAAGACACAAATCCATAGGAAATGAGGTCTCATTAGTTCCACTGCCCACAACTTGCTCATGGCTCCACCAGCACTTCCAAGCGTTCAGTTTGGTCGTAGGGCTACTGGAAACTGGGCAGATGTCTTCCCTGAGTCACCCTGCCTTTCCACATCGCCAAGGTTGAGGTGCTTTGCAGGCCAGGGCACTGCTAGGGGAGGTGATGTCCAGCTGTCTATTGTCATACAGACATCCAACCTGGGTCTGGTGTGCTGGTGCATTGAAATATACCTGGATCTTCATATTTTTGCCAGAGATTTTACTAACTAGAAAAACGTGCCATTATAGGAAGGCTGTACCAGTTTGTTATTCACGTCCTCTCCCCGGTGAGAAAGAGCCAGAGAGCATGTTTTAAACGTAGCCCATGGTCAGATGGTGTGGTGAGTGCTGGAAGGCTGGGATGGTCTGGCAGAAAAATAATTTCCCCTTTTAAAACCACTGAACAGTCCTTGTTCCTCCACACTCCAGCTGGTTAGCTTGGCCGTGCAGCCCGGGCATGGAGATGTGGCCGGATCTGCTCCTGACCCCCCCCAGCATTCCGGGGCCAGCTCTTGCTGCAGCCTTTGCCACCGCCGGCAAGGGACAGGCTCTGCCCCGATTTCAGCTGCCAGAGAAGAGGGGCTGGGGCAGGGGTTCTGAAGGGACGTCCTCTTCCCATGCTGGCAGCTTTGCAGCCTATTCATGATGCAGAGAAACGGTGTGGGGGTGTTAACATTTCGGAGGGAGGGTGTGTGTTCACACCAGGAGCAGAGGTGGCAGGGGAGAGGGCCAGGGGTACTGCCTGGTGTTGGTGCTGCCTTTTGGTGTTGGGTTCCCATCAGGGATCAGTGGTGCCACTCGGTCCCACTGTCCTGAGGGGAGAGATGGGAGGTGGTAACGCAGCTCCTGGGAGAGGCTGTGAAGCACAACACACGGCTTAAAAGAAAAAAATAGCCCTTCAAGAGCATCACTAGGGAAAAATTACCTGAATGCTTGGACAGCCACTGTTCAGTACATGCTAACAGCAGCTCAGATTTTGTGGAGAAAGCACTGCCAAGCCTTTTCCTCGTGCCTGCGTAACTCTGCACCTCCACCTCCCATCTCCCCTCCCAAAAAATGCAACAGCCCTGTGACACAGAGTTTTCCAATGTGATACATTTCTCTAAAATTGCTTTCAAATGTTCCTAGCAAGAAACTGCGCTGCTCGTTCCGTCTGTGGGCCTGCACGGCCGCCGTTGTCGTGGGTGAGCGCGGTGAGGCTGTGGGCACAGCCCTGGATCAGCCTGGGAGGAGCTGCTGGCCACCGTAAACACAGTGTCCCCCAAAAGGTGGGTTATTGCTGGGGAGGTGCCACCACTGCCCTTCCCGGCGCTGCCCGAGCCATCCTCTCCGGCCGGCCGCCTCGCCGTGGGTTTGAGTGCTGTGCCCAGCTGAGAGGGGCAGCCGGCAGCTCGGTGCCTAGCTGCAGCCCAGAGGTGCCACATCTGGCAAGGGCGTTTGAGCTGCTCCTGGGGATGGACCCCTGCGCATCGCGGGGCTCAGCCAGCTCACCCCTGCTTGCAGGAGGGGTCCCCGTGCTCCCGGCGGGCGGGAGGGCTTGGGAGGCAGGTGAGCAAAGATGGCTGGAGTGAATCCGCAGAGCTCGGAGGAATTCCAGTGAAATGCCTGTGCCATCCTTCAGTGCTCCCGCCCTGCGTCCTTTTCTCATGTCTCTGTAAATGGGCTCCTTCGTAAATGGGAGGGGGAAGCAGCGCTTTCGTATCACATGTAGTCTATTAAAAACAAAATGATGGAGAGATTTACCTTCTCTGAGCCCACCTGTCAGTGTTTGCAGTTTTACTATCATATTTTCCAACATCTTCTCAATGTTTTTCTCTCCTCTGTTGCTGTACACAGAGGCAGAGGAAACTTGCCTATGCAGAGGAAAAAGTGAACCAAGCTTTCTCAGATGTTCTAATAAACAGCCTGAAAAAGCCTTACACACTGATCCCACGCCATTTTAGTCATCAGAGGTCTTATTTACAGCTGTAGCTTGCTTAAAAAAAAAAAAAAACAACACAAAGCAAAACCACTGTAGACCTTCTGTAACTACAGATTACCTGGCTGCCTGAAGAAAAAAATCTCCAAAGAAAATTGTAATTAAGTTCAAAAGAATATTTAAAAAACAAACAAACAAAAAAACCCCATGAATATTGTCTTTAGGAGAAGATGGTACCATTTAAAAATGCTAAATGAGTGTAACAGCCCTAGTACCCTCTGCATGTCTCCTGGCCTCGTTCCATGATGCTCATAAATATTTGAACCCTTTGGTGCATTAATCCTTTACAGCAAAGCTGTTAGCCTGGAAGGGCTGCAGCCATCTGAAACCTCACCAGATAGTCTGATAGTTCACAGGTAAGGATTTTAGAGGTTGATATTTATTTATTGATTGATTGATTGATTGACTGATTGCATTTATTGCAAATGGAGAGAAGCAGAGGGATGTGCAGAAAGCAGCAGCACGGTGGTGCCGGCAGGGCGTTGTGCCCCTGTCCTTGACAGGCTCTCGCGGTGCTCCCCTGCCACCCTCACAAACTGCACCTGGGATTTCTTGTTTATTTTCCCTCTTTGAAGGCAAAAATTAAAGCACCTTCACTAGAGAGGACTAAGGAGATGGCTTCTGATAGCCACAACAACAGCACAGCAGGGAGGGTTAAGCAGCCCCGGAGTGATATGGAGCAGTGCTAAGACTGCTCTAAATTGTTGAAGCTATTAACAAACTGTAGGAGTTGTCATCCTGGAGTGCGCTGGTGTCCAGCCAAAACCTCCTCATGTCCAGTGAGTTGCTGGCAGGTTCCCTGCTTGGTGGTGGCACAGGAATGCGTGTGGTGGAGCATCGCCCCAGGGTGGGCCAGGGAGGCCAGTCCTCTGCCTCGGCTGCATCGGCTTGCCCCAGAACTCCCCGGTGGGGAGGGTGGCACGGGTCTTTCCTGGAAAGGTTTTGTTCCAGTAGGAGGAAACAAAAAATGTCAGAAGCCAAATGGAAACGGAAATGTAGCATCTCTCAAAAAAAAAAAAAAAAAAAAAGATGAGGCAATTACAACGTGTTTGTAATCAGATATCACACTGAAAAGATCCAGTGTGAGGCTCTGAGTTCATATGGAGTACAGAGCAGCAGAATTATATGCAAGTGTTTTATTTCATTAGGAAAATCAGCATCTAATCTGTGTGGGAAATGGTAAACTTTGTTTCCACAGAAGTCCTGCTTTTTTAAATTTATTTGTTTGCTTGCCATCATACACATTGTGTTAGTTAAAGAAAAATATTTAAGTCAAAGAAAATATGACGCAGAAGATTCAGGGTGCCATTTGATAAACAATGGGCTGCAAGTTGTCAAAAAAAAAAAAAAAAAGAAGAGGCAAGTCTGGCACATGCTGAATCCATTCCTTTCTGTGCAGGAAGAAAAATAACAATTTATTTCCCATACAGCCAAACTCTTTCACAATCTGCATTGCTCAAAGCTTGAGTAATGTCCAGCAGCACAGGGACATTCGTCTGTCAGGACGCACTTTGCAAGCAAAGGTAAGTCAAGTGGTACGATGCCAAGCTCTCGATGACCCTGTGGCTGATACAGGAGGTTAGAAAGAATACTGTCTGCATCTTGATACAGGGTTAATTGGCTTTCCCTGCCAAATAGCAGTGGGCAGCATCTGCAACACACTGAATGGTTTTCCATTTGGGCCAGGTCTACTCGCAGTGCTAGTTTGGCCGAAGGTTGCTTACGTGGCTCAGATGCCTAAAATGAGTTGTTTTATGGCATTACCAATTACTGACTCAAGATGGTGATACAAACAGTGCAAAGTTTGGATCTCATCTTTCTGGCTCGTGTTGGCTGACAAGTTAATCTTAAAATAGTAATTATCTAATGGGGAAAATCCCACAGATCTAGACAAGTGGATTATAAAAATAGCCACCCTCACTGGTAAGAGTCTCAAAGTAATTTTTGAACCATGCTGTGGCTAAGGGCTGTGGACACGTACCTGTTATCAAAAAAAGGAGCAAAAGTCTGGCAAGAATTCCCCCTTAGTCTGCCTGGCATCAGTCAATACCTGCAGGTCAGCAGAAGATGTATTTATAGTTGTAACCACATGAAGCGAGAAAGCCTACACTTGCCCTGTATTTTTCCATGAAAGGGGTGAAGTAATTCAGGGTTTGTGAATAGATCACTGTTCCTGGACCTTCTTTTTTGACCCTGATTCCCTTTATATAACAGTCTTCTGTTCCTCCTGTGGATATATTTTTTTTTGCCGGGAAAGTTATTTTTGGAATGATGGTATATAACTGCTGTTAAAGCATGCAATAAGGCTTTTATATATATTCTGTGTGCTCACATTTGTTTTATGTAATTGCCACCAAAATTCAGCCCACTTGCTTTCAATTTTCTTTCCATGTTTACCTCTGCTTTTGTTTCCTTCCCATTATTAAGTTTACCAAAAACGTTGTTGGACATCAAGGATTCAATTCAAAGTCCAGAGCTGCAATAATACCTGTTATGTTTGTGCAAAAGTATTGATGTCCTAATAAGTTAATTGTCACATTATATCAGCTGCTTAGGCTTTTTATCTGAGGGGCAAAGCTAGTGAGCTATTTTAACATATTTATATGCACTCAGGAAGACAAGGTAATGAATGAATGTGTATTTGGGACCTACTCTGCTTCTCATTGAACCCAAGAGGGAAGGGGTAGAGTGGGGAAAGAGAATTCTTTCTACTCAGTTTGTGGAAACCTAAACCTGGCCTTCCTACAAATAAAGACCAGCAAACCCAGTCTTAAAATACTTTTGTACTGAAACATCTGAAATTTTACCAGATAGTGACTTCATAGCATGAGGCCACGTCATTATTACATAAGAGTGCTCTGGCTATATGCATTTTGAGATACTCTTAAAATGCAGGAATGAAAATACATTCTGGTAGAAGGATGGAGACTGGAAACTTTTTCTGGGAGAGTGCTGTTGAATAGAGACATATTCTTTGCATCATTTCTCTACTTCCCGAAAAAATCTAATAAAGCTAATTTAGTTGAGAGAACAGATACAAGGTCTTCTTGCAAAGGTTCTTCTTTTTTACTGTAAACCATACTCAGGCTGGGATGCTTGCCACTATTATTATGCTCCTAAAATCTTGTTTCAGCATACAATCAGGTTGGCCTTGCCTTTTGGAGGTATTGAGCATGTAGGTTTTCCAAATTCAGTATGGGCTTCAGAAACCTTAAAAATCTTTAAAATTCTTAAATTCTGCTTAAATGCCTTAAGGCCTGACCCTGGAAATTAAATGTATGAAGGGTCCACCTTGCTCATAATCAGAGGAATGCCTCTCTTGAACAAAATCAGGTTTGGTAACCCACATTTGAAAAAGCCCTGGAAGCTTATGGTGTCAGTGACTCATCCTGGGGGTGAATAGTGCTGGAGCTCGTATGGGTTTTCTTTAATGGGTATTTTTATCCTTGTTTTGTTTCCCAATTCAGGAGCTTTTTTGTGAATGAGATAATCTGTTATTTTCAAAACTACAACTAGGTACTTCTTAGACTGTTGATTTGATGCCATTTTTAGTACCCATTATGTCTTTCCTGTAACTCATTCCCAGTTCTGAACAGATACTCTCCAACATGTGGTAAAGTAATTTTGTCTCTGAAGTGTATATAGATCATTACAGACTGTATCACAGAGCAGGTGTCCATGGATGGGGATGACCATTTTCCATCTGTTTGTTTTATTCTCTGGCTTATTTGTCACTATTAAGTGATTACTGCAGTGACAGAGCTCCCCAAGTATGCATTACTGAATTTCTATTTCAGCCGGGAAGCAAGATGATAGCCCTTTGGCATGCACACAGCCCAGGGAAGACAAATATGAACAAAGTGGGGCTTTCAGTTCCCATATCTCTGCAAGATCTTTTTTTTTTTTTTAAATAACCTTGTAAGGCTTAGTAATGAGTCTCTGCCCACGCAGGCTCAGCTGCAAAGCCATGGGGGTCAGAGGCAGAATGAAGCGGGAAGTGGGGCGGAGGGGGGGTGCCCAGGAGGGCTCTGTGGGTGCTGGCGTGCCCGGGGACGGGGCGCAGGACCTGCCTCCAGTGCTGCCGAGGTCCGGTCCTGCCAGCGAGGAGCAGCTAGCTCTGCACCTGTGCTGGGGAAAGGCGGGGATTGTGAACCTCATTCCATCTCCTGGTGAAAGCAGTGAGCACAAGCTCAGAAGACAAGTTAAGTTCTGCTCAGCATGTTTATTAAGCTAGGCTGATCAGGCAAAATTACATTACCAAGCACCACTTCTTTCTTGGTTACTGGTACCAAGTCAGTTAATAGCATATGCTTAATTTATGAAGTCTATTTTTATTCCATTGCTCAGTTCCATTTAACTATAAATATTCCACAGTCTTAAATAAATCCCATCAGAACCAAAGTGCTGCTATACAAACATGACGTTATTAGGTCTCTTGTCCCTAAAAGCATTTGGTGTGCCTAGAGGATAGGTAAGACCAAAACACGTATCAGATTTAAAGAGTAAGCTTTCAATTGGCACATCACTGAAATGATGGGGCTACAGGTTACAACAAGCCCAGGCAGGCCACCGACCTGGCTGTCAAAGTGCTCCAGAAGCCGTGGGTCACCGCAGTGTTAGGGCCGGCAGATCAAAGAGCACAGGGGCTGGAATCAGGCCACTCTTATTTTTAGGGTCCTAACTCAGCTCAGCATGGAATGGTAAGGTCTGGGAGGTTTCCCACTGACAGCTGCTGGCTCCCAGTGGATGAGCTGCCTGCCCTCCTGGGGGCCGGATCTGCTCCCCAGGGGCAGGGGCTGCAGCTTGTTTCGAGTCGGGAGAAAAGCAGCTAAGAGGAGTGTGAACTGCTCCCCAGTGTACCTCTGGTGCCCAGGGTGCTGGTGCTGCAGAGTGGTGGGAACTGTTGGCCTCTGACACCTGTCTACAATTCCCAGGTGTATTTCTGCTTCTAGTAGTGTATTTTTTTATCAGTCTTAGATTTTAAGAAATAGCAGTGTACAGGTTGATCACTGTGCAGCCACCTTCTTTGCAGCCCTCATCCATGCTCTGATGAGTGTGAAAGCTGATGGGGGATCCCCTGCGGTGGGTGCGTGGGGCAGCAGGAGGGCTCTGCACCTGGGGGCTGGTGTTGGGAGCAGCCATTGCACACCTCTGCCAGGAGAGCGGGGAAATGAAGGAGCTGTGTGCCCTGACACGCCATGCATTAGAAACAAACGGCACTGGGGGAAACTTCACTGGGAAAGGTATTTGCACAAAACACCTAGAAGCCTTTCAGGCATTTTTTGAGGTGGGGACAGGAAGGTACTGGGGAAAAAACTGTGGGTTGGAACTGTATTTCCAACTATTTTTCAAGAAAACAAATTCCTTTTGAAGTTGTGGGCTTGTTTCATAAATTGTGCATTTGACAGAGTAAGTGGTGGGATGTTATGGTAATTACTAATGTCCCTTGAATATTTGGTTAACCACTATATATAATCCCACATGCAGTAGCCTTTCCAGGGAGAATTTAGATCTACCCTTTGGGCAGGATTAACTGTTACTCTCTTGTTTCAGCAACTTTTCAATTATTTGATTCCAGCACAAGGAGTTTTCCATTTTTGGAGTTAAAAAAAAGGTGTCCTTTTGACATCTGACTTTTAAAAACAAGTTCCATCCTGTACCTGCACGTGTACTGAACTGTGAGGTGACTGCCTGGGCACTGGGCAGGAGGGGTGGGAAGGCTGTCCCAGCTAAAGCCCTTGTCTCTGTTGCATAAATGGATTTAACTTCTTTCCTCCCTAAACCCAAACACCAAGAAAACGCATTAGTGCAATGCTGAACTTTGTGTTTCAGGTCAGATTCTTGCAGAGATATTAACGCTGGAGAAGGTAGCTATCCCTAAACCCGCTTCTCCTACTGGCATCTGAAACATACCCCCACTGCCCCACCCTGTCCCTGAAGTTTTTCTTTCACGTCTTATTTTATCCTCGCCTTCCTTCTCAGTTCTAGGAAAGTCTCCCCTGGTTCATATCCTGAGCCTGCCCACAGCGGGCTGCGCAGGCTCAAGGCAGAAAGGGGAAAGAACCCACAACATCCACTCTCCCTACACTCAGTTTTTCTCTGCAGGGAATGACATATCCTTAGGCTATCAATCATCCTTGCTTTGCAAGTGAAAAAAACTGCTTGAAGATACAAACACTTAGGTGATCCCCTAAATCAGTTTTTTCTTTGGTGTGTTGAAGTATAGACACACCTATGCCTTCAGAAGAGTTTCTAGTCTGGGTCTGATTGACTAGATTGGGTCTCTGAATGGTATGAGTACCTCTCTGCTTGGCTTTACAGCATGCATTTATAGATTTTATTTGTATCCAGTTGTTGTTTTCCATTTTCAGCTCATTTGTTGCCTGATTGGGATGCTCGTCTTGTTCTCCATTACTGAGGCAATACGTGTCTTACAGAACTCTAGCCAGAGCTACCCGATGGTGTGGCCGCGGACGCTGAGCCCTCTGCCCGCCCAGCCTCGCTCACCTTCCTTCCGCTGGTACCTCTGCCCACATTCTCCATCTTCGTGACAGTTTGTCTCATAAATGCATTCAGGCATCATCAGCACAGCTCCTCACTACTGCTCCGATACCAGAAAACAGGCTCTGTAAGTGCTATATTTGATACATTGTTTTTCAAGACAGTAATTGCAAATAAAGTAACACATTACAGCCACTTACTGGCAGAAATCCTTATAAGCAAATTAAAATAAGATCTTGGTTCATTGGAGTACAATTTGAAGCTTAGGAAAATGTCAGCCATAAGCCTTTGCACTCTGTATAAAATAAGACTGGGTCTAGTTTCCAAAAATGAATTTAAATACAAATTAAATACACATTTCACTATGGATAAGCCTTTTTATAACCTGCAGAGGTTACGAGAGCAAACTTTAACGAGCTCCCAAATGTAGAAACCGTGACAATAGCTCTGGTGCCTTTTTGGATGTAGAAACAGAGCAGCAGTATGGTGTGAGGCATTTCAGTATTTAGATATCTGCAGTAGACTATTTCAAAATGTGTATAATTTCTTGTTTCATTTTCCATCTTCACATGCTCACTTGAAGGCTTCCAGCTTTGTGTTTTTAAGTTGGTCCAAGCGTCAGTCAGCTGAAATGACACATTCTGCTAATCACGCTCTGCAGAATTAACTGGGCATAGGAATAGTGTTGTTCCTAATCAGCACAAGTAAATATGTGTTTAATAATCCAAATTTAAGCAAGACTAAGAGTTGAGTGTTTCTGACAGAGGTGGGGATAGAGAGCAGGGGCCAGAGCCACAGATAGCAGTTTTGGTGTCTGGGCCCTGGCTTTGGATGGGGACTGTGGTGGCCACCATCTGAGGAGGGCAGCTGGGGAAAGTGTTTTGTTCCTCCTCAGCCTTCCCACGTGTGCAGGAACTTGTTCCATCCCCCGGCCAGCTCCTTTGGCAGCCCTGCCAGCATGTACCCAGGAGATGGGTTAAGTTATATCGCAGTGTGATGTAACTTCTTGAGAAGCTAATGCAAATAATTGGGCATTACTTTGTTTGCGTTGTGAGCAGACTGGCAAGAGTGAGTTTGAGGAGGGATTTAAAAGACGAGATGTGGTAGGCTGAGCTGAATTAGCAAAACTCCTTATGGAGTGGTGGTGCAGAAGAAACAGAAGAAAACATCAGTCTGGGTGAGCCTGAAAGGAGCACCAGGGATGTGTGTATAAGAGATGGTATTAGAGTCTGATGAGACCAGGGCTGGATTTTCAAAGGAGGAGCAAAGAGTAGATCTGCAGATGGTTAAAACTTTTATACTGAGACCAGAGAGATCTAGAGTGGCTCTCACCAGCTTTGGGCTTGCTCTAAGAAGCCCAAACCTGATAAAGGACCATAAGGAGCTACAGTTTTGAGGTATCCCAGGGTTGGGCAACTTCAAAAGCAACATTATAAGCCAGTGCGGTGGAATGGCTGAGTGGCAGGGTGGCTGAAAGGACACCATGCTGCAGTCACGGCCAGGTCAGCCCGGACTTCTCAATGGAGTTCTAAAGAAAGAAATATCAACACTTAGACACATTTTGGGAGGACAGAAGGGGTAAGGAAATGGAGTCCTCCAAAGTTATCTGAGTGGAAGGAGAGGTGGTGGCAGTGCTGACACGAATGGGGTGGGTGGAAGGGGCTTAGGAGGAAGGTGAGGATTCAGTCCGTCGTACGTGAGTGCTCTGCGCAGCTCAGCGTTGCCTACCTACTCTCACTCCTGCCACCTCAGTGGGAAACCCTCCAGGACACAGACAACTCCGTGACAATTGACACTGAGCTGGGGCCTGGCTGGGGAGGGACGAGGCCGTCGGGGAGGTGGCTGGGGCTGGGGCCCAAGCACGGCATGAGGGGTGGGCACAGCTGCTTCCTGCTGCCGCTCGTGTGAGCTTAGCAGACTTCGGTTTCTGTCTGTCAACCTCTAGCCTTTCATCAGCTCCAAATCCAGTCATAAATTTTAAAATATACTATGGCTCTCATACGGAAGCAACCCCATGCTACTCTTTCTACGTATTTCTAACTTATTTTCATAAAAATAACAAGTTTACAGTGAGTGCTGGGGTTTGGGCACATGTGTAAGGGAATTGGTCTCAACCAGATGGATGCACACAAAACCCAGCTGTGAAGGTGCTACATTATTTAGAATAGACATCCACTTTATTTAATAGGCGACGATCCTATGCACACCCAGACACCGTGCTCACAGGTCTTTGTCAGAGACTACTCTGGATGCTCAAAAGTTATGATTACTCAACAGAAAATAATTCAACAATTTCTAAGCAGTTCTTGATTCTGGGTTGAGTGAAGGAAGTGCATTTCCATTTAAATACCCTTAAGCCCCTGAAAGAGTTTGAATTTTTCATTATGTTTGGAAAATAGCTCGTGCTTCTCTTCTCTGTCTCAAATGTTATTCTCTTATTTACAACTGGCCCTTGTCTTTTCACTGCAAGGCTTCTCATTCATGAGCTGATCCTTTGCACGTCGCTGCTTCTTTCCAAAGCTGGCCTCCTGTTTCAGAAGTCTACATATTCACATATTCAGCTGTGTCAGGCACTTCTGTAAACTTCTTCACTGAGCTATGGTATGTGAAAAACATCACAGATTTTCCTAGACCTTTCTAAGACCTTTTTATCTCCATCACTTTTTTCTGGTTTTGTATTGCTTGATGCAGGCTGCAGAGTAGCAGTTTATGGGTGGAGTGTTTATCATGGTGGGTCATTTGTGATACATTACTTAAAACTGATGTTTGGGTTTGCCAGGATGATTCTGTGTTAACAGGTTTTTATTATGAAAAGCATAGCTGACCTTTAAAGTCCAAAGGCCATATTTATGAATGACTCAGCCTGCTCTCAGTGCGACTGAAGATTACAGTATGCAAACAAAAGCCATAGCATACTTCTCCATGTAACTTTTTGAGAAAGCAGTATTTGCCTCTGGCATTCACCGAGGGAGCTTTCCCTTTGTGTGCAAGAGGAAAATGGGGCAGGCTACAATAAAAGGCATTGTTGCTCCCAGCATGCAAAGAATGATGATCCAAGAACAGAAATAATAGAAAAGTGTTGGGAGGGAATTTAGTTCACAAACATGTCAGAATAGCTTCAGGCTTACTCAAGTTTTGATTCAAGCTTCTCATTCTTCTTAAATTCTTTCCAGGCCAAAATGGATTAAATAGTTGCTAATCTTCAATCATCCAGCATTTCCCTGGGATCAGTGTTCGAGGATGGCCTTGCTGTGCCGCCGTTTCAACCTCCGGTTCCTTAATGACCGTAAATCCCAGGGAATCACGGAGTATGTGCTCATGTGCTGTGATTAAGATCTGTCTCCTCAGATTCCATCGTTAAGGTCCCTGCAGAAGGGGCCTTCTTGCTTTGTGTCCTGGAGAATATCTGTCATGATAGTCAGCAAGTATGTCCAAGTATTGTACCCAACACGTACAGAACAGGTTATAAGCTATCATTTGTATGGAGCTGGTTTCCAGACCAGAATATTACCTGACAGCTGTGCTTACAAATCATTGCAAATAGGAGAATAAAATTGGTCTTGCTGTGACATACCTATACAGATACTGCCAGCCTTGGATTTAAAAAAAAAGGAAAAAAGAAAAAGAACATTTAAAATTGTGTCTTTTTTCTTCTCTTGCTAGTCCAAGTGGGATGTTGTCCAACTGAACTGACAACAAAACAATAATGATAATAATGATAATAATGATAATAATGATAATAATGATAAGAAGAAGAAGAAGAAGAAGAAGAAGCCAGTCCCACATGGATTTTTTTTTTTCCTAAAACTCTTTTTAGAAAATAAAGTCTCATGAAAAGTTCAGAACATGTCTTTTTTCCCCCTCTTTCTCCTTATTCCTACTGAAAACCCCTAGGAGCTAATGCCAGGCAAGAGCTTGCGGTAGCAGCTAAATGTAAAAACTATGTAATTTGCATCCTGTGGCCCTATCAAATATAATTACAAACCATGTTCACAGTGCTGCAAATTACACAGCACTTCACCAGTGTGGGAGATGGCACGTTGCCTATTGTGATAGATGATCCCACACCTAGAATTGACTGGCAGCTTTTATAAAATAGCAAGGCAACCCTTTTGTGCCTGGCTGATGAAGGACAGATGGTCTTTTTCTCCCTGAAGGAGAATTCCCATCAGGCTTTATTTGCCATAGTTTATGTGCATATGAATTATTTGTATTAAAAGAGAATGTATATGGCACTTATTGGTGAACTGTAATGCATTGAGATGAAATGAAATTTTTAACTATTTCTTGGTATTAATGACAGTACTGGCTGTTCAGTATTTTTTCTTTCTCTGATAATGGCCATCATTTTCATTAGCTCTAAGGCACCGTTGTGCTTTTCTGGCAGTGTAAATTCATTGACACTTGCCTGTAAGGCCTCTCTGCCCTTCCAGAGCAGTGCAGCAAAGGCTGAGGTTAAATGAGAATCAAAGAGCTGTTAAAGGAACCAAAAAAAAAGCACAACACAAGTTAATACTCTTTAATGTTCATAATACTCTTTTCAACCTTCTTCCTCCTTAGAAGTTCACATGTAAATTGGAAGGTTACAGATGGCTCAAGGGGAATGACGATTCCCTCTCACTCTTTCTTTTTCCCTTGGTGTATCCCATAGCTTATTTGCTCTTTGGTGAATATAGTTGAAAGCTGTTCAGCTAATCTTGTGGCTTGATTAAGATAATTAACCATTTTGTGCAAATACAGGGTGATTTATACAGCACACTGTTTTGGGCATTGTGGTCTTGAGCTGTCGGGCTAAGTGGGATGCTATTTTACCTTTGTCTTTTTAGAGCTTTTTAGAGCCCTTGTTCTTGGATCCACAGGTACTTAATGGGTTTTCCGAATTTAATTCATAATAAAGTGATAATCATGATGATAAAATAAGAGGCCTGAGCTTTTAGTGGCTTTTTTCTTCAGTATGCTTTGCACAGCTTCACTAATTGCATTAGATTCAGACCTGAATTATTGAAGGCTTCTGAAGAAAACACGTATTTTGGTCAAGGGCAGTTAGGAGCAGTTCCTGGAAACTGTTTGCACTGCTCAAGTTCAGCTGTCCATTAGTTACTTTTATTTATGCAGCACCAAAAATGTGCCAGGAAAATGAAAGAGATTATACAGTTCTATGAGAAATTTTTGCTACATTGTTCCTTACCAAGGAAGTAAAATCTGCTCTTTTTTTCTTAGAAACGACTCCTGCTTCAGTTCACAAAGGATGGATGAAGAATGTAATGACAAAATACAGGTAAGATAGGGTTTCATTTCCAAGAGAATCAGACAAGTCCACGGATGTCAGAATGAAACTGCTCTCCGCTCTGTTTTGAATGCGCTCAGTGGCGTACGCAGCAGTGCCCACCTCGACGGCCGCTTTCCTGCCCGTGCAGGGGAGCGTTCAGAGGCAGCACCCGTGGGGGCTTGGCGAGCACGATCCCCCACGCAGCTAATCAGCTTTGCTCCTTGGCCACGGGCTGTCCTGCTCCTCGCTGTCTGAGAAAGCCGCTCCGAACGTGGCTGGCAGCGCAGAGCCGGAGCGGGCAGGGTGCGGGCCGGAGGGGACGCGGGGAAGTTGGGTGCGAGCAAAAGAAACAAGTGGTTGATGAATGAGTAGGCGGGAAGGTAGCAATTACTGGAAAATACCCTTGGCAGGGGAGAGTGGGCTGCCAAATTCAATGGGAGGTGAAAATGGAGAGAAAGGGGGAAGATGCTGCCTGGAAGGGTCTTGTGAAAAATCCCTGTGCGGCACAGGGACTGGTGGCCGTCGTGGAGCACCTGTGGGGCTTTGGGGGGAAAGCTCACTGGTGGAGCCAGGTGCAAGTAAGGATTTGGGGTATTTTTGTTAAAAAAAATACATCACTGCTAACAACAGCAGGAGGCCCGACTGTAATGAGCTTAATGAATGTGGCGCAAGGGATGTTTCAGGTAGAAGGTGAAATGTGGAATTTCTTATGTGTGTAATTAGGACACTTGGCAGCTGGGTAAGCTTTAATTGCCATCCAAAGCTCCTGATCTTGCCAAAGAATGAAGAGAGTGAAGCAAGCTATTGATTTCCATCTGGGCAAACAATTTACTTCTTAGTGCTCATCAGCCTGATGTGTATCTTCATTCCCTGTCACTGCTGTGCTCAAGCTAAAGCTGCTTTCATCAGCAGATTTCAGGTGGGGGCTCAGTTGAATGTGTGGCTAGAATTGCAAGGCGTTAATGGTAAAAACTGCCTCATTTACCACATATCAGTGCACAATGTACTGTTAGTTTTGGAAAATCTCCACATCTCTAGGTCCTTACATAAAGCGTCTCTTTGCTGTAGTGTCCAGTTGCCTCCCCAAAATAAAATGGGCACAGAAGGAGCCTTATTTTCTCTCTGCTCAACAGGAGCAAAGCAATGTTTATTTTATATGATGCATGTTTGTTTATAAATGTGGTGTTACTGAGCAGAGGACTAGATCAAAGAAGTGGATTTTGCATTTCACTTTGAAGACACAGATGTCCATGGTCAACATGATCTCTTTTGGGGGTGGCTTCCAAATTTCATGGGCTAAATGCCACATTTTTGCCCTGTTGTTGACAGTTTCATTGTTCCAAGAGCACATAGCTGCTGCAGGTCATGATCTTGAAACATAGATACAATGAGGAAACTCATATGTAGACACAAAGTGTAGCAATTTAATTAGGAAAAAAAAAAAAAAAAAGTGGTATTTTGGGGAAAAAGTTTGAGGAGAAAGAGGAGGTAGAATTACCATTGCAAAGCTATCAAAAAAAACAGGCTTGCTGCAATTTACAATATGCAAATAGCATCATTAGGCATGAACAGATTTTATACAACTAATCATTCTAACTTTGTGCATGTAATGGAGATTGGTATGCCTGCACAGGGTAGACATGTGTGTATGGTTTTCTGAAATTAAAAGAAAATAAAAGGTTAGAATAATGAATTCTGTTCTGATGAGAAATGGATAATTAGTCAGATGGTAGTATTCAGCAGATGCAACTTACTCATGTAGGAAGTTCCATCATATAGTGCCCCAGGGGCATTGGACAGTATACAGTAAAAGTAATAAATAGTCAATGGTCAGTAGTAAAATTTGATAGATGTACCCAATTCCAGAAAAATTATTCATACACCAAATAGGAAGAAACATAAGTGCATACAGGGCTGGTTTTCCTTTTGCTCATGTTTTGATCTGGAGTCACTTTACTAGAATGACCCTGCACTGACAGCAATAATAGGGTGAAATCGATCTTCAGGTATCTATATATTGAGTGTGATAAAGTTAAGTGATGGCTTATAAATTAAAATGAAAGCAGTTCTTGACTAATGTCTAAAAAGTAATCATATAACAGTAATATTTTCTAATCATTTTTATCTTTTAAAACCAGCTTTTTCTGACTTACCAGGAAATAAATGCCTAACATGGATTAATTTGGTCATTGTCTAGTTATATCTCGATTTTTTTGTTTGTCTTTGGTTAAGAAAGATTTAACTTGATGCAGTAGGAAAAAAAAAAAATCCAAATTCAAACAGGCCCTCTTGGAAACAGTGATTTATTTCCTGTTGATTTTGATAACTAATCCCATTAAAATAGCATGTAGAGGAAAGCAAACCTTATATGTGGACAAGATAGTAGAGATAAAAAAGGCAAGTTTTAGATTCATACTTGCCAAATTTAAAATAGGAAAATTATAAATTTTCTGTTGGTTGGTTAGATCTTGAATTCCATCTTGTGCTATTAGAGTATTTTTAAATCATGATGTCACTGCTGTGTAACTTTTGTGTGTGTGTATATATATATCTCCCTTTCTAATCAGGAGATGACAATATATGTAGCAAAAGTCATCTGGTACCTCAGACAGCTGTTAAAATACAGCAGCCATTGATATATCCCCTTTGTTATGCAGTGTTGGATTATAGTCTCATTTTATATGCAGAGCAGTTCTACCATTTGTAACAGAATACTTCCCACATGACACTGTCTTGTCATCTTCACTGTTTCTGGAAAGATTTTGAGAAATGACTCATGGTGTGCCCTACTTAGGATACTTCACATGTTGCTTTTTCCGAGGTGCTTCCCCAAACCTTTGACTTTCAGGCCTTGAAAGAAGAGTACCCAGAAGTGAAAGTGTCTGAAACCAGTAGTTATCTTTAAAAATATTGCTTTCTCTTGTGAAAAATAAATAAAAGAATGCTTTTCCCTCTGCTATTAAAAAAGTTGTTTTAAATTACTTCTAACTGAAAAGAATAAATAAGTATATAGTTCCATTCCTGCCATTAACACATCTGTTAAAGTGCAGAGAATTATACTTTAGATCTGTCTATCCCGTAAAACTATGACCGTAATCATTAAATAATTATATTTTATCTAGATGCACAATAAAATTTCTACCATCCCCACTTCCTGTGCTCATTACCATATGGTATTTCTTCTCTGGTCCGGAATGGAATAAGAATATGAGCATTTTGAGGCAGTAGTCTATATGTATTTATAGCAGTAAGAAGTAGAACTGCCAAAATGCATGAAATATACTTTCCTGTTACTGCTTTCAGAGAAATCAATATGAGAGCTATCTGCGTTCAGTGCTGATTTTGTCTTTGCAGTTATATTGTGAAAAGCATAACTGGTCCTCTTCACTTGATTTCACAAACACATTTCAAACAGAACTGAATTTACATGGTCAGCAGAGCTATTGGCAAGCATATTCACTATGTCAACTGACTTCTCTTAGCAGTTTATTAAGACAGCATTCATTCTTTCCCAGTAATGTGGCTGGCAGTGTTTGTATGTCTACCTAAAATTAAAGTGGTTGGATTTCCACAAAATATTAAGTTGCTATCAAATGTAGCAGGATAGAGATTTTCAAATAGCAACAGATCAGACAGAAGTGTGAGCATCAGTGCAGAACATCTGCAGCACATAACAAATAGTAATTTACAGGTCATCACAAGTCCTCAGGATTTTTTTGGGAAAAAAAAAGTTGTAACTGTCAGTTTGAAGACAGCACAGAAAGAGGTGAGTGAGATCTTTTACTGGCGTAACTAGGCATAGTTCCCTGCAGCTGAATAGAGATGTGTGATTTCCATAGAACTTAATGGGAGGAGCTGATTTTTTGGTAGAATTCCCACTAATCAAGTGAAAGGATAGGAGGGTTTGTATTATGTATAGAAGGTTGCTGGTTTTTTTAACATCAGGAATTCAGTTTGATCTACATTTTTGCTCTCTGTGTTTGGAATATGCTGAGGTGGAAATCTTCATTTTGAGTTGTGCTGATCTGTGGGAGAATTCTGACTCTCTGAAACCTGAGCACTGGGCTAACAGCAACTTCATGAAGGTTGACAAGGAGAACTGCAGAGATTTGCAAATGGGTGGACCTGTACAAAATAGGAACCAATGGACCAAAAGCCCTCCTGAAAAGGATCTGAGTGTTACTGTGGGCTCCAGGTTCACAGTCTCCAAATAGTATGGCTGCACTAGGAGGACCATGGCCAGCAAACAGAGAAATTACTATCCCCCTCTACTTGATACTGGTGAGGCCATACCTGGAATACTGTGTCCAGTCTGGGGTTCCCCAGTCAAGAGAGAGATTGAGAAACTGGAGATTGCCTTTCAGAGGAATACCAAGGTAATTTAAGAATCTGAAGCATGTGACATGGAAGAGGAGATTTAGGGAGCTAGGCTTGTTTGATTTGGAAAAGAGAAGGCTAAGGAGGAACTGATAGCAACCTGTGGGTACTTGAAAGGCAGTTACAAACACAATGGAGGCAAATTCTCAATAGATGCAGAGGATAAATCAGGCAGAAGTTGTGCCTTGAGAGGTTTGAACTGGACATCAGGAAGTTTTTGGTCTACAGGTGTACATGATCCTAACACCGAATACCCAGAGATAGGCTCTGATCTTCTTATTGACATTCAGAAAACTGACCTTGAAGTCCCACAGATGCTTCAGCTCATCACTCACTCAGAATCAAATGTTAAGTGGTATCAAGGGTGCCTCATCTCCTGCTGGTTTTTCTGCTGAAGGCAGTGCTCTCTGTGCTGCCTCCAGTCCCCATCGTGTGTGGTGGTACTACTTGTGAGGGCAACTGTGGGGAGTAGGAGTTCTGTCTCCTTCTGAACTGAACCTTAACTGCTCCATTTCTCCATTCTTTTTCAGCTGGTGAGTTAGGGGCATCCAGAAACCTCTAGGTTAAGTGATAAGAAGCAGCACAAATTCAAAAGGAACAAACTGATCACCTGCTGCCTCCTCAAGCCTTCCAACCAGTGTCACTCCCTGAATACTACCTGCTTCCTGTGGAAGTACCTACCCGTTGTTCCCCTATGGAGGGGAAAACAGCTATTGAACATTTCCCTTTGAAGAAGAAAAGATCATTTCACATCTATTCTGTGATGAGCTACAGCAAGAGTTATTGCCACCAGCCTGGATACATTAATACTGCAGCTAATCTACGTATCTTTCAATGTTTTATAGCTTCTTAACTCTGACACTTAGGACAGCATATTAATAAACTCACTAAAAAAGCCTATTGGAAATCTTTCACATTCTTATCTTGATTTGTGATGTATTTATCTGGCTGTTTAGCACAAAGATTTGTGCCAATGAAGCTGGCAAAAGAACTGCTTGCCCTTTGCAGGCACGCAAGGGAAGTCACAGAGTTGTTAACTCGTGTGCATACACGTACACATATAGATGTGTGTATATCTCTCTCTCTCTCTCCATATTCTCTTTCTTGTGGATACAAAAGCTAATTCCACTTTAACAAGTTTGTCGTGAACATGCAGTTTCATAGTTGCATTGCAAGTTATTGACCAAGCCAACACCACAAATGCACCAAGCATGTACAAATCAAGGCAAAAGATGCAATAAGCAAGGCTGGGAATTCATTCTCATGCAGCTGGCTCCTGGAAGGAATGGGACAGCAAACTAAGAAAAGCGAGAAATGCTACAGCCAAATGTCATTGCATCTTACTGCTGAGCTTGCAAGGGCTTTTCAGGCAATGAAAGGGAAGGACAGCCTGCTACACCTGCGGGGTGCTGCCAACTGGTCAGCTGGCTCCATAGAAAAGGTAAATGGAAAGTTAGGATAAACATTAAAAAGCAACTGAATTTACATTGCCAAGGGCTTGGGTCCTTTGGAAAACGTTAACCTGCCTCAATCAGCATTTTTAAGCTTTTGCTTTTTTAGGGAATAAAGGTATACTTTTGGTGGAAGACTTGAAGGGGAGAAAAAAAACAGCACGGACATTATTCCTCTTATATCAGTGCAGCCCACATTAGCAGCCATGATTTACCAAATGTTGTGGTTTGGGCCTGATCGGCAACCAACCCCCGCAGCTAATCACCCTCCCTTCCCCCTCCCCGCCTGGGAATGGGGGAGGGAAGTAGAGGGGTGAAGGGAGACTCGCAGGCTGAGATAAGAACAGTTTAATAATGGCAATAAAATGAAAACAATAACGATGATAGGGGGAAAACAGAAAGAAATATATAAACAGGCAATGTACAGCGTAATTGCTCACCACCCACTAACCAATCCCCAGCCCGTTCCCGGCCAGCGACCCCGAGATACCAAGATCCCGCAATCGCAATCCCGGAAGCGAGAGAGAGAGAGAGAGAGAGCTCCTTCCCAACCATCCCTCCTGTATATAGTGAGCATGATGTTCCATGATATGGAATATTTCACTGGCCAGTTAGGGTCAGGTGCTGTGGCTGTGCTCCCTCCCTGCTCCCTGTGCCCTTGCGCACGGGCAGGACATGGAGAGTCAGAGAGTCCTTGAAGTCTCGGTAGCAGCTGAAAACACCAGTGTGCTATCAGCATTTTTTCCCATACCAAACCCAAAGCTAAATCCAAAACACAGCACTCATCTAATCCCTGAAAAGGAATATTAACTCTATTTCAGCCCAAACTGACACCAAAGAATTCATCCCACCCTTCCCACAGGCAGCCTTTTTGTGCTGCCCACGGGGACACCTGCAGCATCTCACAGCAGCAGGTTTTGGATTCATGAGCCCCACTGAACAATAGCTGTGCAAGTGCATGAGATATCCCCCTTCAACTGCTGGAGCTGACGCTTTCTTGCCAAGCTGATAACATATCATACTTTACTAAAAATGCTGTCTGATAGCTGGAAAAGTCTTATTTATTCTTCCCAGGGCAGCCACAACAAGAACAATTTACAAAGCACTTATCCTAGCCCTGTTTCCTTTTTCTCTCCTGGCTGGTGTAGTATTCCTGGTATATTTCTGGGAAGTATGTCTATCAGAAAAACAAACGGTGTCTTTCTATTCTTTTCTGTAAGAGAGATGTCAGCTATTGTAATTCAACATAAATGTCCAGAGTACTAATCTCGTTTTTCAGTTGTGGTCATCTGAACCCGTGGTATCTAACCCATGTTTTTTTAAAAATTCAACAAGTAACTTTTCCCCTGCAGAGAAAGAAGGGCAGAAGTGGGTGTAAGACATGGTGAAGGCAAGGACATAGGAGCACAGGAGGTAAATAGTCCTGCAGCTCTCTCCCCAGTGATCTGTTTGTTCAGCCAAGTGAATCCAAAAGTTGACCCTGGTTGTACTAGTGCAACCTATTGTAACAAAACACGTGGGAAGACTATAAATGTGAGGAATGTCCTGCGCCTCTGCGTGTTGTCCAGGCTCTTTGGTGCCATGTGTCATGGCAACAATGCTGCCAAAGCTGACTTTTAAAGAATCAGCCTTTGACAGCTTTGTCTCCCAACAACTGTGTAGCTGTCAGCTCATGGGAATTCCTTCTTCTCTGGAGGATGCAAAATGCCAGCTGAGAAAACGCCCGGTTCATTATCCCATAGCAGACAAAACAAATACTGTGTTTCCCCTGAACCAGCTATATATAGAATTAATCTGACCCTGTTAAGTCTCTGTGAGAGAGCTTGGGTTCAACTCAGGCAAGGGAAAACACTGCTCCCCAAAAGGATTTCTCTACAGGCTGGCAGATGCACCATTGATTTCCGCCATCCAGAAGAGGTTGGTCTCCTCTTCCAGAAGTGATCTGTTACATAAAGAATAGATGGCGAGCTAAATCTGTTCAGCATTTGGAAAATGCAAAAACACTTGGGAGCTTCTCCATGCAGTGGGGTGAAGTGACTTGTTGCCTAATGTCTTTAGCTCCTCTAAATGAGGAGCCCAGACACTTAATTATTTAGTAAAAGTATTGCTTCACTGAATCACTGTGGTTTTTTGTATTACAGTAGTAGAGCAGAAATTGAAACATTCTGTCAGCTATCTGGGTGAAAACCTCTCTGTGTAGCTTTTTGTGTATCTAAAGCATGATTAAAGTAATATTTTTCTCTTCTATGGCTGTGACTTAAGACCTGATCCTGTACCTTCAATAAGAGAATGACCCGTTGATCATAATGGCAGCTTTTCCTGCAGAACGGTGTTTGCTTCTATTAATGATGACATTTGGCTGTCCAGTAGTTGCACGGTTTCCTATTGAGCTGAAAAAATTGCTTAAACCTGTATTCCTTTTAAAAAGTGAAATTCAGTGTCTCTCCATCTTTCTGGTACAGATTCCCATTGACATAGTGGGACATGCTGGTGACTGAATAGCTCAGTTGCTATCTTGTCCTGGCTTTTCACTGTCTCAAGTTTCAAGTAACATTTCATTAATAGTGTGAGATGCCCACTGAGGTTTTAGAGTCAGTGGTGCTGCTCCAGAATCTGCAAGCCATGGGAAGCACGTTCAAATTTTGCAGCCGTCTAGCGTGCCTGAGCTATCAGTCCGTGTGGTATGCGTTTGTATTCAGCGGTGATCCAAATTCTCCTTTGTCACAGTCACAGAAATGGTTCAACAGCAGTGGCCAGTCGTGACCTCCAGTCACCTAGTGGTGCACATAAACATTGTGCATTTGCTACTGTGGACATTAGACTCATAATTATATAGCTGTTTTCACTAAAACGATTATTTTCAGTGTAAAAATGATAATAGAATCATAGGACTGGAATGGACCTCTCCTCATCCATCCTTCCCCAGTTCCGGCTTTCTGCTCCTGGCAGATATTTTTTAAACTTCTTCTTAAAAATACTTGGTATAGTGGCTGCACATTCTTCCCCAAGCAATCTTTTTCTCTGCTCCTTACTGTCAGAAAGTTTTCCATACTTTTCCTTGAACTAATTTAAGTCTGTTGCTTGCCTTCTACCTTGTGGAAATTGTTCCCTTCATCTTTCTGGCAGCTTTTTACACAGCTGCAGACTGTTCTCAAGTCACAGCCATAAACAAAATGAAATCTTATCAATATGCTGCTAGTGATTTTGCCAAATGGATGAAATTTCACTATGTGTATTGATGATTTTTCTGTCATAACTTTTAAACCGTATCTCCTGTTTCAGTATCTATTCCTTTCTCCTGAAAGCAAATGTGCTATTCACATATGCATCCTCAAGTACATTTTGCAAAGCAATTTTCTTCTCACTGTCACTGCCAGCAGATGACTCTGTGTAGTGTCAGTCACACAACACCTGGATCTGCATCCTTTTCTGTATGAAGCATTTTCTTCTTTCTAAATACAGCTTTCTGTGATACTGTTTAAGTGGCCTGCAGTCTATCTTCTGTTACAAGCAGTTTTCATCATTCTGCATGAATTCCATACTGTGACACAGCTTTTTTCTTTGCCGGGGGGCAGCTTTGCTCTTTTGCACTGGTGTCTCTAGCAGGACAAGACTACGGGAAAATACAGGATTTAGAGCAAGGTAGACAATAAATACTATATCTGTATGATGACTATAGCTGACCCATTTTGTATTACTGTATAAGATGAATGTTAACATCACTCCCGGAAGACTGTATGAACACATTCTATTATGTAATGTTAATTTGTGAGTAAACTGATATTTTGTTAATCTTATTATAAGTACGCACAATTTTGCTCTGGGTGGATCTGTTCCTAGATTGTTAATGATGTCTTTCTGTTCAACATAAATAATAGTACAATCACAGTCAGCAAACAGATCTTAATTTGTATTTAAACTGCGCTGTTTTATACATTTATGGAAATACAGATTTTTTTTTTTTTAACTGTAGTCATTACTTCTGTAACCTTGTCTAAATAGCTAACGTTTTGTATTCCCAAGCCACATTGTATTCCTAGCATAATGCTATCTCATACCACTGCATGTCATAAAGAGATTTTCCTTCCTTCAGCCTTGTCTCCCATTAGATGGAAAGGTTTTGAGAAGCTGTCAGAAGTGACACCTGGCCAGCTCCCAGGGAGCAGCCATGGCCACCTAAGGTCAGCCTGGGCCAGTGACAATACCTCCAGGGCAAACCTCACTGTTCCAGCAGATGATGTGCGTACAAGGCAACTGTGTGGCATCACCTCATATCTCATATTCCTGTAATCTCAGTGAAGTCTAAAAATTGTCAGCATTTATGAATTCATAAGGTATTTATGGATGCCAAAAAAAATCCGTCTTGACTAGAACTTTCCAATCCATTGCCTGCAAGAACAACTATTTTCAGTGCCTTTTCATGTAGGAACCCTGGCATTTTTTTTTTTTTTTCAATTACAAGACAGTAGCACATTTTCTTCTGGCTAAAAGTCACAGTAACAAAAAGCAAACCAGAGTGTGTCAATGGTCACATCCCAAATCCGTAATAAGTAAAAATAGGCTTCAATGACTGTGGAAGGACCACATATTATACCAGAGACGTTATAATACCATTTGTAATCGTTTCTCAAGAATTTTAAATGTCCTACGTGATAGAAACTCAATTTCCTGTGCATTTGTTTAAGAAGAGACTCATATGTTCACATTATTCAGTGAATGACAGCTATTCAAATAACTGCGCCTATGCACGTTAAGTGAAGGCAGCCTTTACAGGGTATTTGGAGAATGTGTGGAAAATGCAGATTAAAATCTAGTCAGCTGCCATTTTGAAAACACGCTTTAATATTTCCTTCATGCTACTTATAAACCATATTCCCAAATGCTGCATATGTGCCAGTGTCCGTGACCACACAGCCAAGGCAACTGCCTGGGTTTCCTCTGAGCACCAAAGGGGGACATGGAGCTGCGCACCGCTGGGGTCCCCGCCGTGACCAGAGGGACACTTGAAAGAGCCCTGCCAGTAAAAGAAGAGCTGAAAGGAAAATTCATATTCCTCTCCTCTTCCCATCTGCGCTGGTGAGGAGGCACCTCAGAGGTACCAGGGAGGGCGGCAGAGGGAGCGGCGTGGCCCAGGGCCTGGTGCTGCAGAGGTCGGCGATGGCGCGAGCTCCAGCCCAAAGCCTCGGTTGCCTCCTGCCTGGCAGCCAGAGGTGTGCGCTAGAAAGGGCTGGCCCTCGTCCCAGATAACCTTGAATTGGGATCAAACCTGGGGAAAACAAAACATGGGGAAGTAAGGGTTTATTTTAGGGGAAAAGGTGGAAAACACTCATTGTTTCAGTCCCTGAGGCAGAGGTGGAACAAAATGCTGGTGACCCTTCTACTCTGCGGTGGTGGAAACTTTGACAGCGTAAAGGAGTGGAAGACAGTGGACACTCTCCGCTGGTAGGTGCCCCTCTAGAAAGCCACAGCCGGAGATTAGGGAGTGGCTGGCCTTATTTCCTTTGGATTTGCATTTGGAACTGCCTTCGCCATGGGACATCCTTCCTTGGGCCACACAGATAACCGGCCTGGCCTCCCGCTCTGCTGCCAGGGAAGCAGTGGGCGGCCAGCCCGCCGCATCCTCGAGCAGGAAGGATAAGCAGTCTTCTCCCCTGCCCACGCACAGCTTGAATGAGCGCAGGAGCGCGGAGGGACGCAGGTGTTCGAATTCTGCCAGGGCAGTTATGTGTTGATACGTAACTACGTGAAATTACTACGTGAAACCACGCTGTCCCTCAAGCCACGCTGTGGTAGCGGAGCCCCACGGCAGGAAGGGGCAGCCCCAACGCCTGGGGCAATGCCGGGGCCGTCCCACGGAGGGTCGGGTCGGGCCCCCCGCAGGCCCGGGCCGCGCTGCTGCTGCTGCTGCTGCTGCTGCTGCTGCTGAGGGCTGGGCCCGGCCCCCGGCGCTGCGCGGGCGGCGCCGCCGCTCCCGCCCGCCGCACAGGTAAGCGGCGCCCTGCGGGGGGCGGCCAATGGCGCGGCCCGGCCGGCGCCGCCAGCCAATGGGAGCGCGCTCGGCGGCGGCCCCATGGAAATGTGCCTGGTGGGGAGCCAATGGGGCGCGGCCGGGCCGCGGGCGGTGCTTTATCAGCTGCCAGGGCCGGCGGCGGCCGCCCGTCCCCCGTCCCTCCCTTCATCCATCCCATCCCTCCATCCCATCCCTCCATCCTTCCATCGCTCCGCCGCGCCGCGCAGCATGGCCGGGCTGGGCGGCGGCCCTGCCGCCTTCGGGCGCTGCACGCACGCCGTGGTGCGGGCGCTGCCCGAGTCGCTGTGCCGGCAGGCGCTGCGCAGCACGGCGGGCCCCGAGGTGGACTTCGCCCGCGCGGAGCGGGAGCACCAGCTGTACGTGGGCGTGCTGCGGGGCAAGCTGGGGCTGCAGGTGCTGGAGCTGCCGGCCGACGAGAGCCTCCCCGACTGCGTCTTCGTGGAGGACGCGGCCGTGGTCTGCGAGGAGACGGCGCTCCTCACCCGCCCGGGCGCGCCCAGCCGCAGGAAGGAGGTGCGGGGCGGCGCGGCGCGGTGCGGGGCGGTACGGCGCGGTGCGGTACCGCGGGGCTGGGCCGGGCCGGGGGGAGCGGATTCCCCGCCGTGCAGGTGGTGCTCGGGGCGGCCGCGCCGTCGGGCGTGTCCCCGGGCCCGCCCCGCAGCCCCGCGGGAGTGGGGGGCGGCGGGGAGCGCTCGCGGAGTAGCAGCTCTCCTCGGCGGGACCGGCTCTTGCCGCGCCTCCCGCCGCCGCCGCCGAGCCCGCCCGCGCTGGGGGTTTCGCGAAGAGCGATGTTCTCCTGCTCCTGAAAACAAGTGGACGGTGTAAACTATGACTCATCCTTTGTGGGGCGTGCGGGCTCCCGCTCCCTGTGGGACTTGGCCGGCTCGGGGCTGCGGGATGGATCGGTTGCTGGTCGGTTGTGCAGGTTTGTGTCCGTGCTGCCACGCTACTCAGTCCAATCCCTGCTTTCATTACATGTTCAACCTGAGCTCTGTTCCAGACGGTGCATTACTGATACCTGCAGTAATTGTACCCGCTGGCCTGTGCGCAGGAGCTGGTGTTTGTTTTGGTGCACTCGGTGTTAGCCTGAATGCCCTTGAACCTGATGTTGCCTTCCCTGTGCAGCCACTGCAGGCCCTGAGGGCTTGGGGGGCACGGATGTCCAGGGGACACAGGTTGGGGAGAGGTGTGAAGGATGTGCAGCTGCAGGAGTTTTACTTTTCATATTCTCAGGACTTTTTTCTTTAGCATGCTCAGCCCATTCATAAACTAGTTCATCAGACAGTGCATGCATTGAAGTGCTCCCCAGTTATCTCATTCTCGAGTTGTGAGCAGTAAATTAAACAAACCTTACCCTGTTTGAAGCTGCAAAACTACTACACTGGCAACCTGCCTTCCTGTAAGCATGTTTTAACTTAACAGCCATCTTGCCTCTTCCAGTTACCACCTTCTCTGTGGTACCACAGCTCATCTTGTGATCCACAAGTACGCACTGCTGTGCCTGTGGGACAGGGCTGGGCCACTGGCTGTGGTATAGCAGTAGCTGCTCTTGGCCACTGAGTGCAATGGATGAGTGTCTACACTTGGTACTTTTGATATAGTGCCCTTCTTTTAGCAGTTACACAGTTTACTTGAATTTTGCACAACAGCGTAGCAGTTTGAGATACCGCACACATCTTGTACACCTGCACTTCCTTGTGCATAAGCATGTGTATTTACCTTTTGAAGCACGTTTGAATGCTCCTAAATGTGACAGCATCAGTAAAGTGTTTGCCACATGCTACTCTTAGAAGCAGCTGTTTCTCAGCCGAAGTCCAAGTGTGTTTTTGCTGGTCCTTCCCATGACTCACTGCTATGTAGCTATGTGACTCCTGCTGCCATTTGCACAATCCTCTTCAGGAGAGCAGATTTACTTCTTTCCATGGGTGACTTGTCCAGGCAGTCATGAATCCAGAGGAGAGAAAAAGCTTTGAAGCATAATTTGAGCTTTATTAATTTTCTTAAATGACAGAGCAGTTGCTCCCCTGAGTTTTCTGTGAGGTAAAAAAGAAAAAAATAATTGAACAAGCATCCTCTTAAAACTATAACAATGCATGACACTGCAGCGTAGTGCTTGTCTGAACATGTAACTCTTAATTATGTATAGCAGTTCTTCCTCCTGGGAACATTGTAACAGCAGTGCTTTGTGGCAAGGGGGAAAAGATGCTCATTTCTGCAGGATGATGCCTGCCTACTCTTGGTCCCTCTCCCTTCCAAGGCATCACTTGAGGCAGCCTCCCCTCCCTGGCATGGTGACTGTGAGTCACTTGTGTTTAGCTAATGAGTCTGCTTTGTTTGAGTAGTTAGTGACCAGTTAGTGTCATCTTGAAAACGGTAAGATGGTCAAGGCTTTAAAAAGCAGAGATGTGTACATGACTACTTTGCCCAGAGCTCTGTGTGCCATGGTGGAGAGCTTGACCTGTGCCTTGGATATCTTGACACACATCTATGGTAACCTTGCTTTCATGAAGAGCCCCCCAGGAAGCAGCAGTATTTCTTGTAGCTTCATAAGAGGGTGTTTCCTATTGCAGCCATAGCTTCTCGACTCTTGCTGCCTCCAGCCCTGGTTCTGGAGGTACCAGCTGCCAGGGCTCAGAGTCCAGCCACCGAGGCCTGTGGCCACCCTGAACTGAGGGAGCCCAGCACCAGCTCCTGACCCTCCTGTTCATCCTGGTGGGTGGCTGTTGGCAGCCTCCTAATGTCTTTTCTGAGGTTTATATTCAGTTGTTGAATTCCCCATTGAGATAGTGCCTGGAGGCTGGTGGCAAGTAAAGTTGTGGCAGGCCTGACCTAGAATTTGCCCTGTTAAATGTCTTCATCAGTGACCTGGAGGAGATTTTGGCATCTATATCAAGCTGTAAACAGCCCCAAACTGTGGCAAGGGGGCCCAAGGTGAGAGGCAATATCCATGAGTCCCAGGCTGCTGTTCAGAGGGACACGACCAGGCTGAAGGAAGGGGCTGACCCATGGGGACCTCATGGAGTTGAACAGGGACAAATGCAAAGTCCTGCCCCAGGGAAGGAAGGAGCCCTAGGTGGGATTGAGTGGGTGGGGGACAGCTCTGCAGAAAAACCCCTGGAGGGGTCTGGTGGGCAGCAGAGTGGCCATGAGTCAGCAGTGTGTCCCTGCGGTAAAGAAGGCCTATAAGATGCTGGGCTGTGTTAAAAGAGCAGAACCAGTAGACCAAGGGAAGTGATTACCCTCTCTACTTGGCCCTGGCAGACCCACATCTTATCAAGAACATAGAGCTAGGCTGTTCAGTTGTGTGGCAGGAGGGGACAAGGCAACAGACATAGATTGAAGTATGAGGTTTTAATGGAGTGTAAGGAGAAGGCTTTAAGGGGGGGTGGGGGTGGGCAGTCAAGCAGTAGAACAAGGACCTGGAGAAGCTGTGCAGTCATCATCCTTGGAGGTCAAGACCCAGCTGGTTAAAGCCCTAAGCAACCTGGTCTGTTCTCATAGCTGGCCTTGCCTTGAGTGGAGGTTGGCCTAGAAACTTTCTGAGGTCCCTTCCAACCTGAATTATTCTGTGAGTGTGAAACCAGTTGTATGTTAGGATGCATGGAGTCAGGCATTTGTCAGTTGAACTGCCATGAGATCTTCTGTCGAGACAGCAGTCATTTAAAACTGGACTGCTCCTGGTCTGGTGGATCCACTGGTAGAAAATCAGAGGAATGAAATCAATTTCTTCATGCTGCCTCTGAAAGACTGTACTTCTACCTCAGCTGGCTTGGTCAGCCTCATATGAAGGTAAATGAAGGCTGCTGTGCATTGTCACTCATATGGCCAACTGGGTGACAGAGGGAAAGAGGGTGGATGCAGTCTATGTACAGCACCAGTTTCTCAAAGTGCAATCTCTTTTTATGTAACATAATCACAAACCTATGAATATTTTAGCAGTACAGTTGGTGTACACTTGGCTTAACCCAGTTAATGTAAGCCCCAACTCCTGAGCATGCACTCCTGACCGGAGCCTCCCTGTAAGGCAGGACTCAGCCAGGCTTGCCTTGCTGACCTCTTAACTGTTCAATGGACTTCTGTACAGAGCAGGCAGGAGCAGTGGGTGAAGGAAGGGATGAGGGAAGCAGGGTTGTAGGGTACCATTTCTGCAAAGAATTAATAGAGGGAGGGCTTGTGTCCAGGAAACCTGCCAAGAGGCATGTGGTAGGTCAGGTTCTGAAGCCTGGTCGGATCAGTGGAAGCTTGAAGGGCACAGGGGGCTGCCAAGGCGCATCCCAAAGACAACAGCCTGCTTGAATAAGCAGCTGAAGCAGGGCTGTTTCAGGTGCATTGTGCCTCCTGATACTGTCTGCCAGATGCATGAACTGAACAGCACTGTCTCTATCTTCTCCCCTGTTTCATGCTACTGAAAGCCCATAATGCAATATTTAAGAACTGGTGCAGTATGTTCTTTAACTGACTGGACTCCTTATTAAGAAGGCTTGTCATCAATTATTATAACACTGTATGCAGCAAGCAAATTTTTGCAATAGTTTGTAATAGCATTGATTTTACTTTCAGGCTTTATAGATACTATTGCTTATTCCTCTAGCACCACCGGATTTTTTTTTACTGGTTGTCTGTCTGGAACAAAACAAAATCTGGGGTTATGACTGTTCTTGCTCCAAGTTATTGTAGACAGAAAAAAATAATTGAATTAAATTTGGTCATGTTCAGTCAGTACTGGGAAAGAGCCCAGTATTTTTTTAGTAAAGTAGAAAAATTAGTCATGCATTTAATGATTTGTTTGCAAGAGTCAGACTTATTTCAAGGCATTATGTTTCTGTGTTATCAACTTCTGAACTTATTTTAAAATTCATAGTTTTGGGAGTTTTGGATTTGGCAGAAAGGTAAAGGCTTTTGAAGTAAGCCAGAGGTAGATTGCTAATGTGGCTAGGTTGTTTAGCTGTGTGCAGTCACCAGTGTGCTTGATGTTCAAGTTGAGTAACTCCAATGGAAATTTTGTGATCACTGATCAGATTGCCTGTTCTAGCACCTTTTGTTCCAGCAGTATGTTCTTGATTGTTTATTCCTCTAGTATAAACTCTTCACGTCCCCTTCTGAATGCGACAGGGTTAGTTGCTGAGAATAGCCCTCATCAGCACATTGCTTTTACTGCCCAAGTTGTCTTAATGTGCTTGGGATAGCACAAAACAGTATTTTCACCATTTCTCTGCTTATGCAGACAGATGGAAACCCAGAAGCTCAGCAAAATGCACCCACAGTTACCTGACCTCTTCTCAGCCACTGTGTAGGGAAGGGAGAATAGCTGGTGCTGGAAAAAAAAGCTTCAGGAGCTGCTGCAGAACATTTCTGTGGTTCATTCCTTGGCTGTCGAGAGGAAACTTTCATCCAAGGAAGAGTATTGTTGTTCCTCACTCCCCCGAGATCCATTGGGGATAACTTGTGGGGCTGCATTCCTGTGATGTAGGAGGGTAGACCTTCAGCAGTGAGGACAGAGGATGAGCAGCAAGGGAGCATGCTCGTCAAACCCTATCCTCTCAACAAGCATTGGAGAAGCCTCCTGACTGCCTTTTGAGCATCTCTGGGTACTCCTTCCCAAATCTGCTTGCTGGGTGGCAGGACCTTGTCCATAGCAGTACTTCTGCAGAGCTTCCAGCTGTGCTGGGCCAGGTAACCTATTCCTCAGTGCTGAGAACCATCAGCTGCCACCCTCCTCCCACCCTGTACAGCTTCTGCAGGGCTGTGCAGCCATATGCGATGTAGAGTTTGCACCCTGTGCTGGGCTGCAGTCCCAGCTGCAGCTTACTGCTTGCACAAATGATTTCCAGGCCAGTTGGTGGAGGCTTCTGAGAAGATAGAAGGAAAAAAGTGTTTATTAAGTTACGTGTGTATTGCATAGACACAGGTAATACTATATAGCTACTGCTAGATGCTAGACACTTCTTCCACTCACTATGTAGACCTAGATGGTTGTCTATTGCAAAGTAATAGAAAAGCTAGGCTCAGGAGAAACAGTCTTGAGGCTCTGCTAGCTCCTGAGCTTAATTAGGTTATGGAGTTTTATTTTATTTTTATAGCACGTGCTAGCACAAAAGAACCTGTATTTGCTGACTAATCACTTAAACCAGCATCTCTCTGCACAACAGGCAAAGATCTGTCTCATTTCCATGGAAGATTAGCACTTAGTGATCATTAGAGAAGCAAGAGATTAAACATTTTATTACCACTTTAAATAAATCAGAGTTCTTTAAACTGTCACAACAAATTGTGGAGGTCATGTACATTCGCACTGACCCCTTTGCATGTCCTTATTGTGCTTTGCCCTTGATGTTGCAGACCAACTTTGGTGTTCTGCCTAGAAAGCACAGCAGTAGCCACTGTGTCATTGCTTTGTGCTTAAAACAGCAGGTGAGTAAACATGGGCAAAAGCTTTATGTGAAGGTTAACAAAAATTAGGAATGACACTAGGTACCTTTCCACCCTGTTGTCAGATTGTTTTTTCTTGAATACCTTTCCTATTCTACACTGAGCCACATCCATATACATTCTCCTTTTAGCCTATTCTTTTCACCATCTTCTCAGTATAACCTCAAAATTAGAGTGCAAGTATGCAAGATATTGTCAGTGTGTTGAGAAGCACCAGTCAGACTTCAGGTAAGATGTATACCTGAGTTTTAACGTGAGTTTTGGTTGTCTTTTGCAGAGCATATGATTGGCAGAACTAAGTGTAATGATCTTCCACAAAGTGTGTGGCTTGGAGGCTTTTTCCAGGAGCAAATGGGTGATGCCTATCATGGGGTACAGAAGGCAACAAAGTAACTCTTGTCAAAATCTACATCAGTGCTTTCTTTAACATATTTCATTAGCTTTCATCTTCGTTGTTTCAGTAATAGCATATAAATTAACTGAAAAGCACCCAGTAGAGGAGAAAAGCTTTCTAAACAGTATTTAAGTTTGCCCTTAAACAGTATTGAGAAGTTTAAAAACCAATTATTTGGACAATGTAAGGTAGACCTGTATTAGGAGCCTATATAATGGTAGTATCAGTAGATACAAGAAGGGATTTGTTAGCCTCTTGAAGCAGGCTATTTCAAAAGCAGTTTGATTTGTTTATGTGGTTCTGCCCCTTCCATCTGCTTTGCAGTTTGAGTGCTGCCTCATGCTTAGGGTAGGTGGTTCTTTGATTTTAAAGTTCTTGGCTGATGTGAGCCCTATTAATGTAGGGTTAGACCTACACTTTGGGCAAATTGGCTATGCCAAAAACTCTATTTTTTCATTTTCAGTGTTGCTTCTGTGATCACAGGTTTAATGAAAATGTTAGGAAATAGCTTCTAGTCAGATCAGTATAAGTGGACTGTATTCATTGTAATTGTAAGGTTTCTATCTATAGAACTGTAAAACAATCTTTAAGTACAGTCTAGGAGCAACTTGGGTTTCATGCTTTTCTAGCAGAGGCAATATTTAGACCTTGTTATTAAATTGCGATGTCAAGTTTCTCAGGAATATCCAAGTTGCTGACCAGAAGATTGAAAAAAAGGCAGAACCCAAATTAAATGCCTGGTCTTTAATCTCCTGTGGACACTAATTATTATTGTGCAAGCCTGATGTCAGCTTTTGTACCTTGTTAATCACTGTTCCTTTAACTGTGCTAAATAGCCTTTGGTGAGCTTACGGTTCAGTGCAAATGCTAAGTGGTTAAAGGTTCCAAATAACTGTAAGCATTTCTTCAAAAAAGTTAAAAGTGCCTTTTCTGTTGCTCTGACTTACACATATGGCTTGGAGCTAGCCTGCTCTTTCTCCAAGAGATTTCTGTCCAGACTTTCAGAACGAACCTAAATCTTCTTTAACTGCCTCACTTAAAAACATTGTAAAAAAAAAAAAATAGTTTACCACAGTCACTGCTGGAATTTTGGTTTTGACATTCAAAGACAGGTTTGTTACATACCCAGTGTAGGTTGCCTGATAGTTTCATTTTTTTAATTCTGTGTTCCCTACGCTCTACAGACCTGCAACACCCAACACTCCCTGCAAGAGGGTTGGCATGCAGACTGCAGTGCTGCCGTGCTGGTCATGGGATCTGACAGCATCTCCAGAGAGTGGCGGAGCAGAGCATGTGACACAGAAGAGCTCCTGCGTGCTCTGCTTCTGCCTGTTGGCTGCTGAGATGCTCCAGCATGGAGAGTGAAGTCCCCAGCAGAGGTTTCCCGTGCTGTACCAATGGCACAAGCAGCAGCTGTTCCCAGTGCTGTGCCAGGACACACACACACAGGAGAAGTGTATATCTTAATTTTTCTTCCTCTGCCTCCCTTATGCTTCTGCTTGCAAACTCACCTCCAGTCCCATGTCTCTCCACCTTGGCCCCTCTCTTGCCCTCCATGTCTCCAAACTGGCCTTCCACAGCCCCTGTGTATTGGTCCCCTAATCCAGATCCTGATGTGCCCCGCTCCCGTGCAGCACGTGGGCTGCGGAGCTGTGGGGCTGTACATGTACATGGGAAGAACAGGAGCTGGGGTGGCATCTCCACTGGCAGGGCACACCTCTCACTGCAGGGCCAGGCTGTGGGAGAGAGTAGGTGCAGCTGTTTGCTGGTAATAGTGTGTGCAGGTGCCTCTCTGTCACATCATTGGAGTTCTCAAAACTTGATTAATTTCCCTTTCCACTAAACTCTTCAGTAACTAACATGTTCTAGGTTTATATAGTGATCTAGCATTTCCTCTGAGCAGCATGATGACAGGTCTTTTAGCTGACATGGAGCTTTTGTTCTAAAGCACTCTGTCTTGAGACAAGATATACAATGATGTTTTCAAGGTCCTTTGCTTCCTAGGAAGAGACAAGTCTCATGTTTTTACATGATACTATTTATCTAGCTACATATATAACCCAGTAGAACAGGTATTCATTAATTTTTTTATTCCCATTATCTTTTAAATGTTTGTGTTTCTTTGAAGGCCCTTCTGGAGTTGGCTTTATAAGAACAGTACTTTCCACACTCTGGTGCCAAGTTCATTGTGCTTACTTGTTGCCCCAGTGCTGCATCTTGCCAAGCTTCTTCCAGCTCTAGGGTCCTGATTATTTTGTACAAAACTCATAATGCTGTGTGTAAACCAGTGTGATTCCCTTGATGCTAGTTCAAGAATTAAAGTCTCGGCTCTTGCAGTGGACAGGCTGGTTCATTGTAAAACATACTTACTTCTGATGTAGAAACATAAATGTGGGAGAGGCAAGAACCTCTGATTTGTTACTATTTATCCCAAACCCACGTTTAATCAACAAGACCAGTTGTGTCCTTAAACTCACTTAAAGAAGTATTTAAAAAATAGCTTGTTGAAGACTTGCAGAACTCATTTTAATTTCAATAGAGAGCCAATCTTTGGCACTATCTTTAAAAAATAATTGTGATAATTTGTTTCTGGAAGGTTTATGTATGTTAATAGTAAAGGAACTGACTATTCACATCTGTCTCTGGATGCCAACTGAAATTCTATGTCAAGATGAAATTGTCTGTCTCAGCTCAGTCCCAGCTGGCCATTGAGGCAAACTGAAACAAGATTGCCACATAATTGGACACTATAGGCAGTGTTGTGATTGATTTTGGATTTCTCTCTTCTCTTTCTGGGACTTAATGTAAATGCTGTATTCCTCTGGTATTGCTGAAAGGCTTTTTTTTTTGGGGGGGGGGGGGGGGGGGCTTAAATTGATTATTCATCTGGATCTGTAATGCTGTGTGAGGTTCTGGTTACCCATCCTGGAAATGCAGTGTAATCAGAAAAGGTAGGGGTGGATGAGAAGACCTTGCTGCAGTGTAAGACTGCTTTTGCGTGAAGTGATGCTAGATAGTGCCTTCAGCTCACAGTTATTTTGAGGAAGGGAGAAATAGGAGAGCTCTATAGTATCTCAAATGATATAGATAAAATGAACTCTAGTATGAAACTTGATGACATCCAGAGACATACCCAGGCAGCAAATTCAAGCAGAAGGAAGTACTTTGTTATGCAATGCACAACTGAACTGTCAGATTCATTGCCAGGATGTTGTGGGGGCCAAAAGTACAGCTGGGCATCAACTAATGAGAGATCCATCAATAGCTGTTTAACACTTTGATCCAGATGCAATATCTGGCTTTAGGAATATGTACACTGCCTCCTACAATAAGATGGGGAAAATATACTGGAGACAGCAGCACACTTTACTTGTCCTCTTTTCTGTTATTCTTTCCTTAAGCTGCCAGTACTGACTGCTGTTAGAGTCAAGCTACTTGGATATACAGGTCTCTGTGACCCACTTAAGCTGTTCATGTATTATGAATAAGCTGTAATACCAATAGCTGTTTAGCAGACTCATAATGAGTCACTTGCTGTGATACTGAAGGTCATGAGTTGTCCAAGGACTGCCATTTGGGAGGCAGCTGACCTGCTTTAACCCTGCAGAGATTTTGCCTGTGTTTCTGTCCCACCAGGCAAAGGGAACCTGTGTACAGGCTTAATCAAGGTGTCTGATGGCATAAGATGGACCAACACTAGTACCAGAAATTGGTGCTCTGAGGTCAGATGTTGATTTATTTTTTCTTCCCTGCCTCAGTTTATTGATCCTAGCACACAGATAGTAGAAAATTTAATGATTCCACCATTAAGACAGTCAGAGATATTTTATGTCAACAGTATAAAAAGTTCCTCCCCCCCGCCCCCAGCAAGTCAGATTAACCCTAAGAAACAGTGCACACTTTGTAAAGGAGAGATTTCTCATTGGGAAATGTTGTTTCTAGCTTTTCCACATCAGCTGTGAAAACACATTGCCATCCAAGCTTTGCAAAATGATTCTTAGAAAGGCCTACCAATGAATGCTTGGCATGCAGAGATTTGATATATCAAGAGACAGGCTTAATATTATGGAAGACAGTGTCCTAGAAGAGCCTTTGCAGAAAAGTGCAATGAGGAGGATGGTCTCCCATGGGCTGTGGGATCTATGTTGTCATGGGGCAGTTGATAGCAGCTGATAGCCTGCCAGTTTTTACAGCAGAGGTGATGGACAGGCTTTTCTTGAATAGCCCGATACAGTTTAAGTGAGCCTAAAAATGGCAGTTTCAGTGACAGGAAATAGTTGTTCTTTTTCAGACCACGGGGAACCTTTTGGAAAAGGCATTGCTTTTTTCTGCCCTTATGCCCCTGTTTCACAGCTAATCGAATCACTAAAAATTTGCAAAGCAGAACTGCTGGTCTCTTTATGCCTGCAAATGGCAGATGCCAGAGACATTTCTAGGTGGGTTTGAGGAATGGCAGGCTGCCAGGAGTGGCATCCATCTTGTTATCAGAGATAATGCCATGAGCAGCCTGAAAGCAATTTCTGACAGAAGAGCATCAAGCCAGCTGTGCATCATGCAGGGCTGACTGGAAGGCTTTTACAGAAATAGGACTAGAACTGGTGTGGACAGTGTTGGATGGTAAGCGCTCTTCTGTAGCCATATTTCCAAAAGTCCTTCCAGCCACCATCCCTTTGCATGGAAGCCTGGTGTGGACCCATGACATTTGTGGTGTCCTGATCAAACAGGGGCTGTGAGAGCCTGGGACGTGTAGGTGCTACAGCCTGCTGGGCAAGGAAGAAGGGCTCTTGTGCTGCATCTCTGCTGTGGTGCTGGTCTCTTGGCTGCAGGAACACTCCCGATGGGTTTGCCTGATCCAGTAGCTGGAACCATGGCTCCCCTGCAGCGCACATTGCTGTGGCACCATGTCCTGGCCATGCAGGATGACTGAGGAATATCAAAAGTAAATGCCAGAGAAGGCAAAACTGATACAAAGAAGGGTGACTGCTATCCAGGCTCTGACAAAGGCAGCTGGGTTGTGGTACTGATGGGGGGAAAATATTCCCATGACTGTCCCCTCTGCTAGCTGCAAGTGTGTGCTGTTCCTCCAGGGGCTTGCTGTTTCATGTCCTGCCTTTGATATTTGCCAAGCATGGCTTTATCTTTCTTATTTCTCCATCCTTAGGGGAACATTGGCACAGATGTCAGCAGCCACCAGAAACCGCGAAAAGCTTTTGTGCAATTGAAATGTGCTCTGTCCGCGCTTCATCCTAAGGACTAAAGGCACTGCTTGTAATTCTGCACCAGGCTTCTCTGATTTTAACCTAGTTTCCACTTTGCTTAATTTCCTTACCATCTTTATAAAATTGCTGCACAGGACCAGAAGCCTAACGGGAGTTCGTAAGGGTCTTCCAGCTCTCCAACCTGTAGCAGTATTCCCTAAACTTTTTAAGAAATTACTTTGTATTTTCCCAGGATGGAATATAAACAAAGGGCTGTTAATAAAGCAGTGTGTAAGGTCTTACTGATATTTCTATAAATCCTGAGACCATGTCTAAAAATAGTGCCCTGTTTTGCATTCCTGAAAGCAGATTCACTGCACACCTACATCTGCCATTGAAGTGCTATGCAGGTAACAAACTGGACTTCTTGAGATTTGTATGAAAAGTATTGAAAACCCATTTTAATTTTCTTGGCCTTATGAAATGCATATTAACAGTCATGTTAAATATTTAAAACACATGGAATGGACTGCAGCTCTGGTACTAGCAGGAGGTATTAATCGTAGAAGTACAAGCGTTGTCTGCCTGCTCTGAAGCTGGTGGGATCTGGAGCAGGGAGGAGTGTGGGAGAACTGGATCTGTTGGTTTCAGTCTAGGAAGGAGCGATAGGATAAAGACAGGCAATTGCTATGCGTTCTATATGTTATGTTAGGATTCAAGGAGATGGACTTTTTCTTTTAACTTTAAGGCTTGTGCCTGTGACGCAAGTATATAAGTAGCTGTGGCTCAATCCTGTAAGGTGTCAGTGCTTAATGCAGAACCTGTAATCAGCTGTCTTAGTTGAAAGCACTTAAACTGTTTCCTGCCCTGTGTCTGCTTACTTACCATCTCTCTGAGCTGATCTCGTGGTCATGTTTTTCACTAGTGGAAAGTCTGATGTAATGTGACGTTTGTCAAGATGATATGACTTTAGCTTGAAAGAGTTTCTTAGCCTTAAATATCGACTAGGAGATTTTACACTGTATTATGGTGCCTGCAAAAGTGTGTGGTTAATAGCACAATAGAACTTGCATGCACAGTATATATTTAATATATCCTGCAATGAGTTTTAAGAACAAGCTAAATCTGTGTGGAGAATGCATCTTTAAAGAATGCTTAATCTTTGTGCCTTGCTTTCTGCATGCTCCTCCAGGGCTGGGAAAGCTGTCTCTTCATTGTTGATCCATAAAGCATCTGACATGCCTACCATATGCGTTGACTGCTCTAGTAATGAGATTTTTCTGTAGTTTTGCCCTTTTATACCTAGTTGAAAATAGATGATCTGATTAAGCTTTTCGGGAAGGTACTCCAGAAGAGCTGAAGATGAGGAGGTGGCTGCCATTGACGCCAGCCTTCCTTGTCACATGTACCCAGTCTGGTGCAAGGCATTAACCCCAGCCCTGCACAGGCACCAGAGTAGGTGATAACTCCTGTAGATGACATCAGCAGCAGAATATTTCTGAAGTATTTTAACATGCCTAAATAACCGCTCACACCATGGTATGTGTCCTCTGACCCCTGGCCAAAGCTATGAATGGGAGGGGCAGGCTCTTTCCTCCTGAGCCAAAGTATGATTTATGAGTCCAGCCCAGCTATAGGCACTCGTACTGAGAAGTTTGGGCTTCTGTTTCTAAGCTCGTCCTTAAAACCTGAGCTGCCTACGTGCTAGGAGTAGAGTTTTTGTTTTTCACAAAAGGTGTTTTTGTCCCCACTTCCCCTGCTTTTGCTGCTGTAAGAAAGCTAAGCTTGAGGCAGAGGAGCATGTGATCGTATGCAGGAGGTAGGAAAGGTGTGTTTGAAAGCATCTTAGGCTATGACTGCTGCTTGTATTGGCATAGGCTGTAGGAAGCTGAGTTTCCAGTGAAAAACTAGACTGACTGAGGGTCACTGCTCTTGAAAGGAGCCAGGAGCCCTCACAGCATCCAACGTGGTCCTTCATGCCGGTGGCATGGACATGTGCTCAGGCTCTCCTATGAGGTGAGACCTGGCATGAGGAGGGGGGATTTGTCTGAGTGCATATGTATGTGGCCCAAATTCTGAATTTACAGCAAGACTTTTTCCCAAGCTGATCTGTCAGTAGGAATTGTGTTGACCCAGCAGTGATGCCCAGAAAGATGCTCCCTGAAGTACAGGTGTGAGCTGTTAGCAGCTTACAAGTATCTGAAGTATTTAAAGAGACATTAGTCACACTGAGAAATGGCCTTGTCCAACTGTAGTGCAGGCTTGCATGGTAATTCAATAGGAGAGACCAGAAAACGTGGAAACTCTGGCTTCCTCAGTCCATCATGAGTTGCAATTTTAGGAAAATGCATGAAAGAGCTGTAGGTCTTGCCTGAGGCTGCTACACAGAGTTTTTACCAGCTATGTCATCTTGATAGAAATGGTTGCTGGAAGTACCCCAGGACTCGTGGAAAACCTAATTCAGTGTACTTGGAGGGTTAGTCGTTTGTTCTTTCCATAACACTTGCTTCTCTGGAGTAAACTGCTCCAAAGCCCTACTGTGGTGGTGTCTTACCAAGCTGTTTTCTGGGAAGCAATTTTTTTGGGGGATACCTTTAGTACTGTAGTTTCCAAATTCAGTTAATCTTGGTGGAAGCAGTCTTTTTACTGTGGAAGCCAACCAGACACCCACGGCAGCAGAGGGAAGAGCTGAGTTATTTTAAAATTCTAAAAATTAAAAAGTGTGTTTTTCACTTGCATTCCTGGGTCTTGGCCTGAACAAGGAGCGGAGGTGCCAAAATACTGCGAGAGTGTCTGTTGTTGCAGTATGTCTGGCTGAACCAGAAGCAGGAAATTCTTGTGAGAGCCTGTCTCATGAGATTGCCAGCCAGCTCTGAGCCTTGAAGGTTGCTCCTTGTGAGTGTGAGCTGGTGAGGTGGGAACGTGGTTCAGAGAAATATTTGAAGGTGGGTAACATGGTTCATTAGAAGTGATAGCAGAGTATGTGTGCATGGGGGTGGTGGTTTTCTGTTTTGAACATAAAATCAAGAAGTAAATACACGAAGCAAACTTACCTAACCCTCTTCCTTCCAGTAGAGGAGGAAATAGGGAAAACTCACTCTATGGGTTGAGTGCTTCTCTGCCAGAGCTGGTCTGCCTCTGTGCTTTGCCTTTGGGTCTCCCTCTGGTTTGAAGGGGGCCAAATCCAGCCCCCTGGTTCATAACATCCTTTTTAAAACTCGTAGGTCAGGAAATTTTTCTTACCCTAGACTTGAGTCCGCTCTAAAACTTTCCATGTTGTGTGCAGAGCTGCCTTGGCAGGAGCAGGGATGCAGGGACTGCGGTAAGAGCCCTGGTGCTTCAACCCCCCTGTCCAGTAGACTTATTCCACCTTGGCTCCATTTCAAGCCTATTTAAAAGGCCGTAGCCAGTCTATGCTGCCGTTTTCAGCATTATTGCTCCTGATGGAGCTGTAACAGTGGGAAACTTTAAAGGAAAAGGACATAATGGAAACTGATTAGAAAAGTGGAGAAAGTCTCAGAGTACAATAAAGCATTGCTTAAAGAAAAGAGGGGGGGTAAGGTGAGGCCTTAAAAGGCATGTATTCGATCACAGCAGGGCAGGAAATAGCTTTAGAAGAATTTTTTCTTTGGTCCATTCATAACCTGGTTTGTACCTCATTAACTTTCTGATAGTGCTTTTTCCTTCTGAAATCCAGGGTAGCTTATTTCCACTGAAGTCAATGTGAAGAGCCATTCAGCACCAAGTGCATGAATCCTCTTGTGCAGATTAAACAAGAGAAGCTCCCAGTGTTGCTGTCATCCTAAAGGGATGAGAAGCATGTTGAGGAAGTGCTGACGATGCGTGCTTTATTTACTCCATTTCTGTGGAGCTACAATAAGCTTCCCAGAGGCATTTGCACTATTTTTCTGTAATACAGCAGATGTGCAAATGACAACCCCTGTGAAACCAGTTGCAGTCTTGCTACTGGTTGCATTAAGCCTGTCAGATTGTTAGAAGCTCCTGCTTTGTGAAGGAATTGCCATAAAAGTTGCATGGCTTAAAACGTGCCTGATTGTTTAAGATCTTGGAGATTTATCTCTATCAGCCATTCCCTGCTTACCTAACAAATGCTGGTTTTGTGAACTGTTGTTCTGCAGTGCTAAAATTGGATTCCAGGTATTTTAAACTGTGCTTCATTATATCCTTTTGGAAAGACAGCTGGGGTTTTGTCTTGCTGATGAAGTCTAATTTGAATGACTTTCTTCATCAAGCCCGTTTAATTAAAGATTCATTACATTCTATATAGTGTAACAGTGAAAATGCAGAAGTGTCCCCTGGGCAGCCAGCTGCTGGAAGGGAAGGATTAGCTATGGCAGATCGGGTAAGAAGTTGTGGGATTAAACTGCAGTGAGCAATTTACAGGTTCGATACTAGGGGAAAATGGGAGGGATAGTGAAGTGTTAGAATAGGTTGTGTGCGTGTCTGGGGGCTTTCCAGTCCTGGAGAAGGGTGGGTGTGCACTGTGGGATGGAGTTATCCTGCCTGTGGGTAGGAGGGTAGACCTCTCGCTGTCCTCTGCTGCCTTCTAAGAAGGTTTAGTGTAGACAGCACAAAAGATGGAGGACAGACTCCTGCAACCTTTTGTGAAGCCTGTATGGTTTGCAGTTATATGGGTCTCACTAGGAAATGAGGAAACAACAAATCTGAAGGCAGAGAATGGAAATCCATAAAATGATTCACCAAGTCTGAGACAGGAGCACTGATCCTACCCCATCTGCTTGGCTTAGTTTTTGTCCCTGTATCACAACTCTGTGTGTATGGAGTAGTTTCTCAAGTAGCTGTTCAGCAACAAGCACTTCCAAAGACACCCTGAAAACCTTTTGTGCTGGGGTCCTTTGTGGCAATTGGCTCTGGGCTCTGCGCTGCAGAAATGCTTCTGTGATTCCCCCAAGTGGTGCAGTGGTGACACTGGAGCATCCACATGGACCCTTAAGTTGTAGATCCAACTGCTGCTTCAAGGTAGGGATGAAGAGTGGTGTATTGGGACCATGGGCAGTGGCAAGGCACCAGTGGGGAACGGGGAGCTCCCTGGCTCCCAGAGGGGTCCCCAGCCCACCGGTAGCTTCCCTTGGCCAAGCCAGCTGGGCAGAGATGCACTATTTTCTGTCCATCCACAGCAGATAATGAGCACCCTGAGCTGTGGAGGTGTGGGAAGGAGTCATTAATTTCTGTAAGAGCACTTGAGAGCCGTTATGTGCGAAGTGTTTGTTGATGTGGCTCTAGATTTCAGCTGCAAGTGGGAATGGAGAGATGCAATTACATCTTGGTTCTGTAATCTGAGCCTTCCACAGGTGGCTCTGTCAGGCTTTTCTCTTCTCAGCATTTCCGCATTTTTGGGAAGTGTACCTGCACATGAGACTTATTAGGTTCATTTGTCTGTTTTTGCAGTTAAAACAGAGAGGTCCCAAGGCATGGTAGTCTGCATGGCTTCCTGCACCACAGGGCTTTGCATGGCATTGTCCCCTTCTGAGCCAGGCTGCATCCAAACACATTTGTAAACCTGAATACTACAGGGCCCATTTCCACTGTCTTGTTAGGTTAACAAAATTGATTAGAAATAATCATGTGGAGGGATGATACAAGTGCTGAGCTCCTGCACTCTGCTGGGTCCAAGTCCCTTTTGCAGGAGAGCTTGGTGCACCAGGATTAACGTGTATAAATCCTGTGTGTAATGCATGGAAATAAAATGTTCTGGGTTTGGGTTTGCTTCCTGTTGGATCCAAGGTCTAGAGCAGTTCTGTTGTACCCAGTTTCTCTGGCTGAGCTGAGGGTGTGTATAGGCTCTTTGGGGACCTTCGTATCTTTTGGGCACTGGTGGGTGAGAGTGTACAGGGAGCTCCATGATGTTTTTAATGCTGCAGTACTTGGTGTGTGGGGTCTGATTTGCTGTAGCACAAATCTAGTAACTGATAGAGGGCAGAGCACAAGCTTGTCTAAATGTAGCAACTCTCTTTTTTCCCAGGAAAAAACATGTAGCATTTCATAGCCAACACTGAAAATACTGTGTTGGAAACCTTAACCCTCCATACATTTTAACTGAGATTTTCCTCATTTTATTTTTAACCATATGCATGGAGAGTGCTGGTGTCCCAGGCACAAGCATTGCTTTGGGTGCTGGTCCCTGGCAGAGCGGGCAGGTGGAAAAATGGGTACTTGAGACTTTGCAAGGCATGATCTGAACTTACAGAATCCAGTAAGAGTCAAAGAAAACAAATATTGTAGTCTTCTGTTGGAGGCTCTAGTGTGGTACAGTGAGGCAGGTAGTGTCCTGTGGAGCATCTCTGCCAGCACAGTTATGTCAGTTCTGCTCTGTGCTGGGCAGTTTCTTACAGACTTGTCTGTGTGCAATGGGAAATTGCTATTCCAAGAAATACTGAGTATGAGGAGAGATCTCCCTTAGCTTGCAAAAGTTCACTAAGCATTCCTGTCCCCAGGCAAAAGGTTCTCGTACATATATATATGTGTGTGTAGATGTGCGTAGATATACATAGTGTATGTAATTATGTAATTACTTCTGCATTGTGAACAATACTGCAGGTTTTTATTACTGCAGGGAACTATTATTACATGATAATGTCTGCTGAGAGTTAAGTCTGTTGTTGAGAAATATTTTCCATCTTGATCTTAGGCAGGTCTTAAACTTGGGACCCAGAGGTAGGAAGAAGTGTCCTAAATGATGACCCTACCTAACTCTGAAATAGCATGCTGTTCTTGCTGCCCACCTTTCTCTTTCATCCTTCTCCCTGACTCTATTCCAGGACATCTTGTGGAAAAAGGAAAAGTCATTTCCTTTAGAAATAACTGGTTTTCTTCTTCCCATAGATGTTTTTCTTCCCGTCTCTACTCTCAAGTTAAACGGGAAAACAAAGTATGCAGTATTTCTGCTGCACAGTTAAATATTGATGAAGATTAAGATGCATTAAAAGACTGAGGAAATTCATGGGACAGGAATAAAAATAAACAAAACCCAGAAAATTAAAAAAATGTTCAAGTGTATGAATAGCCCTTTATCTTTCTACCTTCCTGCATGACTTCCAATAAAATGTTTCAGCATCTTGATGCAAACGTTCCAGTTTCACTGAGCTGGGGACAAGGAAGTGCTGTACAGTAACAGTTATGGGGGGAAAATGTTCTGTGCTGTGTTGGTCTTGGACTTCCTCAGAGTATTTTTGTTCCAGATGTTAAACTGTTATTTTTTCAGAAGCCTTGTTAAGTTGCCAGAACATTAGATTTTTTTGACGGATTTTCCGAACCCCAGCTGATTATCACAACACACAAGAATCCAAACTTGGGCTTGGCTTCACTGTGCTGCAGCAGCTGCAGAAAATCTGTGCGAAGGCACAGGTTCGCAGCACCATCATCAAATGCCCTTATAGGGTAAAACAGGGAGTGAGGGAATTCTGCTCTGCTGCCTCGGACAGCGTGGAGATTCACGTCAGCCACTGAGTAACATCGAGTTCCCCAAAGCAGAAATACCACCACACGCGCTCTGCAACCGAGGCAGTAGCAGAGCTCCCAAAAGAGCTGCAGCAGAGCAACTCAGGGATGGAAAAAATGACATCCCATCTGCCTCCATCCAGGCAAAGGATAGCCTGCTCGGAGCAGAGGCAAAATCAGTCCCCAGTGTATTTTGTTTCTAGATATAATGGTGCTTTTTTTAGCTGGTGGTATGTGATGATGCTGGTGGTACATGGCACAGATCACACGTTGCTGCCTGATTGAAGTCACAGGCTGGATCCCCCTCCTGCCTGTGGCTCCCTCCCCAACCAAGGTGCCTGTGCCCCAGCTCCCTTCAGCCATGCTGCTCACATTCTTTTCAGCCTTTTGATCTAATCCTTATGGAAATAGATGGAAAAATCTCCTAGGCTCTGGTTTGTCTGTTGAAAGTGTTGTCAATAGGAAGCTCCTCTTTACAAACGCAATAAATGTATAGGCACCTCCTACTTTGTACCTGCTCCTCTTTACCAGCCCAATTTTTGTCTTTGTGCGTTTACCACAGCTCTTAGCTGTGGTATTTTTCACTGAAGTGTGTTCCTGACACTTGCTGTACCTCCCCTGTTGCCTTCATTTTGCTTTGAAGGGTCATCAGTCCCTATGAGCGGAAACCTGTGACTATCCTAATATTAAAGACAGCACGGAGCTCAATATGTTCAAATTCCTTTCCCTGACCACAACCCTCTTTTCAGAGGCAAAGTCTGCCAACCGACTCGGGCGCCCCGCTCTTCTGTGCCAAAGAAAGCTACTTACTTAGCCAAGCGTATCTGCTTTACCTGGAAAAGGGCTGCTCGAGGCTGCTGGAGCGAGGCTTCTGCCTGCAACAGGAGAGATTCCCCAGGCTGCTGGTGGCTGGGGCAGCACGGGGCTGCCAGGGCGCGTTGCCCAAATGGTAAACAGATTTAGCATGCTGCAGCTTTTCATTGTCTTGGGTCTATGCCCGGTCTGTAAGGACCATGGTGTTCTTTCCTGGGAGCGATGTGGGATCAGAGCGCTTGTGTGGTATCTGGATGGAGCTAAGGGTGGGTCTCCCACCGAGTGCCACCAAGTTGTCCCCTGCCTTGAGAGAAAGCTGGAGGACAAGACCTACTGAAAAGATGGCAAAGAAAAGTGGCTAAGATGTCTGTATTTTTAAATGGGGTTTTGTTCAGTTGAGTAGCAAGCGTAGCGGCAGTTAAAGGAGAAAGAACAATGTCAGCTCGCCTGTCATAAATATTGATGTCTCAGGGAAGGGGTGATGAAAAACAGAGTCCGAAATGTGAGATATTAGCAAATGCAATGGATAAATTGCCATAAAATGGAGTGAAAAGCTGCTCTGACCCCTGAAGCTGAAGTTTGTGCTAGAGATCCAAAGGCACTCTTCACTGTAATGACATTAAGATGAGGGTGGGATGCTGAGGGAGGGCTGTCCCCATCTCCTGGGACCAAACCCTATTACTCATGAGGGATTTCACTCTGGTGTCCAGTGTGCCACAGGAAAAGCCCTGGTCATGATTCATGGTTGTAGCTAAAAGGGAAGAGTCTGTGAGTTGTCCTTTGTCACTGTGTGGGACTAATCCCAGCAGTGCTTTTCCGGTTGTGTTTATTTTTTCAATAGTATTTCGTAAAGGACTTGCTCAAGTCTGTTTTTGTGTAGGAAGATATCCACATGGAGAGCATAGAGGAAACTCTTCCAAAGCAAAATCTGAAGCTTGGAGTGAAACTGCTCAACGAACACAGAAATTTGGCTGTAGAAATACAATCCATCCCTGTTGTGGCAGCCTGGTCCTCCACTGGGCTTTGGAGGGCGATAAAGAGCATGCAGCAATGCATCAGGATGGATATTTGCCCTCTCTCATGTTGCTTCCTGCTATTCCCCTCGGACTCACGGATTGCACAGAGATCTCTAAATATTTTAAATGCCAGGGGGCCCTGAAGCAGTAGGTGTGAGATTAAGCCCATCTTTTAATCGATGTGACTTTGAATAGATAACCCCCCATTAGTGTCCTCCAGACTCTTCCTTTTCCCATTTCAGAGCAACAGAAATGCAAGTTGTCCCTTATTTACGCAAACTGATGGATTTTTAGCAGTTTCCCTTGAAAGGTACCATTATCCTAATTAAGTGAAAATAACCACTGAAAAGTCTCAGTTATCATAAAATCAAGATGTTGCAGTTCAATTGTATTTCCAGATTCAGGCGAGCTGCTGGAATGCATGCAGTTTAACTTTCCTCTATGATATAATAGTTTAAAAGAGATCAGGGTGCATTTTACCATAGTGTCTAGCAATGTGAGTTTATTCAGACTTTTGGCAGGCAGTTCTGCACACTCTTGCTAAAACTGTGAATCATCCATTGTTGGCTGATTGCACTCTAGTTGCTAAGAGATCTGTCAAGTGCATACTGAGGCTTAATTCTGCATTTGCTCTAAGAAGGGCTAAATGTATTAAATTGGAACATGTCACATCCTTCCTAAACAAGTAATTAAGGCACTGCTATGAACCTGTCTGACGGAGAGAAGACGAGGAGCTGGGAACAGCTGGAAGATTTAACTTGGGTTGAGGTTGGTCTCCTCTGTCCGGGAACACTAGACTTATTGCACGTTGGATTTTCACAACCTGATGCATAGTGGAAACAGAAAGGGGAGGGAGACATTAAAAAAAAAATAGAATTTGCAAAAGGACTTGTTTTTCAGTGTCCTTATATAAACCTCTTAAAATGATCTAATGCTATTTCACAAAGTGTAATTTTTAGTAATGGAAAGACAATACGTCAGTGTTTCCCAAGCCGCCTTGCCCCCCGCCCCCTCCCAAGTGAACTCTACCATTCACACTGCTCCTCCCCAGTTATCCCATCGCTCAGACGTGCTGCAATACGTATTGCAGATGCTGTGTGCTTTCATTCAAGATTGTACTGTTTAATGTTCCTGTTTGCTAAGTACACCAGCAGAAGTGTCGAGTAAGTGGGACTGTAAGATATCTTTAACCACCTTGTCTGTCCTAAATAGCCACAAGCTTTTCCAGGGAGGCCTTTTACTACCCGCAAAGAGAAAATTGATCTATTTGTCGGTAGTAAACCCAGTACGTCATCTGTTTCTCTGAGCGTACTCCTGCCTGCTCAAGGATGTGTGGCAGCAATTAAAAAAAAAAAAAAAAAAAAAAAAAGGAAAAAGTTCTTTAGTCAAGGTTTTCAGATTCATCTGTTCCTAAAATTACATCATTTGCACTGGCATTAGCCACTGTCTGAAAAGTGCCTTAATTTCACACCGGTATCTTCTTGCCTTTCATGACTTTTCCTCTTTGTTCAGTGAAGTTGCGGTTTGCCCGTCAGTGTTTTCTGGTGCCCAGACTAGCGGCAGACTCTCAGGTTCAGCCTTTTGCCCATCATCTTCTCCTAGACCCACACTGTCTGCCTTGGGCTGCTTGCTGCTGAGCCATGGGTGCCCGCCACTCAGGCTGCAAAGAGTTTAGCGCAGTCCTTGCCAAGTTATCTAAATGATAAATTATCTTCCTTTTAAAAATAAAACCACTATCCCTGCATCAACCATGGCTCCTTGTTTAGATTCAGCTTCTAGGCGCTGTGTTTTGTCAGAGCTTGTTACTGAATTTCTATTCCTTGTGTAGGTCTTTGCAGACACGATTGAAGGCCTTTATAATCCCCTCTTTGATCAGCGAAACAGATTGAGCTCTGTGAATGCTGCTTTGACCGAGGTTTTGGAAATGATGCTTTCCTCCTGGTGGCTCCTCTCCAAGCCCTTCATGACCAAAGGATGTTCTCCATGCAGTGGAAGTGGTACTGGAAAGCAGCTGTGGCAAGGGCTCATGCTGGGATGGTGGATCTTTCTGCCCCTAAACAGTGTCCCCTTGCTTGTCTGGCTGAAGGGGTCCCTTCGATCGCAGGGTTGTGGTTAGAGCCCACGTGCAGACGATGACCCTCTGGGGTGACTTGGTTTACAAAACTGAACAGATGGCCCATCCGCTGGCTGTGGCCTGAGGTCCTCGTGCCAGCCACGCGGCCTTCGCGGTGGCCATATGGCAGGGCGAGTGGGTCACTTGTACCTCGTGTGCCGTTCTCCCTGCCTGTGACCTGGTTTGCTCACGGGTTAACTCTCCTGTGGTCGCTGACCAGTGAGTGATTGTGCACCAACGGGTTTCTGTTTGAAACACACTTATTTGGCAACAATTTCCATTCTCTTCAGGTCTCGAGGCATGTGAAACCATTCTGTTTGCATACCAGCAGCAGTATCCTCTTGTACCTTAACCCAGTGCATCAGTGTTATCATTGCTATTGACTGGAGTTACCCTTTCATCCAAAGCTGTATCAAACTAGACAAGATTGACTGTCTGTAAGCATATGCTGATTGGTATTAATTATTTTATCCTTCAATTCCTTATTACTCCCCTGTCAGTAATTTTGCAAGTTTTTCCGTCATCCCCACTAGGTTGTGAAGGATTATGAACACTACAGAACTCCTCAGGTAGAAATCATTCTGACCTGCTGTTTTAAAAGTGCTTTTAATAACTGCTGTTTACTGTCCTCCTGTGTTACAGTTGGGATGAAAATTACTCTCTGTAATACAATTTGAATATTTAACTGGCTTTTTCCACCTGCAGAGCATAAATATTTGGCACTTACACTTTTTTGGTGAGAATGTTGAAAATTTCACCCTTTCTGGGTAGCAATGAATCAGCACCCTTGTTGCCATTTCTCTTGTTCCTAAGGTAGGGAAGCAAAGGAGAAAAAAAAGCCCTCATGAATCTTGATTCTGCTGTCCAGAGATTTTCACTGGGTCCTTTTGCTTTTATAAGTTCTCTTAACTTCTGATATATTGCACTAAAACTTGTTAGTTGTTTTGACTTTTATATCTGATTTAATTTCCCCTCTACACCTATTAATTTAGCTATTATCTTTGATCCCTAATCTAGTACAGTGTTCTTTCTCACACATGAGAGCAGGCTTTCTGGACATTTAATGACATTCTTAAAACTGCTCCTGGACATCACTTATTTTTAGCATGCGAATAGCTGTTTAATGATTTGGCTCAACTGTTTCAGCTTTGTGAATATAAGGCTTTTGAAAATTATTAATTCTGTGTGTTCATTATGTAACTGCTTTTACTTATTAGGGACATTCATTTTGTCTATGAAATCTGTCACTTGTTTCATCCATTTTAGCATGAAACTGATCTGAAAGAGCATGGAGTGTTGTCTGTATTCTGAACAAATCATCACACCTTTATGAATTAATATGAGCTAACTGGGTGTTAGGTTTTTCAGGAGCATCATCATTCTGGTCATTGCAACAAGTGGAATCTGAAGAAGTATTTCTTCCTTTAGAGCCAAATGAGTATTGAAGAGACTTGGTGTAATCCAGTGTGTTGGAGACTTGCTTCCTACCTTCGCCCTGTTTTCAACCTGTTACTCTACTGAAGTGGAAGATGAATGTGGAACAGGCCAAACAAAATATCATATTCCTTCTGTTTTGACCTTGCAGACTGTATTAGTTTCTTCAGCTTCTCTTTACCATTGTGTAACTACTGTTAACTTCCTTTTACCAGCCAGAACAGGTAGGAAAACAGGCTTTCTGTCTTTCACCTTGAGCACTTATCACTTGCAGGACATCAAAAGCATTCAGCAGTAGATAGAGACAAGTTTTAAGAACAACAAACATCAACAAAGAATATAGCAGTCATCATTTTCCCAGGTTTCCACTTTATTGCTTGACCCACGAATCTGTAAGTGTGTGGAGTTACACCAGCCAGCAGAAGACTCTTCCTACTGAAGAAGCTAAAAAAACCTTGCTGTACAATATATACTTGACTTTGGTTTTCTTAAGTGTAACCCAGTAATTGTGAGGAGTGAATGAGGAACTCCTGAGCTGTCTCCTTTACATGGGGGTACATAACTAGCAGTTTTAGGGCATCTTTATTTTTTCCAGGATGCTTGCAGGAGATGCACTGAGGGCTTGAGGCTGCAGTCAAAAGTGGTTGTCTATAGACCAGGTGCTCACAGAAATCTCCCCCATGCTTGCCACATGGTGCAGGCATTGTTTCTCTCCTCCCAGGCTGGATGACATGGCACATCCACAGCTGAGCCCTCTTGATGGGGCTGGGACTTGCCTGGCTGGGACTGTGGTCCTCATGGGAGGCTCAGCTACCCTAAGCAGCAATGACATCCTCCCCAGAGGGGCAGGAGCCCCCAGCGGCTGAAAAGCAAAAACAGCTGCTAAGGAAATACACAGTTCAGCTCCTCAGTGTCAGGAGTGCATTAAGTGGTTTTCACTTAACTTTTTCACAACTGACTGCTGCCTCAGCCCCAAGTTCACCTTTTGTTTGCCACAGGTCCTGCAGGTACCTGCAGGCTCTGGCATCACCTTTGTCTGGGAGTGATGCAGTTACAACCTGTCAGGTTACTACCACACCTCTGATAGTGTTGATAGTATCTGATGAGGTAACTGTTTCCATTTAGTTATAATTTTATAAATTTCAGCATTCCCCTTTATTTCTGTATGGCAGCGAAGTTATGTAGTAGTACTGTGTAGAGAAAGGAAAAGCCATTAGGCTGGCTATAAAGTAATACTGGAGTCTGCTGCATCATCGGCTCTTGGCTGTTGTTCCAGCAGACATGCTCCCTATTCCCACACGAGTCTGGAAATGGGCTGCTGTTGCCTTGTGTCCATCAGTCGTGCCACCGCTGTTTGCTCTGTGCAGCGGTGGGTTTGGGCTGGGCTCCTGCGGGGCAGGTATTGCTCCAAACATGGGACCTGTTGGGAGGATCATGGCCTCACTGCCGTGCCTCGTGCATGCAGAGCGGGCAGGAGGGCAGAGCCTGGATGCTCGGGTATGTAACCCCTTGGGAGCATCGCTGTTGCTCTGCGAGGGGCACTGGCTTGCATGCAGTGAAACACAGGCATGTGCTGCCTCAGATACAGGAGGTGTAATTAGGAAATGTAGGTCATCAAATTCAATTAGTCCAGCGCAGTGTAGCTGGGACAAGTTCTTACTGGATTTATTCCCCCTTCAGAGTAGTTCTTATTAAATAATACCCTAAGTGAAACCCTGATTTCTAAAGTGCATTTAAAAGCCTACAGAGATACTTCCCCTCCCAAAATAACTGTTGGCAAAACAAAGTAGTAAGACACCAAAGAAGCAGTGTCTCCAGCACAGTGCCCAGTGGGGGAGACTGTTGAGCGGGTGAGCGGAGATGGTTCAGTTTGCAAAGGCACACCTCACTAACCGAGCACGATTGAGTCTCACATCTAAAGTCTCATTCTACTAGAAGAGCTTTAATTGAGTAGAATCTTTGAACAGTTACTTCTTACTTGGCTGTTATTTTGCCTTTCTACATTTCCCCCCCTCAGTCCCTGTGCATTACAAGTTTCCCTTTGTTTAAATCCACTCCTATTTTATGCATGTACAAGTTGGGAGATGTTTATACAGTAGTGAAGTGCAGAGTAACGGAGTGGCAGACATGTCAAGGAAATTTTTCTTTTGAAAATGTAATACCCCCACCCCTGATTTCACTGCACTTCTTAGCTGAGCACAATATTTAGCTCTATTGAAAGAATATTATAGTCTTGGCATATATAAAAGTGTGTAGCAGCTTATTTGGCAGGGAAAGGAGCAAAGCAATGAACCTCATTGCACCTGTTAGTGCCCTTAAAGCTCTTTCCTTACAGGCATGCTGACATTTGTATTTCTGCATTTATGGTTTAAAATATAAAGGGATATCTCAGGTGGGGGGGATTCTGGCTTCAGTGGGGCCAGGATTTCATCCTCTGTTGCCTGCCTGCAGCTAGAGTCCCGTGTTCAGGTTTGACCCTCCCAGTTCCCATCCACAATTAAATGCTCTTGTGGCAAATCTGTGTGGAGTTGTGTTGATGATCCTTGCAAGTGATAAAAGCAACAGTATCCTCTGAGGTTTGAAATAACTGTGACTTGAACTTAGAATAAGCACCTAAGAAATTTCTATTTAAAAAAAAAAAAAGTAGTATTCTAATCTAGGTTTTGGTTTTAAACTTGATCAGTTCTCATCCATTATTGAGCATTAAAAGGATGCATATTGCTGTGCTGCATCTTTACATAAGGTTTTAAATTCTATATCCTTGTGCCAATATTGCAGAAATTGTTTGGGGGAATTGTGTAAATGTCAGTGCACTGAATCTTGTGTAGATTTCAAGGTAATTAAATGTAAGGAGGCCTTAAAGTCCCTTTGGCTTGTACTTCATTAATATTTGTTACAGAGATCAGGCCTTATAGATCAGAGTTTGTATATGTGCATATATACATTCACATATATGTGTATATGATGTGGATGAAACACCACTGTATGAAGAGCAGGCGGCTATTTCATTTTTCCAAGCATTTAGATGTTTGTCATAAACAAGAAATTCACAGTTTTTCAGGACTTTTGGTGATGTGTCAGCTGAAGTTGGTGCTCAATCACGAGGCAGACAGGTGCCTTTGGCAGTTCTGATGATGAAGTTTTGGAGTGGCTTTGGGAAGGCTCCTGTGTGCCCTCCTCGGGGCCGAGGGTGTGGTTCTGAGTTTGGTGGGTCCTTGTCCCCTCTGAGGCAGTAGGACTCAATGCTGTCAGGTAGGAAGTTTAATCGCCGTAAACCTCCCATTCTGTAACTCTCTGGACTTTTAATTTTACTGAGCAACAGTGTCCCAAGTCCACTGAGACATCAGCGAAGGGAGGCAGGGTGTGAGCAGGCTGGTTTAAAAGTAGGAGCTGGGTTTTTTTTAGTATCATGTTAATGTAACATACATTACAGTGAAGGTAGCCTGTTTACAGTCGTTGAAGTTTCTAAGTGAAATATTGCCTATGAGTTTTATGGTTTAAAAATGCAGAAGGTGAGAAGAGAGCTTGTACTGCAGTCCTTCCGTCACTAGAGGCAGAGGAGGGTGAGGGATGTCCCAACAAAGCAGCCGGAGAGGCAGCATCATCCCTCTCTGCACTCGCAGGGTGCACAGAAATGTCAGGGGGGTGATAGGGGCTCTCAGCCCAGCGCTGCAGGCAGACCCTGAACACTTGGTGAGCCTGCAAGGAAAGGCAGGTACAAAAGTTTCTACCTCTTAAAAATGCATGGTTATAGAGGGACTGCACCAACTGCTGTAATTTACAAGTGCTCTTCATGTTTTAGTGCTTGTTGCTTTATTCTCATTTCCTCCTTATTACTGTAAGCTTCAAATGGGAAGCTGGTGCAGAAGCAAGACTTGCAAAGCTGGCTCTTTCTTTGCCTTTGTCAGTTTGAGTTCAAGGAACAGTAGCCACAGATGGATAGCTTATGCTTACTGCATATTTTTCTTTAAAGTTTAATAAATTACTAAAACTTGTCAGTAAAGTATTAGACTGGTAAAGGTTATTTTCAGGTTGAAATGTTCCACCTGGCACTGTGATGGCAAATTTGTTCAATAGATGACTCCCAGTTTGGTTTTGTATTGAGATGTATTTTTGACTAAAAACTGTTGATTTGTCTTCAAGGATTTAATCCCATTTCATGTATACCAGCAAACTTCCGTAATCCTGCTGGGATGACACTTTTCATACCTGGCAATGGAAACCTTACTGGAGTTAGTAGAGAGACGGAAAATGGTCAGAATTTACATTTTCTGCCATTATTGTTGTTACATATGTCTAGACACTTCAGGGCACTCTTACATGATGTATTAGCATAGCTAAAATAAGACAGACCAGTCAACTTCTCTGAAAGCATGAATTAAACCTATTATTAGAGGGGAAAAAATGCTGGGTTAGTATAACCTCTGCCCATGAGGCCCTTGTTATAAAATAACATGGGAGCAAGCGGATGCTCCTCAGTGAAAGGCCTGTTATTGAGTGAATTCAGTATGAAGAAAAACATTCTCCTTGCTGCCTGCGATGATGGTCACTGCTCCTTGAGCTGGTCTGGCTCCAGAGGGCTCTGGGCAGGTGCTTGCTGGAGCAATTGCTTCTCTCCCCTGCCTGTCCTTGGTATGTGGCAGTGGGGACCTGGTGGTGACCACTGGATCTTGTTTCTGGGTCCCCACCAGACAGACTAGATGGGACCAAATCTTCCTGGTGATGATCCTTGGCCATTCAAGCAGCTGAAATCTGCAAGTTGTTTCCCACATGCCTTGGCGAGGTGATGGGAAGAGTTCAGACCTGGGTGGTGATGATGATTCCCTGCTGGGGTGGAGTTGATCGGGAGCTGCTTTTCAGCAGTATTGGGTTAGTTAATATAAAATTAAAGCTTCTAAATACCCTTCTGAGGAGGAGACTGACATGTTTTCCAGTGTTAGAAATGACAAAAGTTGCAGTCCTCTTGGCACAATGACATGTACGCACAGCAAGATCAGAAGGCAACAGCAGGTGTGCCAGCAGCTTGACAATTAACTTCAAGGAATCTAACAAAATCCATTCTAATGCAAAACCAACGCTCCTGAAGTTTTTCTTCAGAAGTTTTTTGTATTTAGTTTGGTTGATAAAGCTAAGATTTGGTGGAGGGAGGAGGAAATGAGTTGCTGAATTACAAACTCAAATGAAAATTCAGACCATACCAAGCTTGACTGGGCACTAGGGAAGCTGGGAGGTGCTAATACCATTTACCACTATGTTCAAATCATGAGCACCCCGTTCAAGAAGTTACAAAACTCCAAATATCCCAATTGAGGTTTAATTATTTTTCACTTCTTTAGCATAGATTTTCCTTTGAAAAGAGTTCCCTACCTTAAAATAAGCAGAGTATAATCCTTGCCAAAGATCTTTCAGCCTCTTTAGAATAGGGCAGTTAGATTACTGGGGACAAAGTGAGTATCTTGAATGCTCTGTGTCAAGGCACGAACAAACGGCACAGAAACAGTAGTACAGTACAGAGTGAAACCTGACAACTTGGTGTTAAAGGAAAGGAATGCTACTGTATGGTTCGATTGTGATCAACTTATCTTCAAGTGGGTTTATTAGCAATTTAATGGAATATTGGTTATTCAAGAGCCATAATAGCCCCGGTTGAAATGTCCCTTCTGTGCAGTTTTCCCATACCCTGTGGAATGAGCAGAATGTGACAGTTGAGCTTTCAACAGGCTTCATGAATTTTAAATACTTTTCAGCTGTGAAATGGGGCACATGGCGTGTGGTCAAGGGTGGACTAGGAGCTGGCAGTCACTGGGGGTATTATGGGATATTGGGTGTCTGGGAGATAATGAATGCTTGGCTTATCCAGGTGCATTCTTGGCCCGCTGTGCGTGTCCAGGCAGAATGGAATATATTTCTCTGTCCAACACTTAACAATTGATCATTTTGTAATTGTAAGCAGAAAGTATTCAGAACGTTACTTTCTCAGCATGCCTGCATACGACTTAAATTTCATGTCATCGTCTTTATCCGGCAAAATCTTCACTGTTTTTCTGTAACAATGCATTCATGCCGCTTAAACTTTTCCACTAACCTGATTTTATGCTTAGTGGATCTTAGTGAGCCTTTTCTTCTAGCGACTTTAAATCTCCATCTTTTTAAGCATTTCTCTTTTTTTTTCTGTGATTTTTTTATACCAAATTGAATTATTTCCAATTGCTGTCAGTTGAAATTTCAGTCGAACTTTTGTAGCAAGTGAGCAGGTTGATGGCTCCTGTTTTGTGGAAAATAGTGTCCTTGCATTTTAAAGGCTAAGTGCTAGAAGAGGGGAAGGGGGAAACCCAGGCATGGTTTACTGCTGGTGAGCCATGCAAAATTCTCATGCACTTCAGTTCTGCTTATTAAAACACAGCATGCTCCAAGGACATTCAGTTTAATTGTGGTTTTAACTGTGTGTACCTGGAAGAGGAGGTTGCTGCTTGACCTCCTGCCTGAGATCTGCTGGCCTGGAGCTCCCCTCCTGCAGGGCCAAGAAGCTTTTCTGGGATGAGAAGCCCTGGAGGCCACCTGCCGCTTTCTGCTCCTCCTCCATGTGCTGGTTCCTCTCTGTGCTGCCCCTCGTCCAGCTCTTCCCATGTTTCCCCTTCCACATTAATCCCTAGTAGTGCTGTACTTGCCCCAATCTCAAGTCACTCTCTAGGGGAGAGGGACGTTCAGCACTGTGTATATCAGCTCTAGGCACACAGCTTGTGACTATTTCAGTAGTAGGCCAGTAAATGGGTTTGGATCTGCAATTAGCAGTGTGTGGGCAATAACGAATGGGGTAATTATCTTCATGGCCCTTTCTGAATTCCATGGTTCATAAACTAGACAAACTCTGCCAAAAGCTGCGCCTGCTTGGCACAAGCTTTAGGTAAGAGTGAAACTGTCTCAGAGCTGCAACCTCAAAGTGTTAGTGTGGGATCTGTGTATTGGGAGCCACTAACAAGTTATCTTCTGCTTGAGGACGTGGCTTGGGAGTACCTTGGTGTTCCTTCTTGACCTTCCCATGGCCTTGCTTGATGAAAAATGTTTGAGGACGAGCTGTGCTGGATGGCATGTCTGGCTGAGCAGGGTAGAAGGAGCACTGTGTCTGCCAGCAGAGCGTGGTGCTGGCTGTGTGCTGTTGGGTACTTTGGCACAGCCACTGAGGCACTACAAGTCTGACTGATGCCATGGTGCAACTGCCCCACCATCTGGGTAAGGACCTAGCCCTGGAGTTCCATGTTGGCAGAGCGCAGCAGGGTAGTAGTATCAACTGAAACTCCCAAAAAGGGTTTTCTGGGTGTTCTTACATATCACTGTTTTCCATGTGTTGTGATATGCAGCCTAGTTGGATGAAGTCATGTTTGGATCACTATGAACTGAGAAGTCTGGGTGTGATTTGTCCAGGTGCCTTGGAAGCAGCATATCCACCCACACCATCCAGGAGTATGCTACCAAGCAGCTGGTGATTCGCTTCAGGGCCAGGCTGCTGCTGGTCCTCACCTTCTCTCCCCTTCCTGAAAGAGGCGGTGGGATGGACACAAAACCCCTGTGTGGGTGGAAAGCAGGATCGATTGCCAAAGCAAACTGTGGTCCATGCTGGCAGGGTGAGAATGGCAGGTACAGGGTGTCCTTACCAGGCTGTGCTGGTGGTTGTGGGACAGAGCTGATCCTACTTGTCTTAACACACTTACAGCGTGATCTGCATTGAATAGCAGTGCTGGAGCATCTTGTTCTTCCACTGCTTTCCCACTGACCTTTCAAGAGCCAGGGCACTTTCTGGTATCAACACAGAGAGCAGAAGTTGGAAACCCTGCCACAACCCATATCCCACGAATTTCCAAGATCAGTATACACAAAGGTGTGTATCTGACCTACTTAAAGCAAGAAAACAACCAGTAATGGCTTTCTTAAAACCCTCAAAACTATTACAGTACTGCCTTACTTTCTTTGAAGCCTTTGCAAGCCCAGAAGGGCAATGCTTATTGTCAAGAGGAGGCAAACTTTCCTAATCTCCAAACAGAGCAAATTCAGATAGGCAAGAACCTGGATCATGACCAACACTGGTATCTGATTTTGCAAAAAAGTCTACCCTTTCCTGGTCCTGGATTTGTCCATCTCTATCTATAGCCTTGACTCAGAGTCTTGCTGAAAAATGCATTATATATTGACAGTGGCGCTTTGTGAACTCAGAGCTAATGGCTCCAGAAATAGCCACCTCGGAGATATCATAGTCTAACTTCTGCATATATTGTCTGACATTTGCTTTGCACAGCTATGAATGACAGTTTTAAACACAATGAAGTGGAGACTGAAACCCAATAATTGTGATTTACCACACCGGAGAAATTGTTGGTGAATGTAAAATTTCAGGAGACAGTGTGGTAGTGTGTCTTGGGCTAAGAGTCCTTTTTGTTAGGGTTGTGGTCGGTCTTCAGAGAACCGAACTGTTAGCATTTAGTAAAGTTGAGCTCTGATGGTTTAGAAACCTCATTTAATCTCTGGCTCATCAGATGGTCTTCCGCTTTCTGAATCTCTCTGTGTCCTTTCATTCGAAACAGGTCTGCACACATCTTGAGAATTCGGAGGCGAAGGCAGACGGATAATTGCAGACCTTAGGGGGTCCCTGATTTGGTACCAACCACAACTTCTGCTGAGCCCCAGCTGTGCCCTGCCCATGGGGGTTTGGGAGCCTTGGTGGTCCCTTGCCTGCAGCCCTGATGCCCAGCCCTGGCACCCCAAGGGAAAAGCTGCCCTGCTCTTAGCAGGGGTGAGCCCATGGCTCGCAAAATCATTTCCCTGTTTCCACTGTCTTTTGAAAAGATAATTTCCTTCTTACTGTCAATAATGTAAATCCCATAATATGATTAGTGCACAGAATACCAGTAAATAATTTAGGAAGCAGCCTCTGTTTAGAGTGCATCAAATACTAATATAGAGGAGGAAAATTCCCCACACATCAGTTACAGTAATTGGTAGAAGGCACCAGTCCGGATGGTAATGAGCTCCATTTTTAAAGCACGAGGAAATTAGATTCTTATAAACGTCAAATGCAGTTATTGTCCTCTTTCCTTGAAACAGAGCTGAGTTGGCTGGAGCCCATTGTCTCTCAATCTGCTTTGCTATGGATTAGACACATCCCATCTCACACCAGGAATGTGCTTATTAGAAAAAATATCACTACACAAAGCATACAAGCTTTAACACTCAACTGATGTACTAATGGGTACATGTACAATAAAACCTAATATCATGTTACAAACCTTAAGCTGACCTGCAATAATATGATACAGAAATCTTAAAGGATACAGATGAGTGTTTCCTTTGTGTGCTACAATTCTGACTACCTGGGATTTTAGTTTTCAAATAAAGGAGATAAAGTGAGGGAAGGTGACTTCTCCTCTTGGCTACTTACAAAAAAAGCAAGCAGTAAGTCGTCTTCATAGTGCATATGCTTGTAACGAGGTCACGTCGAAATACTTTGTGTATTTTAGTGGTATCTCCTGGGTAACTGTGGCTTCACAGAAGACTTTCTCCATCCACTTTTTTTTCAGTTTTCTCCTGGAAAAAAAAGTAAGAGGTGGTTATTTGTTCATACATCAAAGCTAGCTCTGTGAATTAGCCTTTCATTCATTGCAAAATCTCACCAGTATGTGTTAAGACTCCACACTTCAGAAAAATGGATATCAGTTGTTTGGGAAGAATAAAATGTGAGGAGGATAGAGGGCTTTATAAAATCAAACCCCTTTGCTGCATCCCTACTTTTAACTTATTACTTGAGGATAACAGTCACTTGTCCCTCCTTAGCTAGAGATTGCACCGTGCTTTCTCTCCAGGATAGGACCTCTGTTGCAAAGTGGCACAGTCCTTCCTGATGTGGGAAGGCTTAAGGATGGAGCTAAGATCTTGATTCCCTTTTCCAGTGATGAGGATACAGACTCAAGCTACTTATGTGGACTTTAGCACATACTAACCCAAACTTTGAATGAGGCAGTGGGCTGCTTCCAAAATGGTCGTGTGTCAAACACATACTGGGGACATGCTACATTGGAGACCCTACTCAGGACTGTTGCAGGGATGGCTTTAAAGGTGATGTGGTAGGAGTAATGTGAGCCTGTTTCAGTGCAGGAAGCTCAGCTATATGCAAAACCAAATGGGCTATCAGTTTTGGGGTTTGTTTTTCCAGAATCCTGTATTTACAAGTTTTTTTCCTTCCAGTTGCCTTTTTAATAATGTTGACTTCCTTCTGATCTTCTCCATCTCAGTTTGTGCTCCTTTTTTAACTTCTGCTGAATGAAGTTCCCAGTGTTGCCCATAGAAAACAAACAGTAACTTGAGACTTTTATTTTACACAAGCAATGGATATTGAAAGATATTCCTAGCATATGTCACCAGACGCGTGAACAGCACTTTCCAATAAAAACTCTAGGAATTTCTGCTGGTTGCTTAAAAACCCTGCAAAACATTGAAACATAGACTTGAATCCATTAACACCCATCGTGGAAAAAAGATCCAGCTATTTATATGGTAGTCATTTTATTTGTTTAAATTTGGTTTCATAAGCTAAAATGAGCTCAACTGTTGGGGAAAACCATCTTGAGTATCATATAAATATCTTCAAAGCCTGGAACAGAGCCCGCAAGTAGGGATGCTAGAGTTGCTTCTGTTGATATATAGTGCTGGAAGACAAGTACCATGTCACCTACTTTAGTTTCCTATGTTTCTTCTAGAAATGCTTAATTTATCACATTAAATAGATATTATATTAAATAGATAAATGACTAATGGGATATGCAAGGACATGAAGGGTCTTGTGATTCTGTAGCAAGGCAGCTCAAACATGCAAGGAGAACCGGTGCTCAGTAAAGTTTCAAAACTGTAAAGAAAATGAACATTTACTTATATGGGGATTATTTTTTTTCCCCTGTCTGAAGAGGGACTTGGGGTAGAGCAGCCACCTCTGTGGCTGGTAGAGCCACGTCTTGTGTCGGAGCAGTGTGGAAGGAGAGAACATCACTTCTCTGCTGGTGTTTCTTCCTGCTCAAGTCCAAGGGACAGGGTTTGCAAGAGAGGATATTACTGTGCAGAGGGACCAGACTTAACGTGTTTTGGACTCCTCGTCTGTCTCTCCTGCATGCTGCATGATTCCCATGCAAAGGCAAGAGCCTGATCACTGCTGCTTGACATCCCTTTCCTCCAGACCACAAAGGTCTCTGGAGAGAGTTAGGGAAGTGCAATGGGCAGGGACAGTGCCATCTGCCTTGCTAAAGGCATGTTAAAGGACTTTAATTCTTCTTAACAAAATGTATTTGTGGTAGTTTTTTTAAGTTTTTGAATGGTACAATATATTTTAAACAACTTCCTTTTAAACAGGTTGAAGCTGTGAAGAGAGTACTAGAAAGTCTCAACCTCAATATAGTAGAGATGGTAGACGAAAACGCAACGTTGGATGGTGGAGATGTCTTATTTACAGGTATAGTGGTAATGAATTTGCCGTTTACAGATTCTTACTGCCTCGAAGACCGCGTGTTATGTCATCTGTATAATTAAATGTCATTCGTGCAGTTTGTTAAATCAGTTGTTTACTAAATGTCATGAAGGTAGCTGAGAAATGAGTTTTCAGTGCAACCCTTGATGTCCTACCTAATGCCTGAATAAATGAAGTAGCAGTACACACAGTACAAAGAGCAGCACTGTGCATACAAATTTTATTTTAGCTTGTAAAGTGCCAATAAGAAAAATGCTTTCAGTAGTCAACTGTCTGCAGTTGTTTCATATTTCTTATTACAAGCAGCTACGTTCACAAGTCTAATTTTCAGGACTTGTAAAAGCTTGATGCAGACAATTGTCACTAGTTCAATGAATCAAATGCAAAAAGTGCATTTTTAGTTTATGGAGGAAGTGGTAGAGTTGCCTGCCAGATGTCATGTGCTAGACAACTTATATGCATGGTTGACTTCAAAGATGAAGATACTGACTGTGTTTTTTATGTCATTAAACCCATTAGGCATTTTCTCACATCGGCTGCACACACGCTTGCTCCCTGCCTCTGCTGAATGAGCCTGTTTATTTCGATCAGCATCACAGTAGACTGGCTGCTTGCCTTAGCTCACCAAGGGGAAAGAAGGGTCTCAAAAGAGGCAGACCGGGAAGGAAGGCCTTTCTAAGGCAGTGCAGATCCAGCACTGATTTCCTCTGGAGCTGGAGGATCCAGTGGCTGCTGAGTGCCTTTGAGACCAGAGGAAATCTCAGAGGGAGAGGGAAATGGTCAATCAGTGCTGTACTAATCCAGCCCAGCTGTTCTCTTTCCTGACTCAGTGACCATTGCAGAGCTTTAGAAGAGGAAGCTATTTATGCTTCTGGTGAAATGTGTCTTCTGGAAGAAGATAATTGCTTTAATTATCAGCTTGCAATTACAGGTTGCATTATTCTGTGCTGAATTTTCAGTTTTACTACTCAACTTGAGAAAAAAAAGATAGAAAATTATATTCATAAAAGATTGCTTCAAAATGTCTCTAAAGCTGTCCTGGTTTAAAATGTGTATGTTCTGATGAAGGAGCTGATGTGGTGATTTTTTTGGATGGCTTGGGGAAAAAAAAAATGCTGTAATTGTTTTGCCCTTCATTTTTTTTCATTCCAGGAAGAGAATTTTTTGTGGGTCTTTCCAGGCGGACAAATCAACGTGGTGCAGAAATTCTGGCTGACACGTTTAAGGTTTGTAGATTCATTACTACCATATGAAATATAAGCTATCGCCCACTGAACAAATTTAAAATTATACGGGCCAAGATGTTTGACATAATCAGGTGTTTTATTTAGGACTTATTTAAAAGAAAAAAAAAAAAAAAAGGATACAAGTTACTGAAAAGGTTTGAGCATCCTGTAAAGTGACAGATGCTGAAGTTGAATCTGAAATGTGAGATCACTACATGAAAGTAACTTGGATAGTGGGAGGCTGTTATTATTTGAGAGCATATCAACACCCACATTCTTAATGTTCTCATGTATTAGCAATGCGTTTGTATTGCTGGTTCCTTGAGAGATTTTATGTACATACTGTTTAATTATGCATTTTAATGTATTTCTTTGCAGTTGCAACAATAGTAGTGTTTGAAACATGTTCTGGATTTTACTCCAGTGCAACAGACAAGACAGGCTGGTCCAGAGGGGTATGTCGTACTTAAACAGTTGACACTGTACCCTGGGATATGTTGCTATTGTTAATTTGCAGAGAGCAAAATTAATTATGGAATGTCTCAATATAATTATGGAACTAGGACAATTTAAAAGTATTTATAGCAACCGTTCTTTGCTTCCCATATAGGATTATGCGGTCTCCACAGTCCCTGTTCATGATTCTTTGCATCTGAAGAGCTTTTGCAGCATGGCTGGACCAAACTTGATTGCTATTGGATCAAGTGAAGCTGCACAGAAAGCCCTCAAGGTAAAGCACATAAAGAAAATTTTCTAAACAACAAACTTGGGATTTTTGGTTTTAATCTCGCTCAGGGATGCTGGAATTTTAAAGTAGGTATAGATCAATGAAAGAAGAAATTGGCACATCTCAGCATCTCCTGTATGTGCAAACCATAAAGAATGTTTTTATCAGGCAAGAGAACAGTGATGTTAATTTAGCTTTAGCTATCTTCAGGAAATACATGGATTATAAAGGCTATTACTTACAGCTTTGTTGACAAAAAAGGTCATAACTTGGTGATAGGAGGGAGGAAGGAGATATCATCAGACCAGTGGAGATATTTACTTCAGGTGTTGCCATGAGAGAATGTGGCTTTTAAAATTGCCAGAGGGGAAGTAGAAGTTTTGACATGAAGGAGGCAGAGGGGTCTGCTCCCTGTTGCAGAGGTGACCTGTGTACACATTTTGCAGCGTAGGCTTCCTGGATAAAATCAGTAAGTAACTCCAGCTGCAAGGACCAGAGACCAGGACTCCTCATCTCTTCTTCCTCCATCACCTGGCTGCAAAATCAAGTTTCTTCCTGGTCACACTTTTTCCTTTCTAGTCCCATGAGGGACTCGTAACAGCATGGCTTCAACAGAAAGAAGGGAGAGTAGTCTCACCCCAGCCTGGCTGATAATTTGAGTCTCTGAACATCTTCCTTTAAAGGGCAAGTTGTGGGTTTGAACCCTCGGGCCAAGAAGCCTGGTGAATCTGGGTGTCTCTTCTCTGGCAGACATGAAAATGAGTAATCCCTGCATAGCAGGTCATAGCTGTACTACACCATCGTCCTCAATTGGAAATGTTTATAGCTGCTGTGGTTTGCACTGGGCTCAGTGGCTTTGCGGCCTGCTGGGTGTGTTCAGAGCAAATCTACCAAATCAAGCTTTTTCAAAGATGTGGGCACAGAGACACCTGAGGCCATGAATCTCATTATGCATATAAACAATGAGACAACTCACCTGAGAGATCAGCATCACTGCTCCTGCATGGTAACACAGCTGCAGGCACTGATGCTTTGCAGCAGAAACTTTGACTGGAGCACTGAAACAGCAAAGTGCCACTGAGACTTTACCTGAACTGAAACTTGATGGAGTTTGTCCCTCTTGATAAATTAGAATCTACTATCCTGCACACTTTGTTTTGAGCTGCAGGTAAGCCAGAGCATGTCTGAAAGCATTACAGCAAGTGTCTTACGCATTTTTATCAGGACTTGCCTTTAAAGGTGTCGTGGTTTAGGCCCAGCCAGCAACTAAGCAGCACATGGCTACTTGCTCACTTATCCCCACCACCAGTGGGATGCAGAGGAGAATTGAAGGAAAAATGTAAAAACCCACGGGTTTAGATAAGGGCAGTTTAATAGGACAACACGAGGAGAGAAATAATAATAATAGAGTATATGAAGAGAGTGACACACGATGCAGTTGTTCACCACTTGGAACCTGATGCCATTAGGTTCCCAACCTAAGATCCCTCCTAGTCCTTTGGCCAGCTCCCCCAGTTTATATCCTAAGCATGAATTATATACCCTAAGTCATATGGTATCAAATATCCCCTTGGCTCATTCCAGTCAGCTGTCTTGGCTGTGTCCCCTCCCAGCTTCTTGTGAAAATTAACTCTATCCCAGCTGAACCCAGGACAAAATGTTTAACCACAATTTACTTTTCAGTGGTGGCAGCAAGTCCTAACTTTTCAGCTTATAATTATACTGATTCTTTTGCCAATAAGTAAGAACCTGAGTAGAGGCTTTCCAGAAGCCTCCTTTATGCAACTTGATCACTCATGCATGGAGGAAGCCAGCTGTGTGTCCCTTACAATAAATGAGGAGGGGTGGAGATAGCTCTGCTGTACTAGTGAGAAAGCTCTTTGAAATCTGTTCAGTTTAAATGCAACTTATGCAACCTGACTTGTATCTCTTGCCCTGATTCTAAAGCATGAATTATTTTTAAGAACAGCACCACTATTGGTGCCCAAGGCTACTGATATGAATCTGTTCCAGGCAGAACATTTACAACAGAAATAGTATGTAACTCTGCAATCAACAGCCCTGGCCCCCAAATTGCTTAGGAACCCAACCTGCATGTCTTGTACACCACCTCCACTTCAGTAAGCTAGTGATATTTATTACTTTAAAACATCCTTAAATATTTGCAAGATGGAGGCCTGAGAGACTTCTTGTCCTTACTGCCAAGCTGCCATATTTCATTGCACATTTGCTTTTCATATCTCATACCATTTTCCTCATGGGCATAATCCTAGGACTTTTTCATTTCCCAGTAGCATCATTTTTACTATCAGAGCTCGGCAGAGATTTGGTGGTTGGCTTTTTTTTTTCCCTCTTTTATCTTGTGACAGTTCAAGATTTAAAATGTCTCAGTCCCCAGCTAAGATAAAACCAACATTTCAAATCTAAGAATCTCCCCTGCTGGACATGGGTTGAATTATGGAGGCCAGGAAAGTGCAGTCCTGGCTGGCTTAAGCTTGCAGCCTGGCAGCAATTAAGGGAATAGGATAGCAGCCTGATTGTTCTGCATGAGTTTAGCAGAGCTCTTAAACAAGAGGATGGTCCCTCGACTTCCCACATAGTTTGGAATGGCTTTAAGTTTGCTCATTCATTTGAACAAGCTGTCAAAATGAGTGTCTTATTAGAAATCACTACATGAAGCTCTGGAAGCACATTCCCATCTTATCACCCATGTCTTCTCCCCTGAGGAGCTTATGAGAAATTATTTTGTCTGTAAAGATCTGATATTCCTGGTGCTGTGAGATTGATTTTGTCTGGGATGGAAAGTGCCCTGCATCTTTCCCTGTGGAATATGCACTATCCCAAGTATTCAGGCTTAAATTCAAAATGCATCATGAGCATCAGCCTGATGAAGTTTGCAGATATCCAGACAGCCGTACACTTGTATAGAGTGTTTATAAACATGAGCAAAATTCAAGTACAATACTGGTTGCTCAGAGCTGCGATTTGAACTTGAGCCAGGACTAATCTGAGAACTCATCAGTTTGATTAAAGCCTCTTGCACAGCTCAGCTAATCGTGTTGCAGTGCATCAATTTAGCTATTGTAGCCAAAAATATTTTTTGGATAAGCTGATTAAATGTTGCTGGTAACTAGCTGTCAAGTAAACACCAGCATTAATCAAGGTACAATAAAAAGCAGATACATTTTTTAAATAAGGTGGTAATTAACAAGATAATCTAGCAGTCTGATTGTTGGTAGATATCTTTTAAAAAATAAATCAACTATGTCAGTTTTCAGTGTGTTTCTCTGCATCAGACGTTTAGCAGTGCGTTTATATGTGTGTGAGGGTAGTGTTTGCTTGCACCCTGCCAGCCAAGGTTAGGGACTCTGGCCCAGAGCAGTGGTTTTGTGCTGCAGCATGTGCCCTTCTCGTGCTCCTAGTGAGCTGACAGATTACATCAGGCAACCATGTCACAGTCAGAACAACATATGAAGTTACCCAGAGTGTGTTTCTTGCTCAGTGTGTTGGATCTGGCTCCACGCTCATCCTGGGGAACCTCTAGCTATTCTTCCAATCTCTTCCGTCAAATTATTGGAAAACAAATAGGCAAAGTCTCTGTCTTGGAAATGACAGAGTTGTCAGTGCTCCTTATCACTAGTTTCTTCTAATGTTTGAATTCTTTCTTTTTGACCTCAGTGATTCCTTTGTATTTGTTCACTTGCTTCTGAAGAAAAAAATTTAAGTTGGTAATCAGCTTCCTGCAGTCTTGTGGAAATGCAATTGCAAGAGGATCTCTATGAGGCACTGATATTCAGAATTAAAAGCTCCTCCCTGGATTTCACCACATTGACTGAGTTGTAGTGGTGCTGTCCACTGCTCCTGTCGTTACCCATCGCAGTCTGTGGCAGTACGGTCTCCTGAGCTTCCACCAAGTCATTTGCCTGGCAGAGCCCAGCATGCCACTCCTTTATTGTGTTAGAATGTTATTTCAAACCTGTCCTTTGTTGTTGCCATTTTTCATGTCTGGAAATGCAATCGTACAAGCAAGATGATTAAGCTGTCTTTAACCATCTCTCATAGTTGAGTCGTTTTCATTCTGTAGCATGTCTTGTTAGGCAACAAGTGAAATGCTACATCATGCTATGCTAACATTTTATATTTAAAATAGGATTTATCTTCCTGCTAGCAATCTTGTTTGAAAGAGAAATTTTTCTTGATTTCTTTTACTGATGCAACTCATGTATCCTTACTTTAAAAATTGAAAAAGAAGTTGCATCTGGTGCTCACATATGGCAGAGTGCAATTGATCGTGAGTTTAGTGCGGTGTGCATGATGTAAAGTGCTGCAAGTGAGTTAGGAAATGAGTGCATAGAGTTTAGGATTATAGAGCACATGCTAGAAGCAGATAATAAATCAGAAGTGACATTTTAACTGTGAAATCCTCTTCAGGCTCTGGCAAATACAGAATATTTATTTGGACTGCAGCTGAAAAGTGGCACTTGAGGAAACTGGGTGAGAGAGAGAGACAAATTAACTGCAGAATATACTAGGGCCTGTAGTGGCTATCACAGCTGAAACTTTAACTTCCCTCTGCTGTTTTCAGCATGCATTTAATTCCTTCTTATAGTTAATCCTGTTCAGTAATTCTGTATGCGTAATTCCGTAGTTGAACATTGGCCATGGCTGTTGAGCCAGTAAAGCCAGGGATTATTTTTCTGTTCCCTCAGTGAGGCCAGGATTTCCTCCAAACATGTCACCTTTGGGTTCTGATCCTGCACTGTTGGAGTTGCTGACATTTACCATGAGTGTGAATGAGGATGAATTCGGGCTCTGACAGTGCCAGCCCTGGCATAGGGAGGTGCTGGGGCAGTGCTGCAGGCAAATGCTCTGCACTGCTTCTTCCACAGAGAGGGACAGCCCTGGGGTCTTGCTGGGAGAGCAGAAGAGCAGAAACTGGCCTGGGACGTAATCCAGTTCAGGTTGCTGCTGCAAAGGCAAACACTAGGCAAGATGATGATGGGGTGACACAGCATCTGTTACGTGCTCCTTTCTGTACTCTCTCACTCTATACTAAATCCCGAAAATCTGCATTTCTGTCCTTTGGCTGTTTGTGTTGCTTGGTACAGAGCACAGATCCTCTCTTCTTTCTGTGATGAGTGAAGACTTGGACAGTAGCAGATGATGGTGGAAACAGTCCCTGGTTTAAGCAGCTTTGTCTATGGCCAAACCATTCTCTGTCACCCTTTCGATAACTCACTAGCAGTCCCAAAGGATCTGAGGGTTACGTGTGTGGTTCCCAGTTTTGGCAAGCTCAACTATTTCCTTGCAAGCAGTACAAATTGTATTTGTAGCAGGTGCCTGCTAATAAAGTTGTTCTGTCACGCGTTGGGAAATGAAGTTGTCCATTGGGTAGGCTCTGATGTCAGGCACTCTCCAAAGGATGGGCCCCAGGGTCTCCCCATGGGACTGGTAGAGAAAGGCTTGGAGTGAACTCACTGCTCTGGGGTAATGCCAGGTGATTGCTGGTGGATCTCAGAAGGGAGCAGAGGACCTGGAAGAAAGGTAGGAATCCCGGTATGGTGCCTCTGGTGAGGGCTGCGTTGTGGAGCACACTCACTCAGCCCACCATATGGCCTGAGCTTGATGCCTGGGGTATTCCCTCCAGGGCACAGGATAATGGAGTTGCATGTGAAACGTCTGGGATTTTAGTTGGTCGATTCAGAGGAATGGATGTTAATTACAGAGGCGCTGTGGCAGATGTCAGGGCTGAGTGGCATTGCCAAGCAGGGTGCAAGGCAGAGCAGGTAACGCAGCTGAACTTGTAACCTCTCATGTCCCCTGGACAGACCTGCCCCAACAGGACCCGGGGCAGTGGTGACATCTGTACTTGTGAGCTCATCCTTGGTATCCCGGCATCCAACCTCATCGGTTGATGGGATTTCATTATGGTCAGGAGTGTATAGGAATATGTATAGTAGTACAATACAATGACTTCAGCAAATACCCTTTTTTTTTTTTTTTTTTAGCACTTTCAGTAAAAGGCTGGACTTGTTCTTGGTTCTCCCATTCAATGTCTTCTATTGGGAGTCCAGCTGCTCATTCATCCCCTAAGTTATTCCCTGAAGGCCACTATTGCAAATGCAGCTGTTTTGACAGAGGTCAAGGGAGGCTTATCAAAACCACATCTTAAGGTTAAAACAGAAATAAGTCTCTTTTGGGTAACTAGCCCTTGGTCTGTATCCAAAGCTATGATCAGAGCAGTGCTTTTAAAGACTTGGGTGCAAGGAGTTGTTCTAGCTTTGGCAGTTGCCCCCATTCCTGTGATTAAATGCCTTTTGTTCTTATTCCATCTTGTATAACTGAAGTCTCTGCGGTGTGCCAGCTTTAAAAAGCCAAGTACTGTTTCCTTGCATGAGAGCAGGGTTATAGTGCCTGCATAAAGCTGAGGGGTACCCAGCTCTGCCACAGAAGCATCTCCAGAGTGGACACCTAAGGGAAAATTTGGTGTTCTTAGAAAGCAGCCATACCCCTGGGCAACAAGAAAAGGCTCAGCTAAATCTGCTCCTCCTCTGGTCTGTATAGTGTCTGTCTTTTCTAGTAATGCACAAGTTTGCACGAAAACATTATCTCTCCTTCCTTAAGAATTCATCATTTGTGCCTCTGCTTATTCCCTACATGAAGTCATAATCCTCTATTTACGATATCACAATGGGTTGCTGTGGAAATGATTAGTAATATTAATAACCCAAAGAGGATGACATCAGGTAGGGAATTAGCAGAAAGTGCAGATGAATGCTGACTTTTCTGTAATGCAGCAACAAAGGAAGGTTACTGAAATCCACAGAACAATTGACAACTTTCCCTTAAAAATTAAAAAATTAGACTTTGCTGCTCTCAGCCCTATAGATAAGAAAATCAGTCAGTTTCTAAAATTCTGTGCACTTTCCTTTAGCTCCTTCTGATTTTCCATTACTTTTATGCATTAAGGGTGTACATCTCAGAGAATACAGATCTTTACTGAGTACCAGATGACCTGCTACTTTAAAAAGGAAACTACCTATGTTTTTCTTTAATTAAAAGATAAATGTTGTAATAAACATACTGTGCTTAACTGAGTGTCAGTGCTGTTCAGTCTGCATATATGCAGAAGAATCTAGTCTTTTGGAAGATACAGACTCAAAAGTATATATTTATAGAATAGAGATTGTTGTACTAGTCTTTTTTTTTAAGGGCGAGGGAAGTGTCCTTTTCAATACATATTTGTTGTCACCAGTAAGGCTGTCAGCCACAGGAGCTGGGTCAGAGGCTGAGTGAGATGTCATTTGACTTGCGTAAATGGGGACTCATGTTTCTATTCCTCTGCTTCTCTTTTTTTCTTTGACTATTCTCTCCCTGGGTTCTTGTTCCAAAAGACAGGATGTTCGTCCTCTTGCCTTCTTGACTGAAAGCAACACCACACATAAGCTGTTTCCTTTTCCCCTCCTCAGGCTGTGGTTTCCCTTTGCAGCGGTCCTTGGGCAGAGCTGGCAGGCAGGTGACAGCGTGGCCGTGACACGAGGTGGCTCGGAGGGGCAGAGCACACAGGTGTACATGCAAACAGCATGTGGTACCCATCACGTCTGCGGTGACGCAAAAGGTGTCCCGCGCCAGGAAAAGCCGAGGAGCGGGGTGGGAGAGGTTGCTTAAAGAACTCTGCCTTTTGGAAAATATGACTGTGAGGGTGCAGCAGGGAGGAGAAGCCCAAAACCCAGCTGCTGAGAGCGTGGGTGGCAGGTGGAAATTAAAGAAATGCTCTGGCTGTGTATGGGCTAAGAAATTTGGCGTCTTGACCATGGCAGACTGGGACATCGCTGGTTTCAAATAAGTCTCGAATGCAGTTTGCATCCATAGGCTCTATGCTATCCTGTCCTATCTTCTATCTCTAGCAGGGTATTCAGTACCCGACAAGAAGCCTTAGATCATTCTACTGTGATTTGTGCTGCCCAGAGTGGCTGTCTTGTCCCTTTCATACTGAGTCTACCCCGCTGTTGTCTCTCCTACCTGTCTGTATTTTGGGGGTGGCACTCTTGGTAGATCTTGACATTCAAGCAAGATCACTGGCTTTTCCAGCTCTGCTATTCTGTCCTCTCTGGTCAGCCTGGCCAGCTGTTTACGGTCACTGTTGGCACTGCTGTATTTCAAGGAAACTCTGAGAAGCTGTTGAGTAGCATGGTTTGTATGGTAGGCTGAGTGCCTGCACCCAGGTGGGTGGACCTGTGGCATTGCCAGCCCCACTCTGTCCTGCACTTCCTTGTGTTGAACCCTAGGGCTGCTGCTTTCTCTCTCCAGTGGCAATTGTCTGTCCAAATATGAAGAAGTGATGAGGGAACTTAATAGAGACAGAGCAATAAAACAATTAATGAAATTCAGTGTAGATAAGTATAAAGTGATGTGTATCAGGAACAGGGAGAGTGACAATGTGAACATCACATATGAAATAATGTGCTCTGACTGATGATTACCACAGAAATAGGATCCTGGGCTTGTTGAAATTGCCAACTCAGCTGAAAACCAAATGGAGAACATCATTATGCCACTGATTAAAGCTGTGGTGCATTTTCATGTTGGCTGTTGTGCACTTTGTATGCACAATTTCTTCATTCCAAAAAAGGTAGAGGAGAACTGGAAAGAATCTGAAAAGTGCAATAAGGATGGACAGATACCGGGAACAGCTTGCCCAGGGAGACAAACTAAGCTAGCTGTGACTATAACCTGGAAAAGAGAAAACTAAAATGGGATTATAGGTGCCTATAAAATCAGGAATGATGTGGAAAAGGTGACTGGAGATCAATTGTTCCCTGTACCTTCCAGTGAAAGAACCAGGGAAGCTCTAAAGGCAAAGGGCAAGTTCAAGAAAGAAAGGAAAAGAAATGCTTCCTCACACAATATGTGTCTGAACTCTGAAGCTACCTTGCGACAGGTTCAAAAGTGAACTGGACAGACTCCTGGGGCAGTGCTGTAGGTCATATTGCTCTGTATGACAGCTGATGAGTTGAGGTTCCTGGGCACCACACACCAAATCTCGGTCACCTTCATTCCCTGTCTTAGGATCCAGAAGTGGGATATTGTCACCTCTCACATGGGGCTGGAGAACCCCATCATGCAGCATTAAAAAAAGAAGCTCTTCCAGGTTCTGCAAGCATTAAAAAATTAGAGGCTTGGTATCACTATTATTTTCCAGGTAGCAAGCAATAATTTACCTTTCTCTGTCAATCTTCCCTCCACATGCCAATGTACTGGCCAGGTGCCTGTCCTCATCTTTTGCCCTAAGTGTGTAAGGGCATCAGCATGACGTTCTTCCCAGACAAGTGGTCCTTCCTCCAAGCAGACAAGAAGCATGCTGTCCTTCCAAACTCCCAGGCAACCTGGGGGGATGTGACTTCTGGCTGCGTATTGCTCAGTTACTCTTCTCATCAGTGTTAGTTGTCCTGCACCACAAAAATATTTAATTTTAATCGTTGTAGGAAAAATCTTGAGGTATCTTAATCTTCTCACAATTTACAATCTCTTGGATTAAAATATTCGTTTGCTCTGTACCCCAGGCCAAATGTTGCTTAAGCATCAGTGTAGAACAGGACAAACTTTAATGTGCTTAGAAAGAAGGAAAAGAGATGGGATGGAAAAATTATTGTAAATAGTTTGAAGTGAATAGTTTTCTTTTAAGAATAATGTGACTTGAAGGACTTAGGAAAGGGTAGCTGAAGTCTGGTGAGGGAATGATCCTGTGGGTGTAGGGTTGCATGCATTTGACTTGGCCTTGCCACGGTACGATTTTTCCTTTTAAATGTTGGGGACCAGGGGAGCAGGGGCTAATCAAAACAAAAATCAAACCCTGAAAATCTGTGCTTCTGCTTCTCTATCAACTTGACATGGGCATTTTTAAGTGTAGTGTTCATTGCCATGTTAGCAAGAGGAACATTCACTGTGTTTGGTTTTGCTTGTGGGGTGTTGGAGATACAAGGGCATGTTGCAGGTGTGGTGGATTTGGTGCTGTTTGTCCTGCAGCAATCTGGATGCGAGTAGCTCCCAGATGGCGGCAGGGCTCAGACTGGGGCCTTCCTCATGGAGAGGGAAAATTTGTAACTAGGTTTGGCCTGTTTTAAAAGTGCATGCAGTCATCTTAACTCTGTCAGTGATAATAGGCCCTAAACACATACGCATTTTTCCTTCATGCATAATGCTGCTTCATATTTAGGATTATTTAGCTTATCCATTACCTCAGTTGTCTGAGGACACACTGTAAAAAAAAAAAAAAAAAACTATAGAAAAGGCATTTTAGGCTATGCGAATGACTTCAATGTAAGGAAAGCATGACTAAGGGCTGAGAGAATGCGCAATGAAAATTACCCTCTTCAGGCTGAAGAAAATTCCCAGAAAAACTAGGCATGCGGGAAATGCCTGGCCCTTAGTGTAGATGGTCATACGACATTTGTGGGCAGAAAGCCAGCCCTCTGCAAACACATTGTGCGAGTCCTATAGTCTTCATAAACTTGTCATTTCCAAAAAAAATAGATATTTTGAGGGTGTATCCGATAGAAAATAACAATCAAAGGACCTTGCTTTTATCTTTTTCTCTGCCCTAGAGTCCTATCTGGCTAGGCATATGTGCTCAGTGGCTTGGCATAATAGAAATATGGAAAACCCCATGGGTCTTTAAAATAACCAGATTGCGTTGTATTGGTGTGTTTCTGCTGCATCCAGAACCTCCCTATGGGGCAGATTTGGTTCTTATTGCCTAGGCGCTCTCTCAAGAAAGTGGCTTTTGAGATTTTACTCCAACATACATGCGTAGTTGTAACAGTGACAAAAGCTTGCAAACATGATTTCCTTCTTAATAGCCAGGGAAGAGAGTAACCTTGTATTACCAAACCTCCCGTTATAAATAAACGCTTTCTTTGTGGTGTTCTTCAAGCTAGCTGAGATCCCATTCCCACTGTTGCGGCTGTGTACTCAAACTCCTGTGCTGCCTCATCTATCTCACTTTCCCACTCATTTTTTCTCATTTGTTTCTGAAATAATTCAGCCACCACTTATATGCTATTTGCTCTTGAAAATAATCCTCCTGACGTGCCCTTGCCATCGTCTCCCAAGCTTCCCAAAGCAGGTTCCTGAGGCACAGCTAGAGCCCTGCCACTTGTTTTTCATTTCTGTTTGCTGCTGCTGTTCTCACTTCAGCACTTTGCATAAGCCTTCTGTTTAAGAATTCATTTGTAATTTCATATGGAAATGTTTCACAGTGATTCACAATATATTTCTGATGAATGAGCTGTTCCTACAGAAAACCTACAATATCAGGATTCTGTTACCAACAAGGACTGGAGAAAGCATGACTGTTGGAAGCTGAGTGAAATCCAGGCACGGTGGCTTTTCCTCTATATTTTAGTGCAGATTTAATAAATATGTTTCCTTAATTGAGACTTAAAAATATTATGTAGGGGAGAAAAGAGAAGCTGCAGGTAGAGGATGAGTCTGCTGGCTCTGGTTACCAGGGAGAAGAGTTGCACTGTGTGCGAGCATGTCACCTGCTGCTAGATGTCTGCAACATCAAGGAAAGCATAATAAAATATATCTTGGCAACGTAACAGAAACAAATTATACATAGGAAAGTCAACCATGGTAAGCACAGTAATAAAAATATATCCGGTGAAGTAAAGGTGCAAGGATTTTTTCCCCAGAAAAACACATTAACCTTTTATGGAGGTAGATGTGACCTTGGGAACTTGGAAGAGTTTCATAACTTCAAAATGAACAAGAAATGACAATCTGATAACACTTCCTCAAGAATGCATGGCATTCTTGGTTGTGAATTTCATGTTCTCTGTGGGATGTGGATGACTCAGGCTACAACATGAAAAATTTATCTAAACCTATAAAGGAATTACTGTAGGTGTGTGCAAGCGTGAGTTGCTTTGTTGCTTCCCAATATGTTGTAGATCCTTATTATATAGAAATGAATTATAGTATTTTTTTTATGAATGAGTAGTACAAATTAATGACCTTGCAAATAAATTAGCAATAAACCTAACTGTGACTAAAATTAAAGTCTGCTCTCTGCTGTGCAATGTAATTCTGTGGTGTTTCCCTGAGAAGGGAATTCAGTTGAAAAATTTTGTTAACAGAATACCAGTTTGTTTTTAAGATAATATTAGTGTGGGTATTTTAAAGATGAAAAAAAGCCTTTTCTTTCTGTTTGCATCTTTGCAATGTATGTGGGAGCATAACGGGGCTAGGAGAGAAACTGAAATGCTTGCATTTGCTTAGGTTTTCAGTAGGACCAAAGTTTCTGACTTAGAGCTTTGTTCACTTCTGTGTTATTCTCAGTCTCTGTCAGGGTGAAGCTGATGTAAAGCTGGAACGGTACAATGGGGAGTCGGGTGCCTTGTCTCCAGGCTTTTCCCATCTTTATTAAAAAGTTGAGCCTCATCCAGAATGTGGGGTCTCAGGCTTCTCGTGTGCTTAGTGTCTCTGTCTCTGAAATTCCAGCCAGGATCCAAATTTGTATATGAGCCCTATATTTATAACCAAACCTCTGAAACTCACCAGCTCTAGTGTTCCGAGGAGGTTATTGTGTTGTCCCCTTGGGAACGAGGATTAGCACAGACGTGCCTTCTCACTCCCCCCAGCACAGGTGCTTAGTGAAAGAGTAACTGCTTGGAAAGCAGAAAGGAGGTCCTTGAAAAGAATTAAGATTGGGCTGATATCCAAGCTTGGAACTGTTCCTGTCCTGTTTGTGTTAATTCATGCTCATTTTATAAATATTGAATGATAGCTGCTTTTTTTGAAGGTGCTGAGCACCTATAGTTTCCATCAATGTGAGCAGGAGTTTTGCGTACTCAGTGTGCGTTCCTTGAGGAAAAGACCCCACAGAGGACACTTCCTGAGTGGCCTGCTTAATCCTGCTGCTCGCAGGAACCATTTCACAAGGGTTTTCTACTGCTCATTTCAGTTAGGGTTAGTAGATTCTTCCCTGAAGGGCAGAGATGAAAACAGATCGCCTTACTCGCTGCATAGCAAAATAGCCCTTGGCTGACTTGGCAATCACATTTAGCTATTTTTTGAAGGTTCTGTTCTCCCATTTGTTGGGGCTGCTAATGTGTTTGGTCTAAATAGCTGTGCTTTGTGTCTCCTGGCAGACCATGCAACAGATGAGCGACCACCGCTACGACAAGCTGACGGTGCCCGATGATGCCGCAGCAAACTGCATCTACTTAAACATTCCCAGCAAAGGCCATGTCCTGCTGCACCGAGCTCCTGAGGAGTACCCGGAGAGTGCAAAGGTGAGAGCCCTGCTGAGGGTGCCTGGACCCCCAGCATCCCGGTCTCACCGGGAAGTCAGTGGGAATTGAAATCGGATACTTTCTGGAATGGGCTGTTGTATCCATCATGGAGATATCAGATGGTGAAAGGTGGGAGGCCGGGGCTCTGTTCTCATCTCCACTACTGATTTAATTACTCTGTATCTTGTGCCCCTGGTGCTTCTTGTGCGTAACTGGATGTAGCAACAGTTTCTGTGACTGCAGTATTGATGTGCGTGAATCCTGTAGCCGGAAGGCCATGTACACTGTAAATGTTAGTGCTGATTACAAATGACAAGACAGCTTAGCACTCTCTGATAAATCCATGCCTGTTCATTCTGTAAATAGTTAGAGAAAAGGGAAAAGAGAGGGGCATAAAGTGCAATGATTTCTGTTCCATTTTCTTTCCTAAACAGGTATTTGAAAAACTGAAGGACCACATGCTGATCCCAATAGCCAACACAGAACTCGAGAAAGTAGATGGGTCACTCACCTGTTGCTCTGTGCTTATTAACAAAACTTCAGAATTATGAGTTTACAGAGTTCCTCCCTTGTAACTGGCAATAATGTTACACACAAGGTAGATGAATCTGTATCCACACTTTTATTGTTTTTATTGACAATCTACTGTACCACTGTGCTACTAACCCTTGTTTACAAATTTTTTGCTTTGTGTATTTTTATTATGTCCTTGCAGATGGTATTTAAGGTGGATGTAGAGTTTGCTGGGGGGCACATAACTCTGAAGTATGTTAGTCCCATGGGCTAGCAGAAGACAATTGTAATGGCTAATCCCTAGCTCTAGTGATTTAACATATCTGTGAAAATTTTACAAAAACCCAACTAATTCTCAACATTTCAAGCACCTCTGTTGTCTATACACTGTTCTCTTCTATCTTTTTTCTCTTGATTTCTTGCTCTGCATCTTTTTTTCCTTCCTTAGTCTTCTTTACTTTCAGTGATACAAGTTATTGGGGTTGGGGACTGAAGAAAACTCAGTGGGCTCGTGAGCTTTGTATCTTGTGTGGTAGGGAAGCTTTCTGTACGCCAGCTGGAGCAGTGGGCAATGGACTGTGTTCACTGTCTCGGCCAGATCACGCTGCTGCTGCTGGGTAGAGCTGTGACTGGAATCAGCTTCAGACACCAGGTAGCAGCTTTGGAAAGCACTTCCTCCAACAGGAGTTTTCAAGGGCAATATCTGCCAGGGAGACTTGAATGGCAGAAAAAGAGAGAGTAGTGCAGCCACACAAGGTACATCCTGCACATTCAGGTCCCAGTTTACTGCTAATGCTGCGACATACAATTTGGTGAGAATGGAATAGGAGTTTTTAAACAGGCCAGGTCCCAGGGAGCACCTGGACCACAAAAATGAAAGACTCATATGCTTTTGGAAAAGTTAAACCTACAAAAGTAACCTAAAATATGGGGGGGTTAAAATCTCTTTGTTTACGTCTTACATTTATTTCCATGTATCCTTTCTGTTTTCTCCTCTTTTGGAGGCCATTTACTAGCAAAATTCAAAAGAAAAGGGTGATAGAAGGAGTTGAAGGACAGCTATTCCTGGATTATGCTCATGAATAAGGGAAGCTATTTTTTCCTGAAAGATTGGCATTTGTATTTTCTCTGCCCTTGGGGCAGTTTTCCTTGGAACAATAACAATCTTTTTTTTTTTTTTTTTTTAATTGCATAAGTATTTGCTGTGGTATTCAGTTAAAACAAGTATAATTTTTGTAACAAATTCCACAACATGTTTACCCACTGAGTCATACTTTTTTTCACCACAGTAAAGTAAAGCATACACCATTGTATTCACATGCTGCTTTTTAAATCATTTGTAAACTAAGGATGGAGAAATTCCCAAACAGAGGCAGTAGTGGGAACTCTCCAGAGACTGACAAATAGTCTGAACATGTTACCAACTTCCTAGACATCTCCTCCACCTTTCCTGAACCACTTGTGGCATGTAGTTAAGGTACAGTAGGAAGCGAGCAGGGGAGCTCAGGCATTGTGGTCTGCAGGAAAACAAACAGTATTAACTGAGCGCACGCTTGGATATCCTTTGGAAACCTGTGTGCTTTTTTGTGCAGTCATACAGGAGGAAACATAGGTACTCATATCCGTTGGTACTCCTCAGCGTCTCTTTCACTTCATCTCAGTGTCTAATGAGGAGGAAACCTCCTGGCAGCTTCCAGAATACATCTGATGCTTTGTGGGCATGCTGTATGTTGTGATGACACAAGGTATCATGAGGGAGAGACCAATGATGAGCAACTATAATGTATGTGAAAAGAGAGCATGTCCCAAAGGAAGTCTTTAGCCAGCCAAACAGTGAGTACAAGTACTGTTTTTATGGCTCTGTGCTGTCCCAAAGGGTTTTCCTAATGTTTCCCCTTTGACTCCTCCATTCCCATGCACCATCATTAAAGCCTGACCCAGGCTCTAAGGATGCAAACATTGCAGTGGGGAATCTCTTATTCTACCTTCCCTCGGTGCTTTTTAAATATCTGATAAAGCATCTTGCATTTTAAAATGACTACATTAAATAAAGATTTTGTGCCAAAAAGTGACCCTGCGGTATTTAACTGTGACATTCTGGAGGCAAGCACTACTCTCTTAAAAACCTCTGCAGCCATGGGAGCTGTAGAAAGCCAGAGCAGAATCCCCCCAACCTGTCCATGCACCTTCTGGTGCCTGGCCCCCACTCATGTCCTTCAGTCCCTCTTCCCTCCTCTCACTAGGGAGCCAGAGCATCCAGCTACACCGGGACAGTGGTAGACTCTGGGATATCCATTCAATTTATCTCTCAAACACTGTGGGGGGTTTTCGGTGTGTTTTGTTTTTTTTTTTTTTTTTTTTTGCTTCTACCCTCTCTTCCCTTTCACCTGTCTGTGTCTCTTCCTCAGATTCTCATTTCTAGTTTATGGCATGATGAGCACTTTTCTCTTTTAACTCCAAGTGATGTTGCCTCGGTTCTCCTACTTAAGTCTTCTTTTTCTGTAATCCTCCCTCTTTGCTGTTCACTCCGAAGTATCCCAACCCATGGTGGACTATCCTAAACTCACTCCCTCATTGAGTATGTGCCAGGAGCAGGAAGAAGCTGAGGGGTACAGTTTGGCTCTGAGCAATGACTTCTGAGCTGGAAGGATGACTGTTAACCGGAGCTATAGATCCAGAGAGTGGCAAGGGTGACTCCTCTTCTTTAGGATTACTCCAGAAAAGGGAAACAGTTGTGGTGGAAATTGTTGTATCTTGTGTCCCTGAAAGCAATAGAATAGGTAACCATGAATTCCCCAGGCTCCCCAAGGTGGGGGGGAAGGGGGGGGCGGGGGTGGAGACAGGGTCTTAGAGCTGAGAATCATCTGTGTTGACAGAGGGGTTGGTTTTTCACCTATTGCTATTTAGATTTCCTTGGCTCCAGGGTTGGTATACAGAAAGAGCTAGGGTGTGGCTGAGGGACCCGAATTCCCTCAGGTGATGATTTCAAGTTGCATCCAAACTGTCTAACTTCAGGCACGGAATTTAGGTGCTCTAAATCACACCTGCTTTCTCTCTGTTGTTCTCAGTAGGTTTCATAGCCTCCTAACACAGATGCTCTAAATTACATCTTAGCCTGATGTCAGAAGTTACCTAAGCTGGTTAGTGGAAATGCCCTCACCCCTCTGCTTTTAGCATTATTCTTTATTCTGGCATTATAAAGCAAAAACACTAAAAGCACTTCGGTTTGTGCATTTGCAGTATGGTACTAAAAAATAAAATCACGCCAAATGCTTCTTGTTCTTGCTGTTTGCTATTTTTTCTGTTGCCCAAATGAAGAATTCGGTTGTGAGGACATTTCTGCTGTGATACATATGCATTTAATGGGCATCCTGTACATCTTGTCACCAGAACATTTCTCAAATGCCTGATATAAATCATCATCCTTGATTAATATAAACAATAAAATAAAATCCTAAACCAAAAAAGGAGATGAGACACTGAACACTAATAACTGCCCACATAAATACTTGGTAACAACTGTCAAGCTCTATGACACAGCAGGCCAGTGCAGAAGTTCTCGTGGTTAATAGCTCAGCCATGGGGCTTGAATTACTCATGAAAGGTTTTTGTTTTGTTTTGTTTTTTTCCTTTGAGAAATCAGTTTAGCTCAGTTCAAATGAAAGAGCTACACTATGCATTACAGATCTTTCATGATGTTATCTTTGCTAAGAGTTTAGGGAGAGCTGTGATATGTGGGTTTCTTTCTTCACCAGAATGTGAATACAGTGTCTCTCTCTGCAATGAAAATGTGAACGCATACTGTACCTTTGAAGATAAACTTGAATTCTTCCATTTCTGCATTTTTTGTCTTTTCCATGCCTTTTCAGTCTTCAATAGATACCACTAAATGAAGCTGTGCTCTGATTTTTGTTGTTTTGGTGATTTCCATGTGATATAGGTACAGAGCTCATAGAAAACACTACATCCAATTTTAAAAACAAAAAAGTCAGTGCACAGAATGCTGCTTGTTGACAGAAAACTGGGGATGAAATATGGGGAAAAAATGAGCTTTTGATTTTGATTCAGCTTCTTATATATTATATCAATGAAGTCAGAGCCAAATTACTTTGATAGAAAACATCAACATTCACATGGAAGTATTTGGGAAAAATAATTTACTATTTAAGATTCTCTGGTTTTGCTTTTATCAGTAAGGAAGCTGAAAAGATAAAGACTGTTTAAAGAATGGTATTTGTTAAGTGATTGTGAACAACATATCATTGGACCTCACATGTATTTTCAGAAGAGTTTTAACTGGATGTACGATGTAACTTGTATAGAGTTGCATGTGAATCGTGTTAGTCACTGTTTTACATTGTATTGTTCTGCAGTGCACAAATATGACTACTGAACACAGAAGTGTTACATTTCATTAAACTTAAAATCTTGTTGCAGTATCTAGTTCCCAGTTTTTGTGCCAAAAACATCAATACATTCCATAATCTGTTCTAATAGAGGCTTGCACTTTGATTATTTTCTTTTTTTGTGACTCTTGCAGTTTCAATGCTATATATCCCCATCACGAAGGAATAAAGTGTCAGTTGTACTGTGCATTGTGTAGTTTTTGCCTCTTGTTTTGAAACTGAAAGCATATGCATTTATTACTGTTTCATGCCATCGTTTTATTTGGAAGCATGTTACATGCCTACAAATAAAGCCAATTATAGATACTAGTGCTGAAACCTTTAACCTTGTTAGAAGAAATCTTGACTCTCTAAAAACAAATCATGATTTTAGACTTTACATTTAAGCATAATGTATACACAGGGGATATTACCTTTGTGTTCTAGCTACAATGGTTTTGACTAAATTTTATTATTGTCCAAGATAACTAATTAGATGTTACTGTAGTACAGTGTTTTCTCAGTAGTTCCTGTATTTATTGTAAGTTAAAAATGGTGAAACTACAAAGGTTTAGGGGCATGACTGTTATGGTTAAATTATTCACAAAGCTCTTGTGTCTTTTCTTCCCCAGGGTGTCAAGAGAGGTGACTACATTTCAGACATTGCTTTGTGGTAACATGACAGATGGTTGCATATTTGGTATCTAAATACTATTTGTTGTGTGCTACAAATAGTGCATGTGGGGCTAATCTCTGCTTTTACCCTTGTGCTCTGATATCATTAGGTGATGATACTAGGATTAACGATCTCAGGAGATGGTGCTTCATGGACATGTAAGTGCTCATGGGCCTTCAGTGCCACCGTGTGGCTGTCCAAGATTCAACTGTCCAAGGCCTCAATATTGTTGCTTCAACTTTTTAAGAAACCCAACATAAATTAACACTACTGTGGTGAAAGAATTACATCACTTGCAAACTGTACAGCTTTGCTAGTAATAGGACTTTAAACAAACCATAATCTAATACACTTCTAGTTGGAGAAACAGGGACCAAGGAAAGATCTAGGGCTGATCTATGTACGGCCTTTGTACACTGGTTAAAAGTATGATTTTTATACTAGTATACTTAGATGCAGTACTGATTTAACTAAATGGCAATAATTAAAAATAACAGGAACTACACAAGCCATTCCCACTTACCATATTGAGAAGTTCCTCATAGAATATCAAAACCTTTAACAACAAAAGCATAATAGTAATTTAAAATGGAGTGCCCTTTGCAAAATTTAGGTGTAGAATATGACTTCAGCAAGTAGAGACTTCTGCACTTGGATGTATGCTCTCACAGGGGCTCCGGGGGGAGGGGGGGATGGGCCCTGCCAGCTCCAAAAAGGAGTTGTCCTGAGGCAGGACCCAGGCCCTTGAGGAAGGACCAGGCGGCAGACTGGGATGGGAGCACGCGAAGCTCCCAGGTAGAGGCCCTGCTCCGCAGTAAGGGCAGGCTGCCTGGAGAGGGGTTGGTCAATGAGGGCAGGGGGAGAGAAAACCTAGAGCCAGTCACAGCTCTGAAAAACTGACTGGCCTCCTCTCACAAACTGTGGCAGCATTACAGCACTTCCTAGGACCAGTATGGTGAAAGATTTGAACAGCTATGGGTTGTAAGCAATTTTCAAAACTTATTTGGAAATTTACTCTAGAAATTTATTCTAGATGAACCTTACATATGTACATATTCACAAAACCAAAGCAGTCTCCAAAATCTTCCCAGCTCCCTTGAAAGAAATTACCTCTAACTCAGCTTTCATTGAGGCTCACTTCTTAGTATTGAACTGATGCTAACCTCCTGCAATGAGCTTCATGTGGAGAGTAGTCTTCTTCCAGCTGCCTGGACCATTAAATCCTGTTAGCATGTATTGGCATTGTCTGCTAAAATATATTCTATTCTTGTATTCTCTAACCACATGCTCTTTTCCTGATTGCTGAAATTAATTCATTTTGGTTTGTCTCCTACATGGCTCAGGAATCCATAAGCCTAACCCTCCAGACATCACATGGCTTTGAACTGCACCTCTCACTGAGCAAGGTTATTAACAAATACTCTAAATCCAGAATGCATGATAGCTATTTTTTATCAGCAATATTGTACAGAGCCAACAACGTCTACGATATGATTCATCCTGAAGAGGAGGAGCTGGAAGACATTTGGTTTATTTAACAAGGACAGGAGTCAGGGGCTGGGAAGATGCCTGGCTGAGAAGCGCCACAATCAGCTCACTGGAAGCATCAAGAGAATCTAAAATATTTCCAGGTATTTGGGTGCCTAGCACAGCTTAGGGTAGATCCATGTAGGCACTTGAACTTGAAAAAAATGTCCTGCCTTGCAGCCCTCTGAGCAAAAAAAACTGGAGATAAATACTCATTTACTTGATATTTTGGATGTTTAATTCACAGATACTTCGGCAGCTTTGAGAAATTCAAATGCGCTCCAGCAAGCAAAGGCTTCTTGGTGTGGGAGTAACACCACAGAAGGATTTGGGTTGTGAGCAGGTGCATGCTGCCAAACAGCCAGCGGCTAGGTCTGCAGGGCTGGATGGCGAGGGCGAGTCTGAAGGAGTTTTCACGGGGCAGAAGTCACCTTCATTGCAGTGGCAGGGATCAGAGTTGGTTGGGTGTTTTCTGGCAGCCAGTTTGGGAACTGGCTGTGATTTTAACGCCCAGCTCTACAGAAACCAGCCCTGTCACCAGGTAAGAACAGTAACCAGTCCTTTACTTTTTTAAAATGTTCTGGGCAAGACCTTTGCTATCCAGTGTTTATTGAAAAGCTGGGAATGCTTGCATTGTAAAATAGGTATCACTGCTGTTCATAGTTGAAGTACGATTACATTAACAAGCCATATCCAGCAAAAGGCCTTTGCAAAATATCGTAGAACTGGCAGTTTGCCTTACTGACAGCAAAGCCCAGCACTGATGGCTTCTACTTTACACTTTCCCGTGAGACGCCGTTTCCAAGGCTGCAGCACTAGCCCAGGTTTTACCTTTGACGGCTGAGAGAATGCCAATTAGTGGCGTTTCGCCCTCTGCCCTTTCTTTAAGGGTTTGCTCCTCGGGGTCCGTGGGCGCCCACGGCGGCCCCGCGGGATGAGGGGAGGGAGGTGGAACGGGCGCCCCCCCCCTCCCACCGCCCCCGCGCACGCGCCGCTGGGCGGGGCCGCCGTGTGGGCGGGGTGCCTCCCCTGAGGGGGCTCTCTATTGGTTGGGCGGGCGGGGCCCGGGCCGGAAGCGCTGCCCTGGGCGGTGTTCCCCGTCGGCGGAGCGGCTCCGCCATGGAGGGCCCGGGCCCGGGGTCGGGGTCGGCGGCTCCGGGGCGGCCGCTGACGGAGGACGAGATGGCCGAGGTGAAGAAGGATGTAAGTGGCGGGCTGGGCCGAGGGGCCGGGGCGGGGGAGCCGCGGGTGGGCGGGGCGGGGCGGGGGACGCCGGAGGCCGCCGGGCCGTGCCGGGCCCCGCCGCGCCGCGCGGAATTCCCCGCCGCCTTTTCCCGCGGGGGCGGGAGGGGCGCGGCGCGGCCGCCCGGTGCAAGGGCGACCGTGAGCTGCGGCAGCCGAGCCCGCCGGCCCGGCATCACCTGCAGGTTCCGTGTTCTTTCGTTTTCTCCCGAGCGGGGGGCTCCCCCCGCGCGAAGTAGGAGCGGTGGGTAAGGGGTGGGGCATCCAAAGGTTAGCTGCAAATGTGCGTGCTTCTCTCGGTGTCAGGAGCATTCCCCCTTACAGAGCATGGATTCAATACTGATTTTTTTTTTGAGGCTTTTTATATACTTTTCTGATTTCTCCCCCCCCCCCCCCCCCATATTCACCGATATCTGGAATCTGAGGGAAGCCTTCATACTGATTCAGGCTGTATTTATTTGTCACTTTGCTAGACTGGGAAGCAAGCAATGTGCTAACCAACCTCAACAAGTGATTGATTAATTAAAAAAAAAAAAATCACAGTTTATCAATTACTGATTGACCATGCATGCTTCTGTTTGTAATTTACAGTGTGTTATGCTTGGCTGATTTAGTTTTTTATCTTCCTTTTAAAGTACAATAAAGAATGTTTGGAGTTCAATTTTGGTTTCTTGCTAGCTTTATTCATACATAATTGTCTTTAAATGCTTTGTCATAGTTTTGTGAGGCATGTTTTTCAAGTTATTACTTGTTTCTGTGGAATTACAGGGTAATACTGCAGTAGGTAGCATCCAGTAGTTACGCGCGCACACACACACACACACAGAAATTACTTAAATCAGACTATATATATAACATGATGTATATGTCCATCTGCGTCAGTGGCTGAATTCACAGCTGCATCTCGCAGAAGTGCATGTATGCTGCTTTGACCCTTATAGGGTCTCCCATAGTTATTGAAGGACTGGATGGAAGCCTAGTGTGTAGAAGGAAATAACATTAGTTTTATCATAAAAATACAATCCAATAAATCTCACTTTAGGGCTTCTTTTCTCAGATTTTAAATGTGGATTCACGATAAAAAATGCTGGTTTAGTGTAAACTCACTTCCTTGTTTCAAAGCTGTTCAAGTAAACAGAAGTGATGCGTTACTAGAAGTTCTGTGTATACTGTGTGACATCACACCGCAGAAAGCTAACTTGCAGGGATAACTTGGCCTGGGTAAATGTCTCCTGAGGAGGAATTACAGATTTTGGAGTCTTTAATTTGAGAGCTGGGAAGGAGGCAGTGAGCCATACAAAATCATCAGTGTTGAGCATACTACATTTAAAGCTTCTGTTCTAATGTGTTTACTCTTTCTGTCCCTCATAAACGGTTAACCTATGAGAACAGCGCAGAGGGGAATTCAAAACTGATACGCTTTAGACAGCAAAAGACTCATTACAGGAAGATGTTAGTCAAAACACAATAGTCTTTCTATTCAGTAACAACTCTATTCTTTTAATGTTGAAACATTGTCTGACTTACATTTCAGAGTTTGTTGCTTGATCCTCCTGGTGATAGGATGCGATTTCCATGAGAACTGAAGAAATCTGTATTGCCTGCTATATTCGTAACCATTCAGGCATGGTCTTGTTGCAACTGGACACTTAAGATATATTCCAGAGCCACCTAAATTGATATAAGCTGTATTGTTGCACTTTTCTGCTTTTATCATAGTTGTTGTTCCACCACTACTGCCAATGTGACTGCACATTAAACTGGATCGGGTAATTAATCTGTCTGTGGGAGGGGAAAAAAAGGCGCCAATTCAGTTTGTTGACTGGATCTTCTCATCCACCAGAACAAGGGAAGGGGTAGGAACACCCAGCTGCCATGCAGGGGGAGTGTTCTTTGCACTGAAATTGGCCACCATGGAGCTGCACCTTCCATTCTGGGGTTTACGTTGTATTCAATCTAGTGGTCATAGTCTACTGCCAAAAGCCTTCCTTTATCTTCCATGCGTGCTCATCGAATGTTTCTTTAACAGTTGTGTAACTGCAGGCTGTTTGTTGATTTGTATTTGTTGAATCCTAAAGAGCAACTAGAAGAATACATCCTCTGCTATACCTAGGGGAGAAGTGTTTTCTTTAAGAGTTACTGGTGCCTTCCCAAGCACCAGTATGCCAGACAGTACTTTGCTGTTTGAAATAATCTGTCCTAAAGTGCGTCCTTATATCTAGCTTTTCCTCCATCTCTATTTACTGAGCTAGTAAATGGCTACAAGGCAAAGAGTCATTTTTAAATTTTGATTTTTAAATGCCACTGTTATGAAATCTAATCTCAAAAAGCAGGAGGATATTTGAAAACTTTCTTCAGGAAAGAACTTTTGTTTCTTTCCATCTCTTCACACGTCTTGTATGTAAAGGTGTTTTTGCTTCTGGCTCTCAAATATATTTCTTTTCCTTTTTTTTTTTAATCAAACGAGACTTTACAAGGGGTAGTTTTTTCACATCACCTAGTGGGGATGAATTCTTGTGTAATTCTGCATAGTGAAATATGTTGTGGGGGGGGAAACTGCCAGTTTTGTAGTTTTACATAAAATGAGAAATTGTTTTTGAAGCACAGAGATGTCATTTGTGGCTCTTATCTTCACGGAGTAGTAGATATTGAAACCAGAGAGTTGTGAACACAGGCATTAATTCTATTTCAGTGTTGATATTAAGCAGGCTTGTTAATGTACAGATTGAAATAAGATTAATATAATTTATGTTTATCGATGTCTGTGCTTGTTTATTTTCTCTGAACAAGGTGGAGGAAGGTAGTTTTTTGTTTCAATAACTGTAAAAATAAATCAGTCAGTGTAGGAGAGGACATTTCGTTTTCCAAGGAAGAAGCCAAAGTGACATGGCAGTCTTCAGTTCTGACATTGCTTCTATAAAATTACCTCTGAAATAGTTAGAATTGAATATCGTGAGAAAAGATAGCATGTTTCCCTAGGAAGAAGATCTCTGGAAAAATGTGATCTGGTAGGAGGTGTTACAGTTCCTGAAGATGCAGAGCAGCACTGAAATGCTCAAGGCAGAAGTTGGTGCTTCATCATACCCAATGTGAACTGCATGTTAGGATCTTTAGATGATGGATGGAGTCCCCTCCCATGGGCAGACTGTTCCACCTCTTTCTTCTTGCTGGTTACAGAGAGGACTTAAGAAAACAGTTTAGCCTTGTAAGCTGAGGTGATGCTGCAGAGAGTAGTCATTTTGCTTTGGCCAGAGTTGCGCTAACTCTGAGTGGTCTGTGCAGCATGTTAGAGGCCTGCAAGTTGCTTCAGATGTTTAATATAAAATCTTAAACTGAAGGAAGGCAGTTGGATGAAGACAAAAAGCAGCTAGTAAAGTTGTTGAGAGTAGGTATGTCTGTGGATGAAAGAGCATGTATTTTGGACACCAGTAACTTGCTGAACTTGTAAATAGTGGTGTTTGTTTAACAAACCTTTTAAACAGTGAATATATTCATGCCTTTGCTCTGCGACTGCTTTTATTTAATGTACCAAAAAAAAAAAATCAATAATTGCAATAATTTGGAGTTGTACCACATGGATAGAAATAGTATGGAAGTGTGGCAACCGGGTAGTCAGTGAGAATGAGTGTATCTGTAGACAAAGTGAGTAGGTGCTGTTGTGTTTTGTTGGTATAATTTCTTATCATTTTTACTTGGTGACTGTTCTAAAAGTGATAAACACAGACTTAATGTAACAAACATTTTCAGTAAGAATTCACCTTATTACTTAACATGCATTAAGAACACTAATGAAAGGGTTAAGTAAACCGGATAATGTTTGTGTTGGGGGTTTTAAGTATTTTTTTACACTGAGAAAAATCTCTGCCAGGTAACATGCTGAAAGCTTTCAAAATTGTTTTATTAACCTGTATCAAAATCATATAGGTTTCAAACACAGGCTTCTAAATAAATGGAAAGATTGGCTAATACTAGTTTATTTTGTTTTTCAGGCTTTAGAAAGAATGCGTCCCTACCTGTGTGATAAAATCATAGCTGAGAGACACTTTGATTACCTACGTTCAAAGAAAATACTGACTAGAGAGGACACAGAAGAAATTTCTTCTCGATCTTCCAGTAGGAAGAAAACAGGGAAGTTATTGGACTACTTAGCAGAAAACCCAAAGGGACTAGATGCTTTGATTGAATCTATCAGACGAGAAAGAACACAAAACTTCCTGTTACAAAAGATAACTGACGTAGTATTGAAAGTCAAAAATGAAAAACTTGAAGCTCTCAAAGGTGAGAAATTTATAATATTTTGTAAGATATAAGTTTGACTTTGAGGGTCTGCAAAATTAAACACCAGCAATTCTTTAAGTCATGTTTCTTCATACAGGTTTTAGGTTATTTTTTTTGCTTCCTCTAGTGTTTGGGACAATGTTCTTGGAAAAATCCCCTCTTTGGGTTTGAGATCCTAGTGCATGTATCCTGACTTTGCCTCTCTACTATCTGAACACATCATCAATAACAAATTGCAAAAATACCCTATCATGTTGTTATGATGGATAAGTCTGTCTTCACATTTCAGTTTTGCTTCCTACAAGGTTCTAGTTCAGAACTCAAAATAGGTGTTTATCTTCTATCTTGCATTTCTCTTGAAGCGATTTACTGCAGTGGCAGGATGCTCTGGTTTTGTTACACTTGTCACCTTAGCAGAAATTCCCCTGTATGCCTTCAATGCCGAAACTGAAAATTAGACATGGTAAATGTATGCATGTGTCTTTTCATACAGGCAGAGATGTTTTGTTGACACACAAAGCTTGAAGTGACCATACGTACTCATATTTTAAGGCAGATAAAGTATAATCATTCTAAACCAAAAACATTACTTCCTCTTCCACACCCATCAAAAGAGCAATAAAGAAGGAAGAAGTACATTTTAACACTAGAGATGAAAGGCCTGAAGTTTTCTCTGACTTCAGGTTAAACAGCCGTTAAATGCAGTCCCCTTTGGAGTAGAACCATGTAACTGAAGCTTTAAAAAGTTTGGAGAATACAGTGAGAAAAATCTATCAAAAGATGGGTCAAAAGGCTAAAGTGACTTCCTAAAATGAAGCTTAAATTATGGTGTGTCTTTGTCAAACAGTAGCTGATACAGAGATACAGAGAAATGGTTCACATCAGCCTAGATAACGCACATGTATTTTTTAAATTTGTCATGAATACTGGAATGTCATAGGTGAGTTGAAGCGGTCTGTTAAAAACACAGACAATCAATCTTTGGCAATCTTGCTGATACTAAATCAGAGCAGAGTTTTAAGAGTGCACCATATCATAATTAAATCCAGTCTCTGTTTTTTGTCTTAGGTCTAAGCTGCAGCACCTGTATGACCTCACTGTATGGAGGAACAAATAATCTTTCTAGATCATATTCTGATGAATCTAATTTTTTTGATAAAACAAAAGACAAAGAATCTACTCAGATACATCATCCAGAGGAAGATTATAGCACTGCCGCATTTGTGTCTGCTGTCTCTCTTCATTCAATGAATTTGCCAATTGCAGAGATGGGAAATGCAGAGTGTGCTGTTTTCTCAGCCACCCTTCCAGGGCCTGGAGACCCCGGTGCACCCCCTCTCCCCCCAGAACTCCAGTCAGAGCAGCAAGAACCATGTACTAGTTCAAGTGACAATTGCTTTTTGCCTTTACGATCACGTTCTCTTCAACCACAGTGAACATAGTGACTGTAGTCTGTTCATCCAAATAGTACTGAAATTTTGTGTGATGTCTTATAAAGGTTTAAAAAATGTTTTCAAACTGTTAACTAGCAAAATCAGAAGAAACAATCTATGCCATTTTACTGTTTTAAAGGAGTAATTTTTTTGTAATTGGGTGAATCTGGAGCTGTTTGGTCTTATGTTCGTTAAGGAGCTTTTTTCAAAAGGTCATGCTATTATACCAGCAAAAGTTGGGGTTTTAAACCAACGTATTTAAGATTTCACATTTAGTTGCAGTTATAGAACAAATGTGGTGTTTGTTTGTTTGTTTGTTTTTTTTCCCTTACAGAAACAAGCAAATACACTTTTCTTAATGTGTCTGTTACAGGTGAATTGGAGAGGGTGGTTAGGAAAAGTAGTGAGTATTGAAAAATAACTTTCTGAACTAAAAGCTTAGGCTTACATATCAAAAAGCTTAAACTCATTACCAAATTCAGTGTTTCACTGTAGGATAAACTCTGCCCTCTATATATGTGTGAAACTCCATTTGTGAGAAGAAAAAAAAAAAAAAAACACAAAAAACAAACAAACAAACAAACAAAAAAAAAACAACACCATAAAACCAAATCTGGCCAAATCTGTAGCTGTGTTTATTTTCAAGAAGTCTGTTAATTGTCTGAACTTTGTCCTGCTAGTAAAAGGCACTCAGTATCGCAGTGATTTGATTTAGCAAAAAATATACGTCTACAAGTCTTAGCATATTATTCTTGTGTATAACTTAGAGGTTTCTGATTTGAGATGCACTTTAAATATAAATTCTCCTTAGTGCTGGAAGAGGAATGTAAACTGCTGTAACAGAATCATGTGGGCTGTAAGAAAATGTTACTGTATAATGCTATTAAGGAGCAAAGTTTGTATGTTTTGTCCCAGTAGGTAAGTAGTGGAGGAGTCCTGTAGCAAGAAAGTATCCGTACCTGAAGGACTCTTGGAAATGTTGCACTTCAGATACCTACTCTTCAAAGCAGATAGACAGGTTTACATTTCAAATTGTTTAGAGTCAAATGCATTTTAAACTATTTCAACATGGGAAGGTTCTCATTTCCTGACACAATGTAACATGCTGTATTCCTCTCCTACTCCACTCTTGAGTTGTCATCTACTTTTTATGAAGTTGGCCTATAATCACTTTAAATTTACCAGGCAAAGACAATCTCCTACTTGTAAATGTGTACAGTTCTGTTCTGCAGTACTACACTTTAAAGTGATGGGATGTTTTCAGTATATCAAAGGGTAGGTTTGAATTTAAGGCTTTAAATTATTTTGGCTCTCACACAGTGCTATAGCCATGTAATTCCATTGAAATTCAAACCCAGGTAATATCCCTAAACTGTGTTCTCCTTTTGTGGAGGCAGGCCATCTGTAGGACCTCAGTACAGTGTCTAATTTTTTTTTTTTCATGTTTACTCTGGTTTTGGAATTAGTTTAAAATAAACTTCAAAGTTCAACTACACTCCATACTTAGTATATTAATAGCTTATATATGATAAATATGTGGGCAGTTTAGTGTTTATGAAGATCCTTGTTTTTCTTGTATACATGTAAGGTCATGGACTGTCAGGACAGTGAAAATTATTTTCAACAGAACTGCTTTGTTCAGAGGGCACTCTTGAAGTTATTTGCCTAAATATGCTAACAAAATTTTGCTCTCTAACATGAAATTAAGGGTAGGCTTAAATCCCTCTCTTCCATTAACTTGAACTGTAGTTGTGCCTTCTGAGGATATCTGAAAATTGATTTGTCTAAATGCCCACTGTAACCACTTAGAGCTGTGCTTAGGTTTGGGTCCCTTCTTGGATTCTTGTAAACGGAGGAGAGTGCGCAAGCTTGGCCTTAACTGGATAGCTCAGGGTGAGGACTGCTTTGCAGATCTAAATCCAGACTGGCGAGGGGTGTGCTGCCTGCCCCAGTGCACCCCGCAGGATGCCTGCCTCTGCAGGGATTGCTCCTGCCGTGGAGCCTAGTAACCTGAGACTTTACGTGAATGTATTATCTTACCAAACATTTATGATGTACATCCTTTTTTTTTTTTAATTGAAATGTTTTTATCCCTTTTGGAATAAAGTTTTTTGTATAATTGCCTGTTTTCCCATATGCCTCTCTCATTACTGAAATGTATAGGTTGTAAGAGCAGTTCATGCCAGTGTCTGCGTGTGTGGTTCTGGTTTTGTGTGTTCAGGAGGCTTTTGTTCTTGTCTTATAAGAGAGGTTTGTCTTTGGTGGATGACTGACTTACTGTGAAACACCTGTGCCTTGTAAGACTGCATTCAAGAGCAGTGTAGAGGGAAAGCATGCATGTGAAATTAAGACCTCGGCTGCTTAACTACACTTTCTGTGGTTCATGACTAGTATTGCTAACCTGGTTCTTGTTTTGTTTTGTTTTTTCAAATTAGTCAATTGCTTGGCTTCTTAAGAATGTGAGAAGTGTTGCTTCCAGCCATGCATACTTCATTGACTTCATTCTTTAAAAAAAAATAAGTAGTGGAGGAGCAACAAAACCTTTGAGTGCTGAGGAGTGAGCAGAAGAGGATTTGCAAATGGTGCAGGGTCCATGGAGGCTCACTTCAGCGCTTGTTTTCATTGTACTTTGTGTGTCAAGTTTCTTTCAAAATAATGATTATAGTACTGATTACGAGAGATCAGCTGGACCCAGTTTACTATCTTTCCAAGGAAGGAATTTATCATATTATAATGAAAGCCCTTATCCCGCTTCCTTGCTACTGTAAGTAACCTGAACGGTGCTAGTAAGTATTTTAGCTGATGCAAAAACAGTTCTGTGGACCTTGTTGACCGGAGAAGTCTAGTACGAACTTTTCCCAACAGCTCTGAAAAATCTGTTTTGGTAAAGGTTGCCTCTGTGACTGCTTCAGCTATCCTGGGCTAGGCACTGTTGTTCAGAGCTTTATCTGCCCTGGGTCGCTGCCCTTCAAACACCAAGGGGAACGTGTTTTCTCCCTAGGTAGGCCTGCAGGTGCGAAAAGGGAGAAAGGGAGGTCGTCTCAATTTCGTGTCTGATTTTCTGTACCCGTCTGCGGTCACCGATTGGGGGAAAAAAATCCCGGGGCTGGCGGGGGCGAGCGCGGCCTCCCCGGGCGGCCGCGGCACGGCCGGCGGTGCCACCTCTTCCCGCCGCTGGCCCCCTCTCCCTGGGCGAGCCGGGCCGCCCCTCCCGCCGCCAGCGCGGAGCCCGGCCGGGGCCGGCGGGGCTGCGGGGGCCGGGCTCGGGGGGCAGGCCGGAACCCTCGGTGCGGGCCCGGTTTCCGTGCGGGCGGCGTGGCGGCGGCAGGCCCCGCCATGGCGGCGGAGGGAGAGGACCCGCTGGGCTACTTCGCGGCCTACGGCAGCTCCAGCTCCGACTCGGAGGCCGACGAGCCCCGGCCCGACGAGCGCCAGGCGGGGGGCGGCGCGGCGGCGGGGGGCAGCCCGGGGCGGCGGCCGCGGCTGCCGCCGCCCGACGAGCTCTTCCGTAGGGTGTCGCAGCCGCCCGCCTTCCTCTACAACCCGCTCAACAAGCAGATCGACTGGGAGAGCCGCGTCCTGCGGGCGCCCGAGGAGGTGCGAGGGACGGGGGGGGGGGGGACGCGGGGGGGCAGCTCGGGGGGCGGGGGGCCGCCTGGCGCCGAGGCCCGCGGTGACGGGTGCCCCGCTCTCTCCCGCAGCCCCCCAAGGAGTTCAGGGTGTGGAAGAGCAACGCCGTGCCCCCGCCGGAGAGCTACAGCCCGCCGGAGAAGAAGCCCCCGCCGCCCCCTGCCCTCGACATGGCCATAAAGTGGTCCAACATCTACGAGGACAACGGCGAGGACGCGCCCCGGCCGGCCGGCCAGGCCGGGTTTCTGCCGGAGGAGGAGCGGGAACCGCCGGAATCGGGTGAGGGACCTGCCGTGAGGGACCTGCCGTGAGGCTGCCGCGCTTTGCGCGGGCCCGCGTTGCTCGGGTTGGCGTGGGGGCGCTGGGGGGGGGTGCGAGGCGAGCCCAGCGCTGCGGGGGGGCTCGGCCAGCCCCTTCGGCGGCCCCCGCTGGAGGGCAGAGCCGGAGCTGGCTGCAGCCGCGGCCCGGCCTCAGGGCCTGTGTTCGGGCGTTACAGAATTGAGTGAGACTCTGCAGCAACCGCTCCGCTCCCCGTCCACTGTCGGTAGCAGGGCATGAGGAAAGAGCCTGTAGAGGTGTGGTTGTATCAAATGAGCGGGTCCGGTGGTGGTGCCGTTAAAACAGAAAGTGGTACAAGAGCTTCTTTAAGTGCTGCTGTCCTGACCCTAGGTCTAGGTGTAGGTCAGGTTATTTTTATAATGTTTGGAAAACTTGGTGGCCGAGAGGGGAACTAAATAAAATGTCTTTGTGACAGGTTACTGAAGAAAATATTTACTATCCTCTTCACTTTTAATCGTGGTGCAAGCTGTAGTGGTAATCTAGGAAGTAAAGAAATATTTGGTAGGAGGGAGGAGTTATTAAAAAAAAAAAAAAACAACAACAAACCTGTTAGAAAAAGAGAGCAGCCAGTAAGAACCAAGAGAAAGAAAGAAAGGAAAAAAACCCAAAACAACAACAGCAACAAAAAAAACACCAAACAAACAAAAAAAAAAATCCAACCCAAAACCCCAGGAAATTCTGGTCTTTTAGAACACACAATAATACTTTGGTTCACCAGTAAAGTTGTCAGCAAACCTTTCCAAAAGGAAGGGGTTTGCTGTCTTGCTCCTTTTTGTTCTGAGTGTTACTTCCCCAGTTGTAGTTTTCCTGTCTCTGTCTTGCTTCATTTGTTCTCTATGCTTTTTTTTCCCCCCATACGTTTCTCTTAGCCAGTCTTCATCCAAAGACTGAGAAAACAAACTGTTAATTCACCTTGACATTACTTCCTGCTTCTAAAATGTAATTTTCTAGCTTTTAGTCTTACCTATTCAAATAACTTTTTTTTTTTTTTTTTTGAACAGGTACTGTACAATAGCATAACAAGGCCTCTTTGTAGTTATCTTCAGTGGTCTGTGGTAGTAGTAACAAGTAATCATTCCTATTCTGTCTACAAATTGTCCACATTCCAGAAGTGAGGATGTTGTCAGTTACACTGCCATCTTTTTTCCAGGTGTCTCAGATGTGGTTAAGTCAGTTGTTCTGAGATGAGGATGATGTTTAAGGCAGATACTGGCTTTGCTGACTTTGATTAACTCTGTCTTTTATTTAAAGATGGTGAAAAAGATGACGAACCAGCTTCTGCTAAGAAACGTAAACTAGACGCTGGGGAGCAGACCAAGAAGAAGAAGTTATAAGCAGAGCACGCTGGATTTAGCCATAATGAGGATTTCAATGAACTTGGATTCTTCTGCTGGAATGGGAAACAAATACATGTTTACTGAAGTTCTCTCCTATCGGGTAGGGAATTTTATTTCTGTAGTATGCTTGCCTTTTGGAAAGCACAAAATTAAATGGACAGTGTCGTGATAGAAACTCATCTACTGAACAAAATTTAAACCTGTTTATTTAAAAGAGGGTTTTAGAAGAGGGATCTATTGTGATGGATACTTGTGCTTATGCAGGTTACGGGGCTTCATGGTATTTTGTTTATCAAGAAACCTGGTAACGTGAGCTTTTCTGGACTGACTTTTTCATTGTGTCAAAACCTTTTATAAAGGAATATATACTAAAGATTCTTTAAGTACTGTCCTGTGATATGTTTGCATAATGTTGTTTTGAAATGTATGTGAAGACTGCAAATAGGTCACTGGAATAAAACTACATTTGAAAACATCTGCAGTATAAATATTGCTTTGCGTGCTTGGTAAATAGGAGGGATGAATTCTGTACTGTATGCATTTCAGTGATGTATTTCTTATGACACAACAGATTCCTCAGGGTTTTGTTTGTAATAAATATACAACTGCAAACTGAAAAACCATGGACATAATAGTGAAGTTTAATTTTGATGTTATGTGATCAGCATCAGTGAAGCATGAGACTAACTGATGCAGGAAGAATTGAAGAATTGAATATATTTTTCCTAAGATTGAAAATATGATCTGCATGTTTATGTGGGAGAAAAATTATGACAAAGCTGTGGTAGTCTTTACTGCCACATTGTATTATTTCAGTACAAACAGTTGGTAATCTGCTCAAAGTGCTAGTCAGTATATGTTGCATTTGTGATATGCTGCTGCATGGATTTTTGGGTCTGTATATGAAAACATACCAGCAAAACCAGATTGAAGGGAGGGTTGCTCTAGGTTCATTTTCAAATAAAGCTTCTGTGCCTTAGGAAATCTGCAGTGAGATTAGGGTAATTAAACTATTAATGTAAAACATTCATAATTTTTATTTTCCTTCTGTCTTAGACTAGCTTTAATTTGGCAGAACAGGTTCTGTAAGCTAATATGATGTTACTATCTTCTAAAGTGATTTTTAAACCAATTATTTTGAACCTCAATGTATAGAAAAATGTATTCCTTTTTAGTGAGTATATGAATTTAGCAACAAGTTACACAATTCTAGCCTTGGCAGCGTGATCATGCTTTCTCTGGATCCTTCTCTAGCTGCAGACTCGGCAACCGCTCCTTGCCAGTTTCACAGGCTGTCAGGCCAAATCTGTGATATATTCCACCCCTTCTGTGCTGCCAGTCTGGAAAGGATTCCAAAAAATGGTACGTGGACACAGCTGAGGGTTCTCTGTGCCACAGCTCTCCTAGCACAAACCCAAATAACTGACACTGTCGTAGCAAACTCCGAGGAACAGTGTCATAGGGAGAGCTTATGAAGTGCCAGATCTCTGGACAGCTTCTCAAAATCTCAGGTTGCGATGGCTGGGCTAGAGCAGGGACTAGGCTAGCAGGGAGCAGAGCAAAGCTGGCCTCCGGGGTGCAAGGGGAACCCTCCTGTGCCCTTAGTGGCAGCCCTGCAGAGTTCCAGCTGGGATAAAGACTCCTGCAGAGCAGTCAAATACGGCTGCTTGCTGAAATGGAGCTTTCACTAGATGGAATGTCGGTGTAGCAGGACAATTCGGGAACTGTGGGTATCCGCGTTTCGCTGAGTTGAGAGACTATAAATGCCTACACTTTGCATTGTCTAGAATGTTAATGTCGGTTCTCCATCATTCTAGTAATAGGGTGTGAAACTTCCACTGAAAATTATCATCTAATGCAGACCGGTTCTCTTACAGGAATAGCTGTCTCCATGCAGGCAGTGCAGCTTTACGTCATCTACTTCAGGGTGTGGATTGTCACAAGCTACTCGGGTAGCTGGTCTCTAGGTCCTGGTCGTCTGAGATCAGATGGTTTCTGTGAGCTTTGCTTACAGAGAGATGAAGGATGTTTTTCTTGAAGGGCTGAACATGAAGCCTCTGAATGAAAAGGCTCATTCTGATCTGTTTTTTTCCTGTATCTGCTGTCCTAATGTAGCTAGGTTGAAGGTGCTAATCTTCAGAGAATGTGGTAGGAAAAAAGACTGCTTACGCTCCTTTTTTTAACAGGAATGTGTTTATACTTTAGCTGGCGTAGAGAGCTGAGGGTAGGGAATAGCAGCAAGTGCCTGTTCAGATATGAAAATCAGATGTTCACTCAGTTTCCCAAAGGTTCAGTTTGTGTCCAGGCAGCGAGTTGCAGATTACAGTATGTCTAGCAAGACACTTTTTGAGAAATCTGCCTCTGCTATCCTACATGTATGGAATTTGTTCCAGGGTTACGTGGGATGAATGCTACCGTTTCTTGAAATGTGAAGGGTTTGACGTGAAGCACGCAGTTCAGTGGACTGCCGGATTCTCAAGTCTTACAATAGTTCTGTTTGCTACTGAAGTGCCTCTCGAAGAGCGAAGAGCGTTACAGCAGAAGGTTAATGCCACGGCTCTGGAAATAGGATGCATTCCCACGACTGCTGAGACCAAGGAGGCTTTTGTCCTTGTATTGTTTGCTCTGCTATTCTGTGGAGTAGCTCAGGAAGTTACCATGCTAATCACTGCTTTTGTTTTCAGATCATATGATATACGTGGTATCCAGTTGTGTTGAAGTTAACACCATCTGATAGTCAGTTTCCAAGGAGAAAACCAGCATGGCTAATCTGGGAGAAGAATGATTAATTGTATTATTTACAGGTTGAGGAAATCTTCATTGTAAGCAGTGACCATTGCAGCTTCCCTATTCAGGAGAAATGGCAAAAGCAACTGTGCTTCTTTTTCTTAAGACATTTGAAACGAGGCTGTGAGAGGCTGTCTGAAGCTGAGTTAACTGGGTGGACTGGTTTTGCTGCTGGAAGTTTTTTTGGTAGAGATGCTTCAGTGCATCATCTTCAGGAGAAGACGATGAGAGAAGTGCTAGTGCTGCAGCTTCTGAAGCAACTCAGATTTCTTGCCATACAGGGCATACAAAAAAACCCAGAACAGGGAGGGGACTGACCTTTCTGAGTTCAGAGATAACAGCATGTGCATTTTATTGTAAGTAAATGAGATTGCATAAAAGAAATGTTAGGCTTGTATCATCAGTGACTTGTAATGTGAACAACTACAGAACTCCTTATAGTGGAAAAAATGCTAGAGGCCTAACTGTGGTGAGAAAATGGCTGGAAAAGCGCAAAATGTTTCCAGTGATCTGCTTTGATCGTATGGTGCTTACTAAACAGTATGTGCTTCTGTAGGATAAAAAAAAACAGGTATCTATAGCTGGTACAAAGCGGCTGTTTGGAAACAGCTGGACTGAGCTAGATAGAATGCAGGTGCTAGCCAGGAGAGGAAAAAAAGGAGAGAAAGACCACTGATTCTGCCAAGGATCTGTAAGGTCTTATTCAGATACCATGAAAAGCTTCTAAGAAAGGGGGGCACTAGGCTAAATTGTAAATGCTCATCTGGAGTTGGGCTTCTGGATCAAGATTACTGGTAACACATCCATGGCATTCATAGCTATGAATCTGTAAAATTACAAGGCATCATTTAAGTTCCTCAATAAGTCACTAGAGAGAGCATTACCAGGAGAAATGTGGTCACAGTAAGCCTTGCAATTAGAGGCATGCATCCAACAGTTGCCAAAAGGGGATGCAAGTCTTCTGCATCCTCTTTTTGCATGATTAGAAGTGACACAGATGTACAAACCAAGCAAAATTTATAATGATGTGGTGCTTAAAGGAAGCAGGTGGTGTGAAGAAATGAGCAGTAAGATTTTCTCATTTGTTTTGAAAGTAGAAGAGGGAAAGACTGAAGAAGCTGAAGAACAAAGTTTGATGGAACAAGAAGCAGACTAGCAGGTTTTCTTCAGTTTTGGGCAGCTAATAATGAAAAATTGGCTACTTTATGCATCAGGATCTGTGAAATGCATGAATGAACACTTACTAAACTTAAACTGATAGCTCAGATGCTCAAAAAATGTCTAACTATAGAACTGTTTATCCTGGATTGTCTTTCAAGAGGAGATAGTGACAGTGAACATACACCCCTCACTGACAAATGGGGAAGATTGGCTCTGAAAATTAGCCCTCTGTTAACTCGTTGCTCTGTTTTTATGATGAATCAAATGTGATGATGGTCATTATTTGTAATGGGAAAAAAAGGCAATATAAAATGCGTACAAGTTTGATTTGAGAAAATTAAAATATTTGTCGAGATTAGAAAAATGGCGGCTGGAAGGCAAGTAATTTGCAATGAACACATTGCAGATGCTGGCACAATAGCAGCTACATTACTTGGATTTCTAAGGAAGGCAGGATGATCTGGAAAAGAATTCACATCAGTATAGAAGTACAACTGTTGAGGATAATTGCTTTCATGGCAGGCAGCCTTGCTCCCAGAAATGCTAATGGAGAGGTTGTTGCAAGGCATCCCTCCCTTCATCTGCTATTCCTATGCGACAGCTTGATGCATGCTAATGCTATTGAAGAACTGATTCATTTACAAGTGGTTTGTGATAAGCTTAAGGCTGCCAATCTGAAAGTGAATCCAGGGAGATGCAGTGTTCCACAAAGAGTAATTTGTCATGAACCTGGAATCAGTGAAGGAGGAGGATTTTTATCAGCAGAGAGAAACAGAGGCTGTGTGGTGCTGGCTGACTTTTTCTGGTGACAGGAAGCTCATTTGCCAGTTTGCTAATCTTGCAAAATCATGGCAGAACTTGGATGAAAAGGTGTAATGCTTTCAGTCACCAGCAGGATACAATTTGGGTTTTGTTTTCAGGCGTGAAAGGCTCTTATTCCTGTTTCTGTCTTAGCTTGCTGATTGTTTTCCAAACCCCTTTGACTACTGGTCACAGACATTTGTGCTTTTACTTTGGGTGTGGGTTTGATGTGTGGACAACACAGGACCATCTTAAAATCATGGAAGCTGATTACAGCTCAGGTGTGTGTTCTTTGAGGATAAATGCCTGTACTGGTTGAAAGGGACCCCTGGCAAAGGCTACAGCATGCAGCATTTCCATTTTGAGAAAAAAAAATGGTTAAGGGCACTCACTTACTCATTAGACTGGAAAAATCTGAAAGGCTGGATTCCAGATAGCTGGGAAAATCCCAGCACAATCAGGCCTGGGCACAAGCATGGTTGTACTGGTGCCCTATGGAGGCAAGTCTGTTGACAGGCTAGATGCTCTAGCAGCAACAGAGAGCAAATGGCTGCCTGGGAGTGCTCAGGAGGAGATGCCAACTCATCTCTCTATAATTCCCAGGAGGGCAAACAGAGAGGGAAAAAGTTCTCAAAAAGAAGACTAGCATGGGGTGTGTTTAGAAACCCCTTGAGCAAAGGGAGGCACCTTGCTAAGAAACCTGATTCTGTTACTGCCAAAGGCGTTTTCTGGATGCGTTGACTAAGGTGAAGTTTAAAGAACGATGCAACAAGAGGCGGCGATTAGCTAGGCAGTCTGCAGCTGTCTCAAAATGTCAAGTCTGAAACAAAAGCAGGATTTCTGTAGAGTAAAATGTTGGCAAAATCCAGAAAATTGCTGAAAGAAATAGTGTTTTCATTGCACAGGAGGCTTCCTGTGGGACATGGAAATCTCAGAGAACAGTTTTGCTCCTGAGACAAACACGTTGGTGGTAGTGAACTACTTTCTGAAAACTTCTGAGTCATATAATTAGGAACCAAGAAAGAGTGGGAATAACAGAGGGACAGAGATTCCAGAGAGCTAGTTCTTCATGCGTAGAGTATCACAGACCGAAGGGAGTAGTGTAGTCTTCACAGGAGTCCACAGAATTTGTGTTGCTGACAGAAATGTGCAAAGACCAGTTGGACCCGGAAGGCGGAGTCACACAGAGATTGGAATGGGTATGCGCCGCTGGTTCCTTTGAACTATTTTCTTCAGTGCACTTCTGAAAAAAAGCAGGAATTTTCAGGGTAGACAGGACCTGTGGAGCTGGATTGGCGGAAGAATGCAATGAATTCAATGAATGGAGATAAGCATTTTTGGTCCTTATCAAATAATTTTATCAGTGCTCTTCATCTTTAGAATGCTTTTGTCTTGGTAGCTTCAAAAGATAAATAACATCTTTGTTTTGCTGTAGCTGTGAGCAGCAACACAAGGACTGTGTGTTTTGCTGTCTTCTAACAAGGTGAACATTCTTTGAAGCAAACATTGATTTTCCATCCCTTTGCTTAACTTCTCCCTACCATCTCTTTCTTGCTGTAGATGGACTGATATGAAAACAAATGCAGGATTAATACAGGGTAACCCCAGGGAAGTTTAATGGGGAGTTAAACCTCAACCACAGGATTTATCAGGTGAGGATTAGCATACTCTCCTCAAACCAACCCAACAAACCAAACACCCCTCAACTCCCCAGCAGCAGGCTCCCAGCAAAGGTAATTTGGGAGCCTTTCTGTTGGGAAGCAGAATATGGTTGAGTTTTGTTAAACAAGTAACTTCCCAGACACAGGGTGGTAAGGGATACCTTGAGGAACCAGACCAGGTAATGTGAGAGACTAATTTCACTTCTTTTGTAGGAAGGATCACAATTATATAAAGACCTAAAGATGGGTTTTACAAAAAATGTTTCTGTTAGGCTTCTGGTCTAGAAAAAGTGTCACTTTCTGTTGTAATTAGAAGATGCTTAAAAGAAATGCACAAATCCCTTAGGACTGATAATATTGTATATTGTGATATTAAGAGTTTATATTGTCTGAGAAGTTTCAAAGACTTGTATTATCTAATGTAGTTATAAGGCTGGCAATGGCAAAGGCTTGTTTGAAAATCTAGTGTTTTAATTGTTAGGAATACTGACTTTTATACAAGGTCTATGGTTTTGATACTGTTAGTGACTTGTTCTCACAGCAACCCCTGTGCATGCCTCTTAGATAACTGTAAATAAGCTGTATCTCTCTGACAGTTTAAATAAGCCATGTCGCCATGATCTTTGACATAGTAATGAAATATTGTTTACATCTTACAAACTTAAATTTTTCAAAGTATCTGTATAAAGCAACATATAGACTGATATAAGACAACACATAGTTATATGCTATAGAATTATTACATTATTATAACATTAATAGATTAATTGCATTATTTTCCCACAGAAGCATAATTGACACCTTAAGCTGGCAATATGAAAATAAGTAAAATCCATGTAATTAAGTGATTCCAATGCTCATGAAACAGGGAGACTTACCTGATACTGACTGTGTATATCTAAATTTAGGGCTCCTTGAATGCTTGAAAGCCAGCGGCAAATAAATTGTGGTCTGACTCTGTGAGGATCCCAGGTGTGTATCGTCCTCACCCTCCTGCTGGGGATCCCCTATTTCCCTGCCTCTTCTCAGCCTTCTGGGGACAGCTGTTGAGTCGGTAAAGTGTCACCTAGCTAGAAGAAAGGTGCACTGCTCCATCGGCAAAATCATCGAACAAACCACTGGGCAAATGAAGCCCTGCAATAGTTCAGCTCTTATATTCTACATTTGCTGGCTTCTCAACTGCACTGCTCCAGTAGAGGGTGCTTTTGTTAACTGCTGGCATAATGCCTGTTTGAATTTGCAGTACTACTTTCAATTATAGACCCTGGTTTTCTTCTCATTTTCTTTCTAATACATGATTAAGTGTCTCTTGAAGCAGTACACATCTATTTTGGTTGCTTTCTTGATATCTTGCTCTCAATTTTCTTAGTACTACAAAGGCTTTTTAAACAGCTTTTGCACTGTAAATTTCACATAATTTTTGAATGCTGTCTGGGGAGAGTTACCATAATCTTTTCTCTTTGAAAACTAATTCTTACATTGTAGGATCACAAAGAAAACGTTATTTGGCAAACACAATTTTAGTCAAGTGTGATTGTCTGCAACAAAGCAGTGAAAACCAGTATGAAAATAACGAATGGCCGAATGTCATTCTAAACTTCTATTTCGGACAAGCTAATTATTGAGTTTCAACTTTTCTAACTTAGTAGAAAAAAGCCCAAGAACAAGGATTTTATCATCTTGTGACTGAAAGAGTAATGTTTGGTTTCAATTAAGAACACTCATAAACCCCCTTAGTTCTGCAAAATAGAAAGTAAGGAAGAACTGGCTTTGAAAAGTTGTATTTACCTAATTGCCCATGCACTTATAAGCATCTTTCATAGAAAGTTACAAAAATAAGGCTGGAATGCGCCTTCCCTGAGGTGAGGCAGCCCATGGGCTGCCCCAGGCCGGCTGGCCCCACGCTGACCCTGGCAGACCTCTCAGCTTTGAAATAGTGCACCAGGGAGGGCAGGAAGGCAACCAGCATCACCATTTCGGGGCAGCATATAACCCTGTCAGGCAGCTCTATGGTTTGTAGTTTTGTGCTCGTACAGAGCCAGGACTCCGGTGTAAGCACAGGTGTAGAATGCTCAGGATGATGTATTTGGAGTTATAAAATGTGAATCATCTCAGGTTGTGCCCTGGTTCTTTGGTTGTGGCATAGCCAAGGGAAAAAAACATTTCATGTCAGTTTTCAAAAATTAACTAATTCTAAGCTAAATGACAGAATTATAGCAAAGGACACAATTTCTGAAGGCAGTTGGTCTGGTCATACAACCTGTTCCAGAGCCCTGTGTCCAGACTTCTGCTGAGGATTGTGTTGCTGCTGTACTGGAGTAACTCCAGACAAGTTTTAACAATCAGGCCCTGCAGTATACTTGGAAGTTAAATTAGCCTTTAAAACAAACTTTTTACTCAAGACTTCAGAAGGAATTAAACTACCATAATACTTGAGAGAAGAAATGGGGGTCCTAGAGATGGAACTGAGCCACTGTATTTGTTTAGGCTTTTAATTAAAAGATCTCATTGAAATCTTCACAGGATTTTGGCAACATATGAAGCTGAAAGTTAATGGTCTTGTTCGGTGTGGAAATACTTAATGTGAATACTTAATGTGTAATATTTTGCAGACCCTGATTTTTGTTTTTCCTTCTCATTCTGCAAAAGTCCCATAGATTTTAATAGCATTCTGCAGAAAGTAACCTGAAAAACTATCACATTTAGTAACAGTACTAATTCCTAAGAAACTCTACAGGATTTTTCATTAGAGCTGTGTTTATATCCCAGATTGTGCATACACACTTGAGCATTCAGAATCAAAAATTAAAGTGGGAAATAATCCATTTTAGAATGTCAGTTCCATCTTGAACATTTGTGTTTTTCTCAATTATATTGCATATGGCTTTTGCTTGTTAAATAAGTAGCTCTCCTATTTTTATAAGAATAAACAGGTTCAGTGACTCTTCTGGTTAAAACTATAGGGTTTTGGGGAAGCTACATGTGATATAATCACTTCAGTTCTATTTCTGATGTCATGCTAAAGGATGTTCTTTAATCTGTGGCTACATTTACATTAGTAAGTCATTTGGCACAATAGGAGGGTGCCTGTAAAGTGAGCTAGCCCATGCCGTGGGCCAGCTCTGCTTTGCTCCAGTAGGCTCATGCCCAGCAGCAGGCTGAGCGTGTTCAGCGGGCTCCTGGAGCGCATCTTCGGGCTTGAGATTCGTCTGAAAGGAATCCAGCTGGTGCACTCTGAAACCCAAAGCAGAGTCTGCCGGGCTGATAGGGAGAATCACTTCAAAAGCAAGCTCCTGATCCAAACCGAAATAGTTCTGCCGTCACACCCTGCCTGCGCGAGGAGCACTGCAGGCGCAGAGCCTGAGTGTCTCCGGGACACGCCTTTGCGCCCAAAATACGCCTTGCTGGGAAAAACACAACTGTATTCAAGGTTTGTGCTCTTGCCAATATCGCCTTCTAAACTTAGCTTTTTCCTCACCTTAGATGTTTCTTTTTGTTTTTTTTTTTTTTTCTTTCTCTATTGATTGATTCACTGGTTCTTATATTAAGTACAAGGGGTGGTGGAGAATGAGAGCAAGAATAAATTGCAGCACTGATTATTGCTTATCTGTTCCCAGACCGGTAATGTTTCTCCTTAGAGATGCTGTATTCATTCTTGCAGGAATCTATACGTGTGTATGAACCTCAGCTATGCATGAATACCACTATAGGGAATGGAAAGTCTGTTTTATATGAAGCTAGTCACACATGTGCATTTACACTATCGGGTGCCATAGCATTGAGCCTCTGATTGTTCCAAGTGGCTGAAGCCTTGTTGTGCACCTAGTAGTAGAATAAGGAAAATGATTTATTTTACTCCTAGAAGGGATGGATCCCCTCCATGTGCTTTCTTCTAGGGAAAATTTAGCAAGCTTACAAAGGCATGTTTTTAATTTCAATATAGTTGTCTTAAAAGATTAATTTCTCCCTGAGGACATTTGGGCAAGGTGGAGAGAGAGATTGATCCAGACGCTCTTTGCTGACAGACAGAGAAAAATTCTACTTCAGGTTAACATTTGTGAATATATTTTAAAAAATTTGTATGCAAATCTGACAGGGACAGTGCAAGCCAGACAACAGGCATCTTAAAAGTGCCTGAGATGCATAGATTTGCATGACCATAGCTGCATTAATAAGATGGGGCTCGGCCCTGCTGACTGGACTAGAAGAAACCTTTGGAGCTTCCCTCTCTGTATCTCCAATGGACAAGCAGAGGAGACAGGTATACTTTTCAGACAGAAACACAGGGGTCGTGTTCAGGGTACTTTTCACAGTAGACTCAGCAGTGCTTGCTGAATCAGACATATAAAAATATGTCATTCACCTTTTCTTTGATGCTTTGGGTACATTTCCAAGTGGGACTCCTAAACATTGCATGCTCAGTGCTGGCAAGACTTGGCACTGTGAACAAGTAATCTGACTTTGGGCTTCTGGGGAGTACCCCGAATTAGAGAAACAGGGAGATCTGATGTCTTACATGTTATCTGAGAAGAGAGCCAGTTGGAGCGAGTGACCGTGCGTTCACATCCTGCTCGCCGTGCACTCCGTCTGGCTTCCCTGCAGAGCGCGAGCAGTGCTCCCGTACCAGCAGCTGCAGCCACTACCACTTCTGCCTCTGCACAAGAAATCGATGCTTGCTCTGATATTGGCTCTCTTGCCTGGCAGTAGTCTCTAATGGCTACAATGTGAGGACTTCTTAATGGTGAAAGCTGAGCATCAACCAGTTCTGAAGGAGACCCTGATACCTGGGAAGAGAAGACTCTTCTTCATTTGATGCCAATCTCTAAGGCGACAGCAGCCGTGGCGCTGAGCACGGGAAGTAACGGGGCTCACGCCTGTCAGCAGCGAAGGAAACGCCTCCTTGGGAAGCAGTCCTTCCTAGCGTCCAGCCATAACAACCGCTGTCCTTCTCAAATGATGTGTGGAACCAGAAACACCACTGGAGACCGGGATGCTTTTGTGAGTCACAAGCTGGTTTTCAGTGGGTGGGCAGAGGAGGTGGGGGCAGTCAGTGGGACCAAGCGTGCGTGTTGCCTGCTTGTGCACATTGAACCCTGGAAACACGGGTTTCTGTCAAAATGATCAGTAAACCTGTCACTGTTCAGAGGTTGCTGGCTGTTAGAACTGTTTTAACTGTCAAAAAGACTGATAAGCACATTTTAGCCACCTAGAAAGGACTCTGCTCCTGTGCGTGGCAAAGCTCAGGGCCCTGGGAGCATTACGGGCAAAGTCCTTCCAAGGCCAAAGAAAGAGGTGTGTGAGGACAGCAGTGGATGTGAGGTCTAGAGATGGTAAAGTCCCACTTCAGGAAACTAATCTTCTATGGAGCTGTGTCATGGCACTTGTCCCAAAGCCCTGCGTAAGATCAGCTGTGACAGAGCAAGTGAGGGTACAGAAGTGATGAGGGGAGGAGTGGAGGTAAAACTAGGAGCATAGTTCTCTGGGGTTGTTCAGGTAAAACAGGTAAATATTTAAGGGTCTTCATTAAGCCCATTTGCTGTTTAGAAAGGAAAAAAATGCTGGCTTAGAACATTATTTAATTTCTTGTGTTTCAGAAGGAGGCAAAGTAGAGGAGGAAGATGGCTCTGAGTCAATTCTTTCTATGAGAGCAGGATGTTGGTAGAAGGAATGGTCAGGACTGAGGAATAAAAAGGAACATTACAGGTTTTGTCCATAAAGAAGAAAAACATGCTGTGCAAAAGAGGGCATTGAATCCTAAGACAATGTCTTAATAGCATCTAGGTGTTAAAGCTCTGAGACTTGATAGCATAGTTGACAAAGCATCAGCTTTACTGAGTTAGTAGTGTTGCTGAAATGAACTGTCAGTTTTGAGGTTGTTTATAGAGCAAGGCAGGAGGCAGTCTTTGGTGTTTGCTTAGGGTTCTTCTTTCCCTAAATACTTTGCAGTGAACACGTATGATCTGAAGAAACACATTTTGGGGTTGAGGGTGGTGTCCCCAAGGTTTTCTTTTCACAGCCTGCAGGCATTGACCTGCCGAGAGTTGCCCAGCCAGGGTCCTGCCTGTCACAACAGCGCGCAACGCGTCAGCTCAGAAAGGCTGCGAACGTGTAACGGGGTCTTAGCGCGTAATTTATCCTGTGATACCTGAGGCACTACATGGGTGACTAGAATGTGCTAGCTGGGGATAGGTCTTCCAAAGGGATGTTAAAAGTGTCAGCTTTATAATTTGACCTGTTTTTTCTTTGTTGCTGGTTGTAAAGATAGAAGCCACTGCGTGGTTAAATTGTTCTGTTGTGTTTGGTTGGTTGAGTTTTATTTTGAGAAGGAGGGGGATAATTCTAGTTCTTCAGAACTAAAAATTAGATCAAAATCCTGGCAACTCTTCAAAATAAATGAGCAACCTTGCAATAAAGGGGTTTCTGTCACCTTGGAAACACAGTTTGAAAAAGCCAGTTGGAGTAATTTTAGTTTCAGACTTCCCTCTGCCCTTGTCCCTCCCATGCAAATTCTGTTTTTACACTCATATATCCGGTTTAGCTGTTTTTTTTCTGTATAGACAACAGGGGAATTTGCCAGACAAATGTGGAAAAACATGGAAAATGACCTTGTGCACGATGTTTCAGTGCAGGAATTGGTACTTGGAAACACAACAAGGTTAAGCCTATCTAAAAATAGATTTTAAAAAATCAGCCATTTTCGATCTTACAGCTCAATGTAAAAAACCCAGAAGTTTAACTTAATACTTGTTTTTTACATACTGTTGAGTCTTTTTGTTTTGGAGAAGAATATGGCATTTAGGAAACAAATTTTAGCAATGAGAAGGAACATTGGGGCGGGGGTTAAACAAGGAAAAATCTGCTTCAAAAAATAGATGTAATCTAGTAAATATACATGGTCATTCAGAAGCCCCTCCATTGTGATATCTGTCTGAAATTTGTTGTATTGAAGTGCTGTTGGTATTTGTTGCGGACATTACACAGATTATGCTGCGGCATGGCTGGAAACTCAAGTAATTAGAGAAGAGATTAGGATAAAGTAGTGCTTCTATCCACTAAAGAATGTAAATATTTTGAATATTTTCAATAGCTCACACTTCTCAATAACAGATCTCACCTGAAGAGTGCCCTTACTGTGAGGGCCCACTAGAGAAAGCGCAGAAGCCTTTGCAGCCTTGCCTGTCTACTTGAAATCAGCTGAGATACAGGGACTTTCCACTCCCACTCAGAAAATATTTCAAAGTGAAAAGTAAATCGATTTTCAGTTCTTTTAAAGATAAAATTGCATTTAAATGTATTTTTTATTGTCCAGGTAATATTCCTGGAAACTTAGAGAAGCCCTTGCAGGACTGGCTGAGAGTCTCTGTGCCAGTGTCTGGCGTCACCTCTGCCTGCTGGGCTGCTACCAGCTGTGAGGTCTGTTAGGCTGGGTAGGAAAAGATGTCACCTAGGAGCATGTGCCATAGTCTGAGCAGCACAGAAGACTAGTAGGACATTGCACTAATGCATCACATGAGACATGGCTAGATAAAATAGGTAATATTTGGGTTAAATATTTGGAAATGCTTCCTAACCACATGACTGGTTAGACTGTTGGGATAATAGTAGTCCCACATAACTTGAGATATTTAAACTGAGATTGGGCTACATATGAGCAAAGGAGGAGATGTGTGATTAAGGGAACACAACTCAGGTTATAAATCTATTTTTTCACCTTTGTTTTCTCGGGTTCTATTGTGTCTCCCAGGGGTGACTGTATCTTATGAAGGACATCAAAAATTAAAAGAAGCTTGACCATGCCATCTTCCCATCAGCTGCTGAGCTTTTGTCATTCCTTGTTATCACAGGAATGAGTGAGTGAGTGTTGGGAGCAAGCTGTCAGCAGATGGTAGGCAGCAACCCTGGCAAGGTTGCAAATGGGGGACTCTTCCTGCTGGAGCCAGCGGGATCAAGTACTAGTCGTCTTGCTGCATTGTTCTTCACAAGTCAAGAAAGCTCATCAGATCAAAACATGTGCTCCATAGTGTCTGGCCTAATCAGGAAAACTTTTTTCTCTGGTGAAACACAGTTTTACTCTGTTCTACTTAATAGGTGCCCTCCAGGAGATGCAAAAAACCTCCAGGGTTCACCCGTGTAGCTGTACAAGCATGCTTTTCTAGTTTTCGGCCACTGTACTGAAGCAGTGTTGTTCAGATTCTGCAAACAAGCTAATCATGAGCACGCTAATGCATGCACAGACTTCATTATCATAGCTTCTTACTATTAACTTCTCTGATTGCTCCCTTTGACGCACACACAATGGAGAGAAAGAAGAGAATATTTCCCATATGAAATTCCACAGATCTCTCGGCAGCCTGAGGTGATATGCTGGGTTTCTCTGGCTTTTTTTTTTTTGTTTTCCCTTTTTTTGGCTTTGTAACATACAGGATGACTATCACGAAATGATCATAAATGCACATATATAAAGTTGTTTGAGTAATTAAATTATTTAGCTTGCATAAAAGAGAAAAATAGACTAGATCTTTTCAACATGTGAAGGTCATTGGCAGATTTTGTCTATAGATCAACATCTGTTGCTTAAAATTTAAGACTGTAAGAACACATTTTTAAGGCATCCTTGTGATTATCTTAAGTACTTTAAGCACAGCACACTATATACAGTTCTTAAAGGATCAGTCTTCCAATTTATGGACCTTTCCACTTCTTTTTTTACATATTGCCTTTCCTTTTACAGCACTTAGAAGTCCTCTATACTTTGCTCTGACTGGAAACTCAGTTTTGAGGCTGAAAAAAAATTGCTATTTCTAATGATAGAAGTGGAAGAAAGAAATTTTAAGGAAGTGGAATACCTTAAGACCATGTTCATTAAATATGTTCCCTCATTCTGGCACTTTGTTGACTGCTAACAGGCAATCAGAAGCCATTCAAGATATTCCCCTTGTGATGTTTAAGTTTTGCAGGACTTTTAATAAACAAATTTTGCATATGCAGCATGCTTTAGGACCCTATGCACAATGGCATTTGTGGTGGATGTACCTTAAAACATCTCCTGGACTCTGTTGTGTGGACTGGCAGACCCTCAGCTCTGCTAAGGGTCTGTCAGTCGGTACAGCACTCCCGTACAGTATTGACAGGGACTGCTACAGGACACAGCTCAAAAACCTTACAGCTCCAGCTAGTGAGGGGATGAGATTCACAAATGTTACATTTAATCTGAGTTTGGACTAATAGCCATATACTAGGAGAGACTGAATGATGGCAGAGACTTTGTGAAGGCATGAGGCCAAGGAGCAAGACAGACCGCAGGCAGACGTGGGTGAGAGCTCTGCTTCTTCCCCGCCCTCCTGGGGCAGAAATGGCAGGACCACAAATGTGATCCTGGCCTAAAGTGGTAGGACAAAATAGAGAAATGCTTATTTAGTTTTCAGTTCCTTCATAGAGGATCTCCTAATGTTTTGAGCATAAACTTGAATCTGTTTTTCTTTTGCTTGAACTTACTACACTCTTCATTTGTGTTTACTTTCACTTCAACCAAGGTGAAGTGTCACTGATCTGCTGGTTTTGTCTCCATTTTAGGAGAAAGTAATGGTCATGATGGTCATGGTACTGACTATTTTTACTGTATGGGTAATGCTCTGGCTTCTTCATATCCAAAATACTCTGGTATTTTTAGCATATCTTCAGTGAGACTGGCATCCTACCATAGCACTGGCATGCTGTAAGACTGCAGCCAGAGGTGGTAATGACAGCCCTGAAGTTCAGTGACATTTTGAAAAGCTCATGGGGATGTTAGCTTGAAGTCTCTAAAAAGACAAATACCGATTTTAAAAAATAAGTGCAAGATACTAAAGTGCATGAATTACTGTCTTATTTCCATTTAAACAAAGCACAGAAGGCAGACCCGTGAACACTCCTGCTGCTTAATTTAGCTGATAGTTATGAACAGAAGTATTTCCATCACACTGCTCATTCGAATCTGGGTTAGCCATACATGGTTCTTAAAATCTTCTGTTTGATTTTAGTTACAGCTTAACAGGACAAGTAGACCAGGCCACTGGGAGTGATGGACTCAGCACTTCACAGACAGCCAGGGTAGCAACCATCCTGATGCTACAAGTCATACCACCAGAGCCCAGGAGGCCCATGCCACAGGCATCTGAGAGGAACAGATGGTGGCAGTGGCTTCTCAGAGGTCCATTCCCTCTCTGTGAGAAGGCACCAAGTTTGGTTGGCCATGTCCAAGCAACAGCAACGCAGGTGTGGCGCACTGGGTATACGATCTTCACGGCGGTGCCTCTTAAAGCGGTTTTGGATTAAGGAGGTTTCTGGCAAGCATGCACTCTAGAAGGGAGTCAGTGGTCTGAGCCAAACACTTGACTGCTCTTGGAGTTTCTAAAATTTGCTTTCAAAAAGTGCAGCCCCATCTGCAGATGGTTCCAGACACCAGCGAACAGATGGTGGAGCCATTTGGGTAATGAACACCTTCAGCTTCGTCCAGCCTGTTGTCTAGCAACCTTGTCAGGTTTAGAATATAAATGGTTTATTCTCCCATTGGTTTGTGTTCCTAAGAAGATAACCAGCTGTATTCTGGACCCTCTGGGCCTCTGGGGTGCCTCGGCTGGCCAGTTCAAAATAAGGTCTGGGGGGTAACAAAGGTATGGATGACTGTAGTGGTGTCTGCATCTGAGAGAGATCAGTTGTTTGGCAGGCTGGGGATAATGCACATGGCTATTAGCTGCCTGATAGAGTTTCATGGGACTCTTATTTCAGGCCATTTCGATGTCAGGGAGGCAGACGCTTTCAATAAAAAGAGTGCTCATAGATTTTATTGGGGCATTCAAGTGCTTCCAGTTCCCAGCTGTCATCAGCTCTGCTTTAGTCATATAGTTGTCACTTTATCCCCCTGTCTGCGACAGGTCTTGAGAGAAGAAAGATACCAATTTGCTAAGCTGTAATGAAAAGGAGACTCACTCACATTGCCAGACGCTTTCAATTTTACTCATATGAATGAATCCCACTGAAGTAAAATAAATTATATCTTTACACAGTTACATCCTAAATTACTATGTAACTTTTATTTCAGGTACAGGAGCAGGTCTTAGATGCTATAAGGGATGGAATTTTCCAAAATCAGACCAGAGCAGTTCAAAACCAGTCCCTGAGTTTATACAGAAATGAAAGCCTGTGTACTTAGGAAAGCACAGCTTCTTCACGGTATCTGCTGAGGCAGAGCTGACCTCTAAAACTGCTAGCAAGGCTGTGAAGGTTATTTGTCAGTCTTTTATTAGGAACTATTTATCTGTGTAACTTTGTCATTCAGCTAGATAAGTGCCCAAACTTTGCCACTTATACATCAGCTTCTTCACCAGGGATATCCTTCTCATCAGTGCATATTTTTTCCAACTTAAGTTTGACTTTTTTGCTTGTGCAGTCATTTACAATTCTTGTGTCATCAATTCATAAAAGGTTAAGCAATTGGTGAAATCTCCATCTGTTAATGAAAAAAACTTTTTTCTCTTTGTATCTTCAGAAGAATACTGCTTTCTGTTTGTTTAAAGCCACATTGTTTAACCAGTCCTAAATATTTGCCCATCTCCTAATAAGAAGCCTCTTCAGGTCAATGCAAGCTCTAGTCCCATCCTCTCAAAGTAGCTTTTACTTATTGTAGAAGGCCGAGTAAAGGGACTCCCGTTCAGCACTGTGTGTTTTGCAGCTCCTGAACAAAACAGGCTGAACTGAAAACAAAAACTCAGCTTTGACTCTTACTCCACTGGCTCAAGTTAGTTCCAGTCAGATCCTTAATGTTATTTTATCTGCAGGGGTTTGGGTTTTTTTTTGTGATCAGTGCCAACTCTGTTGGGCAAATACAGGATACATAAGGATTAAAAAAAAAAAAAAATCCAGCTGCCAACAAGAAAAAGTGCTTTGTAACCACAGTTTGGAATGGAAACAATTTTCTAAGATACAGATCAAACTGTGTTTATAGACTCAACTATTGGCAGCTTTTCACCGAGCTATTTCCTGTGTGCCTATTGCATAGAGGAATAATCTAAATGCTTAAACTAACATTTAAAACCATAGAGAACATGAAAGAAATACTGTGTGAAACAGCACAGAAAACACAATGATGTTGAATTTTCTTTTGCTTCCATAGGTAATACTCATGGGAGAAGGCAGTACTGCACGCCAAATGTCAGTACTTCAGTTCTTTGCAGGATTTGGTCTTTACTCTGGCTAGTACCTACTTTCTACTAATATTGTTTTAATTGCCAAAAGGAAATATCCAAGTAACAAAAATTTCTAAAAATGTCACCTAAATAAGAGGAACTTGCTAAGTGTTACATATGGTTACTTTAAGTGCAGTAAGCTGTTATTCATTAGGGAACTAATTCAGACAATCCACGGCACAGGTAGACAAGAGGAATCTGATTTCCCATTAGAACAGGTGATAAATCTGTAGGTGTGAAGATGACAGGCAGGGTAGGCATAGACTTATTTTGGTTGCTCAATTTGAAATGGTTGCAATCACATTTTCTTGCAGAAAAATTCCAGAGTTCATCTGCTAGATGTTTTGAATCTTTTAACTGTTTTTGAACGGGCCAGAGCCTCTCTTCCAGACTTCAAAGGCATGCTATTTGCTTCAGGCACATACTTGCTGGTGGCACAGCTAACCTCCTGACAGCAGCAGCAAGGTCAGCACAGTCGAGCTGTGGTGCCCATGCAGAATTTTACTGGGAATTTTGTCACCGGTGTTCCGCTTGGCTTGACTTCATTTGTTCTATTCAAACTATATCTCAGGTAGGGAAGATGGCAGCTCTCATACAAGGAAGGGTTTAGAGTTAGGAGAGTAACTTCAGTTGGACAGGACCTCTGGAGGTCCTCTGGTCAGCCCCAGTGCAGAGCAAGAGATAAATAGGTGAGTTTGGCCAGGGCCAGCCAAGTTTTCAGTGTCATGAGGATGGAGTTCCCACAGCTTTTCTGGGCAACCTGTTTCAGCACCTGACTATGAGATGATAAAAAAAAAGTGCCATCCAATATATTTATGCCTTTCTTCTTTGACTGTATCCTTACAGATCAGGACCAGAGTTCTGGAAATTACAGTAAAAATCTTAGTTTTGATTCCAACCTGGAAGTCAAAGTTTTTGGTGGGAATGAATGCTTAACCACTCAAACAGATAAGATCAGGTTAGAGGAGGTGGCATTAGGCTTTTCCTTTGCTTCGGACCATAGGTAATGAAGAAAATGTAATTGTGAGTTAATCTGCTGGAGATAGATGCACTAGTTGTGCACAGTGAGTGCACTGTCAGAAAAGCACTGATAATTTTGTTTTTATGCATTTCTTGCATGCTACTTCAATGAAGATGCTGTTCCTAACCCAGCCTGTGGGCACTGCGATGCGGGTGCCAGAGAGGCAGGACCTGACCCCCACAGGGCCGGGGGCCAGGCAGACCCCGCGGGACTCGCAGCTCCTCACCTGCACAGCAGTGAGCACCAAGACCATCCCAGCCACCGATGCCTTGTCCATGATTTTTTCCCAACCGAAGGCATTCTGGAATGGTTTTACATCTTGCTCTGAAACTCGTAGGCAGATATTTCCCAATATGTGTATTTAAAGGAATGTAAATAGTTTCAAAAGACAGAATGGCAAAATAGCATTTCAAGCTGTTGCTATGTGACATAACTATGGTGAGATTTATTTTAGAAGAAGAAAAATCACAACTACTCTGAAATGGATTTTTTTTTACACTGTAGAAATACAGGTATTACTGCGTTGCTACTGTTGGTGTCTCACCCATAAAGATTTGAGATTTTAATCTAATTCTGTTCTTCAGGAAGATTTAGTTTCAAAGGATCAAATTATTAAACCCCCCTCAAAATTTGGTAAGAGAGGAAATCTGTGAATACACGTGCTGTTCGTGAGCTGCAGTTGTCTTCTTCAGAACCAAATGAGCACTTCCTTCAGCCCAGAGTTTGGGGGTTTGTTGCGTATGGAGGCGGCATCCAACCCACCCGCAACCTGCCGGGGGCGGCCATGGCTCCGCTGCCCTCACCCGCCACGAGATAAGTGTATTGCTGACCGCTTGTAAGAAATGTCATAAAAAAATCTGCAAAATATATTCCTGAAGCCATTTATAATGAAATGTAACACAGGAGATCTAGACCCATGTAAATGTCAACCCATGAAAGCTGTCTCAGTACTTTATCTGGGTAAAAAAAAATCAATGACATACCATTTCCAAAGATGTGTTTCCAAGGGCTGTGCGCTCGCTAATGGCACTAATGCGCAATGTAGCTGACCAACACATATGCCAAAACCCAATTTTTGCCCACTTCAGCAGCCTCAGCACATTATTTGCTCAGTCTTAATGCTGTTTGTCTTCTACCTATCTGGCATTTCGGCTGGAATACTAAAGGCTACTAACACCAAGGCCAACTTCATCCCGCTTCACTGGCGTTGCTGTGCTGAGGAGCGTGAAAAAGCTTTCGAGGAGGGTGAGCTGCTGTTCCCGCCACGGCCGGGACTGCAGGGGAATGGTTTAAAAACCTGCCAGGAAGCAAGAACTGTCACATGCACAGCCTCACCCCAGAGGGGAAACAGAAGTTGGCAGCCCACAGATTTGTTTCTTCGGGGGAGGAAAAAAACCCAACAAACCACCACCCCACCACCCCCCACCCCCCCCCAACCAAACCATCAAGGGAAAAGAAGTATTTAAAATATGATGTGAATCCTTGGGTCTTTGGCGAGAAATGCTACGCACATGGCTGAGGGCAACGATACTCCGAGCTGCCGTGAGGAACACTCCGAGTACAGCTCAGGGCACTGATGGGGAGCCTGCGTCCCCCCGGGGCCGCGGCGGCGAGCCGCCCGCCTGCCATAGCCCGGGCCACCTGCGGCAGGCAGCCGCCGTCCCCCCTCGCCCTGCCCCGCAGGGACCGGCTTCCCCGAGCGGGCCGGGGCCGACCCGACCCGCCCCCCCTTCACCCCTCCCGACTTACCGGGCCGGGCGGCGGCCTGAGGCGGGCCGGGGGCGGGCGGCGGGCATGCGCACTGCGGGGCGCCCTCTCACCCCGCGCAGCTATGCCAAGTATGTGCGCGGCGGAGCCGGGGCCGGGCGCGCGGAGCCACGCCGCCATGGGGCAGCGCGGGCCGGGGCTGCGGCTGCCGCTGCCGCCGAGGCTGGGGCTGGGGCTGGGGCTGCTTCTGCCGCCGCCGCCGCCGCCGCCGCGCAGGGGGGCTGCCGGTGCCCGCGGGCCGGGGGGCAGCGCCCGCTGAGGGCAGCGGGGAGGCAGCACCCATGGCCGACCCGCTCCGCAGGACGCTCTCCAAGCTGCGGGGCAGGAGGTCCCAGCGAGGGGCGGCGGGCGGCGGGCACCGCCACGGCGGGCTCTGCGCCCCGCAGGGTGAGTGTCTGGGGGGGCGCCGGGCTCGGCCGCGGGGCTCCGGCTGCCCGGGGCCGCACCTCCACCTGCCGCGGCGGCGGCGGCGGCGGCGGCGGGCGCGGAGCCCCGCGGGCGGGCGGGCGGGATGCGCCGGGCTCGCTGCGCGGGCAGCCGCGGGAGGGAGCGGTGCGGGGCCCGCGGGGGACGCAGCCCCGGAGTCAGCCCTCCGCGGCAGCAGCTTCGCCTCGGTAATTGCCCCGCTCCTCGGGAGTAACAATTCCTCGTTAAAATGAAGGGCTCTTGCATTTAGACCGCTACGTTGTGTGGGTCCCTGCGCGGTTTCGTATCATATGACCGTCTGTCATTCTTTGGCTGTTTGTGCTTTTTGTTTGTTTGTTTGGGATTTTTGTTTGTTTGTTTGTTTGTTTTTTTAAAGGTGCACTTGAAAACTTACAAATAATTTTTTAGTCTTGCTGTTGTTCCATTTAGATACATAATTATTACATTTTGTCGTTTTACTGCAAAACTTAGTGAAAGAAAATGTGTTGAAGTAGCAACCAGAAGAACTACAAATTGTTTGATCCATATATGGAGAGGCTGGAAGAAGCTGTCCCCCTCCTCGTTACAACCTGGAAAGCAGTACACAGTGTCATGTTGAAATATTTTATATGTCTGCGTAGAAGGCAGAATATCCATTTTGACCTCAGTTGAGCTGAAACACTGAAGCTTTGGTTTCTCAACATACATGCATTGTTGCCGTGATGGCTTAACTTTAAATGCTGATTTATTTAATTCTTCTGGAGGTAGAGTGTTAGGTGAAGGGAACACCTGACCTTATTTTACCTTTTTTTTAAACACCATATTGAAGCTTTTTGAGTAGGAACCATTGTCACGTTCTGTATTTGTGTGGAGGCCTGGTCTGGTTTTGAGCATATATGAAATAAGTACTAATAGAGAGTAGGCAGCATTCTTCTGAACGAGACTTTGCTCTAGAACAAAAAGTATATGCCTGACTTGTGTATCTCTGAAAGCTTTGTATTTATTTGAAATTGGCTCATTATTGTAATAGCTAAAGATGTTGAAAACTTGCTCTGTGACATTGAACCCCGGGTTGTGCAGATACTTGCATGTGAAATGTTTTGTTGCTAAAATAAACACAGGCATAAGGGCTTTCAGGATGGGGGCCAAGTTCAAATAAAGGGGAAGCAGTGCTTGGAAATACTGCTATCCATTGCAAAAACTGCAGTTGGAAGATGTACATGCAAGTGTATCATTTGGATGAGATTCAGTGAACGCTTAACCATCAGTGACCTCTGGCTGCATGTTGGCTAATTCGGAGATGAAGGGTTAGTTTTGAATGTGTGTGGTAGGTGGCGTGTCTCTGCAGGCAGTGGGGTTGTTGGAGTAGTACGCTGGAGCTACTTGATTATTAATGTTTCTACAGTAAGCTTTTGCAGATGGTTTGTCACTGAGATACCTGGATGAATTTTGAAAGTGAAGTTGAGTTTGCTCTGTGCTCTTGCTGCTGCCGAAGGGCAGCCGGAGGCTGATGCCAGATGTGTCACTGGGTGTATATTTAGGCACAGTGTGCCTCTTAGGAGCCTGCTGTTTTGGGAGTTGTAGGCTGTCTTAACCAGCACGGAAGGGCCTGCATTTCTCCAGGGAAGCAGGAAGTAGCAGATATTTTTGTTTGTGGAAATACAGCTCTCAGATGCTCCATCTATTTATACCAGCAGAGCAGGGACCGTTCCTTGGGCTGTCTGTGCAGAAGTGGAGGGCTTTGGGGTAGTTGTCACTGGCTGGGGGTTGTCTGCCCAAGGAGTCCCCAGTCCAAACTGGCCTCTTGGACATGTAGGTGTAGCCCTATGCCCACTGTAGATTAGTTTTCTGATCTTTTGGTTAGCTCTTACTTGAAAGAGTAGTGAAATTGTGTAAAGAGGAACCCTTCCAGTGGCACGCTTACATTTCCAGGCAATGGGTGGGGGAAGGAATACAGTTGCTGCTAAATCACTGAAACTTTGCCAGAGATCTGTGTCCTCAGCCCTGCTTTCATGTTTTCCTCACATTCTAATTGACTGACTTAGGCCCCGGTGCAGCAGAGCACTTAAATGGAGGTGTGCACAGGCTTCAAAGTGAACAGTTAATTTTGTTAATTCTTTGGACCAAGTTAATTCTTCAAATCACAAACAGTGTTCGTGTTGCAGTTTAGCTAAACAAGTAAACCTCACTTTTTTAAAAAAACCACCAAATGATGTATCTTTCATCAAACTAAATGATGATGTTCCAGATCTTAACAAGGATCTCTTTTGCCATTAACATACAAACCTAAAAAGAGGGTTGAAGGGAAGTTGTTCAAGTGACAGTATTTTCCCTGTCTCCTTGTCTACAGTGAACTGAGCAGGATTTACAGAGATGCTCCGTGAGTACTCCAGAGAAGTGACTGCATTTTGTCATCTGTTATTGGTGTGTAAATAACTTTTTGCTGAGAATGATGTTCAAGCAGTATCAAATAGCTGCTCCCGTCTGGAATTTCCAATTGCAGAGGGCTCTGCATGAAAACAAGTTGCCTGTTTTATGAGAACCCAGTTGTCCCCATTCAGCCTTAGTGGCTGAGCGAACCCTGTCTGGGTTGTCCTCCTCCGCAGAGGAGCGTGAGGGTTATCGGGCCTCCGTTCCTTGTTTATAATTTGGATGTATTTGCAGCTTTCCTTCCAGTGCTAGCGGAGGGACTGGTGCTTGCTTGGGGGTGAGGTGCTCGCTCTGTGTGTGGTCGGGGTGCTGCTGTGGTGCCCTGCAGCCTGCCGGGGGTACGGCACTGCTGCGGCGTGGGCTGCTTGGACGTGCTGCGGCAAGGGGCTCAGGCGCAAGTGGCTTTTTCGATGCATAATTTGGTGCTTAGCCGTTGCTCTAAGGAAATAGTGTCAAGTTTGGGGAGCAGTCAGTGGAATTTGATTAGGTGTTGCGTGAAATTTTTGTTGTGTAATGAGATATTTTTAAACTTTTCTACGTTTCTTCTTCCTTTCTTCCTTCCTTTCATGATGATGTGTTTCGTTTTATTCCCCACAAATCAAGGGGTGCTTCTGTCTTCATTATAGGATAAAACTGTTAAGGACAGTGTGTTCTGGAGGTTTTTGTGCAAGAGATATCCTCATCTTTATATATAAATCTAGAAGTGAATCTATGTGGGTTTTTTGTAGCCAGTTAAGCAGTACACTACACCAAAAGCAGGGGCTATCTCTTCACTGGTGTAAGTAAAACGGAGAAATACTATGTAGCAACTTTTCAAATTGATTGTACCTGAACTTGGCAGAAAAAACCCAGCCATTTTATGTAAGTATGCATGACCTTCCAGCAGAGCTATCTCACTGCCATTTATCTAAATTACGTCGTGTCAAAAATACAGCCAAATGAGCCTGACTCTTTAATAATTATGTGCACATTTTGCTTTGCCAGGCTGAAACCTAATTTTATGGTCACATCAACTTACCTTTTGTCCATTTAGATGAGGTCTAATGCAGATGTGGTACAACAACATATGTGCTCATCTGTCAAAAGCAAAACGATATTCTAAACATTTGTCTTTCCTTCTCTTTTTGCCTTTCTTTCTGGGAACAGATTTAATAGAAAATGTTTACATAGCTTCGAGAAGCAGGAAGGAGCTCAGGTCCCCACAGGCCAGCGAGGTCCCCGAGCACAGGCCGCAGATGAACAGCATTACCGTTTCTAAGAAACGCAGCTGGCTGCAGCAGAGCACACACCGACCACCTCCTCCTCCTCCTCCAGAAGAAGAAGAAGAAGGTGCCTTCAAGGAAACGCACGGGGCTGTTATCCTGGTACCCAAATCTCCCATCCCGCTGCCTGAACCTGCGGTGCCGTGGGCTCCTTCCACATCCCCGGTGGGGCGGGAGCGCGCCGCGCTCAGCCGCGCTCCTGGCAGTGCCCTGCCAAGCACCGCAAGCCCCGCCGCACCAAGGAGCGCTGCTCTGGATTTTGGCGAGGATAACGATGCGGACGATGAGGGAGAAATATGGTACAACCCGATCCCTGAAGATGATGAGCCTGACTTGCTGGGGGTCTGCCCTTCTGCTGTGAATAGCCCTGTTGCTGTGGGCTCCCTGGCAGTTCGGTACATCCCCCACCCTGGGGGTGACTCTGCGGTGCCCATGGGTCCCCACGAGGGCCCCCCATGTTCCTTGGAGAGCGTGGGGAGCAGTCGGATGGCTCAGCCCAGTGAAGCGAGTCAGGCCGATGCTGTGCATCCCGGGGAGCACCTGCAGCAGCACCGGCAGAGGTTTGCCTGCAAGGCCCCCAGCATGCCGGCAGTAGAGGACAATCCTGCCTTTAAGTGCCCTTCAACAGGTAAGAGGGTTCAGGAACATTCAAGTGTTATGTCCTCTATTTTCTTTTAGAGGAATAATAAACCCTTCTTATGTCTCTCTTCTTCCTTTTATCTTTATCACACAAATTTCTGGTGGAAATGCATGACAAGGCCATAAAAAAGGACTCAAATTGTGAGACTGATACCTACTAACTGTAGAGCTGCACAGTCTTCTCAGTCAGTCTGTTCATGGCATGTCCAGGTGTGGTTGTCCTCTGTGTTCTTTGGCCGCCACCTTGCTGAAGACAAAGGTTTTACAAAAGGAGCTTGCTAAAGCTTGGTAACGTGAGGACAGGCTGCGTTTCCTTTGTTAGCTACTGTCTAGCCCTGGCCTTGGATTCCAGCCTCAAAGCTACTTCATGTCTGCAGAAGTTTCTTTAACTTGCTGTCTGGGACTTTTTAATAAACTTTTTGGAAGACCATATAAATGCTATTCGTCACGTTGCTTTCTGTAATTACTGTCTTGTTGACTGTCTCAGGCTAATCTAATGGACTGGAGAGGAGTGGTTTTCACTTTCAGAAGCCAGCCTCTTTGTTCCTTGTTATCTTTGGCTGAGTGTTTGATAGTCTCTTTCCATAATTCCATTAGTGTGTGAATTCATCATCTTATTAAAGATTTTTCCCAGTCTATTAAAAAAACCCAAACAAACAAAACCCAAACAAAAATAAACCCACACCAAACAAAAGTAAGGAGGAAAAACCCCCAACCCTTTCCAAAGTGGTGTTATTTTTAATTACTGATGTGTCTTGTGTTATCTTGACTTTAACTCTAGTACCCTGTTGAGAGTTCAAGACAGTGTTAGAGTTTAGGAGACGGGGAGTTCCAGGTTCCCCTCTTTGGGGAAAGTTCACGCTTTCTTTGCACTGACAGTTAAGAGCCTGTATTTCTACCCGGCTCAGCAGAGAGGACCTGAACCGCCGGCCCTGCAGCCCGGGTGGGTGTAGCTCTCCAGAGGAACCCCCTGGTCCGGATTGCCCCCCTTCAGCCTCGCCATCCCAGCCGGCTTCTGGCCCCATGTCCCTGTGTGCCGGGAGCGGCCGTGCCGGCATTCCCAGTGTGGAGCCTGCTGCTGGGAACGGGGTGTGTTTTCAAAGGCACCAAAGCGACTGCTGTAAACAGCGGGAGAAAAAAAGTCTTGTCTTGTGGGAACTCATGTTTTGTTCTCTTTGTGGAAATGCTGCGGATACAAGTGTATTTTTAGTTGCAAAGTGTGTTAAAGTTATTTGGCGTTTATTTAGAAATAGCTCCCTTTATAGCTGCATTAAATACTTAGACCGGTTATATTTGCTTGCATGATAGATGAAATACCATGTTCTTAGGTAGATTTTTGTGATCGTTGCGGCTCTGGGTGCTTTGGAGAGGTCAGTAAGCATAGTTATTTAGGAAAGCTATGTGTGTGTCCTGCAAAATGTTTGACCCCCATTTAATCTCTTGATATATAGGTAGTTAATCTCCCAATATATAGGTGACTATTTATGGGGAGGGGGGGCGGAAATCCCTTTATGTAAGAAGGAAAAAGTTTAAATTGTTTTCATACTGAAGAAACATTTATTTTTGAAAGCAAAATTGCCCATTTAAAGTGTCTTGTGAAACCAGGAGGAAAGTATTATGAATTTCCCGATTGATTTGTTATGCATTGTGTTAATTAAGGTACTTTAAATGCAGCTCTTCTTGCATGTATTGAATAGTGATCACATTGAATAGATTAACTGATGATGAAGTGGATCCCTGCTGCTTAGTAATTGGCTTTATTATGGAGAAGTGGCTTAGTTCTTCTTTTTAATCCAGTTAAGGTATCTGCAGTTATTTTCAGTGAAATTTAAAATGACATCTCATCCACACAAAATTACTGCATAGAAGGCAACATGGCCAATTTAACTTTATTTGTGTTAGGACCTTGTTTGAATTCTACAACTGCTGTGAAATAGATGCCCATATTCTTAGAGAGCTGAGTACATTAAGCAGTAACTCCTGACAAATAAGCAATTACTGTCTTGGGGAAATGTCTGCTTACCTTACTGATATTATTTTATATATGTCAATAATGATTAGTACTGGAGTATGAAGTATTAGATTTTGAGAAGCTTAGACAGAAAAAAAGTGGGGCACTATAAAAGCTAACACAATACATAGTTGTTCACTTTGTCATTTGTTGTTTTCTTCTTTGGCTAATGGTATCAATTTTACCTTTAAACATGGCAGCATTATTTGGACTTCCAGCTTTGTAGAGAGAAGATAGTCATGGGTTCTTTTTGTTATTTTTTTTGAGAGTATCTTTATTAGACAGAAGATTAAGAAAGAGTAAATGATAGAATTCAGTTATTGGGAGTCTTTCCATACACAGCAGCGAATAGATTTTTTTTTTTTTTTTTTTTTTTTTTTTCTGTAAATGTTATCAGTAAAATGGATCATAGTTGTAGGGGTGCTAATTGGCCCCATAGCCTTAATTTGCACAGTTAGTTCCTGGTGTTAATCTGGTTACTTTCTACCAGTAAATGCCATTTATGTTAATAGGATTTGTCAGGTAATTCCTTAGTGAATAAATCTAGCCATGCTGGCTTTTAAAAAGAAACTTATTAAAAATAAGGAGCTCCTATAGCAGAGCTTGGGAAAACAATTCATGTATTTTGTTTATAACAAGTACGCAAAAGGTACGAGTAAGAAGATAGCTTGGTTCCAAGTTAGTAATATAGAAACATAGTGCCAGCCTTTGCTTTTAGGTTTGTGGAAGAAGAGTTTAAGTGGAAAGCACCCTGGAGGCTATTTTTAATTTGATGTCTCCTTCCACAGGCCAAATGGTTATGACTGGAAAAGAGGAATATTTTTTGTTACAAATGCAATATGAAAAATTCTACATACAGTTTTCTGCGTGCATAAAATGTTGTAAATTTTCTTTACAGCTGTTTAGGATTGAACTCATAACTGTATGTTTTTATAGATGTGTATCACCTGCAAAATGTTGAAGAAAAACACTCCTTTATAATATTGGCTCCTGTGATAGATTTACGTCACGGAGCTCTGAATAGTGCTTTCTGAAGAATTTTTAATATTTTTTTGCTTTTGGGGAGAATTATTAGTGAGATTAGTGCCACCTAATCAGTGGAATCTTCTCACATGTGCCTGTACCTCAGAAACATCTTGGGAGGACTTGAGCATTGTAGGTTGACAGGATCCGGACTGTGCTTTTGCTACTGAGAATGTGTGTTAGCTGTCTGGATGGAAAATCCTGGTAGGAATCACCATAAACAGATTTCTTTTCAACATTGTAGGAAGTGAAGGTTGATACCATGTTCCCACTTAACCCCAATATATGCCAACTGGAACTTGGCTTAAATCACATTAAAACTACAGTGCTCTTTCTCCACTTAGATCATGAGCACTATCCTGGTTTCCAAATACATCTTTTGGGGTCAATGCAGACAAATGCTATGCTTGCTTAGATGTTGCAAATAAGCTTCCAGCAATATACATAGAGTATACTGGACAACAAATCTTATCTACCAATTTCCTTTCACGCATTACAAATACTATTTGCTTAATTTTCTTTTTTTTTTTCCAGATGGAAGATGCTTTGACTTAATTGTTTTCCAAGTGCAAGGAGCTTTGGTTTCATGAGGCAGAAAAGCATTCCTGCAAAATACTTGCATGATGTTTGAGATACCAGAATGGTTTGGTGTGTGGCAGAAAGGTTCTTCTGCTCCTGTTTTCTCCTGAAGAGCGGAAGCCAGTTTGTTGGTGCATTTTTGTGGAGGTTGTGCACATGCTTTTGAAGGTCAAGGGCTTATTCATGCACATGTCTTTGATCCATGGGGTGACAATGCCATAAAGACCTGCTGGTGAAAGAGGCAAAAGGATGCAGCAGCTGTGGAGTGGAAGCAATTAATTTAAAATAGCTATGGCTTTTTCCAGTTTCTGATTTGTACCAACTGACTATCTATATCCTCTGGTAGGGGAAATGGGGACAAAGCTGCTTTTCTAGCCATGAAGTACACAGTGAGGGTAGGAGATCTTCGTGAGAGCAGCCCAAACAGGCAGTGCTCAGCATCAGCTGTGGTGCTGCCGTGATGCCAGCATCTGAATAGGGCTGACTGCTTTACATGCTTCGCAGAATCACTGATATTTAAAATACCTGCAACAAACGCATGCTTGTTTGTAGATACTGAATGATACTGTTAATATTTACAGTGTCAAGTCACTTTGACTCAGATTGCATTGTCCTTCAAAAGCTATCTTTTTTTTTTTATATATTACTCATACTTCTAAAGCTTCTGGAAAGCCCAAGGTAAATGTAGTAAAGACAGTATATCATAGAAGAGCCTGGGTTGGAAAGGACCTTAGAGTATCATCTGGTCTACAGTTTGGTGGGAAACAGAGCCTAAATGACATTACCTAGCACGCTATCCGGTTGCCTTTTGAAAACCTCCAGTGATGGGGCTCTGACATGTTCCTGGGGACGTTGTTTCAGTGATTGAGTGTTCTCACTGTAAAAAATAAATACATTATATATACACACACACACATATATATATAAGCTGCATCATAAAACTGACCATCCCCTTGTTGCCCTGGAAGTCATTTTCGCAACAGGTACCTGTTTCATCTCTTCCAACCATCCTTCCATAAGGATATTTTGAAAGTTTAACTGCTGAGCTGGGAATGTGCAGTGGCAGATCAAGTGGGGACGGGGACAGTGTGGAGCCTGTTCGCAGCATAGCCTTGTAACTCAGTAAAAGGATGGAGGCGCAGCGTGGTTCCTCTGGCACCCTTGTGAGAAAGCTGTATCGGGTGGGTAAGCTGGGGAGTGAAGTGTTACCAGACTCTGCTACAGCTCCTTTTGCAGCTTGTTCAGAGCTGTGTCATGTACACTCTTTAAAATTGCGTGCATACCTCAGCACATTGCTGGCTTTAGTGGAACAACATGTGGTTCAGTGCTGATGGGAATACCATCCTGCATAATACTCCACTGTTAAGTTTCTTCCAGCCACATATTTCATTTTAACTGTTTGGTGCTGAACGCAGCAGAAGTTGGACACAAAAGTTAGAGTGTTAGATTGACTCTTCAGTTTTAATGAGCTGGGGGGGAAGTTTAATTTGCTGGCCTGCTTTTCCAAGCCTGTGCCAGAGACTTTTGACAGAAAGGGAAGATTAATGTTAGCGGGCTGCAGTATGGCACTGATTGCTATAGAGCGCTCCAGGCCAGCCCACCAGTGGGACCGTGCTGTGATTTGCAGTACAAGGGAAGGCTTTGTCTGCTTTTATCAAACAGCACATTTCTAACTAGATGCTTGCCAGAAAAGCACAGCAGGCGTGCTAGAAATAGCCCTTCCCCTGCGAGGGAGCTACTTCCATGAGATGCAGGGCTAACTGAATTTTCCTCTGTCTTTGTGGAAAACAGATTCTATACGTTATTCTTCATAACTGAAATTTTCTAAAGATACTCTTGTAAGCAACTATCTGCAAAAGTTATTAAAGCCAGACTTCTGTTGGGACTAGAGCTAGTCTTTGTAGGATTTTTTTGGGGGGAAAGAACAAAACCACAGCAAATCATTTTGGTTAAAGACCACATTGCCTGATTTAACTGTTTTAAGCTAAGTGAAGCATAAAAAGAAAGTTATAGTTAAATAGTGAAAATTAATTTGAAGAGGAGACTTGTAAAAATCACTAGTTGTATGGTGATTTGGACTTAAAGTGCTTAGTTTAGAGTTAAAGCAGTAAGCCTTTGAGAAATCTGTAAGAGAAACTGCTATAAAGTATGATTTGCTGAGTGTCCTGTGAAAACAGCGCTTCTTCCTTTCTTTTTATGTGCTGTAAATAGACTCTCCCTTTCCCTGACTAGCAAGGGGGGATGACAGATGGGTATAGGTGTTTGGGTCTCTGAGCTGCTCGGGCTGATTACACCACACAGGGTTAGCACGCTGAGCAGCTCCATAGTACCCCAGCCTGCACAGGCAAGGCTACATGAGTCCTGTTGGGAGCTGCTAAAATGTGCAAAGTGATGAGTGAATGGGGTGGTTATTGCTAGCAAGAACCACTATTGGTTTCTCATGGGATGTAATTCTATTAATATCTATCATTCTGGCCTCACTTCCCCTCTTGTGTGCTTCATTAACTTGTGTAAATTCATTGCATTTCCTACAGTCATTATTGCCTCATGCTGGTGAAAGTGAGAAAAGCTGGAGCTATAACTTGGTGGTTGGATTTCCTCAAGTGTTGGAGCACGAGGTGAACTGCAGGTTCCTGACTCTGCAGTACTGGCTTAAGTCTAGTCATGTAATCGTGTTCCTTATAGTTGTCTTTTACTGCTAAATTGAGGGATTCTTTTTTTCGTTTCCCCTCTTTCTTGAACACCAGTGCCTGCTGTTATGATGTTTTTGTTGTAGTTTTTTGTTGGGTTGTTTTTTTTTTTTTTGGTACCTTGAAAGGTGGGTGATTTTCCACAAGGATGTCACTTGGGAGCTGTATAACTTTAAGCCCTATCACGAGATGGTTCTGTCAGGAAAGATGGAAAGTTGCTGGCAGGAATGAGACAGTGCAGGATGCAGCTTTCAGAAGGAATAAATCCTTGTTGTGTTTCTCCTCCTCCATCCTACAGCAGAAAGGAGGAGCTGAGATAAATGAAAGAAAAGGTGTGAGACAGTGCTGCACAGGACGGATTTAGGGCTTTAAGAGTGGGCAATGCTGATGTGTTGGCTACGTAGCTAACTGCTTTGTAGACAAGGGTGCGTTTGCCCTATTCCAGTGTTTTCCCATTTAAGACTGGTTTCATTGCACCTGTGCCTCAGGAATGCAGCCATGTCCGCCTGTGTGGGGAATACTGCACAAATGGATCGAGCTGAATGCAGCGGGTGAGATCGCTCATTTGTTTATGTGTAGTTTCTGGCCCTTTCATCTCCATAAAGCAGAACAAATCTGGCCTTTGACTATGAACTGCCAAATTTGGCTGAACAAGTCAGCAGAGCACAGCTTTTTGAATGCTTGTGAACATCTGACTGATGAATGAATGATGGTTGTCTGAATGAATTGTGTTTACAAAGTTATGACAAATCAACGTGTTTCTCACAGTTCAAGATGTATTTTTTCATTCCTGCAAATTGCAGCTACTGAGTGGTTTGGAAATGATTATTCCTTCTCTTTTCTTCTAAAGGGTCTGGAGTTGTACTTGCACACAAGGCTGATATACCCTCAACAGAGGTTTCTCCTCCAAGTCCCAGTCCTCTGAAAAAAAGCGGATCAATCAACTGGCCTTTCCCTGATAGAATTAAATCTCCCAGAACTGTGAGGAAGCTTTCCATGAAAATGAAAAAGCTGCCGGAGCTGAGCAGGAAGCTGAGTGTCAAGGGAACTTCAAGCCATACTAGTTCAGATAATCCTCCATCCCTGCTGAAAGGTAGCTGCCGGGATACAAGCCATACAGTGTCTTTGCCATCATCTGGAAACTCAACCACAGCTGCCAGCAGGAACGTGATAAGTCGTTACCATCTTGACAGCAGTGTGTTGTCACAACACACCTACAAAAAGAAAAGCTCAAGGAGCTCCAAGTCCTTCAGCAAAGGTGGTTACCTTAGTGATGGCGACTCTCCCGAACTTATAACAAAATCAGGTAAACAAGGTCAAGAAACCAAGTGTGGGAAGGGAAAGGAGAGCCTTCCAAGTAACAGTGGTAAAACTGAAATAGATATTGATGCCTTCAGACACTACAACTTTTCTGATCAGCCCAAGTGCTCTCAGTACATCTCTGGACTCATGAGCATTCACTTTTATGGTGCTGAAGACTTAAAACCACCAAGAATAGACTCAAAAGATGTCTTTTGTGCAATACAGGTTGACTCAGTAAACAAAGCAAGAACAGCCCTACTTACCTGTAGGACAACGTTTCTAGATATGGACCACACGTTCAACATCGAAATTGAAAACGCTCAGCACTTAAAGCTGGTGGTGTTCAGCTGGGAACCCACCCCACGGAAAAATCGAGTGTGTTGTCATGGAACTGTGGCTCTGCCCACTCTCTTCCGAGTGACAAAGACGCATCAGCTGGCTGTCAAACTGGAACCGAGGGGGCTTATTTATGTCAAGCTGTCACTCATGGAGCAGTGGGAGAACTCTCTTGATGGCCTTGATGCAGATCGGGAGCCAGTGATGTTCGGGGTAGATGCTCGAAAAGTTGTAGAGAAAGAGAATGCGGGCTTGATGGTGCCACTTTTGATGCAGAAATGCATTCTGGAGATTGAAAAGAGAGGCTGTCAGGTACTGTGCATATTTTAATCTCTTTTGTTAATATTTCTTTGTTGGGATAGCTGTTGTTGCAGAATATGAGAAGTGAGTGGGAAAGGAGAAATCAAAAACACCTTTACATGTAATCTTTTTTTTTTTGCTTTGCTGCTCCTGTTTGGTGAACACCAGTCATTGTAATTTGCGGGGAAAATAGCAGGATTGTGAAATCAGTGCTTCCAACTTGGCCTTTGTAGAGGAGATGTACTCTTGCTCACAGGAGATGCTCCCAGTAGTGCCTTAGGACTAGGGACGGTGAAATGAACCTGCAGCCCCCAGCATGTAGAGTCACCCTCAAACAGCAGCAGAGCTGAAAAGAGAACTTGAAAATGCTACATTCCTGAGAGACAGATCACTCTGTAAGGACAAGTATCTAAATGCAAAAATGAGCATAATGTTCCCTGCTACTCCAAACCGAGGCATTGTGTGCAGTGACACAATGTGATGATGACAGGTCTTTTGAGAAAACTTTACTTGCATGTGTGCAGTCTCAAGCCAACATGCGGAAGACTTGTCTCTGCCATCACTTTGTGCACAGCAGTAAGCTGAGGAGACCTTGAGGGGCTGGGTTAGTTGTTTCCCCATGCTGCTGCTCCTTGCCTTTCATCAGATTTTTTTCAAAATTAGGGCAGGAGATGAATGCCATAAAGCAGCAGTGACCAGTGTCGTCTTTTTATCCTAGCACGGTTTATTGGTTGATGTAACCTAATGGACAAAAATACGTATGAGAAACAAGGTGTGGAAACAAATTGCCAGTTATGGATGCTAGACAGGAAGTCTGTTAGGAAGGACTATGCACAGTCCTAAGGTCAGATGTTCCCCTTGGCAATTAATTTGAAACTGGTGGGAGGACTCTGCATGCTGTTCCACAGCATGTGTGAGCCCTTGGTTTCTTTTACACCTGTTCTTGCTCAGGTGAAATTGAGAAGTAATCACACCTCCCACTAATGTTACTATTTTAAATTGCTGACAGGTTGGATGTAGTTCCAGGTGTTAGGAGATTAACTCTGCTATTTATAACCTAGGTCATAAAATACAGACAGAAATTGTATTTCTGTGTAATTACTTTGCTGGAAGTCACTACTGATAACAGCTGTGTGATTCTTATTGTGACTATTTCTCCTAACATTGTGCAAATCAGTGGAAAATAGAAGTTTTATTCTTTCCAATGTATGTGTCCCATGGTTTCAGCATTTTATTTTGGGCTTATTGGCATCAAGTCATGCAAATGATATTGGGTAATCAAGGCAACACTGGTAATGAAGCGATTGGGATCTGAATTGTCTGAATGTACCTGGTGCTTTTGAGCATGAAATCTAATTTGTGTGTTTGCACAGGGAGAACCAAAAATGCAAAATATACTGTTAACTTCTTGTTTTAACCACGTGCTTGTCTGACGTTTTTGACTTTCCTATACACTGCAGACTACTGTCATTGTGTGTTATCTCCACCTGAATTTCAGAAGTGTCATTAGAAAACTTTACACGTGTTAAAGAAATTGTCTTATACAAATACTAGACCATATTCAGTCTTGGAAAAGAGGGAGTACATACTCCAATGAGTAGCTTTCCATTTATTTGAACAAACAAAATGGACAAACAAATACTCTTGTTTGCAAACATAGATTTGCATGGTATAAGTCATGGGTTTTTTTGGTTTGTTTTTTGTCTTTTGAGTCTGTCATAGTTTTGGACTAACCATTTACTGCTCAGTACAGCTGTCTATAAAGATCATTACAATAAAATGCATACGTTTAAGATTTTAGTTCTGTAAAATCATAGGAGTGCTTTGTATAAATGATGTTGATGAAAATGAAAAGTAAATAATGATAAAATGCAAAATTTGAGTGCATGAAAGCACATGATTTAACTAGTAATTTACTCTGAGTGGTGTGGGTTTCATTCCTGTCACCTTGAACATGTTAAATAACTTCTGTTTTGCATAAAACTTTTCATATAATTTGAAACACATGGAAGTCAGCATCTCATCATCTTTAAAACACCATATTATAGATGCAATAATGGGGTATTCATAACTTTCTTGAAACTCTGGTTACTGGTATAAAATAATTTAAATTTTGTTTACTGTATAACTTAATCTTGTAGGAAAAATGTTTGGTTTATTATATTTGGGGTTTTTAAAATTGATTTATAGCATTTCTTATTATTTACTAGGTAGTCAGTTGTACAACTTTTTTTTCTGCTAATGATTAATAACTGTATTTTGGTGTACTGTCATTTTGTATACATAAAGCTCAAAATGCTTTTTCTCATCATTTCTTTCTGCTGAAGTTCCAGTTTTATTTGGTATAATTAAATAACTATACTAGGAAAAATAGTTATGATCTGAATGAGTAGGATAAGAAGAAAATGGATTTTTTCATCTGTATTTCTTTGTTTCTTGAGTTTGCATAAAAGCAAAGCACTAAATGATTTCAGTTTAAAACTCATGCTCAGTCAATAAAATACTGCTCTGCATGTTCACTGTTATGGAAAACATCAGTGTTACTTACTGCTTAACAGTCCCAACTGTGTCTTCTGTGAAATGTTTGATACCATAACCATTCAATGTTAAGGGTTTGCACTGAGTTCCCATGACATACGTTTCCAAACAGTCGTTTTTGTTGCACTTCCCAGATGAGACAACACATGATGTCAGTTACTAGTGCCCTTTGCAGGAAAATGACTGATGTGGGGCTGCTGTTTTTGATTCTAGGTAGTAGGCCTGTATCGGTTGTGTGGCTCAGCAGCAGTTAAGAAAGAGCTCCGAGAGGCGTTTGAGAGGGACAGCAAGGCTGTTACTCTCTGTGAAAGCCAGTACCCAGATATTAATGTCATAACAGGTAATACATTTACTTGCTTTTCTTTTAATGTAGAATTGTGCCATGTTCCCAACCTACCATTTAAAAGGTGAAATTGTGCTCTGAACTACTTTTCTGCTGTTGTTTATCAGGCTGTTAACCGCTGCTTTGTATTGCTAAAGGTTAGGTGGGAATGGGTGCAGTAACCTGGGGGATGTGTAAATATGAAACGGCAGTGATTTGGAGGGAGGAGGGTGTGGAAGGAGCTGCTTCCAGTAACTGCTCTACCAGTTAGAGAGGGAAGGGGAGGCCTGAAAGGAGCCGGTTAGACCTCTGCTGTTGGTTGGTGATGGAGCAGATATTGAAGAACTTGGTTGTGATCAGGCACATCCACTGTGCTGGTTGCTCTACAGCATGTGATCCAAGGGCCGTCTTGATCAACCTGTTGCCCTCCCTTTATGCTGGAGATTGCAGGATTTTTGGAAACATTTCCCATCGTCTCGTGCAGGCTAGTTAGAGCTGCAGGAAAGTGCCTTCATCTGATCATTACATCTTTTAAAAAAAATAATTAAATAACAGCTTTCTCCTACTTACTGGAGTTGGCCCTTTACTTGCTGTCACACAGCAAGCTCCTGGCAAAGGTGAGGAGGACAGGGAGTACAGGAGCAGCAAGTTTTAGGAAGCCTATCTGCATCAGCTCTTTATGGGAGTGTCTTCACAGGAGTTGTACTGCACAACTGAAGTAAGTTGTTGAGGTTTTTTTGATTTGCTTAAAAGTGGAACAGTTTTATAACTATTGATACTTGTTATGTAAGCCAAAGTTGATCTAATTTCAGGCATCACCAAGTAAACCAATTGCTCCAGGGAAATTAATTGGGAGCATTCATTTCCTATGTATCCAGGGGATGGAAAATGTAACAACAGTAGTCCCTATAAATTTTCTGTGCCAAATCCCTTTCTGTAACATCCAGCATCCAGCTGTACGGGACAGTTCTACCCTGTTCAGTGGTTTATTTCATTTCAGTGTATTGGGAATTAATTTTGTTCATTACACTTTCTTTTAATACCAGTTTGTATAATTATATACTCCTCAGTGACATTTACTGGGTTAAATAAACCATTTAGTTCGGAATGTGCAGCTAGTTGGTTCATCTTCTGTGCCTTAGCTGGTTTCACTGTTGGGCTCAGCGCTGCTCACACGTACCGGCATTCTTGTCAGCAGAACCTTGTGTTCATGTTTCACTCTGATGCGTGAAACCCTTTATAAAAAGGAGTTGTATGGTAAAAGTAAATAGTATAAAAGATCTTTTAAACTAGATATTTTTATTCTCTTTACAAATAAATTAATGAGAAAAAGTGGTGATAATTTCTACGGTCAGATTGTTAAATGAAAATATTGAAGTCCTGTTTTCTTCCCGATTTTTTTAAATCGGCTCGGAAGGGGAAGAAAACCCCTACGTTGCTTTCTGTCAAACAGAAGAAACTGTCTGATGCTGATTTGTAAGCAAGCAAGTGCCAAACTGCTATTTGGTTAATGTAAACTTTCGGCTAATGGAAGACTCTGTTTTTTTAAGTTTTGGAATAATAAAAATGTCATTGCTATCCCATGCTACAAGTAATCATTACAATAAAAAAGTATTTGCAGAAATGATTCAGGAGTATCATGGAAGAGGGAAGCTTTAATTCTCACCCATATACTAAAGAACCTGTAACATTTCATAACCATTTTGATTTTTCCTTGAGTACATTGTATATTCAGAACCAACCAGAACTGGCTGAAACCGAAGTCTGAACTGCGTCGGTACCGATGCAAAGCCCTGGAAGGGCAGCAGTGCAGTCTTGACGGATCACGAGTTAATGATGTGGCGGTTAAATAGAAAAGTGTACTTCAGTTTTTCAGTATATATTGCTGCAAGCCTCACTGGTGACAGTGAACATTTGGTGCCTGTGCAGGTCCTGCTGGACTCTTGATCCTTTTGTCGGTTGTTCTATGGAAGGATAATTTTTCTGCATCCAGAATTTATATTGTAAGAGTGAAAAGATTACAGCCTTGGTGTCTGTCTTTTGGAAAAACTACTGGGTATGCTTTTGTACACGTTATATCACAAGCATTTGCTTACATGCTGCTTTCCTTACAAGGAGAAGATAGTTTTAAGAAGTGATAGTTTAAAAAAAAATAGATTTGTTCCCCTGGTATCCCCGTAGCTGTGCTGTATGATTGCCTGTAGTGCTTGTGTTAGTGTTGTGTTGAAAGGACTGAGTGCAGGGGTGCTACGCGAGTTGGGGGGAGCAGGGAGGGGAGGGGTGTTTGCACCCAGAACTTTCACTGGCTAAACTGTAGCTCACTTGCTAATTATTGTAAACAGTGTGGTCAGGATTGAAAGGGGAACCTGCAATTTTTGCTGTCAGATGTGAGGTACCCACTGTGCTTCGTGCTAGGAATAGAAGAGCCCACAAAACCTCTCTTGGATGTGCTTAGGGAGTTGGATTGAGGAGGAATGTTTCTCCTGATGTTTTACTGCTGTATTTGCAATGCTGAGGCTGGTGCACATGATTCATACTTTTATCAGCCAAAACATGTGTACCATAAAATATGAATCCTCAGCATAAATCACAGCTGATTTAAAGTGCCGCCTTGTGTCCTTTTTGAAATTTGAGCAGTGTTCCTTTTCGAAAAGATTAATTTTTTTTTTTTGACAGCTGTCCAAAGACTAAAGAATGAACATTTAATGATTAAATATCGACTGAGAAATGCTCTTGGGATTGGCTCAGGCTTACACACAATTAAGTGTGCTTGTGGCTCACACTGAAGCATGCAGCCAGTGTTTGGAACTGACCAGTAGTGATGTTGTTGCACCGTGTCTGTTCGCATCCCCGTGAATTCATATCTCTGCATAAAGCATGCAATACTGTTAACAGTTCAGTGGGTCAGAAAAATGAGGAATTAATGAAGTGGATGGTAATTTCTGCTCACTGTCTAAATTTGTTGTGTGTGGTTGTGTCAAGGGGAATGTGCTAGTGGGCTGGCAGCAGCGGAAAGTGTAGATTTGTGGAAAAAAAAATGACAGCAGCCTCTTACAGGGCTAATTTAGCTGAGTGAATAACAAAAGGATTTAGAAAGGTCAGGGGGCATCCATGGCTCCCAAACTATCCTGTTATTCAGGGCTAAACAGGAGAAAGTCCTTTGGCAGGTGGTAGTCCTATGACTGTGGATGCTATTACAGGAATTCCTACTAAAAGATTAAGACAGTTGTGTTTCAACAGTATAAGCTGATTTGGTTATGACATACCAATTCCTACTGTAAGCTGCCTCTGATTTCAGCCTCCCTTTCCCAAAAAAAACACAGCTGAAACAAAGATCCTTGTAAAAGTCATCACCTCTTGCTAATGTTTTGCTTAAGGAAAATATCCCAAACCATGTTGTACAGCACCAGTCTCTGCCACGTTTGTCTCATAAATATTTTAGCTAGCTAATCCATGCATGGAACATGTGCCTCTAAAGTCCTGGGAAGAAATAAAATTTGGTGGAGAGGGAGGAATATCAATAAGTTATGAAACAAAAACTAGCCACTTAAGTGGAGCAGTATCAAAAATAGCATATTTTTTTAAAAACATACAAAAAACCCCAAACCACCAGAGGGGAGTGTTTTCAGGAAGATAAGTGGATGGTTCACATATTTTATATTCCTGATGGGATGTTCCAATTTTAAGCAGAGAGTGAGCTGTTAGGTGCTGTGTGGGGTCTGTAGAGAGAGAAGTTTTGCCTGGCTGCCCCATCTGAGGGAGATGGTCTGGCAGCTCCAGGGGGTGATGCCGCTTCAGTTAGCACTGCTCGAGCAGCATGGCTTCAATAGCTGCATTACTGCTATGTGCAGTATTGTTTTTCAAATAAAAATGTTTATATGGGTAGAACTTTTACTTGCGTTCTGCATGTGAATGTAGCTATGAAGGGCGAAAATGTTAACTTTCGTTCCCTGTATTTTTTCAGAAACGACCTCCTAACAAAGCTGTTCAGTTCAGTTTATAGCTAGGTTATGAAGATTGAGTTTATAAAAACTGTTACTTTGTTAAATAGCACAGTGTGATGGTGTTTGCTGTGATTTGGGATTTTATAAGGCTATCAGGAGTGCATACTAAAAAAGTCTTCTACCTTTTCAACTTTGCCTTTTTGGAGGTTGCTTTGTTGATTACAATACCTGCTTTCAGAAAGTTTTTTTTAACCCACCATTTGTTCATAACATTATTTAAATTCACTTGTGGTCTAGCTAAAATGGGTAGATATTTGTGGCACAGAATGCATTTTTAAAGGAAAATAAGAGCTGTTGGGAGGCAGGCTTGTTTCCTTCAAACCTTTTTGCCAGTTGTACTGGATACGTTGTTCCTGGATAGCATCCTGCTATGTTCTTTCCAGGGGCCTGCTGTTAGAAGTCATAATGTTTTGCTTTTTTTAGTTATTATTCTTACAGTCACTGAAACCCCACTTAAACTGAAGTATAAGCCAGCCTCTAAAGCCAGCTTACAAGAATGGAAATGCTCAATTCCTTTTGGTTCGTTTGCATCTGTGAAAGGAATAGGGGCTAATGAGGCTCTTTCCTGGTTGTTGCATCCCCTAGGAACAGCCTCTCCTCCAGCATGTCCCCGGCTTCTGAAGCAGGGCAGTATGTCTCTGCAGCTGGGAGGGCTCAGAGCAGGGGTATTCTAGCCAGTGCCTCCTGTGGTTGTGAATTATATTTGTCACAGCAGAAGCAAGTGGTGTGCTGGGGGTACAGAGTACTCAGAGGTGGGGGGGAGTTGATATTTCCCTCTTGAGGATGTCGCTTTGGTTTGTGCTTTGGTAGGTGAGAAAAAGCTGTGTGCTTCACCAGACATGCCACTGGGGTGTTTGCTCATAATTTTATAGCTGAACAGAAAAACTGACTGCTATTTGTATATAAAAGAGGAGGTGTCATCAAGCTGAAGACTTTGGTGTTTGTAGGAGCTCCTTTCCTTGGACAGGGTGTGGACTGCTAAGAGCCATTTCCTTGCCTCTCCCTCAGCCCTCTCAGGAGGGGAACCTGGAGGGGTGCCCACCCTGTGCCCCACGTACCCACTCCTGGGCACGCAGCGGCCCCTGCACGCACCCCTCTCCTCTGGAGGCAGTGCACCTTCCTACCCTGGTTGCACTCCTTAGTTTGTAATGAGCTGCCTTGTGTGGGCTTGGAGAAACTGTGGGGACAGGGGTGCTGGTGCCCCCAGCCCCACGGGGACGTTGCAGAGATACCTCCTGCCTCTTAGCTGCCCCTACTGATGCCTTCTGCTGTCATCCTCCCGTCCCTCGCTCCTGAGTGCAAGGTTTGTCACTGGCACAGAGTATTTTCTCATGGGATGTGTGAAGCTGATGTGCCTTAGTGCTCCCAGAAATCGCTGGGGAGTGAATCTGGAGCTTGTTAAAGGTAACTGTTCTTGCATCTCTTGTGAAGGCGTCCTAAAGGATTACCTGCGAGAGCTGCCCTCTCCCCTGATAACCAAGCAGCTCTACGAAGCGGTGTTGGTTGCCATGGTGAAAAATCCCTTGAAAATGACAGCCAGTGGTTGTGAGAATGACCCAAGTGACTCTGAGCACACAGCAGCCCTTCTGGATTGCCTGCCAGATGTTGAGAAGGTGAGTGATGTTAGCAGGTTCAAGTAAATTGCATGCTTCAGAAAACAATGTTTTCACACTGGTTATAAAATGTGTCAAAATGTGTATACCTATGTCCTTAGTTAATGGTCCACTTGGATTTTTGATGCTTCATCTCTCTGAAAATACTTCCATGCTGTGATTAATTGGAGGGTCTGCATTGCTGCATTTATTCCAGTTTGCATTTTATATTGTCTCTGTAAAACTGAATGAAAAGCTGTGATCACTACTTTTACATTGTTAGATTGAAGATTATTCCCATGTGGTGTCCCGTTCCGTTTCTGTGGAGAGCTCTGATCTGTATGTCGTAATTACATAGGCAAATACATTCCTCTTTCCTAAGCATGTACAATAAAGCCTTCGCTGCCCATACTGTGCAGTGTAATAGTGCTGTGCACTGCTACCTGCCGAATTCACCTCTGTAGAAAACCACAGTTAGCCCATGGGACAGAGTGAACCAGTGGCCTGCACAGTACCTGGAAGTGACCTGGAAGTTTGCTCTGATGCTGAGGTCATATTGTGAGGGTTTCCTTATTTTCTGATGTACCTGGATCATCTGTACTGCTCTGCAGCTTCTCTTCCCTCCCCGATGTCCTCTTTCCACTGTGAGAAGACTTACCCATGTAAAACTGAGATCAGTGAAGAAACAAGCTGAATTTTACCAGAGTCTGTTTTAACCAGTCAGTTCTGCGACAGTCTAATACAGCTTTTCTAATTCAGCACTTAGATGTTCCACTGATGGGTGTCGGTAGAAAAACCGTAGCTATCAGCCTTGATCTTATCCCTCTAGAGCAGTGATGTTAGGATGTCAGCGCTATCTCCATGTAGTGTTTTGTTTCCTGAGAAGTATTTTGTCCTTTTAGGCTACCCTGAAGATGCTCTTGGATCACCTGAAACTGGTGGCTTCTTACCATGAAGTAAATAAGATGACGTGCCAGAATTTAGCTGTATGTTTTGGGCCTGTGTTACTGAGCCAGAGGCAGGAGACCACCAACCATAACAACAGAGTCTTCACAGACTCGGAAGAGCTTGCTAGTGCACTGGACTTCAAAAAACACATAGAGGTTCTTCACTATTTACTCCAGCTATGGCCAGGTACTGTTTCATGAATCTGACCAAGGGAAAATATCAAACCATTACTGTATGTCTTTATTGTGTGACAGTGTATGTTAATTCACAGGATGACTAAGCAGCATCAGAATTCTTAAAACATGAGGTACTGTGGCATCATTTATTAGTCCAAAGAAATCATGTCAATTTTATAATCTTTGTATTTGGTCACTTTGTTTAATGGGAAGTTTGGTTTAATTACTTTCTTACCAGATGGCAGAGTTTGAGTATAATGTAAGAAATGGTGAAGAGTGCTTTATGTGAGTAAAGACACTACAAAAAATAAACCCAGTTGACAGTAAGGTTTCCCCATCTGAATTAGGGGGTTGGAGGATTTTTTTTTTGGTGGTGGTTTTTTTTTTGTGTGTGTGTTTTTTTTTTTTGGTTGTTTGTTTGTTTGGTTTTTTTTCTTTCTTCTGCTGTCCTGTTTTGACTATTCAGGATTACCTGTGCATGGAATTCATTAGCTGTTTGATCTCTGAGATACTTGAAGGGTTACTTTATTGCTGCCCTTGTAATTTGCCAGAGTTGGGAACATACTTACAGTAAAAGCTGTGCAACTTCTAGTTGATTTTGCAGAGCTTTGCATAAGGAAAAATGTTTTTGAAACAAAACACAGCAAAACCCCCAAACCAAATAAACAACCCAAACCAAAACGCCGTAGGTATCTTTTGGCTCCCACTTCCAGACTTAAGAGGTCATATGCTTTTGCACAATTTGGGGTCAATTCTCAGAAGAGAGATATAATTCTAATTTTCCTAATAAACTACCAAAGTGGACATGAAGGTAACTATTTCTGCTAAGATCTGCCTTTCAGATGGGAAATGATTGCACAGTGTTCACTTTTCCCCTGCCATTGAGAGGTGTAAGCCAGTAGAAATAGTCAGGACAACATCTGGTGCCGCAGGTTTCAGCCTGTGGTGAATTCCTGTGCCTTGTGGCTGCTGAACTGCAGCCTCCTCTTGAGCAAGCACTGCCCAAAGTGAGGAGCAGGCAGAGGTATTGCAGTTTTTCAGTTAAAAGGGGAGAGTTTGAGAGTACTACTGTGAAACATCTTAATATTGGATCTGATGGGTTTAGTTTTGTTTTCAGTCTTTGGCCCAGCAGTTGTTGAAAGCTACCTGACCATGCAGAAGATGGGTCTGTTGTGCTGTACTGTACTATCTTCCTTTTTCACAGTGTTCTGGCTAAGTGTGGAGATTTGATCTGTTTAGTAACCTGAATAATTTAATATCCACCTCTCAAATTTGAGCAGTGTAAACCCTTTAATTCTCAAGGCTAAGAGAAGGTTCAGCTCATCTAAACAGTTTCTTAATTGTTCTCTTTAGAACACAGTAATTGCTCTTGGGAAACTGCTGAATTTCTGTACCAATTAAAACATGAAATGGAATTACAGTTAATCTAAATGAATAATATGTCTGATTTGGTTTGTTTTAAAATGTATTTTATTTTTACTTTAAGCAGAGGTCTGCTTTTTAGGGGACTTGCTGACTGCTGCAGCCTGCTGAGCAGCAATGCCCCTGCACTAGGCTTTATCCATTAGCAATGGGAAAGATGAGTTTGGGGAAAAGAAGTCAATGTAGACAACTAACGTACTGTCAGGAAAAAAAGCCCAAAAGTATAGTCTCAGCTGTGTTGTCTAATTCTACCCACCCTGTAAGTCTGATCTATAATCCTTTGCTTGCTTTAGACATTGCTAGTCACTCTGCCCTGATTTTCAGCTGAGCAGGTGAGTTGCTTTGCGGCAGCTCAGGTGCAGGTGCTGAGACGATGTCACCAGCTCAGCAGCTTGAAAAGCTGCTTGTGGATGATGTAAATAGCTCTTTACACTTTTTCCACACCCTGGTGACCTGATGGTGGTGGTGCCCTGGACTCGCCTCCTGTGACAGCCGGGCCCTGCAGCTGTAACAAGGACATGCTGACCATGCTCTGGGTCAGTGCTGCCGGGAAGCTGCTGGCTGTTGGCTCTGCTTGCTGCAGCCTCATGGAAACCTCCTCTGCCAGAAAATAAGAGCAAAAGGAGGGTTAGTTTGACATATGGTGCAGCTTCATGATGGGCTTGAGGTGATTGAGGACACTACTGCTTCCTTGTCAGCTGCATCTGGGCAGCCCCAATGCTGCTGACTACCAAAAATGAAAAGAAGTTTTCAGTCAGGTCAGTGAGCCCATGCAGGAGGTGGAGGAAGAGGGGAGACCAAGAGCTGCTTGGGCAGCAGATACTGCACAGGAGCTAATCATGAAACCTTGGGGATGCCTTATGGCAGGGCTGCTGTGGGAAACAAAAGCAGGTAGGTATAGCTCTGCCCATAGGAGCGTGCATTGCTGTAAAGAGGGCAGGAGTAGGGTAAGTAGCAGAGTTTTCCTTCATCTTGAAGAGAAAGCCAAACGCTATCCCTTTGACTGCAAGAACTGTGCAGGACATTGTGCTAAAAGGGAGGTAAAACAGGAATGCAGAGACGTGAGCAGGCAAACAGCAGGCAGTGTAAACAGTACAGTTGGACCCAACGGAAGGATCGCAGTCTGGTTCCTTACATTTAATCTTCTGTAGATAGAGACAGCTTGATAATCAACATGTTGTGCAATACTTCAATTTCCGTATTTTTCCAGCCAAAAACAAATAGTCCTTGTTCGGTTAGACCATGTAATACTGGCAAGTTATTGTTAACCCATGGCCCTTCGTCTTAATGGAGCATAGTTGAAACAGAGGGGCTTTTGTTATAATAAGGGGGCGGGGGGAGAAAAAAGCAGTAATAGTTATTGCATGTTACTGTGCAAGACGTAAAGTAAGACTAAAATCCCCTGGAGAGACCTGTAATGCAGACCTAGAAAGAGAAGCAGTGGGCACATCTCAGGACTGAGCCTTTGTGCTTGTGTGTGATGAGCAAGCTCCTCTAACGAGGAGCAAGAGAAATTGTGAACTGCACGGGGTTGTGTGCACTGTGTTTTCAGTGGCGAACGGGAATAGAAAGTCTCTGCTGCTAATTACAAGAGGTAATGGTCGGTATAAAACCAAAAGTTTTGCAGCTCAGATGCTTAATAGGCACAGGTCAGTAAAAATATTTGTGCTGTTTACCGTAGGAAGCCGGTAACAGTGGAGGAGACTGTTAGTAACTTATGCTGTATAATCGTGAGCTCAGGTAACATTGCCATCAAACCTGTTTGAGTCTGTCTGACATGGGGTTGTGGCTGCTTAGAAAAATTAATGCAAATGAGCTTCTTTAATAGCGCAGAACATTAGGGCAGAAGAGAAGTGGAAGAGTTCAACTCTTGGTGCGTCTTCAGCTTCTCTAGGTGTTTCTCAGCAGTGGTATTTTCGTTGTGTTTTAACCTCTTTTGTTGCGCCTGCTTTCTGTTACTCTCTTAGCCTGGACAAAGCGTGCGAGCTGAGCTGTTTGCTTTTCTTTGACCTAGAGCTGGACGGTGATTAACTCATGCAGTGAATTAAATCAGTGCTCTGGGAGTTTCTACTTTCATACAGGCTTCTCCATTGCAATTTGAATCTGGCATGAATCCTCAAAACTGAGCTTTTTACAATAGTTTTTTCTAATTATTTTATATCAAACATGGCAGAAAGCGGCGTAGTGGAATGTGTTGGCTGTAAGCTTGCATGTATTCATGCATGCTGTTAGTGTGTGACATCGAGGGAGGAGAGTGGGAATCTGTCGTGGACTTCTCTTGTTGCGGCATGGATTCAGTCCTGATTGGTTTAACTTCTCCTCTCTTCTAGTACATCACTCGCCTGCCAAAGAACCAGCACACGTGAATGCATTTCCCGAGCACCCATCCTCCCTGAATTACCTGAGACCCAAGAGACAGAGACCTCAGATGCTGAATCTGAGCGGTACTGAGATGTCTGGGGTACTCAGACCAAGGCCAGCAGGCCTAGACAGCCCGTCAAGCAACCGCTACGCTGGAGACTGGAGTAGTTGTGGGGAGAACTACTTCTTAAACCCAAAAGACTGCCTGAGTGAAGCAGACTACGATGATGTCCCTTTGGAAGATACGGAGAGTGGGGATGACAGCAGCAAAGCCGAGGAGTCTGACGCCCTGGTCAGACCCCCGCAGCCCCTGGCCGGGGAGCACAGGTTTCAGAGCTATTTGACAATGCAAGCGATAGACTCGGCGGTGGATCACAGAGCAAACCTCAAAGACCTGCAGGAAAGTATTGATACTCTGATAGGAAACCTGGAAAGGGAGCTCAACAAAAACAAACTAAATATGAGTTATTAAATCCTGTCCTGCATGCCGCCACATCCTTGTGCCTCCATGCCCCTCATCGAGCTTCCCACAGCCGTGTGAGGAGGGACAGTGCCCCTGAAAGTCCTGCGTTAATAAATTTGAAGCCATTCCGTTATGTTTTCACCTCTTTGTTAGAAGAAGTTATTGGCCTGATTCAGGTGTTGGAGACAAGCTTAGAGACTGTGAGGTGATTCCACATAGTGGCATTTCTCCCTAAAAACACTGTGCACTTAGGTCATCTGAGCAATACCTGGTAGAAGATAAAGGAACATCTCTGCTGTCAGCAGCAGCAGAACTCCTCATTCCTGAAATCCTGGCTCCGGTACAGATGTTCCTCTCAGAAGAGGATGAACGCTGCTTAGCCTGAGTTTTGCAGCATGGACTTCAGATAGACTTGTTTTACTATATATGCAATGGCTGCTATGAAAAATGCTTTATATATATATATATAATATTTATATATAAAGTTTTAATTGTACAAATATTAATGTATTCCTGTATTAACACTTTTCAGTAATTATTTAAACAAGCAAAAATTAAATATTTTTCTAACCTTGTTTGTATATATCTAGGCATAAATGTGCATGTGTCTATAGCCACCTTTGGAAAGGAGAGGTCTGTCAGAATTATGAAATGGACCTGTTTCTAGGAAGACATGTTCAGTGATGCCAGGATGAGTTACCCCTTGGGTAACACAGTGTTTGATGTATGCAGAGAAATAATGGCCAGAGAGAAGGCAGGGTGAATGATTAATATAAATGACCTTTTGTGTTGCAGAGGCATTGGTTTGCAGGTGTTGACTATTAACTTTCGCACACACACCCCCACACTACCTTTCTATCTTTTATCTTTTTTTTCTTTCTTTTTTTTTTCCCCTCCTCTCCATGTTTTTTTCATATATAAAGGAGGTCTAGAAGGTACTTACTTTAAAAAAAAACCCACGATTTGTTCTTGTAACCTGTTACTTTATTCTTGATGTTTCAATACTTTTTTTCTCCAGTTTCATGTATTTTCGTTGAGGTACATTTGGCTCCTGGTAGTTAGGTGTGTCTGAGTGTCTCTGAAGGGCTGTGGCTCTGGAGATGCAACACTCAAATTCTGCACAAAGGCAATTACATTTTTGTCTGAATCTTTTAAATTCATCTCCCCAGAATGGAAACCTGGGTTGTTACATGGGGTTGAATGGGTTGAATGATGTTACTCCTGGGGAGTTTGGGTGGGATTGCAGTTCGTGGTGACTCTTAGATTCAGTTACTGCCATCCTCTCAGATCATCTTTTAGCATTTATAATTTATGGTGAGTAATTAGAAATTTTGTATTAAAGAAACACATTCTTGATTTAATTAAAAATAGTTGCCAAATTGCATACAGATGTTTTGATAGTCCCTCTAACCAAAAGGAGATACAGTCATTCCTTGTCCTTCACAGGTCATCCCCAGTGAAGAAGGGGGGATTTGGTCAGGTAGGGGCCAGAGGGTTATATGATTTGAGAGGTCAAACACAGAGCTGCTGTCAGCTGGCAGGGTAGAACTTCATTCTCTTCATCTTTTTGGTACAATGTTGGCATCTCGCCATGGCTTTCCGTTCAGCCTGTGGGTAAGTGCTTTTCTGCTAACCCGTACTTCCTTGTATTGCTTAATTGAAGAGTTATTTATTTACAGTAGCAAGGAATTAAGAATTGCTATGGCAAACTTCACCCCTCTTTTCTAAGGAATTATTTTAGCATGGTTTCAAATGGTTTATTCAATCTCATTAATTTATTTTTTATAAGTGTTAAAAGATGCAAAACAATTATTGCAATATAATGATAATGTATGAAAATGTAAATTTAACCCGAAGCATTTATCAATAAATCGATGTATTTTTTTAAACTTTTATACCTACAGAATGTGCATACTTTTTAAACTATAAATTTAAATTCTAAATAAAATTTGAATTAAGAACAAAATTTGACTAAGCCTAGTTAATGATTATTTAAATCTAAGCTGATGCCATCCATTTGCACTGGCTGCACATGTGAACTAATTCCATAAAGACAAGCTTTTCAGAAGATGTTTTGTTCTGTTGCAATTTCTAGATTGACCCAACATTTCAGTTACATAATTAAAAAAACAAAAAATGCAAACCACTACTCAATTTAAATCCAAAAGGAACAGTATTCTAAAGAAGTTGTCAAAGCAGTGTTGTGGCAGCATTTCTTCTGTTGCAGGATGGTAATGCTTTTGAACATAGCCTGGCTTCTGCACTGAGTGTGTGAATGTATTGGCAGTGGTTGGAAGATGATTGCATTTAAAGTTATTTGATAAATGATACATTAAGTTTTCATTGTTTGTAATAATCTAAATGATTTAAGTGAGCACCTTCTGGGTAAGTGTAAGCTTTTCCTACACAAGGGTTCTGTAACTCAGTGCAGCACTGTGCTGCTCTGCCAACTTTATTTTAACCTTACAACAGGGGAAATTAATGACTTAATAAACTGTATTAATGCTAATCTAATTAGTTAATTAAAATATAGTCAAGTATTAGTATTATTCAAATGAAACATTTACTGTTATTCTAGTTATAAAAACTTGTATAACATGTTTTGTATCTTGGAGATCCTCTTAAAATGAGACATTTCCCAAGTGGTATTTTTGTGTTATGTTGTCCCATATATATTTGTATACATATTATTATATTTCATATAGTTATTGATATAATCTGGTCAAGCTGCACCCTTGTGATTGTTACAGGTTCTTAAAGAATGGGATTCGTGTGGGAATTACCCTCATCTAGAAATACTAAACCAGGAGATTAAAACAACCTGCTTCTACCAAAATAGTAACGAACATTTTTTTTTCATACAGAAGAGCACCCTTAGGCTGTGTATGGTTTGCAGGGCAGAACTCTTGTCAAGCTTGGTGGGCACAGGCAGGAACTTCTCTTACCATACTAACCTTTTGTTGTTGTCTGCTTGGTGTAACTCAGTTTGACATCAGGAGCAGCTTCTATTCTGCAGGGGCTCTTACCACTGCTGGAAGAGGTTAAAGAGCAGAGAGCAGAGGTCCTTGGCGTGTGTGGACTTCTTCAGGTGGGACCTCCACTTCCCAGGTAAAGAAAATGGATGCAGATGCTTTTACAGAAACGATTCCAAGACTTGCACCAAAGTCACGTATGAGTTGTAATACCCAAGTATGGGGCAGTGATGACCACGTGCTGGGCTGGGTAGCAGCCAAGAATTGTAGTTTGTAGTCCCCAGGGAAAAGCAGAAATGCATCTGTAGGTCTGTGCAACTCTTTGCTGCCAGGTGTTCAGGATGTGATACACTTAGGTGGGTTCAGAAATGGACTAGGCCCATTCACAGAGTTTTAATCCACTGCTGTTTGTTCAAACAGGATTGTCCAAATGCTTGGGCTGTGTGGCTGATCTAGCTGACACTGATTCGCTTCTCCCCCTTTCTCAGCTTCCCAAAGTGATGTATTACAGGACTGTGCAAAAGATGGGTCGAGATGGTGTGGGGGGTGGCAGGACCTACATCCTCAGAAACTTCAGAGCTTTAGATCTGTCTTTCCCAAATGCTTAACGTATGTGTATGTTTATGAATGCATCAGGCAAGAACTGTAGCTGCAGCTATTCAGATGTGTTCCAAAAATAGAGGGAAACATCCCCAACAGAAGTAGATACTCAGGGTTTTTACAGAATAAATCTATAAATCTAAGCCAGAGATACATCTGGTATTTCTGCTGCCAGATCTTAACCCCTTCACCTTCCTCCCCATCCCAAGGTATCGGGCTTTCTTAACAGTAAAAATGTATCTTGATATAAGAAGTCTATCTCAAATTCTGCAGCTAGCAACAGTTGAAAGATGTTTTTTGGGGGTGGGAGGAGGACTGGTGTCACATTTTAGCGTAACTATGATGCATTTACAATTAGTAACTGTTTTCATTCTGTTTGACTTTTTTAGAGTCATGCAGGAAGCCCTATAATTTGTCTTAACATCAAAATTTGCTAGCCAATATTAACCTGTGGAACAGTCTGCCATGAGAGTATGCAAAGCCGACCCTACAGGTATTTGAATGTTTAAGATTGCATTAGAGAGGATAAAAGATTGTGATGGAATGTATAATCTCATGTCTCTGGTGTTATTTGAGAGCAGAAGCGAGGAGGAAAATGGCTCGCAGGAAGGCTACTCCCTTTCCATTGGGGGATTCCTGCAGCTCCCCAGACTACTGTGCTCTGGGGTGGGAGGGAGGCTCATCAGCAGAGCCCTGGTCTGCTGCCTTCTTGTCCTCCCTGCTAGGAAAACCCAGCTGAAACCCAGCTGTCCTCTGGAATACTTTCTTAATCAAAGCTCTCAAGAGTGCCTCTGTGGTGGGGAACAAGGCTCATGTTGAGGCTGCCACCTCATCTTGGTTGTAGTGACAGAACTACAGTGGAGGAGGGATGGTTGGGCTTGCCAGGTGACCATAGGGTTGATTTGAATGTATATGTAGCCCTGCTAATCAAGTCTGTAGAAGATGATGTGAGGTGGTATTCTAACAAAGTCCAGGCCTTATAACAGAGAGCTCAGCTTTTTAATTAGCCGGTTGTGGGATATTTACATATCTGTATGGAGCAGGCTGTTAGCTAAATGTTGATTTAGCAGAGGAGCTGTGTTCTCTTCCTGTTTGAGCTCTGACTGCAAACACTGTGCTGCAGGTGGTAGGGATGTGCTTGTTGAATTTTCCCTGGTTTTAATTTAGAGGTAGTTTAATATGAGGAACAAGAATATTTCTGTAATATTAAAACTTCAAACTAGCAAAAGACTATTTTTCAAACCAAGTCCTATCTAGTGGCACCAAACCTCTCTTAAATCTGACCAAAGTTCAATCAAAGTGGTAAAAACATGTGATGGGGAGATCTTGGCTGCAGAAAATTGAAGGGGAGTGTTTTTAACACTTCCTAAAACCAATTTGCAATGTTTATTTTGGGATGTAGAAGGCTCACACTGCTCCTGTTTCGTATCTGGCTACACTTCACTGTGATGAAGCAGAGCACTGGGGCCGGCTATCTCTTGTCAGCTGAAGATCCTCTCCGCAAATCCCCCGTGTGTCAGTTGTCTTTTGTGCTTCAGTGTCTGCTGTGACCATATGGACATTTGTTTGACAGGAATCTGTGACCCTCAAACAGTTTGGTGAGTCATGGAAAGAGTGAACTCATCCGTATAGAGTTTAATCTGTCCTCCTCTGATAGATTTAATTTCTGCTTGACAGGCTCTGCTCAGTTACATGGTGCCTGACCTGGCTATTGAAACCAAGCAACCAGCAGAACACTGCTTACGAAAGAGTTGTCTCTGTGGATGGAAGATGAACATTAATATTCATGAGCCGTTGAACTCATTTACACTGGTAAATATTAAAACTTTTGTATAATAGCATTCGATCTCTCTCAAGAATAATTATCTTTTGATAGAAATGCACACACTCAGCAGCCACAGTGTGCTTGGTAAAAGCTGTTTGTTCAAAATAAAACTGATTTATTTGAGGGAACAATATATATTTTAATGGCTTTGGTTTTCTGTTTGTAAGCATTTGCCAAGTTTAAGTAACAATCATTTTCTAATCTGATGATGGCACGGGAAAGTGGTTCAGCCTGCAGTTTGAAGCGTTTATGAATAGTGTGGTCAGATCTATGCTTTCAGTTCAGCAGCCCTTGAAATTTGTTTAGTAATTTATATGGTCCTCCCTTATCATCTCGATTTATGGATTCAGCAGAAGTGCAAGGGGGACCCCTATCATTTAAGTGTAGTAAGTAATAAATAGAAGACTTTATAGCATAGTGAATATTTGTTGTGGCCGCATTTAAGGGAACAGAACCAGGTTGCTGTTGTCAAAGGAGCACTGATGTTGACTATTCCCTGCATAAGCAGTAGCATCATATGATGCCGTTCAAGCATTGTGACAGTCTTCTTGGGATAGATCCGCTTGTAGCAGTGATGGCCACCTCTCTTCCCTGCTGTAATCCCAGTGACTGCATATGCTATTTGAGAAACAATTGCTTATGGAAGTTGTAGTGGGTAAAGCTAGCTAATGATGAAATCATCTTTAGTGTAAAAAATACCTTTGTTCCTGTGAGCTCTGTTCCTTCGTGAGCTTCAGTGGCCTACTGATTTATAAGAGCAATTCAGGGTCTGGTTTTGATCTTTAAATGCCTTAGGTGAGAGTAGAGCCTTTGCATGAGGAATTATTCCTTCCATCTCCTGTGTTAGTGTGATTGTTGTGGTCATCTGAGGTACCTGTGTGCCTCCCCTTCTCCCTTCAGTGGCAGCTCGGGGACCTGGGGCTGCAGAGGCCTCAGGTGAGTGTGCTTCGCTCTGGAGTGCTTTCTGTCACCATATCTCCAGAGCAGGACATGTCCTGTACATATCAAATAGACCTCTACTGCTTGTCCTTAACTTTTCAAGAGAATTTAATAGTTTGAGGATGAGGGAGGAGATGCTTACTGGAGCCGAGTAGCAGAATTTGGATGGCCTATGTGAATGTAACTACTGGAGTAGAATGGCTTCCCCTCTGGTCCGAGCAGGTGGACGTAGGTTGGAGGGGTGAATACTGGCATGCTGGTTTGATCAGCTGAGTTGTGTTTAAGATTTTTACAGCTTATAGAGTCCTGACAGACACAGAACTTTGAAATCTACTATTTAAACAGACAAAATATTCATTATAACTGTATTAATGAAAAATAGTGAGTTGTGTCCAAAACAGTTGTTCTCTAACCACACTGTGAATAAACAAATGGATAAAGTTAATGAAACAATAATCTTTAACTGCAAGATGCTTTATTTCTGAAGCTGAACATGTTCTGCTGAAATAAAGAGGTTCAAAAATAAAAAGCTCGCTGGTTCTAAAGGTGATAATGGGCTTTAAGTATCTGATTAGGAAAGTATTTCTTGCCCCTTTACTAGTCCTAAATCCATTAGTATCTGCTTTTCCAGGTCTAGAAACACAGTTATACTCTGCATTTTCTTGCTCCTCCATTTCTTCTCTAGTTTTCTGTAGAGTAGTCATACTCTGAAGGAAAAACAAATACCAGGCACTGTTAAGCTTTGAAACCTGTATGCAACCCCATTGCTTTCCAGTGGATAAAATCAGTGTTATCACAATGAAAATAGGCATCACCTAGGGCTACATTAACTGAATTGTAATTTCCTTGGTTGATTAGTTAGGATCGTTAAACCATTTACCAAAGAATGGGTAGGCAAAATCCTTATGTGAATTAAGAATGGAAGGCTGAAGTTTATCCTCCCTTGAAGGAGCAATGTTTATAGGGAATTTGCCAAAATGTAACTTTTTGAAAGAGCAGCTGATGTAAAAAGAAAAGCAAATTAATAGTTGTTAAATGCCCACAGACTTTAATGCTTTTGCAGGAGTTTCACTTGACCAAGAGCTGAACTCATGTGAACTAGGACCATGTATTCCACTCCTAAGAACTGTAAATATGAAATAAGGAGCTACTAAGCTATTCTGATTACGTCCATCCTAATTTTGAAAATACTATGGGAAATCCTGCCTAGCAAAACAGGTGCATTTTAAAGACCCAAAGAAACAATGAAAGTTTTCTTAATTCTGAGTACAACATACTGTTTTCTCCCTCTGTGCCTCCAGCTCCATTTCAGTTCTGTTTTGTCTTGAAGCTCTTGATACTCTTGAAACTCTTGTTCACTGTACTTCAGGTATTTGACTTCTCTTTCAAAATAATCAAGTACGTTGGCATGCTATTAACACAGTGACAGACAAGGGTCATGACATGCCCAAAGACACAATTATTGCTGATGATCTGAATGGTATTATTAGTTTATGTATATTGGGAACTTAGATACCTCTATCAAATAATTTGCAACAAAACAATGTAAAGATGTGGACTGAAACCAATTGATTTTGGATACAAATATGCATGGGGTTAAATAATTTTTATTACACTGACTCAGAGTAGATCATCCTTCAGGAACCTGTACTGCAATAACTAGTTTTAGGTCAGTGATTTCACTAAATCAGTCCAAATCCTCACTGACCCAACTTCAGGCACAAAGAAACCATAAAATACCATACTTTGGTATTACACTATGCACTTATCTGGGATTCTGAGTTTTAGTTTTCATTAGTCTCTTCTACAACCTAGTATTTTCCAGTGAATACTTTAGTTAGAATTAACATAATCTAAATATTAGTGACTGCTCCTGAGTTAATAATTCTATGCCCTAAATACTGTGGTTTCAAAACACCTGTAATTTGAGCAGAAGCAATGTTTCCTCATGTTATAGCACATAGCTCTTACCTTGCTTTGAAGCAGTTACACTTACAAAAATGAGGCTGCTGACCTGGTGATATATTGCTACTTACTGTAGCTCTGCATACAGCAAACCTTTACGGGATGTTTACAAACTATTTAAGTGCATACATAAACTTAACTTAAAACTGGGATAGGATGGGAAGAAGATTTTGTGATGTAAAAATAACAGTCTAGGTAGCAGGTAAGACTGCTAGACTGGATGAGATGAAAACACTAGCTTGAACTTTGGCTGGGAGGTGGAGGAAAAGAAGATGTGGAAATAAAGAGAAGTTAAGACTGTTTCCATTGTTCCTGTGGCCCTTTGATACAGATAGTCCTTATTTCAAAAAAGAATTAATGAGTGGTAATGTTAGTAACATTTTGCAAAATGTGCTTTAACTAAGCTAGAACCAGATACTAAGTTGTATAAGTCAAAGTACCAAATGTATAGGAAAAAAAATGACACAAATGTGGACAAGAAGGTGTAAAGAAAGAGAAACTCAGTATATTTATGTTCCTGTGCACTATATAGCATTGTTTAAATGCATCAAACCAGGTGTCATTTTATGCATATGGCAAAAAATGCTGAACTCTTTACATTGTTTTCATGTAGACAGGTTGGAGCAGTGGAATTCTGCCAACTGTCACCCAGGTTTACTTTAGGTGCCTCCTATCTGAGCTCTGTGCAAAAGCCAGCTTTGCTACAGGCCATCTTTGGAGAAGATGGCCATACTGATCTCAAATTAATTGCCATCCATTTGAAGGCAAGTTTTTCCAGCCAGTCGTGTTTCTGTGCTGGAGTTTTCAGGATAAAGTGTCACAGAGATTAATAAAGATTCTTACTAACCTCATTCTTTGAAGGGTGACTTTGTGTTTGACAGATCTCCAAAACATGCAGTACTCCAAGATCATCCGAAACAGCCAAAAAATTCTGCTTTGCTGAAAAATATTTGATAAAACACAATCTAAATTCCAACAGTAACACATACCTCCACCCAAAAACAAGCTACATAGGGTTCATTTTTGTTGTGGTCTTTTTGGTTTATTGTTCACTTCAGCAAAGAGGCAGCCTTGTTGCCCTCTTATTTTCTTAACAAATTAAATTCCCTTTAAAGTTTATACTTTTTAAAACTTTTTTTTTATTAAATTAAATGTTTTCAGTTGCTTTATGCTATGGTAGTACACTTATATACTTAAATGCATACATCAGTTATACGTTACAGTGTTAAATTAGTAGAAGTATGTACTTATAGAATAGATAAGATCATCTGTAACAAAATTAGTGTGCCTTGGAGTCAAGGGCTGTTTTGTAAACAGGGTGGCACAGTAAAGTGTCATCACCATCAGCGTACCTGAAGCAATCCAGGGGCTGACAAAAGTGATGCTTGATTTGGAGATGTTCTGGAAATAAGATGGCTCATGAGTTTTCTTCAGTAAATCCCAGATATCTATATTTCCATCATCTCTGCCAATGAAGAAAACTCCTGGTCTTGTTAAGGACCACTGTCCTGCAGTGTATCTTCCTGCAGAACAGCTTGACTGAAGGATTGGTCTGTACTTAATTTTTTTTTTTTTTTGAAAAAAAAAGAGATAGACCCAACAATCAAACCCAATCAAACAGTACTATCTATTCACTACTTCAAATTCCTGTCATTTGACAACATTCACAATTTAAATTATCCTGTTACAAAAATTATATCAATGGCAAAATTTGTATCACCTTCTGCAGAGAAAGGGAATTGAGGGGAAGTAAAAAAGCTGATATCTCACTTTGTCTATTAAGGTAATCTGTCTATCTGCTGTTAAAATCTGTGGGTTTGAGATTTTGCCAGGTGCAGCTAACCTGGATTCTGACATGAGAGGAAATGTAAAAAACCCCATGTTTCTTTGTCTTCACATGGTGAAAATACTGCATCCTAAATATGAATTCTTCAGACCTGCTTAGCACGTCACCTTTATTCTTTGGTTCCCCTAGCAGCAGAAATCATTTGTTGAGAAGCTACAGCTTTTATAAGGTTGGAATTAAGTAAGGGCACTTCATTTTGTCTGTAAAAGGCAAGTTTACAAAGCTATTTCTGAAATAGTTTTTTTGATGTGAAGAAAAAGGAAAAGGTTTTCTTATGCCAAACTTATTTCTAAACTGTGAAGCTTTGTGACTTACAAACATTTCTGAAAATACAGTCTCTGAGTCTATTATAGTTCTGTCTTGTATATCTATCAATTATGCTACAGCTGTGTTAAAGTAACTTACTGTAACCCCTTCTTTCCAAATGGCAAAATTCCGGCCTCCAATGCTTAGAATGATGTCTTTAAAAAATGGAGATCTCTGGAGAGCATTGATAGTTTCAGTGTGGGTGATGTATTTCTGAACGTGCTTCTGACCTAATGGAATTAAAAAGGCAGTTTCTTGTAACTAGTGCTTTAGTGATCATCTTCACCATGGGAGCTACACGGGGGGAAACAAGAGCACAGGATCCAACACAGGCTTCAAAGATACTAGCCTCATTTTTTTGCTCACAAGGTATAGGAATTGGAATTGCCTCAAATCTAGTTACTTCTGTGATTTGTGCCAATAGGTACATAGCGATGTACCTGTGTTACTGGAAGTTTCTGCTAGTTTGTCATGACAGCTGAACTGCTGGCACTTTTGAGGGTGTACTGCTAATTCCTCATGTCATCAGTGAGATAGACTATTATAGCAGATGAGCAAGAGTCTTAGAGTATCAGCGCAAATATTTTAAAGTTAGCGATATATTAAGATTTAGGCAGATATTGAGAAACTTGAACTTACTAACTGGTTTCGCTGAGTCACTATCAATTTCCATTTTCCAGTTAGAATAAACAATTTCTCCATCCTGTGATGCCAGAAAAATGAAGTAAATGCTAACGTTAGAGCTTGGTGGCTTATAGCAAAGTGACTTGTTTTTAAGCTGTGACTTTAATTATAACCATCATGAAATATGTTCTGAGTAAATTAAAACCTAAATTTGCAGCCAAAGACTGAAAAAACACTAACATTTTGGATAACCATTTTTCAGTTATGTATTGCCAAAACAGCTTTACTTACCATGATGTATGTAGTCGGTCTTTCCTAAAGAATTAGGTGCTTGGTTTTTACAGTTCATGCTTTGCTCCACTATTTGGGGAAAAGGTGACCAGAAGCAAAAATGTAGCTAGTAGTCAAATTTTCATTTCTCAAAACTGGGAAAGATTTTGGAATTTTAGATACATAGGGTAGATAGATGGCTAGGAATAGCCAGGACTTCCTACAGTAGAAGTAAGTTGTGGGGGAAACTTGTAGTATAAACATTTTCACTGGACATTTGGGGAACCACAAAAAATATTACTAATCTATGGATTCTGGAATAAGGAAATACTGTTTGGTTCCTGCTAGCCGGTACTTAAGTTCAACATATTTTGGAAATGTCTTCTAATTCTGTCCTTGAAGTAAGGTTTCATAGTCTAACAAATATTGTGGGTTTATTACTATTTTAAGCATGTAACTAAATGTATTAAGATGGAAGTAAAATGTGGCATGTCCAGAAAGATCCTTTTAGTTAACACCTGAAGAAAACATGGAAGTCCATACATTTGTGAAAACTCTGTTATTGAATTGTTCAGTCTTTCAGATATCTTGGATTAACATTTTCATTAGTAAGCTATTATTTTCACTTACTTCAGTTCCGTGAAAAACATTGGTGGACATCTTCTCTAGCAGTTTCAGATTTTTGCTTGAAATACTCATCTCTGTATATCGGCTGTCTTTGGTGGGTACTTCTAGGGTGTTCAGAGATTGCACCTTCTCTGGGAAACAATACAGACACATCTATTTATTATACACTGGAATTTACCAGACCAAGCAAATTATTTGTCTTACAAAGGTAGTTCATGGATAAGGGTAATTTCAAGAGGAGAGGTGAAGACAGACTGCCAAGTAAAGCAGCAGTTTTGCACGTTGTTTCCTGGTGGAACCTCCCCATTGCTGCAGCTGCTCTGAAGTCAGTGCTTCCCGTACCCAGACAACTACTTAGGGTAACACCATTCTGTTCTTCATCAGTTTTACACAGCATCAGTGTCTTTGTGGGAACTGCTCTTACGCATCCCCCTTAGCTGCTCCAACCAGGAGCAAACGTTTCTGCTCCAGGGAGTGGCACTGCCTGGCTCCTGCGTGGTACCTGCGTGTGCTGGAGCAACTGTGCCACAGCAGCTCAGCTGCCAGAAAGGCATTTTCTGGCGTGGTTTGCAGTCACTCTCTCAGGTCGTCCAACTTTTGGGCTACCTGTGTGTCAGCGTGCTGACTTTACAGGTGATTAGTAGTGTGTTCCTACCACAAACTACCGTAATAAGAACTGATTTACTACAGAACGTGAAGTGGCACCACTATCCAAAGCACTACAGAAATACCTACAATATATACCGTTACTCCAGGATTATTTTTCTAAAAACAGTATTCTGTAAGGGCTGAAAAGGATATAGTGTTTCAGGGATAAAGAGACTGTGTGGGGGACTTGCATGGGCTATTAAGTGAAACGTAGCAGAGTTACTGTGGATATGGAACTGCTCTTTTTTATTCAGTACGTGTACATATCTTTGTAGTCAATACATGTGTGTCATACTTTGAATACCAGTATATTTAAGAAACCTTTTTCTCTGGATGCATTTAGCTATACAACATTTTGTGGCTCAGCTGTCATGATGTATATACTGAAACATAAACTTATTAAAAACATTTTCCCCAATAAGGTGTAATAATATTACCTGAGGTTCTGTAATGATGGTGCAGTTCCCTTAAACTAATTCTGACGGGACCATGCTCTGCATTGGGATCACTTTCATACAGGTTTATCTGTTCAGAAAAAAAATGCATTTGTTAACTCATTTTGTCAGATCTTTGAGGCACAAGACTAAATGACTTTCTGCTGTAATGAAACAGGTCGTCTTAGTTTGCAATGTGCTTATAATACTCTGTGAAGAGTATTTGCTGCCTCATGTGCAAACACAGAGAAAACGCACACTGTGGTTTCTCTTGTGTTAGCCTTTCACTATAAGGATTTTGCCATGTTTCTAGCAAAAAAACAGCTCCAGTGGTCATGCTTGTTCAACAGCTGTACTAGATTGCAGCTATTCTGAGCAGCACAGATCAGCAGGGCCAAAATTATTTATTTATTTTTTTTTTTTACAGATCAGCCTCAGTTTTTTAACAAACTGCCATGACCGTTTTCATCAGAGTGATTATTGGGTTGCCAGCAATTATCGTTCTGTTGACAATGACCATGTTTCACAGTTTGAAACCCACTGAGATAGAGAGCACAGCAGTTGAAAAGGCTGACAGGAACTTATGCTATTAATAAAACTACTTTTGCACCTACTACAGTTTTGAAGCGGCAGTCATGCTGTTTATTGTGTATACTGAGTTAGGTTCTCAAACTGCATTTTACTGAAGTTTCAGAGGAACATCAAAGTCCTTCATTCCATAAGCAGAAGGAAATTCACAGCGAGTCACAATTTGCTGAAAAAATTAAAGAGCTGGGAAGCAAATTAATACATTCCTATGGAATTCTGGTCATATCTACAGTTTGGCTTGATACTTCTGTTCTATATTTGTGTATAGTACCTTTATGAGAGGTTTCCAGGAAAGATCTAGATGCTTAGAAGTATCTGAAACATCAGGGCGCATATCAAACATTTCCTCCTCTCTTACTTTCTCATATGAAGGTTGTTCAAGAAGTTTGGTGGCTGGAATAGCCCAAAATAATACTGAGCTGAAAAATGATTGTATAATGTTATTCCCTGGGTTTGTTTCAGTCAGATGCAGTTTTCTACACATTTTAAAGTTGCTTTTTTTTTTTTTTTCAGCCTTTCATCTTCAAACTTGGTACACCAATAGAGACTCTGAAAAGCAGACATGCTAGATACTTAATTACTTCTTTTATAAATGATGGCATATATTCATTTATTCATCATTTCATCAGTTGTTATCTATGCCAAAGCAACTAGATAACATACATACAGTTTGCTTATGGAGCTACTGGGTAAAGTTACTGGCACTACCTGGGTGAAATTCCTGGAGGCTGAGAGAACTTGACAGAACTCTGTAGCAGGTAATGTAGTAATCCAAATCAAACCTCATTCCCAGTTCTTGTGTGTGCCAGTTTATGTGCTGATATTCAAGGCAAATAGTCCCACTCACTTTAATCTGTTATTGGAGTCTTCAGCCTTCTGATTGTTCCTCTTGCTCTACTCTGGACATTCATTCACAGATTTGATATAGACAATGATAATTTTCCTCATGGCTGACATCTCTTTACCTTTTCTAACAGGAGTTGCTCAGGGACCCGTGCTCTTCAAGGATGACATTATAGTGACTTCTCTGCTCTTACTTTAGGGGAATACTTTAAATTTGGAGCCCTGGTGTGTGAATAGTTTAAATTATTTCTTCCATGTGCATTACTTGCATTACACTACAGACTTATTAACAACTGTATTTGCAATCATTCTTCTGCCTTAATTCTTTGAAGTCTTCTCTGTGTTTGATCAGGGAAAAAAAACTTTGTATCATTACCAAACTTTGTGCTTTCTGACCCTCCTTTCCATGCAGCCTTGAAGCCTTAAGCCCTTTGCCATGATGAAAGCTAACATTTATTTCCATTTTTTTGGATTCTGCCCCCTTGCCAGCCTTTCACACAGGGTAATATTTGGTCATAACCATCATGACTATTCAGCCCACAAAAGAGGAGATTAATACAGAATAATTTTGCCCACTAGTTCTCTAAGCTTAAATATAGTTTTGAGTATTTCTGTAGCCTCAAAATCTTTAACAGCTTTTTGTGCAAGTCACGTAATTGGTTTAAGTGTGGGGGTGTGGCTCTCTAGGCCCATGTATGTGTGACCAACACTCTTCTTAAGGTACACACAGAATATAAGCATGTCCATGTAAGGTTTTTCAGTTAATGAACCCTTAACGGCATTACTGTAAAGGGCTTAACTGGTCAAGAATTTGATACGCTTCTCTTTTGCATACAGAGTTTCAGCCATTCAGGATAGGCTGATAAGAATCCAGAACTGTGCTAGTTAAATCATGGAGTATGCTTCATGAAGCTTTAGAAAGGAAACGGGAAGACATCTTGTAGAGTATGTATTGTATATACCAATCAGGGGAGCAGGTCACAAGCTGCATGCAAATTTCAGCTCTATTTTCAAAAGTAGCACCCATTCGGTTGTCCTAAAAATAACAGTAACAATAATTACAAGGGGAGAAGATGATGAGACACAAAAATTATACTCTGCTAAGTACTTCAACACATAAAATGGGTTTCTAGAAATTAAGTCACTGTGTCTACTTTGATAATGTTTGAAAATCAGGACTTACTAACTTGGAGTTACGAAGTCAAAGTATTTTACAAATGTACTTCAAGTGAAGTGATACCACCTTTGCCTACTAAACACCTAAAATTCTAATTTAAGTCAGCAGGATAATACTTGCTGGCACCACTGCAAGTCAGGCTCTCCTCAGGTTGCCATGTCTGTAATTTTTTTTTATCCAGCTTAACCAAAATGCACACCACTGAGAAATTTATCTCAAACAGCTAAATGTGGTTGGAGTGATATCTCTTAGCCAAGTTTACACCATGGGTCATCTCTCTTAAATTATCACACTGCAGGATGGTAGTGGTACCTTCAGACATTAACTATTAATAGTTTAGTTTGTGTATGTGGAGTTCTGCAGGCTTTATAGTATTTATCATTTAATGAGTAGTCATTGTTTTATACCAATTTTATTTTAATTTATTCAGAAAAATAAAGGAAATGTGATTATAGGCTATGCTCTGATCAAATATAATTTTCAATATATGCAGAACATATATATGTTGGCTAAAACTGTACTTATCAACCATCTGGCAAAGTTTCAGCTACACCTTTTTTTTTTTTTTTTTTTTTTTTTAGGCCAAATCCTACTGTTATTTTCATTCATGAGTTGCCTACCAAGAGTCAAAATGATAGTCTCTCAATCATGCAAAGCTGGATTAGGTTCTGGATATAGCTTTGAATACTTTTTCCTTTATATGTAATAATGAACTGCTGATTTTAGGAACTGTGCCATAGAAACTGCAATGCTGTGCCAAGGCTGACACACATTCCATGTTTATATAACAAAAAGTACATCCCAGTATATGTGCTAAATACTGTCAGAGTGATTCCTTTGTCAGTGTTATTTATCAAGCAGGGGTCCCCTGTATCAGTTATCCCAGATGAACGTGAAAACACCCTTCTGAGCCTAAACCCTGGCAAAACCCCACCCAAACAACAAAAACCACAACAGCATTCCGCTATCTAACCCCTTTCCTCATGTTCTACATCTCGTACCAATTAGTATCCATCGGTACTACTATAGCATAATTTAATAATGAATAGTTGTATAAGCTTTCTTTTTTGATATATGTGCACCCCTTTTCTCACTTTTCTGGTAATGCTGCTAAAGACGGAGTATCGATGAGGTCTTAAAAATTTGTTTTCAAAAATTACTCTATATTAATTTGCATAAACCTTTTAAAGATCTCAGCCTTCTTCCTCTTGACCTGCTTTTCCACTGTCATTATTTTGCATTTGACTATATTTGCATTTCAAACTAATTTGGGCAACCACTTGCAGTACTTTGGTAGTAAATGAGCATCTAATACTCCTGCAATAGTGTTGGACCCTTTAACTACATAAACCTTACGTACTATGGAGCTTTAAAATCCTCACAGAAAATATAAGTTTTGCGTACACAGGCAGGACCTGGAAGAATTAAAGTAACTACAGAAACACCACTTTTGGGTGCCTAGATATTTAGGTAATTGAAATTATTTCTCTGAATTCTTGGTGGCAGGCTAGATTGCTCACAGAAGAAATTCAATATATTTTAGATATGGAAGGCTTATTAAAATTTTGAATTCTAATTTTCAATGAAGCTACAGAAATGTTTTCCAGTATGAGCAGATTCATATCAGATTGAGAATGCAGCACAGTTGTAAAGCACAATGAATGGGACAAGTAGCACCAGATTATTTAATATTTAGAAAATACAGTGAGAAATAATGAAGGCTATTACAAATAATTGAATCTTTAATATTTTATCTTCAGTTTAAACTATGATTTCTGAAGTGGTAGATTAGGAAAACAATAAAAAGAAGAAAAGTGAATTTTTAAACTCACCTTTAAAAAATCTGGCAGCCAGTATATATCTGTTACTGGTTTTTTATGACTATACTCTATGGTAGAGACTGCACAGTGTCTCACTAGAGGTGGCTCTGTGCTATTCTGCTCGACTTGCATAAGAGAGGGCTAGAAATGTTTTAAAAAGAGATATATTAGTATATTTCCAAAATACAACAGTACACCTGTCAAAGAAAAAATGTTAATTCACATAATGCTAATGCTTCTTCACCTATTTCAGATGAGTTTATAAAACTTTCTAGGGGTCTAATACCTTTCTTTTGGGAAAAAAAAAAAAAAAAAAAAAAAAGAAAAAAAAAAAAGAAAAAGGCAAGCATCAAAACAGGCCTTGGATATGGATATGAAGCTCTAAAAGTAATGACAACATGCCTCCACAGGCACACACACATCCACTTATGTTACTAGTTCCTCCTCTGCTCTTAGATGTCTCTGATGCTTATCCCCCTCATAGTCTCCTCCCACTGAAATCTGCTTCTCATCTTCCAAGCTAACATTCTTCTCTCCATAAAGTTCCAGAATAATTTTCAGTATTACATTCAGCCACAAATGCTATATGTGTTTGATAGGCTTCATCAGGCAACAGTTGAGTACATGTTGATGCCCATTAAAGAACAGTCTTACTGAAGCCAAAGTTGGCACAAAATGCAGTAAAGCTATTAAACTGGATTAATCAGGTAGAAACTATATTGTGATAATGGGTTTATTTCATTAACTCATCATGTTTTTTATCCTTTCTAGTTTCTCATTGCAAAGACTATCTACTCTGTTTTGAGTCAGGATACCTCCACCCATTTTTCCCCACAGACACATAGAGGTACTGCAGTGTATTTAGAATGGAAGCATTCACCATATTAACAGCTGTTACCTTGATTCCATCAGCAACAGTTTTTGCATTTTGCAGCTTTTCTTCATATTGAGAAATATCCCACAGTACAACCTGCAATGAGAAATTAGTATAGCTTGTATTATTTCATCCTTTATGTTAATATGCATTTGTTCAAATACAGTTCATGGAGGTTTGGGGAAAAATAAAAGATTCATTCTCTGCACTAGAATTTATGAAGTCTTTAAAGTATTGCCTCTTCAGTCTGATGGAATCAGTTGAAAGGCTACACTTCTCTCAACAACAACAAAAAAGAGTCTTTACAGCTTGACCTGTTTATCAGTACTACAAAGAAGCATTGTACAGGAACAGCTCAGCTATGGAATAACCAGGCATAACTTCAGTACAGGATCAGACCATTTCTGAGACTCTGACATCTGTCTTTTGATGCTGTGTATTACTATGGATGTTGAGTACATGTCTTCACTCTTATTTTTATACTATAAGAAAATATAGAAATATCCAATTTTATTCTTAAACAAAGAATTATCACCTGTCCGTTGATGCAGCCCCCAGCAACGATGTTTGTATCACTTGGACTGAACTGAAAGCAGTAAATGTCTTCAGAACACTCCAATATTAACTAGAAAGAAGAAAAACAAAATAGTTGAGAAATACCGTCACACTGATTGTTTTCTTGTTATTTAAACGCTTGGCAGATATAAAAGTGCTGATTAAATACCTGAGGATGGATAGGGTCAAAGAAGCTCCAAAAAAGTATTACTGGCTGCTGCAGCAATGATTTATCAGAAAGGTTAACTTGTTCTTCAGAAGAAAGCTGCCTTTTTGCTGATACTGCTATAATCCCTGATTGAGAAAGAAAATTACTTTTCTCAGAAGAGATAATTCAAATTCCAACATGCTGTTAATTATTCGAAGTGACTTATATTTATACTTTGAATACACTGGAAAAGAAGCAAAAAACCTCCCAACCCAATCATGTATTTGTTTTTCTTTTTACAGATCAACTTCAAAGAAATTATTTTTGTTATTTAAGTTATTTAACAGTGAGTCATAGAACCTGAGCATCAGGATAAAATTAAACTTTTTTTGCTACTACTCCTTAATAGTGTCATACTGCACCTGAAATGATGTGACAGGCATATCGTCCTGGCCACCCATCATGAAATCAAATCTTTTGTATCTGAATTAATTTCCTACATGGGCTGCTCTGTTGGCTAGTAGTATGCTGTGCAGCTAGGACGTGTATATAGAACTTCATTGTGCCTTTAAGCCTGGCTGTGTAAAGCAATAATCCACGTCCGGGAGCAGGAGGAGACATTCAGTACACCTCGTGATGCTCCCTGGCACTCAGCAGAGCCGTGTCCCATTGTAGCTGTATCATTCTTCACAAGTATTGGGCATGCTACAAGAACCAGCCATGGGGAGAACAACGATGGCATGCAGAGCCACCAGAAGGACCTGGCACAGTTGCAGCCCTACTTAAATGAGCCTCATAATGGAGAAATTTCCCTTCCCTATGATCTCCACTTATACATTAGTGTGAGGGACTTTGTTTGGCCTGTCTGAACTCTACAAAGAATTTGTCTGTCTCATTTTTCACTTAATCTCAAATCAGCAATTCAGACAGACATACTAAATCAGTTTTGATTTGTTTTTAAATTTAAAAGCTGATAATTTTATGAAAGATGCCTATTTTATATTGGTCATATAATATATGTCATTCAAGTCTCAAATCAGTATTTTAACCACGTTACCATAAATGGTTGGATGCCAGCAAATGCAGCTAATAGTTCTGTCCTTGAGATAGTGCAGATCTGTGAATGATTGGTATGCTTTAAGATAAACATCTGGCTTGCCACCAGAATAGCTTTCATCTGCTAGGGCCTTCCAGTCATCAAAAAAAGCATTCATAATTTCATTTTGTTGCAATGCAATTTCCATCCTGTTTTGTGAAAAGAACAGTTAACACTTTCAACAATCCAGATGTGACTATCTGGTAGGAGGATCACAAATATTTCTGTAAAGAGGCAGCTTTTGTTTTACACAAAATTATGACCACGGTAGTAAAAAAAAAAAAGCAAGCATTAATTCCTCGATGCATCACTGTAAGGAAATCCTCTTCCATTTAAATATAAATAATTTAATTGTACCAAGAATTTAACTCTAGTTCTGTGTGGATCAAGTACAGTGCAATTGTCCAATTCTTGTGCAAAAAATGTCAGTAAGTGGGACTTGTCCCCTGACTAAGGGCTGTAGGACAGCACCTTTTCTCTTCTGCATAAGCCTCTGCTTGAGTGAGCAGTGTTTGAAAGATAGCTTTGCAGCTTGTTCAAAAAGATGTATAACTACCAACTTTAACAATTCTAATATCTATTTAAACAAACATTCATCTTTATATGGCATAGAATTCATGTTAATTTTTATAGAAACAAGTATTACGTTCATATTTGTTAATATTAAAATAATAAGCAAAAGCCCACAAAAGTATATAGAAACAAACAAAATCAGTATTTGATCAGACTGATGGTCCACTCAGACAAGAGTTCTTGCTTGTATTCTCTATTATTTCAGGTAGCCTTTAATGTGTATTGCTGCAGTAATTTTACCTTAAATGTACTGATGTAAGAAATTCTTTCAGCTTCTCTGATGACAGACTCTCTTCTTTCTCTTCATTTGACAACTGTCTAGGAAAATACTGCGTGGCTGCATTTTTTGGATAGGTCCTAACCAATTAGAATAAATTTGAACGTGAGTAGGTATAGAAACAATTGCAGACAGAAACCCATTCAATGTGTAAATTAAAAGCTAAGTATATTCAGTTTTTCCTTCACTCTTTGGAAAAGAGTGAAAGAAGAAAGATGCAAACAGAGCATCCAATTCTGTTCTCTTATCAGTTTGTAACTGAGTAACTCCAGAAGAGGTAATTTACATAACTTTAGTTGAGATCAAAAACAGTGCGGAGCTTAATAAATGAGCTGATAAATATTTTGTTACACTTACCATTTTGTCTGAGTACTAGCTTCTCTTACTTTAGGAACCATTTGTATGCCTACATCTTTTTCAAGCTTTTTAATGCTGAAAGTTTTGTCTTCATAGGAGGTGCATTCAATGTAACCATCTTTTACATGTGAAGCATTCTTATCAGTAAATGTAATTGGTGCACCAAACTTCCTACGTACTCGAGAAATCACATATCTAATCTGGAAAAGAGATATTTCTGTAGTTAGCAGAGGAGAAAGTTTTTGGAAAGTTCATTCTGTAAAATGGCAGCATTCATATAATTGTAGAATTAGTTCTATTGATGATTTCTGTGCTGAGTTTACTTATATTTCTACATTTTGAAATTCTAAAGTGCTTATATAAATAACCTGCATATGTAAGAGAAGATGGGTTTGTATTTCTAAAGAAGAAGTTGCCTTTAGGTAACATTTTGGATTTCTGGTAATAGAATAAGAGAATTACATTTTCTAATTCATGCAATATCAAAACTGCACCTTTAATTAAAGGACTGATTTGCAAGAGGTCTTATGTAATACTGCATTGGACTTCCCAGGCATAACTTTTCAGCCCTTCCCTCTTAGTGCAGTTCTTAACTTTGGGTGAGGTATTTCAGCTTCTCTTGCAGTGCCTAGGGAGAGAAAATACCCTGAAGAGGATCCACAAAAATTTGAGTGACTGAGAACTAGGAAGGAAGAAGGGTTGTGGCTTGACTTCTACCCACAAAGAGAGGTAGGCATTTGATGTCAGGCAGTAGAGAGGTATTGCTTTGTCTTGGATTCCTAGGCAGGTACTTCTTTCCTAGCACCTCCCACAGAACTGGAGAGGAATGTAGGTTGAGAATACTTCTGAGTGGGCCATGCCAGCAATGTAGAATACAGAATACTTGGACTGCTAATGTGGGTTAAGTTTAGTGACTGTGAATTAGCTTTAGAACAATCAGACATCTTTTTAAGTATAAGCAAGATGTCCAGTTGTTGAGAACTATCAAAACAGCCAGTCCTCCCTGGACAGGGATTTAGGTTTTGAGTGAAAATTACTGATGGACAGCTAAATGCTTGGGGATGCCCCACACATCACAAGTTAGGTGACAGTTGTGAGTGGAGCTGCTTTTTGGATGTATAATTTTCTCAGTATAATCTGTAGGTGGAGTTAATCAAGTAAGTCTTTCCGTAAAGTCAGCTTGTAATATCTGTAGTCAGTAACATCTATTCTGAGGTTAGAGATCCCTTAGAAATGTTGCATTCTACTTAAATGCCATACATATAATGAAACAGAGTTCACTCGGCTCCATGGAAACAGAACTAGGTCCTTAGAATATAATTACAGTAACTCAACTTGTAATGTGGCCAGATAATAAATTGAGGAAAAAGTGGCAGAGATGCTAATGACCAAAGATGAGCAGGACTTTTGAACTTACAGCTGAAAAAGTAGGTGTGTCCAATGCAGTCTCACATGCTTTATTTTCAGGACTTAACGAGAAGAGAGTTGTGAAAAAAAAAAAAAAAAAAAAAAAAAAAAAAATTCTGCAGCATTTTCAGGTTTTATTAAAAGCTGAGCTATTTCTCTCTTTTTTTTTTTTTTTTTCTTGTGAGACTGCAAGCAAAACTAGGATTGAAGCTTTCAGTTTCCTGACTTTTTTTTTTTTTTAAGGAACTTAAAAGAAATTTGGGGTTTTTTTGATATTTCATTGTCTAACATCTGTTGATTCTGACCTTTGTATCAGTGTCTTTAACAGATTCTTCTTCAACTTCCTTTTCACTGCCAAGAGAAACCCAAGGTTTGGGGACAGGAGGCTTATAAGGATGGACTTCCAGAGTTTCCTCTCTATTTTCTTCTTCTTTTTTGTCTTCTTTTTCTTCTGCAGTTTCTGCAGACTGTGACATCAAACAGTGACAAATGGTACTTTTTCAAAAATGTGTTACTCAAGTGTAAGTATGAACTAGAAACCCAGTTTTCAGTCTTTATTCATACATTCTTTACTTTTGTCTCAATGCAGTAAGTCTGGCTATACTGTGCCCCTGGGAACAATTAGGTTAGGTCTCATTCATTTATTTGTGCATTAGAATTTTCCAATAAATGTTACATATTTAATATTTAACTACTAAAGAGAGACTGTTGTCTTGCAAGAAAATCACTGTTATATAGAAAGAGTTTATAGTGATTTTCTACATTAGGACCTTCTGACTGGAATTGCAATTTGCTTTTCTATTGTTACTTCTCCTGATGCTGGATGACAAACTCATGTTGAAAAATTATATAACCTATCCATGAACCTTCTCCTATGATGCAATGTACAAGGGGAAGTCTTCTATGTATCTAGAGTTACTCAGAACTCAAGAAAAAACTTAAAGTATAATTTCAAGCATATATACGTACATATTGTGAAAAATTAAGTATATTTATTTGAAAATTCCCATTATATTATAATATTTTATTTTTATGTCTTACTTAAAAACCTAAGTCTTGCCAGAGGAAATTAATGCTTATGATAAAAATGCAGCAATGGGCATTATACTGGCCCTCTGGAGTAAAATACAAACATTTAATTCAGTCTTTCTCAGTATAAAAGATATTTTTACAGTGATACATGTATTTTTCCATGAGCAGTTTAACGTTTAGAGAAACACTCTGGCATGCCAAGCATACCAGATGCTTATGATTACAGTACCATTCCTGAAGTATATGTATGAGACAAGATTTGGAAATATTCACACATAGAACAGAGCTGTGGTATACTTGGATTTTCTTACCTTCAGAAGGTTTTCCTTAGCTTCCTCAGAAGCAACAAAGTAAAAGTTCTGTCCATACTGGAACTTTGCATCAAAAACTACTAAAAGTTCTTCCCCTGGATATTCCTATTTTAATTAAAATAATTAGTGGAAAACTGAAAGCAAGTAACATATAAAACAGACATGAGCCTGTGACTGGCAAAGCCACCACTAGTGTAAATTCGGTATCTGGTTAATTTTGTGGTCTTAACAGAGAATTTCATGTGCTAATTGAACAGGTGGGTTTTATTTCGTAATAAAAATGAGTCTGGGACAAAACTAACCTTTTCATACAGAGAATTAAACAGAAAAGAAACTGTTTCAATGATTCTCAATACATAAATAGATCATGAATTAGGGGAAGCCAAAATGTGTGAAGCTCTGCCAGTTCACAGAATCAAAACTAATAATATTTACATTACGTTTAGTATATTTTCAATCTATAGTTGAAGAAAAAAAAAAAAGTGGCATGGTGAACCATGAGAAACTTTGAGTTGACAGTGGTCCTATAGCCTTTGGACAGTACAGCATTAGTGCATTTATATAGAGTCAAACAAGGACAGACCTTATCATTAAAAGCATGTGTACTCTGAGAGCATGAAGTCTTAAAGTGAGAATGAAACAAGCTACATACTAGGACAACTTTTTTGACAGGATGGAAATCAGAAATTGCAGCTCTTGTTTTCAGGTCCTGAATGATGTCCTCTTTTTTAATAAGTTTGAAACAATTTTCTTCTGTGACATCTTCATCAACTCGGCAATTAAAAATTTCTTGGGTCTTTGTAGTGAAAACTAAAGGAAAGATTTCTGGGTGACCTATGAAAGAAAGCAAAATTACATGATAAACAAATGCATATTGCTTAAACATAAATGTATGCCTTAATAACTCTGGGTCTTTACTGTTTTCTAATGGAATGCCTTTGAATATCTCATCTTAGTTTTTGGTTTTTTGGAAGGCAGGGAATTTGAACTGTATTATAGTTTGTTAATTTTGGAAGAGGCTCTACCTAGCATTTCCTACTTAATGAATACGTTATTCCTAGTATGAGCTTTTTTTTTTTTTTCCTCTCAATCAACAGATGATTAAGAGCTTTAGTGGAGAGTCATTAATGGACTGTTTTTAATACATTAAGGACACAATTGCATGGCTCTGATTGAAGAGCCCATGAATAAATAAATACACTTTAGTCCTTCCCTGGAGAGTAATGCCATGTTAAGCCAATGTTTAATCTAAACAAGGCTTCAATACCATCCCAACTAAGGATACTTTTCTGATTTTGGCCTTTCATCTTCCTCTCATCCAGTTCAGAATGCAATTCATTCTATTTCTCAACTAACAGGTGAGACTAAAGCAAGGTCACTAAGATTCAAGTCAGATACAAGACTGTATTTTCAGCTTTGCTGTAGAACATATAGCTGTTGTTTACTATACACATGACCTGTTAGGTTCATTCATTTCAATTCAGAACAAGATAGCTATTTCTTATCCTAGCTCTGGGATTGTTACCTTAATTGTTTATAGTGAGGTTGGGTAGAGTTAGGTGACCTGGTGACTGTGTTTTGCAAACACTCAATCTGAAGATAATATACAGTGCTTCTTAAGTGTATGTCAGCTGCATGTACGTAACACTGGTCCTTCCCAAATTACATGTCTTGCCTTCTGGCTTATGTAACAGCTATAAGTGATTAAGATCACTATAGGCCCAGCTAGTTGAATCCAGCTGCCCACGAGATTCTTTTCTTCCTTTGCAATACTGCCGTGCTAGCAGACTCATGCTGTATGTCTCAGCTGCCACAGTAAGAGCATTCTTCATGAAGGCCAGTATACTTTTGTCCGAGGCTACTAGGCATTCACTTTGAATGGTCATCTTTTTGATAAACAGGAAAGTGGAAAAGATTTAGGGAAATTCATACATGGGATTTTTATGTACTGGGCTGGCTTTTGTGATAATAGCTGATACTTTCTATCTTCTTTGTTTCATTCTGTTTTTTAAATTTGAGTTATTTAATATTTTATCTTAATTCACAGAACTTGTATTTTTCTCCTTGTATGTGCCTTAAATTGAAGTTGATATATCTAAAATGATGATATTGACCAGCTGGCTCAGCATGTTTTTTAGAAGCCATCTCTAACCTAAGCCAACAAGGACTGACAAAATAATAAATCCTTCTTAGTCTCTATCATCCAGGAAGCTAAATCTCTGTATAAGCCTATCACATAATACATAATGTTTGATGAATCTGACATTTATCCTTTAAAATCATTCAGTGCTGCTCCCCCACTGCACCCGGTCTGTGATAGTCATCTCTAAAATTAATGGCATGTGCGATGCTTCTGGCATACCCTGCACTGAACAAGTATGATTTACTTGATATTCGCTAGTTATTTTAAAGCATACACAATCCATTCATAGCATGCACAGTCCATTACTTCGCTTCCTTCACAAGTTGTAGTCAATATTGCATGAATTTCCTTCCTGATATCTCAGAGATTTCTGGGAATTTTGTGCGGATGCTTCATAAAAATATAACTACAAAATCATAGGGATGTTGATTGGGAAAGACCTCTGAAAGTCATCTGGTCCAGACTCACTGTTGGTAACATCAGACCAAGCCACAACTCGTTTATCTTCCAGAGTTTGCCATTTTGACATCTATTCTCTTTAGCCTCCATATGAGGCCAAGACCTCTGCTTCTTCTTCTAGAAGCTAGATTCTTCTGCTAGATTCTTCTTGCTAGATTCTTCTGCTTATCAGTTTGGCTATGAGACCATGCTTAGAAAAAGTGTTTATTCCAGGGTCATTTGAAATCCTTTTAAGGAACTGCAAAAGTTGATCTGCAGGACTCCCAGGCCACCCTAGCCAAGGGCATGAGGCCTCATTAGGATGCCATTAGGAAGCAGACTCAAACCCTAGTAACGGTACAGATATACTTTACATTTTGATATATTAGAGACAAAGAAATTAGACCTCCTTTTGCAAATTAAATTTCATAGGATAGAAAAAGGATAGAAACTTAGAGCTGTGCATGGAAACAGAATGCAATTTCCATCCGCTACCGTGCACAGCTGGCTCACAGGACAGAATGGACAGGAGAGCAAAGGAGCAAAAAATTTGTACATATCTCAGTCCTCAGGGTTGGTTATGTGACTAGTGCAATTAGGACGACTAGAACCTAAAGAAAATTTATAAACATAATCTACTGATTCTTATGGGATTTTTTTCCAGGAGATTATTCCCATGGCTCAAATAAATTTAAGTAACACCAAACAATTAGATTTTTTTTTTGATACATCAAAAATCCTAAACAGAAGTAACTGTCATTTAGTCAAGAAGCTTGTATAATATTATTTTTTAAAATGCCGAATCATGCATACAGCCTTGTCCACAAATGTTGATGCTAAAGAAAACTTTCCAAAGAGATGTAGATTTCAATGTCAAATGAAACAATACAAGCATACATTAAAGTTAAGCAAAAATACAATAGACATCACTATGAGGGGGAGCAGAGTAGGACAAATAGTCTATTTTCTTCACCGCTCTATTGCTGTAAGTCCAAATTAAAAACAAAGTAATGATCAGAATTAAAATATGTACATCTTTTAGTCTAAATAAAATTCTATATTATAGAATTCTATATTATAACAGATTCTGTACTATAGGATCTGTATTATAGGTTCATTATTGTAACATAAAGAGCTGATACTGGAATTCTTACTATTATGAACATTTTTATTGAATAGTGCTTTCCAGTAAAGACTCTGTAGCATCTAATAAGAGGCTTCATATTGTGTTCTAATAGTAAATTGTGCCCATATAATTTGTAACAGTCTACAGCTCCTTGTATCACGAGAACTTCACAAAGGACCCGAAAGCTCTAAGAGAAGTAAAGCACACTTGCAGATCTTCCACTAAGGAGGTACCATGCATACAGTTTAAATCCTACACAGTCTTTGCATGTAGTAGCACTTTTTCCTGCCTTTAGCAACATCTTTCCAGCAATAGTTCAGATATTATGGCTTCTAATCTTATTTGCCACTAGGTGGAGGTAAAATTCTCTCTTACTGTCAAAAGTAAGTATCTCCAGGAACACCACAAATACAACTTTAAAAGGAACGCTTACATCATCTGAGGCATCGCTTATTGCCCATTTTCACTAATTGCAATTTAGCCATTTCGGTGAAGCTAATCAGAGTGCAATTTTCGTTTCCGCCTGTGTGCTCACTGGATTAGGTAGGAAGACAAGTGATTTATGGTTTCTTTTAAAATTACCTGGTTTGTATATTTGTCACATTACGTTTTAGCTTTTATCAATAAAAGCTGTACTGTTAAAAGCTAATTAAGAAGATAACCTTTTGGGCTGTTGCTGTAAAAGGTAGACAAATTTGACATTGATATCGATTTAAATTATATCAAAATATATAACTTGCACAAATCAGGTCAGAAGAAAAATCTAACTAGAGATCTGAAAAAATGTTTTAAAATTATTCGGTGTTTAAGATAAAAGAATATATTTCAATTAAAATAATCGCATGGTTTAGGCCATAACTATGGCCACACATAAAAATGCATTTTTCTTGCTCATAAGCCAAGAGAAGTGCTTGATATCTTTTGATGCTCAAATGGCAGATTTTTTTTTCTACAAAGCAAAAGAGATCAATCAGTGTTTATTTAGATCTGATCAAAAAAATGAGCTATCTTCACACCAGATTCAGTGATTTGACAAAAAGTTAAAAAGGATAAAAATATTTTCTTTCATTTGCTTAACTATTACTAAATGCAAACATTTTGCACCCTATAATTCTGTTCTAATGCTCTTTATTTCCCCTGATCCCAACTCCCCTTGACCAAAGATAAAAACATCTTCTACAAACCCACACCTATTTCAGCATTCCTTGCTGCACTGCCTGCTACTCAGAGTGGTACTGTAATCACTACTCTAACAGCTGCATTTCTTCATAGTTTCTCATTTTTCCCATTCATAAAAAATCGTTCCTTTTCATTCCCTAGCATTAGTAACATTGAAGCTTCAAAATGTTTAAAGTACTCCAAAACTATTAGGGCTTTAAAGCCCAGTCATCATAGCACTTACCTATACCAGCCATAGAAAGATCAACTTCATCTTTTTTACCTGAAATATAACAACATGATGTTATCAGTAGTTTTTCTTCCTAACAAAGTAACTATATACAGTTCTTTCATTGTTAGGGCAACATTTAAATATATATTTGCATTTAAAAGTAAACTGTGAAAAGGAAACAAAAAAATAATTTCTACTCAGTTCAAATTTAACACAAGAAATCAGTGAAGCCTTTTAAAATAGGTCTGTATATTAAGGAGATGTTAGCATATTTTGAAACTATGGAGATTAAAACTCATTTTTATTTTGAGCAGGTGGTGTACGTAAGAGAGAAGCCATAAGAAATCTGTCATCTTGTGATGCACACCGCAGTTTCCATGGTTGAAAACGGCACTGACTGCTACCTGCCTGGGGCAATTACCATGTAAACGGTGTAAATCATGTGGAGAGCAGATAAATGGGCAAGGCTCTCTAACATCAGAAAGCAGCAGAACTGGGAGGCTGCAGGAGGAGCAGGCGTTAGTCCCCTGGGACAAGTGGTGCAGTGGGCAGGCTTGCTCTGGCTGGCAGGGTGCTGCAGGAGCCGGGCTTTCTTCAGCTCCTGAGAGAGGGTCTGCAAACCTCCCAGCGAGGTTGGATGGGAAGAGATTAGCACTGATGTACAGAATATTCTCTGCAGCACAACAGCAATTAATCAGCTGGTTGGGCAAAGCAACTTCAGGAAGGTGGCTGTCACAGCAGAAAAAAAAAAATCCATGAAACAAAACAAATAAAACCCAAGCAAGAGTACATTCCCACCTTTTCTGAGAATGTGCATGGATCACTGGAGAAAAATATTTGTATATAGCAAAGGCTCGTTAGCCTTACACTTCACACTTCATTAACTATACACTTTATAAATGACACGAGTGAGATGTATCTCAGCATATCTCAAAAAAAATTGCAATAAAATGCAGTGCAAAATTAAATTATGAGACTTTGATATATTTTCAAGCTCTATTATTATACCTTTAGAGTGTGATCCTGAGCACCTGAACTCTTGCTTCTGGGGATACCTCTCTGACTGATGCTTTCTCCTTGGGCTGTTAGCTTTTGTGAAACTCCCCACTATAAATGTATATATTAAGCCTCTCAGTTTCCCATTCAATACTGTTATGACACCACAAACTATTAAATCTAAACTACCAAGACAAAGCGTAAATATTGCAATGTAGCTTTGTTATGTTTCATATATTGGTTACAAAACCATAATCAGTAATTCTAGATCTCCATTAATTATATAAAATAGTATACTCTAATTTATCTCATGTTTACTTAAATGCATGGACCCAAATTAAGGTACCTGTCACATGAGACCAGATTACTGCTTGTTTAATTGCTGCTGTACCTTACATACCAAGCTGTGTTTGTTTTCCTTTTGAGGATTTCTTAGCTTTGCTTCCACCTTTCCATTTCTTTGCTGAGGTTTTTGGACTTTTCAATGAGGTCTTGCCAGATACGAGATCTTCCGACATTTTTTTCAGATTTCACTAGAGAAAGATACATATCAATAAACTTTAAACAGACAGTGGAATGCACCATGTATGAGTGAAAATTTGGTCCATGATTTATCATTGCAGTAATATTTTCATACACAGCCAAAAGAATGTTCCATAATTTTAAATAATAACCACTATTTTGGTATGATATGTAATAAGTGGAAATACTTCTTCCAAAATATCCAAACCAGTGAAAGGTTAAATTAGGATAGGGATTTCCCTTGCAGAAAGCTAAGGACCTCAGCTACAGTGGGAAGAGTGCAGGTGAAAATTCTCCAGTTGTATATATTTGTCCCAATGTCTTTAAGTGTAAATCATTACTCAGCTGCACAAAGCATTTCTGTGCTTTTCTATTTCCAGTTCATTTTTCAGTGTAGTTCTGTGGAGGACAAACTTGGAAAGAAGTTGTATGCATAATTACATGTAGCAGCTGGAGACGATACTGTACAGAACGGTACTCTTGTTTCATTTACTCTCCTTCTTCCCAAAACCTAGAATAAGGATGAGAACAGCAGCATAGAAAAGGCTCAGTTCCACTGCAAAGAAGGAAATGCAATACAGCCTGCCCGCTGTACAAACCGGACAACACACTGCCACAGAATACACTGCCAGCACCATCCTGTGGAAGGTACACACATAGCAGCCGACAGGACAACTGCATTGGGATGGTCCAAATTCTGTCACAAGTACTGAAAATTATTTGATGTTATTCTTGAACAGCTAGAGGCATTCGACTGGGATAAGGGACTCTCAGTTTGTTTGTGTCCTCTTCCATGTTCCCCATTATTTTTAAGACTGCAAACTGACTGGGAGAAACACCATTTTTTTAAATGTCTACAAAGCACCTATAGTATTTGGATGCTATTATAACTTTAACACTAACAAGAGGAAAGCAGATGCACTTACAGGACCAAAAGAGATGGCACCTTCAAGAACTGTGTCATGACATAACTATCTCTGATGAACTCTTACAGGAGCTACAGCCTGTCTGCCTGCAGATGTGAACAGTGCGTTTACTGTCAGGATGCTTAAGGTGAAAAGGTGAGTTTGTAAAATGAACATTCTATATTGAGACTTTCCCAATGAAAGGTCTAAAATAGTGTGAGCATTAAAACAAACACACCGTGGCCTGTGCATTTGTAATTTCAGTGGTCATCCTGGCTTTGGGATGGCCTTTCATTCCCAGACTGAGAAACAGTGTTTTTCTGTTTTGTAACACAGTTCTCAAATACTCCAGAAGCAAGCAATATAATTTTAGCTTCCAATATAAATTTTAGTTTGGAGATGGCCACTGATGGCAAGATACAGGTCCTGGATTATAGCCTGGTATTATAGCTTGGGTTTGGGATCTATGTTAACTTCCCACAAATTCAAGGTAAATTTTGCTAATGGGAGCAGAGTCTGACATTATAGCTACATATTTTTCTGTTTCACTGCAATCAAAATAGAAAAACATAAATCCTCAGGCTCTCTTGTCTTGTATGGGATATCGCAGGTCACAGGTGACAAGCTGCATCCCTGGGACGTTAGTGCATTTCTCTGTTATTGGTCATTATGGCAAATACAGCCCCCTTCGTTAATCCATCTGAAGAACTGTAGCAATTCAATCTTCTGCTTTTCTCCAAAAAGCAATAATACCAATACAAAACAGATTAACATTTGAGAATTCTGAAACTTTTGCCTGGCAAGGGATGATGGTTTTGGAAGATTAAAAAAACTCTTGCAAGTCACATATAATGAATGTGTGGAGAAAATTAGGTTTTTCTGCCCTTATTCTCAGTCTTTTTGTCAAATACAGGACTACAAACACCTAACAGTATATTTATGTCTAATATATGTCTAACTTTTTATGTATTTTCCCAGTTATAATCTTTCAAATGAGCCTCTACACTGAACAATATGCCTAGTTTATAGTTCTGAAACACTTAGGGCTACCTAACTTAGAGTGCATGTCAATTCAGATGGTTAAAAGAGGCTAATTTTTTCTTATTAAATAAAAAAAAAAAAAAAGGCACAAAGCTATTTCTTATCCATCTCTCTGTATATTTTACATTTTAAAATTGTGACCCATTTTATAAATGGATTCTGTGATTAATCTAATTTGAAATGGATCTTGATGCCTCTGGATAAAAGAGACAGCCCTCCAGGGTAGAGGCCAGCTGGCTTAGAAAGTAGTTGAGGGACAATATGAACCATCTCATATACATTACAGTCACATTGTCTTACTTCACCATTTCCTAATTATACACTGAAACAAAGCCAATTTGGAAATTTTGAGTTCTATCTTCTGAGTAACCTAAACTCTAAGTCACATGAATAGAGGAAACAGAGAGGGCTGAGATAAGTCACATGTCTATGTTTAGTACAAAAACTTGCAAGTAATAACATCCCTTTTCCTTCTAACTGACTTCAAGTATATTATACCTATAAAAACAGTTAAAACTTCTGAAAATTGTCTCCCAGTAATGCAGTTCCTCCTTCTTTAATCAGGTGCAGAGGTACACACAGCACTATACAGATGAGGGTAGTGTTGGTGAAGGCAGCATGAGTGTCTGAGTGTATGTATATGCATATATTAATACAAAAAGTATCCCTGCTTAAGGGTTGAAAATGAATGCAGTGATAGGACTGTTCATGGTTCCATCTGTGATGCACAGAACCTCACCAGCTGGAAAGCAGATAGAAAAGTACAAAGTAATTATCTCCTTTTAGAGTATCCGCAACACCATATTGCATCTGCCCATTTGCCATCCTGTGGGCATATGATTGTCAGTGGTTAGGAAATATGTAAGGCCTCAAAATAAAACAAAAGCTAAAAACTCCTCTGGAAGCATACTCGAGCCCATAGCCATTTACAAAGCATGTATGCAAAGTTGGGTTTTTCACAGCGGATTACACTGGTGCTCCCCCAGGTGCTCCCTGCGGGAAACCAACACCACTGACAACTTGAAAACAGGTACTGAAGAGCAATCTTTTGCAGCCCACCTCTTCCAAAATAGACATAAAGGCATAAAAATCCTAATGGTTGTTAATGTGTACGATAACAGCTAGTATTTTCAGAAGTTACCTCTTACTGCAGGGGTTGGAGTTTTTTTCACTCCCTAAATTTTTACACGAAGTACCAAATCCTATCAAGAAAACCATGAAAAGTTTGGTGTCTGTGTTAGAGGGCTATCAGAAAATATGACAAAAAATATAATTTCTTTAATCTGTGGTTAATTCTTATCCTCTTAGGGATATTTCTATATTGCTTATTTAGAAAGGACTCTTAATATGTACATTTGTCCAGAAACATGCATTTCCATTAATGCTATATAATTTCATGATTCTGTGATTGAGAAGAGAGTTTGGAAACAACATTTAAATTAACATCATTTCAAAAATTTAAAAGTGAAAAAACCTATACAAAATAATAGCTCTTGAAAATCTATTGTCATAAACATTGTCATATATTTTATTCTTAAAAAGTAGGTAATATTAAAATTTCATTCAATATGTTCAGTCTAATTTTTCAGCAATTTTTCAGTGAAACGCAGCGTTACATTATTTAATTGGTAAAACCCAAGTAAATGTCTGACAACTTTATTTGACATTTTGTAACCTAGTTCATTTAGAGATGGCTATAATATTTTGAACGTTAGGCTTGAGAAAAAATAAGATCAGAGTGTTCTCATAATCATTTAATGTACTGAAATGTTTACAGTTATAAAACAAATCCGTGAAGTTGCTAGGAACTGCAAAAAGGGAAAGTTAATTAGCTATCAGTGGTACAAAAGATGCTGTCTGAATTGAGAACATGGAATGATTCATTTGTTGCCTAATGGAATGATTTAAGGTCAAGACTGTCTGCATTACTAATTTAGGGCTCTAATTTACTACAATTTGGAATGACAGAAGAATTGAGTGCACTTCCATTTAACAAAATCACTACAAAGAAATTATCAAAAACATGTGCTACTTGTTTTTTTGTTGTTGTGTTACTATCAAGGTAAAAATCACATTCGTCTGTAAATATTTAGGAACTTGTTAAAAATATCATCTTGACAATGACCTAATCTCTCCAGAAATTCATATTCACTTTAATTAAATTTATTCTACTTTGCTCTATACAAAGAGCAAATAATACAAACACCTGAAGTTATATAACCTGAAGTTAATACTGCTTGTGCATATTTGGACACACCTTCATTGTATAAATTGCAGGGAGTAAAGCTGAATTTTTGGCAACTGCCAAATCACTTCAGCATATGAATAGTTCTTTTTGAAGGTACCTGATTTCACACATACAAATTCTCATGAAACTAGGCCTTACTGACAGAAACCAGTAGAGAGGTAATTATAGGCTCTGGGATGATAAGTACAGTAAGTGTAAAATTAGGTTAAGAATTAATAAGGCATGAAGAACAAAATGGAGAACTTCATTAAAATATGGGATAATACTGTGTTTTGTTTCTTTCCTCCATTCAAAGAGGAATAGAATAAAATTGAAAATGGTAAAATAAGAGGGTAACATGGATGATCGAAGATATGGAACATGTTTTGTACTGGGAATAAACAAGGACTATTTTTAGCCAGGGAAAGACAGGACTAAAGAGCATATGACAGAAGGCAATAAAATCACAAGAGGCCTGGAGAAAGTGACCAGGGAATGATTATTCACGGTCTTTCGTAATACACGATCTATCTGGCATCACATGAGCTTACCAAGGGACAGCCTGAAAACAAACAAAAGTAGTACAGAAGTATTTCATTGCACAAATGGTAGCTGAATTATGGAGCATACTGCCTGCGAACAAGGTTGCTGCCAAAAGTGCACCATTTCAAAAAGTAACAGGGCAAATTGACAGATGAAAAATTGAGGGCTACTGAAAATAGTTATATTACCTCTGGCTATAGAAATGAAGCCATCAGTCCAAGAAAAAAGGGTGCAAAGAGTGGAAGTATAGCTTTATTGTAATCTTGCCCAGGCCCTTACTGGCCCAGGCAGAACTTGTTGTGAGCCAGTACCGCCGGTCAACTTAATTAAAATTTATTAACAGTTTGGCCGCTACTTCAATAATTAATAAGTATGGTATTTAAGTTGCCATAACACAATCCTTTCAGGAAGCAAACAGTAGCATATATTGTGACTTTTGCACCAGAAATGCTGTATTGTAAAGATTTCCACTGGATAAGCCTTTATCCTTTTTTTTTTTTTTTTTTTTTTTTAAGCAAAAGTAATAATTATCATCTGATCTTTGAAATGTGAGAGCTAGGTTGCTGGAACAAAACCCTGCGCGGAGTGGGCCGTGAGGAGGAATGCGCAGGTCCCGCGCAGCAGCAGCAGAGCAGCAGCGGGGCCCGCCGGCGGGGCTGAGGCCGGCTTTGCAGCCGCTCGGCGCTGCTCGCCAGCCCCCCGCCCGCCCCCGGCGCAGCCACGGCGGCGGAGGAAGGCGCTGGGCCCGCTGGCGGGCTGCGCGGTGAAAAAGGCGGCTGAGGCCGCACGGAGCAGGCCGCGGGCTCCGCGCCGCCGCCTCGGCCCGGCCCGGCCCAGCCTGGCCCGGCGGCCCCTCCCTGCCGGCCGCTGCCCGTGCGCTCAGGCCTGTGATTTTTCACCCGTTCCCGCCTGGCCGCCCTACCTGCGCGGCAGCCCGGCCCCGCGGCTTCCCTGACGCCGCGCGGTTGTCAGGGCAACGGGGCGGGCCAGGATTGACGTTTCCGGCATCCAGTCAGCGCTCTGCTTTCCAAGCCCGCCCCCGCGAGGGGAAGCCTCGCAGGAAGGCGGCCGTTTAGATCAAAACTACGTGTCCCAGCATGCTGTGCGCGGGAGGCTCGCCGCCGCCCCGGGGCACGCGGGGAGCAGAGCGCGATGGGGTGTGTAGGCGGCAGCCGCCTCGGCCCGCGGTCCCCCCCGTCCCCGCCATTAGCTGCCCGGCAGCGCTGGGCGCGTCTGCAGCGGGGAAGGGGGTTTAGGTGATTCGATGCGATTTGGTAATGACAAGGTTTGTGTTCCACATCTTTCATATTTTTGATGCATAAAAAATAATTTAATTTGCTTTGGTGCAATGTAAAACACAGGAACCCTGAAATATCTTTCCTTTGATGTCTGTGGAGCACCCGGTGCTGGTCCTTAGTGGCTCTCCAGGGACCCTCCATCCTCCTCTTTGTAGGCAGGAGAGATCCTCGCTGTCTTCAATTTCTCTCTCTACAGCCAGGAGGTTCCCTCTCTTAAAAATGCCTGCTACTCTCCCTGGTTTTGCCGTGTCATTATTTTGCCTTCTTTTTTTTTTTTTTTTTTCAAACCAATGCTCACATGGGTGCTTGCAGCACGAATTAGGCAGCTGGTGACTGGACGCAGTTACCATAACCCGGCTTCACGCCGGCACTACCACCCGGCGGGCAGCACCACCGAAACCATCATTTCCGCAGTGCGGTGAAGGGAGACCGTTTCTTTGAACACCGGTTAATAACTTTAATAGCTTAACTGCATGCAAGTGGAATGACTTAAGCATGCCTGTTATCCCACTTAGTTCACTGTACTGCTGGCTGCCCTACCGTTCTGTGACCAGAAAGGTTTTGAGTTTTGTTGGTTGTGGGTTTGTTTGGTTTGGTTTGTTTTTTTATTACAGATGAGACACAGCTAATTCTAACATAAGCGTTACGGTTTTTTCTGCTGATGCAGAAGCTCAAGTTAGTAAATCTGGAGACGGCATTACCATCCAATAGAAAGTACATGCAGCAGAGAGAGCCGTCAGTCACGCGCGGCAGGAGGGAGATGTGCAGCAGAAGGTGACAGGCGCGGCGTGTGCCCGTGTCCCCAGCCCACCGCAGCCCCCGAGGCTGGGGCAGGCGTGCGGGGGGGCCCGGCCCTGTCCCCCGCGGAGCCGCGGGAGCGGAGCAGGGGGCCGGCGGTGGGCTCCGAGCCCCGCGCTCCCACGGCCGCGCCAGCAGCCCCCGGCCCCGCAGGAGGCGAGGGAGCAGCGGGACCTTCGCGGCAAGGACGTGACCCGGCGGGCAGGTACGCTGAAGCCTTTTCTTTAAAAAACACGAAGCGGGGACGGGGAACACGCCCCCAGCTTTTGGCTTTGGGATGCCGCGGTGCATCAGCGCCCAGGCGGGCCCGGGAGGGGCCGGGGGCTGCCGCGCTCCGCCCGCACCGGCGGCCCCGGGGGATCGGCGGTGCCCCGCGGCGGGGAGGGGAGGGGAGGGAGGGGCGGGGAGGAAGGCAGGGGAGGCCGGCGAGGCCGGCGGCGGCCCCCGCGCGACCTGAGAGGCTGCGCGAGGCGTGAGCGGCTGTGAGCGTGTCCGGCAGCCGCCTGTCGCCGGTCGCGCCGTGGGCCGTGGGGTGGTCGCCGCGCTGGGGGCTGCCCGCCCACTCCCCCCGCGGCTCCACGGCCCACGCTGCCTACGCTGCCGCTGCGCGGGCCCGAGCGAGATCAGCTCCCGTGGACTTGTCTGGAGCATCAACTCAAGCCGATACCGTGAGGTCAGGAAGTATTTATTTATTATTATTACTATTATTGTTATTATTATTTTAATCAAGCATGTGCATTGACAGGAATATTGCAGTATCAGAGTGGGGCTTAATGTAGAAATGATTGATCAGCTGTAAGAAAGATGAGTGAAGACTGGAGTACTCTATCCCAAAAGACAGTGGAGACCTGATAAAACAGGAGCAGATTTTTTTTTTTTTTAAAGCCTACTTATGAGCCTATTCTCAGTGTTAAATGGCTGATTCAAAACTTGTCTTGCCCTCGCTGAGGTATGGGGAAATTGAAGGTCTGGAACCGTATCTGAAAACAAACTTGTGCTCTGGTGTGTGCAATGGCTGCTTGAGGAGAGTGGATGCGATCTATGCATTTTTTAAAATTAATATTGGTGATTTTTTTTTTGAGTTATATAAGAAACTTCTTATGCAAATTAAAAATAATTTGTCTAATATGGCACATCTTTAAATTTATTCACAACCTGGGCTGTCTCCTGTTCTTAATGTCAACAATCTTTTACCTGAAATAAATATTCCTGGCTACCTCTTAAGAAGTAGTTTATAAAGCATTTATAAAATGTTTGGGTGTGAAGTTAACAACAGATTAACATCTAAACATGTGGAATACTGTAGAGAGTAACATCTCAGACTGTTTATAAGATTCTCTTCTAGTTTTTCCCTTCATACTTGTTTAAAATGTGAGCACCTTTGGCTAATCATGATGCTTGAGTACAATTACCTTTTGATCTTTTTGTCTGGTTCATGCACACCACTGGTTTGCATTCAGTCTTTTATGGCTGAAGAAATGGATATAATCTTGCTAAATGACAACTTAATGCGCTCGGGTAATTTACCTGAATTGCAATTTAGCATGCTGGGTCAACATTTCCAAGAGCAAACGACACTAATACTAACGTCTAAGAAGAATGCTGTCTGTCCTGAAAATTCCATTTCTTTAAAGGACTGGACAGCAGGCTGACAGCAGGGGAAAATACTAGCTACAGAAGTAGGTAAGTTTTCCAGAAGGGTGAACACTCATGAAAGGCTTTTGGTACTCTTCTGAACAGAGGAAATGAGTCAGTATATCTGGCATATATGATGTTGTTGGCAAGTGAGAGAGGAAGAAGTTTTCAGCAAGTGACTCCACAATTCCAAAAGGGACAGAAATCCCACTATTAAATAATGTCCTGACAGCCTATCTGCAAATTTAAGAGCTTGCTCAAACTTTTCTTTGGCTTCTGCAGAATATGTGCAATATTACGAGGAAGGTCTTAAATTCAGTGTTATATGCAAGTGCTTTTCACAAAAGATAAACATCTCTGGAGTCCAGGTTGTCTGTGCAGACTGATCTGATGCTACTGTATTCATGCTTGCATGTTTTCCAGCTGACATGGACTTCTTTTCATTTCAGAAATGGAAAATCCTGATGTGGCTGTGAGCAGCTGCAGTGCTCATGATGATGAAAATCTTTGCAGCTACAAACGACACCTGTCAGTATCACAGGAGGGGCTTTTGGAGGACCAGCTTAGAAGGAAGTTAAAATTCTTCTTCATGAATCCATGTGAGAAATTCTGGGCCCGGGGCAGGAAACCTTGGAAACTTGGGATTCAGCTACTCAAAATAGCAATGGTCACTATTCAGGTGAGTAACTATGGAAGCAAGGACATTTCTTAGCCCATGGGAATTCAAATAAGGAATGCAGGCGACAAATGCTATTCTTTGTGTGGTGCAGAGACAGGGAGAGGATAGACTGCAAAACTATTTTCGTTGAATATATGTAGTTTAGATCTCAGATGGCGTAATTTTCTCCTAAAACTGTTGACTGAAAGGTATCTTTCCTAAGAGCGGAGATGAAAGGAACAGTGTTTCTGGGCTCTACTTTACTTTTTACTGTACTTTTTTTTGTTTCCTTTTTTTTTTTTTTCCCCAAAAAAGAATGGCATCCCTGCACATCTGTTCCCCCCAATACTTTCTTCACTCTGAGTGTGATTGTGTTCGAGGGAAGGAATAGTCAACTGTGTTTCAATATCACAGTGATAAGAACTGAAATTGGTAGCTTTTTCATGACATTTCCTTATGCCTTGTGTATGGTATACAAAGACTCATATTGAAAAAAACAGAAACTTTGACCCACTCTTCCTGTCACCCAGCCTTGTACTATATGTTTCGTATAACACATTTATCTGCTGCCTAAAATGCAACTGTTTGTCTCAAAGTTGTGTGGTTAAGGAAGAAAAAGTTCTTTCATAAAATCTTTCTAACACCTCAGATGATGATCCTTCGGAGTTACCCGTATGTGATTTACATTTATGGTGGTGTCAGTGATATGACAGTACAAGTATGGAGAAGAATGTTTTCCACGTTTGCATGAACTATGGGATAAACTGCAGGAATAATAATTATTTTGCTATACATCTGGCAGTACATTTGTATCCCTTACTACTTTAGTCTGAAGTGTATCATCATCCTCTGTCATCTGTTCCATTTTGCAATTAAAATTCGATGGTGGAAGAACCTAAATAAAGAAACTAGTGCTGATTTAGCCTTTTCAGAGAATATCTGACAGTAGGTAATTCAATCTTAGCACTGTTGATTTGCTGATGTATTCCTGTGTGCATAGCACACTGAGCTTGGCCACAGAGCATTTTAGTATCTCTGTAACTGAGTTTTCCTTATCAAAACCTAAATGTCCAGTTTGCATCATGACCATAAAACTAATCTGTAGGCTACTGATTCAGACTTATCTCTGATGAGTTTCGTCACGATACTTCTGACACTAGACTTGAAACAATAGTCAGTAAAGAGAATTGCAAGCTCCCACAAACAATACATCACATTCTTCTAGAAACCTTTTTCCAGCCTGGAAAGTAGCTAGCCGGGGTTTATGCTAACTTTTCATAAACAATTGCAATATACTTTTTAACAGCTTCAGAGGTTACCCTGTTACAAGCACAGTTTTGATCAGTTCTTCTCAAAGCACCTTTTACCCAAACCTGAGGGAGGGTTGTTTGTTTTTCTGGGTTGTCCTCAATTTGCCTTTTCTGCACTGGAGTAAAAGCTCCAAAGTGTGGTCTGGTTAAGTTCTGTCCTGCCTTTTTGGCTGAGGTACATTGATATTCCCCAAGGTAAGTCATATTAATGTCAGGCTGAACTAACAAAGCACGTGTAACAGTATATGGGTAGCTTGAATTTGAGATGGTATCCTTTTCTTTGTAAAAATGCGAGCCCTTGGCCAAGATGCTAGTAAACACATTAAAGGAACATTCTTGAAACCCATTGCTTTCTAAAGTCAAACTTTCTTTTAACCAGCTGTGAAATGGAGTAGCCTACATGTAAGTGCTGTGTCTACCAGTGTGATGAAAGAGTGTATGTTTGTAGGACAGGATTCATATGTTAATCCAGAAGCCAACTTTGAACAGGAAATATAATTGTCTTTTTTAGCTGGTGGTTTTTGGATTGAGCAATCAAATGGTGGTTGCCTTCAAAGAAGAGAACACTGTTGCATTCAAACATCTCTTCTTGAAAGGATACATGGACAGAATGGATGATACTTATGCTGTGTACACACAAACAGATGTCTATGACCAGATTTTCTTTGCAATAAACCAGGTAAGGATTGTCGCTACAATGTATACAATACATATGCTCTTCACCAGGATACTTTTTCTTCTTCCACTTCCCATGGTGGTATCTGAAATTGAAGTTCTGTGCCAGTTGCTTAAGTCTAGAATGTTGACTCGTTCAGGTTTTCTGTTGTTGCCAGAGCATTGTACTTGCGGTGACATTCTTACAGGTAATCATTATATGAATTCTGCACTAAGTGCAGACCTTGGATTCGAGCCAGAGTGCTTTGCAAATAACAAATTAGGATTTCTAGTAAGGACTGGAAAGATAACAAAATAATAAGCAAAAAGGTATTTAGATCCAAATCCTGCACTTACTGTTTTTGTCAAATACCTTCAAGTATTTGAGGACTCAGCTGTAGTGTGGTGTAGGTTTCTGAGTTCTTTAGGTGACCTTTTAAATAAAAACAATGTTGTGGCACAGATCCAAATGCTTCTGTTGTTTGGGGGTTTTTTTGTTTGTTTTTGTTTGTTTGTTTTTGTTTGTTTTTTTTTTTTTTTTTTTTATTATTTGTTTGTTTGTTTCTCTGACACAGTTTTGGTGCCATCTAAGTTGGTTTGTCTGTTTGTTCTGAACTTTAGTACTTACAGCTACCCAACATTTCTGTTGGAAACCATGCTTATGAGAAGAAGGGAGCAGAAGAGACAGCTCTGGCCATGTGTCAGCAGTTCTACAAGCGAGGAACCATCTGTCCTGGAAATGACACCTTTGATATAGACCCAGAGATTGTGACTGGTGATGAACCTAATCTATTGTATCAGTTCTTTGGGAGGAGGGACCCTATGTTTATGATGAATTCTTATAAACATCCAGTACTGTATAGTCCTGTCAAATGTTCTATATTGAACTTCCTACCAGCCAAAACTGGCAAGAAAACTACTGTGTAACTAGCCTCTAGCCTTCACCTCCAAGGTAACAGTCCTTTGTATCTACTGCCACAAACAAGTGATGAGCTGTTAGCACTGATGACCATTTAATACAAGTGTTTTGGGCTGATTTCAGGAGCCTTCCTTATGAATTCATGATGAATAGCTTGACTGGATCAGGGAAGCCAATCTGTTTGTCAGCTAACTTCCCAAATGACTCCTCACTTAAGCGTGCTATCTCGCTGGGTGTAGTCAACAGCTCTTTCCAGCCTCGGGAGTGGGAAAGGCAGATTACAGTTAAAGAGCATGATAACCCACAAGTTACTGTTGTGAATACTTATCCATTGCAGACTGCTTGTACATTGAGCCAATGATGCCGTTATACAACACAACATTGGGAAAGCACAATTTGAATTTCACTCTGGATTTCCACAGGTGAGGAGGAATCAGCACCTCCCGTGTTGGGGTATTCATGCATTTTCCCTGTGAAAAGCTAATACAAGGCTCTATTGCAGACTGGTGACGGTGCAGCTCATGTTCAATCTGAAGGCAATCAACCTCCAGACCGTTCGTCACCATGAGCTCCCTGACTGTTATGATTTCACTCTGACGGTACGTGGAAGCCTGCCACGTGTCTTTCTGTTCAAAACAAGAAATCGTTCTTGCTGGTTTATCATGCACAGTCAGTGCCGATGTTTTCTGAAGAGTATTGGGCATCATTGACTGGTCCCCAGTGGTGTCTGGATTGTTCTGTCATGGCTTAGTGTACCCTGTAAGTAGCCACCAGTTGTGACTGTGGAAGGTTAAGCTTTGAGTGCTTGTGATGTGGTCCTGAAGCACTTGCTTGGCTTACAGCCTTCCGTGCTCTAACACCCCTGAAGTATAACAAAAGCATAAACCTCTTCTCTTTAGAGGGATGCTTCTAGGAAAGGTTGTTTTCAGATCAAATGAGGCTGTAGTTTAAAAGAATTTCACCTGGTATCTAGTTGATCAAGCAGTCTGTGGCAAACATATGGTTCACCAGATTTGTCTTTTACTTTGTCAGCATTTGTTTGAAGAAACTGGAATTATCTTAAGCTTAAACAGGTTTTGTAACTTCCCCTCTAGGAGAATTATTCTGAATCATTATGAAAGCTTAGCAATACAGTGTGCTACATATGTAATAGTTTAACTTTAAAAAGACATGCATTTTTTTTGTTGTTGTTTGTTAATACAGATAGTGTTTGATAATAAAGCACATAGTGGAAGAATTAAAATAAGTCTAGACAACGACATAGCGATCAGGGAATGTAAAGACTGGCATGTTTCTGGATCAAGTAAGTGACATAAATGCCTTCAAATTTTCACGCTAAACTTTTGCCACACTAGCACAAAGTCTGTTAACCTTTTCCTACATCCTGATTTTCTAAGGAATTGTTCTTCAACCTCTGATCTGAAATCCTGGGAACCCAGCCACACCATTACTCTCCTTAGCAGTTCTCAAAGCTTGCACCATTGATACTGTCAAACCAAAATTTTTCCACACCTCACTGTAGATCCTTCTAGCTTTGGCTACTGAATTTAAGCTGCTCATTGCTTAAGGTAGGGCTGTGAACTGTTTGTCCAGCACCAAGCAACACAAGGACACATGATAGTGGTGGAAAGTTGAAACTGATTCAGTCTTATTTCAGGACTTAGCACCAGGAAAGATAAGGAAGCACTGGTGCTAAGGCTTGCTGGAGTGGAATGGCTGGAAACACTTCTTATTGCTGCTTAAATGTGGTTTGGTGTGTATTCAGGTGTGACTAAGATGCACAGTATGGTTAAATAATCTACCTTGAATAGTTACTCACAAGAGCACCCTTTGTTGGCATCTATTGTGTCTGGTCAAAACATTGTCTGAGATCTTTTTTGTTCAGCAAAAAAATCTCTTTGAAAGTCAGAAGCTTTCCAGGACTCTAAATGCCACTTCGATTTTTTTTTTTTCTGAAACAAGCAATAGGATGAATCAGGTCTATTTTTCTACTTTGCCACTTTCCTCTTTGCTATGCCTATGTTAGGAAAGGAAGAGCTGGTAGTGAAAAAATATAAGTTGTTTTTTTAAAGATCCAGATCTGAATTAATTTGAGGAAATTTAATAAAATGCATTGCGGAGTACAAAACACACCACTTACACAAACACATATTCCATTAAACACTCCTTATCAACTAGCTTTGCTAGCTGCCATGTTATAAACTCACACTAGATGGCATGCTACCTTTGTCAGATTGCTAGTGCAGCAGTACAAGGTTTTGGTAACAGGCTTCTGTAATAATCCACATTTGATATCTATGTAGATTGCCTGTATAACAGTTTTCAAAGTCATCTCCTGGAGTACCCTGTGTTATTTTCTGAAAGCCAAGGAAAAATACAAATGTAATGATTGTAATTGGACAGTAACAAGTTGTTGCTGTTCTGGACTACTCTGCAAAATCAACTTAAATGGTAACAGTACATGTGTTAGTGACTTTGGTATAAACAAGAAGTAGGTGGGCTTTTTCTGAGTAGTGCAGTTTGTGAGGTCAACTAGAACGTCAGTATCCCATTTTGGAGAACTGCTGCATCTTTCAAATTTAACATTAATTTGTTTCAATTTTTTTCTCAAACAATCAGTCTTTTAGCATTCAAAATCTAATCCTTATACTGTTGTCTCATCTAGTTTGAGCTGTATGATAAGTATAAAAACCAAAAAGAGGTCTAGTGGTAGATTTGGTGTAGATTTGACCTTAGTTGTTCAAGAATGTGAATTTTAGTAACATAAGAGATGGAGAACTCATGTCTAGTTCAATGTTGGTCTTGGCTAGCTGAGCAGCAGTGCAAATTATCTGCACTGCTGTAAGACAGAAAACCCATCTGATAGTCAAATACTTGTCTGGAAGAGAAGATACATACTGTAAAGTTCCTGGATTTTCTTTTTTTTTTTCTTCTTTTTCTTTTTTTTTTTTTTTGACAAGTTCTGTCACTCTAAGGGTCATTCCAGTGTTTATAAAATGGCTCCCACCTCTGATTGTGCAGGGCTGTAAGAAGCGCTTATGCTCTGGTATATTTTTGATGTGATATCAACCTGCCTAAAATAACTGAAGTGGTATCTGTAGTGAAGATGCACTTGTGTCTCTCATGAAACTATGTCAGATAAACTTCCGTGGGAAAAATGCTAAGATTTTTCTCAATTCAATTGTATAAACATAGTTGACATCAAAACTTGATTCTTATTTCAATAATCAAGAGGGTCAACAAGATGAAACGCATCTGATTATAAACATGTATGGTTTTGTTCTTTCAGTACAGAAAAACACTCATTACATGATGATCTTTGATGCTTTTGTTATATTGACTTGTCTGGCCTCATTGATCCTCTGCACACGATCAGTGGTTAAAGGAATTCGGCTCCAAAGGGTGCGTATAACTCTTTCCTTGGAAAGTCTTCATCTCTTGTGTAAGTTTGATTAATGTTTTTCTTTCCTCTTTTTCCCTAGGAATTTGTAAGATTTTACCTATATTATTATAAGAAAGAAGTATCTTTCAGTGATCAAATGGAATTTGTCAACGGATGGTACATCCTTATTATGGTTAGCGATGTCTTAACTATTGTTGGATCAACTCTAAAGATGGAGATACAAGCCAAAGTAAGCTTTTTACACTGTCAGGTGGAAGCAAAACTGATTGTTTCTATCCCAGCTAGGTTTAAATCTCTCAGAGGACTTTAGGCAGGCTATACTTGATTCTGAGTAGCATGAAATTTTAAAGCTCCACCTTCTCTGGAATTATAACTAAGATGTGTTATTTTCAGTTGCGAGATTTAAAAACTACAAATATCACTTGATATTATAGTTCTAATTATCTTTGCTCCTCTTTGGTTCCAAGGAATAAAATGAGCTTCATCTCTGAAAGTTTAAGATTGTGACTTCCTCACTTAGCCATTTAGGACCACATATATTTGCTTATTTGATGGATTTTTGTTTTTTTTAAATTTAGCACTTAACTTTCTGTTCCCTGTTTAACAAGTGTTTATCTAGCAGAGACACTCTCCTTAAACATCACTTTGCTGCTTTCCCAGCTTCTGGTTTCCAGTATGTACATAACAGTCAGCCACAACCAGGTTCTAGGCCTTCAATTTCTAAAATAAACTTGATATAGAAAAAAAAATCTTGTTAAAACATATTGTGTGCAGCCAGAATTAGGGAAGAAAAATTACTACAATTTGCTATTCTGAAGCACTCGAATATTCAGATAATATTGTTCGCCAAATCTGTAGCAAACTTTGAAGTGTGACATTGCCACACAACAGACTTTGGACAGTAGTGATGAAAGGATGGGTCTGAAATCCATCTGGTGAAAGCTTGACTGTCATAAATGCTCTGTACAAATTGCCCTGTATTACCTTAGGAACTATAAACTCAGTTCTTAGGAGTAGAAAGAAGCTATAAGGAAGGTGGCTAAGATAATAGTTATCCTGCTCTGGGAGAAGAAAAGACGACAACAAGATTGGAGTAAGATCTTGCATTTGGTATTCCCGTATCTTTTATATATATGTTTGTGTGTGTATATATATATATACGTACATCTACTTATATACATTTCTAAGAGAATATTTTACTAAAACTCTCTTCATTTCACTTCATTTTGCAAGTCTTGTGGACCATAATAACAAGATCTTGTTCCATGTCACTGTATGAAAGTTAGTGGCTGAATAACAAGTTCACATTAAAGCAGCCTAAATTTGGTTTTTGTCAAGCTGTAAATGAATTATGCTAATATAAAAGATTAGCCAACTAGCCAACTCATAGAGGAATGAAAACAGAAAATAGTGAAAACTTATCATTCAAGGAAGCTATCACAATCCATTTCAGAGTAGAGCTTCAGTTCAGGGAACAGGGTATATGCTGACTCTGAAGAAAGGAGGCCAGTATGTATAGGTGGAAAGAAACAGTGAAGTGCCAATAAAATATAAATGAAGTTCCAGTTAGAATTAATTAGAAGCTAATTAGTCTTCTCCTTGATAACTTTCTACACCTCACAGTTCCTGGCTACCTAACAAGATCCTCCTTAGTATTTATCCGAGCTCTGATGACAAGTCATGCTGTTTTTTAAAAACTGCTTTGCCTGTGTACTTGAAGAACCTTCTTTGCTCTGTGGTTCTAAAGCCACACCTACCCTGTCCATTGGGATGCAGTGGGGAGATTCCCAAGCTGCTCTGGGGAATCTGTCAATGCAGATCCCAGAAGCATTTGTTGCAGGTCTGGAAGCAGCATAAGAATGTTTGCAGTGCCACTTTGCAGGTCTTAGTGAGCCAGGTACAGAGGGGGTGTCTCTGTACCTGCAGTGCAGCTGCACACTTGGCCTTGCAAATGAAGCTTGTCTTGTCAGAATCTACTTTATAAACAGCCATATGTAAAGGCATGTGAAATGAGTTACACTTGAAAGTGCCCTTGCTTCTTGGTGGGACCTCTGCTCTCTAATGTGTATTGCCCCAAACTAAATTTTAATGGGAGGGATTGCCAAGGAAAACAATGTTTCTTAACAGATCTTTGTAGTAACCAGAGACGCAATTTAGAACCTGTCAGTTGTTATTATACCTGATTTTTTTTTCTTTCTTTTTTTTTTTTTTTTTCTTCTTTTTTTTTAGAGTCTGACAAGCTATGATGTCTGTAGCATACTCCTAGGAACATCCACTATGCTTGTGTGGCTTGGAGTCATTCGCTACCTAGGTTTCTTTCAGAAGTATAATGTAAGGATCTCCCGGGATCTTCGTGCTGTTGGTATTTATTCTGTTTGTTGCTATAAGAGGACTGGAAGAAATGCCTGGTCAAATTCTAACTGTTTGCATTGATTTGTGCAGCTTCTCATCCTAACGCTGCGAGCAGCATTACCCAGCGTAATGAGGTTCTGCTGCTGTGCTGCTATGATCTACTTGGGCTATTGTTTCTGTGGATGGATTGTGCTGGGGCCATACCATGTGAAGGTAATATACTGAACATGAAAAAAGACAACTTGAATAACAGAATGGATTCCAAACAAATGAGAGATTACTACTCTTGTATTCTAAGTTTCCACGTCAAGGCCTCTCTTAATATAAAAATAGTGCATCTTCAACATGATGCCACTCTATTAGAGGAGTCTGACTTCCATGACTCAATCAGACTTTCCTCAAGTTATGAAAGCTCTGAGTCAGAAGTAGAAGTTGCTGTGACTCCCAATCACATGCTGGTATTCTGAGAAATTATTTTCATCTTGCAGAACACTGGTGTCAGACTAAAGCTTTGGAGACTTTATCCTTATTCCTCTTAAAAGTGAAATTGGCTTATCTGAATTGAATGTGTATGTGTACAGGAGGTGGCAAACTTTGCTCATTCCTCAAATGTTTTACTGTTTGTACCTTGTCATACCCTGGGCGTACAAAGAGATCTGAGGGAGCCAGTCATCAGCTGTGTATCTTCCTCGTTTTATGTATAGTCTTTGGATCCAAATGAAGTGGCGATGGATGTCCTTGTCTTCTTCCCTCCTCTCTAGTTTCGCTCTCTGAACATGGTTTCCGAATGCCTTTTTTCATTGATCAATGGAGATGACATGTTTGCCACCTTTGCAAAAATGCAGCAGAAAAGTTACTTGGTTTGGTTATTCAGTAGGATCTACCTCTACTCCTTCATCAGTCTGTTCATCTATATGGTGCTGAGTCTCTTCATTGCACTCATTACAGATACGTATGAAACTGTCAAGGTAAGCATAGACTTCATTTGGAATAAAAATGCAAGATTGGTGCTATCAAGACTCTCATCTCCCTCAGTATTTTGACTTGCAGTGCATGCCAATTTAAAGAATAAACATAATGGCTACTTTTGAGAGTGTAGAGAGGGATGACTAGAGGTTTTTGATCCTTTCCTGCCTCACTTTTCTTACAAGCCTATCTGGTTTCCTGCTTCAATGGAAGCTAAATAGCTACTAAAAAAACAGTAATTTAATATTTTGGTTTGTGAATCTTATAATTTTAGACTTGAGCAATGGCTGAAAATTGGTCTGGGGAGGATTTGGGTTATTGTGTTTTATCCTTGTTGAAGGTTTAACTAAACATCAATTTTTAGCACTACCAGCAGGATGGCTTTCCAGAGACAGAACTTCAGAGATTTATATCACAGTGCAAAGACTTACCAAACTCTGGCATGTACAGGTTAGAGGAGGAGAGTTCTGCATCTCTCTTCTGTTGTAACGGTATGTACCTATATTAAAATTATAAATTAAGGTATATGCAAAAGCAATACACCACAAAATGTCCCTGGTATAATGTTTATGAAGACTACTTAAATTTTTGGTGGTGGAGGGGAAAAAAAAAAAAAAACAAACAACCCAAAAAATCCCAAACTATTTCTAATGCCCTAGAATGGAGCACTTTAGTGAAATGTCTGCAGCAAACAAACTCCTTAGGAGAGGTGAGGGAACTTTTACATTAAGCATTACTTAACATAGGAAAAATAGTACAGAAATTTAGATATTATATACAGTAACTTGGGAACCCCATATGTATAATGTGCAAGCATTAATATTTCCTGTACTCACTGCAATAGGCAGGCCTTACAGAACACATTCAGTGTCTTCTTACTCACCTTTTTAATGATACCTCGTGCTGTAAGGTGTCTTAACTTAAATGGTAGCAGGGTGAAAATCAGCTTGCCAAGATTTTAAGACAGCATGCAGTTTAAGATACTATCACAACACTTAGAAAAGCATTGCCTGTCTTCCACTATGGAGAGCTTAATGCTTCAGTTATTTGAAGTTTTGCTTTATCAGAATTACTGATTGAAGGATACGTGGTTTATATTTAACCTGGCTGGCAGCAACTCTGAGTCTTGCTTGAGGAAGGGTCCCTTGATGGGGGAAGCCTTAATATTTGCAGCTTGATTAAAAAGATCAAAGGCACTTGCAGCTCCTTGTTATTGGGCTTTTCTGGTGTGCTATATTGTTATATGCCAGATAGAATATACTTATGAGGGGTGGAGATGGGGATGTATTTCAGAGCAGGGAGACAACAGAGCCTGCAGTGAGCCAGTCCAGCGCGGAGAGCCGCTGTTCTGACTTACTGGAGATGAAAGTGTGGGATAAAGAAGAGCAGGGCATCTCGCTCCTGGGTAAAGGGCATGGACAGGTTAATATTTCCTTTTCTGCACACACCTCTCAGTTTCACCAGACAAGTAACACAGTGTGAGGCAGGACAGGGTGGGGATGTAATATTTTTCCCACCGACTGTGAGGCGGGGATCAGGACTCTAGAAGAGCATGCAAAAAGGAAAACTTGGTTACTCTCAAGCAACTTGTTCTTCAGCAGTACTGGGCAGCCAGCAGCACCCTGGGCTCAAATGGAGCTGTAGGTGTTTGAGTGCTTCATTTTGGAGCCGTGTTTCCTAAATAGATTACCTAATCTTTAAAGATTTTATCCTGGTCCCTAATGTCTTGATCCACAGGCGTGCCTCATACCATGCATGTTAGTGTTACAAACTGTTTTTTTTTATCTGGAAATGGTGTGTTTCTTTCTCTAGAAGCTAGACCAGGGGCTGACTTTGCAGTTGGCTGTAAATACTGTATATTTTTCCATTAGTCTTCTGGTTTTACTCTGAAACAAATGACCTGTAAGAATAAAGAAGTATTTATGATGCAGCGTTATCAGTTCTATGGCTTCAGCTCCTTAAATAGTCATATGGTCCTCCATATGGTCCTATGGTCTCACACAAGGCTTCTCTTAATTCTTTCTCATGTTCAGCATGTTTTATGGTGATTTGTAGCAGTTTCTTATCAGTGTATGCCAAATTAGTAATTAAATAGTTCAGATGCATTTTTAAGGCTCCTTGTACAATGAAACTATTATTTTGATCCATGCACCTGACAACTTTTTCCCCTCTCCTGTACAGGTTGTAGTGAACATTTTTAATGGATTGTGGGAGTGTATCATGGAGGCTTTAGAGCAACACACATTGCAAGAACTGGACAGTGGAGCTGGTGGAAAATCTTATGCCTAAAGCCTGAATTTTCTTTTCTCAAAAAACAGTGTAAGCCTGTGGCAGAAGCTTATGATAAACTTAGTCTTTTTGATTAGGCATTCTCACTACTAGTTCAGGGGATGTGTGGGTTTGTTTTTTTTATTGGCTTTGTTCTATCTTTTTCCTCAGTTAAATTGTGCTAGAAAGCAAAGGGCATTAAAAAAGCCATCTGTGTTCAGACACTTGGCTAGATTGTGCAAGTAGACTAGAAATGCAGTAACTTTCAACTGTAAATAGAAATAGTGCTTGACAACTGCAACTGTGAACACCAACCTAGCCCTCAGTACTGCAGGCATTATCTAGCTATGGCTGACCCGTCACTGAATGAATGAAAGCTCGCTCTAGAGCCCTCAGCATTTTTTGTTTATCTGCACTCACAGTAAAAATAAACTAAAACTATGAAATTTGGTGTAATTTGTTTCTGGAGACATCACAGTGAATTGATGCACAAGCCATTAAAATATGGCTGAGAGCATAAACTAAATATTTCTATAAAGATAAGTACCACTTGATGTAAGTAGCAGTCTCTCCTCAGAGAGTCCAGGAACATGCCAGGCCAGAACTGAAGTTTGAGGGGTTTGTTGAGTAGAGAAATGTAGATGTTCTCCTATATCCAGCGTTGGGTAGGATCAGTTACAGTCTTCAGCTTTGCAGTGTGCTGACCTTATGTTTTTAAAGGAAAAGACAGATAAAAGCACTTTCAAAATACCTATTTTTTTATTTTAAATCTTCAACTGGTGCACGAGTCTGTAAACCTGAAATCTAAACTAAGTTAAATACACAGAAGATATGTCTCTGAGAGTCATATCTCTCAACACTTTAGAAACTGAGTATTTCCTACCAACCTGATAACCTGGTACTGTCAGCGGCTGGCTGAAACATTAGATTTTATAAAAGTTCAGTTTTGACAGCTTAGTTTATATACTTTGTTGATTGTGATACCATTTAATGGATGCCTTGTTTTCTATAGTCTATTCACTCTGGGAGCAGAATAGAAGACCAAAGGGAAACATATTTTAGATAACTTGCATTTGTGAGCAACATTCCTGTAGCTGTGTGTGACAATGTATAATGCTGTGCTCGAAGGTGGAGGACACTAAACATGTTCTGTCTGAATGTTTACACATTGTAAATGTGCTACAATAAACACTTCCAGCTGCAGTAAGGATTGGGTGTGTTAGTATTCACTTTAAGAGTAAATATGTTGCCAGGTTAATATAGGAGCTTTTGGTTTTTGTTTTTCTGTTGTTGGTTTTTTTTTTTTTTTTTTTTTTTTTATTTTTAATAGCAGTATGCAATTTCTGGCTTGAAACTGTGTGAACTTGTGTTTCCTGGAGTCAAGATAGTTCCTGTAGACCCTGGCGTGAACCCATTCCCAGTTGATCCTGTTTAACAGCATTTCAGAGTTTGCCATAGAAACAAATAAGCAAGTATTAAACCTTACACTAAAAATGCTAAAACCTTACACTAAAAATTACATGAAGTTCAAATTCATCAAAGGCAAACCAAATGCAAGGTGTAGGCACAACAGATTATTCACAGTATCTGAAAGTTCCTGTATTGAGGTCCTTGTCTTCCAACAGTCACCTAAGATTGAAGACTTCTGAAGCTTTTCAAGGAGATTCAAGGAAATCTTGCCTCGAAAAGCAAATATTAAGTGGCTGTGTTTTCAGTTGACACATTAAACTCCTTATCAATCTTTGCCAACACACAATATATAATGTGCGTATCACTGTTGTATAAAACAGTTTGTGCAAGGAATTCTGACAAGGATGGCAAACACATAATCACTGAAATGCAGAAGGCTGACTTCTTGGCAAGTCTTTTTCATGCAGAGTTAAGATAAAGCTAAGATTAATGATTTGCTCAAAGTGCAGGTGCATTTCATAAACAGCTAAGGAATACTTTGTTTGCCAATACAGTTACAAGGCAAGTAGTAGTCTGATTTCATTTAGAAATGGGGCAGAGCATGTGCTTCATCACTGTTAATTTATGAAATTGGCAACAAATTTCAACAAGATTTGTCAGAGCTCTAAAATACCAAATTCTCACAAAGTTTTATAGAAGCAGGGAGAAATCATGTTAGTAGAAGCCTGCGGTATAGCGTAAGGCATGACAAGTTATGCTGGGTGACCCCAAAACAGGAAAATATATCATATATATATATTATTTCAATTTCTAATAGGAGAAATCTTCTACTAAAGACTAGTTTCTGCTGCCTGAAGGGTAAACTTCACCGTGAAGCTTGTTTTGCAGTGAAATCCCTGTTAGAGTCTTTAAGTAATGATCTGTGCTTGAGCTACAGCTAAAATGTCAATCAATTGAGATGCAGAAACTCAGTGGAATACCATGCTCTGTTACTTATGCTGAACTACACAGGTTTTAATTCAGCATTGCTGGCAGCTCTGTGGGCTTGGGGAGGAAAGAGTTGATGAAAGTCAACTTGCCTTCAAACAGTAAGGGGCAGGGTCACAGCGTGGAAGGCTATCTAAAAGTAGGAGAAGGATGTGTAAAGTAAAGGATAGGATGGGGTGGGAAGAAAAGAAGGGGTAACTGTTTATAGCATTAGCAGCAATTGCATATTTCTGGCCATGTGTGCAGGCTGTTACACATGGGAAAGAACACTACCCTGAAAGGTTATTGGCTTACACCTGCTCAAAGTGTCCAGTTCTGACTGGGGAAAAAAACTAACAAACAAAATGCTGCTACTATTACATATCTAATATCTAGCTGTATGTTGTTTTTGTTGTTTTTTTTTTTGTTTTGTTTTGTTTGTTTTTTTTTTTTTTTCAGAAAACCAGACATTCAAACATATATTATTTGTGTTGGTAGTATTGCCATTTTGTGTCAATTTTTTTTTTGTCCCAGTTTGTGTCAATATATGATGTGCGGGTTATGGCCTTGCAGAGCCAAGAAGTGTGCCAATGATCTTATTCTAAAAAAACCTCTGTGACTTCAGCGGTATCAGTAATCTCAACACTAGCAATGCTAGTAAGGCATGTAAACCTGCATCCAGGAGCCATCAGTGTCTTTATGCTGATACAATCAAGCAGGCACAGATAACTGTGAAATTGAGGTGGGAACAGTGAAGCAGATAAAGCATCAGATAAACTCATTATGCTTAAAAAATACCATCCTAAGGAAAATAGGACTTCAGAGCATTCCAGGAAGGTGTGGAGGGGTAAGAGAGTTCCTTTGTTCTGATTCTCACCAGTGCCTGGAAAGAGTTACCTGAAAAATACTGATAGTATTTCCTCATGAAAATAGTTGCAGGGTACTAAACTTGGGTAACAGCTGTTTTCGTAACAAGGCTCATTTAAATGCCAGCATTTTGCATATGCTCAGGTAGTGAGAACTTCTTTTCAGAGCTCAAATCTCTTAACAGAATGAAGTTACACTGAGGGCAAGAGAGAGGTGGGGGCCGTACTTGTTTCTAAGTACCAGTTTCTATGTTGGATTGAAGCATATTCTCAAGGGAAGGAACACAGTGCATGCAAAAGAGGAAGAGATGAAATCTAGATAAGCTCATACCTTAATAACAATAATAATAATAATAACAATAATAATAATAATAAAGTGTAAAGACATAGTTTATCTCTGGCAGTTTGGGAGGGGGAAAACAGATGCTGCTGTAAAAGAGCAAACTTGTGGCTGCATCTATCGGGAGCGTCTTCCCGCCTGAGGCAGTAGCTCAAACCAAATGCTTCAGCGGGAGCCTTAAGAAAACTTCTTACGCGTGAGCCGACATAATGCTCTTACAGCTAACTCTGAGTAACCGCACATAGCTGTCTGGGCTTTCGTTCCTTCTTCTGCCTTAAACAGCGTGACTGTAACCGCAGCACCACCTGCGAGCATTTTGTAGGAGTCCTACCCTGCCCACCCCGCCCTGTGGGCAGGCAGAGAGCTCCCGCGCGCTGCAGTAAGGCCTCCGCCTCCGCACCCTGCGCTGGGGTGACCGCACCCTCCGAGGCACCGAGTACCATTTCAGCTGCAAACCCGCCCGCTCGGCAGCAGCTTAATCGAACCTGACCGTGTGTTGCCGCCGCCCTGCCTGCAGCCCGGCCCCGAACGCGGCGGGGGGGGCAGGGGGAACGCGTGGGGGGGCGGCGGGGGAAGGGGGTGGGCAGGGGCGGTCCCTCCCCGCCCGGGCGGCCGCAGGGCACGTGGCCGGCAGGCGCCCCCTCCGCCCGGGGCCCCATAAAGGCGGCGGGACGGGACGGGACGCGACGCGACGGGACGGGGCTGCGCGGCCCGGCCCAGGCCGCTCGGGTGGCGGCACCGGCTCCCACCGGCCGAGCCCCGCGGCGCGATGGAGATCCCCCTCAAGTACCTGCCCGGCGGACGGGCCGCCGCCAGCGGGTGAGCGGGCCGGGGCCGGGGCCGGGGCGCTGCCCGCTCGGGTCACGCCGCCCGGCGCGGCGAGTCGGGGGTCGGGGCGCTCCTCCGCGGGAGGGAGCGGAGCGCCCCGGGTTGCGGGGCGGGCCCCCGCCCGCTGCTCGGGGCACGGCGGCCGTGTCGGGCCGCGATAACGGGCGTGTCCGGCGGCGGGGCTGCCCCGGGAGGGGAGCGCCGGGGGAACGGAGGGGTCACTCCTAACGAGCTCGTGCCGCCGGGGTGGGTCCCCTCGCCCTGCCTCCCGGGTGGGCTCTGTCCTGCAGGTACGGAGCTTCCCCGCGTGTCCGCGCCGCGGGGCTGCCGGGCGTTCCGCGCCAGCTGAGCGAGCCGTGGCGGTCGCAACTCTCTAAAACGAGGGTGGGTTTTTTTTTCCTCAATTTCTTAGAAATCGCTCTCCTGAGCAGCGCTAGGCGATGCCCTCCTTCGGGCGAATTTAGTAAAAGATGATGAAAGCGAAGTTATGGTTGCCCAGTATGATAATGTAGAACTCAACTCGGTGGTTTGGCTTTTTTTCCTTTTTTTCTTTTCTCCTTCCCCCCCTCTCCCCCCCGCAACACCCCATCAATCTCGTTAACACCTCTTCCAGATGTAAAGCTCAAGTACATAAATGTTCCTGAAAGGAAGTTCTGGTGGACACTGTGTTGCTCCTATAGTGAATTACTCATTAAAAAAAAAAAAAAAAAAAAAAAGCGCGAATCTGTGCTCTGTAGGTTTTTAGCCAATTCATTCAGTGGTGCTTTTTCTGTTAGATGAAGAGCTATGTATTAAAAGTGTGTTTCATAAATAGGTAACTTGTAGTCATTAGTAAGTTGTAGTCATTACTGTTGAAACATCTTTCTTGAATAGGATACTGAGCTTTAAAGTGCCTCACTACAAACCATTGTCTGCACAGCAGGTTGTTCTACCAGATACAGCATTGTAATGGTGGCCATAGCAATGCAGCTTTTAGAATTGAATTAGTAACAATTATTATTTGTGACACACAACACTTAGGGACGCTTAGATATGCATTTAAATATGTATAGTAGAGTTAGGCTTCATTCACAAAAAACCTCTTGCTTGTATCCTTACAAAACATACTGTGGAAACCTATTGAGCGGTGTTAATGAAACTACTGTGTCTGAATTGAATTGTTTCATTACTCTGTCTTGAGCTAGGTGCTTTGTTTGGATTATTTTTAGATTATTAGTCTAGTAAACATTTGGTAGAACTAGATGGTTTGTTTTAAATGTGGTAAGTCACTGTTAATCACTTGGAGCTTTTCAACTTTTTGTATGCTTTGGTTGGAGGTTCTAGTTCCGCAGACGTAATGCGGTTTATTTGAATGTTATTTTGAATCTATCCTATAAATAAGTGTATTAAAAAACAATTGCTGCATTTCACCTATTGCTAAATTAATTATTTCTTAAATACTACACCAGACAATACCTCTTCTTTACTGGGAGACAAAGCCCAACAGTGATATAAGTTTGAATCTCATATCTTTCTCTTAAACTGAAAATGTATGTTGCTTTCCTTGACTGAATTTCCTGCTCACAATTTCTACAGCTGATTAATAAAGGAAGCTAAAAGCATCAGTGACACTAATCCCTAGCCAGTGGAATTAAGTGAGGGTTGTGTCAAAGTGAAAGTATTGTTATTAGTCAACATCAAGTTTTTAGAATAGCTGTAAGGGCTTGAAAGGCAGCTTTGGAAAAAACCACCACGTCTTCCATGGTATGTATTTGAATATCAAAGAAAATAGTGTGTGTTATAAAGTTTGCTGTTTGATTTTTAAGATCGATCGCTTCTAATATACTTTTACTGGAAGCTCAGGGGAAGATCTTGCTGAGGTCTTGGCGTAGTTCTTATGTCATACTTTCTCATGCTTTAAATCTCTACTAGATCTAGCTTAAACCTGCTCTGTTTCCTCTTTCTTTCCCACCTACTCCTGTAATTTGTACTCTGGGTTGGGTCTTGTTCATCAAGTACCCACACAAATGCTTCTGCTGGTTTGAGGAGCTGGTAGAAGGGCAGTGATGTCTTCAGGTGTCAGTGCAGGATTGAAGTATGTATGTACCTGTTTCCTTAGACAATACTCACAGCTATAATTATCACAGGCCTTTGTCAGATGTGTTTATGTTTTTCAAAGTTCTTGTATCTTAAATATTATTTAAACTAGTCCAGTATGGTTTCATTATAAATTTAAATAGGGATATAATCCACACTTTCTTAAAAACTTTCCTGTGGTTTTCCTGTCTCAAAACCAAAATCAGCCTAGCTCCCATCATCTTCATGAATGATTGATTTAAGGCTGTGTAATAAAGATAACCTTTGAGCTTCTAATGTTAAGATAGACGTGTTTGGTTTTTTACTTCCTCATATGAGGAAACACCGCAGTGTCGACTTTACTGTGGTTTTTAACTCTCATTTTTCTTCTTGCGAGATAGCTGGTTCTAGCAAATCAAATGTGCTTTGCAGTCTGCAGTTTGGACTGAAATATCTGTGTGCTTCAGACAGGTGAGGACAAAAGAAGTAAGAATGCATCTAAAATCTTGGAATCAATGCTTTCAGTTTTGACCTTGAAAAAAAATTTTATCCTTTCTAAGATTTGGAACGTGGGGAGTAATTTTCTGGATGGTAAATGGGACTGATAATCAGCTTAGGTAGCCAGTTTCAGATATGATTACCTTAACACGTGGAAGGAGGAAAAAAATACAAGTTTGGTTCTGCTCTTTGTGTGAAGTGGGAAAGTTCTGACAACTATGATACTGGAAAACAGGGTTAAAAAGATTAGAAGGGGAAAGTTTTCAATGTCCCATTCAGTGGAGAGGGAGAAACTCAGAGTGACTTAAGACACCTACAACAGCAGTCCTCTGTGCTTGTTCCTCTGATTTTTACATGCTGAAATATTTAAATAAATAAATGCCTATGAGTTTAGCCCTTAAAGAGGCACGTTCATAACAGAAGTGTGCTGTGAAACCTGCTCTGACTGTTTAGTCTTCAAGACACCTTTTTCTGGTGGTAGAATTTGGATTATTCAGAGAAATGTGTTAACAGTGGCCTCTCTTTATTTCAAATACTTAGTTTTAAGGAGGAGATAAATGTAGACTTGCTATTACTATTACAGATCCTTTTATTTAATGCTTATTTCCTGTGAATTAGTTGTGTAAATGTTGTGTTTTGATGGTCTAATGTGATTGAATGATTTTTTTAATGATGTGGTTTTAGGGAAATGTTTTTTGCATTTTGCTCTAAAACAAACAAACAGAAAACTGTTATAGACCTTTTATGTCATGTGGTGATCTGAGGTGAAACTGTGGTATGAGGAAATTGTCTACCAAAGACTTCAGTTGGTTTCTAATTAATGCATTGTTTATGGCAGAAATATGATGGCTCAGTCAGATTTAGATCTAAAAGAGACGGCTCTGAAAGAGGATTTGAAGTTTTACTTCATGAACCCATGTGAAAAATACAGAGCAAGACATCAGATACCATGGAAACTGGTTTTGCAGATTTTGAAGATTCTTATGGTTACTACACAGGTAATACTCCATCTGTTTTTACTCTTAAAAAATGTAGCAATGATGTGCAGGAGAAGGAGCAGATCTGTGGTCCTGGGCCTCTGCCATCCCTGGATATTTGTTACTGACTTGAACTTCCTGCTTCAGTCCAGAAAGAAAAAATACTATGAAAGGTGTGTTGAGGGGGAAGAGTAGCATAGACTAAAGTACAGAACCCTCCTGGAGGCTTTGGGGCAGTATTTCACCAGGTATTTTGCTGTTTTTAAGATAGCACTTTAAACAAAATTATTCTTTCCACTAAATCCAGCACTCTCTTCAGCCTTGCTGTCACGGTACTGCTCTGTGTTCTGCTTCCTGTTACATTCATAGATTATCGTTTCACTGGACTGTTTCAAACGATGCATTTCAAACAGTCAGGTACCTAGGAAGATAGAGGCGAAGAAAAGGGTGGTTTTTGAACTGCACTGGTATCACAGTATAATTGGTTACTTTACAGCCACTGAGAAATGGTGGTTGGAGCTCGAGTGTAGCATAACGGGACACATGTATAAACAGAAATTATTTTTCTGGACCTTTGAAATGCAGGACTCTGACACTTTGCAAGTACAGCTAAATACACAACTCCTAAAAACATGCTGACTTGCAGGATTCCAGGTTTGTGTTTGACTTGCCCGCTAGAATGAAGCGTAACCCCGGCTTGCATGTCCCTGTGTTTTATTGACAGCTCTTGCTCTTCACCTCCCCGCTGAAGACGCGGCTCCCTGGCCCCACTCGGCAGAGGGTCTGGCCCCTGCTGCTGCCGTGCCCGAGCCCTGGCGGGGTCTGGCCGCGGGTGGGAGCGGGGCGCAGCGGTGGCGGTGCCTAGGCAAGGCTGGCTGAAATAGGCTGTTTACACTAGTGCTGGCACGGTTGCTGCCCGTGGTGCCAGAGCCGCCGCGAACAGGGAGCGCGCTGAGGCGTGGGCGGGAGGAGGGGTGGGCTGCGTGAGCACATTAATCAGGTAAGTGCACCTCAGATCTGGGTTATTGGACTCCCTTCGAAGACAGGGCAGTAACCTTTGTGTGGGAGTCGAGACAAAATACAACTTTACATGGCTCTGAAAAGGTTCAGTACTTTCAATCTATCCTAACCTACTGATTTAAATTCTTGGGAGAGTCACTAGCATGTCATTTTTCTGTCTGCTGTCCTAGTCTCCCACTATCCTTTGTGAGCAGAAGGGGTGCGCTGCTGCTTGGCTTTCAAAAGCCACAAGATTTTCTGAGTTGCTGCTGAAGATTTTTATTGTCAGCCCTAGGTCTTGCTCAGATGCCAGGCAGGTAGTTGGCAAGAAAAGGGGAATGGAGTTTCTGAAGGAAAACGTGTTGCTGCTCTGCAGGGAGGTCTCAAATGTGAGCTCATAGTAAATGGATGGCATCTCTCTATTTCAGAGTGAGGACAAGACCGTTGAAGGACAACCTAGGAATAAATTAAGCCTCCTGGCTGCTTCTGCCTGATGCCAGCCTCTTAGTCAGAAACCCCAGCTGCTGCTGTGGTAATCTGGGGAATCTGTGCCTGACTGAAAAGCAGAAGAGGCTTCTGTCCCATTTTGGGGAGTAAGTTTTATTCCAGTGCTGTGCTGAAATCCCCTAGGGAGTACCCTGAGGAAACCCTGCTGAGTATGTTATATTTATCTGTATTGTAGCTAGAAGATCCTTGATTTTTTTAGAGCTACTAACTGGAGTGCTGCAGATTTACTTGCAATGCTCAGTGATTTTTTTTTTTTTTTTTTTTGCAGTCAACTGAATATATAAATGATTGATTTAAAACTTGGCTAAAAGTATGAAGATTCAGTTCTTAATTTGAAGACTGTATATGCCTGTCAGAGCCAACATCCCCATTTCTCTATCGTGGCTGTGACTTTGCTGTACAACCAGACAGCTTTGCACTAGTTAGTCCTGCTGCGTGTATTCTTTTAGCCTGGCCCAGGTCTAAGCAATTACTGTCTAGGACAACAGATGATGTATTCCAGTGAAGGGGGGAAAAAAAATAGGTATGCTTTCCAGTTCCCATTGTTTTGAATGAAGGAATTTGGATGTTAGTGGAGCCTGCCTGTTTGCTTTGGGGGGATTTCTAAGTTCATGGTTCTTTTGCTTGCAGTTTCACACTCTTACTTCTTCCCTATTCTGCCAGTTTCTTGTGGGACTTGGAAACTCCATGCAGTAATAAGTTTCACGTTTGCTGTTGGTAAACAGTTTAAACCTAGCATGAAGAGTTAGCTGTTTGGGGCTTGGGATATTATCCTACTACAATGCCTGTGAAGAGACTGTTGTTGCTTGATTTTTCAGCTTCTAGGCTTTGTTTCTGTGTTTTCCTTGGTGGTGGTGGGAATGGGAGCATCCATATGGTAGGGCAACACAAATCCTGAGTAGTAACTCTGCTGTCTGCTGCTACCTCTTATTACAGCCTCCTTAACCAGCACCTGAGTCAGGCAGGTGATGCTTTTCATTGCTGTAGGTTCCCACATAGGTTTGCCAGAGGTAACAAGAAGGTGCAGGAATTTGTCCCATAGCAAAGCAGGGTATTTCTGGGGTAGCAGGCTGTGCTTGTAGGTTAGCTCTCTTGCCCTCTGCATCCTCAAGAAAAGTTCTGGCAAATTCCAGTTAGAGTTGTTGGTCCAGGATGTGTGAAAGGTGGCAGCGATCTAGTTGTCTGTTTAGTTGCTGCACGGTAAGTTTTAGAATCAGTGTCAGACTTTTTCTGTTTCTCTTACCCTGCATTTCAGTTTCTCTTACTCTGCCTGTGTTAACCTTGACTTTAGTAGTCTTATGGCATTAGTTAACAGATTCTTTTCTCCCTATTGTAGCAGTTACAGCAACAGGCACCTTTCTGTTTTGTATTTATTATCATTCAAAGCTGTTTCCAAAATATTGCTGCTTGACCAGTGTTCAAAATCCAAGTTTGTTTTGTTTTGTTTTTTTTTTCCTCCTATCAGCTTATTTTTTTTGGTTTGAGTAACCAGTTGGTGGTCTCATTCAAAGAGGAAAACACTGTTGCTTTTAAACACCTATTCCTGAAAGGCTATTCTGGCGTTGATGAAGATGACTACAGCTGCAGTATATATACGCAACAGGACGCTTATGATAGCATTTTTTATGTTATTAATCAGGTAAGTGTGTGTGCTTATAATGAACAGTGTTAAAGCCAAAGCTATAGCTATAAACTTATTCTAAGGTTCTGGTTTTCTGTTGCCATTCTTGGATTTCAGTTTTGATAGCGTAGGTGAGGTATCCTGAATTCTGTGTGTAGATGTCTGTATTTTTGTCTCCTGAAGACAAATCTAAACCAAATTTTACTCTGTTAGTGTCTATTACTGAAATCCAGGAAGTTTGAAAATCAGTCATCTTGCATGAACTGGAACCTTTGTTTAGGTCTTACTTTGAAGAGCTGTGGGTCTGGATATACCTATGCATGGTATTAAAAAAATTTGTGCTTACATCTATACTGAATTGCAGCTTTATAGTGAGTGCCAGAGGCCTCAAAATGGGGAATATGGTACTTCCAGGAATGTAGGAGCACATGCTCTGGTTAGGGATGGTGATTAAAAGAACAGCCTCCTTACAATCATGGGAGGAAAGTGATCTCTGCTGTGATGCATAAGGCCAAGATTCTTACTCCTGGTGTGTTAAATGAGTGAAGTAGTTTTCTCAGTCTTCCTTTGAACTCTCAGTATTGCTGCTACTTCTGCTATAAACTGTGTTTTTTTTTTTTTTCTTCCTTGCTTGCTTTGCCTTACTTTCCTTCTTTTGTAGGCACTAAGGCTGAGGTGAAGTCCAGATAGAAGACAGTAGAGAAATAATAGCTTTGTATCCTCAAGAATGAGCGAATGTGTGATACAGGCATCAGAAAAAGGTCACTTCATAAAATGTCTATGTTGTATAAATGTAGACATATTCTTTACAAAGATTTAAACTTGTGTAATCTGGGTTCTTTAGTGTTCTATGCTGTTCCTGAGGCTATGTTTATCACATGTGAGACTTGCCTCCTAGGTGAACATTATGACTGGTATTGCTGGTTTTTTTGGGGGGTGGTGGGTGGTTTTTTTTTTTTTTTTTTTTTTTTTTTGTTTTGTTTGTTTGGTTTTTTTAAGGGTGCCTTCTAGGAAGAGACAAGCCAGCTGGCTCCTAAACTAAAAGCATTGCTTTTTTTTTGTCTTGAGATGGGCAGCTAGGAGTCATAGGTTTTGGTGTTTCATTTTGAGTTTTATTTTGAAATGTGTGGTGGGTGGGGCAAGCAGAAGGGTGTGATGTTACAGAAGATGGTAATAGTACATGGCAAAACTGGAGTTGTAAAAATGGAATTTTAGGCTTTGTATAATGTATCACAATATTTTTACACTCTCAAAAAAAAAACCCCAAAATGAACATACTTACCACTTGGAAGAGTACACAGCTTTTCCTTACCCCTCTTATGGGTCCAACTTGGAAGCTTCTATTACAAAGAAGCTGTGTGGAGTTGTTATGCTTATGCCCTGCCTGCAGTGGAGTCTAGAGGGCCAGGATGTTCTGCTGGCTGCTCTGTCTGAGGCTGCTTAGAAATGTGTAAGCGGGAATTTTGCTTTTACTGTTTCATAGTGTTTTAAAGTGAGATGTGAGTAACCCAGAGCCACGTGTTGCATTGTCAGGAGGGCAGAGCCTGAAAGCACACGTGGCCAGAGCAATGGCTGTTCGATGCAGTGATCTGGAGATGTCCTCAGAGGGATGTGGAGTTGTGACTAACTACTGTTTCCACTCACTTGACCTGCCTTAGTCAGAGTTGGCTTCCTTAGTTTACTTTAAGATAACATTCTGACAGGGTATGGAGGCCGTGCTTTTCTGCCAGGCTGTCTAATCCTGTCGCAGTCTCAGCTGCGAGGAGTCGAAGCAACACAATGGGGCAGAGCTTTGGATGGAAATGTGGTGGTTCCTGTTGCAGTTCTTTTGGACATGGAGCATATGGTTGTTTATGACCACTGGGACTTTGTACACCACACAGATGATACTGGATGATACATAATAACAAAATCTGTGTTTAAGGGGAGAAGGGTCTAATGTGCATCAAAGCCAGTTGAGCAATTTTTTTAAGGAATTGGAAGCCTTGTCTGACTTTCCGTGTTTATTTCCTCTGGCCTCCTGTGCGGTGAATGCTTCCTTTAGAAAGGACCAGTGTACACTGCCCCAAGCTCTTTCAGTAGGTGAGGTAATGATAAAAGCTCATGAATTACTAGATGTTTTTGCCTTCTTCCTCAAAGGGCCAGGGGTTTATCTGGCTTCTCTTGGACAGTGCTAGGTAGTACTGAGCTGAGCAGCTGTGTTCAGGGCTAGTCACTGATCTCCTCAGCTGTTGAGGAGTCAAGAACCATGGGGAGAGCTGTGTCCTGGGGCTTTGCCTCGCTTGTGCAGGACTGGAAGGTGTGACTCCAAGGGTCAGGGGATATATCTTGCTTCCAGCAGACACTGAGGACATGTGGAAGGCAAGTCAGGAGAGGACTGGTCTTGAATGGAGTTCTTCAGTGGTGTTCAGGGCTGACCCATGTGTGGACAGTGCTTGGCTTAGTATAGCTTTTCACTTCCACTTCTAGTCATTGTTTTCAAGCATATCTTACATATGAAGAAGGTGACTTGTGCTGTATTTGGAGTAAGTGGAAAAGGAAAGTGCTTTCCTCAGACATGTTTTCAGTTGCTTCTGTGCTTGTGTAGAGCAGGCAGGTTACATTACATTTGGAGGCTGCACGAGCTCTCTGTGTGTTCCTTGGTTGCTGGTTATGTAGTGAACATGTGGCTTCCCTCTTCCATGGTCACACAGGGAGCAGCTTTGGTTTTACTCTTGGAGTGGATTTGATAAGAACTGACTTGCATTGTATGTAAAGCAATCAAGTTTCAAGTGTTGTGAAAACAAACACCTTCATGAGATAAATACGTAAGATACTGCTGGAGTGTGTGTGGTAGTAGAAATATTGCATTGAAATCACTGCTGGGCATCTAATCAAAAGCTGTCTGCTGGCTTGGTGTCTGGCACATGGGTCGTCATTTGCAGGCAGCTCAGTAGGTACTGGGCTCCCAGTCACTGTGTCACCAGGATGCCAGTCACTGCTAATTAGCAGCCATCAGACCTCTTAGCTTCCCATGAGATAGCCACTCTGAATTTACAGACGTTATGTGAAAGTAGAGACTTTTTTGTTGTGAGGTTTTTTTAATGAAAAAAAGCTATATTGATACACGTAACTTAGTAACTTGCAGTCTCAATCTAATGCAAAAAAGACAACTATCTCTAACTTCTGCTTCTCTTTTGTTTTTAAACTAGTACAAGCAATTAAAGAACATATCCCTGGGAACGCTTGGTTATGAACACGAAGGGTCAGGTTTAAGAATCTGTAAGCAACAGTACAAGAAAGGCACGATGCTTCCTTCCAATGATACACTGAACATAGATGTTTCTACTGAAACAGGTATGGTATTCTTGTACTACAATTGCCTTGCTGTGATGTACTTATATTCTAATGCTAAATCAGTAAAGTTTAAAGCCAATAGCCTTTTGCGTGGTAATCATAGGATAATTAACATGCCTTTTGTCTATGAAGAAGTGAGAAAACTTGTGGGTTGAGATAATGGTTTAATAGGTAAAGCAAAAGCTGTGCACTCAGGCAAAGCAAAAGGAGGAATTAATTCCCCGCTCCCCATGGGCAGGCAGGGGCTCAGCCGGGCTCCATCATGCGTAATGGTGACTTGCGAAGACAAAGGCCGTAACTCTGGATGTCCCCTTCTTTTTCTTCTTCCCCCAGCTTTATATGCTGAGCATGACATGATATTGCGTGGGACATCCCTGTCCCGGCTGTGTCCCCTCCCAGCTCCTCGTGCACCCCCAGCCCACTCGCTGATGGGGTGGGGTGAGAAGCAGCAAAGGCCTTGGCTCTGCCTCAGCACTGCTCAGCAATAATGAAAACATCCCTCTGTTATCAATGGTGTTTTCAGCACAAATCCAAAACATAGCACTGTACCAGCTACTATGAAGAAAATTAACTCTATCCCAGCCAAAACCAGAACAATGACCCAGTTCCTGATCCCACTAGCTAGTCCTCCTGATGGATAAGTTTGCTCAGAATGAACATTTTGCCTGATTTAACACTTGCCATTCAACCTGATTAGATCAGTTTTATGCTGCTTTCTGTGTGAAGTTTTTAAGATTACAGCTTTTCCTTTTCTTCTCCCAGAATGTATCTTTTTTAAGCCACAGGAGCTCGCTGGTAAGAAGGCTGAACAGAAGCTGAACTCCTCTTTTTTCAGTCTTGAATTTTACAGGTAAAGTGATGGCGGGGATTTTTTATTTTTAACCTGACCTTTTGTATGAATGTGGTGGAATCTGAGTTGTGCAGTTTTCTTACTTTGTGTATGTGTGTATTTTTGTGTGCATTTAGTTATATATATATTTATGCACTTTTTAAAACATTCAGGCTTATACAGGTCGAAATCTCCTTCAAGCTGAAAGGCATTGCTCTACAGACAATCCATGCCCGTGAATTGCCTGACTGCTATGCATTTCAAAATACTGTAAGTGAATATGGGGTATGGCACTTCCAACACTGTATATATAACAAAAGTGTAAGTTAAGGGGTAGACATCATCCTTGTATTTAGACTGGAAGGGAAAAGCAGTTGACCACGTCCCGGCCCTTACCCCTCCTTCCTAAAGGTTGCTGAAATGGTGTTGCCATGGGACAGTATTATTTTGTATCATAGTCCAGCTGGTAACTTCATAACCTGAGAAGGAGATAAGTAATTGTTCTAAAGATGAAATGTGAGATTTGGTTTCTTGGAATACTGCTTTTTACTCTGTATGTGACATGTTCTTAAATTATGTCTATACCAACGCGTAAGGTGATGGCTTTCTTAAAGCTTACCCGACCAACAAATATCGATGCATATTATGTCAACACACTTACCAAGATTTTTTTTTTTTTTTATGGAATTAAATTTTGTTAGTCTTGTTTCTGATATACTCTTATGTTTCCAGATAACTTTCAATAATAGAGCCCACAGTGGAAAAATCAAAATTTATTTTGATAGCGACACTGATATTCAAGAATGTAAAGACTGGCACATATTTGGCTCTGGTAAGCATGGTGCATGTGCGTTTGCATGATAGTGGTGTTACACATATCCATCCGCCTGTCACTTCTCCTCTGTAACAGTCTGTCTAGCAAAATGTTCCCCATCCTGTTCATCAATTGATATGAGTAAGCCAAAGAAAACACTTGATGTGGGTTCACATAATGGCTTATAAACCTGTGGATAAGAAGAATACAGTACAGAAAGTCAAACAAGTTTCTGATTACAGGTCATTGAATGAGAAGTGAGGTGGGATTTTTTTGTTTGGTTTTAATTTAATAATGTTGGTATGAGCCCAGGTCTGCATTTCTTTTACCCCATGTAGTTGTAACACTGGAGTACAGATGGACAGATGAACTTAGTGCTAAAAGGGGACACTTGTATTAATATACACATTTTTGGATTTATTTTTAAGAACTTGAACATGTTTTTCACCCTTGTGGCTCAGTCTCCATAGCTGTAGAAAGAGTATTTCTTATAACACATCTCTTTATGGGATGAGAGTGTTTCAATGCAAAATATATGACATTTTATAACAATTTGTGCTCAGAGATGTGAAAAAACTAACTTTACTTCCTTTCTATTACTCTTTACAGTTCTCCAGAAGAACACTCAGTATATTCTAGTCTTTGATGGATTTGTCATTTTAAGTTGCTTTGCTTCTCTCACCCTTTGCACACGATCCATTGTTCTTGCCTTAAGACTACAAAAAGTAAGCATAGTGCTCATAATGTCAATGCTTATTTTGTCTTTGTCTTGTTTGCTGCTAATCAGGTGATATCTTTTGAAATATCAGGTAGTATATCTGTTGCAGTATGTTGCGCTCTTGCTGTATCTGTCTCTAGAAAGGATGTGCAGATGTGTGTGATTCAGAGTTGCTAGCTGAATGGGTTTTTACTTCTGTTTGTGTAGTGCTGTAATAAAAAGTATTTTGTTGTGTATCTCAAGGGCAAAAGGAGGAGACTTTTTTTTTTTTGTTCAGGATTTTACCCAAAAAAACTTCCGAGTCTTTGACTGCTAACAGCCAACACATCCTGCACCTTCAAAACATAAATTTTTCCTTCCCTGGCTTCAGAGTAGAATTTCCACAGAAGTTTTGTCATAAATGAATGCTTCAAAGAACATGCATCAAAGCCATCTCTAACTGGAGAAAATGTAAAGCATAGCATATAGTCTAACTCTACCTGAATTTTTTGGTTTTTCTAGGACTGGAACCACCGTTTTCCAGTTCTTTCCTTTTTCTCCCTCTATAATCCCTTGTCGCCATCTACTGTCACCTTCTTTCCTGCTCACCCCCCCCTTTTGCAGGCTGAGACTAGCCCCGACCTTATCTTGAGCTGCTTGCAAAGTTTCATGTAAGCAGACTCAGCTCTTCTGGTCCAAATACTGATGCAGAAACACAAGCTGGGCCCTGAGATTTGCCAGTTTATAAACATTAATTGATACAAACTTTGCAAGCATATGGCTTATGGGAGTTGGAAAAATAGTTCAGGGTAGGCGGAAATGAAAGCACATATACTTGTTTATCTTGTTCAAGATATGCTTTTTGTAGTCTGGAAACAAGACAGGGGTGAAGAGGACACAATTCAGCAAAGCCATTGTCAAACTGCTGTCAGGATTAGGGACATCAGCATTTATTCATGAGCAAAAAGAGCGAGTGAAAGCAGATAGGTAGTGTTGGGTGTGGGAAGTGATATTGTCAGCTCTGTTGGAAATAAGAGCTCTTGCCTTATTTGAGTTATTAATTCTCTCTTTCACTCCTTTAATTGAGGGGCCTTGCTCTGGAGGTGGATAGAAATTTTTATGAAGGGGCTAAAAAGGGAATGACAAGACATAGTTAGGCTAGTTAGCATTGGTTATGAAGTCAACTCTTCTGTGGAAAGCTGTTTTTCAGTGGCCTAAACTAATCTTATTTTTTTTTCCTATTTATTTCTGTTGCTATTGAGAATGAATTTTAAGCTATTATTTTAGCAAATACTATAGGAAAAGGGGTATGTGAAACTTAAACATTGCTAAACTACTGGGGCATCTGTACATATTTTTTGTCTAAGGTGACCTGTAACAAAACATCTAAATGCTTGTCAATAGAGATTTGTGAACTACTTCTTGGAGAAATACGGGCGTCATGTCTGTCATGCCGATCGCTTGGAGTTCATAAATGGATGGTATGTCCTGGTAATTATCTGTGATGTGATGACAATCATTGGGTCAATCCTAAAAATGGAAATAAAAGCCAAGGTGAGATTTTAATACTTCAGATAAAATACTAGTCGTGTTACAACCATGTGTAATATGTTTTTTAACTTGGGGACAAATGGAAGTGAGTGATCATAGTCATTAGTCATCTTGTTTACTTTTGTTAATTCTTATTTCTTCATTTCCTAGTGCTAGTTTGACTAATAACTGATTTCATTCCCTTTTCCCCAAAGTTTCTCAGTTAGACCACATAACCTATGTAAGCATCTTATTTCCGTAGTGCTAAATCCCCTCATCTCTGGTATAGGACTTGTGGGTAGACAGTTTCTAACAAAAAAACCCATCGATTTGGGTTGTGTTATTTCTGTAAGAAGTAGTAGTACATACTGTACATGGAAACCAGGAGGCATCCCCTTGGATAAAACAGAGGTCTTGATGGCTTGTGGGAGTGGAAACATGTCTGTTACAGCTTGCTTTCCTGGCCTGTCCAAACTACAGGCAGCGTCACCTCCTGGTCCTTCACCTCCCAGGCTGGGCTTGCTGAAATCAATGTGTTTTTTGCCAGCTTTTCAGGGTTTTTTTGGGGTGTGCATGGGGGGGGGGGGGGTTGGTTGTTTTTTTTTCTTTTCTTCTTCAGTAGAGCTGTATGTCAACAATTCATGTGTTCACAAAACACTGTATTCTGGGAAACACCGGGTAGGTAGTGTGCTGCTCCTGCTTCGTGCGTACTAAGGCTCAAAGGGTAGATGCCCAGGATGGCCTTCAGAGGAAGCACTTGGGAACCTCCAGCTGTACGGCAAGGTGGGGGGTTGAGGGTAGGAAGTCTTGAGCTAGGTGAGTATCTTGTGCTTATTGAAACCAGCTCTAGCCTTCGAAAGTAAAATGCATGTAGAATTGGTTGTAAATTTCACTGGTAGTAAAAATGATCAGGCTCCAAACAGCTGGCAACCTGTTCAGAGATGTAAATGCATGTAGCATGGAAAGGGCTGTAGTCATGACGCTCACTTTGCATTTAAATGATGGCTCATGTTTAACTAAATAGTGAATGAGAGTATATTTGCCTAACAATAGCATATATTTAGCCTTTTTTAAAACAAAAATATGGAGATATTCAGTCTAATAATAAAACTGTGTCAGAACAAAAGTAAAGGTTTTAGTTTTTCGTGCAAAAGTACAAGAATATCAGCACAGATGTGCTTTCATTTGCAGCACTGTTGCATTTGGGTGATCTCATTAAATGACTGCAGTTCACTTTGGTCTGAGATTTGTGATGTAGCAACATCCTTTCAGTATTGGACTGCCCTGCTTTGTTTGAGCTGCTGGAACTTGAATAGCTGTCAAGCTGACATACCTACTGCTTTGTAACTTCACCACCTGCTCTGTTTGGATCCCTCAGAACCTCACAAGTTACGATGTCTGCAGCATTTTACTTGGAACATCAACTTTGTTTGTCTGGGTTGGAGTCATCAGATACCTGGGATATTTTCAAACATACAATGTAAGGCAGGAATCAAATATTCCACAATTAAAGCATATATTTGTCACTCTTCCTCAGGTCTCTAACTTGTGGCTTTTTCCCCTTCTCCTTTCTTCCACCCTGACGTGTAGGTGCTCATTTTAACTATGCAGGCATCATTGCCCAAAGTGCTAAGGTTTTGTTGTTGTGCTGGGATGATTTATCTTGGCTATACCTTCTGTGGTTGGATTGTCCTGGGACCTTATCATGAAAAGGTATGTACTCCTTTTCTTGTCTAACAACGTGTGGATATCTGTGTATGTAGTTCCTAGTTATAACAATAGAAATGGCTCTTAAATTCATGTTTTTGTTTAAAAGCTGTAACATGAAGAATATGGGAATGTTTCTCCTTCCATGTGTACCTCGTGCTGCCTGCTCAGTTTAACAAAATAACTGTATTCTTGCTTTCGCTGTGTGCTTGAACTCAATGTAATGTCAAACACAAGGCTGTTTTTGTGATGAGTGGATGGTTTATCCATGCAATGTCTGGCTGGGGACTAGAGGTAAATTGGTCTATTATCTCTTTCGCCCACTCTGGCAATCCCAGTTCAGTTGGGTTAGAGAGACACTAGTTCACCGTTACTATTTCTGGGAATCTCCTTGACTCTGACTTTGTTTTTCCAAATCTTTCCTGTGCCATGTAACTTCATCTCCTAAATCTTGACTCATAAAGGGGTGGATGAATGCTTGTATTGTTTACTTTGCTTCCTGTGTGTGGGTGTGTTGTGGGTTGTTTTTGTTTGTTTTCTTTTTTTCTTTAAGGTTGATACCAAAGTGTGTGCCTGGTATGTAGTCTTGTATGAAACCTGGGTATAGCAGTAAAGCTTTGTATATTCTAAAACACGAGCGAAAAACCTCTGCAAAGCTTGTTTGTGGTTTTTTTTTTTTTTTTTTTTTTTTTTTTTTCCCTTGGCAGATGTTCTATGTGGCAGTTTGAAAGAAGGCAGATTCTTGTGATAAATTCTAGATGTCCATTAATCAGTAACAAATGTATGACTTCTCAATTTCTGGTTATACACAGTATATATTATAACAGAGACACATGCTGCAGTGCTTGCTTCAGCTTCTTGCACCCCCAGAGCTTGGATTTCTCAAACATATAATTTTCTCCTTTTAAGAGACATAGATATTCAGTCTGCACTGTTGATGACAATACATTTCTCCATGGAATGCTGGATGCTGTGGGATCCTCAGTCATAATAGAGGCTCAATTGCTTCTAGCAGGCACAGCATAAATACTGTTGTAGCTTCCCTGCAGCAAGTATGTTACTTGTCCAAGCAAAAGAAAGTATAGTCAATACAGTGCTTAACTACGAAAATGTTACCTCTTGCTAAATACAACAGATCAATGTCAAGGACAGCAGCTGCAGCTGTGTGGGTTCCTGTCTCTGGCAGTTCCCCCGCAACCCCGCTGGAAGGCAGCACGGCACCGTGCAGAGCTGCCGGGCTCTCCTGGTGAGAAATGGGAAGAGCCTTCCTTGCTCTGCATGTTCCCACCAGGGAGGTCCTTGTGCTCAAAAATTCTGAAGGCCTTCAGTCATACATGGAAATACATATGGGTTTCTTAACTTCTACAGCCAGAGAGAGGGAGTGGGAATCCTGCATTTTGTGTTATGTCAATCCAGGGGTTTATAGGTAAGCAGTCCTTAGCAGGTTTCTCTCTGTACCCAGGCATCACAGCTTGCAGGTTACTCAAGAGTTACCTATATCATGCACCCCTTCTCAGAAGGTGTGCTGCTGGGCTTCATAATGGCTTTTAAAATAAATACAAGTAAAAAAAAAAAATAGGCCATAAGTAATACCAGACCTGCTGTTCCTGTGCAACAGTATGCTCTCCTTACAAACATGCCTCTTGACATCTTGTTTCCAATATAGGACTGCGGTTCAAGTGAGCGTAGTCACATTACTTCATTGATAATAGCTATATTAAACCATTGTGCATTAGTTCATATTTTCCAATGTAGTACAGTTAACTAAATCTATTTATTTAGAGGGATAGAGTGATTGTGGAAAGTACGCTTACCTGGTTGCAGAATGGAATTTAATATCAGGGTGTGTTCCAGCTTGGGGAAATGGAGTTAGGAATTTAAAAGGATGTCCTTGAAATGAAACCGTGATTTTGTCCAGGGTGTGCTTAGCAGCTTCACAACACAGCTATAGCTTTTACCTACAGCTCAAGGTTTTTTGAATGACAGATAGATGATGTTATCACTAGGCAAATACTGTTTAGACTATCTGAGCTCTGAAGGCTATATGCTCTCTCTAACTTCTTAATACAGTATTGATTAATTATCCCTACTCCAGTAATGCTGCAGAGCTGTGTAACCAGATGATGTGGATTCTGTTCCCAGCATACTACCACTGATTTACTGCGTAGATTCTGTGAAATCACCTTATGTGCTTTGGCAAACAGAATGATATTTTCCTGCAGGTCTCAAATATCTTAATATTCAATAACTTAAACTTTCTGTGGTGGTCAGTTGCCAGCTGTTTTGCCTGTTAAGCATCACAAGTTTATTTCTTGATAATAAATCTTATTTCCGATGTCACTGTATAATGCTTAGCCAGGATTGTACTTCTAGATGGCTCTATAACTGACATATATGTTTCAGTCTGAATGTATGAGAAAGAAGGTGTGGTAACACTTGATTTGACTGAATTGGCTTTTTTATTCTGCTTTGAGTAAAACTAAAAAAAATGTACTTTTTTTATGATACTTTTCACTTTCCCTTTAATCTGGATGATTGATTTTTACATTCTGTTAATAATTTGTGTTCATTGTTTTCTAGTTTGAAGATCTGAACACGGTGGCTGAGTGTCTGTTTTCTTTGGTCAATGGTGATGATATGTTTGCAACATTTGCTCAAATCCAGCAGAAGAGCACACTGGTGTGGGTGTTCAGTCGGTTATATCTGTACTCCTTCATTAGTCTGTTTATATACATGATCCTCAGCCTTTTTATTGCACTCATTACTGACTCCTATGACACCATAAAGGTAAAACATTTTTTTTTTCCCCATTACACTTCTAATCGGTTTTGTATTCATTCTTGTTAATCACTCAACACTATAGTATCTAGCATTAGTTCTGATGACTGGTGAGGCTATTAAAACCTTTTAGCTTAATCTGTGGTGAAATTGGGAGGATGACATCCAAATGACTAAGCAGTAATTGGTTTGGAAAATAGATCTTAGTGCGTGTCTGTGTTTAGTATTTTCTGCTGCTTCACCTGGCTTCAGAAAGTAACAGCTAATGGAAACATAAGTGGAAGGATAAGTGAAAAGAGTAAATTTTTAAGTGTAGTTACACAGAGCAGGATCAGTCTTGTTTGACGTGAACATTTCTTCTTGTGGCACCAGAAACTGAGGTCAAAGTTTGCTGGCATCTCAGGGAATATACCCTTGGCAGGAGTGTGGCAAGGGCCAAGTAGATAACTCTGAACTCATTTAAGTGTCCAGCCTTGCTTAACGTGTTGTTTGGAAATGTTTGGTTAAAAGGAAATGCCTTCTGAAAGACCCACTACTTCTCATTCAAGTTAAAATTGCATCATCCATTTCCAGTATAAACTGGCTGAAAATGAAACAAGTTTCCGGTGATTACCTCTTGTTCTTGTTCTCTACTGCTGTCTCTCCTTCATGCTTCTGGTAGCTGCAGTAACTAGTGGGAACACAATGTGGATCATGCCCTTTAGCTTGTCCCTTTCTTGCCTTAGTGTCAGATAAACAGGCCAGCAGAATAAGGCTAGTCTGATGTGAACCACAACTTCCAGATCAGGCAAGAGCTCCACTCCCTAAGCATCTCAAAATACAACTTAACTGTCTGTGCTTCTGAGTTTATTGGATGGTCTGACCTGTGAAACAGGGGTTGGCTGTTACTCTTCCCTCTGAGCACTTCATGTGGATCAATGGCCACACACAATTCAGCCATTTCAGTGTGCTAAACTGATGTTTTTCAGATCATTTCCTCAGTATGACAATGCTGAATATCCACATTAGGGCCCTTCAAATCCAGCATTGGAGTTCCTAGGGAAAATGAACCCAGATCACCCACAGTGAGCACAGTAGCCAATGTGAACAAGGGAGAATCAGTGCCAGTATAACTTGAGAACGCTTGCTTGATCTTATGGAGAGCAAACAAAATGTAAGAGAATCTGTGAACAATATGAATTTTATGTCACTTAAATTGCTTTGTTCCACCAACTACATATGTGGTGCTTCTAGGACAGAATTGTACTTTTTTTCTTCTTACAGCAATACTGAACAAATGAACCAAATAGCCTGGTTTGGGCTACCACACTCTAGAGGAAATTTTAAAACACTTCATGCCCAGTAACTTCTCATGTGTTGTGAATAAAATGCTTTTTCTTTCAGAAATACCAACAAAGTGGATTTCCAGTAACAGACCTACATGAATTTCTAAAAGACCATGGCAGTGTTGCTTACAGAAAAGAACAGACTTCCATGCCATTTGTCTGCTGCTGTAGGAGGTCAGTAGGGTGTTTTTAATGAGTGCTTTTTCTCAGAACCACACCAGTCGGCTTCTCACTGCAAAGTGCTGTTTCACAAATGCTAGAGCAGCCAGAATTCAGCCTGTGGAATATTTGAACTCTGTTTCTCTTGTGCTTTACTTGTTGTTAGATCTTTAGTCTGCTGATGGTGCAAGGGCAGCAAGTCTGAGCTTTAATGCATGTTTTTAAGTGTTTTGTTTATGAAAACTACCATTCAGAAACTGGTGGAAGTTGATGGGAGAAATGCATATTATAACATGGAACTGCCAAGGAGTCAAGAGTGAACTAAATCTCTGCTGCTTAAGGTTTTGCAAGCCTTCTCTTTCTAAAAAGCTTTTCCACTAGGCTAGGAGCAGTAGCAGAAAGCAAGAGGATGTGATTCGGCCAGTACTTTATCCCAAAGCTGTGCTGTTTCAGTGGGGCAAACTGGTTCAATACCCTCTGTCAGAATATTGGAAACACACTTGTAAATGTCACCAAACTCAAGCCTTTGGAGGTTTTAGCCAGTGGTCCTTTTAAAGCTGGTGTTGGTGAGATGTTCATCTCACCTGGTGCTTGCTGGTTTGGAAGTCTATTCTTTGAATTCTGTTTCTGAGGAAAACGAACACACTTCTGAATTCCTAACTGAGAGAAGAGGGATCTTGTTGCTGTCCTGAGGCAATCTGGGAGAATTCCTGCTTTCACACAGAATGATCCCGGGCACTGTGCAAGGAAGCCAGGCTATAGGAGGAGGAATAGAGCTAAATGTGAACATTTGTTCAATCCCAACTGGTGTAATAAATCCTGTTTTAGCAGCAGGACACTCGTCTACTTACATACTGAGGCTTTTGTGAAATGCAACGTTACACTTTTGATGTACTCTGGTAGAGGGCAACCTTGTAGCCAAAAAGGAGCATGTGAGATGATGATGGGCAGGTATCCCAGTAGCTGCTGTGGTCATTTGAAAGCCAACTAATTTGTAAGAACTCCAGCCAGGTACAGCTTCAGGTTTCACGTCCAAGTCATTGTGTAGGATAAAAGATTTTTGTCTGCTTGAACATAATAAATATGCTTTACTGTAATAAGCTGCAGAGTATGGGGGGCAAAAGCCTGGTAGCTGGAGTGAAAATCTAGAGCCTTTGCTACTATAACAGTTCATGCTTGATTGTCCCAGTGCAGGTGTTGGAGCTGTGTGCTGAAATGGGAGAGCACCAAACAGAAGGATCAAAACTCTAGTTTTGTATGGGTAAATGCTTCCTATTGCATTTCTTGCTGAGTGAAAAATGGTGGCTTTTTTTTGTTTTGTTTTGCAGACAACAGAGTGATGACAACTTGATACTTATTAATTGATGATTACATGTTGAAATTCACCACTAATATATGCAAAGAAAGTATAGTAGTATGGAGAAGAATAATTCTCCAAATTGCCGTGAAACCCACTCTCTGGACCTGCCTGGTTGTGAACAGACTGATCTTACCCAGTTAAGGTGTTGGAAGAAAAGCTGCTAATGTGTCATCAGCTGGCTGACCAGGAGGAGAGCCCAGAAGCTGTGTCTGGAGAGCTGTGAAGAACTCTGTTTTCTTGCTCCAAGTTCTGTCACATCAAAGAAGGCTGATCCTTGAGCATTGTCCGTGGAAGCTCTATTTGCTAATTACCTCTAAGAGAAAGAAAAGTGGCCCTGAATAAACTGTTGCTGTTAACAAGAAAAAGAATTATATGAAAATAATTTTTTAAAACAATAATTCCATGCTAAAAAGTATTAAATAAAAGGTGGTCAAGAAGGGAGGAGTTTTTCACTTAGTGATGCATTCAGCCTGTAATTTCTACTTGGCACAATTCATTTCCTTGAAATAAATTTATGTAAAACTACAAAGTTGGACAAAAGTACAAAAAATGTTATACAGGAAGGAGAACAACAATTAACACAAGCCAGATACAGATTGCAGCCTTTTCTTTAATGGATTTACTAAAAACAAAAGCAGTTGGTTACTCTTTTTTTGACTGCTAGTCTTTTCTATTATATCTACAATATTTGTATTGTCATCACCTTCTGACATCTAGTGCTTCTCTTCCCTAAAGCAGGTGAGGTGCATCCTGTACCCTTAGCACTGTGAGCCACGGTGTAGGAGCCCCTAAGCTCTGACTCAAACTCCTGTCCAATTTAGTAGTACGGCAAGTGTGACCTGCCAAAGACACTGCTCCGATAGGTACTACTTGTTTGTGAGAGAATCCATAGGTAATGAGGGGAAAGTATTATCAACCAGAGGAATGTGATTTTAAAACTTAATTTCTATAATGGAATAATAAAGCTTTCTTGTCCAGTATTGATTTTTAATTTCTTTTTAATCACATGAGCTGCTTGCTAGTGAGACTACTGCTTCAGCCCTACCATATTAGAACAGGTCACTAATGTATTATAGAAACTAATTTGTCTTCACCATCTGTTTGGTGGGTTTTTTTTTCTCTTGGAAGAAAGATAAAAACCATTTGCTGGAGCTTCTCATTGGCCCTCTATTCCACAGAGGTTTAACTTTACAGGAAATCTGGCATATGTTGACTTGTCATTTTGTGCATTAATACAGGTTTGGATACAGTTTCTGACTGGTAGGTGGTCCCACTCCAACTGCTAAGGAGGTGATGCGCAGTCATGGGAGCAGAACTGGAGCATAAGCTTTTGCAGAGTATTCTGAAAATAAGCTGTTGCTTTTGGTTGTCTTCTCTGGGAATAAAAAGCTTTTGCTAATTGCTTATTGGATTTAACAAAAGGGGGGAGAGAAATGGATGGAAAGGCAGTGAAGAAGGTTGTATTAGAAAGAAACAGGCAGGAAGGAGGAAAAAATTTTGAGCCACCTTCAAGGTGAGTATTCATGGAGGGGAGCGGGGTGGGTGAGAGTTGGAGCTCTTATGTTGGCACCTTCTGTTGGCACCTTCTGTTGATGGATGAAGCAGGAAAAAGCCGCTGGAGTAGAGGCTGTTTGGTATTTCGTAAGTGGTGCTCGCATGTAAGGCTTCACCTAGTCTTTAGCACTCCATCTAGGTTTTATGCTGTAATTGTTACCAGGATTTCTGAAAAACGGAGCAGAGACTTTCTGCTGAGATTTTCTTTTGTCAGTTCTCCAGCTCTGATCAGACCCCTGAGTAGCTCTGTACTCCTCGGATGACACATGCCTGGTCTTGGTGAATGCTTCAGGTAAGTAGCAATGGGTCAGATCCATCTGATCATGATAGTCAGATAAATTTGACTTTGTACCACCTCCTACATTTGTGCTCGGTTTTTCCTTCATGGCAAAACTGTGTGTACTCAGTCCTGCCCTTCGGGGTCAACAGGAGCCTCAGGGTTTTGGTATCGCTGCATTGGGTGTGAGGTGGTTCTTTGCCTTCTATGCTACATTTAAAAGAACAGCGCCAGGGGTTGCTGGAAGGAAGTGGCACATGCACCCGTCTGTACCGTCCTGATCTACTCCCAGAAGTTACTGCCGTTTTACCCGGGTTTTGCTTTTGTTTCCCAAAACGGGCCCGACGACGGACCTTCCGCTGGGCTCTTCGGGCAGCACGACCCCTCCCGCGGGCCGCCTGACGCGCCCCGCCTCGACCCGCATCGTGGCGGCGGGGGGGAGCCAAACCTTCGCACCTGGGAGAAAACAAACGCGGCGAGGGCCGCGTTCCCGCGCGGGGCGGGGCGGGGCCGGGCGGGGCGGGGCACGCGGGGCGGGAGCGGGCGGCGGCGCGGCGCTGCGGGGGCTGCCGGTGAGCGGGGCCGGGGCAGGGCCCCCCGCCTCCCCACGGCGGGGCGGGCGCGTCCCGGGGCCGGCGGCGGCGCGGCTGAGGGGCCGGGGATGGGAGCGGCTTCATCGCGGGCTTAATGAACTTCGGGATTTATTAACTCTTTTTCCCTTGTAGTCGGGCAGGAAGAAACTTTCCGCAGTTCGATTCAACTGCCTTTCACCCCCCCATCGCCGCGGCCTGCCCCTTGCCGGTGAGCTGGAAGCGGGGTCGCGCTCCGTCTCCTTGAGGGCTGGCTACCGCGGGGGGCAGCTCTGGCTACCGGGGAGGGGGGGTACAGCCCTGGCTACCGGGGAGGGGGGGGTACAGCCCTGGCTACCGCGGGGGGCAGCCCTGGCTACCGGGGAGGGGGGGTACAGCCCTGGCTACCGCGGGGGGCAGCCCTGGCTACCGGGGAGGGGGGGTACAGCCCTGGCTACCGGGGGGGGGGGGTACAGCCCTGGCTACCGCGGGGCTGCACCTCTGCGCTGTACACGCCTCTCGGCGTCTATAGCTATATAATGCGTGTCTCAAAATATAGCTGATTCCTACATATACATGTGGGAGTTTTGATATATTTGAAGCTTCGTTTGCACATCTCTGGATTTGCGTGCGTATCGCATCCTGCTCGGGGCACCGACAGCAAGCGTGTACCGCCTGGGGCTTGGCACAGGTTCTTTCATGGAGGTATTTTTTTAAGAGGTATCATCTGAATCTTTGCAATACACTGGAAAATACAATTATATTATTTTGCATTATATCTTTTGATTAGCTTTTTTCCTTAAGGGAAAAGAAAAATGCACTTCTGTACCTTTGTGTTTCCAGCAGACAGGTGAGTAGGTATGTTCTCACTTCTGTGATATGAATCTAGAAAAAGACATTTCTTGTTACAGGTTGGTAAAGTGCATTGTTGTAGCTTTGTTCTTTAAGCTGAATATGTAGTTTCTTGCACGTTCTTATGATCTAAGAGGTGTAGCAGGAAGTAAACGCAGATCCAGTTATGTGGTAAAAAATCTGATTTCACTAAGTTTATCTGTGTACTGAAAATTAAGTGAAATTAAAACAAAACAATTTTGCACAATCAGTAAAGAAGCAGCAGCTCTTACCAGCAAGGAAAGCTGAAAGATGTATTTGGCTTTTCGCAGAATGCCAGACTATAGTTTCACACAAGTTGGATTGACTGTATCCTTATCCTCCTGTGCTATGACTTAACTGTTTCAGAACATCCACCAGCATAGTCTTTATGCTATCAGGTAATAAAATAAAATCTCTGAAATAGAAAGTCTGACATCATAGAGAATATATTTTTCTTGGGTAGTAGTCTTAAAGATTCACGTACCTGGATTCTACTTTTAAGCCATTAGGTCCAATTCAGTGTGTCTAGCAAATGTTTATTGCAACCCACCATTTCTACCAGTTCCACTGAAATGTTTGCTTGCAAACCAGGGCTCTGTATCTGTCAACAGATCTGATACAGTCAGGTGGCTTGTTTTAATCAGAAGTGGTGTGATTCAGGTCCTCATCAGCTATGTTCTGAAAATAAACAGTAAAAGTTTACTTGGTTGTGCTTGTGCTGAAATAGTCTGTAATCACATTCTGTAGGTTTTATGAAAGAAAGCTGATTTGTTGAACTGTAAAATGGAGTTGATAGTGATCAATGAGCAGACCTAGAAGTTCTGCAGAAATGGAAAATTTAGTTTAGAAGCAGAACAGGTATTTTCTTCTAGGCATGTTTCACAACGTACAGGCTGTTTGAATGGCTTTTAAATACTTTAAATGCTGGGTCTGTTTCCGCATTATATGATGACCTGCCAGCTCTTTCCAGAACCACACTTAAAGGAGACTAAATGAAAGCTTTGCAGTGAAGTTTTTAGTTTGAACTCCATATATAGATTTAGTAAACCGTAATTTCAGAAAGTCTTAAATTACCAAAGTCTGAAGTCTAAACTTGTGGTAACTAGTGAGTTACTTAGTATCTGTCTCTAACAACTTTCTGCAGTGGATCAGAGCTTTAAAAAGCAATTTAGTGTAGTAGAGCAGCTTTGTACTAAAGGGATTTCAGGAGCTGGAGCCCGAACTTTGCAATACCTTGTTGTACGTGCCCCTGTATCTCAGTGCTTCCCAGTTCAGCTGCCTGTGCTGGTCTGCAGCGGCTCGCCGGGGCGCAGCTCTGTCACATACACAAACAGGGTGACACTTCTGTGCCCCAGCAGTGATTTTTAAGCCTCTTATCAGTCTGCGTGTACAGTGCTGTGGTCATGGCTGGCGGTACTACTTCCTCTCTCTGCAACTTAAATATTTAGTCTTGAGGTTCTACATTTTTGCTAGGCTTAATACTTTTAAGATCCTTTGTTTGTACCATAGAGCCTTGGTACTTTATGCAGGATGTATGATGAATAAGAAAACCTTAGGAGTTTCCACCACCGATATGTAAGAGGTGCCAAGTAATCATCTTGATTCCCTTTACCCCACTCCCTTCCCTTTTTGGTCCAGAAGATGATGCCACTAAAATGGACTATTACTGGAAATGACCAGAACTGTGGTGGAAGCATGAGCGCTGCTGTACTTTCCATCAAATTCACATTATGTAGATGAAGCGGGCTTGGTGTGGAAATGGATGTGGCACTCTGCTCTCCTTATTCTAAAAGGCATTGAAGACTGGGATAATGGGATAATGCTGCTCATGCATGCTTGATTTGAGTTCAGACAATTATCTGAAACTGGGGATACTTAAGTTACAAAGAAAAAATGTAGCCAAACACAACCAGAAGTAGATTCCCTTGCTAATAAATAAATTCTCTGGATTAAAAATTTACTTGTTGAGCCTTACAGTTTTTTATAATATTTTTTTTTCCAATTTGTAAAGCTGAATTTTGAAAATGGCCTTGAAATAGTATATTCTTAGTTCCTTGAAGTGGACCATGTAGCATGCTGTTCCAAGTACAGGCAGTGCTCACAGAATTCCCTTAATAAACAAAATGTAAAATGGTTACTTCTGAGATAATTTGTCTTTGTAAAACCTGATAAATGAATGTTGGCTTCCATTGCATCCCCTGATAGTACCATATAAAAAAAGCTGTGGTTTAGATTGAGATATTTGGGTATAACTTTGTGTTATTTATGTACTTCCTTTCAGTTTGTTTCTCTAGATTGGTTTTTGTTATAGTATCAATTAACTATTAAAGACAATTAAAAGTGAACCAGAGTACTTACCTCACAAAACTTCTTACAGTTACATATTAACATTTTTGGCCTCTGCTGTGTTACACACCCTTTTCTGCACTGGTATTTCTTTCTAAGCTGAGGTAGCCTGAAAGGGTTTCTTGGGTTACTGTGCAATCATTTGGCTGTGCCGTGCATGTATGCAGGGTGTGGAGGGGAACAAGGAACCGATTCCCTTTCTGAATTGGTACTACTTGTGTGTATAGCTTGGCTGCCCAGCACCCCAGCTCTCTTCTGCAGCCTGCAGCTTCCTCTCAGAGTGAGGTGAGAAAGAGACTTTTCAGTAACTAGAAAAGAAAAGCAGCACCAGTTGTTTACACAGAAGAAGAGGAAGGGACAGAGGGTGTTCGCATCTGCGGGTGGCACAGGGTGCAGGCAGGTAAGAGGACTGCTGTGCGGAGCCCTTGCCGAGGGCTGTGCGCTCTGCAAGCCTCCAGGCACTCCTTTCGTGGGACTGTATCAAGGGGCATCTGCTGCCTGTAGGGTAAGTTTGAAAAGCCTAAGCAGTATGTGCAGATAGTCAATTGCTGCTGCTTAATATTTCTCTGCAGTAGCAGTTTGAATGCAGAGAGTCTTTCAAGTGACTTGCCTCCTTGCCGTGCCACCAATGCCTGTGACCGGTCAGTGTGATAAACTCAGCTTTCCGAAGAGCAACTTCTGTAACAAGTTTCAAAATATCTTAGAGATCTGTATTTAATACCTCGTCTTTGCTAATGGAGAGGGGGAGGCAGGGAGGTGAAGTGCTCCGGCGTAGGCTGGCAGCCTGCCCACGTTGCAGGCTGAGCCTGGGCGCTGCTCGCTCCTGTGTGCTGTCCCACGGACACTGTACTGGCTTTGCCGTCTCTCCTTCTGTGCCAGGGTGTAACATTTTGGATGCTGGACCGCCCTGCATTTCTGCACAGAAGTCCCTGTGCCAGCTCAGAAAAAACAGCAGTAAACCAGTCCCGGGTTCTGTCCGGGCGAGCTCCCCTCGCCTCTCACTCAAGCTAACTTCCAGCCCTGCTACAGGGCTTCACTGCTAGAGTCCTCCTATAGATTCAGTCCTGCCCTACGGACTTTCCAGTCCAGCTGCAAACTCGGCTTGAATCCTCTCACAGTGGCTCACTGTGCCAGCCCGTGCATGTGTGCTCCCTCTCTCTTGCATTTACACGGGAGCGGAGCAGAAGCTATCAAAGTCCCCCAAACTGATGCCAACCCTTCAATAAGGTTGTGGCCAATGTAGTGAAACCTTTTGGTTTTTAATGGACAGGAAAGAGGCAAAAAACCACCGGGGTGTGTCATGAATCACATTATGGCTTGCAGGCTAAACTTTACAATGACCTTCTCATTAAAATACTACTTGAGTTTTCCTTCAGATATGTTTACATTAATGATAAGTAACTCAACTTAGAGCTGATTCACAGGCCGAATTTAATTTTGAATCAAAGCGACTTAAAAGGTAATTTTTAATCACAGTTTGGATTGGCAAAATCCTATATTTAAATAACTGATATTAAATTTCATTATAAATATACAGATTTTTATTAACTTTCTTGAAGCAAACTAGATTCTAATTGAATAACAACTATTGAAGCATGTTAGCTTGCAACTAGCTGAAGCTTTTGTCCAAAACATTATCTAGGTGGTGTTTCACTAACAATTTATTTAAGTAGCAAGTGCAATATATTTCTACATACTCACGCAAATTCTTTACTTTTATTTTAAGAATGGCGAAGAATATATTCTGACTTGATGCAAGTTGCACTTACATAGAGGAATTTGAAATCAATTCAATTATACAAGCTGTCTTTAAGACAAACAGAGCTCAAGATGTGCTGGATTGTGAAGAATTCTTAATGTATGCTTTTGCATTTGAAAGCAGTTTCACTGAACCAAATCTGCTGAGATTTTTGGAACAGATGATTTCTCCCACTCAAAGCTTATGTTTACTCAGAGTAGTAGAGGAAAACACACTTCACAGTCCATCAGTTTCTGATCTTTGTAGCCACTATTGGTTGAACTGAAATAATTAGATTGAAATAAGGAAAAGAAACTTTTTGACAAGTGTATTCTTTTGGCATTTGCAAAGTTTTTATTATTTGCTTGCGAGTGACTTGTGGCAAGCTAATATCTCAACCCATCTGTAGAGTATGCAATACGCGGTTACTGCTGCCAAGCTTTAGGAGATCTATATGGAGGGCTATACAGAGTGGCACTGAAGACGTGAGTAGAGATGGTTTGCTGTCCTTTCCCACCAAAAAAATGAGAAGTATCAAGCTTGTAAGAACCACTTTCAAAGCAAAAGAAGGCAATTCTTCGTGAAGCGAGTAGCAGAGCTGGGGATCTTGCCGCTGCAGGCTCTAGAAGACTTGTCTTTATAAGGCTGGGTTAACCAATTTAGCTGTTTTTATACTATTTCAGTTTCTATTATTTTAAAAACTTTTCTGAAAAATATTTTGCCTGTATTTTCAAATGTGTGTGTAGTTAATAAAAAAATCTGAGATATATAATACTTAAGGATGTGGGGTTTTGTTTTGTTTTGTTTTGTTTTTCTTTTTAAGTTTAAACCTGCCCTGATTAAGATAAATGTTGCTGATTTGACTGCAGAAGAGAAGATCTGGAGAATAAAGTCCTGCAATGTGTTAAACTGATATGTCAAGAAATATGGGATATCCTATCACACATCTCTCATGCCTGGTGTGGACTGGGGCAGGCCCACTGAGGATACAGCTGCACAGCTCTGTCACAGCTGCACAGCTCCCCTGAATGTCAGGCTCGTTCTGCTGGGAGGACTTAAAATGAAATGAGGGTGTGAAATAAACCACTGTCTGGAAGGACCCTGGCACGACAAGACAGCCAAGTGCTACATCTCTGCTCTGAAGGACTGGGATGCAAACGAGCTCCGGTTCAGCTACTGCTTTGATGCAGCTCCCATTTGGACGCCTCCAGAGTCTGCCCTGTGACCCTGAGACCTCAGCTGGATGCTTTTCTACTCCCTCTTGCCTTATCTCAACACCTCAAGACATCTCTTTCAAAAACATTTGCCATTTGAGCTCTGCCGTGTGACTGTGAGTGTTTGTTGTGATTATTTTAGTGGAAAATTACAGATGTGTGATTTTTTTTTTTTTTTCAGGTGCTACTTCAAAAGTCGATGGGATTTCAATAAGCTAAAGTATTTAGAATAAGTTCATAGTTGGTATTTTGAATTTCTTTAAGCTTGTTCTCCAGATGAGATGCAAAAAGTATCTGCAGACACTCTTCTGTCACTGCAAATAAAAGAGATTCATATGTTGAGTTGATTACACAGTAAGATACAACATGTTCAGGAAGTCTTCCCTATAATTTTCACAGATTTTTTTTTTTTTTTTCTGCCATTCTTACCCAAAATGCTGCTTCTATTTGCAGACATTTGGGCTGTTCTGTAAAAGCTTCATGTCAAGCTCAGCAAGTCCTTTACTGCTTTGGTGGGTAAGAACAGAGCCGTCTCAGTTGGGCAGGGTTCCCAGAACTCAGCTGCTTGAGTAGCAGTTGCTTGCAGCTCCTCAGGGACTTCTGGTCACTTACAGACGTAATTTGATTTTTGAGTACCTCCTAGGTGAGAAGGGGGAAGGTACTGACTGCCCAACTCCACCATATTGCCCTGAACAGGGAGCGGGAGGCACTGAATACTAGTTGAATCCTTACAGTGCATCTGAGTTGCCGAGGCTTTTTTATTTTTAGATGAAAGGATGCTCTGTAATACTTCAGCACAAGGGATGATTTACTTGTTTCCTTCCACTTCTTGTCCTTAAGTAGTTGTTCTTAGTTCTGACTATGTACTTGAGTTTGATGCTTTAAATAATATATTATTTTATAAAAGAAGTGGCTGCCTAGGTTCTTGAGGGTAATAAAATGGACAATAATGTCAAGTGGCCTGCTTTCACATGGGCTACTAGATGTAGGGTGGGAACCAAGAAAAAAAGGCCAAGGAGCTAGTTCAGTAAAATGAAATATTAAAAAACAAATTCACTTTGAAAATATTAATGATGGGATAGTGCAAGTTCATTTAAAATTAGATAATACAAATATTGCATGAGAGAAATAATGCAAGTAGCATAACTGAAATGACAGAAGACAAACCTTTTTATCTTAAAACTCTGAAGGAACCTTTAGTACAAATTTGGCTCGTTAGCCAGCCTGCTAGGGATTGCTTAATTTGCTTCCCAGTCCCTGGAGAGATGAGATACAACTGTTAAGTAACCACAAGGTAATAATAGACTAAGTGAACCTGATCTTTATCTGTGATCAATTTTAGCTGCAGAGTTGAAAAGCTTATGCTTTTTTGTATCTTTCTGCCTGTAACCAGTACTTCTAGGGGTTTTTTCTTTCTTTCTTTTCAGCCCTGCTCAGTCTATCACTCTGGCACTCGTGGCAGCCGGGGGCTCACAAGGTTTATAGCAGCTATTAGTGTTGCTGCCTCTCCTGCAGCTTTGTATCCTGATACTGCCTCCTCTCTGCCCTTAGAGTCAGGCACAGGTTTGCTTCTCTATATAATATCTAATGTGACTAGGATCTTGCGCCAAGGTTGGGTTGCTAGGTTTTGCTAAAACTATACAATATCTATTAATGAAGTGATTGTTAAAACCCTTATTTGGATACTGACAGCAAGTGAGAGGGCTAGTGATGATCAGACACAAACTCTTCCTACTAGGCTGTGAGACGCTGCACGGGGTCCGGTCACCATAAGTAATTGCTGTCAGAGCTGCCTGTGTAAATTAGTTTGAGTTCGGTTTGGTTCATTAATAAAGGCAGTAAAATTGCCAAGGCAGGTGACATTGACCTCACTGGAGTAGCTGGATTGTGATGTAATCTGGAACACAGACTTCCTCTTCTATCATGTCTGATAGCCCTGTGTCCAAAACAGTACTGACTAGGTATAAGAAAAAAACAGCACTACTGCTGTTGCTGGGGCTTGCTTTATCCTGGGGTTGGGTCAGGAACTGTGTTTTGGTTTTGAAGATAATTAGGCAGCATGGTGCTCACAGGGTTCTAGGTTGACAGCCCAATAACATAATCTCTGGCTTTACAGTAGTCAGATATGTAGAATGTGTTTTTCCCTTTTCAGCACACTTAAATCTGTAGCAGTAAATAACAGGCATGTGATCAGAACGTATATGCCTGTAGCATCTTATATACATACATGATTACATTTATTAATGTATAATTGAAAAAACAAAAAAATATTTTTCCAGTAATAGGTCTTTTATTGCTTAGTCAGTATAACGGAGGAGTTATGATTTATACTTCACTGTCCTGACTGGATACATTGAGAAATGGAAATAATGATGGATCTGTGGATCAAACATGGGATTTCACAGCAAGAATGGCTTGGATGTTGCTCAGATTTTCTTTGTGACCTCCAGAAAGTCACTTTTAACCTTCTAACTTCTGCTGTTGCCTGTACAGTATGACTGCTAGTGTGAAGGGACTGCTGGGGTTTTATAAGCGGGTAAGACTCCTGAAAATTCCCGATTCATCAAAGCATCATGCACTGCGGTTAGGCATGGTGACTGAAGCAAGAACCAATATTTTTAATTTTTAAAGATTTAAAGATTTTTAATCTTTCTTCCTTTTTTTTGCCTTTCACCTTTCCTAGGATGCAGGGGCTTTAATCCAGGATGAACGAATGCTACTATGATAAGCGCATGGACTTTTTTTATAACAAGACGAACACTGACACAGTAGATGAGTGGACAGGGCCAAAGCTTATTGTTGTTCTGTGTTTTGGGACATTTTTCTGCCTCTTCATTTTCATTTCAAATTCCCTGGTCATAGCAGCTGTAATCAAGAACAAGAGGTTTCATTTTCCCTTTTACTATCTCCTGGCCAATTTAGCAGCTGCAGACTTTTTTGCTGGAATTGCCTATGTATTCTTGATGTTCAACACTGGCCCAGTGTCTAAGACATTAACTGTTAACCGCTGGTTTTTGCGTCAGGGTCTTCTGGACACCAGCCTGACAGCTTCCCTGGTGAACCTCCTCGTCATAGCTGTTGAGCGGCACATGTCGATAATGCGGATGAAGATTCACAGTAATCTCACAAAGAAGAGAGTCACCTTTTTAATTATATCAATTTGGGCCATTGCTATTTTCATGGGTGCTGTTCCTACTCTGGGTTGGAACTGCCTCTGTGATATTACCGCCTGCTCATCCCTGGCACCTATTTACAGCAGAAGTTACTTGGTGTTCTGGAGCATCTTAAACCTAGTCGTCTTCTTCATTATGGTGGTGGTTTATATAAGAATCTACATGTATGTCCAGAGGAAAACTAATGTCTTGTCATCACATACTAGTGGATCCATTAGCCGTAGGAGAACTCCTGTGAAGCTTATGAAGACTGTCATGACTCTCTTAGGTAAGAGATTACAAGACATGGTATGTGAGACTGGCAGTGCCAATCAATGGGTTTGTGTGGTTTTTCTTTTTGATTTTTAAACAAAACAAAAAAAAAGCCAACCCCTTTAAAAGAAAACAAAACAAAACCCTCATTGAATTTGTAAGTGCTGGAGTAATTTAGTCTTCTGTCTGCTTTATGTAATGAAACAAGTGTTGCACCAAGCAGAAATGCAAAGTAGGGGACTGGTCAATGCAAAGAAGAAAAGTTTCTCTATTTGGTAGGCAGCTTCTTACAAAACACAAATTATCTACAGTTTTGTTGTGAAGGGTATGGCAGGAATACAAAATCACTTTGGAGGAAGGCTTGTGAAGATTCACAGCTACCTAGTAGAACACTTTCAAAATAATGATCTTTAATATCTGTATAAGGCCATGAATCCTATTGCTGAATGGGGATAGTTTTCTTGGCACTTCTTTCTCTTGGCTGTTTCTTAACAATATTAACTTCTTCCCCCTGGAAACTCATCTTCCCTGGGGAAAGGATAGGATGCCTAGTGGGTCTGTGACTTTGACAGAGGTTTGCTTTGCAAGGTGAGAGTTCACCCTTGCTCTGTGAAAATCACACAGTGCAAAGTACTTTCAGCTGATGATACTGTATGTCCTTGGATCTCTAGATCATAACATGAGATTTGACCTGGATTCTGCCCTAGAGACGCTGTTGATATTTGAGCAGCTCAAATCACATCATCATCTATCTAGTTGTGATGTGATGTAGATGCTTATTGAATTAGAGATGCACAAAGTGGATGATTGATCGTTGGAACAAAATACTAGCGGTAGCAATCAATTCTCCCCAGGAAGACTTGAATCTGAGTGAGATGTTTTGGGGAAGCCAGGCATCACATGAGCCTGGCTCGTGCAGCTCGCTCCAGGTGGAACTGGGAGAACACTGGGACATTTGTGAAGCTGGGCTTGGAATGTGGGCGACTCTAAAAGCACAAATATAGCTTTGCCACTCTGACTACTGTTCTGATGTTGTATGAGCCAGCACAAGAAAGCTGGAGCTTTTGGGAAAGGTCATGTCCATGTATACCTGGGACACAGTCCTGTTGTACTGCAGCATGGTACTACTAGAGAGGTCTTGGAGAAAAGTGTCGCTTTTAATGGAGGTAGGAGTTGCCAGGGTAGGAAGTTCAGGTCTGAGGACACTTTCTTCCCAGTGCAGCCTATGGATCTTTTTTGCACAGTCTGCTATCTGTTCCTCTTTCTTCCTTTTTTTTTTTTTTTTTTCCTCAAATAATAGTGCTGTCTATTTGGTAGACCTTCATCTACCAAACGATGTCTTAAAATGCTTTAGAAGCTGACATGAGTTAAACTTCACAGTGCCTGACTGTGGAAAAGAAAGTGGACTGATGGTTCAAGGAAGTACAAGGTTCTCACTAGTACTGCTGTGTCTTCTGAAGTTGGCTGGTCACTGCCAGAGCCTTTTCCTTCTAAACCCCTCCCCATTTTTCCCTTCTAAATCCCTCTGTAATTGTCCTTCATTTTTTCCCCCTTGTTTTTATGGCACCTATAGAGAGATAATGTGGTGGTTGTTCCTGTCCCCACCTTGACTTGCAGGGCCAAGATTCAATCTTTTACTCACCCTGAAGCTCTTGAGCAGTGAAACTTAAAGCATCCCCCTGGAAGGGGAAAATCCCTGCAGAAAACTTAATTGTTCCAAGCATGATCCTGCCCTAAAACATAAGCATCAGGTGGACTGTAGTTAACTGCTGCATTGAAATGAGGCAAAAAGAAAAAATACTTTTAAACGTCAGTTCTCTAAGCATTTCTATGCAAGGCAGAACTGCAGGCTGCTTTCTGGGAAATTGTGTGCAAATAAATCAACATGCAGAGCCCTGTCTAATTTATATGTCTATTTATATAATTAATATTACTTTAGTTTCGTATAAGCCAACATTGGCAGATGCTGAGTGAGTGTTGGAATAACACTGTTAGCTCTCGGTGCCACCCATGCCTGTTTGCAGGTCAGAGCAGAGAGGTGGTCTGCATGCTGGGGAGAGGACAGCCAGACAGCTGATGTGGGAGTTGGAAGGACAGGGACAGTGGCCGCTGTTTGCTAATCCCTCACCGTCCTTTAGCCTGTGGCAGGTTTTCAGTGCTCACCACAGCCGTGCTGCTGCGTGGAAGTAAACTCCATGCTACACTTCATTTTTAACTTATTCTTTCTTTTACTAGGGAGAGGGGCCTTAGGAATACAGGTTGATTTAAAGATCAGTATTAGCTTTCTTTTACTCGCAGAATATGGCTTTTCAGCCACCGGATTAAATGCTTTACCCAAATTATAGTTTAATGATACTGAGTGCTGGGCCAGGCAAATTTAACTTAGAAAGCCTGAGTGCTACTTTAGAGATTATAATTTTGTATATTTACTTTGCCAGTCAGAAACAAAACCAAAACAGAGCCTGCTTCCAAAGAAGTCAAATTAGTGTATGTGTTGATGGATGCAAGATCTACCTCAAACTCCTGTGTCAGAGGAAATCTATCTTGGCATGTCCCTTCATATCAACTCTCCAAATCTTGACTCTGAGAGGCTTTTTATAAATGTTTATTTCTAGGAATGAGAATTATATCTTTTAAAACAGCTTGAAATGTGCATTTCTGGCCAAGTCATTCAAGCCCACTGTGTAAAATATATTAGAAACTGAACAACTACATTTTCTGGGCTTTCTGATTACCAAAGATGTCACCAATGGATACTTCTAAAATTGTGCTTACATCCACTGATGCAACAACTGATAGCTGTATGCAGCATGTGGATTTTGCTAGAGGCAGTAATTTCTAATGGCTTGTTTCAAAACACCAGAAGATGTTTTGGAGTATGTACCTAATATGGCCTTAACTAAAAATGATTCCAGGATGCCCCGTGGCTGGATGAAGCATGGTGAAAAGCAGAGTTCTTGTTAATGTCCTCTGTTGGTTTTATGGGAGGTTCAGGATAAAATCCTGCTGCCCCACTGCTGTGTGGAAGGAGGCTGTGTGTGTCTAGGTGCTGCTGTCGTGCTGCTCCTTCCATCTGCTGCCTCCTCTGTTTTTGGGGAGGCTGGGCCTGTGGCTGGCTGCCCTTCCAGTAAAACACCACTGTGGCCTCTGTGCAGAGTTCTCCTGTGGTCCTACAGTTAAGAGTTGGGGGAATCTGGGTTTCGGTTTGACTTCATGGGTTCATGGTGACCGCAGCTGCAGGTGGCTTTCTGCACCACTCTGTTCGGCTTTGATGGCCCCTTCCAGAGGCTGGGACTCAGGTTGCTGTCATCAGCTGTTTTTTATCATAACCCTTAAAATGTTGTATCACAGGACAGGAGCAGCTGAAATGGCTTTTCCTTTGGTATCCTAAACCGTAGGAAGTTATCTGGTTGAAACTGGAAGATGGCAAACCTAACAAAAGGGGCTAAAATCCTCTTAGAGTAGCCTTGTGGTGGAGTCCTTGCTGAGCCTGTGACTGTAGCTTTGAAGAAGGGTGGCTGCAGGTGTGTGGGTACGTGATTTTCAGGTGGTGTGTATGTGGTAGCTCATCTGAACTCGGCAGTGACATTCCTGCTGAAATAGCAACTTTGGAGTGGATGATTTTCAGTTTTACTGAGTTTATAGTTTAATTGGTAACTTGCTGTTTTAACTCAGGCGCACATGTGGCAAAGGCAACTGGAAGCTATTGCGCTTTTTTTTTTCTCAGCATTGGCATGCTCAGGGTCAGCTTTGATGTGCAGTTTTACAACATGATGCTGCCAAAACATCAGTAGTCCTTCCAGGTATATAGGATTTAACTTTCAAGCAGAGATAATGTAATCTATAAGAAAATGTATGTTTAAATCTAGTGGAAAATCCTCAAACTGACCTTGAGACATTGTGATACCTGACCTCCCATGACCTGGTGGGAAGACTCAGCTGTTCTGATTCATGTTGCAGCCAGGGTATATTTCATGTAACTTCTGTGAATTTTAGAGAGTCCCAGAGATTAAATTCTTCTTGGTGTGTGGCACCTTGTCAGGGAGAGGAGCTCCTATGGGATAAAAAGTCTGCAAACAAGAGAATCACGAAAGGGCCAAGACAAAGGTATATATTTATATTTAACCATGGTTCCCTCTGAAAGCTCTGTAGTAAAAATAGCACAACCCAAGTAAGGCTGCAAGTTTGGGCCATGCCTCACTTTCATCTCTGTGGTGCTAAGAGCAGGGTGTGAATCTCTTGTCTTGTCTCCATACACTACAAAATGTATTTTTGATGGAGTCAAATCAACAGCCCAATGAAAGTATTTCCCAGAAACTGACACTGTCACTGCATTGCCCCTATCCTTGTCTTCAATCATGGGTTATAGAGATGTGTAGAAATGTACAGAGATGTCTGCAGGTGTCTCTTACCTTGCCTGACTTTGCCACTCAAGCCTTTTAGGGTTTTGCCCGCTTAGGTAGACAGGGATATATCCTGGGAGTTCACGGACCAGTGCTGCCTGCGAGCTTGGGGTTTTGTTTGAAGCAGTGATTTCTGTGTCTTTTGCTAAATGTGGCTTTGGGGTCTGTTTCATTCTGTGAAAGCAGGGTTGGACCTTGCATACTTTGTGGTACACATGGTCAAAATGCTATCTGTGCTTGTTCTAAGGAGGGTTTGTTCCCACCTTAATTTCTGTATGGAGCTGGTGTGTTGGCGACTTTGCCAGTGACCCTTGGTGGCTAGCACAAGCTCTCTGTCCAAATACTTACTGAGACACTCAGCTAGACATAGTAGCGCTGTCTGGGTGGCCTGGTTCCAGTGCTTGTTAAAACAGATGGGATTTACTGGTGAACCCCAGGACAATAAATTGGTACCATGTTTTTTCCATTATAGACTGTATGAGAGTTGGTGTCACAACTGCTTACTCAGCACGTTGGAGCCAAACCAGTGTGTAATATAGAGACTGACCAAACAAAACAAGTGTCACGGTAGCAGCTTGCAGCTCCTTGGCAATGGAGGAATAACTTTATATACCATTATGGCCTGCCCATCAGATGGGCACTGTGTCCATTAAAGTCCTAGGTGGGGAGAAGTGTCCAGTGCTGCTGAAACCAGCCTGTGTGCCCAGCACAGCCCATGGGATGCCCACGGTGCTGCCGAGTCCTGGCTCCAGTGCTGCCTGGGTCCTGCCGTGGGCCAAGCTACCCTCCCACTACTTGCTTGCACAGCTCAGACATGGGAAAACCAGCTTTACAAAAATGAGCTGGACTTTCTTTCCCTACCAAAATTGTTAAACAGACACCAACACACCCAGAAGAGCATTTTAAGATATAGCTGCTATCATCCTTATTTGTTTGATTATTTTTTCTAAGCCCAAAAAAGGGGAAACTGCTGTTATAAATGATTGGAATTTCCTCAGTACGTTGTTCAAACTTTGACTGTTATGCAAAGTTGTAATTTTCTATTTCTGTATGTCAGACAGCAATTGTGGCTTGTGCTAAGTTAGTATTATCATACATATGGCTACTCCTTCCTTGGGCTCAAGGCGAGGGATGATGGGCTGCGGTGCCGGGGGTGGGGTGGGGGGAGGCAGGAGGGCAGATAGGGCAGTTCAGGGCCCCTCCCAAGCTCATGGCCAAGGGCTGCATTTGGTTCTGATGTTCCCCCTCCCCACCAGTCCTGCCCACACCCCTCCTTTATGGTGGGGATGTTCAGTAACATGGAAAGATGCAAATGCAATATGGAACTTCCTAGCTGTGGTTTTTATGCTTTCTTCATGCTGTCTTCACTCTGAGATCTCTTCTCCCTTGTTCCCCCCCCCCCTTTTTTTTTTTTTTTTTTTTTTTTGAGGGGCTGGTGAGAGAGGAATGTGTTGTCCTAATTTGTCTCTTTCAGCTTTTATTGTCATCTTGTGTCTCACTTCTTCCTCACAGGGGCTGTTGTCATTCCTGCCTTGCAGCTGAAACATGAGAACTCTGCTGCTCCTGGGCTTGTCCTGTGGTTTCTTGCTATGTTTTGGGGAAATGCCTCTCTTGGGGAGTTTTCTTGTTCTGCTATCACTACACTCTTCCTTCCTTATCCTTCTTGTCTTTTTTCTTTTGCTTTTCATCCCGTTCTTTGGTTCTTTGCTTCATTTCTTTGCCCTGACTGCTACATCCTTTGGTTCATCTTTGCTAATTCATGTTTTTTGTTTTTTGTTTTTTTTTTTTTGTTTTTTTTCTTCTTTTCATTTACAACTGAATTTGTTTCCTGGATCCGAGTTGTTGAGTCTCAAGCACCCAGCACACACAGCCCAGGAGGGAGCAGTGGAGGGAGGTGTGGTGCTGCAGCTCCGGCCGGGGAGCCGGCGGTGCGTGTGTGCCGCAGACAGTGCCGCGTGTCCTACGGCAGCTGCAGGGTTTCAGGCCGGGACATGTTTAAACCGTGTGACTGACTCTTGTTTTATGAATCGGGCAGTGTGTGCCCATAGCTCTGCAAAGTCAGCGGTAGTGTGATAGAGGACATGGCTCTTCTTTGGATCATGCTGTGGAAAAGGGCCCTGGTATCTTCTCCTCCAGCATACGAGAGAGAGGTGAAGAGAGGAAGTCTGAATTTAGAGCACCAGTTCTCGGCTGATAAATGCTCTGGACCTCTTGTTTATTTATCAGCGTGGACAAATCACTGCTGTAATGACCTTTCCCCACTTATGTTAGAGCTGATGCTGTCAGCAGCTGGATTCTTGTTCCCTGCAGACTTCTGAGACCTGCCCTGCCTTGCGCTCAGGGTTTGGCAGAGAAGCTGTAGTAGATATAATTTTGCTACTGTCATTAGAATTTTGTCCTCTTCTGATTTTATAATTTTTGTGTAGAATTTTGATGAACCCAATATTTTTTTAAGATACAAAAAAACCCACCCAAACCACTAGGAGTTTGAAGTATTTATTTATTTATTTTAATCTCCTTTGTTTATAGGTGCCTTTGTTGTCTGCTGGACCCCTGGCTTGGTTGTCTTACTGCTTGATGGTCTGAACTGCACCTACTGTGGGATTCAGAATGTTAAAAGGTGGTTTCTTCTCCTGGCCCTGTTGAACTCTGTCATGAATCCAATAATTTATTCATACAAAGATGATGAGATGTGGGGTACCATGAAAAGGATGATTTGCTGCTCGTCTGAGGATAAGAGCCAGGACAAACGCTCATCACGGATTCCCTCGACAGTTCTCTGCAGGAGCACAGATACCTCAGGGCACTACATTGAAGATGGCATTATTCAAGGCACAATTTGTGGAAAAGGAGATCTTGGTGACAAAGGAAACTCCTGAGCTATTCAAGGGACTGACTTGGCTGGAAAAGGAGAGGGGGAAGGGAGAAGTTTTGTAACAGAAGATTGACTGGCAAAGCTAGTAAACAATATATCCACTTTGTTCCAGAGCCTAAACTTCAGTGTTAACAAAAGTTCTTATAAATAATTGCCTGATGGAAAAACACTTTGTAATGAAGAAAACTTTCTGTGCTGCCATCTTTCTCCTTTTTTTCCTTTTAAGTACATGAAATTGTTTTTTCATATGAATGGAATAAATACATCTCAGAGACTTCTTGTGCATGGCAACAAAATGTAAGCAACGTAGTAAGAGCCTCCTTAAGTTCCTACAGAGAGAACTCATCTGGCTCAATGTGCAGGCTTAGCATCCATCGAGTATTTGTGCTTTGAACAGTTTCTGTGCATCTTGAGGAGCTTCATAGGCTTGGTTGGACAGAATTGTGACCTGTTTTCTTGGTTTACGAAATTAATGAAATAGTTCATACTTATCTTCTCTCTTCCTCCTCCTTATCTTGTTTTCAAAGTAGGTAGTTTGATGGTTAATTAAAGCTGTGCCAGAAACCTGGCTGTGATGGGAAGCCCACACCAGACAGCAGTGTGTGTGAGCATGTCCGACCATGGATTGTCAGGATCTGAGAGTACAAAAAGCACAAAAGCCATTATCACTTCCATAGTGGGATGAATGCTGCAAGGAGATACATTGTACTCTCTGCTGCTGTTGTGTATGCAGATGTTGAGGGTAGATTAACAGAAGAGCAGTGTGGCTGTGTTCATTATGCTTATTTCTTACTTTCCCAGATAACATCAAATGGGTGTGTTCACCCCTCTTTAACTGCTGTGTCACTAAGAGAAATTAAATCCAAAACTCTGTTTTAAGAGGGTGAACTTTTAAGGGAAGTTTAAATATACATATATACAGGTTCAATCAAGCTATTTAAAATAGAAATTAATTTACAGGAAAAAAGCCTGAAACCAACCTAAACCCCTACAAGACTGCAGAATGAACTGATTGTCTAACCTTGTCTGGACCACATTTAACCTCTGATTAGCAAGTAGATCTTTCTAGAAAGTACTTGGGAAAGAGGCCATGGAACAGCAAGCAATGAAGGGCTTTCAGCATTGTGACTGAACAAGTCCAGTGCCAATACAGCCACAGCCCAAAAAGCTGGAGTTTTGACTTATGGAGGATACTCTAATGGAGGATCCAGCAATTTAAAGCTGTAGGGCAAAGTTTTTAAATTTAACTTTTAAATTAAAAATTGGGATGTAGATTTCTCAGTACTCTAAAAACCTGGCTCCTGCTGTCTGGTTTCAACAGCAGTGAGTTTCCTGCTACCTGTCTTAATTTCAAGAGGAGTTACCTGTGCTGTGCCCTAGAGAAGGTCTGATCCCTGGTATTAAAGCAGGTGACCACAACCAGAGGTCACTTTGGAAAATTTTGGAAGTTTTGAATACTTGGAATTGTTGGAGAACACCACCAAGAGCGTGTTGTATGAGGCTGAAAGATAAAGATCAGCTGTGATTTGGTCAAATTCTTCATTTGGTACAACTTGCATGTGGATACCTGGACTGTGTTGGTCAAAGCAGAACCAGTACCTGGCTCAAAGGCCAAGTTGCAGTGTTGTAGAAGGCACTGGGAGTTTAGCTTACGAACACAGCAAGCCCCTGTTCAGAGAGCTCTCCCATAACATGCTACCTTGTAGGGATACAGCCTAACATTTCAAGGTAGATGCTGTATTTGAGTAATGCTAAAAATGTTTACACATTTTTTTTGCCGTTATAATGCAATGTTCTTGTGCAAATACTACTTCATTAGTTTGGTGTTTTGAAAAGCATGTAAAGTGGTGCTTTCTAGAGCTGGTGACATTGCAAAGGCATAGCATGCAAGCATTCCTGTCCCTACAGCTACCTGCAGTGCAGTTTGTGTTAACTGGGCTGAAGCTTCGTATACAAAGCTAATGAAAAATAAAATGCTACTTCAAAATAAAATATTTGTTTTGTTTCCTATTTGGATGGTGAATGAACACTACTTGGCACAACAATCAGCAGTAAATGGCTACTGTTGCTCCTGCTCATTTCCACAGATCCATCCAAGCTAGAACTGATCAAACTGCAGATAAAAATGAAGATGAGGAAATGTTGTTTCATGTTACTAAGAGGTGGTATGGAGGGAGGGATATTTTAATGAAATTTTCATGTTTACTAGCAATGCTAGGCAGTGTAACACTTGGTTGAATCAGGCCCTGAAGGGAGCTTGGATAAAGATCTGGAACATCTGCAGCAGTGGAGAAAACACTACATCTCTCCTGCAGAGCCTGGGATTCAGCCTCCAAAATAACCACATGTTGATGATTTTTCCATTTAAGCAGGAAAAGGTGACTTCTGTAAAGGTAAAGGACTGCATTGTTTGTAGAGCACCTCATACATTGGACTGCTGGTCTGGATTAAGATCTGAAAGGTATTATCCATCATTCAGCTGCAGGTAAGTGCGAGGATTTGAGGTCTGTGCTTATTCTTTCTCTTGTCTCACTTAAGAAAAGAAAATCAAAAACCCACAACACTACAAACCCCAAAATGAATAAATCAGTCCCTAAAAGCTTGCAAAATAATGCTCTGTGAATAGTGTTATTTGCAGTGACATGCCCTCTATTTTGGCGTGATGCTTCCCTTGGAGCTGCTACTTCATTTTCTACTACTATAAACTACAACGTGACATGACTGGAACAGGAAACTGATCTTGCATCAAACTTTCCTACAAATTGCTACAGCGGAGACAGTATAATGTTTCCTATATCAAACTGTCTAAACATCCAGCTACTCATGTAGCAGGGAATTTCTTTTTAACTCCATAAACATTTATCAGAATAGTTTGTCTCAAGGAAAACATTAAAGCTCTATTTGTACTTGAGTAAAAAAAAAAAAAAAAAAAAAAGGCAAAGGGCAGTTGACGAAGGCAAGTTCTATGGAGTTTCCTTGTTCCCTTTTTCACTGGTAGCTTAGAATAACAGGTATCAGTGTCTGTTGACTTTGCATGTGCCTGATCCTATTTATGTATGCCAGCATACTGATGCATGAGATGAAATTCATTCTTTTGGGAACACCCACAGAAACCTGAGGACTAATTCTTAGGCAGCAGAGGAAGGAAAGGGTAGAGTTACCATTAGGTTGGATAGTTATAAGGTTTTGTATGTTCCTGGTGATGCTGGAGGCCTTTCTGGGTCTTGAGAGCATCTTGAGAGCTGCTGTATTGCAGTAAGTATCAAGCAGATACTTCTAATACAACATGTTTACAGTAATTATAGTTTGAAAACTTCTGTGATATTCTCCTCCTTTTTCCTTCTCCAGCTGCTTGTCTCCCAAACCACAGCTGCTCTTTCAGTTGATCAGTGGGTCCAGGAAGAAATGCTCCATGGTTTTTCCCAGGGCAAAGATGTATGGCCTGTCCTCCGTGGATAGCTCTCCCATAAAGCACGTGTGGTCACGATCATTAGAGATGCTTTTCAGAGAATTATTATTATTAGAAGCCGGGAACAATGGGCTTTTATTTTACACGATAGATCTTTTGAATCCTTCTGGATAAGCAGTTAGACTGATCATTGTTTAATAACTGTGTGCGTGGGAGAGAAGTTTCTCTAATATCTGTGCTGTCAGTTTGGCCTAGGTGGTGTGGGTGATGAGTCCCTCTGGGAGAGCAGCCGAACTGCGACAGCCTGAGTGGTGCTGAAGCATGGCTTCTCCGCTGCTTTGTCGCTGCTTTACCGTGACCACTTTTCCCTCAGCGTAGGTGGGTTTTTTGTTTTGGTTTGGTTTGTTTTTTTTTAGTAATTACTGTCTGGTGAAATACGTGTGTGCACGTATCTGTGAACTGCAATAATTACTGCAGCAATGTGACATGATGGTTCCTTTCTTTGATCAGATCTATAATTTATAAATATTTTTACATATTTGGTTTTTGGTTTGGCTCTCTGTTTTTTTTTGTTGTTTTTGTTTGTTTGTTTGTTTTAACTTAAAACTCTCTTCCAAGTAGCAGTTAATTATATGAGCAATACTTGTACTTATGATTCTTTCACAGTTTTAGTGAACGTACCGTGAAGAGTTCTAAACTATTTGTTATTGGAAGCTGATGGAGGAAGGGTCATTTGAACTTGTCATATTTCTTATGCTCTTTCCCTATAGTTCTGGCTGTTGACTGCTATCCTAGCAGATGCAGTGCAGAGTCAGACTTTAGTCTGGCCCAAAGCAACTGCTGCTTGCAAGATTAGAGCCAAAAAGTGAAAATACATGGAAATGTTGAAAAGAAGGGGGCAGGGGAATTCTGTTATTTATCCTAGCCTATAATTCTAATGAATGTTTTAAATAACTTGGAAGAAGTGATCCCACGTTCCCTCTTGCACCCACTCCCTCCTTATGCTGGTGCAGCCATTTGTGAGACCATATGGTGAACTGTAGTGGGTCTGAAAAATAACCCTGGATGCTATACATTGCTAGTAACTGGAGAAGATTTTCCCCTTGTCATGAGCTAGCAGCTGCATTATTTCCTTCGTTTATTATATAGAATCATAGAGATGATTTATTTTCTAGGAATCTTTGTAAATTACAGTCCTCCTTGAATGATATATTTTGCAGTGACTAGGCATACCTCTAACAGTTAGAAAAGGGAAATCTGGAAACAAGGAATTAGGTCGTTATAGTCTCTCCCTGTGCATGCCTCTTTTTCCCCCAGCCCCCCAAGGTCTTTTGGAAGATAAGGGATTTTGACACTTCTATGATTTTAAGCCATTCTTCAAAACATCCTGCTTATCTTTCAAGTAGTAATTGGTCCCTGGGTTTCTTTTATACATCTTTTTATAATATTGAGGGTGTTTTTTCATTGCAGCAGGCAGAAGCATCTGTTTTCTTCCAGCCTACTTAGAAGTGATATTTTGCAGCCAATAGGTATGCTATTTTGAATTGTCTTGTATATGCATTTTCTCCTCTGTGTGTTTAAATAAATTAATTTTCAAATTAAATTCTGCTATGTTTACCACGGACAACTGTGCTAGGAACAGCTTTTTTTTCTGAACTAGCCTTCACTAGAATCCCAGTTGTGTACTTAGGACTCTGATGTACAGTCCTATCAGAAAATCACAAATCACTTATTAATCTGTTCTCACCAACAGTTACATTTTAACTTAAATATTAGTTTCATTAAAACCATAGATATGGTCTAACTTATCTAAAAACCACAAAACAATTTAACAACACTTTCCATTAAACCCATGACAAAACAAACAAAAAACCCCAAAACCCCAATTCTGCCTATCTGTAGGCCAGAAGTAAGTAAGCATACTTATCCCTGACCTTGAGTTTACCTGACTTGCTTTGATATCTATGAAAATAAGGAAGTGTTTCTGAGCAAGAGTAATTGCTTGGGAGTTCAGTAGGTGATATTCTGGGAATGTGCTTCTCATCTAGAGAGGATCTTTAGCTTTCCTCCTAAAGCTGCTGTGGAAGGAGATGGGATACTGTTCTGGGAGTGTCGTTGTTGATCTTGCCCAGTATTTTGTATGTGTAATAGTTAAGAATATGTATCTGCTCTCTTGACCCTGAATGTAAAGATTCTATTGCATATGCTAGACTCTCATACTACTGGAGAGTTAATTTTATCTCCAGTTTCTGTTGTTATTTGTGCAAACAAATGCTTGGTGTGTTGGCTTTAATTAGGTTTCTATTAGGAATATGTTCAGTTACTAATGGATGTCAAAATGCACGGGCGTGAAAAGGCTTGACCTCCAGAGATGGAAATGTTATTAATGCTTAAATGACTCTATTCAAATTCTGGTTAACGCATCGGTTGTTATGAATGTCAGTGTATTTGTTTGTACAGTGCACTCTGTGATACTGAGCTGGGATTTTCCCACAGGTATAAAGGAGTTAATTTAATCAGAAACATTAGGTTTTGTGCCTAAAGGGATAAAGGGCCTGCAGACTGTGAACTCCCCATTGCTCACCCACGTGCTTAGATTTAACCTTCTGCACAGTTGTGCTGCTCTCAGACACTTTTCTGTGAAAGGACTTCACGTGTGTTGGCATTTGAGATGAAGACATTTAATGTCATCTTTTAGACTGTAAGTTTCTGCTGTATGGGAAACTGTTCCTTTACCAAGAGGTGCAGTTGTAGCAGGCTGGCTTTCTTGGCACACAAGTCCCTTATAAACACAATTGATGATTTTAAAGAGGAAACATTTGGGCCCATAAGCACAAATTTACGATGTTGGATTTTGTCCCAAATTTGATCTATGTTGTTTTGTTCTACTTTCTCCTTTATAATCTCTTTGCACAGTCCATGTCATTTTTTGTGTGTTCTGCTTTGTTCTTCAAAGCAGAGATTAAACCACACTTTTCTCTAAACAGATAAATTCCAGCAGTATTGGGTCCTAGAGCAACCCTCCAATTTCACAGACCAGAGAGCCACAAAAAGAAATAAATATGGTTGAGCAGAGATTTTAGTCTTGTTTTTTTGCAAGGTCAGAATACCAACAATAAGAAAAAAATGTTATGTTTGCATGTATTAGTTAAAAACATTGGAAAATAATACTTTGGCAAAAGAAAAGTAGATCCTAAGCTTATGACCGATTTTTACAATTATAATGTAAGTTGGGAGTTCCAGACTATTAACCAGTGAGCTTTCTGAACAGCAGAACCAAAGAAATCTCTTTTCTGATTGACTTCTCTGAGCTGAAGAGAAACTGCCTTGTGCATTCACCTCCTTCCTGGCACAAGGGGATCCAGGCAGGAGGGTGGTCTCCCGAACCCCTTACCCCAGCAAAGCCACAGCCTGTGTTTCTCTCTCCATGGGCATCAGGAGCTTTGCTGATTCACAGAAACAAAACGAAGCCCGAGGATGGAGGAACTTCTGCTAAACATGGTGTGAGCTCTGGCTGGAGAATTTCTGGCAAGTGCTTTTGCCCCCTTTTCACAGCGGTAGCTGAGGCTGCATCATCACCCTTCCCTCTGTGGAGGCAGGAGCAGGCTCTCCTCTACCCAACTGCCTATTTTCCCAAAACCTGTTAGTGAGGCAATACCTTTAGATGTCTTCCTCTCAACCAAGTTTTATTGAAAGTGACTGATGATTTCAGAAATTATGAGGGACTAGTGAGGCAAAAAGCAATACAGCTGCACATGCCTCATTCCATTCATAAATCAGCATAAAGCTGGTTTCTGGTTCAAGCTATGTAAGTCATGGATGCAATTTTATGCTTGCCTGTGCATATAGGAGGAATCCCTGGGGGAGGATGAAGGCAATCCCCAAAGCTGCTTCACAGTAAATCCCCAGCATTCTGATATCCCACTGCTGCTGTGCCTCTACTCATCTTGTCACCAGTCAATGCCAAAACCCCAAATCTGCCATCTTTAACCCATTTTATAGCTAGCAAAATTGTTAAGGTATTATTATGCTGAAGTAGCTTTGACTCCCTCTCACTTCAGGAGTATGAATATGGCTTGTGGTTCTCCAAAAGGGAGGAGGATGACTTTTAGAGCTATGGGTCCCTCTGTAAACACACATAAATGAAGGAAAAATAGACTCCCATGCTTGCTCGGTTTGTGCATGGTCTATTCACTTTGTGATGGCTGAGTTTCCGAGGTTTTGCAAAGCGGCTTGAGACTTTGATTCTGTGTGTGAATCCTGAGACCTTTATGTCTGGTGGGAGTGGTGCAAAGGAGCCTGAGATCACAGATTGATTGACATGAGGGAGCCTCAGGGGATGCAGAGGGTCATGGGACATTCCCACAGTGCAGAGGGCTGCTCCTCTTATTAAATAAACCTGATGTTATTGACTCTTCATTAGGTTATTCATCTAACAGACATGGTTGTAAGCCCTTTCAGTCTGAATGGGAATGGGCCATCCCCGTGGTGCCATGGGTGTTTGCAGCCTCAGCTGTCATGTTCAGGGGCAGCAGGACCAAGTACTGGCATTCAGCACCCAGACACAAGGGTAGGAAGCTTGAAGGAATAGTAAGAGGTGACACCTCAATATCTCAAGGGATTTAAGCCCAAATGACTTGCTGAGGTTTGCCAGACAGGAGTCTCTGATGGATGAAAATTCACTTCTCTCTGTCCCCTCTTCCTTTGCCCTCTGTCCCTTCTCACCCTTTGCAACAGCAATGTGAGCTTCAGAGTTGAAGTGCAAAGAGTGTTCAGCAAGTAAAACCAAACGTTGATTAGAAGAGGTGCCAGGGATGAGATAACACTTGAATTTGGTATGAGCAGTTTGTCCTCCCTTGTGGCAGTCACACAGGATATTTTGACTTGCTACAATAATTTCCTGTGAGATGATATCCACTAATTTGGTACAAATGGTAGTAACAGGCTCCATCAGCAGCTGCCCTGAAGGGTTGTTGATTCATTTAGTCCCACAATGAAGATTGAGTGAGCTATTATTTCAAACAGCAAGCTGGATCCAGCATGTATTTGTATCAACACGCCAAAGATGACACAACCGGTGCCTCACCCAGCCCAACAAAGTGGTTTTTTGCTAAATTTTTATTTGGTCTCCATGTTTGGCTGGAAGACAAGCAATCCTCTTGTGATGTGTTATCTTTATGAACAGTAAACTAAAAACATTCTCTACGAGGGGGTGGCACTGCTGTCTTCTGCTCACTTGATTTCTGTGCATCTCTCTTCTGCATAGATTAAAGTGGGAGATGTCTCTGTGCAGATAAGGACCTTGGGCTGCCTGAGATGCCGCAGTGACTGGGACTGCCTGCCCACCAAATGCAGCTGGGAGCTCCTTACAATTCCTGCCGTGTTTTGGAAGCCATGAGGAGAGCAGTGGGTGGCCTCGCTGATGGGGTCTTGGGGGTCCTGGTCAGTCAGTGTGCAGCAGCCAGTTCCCCCTGGAGAGCCCACAGGCACTGATGCATCTTTCCAATTATGGGGTTTGAATTTGTGTCCCTTTAGTTTTTAATGGAACATTTTTGACATTGTCAAAGTTGAAGCAACTGGAGCTTTCTTTGATCCAGGAGTGAAGTTGACTCAGCTCTGCTTTGCCCAGTTTTATTTAAAGACCATGACTACCACTTCTGAAATGTTACTTGCGAATGCTATATTATTACATTATCTGCTTTTCCATCTGTTAAATGCCATGGTTCTAGCAGCAAAAATACCACTGCCTGACAGTAGCAGCTGTCAAAGGTCTTATTTAGACTTCTTCGAAAAGTAGTAAAACCTGATACCACTAAAGATAAGCCAAGTTTTGTTACAATAAAACTTTCTTTGGATGTGATTTTAGGAATGTTACTATTTATAGCACCTCTGGATTTTTACTCCTGCATAGGAGGGCAGTTGTATGCATCTTTAATTTTAAGTACAATTATTTGCTTATTCCCAGTTTAAACAACATTACATTATACAGTGTTACATATATACAAATATATAACCCTCTGCAAATCTAGCCTCAGCATTTTGCATGGCTGTTCCCCAACCCTGTGAGACAGCACCAAGGATCAGGCTGCTTTACAGAGGATAAAAAGGTATTGCTTGGGCCAAACCCATCTCCCATATACTGTGTAAACCCCATGACTTCATGACAAATCAAAAGTCAATTTAGCATACCTTATGAAGCAGGAGTTGCCCTGTGTATCAGTGAAAATTACAATTCTGTAGTGAATAGTGCACTTAAATATGACTGATAATTGGAACAACAAATTAAATTAAGTATTGTTTACATTAATTGAGTAGATCTGAAGACTTCTTGAAGTCAGGTATCCCATTAATAAGCATTGCTTAATGGACTGTGTTTCCCCAGGGAGACTTGCAGCCTTGGCCTGGCACGAGGAAACATCCAAAGAAGTTCTGCAACACTGCGACCCTGCGGTGCTGCGCACAGCCAAGCTGAGTGTCTGCGAGAGGCTCGGGCACCCCATCCATCCCTGGTCCTGGCTGCTCTCACACCTCCGTTCCCACAGGCTAAGCACCTGCTGGTCCTTCAACCCGCCTGGAAAATTACTGAAGAGCACAGTTCTGAGCACAGCCCGGCAGGGACAGGGCCATGCTGTGATGGCCGTCAGCTGCTCTCGGGGTTGGGTCTGCCCCACGCGGGGGCACAGAGGTGAGTGGTGCCCCACAGCAGCTCCCGGTCCCATGAGAGCTGGAAGACACGGCAGCAGCACCGGCGTCTCTTCTGGCATTGCATGGCATCTCCCTGCTCAAGACCAGGGACGTGTAAATAATGTGTTGGAGAAATGCATGGTTTAGGGCTAAAACCAGAAGTGAGAGGGGGTTGTGCTGGGGCACAGGCTCTTGCTGGTGGCAACGACTGCAATCCACTGGCATATTTTTGGTGTGGGTTTTGTTTTTTTTTTTTTTTTTCTCTCTTCCCCAGCAGCGCTAGCACCCTTGGTGCTGCTGTGGGGCAGCCGGCAGGAGCCGCTCCGGAGGGTGGCACGGCACGTTCCCTGCACGGTACACGGTGCTCCCAGGGCCCACCCTCGCCGGGGCCCGCCGGGATGGCCCAGCGCCTCGGTGACATCATTGTTTGGTGCCCGCTGGCCGTGTGCCACCCTGAGGGCTCCCTCGCCACCCCGAGGGCTTTCCCATGCAGCGCTGATCCTTCCCAGCCCCTTGAAGCCCCTGACCGTGGGCTGGGCAGGGGGGTGATGGGGTGGTTTAGGGGGGGAGGGCAGGCAGAAGGTGGAAAGATGGGGCTATCGATAAGGCACCAACCACCAAACCGGTCTGAAACCATGTGATTTGGCATAGCGCGGGGAGCTGTAGCTAACAACACAAAAGATGAATAATTGCAGGTCGTGGCATTCATTCTCCCAATTTAAAAATGATTAAGCTCTCAGTGAGGGCAGGCAGCTGCAGGTTTGGGCTGCCTTCATCCCCCTGGCAATGGTTGAGGCGGCAGTGATGTCTGGCGGGACGGCGCGGCCCGGCCGGCGAGCGGGTGCCTCTCCCCCTCCAGCAGCACCCTTGGCCCCAGAGCGGGGCCGCCTCGGGGCCTCGCGGTGCCCCATCCTGCCCGTGGGATTCGGAGGGAATCGGTGCGCAACGGGAATGCCGAGGGTCCTCCTTCTCCTGCTGCTGTTTTCTCTATCCGAATTAGCGGAGGGGATGTAAAGCTGCGATGTGGGGGTAAGTTACAGCCACCACATGTGCCTGTCTCAAGGAGATGGTATTAAAAGGGGCGGGAGGAACGAACATCAAACATTGACTCAGAACAGGCGTGCCCATCCCTGAGCTCTGCTGTGCCACTGCCTTCAGTCACTTCACAGGCCGTGGGGCCAGAGCTTTAGAGGGGTTTATGGACTAATGGACCTGCCTAAATCGACTTTAGTTCTGTATTTAAAAATAGCAGGTATGTTTAACTCAAATTAAGTAGCTAATGGTTGGGAGCAGACAGTTTTTTATAATGGTAGTGAAGGGGAAAGTAAAAATAAAAAGGGCTGGTTTCAAATTAGAAAACTGTAACCTGTATAAAATTATATCTTATCAGGATTGTCTTATCTAATTTTATGTTGTCCTTCAGTGCATGTGCCAACAACTGAACATGTCCTTGAAAAAGAAAGAGTAGCTGCTGTGAGTTACTGCACATGGCTAGGACTGAATAGGAAATCCTGAGGATACTGCTAGTAAGTGTGGAAATGTTGACTTTGAGACTGCTGATGTGTATTTTGAGCTAAGGGTGTATGTCAGTCTTGCCATCAATCCACAGGGATAATGCTTTACTATAGTTAATGTGGCACCTCAAAGCCTGAATCCCATAAGCAGAAGGCTGAAGCTAAACCAGGAGGGAATGAAACCACTAGTGTTTGTTAAATGCTCCTTTTCTGACTACTGAAGGTCTTTTAGTCCCTTCCCCACTGAAGTCTGAATGTCTACCTGCTCCTCTGAGCACTGCAGCATTGCAGACCTAGGAAAATTAGTTATTTTGTTTTCCAAATTTTTTCCCATTTCACTGAGCAACACTTTGTGAACCCCCTCACTGTCTGTGTGGCTCCTTTTTATGTGCCTTTGCTGCAAAGCTTGCAGAGATGCTTCCCCACCCAATCCTTTACAGAAACAAGTGATGTTGCATGGACCTTCAGCACTGGTAATCATGGGGAAGCGGTGAGCGAGGCATAAGATTGCTAAGCATAAGGGAGAAAATGCTTCCTAATGGAGCAGCAGTTCAAGGGTGAACGGAATGCATTACAGCAGACCTGGGAAGGGCTGGTGTTTATCTGTCACTTCCTTTGTCTGCATGTGGGAGGATAAGTGAGGGATGCATCAGCGAACAGCATCAGGGCAAATCTACCCAGTGCATAGCACTGTCAAAGCCTACATAAACTACACAGGCAGGTGAATTACCTCCTGTGAAGAGCAACTCCAGATTATCTTTTAGTGAGGAATTCCAAGTAGTGCATGGAGGGGCTGTCCAGAATGAAAGAGCAGCTTCAGTATGGCAAAAAAATGGCAAAACCATGAAGTAAGATACAGCATTCACCTTTGCACACAGACTCTCACAGAGATGTTACTTTAGGGCCACCCCACTGCATGTATCTGCACAGGAGGGGATAGCATCTGTTCACAGGCTATTGAAGTGCATTTGACATGGCATAAAACTCATAAGAAGGCTTATTTAAGGTGCTCTGTGATGCACACAAGCCTTGAACTAGATATGCATCTCTCTTGAGGGTTCCTCCTGTTGTACAAGATCATAGCCACAGCCTCCAATCACTGCTGCAGATCTTTTTGGCTTTCCCTGGGGAAAGTTGAGTGCAGTTGCTTTTCTGTTTACAGGGAAAATGAGGCTAAAAAACCCCACAGAATGAATTTTGAGAAATTCTTGTCCTCTCCAGTGTTTATACTTAGTAGCATCTGTCCAGCCTGTTAGCACCCCATCTGCACTGTTAGCTTTCAGCACTCTTCTTAGCCACCAAATATCGCATTGCTTGGGAAATCCCTGCTCCTGAAGGCTATGGGTGTCTGCTAATCCTGAGTCCTGATTTGCACAGGTATCTGTACATTTTACTGTATATACAGAGATCTTATTCTGTAGCATTCGCTCTCAGTATTTTTTCTACATTTTCTAGAGAAAATAGCCCCCAAAACTTGTTCTTTTTATAAAGAAAAGTAAGAACCACTCAAGCTTTCATCTGGGAGAACAGTATTCTCTAGTGGCTTGAGGAGATCTGAGAGGGGCTAAGTTATTTTTTTTTCAAGGCTGATGGTAAAGCACATTTCCAGGCCATTTTCTATCTTCTCTTTGCAAGAATTAAAGTATTGCATACTGGTCTATGATTCACAGCTCTGTCATGCAGGTTTGAAAAGCATTCAATGCATCTTACTGTTACGACTCATTCTACTGGCAGGGTAGTAGGGCAGGTCATACCTAGCTAGCAACTGTTTATGGGGTATGAACATTCATTCAGTTTGGAGCTGATTAATAACAGGTTAAAATTGGACAAAGTTCTTGTTCTGTAAGACTTCATGTTTCCCTTCTTGCCTGCGATGTTCTCTCCAAGATCCCTGTGTACTTTCTCTACATTATTTTCAGTGTCATTCTGTGTACCTTTTTCTTTTATTCATTTCCTTCTATCTCTTCTTTACTTTCCCATGAGAGGTTTTTAATTTCTTCTTTGGGCTTTCTTTTTCCTCTTCTGATTTTTTTCCATCAGACTCTGCTTTTTCAGTTCCCATCATCATATCTTCATGCAGCCCTTTCCCTCCCCAACACGCATCTTTTTGCCTGCCTCAGATTCCTGCCTGTGCTCAGCCACTCCAATGGCTTTGGGCATGTGGTCCAGATGAGGATATTAAATAGATGAGGAAGGCCTTGCATTCAAAGAAGAATCTAGTGCAGAAATAGAAAGGGCTATCACAAAAACAAACTAGTGAAAAATACTGGGTGGCAAACTGGATACAAAACATTAGTGTTTGTGCTGTTTCAAGCAGAGAAAATAAATGCAATCTTGTTCTGAGGTATGTTAGTGGGACAATTGCACCAGCGGCATGGAGGGCAGGTATCTTGTTTTGTTTGACAGTGGGAGGCCATATCCAGGATACTGGGTTGAACTATCTGGACAAACTGGGAGATGTCCAGAGGACAGCAACACACCTGGGAGATGTAGAAAGTATGACCACTGAAGAAAGGCTGAAGGAATCAAGCTGGGCACTAGACTTGTCTCATTAGGGAGGATAAACACCATTACTGAGTGTTTTAGAGGAGATGAGTGTGTATGTGGGAGCCTCCAGGTATGGTTAGGTATATCAATTTAGAGAGAATAATCTTAGGTTTCTTTCAGTGCTGTGTTCTGGGGCTTTCTATGCTATTGAAGATACCTGGTTGGGTCTGTAAAACTTTCACCCTTCTTGTTTTGCAGGAGGAGGTGGGAGGAAGGCAGGCTGGCAGCCACAGCACGAGCTCTCACAACTACTGTTCCCAAACTCCTCCTTGTTCCACTGCTGCTACTGAGCAGTGTTATCTGCTGGCAATAAGGTTACAGTTCCTGCCTTTCTTAAAAGGGTTAACAGCTAAACTCTTTCCTGAATCAGGCTGGGGTCTCTGTGTGAGTGGGACTAAAGATCTTCAAATAACGTTATGCTGCTCTTAACCAGGCATGAGGGATAAACTATCCTAGCTCACATATAAATATTTGCAGTTACACACAGGAGCAAAAGTAACTGGAGAAAAATGTGAAAGACTCATTATTTTCAAGTTTGCTTTACTGGGATGAAATACCTTTTAAATAATTCTACACCAACCACAGCACAACAAACCCCACAACCCCTTCCACTCCGCTACTTTGGCCAGCACCAAAACACAGGTTGGTCATTGAGTCTTGATGGCTGATGATGTTTTAGCCAAAGCACAAGTCTGCAGGAGCTGGGTCCTGCTTCTTTATTACCCCATGTTTAAAGAAAAAAAAATATGGAAATGAATACCAGGCAGTACAGCAGGGGAGATACAGAAATAACCTGTTTTATTATTAAAAGATAGCTCTGAGCATCCAATGAGTGCTAGGTCACTCATCAATTAAAAATCACCTCAGGACCATAAAGCAAACTGTGCACTATACACTCCCATTTCAGGCAGAACAATTATAGAAAACAGCTTAAAACAGATACCAAAAATAGCAGACATCTGGTTAATAACCATCAGGCTTGGGTACATTAGGAAATAAGAGGTTTGCCTGTTTATTAGCAGTTTTTTGGCATGAGGAAACAACACAGTTCACAAGCCTCTCCTCTTCGGGGCTGAGCACTGCTAGTGAAAGGCTGTGCTGGGAAATCTGCAGAGATTTATGACTGGCAGTAGCAAATTGTGTAGAAAAAAGCAAAGGCAGATTTGTTAAGGGTCATCTCCTCAGAACCAGGACTAGGAGTGGTGAGCCCTGGAGTGTCCTGCTCTTTCACCAGTATGTTACAGGTGAGGTGGCGTGGAATGGAACGAAGCTACAAGGAACATTCTGGAAGGAGAGGGTGCTAGTGCAGCAAAGCCTTCCTGCACCCCAGGAGAGTGTGGGCACTGTGGCTCTGGTGGTGCAGAGCTGTCTCCTTGCTGCTCTCCACAGCCCCAGGTGAGGTGAGTCTGGGTTTGTCCACCAAGGGGAATGCAAGCACTCTTGGAGATTACAATGGGCAGAGGGTGAATAGAACCAGTGGACCACCCCCTTCTCCATGGCAGAGCTGTTTCTTGCTGTATATTCCTAAACATTTTGCTCAGTTTAATTTTAAATGACTCTCTCACTGTGGCTTTCCCTGCTTCCCCCAGGAAGTTTGGTTTGTTAGGTCCATTAGTGCAATTAGGGATTTGACACAAGCACGCCATTTGAAAAACATCTATCCGAAGGATGTTATGATGTGGCTTCTGTCTTAGTCCACAGGAAAATCTGTGTGTGTAAAATATGAATGCCTTAGTGTGACATTTCCTGCAGAAACTTACTTTTGCCATGAAAACACATGGGTGTTCATATGGCAAAGCAGAGCTTGCAAGGCCCTGGGTTACAGCTAGGCTGTGCAGCAGAGCATCCTGGGGCCCAAACACTGTCGTGTCTCCCTGCCACCTCAGCCTCAGCTCCCACACCTTGGAGATACCATCCATGCTGGAGGAGCAAGCATGGTCCCTTATCTGGAGGCAGAACATGAATAACTGGAGGACCAGAGGCACTGCCGATCACACAAAGGCACTCAGCATGGCCCCACATCCCCAAAATGTGTTTGCAGGTCAGTGGCATCACACACGGCTGTCTGCTGGAGGTGGTGGGTATCTACCATGAGCTGAATCCTACCATGGCTGCTCTTGGAGAACAGGGTGCCTGGGAGAAACTTAGGGAGACAAGTTGCAGCTTCTGTTAAATATCAGTTTTCTTCTCTCTCATCTGGAGGGGAGCCAGTCAGGGTGTGGGGCAGCTCTGACACTGTTTAGACCAAGCTGCAAGCCAGGATTGAGTTATTTCTTGCTCTGTGGATATGGAAGAGGCCCATTCTCCACATTGTCATGCTAATAACCTTCTGCTGAATCAGAGGACAATCAGTGCAATGAGAGGAAAAATAACTTCAGGGAAAGACTGGTGGTGTATGCTAAAGCTGTTATGAGAATGTTGCCTGGCTTTGGACACTAGTTTTTGTTTGATAATGTGGGAGATGATCATGATCCACTTTTAGATTTCAGTATGGAATAATATAAGCCAGCATCTCTTGATGTAAGTGGGAAATGAACCTATTTATGCTAGACAGGATTTGGGCATGACACACCAGAACATCCATATGCTGCACAGTACTATGCCACCTTCCCCATGTACTTTTCTAGTTAGTTCCTTATTATTCAGTATGCTCAAAGTTGGGGCAGGCTGTGCTGTGTTCCTGGCACTTGTGCAAGCAGAAAATCCTGTTGGGAGCATAAAGCTGCCTAACCCATCGGTTGCTTGTTGCACGCTTGGTGCCATAAATCACCGCCGTGCCATGGCAGCTGGGGAAGGCGTGAATGTGCCAGAAGCACTTTGGCAAGTGCTGCCAGGGTTCATGGCTGCAGGTTGGAGTGAGGGTTTTACTGCCTCGGTGAAACTGCAGCTGCCGGGTGACCGCCTTGCCCACACCATGGACGAATGTCTTTGTGGGAGATGTGACTGAAGGGGAGGTACAGCTCCACTCTGGCCACCGTGTTTTACAGCCTGGTGTGTTAACCTAGACCTTGACGGGTTTCTGCCTGGGTTCATATGCAGGACTGTGAGGTACAGTGGCTGTTGGGGAAGGGACAGGACATACTGCTGTGGCAGCCGTGGCTCCAAGGGCCATGGCTACATCCAGCTGCTGTTCAGGCTGTAACCAGTGTGTGCAGAGTGTGTACCCTCAGAGGGCTGTACCGACTCTTCTGTTAGTTGAACACCTATGAATCTTCCAGAGGTTTGAGTATTTTTCTCATACAAACTTTACAAGATTGAACAAATTCTTCCTTAGACCATCTGACCCATCACATCCTCAGTTTATTCAAACTGTTGTCAGTCATCACATCCCAGGATATAAACCTGGCCAAATAATTGCACCTTGCATTGTGTGTGCACAGTGTTACATGGGCTGTCACCTCCTACCAAAGGCTGGGAGCAAGTCAGAGCTGAGGGGAAAGGGTAAAAGCACTTAATTGAAAAAAAAAAAAAAAAAAATCAGATGAAGTTTCTGAATGCAAAGGCTTGTGCCATAATTAAAATGCAGGTACTGGAATTTCTTAGTTAATAAAAATTCCTTAAAAAGACTTTTTTTTATGAAATCTTTAAAAAGATAAATTGTACAACAAAAAAAGACCTACAGCCTATTAATAGGATATTTATTTCTCTGTTCCATTTAGCTAAAAGCACTGCAGTGGAGACCAGTTCCTAAAAATGTGTGGATTGCTGCTGTTGGATTGCCATCAGCCATGCTCGGTACAGGAATCAAACATCACAGCCTTCTGACAACTTTGCGGACGGCTGCATCTCCTGTTGCCATGGAAATGGACCTGAGCTCACTGAAAGCTGGGTAATGGGCTCTAAAATCATCATTCCTTATACTAAAAAAATGCTGGGAGTGACATTAGGTAGCAGTAGTAATTATAATAATGTGTCAGCTTGTGGAATATAGTCTTTGTTGGTTTTATTTTATAGCAGTGTTATGTTCATGTTTGTATTTGAATTATCTGATCAAATATAACCCTATGTTGTAGTTTAACTCATCAGGCAGCTAAACACCAGCCATTTGCTCACTCACCCCAGTGGGATGGGGGAAGAGAATCAGAAAAAAAGGTAAAACTTGTGGGTAGAGATAAAGAGAGTTTAATAGGACAGAAAAAGAAGGGAAAATAATAATGATAAGAGAATATACAAAACAAGTGCTGCACAGTGCAATTGCTCACCACCCTCTGACCAAGGCCCAGCCAGTCCCCTAGCCCCAAACGGGCCACCACCCCCGGCCAACTCCCCCCAGTTTTATTGTTCAGCATGACACCATACGGTATGGAATATCCCTTCAGCCAGTCGGGCTCAGCTGTCCCAGCTGTGCCCCCTCCCAGCATCTGGTGCCCCCAGCCTCCTCGCTGGCAGGGCAGCATGGGAAACCGAAAAGTTCATGACTTGGTGTAAGCACTGCTCAGCAACAGCAAAATATCAGCGTGTTATCAACATTATTCTCATCCTAAATCCAGAACGCAGCACTATACCAGCTAATGGGAAGAAATTTAACTCTATCCCAGCTGAAACCAGGACACCCTCCCAATTGCATAGCACTTACTGACCAGAGCATTGCAGCAGTTAGATACCACTCACACCCAGCAACAGGGAGAACATCACTAAGAAAATGAGTTTGAGGAGGAGGATTGTTTGCTTTGAGTAACCAGGCAGATAGCCACAACTGACCATTTCTTTTATCGTGGCTGTCCTGTGGCACAACCACCTTCCATTAGTCCAGAAGTGTTTGCTTGATCCATTGACATTACAATATGTGATAAAGTTCAATATAATTATGTCCCACATTAATGTCCTTTCATTTTGCTGTGTTCAACAATCTGCAGCTTTGCCCTAGTTTTACAGGGTTCTTGACTGTACTGAAAATGTTTGCCTCTAGCATCATAGTAACATCCTACTAATCAAACAATACTGGCAAGGAAAATGATGCTAGGCAGATAAACTTGACTGTGAGAATTTAAACAGTAAAAAAAAATTAAAGCTTTTAGGGAAAAGCAGTGGCTATAGTCACAGAATGAAATACAGGGCTGCAAACAAAGAAAGGAGTTAGAAGCCATCGTCTCAGCCTATGGTTTTGTGGAAAAACCTTCTATGCTTACCAAGAGCCCTGCAAAAACAAAGTGCTCGTATGCCAATCTTAACCTTGAGATCTTTTAATAGGTTGCTCTTAAATTATTTACCTTTATTGAATTAGCAGAAGAGTAATTTTTTACTCTAATATCAGCTTCTGAGAAACAGAATTGTACACCAGAAACTATTGTGTTTTATTTATTATTGCAGCATATTAAAATATGATCTTGAAATGCTTTTAAATCTGCTCAGTGAGCATATCAATACATTATAGTAAAATTAGATGTATGCTTTTAATTCCTGGAAAAATCTGGCCCTCTTATTGGATCTGCAAACATCTGACACTGAAATAATGCTGAAATTAACAGTGTGTTGGTACTCTCCACCTCAATTTGTATACTCATGGAGTGATTATTTTTATTTACTGATCAGCTGTTTTGTGGGTAGATAAATGGGTTTTGAGTCTATTTGCTTTCAACATGTCCTTCATCAATCCTCTGTCAAGTTAAAGAAAAAATTCTGTAACCGTTTTAATCCATTTCCCAAAATCTGACTTGCCTCCTTATGGTGCCTAACAGCATTACTGAGAATTATTTCCAAGCCTATGCAGAGAGGTCATGCTATATTTTTTAAAAAGATGCCTAAACTTTGTCCATTATAGTTAGGAACTCTGTGGCAGAGGTGGGTTTGCACATTCAGAGTGGATTCTGGTAACGAAGGAAGATAGTGCTTGTGTAGTAAAAGTCATTAGGCATGCAGCCAAATTCAGATCTTATAGTCTTCCTTTAGGCCATGCATGTGAGACTCAGGGTTATTTTAATTATATTGTTTCTTTTGAGTAGATTTTATAGAAAGAGGATTGCACTGTTTTCCTTTAGTGACTACTTTTTCCAATTTCAGAGGCCAAGTAAAGGATCTCTGATGGTTAATTAATTTCTCAGAATCTTTTCACACACACTTTTGTATGGGGCATGTATTTTAGTCAGGATTGCGATTTAAGAGAGCTGAGCTTGTGCAGGCTGCCACTTGCAAAGTGAGGTTAAAGTTCTCCAAGCCACTGTTAGATCAGCACAGACAGTTTAGGTCCTATTTACGGGCACCATCTGACTAACATTCAGTCTTTTGATGCTCAGAAGTTATTGAGGACTGGAGCAGACAGGGTGAGGGTGATCTCCAGAAGCGACAGTCAGTAGAGAGCTCTAGGAAGGGTCTTTCACAGGACTTGTGTCTCAGAATGATCTGAAACCTGCATTCCCTTTTCATCACGTTTCAGTTCAAATAAAGTCAATGGCAGTCCTCTCACTGACTTCAAAGCAGCAAAGTTTTGGCATTTAGAAGAAAATCACTATGAAGAATAACAGTGCAATATAAACACTTTGTTATAAATGCAAAATGTAAATAACACTCTTTTATAGCATTTATTTAAATCCCCAGGCACTGGTGGAAAATAGGTCTCCAAATACCCTAAGTAGTTTGGCACATTAAACTCTCAGCCTTTACAAATATTGGTAGTGTTTCAAAGAATGCATTTTTAAGTGAGCAGTAAAAAGCAATTAGGCATGTAATTGTTGTTTTAGAGATTGAATCCAATTCCCACTGCAGTCAGTGGGAGTCTTTACATTTATGCCAGTGGGGACTGAGTTGGGGCCTTACATATCTGAAGAGAGGGAGGGAAAAAGAGGGGGAAGGCACACTTGTACAAAATCAGAATTGGGAATTTCATAAGTCTACATAAAATGCACAAAATATTTGAGATAGCAGAAATCTTTTGTTAGGCAGAAAGTATCTACTAACCACAAGAGAACAAGATTCCTCCCTCCCTTCCATACAATGCCCCTGCTGTTATGTAGTAGTTATATAATTAAATTAAAGGGTAGTAAACTTCTCTGAACTTCTCAAAGGAGTTCACTCAATTTCTTTGTCAGATGTCACAACACACAATTTTAATTCATTGTATTTCTGTATGTGACAAGCAACACAAATGTTGTCATTAAGGCAATATATAAACCTGTAACAGGCTAAACTCTATAGAACTTATATTTAACTTATATTTAGGCCAGACATGAATGCTATCAAAACAGGCAGATGGAAAGCTTTGATATATATTTTATGATGTTACTTTGATTGAAAGTAAAAACTTAGTTTTTAAGGTGGCAATTGGGAAGATAAACTATTCTGATCATTCACAATTACTTGTGAGAATCATGGATGTTGTATCAATATCTACACTGCAGAGATCTGAATCCAGGATTATAAATATCTAGTTTTCCCCTTGGTTGATGTGCAAATATGTAATGACTGTGAACTGTACAACTCAAAATCAAGTGCCCTGGATGAATCTTTAAACTTTTAAGCTGTCAGGAGTATATCTGAGGGGAAAAAAACATGCTTGTTACAAGATTTTAGTGTAATTTTATTGCATTTTGTTTCCTGAGGTATCACAGCATCTCATTTACAACATTTTATTTCCTGCAGAAATGAGACTGCAGCAGACACTTTTGTCATTACCAAGTCAGGGTTAGGTTTACTGCTTTAGCTGAAAGCTAAATGGAATAGAAGAAGATGGATGTAAATAAGCTACTTGGAGTTCTGGTGGAGTAAACACCCCCTTTGTTTTCAGTGCAGGAGGAGAGGCAATGGGCATTAAGATCAGCCTGCTGTGAATGGAAGCTCTCCATCCGCAATTTAATGGTAAGACTCTAAAACCAATATGACAAATCATTTTCTGCTCTTAAAACTTTCACTCTGGGAATAAATGGTATAAAACTACACAATTCAATAATATTTTATTAATATAAATGAGATTTAGTAAGGAGACATGATGCAACTCACTTCAGTGACATGGCAAAAATGTTTCCAAGGATTTATAGCAACCAAAGTATTACTTCTGGTGATTTATAAAGCTGCACACAGATCTTCCTCTAGACAATCAGAAGACCCAAACAAAACATAGCTGCAATGATGTATTACAGTACGTTTGACCTCGTTTGTCAGAATAGGGCCTTTAGATTAAATGTGTTTTGCGCCAAGGCTGATTCTTTCCTCCCTACGATTACTTGCCAACTGCAATAGGGCCTCAGAATGTTAACTTTTTAATTATTGGACTTTAGAAAAAGTGTTTTACTCTTTCCACTGAGGTGCAAATACACCCCATTTACAAGAAGTATTATTTCCCACCACCCCCCAAAAAATAAGACAATGAAGGACAGGATATGAGGTGTCCCATCAGACCACAGTATCACAGTGAAACCCTGGGGAGGGAGTGCTTTGAATTTTGCTGACTGACCACTGGATGCCACTATTGTTCCACTGAAATACAGTGTAGTGTTGTAATCTGACTGGTTTACTACCCCTGAAAAGGGGAGTTTGAATAGCACTGGTATGTGCAATTTTCTGCAGAAAATAAGTGGTTAGATTTGAAATTATTAATGGATTTTACTGTGTTTAGACATTTGGCTTTTGTCCTTTCTCAGAGCCTCTCCTCATCTGGAATCACAGCACCAGTCTCTTTCTTCAAAGGTCCTGGCAGGCTACCCCCATCTTTTGACTCAAGAGAAGCAATTTCAAAACCACATTCTGCTCTTGCAGAATAATTAGGCATTATTCAGGAAAAGAAGAAGAGATGAATGTCCTAACATTGGCCTCCAACAAATGGGAGACCCGAACTGGGGAGCTGGTCAGGCAGACTGCTAGTGAGTGGCTCTTCCTCCCTCTGTCCCAAGGTACCGTGGTCCCTAGATGACAGGGGCTGCTGTGGGGCTTAGAGCCTCTATCAGTAGTAAGCTCAGAGCTGAATTTCAGAGACACCTTAAGACTGGAAGAAAACAAGGCGAATAAAAATTGAAAATTTTCTCTAAATGAGTGGGTTTGTGTTATCTTGCTTTTAAAATATTTTTACTGTTATTAACATTTAAAAATTTATATATGTACTTGAAACCAGACCAGTTCTGCCTCTGTCTGTAGAATATTTGGATGTGGATTGCCGTATTTCCCACCATCCTCAGGTCTGTGTGTGCAGCTCCTCAAGATCTACAATCTCTCGAAGCCCACAGGAAAACCCTGTGGCTCTCAGGACATGGTGCAATGCTGAGGTGTTCCCAGGATTGCACTGTGGCTCTGCAGCATTCTCCCCTGAAAGCCAAGGGCTTTTTCCTTCACCTCTGTGATAAGCCACAGGATGTAGTGCTGCCCCAAAGCCTCCACACACTTGCATCCCATGACACTGAACCTGTGTATTATTTCACGCTGGTGCTTTCCATGATTAAATTCCCACTTGGAGTTGGCACTGAGCACAGCTCTAGTAACAGAAAGCGTGAGCAGTGATGCTGCTTGTGAGCCCCTCTGCTCCCAGCTTTTCTTCAGGCATTCTCCTGTGCAAGCTCTCTACACACCAACACCGTTCATCCTGCGCTGTCTGTGCTGTGCAGCCATTCTGTGTTGTTTTCCCTTCCAGGAGACAGCTCTGTCAGGAAGGAATAGATGTTCCCCTCTTAGCTGCTCTAGTTGATATTCCAGAGGCAGTCACCTTCAGCAAGAGGTGAAGACAACAACTGCAGGTAGTCTTAAATCCTCTCTCTGCTCTGAAACTTCGTACTAAATTACATAATTATGTTACACACTGGCATCTAACTGTAGCACTAAAAAGAAGTTTTTCCCTTTCCTATAGATAGTATAAAAGGGAAATATAGGTGCCTTTTTTCTTATGAAACACACACACACATTCCTCCTTCTATTGGCAATTTCATTCACACACAAAATACTGGATGTTTGAAATCAAAATCAAGATTGCTTTATTCTACCTGAGGGATCCCTAACCTCATTTTGTAACTGCCTTTTAAAATCCAGCAAGTGTACTTTAGTCATCAGGGAAAGGTGACTATCATCTATGTGGATACAGAGACAAAAATGACAGTATAATTTATGATTGTACTTAAAACAAATCTTCTCCATGGCTTGTATTTTTTCTTTTGCAATTTTCAGAAATTGAAGTGATTTCAATATGACAACAAACCTTTTCCATCATGTTTCCTGATACTATTTATTTGAAAAAACGCCTTTTTATTTTTCATTTTTTACTGTGATTTCCTTTTATACTACACCTCAGGTGTTTAAATAGATTTCTTTGGCTTCATTTTAAAGGGCACTCCTTAAGTGCACAATGTAGAATACCAGTTTTCATTTAAAAGACACACGATATAATAATAATAATCTAAGTGTCCTAGTAGCACATGTCACAGCCTCGACAGTGACTGAAGAGGTGCATAACACAGCTGTTACCATGCTCACAGCATACAACATTAGACACTATTTCTACAGACATTCAAAGAAATAACCCAGGCTTACCGAGTGGGACATTCAGGTGTTTGCTGGAATGCAACCCCTGATAACAGTTTTACAAAAATTGTTTCACTTGAGGACACTTTTAAAGATCCATTTGTTGGCCTCAAACTGGTTTTAAAGCAGCTCACTTTATTTCTTCAAATAACAGAAAACCTTTCTTAAACTATTACCCTAGAGACCAATAAAAACAAGTTACTCATCACTGTCTTTCCAGTTCTGGACAGAGAGCTATTATGCTAGCTGTATTTGTCATGTTTAAACTGTGTATGCGCATGAATAAGAAGTTTCTTTGTGCAGGTTTCAGCTTAAGAACTAAGAAGAAAACAATTTACATTACGAAGGTTTTCTCATTATCTTTAAACATTTAGATTTTAAAATATTTTTGTGTTTGTCTTTGCTTTTCTGTTGCAGGCGCAGTGTGCAGGAGGCATGCCAGCTATTTCCAGAGACAGTATGTCTTGGCAGAGCTCAGAGAAGGCTCACTTCCATACTGTTGCCCTTAAAATTTATTTTAAACAGTAAGTATTTGATTTTATTTTTAAGATATTAACTTGAATATTGCATTTTCACAAAATAGTTTCCTTTCAGCTGGCAATCTGTCTTGACATTTACTTTTTTTTTTTTCTAACAGGTAATGGTACTTGTGCACATGAAGTTTAATTTGTATGTAGGCAGTCATGCATCAACACTTGCCAGAGTGAGGGGTGACATAGAATCAAATGCATGATTGTTTCCTTATGCTTTTTCTGACCTCATCCTAAAACAAAAAAAAAAAAAAGGATTTCGATTTAAGTGTCTTTAAGCAGTAAGGTCACCCTAGCCCAGGCTATATACCAGTGATGTGACATGAAGCACCTCTCTTGGGAGAGGCATAATTTGAAACTAGTTGCAGCTGAGGATGCTTAAAAACCAGAGTATCAGCTGGGTTCACTGTGGATAACTGTAGTTTAATTGCTCTTCAAGCTAGTCACAGACCAGCTAAAGAGAGAGGGGAATGAAATCTTTATGTTATGTTGGTTTTCTGACACTTAGTGTTACTTTGTGGACCTCAGACTGAAGGGACTGTACTGTGGTAAAATATGATCCTAGAAATTTTATTTTCCTAAATATTTCACTGTATGGATGATAGCGGCACTGGGTAAATGCTTTAATTTTTCTCTTCTGACACATGTATAATTCTTTTTACAGTCAATAAATGATGCTGCAGTAATTTTTGTCATGTAAGGAGAAGATTTGTACTTGCATGCAGTGTCACTCTTGGTAGCTCTGAGGCCTATGCTGCTCCCTAGGAGAACAAAATGAAGGTAAAACTCATGTGAGATTGTCGGGCGCATATTTCTATTGAAATGTAATGTCCTAATGATCTGAAATCGGAGCTAAGGAAATAAATTACAGCCCTTGGTTGTGGAATGGACTTCCCTGAAAACACAATACTTTGGTGCCTCAGTTCCCACATTTTTAAAATATAATACCACTCCTGCTCCTTTTTATCTGATAGCCCTTCAGAGTTTGGGGTTCTGTGTGTTATTTTGGGGTGCTGAACAACAACACAGACACATTTATTCACTGACAATAAAAAAAGTCTTGTTTTCATGACTGGGAGAGAGGTCAGATAAACCAGAGGTTGTTTCTGCAGATACTACACTAACACTCTTCATTCATTGCTTTCCCCTGAAATGCTATTTTGCTGCTTTTCACAAGCTGTGGGAGCTTCTCTTCATTTCCCTCATTCTACTTTTTGCTCTCCCTCCTTTACAAACACATTACCACAACTTCAAACACTTCTGAGTGCCTCAGTGTTTGGTAATGACATTTGCCCAACTATTTCAGCAGTTGTCTGAATGAAGGACAGCAGTTAAATGCACAAGATGCTGTGATGTTTAGCCTTGCCTGTGATGATATTTCATAAGTGTGAGATTCTGAACAAATTTTTGTGAAGCTTTTTCAGGTGGAGACTGAAGAAGACATGTAAAATATTGTACATATTCTCTGAAGATGGTGTATGTGTCGCACAGGACAGAGTGGGAAAACAACTGTTTCATGGCAAGAGTTGCTATAGCTACTAAGATCAAAATTATTCATGAAGTATCTGCACCACTGAAATGCTTCAATACAGTTGAATTAAATGGCATTGTCTGCACTGCTCCTTACCTTACAGAAGGTCAGGAACCCTTGAACTAGTAATTGAAAGGTTTCAGGAGTGAACCTGAGTTCCTGCAGGCATTGTAGCCATCTGATGTTTTATCTTCCGCCAAAGGTCTTTGGGGTAAATCCAATAAAATCTTACCTAGTACCTGCCTCCCAGAATGGAAAGGAGAATTTGGGTGCCTATGGTGCCTGTAGCATGCATGGAAATAGTTAAATGAGGTGACTATCTGCTCCCATCTTTAAACAGAAATAAGGTAGCAGAGACAGAAATGTGAGGGTATAGCTACGTAAAAAGGATGAGTGATCTAATGCCTCATTGAGACTGAAATTGGGAAGTCCCATTCCACTCCCCATTCTTTCTTTTCCCTCTTTCCTCCTCTGGATTGTCTTGTACGGGCTCTTGCATATGTGGAACCTTCTGTGAGCCAATTCACTTGCTAAACTGTTGGAACACAAAAAAAATAAAATAAATAGAATTAGTGAGCTTAACTGACTCAGATGAGGGTGCAATAAAAACCAGGCCCTGTGCAAAAGCATAACAGTGTAGACAAGTTTGGGGAAGAGCAGTGAAACAGTGATAGCCCATTGCTGAGTTGGCATATTGTTACTCACCCTGAGACGCTCTTGTTCAAAAGTTTTGGCTGTAGTTTCTTTGCTGTGGAGTCAGCATCCTTTCTGTGTTGCATCACCTTGGATCCCTGATGCTTAGTTTACTTTCTGTGGCACTGGTTCAGCACAAAGACTTGGGTGGGGGATGCTCTGACCAGGCAGCAACACCACCTCATCCCAGGGATATTTTTGTGACTCTTGGTGTGCTTGGTCAAACTTCTGGGGAGAGATAGGCATCTTTTTCTCTACGTTTTGTAATCTATCAGGGATTAGTCTGAAATCTCACAGTTCGAGTGCAATAGCAGAGGGAACATTCAGACAAAAGTTGAATGTCTTTTAGATACTGAGCCAAGCGACAGTCACATAGTGGGGCAGGGGGAGAGAAGAGGGACTGGATTACATAGGTGGTTTTAAGTATGTAAAGTTCATCTCAATCCTGTTGTAGGTCTCGGCATCTTTGGAGCCTCCAATGGGCTCCAGGGGTATCTATTAAGATCACTGCATGACTGGAGCTTCTACTGTGTGAGCTGGAACAGAGAACAGACCTTAAAGCGCTTACCAGTGCACAGCACAACCCACAGACTGGCTTATGAGGTTATTTTTATGCATCTCCACAAAGAGACGTGAAAGCCCTCTGAGCTGGGCTTTGTCGAGACACAGTTCTTACATCAAGAGACAATAAAGGAGTCACGGGCTGCCACTGGCCTATTGCATAACAGGATCAGACATTTTAATGAGCTTCTGTTAGTCCATGGTTCATCAGCCCTGCTCATTTGTAATGAAGCAGGACACTGCTATAGAAACCAGTCCAGCAAACAGCATTTCTGAATGTACTTAAGAAGATGAGTTTGAATTTAAATGCAAACAAACTGTGGATCAGTCCATCTCTTTCTGAATTTGTAGGAGCCTATTTGCGCTCCTGCCCATGCTACAGTTTAATCCAGCTTGAATTTAAGTTTTTAGAGGCATTTTGTATATCTCATTTCCCAAAGCATCTAGTTTCCTCTTGTTCTTTAATATTTTCCCCATTATAATTCTTAAGCCTATTTTTCAGCAAAATATTACACAGCAGAAATGATAAACACATCTTTAAAATTTATCTAGTAATTTATTTTGTAAACTATGTTTCTAAAAGAAAAGGGAGTAAAACTGATTTTAAGGATAATGTTCTGTACAACAGAGAGGAACGGCTCTAAAAAAAAAAAAAAAGGTTTTTTCTAAACTGCTGAATTATAAAGCAAAATAAAGTGAATCTCCAGACAATTCTATCAATTAGATTCAAGCAAACCCAAATAAAGAAGGAAAAAACTATTTAAGGTATTCTACTCTTAAAATTTGGGTTACTGTCAAAGACCTGACATCCATTACAGGATATTTATGATGTTACTCAAGAGAGCACAAGAAGTATTTGATATTATCCTCTACTGTATCCCTTAGGAATCAAAACCTCCCATGACACCACCCTTTCCCTACATCAAAATCCTACCTATATGCCACCTCGTTATGAACCGTTTTAGAAAGGTGTGTTTTAATTCTCTCTGTGGTTTATGAAGACTGTGTTTTGTATCAAATTGGTGCATTATCAATAAAGAACTGGGTTGGGCTAGCTTTTCATAAGGTAAAATTTCCTCTGACACTCTTTCCTGAATGCATCCCACGTGCTTTGGGAGTTCTCTGTTGAATAGCATCAACTTCAGGAACAGCTGCTAAGATCAAATGGACAAAGGAAATTCAGCACCATTCACTCTATGTATTATCTTTTAATGCTCCAGGAGCTTAATCCTTCCTGTGAACAAAGTCTATTGTCCCACTTGCCATTACCACTAACATATATTCTGTGTAAGTCTGCTTCCTCCTAAGAGTGCACCTGCAGCAAAGCTGCAGCATAAAGGGCCAAAGTCTCTGCAATTAACCAGAGTCATAAAATGAAATATTTCTTCTACACGGCGAGAAATTATTTCCTATGACCTAAATAGCTCTAAAAAAAATGCTGTTATTAAAAATATTTATTGCTGTTATTGCACAGGTACTAAAAGCCAAAACAATAATCAGTATTTCTGCAAGCTGTCAGAGTGTGTTTCCTACACAGCAAGAACTGTTCAGTTTACTAGCCCTATATAAGTCTTTTTCATCTGCCTGGAGAAATAATTATGGTCTGCCCATAAACGAGAGAAATACCTTTACTTCCAAGCTTGATGACAGGAGTATGTTTAATTCCTGTGAATTAAATTTTGGTGAGAATTTTGAAAGGCTGATTTTGACCTTATTCAACATTTTTCCATTCTCAGGATGACCTTTGAAAACCTGAAATGTTAAATGAAAAAGAATCTGGAAGCAGAGTAAGCAGCATGTAAGAGATGTAAGGAGGTTTATCGCAGCTATGTTTGTGGCAGGAAAACCTACAAGACTCATTTTCTTTTGTGATTCCATCCTTTGTTACACACCACAGAGCATCGCTCTGTCCACTTGGCGACCCAAACAATGCAAATGATAATGTACAGCCTATATCCTGTGTTACCACCTTCCTACACTTAATATACAGGAAAATAATCAAAATTTGCCAACTTGGGTGAATAACTGAATTTATGAAAGTGTAGATAACTATATAATCTATTAAAAATAAATATTTTATATCCCAATTGCTGCTATTTCTCTGTGATGGTGGCTTTCCAGTTATAACAGCCATCCTGTCCACTGTATTTTAAGCCTCTTTTCTGTCAGTAATTGTTTTATTTCTTGACCTGGATTATAACACCCTAGCTTTTCACAAATTGACACAAATAATTCTCAGTCTTTCCACTTTGCTTCTGCTTAGACATGTGTGATTATTTGCACCGAGTCCTCCAACAGGATACTCTCCTCAAAGCTAATGTAAAGAGAACATTGTACCAATAAAGGTAAGTTTTCAGAGAATGGAGCTGAATGTTCTTTAAAGACTCATTAGTCACTAGAAATTAAAATGTTTACTGTATTAAAAATGCTATTTTACTCAGTGGAACCTGTTCTGGTGATCTCATCTTAAAAGAAAGAAAAAAAAAAAAAAAACAGAACAAAGTTGATATTATTGAAAATTATTGGGTTTTTTAACCTGGACATAAATTAGGATGGAAATTTCAAATTATGAAAGGCAACATAAAACCTGACCTCTTCTGTACCAAAATATAAAGAGATGTGAGATGTCAACAAACTTAAAACAACATGCAGGACTGAGAATTAAATATTGCAGATATACATATGAATGATTACAGAATCTGATGTACTTGGGTATGAACGTGGTAGGTATCAAGAAAAATCAATGAGGATGTCACTGAGTCAGTGAAGGCTGCAGTCTTGCAAATTCTAATAGTGAAAGTAATCAAATGCTATGGATGATGATTACTCAATTAATTTTGCTGAGTTCTATTGGTTAATTTTATTAAAAGCCTCACATATTTAATGAGGTAATGCTAGAAAATTTCACTGATGTTCTCTAGGCACTAAGACACATGCCATAGTGGGTGTCTTGGTGCTACTCCGCCACCGCTCCCAGCCACAGAGAGGGCTGTCAGATATGTGAGGTCTCCCACAGGGAGGCATTTTTGTGATGCCTGGGCACAACTTGCTCTTGGCGAGTGCCAGGAATTCCCAGTGGAAGCTAATTCCTCAAATCAGCAATATCTTTGTTTCAGACAGCAGTCAGACAACTCTTAAGATCAACTACAAAACTGTCTTCTTTCAAGTGTCTTCTACAGAAATGTGATTTTAGACTAGCTAAGTAACAGCATTACACAGGGATGGACTTCTCACGCTTTTGTGTACAGCCACTGAAATTTCCTGCGGGGAGAGAAAAAAAGCAGCAACATATAGTCAAATGTAAGCGCTAGTATTTAATGGCAGATTTTTTCAAAACTTGTGACCACTCTGTCCTCTGTGAAAGGCGATAGCGTTCTGGGCCGAGCATTAGGTAAGGAGACATAACTCCGCTCACTTGCAGCGCTCCGGTGCGGGCAGCGGAGGGCTCGGGCCCCACGGGGACTTCTCGCAGCCAAACTAACAGTCCTCTGCCTCCTCTTTCCCTCACGGCTGCCGCGGCAGCGGGACCTGCGCCCCTCCCCGCCCCGGTTAACAGGTGCCAACCGCGCAGCTGGCTTTCCCGGGCCGCGCACCGCCTCACCGCCGGCTCTGCGCCGGCCCCCCGGCACCTGCTCGGCCGCCGCCCGCCGGGGAGGCGGCGCAGGCCCGTGTTGAAGGTCTCCTAGCAACTGCTCGGCCAATGGGAGCGGCGCTGGGGCGGGGGTTAACCCCGCGGGGCCCGGCCAGGGGCCTGAGCGGTGGCGCCGGTAGCTGCGGGGCGGGGAGCGGCTCCTCCTCCTCCGTCGTCGTCTCCCGCCGCGACAGCAGCAGCTGCAGCAGGTGGTGCTACGCGGATGGGTGCGCGGGGCTCCTCCTCCTCCTCCGCCGCCTCCTCACCGGCGGCTCGGGAGGAAGGTTTCGCGGGGGCTGCGTCCCGCCCGTGAGGCGCGGCGGGTAACGGGCGCCCTGCGGCCGTTGGCGAGGCACGCGCGGGGGAGGGGCCGGTGAGGGAGCCACCGCCGCAGCGCTGAGGTACCGGGGCTGCGCGGGGCTCTGCCCGCCCGCCACGCGTGCGGGAGGGAGCCCGGCGTGGGGCGGCCGAGGGGACCGGCGTTTCCGCGGTGTGGGCTAGCCCCGGGCCGGGGTAGGGCTGCGTGCGGGGGGAGCCGCTCTGGCCGCCGCCGTGTTGTGGGTCTTGACGTGTGCTGCTTCTTGTCCGGCTCCGGCTGAGCCGTAGGGACGCGGGCGAGTGCGGGTGGCGGCCGGGCTCTGCCGGCTGAGCCCCGCGCCGGGAGGCCCGGCGGTTTGTTGCTCTCCGTGAAGCTACAAACGGCGGATGCTTGAAGAAGTGAGAGCCGTAAGGCTGTATACCGACTCAGTGAATTTGTGACTGCTCGCGTTTACGTGGTGGTTTCACGTGATGCAAGAGTGGAGGTTCCATAACGGATTTTGGCCTTTTTTTTTTTTTTTTTCCCCATTATTTTGTTTAAAAAATAATTTTTTCTTTATTTGCATCAAATCCCTTTTCAATTTGATGACCAAATCATAACTCGAGATCAGTTTGTAGTATCACTTCATCCCTATTTATGTAGAACACTCTACTGCTTTCTGTGCTGTCAAGGAAATAGTTACATGGGGCTCCATATGCTACAAAGGTATGATAGGAATTTCAGGGTAATGACCTAAAATAGGAGTCGTGCAATGTAAAATGGGAATGTATTGGGTAAATTTTAATAGTGAATTTGAAAAGGAGACCTAGAGAAATTATTTGATACCAATGATGGAGATTTCAGATTATAAGTATTCAGGAGAGGAAGATATTCTCTCTGTTTCTTTGCAGGGGGGAAAGATTTGGTGCTAATATCAGTTATCATTTGGACTGGAGAGAGCATAGCTGAGGGTAATCCCAGGCTCATTGGCATCAGTATTTTATCTCTCAAAGTGTCTGGCAGCAGATGCTAAGGAAATGATCATAAATATAGGTTGGTTGTACAGTGATGCTTTTATCCATATATCTTCCCAGTATACTGCAGACTGGAGCTGAAGGAATTCTGAGCAGAGGTTGTATCTCTTTTTAATTTAATACGTGCTGATGGATGTTCTACAATGAATTGGAGCCAGCCTATATAATTAGCATTCACAGCACCTCATGGTGATTTGAGTCCACAACTTAACTGTTTTATATGGAAAAAACGTTCTTATTTTCCAAATTTTGCACTGAATTTTTCATTTCATTCTGCATAACTGTTGTGTTAAAAGCAGCAATGAATAATTATTTTCTGAATGTTTGTTCTGTTTCTCTAGTTGCTTCTTCTTCTAGCTGGAAAGTTGTAGTTTATTAGTTTCTTGTATGAAAGCGTTGGTTGACCTTCTTGCACAATTTTCAGGTCTGTTCTGTCTTTTGTACAGGGAAGGCTGTACCTGTGTGTGATATTTAGGCTGGGGAAGCTTAGTGTTCAAAGCTATTATGATGATCTCTTTTCTGTCATCTCAAATGTTCTGTTAACTGCCTGTTAGCTGTTATTTCTAGAGGGCTAATCCTAGTGACCCTGGTATTTTTTTCCTGCATGGTAATACCTAACTACAGGCCGTTGGTTTAAGTACATAGCAGAGTTGTCTTTTTCATTGTGTTAGTTTGCGTTTATGAACATGAAATTTCAGCTGCTGATTTTTATCATCCACTTGCTTAGTATGAGGACAGCCTTCTGCAGTTCTTCACATTAGGTTTGGGTGGTTATTTTTCTGAATAACTGCATAGTACATGAGCTTTCTCACTTACCTGCTCATCACCTTTTAAAATTTACTGATGAACAGAGATGCCTGCACCAGACTCCTTTGGGACTCTAATTTTTGTGTCTTTGTGACTTCCATAAGATATATTTTCATATCCCTCCTCACCTTTCTTGAACTTATACTTTGCCATTCTCCATTTATAACTGGTCATTAATAAATCCCGTGACATCTTAAATTAAGAGCATTTGGTAGGAAACATTGTGAAAAGCTTTTTGGAAATCCAATTATGCTGTCTTGCCCAGGTATGTTGGCTCATTCCTCCTTCTGGAGCACTGTGGCAGACTTGTTAGTGTTTCTTCCTTCCACAGAAGGTATGCTGACATTTTACCAGTCCTATTTTTTTGCAGTTTCCAAGTCTGTTCTATGACACTTCTGTTTTGATCAGTAGAAACCTAGAGTTTACATGAGAACTATTCCTTGAATTCCTTGGCAATCTTTAAAGAAATTAGTTACAGTTACCATCTTCCATTTAATACCTGATTTAACTTACAGGTTATATGCTACTTGTGAGTTGCTTAATTTCTGAGATCTGGAGTACTAGTACTGGTTCTGCCCAGTAAATATTACCAACTTTAGGAACTAGTAAGCTTGTGGTTTGTTTTGTTATTTGTGTTTTGCTTTGTTTTCCTTTCTTTTAAAAAGTCATCTACTTGCAGAGACATTCAAGCTATAAAGTTTGGCTAAAACTGATTTCAGGAAAAGGAGGAACTGCAGAAGACAGTTCCTAAGGTCTTCCCCTTGGGTATCTGTGACATGGAGAGGTTTGGCAGCAGAATGTTCTGCTCCACCTACATGTAGTAAGTGGTCTGTGAATGCAAACAGAGGAATAAAATTTTGAACATTAACAAAAATAGTGCCATTGTTTAGTAATAGAAAATGTGAAGATTTATAGTGTTAGTTCAAAATAGGGTAGGAATTTGGGAGCCAGATGAAACATTTCCCTGTGATTCAATTTGTTCGGTGATTGCATTAACAGAATTTCAGTCATCTGTGTATGTAAAAGGTAGAGTTGAATCTTGAGGTAGTAGATCAGATTATATTCCTCGTGTAACCTGAATGAGGCAAAGGCTATGACAGAACAGTCATTGATATACATGTTCAGAAGATCAAATTTTATTTTCTTAAGCTATTGATTTTTTTTTTTTTTTTTTTAAGTAAAATGGACTGGAGAAACGTAGTTGGGATTTTCTGAGTATGATATGCTCCGAATGAAGTGGAGTCTTAATACCCTCAGGCTGGGTGGTTTGACTTGCCTTTTCACATTACTTTTGACAATACGGAGAAGTTTAGCTGGAAATTTTACATTACTATCCACATTGTATGAGAACTTTAAGTGGAGGGGTTCCCCCACCCCAATTTTGCAGTTAATAGAATGATTAAATTTCCACAATCTTGTAAATGTGTGAGGAAAGATCTGGGTTCTGCTTTGATTGCAAGACCCATCATTAAAATCACAATATTAAATAAAGGTCACTAAAACTTTAATAGATTTTAAGAGGATTGAATTCTTTCAACTATACAGCTATCACTGGATATTCTATGCATATTTTAGTGCTAATTGTAAATTGTGTTAAGACAACTGTAGAAAGAGAGTAAGTATCAAAACTAGGGAGGAAATGCATGGACTTTCATGGTGATTACATGAATTAAAACAAGTATATGTCTTATGACATTATTAGGGATGTATTTGTAAACCTACAATATCATGACTGGAGTGTACTGTAAATTCACATAGACTGATGTGTCTTTGTGTCTATCTGGGTAAAAGCCGTCTGTGTGGCATCTGTGGATTACTAGACAAAAGTAAAAGCTTTAAGTAGATTCACAGCTCAGGATATAATTTTAGTAGAAGGAATCATATTGTCCTTTTAGGTAAAGGCTAACCATGCCTGTCCCAATTTTACAAGTTGAAACATACATGCCAACAACTTCTAGTAGTATTTGAAATATATAGAGAATGAATGTTTGTTTGACAATTTCCTGTCTTTTAAAACTTTTTTCTAAGACCTTGCGATATTGGGAGCAGGTAGAAACCACCTCTCCAAAAATTGCCTTTCCATATCCTCTGTACCTTGGTGATGGGAAAAAGTTTTCTGGGTTACTAGATATTTCATTTCCCATTTGTGTCAGGTTAGAGATGACCAGATGGTGTAATATGATCACAGCACAGTGCTATGACAAGTGATTCTCTTCTGATTGTCTGAATGAGTTTTACAAACGTGGTTATGCCTGCTCCCTTACAAGTTTAAGCATGATACTAAGACATTCTAAGTATGCTCCATTATGTAAAGTTTATAATCCTGCTTCTTACTGCTCATAATCTTTGAGCCATGTTATGGTCTGAACTTGATCTTAATCAGATTTCTATCTTGAGTCTTGGCATATTCATTGTCAATCTCTCCCCTGTTCCCCAAAACACAAAGCAGTAATTTTAAGAACAGTTCCTTTCAGCTCTCTGGGTTTGAAATGTACTGGTTTTGAAGTTTAGGTTAAACCTGTTCTTGAAAAGAAAGATGTATTTGTCAAGTGAACCATGTATGAGTCTGTGGAACTATTTCTGTAGATTTTTGTCAAAAAATACCCTGGATGCCTTTCTAAGAATCAAATTCTGGTATGTTATTAACATGACAGCTTTTTTTAAGTTCTTTGGATTTTTTTTTTTTTTTTTGTAGTTCACTTGTTCTGGTGAGCACTTACATGCATTGGTTTGACTGCTCGCTTGGTATTAATCAATCTTTCTGTGATTTTAGTGTAAGTATTTTGGGGACATGTGTGTGAGTTTTTTGTTTGGTTGGTTTTTAGATTTCTATTTGCAGTGAGATGGCTGTGCCATTATGTTCATGCATTTGAAACTGAGTCCCAGAGGCTCATTTTTTGACAATCTACCTATGTCTTGTCCACTCCAGGAATTTCTTGCTTGGGATTTTGACAAGTCGTCGAACCTGTTGATGAAGTAACTGCAACAAATCTCTGTGTACAGAGAATGGGCAGAGAAGGAAAATCATGTAGTTACAGCAGTTTTGGCTGTCCAGTGGGGTTTTTTTCTCTCCCATCCCCAGTCAGTCAGATTTTTTACATTAGCATGAGATGCTGGGAAGCAGCAAAATTCGTTTTTTACTTTCTATTGCAAGTTTTCCCAAACAGGATTTGAAGGGGAGGGGAGAAAGAAAACCAAAATCCCTCAAAACCTTCTTACTACTATTTTTTTTTTTTTTTTTTTGTTAACTGGGATAGCCTAGGGAGATTCCTAAAGTACTTTTCAATCTTACATATTTTATTATTCTTCCATAATTACACAAAATACTGCTTCAGAGTTACACATTTTCCTCCTCTATGTGAATATGGTTATATTATGGTGGTTAAAGAGAGTGTTGTAGTTTACTAAAGGTGAAGAGTCCCTTCTGAATACAGGGTATCGAAATTAATTTTGCATCCACACTGTCTTCCTCAGGATTGCTCATCTTTAACTCTTGCATACTTCAGTGGGGCTATTTTGAGCTGTGTTGCTCCAGAGGAACTGCCTAAACTGGAAAGGAAATGTATCAGATGGACCTTAATCACTAGATAGCTTTCAAAGTCATGGCTAAGGTCCTGAACTGGCAGTAGAAGCCACGTGGAACTGAAGAGATGATCTTAGCATGGGACTAAAGGCTTGTAGCATTCCCTTTTGCAGCTGACACAGTAAAAGATGATTCAAATACAAAATGCTGACCACTCTGATTACTGCTTCAAAGCTACTGCACTTGTTTGATAACACATAACAATTTAAGTTATTTTGAGGTAGTGGATTAACAGTGAAAGGAAGTTTTTGAGTTTGGCGCTTTCCAAATCTTGACATTGCTGAGGGTGGCTTTTAATCTGATGTATTAAATAATGTGCAGTTGATTTCTCTGTCTTCACTAGACATTCTTCTGAGTCTGTGCGTTAGTTTTCTTTGTGTTCTCTTGCTGGTGTACCTTGAAACAGTGTGTCATTAGAGGGTAGTCTTGATAAAGCATGCACACTGAATGAATCTGCATGTGGCTTGCAGGGCTCAAATTCGGAGAATCGTTGCATTCCCACACCTGGTTTAGTCCTGTTTCTGCTCCCAGTCAAACATCGTTTGGGGTGATAGATGCTGTGTTAGAACAGTATTGTCAGTGTAGAGAGACCTGTGGGTTGGTAATACTGTGTGTTGAGGGGATTTGGATGATAAGATCTCTTTAATGGGTATGCAGCCTCTTAAAGAATAAAAGCCAGTCTGAAAGTAATGGCATATCTGAAATGTGAGTAGTACTTTTGTGGATTTTCCAACAGTCCTTAATGGAATTTTTGTGTCTTGAGTTTGTTAACAGTTTTTTGAAATACTTTATTAGAATGCAGGATTGCGATACCAGCAATGAGAATATTTTTGTAGCTTAATTTGACTTCTTTGTGTCTTACATTTGCAGGTTTCTCTGTCTGATGGATCCAACAGATACGAAGCTAACATGTAAGAAGTGTGTCCTCTTAATCTTTACTTTGACTTTGAATTCCAGTTTTAAAAGCACATTTGTTTTGGATGAGTGAAAAGAAAGAAAGATTACCTTGCAGATTTCTGCTATGAAGTCACTTCTTGTATTTAGAATCAGAACCTTCATTCATTTCAGGACATCTTGGTTTTACAGGGGGAAAAACCCTGAAAAAATATGCATAAATGAATATAAGCAGTGAGAAAGCAGAAAAGCTAATTTCTTAAACAATAACAGCCACTAGAATGTTGCATGGACTGTGTTTTTCTTGCTGCATTACATGTACTTTCTGATACGCAGTGTTGTGGTTCCTGCAAGATTTCAACTCATCTGGGGAATAACTGTTTACCTTTTTTCCAAGTAAATTTATGAACCTAGAGAAATATTTATCCAGCTGGATATTTTATTTTCTAGTGCTGAAGCATTCTGTAACATGACTGTGCACCAGCATGAGATCTCAAAAATGTGGTGTTACTTTGGTCACTGTGTTCTTTGCTTTGAAATGTTGATAAGGAAGGACTCTTACTGTCTCTGTTCTCAAGAGACCTTAATGGATAAGAGAACACACCTTCTCCTCCCGTCCCACTCTCTCCCCTTCCCTTCTTTTTTCCCCCCAAACTATGGCTTTTCCATAGTGATAAAAATATGATGTTTTGGTGTCAGAAATTTAGAAGCCGCTTATCTAGAGTGTGTTTATTGGAACAGGAGTGGGGGGTTAGGGGAAAACATCCCTGTGCTCTTAAAGTCTCCTGAGTCCATCTAAAACCAACTTGAGATATTGTTCCAAAGTGTTGATTGAAAAAAGGGGGCCTTCTTTCCTGTCAGGTGGAAAGTTTATGTCCCTGAACTATCATTGTTCACATAACAGCTGATGGGCTGCACTGTCCGAATCTTAAGCATCCAAGCCAGATTTTAAGTTTCCAGCAGTGTGGCAACTCTAGTGCTGTTATGTGCCTTCTTACTGGGCAGTGGAGGTGGGGTGAGGGGACAAACGGTTTGTTCTTACGAGTGTGTGACTTCCCTTTGTTTTCCAGAGGGCCAGTGCTGTACTGAGTGGCTGTGCCAATGGGGTAAGGCTTCTCTTATTTTTCTTCAACAATTTTAGAGATTCGGCAAAGCAGCAAGCAACTTGCCAGGGAAAGGCAATATAAATAAATCTATAGGTTAAGTTAAATTTAAATGGCCAAATATTTATTAGAAGTTCCTTAGCCCACTCTCTGCCAATATACCTTCTCTAGAGTCTTTATTATCCTCTTTAAGTAATTATCCTACTCAGATTTATGTTAAAACTTCACATAAGTTTATTGTAATAAAATTGCTTCCTGGTTATATGGCAGGAAATTATTCAATATTTGGCTTGTTGTGTTTTCTCTGCTGTATATCAACAGAAACAACTGAGATAATCTACAGTGTCTTTATTATTTTCATGTGTGCATGGCATTTTAGCTTTAGTTAATGATTTACAAGACTTAGTTTAGTTTAAGGCTAACTAAATGCAGATAGATTCATTATTTTTACAGTCTATTTGCTGTGTTTAGAATGTTCTAAATACTGTGTAAAGAAGTAGAAAAATTTCATGTGGCTCAAGTCCAATAGTCACTCTCCTATGCCTTCTTTAATCTTCTAGCTGTATTAGCTGCCATTGTTAATCTAAAACACTTGCTATTTTAGGAGATGCCTATGTAATGCACATTGCCAGCAATTGTACTAAATACTTCACTGCTAAACCAGTTGCTCAGGTACCCTGCCTGTCTTTGTTGCTATGGGAGATTGGAAGACTGTTACTGTGCCAGTGCTGTCATCAGGTAAACTGGCATATTTGTAATATAGTGGATTTGCTAACTTTCTGTAGCAGCCATAATATCACTGATAGAAAGATGGGAGTTTCATGCATGACATACTTGACTAGTTAAGCAGAATGTTAAATAATGCATAGCACATATAGTGCTTTATTTTGGATTGAGTCCTTACAGAAATGCTGCTGTAAAATAATGTCCTTTTGTATGTATATATAAAGGTTCTAAGACTTTTCAGTCACACTTTTTTTTAATCATACCTTTCAGCATATCTCACGTTTTCAGAGGTTTTTTTACTTGTTCTAAATTCTATTGCCTCATAAATTGATTAGAAATTTATTAAAGGAGTAAATATTTTCTTGCCTGCTTCTACCTAGTGGAAGAATGAATTACAGCATATGGTTAATTTGAATAAGGATATCATACATTCTTTATGAATTTTCACTAAATGCACAGCTTTTGCACATGTGTGAAAAATAATTAAGAAGCATTTTGTAGCAAGCCAATTAGGAAGAAGGGCTGGGCAGGTTTTTTTCTTGGTGGAGGAGTAAAGTTAGAAAGATACAATACCTTAAAATGTTATTGCATATTTAAATCTTCAGTGGAAATTTATCTCTTTTCACTGAATTGTTTAATATATGTCATTCTAGATGAAATTCAAAGCTCTAGACTTTGTAAATTTCTGTAAATAATAATTTGAGTAGTTAGGGATTTGATATTTTTTTTTTTGTATCTGATGTGTCCAAAACTATTAGCCGTGACTTGTTTCTTAATGTTTTTAACTTTTAGATAGCAAAAATATTTTTCAATATACCTCAGAAAAAAAGATATCTCCCCTGAGCATGAACTCACAAGTGCTACGCTTGCCACTGCCTTCATCCAAAAGCATGCACAGCTTTTTCAGTGCCTTCTGCACAGAAGAGAATATTGAACAGAGTATATCCTATCTCAATAGGGTAAGCCAGATCTTGTTTATTGGAGGTTGTGTGAAGGTGACATTAAATCAATTGTATTAGTAAAAATTCAGTGGATTAAGAAGGCTTCTTTCTCAGTGTTCAGAAGCCAAAATTGGTGGGGAATAGGATCCCACCCTGCCCTTCCCCCCCATCCCCCACAGAATTTCATCCGCTATTGTTTCTCTCTTTTGGAGAATTGTGAGAGATTGATCCAGATATTTATTCCAACCTCCCTTGTCTTTTACCAGGAACTGACAACACTGGGTTTTCCTTCTATTTATGCGGAGTCCAAAGGACAAGAATTAAATTTAGTATCTATCATAAATTGCATGAATGAATTACTTGTACTGCAGCACAAGAACCTTCGAGCTCAGGAAGAAGTAGAAATGCAGCATCTGAAACTGGGTAGTGATATGGATCACTTACAGAACTGCTATTCTAAATTAAAGGTAGAAAACAAGATCATTTTACCAATATTATGCAGCACTTAAATATAAGAGATACTGTACATTCTTAAGTGAGTGCTTTTTTTTTTATCCTCAGTGCTAATCTGGAATTGTACTTTTACTTGCATTTTTGGTGTTTTTTGGAAGTCTTTTTTTTGCAGTGGAAAATTTCATAAAGTTAACAAAATATGAATTAATGAGAGAACTGAAAACTTAGAATTGTGGCTTCTTTAATCAAGGAAGTGGGAAGACTGTTTGGATTGGAACTGTTAATGTATGCTGTGGGTGAAAATTTTAAACACTTTGGTTCATATCATTCAGTGTCACTTAAAAGGGTATATCCAGCTCTAAAAAATAAATTCCCAAGATGACTGTAACCAATAAAAGTGTAAGTAGCATTTGTAGTGTGTCACAGGGTTGTTATCAGCCATTCTCCGTATCTGTAGCTTTTTCTATGTTTTTTTTTTTCTTTGTCGTTGTTGTTTGATTCCTTGGATAGCTGACTACAATGTCTTTCTAAGAATTTCTCAGAAGCTGTTGTCAAAACTGAAGTTACTAAGCTTTATCACAGGATTGATACATGCACAAGGCCAGTCACTGTAGAGTAGCTGATGTATTTGAAGTTCACAGCCTATGCTACTTCATGGGTACTTGTATGTGCAGTCATATCAGAAGAGTGTTTTCTTCCCCTTGATTCTGTCAATAAAATAAAATAAAATAAAAATATTTCAATTCATGCTTCGGGGCCTTTGAGGCTTGCTTTTCACTCAGGCTGGCTAGCACTATCTCCTTGATGAATACTGCTGTAGATTCTCAAAATCATAGTAGTCCTTCTGCTGAGACTGATCGTCCATATAGAAGCATTTCAATGTGACATTAAAAATCTTGTGGAACTGCACTCATTTTTATGCAAACACTATGAAGTGTTAGGTTCCAGAACGCTGCAATTGCTTCCCCTAGACAAATGGCTTTAAGGTAAAGATGGGGGGGAACTTGTTAGTACTACTTCAATCCCAGGGCATTTAATTTATCTGTTAGTTTGTAAGGTTTCTTGTGCAATTTCTTTTAGCTACCATGCAGCAATCCTTTTGAATTCCACTATTGTTACATGTATTCTAGTGTGGTTTGCTTAGAAGTTCTTGTTGCTTAAATATCTCTACGCATTTTTAGCTCAGTACACATACAAAAAAAAAATAGCTTGTATGTAGTATTTGGGTCTGTCATTTAAGTTGGCAGCTTCAGGTTTGTTTGAGTCTTGTATTTGTAGAAAAGGATTTCTAAAATGCTAGTTTTGCATAATCTGTTGTGAAATCATCTGTCTAGCCTTACTCTGTATATGTGAAATGTTCTATTTGCTTTGTTATGGTCACAGTCTGCGTATCAGTAGTCCCAAATTCATACATGTTGCTTAGTATCTGCCTCGTTACCACCTTATAGATATGCTTACGGAACCCTGACTTAATGAAAAAGTAATAACAGTATAAGATAATATCTGTAAGTTATTTTTAAAAAAATTCTGTTTCTTGTGAGCAGGTGGAGAATCATACTTCTTGCTCCAGAAAATAGAACTAACTTAACATGTCATTGAGAACGCAATATCATCCCCAAAACATCAGACATCAAATATATAGGCTGGCTAACTTCATGTGAGGTGGTTTGACAGTTTGGTGTGGGTGTTTTTTGTTTTTTTTTTTTTTTTTTACTTTTTTTTTTTTTTTAATCCTTTGCTATTAACTCTTACTGATACTGAACTATCGACACTTTTTCACTTTTTCTAGGAACAGTTGGAATTATCTAAAAGGGAAATAGTTGGACTTCAGGAAAGAGACAGACAACTGCAAAGCAAGAACAGAAATTTGCACCAGTTACTTAAAAATGAAAAGGATGAAGTGAGTTGTCTTGTACATTAACATGTCACTACATAGATACTCAATAATATGATTTTTTGCAAGGAGTTTTGTAACTGTTCATTTTGAATGCTGTTTGGTTGGTAAATGTCTTTCTCCAAAGTGATATTGGCATGTTGCACATGGATAAATAGGTTCTGTAAGGGATAGGTCCAAGTCAGAATAATGGTAGAGAGTACTGCAGAAATGTACACGTACAGTTTTCTGAGGCTTTCTATACTTTCAAGCATAGCTTTCTTTTAGAGTGTTTAAAAATATCAAAAAGTAGGAGGGGGCAACAGGATTGAGCCACATCCTCAGATGTGTATAGGAGCTTTTCTTTGGGGTTTTTTTTGTTTGTTTGGGATTTTTTTAGTTATTTTGTACGGGAGAGCAAAAGATCAAAAAGAAGGAAAGTAGGGGGAAACGTAGCCCAAAAGCACAGCCTCATTATACTTGGGAGTCTTGGAAGAACCAAGATCAGAAAACACCTTGAAATCCAAGACACAGTTCAGTTTGGGATTTGTTTCCAGTGTGCTTCTTCCTGCTTCCCCCTCCCCTCCCCAGCCCATTACTTTATATGGCTCCTAAGTTTCTGTGAATGTTCTCAGTGTTCATAAACATTCATACAGTTAGAAATCACAGTGCTATTTATATATAGTGAACAACCTAAAGTGTTCCTGCTTAAAACTATTGAATGTGCTGTATGGTTGTAAAATTAAAACTGATAATTCAGAAAACCCTCCCAGATATCGATAGTACAGGACAGGAATATGCTTTATGATGTTTCTTGTAGACCAAATGGAATAGCCTGTCTTCCAGCAGCCTGCTGTCCAAAAGAAGAGTTTATTACTATTTTTTTAGTGTAAACCTAACAAGAATACTTTAGAGTTAAACTAGATGCTGAATATTACTTATTGAAACAAAAAATATTTATCTGCTCAATAAAGGTATTAAAGAAGGTTATGTGAATTGCCAGAACATGAGTTTGGTTGTACTTCACAGGAGCTATAATATTCTAATATGTTGCTTATGGTGTTGGTTTCTACAGAAAAGAAACTAAATTCACAGGGATAAATCTGAGGTCAGAATCCATGGGTTCAGAGTTCTCCTGATTCCTTTTGTCACTTCCTTTCACCAGAAATACAGTTTAATAGAAGCATCATTTTACTTCATGTATTTGTTTTGGTTTTCTAAAGAAATGTATGTGCTTATGCTTTAGTTGAAGAAATACAGTTTTTTGTGGGGTTGCTTTTAGGTTCAGAAGTTACAGAACATAATTTCAAGTAGAGCTACACAGTACAATCATGACATGAAGAGGAAAGAGAGAGAATATAACAAATTAAAGGAACGCTTGCATCAGTTAGTCATGAACAAAAAGGACAAGAAGATAGGTAAGTAGCCCTGAATTTTACTACATTAAAATAGCATATTCTGTATGTTAAAAATATTTAAATTTGGGTTTGGATATCGTTAAAGTCAATATGGCCCTCCTCTTGTAGATTTTAATTTAGATGTTAAAATCTTACATAAAAGATGTAGTATCTCATGTCAGCTGACTGTGTAAGGCTAATAAACTTTGTGTTGTGTTCCATAAGTTTGTTTACCAAGCACAAACCAAGATGGAGGTCTTTTCCTAGTAAAAAACTAATTTTGTAGAATTACTTAGAATTAATTATGAAGCTAGAGATGTGTTTCTCCTACTTTCTTGCTACTGCTACCATCACAAGGCTTCAGATAGTGTCATAAACACTGTAATATGCCTACCAGTTACAATTGGGAAGGAGCACTGCATGAGCTTTTTTCCCCTTGAGGTACTACAGTCTACTTATGTTAACAATAAGCAATGAGAAATTTTAAAGAGGAAGTAATATGAGATAGACATAACATCTAGTGCTGTCCAAAATGAGGAGAAGTCTCCTTTATCATATGAGTACTTGTATGTTGTGCTGCCCAAAAATTGTGTTTAAGGTACTCATCACTGCTGTTTAGCATAAGTATAGTTTTTCATGGTGTGTTGCTGAAAATAGGTATCAGTGTTATGTAACTGATAAAAATGTCTGCACCTTTTGGTTCATATAACTGACCTCGGAGTATTTACGTAATTTTTCTGCAGTGGAAGGGAAGTCCTACTCTTCCACTCCTATCCCTCCTGCCACCACTGAAATACTCAGCTGTTTGCCAACTCCAGTGCATGTTGCATATTTTAGTAAGCTGGTTTAGCTCACTAAAGAAGAAAACTATTCGTGTTGTTGTGAAGTTGGTTTTCTGCTGCTTTAGTTTTCTGAAAGTGCTTGTGGGTGAACCCAGAGCAGGTTAGGACCCTGTAGCAGAAGCACCTGTTTTGGCTACAGAAAGTCTTTAGGTGTCAGCTCAGTAATCTCTAGAAGCTTCACCCAAAACTTACTTGTGGCATGTTCTTGTCTCTAGTTGGCTATTACTAGTTCAGGTATCAGTGAGGTCAAAATAACAGGGGTTTAAATCTAGTTACTGTTTCCTTGGTAGCTAACTAGAAGTTAACTTGTACTACTAATCTGTAGTGATGTGGATTTGGGGGAATTTTGTTGTTGTAGTGATTTTTTTTCCTTCAGATGTGGACAGAGAAGTCTCTTTGTTTTGAGGAGCACCTTGTAAAATGTCAGGAAGTTGCTTACTCTAAGCTGGAGATAAAACAGGTGTTGTTGCCAGAGGAATGGTTAGAGTTCATATAAAGGCTGAAATAGGGATGAAGGTGCCATTAAGGGATGCATAAAAAAATATAAGACAGGATGAGAATTTGTCTCTCCATGAGTTTCCAAACATGAAAATTATCTTCTTTCCTTGATTATCTTACCCTTACTTTGTTAAGCAGGGCAATGTCGTTTCATATGGGTCTGAAGATTGAGTGGGATAGTTGGGTAATGTGGCCTCTTGACAATAACTACATATACATGTAAAAAGGTAAATGCAATGTCACCTGAATATTTATACATTTGCATGTTGTTTCATGCTTTTGAAATATCCTTTTCATTTGTAGCTATGGAAGTTCTAAATTATGTTGGTAGAGCTGATGGGAAGAGAGGTGCATGGAGGACTGATAAGACAGAAGCCAGGTAGTTGTCTAATATGCTTCAATTAATGTTTTTATTATAGCTATTATGTTGTTACTGTAAGATTTCTTCTTCCAGAAATGAAGAAGAAATGTACAAAGTTCTGTTAAGTGATTACGAACAACGCCAAAAGCAGCTTTTAGTGGAAAATGCTGAGCTGAAAAAAGTTCTTCAGCAAATGAAGAAAGAGATTATTTTACTTCTCCCACCACAGAAACAGAAACCTAAGGAAAGGTCTGAAGATGAACCAGTAAGTATTCTTCAGTTAAAATTAAATCTGTGTGGTAGTTTGGTATAGTGCTAGAATTAATTTGATCATGGAGGGGGGGAAATAAACTTCTTGTGGAACTTGTGGTGGATTGCACATCCTCAGCTGTGCTTGAAATCCATCTGTGTTTAAATGTTCTACTCTATGAACAATATCCAGTGTGTTCTTCACAGTTGGTCAATGGAAAGCTTGAAAGTATAATTTGAATGAATTTTAGATGCAGTAGGTACCTGTATGTAATTCTATAAAATGGTGCATTTTGGATTTTGTGTGCCTTGCATAGTAAGATCTTTATACTGGCTTTCAAAGTGCTTATGCAAAGAAATCAGGTTTCCCACAGAATCATGAAGGTGGAAGAAATGTAATTAAGGTGCACTCCTACAGTACATGGATTAGAGTGGTCGTTAGTTCCTTTTACAGAGATGCTGACATGTTAAAGGAAAATGTTTGATTTCAAAGTAAAATGGTTTGTGGGTTTTTGTTTGTTTCCAGGATTTAAGTATTTCTTTGTTTGCACTGGATACTTTATTATGGAATAGCACACTGCGCAATCACTGTTTACCAGAGTGTTTGTTTATTCCTTTTGGTGATTCCTTGCTAGAAGTTGCACTTCTGTTTTGAGGTCAGAGTGAAGTAGGGAATAATCTAGGAAGGGTATCTGAGCTTTCTCTTAGCAGTAAGAGAAAGAGTATCCCTGGGCATAACAAAGAGTTGAAATACAGAAAACATGCATAAAGGCTAGATTCTAGGAATCATTCAGGATTGATGGTGTACTAGTAATAGAATATAAAGAGAATATGGATATTCTACAGAACAAATTATGAAGTTTTTCCTATTACAGTAAATAGTACATGTTGGTACATAAGAATATGTGTAGATGGAGGCTTCCAGAGTGTACTGTAGGAATCTAGTGGTTGTCATTTCAGAAGGTCCTCTGACCTGCCTGAGTTGCTGTACTCCTTTTATTTCTGAGCTATCTCAGGTACATTTGTCCAGCCCCGGAATGCTTGAGTACACTGGTGAAAATCCAGGTGTGGGAATGGGGTCTTTATGAATTTGCACATTGAAAGAAACAAGGAAAAACTGGGACTCAGTGCTCTGAAATTCACCGTTCTTGGGTGATTAGACAGGTATTTGTTAACTGTTGTAGCATTCATAGACTACTATGAAAATATTAAAAGCCTGAACTGAAACTTCCGATTAGTTATCTTGTAATAGTACTAATTAACCAAATTAAGCAGAAAAACTACTTACTAGACAACAGTAATTTCTAGTAGTAGAATAATAATAGAAGTACTTACTAGATGCAAGTCTCAAGTGGAGTTATCTGAGCACAGTTGTAGGGTGGTGTGAGTTTTTGTTTGTTGTTTTCCTATTTAATCTCTCTCATACCTTCTTTAATTCCATGCTACTCTAGAATTGGGGATAGTTTTTGTCATGTTAGGGGCACTGCTTATTTTTTTTTCCATTTGACAAATTAATATAAACAGGAAGAATGTTGCCAAAAATTACAGTTTTGCAGAAATGAATGATGTATTTAAGACTTAGTCTATCCCACTGTGTCTTTTACATGGATTAGTTTTTTGTCTAGTAGTACTGGTTTGCTTTGTGAATGTCTGAAAATAAATTTGTATTTAAAACATTGCATTTGATAGTTCATGCTTGTTTGTGACTCAACATTTTGCTATGAAATCTGAACTCTTATTGACTACCTTACAGAATTAAAAAAACCCCAAACATTGCATTTCTACTTAGATATGCTAATTCATATAGATTCTTAGAAGGAAACATACACCTTGGAGTGTGGCAGCTAGTGATGTAGTCACATCATTTATCACTTTGCTTCCCATCACAATGTGAAGCTGTGAAACCAGCCAGACTGTCATATTATCACAGTACTATCCAGAGAATTACTCCAGACTGGGCTTTCATTGTGGTAGCATATATAAATATAAGTAAATGAATAAGGTGTTTCTTTATGAAGTGACATAAAACTCTTAAACCAACTAACCCAAACCCCTTACCCCTCAAGAAAAAAAAACAAACCCCACAAAAAAAAAAAAAATACAAGCAAAAAGCCATAAACCAAAACCCTGCTTTTTTATTTTATACCTGTTGTTTTGCTCCTTAAGATCTCCTGTGATCCTGTGATCTAGGTTTGAAAGGCAGTGCCTACTGCATATGTAAATTAATTACTTTGATGCCTTTGAACTTCTTGTTTTTGTCCTTCCCATCCAATTTTTCTTATCTACTTGTAGATAAAGGGGATTGTATAGAATTATTTAGATGGTTGAGAAGAGTGGAGTATTCATGCCAGGTATTGAAATGGCTATACCTTTTCAACTTAAATTTACTGTGTTGTCCTGGGCTAGTCTTCTCTCTGCCATTTAGACTTTTATGTCTTAGCTCTTTGAGATAGCATCCAGGTTTGATGTTTGAACAGTGGTGTAAAATGGAAGTGGGAGAGGGAGGTGCTAGTTCCATTCTACGTTCAGTGTGTTGTGGGGTTTTATTATAAGGGAGAAAAGTAAGGCAGACACAAATTACTTAATTCTCAAGAGGAGAAAGTCTTTGTCTTAAATCCTGTTTATGCTGGATATTGAGCTGATGGAGAGCTACTGTTTGACAGTGGAACTCAGCAGTCTGAACTTCTCTAGCTTGAAGGTGTGTGAGTGATTGAGTCATCCTAGCTGATACTCTCTCTCTGTGGTGGGGTTCTGGGGACTGGCAGGTTGCTTCTGTCTCTTCAGCATTATGCTGTCAGGAAACTGAACTCCCTGACAGTCAGATTTCCCTGGATAGAAAACATGTTCCTCTATATAAGGTGTTTCCTTCTCTTCTGTAACTTAAATTCATACACATATTTAAATAAACAAACCCACGTATTTGGAATGGTGGGGTGGTTTGCAGCTTCTTATTTCTGCTTCTAACAGGTACTGTCAGACCTGGAGGAAGATACTGGAGAGTTAAATAAAGAGAATATGTGGGAACTGTCTTGTGAAACTGTGAGAGAGCAGCTTACCAACAGCATTAGAAAACAATGGAGAATGTTGAAAAATCACGTTGAAAAGCTGGATAACCAAGGTGATGTTTAACTGTATTACATGTATATATAAAATGCTATTGATAACTTCATTTGGTATCATGCTCATAGGATTTATTTTACTGACTGTAAACTGAAGGGAAGCTCAAGTGGAAGGAATTGTGACCTAGTAGACTTTCTGAAAGGGCTTGTGATTGCCATTTTCCCATGTGAGTTTTAATTGCAGGTAGTTACGGAAGCAATTGCATACCAAGCCTGCTATCATGAGAAAGCACACAATTATAGTTTGACATGGTAAACAGCAGCTTTCTGAAGAAATAATTATTTTTCGTTTGAAAGTACATACCCTGTAGTAATGTTTGTTGCCTTTCCCCAGCTTTTAGAGATGTTCAAATAATGCAGACGTAACAATTTGAACTAATTAGATGCAAAATATGTAAATCCTTTTCAGGAGTCTAGGCTTGCCATATCCATACCTCTGAGGCTTCTTGTGGCATTCTAAAGTGAACTGGCTGATGGTATGGTGCTGGACTGTTCTAATTTCCAGCTGTTAAACAGCATTAAAAGATGGCTAAAAATATATAAAATTCTTTCCTAGTATTATTTTCCCATGCAAGCAAATGCTGTTGCTAACACAGTGATGTTTGCAGTCAAGAATAAGACTGAGGAGGTCATGCATGCAATTGCAAATAAAAGAGCAGATGGTCTGTGAGAATTTTAATACCATATAAAGGATTTTAAGAATACTTGTTTTGAGTAATACTTGATTTGATGTAACTAACTGAAAAAATAGTTGTAAGCATCAGGAAAAATGTTTCAAGAATTTGCTGTTTTATTGGAGTCACCTTTTTAATTCTTGGATTTATAGAGATGACCATAACCTAGTCCTTTAGGATTCAATTAATGTTCAAACACTGGTATCTGGGTATCAAAACTTGGCTCATTGCAATCACTGTGGTAGCTATGCATGAAATTAAATAACGCAGTAGGTAATTACACAGAATAAATTTTATTCCTATCTAATTCATTCCCTTAGTGGGATGAAAATATGCACACAATGTTTATCTCCGTTTCTCTTTCACAGGACTTGAAAGAAAAGTCTTTCTTTTAATATCTGTGATAAATATAGTTACTGTCATATTTTTATGAACACACAAGCCCTTCAAAAATGGTCTCAGAATAATAGGCTAACAGCATGTGAGTTAAAAAGTCTTCAGTTGTCTTGATTTTTCTTCTAAACTGCTGAAACAAGTGGGGTTTTTGTGTGACACTTACTGAGATGCAGACGCTTGATTTACTTTGGGGAATGTGAAACAGCTCTGTGTTCACTGACATTTTTTTCGGAACTGGATTTTGTACATAATTACATGTGTAACACCAATTCTGGGTCTCTTGTCTCTGATAGGAGTGCTTTTGAATACACTGTGTATCTGTCTTTCAGGATGAAACAAATAGAGTTTAAAACCTTTTGCTGTGGCTGAGTCCCTGACGTGAGGGATTTTTTTGGTTTGCTTTTAAGTAGCTTTTTTTCCCCATTAGTGTCACGTGTACATTCAGGAACTTTGAATGAAAAAGATGTCATTTCGAGAGAAGACCATGAGCTGGAAACTGAAAAGCTGGAGTTAGAGATTCAGCAATGTAAAGAAATGATCAGAACTCAGCAGCAGCTCTTACAGGTAGTAGGCTTTAATTTTTCTTATTTTTTCTCAACTGTTTCTAAGCTTTTTTGTTTTTTAATGTGCCACTTTTCTCACCTGTGAGCCTTTCTCCATTCTTTGATGATGCTTTTTAAATAAAATACTTTAATGGTTGGCCTGAATATAGGTATGCTAGTGGATTGGTTAGTAGTTTGAGTTTGTGATCCTGGTAGAAGTAATTTTTTGGATTAACAAAGGTGAGGAAGTCTGATGAGCTCAGATGCCTGAACAGGGATATTTTGCTTGCTGTCTGAAACTGCCCACACCAGCCACCAACTTGATACTTACTACATTGTTTCCATATTAAACTTCAACCATTTTTCTGATAAAACTGAATCTGTGTAAGTACTGCATCTCATAACAGTCACTCCCAAATTAATGTTTGTGTCTCTTGTTGCTTTGTATCTGCAGCAGCAGCTTATGTCTCCATGTGACGATGACACCACCCTGTTGTTACAGGACTGCTATTTGTTGGAAGAAAGAGAGCGTCTTCAGGAAGAATGGAGACTATTTCAAGAACAAAAAAAGAATTTTGAGAAGGAAAGAAGAAGTTTTACAGAAGCTGCTATTAGATTAGGACTTGAGGTATTAGAATGGTGGAAAGATATTAGAAGGGAACTCCTATGGAAGATGAGTTATGTTTGTTAAGTAGTTTTACTGTGATACACACTAAAGTGCAGACATCCAACAGTATCTGTGTGCTAACATCTATAGAGAAAGATCATTCCCATACTGTATGAAACATTTTTTTGGTTATTATAGGACATTATTCTGTTGACATTTAAAAAAAACCCAAGGTTTTTTGTGTGTATTGGAAATGTGGTTACTGCAACTGGAATGGCCCGTTTTTGTTTCAGCTTTTACAGTATCTAACTGCTTCCTAAAATCAGCCCATTTATTCATTAAATCCTTTATTTATTTTATTCTGCTTAAGTTCAGTTTCCTATGAAAGGAAGGCCTATGCAAATTTGAGTCAGATTTGGCTGCAGTGTTGAATTCTCAAAGGTACTCAATTCCTAAACTGGAAAACCGGTCACTGTTGCAGAAACGCAAGGTAACTGTTGCCTTTCCCTTAGTAGGGTTATCATGTGTTCTATTCCCATAGTTAAGCTGGCCAGCAAGCATGCATGCTGGAAGGCAGTGAGGGTAGATGTGTCTCTAAATGAGCTCTAGCATGTGTGTTCTTTGTTAGGGCCAAGAACATGAAGGGGCTTTACATGTTCAGTAGGGAAAAGAGGTAATGATGATGTCATGAAACGATGATGGTAAAAAAAGCCATTGAAGGAAAAAAGAAATGGACTTCAGGTTTACTGCTTGCAGAGCTGCTTGCTTTGACACACAGAGGAGAAGGTTGGAGTAGGATGTGTTTAAAACTTATAAAACTGGATTCGGTTGGTCTGACAAAAGCAGTACTACCGTTCATCAAATCTTTCAAGATTAGGACTAGAGGGAACTCATAAACTGCTTGAAATTGTCTAAAACATATCCAAAAAAGGTACGGTTTTATGTCAAGTAGTTGACTTTGGATTTTGCTGCCACAGGAGATTGTGAAGGCAAGCAATAAGAGCAGGCTCAAAAAGCAGTTGCCTAAGCTCATGAGCAACATGTCCACAGATGGATACCTAAAGGGGAGAACAAGGGAGTGCGTTCCAACATTTCTAATCAAATGTCTCTTGGGGCTGGGAACCTCTGAGGGAATGCACTGCAGAAAGTGGCCAGGTTCGTGTGATCTCAAATAGCATCTCTTGTGGCTGTTGTTTGAGGCAGAATACTGAGATAGATGGACAACTTGTCTGGCTCAAGACAGCTTTTTCTTTGTTTTAATTATTATTATACTGCAAAATTTATTGTAAAGAACATGAAATACTTCGGATTTTACTTGAGATACGGGCACAATAGTACTTAACATGGTGACAGATATTGACTCAAACCACTACATATAGATATGTATTCTTCAAGTATTTAATTTTGTTTGTATTTTAATGAGTCTGTGAATTTCACGTTGGACTTGCATTCAGCTTTAAAAGTATTGAGTGATAATAAATGGTAATTGTTTTCCCAGAGATGTTTAGGACTACATTGCAGCATAAGCATAACTACCCATGCTTCTTGCTGAAATGCTTAAATATGAAAAGAGAAGCAATGCAGTAAATTTTGTAGGCGTTTGTGAAAGTTTGCAGTGGAGTTCAGCTTGCTCTGTTTTCTACTGATGCAGTAGAAATAATTTCATATAATGGGTACATCTTGTTTCACTGATGGGTTTTGGAGATGAAATATCCAGTGGCTCTGAAATTAAACAAGCTCTTTTGGAGATTCTTTTAGCCATTATTTTCCTTTTCTGTGCTCAATGATTGGAAAATGAAACAACTTCCTTTCTTTCTTCCCCAGTTTTGAACAGAAGTAATCAGTTCTATTTTCAATGTCATTTTTATCTGTTTATGAGAAGGCTCAGGGTTGAGGTTTAAGCAGTAATCCTTACTGGCAGCTGCCCAGAAATGAGGGCTACCTCCAAGAGGTAGTGCTACACTGAGGGGGAGCATAGGAGGCAGTGGTAGGAGATTGTGTCACTGGAGTGGAGAACAGTAAAATGAAAGGATTAGTCAGACCTCTGTGAAACAAACCAGGGGGCTTGGTTTGTAAATAAATACCTCCTCAGCTAATCTTTGTTGGATTCAAAAGCTTACTCATATGACTGATTATGTGTTAAACTGCTGTCTCTCCTTAATTACATGGACATGTTACAACCTTTGCTTTCTTAGATAGAGTAACATCAATTCAGTGTGGACTAAACTTGTTTCTGTGGTCATAAGTGTAAACTGTAATTTCTTTTCCTAGAGAAAGGCATTCGAAGAAGATAGAGGAGCATGGCTGAAGCAACAGTTCTTAAGTATGTCTACTGATTACAAGCACTCTGAAAATGTGACAACTCCAAGTGCCTTCTTAGGAAGCAAGTATTTGGTTCAAATTATGTTCTTGTAATGTGTTTCTTTTTCCCCCCTTTTAACTAGAAGATGCAAATATGAACAAAACTATTAAAACTCAAAAACTTCCCAAGACAAATTTTACCATTCGTCTCTGCCTCTACCTGTCAGGGTAACTGATGGTTCAGAATCTCCTTTTAAAAATGTAATTGTGATAACTTCCCCCCCCCCCCCCCCCCCCGATAATTACTTATGTAATGAATTTATGTTTGTGAAGTGATCTGGTGAATGCCCACTACCTGACAGCTCAGCTCTTAAGAACAGGGAACTTTTAGAATTACTAAATTAAATTAAATGTGAGCATATTAATTGGCAAGGCAGTTGAAGAAGTCATGACCAATAGACATCAGTATAGATTAGAAACAAATTTTGGAAATGAAGAGCATCATAATATGGAGACAGCAGCATTAATTATTTGAGATAAGGTAATATTAAACGTGTATAAATACATATACAGTATAAAAAGAATCCTTTGGAAAAAGAAGTAGTGAAAATACCATAATGATGATGATAAAAAAATTTGAGCAATAAACAGTTGAATTTTAAGATTAAAATATTCATAAAGGAAGAATTTTTTCAGAAAAGATAATGAAAATATGTCTATATGACATACAGTTTGGAATATTGTTTTTATTGAAAGTATTTTTTACTGCCTTTCTTCTACGTTTTTTTTTTTTTTCAAGTTGTTAAGTTTATTTCCCATCCCCTCATGCCTGAATATGCATGTACAGTGTGTTGGTCTTTGCTACTGAGTTTTCAGTACTTTCTAAGGGCTGGGAGAGTGGGGCAAGACCGAAAAAAAAGAGACAGGAGGAAAAAGTAGCAACAATATCTGTTAAATAGATTCTTGTGGCAGCCAACATTTAAAGATAGGCGTGTGAAACACCTGGCAAGTAAAGATAGCTTGAATTTGTATTCTTGCTAGATAAAGTAGCCTGCCTCGTGTTCTGGGTTCTCCTTGTTTTTTCGCAGTGCAATTCCTGTAGTACTTCTGTAAGTGTGAAATGAAATGATCTTTCACAGTAGGAAAACTTCTATTTTCAGGAACAGAATTGAGATTGTTTGGCTGTTTCTTATGAAGAATTGTTGGAGAATGGCTCAGAGACAAGGGTCATGAGCCCACCGAGCAGTTGTATGATCAGAGCCTGTTCTAGGGGCGGATGCTGGGCCTCACTAGGGTTTGCCTGCAGCTGCTCGCAGCTGCTGATACATGAAGAATCTCAAGGATGCTTCAGCCTTGTGTACTGTTCTGTATCGAAAACAGGTTAAGAGGAGTTAGAAATAGAGGCCTGAGGAACTTAGTGTTATGGTACCGTTGGCCTGAGAAACTTCGTGTTATGGTACCATTGTGTATCGAAAACAAGTTAAGAGGAATTAGAAATAGTGGCCTGAGAAACTTAGTGTTATGAGAAGCTTGTGCTGTTAGCTAACTGCAAGTAGGTGGACCGTGCGAACACAACTTTTAGAGCTTAAGCCAATCAGCTAGTGACTAGTAAGCATAATAATTATCGTTGTCTGTATAAATATATGTACCCTGGACCAATAAAAAGATTGATGCTCTATCACCCACACGGAGTCCATCTCGACGTTCCACAAAGAATGACTGGATTTAGTGATCTATGAGCAACTTAAAATCTGTTTAACATTCATTGTACACTAAAGCTTTTCATTTGTAATTGCCTTTTTCCAAATTCTAGTGTTTCTGGATGTATTTAATGCCATATTTTCTCTACTGAATGAAATCCTTCAATCTTGCATATCCTAACCTTAAGCTACTAGATAATAGTAATAAAACCAAAAATATGTCTGCCACAGAGAATCATAGTCTATTTGATTAATATTCCACAGGTTGTTATTAGAATTATTTTAATGTTAAACTTTCCTTTTTCACAACACTTGTCCACAAAGCTCTTAATTCTGTCGTGCTGTAATGAATACTGTAAAATATAGAATCATTCTCTTTTTTTCCACTTCACATGAAAGCTCTGAAATCTAAATGTGAGGTGGAGTTAGCAGGGATTGATTTGGCCCTCCCAAGTTTGGCCATGGTTAAGTTCATACAAATGCTTAAGGCATCTAACTTATTGCCTTTAATTTTTTTTCTATACTGTGACAAGTTTGCAAGTTCTCATGTTGATTTTAATTATTGTATATACATGCTGGAGAAGTTTTTACTTGAGTAAAAAAACTTTTTCAATTGTAAAGCGAGGAACTTACATCTGAGTGGCTTTAAACTTGATTTCATTATGACTACTTGCCGTGGTGGTTGTGTATGTAAGAGCTTCATTTTCAAATTTAGAATCATAATTTTAAGATAACTTCATTCAGTAGCATTAAGTGTACTTACAAAATTTTACTGCATATCTGTAACAGTAAGATTTGTTATTATAGACATGCCATAAGATGTTTGGTGTGTTTTTTTTAAAACAGAAGACATAAAGAAGCAAGTCCTTCAAATGTTTTCAGTTGCACTGTAGTTTAACTGATGATACATATGTCTCGTAGGTTCTGACCAAGACAATCGGTTAGTGAAATCTACATCTCAGCAAAGAAAACCTTCCTGTATGTCGAGTCGTCCTGTTTCAGCAGAACCTTGCCAGACATCTCAGTATATTACACATAACAGGTATTGGAAATGATGTTGCAGTGATTATTTTTATAATGCTAAATTCTACATAGAGAACAGAGACTAAGTTGTTACAGAAAGCCAGATCTAAGGATTATGATTGATAATATAGCAAAACATATTAAACATCATATCATAAAACCAGTATTGTGTTTCTATCCAAAGCATAATTTATTTGCATTGTAACAGTCTCTTTTTCCCAGTTCCAGTGCTGCATCAAAAAAACCTGCCGGAGATAGGAAGCCAAATCAGTGGGTGGAAAGTGACAAAGAAGAAACTGAATAATTCACGAAGCCATGGGAAGACTCTGGAGTTGGCACTCTGCTGTGTAGAAACTTGCACATAGTACAGCTGCTTAAGACTTCCTAGGGTTGCCTGCTGGGTTTCTTGTTAGAGATTTGTTCGTAAACTTACGTTCTCAAGTGATACAGAATGCTGTGAGTTTGGTCATTCTTCTAGAGGATTATGTGGTGATCTGAATTGTGGCGTGTGTGTGTATGTGTGTGCACATGGCTTTTATTTTTTAGACCACTTTTTGCCTCTTGTGACTCTTGAAAGAAGACAATTGAAAAGTATAGAAAAGCTTTGATATTTTTGTAGTAACAGAAGCTCTGATTCTGTGAATTAAACGATGGTCTGAAACTTTAACTGTAATGAAATATTGGATCCTAATGTTACCTTTCATCACAGGCAGAGATAGCACTTTTAGAAATTGTTTAATTATTGGAAACATTCGTTTCAAGTGTAACTGGCATTAAAACTTCTTTTGCCTCAACTTGAATGTACAGTATACTGTAGATTTTTAACAAAACAGGTTCTATATTTATTGTGTGATTTGAAAATACCTCTTTGATATTTCAGATGACTTAAAGTGGAAAATCTTTATATATTTGTAAATAGAAAAAGTGATTATGCTGAGAAACCATGAAGTGAAACACATGCATACATAATATTATTTTACATGGCATTTTAAATTGTTTTATAGTGATACTCAGTTTACAGATGCGTTAGGACTTCCAGTGGTTCAGTTGAGAACCAAATTATTTCAAATGTGAACAATAAACATGTAATTCTATTCTAAGCAACTGGTTCTGTTTTGTGTGCACTAAACTTCTAAGCTGTCATGGTTGTAGGGCTGTGTACTATGTCAACAAATTAATACTGATTTTTGTATTTTGTTAGTTTTTCCTTTTTAATTGACTACAGAATCTTTTTTGACATAGCCTTTGGGAAATCTGCTTTACTGATAATATAATAAAAATAGCCAAGTATAGGTAAGATGTTTCAAGTCTTCTTCACCAAATTCAAAGCATGCACTTTTCCTTGCCTGTTACAAATTCATCTCATCTCTTGTTGGGTTTTCATGCATCTGTGAGCGCATGTATATAGCTCTGATCCTAGTGTAATTGACCTTTGGGATGATGTCTAAAAAGCTTGAAAACACTAAGAAACACTGAAAATGCATTGCTTCTCAGCCCTGTTATCTTCAGAATTCGATGTAATGGATCTGCTGCATAGGTGGTCATGTTCAAAAGACAAGATAAATAATATCACGTTATTTATTTATTTATTTCTCTGCTTCCCACTCAATAAATGGGTGATCATAGTCATGCCATCTGCTGAAAGGGTTTAGCAGTGTGTAGTTACTGTTGGGCTTACACCTTCTCCACAACATGTTTAGACACCTCTGGCCTGAATTTTAGCTATGGAAGAATAACTATACATATTCAAACCCCATATTTATAGATGTAAAGTGAAAAGTTTAACAACTGCCAATTAAGTGGGAGAGCAGTGCTTTGCATGTAGCATTCTTATCCTGGAGCGTGGAGGTCGCCCGGGCGGTGCAGAGACAGTGTCAGTGTGCCTCTAGGGGCTGCTGTGGGACTGAGGTGATGCTGCTGTGCCCCGGGTGCTTCCCTGGCACACGAAGCGCGTTCGGCTTAGTTGGGCTATTTTACTTAACAGTTTTTCTTCATGACAGTAAATTTTTAAGATAAGAATGCCTTTGAAGAACAAAATAAATTACCTATTTAATCTTTTGTTTGTGCCCATTGAATGATTAGCATTTAATAAACATTTTGTACTGATTTTTTTTTTGCTTTAACATTCTGTAACCCATTTTACAGAAGTGGAAATTCATTTGAACACCTCCGTGGAAGAACCAACTGTGCTAGAAGCGTGTATGCAGTTGAGCCCTGTGCTGATCTCTTAGACCTGGTCTGGCAGCCTAGGGTATAGATTCAGTCCTGACCCTGTAAAGAAAGAAAGCATGCTTAGAGTTTTGGGTTTGCTCTATGTGCAGTGACCAGGAAGCATTTAAATCTGAAGCTACTGCTAATAATGTTATGAATACTGCAGGTGGACTGGTTGGTAGCATGGTGACATTGTAATACTTCACTAGGTTGGAAACAACTTCAGGATCTTTCCAACTGAGAGACTGCTGAGGAGCAAAGGGGAGATGGTTGTGGGAATGTATGCAGGTGTGTCACTACACACACGTGCATATTCCAGATAATAGAGCAAGTGGCCTACTTAAGGAACAAGAAGTACTGACTACCAGTGACTGATTAGCATACTGTTAGTCTGTTGGCTACCTATGCATGACATTGAAAAGATGAGTGGTTTTCTTAAACTCTGGTGTTCTAGTTCACAAAATCTTGACGTACCATGTACAATGTGCATTGCTGCTTTTTCAGTCTACTCGATGAGTGCTTTTACCATAAATATCAATCTGATTAGGTATGAGAACTTACTTTCCAGGATTGTGTTACAGCTATTAATTTTTTTTTTCTCTTTCCTCCCCAGTGGTTGAGGATGATACAATATAGCTTTTGCAAAAGATTAATAAATGAAAACTTTAAGAAAACTTTCTCCCTACTAAACGGCTTTCTTCCTAATTTTAAGAACAGCTTCCACCAGCTTCTGCGGACTTGCTCTATTTCGGTCGCAGCAGGACAAAAATATTCCCACGTGTATGAAAAAAGTCAGACCGTATTTTAGCTTTTTCTCAGGGATTATTCTATGTACACTTCAACTATGCCAAGGTAACTAGTAAATCCCCAAGATAGTATCTATTTTAAACAGGTTATCTTGAAAGGAAATAGAAGTATTTACAAGGTAATGGCAATGCTGTTTATGTTGAATTAGCTTAGCTACTACTTATGCTGCTTTTTTTTGCTTTTTTTTTTCTTTTTTTTTCTTCTTTTTTTCTTCCTTTTTTCTTTTTCTTTTTTTCTTTTTTTTTTTTTCTTTTTTCTTTTTTCTTTTTTCTTTTTTCTTTTTTCTTTTTTCTTTTTTCTTTTTTCTTTTTTCTTTTTTCTTTTTTCTTTTTTCTTTTTTCTTTTTTCTTTTTTCTTTTTTCTTTTTTCTTTTTTCTTTTTTCTTTTTTCTTTTTTCTTTTTTCTTTTTATTTCCAGTTACTACAAAGCTTTTGTATGTGAAGACATGCCAGACATCTTGCATTTACTTTCTTCTCTTCCATGCCCCCCATCTAATTTGCAAGAGAAGTAGATGACAAGATATGAAAGGTTAATACAGTTGGATTCAAAAACTGATCCCAAAATAACTGCATTATCTGATGATTTATTTATTGCTTTCAGAGAATACATCTGACTTCTAACGTTCACTATGCCCAGCAAAGTTGCACTGTAATTAAAAAAAAAAAAAAATCCCATGGTATACATTGTGTTGGCATTTTCACACTGACAGAGTACTCCTGTTCCTTTATTCAAGTTTTGAATTAACTGGAATGCATAGCAGGTAAGTTTGTTCTAAAGAAATGTTCAATGATTAAAAAAGTAATTACAATTGTGTAGAAGAGCTTGCCAACATCATAGTGAAAAGTTTGTTACCTAAGGCACAAAACATGCTTGTTCCCTTGAACATAATAATAGATTGCTAATCATGAAAAAGGAGACATTTCTTGCTAATGTGCGTGTCCCATTCTGTTCCCTCCCACCAAAATGTAGTCTCCTGCAGTGAGCTGGATGACCATTCCCAAAACAGGTTGCACAACCCCTGGTGGATTTACAGCCCAGATTTTAAAAAGTCAAGACTTGTGGGTCTGACAGCCCCGGAAGAGCAGTTGCTAATGGGAGACTAGAAACTGCTGAAATAGAAAATAAATGTTCAATTGTGGTTGTTAAATTAATGTTTGCCACAAATCATGCTCCTGTGGTTAATCTTATAATCATAGGTATTATGGGAACAGAAGCAAAGTGACTGAATAACCAGTATGTCGTTAGATGTTGAATTAGAATCAGATTCACATTTTCTGTGTGACTTAAAGCCCATGGCTTATTGCATTGCCTGAAGTTACCCCTCAAGAAATGTCTTCTAACTCAGAAGCCCTTGTGCGTTTTCCTTGTCTTTTTTTTTTTTTTTTTGCTGATCCAGTTGCCACCTAGCTCACTTTGGAAGACTCTGTAACTTTTTGGGGTGTTTGACCAGAATGCATTCCTTCCTTTTTGTTGTTATCAATTTATTACCCTGCTCAAAAAGGGAAAATGAGTTTTGCGCATCTCCAATTGCCTTCATGTATCTGAAATTTCTAGAACAGCACACTTGTGTGAATGTGTTCTTGGGCTGCCACTGTGTATCAGTGATGAAGCTGGCTCCAAGCCTACATCAGTTTATGTATTTGGCTGAGTTTTGTATTTGGCTCCTTAGGAAATGCAAAACTTCTAGCTGCTTTAATGCTAAGAGTCTCTGTGGCTTTTAATTGTTCACATTTAGCTGTCATTTACCTTGGAAGTTAAAATATTTACAGATTGCTTATGAAATCTTTGTTCATTTAAAAATTATTCCTGGTCAGTGTGACCGGAGCTGAAAGGACACACTGATCTTCTGATTTATTTAAATAAATATATATATTCCATACATATGGGTTTTCAGCAGGATGTTGAATGTGCTTTGGTGCACATACGAATATAAGAATAGCAAGAGTTTACCTGTCCTCATCTCTTGTCTACAGTGGTGGCTGTAAACTAGTGCTGAGGGAAGAGAAAACACCATTAACGTATGTGGCACTGACTGTACTTTAATTGGGCCATTCTCAATTAGATAACAGGTTGGGTCAGATGCCAGGTCAGCATAACCTGGGCAAAAATCAACCTAATCTGTGGCAGGACCAAATATCAGCAGCCACCTGTGACACAATCTAGGAAATTAAGTAATGTGTTTATTGTAAACTTATTGTAAATGACCTAGTAAAATGTTTTACTATGATAAGGAGAAACTTTTAAACAATCTAGCAAAGGGTGTATATGAGAAAATCAGTGAGATGACAAGGTAAGACTTGATTTCCGTTATTCCATCTGAAGAGAAAGTATGATTGCAAAGAGGGAAGTGTTTACATAAACTGATAAAAAACTTGAGAATTCAGCAGAACACAGCCACGTGCTCCTGAGCTTTCTTCCATAAAAGTCTCACCATGTCTGACAGAGCCCCATTCACCTTCACTATGAGGGGAATCATACTCGCACTAGCACTCACCCTTGTAGGTAAGTCTACATATACCTCCTTGATCTCTCTTTCCTTAAGTTCAGTGGCAAAAACTGGATCTAGACTGAATGTTACTCATCTGGTTTTTGATCTTTTTGCAGGTAGCCAGAAGTTTGACATTGGTAAGTAAATTTCTTTCTATAATTCTATAACCTTTCAGTGATTTTGCCGTGATTTCTGTTTATTAGAACATGTTTGCAAGTATCATGAAAATTGCTATTATTCCCACAGACCCTGGATTTGGTAGCAGAAAGAGCTACTTGTACAGCTATGAAGGCTGGGTGTTGAATGGGCTTCAAGAAAAAGATTTAGCCAAAGTTGGTGTGCGCTTGAGCAGCAAACTAGAGATCAGTGGGCTGTCAGAGAACACTTACCTTCTCAAGGTACCATGTCTTCTTCCAAATGTACCATGCAGCAGTGAACTATAAATCACAATCAAAATTGCATCTGGCTAATCCATGTTTTAGTAAATCTGTAGGAGACACAGCTGGAGACTTAGTGCTGTAGATGTCAGAGAACAGTGTGCAAGCTAAAGTTTCGGAAGTGATATAAGTGATTTGGCATCCAGTCACTTACCAGTGTTTGTTGTGGAAATGGTTTGTAGCAGGTGTTCCTCGAGAATTTGTGTAAGAAATAGAGGTCCCAGAATCAGGGGTTCTGTTAGCAAATGGTTATTTCTAATTCAAGACACTGAAGCCTGCTCTGAGTTTAAGATCTGATTTTGGTCTCAGCACATATTTCCAACTTCTGTGGGAAGCCAGGACTTGGGCACGTGAAATCATCGTCATGCAAGCAATTAATAAACTTAGACTTAAATGTGGTAAAAGCTAAAGATAAAAAGTAATAAAAGCTAAAGACAAAACGTCATAAAAGTGATAAAAGACAGATAAAAATAATGAAAGGCATCAAAAAGGATCACGTAAAAATATTTAATGTTTGGATGATGCAGTAAAAGATCTGTACACGTGAAATCATGTCTCTGCTGACCTCAATAAAGATAGGACCTGACCCATTTGAAATAAATATGTTTCAGTTTGTCTGTTTAATTTAGTTACATACAAGAGCTTCTTTCTGGGGCACTGAGTTCAGTGACAGAGCTCTTACTGATTGTAGTTGAACTGTAGATCATCTTTTATTGATGAGGGCAAGATGTCAAAATTACAAGCTAGGGATTGCATTTTGCACGATAGTCTTCATTCTGAAATTCTTACATGGTGTGTACCAGGCTGTGCTCTGAGGCACCTAAACTGGCAGTAACTTTGCCAAAGATACTGAAATTGCTTCTGATTTACATTGTGTCTCAGTATGGGAAAAAAAAAGTTTATAAATACATTGTTCATTATTAAAAAAAAACAACCCTGGGTTGATTTAAGCAAATCACAAATAAGAATCAAATATAGCAACTAGTTTAGTAAAAAAAAATAAATTTGGAAGGAGGCAAGTTAAAATGAAACATTTTAAAACTATATTTTTTTGACATTTAGAATGATATAAACTTTTAAAATGCTGAATTTGACCTAATGCAGAATATTTATTTTAAGGCTGAAAAAATATGGAGAATTTTATTTGAATTTTTTAAAATTTCTTTTTGAATCAGCCTTTCTTCCTATAAAGTTAATGCAAGTAAAATGTTTAAAATGTCACTGGGAAATAATAGTGATACATTAGCTGCTTCTGTAAGATAAAATAACACTGCTGAGCCCATAAGGTATGTACTGGTTTTGCAATAGTGTAAGCAAGAGACAAAAGAATAAACTGCTGTATGAATTTCTAAGCCTACCTTTGGAAGGAAAGAGTATATAACTAGTGATTATGTTAATTTCTTCCAATCCGTTTGCAAATTTCGTACCAAAGTAATTTTATTCACATAAGTATCTTTTCTTAATTTCTTCCCAGATCCGCTCACCACAATTTGAAGAATACAATGGCATCTGGCCCAAGGACCCATTTACTCGATCTTCCAAAATCACCCAAATTGTTTCTTCATGTTTTACTCGGCCCTTCAAGTTTGAATACAATAGTGGACGGATTGGAAACATCTATGGCCCAGAAGACTGCCCTGATATGTGTATTAACATAGTGAGAGGAATACTGAACATGATTCAGATAACCATTAAAAAGTCACAGAATGTGTATGAATTGCAAGAGGTTTGTTTTTTCCATTCTAAAATTAGTTTACTGAAATGATGTGTTCTCTTTAGGTGCTCTTTCTTCAAGTTTCTGTTTACTTGTATCTACTTTCAAATGTTCGCCATCAAAAAAAGATGATTTTTCATTCACATGGAAGAAAACATGTACATACTTATTGAATGAATTATCTGGGCTTGGTTCTTTTTAAGATATCTGTATTTAAGACTTAACATGCAGTCTTTCGAAGAAAAAGGAATTATTAGCTATGAATGTATTTGTTAGATGACTTCCCTGACACAGCTACTTGATCTGTTTTATTTGTTCATTGTTGATGTTAATTAGTTGATTACTTTTTAATTTTAAACTCCATCATCTGACTAAGTGTTGTTCACCTGTGTATTTTTCAGCTCAATAGGATTAATTGTGTGTAATGGTAACAGGTTTCAAAACATATTTAAGACTGTTCAGCAGGTCCTTACGCTCATACTGCTCCTTCAGAATCTTCGTTCAGTAAAACCTCTTCTCATGCAGTGAAATCCTGATATAATTGGAAAGTCTTATTGTCTGTATTGATCTACCAGGCTGGAATTGGAGGTGTTTGTCATACAAGGTACGTCATCCAGGAAGACAGGAAGAACAGCCGTGTCTCTGTTACCAAAACTGTAGACCAAAATAATTGCCAGGAAAAAGTGACGAAGAGTGTTGGAATGGCTTACATCTATCCTTGTCCTGTTGACACGATGGTACGTGCGATGTGAAAAGACCTTCCTAATTATAGACACAGCCGTTCTCTTCCCATTCACTCTTTGGGTTTCTCTGTCCTTCTCCAGAAAGCAAGGCTCATAAAAGGGACTGCGGCTTTCTCCTACAAACTGAAGCAGTCGGACGGTGGTACCCTCATCACAGAAGTGGTGTCACAGCAGGTGTATGAGATCTCACCATTCAGTGAACCTACTGGTGTTGCTGTCATGGAAGCAAGGTAGGTGGGACATGGGCTTGCTTCACAAAGTGAGAATAATTATAGATTCTGACAGTCCCTTTCACCCCCAGTTGAAGTGAAATGAGAATTGAGCTCCACAGCAATTGGGTAAAACTGCGAGTGCTCATACTTGGGGTTTCCACACTCCTAAAAATTCAGTGAACCATTTTTACTCTGGTGAAGTTGGCACTACAGTTACATGAAAGAAAAGGAGAAATGCTCTTTTGCTTGCTTATACCATAAGAATGCAACTTTACTACTCTGTTCTGAAAAAGGGCTAGATGGTGCACATAGAAATAAGATCATTGATTCCACTGAGTCAGTAGCTCTCATTCAGAAGACAGTGGTTTAGCCCCTCCCCAGAAACAATTTAATTGTAGATAACTCTAATACTACTTTGTTCCAATTAGAAGGTGTTATCCATTAGCAGACTGTAAGATTTTACTGTGATAAGAAAAATTATTAAAAACTAAAGCTGATACCATCACAGAATCACTGAACAAACAAACAGCCAAGGCAGATAGAGGAAGAGAGCAAATTTATTCCTCCCACAACATTTGTCTCTTCACAGACAACAGCTCACCCTGCTTGAAGTGAGAAGCGAACGGGGGAGCACCCTGGACATTTCCATGCAGAGCTTCGGAGGCCTTCGTTACCACTTCCCATCAGTATTGCCACAGATGCCAGTGCAGCTAATCAAGACAAAAAACCCCGAGCAACGGGTATGGTATTTTTAGGTCTTCAAGTTGCTTTTCTAATCAAAAAATTAAAAGACTAATGATCATAAATTCCAAAGGATTTAATTAGGTATGCCCCCTCTCCCTCATGTTTTGTAACAGATAGTAGAAACGCTGCAACACATAATCCTGAATAACCAACAAGATTTCCACGATGATGTTCCATACAGATTCTTGGAGCTCGTCCAGCTCTGCCGGATAGCAAGTGCTGATAGTCTTGAGTCCATCTGGAGACAATTTTCAGATAAACCCCGCTACAGGTATTTCATTGTATCAACTTATAAGAAACTTTTCCATTTTTGGAGAATTGAGAGCTAAAATCAAGGGCTTTTTTTTTTTTTTTTTTTTTTTTTTTTTTTTACACCTGCTTGCAGGCGATGGCTGCTGAGTGCAGTTTCTGCAACAGGCACCGCAGAAGCGCTCAAATTCATTAAGACCAGAATTCGCAATGATGACCTTAACTACCTTCAGACTCTTCTAAGTGTTTCTTTTGCTCTCCATTTAATGAAAGCTGATGAACACACTGTTCCAATAGCAGCAGTGAGTAAATCCGTGTGAATCTTTCCTAATTCATATCAAAAGGAATGATAACTGATGACAACCTTTAATTATTAAGTACATTAGAGGCTGGATTCTCCTCTCATCTACACCAATTTTGTACAAATTTTGAACTATGAATTTCTTTGGGCATTACTAATGTGCAAGGAGAGTCCTGTGTCTTCATTTCTCTAGATGGATATAAAAGCCCTTCTCCCATAACAGCTTCTGAGAATAATTCCTAGTTTAGTTTTCTGGGATCACGTGTCTTCTATGAAGAAAATTTTATCCACTTCAATCTATCTTGAAACATGTGGTGATTTGTGTGTTATGTCATTTGAATAGCTCTTTTAATTGCAAACTATTCCTATGAACTGGAAAGTGCTGCATGTGAAATTGAGTGCAAACATCAAATATTTTGACACTATAACGAGTAATTTATTCTGACCAGGATTTTTTGCCATCTCTAGTCAATATTCTTCTTCTTAAATAGGAAAAAAAAAGGATATGATGCAAGAATTCATCATTAATATAATTGAGTTGCACACTATTCTGATGATATTGCACTTATAGATTGATGTTTACCCATAATATTTGTATTTTCATTGTTATGCTCAGTTGAGGAAAATCAGAATGGTCCCATGTAAACTTCTATATATTGAAACTAGTGGGAAATTAAGCCCTGAAGTGAAGATCACAAATGAAATGCCTACAAGCTAATTTTTTTTTTTGGATGTGAACAATAATAATTCAGAATTTGCTCCCCTCAGATAAATTCTGGTAATTTTTCTGCTCTGAATGCTATATGAAGCACTGTATTAAAATAATTTGGTATTTTTTTACCCCACAGGATTTAATGACCAGTTCTCGAATCCAGAAAAATCCCATGCTCCAGCAAGTTGCCTGCTTGGGATACAGTTCTGTGGTCAATAGATACTGTTCTCAGACCTCAGCTTGTCCTAGAGAAGCTCTTCAGGTGGGCAGCTTTTTGTCAGGATGTTCTTAAGATACAGTATAAAAATGGCAATTTGACTTACACGTTTCATAGGTCTCCTTCAGAACAAAGGCAAGGAATAATTTCATTAATGTAGATATTTGCTTCATGATTGAAAACACAGCGTTCCTGTCATAAGGTAAATGCTGAGAGAAACCATCACTAAGTGATTTTATTAAAACCAGTTGCTTTATTGTGATAGGCTTTTCAGTGAGTGAGGGGAACACTGCGGACAATCTATACAATATGAAGAGTACACTGAACTGTGCTTTGTCTTTAGCCCATCCATGACCTGGCAGATGAAGCAATCAGCAGGGGCCGTGAAGACAAAATGAAATTAGCTCTGAAGTGCATCGGCAACGTGGGAGAACCAGCCAGCATCAAGCGCATTCTAAAGTTCCTTCCCATATTTTCATCCAGTGCTTCTGATATCCCCATCCACATTCAGATTGATGCTATAATGGCCTTGAGAAAAATAGCTTGGAAGGACCCCAAAACAGTAAGTAGGATCTGTGAGGGATTCTTTACTTAGTTAATTAGAGAATATATACTATAAGGGTAATGAATTTAATGGTATCATGTGTGTGGATACAGCATGCTTAGAAAAACAGGATTATTTTTAAGAACACAATACAGATTTATATTTAAGCTGATGTTTTCTGCTAAGCTGTAATAATTATTAGTCAGTAGGAATCTTCCAGAAGGATATCAGCAGTGTTTCTTTAGTCATCTGTCATAACCAATTAAGTCCTGTGTTAGTTATGTATGGTGGAAATTTAGCCACCTAAAAGTCAGGCATACATTTTAAACTGTCTCCATAGTCAGGAGGAGAGAGAGACACTTTCTGTTGACCTCCTAGGCAAAATGTCAACATTGCTCTGCCTCTTCTAGACCCTTCCCTTAAGGTTGGATGAGTCACCACTGACCTCCCACTGAGGTTTCTGGTGTGGTGAGCATAAGCAAGACTCCTGCGTTTCAAGTGGTTTAGATATAGGACCTGTATGAGACAACATCCACTTAGACTGTCTTTGGTGTGCTACTGAAGTTCCCCTTTTAAAAGCGGTCTAAAATAGTGAAGCACGCTCACTGAGTCAGTAGAGTTACTCCAAGGAATGAATCTGTCGTATTATCTACAGTTGTTTCTTCTGAAGTTATTCACTGCTCTTTGAATGTCAGTAATGCAAAAGGCTATGCTGATGTGTTTTTAATTGTGGTGGGTTGACCCAATACATTGATATAGGGACATCTATTTCAGATTCAGTGCCAGCCCTTCTCCATGGGGCTGTTCCTCCATGGCCCCTTCAGTTGTCTTAATAAAATTATGTGGAACCACTCAATAAAAAAGATCAGGAAATCTATCTGCAGGGATAATGACCCCCTCTCCCATATTTCTTGTGGGTTACGTGTTAATCCAGTCTTCAAAAAAAGTCTCTATTATTGGTAATTCCAGACACGCTTTTCTCTTTGCAGGTGCAGGGATATCTCATCCAGATCCTCGCAGACCAGTCTCTTCCCCCCGAAGTGCGAATGATGGCTTGTGCTGTTATCTTTGAGACAAGGCCTGCTCTTCCTTTAATAACAACGATAGCTAATGTGGCAATGAAGGAGAGCAATTTGCAAGTTGCCAGTTTTGTGTATTCCCACATGAAGGCTTTATCGAAGAGCAGATTGCCGTACATGTACAACATGTAAGTAGAGACGGGAATGAAGTGGGAGATCTGCAGATAAGTTCTGTTACATTCTTGTTAGTGAGAACTGCATGTGCTGACAAACTGAATTCAGTTTATATTCTGATGGGGTGCAGCTTCCTTCTGGATATTATTACCTTTCTCATTCTGTTTAGATCTTCAGCTTGCAATATTGCCCTTAAGCTGCTGGCCCCCAAATTGGACAGGCTGAGCTATCGATATAGCAAGGTCATACGTATTGGTGGTTTCTTTGGTGAGTAAAAGCATTTCAGTGACTAGGAAATTTTCTCATCAGAAATCCATTTTGAAGAGACACCAAGTCCTTTGGAGGAATATGGCATTCTGCATTTCAAGAGGAAATGGAATTAAATGTGACAGTCACATATTTAAAAGTGCATGAATAGCCATTTATTAATTTGGGCCTAAACAGTTAAAATTTATGTAATGATATATCTTAGAGTTGGCAATGGAAAAAGCTGCAGAAATATGATCTTGAATGGTAAGCAGAGTGGTTAGAAAAAAGATATGTCTTTTCTTTACTTCTGCCATAGAAAACTATAAAGTTGGTGCTGCTGGTGATGTTTTTGTTATGAACAGCCCAGGAACAATGTTCCCATCCACAATAATTTCCAAGCTGACGGCGTATTCTGCAGGCTCAGTGGCTGATTTGGTGGAGGTAAATATCTACCTAAATCAATAATAAAGCAAATAAAAATGAAAATTGACCACAAAGTTTTGTCTCTAAGTACGTCTCAGACTGCTTCTTCTTGTGCTGCTTTGATAGGTTGGTGTCCGCGTGGAAGGCCTCACAGATGTCATCATGAAACAAAATATCCCATTTGCTGAATATCCCACATACAAAAAGATAAAGGAGATTGGAAAAGCTGTAGGTATTTTCAGTAATGCAGTGCGTGGGCTATATGAAGGGGTATTTAGTGAGGCTTCTTATAGTAGTTAAACCCTGTCTCAGAAGGTTATCCCACCTAGCAGTCACCTCGAGTATTTCTGTGATAGAGAGATCTGCAGTGGGACTTCAGGGGACAATCACTCCTGTGATGGTTTGGTACCTCCTGCAAATTCTCTCTCTGGCCCTGCCTCATCGCCAGCTTACACATGTCTGTGAAAGGAGCACGGGAAGAGAGGGGGGAGGCAGGCATTGCAGCATGGTGTGTGTCTCATGCCTGGAAGGCATCCTCCTCTCTCCCTTCACCTATCTCGCTTAGTTTGCAAGAATATACCTTTGTTTTCAAGAGAATAGGTGATTTGTTGCTGTGCTTTCAAACTGGGTTTAGTGGCACTAATGGCCCAGCCCCTCTGTGTAAATATTATTGTATCGGAATACAAAACTCTGGACAGGAGGGTATTCATGGGCATCTCAGTGCCAGGGAGTAAGTCTGAATTAGTGACACTGTGCTGTTTACAAAGTGGCAAAGAAACGCAAGCAGCAATAGAAAATTGCAGCTTGGTCAGTGCCATCACCTTGCTGAATTACCATTTGTAAAGTGTTGCATTAAGGAACTCTGATTGTTTCTTTATCTGTTCCCTAGCTGCTGGGATGGAAGGAGCTGCCAACAGAAATCCCCTTGATATCAGCCTACTTGAAACTATTTGGCCAAGAGCTGTTCTATGTCAACATCAATAAGGAAGTCCTGCATCAGGCTATAAAGGTACCAGGGACCCCTACTTTCCTTTGCAGGATTTGAAACCATTGCACTCTTATATCCCAGCCTCTTGGATCTCTGTTTTACTGCAGACTGTGCTGGAACCTGCTGACAGGAACGCAGTGATCAAGCGGATTGCCAGCCAAATCCGCGGTGGCATTGCAGGACAGTGGACGCAGCCGGTGTGGCTGGGAGAGGTGCGATACGTCGTTCCAACCTGCACCGGTCTGCCGCTGGAGTACGGGTCATACACGGCGGCTCTGGCACGTGCGGCCGTCAGCGGTGAGTTGAGAAGTGTGAGATCAGCCTTGCGAGCTCTGAGCAGGGGATGAGAGGGAGATGACAAGCCAAGAGGGGATGAAGAAAAAAGTTAGAACTAATTTTTGTAGTGGAGGGGAGGCAGTGTTTGAAGAGAAGCTGGAGATAGCTGATTTTTGCCTCATCTTTGAATGAGTTGAAGACAGGGGAGGTGAGGTGAAAATCTGGGAAACCGGGGAAAGAAAGGTCACAGCATTCAAGGCCAGAAAAAACAAGAGCTGACTGGGGACTTGATGCAGACATGGGCAGGAGGGGGTGGCTCCTGAGAGATGCACACGGATTAGGATTCAATGGTGATCTAAAAAGAAAAGAAAATAGAAGACAATCAAAAGAGAACTACCAAGAACATTAGAGAAATCAGGAAGAGAAGAGACCTTGTCAAAAGAGACAGAGAGCACTTTTAAAAGAACAAATATGCAAGTACAAATACTTATCAAGAAGTTAATTCAGTGATCGTACTGTTGTTGTGCAGCAGACTTTTAATTTAGGCAAAACTGACCATTCCTTTGGCTGACACCACATAAGAAACAAAGGGTGAAGTATCTATACTTGTGCTCTTTATAGAAGTCTTGTATGTGTCCACTCTTTGCTGCTCTTGGGTTTTGGTTTGTCAGTTTGATTTAACAACATCTTTGAACCCTTGCCACTTGTTTTGTGGGTAGTTTCTTTTTGTTTGTTGGTTTGGTTTGGGGTTTTTTCTTTGTTTTGTTTTGCCTTTTTTTTTTTTTTTTGTAAATAACATCCTTTTAGCCAAGTTGGGGAGGTATGAATTAGATGGATGAGCTACAAAGTGAGTGAAGGCTGTCTGGACTGCTGATCTCCAAGAGTAGTTAACAGATGAAAGTCTAATTGGTGGCTTGTTATGAGCCATGTTCCTCCATCATTAGCACTTGTTCATTGTCTCTTTTAACAATCTGAACTTTGGAAAAGAAGGCACACTCAGCAAATCTGTGTCAATTATGACATTGAATTGGTGGGACAGTCACTGAATTGCAGGGGGGGAGAGGGCAGGCTGCCACCTCAGGGCAGCCTGACAGGCTGGAGGGGGTGGCCTGACAGAAGCACAATGAAATTTGAGAAAGGCATTGCGAAGTCCTTCACCTGGGATGGACTAACCCATGCAAGTGTATGGGCTGGGAGTCACCCGGACATAAAGCAGCTCTGAAGAAAAGGGCCAGGGAGGCCTGGAGGACAAGCCGGTATAGTGAATGAGCAGTGTGCTCTTGTGGTGATGAAGGCCAACTGCATCATTGGCTGCAACAGCAAGAGCAGAGCTAGCGTGAAAATCAATCCCCCTCTCTTCCCCCTTTATTTAGGACATGCGAAGCTCCATCTGGAGTACAGTGTCCATTTTTGGGTCCACTGTGCAAGAAAGACTTTCACACTTGATGTGAAGAAAGATTGGAGAGCAGGGTTTCTTTAGCCTGGTTGCTGACCATTCACTCTGTCTTCTGGCTCCTCATGTTTCTGAAATGTTAATGTTATACTAATTAATAAATTTTCAATTTGGGTCAGCTCTTTATTTTTTTACTATATTTTCATTTCCATTTTCAATAAGTTGTATCAGAACCCTTGCCTACAGAACAAGCTTTCTGTATATTTTTGGTAATTTTCAAACTCATAAAAGATCTCATTCTCTTGTTTTCCAGACATATTTGTTGTATTAGCAAAATATTTACCTCTTTCTGAAAACTGTGTCTTGCTCAAATTCAAACCCTTTATTTCCCTTTTACCATGTTTAAATGTTGTTTTGTCATTTGCAGTTGATGGAAAGATAACTCCCCCTTTAACTGGAGATATTAGACCTTCCCAGTTACTCGAATCCACTGTGCAGATTCGGTCTGACATAAACCCAAGGTATGGCGTTTCTAAGGTTTTACCTATGATGGAGGTTTTTTATGAAAAGGCAGAACTGCATGTTAAAGAGCATCTTTCTTACATCTGACGGCTTCCCTCTGTTTCAGCTTATACATACATACAGTTGCAACAATGGGTGTCAACACAGAATACTTTCAACATGCTGCTGAGATTCAAGGCAAGGTCCTGACGAAAGTGCCATTGAAGTTTGATGCCAAGATAGACATGAAACTGAAAAATATTAAGATTGAAACAATTCCATGCCACGAGGAAACTGAGATAGTAGTTGGAAGGTATGGTAGCATTACTTCAGAATACTTCCTGTTGCTGGAACCTTACAAAATTCAATACTGGCTGACCTCCTATGGAATTTTCTACATAGGCAGAGTGACTTTTCAGTGTGTAGCAGAACCTTTGGAATAAAGAGCGGGAAAAGAAATAGGGGAGTTAAAAGTCAAAAAATACCTAATTATTTGGGAGTTTAATTTTTATTTTGCTTATTATTTTGTGTTTTAAATTTGTATTTGTTTATTATTTTATTGTCTGCTAAGGTTTTTAATTTTTATTTTTAAATTAATGCCTTTCATGTTTTGGAAATGTGTTTAAATTTATCCAGATTTTGAAAAATTCCCATGATGTAAGGAACTGGTGTTTGTCATGAACTCTTATTTGTCTTTAATAATAGTTACACTTATTATTGCATATACAATCCCTATGTTCAAACAACATATCTTTGCTGTCACATGATACCCACAGGGATGTATTTCATTTAATCCAAAGACAAGAGGTGGAAATAATTCATCATTTGTTGCACGTATCTCAACAGACATAAGGCTTTTGCTGTATCAAGAAATATAGGAGAACTGGGGATTGAAAAGAGGACCTCAATTCTCCCAGGAGATGCTTCATCAGATATTGTGGAAGAACCTTTCAAGCCATCAGAGAGAGCTTCCAGTGAAGGTTTCACAACGGTAATCTATTCTGTTTTGCTTATATAGTAATGTTTACCCTCTCTCTGTGGTGCATGTGTCTGCAGTTTTACTCTTGCCAATGATATGCTCCCAATGGTATTCACGTACTCATCTCCAATACAGAAAGGAGCTGACAGCGTGCCAAGGAAACATGCCTATAGCTCTCAAGAGGATCTTCGCCATGGCACAGGAAGAAAAACTCATAAACGAGATATTTGCATCAAACTGCATCATCTTGGTTGTCAGTTCTGCTTTTCCAGAAGGTCACGAGATGCCAGTTTCCTAAAAAATACATATTTACACAGATTAATCGGAGAACATGAAGCTAAAATAGTCTTGATGCCAGGTATGATGTTGAGCACAAGCCTTGTCATCTTAGGTTTGTCGGTGCTATTTGAAACAGTATAACCTTCTAATGTGTGAAATTGGTGTGTAGTTCAAACAGATGCCGATATTGACAAAATTCAGGTGGAGATTCAGGCGGGATCCAGAGCAGCTTCCAAAATAATTCATGTGGTAAACTCGGAGTCTGAGGAAGAGGATGAGTCATCTCCATATGAGGACATCCAACCTAAACTGAAGAAGATTTTAGGCATTGAAAATGTGTTCAGGGTAAGAGACTTTGAGCATGGAAAGGGGGAATATTTACCCATAAATGAAGTCAAGAATTTGAAGGTCAGTGTGGAAAGCTGACATGGAAAAGCAAGGATGGGACTAGTTTGAAAGGTGCCAGTGCCACATCTAGAGGGATTGATCCTATGGGGTGCATCCAGCTGAGGCTGGTCCTCTGTGCTGTGCTAGATTTCATCTGGGTGGAGTGGATCTAAGGCGGTTCTGCAGCTTCTGCAGAGATCGAGGCAGGGAAGTTGCTGATCCTTGAAAGGCTGATGTGAGCAGCTTGTCAGACACTCAGAGAAGTTTTACTTTGTAAATACAGAATTAGATGTATCCCCTTTTGCACTTCTATTTGAAATGTTTTTGCAGGTTGCAAATAAAACACGACACCAGAAGAAGAAACCTTCTAAGAAAGGAAAAATTATGCTAACAGAGCTTGGGACAGACCTCAATGCAAAAAAGCCCTCCAGTTCATCTTCTGCCTCCTCAGCTGTCTCCTCTTCTTCCTCATCATCTGCTGCTTCTCCTGATCGTAAAAAGGCCGTGGATGAAGATGAGAATGACCAAGTGAAGCAAGCGAGAAACAAAGATGCAAGCATCAAGAGCAGCAGCAGAAGTAGCAAGAGCAGCAGCAGTAGCAGCAGAAGTAGCAAGAGCAGTAGCAGCAGAAGTAGCAAGAGCAGTAGCAGTAGCAGCAGCAGTAGCAGTAGCAGCAGAAGTAGCAAGAGCAGTAGCAGCAGCAGTAACAGTAGTGGCAGAAGTAGCAAGAGCAGCAGCAGCAGCAGTAGCAGCAGAAGTAGCAAGAGCAGTAGCAGCAGCAGCAGTAGCAGAAGTAGCAAGAGCAGCAGCAGCAGTAGCAGCAGAAGTAACAAGAGCAGTAGCAGGAGCAGTAACAGCAAGAGCAGTAGTAGCAGCAGCAGTAACAGTAGTGGCAGAAGTAGCAGGAGCAGCAGCAGTAGTGGCAGAAGTAGCAGGAGCAGCAGCAGCAGCAGTAGTAGTAGTAGGAGCAGTAGCAGCAGTAGCAGCAGCAGCAGGAAGTCATCAAGTCACCACAGCCATGGGCATCACTCAAGGTATCTGAATGGCAGCAGCAGCAGCAGCGAGTCATCGAGTCACCATAGCCATGGGCATTATTCAAGACATCTGGAAGGTGGCAGCAGCACATATTCCAAAATATGGGTAACTTTGTCAGTAAATTGACTGATGCTGCTAATGTTCATGAATCACATTCCTGATGACAGCTGGCTTTGCATCATAAATCAGGAAAACACAACACAGTAAATTTTAGCAACATAAAGTTGCAAAATTTATTCTGCAAACACACAAATCATTGTCTCAGATGCCTACTTCAAAGCATCTCAAAAGTTTTCACAAGTTCATTGAAACTTTTTGTTATAAGCAGGGAACCATTTTTTGCCAATTTACTACTCTCTGTCAATATACATTGCATGTTTCTGTCTTAATTTTGTGGTAGGAACATTAATGCTTTATATAAACTACTTAAAGTCTTGCGCTGTGTGCTTGTGACTAAGCATACAGAACTATGTATGAATGCTAATTAGTAAAATCTTTACTTAATTCCCAGTGCTCAGATTTCAATGTAATTGCAGCATTATTTTTTTTTCTGAGACTTTTAATCTCCTTTTTTTTTATCATTTCCAAAGGAAGATCATGAGATTTATAAGTATCGCTTTAGATCAGCACATAGACAAGAGGTGAGTTTTATTTTCCTCAGTAAATTAAGTATGGAATCTGTCATGAATCACATGGAAACCTTACAGGCAACTTGTTGTCTTTGTTGAGGAACATTACAGTACTGATAATATTTAGAACGCCAAATAAGACTTTGTGGTTTTTCTGAGATGCATAAAGACAGAGAGCTATGTTCTCCTTTGTGTTGTGCACATGATGCCATTTGTGGCTCTGCAAAGTAGATGCAAAGTTCTGCCAATGCAGTATAAGGGACTGGGGATGCACACTTTGGAGGAACAAAGATCCTACCATCAAGAGCTGGGGTCATTGGACTGGCTTTGATCACTTGGTTTATTGGGTTGGAATCATTGTTGATACATACCAGGATAGTAATGTTGACAAATGTGGGAGGTTACTTTATTTTATGGTACTTTAGTTCAGCAGAAGATTCTTACTAGGGTATGAGCCAGTCAGGACCAGTGTACTGATATTAATGTTCCTCTAAAAGTAAAGAGTTCAGCTGTGTGTGTCCATTCAGTGTGCCCTCCAGTTGACCAAGCCCTTACAGAAGTAAAACGAATCAGTTCTGGTCTTTCATATGGAATCGAGAGGCTGGTTCAATTTGATTTGCTCTGGTCCACTGTTTTTCACACTGGGAATTCTTATCTAAACATGTTCCTTATTCGTCTCTTGTGAGGGTCAGATATATTTGGGTAAACGAGTTTTTTCAGAGCTAGGTCACAGGTACTAAGCAGGAGAAAGCCTATTGCAAGTCATTGAGCTGCTTAGTATTGGAATGTGTTTACCAACAACAAATGCTATGACAGAGGGGATTCCACAGCACTGCCTAGTGCAATTTCTTCAAACATGATTTTAAGTCTCCCTCTTGAGCATGATGTGTTTTCTTCTTGCAGTTCCCAAAAAAGAAACTCCCAGCTGACCGCCTTAGCAGCACGTACTCTTCTACCAGTTCCAGTCATGCCTCATCTCGAGCTGCATCCCAGGTTAGTTGCATTATTTTTAGGGGGTTTTGGCACTTCGGAGGAATGGCAGAGTGGTCATGCACTTGCAGTAATTGTGCAGCTAGGGTAGTGGGAAGAGAGAAATACTAACCCCTCAAGTTTCAGGTATCAGTCAAGAGTGAGACATGCACCATAGTTCACACACACACTTTCCTCTGCAGTGAGGTGAGGAACCTTCTTACCCACACCACGACCCTTCCCTCATGGGAATCCCACCCAACAGATGCCTGCAGAGACTGATCTTGTGACCTCTGCAACCAGGAAGGAATCTGAGGTGCTGCAGTGACAGTGCAAGGATGGTGGTGGTAGAGGATGAGGCTAAGAGAAGCTTCAGCAGAAGGCACATTCCAGAGGCGACATGTAGCACCTTGGCTCCTCACCACCACCCAGGCTGATGCGTGCAGGCCTGCTCCCTAGGGCAAGTGATAAATTGAAGTCTAACAATGGAGTGAAGGAACTGCAGGTCACAGCACACTTAAGGCCCTGCTGTCAAGTGGGGAGGCTCTTGAATGTCCTGGATTATATATTGTGCTAGAGTGCTGTGCAAACACAAAACTTGTCTGCCCCACAGAACTCACAGCTAATCTGTGAGGTGAAAGCCAACAGACCAACCAGACAGATAAACAGAACAGTAGTTGGGGGATGTAATTGTGAAAATGAGTGATGAGCACAACTGACAGCTGATGATGTTACTCAAATTGAACCACTTTCTTTCATTCACAAGCAAATATGTGTGTATTTACATGATTTGGGCTTCATTGTTGTCATTACTATATCCTAATGATATGAATATTTCCATGGTATCAGCTGTAACTCAGGAAATGGCACAAATTTTGGCTCATAAAATACAGTGATAAAGCCCATCTGTGTATGCAGGAATACATCCACAATAAAGACATATTCATGAGAGTTTATAGGCATGTATATGTGTGTGGTACATATGCTGGTATATATTTGCAGTTTAGTTGCTTATTTTTCATTTATGTATCTAGATCTTGCATCTAAAGTGTTCCATGGTAACTCTTCTATATTTATATTCTTTGCATACTTTCTTCCCCTTCTTCTTAGCCTAAGTTTTTGGGAGATGTTAAAACACCAGTATTAGCTGTTTTTCTTCATGGCATTCGTAACGATAAGAAGATAGGAGGCCTCCAGCTTGTGGTATATGCTGACATTGGCTCTATAAGGCCCCGGATGCAGGTATTTGTGTCAAACCTCACAGATTCAAGCAAGTGGAAGCTCTGTGCTGATGCTTCAGTCCTCAATGCTCACAAGGCAGTGGTAAGGCTCAAAAATAGTTATATCCAGCTGTATGCATCACAGGAAAACCACATTCCATGCATTTAAAAATGGACCATTTCTCTCTCCATTACAGGCATACCTCAAATGGGGCTGGAATTGCCGGGACTACAAGATTTCAACTGAGCTGGTAACTGGGAGGTTTGCTGCCCACCCTGCTGCACAAGTGAAACTGGAGTGGCCTAAAGTTCCTTCAAGTGTCAGATCCATAGCAGAATGGTGAGGTTTTAGTCTTAATTGATGTTTTTCATGGTATCGGTCAACTGGGAAAAATCAGCATCCACCCATGAGGTTCTAGTTGTTAAAGTACTGGCTGTTATCTTGTTCTCTGATCTGTCCAAGTATTGCCTTCAGACATAAAAGCTGAGTGGGAGATCATAGCCATCCTACTGTAATGTACAGTAGTTCTTTATACTGGACATGTTTACTGAAAGCAGAGAAACTTCCTTTCACTCAACACTTCTTCATTAAAGCAGAGGGTGATTATGGAGACCTAACCAGGGATCCTGAAATCTCTGTATACTACTTACAGATGAGAGACAACCTATTTTGGATATGAGCTGCTTTTTGCTTATCTATTTCACCAGATCTTTCTGATTTGAATTTTTGAAGGTTTTACAAGTTTGTCCCTGGGGCTGCATTTATGCTGGGGTTCTCAGAAAAAACAGACAAGAATCCTTCTCAACAAGCCAAGGTGATCGTGGCTCTAACTTCCCCAAGGACATGCGATGTTGTTATCAAGCTTCCTGATGTAATTATGAAATATTATTGTTCTCCTGTTTTTTCCTAGTAGAAAAGTGAGACGGTGGTGGCATTTTAATTACAGTGGGTCAAAGAAAGTTTAAGTAAGCATGAGTTTGGGTGCAACTCATTCTTTTGTTTATTTGCAACCTTTTAATATTATTGTTTTATTTTATTTTATTAATGATATGATGATATGATATTATTATATCTATTATATTATATTAATACAGTGATTTTGTTCATGGAAAAAGAGTGCCATGGGTACTTATAATGACACGTTTCCATCTATACTAGCTCCATAAGTGTTCACCTAACCACCTTTGAAGGGAAGTAATTAATTCTCTCCCAAATAATATCTGAATGATGGCCCACACTGTGAGAGAAAACTGTAAGCACATAAAGTCTTTGTCTACCAAAGTAAAAGAAATTGAAATCAAATTCCAAATAGGAGAAAAAGCTGATCTCAGCTGTTTGCTGTGAATACCTGGCACAAGTGTATTTTGAATGTGCTTTTGAATTCTTTTTCAGATGACCCTCTATGAAAAAGCCATGAGGCTTCCCCTGTCACTCCCTGTAGGTCCGAGGATACCAGCTTCAGAGCTGCAGCCTCCCATCTGGAATGTCTTTGCTGAAGCCCCCTCTGCAGTGCTGGAGAATTTGAAAGGTCAGGGTCTAATCAGGTTCAGAAGCATGACAGCCTCAGTCTCCTGAATTATTTGAGCACCTTCTGATTTTTTCTGGGGCTATTTGTCTCCAGTTAATTAGAAAACATCCTGTAATAATGTGAAGATGGTTCAACTGGGAGAGAATATTGTGCATATAGTACAGAAATCATCACCATTTCAGGGATCAAGATACCATTTATCTGAATTGATAACATTTAAACTTTCTGGCAATTATTTTTTGTTAGATGGAGGAGTACATTTTTTACCATGCCTTTTTTTAGAATTTATGGGTGCTTAGTAGCCAAAAGCCCCTGTAATCCATACAAAAATATCACATAGTGGAAAAAATATAAAGCTGAAATAATATAGCACTAAAAATAAAATATGCCATTTAATGACTTTCTTTTATGGAAAAGCAAATATTCACTGCCATTTTATTTAACCAGCTCGCTGCTCAGTTTCCCACAACAAGATCACAACTTTTAATGAAGTTCAGTTTAACTACACAATGCCTACAAACTGCTACCACGTCTTGGCTCAGGATTGCAGCTCTGACCTCAAGTTTTTGGTGATGATGAGGAATGCTGAAGAAGCTATAAATCTGAAAGCAATCAACATCAAGCTTGGCAGTCAGTAAGTAACTCCTGCCAGATGCTGGGGGTGTGAGGGACAACATTGTCCACATTTAACATGAGAGGATCTTAGATCGGTCATGGTCAGCAGCCCATTTCAGTATTTCCCTTATTTTTCAGTATTTCCACGCATATTGAATGTGATGCTGATATGTTCTCCTGCATCTTAGGTGACAAGAATACCCTGATGTAATTTAAGTAGTTGACATGAGCTTATGCTGTGATATTTAGTGAGCAGAAAAATGCCTTTGTCACTGTATGCGTGCGGGTGTGGTATGAACAGGACATGAACGCTCTTCTCCTTAACAGCGAAATCGATATGCGACCTGTGAACGGACAGGTGAAACTGCTGGTAGATGGGGTTGAAAGCCCATCAACGAACATTTCATACGTATCTACTGGTAAGTGATGAAGCATCTGTTGTTTGGTTTTCCATCATGTTTTAGGAGAAGGAAAGAAAGAGAGAGAAGGAGAGAAAGAGAGAATCTATCAAAGAGGTTCCATCAGTTTGTATTCAATAAGTATTTTTACCTCTGGTTGTAAGGTTGATATTTAAGAACAAGTGTTTTACTCACTTACATAGGAACATTTAGAAAGACTGAGTAGAGTGTGAAGCTCTTGAAATGGCCAAACTAATCAAGGTATAACTTACATGAAGATCCCTCCTTTCCATATATTACAGCATCTCCCACTGGAGTTCCAAATTTGAGAAGTGTTTCGGTTGTACTATAAAATCTTGTTTGATTAAAACTTTTTGAAGTAGACCTTTTCTAAAATTCACCACACTTGTATATCAATGCTTTCCTAATTTGATTTTTAGGTATAAATTTGGCTAGCATTCTGAAATCTGATAGGAATAAATATGGAGCACTGATAAAATAACCTGCTTGCTTTTCTCAAAGCAGGTATAGGGGTTTTTTTCTGTGAAAGGTACAGAAGGACCTTGTTTCATTCTGTGCTATGCAGCCAGGGGCTATGTACAATGCAGGTATTTCATGACTGTAGAGCTGTAGTATATGAATCAGACTAAATCTTTCTGAAAATGAGTTAACATCTGCCAGTTCTGAACTCTGTCCTATTTGTTATGTACTTGGGAAGTGATAATTGTGCTAGAAATGGCTCCAGTGACAGTCACAGTGTTCTTTGTATTTACTTACTCCAATATATTTTACTTAGGGCCTTGTATAGCTGCACAGCTATGCAGATATTATAGGCAGGTCTGTAATAATGTATAGAAATAAATATTAATATGTTAATAACCCAAAGAAAAATTAATAAATCTGTGATCATTGAAATTGTTTTCCAACATTTTACACACACTTATTTTCTATATATGCACATTTCTACATTATTTTGCTGTATGTTTTGTTTCTTGAATAGAACAACTGAGGAATCTCAAGGGAAAGAACATTTTGGAAACACGACAGTTGCTTTTTTCTTAAAGAAGCTAGGTTGGGTCTGTTTTGCTTTTGCTTTGTTTTATTTTTTTTTTTTCTTCTAGGTGCTTCTCTGTGGATCCACAGTGAAAAACAAGGGCTTGTACTTGTTGCTCCAGTCTATGGCATTGATAAATTGTACTTTGATGGATACACATTCAGGGTATCATTCTTCCTCTTTGTAAACTTGGGTGTTGAGAAATTTCCATAGAATGCCCTTAAGTCTGTATGTATGAGAGCAAGAGTGTGCAGTAGCAAAACCAAATGTGTGCAGGGCCCAAAAAACCCAAAAGGGAAGATGACACTACAGGATTGCACAGTCTTGCTCTTTATTTCTGAGCAGGAGAAGTGAGAGAGAATCTTTCACTGACCAAAATACCTTATTCTTGTAGCAGAGGCGTGTGTCGGGAAATGGGCCTGTGAGGGTACACGCACTGAGTCAGCAGTGCATTTGCAAGAAAAATTAATTTTCAGATCCTGTCCACTGTTTTTACAGCTGTATTATTCTTCAAATCAGCAAAAATGCAGCCATTCTTTTAAGATGAATGAAAGCTTTAAAGGCTGCACTAAAAATAATGTGAAACGGGAATGTAAGAAATCGGTAAACCATACTGTATCTATCACCCGTACTGTGAAAACATCCATCAGACAAAAGCTTCAGCATATTAATAGTCTAGACTATTAATAACTTTACATACTAGACCTGCACAGTAGGTTTTAAAAGCTGTAACAGTTAAAGGCGCTGCAGCACCGTGGGAGTTTGGCATTTGACTGTCAGACCCTTTTGAATTCTTACCAAAGACCTTTTAAATGTTTGTGCATTAACTTACACTGGAGGGGACCTGCATAGCAAAAATCGGTTCCATAGGTTCTACGTTTTTTAACTTGAAATGCCTTTGACTTTTTTTCTCAAAGATTCAAGTTGCTTTATGGATGGCAGGGAAAATGTGTGGAATATGTGGAAAATATGATGCAGAATGTGAACAGGAATATCGGATGCCCAATGGATATCTAGCTAAAGATGCAGTGAGCTTTGGGCATTCTTGGATTTTGGAAGAAAAGCCCTGTACAGGAGGTATGCAAGCTCCAATTAATTTAATATAATATTACTGCAGTTGTTTAGAAAATGTAGAATCTGTTTAGAAAATCTAAAATATGTAAATGTAAATAAAAAGCATTTTTACAGGATTCATTATTGAGTTATATATTAAGTATTAAAATTACTTGCCAGTTTAGAAAGAAGAAATTACCACTTAAACAAATAAGCTGAAATACACAAGTCAGTTGAAATTAAACCAAGCTGAAACAGTCTTTGCTTCAGTTAGATCAGAAAAAAATGTATGAAGATAATTCACACAGAATGCTTTGATTTAACCACAACAATATTTTCCCAGACATCAATTTCCAGCACTTGACCCATAAAAAAAATCAGGTGGGGATTAGTAATTATTACCATGGCTGACCACCTGATTTTTGAACCAGTGCAACCTGTCAAGCAAAGCATTCAAGTGCATGAGCAGTTCCAGGGACTTAATTACATGGTTGAAATAAAAATGCTCTATTTTAAGTGTTTCAGAAGATTAGGATCATATGGTGTGCTGATGCTCTCAGATGAGGTTATGATGCAATAGCATACCATAGTGCTGCAAGGAGAACAGCCACATTGCCTTTGAAAAGAAAACTTGTCCTGGTGGCAAGGACTTCCTCAGTCCCTGGAGATGGCTTCTCCATGTTTAGCTGTGCATTAACTGTTATTCTTCTATGTCTTTGTCAAGAATACTGAGCATCAAATTTGCTTTAGATGGATATGGAGTCCACATACATGTACACAATAATATTCCCATGGTTGGTAGTGACCACATACTGTGTTTCCATTTCACATATGGTAGAAATGGCTGGAATATTAGAGAATAAATCTTATAGTCAGGAATAAATTGTGGCCTGTTTAGCTTCTCACACACTTGTCCTGAGAATCCAAAATGAGATCAATATTACTGGCTGGCAGCAATGACTACTGGTCTTTCTCTGCAGCATTTCTGTGTCTGAATGACAGTGGTAACTGTAATTTTTTAGTGATTATTTTTTATTTGGTCAGAAATCTCCCTTTTATTTCCACTGTTGAGTATTCAACGTTTTTAGATGTGGTTTTGCAGCTATTCCGTGAGCCAGTTTACTTTGAAAAATGTTTATTAGAAAGTACATCAGACTATTTCTGCATCCTAATCTAGAAATAAACCAGTTGCATCTGAAATTAATTTTATGTAGCTCCATATCTAATTAGCTCATTTGAAAAGCTTATCAGTCAGTGATGCTGCTTCGCTTATGATCAAAATATAGTTTGCATAGAGGAAAGTTGTTTGCAAATTGACACTGTTGTCAGATGGGTCCTCCTGGGGAGATATTAAGATTTTGAATATAAACACATAAACTATCACTGAGGATTGTGTTACAGCCTGCAAACTACGACGCTCATTTGTGAAGCTTGAGAAGACTGTTCAGCTTGCGGGCGTGGAGTCCAAGTGCTATTCTACAGAGCCTGTGCTGCGCTGTGTGAAAGGATGCTCTGCCACCAAGACTACTCCAGTCACTGTTGGTTTCCACTGTCTCGCAGCTGGTAAGTCAAAAGAAATCCCACTGAATAGGAGCTGTACAAAAGTCCAAATAGATTGTACCTTGACTCAGTTATTCTACTTGAAACATATGAATAATCTAATATATCCACAGGTAGGGATGGACTTACTGCAGTATCAGTTGAAGACCTTTCCCTGTTTTCATTAACGTGTAAAACTTCCTTTAGCAAGAGAGAGGTTTTCCTGTTGTAATTTTACTATGTTTTTCACTATACTAGAGTTTAAAATCTAAACTGGAGTCCCTTTCGTGGTGCTTTGAGCTAGCAAGGTATGGGCAGGGTAACAGCACAGCCACATTGTGATTCAGCTGAAAAACTGTGTATTGCAGCCTGTGAGGATTCAGCCACAGCTGATCATGTGCAACACCCTGAAATGGGTATCCTCACGTTGTATATTTTTATATATTGCTGCCTTTGGATGTGATCCTATTTCACTGAGCTGATGTAGGCAATAGAAGGTCCGGTGTGGATGGGGCTTCTGCACACAGGTGCAGTGATATAGAAGGATGTCTTTTTTATAGGTGTATTGTAGATTATAAGAGATTAGATAAAGTAGATATAGATTACATAGATGACAGGTTCATGTCTGTTTTGCAAGTTAATTTTTCCTTTAAGACTATAATATCCTTTCCCGAATGTACTATTAATAAAATTCTACATGGAAGTAATAGTCTCCAAGGTAGAACTAGCTTATTAATTAAGTGGGTTTCCTGGAACATCTCTGTGTGACTTAGACAAATATAAATATGTAAGCCAGTGAGGAGAAGCCAAGCCTGCTGTAATTAATGACTGTGACATGGTAAATACTGTACCTTGCAAAACAGCTTCTGAATTATACTGTCTACTTTTTGGTTTTTGTTCCCCACCAGACTCAGCTACCAGCCTGACAGACAAACAGACAAAGTTTGACCAGAAGTCAGAGGATATGCAGGACACTGTTGATGCACACATAGCATGTTCTTGTGAGAATGAAGACTGCAGTGCATAAAGCTGTACATTGCAGCACAGGAAAAAACAGAAACATTTTAATGTTTTTATTGTGTGGTGTAAGAAAACACATCTTAAAGAATAATAAAGATACTAAATTAAGTGCTTAAGGATGTGTGGAATCTTTCCAAGTAATTTAAAGTATTAAACTCTATTATTGTAGAAACTGTTATGATTTCCCAAAAAATCTGATTTCATAATAAATCCACGCATGGAAAAAATTCTGAAGGCTTCCTTATTTCACTGGTTATGGAAAGAGGAGGTCTGTGTTGCTTCTCCTCACCCCCCATTTCATAGACTTCTCTTGAGGCTGTGACTGCCTCTGGTGCACCAAGCATGTGCCTGTGTCAGGCCCCACCGGGGGATATGGGCGGGGTAGCTGGGGTACCAGGCTCCTGCTTGTTTCTCCTGGTGCTTTCTTCCCTGGCGCTGGGATCCTGTGCAGCAACAGAACACCTCTGCATGACCAGCACCCTCTGCAGCAGCAGCGCAGCCATGGTGCTCTGCGATAACTATGTGATGTGCTGCTGCCGCCACAGGAAACAGCAAGATCAGAGAATAAGCCTGGATCTCATGCCACCAGAGAAGGCTGCTTGAGGGAGTCAAGAACATATTACGTTCCTGATGCACCACATGCAGAAACTACTGCGAATGAGGGAGCTTTGATAGGACATGGTGGAGTTACCCAAGCATGACATCTGCCAAAGGGTCTGAAGCAGAGACAGACCTTTGCAATTTGGGTGAGATGCTCCAGCCTCTGCGCCTGGCATGAGCCCTCGCTGTGACCTCCATCAGCAGGCGGGCTCTGTCTCCTGCCCACCCACCGCAGGTCTGCGTGGGCACGGTGAGGGATACACTTGTCTGCCATGAGCTCTGGAGCCCAAAGGATTCCAGCAGATCTGGCAGATATTTTCTGCTTGCCCCTAAGATTGTGCTTGCAGGCTGAGTATGAATGCTGGGTGAATTTGTTTTTCAGAGAATTGCCTTAGGAGATGGTGTAGAGATAACCATCGATGTCAATGAGATGGTTAGTAGCTTAAATCATAAGTAGTTTTGCACAAATTTCAACAGAAATAGTATTGCACTATAAGTTTATCTGCCTTAATTCATCAGTGTTCTCCGAATGAAAACACACACATCCAGCCATTCTTATTACTGACTGAACACACATTCCTTTTTTGTATATTTATTATTGCAAAGCAGAATGTGATCCTGCTGAATTGTTAAAAATGTAGCTCTTCTGTAAATTAACTAAAAGAGAAGCAAGTTATTTGGTTCTTAAAATCAGTAGAAACCAATGAATTAAAAACGGCGTTTACCTATGACAGTGTGGGGTAGAGAGGTAATCACTGGCTAGCAGCTTTATTCCCTTCAATGGCTGCACGTATGTGAGTTTTATTGTTTGGATGTGAATCTTATAGTTTGGAAAAGTAATGTCCTCAATACCAAAGGCATATGTTTGCAAGATAGGAATGAGCTCCCAGCTCCGGGGTGGGGCAGCCCATGGGGTTCTTCTCTTCCTGGCCTGCTGAGGCTGGGAAACAGTTCTGGGGAGACTCTTGTCTTCCAGCCCCTGCGCTCAGGTGCAAGGGGTGCAATGTGCTCAGGAGTAAGCCCCTGGCAGCAGACCCACGGGTGAGTGTCACCCAACCACCACAGCAGCCGGAGCACCCGTGGGACTGCAGGCTGTGGGTGTCCACCTTGTGAAGGGCTGAGGGGGGGTCTCAGCCAGCCTCTGACCCTCTCCCCCATGGCCCCTGCAGAAAGAGCTGAGCACAGCTAGAAGGAAATGCTGTCCAGGGCAGGTCCTGGGCACAGCAAAGTTCTTCATCACCCTCTCAATTTTTTTTAGGATTTTTGTTTTTCCTTTCTCTTTTTAATTCAGGTTATATCCTTCAGAGAAATATGAAGCGTGAAAGGGGTGTGAGTGTAGGGGGGGACAGGTTGGGAGTTGAAATCATTCTTGATGTACTGGAGAAATGATCTAGAAAATAAGAGGGTTCAGATCTATAAAGAAACCCGCCAGAGGCAAAGCTATCACCAAGAGGTTTTGCCTGCACCTGGAGCAGAAGCGTAGATGATCCCACCTGTGTCACCAACACAGCTGGGGTGACCGGGGGTGTGGGGGCATGGGATGGGAGCGAGACTGCAAGCCCGGGGCTGGGGATTTTGGGGAGATGCTGCCCTTGCAGCCAGGCACAGTCTGTACAGCCCCAGGGAGGACCCATATTTTGAGGAGTGTTTGGTTTGTAGTGTCGCTGTTGCAGTGTGGTGTTTTAGTTATCTCGTGTTACAAAATTGAGACACTGAATACAAATGTTTTTGAATTTAATCTGCCATCACAGCAGTGGTCTTCTGCTTGTGCTGCCACTGACCTTGCATCCTCACTGCCCACAAGGTGGTTGGTTTTGTTTTTTTTTTTTAAATCCTGTGCAGCTGCATATAGTTATGCCATAATATATTAGCTTTTGAGCCAGTTGCCAGTAGCTGTATACTCAAACCCTTTAGCTACGTTTACCATTTACCACATCACCAAAGACATGACAGAAGTCACTAGTGAACGGCTTGGCTTTTCTGTCATGTGACATCAGTTTTACAAGGGAAGGAGCTAAAACAAATGAGACCAGAATATAGTGCCAGTAAAAACACAGTGAAGTACATGCCATGCTTCAAAATTTATTTATTTTTTTTCACCCTGCAGATGCAATCTTTGATCTAGAAGCAAAATCCACAGCTTGTCAGATGTTGTAAATTACATCCCAACTGCCAATTAGAAAAACCCATCAGCTGAAGAGCATTATGAAAACTATGCTGTCTTGGATAGGAGCCACTGATCTGTTGATGAGAAGCTGAATCTGGTTCCTTCCCACAGTGTCCTGGGCAGCAGCTTTTGTTCCCCACCCATGGAGGAGGAGGATGGTGGGCAAACGGAGGCCAAACTGTGCCACCACGAACCCCTCCGTCCCAGGGCTGCTGTAACCCTCCCTGTGCGGGCTCCTGACGGGAGCGGTGCGGGTGGCTCCGGCCATGCCCAGCTCCGTGCCCTGGCTGTGGGGGACCAGGAGCCCCAGGGACCAAGCCAAGCCCTGGAGCCAAGAGCAGCATGAGGGATTGGTGGGGCTGCCTCCAAAGGCACAGGGAAAATGCCTACCAGTGGCAGAAGGGGGGACCAGCATGGGGTGAAGGTTCTGCCCCTTGTTGCATGATGTAGAATGAGTTTGGGTGAACCACACTTTGTACGTTTTTGTAAACCAAAAGATCTGTGTCTGTAACATCCGTCAGCCTTGCCTATCATGGCGGCAGCCCTCACCTACACCCCTCTACGGCTAATTGCACCCATGAAAGGGGCCCTGTAAGATGTTGGCCCTGTAAGAGAAGGCAGGTAAGGGAAGCATGAACATCAGCGGTGTTTAGCCATGGCCTACGTGACAATGGCAGGAGGTTTGTGTTATCAGGTGAAGTCCCCGTCCCCAGAGACCAGTGCTGTGGGTGACAGTCTGTCCTGCTCACAGCAAGGTGGGTATCAGCATGATGCCACAGGAGGGCTGCCCAGGGATTTTTCACAATCCTGCTGGGACACTATCAGTTAGATAAGCTGTGTGCCTTCTGGTCAGGTCAGGATAACCTGGGCAGAGTCAGCACAGACTGCAATAGCACTGGGTACTTCCAGTGAATAAAGATAGTTAGTAGTTTTTCTTACACAATAAATATTTTGGCTTTAACTTTTTTTTTTTTTTAATTGGAAGTTTTAATACTTTTAAGCATTTGTTTCAAAAGGTACTTGCAGCGCATTCAGTTGGTGAAGTGAGAACAAAAGTGTTTGTGAAGGTTCTGGCTCAGCAATAACAGCTGATGCCTTGTCCCTGACACCCCTCTCCCTCAAAGGGTTTGAGTGGTTGATAAAAAGTTGATAAGTCAACAAAATTCACAGTGCCTGTTAATAATTCTTCTATAAAAGCTGCACATTTCATCCGGCAGTCTTCAGTTGCTTTTAGCATGAAGGGACTCATCCTGGCCCTGGTGCTCGCCCTTGTGGGTAAGTTGAAGCTTTAACAGCACTGCTGAGCCACGATGGCCACTGCAGCCCTGAGCAAACTATACCTCCTTGGGGCCTTTCAGGGTTATTTACAGCTTAATTTGCTGAAGCCCTTTTATGTCTTTGGCTGTAAACTATTAGATTTCTGTGCCTAATCTTAGCAGCAAGGGAAAATCCGAGCAAGCAGCAGCTAGCAAGTGGGGCTGGCATGGACTTGGTGTCCTGGGGGTGTGGGGTGCACCCTGGGAGTCCATTACTAGTTGTTTGCCAACCCTTAACACACTGAGTAAATTAATAATAAATGAAAGGATACACAGAGATGGGGGTTTCTCACGCATCCTTCTCTTTCCTCCCACACAGGGGGCCAGAAGCAGGACCTCGGTAAGCGCACTTCCACTGCCAGCGAGCAGCTCCCATGCTGCCCTCCCCTACGGCTCTGCCTTGCCCACTGCTTGCACCCATTTTTTGGCAGCAGCAGTCTCACCCTTCTTTGCTGGGATGATTCTTATGAGTCATAGTGAAGAAGATGTTTCTGTTAGTTTGTTTTTTTTTTTTTTTTTTTTTCAGTAGAGCCCGTTTTTCATACTGGCAACACCTACCTGTATGGCTATGAGAGCTTCATCTGGCACGGGCTGCCCGGCAGAGGCCTGGCGATGGCCGGGGTGAGGCTGACCTGCAAGCTGGAAATCAGCCGCGTGTCTCGCAGTGACCACCTTCTGCAGGTAAATTGCTATGGGGGTGGGAATCCACTCACCCGCCCGCATCATGCAGCTACAGACATGCGGTTCATACCTCCAGGCTGGTAAAATAACCAACCAAAAGATGCAAAGCTCACATAAAAGCTTAGCGCCCTTCCTGGTGCTGAGATGATCCCATAAGCCCAATGTCAGACCAAGTGGTTTTGCTCAGGCACTGATGATTTCCCCAGCACAGGCAGAGGTGTGGGCACAGGCACTGAGCTTTGTACCCTGTACCCCTGAGCAGTTCTGGGGGAGAGCCAAGGGCACTGCTGGAGTATCTGCAGCTGTAGCCAAACTGCTTTGGGTTACTGGTAGTGACCTACAGACAGTGCCACAGGATTCCTCGCAGCATCAGTACCTGAGCTCCCTTGACTAAAGCTGCCTTAGGTTCATCTCCATGTGGAAATATGGCAGGCAGCTGCTTTAAAGAAATGTCCTTAACATAGTTTTACTAAGGCAATACTAAGCTTGAGTATGAAAATGAGAATTCAAGCATGAAGTATCCATGTTTTTCAACCTGGTCCATAGCCTGAGAAAAGCTTGGTGCTGGACTTCAGATTTCACATAAGAAAGACCCTTCTGTCTCCACTATCTTCCTTTTTATACTCATCACATAAGCATTAATTCAAATGTGAACAATTGCAAGGGTAATGTTTGTGCTTGGCATAATGATATCAGATCTGGAAGCACTTTTACTCATTGAAAAGGTTAAACAAAATAGCTTAAAATACTGGCATGGAACAAAGGACCACAGAAAAGGGATCTGGAAGACACTGCATGGGGAGAAAGCTGTAAGAGGGCACTTAGCATTCATTCTAGGAGTTTACTCAGTCTATAATCCTGTGCATATATTACAGAAACAGCGTGAAGGAATACCGATTATCAAACTTGACACACTGCTGCAATTGCAGGCTCTGTGTAACCTTGCTAGAGTTGCTATAACTTTAGTAATTGCAGACAACAGTCTTGAGTAGGATTTAATTTAAGGAGACCAGTGACAAGTTGTGTTCCTCAGGGGTCAGTTTTGGGAGTGGTGTTGTTTAACATCTTTGTTGGAGACATAGGCAGTGGGATCAAGTGCACCCTCAACAAGTTTGCCAACAACACCAAGCTGTGTGGTGCGGTCAACACGCTGGAGGGAAGAGATGCCATCCAGAGGGACCTGGACAGGCTTGAGAGGCGGGCCCATGCAAACCTCAGGAAGTTCAACAAGGCCAAATGCAAGGTCCTGCACATGGGTCAGGGCAAATCCCATGAATTGAGAACAGCCCTGTGGAGAAGGATTTCGGAGTGTTGGTTGATGAGAAGCTCAATGTGAGCCAGCAATGTGTGCTTGCGACCCAGAAAGCCAACCGTGTCCTGGGCTGCATCAAGAGAAGTGTGGCCAGCAGGTCGAGGGAGGGGATTCTCCCCTTCTACTCTGCTCTGGTGAGACCCCGCCTGGAGTCCTGTGTCCAGCTCTGGGGCCTCCAACATAAGAAGGACATGGACCTGCTTGAGAGGATCCAGAGGAGGATCACAAAGATAATCAGAGGGCTAGAGCACTTCTCCTATGGAGACAGGCTCAGAGATTTGGAGATGTTCAGCCTGGAGAAGAGAAGGCTCTGGGGAGACTTCCAGTCCCTAAAGGGGGCCTACAAGAAAGCTGGAGAGGGACTTTTTACAAGAGCATGTAGTGATAGGACAAGGGATAATGGCTTTAAGCTGAAAGGTTAGATTTAGATTAGATATAAGAAAGAAATTCTTTACTGTGAGGGTGGTGAGACACTGGAACAGGTTACCCAGGGAAGTTGTGGCTGCCCCCTCCCTGGAAGGGTTCAAGGCCAGGTTGGACGGGGCTTTGAGCAACCTGGTCTGGTGGAAGGTGTCCCTGCCCGTGGCAGGGGGGTTGGAACTAGATGATCTTTAAGGTCCCTTCCAACTCAAACATTTCTATGATTAATTTCAGAAAACGTGACAAGAGGCAAGCTACCCTTGCAGCATTGATTATAACTGCCTAAAATAAAGCAGAGCACTAAATCCACACCATTTTGCTCTATGCAGGAACATATACTTTTATGTACAAGGGTGGGAGGTGTGCGTGTATATGTGACTAGATACGTATGTGCACGCAGGCATGCATTTCCCACTAGGTAGCAGTCAAGGACTTGTGTGCAAGCTTTACAGCTTGATAAGCTCAAAATGATGACAGCCACTTCCAAAGAGACGTCAGCTCCTGCTGGGGCATCTCCCATGAAAGATCCTGCAGTCATCTCTGCTTCCCTATCAGCTATGCTGAGTCTTTGTCACTCTGGGATGTGCTGGACCTGGAGCAGCAGCCAAAATATGTGTTCGGTCAGCAGCTTGAGCAATGGCTGGGCTGCCTTGCAGACTGAAAGGCGATCTCACTGGGCATCTGGGAAAAATGGGTGAGGATCCTTTCTGTACAGATTGCTGGCAGACAGTGTTTCGCTCATCCAGTAACCTTCACCAGACTTGCTGAAGTTTTGAATGCTGCTTGCACAATCTTATTTTTCTGGCAGAAATCCTTCATGGAAGTTGCATTTTAAAGGATGCTTCCAAGGCCCAGCACAAGAGGAGGAAAACATCTCCTGTGGCTTGTGTTCAGCCATGGACTGGAAGTGCCTGGTTTCTGTGTTATTGCACTGTTTCAAACTGAATTAACAGGATGAATGTTTTCCTAATTTTGTTCACAGATTCGATCACCAAAGCTGGAGGAATACAATGGCTTCTGGCCCACGGACCCCTTCACTCCATCTCCAAGGCTCACAGAGACCATCACTGCATGCTTCAGCCAGGCCTTTAAGTTTGAATACACTGAGGGAAGGGTTGGAAGTATTTTCGCCCCTGAGGACTGTCCCATCCTATGTACTAACCTAGTGAGAGGCATTCTGAACATGATGCAGATAACCATCAAAAAGACACAAAATGTGTATGAACTACAGGAGGTTTGTTTTTTCCATTCTGATTTTAGTTTTATTCTCATTTTACTATTTTATAGTAACTTGTCTGTACATACACTTCCCAGGCAATTTTCCTTGACGTATTTATTGCTGTTGCAAATGGAAAGATCATTGTGTTTAATCAATACTCACAGGCTGGGATTGAAGGCATCTGCCAAACCAGATACATTATCCAGGATGACAGCAAGAATAACCGTGCCACCATTTCCAAAAGCAAGGACCTGATGGACTGCCAGGAGAAAGCAGTGAAGAACATAGGAATGTCGTACATCCGCCCCTGTCCCACCTGCCCCCCGGTACGAGCAGTGGGGAGCCCTGCTGCCACGCTCAGGCGTAAGCCACTGCCAAACACTCGTGCCTGGTGCTGATGCTAGCAGGGAGGTTCGCTTGTCTGTGCTCGGTTAACTACCACCCATTCCTATTTGTGAGTACATCTCTTTGCACTTCTAGAAAGTCAGAAACATTAAGGGCACAGTGATGTTCACTTACAAGATGAAGTATGATCACGGCGGGACCTTGATGATGTCTGCTACATCTGAGCAGTTGTACCAGATCTCGCCCTTCAATGAACCCAATGGGGCAGCAGTCATGGAGGCGAGGTAAGCGCCATGTGTGTCCTTAGTGTAGCTATGGTTATCAGAGCCAAGAGGAGATGCCTAAAACATATTTAGTGTTGATTTGTGAGTTAGCAAGCATCTGACCTGTGGGCTGCAAAGGGCCCAGGCACTGGACATCCCTCAGGATGCCCAGCCAGGTCCCGTGTCCTGCTATTTGGGGGTTTTGCTGGGTCACCTGAAACATTTGTCCAACCTCTTAGAGACTTTGGAAAACTCTAATGAAAGCTCTCACCAGTCCTATGACATGTCTATATAGTTCTGAACAAACCACAAACTGAGAAGTGCACGATCTGTTTGTGGTCAATGTGACAGTCCTGCTGGGCACTGCTCAGTCTGCTCCAACTGCTGTACATGTCCTCCACACACACAGTGTGGTTAAAGGCTACTGATGCATTTCTTTCTCTCCCTTGAAGACAAGAATTATCTTTGGTTGACATTAAAAGGACTCCCATCAGTGCACCAAAAACTCAGCTGCAAAACCAGGGGAGTCTTCGTTATCATTTCTCAGGAGAGCTACTCCAGATGCCAATTCCTCTCATAAGGATTAAAAATCCAGATTTACAGGTATGAGAGGCTTACTTGTCATACTCTTTCATTATTTATAAGGTTAACAGGTCATCACATAATTATTTTAGATATGGATCCTTCCAACTGTCTATTTCTTCCCATAGTTAACAGAAACACTGTGGCAATTAGTTCAGAATAACAAGGAAGGAGCCACTAAAGAAGCTTCAACCAAGTTCTTACAAATCGTCCAGCTTTTTCGAATAGTGACCCTTGATCAAATTGAACCTTTGTGGGTGCAGTTTGCCAATGACCTTCCCTACAGGTAACTATCACCTTCAGCCATGATTCCTGATCAGGGGCAATGGGGGTAATGAATCCCCCTCTCCCTGGCAGGCACTGGTTCCTGAGCGCCATCTGTGCTGCTGGAGCTACTGACACATTCAGATTCCTGAAGCAAAAAATTCATGATGAGAAGCTGAACATCTGGGAAACAGCTGCGACTCTCCCTCTTGCCTTCCATTTCGTTACACCCAACAAGCAAACCCTAGAAGTTGCCTCAGTGAGTACAGATCATTCTTCCTTCTATTTCCCTCTCACTCCTTTTTAAAGGTGAATTTATAGTATTATAAGTGAAAGATGCAACATATTTCCTTCAAATTTGTAAAATGCAAGGTATTAAGAAAAATAGCACATGCTTTAGAAAATGTTTCCAAACACTTGTTGCCAAAATTTTTTAATGTTTAATGTTTTGATGTTAAAATCCACGAATCCTAATAAAATTGCTATCAAGTTCTTTTTGCCAAAATATTTTTTTTAAAACCATAGACAAACTCAAGAAAATAATATCATGTAACCAAAATTAAAAGTACATACAATGTAAGTGCAGCGAGTCTATTCACTTTTACTGTAGTCAAATGACTAGCATTTGATTTAACTTTTGAAAATATTTAGGAAAAATCCAAAGCAATTTTATCTATTTATTTCTCAAGTGTAATTTTCACTAAATACCAGCTGTAATTACTAGAAACATTAAAGACTGCTACTTTTTTCTTCTGTAGACTTTTCTGACCTGTCCCCAGATCCAGAAAGCACCAATGCATCGAGTAATTGTTTACCTGGGATATGGTAGCATGGTAAATAAATACTGTGCTCAGACTTCACTTTGTCCAAATGAACTTCTTCAGGTAGGTGACCCTCATTTCTTATTCAAAAGAGGTGAAGAAATTTTTAAAATGCTTCTAATGTTTCTTTCACACTGTTGGCAATTAGGGAACTTGCTATTTACATGCCTCTCTTAGCTGTGATTGCCTGAAAAATTGCAAAGACAGAACAAAACAACCAGCTGATGCCTTTGAAAAGTCTGGTCTTAACAGTTCAGAATTTCGTATGTAAATGGTAGAAGTCTGTGGGGATAATAGATCCTGTATACAACCTGAAACTGAGTTTAGGAATGACAAATTTAGGATGAAAGCAAAATAATTATGATTCTTCTATCTACTTTTACATTAGGTAGCATGCACTTTAAAAAGGCAATGAAGTGCCTATAAGTCAAGCTCTAGATATGTAATAGGTTAGGTCTTCCAAAGAGGCCGTGCTCTATAATTGCATGTCACTGTCAGAAATATTCAGGACATTGTCCTCAGACTTTGCAGCTCTGGCTTCTTACTCAGAAGGACCACACCACTGAGATGGCCTGCTGGTGTTTGATGTGCTTAAATCTTCCAAAAAAGTAAAAAAAAGCAAAGCCTCCAGAAGGGCAATTTGTCTTCTCAGAACAGCAAAACTGTTTGAGTAACCTTGCTATTGCTATAGGAAGTGAAAAATATGCAGGTGTAACCCTGCAGCTGTGCAGACCTTGGGGCCAGCAGGCTGGCAGGGCTGGGGAGGTGCCCCCAGGGAACGACTGAACTCGGCACCAGCTCGGGGCTGCTCTTGAACTTGCAACAGACTCTGCTGCAGGCTTCCACCTAGGATTATCTCCTACGCTCAGGCTCAGACGCAATTTAAAATCAATCACAACACTGTGTAAGGAGAAAACCAAGTTTGCTTGTATGTTCCACGTTTGGCATCCTGATAATGTTGGTGAGATTTTTCCTGGGAGAAAAATCTGAACAGCTTTATTCTGGGCTTTGCGCCAGTAGTTGTTTTGCTTGCTATGGCAATGCATATTTTTATGCATTATTACAAGATCATTACCTGAGAAGATTAATACAGTCTGCTCCATTTTCAGCCACTCCATGACCTTGCTACTGAAGCCACCAGCAAAGGTGATGCCAAAGACATGGCCTTGTCCCTGAAAGCCATCGGCAATGCAGGAGAGCCAGCCAGTATCAAACGCATCCTGAAGTTTTTGCCAACATTTTCCGCAGCTGCAGCTTCATTACCAAACAGAATTCAGGTTGATGCTGTGTTGGCCTTGAGGAAAATTGCCAGAAAAGACCCTGCAAAAGTAACTGAAATTATTATTTAAACAAATGTCTTAGAGGATATGATTTGAGTTCACTTAGTGATTCAGGAATAATAAATCCATCAGGTAATGTTAGCAACTCTGGGCAGATTTGTCAGTTACTGGTCTTCCTCTTGCCCACACTGTAAATTCCTGACATCATCCCGTTCTTACTGATATCCCGGGAAAGAGGTAGCTTTAGTCACTGTAACACTAGGCCCATTACTAATGGCTATTTCTTCCAGCCCTGTTCACTGCGCACCCAGCAATATCTTCATTTTCAGTGACAAGTCCCATGCCCAAGTCTCTGTTTAGGGTTTTGTTCTCCATTCACTGCAAATCACACATGCACAGCTTAGGAACCACTTCTCATGAGAAGCTGTAAGGTACTCAGATTGTATCTTCCATCTCTAGGTAAGGGAGATCTCCCTCCAGGTCTTTATGGACAACACACTTGCTCCTAACGTCCGAATGGTGGCTTGTGTTGTCCTCTTCGAAACTAAGCCTGCTCTTCCAACTGTAACAGCTATGGCCAGCTCGCTGCTGACAGAGCCCAGCTTACAAGTAGCCAGTTTCACATATTCACACATGAAGACTTTGGCAGTAGGCAGGATCCCACAGCTCTATAATCTGTAAGTAAAGGAAGAAATACATTTTTTAGTAGCAAATGGTGATTTTTTTTCTTGCAGTTTTCTAAGAATTTGGTGACAGTTGACTATCTTCATATGATTTTAACTCTTTATTACTCAGATCTGCTGCTTGCAACATTGCCATTAAACTACTGAGCCCCAGAATTGAAAGGCTAGGCTATCGTTACAGCAAGGTCATTCATTTCGGCGGTTATTCCTGTGAGTACGAAGTGCCTTGTTCACTGCTTCAGCTTATATAGCCAAATGCCTCTATTGTGTTCTGTGATTTTCATCCACGATTCAATCATAGGCTGTGAGTTTAGTGTGCTCTTGAAATAGAAAAAGCACAAGAGCCTCCTAACATGCAAAATCCCCTGAGGATGTTCTACTGCTCTCTGGGAATACGCTTGGGAAAGTGGTGCCCGCATATGGATTTAGGCCTCCTTCTTCAGACACTGTGGTTGTGTTGGCTCTGCCCTAGAACAAAGTTCTCCTCTTGAGGTTGCAAACTTGAGGACCTGTGGGACTGAATCCTGGCAGAACCCCTTGTGATCTACTCCAGCATGTACCTGAGGTGACTTCCATGCACCAGACATCTCAGAGACCCTAACCAAAATCTCTGTTGTTTTTTTATTTCCGTGACAGCTGAATATCAGGCTGGTGCCATTTGGAGGGTCTATCTAATGAACAGTCCCAGCACCATGTTTCCATCTGATATAATCACAAAAGTAAGAGCATATTATGCAAATACTGCAACGGATATTATTGAGGTAAGTATTTCATTAAAACAACCAGCTAGATGGAAGCCAGCTACAGATAGTATTACTTGTTAAGCCATTTGGACTATGATGTAGTATTTAACTCCATCTCTGGTTGTGAGGGTGGATGTGGAAGAGAAAATGTAGATAATGATTATGATTTTACTTAGGCTTCTTTTTTTATTTGGGCTTTTTGTCAAATACATTCATCAGTGGACACATTCAGTATAGGCATGAAAACCTGGGAGAGAAGAAGAAAGCTTATGCAGCAGAACATTAATTTGCCTACCTAAAGTCACATGGTATCTAGGCTATTTTGCATAAGTATAGGGAAATAGCATTTAAAATTAAATTCCAGCCATCAGTGTAGCCAGGGCAGCATGAAACTCCATGTAACAGCATGCAGGTATTTACTCAGCTTCTTGGGCAAGCTTTGCATCCTGGGCTGAGCTCTGCACTGCCCTAAAATTATCCCTGCTGACTAAGTCAAAGCTAGCTCAGCATGTCCTCAGCATCCACAGCCATAGCCTGCAGTCACCTGTCAGGCAGACATAGCCTTGTAAGTGCAATGGCTTCATGAAGTATGTATTTAGAGCAGCCTCAGTGAGTGTAATACTAGGTAGAAAGATTTTCCTGGGCTGTGTTGTACTTGGACTGCAATGCCTGACTCTGTTTCCTACAGATGGCTCTCCGGTCACAAAGCCTAACCAGGCTTATCAGGAAGCAGAATATTCCCTTTTCTGAGTATGATACATACAAGACACTGAAGGAACTTGGTAAAACGGTATGCCTCCAGGCACCCTTCTGATCTGTTTGCAGTACACAGTTCCCGCCAGTGCTGGGATGGCATCACCGACACCCACCGAGCTGTCCCTTTGATGTTTCCGTGAGAAAGGAGTCAGTCATCCTGTTTGGTCACGGAACGATGAATTTACATTGTATTTATGCTGTCATCAGATGCCACTTTTTCACTCAACATGTGTCAGCCCTTAATGTACAGTACAAAAGATGATGATGATGCTTGTAGCCAAAATTCATGTGTTTTAAAGTCTGTATTAAAATACAGTAAGTGGCTGCTCTTCTCTTTTAAAATTATTATTGAATAAGATTTTTGTTCATGAGTCCTCAGGTATCACCCATTACTTACAGCAGCAGAAATTACCAAGTCCTTACCTCATCCTTATGAGGGGAACCTCCTACTGAAGTCAATTATGCAACATAAGAAAGGCCACATTGGTTCTGACCTGTAAGATGTCTATTAGTTTTCTGGCTAAGGAGCCATGGTTAGCATCCTTCAGATGGGATCTGCTCTTTGCTAATACATTACTGTATTTTAAGGGACTTTATCTGCGTCTTCCTATTCTTTCCATCTCTCCTTAACACCACAGGTTCTGGGATGGAAAGAACTGCCTCCTGAAGACCCTCTGGTGTCCACTTACATCAAAGTACTGGGCCAAGAGATTGCCTTTGTTGACATTGATAAAGATGACATTCAGCAGACCATGATGGTACTGACAAGGCTGTTGTCTTTTTTGTCTGTGATGCTGAATAATTTTCCTTCCCTGTCTGTTCTTACCTATTCACCTAACCTATTTCTGTTTTCAGAGTCTAACTGGACCATTAAACTGGCAGCCAGTGGTGAAAAAAGTGGTGGAAGAGGCCCAGCGAGGCATTTCAGGCCAATGGACCCTGCCAGCGATGGTGGGCGAGCTGCGGCATATTGTCCCCACGGTGGTCGGCGTGCCACTGGAGCTCGGTCTGTGCGGCACCGCGCTGGCCCAGGCTGCAGCTGATGGTGAGCGTGGGACGCCAAACTGAGCAGTTTTCCCACAATAATTGTGGGTCCAATCCCTCTGTTGAAATTAAATCCCTCTATAATCTTGAGAAATACTCTTGTAATGTGGAAACATTAGCGTTCAGCTACCTCCAAAGGGTTTGAGAAGTAATTAGCATGTTTCATCTGGGACATATTTGTATAACTCTGGTTTGGAGTAGCAATCTTCTTTAAATAATCATGTAAAGTATTTCAAAATGTAAAAACACTGCCCCTGTGTTAACTACTATGTTTATTGAAAATATTATATCTCCAACATGTATTGTTTCTCTGTTCATGTAATTCCTGTCTGTCTTTTGCAGTGAATATACAGATATCACCACCATTATCTGATAATTTTAGACCTTCACAGTTGTTGGAAACCAACATGGATATTCATGCTGACATCAAGCCAAAGTAAAAATGTCATATATTTTCATGTACACACACAAGTGTTTACATTTATATTTGAAATAGATATGTGATTGCATGTTATTATATAGAAATCTTACTTGTCCCAGATTTGGGACCAGCTATGCTAGTCCACAGCAGTGAACTTGTGAGAAAGCAAAGCAATCACCTGATGCTTTACGACCCTGCAAACGTAGCAATGTGTACTGTATACCACTGGATGCTCTGTTGTTCTGACTTTGCTAAAAACGCTCACATTTGTACCTGTTCAGTGACTAAAGATAGTAAGCTGCTACATATGAACAGGTTTTTACAAGTTCAACATAGAATTACATCACCACCTAGCACAAGCTGGGGGGATTTCCAGAATGAAAATGCTCCTTGATATGCAAAAGTAAAAGCAAAAGCAACAGTGCTAATAATGATAATTGTAATAATAACTCTACTACTACTACTACTACTACTACTACTAAATAAATTAGGCACAATCTGAAGTTAGAAGATTCTGGTATTAGCTTGTCCTCAGCAACATATCAGTGACAAAGCAGTACGAGGGTCCATGTTAGCTTTGTTCATCAGATAAGTCCCATCACCTATTCCAGTGGCACTTCAGCTTTTTTTTATCATGTTACAATATATCTCTTCATCCATTAGTAGTGGCTCTTACAATAAACAGAACAGAGTGAAAATACAATTTTGCACTTCAAAGTTAAATATCTGCATATTAATCTGTAATTATGCATGTTTTTATTTCCACTCTTTCAGGGCATATTTTCATATGATTGCAACGATGGGGATTAATACACAGTACTTTCAGAGTGGTCTTGAATTTCATGCAGAGTTCAGTGCCAACACTACAATGAAATATGATGCCAGTATAAATATGAAAGAGAAAAATTTGAAGATTGAAACCCCTCCCTGCCATCAGGAGGTTAAGCTCGTAGCTGTGAGGTATAGAAGAGCTTGTTGCATTTTGCTTGTTATGTGTTACTGACTCTCAGCTCCCCATTATAAAATCATGCACATACAACTCCTTTTTAGGCTCTGCTGTACCTTGTCAGCCACATAAAGCTTAGTATTTTTTGTATTTCGTACTTTATTTTGTATTTAGTATTTTTTCCACCAGCAAAGACAGGTAAGCAAAATCAGAAGATGTTACTTATGTGCCATTTATCACCTCCACAGGAGTGAAGTTTATGCTATTTCAAGGAACATGGAAGAAGTAAATTCTGAAAAGAAATCTCAGCTTCTCCCCAAAGCAGAAGTACCAAGTATCTCTGACCAGCCATTGCAGCCATCAGAAAGATCTTCAAGAGCTGACAGCTGGAAGGTAGGGAGGCCTCTCACATCTCAATTGCAGACAGGCAGGTAGCAGACAGCTCCTCAGAGGGGCTGAGCACTCCCAACATGGCAGCTGGCTAACCAGAGCACAAACACAGAATCTGTGAGATTCAACAGGTGCCTGACATATCCCAAACCAAGCCTCACATAAGTCCCAACGGGGTCGAGACATGATCATTCACAGTTTGCTCACTCTCATCATCTCATGCAGGCAGGGTTGCTTTGACAGCATGTTTTCCCATTTATTTATAGTCATGGGGAAGGTGTGTGAAATTCATATCCTTTCTGCAGTATCACTTTTTTTACTGAGCCAGAGCAATGTGGAAAAGATGGCTCTTGGGCAGGATATACATTTTTCTTCCCAAATCCCGAGGTAATCCCTGCAGTGGATTGCAGAAGCCCCTTCTCTTATGCGCTCTTCAGCTTCTGAGTCTGGTGTGGGAGGGGTAGGTTGACTAGAAATAGGACAAGCAGTAGCCCAAAATTGATGCAGAGAAACAGTCCCTCCAAAGTGCCCTGCAGGCTCTCATTGGGAAGCGTGTTTGTGAAATCCTGCCCAGGAAAGGCTGGGCAGGAGAGCTGTCCTCTTCCACAGACCACTTTGGAGGAAACCCCACTGCTTCCAGTGCTTGGATCTCCAGTTTTAAGCAGTGCTTCCTTACTCGGACAAGACTGTCATTCTCTTCACTAATATGAAGAAAGACTTTAGAAGCTGTGACAGTGTTTTTTTTGTGGAAAATATCTTTCTTTGCCATGTTTTTGTTTAATGCAGCAAAGCAATATTCCTAGTGTGATACCCAAAGGATACCAGCAAGGTTCAGAAGAGGTACATCACCACAGTGTACGAGGAAGATTTTATGCACGCATCTTCTGCAGGAAATTTGAGAGTTTGGGATGTTCTGCTTGTCTCAGCCTGAAGTCACAGAATTCTGCTTTCTTAAAAAATACCTATCTGCACAAATTAATTGGAGAACTTGAAGCCAAAATAGTTTTGAAGCCAGGTACAGTCATGACAACAAGATTTTCTGTCAATCTCTGTCAATGCTGCTCAAGCAGCACAACCCTGGAATGTAAGTATCTTGACTTTAGTTCATACAGATGCTGATATTGACAAAATACAGCTGGAGATTCAGGCAGGATCCAAAGCAGCTTCCAAAATACTTGATGTAGCAAGCTCAGGGTCTAAGGAAGATGAGACATCTCTGTACGAGGACATACAATCTAAACTGAAGAAGATTCTTGGCATTGAAAAAATGTTCAAGGTAAGAGTATTCGAGCATTGGAGAGGGAAATATTTTCCTATAAATGAGGCCAAGGGTTTCCAGTGTGGAAAATTGGCATGAGAAAGGAAAGATTTCGGCTGGGAGGAATGGGTCTAGGTGAGTTCTGGTGAAGCTTCTGCAGTGTGTGGGGCCAGGAAGTTGTATTTCCTAGAAAGCCTGTAGTGAGCAGCTTGTCTGACACCCAGAGAAACGTTATAGAACAAGCTAAAAATTCATAATGCTTTGAACTGTTTTCGGAGGTTGCAAATAGAACACGGCACCATAGGAGACGGACTCACAGAACAGACAACACTGCAGTTACAGATCTCTGGGCAGAGCCCAGTGCAGCCCCTCTCTCCAGTTCATCCTCTTCTTCCACTGCTTCCTCTTCTGATGATAAAGAGCCTGGAAATGAACACAAGAAAGATGACATAAGGCAATCTCAGAAGAAGCGTGGCGGCAGCAGCAGCAAGAGCAGCAGCAGGAGCAGCAGTATCAGTGTCAGTTCTGCTAGCAGTAAAATCTGCAACAGCAGCAGAGAAGACCACTCTGGAGACATGCACTGCAGCGGGGACAGTGAATATTCCAACCAACAGGTAACTCACACAGGCTGGACCTTTTTATATTTCTTGTAGAGAATGTTTTTGTACATCAGGAAATCGTGCTCATAAAGCACGGACCAAAGAAAGGGAAAACAGAATGTTGAGGGTGGCTGTTAGCTGCAGGATGGATGAGGTAACCACCTAGCAGAGCTTTTTCCCCTTTTTAATCTCTGGTTCTCTGAAGCATTTCAGTTCAGAAGTTTCAGATTTCAGAAGATTTCTGTTTCAAACGCTTAAAAAAATTATTTTTGTTTTGCCTTTTTTCCATACTCAATACTGAACTTTTTAATGCATTTATTGAAAGTTAGCTTCTTGTCTTCTCTTAGATCTTCTTACATTATTTTCACAGGCAAATCTACCTGTTTACCATTTTTGGTTCAAGTCAGCAGACGAACAGGTACATTTACTGCTTATATTATGAGCAAGGTCTACAACTGCTCTCACTAGATTTGCTGCAATTAGAGCTTAGTTCTCTGAGAATAAAAACATGAGAAATTAATTCTGCAACAATTTCCAATGGTACACAACTTGCTTCAAGGTGATTCTCTGTTTTTGCAGGACCCAGGAAGGGAAGCTCTGAACAGCAACATCAGTTCCTCCTCTTCTTCAGCTAGTGATGAAGGCATATCTAAAGCCATGTCTCAGGTGAGTGTCTTAATCTATAAGAAATAAAAACTTTGGATTTCCAATTATTGTATGTTTACAACAGAATAGGAAAAATATGATGATTTAGCATATTAGAAAGAAAATGAATTGTTTCTTGTTTTATAAAAGTGAGCACATTGGATAGTCATTGAATATTTTTTAATATTCACTCTATACAGGCTACATTTTTAAATTAAACTGAAATGTATTGTTGTATATGTTGAAATTTGCGTTACTTGGTAAATAATTCACTATAAAAATTAGAACACTAGAAGTGCTGACTTGCTTGATCAGAAACTGGTTTCAGGTATATTTTTTATTGCATAGCTCCCTGTAAAAGTTCAGGACGCGACTCTGCCACTCTTTTGTTCATTAGGTCTTCACTCCCAAGTACTTCCGTTCATGTTAGCAGGACCATATAGGGCCTTTGAAAAGACCTTGATTTTGCAGTAATGCTCCAACCTTGAGACCAATGCAGGTGTTTATTCAGGAATGACTGCATGGTAAATAGTTAATGGTACCTGGGCCTTCTGTAAGAGCTGTTGTAAGAACTGACAGAATCTGGAGCAGATTTCATCAAAGGAAAATTTCACACATTTCCAACAATGACTTATATGCCTACAAAATAGTAAACCTTACTCTGCTGAGGCACCAACTCTGCACCAGCAGCTACCAGTTGTTAGTGCAAGTAGCTTGTGCAAAAAAGGCAACCAGCTCTACCTTCCCCCCCCGCCCCCATTTCCATCTAACCTGAATTCACCTCTCTTGTCCATCTTTTCACCACATGACTGCTTCCTTAAACTCTTCCCAGTCTTCCCCAATGTCCTCACCACATACACCTTCTTCCTCAGCCACGACCTTGCCCTTTCCCCATTTCTCCCTAAGCCCTCCCCAGATCTGTCTCACCTAATCTTTCCGTGGCTCCCTGCCACTCGGACCTGGCAGCCCAGGGAGGACCTGTGCCCCACAGCTTATCCCCCGTGCAGCTCTCCCCTGGCCGGGAGGGGACCCCTGCCCACGGCTCAGGTGGGGTGGGCACAGCCCCAGTGGATGCTGCTGCCGGGCACAAGGCTCCGACTTTGCACGGGGCCACATGCTGCTCCTCATGCAAGTACCACGCTTTGGGCTGCACTGAACAGATCCCTCTGTCAACACAAATTAGCACGGTTTTAAACAGGCAGTTAAACGAATTTTATCAAAAAGACTGTTATCTAGACTACAGGTTGGTAAGAGAGCAGTGCTGAGCTGGGTAACATTGGTTCTTTATGCAGTAGGCTCCATACCTCCTTTTGTTACGCTGAAATTACTTTATAAGTAGATTCCCAACATTACTGTTTTACTTACATAGGTCGCAACAGCTCTCCCTGGAAAGACTGTGGCAAAACTACATATGAACCGAATAGATCGAGTGATGATCTATGATGCTGTCCCATACTTCACATAAAAAGACTTTCTGAATGAAAATTTTCCTTTACAGTTATATTTGGTCTGTGATTTTAATACAGTAATTTTAATGCTTTGTTTATGTCTTTGGTCTCTATTTCCTCTCTAACGACTTAAGCCTAAATTCTTGGGAGACAGCAAGCCACCAATACTGGCAGCAGTCCTTCGTGCCATCCACAGAAACGAGAAGCTGACAGGATTACAGCTTGTACTGTACACTGATACACAACCCACAAGATCAAGGGTACAGATGTTTGTTTCAAGCATCACAGGATCAAGTAGATGGAAACTCTGTGCTGATGCTTCAGTAATAAATTCTCATAAAGTATCAGTAAGTTTAAAATAATGATCAGCTCAAATGTAGATTAAATATAATGATCTTAATATATTTTATACAAAAATAAATATGTTCCCCTCTACTAGGGTTCTTTTAAATGGGGTAAAGATTGCCAGGACTACCAGATTGCTGCTCAGATTGCAACAGGGCAACTTGCTGCTTATCCAGCCATGCAGATAAAGCTGGAGTGGACAAAAGTATCTTCAGTAGTCCGAACAACTTCAAGATGGTGAGATTTTACTTTAGTTTTGAAAAAATCAACTGTGCCAATGATCCAGACAATCACAGATTCAGTTCTGCAATTTCAGAGCTGGAAAAATTCCCCTTAATCAGAATGACATTATAAAATCAGATTATACTTGTCTGCTTTTTTCTGTGTATTCATTCCTTTAAAGCACAGTGCATTTTAGTTTGCAGGAAAACTGCTTGAAACAAAGGGGATCATGGGATTCACTTAATCTATTGTGGAATTTTAATTTAAAGTAATTTTTCATTCAAACATGCATTTGCCCACAAAAACATATAGATCCATCTCAAAGTCTAAACTTTTTTCATAGTGCTACCAAAATACAGACACATTACAACTCAGTTACTTAAAAATGCATGCAACACAAGCTTTCACATTAAGGGCATACAGGTGATTCGATTAACAAATGTCTACTGAAGAGGATATTTTTTAATATTAGGTTGAATTACCTGCAGTGATGTTATCTGCCCTTATTAGAGGGGAGGAAACCATCCAATTGACTATCTTGGAGAAAAGGCACAGAACTCAGATTTTTCTGCTCTGAGACTGTGCCTTTTTTTAAAGGAATATTTTCTGTATTTCTGTATTTGAGTCTCAAGCCTGTACGGGAAAGCAGTCATAGACATCACAACACCATGTATTACCAAACCATGATACAAAATGTATCTAACACAGAATGTATATAGCTTCATGCAATTTTAGTCTGAACAAATAACAATAAATTTTTTCAAAGACAGATTGTTTCAATCACTTACTTCCTTTTCCAGGTTCTACTCCTTTCTTCCAGGGGCTGTGTACATGCTTGGGTATTCCCAAAAGCAACAGCGTAGTCCCTCTCACCAGGCAACCTTGGTTATGGCTCTGACATCTCCAAGAACCTGCGATGTGGTCCTCAAGCTACCTGAGGTAACTATTTCCACTATCTTTTATCCTGGGGCATTGAATACTTACAAAATCAAAGGTTAATAGCTTTTTTAACCCACTGGTTTTGTTTGGGATTTTTTGTTTTGGTTTGGTTTTTTTTTTTTTAAACTACAAAAAAGTTCCCATCTCAAGGACATTATATTCATGCAGTTGGTTCCATCATGAAAATATCTTACAACACACTTCTCTTTCTCATGTAGCATGCGAACACATGAAATAAGAGACAGGTTACAAAACAGACATCATGTTTGATAGCACAATAACAGTAACTTATTCAAAATATCACTCCTCCCCAAATCTTCAGGAAGATGATAGGTTTGCCTGTGTCCTAAGAAAGATAATAAAACCAGGCTGTAGAGAAGCATGATGGCCAAATAGCAGCCCTCAACATACGGGCAAGGGAGGATGTACATCTCAGTTGAGCAAACTGTTCAGACTGTGAGCAAATGTGATGCACAACTCCCCAGAAGGCTGCAAACTGGTGAATATCAAACACTGTTATTTTATAGGTTGCAGATGTTTCAAACTGTAGAGCTATCTCATGCTGTAGACAGAGGACTTAATTTCTTTTTAGTTCTGACCTAAATGTAGATTCTAATTTGGATTTCAGTCAGTACAGTCCCATTTGAACATTATAGGAAAATGCTATCTCATCTGTACACCGTATTTTGCATTTACATTCATCTTTGTTTTCTGACTGATTTTCAGCTCACAATTTACAACAGAGCCATCAGGCTTCCCCTGCCATTCCCCTCAAGTCAAGGTACAACGATTTCAATACCACCATCCCCTGACCGGAATGTCTTTTCCCAAGCAACACTTTCAATCATTGAAAACCTTAAAGGTCAGCAATTAACTATCTGCACAAGCATTGATTGACTTTGCAGATTTTGTAAATATGATTTATACTTTTGACATAACTTTAAATTATTTTACATTCACTTAAATAATCAGTTGGATTTCAGATAGAAATAAACCCATATGTATGAAAATCTTTGAGTCTGCAAAGATGTAAAGAAAAGGAAACTTATACTAGCAAAATAAAATATTTAATTCCATGCCAAATAGTGATTCCAAATGCATCCATTCCCAAATGCATTCATTTGAGCGTCACTGCAGAGACTGCTTGTGAAGAAAAAAAATTGCAAAATTTATGTGAGGGACATATAAGTGACCTCAGATTTGGGATGCTCTGCTTGATTAGTGCTGTTACATAGAAACTACAACAGCTTCAAAAGTATACCCATTAATTTCACCTCCTGCACTTGATTTTGAAGGGATTATTGTTTCATTAATGCTGTATTAAAAGCTAATCACATTATACTTACTTAGGGTAAATTTTAAATGGAAAAGCTTTATATAATCCTGGGATAAGGAGTCACATTTTGCTTGCTATCAGTGGGCTAATACCATACCTATGTATATATCTTTGGTAAACACCAAAACTAGTCCATATTAATTAAAATTGTTGTAAAATAATTTCTAATCAGAGATGGTAAGATTTCCAACAAAATACCATTACAGTGAAAAAGGGGGAAGTTTACTCTAGTGTGGCTTTTTTCCTTCCCCTTCTGTTTCTAATCCTGGTTATGACTTGATAAAGGTAACAGCATTTTAGTGAATTTTCTCTAGTATTAATGGTATGTGAATTGTTAACAACATTTGAGAAAATCTTTTGACTACAACAAAGTTACAAAAGCCAAAAGGCCACAAACAGAGAGCTGCACTTGCACCAGCTGTGAGCAGAATTTATCTCACACGACGACTGAATCATGAGTGGGTTGCACTGCTGTCTGAGGACTGGCAAAGTTTTGCTTTCATATTACTACAAATCCAATATTTCACCTGCAGGAATAATTTTGCTTTTATGTGGGAATAGGTAAAACCAGAAAATAGTCTTTTTTTTTTTTTTTTTAATGCAAATCTAAAATAGAATAGCTGTCTTTGAAGTATAAAAGGCTTGCTTTTGACTGATTTTTTTTCAGCTCGTTGTTCAGTTTTCCGAAATACAATCACAACCTTCAATGGAGTTGAATTTAACTATTCAATGCCTGCAAATTGCTACCATGTCGTGGTGCAGGACTGTAGTCCAGAACTGAAATTCCTGGTGATGATGAAAAGACTTGAAGTGTCTGCTGACCTTACAACAATAAATGTCAGACTTGCCAGCCAGTAAGTAATTGCAAACTTAATGACAAATAGATGTCAAGCTGAATATGCTATAAATGTGAAGACCAGATTTTTAGGGCAGATTGGTGCTGGCATAGGACTCATGCAAAAATTATTAATGTCAGTGGAAATATTTCTAGGAGTGTCACTGGGATTTGGGACTTTGACTTGCAAAAGTGCTTCTGAAATATATCTGAGGTTCACAGTAACCTGAAGTCTTTATTGCCCAAAATTCTTCATTAATTTGTTAGCATTTAACCATCTCATTAGTAATTAGGTAGACACATAAACTAAAAATCCAAAAGGGACTATTGTAATCATTTAGTCTGGCCTCCTACACTCAACTGATAATTAGAACTAATTAGCACCCACAGTCACCTCAGAGATGTTGAGAAGTGGACATAGCTAAAAAGGGAATTACTTATCCCAGATTAGAGACACTTTCTTAGGTCATCCCTTAGTTGGTGCATAAGGTTCTACTCTATTTGAAATTAACCTAAGACACTCCATGTTTCATCTTGGAGCAATCAACCTCCACCATCATAGGTTCTTCTTTAAAAGTATAGTCTGATACTCTAAATTGTATGGGATTATGCATGCCAAAATCATTGTAGGGAGTATTTTTCAAAGAGCATAAATAGACTTTGATCTGTAAGGTTTCATTACAAGTTATTATTTATTTCTTAAAATTGTGTGCCTAACTGTGCCATAATGTTAGAGAAGCAGAGAGAAACTAGTATTCCCTGCACCAGTTTTGTGGGAGAACAGAAGGATGCTTGTTTTATAGACTGTATCTTCTGTGATAAAGACATTCTTCATCACTGTATCATTCCTGATTGTTTCATACAACTGTATGGATGTGCTTTTGATGTGCTTGAGCTTCATATTTCTTCATTAGAGTGAACGCTACTCTGAAGAAAATACTAGGATACACAGACTATTCCGGCTGTAAGAGAACCACCGTAGGGAATCCAATCTTCCTTTGAAATGTAAAGCACCTTCAATTTATGTGAACGTAATAGCAATTACATTGTTCTTCAGCAAGGGTCCCTGTAGCCTGGTGTCTTCCTGCCTGAACTGTGGCCACAAGCAGACACTCAGAGATGAGGAAAGCCAGGGAAAGGTTTATTGTGAGCACTCCTCCTGGCAGACCTTCCTGGGCTCTCTCAATCTCCCTCTCAACGGGTAGCAGGTGATTCATGCCAGAATGATATGAGCATCCTGTAGTGTTGGTTCTACCCGGGCCAGAAATTGTGAGCTGAGTAGGGCAAAGGAGAAGCATTTGTTTATACTCACTTTCTTTACTTAAAGTGACGTTGACATGTATGTTTCCAATGGGGTCATCCAGTTGAAGATTAATGGTGTTCAAGCCCCAACAGATGTTCCATACACATCTAATTCTGGTAAGAGACTCATCTTTATATTTCACCTAATCTTTTCTGATCTTCCAAAGAAGGAGAGGACGTGATCCTGCAAACAGCTCTCAAGACAAAGATTGCCCCAATTTGAGAAACAATTAGGTGATTTTAACATGCCTTCATGCTAGCTTTCACAGGGGGTGGCAAGAGAGATGAACAAAGGAAGAGATGTTGATCCTGTGTATCTTTGCACAAACCAAATAATGCAAATAATGCAAATAATACCTTGTGCTGATCACAGAGACCCACAGAACAAGCACCTAGATGTCCCCTGGCCACAGCCACCCTTGTCACAGTGTTTTGGTTTGTCCCCAGGCAGAGCAGTATGGTCTTTCTTATTTCTCCCACCTCTTTCAAAATACATTAGAACCTGCATTAAGTCCCCAGGAACTTAACAAGTGGTTCAGGTTGGACCCTAAAACAACTTCATTTTAAAAGAAATCCCTTTTTGCTTTTTTGTTGCAGATGCAAGCATGCTGATCAGCAGTGAAAAGGAAGGCCTGTCACTAAAAGCCCCAGATTATGGCATAGATAAACTATATTATGATGGCCATAGACTTGAGGTATTTTTTTTAATTATTTTCAGTGAGTTTATTTTTAGAAGAAAAACATTTAAGTACATCTTCTCTTTATTTCCACAAAGATTCAGGTTGCTTTCTGGATGTCTGGAAAAACATGTGGCATTTGTGGAAAATATGATGCCGAGGAGGAAAGGGAATATCAAATGCCCAGTGGATATTTAGCTAAAGATGCAGTGAGTTTTGGTCAGTCCTGGATCATCTCAGAAGACCCCTGTGCTGGAGGTACTAAGATTCTAACATATATTAATGTCATGGCCTTTGACTAATTAATTAGTCACATGAATAGATGATTTATAGTAATTTTAGCACAATCATCTTATTTTTCACTATTTTTGTGATCAGTGGCCATAGACTAAAAAAAAAAAAAAATCTGTTTTCCCCAAGTTTGTTAATTCACTGCAAGTTCTGGTTTTGTTGCATTTTTATAGCAACTTCTTACGCACTATATAGTTACCTAGTGTGTTCCAGATAAAATTATAAACTCAAAACTCCTTAAAATAGTAAGTTAGTATGAAAAGTAGGTAGTTTGACTGTTGACAAAAGACATTTTATGTCATCCTTAATAGTTTCATTCTTTATTTCCATTCTGTTATTTCCAGGATTTTAGTTTCACAGAAAAAAAATTAACATCTAGCCTATCAAACTAGAGGGCATATAAGGTGTGAAATACCTGTTTTCATTTCCACAGGCTGAAGAATAATTTAATCCAAAACCCTCAGGCTGGTAATGACTGTTCTTACCATCCAGGTCCTATATAAAACCAACATGAACATATTGATAAGATTAGACTGCACCACATTTTGTGCGGAACCCAACTCTCTGGGCATGTGGTGGCATTTCTGGAATATATTTTTAGATCAAGCTCCCCTGGGAAGACTGGTCCAGGAAAGCGTGGATCACAGAGGCTTAAGGACTAAGCTAGTCAGCCATAGCAAGGCAGGTGTGATGCTAGGCACAGTGCAGAAGTGGATATACAGGTGCCTAGGAGCCACTAGTGCCCCAAAATTAAGTGCTGTCATCGTTTGGGTAAAGTTGAGTGTTAGCTGACCAAGGTTTTCACATGTATCTTTTTTGATTTGGACACCTGTGTCCTACCTAGGTCCTATCTGGCAAGCCTCTGTCCTTGGGACTGTGAGAAACAAGCCCACGTATATATAAAAAAAAGTTTTATTGGGGACACAGTCAGTGGAGCAAAGAATACAGCGCTGGGCGCAATGGCACACCCTCTGGAGCCAAAGGGGCTCCCTTTTATTGTATTAATGGTTACATATTCATCTACTCTAATACATATGCATCACTACTCCAAGGATAGGGAGGGAATATTACAATTAGTTCCGAGAAATCATTAACATATCCCCCCACCCCAAATTCCTCCCATCGTGCTTGCTCAGTGCTCCCTGGTGGTCGTGGGCAGGGGTCTGCAGATGAAGGCTCGTAGTCTTCTTCACTGTGTTCCTAGCTGACCCTTACTTCTGTGCAAACTCAGTCCTGTAGTCACATACACCTTGTCCTTCAAGTTTGGGCTAATTTGCAGCTCCTTTGTCTTTATGGCTTAGTGGTTTCAGTTCCTCTCTTATCTCAAGGACAAGAGATACCAGAGATGGCCCATCCTATTCTTTCTCATTCCATTGCAAAGGAGTTACCATCCTTTGATATGGACCATCTGGTGAGAAGCCCAAGAAGGGGGGGGGCTGTTGGGTTGGTGTTTCCTCAGATCAATTCCCCCCCTTTTCTTTTCCCAGTAGTAAATTCTTTTACTTTTCTTAAAACTTGGATCGTTGTACTAATAATAGCTTTAGCCTAACTCAATAAAAGTAATTATTTAATTACTTCTAGCGAAAGCAAAATTCTTCTATTATTTATCACAGGACTGTGCCTCACATACCTGATTTTCTCAGAGCCTAAACCATTGACAGAAAACGGACTCACGTCAATCATATTAGTTTCACATAGCTTGTGTCACTCGGTTCATCCACTGGTCTCAGTTGTTGCTAAATTTACAAAATAGGTTCAAAAAGCTTTTTTATATAAATTCTGTAGGTGCTTTAAGAGAATGCATGTTTTATAGCTTGTAAGCTGCGGCGCAAATTTGTCAAAATTGAGAAGCCAGCTGCATTTGCGAAGGCAGCAAAATGCTTCTCCGTGGAGCCAGTTCTACGCTGCCCGGAAGGCTGTCCAGCAACCAGGGCTGTTCCTGTCTCCATGGGCTTCCACTGTGTTCCAGCGGGTGAGTCTCCACAACGGGTACTCGTGCACAACACAACGTCCCACTGTGACTCCTGTGAAAAGCCGTGCGGCTGGCTGTACGAGCACAAGTACCTTGGGGTATAACACACACACACACCCCCCGCACACAACCCCTCTTTCCTCTTTTCTCATTTACAGACTCTGCTCTCAACCTGGAAGGACAGGTTAGGCTAGACCAGAAATCCGAGGACATCGTGAGCTCGGTCTCTGCCCACACCGCGTGTTCCTGCCCGCAGCGGCCGTGCCCGGCGTGACGCCCCGTGTCACGGGGGTGACCCACTCGTTCCTGGGTGTCACTGCCAGCCCGGGCGGCCTGCGACCCTGCGGACACGGCTGGTTTGGACAGTGAGGATATGGCCCCGTCCCCTTCAACAGATCCTTTCCCCCCTAGTTATTTTGAGACCTTGGAAAATAATTCTGGACACCCTTTGCCGGGTTTGATCTTTTAATAAACCGTTGCTCCGTAAAAGCGGTCGGTCAAGGTCATTTCTCCCTCAGCCAGCGGCGCGCTGCGGGCGGGCCGCCGTGGGCCGCCCCCGGGCCGGCTGCAGCCCGTCCCTCCCGCCCGGAGGCCCGTCCCGGGCTCCCCCCGCCCCGCGGAGGGGGCAGAGCGGCGCCTGCCCGGGGCGGAGCGGCGCGGCCGGCGGAAGCGGCGGCCCGCCATGGGGCGGCCGTGGGGCCGGTGGCTGCTGCCGCTCGGGCTTCTGCAGCTGCTGGGCGGCCCCGCGGCCGCTGCGTGCCCCTGCCGGGACCCACGGCTCTGCCGCCCTGTCACGGGCACCGGCGGCTTCGAGGTGCGTGGCCCCCGCCGGCTCCAGGCCCCGCCGGCCCGCCCGCCGGCTCCGGCCCCCGGGGTGGGGGGCGGCGCGGTGCGGCCGGCCGGCGAGCGAGGCCGGGCCCGGCGCGGCCTGCGCGCTTAGCAGCGCGTTAAACCCGCCGTCCGCCGCCGCCTTGGCTTAACTGCCTGCACGGGAGTCGAGCAGGTTTTTAAAAAGCAGGCGCATGTGATTTGCAGGGCGAGGTGGGTTGGGCAGGCCGCTGTCCCCGCCGCGGGCCGCTCGGCTGCTGCGAGGCGCGACCCTTCCCGGGGCGCCGTCCTGCAGGGCACCGCGCAGGCTGGTGCCAGAGGCGCGGGCCGTGGGCCTCTCCGAGGGGTGTGGAAAATAACCGTCCTGCTGAGAAGTGTTTGGAGCTAATGAGGGTGCTTTTTACCCCTGTTGCCAGGTCTTCGTGTTTGATGTAGGAAAGGAAACCTGGAAATCCTACAACTGGTCAAAAATTACAACGGTGGCAGCTTTCGGAAAGTACGATCCTGAGCTCATGTGTCATGCTCATTCTAAAGGCTCCCAGATAGTGCTGAAAGGTTGGTTACCTTGCAAAAATGTGGATATTTATGTGATACATGAATAAGAACATAATGTATGTGAGACTGTAATGCATTGGCGTTGCACATTCACTTGTATGCAGGGTATTAAAAATCAGTAAGAGGACTAATTAATAAGGGGATAATGCACACAGGACTGTAATACCTTGACATTTGCATGTGCTCGTATGCAGGGTATTAAAAAGAAAACCAGTGGCAGCTTCTGCCACAGTAATAATAAAACCATTCCAGTGACATCTAAGTAAAAGTCCTCAAACAGGGACCATTAGAGCTGTGGAGGAACAGGGAGGAAGGGAGGAAAGGAAAAACCTGTAGAAGATACTTCTTTGGGTCTGTATTCTGGATGTTATGCACAGTACCCAAAAGACAGGGTACGGGAAGGGATTTTAAGTAATTTTTAATACTTTTCACTTAAATCAATTCCTTTGTATTAGGAAGTGGTTAAGTTTTAAAACATGAATACTGGGGAACTCAGTCCAGGTACAAAATGCTGATTAGAAGGACAAAGTCCATTACAGCTCATGTGATGTAACCAAGTGTTGGCTCTGTTGGGGCAAAAACAGAATCCAAACACAATGTGGAAAGCAGCAAAGGTTAAACATAAATGTATGTTTATCTAAACAGTAGGACCCAGTCCCTCTTGCTCTGTGGAAATACTGAGAGTACATTGATTTCAAGAAAGATAGTTTACTGTGGCAAAAAGAACATTAAGCAGAAGTAAGGAGATTATAGAAAAAATACCCAAAAGGAATTTAATTTTAAATACTGCTGCCTCAGAGAGGCTTGGTAGTCTTTTCTGCGGTGGGTTCTCAGAGGTACACTTGGGAAAAAAATTAACTCCTTTGTATTTTACCAGTATGGGTGTGAGAATTTTTTATTTTGTGGTTATGTTTGTTGGTTTAGTAAAGACAAACCTTTCCTCCTCACTATTACTGTAGTGCAAATACATAGTAACTCTTGCAGGCCTCTTGTCTAGGTGATGTACCTCTTAAGGAAATTGTTGATCCTGCTAAAAGAGCAGCATGGATATCCCAACAGGTGGACCTTGCAAAAAAACAGTATATGGATGGAATTAACCTAGATATAGAGCAAGAAGTTAATGAAACCTCCCCTGAGTATTATGCATTAACAGAACTTGTTAAAGAAACTACAGATGCTTTTCACAGAGAAATACCAGGATCACAGGTAATAATAATGTACTTTATACAAACATTAAGTGTAACTTTATGAAATACAAGGAGTTTTGAGAATGCTGTTTAGCATATGAATATGAAAAAAAAATATGCAGATCTAAAGCATGATAATCTCATGAATGGTTAATTATGAATGTTAGCTATGATATGCTATCATCAGAATCACTATTTTTCACCTGTATGAATTTAAACGGAAGAGAGGTTTCACTGATATTTGTAGATACAATGCTACTGACTTGTGTGGGCTGGCAGTTATTAGTATGGCTTAATAAATCTTTGAAAGTAGGGCAAATACAGTCTTCTGGTGCAAAAGCTTGACAAAATTTTGGTAAACCCATCACTAAAGTTTTAAGAATTTGCATTGTGCTTCATATTTTTGATCGGATGGTTTTCATGTTATATTTTAACTTATTTGACGTTCTAAATTCACTAATAGGGGAACAGACTGTTTATTATCTAATGTTTGTTTTAGCAGCTGATCACCTTCTCCTATAGTTCTTAGTATCACTGTGTGTTAAACACTGTGCAACGTTTGGGAAATTTAAAAATTACTGCTTTTTTTAAAGAGAAAACAAGAGCTCCTAAGTGCCATACACAATACTAACTTGTGCATTTTTCCTTCAGGTAACATTTGATGTGGCTTGGTCTCCAGCATGCATAGATAAAAGGTGCTACAATTACACTGGGATTGCAGATGCTTGTGACTTCTTATTTGTGATGTCATATGATGAACAGAGCCAGATCTGGACAGACTGTATTGCAAAAGCCAATGCTCCTTACCTGCAGACTTTAGTTGGTAAGGACAAAACACCTCCCCAGGAGTCAGAACATTTCCATTTGTTCACATGGATAGAAAAGATTGCCTTTTCTTAGACAAGTTTTTGGTTGTAGTAAGGCTTTTGAGTGTGCTCAAGAATGTGTTGTCCTAATGTGAAAATAGTATCTCAGCTCCTTATGACACTACAGATAGACCTTCAGCAGTTGTGTGTTGTTAAGTAATTGTCTAATGGCAGCCAAAGCAATGGTGTCTGCCTGGGCTTGCAAAGAACCTGAAACATTTCTCTCATCCTTGTGAACTGCTGCTTTGCACGGCTGGTTTGAAGTGTGAGCAGCTAGAGCAGTTACTAGGATCTCAACAGAGCAAGTCTAGGAGTATGCAGGTGGGAGGTAAAGAAGAGCTTGCACCTTAGCCTTTGTCTAGGGATCATGCAAGTATTGGCTCTGGCTGTAGATTAGTTGTAAGAATAAGAAGCATGGGAAAATGCAGTAACACATCTTAATGTTTATTTCCTTCAAAACTAGGCTATGAAGAGTACATTGCTATGGGCATTGATCCTAAGAAGCTTGTGATGGGCGTCCCTTGGTATGGCTATGACTATGTCTGCCAAAACCTATCTAAGGTAAGATGAAGATTATTCATTTACAATTGTACTGTTATTTTTTTCTGTGGAAAGAGACAGCTAGTTTTTGGTGACCCTGTTTTTAGATTAGGAAATACCGTGGTCTGATGGATAAAAGCATAAAGCTGAGACTTTGCTTTGCTGATAACTGATGAGCAGTGTGTTAGCAAGCAAGGCATTTTATCTCTCACCAGGCAACCTGAACCCCACGATACCCAAGTGCCATGTTTGGCAAAGGAGCTATAGATGTTATCTGTATGAGAAGAGATGATGTCTGAAGGCACTACAACACTTGTGTCTGCCTTCTCAACACAGTCACTGAGCTCACTGCCTAAAGACCAGGTGCAACAAACCATAGCAAACCTATGACTGTTAAGGTATAGCAGTTTATGGATAAAGCATGGAGTCTCAAACAACATTATACTTAGGAAAAATGTAAGAGTGAATTAAAAGTAGAAAAGATAAGACAACTGTATAAATTGAATGATGTCCATCCAATCCCATACTACTACAGAGTAAACAAAATTTAACTGTTTTAATTTACTTCTGTCTATAAATAGTATGTCTGCCACAGATACTTGAAGATTTGGGATTTTTAAGACCCAGGTGCCTTTTGTGACTTTATTCTTGGCTGTACTGCTATTTTGGATTTAAATAAATCTATGTAACATGAAACTTGTGTCTTGTACTTTTTTTTCAGGATCATATTTGTTCCCTTTCCAAAGTACCTTTCCGTGGGGCTCCTTGCAGTGATGCTGCAGGGAATCAGATCCCCTACAGAGCCATCATGAAGCAGGTGAACAGTTCTCTTTCAGGAGTGCTGTGGGATGAGGTACAGAAGTCTCCATTTTATGAATACAAAGTAAGTGTCTATAAGACACCGTGTTGTGGAGTAAATGTTCATGAACCATACTTCTTTGATCATAAAGTTTTCAGGGTCAGTCTCTTCCATTTGTGTTTTCTACTTCTTTTTTTTTTTTTGTGTGTGGTAAAGGATGACTGGATATCTATGTCTTGAATTTCTAGTCTGAAAGAGGGGTGCAGTAACTGAAGACTACAGGAGTAATAAAGACGTTTATTACTTTGCGGTTTTCTTGAGAGATTATACCATATCAGAAAGGACGTTTTGGCACAAAAAAAATCCTATAGCTTCATCCTTCACTGTTACAGTTACTTTTATGAGTTGATGACTGATTTAAACTAAAACACATTCTGAGATGCTCCTAAGTTTTTCTAACCCAGTGGCTTGCATGTGTGTTCACTTATGCATTTGGTTTCTGCTTAGACAAAGAGTCCATGAATGATTGTGCTTACATGAACAACACAGTGTATGTATTTTGTGTTGTTTCTTTAGACATAATTTTAAGTTTCACATGTAGATGATTAAAAGGTGTTGAAAGCAATGACCAGGTCAAAGCAATGTAACTTTGACAAAATTTTATAACTTCCTCAAAAACTGTTTATTGCTGAAAAAAGCATTTAATTTCTAACTAAATTCACCTGTTAGGTTAGATAGAGTATCAGATTTTAGCTGTGTTTTAAAAAATTATCAAAATACAAATTAGCTAAATCTTTTAATCTAATTTTAGTTAGGATGTGTCACTGTGTTATAACTTAGATTCTATAAGTAAAAAAATAGCAAAGTATTTGACTTAAAATTTTTAATTGTCCTGGGTGAAAAATAATTTGTAAATCAGGAAAGTATCATGTAAATCTGCATAGCTTTTATGTCTCATTTTTTAATTGTACTTTTCACTGCATTCATCAGAAAATGTAATCAAAACTCAATGAACTTTAATGTATCATGTTTATATAGATAGGTAGATACTGACACCAGTGTTTAAATGTTTTTCTAGGATTCTCTTGGTCACTTCCACCAAGTATGGTATGATGACCCTCGCAGCATCTCTCTAAAAGCAGCGTATGTGAAGAATCGAGGCTTAAGGGGCATTGGCATGTGGAATGGAAATAGTCTTGACTATTCCAGGGAAGCTCTGGCAGAGCAACAAACTGAAGCAATGTGGCAAGCCCTGACACCGTAAGAACTATGTGAACCCTTGATTTAGAATGGTGAAAATTGTTAATTTTTTATTACGGCTTATACTGTCATAGATTTTGACTTTATATAAGCAGATCATGATTACAAAAAATTTGAGAACTAGCCAAATTCATCTTGCTATCTTGTATACAAAGCCATATTTTCATTCTTCAAAAAGGTCCAATGTTGCTTTGGCAGCATTGTTTTTTTTAAAAGACTGCTCATCTTTTTCATTTTTCATAACTACCATTAGTTGGTTAAAGCCTGAACCCAATGTTTACCTGATAACCAGAAAGACCAAGTGGTGGATTTACAGGGGCAACGTCATAACGATCCTTTGCGAAGGCTGCCTGGTGCAGCAGTGTTCATTGTGGGGTTGTGTGGTGCAGTCTCAGCTTTCTGACTTCCCAGCCCAACCTCTATTTTAGCTAAGCCACTCTTGAATCAGTTTAACAGAGAATACTGGAGAGACAGATTGTTGCTTACATGCAACTTGGTGAAACTTATGCTCCTACTTGGTTACTCTTCTAAAGATTAAAATACTTTATAGACTGAAGAAGTTATGTAACAAGAAGTAGTTGCCATTAAGATTTTTATCAGACTTCTTGTTAGAAGGGAATATGCAATAAACCCATTTCACCATGTTTATGTATCATGTAAATTCCTTAGTTTCAAAAGCCAAAAATCCTGATCCTTATCTTGAAGAAAGAACATTAACATAGAGAGGACTTGGATGATGTTTTCTTCCATTTCAAACTTCGATACTTCCTGAAAACTAGAACTCAGAAGTTTATTTAATGAACTCTGTATGCGTTTTTCCCACACACTTTAAGATTCATTCAGTAGCCTGTTGTTTGTTTTTATGTGGTGTTCCCTCTGAGATAATGAAGTTACATTTACTTTCTTTCTGGTTCATATTTTTCATAAAATAATTTGCCTAGAGAAATCATGTAACTTTTAAAAATAGCTGTAGTGGTGGAGAGATTGACTGGTGTTTAGAAGATTTTTTTTTTTTTTTAATAAAATGCTGTCTTTACCAAGGTTGGTAAACAGTGTTGTCTGTTTATGCTTTACTTGTTCCACAGCTTACAGCCCACACTGCTTTTCTGCTTTTCAGAACTGTTTCACAACCAGATTAAAGTGCAACTGTGCCCTGCTTAAGTGACTCCATTAATTAAACAATTTAATTAGATATATGTAGTCAGTTGTGGGGGTGTGTGTGTGTGTTTGTTTTGTTTTTTTCCCTTGCTAAATAGTTACTGGGAAAACATCATAGAACAGCAACACTACCATAATGGCTAGTGAGACTTCATCTGAGTATTTGACTGCTTGATACTACAGGTGATGGAAAGCAGAAGGTAAAGCCTGCTGCTCTCACATAAAGAAAAACATTCCCTTGGAAAATAGGAGGGCTCTTCGCTTGAACTCTGGTCTGTAGGTTTTAGGAGAAACTGGTAAATTTATTTGACATATAGAAACTTCAGAATTTGTGTTACTATAGTCATATGCTAAAATACTGATACTGAGAGGTCTTCTGGAATCGATGATCTGACCTACAAAATCCTAACTGAAGGCCAGATGACTATATAATAAAACTTTCTTTCCTGTAGCAGTCAAGAATCATGAGCTGATACTTATTTTTTTTTAATTTAGGTTGATATTTTCCAAGAGCTAGTTGCCTGCCTTTGTTTCTGAAGACACAATTCTGAAATACAGGATCTAGGATTCAATCCTGAATTGAGCAAAAGTGGTTGTAGCTTTAATAATTTTTTTGTTTCTTAAATCCTGTCTTTAAGAAAATAAATTGGATAATGGGTAGACTCAAGACATTTGGAAGTTAGTCCTTTTGAGAGTTGCGTAGTTTTCTTATTGTAGTACTGACTTCCTATGTGTGTTTCATATCCAGTAATAAATACAGCCTTAGCTTTTTAGCTGACATTAATTCCTAGCATGTTATTGTTCCGTTTAATGTAGTAACATCTGGTACTGCAAAGAGGCAAACAGTAAAGCTAGAAAAAAATTGCTATCAAGAAGAGGTTTCCAATTACTCTTTCAGAGAATTGTCATCTAAGCACATGCGTGAGCTTGAATTTAAAGAAAAACAGAGTATGCAATAATGTAAGTAGGACCAGGATCATCACTATGGCTTGTCCAGGACAAAGCTTTCCTCTTCCACTAACTACAGAAGAACATTAATGTCCATGTGGCTTTCCTAATAAGAGAGGGAACAAAAATGGCTAGATATGAAATAAGGTGAGATAGTATCTGAGATTTTATTCATACTTCATAATAATATGGTAATAATACATTGGTAATTTCTAGATAGGCATTCTTCTAATGACAAAAATATACTTCAATAAATAGCTAAATAAAAGATTACTGTTGTTGTAGTTGTATTTTAATCACTTACCAAAAATTCAATGTGCGTGCCTGAAAATAAGAACAGGGGGTTACAGATTATAGGTTTATTTGCTTAGTAAGTATTTTGTTAGTGAAAGAACATCAGCATACCACTGTGATGTTACACAGTTAACTAACTTGCACTTATTTTAAAATAACTTAGATTTGTTTTAGACAGGTTACTAGGTTAAACTGTATGTTTAAGTAGCTGACTAATCTCATAGTGAGATTCAAAAAGGGAGCTGCAGTACCTCGGTAGCCTAGTATACAAATTCCACAACAGTTATATAGTTGATGTATTTTTACAAGATAACTTCAAGAACATATAAATGAATGCTGTGAAATTCTGAGCATCTGTATACATTACAGAGCTTCTGTTGACTTTACAGATGTTAAAGTCATGTCATCCTCTTAAATTCCTGATTTTCTGGACTGGAGAATTAAAGCTGAATGAGTCTTCTTCTGTGTCAGTTCTGCTCTCAGTGCACGTAAATCAGATGCTGCCTGCTTTCTCATCTGCAGAACAAGTAATTTAAGGAATTGCAATTTAAGGAAGTTTTTGGAGTTGACATATATACGGGTTTATATAACTAAGATTGAATTTTATGCAGGATGGCTGAATACAGGATACATCTTTCATCTTTAAAATTTTACATGTCTAATTAGATAGGCTAATTCTAGCACTACTTTATTCTGTACTTTGCCTTGGTGTTTTTAAGAGACAACTGTGAAATTCACTATTCTTTCCACTCCTTGTTGTACAGTGGAGGAGGCATAATGAGTACATCTACCCTAGATTACCCAGTAAAGAGGGGTATGGGCAGTCTCTGTGATATAGAGGACTCCTATTATTTCAAGCATTCAGAGCTGGAAAGCTATCAAATGTGAAGGCCTATATCATTATCTTCCTTCCAAAGGGAGCTGCAGGCAGCACTGGTATGGAATAAATCAGATGAAGAAGATTGCCATTTTTTTTAATTAGCCATGGTCTCCTACTGACCAGTGCTGCACCAAGTATGTTCCTTCAATTACCTTTCAAGTGAAATGTGAATTTTATGAAAGAGATTGTGAAGCTTAGCTTCAATAGTACCTTGAAAATCTAAGCTGCTTGAATGCCATACACTCAAAATCATTTAATAACCTGGTCTTCTGGAGTAATTTGGCTCAAGTGATATAGTTATGATGACAACTAACACCATAAAACTAACAGCATAAAACAAGAACTGTTTAGCAATTGTTTGCATCATCTAATGTTTCATAAGATCTAAGGTTTTTTTATACATAGTAACATTTTGACTGTTTTAATTAAAAGGCAAAGTACCTTAATTTCTATTATGAGTTTCATTTTTGTATCATCCAGCTGCTTCTTCAGTTGATCCAATTCATGCTGCACTGTAGTAATCCGGATGATTGTGTAATTCTATATGAAACAACAACAAAACGTTAAGTGCAGCATTAGTGCATCTCTTCATTCATTGGGTGATACTTCATCACTCAGCAACAATCCTCTGAACTCCAACTCTCCTGCTTTCTTCCAGTCCTTAAAGTGCGCTGGGCTGTCTCTGGTCGGTAAGCAGTCTGCTCTCCTAGAGAGGGCAGTTCCTTTCTGCTGCCAGCCCTTCAGCTGGGTGCAGAGGTTCTTCCACTCCCTATTGTTTTGGGAAGTTAAGATCTAGATCTGATCTCCTGCATAACAGCACACTGTTTTGCCGTTACCTTTTATGGCTACTCTCCATTTATAATAAACAGGCATACTTCATATTTTTTTTCCTCTCACAGACTTAGAATCACTATGTCAAAGTGCATTTATTGATGAGGTTGCTACACTCATGTGATGTTGAGTACGGATAAACTGCTGGTTATACAGCACATAATTTCAGCAGTAGCTGTGGGTGAGCCTATCTTTGAATTAACCTCTAAAACTAAAATCCCTGGTCCCTTGCAGTCAGTAAGGCTGAGGGGTGAGTGTGTATTTAGTAATCTCTCAATGTTCCAGCCTTTAAAAATGCTATTAAAGTGCCACCTAAAGCAAATGATGCAATAAAGTTGACTACACAGAGTCATTAAGTGGTATCTGGAGCCTCTCATCTCTGAGTTCCTGCTGTAAGCTTCTCCCCACCCAGGGGTATAGCTGCCTGCTCACAAGGGTCCCAGTCCCAGCTCTGACACCACACAGCCGTGTAACCCTGGCTCAGGCCACTGAGAAAGCATGAAAGGTACACAGTCATGCAGGAGAAAAACAGGCAGGGCCGTCAGACCAGTTGGGGGCTGCTGAGGAATCACTGCACTGCTGGGTTGAGTCACCAGTGAGGACAAAGCTAGTAGAGGAGAAACCAGCGACAGCGGGGTCTGTTCCCAGGGGCCCGACTCCTCCTGCCTGCCTGATGCCTGCCTGGCCAGCACGTAGCTTAGAGAGGTGGAGATCATACTCGTGCTTGGCCTAATAGCTCACTGAATCCTGGCTACCTCCTGTGGGTGCTAGCCAACAAATGACTGCTGTTTGCATGCTAAACTGTGCATTTCCTTCACCTAAGGCCTCTGTGCCTAGCCAGAGACACCTAAAAAAACTCTGATATCCCCCTCCAAAAGGAGCAATAACATATCTGAACACAGCTAGTAATATAATGTAACATCAGCCCTACTACTGTTTTTATATTGTAGATATTTATAATAAGGTAGCTCAAATAATACACATTTGTATATAATATACACTCTTAGATTGTACATACATTCTCTCACCTTTCAGTTACAAGAAAGGGATATTTGTATTTCCTAGTCTAGCTTCAGATTTGCCAACAGACTTGCTTCCATTAACGCATTTAGCAGATTATCAGATAAAACTATTGGGAAGGGTGTTTCCCTCTTGTCTTTTTTCTTTTTTTAATACCTCTCTGAAATTCCCATGATTTGACATCATCAACGTAACACAAGATTCACAGTTGCACAACAGTTCAGGTGCAACCACTCCAAAAGCCTCAGACACTTTGCTTGTCCCCCAAACTAGAATTCATTACCTTTGTACATGAAAGTTGGGATGATGAAAACAATATAGAACTGAAAAATTCATTAATCATACTGAACAAAAGGGGATTTTGTTACAAGAAGGCATTGTACAAACACAAAGTAGAAAGAATCACATGCTCAGACTCAAGCATTTCAGTCTTTTTGAGAAGAACGGGCTGAAGGAATTCTATACTTCATATCATTGAGGGATATTGGGTTGTTAAAGCTAGTTTACAAGTAATTGATTGGTGATTAATTTGTTACTTTATGCAAAAAAAAAAAAAAAAGGCTGTGTAAAAGGACAGATTAAATAATACAAGCAAATACCTTGGAGTTTGTCATATTGTTTGGTCGTTTTCGGCTCTCTCTGGCTTCCAATTGCAGGAGTAATTTCTGGTGGTAATGCTCTAAATCTTGTCGCAGTTTGTTTAAAGCATCCTCCAGTGAAACTGTAGCTTTCTTAGTTCCAAAGTACTTCTTTTTCCATTCCTCACGAACTACACAAGAAGACGATAATACTGTTTGGTCTTGTTCACCTTACCATAGGGTCTGTTGAAGACAGTAATGACCAACTTATCTCACAAGATTCAGTTGGCCAATGCACACATTAAAACCTGGAAGTACATTTCTTTAAAAGAAGCAATTAGTGAAAAATCTTCATAGTTGCCATCTGGGGTTAAATCACAACAAAAATTACATTCACTATAAATGCAACTGAATTTTCACACAATTACCTGCAACAAAAGGCTCTACCTGTCCACTGAGATACAACCCAAGTTCCAAAATCAAAATTTCATTCAGCCTGGCTGTTCTGCAGGTTTCAGATGCACAGTAAGTGCTCCAGACCTCTGAAGACTGGTATGCCCACCACAGTCTGAAGTCTCTTTAATATAGCAGAATATTTAGCACTATAGATTTATGCAAAATTTGAGCTCTGCAGGGCCAGAGATTTTCAACAGCTTAGTTTTATACAGAAGTCCCAAGATTATGGGAAACAGGTATTTACCTTTACACTTAACTATGATTCTTCCTACGTTGTTAATGTGCTATCAACAGCTGGCACATAAATCCCCCTGTATCTGGTGCGGCAGTCTTATGGCCACATACATCCCCTAGTTTGTGAAGTATCTTGAATGATTCCTCCTTTCAAGGCATATTTTAGGAAATCAGGACAACTGCTTCTCAGAAACTTTCCAAAAAGAACCCAGATGCTGGAGGACTATACAGTATGTAACTGAGAGTGACTGTCAGCATGGTAATTTTAGGAGGATATTAGATATAGGCTGGGTCGCTGTTCCTACAGAATACGCTCTTACCTTCATACCTTGTGAAGAAACACTTTTGCTAATGCACTTACTTACGAAACTCTACTGGTCTAATAGAAATAGTTCAGAGGTGGAGACACTTCTTAAAGAACCTGCAGAAGCTGTTTAAATCCTTGTGAAATAACCTTTATTTTACCTAACTGGATAACATAATCTAAGACAATGCAGGAGCCATTTAGGGTTTATCTCAGCAGGGTAAATTAGCTTGCCTTGCAGCTCCATGCTCCTACAGATTCACTGCTTCAAGTACCCAAGTTTGGTTTTTTTAAAATACAACTTCACTATGCTGCAGAATGCAGTGTAGTCATGCCCTTAGAGAATATCTGGAAGAATTGTCTCATCTTCTTCTTTCAACAAAGCTCCAAATAATAGCTGAGACGCCTAGTGATTTAGCTGTATTTAAGTACAAAGAGAATGCTCTCAAAACACCAAAGTGATTAAACCTCTTCTGTGTATAACTGGAATGTGACTTAGGGAGGGTAGTTTAAGTATAAACTTGAAAATAATTTTACGAAGAAAATTTGGGTGGGATTTCAATGAGACTTTACCTTGTTAAAAAAACCCCAAGGTTTGTCAAGCTTGTCACGACAGGCTTGTAACTTCCATGCCATAAGCTGAATACCATTAGATAGGAGGAACAAAAAGTATTATGCTGGCAATTTAACTAGAAGCCCTATCAACACAGTAAAAACCTCTGTAAGCACTAACTAAAGGCAAGTTTAGAATATGTCAGCTGCCCTGGGCCTCAACCAGCGAAGCGGCCTGCAGTCGCTCTGTGGGCACTGTATGTACATGGGACACAAACTGAATGGTTTACAAAAGCCCAGATATTTTTAGATTTACAAGAATGCCAAGAAAAGTGGAAGGAAACATGGCAATCTTGAATCTTTCCAGCATGCTGTTATACAAATAAGCCTTCTTGGAGCTATTGGCTATCAAACTGCTTGCTCTATAATTAAGCTCACTGTTGAGACAAATATTTTCACATTGCTTTCAATGTCATTTCTCAATCATTCCAAATTAAATTAAAAGTGTACCGTGGTATCTCCTCAGCTTATTTTGTTCCAGTAGCCCTTTAGCTTTTTTGATCAGTTCTTCTCTAGTTTTTTCCATGTGCCTTCTGTCTTTCTTCATTTGTTGCAATTGTTCTACCATCTTGTTTTCTAAAGATATTATAATTATATTTAGCAAGAATCTGGATACTGTAAATAAGAAGGATCAATCAAGATTTTTGTAATGTACCCATCATAAATCATACCAAAAACTGTCAGAACAGGCAGTAAAAAATGTTTTATTTTAATAAACTATCTCTAACTTTTTGAAATGGCTGATACATTAGAAAAAAGTGAGAAATCCAGCATGCATCCAGGCATTCATACACACACACAGAGCAACAAGTAAACACCCTTTTATATGCCTAGACAATGTATCACTAAAACTATATATTCAAGATACACTGCACACACTGAAAACTCTTGCCACGTGAAGCCAAAAAAGCCTCCAAAATACTATTTCCTGATCAAAAGATTTTGTGATATAAACTGTAGCAAAATTTTGCCTTAATCTCTAGCTAGTCATAGGCAGAATAGTATCTCAGACTTTCGCTAGTCTGCAACAATAGGTCAATCACTTATCTCTTCACTATGCTCCTCTTCCACCACAGCAGAAGATGCTCAACAATACTACTAGTGGTTTTCTTCACTACATGCTCACTTGAGCCAGCAGTATTTCACCTTATCTCCCTCCTTTCTTCCTTCTGTCCCCAACTCCACAAGCTGGTTCTTCTAGCACTGGGAACCTGCCATGTTCTATGAACAGCCCCTACAAATATAAATGCCTGGAATTTTCCAACCACAAATTAAAATTTGTAACAATACTGTGAATGATTGTATGTACAAATTCTTTCGTAAAGTAGGTACTTCTGTCCTCATTAATTATTCAATCTTGATCAAATGTTCACCTCCCTGCAATTTCTTGGAATCATATACTCACTTGCTGCCTGAATTGCAGGAACTTGAGCTGGATTTACATAAAGTGGCAGAAAAGGTGGACTAGGAGGTGAGATATATTCTTTTGGACAAGTAAGATGATTTTGCTTGTTTTCATCTGCCTACAGAGTAAAAAGACATAAGTGCATAACCTATAATCCTGAATAACTAACTTAGACATATGCTCCGAAAGTGGCCTGAGTGAACAGGAGGGCTGAATTTGAATTCTGCATATAAGATTTTTTATTCCATTATTAGTACAAATGATTACTAAATTACAAACAGCTGGACCTCTGCAAATAAAATCAAACACTGAACACTTGCATCTCAGAGAACATACAGGCAAAAACATAGACTACTGCTAATTGTTCTTGTCCATGTCCATAACCCCACAAGCTCCTGACACTCCCATACAAGACCAAGAATAATGGGCCTTAAAACTGCCATCTGGCTCATTGCTCATGAAGTCTGGGCTGCCAGTTTCTAAACTAAAACCTATAATAGCAGATTTTCAATTTCATTATTATTTTCATAAGACTCCACTACAATCACTTCTGCACAAGAGCTCACAGGCGACAGTTAACACTGAGGGCTATTATGCTGTATGATTGCATGAGGGTGCTGAGTTTGCCTAAACATGCTCTTATTCTGATACTATGACTAAATCATATATATGTTTCAAAGGATTTTATAGTTTTTATCACAAGCTTTACTTGGCTTGAGAGAAGACAAATTTATCTCATAGGAAATATGAAACTGTAAAAATGTCACTGATAAAAACAATAAAATGTTACTGTCAAGAAACTGTAAAAAAAATCAGCTAATATTAAAAGACTGAGATAGTTATTGTATATGTGGTTCCTGTTAAATTATAACCAGAGGTATAACTTATGATGATTTAATTGTTTAGAAATATAGTTGACTTTTCCATTAGGAAATCTGTTAAGTAGCAGTGCATGAACTAAATTCTCTCAATTACTCTCATGTGATTATTTCTTATTTCTAATGAGTTACCTGTCTTATAAAATTATACTTTTTCTAGGTAGAGGACTATATTTATTGCTCAAGACTACTATGAATATGTTGGTTTGAAAAACACACCTGATTATCCAGTTTTTCACCAGGATCAGCTATAGACTTGCTAGTTCTGTATTGTTGCAAGCTAAAGATAAAATCAAAGCAGCAAGTGAAAATTCATGTAATGAGATGTTTTATTCCCCATTTTCTTTCACTTATTTTAAGTCTGCAAAATGTTTCTAGCTATGAATTAATATTATCCATTATTTCAGCAGAAACATTATTTACTAACCTTTGGGTTTTGCATACATATTCTGTGGTTTGGTCTTCCATTATTTTAAGAACTCCAGAACCCTGTGTTGTGTCTCTTCTTAGTTTGGTATCTTTTTGGTGGTCATTATTTTCCATGTTTGTTAGTTCTGTGACAGGATAGTGATGATCAAAATATATAGATTACACTCACAAAATTCAAGCTGTTTTGACTGTCAATCCCTGGACCTTCCAACCTGCATTAGAAATGCAGTGAATCGATCCAATAATGTTATCTCTGGGGTTTAGGCATGTTGTATGAATAACAGAAGGAACCCCCACATATATTTTTGTTTTGAGAATTTGTATCTAACTAATGTACAAGAAACATTATCACAGATAAGGAAACTACTTAATTATTTCACCTTCCCTAAACTAATTCTGTATCTAACACTTTCTGCCTTTCAGAGACTGAAGATTCCCTACAATCTGGAGCCAGAAAAGAAAGGCAGAGCAAACTATTTTGCATTTAAATGTTAATGAATAAATGTAATCTGATTTAAAATATACACAATAAATATTTCAAAAGAACACTGCTGTCAGACTTTGGCTTTACTACTATAAAATCCTACATTTGTCATCATGCAAAATAAAATTATGGAAAACTTTTCTGTTATATATTTACATATAAATATTTGTATATTAAGTGGTCTCATATGTAACATCAGTTAACATGATGATGGAGGGACAAACCTATTTTTGCAAGATTATGACTGGAAACTGAAATTACTGAAAAATCATTCATGAAAGCCTTTTCTAATACACGCTCCAGACACGTCTTAAAGAATGCAATATCCAAATTTTTGTTTTCTTACTCAAAGTGCTGGATATCCAGAAAATCATTCTAACTGAAATCTATAAGGTGCCCATACCTATGAAAAATTGAATATTGCCTCATTTATTAATTGCTCATTAAAAATTTACAATAGAATCAAGGTCACCTTTTTTATATTAAGTGTAAAATTCTACTCAAATATTAAGACTTGTCTTTCGAAAGTATCTTCTCAAAACTAATTTATGTTATAATTTTGATGCTAATATAGCAGTAGTCATTCAAATCCAATTTAAATGTGTCAGTCATTTCTTTCTTGGTAATCACTAACAATTTAGAAATATTAAGAACATTATATAATTGTTCAGGGACTTAATGGCCCTCAGTATCCATAAGACATTCCATTTTAAGGAAGTAGTAGTTAATAGATTTCTTCCAAACAACATTTTCTATTTTGGCACGGAACTGTTATCTAGATAATGTGTGCATTAAACCACTCCATACTTTTGTACTATTTTCACCGTAGTCTGCTCAAAGAATTCTCTTACCGCTCCGTTTTAGGAATGCCAGTGTTCAGTAGCATATAAATAAATATTATGTGGGAGGGAGGGGGAAGAAACACCCCTCTTCTGTAGTAATGTAGCCATAGATAAGATGACAATGACAGTTGAAGTGAATAAATACTTTCCCTGATATACTGATAACAAGATTTTTTTTCATTTAAAATTGCTGTTGAATTATGGGACCTTATCCTCCAATCTGTATAGTAGCTGCTTAGTAATTTTTTTCATGTAAATAATATTAGACAAATGCATCAATTATAGTAAAGTGTTTCCCTGTATCAGCACAGTGATAAAGAAGGACTCATCCAAAATAAAACTAAAGCTCTTTGAAAGATATGACCATTATTTTAAAAATTAGAATACTGTTCTGATAGCAATATTCCAACTCATGCTTTAGCTACAGATTTCTTAAAACTTAGCTTTACTCTAACTTTCTAAAATACATGCTTTAGCAAAAAGATGACAATGAACTGTTGTACCCTTTTGATATTTAATGTGAATTTGGGGTGTTTGGTTATTCTGGCCTTGTTCATCACTGTGGTTTACATGAAGAGTAAGAGCAGTTCCTTTGGCTTTGCCATTCGACTTAGGAGTGTTATGCTCTTTTTGGTCTTGGCTGAGATGATTTTTCTGAGAGGTCTGTAATACCATATCACTCTTTCCAGACTCCCAATCTGCAGGATTTGAATGACTTGGTGTGAAGAGAGATCCATTGGCTCCATTTTGACCTGCATAATAATTGATATTAGAAAACAAAATTATTATTTTATTGTAACTGTTAACCATAATATTTATTCTTCTCCTCCTTCATCATCCTGCTTCATTACATTGGTTAAACTTACTTTTTCCTCTAAACTCTATCTGTTTTTCTTGAATCCTGTTGTTATGGTCTTGCTTACGTTTTGCATGCAAAACTGTAACAGGTTCTTTCTCACCCCATTCCACAGGACTGTGCACCTCCTGATTTTCTAGCTGATGACTACTATGTATGCTTCCTAAAAATTGTTTGCTTTTTTCAGATTTTTGTTGTGGAAGACTGGATAATCTTGATACATGACCAAACGTATTAGCTTCTGCATTAAAATGATGTCTTTGTTGAGTTGATGATGAAAATGGATAAAGATCTTCAAAGGATTCCACTTCAGGTAATAAATATAATTCAGGATAAGGTGCCTAAAATATGCAGTATATTCATCAGACAGGACAAAAGAGGAAATGTACAATATAAAAAGTTTCTGAAAATGATACCTTAAAAATCATTCAATACATACATAAGGAGGAGCAAATGCCTTCAGTTCCAGTTCTGTTTCTTGCTTTGCTTTCACCTTGGAAGATAAAGAATGTAAGCATAACCAATAAAATACTTTTTTTTTTATCAATAATGATGCATATCACTTAATTTCTGTATTCTAGCATCATCTTTACATACTACATTTTTTCATAACCAGAACTATCTTCTGTGATGGCCTCATGAGGAAGAAGAAACATGGACTACTATTCTATTTTCTGACATGGTACTGAAGCTTTATTTTGTCTATTTTTCAAAATCTCAGTCAGACCCAGAAAAGTAAATGGATGTACTGATTTTTTTTTTTTTTTCAAATGGGAAAAGAAAATGGGGGGGGAAAAAAAAAGTCTGAGCTTACATTTAAATAATGAAATTGAACTAAAGATGGGGCCAAATTCTGTTCTCAGTAGTGGCCAGGCAATGCCACTGATTCACTGTTACAGGCACAGGCTATATGCAAGAAAAGGAAAAGCAAATGAACACAATTTTGGTTTATGTTTATTTTTCATTTACAGACCCTTACTTGCAAGTAGGGTACAGCTCTTAGTACTGCTTACATTGCCACTGTTGTGAAACAGAAAACTAGGGGGGGCAAACCCACTCAACAAATATTTCATCATGGAGATGTAATTCAATGAGGTTACCATGACCCTAAACAACAAATAAACCAGTTAGTTGGATTATTGCTTTACACTTTGTTATAAAGTTAAACATCAAACAACAGTAATTACCCCAAATTAAAATTATATCTTTAATTTGTCACTAAAAATCTTCACTTATATCTACCAACGTCTTTAATTCTCAATTAGAGTAAAATATCTTCTTAATTTCCTGACAATCTAAAGGAAGCTGGAAAATTTCCCCATTTATCTCAGAACTATCAGTGGGGAAGAAAATACACCATTTACTTATTATCATCCAATTAAAAAGACCTAAATTCTTTGAAGACATATGCACATTTTCAGATTTAGATTGTGTCAGTCTTGAAGTTTTTCTTAATATTCTTCCACCTAGTTTTTGCATATTACTTAGTATTTATTCTAGTCTTCTGTGAGAGTAATTATACTGATAACTCAACTACAAATGAAATAAAGGCTGGCAACAAATTTCCAGCTTGTAATTAATTCCCAAATCCATGAGAAACAGGTGAAATGAGAGGTGAAAGAAGTATTCTATACTTACGTACATGACTTCAGTCTTTATGTATTACAAGAACAAACTTTCAGTTAGACTGATTTTCAAGTTTATTTAATCTTTAGCTACAATTTGTAATATATAAATATATAGAGAATCATTATGAGGAGCAACTATGATTCAGAGATTTAGGTTTTTTGATTACATATATTTCAGGCTGTATTACAGGACTAATTAGTGGAACACAAATGTACATCCAGAGAAGTTTTCATTCAGAGATCAATCTTTTAAAGGCTTTTGGGCAGGTCACAGCAGAAACCATTAGAGGAATTCTGACTTACTCAGTTTCCACTGCAAATTCTTCAACTGCCATAATCCCACCCATATACTGGTAATAATGACCTTAAGGAGATTTTTTAAAAATGCAACTAGATTTGTCATATTTAATCCACTGATTTATCAAAACTAGCATCTTTTCACTGGATGGCAACTAATTACATCTGATGCTTTAAAGGATGTTTCTAATATATCCAGCTGTTCCTTTGTGTTTGGGAAAGTAGATGTGCTCTGACAAGAGTTTATGCTCCAGCATGTTTTAAAACAAATGCTAACAGTGCTTCTAAAGTTATATCTATTTTATGTGATATTATCTAATCTGAGCAATGAAATCTGCAGTTTACATTATAAAGCAGAAGAACATGAAAGAAAAAAAAAATAACTTACCACTGCTAGTTTTTTCCCAATACATTTTAAAAATTTGAACTTATCTGCAACTGCAACTCCACCCAGGTACTCTCCAATTTTTTCCCGTAGCACTCTTAATGTGATGTGAGGAGACACCCTAGAATGTTGTTACTCATTAATACATCTGTAAGATCAAATAACGATGGCTAGTTAGTAAGAGGGGGAAGATAATGCCACATACATGTTGGCTTGTATGGATGGAATGACCAAAAATGGGAACTCTGTCCTAGAACTGAACCTAATTTGCACATAGGCCAGAGACTCTTGGTGTGGTAGAGTTAGAACATTGTATCACATTATGGTAGACCATATTACAAGGGCTGTCATAACATTAACTAGCAATATTCATATTTTAGGAACACCATACAAAGGGACAACATGGAATTAGCTGAAATTTGAAAATGACTTCTTCAGAACTCTCTTGCTCATCTGCAGATGAATAACAAAAACATTGGAAACTACAGTCATGCATTTCCACGTAGGTGACAAAGTTTCATGGGGCCCATCCAGGACTGTAGAACATACCCCTTCAAGCACTAAGGGCTAGAGGAAACTTCGCCACTGTCCATTTTAAGTAGCAGGCACATTCCTTTGATTTTGCCTTCTCCAACACAAAGTTACAGCTGGGTGTGTGCATGTGTACATGCAAATGTATTTTAAATCAAAACCAAACACTGCTGTGTGAAAATTTCTACCAGAGTTTGAGGATGAGAGAGCAGACGCAAATATGATTTGCATCATTTAATATACTACTGGAAACCATGCAAGTATTAGTAATGAGCTTGGTATAAAAATCACTATAGAATAAAAAGCATCTCTGCAGAATAAAACCAAATGTGTAAGAGGCACACAAGGGCTCTGCAGTACAGCATAAGCAATTCTAATTGCTCCCATGCTGCCATATAAAATTAACCAGGGAACAAATTCAGGCCCGAGACGGTTAATCACCCATGCTGATTAAGTGTTAGTATACTCCCTAGCATGATTTTGGCCCAGGCAGCTATCACTGTTCAAGCAATGCACAGACATAGCTTGGGGAATAGCACATGCCATTCTCAGTAAATAGTAGACAAGAATGTGCCATCCCTTCAGCTGGGCCAGGTCTTCAACATTAACCAGTCAGGGTCTGTCTGCACTTTCAGACAGCCCTATATGACTTCATTTCACACCCTAGGTACGTAAAAACACCCTTAGTTTCATCTCATAAACACACTACTTCAGTGGGCTACAGTGCTTCCCTTGCATTAGTTCAGACACCCTGGACTTAGAGGACCCTACTCAAGATCATAAATCTGCCTTGGAGCACAGGCATACAGCAGAGGAGACCAAAGTCTGAAAAGTGGACACATCTAGGCCACACTGCTCGGTCCATGTACATTTAGCTCCTGTTCGATTCTTCCTCAGCCATTCTTTCCCCACACTTGCTGCAGATACTAGCCCTAGAAATTTATTTCAAATGGATAAAGAAATATGTGAAAGATGGATACGTAATTCAATACACATCCTTCCAAGGTCTTATGTGAGAACAGAGATGATCTATAATTCAAATATCTCTCATTCGCTATCATTTCTTCAAGCTGATATCTCAGAGAAGATATGTCCCTTGAATCGTAATCCGAAACCCAATAAATGCAAGCTCTTTCAGAGGCAATTCTAACACTGCACATCCTTCACTGATAATGCCCATCCAAACCAGCAAGGAAATCTAAATCTAAGGCATTTATGACCACCAGGGAAAACATCTAAGTAACTACGATGTATCATGGGAGAAAATTATCTAGGTATACAGAACCTGAGATATAGAGCATAAATTTACCTGAAAATTATTTGCCAGTGCAGCTGCTAGGAACATATAATAATGTTTCTTGCTGCCACTGGCTAGCAGAAGACTAGTCACATCCAAGTCATTTGCTTCAGGGTGTTCCTTTAAAAGTAATGCAAACAAGAGTTCATTGCAGCCATCTCATCTAGAAATAACAAAAGCATGGCTTCTGTGGTGAGGAATGAGGAATAAACAAAAGATCAGAGGCTGACAAATCAAGTTCATGGGAACAAGAACTCAGGGCCATAGACAATTACATACTTAATATTTTCTTCTAATTTAATGATTAATGGAAGTGGCCTGTACTTAGACCTAAGAATCCTTTGTTAAGCTGACTCAGACAGTACTCGGATTGTCAAGCTGACTGGACAGTGCTATCAACAACATCCAAACAGCATTAGTACCAGCAAGGCTGCTGTTCCCTCTTCAGGATTATAAGAGAATATATATATTATTTTTTTTTTTAAAGAAAGTGATACACTAGCCAGGTGCTGGTTATTGCTAATGCAGCATTGCATAGCAACCATAAAATAATTAATTAGTAATTATTTAAGACTCATTAGCAAGCAACAAATACCCAGACAGATACAAACCCACTGAAATCCATGAAAATCCTAATTTAAGTTGATGCCTCAGAATTGAGCCTTAGTGAAATAAATTTACACTAGGGAACAGAGAGGGCAGTGACAGATGTCCAATCACATGAAATGATTTGAAGTTACCACTCCAGTCGTGTATTTTGCACCTCTGCCAGAGACTAGAACAGCAAACAAAACAGATACCTGCACTTACTTCCTCTGGTTTTGAGCAGCCTTTCAACAAAAGAAGCTGTGAGAATTAATACATTCTGCCCTACATGCTCACATCTGACTGCTGTCAAACTTTTCAGCTACACAACATATTCTCTTAAGTGGACAATACAGGCCTAAATTTAAATTAGTTAAAACCCATATTCCCTGCAGTTTAAGTTAAATTGACAGGTTTTGCACAGGAACAGACAAAGAGCATGTAAAAGCTCCATTTCAATACACATCTTTACATTATTTGACTTTTCTACAACTTCTTACCACACTAGATAGACACAGATTTTGTGAATAAAGTGTTTAGGAGTATAAATCAAATTTTCAAAGTTACGAAAGATTAAACTGCAACTCTCTGTGCCAGGTTTGGGCCTAGGACTGGAAACCCAGGGTATTCTTTCACTAAGTCCTCTGAACAGCTACCTGAGAGGACACATAGCACATGGTGTTGTGCGCAACCTTTCAGAAATACTACTGAAGAAAAAAGAAGATATGCTGGTGATTGCATGGGCTGTAATGCTTTCCCTTGAGAAACATGGCCTAAGCTCTTTCTTCAGACTGAGAGATCATTATATCCCTGTTCCTGGGAACTGACAGGCTATTCCATCTTCATCAAGCCACTCTGTCTTGAAGCCGGCTCATTGCTGAAAAGAATTCAAGATTTTGATAGTCGGGCTCAAAGAGACAGAAAGAATATAAGAGTGTGCTTTTACGACAAATTATTCTGCAGAGATACTAGCACTGCTCTGGAAGTGTGTTTCAGTGCTCTACGTCAAGGGGTGGAATGGAGCTAAGCCTGATACAGTCCAAATAAACATGGGCACCACTTACCCTCCGCAAATTATTAGAGAACAAGTCTCTTCTGACAGATGTAATTGCGCTCTACAGAGCAGCAGCTGGACTAAATGACTGAAGGGCAATGGAAAGGACGTACCATGCACATGAAGCCTAAAACTATACTCACCTTATAAATCCGGCTGAGATGAATTTGCTAGTAAGAGCTACAGGAACTGTATTCAGCTTGAAGTTCCACACTTCTTCTGGGACATAAAAAACATGGAGCTCCACCAACTAAATAAAGAACAGATGATCATAACTGTAGATATATTATAATCCTCTTCCTATATGCTTTGCTTACCTGGACTTTCAATTTCTGGAGGCAGGAATGGTTTCTTTGATGTTAGCACATGAAGTAGAAGAGTGAGGCTCTATCTGACAGTAATGACTTGATAGTGAGAACAGTGATGAATAGAGAAATTTGTGATTGAATGCCAGCTGACAGCATCAAAATAAGTCACATTAGAACAAGCTCAACAATGGAAATGAGGGAAAAGAGAGCTCGTGCTACTTTTGTATGTCACTGTGACAGCAGTGGACAGAGCTTACCAAAACCACTTGATACTCTGGAGCGTGTCATGTTTACAAGAATACTTCAGCTGAAATACTACCTTTGTTCATCTCATAAAAAATGCAAAGCCCTGAAAGCTTGATCCAAACAGCATTACAACTTAATCGGGCTAGCAAGAAAAAAATTTTTAAATATTTCTGACAGTTGTTAATAATATTAGCTACCTAGGAAGCGTAACAATGCTCCTGGCAGTGTCTGCAAAGAGAACAACTAACCCTGCTCTGAATGAGGTTCACTTAAATTGTGTTCAACCATGTGGTAGTTGTGGGATTGTTAATGTCTAAGTCTTGATATTTTTAGTGAGAATCCAATGGTATTGACAAGGATGATACACTTCCCTATAACTAGAAGCCATACAAATAAGCTATATTAAATATTTCTGCAATTGTTGAGTTACTAAATATAAACTAGAAGAGAATGCTTTCTATACATACTATGTTAAAAGCACAGGGGTTTTCCTACCAGGTCTTCTAGAAATGGTGCACTGTCACTTATTTTAGTATTTTTTATTTGTGAAATCTAAAAAATCTCTATGAAAAAGTACAAAAACTCTCACCTGTGATGTCTGAGGTCTCATTTGACTGAACAGCATATCAGTGCCTGTACTTGATCACAACAAATGCCAGGTGGGCTCTCTAATCTTCTTTTTGATCGAAACATTCTTTAAGAATGAGTTTCATGTTAATCTGTTACGAGAGAAGTTACTCCATTAATATATTTTATTTTCATTTACTGTTCTTCTTTCCATTTCTGAAAATGAAAAAGTTGCTTCTGTGCTGAGGCAGAAAGCTTCCTGCTAACTGTAGACAAACAGCCTGCACCACACCTTCTACACAAGTAAGTATCACCTAAGTAACCAGGGGAATTGCTAAATCACAGCCCTGCAGCTTTGAGAGATCTGCCCTGGAGTATTTCCTCTTAACATTTTCTCCCCTTTCATAAAAATACTTCAGTTGTATATAATTTTCTACCCAATTGTACTGTCTTCCTAAAGACACAGACATAAATCTCCACAAAATGATTATTGCAGGGCCCGGGTTTATCTCTGATAAAGGGACAGTTATTGTGAACTGCAGTCAAGCCACATACACTGTGCATCGCACCGGCCAAAACGTATTCCAAGGAAACCTGACAGTGCCAGGCAACTGTCAGGAAAGTCCTTTCATAAACTATAAACCACAGTTCTGCCCTAACCTTGTTACGACTTTCCTCAGTGCTCTCCCTTTGAAGGCTCTTCCAGCACCTCAGAGGCTACAAAATTCCTGATTTTCAGCCTGCTGAAACCCTCCCTGTTCTCCTGATCATCTTGGCAGCTCTCCCTTGTACCTTTGCTACTTCGAATTCACCTGTTCTCGAGCACATGTGACCAGGCCTTCCAGGTCTTGCCTTGGCTCCGTGAGATGGAATTAACGTTTCCTTGTGTCAGAGGGAAGCACCTATTTAAGAGCCCGTGTCTTTACATGCCTCTTGACAATTATACTGCCACAAGCTCTCATGAATGACCTGACTGTAACATCCCATCACTTCTCCAGTTACTCCCAACAAAAGGCACAGCAAGTTACAGCACAAGTTCTTCCCCTTTGTCTCTGTATATATATGCAAAATGTTGCACTTTGCATTACAACATGCCACCCTGTGCCATTATTATTCCAGGCTTCACGGTCACCCACTAACAGTTTCTGCAGTAAACACCCACCTCCCCTAGACTGTAGTCAAGACCCAAGCACGCTGGCAAGAGCAATCAGTTCATTACATCTCAAAACAAGCTCCAAACCAGTAACTCACCGGATATTATCACCAAGGTTTGCCACTTTGGTCTATAATATTGTCTTTTCTTTTAATCCACTTTATAGATAAATTGAGAAGAGGAGGAGGGGGAATCAGCGTGTTTGCGGACAGTTCCCCCTTCCCGGGCATACAGAGCCCGCAGGCAAACAGCCACGAACCACAACCACCGGTAAGAACTACGGGCCGCGGGCCGCCCCTCGGGGCTCCCCTCCGGGGCTGGGGCTGCCACTCGCCCCTCGGGGGCCCGCCACCGCCGGGACCGGGACCGGGGCCGGGGCCGGGACCGGGACCGGGACCGGAGCCGCCCCCGCTGCCCGCCCGCGGCCCCGCAGCGCCCCCGGCGGCGGCGAGCCCGGCCCCGGCCCCGGCCCCGGCGGCGGTTGCGCAGGCGCGGCCGTGCCGGAGAGTTTGGGACGCGCCGGGAAGTTGGGGCTGGGTGTGCCGCCGCCGCTCCCACCATGTCGGGCTCCTCCAACGTGGCGGCCATGAAGAAGGTGGTGCAGCAGCTGCGCCTGGAGGCCAGCGTGACTCGCGTGAAGGTGAGAAGCGGAGCCGGGACGGGACGGGACGGGGCGGACGCGCCGCCATTACACCGCCCCGGGGGCCGCGCTCCGGCCGGGGCAGCCGAGCTCCGACCCGCCCCGCCCCGCCGACCCCCGTGGCGGCGGCGCCCCGCTCCCGGGCTTCAGCCCCGCGGCTCCCTCGGGCCGCCCCAGCCCCGGGGCGGCTGCGCAGCCGCCTCCCCTCCCGCCGCCGCCTCCCCGCGGCTCGGCTCGGCCCGGCCCGGCCCGGCGCGCCCTCCGGCTTCCTGCAGCCTCTGGGGGATCCCCGGGGGCCGCTCTCCGGCCCAAGCGCTTCTCCGGGGGGTGGGCGCGCCCCGCTCCCCCCTTTCATTTCCTTATCCTGCGGAGTGACTTCTTCCGTCGGACGCCGGTGAGGAGGGCAGCTTGAGTCGGGGTTTACAACAGGCTGGCCTGGCCCCGACTCTCTAAAATGGAGACTTCGCTGCAAGGCATGCTAACTGCGTTTAACTTGGGCATTTTCGGGGGCAGACTGGGCCCTGTCAAATCAGAGGAGCTCTGGGCAAACTGCAAATACGAGATACCAGTGAAGATGCCACCTTCTGAAACTTTGATCGTTCTTTTTATATAAGTTCAGAGCTACAGCAAAGCAAGACAGAATTTTTTCACTGTTCTGTTTTTAGGTAGGTACAGCCTACTAAAAAACCCCATATGCTGCCTCCTCAGAAGGATGGCTTTCTAAGGGAGGATAAAATGCCAGTTCAGTCAAGTAGAGCATCTTAAAACTATAGGCTGTATTTTTAGACAATTTACGCTAGAACAAAGATACTAATATATTTAATAAAGCCATCTCCAAGATGTTGCTCATCTTTCACCCTTTTACACAGGAAAATTTTCCAAATTAATTCTTACTCTAATAATGCACAACTTTTTGTGTTTAAGAAGCCAATTATGATGAAACTTTTGTATAAAATCTATGTAGGCTATATTGCAGAATTATTTAGCAGTATTATGTATACTTTTTGATGTAGTTACATCCTCAGTAAAGAGTGTTCAGTGAATTCTAATGCCAACTTCTGTTATGACTAGGTTTCCCAGGCTGCAGCAGACTTGAAGCAATTCTGCCTGCAGAATGCACAACACGATCCCCTACTGACAGGAGTATCATCAAGTACAAACCCATTCAGACCCCAGAAAGTTTGTTCATTTTTGTAATTATGTGAACTACTTCGGTTATCTTTCAGTGGTAAGTTCTTGAAATGAGATTCATAAACTTCTGTCATTAAAAATTGCTGGCTTTAAATGAGACTGCCTGCATTACAAATATTCAGAAGAGGCAGCTGCTGTTGGTCTAGATCCCCATTTTAGACTCCTCTTCCCCCATACTGGTTGTGGATCTGTACTGGACATGTTAAGTATTACACGTAGCACTTAGCTGTTGAAGAGCTTCCACCAGTTTCTGTTTCTGCAGCAAAATAGTAGTGAAGCCAACTACTACTGAGCTGCTATTTGGACTAACCTGGTTGTATAGTAATTCTGCTGTATCTCCCTTCCTTCTATGTAAGGGTACTATTTCCCTTTTCTCACATAGGATGACCTGCCTGACAGCACACATAGTGAATCCTGATTGTGGCAGATAAAGCAGACTTTAATTCTTAAACTTTTAAACAGCACTTCCAAGGATAGGTTAGTGGTGATCTCCAGGAAGAGCACTGTCCATTACAGGACATGCCCTTTAAGCCAAAAGAAAAAAAGTATGTACTCCAAGAATTGTATCAAGGCCCATACTCCACTCAAATAAGATACCGCATGGGTAGCAGTTTAAGTCATGATAATTTGATATTTTGCCCACAGTAAATACATGATAATTCTACTGTCTCCCTCTTTCCCACTGCCTCTTGACTTGGGGGCGAGAGTATGAACATTATTTCGAAGCACCTGATACGCAGTTAACCATAGTCCATGGTTTTTGTAGCTGACTTACATCACCCAAAGAACTGTAGTTTGCAAGATTTAAGTTGTGTCATTTAGGCAGCTTTATAGGAACATGACCACAGAGTTGTTTAAATTGTTCTTTAAAATTGTTCTCCCCTCAAGCAGACTGTAGAAAGCTTCCTAAAAGTTTATAAACAAGGTGGTTCGTGCTAGTAAAGACCAGAGTAATAGCAGTATAGATATTGATGCTTAACTGTTTTTGTTAAGCACTTCCATCCATTATTTTGAGCAATGGATTGCAGTAGTGTAACTGAAATGTGCTTTAGAGTCCTTGTAAATTTTAAAGTTACTCCTGTCATTAATTTTATCAACTATTCTTATTTAGAAGATTTTATTCTTGGACACGGACTTGTGTTCATGCTACTGTAGCTTCAGCTTTAAGCAGTAATTAAAGGAAGAAATCAGATAACGTGTAAGCATTATAGACCGATAACCTCTAAAAAGCCAAATAAACTGCAGTTTAATCAGTGGCACATACAGTTTCCCACTGAGGTTTGCCAAAGTCTAGTAACTCCTGGGTGTATATGTCAGGAAATGTTTCCTCTCTCACACACGTGTTGCATACACAGGGCATAAAAGACATAATACTTTCTCAATTACAGCCCTTATCTTCCCCCTTTCTGATTTTGGAATGGAGCACTTCTTTCTGGTGCTGTTAGAGGCTAAATTCATTAGAACAGCAGTTTTAGTTATACTACCTATATGGAAAATGTCTTTCCTTCACTGTATCTCTTGCAAGCACTTCCTCAAAATAGGTGATGTCTTAGTTGTAATCCTGGTGTTTTCACAGCGAGCCAATAGAATTCACACTTGCAGAGTCAGCACCATCTCTGTGACAAGGAAGTGAAATTTGTCAGTTACACAGACTCCCCTGCTTTTCAAAGGCAAAGTAGATGCCTGGTATTTCTGTAGGCACCAAGTGACTGGGAACAATTTTTTCTGTCCTTCCACTCTGCAATTTGGATTCTAGGGGACTTTAAGCTTCAGTTCTTTAGTAACAGCTTTGATTATCTTCTTGTACCCCTGGAGAAAGCTTCATGTTTTTAAGTTTATAAAATAAACTAATACTTTTACAAAACAGCTGTGGAAAAGAGGATTTTTTTTTTTTGCTCAATAGTTGTCTAGGGCATACTCTGAAGGTACATGTCCTTAGACAGAGTTGCTACATTTAGCATTGGTACTTTACTAACTACATTTTGGTTTTGTTTTTCAGATCTTCTAGCATCTTTTCCTAGCTGCTGATGTGTGTATGGGCAGAGTGCCTCAAGGAGTGGCCTGGTTTGAAGTCTGTACAAAAGCTTAGCTTTCATGTGCCAAATCTAATTGTAAAATTGCTACTGTCGTCAAACCTCTTACCATCTACCTCTCCAAATGAACTGTATGCTAGTTACAATACTTCTGTTTCATAAGGGAATCAGTTTTTTATGCCAAGCGAAAAATAAAAGTGTCTTGACTTAGTCTGGTCTTAAAATTACTGTAACAAGTTGATTAACTTTTGGATATGTTGACACCTCACCAGTTACTGCCTCATTCTGCGCTGCTGTGGGTTTGCCTGGGGCTGACAGTCTTACAGAACAAGGAAGCCTCCTCAGTACTGTACTGAGAAACATAACAGAAATAGAACACAAAATTTTTGGCTGTTAGTTTGTAATTCAACTACACAGCTGTCCTGTATCATAGACATCAAATAAAGACAGAGTAACTTAATTATTCTTTATCTTAAGGAGTAATTCTACCCTAGCAGATGACTTACTCTAGGAGCCATCTTACCCTCTAGGTATATGTAAGAAAGCACTTCTTGTAGCTGCCTATGAAAATAAAATAATCCAAAGAAAACTTAGCTTTTTAGCTGCCAGTAAACGTGAAACTTCAGGCAGAACACACCAACACTAGTTATGAGACTGAAGCACTTTTAAGATTTGGATGGGAAAAAACCTGCTCAGAAACCTCGCATGTTCAACTGAACAGCATTTTTAGATAAGATAGCTTTAAGTACTTCCTATAAGCTGGTCTTACAAATTCCTTCCCACTGGTGCTTATTTATTTTTATATACAAATATATCAGCTGCTTTGGGTATATAGTTCTTCTGAATATGACATTTACAGAAGAGATACCTGTAGGAGTCAAGCACAGTATTTTTGTAACTTCAGCAACATGGCTACTTTATGCAAGACATTAATGAAATAAAATACCACAGACTTCCTGGATTGCATACAGCCTTCTCAATGTTCTCTTGATAGACCATTTTTGGAAAGCTATCACCATACTGTCAGGAAACAGCATACTGTAAGTTAAAAAGGGGTTTAAAATATTTATGTCTTACCTCATTAATGGAAGACATCTGGGTTTAGCTGCTTTACAGAAAAAAAAAAAAAAGCAGCTGTATAACTAGAATACTTTATTTTGAGAATATCTTTAACCAAAATATTTACTGTCTTTGATGTTGCAAAGTATAATTTATCTCTACAGCACAGCAGCAGTCATGGCAAATCTTTAGTGATGGCTAAATTATAGGCTGCTCTGACATTGCCAGAGTTTTTCCTGTTAAACTGGAAAAAAGTCACTGTCCTTGTCATGTTGGATTTGGCTACAAACACAGGATCTACTTGTGTCCTACTTGATCTGCTCCTGTAGAAAGTTTCAATGCAGTTTGTCCTTCTGCTGACAGATACTGTTCAGTATCATTATCATTAGTTGGGAGTCTGAGGTAATCCACAGTTCAAAGCAGCTGTATTTCTGTCGATTGGCAAATAGCTGGCCCTTATAAGTGAAATTTTCTCCTACTTGTATCCATTTCTCGGCGCTGAAATTTAAAAGAAGAGTTATTAAACAGCAAGTTCATGCAACAGGATACAAACATGGATGACCACTCCAGTTTACAGTGGGGTAGGCAGTGAAATGTGTCACAGTTACAGTGGAGTCTCTATAGTCAGCTTTTCAAGACTAACAAGGGAGAAGAATTAGAGATTAGTGATTTAAAACTAAAGAATATGTAGCAGCTCTCTGTCTACTGACAGCAGAGAAAGTATCTTTAAAACCAACAAGATTATCCGTTTCATGGACTACACAAGGAATTTTCCTTCCAGTATAGCTTGGATATTCACTTCTAAGTTTTGCCACTCAACTGCAATTCCATGGTAAAAATGACTGGAAAAGTAATCGATCATTGCCTAGCGTAATACTTGAATTTCACTTGAAGGTGTGCAGAGGACAGTGTTACCTTCCATTCACTATTAAGAAGTGACATTTATGTAAACAGCTTAAACATTTTTACATTATGGTTCTTGCACTCACCTTGCACAAAAATAGCTCTAGTCAAGTTTACTAGGCTTCCAATAACAGTTTATACCAGGGGAGGATTTGTCACATTTGTTTATATCTGTATATCTTAAAGAAATTACACGCTGCAAATAAGTAGTCCTGATATATTGATATGCATCATCCTTGCTATTTTTATTTTTGAATTCCGATATAGCAGAATGCTTCTACTTTGCATTCTCAAAATATATCCCTAAATATTTCAGTGAAGCACTTCTGTATTGAGAACTGCATTTATATCGCTTTTTTGGCCCAAGATTTGTGGTTCCATTTCATGTTGGACTATTCTCATTAGACATACCTTATGAATCCATTCATATTCTCCGAATTTGGAATCAAAGGTTCCTTTTTGAAGAGACCTCAGCTTTAATGTAAAACGTGGCCCAAGTTCTTGAATTCCTACTTTTTTTTCACTCTTGAAGATGTATCTTGGGGAAGAAAAAAATAAAAATTAGGAAGTTAAGTTACAAGAACATTCTCTCTCACTTGTGAGTTTTGTGGAAAATGTCACCTGTGGAATCTGAAAAAGATGTAGTCTCGCTGGTTGTGAAATGTAGCTACTTGTCTTCCAATGAACTGAGGATCATGTGGGAACAGAGAAGCAAACATGCGACCAACAGAATGGCCCAGTCGTGTTGTAAAATTATTCAGGATTACTTCAGGTACGTGTCCTGTGGGCTCTTTGCCTTTTCGCTGAAATGAAAGTAACAGTTAAGAATGCAAAGAATAGATGAAATGCAAAAGGATTTTAATACATTATCAAAGAAGATTTTGAAATAAAATAGGGGGAGGACAACCAGGGCCAACTTCTTGTAACAGGACTGGTAACATACTCTAAGCATTTTTTCAAACACAACCTAGGTTCACATACAGGTAAATGAGCAGCTGGTAACATAAGGATCTTTGGTTCAACAATATAAATGGAATGAAAAAGCAGAAACAAATTTCCCATTTCCTCTCTCCTGCACCAACTTCCACTCTTGGCAGCACCCGTTACAGCAAACAATGCAATCTAGCTATCACAGGAGTCTTCTCTCTGTATTAATACCAACTGAGAGAATATGGGGCTAAGAGTATATGGAATTCTTCTTTAACAAGAACAGATGAAGTTTAAAAATTTCTTCTTTCAAGAGAAAAAAATACTTTACTGCAAATTATTTAGGGCTAAATAAGTAATACTACAGAAGAGGTGACAGGGCTGTAAGACCAACTAGGTTTTATTCAAGACTAGGAAATATATGTGTTGAAATTTTTTATACTGCTGATTTTTATATACTGTGATGTGCGTATACTATACATTGGGTATTCCCTGTTGGTGTAGATCATCAGCTGCTATCTATTGGCACAACTAAAAATGCTTGGCAGTTAAAGAAATTCAGCAAAACACTATGAAAATGGAAATATGCTTTTTTATAGAAGTAGAATATACTAGTTCTTGGCCTCCTGTTAGCTTATGAAAAAAACCACCTTTACAAGATCAGCTGAATCATACCAAAGTGCAACCAGTTTTGACAGTTCAAGTAGACTGAACATATTTATCATTAAACAGACTACCCTTTTTTCCTTTTTTCCACCCCCCCCCCTTTGTTGGAGTCTCACCTTTATTTCTTTACGCAAACGGACACTACTCATTCTAAAATGAGCAGTTGGACCATCAGGCAGATGACTTAAAACAAGACCATCTGTTCACAGAGTTAAAAAAAAGAGGCTGGTAAAATTCAATATGTAATTTACAGAGGAACATTTTCTGCGAAATGCAGTATTACATTAGAGTATTATACCTGTAACGTATGCCAGATTTACAAGGTTTCATTATACTTTTGAGCATACGTTAACTAGTTAACTGGAGCTCTGAAGTAAGCCCATTAAATTTTGTTTCAACAGCTAACCAGAGTCATCTTCTATTGCTTCCTCACTTATTAATTAGTAATGTTTTATCTAGTCAGCAAAACTAAATGGAACTTCCCGGTCAGAAAAACTTGTCAAGTAATCAAACTGTTAAACTTACTGAAATAATAACAATGTTTATCCATGCATTACAAACTAAAAGCCAACACACTTTCTTTAATAATTCCAAAGTTCCATTAGCCATCAGATATTTAAGTTGGTGCAGTGATCTCTAACTCTGTTGTTACACTGTAAGCTGCACAGTGAAGAGAAAAAAATCCTCAATAAAGTAGGTCTTTGATGCACACTATAGAATTATTTTCTTTCCCTAATAGGCCCAGAGCTAGTATATCTATTTTAATAAATACATAAAAGGATACTTGGTATTTTGCGATCCTCATTAATGACGATTAAATCTGTGAAGTCCCTTGCAATACACTGTGGAATAATTCTTTTCAAGGCCAGTCCTCTTCGATAGTAGACATGCGAGTTAGGTATAACAGTAGACAGTTGTTCACAGAATCTCACTGTTCTCTGCAAAACATGTTAAGTTGTAATGTGGTAAATACAGTGCCAAATTAAAATATTAGTGGAATGGAGGATTGCTTGTTCCAACTGCCCTCCCTGATGATATATTACTTACAGTATCTCTATAAATATTTGAAGACAAGCTATTAAATTACTTCAGTTAGTGGAAAAAACAAATTATTTAGAGTAAAGACTGCAGCACACCAGGGACGTTTGTTTTTTTTTTTTTTTAAAGGATTTTTTTCCTCATAGAAAAGCAGGAAAATTCCAAAAGCATCATCTCCAAACTAATTTTTTAATAAAAACATCAGTTTACCAAAAGTTCGTAACATTTCAAAATCCAATATAGCTATGACTTCAGTTACTAATGTCCGAGTTTCCAGATAAACTGTTTGTGTTAAACTTTTTTCCTATTTTTAAAACCACTTTTTTTACAGTTTTCATAAATGTCAGTAATCTCCCCAATTAGGTAATGCAGATCATTTACATACAGAAACATATCCATGAGGTTGTCTTTTGTTATGAAGGAAAACCTTGGTATCTTATAACCAACTGATTGCTTAGAACTCTCCAAGTCAAACATGCATACCCCACGAGGTCTGTCTGATGTTGTAATAAGAATCTTGGGAACCGTCTGTCTGTTGAAGTATGGTGCAAATTCATCAGTTGCTTCATCAAAAGCAACCTGGAAGAACAGAAGTCTTGTAAATCCACCACATATGAAATAACGGAAGTACAGTTGTTCAATCTGATCTAAATTCTGATGAAATTGAATGTAGGGGGAAAAATTTCAATTCACAAGTTATATTCTATAATTAATCATCGCAATCATGTGATTTTTACATTTTTATCAATCTAGTGTGATGACCATTGGCAGGTTTTACCATCAATAACAGTAATGCAAAAGGCAATTATCCAATGCAGAGAATGAAAGAATGGCACCGCCTCAGTGACCCATCACGTGTAAAAAGAGTTCACCACTGTAACAGGAAAGGGGTGAATGTTAAGTTTCATCAATCCATTTTATGCTCCTTCTTGGAAAAAAAAATGGTTAACTCAATAGAATATGCAGAAATTAAGCAGTTACCTCTTCATCATTGGGATCTACAGTTGTTTCATCATACTCTCTCTGATTTTCAATAGTCTTTGGTATGGCTTTTGGAGGTGCCTAAAATAAATAAGTTTACTAACATAACACATTAATATATTTAAGTGTATTGCAAAAAACACATTCATACTACCATGACATTACATATATTTCTACACAGAATTTGAAGTATTATTTATCTTATACCAGCTTTTAAAAAAGTTACAATGTTGACTTAATTAAAAATATGCATTGGGACACCAGAGAGCATCACATAGTGGAAAAGCGTCGCTAGAACAGTGACACTTCTTAATTTCAGTGTAATTAAGAAATGGGGTTCCAAAACAATAAAAAAGAGGGGAACTTTCTATCTACTTTTCTTCTCTCCCATGGAAAAAAAAAAGCTCTGCTTTCAACCACAATACAGTTTAGCCTTGGCATGTACTATTTAACAATTAATAACCTATAACGTTTACCCTGTTTACTTACACTACTCTTGTGAGATTACAATAATACAGGAATTTACAACTGACTATCTTCAAATGCCCAAATGCTTCTGAAGTAGCTCAGGACAAGAAGCAAAGCCCTTGTTCGTGGCTTGGAAACAAGCAGGCAACTGGTCTGGGCAGGGTTTGGTCAGATCTGCTTGTTTTAATTTATATGGAAGTTACTTACTAGAGTACAATTCCAAATAACGCCAACACAACGCCACGGCAGTTACGCCGGCCAGAGGCGGCTTTTCGGGCAGGGCCTGCTTTCGCGCTGCTCTCAGCCCCAGGGGGACGCTGCCCGGGGGCAGCACCGCAGGGCAGCGCTGCAGCCAGGCCCCCGCCGCCGCTCCCCGCGCTGGCGTCTGCGGGAAACCCGCCTCCCCGGGGCGGGGCGGGGCAGCGCCCGCCGCACCGGGCCGGCCCGGGCCGCCGAGCGCGAGGCCGCGGCCACAGTTCAGCTGCTCCCCGTGGGCGGCGGGGGCCCTTACTTTGTATCCGAGGGCTTCTCGCTCCTTCCTCCGCTTCTTCTTGGCGGCCAGTTTCTCCTAGTGACAGAGGGACAGCGACCCGTTAACCAGACCCGCCGCCCGGCCGGGGCCTCCGCCGCCCTCCCTTACCGGGCCCGCCCCACCTTCCTCTGCTGCTGCTTCCAGCGCAGGAACATGAAGTGCCGCCGCTGCTTGTTCCTGATCTCGGACACGCTAAAGGTCGGCGGAAAAAGGACCCGCTGCGGGGCCGGCGGCCCACCGCTCTCGGAGCCCGCCATGCTGCCTTCCCCCTGACCTCTGCCCTCCCGCCGCCAGCGCGCGGCTCACGCCTGCGCCGGGAGCCGCCCTCCCGCCGCGCATGCGCGCAGGGGGCGGAGGAGCTAGCGGGGGCTGTAGGGCCGGGGCCGGGGCCGGGCGGTGGCGGGGTGACCGGCTGCTCCTGCCCGGCCCTTCTGCAGCGAGCCACGGGAGGGCCCAGCCCCGTCCCCCCGCGGCGGCGGGCGGGCAGCGCGCCACTCGCACAGCCTGTTCCTTAGGCGCGGGTACCTGCAGAGTGGCCCAGCTGATCGCTCAGCAAACCTGGAGATGAGGGGGGGAGTTAATACGGGTTATTACTGCGGTGTGACCCAGGATCAGGGTTAACGACATCAACGCGGGAAACTTTGAACAAACCTGGCGCGGATAGGTTTGCGTAAATGATGGTGACTCAATGGTGTTTGCCCACGCGCGCGTGTCCCATCCGCACGTTTGCTCACAGCGAGTTAAGTTGTGGGCAGCATCAGCTTGTAAGGAACCATAGGGCTTTCTGATGGTAGTGTGCCCCAAAATCATCTTTATTCCATTACTGCCTGTTAAAACAGCATTAAAATGAGATGAGAACCCCTAGACCCCTACAACTAATTAAAGGGATTTAATTCATGTTAAAAAGTGAGGTTTTCTGTTCCTGAGCTGATTTTCCAGCTTAGAGGTGTGCAAGTGTTGCTGCATAGTGAAGACTATGCTCTGTTTGGGGGGCCTGGGCTAAATTAGAGGCATTTTTAATCTCAGACTGCAAAATTCTGAGCCTCAGCGGGACTGATTAGTTCTGCTTTTGCCAAGGATTGTCTCAAAGCTTGGAATATGTCTGTTAATTTTACATACATACACAATTTTGCATTACTTTCTCCTACTAGAAAAAAGAAATCTGTACATAACATAAATACAAAACATAATAATGCATGAAGATAATGGGAAAAGATCTAGAAATAACCTGAACTAGACAATGTCTCAAACCTGCTTATGTCCTATTAACAAATGTAACTCTGTAACTCAACCTGCTTCACTGAGGTTATTTCTACTTAACACAGATGTCTATGAAAGATCAAAGGCCTCATTATGCACAACCCCATATTTTTCTGGCCTTGCTCCCATTTTTGTCAAGAGAAAATATTTCAGCTGTCCTTAGTGCCTTAAAGGCATTAAGTTTCCATGGTAATTAAGGTTTGGGGGATTTACTTGAGAATGTTAACCAGGGACCTTCGGTAACTTTATTTCACTAGCTGATTCAAGTATCAGAGATTGCAAGGGTATCTCTAAAAGTCACTAGCAGAGATTTTTGTCACTGCAGTTAGCAGAGCTAATAGGAGTTCTAAGTTATTTGTAGTTCCAGTTTGCAATGGTGCTTTTCTTGGAATCATTGCGGAGTGATGTGCAGCTGAGTTGTGTGAAGCTTGCTGAGCACTTGCATGTGGGAAAAACACATTATCTTTCTCCCTCCCAGCAAAAGGGAAGACAATCTAATACTATTCAAAGACTTTTCTTCCAAGGACTCACAGGAACAAAATAATGATACACAATAGTACAAGAACTTCCAAGGGCAAGGGAGGGGCAATGAAAAGACACCAGAAGCACATTGTGGACTTGGTAAAAATATGATCAGTAACAAAGTATAACTTCAATAGAAGGCCCAACTAATAAATGCATGCATAGTATTAGTTTAATTTCCTTCTAGAGAAGGTTCCAGGGTCTTTTGCTTATTTTAGCTATGAACTCAGTTCTGTGCAAATAACATTTTAACCAGGATACTCTTTTTTTTTTTTTTTTTTTTTTTTTTTTTTTTTAACAACCAATGTAGCATTGACAGGAACCCATCTTTTAGAAGAAGCTGTTTGGTTAAAAAAATACACACACCCCCAAACAACACCAACATCAACAATACAAACCCAAACAAAACACCAGTAGCTTTGATTTGTGTAAACCAACAAGTAAGTTCTCCAGTGGAGAGTGGTGAATGAAAACATTTATTCCATGTCAGCACCAAGGAATTCTGGAGGAAACCTTTCTGTAAATTACCACTGACCCAGCTGCACTAGTCAAAGCATCATTTTGAGTTGTATCAATATAGTACTGGGGCTTTTTGCTGTTCTGTCATTCTAAACAATTGAAAAATATTTTGTGATTAAGGTTAAAGGACAAACTCCATATGGGGAAAGGAAGGAGGTGAAAGTAAGGTGCCTCTGGACTCAAGAGAGAACTGTTTTGAGTTTTTGTTTTTTGTTGTTTGTTTGTTTTATTTTAGATAATGTAATAACCAACATTTTGCTATTTTCCTGGTTTGTTTTTCTTAATTTCATTACCTGAAGGTAGAGAGGACATACTACTTGTCTTCAAGATACATTATACTGAACAAAATTCCCCAGAAAATGCAGTGCTCCACACCAAATTGTTGTCTATGTTGGAAGAGAGGTGTGCCCCACAGTCTTCTTTCTTTACTCCTACGGAATACTGTTCTTCACTTGAAAAATAAAAAAAAACCAACCTGCTGTATATGTTTTTAAAATTGATTAATTTTGACTGTAGTTATATTGCCTTGTTAATATGGCAAAGCAATTCCTCTTGGAATCAGTGTGCCAGAATTCTTTGTGGTTGCTGTTAAAACAGGTAACCATCAATTGGTAATAGTAATTTGAAGATCACAAGATTCATGAGCACAGTTTCTGTAAAGTATTGTCTCAGTTTTAAAAATTCTTGGCATGTTAGAGTAGCAGACAAGGGAGAAGTGACTGATTTTCTCTAGGACAAAATCCCCTAAGTTACACAGTTGGAAATAGTGTTATGCACCTAAAACTGGTGAGGAGAGAGGAAATCCAAGGAACACGTCACAACAAAACAGAAGTAAGAAGTGAGGTGGCTCAGGGTTCCCTCAAGGGTTAGCTCTGCGGAGGTCCACGTTTATGGCCGTCAAAGTCTTCTGCAGGTTTCCTAGGCCCTCTGAACTTCCTGTTGCTGGTGCAGAATATATTGGGACTGTTTAAGTTCGTGCTACGTACTGGTAGTCAAGCTAAGTGAGAGAGGCTCATACCTTTAAACAGCACAAGGCGACGCGAAGCAGAAATACGAGTTGGGGCCTTGCCGTGCAGTTGCCCGTTGTGGCAGCGGGTTGTCCCGCGTTCGGCTGCCCGGGAGGGGTGGCCAAGCAGGGGCAGGCTGCCGAACTAAGGCAAGGGTGCTCTTCTTATTCTTGCAATCAGAGTTAGCTCTCCTGTCCCTTCATGGTGCTGTGTGAATAATGAAGTTGTACCCCAAAGGCCTGTTTTTTGTTACACCTGTAAGCACCTCAGCCTTGAGCCTGCAGAGCAGTTAGTGCAGCTTTGATCACGTCTGAGCCTTACCAGGCCCCTCAAAATAGACCTTCTTCACACTCTCCGGCAGGCATTCTCAAGGACTAACAGCACTGACTGCGTAGCAAAGTTAGTGATAGTAGCTTTCCTTAACTGGTAGTTCAAAAGTTAAAGTATTCACACTTCCCAGCCTCTGGAGATTGAGAATAACAGCTTTCCTTCCAATGGAACAATCAAACCATAAGCCTGCAGGTTTTTCAGAGATGACAGCTGTCTTCATTATTCCAACTGAAGCTATTACTGCATGCAACATATGATATAGAAAATGCTAGACCACATAGTTAGCGGCTGGGGCACTCTCATCCTGAAGGGAAGGATTATTGGATTCCTGGCGAGGTCTCGATATTTTCCCTGTAGTTTACTTTAAAAAGTTACACAGCAAAGCAGAAACAAGCTGTAGAGAATGGACTGTAACCAGGTTCAGTCTCTAGGTGTGCGCACTCATCAATGGGCTAAAAAGTCCGGTTTCTTTTACGCTCCTGATCTGGTGCTCTGTTGGGCTTTTTGCACAGTGAAGAAAGGGTAACGTGGTCTCACCAGGGTGGAATATTCAGAGAGTGGTAGGAGACACTACGTGTGGCAGGGGAATCAGTGTTCGAGCCCACATCTCTCACTGAGCAAAGTGTTGAACATGGGCCCACCACAATATGCTGTTGTATGAAAGATGGACATGTATACCATCACTTTTTGAGAGAAAGCCTGTATGGTATTTCATAGAGAGCCTAGGCCTGTGATCTGGGATCTCTCCTGTAGAAAAGCCTCTTGTTCATCCAGCTGGGCATAAGCACAAGATAAATGCTAAACTGCTTAGCTTTTTCTGGGCTGTTCCCAGACTTGGGCATACCCAGAGCTGTTTCTCCAGGGGAGCATTACATAGGGGAGCAAAGTAAAATTACAGGGTGCCTATGCAGGAACTGCGTGGGTAGCTTTCAAGATCATCTGTTTGGGACTTACAGGCTTGCATTCCTTAGTGGATCTTGTTTACAGTCTCTAATTTCAGTATTTTCAGTCACCTGGGGCAATCTCTCTAATGGATAAAATGGAGATCATGCTCAATAAAGTTGGGTGTTATTTAACATTTCAGGATGAGCACTAGATCTTACTATGTGCTCCCAATGTCTGGCCTCATCCCATAACACAAAAATCAATTATTTTAATATGCTTTTCTGGGTTACTCTTCTTTACAGTATCTGAGCAGTGTACAAACATTAAAGTACTTACTGGAAAGAAGGTAGTATGTCCATTATACAGATGGGAAAATTAAACAAGTTTTTCAAAACAAAATTTATCAAATGTGTCTATCAATTTAGAATGCCTAGAGTAACACATCCAAAGCTGGATATTTTGTGACTATTTAGCACCATATGATCAAACCACAACTATGTTCAATTAGGTTCACAATTAACTTCACCATGCTCAGGATCATTCCAGATACCAGATTCCAGATATCTCAAGTTCAGCACCCAGCAAATGAGGAATGCAGACTTAGTGTCTGTCCCTAAAATGAAATTAAAGTTTGTTGTACTATGGGTGAAGAAGGAGACCAAATGAAAATCGTAGTCAGTTTTCATTCTGTCATGCCCTTGCTTTGAGAGTTTCTTTACAATCTTTGTGCTTATTATAGCTTTTGTGTAAAAAGTCCTGTGTTTAAGAAAGCCAGCAGTGGTAAAAAAAACAAGCACAGGCCCCTCTGAATAGCAGCTTTATCTTCCAGAGTAGTGGCACCCCCTCACACAGTAGGTATCACACCAGAACTTGCTGAAAGTACACTCTGTTACGTCCTCTGGGTCATTAATAAGCACATTAAGAGTTCTGGCCCCTGTATGGGTCCCTGAGGAACACCACTAGTAACCAGCCACGTTTTTGGTGGATTTTGCACTGCTGATCAATACTTGTTGTGCTCTACAGCCCAGCCAATTAACCATCCAGCTGGTGGTACATTTTTCCACTCCATATTTCACCAATTTGACTGTAAGGGTGCTGTGGGAGACCATGTTGAAGGCCTCCCTAAAGTCAAGGTAAGCAGCATGCGCTGCTTTTCCTCCTCTGCTGAGCCAGTCTTCCCACAGAAGGTTCGCTCTTGGTAAAACCACATTACACCAGCTGTTCTCAGTCATCTCTGTGTCCTTCAGGTGCTTGGAAATGTCCTTCAGGAGTATTTGCTCCACAATCATCCTGAGGACGGAGGTGAAGCTGACAGACCTGTAGTTCCATGGTTTTTCCATCCTGCCCTTCTTGAAGTTGCAGCAATTCAGCTTAGCGTAACCCTCTTGCTATACCATGCAAAGAGCAGTGATTACTGATGCATTTAATGGTCTGTGTTTAATATCTCAGAACATCTATGTATGTGTGTGTGAGAAAGAAGAAACAAAACTTCCGGAAGCTTGAGAAAGCAAAACTTAAACATTCTAAGGAAAAATGAAGCAAAGGAGAGCATTTAAAAAGAAGGTATCTTACGTGGTATGCTTGCAAAAAACCTTGTAAATGTATTATATAAAAATTATGGAAATTCCATAGTCTGCTGCAAGCATCCAGTTTTAAAGTTCATTTGAGTTTAAAAAAATTACAGCTACTTTATGTATGGATGTCAACACAATCTTAAACAAGTAGTTATAACCGGCATTACAGTAATTCCTTCCCACAGGACCTATCACAATGGCATAGCTGGCCATTATCTGAATCTGGGCAGATCAGCCTGATGAATACTGGGTGTTTGATTTACTACAAGTCTGTCAACACTTCTGGTTAGTTAGTAGATTAAAACTACTAGATAATGCATTAATTATATGTAAGCTGAAGAAAAAGATAAAGGAATTTGCTGGAGCTTCAAGTGCCTACTGCAGAAAACCGGAATAATTCTGCAAATAGAAATTCCATAAACAACAAAATGTCAATGGCAACATTTCATCAACTTTGTGGGTATGCAGAAAAACTTGTGTTTCTTGAGGGGGGTGTGGTCCTCTTTGTAGGAAGTAATGCTAGTACCTTTCATCTGGTGGCAATTACACATAGCTTGGGCTACCTTAATGAAACATTCCTTCACGTACTGAAGAAGAAAGAGTTTATCCAACATTAGAGTATGACTCATTTCTAGCCAGATATTTTTCAGAATATGCGACCTTGTGTTTTCATTTTGTTGACTTCCGCTTATTTTATGTTAAGGTGTATTTGCGCTACAATGGAATAATTTCTCTGTTACAGATAGAACTTGGTATAGCAAATAATTTTGCCTTTTTTTTTTTTTTTTTCCCCCTGCTTTCAGGTTGCCCAGAGATGTCTAAGTATTTTCTCCTTGTTCAAATTTATTGCCATGTAATTTGTAGGTGCTACTTTAGAAATAAGGTAACTATTTTATTACACAGTGAAATACCTTAAGTGAAACTTGTTCCCCTTGCAGATCATTCTTAACTCCATGGTATCAACACACAATGTTATCAAAAGTTAAGCAAAGTATATTGCCTAAATATTATTCTATTTTAATATATTTCAGTGTGTGGCTATATTACTCTAGCTCTTAGTAGATACTTTACATTTTAAATTGGGAAAAAAACAGGATCATTTTCTACTTGGTATTATTAATAAGTCAGAAGTATTTATAAATGGATACCAACACATATTACTTAGTTTACAAATTTGTACGACAATATTTGTATAAGAAACACAAGTTGTGAAGTGATACATGATAATGATTTATTCCACAGTGCCACCAGAATTTTTGGTAAAATGAGCTAACTTGAACAATGTGCATTTTAATGTAATTAAGTGCAGGCTAATGAAAGAAAAATGTAAATCAGTTATCTGATGGAGGACTGCATTATGAAAAGTAGTGATACGGAAAAGCAATTAAGAGCACACAGAAATGCTATCCTTGTGGATAAATGTGGGGAGCACACTGTAGCAATAGGGATTTCTTTGGTGGAGCAGCATGTCTTGGCCTGATACCAAGGCAAAAATTGAGAAACTGGTTAAGCAGAACTATATGGTTAATCTGGGATCTAGAAACCCTGCTTACAGAAGAGACTTAAAAAGCTTAATCTCTTTAGCCCATCCATGAATCATAAGAACTAACTTATCTGTAATTAAATTAAGAGAATAATTGTGGTCGTAGAAATCTTCAGTTTAGCAGACAAATCTTTTAAAAGTTGTAGTGTTTGAAAGCTGAGTGAAGAGACATTTTCTGATTAAAAACCAAAACAAACAAAAAACCCTTGTAGACTAACTAATCCTTGGAAAAAAATTTAGATAGATAGCCCTGTGAAGTATTCCTTGTCACTTGAAATCTTTAAATCAAGAAGGTGGATTTTTTTCCAAAGGAACTGTACTAGCTCTATCAGAAATTATGTAGACATCACTTGATCTAATTGTCACCTGTACTGTCCGAAAGGTCAGGCTTGAGAATCACCGTGCTTTCTTCTGGACTGAAAACCTGTGATGCTATGGAACATCAAAATGGAGCAAAAAACCCCCACTTTAAAATGTTTTATAAGAATTTTTAAATATCTGCCATAATTTTCAGATAGTATGTGGTTAGAAACTGCAATGAATGGATTCTTAAAATAATTTAACAGACATTTTTAGCTACATTACAGGGTTTTCTCCCTCTTTGTATTGCTAAATTTTGATGAATGGTCACTATAATTGCAGTATCTCTTTTATTTAAGGCTACCCCGCCCCTTTTCCCTGATAAGATTCTGTTTCCTTTCTTTATTGGTTTATCAAATATTTTAAGACTGATTCTTCCATGCTGGATGTTCACCTCACGACAACTTTCTGGAAGGCATATTTCTATACTTGGTAGTGATCATAAACAACATCAAAAGCAAAATTACTAAAGCTAATAAAAACCAAATGCTAATGTAAGTAGTTTCAAAATACTAGACAGATTGGAGGCATAATTTGGAAATTTACTAGGAGATTTCCTTTTATATTATAAATTCTCAATGGCAGAAATTTTTCTCTTATGTATTGATAAAATATTAACTTGCTTTCAGATGGTTATAATGGCTAATCACAGAATAACAAAGGTAATGAACATTGTAGGACATTTAGCTGGCAACATATAATAATTTCAGTGTCAGATAAACTCTTTTTTCCAGTATGCATATGTAGCTCTTATTAACGAAACACAAGCTGCACCTAATTACTAGTAACAGAAAATCACTGGCGTTTACCTCCCACATACAGAGCCACACCTTGCCCTCCAGGAAATCCAGAGAGCTTCCCAAGAACTATCCCTAGCTCTGGCCTAGATTTCAACCTCTTTTTTAGCATTTTACAGTAGAAGCTTGTCAAAGCCAATCTTGTCTGGTGCACTGGGTTTGACTGAACGAAGAAATGAAACTCATAATGAAATCTGGTCTTAAGTTAGATTTTTATTACAGTAGCTTTTTTGCTTGGTCTACGTCGTTCAGTAAGTTTGGTGCTCTACCCAACACAGACCAATGCCAAAGACTATCTCTATTCCCTACACTATGAGACAGAGGACAGAATCAAAAGCACCATTTCAGTAAAAGTTACTGTACAAGATGATAAGGAAGAATTAGCTAAGATAATATTTTCCTTTGTCTATATTTTCAATTTGATCATGTTTTCCTCCTGCTTGGGAAAATATTTTGTTTCCTAAGTTGGTGAAGGAATATATATGAAAGAGAAGGTATGACATGGTTACCTTTGGCAGGAGAGAATTAGGCTAAGTGGTTTGAGCCCTACTTTTTTTTTTTTTTTTTTATTTCACCAGGAAAGTTTTAAATGCATCTGAAAAGAAATGATAGCATTCAGTCTGATACCAGGATTGTATCCATCAGCTGGCAATGCATCTTGTCATGGCCTCTGAAATTCAACTTTGAATGTATATGTGCAGTACTAGTGCCAGTAACGGATTCGGGAGAACTGTCCTGTCCTCAGTTTCCTTCTTCACAAATACTTCATGATAACCTATGATATGTCCCTTTGTGCCTTATTCTTCTACAAAATCAATGTGAGGATTTTTGCCTTATACGGATAAATAAGCATAACATATATTCTAGAAAGAAGAAAAAGGGCCCAGAAAATCTCATAGGGAGTCCTCTCCTGGGAAGCAGTCACTGAAAGGAGTTGCAGACTAATAGACCACAGTCGGTACTTCTCTGACATGGTGACTAAAGAAGGGAATCCAACTGTTGATTGCCCAGGCAAGTAAATGCTGAGAAAGAATAGAGAAGTTTGTACTTGCTCTGTGTCTGGCACTGATGCAAGGCAGACAGGGATGTTGTACATGGGGTTTGTGTCCTAAATTCAAAAAGAGTGATGAAAAATTAGAGGGATTTCATAGAATAGACATGAAGACGTGATTAAAGGATTAGGATACTATCCTTTTAATGTGGGACTCAAGGAGCTCCACCTATTTGGCTTATCAAAGAGAAGGTTAATGGGGGCCCTTTACATACCTTGCTAGGTAGTAAATATCCATTTAAAAGTACATGGCTTAGCTCTAGCAGACAAAAATCCAAGACCTGCAATCTTAATTTATAGTTACCCATAACTAACCATTGAGAGGGTTACCAAGAATTTTGGTAACTTTTCTGTTGATATTTATATCAAGATGTGATGTTTCCCTCTTAAAATGATAGAATCTAATTGAGACAGTAACTAGTTCAGGGAAATCTGCTCTCCATTATACAGGAAATCAAACTAGAAGATCACACATGTCACTTCAGGCTTTCTAATCTGTTAATTAGATAGTTTATATAAATTCAGTTTAATTGGTTCTGTGATTGTTAATAAAAAGTATTTTAATGTTTCATGTTTGATTGCAGCGTCACCTAATCTCAATTATTTCTTACTGTATGTGGGTGGTGGGACTTTGTCATCATACCAGCACCTCCACCTTCATCCGAGGGTTGCATCATTATCTCCTCACACAACCTGCAGGGTTGATACTGTTGATACAATGCCAACCACAGAATTATTGAGAGATGGAGTGATGGTGTTGCTGGACATCCCAACAAAACTGCTCTAGATCCTGAACATAAATTATTTATCAAGACCAAGCTCTGTTGTACTTTTTTAAAACTTAACCAGAGCATACTTCTCAGATGATTGTAGTCTCTTTGCAGGTCTCTGTTGAGGATTTTTAGCATGTCAATCTAGATATTTTTACAACTAAATGTATCATTTTCCAGGCTTTTATCCAGGCTGAGACTGATATTTAAAATTTTGTTCTCACTTGTTCATTCAGCTGTATTTTCCTTTGTAGTACTGGGAACAGACTGCTACCCTAACAAGGACAGACCGTATCCATGGCCATGCTGTTGTTTCTCTGGGCACCCCTCCAGCTTTGCATGGAGAGCAGCCTGTCCTTAACACCATCTCATGAGGAAGCAGTCCATCTTTTTAGGGACAATGATTTGCTTTCCTTTGGGCTCAAGATCTTTCATTCCATGATGCCTGTTGGCAGAAATTAAATAAGGTAATTTTGTTGTGTCAGGCGAGATGTCAGTCTGGTACTCTCACCTACTGGCTATATTTCTAGGTATTATCCTGCCTTAGGACGAGGCAGGCACTCCACAACTCTCTGCAGTTCAAAATTCTTTGAAAAGTGCTGTCCTCTTCATGTTTGCATTCATAAATTGTTTCAATTTTTCTCATTTCAAAAGAAAGCTAAGGCAGATAACCCTCTTCACTCTTTCTGTTGTCCTGCATTTTGGTGCCAGGTCATCTCCTGTTAGCTTCCTGAACCATCTGGCCTTTAAATACTTCTTACATTTCCAAGAATTTTTAACTGTCACTACCTGCAACTTCAATGCTACTAGATGTTCCAGTGTATTCTCAAACCAAGCTTCTACCTACTGTGATTTGGAAAAGACATTACATATGTATAGTACAAGCACAAGACTGTGTGGCAGAAACCAAACTATGTACTTACGGTGAAAAACATTTCAGTGGGTTTTAAGAAAAGCTGTATTACTAGGTAAAGGCTTAGCATTAAACCAGGATAATCTTGTGACCAATAATATATTAAACTCAGAAAAATTGTTTAGGAGCAGAGTTTGCTATAGTATACCGGAAGGGAACCCACAGAAGGAAGGAAATTAATGGTTTGAGTCTGTTAATAGTAAATACACTTTTTCACTCCACCCATAAGCATACATCTTACTTGTACCACTACTACACATCCTAGACCAAATGTGAGAATCACAATACTTCAGGGAGCCAAACATATAAAACTCCCATGACAGTATTAGGTTCTTCAGGACCTATTAGGACGGAGCTGGCTAATGAGCAATAAATAATACCAGAAGACTATACACTTGATAAAAAGGATTAAAAACCAAACCCCCTACCCATTATCTGAGAAGGCTGTAGATTTTGTACACGAAACAAAATATGGTCCAGTTGTAAAGGATAGGAATACACAGTCCAAATCAAAGTTCCACAGGCAAATGTAGTCCTATATTTCCTCAATTCTGAATGATTTATTTTACAGTATTAGAGCTCTTCAGTTGTAAGTTTTTCTTTATATATATGTTCATATACAAGACTTACTGGAATCCTTTTCAGTATTAAGTCATCTGGGACACAGTGCCACAGGAGTTTGGCATAAAAGGTATCCAAATATCTGTTCTGGTAAAAGTGCTTTCTTTTCAGTCCAAGAGTTGGTTTTTTTAATAAGCCTAAAGAAGGGAAAAAAAAAAAACAAAAACAAAACCAAACCCGAATTGGAGTTACAGTGAAGTAAGCTGAGGCATCTCGTACCTGCAATAGAAGGAAAGGGCTGAGCTGCATAGAAAGCCAATCATTTGGCAAAGCCTGGGGCATCGGCAGTGACAATCTCCTCCCGGGAGTATTCAAAACAAAATTCAAACCTGTATCAGCAATAAAAGAAATAGCATGGGGTTTTTCTTTAAGAAAAAACCCATGAGTTCTAACTGAGACTATTGGCAAAAAGTGTCTATGTGTGAAATATTTTAAAGGCCTTTGAATGTATTAGGTCCAATTTCCAAGGCTGTTGAGAACTTGCAATTGCATCATTTTCAGTTGTAATTATGAGAGATTACTGTCAGAAAAGCTGAGTTTCATTTTTGAAGCCTAATCCTGAGAAGATAGGGGAAAACCAAGACTCATCCACAGTATTTCTGATTGTCTTCTCACAGTTTCTTCTGATGGAGTAATACTGGTAATATAATAGCTTTGCTAGAGAGCTTTTAAAAACTGGTCTCTCAAGATTAGAAAATCTGTGTGAAGAAAGGAATAGTTATCATTCAAACTTGATGCCAGACTCTAATTATTACTTCAAACACAACAAGAACACAGCATTAAGAGGATTTTTTTTTTAATCTCTTTAGTGTAGCCACACCTACATCCTCTTAGAAGAAACATATTTATCTTCTGAATACTTTGCACAAATATGCATTCATTTGTGAAGTGCATTCATAAATTTGTCCAGAGTTTAGCTCTTCTAGTTTTTTTACTCAGTTGATCTTATTATCATGCTTCATACAATACTACATTTAAATTATACTACACTTGCTTCACACGCTGTTAGCCCTTGAAATTTCCCTTGCTTAGGGAAGATACCATGCTTATAGTATACATGGTAAGGGCCATGAAGCTGCTCAGCTTCACTTTGCCTTTACCACATTGGTTTCAATAATCTAATCAAATTGCTTGTGCTCAGTAGCACGTGTTATGTTTAAGATCGTTACTTGACCCCACAGAGTGCTGGGCTCATATACCCAGAGAAGACGGGGACCATGAAATAAAGATTAGTTTCTTATCTGCAATACTGTGTTTCACCTTTATTACACTATCTGTCTAGCTGACAGTCATTTTAGTTGGACTACCAAGCTAAACCCACAAATTTAAATAACATTATCATATGATTTTCAAAGCAGCCAAAGCGCACGCTTCATTCCTCATTTCATTGACTGACTGTATACCTGCTGATTATTAAAAATGAGGGCACTGGAAAACAAAGGAATTTAGCATTAAAGAAATACTGCATTTTAGTTAAAAAAATACTGAAACCGTAAGTTTTCTGTTCCTGCAGGATCCTGAGCAATGCTCTCTCTCAAAGAAAAACCCTAAAAATCCTAACTGTGTATTTTAACATACAATATAGGGCTGACTTGCAAAAAGCACAGGCTTCCTTAAGAATTTAATGTATGAAAAATATGCGAGAACTTGTCTTTTTATATTCGTATTTGTGGCTTTGTTAAAGGTTGTCTGTAGACCTCTCTACACCCAGGGATTGAAAATAATTGCTGTATAGAAGACAGACATATTAGCATATGGTAAACATACTTATTTTAAAGGGGCTTTTCTGAAAATGTTTGTCATTTTTTTTCTTGATTTGACCTGAAATGGACTGCTGGTGCAGATCCCATATGAAATATAATTTGAAGTTAATGAGGAGGCTTTAGTTAGGGTACACACTCCCACAGAACATTTTCCTGGAATACCTACCATTATTTGGAATTTGGTTTATTTGAAAGGGTCTATGTTGTCAGACTTATTTTGGTGACCAATAATAAAGAACTTTTAATTTCTACTTTGCTGTATGGTGCCAGTACCAAAACAAGACCTGCAGAGATGTCTAAGAATGACTTCCCTCATCTTGGCTTCCCTACATTTGTTTTTCACAACATTTAGCAGGCATAGTGCACCCAGGATATGTTCTTAGTACTCAGGGGAGATCTTGAATCAACTTGGAGAAGAAAAGATTCTTTCTTTCCACACTGCTCATCTTCCTCAGAGCTAACAACACAAGGTAAGACTGAGGAGATACAGCTTTCAGTCTTCATTCTGCCAGAGACAGGCTTTGAAAGAATATCTTAAATTACTGAGATGTAAAAGAAGTACCTCTAAAGGTGAGGATATAATTTCTTCCTGATTCGGGCACTGAAAATAAAGCCATGAACAGCAAGAGAGACACCAAAAGGAGTTCATCTCTGCCCAGCTCCTGCATGGTCCTGCCTCAGAGAAGTTCTTCGGTCAAAGAAACTGCCCACACATGGGGCTTCTCTGTCGTCTGTCCCAACAGCCACTCTGGCAGCAGCAGGGACAAGGCTGTGGTCAAGCTGAGGATGTGAAACTCCTGCAGGGGACATTTCCACTGTGTCGGGACTACACTACCATCCTCTAGACATGGTTTGGGACATAGACCATGAAACGTTCAGATTTTATCCTTCAGGTTCTATGGGTGATTCCCTTTTCTTTGAAGTTATGTTCCCACTGAGGATGAAGGCAAATTCCAACTCATTTACATGGTGTTAGGATGTGTCTTTGCCTCTATTTTTGCTGTTGTTTCCTTTGCTGCAGTACACCTATTCCTTTATTAAAGCTTTTGCCTCGGGGAAAAAGAAAAGCCATGTTACTAATAAATGATGAACTATTTACATTTGTGAAGCCAACCCCTATGCCTAGCTCCTCCTCTGATATTAAGATGACACTTTTTATAGAGCTACAGCTTCTATACTGCCATTATTCCTCTGTGGGACCCAAGACCAGGAGGTGACAAAACAGCAGGCCACCATGAGCCAAGTGACAGTAAGTAGTATCTAGGAATGCTTGCTGATTTTGACTGAGTGCAGTGAGAAACAACTCTGTTAGACTAGTGGTGGTTTGGTTAGTGCTGGAGAGCAAAATAGGATCAGAGATGAATCCAAAGAAAATACAAAACTGGGAAGGTTTCTAAACTAAGATTGATTTTTTTTTTTTCTGAGAATAAAAGGCCATATGTTGTAGATATATCTGTAATAATAGTCCCAAGAGCAAAGTGTTAAAGCCATCAGTTTCCTTATCACTATTTATGTCTGTTTAAGTTCTTTTGTATTTGTATTTACTTTTTTTGCCTGGAGTTCTCTCAATGCCACAAGAATGAGTAAAGCTAGCTTTAGTGTCATGATCCATAATGAAGTGATCTGCAGTTACTCTTGTGGATGTTTTGCATCTCTTGTTTTCATTGTATTTTTATATTTGCTTTAAACCTTAATAGTAGCTTGCTCCTTAAAAAAAAAAAAAAAAAAAGGTTCAGCATGTTTATATATGTGTGGTTCAAACTATTTAACTTTTAACTTAGCTTATGAATTTTTCCCTCCTACTTTTACATATTTAATGCTTTTGACTTTGCCTTGCCCCACCTCTTGTAAGTTTGGTAACAGACAAGTAGTGACTTTCTCTCTGGGTGTTGGTTTGTTGTTTTTTTTTTTTTTTTTTCTAGTTGACTAAGTCACTTCAGTTTATGCCTTTCATTTTTACCTCTCTGTGGCAGAGCCTATGGAGAATGTAGCTGTAAAATGGATAAATGTTAAGTAACTATCACAGTAATTGAAACATCTCGTTAACTGGATTTCTGCACAGTTAGCTCCTAATGGCTCTCTGACACCAAACTCAAGGTCTCTGACCTCCCTGGCGATGCCTATACTAATGTCCCTTCTGCTCTTCCCTTGCTTTTTCTCTTGTTCACCTTTAGTTGTCTTGTTCCCTCTTCTCCATTTCTGCTGCAAGCTCTCTTTGCTCACATTTCTCTGTTTTTTTCATGGCTTTTGGCAGTAAAGAGGAGAGGAGATTAGTTGGCAGCTGGGAACACAATTGTACTAATTGTCCCTACTTGCTGTGAAGCATTTCTTCCATGGTCTTTCTTTGCAAAATGTCCCATGCAAAATTGTTGGTTCTCTCATTCTCACCTTGACTTTCATGAAAGAAATATTTTGAGGAGTTAGAAAGCAAGAGAGGAAAAGATGCAGATTTCCTTTGCACCGTGCCTAGGATTTGCAAGGCCAGCATATGAAATGGAGCAGCTTTCAGAGCTGGGAAGGAGACAGTTCCTGAAATGTGTACTGAGCTGGGCATTTTTAATCCTCAGCATGAAGTGGTGGACAGTGGTGCTGAGCATACTCATACCAGTGCAAAAAATAAATTTTAAAAACTGCAGTATAGCAAGAGAAATACTGATTTTTGGCTGGCAAAATCTTAGCTGAAAAAGGAAACCTGGAAAAAGACAGACACAAAAAATCCTTGGAGATAAATACTTTGCCACTTTAGAAAGTCAGAAGTAAGGAACAAAAAAAAAAAAAGGCTTTTAGTGAGCTTTTAGAATATAATGGGGAAACTGTACTGCTCAAATGTGACATGCTTATTTGCGGGCATTAACACATGTGAAGACAGAATTTTGGGTTACTGTATTATGATACACAACCGTTTGGATAATTTGCATGCATAATTTATATGATTAATAAATTAGGCAATGCTAATACAAGTGTACTACAGTAAGCCACTTGTAGCAATTGCCAGCACTCTAGCAGGCAACATTAAATACTATGTTCTGCTCCGGTGAAGCTTTGAATATTTTAATGTCAACTTGCAGTTCCCAAGCTGCAAAGGGATCAAAGGGGGGGAAGAATGTTCCTTACTTTTATCCCTCTTACGGGAGAATCACAATAGTCACCAGATACCTTGTGTAGAAATGTCAAACAAACTCAACTGAAAAAAATAAACAAAAGGATTTACTAAAATCACTTGAGTAAAAGTGTAATGCAGATGTTTATAAAAAGTGAGATACATTTAAGTCCTAAAGTTTTGTATTTAACAGCTTGAGTAAAAGGAACATATCAAATATGCATAGAATACTCTTAATACTGGGATAAATCAGTTGAAGAAACAGAAAGATAAGCATACAATGGGCCTGCATTAAAAAGTTGTATTATGAGCTAGCTCCCATCTGAGGCCAAGATCTGAAAGTGCTGCAACTGATGTCTGAGTTTCTTTTACTGCATTCATGCCAAATTCATAAGGCCTATGAGAAAATTCAGCAGATTAGGCCTTTAATCTGGTATCTCCATCTAAATAGAAAAGTATCAGATATGGCTAGGCTACTCAGGGTATCACGGTGTCTAGAAAACACTGATACTGTTATCCTAGCTTGAAATTTCAGATCAGGCTCTCAGCCTTGTGCTATGAAGAATTTATTTCCTGCTACAAGGGTTTTTTTCCTACTTTGCCTAATGTAAATTTCTATTCATCAACATTCTCATTTTTAAATTCCTGTACTTTTAAGAAGTATCTTGTGAAATGAAAGAGGTGCATCATATTCTTGCATCACATTCTGAGCACAGTTAGGCTTTGGCTTACACCAAGCTTTTAGAAGACACTGCCAGCACTACTCTGTCTCCCAACATTTTACCCAGGGCATAGGCAGCTTGCATGTTCTGAAGCAATTACTATACTAAGTACCCAGTGATGTATCTTTCCCAGAAACTGAAAATAAAGGTATAAAAAATCCACACAATAATTTATGGGCGTTAACATATAGGTGTAAGTTTCTCCAGGGGTAATTATGTGACTATGCTAATAATGCCAAGGATGCTTTGATACATTAAAACAAATTCTCACAATGATGATTTTCATTACTGTCAGGAGTGTATATATTTAAACAGGAGAAGGGGATGAGAGAGGCCCATATGTCTTTGCAAAAATAACCCTCTCCCTTCATGCTACAGGCAAGCTGAGGAAGCCCTGTTTGACACAGAATCTTACCTTAGCCGTGTTTACTGGAAATCTCCTGTTTTGAGAGCAGAAGACTACACAAAATGGGCTGAGGGGAGCAGCATGTGTGGTTTGCAAGGATAGCTGGAAGAATGGGTATTACTGACAGCAAAATGATCAAAACCTCCTGGGCTTTACAGGACTTCTGTACTTTTAAAAAGTGCAATCTAGCAGAGTTTGGAGCAGACTGCTGTGGTTCAGAAATGCACCTGCAGACCTCCATGACATGTCTGACTGCCAGGATAGATTAGCAGGCCTTGGAGACAGGAAGGTTCCCAGTTCAGAGAAATTTCTCCCAAAGCTTCCCTTGACTTGCTGGCCAACAGCTGGCATGGAGCCCCAGGTGTCCTTGAAAAATTCTCCAGTACATTGCTCATCACTCCCATGGTGAGGGCTCAGTATATTTTCAGTTGTTGTGGAGACACCAGAAAGCAATCCCACCATAAAGGCTGCCCTGTAAAGTGGGCTCAGGCTGCAATGCCTGTGCTTGTTTTCCAGTATTGTAATTGCCCAGCTGGCATTTAACTTTACACAGTTGAAGTTTTTTTGCCTTCAAATTTTTTTTTTTTTTAAGCTTTTCTTCTAGTGAGGCTAATGTCTAATCCTTTGACCTCTTGCATTAAGTCTGTGTCAAATTGCACTCTTTCAACACAGCAAACCACTACCCTAATGATCCACAATTACTAGTGTTACAGAAGCATCAGTGACAGGGAGACAGAGTTCTGCCCTTGCTCTGGGGTGGCAGTGGCTGTGGTGAGGGTAGGAGATGTCCTGGTGGGTGAGCGAGTGGCAGGCGTGTATTTTGAGAGGCTGTATTTGCATTTCCTGCCCCTTGCAAGCTTGTCAGGCGTGCTGGGACCGAGTCTTGGCTTGTGGAAATGATTACAAGGCAATTTATACCAAACAACAATCCCTACTGTTGTGTTTGTTACAAACTTGGCTGCAGCACAGTAGTGTTTAGTGGATTAATAATGTCTGCTTTTGGCCTCTCCGATTCCCTCAGCAAACAATTTTAATGTATAATAAATGTTCTCATTTAGTCTAACTAGAACAGAGCCCAGGGGGCAGAATAGCCATACCTGCATGCTGAGGAGAGACTCTGGGTTTCCAGACGAGAGACAAGCTTTCTCCCCTCTCCATGCCAGGGTCCAAGACTTCTGCCATTTTGCAGGATCAGCTTTGCTGAAATCCCCCTGAAATTGCAGAAGGGGCAATGCCAGATGTGTCCTTCCACAGGAGAAGGTCTGTCCAGTCAAAAGGGTCACAGTGGGCAGCAAAGGCAGCACAGAGTCACAGGGACAGGCAGATATTTGTTGAGCATTTGGCATTTTGAAAAAGAACAGCACATTTTAAAATTTAAAAATATATGAATATGTATATAAAATATGCAAAAATGAGTATTTCACACCAATGATTGATCACAGTGCATGCTGTGAGGGCATATGAGATGGAGTAAGTGGCGTATGGTCTTGCCTTTGCATAGGAAGCCTGAGAACTACAAACCGGTTAGAAATCTGTATGGTTTACCTTGTTGATTATCAGTCTCTTCTGGGAAACAAAGAGTCTGCCCATGTTTCATAATGTGTGTAGTAGAAATACCAGGATATGCAAATACGGAAGTTACACAATGAAAGCAAAACTGAATTAAAGCTGTTTACAGTCAAAAAATGAGGGAACCAGAACTGCAGCCTTTTTATTGCTACACCACTGACATGAGTGTGTGCACAACCTGGCTATTTAGGTGCTTGTAATATTGTATGGTACAACTGTTTCCATCTTCCCACTGCTGTTTATGCCTCCTCAGTAACAGCTAAAATGGAGGCTACCAATCTTGGGTATAATGAAAGAGGAATGTTTTAAGTAGTCTTATGAAGCTTTATGACAGCTATCATTTGATCAAATAATGAAGAATAGCAATTAGCACTTAAAGTCAAGTGATGGACTGTTGACTTTTAGCCTGGGGAGGAGGGCTGTGGCAACACCTCTGTGACAGCCGGTGGATGGAGTCTCTTTACTATTGAACTCTGTGACCCAAATGCTGTGGCTGAGCATCTACCGTAAGAAATGCAGGTTGTGTGACAGGTCCAGGTGCCCTCTGATGCACCATGGTGAACCTCACCCGCACTGTCTCCAGTGACGGGCTTGCCATTCCTGTACACCAAGGTCCTGCATATGCAAAGCTCTGGGCGAGACGGACAAGTTCAGTCAGACAGGTTGGGCTAGTGTCTGCCACAAAAAGGTGGGCAAAGAAATTCATTTTGTCTTGGCTTATCAGAGTGATGCCCTACCATCCCACTGCTCAGTGTTGTGTGTCACTGGCAATTTTCACTGCCACAAATAGGTGTTGCTTGACCACTGCTAGTAAAACAACTAAAAGTATATACGTAAAACAATTTGACAAGCATCAGAGAAAAAACATTGTCAAACAAATTATTTATCAAATGTTATTTGGTCATACTCAGGGAAAAGAAAAAGACTTATTTGGTGCAGAATATCTAAGCTATCTACATTATTTTCCCAGAGCTATGAGACTTGGGTTTGCCTTTAATCCAGACTGACTAAATAGGAAATCTTCTCCTGCACAATTCTCCTCATTAAGCATGCCAGATACATTCTTCTTATTTCTTCACGAAGTATTCACAAATGTTTTCTGAAATTAGTTTGTTTGGTACTTCATACGCTTTGTTGTTTGGTTGATTTTTCAGGGTGAAAAGGGACGGAAATCTTCAACAACTTCTTGCAGTTGTGGGGCATTTCTTTATATCTACTCCCTTTTAAGACACTGTTGTAGAGAATCAGTAGTATGGAGTATGAACACAGCAAAACAGAAATGTTAGTGAGAAAGCCAGATCTCTAGACTGGAGTTTATATTAGCTACTCAGGAGGAAAATAAAAATACAACTGAGATATAACCCTTTAAATAAATGTAGGAACATATTAAATACAGATACACTTTTGAAATCTGAACCCAAGAGTATATCAGGATTTTGAAAGTTAGCTTTGTCTTTATAGCAAGTCCATGCAAACTTCAGGTTCTAAGCCTGAGACCAGAGGTATTGAAAACTAACAGCCACATTTGTTGTAGTGTGAAAATGTAGGTGAAATAACATCTTCCTTCAAACATTTTCTTCTCTTTTCATTTTTTTTCCTAATTGTCTCCATTTTTCCTTTGTCAGCTATAAAACATGTAACCAACCACAAATAACTATAAAGATGGAAGAGGGAGACTGTAAACAGGCCATTTTCGCTCTTAATTTATTTTGCTTATTCATATTTTGGACATGTTTATTTGTTCATAAGATTGCTGTATATGAATAAAAGCACGAGAAATACTCCCAAGCCATTGGTTACAAATGATTTAAAGCTCACTTCTTCTCTAAAAATTAATCATGTAAAATGAGAGCTTTCTGTCTGCAAGTCTACTCATCTCCCTGTCTGTATCCAATTATGTCAGCTCTTACGAGATTCAGCCCAAACTGAGCAGAAATGCTGTGATTGATCTCAACAGCGCCTGGAACACGGGGCGATTTTGAAGCATTTTGGGGTATTTTTTTCTCTTGCTAACTGCCCAGCCCCGACAACCCAGCTAACAAGGCAGGTTTCTGTTGTCCCTGCTGTCCCATGTCCGGCGTCACTCAGAGGCTGCCCCAGGGATGCCTGTGAGGTGCTTTGGGGCAGCCTTGTGCAGCAGCGGCCCGGCCCGGCGCTGGTGGCCAGAGGGCCAGGAGAGAGCGGAGGGAGCGTGGCTCAGCACAGGCAGAGCCTGCTGGCCCAGCACCCAGAGAAAAACAGCCATCATTTACCTGCACACCACCTGCTTTTATGGCTAAGAAGGTGAAGGTGTGACACATCTGGCAACTCACAGGGCCATTCTTCAGAGAGAAAATATAGTTTAAGAGAGACATTTCCTACACTTTCTATGTCATGAGGGGCTGTGCTGTTTGGGAGGAACGGTTCATTACATCCATGTGAAAGTATTGGTGCAATTTTTGTAGTGGATTATCAAATGCCTGAAGGCTTTATAGATGTGTTCATTCTGTGTACAGATGAACCCACCACTTCTCCAAGCTTGCTCGGCAGCGCGGTTTAAGTCTCCGATGCAGGTCCACTGATCTTTGGATTTCCTTGAAACAGCCCATTTGGAATGATCGTTAATGGAATAAAAGGTGGAATTCAATGGCATCCCTATTAGGTTTATGTTATAGACGTGGTAGTTGAGAGAGCAATTTGAGGGAAGTTTTTGACCAGAATGCTGCCAGGATTCAGCCAACAAATCGGTTTTCAGTTCCTGAGCCATCCAGGCCACGTAGATATCTGTGGAATAACACAGGGTGTGGGAAATTAGTCTTTAACGTTCCTTCATTTCAGAGGGGACTGAAAAGCATCACCTTAACTGGGCTCATTTAAGTCCAATGCATAAAGTGAGCCAGAGGGAATTTTGCCCCCTCCCCTTATTTTGAATTTTATTTCAGAATTTAATTTCTGCTTCTCCTCGTTCTCCTGAAAAACCTGTTACAAACAATCAGCAGGAAGAAAAAGAAAGGAAAAAAAATTTCAAGCCTTCTTCATAACAAAAAGAAAGCAGATGATTAAAAGCCTGTTTTTGTTCTTTGTTGTAACTGTTGAATAACAGGAAATAAATTTTCTGAAAACCCCACTGTGGAACACCTTAAGGCATTTGAAGGACCAGACAGCTTTTTGCTTTGTGGGGCTGAGAGAGTATTATGATGGGACACCATTCCTTGCCTTCTGTTGCATTTATTTCTGAAGCTGAACTTCTTTTTTCCCACTCAAAGAAAATACTAATTGCCAAAGAGCATATTAATTGCTTATTTCTTGCTTGAGAATGTGTCCTAGATAGAGCAATAGGTACTCTTACCATCTATGAACAAGTGTGACTTTGCAAAGTGAAGAAAGGTTTCCCCCTGAGCTGACTGGAGCTTGGAGAGGTGGCGCAAGGGGACCGAGGGCAGCCTGGACCCTGCACAGAGCTTCTGTAGGTTTGGGAGATCAGCTTGAAAGATGTTAGGGATGGAACAGCTGTAGATTCCTGGATTATAGCTCAGCATCTGTTGATCTGAGAAAAACCCAAAGAAATGAACACATGTGGTATTAAAGTGGGTTAAAGAGAAGCAATCAGGAGAGTAAACAAATCCTTCTTAATCTTCACAGCCTATCTCCTGGAAGAGTTCAGTGTCAAAGTATCTTATTTTAGCAACCAAAACCATGTTTAATTGCTTTGTATTCTGACTGGCCCTGCAGCATGTAGACTGGCTGGGAGAGTATGCTCAGGTTTTTCCACTTATACCTCATTATTCTTAGCAGAACTGTTAACCGGTGGTCTCAGTCCACTGCCACTTCCAGCCATGCTCATCTTCAAACCTCTAAGCTGTCACAGCGCTCAGACAGCATGTGTAAATCCAAGCCTGTCCATATTTGCAGTAGTAGTTTCCAGCCAGTTACAGTTGCCAAGCCAAATGCAAACAGAACTGCCACAAGCTCTAGTTTGGTTTGAGAACCTAAACTTTCAGTGTCTGGCTTGAATTTGCAGAAGAAATCTACTTTTCTGTACAGTGCACAGCTTAACTGCAGAAGTCCTCGCGATGGATATTGTAAAGAGGAAGGGAACAAATGGGCTCATTAGATGAGTTCATGGAAGACCAGTCCATCAGGAACTTTCCAGTCTTTCCGGCTCAGGAAATCCCTGAACCACAGATTACCAGAAGCTGGGAGGATGGAGCAGGGAAAGCATTAGTGTAAGTGTCTCATTTTCTTGTCCCCTTTTCCTAAACACACTCATACATGCTCTTCCACAAGCAGGAACCTGGTTTAGATAACTCTGGGGTGTGGCCAGCCTGTTCATTTGCAGAGCGTATATGTTTCATTAATATAATTTGAGGTTTGTAACTGAGGAAAGAGTGAAAAACAGTGTGAAAAGTGTTAAGGAGCATGCCAGTATGGCTTCTTGTAATGCCTTTTGATAGTCCCTTTTCAGGATTCCAGTACCAGATATCACTGTCAGATTGTTCTGAATCTTACAGGTATAGATTTTGAGGCTTTTTATTTTTAGTATTGGTATTTTATGTGGCTAAAAGTACCTGGGTAAATTCTGGATGATATTTCTTCCATACTTCATATTTCTGATGTGTCAAGGCTACTACTCCAGCTCAAACAGTGGTTGCCTTACATCCTACTTGGTAATTCCAAAGCATTTTGTATGCATGGACTGAGTTTACCCTCGATTTGCACTTGTGACTATTAATATCTCAATAGTCCCCACAGGGAGATAGAGATAGAGTGGAAAAGTGAATTTCCCACAGGAAATCGTTGGATAAGCATAATTGAAGGCAATAATGATGTTTCCAGGCCCCACTTGGTTTCCCAATTTGACAATGAAGGACAAGAACAAGCAATTTTTGAGGCAAAGCCTCAAGGAAAGCAGTCAGAGAAGTGCAGTGGGGCAAAGGCTTTCTTAGGGAGATGATTTTCATACCTATTTCTGTGAACTGGTCATATTTGAAGGTTATACAGATGGCTGTCTGTCCGTAGGACTCCCCACTAGCTGGGTACCCATAACCATCCTCAGGGATGGGAGGGAACAGGGGCACGCTGTGAATCACCCAGAAGCCTTGGGATTTGTCCAAGAGCAGAAATCCTGTCAAAAAAAAGTTATTGCAAATGAAGTAAGAAGGAAAAAGCCCTGAGATGATAGAGCTGTGTCCTGCTTTGGATTTGCTGCAGTAGATACCACAGTTCAGTGTGTTAATGTCTACAGTAAACTGGCTCCAGAGTAGATTAATGGATTATAGGAGACACTAATATTGTATTAAAATTGCATTAATTCTCTCCAACATAGCCTAACTCAAACTATCACCATGTTTCTTTTGGAAAAACAAAAAAACAAACAAACAAAACAAAAAAAAAACCCAACCAAACAAAAAAAACCAAAAACCACTTTTCAAAACCTTTCTTTCTCTGCTCAAATTTGGTCTTCAAAAAGTCTGATGATTTAGTGGCTGAGACCCTCTCTCCACAACCCATTTTCCTTCCCTTCACATATTCTCTGTGTATGGGGAAACAGAGTCTGTCAATACCATGTCTTCTTCCACAGCCCAAATTCTCCTCTGCGGAGAAGCAGCAGAGCGACGGGCTGTGCCTCCCCCCACAGCAGGGTGCTCTGGGGAGCAGCACAGCTCCTGAGTCGTCCCCATTGCTGCAGCCTGAAAATACAGCCCTGCAAAATGTGGTCATCCCAGAGTCAGGCTGGGCAAACCTCATCTGCTTCCTCAATGGAACATTCAGACCTCCACTGAAGTTTACGCTTATTTAAAGACTTGCTTTACTTTAACTGCATACTTCAGCACATCCATGATCTCAACAACAGTTTCTTGCCCCAGAGAGTTTGGAGGGGTTTATGTTTAGGGTGCCTTTCCCTTCACATCTTGTGCTGCTGTTGCTATTAGACTCAGGGCAATGTGGTCTGCACTCGCTGAAAGTTGCTATATGAGTTTTAATTCTTGAGAATAAAGAGTCCATAAGCCCTCAGATTTCGTCAACATAGCACAAGCATAGCAAAACCAAACCAGAAGCTGCATCATATATAACTATACAACAAACCATGCATCACGCAAATAATTCTCCAGTTTTGCTTTAGGCAGGAATTTTAGATACGCAGATAGACAAACAGACAAATAGATGCTATCCACAACTTCATAAAGGAGAAAATAATAGCTTGAGACTCTCCCTGTACCTTTGGTATGTCCTCTTTGCCAACTATTGGAGTCTGATTCAGGGACCTCATCGTTGTATATTGCATACGCAATGCTGTTCCTCTGCAGAAAAACACACATTTCTGAAACATGATATTCAGTAAAAGGAAGGCATTTATGCAAGCATGTTCTATGGGAACAGAAGAAAGAATTCAGGACTTCTCTGTGTGAACATCATGAGCCTAATCCTTCTCCCAGTTGAGTTGACACAGTCTCTGCAGAAGTTACAGTAAAATAGACCTGAAGACTCAGCATTAGGATCCTGGTTAATATAAAGTGGAAGTTCTCTCAATCGTTGCAGTAGCCCTTCCTCAAGAGGTCGAATATGCTCACTAAGACAATTTATATGGGCTTATTGGGCACTCACTTGCAAAGAAGTTCCCCCTCCTTTTTTTTTTTTTTGTGCCACTTTTTGATTTAGCAACCAGATCCAATAAAAATGTTTGCTGAGGAAAAATAGACATGACAAGTGTTCTTATGAAGGACAAAAAATTAATGCTTTTTTGCAAAATACTTGCATATGGCCTCACCTTATTCTCCCTGAACTTCAAAGAAATTGGGAGATGCTTCCCCTCCCGATGTACTTTGAGTTTGTAAACAGTTTATTACAATTACAGCAAGACTTGGAATAGGACAGTTGCTGGGTTGCCAGTATTTGACTGCCTTCTGGGAATCTCTTCTACATAGAAATTAATGACACTCTACCACCACTAACCCACAGCAGAAATGCAAAGACACACCCAAACTCCCAAGAATACTATGTAGATGGTAAAAAAAATAACTATAGGCAGATCTTGTGGTATTTTATAATCACTTCACACAAATATAAATGAGGTATCTGACTGTGGAGGGAAAAAAAGGCCTAGCAAGCAGCATATCACTGCTGAAGCAGTTACAGTGATTTCAGGGAGAAGAGCAAAACCCAGATTTGATTTGAGACAGAGCATGAAAGACATGCACATGGGAGGACTTGGGACAAGTGTCTGTAATAGTCACCACTGGCCCTGGTCTGAGTTCATAGCGAGGTCACAGCTTCAGATGTTGTTCAACATGAATTGCAGAGAAGCTGCCAAAGGGACTACGTACCAACACTAATTTTTTTGATGGGCAACACTTTAAGTGTGTGAAAGGCTTGGCTAGAAATTGGAAGTTCAAGGGTAACTTCTAATTGTAGCCAAAACTGCAAATAATCTGCCCAGCTGTCAAGACACTCCCCTTGACTTGCTTTAGTAGATCTAGTTGGTCAGGTCCAGGCATACCTCTAAGTGCTTATTTTGGCTGGTTTAATTTCATTTGCATGTAGTATCAGGTAAGTGTACTAATAAAATGATAATTAAATGTCACTTGCCTCAGATTCATACATCTCGTACAGCTGCTTCAGTGTTTGTCCCAGAGCACCCTGTGTCATGTTGATGAGGTATTTACCGAGCTGCCACTGCGGAGCCAGGGTGTCCATGTACATGTACTCCAGCCCCAGCATAGGAATCTCTCCTTTGGCATGTTTTGGCAACTTGTAAAGAGCAAACCTGCAACAGTGAAGAGCAATTGTTTTTTACAACCATCCTGTTTGAATGTGTAAATCAGTATCTCCTTCCCACGTGAGGATTTAAGAGCTGGGGATGCCTATGCTGGAGGGGGACCAGTGCCACCAGATGTGGTGTGGATGTCTCTCGGCCTGGAGGAAGTGACCAAGTTTAGGAACCAGCAGCACTTTGGCAGCACAGTACCTGCTGCATACAAGTTTGTTCTGCTTCTTAGCAAGCAAGGGAGGCTGTTTCTGTGGCCAGACTGCTGTTTTGGTACCCCGAAAGAATTTGAGGTGGTCCTGGTTTGGAGTCCTGCTTAGCCACCAAATCCCTATTGCTCCTGGTTCTGGTAGAGAACCTCAGGTACCAAACTCAGTCTGACATTCTCATGGTCAACCTGGACCCCTCTTACCAATACATTTTTATATTATATAACTTTATATGAAATAGATAAAATTATGTATTAAAATTATAAAAATGCATGTTATATTTATACATATTAAAACCACAAAATAAGTATAAAGCCGTGTGATAATGCTGTTCCAATCCTACTTTTCTTAACAGACTCACACTCTGCTGAACTGTTGCAGACTGGATATTTGCAAACCATTAGCCAGAAACACAAATCTCTTCAAAATTGTAAAGCAGTCAATATTGTCAGTAAATGGCTCAGTTCATATTAATGTCTCTGATGAACTAAACAGGTTTTCCCAGTGCACAAGTCCATGGGATTAATTGCAATACAATTAATTGAGCCACTTTCTTTGAGTGCTGTACTTGAGTAAGTTATTTATGCCAATAGTAAGAACTGAGTGGCATTATATTTAATCCTATACTATTTACTAAAAATGCAGCCTGACTGTACTTGACCCTTCAAGTATATCAGGAGGAGCAGCCTTGTCCTACCAATTTACAGTCTTAAATTGGTCAAAACCAGCATCTCTGAAAGCAGGTAAGAAGTGGCAGGAAAGCATTTTGCTAGAAGAACTTTTAATCTATGGGAAACATACATGTACTAGCAGAAGAGAAACACTTCACTGGTGATCCTGGTTTGCCTTCATTGCCACTGAGTGATGTTCCTTAAATATCTCAGGAGAAATTGTTGCTGATGACAGATCACAGAGAAGAAAAAAAATAAATCTATATAGCAAGTCTGGGGAGAGCTGTCCATGCATGAGGCGTCACAACAATTCCTTTATATGATATGAAGATTTGGAAAGCAGAGGAACAGCAGTAGCTACAGTAGTACGAACTGATCCAGGAATTAGTATACAAAGCCTTTCCAAACATTCCTTTGAAATGTATTGGAAGAATTTATGCTCTCAGGGTGTTTACAGCCTTGAATCTGACAAATCCATGTTAGCAGGTATGCTCACGGAAATGGCAGTAGTTGAGCTATCAGTAAATTGCTTGCCAATTCCCAGTGGATACGTGTTTTGGCCCTTTCCAGAAAAGCAGTTGAGTGTATTAGCAACTGAAGTTGTATAAAAGTCTTCACTGCTATTTGTGCACAGGAAGTTTCTCAAGAGTTTAGGCATTTGTGGGAGCAGAGTGAAAGTTATTTTCCTGAGAATTAAGGAAAAACAAATCTGCTTATACCCGGTTAGCATTGTCACATTGCTTGTGACTGAACACTAACTTACTACAAGTAATCACATCTTTACTTCTTAATCACTTCTTCTACCACCACCCCCCAAAAAAAAACCCCAAACAATGGACATCAGTGGCTTCAATCCTTGACTCAACACTTCTTGGAAAGCAGAGTTTTGACTTTTATTTGCATGAAAAGCTTCCCACAGAATACAGTGAGTTTGGATGAACAAAGGAAAGCGTCTGTGCCCTCTTAAGAGAGCTCACCCTACGGCCATTTGCTCTGGTAGCCCCTGTGAGAGGTGAAGATGGTGGGATGAGATCCTGAGTGGAATGAAAACATGGGGGAGACTTTTGCCAGCCCAGACACTGCGTGTGGGTAGGAACTGCAGGCGCGGCTGGGGAGCACAGGTGGGATCAGGTCAGATAAGGCAAGTGATTCCTCCAGTTCGGCAGCAACTGAAAAGATGTCTGAATACATGAGTAATTACAGAATATTGCAGGATGAAACCACTGAATACTAAGAACTCACATAAAGCTCTTTCTAACTGAATATAAAACCTGCAGTGCTGTGTTTGTTTGAAAGGGCATTGACATATTTTGGTTAAGAGGAAGCTTTTCTCAGCAGTTTCAGTTCTGCTTCTCCTATCAGCTTCACAGCAACTAAATCCAGAATCAGGAAAAATCTGACTATTTCTCGTCAATAAACTAGGATGATCCCTGCAGATAGGCAAGCTTCTCTTTCATTTGATCATGGCACACTGGAAAGGAAACCTTCCCTGTCCTTCCTGCTAAATTTGTCAGAAAGGAACACGGTTTTGCCTGTGCAGACCCCTCAGTTCCCCTCTGGAATGGGTCCCACGTTGCTCGTGTTCACACAGAAGCACAGGTGACTTACTCCTAGCCACAGCTTTCAAATAATTTCTCAGAGAATTTGGACACAAGAATTATGTTCATTTAAGAAATGGATGGTAAATGTTTTTTTGTTTTTGTTTGTGTTTTGATCTGTTTTTTTTTTTTTTTTTATGTTTAGCTTTAACACAAACAGACTCAAGGAATAATTGCAGTTTGTGGAGAAATGAGGTTTCTCTTAAGTTGTTGGCTAGCTGCACCAACTAAGAGTCCGATTCCTGAAAAAATGACATTATTCAGAAGGGACTTGGCAAGGGTGACAAGTCACAGGGATGGACTGGAACCTCATATGTTTGATGCTACGCTAATACAGAGCAAAGCTGGCTTTATGCTCCTTGAATAGCCTGCCTGCAGTGTGAGAAGCTCCTGCCTTCCCTGCAGCTAGCTCTGTGGGCAAGGGAAGGGATGTGCAAGAATAGCACCTACTCCTTTATCACTTGTATCCAAACTAATCACTGTTCCATGAGAAAGACACTTTTATTTTGAAACTGGTTGATATTTATCTTTGGGAGGCTTCTGTGCTCTTTAAGAGCTCTTGTTTCACTTTTTAAGCGTGGGCTGGCTATTACGTAATTACACTTTGTGTCTTTCATCTTCAAAGTGCATTAATCCAATTAATCATTTAATACCCAAACTTGGGCTCACTGCTGGCAGCGGGATGGCACCAGCTCTAACGTGCTGGCGGCTCCGGCGGTGGGGAAGGACCTCCGCTCTTCAGTCACGAGGTGTGGACGGCGCTTTCCCACACTGCCGCCCCTGTCCCGCGCCTCCCCCACACCCCTCCCGGGGCAGCCCAGCCTCCGCTGCCGTTGGGGTACGAACGACAAGGCTAAGGGCAAGAAACGGATGTTTGCCCTCAGCCAGATGAGCTCCGTGCCGGAGCCCTGGCCCAGGCCAGGCACCCCCGGGGCCGCTGGCGGCGAGTGCAGCCTTGGCACGCGAACACAGGTTACACTCCCTTTGATGATGAGACATGAATGCTGTGTAAAACGGTGATTATTTTGCGGTTAGTCATAATGCAGTAGGGTGGTTGGTTCAGTGAAACAAAATCACATTTCAGTAACTTGTGCTAGGTTTTCCAAATGCAAAATTCAGCTACTACTCACAGGCTAACAGGAGTAAAACAGTGATTGCTATGTATTACTTCTCCGTGATCCACCTACTTGACACGGTTTAATCTCAAGTGTTATTTACTCACCCAGAGTTTCTCCCCTGCGTGGTATTTACTTACCAATCGACCATCTCCCCATCTTCATTCCTGCAGGAAATCTCAGCTGCCCACAGGGGCGTGGAGGAAAGAAGCAATAGCACAGCAAGGTGACACGGTGCAGATCCCGCAGGCATTTTGGTTTCTCGGCAGCACAGGGCGAGCACTGAGTAGGCTCTAAAAGGAGAAGTTGTGTTGCATTAACTGTCAGCTCCTGCTGTGTGAGGCAGTAACACACCCTGGGTGGCTGGCGGCAACGGCTGAATCAGCCTGGGGAGTCGAGCTCCCGCCGCAGGGACGGACGGCTGTCGTCAGTGGGGCCAAGGCTCCTGGGAGCAGCTGGAAACTGCTCACACTTTCTTTGGGCAACAAAATGGCAAAATGACAGTTGTCAAGTTATGGTTTTGGGAAAACTTACTCTTGTATTTTAGGAAGTAGTATTTTGACTATCTAGAATATTCAGGGTATTCTGCTTTAAAAAAAAAGAAAAAAAAAAAAAAGGCTGAAGATACCGAAACCCTTTTTGTTTTCTTTTTAGTGCTGCATGACCGAAGTACGAATTTTTTACAACTATCTGAAAAAAAAATGGTGTTCAGACAAGCAAAACCAAATCATTTCCACCTCACTACCTCTCCATCCAGCCCTTGCACAGCCTTTGCACTGTTCCTGCAAAGAGGGTTTCTGGTGCGGTGTGGAGCCCTGCCCGGTTGTGGCTCTGGCAGTGAGGCCTTCATTTGTCTGTGGGGATTGAGCCCGCAGGGACTGACAGTCAGAGAAAATGCTCTGATCTCTGAGCCACAGTAATTTACTTACAAGTAGTTAATATATTTTTTTAATTATCTTTTAAGTGCATTAGCATTTCTCTTGGGAACAATGTGTGAATCGAGCAATTTTACATCTGATAATCTTTTAGCAACTCACACATAAAAAGCTTCAATTTGTATTTTGGTGTGTAAAATATTCTTTCTCCCTCCTCATTATGTTTACATTAAAAGGTGATGATTTTCATTAAAAGATGTTGATACCACATACGGGATATTTCAGCCTCAGGGAAAGTCTTGTGCAATAGGCTCTGGGCATTTTAGCATAACAGAAACCCTCACAACCTTCTCAGTATTTTGTCTCCTTTGTAGTATAGCCTTTCCAACACTGTAATAGATGTGTAAATTGGGTGTGTTCGACAGAATCAGGATAAAATTGAATAGGCTTAAAGTAAAGAAAATCAACAAACCCAGAAAGCCAGGATTTTGAAGGTATGGATGAAGACCTGAATTTTGCTGCTTAGACTCGTTTATTTTGCCTTTGGTGGGAGATCAGAGCTCTAACACAGTTGTGAGGAACCACTTTCAACCAGCCCAGCCCGGTCTGTCTTTTTTTCTTGCTCTCATGAATTGCAACGTGCATAGAGGGGGTAAATAAAACACACAATGTGCCAGGAATGTGTTAGCTGTTCTCATTTTCTGTCTGGGACTTCTGACTGCTTACAAAGCAACCTTTCCACTCCTCACAAAGAATTGCCTTGCTAACAGGGGGTTCTGCCATGCAGGATGCTGACCATGTTTTGCCAGCTTCTGAGTGAAAATGGAGAGGGCTCAGCGCATGGTACACGTGACACCTGGCAGCGGTAGTGATATCTGGGAGCCAGAGGAGTAGGTGGTGGTGAAAGTCTGTTCTTGGTGCCAGGGAAAACCAGGAGTGGTATCTGGAGAGGCACAGCCCAGCCTGGCAGAGCCAGCCCCGGTGGAGTGACAGGGAGGCGCAGGGGTGCACCCTGTACCTGTGGTGACTGATTGCACTGGGACAGTCTGAGTGCAGAAAGAGGCGATGGAGGGGAGACTCGGTGGAGGTCTGTGTAGTCAGGACTAATCTAAAGATGAAGAATGAGAGAGACCAGTTCACTGTTATTATATGATCTGCCCTCCATAAAAGTTTAAACTTTTAAAATTCTATCACAGCTGCTACTATTGTAATAATAACTTCCTAAGATATTTTTTCTTCCTGTTAGGACTTCGCAATGCATAATGGAAATATTTTCATTATCACAGGTAACCACCGAAAAAAAGGCCATAAACACTGTCTATGTTTCATTGACTGAGTGTACCTCAGGCTTCCATTGAGTTCCTTTACAGCTGTCACATATTTTCTCTGCAGATCAAGGATGTAGAAGTCCTCAACTGCGAATATGGCAAGAACACAATTAAGTTCCTTCGCCTTCATAGAGAAGGGAAGAAACATTTCGTTAAAGAAGTGGAAGTGTGTACGCATCTCCGCCTGACTTCTGCTCAAGAGTACCTGGAGGGAAACAACTCTCTTGTGATACCTACAGACACCATAAAGAATACTGTCCTTGTGTTGGCCAAAAAAAATGGGGTATTTTTTACTTTTTTAATAAGCCTTTAATAAGCTGTTTCTTATGACTTCATTTGGAAGTGTTTGTGATACTAACTTTATTTTCAAAATGCATCAAAATAATCTCTCCCCCATCAGCATGTGAGATCAGCACTAAAGTCACCTTCAGTGATTTAGGAGAGAATTTTCCAGAGCCTTTTTTTGTAGATCTATCATATGAGAGTCATCTTTTTTTTTTTTTTTTTTTTTTAATTTAATTTAATAGCACATAATACTGTATTATTCCTATATAGCATTTTTAAACAGAAGGCCTCAAAGTATGTGAGACTCCTCTTAATTCTGTTAACTGCGTTCTTACCTCCCTCAGTTGCATCTATCACAGTGACAATCTGTAGCATAAATTGTCAGTCTCAGTAATGAAATCCCATCTTTAGCCAGTAAAGCTTAATCAGAATATCACTATGATTATTTCAGCATTATATCCTCAAAGTGTAAGGCTTCTGTAGCAGTTTCTCTCAGACCAAGGACTGCAGTTTGCTATACCACAGAATGGGGGATTTCTGACATGACCCTGTAGCTGCTATTTGCAGAGTATGCTGCAAGCTGATCAAATGACTAGGCACAGTGCACAAAACCAGAAATGAGAGAAATCTGTATTTCTAACAACATTGATCCTTCCCAAATATTTACAACAATCAGAACAATCTATTTTTGTATGAGGTAATTGCTTCTTTCTAATAATACTGTTTGCTGTCTTAGATCTCAACTTTGGAACAATTTGCTATAGATATCTGCAAACACTTCATGACAACATTTTGCCAAGTGGCATACGTCAAAACCTACGTTCAAGAAGTACCATGGCAACGTCTACATGAGGTATCTACAATACTAATACATTCAGTTTGTTTTAATGGAGCCATTTGTCTCTTATTTCCTGTTTTCAAGTTAAGATAGTATTTACTGCACTTTTACTTACATGTCTGCTCTAAATTGCAGAATGGCGTTCCCCACATCCACTCATTCATATGCGTTCCTGATGGCATCCGCTTTTGTGAAGCTGAGCAATGTCGAAATGGTGAGAAAAGAATTTGCAACTTCCCCTACTTCTCTGTAAATATTTCCACCGATGAGAGATGAAGATGGCTTTAGAGATACCTAAAGGCGTTGCAGGGCTTACAGCACAGCCAAATCACTCCAGAGGTCTAAAACAAAGAATACTTTTATATTCTAGTTTCGCAGTTCTTGATCTCTGAGACATGGCTGAAGAACTACTGTAGCTCTCATTTGTATGTATATCCTAAACGTATAATGGTTACAACAGCACATCCAGCAGAACTGCTATATACTGTCACAGGATTTAATAGCCTTCTGAGAACAGTCTGCCTACTTTTTTTTACATTATACTATATTCTGCAGTCTCATTATTATCATTGTGCTGTAGAGATGTATCATGAAACCACACGCTGTAGGCCAATTGCCTAGTTTGCAGTTATTTTCAAAACCCTGTCAACATGCCTTGCTTTTATTTCTAAGAAAGATGCAATTTCATTGCTGCAAGCTTCATGAGCTCTCAGGTCTATATGCAAACAATTTTTCACGTGAAAATACTTCAGAGTGTTTTTACTATTTTTGCACACCATGCATAAACAATGCAATTGTTTGGCTTCAGTAAGAGTTTTGTGAACTTAAAAGACATAGGCTTTCAAGCTCAACTGTCTGTCTATAAATTGGCATTCCAAAGAGAGTGTAAAAATCATCTCTTCTTACTATGACTCATCACAAGAGCATAAATTCAAGCTCACTGTGTTGGTGTTTCATTTAATCCATCTCTCAGACTACTGGGAACTGAGCTGAGACCACTACATCATTTCACACAGTGGGTTTAGAGGTTTTAGACATTAGTTCGGTACCTATCTATTACTGTCCTAATGTATCTTAGAACTATTTCCCATCCTACCCTCTCTCTATATTTTCCTGAAGTGTCAGGGTTAGGACCAGTGGCAAGACCAGTTTCACTTTCAGACAGGACACAAGTTCTAAAAGCTGCAGTTGAGCATTGTCCCTGTCTTCCTATTGAAAGAAAAGGGAGAGCCCGTACAAGTCTCCAGTGCCTCTTGGCCTAATCTTTTTTAATCTTCCTAGTAATGTTAACTACTGCAGTATTTTTGGCAGCCTCAATAGTATTGACTTTGGTTTCTGGAAAATGTTAAGAAAGAAACCTGAATGAAAAAAAGAATAAAAAGAGTTTATGCTTTCTTGAAAAGCTGCTGCTTTTAATGTGCAGATTGAATTAAACTTTTCATCATCTTGAAAATTCAGCATGAAATTTTGCAATTTCAGGTTTTACACAAACAAAAAGTCTTTAAGGCTTACTAAAGACATTGCCTTTCCTTCTTAAGTCTTCCCTTCATGTAGCCTTTTAGCTGTTTCTTTAGGATTCCCTGCCTAGGTGAACAATAAACAAAGAGAAGATTTTCAAATCCCTTTTATTTTTCTTATACGAGAACCTTCTCTATCATTAGCATCCTCCCATGCACCTATCAGCCAGACACAGAAATGTATTTCTCAGTTAATCCTCTCTTTTAATGCTTTTCTCATAATTAAAAGAAACCTAGTGAGGCTTAATAGAATTATAGGCTTATTTTTTGCCATTATATCAGCTGATAAAAGGTTCAGAGTTCTTTGGAAACTGAAAACATCGTAAGGAACTTAATGGAGTCAACATTTGATAACTAAAGACAGCAGAAGCACAAAACAAACTGAAAGCACAGCATGGGCTGCTCACCTCAAAAACTTTGCCGAGTCATTAAATTCTCCTGTGCAAGTTTCAGGTCAATTGCTGCACAGCCAGCCAGACAGCCAGCCTTTCAGTAAATCATTCACTGCAAGGAGCTCTTTCTAACAAGGCTATGTATTTGAATATGAGATAAATATATCTCCAGGTTCACTGATAGTATCTGCACTACATTAATACCCGTGTATTACAGTCTTATACCCAAGCAACGAATTCATCACCCCAGAATATCCTGTCCAAGGACAGTATCTTTAGATTTTTTTCAAAGCTTTCATAACAGGGGGATGTAGCCGAAATTACAGATACACCTCCTTGGACTCATTCAAAAACAATAATGAATGTAAACAAGAGAAGAAATAGATAAAATGCAGGTTTGATAATTTCCAGTGACAGAGCAGTTTAAAAAAACCAAACCTCTAAACAATCATGTAATTTAGAAATATCCATCCCAATGAAATTATTTCAAGTGTAAATTCCTGCAAAGACATGGTTTAAAGATAAAGTCTGTTGTTATTCCCAGTCCAAGGCAGGATTACTATGTACTGGATGTATTCAAGGATTAATTTTGAACTAGCTGGTGTGAGCACCAAGAGCAGCACAGAAACAGCAGCTTGGGTTTCAGCCACTGACTATCTGTACAGGCTCTGAGTAAGTCTGTGTGCCATGAAGTTTCTCTTTTCTGGATGTGCTTTATTGGCAGCTCTGGTCAGTGAAATTTTCAGTTATCAGTTTGGTGTGCTCTAGATGACTGACCGCTTGAAATTGTTTAGATGCCATCCAAAAGGTTTGTCAGAAGAAAAAGTTTAGTACACAACTGTTTGGTCTTTAGAAAAGGATAATCCACCCATGCAGCAGCACATTTCATAAATATTGCCTGAGAGCAAAACCGCTGTCAGTTTGAACCTGTGGGTGGCATCTGTATCAGTGCCAGTTCCTAGTAATTAGCTGAACTGGAGGGATTTGCATTGGCTCTTCGCCCTCTCATTCTTACAGATGCAGAACTCACAACAGGATGGGTATGTAAAGTGAATTTCTGACTGAGGCTCCAAGTCTTTGTACAGAGATTTTCTACACTTGTCTGTGTTGTTAGAAAAGGCTCATCACACCTCTCCTGTACACCGCAGCACTAGTAGCCTATTTAATTTCCCTTTAGATCAATTAGTGTCTGAACTGACAGCAGTGAGAGCCAACCCAAAGCATGCCCCAGCTCCAAGGAGGTGAGATAGAGAGCCCTCCTTGACTGCAGGTCACTTGATGGGATTCTCTATTTTCTGGACTGAGCTCTGGTTTCAGTAGTTTCTGTCTTGTTTCTTACCTTTCTGCTAACATCAGTGCTAGGCTTGCAACAGAAGCACACGAGTGAATCCTGGAGAGATCGCTTCATGGCTCTGGAGATGTCACTCTGTATGCACCCAGAGGTTCCTTTCTCTCTGCCTGAAAAGGAGCTCCTATTGTCTTGTATTTTTGGATCACAGGTCCTCTGGTTGTTTTTGCTGGAATTAAAGATCTGAAACTTATGAAGACAACACAGTCTGGATTTGAAGGCTTCTATAAGGATGAGTACACCACTCTTCCTGAAAGGAACGACAGGATTTTATGCGGAGAACTCTTCTGCAAATGGTCATATGGAGAATGCAAAGATTTTGACTTTGACTGCATATGGTATATGTCAAATCAAATAATATTTATTACCTAATCTATGATCCCAAAGATCCTCTATACAATACAGCAGGTGTGAGGGCCAAATCTACAGTTGTGCACCAGCTACTCTCACAGATCACAACAGTGGTGCTAAGCACTTGTTAGGAGGGGTGAGAGGCACTTCTTGGCGGGTACTCCTCTCTCTCATGGTGCATCAATGGGCAGTATTTAAATGGACAGTTCAGTGTTCAGCACAGAACACTTTAGGAGAACAAACTAACAACTAATTTGTTAAATACTTTTAGCGAAACACCTATTGGTGAATTATAGAGCTGGGGGAGTGGAATTTGGAGGTGACAGGACAAATAAATTGTTCTTCCATAAAATTTCATGTGCTATGTATTTGTCACAAAAGGCAAAGAAAATAAATAATTAAAAAAAAACCCCTACATTAAAACATTATGGATATAGACAGACACAGCTGATACAAGGTTTTGTAAGAACCTGTGTTACCTCTAGGAACAAAATCCGTGAATGTATCCTTGAAGCCTTTTCTGGACCACCTGACTGTGGGGAATATTCACCCTCTTACCAGAAAACTGTCAACGGTATCCAGATGCTTGTCCTTTCCAAAGTGTCACAGGTATCTTCTTTCCTCTTGCTGATGTTTTACTTGAACAATAATGAATGTTAATTGGACCACTGAGAAGACCAAAATGAGCCTACTGTTTCCTCCAGCAGTTCTAAGACTGGAAACTGTTTGGTGGCACAGCTAGATGGTCTGAAAAAATATGAACACACAGAAGTTCATATGCTGCTCCCCAGCTGTGAACACAATGGAGGAGAATATCACTCAGTGCTTGGCAGGACATGAGTAAAAGTGAAAGAGGTGCTGCAATATTGTCTACATGTTCAATAGATTGCATTTTATCAACTGTACATATGGGGGTGGGGGTTGCATTGCTTTTCTTTACAGTGAGTGAAAAGACTGCCAGGCTGTGTGCTGAAAAGGTGCCCTAATTCAGTGTCTCATCCATTTTCATGGTTTCAGGTACAGGTCATAGAAACCGTATTGAACAACACTTTTTATAACGTCGTAGATATGAAGAATCTAGGCTTGACCAATGACAAAGAAGTAAGTAAATGCTCTGAATGCGACTTGCCTTGGATTCGTTTAGAAGTACTCAGCCTTACAGCATAGCAGCAATTCTGTATAGAACAGAGTTAAAGGAAGCAAACTTTCTCCCCCAGCCCCAGTGAAAGCTCCACCTTACCTCTAAATGAAATTTATGCCAATTACATAAGAAGGATAACTGTCTTCTTGTGTTGCTGATAAAAGCTGAAGGAGCACAGTGGAATGCTTTGGAGATCAAAGGGATCTGTCACAGAGACTACCCCTGAAAAATTATTCCTCTTTTCTCCACTGAATTTGACTTTTAGTTATAATGTTAACCTGTGTGGTTTTAACCAAGCAGAACATGTCATGGCATCCTTTCACACAGCCAGGTCATGTGAAATGCTAGCCCACTATGGCTTTTTTTCCTGCTCCATTGCCAACACTAATGAGGCCAGGGAGCATCCTTGGTGCAGTGGTGTTACAAGTAGGTTAGCCAAGCTATAGGCTAACTGTAGGGGACAGAAGACAAGGCCAGGTTGGACAGGGCTTTGAGCAATGAGGTCTAGTGGAAGGTGTCCCTGCCCATGTCAGGGGGGTTGGGACTAGATGATCTTTAAGGTCACTTCCAACCCAAATAATTCTACGATTCTATGAAGACCAGCACTCTAAGGGAGCAGTGAGGGGATGTTTCCGTTTCCGTAGCCATTAGGAGCCAAAGCAGATTGGTCCAACAGTGGACAATGTATAAGCCTGGGATCAGGCAGAGGGTGAAAGATGTTGGGGAATGAGATATATTTGCTCCTCCCTCCACAGCTGCTCTAGCTGACAGCCGAGTCCAGATGAAATTATGTTATCCTCACATGACAGAGAGAAACTGGTTTATCCCATATTGCATCAATGGTCTATAGTCTGTTTATTCTCTAGTCCCTCCATATGTCTTGTGATTCTGCTGCCATCCTATCCCACCCTTGCCCTCTTTCAGGTGGATGTTATAGATCCACTTTCACTTGAGGTAACAGCAAGATCTACCACTGATGCTCATATGAGAAGTAAAGGACCTGGGCATGATTTTATGAGAAGAATAGCTGCAGTTTCTGCTGTGATGGTGCTGGCACACCCCTGTCTCAGAAATAACCTCTGTGTTTGTGGTCATCCCCCTCAGGTTCTGGTTCCAGTGGAAGCTCCCTATGGCTCCTGTGCTTGCACGCTTGGCAGGAAGAAGTTCTTAGAGGCACAAGGCCGTGTGCTAAAAGATGAAAGGCAAAGTCAGTTTGGACTGGCAGCTGCTCAGGGAAACTAAACCTCCTGGCTACACTCACACCTTCCTGATAACAGTATGGCTTTCCTATCAACATACGCTCCTCATCGGCCTCTTTCATTGCTGACTACTTTTCCCCTCTATGAACTCCTGAGGTTGGGACTTCTGAAGGACCCTTAGGAATTTAGAAATCAGTCTGTTCCTGAATCTCAGTGTGATTTGCAAGTTGAAATCCCCTATGCTCTTCTGAAAATCCCAGCTGGAAGCATTATAGTCAATTAATTTTTAAACCAGCTATTCCCAGGCCTCTTAATGAAACAACTATTTTGATAACGTCTGTAACATGCTTTTGACATGTAAAATCAGCAACTTCATATATTCTATTTATTAATGTTCTTTCAGTAAACTGAATATACAGGCACAAGACCAGATGTTTCATTGACATAACTGTCGTCACCCCTTGATGCCACACTGACCTACAGAGCTGAGGTTCTGACCCAGTAACTGAATAGGGAATCAGTCAGACACTGATTTCTTTGTGAAGGAAATGACAAAAGAAAAAAAAAAGTGTCTCATATCTCCTTTGCAGTCTGAATAGTTACAGCTGTTGACTAGTTTCTCTGCATATATTCGGACTGCATGGCTGCTCCTGCTACTCATCAGACTATACAGTTACTATATAATTACTTTTATATTAATCACATGAAGTGTTTTAATTTTTGGGCTATCTCTGTAAATTTAATTAAATAGTTTTCTTTAATAATCTCATCATGACTTCTGAGCAGGCAGGAGTCAACCTAAGTAACCCCATTACTTTTGGGAGAGGTAGAGATAAAGCTAGACAGGCAGACAATGCGTATTTTACTTTAGTTACCCTAGGTGATAGCTTTGAACATAGAGATAAAACTATAGAGCCAACAACTCTCACATCTCAAACTGGTGACCCATCCCTGGAAGGGTTCAAGACCAGGCTGGACGGGGCTTTGAGCAACGTGATCTAGTGGAAGGTGTCCCTGCCCATGACAGGGGGTTTGGAAACAGATGATCTTTAAGGTCCATTCCAACCCAAACCTTTCTGTGATTCTATGATTTGCAACAGAAGTCCTGATCAACTTCTGACAGCTTCTAACTGCTGCTCTCATTGCTCTGAGCATCATTTTCACAGACTCCATGTGACAGAGTTCAAATCCGATGGGAAACGCTCAAAGTTACTCTGAAAACTGCAATTCAGTTGCCTTTGTGACTTCTCAATTTGGCAGACCTACAGCATTCCTCTGGGTACAGTCATTAAATTCACAGGCACTGCAAATAAGGAACATGTCCTGCACTGTGTGACATTCTGAGGCACTCTGCAAGATAGGAACTTGCCTTGGTGAGCAGGACGTAACAGATGTGACAGGAAGGCACTGTTCACAAGCCTGAGATATCTCCTGAAAAACAACAGGACAAATGACACCACAGAGTTAAGCTGTCCCCAGATATGCTGTTCTCTGGTCATTAGCCAATTCTGAAAGTTTTTTTTTACAACACACTTAGCTTTTGCCAGGGACATTCTTTCTTACCTTGTTAGATTGTGTTGTATTGTATTTGTGGGCTTATGTCTTGCTATTTCTGCTGTTTTTAGGTGCTTGTAATTTATTACTGTATCTTTTAAGGGTAAATAAAGAGCAACTTCAAAAAACAAATTAGTATTTGACTATTTACCAAATAAAAACTGAAACCACTTACATATAAATGCAAACACTGTAAGTAAAAGAAGTATGTTTAAGTTCAGTCAATTTTCCTCAAAAAGTGAACAGTCTTATTCTAAATGACAGTTCACTACCAATAGATGGAAAAATAGATTAAAAAGGATCTTACTGAACATTTCAGCCTTCACCTCTTTCTAAAGAAGGCAAATCGTCACAGACCACTTCTTTCCTACCTTAGGAGAAATTTATTGCATTAGGCAGAAGGTTTCCTTCATTACTATTTGTGCTTCATTTGTGGGCTTGTAAGGTAGTAGTGGACTAACTTTCATGGCAGAATAACACAAAGGAGCAAGAAGTTTTTATTTAGACTTTCCTGTGGCAACAAGCACACATGTACACTCATGCAATGTGGTTTCTATAAACCTCCACAGACATGCAGACATTCAGCAAGTCTTTAAAGGCTCCTCAGCACAGCTCAATCTAGCACTGCAAACCTGAGTCACTTACGTGGGCAGATTGATTCTAAAGAAAGTACTTTTCAATCGGTAGAAGCCAAAATTTTCCATATGGCAACTAGATTCAGGTAACAATGGTATAAATCATTCCTGAAAATGGGACTTAGCCAGACTTACTTGGGCCTGAAACCTGATTAAATTCCCATTGGTTTCATTAGATTCAGTCTCCACAATGGACTTGCATTATTTTAACTGAGAGATTATTTTTTTTTCAGTTCCTGTCCTGAGGAGCTATTCAAGTTGCTTACTGTGTTTTATTCAGAGGCAGCTGTGAGGCTTTGCTGATGAAATCACACTTGAGGAAAATGAGCAGCAGCTAATAGACTGTAAAATCCCCATTTAAAATACATCTTCTTGCTGGTAACATGAACCTTGCCAGTCCTGTACCCAGTAGTTCATAGGGCCTGGAGCCTCCTACCAAGAAACAGGGTTTTTCAAGTGCACAAACATTTTACTATCATTTTAGCATCCGATTCTTTCACATCCTGTTTCTGTTCAATTCTGATAGCTGCCCAGGACAGTCCAACCACAATCCTCCTCAGCTGCTGATCATGCTTCGTGTGCAACCAATGCCACATAGATAAAATGCACTAGCTAAAGTCATTAGTCAATATCTAAAACAGATGAAATGTCACCGTCAGGGTCAGTACAAGTGATCTGTCTTCACTGGCTGTATTATTCTAGATATATATTTAGGCTACCTGCTTTCTAACACACATTTAAACCTGTCAGAGTTTTTATTAACTATTATAACTATTCTTTTTCTTTTTTAAAGTTGTCTTTTTTTTTTTTTTTTTTTTTTAAATCTTGCTTTTATCAGGAGTACAGGACAAGTTGAACTGAGCTGACTTAAAGTGACCAAAAAACCCCCTTCTGCCTAGAAATTTCAGTATACTTTTTAAGTTAGAATCCAGCTAATTGTGTAAATACAACAGCCCACCACCTTCTTCCTGGAAAGTGCACAGCTGTATCTAGAAAGGAAACTTACTAAATTCCTCCAGTTATAGGAACAAAAATGTCAACTCTCATCTCAGCTATAATTAGAATATAAACTGTTTTCCAAGACTGAACCTTACCATTCATAGCAGGCTGAGAAAGAAAAGACACACATGTATCCGAGTGCATGCACACATGCCTGGTCTCATAAGTATACATACATATTTAAAAATGTATGTATAAATGGATCAGCTGGTGTATGACTGATCTATGGCAATCAAGTAAGAAACAACATGAGCTGGGGTTAGTTGTTACATAGTTTTATTACAGACTTGCAAACTCTCAGCTGCACTGAGTTGAAGCCTGCCATGTTCCCTTCAAGATCCATCCCAAATTACACACCAGGACAGCAGTTCACTGCTGTCAGGCTCACAAAAAAGGAAACGGGTGGAGAGAACCAGGAAAGGGGCACATACCCTATTGCTGCCTGCCAGAGAGAACTGGAGGAGTACTTCATGGGCCTGGGGGGCAGAAGCAAAGGTCATCATTCAATCCCATTAGCTGACCACAGCAGGTCACATACTGCTGCAAGTAAATGCTGCCTCTGGGAACAGACTTTTGTAGCCCAGGCCTGGAGCGATGGAGGTGCGCAGGGAAACCAGCCTGGAATGGGAACATAAAGTAACAGAGGCAAGAGAGACTAGAAGATAAACAGGGAAGATGAGGGGGGGGAAGAGGAAGGAGAAATACAGTGACAGTAAGAAATATCAGACAAGACAAAGAAGGGAGAGAAGAGAAAATAAAAAAAATCAGTGCGGACAAGTATCTCTCCTATCTTCAGCCACTTCAGAGACATAAACAAAAACCCAAAACAATATCGGAGGAACTCAAGGTTAGAAAAATAAGGGGGTAGAGAAACCTTTGGTGCAGAAGGAAATGTAACACCAGAAACCAGAGTACTGAGGGGGGGCTTCTGCCACCTCTCAAGAGTGGCATGAGGCATGAATTCCCACATTAACATCTCCATCTGAATGGAAAAGGCAAGAGCTCAAGTTTTAATGTGCTTGTACTCCAGCAATGTTTCCAAATCTTCTAGATTACACATATTTCCAGACAGAGAAGCCCAGGGAAACTAGCATGTGGTGTTTATACAGAAGGGAGGAGGGAGTAGAAGACGAGTATCCTTACGAAACAGGATTGCTACACCCAGGCACACACCCACTTCTACTCCCTATGGTTTGGTCACCAGATGGGAAACAAACTCAGCTACAAGTTCCTGACTCTTTACTTCCTTCCTCCTGCTGTAATCCACCAGTCCAAGACAAAGCAATGTTACTCTTGAATTGGTGCAACTGATGAGCCTTCCCTCCCTTTTTTGATATGATTTAGCTGCTACGAAGTCTGGGGTATCCTCAACATAGCAAGTACTGCAGAGTGTTTACAGAGGGGCAGCTGGATGTAGCAATCGTCTGAAAAGGGGAAAAGAACATCTTGAGATGACCGCAAGCCTGCCAATGCCAAAACATTTGTTGTTGCCTTATCAGCAGATCGGCTGATGATACAGCAGTTGTAACTGCTGGCTGTTCCTTTAACAAAGATGCTCATGAGTGCAGCATATAAATACAATGGTTGTCTCCAGTGCTCACCAGCAGCCTTCAGCAGCAATGAAACTCTCACATGGAGACTTGCAGTCTTCATGGTGCTCCTCCTTGGGCTCTCCAGGTGCTTGACATTACAGTTGCATTCCCCAAATTTACAGTGTTACCAGCTGATGTTATTCAGGAATTAAGTTAAATACACATCTGGGATCCAAAGGAACATCACTAAATCAACAAATTCCCTAATTACAGGGGCTAAGCAAAAAAAGAATTTAATGGCCGGGTTGGATTATCATATTAAAAAGAACGCAGCCTTTCCCAACAGGAATGAAAGCTACTTATTAAATCAGTCTGCCCATTATTCCAATGGAGACTGCCCTTGCAGGCTGCCAGGGGGCTAATGACAGCCACTGCCCTCTGCACCTCCCTTGGGGGAAGCTGCTGTCAAAACTGAGCAATGCAGAGGTGAAGGTGTATGGAGGCCTTCAGTATGACAGAATGGGATGTGGATGGGCTCTCCTGGCTGACATCCCCAAGCACCAAGTCCTCTCGTTCTGTTAAATGAAGCAGAAGCCAATCTCTTGCCTGGGTAAACTGTCCCTAAGGTGAAGGTGAGAGAGTGGACCCTTCTCTATACCGCTCCGTGCATCCTGCTGCCTACTGAGCCAGTGACCATTACACTCTTCACATGCACATTTACAGTCAATTAATTTCCCATATGACTTTTGGGCTAAAACCCATTCCCGGAAGGGAAGGAACTACTGCTTTGACTTGGAATAGCCAGAATGGAGGCAGTGAGAATATTTTTCTGGTCCTGATAAGACTCAACCTTCAAATTTTAGACAATACTGCTATTAAAAAAAAATGAGAAATAAAGTCGTAGCTTCCCCCAGACTCACAGAAAGTAAGACCCTCTGCTTTTCAAATAACTGTGATTGTAACTTAAGTGTGACAGTGGAAAGAAGAGTGTTGATAATAGACCAATTAAATGATGATTTTTAAAAAGAGAAAACGGTAAAGGTCTTGGTAGAATTTGAACATGTTGAAAAAAAGCAGAGAAAAGAGTTCATTTAGCAAGTAATCCCCGACAGCAAGGGCTTAATGTGACATTTTGCCTAGACCATTTCCAGCCAGAGGTGGCTACTCCCTTCACTACAGCTACCAAGTCTTGTCCTGTAACTACAGGAGTGAAGAATTTTCAACAAATTGATAAAGAGCAGCACATTAGAGCAAACTGTTTTAAGGGGAATAACACACAGGGCTGGAATTTATCAGCAAGCAGACAAAACAATTTTCACTGGGTTGAGAAAGTGACCTTTGTGTACAGGCACAGTCACAGCCTCCATAATTTGCCGGCAGTTGCCTTACACATGGTACTTGGCACTATATTTGGATGCAAAGAGAACATGCTATGCATTGCGTATCTACAGCTTGAGAGAAGAGCAAATATCAGAGCTGATGAACAATACCAATATGTATATTTCACAACCATCACACCAAAAAAGGCATGCTATAATGCTTTCAAACCATTTTTAGAAGTGTTGTGAAAGACTCCAATAGATGTGCGTTAGTGGTATTATGAAAAGGGTAAGAGGAGGGACAGGGAACAGGAGGACTGTGGCTGCAGCGCATCTTCCTTCTTGTGCTGACCAGCAGCAGGGCAAGGCAGCTGACTGCTGCTTTGCTCCTTAAAGGCGCCTCTAGGAGGAGGTGGCCACTCTAAATTACTGGTTCAGTGTAATCAAGACCTGCAGCACGGAGACCGTTGTCACTCCCACACCCAGTATCAGCTGAGCAGTCTGTCACCTGGCAGCCTGACCACCACCCACAGCCCAGGGAGGGCTTTTAAGGAGGAGGGACTCTCCCAGACGCAGGCACAATAAGGGCATGTTATAAACTGCATTCTACATAGCTCTGTGACTCCTAGAACTGCAATACTGACATGGTATCCAGTAATGCCCATCAGTTGCTTCCTCATCTCAAAAGCAGCTGTGTTTTCTGCAAGAGGAATGGTAGCTAAAAATAATCTGGCTTTGACTTCCTCTTTCAAATCCTCCAGTCTCTTTTAGAAAGATTTTATTTTTTTTTTGTTCTCTCAGAAACAGTAAGGAGAATGTAACAGACAAAAACAGAACGGTCACCCTCACAAAGATAACAGCAGCATTAGAAAGCTCAGAGAACAGTAGGACACTACAATAAAAATCTGGGATGGTAAAAAAAAATGTTACAGTTCTGAGCAACATCCTCCACATTTCCTTTCATGCTTGCAGCGAGCTTTCTGTTAGGCCTCTATTTGTATGAACCAGTTAGCAGTGGTGATCAAAAGAGGAATACAATCTGGATGTTTCTGAATGCAATGCATTTACTCATTAAAACATATTAAAAGAATGAACAGCGCTCAGTAATCACTACATGCACTCTCATGGCTGCACAGTGGAGATTTTTTACTCCCTCACAGAATAAATATGTTTTACTTTTAATTCTCTGTCATCCGTAGATCTGCAAAATGTGTCAATCCCACACTAAACATGCAAATGGAGAAAGAGAGAATATTCAATTCATCCTTCAGTAACAGCACTATGTATTCTCCTCCAACAACAATTCTTCAAATACAGGGTTGGTAGGTATCTCCAGACTGCTACACGCAGCTGCTTCACATAATCCTTTTCATAAACATACCTAATTCTGTATTAAAATATTTAGGAGTTCCATGTATAATTTTTCAGCTGCAGGCTGTAATTAGCCTGATACAGACTGTACCTGAAAACTCCCCAAGGCAGAGATGATGGTCTCTATTTGAATCTAGTGTTGCAGAAGATCCCTACTCCCAGTAGGTATTCTATGGACACTACTAAACTATAAATCAAATCATAAGTAGAATTCAGAGTGTGACTTACAAACCTGCTGCTAACAGACCAATACTTGAAATGAGCACAGTACCAGGGACAGAAAGAGAAATGGTGAATACATCCCTGTCTCCTACTGTGTGTCTCAAATTCCATAAAAATGCTGTACAATATAAAGCTTAGAAAGTATACAAGAAAGCATGCTGCTGTATATAGTCTATGTATTATACCATACACTGTGAGCTTTACCTACAGCATAGCTATTAACATGGCTTTATACCTTCTCAAACCTCAACACCAGAAACCATAAGCAACTCTAGCGCTGTAGCATCAAGTCACCTCACACCTGGGCAAGTCAGGCCCACAGCCTAGGCGGGAGACTACAGGAGCTTCTTCCTCTCCCTGAATCCTGTCCCCACATGGCAGAAAGCACCACTCTTTCTTACGTTCTCCCTTCTCAGCTGCACCCCCTCACCATTTCCACCCACACCCTTTCCACTTTCACCACACATTCCTGCTTATTTCCTACTTCCAATTCCTTTGTTCGCCCTCACTGATGCAACCCCACGTTCCAATTTCAGGGGTCATCACAAAGCTGTCTGGGCCAGAGAAGCTGGTGAGCCCAGACAGTACCATCTGTGGGCTATCTCCCAGGCATTCTGAGGTAAATCACCCTGCTGTACCAGGGTCAGCACCACTGACAGCTCTAGAAAGGGGAAAGAGAAGCACAGATGTTACTGGTGAACTATGACCAGGGCTTCTCCTTCAGCAGTATGTAACACTAGATAAGAAGCAGCAAAAATAATGAAATCTTTAAATATCTCGGTAAGTGTTGTTAAAAGTAAGCACAAGAACATAGAATATTAAGTAGGTTTTGGTACCTTTTTAATGGGAAAATGAAGAAAAACAGGAGCTCCAATATACCACAACAAAGAAACAGAGAAAGTAAAATATCTGTAAAGTAAACTGAATCCAAACAGAAGCAATGCTTTATTGGGATATAGCAAGCAACCTATCAAATAGGGAACTGGTACAAACAGATTGAACAAGACTCTCTTTTAACAGAGATGTATGGTGACAAGACAGCTTCTTTCAGTTTTTAAAATAAGTATTCAAACTGTTAAGTAAAGCATTAAAAAAAAAATGAACCATTACAACACCAATGACAGACAATATTAAAAATGTGCAGAATTTTACTCTTTTTACAAACTTCTGCATAATGCTAGAAAACAAGTTATCATAAATTAAAAAAGGAATAAAATGAAGCTTTTTTTTTTGCAAAGCAACACAAACTTTTAAAAACCAACTATATTTTACATAGAGCTACTATTAAAAACAGGTGAAAACAAGCTGAAAATTTAAAGGACAGCAAAAAATACACAACCCAGTTTCACCTGTCAGCAACACCTTCTGCTATCGAAGGAGTTATGTTAGTTTTATGTACAGCTTTAAACATTGCAGCATACCACAAGTAAACCTTAATAAGGTCAAAATAGGACCCTCTGCAAAAAAGGGTGAGTTGGCAAGCGTCAGTCCCATCCTAAAATTATAAGTAGTAATAATTTTAGTAGGTCTTTAGTGTTAACCAAAACCTACTTTAATTGGTTTCTATCTCCCAAAGATGCATGTAAACTTTATTTGGGGGTGGGGGTGGGGTGTGTTTGGTATTTTAATTAATGAAATCAAGAACATGTCTGGCTCAAAAATGAGAATGACATACCTCCCATTTGTTCTGGATACAGTGATGTAGTTATCTCAACATGCTCATTGACACTTCCTAAAAGAGAAAATCATTATGTACTACCTAAAAAATACACACTACCTCTCTCATTTCAGACTCAGTATATAGTATATTGCCAACTCTATCCAATAGGATATATATTGTCATTTGGTTTAAATTCTTAATAGATATATTCTCTCTTTACAAAGTTCCATCACATGAAACCAAATTGCTTATTTATTGTTTGAGGCACAACATGACCCCAATTAGACAATTTGCTATAAAGAGTTGTTCTTTAGATGTTGTGTCTGTAGAGGTTTTACGTGATATTCATAGATTTTCAGCGCAGGCCCCAGTTTTAATGAAAGTCCAGTCAGTACATCATTTCTTGTCATCAACAGTAATGATTTGCCATCAATTTCCTATAAGAAGAATTAAAGAGTTGATAAAGACAAATGTACAAATCTAACAGATGAGAACAGTCATGCAACAAATGGAAGACTACTAATGAGGATCAATGAGAAAAGAAATAGTAGCCTTTATTTTCCTGAAACTATGTTTATAGCTGCTAAATTCTGCTGTCTGCTTTTCAAGCGCTCACCTGTGCTAAGGCAAAAATACTACTTAGTCAAGCACAAAACCCAGATGAGCCTAATTTCAAAATTCCCTCCTTGTAAATCTGTTTCAAATTAATAGGTACATGTGCAGATTGCCTAATTATCAGCCATTAAGGGAAGGATACTCTTAAGAAGATGACTTATGAAGTGCATTTCAGAAGAATTACCATTGACAGCAATATGCAAGTTTGGACTAGTCAGCATCTGCTAATAAATTCAGGTGCCTTCTTTAAAAGGCCAACCTTCCCATGTGTCTGAGGTGGGGGAGGAAGAAAAAGACTCCTGCAATCAAAAATTTTTCAGCGGCCTACCTGTGGAGCTCAACACTCTGAGGGAACTTCTCTTCCTCCATTTACAACAGAAGAGGCTAAAAGTAGCAACTTCCCAGCTTAGATCTCAACAACTTCTAGTTGTTCCTGCTTAAAAGTCCCATTTTTAAATCATAGATATGTTGGTTTGGGTTTTTTTGTTTTTTTTTTTTTTTTTTCTCCTCTCAAACCTTGGCTTTCTGACCTAGATTAGAAATCCTGTAGGCTTTGGGGTTTTTCCCACCTCAAAACCTTGTTGCACGTTTGAGAACTACCTGTAAATGATTTTTCAAACATCAAAATGGAAGAGAAAGAATCCACATCTCTCAACTCCCATCTCTATTTTAGACATGGGACGGTGCTTTTCTTTATACATTCCCACACCTCAATCACACTGCACTGCTTAGGAACAGGAACTACAGGTACAAAACAATGCATTGACTGGTGTCTCACAACACAGCAAGACCTCCCAAGGTCATCGTAGCCCAAAGAAGTATAGTCTTATGGCATTCCCCTGCACTGGACTTCACTTTGCTGTTGCTTTCTTTTTTACTTTTAATAAAGCACCCCAAAACACTATTAGCTGTTGAATCTGTTATCAATAGCCAACAACCAGTTCAAATGCTTGCATATATTATTGTTGTCCATGATAATACATTGCCAAAATTTTGCATTTTTATGAATATTAAACATCACACATCAATTTATCCCACTGCAGCACCTTCCTTTGAAACATTAAATGTTGTCTTGAAAATGTCAGAGATCCCATCCTTGATTAAAAGTCAATGTGAAAAGAGGAAGACTTAGATGAGAATTCAGCATGAATTTGTCCAGACTGACCTCTCTCATGATTTGATAAAGTTTATAAATACAAAATACATGGACAAACCACTACATAGTCAAAGCTCAGCTGAAAGTGGAATTTAAAATCTCTCCAAGAGATATGACTGCTAATCCCTCAGAGGAGCACAATGTAACAATATTGCTAAAAGAAAAAAAAGTTTCTAATAACTTTTTACCCAATTATAGCAGGTGCCTCTTTCCAATTACTGTTGAGAATCTTAATGGTTAAAACCAGTTTCTATCCTCTTTTCCATTCGTCACAATTCATTCTGTGGGAATTTTGACACCAGTGAGTATTTTGCTCATTGCTATGACCGATCTGAAGTTGCCTTTTCTGCTGCTGTTCAACGATGCTATGGAGGAAGAACAGCCTCCATCTTGGTAGGATCCAAATGAAGTAAGTCCAGTACCTGGAACAGGAGAAACTCCAAGAACAGGAAAAAAGCATCTATTCCTTTCCCTTCTTCTTCCACAGGGTTCCCTGTGGACTCTAGAAATGCTGGTAACTACTGAGGCTTTCACTGAATAGAAAACCTGTTCTCTAAATATATCTGGGTAGAAATGAGTGATTACGTGTTCAGAATAAAGTATTTTATATCTTTTTGTGTACTGTAAGGTTTACCTCTTTGACTTCTTTTTAGTTTTCCACTTAAACCTGCTTCTGTACGTTTGTCATAGTCATTCTGTTTTCTGGCACCAGGTAAGATTTTGTGTGCTTTGGTGACTTCTCTGAATTTCTTCTCTGCTACTTCTGTATTTTCTGGATTTTTTTTCAGGAAGCAACTTCAATGCCACCTTTTGGTATGCTTTTTTAATGCCATCTGCAGAGGCACCCCCTGCACAATTAGATCTAACAGTAATTCCCCACTGTGCCATGATGACCTCAGCAGAAATAGCACATTGTCTTCAGCAAATAACAAGAGGACCGGTGAAGCTTCAAGTCCCCCCAGCACTCTTTCTGCTCATTCTCCAAGTGACTGCAAACTGCAAGGTTTTACAGTACAGCTGACAGAAAAGCATGGCAGCCAGCACACTCACATGTTCCTCCATGCCATGGCTCTGCTAGAAAGCAGCAGTGGACACAAGCTAGCATCAAACCCCAGCTTCCCTTCTGGTAAGGCACTGCAGTGAGGCCAGCAAACTACCACTGGGTTACTTGGGCCGCATGGGCAATAACGAAGGTCAGGCATAACACTAGCATGTCTTGAGACATGGCAATTGGAGTGGGCCACAGCCCCCTGTGCTCCTAGGGCTCCCAAAGAAAGCTCAGCCATGTACTAGCAGGCAGCAGTTCTTTGAAGGTCACCCTCATCCTGCATCTGGTCTGCCTCTCTCTTTAGTTATCCCGTGACCTCAACTTCTTGGCTTGTCTGATTTGCTTGATGTTATGTTTTTTTGGTATTGGGCAACATCTTTCAGTTGAATCTGTTTTCATCAGTGAGCTCTTTTGACTTGCTGACATCAGTGGAACTCCAAGAAGGAATAACGTATAATCATCATACAATCATCACTTCTTACCAGCACTTAAAATACAGTTTTAATAAAACATTCCGCAGTCCTTAAAATGTCTTCTCATTTTTCTCAAAATGTTGTAAGAAAAATTCAGGTCTTAAAAATTCTTTTGAGTCATTTTCTTTGGGTGAGTCCAGATGTATTCACATTCATCAAAAGAAAGCGTGGCTCAGTTACTGTTGTGTAAAAGCTGAATGTAATAATAGGTCTCATGGTTACATTCTGGGCTATGACTGTTTTGTAAGGAAATCATTGTGCTACCTCTACTGAAGCAGTTCAGTGGAAAACAATTTCCCAGTGTTGTAGGTGAAACAGAATACTTTCCTTTACCATCTACAACTTCAGTTGTACATATTCAAGGCAGTAGCGGATCAAATTAATTTAGGTTTCTGTGGCCCAGGTAAGCTGTAGTACAAATGGCAGAGAAAAACGGAGACGGCTAGAGCTTCAGCTGCATGCCTGGTGACTCTATAGACAGAGGATGGCTAAGTATTCAAAGTGAACCTGACTGCACTGCCATACCTGGAAGACCTGGGAGATCCTGATAACAAATACCATAACTACACAGAGTTAAAGTCAGTGGCTAGTAAACAGTGTAGAAGAAACAGAACGCCACTGCTGGTAAGAGGTTTAGGACAAGGTTGCTCCTGGGGCTGTTCCTGATGCAGGCAGCGAATGGGCTGGCGGAGCTGGCATGGAGAACCAGGCACCTGATGCTCCTCATGCTGCTAAGGAAACAGAGAGGCAATGACTTCGGCTGTGAGTGTCCTTCCCACATCTCCTGGCTGCATCCTGGTGGCAGCTGTCAGCCTCTCTCTCCAAGGCATTGGCATAAAGTAAAGTTGGCAGTGGAATCATAGCCACATTTCTGCCCATGGCTATCCTAGCAGATCCCTGGCAACACACTGCTAAAAAGCAGCTTACTTCAGCTATCCTCATGAAGCCATTTGCCCTCATTGCAGAATACTAATAAAACCTTTACACTCTACTTCTATACTGCTTTCCACCAGGAAATTGCAAAATTGCAAATTGCTTTGCCAAAACTCATGAGCTAGCCTCACCTTGCTGCTGCAAGATCAGTAGTAATTACTGCAGTATTATTGACAAGCCAGCTGAGGTGCCAAGAGGTTAAGATATTTGATCAGAGGTATCTGTCAGTATAAGGAAAAAAACCCAGAGGCCACAATTACTTTGCCTGTGTGTTTTTTTTAAGTCACATTTCCAGGGCTGTTGGGGAAACATGGATGCTGGTATTAAAAAATGGATATACTTAAACAAGTTTCTTTGCCTGTTTACCCATCTTCAAATTCTGAAAAATTAGTTGCAGCTGCAGAAAGAGCTTCTCTCTGCACCCTACCAGAGAATTACCCAACACCAGACTTTTCACTCCCAAGAACAAAGAGCTAAATTTAGATACTCTGTTATTATCATCAATTACAATCAGATGGGATTTCACTGTCCAGGTGCTGAAGGTCAGCAAGATTAACCTGACCAACAGTAATGTTATTTCACATTAGATGTACAGTTTCCCTGCAAAATGACAAGAACTTGCACTAGCTCAGTGCCTTGGAAGATCAAGCCATCCATTTTGATAACTAAAAACAAGTGTTGGTAACTTAATTTCATGGTAGTTGCATGCAAACCTATAGACTTGTCAGGGAAGGTGCTGAAATGATGATCTGGAGACGTAAGTTCATAGAATCACAAAATGGTTTGGGTTGGAAGGGACCTTAAAGATCATCTAGTTCCAACCTCCCTGCCATGGGGGCCACTAGATCAGGTTGCTCAAAGTCCCATCCAGCTTGGCCCTGAACACTTCCAGGGAGGGGGCAGCCACAGCTTCTCTGGGCAACCTGTGCCAGTGTTTAACCATCCTCACAGTAAAGAATTTCTTCCTTATACCTAATCTAGATCTACCCTCTTTCAGTTTAAAAATGTTACCTCTCATCCTATGACTACACTCCCTAATAAAGAATCCCTCCCCATCTTTCCTGTAGCCCCCTTTAAGCACTGGAAGGCTGCTATAAGGTCTCCCTGGAGGCTTCTCTTCTCCAAGCTGAACACCCCTAACACTCTCAGCCTGTTGTCATAGGAGAGATGCTCCAGCCCCCTGATCATCTTCGTGGCCCTAAGTTCCTTCTCTACAGAACAGGTGGGCTGTAGGCCAAGTAACCCAACCTCCCTATCTTGCCCCACTAATACACCCTACCAGTGTGCCAATAGGTGTTAAGGTCTTTGCTGATCAAATCTACCAAAAGAAGCCACCCATCAGCATCAGCAGTTACAAGGCCCAGAAATTAAGACCCAATCTCTTTCTCAGGCTGAGTCCTACAAATATGCTGCTCCTGTGCCTTAAAAAATTCTTCTCCTTGTTACCAAATTCTTACCCTGTCCACTTGCACTGCCAAGTTCAATGCAACACAGCAGCTCCTTTTTCACCTCTGATCTTCAAAAGCAACATGTTTCATAGGAGCCCCGGATTTTATAAATACTCAGGAGTGTATTTGCACAATACACTAAGGAAGAAGGGAACTACCATTCACATTTTAAGTAACAAGACAGTGAAACTGAGTGAGTTGTATAGGGAGACTGAGTCCAATCCAGAAAATGTGGTTAGATTCCTCACCTTTCAGATGACTGTTTTAAACTCCAACCCGTTATCCATACCTTGTAGAACAATATTATTACTCAAAGATCATAGTCCCATGGATTTCCACCCAGTAACACACCCAGATCCCTCCATTAATGTGTGATTTTCACTCCCATTTAACAGCATATAACTGGGTCCATGGCAAAAATGTGCAATGTGAGAAACTGGTGGCAGTCAAAAGGTGTTTCCTAACAGATTTACCTGTTCTTGAAAAGCACTGGCTTGTTCTTCAAATCCAGCTGTTCTGAAATAATTCACAACATCGATAACAGCCCAGTCAGCAGGATCTGGAGGTCTCCCATTCTCTACTGAACTGCAAAGTGCAAATCCAGAGACAAGTAATCACTAAATGTCTGCACTGTCTGCTGCTGCTTTGTCCACATCTCATGTACATCCCCTCCCTCCTTGTTCCTCCAGGAAAAGTATCCTTTGACACACCTCCTCCCACCCCAGTACAGCATAGTCACTCCTGTTCTCTTCCATTTCAAAGACCTGATGCTGGGGACAACTGAGGCACCTCTCCCTTCAGAAAAGAAGAAAGCATATGAATCCTCACATCATCCAAAGGTAATCAGTTAGGATCTTTTCCTGCAAGTGTGCTGCTTCTGCAGTTGGAGAACAAAGACAACCATGACTGAGGTACCAAATCCTCTTTCAAGACTGCAGCTTGTTTTCAGCTACCAGGTACATATAAAGAATTGCAGTATGTGGATTATTCTTTTCCCAGATGAGACTGTGCTTCCTTGTAACATGGGTATAAACTACTGGAAACCATCTTTACCTTGTAAAACAAAAAAAAGAGGCACCAATGATTTCACTAATTGCTCAATATGGAAAGTTTCCCACAACTGCTTTTGGACTCATCTTTGGACTTTTAAAATAGGTATGAATCCGAGAAAATATCTGTTAAACGCAGTCAGAATAAATTCCTTCTGTGATTGGCTGACCTTGAGCAACTGCTTTCCACAGTAGCAAAACCAACCAATCATTCATATTACTATCCTTATCCTGGATTTCTTGTCCTCAGCCTGCCATCACTCTATCTCAGATAGCTTTTGTGTACCTGCAAACTCTTGGTAAAAAAGACACATAGTGAACTTGATTGCCTTTCCTATAGAAATTTAGGAGGATGAAGAGGAAGACATCAAAAGAAAGAGCTTTAACATGGTTTTCCAATTAGAACTTCCAAAGTTCACACCAGACGTTTTCCACAGTTCTGCATGCTTAACCATAATGCTAATGAAGAAGTATCAAAAATGTACAGATCAGGGCAGATGTCAGAATCCTGTCCATTTCAGGTCCTGAAGCTTAAGAGGCAGGACTTTGATTTTCAACAGCACCAGCTAGAAAAGAAATAGAGATTATACTCTCCTGACAGCATTTTTGCTCTGTCCTTCAAAGTTTTGTTTTCTAACCGCCACCACCTCTGTCTTGCCTAGACCTGTATGTCTTTCAGCAAAATAACTGAGTGAATCAAGGGCCAACCATTTTTCCAACCAGCCATAAAAAGAGCAGAATCACATACAATGCCTCCCATCACTGTTTCTACAACATTCCAATTTCTGCAACTAGCTGAACCCTGGGAAGGAGTACTCACGAATACAGTAATTTTTGCTTCTCCCCTAGCTCTTAGAATGTACCTGTCAACATGGCAACAAAACTCTGGCCCTAGGGACTCACACTGCAACCTTGATCTCACACTGTATGTTGCATTTGTCCTTCTAAAAGCAGTTTCTTTCACTTATCACATGGAATATACACGTATCTCAGAGCAATGAGCAAAGGGCCAGAGTTTCTTACTTTTGTTCATCAAGTAACAACTGACTTTGTGAATTACTTCACTGATTGTGATTACACAGAAAAGCAACACTCAGCAAAGTTGAAAACGAGACTATCTGGCCTTATCAGAGCTGCACTTTTTTTTTTTTTTTTCTAAATCAGGTGATGTCTTTCAGTTAAGATTTTTGGTGTTGTACACATTCTGAGACTTAAGTAGTAAAATGTGCAAAGCGCCACGCAAAACCTACATGTATTTGTGAAAGCAGCATTTGAAGAATGATACTTGAATATTTGCATTTTCCCTAAGACACAATCACTTTCAATGACGCATCTTCTACTTAAAATTAAGAATAAATAAAACTCCAACAACTTAGTATTTAAAAAAAAAAACCCAAAACATAATAAATCCTAGAAAATATTTAATTCCTCCTAAACAGCAAATAAAATATTCAATCTGTAAAAATACCTCCTAACTGTATTTTGCTTACTTCCCAAAACACTTTAATTTCAAACTAAATATGGTCCCAAACCCTCCTTCCCACAGTTCTGTATTTCAGCCCAGGTATGTTAGTTCTTCATGTAGCTCTTCTTCTGCTAGGAAACTACAGTTTGGCCCTGCCCCATCCCAGGCTCAACTGCAATGACTTCAGGGGCTCTACCTTAGTCATTAACTAATGACAGGAAATAATTGCAAGTTCCTGCCTCAAGGAATAGCATCATGCTGGACCTCAAGAGGAGCCAATTTGCACAGTTACAGCTGCAAAAGACTCAAAGGCATGTGTCAGACTGTTGGAGGCTGGCTGGATTTTAACCCATCTACTCACACAGATGCTCATTTGGCTTCTAGACTTTAGCAGTCTCCTCCTTGCCCTGCTGTTGCACACAGCTCTATTCCTTAGACAAGAAAACGGAATATATAACAGTCATGGCTTAGCCATACACTGGTTCATGCCAGACATCCTGGATGCTGTAAAATCTTAAGAGGACTGGTATTTTAGGCTTGTAAGGAGGTACTAGATGCACTGATAATGAATAAAGATTAGGCTTGTCTGCTTTTCACCCCTGTCCCTGTGCCTTTATTGCCATCATGTGGTAGAAGCATCAAGGCCTGAAAGGATATAGCTGTGAACAAACAGATTTTATCCAAGCTATTTAAAACCACTTCAAGTAAGTGCCAAATACTTCCTTTATAGATACACACTCATACATATTGTATACATTCATTTAGAAACCATAGCTCCTGAGCAGTTTAATTAAAATCCCCATCAGTTTTAAAAAGCCACCTTCATAATTAGTAGTTGAACCTTTATCACCTAAGCCTCAGTGGAAAATGATTACACATAAGCTGTCCTTGCTTTGACTGCCTCCTTTCTCCTCCCACCACAGAGCCCTCACTGTAGAAGCAAGACTGCCTACTGAAGGTGGCTTCTGAGGGACATACATGATATAATCTATTCAGGCACTGAAAAGGAAAATGCATTTTATGTTGGTGTGGTATAACCAATGTCTCAAGTGAAGGGGGACCATGCTGATTTTAATGGCTGCCATCAGATCTTCTGATGCTGTGTTAGAATCAGATGTTTTATCAGCATCCTGAAATTACCATTATTATTATTATTATTTATATTAGTCCAGTGCCTGGGAGCCTAAGTATTGTCAAGTTTTCTTGGAAGACTTATAGAAAAGATATCTGAAAGAGAAGAATGAGGTGTACCTTTGCAGAAGTGTTGCAGTTTGAGAGGACAGACTAAGAACTCTCTCTAGCAATTTTATTTGGGTTTTGTTCTGTTTTGGGTTTTGTTTGGGTTTTTTTGTTTGTTCTTTTGTTTTGTTTTGGGTTTGTTTGGTGTTTGTTTGTTTTGTTTTGTTTTTTTTTTTTAATATATCTATATGTGTATATATATCTATCTCAGCATGGCTTCTATAACCCTAAAGCAACAAGGCCAGATTTTTCCAAACAGAACTCCACTTCTCAGATCATAACTTCATTCAGAATTGATGGTCCTAATCTAAGAATTGCTTACATGTGAGGATACAAAAATGTCTCCAAAACAGTTCCTATCCTTTAGCCTGCAGTCCACCACACTACAGAAAATTGTAGAGCAGTGCACACCATTTCTCTGTCCTATTCCTGACCTAGGTCTGAAGTAAAAGCTCAGCAGTTTAGGGCTTCTCCAGCAAACAAAGTATCTGTTCCAGAAGAGAACTGATACCAAACACATGCTGCTGCTACTACTTCTCAGCTTTAGATGGCTGGGCAGTCAGCAGAGAAGGGCGTATGTGTCTCTGAATGAGACAGAGAGAAGACTTCTACACAGGTCACTTCTCTCCATCAGACACCAGTACTGCAAAAGCCACCAGCAGACATGTGAGCAGAGGTACAGTATTGGTTACCGCTTGGCTTTAGTTTCTGGTTGAGAGGAAACATCAGTGGAGAAGAGTATACCCCTAAATTAAGTTACTAGCTCCTACATCTCTCCATTGATATACAGTCCTCCCATGTATCACTTTTAATCGATTCAGTGCCCGAGACTCTTCTATATTGATGCTAAAATACAGTAAAAGTAATTGAGAACAGGGAAGGTTTGAAATGAGCAAAGATGGAGGTGCCCACCATTGCCAACAGCATTAAGTCAAACTACAATCAAAATCCATGTGCTGTTTACATAAACTGAACACTATGGATTCACTTACTTTTTGACATCCAGAGAGCCATTTTCCTTGTTTTCCATGTCAACAGTTAGCATGGGGAGGATAGAGGTTTCTTTTACTTCAGCAACTGATCAATAGGGGGGAAAAAAGCTGTGTTTAATTATTGGTAGTATGAAAAAAGCAACATAATGTAACAAAAAGCAGCATTCTACAGGGACACAACCATGTTTCCACCTGAGAGCAAAGGTGCTGCCAAAGACTGCTTTCCTCAGAAGCCTGATAAAGTAGAAAATAGCTAATGAACTAAGAAAAGTTGACCCGTGCTTCAAACACAATAAACTCTTTATGCCTGAAAAACAAGGAAGGTAATGTTACATTTGATCCCTTTTTGAAACTAATAAAATTTTGATCAAATTATATATTCATACACATAGAAAGTGACCTGCAACATATAGCTAGATTTCAAGAGAGCTTATTATGCCTTCAGTCATCCTGCTATACAGAGGATCCAAACAGAGGTTTTAAAATCCACAGCCTTGTTTTACAAATGGAGAATCTGGGATACAGATGAGCACAAAGTGTCTTACACCCATCTCAAACATAAAGCTGGTAAGCAGAGTTACTAATTGAGTGCCAAACTCCCGAGGCCTAAATCTGCATCTTATCCGTAAGACCATCCTCCTGCACTAGCACAGCTTCTTTTATAGGTATAGTATACTGAACTCTGAAAAGGAGCATACGAAGGACACAGGAGAAAATCCAGTTTGTTTCCCTCCTCACAGCATGATGGAGTACTTTCACCACACAGCTTTTTCCACCACTGCATCTACCATGCAGAAATGACCGGAGCCTTTTCTTTCTGTTCTCAAGTAAACCATTTCTATTTCAGAACTGACCAAGGACTCAGGATGTTCTTGCTGTAGCATTAATGGATGCCTGTGAAATGTCACAGAGCTCTAGAAGTACAGAATAGGGAAATTACACTCTTCAGCTAAAACTTTCTAAAAATAGAGGATAGCAATTAATACTGCTGTTTAAAAAAAAAAAAAAAAAAAAAAGACCCTTTATTATACAGCTAGCAGCACGCAAAGCACCAAGAAACAGTAAAAAACTAATCAAAAAGAAGCTTCTTCCTGCACTGCTAACCAAATAACTCAACGCATTCCCTCAAATCACTTCTTGGTTCACCTGAGGTGACTGCAAAACGACAACCGCACCAGCCCATCTGCAGAAGATCCCCCGGCCCCGGCCGCGCAGGACCCGGCAGCCGCCCCGGGCTCGGGGCAGGGCACCTCCCGCGGAGCCCGCAGCCGCCGGGGGGGCTCCCGGGGCTCCCCTTCCCCGCGGCGGGCGAAGGGACGGCTCCGCCGGGACTGTGTGACACGCGTTCACCATTTTACAAGCATCTCCAAAACCGTTCGCCAAGCAGCACTGCACCACATTGTCATTTTTTGGCCGGGGGGGATGGGGGGTGGGGAGAGGGAAGAATGGGGGGGGGGGAAGTAATACAGAAAAACCTACCTACGAGCAACTAAACCAAAGCATTGCTACAGGGTGCTCCGGAGCGGCGGAGCCCCCGGCTCCACGCCCCCCCCGCCGGCAGCGGGGCGCTCTGAGGCGGCTCAGTTTGACACCGGGCAGCCGCCCCGCCTGGCTCCCGGCCCGCGTGACGCGGCCGCCACACACGGCCCGCACCAACCGCCGCCCGCGTCATGGCGGCCGTTTTAAAGGCGCAGCGCCGCGCCGACCCCGGCTCTGTCAGGGGGCGCGGGGCGGCCCGCCGCAACCCCGCGTCCTCGCCGGCGGCCGCACCGCGGAGGCTCGGGGAGCGGGGTCCCGCCGGCAGCGCTTACCTGCGGGGCGGCTGCGGGCAGGGCTGCCGGCACGGGCGGCTGAAACGCCTCCGCGGCGCCCGGGCGGAGAGGGGCACGGGGGGCCAGGTTCGTGACCGGAGCGTTTCTACTCCGGCTAAACGGGGTGGGTGCAGGAACGGTGGGAGTGAGGTGGGGGAAAGGGAGAAACGCTGCAGATAGTGTTTGAAGGATGCGGGACTGAGCCGAGGAAATTTTATGCAAGGTGGGAAGCGGGAACAGCCAAACCTCAGAAAATTGGTAAAGTTGCATAAAATTATTTTCTAGAGAGAGATCATCAGCTCGCAGGTGAGTAGCAGACACTTGGCTGTTTTCTGGAACTGGAGTGGCGGCGGGCTCAGGGTGACGGGAGTGCCGAAGGACAGCTTCGTGCCACCGCCGCCGTGCCACCCCTGGGACCCAGGCAAGAGAGGGGATGGAGACAGCGATTCCTGTGAACGGGTACGTCTCCTACTCGTGTAAGTGCCGCACCTTATTTCACAGGGAGACTCACAGATACCCATGGGATTTGCTGTACAGTCAGGTACAACTCAGAGTGTCTACCAACGACTAAGTCTGGCCCACTGGCAATAAAATGTTGCCCACAGAGAGCAATACAAACGTTGGCAAGTTTCTCCAGCAATTGTACTTTTTTTTTTTTTTTTTCATTCGTTACACTAATTTTTAATTTATTTGTCCACATTTCCCTTGATTTAGCTGTTCTCTAATGGCATATATGCGTTACATGGATGACGGGCTGTTGGCGCTGAGGAAACAACACAAGCAACACCAACCATCCAGCACAGCCTGCCCACTCCCCAGCCCCCCCACAGCCTCTGCAGGCTTCCCTTCTGCACCAGGGCTGTGTCCCAGCCGCAGCGCAGATGCTGTGACCTTTTGACCATCCTTAACAGTCTGGGTTAGTACAAATTTGTGGGATGTTTTACTTGCAGAATTTCCTTCTGGGTCAGACCACTCAAATCACACCCTCACTGTTCTCCGCAAGACAAGGGGGACGTTCCAAGCTACCTAGGGGTTTATACAGAACCAACTGGTGGCTTCAGCCTGATTTCTGCAGAGCGAGTCACAGCTGTGTGACACAAGTGCCCCAAGCCCGCACTGATGGAGCCGGCAGTGCGGGCGTGGGGCTGGCCCAGGCACCGCACGTCTGTCTCCCAGCAGCAGCTCACTGCATCTCGGCTGCACCTGTGAACAGAGATCCAAGCTGCCTCACTGCTGTCTGGACACAGCCACAAGCACTAAAATCACAGGGAAGGGGCACTTCTGAGCAAAGGGCTGTGGATGTGACTTCCCCAACCATTTAATTTTGCCTGACTTTCACGCTGTCAAATAAATAACCAAAGCTCGCAAAACCTATGCAAATAATGGGACTTGAGTGTTGGTAAAAGCATTGAGAATGGGGACTAGTGGGAGTCCTCACTGCTTTGGATTTTAAATAAATGCAGATAAACAAATAGAGTATTAAACATACTGCACCCTAAAGAAAACCCTCTTTACTTCTCATCCCAAAGTGTACTGTAAAACGTGGCATATGTGTGTTGGACAAGCCGTGCAATGCAATTCTTTTTTGTCTCTCAAGGAAAAAGCATTCTAAATGAGGCCATAATGAGTTTTTTGCATCAGCTGGTTTCTAACTTTGGTAATGAACTGACATTTGAGGATACAAATATAAACCAGCTATTTTACTCACACTCTTCTTCCTTCCATCATGCTCTTCAATTAATCCTTAGAGTATTGGAAGTGAGGCTCACACACTGTGTGCGTTCCATCTAAAAGACCTTGAAAAGCAGGGAGAGGAATTTTAAGAAAACAGGCTATGAAAAAATTCAATGTGGAATATGATGTGTGGTTTGTATTTTCATTCACTGGGGTAATTTAATTAAAAAGAGATTATGTCTGGAGGGAGACAAAGCAGAAAAGTGAATTAGGCTCTTGTTTGTCTATTTGCATCCCTCTTCTGGCAAAAAATGTTTCCAGGCCATGTAGGGAACAGAGCAAGACCGGGGTTGGTAGATCCATGTTAATGGGTCAGCCCTGTGTGTGTCTGAACTTTGGCTGTTACACAAGGAGAAACATGCAGACGTCAGCGTAGATATTGTACACCAGTTGACCCTGTTTTCTGGGTATTGGAAAATGCAGGTATTCTACTGAAAAGCTACTAGTTGTCCCTGGAAGTGAAAGCAAAATGCACCGTGCATGTGGCAAAGGAGAGCGTAGCATCCCGTTAGCTGTTCAGCGGGTACCAAACTTCAACTCCCCCAGAGCAAAACAAAGCCCTTTAAACCTTTGTTATTCCAACGTTCTGGGTAAAAACACGGCTAAACGTGTTGATAGGGAAAGTTACGTGAGAAAACAACGAAGGACTTGTGTGATTTCACCTTGAGGGAAGCTAGGAAAGCTCCTCTGCATAAACTAGTCTCATGGATTATATCCGTGTACGAACCGCCTATTGCTTCGCCAACTCAACCCGCCTGCCCCGGGCCGCACCGCCCCTCAGCCGCTCGGGGCGCGAGGCGGCGGTAACGGCCGGCGGCCGCTCGCGCCCCGCCCCGGTGGGCGCGGGGCCTGCCGGGAACTGAAGTCCCGCGCGGCCGCGCCCCGGGCTGTGGGCTCCGGGCCGCGTAGCGGCCGGCTGCCGTTGCTGACTGACCTGCTGCGTGGAATAAACGCGGGTGCGGGCTGTGCTTTTTCTCGGGGGGTTCGGGGAGACATTTCGGGGCTGGCGCCGACCGTCTGTGGCTCTGGGCAGCCAGATTGGAAATGCTGCTCACCCTGAGTAAGAAAATAAACCAGAGATAGCCAAAATGCTGAGACTTCATCCAGACGTAATCAGTGGCCAAAAGTCATCGGATCCTCTTAGTGTACAACACGGGGGCAGGGGAAACAAACAGGGGATGCAGGCTGGTGTTAAGTAACTTTTGTCACAGATGTGGAAGTCACACAGGTTTAAGATAACTGCTTGCCACCTAAACTGGATTAATTTATAGCTATTTCCAGTCTATTAATAACAGTAGTAAAAAATTCCCTTTCTCATCATTTCCTTCCTAGTAATACTGGAGGAAAGGGACCTTCCAGGCCATGGAGTCTGACCGCTTGCCACCACAGGCAAACCCTCACAGACCCACCTCCGCATCGAGCGCTGGTCCCGAGCCCGTAGGGAATCTCACTCCACTCCACCACTGAGAGCCCGTGTCAAGATCCCTCCCCTTTACTGGTTGTTAAGAACTTTTGATTCACAACTTGAAAAATAAATGAACAGCTTATACCTAATTGTTCCTATAGTAATATTGTTCAGTTTAATAGTTGATTTATTTGTTTCTCTGATATTTACTTGCTTATGCAGACTCAGCTGTCTGAATGACCACAGCCCTTTTAGACTCTGTAATAAGTTCTGCATTGTCTGAGCTTGTTCCCCTTCTCTCTTTGTGCACATTTGATTTCCAGAAGCAGACATTTGTTTCTGCACCCTAGGGTGCAGTAGGGTCTCCACAGTGCCTTCTGCCTTCCCTGTCTGAATAGCCGCTAGCTCCACACTGCACTTACGGGGTCTTTTATCACACCCATATGGCACTGATGGTTTTAGTTATCCTGGGATTGGTAAGTACCTCAGGGTCTTTTCCACAGTCCCTGGCAATTACTGTACACCTAGAAAGAGGTGAAATCCCTGTTACTGGTCCAGGTTGCAACTTTCCAATATTTTACTCTCCAAAAACTGTCTTTACTCAGTTAAGGTCTTTTCCACTCCAGCCCATATTCTTTCCAGTATGCTTGAATGGAATTTTGCCACTTACCTTACTTCACAGCATCAACAGCTTAATACCCATCAAACTGCTCTCCCTTCCCTGTGTCAACATGGCTCAGAGGAATGAGGGACACTTCCCAGCAAGGTACTCCAGTCTACCCACCAAGTCCAGCAATGAAGCACCTCTCTTCAATACCTGCCTTGGCCAGGAAGGTCATCCAAAAGCCATGCCATATCTTCTTCACAGTCCCCTTCTAACCTGCCTGGGTTTTCTGCATGGCTGAGCATTGTCATGCTGTTCTGAAGTTCTGTATAAAGCCTAGACAAGAAGCCAAAGATAGCATTGGTCTGGAGGGAAGGAAGGCAGAAAACCTGTGGCAAGAATACATCAGAGTGACTTGTACCATCCTGGTATTAATTTCTAAGGCAATTAAGTTGAAGCACGTGTTTAAGTACTAGGTTAGAGCACAAGAGCCACTCAGACTCAATTATATTCCATGCAGTTATCTGAGTACACTCTTATAAGGTAAAACTCAGGGTCCATAGATGTGCAAAAGGTTTTGTATAAGCTCTGGGTTTCAGGACCAACGCACGGGTTAAGAGCTCTGCAGGTGCACAGTGCTGAATCAGCAACTCAGCTCCCTTGCTGCAACCACGGAGGGGAGGAGCACTGCTCAGATTTACTGACGAGGCAGTAATTAACGGGATGGCAAAGACCCTCTGATTTGTCCTGATAGGGAGTCCCTTAAATCATTGCTTTAGTATGCTAAGGTTCTTTTTACACAATAAGTATTATCCAATCTGCGTTTTTGTTGTTTTTTGTTGTTGGTTTTTTTTTTGTTTGGTTTGGTTTTTTTTTTTTGGTAACCATATGAATCTCCAATAAGATGACTAGAGTTGCACTCTCTTCACACCAGGCTAAAAATGAATACATACAGCAGCTGACTACAATGCAAGGCCAGTGGCACCTTTCTGCTTTTGCTTCCTTTGGTTTCTAAGACTGAATTGCTTAAATAAATCTTCCTGCACATGAGTTATATCCACTTCACTGAGAATTTCCTGCCCTACTTACTTTGTTATGCTCCTTGTTATTCTGATAATTGCTTTATATTTAATAACACCACTGTCCAGACTTAAGATCTTGTTATTTTAAAGCTTATACTTTATATATATAAAAAAATCATTATATAAACCACAACTCATTCTGCCCCTACTAGCAGTAGTATCTACCACATATTTGCCTAGCTTGTGACAACATGGCAAGAAGCTTATAAAAAGTATTCATATGAAATACCAACACTGTAAACCAGAATCCAGCCTAATAAAAATATTTTAAATAAATATGGCTCAGGCATCTCAGTGAGGTAGCTGTTAAATCCATGGGAAAGCTGAAAGGTACCACTTTGGTTGTATGAAGTGAGACAAATGAAAAAGGACAACATGCTGATGCATACAAGAATGGAAAAACAGTTATAGACAGAAAAATGTCAATAAAACACAAGCAGAAATCACAACTATATTTCAAACACTACATTAAGGAATTAGCGCTAGTTTTTTCCTCACTTTGCTTTTTTTTTTTTTCCCCAGGAGTGAAGAATCTGCCTGTCACTGAAAGACCATCAAATGCCTGATGCCGACGCCTCGCGGCCCCCTGCCCCGCTCGGTGCGGAGCGCTGACAGTGCGATTCACAGGCGCTTTTGCTGCCGGGGCGGCAGGAGCCCGGCTCCTGCCAGACAGCTTTCTCCTGCAGCACGGTACGCTTCTGCTCCTGCTCCTCACTCTCCGGACAATATTTACAGGGGTGAGGCTCCCATCTTCTCAGTAACAAGACAGTCCTGGCTGTAAAGTTGACTTCTGGTACCTCGCCATCTTCCTGTATGAGCTTTTACTTCCCTGGATGCTGCGCCGGGCAGCTGGGCCCAGTACAGGCCCCTGTGGAGGTCAGCGTACCTACGAGCCCACACTGCTCTCACACGACGCCTTTTCAAGAAACAGGGGAGACCCGCACCCAGACACCTAGTCCAAAAGCTGGAAAATATTTTCTGCAGGGACAACCCCAAATAACTCCTCCACTTCTAAAAAACCCGATTTATGCATTATTTTTACAACAGATAAGACTAGTGTCTAGTTTCCTCAGTAGCCACCTGACAGCAACAATCAAAATGTTCCAATGCGGTTGTGTCGAGCTCTCCCCTGCTTTCAATATGGGGATATTAAGAGCTTTCTCCACACCTGACCATGGAGGTTTCTGCTCAATCCTACACAGACTTTCTGGAGTGTCTGGGTTTCTCCTTAAAAGCATAGTTATAACATTCTTACATCACCTTCCCATTAAGAGGTTGTCTTAGAAGTCAAGGTCAGTAAGATTCAGCACCATGTACACACTTGATTAAAAAAAAAAAAAAGAGCAGAGGCTTAGTCACAAACCCACCTTGGTATCAGGAGTTCATATTAACCAGTCCGTTCCTTTATGGTTTTCTTCTAAAAAACTCTTCTGAGCATGCAGTGAGATCTACACAACACTTGGATAGTGGCAAGCTCTTGAAGAGCATCCACCTTTGCTAACGATAGCCATTTTGGGGAATGATCATATTTCAGAGATGTTCAGGCAGATCATTAGTGAGTTTCTAGAACAGTGAGGTTTTTCCACCAGATATCTGGTAGGCAAGCAGAGTTAGCCAGTAGCAGGTAGTTTTAACAAATCTTAGAAACTGGATGTTTCTAAAGCACCCCTGTCCTGGTAAATACTGTCAGCTTCTCTACTCGTTGCAGTTCTGGTTTAACTGCCAGAACTGATGTGAGGTGTGGAAGACCAGGATATGGCATTTTATCCATGGATCAGCCATGGCAGATGCTGCTCCTCAGCCTGCTGAAAGCACCATGGACCCAGAGAAGGGTGTTTTCTGCAGCTCTGTCACTGGTGCCAGGGCTTATGGCTTCTGTAGCTGCTCATAGGCAATAAATTATGAGGAAACTAAAAGAAATCATGACAACCTATGCTTTGTGTGTAAATATGAAAGATCAAAGGATGTGCATGTTGTTTGGCAGACTGTGGTTGCAATCCATACCACTGACTGTAAGAAAGGAATCAGCTACAGCAGGACAAGTGTTCATTCACACATTAGATGACCCTGTTTCCCCTCTCTACTCTCTCTTGATAGAAACCAAACCCAGATATTCACATGTAAACGTGAGCAGACATGACATTCCAAAGTTACACACTAAGGTTATAACAGTTAAACTGACCTTTTACAGTTTTGCTCAGCTCTAATTGGTTGATGAAGCTCTGATCAGAGGTGGTCTCAAAAACATGTTTGCTGTAACTTTACTTTCTCTCCAGCTGCTCTGGTGGTCATGTAACTCAGAAAAATATTGAACAATGTTTCTTGCCTGTAAACATAATTAGTAGAGATACATCTAAATTTGTTCAGAATCCAACTCTAGAAATGTATATCCTCTCTACTATAAATATTATATATTTAATGAACCATCTTAGAAGCACTTTTCAAATTTCTTTGGTGACAATCTTTGGTTAAAAGTAGTGTATTTCTGAACTTTCAAGTGCACATAATACAGAATTGTGATTGTGTGCTATTAAAACAGACCACTCACTTCTAGCCACTAATGAAAATAAGATTTATCAGGGATTTTCAGTGGAATTTTTATACAGCTTGTGCAATAATATATAGTATGAAAAAAATGCCTTTTTTTCCAATTAGTGTCAGAAACTCCTTTTTTTTGCGGATGCTGATATGAAAACCAGTAAAAAAATATTGCAGGTATTAACAATTAGCTCTAAAAGGATTTAAAGGCAAAATATACTAATACTTAAACAACGAATACTCATGGCTGGTATTGCATATATTACCTGACATATTTTGTGACTGGTACAATCCAAATTTCTCATTCCCTACTGCTCTTAAGTATTTTCCAAGTCTCTCATTCTTAGATGTTCTGCAGCTGACATTTCTTACACACACTGTTCAACAGCACATAAATGTGCCATCTACTGGCAAATGAATGCAACTAGAGCATTTTGTTATAGAGAAGGTGGAATCACGATTCATTTTAGTTTATAGGTTTTTGTAGTAGTTTGGAACATAAAAAAATTTCAAGAGAAGTCAGAGTTGAGTTCAGTTGGTCAATAAGTAGTTGCAGAATTAAGACCAGTTTAATAGCTTCAGATATAATACTAGAAATGCCCTAAAGCATAGCTTTGGAGTCTGCAAATCCCAAGTAAAAAAAGCATATATGTTGATATTTCAAGTTTCCTTCTGTGGCTTTAAAAAGGACCAACTAATTTATGAGACTTTAGGAAGTTATTTTTCCCCCAGCATTCACTACAATACTTCTCTTAGCAGGAAACGTACCTTGCAGCTGACCCAGTCGTGTTATGACATTCTCTTCCAGAATGAATGAGCTTTGGCCATGGGAAGCAGCCCCCTGATGTGGATGTCCTCTTGGAGCCAAGTCCCTGGGTTATGTTCTAAACCACAGAGCAGATACTTCTGGGGAAGGAGAGCCACACTCCTGACACGAGCTAACCTGCCAACATTAGCAAACTATATCACTATGTTATACACATAATATCACGTAGCCCTTAGAATGACTCTGCCACCATCATCTTGTTTCTGGTACAACATATTTTTTCTAAGGCTACCTACACAGCTCCTTTCTTAGTTTTCCCCACGGGCAAGTAAGCTTGCCCAATGCGTATTTCCCGGTATGTATGGTAAAAGAATAAAGGGAAATAAAGATAATGTATTTACTGGGACACACTTTTTTTTTTTTTTTTTTTTTAAGGTGGCAGTTGGAAGAGAGGTTATTTTATAAACTCTGGGTATTTATGAAATGACAAAATATTGTTTGCTTAAACTCAATTAACATACCTGTGAGATAGGAGAATTACAGTGGTTTATTCATCCAAAGTGTTACCTATCATTATCGGAGTCTTGGCACCTAGATCTCCACTTTACGTAAACATCAAGTAGAAAGATGATGGTAAAGATGGAAGAAATTGAAAGGACATCCCAGTCAAGCATTCATTTTGCTGAACTGACTATTACTAAGATAACTATTTATACATTCAAAGTAGCAATAATTCCAGTAGAAGAGAGTTCTTGTGATATTTCTGTGTAGACCAAACCACTGATATGCCACTAAGTGTAAATGAGGTGTTGGATTTATTTATTTTTTATTTATTTACTTATTTAATCAAATTATCTTAATAGTGGAATAAATTCGGGAAGTTAAACAAGCCTTTCCAGTGCTCCAGTTTTCTCTTCATTGCCCTAATCACCAGTATTTCCTCCTGTAACTGACTGGACACACTCAGAACGTACCACACTGCATGGTAGGCTGCTGAGACCGTGATCCATTTGAGTCAATATATCTACAGCTGTGTCCTCTCCAATTTTCCACAGCTTCTAGGAAGCAAAGGCAAAGGACAAAGCCTCCGACCTCTACTTCCCAGCAAAGGAAAATATCTGTTACGGGGCTTGGGTATGTATTGGAACAGATCACTGACTTCCATACTCAAAGTCCTTCCAACTAGAACAACCTTTTAATCCTAAAGAACTTTTGTGCTGCAACTGTGTCCACACCTTGGGCAAAGTGTTTTCTTGATCTTGTCCTTAGCAAAGATGCCTCATCCTCAGATAAGCTGTTTCTCAACAGAAAGAGCAGAATTTGCAATTAGATACAACATAGCTACTGTGTAATCTATCAAAATCCAAATCTTGTAAACTTGAGCACTAGTAAGGAATGTGCAAGTTTGTCACTGGGTCTTTCTTACATGTTTCACTAACCATGAGCTAATGCAAATGAACACCACAAATATGCTGCTTTTAAAATGTAAAGCAACAAGCCATGTAAACACAATTTTTAGAAATACATTTTTGCAAAAAACATTTGTATTTGACCCTCTGAGGGAGGGAACAGGACAACCAGACTGTAAGGATTCTAAAGGAAGTTTTACAGGCTTTGAAATAGGCTATTAGGAACTCATCCCAATGATTTAATGGAAACCTCAAGCTGTTGTTATCTCACTGAAGTAGGAACTTTTTGTAGTAGTGAATTACAAGAATAAACTACATTTCCAATATATGCAAGTTTCTTTCAGGCAGACATCCCTTTTTGTAGTATTAAAAAAACCAAAAAAACAAAAAACCCCACAAACCAAACCCCAACAACAGAAGGTCAAAATGCAACTGCATTTCAGACTTAATTCAAACTTTTATTCATCATCAAATTCAAAAGTTAGGAAGGGAAGCTATCTTGATATCCTATCTTGCTGTGAGATACCCACCTTATCCTCCTAAATACCCCAACACTTATATGACAAATATTTACTATCTATAACACAGGTAAAACATCCTTGTGGAGCTCTAACCCTTTTTACTGGAAGTGATCACTGCCCAGCCTGACATTAGATGCTCATATTTTTACCCCTTCTGTCAGAGGCCTCGAATTAATTGATTCCTCAAGCTGCCAATTAAAGACATTTTCTAAATGTTTGCAGCAAGATTCACAATTGTAAAACTAGGGTGGTCAGACCCCAGCTAGAGAGTGGAATTGACTTTTTACGAGTTTCTTATGGAACAGTTCTCAAAATTCTTATCTGGGATAAGTCCTCCTTACACGTGGCAAATTAGAACAACAACAGATTTGAGTGACACCTTCAAATCTGCTGCTTGACATGCTGTGTTTGTTTGTATGGGAGCTGTAGTCATAGCAGAAGACATTTTTTTTGCAGTTTCTTACCTCAGCTTTAGAAAAAGTACAAAGGTCTTTAAAACGTAGTATGGCTTTGTACTACGAAACCAAGAACACAAAACCACAGTCAGTAGGTGTACAGCAGCAGAAGCAAAGAGGCCGAAGCTCCGCTCAGAAAGCAGGAGGAGGAGCAGCTGCATTACAGGGAGCAGGTACCAGAGCCTCTCTGAACACCACTTGCAGAAAAAGCCTCAAGACAGACAATGCCAAGACCATGAACAGTCTTTACTTCTATCAGTTGTTTCACAGCACAATGAGACACAGCACAAAGTTTGTACAGCGGGATCTGCAGACAGTTTAGAAACAGGCAATTATCTTTAATAAAAAGCATTGAGTCTGAATGTGAAAATATGAAGACAAACAATATTGCAGCTAACAATCACCTTGCTTGCCTTGGAGTGTCTAAGAAGTCCAATTCACTGACTTCTCATAGTGGCTTTAATGTTCTCCACACCATCTTCTCCAAACACCCTAGTTCATGTAAAGCTTAATGGGTCCTGACTAGTATGTGCAGTATGTTTCATAACCTTGTCCTCTTGCTTTCAAACCCTGTTTGCAGTGTGTGGGGAGATGCAACGACTCTCATCATACAACATTCTGATTCACAAAGAAGCAGCACAAGTGTTATACATAATTTAATTTGCACTTCTGTATATAAATGTTTACTATATTGCACACTATTGCAGCACTTAAAAACATCTAATTATTTGCAAAAATTAGTAAAATACTTTAAAGGATTTAAAAATAAGGGTTTTAATGCAACCGACAAGATAATAAAAAAGCAATTTACTTAATGAGATACAATCCTTTATGTTGGAAATGAAAGTTACATACAACTAGAGTACAATTAAAATATGCCATATAGTTCAACACTTAATTCCTCAAATGTGTAAAATTAACAAGCTTCTACTGTCATAGATATACAATTTTTCCATATTGTGAAAAGGATTTTTCAAATTAAATACAGGTAACATAATATTCTGTAGTTATATTTTATGACTGTGTTTAAATGAGAGGGTTGTATAATACTCACATTGTCAAATGTACTCACTAATGCCTTGGAAATTGCACACTTCCCCTCCTTTTCCAAAATAGAATCTCATTTCCATACTGAAGTCTATTATGCCATATTGGAAAAGTATTTTACTTTCTAACAGGATTTTCATAAAATTAAAAAATAGCATAATATCATGGCATTAAGATGACTTTTCCACTTATGCCCACGTAGAATTTAATCTGGATATCAGACAGACATGTCAGAACCAATTTCCTAGATTTTTGTCTTATTGTACACGCAAGATGAATGATTACAGTATTTTACAAAACAGGAAAATCTCTGAACCTTACTAGAATTATAAATGTAATGATTAAAAATTAAAATCATAACAGAATCAAATTGTGATCTCCAACATTTATTAAAATCTTTTCAAGTTCATAAACGACAACAAAGTTACTGTAGAATTTATCGCATACAGCTAGCATACAGCAGCATGTCCTTGGTCTAAATGAAATACAAAAGATTTTAACATTTTCATACAAAGGATTTCTTTAAATTTATTAATGTGACGATATATCTTTGTTACATAAAATTTGCTACAGCAAAGTATCTTATACTTTTCTTGCACATATGTAAATATGGGTGGACAAAGACTGCATTCAGTGTCAGCCTCCTAATGACGTTGTGCAAAAATGCTCAACAACCTAAACATACAGAATGTTAGATGGTACGTTTCATACTCTTTTGTAAAATGTCTACAAAGGCTTTTCTTAAAGGAGTGTCATACAGATTAAAAGGAAGGAATGCCAGTGGTTTATTTGCACTGACATTCAAACAAATACAATGGCTATGTATCAATATAGCTCATTTCTTTTAAAAACAATTCATCCTTGTATGCATGTAAATTTATCATAAAATATGAGTCTAGTTTAAATGGTTTAGATGTCCTGTTTTAAGACAGGTCACTGAGACAGCCAGAATCAAGTGTACAAATAAAACTACTATGAATAAGTTTAAAAGCAACCCCCAAAAAAGTGCTGAGCCACTGATTATTAACATTGAAATAAATGTGTAAAAGTGCCCAAAGCTAGCACATGGTAGCAATATCTTTTAAGTCAGTTGGTGAGAGTATACAAAACATAATTAAGCCCAAATACTTATATCTGTGTGACCATACATTCTGTTTGATTGAAAGAAAGTAGGTTAGAAATGAAGACACAATGCAACTAAAATAAACCCAGCTGTTGCAGTTTTTAAACTTTGTCTCTTTTCTTTGTGAGTGAAGTGCTGTAATTAAAAAGAAAATGATTGTAGCAGTACTCCATCCTCAGTTTACTAATATAGTATACCAGAATAAAAACTTGGCAATAACCTCTTATTCTTAACAGCTAACAAAAAAATAACCGTGTTCATCCAGCGATGCATCTAGAACATTATTTTGCATTTGCTAAACCATTTATTTGTTTTTCATAGCTAATGGCAGAGCGCATTTTGCTTTTTGTGGTGTGGTGGTTTTCATTTTAATAGATGCCTTTTTTCTTCAAAAAAAGGCTCAAATCAAGGAATATTTTGGGAGCCCAAACATTGGCTTTTTTTTTTTTTTTTAAATAAGAAAAAAAAAAGGTGAATCAAAATTTATTATATTCTCTACAATACTGACCAAAACTTCCTTTAAAAGTTTAGGGTTCATGTTCTTAAAAAAAGCCATTTCACACCTGCCCAACTGGCTGGTAAGTCGACTTGGTTAAATATGGTCCAAAATCCAGACCAGGTAGAATTACTCCCTCTCACAAGACTGTAAGCTTTCCATGGTACAGTCTGGTTATGGCAATTTACCTACTGCCGAGGTGGGAAATACAAAGGAAGGAGGCAGTGACGAAAACTGCAGGGATGTAGAAAACCAAGGCACGGGGTCTAGCTACTGTCCCCTACTTAAGCCATCCAATTGATTCTACTGAATTTTGGTCAGTCTCCAGGAAGAAATGTTAAGTTAATTTAGCAGACATTTATATGGCGATAAATACTACCTTCAAAAATGCTAAAAATGTTGGCTAGGTTTAGTCTGAGCTACTAAAAAATTATTATAAATTGTAGCCTCAGACACAAGACAGACAAGAATTATTGGCTGGCACAGACTAGAAGCAACATTTATCTTTCACTTCAGTCTAAATCACACTAGCCGCAACACCTTCCATTTCACTCACACAAATAATACATTATTCAAAATAAAATGGAGCATTCTTGGGTAAAAAACTACTTCATTTTAAAGGGGGAAAATGAACAATACACAGAAACAAAGAACGACAGAAACCAAAGTTAAGTAGGAAAGTGGTCTATTATTCTGTGTTACTGCACAAACAGTGCTTGCTTAATTGTGCCTAGTTAGAAGGGTTGGTGCAAACTGCACACATGGAAGATGGCAATAAAGACCTCAGTCAGCTTTGTGGAATGAAGTAACTAGGTAACTGTTTTGACATATGATGGTCTCAGCTCCACCTCATCTGTTAACAGAGTGCAAAGATCCCAATGTGAGCCCTGATGTCATCTTGTCCTCTTACTCCTACTAAAAATCAGCAAATTCTTTTGCACATTTTTCTGTTAGAGACGCACGAATATCTTCTTCTTCATAGTCATCAAAGTTGCTGGTATCTCCAGGGCCTCTGCACTTTGGTATGAACGGAGCTTCTACCTGTGTTTGGGGGTAGGGGAAGGGGGAGGAAAAGCACGCAAAATGTTATTGGCCTAATATCCTTAGATTTAACATTGTGATAATGAGCACAATAATATTCCCATTACTCCTCAAATCCTGCCAAAAAAACAGATATTACTGCTTGAAGTCACAGCACATAAATAAAACCAGCCTAAGAAGGTGCCGTCCTAGATGTTCTGAATGTAAGTTGAAAAAACCTAATATCTCACTGCCAAACATCCATAAAGATGGGATACCCTGCTCTCTTCAGCTTATCAGTTGCATGGTGAGGCTTCCAGCATGGCAAGGGCTGCACCTAACAGTTGCACAGTCATGGCAGAAGCAGAGTAGATTGATTGCCATCTCCACTCAAAAATCTTTGGAGAGTTTGGAACCTCTCTCCTTCCACTTACCAACAATCCTCTATTTCCAAATAAAAACTAACCCAATACAAGTTTAAAACAATTTGTTGTGCATCTCCTACAAAGTTCCTCCTAGGACCTAACTGTAAGTGGAAGTGAAAGCCTTCTCAAAATTAGACCACAACTGAGACACAAGCAAAGAGTTGAAGGGGTCACTAAAGGGCTGTACAGAATGCCAAAACAGCTCTAATTAATGATGGAAAAACCCCTTCTGGTAAAGACTGCCTGCACATCCTCTCAGATCCATATATATACTCAATTAGCCTTTAGATTCAGTGCATCTCATGTCAACTGTATGGTAGCAAGCCATTCATGCTCAGGTATTGGAACCAGTTCTTTTCCAGGACCCTCTTAACTGCTGCTTCTTGAAGTTGAGGGAACCCACAGCATTTTGAAGTTGGCCTTACTATAAAATCCTTGGGTCTGGCTAAAACTTAACAGTCTCAATCTTGCTGTCCCTAATTTTAGCCTCTACTCGTCTTGGAAGTTAAACTAAAGATGACATTAAATGAAGTTATGGGTTTGCATAGGGACATACCTGCATATTTACTGGCTAACAGCTTATGCTGTCCCTATACAGTTTAGGGAAAAAAAATAGTTCTTGCCAACTTGCAGACACTGAAATGCTATTTTTGGGATCAGACTACTAAATTCTAACTTTACTCAGCTAATACTAATTCAAATCTTAATCCTTCTAGTCTATGACATCTCAAAGTTCAAAATTAAGCTTAATTGCTTTTTAAAATAACCGAAATTTTAGAATCAACTGCATGCTTGAAGAAGGAAGAGGCGGTGTTTGGGGTTGATGGGAGGCAATAATGAAGAATGAATGGTAAGGAAGGGATCAGAGGATGGAAGACCAGGGAGGAGAGATGCTCTACTGCAAGAGGTCTCTGACAAACTGGAGTGTGAGGCATAATTATCAGTACCACATTCCTCATTTTCATTTGACAGGTGCCTGATTTATCTACTTTTATGGTAAGCAAAATGACAGCAAAATTACTGAGGTGATACAAATTTAAATCCGGAAATGCAAAGTAATCAGACAAATGTGTGTCTCTGGGACATCCCAAGGAGTATGTGTGCCAGAGGCAGCACTGTGGGGAGACAGCTAAGCAAGGCAGGCATGGCTCCAGGTGAGGCAGGGGATCAGATCACACTGTGCAGCCATGGAGCTGCTCAGTGCCCCATGTAGATTCCTGATGGCGCGGGGTGTGTGGGTGGAAATCAGTAAATTAAAGAGGTACAGCACAGACTAAATACAAATTAAACTCTGCTGACTTTGGGCGATAACACTACACCCCCCAAGAAATAACACTAACTTTCTGCATTTATAGACTGTGCTACAATTGTCCCATGTGTATCCTTTTGTTTCTAAAACAATATACGTGTTTAAGTGATTTATCCCAAGGGGATACACAGTCTGTGTACATACCTAGCCTACAAAGTCACATATTTACCATTATCTCAATTCTGTCTCGGTGCCTTGTCAAATTGATTTTCAATTACTCTCTTACAACAAAGCTCAGAGCACAAGAAATATCTTATTTACTGCTGGAATTTTAGAACACATTCAAATGAGATGCCTCAGACTTTTTCCTATTATCTTCACCAAGGAAATCGCTAAAAAGAGATTGCAGGAGTTAACACTGGTTTGTAGTAGAGATACCTCTTTAGCCCTAAGTACAACCATATTATCAGGCAGTATTTTAGTAAACAGCTATGCAAATACACAAAGAAAATAAGACTTGATCTTATCTGAAATATTAAGTAATTGACTGGTTCACTTATGACTGTAGCATAACAAATTATTCACATTATATTAGCTGCCAAGGAACACTACGTTTATTGAGGAAAATACATGCTGCCACTGTGAAAAGCTGCTATAAACCCAAAGTTTATTGCTGTATTTCTATGACTGCCTAAATGACATTACAATCCATGCTGTTGTTTCAGACCCACCCTTAGTATTACAGTATTTATTCCTTACAATTAGAAGCTTAAAACTTACTCAGCAACAGTTTTCACAATCCCTTAAAACCAGTAATAGCTATTCTGACTGTACTACTAGTTCACATTTAAAAATATGTCTTGTTTCTGTGAAAGTAATTCTCTACAGCGGTGCACTAGCAATACTAAGAATATTTAGCACAGTATTAAAACATGTGATTTAATATTATGTGGCCTGGGTGTCCCCAGACAGCATATCGGCGAATGAAACTCAGTACATATAAATCTGCCTTGTAAACAGGCATTAAGAAAGCAAAGAACAGATAATTACAATTCTGCAGTGGGGAATCTTTTCTTAAAAACATCTACACTTAATTCAAAGAACACAGGATGTGTTAATTATAACCTGTCTTCTAGTAATTAATACATTAGCGAATACTAAAACAACTGCACTGTCAGTTTGTGTAGCCAAACAACCAGTTTCTTTTTATAAACTATTGTTAGTATTTAGCCTTGGCCTTTACAATACTGCTGTTATAGCAGCAAGTTCATGCCTCTATAGTGAGGTCTATTGTCATTGCAACAATGTAAACCAATTCCTTCAAACATTATGGCTTAACTCTAACCTTTTTACCAATATATAGACACAAAATTATTTCTCCACCCAAGTCTCCTGGGACACCACCAATTAAGTTACTTTAGTCTTCTTTTTTTTTTTTTTTTTTTTTTTTTTTTTTTCTGTCTATTGAAAAACCAAGAATTCAGAGGTTGCATTTAAGAGAACAAAAAATTTCTTAGGAATCTCTTTCTAGTAACTCACTAATCTACAGATATTTAACGTTGGCTCTACATTCAAGGGGAGAGGGAGCTTTAGAGCTACTGGAAGGCAGACCTAGACTGAATTGTCATCATCCTCATCCCTTTCCCCAGCTTCCTCTCCCAGTTCTGCTTCATTCATCATGGCGGCTACTAATGTGCTCCCCTGAAATTGATATGTTAACGGCTGCTCATGTTCTGAAAATATTCCCAGTTGTCTCTGTTGCTTGTTTTCTAATGCAAGTCAGAAGTTCATAGTGCAGACTGGGCATGGACTTTCTAAAAACCACAGTACAAGTCATGCTGGTCAGGCAGGTCTAGAAAACCATTCTAAAAATGCCAGAAAAAAGCATTCAGCAGGGCTCTTCTCATTGCCGCAGCTTATGGAACCACTGTCAATTAAAACATAGTGTCAAAAGACAAAAACCCCTCAGCAGATACAGAGGACTGAGTAGACACTCTCTACATCTGATCCTGTCACAGATAAAGCAAGAGCAAGAAGGAGGTAGCATACTTGTTTAGCAGAAAAAGAAAAGCTCTAGCTTTGGATAGAGCTTCTCCACACTGAAGGATGGTCTGACTGCTAAGAACTAGCTGGAAAGAAAAACAGATTCCTCTGTGCTGTGGAGGAGTATTTATAGATGCCACTACAGCAGGGGTTAAATAAAAAGCAAGAGAGGCAGGAGATGGCTCATTCTGAGATATTCCAGAAATAGACTAAAGCATAACACTGGTTAAGAGAACATGAATGTACAGAGGTCCAGGATAAAATACCAATATGAAACAAACATAATTCAATCAATACCTACTCTTCAGAGTCTTAAAGTACTTTCACCTTTTCTCAGTTTAAAAATGACAGATTTAAGAAAGAAAAAATAAAAAAAAATAATTAGGAATTTTACTTCAACCGCTTTAAGACCTGTAATAGTTTTGATCAGGAAGGGTCTTACCTTTCTCTGATAAATGGCAATCCAATCTGTAGTTGCAAACCACTTGTGATTCTTTATGTCATTTACACCATTCTTGAGATTTCCATATCGTTTGGTCAAATCTACCTGGAGTAAATTTCTTAGAAGATCCTTTAGGTCTGAACTGAAGTGTGATGGGAACCTTACCTAAAATTATACATCCACAACATTAAAAAAAACAATATACAAATTTGATTGATCCTCCTGTGAAGTAAAACAATATTCACATGAAAGGAAATATGGGAGCCATTTTTTATTCTTCCTCTAAAAACAAATCAAGTAGGAATGCATGAAAAGAGAGATGATGTTGCACATGTACTTCTGTTTCACAGAGCTTTTATCAATAGCATTACCGTGTTGATCTAGCATTTTTTGCACTGAGATTTTCTAGATCTGACTGAGTTTGGGAAAAACATTTATTTAATGTAATAATGACATAAAAGATAAATTTAACTTGGTGTCTTGCCAACATAACATAATCTCAAGGCATTCTCAACTATTTTCTAGGAACAGATTTTTAGATTGTATTATATATATACACACACAGAGGAGATATAGTATAGTATAGCATATATACAACATATACAGATAAGCTCTGAAATAACTGAACTTTCAACAGTCATATATGAAAATTCAATCTGGAACTTTATGCTGTAATCCATATTTGATAACTAAATACACCAACACCAAAAGACTTTACATAACCAATACAGAACTATTTGAAGATAGCACAAGTGACTTGCCAATACAATTCAAACCTGGCTAAGAAATATTTGAAGATGATTCATGGGATGTAGTTACATAGGGTTTTACTAGTAAAAGATCTACTGACACCATCTGAGATAGCAGAAAGAAGAAAGGGGAAAAGAACAGGCATAAAGTTGTATTTGTCATGCCCATAGTCTCAGAGTTCGACACTCCCTATATTCAGCTGATCATTTATGACATAAACACAGAACATGGAATTAGTTAACACAAAAACACTTTGTGAAGTCAAGAATGACAATGAAAGACACTGCTTCAGTTTACCTGTCAATATGGCTCTATTTTAGTACATGAGAAATTCATGGGTTTTAATGAATATAATGCTTAGACAGCTTAGAAGTAAGGAAATATTAACTCAGTTTTTTAAGTAGATAACTAAGCGCATGAGGTAGACCAAATGAAAGACTTAAGGTTATAAAGGAAACATACTGCTAGCTGAGAACTTAACATTAGAGTTTCCAGGGTTCAAGTCCAGTGCTGTTTCTGCAATTATCCATGAACTCAGTGAAAAAAGTAGATGACCAACAGTACAAATGTCGAGCAAATTAGATACAACTGCAAAAAATGCCCATGTTTTTTTTAGTTTAGAAGATAAACATTCCTTTAAAAATGGATCTTTGGAAATGAATTCCCATATATTCATGGAGACAGCTGACAGGTCACAGTATTACAGCCTTTCAAAGTGCAATCACCTCCCTGATTTAAACAAGGCCCTAAACAGGAATCAATCTCACTGCAGTGTACCACAGGGCCTACTGAGGCCTTTCTCTTGATTAGAATTACAGAAGTACGTAAAATGTGGCTCAGCATGTGTTTATGCAGGGAGAAGGAAGAGAGGAACCGTAACAAATAAACTGAGCACAAAGAAGCACAAAGAGACAACACTGGCTGGCAGGAGAAACAACACAATGATCACATTTTTGTGCTATCTGGCACACTATGAGATATTCATGAAAAATAAAAGGGAACAGTTGGAAACACTTTTTTAAAATTTTATGTAACAATGAAAGCTGAACAGAACATTAGCCATGTCTTGAACTACAGGTCTGTTGAAGTAAAGAAACCTACTATGAAATATGGAAGCTCTTTACAACTTCTCAAAAGCTGCAAAAATATTTCTAGAAAAGAAAATAGCTAGGCATATTAAGCATACAGCTAAATAGTTGTTAATAGTCATTGGATCATTTTTATCCAAGCATAAAAGGATATAATACCACAGTGTCTGTAAATTTAATAGCCTGCATTTTAAATTAGAAGGCAGGGAACAGATTTTTGGAACTTTGATTTTTAATATTATTATAACAGTGTCTGTACTTAAGAAGTATGCATTACAAGCTTTTGCCATATTCTTTCCAAATAGCTCACTGTCTAGAAGCCAGTAAATTCTGCATCTAGTTCACATGAAAAAGAGGTTCTGCAAAGACAAATAACTGCATTTGCAAAAATACACAGAGCCCTCACCTTGCCAGACACAATCTTCTCATAAATTTGAATGGGCTGATCTGCAAAGAATGGGGGATATCCAGCTGCCATTTCATAGATTAACACTCCTAATGCCCACCAATCCACTGCCTTGTTGTAACCCTGGATAAAATGAGAAATACCACTGTTAGTACCATTTCTAACACAGTTTAAGATTTTCAGTATGTATTCATGGAATACAAAGAAAGCAAATGCATTATTCCTTGTTTGATACAGAACTTACAGCCTAATTCAAAGCAAACCAAAGCTCACAGATTCCAACGGCAATATACTTAAAACCTACCACAGCGATGAAACATTTTGCACACATTCCTGTGCTGAGTTTCAGTGATGTCTTTACACTGATGTGAAAAGACTCCCTAAGTGACAGAAATGGGCACAATTTATTTACTTATTTAAAATCAAAATAAACTTGTTACAGAATGATTGAAACCTGTTTCAAAGCTTAGAGAAATTTCATTAAATAAAGCAATAATTCCTATATTGTATACCATCCTCTTTTAGCTTGAACACCCCAATTTCAGAACATTCACTTTCATATTTAGTAAACTAGCTAAAAGGTTTAGTTAGTTAGCTGTTATAAGTTATGATCTGATCTTTAAAGCCTGAACATAAAATCATTAGTAAAACCTATTAAATATTAAAAATGACAGAAAACCCCACCAGCCCCATCAATTTTGTATGTGTTCTCTGAGATCTTTTACAAACCTCAGGGCTAAGACTCAGTCTTTCCTGAAAAATCTACTATGGAGAATTTGTAGTAGATGTGTTGCAATTTCTTCTGCTGCTTTAGCTGCACAAGGGCAAAAAAAGCTTTAAATAACAAGCATTTTCTCCCCAAATAAAAGTATTTTTGGTTTACTTCCAAAGACCTGTAAAGGTTATTTAATTAAACCACATATCAAATGCATAGTTTAACATCATGCATTATGATTGTTTATCTCAAACAGATCCATAAACTGTAAGGATATTTTGCCTTTGCAAAACATAAAGAGCTACAGTTGAACAGCTATATGATAAACAATATTTCTGCTATGTTCAAACAGTGCAAGTACTAGACACAATTGGATCAAGAGTAAGCTTAGACTGCATGTATTTTATGTGTAAAACCAGTGGTTTGTCATGTTTGATTTCATGTAAAGTGCTTTAAACCTGAAACATTGTAACTAATTATTTAATGACTACTGATTCATCTACTATGTGTTTCTTGTTACCTCTGGAGCTCCCCTTCTAATCTATTACCATATTAGGATGTAATCACTCAGCTATGCTGTTCTGATAAGGATGCCAGTTAAATAACCTAATTACAGATTGTTTAAAACCCTTTTCCCCCTCAAGTTACATGGCAAGCATATGCAGAAAGTTCTGTACAGTTACGTGAAAATCCCTGCTTTGGAATAAGTTTTAGTACACTAAAAAAAATACTTACAATGCACTGATTGCATTGTGTAATTCATGAAGAGCTGACTAGACAAGATTTGATTTTTGGAAGTATCAGCAATTGCTTATCTCCCACAGTTTAATAATTGGGTGATAAAATAACAAGACAAAGTACCTTGCTGAGAATTATTTCAGGTGCCAGGTATTCTGGAGTCCCACATAACGTCCAAGTTCTTCCTTTTACTCTTTTTGCAAAACCAAAGTCCGTGACCTGTCATCAGAATAAATAAATTGACTGTAAGTGCATTTCTACAAGGAATTTTAAAATTAAGTACTTTTGAAATATTTTGGAAAGCTACTATACAGAGGAAAAATTTATTTCTCAAATCACATAGTGTCATATAGTCAGATGTACCTTTAGTAGCCAGTTCTTCTGATACTTCTAATTCAGATAAATAGAAAGTTTCTCATGATAAAATTAATAAACAACACAAAATACCTATTTTCCCCCGACACAAGCTTCTATTTATAATTTTAAAATTGAAAAAATCAGTGGGAACTATGGCTTACTAATCTTCCACATGTACTTCAATTACATTAATCATTTCTCTTATACTTTTCACATCAGACTGTTTATACTGCTGAAAGTTTATAAAACATGAATACCAACAAGATATTTATCTTTTCCTTTAGTTAACAAATAAATGAATCACAAAAAGGGTCAAGATATCTACCAGTCTTGTAAATTTAGAATTTTATTGCCTAAGTGTATAAATGTTATATGTAAAATTAGTGTGGGAATAAGACAACATAAAAGAGGTCTTTCCAGTAACTTCTGAGTATATTTGAAAGCATCAACAGAGCCAAGCTTGTTTATTTGAGGAAACACAGCAGTAACTGTATTCACAAATGGCAAGTTCTTGGCCATTAAAAATTCTTCATTCCACTTGTCGTGTTTTCTGCATTAAGTTTTCAGAACTCTGTATGCAATATCATCCTCTCTGTGATTTTTCCTGGACTGCATGGAGGAATACATACAGAAGCCAGGGAGCTACATGTATAATTCTGGGATCAGTTTCAAGATATCAAGTCTACATTTGTTTGGGGATTTGTTTCTTTTGTCTCCTCCTTCTTGGTATCATTTTCAACCCACTCCCAGAGAAAGCATACTGTACCACAATGATAAGAACTGGTAATTATACAATAACTTGTGCAAATGTTTCTGATACACTAGTATCACAAACAAACAAGCCAAACTCCAAACTATCAAGGCAGCTTTTGCTTCATTTTTGGTAGAAACAGCAGCAATCACAGCTAGAACTGAACAGAGAAGGTAATGTGCTGACTAGACGGACCTGCTTCAGTCAACAAAGAATCATTTCTGTGTTTGTGAATGCACATCAGTCTATGTAAGATTACACTGCAGGTACAGGACAAATGGTAACGGCTTTAAAATTCAAAAAGAAAATGAATGGAGTTTCTAAACAAAATTTAGTTGGAGCTGCAGTATCAACATATGAACACAAATCCCACTCTGTTCAGAAACAGAAGCAAACCAACCGCACATGGGAGGTGTAACTGCTGGATCCACTATCATTTGCAGTTTGCCCACTACAACAAAAACATACTATTGCATATAGAGGGTCGCCAGTCTGGAGTAAGCTGCTCATACCTTTACATTAATGGTGCTCCCCAACCACATTAACAGAACTTGTATTTCTCTTCTCCCTACAGCGTTATTTTATTCTCCATGTAAAATTATTTTACAGTTATAAACAACATAAGATACGAACCCTTCTCACTTCTCTCAAACATTTTTATTCCCTAATTTTCTGTTAGATTCTGCTACGGCAAAAGGTGACACAATGAGGAAAGAAAAGCTTCTATAGTTTAAGGGCTGCAAAGCACTGTAGAGTGCTTGTTGCTCTATAGCACAAGCCTTCCCATTTGCCATTTAGATCAAAAACATTAGAGCTAAAAGGAAAATGAGGAGGTGCTGTGAGAGGCTGCTGTAAAACCGAAGTCATCATTTGCAGCACTGCAGTTCTGGTGTGATCTCAACTCGGCTCTTACTCCAGATGTGCTGAAAAGATTAGGACTCTCCAAGGGTGGGATTCATCTGGCTGAAATTAAGTACTATAGTGTCAGTGTTGACATCTAAGCTGGTTATCCTAAACTACTTATATAGGCAATACAGAGAACCAGACGTTCTAGGGCACCTTTCATCTTGTTCTAGAGTAGACGTATAAAATAGGTCAGATGAACAGAGCCACGTAATCACCCACTTCTCACCACAGACCCCAAGGGAAACCTTGACAGCTTGGTCAACTGCAGACAGCTCCATTCTGCATACTTAATTTTAGTCAGAGGAAGTACAATCCAATGGTTTTAACCATTACTAAGCAGTAGCACATTTTAATGCTCCTGGAATACATGCTGACATGCCAACCAGCTTCAGACCATTTATTCTAAACGCATCTGCTACAATTATCTAACCCTACACTATAAGACAAAGAGTCCACTCCCTAAATATACGAAGAATATCATACCTGGATGTATCCTTGCTGATCAATTAAAAGATTTTCGGGCTTTAGATCTCTGTAGATGAGGTCTAATGAATGGAGGTACTCAAATGTTAGCACTATCTGAGCTGCATAAAACCGTGCATGTGGTTCACTGTGAAGAATTAAAAGAATATTAAGTACCCCAATGCTATGCTAAGATACTGAAACAACTATGTAACTGCCAGGGATAGGCAAATTAAGTATCTTTTAACTGGTTCTTCTACTGTATAACAAGGAAAAAAAAAAAAGACAAGCAGCAAACATCTTAGAATTGCTACACTAATGCCATAAATTTAATTTAAGTCTTGCAGCTAAAATACACATGCAAATCAAGATGAATGTACCCCACAGTACAGAGCTTAGACTTTGAATTTAACTTTTAAAAACTATCATCAACTTTGGTGACAATATGCATAAGAATTCCAAGATTCCATTGTGCATAGATCACAAATGCTTGCATTAACTAACTGAAAAATAATAAATAATTACAAGTTTTTCATTGCCTGACTAGTTTAAGTCCACTGAAATAGGGGTAAATTAAATGCACTTATCCCTTCAGAATTTTTTCTCCAATACTAACAAATTTTATAAAACCTTCTTCCCAAATTAGCAACCTAAGCCTTTTTAAAGAAATAATGTCATTAATACTCTTACCTGAACCTTCCGATTCTTCTTAGATGTGAAAACATTTCACCACCAGGAACATACTCCATTACCATGTATAAATTAGAATTGTCCTAAGGGAGCAGGTAAACACACACAAATACGTATTAGGCATGCTATAGTCTCCATAATTCCTACATACAATATATTTTATTAAAGAATGAAAATAAAAAATTCTAGCCATCCAATGACCTTAACAAATACAAAGCAACACAGGCAGAAATTCTCAAGAAAGTGCAGACAAACGTGACAAAAGGAGTATCAGATATCTCAAGAAACCTACTTTAAAGTAAGATTTGAATAAAGATAATTAGTGAGTTCCTGATGCAGAATGGTAAGTGACCTGAAGGAAGAGAAGATAAGATGCCTACTGCAAGACAAGACCTATACTCTTAAAAGTTCAAAACTGACAGCCTGAGGTATTCTTGTCTCCCACAGCTCCAGTCTCAAACCTCTAAACTGTAAAGATTAAGGTAGAACATATTTGTTCATTTTAAATGGTATTAAAAATTAAGAAAAAAAAAAAGAAGGAAATATGTAGAGGACACATATCAGTCTATAAATTAGGAAAACACTCAACTTCTTTGCAGATTGACTATCACATACTGTCATGAAATTAGAAGCTAACCTCAAAGTTCTTTCCTTCATGGTTAAGACTGTCAGTAAAACCTGCCTCAGGTATGAATCTCCAGAAAAAAATCTGCAGAACAATTACAAATTTACTATTCCATATATTGGTACAGAAATACCTCCTTTGTTTACTCTCAAAGACAGAATAATGCCTAAAAGCTCCCTGCTGTACAAAAGCCAGTTTCCCTCCAAAACAAGGAAAATCTTTAAGAGTTAAATTAAGAGTTTAATTTGTTCTAATTTTTCTGGTTTTATTTATTTATTTGGAGATATCCTTTCAACCATCAGCTGGTGATCTGGGGTGCATGTGAGTGTGCACACAACTGTAGGAACCTCCGCCCAAGCCCAGGCAACAGTTCCAAGCAAGGCATCTTTGAAAACAAAAATACTTAAACTATAAAAGTACTGTAAAAGTTAAATGTTTTACTATCTAAAGATTGAGCATGCACTTCCTTGAAACCCAAACAACTACTTTCAAAATAATGATTACCTTAAAAGAATACTCCAGTTTTACAAGGAAAGGAAAATTCACCGCTTGTAATATTCTCTTCTCATTCAGTGTGTGCTCTATTTGCTTCAGTTTGACAACCTAGGAGAGAAAAAACAATCTTCAGTTTAAGTACGATATTTTATAGCTGTTGATAAATTTTTCAGCCTAAAACAATTAGTTGAAAGCAAGCTTGTAACTTTACAAATAATGAACCTTATGGATTACCAGTACCAGTACAGTGCCTAGAAAGGATTTACAATGTCAACAGACCTTTTAAGAGTAATACTCATGCAATATGGTTTCCACATAACTTTAGTAATAGTGTTTCTTACTACATGCTGAGTATAGGAACCTGTAAGGAAAACACCTTTACATTTTCTTATGAATTGATTGCATTTGTAATGGAGATACTTCTGCAGCAAGATAACAGTTCAATAAAACCCATTTGATCTTTTAACCCTTTGCTAAAAAAGGCAGGAAATTGTGTCAGACATGTTTAATTATGAATTTTGTTATGTGTGAACAGGAATAAACTGACTTATTTTATATAGCTCACACATCAGTGAGAAGACTAAGGAGAATACAAATCAAAAATTTCCATTTTTCTACCAGACCTTTGAATGGGTTTTGCTTTTCTGCTTATCAAACCACTTAGCAAAAGTATTAAAAAAATTAAATGCTACCTCCTTGCAATCCATGATAACGTTAAGCTGCTAACACAGCAGCAAGTGGCAGATCTCCGATCATTGCTATTTCTCAGTAATTAACAATTGGTTTCCTTGTGTTAAACCCCAACATTGCATAATCGATTCTTTCCATTTTACTTAATTCCTATTGCACAATTTATCTGTATCTCATTTTGAGAATTGTGTGATTTCCAAGTAAAGTTACTTTCCCTCCCCCCGAAACAAGGATAAAATGTAGTGATAAAAGATAAAAGAGTGATCAAAACAAGTCTGGTTTTACATGTTCAGAAATCAGATTTAGCCGCTATAAATAACAGATGAACAAGGTATTCCAACCCTGACTGAAACAGTGTTTAAATTTAACTTTTAGATGCAAAAGGTAATACTTATAAAAAACCACTACTGTTTTGAAATAAATGTCATACAAAACAAATAGTGAGTTAAAAATATTAAATCTCTTTTGAAACACAGATCTTTGGGGACCAAACCAGCTCAAATCAGCTGATTTGTGGGAAGTGTCCCCTTCATCCAGAAAAAGCTATGGTACTGGAATTACCTTGGCCATCAAAGCACACAAGCTAAGGTTTTAGTTTAATATTGTGAAGCGTTCAGATGCAATGATACATGAGATTTTACCACCTTTCCTGCATCTTCTGCTGATTAGATACTGGAGGGTGATGGCAGCAATACCACAGGCTGAAGCTGCTGTTTAACACTTCATAATATTAAACTGGAGCCTCAGATAACATGGCTTTGCTCACATTTAAGCTCTGGCTCAGGGCATGTCCAATGACAGCTTCCTGTAGGTCAAATGATATCTGGTAATGGCAGATTCTCCAACAGCTTGTTTGTGTCTGAAATTCTGTTAGCAATATTTTCTTTCCAAAAACAATTATGTAATGAAACTAGCCAAGCAAGGGTATGTTGCTGCCTTCCTAAATCAAGGCAGACAAATAAAGGAGTAACTACCCTACACACAAACTGACTGGCTACATCAACATCTACTACATTAATTTTTTTTTCATATCCTGATGAACTAAGCATGAGATTGGACAACAAAGGGACACACAATATACTTTCTCTTGTTTCAAGTAAAATGTAAATGAAAAATTATAGGCAGCCTGCACATTGTCTATTGTCTAATTTCAGACATCTGTAGGTTTTCTGTAATATACAAAGTGATAGAAATGTGTTCTCCCTAAGCCAGCTCCTATTTTTTTGATCAATTAGTGGAAGTTACTAATTTAACACTAATATATTTCTAATCGAATACATAAATATGTAATTATATATGGTAACTAAGGTGAGTTGAAAAAGGGTGTATTTCACAAAGGAACACTTCAAGACTTCTGATTATAGACAAAACCATCTAATTTACCAATAGAAGACTGATGTCTGGATGCAAACATCTTTAATCCTAGGAATCTTTTACTGCAAGTAAAAGATAACATTTTATTTTACTGATAACATTTTATTAATGCCTTGGACACTACTTAGAGCCTCTTCAGCCTGTCATTAATTTTACTGGCTGTTGTACAACAACAACAACTGAATCTGCTGGCTAAAAAAGAAAATCAAACATTTAAAGCATCACCAGTATCCAAGTGTGATAAGCAAAAGCACAGTAAGTGCAATATAGTTTACCCACAGTTACCAGATCTTTGTCTACATCAAACTCTTCTGTACCACAAAAAACACTATAAATTACACCAACCTTCTGTTTGTCCAGTATCTTCATAGCATAATACTGTTCTGTGGATTTATGTTTCACCATCATAACTCTCCCAAATGATCCTGTTCCGAGGGTTTTTTGCCTCTCAAAATCATCTAGGCCAGCAGTATTCTACATGTACAAGGATATAATGACATTATTTACAATCTAATAACCAAAGACAATTTTAACTGTACAAATGGATTTATAGAAGAAAATTAAGTAAAATTACATTTATCAAAGACAACTATAGGCAAGTATACTGTTATAATTTCATGCCTGTCATATTTTAATAAGAGATTTTACATTGCACCCATTAAAACAGAAAAAATTAACTGAACTGTATCAACATTTTTGTATTTTGTCCATACAGATGACACATGCTTAGTAAGAAACACGTAGCAGTAAACAGATCATGAATTTAACATGCAGATAAACCACCTCATGCTTCACAAACAAGTATATTAGAACATGCAAAAAACCCCAAGCTCCAGAGACAGTTCTATATGAGAGTTGCCTGGAGAGCATATCACTGAGTAAATTTTCTCAAATTTTCATTACAATAGCATTTCAAATGCTGCTTTAAAAACAAGAATGACCCTGCCCCCAAAACCCAAACCTTCAAGTTCAACTTTTAAAAGATTTCTCCCTAACCTGCTCCTTAACCTGCCCCAAGCTCTATGTAGGAGACTTAATACCCTAATTCCTCTTAATATCATTGGGGGAATTATTAACAGGGTAAATTACAGATGTGCCAATGCTTACTGTTATAAAAAGCCAGCTAAAATATGCCAATAGATTTTCAGTCTTGTCATGTTGATGGTAAACATCATTCTCCGTAAGAGAAAGCTGTTGTTAAGTATGAGCATTTCATCAACTCATATCTGGAGAAGACCCAAGAGTCTTTGCTGATGAACTTCAATGACAAAACTGACATTAAAAATAGAAACTCCTTTAAAAATTGTATTAAACTTATTTCTGTTTTCTGCACTGCTCATCATAGACTGATAACACACTGATAACATTATCAAACAAATGCAATACAGAAAATTATTGAATGCTTAAATGACTGATACCTGAGGGGGGCTTTCCCATTTTCTTAAAAAGTCTTCTTTGGCTTTGGCTAGGAACTCTTTCACTGAAAACACACACAAAAAAGTACATTTTAATTAATGTAATTCATGATGGATGTGATGGAGATGCTTTGTTAATAAAATACGTAAACTTCATTATCAACTTCTTTCTTCCAATTGTAATATGCTATTTTCACCATGTATGAAAGCAAGCACCAATGCCTCTAGAACTTGTACAATATCTCCAAGTGATCCCTAAGCTTTCTGCAGTAACTACATCATTCTACACAAATTACTTGAACTATACCAGCTCTAATAACTCACAGTACTGTATATGCAAAGCAGGCTTTAAGGTGATGTAAGACATACTTAATTCGACTGGGGAAAAAACCACAAATATCTGACATTTATAAATACACATTCTACAAAGTTAGATTTTTAATCTATTTTTGTTAAATAAAAGCTATGCTTTCTTTCAGTTGATTGACTGTAATGTTAATCTCGTTGCTTTTTCCCCTCATCACCTTTATTTAAAGGGCGTTTGCAAGCTCAAGTACTAAATGGACAGCATTACTGCAAGCAAAGACAAAGCACAGGGCTACGACACTGCACATTAGGCCTGCCCACAGGCACAGAATGTATATTTTTAATATTGATTTTCCATTGAAATTGAAGGAATGTATAATAGCAGAATTCTGGACGACTGTTTAAAATGTGCACCAACGTATTTTGTTCATATCATCTTTCATTTGTTCTATTTTTTTTAATATCAATTATCAACCAGATCAATGCAGATTACTTAATGCACAGCCATAACTGGGAGGCGTTTCAGACATTACTGTGGTTCTGAAAGAGTAACAGAATCAAAAAGAAAATATCATACTGTTTTGTGTTCTCTGAATCATTTCACATATTAATAACAGTGGATTTCTGTACTGTGATATTCTGCCACAAGCAATTTCTAAAAATACTCAGCAATGTGCCGAGATTATTCTGGTCAATATTTTGAAATATATGTTTTAGCAACTGTATTCTACCTTCTGACGGTCATCAAAAATTAGGTTTATAAGGGGTTGTAATCAATCACCTGATGAATTGGAACTTTTTTATACTTTTCCTTTCAGAGATTACTAGTGTCTACACAGAGAACTTTTCAAAAATTCTCTTCTATTACCAATACAGTTACAACAGCAGTAAAAACAATGGCAGCCCTGCAGAAGCGTGGTTGTGATTTTTTTTGTTTTCCTTTTTTTCCCCCTTCCAAGTGTGCTATGGGACACAACTATCATGAAATACTCAATGGAGGTTTATGGCTCCCACCATCACTAGCTCTGATGGAGCAGAAAATATTATGGAAATTTCAGGAAAATTGTCAAAAGTTCTGGTTAACCTCAAGGTTAGAAAAGTGTTTAAAGCATGATATTCACTGAGTAATTTTATTTTAATGGAAACAAGCAATATCAGAGAGGAGGAACATATTTACCACCCTAAACTTAAGGTTGAGTAAGAAAAACATAGTTTATATCAAAGGATCTATTTTAAACTGGTATTAAAACTCAGTGAGAGTTAAAAATATTTTAGTGGGTAATCAGTAAAAATGTTTGACATATATATCCTGTGTGGGGAAAATATTTCCACTGTTTTTAAATTATGGGGGTTACTCATGTAATGACTTTTAATGATCCTAATTTGAGAAAAGGACAGGATTTCCTGTGGCATGAAATAATGTCTCAACACAAAAAAGGGAAGCTAACAATGTCCAAATTCATGCCTGATGATTCTTCTTTCCTTAGGAGATCAAAGATGACTTGATAAAGTTTTTAAAACATCAATTTATGTCAAAGTAGCATGAACATCATTTTGTCTTAATGACAAGAAAAAAAACTAAGATGATCATTAAGATTACCAAAAACCCGAGCCTTCAAACTTAAGTGACTGTAGCTTAGAAATTAACATTAACACTACATAGCACAACCAAAACATTAGTCTTTTTTTTTGTTTGTTATTACAGTACATATTTCTTAAATATTCCTCATGCTATCTCATTGTTCATATAAATAAGTATTTTAAGTTTCCACATATTTTGCACTGATATATCATTATTCTGTATTTATAAAAATATACAGTGACATTTAAATGTAGTCATCTTTGTTCCACTTACAGAATAAAGAATCCTGTTTATGAAAAAAATGTGATCCAGCTGGAAATATTCAGATTGTGGAAGCATGTGAAAAATCTCTCATTTCTAGAGTATCACGCTCCTCTTCAACAAAACTTCTACCTTATTCTACTTTACTTTCGCTCTCTTTTCTTGGAAAGCAGCATTGGACACGTATTTTCAAAATAAAGCTACCTAATGGTGCTCACTTATCTTAAAATAGCTATTTCATATTCTGTGGTGTGTTTTATTAGAATTACATTTTCTCCCTAATGAGAAAGTGGGTCAAATTATGCCTGGTTCTCATTTTCAGAGGTCACCTGGGTTCCCACCACAACATAATTCAGCAGGTGATTTCAAACAGAATTTAGGCAACTTAAGCACATACACTTCAGGCACTTCTTAAAATAGGACTTAGAATTTGAAACAGGATAGGTACTTTTGGAAATTACATATCAATCAGAAAACATTAGCTCTTGCTACAGGAAAGCAGATTTCATTTCTACTTTTCAAGCACAGAATAAAAATTTACACCAACTGGACAGTAGTGACCATTGGTATTATCGTGATGATGCAAACAAGTAGATTTATTAGAAGTTTTCCTCAAGTGCACATTTTTAGCCACCTTACATTGTGATGACGTGACTCTTAATTGCTTTTCTAGTCTTTAAACTGTTCCTAGCATCTGTGACTTTGGGCACTAATGAAGGAATGAGCATACCAAAAGTCTCTATAGGTTCCCCAAGGGTTTGCAGGAACATTCACCCACACAGATGAGATGATGAAGACAGGAAAGAAAGAGAAGGAAAAAAAACATTTTATGCATTTCCACAACGAACACACAAAAAACACAAATACATTCCACCCTTTCCCCTCCCCGCTCAAGAATGGACCCTGTAATAAACCAGCCCGTTCCCACACAGACAGAATGACTCATGCTAAAATCACAGAATGTTTGAGCAAAGAAAAAATTAAAAAAAAAAAAAAAAAAACAAAAACAACAAAAGGCAGCTAAATTCAGTACGAAAAAAAGATGATGCATCACAGAAATAAGCACAGCTTACAAAACTTCAGGAGATCAAGTTGGCATCTCTAATAATTAATCTATTCCAAGACATACACATCCAAGGAACTGTTGCTAACAAAAGTGTATCTATCTTCATCGCAGCATGCTGGATCACAACAAAACCTGTAATCGGGTGATCTTCCCACTACTTAGCACTTTGTTCCAAGACAGAATGTGTGAATTGCATGGCATGTGGTGGATAGCACAGAAATGGCAAGCAGTCTCCCAAAAATTTCACAATCAAATTTCAGTCCCGTTACCCAACAACAGCCACAAAAGCCCTTGAAAAGTCTGAACTGCACAGAGGAAGTTGCTGTATACAAACTGGAATGCATATGGGAATCCTGTACGGTCACCATACAAGTATGATTTAATTTTGTAAGACTGTCAAAAAAAATGAACCCAGGAAAGAGATGCTGACATAAAGGTTCCCATAAACACTGAAGAGCAAGGTTAACTCATATATGGTTGAGCAAAGTGAAGATGAGGATGCAAGGTGTGTATGCAAAGACCAGCAAACAGACCCTATTCAGATTGGAATCACTGGTATAGCAGAAGTTGGAGCGAAGGAGGCTGAAACGAAAGGAGGAAAAGCTGTTGCTCAAGAAAAGGAAGGTGCTGGAAGGAGAGAGAGAAAAGCCTGAGTAACATCACTGGCATAACGAGGGCCACGGCAGTGGTCAAAACAATTGGCTGCATCAGGAAGGACACCAGCTGGAACTGGAGAGGATGCACCAGTGGCCCAGATATTAGGGAAGTACAAACACACAGTGCCAGCCTAGCTCTTCGCGACCAGCAAAAGCAACTGTTGGCAGGAGACACAAGTTTTATGCAATGCAGAGACCCAAAAGCACACAGTAGGAAATCTGGGAAGATTCAGGACAAGGTAGTAGGGAATGGGGTAATGGCCAAGGAGTCACAACTGAAAGACTTCAAGCAGTTTTATAACTTCTGCTTGCTTCTGTTCAAATCCTGGTCAGAAGAAATGCTACAGGTGCACAGGTGGCTGGAGGGGATCTAAGCTGTAGGGCTGTGTATCATAGGTGGTGTGAGACTGGGCCTGCGCAGAGCTGTGCAACTTGGTGATAAGCTGAGAAGTCTGCTGGAAGAGATTTCTAAGGGATGTGGAACTCAAGATCCAGAGGTTCCTAGGCAATACTGACACACAAGGAGGCACTAAAAAAAACCCAAACAAACAAACCCCCAAACTAAACAAATGAAAAAACTACCACACACAAAACCTGAAAACCCCTGAACCCATCCCCAAACAGCAGGAGACTGTTATCAGTATATTCACACAATGCACAATATTTTTGTTTATTGATTAACTTTTGCATGAAAAGTTAGCAGGCTTATAAAAAAAAATTGTTAACAAAGGGTATGAATACTACAAAGTGTACTCTGGCCTAAAACATGGCTTAAGAGCGAGTGAATCAGAGGAAAGCTCCTGAAAAAAATTGTTAGGACCTCTCAGTTGCAGAGGTGCAATGACAGCAGAGGGAAAGGGGTCACAAATGGAGCAGTCCTGAAGAGTTACCATGAATTACTTTGCCTTTCTCCTACCTCCCACGTGCACTGTATTTGTTATTCTCAAGCACATCTCCCACAAAAGCCAGCAAGCCAGATTTTTTTTTTTTTTTTTTTTTTTTTGGGGTGGGGAGGGGTGGGAAACAAAACGTATTTGGATAGAATTCATGGCAAGAAGCAAGAACTAAACTGATTAAGACTAAACATCGGGCACCGCTACAAACCCCCATCTGCTGTGCTAAATGCCAATCTCTGCTTGGTATTTAAAATGCCCTTTATCAAAATACAATTCAATTTTTGTTCCAAAACTGTAATATAATCACTTGAAGTCTGGAGTTAAATGGGGTATTTAATCAAATATCCAAATTTGATCTAATGGAAAAATAAATATGTATGAAGAGATTCTGATAAATATATATATATTTAATTTTTACAGAAACAGTATTTATAGCCTTCAACATTATCAAGATGTATATAGGTGTCTCAGTGAATCCTGTGGTTACAGTACCACATTTCAGAAGCAAGAAGTGTACAATTCAAGTTCTAAGTCCCATTCTTACACCATTAACCTGTCATCTTAAATTTCTCTTCTGATTATCAGGAATAATATCACATGGCTTACAAGAAGATTTATCTACCCTGGCAAGTGCTTGAAAATGAACACAACTAAGTGTTAAATATTATTATACACTCAGATGAAATAGTGTGAGCACCAGTTAACATTTTAATAGTTGGGAAACACTTTAAAACACAAACTAAAATGGTATATCGAAACAGACCATCAGCAAGAACAAAATGCTGTTTCTCACAATATGAAAATGGTGGGGAAAAAAAAGTCCAATGTGATACAAGCCTGGTACAGGGCAAGTCAATCTTGTCTTAACACTGCTGTGAGACACACTTACTGGCTCCCTTGTGAAAAACTGACCAGCTACAATTTTGTCTTGCTTCTGCTCTAAAAGTTGCAAACTCACTAAAGCTAGATTAGTAAACTCTACATCAATTTAGTAATGAATTTATCAAGTTTTTTATTTTGAGAGCAAGATCTTGATCTTGTATTTCTGTTTAAATAGTAATTCTGATAAAACCAGGTAGAACAGAGCAAAGCAACTTAGAAGCTGAAATGGATAAGAACCTTCCTTCAGTTAAAACAAACAAAATCCATGAAAAAATGAAAACCAAAACATATGGAGCAGTTCTGAAAGAGCCCATTTGCTGGAATATGAATCTTAAAAGTTCTTAGTAAGTGAATGATCAAGTAAAAATTATTAACTGCACACAGGTTTGTTATTAAAATGAAAATGCTAATAATATAACTGCACACAGTAAGCACTTCTATGGAATAATGGAAAGGATTGGTAACAATTGGAGAAGGGCATAGAAAAACCATGGGGAAAAAGGGAGAAGAACAAGATAAATGGTAAATTAAGACCAATTACAGCTGCAGTGCCTAAAGACTAGAAAAGAGTAGTAGAATCTGATTTTGGGGGGGTGTACATTCAGGAATTAATTTACAACGTACAGCAATTGCAAAATACAAGTTGTTCTTATCCATCACAACTCAAAATTTGGAACTCAGGCAAAATCTTATTTTAATCCTGTCCGCAACTTTGAAGTCTTGAGCTAGACAGTATTTTGCCAGTTTTATAAAAGCAAATTTGCAACAGTTAAGAGCTCTGTAAAGAGCCCAGCTTTTATTTTTTTTTTTTTTTTTTTTTTTTTTATTTTAGTTTTCAGTGCTACAGGCTATAATTTCAAACTGTAATTTAAAGCTCAAGTATTACTTAATGTTCACCTCTTTACTTGGCTGGCTAGACAGCAACAGCCCGCACAAGAGATGTGACAGATTTAGACAAACCAAAACAGAAGTCAGGTTTTCAGCTATCAGAGATAATACCTATCTTTGTTGAATTCTGAGCAGTAGATACTCTACTACACACAACTGCCACAGTCAGACTGACTTCCTTCTTCTATTTTTATTAGAGATAATAAAATCAATTCTATTTCCAAATACAATTTTCAGTCTTGCCCTCTTATTCTTTTTCTTATGCCGTAAAGTACTGGTTCAAACAGAGGTGGTGAACACTGCTAATGCCAAAAGTGCAACACAACAGACACCACTCTGGGGAGACAGGGCCAAACCCAACCAATAGTCACTTAAAATGTGAATCCCTGAAATATTGTTTACAAACCTCCAAATGTATAATGTAAATCAGCACATTTATTCAGTCACGAATACGATCAAGTCTTGCATTACCTCTGCTCAGCAGAGTTGTACATGCGTGTATGTCCCAATTCAATAATTTTTCACCCCCAAAAACTGCTTTCATAATCTGAAAGAATCCAGACCCAATGCTCATCAAAATTACAAATGAATATACTTCATTAAAAAAGTGACTCCTCCCTCAAGACACATACAAATAAATGCCAAAAAACCCCAAACAATCAAAACCTATGAACCAAGCTGGGATTTATTATTCAAATTGTAAACTACTGATTATATGCAAGGCTTCCTCAATGAAGACAAGCAAAATAGCTTCATTTGAACATCCAAGCATGGGCCATGACCTGAAGTCTCCTGCAGGTTCTTGGTGGGCAAGAGCTGTTTCATCCCTTCAGGTATTTTGGTCTTTGTCCTGGGTTGAGTGAGTGGTGGGGTTTTTTTGGTGGCAGGGGAGGGGGCTATAGGGGCGTCCCCCTGTGAGAAGCTTTTCGAAGCTCCCCCAGCTCCAAGTCAGCTCCACCTCTGTTTGGAAACTGAGCCAATCAGCTGCGCCTCTGCGATAACGTATTTAAGAAGGGACGTGGTGACGGGCAGTGGGACTTGTGAGGAGGAGTTCTGCAGCTGCATGAACACCAAGGTCAGTGAAGGAACGGAGGAAGAAAGGAGGGGCGAGGTGTGCCGCAGCAGAGACCCCCCTGTATCCTGTGGTGAGACGGCAGGGCAGCCACCCCCTGCCACCCATGAAGATCTATGGTGGAGCAGACATTGATTTATGGCCTGTGGCTTCCGCCAGAATGATCAAGGTGCTGTGCCCGAAGAAGGCCGGGGTCTTGTGGGAAAAGGTGGCCCCCGCTGTTGTAATTCAGCGCTGGGAGGATTGCAGCATGCGGGAGGGTCCCACGCCAGAGCAGCTGGGGAAGGGCTGCAGCCGTGGGAGGGACTCCAGTTGGAGAAAGTTAGTGACCCATGACGGAGCAGTGTGGGGAACGCTGTGGCCCATGGGAGGAACTCATGTTGGAGAAAGTTTGTGGAGGACTGACTCCTGTGAGAGGGGGACCACGATGGAGCAGGGGGAAGAAGTTCCAGAAGGTCCCCCCACTGAAGATGGAGAAAGTGGTAGCACTGACTGCACCCCCCATTCCCTCCCCCACTGGGGGGAGGAGGTAGAGATATCGGGAGCAGAACTGAGCCTGGGAAGAAGGGAGGGGTGGGGGAAGGTGTTCTCAAGATGTGGCAATGCTTCTCACTGTCCTACTCTGTTACATGTTGTTAGTGTCTGTAATAAATGTATGTTGTTTTTTTCTTCCCCTAACGAGTCTGCCTTTCGCTCGTGACCATAAAGGGGGATTTTTTCCCCATCCCAGTCCTATCTCGAACCCCAAGCCTGGCTCTCTGTCCCTTCTTATTGCTGGAAGAGAAGGGAGAGAGCGCTGCTGCATGGTGGTTGGCTGCTGACCAGGCCCAAACCATGACAGTCTTTCAGGGTGGCACCTCTCTATCTTGCTCAAGCTTTCCTTTCAAAAAGTGTTATTAGCAACCTTTTTCTGATTGGTTATGGTTGATTTTTTGTTCCAGTTCTCTAAACCGACCAGTTAGAACTAGCATCCAGTTAATTCTGGAATATGTGAAAACTAAACTTTAGCTTAAGGAAATGATACTCTCTTGTACCCTCTTCCTGTCCTTGAAGTGTTCATTAAAGGGAATTATTCCAGACTGCCAGAGATGGTACATTCATAAATCTGCTTCCTCTATTGCAACAATCCACATGCTTTGAGGCTTAAAAATCCAAGAAATAGCAGTTTGGTTTGTTAGGCTGCAGTTCAGTGTTCAGTATGGACTAGTGTAAATACAAAAAATGCCAGACCTGTCCTTCCACAGTCACACATTCCTGCCTCTCTACCATGAACTTCCTTGAAAGAGCAAAAGTATCCTTGTGGCTGACTGCCAAACCAGGTCAGGGAATTAGGCCAGATTAAAAAGTAATGGACAGAAGGCGGGGGAGGACAAGGGAAGCTAATTTTAATCCACAACAGATCCCAGTTATTTTCACCACATGAATGTTTCTCCCGGGGTGAGGGAAAGGAGAAGTGGGGTGGAAATGGGCAAATATGTAGGACAGGAGAACTGCTCCTTTTCTGAAGGAGTGACAGTTTGTGCTAATGTAATGTGACCATGAAAGTATAGCATTGGACTACTGAAAAGACTTCTGAGAAATAATTCTAAATTATTAATTTTCAATTATTTTATGAGTTAATTATGTGAACTTAAAATTTCAAATTAATAAATTGTAAGTTTAATACAACTACTTTCAAATGCAGTACTTAACACTTCCTACATGTAAAATTAGTTCACACAGAAGAGGTTATGTGACGAAATCTTAACATGTACAATCCTCAGTTATCATACGTTGATAATGCTTTGCGAGCAATTAGAAATTAAGCTTCATCTGTGCACTATCACCCTCTATAGTTGTAGCTGAACTTTATCCAGCAACTGTGTTGCAACTACCACAGGACCTTTAGTATAAAAGACTACCTTCCTGTGTGAAATATAACAGGTATTACTTTAAAAAGAAAATGGAAAACTGTGTGAAAATTCAAATACCTTGTTTCTGCAGTGCATACATTTCCATGGTTACCGGGGGGGGAAATATATTTTAAGAATGAGTTCCAAGAACAAAATTTTCTACTACTATAAAATATCTTGTAAATGTATCACATTCTTGAGTAAAGGTTTTCAGCAAACTCTAGTAAATAAAATATACAAAACAATCAGATTTTCCTCTTACAGTCAAAACCACTTACCAAGCAAAATGTTTACAGCACCTGCTGCAGTTTTCCTCTAGTTTGGCTGTCCAGCCCTCTGCACTGTTAAGAATGCCAAAGTGGCTAGCACAAACTTTCCTCTTCATATTACTGCCCCACATTCCCTTTTTGTAAAATTTCAATGACTAAAGAGGGTAACATATTACTGGGAAGCTATCACTGAAAGCATGTTTTATTGTTATATTATTAGAAACAGTAAGCATAAATCTGCAGGTAGCTGATCTGGTCTGCATATTGACCAATAAATTCCCTGCAAGCAAGTAATGCCTCTCATAATACTTGATTACACTCATGCACAAATATGCTTTGATTTAGAAGTAACCCAAGTTTTAGTAAACTTATTTCTTCCTTATACTTCAAACTAAACAACTACAGGAACTGTTCACTGTATGGATGCATTTTACAAGTTACTTGAAAAGAGCAACTCTTGTGTTGCTTGTTCTTTTTTCAAGTATTTCGTATAAGGCATCCAAAAAATAGTAGATACACTCTTGGTTTACCTGTACTCATGCCTAAGTCCACTTCCCACAAAGCTACTTTGTCCCAGCCTTCACATTAACAAAACTACACAAACTCTCATATACATGCACTGGGATCAGTAAGACATATCTTCACAGCTGTCAGGGTAAATCAGCAAAATAGCTCTTCCTCTCTCTAAGATTTGAGCTTCTCATACATTGCTATGCTGACATATCTCCCGCAGAACACACTTTCAATATTTACAGGAAAGGGTTGCCTGCAGTAACTAGCCAAGCAGAAGTTCATTTATAACCGTAAATAGCAGAGAGACTGACTTCCTGAATAAGGAAGTCTTATGTAAATAAACACATTTCACAATTCAACACAAGAAGTGAACAACAAGTTTTTGTTTGCCTCAGGATTAGGGCAGTCAAAAAGCAGGTAAGTGTTTACTATCCATTCTGATAACGAATGGGGCTTTAGAAGGAAACTCTTAAAGTCAGTGCTTATTTGGATAAAAGGCAGGCTTAAAACTTGCAGAGAATTGAGTTGCAAATCCTGAAAAAAAAGAAAATTAAATGGAAAAAATCTAAGCCACATGAATTCTTAAGGGGCTGGAGTATCTGTCAGCAACTAGAATGAATAAAGGAAACACCAAAACCATTACTGAAGTTACAAAACTGCCCTTAAGAACCTCTGTAATTAAAGCTGGGCAATGCCTGTTGCAAACTTTGGCCTGCAACAGCAGTACCAGAAGCAACAGATAATCATATAAACAATTTGAGATGTAAACTAAAAACCAAAGAAATACAAAAAATGGTTCTGGTAACAAGATACATGTAAGAAATGTAACAACAAGGACTAGAGTAGGTAAGTCACAGTTCAAGAGACACAAGATTATGACATACCAAATACCCTTTCCTTTGGAAGAAACCTCAATTCTATTAAACTAATTTTTTGTTTATACCCCAAACCAAGCACCCTGAGGGACTGTTCACTGTATGGATGCACTTTAAGAACTATGTCAATGCAACAACTCTTGTGCTGCCTTTTTTTTCAAATATTTTTTTCAAATATTTTGTACAGGAATCAGAACAAAACATGAACCTAGGTCAACACCTAAGAAATTATCCTAGTCTACTCTCAGAGGCTAATGGGTAACATTATGGAATTTTTGAAAGGAAGAAACCATTAGTCCCATGAGACACATATAGGAAGATGTATAGTTCTGTCATCTAGAAATTCCATGGCATCCTTCCATTTTCTATAGCCTTTTCACCAGTAGAAATAATTACTTGCTACTTGTCCTTTGCCCTTAAAAGATGTTCCCAATGCACAGAACCAAGGTATTTACACTACCTCCCTTCACCCTCACTCTTGAAACATTCCTATTCTCCAGTGTACACAAAGCTGGACAATAATTCAGCAGTCTGTTGGCATTGCTCACACTCTTTCCTCATACTGCTCTATCTCCCTCCTCACACATTTGGTAACTACTATTTTATGAGTGTAAATGTCTGTATCAGCAATTATCTCTGCAGTATTTGAAAGTACTAGCCCAATCACATACTTGGTGATACTTGGGAGTACTAAGCGTATTCCTAGTGAAACCGAAGATCTAGCAGAGTAGCACCTTTCAGAACTGGGAGATGGGACTATTAAAGTTACTTGGCCTTCCAGTTTTATCTGTTCAAGAATGTTCTGATGTTCAAAACAAAAAACCTAACCCAAAGAAATAATAGTTTTTTCTTCTTTTAAGTCCTTCCAGAAACAACAACAAAAAAATCATATAATTGGAGCTCTCCTGGGCAGGGGGAAAGAAAAGGCAAAAAAAAAAAAAAAAAAAAAGAAAGCACCAATTGTACTTGCAATTGCAGAAAATACATCACTTTTTCATTGTGGTTTCACTTGCATCTTGGCAAAGGACAGCATCTGATTTTATCCACTGACAAGGTGTAATGTAACACTGCTGCAGTGAAGACAGCCACAAAGGTGCACTGAAAAGCAGAAGTGGTTTAAATGGGGAAATGTTTACAGCGAAGCCTTAATCTAATCCTCTCTTGATGGAGCAGCAGATAGTCACCTTTCCCTTGTCAAAATTAGGCTTCTCATTTATAGATCTTTTTGATTGGGAACTGACACTTGGTAAAAGCTGCAGCTATTTCTTTCTATTTTTAATGGAAGCGGGAGGCTGAATGTCAAGATGAATGAAATCTACAGATGCAAATTGCAGAATAAAGCCCTAGGGAAAAGAAAATAAAACAACCACTTTTCCTCACCGTCCCCCCCCCCCCCCCCCCCCAAAAAAAAACCAACAAACCAACCAACAAACCAAAACATCAGTAACCTCTTTTTCACCTAGTTTGTGAGAAATTTATTCCCTTAAAATGACTCAACCATAACTGAATACCAAAAAAAACCAAACACCCAAGCAGCAAACCTCAAAATTCATAGAGCTGATTTCCCCAAACCTTAATTCCTGTGGAAGCTATAACCTAACTGTAAGGGAAACAGAGGAAAAAGGTGATGGAAGCCTCAGCCCGGTAGCTGGTGAAAAGCAGAGACCTGACCCGATGCGAGGCCTCTCCACCAGCAGCCGGAGCGGCCGCGGGCCGCCGAGGACGCCAGCGAGCGTGCGGCTCCAGCCCCGCGTCCCCTGAGGCCGAGCCGCGGCAGGTGTCGGCGGGGGGGTCGGGCCGCCGCCGCGGCCCCGCGGCACAAGCGCGGGCCGGCCCCGAGCCGGCGAGGCCACCGCAGGTCCCCAGCGGCTCCCGCCTGCCGCCATCCCCAGCGGGCCGCGGGGAGCCCAGCCGGGAGGCCGGGCCACCTCTGCTGGGGACAGCCTGCGTTTAGGTTTGCTTGAACAGCTGTAACGCCGAATCTCCATAATGTACGTACAAAGTTCTGAACCCTTGTCCTATACCTGTGCCGGTTCTGACACTTGTATATTGTACTCCGCATACCAAGGAAATGACAGCCACGCTCTTCGTTTCAGGGAAGTTGACCTCAACACATTTGTGTGAGATAAGTATATATAAGCTGACATTAGATAAGGCGGTGGGATGACTCCTCCCACTCTATCTCATGCCATGTACAAAAGCGAAACCTTTGTAAAAATGGTCCTTCTTATTTGTAGGATAAAGCAAAACCACACAGAGACACACACAAAGCCCATGTACATAATTAACTGTTTTTTCTTTTCAAGCATTCTCTAACTGTCTTAAGTAATCTTCCAAAGCTCCAGACTATCTGTTTGAATCAAAAAAGGCACAATTTCAGCAATGAACATATTTGGGCTTTTCACAAACAATTTGCAAAGGATATCGGTTTCTAAGGATATATATGTACAGAATTTATATATTTAGATACAACTTTCAATATATTCCCAGTAAAAACACAGTACTTCACAATTCCATTAAATTCAAAGTACCTTATAAGAAGTAGTCACAGTGGTTTTAGAAAACAAACACCTGCCTCAAGTTTACTAGATCTATTATAGTATCTCATTTCAAATGAGAATCCTCTCCCCTACCTTCCATGAATGACCTCAACTATTCTGCTATCCCATCATCTAGAAAGAATAAAAACCACAGAGGAATGAGCTGGTTCAGATGAAAAACAACAGAAGTCAGTTTAGAATTTCTAGGTGATGATTATAATCATTTCAGGATGTCTCTCTGATTTGTATCAATTCACATAAAATAATTTATTACGAGTGGCACAGAAAATTGAGTGAACCTACATGTATATCACTCAATTATAAAATTTTCCAAATCAGATTATGTGCCTTACTTAATGAAACACTTATCTCTAAAAGAAAGCTTTAAAATAAAATTTCAAATACTAAATATCAGTTATGCAAAGCCAAATGTTTAATAAAAACTGCAAATATTTAAGATTAGGATTTTTTTAATAGAAACCCACAGTGAGACGATTACAAAAACAAAGAGCTCAGTAGTCGATGCAGCTATGCAGACAAGAAAGGGAAACCTCTTAGATTTTTCCTGATTCTGAAGACTGAACAAAAAAATAGTGTCAAAGATAATAGAAAAGACTTACCATTCATGCTGAAAAGCTAGTTTTCAGAAACATATTGCTCCTAATATTAATCCAATAGTTGATGAAGTATATTAATCTCTACCAAATCAGTGCTTCAATCTCTAAACACACTTATATGCTAACTGGAAAGAGAGAACACACAGAATCCAGAGAGCTGTTCTTCCTTATGGGCTCCTTGTGATGCAAAAAACTATGAAGCACAAGATACCAGTAGTAAACCAAAATCAATATTCAGGACACGGGTATTTGGTTGTGCTCATTAACTACTTCTGTTCTGACCAATGCTACCTATTCATGTCTAAAGCAACTCAAAATGGCAGGGGGAAAAAAAGCATGCAAACACCAGGAGGTTTTAAGATGTTCTCAATTATATCAAGCACTGGTTGTTTCCATGGCAACCTTAGACCAGAATTATCTGTTGACTTGTACCCAACTAGTAGTTATTCTAAAGCTTTAATCTATTCACACGATGTACTCTGTACATTATTTCATATTGCACATGTATTTTTCTCTACACACACGTGCACACACACACATACATATATCAAAATTATTCAGCTAAATCTCTGTAAGTCATTCCACAGTATTTGATATTATTTTGAACCAGTGAGAGATCAAATGATATTCCTTTGACCATTCATCACCCATCCATTTGCAATTTAGACTATGAAGATGACAAAAAAAATGCACTAGTGGTGACACTTGACCATTTCAGTTACACAAGTTGCTGATATGTTCTCTTATTATGCACGAGTTTGGAAAATATTTGTATCAGTTCAAGAATAAAAGATTCACAGTGATCTTACTGTCTCTACATTCAAAATCAAGCAGCCTCATTCTCCTTTCTTTTAGTTTCCCATTTTAATTTTTCAAAGACCAACAAGCAACTAAGGAAACAAAACAAAAATCAAAACGTACATTCCACATAGTTGCAGGTGGTCACAGTCAAGACATCTAAACTAAGAATGAAATACATTACTCTGACGAGTACCATCACATCCCTTTCATCCTTTGGCTGTGCAGCACAACTGACCTGGTTACCAGTTCAGGCTGTACAATCCCACATGCACTTAGTCAGCTTTTTAGAACAGGCTCCAAGGCCCACAGTGCCCTGAGCCACCTCTGCTCTACTGGATTCTGAAAATTTTACAAAACACATTTGTTTCATGCACCAACCAAGAATCCAAGGCATGTTAGAAAAACTGTTTTACATATAAAAATAATGATGTAAAGATGTTAAATTTAAAAATCAACCACTGAAAAACCCCTAAGGCCACAGACCACATGGAAAATTACTCAAACCCATGACACTAGACGACTGACAACACAAACAAAATGTCCACCCAGCAAGCAGCAGCCCCTTCCCCTTCAGCAAAGCCATAGCTTCAGCAGTATCTGCTCGTAAAAAGACATACATAAAAACAGACCTGTTACAGTATTTCATTACAGCAGAACATATAAATATATTAACTTCCTTTTCAAATGGACTCTATCTCAAACCTAAACCAACAGAAGTTCTGAGAAAACACTTTCCAAACTTTTTTCATCAATTATGAAGGCTGCTTTTGCCTTGAACTTTGAGAGTAATTCATGCTGTTTTCTATGTAGCTTCACTCACCTAAAACCTTATGCTGACATTTCTAAGTTGCAGTGATATGGGCAAAATAGTAATAAATATTTGAATATCCTTAAAAGACAAACACCAGTATGTTTCTAAAATACTGCTTATTCATTAAATTTTCTGTGAAATTAATCTATGACCTGAATTCAGTGACCCTATGCAATTCAATGACATTTAACTCTCAGGTAAAAACAAACAAAATAAACAAAACCAAAACAACCACCTCTGTTTTCCTTTCATTATTCACAAATGATGTATTTTTCTGAAGATATAATTAGGAGTCAGCAATAGACAGAAATACTCCCTCCACTGTACTCCTTATCTTCTCTACTACTCCTTCAGCGACAGTGGTAGTGAAATAAGAATCCTGAAATGTAGACTTAGTCCATGTGTACCTACAATACTTCTATTTATTATTTTTAAAATATAATCTACAAATTGAGAGTAAAAGTTCTGGATAAAGATTCAGAACCTCACCCCCAAACCAAAGCTACATAATCAACACCACCATTCTGCTACCAGCTCAGTAACTTTGGCTCAGAATAACTGCATGCAACCACTGTGCTTAATTATGACTTAAAATAGCATTCGTGGAACAGCCATTTTCACCATGTTTATCATCAAGAGACACGACAGTCCATTTCCTCATCAAGCATGTCATACAAGGAAGGCTGCCTTAAATAGAGGGGAAAAAAATAGTAGACTTGTGAACAAACAGGTCACAATTTGTAAGTGTCAGTAGGTCAATACCATTTTTTCCTTCATGTTATATAAACAAAAATGCTTCAGCGTTATTTTTTCAAATAGCTATTTACATAAAAAAGAGCTTCTACATAAACACAAGTATGCGTCTATTTTTACCAAGCTGAAAATATTTTAGAGAAGTGGAAGCACAGAATTTATGCACTTTCATCATTTATCTCCCCAACAAAACTAGTCGATCCTTTCCCATCTCATTTGGGAGACCTAGATTTAATCTATTTTAGGTCAATGCATTAACACCTTTTTGTTTCCATGTTTACTGCTTATCCTCTGAGAACAGATTCACTCCCTACTCATGTAATATTTTAAATTCCAAGCAGGGAGATGTATAAACACTGATTTTTTCATGGTAACACTGTGATGCTGAGCATTTCCAATAAGGCCTATTTGCAACTGAAATAATTGTGCTATCTCAAATCCATCAGTGAATCTGAAATATGGAACAAAATTATCATCAATTACCATACTGTAACATTTTAAAACCAGTATTTAACCAGAAGTAATAATTGCTTTACAAATAATAAATGGCTATAAAAGAAAAACAAAAAATTAAAATCAAATATCAATTTATTTAGATTGTGATATTTTTTGAAACCTCTCACTTTTATTACCCAAAATGCAATAATGAGAAGTTTTAATACATACAAGTGATACTGTAAACTGTTCATTAAAAAGAAATTAAAGCTAACGATAGTCAGCATTCCCACACTAAATTAATACAGAGTAGTTAAAACCAACCACAATTTTATATTGCTAACTGCTGTATAGAGCGTTCTGATGTATAAGTCCCTTAAAATAAAATGATGAATGATAAAAAGTCCTATAATTAGAATTTTAACCTGTGCAGCTATGTCTGCCTATTCTAAAGTTTAAAACGTTACAATCTTTAATGAGTTTTCTATTTCTGCTGAACTAGCTGATTTAATGTAAAAATAAAGGAAGTAATTTAGAAGTAAAAATTGGGGTGGGGGCTTGCCAAAAAAACTGTGCCTTAAGAGAAAAGAAAGGATGAGGGATAAATTCTCCTGTGAGCCATCTGTCCATGATCCAGACCCCTATCTCCCCCTACCTGATACACTATGCTATTCTTCAAATTAATTTAGGTATCAAATTAATTTAGGTAATGAATTGTTAAATTGCCCCCGGAACGTGTCACAGATCAGTGTTCATACTTGATTACAAACATCCAAGTTCTTTGCTTACTAAGCGAACTGAAGAGCAAATATCTATTAAAAAAAAACCAACCAAACCAAACCAAACCAACTACCAGTGCGCTCCCCCCGCCACTTACTTGATTTGTCCCATAGGACAGCAAGTTCAGAGCAATGTTGGCTCTCATTTTCCAGAGCCGCTCTCTGTTCATGTGCACCACTCTTTGAATGCCTATGGAAAAGGCGATTAGCAAAACCTTCCAGCCTCTGCAGTGCTGTGGCTGTCCCGGTGCACTGGTTACAAGGTACCTCCTTCTGAGCTGCCATCTATACACACTGGTGACTTTTACAAAAGCAAAAGAGAAAATATCTAAAGGGAGCTGGACAACCCAGAGCCACTAAGAGCTATGCATGTGTCAAGCTTCCTGTATGCAGTGTTTTCTAACCACTACTCTCTTCTACTTCCTGTTAAGAAAAGCTCTATAATATACGGGTTTATACTGCTAAATGTCTCTTTCATGTCCATCGAAAAGTGGGGTTTTTTGAAAAAATATGCAATAGTTACTCTAGCATGTGTTTTCACAGCTTTTTAATGCATCACATTTTATGGTTAAATATACATTTTACATTAAAATACTATAAACAATTTGTTCAGAAGTAAAGATCAGAAGGCAGATTTTTTTTTTTTTTAAATTTACCACAACCACGCATGAAAAAAGAAAAGTGACTATTCTGCAGTTCTTCCCCTCTTAAGATGGAGTACTACCATCATCATAGCAAACATAACCAGCTGTAATCCAATTATTAGTAATCTCATGTTTTTAACTGAACAACTTTTCTAGGCAAGGAGGTTACTTGCAAAAACTACTGAATAAACTATTATTTTATTATTGGCAGAAAATGTACCATTATTCTTTTCTTTTGAGAAAAATCAGAGTGAAGAAGTTGAATTCTAATATAAGGATAAACATGACTGCATTATACTTATCTAAACTGGGTTCTTCTTACTCCAGGAATGATCCAAATGCAATTAACTTTTTCAGGAATAAAATACCAGAACAACCAGTGCTGGCAGATCCTTATCTAGCAGCGTCCTCACTCTCTCAGCCCCAAAGGCAGCTGGAAGGAGAGTCACAAAGTCATGGTCACCAGCTCCTGACATTGCTTACATAAAAGCTTTGCATGCAAGTCTCCTGGTATTGCATAAGAAAGTTTTTTCATTCACAAGAAATTTGAGTATTTTCAACATACTCAATTTGAGTATTTTCATACATACTCAATTTGTAGAGTATGTCTAGAAAGCATCATTTTTAATGGTGCAAAACACAGAGGAAATAAATTGAAAACTGTGTTTAATATTAAATTATATTAATTTGCAATTATGTATTTTTACATGCTTACAATGGGTAATACTAAATATTCATTTTTGTGAAAATGGAAACACATACATTAGGCAGGTTTCCCAGTATACCCTCTGCACATATAAGATACGGCTTCTTAAAAATTTAGGCTATTCTTAAGAAAGATTGAAATAACTTTTCCACAATCTGTCTCCTGTCTTACAGTCAACACGTGTTAAAGACATACCTCTCATTTTTCACCACCATACTTCTCACTGAATAGTTTTCAAATGTCAGCAGATATCCATCCTTGGACATTACATAACTATTTCATAACAGCTCTGTGCTTCTGAAAAAAACCCATGATGACAAACCGCCTATGATAATGATAAAACAATAAAAATGCCGAGGGACAGACTTTACAGATTTGGCTACATTTCTCCTAAGGGGCACTTCGTGTAATCGGTCTGTCAGCACAACAGTTTACATTTGTAGACTCTATGCAAAGCACAGAAACACCCTTTGCTTTCAGGTTCCAGATACACTTTGAAAACACGATTTCTTTCTCCAGCACCTGTTCAAAATTTGGAACTGTCTAAACGTTCACATTTTACACACTCGTTTGCAAATCTGGATGAGCACCTGCTATCCTGCTGGTGACCAGGCTGCTCTCCCTGGCCAGGGTCAGGTGCTGCAACCTTCCCTGGGCACCAGTCCATTACAAGACCTTTTCCTGCTTACACCTTTCAGCCTTTCACCTCCTTCGTTGCAAGCTCAATGCTGACTTACACAACATCCCATATGTTCAAGGCTCTGCTGCCAGAAACAAGAGCTAGTGAAGACCATGGGGATCCATCTGCCTATTGTGGGTCATAAATAGGCAGAGGGGATATATTATATGCCATATATAACCAAACACTTTATGACAGAGTAATACTATGCCATCTTCCATACAGCAGTATAAGAAATACTTAGACAATAAGAAGATGCTTATTTCCCCACCTGGTGAGCTTTATGGGACTGGAAGAACCCCTCTGGAATTGTACAGCTGTGCTCCCCTTAAGCTCACTGTAAGTCTTTGGGCATCCAGGGAATCCTTCCAAGAGATTATTATTTCCTCTGACTTTACCTGTTTTCTTCAGTAATCAAAGCCACCCAGTATGATGGTGTGCTCATCTCGTCTCTCTCCTCTCCCATGGTTCTGAGCCCTTACACTACTGTTGTCTTATCTTTCACACAAGTCTTCAACTAAACCATTTGATTTCCCTGATCTAAAAGAGAATAATTTGCAAAATTCTCATTGCTTTACATTACATAAGTTAGTCTGCCAAACCTCCAGTCAATGGAGAGGTGCAGGAACTGTCAGAGAGCAACTCTGCCCACCAAAATTCAGAGCTCTGTGAGCACCCATGTGACTAACCTGGATGCTTGAATTAGGTGCCAAAAATAGGAAGCAGAAATATCTATCACAGAAGTGACCCAGTTTAAGTGAAAACAGGTTATCAAAAAGGATTGTTAGAAAATATCCTAAGAGAAAACTTGGATTTGCCAGAATTTTACAAACAACTGCCAGTGAAAACTGTTACAGAATTTCTTCTCTACATGCAAAACATGAGAAGAAAGTACTGGTCATATTTTTACATCAATAGTAATACACTTTCCTAATCTAGGAAATTTTTGGCATTGATTGGCACTGCCCAGTGATAATATGAAATACTACCACACTGACTTTCTGTGAGGCTCACATCCCACATAGAATTCAATGACTTCAAATGAAGTCCATGATTTTTAAAGGTGGAACCTCCTATTTCCTTTTACTTAATCTTTCATCTTATTGACATACTAATCTTCCAAATATATTAAACATTAATATATCCATACCAAGTATTTTATATGTTATATATGAAGCACAGAATCCACAAACTCTGACATACTATTTTGCTGCCCAAAACCTCATTAATCATCAATGGATGGTGCATTATCCAAGGTAAAATTCTGTGGCTCTGCTTGTCTTACAATTTCCACTTGCTGGCCAGTACTGCTTTTCCTTAGAACAACTTGTAAATCTTTCAATACAATTAAATGTTTATACAGACGTGCAAACAGACTTGAGGTCATCTTACTCATGCTCGGAGCTGGAAGAAGAACCTGAGTCAGCTTTGATCTAAAGCTGTGCAGTGCTTATGGTTAAGCTTGTATGTACTCCCAAAAGAGAAAAAGCTGGCTCTACTCTAGACAGACCATGAACATCCAGATGTTCTACCTGCTCAATGCTACAAATCAGATTAGGTGTGTGTCAACAGGTATTACCCATATAATACCAGGCCTGATTAGGATGCATTTAACTTTCACTGTATATAGCTTTTACTCTACAGTCTCTGTGACCTAGGAAACCTTTCTGTTACAGAATAAAAAAAGCTTACTTCAGGTCTGTTACTTAAAAAGTAATTAATGCTTGAAGACATTAAGACTAGTCAGTTGCCATCCAGGTCTCCTATTAGTTTCACCAGCTGCACAGTGTTGAAAATCTCTTCCTCGTTCATATTTACTTCGAAATAAACCCAAGCTTCTCAGGCTACACAGTGTATGTGCTACCTGGTATATGCCAGGCAGCTCACAACCCTGGTGCCTGACCAAGCAATGCTGGCACAGGGGCTCAGTGCTGGCGTGGTGGTTCCCTTTGCCTGCAGATCTCCATCTTTTCCAAAGCACTCCCAAACACACGCAGTTCAAAGAAGCCAGGCATGCAATTTAAGGAAAGTGTTAGTTACACAGAAAAAATGTAAAAGAGAGTTGCTTCATTGTTTCTAACTGGTTTCTAAAATTTCCATTCTACAAGAGATAAGGAAGCTGCAACTTCTCTTTGCAGCCAAAGTCAACACTGAAATGTTAAGAATTTCCTTTAGGCAGAAATGTTATTTTCACTAAACTCTAGCCACTAAGTCTCGGCAATATTTTAAGCACATTAAAAAACTCAGAGAGGGGGGTAAGAGATTCAGTTATGAATGTGAACATGACGTGTAAATTACCATATTTTGATAAATACTATTTCAGTAAAACATTTTAAGATACTCTCCCACAAATTTATAAAAAACAACATAATGATGATAGCCATAGAAAAGGGCTAACATTGTGGCCCTCTGATCTGACAAAGACAACAGAGCCATTTATACTTTTCCTGATGACAAACCCATAACCGTGTGTGCATTTCCCAGTGGCTGATGCCCAGCATCTCTCTCAGCCATGGGTAAGAACACATAACACTATTAACTCAGCCATGGACTCTTTCAGCCTCTTGCTGAAAAAGAATCAGGAATAGTGTAGCTACATGGAAAATTTCTTTTTAATAATCTCTGCAAACACATAATTTCTCAATTTCTAAGAAGAAATTCTACCCTACCTGTAAAGTCTTAAAACCTAAGGATTATGGAGGAGAGCACCCTCCTTTCCTTTAAGAGCCTATATGGTTGAGTAATGGCATGATTTGTACAGTCCTGCTTTAATTCAATACAGAAAAATGCACAATTTTAATTTTAAAATATTTAAAATGTTTCTCAAGTAAAGTGACTGTGGAATTCCTAAATTTTAAAGAAGTACAAAATAGAAAAACATTAAAAACTACAGCACACCTATACATCTTTGAAATGTATTTATTTGACTTCTAGGATCTAATGCCATATTTTTTAGTTTCATACACAGAACTGAAATTCCCTCACACTGTGAAAATTGAGTGTCTTCTCTAGTGTTTAATGAAGGTTAACCATGAGTATCCTGCAATTAAAAACATACAGGAGCTTTTATGACAACTAACTGTATTCCTTGACAGGACCTTGAAAAACAGATCCATGATTTAAAATAGATTTCAGATCATCCACAGCTAACAAAAATTTAGGTCTTAATTCTAAATCTTGAAATCTAATACTTTCCTGGTTACCTATGAAGCTGAGTCTCAATATGCCTGGTTATGCATGTTTTATTTCTCTTTAAGGGAAAAATAAAAATATTCTTTTCTATCTTCTTATTTTAAACATTTAAAATCAGTATTTCTCCTTTCAGCATGGTCATTCATCCACAAGCAAAAAAAGACATATTGTGACATTTTCTGCATATTTATTTTGTTTGTAATCTATGGAAAAATAACTTAAAGAAACCTTATAAATGAATAATAAAGAAGGTTAAAGACAGGTTATTTATTTGCTTTAAAAACTGACAGCTTGATAAAGCATATATTTTCCTTTATGCATCAGTTATTTCAACAATGAAAGTCCAACTTTAGTATTTATTATTTATTACAAGAGGAGTGAGCAGTTATTTGATACAAAATGTTAGTGAGAGTTCCTCCATTTTTGAGAGCCTGAGGATCTTGCTGAATTTTGCAGGTCTCCTTGAACAATAAAATATTTATAAGTTGGACAATGCAGCCAACACATTTAAGAAAAAGAAAATGATTTAACTGTCTAATTTTGAATTAGAAAATACAGAAGCTTATAAGCATTAATATATTAAAGAACCGTAAGCGTTCTGTGCTATAAGCCTGAGGAAATATATATGATATTTTTCCAGTTGTTACATAAAGCTTAAGAGAAAAGGACATAAAACAAAGTATACAGATAGCCATTTCATAACTAAAAAATAAAAGAACATTTTCCTCAGAAATTATGTAATTAAACATTATCCATTTTGAGTCTTTCCAGGCATGCATATTTCAGAAAGTAGTATGGGTAGAAATAAGAGGCAGAAAAAGACTTATTGAAAAAGCAGATGTATTTTGATTTTCACTATACGTCCAGCACTATGCCACTAGATTGCATTTTTTTTTAAACACACAGAAGGAAGAGCAGCATTTGCTAATATCTTACAGATTTAACAGCTTTCCATTTTGAAACAAAGATTTTTTTTTCAAAATGTTTATAAACAAAATAAATGCAACCAATAATTTCACTGCTTAATAAAACACAAGAAAGTAAGCCCATGCAGTCTTAGTGTACCTTCATGTGTACATTTTTTCTAAAAAGGTTAACCCTTACTAGAGAGCCCCTCTGAGATCAGTACTAAGGCTGTAACTGCAGTACTTCTATAAATAGGACTGCTAAGAGGAAGTTGTTGCTATGGTAATGCTGGTCATAGTTCTATTTTGGCTCAGTAGACCTCTACTGGCATCTGCTGTACACAAGCTTAATTGCAGCAGATATCTAATACCTTCATTTCTCATCAGGAAGCATAAATTAAGGCTCACATGGTCCAACAGCATTGTTTATTCTTTATCCATGATGATAATAAATTAAAAAATTAACTAAGAGCATAGAGAAGTAAAAAAAAAAAAAAAAAAAGAAAAAAAGAAAAAAGTCAAACCCTCTTTGTAGTCACTGATTTTTTCATGCACAAGCTAAAATCTCTCATGTTTCCCATCAGTCTTCTTGTCAAAATTTGACAAATTCATCATCAAAGATGATGTGATTTTCCATGTAAACATACCATGGCAGGAGATCAAGTTTTCTCATTTCTACCAACACATATCTTGTTATTTTGAAGTCAAATAACTTGTAGTCACAGTCCCAAATCTAGTGTTGAGAAAAGAAGGGGACAGAGAATTCTTCCATTACAAGCCAAATCTTCCATACAACTGTCCAACTCACCAAAGAGAACTGGCTTCCTCTGTTTTCTAACATGGATTCTTCCTCCTTGCTCTTCTTAGAGCTTCCTCCAAGACAATGTGCTCGCTGGTGCTTATGGTCTGGACTGACTGTCATATTGCAAGATAGAGGTTTTCAGAACGTAAATAAAGATTACACAGTAGCTCCATAATAAAACAAAGTTTAGTGAAGATCCATCTATGAAACAGCTGCTTTCACGTAAGTACATGAAGTCTTCTGAAATTACTTGCAGAAATCTGTTTGTTCTGTTCCCTTCCAGATCATAGGCTACTCATATAACCCTCCAGAATTACTTCAGAGCAGTATTTAAGATAGTTTGACATACAATTAGAAGTTTTGCACAAACCCTGATACCTTCCAGCAAGAGAGAAAGTAGCTAGCCTAAGACCTGTGTAAATGGGTTTTGTTATACTTGCATGAAATAGATGTCTGCCAAGACTAAGAAAGTTGTTTCTTGCTTTTGGACAAATGAGGTCTAGGAAAAACAGGGAAGTATATGGATTCATTTAAATTAAAATCCAAGGTTAATTTCTGAAGAAATTTAGCATATGACCTCAATAACTCTCTCTAAAAAAAACCTAACAGCAGACAAAAGTTTTGGTCTACTTACAATAAAATATACTTTTGATTAATAAATAATGAGCATAAATGGGTTATCCATCAAAATTAGTAAGATGAAGTTCCTGAATTAGAAGAAACACACTAAGAACTTGGACATTTTGCTCAATATCTGACTGGCTTGAAGGAGAAGCTACCTGCTTGAATTCTGGCTGATTTCCCATCAGAACAATGATGCTGAAGATCTCTCCCACAGAAACAGTAAAGGCTCCTGCAGGGAAGCAGCTGCTGCATCTTAGCTACAGAAAGCTTCAGGCTGATGAGATCTTTTTCTAAAATCTACAGGGTCTATCCTTCCTCAGTTTGGTCACTTAGCTATATGAAGAAACTGACCCATAAGAAGAGGTACATTTATGTTTGAAAACTGTGGCTCAGGACAAATTAAGCATTATGTGTCCCGAGTCAAAAGTGCCTCACATAACAAATGATAATTAAATCTGAGGGATCTGGGGTCATACTCAGAGCTAATTCTTTATATAGGATAATGGGAAGACATGAGAGAAGGGACAGTAGTAAAATGCTCACCAAAACTGAAGTCTGGTAGATAAAATTTCTTTGCTATAGTAGTAGCTACACTCTACTATCAGATTCTGTATTGTACGGTAAAAGACCAGAATGATAAATACTAGAGTAACTACAATCATTTCGGTACCTCTCTGAGGAAGCCTGTCTGCATTTTAAATCACCAGCACATTCCCTAGAGAAAAAAAAAAAAAAACAAACCAAACCAAAATCAACTGATTCTACATTGAGCTAAATATTTTAAATTAATACTTCTGCTTTACTCCAAAACTGGAGTGTTCCCCGCTTATATGCCATTTAGGTTCCATTTGGAAAATGTCCAAATAAGAAAGAAAGCAAAACCAAGGTTACTTCACTGGAAGGGATAGTGCTTTTTCACGGAATGAAGAGTACAGAGTGCAAATCAGGAAACAGTAGTAGCTTTCATAAAGCATGGTCTAAAGTACAAAACATTTGGTCACGTAATGTGGAGATGCACGTACATCTACTTTTATTGGAAACAGATCCTGTATTCCTGCTAGACTACAGACTGCCCTGGAGTGTCCTGGTCCCTCCACTCCTACCAGCCTGTTCACCTTCAGATACCCTACAAAATCAGGGAAAGACTGAATTAGTATAGATCTAGCACTGTCCTGCACAGCAGTGAGAGTGGAAAATTAGCATTAAAACCCTGAAAAGTAGAAGGGATGCCGCTGGCCCCAAGACAAGAGGCTGTAGAATGTGTAAGAGGATATTTCAAAGTTTGTTAAATGTTCCTAATACATACTGTGCTAAGGAAGCAGTATTCCAGTTACAGGAACTTGCATGAATACAGAGGCTCCAAAAGTATAGCTCAAACAGGATTTCTCTATACCCTAAAGTGAATTACATTAGGTTTACAAGATTTATGTTAGTCTGCACTTAAATGGAGTAACAAATGCCATCTGCTGGTTTAAGACCAAACAAAGTGTAAGGTACAAAAAGTGTAATACTTAACAGTAAGTTTTAAAAGCATTCACTCATTCATCTCTAATCTGTTGTATAAACACAACTAAATATCTCAGATTTTTTTAGAGGAGAAATAATTCACACACCAACTTTTTAATTACTGGCTATTTTTCTTAGTGAGGTAGCAGCAAAGTGCACAGATCTTAATTTTTTCCCTATCTGTGATGGGTTTTCATTTATAAATTATAATTTATATCTAGTTTGGTTTGTGTAAGGTGAATTTATTTATTAGCAGTCTGGATATATTCCTAAATAATATTTGCATTGGGTTATAACAGAAACAATTCCCTAAGTTAAAAAGAATACTTAAAAATAAACATTTCCCTTTTGCTATTTATGAAATGTGTTTTCCAACTACCAGTAAACAGACATGTTACTTCCCAGTCTGTAATATCCTTTGGCATTCCCAAGAGTTACTTTACAATAAAGGCCAAAAACAACTAAAGCTCAGATGGGTATCTTGAAATTAGAAAATTTTTTATTGCAAGATGCAATTGCCAGTAGGCAGAATGATCACAATATCTGTCTTTCATTCTTACATTTATTAAGAATGAGAGAAACACATGACTACAAATATACTTATTTTATTAGAATATTTGTTTAAAGCACAGGAAAACAGAAAGCACTTTCCAGGATAGAAACATTACAAGGTTAAATGTATATCTGTTTCTTTTATTTTTCTTAATGTAAACTTGCCAAGATGCTGTTTCACTTGATATTTATTAATACAAGTAAAGACAATTTGAAGAATAATAATTAAGAATTCATAAAACAAAAATCCAAAAGTTGCTATATAAATGTCTTTATTCACAACTCTGAACTGGGAGAAAAGCTTTAGAAGCAAGTATGGATAAAATACACTACTACTTGTAATTCTCCGAACAAAACCAGAACAATTCACATGGCATGTCAGTTTAGCATGCAGTCTGAATGACAGCACAGAAAAGATACAATTCCTTAATAATGTATCCTCAAGTAGCCACAACCTTGTAATTGCATTTTCACTCTCAATGCAAAATGATCAAAGATTTTTTTTTTTTTTTAATAAGATCAAAAGAAACTACAGATGTCCTTCACCACCTTACAGGGAATAAGTTACAAGCTGTGCTGAACATACAAATTTTGCTTATTTTTAGTGCAATATCAGTGCCTGATAATACCTAACATCTTTATTCCAAGAAGTTCTGCAATTCTGCATTTTCTTTAAAAGTCAAAGATTTTCTTTCTAATAATTTTCTTTCTTTCTGGCTGGCTCCATTACAGCTCACTCCACTAGACCGAATAAACAGCAAACTTATCCACAGTTCAAGGATATTTAAATTGATTGTAAAAGATTTATTTTCTTAAATGTAACAAACTTTTAACTGACAAGTAAACTGACAGCAAATATTCTTTAAGTTATTTTTTAATTAGATACAATTATAACTAATAGATGTTCCTGTATTTATCTTTAATTTGCTTTAAGGAGAAATAGGAGCAAACAATAATTAAAAACGCATCTGAAAAATCACTGTTATTTCATGCTGTGAAATGCCACTAACAGCAGCTTCTCACACTAGGTCACTTCAAAGCACTGACACTTAAGCCCATACGCTCCTCAACAAGGATACTGTGAGACTCTTCTATACCACTGTTATCCAAAAAAATTCCCCAAACTCATATTCAAGCTAAATTTGACCATGCAGCTATCTTTCCCTTTGCCTACTGAGCGAATCAACACTCTAACAGGTAAAGAAATTTTTGAGACATAGATCCAATGCATTTGATACTGAACAATATTAACTATCAAAGTTCACTCTCTAATTTCCTTTACACTGGTTCTCATTTCTGGTATTTACAGAAATGGAATGTTCACGACAACATAAGTCATCTCAACCTCTACAAACCTTTAACTCCATTCTCACCTTGGTCTCAAAAGCCAAGAGATGTACCTGATAAGAAATGTTGTCACAGACTGAAGAGCTAACAATTCCCAGCCAGAGCTTTGAGTCTTGCTCTGACCTTTCACAGATTAACTATAAATTGTTTAGGCTTATTATGTGATGACTGTATGGATAAAAGCAAGCCAAGGAAAACAAGTAACTGTTCAAAGACAAAAGTTTTTGGGAGATGCTACTGGCATTCCTTTTGATTTGTCTTGATCAGCAGAACTCTTGCAAAGAACATCCACCTTGAACTGTACATAGGAAACCTACACAGGTCAGAACTCAAGAATTGTTGTGACAAATGACAAATGTCCAAATATTTTCATCCCTAAATGAGAGACCTCTGACAAAAAGTCTGGAGTTGCAGCAATGTACATGTCTGAAGTAACTGACAGCTTCATTGCACACCTCCACTGCAGATTGCACACCGGGAAAACAGAGAATTTGCCTACAAAGATTGTGCCATTAAGTGGGATTCCCACCAATAACTGGGAATGTCATCTTTAATCTAGCAGGGATATGGGCATTCTATTAATGATTACTACTGGAAAAAAAAAAGTTTTGAATATTCCTGTTCTGAATAGGCAAAGTCTATCTTATGATAGCATCATTTGGGTCCTTCTAATTTCTGGGAAGCAGAGCTGAAAGACATGTTATCTCTTGAATTTATCATTTCAATTTCCTTAAGCCACTTTAAGAAAAATGCCTAAAATTTTGTTAACTAGCCAGTCGTCTTCCTCCTGGAAGAAAAAACATGTTTCACTTAGAGCTGCTCTCAGATGCTCATAACTTTTCCTAACAACCTCAATACAGAGTTGTTATTTCTGGGAGTCACATGGCATGTGGGAAGATTCTGGTTTTCTTCCAACTCCTCTGAAGTTAAACTCTACCCAAGAAAACTGCCAAAACGAGGTACCAGTTGCAATACATTGGGCAAATTTTTAAACTTATTTCCACTATATCCCAACTTCCTCCACTCTTTGGCGGGGATGGGAGGAAACACATGGCATTCAATTTAAATGAAATAACAAAATAATGAACTTAGTAATTGGAATTACTGAGCCCTCTCCTCACCTTTCTTACATGAAAGAAAAATCCCAATACCTAAATTATGCAGAAACGAAAGCCTATCTGAAGTGAAAAGGACTGATTATGTATTAGTAGGTAACCTACTTTGACATTTCCATTTCTTTACCTATGTAAAGATGACACTTCCAGCAGAAAATATCAACTGCTTTATCAGCCAAATAAGGCATATGATCTATTATTTTAATTTTTGAAAACACTGCTGTCACCAAATTTTTTTGAGAAGTTGTGAAAGGTTAACAAAGCTAATATGCTGCCTAATGCAACTCTGTATGGTTCCCGGAGGGTTTTCTGGGCATTCAGAATGTCAAGCATGGCCTCGTTCTGAAGATGAATGGCTTCTAGGGCTCCACATTGAATGTGATAATATGTTCTACTCAGTTTGAAATCTACATTTAAATTAACTTTTCAGGTATGCCTTAAATTTATGCAACTCCTTCTATATCCACTGAAGTAAAATACTACTTCAACACAGGGAATACTTTTCAGAGGTTAGAATGGATAGGTCCTGAAAAACACATCAAAATGGGAACGTATTACTTGAGTCCTTAATGATTCAATTCTGAACCTAACAAGGTGCTAAGGACATTGCAAGGCTAAAATGTACATATGGAAAGATGGGTAGAAAGAGAAAGGAGGAAATGGGCAAGAGATGATCATGTAGATAATCATTTGAACTCACTCAAGTGGTGCTGCTCTTTCCTTAGTTAAAACAAAAACAGCACTAGAAGATTCATTACTCATCTGGATTTTGCTAACAGTTTCTAACCTGCTCACTTTTTCTTCCTTCTGCAGATTCACTTGTCGTAATTACTAGATTAACTACATCTCTGTACCCTCCTTATTATCTTCAGGCATATGTTCATTAAGACCTCTGCCAATGAGCTAATTAGGGAAGATTAAATACAGTAGAATCATAGAATACCAGGTTAGAAGGGATCTCAAGGAGTATCTGGCCCAACCTGTCTTGGCAAAAGCATGGTCTAGACAGAATGGCCCAGCACCCTGTCCAGACGAGTCTTAAAAGTGTCCAATGTTGGGGAATCCACTTCCCTGGGGAGATTATTCCAATGGCTGATTTCTCTCATTATGAACAATTTTTCTCTTGTATCCAATTGGAATCTCCCCAGGAGTAACTTGTACCCATTACCCCTCAGTGATCCAAATATTGCTTCATTGGCCTTGTCATGTTGGTTTGGAGATCCGTAGCGGATGCCTACTGTAAGACCCCCCTTGGAGACAACCCCTCTGATCTTGACCCAGAGGTATCCATTAGGGCTTCCACAATTTCCATAGCTGACTTGTACACATTCAAGGTTCTCCTTAACATAGAGAGTGAGTCCTCCTTCTCTTCCTTCCTGCCTGTCTTTACAAAACAGCCTGTGGCCATCCATCGTGATCCTCCAGTCATGCAAGTTGTCCCACCATTTTTCAGTTATTTCTATGATATCAAAACTTTCTGACTGGGCATAGAGCTCCTGTTCCTTCTTTTTGTTCTGTAGACCGCATGCATTGATATGCATACACCTGAGGTGGCTGGTCTTCTGGTTCATATTTTGGGAGGCAGCTAAAGAACATTTATTCCTGCTCTGATTGGCCTGGCTTACTCCCCAGTTGGTTGCAATGGTGTGTTGCCACTTTGGACCCCACCTCCCAAGTCCTTCAGTTTAAAGCCCACTTCATTGCATTGGCCAGCCAAAGATTCCCTTGCCTCTTCTAGACAGGTGGATCCCATCTCTCCCTAACAGGCTACAGTCATCAAAGAATGTCTGGTTGTCATAAAAGCCAAAACCCCCATGACAGCATCATACTCCGTTCATGATGACTGCTTCAGTAACTCTAAATTACGTCTACCAGCAATCAGACTAGTCTATGTGCAGCACCAGCCTCTATGGAGAACAGTATTCCAAACCCAGTAAAAACATACCATACGGACATCAAGCTCTGGAGGTACCTTATCTCCTCATTTTGTGTAGGATAACCCAACTCATGAACTCTACAAACAGAGAAGCATAGTCTACTCATGTAATTGAAAAACTACACCACTAGTTCAGATTCAAGAACAGTCTTTATTAAAAGCACCTCATTAATGTTCATTACCACCCTCTACCAAAATCGTAGCATTTGAAATTGTATATAGTACATCAATCTGTTATTTCACAGAATTAACAAAGCAGACTTGGCAGATGGTCCAAAAGTGAACACAGGATACCAAATTTGTTTCCACCTTCTCTTATGCTTGCTTCACACACATTCACTTCAACGTAGCTTACAGAGTTCCTTCCTAACACTCTACCCAGCCTACACTGAAGAGATTTATAAAACTAACCTAAAATCAGTTTCTCTTACTCCTTAATTACAATAACTTCAGCTAGAAGATCAAAACTTTGGACTTTGCTGGAAAACTTGCAGCATCATAGCCATTCATACTGAAATACAACGTTTCTTTTCCTTCCTTCCTCTCAAGAAAAATGGGTAAGTATATACTCACCCCAAGAAAAAGAAAAGAAAAGCTGATATCCTGGGTATAAACTTTATTCTACTTAAAGCAACCAGCTCAAGGAATACAGGTAAGAAAAACATACCTTCAGTAGAGTTCCAAAGAAAACCATAACTAACAACCCTGATAACAAAATGCTAGCAGTCACCTAGAATAGATATAAAAATAGCAGGGCAACAAACTTGGCATGAACTTTTAAATCTACTCCTTGTCTACAAAGACAAATTCTTCTCAATACTATAAAAAAAAAAAAAAGCAACCCATGTTTATGGGTATATTAATTCTGAACATCATATATGAGTGTCTTTATATGAAAATAGGATATGCAGTGTTTTTGAAAATCAGAATATCTCTCTCCCTCTCATTTGGACAGTTTTTATTGAAATTATTGGTTTCAATCCCTTAAAGGAGTGAAATCACATCTAGAGATACGTGTATACTGACACCCAACTGGGACACAGTCGTTTGGAAGTCAAGAGGCCACTTACATCCTGCACAGTGTGCAGTGAGGCCAAGCTCAGATGTTCTCTCTGCCTTTCTTCAAAACATCCTTTTGTACCCTTAGTTTCGTAATCAAGTAGCGCCTTGATATAATTTTGTCCCACATATTATACATTAAAATATTTTTCAGTTCAGCCTGACTGCTCAGTATGCCAACATTTCTAATCATACATTCCATCTGTTTTCATTAATCTATAAGTGTAGTCTAAAAATAATTGGTAACCTGAAATTTAATATAAAACTAAGGTTTACATATGTAAACAATCCAAATAAAATTGACTGCTTTTTGTTTAAATTAAAAATAAGACTTAGTGTTTCATATGCTTAAATTGGCATCCTCAAGTTCAAACACTTATAAATTATTTTTTTTCCATCAGCCAAGAAAAGGTATGAACATCAGACAGTAAACAAATTAGGTGACATATTACAGATTAAGAGAACAAAAAGTATACAGAAACAAAAGCCACATTTAATAAGGTCTGATTTTTGTCCTAAATCAAATAAACCCGAAATTAGGGCCTCCTAAGAAAATATGCTGATTCAAAAGAGTAAAACAGATCTTTTAAAGATATGATAGTAATGCTTACACCAGCAACCCTGAGATTAATTATTGATGTAAGAGGTTGAAACACAAAAGATAAAGGAAACTATGCTGCCTTCTTTGCTTACAAATAATTAGTGAGCTATTAATATACAGCTTAAAATTAAAATATTTTCCTATTCTCTGCCATTAAGCGTCCACTTCAGGAACAACTATGATACAAACACAGGGAACATAAAATACAAGAATTCACCAGAATATCTCTGACATTCAGTCAAAAATAAAAATCACAATAGAACTGAGAAGAAAGGGGCGGGGGGGGGGGGGAAATGGAATGAAAAATAAGCAGAGGAAGGGCTAACTGTCAAGGAATTGAGCCCTGATGCAAGGCTGCATTTGGGACCTGACACAGGAGAGAGGTGAACCTGACACAAGGAGCTCAGAAAGGACAGGATGAGGGCTCTGCATCTGAAACAACTACTGCGAGTGGAGGCAAAATTTGAGTTTGAGTGTAAGGTATAGAGCAAGAAAAGGCATCTTTTACTGATATTTTCCCAAACAATTAGAATAGTTTTATTTTCTCATGTTAAAAGAGAAAAAAAAGGTCAGGTGCTAACTACAGCCTTATTAAAAAATCACCATCAGACAAAAAGTGAGAAATGTTGTACAATGCAAGTCTCAAAGAGCATAGGCAAAATCTTTCTAGATTAAAAGAGGTCTGCCCTATCACTATTCATGGAAGAGAAAAAAGCCTAACCCCTCACTGCCCTAATTTTTCATCCATTTAAACTTAAAGGACAATACTCTATGTCTATATACAATTCCACCCTTAATTCTGTTCTAGACATTAATTTTAGAAGGTCAAAGGCCAAAACTCATTCAACACAACCTCATTTCAACTCTTTTCATTTCAATTCTCAAATTGAAATGAAAACTGAATTTAGTTACTGACTGCCTACTGTGCATAAATGAAAGACAAAACACCCACTTCTTTAATATTCTTCAGTATTTTAGCAACTTCTGACTTAGCAATAGCTAACTCAGGATATAAATACCAAACTACAGATACACTTTGGGTATGCTGAGAAAAAAGAATGCCTCAAACACTAGTGTTTGTTAAATCTGTTTTGACATCCTCCTCAATTTATATCTGATGTTGCTGCAGATACTAATGGAGATGTTTAAGTTGTAAAACTTAGTGGCTGCAGCATCACCAGCATGTTGATGTCTTCATATGGAAAAAAAAAAAAAAAATCTGACCTTGAGGTGCTATCTCTTCAGTCAGAAACAAGGCTGAAGCATGACGAGTGACTTCAGAAAACCCACACAGCACTACTGCTATTTAGCTCATAGGCTAACCAATGCAAATATCTGCAGTCTATTGTGGATTGTGTTTGTCAATGTTTGTCACCTAAGGGTACTCCCTTGGATCCCTAATTATCATGCAGTTCAGACTGCAAAGATAATTAATGTTCCTTTATCATGCTTTGTTAAATACTGGTATCACCTCTGTGGTGCTGCTTGTGGTTGGTATTTTTGTCTTTGTAACTCTCAGACTGAATTACTACAAACAGCAATTACATAGATTTACGCTCAAAAGCCAAACTACAATCAATGTACAACACAACTATATATTCAGATACAACCATGGAACCAACCAGTTCAGTAAAATTTCATCTGGCCCCCTTGTCTGTCTTATTTTACAGCCGCCTTCAGCCTATAAAATACTAAAATTCTTTACTGCCTTGAAGATTCTCTCTTATTTTATTAATTTTCATGACTATGACAATTTGGTGCGGTAAGATCCTGCTAGAAAAGTCCTAACATTTAACTTGAACCACATGTGGTGGAGACAGAGATCCCAACTGACCATTACAAAAGAAATATTAACTTATACATAACTTTCAAGCCATGACTCCATGCTTAGAGAGTAAGAAAGGTGAAGACTGTTTGCTTTCCATTAGTCAATATGTTTTTAATAAGAGGCATTCAGTACATGTTGAAAAGCTTATAACAAACACACAGGGAAACATATTTCTTTGGTGTTGAATACAAGGTCACAGAGAAAGAGTTTACAAAACAAAAAAAACACAATACAATTCTGAGATCATGACTTACGGCATACCTCTCATTTTCCTTTGCAATATCAGAACATTTTCAAGACTGAAATAGAGAAGATGGAGTCTGCCCAGCTTGCTCATTTTGAAGAGGAATTTACACAATTCACCTGAGTTTTATTTAATTTTTTTGGATTAATAAACATAGAAGCCTTGAAAGCCAGAACAACCAATGGATAATACAGGACCCCATTAGGAGGTACTTTACCCAGAAACACATAGGAAACCTGCTCTGTGGCAGAAGCCAAAAGTTTGCAAAGTACTTTGCCAGAGTCCATTTAGATTTAAAAATAGATAAGTAGTATTATGATACAGCAGTCACATGTGGTACATTTGATCTATTTTGAGCTAAAATTAATAAGCACTTTGAGAACGTGAAGTAAATTGATATACTAATTGCCATAAAATAAGGTATAGTTGTCTCTCTAAAAGACTTGACAATTTAAATGCATGACTGGTGAAAAATGAAGATACACATTATTTTAAGTTACTAGAAGTGTTACTATAAGCCTATGGTAATTATAAGAAGTCACTTCACTGTATTGCTGTAAGCCCAAGTCTTCTAAAAAGTTAATCTTTTAATAAATATTTGCAGTTAGTTGCCAATTTTTCAGATGAAAGGTGCTTAATAGTGCCAACTAATTTAAAAAAGCTAATAATTTTCATAAAAGCTATACTTTCCCTAACAGAAATTCAGAAATGATTAAAAGCAATAGGACTGTAAACCTGATTGCCTTGCCACTGCCTTGTTTTTCTGGAACATCGTGACTGAGAAGTAAGGATTTAGACAATCATATGACTTCCAAGTTTAACATCCCAGATTTTCAGTGCATCAAGCCTAAGTAGGAAGGTCAATAAATACTGCGGCTTGACCTCGGATAGGAGCCAAATCGTATCTACAAACAACTTTCATACTGCGATACCATAGCGTGACACATTTCTGTTATTCCTACAAAACACAGACAAGTGGGTTTTTAATGTAATAGTTCTGGTGAACAAAGGCTTATCATCAGTACCTATTCCCTTCTCGCAATCCTAAGTTTTATTTTTTAAACTTGAGGTAGTATGTATACAAATTGATATCTTCCCAACATTTTTAAGAAATTCCTCCAACTTGAACATAAAAATATGCAAGCTACAAACTTTGCCACTGAAAAAGCTATTGTGTTACCCCTTAGCTTTATTGTACGTTCAATAAATAAGCAGAAATTCAACTGACATTGGATAAAGTGAAATGATTCTCTTTCAACCTGTTGTCATACTAATTATGAATATTTATGAAGATAATAACTGACTAGTAAAAGTTACTACCATTTTATCAGAAGACATTTACAAATCAAACTGTATAAACAACTAATTGTTTATGTAACTTATTAAAAACAGAAAACTGTGTTTTAAAAACATTATTTATATTTCATATTTGGGTAGTCAAAAGCATTAAAAAAATAGAATTAGCATCATTTTAGTAACCTCAGAATGGCCTTCTTTTACACATGCTTTGTAACAACAGATTGAATCATGTATTCATTTTTCCATGGACTGATACCTCCAGCCATACAGTATAACAAACTGGCCTGGCAGGCATTCAGGAGTAGGCAATAAAGGAAATATACCTGTAGGGCTCCTTTGTGTAGGGTGGAAAGATCTACACAACTCTGGGGAGCAGCAGGATACGCTGATGATGAAGGCTGCTGAATGCCATCCTTGAGAAGCGGACACTATCCCTGCTCTATGACAAGCTCCTTAAACCATACTACTTTCAGCTGCATGTGCAAGAAATAAAGCCTTTATCATATCAAACAGGGCTCCCTAAATAAAGGGAAACATTTTACCTTCATCTCTCAGTGTCTTAGTTCCTTATTATTATATGAATAAGAAAATATGAACATTATATGAATATTAAAATATGAATAAGAAAACCTCCTCATTTAGTAGGATGCTGTAAAGGTAAATTCAGTGTTTGCAAACCAGTTGTATACCAAGATAATGATTCCTGCATAAAGCTCCCGAGGAACAGAATAATATGCAGTAGATTAGGCAGACAGCCATTCACTGAAAACAGTAAAGAAAATACAAATAAAACTTGTTTAATGAGCATTACTCAATGTCCTGTGCACTGAAAGTAGCAAGGTCCTTTGGGGGTGGAGGGGAAGAATGAGCAATAACCATGAAATTTTGTCTCTTACACACAGGTGCAAGGGAGCCAAGAACACAGTCACCCAGGTAATTTTAATTCTTCATTTTCTGCCTTTTAAAATCTGATTTTGAAACATCACTGTTTTTCTTTCTTTTCGATTTTGATTACAGAAACTTAGAGATTTTTTTAAAAAAGACACCTAAAAGCTAAATACCACCTTGCTGCATCATCTAGATTAAGGAGTGGTTCATCAGCAGACCCTCCCATAAACCTCTGCCATATCAGCTATGAAAGTGTGTGTCTCAGAAAAGTTTTCAAACAGAAGAATGGCAAATTTTGAAAAAAAAAAATGGTTTCCATTCACATTTCTGATGACAAACAGTTCTGTTGATCTCCTTGCCACCTTTACAGTTTTCTTCTCAATCCTTACATTTATTTTACCTGTGCTACGGTTCTGAAATACCCAGTACATCTACAGTCACAGGTACAGAATCTTACGATTCCCTACCTCATAACAAACACATAAATAAAACAAAGTTGTAGCATAATAGCTTAAGAACTCTGTAATATCAAAATTGCTAAGATTTCAAGGCTACTTGAACATTTCGTTTTATAATACAGTGAGGAAAGTTGGTCCAATACTGCATTGAAGCATTATTTTTCGTTCCACAAAGTGATTAGAATTGTAAACACAAAAGTGGGGAGGAAACTATCATTTAATTTTATTCTCTATCCATTGTATTGCTAAACTTTTGGTAACATATCAAATCAAATTACTTTCACATAGCACTTCTATATTAAATAGTTTGAAGTGATGTGTGTGTATATTATTGTATAAATTCCAATCTGAGCAAAAACATAATGGAGACATAAAATTAATCTGGCTGAAAAAGACCTAGGTAGAAAGACAGCTTAAAAAAAAGTGCAACAAAAAAAAAAGGGGGGGGGGGAAGGGGCATATATGGCATATATACTAATTACATCTGAAAGAAGTTCAAGAAGAATCATAAGAAGAATACATTAGAATGAAACAAGTTAAATTCCTCAATAAAAATCTTACCCTTCCCTCCCATGATACTGATTTAAATTTGCCCAAGCAAGAAATCTTGCAATTGTTATCAGAGCTCTACAACCGTAAAAGCTTATTTTTCAGCTAACTCTTTTTTCATGGACAATAAAGGTCTGACAGAACTGGAAGAGTTGCACCACAATTTTTTTTAAAGCATATAAATTTATGTAAGAACTGCAAACTTGCTTAGCAGCAAGAAAGCATCAGTTTTGCAAAATAAACTGACACACTGTGTATCTGATGGCATGTAATCACAAACTCCAAGAACCAGTTTCTATAGAGAAAGTATATATTGGTATTTAACTGCCCAGGGAAGGAAACTGATGTATCAGTTGAAAAATTCATGTTTTATCTTGTTGATATAAATAAGAAACTGTAAATCTAAAGCAAAGAAATATGACTAGGTAGGAAGTACAGCAAGAGAATCTTCAGGACAGTACGTATCATTACAGCTGTAACTCAGTCAAGAAAGAAAAAAACCCATGCTGCTTACACAAACACTCACTGCTGCCTACTTGACCTGAGCTGGTTGCCTGTTTCCATCATCCACTCACCACTTGAATATAAACAGGTGAGATGGTGCTCTCTGCAGATTATCTTGATTCAAACTTGGGTACTTGCAAAGAATGTATAAAAGCCTAACTCTGCAAGGAAGAAATGAACCCGAGAAGGCTTTTTTAGCCATGATCTGCCAAAAAATACCTTGCTTTGTTTTTCACAGGCCATGTTCCACTTTTTGCTCAAACTGTACCCGGGGCTTTCTTGCCGTGTCTTTGATTCCCTCAGAAACATACATACACACATCTTTACCAAATGATATTCAGGCATGCTCCTCAAGTGATACAGTTCTCCTTCCTGAAATATTTCACCAGTGTGCTGCCTGTTTGTTTTTTGTTTGTTTGGTTGGTTTTGTTTGGTTGTTTTTTTGTTTGTTTGTTTGTTTGTGGTTTTGTTTGTTTTTTTCTTTTTTATTTGAAAACATTAATTTTATCAGTTTGAGATTTGGTGGATTTTTTTATATACCAGGAACAGGAACGCTGCATTTCCAGCCTTCATTTTCACTAAAAACCTATCCAACCCATAATACCACAACTGTGATAGCAAGAAGGGGCAGCAGAAGAAACATTTTCAAAGGGTTTGAATAATCCTATTCTTATCAGGCAAAGTAAGATACCAAAAATCCCACTGAAATAATGTAATCTTTACCCTAAGTAAAGCAAATTTTAACTAATATCTAGTAGTTAAAAACACTAAAATTCAAAGGTTTAATTCTGAAATAGACACCAGTATTTATTATTTAAAACATCCCTATTATCCTGAAATAGGAGATAAAAATATCCTCTTGAAATGCAGAGAGTTACAAGTACCCTGTGACACCTTGTTTCAAAAAGATGTAGGTGTCCTCTTTCTAAAAAAGTGGAACTTCTTCCTGATTACCTGAATAGGTGCAGGATTTGAGGGGTAAAGTTTGGTAAGAATGACAATCTTGGCAGCCTGTGGTAATTTCTATACTAGATTTTAAAGACAAAATAGAGACAGATACAGTGTATAAACACCTGTTGACAGCAAAGATACAACCCAAACTTTAAACATTTTCTTTTAGTGAGAATACTACTAGTGCTTGGGATTAAAAACACTTAACCGAAAGAACTTAACAGAAAATACTCTTCAACAAAGAAGATAATCACATTTTTTATGTTGCTACATGTACTAAAATAGACACACTGAATTAAGACCAACTGTCTCAATATTTGCAATTTTTTCCTAAACTAGACTATCTTAGTTAATAAATTGACAAGTAATACTGCATCATGCAACTGGAATTAATGAAAACGTTGTACTTACATTGTCTAACAGAACACCAGAATATCTGATTTCACTGTAGAAAGTGTTTCAGTTTCTTAAAGTGAGAGTGACTTCTTAAAAATGCTTTTAAGAGGCTAAAAAATTAATTGAGATAAGAAAAAAATAAATGAATTGTACCACACTGGTATGAGCAAGGGCCAATAGAAGAGACACAGTTCCTTTGCTCATTAATGAAATAATTCTAAAAATTCAACTTTGAATATATATATATCAAATTTTTTTCTATCCTTAACCAGACAACCACATTACAAAATATAACTACCTCACCACCACCACTAAACTGTTAATAATTTATGGCCTATTTACAAGGATGTTACACATATACCATTATCTTCTGATCAAAATTACTGCTGTTTAGAATACTAGTATCATCCATATATTCAGAGATTACAATGAAAAAAGAGAACATTTCTGTAGAGTATAAATGTTTCAAATACACTTTATTTCCTTTCATATAAATGAATAAACCAAATACACCTGATTTAAAAAAACCCACAACATACTGGAAGACCTTCCCTTGAAACAGGCTTATTATTTTGGTCACTTTGTCAAAATCGATGACTAAGATGTAAATGGCACTATAATTAGCTATCATCTCCACTCCTTTGTGCATTTACTTGAAAAAAGGTAAACTGATCTCCGACGACCTGTAGTATCTCACATAACTCTACAGAATATTAACGCATATTACAGAATTTTAAATTACTAATACATGAATGTTTCAAGATGTAACTGTTGACATATTAAGCACCATTTCTTCCCATTTTTCTAACTTCAACTAAAATGTATCACTCCCCAACACTGCATCTGTCAAAATACAATAAAATGTTTACAAACAATGATCTTACCTAGAGCATAATTATATTTTTCGTAACAAAACTGTTATCCTTCTCCTTACTTTCTCTAACCTGAAAAATCATGAAGTGGTGGTGGTGATGGGGAAAATTTCCTCTTCCCCTTGTTCAGAGATTTTCCTTCAGTTAAGTGAATTCCATCCATACACACAGTAGATTCATACTTCGGTATAAGGAAGCTGTAAACATTAGGCTACTGTTATGACTAGATTTTTGCCTTCTTAAATTGTAACAACCTGAAGGACTAGATTTATATCTGCTTGTATGTCATCTTCCAAAACTGTTCTAATTTTGCCTTCTTAAAAATCATCAATACTGAAAAAGTACTTAAGAAAAACAATTAACTGGAAGTACTTTTTAAACAGCAACAATGTCTAATTCTGAGCACAGTATTTCAGTACTTCACACACCAGTCCTCTAAATTCAGTTCTAAATTATCCAATGCTGTGACAATTAAGCTGTGTTTAGACCACAAAACCACACCAGCCATCTATAAAAACGAAGTATTGTTTTCAGTTGTGGTTCCACATTGTCTCCTATCAAAGGATACTGCAAAGTTGCTGCTGTTGCAGCAGGCAAGTAATTATGATTCGGATAACCCTCCTCCAAATACACAAAGGAAAAAGAACCTCCCGAACAGTAACAGATGTCAGCAGCATCTGCAATTTAATCTTTCATGAGAGAATATGCTCTGACATATGACGAAACACCAGAAAAAAATTGCTACCTTTTACTCAGTAGTTCTTGATGTAATCACAAATAGGGAGGTATACTGTTTCATCATATTCTAGGAGCACAAGTAAAGGTCCAATGACTTCTTGTCAGCAAGGAAGTGAGGGTTCCAAAGAAGAGTAACATTACGAGATTTGTACAGAGGATGATCAGACCTTCTTTTCTACCTCATCGAGAAGTGAATGATCCTTATTACCAATAAATAAAAATTGAGCTTTTACCTGTGTCAATAGGGTTTTTTGTTGTTGTGGGTTAGGTTTGTCTGTTTTGGTGGTTTTTTGGGTTGGGTTGGTTTTTTGTTTTTTTTTTGTATGTTTGTTTGTTTGTTTGTTTGTTTGTTTTGTGGTTTTGGGTTTTGGTTTTGTTTGTTTGGGGTTTTTTTTAGACATAACACTAGTGTAATTCTGTATTTTGGAAGAGGAAAAATATTCATCATGCTATAATGCTACTGCTGCTACCTGTATCATTAGTAAATACTTAATAAGGACTATTGGTACTACTTCTTTATTCTCTTGTATCTTCCTTCTTCAGTATTTACTACTCTTTTGACTCAGAAAACTGCCAATATTGTGTCTTACTCCCATAAACTGAATATATTCTGTCTTTTGTAACTGCAGCATACTTTTTCCCCAAACTCACTAGATGTCTCTTTTTCCATGATTAAATGTACATTCAACAAGAAATCAAAACATTTTTCATATAAATCTTGCCCTCTTCAGGCTATCCAGTCACCATCATGCCATTTGAGAGGAAACGAAATTCTCACCACTGCTCTATTTCTCATAAATGCACCTGATATCTGTTCTCTCCTCCCCAACATGCAGTTACTTCCTACGAACCCCTCTCAAGTGCTGCACAAGTAACAAAGTATCTCAGTTTCAACAGACATGTTTTGCTACTCAGCTTCTCCATAACACATCATAGAATACCAGGTTGGAAGGGATCTCAAGGACCATCTGGTCCAACCTTTCTTGGCAAAAACAAAGTCTAGACAAGATGGCCTAGCACCCTGTCCACCTGAATCTTAAAAGTGTCCAATGTTGGGGAGCCCACTACCTCCCTGGGGAGGTTATTCCAATGGCTGATTTTACTCACTGTAAAAAATTTTCCACTTGTGTCCAAGTCCAAAGGGACTTCGTGTGAAAGGCTTGCATTTATATGCTTTCCATACAGAATATGTACTCTTCTGTTTCCCCAGCCACTGCATGTTGGGCTAGTCCTCTTAACAACAAGACTGGCAGCTGAACAAGTAAGTTTGTATGTATTAGCAGAAATGAATGAGTCAATTTAGTTGGTGGAGAAAATTACAATGTTCTGAACAGGACTGCGGAAAAGCAGCCAACTACTATTTTCTGTTTGGGGCAATTTTCACACAAAGGCAGGCAGAACTACCATAAGTTACCTTTTGAAAGAAAGAGCAGTAAGGCTACAAACTTTATTTTCACTTTAAATGAAAAACACATCCTGCAGAAAATTGGTATCTTCACTATTAAGTGGAAAATACAGTTCAACTGCAGAAAAGGTAAACGCAAGAGATGCCTTCATTTTTCTTGTCGAAGATAATACTAAATTTGCAGTGCTTATACCTCTAACCTTACTGTATCATTTAGGCTAGATTTGCTATCTGGTTCTTTCAAATATCTCATTGTGCTACTGCACAGATCTGCATGTCTCTCTTCTTCCTCCTGTTACTCCCTACTCATATGCTGTATCTAAAATAAGTGTGTATGTATTAGTCATCCTCCAGTTTTATTTGTCCAAACAAATACTTGAGTACATTCTGGAGTAATTAAAAATACGAAGAGGAAGGCTGGTGATCCTTTTGATAACTTTGTCAAAATAAGTTTTCTTCTGATGACCGTGAGGGCAATCACATTTAATGGAACTAAAATGTTACAAATTCTGTTTTAGCCTCAGTAGTAAGTAAAAACGGGACAGCTTTTGCTGATAGTATTTGAGAATGGCATAGTAATGCATATCATTACAGAAGTCAGCCAGTAGCATCTCTGGTTGAAGAGGAAGCTCCAAAGAGCCCCTCAAATTAAAAACCATCTCAGGTTAACATATCTAAAAGCTTAGATCAACACAATGTGACACCAGCATTTTCTCCTTCCCTTCAGTGAAATGCTTACTATATTTTCTTCAGTGGCAAACTCCACATACGACAATGTTTCAGTCTTTCTTTCACATCAGTCCAACACCAGGTGGGACAGCATTTTGAGAGAAGTCTGTGAAATTAATGGGTTAAAACTGCAGAGCTGGGCAGGAGCAAGGGTTTTAACCATTTCTGTGGTACTTCAGGGCAGTCCTCAAACAGCTGTATCAGCACAGGCAGAGCAGCAAATTGTAACTGCGAGCAGAGCAGCAGGGGTGATCAGGGCAGGAATTTTTCAAGTCAGCTTTACTGCCAAAGAAAATTGGTCATGTAACTACTCCGTAAGCAGCAAGCTGAAGAAAGTTTCATAATTATAGCCTCAAACCTCAAGCTGGGGACAATACAAACATGTTGTGGTGGTTTTGTTTTGTTTTTTTTTTCAAAAAACATACCAGCAAAAATCAGGTTCTACTCTGAAAACACAGCTCTTGCCCAGCAGAAACTATAAAATTGCTTCTAGAAAAGGTCCTGACAAAAACATTCTAAGTAATACCAACAAGTAAATGTGGATATAACTGATTTAGAAATTCAGCCAAATCATCATACAACACTGTGCTATGGTTGAAAAGCACAACAGTTATTTGGCCAAATTATGCTCAATATTCCTGCTGTCAATTACTTAGCAAATGCTTTTCTTCAGTAAATGGCATAGTTTCAAGTATCTGTTTAAAAAAAGAACAAACAAAACAAAAACCAAAATGCACCACCACCAAAAAAACCCAACTCTTCTGAAGGAAACAACTTTATAGTATCAGTTTAGCTCCTGAAAATAGCAAGCTCCTAAAGAGACACCATCCAATAAAAAAATAAAATCCTGTTTGAAGGAAGCACCTAGGATTATCATGCTAAAGAGATCAGACAAAAGGTACACTTTGGTACAGCAAACAATGGATTTCTTCAGTGCAATGTAAAACTGTCTTACGTCAGACTACAGAAAAACATAGGCGAGGATTGCTAGGAACACAGTTAAGTACACGAAGAAGATTAGGACTGTAGGTAAACAAGGGACTCACCATAACAGGTACACAGCTGAAACCATACAACTGACCAAATATACCTGGCAGCTGTGGCAGAAGAAGGATACGGCTTTGGGTATCTGGCACGAAGCTAGCCACCGGTGCCCTGACCCACAGTGGAGCCTCTACAGCAACACTGTAACTCCTGCTTACAAGACTGAGGAAACTGTAACACCAGCAGAAGACTGCCGTCCCTGTGCTATATACCTGCTCCCCCACTCAGTGGTTCAGCAGGCTTCATGACACCCAGTTCACCTTCACAGCTTGTCTTAGAAAATTCCACTATGTGCTCACACTTCACCTTCTCACCTTTTATCCTGCCCAGACAGGAGACAGGATTTCCTACCACCAGCAGAGGCAAGACACCAGGTGGACCAGCTTGTACTCTGGGCTAAATTCAGAGCCTGGCCAGGAAAAATACTTTAAAGAAAAATGGGCACATCCATACTGCTGTTCATGGGGTCCCCAGACTTCAGCTCTCTTTGGGATAAGGTGGAACACACACAGCTGCCATGGCCTGAGTGGGACAAGTGGCAACTCCTCCTCCAGCTTCTCCAAAACCTCTTATTAAGATGCAATTCACTCACCTTTATATTTATACACTTCCCCTCTAAGGCCTTACATGATGTAGAATCGCTTCATCAACTCCACTGGCTCTCACCAAGCTGCAGCTAGGAGAAAGGAGCTTCACAGGATGACACCGACACCTGTGGCATTTACTTCCACCTCCTCAGGTAGAGCATCTCTGGCCAGTGTTCATCAGCTCCCCCTTCCACGACTGGAGAACATGGACAAGATCGAGGCCATGCACTGCTTAGTGCTCCCTTTGGCTCCCTATTTTACATTTCTCCTACACCCCTTCTTTTACCAGCTGTTACCTGGTTTCTCTCCATTCTGTTTTCTGTAGTTCCTTATTCTCAATGAGGGCCCTAATGTTTTATTAGGAATAAATTTGTATCTGTCACTAAGGAAAAAGCTAATAGAAACAGTGACTCAAAGTGGCTGCTTAACAAAAGCAAGAACATGGCAAGCATAGGAAACTTCTCACTTCCCATGCCACACACCATTTTATAAATCATATCCTCTACCTATTCCAGATAGAAGAGACGTCACTTACAGAGTAAATCTTCGTATGGAAATCATTAAGTACCTTTTGCCATCCTTGCCAACCCTTTCCTGAGTGTTTACCTTAGATGCAACCCTTTTGATATGTTTGTTACCTACAAATGGCAACAAATGTTACTCATCAATGAAAACAGAAGGAGGTAGAAAACCCAAACCTATGGACACATTCATTTAAAGTTCAAGAGCATTCTACCTTGGAGTTCAATATAAAAAAACTAAGCTAATATGCAAATGAAATAAATTCTGCACTCGAATACGAAATGAGTTACTGGACAAGAATGTAGGTAGAATTCAAAGAGCAATCTTTTGGCAGAAAGCATGTCATAACTAGACAAAATTTAGATAGAAATTGAACTGTTCTTAGGTATTAGAGCAACCTATGTGAAAAACTGGAGGTAATTTTGCTTTCGTGTCAGTTTTGCATCTGATCATTAGTCCTCAAGAAATTCAGAGGGAAAAAAAAAATCTGCTAATTTTCAAAAGAACCAGCAGACACCGTAAGAACCATTAAAAAGCACTCCACACCCTGAACCTCCCAGGCGATTCCACATCCCATGAAGCTGCTGTAGACTTCCAATAATTGCAAAACTTGTTTGTTTTGCAGTTTGATATTCATATAGGTCATTAAATAAAGCTAAATGATCTAGCACTTTATTTCACTCTGAAGTTCGGTTCACATGGTACCACAAAAATATAGATTTTTAAGCCAAGGGAGAGAAACCAGCATGAACACAGGATGCACTGTTGCAATCTATTGATTTGGTACATTTAACCCGCAATTCCCAAAGCAAAGTACCAGTGCTGGGATCTGCAGTGCCTAAATAGTCCTAGATTTCGGTAAGATTCCCCCCTCCTCATTGCACAAGTTTTCAAGAAGGACCAAATGTATGACTGAAGCACTGTACTTTTCAAAACTACTTGATATAAAATAGTCAACGGGTCAATGAAAACCTATCTCCTTTTGTCATATTGACACCTGTTAGAAAGAAATACCATGATCTTTCAAATTGGTTTGGCATGATGTCAGCTATGTAATGCTTTTTCTCTCTCTCACCACCCATCCTGTTTTTCAATGAGAAACCCCCATTAAAACCTCCAGACTCCACATAAATCTATGGCTCAGTTAATAAAATGCTTGAATACAGGTAATTTGCATTAAAAACTTCATCTTAATGATAGACTTTGGTGCAGTTAAGTCACATCTTCCCCCTGTGCAGAGTAAGGCTAGATTATCATACGCTTAACAATTAGAATTTAAATATACAGTAATATTACTGTTACCTGCAACAAGACAAAGAATTTCAAACTGCCTAATATCACAGTAATCAAAACTAACCTTAATTACTGTTACAATGTACCTGCTGATGTATCTGAGTACACATACCCTTAATTATGTCATTTCATGAGAGGGAAAAACAAATGGATTCTGGGCACAAGCAAAATAACAATCTTTTCTATCTTTAAAGTTTCCATCTTTGTGCCAGAAATGTAGTTTCCTTTGTTTTAATTTCCTGAACCACACTGCAGCTGTGAAAGTCTGTGGGTTTACAGATGAGTGCTAACAGTAAGTGCAGTAGGTTAACAAGTACATACTTGCTGGAAGCAGCTTAACTTGAATGAAATAAACAAAAAGTTCCTCATGTCCTCTGTTTAAACTTTACAATATTTCAACAAAAGCAGAAGAGTTAACAAGAAAGACAGAGGGATAACAAAATTAAGGCTTACCTTCACAAATTAGCCAGCAGATTAGATACTCATTCATCTAGCAATGTGTTGAAGAATTTTTTATGTCTCTTTTTCTAAAATCACAGGTAAGATTTCTTACTATTTCAGTGTTAGTCTATCACATAGATACCATATCTCTCAGAAGAAACAGTCAGTGCAAGGTAAAACAATTATTGTCTTCCCTTCCTAAGAGGAGAACCTGGCTCAAAATGCTCATCAGGCTTTCTCTGGTAGAGAACAGCTATGTAATGGAAAAGATTTTTGCTTTCTCAGAGTCTGGAGGCCCATTTATCTCTAACATACAGAGTGTTTTTATATACCTCTATGATTTTCTGAAAGACTTTCTAAAACTCTCAAAACTACTGCTCAAAACTACAGATAGATGATATGCCAATGTAAAGAAACACCAAGACCAAACTGATTGCTTAGTCTGGAGTCATAAAAATCGTAGCTTTTTTTAAAAAACAAATAAAAAACCCCAAAACACTAAAAACCAAAAGAACAAGGTGTTTCCACACCTGTACTACACAGTAAAATGTTACACAACCCAAGCAGTAAGCCTGACCCTTACAACATCTGTATCTAGGAATATAAACCAGAGCTCATTATATCACAATCTAGCAAGCCCTCTATGATTAAAGATGAGCACCTCATGGAAAATCAGAAAACAGTTTAATGAATGAATGAAATAAAAACTTTGGTACATTTCTTAGTTTGAACATCAAACTGGCAAAAAGAGAACTGAAACTAAATACATAATGAAGAAATTAAACAAAAAGAAAAATCTAAAATACTGTTGTCTTAAAGACCCATATGATAAGTGTGGAGATGGAAAGAAGCAATGTTTTGCTACATTATTCTTTATCTTCGTGAAACTCTAGAAGCTTGAAAAAGCCAAGTCCAACGGCTAGGTGCTAACATCCCTCACCAAAACTTCAAGCCTTCAACAAATTCATTATATGAACAATGGCACACAGGAAAGGGGTATTTTGGAGTAATCATTTTTCCAAGAAGTTAGCAGGGTGAGGTCTTCGGAAACTGTTGAGTTCACCTAAGACCTCAAGGTTAAGAAAAAGAATTTCTTTTTTCTTGACATCTCACCATTTCACTGCCAACAGTGCTTTCAGTGCTTCCTTTGAATCTGTCTCTTGCCATTTGATACCTCAGTGAATTGATTTGGTGTGCAAAATAATTCTAGATAACCCAAAGAGATAAAAACCACAGTTTTCTGCCCACGTAAACCAGCTTATCAATGGATCAGAAAAACACTAGAATTGTGACCTGTGAAGGGTCTAGTAATAAAAATGGATTTTTCAACAGTACAAGGCACCAGATGGGCTCAGCTGTTTCGTGAAACCTTACTCTTAGTGGATGTTATTCTGCTGTGATGCCGAAGAAACAGTAAGCAGGATGCCAAAGAGACAGACTCAACCAAGCACCAAAGAGATTATTTACCAGTGCTGATTCTGAACACCACAGGCAGGGCTATCCCAGTATCTTCCTTTTAGCTCCCTGCATAGCAACATCTACAAACATACCTTCAAATTGCTTTATCCCTATTTTCCTGCTACGCAGAATAACAGTCTCACTTTCATCTTGTGCTTCCCATCTGTCTACATTCACCTTATTATCCAAAACAGAACATGGGGGTTTTAGAGAATAAATTGGTTTGTGATTAGCCCTCCTGAACACCAGGATAATACAAATAAAATTACATAGAGGAATATGTGTAATCCTTTCCCAACCATACCAGGGAGTGGGGGGTGGGGGACAGGGGAGGGAAGGGAGTTAAAAAAAAAAAAAAAAAAAAAAAAAAAAAAGAATGAAAAAAGGAAGGTAATTTTATCTTCTAGTTTTGCAACTCCTAAGACAATACATTTCTCCTTTCACTTACCTTGTCCCAGCTCCACTACTACTTTGTCTTTTCTCCCATTCCCCAGGAAGAATTTCTACCTCACAGCATAGAAACTATGTATGGTAGGAAAAAACTTGCAAGTACAGCCTGAAACCACAGCACCATAGCTCTCCTTCGTCAACAGCAGTAGGTCAGGCAGCCCCTATTTTGTGCCTGCTATCCAGTCTCACATCTGTGCCATGCGCCACCTGCACTGGTACAGCTGTTAGCGTAGCTGCACTGAACCGGATCAGGAAGCCAATCCAGGTTAACTAAAGTCCCTTCTGCTTTCCCTTTTCTGCAGGGTTATTTTTAACCTAGATCAATCTCAAATTCAGTTCACCTTGTTGTCTCATAAATAGTTGCTCCAGCACACTTGAGGGCACAGGGCAGGGAAAAATGTCGCAGGGGACAGAAAAGCAGAATTGCAACAGAAAGAAATGCTTATGAAATAACACCTTGCACCTGTAATAAAGACAAAGCCTGAGAGCAGCACTGCAGGGCAGATTCTTTGCCAAGTTCTAGCCCTAAGTTTCACAATTTTATAAGAAAAATCCCCAATGACTCAAAGTTCCTAAGTCTGGAAACTCTGCAAGCTTAAATGACCAGAAGCACTGATTAAAAAAGTACACTCTACTTGAATCTCATCTGGAACCCACCTGCTGTGTAGCAAAGACAATATCTTTTATTAAACCAACTGTTGTAGTTTAAAAAAAAAAAAAAAAAAAAACAAACTTCTGGGCAAACAAGTCCTTCATGATGTCTATACTAAATATGCAGGCAAAACATCCAAAATCTGACAGCCATCCAAAGGCCTTTCCACAGTTCTGTCCAAAGGAGAGGTGTGTCAGTTATGGAAGAACTTAACTAACTTGAGAAGACTCCCTGACAGCCTGACGTGTGGCATGCAGCACAGCCCTCCACTCAGGCAGGGCAGCCCATGACACTGTAACTTGCAGTGTTGCGTCCTTAAAGTTTTTCCACTTCTCCGTCCATATTCTACTTCCTGTACCAATGAGATGGTTAATTTCTGCAGCAGAGCCATAGCCTTAATTACACTAAGGAACAATGTGACTGTTGCCAAAAATACGAGATAGCTGAGTGTTTTTCATAATACTACTTTTGACTGTGTCATTTCTATGAATGTGGATATATGGGTAAGTGAACAAACACTAAAGAAATCCAGCATCAAGGGAATGTCAAGTAATTTAAAATATTCTGTCTTTAAAGCAGCCTGAGCCTGTATTACAGCCCTAACTACAACAGCTAAATACATAAACTAATTTATCACTTGGAAGTCCTTCTGACCTTTTGTTATACTACCATGTGGCTATCATTTACCAAGTGATAGCCTCTCTCTGCTAGTCCAAGCAGTGAATAAGCATTTTGTTTTTAATTAAAGCAGAATTTTCAGATGGTGCCTCTTTTCAGATGGTGCAAACTGGTAGTCTTACATTAGTGATTACAGCAAAGGAATTTTTAGATATTTCTTCAGCAAGTAATTATGACTACTTCTGATTTTCAGATGATGAAGTTCATTATTGCTGTAACCTAACTGATCGATAGAGAGACAATACAAGCCCAAAAATATGAGGAAAAAAGTTTTAAATACATTGTTTAGAGATATTATCCATACAGTCCATTCTGGCATCATTGGATATATTTACTGATAATTATTCTATACAATATATACTACAGCTGATGTTCTAAACTGTATAAGCAAGGCTTCAAAAGTTATCCCTTTCAAAATCAGAGAGCATAAACACAATGAGCAAAAGAAAAAAGATAACAGCTGTCGAACAAAACTTCACTGAGATCAAAAACACTGAAATGAGGGTGTCTGGAAAAGTGACAGGGAATCAGCAAGCCTGGAATAGTAATGGACACAGAGTTTTCACCTCTGCTCCACCAATCTTAATCTAATCAAGGTCAAGCAGTGACAGAGCTTTGCCTCGTCCAGTCTTTATAAGAAACAAATTTGTGGTCTCTTTTGGTCTTTGATGAGTAATTACAGGAGAAAGACCCAGAACTGAATGCACATTAAAAATAAGGGGGGGGGGGGGGAAATCTCAGTTCTAAGAAGTGTCCCTTGAGAACGTTAAAATCTACTGGCAAAGGAAAATGAAGAAGGTTGCATCTTCCTGTCAAGCACATTTCAAAGGAGCACTACTTACAGAATAATTATTAAGAGTTAAAAAGAGAAGAATTGACTATAATAGGAATTCTGTCATACTGAAGATACTGTAGTGGGAACGCTTTGAGGAGGAGGAGGAGTGAATGAACATAAAATTCACATGCAGAATACACATCACACACGCTGTGCTTGGCTATTTAAAGACCACAGAAGCTGAAGTTAGTAAAGTCATGTTAGATTAATAAATTCCTCATGCACTGGAAGCTGGAGATCCAGCTACCAGGTAAGAAGATATGTGTACAGAATTATGTTTTGAAAATCATGTATAGTTTTATTTTAAACATACATTTTAGGAGCAATTTACTACCCCATATTGCTATAAAAAGCAGCAAGGGCCATCTGAATCGTGGCTAACACAACTGAGAAGCAAAGACCATGCGATTTCAAGATCTTCTGGAAGAAAAGAAAGTATACAAATATTCCAGCCAAGAAAAAGCATATTCTAATCACCTGGTCTCTAATCCAGTTTGGTGATTTAAAAGAAAGAAACAGACAATATCACAGCCAAGTATTCTTCAATCTAGGAGGGAAAAAAAAAAAAAAAAAGGCCACTACACTGAAACAATCAAGCAAACAAAGCACCAAGTGGGACTACTATTAATTTCTAAACAATCTTCTTGGCCAAATGTATGACATTACCTTGAATAACTAAAGGAGCAAGTAATTCAGAGCCATACATAGTAATTACTTCAAAATTCTGTATTACTGAGTTGTTTGCAGAAAGTTTGGGGTTTTTTTTCTTCCAACTAACTTTACAATTTACAGGGCTGACATTCATTTCAGTTTGGAAAAGAGTTCCAGTAAAGTTAAAGCATTCCTGTTTCATACAAAATCAATAATGATCTTGAAAAGTAACAGGTTTACTTACTGGATTAAAAAATATTATGGGACCTTTTTTAAACTCAGAGATGCATTGTAGTTATGTTTCTTTTACATTGTGTGCTATTTTAACGAATTATTCCAAGGTAATAAATATTAATAAAGTTAACATTTTCCTACATTAATTGCAACAAGTTACGGTAGACTCTTTTTGGCCTTTATTTTAAAAAACGTCATTTACCACATGTTGACATTTTTAACTCGCAGGTTGCAAAAGAAGTTCTCAACTACCATAAACTGAGCAGCTGAAAAAAACCTCCCAATGAAGTGAATAATTAAATGAGTATTAGGATGAAGGATCAAACTTGGAGAACTTTTAAGTCAACTGACAATTCTGTCTCTTCAGATTTCAGATGAAAATCACTTATTATTCTAAAAGACCCTCAGAATTTGTAGGCTGCTATGCCCTGTAGAAAACCATGAACCCATTTAAAACAGCTACAGAGTGTAAAATATGTACAGAATCCTTAAACTTCCCTTTAGTAAAGTGCCACTTTTAATTTTGGTCCTCCAAATCAAAATCCACAGCATATTAGGAGAACCTCAAACAGAAGGGCATAGAAAGAAAACCGTAACAGACCACACTGATGCTTTCAATCTTCTGTATATATACACATGTATCCTGCCCACCCTGCTATGCAAACCTGCTTTACTTTTTTGCTAAGCTTAAGAGACTTAACCAGCATCAACATCACATTCACCTGCAACTTCTGACTAGAAATACTCTGAAACATTTGCTCCTTCTGCTACTGGTGTTCACATAGAAATGGTTTTATTCCTCTTCATAGACTGAGTGATATAACAAGTACTGAAGATATCTGAATATGCATGGAAAGCTAAAATAAACAAGAATAATATAAGGGCCACGGTTAGGTGAACAGCATTTACCGTGCTGACCACAGATAGTGAAAGAGGTCTCAAATTACACTTCATGAACTAGTAAGTACAGTTATCAGTGGAAGCTGCGTTACCCTTCATTGTTCTTTCAGAGACCTTTGCATGTCCTTGATCCACACAATACCATATGCTCCATGCATGGATCAAGGGCATAACATCACCTTTATAAGTCAAACCTGGATATTTTTCTGTTACCACTTCAAACAACTTCATTTTCAGTGTCCTGAAGTTTGGAATATGTGCTACTAAGGACACTTAACACAAAAAACAGGAAAACTGGCTCAACAATGTGAATATGTATCAGAAATAAAGTTCCACCACATTTTATGTTTCTTTAGTTTTTAGTTGCTGTGTATCATATGAATAGATTACACATCAGTTTCGCTGCCAGTAAACCAAATCTTGCTTCTAATAATTTATTATGTGTATAGTATTCATATACTACTGATCCTCCATAGTAAGTGAATACTGGTCTCTCCCAGCAGTATGTCAATAATGATCAATTTATTCTCCTAGTTACAGAAGTTATATCATTACAGAGCTTTTTGCTGCTAAATATACAGAGTAATTGAACACTGGACCTTGATGTCCCTAGCAGCATTTAATTTCTAAACTCTAACAAAGGGAGAGAGAGGATTTCTGAAGCAAACTCCTTCCACAACTTAAAAATCACTGTATTCGGTACTATGAGAAAAGAATTAATTAAAATGGGAATAAAAACTGTGTGGTGTAGTGTTATTTAACTGCACAGACTAATGGCGATACAGCTACTATGAAGTATGAAATGCAGCATTCTCTCATCTGAAGTACTTCAAACAATCCACCCTCCCTCTCTCTCTTAACATGTATCTTTACAGGTAAGCTAAAATACTTCCTATCAAAAACTAATGTACTCGGCTAAATAAATTAAAACCACTAAACAATAGTGGTCACTCATCAAACATTTGCATTGTGAAATCTATAATAATAATGACATAAGACGCAAGAACTGCAAGGCCAAACCACGGAGCAGAACTGGGTAGGTCAAGCAGATCCCCTGGTCCCACAGCTGGAGACACCCATGCAGATCCCGGGGACGCCAGAGGAATGCTGCGTGGGCAGGAACCAGCCTCTGCAAATCAGGTTACCCAGTTCTAGCCCAGACCTCAGTAGTAAACGCACAAGAAGTAAACAAACTGCACAAAAAGTAACAAAAAGTAACTCTGATGTTTAAACTTCTTTCCATTTTAATAATGCCTAAGGAATTTCCAGTAACAAAGGGCATTGTTGTAGGAACACTGAGCTTGCACAACTGGCTGCTCTCTACGTCTTGTCTTTTCTCTTATCCATCACAAACATACCCAAAGTTTTCCACTAGAAGCAAAGTAAGGAAGTTAACTTACTAAAAATAAAGTCCAGTTGTTTTTTTTTTTTTTCCCCAACAACTAAATCGGGTTTATATTATTTTAAGATTAGGGTGAAATATTTAGGAAAAATAAAACCAAAACACCCAGCAAAAGGCACCCCGAGATGACAAGTTCAGCTCAATGCTTTTGTCTTCCATTTTACCGAGGGCTCGGGAGAGCCGGGTTTGCACCGTGCGCTCTCCCAGCGCGCTGCCGAAGGCTGTCGGTGCGCCGCGGGGCCGTGCCTGTGCCGCGGGGCGCGGGCAGGCCCGGCGGGTCACCGGGGCCGCACGATCCGGGCAGGCTGAGGAGTTTCTGACCTACATTCCCCGCGGTGGGATGGAAACCCTCCCGCCGCAGACGGAGCGCGGCGCGGCGCGGCGGGAGGCCTCCCCCGCCGGCGAGGGTGTGTTCAGGGGTGGGGAAAGCGAGCCGGCCGGGGCGAGGATGAAGGCTGGCGGAGTCGCTGACACCTGCCCGCCGCCACCCCGGCAGCTCCTCCTTCAGCGGGGACGGACACCTGCTGCGGGACAGCCGGACGCGCGGCCCGGCGGCGGCCTCGGCCCGGCGGCCGCGGGCGGATTTATCCCGCTTATTTCCTGAGGCGCTAAACCCCGAGGCGGGCGCGCCCGCGGGGAGGGGAGGGCGGGCGAGCCGGGGCCGGGGCGGGCTCCCCGCGGCGCCGAGCAGGCCGCGCCGAGCTGGGGGCCTGCGCGGGGAGGGGGGCTCGGCGCCTCACAGCCGCTAGGCCGCGGGGCCTGCGGCGGCGGCGCGGGGCGGGCGCGGCGGGCCGGGCCCCGCCAGCCCCTCCTCGGGAAGCGGAGCCCGGCGCCGGGCGGGGGCTACAGCGGCGGCTCCCCCACCCTTCGCGCTCACTCACCGCTCTCGATCTCGTTGCCCTTCTTGGCGGTGGCGGCGTTCCCCATGGCCGGGCCGGGGCGGGGAGGGGGGGGAGGGGGGAGGGGGACAGGGGGCGGGAAGGATGCCGGGCGGCGGCGGCGGCGGGCGGGGGCAGCGCAGTGCTCGGCTGGCGGGGCGGCGCGGCCCGCGGGCGCGGCGGCGGCTCCCGGCTCCCCTCGCTGGGTCTCTGTGTCTCCGGCCGCCGCGGAGGAGGAGGCGAGCGCTCTACCCCCCTCCCCCACCCCGACACACGGCGGAAATGACGGCCGAGGCGGCGCCTCCTCCCTGCTACGCCGCCCGCCGGGGGCGCGCGGGGCGCAGGACGCCGCCGTCCACGGCCCCGGCCCCGGCCTGAGCGGGGAGGGGGCGAGGTGCGGGAGCTTGGAGCGGCGGCCTCAGCGGCTCGCGGAGGGCCGCGGCGGGCGGGCTGCCCTCAGCCTCCGCGTCTGCCACCGCTGCGGGCGGAGGCGCGGCCGCCTCCGTGCAGCCCCGGTCAGCGCCCGGGCTCGCAGTGCCGGCGGCGCGGGAGCGCTCCCGCCCGGCGGAGGGGCCGTCCCGCCCGCGGGCCGCCGCGCCTGGGACGGGGGTGAGGCGCGCCGTGCCCAAGGTGACTCCGGGCGGCCGCGGCGCGTCCAGGCCCTGTGGCCCGGCCCGCCCGGCGCCGGGGGCTCGGCCCGCCTCGCCCCGAGCATCCCTGGCAGGCCGGGGGCGCCCGCCCCGCGGCTGCCCCCCGCGGCTGCCCCCCGCGGCCCCGCCGCGGGGTCCGCGGCCGCCGGCGCGCCCGCCCGGGCCTGCGCCCCGCCGGTGTACGCGAGGAAAGTCGCACTTGCCGCCTGTTCACAAACTGTTTTTACATGGCTCAACAGACTAAAGAAAAAAGTAAATACTGAAAGTGAGCTGCCAGGAAAGATTTTTTTCTTTCCTCCCCCCTTTTGCTGCCACTCATGTCATAAATAGCTACAGCTACGCATTTTCAAGCGGTATTGTGACTTCCGAGTTGATGATAGCTCTCCTTAAATATATATATTTACCATGTGAAATGCTTCGAGTGTGTTTTAGCTCTGGAAGGGAAAATGCTTATCAAAAAGAAGGCTCTACTTTATGTGCCTTGAAGTGGGGAGAGCAGAAGTGCTAATCTTACTGATCACAAACCATGTATATTCTGCCAGGATAATCTATGTGATACCCTGCCTCTTCTGGCAGCATTCTTCCCCCAAGGCTGTAGGCTGCATGAATTGTTCTGGCGGCACCTGTCCTGGCTACCATCTTTCACACAGGCTATCAAAATCCTCTCCTGACACTGGGCTGCCTGCTAGTGCAGTACACACTGTCACAGCCTAATACTGAATTACCTTAATTTCTGCAAGACAGGATTTTATACGCATACATGCACTAATGTGCGCTAAAGGAGATAACCTCTGGGAAATTTCCAGTCTCCTGAGCCTGTGCAGTGGAGTACATGGCGTGGGAACGCTGGGCAGACCTAGGCAGCATGTGGCTCTACCCTCACAGTGGTACAAACTGCCTGGATTATCCAGCTGCAAAGTTTTGCAAACACTTACCTGAATTATCTTGATGTTTTGTAGGTTGAAGTTCTATTGATGAACACTTCAGTTAAGGGATTTTCTCTTGATTTTCACCTTTTCGCTTGTATTATCCTGATCTGTGTGATACTGCATGCTTCAGACGAGTACCTGTGTTTTTGTGATTAAAGAAGCAGTCTCTGGGGAAGCCAGGTCTTTATTGCTTTGAAGATCAGAAACAAGACTTAGACACAGCGAGGAAATAACCTGCAGACCATTGGGGGCGGTGAAGCTGCTACTATTGAAGAGGGCTGTCTCATTTTGCCAACGCTGGAGTCTGCATTCTTTACGTACTTACCCAGAGGTTCAGTGAGTTACCGGTAAATCACTCTGCCAGGGAAGCTTGCAATGGCCAGATCTGCACCAGGAGGAGAAGTTAAGCTTGGGAAAAGAAAAGGGTAATTTTGATCACTCAGACAATGACAAAAAATAGAAACCTGAGGTGCCATACTATTTAAATAAATGTTTAAAGATGTTATCATAGATAGGTAAAGACATTACCCCAGTTTTAAACATTTTCCCCGCTCCAGTCGTCATCATTTTCATTTTGGCCAGATTGAATCTGAGTCAGCTGATTTTCATCCAGGTGCTGACAGGCATTTTGATATCCTTGAGAAGAGAGCAGCAGCAGCACTAACAAATGAGATATGCTGCAGCATCTTTAGCGTATACTTGGCATTACAGCTCATCTTTTCACTAGCAAATTATGCTGCATAGGCTCCCTATGTGAGGATCCACCAAGGTCCAATAGCCATTACTGCCCTTTGGGGTTTGGTGGACAAGGATCAGCTGGTTGTTGCACATACTCCAGCAAAATCCTATATATACACACATAGCACTGCGCATATATACATGTGGCAATGCATGACGCTAGTTCTCAAGTAAGCACGTGCTCTGAATACACATGCAGCACCGATGGATTTGCATAAATGCTTATACCCAAACACTCTCATAATCAAAACCATAACAAATATAAGTCAACAGTGCTGTGAAACATTAAAATGTGCCAATTCCACAATCCTAGCATTACATGTCTGAGCGAAGGTAACAGAAACAAGGACTTAGGGCCAGACTTTTGCGTTCTTGTTCACACCACTTACACAACTTACGCTGTATTAACAAGTTAATATTCATTAATTGCAGAACATAGCAATGTAGTATAGATTGTATATGTTATGTATATATACTTATTTAGCATTCAGAGCATCAACTTTTATTCTAGCCCTAATCTTCAGTTTGCCTTAATTTTCTTATATAAAATCCTTTATATATATATATATAAATAAAATGTCTTTTGCTGCTGAAATGCCTCATATCACTGCTCATACGAAAGTAGTTTGTCTTTTTTCTTTCAACACAATTGGTTAAAAAATCAAATCATATAAATATGAAAAATATTCTGTTTGGATATGTTAGAATATTTCAATAATGGTGCAATCTAAAAATTCAGATTTCATTTGTTTTGCTGATCTGTATAAGATTTTAAAAAATAGCTATACTCAAAGTCAGCTCAGCAGTTTTAGAACTATACACACTCAGTGATGTAGTTTCAGTGACTCACAGCAGGTTTTAATCAATTTTTCTACATATTTGTTGGGAACTATTGATTAGGAATATCCTAGCAAGACCAATCTTTTTCTCTGAATATGCCTAATGCTCTGTAACAGATGTATAGCTCCCTCATGAAACTTGCATATTCCACTCTACATAGACTCAGAACTAAAAATGAGTGGGTCATTTCAGGACAGAAAAGAGAAATTTCTGTTAGATCAAAGGCTCTCACATTCTTTTGGTGGAAATCACCTTTTCATATGGTAATTACTCCTGGAGCCACATATCATTTAATTCCATAATCATTCCAATTTCTAGATGAGATACTGGCATTTCTGTAGCAACTACAGCAGTTGTTTTCAATGCACATTTGAAACAAGTCACTAAATCATTACGCATCTTAATTTTCTTTGCTCACATTTAAGGTGCCTGCGTTGCAAGGGATTGACATATATAGATTGATGGTTTTGCCCATCCATAAGGATAACTCTTACCCTGAGGATGTAGGCTCTGCTCAGGTTATGAATATGTACCTGCCTTAGTTGTAATTTTCTTTATATTGCCTGCCTGCCCTACCGTTGCAGCAGTGCCTGTAAATTGCAGGGTTTGAATATCAGATTTGACTGCTTTTCCCCAAATCCCACATTCCTGAATCTTTGAATACCCCTGACAGACTCCTTCTCTACTCCTAAACAGACTGATATATTTGGTATTTTAACTCTTTGTTTTCCTTTCAGGTTGTTCCAGACTACTGGCACATTTCCTGCTCTCCGCTGACCCCTGCTCTGCCAGCGTGGGATGTTTTTCTAGCAGATTGCTAATGTGCCAAGAACCATATGTATCTCTTTGTGAGTATGGAAGTTATTTTCCAGATTTTACAGCTTCTGACCCAGAAACAAATATTCATCACTGCAGCATAATTTCAGACCTGCCAAGAATATATCAATTATGTCATGTAGATGTGCTAAGGGAAAGGATGAAAGCAGGAGTAGTCAATTCCCCCTGCTCCCTGCACTAGCTATACAGAGAGCGGTGAAGTACATCCTTGTGCAGGTAAGACCAAATCCACTGATAACCAGTTAATTCCTGTTGATGACTCATCCTCACAGAGAGGAATGGAAGGTCTTACAGCGTGTTTCCACAATATCTGAGATAGCCAGCCCCTGAATCCACAATGAAACTAGAGCAACTTGGCCAACAAATTGCCTTGCCAGATCTCCTGGAAAATGTTCTTTGATGCCCCCTTGACTGTGAATCCAGAAGGAACCTGGAGCCTCAGGAAAGTATTCTGACACTGTGACTGTTACAATTTTGAGGGACATTTTGGTTCAATGAAGGAGGGATTAAGGGTAACTTGATCTTCCTTCAACACAACTATGTACACCTAAAGCAAGAAGCTCCAAAGGAAGTTTACACGAGCAGCCAAAACTTCACTGCTGCCAACTTTCCTGTCTTGGCATTAGATGTTTACCAAGATAGCCAATGGTCAAAAAAAACATGTAAACATAGAAGCAAAGGGTTTATATATTCCCTTACTGATTTTTAGCTAAGCTTATTTCACCGCAAACCTCTCAAGAGTCATAAAGTTGTAAGGTGTTTTGTTGTTTTTTTTTTGTGATGGTTTAAACATAATTTAAAGAAACGGGTATGTTTGGGCTATGCTTTTTCTGTCAATATTGCCACTTAACAAAATAGCAGTTGTCAAATTTTTTATGGGTAGTGGCTATATATTCATTCATAGGAGGTAACAGGTGCTGTCTTGTGATCAGTGTCCTGCTGAGTAGACATGTTTTTTGCAGAGATAAACTACAGACTTCCTTAATGGGCAAGTCCAGCTGCTCAGTTCTTGGCCTTTATCTCCTATGATCATTCAGGACAGGGGGTGTAGTCTCTTGCTATCAGTCAAGCAGCACTTTTTTCAGTTGCTTATAATTGTTCTGCAAATTATTCCATATTTGTAGAAGATATTGCCTGCAAATTTGTGATTCAAAAGAAATTTCTAATGACTGTTAAGGAAAATTCTTACTGACCTGCCTCTGTAACTGCCTTTGTGTTCCTTTTGTGGGTATCTGGCTGCCATCAAGCTCATCTAAAAAGTTTCCTTATCCACATCAAGAGAAGTCCTTTGCTTTTCTATATAGGTGTTCCAAATTTTTTGAATCCATGATAGATTGCTCAGCCTAAGAAAAAGGAGATATTTTATAATAACTTGATTTTCTGCACTTCTGAATAGTTGATTGTGTACAAAAATTGACTAGAGAAAAAAACAAAAAAACACAATAAAAAAGCTTAATTGCACATTTTGCTCTTGTGTTTTTAGTAGTTCAGGAAGATATTTGGACTGCTGCACATAAACTATAGAAGGAAAGAAACTTGAGTCAAAATTGGTGGTATAGTCGTCTGACATTAGGTTCTAATCTAGTCACACAGATTTAAACATAAATACTACTTCTGTAGTCAAAATTATTCAAATGCATTGCTGTTTAAAAAAACACATAGTAGATCACTTTCAGGGTAGTTGACTTCATTATCTGCATGCTTACCATAATTGAGAGGTGATCAATATTACACTGATGTTTGTTTGTTCTTACTGTCTATTGAGACTCTGAATCACTTTCCTTTTACAGAATAAAGAAGATTAAAACCAAAAATAGTGGTGTTTTTTAATTTCTCTTCTTAGGTCTTTTCTACAGAGATCTCCAAGTTAATTACAGCTGTTAATTTAAAGTAGACTAAGCTATATTAAGTGCCTCAATATGTATTTTTCTTCAGAATTAAAAGTGACCTTAATTCAATTTAGCCTAATTCACTTTGGAAGTGAAACAGGCTATGTTAAATGAAGGTCACTTTAATTCTAAGACAGTTCACACAAACAGTTCACCAGGCTTTTGTACATACTCTGCACTCAATAAATTAGGAATGATGAGGACTAGTCATCACACATCTAGATTTAAGCTTCACTGTATTCTGCTCAAATGCATGTCCTGTAAATTGTGTCCCACTGTCACATAGCACAGTATTGGGTAAAGAAGTATAGCTAAAAAGCATTTTAATGCATAATCAGCCATTCAGCCGTAATATCTTTAATAGTGCCATCTGAAAATAGAAAAACAGTCTAAGATGTTTTTCCTGGTTTATTATTTATATGCAGAAACATATCTTTTAAACAGAAACAAAACCACTTTCCTAAACCTGGAATTTTATCCATTTATCTTTCTATAACGTGGTGATTTTCTCTTGGGGTCACAGCACAGTTCCTAGAAATACGAGAAGTTGTGCACGTATGACTAATTAAAGGTAATGTGTCTCATTTGCTTTCATGGTTATTGTTTCTTCTGCACATGCCATCTTTTTCTGCAAGTGTTCTTTGTTCTTAAGAAAACAATCACCTGAGGCAGAGGTGTTGGCAACATGCAGTGTGTTCGTGGTTCAGACCCCTGGCGCTTGTAGTCAAATTAATACAAGCTTTTGCTTAATGTTCACCTTCTCCCATCTGCTTTGTTTATTTTGTTATTTCTCGCTTATGATTTCAAGCTCTATGTGCTTTTCTGCCTCTAAGATCTTTGTCTTATGTTATTTTGAGCTTTTTGTCATATCTAAGGTGTCAGAGCACAGTCCAGTCCAACACTTATTCAAGTACTAGTTTCTTTGCATGTTCTAATTTGCCTCGTCTGGAGTCTGCTTCTCCAAGGAGTCTATTTCTGTATCATTTGCTCCACTTTCTGTTGCAAACCAGTGGCTTTTTAAAATTGGAAGATGTTTGGGTTTGTTTTTTGTTTTTTTATCTACAAATCTTCATTAGATCTTACCCTCAGGCAGGATAATGCCATGCTTTATCCTAACACCTGTAATAGATAAAATTGCCTCCCCAATCTTATAAACCACAAAATACTTTTAAACCTTCAGGTTCAAAGCATATAAATTTCATATGCTTCATTTTTAATTTGGATGCAATACGCCTCATTTTTCTGTAACAGCTTCATGAATATTCTCCTTTGTTTGGATTGCTGAAAACTGTTAAATATGCCAAATGCATCAGCATTTGTTGTTTTCAGAAGGAAAACCTCCTTCTGGTTGACTTGCTTTTAAATAACACTTACTGCTTCCAGATGTACATTGAATTGTCCTTGACTTCTTTTCCAGTAGTTTCTGATATTTCCAGAGTTTAAGCCTTTGAATGCTCCATTTTTTCCTCAGTGTTTTTCTTTGATTTCTTTTTATTGCTAGTGCCATAAATGAGGAGTCATTCCAGGCTCAGATGACAGTAGATGTTCTTTAATCATATGTGTCCACAGTGCCTTTTCCTCACACAAGCTGGAAAGCTAAACCTCTAAAAGAACATTTAGACCAGTAGCCTTTCATTAGCAGAAATAATAAGCAAAAAAAAAAAAATATAGTATCATATTAATAGGTGTGAATCTATTGGGAAAAACAAACAAACAAACATGCAAGAAACAAAGAGTAAAAGCCACTTTACATCTGGAAAGAAGCAGCCAAGAAAGCAACTTAGAAAGTTTATTTAATATTTGTAGATCTATTTTTGGTTTGTGTTTGACTGGCAAAGCTAGAAGGAGAAATATCTATGGTGCTAGCCAAGAACATATTAATCCTCAGCAATACAAAGAAGTGGCTACTTCAAGTGGTTATAATGCAAATGTCAAGGTAAAAGCTTTTTCCTCTCAACTCCAGAATCTGAGAAACCATTGGCAGAATGTGTTTTGATATTGGTAGATGTTCTGTATATTTGATAGATGAATGACTGATCCACCAAAAGAGAGAAATTTAATGTTTGCAAGCATTTTTTTTTTCCTCATGAAAAAGAGAACTTTGACTTCTACTTGCATTTAGTACAAGCCAGATTTTCTTTAAACTCAGTTTCATATCTGAAATGTTGAACTTATTTTCTAATAATAGTTGAAATAAATATAGTGCTTCCAGTGAAACTTTTATTTTTTGAATCCACATTAGAAGATGATAACCATATGAAATACATTTTTTTCACAGGCTTTTTACTTGGTATTGGGCATTAACATTTTAATCATCACATTTACATGGAAGAGCTCCATTTATTCTATTTTGTGCAAAGGATGGATCCATTCCCAAGTAATATATTAACCAATAAATGCCTACATATAAAAATTACCCTCAAGCATTCTTGTTTCCAATGCTGTAATTCCTTTCAAATAATTTTTGGTTAAGATAATCCATCAAGGTCTCTAACAGGGGATGTATATAAGTCTGACTATATAAATATCTACACTTATTTGTTACGTCCAGGTGCAACATTTTAACTCAGAGGCAATGGGATTTTAAGTGTAGATCACTTGAAACAGCTGCTTTTTTGTCCTTTGGTATATCGCCTCAGAAATCTTCCCTTCTGTCTACTTTATTTTTATCACAATAAAAATTATCATCTGATTTAAGCATAATTTTATTTTATTCTTCCTAGTTATATTGCTAAAATTAAAAAATATATATATATATTTCCATTCCTCTCCAAGAAATGTCCTCTTCTGTACCACAAAGACTTAATATGCCTTCAGTCTCCCACTCTGCTTTTCCCCTTTTTCTATCCCTTTTGGTGTCTCTTCCACCCTTCTCTCACCTTCTTCTATTTACTTGCTCATTCGCTTTGCTGTACTTCCAATTTACTACTAGAATCATTATTTTGTAAGAGTTCATGAAGCTAATGAAATTCAGCCACACACTTTGGTGGTGTTTTGTATCTTTTGCTTCATCCAAAGAACTGGGACATCAGATCTTATTTTCACTAATAAGGTTGAACATAAAGATGTAGGCATGTCTAAACTGACTGGGGCCCTACTTGGCCATTACTGGACAGACATACCACAGTTGAGTTTTCTAATCCCCTGAGCACACTCACGCAGTGGAAGAGGCCATAAAAACCATTGCTGAGGAGACTATTTTTGTGAAGTCTCCAATGAAATCTTGCTTTTTTCATACTCAAATGACGTTTTGCTATCAGTGACATCAGGGTGTTACCTGCAACACTGGGCCTGGGTTGATTTTCTAGTTTTGCAGCTGTTACTTCTCATAAATTATCTTAAAGAAAATACTTTTCTTACATGCTCTCTTTCATTTACGCCATAACATTCCATCAATTTATTGCAAAACAAGAGTATAATTAGCCATATCCATTCCCTTAAGGTTAGCATAGGACAATGTAGTGAATGGGCACAAAAGACATGTTATACATGGTTCTCCTGGGTAAATAAGTTATTCCTATAATTTCTTGGGAATTATAAATGCAGGTTACATTGCTCTCCTTCAGTTAAAAGAATTTTACCTAGGGAAGACAGGGGAAGGATATTTCTTTTCTGTCCACTACCTGTTTGAGGGGGGAGCTAAATGGTTTATATAATGATCTTTTAGAATGCAAGTATTAATAATACAATCAATACCAATACTTGTAATTTGTGCAGTGCTTTTCCATAAACTCAGGGTGAGACAGTCAGGTGAAGTCAGAGGCTTCTGAAAGTTTCAGTGGTGTTGGAGAGTGGCAGTCCCACAGCATCTGGGATTTCAAGGGAGGAGAGAGGAGAAAGGCTGGAGGAGGTACAGGGAGAGCAACTGAACCCCTCAGGGAGGGCAGCTTCACCCTGCTGCAGAGGGTAGAGCATGGTAACTGGTAAAGGAATGAAATAGTGCGGGACAAAAGAGAAAAGGGTTTGAAAATGGTAAAGAGAGAGGAAAACAAAGCTGGGAGAATTGGAGCACATCCATGCGTAAAGAAAGGAAAACACATAAAAACATTATGGAAGAGAACTTGTAGAACTTGCCTTATTCAACAGGAAAATATGCAATATGGTCTTTTAAGAAAGAAAATAGTAGAGGAAGTAACCTGTTTCATTTAGAGAGAAGAAGTGTTGCTAATGACTAGGAGAACCTGTGATTTTTTTACAACCTCAGCAATACATGCACTGTCCAGGTTCATCCCTGCCTGTGTGTCTGCTCTGTGTGTGGAGACCTCTGCTCACTCCCTGATGGCTCTGAGTGGAATAATTTGCAGACTTCTGGTCTGGACACAGTCTCTGAATACATGTTTGGACAGCTGCATTACAACAGGGGCCTAATTTTGAATGGGGTCTCTGTTTTCTAGCATAATTGAAATAATAAATCATAATCACTCAACAACGTTGTCACTATCACTTCTTGGACACAGAAATCCCACGAGACCATAAGGAAATGTAAATTATGTTATTATTATCTATTATATTCACAAAATTTACAATCCATAGTCTGAACCAAAACCAAAAATCACGTCTCTGTAAACTATAATTGTAGCAGTCTTTTGTTTCTTTGCTACAACAACTAGCTGTGAAGAATTTGAGGGATTCTCCTATCCCAGGCTGTGTGTTTCTTCATAGGCAGGAAGCTCTGCAAAGTTCCTTTCCTTTTTGTGATTTTGGAGACTATAGCACAGACAGGACAGGCCCCTTTAAATCTCTCTGATTTATCTGGTTGCTTAGGACAACCCCTGTAAATATCAGTAGAACAACATGTGGTCTTCAAAAAGCTGGGGACCTTGAGGAAGAACAGGTCATTTTGGGATGGACAAATCCTGTGTATGAGGAGACATATGATTTTGCAGAGACTTATTTTGCACATTTCTTTTGGAATGTTTCATGCTTTTATGGTCTGTTTTAATTTGTGATATATGGCAAAAATAAACATGTTTTCTGGCAACAGCTGTTTTTCTTGTTTTCTATATTGCTTTCTGTTGTGACATAAATATTTACTGATTAAATATTCATATATAATGAAAGAAGAATCTGAGAAAGAAGACTTTGACTCTACAAAAGTGACAACTGCTTATCATTTTGTTTTGATAATGTGTTTTTATTCTGCCCTTCGAGATGATTGCTTAATAGAGGTGAAATAGTGGGGAAGATCAGATGTTACCCTTTTCAATATGAGTTGCCAATTAGACATGATAAATAGAGGGCTTAAGTATTAGCTACTTGATAAATATTTCAAAGCTTTTTCTTACTGATATGAAACAGCAGTTTCTTTCTTATGCAGAATTCTGAAGAATTAAAAAAACAACAAGGTGGTTCTGTCTCCCTAATATTTCAGAATTCTTTTTTTTTTTTTTTTTTTCCCCTCCAGATAATGTTTTAGAAATGAGATTAAAAGTTTATTTAGTTTGTCTCCTCTCCTGGCAATGTTTCATTCCAATGAGTTGCTTCAAAAAATTGTTACTATTACTGTTACATATGTTATTACACTACTACTTTTCTGGATTTAAAATGTGATATTCTTCCTATGTATCCCTCCCTTTCATTGCTGTCTATAAAATAATTGCTACCTGTGGGAGATACATAGATGGGTGAACTTGATTGTGCATGAACAAGTTAACTTTGACCTCTGTTTCATGTCTATAATATTTAAGATTAAAATCTCCATTTAGTTCTTGCTAATATTGTAGCTCTAGAACTTGTGCTCAATATAAAAACACACTTCCTAAAGTTTAGCTATGAAAATCTCATGGCACAATGTCATATTATTTCATGTATTAAACCTGTGGGTTTGTGATTAAATCATCAAAAAAGTCTGAAGGAGTAACTTTACTAGACTAACTGAATCTCACAAATGAATATTAAGTTATTTGGAATTTATGGTTGAATCCTGTGAATGTCACTCTTCCATTATTTTTTTTAAGAGAGAAAAAGGAATTGAAAGCAATTCTTGTTTACGTAATACAAATTCATATCATCTTAAGTCTTATATAGTCTTTCAAATGAGAGCAAATTAAGGGAATATGCAACTGAGTCAAAACAGGGAAAGATGCAGAACAATTACATTGAATGTGAATTTAAATCTTGTGTAACTGTGGCTGGAACTTTAAATGGTAAAATCTTATCAAGTCTTCATGGACTTGCTGATTCCAGTGCACTTTTTATAAAATGTGAAGTTGTACTGAGCTATTTCTCTTCTATCAGTTCCATTGTAATAGACTTTTAGTCCGACATAGTGGTCGGATGGGACTTGGAGAGTAGCAAACCCATAATCTGCCACTGTCTGCTCTGTATCATCAGCTGAAAAACTCTTATTTTTAAATAGAAGCATGGTGCTTTAAAAAAATGAGAATTATTACCAGGCTATCCTTTCTATGTTTGCATCCTACTCATTATCTTAAAGAGGGATAAAACATCTTTCAAGACATGAGCTATTTTTTGCATGGAAATACACATAAATTCAGTGAGATCATTTCATAGTGTGCTATTCCACAAGTTCTCACTCCACACATTTCAATTTATTTTATAATCACTGTTAATAGTTCCCATTGGTGAATGCTACACAATAAAGACAAATTTTCAACCTCTAAAAATGATAGGACAAGAGAAAATAGACATTATTCAACCTATAGAAAATATTACCTCTGTTGGGGTATTATTTGTTGTCCTGCAAGTTAACCCCTATATTTTTCATTTTACCTAGAACCAAAAATTCCTCTTATAAATAGCAAGGAAAGTTTGACAGAAAGGGTTCAGTAAATAAAACTCTATTATTTCTGAACAGGGAAGTTCCTTCTACAGTCTGAATTTAATCTCACATACCTATTCAGATAAATATTAAGTTAATATGAGATATGCAGTACAAAAGTTCTTTGTGAAAGATAACCCACCCCACACACACTATCTATACTACAGCATTTCAAAGGGAAAATGCTTAGATTCCAAGTTCCTCTGAATCCTGTTGAGTCAGGGCACTAATAAGCCTTAATTGCCCTGACCAGCCTCATCTGGAGCCTCCCTCACACCCACGGGCTCAGGAGCTCTATTTAAGTTCAGCCTGAGGCCTCAGCTCTCGTTGGAGCTCCGTTGCAAGGGTGCTGATCTCTGGTGCAGCTCGCAGCCTGACCATGGCCCCTGTTGATTCCCAGCACGTGGGACGGCTTCCCAGCTTGATACCAGTCCTGCTTTATCATTGTGGATGTGCCTGGCAACTGCTGGACCTTATCCTTGCTTCTGGACTGGTTTCCTGGACCTGCCTTATCACCATGATGCTGCTTTACGGTATGGGCTCATGGCTGGGTCTGTCCACTGTTTCCAGGTCTGCCTGGCTTACTTTGCTTGGGTACTGTGGGGCTGGTCCTTGGAGGTCTGGTATCTCTCTTGGCTCATGTTCTCTTAACAAGCAGCCCCGTTCTGGCTGCTTCCTGACATGTTGCATCTTTGTAATAAAAATCTGAACTCTTAAAGGTTCATCTGATTTGCAGAAGACACGGGCTGCTGCCCATAGCCCAGATCCAGTGAGTACTTCCATTCAGTTCTTTCCTGGGTTCTGTATTTCCTTCATGTAGAGCTGTCCCATCCAAATAGATACAGATCCTATATCGCTTTTTGCCGTACAGCTCAAGTTCACATTTGGTAGGATTTACTACATGTTTCAAAAGAGGCCACTATAATTATAGACTTAACTATTCCTGTGAATGCCAAAGGATAGTTCTTGTCCCTACTACAATAACTTCCACTTTTTCTCTGCAGAAATATCTTGTCGCTTCTCTCACTCATGTCCTCTGCTGCGACATCCCAGTTTGCGTGGGTGGGAAGCAATGTGTGCTAACTTCAAGCTGCCCACCTTGCCAGGCTGACAGGCACTCCAGAAAACTGAACTGCATTGTAGAGGCACCTGAGCATCTGACACTAGGTAAGCAAGTGAGCCCTGATGGGTTAGAACTCAGTACATGTAGTTAGATGTTTTTGCATTGTGCACCTTGTAGTACTGGTATTAGGAAGATTTTTTTAATTGTTAATGAAATTCCTCTATCTTGCTGCCCTGGAGAAGTCAGTATCGATTCTAATGTCATCTTAATAGTTTGATTTCTTTCAAACATTTACCTAGTGATGAAATGATTGAATATGGAAATATTTCATCCCTCCTTCAGTGTACCACATGGTACAGATACATTTATCATGCCTTTATAAAGAAGGCAAAGTATTATTTGTTTTTTATAAGGGGGGGGAAAAAAAATAAAGCATGTATACTAGAAAAAAAATATCTACAAGGATTCTATAGTCCTGCTGTTGTTATTAAAAAGTGTTTGTCATCACTGAAAAATTAATTTACAGTTGTATAAAAGAAAAATGCTTTCCCTAACAACCTAAACCCTGTTACCTGTGCAGATGAAAACTGCTTGGAGGTGCAATGGTAGGCCCAAATAAAGAGGTTCTTGTATCACCTAAGATTTTTTTTTGAGAAATTTGTGTGTAGAAAGTGTGAGGAACTAACATATTTCAATGTTTTAACAGTGCATATTAATTAAATCCAAACTTCAGATTAATAGTCTGCATACAATTTTATTCTATTTAAGATCAATTCTTCAACAGTCCTTTTCATATGAAGATTATTGTAGTTCTGTGGTGTGAAGTTCTCTGTAGTTTAGCTAACGTAAAGACTTACTAGAACTAAGATTTTGGAAACAGATTTGCTCGTTTACTCTAGGAATGCTCTTCAGAACACAAATTCTGAAGGTATTGTATGAAAAAAATTATTTTCAACTATACTAGGAAACATCACAAGGCTATAAAGGAGTATGCCTTAAATATGTTAAATTTTGTAAGACACTGGCATCTAATCTATCGAACACATGAATGGGATCTGGAAGGACTTGTGCACCATGTTCTGCCAGGCACTCCAGAGGTCATGTTCCAAGCAGTGTGAAGTAAATTAGATGGATGCTGAAAATAGAGCTTTCTCAACACTGTACGTGTTTCAGATTACTATCTCCTGTGTGGCTTTTGACAATGTACTTATCTGATAGGCACAAATTCATTGCTGACATGACATTGAACTGACAACATTGGAATAAATTTGAATTGGTATCCATTGCCTTAATGGAGATGCATTATATTTACCTGATAGGAATATTGGAAGAGTACTTCTTTCACAGTATTGTTAAGCAAATAAAAGTTTTGCTTATGACAAAGGTATACTAGCCTATCCAAACAAATTCTAATATTCTATGCAAAATGATTTAATTCTTTTCCTCCCAGCCCAAATTTAGGTTAACAAAGCAACAAGAGACCATGATAATGCAAGTAAGTGCAGGCTTTCCTCTGTCAATTGAATCGACATCTTCAAAAGCTTCTTTATCTCATAAAGCTTAGATACAAATTATCTTCCTTAAAAATAGTTATGGTGACAGTAATACAGTATAGCACACAGTAGTTATCACACTGCAATACAGTAAACTAATGAACTGATCACTTCAGACTTCCTTCTGTATGAAACGACTATCAGTTACACCTGGTAAGGTGGGGATTGAATGGGTACTGAGAAGGTTTAGACTGTGAAAGGACACACTAACTACATGAGAAAAGAGCACAACTTTGCAGTGGTTACTGACCATATTGCTTAAGTCATGATTTCATTCCTATATCTAGCTGCAAAGGAGGAGCAGCTCTCACCCCTCTACTTGGGCCTGCAGGCCAGCAATAGCATAGGAAGCCTTTAGTAACACTATATGATCTTGTTCCAATTTGTGAATATTTATGAAAAAATTGGTTTTATTTCCTGGATGACCACATTAACTTAGTTGTCCAGCAGATATAAATTTTCACTTTCCTTCAACTTATGCTTCTTAACCTAACAGCCTTCATATAGTGGAAACGTGTTTTTTTTTTTTTTTTAAATTTTTTATTTACTGGTTTGGTGGCTGCTCAACAAAAATGCTTTTCCAAACTGCTGAAGTTCTGGAACTCCCTTTTTCTTAAACAGAGGCGGACAGCAGATGGGAACTTGAAGAGATTATTTGGAAAAAACCTCCAAGATTTGATTACTAAAGAGATAAAGACACTGAAATTATATTTCGTGTGGTTAAAAATAGAAGTGCCCATATCTTAAAGCTGTTCAAAAATATGCCTGAAGCAAAGGGGCCCGATTAAGCTTAAGTGTAATTGACTGTTGTCTATGGATACCATTGGTGTTATGGTATCTGCTTACATCAGTACTGAATTTTACCCAAAGCATGTTTGGAGTGATGAGGACTATAAAATGTTATTGTATATGAAATGCTACTTTATGTCAATATCATACTGCTACAGCTTGTAAATTCACATTGATCTGTATAACAAAAGATGCTTACAGCAGTAATGAACTCAGTCAAGCATGTATTTGCTGATATATAAAAAAGTAACAAGTCATCTTGCTGGGTATTTGATTTCTAAGAGATAATCCCAGACAGTACTTTGAAGATTAGAGAGGTAGGAGATAAGAAGCTGTGACAGGCTGGCAGTATCTGTGTGAAACACAATCCCCTATTACCAGGTGTTGGTGCTGCTGGGAAGCTGGTGCATGGATTTTGCTAACTCACATTGAGCAGATGGCTTATAAAAGAAATGGGTGTTGCTTTTTGAAGCAAAATATATCTATGGGCTGAGAAGTTTTGTAGTGAGAATCCTGAGGGAATATAAAGTATAGGGAAGGAACTCGAGCTGAACCTTGTTTCTTCATTGGTAATGTTTTCTAGTCAGACACTAGGAAGTGGGTTGGTTTTGACAGCACAGACTCTGTTTGGACATATTTTTATAGCAAAGGGGAAAATGCACCTGTTCAGGAAAGCATAATTAACTACTTAGTAAATATGAATGAATGATGAAACAAGTTGAATGTTGTGCAAACAGAAGAAAATACACTTGGAATGGCTAAGTTTTCTATTATATACCTACATGCTAGTTCAAAAGCTTTGAAACAGAGCCTCATGATTGTTACTTTTAATGCTTTGAAACTCTGTCTTTTTAGCATTTCCCAGCACTAATAGTTGCATGATGACACAACCCATTTCAACAGCAGATGCAAAATACAACTTCAGGTTTTCTGGACAGTACCAGACTGCATCCTACTGCAGCTCTGTAAACTGATGGTTGAGTGGACAGGAGAAATAGGTCTGCATTACAAAGTGTATTTAGTGAGTTTGTTCAAAGACCAATATTCTTTAGAGAATTTAATTATCATCTTTGTAATTTGAGGAAATGATATTTACTGACTTTGAGATAGTTTACATATATGTATCATTACAGCGCTCATAATCATTCAGGGAGTATGTTACTAATAACGGGAAAGGCGAAATAAGAACTATGCTCAAATAATCAACCCTTCTCTGAAGGATAAGATTGATCTGATTGCCTCCATTGTTTTTCTACTATAACAATTAAAAGTCATAAAGGTACCCAGGACCCCTGGATGGAAAAACAGGAAAAACACCTAAGAAAATTAATAGAAATATGTAGATTTCTGAGAAAACACATTAATATTGTGTCTGGTTTTGTTTTGCCTATGCTTGTTTATTTTTGAAATTCACAAAGATGATCTTAATGTCATAAAGGGTATTTTTATTGCTAGTTGTACTTGCAATAATTATTTAGGCACATCTGTTGTCTTAAGTGTATCAATGTTCAATAGTTAAACTAGCTCAATATTAAAAATAAACTCTATTTAATGCTCTTAATCAAGCATCTGTATATTTAATACCCTGTTTTGTTTTCTTACTAAATTTTGTTAACTCTAAGGTTTCAATATGGAGGTAGCGAGTACTGTTCACTTTCAGAGTGATTCAGAATGCAGATCACGTTAAAAAAAGTAAATCTGATCTGCTTCTGGGAAACAACAACTAAAAGCACATTCTGGAAGAGATTAATGCCTCCTGCCTCCCAGGAATGGAGATGAGAAAAAGCATTTATGCTGTCAGGCTCTGGTCTTTGCTGGGAGGCTGTGTCATAGGTTGTGATTTCCCAGCTGAGACCAGCATCCGTTTGTATGAACACTCCGCTGGTGAGGGGAAGCATTAGCTGTGCCTTGGAAGTCAGGCTGTTAGGAAAAGCCTCCCAGGAGCAAAGCAGGGCACAGTTGTGTTGCCCAGTGCCATGTCTGCCTGTGAGGTGTAAAGCAACAGCTGGGTACAGTCTCTTGTCATAAACTCTCTGCTGTGATTTGCTGCTCCTCCCACTACATAACAATTCACACAGCAGAGAGGTGCTCCCAGACTTTGTGGTGTAGAGATGTGGTTTAGGGTATGGAATGCAAACACAGCTAAAACAAAGCAAGCTTTCATTTGGGGATAACATGTAATGCATGTAAACATTGTAAATGGTTTCATCTGCAGTCAGTGGCAATGTTCCAAGTGTCTCACGGAAAGAAAATCAAACCTTTCCCCACGAGCATCTTCTAACACAGCTTTCTCACACCTGTGAGAAAAAGAATACTTACAGGGGGACCAGCTCAGATCCCATTGCCTCTGCTTTAGCATGGGATTTCTTTTATTAAAATTTAGATCTGTTCCTACAAACATAAATGTGAATTTCCATGATATTACATGTTTGTGGGCAGAAATTATACCTGCTTTTTTTTTTTTTTTGACAGGCCTAACAAAGGATTATGTGGTAAATAAATTAAAATTTCTGTGGATCAGTAAAAAACACAACGTAAACTGCAATCAGACCCAATGAAAAAGACTATGTCTGTAAAAAGTAAGAAATTCTTCAACTTTACAAGCTACAAATCTGTACCACACATGAGAAAACAGTCTGACATCTATCTAGGATCCCCTAAAGGATTTTTCATGTGGCCTTCTGTTTTCAACAATCATTCTAGTAGCTGCAAGAACCCCACAATTTGTTCCTATTAAAATATCAGTTTACCTTGCAAAGTGTTAAATTAGAACAAAACCCCATAATGCTTATTAAGTTGCAATTAAATTTTCAAAAACTTGTTTCACATCATTTAACATTGTTAACTTCCTCTGTTCCAGTTCTTTCTGACCAAGAAAAAGAAAACGTTAAACTAAGGCTGCAGAATATATATTTATTTCTAACTGCTTTAGAAAGGTAGTTGTAGAGATTCTCATGGAAGGCCTATTTTAGCCAAGAGATTGTGGAGAAAAGGTTAGACAGAAATCAATTTTAAAGGTATGTAGTAGTGAGGAATGTAATAGTATGAATAAAACAAGTTACTTAATTGATAAAACAGAAGAAACCCCAAACATTAGCAACCAGAATAAGTCAATAAAAGATTATGGCTAGTTCCACAGCAAACATAAATCAGCCTAAATCCAATGCCACAGGATTTCCACTGCTTGTGAATCTGGCTCCTAACCTTGATAAATAGACAAAGAGGATGCTACGTAACCTATTGAGATAATGGATAAAATTTCATTTGGGCTTTCATTTATTCTTTTAAAAAAGGATATATTTTTTTTTAAGTTTCTTATTCTGTTGATAATATTCCTTAGTATCTTTATTTGACAAATGTTTCTGTGTTTTTTTTTTTTTAATTATTTTTTATTTTTAATGCATGTATCTGATTAGGTCATGTGCCTTACGGTAGGATGAAAGTATTTCAGGGAAAGACAGGGATGGCTCTTCCAAGGTGGCAAACAGCCGTTATGCATACAGGAGGAAAACCACTGATTGTGAGACCGGACGGGAAAAGGGGAAAAACCAGCCTTGAACAGGCGTATAAACCACCAGGGACTGCCGGGTTTCAGCGGGTGCCGGCGGGGCCCGGGGCAGGCTCCTCGCACCTCACGGCGATGCCCGCTCGGGGCGCCCAGGCCGAGGCCCGGCGGGGACTGCCCGGCCCGCGCCCCCCGCGGCCGGGCGCCCCAGGCTCGCCCCGTCAGCCGGAGCCAGGCCCGGGGGGGCGGCTCCGAGGGGCCGCAGGGCGGCGGCCGCCGCCGGTGCTGCGGGGAGCGCGCCCCGCGCCACTGCCCGGCCGTTGCTAGGGCCTCCGCGCGCGTCCGCGGGCGGGCGGGCAGCGCGGGCCGCTCCCACCGCGCGCGGCGGGGGGGTGGGAGAACACCGGCGGCTGGCGGGGGCTGGCCCCCGCCCCCGGCGCCGCCCGCCCCGCTCCCCCGGCACCGCCCGCCTCTCCTCGGCCGCTCTCCTCGCGCGTACTTGCGTGGAGGGGCCCGTCCCCTCCAAGCCGCCCCGCCTGGCCGGCCACGGGCGGTGCCCCCGCGCGGGGAATGGTTTCTCCCAGCTCCCCGCTGTAACCTCCCGCTCCTCCTCCCGCTAGTGCCCGGCTCGGCAGGCGCCGCTTCGGGTGCTGCCGCCCGGGAGAGCCCGGCTGCGCCGCCCGTCAGGCGCGGCGCGCTCCGCCCGGCCGAGGATCGGAGCGCTCGACGGCCTCCCACCCTCCGCCCCGACAGGTAACGGTGAGGCGCTCGCCCTCTCCGCTCCGCGCTTCGCCTCCCCGCGCCTGCGGGGGACCCGCTGCCGGCCGCGGGAGGCGCGGGGGGGCCGTCCCCGGGAAGAGGCGGCGGAGCGGCTGCCCGCCGTGATTCAGCATAGCCGCCCGCGAAGGAGGGGCTGCGGGGAAGGGCAGCCCGGCCCCGGCGTAGGGACTGCGGGTGCCGGGCAGCCGCGGGGCGCGGGTCCCGTCCCTAGCCGTGCCGGAGCGGGCTCTGTCGCCGGCTCGGGGAGATGTTCCGGGGCGGGAGTGCGGGGAAGGGCCGCCAGCTCCCGCCGGTCCTCGGGCTGCAGAGAAGTGCCGGCCGCAGGGCCGGAGCCCGGTCCCTCAGCCGGGCCCCGGCCCCTCGGGAAGTTTCCTGAACGCCGCGGGCAGCCCTCGGGCGGGAAGGGGAGGATAACTGCGGGCGTGTCGCAGGGTGAGGAAGAAGGAACAAGGAGGTGTTTCGGGATTAAAGGTGTTAATTTTCACGCTCACCCCGCGATTTCGCATGCGAAGTTGATCGTCTGTGCAGGTCGTATCGCATGTGCGGCCAGGTCTCTTCACAGCCAGTTAAGGTTAAAACGGTATCGTCTGTTGGCAGTGGTACCCAGTGGAGGATAAAATGTAGAACAAGTTAAATCTCTGGAGATGCAAGTCAAATATCTTCCTGTGCTTTCTGCTCTTAGTGGAAAGCCCATAGTCTGTGGGGTCTTTTTGAATTTCTGCTATTGAAACCATACATAATTGTAAGCAAAAGGGAAAAGAAACTGACGCTGAAATTTGCACATAGTACTGAACCCTGGGAAATGGATGTAAGGTCTCAGTATCGATGGCTTTTGTGGCTGCCTTATGTATTCGAATTTTGGTACTCAAACTGCAATTTTATTCCTTCTCAAAAACCCCTTAAACAAACCAAGCAACAGCCCCCTCCTCTCCCTCCCTTCCCTGCCCCCCCCCCCCCCCCCCCCCCCCGGTTTAGTATACTTTTCTGCCTAAATCCTTCATTGATTTTATGTGCCAAGGGGTTAGTATCTATCTAAATAATGCTCCCAGAAGTCCTGCTGGTTGTTTTCACAATTGCAAGACTAGAAGCACTTTTCTGTGTGGGAATTGACTGTTCCCCAAATTCTAGAGTATCTCAAAATATACAGTGACTTAGCATCAATAGCTAGCTGCTTTTGCCCCTGTTTTAAATACTAGGATGTAGTTTTTAATAGAAATGGGATATGTGTCAATGCTACTTTGAATAAAAAATGACAGAGGCAGTTATTATGCCAGGGTTTTTCCTACATGGTGGGTAAATATAATGTCTGCACTGACATATGGAAGTATTATTTCTGAAGCCAGATTCTCTGAAGACAAATGTTACAAAGTTTCAGAAAATTACATGGGCTGTTTTACCCAGAATGTGGAATTTCTTTCATAAGGAAAGAATGTATTTTTAGCTGTAGGTATCAGCAATATTATGCAAGAAAGTCTGGAACAATGATTGTCAATTTATATATATATATATATACAATATTATTATTTTTTTTTTTTTTAGAAAAACACCCCCTTTCTATGTTTCTGATGGTTTGGATACATTCCACGTACTTCCAAAGGGGTCTGCCTGCCAATTTGGGAATATTAGAAGAGGCCAGGACATGAAGCCTGTCAGCAGTTATTAGGTAAATATTCCAGTAATCTATCAATCATTTTAGTAACCTGAGGCTCAGGTTTGCAGTCAGATAAGTTGCAGTCAGTTCACATGCTCTTCCAAAACTGACAGTGTGTTAAATTGGCAGTGTAGATTAAGTTGTAGACAAATCTGTAGAAGTGAGAGATGAATTGGTTAACAAGCAGTTAGACACTAAACCATCTTGCAGTCTTTTGTACAGTTAGGACTTTTTCTAAGATCTTTGAAATACTCTATGTTGATAATAAAAGACATAAATTTATTTTTGAAGGTGAAATGTAGCAGACTAATGCTGAATGCTGAATGTGCTTGCTCTGAATTGTCAGCATCAAGAAAGACTGAAATATGATTTCTTAATTTGAATCTCCATCTGTGGTTATTTATTATAAGTGTTAAAAGTCTCTGTAGGATACATATGGCAAATGAGTCATTTCTTGAACTTCCACATTTTCTAAGGTTCTGGGATTTTTTTTTTTTTCTTCCCTATGTTTTAATGTTGTATTAAGGAGTATTTTTGCATTTAATAGGTACTTGCAGATGTCTCGTATGAATTAAGAACATTATTAAGAATGGAAATCTTTAGAAAACCAAGAGAATTGAAATAGAGAAATTGGTAACACTTCCCAAGCTACCTTACATCTACTTCTATAGAACTTCTGTCTTAATGCACATGGCAACATGTTGCAAGATAATTTTTTGATATGTGAGTCACTAATGCTTTTCAGTTTTTTGATATCATTTTATCAGTGTAAAGACAGCTTATTGAAACCAACAATGCTTATTTCTTTTATCTATAAGTTTCTACAAATCTTCAGAAAATTCTGAGTGTTATTACTACCTTTTGGGCCAAACCTAAGTGTCAATAGGCTTTATATCAGTCCCTGAAGAAAAAGATGATGGCTTGTCAGTCTTTTACTTTTTGGTAAGGTATTTCCATTATCCAGAGTTGACACTGACACTATAATGATCTGAGGGGGGAGGGAATAGTCGTATTTTCCCAGAAGAGGGCTGGAGTCTTCATGAAGATAGAGTTTGTTTGTTTTATTTGGAAAGATGCATATAAATTGTCAAAGTTAGGAAAATTCATTGCAAGTGCCATAGTATATGTATTGGAGGATATTAGCTGGGTTATGTTCTTCCCTTGTGAACTTCAGTATATTTAGCCTCAGATTCACTTTTATTTTCTACACATCTAGGAAACTATTTGGGGCCATTTGACTTCTGGCAGTAGGATTCAAATGTCCCTTATTAAGACAAGAAACTCATTAAAGCACCATTAATGCTTGCCTAAAACCTTGCCAGAACTCTTGCAACTACTCCTTTTGCAGACATTACGAGCTTCCTTTAAAGCTTACTGGAACCAATGAACCTTTTAAATATTAATATTTAAAGTACTAATGTATTTTAAATTTAGAATGGAATTTATTGATGTCTACTACACTGATGGGTCAGAGAATCATCTGTAATTGAGAATGGGTACAGGAGAAAAAAATGCTGTGACATACTGAAGTGGTCAACCTTTGAGTCTCTTGAGTATTAGAGCAAATCTTCCTGTTCTGCTGTAGCACCCCTCTTGGAACCAGAAGCTCTTTCAGATCAGGAGGTTCCATAGTGCCTCAGTCAACTGGATACTCTTCTTTGTGGTGGTGGGTGCAGGAACCTACAGGTTCTGTAGAGGGTAAAGTCTTAGCTTTTTGCTTGTTCCCAATGTTCTTCCTTCCCTTCTCTCTTAAATGCTCATACAGCTGTACAAAATAGTTTTAAAATACTACCACATTAATTTATACTCATTCATTGACATTTTTGCCCTTGCCCTGAATTCCATGCACCAGGAAACAAGCTCTAACATAATGGTGTAAATTTTTGGTTTTGTGTTTTAAAGGACGAAATCAGGCATAACGGTTCTTGACTTCAAAATCGGTTTTAAACAGAATACAAGGTCTCCAAAATGAAGAACAGTGTATACAGTTTTAATATTTCTTTTACCAGTGTTAAAAATATAACTAAAATAGTTAAAAATTAGCATTAATAATGAAAGAAATACAAAAGAAAACAGCATTCTGATTTAGGACTCACTTTTCACTTTCCGTTCTGTGGAGTGAGTGGCATGACAATTCTCATTTACGCTTCTGTTTGGTTTTGGAAGGATTCCAGATTGAAGTCTGATATGCACCACTGCTCAAATGCACCTTAGATGGCTACATTACAGCTAATTGATAGAAAAACTGATTGCCTATAAGGATAAAAGTGCTTTGTGCTGCAGTTCAGAAGCTGTTTCTGGCCAACAGTAGTAACAGAGTACTAACAGTCACTCTTAAGAAGAAAGAAAGACTAAATCTACTTTTCATATGTGATAAATGCTACAGAAAGAATTGACTGGGGCGTGGGCTTCACAGTTAGACACAGAGATGTGTTGACAAGTTTATTTTCATCCTTGCTTAGTAGCAAAATGCTAAATATATTCTTCTTTGGTTACATTAAAATATGTTTCCTTCCAACCTTGTCCTTGGGTTGACATGTGTTTGTTTTATTTTTAGCACTTGAAAACCAGCACAGTAATATCCCTACAGGGTGCAGTGGAAGCACTGGAGTAGAGCATGAGAAAATGAAATCAGATGATTAATACTGAATTTATGCAGGTGAAGAGGCAATGATTTAGATACTGCTTATGAACACAAAAAGAGTGGACTGACAGGGCACAAGATTGTGAGATTTGACAGGGAAGTTGCTCTTATTTGCTTGTTCAGAATGGACTTCTTGAAAAATACAGAATAGAACTATGTGATGGAAGTTTGTATTTTCTGTGCTTTTGTGGGTGTTTGTCATGTGTTTAGTGTTCATAGAACATGAAATTTCTGTGAATTTGTTACATTGTTTTATCCTCCCAAGCTTATCTTGGCATGGGGGATGGGAGAACTGTGCTAAAACACTTTATATGAATTATTGATGGAAGAGATCTGTAAGATGTGCAATTTATTCACCCAGGAAAAAAAAAACCCTTTTTATTAAATTTTATTTCATGAGGTTTTTTAGAGGGATGTAACATTATCCTAAATTTTTATATTTATGTCAACCTGAAACCTTTAAAGGTCTATAAATTACTAGTGTGAATTAACAATTAGGCATTAATTTGAATAAAAGATTTTTTGCTTAAAAATGAACAAGAGTGATGTGAGAACATAACTTTGGTACATTTTGTACCATTTTTAAAATGGAAGCATATACTGAAAAGAATGTTTCTGAGGATGGAGAGGGTATATTTGGTAAGTAAAATGAAGCATCACTGTATGATGAGACAGGAATCAGTGCTGTTTTGGACTGTTGCAAGATCTTTAGTAGAGTTGGGAATCTTGTAGGATATTGACTCAGAGCAGCATTCATAAGTGAAGGAATAGAAGAAAAATAAGGGAACAATACAGAGTTAGATTTGAAATTCTGGACACCAGTTGAGAAATGATGCAGTTAATGACCCCAAGCTGTTGCTTAAAAAAAGCCTATATATTTCCTCTGTTTCCTATAGGTAGGAAGAGAAAATGAAAGGACATTGTGGCCTTTCCGCCAAAAGTAACACTCAGGAATACAAACACATACAGGGAGCAAGTCTTTGATATTTTCTGAGAAATCATTATTTCTTGAGAAATAAATGTGCTTGCAATATTGTCTGTGGGATTTCATTGTAGTGTTTTTCCTTACTGATTTGTGTAAAAGGAAGAACCATACTACTTATGAACTGGGGAAAATGGCAACTAACTGGTAGAGCTGTTGACTTTTCAGAACCTTATTTCTTTGTTCTTATGGTGCAGATATGCTCATTTGTTTGATTTTCTATTTAACTTGAGCGGGACATTCTCTGTGGTTCAGAGAGAGCACATACTCTTACAATTTGTAAACTAAGGGAGGAGGAAGTAAGAGGAAATTTCTTTTATGTATATTGTAGTCTTTGCACATTCAGCTCCCAGCTTCATTCTTTCTACCTGATTCCTGAAGGATGGCAGTACAGCTGGTAGGACTACAAACACTTTATGTGAATGTATCCTTCTCCATCTCACTAGAATCTGACTCTCCAGATATTCTCAATACTTTTTCTTTGTGGGACAGGTCTGACAGTGGTGGTGCAGTTGGTCTTGTCTGGCCCATGCAATGGGCCTGACTGCTGTAAAACTGACACACAAGAGAATGGAGTAGTTTCCTCCAGAGTTGTTTTTTTTTTTTTTTTTTTTTTTTTTTCCCCCCCTCCTGTGAGGAGAAATAACCCATTTGAACAAAATAATTTTTAATAATTTTGCAAACTATTTATTGTCAGATGGCCTCCATGGTCCACAGTCCATGCTTATTAAAATGTACTGAGCTGTCAGATCAGACCAATCTTTTCTTAATGAAAAAGAAAAATAAGATGACAAAGAAAAGTCATCTTGTCAAATGATGTCAGAAAACAATTTCTCATTGATATGATTGACATAGTAAAATAAAACAACCAAGTTTAAGAATTGTGAATGGTTTCAAACTACAGAAAGAATTATCCCAGGAAAGGAACTAACATTTCACTTTCCATCACTTAAGATTTGATTTGGTTTAAAAATTGGTCTATAAGGTTGTAATCCTGGCCTTACTGCAATCAAGTTAGTTTGATTTCAGAACCTGAATTCAAAGGCTGGAAGAGAATCATAACCATTTTTATTATAGCAAATTATGAACTATTCATCTTCTTTAGCTTATTTCTCTGCTACTATTATATGTTGCTGTCATCCTGACCACTTGTTGTGGTTTGGGCCTGATCGGCAACCCCCGCAGCTAATCACCCTCCCTTCCCCCTCCCCGCCTGGGAATGGGGGAGGGAAGTAGAGGGGTGAAGGGAGACTCGCAGGCTGAGATAGGAACAGTTTAATAATGGCAATAAAACGAGAACAATAACGATGCTAGGGGGAAAACAAAAAGAAATATATAAACAGGCAATGTACAGCGTAATTGCTCACCACCCACTAACCAATCCCCAGCCCGTTCCCGGCCAGCGACCCCGAGATACCAAGATCCCGCAATCGCAATCCCGGAAGCGAGAGAGAGAGAGAGAGAGCTCCTTCCCAACCATCCCTCCTGTATATAGTGAGCATGACGTTCCATAATATGGAATATTTCACTGGCCAGTTAGGGTCAGGTGCTGTGGCCGTGCTCCCTCCCTGCTCCCTGTGCCCTTGCGCACGGGCAGGACGTGGGGAGTCGGAGAGTCCTTGAAGCCTCGGTAGCAGCTGAAAACATCAGTGTACTATCAGCATTTTTCCCATACCAAACCCAAAGCTAAATCCAAAACACAGCACTCATCTAATCCCTGAAAAGGAATATTAACTCTATTTCAGCCCAAACCAAGACACCACTTAATTCTACATTTGGAGAAATCGTTGTTCTGGTTACAGTACCTCATGTCTCTGGTATAACTCCTTCCCAGTCACTGAGTCATTTTCTGTTTTTAGATTTTACTTCTCTTTATCATTATGGCTAAATCCTACTGACTTTCTGCCCACAGCTCTTGTCACACTCTAAGTGGGAAATGATGCATTATTTTCTTATAACATGTATCATGCCTTTCTCTTTTCACCCAACACACAGGGAGAAAATACCTAGAAGGGGTTAAGAAAGAGATCTAAAAAGTACCAGGGATAGGATAAATGGGAAGGAGCTGCTGCAGTGGCATGTCTCTCCCTGGTGTACCAGCACTGTCTGAAACTGTATCAGCTGTCAATTACTGATAGAAAAATCTCTTTCCAGAGGGCTGAATCTTCATATAATTTCAGCAATGCAACACTAGTGGTAAGTGATTTCATTTTGCTACTTCTACTGAAGAATTATTTTAAATCTGTTTCTGTATCAGTAGGAGGTCCTGGTATGACTGTTTATTCTGCAGTATGTAATCTTGTCAGTTAAATACATTATAAATAAACATTTTGCACTCTTATCAGTAATTTGTATGCAGAAGAATTTGGTATATCATCCTGCCACATGGTGCTACTAAGTTGTGTTTTTTTTTTTTTCCTTCCCCTACCATTGCTCTCTATTGTAGACTGTTAATTGAAGTACATTGTCTTTAGTTTGAATACTTATGCGTTCTATCCACCACATAAATTTTGGAATGAGTTATTTTTTTAGGGTTCTTGCAACTTTTCTCCATTTTTATGCTCTTTCTGATCCATTCTTGATCTCCCAGTTTATCTTTCATTATAATAGAGAAATGGATTCAGGAGCATCTTCTGAATACAGTAAGTCTAGATCCATTAGTTAGACAAAATATGCTTTTGGAGAACAGCATGAAGGTTTTTCTGTAGTGATATATGTATACATCACCTGCACAGTAATTTCTGTTTCTGAACCTGTGAATCCTACGTAAGCTATAAAATATGAAGCACTGTGTCTAGACAGCCAAGCAGTTCTGAAAGTGATTCTTGAATCTTATAATCCTTGTCAAGAAATAGAGAAGTTCAGAGGCAAGTCAGTAATCTCTACTGTGACAAAGGTTTGATTTAGATGGACTGTAGTTTTTGACCTGGATGAGATATGGGTTGGTCTTGTTACCAAATCTGTCTTAATTATATTCTTGAACTGTGCCACCAGAAGGATTGTTGTGGAACTGAAACACTATGATATAAACTTCACAAAAGTCAACAGGAATGTCTATTTTTACTTCACTGGGCTACAGAGCATATCTTATTACGTATGGCTTGATCTCACTTACACTGTAGACTTGAGACAAATGTACTTTGTGTACATTTCTTCCAAATGGTGGAACTGGGAAATTTCCTGGAGAAAAGCTCTTTCTTGCTTTGAGCAATCTAAGGAGCATAAACAATTGGGAAGAATTTTCATGTTTTTGAAATAATATTGAGAGTTCTGTAACAATAACCAACTATGAATCCCAGTTTATTCTCTATTTCTTTCTGTTTGGTTTATCAATGGACTTCTTCATTCTCATTTGTACTAACACTTTGCATTAAACATTTACTGAAAGATTTATTCTTCCGGTGAATAGGTGTGTTGTAACTTTTCCATACCTTTGAATTTATAAATGCATTTGGCTCAGTTTGGTGCATTTCTTTTTTCCTTATCTGTGGTTATCAGATAAATATAATACTCCCTGGCTACAAAAAATTCTTCTGTAGTATGGAGGGTGTGATATGTCTGTGAGTCAGAAGCACAAAACAATAAACATTGTAATTTTCAGCCTAAGTTAATATGATGATTAAAAAAAGGACTATGTGGATCAGTTCTCAGTCATGTTTCATTTTGGGTGTTGGTGGTGTGTGTTGCTATAACATAATAAGAAATTAATGTATTTGTTTCTTTTGAATATTTGAAAACCAGTTAACTTTGCTGCCAGCATGTATTTGAGTGTATAAGTTTATGCCTTTCTGCTTCACTAAGAATGCACACTTTAAAAATATAAGATTAAGCAAGTGAAAACTCAAACTGAGCACTGCTAAATTAATTGAATATCACACTGCTTTAGCCTCTGGCTGAGGACTTTTATTTCAGTACATTTCTCAAGGATAGCTCTTAACCAACACACAATGGCTTTTTTTCTTTTTTGTTTTTTTTAACCCAGAGTAACCAACCAAACACACACTCCAGAGCCAATTGCTTTTAGGTGTTACTTTTTGGGAGTTGACTATGATGGATGAGAACAGGACTAACTGTGATATTGTTCTGAACTTGGAACTGTGCAGCTGCTGTGATTAAAGTAATAAAGGCAAATAGGTGTGCTTAGGGCAGTTATCTCCTCAGATTTTGGAGTTATTTTAAACTACGTTAAAAGCTACTATGCTAATGTCACTATGGTCTCTGTTGCTCAGAGGCAATGTATGATTACTTAATAAATAAACTGTTTAATACTACAGGGTTGGAGCAGTAATGCTGTACTTATCATTCAGAAAGTACATTATTCTGATCCCGTGACTTCAAGTGTAGCCTGGTATATTAGTTTTGGTAGGTTATTCTCATGCTTTGTTCTTTTAAGCAAAAAGTAGAGCTAGTGAGTATGAAGTCTGATGCACTTAATTTTTCTTTCTTGTTTTGGTTATTCAAAGTATTCAATTTAGGGTCAATGTTTAAAGCATGTTATTTTTCTAGGCTTTCTGACTACATACTGTATTTCTCTACAGGTGAGCAGTATATACACAAAATAATCTTGTTGTAGGATACTGGAGTCTCATCTCATTACTGATGAGGATAGTGATTCTCTTTAGATCCCCTACAATGGACAAAAATAGCGTGACACAGAGCATTTGGAGTCAATCCAGCCTTTTAAAGGATTTTTTATAAATTGGGTCAATTCCAGTTCGAGAAGCTCCTGAGGACTCGCATCCTTTTGAAACTGCTGATTTTCTCCTGCTTTCATTTACAAAAATATTTTCAAATCAGTGGTACCCCACCAAGCCCCAAATACTAAGCTGTGGAGAGGAAGGCATGTTTTTGCTGAAATGTTCTGTAGCTGCTGGAGTTTCTGGCTGGCTTTATCAGCTATTTGTAAAATATTACTAGCACTGAGTGTTTGTTGGAGTAGTCCTAATGATACTGTAGGCCAACTATGAATATTTCTGACTTCCATTTATTCTTTACAGAGTAGAAGAATGTGGCACAGTCATTGAAATATTAGAGGTCTACCGACCCTCATACAAGCATACGAGTACTCCCAGTGAAGCTCAGCAAGTTGATCTGTAGTGGGAAGTGTCAGTATAATGTGATAAACAGTTTGGTGATCATGTAAGAGCACCTTTCTTGTACTTTCACGGTCAAGAAGACTTTAAATAGATGTTTCTTGTGAGTGCACTTGGTAGCTTATTCGAGGCCTGCTTTTTGTTTAACATGTACACATCAGGTGCTGAAACCGCAGGCTAATGTCTGCCAATTTATATTTCAGGCTGCTGTGGAAGTGTCATCTTTGTTGCTAAACTAGAGAACATTGCTATGTGGAAGCATGTAAATTAGGATGATGTAATCCTCAGAGTCATTGTGGGCCATGTGTGATAACTGCGGTCCATGTCTAGAGATGCTGAAGTAGTTCTATGAATTGTAGACCTGTAAATAGGAGACAAAATGGGTCAGACTTCATGTGGAGATAAGATGTGGTTCTTGCAATACACAGAGGTCTGTAGAAATGATTTTAACCATATATGTGTTCTTGTATCCCTGAACTTGAGGCTGTTTTCATACCAAGCCAATGCCACCAACTTGAAGCAAGGGAGGCAGAATTTGATGTGAGGGGGAACCTTCTAAAGATATCCTTTTTTCTTTTTTCCCTTTATTCCCCAAGATCCTTAGTAAATCTCTTCACAGGAGTATTTATAATAGAACGAATCATTGCAAATGTATCGGTTTCATTAAAGGATTGGTGCTTTTTCTGTTATACTAAGACAACTATGCTGAGATAAGTAAAATGTTCAATTGTCCTGTCTTGTAGACCCCTAAGATCATTAACTCTTGCTAGAGAAATAAATCTTTTAAGAAGTGAATGACAGAAAAAGAAATGAATAGTTTAATTCCAGCAGTAATTAGTGTGTGGTGTACACAATTTAAAATACCCTGTAGTACGTGTTGGTGCATGTTGACATGCTGTATTGAAGAGCATGTATGGCACACTGCAGTGTCAAAAGCAGAGCAGAGATGTTTCCACAGGTGCCACAACTCAATTCCTCTCCTAACTCTCTCTTGTTTACCCTTTCCCCTACCAAAACCACACTGTTAATGTCAGACTTCAATGTTGCTATTACACATAATCATTATTGCACCTTATCATCTCTGTTTCTTTCATTAGTGGCCATGACTGTCTCACCACAAAGAGCGTTGGCCCTTAATGCATGGCAGTCTGGCAGTCGGCACGGTTTTCTGCATTCATGGTCCCCAAGAAAAATCAGAGAAGGTTTCTTCAGCTGTTTTTTGCTTCATTTGAGGTGACGGGTCCAGCCCTCCTATGGGCAGTAGGTATCATGCCACTCAGCTTGCAGAGCTGATGTGGCCAATGCACTCTAATGTAGTGTATGTTTCTGGGCTGAAAATGCCTAGGTCACTCCAACACTATTTTAAATAAAGGTGGAATGATTGTTGGTGTTGCTGAGGTAGGTAGTTAGGATAAATAGTGATGGTTTTCCATTTAGCAGAGTTCAGTGGAACTTACTGTGATCAGGGGCTAGGAATGCTTTCTGTTCTGCTGACAGATTTATGGTGTTATCAACACTTAATGAAGTGGTGAACAGTACTAAAAGACCTATGCATTGTCTATGCTTTTTTGCTGACAGAGAGTAGAACATTAAAGCTGATATTAGCAGCAAGTGATGCAGGTATCAGGTATATATTTTCTGAAATTAAGATTTTACTGTATAAAAAGCATGTTTACACTTTGGGTTGTTTGGGCTATTTTTAAAATATTTTTCCTTGCTATTTTGAATGCTAAATGATGTTTATTAAAAATTCCCTGTATTTTATTTACGAATCATTGATTTGTAAGTCATACAGGTTCTTTGCACTTGCCAATTAATATATTTCCTGTGTTTTACTAAACAAGAAAGAGGCTCAAGCCTTGTCCTTTTTATTGTAGTCTTTTAATTCTGTCTCACTTTCTTTGATGGCCCTCTCTTTCAATATTCAGAACATAACGATGGAACTCCATAATACTCAATTTGCTAACTGTCTGAAATATGTTATCACATTAGAAAGGGCTTTTGAAGGGTGAGAATGAGCCAACAGATAGTCACATTGTGTGCTCTGTGATGAAAGACACTTTGGAGGTCATTTTTTAAAGAGAAAATCAATCTTCAGCTCTGAAAGCTTTGACATTGATTTACATTTGGCCAAGGATCTGAAGTTTCCTTTTGGAAAATGGATGAACACAAAAAGAAGCAATATTGCTTCAAGACAACACTGAAAAGAAAAAAATTATTACTTTTGTGTCCAATTCTGATCTCTGTATATTGTGAGTAGGAAATTATTAATTCCTATGAAACTCTTATGTTGTGACACTTCCACCATCTTAACACCTTCTAATACATTTCCTGTTTTCTGAATCAGGGATATATACTTGCCATGTCATAGACCTTTTGTGATAATAAATAATGAAAAAACTCAACTGAAAGCTGGGTAGTGCAAAGTCAGGAAAGACCAAAAGAAAATCTCCCATGAACTGAGACCACAAAGCCCCTGGGGCTCTGTGCTGACGTGCGTGGCTGAGCCTCAGAGCTGGCACTGAAGGGTCATCTTCTGGCCAGACTCCAACCATTTAAGATAACGCACCTTTTATGTTCTCCAGCAAAAGATACAGGTTTACAACTGTGACGCAGATGCTATTCTGCATTGTGTTTTAAAGGTAGACTGGAAGGGTCAGGATAGTTTATGCTTTCAGGCAGTGTAAAATTACATTTACTATGAAAGGTGTGTTGCGGAAGTCTAAGACTGATTCTAGGGCCTTTACTGATTGGGGTTTCAAATGGGAAATGACAATTGTAAGGTTAAACTCACACAAAAGTAACTGTAATTTATGGATTCAGAAGCAGAGTTCTGTTACCTTAGCTTGGTTTGGTCATTTTGGTAGTTCAGAGAAATTTTGCAAATTTTATAAATGCTGGCCATTTGGATAAACTACTTCAGAGAATTGTTTTACAGAACTGCATGATTCAAAGAAGTTTTAAATTGTGTAAATCTTGCTGTTTGTATTCTTGTGTAGCTTGTAGCTGTCTGTTTAGCAAATCAAACACCTGAGAACTCTGTACATTGACTTTATCTGAAAGAACTGCTGAATAAACATCTCATCTCATTTGATGGTGAGAGCAAGGGGTGTTGAAATTAATAGATTTCATTTGACTTAAGAATATTTTGAACCAAACCCTGATGTGTATGCATTTTTAAGCAGCTGACAGATAGCCTTTTAAAAACAAGCTTATCACTTTGACACACTGAGCCTCAAAATGAGGATTGCTTTTTGCATTTAGAATTTCTCTGTAGGAGTGAGAACTTGCCACCAAATTGTTCTTTTAGCATGTTACCATAAAACTGCTTGCTTGCTTGTAGCAGGAACACTTCAAAATACATTTTGTCAAGACACATGTTAGAAAAAATTGTGAAGGGGTATGAGGCTTTTAATTCTGCAATTTAATTACTGCAAATTGTTATTACCTTGCTATTTGAGGGTGGTACTGAAAAACACATTTTTGTTTATTATTATTTCTGTTAATGTCTTCATCTCATTTTAAATCTGCATTTTATAGCTTAATTCCAGATCAACAGTAGTATAGTTTTCTATAACTGTAATAAACAGCAGACCCCTCACTATGGTATATCCAGACTCTCACACTCCAAGATCTAAGGGAGCAAAAAAATTATTTAACTTTAGATTGAAAAAAAGACCCCCAGAACTGAGATGTCTGCTAGGTCAGCGCTCTGATTCACTTCTTTCTTTTTCATGTTTCTGTGTAATTTTTTCTATTTTAATTTTCCAGCTGATCGGGGAGTGGGAATTGCAGTGCTGTGATGCTGTCCTTCTGTCCCTATGGTCATCTGCCAAGTTCTATAACTGTATCTTCAGTGTGTCTCCATTTCAGAGTGGAAGCTCCATATGTCAGGAGCTTTGTGGATTTCTTCCCAGCTATTGAGCATTTCCAGACACTTTTGACAGCACTGAGTAAATTGCACTAATGGGCTCAGAGGAAAGAGATCTGCTAGTATTAAAATCTATTCTAAAATATTCCACTGTTGGTGAGTGATTACTTGTCTGTACACAAAGAATGCAGGAAATTAAAATAAAACTGACAATCCAGTTTTTGTAGCATTTCACCTAGGTAAATAAGATGACACTTAAGAAATGTTAGTTGTCCTTGAGAGGTCTTGTCATATGTGCCATGGCTTAAGATCTGAAGTCACATTTTCAGTTCATATATGTAAAGTTTAAGCACATGCAGAGCCCGTGGAGCTTTTCAAGCTGGTCACCAGTAGTGTCACAATAGCTAGAAGCAAGAAAGAGGTTCACATTAAAAACAGTGCGTTGAGTGATACAGCATTGTCCCAGCTTTGGAACATGGAGTATTTTGCTAGTAGATGTTTCTACCATTGTTAATGCTTAAATGTATTAGATTAAATCTATTTAAAATATGCATATGCAGTCTAGTCTCATTTTGTTAGATTACATGGTAGTGGTTTCATAGTTACTGGTATGATCCAAGTTTGCTTGAAGAATCTCACTGACTTGAATGTTCTTTGGAATAGATTCTCAAGTTGCACCACTGTATTCTAAGTTTTAATTTGACTCCCTTTTATCTGTTGTGATCTGGTGAATTCAACCTTTTGCTGGGATACTTTGGAAAAAAAAAAAAAAAAGAGTTTGATGCCATGCAATTCCTATTTAGAGATTAAAAAATAACCTTTTCAGCTCCACAATGCATCAGTATGTAAAGTCAAGGACCATGAAAGGCAGAGGCCACTTGTGAGCAGTATGGAGCAATTAACTTGGGTAATAAGAGAGGGATTTGTTCAAAAATATTTCTGTATAATTTAGGCCAGAAGAATATTTTTCAGGCAATTTACTAACTTCTTACGACACAATTTGTGTAACAGCAAAAAAACCTCTTAATTTTTAATTTTCTACAACATATCGCAACTTGTTATCAAGGAAACATGGATCATCCTGTTAACTATGAAACAAACCCCTTCTTCCCACTGCCCCCTGTTCTTCACCCAGACACCCTCGTACCTTGCTTAGACTGTTCCTTTAGATGGATTCAAGCATCTGCTTTGGTCCCTGTCTGTGTGCAACACTTATGTCTCCAGAAAGAGTACCCTACCTCTGCTGTCCCTGGGGGAAAGAAGTTCCTTCCCTCCACCCCATGCTCCCCACCCCCCCTTCTTTTTTCTCTTATGTCTCTTTCTAGGACAGGATTGTGTGCAGTGTATCTTTCTTGCTGTCTCTCTCACACCTTTGTCAGGAAACAGTAAAGATAACATCTGATCTTTTTTTTTTTTTTTTTTTTTTTTTTTTTTCCCCCTCTGGAACACTTCTACTCAAAGAGCTTGCTTGTATAAGAGTGTGCTCACCTGAGGACAGTGCATTCATTTCTTCTTCACAAGTCTTTCTCCATTTATAGGTTAACCATTTTGAATCAGTATAAGTGAGCAACAAGCCTTCACCAATTTGTTTGTATCATGATTTCAGGAGAGAAATGGTACATACAGCAGGAACTACAATCCTTCTCTGAGTGTGAATTTAGAGATTCCCAATTGCTGATTTACCAAGGTTAAGCAAGCTCTTTCAATTCCAGTTTGGAAATATACTACTTTCTTCCATGTTATTGTGATCTCTTAGATCTTTTCAGGTAGGTTACTAAAGAGATATGCCTCTACATTGTTGTAGCTGAACGCAGGTTATAGGTTATGCTTATTTTATAAGTAAAAACTTGTCACAGTTATAAAGACTGACTAAGCATGTGATGTAAACATAACCTGACCATGCTGCTGCCGTTACTGTTGCATGATCCGGTGGGCCCTGCAATAAGCTTTGCCCTGGAACTGGCAATTCCATCGGGGTGACAGAGGCTGCTCGCAAACCAGTCTGCGCTGCAAGCCTTTTTCTTCAGCATGCCTGAGACAGCAGTGCTCTGATCTGGGAGTAGGGCAGGGTAATAATAACAAATCAAGAGATGTGAGCTAGAAAAATGTGCCTGGGGAGGACCTGGGTTAGAGAATGAAGCAACTCTGGGATGATTTCTGCTGTACAGAAGTCAAAAAGAGGAAAGATGTGTGGGAGCTTGTGACTGCCAGGGCCTGTGGCATTGCGGTGTTGTACCTCAGTGCTGTCAGTATGTATCCCTCTCCTTCCAGCTCCCTCTCCTCAGCAACAGTCCTTCATTTATTGCTTTCTCAGATGTATTCCTGTCTCTCCCAAGTGACCCATTCCCCCAGTTAGAGATGTGCTCATCTTGGGATGATTGCAGCTTCCTCAGTATTCTGGTTTTAGGTTTTCTTGCTGCGCAAATGGAACTTCTCATGGTACTGCACTGGGGATATACCAAGCATGGAGGTCTAAGCAGGGCCAAGTCTACTGCTCCCATGGTTTAGCCTGAAACTCACAGCTAGTGCTCTGGGTAACGTGTTCCCCTAGATGAGATGCTGTACCTCTCATCTGTCACTTGAGATGATGGGAAGAAAAACTGAGACTCTCCAATTTAATTGGACCCATATTTGCCCTTTGGAAGGAGATGGGTCCAGCAGGAACAAAGGGAAGGACTGCATCCTATGTAAAATATTTTTGAAAGCTACTAATTTGGAACTGCTGCTGTTTTGATATTTGGTGAAATGGTCGTTTGGAGATAGGTCAGTTAAGTGAAGCAATTGTAAAACAATTTTATATTATTATATACAAGCTCAAGGCAGAATACAGTTTAACTTTATTGGTATAGGACAGTGATTGTGAAAATCCTAGAGTAAGTTTGAATACAGAGTACAGCAAAGCTCCATTTTGTCTTTGAAGAATTAGATTTAAATGAGGATTTGACGAATAGACTGCATGTGTCTTTGTAACAAGATTTGACATCATTAGAGGAGTGTATGCTTCGGCTCTGATAAAAATTATATCATCTGTAATCTTGTCAAGAAAAGAGTTACTTCAACGATCACTTTGCAGGCGTTTTTGTGAGAGTTGGTCCAATTTCTTTGTTGTCCATATAGACAAACTACTACTTGTCCATAGGATACTCTAAAGGTGACCATAAATCTTCACCATCAACTCATGTATGTATGCTAACAAGTTGACTGGTTGAAAGTCTTGGACCTTGAGTGTTGGTGATTTTCTATTTAATCCTTAAAGAGTATGCTCTCAGAAGAGTAGAATAGTTTCTATATAAAGGAAAACAGTAATTCAACAACATAGTGCAGTTTGGAGCTTTGTGGTTCACCTTCAGAATACAATGTGTTATAGTAACTTTGGGCAGATATTTTTCTGTGTCTAACCTGAATGAAAGCTCTGTGACTGCTTAGTTTTTATTACCATATCATAGCTTGTAAATCATGCTGTGTTAGTAAGGGCTGACGTTATTCACATGGAAATACTAGTCATCTTGACATTCTTCCAAATTTGTTAAAAGTTTTTAGCTAGTACAGCAGAGGCACAACTGCTATATATGTTCATAGAAGTCCTTAACTGGCTGACAGACATACTTCAGTATTATTCCCAGGAACTAAACATGTCTTGTACTCTGGTGGTATTCTGAGTTTGAGAAACAGATAGCATGCAATACTCAGTGACTCATTGTGCCCAGCACTGCTTTTCCTTCACAGTGGTTTTAAGGAAGATGAATGCTTTGCTTTCCCATCTCTGTGTCTAATTTTACTAGGCCAGCAGGCAGGAGGACTTTCAGACCACCACGTGATGGCATCCAAAATATTAAAACTTGAAAATGACCCGCCAGTTTTAGTTCAGTTTGAGGAAGTTTTCTTAGAGAATTCTGGTTCATGAAAATATGTTGCAAGTAGGTATGGCTGGGTGTTACTACTGTGCTGTCGAACATTGTATCTGTGTGTAAAACATCTTATGTTCTTACTTTCTGGATAAATGCACAGGGCCGTGCTTTAGTGTTAATTTGTAGCACTCTACTAAAGGGACATGAGGGAGATTTGTTTGTCTTGCTACAAAGCAGAATTTGGCCACCAGTACGCTGGCAACAATCATAATCTGTTGGTTTTATCCTTTGTGTTAATGGGCTGTTAAGGGTAAATTTCTATCTTGAAAGGCAATAAGATCTTGCAGCTCAAAGTATCTGCTTTTATATTTTCTTACCAAAAGAGTGACTTGTCCAGAATGTAACTGTACCTCTCTTTCTCTCTGATATCTGTGTACACACACACTGAAATAAAAAATGAGGATTTATAAGTAATGTTTTGGTAATTTTTCTAATGCACATTTTGTCTAATCTTATAACCAAATATGTTTTGCATCATAAGTCATGGCTGCATTTGACTTTACTGTAATTTTCTGCTATTTATAGCAGAAGAAATTCCTCATGCTCTAGATAAAGCTATTTAAAATAAGTTTTTGCTATCGCCACAAGCGACGATATAAATTAATCTAACATGTATACCTGCAGAAAAGAAATGAAATCATCTAAAAATCAGAAACTTATATTGTATATATTTCAAAAACTTGCAGATTTGTTTGAGGCAGCCTGCCAAAGATAGCATTTGTTTCCTTGCAGACTTTGTTGTAACAGTGTATTTAGAATCATTTTATTCCTGAAGGTTTTTTCTGAATATTTTAGCCCATTGTTATAATGTGCTTAAGCTGGATCCAAAAAAATTTTTAATATGTGGTATTTTCACATATTATAGTGTAATCATAAAAAAAAAAAAAAAAGTTAAATTTAAATGTTGAAAAATGAAGATGTGAAAAAAGATTGTTAAAGTGATTTCAGTTATTACCCATTTAATACCTGAAAACACATAATACATTGTGATTGATTTTAAATTTTTAAGCAAAATACAGTTTAAAATTTCTAAAAATTCGGTGACCTTCATGGACATAAAAGTTTGCAGTATTGATTGAATTCAGTATTACCTATTTTCATGTCCAAAATCTCCCATACACAAATGAAAATAAGAAAATGAGGTAATACAATCTAAATTTGAAAACTAACACTGCAAAATGATTTTTCCCTGGAACAAAACAATTAAATTGTAATGAACAAAGTTTTGTATTTACAATAACTTGATCAATCTTTAAAATAAGCGTTACTTTTGACTTGTTATTAAAAGCACTTCCATAATTAGCTTTTTGCTGTTTATGTTTTTTCGGGATTTCTCTATAGCAAAGTTTCTCTTGTATTTTTTTTTTAAACACAGATATCCACCCATTCCAGAACTAATAATTGCTACAGCCAGAGACTGAAATGGTATGACTGGATCTTTAAATAAGTTGGCTTTGACAGCTCCATCATTTTCTGAGAACTTGGAACGGAATTTGGGCTTGGCTTCTGTACTGTCCTAAGTTATAATGCCATCCTTGCCTAATGAGGGAGGTATGCTAGTCTTGGATTTTTAATGTAGCCTATTAATTATTCACTATGCTTGTACCTCTAAGTTTCAATGAAGTAAATGTTTGTATTTTTAGTTCATTTGTTTACGTTATTTGAGATATAAAGATGTTGATAGTTACAACATTATTTTTTAAAGATAACCATGGAACTGCTCCTCTGACTTTGAGTTCGGAACTACCCTACCAAAGCACAATTAAAAGAAAAGTCAGAAAGAAGAAGAATGGAGTCATCACTGCAAATGTTGCTGGCACAAAATATGAAATTGGTAGGAAGCTACATATTTTGTTTTCATACTGATAGCCACTGATGTGAGTGAATTACTAACTAATGAGGTGAATTAATGGACTGTGCATCAAGGTGACAGTGAGACATTTCCAAAGGATTTTCTTCTGTAAGATACCTTTTTTTTTTTTGTTTTTTGTTTTTTTTTTTTTGTAACATTGAATTGATAGGTTTGAACACTGCATCTGTTACTCCCCATTTGTTACTCAGGGAAGGACCTTAAAATGCAAGAACTTAATTAATCAAGAAGGCTGTGGAAAAACCCTTGAATTATGAATTATTTATGTGTTTGGAAGTTTATTTAAGGCCTTGAATGATGAACAGTGTAAATTTCGTGTTAAATACTCCAATTATACAGAAGTTTCTCAATAAAATCTGCTAATGTTTTGTATTTTGATGCTTGGGACTACTTCAGAAAAATATTTTCTCCTAGAACTTGAGATATGTCTGGCACATAAACACTTTTATCTTTTTTTATATTAAAATAATATATACATTTTCTTTTGTAACTATTGTACCTTAACTAAGGAGACATTCTAGTCCCCTGTCTGTAGTGACACTCACGGTCTTCACTGTTTCAAAATTAACGTATGTGATAGCCAAGATTAAATCTAAAAGCTGTGCGAGTGGACTTTTGATAGGTGATTGTGGAATTTCCTGAAGCTCTTTACAGTTCCCATCAGTGGTAGTGCTCTGATTCCAGCTTCAGTACAAGGTGCTGTAACTTTGTAATGACAGGTTTGCAACAGACTGATAGAAATATTGTAAGATAAAGAGTAGCTAGTGTTCCAGCATTTTTCTCATACAAGTTGAATATTGGAAGTGTTTAAAATCTTAATAGATTTTTTTTTTTAAATTTTGAAAATGAGTTTATTTTAGAGATTAAAAATAATCCCTAAGTATACGATTTCTCCATAGTACGTGTAGTGATACGAGAAATGGGATTTGTGAAAACACGTGATGAAGATGAAACAGCTAATCTTATATGGTGTGATTCTGCTGTGCAACAAGAAAAGATTGCTGAACTTCGGAACTACCAGGTAGAGTTGTAGTTAGGATTTCTGACATGTTTCAGTAAATTGCTTACTGCTTTACTCTGAAACATTCAGTAATGTGTCACTTTTGGCCAGTTACGTTTATATGGAGAGAAAAAAAAAAAAAACCCAACCACAAAACACTGCCAACCAGACTTCAATAAGGCTATACCTCTACATATTTTAAAATCTTATTCTCTTTTCCAGAGTTACTTGTTCATACCACTTGGAATCTGGTGTTTAAATATTTGGGGCGGTTCTTTCTTGCTTTTGTCTGCCAGTTGGGTGTTGTGAATGATCAGAGCTGGAAAGAAGATGCAAAACATCATTTATAAGTTGTTCATAAGCTTTTAAGCTGTAAGTTAACAAGAAGAGCTCTCTCCACAGTTTCTGTGAATAAATAATTCATTTTTTTACCATTTATGATAGCATTCTTTGTTCCTAGATAGCTTTGTTAATAAGAGTATGATAGTCTCGTTTCATGTCTGAAATTAAATATCAATGTGCATACTCATGCTGGTGGAGGAGAATACAACTTACAGCATATTTGGTATTGATGAAAATACATAGTATAATGTAAGATATTATCTTAAATAATTTATATGTAACACTAATTATGTTTGCCTGAGCATGCAGTTGAACATTTTACATGATTGTATTAGGTATGCCAGGAAATCTAAGAAGTCCCAACTGCCTATCTTTTTTTCTTCTTCCTTAGAGAATCAACCATTTTCCAGGAATGGGAGAGATCTGCAGAAAGGATTTTCTGGCAAGAAACATGACTAAGTAATCTTTCTTTTAATATTAAGAAGTTTTTCAGCTGTAGTATTTAGTGCAGTACAATACTGAATTGTTGCTTGTAAGGTTTGTTTATTTTTACTAAGAGGCTATGACAGGACCAAGAATAATTTCCAGAGTTTCTTAATAACTTTGGCTATGGTCCTGAATCTGTAGCATTGGAGTGGGCTACTGTATCTCTCCAATTGACTTCAGTGTAAAATGGTGTCGGCTCAGTTATCTGTCTGTGCATTGCAGAATGTAGGAGATGCTTAAATGATTGTATAATATACTTAATACATAATAGACCCAGGTATATATCCTATAATGGTAGAACAGAAAAAAATAACTAGTATGTGGATGGATATTATTTGTTTAAAATTATTAATAACTACATTGTTTTGTATCTAAAATTTAAAAAATGTGAAGTGTCTTACTATTTATATAAGAAATAAGTCAGAGAGGCTCATTTGTCTAATTATAAATTCTCCTCACTCTAGCGGGATAACTAGGTTCTGAGGAATTGTCCTAGCTGAGAACCTGTGAGTAAGACCTGTAAGAAAACAATACTAAATAATGATTCAACAGCCTGGAAAAAAGGAAGAGTTTAGAGATAAATGTGTGTGAATATTTTGATTCTTCTAATCTAAATTAGTGTAAAATGCAATGATTAATAGAGTTAAGCTTTTGGGCCCTACACTGCATTTCCTGTTACCAGAACAGAATTTGTTTTCATATATGAATGTAAGTAATATGATATCTCCTTTCTCTCTATTTCCTTTTCTGTTTTGTGACTACAACGCATAGTGTGTAGAAAGTATGCAACTGTTATGATGCAAATATTACATGCATTGCTATGTTGTCTATGTGTTCTACATGTGGACCAGAACTTCCTTGTGTCAATAAATGCTACACAAGCACTTTTCACTGCTCCTTCTAGACTTAAACTCTAAGTAAAAACATAGAGATAGCACAGGGAGGCAAACAGCAATTTGGAGAGGTCTTGGAAACAGTGAAACTGCATTGGTCAGCTTGGTAGGCAGTGGTATCCCTGTGTATTGCTACAATTCTGTGATTTTTAAAAAAATGTGCAAAATGGAGAAAAGGTTCTTGTTATCATGCACACATTGTTTTCAATACATTCTGATTATACCTCTCAACCTACCGAATTCTGACTTTCAAACAGTTTAAAGGTACTCAATGTGGAGATTGAATATATTATATATAAGATGGGATTAGTTTCTCTGATATGATAACTCTGGGTCAAACATATCTATGGTGTGACTTCACTTAATATCAGTAGATATAGCAGAGTTTTAATCAGTCTGTTTTTCACAGTGCTGACCTCACAATTCAATACTTCGTATTCATAATTTATAAATGTCAAAATGGTATGCCTTCAGACTGCTTGTGAAACAGACGTGTGTGAAATCACAAGTCAGTTGGGATACATGGTTGGGCCCGCTCTTGTCTGTAGTGGAGGATTTTGTTCCATACAGCTGCTGTTCTGTCTTAAAATTTATTAGATCAGGATTGTGCAGAAACACTGATTCTGTTCTTTTGCTTTTCTGCTGCATGCAGTCTTTTCTGTTCCTTTTACTGACTCGTACAGAATAGCTGTGGATTTTGTGCCATTGAAAGTTCATGAAACTATTGCTGAGAATTGGTGGAGAGTAGACTCTTCTTTTTCTTTTACTTCTACCTTTGTTGTTGTACTGATCTCATGCTTCCATTTTGTGCAAGCTCTTGAGAATGGAGCGAAAGAACAAATCTACTGGACTCTGAGGCAAATGCTGTTTGGGAGGAATTGCACTTCAGGAATTCCTCTTACAGCCAATATCCAGGCACTCTGAATCACAGATCAATGTGGTTTTCACATGCAGAAGGATGTAAGGGAGTGATGTAATATGGAGCATGTGTAATAAGAAAGAAGATGACCCAGCAGTGAAAGTGTAGAGATGCAGAGTAATGGAAGAAATACACTCAGGAATGTATTTGAGAACAAAAGGAGGAACAAGCCTTGTTTTCAAGGGGAATAATCAGAACACAGAAAAGAAGAAAAAAAAAAAAGCAGAGGTGCCATCGTAGGGCCAACTAGAGACCATTTGTAAATGGTTTCTTAGATGAGATCTCCTCGTGTGAAGGATAAGTGGGGTTAATGAATACAGTAAGTGGGGGTGAAGGTGTACAGGATGAATGGAAAGGGGAACAGACCCATGTTTGAGAGAGTCATTTTTGCAGCACCTTTTTTGCTTCCATTTAAAAGGTTTGTGAACTGATCATGGACCAAGAATCATTCTCACCCATACCTACCCACTAAACTCCTTTCATGCCTGAGAAGTTAGAGGATCTTGAAACCTAAGCAGCTGAACCTGCATTATTAGACTGACAAATCATGTCTTCAGTAACCTATGTTTTGTTTAAAACTTTTGATTCTTTTGCACAGAAAGCACTCTGAGAAACAAGAGCACAGTCTGACCACATCTGTGAGCTAAAATAGCACTCAGAAGAACAGTAATTTGCTGTTTAATTCTCAGACCTCCTGGTAAGGACTGCAAAGGCTAAATGATAGAGCAGCACAGTGAAAAAGTGGTTACCAACAGCAGTGGATAGCAGATGTGCTGGAAAATAGGGCTATTGTAATGGAATGGGTCTTGATTTCACAAGCTACTCGTTGATGTTTCTAAGCCATTTATAAATAGGGCCAAGCAGGGAAAGAACAGGGCTGAATTCTTTTGTTGAGTTTTAGTGAGCACCAGGATTTGTAAACAATGGTTAAGTATTCTGCTTCATGTTATTAAGTGTTTGTAGTCTAACCAGTTATGCATAAGATAGAAAAAGGCACAGAGAGCTGATGTGCTTGCAGTCATGAAATAATATATCTAGAATACCATGAAACTATATTCATTGAGTAGGGGGTATGTGTATTGAAACATGTGAGTAAGTTAAATGGCAAGTCTCTGTCATATAACACTTCAGGATGCATATGATAAATAATTTGGAGAGGGATGGAAACTAACACAGAAATTACTTTTTGCCTAAAAAGAGGATAATTTCTGCCTAGATAAGTTATTCAGTTAGCAAGTTAATAACATTTGTGAAAATATAGGAAATGGAGAGTAGTTTAAAAATATGCATGAATCAGGAATTATAATACCTATTTATGTTTTTTAAAACTTTTTCTGAGTATTTGGTGGCTTTCATCAAACCAGATTTGTAGAAATAGTATTTACAATGAAGCTGCAGAAGCACTGAGTCTCATGCAGTACTTCAAGATTTCTATAGCTATTGTGGTTTCTGCAGAGTGTTTGCTGGGTAGTTGGCTAAACAATTTGGTGACTGTGTATCTATTATACCAGTAGGGCTTGGCAACAGTCCTGGCCTTACAGATGTAATTGGTGGCTCTGTTTTTTCCATCGGTATTTGAGTCACTTAAAGAAAAAGCGACTTGTGCTTCATCAGGGGTGTTATGTAGGCTCATAATAGAAAAGAAAAATTGAAATGATATTGTAAGTCTCTTTTAAGTTATCCTGATGCTATTAGTTTTCATTACAAAAGGAGAAGTATACCTAAATCTGTAATTAATTGAAAAATATTAAAATTCATCATAATGCCGTTTTTTAAAATATTGAAGTTGGGGAAATTCCTATGTCAGTTAATCTATTTTTAAACATCCAGTCACTTTCTGTTGGCCTGGGAATATTTGTATTTTAGATGTGTCCACCCTATGTTACAGAGTAGTTTTGAGTTACCCTAACTGATTTCATATGAAGTTATGTATGAAGTTTCACGTAGTATGAATACCTGAAACAAGCTAGCTGCACCAGTATTTAACTCAGCAAAGACTAAATTTATTCTGCTGTGAACTATGGTATACCAGTCTGCATAGTACTACCAAGTCCACATTGCTCCTATAACTTGGCTGTTAACCAGTATTAAAGCTACCTTGTTTAAAGCTAACCCATACCTATGTAGCCCATACTGTCAGTCTGGTGTGGGTATATGCTTCCTGTCTGCCAGATACACAGCTTTGGGTGATGGAAACTTCTACTAACTGAATTCTCTGCCATTTTTCTTCTTCTATTTGTCTTTTCTGCACAGGCAACAGAGCTATAAAATGAGATATGCTTACTACCTCAGCTGCCACAGCTACTAAAGCAAGAGAGATCAGGATCTTGCTGCGTCCTTTGACCAGATTAAGTTTCAGAGATTGTTCCCTATGATGTCTTAACCTTATTTTTGTTTTAGTTCTTCTATTTTTTTTCCTCCCTTGTCTTGCTTTGCATTTCTTTGTTCTCTTCTGTCTAAATAAGGTGCTCAGGGAATCTCAATCACAATATGCTGGTACTAAACACAAATCCAAGCTTGTGTGTTTTACAGGTGCATGAGCAATTGCTTGACCTGTGTCAAAGTGTATTTACTACAATTCCTTACTTTTGAAATTCCATCAAAAGACTAGAAAGAAACAAAAAACTCTTCTTAAATTGCTTCCATTTTAATTTGAAATTCAGTCCTTGTTATTACTATTTCTTATACCCGTGAAGAAACTCCAAATATTCCAGGTCCTCTTTTTTTTGTGTGTGTTGGTCTTCATACATCCCCAAACACATACCTATATGAAAATTAAAACACTTACCAAATATCCCCACCCTTCCCAAAGAAAGAAAAAGAAAAAAACAAAAAAAAAACCCAACTCAAACAAAGGAAACGGAGTAGCATTAAATCATCAGGGTAAGTGAACAAAAACTATAACAGGAGTGAGATGGATTCCAGTAACATAATAAGCAAAAATGCACAAGATAGTCTGCTTTTCTTGTTCTTAAAGTGTGCATGTGAGTATGTTAACTGTTCTTAAACTGCAGAAGTTTACTTTCATATTACAGCATTTTGCTAAAATGTTTTCTTGTCAAATTATTGTAAATGCTTTTTAATTCAGAGGATTGAGGCATCAAAATAGTTAAAGGATTTTAACTCAACTACACTTTTTTGCAGAATGATCAAGAGTCAGCCTCAGGAGTACAGTTTTATTCCTCGAACATGGATCTTCCCTGCAGAATACACACAGTTTCAGAACTATGTAAAAGAACTGAAGAAGAAACGTAGACAGAAAACTTTCATAGTCAAACCAGCTAATGGTGCAATGGGACATGGGTAAGTCGTACGTTAGCTTCAGTCTTCTCACTCACTAAAGGTGAAATCCAATGCTATTTAAAACACTAACAGAAGCTGTGTATTAGTAAGAAGATTGTATTTCCAGTTGTATGATGTATGAAAGTTCATGTATTGGATGAAGGAGCAACAAGCAGAAGCAGATAAGATATAAAGCTAAATCAAAGTGATATTTTAATGTTGTTATGAAAGTGGTATAATTAGAGAATGCATTTTCTGATGTTCAAGTAATTCTTAATATCAGGATTATTTTAATTATGAATTTATATGAAAAATATATGGATTAATCTGTTGCTCTTAGACTTAGAAGTGAGAGTGTATTGGGCATAAATAGCAGAGTTTAGGTGGCTGGGAGCTGCAGGGGTGCCATATGTGAAAGAAGATCAGGATCCTCCACAGTTCTAAGACCAGCTCAACCCCCACATTGTGTACTAAAGCTGCTGCCAGGCAGAGAAGCACAAAAATATTTGAGAGCAGCAGCTCTGAGGTGTAGGAGAAACAGAGGAGGCACTGTTGGAGGTGATACCTGTGCCAGAGGAGGGATAACTCTGAAGAGACTGTGACCTGCAGTTGAATTGAAACAGTTGATAAATTGAAAGGAACAGTAGCAGCATAATCCAGAGAAAAGCCTGGAAAGTACTTCAGTATGTTAGGAGTATTCAGCACCAGAACACTGAAATGTATCATAAATAATAGAGGGTAAGATCAAGGCAACAAAGCTATGGGAATTCAGGGTTAATAATTATGTGCTGAAGAATATTAACTATTACAGTTTTTTAAAGGTCTATGTAGTTGGGTACTGTTAGTTTATAGTCCATATATAAACCATTTTTCACTCTGATGTGGGGAAACTGGAATACAGAAATACTGAGCTTAATATATGCCATCCTTATTCACACTGATCAGTGTCCTGCTTTGCAAACAACATCACTAAGTCAGGTTACTACTGAAAGTTCTTTTCAACCTGTACTTTGGGCAGAAGTTGTGACAAAGACTGGAAGCCTATTTTTAGATCTGCATGGAGAATAATCACAGAAGCTGGAGACTGGTTGTTCTGCCAAACAATTTCTAAAGTGTAGAGGGAACCCATTATTACAAACTGTTCAATCAAAGAAAGCAGAGAGTTATTTTGAAATGGTTCATTGCCTTTTTTCATCCAGTGAAGCACCATAAAGGGCAGGAAACCAAAAGGCATTTAAGTGAATGGAACTTTTTCTCTACCCTACAAATCAGATACACAAGTTTCTTTCTGCAGGTAAACTTTAGCCTGACTACCTGGTTGGATGACCATGAAAATCTATTTCGAAGAGTAATGTCAAAATTCTATGTTTTTAAAATAACATTTGTTTTTACCAGGATCTCTTTAATAAGAAATGGAGAAAAGTTACAAGCTCAGGATCACTTGATTGTTCAGGAATATCTTGACAAACCATTTCTTATGGAAGGCTACAAGTTTGATTTACGTGTGTATATTCTTGTAACCTCCTGTGATCCATTAAAAGTATTTTTATATCATGATGGACTGGTGAGAATGGGCACGGAAAAGTATCATCCCCCCAGTGACTCAAATTTGGTAAGTTGAAGTTCATTCCAATTTATTGCTTATGCGTGTAGACTTTTACCTGGGTAGTGTTTGGAGGAGATAAAGTAAGTTGTGACATGAGATGTAATTGGTATTCATCTGGCTGAACTTTTGCATTGCCACTGAAGAGTAAAAATTAAAATGAAAGATAATTAACTCATACTTTTCTACTAAAATCAAAAGTGTAGCCATATTATTGCTTATGTATAAAAATTTTATATGACATTGCATGTATGTATGCTAAAGAGTTTAAATATTTCCTAATAGAAAGCAAAAAATATTAATTATTGACATGCAGCCCAGAAAAAAATCAAGTAAAGAAAATAATTTAAAGAACAGTTACGTTGCTTTTATATTTAGCTGAGACTCAGTTTGGGGTTGGGTTGGAGGGGTGGGGAGATGAGGTGCTAGGTCACTGTTTAACATGCCTGAAGTTTAGAGCTTCTGCTGAGGATCCTGCAATGTTTCAGCCATTGTGTTGGGAACCTATGCAGAAAACAGAGAAACAGCGATGCAAAAGACCAGTGCATGAGCGTGGTCACTGCAGTCCCCGAACGTGAGGGAATGTGCTGCTGGTGCTGCCTGTCAGTGACCGCTTCCACAGGGAAAGGAGTGTGCACTTTGACAACTGTAGGATGATACGGCAGGGCTGCCTGTAAACTTGCAGACAGCCAAGAAATGGTAAGGGATGTGCCAAAGTTTTTGGACACTTGAATCCTCCTGTTCCTGTATAGCATCTTCCCCTGGTGAGAGTTGTAATGTCTCTCTTCTGGCAGACACCAAAGTGCAGATGTCTGTAAAGAAAGAAGTAGATTTGAAGCACTGGGAGGCATCAGTAGACTTCTTTCTTATACCTCACTGTATTCTGTTGCTACTGTATCTTTCCTTCCTCATACCATATACTTTTAGAGCTACTCCAGTGTAATTATGCAATAAATACATGGAGAGCCTTTTTCCCAACTTGTCACTTAAAATTGTGACTGTCTCTTAGTGCACCTTTGAAGAATGCAGGTATAATTTGAAGCCCAGTGCAAATAGTATATTTGGAAGAGTTCCAATATTATATTTGTAATAGTTTGCTATTAATATTTTTTTACTCTTACTAATCTCAGCATTAGCAGTGCTGAAATATGCTCTAAGCAAATAAACAGAACAGGCAATTGCTTCTGTGTTCTCACAACTGTTCTTGTTGTAGTTTGTCTATTATATGAAATAACCTGGCTTATCACTAATGGCATTGTTCTTTGGATGACATTGTTCCACAGTGGCATTGTTTCAGATAACTTCAGACTAAAGATGAATTCAGATGTTTAACAAAACACTTTCATTTTTTTTGTAGTCTGAAAAATAATTGCTTTTGTCTGAAATAACTTGAATTTCATGGAAAGATGACAGCTGTAATGACTCAAAACCAATAGGTTTCAGAGTGATTCTCAAAACAGTGATTGGAAACCATGGAAGAAATTAATTAATTCAAGTGCTAATACACTATATTGTTAATTAGCCTGCAATTAAATTGATTGGTTTTGTTGATTTCATTAAGTTTTTTAAACATAAGTAAGTGCAGTGAGATAAATGACAGCAGAAGGCTTGTGTTATCTATTGACTGTCTTATCAAAAAGAAATTGGAACCGAAGGCTTATGGTCAGCTTCGAATATCAATTACACTCCAGTAAAGAATCAAACATGACAGAGAACTGTCACTGTGATGAGGACAGTCATTATGGTAGTGTAAGTGGAAAGCTGAATGCATACCTGTACTGGTAGATAATGTAAACATATATATCATGATTTATAAATTGGCATTGGAAAAGTAATTTTTTTTTTTTAAATTCAATTGATAACATGAATCTATTGCTGGTGACGTTTTCCTCCATAGAGAAACTATAGCACTCACTTTAAGCATTTATGTAATGTATATCCTGAAATTTACCTCCCTCTGATGTATGGCTACCAGCCAGTCAAAAATGAGCAATTTTGGCAGATATCAACAGAGCAGATGAGTTTATATGTAAAAGATATTTTAAAGTATCACTATAATGAGAACATTTCTCATAAATAAACTACAGTGAAAACTGAAATGTGGGATTGTCTATGAAACAGATGCCAGAGTGTTTTTTAGCACTTTTAAAGTAGCACTTCAAAATACCATCTTTATTGTTTGCTTCTTGCAGAGTGTAATAATTCTGTAAGTTATGATAATTGCTCTTCACTTTTTTAGGTAGTTATTTACATGCAGACCTGCAAAAATGCAGATACATTATACTGCCTAACCAGATGTTGATTGCAGGTCAGTTGACTGCAATTGGCTTAAATGTGAGCACAGGTTTTGTTATAAGCAGCCTAGAACATTTGGTAGATGAAATCTCCAAGAATCAGAAACACTAAACCTACACGTAGTATATTTGCAAATATGAACTGTTTGACTATGGAATTATTGATTTAACAATTTTTTTCTTTTAATGATTTTGAATTGACTATTCTAGATTTGTATTCAAGGGTTTTTTTGATGTCTTTTCTCTCCTTTCTTAGAGTCAATTGTATATGCATCTGACTAACTACTCTGTCAATAAACATAATGAACACTTTGAACGGGATGAAACAGAAGACAAAGGAAGCAAACGCTCCATAAAATGGTTTACTGAGTTTTTAGAAACAAATAATCTTGATGTCTCCAAATTCTGGAGTGATATTTCAGTAAGATAAAACTAATATGCTTTTCTTTATTTTGCGTATTCTTAGAAAATTACTTGTTTCTGCTGTCCACTTTATTGGAATCCAGAATGATTTCTGAAATTTATTAATCCAGATTCTCAGCAATGCATGCCACAAAGGACATATTATAAATGACTATTATGTTTTTTAAAAGACTAAATTCAGAGTCTGATTATAAATTTAATAAACTTTTTTCTGAGGGACAAAAGCCCTTTCAAACAGTTATTCACATAAATGATATGGTACAAAGGAACCATCCCATTTAAATTCTTGAAGACTTTTTCTAGAGTATAAAGTGAATTTTATCTGTGGATATTTACAAAATTGTGGTCAGCATTGCATATATCTGTGGACTTGAACCTGCGCCGTTGAAGTCAGTGGTTGTTACAGGTGTCTTTAGGTGAGGAACAAACCTAAGATTATTAGAACTTAAACACTCTCTTTACATATGATTCTGAGAATACTTATTGAAAATTACATTGCAAAATGAAATGGGTGATGATTGGCTATGCTATACTTTGTTCCCAATATGCCTTTAGTATTTAAGTTACTACATATCTAAAAGTACATATGTACTATGGAAGGTATAGCAATATACTCTAGAGTTGTATTAAAAAAAAATATTTGTTGCTCCATAGGAATAGTTTATTTAATATAAAGACCATTTATGTGGTATTTTAAATCTTATTTTAGTAGATACTTTAATGAAGTTTAAAAGATTAAAGTATGACACACATTAGTTCAATATATACTGGTGTCTTCTCTCCTGATGAATTTTTCTGAAAAAAATCCCTACAGGAGTTAGTAGTGAAGACTCTCATAGTTGCAGAGCCACATGTTCTTCATGCTTATCGCATGTGCAGGCCAGGGCAAGCACCAGGAAGTGACAGTGTCTGCTTTGAAGTCCTGGGATTTGATATTCTGCTGGACAGAAAACTAAAACCATGGCTCCTAGAGGTAAACCTCTTTAAACAAATGTAAAGTAAATTTTTAAGAGTAAAGTTAACTAGGCCCCAGCTGAATCCATATCTATGTAAGAAAACTTCCAAAGTAAATCTGTGCATTGCAGGAGATACTGTTGTTGAGTACACAGATGGTGCTTTTTCTGCAGCCTTCATATGGAAACTGCCTTGCAGTGATTTTTGGAGACTCAGGTAAAGGTAATTATTTTTCTGGAGGAATGTTGCATTTCAGATGCTTTTGAAAGTTTTAATGAGAAATGTATTATGAATCCAGTTATTATTGTAGCTGAAGGATCTTGTTTATAGCAATTGATTACTACATACATTTCCTTCATGAGTATGGCTCTGTAATATGGCTCTGGAAACTTTTTGAATGCATGGTCTTAATTTTCTTTTTCTGAGGGTATGTGTTCTTTTCCTCTACTGTGGCTTTTAAAAGCACTCACATAAGCATAGGAAATTAATTCAATATACATGAAATGCTGTCAAAGAATTGGTGTGAATGGACTGGAAGAAACATTTCTCCTCTGATATGTTAGTGGTACAGTAAACTTAAGTGCTGCTCGCACACATTTTTCAACCAGGAATGTTTGAGGTTTGTCTATTGTGTCTCTTTAATGATACTATTAATAACATATAGATTAAGTTGACTTGCCTTTTTTCAGATTGTCTTATATCATTATGTTAACTAGCTGGGGGGCTGTACAGCTGGAGGAAAAAAAATAAAATGTATTAAAAACCTGCCTATTGACAATAAATCATGAATATGACTTGTCTACTGATGAACAAAATGTACACAATTAATTTACTGAATTATAACCTTGTTCTCAGGCCATTAATACTGTCAACAGTTGTTTTGTTGTGCTTATTTCTCTCAAGGGATCAGTATAATTTTAATTAGAAGAATAAAATTCCTTCACTGTTGCCATGCAGGCATAGGCATATTTGATGGCTTTGATGTGTTAGTCAAAAGCAGCACTTGACATGTCAGTACTACATTGACATCTGATTTTGTTGAGCAAAGCCTACAATCCTTTTCATTTAGCTCTACACATGCAGATTATCATCTGTAGGTTGCCTGTAGCTTGTATGTAAGTATATGTAGTTGTTTAAGTACAGACTGAAGTTGGCCTGTGCATGCACTTCATTCAGCCTTGTAGCAGATGGTGACACACCTCATTTATAAGAGATGGTGAGTCAATCTGTAGTGAATCTGTTCTGAAGGACACCCTTATATCTTCTTGGATGTTTACATGCAATATGGAGATTTTAGGGGGTTTGATTCACCATTTATGACAATGGGTCTCAGAGGAGAATCATGCTATTTCAGACTCCTTGTTTGTGGGGGAGGGATCTCCTAAAGTAGTAAGTGCTGCTCTGGTATTTTGGGTTGCTGAAGAATAATTCAGGACTTGGAGTTGTGTATCTGATTATTTTTTTTTTTAAATACAGATGTTTAATTATTTAATTTTCTGCTTTTGGTGATACAGATATCCTTCTTATCAAGCTTATTTTGCCAGACATTGAATTAAACTAACAGAAATTTAAAACTTTGAAACTTAGTAATTCAATTTCTATACTCATCCATTAATTTTTACTGTGCTTATTTGTGTTTTTTGCAGCAGTCTCGGAACACACACAGTATGTATATATATGCACACTGTATGTATATTATATGTAGTGTAGTAAAGTTCAAATATGCAGTGTATATATATGCACACTACATAATATGTATATTTCTATATAATTTATTTCCCCCCCCCCCCCCCCAAACCACTTCTGGCTTCTTCCCCAGCTTTCCACTTTTATCTCTTTTCACCATTTCCTTCTTGCCAAAACTCCCTTAGGGGAGTGAATCATTTGTTCTAACAGTAGTAACAAGTACTAATCACAGGGCCCTGAATGTTCCCAGTGTTATGGGAAAATTGCCAAAATAGGATTAGGATGGTAAATCTAGTTTCATATTTCCATACCTCATGTAGCTTTTCTGTTATAAAGATAGCTTAATAAACTATTATAAGAAATAAATTGTGTAACATTATAATGACTCTGCTTTCCTGAGATGACTTTTCTTTTTATTGCCTTGATGCGATGTAGCTCTCCTGCTCCTTGATGCTACTGAACTTCCGGAACCTTCTGCCGAAGTGAGGGCTGTGGGAAATGCGTGATTGCCATCTTGTGGCACCAAATGTTTCTGGCAAGCATCTGTGCAGTCCCAGCAGCCTGCATTCTTTCTGAGTAGCAACAACTACCTAGATCTCCCTTCAGTTCCCAGAAAGCTCAGTTTTACTCTTTTTGACCAAAATTTCCTAGCTAGGTTATTTTATGTAAATAGGAAAATCATACAGTTGAAGTTCTTCGATGGACTCCGGCCTTGTTTAGCCTCATTATATCCAGTTGGGATCACAAAGTTGTGATCATTGGAGAGAAAGGTCACATTTTAATAACTGCCTCGATTGCAGGGTACCCAAATTCCCTTGTGATTTATGCGGGTGAGAGAAGCTCACCTTATATACAGATCCACAAATTTATTATTTAGTGTAACTGAATAGCAAAATCTATTCAAAACTTTGTTCTTAATCCAGTTAAAATGACTTTGGACATTTTAGCCCAAAGTATCCAATTGTTGCTAATTCCTATTATTAAAGTAGTTAAAGCTCACATACACAAGCTTTCTGGCATCTACTTCTTTTTCTTGTTTAGCGTCTCTCAGACGCTTACTCTGCCTGTGCCCCTGGAGATTGAAAGGCCAACAAGGGGCAGGAGAGGTCTGCTTCTCCAAAGGAAGATAGGTAAGTGGTTAAAGCAAGTTGTCAGTGTCTTGTGTTTTTCACCAGGAAGAACACACTGCTGATGGTGAAGGTTTCTTTCTCTTTGCTTTTGGCTTCATTCAAGGTTATTTTTATTCATTTGCTGCCACTGTCCACTTACTGGCTGTTCATTCACTGGCCAGCAATTTCACATTGTTTCCAAGTTTTACCATAAAAGGTTTATGTTTCCTGGATTCTGCTCTGTGTTCTCTTTGCTATTGCTAGACACAGTGTTATCTAGTTCACATGGTTACATTAACATAGTGAACATTACTTGGCCACTGTGGTTGGTGTGTATCTCAGAGTCTCTGGATTTTTCAAGGCCTTTGCTATCATAATTTGCTTGTACTTTTGGGGCACCTCACTCAGTCCTTTCTTCGTCAACAGTATTCCAGATGTGCCTTCCTGATAAAATTACTAATGTTACATTAATTCGACCTAGTTATGTGTATGTCCCAGTTCTTGGGATATTGTCTCTCAGCTGACAGATACATATACAATGCTTTGGTAACCAGTTATTATGAATAACTATTGTGATAGTATCACTGATACATTATCAAGATTACTACGCTACTGTTTTACAGATTAGTCAGCAACCACATTTCTTGTCTGGAAACAAGGGATAGCTGTGTGAAAAATAAGGGACAGTACTTTCTTTTAAGGGATATTTTAAGAGAAGAGCACTTTTCTTAATGTTTTTACCCAAGACGTCTCAAGATTCTCACCCATGATCACATTTGACAAAACAAGAATATATTCAGTCCATTACATGAGTAAAATTATGTTCAGCTATCGAACAACTGAATATATAGGGTAATGGTATTTCCATTTCTTGTACTACTTAAACTACAGCTGTATGGAAATACATTTCAAATGTGTCTCATTGCATTTAATTGGCACTTGAATTGTTCTTGTGATAATATTTTTCATAAAGCTGCTGCATAAAAATAATCTTTTTTTGTCCGAGATAAAATTCTGCGTCTCAATCAGCAATGTGGCTTGTGGAAAATGACCAGTCTTCAGGAAAATATAGAATATTCTGTCCAGTTTTGTGGCCCAGAGTAGGGAAGAGACATTGACAAACTGGAATGAGTTCAGTAGAAAAGTGCTAAGGTAGTTAGGAGGGCTGGAGCACATGCTGTATGAGGAGGAGCTGGAGGAACTGGGTTTGCTTTGCTTGGAAAGGGATGGCTTTGTGGGCAATCACCAACTATATGAAATTTAACAAGAACAAGTGCTGGATTCTCTGCCTGGCATGGGGTAATCCTGGTTATACATACAAATTGAGGGATGAGAAGCTGGAGAGCAGCCCCATGGAAAGAAATCTGGGGGTTTGGGTTGATGGCAAGTTGAATATGAGTCAACAGTGTGTCCTGGCAGCAAAAAAGCCCAGCTGTGTCCTAGGGCACATGAAGCACAACAAAGCAGCTGGTCAAGGGAACTGCACTTGTTTGGCCCCACCTGGAGTACTGTGTGCAGTTTGGGGCATCTCAAAGAAGAAGGACATCAAACTGTTAGTGTGTCCAGAGTGTGGCAACCAAGATGGTGAAAGGCCTCAAGGGCAAGACTTAGGAGGAACAGCTGAGGGTCACTTGGCTTGTTCAGCTTGGAGAAGAGAAGGCTGAGTGGTACCCTCATCGCAGCCTACAACTTCCTCGAGGCGGGCAGTGGAGAGGGAGGTGCTGATCTCCCCTCTCTGGTGAGCAGCGATAGGACATGAGGAAATGGAATGAAGCTGTGTCAGGGGAGGTTCAGGTTGGACATTCGGAAAAGGTTCTACACTCACTAGAACAGGCTCCCCAGAAAAGTGGTTGTGGCACCAAGCCTGTGAGAGTTCAAGGTGTGTCTGGATGACACTCTTAGTCATATGGTTTAGTTTGGGGTAGTCCTGCGAGGAGCAAGGGTTTGGACTGGATGATATTCTATGATTCTGTGATCTAACTGAAGGCCTGAAGTGGGCTTGAGAGAAGACAGTCAGGTGCTCCTCAGAGAGGCACAGTGAAATGGCTGGGAAAACTCAGGAATAGTGCATAGCGGCATGATGTGGAAAGGTTGTTTGAATGAAGAGAAAGAGAATAAGAGAAACAAATACCTAGAAAAACTTTCTGCGTGATATTTTGGGAATTCTGTTATTGTTTCAAAATAGGGAAATATGTCCCTTGCTGATGCTCTGATAAACGCACATGGATGATTATGCAAAACAAGTGTGCTGCAAGTTACTTGTCAAGGAGAGAAAACTTAAACTTTTCATCATACAGAGAACTTAAGGTGAGATTCTCATCTGAAAAGTAACTGAACTAGCATTGTGGGCACCCAAATTTGTTATGCCTCCGTGGTTTCCACACAGGTATAAACCCATTTAGATTTTACAGTGACGCTGGCCATTGTTTCATAATAAATTAGAACCATTAAAAAAAATAAAATTCCGCAAGCTCTATAGTGAGTCAGCTTTCCACGGAGCACATGATTTATATTAAAACAGTGAATGGAGAACATTTTGAGTTTTTTTTTGTCAGGTACAGACAATCACCTGCAATATTCAGATTGATCTTAACAGTCACAAGTTAAGAGAATGTAAAAGTATTCTGTTTGAAGAAAGTGTTTACCACCTTACATGGTCAAGCAACAGCTCTTGGACTGCTGTTTCAACAGTATGTGTATTTATTGTATCAATATCTACTGATGTTTTCTCTGTTCTGAACACAACAGAAACTAAAACTAATGCATATTCTGGCATGTTTCAAAATATATGAAAATGTTGTAAATCAAATTTCATGTATAGAGAACCCAAGAATTCACATTGTTTATTCCTGAAACAGCAATCTGATGTCAGGATGAGAGGCCTGCACTGTTACTCTGCTGAGATGAAGGGCTCACTTCTCACTTCAGTGTCTCACTTAAGTTATATGAAGTCCAAATAAAAATAGTATGAAAAGTAATATTACAATAGTTACATTACTGTGTAAAGTAGAATTGTTAACTTCTCGTCTCTGCATATAATGTTAATAACTTTGATATAGGAATTCTGAGCTTTGTAAATATAAATTTTAAGCATGGTGAATTCCCATTCTTCTGCTCTCAAGAGTCAGAAAAACATAATGAAACTTGAAAATGCAACTCTGTAAAAACATTGGATTTTTCATATATTCATTGATTTAACTAACATTTCCTTAAAACATCTTTTGCAGTTTGTTGAAAGTTTGAAAAGGAACAATATATTTTCCTTGTAGGTTTGCAACAGAGAGCACTTGTTTTACTTGTATTCTTCTGTAAAAACAATGTGTTTCATAAAGCACTTCTACAACAGTCAATGAGGCAGTGTTAACAAAGGGGCAGTACATAGGCATTAGTGGTCAGTTAGGTGAGCAGAGAGCGCCATTAATTCTGCCCTCCTGTGGTCAGCATTTCAATTATGTGATGAGTTTATATATGCATATATATAAAAGAGAAGCTGTAAAAGGTCAGTTGTCCCTTGACCCAAGAGATTAGCAATATTTAGAACCTGTCCAGTTACTATTAGCAAGAGCAACTGGTGAGACTATTCTTTTAACTCTTTGGTTCAATCCTTTCCTTCTTTTTACATTTTTTTTTTATTTATAAGAAAGATGACTTCATACCAGTGATTCATGTGCCCAGGCAGCCTCTCCCTCTGTTGCCTTGGAGAACCATTTTTGGGGATTGCTCTTCTGCTGTCTGCTGGCTTTTTCCTCTCTCTGACACTTGTCCATGGGTCCTCTTTGCTCTCAAACAGTAGCAGCGAATCCGCTAAGCACACAGGGATTTAACTGGCTCAGTATTTGTCTTCAGTGTAACTCCTACTCTCCACAATTTTCCAGTGAATAAAGAGTTAAAAAGAGTACAGTTTGATTTAACATCTAATATGGTGTTACTGTGGGCAGTCGCCCAAACTGCTGGTCTAGCAACTTGCCTCTATCTGGTCATGTCTATTGGATGAGATGTTTGTGGTTGCTGTTTGGATGAACATCTGATTTATCATTCCAAGCAAACCATGCTTTTACAGTCATTCAGCCTGCAGAACTTCCTCATGCAGGGCCTGCACAAGACTTGGTCTGGTGTGGGGAGGGGAGAAGTGACATGAAGGCAGGACTAAGAGAGGGACAGCACCTTTGTGGCAGCCTGCAGTTGCACCAGACTAGGTAAAATGTGAAACTGCACCTGTATGAGGCAGTTCTGTGGTACTTAAACTGATCAATGTACTGGCTGTGAGATGTCTGGTCGTCTCCTTTCCTTTGTTGAAGGCATGCTTCCTGCTCCCTTCCCTGTGATGACACTGGTACTTGTAGGATTCCTTCCTGAGATGGTCAAGGACCAATAAAAAATAACTTTGTCACGGTTAATCTTAATGTGGATCACTGGGATCAGCTTTCTCACTCTCTGTGACCCCCAGTGCCAAGACAGTGAAGTAGGCAGAGTATGACAGCTTGGATTTGCATTTATTTAAACTGCTATGGAAAACCAGCCTTCTGCTTAAACTGAGAAAAAGGTGGCTAGCACTCTCACAATTTTTGAAGTTTAGAAACGAGTGATTAGAGTGAACTTCATGATTGTCTCTAATCAAAGATCTGCTCAATGATAACCAACCACTAAGGGCATTCTGTGTAGTAGGATTTTTATGGCTTGTAAATTTCTTTTGCTTTTTGAATTCTATTGTTAGCAATCTCAATAAATTTAATTAAGAATGAGAACTTTTCCAAAACGTTCATGCTATTCTACACATTGAAGAGAGATTAAATTCCTGTAATTGAAAGGATGAAATACTTTATTCAATTGATTTTAGGTTTATACAGTCATCCATGTAATTTCTCTTTATATTTGAAAGGTGGTCTTAATAGGTATGCATGACAGATAGTGGAAAATTTATTTTCCTACTCCATGTTAATATGGTGCAGCAGTGGGAGGTGAGAATATGCTCTTTGACTGTTTTGGTAAAGTGGTGAAATGCCAGTCTGAAATTTATCCCATGTCTTGGTGAAGAAGAAAATGATGTAACTTACATACTTACAGAGTTTCATTTTTGTAAAATCAGAATCCTTTGCAAATGTAACTGTGAATGGAGCCTTCATAGGAGGTACTTCAATTAATGCTTTTTAATTTAAGCATTGCAGATATGAGGTCCTCTGCTGACAAGTATGAAATTATGAAATACACTGAGCTACACAACTGCTGTGCTTACAAGCAGTTTGATTAATTGTATGTGCTATATTCAGAGAAATTTTAATTATGAAACCAAGATTGGAGATTTCAGTTGGAGAAATTAAAAACTTATGTGGACAATTCAGTTCTATAGCTATTGAAGTCATAGAAAGTAAAGAAGCTAAAGTATCATTGTCAGTAAAGCAGATATTTGGGGGGATAAAACTATGATATTGTATAAATAATAGATGTGACAAACATGTCAAGGAGTCTATATAGAGGAATACTGTATTTGTTTATCAAGCAATTTTCCTTTTCTGTGCATTGTTGTATGCAACAGATTAGAAAATTTGAAGTTTTAAATGTAGTTTATTCAAACTAACCTAATACAGAACACTGCCATAACTCCAGAATTAGTGTTGTAGAATCTGTCAAGTAGATTCAATCATTTATCTGCTAGTTAAAGAGTAGAGTAGTGCTGAATGTGGAAGATATTCAGCTAGATCAAACATGTAGTTATTTTATTCCTTTGAGTGAGGTTCCAGGTGGTTTGTAATATGAAGACACTGTTAAGGAAAAAGGCATTAGTTACCTCTGAGAACAAATGAGTGGAGCATTAAAAAGGTACTGTGTGATGAGACTGTAAATTGCTGTGATAGCCAGTTTAGTTAGTTGTGCCCTTTGCAGGGAACATATTATCTGTATGCTCTGGAGATTAGATTGTCTGCTACATGTGTTTTTTCCTGGCATTGAAGAGGTGTTTTCTGCTCTAAAAATGTTATTTATGTATTAAACCTTTTTTTTTTTTTTTTTTTTTTTTGTGACTTAATTATGGTTTCTTGCAGATTCACCTCGAGTATAGATGGTTTTGTACATCAGAGACCTATGCTGTGGGTTCAGGTTATGAAGCGTTGGATGGCAATGCTGAATGAAGATATGCCCCATTTTTATACCTCTCATAATTCCATCTACACTTAATGATAAATAAATATTTTAGCTGACACTGAAGGTCAGACCGACTTTTGAAGTTGATGTTGTGAGAAGGGAGGTGCATGAACAGATGAAGAGGGTTAAAGAGAAAAGTTTTAGTGAAGTATCCTTGCGCATAGTCATACTAAATCAAGAGGCAGTTCGAGTACACACATAGACAATTAGTATGGAATAGCTAATGAACTTTAAATTCACAGCTGCTTTCTATCTATTAACTTTCTAATATACCCAATTGCCTGGGGTTTTTTTTGTTTGTTTGTTTGTGGGTGGTTTTTTTTTTTTTCGTGTGTGTGTTTTGTTTTGTTTTGTTTTGTTTTGTTTTTGTACCGGATCTGCATCTACTGCTATCTGAAACATTGCACTAGGCCAAGTTTGCAATAGCTATCCAGAACTGGATCACTGTTATTACTGCCCCTTTGATTCACTTCAGGATTGAAGTCACAGTAGTATTCAGATTTCAAACACTGTTCATAAATGATATGTTAAAAAGTTGAGGATGCAGGTGATACAACAGTGCTCCAGTTTTAACTATGAATGCTGAAGCTTTTCAGCCTCTTAAATGACTGCATTGAAGTGACAGAAACCTTAATGTGGAGTGATTGTGTAATGTCTCATAATAGAATTTCAAATGTCTTCTTATATCTTTCCCAACCCCACTTTAATTTTCTGTTTAATAAACACAGTCAGTATGGTTTTGTTTATTCAGAAGTGCCAGATGTAGATTTTTGGCAAAATTCACCCTGTAGGAGAAAACCTATTTAAATAATTTTTCACTTTTCATAGTGTTAATTCTCACTGGTGCTCATATAAGTAACACATATTTATAACATTTTTATTAATGTAGAATATTATACTTCAAATTGTTGTAAGTCTAGGAAGAACCTAAACCAAATATAAATACAACAGTGTGTACTTTTGTCAAGCTATCAAGTTGGATGCTTCAGTGCTGTGTACACATGTGTCTGTGCATCTCTAGGAATGCAGTATCGGACCAATTTAGCATTTTATATGTTCCAAATAAGTTTTTGTATCTGACTGCAGTCTCACTGAATTTAAGGATTCAGTGTACATAAAAAAATCAGAAATTAATTTGTTGGAATTTAATAAATATATTTGTCTATTCACTTCTTTTTAATGCATGCAAAAACATTATTTCAAAGTGGAGTATTGTTAGTTTCTATGTGTTCATATGGAGTAAAAAATGCAATACGTGCTACAGAATATAATTTTGTTCAATACCTAACATTTCTCCTCAGTAAACAGTTGGGGCTTGAATTTATGTCTCTGTTTTCAGTCCAGAGAGCTTTTTGTGTACTTAGGTATTTGGTGAAGTATAAGGTTCCATACTGGATCTTCACACATATGTTTTTAAACATAAATAAATCCTTCCTGTATTAGACAGTATGATATCTCAAAATCAGAATATTTCCAATTTATTTCAGTTATCAGCTGCGTTTAATCAATGCAGCTCTAGTCAAAGTGTTTTGTTTAAACTTCATGTTGAAAATGAGACGTAATGTGTCTGTGGTCTTGTCAACTGCCACTACTCTCTAATGAAATGTTGGAGAACTGGGTTTTAATCCTTGGGCTTGTTTCTCTGAATAATTATATGCTTGATTAGCTGCAAGTGCAACATTAACATTTTTTTTAAAAATGAATGTCAGTAAATTTATGTACTATATCACAGTATAGAAAAAAAAAGTCAGCCTTTGTGAAGTGATAGGAGACATACAGGTCAGTGTAAGGAGGTTGCTCAATTAAATATTTGGATGAAAGTCTTTCAAAAAAGAATGTATACACTTTTCCACTACTTTTGCTGAATCTTCATGATTCTTCCTTCAACATCAGACCCCATTGCTCACTTTGTCAGTCTGTCTGCAAAACCAGCAAACATGCTGATTCTCAAAGCCAAAAGGTACTCTGCAACTATAAGCATAGGTGATGGGGCACCTGGGCCTCAGCAACAGGACAGTTGGGGGCTCTCCAGCCGCAGTAGTTCTGTCCCACAACTATAGAGGCTCTAAGATGCTCTAATGTATCTAAAGTGTTAAAACACTATTTAAACTAATTATTTTAATGACCTGCTTTTGCCCTCTGCTTTGAACATACTGACTGTATCCCGCTTCTTATTTGCATGGGGCACAAGGTATTAGTTTTCACTTCTGAGGCTCTTTAGTATTTGTCCCTTCTGTAACCAGCACTGCTCTTTCACTATGGAGGTGAGATTCCTACTTCTCATTAGCACACATCACTCATGTATAAATTTTTATAACAGCCTGGAAGGTGTTCCTAGAAATGTTGATGAAACTACTTCATTATCCTTCCTCAAAGCCTTCAAAAAACGGAAGCTCTTTTTCAGGGGATCCAAAGCTTGGCAGTGATTATACGGTGGTTGGTGGAGACTCCTGGCTGTTAAGTGTGTGATTTAGTCTCACCGATTCCCAGTTACATTTCCCTTGTTCCTCTGTAGTTATGGTAACACTTTTAATATCTTGTCTTGTACTTAGTTTATAAGTTTTTTGTTACTGAGACTGTTAATTATTCTACGCTTTCATGCTATGTACTGATTTAAAAATGTAGATCTCTAGGTGTTGCTGTAAAGTGTATCTGAGTAGTTATTTAAGCATACTTGAGAAGACCTTGAATTTTAGAGCCTCCTTCTGTCCTTATATAGTTGTTACTTTTTAGAGAAATATTCAGAGTTGCTTTCAGACTGGGAACTAGGAAAGTGTTTAACTCTTGCTGTGCTGTGCTACCATGGCATGGCACATAGTCTGTTATAATGGGCTTAACAGCACTTTGTATGCTAAATTTTCTGGTGCAGCAACAAAGAATAGATTAGACTGCATTAACAGTGCCAGTACTGGAATGGTGTTCATTGTAAATGTTTGGATAACTTGGTGGCTGAAAGGTACATCCCCTGGCTACCAGTATCTATATTACTTAATGCTCAATTTAAAAACAAACAAACAAACAAACAAATGGAAATGAGCTTCTCAATGTATATTCTCTTAATATCTGCTAGATTTGAAAAAATAGTTTCTCCAAAGCCTGTTAAAATAGATGTGTTCCCAGTGAATGTGAACATTCCTGAGTCTTTCGTATCTTGTTTTTTTTCAGATTAATCGTGCCCCAAGCTTTGGAACAGATCAAAAAATAGACTACGATGTCAAAAAAGGTGTTCTGTTGAATGCATTAAAGCTTCTCAACATACGGTAAACTTGTCTTCTTTTCTTCAATCTGTCTCTCTCTCCCTCTCTGTTGCTTTAATTTTTTTTTTTTTTTTTTTTTAAATTTGAACTGGACTAGGAGAAAATTAAGACCTTTTTTTCCACCTTCTTATTTTCAAAATATAAATATTACCCTTGCTGTCAGTTTTGCTGTTGAAATTAACTCAAATTTGTTTTTTCTTCTTGCTTATGTGTTTACAAAAAATAAGTGGTAATAGTAATTTTTGTACTTTCTTTTTAAATGATTTTTGAAACAGGTCTTAAAGTGGGGATATGAGTGCAGTCATGGGCATATGGCCAGGAAATTTGCTTTGGTAATAGTTTCACATACAGTCAAAAGCCATACCCCTCTACAGGAGAACTTTGTAGTTGGGGCATGTTGGAAAAAAATCACACTTCAGGAAAATAGATACAACCACACTTGTACATTAAATTATAGTATGGAGTCATTATAGTACGTCTTAAACTGTGAAAATATTGTAGCCATAAAAGTTAATATTAAAAAAAAACCCTCTTAATGAGCATTTCAGTTCTAATTTTATATCATAAACTTCACATGACTGACTGGAAAATAGACAGATGATATACTTGAGTTGAAAGTGCATCTCATCTCAGCTGTATTGGACTGACATATTTAATATCATCTGTGTTTCAGGACAAGTGATAAAAGGAGGAATTTAGCTCAACAGAAGGCTGAGGCTCAGAAAAGACTATATGGTCAAGGTTCAATGAAAAAGCTGTTGCCAGGTTCCTCAGACTGGGAGAAGCAGCGCCACACATTGGAAAGGAGAAAAGAAGAATTGGTAGAAAGGAAAAAAAATATGCGGTTTCTTGCCCATGGTTTATGCTGTCTTTTGTTTTAATTGTCTTATTTTCTTGATTTGTAGAAGGAAAGACTTGCACAAGTACGTAAACAGATTTCCAAAGAGGAGCATGAAAACAAACACATGGGGAACTACAGGTAACTATTTTTGACTGTGTTAGTAGGAAGTATTCAGTGCATTCTTTAAGAATAATGGAAACAAGTATTTGTGGTAGATGATAATTTTCTGCCAGAAATGTGTAGGCATTAATAGAAAATATATACATGTATACCAAGTAGTTAAGTTTTTTTTTTTTTAGATAGTTCAGTTTTTGATTCCAAGTTTTTGCATGCACTTAAGAATTTATATGCCATCAGTCACTCTAGTATTTGTGCAAGACATTTGCTTGAAAGACATGATTGTTCACATTCAGTGTACCAAGAACCATGACTGTCATTATGGACCTGTTCTATAATCACATATGATGATTCTTAACTCTAGGGGGGGAAATGTAGGGGTGTGAGTATTCCCCTATAAAAATAATTGCTATCCATGAGGCTTTCCAAAAGTTCAGAAAATTTATTGGTGCTTCCATCATTTTTGATAGAATGGCATTTGAAATATTCATATTTCTTAGTATGCTTAAACATAAGTATGTTCAGATTCCTTGGTAAAATACATTCAAAAGGAAGCTTTAATTTGTTGGTTATAATAGATATTGTCCAGAAAACAATAATTTTGTTTCATTATGTAAGTTATTATTATTATTATTATTATTATTATTATTATTATTATTATTATTATTATTATTATTATTATTATTATTATTATTATTATTATTATTATTATTATTATTATTTAATATTTGCTTCAATGAGAAATGAAAGGAAGGCCTATGAATATTTGGTGAAAGGGAGCAGAGTATGGGAAGACATGATAGGATTATTTTCCCACCCTTTATAATATTCATCCAGGATGTGGGATGTTTGAGTTCACATCTTTTATTCTGAATTAGTCAGAATGCCTTTACTGGTGTTCTTCATCACTGCTTTTCTGAGCAGATGTTCTATAATTCCCAGTAAATTTCTCATTTAAATAGATAGATGTTTCTGTGAAATTTTAATTTTTGGTGAATTAACATTTTGCTTACAAAAAGTCTTTCTTTGTAACATTCCCAACTTTAATTACATCATTTCTTGACATATGTGGAACTAGTACATCCAAAAAACCCCACAGTGAAACAGGCTTTTTTCATGATACTTAGACTGTAAGGAAGAGAATCACGATGCTTTAATACTTTTTGCTTTTTCGATAACTTTTAACTGTTCACATTTTAGGTTGTTTATTCAGTTCTTGACTGAAAATGAGCCAAATGTTCTTTATTTAGCTTTTTGGTTAATGAAAATCCATAAAAATACCAAAATATTTTATTTCTTCAGGAAAAAGTGAAGTGTCATTTCATGAGGAATGTGCACATGTAAAAGGGCAGAACAACCTCGTGTTTTCTTATTACCATGTGTTTGCAAAAAGGCTGAGAAATAAAGGAATCTTGGTTAGAGATGCAGATGAATTTTATCTGAGCATTATGCTGTATTTTCTCCTTGTGATGTTCTCCTGCAGAGCAGGACTAGCTTCTGTCAGGCATTGCCATAGAATTATGGAAATTTTGGGTGCTAGTATTGCTTCATGGATTAATATTGCTTTCTGAATAAAAATCCGGAGAAACCTCAGTCAACCCCAGCAGGTTTTGATTTAGTTTATGGACGTCAGTTCAGCAACTGGCTTAGCCAAGTGTCTGTCTGCAAGCACAACAAGCCTACTGATTCCAGTAGGAGTCCTGGGGTGGCCAAAGTAGCAGACATACTTTCAAGCTTTTGTGAATTCATGAGGAACTGAAGAGGATGTATATGGCTTTGGAATGGTCTTTAGCTGCAGTGTATTTCTACATATATTTAAATGAATATCCTTTATTTAAAATATTGTTCTATGGCACTTATTCAGCAGTAGTGTCAATAGCCTTAAAAAGTATTGACTGCCACTAGATTAGAGCTTCTACAGGTGTTTCATGCAAACTGGAACCATCTCCAGTTTGCTCTAGAACTTCCTCTAGTCTAATGGGATCATAACTATCCTTTTTTCATTGCAACAAAATCCTCATGAAAGATACTTTTTCAGGGAGGAAAAGACTAAAAAGGAAGAAGGAGAAAGAACCTTGTAAAAAATCACAAAATATCCACAAATACCTAAAAATCACAAAATATCCACAAATACCTAAAAATCCCATCATGCCACTCAATATATAAACGGTACCTATGCTTTTTTATACTATTGCACAATGCAGTCAATTAATTTATGGATTACTCCTTACAGTACATTAGAAATCAGTGTTCCACCTTCATAATTTCTGGCTGTGTTTCAGGCATTCGTGACAAATGGATTGGAGTGGTTTTCTTCAAAGCCCATTGTTGCTTGATGAGCATGAATAAATCACTAAGTCCTGCTTTTCTTTGTCATAATCTCCTTACCTGTGATTTTAGAGAATGATGGCATAGCTGCTCTAATGGAAAATCAGAGTCACCCTGTACATCCATGTACCAGAAAATTTTTTTTCTTATAGTATCTATTTCTTCCTGTTCATTATTTTGGAGGATTTAACAGTCAAGTGCAGTACATATTCAGTCTTTAATTTACATCGTGCCCACTAACTCAAAGCAATTGTTCAGATTTTCACTATTTTGTGTCCTTTTATTGCTGATACAAATTATTTTGTGGCTCTGAATTTTGCATGCAATATTTTGTTAGTGTTTCATGAGTCGTTCACACCTGCATGCATCATTCACACCCACCGAAATTTAAGAGCACTGCAAAACTCAGTTTGGGTATATCTCTGGAATGACCTGCATTGTATTTCTTTTGACTGGCTAATTGCTGGTTTAAACATGAATGTGTTCACGGAGTTAAAATTAGATTTAGAGAGCAATGTTCAGAGTATATATTTTATGATATTATATGACTATTATAGATGGAATACATGTGCATTATAGAAGAGACAGTGAATTAGCTGCATTACTTTTGTTCCTAGTGTTATAAGTGGCTCAGCTTCTATCTTAAACTCAATTTTTTCCCCCTATTTTAGGCGAATTTACCCTCCTGATGATAAGACATTACTTGAAAAGTATGAGAGTTTGTTAGCCACTGCTTTCCAGACGTTTCTTGCTGGGAGAGCAGCTTCACTTCAGCGGGAAATGAATAATCCTTTCAAAAGAATGAAGGTACTGGAGCACAAGAAGTATTGCCTTTATGATTTATCTTGGAATTCATGACCTTGTGGATTAGTTTCACAATAATCATGTGCGATGGCTAGTAAATAGCATTCAGTACTGTTTCTATCATTTTATTATTATTTGTTCAGCTTGTGGGCCAGATCCTTGGATCTGGATGAACTGCAGTGGACCCAGGGTGGAGACAGGCTAGATGGCTTTAAGCTACTTTACCATTTCCCTGATATTCAGCCTTACCCTTGGCCAAACCAGAGGTTGGCAGAAACTGCTTTTGAGATGGTAATTGCCTCTGTCTTACTCCAGTAATGTCCCCAGCCTGTTCACCTACTTGTATGGACCGGAATGAGAGATATCATAAAACCAGCTCCACTAGTTTAAGGCATCCAAAGCCTCTGCCTGGTTGCCTACTTACGTAATCAGAGACAGTAGGAAAATGGCTATAAAGTAACAAACTAATGTGATTTAGTTTGAAATCTAGGAAATAATTTCCCATCTTTGTAGTTGACATCATCCAGCAGTTTCACAGGAATCTTTGTTCAACCTGTTCTTCAGACTTTTATATTTAATAAGTGTTGACTTGATTTTAACTTTCAATTTCATATTGATTGCAAGTGGAAATGCATGCATCAGAAGAAATACTTTTATATCCTCCTGTGGAGGGATTCATAGTTTTATTTCAGGAATTACTAATCAAAGTAATTTCAAATTCCTACCACTTGGTGCTTGAATTTTGGGAGGATAGGATATGTCCTGCTTTGAATTAATTGTAATGAAATACCTGTTTCTAGGAAGAGGACATTTTGGATCTTCTGGAGCAGTGTGAAATAGATGATGAAAAGCTAATGGGAAAATGCACCAGGCAGCGAGGACCTAAGGTACTGGACTTCTAGGTACCAGTTTTTTATTTCACTCTGAAGAGAGGTAGTCTGAGAATTTTAAGTGAGGAATTTAGTTAGCTGATTCTGATGGAAGTTTTCTTCCTTCGAATGCCATTAGCCTTTTTTTTTTTTTTTTTTTAAGTATGAAGAGAAGCATAACCACCATTTGTCCAACTAAATCCCACTAAAATTTTAACTGGATATGAGATCCTTCTTTTCCTCTGTGAGCTATTTTCAGGAATTGTTGCACATGGCAACAACTGTTGTATAAGAGATTGCTTGATTTCAGTGTGTGAAATGATTTTTATATCCATAGCCTATCTCAAAAGAATGCTTGCATCTTTTATCGATTAGTGCCACTAAGGAATTTTGAGATCATGGGATAAGAAGCACTATGGAAGCTCAAGGGATTAATAATGACTGTGGTGTATCTGCAGCTTACTTACTTGCTAAAGGCATTGTACAGTATATCTTGGAGTCTGTTTTGAATCCAAAATCTGCTCTTAAAGTGAATGTATATTATTTTTAGCTTAATACTTTCTGGTTGTGTGTATAGTTCATGCAAGTCTTTGCCTTAAATACACTGCATGTCTCTCTAAGCCAGTGAAGATAAACAGTTTGGGCTTGGCTAAAATAAGTATGTTTCTTATATGCAAACATTTTAGGTCAAGTCTGCTTAGAATGGCCTACATTTATGTTTCTGAGCTCTGATGTGTTTGTTTATGGATGCGTGTAAATTTTTTTTTGCAGCATTTTATGTTTCTGATGACATGGTGCATGAATCTGGGCATTTCTGTACAAAATGAATGCTGACAATTGGGGTACTTTAGAAATGTGCAAGAATCCAAAGAGCTACATTTTATAGGCATGCATACTGGAAAGAAGATCTGCATACCCAATCTGGTATTAAGATAGATTTGCAGGAGCCTCATTACAAAAATGAGGATTTTGTGAGCTAGTGCTTTAATGGTAGTGGATTCATTTAAAGAAGAGAGAATAAAAAAAAAAAAATCCAGTCCGCCCTAGCAACACACTCAATCTGCTTTCTTCAGGGACTCTTTTCCTTGAGATTTTATTTTCACTTCTTTAACATAGGGTCCCTTAATTGAAGTTTGACATCTCAGTCATGTTTTTCCTTTTTCCAGAAGCCTATCTTTTCCCAGCAGCCCTCAGAGAGCATCTATCTGGTTGACTGTATGCACACAGACTTGATCTATACTATCTCTACACTGGTTGCACACAAGCTGTTCCCAAGCTGGAGGCCATAAACATTTATTAGGGTGCTGAGCCCAAACTGAGAAACCTCTATTAATTAGTTTTAAGATGAAGTTTGATCCATTTATGAGTGACACTATATGCCATGGTATTTCTTTATAGCATGCGAACGGTTTCTGTAGCTTACAAGCTGTTCTACCAATACAATGCTGTTTGCACTTACAGGAGAAAGAAAAAATTGCTTATGACCAAAATTCCCACTTTTTTTTTTTGCCATAAAAATGATGACATCAAAAAGGAAGGCAATGAAACTAGCTTATCCAAGGAGATTGTTTCTTTTCCTTGCAGTGTGCATACTTCATGCTGTACAGGATCTCTCTATTCCTGCATCTTTTTTAGGGTCCTGTTATACTTCTCAATCATTTAAACATGCCTACAGTGAAGCCATGTGACTGGAGACTTCCCTGGTTGCATAATACCCTATGCACTGCCTTTGAAATATAGATGCCCATTGTAGATGGTCCTTGTATCTTGTACCAAAAGAGCACCACCCCTTTCCTGTAAGGGGTAAGGTGCATATGGCAGTAGAATTTACTATTGCCTATCAATTTATCAGGTAAAAAAATAATCCAGCTGTAAAACTCATCTTCTTGTAATCATAAAATCCTACAGATAAAGATCCATTAGCATATAAAAAAAGTAACATATGCAAGATCTAATAGAGAAAACAAACCTGAGGGAACAGTACTGTTCACGTCATGTTACCCAACATGAAAGGTTCTTTCAGAAGGTCATAAAGTCCTGTCCTCTCTGAAAAGACAGCCTCCGAACTGCTGACAGAAGCTACTGTTAGGAGGTCAGATGCTCTGCCTTGGGCACACTCTCTTCCTTGGAAGAAGGAACAATCAGGACTCAGAAAACTGTGTACAGAATAGCTGGAATAGTTAGGACAGAGAGGTGTTTTCCTCCTCATCCTCCTCCATACATAGAAACATATATATGCATATACATTTATATGTGTATCAGAGGGGTAGAGGGGTGTGTGTGTATAAATAAGCTTTGCATGTAACAACTGTTCCATAATTGCTAGGAATTTCAGCCTTTTTATTTGAATGTGATTAGGAGCTCGGAGTAGAAAACAAGTCAAGAATTTTCCAGAATGTAGGTGTTTTTGCTTACAATTAAAATGTTACTGAATTCTACTTGGATTGAGAAATACATTCTGGAAATGTCTGGTTTATCTGTAGCCTCTAGAGGGCACCTTCTACTTACACACTGTAAGGTTTATTCATGTTTATTACATGGCACCTGTTGTGCAGGAAAAAAAAAACCTAAGAAACTAAATAACAGATATTTTAGAGGACATGAGCAATTACTTTTATTTTTATTCTTCTGATATAAAATCAGTTGAGTTTAATCAAGGAAAAATCAGGTTAGTGTAAGGGAAAAATCAAGGTGATTAGAATTGCCAAGCAATCAAATATCTCTTATTTTAACAGGTCAGTTTAAACTCAGATCTAGCTATTATTTGTCATTATTGTTTTTTATAATTTCATTGACTTTTCTTTTTATCCTTCTTTGTTAATTGATGTGAAGTCTTGGTCAGGATGTTCTTATTGCTTAGTGTAGAATGTGAGAGGAACATGCATATGATTAGTTGGAATGAGATCTACTATATAGCCCCTGTGAGTTCTGATTGAAAATGTTTATTATACCTTGTACAACTCATCAGGATTGTCTGATCAATATATCACCATGTTACACAGCATTTCGTGATTAGGACAGCTGTTTTTGAGAAAGCATGGTGTTGAGCACCTCAGTTTGTCCTTTTGGCAGGTAGATATCAAAATATTTTTTGTGTAATTGAACATTTCCCAGGGCTCTCCTCAATGGAATGTTCAGAAATTATGATTTTTTTTAAAAATCCCAGTTTTAATTTCGGTCCATTAGATGACTATAAAGATGAAGAGATCACCATAGCTTGTTATAACTTAGAGTTACTGGAAAGAAAAAAAAAAGTGACATCATGAGCCTTCTTAGGATAATAGATATAATGGAGGATATTGCATTTTTCTTGTATGCCTGATGGAAGATAGAAGAAGAAAAATTTTCATTTGTAGTTTCTTTCCTTCGATCAGTTTCTCTGTCTCATACTTTTTGATTTTTTTTTCTCACAGTATCCTTGATAATAGCACAAGATTAATTACCTAATGACACTGAATCCCATGTGCATATGGGACACCAAATACACCTAGCATAGCTTGCTGTATTCTTTCAGTTTTTGCTTTCTGCAGGATGTCAATTAAATCACTTTCTCTTTCAAAGTATACCATCCAAAGTTCCCTGATGTATTTCATTACTTCACATTGATCATTGTTAAACTGTAGCTTCAGTTACTGCAAATATCAGTGAGGGATTGAAACTGATGGTAAATGGTCTTTTGTGTCACTTGATTTATATATCAAACCATAATTCAGTATGTCCGGTAGTGTAAATCCTAGTTGAAATAAAATATTTTTTTTCCCCCTTACTATATTATGCTGTTCTTCATGTGAGAAAGATTAGGGTTACTCTGTAGTGAATGTAATTAAATACTTAAGCATTTATTCTATAATTAAGGATAAAATTACAATCTAATTTGGGAGGATTTAAATATGTACAAATGAACTTGCCCGAATCAGGGACCTAGTGTGATAGTAAAATGTTCAATTGGGATTATGAAGGAATTCAATTTCTTGGGTGTTTTTTCTGTAGCCCTTGTGTTCAATGCCAGAAAGTTCACAGCCCTTAAGAAAACTTAAGAACTACAATAGTGATAGTAGCTGTGATAGCTGTAGCAGTACGTCAGAATTGGGAGAAGAAACTGAAAAGGAAGATCACAACGAAAAAAAAGAGAAAAAAGTTTCATATGATCTTGAAGGAAACAAATACAAATCTTTGGAAAGATCAGGTAAGTTAAATGGCCACTTTTCCAAGTAAGTTTGGCATTCACAATGAATGATATAAAATGCTTCAGTATTGTAGAATGTATCAGCATTTGTAACTCAGGGTTAAACACTGATTTGCATTTCATCTTCTTTCAAATATTTACTAAATGAGTGAAAATTAATTTCAAAAAGAGGAAAAAATGACTATTCTTTTGCCAAGAATGCTGAAGAGAAAAATACACCTGAGCTACACTTGGAAATGGTGTGAATCTTCCTCTTTGCTCTCAGATTTTTTTTTTTTGGGCAGATTGTTATTTTTTTCCCTTTAAAAGGTAGTCTTACTAAGCTTGAATTTGCTGGAATATAGAAAGGATAAAGAAATGTATCTGGAAACATATAGAAGGCAATATATTCCAGATGAGATCCCTGCACAGATTTTTTGTGTGATTGTTTTCTTTCTTGCTGCAGAGCATTAGTGTGAACATGTTCTGTGGAACATAGTAGATTTAGCATGTTATTTTTTTAGTGGTGTATTGTCTCAAAGAATGTCATTATGTAATTCCACACATATAATGCTGCTTCTAAAATTTTACTTTTCATGTAGCAGCATCTTTTATTTAGTAGAAGACTGAATTAAAAAACTGTATAGCTATGCAGGAGTTGATGAGGGAGACCGGATCTGCAAATGTGGGATCCATCAACCAAATTTTCTTTCCTTCTTCCATATTCTTACAGTCAAGAAGTCACATAAAGTAACCACATACTTTTTGACCTACAGGGCACATGCACTCTGTCGTAAATCTGATGCATGTTTTACAGGACTGGGCTCTACCTGATTAAAGCTGACTATAAGGAAGAAATAAATGTTCTTATAGGGTATATAAAGTATGTATTATTAGGGGAGTTGACATGACTGACTGCTACATATATAGTTGTTAGTCAGCATACATTACAGTACAATATATGTGCACATATGTTGGTCTCATACATTGCTTGTTACAAAGACTGAAAAATTAGATGTTAAGAGAATAGCAATTACATCATTTGTTTAATTTGTCTACAGGTAGAATGAACTGGAAACCTTTGATTAAAAATATAAAATCTCCATCATACTCATCCCCCACATCATCCACAGGTCCAATAAGGCGTTCTGTAAGCTGCCCTCGTTCAATATCAATATTGAGTGCGCAGTCACAGGCAGCTGAGCAACGTCCTTTTTCAGCCAAAGCATCTCAGCAAATCCAGCATGCATCCTCAGTGAATAGGTCTCATTCTTTAAATCGTAGCCCATCTTCGGCCAGAGTCGCTCAGACATCCAGCTTGGGAACTATGAGCTCCTCGGGGGTGAGTTAACACAGAAGTTGCATTCAAAATATGTTCCATTTCTCTAACACCTAATAAATACATTACTAATTTTTACAATGTCAGAAAACCTGAGGTACTATAGTCAATGCTATTTTCACAGAAACTCAGGAATGTAAGATCTCTAGACCTGTATATGACTTACAGCAAGTGCTAGCTGTGATGTTTCAGTGTTCCTGTGCAGCAATACAGATGTTACATTTTGTAAGGATGTAGAGAGAGTGTAGAATCTTAGAGTTTTTGTGACTGGGAGACCTTCTCTCCTAAATAGTTTTTCTGAAGATAGAAAGAGTTTCTACTTCTCAAAATGTTTCTGTGATTTGTTTGGGGACTGCTGGTTCTGAAATAAGGATGTACTTACCTTCAAAATCTTTACAGTAACAAAAATACATCCATATTTCAAATTCGGTATATACTCCAAGGGTAAACACGTTGTACCAGAATAAAACATTGGTAAGATTTTGTATGGGTGTCCACTATAGAAGAAGGTGTAATTAATTTTCAACATACTTGTACCTATTTTGCATACACTATACCACTGCAGTAGAGCTCTACTTCCAAAGTGAACAATTTAAAATCTACAGATAGTTCTTGCTGTCTTTAGGATTTGCCACCGCAATAACTGTCTCAGAAGCCATGTTTTCATGTTTATTTTTGTTAAAGTGAAGGTAAAACTTCTTTCATTTTGAAACCTGTCCCTGAGGCAGACAAGCAGTTAGACTCAGATAGTCAAACTAAATAAATAATAGAATAAATATATCATATGAAACACTTCTAGCTGTTTAGAATTTGTGTGGTTAGTTGTAATTTCACAGTGTACTTCTGAGCCATAGATTTTTTTCCTTTTGTGGACAGACTGTCATGTCCTCTAATATCTCTTTCACAGCCCAGGCATTTCTTGTTTTGTGTTTGCATGATGGACCTCATATCCACTTATCGCTAGGCAGCATTTGCTGGGATCAGTTCCCAACTTCATTCAGTGTTGTATTGTGTGCTGGTGCCAGTGTGTTTCCATTCATACTTTGGTGCTTGACCTATATATTTCAGCACCCAAATAATTCATCTGGAGATGGGGCAAACCAAATTGGCACTTTTAGCCCATGTTTGCCTTTCTCTATTGTGGTGAGCTTTGATTGTGATAAATCCTTTTGTAATGCTAATTAACTTGCTTCATAGTATTTACTATTTCTAATCACAATTTTTATCTGGTAGAATGCTGCTCACTGTTTTGCCTATGAGGCTTTGTCTAAATGATGAAAAAGAATCCTTTAAAAATTGTGTGCTGACATCTTGTGAAATACTCCTTAACATGGTTTTCCATCTCTAAAGTCAGCTAATAGAATTGGAAAGACATTAAGATTGTGTCTTCACTGCAACGTGTTAAAGGTATTTTCTTATCACATTAGCAATCTCAAGTTTAAAAAGTACTCTTTTATCATCAAGATGTACTCTGAGAGTTTAATGAGACAGGGCTAATGTAGATTTTTCTATTCACATTAACTTTATATCAAATACAAATTACTGAAAGATTAAAAACAGTCTCGTAGCATCTGACATTAAAAATGGGCTACTCACTTAAATTAACATTAGTTAGAAACCATATTCTCTTTTTCATTGGGAAAACTCTACCACAGAAATGATCTTGATATGCAGAACAATTATGTTGGGTGATAGAGCTTAGGTCTTTCTTCTTAAAATAATGTGAATAAAATTACTTACAGAATGGATAAGAACTACTCGTAATTTAGCACTGTATTGTGAATGGAACTCTGTTCATAATTGTTTTTGCAACTAAGAATAATATGCTATATATTACTGCTAGAATAAAATTAGAATTGATAAACTGGAACTTACTAAGAAGAAATCATTTCTGCATGATAAAGTATTAGTTTATCTATCCTTTGGGCAAGAAAAGAGCAGTATATTGTGATTTTTGGAGGCTGTTGAGATCCAAATGTTGTAAAGGTATGGAAACTTGAGTTTAGAATAAGCCATTTACAGCTGGGAGTTTCAGACATATTATTATAGCAGTTATAAACAAAAGTGGATTTTGAAATACTTGCTATCTTATTATTCCAGCCACATTATTATGTACCATATAGCAAAATATTTTGTTATGATTGAAAGTATTTATCACTTAGGCAAAAATAGCCTTAAGTATTGTAGTTCTTACAAAATACAAAGATTTAGAAATGCCTAAAAATTTTGAGTTTCACTCTTGAAAAAACATAAAATTAAGTCCACTTAATCTTGCAAATACAACAGTAAAGAACAAGGATCAGAAATACTTCTAACTAGTGTCTAAGATTTAAAGAAATTCCCCAAACCTTACAGAGATGGTCTTACACAGACACTGTAGAAGTTCAGGTTGGTGTTGGTATAAAAAGTACTGATACTTTAAACAAAATCTTGGACAATCAAAGGCACTGTCAGAACCCCCACTGAGCAGAGTAGGAGCAAAGTGTCCTTGCTTTTTAATGCTTTCTGTAATCTTGGTACAGTAACAAATAATTGGCAGTAAAGAACTGAAAGAAAGGTTTTTATGACTAATAATTTTTTTCATTTAAATTAAAAGTCCATATATTTTAAATGGTGGGCATCATAATATCGAACATATGTTTGTTTATTCTGTTTAAACAAACTTACATTTCAACTGTTTTTCATTAATTTCTTGACAACTATAAGTAATGGTGATGCATTAGTGTACATGAGGTATATGTGTGTATATTAGTTATGTGTTAGATAATAGGTCTATATCCTTTAATATTACATTTTATTTCACCCTATTTATAATTTATTTTTGTCAAGGGAACGTCTTTGTTATGTGATCTAATGACTTGCATGAAATCTTTCCTCTGCTTCATATTGTTTTTTAGAGTGAGTCTTTGCTGCAACAAAAAACAAAAGAGCAAGAAGTTGCTTTGACAAAAGAAACTCTTCTGATTATCAATGACATGAGAATGAAGTTCCCAGGAAAAACAGATGAAGAATCAGAATTAATGATAGAAGATGTAAGTATCTATAAATAAGAAGGAAGAATAACAGGCTAGACACTTACTGTTTAGGCTACTAAAAGTAGAAAGCTCAATTTATGATTCATGAACTGCTGCGGCCTTAAAACTTCCAAAATGCAAGAGAATTCAAAGGATTTCAAAAGCTTGGAGCTTTGCATAGTTTCTGACCGTAAATGAGCAGCACGGAAAACATTCCTATGTCTTTATAAAATATATGAGAAACAAACAGGAAGGTTAGGGAAATTCAGTTTTTCATTGTGGAGAAAGTTCAAATTTAAGTAAGCTAAGAAGAATGTTACAATTCATATTTCATCTGATATTGTTAATGTAGATCCTGACATGTTTAACTTGGTCTTGAATAGGCATACTAGAGAGCTCAGAATGGTATGCTGCAAGGAAAACTAAGCTTGCTAGTCATAAAGAACAGCAGTCACGCTCTTTTTTGGCTCTTCTAGTCTGCCAGATTACCCTTTCTTACATCCAGCATTGTCCTGAGCCTAATAATTTGGTATCAAAGACATGTAAAACAATGCTCAATCTAAAGGGCAATTAAAAAGCAAAACCTAACATTAAGATATATAAGCAGAAAATATATCATATCTAAATCCCTCTTAAATATCCAGTGCAAAGAAATTAACATCAGCTTGGAAGGAATAAAAATGAAGATAGAAATTATTTTCTCAGTCTAGTAGAAATATGGAGTGTTCTGGTAATTTAAATTAACACCTGTATTCTGATGTAGTGAGCACAATCCACATTGTGTTAAAATTAATCTAGTTCATTATGCAGCCAGAAATGTCCTTTGCTCAGTGAACTCACAAAATGTTCATTATCTCTCTAGTAATATGTACAAGTAGATCACAGTGGAAAGGAATTCTCCTGTAATGATGGTTGATTTGGGTCATTCTGCAAGATAGCATTCATAACTAGCATATTGAGTTTCTCATCTTCGAATCAGAAATAAAATGCTTCATTAAAACTTCTTTCAGACGTGAGAGTGTGTGTGCATTTATGTACTTACGGGAGTGTGTGTGTGTGTGTGTGTGTGTGTGTATGCACTCCATCTAGTGGTGCTTTCTCATACAACGTCAGCATGGTTATAAACGCACTTCCTTATTGCAGAATTCTTTTATAAATTTGTCTGACTTGAATCAGTTTCTGATGGGAAATACTATTTCATCACAGAAGGAAACAAGTAATAGTTATTATTTGTCAGTGAGACAGAACTTGTCATAGGTCTGGAATAGAATAGAAAGATAAAATAACAAAATTAAGATAATGTATGTTAAGAGCTCAAGCTGTTTTGGTAGCACTTAGACATCATCAAAGGAGAGTATTTTAGTTCATGTATGATCACTTATAGAAAGGATGTTTTTTTCAAGGTATGTCTAATGTCCTTTCTGCAGGAAAAAAAATCCCTATTTAAATAGTCATGCATTATTGAACTTATTGATGTGTTCAAGGAATCTGGCCTGAGACAGTTAAGACAAGTTTCTCTATCTGGTTTGTAGTGTATAACTGGCAGAATCAGGTGGAAAAGAGGGCAGGACTAAACTGAAACACTGTACTCACCTTTGCAAATGTTCCCCTACACACATTTGCAAATGTTTTTCTATTTCTTCTAGTGAAAAGTTCTTTTCACACAGGTCTTTTAGATGCTCACATTTTTAGCATTAGGAATGCTCATTAATGAAATACCAGATTTCAGATGTTTTATATTTTTTTTGAAATGACTACAGATTATGGATAATTGGAAGTATCATAAAACAAAAGTGGCATCCTATTGGTTGGTAAAACTGGATTCTGTAAAGCAACGAAAAGTAAGTGAAATTTAATTTTCTGAAGATCCTCTAAAGTAGACATGTAGCAGTGTTTCTACTGGTGTTTAGCAGTAGCTGAGAGTGACTTGAGATGCTAAAATACTGGATATTAATACTAGCATATATATTAATTAATTTCATTGCAGGATATAATGTTGCTCCATATTTAGATAAGCATAATTATTCTGGAATATAACTTCGAAAGCAATTTCTTAAAAAATTAGTCTGCTGAAAGAAAAGCAAACAAATAAATGATTAGTGCTTACAAACCTAGTTTTTAGCAAACATTCTTAGAAGTGTGTTGAATCATCATATTTCATTGATAAGGGATAAACCAACCAGCAGTTTCAGACCAGGCATATTAAAACTCCATTAAAGTTTGTGATATTGCACTTGGTTATTTGAGCCTTTGACCCACAATATTACAACAGATGCTGCTGAATAAAAAATACACCTGCCAAGCAAAGGTTATAATGTTCAACTATTAGGTTTAGTCTTGCAAAAGACTAATTATATTTGTTTATCATTCTGTCATCGCTCATCTGCTATCTAGGAGCTACTGTTGTATGTAGCATCTAAAGGGTTTTTCATCTGTTTAAAACCTGACATACAGTAATCTGTCAGTCATATCTGTATGTCGTATATCAGTCAAAACCATCTTCCCAGTGTAATATTTATTTTCCTTAATGTAGTAGAAATTATATCTATTATTAATACTTTGGTGCCCCTAAAGCACTATTTTGGGTCTTTCTCTGCCTCAGTCACTGACATATTACGTGGATTAGCATATCAGGTCCAGGCATTTAATCTCCGTGTGTCTCAGTTTCACAATCTATTTTTATAGGCCATAAAAGAAAGTAACTTAATCAAAATACTGCATACATGATAAATATTATAATTGGAAAAGGTTGGTAAATTGTTATAGAAGAATGGAAGAATTATTTCAGTTTATCATCTCAAATTACCTTTAATAAAATCAGCAGTATGATTCTTAGTCTTTCAAATTGTATTTTATTGAATACTGCATAAAATGCTTGCATTTTCATAGTGGACAGAGAAAACATGTCCATTTAATGTGATGTCATATATTTGACTATTGAAGTTAAGTTCAGATATTAAATGGAATATGAGTCCACACAGCTTTCTAAAACTAAATTAGACATGACAAACTGAAGAACAACTTGGAAATTCTTCTCAAACCATGTCAAATGGCAGCACAGATCTATAGTTTAGCAGAGTTATTTCTTGTGCCATTGACAGGAATCAGTAGAGCAACCAACTTCATTGACTGAAATCACGCCATTCTTTGAGCTCTACAGCTGTTCTGCTGAATAGTCCTTTGCTTAAAATGATCTCTTAATTCTTTTTAATTAAAGGAAAGAGTGCTGTAATCCTTATATATGTGCACATAGATCTCTTCTCTTGTGTGCATATGAGAGATGTAGCCTTTTGCCCAAAACCAGAGAGAGTCTTAGTGGGGGCTTGTAGAATATGGTGATATGGAGGAAGAGGTGCTAGGAAGGAAGGAGAGAGTGTTAGATAAATACATACGTGCATACATAACAGGACCCCAAATTCACATTGCTGCTGCAATGGAGATCTTATTTTTGGGACAGTTCAAATTAGTAGGGGACGTGTTGCTATAATTGCTTTCTTTAGTCTGTGATGCCACAAGTGTGGAAAGAAGTCATCAGATTGGGCCCGTTGTTGCAAATGAGATACAGGGCTTTCACACAAGACTGGTTAAGGTGTCTCTTTCAACCCTTCCTCATAAATCATTCCCCAAAACTATGGGAAGGAATTGCCACAGGAAGAGTGAGAAATTTGCTCTTTGAGGGACTGAGTTTGTTTACTATACATTGTTCAATTGTCCTTCCTAAGCTCCATTTGACCATCTGGCTTAATTTACCTGTGTCTGTCTGGTTTTATTTTTACTTTTTTTTTTCCAGTCTAGTCAGAATTTTCTGCTTTAAGCATTCAGGAAGCCTACAATAAAGGGGGGTTCTGTCCTTGTACTTGACTGACAGTCATGTAAAACCAAGGGCACATGTACAAAGTCAGGATGATACAGGTTGATATGACAGGTTGTTATTAGCATAAACTGCACAATCAGGAATGTGGATTTCTTTGCTCTTCATGTGACAACTTCTTTTAAAACTTAGGAGACTTATAATTCCTGAATCACTAGTGGGGCCTTCATCTTTACTTGCGCTGGAAATGATTTGCCTTTTTTTTTTTTTTTAAACTGCTTTTAACCTCAATCCCTTCAAGCAATCAGATAGTTATTCTTAGAAGCGTAGTTTATAAAAACGGATTAACTTTGACAATGACATTGCAGCTGAGGACTGCCAAATGTGTAAGCTTTTGTTGATTTGAAATAAGTATGTTTTATATTCCAATGAGGTGGGTAAAGGAGAAACGAGCTCAAGGTGGAGAATATTTATGCAGTAAGGAATCTGTCTCAAAGGTACCTTCTGCGAGTTTGTGAAATGCAAACCAGAAACTCAGTCCCCTTCACTAAGCTTACTGAGAAATTCTAACACAAGAAAAAAATACCTGGGTAGTGTACTAGATTTCACAGTGTTCATCCCTGACAGCTATGTTTGCTTAACAGTTATTCAACATGAATAGTAGAAAAATTAAACTTCTGGTCATATTCTTAATGTGCAATATTCTGGCATTAAAGCAGAGGTACAGGAGGCATTGAGTAGCAAGCTGAGACTAAACTGATGAAATCAATACATACAAAAATGAAATTCAGTCTCCTAAGACTTCTAGGAAAAAGAGACTTTTGTATGGGAAGAGTAGTGACTGCTTCACGTTACATCACTTTACATAATTTCTTTAAAAGTGTTTTGATGGTTACCAGAGGGTTTTGAAAATGCTCTTTCATAACATCTTGTTCTGTTACACCTAGATAATTGGTTATGTTAAAGTAAATGACGTAAATTAAAGTAAACAGAAAGATGGAGGCAAACTAGGGAAATTAGAAAAATGAGGATGTATGTTTCATTAAGTTCCAGCTCTTGTGCAATGCCTTGTCTGTTTTCTTAAATGGATGGTTGAGGCCATGTTTGCAACTTAAGAACAATTAACTGGGACGTTTTCCCCTCTGGCATATTGGCAATATCAACAGAGTAAAAACAGCAAAAAAGTTTTTTTTTTCTAGAGTACCTGGCAGTCTGTAGCTTGCTTTAAGATGCAAAGTTCAGTCCTTAGTTTTCTTAACTCCAGGTGCTAAACTAAAAGAAAAAGCTCTACACAGGCATCATAGTTCTCTGTTCATGTCTTTTGGAATAGGGAGAGAATCTATATGGGGTGGAATTGTTCTGTTTTACAGTGGGGGAGATAAATGACTATTAGTGTAACATTGTAAAGAAATGTATCGTTGATGCTTTATGTTATTAAGGAATTTAATTGATTCAAATGGGTGTATACAACCACAACTACTGGCCATTTGTGTGGGAAAGCCTTAATCAGGTGAGACACAAGGAAAAGACTGCTTGAGAAGCATTAAGACAGTAGGCTAATGCTGCTAAGGGAATATCTGGAAATCTGGACCCATTCCACAAGTGTGGGGCAGTCCAAAATCTGGGTGTAGCTCCTGCAGTCACTAAACAAGGTCACCATCCTTAGCTTATAATTTACTGCTCTTTCTATCTCACTGGGAGGATGAAACCACAGGTGTGGTTTTTAGCGTGTGAATGCAGACACCTGCATTCATAAACATTGCCAACAGAGAGGACGGCACTGTATTTGCATTGGATTATTATGTGCATGGAATTAGTGCAAGACCTATGCATGCAGAATAATTCTTGGTTTTTCAAAAAAGAGCTTAAGTAACATCTAAATGACATATTTCATCGAGGTTGTCATTATTAGGTATCTATAGACTGTCAGCCCATTAAGCATTACTCTTTACTATGCAGCTTCATTGTGCTATTGCAAGCATTTTGTTTATTTATGCTTTGTTTCCTCCATCATGTCTAATTAGACTATTTACAAACATCAGTTTGTTATGCAGGACCAAATAATTGCTTCCATACTTTACTGTTCTACTAAATCTCTTTTGTATTTTGAGAGTCGGATGTTCCACTGTGTAAATCATTTTGTCATACATACCTGAAAGTTTCCTGGGAAAGTATTGTACCTTCTAATTTGCAACATCGTATAACAAGTAAATGAATAACTCCATTGGTTCATCACCCACTTGAGTCTGACTGATTTTTTGTTTGGAAGATGATGGTTTGTGAAAGAGTCAGTAAGGGTGTCTCCTTTACGGGAAATCATGTTGATTTAACTGTCTTCTTTGTTAATAGGTTGCATGTACCATAGGCTTTTTTAAGGACAGGTTTTACACTGCTCAGAATGCCAGTGTGGGACCTAAATACTACTTTGGTCACAAAACTGTTCCTAGTCTGATTGATAGTATCTAAATAGACAGAAGCCAAAACACTCTGGAGCTTGTTTCTCTCCAGGGATTATGGAGAGAACCTAGAGGCCTGATTTAAGAGAATGTACAGATGTTTAAAAGCAGGCAAGATGAATCCCACCTTCCATGTCCCAGCTTAGTGGGATGTTCAAAGGTGTGTCCAAGAGGACTCTGAGTTGGATGCATGACTGCCTATTAATATGTGTGTGTACTGAGTAGCTAAGACTTACCGGGTAAAAGTCGGTGCTATACAGAATGCAGCTTGGCATTTTCTTCACCCATATCTTTACATATTTGCATTTAAATGTAGTCCGTATGTAATAAATCTGTTGCATTTCTACAAACATTGCTATTTTAACTATCTTGGTGAATTATTTTCTTACTTATGATTTCACTACACTGTATCCTGCATGAAAGGTCAACTAAAATGGTTTGATCTAGGGTGAGACTGAGCTTAAACAGAGATTAAACCAAAAGCAGTTTGTAGCCTTTCAGTACATTTTAGTTCCTTGTAAAATAGATGGTATTTTTGAAAGGAGTGGGAAAAGAAGTGATAATCTTCAAATATATAATGTTTGGGTTGTTAATTATGTTGCTTCTAGTCTGTAATTGTGTCCATTTTGTTTCTTTTTAAACTCTTCCTGTAATTTAAACAAGCTAGTACTGAACAGACTGAAAAAAAAGCAATGAACTTTTCTGTAATAAAAATAAAATATTTTGATTTGGCTTTGCAAAATGTTATTGACAGAAAAAGTGTATCATAAAAGTTTGATGATCAATGCACAGAAATGAAACATAGATATCTGTGGGAATTTATAGCAATGCTGTCATCTGTGTGTGTGTTTGTGTGTGTATGTGTGCAGTGAATCAGTGAACAGTTGGTTTTGGGTTTTGCAATATGCCTTTGCTCTGATTTGCTTGGAATATTGTTTCCTAGGTTTTGGATATAGTCAAGACAAGTGTTTGTGCAGTTCTACAGCGTGTCTGGAAGGTTCCAGACATTGAAAATTTACACCTCTACCGTCTCTTTAACCGTGTGTTTAATCGTTTACTTTGGAGCCACGGTCAAGGTCTATGGAACTGTTTCTGTAATTCAAGGTAAGCCTATATTTCTTATCTTAGTCTTCTTCATAGCTTCACAATTACGACCAATACTGGCATACTTTGTTGCTCATTTTCATTCAAGAGAATTCTGTAATACACTGAACTTGTTTTAAAACCATCTAAAGATATAGTATAATTAGAAATCTAATAATCTAGGCCAATTGTTTCAGTAATGGAATCAGACATTTACTTATGTATTTACAAATATAAAAATTTAAAGAAAAAAAATCTAACTTTCAATATACCTGAGCTTTAGGTCAGGTCTTTAATTGGTTGGATGGTGCAAAATTTTGAGGCCACACCACTGTAAGTGTCAAATGTGGACTTACCATCAACAGAAATCGTCATCTATTTGAGCTCAAGACATACAAGGGAAGAATTCAGTTCACAAGTGCAGCTGATGCCTCATGCTAAATGCAATGTCATTTCTGTGATTTACAGATAATTTCTGTGCTTGATTACATTTACTGTTTTCCACACTGGTAGGAATTTAAGTATATGCAGAATAGGAAATGTGCACACCGAAGGAAACAGATGTTTTTGGTTTGGGTAGCAAATACAAGTTTTCTATGGGGGGAAAAAAAGATCAAGCCATATATTGAAAGTTCAGTATCCTATGCTTTGAACTCTACATTCCTGAAATCAAAGGCATTCATGTAAGGATAGGTTTTCAGGATCAGATCATAGGTATAAAATAATCCTCCCCCCAGTCTTCATCAAATAAGAATAAGTTTAAATATGAAAGATATCGCATACAAAAATACATTTTCTCTGTAATTATATACAATGTATAAAGAATGGGAGGGGTTTTGATTAGTTTGCATAGTGTGTTCTAAGAGATTTATTGAAAATGAACAACAAACTCAACAGTATCCTGATGGATATTATGTGTGCAAAGGATTCATGTCAATATGTTCTTTACATATAGTGATTTATCATATGTAAAGAATGTATGTAGTGCACTTGTTGATTGTTTCCCAACAAAATGGATCACTAGAAGAAGAGAGATCTGAGAGTATCCAAAGGGTCATCAGTTTTTTTGGCTTTTTTTACCATTATTTTCTCATTGCTGAAGGCTTCTTGTGCAAGACATTAGGAATCTTCATGTTCATGTTTTTTTTTTCACTGAGATGGGCCATGGGAACATGCAGATAATGTCAGCCTTAAGATTTGTTAGAGGTAGTTTTTGGGAATGCAGCACACTCCAGAAGTTAAAGTAGGGTGACCAAACATTTCTGTGTTTCCAATCTGAAACCTTATTTTGGTATAATTCTCAACAGCTGCAGGGTCCCTTCTTCATGCCAGTGTGTGAAATCCTGAGTCTGAGCTCAATTTTTGTTGTCATAAAATATTAAAATTACCTTCTAATAATGCTATTATTATTTTGAATTTTACTTCTGGTGTGCAAATCTTCTAATATGCATGAAAATTTTCATTTTAGACCTTTTTTTTTCTCTACAAAGAATGGTTTTTGTTCAAAACCTTTTAACAATTCTGTGGCTCACTTGGCTCAGGAGGAGAGTCATTGAGCCAGCAGAAGAGTTCAATGAAGAGTAGGATTTCTCATCTAGCAATAATTTCACTCATGCAGAACAAGACCCATCTGATTCCAAAATAGAGCTAAATTCTTTGACAAAGATCCAGTTCCTTGTAAGAGGAGTTGCTATGTAAAAGACTCTAAAAATACTGTAAAAGTAATATACAAATACCCAGTATATGTAGGGATCGCTCTGCATGTAATGTACTTAATACAGAATTCACAGAAGAAAACAGAAAGGCTGTTTGTACCTTCCCAGTATGTTCTTTATTAAGTTACAATCTCTTCTTGTCATGTAATCCACAACAGAGAACTCATGACAGCACCTCTGTAGCAGAGACGCCAACTCTTCATCACTCTTCCTTGGAGTTCATTACGCCATTTCAAAGAATAGATTGGAATAAACATAGGGCATGTGTAGAATCTGGGGAAACATGTCAGGAAGGGGTATTAATGTGCTAACTCAGAAAAAACAGGAATATGTGAAAATATATTAAGGAGTGCAGTACTTTGACTATTTGTAAGATATATGTCTTGGGAGAAGAACAGAGCTAATGGCCTTAAGTTTTCCTCTTGCTGGTTAGATGTCTGCTAGGCATATGCTATTTTAGCAAAAAGAATGAACAAAGAAAGCCTAAAATAACCATGATGTAGATGGTTTCATAAAGCTACATTTGTTTTACCTTATAATAAACAATTAAAATTAATAAGAGAAAACTGATAGAACCAATTGACTTCAGATAAAAAGAATAACACATCATTGACAATATTGCACAATCAAGCATAATACTCTTTTCTGGATCTGGTGTGGACTCCATGATTTCTTACTAATGTACGGAAACTAAAGTTACAGCATAACAAATTAAGCTTCCTTAGGTAATACTACTCTATCCCTGTTGACTGCAGTATAATTGTGTATGAACTGAATCAATACAGTACATGGAGGAGGTTGCACTGGTGCATTTATATGAAAGGTCATTAAAATTCACATATATATTTCCAAATCTCAGTCTTTGTTACTAAGGTAACTGTATCCCGCAATGTTCATAATCGGCTGTAGTTATAGCAGGCCATATATTATTCTTCAGTGGTAAAATCCCTCCTAACCATAGGAAAGTGATCACAGATGTCAAAGTCCAGAATTTAAGGAATTTATCAGGAGAGTTTCTTCCACAGGATTTTTGAGTTTTATAGATTGAATTAGAATATAATTATGCGTAGCACTGTGAATCTGTTGAATGAATGTAATACTTAGAGCTTCATCTTGCTGCTTTCTACCAACCATCACATGACAAGGAAAGAATGAAGACTAGATTAACATCCATGTAAAAATACATGTGAAAAGTTCCCAGGCAGGAAACAATGTTGAAAAAAATATATTAAAGAAAATAGTAGCTCTTCAAGTAGTAGAATTATTCAGTTTATGAGATGAAACAGTTTTGATGCCTTATAAACTATTGCTTAGACACGTAATTATATGGATAATAATTAAGGATAAATGCTTGTGCCACTTGAAAATTGTGTGCAGTGGAAATTCTGTAGGACTGAAGAGTTTCATCTGGAATATATCAGCCTGAAAAGTCAGTTAGCTATACATACTTATCTTCTAGTCATTAATGTTCATAATTCCATCCTAATACAGTGTAATTTAAAAAAAATCTCAGTAGCCAGAAGTAAGTTTGATGGTTCTTTGATGTTGTTTTAAGAAAAAACTTCCTACACCAGGGTTGTGAAATCTACTGCTGATCTCAGTGGACAAGGCTAAAGCATCCTGCATGCTATGTTGAAGCCAGATGCATCAAATTTTCCTCACTCTATGAATTGCTTCTTTCATAAACAAACAAAACCCCTCAAGCTTAACTAACCATCTGGGCTACTGGATAATGTTTTGACCAGAACAAAGTCTTCACAGAGGCCATGTTGCCTTTAAAACATGTAATGATCTGTAATCTGGTCAGAATTTTGCATAAACAAGAGTGTTGAGGTGTACGCAAAGAACTATTGTCATCTTCTGGGGTAAAACATACTTGGTTTATATTAGTATGGTAGGGTTTGGGTTTTTCTGGAAAGAGAAATGGCTTTTTAAGGAAAGAAAAGCATGATGGCCTGCATTTCAAAATGGAATGCTTCTATTGATATACTTTGCAAGTCGCACTTAACTGTAGAACAATAATACCATGTGACCAGATGGAATAGTAAGTAGTATTTGAATGACTAAAACGAGAAACTCTCCTCATATGCTTATTTGGATAAGGAAGCAGAGCACATACTAATCTCTTGTAAATTAATTTCACATTTGTTTCTTAGTATCATGTTCTTAAATTATAAGAAGAGTATTCTTATGCTGTGTAGACATTTAGAAATAATTTATTACTTTTTGTAATTCTTTTTTTATCACATCACATTTGCATTCCTGTAATAGCCTGTTAAAAATAAGTGTGTTTTGTTATTCCTGTTGTAAGACACATATACAATTAAGTGACAGTAAATCTTTATGTGCTAAACCTAAGTAACGGCCCTATAAATGCGTTAGGGAACAAACCAAGTGAAAAATGGCTGTGGACATTTCACATATGAAGATTAACCTCTTATTTTGTGTGTTGGACTCAACATCTGCCAACATTTGTGTTAAATAGTATAGACCTTTCCTGTAAGCAGGCAAGGTCATGCTTTTTCTCTTGTTTCTCTAATATTAAATCTGATATAAAGCAGTAAAGCTCTCAGATGGCAATTTGTGACATAAAACATGAAGTCATGTCTTTTTCCATAACAGGAGCTCTTGGGAAACCATATTCAGTAAAAGCACAGAGGTGGTGACTCCTGAGCAACTCCAGTGTTGCCAACGAATAGTACAGCTTTGTAAACACTGCCTGCTGGTGGTTTACAAATATTCATCAGATTCAAGAGGATCCTCTACAGGGATTAGCCCCCACTGGGATGACACAAGGTATACATTTCAATATTCTCTTCCTAACATATAAGTAGAAAGGATAATACTGGAACAGATTTCAGTGTATGCTGCTACCACTACTCTTTACGCATAGTTCACGATGTATTAAAAAAAAAAAAAAAAGGCAAAACCTCCAACGTTTCTCTTGATCCTGAGTTTCTATCATTCTGATCTCTCTATCCCACTCATGAAGTGCTACTGAAAGAAGACTTGATATACACATTTTGTGTAAAACTACACTTACTAAAGTCTTGATTGCCTACTGCCCAAGTAGCTGCAGCAAAGGCTTCCATAAAGTGAACTGAAAATTTCATTTCTTCCCCTTCTCAGATTCCTCAAAGTCACTGATTCCAGATTTGCATTCCTAGAGGTATCCTAACATGTATGATACTTCTGACTTCACATTCGCAGTGGGATGCTATAGGGGCACAGCTCCAGCCAAGGGTCAGGTGAGTGCCATCTGATTTACTGTATTGCATAGTTTTGCAAAGTTGATTTCCAAAACCTACAGATTAAAAGTTTTATTATTTCATTTTACAGAGCATAAATACATTTTCAAACCTTGCAAAACAGCATCATATAGTAAAAAAATTATTTGGCACTTACTCGATTCTCCTTTGGCTGGTTTAGCTCTCCAACTGGATACAGTAGGGATTATAATATTGTCAGTATAAGGATTACTGAAAATGCTGCCATTTAACAGTTGTAGGTGAAGAATTAAATGTAAGTTTCAAATTACTTAGGTTCCAAATTCTATCCATAATGGTAATTTGAATTATTATGTATATAAACTTAGAAATGCTTTCTTTATATAAAACATGTATGGACATTATTTCATAAAAGGTCTTTATGAGTTAAATATTATGTGAAAAGCAAATCTTTGATATATCATCTGCTAAATTTATTTTATGACTTAATTGCTTACTTGCTATATCTCAGTCTAGTTATTTGATAGACTTGAACCCATTTGTTATTGTCAAATGGATCTTAAGGCACTCTAACATGATTTAAAACCAAGCAGAAACTGAATTTGTTTGGTCACAGCAAATGTAGAAGTATACAAGCCACAAAACAAATCATATTCAATATTAGCATCTACTGAGCAATAGCAAGAGTATGGTAAAGTCATTTGGGTTAGCTAAGACTAGAAAATCTTCAACCTTGAAGTTTTTATTGCTTTTACTGTTAATACTGCAGAAAATTTTTCATCATGAGCAACCACAATCTATTCAGACTGATCGAATTACACTAATATATTGCAGCTAACAGGCTTGCATTTGGAAAACAGTGAAAGGGATGGTCCAATAGAACTTTCTCATCTCCAGCTTCTGTTTTTCTTTGGACACTGAATGGAAGTTTATTCATAAATTTCATAGGCTAGAGTAATCTAAACCCTCTACATCCTAAATATCAGTATGCTTTCAGCAATGGACTATCATGACAACATGATTAAAGTTACAGTTTTTATACTAATCTCCACAAATGTTATATCTATACTGTGGCTACAGCAATATGCTAATTAACCATGATATTCTGGATTTCTGAAATGAAAGATACCTATGGAAATAAATGCTGTTGCCTATTATGCCCCACAATTGTAAGTAATGAACTATTTTTCTAGAAATGCGAAAATCACAATACTATTTCACTTTTCATCTAGTTTTTTTTTTTTTTTTAATTATATACGAATCTGCACTAATAATAGTTTTCTTGACTCTGTAAAATTGTGTGAAGTGCAAGAAGAGATCAGAGCGTAATTTAATAACCATACAAGAAGTAAATTTTTTCAGGACCTTATATAATCCAATTTGAAGAACTTTGTTTTTTTTCTGAGCACAAACCAGTTTTTTGTTTTGTTTGTGTTTGAAAAAAAATGTTTGTGAAACTAAAGCTTTCAGAGATTATGAATAGATACTTCTTTAGCTGGGAAAATTTATTTGTGCAGGGAGAGAGAAAAAGATAATAAAAGCTGACAGAGAGGTTTTTTTCGCTTTTAAAATTTGTTCTCAATCCCATCTCCTAACTGTAAATCCACTATATGTCATGAAGAGAATGAATAGGAGTATTAATGTAAATGTGTATTAATGTCATTTTTTTCCTCATAAATTTAAAAGTGTAAAGACAGCAATAGGAGAGCTCAAAAACTATACCAAAATCTCTTTAAAGTAATAGCTAAAATAAAAATGTGTAAAAAGTCAGACTTTCAATATTTTGAGAAATGTGCTCACATTTTGAGAAATGTGTTACAAATTTAAAAAAAAAAAAAATACTGTCTACTGCTTGAACCTAACAGCTCGGTAAATAATATTATGTATTGCATAGTATATTTTCTGGAAAACATTAGAGATTTTTACTTTACATCAAGAAAAGGTAGGACTCAGTCTGTGACATAGTGAACTCTCAAGCTCACCACCAACCCATTCCAAATCAGACTTTATTTTTTTTTGGTAAATTGTTTAAAAAAATGTATCAATAATAGTATTTTTGTTAATAACAGCTTTTCTCAAAAATTAAACAAACCACACGTGTATACTTTCTTATATAGAGCTGCCATGCCTTTGACAGTGTGACACTGTTTCTATCCATGTGATTAGTAGGATCTGTCTTTTAACTTATTCATCATTAATCAATGATTCACTAGAATGATGAAACGATTTTTAAGCAGTAATTTATAGCATGTGTTGTGTTAATCCATCCTAACATTGACATAATTCATTATGAAATTCTGATTTAGTGTGGATGTTCTTTTTGCACACTTACTGTGCTCATCTAATGACTTCTACAATTAATTATTAGGAAACGATAACATGAAAAGATTTAAGAATTAATATTAGGTATATGATAATCTACTGTTTCTAGTATTATGTAAAATACAGGCTATATAGTTGCCTGAATTTAAGAGGTAAATAGCCATTGATGTGACTTACTAGGTTGTAGCATCATTGTTTCTTGCTTTACTAGAGTAGAGATAGCATATCTATTTTTAGAGAATTAGAGCTGGAAACCAAAGCTGAAAAATCTCTGTTTTTTTCCAAATCAACATTTTATACCACTTAAATTCTTATAAGGTTGTTAACATCAATTGCAGTTTTTACCCAGTTTAAATTAAATAAATAGAACTATAATAACAGAACAATTTATGAAGTATTAATTTTTGGTAGTAGTGTTACATAGAATGCCATTGTTTTATTTCTCTGCTTGCTTTAAACATAAGGGACTGGAAAGATGTTTGATCCTCATACAACATCTTGAAATCTTGCTAAGAGTTTCTCTGAGTTTTGATCTGTTCCCTGAGTTAGCTAGTGCCTAATGCCTGCCCTGTATGTTTTACAAATAGTATTTATTGTACATAATTTCTTGCATACAATGATTATAAAGTATGGCACACAAACAACTAGTTCCTTTGCTCTTGAATGTCATTTTGCCTGTAAAGTCTGCTATATTTTTCATATCCTTTCTAGGTATTTATTGCCAGGACCTTCACTGCTCATCATGAAATCATCCTCGCCCAACTTTAGCTGCAGTTCATCTGGAATGCCTCGCCCTAACATTTTGTTCACACACAGATACAGCCACTTGTGAAGCAAAAGGAAAGTTTCTGTTCTTTGTAAATAATGGCACTCCATTTTTTTTTTTTTCCCAAATTAAAACTTGTGATGGAGCTAAATATAACCACTGTTATATATTTACTACCACATTATGATAACATTTAGCTGAAAACCTACTGTAAAGGCATAGCTTTTCTGGAAACATAATAAACCTTGTTAAGTCATTTACACACATATGTGAATGTGTAGATCTTGCTAGGTTTATCAGTAATGCCTTCGTACTAGAAATGTTATTTTTTCTGCAGAATATATAAAATGGAATTGATCTTGAAGATCTTATTACAATGTTACATTATTTTGTAAGTACAATACTTTGACTTAAATATTATTTATTGTAAAGTATACTATTTATTGTCTCAAATGTAATTGATCCTTTAATAAGGCAGATGATTAAAAAACTGTAGTAGAACAGTAAAACTGTTATAGTCATCAGAAATAATCTGGTAATTTCTTGGACATGTTTAAAATAATCTCCAAAACTCTCTAAGCCAAACCTAAAGATGACTTTTTACTTCTCCTCTGAAATTAGAAGATCTATTTAATGCTGCTATTTTTCTTAAAGGACATGGTATAGTATCTTTTAGCCAAAGTGAAGGCATCTAGTACACAAAAAGTAAAAATACAGGTTTAGGCATTCAATTTCTAATTGGATTCATGTAATAGAATGGAAGCCAGTGTATGTTACCAGGTTCTCATTCACATTACCTATGTCCTGTGCCTTTAGGTTTCCTTCAGGAGCGATCAGTCATCTCCAACTTGCACAAGCATGCATAGTGCATAGTTTTTCTGTTTTACTGCATAAGTGGTGAAGCAGACATTTTTAGGACATACTGCAGCTATAGTGTATTATTTCAACCTTAAACTAATTGGCCTGTTGTAGTTTTTAGCACACAATCCTGCACCTACTGTGGAATGTATTTCTGGACAGTATTTTCTACATTGCTGACACCTTTAAATGTTGTAAGTCTATTTCATGAGAAAAGTCTCAGTCAGATTCGGCTTCCTGGACCTGGCTGAAGGGCACAAAAAACCCCCCGAGCCAGAGCAGGAGCCGAGTGTTAACAGGATTTGTAACCTGAAAACATCATTCAGGTTTTGCTACATACAGCCATTCATCACACTTAGCATAGTGCCATATGAGCCTTATTCATTATAGAAATAATTATTTAAAAAGTCAGTTAATCTAGATTTGAAAATTAATTAAGTTTTTTAACTGAGTAAAGAACAGAGTAGTTATTATTTACCAAAGACGTGTTTACTTACCAATCATGTAACCCTGAAACATGTTTGTAAATTATCAATATATTTCAGGTATACTTAAAAATATAATCTGGGATCTAATTATCCTCAGGAGCAAGTATGCTAGAGGTTTTTGATATCCAGAGATTTAAGATAAATATATGAGACTTAAAATATTTGAGACTGAAGTTGTCTGGAAATGAGTTTTTAAAATTTCAGTCATAGCATACATAAAACTGGGAATTTGGGTGAGACTTTTGATGCCTGTGCTGTAGTGCCTCAGCTCTAGAACTGCAGAATATATGATAGCAAGACTATTTGTAAACAATTAAAAAAACTTCTTGAGGTTAGCCAGATAAAAGCAGTCTTCTGGTCTGTTAAAGTCTTTTCATTTTTGTGGTAATACTGGTTTAGTAATATAATATGTTCATATTAATTGTTTATATCTTTTGGTCCATACAGTGACTAGTGATGAAGCATACTATGGTTACCTGTAAGACCTAATAAAAGCTGTAAATTCTCTCTTCTTGGACAAGGCTTCCATTTTATTCTGCTTTTGGCAATTAGGATAAAACCAGCTTCCAGCTTAGTTTACCAGACTCAAACAGAGCCTTTTTTTCTTTTCCCCTTTTCTATTTCTTTTTTTTTTTTTCCCCTCTATGTTATGATCTCCAGTCTCAGAAGCCAGTGCTGGGACAGGTCAATTGTGTAGAATATTCTGCCAGCAGAAAGAGGGCTACTAAGCATACCTGTGTGGTATGGACAGATCTAGGAAAAAAAATACATTTAGCATGTACAAAAGTGGACCAGATGGTTGGTTTACATCTGATGTTACTTAATATATACATATTTCTGGTAACCTTTCCTAAATTGGTACTGTGTTCTTAATAATGTGTGAATCAATACTTCCAATAAATGTAATGCTACACTTTCCTGCCAGCTCCTCACAGCCAGTGCGTGTGGTCTACGGGTGAATTATGTGCGGCAGCGACAGTCCAACTCCACATAGTGCCATAAGTCGAAGCACTCCTTTCCTTCTGCAAAACATCAGGATTTACTTTGTGATCAGATAGGTGGTCCTGGTAGATGAGCCTTTAAATAGTAATTAGGACTGGCCTTGGGCTCTTGCAAGCATGGCAGCAGCTGAACCGTCAGCCTGACGACCAGCAGATCTGCTGACTCTTCATCTTAGCCCCACCACCAAACCTTTATTTGGGAAGCAACAAATCAAACATGGAGGTGAGACAAACCTCCTAAATGCCTTTCGTGGTGCTACAGGATCTCAAGTGTATTTCCAAGCTGTATGGGAGTTGTAGTTAGAAGGAAAAGAACACCATAGGTTGATCTATACCTTATTTGTGTCTTAAATGGGCAATATGTTTTGTAATGGTGCATGATAATCTACTAACTTTAAAATAATCACTCTAGTGCAGAAATAAGATGCTGAGTAGCTTTAACGCAGGAACTGTGCGTTTTTAGGCTAACAGACGCCTGTGGGTGCCTCCAGGGGAGCACAAGAGCACCTGGCGTGTGGGCCCCGCCCCTTCCGGCGGCCCCGCCCCTTCCGGCAGCCCCACCCCAGCGCCTTGGTGTGAGGGACGTGTCTTCGCAGCACCCGCGAGGGAAGTGATTAGATTCCCTCAATAAGTTTTATTAATAACTGAATCTCCAGAAACCCACTGACATTTCGTCTAAAATATTGACCTTTACTGGAGATTTTTATTTTCTGTTACATTGCTATTTATTTTGATTAGAGCAGGCTGGAAGCCCAGGCACTTGCCTGTGTAGCCTGGCGTCGCCTTCTGCTCGGTGGCGTGAGCGGGGCTCGCCAGCTCCGCGAGGGCCGGGCGCGCGGTGCTGCGCTTGGGCGCTCTGGGCCACCGCCGGCCCCGCGTGGCTACGGAGAGGTGCCTGCGAGGAGCCAGCGGCAGGTAAGGGACGGCAAGGCTCCGGGGTGCCTCAGTCACTGTGCTTCCCTCGTGTGGTGGCAACTTCTTACTACAGCAACTTGAGCAGCACAAAAGTGCAAGGTGCGGGGCTGTGGGTAACTATAATCACCATAAAAGATGCCTGTCTCTCCCATATTTGCTGTCTTGAAACAATCCCACGTTGATAATGCTGCAGTTGCGGTAAGCTCACACGTTGAGTATGTGTTTAGAAGGAGCTGGCTCATTGCAGTGTGGACTCCGGCTGGCTGCTACATGCCCTGGTTCTTGTACTGTGTGAGTGAGGGCAGGATGAGCATCTGTAGGGATGGGCTCGGAAATGCCAATTATGGAACCTTACAAAGGCATCATTCTTTATTTGTGGTCCAGAGAGAAATGAAAATACGTGTTTGAAATCATTGCTTTGCTGAAGTAACATTAAAGGAAACGTCACATAAAATGCCTCATAAGGATGCTTGTTGAGTAGACTTCAGCCTTGGGTTAATGTCCTGTCTAGAAAGGAATGTCTTGTCCTCATTATGGAAAAATTAGTCTCTAATTGTTGATTGTCTCTACAAGAAACTAAACAAATTTATCAGCTTTTAAAATGTCATCTGACTGGTTTCTTAGATGGACTAGGAATTCTAGAACAGATTTACTTTTAAACATAAAACCGTAAGTTTACAGTTTATGACTTTCCCTGTATACTCAAGTGAAAAGACTGAATTGCATTGACAGTTATAACATCTAATTTAGGTGTTAGCTAATGTGAATATTTGCAAGTTAGCTTTTCATGCAGTGATAAAACAGTGAACTTGATGCTGTTGCATTTACTCCCATTTCCGAGAGGAAATAATTTGCTGTTAAATGGTATACTTACTGGAAAATCTTTCACTCCAGCATTTGCTAAAAACATTTGTAATTTTTTCTGTATGTGGTAAAATTCCTATGCATTACTTGTTATTCTGCATCTGTGTTGTTTGTTCTCTTCCAGCCACCTCTGTGCAGTTCCTTACTTTGTTGAAATCACTTGTTAATGTAGAAGAGTCTTTGTTGGTGTGTAAATACCTGTAGCACTTTAGGACTCTTAAGGAAATTAGGGGTAATTTTGCCAATTATGTATATGGAACAGGAGAAGATTGTGCTTGTGGGGGAGCAAGACAGATACATTCTTGGTCTTTTTTTTTAAATATATCCTCATTTCTTCATATAAAACAAAAGGCAACATTTACTTAGTAAAGAGAACTCTTAATACAGAATTTAGAACCGCCCTCCTTTCGCCACAGATGTTATTACTAATACTACAAAATGATACGGTTAAAACTGCTGTATATGGCCACTAAGTGCCCTCTGAACGGGTCTGCCTGCTCTTAGCCCCGTAGAGCCAAGTGGAGCCCGTGCCTGGCAAGGATGCCCGGAATCTGCTCGGGGTGGCGTGCTGGCTCGGGTGGCTGCACTGCTGTCGGTCACCCCCTGCGCCTGCCCACTCAGGAGTTAGTGGTGGCAGCATTGCGAAGGGTAGAAAAGTGTAGGGCAGTGCCCCATACCTGCCTTCCCTGCTGTGCCCTCACCCAGCCACTGCTCACGACTGCTGCCGTGCAGTTCTGCTGAGCAGCAGCATGCAGCGCGCTGCTGCAGTGGGGTTGGGCAGCACGGGCAGTTCACTCGCTGCAAAACGCTGGCTTCAAAGGCTGAGGGTGGCAGTCATGAAGTAGAGCAGAACTCAAACAGGGTATGAGAAAAGACATTTAGTGAGAAAATGCATTATCCTGGAGTAGGTTTCACATTAAAGTTTTTCCTCATGGCCATATTTGTGGAAATAATTCGCTCTGTTGCAGCAGAACAAAAGGCTATTCTATTTAATGCTATGTATGATTTTTAACTGAGTGGCATAGTCTCAGCTGACCATCTATAACATTATATCCATTCAGTTTTTCCTGCCACAATTCATCACAATCCACTGTTTCTTTTAGAAGCTTCTCAAAATGACAGAGGACCCTAATTTCTAAATAGAAGCTTTTAAATTCAAGATTAAAAAAAAAAAAAGTCATGCAATACCCATGTTGCAAACTTCTCTATATTGCACAGATTTTTTGATCTGACTCGGGTATCAGAAGCACTTGGATTGTCACTGCATAAGAGGGATGGGATTAATTTACTTTGCAAGGAGAAACACAACTCTGAGTGACACACAAGTGGACTCAGCAATGGCGCAGCTGGCACACTGAGCGCTCGGTATGTATTTCCAGGAGTGTGCACCTGCGGCCCACACAGCCCTTGCACATCGGCCCCTTTCTGCTGAGTGCCGAATGGCCTCAGATCTCGCCGAAGTTGCTTCCTGGCAGCTCTGACATTGCTTGCTGTGCCAGACTTGTGGGCCACATACAGCTGCAGGTTTCATTAGTACAAGTGTTTGTTTGGTGCAAAAACTGATATGCAGTATCCCTTGCAAGGGCAGCAAATTAGCCTAACAACTAAGCATTGCTTATGAGAGGCAGGGTAAATAGTTCTGTACAGAGATCTGTACTTTCTCTGCTACCTAATGAATTAGGGGGTGTTGTGCAGTGCAGACATATGTTTAGTAACTGTCTGTGGTGGGAAATAGCAATCCCAGAGAGATGTCAGGCTTGGAGGAGTTGGATTTCCTTCCAGCCCAGCTCCCCTTTCCCATTCTGCCCTGCTAGGTGATTGCAGCGTTCTGTTGAGTAAGATGATGGGACATGCAGTTTCTTCTCTCCCCATACAGGGTTTGTGCTGTTCGTGGCAGTGAGCTTTTTTTTTTTTTTTTTTTCACAATTGTGTAGGATTCAAGCCATCTGATTTATTTTATTCTGATTCAGAGAATTAATAAAGTAGCTGAATCAAAATGACATAGTACTAGGCAAATATGCTGCAGGGTGATTTAAGTTCAGTCACATTGTTGGTTGCTTTGGTGTTTAACATATCATGCAACCAGAAGCAATTGAGAAAGCTTACTGGCTTTCTCCAGTGAAAAATAAGTTCCTTGGGCACTTAAAATAATTTCTACCAGCATTGGTAAGATGGACCTGACAGCTTCTTTCAAATCTTTAATTTACTTAATTTATGGGATGATTTTCCAGATTAATCAGCATGATTGTCTACAGCTGTTTGGTTGGGTTATACTCAGGGTGCACTAAACTTCACTCTGTCACACACCAAGTGTAGAGTTTGTGCATACCTTTATTTTTGTCTGCAGTGGTTTCAGACTGTGAGTTCCTCTGCTGTCACCACATCCTCTGGTTTTGTTTTGAAACATGGGATGTGAACCAGAGATCGTTCCCTAACTTCCTTCAGCTGTGACATGCCTTTTGACATCCCAAGAAGCTAAATGCTTTGCTCCACAGGTGTGCCATTGAGTATGACAGTACTGGTCACAGTTGGTGAATAATGGGAACATAGGGAGGAAGAGATTGATTTTTTTTTTTTTTTTTTTTTTTTTTTAAAGCAGTGAACAGTGCAATAGTTTTATACTTGCCAGTTTACAAGCTGTTGGTACCTTGCTTGCACACATCATTGCAGCTGCCAGAGTAGTGTGGCTGTTCGCTGTGGTAGAGGAAGACGCTGCTAACAGACTGCTCTTTCAGAACAGCAAAAGTTTGCACTTATTCTTCCCTTCCTTCCTCCCACCCACAGCCTGCTCAGGTGAAGGAAACAGTAAGCTTTGTACTTCTTATAACTTCCAAATGTTAACTAATGTGGGTTTGAAGAAAAAGCTCTAATAGCAATATTAATTACCATCTAATGTGAATCAGTGTTCATGCTATTCCAGTGTATGTTCTTATCTGTTTTTGAATACAACACTTTTTATGTTAAACATGTTTGAGTTGGCCAGACACTATCCAATTAATATACTTCGTAACATCTTTGCCTGTTATAGATCTTCTTTCAAGTGCACATATACATGTATTATTAGTGATAATAGAAAACCTGTTTAGGATTAGAAAGCTGAGGTAATTGGATGGCTACTCTTACTTGAGAAACGCTCACATTGGGAAGAAGCTTGGCACTCAGTTAAGCTTTTGGAATGATGGAATCTATTTCACAGTAATATTTTTTTCTCCTGTACAGGCTGCAACAGCACAGTGAGGATAGCTTTACTGGCTATTACAGTTAAGTAAATAAAATTGGTATACACTTTTGTTTTAGTTGGCTACCGTATAACCTGTTCTACAATTCTAGGAGGATGATTATATATCTTTTTTTTTTTTTTTTTTTTTTTTCCGCATCAACGACAATAGCAACATCCAGTAACACTAATATGCATATTCTTATGTCAGCATTTTTGTTATTTAGGAATTCATATCTCACCTGAGTTGCAGGTTAGCTTGCAGAGCCTCAGCAGGAAGTATAACACTGTACTGTAATTATTTAGTCAACAATAAATTGTACTTTCCTGTGTTGTGCTATTGTGTTTTATTCTTTTTAAAGACAACATTGTAGCTTTCAGAAGCAACTTTGCTTTCATTGCACGTCTACTGGTGAACCATCACTCTTCAGTATAGTCTAGTAATTGGAGTCTATCAATGTTCCCTTCTTGTGACCGTACCCCTATAAAATTTAATACCAAGTTTTGCTATTCTGTGGGGAGAAATGGTTTCACAGTTTGGTTGTGTTGGTCTTAGACTACTGAGCGTTGAGATTATTTCTAGTTCTGGGAACTGTATGTGAACATGTGAAAGCAACTGAGCCGTACGACAAAGCACCAACGTGCTGCAGATTGCACGCTGTAGTACTGCCTACGCTGTGTTCTGTGTCACCTCCGGTCCTCAGCAGATGTCAGTAATGTCACCAGTTACACTGCGTGTGGTAACCATCATTTCCAATAGCAAAGATGCTGACAGCAGGGTCTGCGTCAGGCACAGTTTGTCATCTGCAGGAAGTTCCCTTCCTCCCATCCCTCTAATGCTGGGCTTCATTTGTATTTTGGTTCTGTAAGTCTGTATGTGCATGCTTATCAAAAATAATTCCCCTTTCTGAGAAGGGAGGGCTGTCTCAGCCTGAAGGATATGATTGTTCAAAACACTGGCAAAATAATACATTTCCAACCTGAAGCCCTTCAGCACAAAGGACTAAGGTTTTACGGTGCCATGTCAATAAAGGAATTACCTTAGCACTACTGATGATGATTTTTCTTAACTATAAATATTATTATTATTACTATTTTATGCAAAATCACTGGGAAAAGGAGGGAGATTTTTCCCAACTTAACTTTTTCTTGTTGCCAAAGCCAAGTGAGAGAGAAGTCTAGCAATAATTGCCCTAGCCTTTTCGTACTGGTAGTTATTGGTTACTGGGAAATATTTCTTCTGCAAGCTTTAATTCTCATGGACATTCTTTAATCAAATGATGCAAGTGACTCTACTTCTATTTAACTAAGTAGTAATTCTTTAGATAACAGTAACTTTCTATAAATTAATATCAAGTATCTATTAAAGAAAAAAAGAATCTTACATTGCTTTAGCAGATGGAATGTAAGGGCCAGCAGCATTTGTTCAATCAGATACTGTCAGACCGTAGTTTGAGAAGCATACATCTACAGGAACTCCGAGACAGCTAAGCATGCACCCAGCCCTTTGGGGATGGTGGTCTCTGCCCTCACAGGTAACCAAAGACAACCCCAGCCCTGCTCTGCAACTGCCCTGCTGTCCCGTTGTGGGAGCTCCGGGAGGCCGTGGGAGCTGTGGGCAGCGAGGCTACGGGGGAGATGGGCTTGGGCAGCAGGACTGAATGGGTTTAAGTTATCGGTATTAGGCTGGCAGGTTGCAAGAAAATCTGTCATGATGATTTCTGGAAAACCATATGCTTTGAATAGAGTTCAGTCAGGCTCCACTGGGCTGTAATATTTCTCAGGCTGAGTAGTTGCTAATATGAGGGCTTCTTTTCGAAGCACAGTGAATGGCACTTAATAAAAAATGCCTTCAGGATCAAGCCTATGATTGTCACATATAAAAATACAAATCCAAGGTGGCATCCCTACATTACTAATTTTTAAAAGCAATTTGCTTTAGCAGCATATATTTTTGAGTTGTGTTAAAAACACAACTCACATATTTTGTGTTGTGTGGCATCACATGAACATTACATTTTTAGTATTTTTTAATAATGCAACATAATATTACTGTTACTCAGGAGTCTGAAATATTGCTAGTGTGTAACTTGTATGAACTAAGTATGCCACAGATAATTTGGGGATTAACTTGTAAACGTAATTCATGTAATCTTAGTGATATGGGAAACTTGCAGTTGTTTGGAAGAGAAAAAGGCAGATTATCAGAGGTATAGAAAAGCCAAGTATTTTCTAATTACTGCTTTAGTTAAGGAAGAAAACCACAAACTCTTCTCAAGCTACTCCCAAAGGAGTTCTCTAGTTAAAATCAGTAATTGCAATTAAGAACATCAAGTAAAAGAATTACATGATGCTGCTCCATTTTGCTATTAAAAGCTTAAACTTTTTCTCTGTTAAAATTGGAAGAGGAAAAAAAATACAAAAAGGATTTAATTAACTAGTAAACTTGAGTGTTTATCAACTGTAAAAATGGTTTGATTTCTGTAGCAATAGGACACAAGTCAACTCGAAGATTTTAAAGATCAAAGTTAAAATAATTGTGAAACCAGTGATTGGCTATTTATTTATTTATATTTTTAATTGAATTTTAAAGCTCAGTATTTCAGGATATTTTTTCTCCACTTACTATGTGTTATTGGGATTTTGTATTTAACCTTGCATTTATTCTGTAAACTGTAAATGAAAAGGCTAAATAATCTGTGTGACCCTTACTAAAACCTCAGTGGTAGAACATTGCTCTCAGATATATCAGCTGTGTCAAGGGACTGTAACCAGCAAATTTCTGCCTTCTGTTCACGTTTGGGCTCAACTGTAACTGAAATTGTTTCAGTTAAGGTGTAGTTCAGATCAGCAACAGTGTATTAACTGGTCTGAACTGCGCAGAGGGTCATGGATGTAACAGGCTGCACCCTGCCAGCTGCAGAGAGCTCCGACTTGAAAGAGGGAATGGAGCCTTAATTTTCCTGTCCCCTGGGTCTCCAGGCTGCGGCAGCTTCTCTCCCGCTCAATAGAGCTGGCTTGCAGGGTGGCAGAAATGGAAGAGGGTGGGATGCTGACCAGGGTGGGGTGGTCCTTCCAGGGGACCAGGTAACTGTGTTGAGTAGAAACCTGGCTTGCCATTTGTTGGGGCTGGTTTCCAGAGAGATGCAACAGTGGGTGCTATTCCATGGAACAAATGAATTTTACAAACTCGGGGTGGGATTGTGTAGATGTCACTGTGACTCTTCCCATGTTAGCAAGCATTAGACCTACAGTTGTGTCAAGCGTTTCAAAGATTGAGCTCTCGCACATTGCCGTGCAGTTTTAAAGCGCGCTTGCTTGTGTTGTAGTTGGTCTCACGAGTGACAAGTCTGTATCTGACGGTACCAGACAGCTAAAAATGTTTGTTCTTCAATTAGTTTGTGGGACTTCATATACTTTTCCTTTGGAGCAGCACTGTCTTCTGGCTGACTCAAAGTGATTGCACAACCCCTGTCAAGGTGCTGGCAGGCACTATTTAAGTGGGAAACAAAGAATTATGGCCCTATAGCAAATTGTGAGAGCACTCGGTGAAAGCATATGGACAGTGAGTGTAGATACCAAACACTGCAGCTCTGAGCCCCAAGGTTTGTCCTTGTGCTGAGCCCAGGTATCTCCTCCTTGGTTTTTGCCCTGAGGTACTCTGAAGTAGTAGTGGTTTCACACTAGGGTTAAATAGAATGTTTTCTCTGAACATTTTGCTATGCAAGATGTGGTCCTGTGGCTGCATCCTCATGGACAGACACATGCCCCAGGACAAAGCTCTGAAACCGTTTGTGGGAGGAGGGAGATGAGAAGAGCTGCAGCAGACTGTTTCTCGGGGTCCTTCCATAACTTCACATCTATTGATTTGGGGCAAGTTTTAAGTGTCATGTTAGATATACTTGTTTGATATCTGATTCAAACTTGAATTATCATGATTGATTCTGTTATTTTTATTTAATGCAGATAATACTTTAAATAAGTAATAGTTGAGTCTTATTTTAAAAAAGTTTTCTGTACTGTGATAATTTCTCTGTGTTACCGGCGATCATCTTTTGTCTTCTATAATGTTATAACCTCAGTTATTCATATAATCAGATTTTAATTCTGGTGTTCTTGATATTGGTTTCCATTATTACAGCTTATTTGATATCCCTTCCCGTGAAATACTGTTGTTTTGATTTTGTTGTATGTTGCAAATATACACATTAGGGCAGTTAGTTAAACCAGCTAAATTTCTGCTCCAGGGGTGTGGTGCTGTTTATGAATTAGTTTATATTCTTACCATTCATGGCTTTGGCAAAATTATTTGACTGAAGTATGGCTCCTTTAATCTCTCTCTTCACTATTTATATGTAATAATTAGTTTAAAATTTCATTCAACAGGATAGCTGTATTAAGTAAAACTTCTAGTTACTGCTGGGGCAGCAGCTGCAGTGGCATGGTCATAACAGTTGTCCTGCTATTACTCTGTTCTGTGTATGGATGCAGCAATTTAGCTACACAACTTCCCTCACAGATTTTTAGAGGTTTTCAAGATGTTCAGAAACTCCCATCTGATATAACTCTCTCACTTTCCGGTGTGATTTCCTTTGATTTACAGATTAGGTGGGTACATCTGGATCATGCAGAATAAATAGCTTTCTGAAAGACATTAAAAGATAAGATTTTTCTAAATATCAGTAAGTTCTTCAGTAGCTACTTTTTTTTTTTTTTTTTACAGTTTATGCAAAATCTATGTGTGTGTTTATTTGTTGTTCACAGAAAAAGGAGGACAAAGCTTTCAAACTGTGATGGCTAAAATTATATGTCAAAAACATAAAACATATTAATACATCTCAGTAAAAGAGAAAGTATTTAAAGGTCCTGAGTGCTTCATTTTGTGCCACTGAAATCCAAGAGAACTGTTAAGTGTTCTCTGTTAATGAGGAATAATTCTCATCTCTTTTTATGTATGTATGTTTGAATGATTTATTTTAGGTGCTTATTTTAAGAAGATTTTCCTTTGTTGATTAGACTTATTCACAAAAATAAATTGAGAAAAGTATTTGCCCTCCTTTAGTACCTGTAAACCCATGTGTACCCTAAGGATTAATCTTTTTAATTTAGATTATTTTCCCCAAATGAGAAATAGCCTGAAGGTTACTTGGCCCTGTATAACTACCACATGGAATTGGTTATAAACATTATTACTGCAGTTCTGTGCAGCCCAGGTGGAAAGGACAGGAATTATTATTAAACATTTTTATAGCACAACAGATGCACACGCAAACAGTCTATCACAGAGGAGACAAAATAGGACAACAGCTGAGGAAAACAAGAACATAGGGATATCACTGGTGAGAAGGGGTCGGGTAAGGAAGAATTTAAACCATGTGGTTTATGAGGGTAGGAAGGGCCACTGAGGGTGAGATGCAGGAGAGTATACAAAGTGGGGAGGTCTGTGTTAGGATGCCGTGCTAGGTCTCCTCTGTATGAACAGTGATGGAGTTCTCTCAACAAGCGAGAGCATGAAGTGAATGGGCCAGTTTGTTTTAATTGTCATATCATGTTTCTTCTGCCACTATGCACAAATATCTGTGTTTGCACTGAAATTTTCAGTAAATGCTTTACTGGTTTGCTGGTCTTTGCTTTTCCTACCTTAAACCTCAAGAGTAGTAAAGTATGGCTGCCATTGCTAGATGAAAGTGCCAAAACAATTTATCATAATCTTTCTTCCCCAAATTATTCTCCTCTTTCAACATACATCTTTTTGATTAATATTTTGGTGCATGTAGATATGCTTTTGATCACTTTGGTAAACAGCCTGTGGCATATAGGACTCAAGCCTGTTGAAGGAGCTAGGACAAAACCAGCTAACTTTCTGCATCATTATCAATTTCTTAGCTGAAATAATAATCAGCTTTTATAAGGTATTTAAAATAAGAAGCTAAGGGTTATTTGTAAGCTCAATTTTGGAATCAGATTTGAATAAATATGTTTTAAAGGCTGGAATTGTTGTGCAGAGAAATTTGTGTCAGTACTGCACATTCACCAAAAGAGAGCAACATAGGCACACTGTACGTGCTTGAGGCAAGTGGCCATTTTACATTGTAAGCAGGAACGTATTGTCCTCTGTTTTAGAGTCTATATCTTACCTGCCTCTGGATGTGATGGATGTGGTGCAATTATTAGTTAGGTTTATGGCTATTGATGATGTATGTTTTATGGATCATATTTTTGTCTTTCAGATGTTTATGTACAATATGTTTCCTCATTCATTATGATTGCATTTAGGATACATGTTTATACATTTGCGGAAACATTGCTGCTTTTTTTCCTGTTAGAAACTTTTTTCAACAGCAGGCTTTGCATTCATAATTTTTCTTTGGCTAAAATAATTAAAATGTACTTAACATTTTTAGTTTCTTAAATGCTTTGGCATGATATCAGCTACTTGAAATAAAAATTGTGTAGGCCTAGAAATGTGCATTTTTTTTTTTTTGTAATATTAATGACTGTCACCATCCTGAGTGCGTAAAGACTGTTTTATTTTACATTTGGTTTCCTTCTGCTGAATAATCTTTTTTGCTCCAAAGCTAGTAAGTGCACTCAGATACGTTAAGTTAATTATTTAGGTAAGCAGGTGAAAGTTCCTGGAAGTTTCTTTTCTAAAATATAATGTCCATCTGAGGTTAGTAACTGAATTTTTTAAAAGCAAAACTCAAAGCAAAAATGATCCTCAAACTAAAAGAACAAGGGATTTGTAAAGGGGTTGTCTTCAGACAAGAAGTACTTATCTGCAGTGTCCAAAACATATCTGTTTAATTTTTTGTATCTTGGATTTGGGATTGGTTATTAGCAAGTTGGTTGTTTGCATTGTCTACATATTACTATAGCTTGTGGTCCTTAGCTGGCACAAAGGCGTTGGGGGCATGGGCTCGTGACCTCATTTAGAGCAGCACCAGATCCTGGGGGCTCTGTAGGCTGAAACAAGGGTAGTTTTTACTGCAGCAGGCAAGGGAAAGGGGAAGGTGACCAATGACGTCTGTCCTGTGCCGGGCTGGGAAGGGCAGTTTTGTCCCCCCTCTTGTACACAGGAGAGAACAAATGGTTTGACTCATTTTTCCTTGTTTTATTTCCTGTGTAGTCCAGAGGTTGAAATAAAACAGATCCAGCTTTGCTGCAGCTATTTTTCTGCTAAGCCAGTTGAAACTAAGTGCCGTAAACTTCCCAGTTGCTTCCAATGTCCCAATAATAGACATTTCTCCAGTACAGTAGCACTGACTGCCCACAGCAGCCCCGTGTTCGTGTTCGGGAGGACACACTGTGAGCTGGGGCCCTGGGGCAGTGATGGTGCCGGAGGACAGGGATGCGCAGCTTGTGCCAGTGGCCCTGCAGCTAAACAGCACGTATGCCCTCAGGCCAGTCCCGCACTCTGCAAGGACTCTTGAAAAGATCCTGTAGTCAAAATGGCTTTACTAGGATTTGCTTAAGGGGGCCCAACAAAATGTCAGCTGAATGACATCTTCAGGCCTGTGGAAGGATAAAGGAGGTCAGAGAGCAGGAGAACAGGAAAAATGGAGATGCTGAAGAATTGCTGTAGCAAACCCAGCATCCCATCATGTTTATTAGGAATGTAGATGATGCATAGTAACAGAAATGAAACATGAGATGTATGTAAAATAAGAGTGAGTTTGAATCTAAATGTAGCCAGAGGCAACACAAATAATTCTATGTTTTTAGCAGTCAGAAACCTCACATGAAAGGCTAGCTGGAGCCGGGAAGTGCTAGGTGTGGGGGTCACTGGAAAGAAAATGATAGCCTGGATTTTTGAATGCATGTGCCCCTATTTACTTTTATTGAAAAATAAAAAATAGCTAATTTCAGAGTTCAGTATTCTGTGAAAGTTCCCTGTGAAGAACAAAAGGGTAGCTCTGATATCTGCTTGGTGTGGGAGTGAGAGTATGTTGGGCTCTGGAGAGCTAAGCAAAGATATAGCAAGATTTGGCTGTGCCGGAGGCTTTGAGCCCGTGTTTGTTTGTTGTGGTGTGTCTGTTGGAATAAGTAGCTCTTCATCTGAGACCTCTGTGCACAGAGTGACCCTGTGTGTGCCAGGCAGACTCTGCCCCTGAAGTGCCACTCTCACATCTCTTTGCCAGCTGCGCATAAGCATTGGATTGAACCTGTTTTTCACTCCCACTAGAAGAGATGTCTGCATAAGCTGCCCAAAGTCTAAATGTAGGGACTGCATGTAAATAAGACAAAATGTGTATATACTTACAGATGTACATGCAGCTACATACATGAATTTTGCTGAAAATATTTCAATCCAGAATTCTGAAATAATAGATTGTTCAATAAAAATATCTTTTTCTGACTACTAGCCAAGACATCATCCTTTTTCCAAATATTAGCAGGCTAAATAAGCATTTGAAAGAAGCATAGACTAATAATTCTGAGGCTGCTGAAGTGTTCAAGATTTAGAACTCTGTATGCTTCACATCTGAGATTGAAATAGAGCATTTCTGAAACTCCTGTTTCAAAACTATGGGTTCCTGCAAAATAATCTTGGCTGGTTTTATTCAGAGTGTAGGTATACTGATTCTGCCCAAATGAGAGGTGTTTAGCATAGTTTAAAAAGCTGAATTCAGAAAGGCTGCTGTAGGACCTTATGGTTCACTTGATTTTATAGACTGAATTCACTTTCCTAATGCTGACTCCCAATATGTGGCAAGAGTATATTCCCTCTTTCTGAATTAATGAGATTCATCATGGGTTATATAGGCCAGGCTAGGGAACCCAGCTGAGGGAGGACCGTTTGCACAAGAGGCATCTAAACGAGAGACCCTCATGGATTTCTGAATCTACATTTTCATACGTAGTTATAGAGAAAAAAAAAAGGATATGTCCTAGAAATTATTTTTTTGTGAAAAATATTGAGTTGTTGAACTGGCTGTTCTTTTGACTCACTATAGTAGTTGTCTGTGTATGTACGCAGTCAATCAGGAATGGTATTTTAGTTATTAGATTGTGTAAATTTATCAATGTGAATTAAACTGACTTCAGTGTGCATGCCAGTACACACGGGGACAAAATATGACTCAATGTTTCCAGACAAGGTTTGTACAATTCCTGTGAACAAAAGGTGCTTATCCTTTACTAACAAGTTTTGTATTGTTCATTATAATCTGCAGTGTTGGTATTGAAACAGTCTTGTTTAGAGCAAGGGATGTTATTTTTATTGTTATTTTTATGACTGTTGTTGCTCTGTTCTTTTATCAATGGAAACTTTCTGCTTGTGATGCTCTGGTTTGCAGGAATACAAACAGTGAAACTACCAGTCCTAGACCAAAAGTTCTGACCAAGTTTTGGTGAAATGAGTTTGTGGCTGAGAACACGCTGCCTTTAGGTTCCTGCTCACTGAAAGCAGGGAAAACTTTTAAAAATGAGGGCCACTGTGCATGTGGCAGATGTTTCTGAAGTGGTAAGCAAATGAGTGTGTCTATGCCAAGAGCTTTGTCTGCTCAGGAAGTGCCCTAATATACACTGCAGCTGCATAGAAATTCCTTGCTTTAGCCTTCATCCTTTGAGAATAATGGGCTAGATCTTGAGACAGAGCTCCAAATTGTGATAATGTCAGCATAAAGAAACAGTTAGGGTTGATCCTGGAGCAGGGAATACTTTTCATGGTCATTCTGTTCTCCTGTGAAGGTCAGGTTTGAGAGAAACTTAACGTATGTGTGTGTGTGTATTTTTATAGATGATAATTTTTTTTTTTTTTTTTTTAAATCTGCCATCTGTTCCCCCATATTTTGGCCATATTTAGTAGTGTTCCACATCTATAGTGGTGTTCCAGATCTTTGCTGATTTTTAGTCTGCCTATTTCTAGTTTCCATCTATTGACAGCGATTTTCTGCTCATCTACCTATGCAATGCAGAGCCTAAAATGCTTTCAGGAGTTGGTAATGCAATTTCTGGAAAACACAGATTTCAGCTGCTAAGAGACAGATGTTATTGGAGCAGAGGAAACTTCCAACTCAACTCTTGCTGTGTTTGCTTCTGTGATTTGTTTGTGTAACACAGTACTGTAGCTCTTACCACCTAAACAGCCCTGCATCATCTGGTCCCCTGCTGTAAAGGTGAGATGGCTAAAAGAGCACAGCAGGGGCATGAGAATTGCAGAACTTGAAGATCAGAATTGACCACTACAGGACTTACAATAATTGTTTAAATTGGTAGTATTCAACTGGTGGTGGATTATGGCTTCAGACTTCTGCTTCTCAGAATAATTTTAATGAAGCTGCAGCTTTCCAGCCATATATGATGGTGACTTTGGAGACTGGTCATTGCTCTGCAGTACCCTCAACAGCAGGATGTGGACACTGCTGCCACACCGCTGACGAGATGTAACTATTACTGAAACAAAGCATGTGAGTAGTAGGATGATATCAGGTATTTTTCATGAAATTATTTTGGCTTTTGCTTTATACAGAAAGGCTTCCTAAAATCAGCAGTCATTTAAAATGCTTTTAGCATATAACTGCAATGTAACATGAATTATCATTTCATATTTCATTGCTATTCTTTGCATGCTGCCGGTGATTCCTGGCTCTGCAAATTATAGCTAAGTTAGGCCAACCTACAAATCCTGATATTTTTGCATAATCTTTGTTGTGAACAGTAAAAGCATGTGTATTCTGCTAATCCATATTCAGATAGAAGCCTCCAGACAGAGTGCTAAATATAACTTGTTTTTAGGCCAGGAAAAATAAGATATCATTTTTTTTCCCATGAAAACACACTTTGTTGCAACTGAAATATTGCCTATTTTGTGTGTTTTTGTTTTTAAAACTATTTTAAAATATTCCACAGCAGACATTCTACCCACAGAAAACAGCAGGAGAGTTTTCTTACATAATAATCTGACAGATGTGTCATGGTATCTAATCCCTTAAACCTCCAAAGCCCTCTGATAGTGGATGTTTTAAAAGGCCAGATTGAAAAGCATGCTGCTCTTTTATTGAGTCTTTGCCTTCAGTGCCCATTCCACACTCGATCGCTTTATTTTGCTAAAGCAGAGTACGTAATAACTTGAAGTCAAGGGAAAAAAAATGATATCTTAGAAAACAGAATTAAAAATACCATTAAAATAATTAATGCCAAATGAAAACACCATTTAAAATCTGGATTTACATCTGGATCTTCTCATTCAAATCTTTCTTCTGTGCTTTCTCTGAGATCCTATCAAGAAGTAAATCAATAATAATTACACACAGAAAACTACCAGCAGACTTGCAACTGAACCATCAAGATTTTCACATTCTTTAACTATGCAACCGTGTAATCATATTACTGTAACTCTTGTACTCTTTAGTCTCGGACCTTTCTGTACCTTTGAGCATCATGTCTGAGTACGCCATAGGCCTTTCAAAGTGGGGGACTCTGTCTTCTATGTGCATGGGTAAGCACCTGGCATACTTTTAAAAATTATAAAGTCGTTAGACTAGTCTTTGCCTCTTAGCTCATTTTAGCCTTTTCTTTTCAGAGAAGTTATGGCTTTACTAATCCAAATGTCAGAGGGAACATGAATTCAGAGGATCGGGGTTTCAGTTAATCATGTTAAATAAGTTCTCCTGATAGTTAGATACGGCAGCATACAACATTATTTCAGCTAGCAGGAATTCTGGGTAACTGAGGTTTGTGTAGTCAGCATTGCAATACATGTGACTACTGCGCTGTTTGTCACAAATTTGCGTTCTACATAATTTAAAAAAATCGTATCATGTACTGCTACGTGGGAGTTGCATCTGAACTTGTATCCAAACTTAAAGGAAGCAAAGGTTTAGCAAGAAAAGATGAATTATTTGGCATTTTTGACATTTGCAAAAGTGCAATGTGGTGTTAAATGTTTAGTTGAAAAACAGTGCTTTAAAATGCATAAGAACACCTAGAATTTCTTTCAGTAATGTTGTTAATGTTTGATAAAACCATAGGTTTCTAGTTTTTATAATCCTTATTACTTTTAGTAAGGCAATTATTTAGGGCTTTTTCTTTGAAATGTGAACTGACTTGAGATATCTCGCCTGATGAGGTTATCAAAGATTTGTGAAATGACACTCTGGGACTGAGAAACTAATCATCTCTTCTTTGATGAGACAAACCCATCTGCCTTTTTCATGAATGCAGCAGCTAACCTTGACTTTACACATGGTCAGTTTCTACATTTTTTGCAGTTTTGGTTTTGTTTTTTTAACAATGAAAAAGCAGTTTTCAACAAACTAATCCTATAATGCAGTGATTTCTTTTTCAGTGATTTTAGTTCTGTTCAGGCTAAGGTTCTTTATATACTAGCTGTATGCACATAAAATGTAAGCTAAAAACAAGAGGACAGACAAGAAATGAAGATTATAGACAAAGACTTCTAGGTTAAAGTGGTTCTGCCAGTTTAGCAAATGTGAAATACATGGTTAAAAAAAAGGTCTTTTTTATTTAAGGGCTGTCCTGTGGATTTCTGACCCTCTTCCCAGTATTCACAGATACTGTTTGGGAAGGGAAATCAGTGATACTGTGTAAATATTGCAGTCCAGGCAAATCTGAGAGCACCTTGCTTGATGTGACTGTTCAGGGCTATAAAAGAATGTGGAAGAAGAAGTTGGTCTCTTCCTTTCAGGCTGGCTGAAGTAAGAGAAACCTCTGTTGGTTGGTCTGATGTTGATTATACTGTCGGATAATAAGGGTTTTCAGAAGCAAGGGTTTGTCTTTCCATGAAACCATTTAATTCCAGAATTAGTGGTTTATTCTGTACATCTGTCCATCTGGTACTGTTCTAGTCCCCCTGAAATAAAATAACAGTTACTGGGGACTCGAATGCCTGCATGGAGAACTGTTACAAAACTTGGATTGGATGTTCTTCAGCAGCTCTTTTGGTCAGTTTAGCTTAGTTAATGTGCCATCAGGATTGATACTTTTTCTTTTTGCATTGCTGGGAACATTCTACAAGTGAAGTTAACCAGTTAAAGGAACACTGTATGCTTGATCCCTGCAGTATACAACAAGGTGAAGAAGTTTGTCGTCTTTTCAAAATTAAAGATATACCTTCTGCTCATGTATACAATACGCTAAAGGAAAGGAAGAGGCTGCGATTAAAGAGCTTTGATTTTTGGAGGCTCAGACTTTCTTCGCGACTTTTGAATGGTAGTTTAGGCTCAGATTCTCAAATGTACTTGAACAACCATGTAAGCCCTTAGGCATTTGATTTGCCTTTTAAATGGCAGTGACATTTTTGAAATCATCCATGCCTTGCTACCTCCACCAGTTGTGCATACCTTGTAGCCAGCCATTTGTTTGAAGCCTTCACTTGAAGCCACAGCCCTGCATGTTGATCGGCGAAGCTACATTGCAGAGGCAGTTTCTGAGCTGACAGCAACTGAACACAGCTCATGCACAGAGCAGCTGAAACCGAGAGCAGAGAAGCTATGTTGTGCTGAGATCAGAATGCTTGCCCAGAGTGAGAAAAAAAGTTTTGGTCATGTTTTCTTTTTTTTTTTTTACTTTGGAGTTTGAGTTTAAATTGGGTCTCTGGTACCTTTTGATAATATCCTAGGTTCTGAGCTGTAGATAAAGTATCCTTTTTTCATTATGAATATTACTTATATCAAGCAGAGAATTTTCAACAGGAGAGAAACACCTCACAGCAATATTTTGGTGGAGTGGGGTTTTGATTTGTGCTTCATCTTGATAGTTTGAATGATCATTCAAGCTTGTGAGGTGTTTAGATTTTGTTGTTGTTGTTTTAGGAGTAGGTTTTAGATATAAAGCAGTGGTGGGCTTTTTCAGGTGGAGAAATGGAGCTTCGCTCTATATTTTTAGCAGGTGGTTAACGGGTAATTCTATGGACTGGATCAGTCACTTGGGCACCCCGGCCTGGCCTCTCTGCCCTGTGTCTCACCTCTAGCTGCCGGGAGCTTCCCACTGGTGCTGGTGTTGCACTGTGCGCCCTGTGCCTGGTGGGTGGGAGTTGCACCGCCCAGCACGAACTATGCATGCTTCTCCTGTGGATCTAACCCTTCATTTCTCTGCACCTCTCCACTTGTAAAACAGAGAGGATCAACAACCTTTGTCACATCAGTGTTGCACGGTGAAGATTAGAAGGTGTTCAGATGCTGCATTGTGCTGCTGGTAGGGACGATGCAGGCATTTCAGCCAAGTGTGAAATGGCTTCACTAAGCCAGCTGCAGAGGTGCATTAAACTGGCAAGTTTCCACATAACTTAGTTCTGGTTTAATCTACTGTTTCTATTTGGATCTTTATTCCAAACTAACTGGTTTTGCTTGATGAATGCCCAGCTTTCACAACTGGCCTGCATTTCATGAAACATGACTGTGAAAGACCTTCAAATATTCAACATCCACTGTCAGATTGTTTCTGTCTAAATGCATAATTACTTGGGAAAGATGTTATTAAATGAATAATTGTACTTTTGCCTGTGTAATCATCACACAATTACTTACATTCCTTTCTTAATTTTGATGTACATTTTGACATAGTTCATGTAACATGTAAGACCTCGTGTCTGTGATTAAGTTTCAATAGTGAAAAAAAGACTTGATTTTAAAAAAAAAAAATTTTTTTTTTTTTATGTCCTGTATTTTTCACTCTGCTAGTGATATTTATATGAAATGTATTCAGCTTCCAAATAGGAAAAAGAGAGAGTTACTGTAATTGAGTACTGTTTACATTTCTGTGAACTGTTTGCTACATTGTTGAAGCTCTATATTTAAAAAAGCCCCAAACAATAAACCAGTTCCCTAATTCTAGAATCCTGTTACAGCACTTCCAGATGTTACCACATGTAATATTTTACAACAAAGCTAAGCTTTGTGTTTGATTGGCTTGGTTACTGAAGGGACCTTCAAGAAGGAAACATAAACCAAAGATTTCTAGAGGAGATAAAAACCGAGGGACATGAGGATGTGCAGGCAGTGCCTTCAGATGATATATCATCTTGTTCCTCTGAAAATGGGGCAAGAAACACACAATTCCTACCTGAACATTTAGGGAAATTACAGGCAAGAGGTATATAGGCTGTTCCTCTGCCTTAAGTCTATATTCCACTGATTATATAACAACTTTTATTTTAAAGAACCTTTACAGGTTTACTGCATTTATTTATTAGCAGAAAGGTTACAATCACGGAGAAACTCTTGAAATGTGCCAAGGCCCATCTGTCCCCAATTAAATTCACTGTTATCTTTCTACATCCCAAATTTAGGTGCCCGGAAATCATGCAGTCAGCTGGCTGGCTATAAAATGTTGTAGGAGAGCATAAATACAATTTCTTACAGTGAAACTCTTTCATTTTTTACAAGCAAGCTAATTGTTCCTATGGACAACTGAGACCAGACATTGGAGCAGCTATCTAGAAGAGGAGGAGACATGGTCCTGCACTAATAAACAGTTATTTAAAATAGATATTTTAATCCAACTTGATTAGATTAGGAAAACATTTTTTTTTTTTTTTAGAGCTGTGGATTCCTCCAGGTACCTGGAGTGAGGTGACCTGTTGGTAGGAAGGGTGTGCAGCAGGAAAAGCCTGGCTCTAGCGGAGAGGAGGTGCGGCAGGCAGGCGTACCCTTCTGAACTGACAATTCTGCGCAATTTCTGTGGGATGGTCTTTGTGTGCCATCACCAGCAGTAAAAATTCAGCAGGCCAAATTCTGATATTGCTTTCATCTGTGAAGAGCCCATGGGCTTACGCAGGTGTAATGGGTTGGAAATTAGTGACAGTAGTCAATAATTCTGCTGGCAATTCAGGAGGAGGAGTAAAATTCACAATCCTGTGAAGTTGGCTGGGGTGATTACCTGCACAGGGCTAGCAGGAGTAAGAGTAGGAGAAATATCTGTCTGGATAGACACTTTTGCACGTACAGCTATTGGTTAAAACTGGTATTATCTCCAGACCACTTCTATTGAACTTTTAATCAGGAAAACTAGGGGTACTATGTTTAGTTTTGCTATGTGACTATTTATTATCTTTGTTACTTTGTCAATGAATTAGCCTGCTGGTCACTGAGAAGGCGCACAGAGTGACAGGTGTCAGTGATATCTACTTCTGTTTTGGTTTTCTTCTGTTTTTTTGTTTGTTTGTTTGTTTGATTGGTTGGTTGGTTGGGTTTTTTTGTTTGTTTTTTGTTTGTTTGTTTTGTTTTGTTTTTAAATATTTAAAAACCCCATCACATCTTGTGCCGAATGTGGGACATTATGTGTGTATTATGATACTTTGCAAGGGCTCTTTGAAAATGTGTTGTGGCTTGAAATCAGAACTATCAGAAGCTGAGTAGTATGGAAACTTCCATACTTCAGATGAGTTACAGAGGCTTCTGGCTTTGTGGAGGGGGATTTTGTGTTATTGTTGTTCTGCCTGGTGGCTGAGGCATGTTCACAGGGAGCAGAAGCAGTGGGTGCCATTATTTTAACTGTTGTGATAGAATCACAGAGAAGGTGGGGTAGGCAGGGACATCTGGAGATCACCTAGTGCAGTCCTCCTGCTCGGAGCGGGGTCAGCTAGAGCAGGCTGTTCAAAGCTGTGTCTGGCTGGATTTTGAACATCTCCAGGGATGGAGACACAGCAGTCTTTCTGGGCAACGTGTTCCAGTGTTCAATTGCCTTTGCAGGAAAAAAGGGCAGTTCTTATGCTTAAATGAAATTTCTTGTATTTGTTATGGCCAAATCCTCTACAGTTTGGGTAAATAAACCCCATGGTTACAACACTGACAGTCTTTAACAACCTTTCCTCCCTTACCCACTCACCCAGCACTCGTCCATAACAATGATTGCAAGTAGCACAGCACAGGAAGATTTAAAGATAGTGTTTTGTTGTGAAAAAGGCCTCACTAAAAAGAACTGGACTTGACTTTAATACTGAAAACCAATATTGACAAGTGTGTACTATTCAAGCCTGACTACTGCTGCAGCTCTTTGCAGGTGATCTCTTGTGCAGTGAATGTCAGAAAGAACATGGGCTCCGAACTGGGCAGAGCTGACGCCCGAGGCTGGCATTAATTTAATTACATAAGGATAAAGTGGTACCAGTCTTCATTTTGGGATGTTTAATGTGGTAGATGTGTATCGCTTTAGCACAGAAACTGCATTGAAATGAATGGAGCAGCCATAGCTTGTAACGTTGGGTGGTTTCGTGTCCTATCACTAGCAGTCAGAGTTGTTTTCAAATTTCAGATTACCGTAAATTTGCTTCCAGTGTTTGGATGCTCAAATGCTAGCAGTTTCTGAAGGTAGCTATGGATGTCTCCACATATGTTTTCCACTGTGGTTCAGCTGGCATACTATTGCAGCTGCTGCTTTACCGTTTATTCCAAGAATTGTCATTTTTTTGACTTCTGAAGCTCTGTTCTGACAGTGCTCCGCCCTCTCAGTTCCTATGGAGAAAACTTGTTGCAGGATTAGGGTCTGAATTGGGACCAGTGGTCTGTGCTTATTAACAAAAATGCTTAGGGAGTGCAGATAGGTTAATTGAAGTTAGTTGTGTGTGACCAGGTTGGTTTGTCTTTAATCTCTTATATTTAAATTTTATATGCATGAAGACAATTAATCCTCTTAACTGCTGTAGACTTTGAATGCTTAGTAAATAAGTGGCCTCTTTAATTGATGCTATGGTGTTTACCTATTTAAGCCAAAATAAAAGAGCTACACTGGGCCTTGGGGGAATCTTCCTCAGTGTAGTGAGTGGTTCTGTTATGTAAAAGGCTTAAGAGTCTTCCCAGCTCATTATTTTTATAGTACTGTCTGCTTTGCTCTTTTAAGACAATGCTCCTTTTTTAGCATCAACAGTTTTGAGATTAGAGAGCACTTCCTGAGTCAAGGCAAATTGAGCAAGATATTTCAGCACTTGACAATCAAAGATGCACTTCTCATGCATGCAGGTTAACACTGCTTTCTCTCTCTCTTTTTTTTTTTTTTTTTTTTTTTTTAAACTGAAATACAGAAAGGTATTCCTCTCAAGTGAAGGGCTTGTTATCTTTGCCGTGTGTATAGTAAAATAATAGTCCAGAGCTTATTTCTTCACAGCAAATCATGAAGTGTTATACGGAGTCTATAACTAGGGATTACTCACTGGCCAACCGACCAAAATGCCAGTATTCTATACCAATAAATCTGTTAATAAATCAGTTTTAATGAGACGTGAAGAATATCTTCTTCACTTTTAATTGCATCTTGAATCTTGTTCAGGTAGCATGTTAACACCTATTCCACTGAATGTCATGTTAGTGACAGTTAACAAACACATCCTTGTTTATACCTGGTTTCAGATCATACCTATGTTTCTTAAATCACTGTTCAACTGCTGTTTTACTTTGGCCTGTGTGGTGAATAGATTAAGAGTAATAAGATGGAGGGGAAGAAGCTGACATTTAGAGATGATTTTTCATACATGAGGTATGATAGAGAAAGCGGTTATTGTCCATTTACAATTAAATCTAAATTCAGAGGAGTTTCGCAATAAATATTTTTGCCAGGCTGCAAATGTCCTCGGTATTATGCCAGACAGCAGCTGAGGACAGATGAGAGTCGTTAGTGCCTCAACTCAGCTTTTTCTGTAGGTGTCACGCTCATTCACTGCCTTGGCTTGATGCTGCATAGCTGTGTTTGGAAGTTCTCAGATCTGATCACATTTTCTTCTATGTGTAATTGTGTTCATATGTAATTTATTATTAAATTCAGTCATATTTAATAATTTTTGGCAACTAATAATCTATTTTAAGTACAGTCTGTATTTTTTAATAACTTTTTTTTGAGGTTCTTAATTTTTTAACACAACTTTTAAGGTCAGTGGTCCATCTGCATAAATTATTAAATACTTCTGAATTTTTTATAACTTTCCCCAGAAATGCAGACTGGATTTTCCCTTCTCTTCACAATTCCTGGACGTGCAGTATGGGGAGTGATACTGTACATCCCTGGTTTTTTGTTTCCGATCATAACTGTTAATGTGAAATCCAAGCTCTCATTGTACTAACTGTAGTAGCAACTCAAAGAATGTTTTGCTCCCTCCCAATAGAATTTACCTGCTTCTTTTATCTGTGTGAGTTTGACCAGCACATATCACGTTCATCCCTTGGATTGGGTTTCCTCTGCAGCAGAGCTGAGATACAGCTGTGGATCAATTCTCAAGACAAGGGCTGCTGCTACCCCAGAGCAGCACTGCTGGCAGCAAAATTTGATGGCCTGTATTTCTGCCAACTCTGAACCTGAAGATCCTGTCCTAGGACAGACTTTGCTCCTCTGAAATGTGGAGCAATATGATACTACTTGTTTTAGCAGGGTAACAGTACAGGGGAAAATTTTGCAGGGCAGGAAGAAGTTAAGTTGAGATCCGTTTGAACTAATTGATGAACTAATCCAAAGGAAGATGCAGCCATATGGAGATTTTGCTGCTAGCAAGTAGAGAGAGATACTTGTAGAGTACCTCTCAGATGGCTTTAGATTTCTGTAGTGATCACATGTTTGGTTTTGTCTGTTGGAGATCCTTCTCTTCTGTACATCACCCTGGCTCTTTTACTTTGGTATCCATGTGACTGAATCTATAGCTGTGTTGTGGCAACGCCATGGAACGGGTGCTTTCTCTATACTCCTGCTCTCTGAGCAAGGATCAACCTTTAACAACCTTTTATGATTGGGTAGGTATGTTTATAAAGTATCTGTGTAATATGGGGGATTAGAAGCTGCCAGATAACTCTGGGCTGTCAATTGCCTGGAGAAGTCGTCCCCGTCATTCTGTCCTGGTTTCGGCTTCCTCCCTGAGAATCCCATAAAGGCTGTTAACAAGTCACACCATGGCCACACGAGTGATGTGGAGTGCCACTGAACTGAGCTTCCTGGGCTGGTTGCAAAATTTACAGGCTGTATTACTTTCCTCTTCATAATTCTTGAGTGGAAGAGATTAACAGCTGTGGGTGCTGGCAGCTTCTTTTTATTTATTGGAGAGTGCAGTGCTGCTTATCCTTCCTTCACCACTTCCACAGAGAGCAAATGGGTTTACCTAGTTACAGCATATTGTGATGGGCACACAGGATATTGATTATTTGTGGTGGGTGTAAACACATTGCCAGTCACTTGCTGTAGCATTTAAAATTGTAAGTCACAATGAGCTAAAATTTTCCCTGTGCAGAATTTTCAACTGGGCTAGTTTATGCTCATGGGAATTGAGAAATATAATTTCTAGTACTTTAGTGTCCATTTACTTGCATGGATTGGAAATGCTTGTCTTTAAAGCAGTAACTCTGCTAGATAAACTATAGCTTTAGTAGCAGTTGTTTAAATTTGGAGGCTTGTTTCACTTTCCCATGAGCACATGTCTGGAACAGTTCAAATAGTTCTCAGCTGGAGACCACCATTAGAGGGTTTGGTGTCTGCTTCCCCCACAGTGGGTCTATTTTAACATTGTGCCTGCATCACCCCGTAGTCAAAAAGTAAAAATGCAGTTGAGCAATTGCAAGCATTTAAATTCAAATGTGAATTCAAATCTTTGCAACCATGACATCATTTTTGCTTGGGTCAACCTTTGGATGCTGGCTGCCCTCATTAATAAAAATCAGTGCAGTGTCTTCCTATCAGTGACAGTCACATCAGCTGCATAACCAGCAGCTGTAAAAGAAGTTATAAAGCAAAAATACCATTCACTAGATTTTCAAAAAAACAAAAATTACCCCCTCACCAGGAAAAACTTGCCACACTCTCTAGACAAAGTACTATCTTCCCTGACTTGTCTAAACGTAGAAATGTTGGTGATATAAATGTTCTATCTGTCATGTGGCACTCTATGTGTAAAGATAATGTGACCGTTTTTGTCTGTGATCCATTTTAGCTGCTTTAACACCTTGTTTGCTCTTTTCCTGACAAAAAAAGAAAGAAAGAGTATCTGTTTTACTTCAAAGTTCTGGAGGCATAGGGGATTCTCTTCCTGTATCCTTTTAATTCTAACATGACTGAGGCGTTTTGTAAACTTACCTACATTTTTTGAGTTTCATTCTTGCTGTAAGGAATACTTTCAAGTGGTGCCTGGATGTACCTTATGATTGCAAATCACAATTCTATATGTAAGGAATCTTAGGGAGAGAAACAGAAATTAAGAACAACTTAAAATGTAGAGACTACACACCGAGATAAATGAGTCTGTGCATAGAATGTTGCTCATGCTTAACTCTGTGACAGATACAAGCCAGCAGATGCCACAGTCTTCAAAACAGCAATTCAAATACCAATAAAAAAAAAAAATTAAAAAAAAAAATCCTTTTGCTTGTCTATTAACAAGAAGCTTGATTTTGTGCTGATGGAATTGAGCAACATGTAATGTTTTCTGATGCTGCTGGGTGTATGTGCAGACCCAAGTGATCACCCATTATGTGCCTTGTAATGCCCAGTCTTCTGAAGCATCTTTGCCTTTCCAGTCTGAGCTACCCTGTGCTGATGCTGATCCAATGCAAGCTATGGATGTTCAGCATTTCTGGAAATCAGACGCAGATTGTCTGAAGTTGGGTGCCCCAAATCTTCAGAAAATGCTACTAATTAGGTATTTGGCTGGAGGGCGCTCTCTGAAACCACCATGAGATAGGGTTACTGTGATTGAAGTTCCTTCTACTTCGGCATCTAATTTCAAAATGAGTGACAATAAACACAGTGCCTGATCAAAAGACATGCAAAGTATGGGGTCCCCTCCTGCTGCATATTTATATGTTGCAATGTGTTATAAATACATTTAACTCAGTAGAAACCATTGTAGTTTATATAAATCAGCTGTTATTGAAGAGCTAGCCAGTTCATTAGTGTGTGTGCTTCTGCATATATGCTGGGCTGCTGGGGGCAGAGAGCTTCTGGAGTGTCAGAGCTGTCGTGGTCCTCTCGCACCCTTTGGAATTAAAAGGTACCTTTTGCATTGAAAGCTATGCAATAAGTTTTGCAAAAAAAATACCCGAATCACTGTCTTTCAAAAATGCCTTTAAATCAGTTACGACACAAGCAGAGAAATCGATATGAAACATGGGTGACCTGGGGAAAACATCTCTACCTTTCAGAAATAGATGGTTCCTCCTTTTAATGTCTTTTTGGTACATTTTGTTTCAATGTTGAAGAAGCAAGCTTTGTCTCTGTGGCTTTATCTAAATCAACGTGCCTATGTCAGGAGAAAATATGACCCAGTGATTTGTATGTGGTTTTACCTCATAGATAAATATTATTGCATTGTGAGAGGAGGACCATGAGGCTTTATTCGTCCTCCTTGGCATTAGGACAACTTCCACAATGTGGAACAGAGAAAGTTCTCCATGGACTGAGTAAAATATCTGTATATGACACCGTTTTATTTGAGCTGTATAAGGGACAGAATTGTACTGTTGGAACTAGCTATGCATTTTAATTCCCCTGCATTCTTGTATATCTGTGAGAGAAAAATTGGGTTAGTCTAGAACATATATAAGCCAACTATATATATATATAAAAGATAGTTTAATCTGTTATCTACTGTATAATAATGTGTTATAGTCCAGTGGAAGCACTGACCAAATATGTCTCTAACATTAACAGGCTTCCTGGAAGGAAAAAAAATAACACGCAAGAATACACTTGTAATTTTCGAAATACAGAAATACCTCTTTTCTTTTGAAGATGTTAGTTTCTCCTCTGTATAGCTGTTTATTTGTTCAAGACACGCCAATACTTTTTTCTTTCTCTGAAGTTAAATGTTAATGGTGGGAAAATACCTGTCAAAGTGGAGAAGTTACTTCTTTGGGGGGATGGTGGTAAGGGAAAGGAATGCTCTTTCTCACCATCTGTTTTCCCTAGGAGGTGGCCCATGTGGAAAATTGCATTGTATAACTGTAAAGTCAACTGCTAATGAGCCACTGGGGGTGGTCTTGGAGTAGGAATGGTAAGTCTGATCAGTCTCCTGCTCGTTGTGCTTTATGCACATTAATGTTTGCAATATTCCATGAGTTGGTGAAATGTTATGCAAGTCTTAATCCCTTTTATATATCAGCAACAGAGCCTAGAAACAAAATTATTTTCTCACAGTCATAGGGAAAATCACTGCTGGAACTCGGCATAACTCGTAGGGAAACCTGTTTGCCTGTCCTTCACTCACAGATGCATCAAGATGATCCTTCTGAGTGTTTTCTCAGTGTATCTGTGTAGAGTGACACCAGTTTACTGCATGTGCATCATTCTGCCTTTCTTCAGTAATCTGCTCTGGCCACCATCTGCAGAACAATGAAAAGAATCAACCATTGAGCAAGGCTCTCAAGCACATATTTAACTTCAAGGCCATTGGACCTTTGTTTTTGGTGGGATTGTTGTCCTGTTTAAAACAATTTACAGATCTAAGCACCCTGTTGAAGCAAGGTATAGTCCTAGGCAAGAAACTCTAAAAATCCAGCTTTAACAAAGCTGCCATAAAGAGGTTTGCACCTCTGCAGAAGTACAGAGCCAGAGGGCAGCTGCTAACTCTGTGCCTCATTATCAAGAGTTGTGTGTTGGCTCGGGAGGTAGCACGGATCCGCTAAACCAGAGAATCTGTAGACATACATAATTATCAGCTTCCACTGAGCCCTGATTTGGACACCTGGCTCCCTTTCTAGCTGGAGAACTAGCATGTCGATAATAGCTGCTCATTTTACAGAAGAGAAGTGAAGCCTGCAGGAAAAAAATAGTTCCTAATGGTAATATTTGTGAAAGTCTGGTGGAATGTGGCTGAGAGTTGTCACGGTCACAGACAATATGGCGGGATATTATTTGTGGGAAAATGGGAGCAGCTACATTTTTTTGTTGCTTATTGACTCAGATAAATTGGATTAGTCTGATGGAATAGATAAATTAGGGGAGCTCAAAGTATTTAAGTTTATGAAAGTGTTTACTCCCTCCTCATTTTATTTAGTTACACTCTCTAGAAGATAACCAGATTGACCTAAACTGCATATATCTAGTAATTTTCAACCATTTTGGTCCATGGGCCATGTTTATTTAATATCCTTGCTGCACTGTTCTTAATAATTTTATGTATGTTGTGATCTCAAAAAAAGATTAGTGGACTTTTTGTTGGGTATGATAAAGAGAATATTTTTGTTCAGAAGCGTGTGCTGAGATGCGTTGTGTAGAGAATATTTTCTCACGTCAGGTGGCTGCCTAGTGGATTAAATTCTGTTGCAGAGACTTGATCAGATGTTTTTGGTGTCAAGCTGGAGGGTTGGTGGCATCGCTGCTCACTAAATAAGTAAATCCTAAAATGTTTAATGTAACCCTGAAATAACAGTTTGGGATAGTGATAGTTTAAATGTAGGTAGGATGGGAAAAAAGACCCTGAGCAGGAGGAATTTTTGACAGCAAAGACTGTGCCAAGGAGCAGTGTGCTTTGTTTATATATTCTCTTTTTGTTATAGATTTCTCATCTTCAGCAGATGAAAGGAGTTTGTGTTTTCTCTGTTTTAAACATAGTGATACCATATGAAGAAACTTCTTACTCACACACTGATTTAATGAATCTGTAATTTTAGGCTTGTCTATGTGGAGAGAAGGGATTTTCCAATGTTTCCTGAGGAGAGTTTCTGAAAAGCAATAACTATAATATTAAAAACCTCTAAGTCACCTTTTTCTTCTCACAGGAAATAACACAGCTTTCCTTGCATGTCTAGCAGTATTTAATTATACCCAAATTCTTACAGAATGACAAATGGCAGGTTGTCTCAGTGGAAGAAGATTTGAATTTTTAGATGTGAAATGCAGATTGTATAGGTCCTGGATTATCTGGATTTTGCCTGTGTATTGGAGCTCTGACAGATTTTCCTCTCTCCTTTGTACTGTAGAAGACACTAAAAGAAATGCTGCAAAGAGATGTGCAGCTAGCAGCGTGTCTATGATGTTTGTTATGTGCTTCTGACCATGACACCTTGGCCCGGTTTATTGTTTGACACTGGACATCTCCAGCTCCCAGTGGGGGAAGTGTGCTGAGTGGTGGAAAGAGGTAGTAGATGCAGATTTATTTTCAGAAAGCTTCCTTATTCCTTCTGTTCTTTTTGCTGCCTCACTGACTTCTTCATGATGGGAAGGTCTTTGCGTCTCGGTCTGGGTTTCTTTTTGAACATCCCACAGTCAAGAGTCCTTTTTGCAAATAGCTGCCAAAGAAAGGAGGACCTGCTGACCGGAGCGTTCTTTGGCAGCAGGGTTAGAGGCAGGTTATTGCCACAGTAGAAGGTGGTTTGCAACTCGGGTCCCCAGTTCTGAGCTTTGCAGGTATTGTCACATCACGGCACCAAAAAAAAAATTGCAAGGCATCATGTTTTTGGAGAGTTACTGGTTTGGATCTGACAATCTATTTTATTTCCCACAGCAAGCCTTGAGAGCAGTGCTGGAGCTCCAGCTCATGCTTTCTGTGCGGCATCCCGCGAGTCCTGACGGCTCAGGACGGTTGTGCTGGAGCTCACTGTGCCACGGAGGACATCTTGTCACAGAATTGACCCGTCCTGCGTGGAAAGGCAAAATAAACTGCGGCCATTCTGCAGCCAGCTGCGGCAGCTCCCTCTTTGGTCGGTTTGGGCAGGGGGACTGCACGTCCTGGGTGAGGGCGAGACATGCAGCAGGGGCTCAGCATCAGCTTTCAGCTTCTGCCCCCCAGTTTCAGCGTGGAGGAAAGGGGGGGCCTGTGCCCCCCCCCCCCCCCCTTCTGTTACCCTCCAGCTCCTCGCCAGAGCCCTGCACCGCGCAGCGCGGCTGCCACTCCGCGCCCCCTCCCCGAGCTGCGGCTTTTGCTTGAGAAAAAGCAGTTTTAGATTAAAAGTGTCGGGTGTTTCCCCCGGGCGGCCCGGCAGCCTTGGACTGGCGGGAGGGGCGGGGGGCGACAGGTGGCGCTGCGAAACTGCCCAAATTTCTCCCGGTTTGGCTTATTCTTCCCCCCCTCCCCATTTGGTTATCAGTTTCACTTAGCAAAGTCAAGCTCTCTGTTTCGAAATAGAAGCATTGCAAGACCATCTAATGTCTCCTCAGCTGAAACTGGCAGTGGCTCACTGCTTGACAGAGACCAGGACCAGCTCTGTGGGTGCTTTTTATAGTCATAATTAAAAATATATATATATGCACATTAAAAAAAAAAATCACCACCCCATTAAAATGTTTCTTTTTCTTGTAACTGTTGGTAAATGTGAATGCCTGCACAGATTGGGGCTGACTGAAACTCTAATCATTATACTGCAAGAATATTTTTGATGGATTTTCAACAGCTCCAGAGTTCCTGTCAGCATTACTGTGTGGCTTTTTAAAGTTCTTTCCTTTAATGGGTCCCAGGACCCGTGAAAACATTCAGGTCAGTTTAGTACCTGAGTCTTCCCAAGTAATTAGCAGGTAGAAATACCTGGTAGCACTCAGTGTTTTCTGCTGTAATCCATCTACAGAAGCTGCAGCAGAGTAATTGCTATCTCTGGCGGCCCTGCAAACATGTCTAATTTAATGTGTCAATAGGGATTTTTCTCTCTGTTTTTTCATTCCCGATGCCAGGCTGTGAATTTTCCTTTCAGAAGGCCAGACTCAAAGTGAGATGGATATATTGAACTTGTGGATTTCAAGGAAATGTTTTTCCCAGCAACTGTAAATGTGTAAAAGCATTCAGAGCTTGTTCTCCTCTCCACATGACTTTTCAACAGGTTAAATAGATGTATGTAGCAGACAGATACTCAGTTATGTGATCTACAGTTACTGGAGCAGATAAATGGTAGGTTGACCATGGTGTCTCCTCGCCAGCAGTGCAGTGTTTCGGTCCTTCTGGCTTCTTTGGGGATGTTCTGGTGTTCTCTGATGCTGACTCAATGGTATCCACTACTGGTGAGACACATGTAGCTTTTTAGTCTCCCCTCGGTAAACATTTGCTCGTAGTGAAGGAACAGATGGGCTCGGATCTGGTCCGAGATCAGGTGTGGAGTGGGGGTATTTACAGGATACTCCACAGGCAGATTTTCCACCAGCAGGTTCTTTGTTGTGGCTGCCTCACTTGGTACGTCTGTGGCTGTGTTCAGGAGCAGTGCTGGGTCAGAGGGCTGCAGTTTTCTTAACTGCTTCATTTGTCTAACCACCACTTTCATATGTGTCACATTGTGGGGGCTGTGAGGTTTTGTTCAGTAATGAAAAAAATCAAGGTTCTATTCTTCATGAGGGCAGGCATATATTCTAATGATAAAAGGGGTCGTTCCCAGAAGGCAGATAGAGAGATATACACATTATATATTCTCTACAGATCTATAAACAGTCCTTTGAGTCTGTTTATATCATGCTGAGAGTCACTGTTTCCTATTTAGTTTTCAGTGAAGACCCTAGCATCTAGGTTGTAAAGGAAAAATAAAAATAAAATAAACTCATCGTGAACAAACCCACTGGGCATGTTTCTGAACAGTCCTGGATACACAATACACAATATTCTTAGTTATTAAAGGAGAGGATGCCTGAGAATCAGAGTTGCGTTTTGTCAGGGATTGTAAGCATACAGAATAAAACTCTCCTTCCTGAGAACATGAGCAAGACCTGATCCTTGGGTGACCTAACTGGCATTGCTAAGCTCGAGGCAGCAGACCCATATCACATTAGCCACTTGATAGTATGGTCTTCCCTTCCTTTATGTTTTAAAAATTCCCTTTTGAAATAATAATTAACGTAGATTTGAAACACTAGAGGACTGTGGTGTGCTACTCAAAGTCTTGTTGTTTTCTTTTTCTTAATTTGAATTTCACAAGTTTAAAATGGAACCTTTGAAATTTAAAATACTGGTCCTAGTGGCTAGCACTCATGTATGTAAATACTGCAAATAGCGTAAATGGATATCAAGATTAAATAACTGTGGCAGAATCGGTAGTGAACATGAGCAGCACGATTTTATTAATGAATTAAGACTGTCATTTCGTACAAAACAAAACCAGACCTTACATCAATTGAGTCTACTGCTTAAATAAAACCAGAATTGCTTGTCATCAATAGCTATATTTTTTAATGTAAAAAAATATTTTCATTTTGTATTTCAAGGCCTTCAATCAGTACAATGTAGTGCTGCTTCAGAGTGGTCCTTTTTCAGAATGAAGAACTAGAAGTTTTATAGAGAAGTCACTCCAAACTGCCTTTCTATTCAGCAGATTAAAAATTGAGGTTCTTCTCTGGTTTCAATGGCAGTCAGAAAATCTATAGGTAATCCCTGTAACTTTTCATTTAAATTTGATAACAAAAGAAAGTGTGCTACCAGTATCTCTGTAGCATAACTAAGCTTCATTGCATAACTCAAACCATGATGGAGATTTTGACATGCTCAGTGGCAACCTGACAGATGTGTCATAGCATCTAATCCCCCAAAGCTCTTTGAGAATGGGTGTTTCTGAAAGACCACGTTGGAAAACATGCTGCTTTTTTATTAAGCTTTTTCTCTCAGTGGCTGTATTATTCCCAGTGTCATCTTGTTGTCAGGCTATACAGATCTGCACTAACTAGACTGGCAACTCTGCTTTGTTAGTAAAGAGGTAAAATATATATAATTATGTATATTTAAACTATACATTTTATATAAATTATGTAAAAATGTACTTGTTTCTGCTTACAGTTTGAAGTTGGGAGTTTATGGCTATTTTATCCCCCGTTTTCCAGTTCTGTAGCAACGTACCTCTGGTGTGTCCCAGCTCCAACATTTCTGGCATTTAAAAAAATAAAAATAGAGTTAACATTAACGTGGATTTGTGATAATTTCAGAAACTATTCCAGAGCAGTATTTGAAATGCCAGTTGTAGGGAGGAAAATGAACTATGTTCTTTAAAGTGATTTTGACAAAATGACTCCCAAATTTAAATGCAGACAGCGTCTCTAGTTCTGGGATTTGCCGGGATATCTCTAGGCCAGACTCATGGGAGACTGAAAGGAGGTTTCATTGCATCATCACCGTGTCCTATAGATTATGCTCAGTGGTGTCGCCGTTATTTGGATGACATCCACAGTTGGTAAAAAGAGAAAATTGGGCCAGTTTACATTCTGTTACAGAGCAGCTTCCTGGATGACAGAATAATTTCCAAACAAAGTGCCCTGGATTACTCCCTGCTGTGAGCTAATAGGGTGCTAATTAGCATATTTCATTTATTTACTTAACTGGGATAAAAACAATTGGGCACAGGTCCCATTTACAATGGTTTCCTGGGGAAGCTGCAAACTGCTGTAAGTGTAACTGTGCTGCATTAAAAAGATATAAGCTCACATAAACATAACGTGCAGATTGAACGCAAACTGGCATGGCTGTCCAAACGCCTCATACACTGAGAGTGGTTTAGAACATTGAATAAAACTGTATTTCTGTTTCTTTCGAGTCTTTAAGTGGGCTAAATGAAATTAGACCAGCATTTTTCCAATCTTTGCAGGTCCGCTGGTGACTACTGAACATGTGCTGTGCTGTGGGCAGCATCATGCTTTGCCTTGTGCTCTCTCTTGCACTCACTATTACCAGTACTGAAGGCTTTTGCAAGTATGGGATTACCTATGAAACATGAGTTGAGAATTGTCCCGCAACTTTTTTCCAGCTTTCTCCCGTGCACTCTGAGGGTGAGGCACGCTTGCCCAGCACATTGTGCCATTCTTGAAGATCTTTCTAGTTGCAGAAATATCAAAAGTGCTTGTTTATTTATTCCTGAGCCCCTAGCTTCCCCATGCTCCTGGTTTCCTGCATACTATAAAATTGATAACATTTCAAGCACCCAATTTAGTAACTCATCTAGGGAAATTTTGAATGTATATTCTATGAGTTTGTAGAGAGTGAGGCAGGAAGGAAAACTCTTCTGTTTGGTTGAACAAAGGTCTCTTTCTGAACTGTTTGACATTTTAAAACACATCTTTGCATTTTTATATCTTAAGCAAGAGTTTTACTTAGGATGAAATTCCTTATCCATTTTGATTCACATTCTGCTTAGTTATGAAAATCTGGATTTGCCCTAAGGCACTATAATATCTCTCTGCATCTGGGAGGCAAGTTCATTAAATGAAATGGAGAGATTTTGTGATCAAGAGACCTGGGGTCTATTTCTGCCCTCTTTACATCTTACTGGGTGACATTGAGTAATCTGCCTTTCCATTCCTCAGTTGCCTTATCTGTAAACTGGAGAGAATAACACTTTATCCTGCCCTTCTTAAAATGCTTTCATATTCTCAATTGGAAGATGCTTTTTGGCAAAGATGGGTTAATCCCCAGCTCACTCCCCCCATCTCAGCCATAGCTCTCTATTTCAGTACACAATAACCACCCGAGTATTTGTGTCACGATCTGCATTTTATCATTTGTCTTGTTTCCAAATTCAACCAGTTCTAGGGTTATCAGTCTTGTTACAATCATTGTTCTGATTTGTATGATCTGCCTTCCATCCTCTCCAGCTAGCCTGGGATGCCCCTCATTCTTTTCTGTGGGTAATCTTGCCCTTGTTTTTCTGTGACTCGAAAAAACCTCTGAGCTGGGAAAAAGAAATTCTAGAGCATGTTTCCTATATTGTATTGGATGAAATGCCACCGTGGAAGAATATTGCCCTTCTGCATTTTCTGTGCTTGTAAAACACATTTAGAGCATCCAAGGATAACAATTTATATACCAATTAGAATAGAGATCTGAGCATTGGAGGAGACAGCACCTTATTTCAGCATAGTAAGGCCTGTTCCACAGGAGGTATATGTTTTGTGCTGTTCTGGTCAAAGTTATCGTATATCTCATAAAAGCATCCTTTGCACCGTTCAGTACCTGTCCTCTCCTTCGGTATTGCCATACTATTCATCTCTTCTGATGCAGTGATATATCCTACAGAAATAAATATGGTTCCAGTTTGAGGTTCTATGAATAAGCCTAATTGTTATGAGTTACATGACAAAGTGAATTTAAACATGAAATCAAACGTTCTTTCTTTGTTTAGTTTGCTGTTGTGTTTTTTTTGTTTTGTTTTGTTTTGTTTTTTGTTTTTTTTTTCCCAGACCCACCTGAACGTTGTGAGAAAACAAACGAAAGCACCCATTGAGGACTATCATATTCACCAGTCAGTTTTATTGCTACAGTATTCTGGCACGAATTCAGGAAAAAGTAAAACTAAAAAAAAACTTCCCCAAGGCTTGTGAATTCATGACCACAGGCCCAGAAATGCGACTGTTGATCTCTGTGCAGAAGAAACTACTGGTCATTTTTTCAGGGCCATTTGAATTCCATCAGGGGCCAAAAATCTGGATGATAGTTCTGTATAATTTTAGTGTGTACCATGTTGGAGAGCTCATCATTGGTGAGCGAACCAATTTTTCAGTAATCTTTGTCACAGCAGGCAAGATAGAAATTGGTCTGTAATTTGTAATCATTACTACTTTGCTTGAGATTAATCCTGGATCACCCACAGTGAAAAAAGATGCCTCCTAACCTCAGGAAGGACCATTCTCCATTCAGAAGGCCACTGAGGCTTGCTGTTCACAAAGCACACTTTGTCTTGACCATCCTTCTTTTTTATGTCAGATGAACTTTTATCTATGTTCTGCTTTTCTCTACAAGACTGAATACTCCAGACTTTTTACATAAAGTGATTTTCTCAATTCTTAATACTGCAGAAGAGATTGGGAGGTGGGGGGAGAGCTTTGGAGTTTTCCTATTGATATATTTTTCAGAAGGGACCAGAAAAAGTGCTATAATGCACACAAGTAGATGTGGGTAGTGAATAGAAATAACTTTTATTAACATAGAAAGTCTCTACTTACTACCAGGTAGTTAATATGAAGAATTTGGGCTAGAGCTTACTGTGCTTCTAAAGATCTGAGTTGGCTTCTGAAAGCAAAGCACTGACAAAGCAACCCAGCTAGTCAGGCACTTCAGGCACTGTACTGTATATAGTGAAACCTGTGCATTGGAAAGCCTCTGATATTCTAAATAATTTCTTAACTGACCTCTTTAAGGTAGTACCAGGATTTCTTATATAATGTTGTGGGGTTTTTTTTGTTGTTTGTTTCTTTGTTTGTTTTTGGTTTTTTTCTAGTTAAAAGTCACCTTCATTTGGTAATTGATTCCCTTCCTTCCCGCCCACTCCTGGCTTTCCTTACAAATATTAAAGGGAGCTCTGGCCTAGAGATCAGTGTTCTGATGTACAATACTCTTCAGTTGAAATCAGACTGTTTGCTTTAATATTGAAGAGCTTCAAAATGAGAGATAACAGAAAAAAAAAAAAAAAAAAAAGAAAAGTTAGCTATGTGAATTGGTTTCAGGGAATGCTGTAGATACCAAGGTTGAAAACAATAAATGTGGTCATATCATTCATAAGGTGTTGTACTACCATTAAGGACAGGTAAGCATTAAAACCATTGTATGTTCTTCATCAGCCCTATTCAAGAATGATAAATTCAGTGTAGGATGGGTGAGAGAAATCTTCCGAGGAAAAAGTTATGGAAGCTGAAGGGCAATGTTCAAATACCAACAAATAGATACAAACGGCCTGCAATTAAATTGAAATGAACAGTTTCTTACTGTCAAGTACCTTTGTTGGTATATGCACATATCTATATGGTGGTATAACCATCATTGAATAATCTAGGAAGTCCTTTCCAGTATATTTCCTATACTGATGTGTCCCTAAATAGTTGTGTTCATGTAATTTTCTTGGATTGGGATAAAATGTCAGTATAATGTTTTGGGATCTCAGATTTCAAAGACTGAGCATGTGCATTGAAATACATATGTAATTTAAAACAAGTTTTAGGATTAGGAATCTTTGAATAGCTTGCTTTGGTTAACTTTTCTCTTGGTCTGCAAACACCACAGTTACTGAGCTTACTATAAAGAAAGCAGCATGAAATACTGGAAAAAATGTTTGACGTAAATTACTGGTCATGTCTTATTATTTCTTTTATTTAACCGAGAAGTTAGAAGTCTCTATTTTATACCTCAGATTTAAGATCATTCCAAGAAGGGGTCATGGGCAAATTTTGATTTTTCCTATCTATCCATTGAACCCATTAATTTTAAATGAATTCTTGAAATGTCACTGGAGGGCTGTAGCTTGATTTTAATTTTCATTGGTGTTTGTGTTTGATGTGGGATGTGTATACTTAACTGAAGTGAGCTCCATACAGACACTGGGGGAAACTTGGCACCTTTTTTATGTGTGGTAGAGACATTCTTCCTTATCTAACTGTCATGTCTCTGGTTTGAAGACTTTCCAAGATGACCTTCATTTATCATTTGTGGTATGGTGTTCTGTTATGGGTTTCTGACAGTCCCTGATAGATTTGTTTTATTTGACTATGCACCAAGACAACATAGAGGAGAAAGGTTTGGATATTTAGGAACAAGGTCTGTGGCTCTGACAAGAGCCAAGCATTGGCCTTCTCTGTGTCCTGCTCCTGGCTCTGAAAGAAGGGGTGCCCCTCATGAGGGGCAGGGTAGGAGTGTGATTAGTGAACTAATGCTGGCAGATACTTGGAGCATGGATTGAACGTGTGAGTACTCTGTCTCTGCTTCTTCTCTCCTTATGCTCTAGGAACACAACAGGGGTGCAGCAAAAATGAAAGGAAATTAAGCATAGAGTGTCTACTTCTGTCCCATTTCTCCAAATATTTCTGAAGTACAATGGTTTTGCATGCCAGTCCTCGCTGCCTGCTATGTCTGCACATCCTGAGTCAGGGATGGGTAATTGAGAGAAACTGAAAAGCTCCTCCTGGATCTAGGTAATTTATAATGTGAATATTCATATAGAAAAATTGGGGAAGGGTAGGCATTGTGGTAGTAGGATGACTGTTCAGAAAAGACAACTGGACATTCATGAACTAATGAAGTTTGTCTGTTTCTGCTTCCATGCACACAAGAGATGTACTCAGATATATTTACTTAATTAATTTTTGCTATTGTCTCATTTTCTGTGTTCCTTTGTTGCCTGATCAATCTTCTTGTTATTTGAGCTCGCTCTTTTCTTCTGCTGACACTGATATGTGCATAAGCTGTAGCAAAGATAGTTGAATATTGGAGATTTTGCATCTGTGACTCATTCTACTGTGAACTGAATACATTATTTCCTTAGCCTCTTTACCCTTTAGAAAAGCACTGAGAGAGAGAGATATACATTTTCCCTTAAATGAACATACCCCACCTCTGGTTAAAGAATGTTTGAAAAAAAAAAAAAATCCTGTGGCTTATTTTTTATATTTCAAATGTTGTTAATATTGGTGAATTAGTGGTGGATATTTTTTCTGCATACATCCTACTAAAAATCAAATTCAGAATTCTACTTCATCTACTTCATAGCAACTTAATTCCTTTAAATTTCAAAAAATAAAGAGCAACAGAAGAAAAAACAGTATAGATATAAAAGAAATATGCCAAATTTAAGTTTTTGTTTTGAAAATGTATTCTTAATCTGCATAGGTTTGTGTTTTGCATTGCCTGCAGGGCTACATTTCTTTTTCTCCATCATATAAGTCCTGTATTACCTTTTGTGGACTCAAGAAGAATCTGTGTGACCTACTGGGGAGTCAGGAACCCCTTTCCATGTCAGTGATCTTGGGCAAATCCATGCTGCTCTCCTTTCCATTCCTCACTCTCTCCTGCTAATTCCACATTGAGGTGTTCAAGACAGGGACCATCCGTTACCTTTGGTCTGGAGGACGTGAGAGGCAATCCTGTTCTCTGTCAAAACTCCAGGTTGCTGCTGACCAACAAACTGTAACTTTTTTGTTTTGCTTCTGACTATTATTAACTAGGAATTCTTCAGGAATAAAGTGTAATGTCAGTGTTGACAGCATGTGAATTGTGTAGTGGGAGATACTTGTAAGCAATTCACACCAGCAGTTCAGCTTTGTGGATACCAGCTTTTCATTTCACATTGTTAGTTGGAGAGCTAAGTGCTTGTTTTCTTAATGCAAAATGAGATTCATGTTCTTCCTTAGTGCAGTAAATGACCATGACTTATAAAATGCTAGCAGCTGACATTGTCATGACTTTGATATGCAGAAATTTTTACAACTTGTACTTTCTATTAATACTGTTTTCCTCACAAGGTGATGGTTCTCAATTGTATACAAGGATGTATAGAAACGGCTACTTTTTTTGATGCTTTATTAGAAGTCTTCATGCATCTATCCTTTTGTAAATATATGAAGCTGTAGAGAGAAAAGAAAAGCCACAAAGAGAATTGTTAAATCAAACTTGATGTGCTTTGTCAAACAAAGGAAAAGTTCAAACTGCATTGTAGATATAGTGCAAATGAATTTCTTTACAGCCATAGCCACTCATCTGTGGTCTTAATAAAGACCATTCTAATTCTGTCTTTTCTTGAAGACTTTACCACCCTGTCTGTCTGTCTGGAATCCTTATCAGAATTGTAGCAGATGGGGTGAGAACCTGGATCACCCTGGGAAGCTGGTCAGGATCTGAACAGAGCCCAAAACCTCTGCTAATCACAGACCATTTCAAATAACCTACCTAATAAAAAAAATGTGCTGGATTAAAGAATAATATTTTAAATAAGAGCTCAATTGTTCCTCTTTACATGAACTCTTCTTTTGAAAATCATCAAAAAATTAAGACAGTTACAGTATATTTGAAAGTGCTGGGAGAGAAAGAAAAAAGATAGTGTTCACAAAGACTAATTGAAGCCTAGAGATAGGTATTTTTCTGTATGTTCCATTTATTATTTTTCACCACGTGTTTTATTAGCATGCATCTAGAGTTACATGTTGCTTTAATCTCCTTGATTAAGACTTGCTGAAAGGGTCTGTCATTATTTATTGTCTGAGTGCCTCAGGTCCCCCTTTTTATTTTACATTAGCTGTGCCAACTACCTCTTACTTGAAAAGGGAACACTGTAGTTTTAGTAAAGTGTAGTAGGACTGAGCCTCTCTTTTTTTTTTTTTTTTTTTTTTTTTAATTAAAAAAAAAAACCAAAACAAACGTCAAAACCAAAATCAGTTTTATGAGTAAATATTGTCTTAAGGCAGAAGACACCACTGTGTGTGTCCATCATACAATGGATATATAGTAAATATTCTTTTCAACAGTTTTTCAGAGATGTTTTCTATGCTCTTTTCTTACCACAGGTCTGCTAGGAGTATTTGCTGATTCAAAGCCTGTTTTTCTCTCCTCTAGTAAATACATGTCTCCAATGCTTAGATATATTGCCTTTTTTAGAGGGAAAGAGTTAACTCAGCTTGCTGGCACTTTGCTGCTGAGCCACGTTTAAGTAGTTCATTGGGGCATTGTGACTGAAAATGAGATATAGCATCCTTACAACTGTTCATTTTTTTTTTCATAAATAAATAAAACTGCATCAGAAGATGTTCTACTTCTAAGGATTAAACAGTTAAAGATTATCCCCACCCCCCCTTGCCCTCCCAAGTCCCTAGAAAAAAAATCACAAGAGTTTACTATGATTTCAGCCCAAGAGGGTAAAATATGTTTTTAATGTAGGATTTTTTTTTTCCCTGTCAGTGAGTTCAGGAAGGTACTTAACAGGAGAATGAAATAAAGATCCATTGTAAAGGTATCTAACACATTACCACATGCATGCTGTACATTTCTGCTGTACTGTTGTCTTTGATATTACAAACTTGATTTTGATTTTTTTTTTTCCCCTTAAATTGGATTTTATATTCAGGAGCATATCCGGAATGATACAATTTAAATAATATTTCTAATATATGGTAGAAGTATTTGTATGCATGCAAATACCACCCTGGATCCCAAATCCAGCCATAAGATACATATAAGATACAATATTTTGATTTTTCTTTGTTTGTGTGTGTGTGCATTGGAGAGATTCCAGTTGTGAAAGACCCCAGCTATAATACCTATTGGTTAGGGAACATGAGATCTGCTTGGAGAATTGGTAGCTAAAAATGTTACTTAAATATTCTGCTCTGTTAATGCTTCAGGTTAATAAAAATTGCTGTAAGAAAATATTTTAGGATATAGATATTTAGAGCAGTTGGATTACTTTTGACAACACTGCAAGGAATCCATTCAAAGCTGATTTCCCCCTTTTGTTCACTGAGGACCTGCAGAATCTAAGATAAAAATGGCAGTTGTCCTCAGGGCACCCTGAGGCATGTCATTAAAATTGGAATTTGATCCTCTTTTCATGGTTACTTGGGACAATCAACCAGAGCAAACCTGAAAACTCATCAGTTTTCAAAAATATGACATGCCCTTGACTTTGTCAGTTTGGATTCAGTGTGCAAGATTTGAGTATTTCAAAATCCCTTTAGATGTCACTCTGTCTTCAAGAATACAAACATTGTGCCTTGTACTATATAAAAGATACAGTACTTCTAAACATTTCTGAGCACTTACCCTATTTATGACAAGGGACAAACTACATTATAGTCATCAAAGTAAAATGCTTTATTAATTGAGAATTTTGAACACTGCTAATTGTAATAAATAGAAACGTATGCAGCCCCATTCTTTTTAACTCTTAAAACATTTTTAAATGGAAAATTAGACTGTCTGAAGTAACCTGGAGCTTTCTAAATCTGGGTGAAACTATCCATTCTACCTGGCTGTGTATTTCTGTTTGATAACTGCAATTTTCAAGAATATCTGGAAAAGGGATGCAACACAACATTTTGCTGTTTATTCCTCTGTACCTGGACTCTCACTGCTATGAAGCACCTTGCCTTCCACCCTTCCAGGCTCCCAGGTTTTAAGAATTTACACACCTTTTATCAATAGCAGAATAATCGCTCTTCTGTTTCCTGCAACTGGACTGCCAGAAAATTGCATTTTGTCTCCATGGTAGAGAAACCGTGAGATGGCCATTTTGCCATCACTGCAGCTTGCCATTGGGAGCTTGCTGATGCTTGATGTGCTGGAAGCCATATGGCCTCCTCTCTCTTCCCTTCCTCTTGCTGATCCCCTGAAAGTTGCAAGTGGAGAAGGACCAGCTGCTGATACCAAGGACAAACAGGGACTTCGCTCAAGACAGGAACAATGATGGCAAGAGACCTTTGGCTGTACATCAGCTTCCCCCCAAGTCATCTTCCTTGCAGCTACCTTCTGTCCGTAGTCTTTCTATAATATGCCTATGCTCCTTCCTTCTTTTTTTTTTTTTTTTTTTTTTTTTCTTCTACATCTCATTTTACTTAGTCTATAAACTACAGTTCCTAGTTAACATGCAGATTATTTGTAACTGCAAATCAGTTCACTTAATAATTGGCATAAAAGTGTTACACATGGAGCAACACAAAACTTGACAGCACAAGGCAGGAGGAGGTTTCGGTGCCTAATCCTCACCAGGCACATGGGTTAAGGTGTTTACTTGCACCATTTGTGTGGGAAGGAGAAACCTTGCCTGTTCATGTGGAAATTCCTAATTGCTTTCTTTGTTTTGACAGATTTATGGGTTACAGCGAAGCATAACTGCAAGTAACATAACAAAGTAACATTCTCATGAGCACCTGTAGTGTTGCTATTATAAATAGGACTACTAATGTACAGTGTTGATTAGTGTAAGAGTACATTAATCTGCGGTTCTCTATTTTTTTTTTTTTTGCCATGCAGTTTTCTGTCTTGGTTTTCTGCTTCACTTTGGAGGAAAATTCCTTCAGTCTTCATCCTAGATGGGCAACATCTGTTGCCTCACTTTTCTCATCTGCTGTTCAACACTGAAATAGTTAATAGGATTTGCTAGAGGCAAGTGAGTACCTGGTAACCTGTTACTTGTCCTGAATTTCCACTTTCATGATTTAAATTAATCCCTGGGTTTTTGGAGAATGCTCTGATTTGTAAAGTTGTCCTCTGCAGAAAGGTGTTGGACTTTAAGACAGAATAAAATAGAACTGTGCCTCTGGCAGCTGAGGAAGTTACATATCTATATACTCTGCAACACAATGGGAAAAAAAAGATCCTCGGATCTGCTGCAAGGTCCACTTTGCTGGTGTGACTGTTGAGGGGCTTCAGGTGGATAAATGAGGGAAGGAATCATGACCTAATGTTGGAGAAGGTCATGGAGGTTGATATTTAGGACACCTTTGCTGTCTGCCTACTTCATGTACTGCAGAGAATGAGTGAAATTTTGGTAAGTCAGAGGCTGGGTGGGGTAGTCTAATAAAAGGAATAGTAACAGTGTGCCTAATGATGGCACAAGTCAAAAATGGATTTTCCTTGTGCCAATTTTGGTGAGGGAAGGTCAGACTTCAGTTTTCAAAATCCTTCCAAAAATTCTACCAGTGGACTGGCCCCTGACAAGTTCCTTGTCTGTGTTAATTTGGAAAATGTGTCTACAGGAGGGGTTGATAAGTAATGCAGGTGCAGAGAGTTTTATTAGGAATTGGAAGGACACCTACAGGTGTGTAAATGGTTTTGCTTCCTGTGGAAAGTGACTTCATGTTGGATTGAAGAGTAGGTATATCAAGATGTCATCTTATCTTGATTTCTTCTTAAGATTTGTAGTTAAGTGCTGTTTGTTACATTTGATGGGAGAAGGAATGTTCTTAAGGATTATTTGAGAACTGCTTCTTGATTTTTATTTCTTTTTAAGGTTAGATTTTTTTTTTTTTTAAATGAGCATTATGATTGTGGATGAAATTTGAGAGGAAGGTGAGAGGAATGGAGATAAATGAAATTTTTTGTACAAGTTCTAGATTTTAATTATGGAAGATTAGCTACATTTATACATTTGGATATTCCCAAAACATAATCTCTAAAATAATGGAAGTATCATAAACTATCATCAAAAAATCTGACTTAATAAGAAGAAAACATCTAAATTGTAATGGACTTAAATATTCTACATTTTCTTAAGCAACAACACTGGGAAACCAAAAAGAAAATTGACTGTCAAAGACAACTGTGGTGGTCGGGGGGGGGGAGTGTGTGTGGAAAGCTATCAGCAATAATCACCTTTTAAATTAAAGGCTGATTTTTTCAATAGAAAATGCACTTCTGTTGCCTGATTGCTTGCCTCATGCATTTTTTTTTTGTTTTTCAAAATGTGACCCCTTGAGTTCTTATTAGTATTAGAGAATTTCAAATTTCATTAATTGTAAGGAAAATTTCTAGGTTACAAAGGAAAGTTTAAAAAAGTGCTCAAAAGTGAAAAATGAACCTTGAAAGAAATTTAAAATGGGGAGACATTTAAAACAAGCTTTGCATAGGTTATTTTTAAGTACAGTTTTTTAAAGTCAGTTCATCATTAATTTTTCATAATTTCTTATTTATTTATAAATTTTTCATTCACTAGTGTTAGTATTTAACATATTAATTTTGGAAGGTTTTGAATTTGTTGTCAGAATTTGTTAGAATTTGTTTTCATTAGACTAGAATATCTGGAATAACTCCATTGACCTTGAATAAGGGGATGGCAAGTAGGCTCCCACTCATTCTGTTTGCTCTGCCCGTTCCTTTTTTACAGGATCATTTTTTCATTTTTTTTTGAACATGTAGATTTTTTTCATTCTCATAGTTCTGTGTCATTGTGCTAAATACCTCATAAGAGGTAGCAAAGATATATGCATACCAGTATATTGAAAGTCATATATTTTATACCATACATTAAAAACTGAATTAAGCTGGTATTGTAAATTGTCTACTGAAAATACAATACAAGCTCTGAATAAATTCTCCTGTAACAAATCATATATTTATATTGCAGTTGCTGTGAGACTGAGCCCTTACAGATTCTTAAACTTTCCTCGAGATAATTTTAAAGCTTCACTCAGCCTAGGATTTTAGCTTAAATCTGTTAAACAGAAAAGTCTTAAGATTGTCTGTTGGAGTTTTCTGTAGACAGTAACATAAACACTGGGCTTACTTGAATGCTGGCCTCTCTGGAATCTGAGTACCTTGAGCAAGGTGCTTCAGAGCAAGATCTGAATCTAATTTTAAAGATAAAATATTGATTGTATTTATTTCTTGCGGAGAAAACTCATTAGCATTTTAATATCAGCACATGTGTATTTTCTTATGACATTCTTTTAATTTATGTTTGGTCAATATGAAAAAACCCTTCTTCTGAGCCTCAGAAATTGCTGTCCTTAATTTTAAAGAAACATAGTTCTAATTCTGTGACCTTTATCGTAGCAACAGTGAAGAGTAAATCTCATAGGTAGAATGGAAGTTCAGTTCTTTTTGTAATGCTTCTGACAGCAAAACCTTGCCTTTAACCCTTTATCGTTAAAACACGACATAAATGTGTTTGCATACCAGATTGAATGCAAGTGGCTGTGCTATGAAATCACTGAAAATTAAATCCAAATCCGATGCATAGAAACAAGCGTTCCCTTTAAATTTCAGTGGAAGCATTTTCTTCACATCCTAATAGTGGAAACATTTTGCTGTTGGAGTGACAGTAGTATGCATTAAAGACAGTGATGGTAATACATGTTCATACTACTTACATATGGAGTTTTTGGGGTGTTTTTATCATGCTAAGCCTCTCTGTGATATGTCTCAACAAATAGCACCAATTAATCATCGCTAGTATGCCTTAGTTTTGGTCTGATTATTTTTCTGACACCAAAAATGTAGACTTGAAGACATTTAATTGTGAATATGTACTGAGGGATATTTTATTATTAAGATTGAAAAAGACCTTTTTTTTACAATAGAACACTGTGAATTCAGAAGTCTTATATGATGTTTCTTTTATCTACTGTATCGCATTTCAACCTTCATTAAAGATTTTATGATGGAAGGGAAATAGCTTGGCATGTTAGCTAAAACCGGTGTTGTAGACCACATTATGTGAATGTGACAATTGGTTAATGAGGGATTTGTAAACTTCACAAAATATATAATTCTCCTCCCAGGTTCTTATCTATCCAGTTTTCTTTAAGTATTTCATGATCAGTAAATAATAAATTCAATTTACTGAATAGAAGTTTTGTCACTTGAAAATACTCACTTGGAATATATATTTTTAATTGGCATCAATGGCACATTTCCCAGGGAGCATAACAAAATGGATCATTTAATAGATGCCCAATCTCTCCATCCATCTATCTATCAGCGCAGCACATGATGTTTTGACTTTAATATGGTAATTATCTCAGGCTGACTTCAGAGGAAGAAGCTGCCACCCACACAGCAGTGCTTAATTACTTTAGACTTCAGTTTGCCAAGAGAAAAATTGACTTTTTTTTTTTTGTACATTGCATGGAATTGAAATGATTTCATTGTCATTTTGTTTGAAATGCAGCCTGACATCACCATGGCATCATGGGAAAGAGAATGCAAAATTTCTCTGAAATTCTTAAAATAGGCTGAAAACTGCCTTATATTTTAATGGTTTTCTATGAAGCCTGTGTTCACATTCCTTGAATGTTAATGATGAACTGCTTCAGCTTATGGGAGGAATTTTTTTGTGTGAATACATTTCATTTGCAAACCAATGAATGCAGGTTTTTTTTTTTTTAAAGTTGCTGAAACCTAATACAAACTTTGGCATTTTAAGGGCAGGTGACTGTTCAAATTAATGTTTGCACACTGTACGGTTTGAGAACATAAGTAATACGGTAAAGGAGATAATGAATTAATGGTAGTGTACAGGTAGCTTAGGAATCAAATAAGTAATTTTTTTTTTGTCATTGACAATCACAGCTATTATTCTAAAATGAGATAAGAAAGTCACATATGTGTGTTTCCAGCAGCTGAAAGCTAAATTTAATATCTATGAAAATTAGTACAAGGTTTTATGTATATGTTGTTAAACATGATGCTAATTGATTTGCCACACAAATACTGGAGGCAACCTGCTTGAATTAAACACTGTAGAAAGATTTTTGTGCTCAAAAGAGGAGAACTTGATTCCTAGATGTCTTACCCTATGTCAGTTGAAGACAAAGGGCCATTTTGGGATTGATTTCAAAGGCTTTATTGGGTCTCCTGCAATCACTAATGCCAGTGGTGTTAAAATCCTAGAAGCCTAGGGGATGGGAGAGGAGACTGAGCAGACCAATAATAGCCTGTGTTCCATAGGGAAAAGCTCTTTGTTGCCAGGGCGGGAAGCAGAAGCTTGGGTCTGGGCTCTGATGCCTTCCAGCGCTCTCTGTGGGTGGATGGTGCTTTGCAGGGCTGTGAGTGATGCTGATGAGGTCTGGAAAATATTTAAAGGAATTGTTGTCTAACTACCCAGCATGCTGTTGGCTGTGAGCAGTTGTAGGTTTTGGCCAGTGTTTGCGCAGCATATTCTATGCCCATTTCACCTGGCTGTGCATGCAGAACTGAGACAGGAAAAATCGTGTGCATTTATCAAAATCTGTAATAAATCTTCACATGGTGAATGCTGCCAGTCTCGCTGTTATAATTTTACCCTCAACAAGAAAATTCAATATACTGTCTTCCCAAATGGCAAATAAGCAATATCGAAAGTTTTCTTTTTAAGGTAAGATGTATCTTCTTTTTTTGGTTTAGACATCTATATAGTAAAGACCCACTGAAATTATTATTTTATTGTCACATACACTTTTCACAAAAGAAGAATGCAGAGAAGCCTTTTGAAATAAATCTGGTGACACTAGAGAGTTTACAAATACTAGCATATTAATATACAGCTAAAATAATAATAAAAAACACCATGCTGCTAAAGATGTTTAGTATTATCCGCTCGCTGCAGGAGTTTATTAGAAACTCCAGCTTTCTTTTATTAAAATTTCAATTGGCTTGGTGAATGAGATCCTATGTTAGTGTCATAAAGTGAGAAGCCAGAAGGAGAGGATATTGGCATTTAAGTGCAGATTTAATTTTGAAATAGTGTATATTATACCAGAATATTACACATCACAAATATTACATATTAGTGGTGTTAGAAATAGTTGCACTGATTTCTATATTCATCAAATTGTCGTTGTTTTCTGTGCCATCTGGTAGTTTATACATGTAATTTTTAAATATATCCTAAGAGGTTTTTAATATAACTATAAATGGAAAGCAAATACTGCATAGTTCTGTGAAGATTTTAAGAGATGGTTGGCACAGATGATCTCCCAGAACTGGCTTCAGTGTCAAGGGATAAACTTTAAACCAAAAGATTAGACTTTTCTGAACCATTACAGGGAGGTCATGGATTTAAGTTTGACAATTGTATCTTTTTAGATATGTGATTTTTATTTAAGACTACTCAGTGTTTTTTTCAACTACATTTTCACTTATGTACAACAGCTGTGTGACTGTGATAGCTCACCTCAACTGGAAATTAGGGCTGGGGCTTTTTTGTTGTTGTTTTTTTTTATTTCTTTTTGAAAACTGTCACTGCTATAAGCATTGAAAAAGCTTTTTGCTGCATATTAGTCTGTGTATTTCCTGGAATCTTAAAAGAAGATGAGCTAGAAAAGAATAGATGACCAGGTAGTATGTGGGACAATGGGTGGGGTGGGCTTATCACCCCTCTCTGACCCTCCCAGAATTATTCTCCTTTGTGTATGCATAGAGTGACTGATCTGTGTCAGTCCTTTCAAACATGCTGGGGGTGGCAGAGGGTGAATAGAGGTCCAGTGCCAAGGAGCTGAGACAGCAGGATTAGTATGGGAGGAACATGACTCTACTCTCCCATTTCTCTGCAGTGGTGAAAAGACTTGGGGAAGAGGTGGTCAAAGCTTTATTCCACCTAAGATTCCACAGAAGGACTGTAGGGTGGGGGTGATTTTGAGACGGAGTGTGTTTGTGTGTGTATATATGCACGTATACACAATATAAACACACATATTTCAAATCTCAGTTTTGTACCTTTGCTTTTCAAGAGCATGTCTAGATTGCTGTTTAATCCTGAATTGAGATTTTTTTCATTTTTTTTTGTTTGTTTGTTTCACATAATATAATTTTGGTGGTCTCAGCACAGTGACATCTGGACATGTTGCAAAACAGCCATAAATTAGCCCACAGTCTTTCACATATTGGTGTAATTAACTTAAGCTTTTTTTTTTCTATTTTATTTTTAAAGAGATTCCTCTGTTCTGTTGTTTGTGATTGGATAATCAGTGTTTCATTACTGGGTGAAGTGTTGCTTTAAAAGTTGATGGCACCAACAACTCAATCCAGCTGGAACCCTCCATGATGGAAAAAAAAACCAAAACCTCTCTCTCACATCCCCCCATCTGGATTCTTGAAGATGCAGTGAGAAGTTTGCACTTCTGCAGCTGCAGTTCTTTCCTGACAGGTTCTGTAAATTTTACACATGGCTGCCTGCTTGGAAAATATTTTCCAGATTTACATGTTTACAGCAATGACATGTGAAGCTGAAGAGCCTTCCTTCTCGATTATGGCACAAGTATTCACAGATTGCACACTAACTTTATAAAATCTGGAAATGGATCATTTACAACTTTCAAACAAATCAAAGTGCCCTTTGATCTCGACTCCAAGTTTCTTTAAGAGCAACAAATAAAAATAACTTTTTTGGTGTTTTTCCCTAAATATGGTCATTATTAATGTAACTGTTGTATCTCTCTGAAAACTCAAGCAACACATTTAATCCATTTTTGTTTCAAAGTGATGTCCTTGGAAGAGAAATATTAATTCAGCAAATGTAGACACCATTGAGAACACTGTACGGCTGGTGAGTGTATTTGTAGAGGCTGTACAAACTCAGCAAGAGATATCCTGGTCCTTCCTTTATTCCCTCCTACTTGTGTGGTTTTGTTTTCAGTAATGTTATCTCAAATTTGGAATAGCTTTATTGGAAGAAAAAACCTGGCAATGCAAAGTCTGTGGAAATCTGTAGTTACTTTGATGCAAATTAATTTATCCCATAACCTTCAATTACATTTTTTGGATTTCTACATAACCACTAAAGAGTTTTAGTGGTTATAAACATTTTTAAACCAAGCATTAAAAATGTATGCTGTTGGAAGTGTGAAAAATCTGCAACAGTTACAGAACACTTGAATTTTAAAATACTTCATTCAGGCAGTCATCATCCGTGATGAGTTTCAAGTCACCATATTGCCTATAGTCACTATTTTCCTTGGCCCATCTTTTATGCTAACTTGAGTTATGTTTTAAGATATCTTTCTGAATGCTATAAAAGTTTAAAAGGAAAAAATACAGCTTGCTGACAAAAGAAATATGCATCGTTTATTAACAGTGGTGGGAAAGATATTTTTATTTTTGTTAGACATTGCTGTTTTTGCAAACACTTACTTCTGTCTCTTGCAAGCTAGCCTGGCTGGAATATGTGGTGCAGCATCCTCGGTATTTTCTTAATGTCAGTCACGGTGCTGCCTGAAATATTTTACCTTTATAACAGATAAACTCTGGCACAAAGGACATTAAAAAGCCATTTTCTGTAGTAAAAATAGACTTTAGGAGGAAAAGGTTGGGCATCTCAAAACAAAAACCAGCTTTGGAGAAATGTGAAATCATGCGGTTTAGTAGAGCGGGTATCAAATACCTCATCTGCAAGGGAGGGGTGACGTGTCCATGGGCAGTTGGAATGCTTTATATCCGGCTCTCAGAGAGCTGAGATCAGACAAGGTTTGAGCTGAGCCCTGAATGGTCTGAGGCAGCTTTTCATTCAGTAATATTTATTAAGATGGATGGGGTCTTCAAAAGAGTTTGTCTTGTTTTATTTGGGAAATTCTGGGGAGAAGATGATGGCTTGGCTGTGGCTGTGGCTGCCCGAGAGGTGAGGCTGGGCTCTGCAGCTGGGTTCTTCTGGCAGCCGCCCCCAGTGACAGGCTTGGAGGGCTCCAGTGAGTGTCAGGGGTCAGAGTGTGGAGCTCACCCTTTTTGTGGATAAGACAGGACACAGAAATAAGTTTCAGATGGAAGTACAGTATCTATCCCTTCAGATCAGCTCCTTGTTGATTTTCTCACACACATACACAAACCACTCGCAAACAAGCAATTGCATTGGAATATTCAATGTTTCTCTTTCAGGTTAAGGAGAGTCAAAGATTTTAATAGAACCAGAACAGAGCCTATGTCTTCCCTCCTTCTGTCCTCTTAATGGTTAAAAGAGTGCCCTCCCATGCTTTGTGATGGGAGCTGTGCAAGTATGAGAAGGCAGCAAATCATACGACTTTTAGACTCATTTTTGCATGTAATTCAGGGTGATGAATGACTAGGATAACCTAAAGGAGCAAGATGAGCTAATGAAAGAGTGATGTAAAATGCACGTCAACTGCTTTTGAAAAAGTAGCATCATCACTGTAAACAAGAGAAATGAGAACTATCACTTTGTATTTAGTTATACAGTACCCTCATGATGGACTGTAAGGCTGTTTAAAAAATGAACAAAGCAACAGGCTCAGAAAGACAATGTGTGTCTGCTTTCCTTCAAGAAAAAAATCTGCTTTTTAACAGAACTGTGATACTCATAAGACACTTAATGGTGATCTCTAAATACACAAAGCCACATTGTATACATGCACTGTGCTAGAGTGTACACAATCAAGACAAAGTTTCTGTGACTTGCTTCTAGCAGTACTATTTAATCTCTACATAGCTTTCTGATACATGGATAATTTTATTTGAAAATGAGCTTTACCGTCTTCTGCATATCTGAAATAAACAGCTGTAACTGTAATGCTTTAATTTGAAATTCAACAGTTTATAAAGATCTGTGTTACTTTATCAAGGCAAAATCAAAAATGTGTGGTATAGTTGCAAATGATGGTTATTTGAAACAGATGCCATACAGCTTCCAAATACTTTTCCCTGCTGATTTAATATAGAATTTCTTTACCATTTTTCCACAAAATAATATTTTTTACTCCTGTAGTAAAAATTCTGTGGTATTATACTCTTGTCCTGTTAATGCTTGAAAAAATAACTGTTAATAAAACTCATAGTCTGTGGGCTTGTTTATTGCCAATTGATTTTCTTTGGAGGAAAGAGAATGGCATTTGTTAAGCTAATAGTCATTAATATGTTAAAGTTGCTTTTTGAGATTATGACTGCTTGTTTGCTCATAATTAGGATTAAACCTAAATATAGCGGTTAGTGATTATGTGAATGGCAGTGCTGAGTGGAGAGAAAGGGAAGAGTATTTTATTTTTATCTCTGTATTCCATACCCCAGAAGTCATGGAGACGAAAAGTTTGCAGCTCAAGTGCTCAGGGTTATCCCTGGGTTGGGATGATGTGGGGGATATTTGCAACACCGTGTCTGCAGACTTCTCCTGATCCTCCTGTCAGTCTGAGGTCTGAGAACAAAAAGGGGTTATTTTCTAAAATCTGAAATTTAAAATACATGCTGCACTTCTGCACCCCTTCAAAGCCCTACAGTGTTCCTGACTGCTGCAGCTGGGCTCCACTGGAGGGAAGCAGTGAAATTCTCTACTTTAGTGCTGAATAGTTTACACTGAAAATTAGCTTAGTGTCACAGTGGCAACTATTGACCTCTTTTGCCTTCTCCTCCTACTTCCCAAGCTGGAGGAGCCAGTCCTCCAGAGTGGCAGGGACAGTGGAGGAAAGGCAGCGTCAGCAGTAGGGTTTGTCATTCCTGGGCAGCCACCATTGCTGCCAGCTTCTGATTAGTACATGTACCTTTTTTCATTCTTTACAATTGTTGAAGCAGTGAGTAGAATTGGGTCTACTAGATGGTTGTAACAACACATATGAGCTTTTTTAAGTTTTCATGCCTACTATGAAAACATGTTATTAGATCTGCTTCATTTACTTATTAGCTGTGTGATGCATTTTATCAAGCAGTGATTGGAAATCTTTGTGCGCATCTATTTAAAAGTTTAAATCAGCAGAACTCTTTTCCCATCATTGATTGTGTTCCCTGAGAACAATCCCAGAGATCTTCAGTGGTTTACTAACATAATGACAAAGTAAGAAAATGTATTTCTTTATGTAGAGTTTATACTGCTACTTAGCTTCAAGCATGTGGGTAGTTTCTTTTACATAACAGAAGTGTTAGTGTGTGCCATTGTACACAGGTGATTGCAGGTCTGAAAGTATACTAGCTTTCTTTGCTAGTGCTTGTGGAAAAAAAAAAAATGTTGCAATTGGTCTTTGTAATTCAGAAACATTTTCCTAGTGGGAAGAGTTTCTGGTCATTGAAACCAACAGAGATCACACAGCCTTTCTTTATTTATTGATGGCAGGTCCGGTACTTGTATGACTGGGAAGAGAGAGAAAGGGCTGGTGGTAGTATCTGTGCATTCTGTAACTTGATGAGGACAATTTCAAATATATTTTTATTTTATTCAGATAAAGCTGAGAGAAAGAGTGGTGTGATAACTAAGAGAATAGAAACTGCTGATTCCATGCTGCTTTTTTTTTTTCTTGGCATAATTTTTTTATTTTTATTTTTTTAGAGATTTGAGAAATAAGAAAGATCTCTGTATCCCAGCTCACCTCTCAGTGAAATGACTGTTACGATACTTACTGTCCAGAGATGAACCTTATAGTAGATTTCAAAGGCCCTGAGATTAATGGATAGAAGACAGTTGATAAATTAAATTGGCATCCAGATGTTTTCCCTTTCTGCTACTATAAATTTTTTTAAATGAGCTATTTAATGAAACTAATTGTTGTTTTAGTTGTTTCATCATACACAAAATTTTTTTGATTTCCTTGCTAAGTGTCTTGCCTCAGGGTGGTGAAGAATGTAAACTGTGTAATCTGATAACAATTATTTGAGTTTTCAGTAAACTGTTTGTGAAATATAGGCAGTGTTATGAATTCCAAGGTACTTGTTAGTGAGAAATTAACTTAGAAGATACTTTAAAATTCTCTCCACATAGCATGGGATGTGAAATGTTATCAATTTCGCCCAATGTGAGACACAGTGCTTTGGCTTTGTCATGAGGAACATATTCTCCTCATTCCTCATGAGTCTTTTAACAGTGACTTTTGACTTCCTGCTCACTCTTTGTGTGGAACTACTGTGGTAAGTGTGGTGATCTAACCCTAGTCCTGTACGCTACAGAGGAGGGAGTATGCTAAGTAGAAGGTGACGTTCTTCTCACTAGATCATATTATGCTTCCATGTTGCTGCTGCCATAAGCTTCTGCAAAGAGCTTCTGTTATTTGTCATGTAGATGTTAAAATATCAACCAGAGTCCTTCCATGATACTTAGTTTCTGGTCTTCCCTTTTTCATCTATTCATAGCTCACGGGACCCTGGCATCCTGAATTTAACTTTCACCAACCTACGGGTTAGAGGCAGTGAATCCAGACAACAAGCTTGACTCATAGTTCTCCGGGAAATCCACCTTGTCCTCATATTTTTTCAAATATTATGATATTTTCCCATATAATATGATGAAAAAATTTCCTAAATGTCATTATAAGATACAAATGAGAATAGATTCCCCCCCTCCTTAATAAGTAAGGTTCTCCATGTTGTATGACTGAGAGATTGTTTTCAAGCGCTTCTCAGGGGAGAATTTAAACTGATTTGATTCCACTGGGGATCGATTCTTTGTGTGCTTGGGGAAGTACTCGAAGAGAAATGGGAAACTAAGCACAGATATATCATAAAGCAGTTATTTCACAGAAAGCAGTTACAAGTCAAGGCTTCTGAGTGTTGAATCTTGCAAAGCATGGTTTCTATTTAATAACTTCTTGACCGAGTAAAAAAGGCAATTAGGAATTTTCCCCTGCCTTTATAATCTTCTCCAAACAGGAAAATCTCTAGCATATTGTACCCTGACTGGAAAATGTTCCATGAATTTCCACAGATAACACTAAGCAAAGAGTTAAGTGATAGATTCAACTTCTGCTGACTGTTGTTCATGAAGTAGAAGATGACCTAGCTTGACTCTCAGATTTGGTATCATATTTGCATGTTGGCAAGCAGAAAAGTAAACAGTGTTTAACTTGTAACCTTAGAACTTAATTAATGGTATTGAAGTAATTGAGAGAATATGAGTGTGAAATACCAAGATGCTGTTTTTATTGCACCCTATACAAAGCAGAACTGTTGTAAAAGTAAGTTATTCTGCAGCGTAGTGGAGTATGCATTATTAGTATGTTAACATTTGTGTTTATGAGAGCTTTTAATGGTTTACGTGGCAATTGAAACATAAAAAATAAATCCTGGAGACTGCCAAGAATCAGAAAGGACAACAAATATGTTAGGTTATAAAGTATAATGCAGTGTATTTCTAGAATATCCTGGAGAACAGGCAAATGCCATATTGGTATGGATGTGACACTTTACCAGTGTTGCCTGTGTGATGCATGTAGTTTCTGGGGAAAAAAAAACAGTGAGGCAGACGGTGCTACCACTCTCTGTGCAATCTTTTACTGGCATAGAGCCCGCAGGAGGCCTTAGCATTGGATGCCTGACACATTGTGCTCTGGCAGCCACCTAGAGCTGTTCCTGAAATCATGGCTCTGTCAGAGACTCTGGCTTGTTGCAGATGAGTCACTCAGACCTGCTCGTAATGTGGTGGTGACATCACTTTCAGTAGCTGAGCTGGTATATCTGGGAGAGATCAGGATCAGTTTGGTTCAAGGAGGTACAATTTCAGTTATCCAGCACTGACGTTTGTGATCAAAAGTCAGGAAAAAGAGAGAATTAAATCTCCTATGTTTATTTCTGTAGGCAAGGGCGCATACAGAAATATAATTTTGATGGGAATGAATGGTTAATACAGTATAATTAAATAACCTCCAACACTTTCCAGTGTAACATTTCTGACAGTCATAATGCAATGGCAGTACTATTAATTAAGTGGGTACATAGAAAAGTATGGACAGATTATCCTGAAGGGTATTTGAGTCAGGTAAAGATGAAATGAGAAATTTGAGTATAAAGGTGTGAAGGAGAGGGAGAGAAAGGAGCAAAATGAAACATCTGTATTAAAGACTTGTGTAACAGCAAGTCACCTAATTGGACTGATATTCATTAGGCAAATGAATTTGTGTACAACTATTACATGTTCCTGGTTATAAGTTAGCAAGCAAACTCTTAAAAAAAAACGAACAAAAATCTCTTAATTGATTGATTCATTGATTTATTGGAAAAAATCTCATGCATGTTGCCAAATGCTATCAGTAGTCTAGTAACGTTACAGAAAATAAATGAGAGTTTACAGTAGGATCTGTAGAATGTATTTTTTTTAATCACTATTAATTTCCTGAGGCTTTTTCCAGAAGACTTTTATAAAAATGCAGTAGAAGAATTCTACAGAAGTTGAATGCATTGTTCTAGAAAAAAGACAGTATAATTTCTAAGCAGTCAGTTTTTAAAGCTAGCCTGTAGGAATTTGTGAAGAATGTATCCCAAGGAAATATTCCTTGGGATCAGTAATCCGATAAGTGTTTATATGCATATGTATGCACATATGCAAAAAGGCATTCTTTGTTTCCCAGAAGGAACTAAAAACATTGTGACTGTGGATATAACATTACTCCACTACAAATAATGGCAAATCCAACAGTGAGCTTTGCTAGGTTTTTAGTCTTAGTTTTTATATATGTGTATTTTCAACATTGTATTATATAGAGGAACATCTTGTGGAAAAAGTAGTTCAGCTTTTTGATTATAATTAGTAATGTTTCTAGGAAATCTTCCTGAAATTAAACTGTATGTCACCTTTGAATATACTCTTTTTCTTTTAGTAGTGTAGAACAGTGTTTGACCCCAGCTAATGTTTTTCTCCTGTTGTAGTGCCTGAGAGAGAGAAAATATATTTGCTAGCTTTCTACCCTATAACTAAATTCATGGACTCAGGGACCAATTCATTAAAATTTTATATCTGATTTGTTTGGGTCATAGCTCTGTTATAACTTGTTATAAATATCTTATATTCCTTAATATTGCATACTCTATTAACATAACAGACATTAACAACAATAGCCCATCTGGAGCTAGAGGGAAAAAGCCATAATAATTTACCTTGCCAGCTGAAAAATGACATAAAAACCTTATGTGCTACAAAAGTGATTTGACCCCTTTCACGTGTAATTAAGGAAATTATAAATAATTAAATGGTCTTGGGAGGATCGATAGAAACTGTCCACATTCTTCCCCTAATGATCTTATCATTTTATTTACCCATTCAGGAATTTATTGAATGGTAGACTAGGTTAAGGACTTTTTAATTTTTTTTTTTCCTTGTTCTTTTGTAGGAGATATTGAACAATCCTTCCTGCTTTATGACAAGATTAAGGTAATGCTGCATCTCCAGCTTTTCTATAGAAATGATTTAATACATCATTCTCTAAAAGTATTGACTCTGACTCAGGACCAGTGAAAACGTTGAACTGGGGGTGTATTCTGCTCTATTCCCTCCGTTTCATTTGGCAGGGAGGGAGGGCTGGAATGGGACCCAAACACCTAAATGCCATGTAATTCCTCCATGGTTGATTACTGTACATTTTGCCCTTTCTAGTGCTTTTCTTCATTTTTTCCAAGCTGATCTCTTCTCTCTGGTAGCTATTTTTTTCCTTCCTGGTATCTAATGATAGGATACATGGGAATGGTCCAAAGCTGCCCCAGGGGATGTTTAGACTGGACGTTAAGCAGCATTTCTTTATGAAGAGGGTGGTCAAACACTGGAACAGGCTTCCTAGAGAGGTGGTCGATGTCTCAGGCCTGTCTGTGTTTAAGAGGCATTTGGACAATACCCTTATTTTACCATGCTTTCACTTTTGTTCAGCCCTGAATTGGTCAGGCAGTTGAGCTAGATGATCGTTGTAGGACCCTTCTAACTGAAACAGTGTATTCTAACATATTTTTTAAAGAGAGGAAAACCAGTCACTGGCAGTAGAAGGGCAATGTTTGCATAAATCAAAATATGAAGCCCTTGTGAAAAAAAGGATCAGAGATGAACTGACATTATTAGAAAAGCTATCATACACTGACCTTGAAGACAACTGTGTACAGACTCGGGTGGACCTATCGAGGGAGAACTACAGATGGTTTCCCTGAACTGGAAGGGAGCATTAGTAAGGAAGGCTTATAAATTACAGAAAAGTAAAGAGAGGAGTATTGTCCTCCTGGTAGAGTAGTTCCTCATGGTCAATTGGAATTGTTAGGATTTAAATTAGTTACCTAAATGATGTTAGAGGATGATGCTGGTTATCTCTTTCTCTCTACTCAAAGTGAGCTCCTCTGTACTTGCTTGGAGCACAAATCTCTACCTGACTGATGGAATCCAGATATGCCTTCCTCCATATGGTTGAGTAATCCACGAAAATTGTTTTATACCCAGAGTAGTATTTACATAAAAGCCAAAGTAAAAAACCCAAACAAACGTTGGAATCTCATGTTGATTGACTGTTGTTCTTTGAAATGTCATAGTATATAAATTATTGCTTATACCACAACTTGTGGCTAACTGTGCTGGAATGCATAGAAATGACATGCCACTAATTTTCTGTCTCCTGTCCTCTGAATCTAATTTAGATCTCATACTCCCAGTGGCAAAACCAGAAGTGGGATATATATGGTTGTTGACTAAGAGAGTGTGTGTATGTGTGTTCATAAAAAGAGGGCTGCTTTTGATCTTTGCATTTGCATGCTAAACTAGGCATATTATAGCCCTCACATTTTGGTCTTTGATCAACAAGCTAAACGTAGGAGAGAACAGGTGAACAAAATTGAAGAACAAAGCCTGGTTGCCAAAAGGTTGTCAAAACACTACACTTCAGTCATCTGCTACTAAATATCTGACTTGGTTTTTGAGTTCTTCCTGAACTCAAAACTCTTCTCTTGTGGAAGAGAGACCTGATAGGATTCTGCCTATATTCTGACAGTATACAGAGACAGTCTCTCACCAGATACTTATGACTCTTTAAAGAATGAGATGCAGATTCTTGCTGTCATTAACGGTTTTTGTGTCAGCACTGTGCAAATGCTAACCGTGGCTCATCAAGTGGCTGAACTGCACTGAACAGTTTTGCACATTAAAAAAAGTTAGGATAAAGCATTATTATTTGTAGCATTAGGGAAATGCAAAAACCTTTTGAATGTGTTAGCAGATTTGTGTCATCAGAAGTTTCTAGGTTTTGAGTAAGTTAACTCAATTAAATCATAGATGAGTATTGTTTTTACTTCAGAGAAAACTGGAGGCAACCTGTATTTGTGTATAGGTGGATAGTTTGGTAGCACAGTGCCTTCCATTCTCCCCCCTTAAATAAGATTTAAATTTTCTTTCCTCTAACACTAGGGTGAAATTAATCAGTCAGAGAAAGTGGGGAGTAACCTTTGTTTTTACTAATGCATTGTAACGTTAAACATGTGAAATGAAAAACCTGTTAAATGTGAGACATAGATCTTTCAGAATATTGCAGTGCAATAAAAAGATTGCAAATACTTCCATGCAATACAATAATTTCAAGGTGGGTTTTCTGACATGTTTTTTAAAACACATCTCAAGTCTTTGTGAAATGCATTTAGAAACTAGTGAAATATTTCTCTAGATTAATATGTTTCTTGATTGTAGTTACAAGGTTTTGTCATTTTTGTTATTAATCACAGTGGCAATCTTTTGTCTTTAGGCCAAGGGCAAGAGTTCCTTGTTGATCTAGTGAGGAAGTACTCTAAAGTTTGTAGTGGCATGTTATTAATATTTATGCTGCACAGGTAATAGAGTAAATATTAGGGCTATGAATTATTGAAAGTGAAAGAAAAGTGATGAAACACTGTTTGTTAGTTTGGTTGTTATGTAGTTTTGCATGTTTGTGAGAAATGAGGGAGTCCTGGAAAAGAGCATCACTTTAAGTACTACTTATGACTTCTGCATTAATGGGAATCTTTATTGTCAAATGATACGAATGATTAAAAATAATTATGAATGCTATTCTTATGATGAATTGTAGAACAAGAAAGCATGACAATAAATTAATACAGCTACTTTAGAAAGGATGCAGGAGTGTCCTCTACAAATGACTGCCCTCCCAAGGAAGTGTTGATACGCAGGGTGCTGTCAGTCTCTACCATGATTTTCTGTGTGACATAGGACAAGTGTTTCAACTCCGCTTTTCCCCAGGGTTCCAAGGTGAATGATGACATGTTTGTGACAGGCTTTCTAAATCATCATCCCTGAACTTCTGTTAATGGAGCTGGTCAGTGGACATAAGTATTTGATAGGCTTCGTGTGAGTTTATCTCTTAACTTTGGGAGAGGATTGTAGGAAAATTATGTACATTCAAATTGAGGAAGTAGTGCAGGTGGTGTTCATGTCTGCTGGAGTGTAAAATAGGGAAATGAGGAAGGAGTTTCTTTTTTTAGGGGTAAGGAGGGAGTTCTACAGTTTGTAGCAGTTCACAGCTAGTACTGTATTTAGCAGAGTTAATAAGGAAAGTAATCAAGGTAGATGTATAAGTAGAAAGTGAATGAGACAAAGGCTTGCACCAGCTATTGGACTGCTGACCTGTATATGCACCAACAAAGTAACAGTTATTATTAAGTAAATGATGAAGGATTGCAGAGCAGCCTGGCCCTAATGCCAGAGAGGATCTTGCAATCTGTGGTCACTCAAGGCCAGGTAACTCATCCTGCTGATGGTACTGTAGTTTGAGTTGGCTGACTGTGAACTGATTTCCCTGGTCACATTCTTGTTTGTAAAAGACATTCTCTGCCTTGACTATAATTTTTTCACAAATGGTTTAAAAATTTATTGATGTTGTATGGTGTGTCGAGTCCTTCCCTGACAGTGGGTATTCACCCCACATCTGACCATAATCTTTCTATCCTGCTCTGTCAGTTCTTTCTCCCCTGTAGCCCAGCAGCTCTATGGGGCAGCATTAGGACGGATGGCTGAGGGGTCCTAGCTGAGAACTGGCCTTTCCTCAGAGAGGTGTAACATGTTTCTGACAAGCCTGTGCTCTGCTGCTGTCACAGAGCCAGCTTGGAGACCCGTGCTCCTGTGGGAGCAGGAGAGGGTTTCTCTCTTGAAGTTGTGACTTTGCTGCCAGTGCCAACCTGCTGCCCTAGGCAGCTTTGATGCTTGTGCTGTAACTGTCTTTGTGTGCTGTTTACTATTTTTCACTCTCTTTTAAGAGAGACCATATAGCACTTCGTTATGAATACAGAGAAAAGGGTTAATGTAATCCACTTTGACATCCAATAATATTATTGCTAGATCAGCCAGGGAGATTACTTAATGGTAAAGACAGTCAATTCTGTAGTGATCCATGAAAAAAATTACCTAACCATATCCCAAATTACTGCTGAAGCCATAGCACTTGCCAACAGTTTGCAGGGTGTGGTATCAAAGTGATCTGAGCTGCTTTCTGTGTTATGCATATCTATCTTTATCATGTTTCTTTGTTTACTTTCTGTGGTATTTATTAGTTAAACCTGAGTGTGAAGGACTGAGCATTATACAGGAAACTGAGTCAAGCCTAATAAAGCTGTCTATTCTGCTAAAACTTGTAAGCAGTAGAGATGTGAAGAGACCCCCTATGCTGTGATGCTGACTCCTTGTGGAGTTCAAAGAAAGTCTGACCCGAAGAATAGAATCCTGCATCACCTGGATAGGATGATTGTGTTTCTGAAGTAGACCAAGCTAATGACAGAGGAGTAAATCAGCTCTAGGGTCATAATTAAGGACATGCAATAATTTAAAAAAAAGTATATAAATTAAGGGTTGAGGGAATTGTTTAGGTCTGAGAGAGGCTGCCAAGGACTCCAAGCAGTGAAGCAGAGGCCAGCAGGCAAGTGCTGGATCTGGTCAAGAAGGCCAGCCAGGAGCAAGCTGTAATGCAGAGAGGACAGAGGACAGGATTAAGAAAATGTAAGAGAAATCCGTGCTGAGCAGGTAGGAAACAGGATCAAGGACTAGAGCCAGGAATCAAGGTGTGAAGCATGATATTGAGTCAGACTGCAAATTCCCAGAAGATTGCTTGTACAGACAGCTGTTTGATGTCTTGTCACTAAGCATATGCACTGAATATGGTCTTTGTTTTCTGTTACCTCTGTCACTTTTGACCAGTGACCAGAGGAGCCTCACTCCAGCTGGGCAGCAAGTTCATTACATGCTTTTATTTTTGACACTGGCTTTAGTGTGTCAGGATCTGCATTCCCTCTTGTCCCAGCAGTTTTGTACTGTCTACTGAGTTTGCAGTTCTTTATCAGACAGGCAGTGAAATTGTTTACCAAAAATTTACATTCTGACCAACAAGGCTGCCTGGACTGGGGAGAACTAGAGGCATATTCCTCCTTGGCCTATTAGGCTGGTGTCTGTCTCACCTTTGCTCCTTTGCATCATGTGTCTCTGATTGCTTGAGGATGGAGAGGTGGTGATTTTGCTGACTGTGCTGCTTTGGTTCAGCTGTGAAGCAGTTACTTATAATTGGTGCCAAGGAGTAGCAATCAACTGGAAAAAAAGCACTGGGAAAAGTTGATTTTTTTTTTTTTTTTTTTTTTTTTTCTCCTCCCTGCAAATGTTTCTGTGAGCTGAGGCTTGAAATGAAAATGTGGGTGGAAGGAAAGAAGACATGGTGGAGTCTGGTTTTCTGTGGTTTACAGTGAAAATCTGCTTCTGGAATGGTGAAAGGAAAGGAAAACATTGTGATTAGCACATATGTTGCTTGTGCCCAGTTCTCAACATTACTTTTTATGATGTCTCAGGAGAATGTAGGGTATGCAAAGGAACAAAATTCTCAGTTTCAGAAGGCTGTGAGCAGTTTCTCAGGTTAAAGGGAGAATTTATTAAAAAAAAGAAAGACCCTGACAACAACTAAAAATGAAGATAGTTCAATGTTTTGGTTATCTGTGGGGTAAAAGTAGTTTCCAAATGCTAACAAAGATAGGAATTTAATTAGCCTCCATAATTATGTATTCCTCATTGGTGGATCTCAAGGTTGCTTTCACAGTACAGTATGGTTGGGTTTTTTTTTTTTTGATCATGAACTGTTTATTCATATAGTTTTATGCTTTTAAACAGATGCTGAATGTTCTACCTTTAATACAGAGTAAATTCTGATGTCAGCTACTTCCAAATATTTCGGGCAAGACAGAATGCTATATATCTGTCACTAGGACATGATCAATAAAGGCCATTATTTGGATTTTGTCAACAAATTTTATTCTTTTTTTTTAAAGCAAGCCTTACACTGATACATGAATGCTTCACATGAATGGGTTATCTGTTGGTTATGGTAATTTTTAATTATTATTTTTCAAGCTTTTATATTAGTAACATCTTATTGTTCAGTTTCATCTCTCTCTTACAACTTGAGTTCTAAGGTCATCCAGTCCTTACTAAATTTTAATCTCTCTTATTTCTTCATGTCTTGCATATTTTTGTTACGATTGCCCTTGTCAAATTCAATGTTATCTTATTTTGTAATTGCTAAAATCAATACTAGCATTTCCATGTCCTTGATCCTATTTTGTCTAAAAGGCTCAATTATTATCAAAATTTGTAGTTCAACTTACATTCAAATAAAGCAAGGCTCTTGCAATTTGAGTTAAAACTACTTAAACAGAAATTACAGTGATGAGAATGATGTTCCAAGCTCACCCCCTGACTTTCACACCTTATCTGATCTGGTTAGTATTTCTGTGAATTTTCTTCCCTTCCCAAGGAGCTCTTTCCATTTTTATTTTATTTTTTATATATGAGGAGTTGCTTCTGCTACTGCTGTTGTTTTATACATCTATTCATGCAAGTGCTGTGAAAACCAAGCATATAAGTTGAAGATTAATGAAGCTCCAGTTCCCCCAAATAAATGGTGTATCCGATTTTTTTTTCATCAGTATGTGCAGATCTGGAACTTGCATACTTTTAAACAGGTTTTGGCTGTTAAGTTGCTCCTACTGCACATCTAATCAGGAGACTGGAACACATACGTTACGTTTAAACACTTTTAGGTAGTTATTAACAAAAGAGTTGCTGGAAACAAGTGTTTCTTGGCTCTCCACCATTGGATTTCTTGTAGGTTTGAAACCTGAATGAGACAGTGGCACAGTCATCTAAAGAATACTTCACGTTTCAAATTTGAAACCCTATTCTAGATTTTTTAGGTAGAACCAGGTAAAGAGTTAAACACTGATTCACTTGCTTCTCTCTGGTTACACAAATAGGTAGTGAAACTTTGTGTGGAAACTAGTAGAGGTTTGTAACAACATAATTGCTTTGTCGGAGGGAATGAACCCGAGACCTCTCCCGCTGAAGTGCAGACCTCTGCTGCTGAGCCGAAGGACTGATCTGCTCGCTGCGAGCAGTGACGGGCAGCTGTTCTCTTTGGGTCAGTCGCAGCGGGAGACAGGAACACAATGTGTTAGCGTTTAAAAGAGTTTCTTTTAGAATTTTGTATTTTTGGAAATAAGAATTATGTAAGTCAGCTACAGAGAGGCTCTCTGCTTAGCTGCAGCCAGCATCATGCTGGTCACACAGAGCCAATTAGGCTTCCAGAAGTCTAACCATGAAACTTATACCAGTGGCTTTGAGCAACAGCCATAGCATTCAACCTGGGGGGGTGGGGTGGGTGTGTGTGTGGAGGGGAAGCGAAATAATTAGCCTCCAGAAATGCGTACAATTCCAGATAGTTCTCAAAATTACATTTCTGATTTTAATGAAAGGTACTCTGGCTCAATAAAATTTAGAGCAAAGCCCTGCTGGTTCAAATTATTAGTGCACGCCCCAGACCTGGTGAGTTTTTTATAGTTTCATGTGGCTCTTTGAACATTTTGCACAGCTTTAGTTCAACTCTATTGCCCTCCATGTAAGAACCCTTTTATAGACTTATGTAGAGATGAAATTAACTCCTAAGGAAGAGTATTAATGGACTGCGATTTCTCATAATCTTCCTTGGAGATCGGGATGTTTTCCAAAACAGCAGTATGTTTTTTGAGTGGAAGAAAAATTATAGATCTGGGGTCCTTCTGGTTTAATTTAAGAACAGTGATATTTTAATAAAATGAAATGCTACCAGGTCAGGACTGTAACTGCTGTGTGTCAGGTAGAGTGAAGAGTATTGAGAAAGGTAGTTCTGGCTGTCCAGGTAGCAGTTAGCTTGCCTCCAATTACATTGTTCTCTTTTTTGAGTTTCACTTAGTATTACTGTTGTCTCAGTATTACTTTCTACCATTCTGCATCCCCCTGTTGCATCCTGAATACAGCTGCAGTAATCATGTGGAGCAGTTTTTGCTGGCAGGTATGGATGCATGTAGTTTTTTCACTTCTAGGTCATGGAATTCAACAGGTGGAATGTGGAAGCATGGCAGAATTGCTGTTGATTTAACCCTCTCATTTTAAAGTCTACTCATGACTGCTTTGATGACACATCAGAAGAAAGATTTTCAAAGCAGTCCTGAAGTGGGATGAGTTTATTTCATTTCTATCATTAGAGAAGAAGATGGAAGACTTATTATCTGCAAGGTTAATGGTAATAAGTTAGATAAGCACCAGATGCTTATCTAAAAAAAACTTCCTTTAAAAAAAAAAAAGTCAACATTAAATTTTCTGCAGGCAACTGCAAAGAACTGCATTAGATGATCTGTATTTTTTTTTCCTGAAGACAATCCAATCATGGATTTCAGGGGGAAATTATTTTTTTTCCAATACTTTCAAAGTATGAAATAGAGGAATATTCACCATTCAGCTGTCACACCTCTGATGAAACAAACACAGAAATTACAAGGGATCTTCACAGCTTGTAGTATTTTATAGGCAAAGGTCTTCTGCTGTACTAGTTCCATTCATGGTTTCCAGAAAATGTTTTTCTAATGATCATTTTGAAATCATTGTATGCTACAGTATATAGTCCTGTCAATTTGTTCTGTGTAGTTTAAATAAGTAATGTGTGCAAAAAGGAGAGACACTGATCATTCTAGAGAGCAGTTATGTAATAATGCAGCATGATCAAAGTTCTGGACAGGTAGGAACGATTTAGAAAGTTGATCATGTAATGCAGGGTTTGGATTGCTGTCTCCAGAAATCTCGATACTTTTTTGCCCACTGTTTACAGTGCATAGGCTAGCAATCCCTTTCAAAGGCACAGAGTATACAAGAGAAGATTCTGGAAAGGGTCAGGACCTCCAAAATAATAACATCTGTCATCTTGAGCTGGTCATTATCCACCATTTATATTAAGCCTTGCATTTTGTAGGGTATTCATAAGCACTCATCTCTTGGTAGCAGTAACTTACAAAATGCACATTGTGGATAAATACATCAAATTGACAAGATTAATTTCAACCAGTACATGGGAGTAGTGAATGTGATGTTTCCACCTTTTACATAAACCGGCTGGCTGGCCTTGAGCCACTGTAACTTCTGGTGGCCATGGTGGTGACATTATGGTGTGATTCCAGCTCCTGCTGTGCGTGCTCGGTGCACTGTGTCCACCCTCTGCATCTGCTTGCACTGTGACACATTGCTGATGGCTTGAAGGAACAAGGAGGCATGGCTGAGTGGCCCGAAACGCTGTTCAGATCTGACAGAATTGACAAAACTGGCAGGTGAAAAGTTAGCTATTTCCTTACTGCTGAAAATGACAAAAATATACTTTTCTGCCTGATTTTCCACATACTGAGCATGCTTGTGTTCTGTTAGTCACAAGTCTGTTCGTTATATGCTGCTCAGTAGAGTCAGCATATAAATACATTACAGTAGACAGAAGGAAAATTTATATTTCCAGTATTTTTCCTGTATGGATGTGACACATAACTCCTGGCTGACAGTAGTTCTGGAACCTTATGAAATACACAATCACTTCTGTGTCCATCTGACTGATGGCACTATTGAAATTGTAAGCTCCTGTTGATTGAGAAATGTGACTTCTGAAAAGTTATTCTTTCTTCATATCTGGTTGTCATGGGGCACTATGTAATGATGTAATTTCAAAAAGGAAACACAACTGACAATAATTCTGGAGATATTTCACTATTGCAGCAATGGTGGATAAGAAGCAAAAATAATTTCCTATCTAGAGGTGGACAGATACTTATATTTTCAAAGTAAATTAGGTACGGATGAAAATGCAATAACAATTATATGTCTACGGAACTGAATTAGGGCGACAGGACTATATTAAATGTACCATCACATAGCTGCAGTAATGATAAAAAGTGCCACCAAACATTAGCACTGTTATATATATATCTATATATCTATATATATCTATCTTGTGAAAGAGAGGTTTGCATTTACCTTTATATGTATTTTTTTTTCTTTTTGAAACAAAGACCTATTATTTCAATATAGAAAGCTGAGTGTGACATTCCAGTTTGTAGAACTGATGAGTAGGTAAATGTGAGATGATTCGTGAAATTATTCCTGTCTCTGGAATTATTCTACCAATGTCCTGTGTTTACATTTAATTCTGGTTATCACACTTACCCTTCTTGAAGAGTGCCAGCAGTAAGTGTCGTCGCTTCTTTTTGTTCTATGAAAGAGGGGAGACAGAGAAACAGAAAAGAGAAAAACATTTCTAAAGGAGGCACATGAGAGATTGAACGATTTTTCTTGTATTTTGGGTGTAGGTTATAATCAGTTTAATTGCGTGTATCTTAACTGTAAAACTGTTCTTGCACTTTTAATCTGTGTGCTTAATATAGACATTTGGCCTTTAAGTCTCAGAGTATTCAAAAGGAGAATGTTTTACTGTTTTTCAAATTGAGATACATGGCAAAATGAAGTTGCTTTACCAAGATCTTGGGAAGCAAAAGGATGACAGCTCAGCACTCATCATAGCTAGTGGTTATCAACCTATTATTGGGCTTATATTTGATATAGTAGAGCATCTTATATGTCATTTGAAAAAATACATTTTCTGTATGATCTTGCTTTTTAATAAATGGGAAACAAACTCCTATACATGCAGAGAGCCATCCAGGTAACTGTTTAAGAGGTACAGTAGCACTCAAATGCTTCTCTTATTAGTAACTCAGATGAAATGCAGTTTTCTTGATACATAAAGATCAGTGTGACCCCTGAGTTATCAGTGTGTACTGAAAAACATCAGGTATACAAGAAGAACAAAGAGGCAACAGCAAAATTTGGGGGTGAGATGTTAGCAGCAGGTGTAGTCTCCTTAGTCACGGTGCTTCACTGTGAAGAAATTACAGGGAAAAAAATAGCCTTCTGATATATCAGATATGTCAGTAGCTTATATTTCATTTGTAAAAAAGAGATGGTTTAAGTGCTGTTTGGAATTTCTAGATGAGCTTCAGGAATCTGAAAAGTGACATACTAGGTTCCTGTCTTCCTACAGTTCACTTCACAGAACAAACTTTTTATCATAAGTGTGCATTAGGACCTGTCAAATTAAGTTGTACATGCATGCCCATAACTCAGTTCCCGGTTCCAGGAAAGAGTTAAAGATTTAAAATGCATTTTGTTCATCTAAAGAGAACATGTGCCATGGTCAGGCCCATGGGAGCTCCTCAGTTTAGATTCACTCAGGTTCAGGAGAAGATTTCAACTTTTGCATGCTTGTATTTGCCTCAGCTGGATATTCTTGGTCCTTTCTCCTGTGTCCTTACCCACAGTCTGAATCATTCCCGTGGATTTCTCTCCCTTGTGCTCATAGCTGCCCCGTGTCAACAGGCAGCTGCTTCCCTAACCTCTGCAGTCCAATATCAGGCTCCCTTTTTCCTTTGCCTATCATATCATGAGACTCAGCAGTTTCGAAATTATTTATTTATTTATCTATTTATCTATTTATCTATTTATCTATCTATCTATCTATCTATCTATCTATCTATCTATCTATCTATCTATCTATCTATCTATCTATCTATCTATCTATCTATTTATTTATTTATTACATTTAAAAATATAATCATCCTGTCACTTGCACTGTCTTCATGTTCTAGTTTGGGTTCACACCCTCTAACAGATTCAAAGATGTCAGGTGGAGACACTTCCTATTTCATACTAAGCTTCTGTATCCACTTTAATTTGCTCAAAGCAAAATATTTTTATGGTATGATTTGGAAACAGAATTTAATAATGAAAATATTCTGGTGCATGTTGCAGTCATTCATAGAGTTTATGAGTGTAGCTGGTAACTGCCGTCTATATGCGCACCCACACATACCAGCATGCACATACACACACATTTATGCATTTTTACACTCACCATCCTTGCAATCCGCTAGAATATACACCCCATTATGCACACACAGGCTGTTCTGTTGCATAATAAGAGAGAGAGATGCACTAATGTGTCAGGAAGCTGATGAGAAATCTTTCTTTGTCTTCAGAGAACATCTTAGAGAGAAAGGGTGGGAAGAATTTACTTCATAGAGAAATTTTGCAGCAGGGGAGGGTTTAGGGTGGAGAGAGAATAGGTATTGTAAAGAGAGGCAGAAAAGGTAAATTCCTAAATGTGCCATGTTGAATGCAGATGAGTGATGGAGATGTAAATACTATTAGGAACAAAAAGTGGAAAAGAAACAAGATGGTAGAAGAGAGGAGGAAGAAGAGCCTTAAATATCATGAAACAGTTTGGAAAAATGACCTGCTGGTAGAAGAAACTGAGAGCATAAGGGAATTAGAAGTATGAAAGGGGTTGGGTGGGGAGGGGTTTGCAGTGATGTATCTGAGCAGAAAATTATGATGGAGGAGGGAAGCAGAGAAGGAATACGAATTAAAAGGGAGTAACCAAAGAGGAAGAGCAGTAGTACACATAGTATTAAAATTTGGGCAGCTTTGGTTTATTGTATTATATTACCTACATTTTGTAGTCTAAAACTAGAACCTAGTGACAGTGAGAAGAATAAGTTAAGATGAATGAAGGACGTGGAAAATTTAATGAGAGAAGTGTTGTAGAACAGGCTGAAATCCAGGGGACCACTGGCTCACTCTTCTCCACAAATACGATTAAATGCAGGAAACCCTAAAAGCTACATCAATGTCTTTGATGCTGAGCAGAGTTTTCCATCTCCTTTTTTAAAAAAAATGAAAAGTAAGAAAAGATTATGAATAATAATTTGTTGTTTGATTTACATTTTTTGTGAAAAGTCTTTGTCCTTTTAATGTTTGTTTGGAAAATTTCACTACAAATTATTTACAAATAATAAAACAATCCTACTTATTTTCATAAGCGTCTGCACTAATAACACTCGTACTTAGTAAAATGAATTAAACATGACCTGCATAATAGCTAAATATTTGTCATGGTAATGTTTTTTGTGAGAGATGAATTATTCTGAAGTACTCAAATCTTCCAAAATAAATCCCAGATTGTGTTATTAGAAGGTAAAATAAAAAAATATATGGGACTTATTTTTAGGCAGAGGCACCATAAGAAAATTAGAATGTTTCTTATCCTAATCACATATAGTCTTTTGTCAAAATACTCATGCATAATTGTGTGAACAAGAAAGCTCATGCAATGTAGCGGGCTGATGGTTTCTAAACACTTAACAGAATGGACCAGAACATTAAGATATATAAACTGTCAGCCAGGTAAAACACTTTGGTTTTGCATGTGTGCTGAAGTTTGTGTTCAGTTCCATTAATATATGAGTATAGATTTTGAAATCTAGGTCATCAGTGGGACAGCATCTTTTTATTATGATGTATAGTCTGCATGTGTGAACAGCCAAAATAATTTTCATGTGTACCATGAATCATAGCCCTATTTTATCCTTAGTTTTCACTTTTTCGTTATATAAGCAAACTCCTATTGATTCTGAGCAGATTTTCCTTGAATGAGGGCTGAGGAGGGACTGTGGTATTTGGCTCTAGGGATTTTATAAGCTAGTATGAATCATAAGAATTTGGAGACAATATATTTTAAAATGATTTCCTCTCAACTACTTTACTACATCTTGCATGTTACTAGGAGCTGTGTGAATGTTGTTACCATACGGATAAACAAACTCTTTCTCCCATTCCCCGTTCACTCATTTTTCAGAGCCTCCCTAGTTTTCTTGGCAGGTTGTTGTTGCAGAAATACTATTGATGGGGTTCCTCAGCCCATGCACCTTGATACTAAAGCTCTGTATGAAGAGCCTGGTATCTGGCTTTTTATTTATCCACAGCCTTCTTTTGAAGACAGCCCCCCCCAGTATAAATCCTGACAGTGTACATCAACGCCTCAATCTTCTTTCTCCTTGCAATGAAGTTTGTGATCAACAGAAAGAAGTCAGGTCTGTCTCCCTTATGTCTCTAGAGTTTTTAGATGTCTGAAAATACCAAGAGCATGACCCCCAGATATGTATATATATTATTTTTTTTCCCAGAAAATGAACAAAGAGGAACTTGTTAGTCTTTTTGAAAGTAAATTCTGGCAGGGAAGTCTGCAGCTGTCATTGGGCTAAGGGTATAAATGTGGCCCAAACATGAGGCACAGTGTTAAGCAGGACTCAAATTAAGGCAAGAAGTTGGTCAAAAAGTTTCTGACCTTGTACAGTGGCTTCTGTGAATCAGGACATATGCATACTGTCAGTTATGGTGTACTGCTCACAAGCCTTTCCACCAGAGACCGTATGCCTTGGGATTTTTGGTGACTTGTGCTATCATAGTATATGTGGAGGAAACAGGTATTTTTGTCTCTGAACTGGAGCCTAATGTGTCTGAGCAGTTTTACACTGATTTGGAGAAAGTCAAATGAGAGAACAAGCTGCAGTTTAAATTACCAGATAAATAAAGGTGTTTCTGATGCTTATACATTCACTTTTTCTCAAACAGATTAAAATGATGATTCAGATTGGCTCAAAAATTCCTGTAAGTGTTGTTTGTGGATTTTTTGTTGGGATTATTGAAACCAGGTAAATTATAGGTATAGATTTGTGACTCCAAATAGATTCTTCTAAATTTAAATAGAATGTTACTTTGCATTAATTGGAAAGATATGCTATAAGCTTATTAAGAAGTGATTGAGAAGCAAAATAAACTAAAGAAATGAATGAAGATAACAACCCACTTTTTAGCCTTATGACTTGGAGGTCAGTGTAAGAGTATAGTGAATACTCGTAAATTGCAAATAGAGGGGGATAACATGATGTTACTCTGAGAAAATTATGTGTTTTCAAAAAAAGTAATTACCGTTCAAGAAATGAGAAGGGAATCTAGTGTACTCCTTGCTAATCATGTATTGCGTATTTGTACACCACTCAAATTATTTTCTTTAACGGCTTCGCAAAATACAGCTTCTCAGATGATATCTAATATGCAAAACAATACATCAAAAAAATCCTCAAACCTTTTGCATAATTATTTCTGATAGCAGATGTAGATACTGTATCAGCATAAATTAGAGCATTGTTCCAGAATGCTGCTGCATTTAAAGTTATGTCAGTCAAGGGCAATATTAGTGGTTGCTTAGCTCCCAGTCTCATTGGGCAGGGTTATTTCCAGAGATATATTCTTTTTGATATAGCTAAATAGTTTTCTAAGTGCTTGTTTTTTAGCTATAATTAATCCTTTGAACATCTATAGCTGTTCCATTAAGAATCTCCTAACTGATGAATTAAATCTGACAAAATCCCACTGGAGTTGCATTTAATTTATTAGCCTTAAAATTCTAATGGAAATAGCTATAGATGTGCAGAGGATTAAGGATTATTAAACTAGGAGGTCAATAACTATTGCGTCCACTTTACGGATGAATAAACTGAGGCAGTGGGAGGTTAAATGATAAATGTTGTAAAAAAAAAAAAAAAGCATTAGAAAGAGAGGAATTGATGCCAAAGCTTCAGTCAATGCAGCTGCACTATATGAAAAAATCTGTGGTTTTTCACTGTATCATATGCACCAGAATTTATTTCTACTTGAAGGATTCAAGATGTGTAATTCATTGCATTTTGCCTCTAATTGCGAGAATGACATTATCCTTTCGAAAAACGTAGACATTGCATTTGAACCGTCTTTTTACTAATTTTGTTTCCTTCTCCTTCCTTGTCCTCTCTTTGTGTGACATTTTGGAGCAGATGTGTTTTCTTTCTTTAGAAAAACTGAAAGTATTAATTCAGTCTGTAACTTTAGAGATGGAAAAGAGTTAATAGAAACATTAATAAGTACAACCTTAATAGGATTTAAACTCACAACCTTTGAAATATGAATTAGAAATTTATCTGGTAGTCTACACAGTCTTTCATTAGCAGCCATGGGAATTTACAGGTGTTAAATTAGTTAGAGAAATGCTCCACTATTCCATGAATGCAATAAAAACATAATGAGAACTACAAGAAAATAAATTAATTCTAAAAAAGAACTCTAATATAAGGGCAACAAAGTTCAAATAGAGCCTGCTCCCTGCTTTCTAACAAGATCTGTGAAATGTCACCAATTTTAGATTTAACATTGCATCACTTCATGCTTCACTTGTTGAAGTATCTTATGTTGAAACATTCTATGCAAACTTTGTGTATTTTTGGCCTCCTCTCTAAAAATAATAAAAGAATTCCTACATTTTAAATATTTCTGTGTAATAGTTTGTCTGTTGAAATGATACTGTATTTTAATAGGATAGAGTGCTAAGCTCCTGGTCTGAAGCCGTAGCTAGCAGGAAGCTCGCTGCTCGCAGGTGGTGTTGGGCCGGGAGAGGAGGAGCACGGAGCTGCTGGAGGCAGATAGAGAGCAGAGCACCATGCCTGACTTTGGTGGGCAGGAAGGGAAAATGGCTCGACCAAGTCTCATTTATGTTTCAGATACGTGACAGCTTTAAACATCTTGAGTAGAAAATGTTTTCACTTCAGGGGCACTAAAATACTGTTATCCCAGTTGGCTAATGCATGAATTAAAAAACATGACCAAATGTACAAAAGCTTCTACTTCATGGTGCGAATGCTTTGGAGTATGTGTTAGGGGACTTCATTTCATTAATGCAATTTTAGGTCTTGCATCCTCTTCTTCCTTCTGGTTTCAGAAAAACAAAAACCTCAGTTGTATAGCATTTCCAGTCAACAAATGCAGGAATTAGTATCTCAGTGAAGGGAGAAGGAAGAAACTTGTTACAGAGGCTTATAGATGATAGCTCAGAGACCAGGTCTGTGGGGTCAGCAAATCTATAGGATACACATCCATGAAGGACATTTTGCCACAGTACTTGCTGGGGTGTCTTCACCAGTGTGTTACTGGTGGTGCATGTTGCTAACAATAGTTGCAATGAAGGAAACAAATTATACTTCTTACTTAGGGAAGAGAATGGTTCCTTGGCATACAGGACTGAAGTACAGTTATTACTGAGAGGTCAGCACAGATTGCCAAAATCTGACCAATATAGATATGCTAGCAATGACTGTGGTCTCTCTGTGTCTTCTGACATAGAAGCAAAGGCTGAGCAGTGATGTGGGATGTAGTACAATGCTCAGCCTTAGCTGAAGAAGAAGTATGGAAAAGAAATGTTGCTCATGTAATGGAGCTTATGTTTAATATTTGTTTATTAAAACTGCCCATGTCAAGCCCTGGATACTAGTGTATCATTTGTAGAAGTAGATGTACCCAATTTTTCCAGAGCTTCTGAATCATAAGCTACAATGTGATCTGTGTTCCTTAGTTTCACACAACCTGTCTGAATGTAAACATTGTAGAAATCTTAAAAAACCCCACCAAAGTACCACAAGCCATTCAGCACAGTCTACGATGAGAAGAGTAAGAGAATGGCAATTTGCAGAATGACTTCTGACTTTCTCTTTCCATCTTTTCTTGATTAAAGCAGGTGGAGAAAATTCCTGGATTGTGGTGATCTTTGTTTTGTTTTGTTCGGAATTATTTCCAAAGAATCTCTGATCATTAAGAAGTAGATAATAATTTCAGTTTTATCCTTTGAATATTTTTTTCTGGAATATATAATCAAGTAGATAAAAACAAGTTGCATGCAGCTTCTCTAAATTTATCCCGTGAGTTTCCCCTCTCCAAGAATTCCTGATCATCATTTACAGCAATTGGGTTGTGCAGAATGAAGGTCTCCAACCCTTGGAAGAAAGTGGGGGACGAATACACAGCTGTGTTAGAGATTTTTTGTTTGCTCAGTGAGGAAAAAGAGCCTCTGCTCCCTGGAAGTTCTGCTGCTTGTGAGTGAGCGACTTACGTTGGTGATGGTACTGTCTGGCCTCTCTTTTTAAGCTTTTACTTAACTCAGTGAATCCTGATGGTTTAGTTATAGGGCATTTATATTGAGGGGTTTCAGACTGATTGTCAAGTTAAAGTCTACTGGTGTGTGTTGGTTTTCCTTCATTTTACATTAGTTGTCTTGTTTTTTAGCTTTTTCTATTTGTTCCTATCTATTTTATATTGTGAGATATCTTCAGTGTGGCATCCCATAGTAAATATGGTGAAACTAGGACTTGTTGTCAGCAAGCACTACTTAGGATAAAGTTGCTGTTAACCTTGAATTTGGTTGTATTGTATGACTTTAAATGGATTAGAAGTCTTTTCTGGCTATTTAGAATTGCATTATTTATATAGAAGTATATTGGGTTTATGTATTTAAATATATATTATTTATATTGAACATATATAGAGTATATTCAATTTAATACGTTTTGAGAAAATACAAGGGAAATAATGACATTTTGTGACTTTTCAAAGTTAAGGATGAAACATACACCGCTGTTTCTTACATTATTTAATAAAATATACCTTTTTCATTTGTTATTATGGTTAGATATTGCATTCAGATAATTCAGAATTCATAGACTCTGCATGTAAAGTATTCTTAATTTGGAGATACAAGACCATATGGGTTCATTAATTTAAAGTGGAGCTATAGACATGCACATCACTGTGTAGTTTTGTGTGGAAAACAGATGAGGAACATGTCTTAATATTTTAACTCTTAGGAAAAAAAGAAATGATCATTACAAAACACACAGTAATCTGAACAATCCTAGAAGTCTTGTCTTATCATATGTTAGTTAAGATTATTTTCTCTAAACCATATTTTTTCTAAACCAGTGGAAACCTTTAGGATCATTCACACTTTGTAGAATTAAAATAAATATCTTGAAAGGTCAACCAAAAAAATATTTGATTTTGAACACTCCAAATCTTTCTGGAATGCATTTTATACTCTAAACTTTGAGTTAGTCTGCTTCACTGCATTTCATATTTTGGAAATATCTCTTTATGTCCTTTAGAGGATTTTCTAGTTCCTCATGCAGTTTTTTTGTTGGTTATCTCTGTTAGGTAAGTGAGAAGCTTTGAGGACTTTCTGATTTTGTTTTTTCCAGGGGGATGATGGAGGAGACTTCAAAAGGATGCAAGTGTCTCAAGGGTCTGCAGTACCTCTAGAAGGTGGGTTAGTTTTCCCTCCTCAGCACTGTCAAACAGAAAGCTGTTGACTTTAACTTTGTCTCTAAGCATTGTAATTTTGGCTATGTAACTTTTTGCTGGGTCCAAGGGGGTTGGACTCCTTGCTGTTGCCATATGGTCTTGTCTTCTGCACACCTCAATTCCAACTGGGAACGTGTCCTGACTTCTCAGTGTAAGGCATGACCCCTCTTGCCCCCCTGCCCCTGCCCCCCAGTAAAATACTAGAGTTTTTTTTTTATTCCTTGGGCTTATACCAGAAGATAGTAACAGTTTCAGGTGACCTTGTGTCCACTGTTAGGTCATCCCTTTAAAAAGCAGCTTCACCCTAACATTTTGCTTGGCAGTGTGTTTCTAAGCATTCTGCTAAGTAATCTGTAACATTTAACAACTTGAATCCAAATTATCCCCTCTGTTACAGTATTGCAGACCCAATGACTCTTGTTCTTTTCTGTGGTTAACTGAGTGGGACTAGCAGTTATTCACTGCACTCTTTCCTGCTGTTCATCTTTAACTGAGCTGGGCCCTTCTCCCACATATTCAGTCATGCATGTATGTTAATTCAAGTAATATATTTTCCCACCTCTCCTCAAGATAAGCTCAGCCCTGCCTTCTGAACTCAACCCATTAGTCAGACTGTCTTGTACATGGAAACCCTCTGATTTTAGTAATACCTTCCATACTTTTCTTTCTGTCTCGTACATTCATTTTACTCTTCTCTCAGTTACCTTTATATGAGAAAAAGTTAATTCACTTTTTCCTTTTAATATTTTCTTCTTATTCACTTTGGTTCACCACACAGCACTGTGTTTTGATCCATTGGTAATCTTCTGTGTTTTCATTTATGTTCCTGAGGTGAACATCGGTGAGTGGGTCCTTGTTGTACTCAAACCTGGAGACTCCCCTTCCCATCTACAAACTCTGGCAGTGCATTAAGTCTTGCAGCCCTTTCTAAATATGAACATGGTATCCAACAGATTACTCTGACACAGCTGAATTGTATCTTTAAATCACAATCTATTGTGGGAAGCATGTAGAAAGTACTAGGGATAGTCCCCAAAATTTCTGAGGTGCTGCCTCAGCTGAGCTGATTGTTTCTGAGAGCAAGTCAGATTATGATCCAAAAATCTTCTTGAAATAAAAGAGTCAGATGCTTTGTATGTCTGTGTCTCGTGTCTCCCACTCCTGGTCAGAGGGAAAGTGCTTGAGAGATGTGAATTGTCCTCCTCTAATAAATGCAGGCATGTGTATTACAGCATTACTACACAAACAGACTCTTGCTTCCAGGAAAAATTTAGAAACATAGTGCTGGGTTTAAGCATGCATGTTCTTGCATCTTTTTATTTTTATTTTTATATTTTATTTTTTTTAAATAACATGAGAGTTCCATAAAGGGTTATTATGAAGAATAGCTCAGTATGTCTGATAACATTACTGCAAGGCTCAAAAACTCAGAAATACCAGTTCTTCAGGCAAAACACGAATAGCAACACTATTACTGGAGTGAGAACAATGGATTTTGACTTACATTTGGATGAATTTATCCTATCTCCTAAAAGATACCTTTAGCCTGCAATTTAGCAGGCTCTTACATGATTCTGTAACTGGTGTAAGGTTTTTATTGTGCTGATTTGGACTAAAGGAGAAGGACAAAAATAAGGCAGGTCTGTATTTGCTTCCTGCAGTACGCAGAGTCTGGACTAAACTATACACGTAAATGAAAAAGTACTAAATAACTTATTAGATAAGTAATAAATTGTGTAACAAATATAGCTCAAAGTAGGTCATGGGAAATTCTGTATGTTTTTTGGCCTGAAAATTTTGTGCATTGAAAACATCCCTCGGTAGCTGTCTGCAAATCTCAACTTTCAGATAGTCGTCTGTCATGCTTGTTTTTTCAGTGCCTTCAGAATAACAATTTAGGGTTCCAGAAGCAGCATGTCACACCATATCCTGGGCTAGTGTAAGGATCCAATTAAAATATAACAGTGCTTTCCATGCAAAGCGGCTAATAGTTTAGTGTAACATGCAAAACTGATGAATGGCAGTCTGTAAGTCCAATATATTTCCCCCCCCCCCCCCCCCCCCCCCCCCCCCCCCCGGCAAATATACTACTCCTTTTGTAAAGGCCAAGAAATTAATGAATGATTTTATTCTTTCCCCTTGCAGTCTGCACAGGGTAATTATGTATTATTAATAATGCAGCAGTACAAATGATATTAAATGAACTACATTTGTTAATGTAGATCTTATCCAACTGCTTTTTCCATCGGTGGACTGTTTCTCGTCAGGGGGTACTAATTAGCTGTAATATGTGGAAAGATGGGACAGAAATCCAATCATATAAATAGGATAGAGTTGGAAAAATCCAGGAAGGAAGAACACCATTTAAGACTTTGAATGTATTATTGAGAGGAGAGATGAGAGTTTATGCTTTTTTTTTTTTTTTTTTGCTTTTTTCATACATTTCATGGTCATTTGAAAGCTATAAAGTATCACCTCTTGTTCTACCAGGGCTATAAAGACTCACAGAATATTTCATTTGTCGAAGCTGTAATGTTTTCTTTTGCAGTAATGGAAGTGCATATAAAAGCTATCAAATTCTTTGCTATACTTGCTCTTGCATTTATTCAAACTACTGCATTGATGAAAACTAGTGATTGTCTAGTGCTGTTAGAAATTTAAAAAAAAAATTACTAGCCTCCCAATAAAATTTACTTTTTCTCTGTTTGAATGATAATCTCTTAATTTTTACAGCTATATTGTCATACATTTAGATGTGGTTATACAATAAATACACATGCATAAATGTAAATGATTTGGTCTGACTCCCTCTAAAATTAATGGAAAGATTATTTTAGGCTTCAGAGGGTGTAGTATGAGACCAAATAATCATTTTTACAGTTAATGTACAATTGAGACCCAGTCCATATCAAAATGAAACCAACATAATCTCATTAGAAAGCAGGTGGTTGCACCTGTGTTCACAAGATAGAAATGAAATTAATCTAATTCATTAGTCTGTTTACTACAGATTTGCACTGTGTTTCTTATTAGAGTCCAGTGGTTCTTGTATGCTGTGGGACCATTATCATACATCTACAGAATTTCATTCTCCTGTCTTTCTTGTAGGCACTGTCTTTCTAGAAGACTTAAAAATACCCTCCCATCTAGAACACTGTGAAACTGGGAACTTGTTTGAAAACTTGTGGTAGCAAACTTGACCCTGTGGCATGCAGAGGTTTGTAAACCACCACAGCAGGCATTGTTTAAAGTCTTCTAGTAAACTGGATTGCCTCATACATTTTTAAAGATGATCTATTATAGGGATTTATATTCCCTCCACAGGGATGGGATTCACTCCTTTTCCTTAAAGACTCCACTTTTTTGGCTGGTTGTTTTTTTTTTTTTTTTTCTACCCCCCCCCGTATATATGCTCATCAGTCATTCCATAACAAGCACTAGCATGCCCCATTACCATTAGCTGATACAGAGCAAGGGGTGTCTGTACTGGGTAGGGGGTGCAGAGGGGTGCAGCCCCAGTACAAAGCCCTGGGGTCCCCCCCGGGATGCTGTGGGGATGGGGTGCCTGGGGGCAGCCATCGGTATGGGATGCATTGTTATAGGTGGCAGCCTCAGGAACCAGGAAACTCTACTTCTTAAAACTCTACCCAGAAATATACAGATTCAGAACTATTTACATTTTAATACAACTATTTCACGTAATTAAAGTAAACAGATAAACAGATCAATATGTTGAAACAGATGTATAGATATATAGATAGACGTATTGCACAGGAACCTTAATATTTCATCCAAATGAAATACTCTATTCCAAATATGCCCCGTAGGAGTTTTGCTCAAGGCTATGCTTAGGTATAGTCAAAAACTCCCGATAGCTAGTCATGAGGGAAAATATGTTCTCTTACAGATAATTGCTACTGGCAGCTAGAGACCTAGAGAATTTGATGTGCAATAATGTGACCTGACTATGTATTAAACTTTTTTGAAGGACATGCGTAAAGAAATTTTATATGCTTCTCACACACCTTAGTTTTTTTGGATTTCACTTGTGTTAGCACATTTTTAACAACTTCCCTATGTTTAATATCTGTTACATTTCATCCTAATAGTTCCCAGTCATAAAAGATCCTAATAATATATCTTTTTTTCCAAAACAAATGAGCTTAGAAATGTAGGGTGGAGAGGAGACGGAAAGGAGAATAAAGCCCAGGTGACTTGTAAGGAGTATGTAAACAAAGAAGAGTTGCATTATTGATGATAGAACTGCAGAAAACGAAACCAGTAAATATTTTTCTTTAAAAATACATGAGATTAACCATTCAGGTGTTGCTTGTTTCCCTGCATTCTGTTTGAATGTTACCTTATAGGCATCTACTTTGTACCTATATAAGTGCTAGTTACTACTCTGTTACCTATTAAGAAAACTTAAAATATGATTTCCTTTCTTGTATATATTTTATCATATTGGAAAGCACATAGCAATTATAGAAGAAATTAAGTTAAAAACAAATGTCAGAATTGTTTGCTATTAGACTTATCTTTGCCTTTAGTGCTGGTTTGTAATATTTGTTTCCCATTATTCAGGATTATCAATAAGCATTTATATATAGTTTGAATTTTCATAAATTGCCAGGAACTGAAAATGAACTTCCAAAAGATACAAAATGACACAGCTTCAATAAATATCTTTACATACCTTATAAAAATTCTTGGTATCATCTTGTTTTGTTGTTAGCAGATGTTAATAGGCAATAAATATATATATATTGTTGTTCACTGTCCAGAGATAAAAGACTGAAGTAACTGTTTCTCTGCACTATAAACATCTTTTATTCCTCTTAATTTTTTAAGCCCCATCCCAGATTCCAAATTTAGATTTATAATTGATACAAGTCACTGAAATTCTCATTTTATCTTTTATACTTTCCATTGTTATTTCTATTTTTACTTTTTAACACTATATATGAATTTAGACAGCAATTCAGTGTTTGTAAGTTGTGATATATTTTAATATAATATAAAAGTTTAAAAAAAACATTATTTGAGATTGTTAATATAAAAGAATCCTGACTTGTAAAAAAAAAAATGTTTTTTGCAGTAATTTAGATTATGATAAGTGGTATTTGTGTAAACAGTAGAATGTAGATTGTAGGAACTAATTAGAAAAATGAATTGCAATTCTTTTACTTCAAACACTTTGAACCAGCTGCCTTAACAGGGTTGCAAGCTTCCTTTGGTGCATCACAGTTTTATGGAGAAGAGTTCATTACAGATGGTTTGCTGGGCTCGATCTTACTTTCTTCTGAAGATTCCTCTTTGCATTGTTGCCATGCAATAAGTACAACATTTGTTAAATGATGTTATGATGAGGAATTATAAAATTGTTGCACAGTTTTGTCGGGAAGGAATTCCCATGGCTTGATTGTCCCTGGAGTACAAGTAACTTAGCTGTTTGACTCTCTCCTAATATGCTGCAAACCTGATCTCTCTACCCTTCCAGAAATATTTGAATTAAAAGTTGTTCCATTTGAACTGTGATGAGAGTGTTTTTTGTGATCCTTCAGTTCCCCAGGAAAGTGTCTTCCTATTGTATCAGTGGAGTTATAAACACCCCAGGAGGGACATTTATTTCCAGGATTCTGTGTGGTGGAGATGATATGGTCCCAGTTGCTGTATCATGTGAGGTAGACAGGTGGCATCAGGCAGTTATCAAATAAAAGATGAAGGCAGCAGCAGCAGGTTACGGCCTCAGGCTCAGCAAATACTCAATTCAGCTGCAGCAGGTTCAGGCCTGAGGCGGGACAGTATAGCTGACTCCTGCAGAAACAAAATCAGACCTGTCACCAGTGCAGTTCATCCATGAATGTGTGCAACAGGGATGCTATAGAAGCTATGTGGAACTGCAGTTACAAGTCAGCTATGCAATTTGCACCATCTGGCTTACTCCTTGAACCTAGAATTTCCCCAGAATTGGGAATTGGGTAATACCTGCTGCAGAAAAAAACCTGTTTATTGAAAGGTGCCTTATGAAACCAAGAGTTTTATTAATTAGAGGATTTTGAAAATTGTTTTTATGTAATGTGAAAAAGAGAGACAGGTATAAGAAAAGAAGGTGTAAACACAGATGTACCAGATGTCCCAGTCCTGGCTACTGACAGCTGCTAAGTGGTCCCATGGGGTCAGTGATAAAATCCTGAGGATGACGGGAGATGAGAACACACAAGATTAGCAGAATTCATTGCCCATGAGGGAAAGCATGAAAGAAACAATCCTTTTCATATACTTGTAGAGGAATCCATATTCAAGCAAATGCATATTTCTTTTTTACATATATGCCCCGATGAAAAGGTTTTGGCCCCAAACCCTGTCCATTTTTCCAGTATTGGTCTTTCTTTCTACCCCTATTGTGTGACATGGATCCTTAAGACCAAAGTTGGCTACAACAGCTTTACTACATTGCTTTTAAGCAGCAAAAAAATTCCTCCTTTCTTCAAAAATTAAAACAAAAATGTCTAAGTCAACGAGCAGAACTTTCCATCTTCTAAAACTCAAAGTATAATATGTATATACCAACAGATAAAAAAATCCCAGGTCTATTTAATCTTGACAGTGGAACTCTTAATCACTTCAGAGTGAAGACAGAGCAAGCTATTACCTGCCTGCAGTTACACTACAGAGTCATAAACATTCAGGCTTGTTATTTCTAACACTGAGAACTTGAAGTCAATGGGAATCTTTCCATTAATACGAAGCGACAGATCAATCCTGTGAGCACAAGTTTTATTCATTGTAAGGTAGACCTCAATAAAAAAAAGTTAAGTGAAATAAAATTCATAGAAATCAATTGATGCATTGATGTTCATATGCTGATGTCAAAACAACAACAAAAAAAGATTGTGCTGTTTTTAACAGTGTCCTGCTTTACAGTCTTGAAGTGGATCAAGAATCAAAAGGTCTGGCTCTCCAGAATATTTTGTCGTCTTTGCACGTGAAGCTCTTTTGAAATCAGTGACAGTACAGCCTGTGAAACTGCTAACATAAGAACTGCATCCAGAGAATCACTGGGTCAGCGTACCAAGAAGTTTTCTCTTTTGCCAAGAATACTTGCATTGGTTTGAAATGGAATAAATTTGCTTAGATGAAAATAAGACTGTTTCTTCAGAGTAAAGAGAAATGAGAAATTCTCTGGTCTCATCAATGACCTCAAAATATTGGGCAAAGAAAATATATAAACTTACTGTGTAGCTGTATAATGTTTTACATTACTAACAGACAGCTTGTCTGTCTGAATTCATCCATGGGTATGCATGTGCTTTCTAAAGCAAATGCTGAGGTCTAAGAATTCAGGGTGGCAGTTATGAAATATTAAAAAAAGATCCACAGGGGATAAAAATCCTTATTACTAAACACCAGTTAAACCCTACATAATTACTGAATAAGCATTTTTTTTTCAATTAAAAGTATCTTAAATTTTTGAAATAATGCACATTTAACATAGATTGCTATCTCTGAGGCAGATGTCTCCTTGACATGTGCATTCAAGCTGTTGGCAGTGACCTTGTAGGGCAAAGCGATTTTGAAAATTAGGTTTTGCCTCCAATCTGTGAAAATAATGCTGTAGTGAAGATTTAATAAAAGTCATAGCTTCTCATAGAAGCTTATTTCAGCAAAGTAAACTATTAATTAAAATAACAAATGTCAGCTATTTCTCACCTTGACAGTTAACACAACACAGCTTTTGCTTAGCATGATGTACATAATGTACAGGAGGTATACCTATAATTCATTTTATCTATGTATGGTTCACTTCTTATATTTTAATACAGTGATAAATTAACAAAAAATGCTGCAGTTTTCTTAGTGGTGTGAGAGCTTGGGGAAAACCCATCTGGCATGTAAGTAGAGTATGGCTAAAATGGAGGCGAAAAATGAAATCAGGGGATTTCTGAAGAATTTAAACTTTGTAAAGCAAAAGAGAAAATTTGTAACCCTGTCCCTTGCCTTTTATGTTCAGTTACCCCCTGAGGTAGAGCAGAGGCAGAGGGATGGGAGAGGAAGGTGTGTGTTTTGATTGCAACATGATTTTTTGCTTAAAATTAAAAAAAAAAAGCAAGAGATTGGGGTTATGGTTTTGAGTTGTATGCTGGTATGAAGCTAAATGCCACTCAGCACCTGATCAGAAGGTAGCTGCAATCACATACTCGAAAAAGCTTTGCTCTGGCAAAAGGGCTTGCTGGATGTTAGTGCAAGTTAAAGCAACCCTCAGGGGTTTTGCTCAGTATTTTGCCACCTCTTCTGTCAGATGGTATCACCAAAAAGCACAGGAGGAGGCAGCATAGCTGTGTGTGTCTCACCTTGCCTGTTTACAGCAGCTTTGCAAAGGAACTGAAATAGATTTTTTACATAAATTTTACATCCTGTTGTGGTCATTTCTGTGGATGCTGTCTGGCTCTGTTGTCCTGGTGGTTTGGTGTGAACATCTGAGGTTCATGTTTCCCTATTTGACTTGTGTCTGAGCAACCTTATTAAGCCTGTGAGAGAAACAGGTCGTAAGTAACCTCTCATTTTGCAGGTCTGTGTTTTTTGTGAACCCAGCCTGAGGTGTCCGAGCACTTATAGGTTCAACTGCAGGCATTACTCATTCATATGCATTGAACTGTTTGCTTTCTTCTGTTGGAATCCCAGAACTAGGAGAGCATGCTTTGAAACATTTGTCCTTAACCTCTGCCACAGGTTTCTCACCTACAAGGTGTATATAATGCTTTTTTCTATCTGAATAGTTTGTGAAATAGAGATAACTCTGCATTTGATGTTCTTGTTAACTGCTCCTCATAGCTGAGAAAGCAAATTGTGGAGATGAGTGAAAGGCCAGTTGCCAATGTAAATAAAGTGACATATTCTGAAAAGTCTAAGCGCAGGTCCAAAAGCAGTCAAAAAGCTTATGAGCTCAGAAGTCAGCATTTAAAAAATTTGATTGTCAGTGACTAGGAAGCTTAAAAGTCAAAAGCAATGTACTTGATATGTTTCTTCAGGAACAAAGGGTATTATTTCCTAGAAAACTGTGACAATGTGTTTTTGTTTGACTCTGGGGCTGCTTTCTTTCTGGGATACAGTGAGGAAAACCATTTTTATTTAAATAGTACAACAAATGAACAGGTTCTGCTGTATCTGATTTTGATATTTTTTTTTTCCCTAATCCCTTACTCTGTGGCACAATGCTTGTCATAGTAAAGGGAAGGAACATCTTATATGAGCACATCATCAAAATACTGATAGTGCAGCTCTGAAATTTCTCCATAAATAGTTGAGAATATACCAACCATAAGGGGAAAAACCCCCACAACCCTATTCTGTTCTCTTTTTTTTTTTTTTTCTCATGGAGTGAAGCTGAAGCTATACAGAAATCCTGAATGATTTGCACTCAAAACTGACTGGTTAAAATGTAAAGATTTTTTGAAAAGTGTGAGTCTAAGATTAAACTTGTCCCTGTTTCTAAGTCAATGGGTCAATGAATCAGGGAGAAGCTAGCTAGATGTTAATTATAAGGCTTCCCATAGAAAAAACCTTCATCCATCCTTCAAAAACACACTGACTGAATTGCAACTTCTGTTTTACAGTTTTATTTGCATAGATGTGCCATCACTATTTTGCATTTAAATTTTGTCAGGCTCTGGCCTTGATACGCTATACATTGCATTAACTACAGCCCTTTCACAGTAGCTTTCTTATACTCTTCTTGAACTTGAGACCTTTTCTAAAGTGCTGGTTATTTTGCATTTATAAAAGTAAGGAGTGCAAGGAGCAAACCTTTTTTTTTTTTTTTTTTTATAATTAAAAGTGGCTTTATTGCTCTAAAACTTTGCTTGGACTCATTAGTAAGCTTGAGTAAAGAGATGAATCTTTTTATTACTGAAATCAATTGCTGTAACTGGCATATTTTATATGGCAGCATTGAAGTGATGGGCAGGAATCACTCTGTTGGCTGGAAGACTGTCTGAGGAGCAGTTCAGCAAGAGGAAGCCAGGAGTGGTATATAGTAGATAAGAGACTTATTTGGCAAAAGTGGTTGAAGTTTTCACTGGCAGTTTTTGCCTTGTGGGTCTGCAGTCTGTCAGTCTCCAGTAAAGGAGTCACTCAAGGTGCTGAAGATAAATACAGATACTAAAGGCCAACTTGTGAACTCAGTACCAAGAGATGTGTCTGCTGAGAGCTGAATCCTGAGACTTGTGCTTCTGTGGGTAGAAATTACTGTTATTTCAACTCTGTTCTCAAGGCAAGGCCTTAATTAGGTGTGTGTTTTGTCCTCCACCGAAGACTTTTTGGATTCGAAAGGGGAGCATTCCTTGAAAACTAAGCAATCTGTGGAACTTATACTTAACAAGTGTTTTATTGTTTAAAAAGGGCAATTTATTTCAAATTAAATCATGGAGTAAAATTTATGGACATAGAGGTCTAATAATGGTTAGCAAACAAATGCATTTCTAGAGAAAAGGTATAGTGTGTGAATGATCCCAAGATACCTCATCTCCATGAATTGCTATGTGCCAGCTAAGCAGCAGGAACTATGTGTGTCCTCCTAACAACTGCAAGGTAAAACATACTGGTCTGCAGCAAATTCGTTTTTTGAGAAACTACCTGGAAAATAGTAGAAGACAGTATGTGTTATTTCACATTTTCAAAGCACATGCAGATAATTACCAGGGCGCAGCTGTATGGTTCACCCTAGGTCACAATAAATTGAACATGTGTGGGTTCCCTATGTTATGAATGGTATTAAAATCATACTGTTAGGCAGAAAACCACACTTAAAACACTTGCAAGAAGATAATAGAATGTATTTATGAGTGTATTATCTTAAAACATGGTAACTCAGTGAATGATCACGTACAGATTATTTGCCATAGCTGTTGAATTGTAAGGCATCTGACATCAGTCATTGTAAGAAGCTGGTATATGGAGCACTGAACAAATTTATTATCTGAAGTTTTTCTTTCAGATTTATCCCAATTATTTGCTGGACAACATTGGTCCCAATGTTGGAACTTTGGCTTATAAGGTGATTAACTTTCTACAGTGAAAGTAAACAAAAATCAGTATCTGTAGAAAAATTGGGACAGAGTTGCTGCTGGAGCCAGAATGAGAGCTGAGTAGGATCTGAGACAGCTCTTAGAGCCCTGTGTCCCCCCACAGACTAGGGCCAGCACTGGGATATTCATGCTGCTGAGAACCAAAGCAGCTATCACACTTTAGTGTTGCGTGAACAATACGTTGTTTGCACTTGCCACCAGCAGCACCACTGGGACACTTCAATGGATTGTCCTCAACCTAGCTAAAAAAAGTACAAGTTGGAATTTTTCAAGCCTTAATTTTATAAAAACTTGAATTTGATGCATGTGTACAACTTATACATAGGCACACCATGGTGCTTCAAGGGTATGTTTCATTTGATGATACTTTTGGCATTTTCAGTATCTATGCAGTTACGGTTCACAAAGAAAATATGATGCTCCTTGGAATTCATTGGCAAGTGCTGTCTTGCTGATTGAATTCTGTTATAAAACAGGTCCATTCTAATTGTGTGACTTTTTTATAAAGAAAAAACTCTAGCTGCATCAAAGAGGGTTATAAGCAGCAAGAAGGGAGCTACAATACAGACATGTTTTTGTTATGATCTGTATCAATATATGCGTGTCAGAGTGGGTCAAAAATATGAACTAGCTCAAACATTTGTCTGACATAAATAGAATAAGGCTGTCATTATTTTTTACAGGTTTTAAAATACAAAGTTAATGATGGCTATTACAGTGCCTGTTTTCACATGATAAGTTCAGTTGCTTCTGCAGTGAGGGAGTAAGGAACTCATATTCCATTTTCCTTTCAAGACTTTTATCATAGACATTCAGGATTGGAATTTTGGCTGCTTCTGAGGAGTGACCTTTTTTGGCCATGCTTTTCTTCCCCCTTGCAGGTGAGTAAGAGCTAAATGAATGGGTCTCCTCACTTTTTATCTGCCTTCTACCTATGAAGGCAAACAGTTTTAGTGCAGCAGGATCTCCAAATACTAATTTTAAATATTTTGACTGTCAAGGTTTTGCATTTCTCATAAACAATCCTAATACGTAGTTCTTCCATATGGGGGGTCATGCAGCCAGAACTCAAGTTGGTGGTGGACTGTTTTTATGCATAAAGCTAGTATTGCAGGAAAAATGTACCACTAATAATAACAGGAAAATATCCCTATATTTAGTTTATTTTTGAGGAAAAATAGAACTTTTTCATTAAGTCATAACTCCTTAGTACTGTGTGGCACCTAATCAACTAAAACGCATATCATAGCAATAAATATTTATCTGAGAAACAGTTATCTGCTGAGAGCAGATCCATAGTATAACACAAACTAACACAAAGTATATGAACCTTTTGGAAAAAACTGTGAAAATACAGTCTGCTTAAACTCATAAACTAAAATGTAGTCAATCACATGACATATGAAAGTTGTTTTTCCTAAAGGTGGGATGTCATAAAATATATAGTATTTATAAAGCAAAGCCATTGCAAGGAATTAGTAAAATCAGAAGGAGCCTGTTGTATATGTAACTACCTGCAACCTGAGCCTGTTTTGTTCAGTCAAAACCCCAAGTTGACAAGTAGTGCTCAGCTTTCACCTCTTTTTCTGTCTATTTATGAATATGTCAATTTTCAACTCTCTTTTCAATTCACCTGTCATAGTGCTTAGATCCAGGTGTGAAGATAAGACTATCACTTTAGAAATTGGTATCACACATTCACTCGTTTAGGATATTAACCACTTATTTCCAGTGACTGATTGCTAGCCATCAGTCATAGTGTTCTTTGTGTGATTGGCAGAGGAGGCTTCTAGGGAAAATTGTTTAAAGTAAATTAAAACTAAATGTTCTTTATGGGATGTTGTAGTAATCATAGTGGTGAATTTAAAAGAGCCAACCTTTCAAACATGGTCACTGATACTGATACTGGATTTCAATATGAAATATTTGTGATCTTTGGAGATTTTAGTACAGTATTGCAGGCTTGCAATAATAATAAATAAACATTTCCTTAGTGTCTGTGAAAATCAGGCTACTACTGAAGTGTGAGTGCATGCTGCATATTTAGGAAGGACAGGCTATGTCCTTTCCCATTTTTTTACCCATGATTTAATGGTTTCTTAAGAGTGCTCCCAGTAAAACTGATAGGAACTGCAGGCACTCTGCACTTTTTAAAAGCAGGATAGGTCTTGATTTTCCAGGGTGCTAAGCACCCTTTTTGTGCTCTGTGATTCAGTCAGCTGTGCTAGCTCAGCAACTCCCAAATTTGAGTCCTTACTGCAGGTACGCGCAATTGGAAATACTGGCTCTTTTCCCAGAATGAATCAAATTTAGAACTACGCAGAAGAGGAGAGCTTGTCTTACCCACCCTTTGTCCTCATACTCACAAACTACTTATATTTAGCTGATATTGCTGGTACAGAATAACTCATCTAGATGCAAGAGCCCAGTCTTCATGCTTCAGCAACTCTGAAGGCTTCCCTAGCAAGCAGCATTGCAGCTCTTTTATGGTGAAGAGAGCCCTAAAACTATTTAAAGCTGTGAGCATATATGAAGTGTCTTTCTCGAGAACCATGTTTCATAATGCTGGCTAAGTGCTGCTCAGTTGCATTTGGTGAAGAGGTATCAATACCACTTGACAGCTGATTACTTATAAAAACTAAAAGAAAAATCTCATTCCTTTCTCTCTGTTCAATGGTAAAAAATATTTGTAATGCAACTCCACTAAAGTAGAGAAATGAGGAAATTCCTATAGAGAGGCTTCTATGCTGACTGATAGATTTAGGACTATACTGTTGAGAGGGTGCATAGCAACAGCTATAATTCCTGGCCTGTGTTCTCTCTCTGTTATTGTCACCACCCCAATATTTTTGTTACAAAACACTATGAAAAGCAAAACTAATAATCTAAAACTAGAGGATGCCACCCATCCCCCAAGAAACTCAAGCACCATACATTGGCAATTTCAAAACTAGAGATCATTATTTTTTTGTAGACAGTTACTTTATCTCATTTGAGAACATGGTTGAGGGACACCATAAATATCTCAGGCTCAGCTTAATTAATTCATGTTTATAAAGTGAACTGGGATGCTTGTATGGAGGCTGCTCAGTTTGTGGAATAGCTGTCTTCCTAAAAATAATGAATTTCTGTGGTCAGCGTATATTGTTGACTTCACAGCTTTTATAGATTTCCCATGCTACAAAGATTAAATCTTTCCAGCTACTAGACAAATCAGTCATTCATTCAATGGATTGCTTATCTTGACAATAACTATTCCTATTTAATGAATATAAAAAAAAAAATAATCTGATAATTGGCTCTATTTACTGGCATTTTTCAAGTAAAGTTTAATATATCTTCTATAGATATTGATTGCAAATGGTGCACATGTATTGACTGAAATTACAGTTCTCTCTTCTCTGCAGAGGAGAGCCATTCTGACTAGAAATAATAAGAGTGAATCTAAGCAAAATATACTATTTTAAGTAAAATTGCCATTACATAGTTTCAGACAAATGTACTTGCAACTTCACTTACCGCAGGATGGTATTTGTAGACAGACTGTCTGAAAAGAGACAAAATACTTTCTCCTGTGATGGTAATATAAGAAAAATTTTGTTCATATTCCTGTAAAAGCAGGGAAGTCAGCTATTAATGGACTTAATTATAAAGTGCAGTGTTGGTTTGTATTTAGCATTATGCAGCAGCAGTAAGAACATTGTATTTTGGTTGTCCAGAAGGAGTTTAGAGTCCAGGTGGTACTGTAGCAGAACAATGAAACATATCTCAGTTTCTTTTTCATGTTAAAATAAAGCTGTGTAACATAAATGTATCTTGGACACCTTGCCAATGTTTATCACAGTCTCTATTGAGACATGCATTACCAATTTTTGCTAAATGATTAAGCATGACACATCTAGCTTAGCTTGGTCTAGTTTTGTTGCCTGCTACGGGGGCATAGTCTCACTGTGGTTTGAGTTGGTTAGAGTAAATCAGAATTACCTGTAATTTGTTTCTCTTGATATGCGTGATCTTATGCTGTGTTTAAATTTGCATGAAACTGTAATATAATTGTCTCTGTTGGACCATCCATGCTGAGGGCACTCCTCTTCTTCCTTGGAAATTAGTAAACATGATTTTGTGTTAAGCCTAAACTACGGGGTACAGCAAGATGAGCTTGCTAACCCACTCTGTGCCATGACTCTGTCCAGGCACAGATTTCTGGAGAAGGCAGCTGCTAGTGGCATTGTTGCTGATCTGAACCCAGGCATTCCTTCCTCCTGTTGAAGGTGAGAGGGGACCCTCTGGTCTCAGCTGAAAAGTGATAGTTTTGGGGCTGCCTTTTGGAGGGGTTGAAACTAGCTGCTTCAGTGTGCCTCCTCTCTTTTCTCCTGGCAGGTGTTCCTACCAGCTGCAAATGGCTGTTATCAGTTGCTGCCTTTCAGGGTCAGGGAGGAGATGCATGCCAGCAGGTAGTTCTAGTCTCAGCAGAAGTTTATGTGGATGTTAGTATCTGAGAGGCATTAGGAAATAGCTCCATAAGCTGCCCCTAAGCTTTGATTTGGCTTTTGTTGAAACAGTGTTAGAGAACTTGATCAGTGGGCTATTTCATCTCTGCCTGATACAGATTGAAAGGCTTAGCATAACATATAGCGTATAATTTTTTACCAGTAAAGTGTCGGTGAGGATTATTCTGCTTAGATACTGGGTCATTACCAAAAGCTTGTTGTTGAAGAACAGACTCCATTTACTACCTGAATATTCACTCTAACTTGAGTTTGATCTATCATGAAACCTTGGTGTTGAACGCTCTACTAATTCTCATTTGAGTTGGTTAACTGAAAGGGAATAAACACAGCAGGTCTAGTTAGCAGATCTTGTCAGCTCATGCAATAATATTTTTTTTTTTCTGGTACATTAATTCCTCTAATAATTGAATAATCTACTATGATTCTGCAGCTTTTGATAAAAACATTTATTTTTAATAATGATTTTATAGTTTGCCATGCTGTGTATCTTGAGTAAGAATAATTAATTTAAGAAGAGTTAACTCAGTTAAGGTTAGCTTACTGTGAATATATAGCCTGATTTGAAACGAAGATCGCTATTATGAATTGAATCACAGTAACACTTCTGCAACTCTTGCACTCCTCTGGAGGTGTTTGATTCAAACACTGACCCGAGTTGACCTGGCTTAGTTTGTGTGACCTGATGGGATCATAGTTGGAAAAGATATGGCTGTGGGCATACCGAACATTATTATTTCACTATCAGAGCACTTCACTTAATATTTTGTCTACCGGTTTATAAGATTAAGCATTTATCATGGAGAGGCTATTGTGCTTCAAAAGATTATGGGTCTCAGCTTTGTCCTACCTCAGGCAAGAATCCTATTTGTTGCAGTGTAGTTTTACCAATGGACCATGAATCTGGAGTTTTGTTTTATGTCTGCTGAATAACTAACTGTTTGAACCACAGATCACACAACAGGTGCTGGCCACTTTGTTGGATGCCAACATTGTACAATAGATATCTTAGATACAGAATTTTTGCTGTGTTTTTTTAAAAAAATGATGGTCTGATTTTTTTTTTTCATAATACAGTCCCTCACACTGAGGTGTTGATACACGCAAGTTTCCCTTAAAGCATGTCAATATTCATCCTGCTATTGAAGGTGATGTTACTATTTTGGATTTTAATGGGGCACAGATCTTTCCCAGAATCTGAGGAATGGAAAACTACATATACCCTTGCCTGCCTTCATGCTTAGAGGTGGACAAGACATCAGATCAGAAGTCAGTAGGTATTGAACTAATAGAAAAGGAGCCTTGATATCGTTCATAAAGAAACATTTATTTATTTATTTGTTTGTTTGTTTGTTTGTTTATTTATTTTAATGCTAGAAATATTTGTGTATAGGATAGATTTCCATATTTCCTTTTACTATTGCATTGACAAAAAAATAAATATCTACACCTATTTGGTTTTCATCAGGCAGAATTGTATAGGACACACAAATATTTGCCACCTTCTTTGACCTTGTCTGAAGATATTTACATCTTGGAACCCATTTACATTTTCTTGTTGTGTTGGACTTTGAAATATTTGGCAGTGAAAGAGATGTTGTTGACATACCAAATATTACTTTTAGTTTCAACCGCTTATCATACTGTATATGCTGTATGGAAATGAGAAACATTTCAACAAGTTGACTTCATCTCCTGCTCTTTTCAAGGCAGAAGTATATTTATTTAAGGGAAGGAATAAATGGCCAAGGTTCAAAATATTGAGACTAGTATACCTGAGCAAAATAATAACAAGCCCTTTCTTAGGTATATTTGAAAGACATCTGTGCTTGTGCCTTATGCCTTAATGCTCCTTGCTTTAAGAAAAAAAAAAAAAAAAAAAAAAGGCAAACCAGAAAACTGCAACATCCAACTGACCTGTATATCAATCCAGGCACGGCCACTCCGAAAGACAAGGGTATGTTGGTACAGCTGGTCCTGGTCTCTGCCAGCCTTGGCAAGTATCAGACATACAGATGTAGAATTTCGTAATGGAACTCTTATCTTGGGTTAAATGAAAGAATAGCACTTCCCATTCCTGCTTTTTATAAGCAACAGGGCCACATCTGCTGCCCCTCTGTCTCACCTAGAAGTTCTCTTAATTTCTTCTGAGATGGAGAACAAACACCTATTTAAAACTCTGGTTAAAAATGAGTCTCGTGGGTTCACCTCCCTCACTGTGGCTGCTTGTTTCTTCAAGTGGAGACAGCTGCCTGTCTGGGTCTTAAGAGGCCCTCGTGCCCCATTTTGACTCCCACATGGTACGATATTAAAATAAACCAGTATGAATTCATCTAAAACAGTAAGTTGAAATTCCAAGGTACCAGCACAACATAAAGCAAGCCAAATGAAAGTAAAGGTCCCAGATGAAAACTGGGGAAGCAGGGGGAGAGGTCAAGCTGAAAGACAGTAATAATTGCAAATAATAAATGTCCCAGGAGAAGTGCGACCCAAGTGAGGTTTGTTATAATCCTCTTGAACTCGCAGCCAGGACAACAGTTATTGCTTACCTGAATTCCAGTTTCTAGAGACCCTAAACCAGGCTGGGAATCCACTATGCTGGGCAGGGAGCATGCATACAGTTAGGGGCAGTTCCTGCCTTCAGCAGGTCATTTTCTAAATAGACCAATCTAAATGGAGTTTAGCATCTATAAAAACATTATCATAGCAGCTAAGAATTCCTTCCTGTAATTTGATTCTCTGTAGTAGCAGAATGGCTTACTGAAGAAGAGATGAAAGCTCCATCACTGGAGACTCTTCAAAGTAAATTGAAGAAGGGACTAGAAGACTGCAGAGAGCAACCTTGCATTGGCAAAGGAACACGCTGTAGATGACCTAATAGGTTTTTGTCATCTCCAGCCTTGGTTGTATATTACATGATTTGATTCATAACAGTCTGGGAAGGAGACATTTATTTGTCATACAAAAAATAACCTTTAACCATCAAACGAGAAGTTTATTACTGGAAGTCTATAATAGCTCCTTTGAGAGAGGACACAGAAGTGTGTTCTGCTGTGCTGACATCATATTTATTGGCAAAAAGGGTAGATACTCCTTCCTGTCTGCATCCTGCCATCTCCTCACATATATTTTCTTCTGTACAGTTGTAGTAAAGACCTTGGCCCTGTACGTTGAAGAGTACATGCCAAATTTAAATCAGCCAATATCAGGTGGGTTTTCGGGAGAACTGCCATTCCTGTGTCAATGTCTGGAGGCTACCAAATTTGAAATCTTACTTACAGTTCAATGCAATTCTTGTTGAGTGTAGGCAGCCAGCCTTCGTGTGTGATTCATTAGAATGTTGTATCTTGAAGGTAACTCTGAGCAAGCTCCCAAAGAGAGCTGCATCTTTGCAGTCTTCTGCTGTAGAAGTTCAAATGGGACATATAGAAAGAGACACCATCCTCCACTCCCCCCCGCCCCCTTTTTTTTTTTTCCTGTAGTGTATTATAGAATTTGATCAAGATGGAAAGGACTCTCCCTGGTATTTGTACCATCAAGACCAAACGAAAAGTAGAAGTCATGCTAGATGTGGTTCAAATGTCTGCAGAACTGTCTGTATAACAGAATGCAGTACTACCAAGAAAGAAAATTTAGCAGACAAAAAAATATTAGATGCATGAATTAATTATTTAGATAGCTGTGTAGACATTCATTACCTTTTATTTAAATTTTTAATTATTAGCCTTTGTACTTAATAAAAAAGGTAAAAAATTAATCTGTAGAACTGTTGGACCCTATAAATATCATGTGAGTTGGAGGAATGGATAATTATCATGTTTCAATCAAACAATAAAATTTATATAAAGTAGCTACAACATGACACCCTACACAAAAATATTAGAAAAATATTTACTCTGTGTTTGAAAACCAGTATTCAGAGCTTCTGAATACTTTGATTTAGTCTCTTCTGCTTTGATTTAGTGTATTCTCAATCAGAGTTTGTAAAAATAATGTCAAATTATTCATATTTGTTTTCCTCCAGAGGAATTTAGAAAGTCAGTTTCTCTTTACATTGGGTGCAGAAAGAAATAATATATTTTTTCCTTACCTGCATCAGAAAATAAGTGCAGTATGACTGTTAGTAAGCTTGCATAAGCACATAATTTATACCATCATGAATTTTCCCAGTTTTTACTGTGCATGAGTAACATGCATACTTGTGTTGCATAGATCTATTTGAACCAATTCGATAAATTCTGTAGTTTCTCATGGAGCAGGAGGACAGATTATACAGTCTTAAAAGCTCACAACTTCTCACTCATTTTTCTGCTCCTATTCCTGAATGTACTGAGTTGTAAGTAGCGGAGTGGTCCACAACTGTCTCCAATACAGTCCTCAAAACCCCAATGTATGTTATGCTTAAATTTGATGTTAATGTTATTTTACATAATTTTCATTATACTTTTAATGCATTCTAGTAAGCACTATAACTAGTATGTTTTTCTGACAAAACATTTTTTCATAGCTGTCACTGTGAATTCTTTTTGTTGTGTTAAGAAAGGTCTTTGCAGATGTATCTTTAATCGTGAGATCCTTGACTACTCAGCCTACAGCTGTTTGCTTTTTGCTACGAGCAGTACTGGTGTAGAGAGACAGACATTGGCCCTGGTTTTAAAACCATGTGTTCTCATCAGTTTTAGGCTGTCTTTGTCCATGTCTCCAAGTGCTCTTCAGTACCATTGAAACTAATGTACACTAGCTGAATTTTGAACTTCCTGGCATCTTTTAACGGTGAAGGCCTGGTAACAGTCTTGTATGCTGAATCTTATGAAGGGGATAAAAGGACTTTAGCTGGCTTCAAGAGAACCCAAATGGAATTGGGCCCAAGGCTGACTCCTGCTTCAGCTGAGGTCAAACCACAGCCTCTGTGAGGAGCGTTGTTTTTGCTAATGAGGTCTGTCCTTTCATAAGTGAATACATACATACAAATAAAATCAGATTTCTTAAAAAATATCTCAGTTAGCAGAGGGCAAAACACCTGTTACCTAAAAATATGGAAAGAAGAGAAGTGCTTGAAACATTTCCATTAGGTGGATTTAATGATCAACTATATTTAATATGTATGGAAAACATAATATGCCATACCATTAGACAGCTCTCTTTGTATGGGCATATAACCACACAGTGTTCCCCACATTCTAGTTTTGCCCTCAATTTGATAGGATACTTTAAAATTTTTTAATATATTTTATATATATTTAGGTATTTAATATATGTTTACTATTTATTTACTTTTATTTTTTCATGGAATTAGGTAAGATTCCCATTTATTTTCCCTTCCTGGCACTGTGTGTATTTCCCTTATATCACTATGGTCAGTGTTTACTTCCTTCAGCACCCACTGTTCTTGTTAGGAGTTCTAACTCTGGAGCTGGACTTGTAAGTGGCATGAATTGATGCCAAATCCTTTTGATGCCTGTCTGTAAGGGGTTAGAGGATCATAATTTGTCCTGGTTCCTGGGCTTTTTGGCATTGTTAGTTTATATGTGTGTGTGCTCTGTTCTTCCAAAGTACAGTTTAAATTAAAAGAGAAACCTAGAGCAGTTTCATTTTTCCAGTGCAATTATTTTTTATTTTTTTTTTTTTCAAGCAAACTTTGAAAAGTTCTGGCCATGCCTCTGCTGGGCTGGCTATTGCTGTTTTGATCCATCTTTTGGCTGCTTGCCTCACGTGATGTTCTAAGTACGTGCCATGGTATCAGTTGTATAAAATATGTCCTTTTATTTTATCCATACTAGAGATGTTGCAAACAGCGGTAGGGATCCTCCTGTGACCCAGGAATATGTAAATTGGATTTTTGTGATATGAGATTGGAGACCCAAAATCATACTTAGGACTTCTCCATAACCACTGGTATTTGTGGTATATAATTCTTTTCCAAAACAGCAATCCTATTGAGATAACAAAATATGAATCTCATGTATAGCCAGTAAATAGTATTGTATAGCAAAATCGGTGATGAGCATGGGAGCAAAACATTTCATGAGAAAATTATCATTTTAGAAGTCTGTGGAAATGTGCGCCCCAATCTTACACAGCTTCCTTACACTTTAAAGGCCTAGTAATAGTGATAGGAATTTGTGCATTAATATGTTGATGTATATAAGCCCACAGTTTAGGGCACCAGAGATAGACCTGTAAAACTGAGTATTGCTTAATGTGGGCAAAGGTACTAGAATCTAGTATAGAGGAAGCTAAAAAATACTGTTTTCTTCAGTAAGGGTTTGAGTGCTCTATATGTTCTAAATGACATCGCAATTGTGTGAGTTCCACCAAATCACTTAAAATTATCATGGAAATGGAGACATCTTCTGAAATTGCATTGTGTGCACCTTTATTTAAAAAAAAAAACCAACAAAACAAAACGTTTCCAACTTTTCTTTTGAATGTCTATATTTAAATTGATCTGTATCAACAGAATTGCTGCTTATTCTGTGTTTGAAAGGTATTCAGATAGTTGTATTTATTGTTTGTAAGATCTGCTTCAATGGTGCTTGTTGCTTGGTTTGTAATTTGTTGCTGCAGGTGGCTCTGACTTTGAATTGCATCAGTCTTTTTATTTGAAGATAATATTTTTGAACAGTCTGAAACAATATCCAGACATTCCAACTGCAGCCCCTGTATTTAAAACAACAGATTCCTTAGCAGCTTTGTTTGTTCTTCAGTGTAAGCCTCATCATATGTATTTTTTTATATTGTTCCTCTTATAGTTGTTCTGACATTTTGTACGTTGTCTACATGTAGCTGATCCATACAATTGTAGCTATGGTTTTAAGTTTATAACGTATTTATGTTAAGAAATCCAGAATCTCAGCTGGTGCAAGTTAGTATAGCTCTCCTGAAATCAATAGTGCTCTGCCAGTTTCTACTATTTGATGATCTGGCTATAATAATGTAATATAACTGAAGAGATAACACAGTGAAAAGGAAGCATTATACTGATTCAGCTGGGGCAGCTATTAGATTGGAGTACTGCTGAGCACATATTGTCTAATATTCACATAATGGCTGATATCCATTTCGCGGGACCCAATTTTTAAATCTCTACTAAGCAGAGTTAATGAAGTTGGTTTTCCAGTGTAGAGGGGGGCATTTTAAAAAAAAAAAAACTTAAAATCTTTACCAAAATGCATGGTCTTCTGTCAGAATAAGATTAGCTCATAAGATTAACACATAAAAGTGATGTTTGCCCACTTGTCTGCCAAGGATCTGGCACCAAGACTCTTGGTTTTATTAATGTGATTGGAATTTAAAAGCTAATTGTACAAATGCCCTTTCAAAAATCCCAAGATGCCTCTATTGCAACTTTTGGTGTGAGTAGTTATTCTCAGGGTGTGACTCCAGGTAAAATGCAGCTGGTTTACACTGTGAAGAGAACATAGGCAGTGTTTCTTGGCTGCTCTGTGGAATAACACATACCTTTGTTTCCATTTCTAGCTGCAAATATGCTCTCACACATAGTGTAAATTGCAATTGCTTTAAAGAAAAGATTTTTAAGGATAAAATGGATATGAAAGTGGAATAACAAGTTTCACTTCTGAATGTACAGATTCATAATATATTGGTCTAGTTGTACTACATCCATATTTTATTCTACAGAGCAAATTAACTAAAGTGGCTCTTCTTTCAGGTAACTTCTCAAATCACTGTGATATCAAATGCAGATAATATTATTGTCTCTTCTTTTGTATGATTTCAAATACTTTTTTACCTTCATTTCATCAAGTAAATTATTAATTGAACTCAATATTTTTTTGCTCAATTCACTTCTAATTTAATGTCAGTCAAAAAGAAGATTTAATTTTCTTATTTTTAACTCTAGCATAACCTAATGATGAAGCCAGTGTTTTTATTTTACGATCTAGTATCTTAATGTGACTGCAATATATGTACAGTGCTGTTTATAAGCACTTAGACAAATTGCTGCCGGCAGGAGCACACATAATGTCCGGACTTGCACACAGGTTACTGGATAAAGTCTTTGGAATACCATCTGTGATTGCTCAGATATATCTTATTTACAGAATTTTTTCCATAAATCTCCTAAAGTTATAGTAAAAAGTGAAGTGTTGAGTCTCTAAGTTTACTGGATACCAGTACTCTGATTTTTTTTTTCTTTTTCCTTTTTAAATTGAAAAATATGTGAAATTAGACTTTGGGAAATAATATGACTTCTCTACTGACTTTTCCTCACTTTTGAAAATGGCACTGTCTCCTGGCCAAGTGAACTATGTGATGCTAATTCTTCCTTGCTCAGCTCACATACAGAGAGAACAGCCACAAATTCACCCTTCTTACCGCTCACCTGATCAGAATGATAAACAGCAACAGAGCATCTACTTGCCCTTCAGTTTCCATGGCCAAGAATCTAAGCCCAGCTGCAGTAAGATTCTGGGCAATGTTTCATGCCTAACTTTGTTCAATAGGCTTACAGACTGTAACACAGTTGAAACCAAAGGTCAAAAGTTCCTCTGTGATCTCTCTTTACCTATTAAGGTCATTGCCTGCTTTCATGTAACAAAAAGATAGCCGGTAGCTTAACTTTTTTCATTATCCTTGATAGTTATTTCCATATGGAGCATGCCTTTCCTGGTAGTTACACTAATAATAATGAAGCTTGGATGGACATATGGATGAAATCACAGTGGAATAGACAAGAAAAATCAACTGTATGCTTTATTGGACCCTGACACCCACATTTACTTCATCTACATAGAGTGTGCTGATGCATATGACTGTAAAATTTCACCTTCTACTGACTGTTTTGGTTATAAAGTTCTCTAGTTGCTGGACTTTAATCTGTCAGAAGTATTCCAATGCGTTTTTTTTTATGTATCTCAGAAACAGTAAAACATGTCAGTTACCAACACAAACAAAGAACAAAACCATACAAAGTTATTTGTAGTATAAATGCTATCTGTTAATGTGTACTATCTTGATAAAAAGAGGGTGATTTTCCTTTCCAGCACCCTAGGTAGTAGTATGGTAACTACAAAAGAGGCTTCACACTTCATAACACTTCCAAACAATTGTGTATAACAACTGGTGTTATAGTAAATCAAACCAAGATGGGGTGATCCCCCTTCCCTTGGTTTGATATACTTTCAGCTTCTTTAAAGGCTCTCGAGATCAGGACCCCTACAGAGTCTTTGAAGCTTGTGTTTTTCTTTCACTAGAAAGTGAAGCCGTGGCTTTTAATGGCAGCTCAGCAAATATCTCATCAATATTTAAACTGTCAAGTGTACCTCTGTTAGAGGTACCAATCGCAGATCAAAGATACTAGCGCCGAGGTGCAGCATTTCCTTCAAAGGTCTTCACAGTTGAGCTTTTCCTTTTGTTGGAAAAGAACTTATCTTTTTAACATTCATTGCTTGCATGAGTCTTAAACATGTTGTTTGACAACTGTGGGGAATTAAATGTTTTGTTACCATAGCCAGTGAGGATGGTACAGTAGTTTTGAACAGTCCTTAATGCTTGTTTAAGAAAGGAGAACACTTGGAAAACCGTTTTGCGGGCTGTTTCCACCTTTCTTCAGTTGACCAAATTCTATTACATTTAATAGTAGCAGTGACATACTTTTTGAAGAGATCAAGAATAATTCAAAATGGATGAAAGCTTAGTGACAGGTACAAATAAGCTGTAGCAGGCTGGTTCTTTTTTGGCCTTTTCTCTTTCTGTGAGGATTTAGAATGTTTCTTTTCTCATTTTTTATATCCTCTGCTGCCTTCCTTCCACTCGTTATGTAAGGCTTATGATTATGACTGTGAAATCCAATCCCTTTATTACTCTTCCAGCTCTTACTATGTTTTTCTTTTCTTTTTTTTTTTTTTTTTTTAACATCTGTTAAAACAATTACAACAATAATTACAGTAATAAGGATTCTGAGTATTTTGTACTTGTGGTTTATCTATTCCTGTGTTGTAATTTCAGTTGGCACATACCCATAGGCACAGTCTAATGTCAAGGTGTTAAACAGGGTTTGAATGGTGAATGGCAGAACTGATGTCTCCTTAAAAAAAGAAGGAAATTTGGATTAGGCATGCTTCATGATTATGTGAAAACCAGAAAATTAGAATTAAGAAGCTTATCAGATGACTCTTGTAAAACATAGAATATTTTGATTCTATGAGCTGCTACCTGGTTGTCTTCGGAGTGCATTGGGAGTAGCAGGTCTGAAATGTGTGTCACTAGAAAGCGTTTTTACCCTCAAGGCTGACTTTTACTGAATAATACTTACCTCCTTGTAAAACAAACAGAAATTTGTGTTCCTCAATCAGTTTACAAACTTTCCAGTTGTGTACCTCAGAATACATTGAAACATTACAGTGGGATAGATACCAATTTATGTTTTCCACTTATCAAAACCTCTTGCAGAGCAAAGACTCTAATACTGCTATTGTACAGTGGAAAAGGGCAGCTACTGTCCTACCACGCACAAGGCTGTTCATTTGTCACTCCTCACTAATGAATGTGTCATGGTCCAGATTTTAGTATGTTTGGTGTTTTCTACTGAATAGTTTATAAGTCATGTGGATTTCAGTTGGCAAGAGGTATTACCAAGTAACAAATTTACTTTGAAAAACCCTGTGAACAGTAAGGTAATAATGTGTTTTCAAATTTTTGTTCCTTTCACGTATGGGTTCTGAATCTGCAACAATCCTCATTCACATCTGTCTGCCCTTCTGGTACACTGATGGGGCTTGCACCAGTTTGTGTTCTGGGTGACTGTGGATAAACTACTGACTCTCATTTGTCTTTGGCAACATTTTATCTGGGACCTCTGTTACAGTGATGAGCAAGTAGAGATGGCAGATATGTACCATATACAGCATTACAGTGGTTTGAAAATAAACTTTCAGCATGATATCGGCTAACATTTAGTTCTTCTGTCCCTTTTCCTTGTGGTGGACATGTTCTCTGACTTTGTTTAATGAATGTGGCAAAGCTATAAATAAAACTGGCAGTGGAAATGCTGGCCCAGTGCTGTGAGCTGCACACCATTTCTATCCGATCAAGACCATTGAATTGGCTGTATGCCCAGGAATAACAAGGAGTGTTCCTGCTCATGGCTGCACCTTGCATATAAGTTGACAGCACAGCATAAATGTTCCCTAAATTACTTGTTATTGTGAATAAACTCTATGCTTTAAATAAAATTGTCCAGCTGTGATTTGACTAGTTCTAGCAATGGAGAATCCAACACCACTGGTGGAAGACTGCTACTCTATTTCCTCTTACCTGACAGTTGAAATCTGCACTTTATTTTGACTTAGAATTTGCCTCTCAGCTTCCAGCTGTGGATTGTGTTGTACTTGTGTGTGCCCAACAGAAGTAGGCAGAGTTATTCTATAAATATTTGTTCCTAGATTTATTACTCTGTTTGGCCAGGTTGAAATTACTGTAATTGCTTTGTGCCCCATTTACTACAGTGATCTGCTCTGTATCAATGAGCTGTTCTCTTCATTATTAACTTGTGCCAAAATCCTATTTGCATGTCAGCTTTATAGGTAAAGATTCTGTGTTTTCCTATAGGGGACTGATGAAAATGCTAAATAATAATGCGACCAAAATTCGGTCTCTGTAGGAACTCAGGCGGAGCAGACATACAATGAGGATTCTCTACTTGCAATTGTATTTTGACGTCTATGAATTAATGAATCTTGAATCTTCCACTGAACATTTCTAAATCTTTTCTAAGTGACAAACAAGCAGCTCTAGCATTACCTGTGTCTGTGACTGAGGTCACATCCACTCACTCATTTAAGTCATACCACATAACTTTTAAAGATACAAGTACAATATTAGTTTTCCTAATTTTCTCTAGGAAGTTCCTTGAGTTTCATGAGCTATTCACAACAAAAGAAGCTTTTCTCCAGCTCTTGGATCACAGTTTTCTATCTGTGCTGATGTGAATACACCTGACTTAGTGTGGTAGCTACTCAGTACTACTTTCTTAAATCACTTTTGGTTTGTATTATATTTTCTTGACAGTATTGACTCATACTAGCAATATGTCAAATTCAGAATGAAACTAGTTTGTGAACCTTTCCATGTTGTTTGGATTTTAATGAACATTCTACTATATTAAGCTATTACTGTACTAATACTGCTGCTAGAATGCATTTTGTTGCTAATGTAATTTGAAAACTCTTTATTGTCTTTAATTGTGCTGGCCATTGATTTCTCATTGACGTTAGCCTCAAGCATCCTAGCAATCTCATGGGTCTTGATTTATATTAATTGCTATCAGTGTTCCATTTTTTTTCTTTCATTACTTATTTTTACATGTGCTTTTATGTTCCCTGCAAGCCTTTTTTTCTCTAAGGTTGATTCATTTTTCCTTGATTGTGGATTTTGTGGTATTTAATACCATATTCTTATCTCTTAGCAGTTACCAGCAGTTAGTCTAATTTCATAGATCTTCAAATTTAAAAAGTGGTTTCAACCACAGTATATTCCACTGTAATTTGAATTTCAGTCTCAATATAATTTTCACTTACAGCATTCAACTCTTGGTCAATATTCTAGTATATATTGTTATATAATAAGGAAATTTTAGAATGAGCAGTCCATATATAATTTTCATAAAGGTCTATAGATATAACGATCAGTATTTTGAAATGACTGTAGTTTAAGTCAGATGCAGATAAGTAGCAGTCTTTGGAAAAGCATTATTCTTTCAAGTGGTTTGAACTTAAATTTTTCAACTTTTCATACTCAAATATGTAAATTTGGCTTAATGTTGAACCAAATTTGCATTTTAAACCCCCCTGACAGAAATAAGTTTAAATTATTTGAAGAATTAGTCTGTCATAAAGAGAGACTAACATATGTTTTATTAAAGGCCAAAAAAGATATATTTTCTTACTATAAATATGAAATTCAAATAGAAATTGTAAAGCATCTTCTCCTTCTCCTCTTCCAAAAGTGTGATCTAGTGGGCTTTTTTATGAAAAAACAGATACTTGGGGTCTCACTCTCTGGTAAGACACCTCAGACCCTTGAGACTTCAAGGCTACATCTTAACCGTGACGGATTGTTGGATAAATCCAGCAGTGACACTGCACTGTACAGCTGTGCAGCTGTAGTGCACAATGCTACAATAAAAAGTTATAGAAGATATGAAAAATTACTATGGTATTCACTGTAAGCAGCATAACTATATTGCAGTCTTGAGGAGACACCTGTGCATGTCTCAGGGGTATGTGAATTCATGCTGAGCTCTCTGGTACTGCAGCTAAGATGGTGGTTTTGATGAGTGTGTAAATAACTAAACCAAGTAATTTAATATTGCTACTTGAGTGTGGTAAAAACAACACATTCTGTGAATTGATACAAATATGATGAAGATTTTATTCTTTTAGCTGTAAGAATTGACATTTTCTAATCAGTGACTGTGGTGGAAACAGCCTGAATATTTGCCTTCTGTTGAACTTTTGTGTGATTTTCCTGTGGTCAAAGACATTAAATAAAACATGTCCATCATCACTGAACAAAAAGTAAATGCATCATTTAGTAGAAGGAAATGTTGATATGTGTAGCTTTCAGAAGATAGATAGCTTTTAATCAAGAGCCATTAAGAATTCTGCCACAAAGGTGTTGTACCTGTTTCTATAAATGGTTCCTTTTATTAAAGGTGAAGTTGACTAAACTAACTCCTATCCCAGTATGGACAGGTCAGTTTGCCAAAGGCAGTGACAAAGATAGGACCTAATTCAGCTGTTTCTCACCACAGTTGTGGCTCTAGGACTGAATTTGCATCAGTATACAAATATTTAAGACAATTTTACAGAGGATTAGCTTAGATGTTAAGCACAAATGGGCTTCTTCGCAGTGTCTCTGTGAAACTGATTGACAGAGAGTACATTATTGAAAAAGAGTTGAGGGTATAGAATGGGAATTTTATATAAAGGATAAGTATTGTGAATAGAAAGTTCTGGTAAAAAAATTAATTTTTTAAATACATTGTGGATGATCTAGAAGCCTCAAGAGTGTGGCCGCATTACCCGTGACAATGTAAAAATCCCACGTGATTTTCAATGTGAGATAAGTAAAGATATTCTCATTCGAGGCAAGATGTTGAAATGATAAACAACATCCAAATCCAAAACCTTGGTTAATATCATTGGAATACTTTGGTTTAATTTAGATTTTTTTATATATATTAAAGCTTTTTATACATAATTATTTTTTTAATTTAAAAATATTTACTTCTAAATACAAAGTTCTTCTAAATTGAAAGAACCAAAAAGTTTTCATTATGAAAATGTTGAAATGGGACAGCTTCTCCAAAAAATGTTTATACCTGTAAACTTCTTAAAGCTATCTGTATATACTTTCAGGTTCAATTAATTGATATTCCACGATAGGAAACCCCTCAACATTTAATTAGAAAATTCCAAGCCAACTTGGTTGCAGAGTTTGTTGAATAACAGGGTTCTTACTGAAGGCTTATTTGTCAGTGATTTATTAACCAAACTCAATTTCCTGTATGCCATTTTTATGCTTTTTCCTTCTGTGGGCTTTCATAGAGTGAAGTCAAAAATGCTACTGTAGTACTAACCTTGAGCTGTTTTTTCTAAGTAATAAAATGTCCTTAGTCCTGGTTCCTTTTGTTCTTCACTCTATGTATCAAATATCCATAAGTAGAGCATTTTATTAATACCAAGGTCACTGCCTATTTTAACTTATAAAAGGAAAAAATAGAACTATTGAGAAATCATTGCACTGATGCCTTCTTACTATCAATCTGTAGAAAGACATATTTTTATCAGAAAACTAAAAAACTCTTTCTGCATCTACCATTTTGCTTTGATATTTATTAACAAATAATTTTTGTTCACAACGATGTGCTACAGATTTATTTTTATTAATTAAAAGGAAGCAAGCAACATACAAATCTGAGAACTGTTATTAAGGAAGATGCATTCGAGCGAGGGAAGTCTTCTCCCCTCCTTGAAAGCTATTTATTATATTAGTTCTATGTTATTTTCATAATAGAGTAAAGTTGCATTACCCTAATAACCAGTAACTCAGCAGGAGATCCTAATAGGCAGAGGTCGCTTGAAGCCGACCTCCAGCTGCAGTGGCAGAAGACCCACTGATGGCCTGCGGACTGTAATTAGAGTACTGTAAAACTAGAAGGTAAAGGGTGGCAGAATGTATTAGGAGTAAAATACTAGCTTGTAAGTAGTAAGTCTGGATTCTGCAGGAGTGTCACACATTCAAGAACAAGTAAAATGTTATGTTAAAGAATAAATTTACATATAGAGTCCCTAAAGCTTAAGGAGTGATGAAGGTTAGTACGGTGATAGAAAAACAAGTGCATACAAATCTGCACAGCTTTTAAAATGCCTTTCTTTTCTCTCCCCTTCCTCTTGATTTCCATTCATCCTTTCCCCAGTCTGCCTTTAGAGAAAAACGTAAGAGAATTTAAACATGGGAAACTAATATGAAAAACCTTTCATGCAAAGAAACAGTGCATCTGTCTTTACATTATTTCTATTTGTGGCTGGCTAGTTTTACATTTTCTGATTGGCGACTGGCACAGTGACCAGTAAGAGCAGCAGTGGTCTGTCTGGAGGTCCTGCATTATTGATTTTCTGCTTGTACATTCTAGTTGCTCTGTCAATTGGTGGGCTGAAATACAAGATGACAGTCAATAAGCAAAAGAACTTAGCTCCCACAGATACAATAAAATAATTCAGAACTTTCAGATGCATGCAGAAAACACCAAAATCCTTAAGAAGCAGCAAATCTGGTAATCTTTCAAAAATTTATGTTCTTCTTAATCCATCTTTTGTTACCATTCATTGTGTCTGCTGGTTACAAGATGAATATGAAAATCTGCCAAATCCTATATGGAAAGCATATGGTGTGAATAAAAATCTTGAGAAGTATTTAGAAAAAAGTTCTCTGGGGGTGAGATGTTGGGGTACATTTTCAAAACCAGGTTACATTCAAAGCAGTTACGTGGCTGAATTTTTCCCCAGTGTCTCCCTTCACCACTGACTTTCATTCAAATGGGTCATTATCCAAGTTAGGCTACTGCAAGGTATTTCTTCTGTTGTATCATCTTCTCCTTCCACAGGTAACAAGATACACTGGTAAGGATATCTGTTGCCTATGGATTACATTAATGCAGACCAAAATTAATTCCTAATGTTACAAAATGAAATTAAAAAACTGTGCCTATTATTAATTAGGTTACTGAGAACCTGTGATGTAAAAGTTAAATCTCTCATTACACTGATAACAGTTGAACTATAGTATCTGTTCATCTTGCCACACAGCACAATTTAGTATAGAGATACCCAAGTTAATTTTAAACAAGCCAGGCTGGATACCAGAAGTGGTCTGTCTGTGATAGCACTCAGTTTAGCATAGTCTAATTGATTTTTCAAAGAAATAGAATACATTAGCTTATATGGAACTTACACTGTCATGTTTAGACTACTTTTGATGCCCAAGCTAATTCCCACAGATATCTGATACCAGGTCAGGTGTCCATCTATTACACTGAAGTGTATTGTGCATGTAGCCCTGTTGGTTAATCTCATTCCTGCAGGGTTAGAATATAGATGAGGATTGCTCAGAGAAAATTTAGATGAAATAGTAGTGATGTTAGGAATTTTGTAGCTTCTACTCTTTTCTCGTAGTCAGTAAGTAATCCTGTGCTTGGTTAAAAGCTGCTTCCAGAGCATATGGAGTTTTCCTTTGATATTTGTTAATGAGAATTCCCACTTGATGTGCTTAAGGGCATTCTTCAACAAATTCCCAATTCATTTTTAAAAATTTGTGAAAAACAGCCGGGAATCATCACTAGGAGGAGCTTAATCTGGCTGTTGGTACAGACAGAGGAGCTGCCTTAAGGGTAGAAATGGCAGTTGCCATCACATAACTTTATGACCAGTACTAATGTTTACACTTTGCATGATAATTGCAGGGGCAATCAAGCAGCTTGCTTCAGAGTGTGTACTGATCATCTCAGCAACTAAGAGAAAGTAAACAGAGTTTACTTCTTTGGGGTCTCTTTCTCCTTTCAGGCAGTCAGATCTCTTATTCAGGGTAGTGGGGTCTAGGATACACTAGATAAAGGAAAAATCCAGAGAGTACCAGTGCTGGAAAATAAATCCTAAGAGGCTTTGTGTGAACCAAGTCCTCTGGCATGCCTGTCACTGATTTGGCCTGGAACCTACAGAGCCTTTCAGAAGCTTCTTAAAAAGGTTTGTTGACTAGACCTTAGCTGAACCTGAGCCAAATCAGGGCATTTGGGCTGGCACTTGCCCCCAAACAAAGGTAACTGCAGGCTACGGGGCAGCTCTACTTGTGTCACATTCAGTTGGGGCTATTTAACTGCAACTCAGTTCTGGTTCCAGTTCAGGTTCTTCACAGTACTGCTGACTCGGTTCCACTTGGGTAGTCACTGTAATTTCTGAACAAATTTGGTGGAAAGGAGACAGTGGTCGAGCTATATGTAAAAAACAGTGTTTGCAGTCTGACATAGATATCTATATACACGGAGTGCCTATGTTATTCTGAGCAGAGATTTTAAGATTTTTATAGCAGATTCCCTAAATCCGTGACATGAGAATATCTATTCATTAGCAGAGATTTTCAAAAGTGGATTGTAACTCTTGTATCAAACAGAGAGGTTCTAACAGAAACAGAATTCTAATTTCATACTTGCCTTTTTGTTTGCAATTATGTTTCACTACTTATTTAAAATTTGTAGAGAAAATTAAACTGTATCTGGAGTACCTGAAGTTTAGGAGGCCAAGGGTGTTTCAGTTCAGTCCAATTGCTGAAGAGAGAATGTGAAGGGTCAGACTGCTGGTTTGAACCAGCAGTGCTGGTTTCTGGTTCAAACTGCTGAAATGGATGTTTTTTCCCAATTCAGTTCCTTTCTAGTGACAGTAGAAATTTCCATTATATTGTTGAAGCAGAACTCAGTGTTCAGGTTGGAATAGTTTGCCAAGGTCATGATAAATATTTTCTTTGGTTTAGAATAATTTTCATGATAAAAACATAAAAACTGAATATCAGCTGGTTCATTGCCTTGACTTTGAGTCTCCAGATGAGTAAGATGAGCACGTCTGGAGCTGGAGAACCACAGTTAAACCTAGTATGTGATAAATCTTGTTTTTCAGCAACTTCTTTGTGGTCACAGAAGGTGCAACATAGTTTGTGGACTTCTACTATTGCACAGACCATTGCTTCTAAATCTCTTACAGTAAAGCTTAGCATCTGTTTTATGATTTGATGAATGGCTTTGATCTGTTATTCTAATTGCTTCCTGGTAAGACACTAATGACCTCTTTTGTTCCAATAAACACTGTTTCACTTAGTTGTAAATTAAATTTAACTAAACACTGGGAGCTTTATTACTTGTTTCTGTCTGATGACTCGTCAGGCAATGTGTTAACTCCATATGCAAGGACTTCTGGAATAATTGTATCTTTGGCTGAATTAGGGGAAAAGTATCCTGATGTTATCCTAAATAAATAATATAAAATATGGATAGACTTCACTTTCACATAATTACCAGGTACATAACTGGGATTCAGTTACTGGTTAAAGAGGAGATATATCCATATTCTATCATATATTAATTAATTTAAAAATAGATGTGAACATTTCTTATAAACTTAAAAAAGAATCTAGGGAAGAGTTAATCCAAAAACTGTTACATTATCTTTGTCTGACTAGGTCCCGAGTAGCAAATAGACTGAAGCTTTTTCACTGCATTGACTTTGTTTCATGATAAAATGATAAAAAAATAATTATATGAAGCAAAAAGAAGAGGGCTTGTCCAAATGAATAAAGAAACCTACAAAACAGATTCTGAACAGCTGAACTTTTGAGTACCATTTTGTTGTGATTTGTAACATGATTGTGTACTGTGGGCAGAGATTCTTTCAGGACTGTCATGGAAGAGAGGCTCTTAAAACGTTTTGCATACTGACCTAAGAAGCATATAATGAAAGTCAGTTCTGCACTGTCAGCTCATAATACTACCGTTTTGCTCAAAGCTGCTATGAAATCATTAAGCATCCTTTGGGGACAAAGACACACAGATTTTACTGTTTATAATATGTTTTGTTACATCTCATATTAATAATCCACCCAGATGTCCAGTGTAGGGTGCTGTTTGATGGGAAGTTCAAGCAGATCCAAGTCTGGGCTGTCTGTGCTGACCTTATTGCCAGCTGTACGTTTCTCTCTCTTCTCTAGTGCCATTTTGTTTGTTGTCATGCCATGGCTTGGACTGGTAAATGATCTGACTAAAAACTATCCCAGCAAACAAGAGATACTCAGTTATATTAACTCATTGCATAGCTTGATAGGCACAGCTATAGGATTGTCTGTCTGGCAGTGGTCCACAGATCAATTTAAATTGATCATCGAACCACACCCTTAAAGCCTGAAAGGCCAAAAGTAATGTGAGCTACTCAGGGAGAGGATCTGCTATTTGAGATTTCAAGCTGATAATAGGTCTCTTGAAAGAGTGCATTAAGAGAGTTTGTTGCCCTGAGGTACAAGTGCTGACTGCAATTTTGCTCAAAGAAGATTAATCAGAGATTCAGAAGGTATTAGCAGCAGCTAAGAAATACAGTTCATCCAAGAACAGTTTCGAAGCTTTGTCTTCAGCCTACCAGGTTCTTGTAGAGTCAGACAGAATCTCTACCAATGCCTCTTGGAGCATAAAAGCCGACTCTACTTACAGAGAAAAATGAAACAAGCTGCAAGACTATAAAAGGTACTATGTTAGCAGGCATGAGAATATCCTGTGATTTCCTCAGTGATGATGGGGAAAGAGAGATCTTGGGCAATACCTTTACCATTCACCTGCCATGGTTGCTTTTCATAGTAAATCTTGTGTGAAACTGCCCAGATTTGCCATCTTCATTAGTCTCAAGGAGAGGAGATTTTTTTCAGTAGATTAATTGCTATTGCAGTATTTGTCTGACAGGACTGGCTGTATTGTAGCTTGCCTCCTTTAACATTTTCTTCTTATTTGTTATAACCTCTGGTACCAGTTTGTTGCCACTCTCCTTGACTATTCATATAACTTCTCACTTTCCCAAAATGACAGAAACTCATTTTATTGAAGAAAAAGTGGTTAACTTTTCTCCTTGCAAAACGAGTCAAGTTTATCCTTCTTTTGGTCTTTCATTTCTAATGTCTGACTGTGATAGCTTGATAGCTTCTAAAATACTCGTAGAGGACTAAGAAAATTGCCAGTCTCAGCTCAACTGAACTCTCATATCTTATTCTTCACCTGTATTAAACAAACAAGCTAAACTATATATCTCTGTAATAACTCACAAAACTGCCTTTTCCCTCTGGGCTGCGTATTTTGGACTTCATAAGAGCTTTCCTGTGGGTTGAAAGGTGAGTGGCCTGGTATTCTCTGGGACTTACAGGTCCATGATTTCAGCGACTTCTCCAACATACCTAATTAGGAACCTCAGGAAGTCATTCACATAGCAAATTTCTGAATCAGCGTTCTCCAGAGAACTCCAGTGTTTCTTTTACCAAGGAGGAAAAATAGGTTAATTTTGCAGTGTTGCAGAAGGCATAGTGAGAGCTGTTGCCTGAGAGGGAGGTGCTGAGAATTCAGGAGCGGGCTGGTTGGGAAATGGAGACAATGCTAATGTTGCTTCAGGGAGAAAATAAGAGTGATGTACAAATCTGTACAACCTGAAAGTGAGAAAACATTCAGATCCATTCAGAAACAAGGAGAATACATGCATGTTATAGACATTCTGACTAAGTTACAATTTTGGGGAAGGATTTTTTTTTAAAGTGGAAAAAGGGAGGGTTAAAGAAAAACATGGCTAAATATTTCAGCTATAATGATTGGTTTCAAGATTTCTCCTGACTTGTAATGATGAGCAGGAAAAGTATGGGCTTGAAGCACAGTAAAGATCTATTGATATTCTTGCAGTTTATTATTACATGGCTGGTAAAGTTTAAAGAGCAAGTTACTTAGTGACACTATGAATCCATTTTAATTAAAAAGAAATTTTATCTTCTCTCTATTTGCTGTTTTTCAGATTTACTATTCCTTAGCTTATTGTTACCTTCATTGCCATTTAATTATAGTTGACAAAATACATACTTTTTATTTTTTTTTTTTTAATATTCTGGCTGTAAGTAGTCTGTATACTTAATGTTGATGGCAGATGTGAAACATTTCTGCAGTGTTTTTTCATCCACCTTACTGCTAATTTTGAGATTTCTTTGTTTTTAATTTATTCATTCATTTGTAGTTCCTATTCCAGTTATAGATTGCATTCAGGCTTACATTCTGATCTCTCCTGCCTCAGTCTTGCTCAGTCTTTTTGCATTATTTTTGATTATTCCCTGTTTTAAAGTAGGCACAGCCTGCTCTCTTGTATTCATTAAGTAAAACCCCTTCTATCTTCCCAATTATCCTGCTGTTTCTCTCTTATGTTACACATCCAAACTCACTGAGTATGATGTTCACAACCATTGCCACAACCTCGTCTCTGGTAATCCAACCTTGATCCATTCTGGGTCACCTCCAACTTGGCAGCCGGCTCTTTTGCTTGACTGAAATTTCTTCTGCTAAAATCTCAATTGAGTGTTCCTAGTGTATCTTGGGGCTTTTACTCCTACCTTGGTCTTATAGCTGCTTATGATATTTAGAGTCTTTCATCTTAAAATCTTGCACTGGGTTTGCTTTCAGACACTCTTCTCCCTGGTCACTCCTTCAGTGTAACTGCAGCTGGGTGGTCTCTTTTTCCTGAATCTGTGGGATTTTCATCAGCTGCAAGTTTTTGACAATTGAAGTTTTGCACTGAATGTAGAATGGGAACAGTCTTAGGGTCTGCTGTGATGTGCAGTATGGAGTTACTCACTAAATACTGCCCTGATACACCTCTCTTTCCTTTTCTTCTAGATCTTACGGATTCAATCTGTCATTTGGACAGTGAGTTATAGATTTAATACTCTGTTGCTGGTGCATGCCCTGCCAGCCTGGCATTTTGTCTAATTCCACTGACGTTCCTACAGTCTTGTGTGTGGTGCTGGTTTTCTGAAACATTATATGTGGTAGTCAAAATAGGAGGTACAACCTTGGTGCAGAATTGGAGCCTATTAGAGCACATGAGGATTCCTGCAGTGCAAAAGTGAAATAATTACCACAAAAAAAGGAGCAGCATATATCCAGATGTGGCTGACTCATGACTAGCTCTGGTGCCTCATTATTTCAAGCGGCTTTTGTCTTGCCTTTGCTCTTGTGTTCAGAGGGAGGTGCCCGCACAGTTGGCAGCTGGCCACGCAGCAGTAGAGGTAAATTCTGTTCATCTTCCTATGGAGGAACTTTCTGAAGTAGGTACACATCTAGGCAGAGCTCCCTGAGGCTGCTGGCGCTGATCCAAAGATAGTTTTTCCTCATCTTTTTCCAACTTTTTATTTTCTGGTGGTGGGAGTCTAAAACCCCAAGTAAAAGCCACTCTTTCTCTCATTTCTGTGGAGAGAAGGATTCATAATCGTCATAACTGATCCTGACTCCTTCTTGTAGTGACTGCTGGTGCACTGGTTGTGGGCAGAGTCCAGGCTGGTCCTCTCGTGGCAGGCAGGCACCTGCCCAGTGCTGGGGTGTTACTGGGCTGCCTGAGGGATGTGGGGAGGAGTGGTGGGGGATCCCCAGGGCTGGCAGGGTACGGCCTGGCAGCTGGGACCAGTCCCACTGCCCTAGCCAGGGAGCAGGGCAGGTCAGGGGCAGTCCAAAGTCCATCAGGTAAGGCCATTGTGATGAGGCAGGTCCAAAGACAAGCTGGGAAACCATTCTGCAGGCCAAAGTCAGGGCTGGGCCTCAGCCAGGCAACCGAGGTCAGGCACAGCCCCACGATCATGGGGCAGGTCCATGGTGACGGGACAGGTCCAAGGTCAAGGTGGGATGCCAGCCCATGGGTGAGGATCAGTGAGGGTCTGGACAGGCAGGGGCACTTCTGCAGCTGAAGGCCCCAAGCTGAGCCAAAATGGGGCCCCAGATCCATGGGTAGGGGCTGTGGTGGGAGGCCCAGTGTGGCTGGTCAGGGCTCTGAATGCAAAGGGCAGGTGGACAGGGGAGCCCAGTGGCTATCGGTGCGGGAAGAGGGGCTCTTCTTAGACCTTTCTGAAAAGCAGGATGTTTTTGGTGGCACTGTTCAGGTGGGCTGGAGGAAGAACAGCACCAAAGTAGAGAAAATAGATTAATTTGCTCCTCTCTACTTATTCTTAAGCAGATGGGAAACATGCTGGCCAATAAAATTAATGAATGTGATGAGTAGTTGGCACATATGGATGCATAGAGAGGAATGGTTTGGGGAATTTTTTCCAGTCTTTGAAAAAAATTCATCATGTCTTTGTTTAGAAAATCAGACTCTGTGCCCCTCGTTCCCACCTCTAATACTTTAGCCTTAATTACATGATGTAGCAGGTACTACTTTCTGTCCTGCTATGAATTACACGATTTTCTTTTTTAAACCCACATATTTACTTAACGTTTGAGGAATGGGAAAAGGAAATGTCTTTGATCACATACTGCACAAATGACAAAAGGATTAAAAAAAACCCCTCCAGCTTAAAACTTCTTAATGAACATTCATTTTTGAAAGTTTTACTTGTAATTTGTTAGCTTTTTCTATGAATATATTTAGCTAATTTTTTAACAAAGTGAACCTTTTCCTAACTCCTGGGCTACAAGGATTTTTCTCTTGCCTCTGTGTAACTATAGAGTAATACAAAGCATACTGCCCTCCTCCCACCCTTTATCTCAAATTATGAGCAGTGAACATAGAACCCAGGTCGCTGGTATTTTGACTTCTGAGAAGCTGTATTTTTTTTTTTTTTTTTAATGTGAATAATGTGATTTCTTCTATATCTTGATTAAAAGTTCTTTGCTCATCTTCTTTTTGTGATGGAGGAAAATTTGCTCTCTCGTCACTCTCAATGCTTTTTTTCTACCATGTGTTACCTTACCTGGAAGAAAAGTTAATTCTTTTCTAATTTGCTGCAGTACAAAAGGACACTAAAGAAGTATTTAAAACAAGAGTGGTAGAAATTCATAGCTGTTGAAAAGTTTCCACTGAAAATCTTTGTTTTTCTTAGGGTACCATGTAGATACCTTAATAGGTGCCTTTCTGACCATTGGGCCATTTGAAGAGGTAGTGGAGCCTATTTGCAACAGTTGCAAACTGGAGAGTTGAATGACAATATACTTCTCAGATGTCTTCATGCTGTTCTTAATGGGCTCAAAGAAGGTCTGAGATAAAGGGTGGCAGTGTAGGCTGATATACCCCACAAATTATGCTCTCAGTATCTGCCAGGATAAGGGGAAGTGTCTCAAGAAGACAGATCAATCAAGTTGTTTTAAGTATTGTACAGTGGAAGAAAAATACTGTCATTGTCCTTCTGGATCACTGTATGTCGAATATAAATTTTTCTTGAATTATCCTCGGGTTAATTGGTTAATTGTGGAATAAGCTGTACTGTAATGGCCCCGTGTTAAGGAATCCTGTGATTTTAAAGGAGAGGATAACTGAATTTTTATGCCTTTTAGCATCTGTGGTGATCTGATGACCAGAGAACTAGTGAGAAAAGTGAGGTTATAAGCATCCTAGAAGGGCCAAGAAAACTAGAAGTCTAAATTCCAAGATTATAGATATTGGGATTTTTTTGTTGTCGTTAAATGTAAAAAATAAAAGATGAGGATCTGGATTACAGAGTTACAGAGGAATAATGTTAACTATATTTAAAGACAGTGTTGATCAGTTGTCAAATGAAATCCTCATTTCTTGGTATGGATCTTATTACACTATGGTTATTACATTGACATGGTATGATTCCTCAAGAAGAACAAAAGAACTACAGAAACCACCAAAAATCTGTTTTTGTTTGTCTTCCTTAGCCAAACCTTCTGACTCTCCAAAAAGACAGCTGAACTGATTTTTGTCTAATTAAAATATAAATCCCTTTTGGAACGAACTTGTTTGCTACATTTTTGCCAAGAAGACATTTTTATAATGGAGTTTTAATTGTAAATCTCTGAAAACAGGACTGTAAAATAAGGTTGCTGCCAGTACTCTCACAACTGAGTAGCCAAAATAGTGTGATACTGTGATAGATACTGTATGATTCAGTCTGCTCCCCCCTCTCCCTGTTTCCCCCCAAGTCTGGCAGTGCAAACCAGAAATAGCCCTTCATTGAATTTTGCTGTAGGGCTGAGTACATTAAGAAAACTGCCTTATGCAAAGCCTTGAGACTTTGCAGACCTATTGGACTATAGCATGGAATATTGTTTGAAAAAAATGGGTTTACTGTGTCTGCATACTAAGCTAATCAATCCAGTATGGCTGTTTCATATGGTTAAGACCATTACAACTTTGTTTGACCTCTTTCATCTTTGTTGAGGATATAGGGTATCATTAATGTTACCAGCTGCATTGTTTTCTCCTAATATCAACAACAGAGAAAAAAACCCCATGGTTCTCTTGTTTTCCACTTAGATACCTCTAGTATTGCCAAACAAATGTGAAACAGGCTTTCACAATAATAGTATTTTCCCAAATGCCCTGTTAATTTTCAGTAAACCAAAATAAAATGTGTTATTGTTTATTAAGACAGTGTGACCCATATGGATTCCAGATGATAAAAGTTTCAATAAAATGCTGCAAGTAGATGCAAGTAACTTGAGGTTTTCTTTCAGTTCACATGTTTATGTGTAGCTCAGGACAAGCATGGTCATTTAAGTTGTGTTGGATTTTACTTACAATGATGATAGTTCTTTTCACTTGCATGCTACTTTTCACTTGAAACTACCCAAGGAGTCTTGATCTATGTGGGAATAACTTTAATGCAAGAGTGTTGTAGGCACATTGATCTAACTATGTTGCAACCTATAAATTCTGGGTTTGACTAAGTATTTAGGGGCTTTATAGGCTTATGACTTCTGGGGAAGTTGCATGTGTTAGATGGCTCTTAATGCCCATTTTGTATTGGCTATACCACAATATATTGATGATTTGGACCGCAATAACTAGATTTTTCTGGTAAAATGAGTATGAAAAATCCACACAACTTTCTGCTAATCAACTTATAAATAAATATTTCCTTTTACTATATTTACTATGTTATATCACAATGTTGTAGTTTTTTTTTTCTTTTCAAGAATTGCCGTTTTCAGAAATGGTGAAAGTGATCCAGGTGTATTACGTATAGAAGGGTGATATCTCAGATTTATAATTGAACTTTAAATACATGTTTTCATACATCAGTATACTATAATCATAACATGATCTGTATTCTATCTTTGTATTAACTGTCCAAAACAACAGTAGATTCTTAACATTGTGAAAAAATTGCATTTTAGGGACAAAACAGGAGTTGAAGAAATATATTTTTCCCTGACAAGTTACTAATAATTGTCAATATCCATAAGTTTTTTTCAATTCACATGTATTACAGGAAGGTTATTCCTGAATATTTACACATCTTCACAGTATTTGTAAATAAATAATTCGCTTACAGTGTCATGAAAGAGTATGCATTTGAACTGAACTATAAGGTCTCTGTAATGCAAATCTGAGAGAACATACATCATCTGACAGTCTTTCAGTGTAACTAATGAATGACAGTGCTATTCTGGACAGTATACATCTGAAGATGTTATTCAAAGAAAAATTCTTCCTGTTTTTCCAATGATACTTCAGGCAAATTTTATACCAGATCTTATTACATGCCATACAATCTTACAAATATCAGCTACTGCCATTAAAGAATTTAGCCACAGGACAGGAATATTACAGTACCATATTTACACTAATTGCTATGCTTTGTACAAACCTTTCCTAACATTTTTGTGATACCTTAGCTCTCTCCTTTCTATTTTTATTTTAGTACAGTGATAATTTGAGTAATTTTGAAATTGATAACTCAGTTATAAGTTGCTACACTACACTTAATCTTAGCTGTTTTCTTTTTTCATGTCACCAAGGCCAATAAGGCATTCTAATATTTAACATTATGTTCTTTGCAGTCTTACCTGCATAGCCAAAGAAGAATTGTGTGGTCAATATCTAGCTTGAATTTATCAAGAACTTGTTTGTCATTTATATTGCAGTATTTTCTCCAGGGTATTATTTCATGCTATCTGCTATTTATAAATGATATCTTTCACATTCGGTGACTTTCAGAAATTAACTATGTTATCCTCAGCAGTTATACGCAGCTTTCTTCTCCAGTGCTTTCCTGTAGTCCTTTAAGAAATATGAGTGAAATATTAGATGAAACATAACTAAACTTGATAAAAACATAACTAAAACACCAAGAACCAAAAGTTTGTTGACAATAAGTCATTCTTTGGATAAAGGTGAACTTTGTAATGAAGCTGGCTGTGAAAATTAAGTAGGTACTTTATTAAGTAGGTACTCTACCATTGCAGCTTGATTTGTCTTAGAATGACACAACTTGTGTTGCTTACTCTATACATGTCATTTTAAACTCATATTCTGCAACAAGTGTATTGTGTAGGCTGTTTACCAAAAGAATTAATAAACTTAGCCCTGTAAACTTGAGCAAGATATGGTTTGTGCATGTTGCCAATGTGACAAGATTATGCTTGAAACATTTTGGTTACATCAGAGACAGTTTCATGCTGGATTTCCAAACTAGGGATTTTACAGCGAGATCTGAAATGCAGTAGCCTGCCTTTCTTTGCACAAGTTTGTTCACCTTTAGCTAAATTAATTATTACTTACACCATTAGCATTAAAAATGAAAATAAATTAAGTTTTGCTTAAAGAAGTTAAAGCAGATAAGGTTCAGATATATCATGCACCACGTTAGAATTTTTGCTGAGATACTATGTTGGCACAACACACACTTACTAATTCTCTGTTTTGGTTCTCTAATCTGTTTGTTCATCCATTTCTAAAGCTGCTTGGCAAGTTACTGTTTAGAGGCTAGTAGAGTCTGGGGAAGATTGTTTTCAAAGTGTAATTTTAAGCAGTTCTTGCATATTTAATGATTTCCTGTCTAAATTTCTGTATCTTTTGTGACAACCAGGTGCTTTTTATCAGTCAGGGATAGTTTTACATTCACTGCAAAAAGGGCGTGTGTCACCTTTGGACTGGTGAAGGTGTTGTGACTGGTATTTTCTTCAGGGAAGCTGTGTTCTCTGAGTACCTCCTTACATATCATGTTTTTTTTTTCAGTCACTTCTTGTTTGAAGATATGACTTAATTAGACTGTGATGAGTATTAGGTTGGCATTACGGCCTTTGTTTTGTTTTGTTTCTTAGAGACTGCTGGTGTAAAATTGGCCATGAGGTATTTTGATGGAGGGGACTGAACACTAGTTATTAATTTGTGATACAGGTCAGTGAGAACATCTTCCTTTTAGTCCCAACGATAAAGATGTTATCCACATGTCCTAGGTTCACAAGAGACTGTTTGCTGCAATCATCTAGATATTTTTCTTGCAAGACTCATGGGTAGAATGGAGTTTTGATGCTTATGTTTGTTCATAAAGTTTAGAGGAAACACAGGCAGTTGAAGGTGATGTTTTCATTGAAGGTAAAGTGTATGGTTTCGATAATGCATTGGAGCTAGAAGTCAGTATTGGCTTTGTTGTTATAGGTACTTAAGTCTGGCTGTCATGTGGTATGACACTGTGCAGAATGGTGTCCATGGAGACAGGGACGGTGTTGTTCAGAGGTGGATTATGTTGTTTAGTTTGTAAAGTGAGTACATCTTTCTTCATATCTTACTTATACAGTGCATTGCTTGGAGGGAGTTCTTCATGGCGGAATGTATGAGTTTTTATAGCTTCTTTCATTTGGAGTCCACAAGAGGGTTTAAAGAAAATTAATCTTCTTGAAACTCACCTGCATTTTTGTTATGCAGGAGACAGCTTTGCTTTCCCTTTAAAAAAATAAATCATTTTTTACTTCCTTACAAATGCAGTGTTACAGTAAGCTTTAGCTTACCTATTGACCTGAGAACACACTGCCAAGGGGTGATCACTCATTTTCTGAGCTAGATGCTCCTGCTGCTCTCCTGCATTTGCTGTACTGGTCATGTTACTGCTGAGTGGGCTAGATCACAACCCACTGATCCATCAGAGAAATTACTGTGCCAAAAAGAAGGAAAAATAATTTTCAGCAGATTTCACTGATGTCATAGCTATATGCAGTGGAGCTTATACAAGGCAAGGGGCAGGAAAAGGTAGGGGTGGCAGATTGGCCCATTGGGAGCCCATACATAGTATGGCTTACACATCTTGTGAAATTACAGGGTTAGAAAGCATTATTTCTAGCCATTGAACAACATATTTCATATTAATTTTTTGTGTTAACAAACAGATTTTGCATAAATCTAAATGGCATACATTCCTGTATCTCATTATTTGCTCTTTATTTAAATGAGATATAAGAATTTTAGAATGACAGTAGCCTTGATGTTCCCCAATTCTTTTAAACTCTTCTAAATTTTACCCTAACTGTCTCAGAAAGGAATTTCACAATTAAGTTATTGTTACAGGTTAATTAGTTGTATATTGTCTTTCAAACATTTAGTTTAAATAAACAAATAATCTGTATATAACAGAAACTCTTGGCACAAACGGAAATGTTGTTATTCGTATTGTATGTGCCGAAAGATCTTTACAGAATAAAATTTCTGTTTCAGTCAAGCAAAACTGCTTTTTCTGCTTTATTTATAAAAGCAGAATTTAGAGAAGGAAGTGATTATTATGTGCTCAGAAGGAAATGTGAAACAAATACCCTGTCAAAATGAGCAATGTGTACCAGATACTGAAGGAAATGGCTAGCAAACTCCCAAATGAAACAATTTTATTAATGTGCAGAAGAACCAAAATAGAAATAGGTGGTCATGTTCCTCACCTGGTAATTAAGAGTAAAAATTGAGAGTTCACAGCTGCCAGTACTTTATCTCCAATCTTAATGACTAATTTCATATGACTTTCCTGAGATTTAACTAGCAAAAGTATATTAGTATGCATATAGACAGGTTCTCATATACCTTATTAAGGCATTCTGACAGTGGTGGAATAACTCACAAAATCACAAGCCATGTCTGTATCTCAGTGCTATAACTGCTGATGAAATAGATGATATTAAAAAGACTGACAAACTGTGAAATGAGCATGACAAAGGCAATCATTTGGAGTCATCTGTATCATTTGCTGGTGTAATCCTCTAAAACAAAATGTGCATTAATCCCAACTGATGCTGTTTATAGCTAGGAACAAGGTGAGAGAATGGACAATGGTGGTCTGAAGACTGGGGCTTCTGCTGGAGGAGATTGTTACTGTGGATGAGCATCTGATTGTGAGATCAATATTGAAGGTAGTGTAATCCACAGAAATACAAGATGGAAAGAGAGAGGGTTTTTTTCATCTCTGCAAAATGTCATTATTAGACTACTGTATGCAGTTTTGATATCACTTATTTAAAAGATGTATAAAGGTAGGAGATGATACAGAAGAGGACTACCAAGATCATACCATTACTGAAGAAAATGCCTACCATGGGAGCTGTAGAAAGCCTAGTGTGTCTAATTTTTTAAAAAAGGGATTTAGAAGTGACTTACTGTGCAGAAGTAGAACATTATAAGGGTGTAACTAGGATGGTGGACTAGAAACTGAAGTGAGACCAAGGTTAAATGGTGCTTACTGTACCATGAAACAATTTACTAAGTAGAGTGGTATCTGTTTCATGTGTTCAAATCATGATCAGATACTTTCTTGGGATAATGTTGTCTAGCAAAACATAAATTATTCTGCTTAATATAAAAGTTAATGGACAAAATTGAAATACATATTATAATAATACAACTCAAAGTGGTGTAATAGAAAATAGATAACTAGGTGCCCCTTCTGGATGTTTACTCTGTGACTTTCAGATCCTGGATCACATACTCCATTGCCTTGCATCACACAGTTATTTTCATCACTCTGAAATGGAATGAATTCACTATTCTTATTTCCACTCTGAGTCACCCATAGAGCCTTCCTGCTAGTGGCCAGCTGATGCATTAACTGAGTGGCAGAGATGACATTATGCTGATGGATCCCAGTCTCGAAGATACATGAAGATTAAATTTAGTTAAACTTCACCAGTTGTCCTATAATGTAGAGTGAGAATGTTTAGAAATAGTAAGCTGTCTTGGGAAGGAAGAGGGTTATCTCCATAGAGACCATGAACAGTGATTTCACAAGATGTTCTGACCTCCTATTTCTGTCTGACAGGGTAGATGGATAGTGTTTCCAGGAGAGCACACAAGAGTAAAGATTTACCTTTCATCTGTGTTATTTGTTCACTTGTGTGCGGATCTGTTTCTCTGGATAGGATGATTTTTTAATTGCATCTCACTTCTATTAATTGTGGTTCATTTTGTATTCCTAGAGTCCAAGGATTCCCAAAGAATGTGTTAAAACTTCTTTCAAATAGATGTTTATAACAATATTAATAATACAGAATTTACTGCTCATTGGTTTATATCTACACACTGGAAAGTGATTCGTGGAGAGAACAAATATATTGGGGAAAACACTTTGTAATTTCAGCAAATCAACATTTGAAGGTCGGGTAGCATTTTCAGTGAAATCCCTTGAGTCTTTTCAGGAATTCTACTAATGGTTGGAAAAATCACTTAGAGACTTAGTATAAGGAACTTTTGAAAAAATGTACAAAATTTGGAAATTAATCTTTTCTGAATACAGACTCTGACTTCTTTAGTACTTGTGAGTTTTCAGAATGAAATAAAAAAAAAAATAAATACAGATCCCTTACATCCTATATCCTTGCAATACTTTGGAGTTTTCTTTTTAAAGATTTGTAGTTTTTAGGCTCTTACATTTGTGACCAGCCAATATTGTTATTTAACCAAATTCCAAGAGAAGAACAGAATTCCACCAACATGAGATGGACAATTTTTTTAATGTTATAGGAGTCAAGTATGACTTTATTTTTTAAATATAAGTCCATACTGACTGAAATAGAGATAGAAAATTGATAAATAATAATGTTGATTTTTTGATACACAGATCTTATGAAATTCAGTGGATATCTTTGCAGTCAACAAGTTATTCTTCTATTAAAAAAATCTTTAGCTAGTATTTGACAGAACAGATGGTTTCTGAAAAGCCAATTATATGCTTTTAGATTAACAGGGCATAAAGTTGTCTGGTCAAGTGTCATGGTTAAGAGTGAAGAAGCTATTACATTTGATTGTATTATTGATTGTAAAGCCTAAGAACTTGTTTAGTAGAGTATGTTTTGCTGTGCTAACTCTTTGTGTAAGTCTATAACAACTGCTTTTGTTACATTTCCTAACTGTGGGCCTGATTATGCACTATTCTAGTGTTTGGAATGGCTTTGGAAAGTATATGCACAATGTGAAACCTCTTGAAAATGTTTCTGGTCTTTCAGTGAGTTTCAGATTTCAGATGCCCACAAAACTCCCTGCATATTCAAATTCCTTCAACTTCTGTGTTTGGGTTTGATTTTTTTTTAAAATTTTATTTTATTTTATTATTTTTTATTTTTCTTTTTCAGAGAATAACAGAAATACAGTCCTTAACTACTCAGCGCTGCTGAGTTTTGGGCAACAGGGATGGGCACACTGAGGAGCAATGGGTGAACCTCACTCTGGCAAAACTATCCTTCGGATCAGGGTATCTCCCTGCCATGTGCAGCTTAAAAGGTAACTTTTTATCTGAAAACTTCAACTGAAATTTATAGTTCTATCTATCCTTCTTTGATTGCTCCTGTCTACCATATAACATCCCTTTATTTTTTTTTTGGTGGTGTTGAGTCATGCTTGATGTTCATTTATGATGTGCAGCCCAGATTCTGCTTTCCCTGAAGTTACTGTGTTTTTTAAACTTTAATATGTTAAATTTATTAACAAATTTTTCAGAAAAGAAAACATTTTCAGAGATTAAACCTATTATCCGAGTATGGATATAGCATGTATGTAACTGTTTACACTGCACATACCAGTAGACTTGCTTATTTTAGTTGTACCAATTCAGTGTCAAAGGTTTGCTAGTTTACGATTTAAAGAACTCCTTCAGGAAGTTTTTTTTTGTTATTCAGTATCAAAAAGTTAATTTAAAATATTAGACAAAGCTGGCAATAACAAGATACTTAGAATATTTGATGCCTGCATTGTTGCACTTGCTATCATTTCCCTTAGCAAACTGTGCTAATTACTGACAACAGTGATGATAAATTTTGTCAATCTAAAGAAATTCATGGAAGCATTTTGTTATGTTCTATATAATGTTTTCCATTATATCTTGAGTTAAAATTTACTTTTTTTCCTTTATTCTTGTCATTATCATATTTCTTTGTTTTGGGTGTGCCAGCCTAGAACAGTGCAACTTTTAGATTTGGATCCAACAATTGTTTCTTCACTGAACATTAATTCTCATATAAACTTGCACCAGAAAAGGACAGGTGATTGCAGATGACACTTTTTGTGGCTTTGGTTCACTTATGTTGCTCCTATGTCTTTTTAATTTTGCCAGATACAAAAAATGACTTTAAAAAAAGTCAAGAAGGGTCATTTTATTTGAAAATAAAGTTGGAAGATAAAAGCTAAAAGTAGTTTTGTTATTATTGTTCCTGTTTGTCAATAGATTTGACCTAAATAGTCACTCTGTCTTAAAATGCGTGAGGATGTCATAGTGATTCCATAACAGTGAGTTTCAGAAATGGTGTGATAGTTGAAATAGAGACAGAAAAGATAATTTTAACAAACATTATTTTTCTTTTTGTTATTTGCATTATTAAAATGCCCTGAGTTGTCATGAAGAGAAACATGGAATTTAATGAATTGTCACGTTATTGAAAAAAATAGAGAGGGAAGATATGGGAAAACGTCTAAAGATATTTCTCCCCTGTCCCCGTCACACCTCCTCCCCCTCCCCCCCCCCCCTTCAGATTCATTCAGAATTTGAAAAATAGTGTTAACATTTGTTTTCCTTACCCACTGTAAAGGAAAGTTTTTCCTCCAAGTAGTTAATAATTTCACTCGTACTATTTACAAAGAATAGAGGCAACAAAGTTGATGTATACTGCTATTTTTTGCCCACATCCGAAACTAATGTTGAATTATATGCTGCTTCCAAAATTAATTAAATATTTCTTAGAGGCATAGGAGATAATCTTGCATTATGTCATACCTTCTGATGCTCTTATTAGAGCATAGATGCTTGGTTGCATGCTTAGACTTAACAAAACTAATAAATATGAAATGTCGTAAAACATAGTATTTTCCTCTGGAGCCTTTGAATGAAATCTCCTTGCTACTGCTTAAATGCATTGCCAGTATAAAGCTATGCCTTTCATAGAATTATTTTTCAAATACCTGTAAGTTTTCTAACCAAAAATTATCTTCAAGGTCATCTTCTTTTATGAAGTATACTGTCCACTGGATGAGTTTCTGTGCACAGTCCACTGAGAGATGGCCTGATCTGCTTTTTGTATCCAGATGTAGCTTAACCATTGAAACATAAAGACATATGCTGAGATTTAGTAAGGACTCCCTTCAGAACTCAGTATTATCATTATGTGCCAATTTAGAAGTATCAATGATCAACTGGAGATCTTTGTTGCCCTTCAGTTAAAACACGTGATGTGTGGGATACAGTCAACCAGAAGTAATAATTAAGAGAATAGTTCAACTGTTCTTATTGTATACTATTTGCTACCACATGACCATTGAAGAAAAAAGTAAAGCCAACTAGGATTGCATAGTCTCATAAAAATTCTAGCTGGCTTGAAAATACAGTACCATTCACACTTATGTTAAATACTTCAATAAGAAAATTACATGGGTGTGGGTAAACTGCGTCAACAATTAAGCAGAGGAAACTTGTTCAAATATTTTAATAGAGGAAATGGAACACCGTCAAAGAAAAGATTTTTCACCCTAATGACAAAGGAAAGGAAAATGCACCCTCCACCCTAAATAGCTTTGTTTGGAATCTAATTAATAGGAGTTACAGTTAAGATGAGAATAAAAAAGTATTTAATGATTATTTTATATAATGGCAAGAAAAAAAACAATCTTTGAAAGATAAATATTTGATGTATAGACTGGTTAATGGTAATGTACAATCAGTTAAAATATTTTATCATCTTCTCAGATACCACATCATGGACTTTCTTTCAGCTTCTTAGGAAACCAATTATAAGGATTTTTCCTGAAAAGATGAAAACAGGTCTTTCTGCACACTCAGCTAAATCCTAATGATACTACAAATTTCTAGGTATATCCTGCTTCTATGTGGGCACACAGAGTTGCTGCAGTTCAAGTCAGTGTTACTGCTGTTGTTATGATGATTTGCTATGGGTTAGGATGCTTACCATTCTGTAAGATTTCTGTAGTCTGTTTTGGCTACAGCACATGGGAACCTGTGAGTGTATGTGGTTGTTTCTGCGTATGTTTAGCAAAACTCTTACAGAACATTCAGTCTTGCTCTGGTCTGATTCTGGATTAAGGAGAAATGCATGACTGCAAAGGTGTTTTTGCCTCTGAGCCCCCAAGTCAGCCTGGCACTGGGGAATACAGTTGTTTATTTCCTGCCCTTCTGTTAGACATCTAGAGGGTTGCCATGTTAGGCAGTGAATGAAGGAAGTTCCTCTGAAAGACTGTGGTTGGAGTGGTCAAGTTTCTTCTTGCCTAGAGGCTAAAAATGTACATGTGTGCCTAAGAGAACAGGTGGCCATGAGAACAGTAGGACGTTATGAGAGGTTAACTTTGCCAGTGAATAGTAATTTTATCATACAATCAGAATTACTTTATTTTTAAAAGAAGGTTTTTCAGGTTGCCAAGTTAGCTTTTTTCCTTTGGCCTTTCTTTATACTACAGTGCTTAGCTTCAGGATATGTGCTTAGCAGCAGTAGACATACCTGTGAAATGATTGCACTTTCTATCCTTTCTTTGTATCTAAACACATTTCCCTTCTTTGTACAGTTATCCTTCTGCTTTGTATTCTGAGCTTCCTGGTTTCTTTCCTGTGATCTAACTGTACAACATAAGCGACACTTGGACAGATTTGAAATCCAGTCCTCCATTTCACATTCACATTGATGTATGCCCATCTGTGCAAGTGCCGTTAGTTGTAGTCATGAGCAATGACAGTCGGAAGTGACTTGTGTGCTTAGATCTTCAATTAGTCATTTGCCAAGGTTATTTAAAAGCACTACTAAATGGACGCTTGAGTTGAGTCATACAAGCATGGCGTGGCAATTAATCCTCTATTCTTAGACATATTTTGCATGAGTTTGAGAAAAAAGTCACAGATTCCCCATGAAATAATTATCTTATCAGTTCTGTACTGCATCAGAACCCCGTAACAATTACTGAAGGTGTTAGTGACTCTCACGCTGTGGCTTGCGAAATGTTTGTTGGTGGTCTCTCAGAAGCTTAATGTTGATGGGATGTTGCTATGTTCTAAGTGCTAATTAGAAGCAAAATAAAATAATTAGTGTTTTAAATATTGGTTCTCTTCATATGTATTTCATTTAAATATATGAAAAAAGGGAAAAATGAAGGAGAAGTAGGAGAGCACAAAAAAATCCTTTGTAAATGGTAAATAGTATGCAAAAGTTTGAGAATACTTTTCAGGGTATAGAAAAGACAGGTGGTTGACCAAAAAGTTGTGAGTGGTCTTAAGGGTTGAAAAAGTATATAATTTAGTTCACTGCTAATTCTAGATGAGTTTTCTGTAGTCAACTTCTAGTAGGTGATGTCTGGAAAGCTTTTCTTCCCCAGGTTACCTGATTCTTCACAGGGATCTTTCTAAGGTATTCCTTCAAGACCAGTGGCTTCTATTCCCTTATTTGATCTGTTGAGAGATCCTCTAAAATAGGCCTGTCTTGTCTTTTAAAAAGCGCTTATGGCAAAATAAAAGGAAGTATTAGAGTCTGTTAGAGTAAAACCTGTTTTCATAAACTGGATAGGGGAATTTTGGCCTGGCTCAAATGGTTATAATTGTTGTCTTTGTTAATGATGCAGATAACTTATTTTTATTGAAGTTTTTCTTCCAGGAGGACTCATTATCAAAAATAACATAAATATCAATGGTTAGTTAAAGACATCTGTTCCAGCAGGGCAAATTGTATGTCCTCATGCACATGCATGCTCATGCCCTGTGTGGGTAGAGGGCAGGTGATGGGGAGAAATTCTGTCCTCAAGCAGTGAAATCTACCTGTGGACGCAGACAAATATCTGGAAAACAAACTTTTTATAAAAGTAGAATTTGTAGTGGGTCTCCTGTACTTTTTGTTGTTTCTTTTCATCCTGCTCTAAAGCTGCAGATACATTGTTTCCTGACTCTCTGCCAGAGCCCAGCATAAAGTCTCTGGCTACAAAGTGTGAGAGATTAAAAAGAGAATGACTTTTGAATGAGGAAGCTGCTTTAAATTATTCAGAGATCCTCCCTCTTCCTCTGTTCCTTTTCTTGATGTTTTGGATCAGCAGCACATTTCTAGCTGTAAATATCTTTAGAAAATATTTTTTAAAGGAACAACTTCAGTGTGTAAGAGACTTTGAAACTAAATCATAAAGAAGTAATTTTTGCTTCATTGCGTGTAGTATAAGAGACAACTTTCTCTGTCTCATTTGGAAATATGAAGAATCTCTAAATAGACAAGTTTTGCATAATCTCTTAAAATTCTTTTTTAAGGAAAAAATCCTTTTTAAGGAACAAACATGTGAGTGAGACTTGCTGCAGTAACTGGCTTAACTTCTAACTTTTGGCATTGGGGTCCATTTGCTGATCCTTTTGTCAGTGAAAAAATATGCTTTTCTAAGAGCTCTTTAGAAAGAAAATACTCCCTGAGGGTTCTCAGGCATTTTGAAGAAAATAAAAACTGAGTTAAATCTTCACCCAAAACTTGAACTGGACCCAAGCTTAACATTTCTTGAGGCTTGACAAGTTTGGAATGTTTCCTTCCTCTCCACCCTCATTACTTTTAATTTTCATGCCCCTCTGCATTTCCAAAATGTGGCCAATATGTGAGCTATGTGTTGCTGGCATTCTGTACCAAAAAGGGGCAATATTGCTGTGGTATAGTTTGGCCTGCTTATAAGAAAAATTTTCCCACAGGATTTAAGGGGGAACTTGACTTTGTCAGAATGCTGCACAACTTTTTGCAAAAATCAAAAGGTTTAGATAATAATTTAGTAATAATATCAATTGTTTATAGTTTAAGACAATAATTTACAACAATTTCCCATCCTTTCCTGTGCCAGCTCTAATGCTGTTAATGTAATTACCTAAATATTATAGTAACATTGTGTATATTTAGAATTTATGTAAATAACTGCAGTGGACTATAACAAGAAATTAAGGTTTAAAACAAAATAGGATAAGGAAAAAACCCATGCTAAAAAAGAAAAAAAAGTTACTTTCTCAGACCTTTTACGTTTGGTCATTCCTAATACTAGCCTGAATTGAAACTTAAGAATTCTGCATACTCGACTGAGATGTCTAAGTACTGTTCTTGTAACCTTAAATGAACTAAGAATGTGACAAGACACTCTCCACTTGCCTCTTACACATTTTTCTCAGTATGTGCTCTGCCAGTTTCTGAATGCAATAAAATCTTCAACATGTCAGACACTGAGTGTAAACCTAAATAACTCTGGCTTGCAGATATCAAACCAGTGAACTAAGCTCTTGAGAAATTCACCCTATAAAACTTGCCTTGATACCTGGAGGATTTTGCTTCTGAGATTATGAGTTATTACTGCTAAGGACTTACACAGTTATGTTGTGATGATACATTTGCTCTTCTAAGGAAAGATTAAAAAATAATAATAAAAAAGGTGTCTTTCTCAAATTTAAATAATTTTGGAAACATGGCTTCCTTAGGGGCCAGCAATCTTCACAACCAGAAGGTACATTTACTTTCTGACAGCCTGTCTGACTCTTCATGACAGCAGCTACCCTGGAATTGCTGTGTGCCTTTGGAAAAACTAACTGGTTTTGTTTTATTTGTTTTTAAATAGTATTTAAAAGAGATAACTCAGTTTTTCCCTTCTGATTAGAGATGGTTGCCAACATTTTAGCTGCTTATCTGTAATATATCTCTAGAAATTGTTTTTCATTTGGAATATAAATATACTTCCAAAAGGCAAGAATTTAACTAAAAATAAAATAAAATGAAAATTAGAGATGGAAAATAACTTCCTGTGTTACTTAATTTGATTCTATGCCATTGTGTTGTTGTGGGTAGCAGGTGAGGGTTTGGGAGAGGGGAACAAGTCCTTTGTGTTAGGTAATCATACCTGACTAATAGATTTTACTTACTCAGGCTTTTTTCCTTCTGTGATGAAGTTTGTCTGGGCCATCCTGTACAGGAAATTTGTGTCTTTGCACTGTTAGGTACAGTACTTACACAAGGTCTGCAAAGATATAGGTATGGATACATTCCCATTTTGTTCATTTTCTGGTTCTGATGCTTTCCTTTGTGTGCAATTGAACCCATAAATAATTTTCTTTTGAAGACTTATTTGCTTAGACATAGATGTAGAATAGCAGCCTATGAAGTCCAACAGCCAAATGCCCTTCTTGTGATGGAACGTGGACACTGAACCTATCTAGAAAAGTGACATGGAAGGACAATCCCAAACCCACAGCCTGGTCCTCAGTGCTAGAAATGTTGAACTAATTTATCTTAAAGATGAACAATTTAGGATTTACCTTAAGTGGATCTGCCTTCCCTACAGGCACTTCCCCTTCCAGATAGCAATGTTCCCAGATTAGCTGTTAATCATAGTTTTTCCTAGCTGTGTATATAGCCAGATTCTTAGCTTTCCCAAGTCTGCAGAGCTCTGTGACAGAGTAAGCACTATTTTGATTTAGATGAGCTGACAGTTTTGCCTGCAGTGTTGAAATCACTTTTCCCAGGCCATTGCCATTAACCATTTTTCTTGCCTTCCTCACGATCTCTAAAAACAAAAGAAACCGGGCAGCTCCTCCTTAAATGAAATTCTATACATTTTTATATGTAGAGGAGAAATTCACACAACCCAATGTGAACCATATAATTAAGCTGGCTAACCTGTGTCCTGTGTTCCTTTTGCCATCAGCTGCGATTGAAGGACAGTCTCCAAGGGGCAGGCCAGAGTCTTTACATTGGCTGCCAGAAACCAAGGAGTCTTTTTTAAAAAAGCAGGTGCCTAATCATTAATGGTGTGCAGTAACTCTGCTTCTCATCATTCTGGTTTATGATATGAAGCTTCTGTCACTTGCATTTATGAAAATTCACTTGTTTGGAGGGCTTATACTGAATCATCTCAAAGCCCTTCAACGGAGCCCCAAAGATCTTCAGAATTCTGTGGGTTTGACTAGAAAACACTTGAAGGAAAGTTCTGGTCCACTTTTTAATAAAAACAACTTGATCTTGCTGGTTTATGAATAGGTGACTGAAGGGTTTGTTTTCAGTTGTTATTTCTGCAGTGTATTGGAGGCTTTGGCATGTTGATTTTGTACCCTTTGGCTACTTGGATCTTTACCACACCAAGGCTCATTATTTTTGGGCCAGGTCCTGTCCTGTGAGAAGTGATGAGCTCTGAAAAGGGGAAGCAACACTGAGTATAGCTGGTGGATAATTCTTGTGCATATCATGCATTGAAGACAAACACAGTGTTTTCTTAATGCTGAAATATTTTATATCTGGAAATCAAAATTATTATATTGCAAGTTATTAAATTTAATAAAGAGTCAAGATTGTATAATGTACTTTATTTTTAAGAATTCACAGATGCAGTTGCTGCGGATGACTCTAATGACTGTTATAACTGTGCAATTTGCTGAAGCAGGTTACACAGAACACCTGCTTGCTGTATATATCAACCAGGCTGGATATATAGTCTGTATCATTTAATAAATGATAACAAAGTATTTATAAATAGATGAACAATAAAAAATGTTACCATACACTCAAAGTAATGATCAGGCATTTACCCTCACTCATAAGAAAATGTTTTGGATCCAAGCTTGGTGTACCACATGGACATGGATGAGAAAAGGAAACAATTATGTGTGTTTCATGGGAGTATAGAATTTTAATTTCATTATGGACAAGAAGAAAGGAAGAAATTAATCAAATAATCAAATTTCTTAAAAATCTTTCTTAAACTGAAAAGCCTCACTGCATTGATTACAATGCAAATTTTTCACCTCTGACATCAATACCTCACCAATAACGTATCCCAGGTGTGGGTACTGGTAAATAAGTATACTTTATCAAATGCTTTTAAAATTATTTGGATAGAAGACTTTTGTTTTCTTTGAGTCTGTATTATTTAGGGAGAGAGAACTTGCAATTTATTTCTTTTTAATTTTATGATATAAGTTTAAAGTCCAAACTCTCAGCCAATGTGGAAATTGGCTGAACTCCACTGGAGTTAGAAGAGCTCTGCCAGTTCACACCATCTGAGGTGTCACCATTTATTTTTGCTAATGATGTTGTATAAAAATGTCATGTTTGAATGCAGATAAATTATTTGTAAAATAACCCCAAAGTTTATTGCAGAAAATGTTTCTTCTATATCACATGAAGTCTGTCTGAAATTGCTCAAGTTAAGCTGAAAATGAAAAAACATGAAATGGAAAACCCTAGAAATAGAATTATTCTGTTTTATTATCTGCGTGTTTAGCACTTTGCCTGAATGATAATGTTTTCCTTAATATATAAGGCATAGTTTCTGCATGATTTCAGTTGTCTTTTTCTTCTTAAAAGAGAAATGAATATTTGGATAGGTTAGTGAAGTGATAAGGGGAACAAAAGAGGTATTTTTTTCCTCTTCAGAGATAATGAGGGAAAGCAAGTGCCCAGAACGAAGTGTCTCTGTCAAGCAGTCAGTCTTTTAGGGTCCCAGGAAATAATAAAGGGGGAGGACAAACAAAACAACTCAATGGAACAGAACCAAACCCCAAACCTTGCCTATCTAATAAAATAAACACAAATCCAAGACAGTATTATAGTGCTCCCAACTTTCCAATCGGAATGAGATGTGAAGTTTTATATTACTATAATGATGCAAATATATGATTTTTGGAAAATGTATGGAAGTAGCATGGGCCAATTAGGAAATTCCATTTGATATTTATGTAACAACATCCTTTTTCCAAAGATGAATTAATGGAAGTTTTTGGGAATTTCTCCATGCTTGTTTGTCTCACTGATAAAGACTAATTTAAAATCCTAAGCAAGGCTTTTAAACTGGTTTACCAGGAAACCATAAAGTACTTATGACATTAACATTTGTCCCATGGAACATAATCATAACGCTTTCAACCCTCTTTACAATAAATAAGTTGTTAGAGCAGGGGCATCTTCACAGATTAAATCGAAGTTTAAATGTAACCAAACCTTACGGCAACAGGGATTTCCTTATGGATTCAACAGATATTGTGATAGTCACTCCTTAAACTGCAAATTGCTTAGTACTGTGACTACATATATCCTTTTAAACATGCAGGCACGCATTCTTCACACTTCGCTATGTGTTGACACATCATATATATTTTCTCTGTACTGAATAGTGCAGCTACCATTCATTTCCCCTCAAACCTGCCTGTAAATTCCATGATTTTTCATGTGTATTTTTATTCTGGCAAGAAAAAATTAGCCTTGCCTTTACACAACAAGGTTTTGCCTTCACTGGGAAGTGTGGTGCATTCTTGATTTAGCCACCCTGACTTAATTAGCAAGAGATAGATATCTAGTCAAGACGAAGTGGTTTGTGATTTTATCAGTTAGCTGGTCAAATCAGTGTTAGTGCTTCATGCTTATGTAGCAGACTAAATTGCATCCAGGAAGATGGTAGTTAACTGGATGGTCAATTAGTGGTACCATAGCTATATTGCTAGAAACTCCTGAGCTAGGTAGTTTAAACCTAGTTCAAATACTCTTAGCCTATTCTACAGAGTCATCACATATTCATGAATGTGACTTATGTTTTTAAAAATAACTCAAAAAAAGCATGCCTGTCATAAAGAGATTTCCCAGTGAATTTTGGTGTCTCTGCAGCCTGGGTTGCAAGAACACCCAGAAAGCCAATGCTTCCAGTGTTAGCATATGAAATCTGAAAGCTCTGACAGCAGTCAATTCAGCTGAGGCTCTTGGGGCCACACCATGCATTGCTTCAAGTACAGGAACAGTGTTGGTGTTGGGTCTGGCATATCCTACTGTCCAGGCTCCTGGCACCACAATATTGAGTCTGGAGTTTTGGAGAGCTTCAGGTTAGCTCCAGTTCAAGGTTTTGGCACTTTCCTGTAGGAAGCACTCTTGTGACATAGAGGTCTGAGGACTTTCAGTCACCTGGCTCTTAGAAAACTCCATGTAATATGGCTAGCTGGAGCTGCAGGGACCTGGGTCCCAGCCAGGACCCCATCAGGCCCTGATGATTGCTCTGCCAGTGCACCGATGATAGTTCGTTGAATCAGTGACATTTCTGCAAAACATTTCAATTTTGACAAATTGTCGTTTTCAGTTTAGCCAGAAAATACCTTAACAGTTCTATTTATGAATGTCTTGTGAGTATATTTAGGTTTCTTTTGGTATATAATTCCAATGAAGATTTTGTTGAATAATTTTATTTATTGAAAGGAAAGATGAGTTAAGTGCTTTTGATGTTTGCTTCATTGCCACAGTTCTGAATGTGCACATCTACTAAAGAAATGCCTAACAAATTTTCAGCTACCCTTATTAACACCAGCTTGGATCAACTGCTGTCTTAACAGGAATGTTTACTTAATATGTTGGAAGAAGTCAAATTACTGATTCTTTCTGATTAAAATAACCATATTTGATTTTTTTTTTAAACCCTTGTTTTAGAGACTCACTAAAAAAATTAATATATACAAAAGAAACAGCAGGAACACTAGGGATGTTTTTAACTCAAGAGATATCAAGCCTATAACTTTTGATTACTTAGAAATACACAGAAAATAAATCCAAATAAGATTAAAGAAGACTCAGAGGAAGTGAGAGAATATTGTCTGTACTAATATGTTGGCTGAGTAATGAATAACATTAGCTTTGAATCACAATAAACATATTTTTAAACTTAGATCTAAAAATCTTAGTTTTTATGGTCTGTCTTCTACTGTGTGCTTTGCAAACACATTCATGAGACTAGCTCACTGTGAATGTGTGTGATCTGTAAATCATTCATCATTCTCAAGTATCCTCTGTGTAAGTTTGTACTCTTTTTTCTTAGTTTCTAAATGGAAACACTTTAAATTATTTGAACATTCATATCTCAATACGGATTTTAAAAATTTGAATTACTTTTAAATTCTTTAGTCTGATGTCTGTATCATATTTTAAGGTTGATCAGATGTGATTGTACCTACCTTTTACCCTTAACAACACTTTCCTGGGTTTTGATACACCTTATTAGTACTTCCTGGGGTACTTGAAGTTGTCCAGATTCTCCTCAGTGGTCACTGTTTCAGCATTCTGATATAGTTTATTCTTAATAGATGTCTTCAGGATATCTTTTCCTCTCTGGGCTTTACTTATTTTCTTCTTGAATACTGTTGAAAGAATAATTATATATTCCAACAGTTTAATTGGTTATTACAGACAAATTTCCCCAAATTCAGATATTTCTTGTAAACTCAACTGAACTGTTCATGTGAATGGTTTTTTGACTGACACCAGCCAGTGGCCCATGTCCATCTCTGGTTTATCATATGAATTTCTCATTTTAGCTTTATAATGACTCCTTGGTCATCAATATATAATTATAAAGAATCCTTGGTATTTTGTGACTCATTCCCTCAGAATATTGTGATTTATAGAGGACCTAATGCTAGTTACTTTTACACCACCTCAAATATAATTATTGTGAAAGGCAGAATAGTGTAATTTTTTTCCAGTTTAATAATTTCCATGCAAATCTTCAGCTAGATGTACCCCTCAAAAAACAGAGGAAAGATTCAGAATTCTATTTCATTTAAAGAATCTCTGAATAGAGAAAAGATTTTAAATTTTTTAAGAAACTCAGTCTCAGGGTAGTTCTGGTATGAGCTTTGTTTTTTCAGACTAACACAAGAGCATGCTATGCAAACACAGGCAGAGACATATGCATACAGATGGTAAAGGATTTGTGTTCTATACTGTATCACAAAGGTTTGTTCCAGATTCTTTGAGTTTAATATCACATGCTTGTTTCCATGGAAGTTATGAAAGAATTTACATATTTTATTAAATTTTACTTAGTGCATTCAGTTGAAAAAGAATACTCAGCTTTTCTTTTTGCCCACAGTTACACGTCTGTCAATAGAGCAGTTTTCACATGCACACTCATGTTACAAGAAGGAGTATAGCCTCATGGGTAGAGTGTTACACAAGTCATTAAAGAACCTGGAGTTCCTTTAGGAGAGCTTAGGACTTCCTTAAAAGAAAAGAAATTATCCTATCTTAATTAGTTTATTCACTGGTAACTCTGTTGTCAGATTATGCTGGCTTGAAGAACTGCACTGCTGTCAAGCTTTTCCTGGTCTTTATATATAAACTAAAGTTATTTTATATCTCTAAGATGCTGTTTTTTCTCCTGTCTTTTCTGTGTCATCCTTTCCAATAAACTATCTTCAAATGTAACGGTAGTAGATATCAAGAATTTAGAACTTCACCTGTCCAGATTAACTTGTACAAAACCAACTTGGTAACGATCTAATCTATGTAGGTTTTCTCCCTGAGAATAGCTTTTAAGATCCATTATTTAAAATTATTTTTTTACAGATTCAGAAATAGTGATACATCAGCAAAATATCTGCTGAACTTGGAAAGAATTCATAATATGCGTAGATCATGCATAGCCTAGAATTTTTGAAAGTCTTAATTTTGAAGAGGCTTATATATAAATTGGATTTAAAATAGACTAACCTCATACTAACCAGTTTTAAGGTCTACATCGTAATAGGTGAAATGTATCAATTTCTTTTAGAAGCTTGTGTTCATTTCTTTCTTGCTTTAAGATATTGAAGCTTCTTGGAAGGCTACTTCAAATTTAATCATCAGCAAAATGTTGAGCTTGTTTGGGATCTTTTTAGTTCTCTTAAAGTCACAGAGTATCCTTTTACACTCCTAATGTGCCTGAAAATGTCTGTTTAATAGTTTCAGACTGTCCACGGTCAAGACCCCTGGTATTGGTTATATTCCAGTGTAATAAGATGACATATCTTTGTTCAGAAACTTCCTCTGGCACATAGAGAAGAATTGTACACACTAGAAGTATAGAAGACTGCTTTGGTAATCAGTTCCCTTCCCTTCCCCCTCTTCCCTCATGTCAAATCTAGTCTAAGCAGAATTATGAAAATAAATCTGTCTTCCCACTGAGATTTCCAAAATGGGTAACACCATGTCTCCACTGTTATCAGCTGGCCGGTAGACTTTTCCAGCTTAGTCTGCCAGAACATAACCAACGTTATCCGCCTAATGGATTAGTCACTAAGGAGAGTTTATTTAGCTAAGATTAGTTCTGATTCTTTCAGATACTATGTTCACTGCGGTACCCATGATTTCTTGATTTTGTTCTTGTTTTTGGAGTCCTCAGACACTTGAGCCTTTGCACAGTGAAGGAACTGAAGAAATGTTCCTGTTTCTTCCAATTATATGTTCTTATTTGGAAACGCTAAGAAGCATAAGACAAAGGGCATGATCTTAAAGATGAGTCTTACTGCAAATAAGTTGGCTTTATGTGTATCTGGAGGTACATCTGGATTTACAGTACAAGTCATAGTGGAGACTGAAAGATTTCCAGAGTTCAGATAACTATCTGCATGGTGGGGATTTTGGTACTTGTTTTTATTGTAATTAATGGCTGGTATGTTAAAACCAGATTCTTAATACTGACAGTGAATTTTAATTTGTCCAAGAAATGGGCTGGTACCATTTTGAAGCAATTATTTATGCTTTAAAAATAAAACTATAGTATAATGTTATTAGATTTGTGGCTATCCTGTTTGAAAATAAGTACATTTCCATGCTGATACCAATTTGGAAAATGGAGGCAAATCATTTATTGTGATGAATGGTTGTACTGACCACTTGCCTGAGAGAGGCAAGTAATATTTTGTTTGTGTGTAAGTAATGAACTGTTGGTGCAAAGTTCTGAGACTTGTTGGGAGTGACAGATGTACTATAAACATACCACAGGTTTTAGGATTTTGTTTGAAGTCTCAAAATATGCTTTAAATTCATGAGAACAATAGCATTGTTATGGCAATACATGTATAACAGTATATGTAAGAAGATGTGCTATATATTTGTGAAAGAAAGCCAAGTCATCATACCATTAATAACTGCTATAATGAAAGCTGTGTAGAAACCAAGAATTAGTATTTGTACACAGAATTAAACTATGTTCTGAGTCAGACATCTCAAAACTATTGGATTCAGGTTTTAGGAATGGGCATGTGAACAATGTTATGTTTGTGTTTACTTTCCTAGAAACGAAAGGATTTTTGGCCAAGATTTGTCAAATTTCAGAAGAAACTTCACATTTCTTTAGTTTTGAGTATTTAACAGTGCTCCCTTAATTTTTTTTAGCATGTTTTAGAATGGAATCAGTCATAACTAGAGATATTACCATTTTATTTTTAAGTAAATCCTATTTCCTTTAGATATGTCTCTGTGGATGTCAAAAAGTGAATTCTGTGGGTGTTGATAGTTGTGAAGAGATTATTACTATGATTCTAAAAATCCTTCCTTATGCTAGATATATTATCCTGGCAACTGGAGCTGTCAGATCTGCTAGCAGATGTAGAAAGGGTCACTTCTAGCACAGAAACAATTTGGACTGTTTTGCAGAGATTTGGTCCTCTTTCTGAAATTGTGATTCGTTTATATCCTTCTTGACATATATTTACAGCATGCATTTCAGTGTGTTTCTTTTCTGGTATAGATTGCTTGTCACCATTAGTTTTGTGTTATGACAGCAGAGATTATACATCTTCTGACCAAGCTCTCTGTCTGGTTTTCAGTTCTGATAGAAACATCTTTTTTTTTTGTCTTACTGTATATATTTTCAATGCAAATTCTGTGAGTTTTATGCTCTTTTCATCTTAAAAAAAAAAAAATCAATGATAATCAAGTTTAGTATTTCTTAATGCCTACAACTGTGTTTTTTGTCTGTAATTTGCATTTTGTATTTGGTAGTACAATGCATTCCATGATAGCCCCACGTATAGAATATATCAAAGAAGAAAGGAATTTAAATCCACTAAAATTCTTTCATATTTTAAATACAGCACTTAAAGATCCTGATCAGTAATCCTTAGTTTACTGTAATATAATTATCAGTCCCATAGGTGTGTTTCTTGACCTTTTAAACTCATCAGCACCACTGAGGTGAAAATAAAGTTGTCTTGTATTTCCTTGCCATTATATGATATTTAGATTTCAGTTTCCTCTTTTATTATAGTTAATGAAGACCCAGGAGGCAGTGTAGTCTGCTGGGCCAGGGTCGGTATGTGCTGTGTGTTCTGCTTGGTCTGTTATCTACAGAGGCTTGGTATTCTTTATTTATTTATTTACAGCCTCAGCCTACAGAGCTGCATCTTTTCAGCCAAGATTTAGCGTCTGCTGCTTTTAGCACTCTGTAAGGCTCTATCTGGATCCTTAGTGTGTCTCTAAAGACATAATGTTTACTAACTTCCTGATCTGCCAGCTCATGAGGCTTTTGTGGCCATGGAAAATATAGAGCACAGAGAGCTCAGAGACTTCACATAGTTGTTAAAACAGTCATTTTTGTATTAGTACCATGTCATTAGCATGGATGCTCCCTTTTGTAGCAGGCTTCTTAAAATTGCTGCTGCCAAAAGGTGCTGCATTATCTAAGAGTGACTAAAGATCCATTCTCTTGAGACCCATCAGCAATTGAAGAAACCAGGAGACTGAAGATGCCGTTTCATATATGTCATTCCCACGACTCAAAGAGATAATACTCTTCTGACATCTGTGGGTTGTTAACACATTTAAGAAAACCAGTTATATTTTATTGAGGGTTTGAAAGCTCTTGTGACGTAACAAATAAGACTAATCAACAGGGAAATGTTAATTTTTTCATACAATGTAGGTGTTCATTTTTATAATGTACATTTAGAAGATACATCTATCAGTCCATTAAAGTCAGTTATCCAAATGGATTTATAAGCATTAAATACATCTTCCCATAAAACATAAATAATGTAGCTCCATTTTGACCTTTCTGAAAGTCCCCATGAAACTGAAGAATGTTCATTAATAGTATTTTTGGCCAGCTTCCACATGTAGACTGAAGGATTTTAAACAAGTTTAGGTTCTGTTTGTAAGATTATGGATTCTCACCAAACACTGTTGCTTTGCCATTGTCTGAAATTCTAAATTTAGAAACTCTGCAACCAAGAGGTGGTGAGACGTACCTGTCAAGTGAAATCAGCTCTCAAGAGATGGGATGTGGTGCTCAGTATGCAAATGTGAAAACCAGTGGTGGTGTTGGAGAGACTCTCTAAGTAGCTGTGTGAATCTGGTTGTATAGAGGGTGACAGTCTACTTCCAGCCAAAATTTAAAAAATTATTTGGTGGACAGGTTGTGGAAATATGCAATGTAAGACATGATCTACTTTCCACCAAGTAATTTATAGTTCCTCAGAAAATGTCTCCAACCTCTCTCTGTGTTCTAATCTCACACAGAAAGAAAAATGAGAAGGAAAAAACTTGCCATTTTTGAAAGGTTGTTCCACTTATAAAAATTAGTATAAAAGGAGTATTCTAAATGTACTGTTCATTGCAGAACAGAAAATAGAAAGGCAAAATACTAATGTTCAGCAAAGAATGATGGGATGGTATTGTTATGGTTGTGTTGGGGATGGGAAGAAACATTGCTGCACCTGCTAAATGTAACAGCCACCTTCTCTTCAAGCTGAATGAACAGGAACAGTTAAATGCATCTGCGTTCAGAGATAGTTAAAAATATTGAAACAACCTCTAAAAATTCAATTAACGTATCATGCTCTTCATTATTCTGTGGAGTAATTTCTTGGTGGGCTAGAAACTGAATGCGAAGTTAGGGCTTTGGCTGCAGCTGGGTATCAGTATGTGTGATGAAAAGGGCAGACACGTTACAGGAGCACACAAGAAAGGAATAGGGAAGCTCCAGGTGCAACCAAAGAAGTAGTTATACTGTGAGGTAAGAGACTGTTACATATAAAGTACTTGCTAAAAATAGGCATAAAGCTGTGAGCAAGGAAGTTATCTCCTTCTGTTTGATTCCTGTTGTGTTCAAGAAAATTGGACTTTAACATACAATTATGGTAGATTGCACTGAAGAAATTCCAGACTCCATCATCTGTTCCTCTTCTTGAGAGGAACAAGGAGTTAGATCCTGTATTTTGGATAGATGCTTAGGTTAAAAGGGTGACACTATTTTGTTTTAATAACGATGTTTGCTTATTGGATATTGATAAAGGAATAAGCAGGACACTAACTTTTATTAAGCACTCTGTCAAGAGACGGGCCTTGTTCCAAAACACAGTTTTATGTAGGCAAGACAAACAGAAGATATAAGGAGGTATATGGTGTGCAAGCAGAGTGAACACTGAAGCTTTTGCAGCATTTGTGACTCTCCAGGGTCTCTGCTGCCATTCTCTTTTCTCACAACTTATCATCCTTTTTTTCCTCAAAGACCATTCGTTGACTGAGTTGTCACTACCTGGCTCCTGATGTCCAAAAAACAATCAACAGTGCTTGCTGTGTTTCAAGTTTGAATTTATGAAAGTAACTGAACTGATAACATTACTATAGTGCTGTATGTTTCTACTGATACTGCATTTAATTATTTAATAAATTTCAAACACTTATTAGCTATTCTCATATAATTAAAAATGAAACAAAAGTCCTTGTTAATAGCAATATGTTTTAGATGCTGGTAAAATTGTAAACCTCTAGGTAGAAGTGTTTCAGCCCCTCCTTATAGGTGATTTCAAATGCACAAAAATGTGAAGCTTGTTTGTTGCCAATGCGGGAAGTGAACATAATTGTGACTTTGCAGCTGCTTCTCCTAAATAAAACAAACAAACAATAAGACTCACATTTTTTATTGCAACTAAAAAGGAATATGCTCAAAGGGAATATATTTATGCCACAAAGAAGAAGCTATAACCAAGGTAATACCGTCCTATCAAGCTTATGCCAAGCACATTTGCAACTATGGTATGAAACTGCGAGAAGAAAACACTTCCTCAGCATCCATTGTCAACATAGATTAAGCTGTAAAAAAAGCAATGGAAAGAATTTTGGCTGTGAGAAGTCTGTGTAGGTATTTATGTATCTGGGTACATGTAATAGTGGCCTATGTACTGTACTAGGCCAGACATAGACAGAGGTTTACATCAAAATCTCACCTCTAAATTCCCAAACAAGTCTTTCCAGTCATTAAAAAGATCTCAGCCTTTTTTTGTTGTTTGTTTTGTTTTTTATATGCTAAACAATTTGTTATCTGTCCATCTTTTGTCCTCTACTGTTATTTGTTTTTATTGCCTAACGTCTGGAACATTAAGAACATGTGTTCACCTGATTATTTCTCTAAGAAAATTTCTTGGAGGGAGCATTAATACCTTGCTGATACAGAATTGTCAGTGTGTCTTTTTTTTTTTTTTCTAATGTGCCTATGGGATATACAGCAGTGAAATATTAATATCACAGGTCAAAATAACTGGGACAGATACTAAGCCACAGTGTAGTTTGTGCTGAATGTCATGGAGAGGGTCCTCTGGTGAATAAAGTATTGATGGATTGGTTTCAGATGACCTGGGTTAATCTTTAGATCAGAATAATTCACTGTTTTGAATTGAACTATGCATTGTACATAAATTTCATATTCTTCCTTCTTTATATGCTTGTTCAGCATCACTGCAGTCAAAATATCTGGTCAGTCTGCATATAATTTGATGTCAAGAAATACATAGAAAAAATTAAGAAGAATATTAATTTTCATGACTCATTCATAAAATGTGTATTTTGTTATGCTTTTAATGAAGCACTTACCAGAGAAGTAGTAGGAACAACTATTTATGTCTTCTGATGAAAAACTTCTTTCCCCTTATTCTAGTCACCTGCAGTTCATACACTGTTATGATTAAGTATCCAGAAACAAACCACATACAATACAACAATACATTCTTTATTTGTAAAAGGAGTCACATGGCTTCTGTCCTGCTTCCCACAGGTCAGAGTTCTAATAAGGATCTAAATAAGAAGCTTAACATATGTGACCTTCTGACCACAGTGTGTTAAATTCCAGGGACTATATCTCTCTACCACTATTTTTTCTTTTATTTGAATGTGTATTCATCATAGTTCTGTTAGAAATCACATGATTTACAATTGATATTAGGTTATGATATGAATTACATTCAGATACATGGAGAGAAAAATTGTAGAGGAGTAATTCTTGCTAAGGATGTTGAAAACAGTTTCCACTTAACCTTCAATCGTAGTGGAAGTGACACAACTGTATTTAGGTTAAGTTTTATCTTTGGGAAACATCTGATTCTGTACAATAACTTTTTCTGTCCAATGCAATAATTTGTGTTAAGTTTTGGATCTTGAAATATGTAATTCCACCAATGCATGACCATTGTGACTTGATTAATGTAGTCTGCCAATGTAAATACTGTTTATTCTGGGCAAGAAGACTTGAAATAAATCCACAGAAGGTGCTACTGAGATGCAGATCCAAACAGATTTTTGTGGCCTGAAAATGTTCAGATATTTATTATAAAATTTTATTACTAGCTTGATAATATCTGCGTTTGAAACACAGGCAACCTCTGTCAAGAGTATAGTTTGCTCCCCACTATTTTTAAAATGGTGATTTTATATAATTTTTATTAAATCATTTCAAAGAAAATTAACAAATAGAACGCATTTCTGTTTCAAGCCAACAAACAAGATGTACTAAGAATCCTTTAAGAGAAACAATAATCTGAGACTTCAAGTTCAATCCTGCAATGATACAAGTCCTAGCTATTCAAAGAGAAGTTTATTGTGTTTTACGAGCTGCTTCTTGAGCCTATAGATTTTTGGTATTTCATCCAGAGTTTCTCCATACACCAAAAAACCTTCAAAATTTCATGAGCTTTTTCTATTTTGATGCAACTACTGTGATCATCACAAAACACAGTGGCCATAAGACTCCTTAGAATATAGTTCAACATCCCTATTCAATAATTACCAATAAATAAGCCTAGGACCAACAGAAAAACTGTTTTAGTGTAGGAGATGTCTTTCAGTCAGTTCACTACTCTTAGATAGTCATGAGATCATATTTGGGATACATTTGTTTGCATGGTTTAGAATTCATTTTCTTTTTGAGAACAGCTGTGGTGTTTTCTGAGGTCCATTTGGGACAGTGTGTTAAACATTGATTCAGAAAGACTAATGATAGAAACCAGAACCATGAACCTTATGAGTATGTTCTCTGTGTGTGGGAGAGAAGACCTAAGGAAAGGTAACAAAGTGATATAATTTGACTGAAAAGGGAGCATAAGGCACTGCTGTCAGCTAGGAGAGTTTTCAAGTGCAGAGGATGAAGGATTTGCTATTATGTCTGCTTGCAAGTTGAGAGCTTACATTAGGACCTATGTTTTGGAATCAAAATCATGAGGCTCAAAGTCTGATAACCAGATGATTTTTGATTTTTCTAGTAATTGTGCCTGTGGTATATAAAATGTATTCAGGAAGGAAAAGCTACAAGAACAGTTAGCATTAAGTAAAATGGCTTATCAACAGGTATTTTAAGTGTTTACAGACTCATTGGAGAAGGAAGTACTGATGTTTGTTTTTTTAATTTCTGAAAAACCTTTTGGACAATCTCTGTTATGGTGCTCTCTGAAATAATACAGCAAGAGAACAATTTTTACAACACTGAATATAGTGTTGGGGAAGAAATCTTCACTGGGAGTAAGTCAACCTAGAAAGATTGGGAATGAATGCTTCAACATGTGTATGGTCCAGTTAAATTCTATCTATCTCTATTATTGTGTAAGCTTTCTCTGTCATATGAAGAGAGGATAGAATTTTAATTTGTTAGATTTTTTTAATATTTCATGGTTGGGTTGAGTGAATTTTGTTGTGAAAATACTTACAGTAGACTATATAGTATGCTTGGAGAATTCTACTGACTTTATTACACTTAGTATTTAAAAGAGGGGTGAAGTACTCAGAGGATTTTCCTTTGTGTCAAAGTGTACTTTTGGGTGAAATGAAATTTAGTGTTCTGCTGTTGCATAGTAAAGCAGTTCAGGAGCAACCCTGGTTTCTGGTGTGTTGAGGGAGCAGTACAACTGAAAAGCGGACTCAAGTTGTGCTGGACTCCTATAAAGCAGAATGATGATGTGAGTCTTCCTGATATACCATGGTCATTAGAAAGTGGTACTGGGGGAAGAGAGGAAGAAATACATAATTGTCAATGCACACTGCGCTTCAGCTTTCCGAGTCGGAGGAACTGGCTCAGTCTTACTCAGGCTCCCTTCTTAATATATCCACAAAATTTCTGTCCTGTGAGGATCAGAAACCTTTATTGGGTATTCTGTGGTTCAATCCATGATCTTAAAACTGCCTTTTGCTCCTGACATCAGTTTGAAGAACCAAGAAATAACCCCAATGACATTGCTTAAAACAATATAATAATGCTTTCATTTAAGAAGAGAATGGTCTTTGACATTATTCAGGTGTCTCTGGGACACTGTGCAGGCACATCTTTCTGTGCAGTAATAACATTTTTTTAACTCAGATTGTCTTAATATGCAGATTAATAGCTCAAATGGGTCTGTTTTTGCTTTTCATGAACACCAAGAACTTGTCCTTCAATATTCCCACCAGTGTTTGCACATGCACTTTCTATTAATTGGAGTCTGGGTGTGTATTCCTTTTGCACAGGTTGCTATTGCTAGGTAGACATTCCCATTTGTTTTGTCTGCAGTCTGTCCAGTTAATGTGAGGAGTTCAGAGTCAGTTCTTCCTCTAACTCCCAGCTTACGGCAGCAAACGTTGCTCTCCCGTTGCAGAACAAACACTTCATGTTATTCCAGCATATTCTTCAGTCTTTTTTAGGATATGTGACTAGTCCAGCATCATTGAGGTCATACCCTAATACAAGCTCTTCTCTGGGTATTGGCATGGCATTGAAGCTTAAATCACGACTTGTCGCCATTTCTATCTTGTTGAGATTGACATTTCCTAATGAAATTTCACTGCTATTATTCCTCCTTAGCCTGTCCTATCGCATAGAAAGTCTGCAGACATAGGAGTTGTTTCCCTTACTCTAAGTGATAATTTTTTGGGAAGGGGAGAAGATGGGAGAAATGACTAAAGTTCACCTTAAGGTTTACCTTAGCTGAATGCAAAAGAAATTGGAGGAAAAGGTGGTCTTTAAAAATCGGCCAAATGCTGATTTTTTTAGAAGAATTTTTCACATTACCTAGCATTGCTAAACTTGACAGATTAAAAATTACCCATTTAAACTAGTTTGATTTCACTGCTTTCTTTGAACAGTCTTTTTACTGAGCCTCCCTTGCTCATCTCCAGTGTATGTATTCAGCAGTTAATGCTGCCCATACCCCCTTTTTTGAGAAAGGTGACTAACTCTTGTCTGCTGAAGATGTTGTTGCTGATCATTCTCTTAACTATCTTTACCACTTTGCTATCTGTGCTTGCCTCCAGTTATTCCCATTTTAAGTTCTTTATCAATTTTTCTTATCTATTGAACAGCTCCTATATAAGTAATTTATGAAAGCTTTCAGATCTTTGAGAATACATTCAATTATATAAGAATAAAATAAGTGTTACTATATTCAATTGATGATTAATGATTTGATATATATTTGTATAGGTATACAAGTATTTTCTGGATGTTGCCACTTTTTAATCAGATATGGAAAAATATTCTTCACAGTATTCTTTTACAAATAAGCTATAGGAATCGTTCCAATGATGTATCAGACTGTTTTACAGATGCTTTGGCTATTATTCATTATGAGATATTATTAAGGAGCAGTTGACATTAGAAAAAAATGGGTAGAAGTACACTTGAGCAGTTTTTAATCCTCCCCTTTTGAGAGATTATAAGAGATCATTAAAAGTGATTGCTTGTTTACCTTGAAGATTCTCCAGTGGAGGATTTTGAAAATTTCTCGCCTGTTGTCACTATTCTACAGCGAAAGAAATGTCAATAAGTTTCTGCATATACAAGCATCAGTAGCTATTACCCTTTCCAGCCTGTCCTCTTACTAGAATGTTTGGAATATCTTTATTAGAATTTCACTTTCCTAATAAATACCTGCAATTTTCTGTCATCTGAAAGCTGGACATTAACAGCATATGATGTCTGAATACTATTTGAGAATTTAAATTAATATTTAGTTTTCTCTGACTGAGTGCATGAAGTTGTGTGACTGTTAAGTGCAGTCACACACATGGAGTAGTGTGGGAGGGCTGGGTTAAGGACAGAACATCTGCTCCCCATCTCTTTTCTCCCAGTAATCTCTATAGCTACATCAACATAGAATTTGTGTGCTTATTGGTGCTACTTGGCACTGATGTGTTATATCTGTACTTAATGAACTGTATTAGTTTCTTGTATTGGAATAATTAGCAGGTGTTAATTTTGGAACAGAAACTCTGATTTTTGATCAACCTTCCTTTGTTCCACCAGAATGATCATGCAGAGAGCCTCTAGCTTAGATATGTAAGAACTGAGGACAAAGAGGAATTTAGCAGGAGCTGCCAATTTGAAAATACATAGTTTGTCAGAGCTCTAAAACAGTGTATTTCCAGACTCGATGTGGAGCTCAACATGGCAGTTAGAAGGAGGCTGAAGTTTCAGAACTGGTGGTGGGAATTACTAGTTTTGACAGGCTAGGGTGAGGGAGAATCTTAATTAATATGTTGCTATTAAAAGTTGCTATTCAAAAATTGTACATACTTACAGTGGACAAATGAAAAAAAGCAGAACTGTAAAAAAAAATCAGAAATTTAAATGATAACAGAGTATTATCCTTTGAAGTTTGAACAGCAAACTGTTTTTGAAAAAGAGACATGATACATTTAAATGGCATCTAGCTCAGATCCAAGGAGGAGCAGAGTTATGCGCTGAAGGTAATTGAAGGCACCTTTTGAAATGGGCAGAGAGGAGATGGCTCTTGACCCTGGATCGTTTGGAACTTGCAGAAATGCACAGGGACTTTGCCATCATGATAAATGATTTGAGTTTTCACTAAGTGAGTGTCTGAGTATCGTTTATGCTGACTCCCTGATATTTCACTGCCAAGAGGTCAGCTGCTGTATTTGAGCAAAGATGAAAGTCACTTGAAGATGAATCCAGGTCTGGACACCTTGCAGAGAGCAGCACTTAGGGACTGTGTTAGTAGCAGAACTGGGTGTTTTTTGCTGGATATTAGATGGATGCCTGTGATTGAAACTGCCACAGAATTGGACATCATTGATGTCTGAGTAGAACCAATCCTGCCTGAAAATCAGAGCATGAATCAGTGATTTCTTGGCTCTTGACAAAGGATGTGATAATGACCAGACTGGATAACAACCATCAGCTTCTGACTCATTAGGATTCCAATCCACAAATGTTACCTGGGGGCTGATGATTGAATAAAAAAATACTTTTATGTCTAAGAGAGGCTAGAATTCAGCAATGCCTAGTGAAGGCACAGCATCTTGAACACCCAACAAACTGTTTGGTCAGCAGAGAACAAAATCATGATTTTCTGTAATGCGAAAGGTATTATAATTGAATATAAAAAATTTAGATGTCTAATATTGGGGATTACTGCAACAAATTAATGCACTGTGAAACACTGTGAGGAGAACACAGAAAACTTTGTAATTTTTGTGAGCTGCTTCTTAACCCAGTAACACAGAATGCCGCAAAGTGTATGTATGCCAAGTGTTCCCAGAATCTGTGCACATCTTGTTTTAACCAGTTGCCACTTTAATTTTCATTGAAATTAGAGATGAAACCATATCCCTCTGTTTCGTTGCAAACTTAGATAATGTTCCCAGTGATTTAAGGATGTTTTGGTCATGCATACAAGCCTGGGCCATATTTAATTGTGAGAATAAATTTGAGATAAATCGATATACAGGGATTTAGGGTTCAGATCCGTTTCTGGGCATTTGAATTGTTACTGAGATCCTACAAACTTTCTCAACCAGAAAAGAACAGACATGATAATGATTTTTTATTTTCCCCACTTTTTTCTTTCCTTTTTTTTTTTTTTTTTTAATATTTATTTTACTCAAAACAGATCTAAGTAACATAAGGCAGTAAACAGTAAATTACTTGCTGTCAAAAACTGAAAAGCCTGCATGAACTGTGAATTGAAAATGCTAAAATTTTCTTTTGACTTTCCTTTTTGTTTCTATCACAAGGGATTTCATAGAGATGTATCTGTTTCCTACAAATGATAATTAAGATTCATATGACTATCTTGACTTAAAATTCAATAGAATGCTCATATAACCCTCTAGCGTTCCCCAAATCCTGGGTTATTAGTCTGAAACTGGCAAGTGCAGAATAGTAGAGAGAAAACTGGGACAGATATGTTCAACAATAATGCAAAAAGGTACAGAAGAACTATTGTGAAAAATAAAAATAAACTTCATTTTCCTATGCAGTGGAAGTACCTCAGGTGAAAAAAGTTATTATAATACACATTGAATGTAACTGAAATACAGATCTAAACCTTTAAACATATTCTCCTGTTTTTAATGGTATAAAATATTCACTGTAGTCAGTAAATTAGGCAATGATTGAAGAAGTGGTGGGTTATGAAATTTAATTTGTTATATTTCTATATAAGGACAGGAAAAGGACTCTGTTTTTTTTATCTCTTCTACTAGGTTAAAACATTTAATAAATTTCCACCAGGAATAATTTTTATTTACAATTGAAAGATAAAACAGACACCTTCAACAAACAAACTTTTAATATAAGTAATCTAATGTTTTAATTATCTTGGTTTTCTTGTGTTATTTCTGAACAGAAAAATGTAAGAAAAGTATTTCAGTGCTTCCATTCCAAAATCAGCTACAACTTTGAGCATTATATTTGTATTAATTTCTTGCTTACAGATATTATACAGCAAAATAATAGATGTATTTATCTGGATTATATTTACATTTGAAGACAATTGTTGACATTAGTAAAATTGTCATCTTTTACATGTCTTTCTGCTTTTACTCCCAACATTCAGACCTGTGTGAGCATTTTGTTGTTACTAATCATTCCACTCATTTATAGATACAAGTAAAGTCAGTTCCTGAATATTTTTTTTTGTTTCTTTCTATTTTGCACTGTTGACTTCTACAAAGAAAAATAATTCAGTAGCTTTGTGAAAATAAATACCTTTGTCAGAAAAAGAATTTCAGTGCTTTTACCAGTGAACTAGTTTGTTTTTGGTTTTTTTTTTTTTTTTTTTTTTTTTTTTTTTTTTTATGTTTTCTTTTTCTTCTCTTACATGTTCTGTCTTTCTGAAAATTTTTCCACTTAGCATATGGTCCTTGTAAGAAACACAACCTCTAGCATTTTAAAAATTTGGGCTACATAATGATTATAAAATCATGCAAAAGAGGAAAATATTTCTGAGGAATAAGAAGAAATATTTGGTAAAACCATATTTTCTTGTTTAGTTTGAATTATTCTCTGGATTCAATCTATGATTCTCAAGTTTATAAATTGCAATATGAATGACTTTGAGGAATTCTGAAAAAAAAATATCTCTGCTTTTACTTTTAATGCTGAGACAGGAATCAGAGTGCCTCAATATTGCCCACCATTTTTTTTCTCATGGAATTTCTAAATCAGGCTTCGGTTATTTTTTTTTATTTTGTGTTCTCTTCCTTCATTCACCTTCTGACGTGTATATAGATCAAAGATGGTTGAAAAATTCAGTTAGACATTTCATGTGTATTTTGATGACCAAGTCTCTGAATCTTTTGCTGGAACACTGGGGAGTGGTTCAGTGTTCTTTGATCCTAGATTATACAACAATGTTTTCTTTGATTACAACTTCTCATTGCATAATAGCCAGTTCTCCCCTTTTTTTTTTTCCCTGTAATATCTGAGATAGTCTGTTTTAGGATAACCAGAACAAAAAAAAAAAAAAAAGAAGGAATTCTGAGCATGAGTCTCTAATCAACACAAGTTAGAGGACAGTGTTTGTTTCTGTGCTGAATAGATGCATATGGCAAGTGCTTTGAAACAAGTCAGGACTAAAAGGAAATGATCTGCAGTCCTCTGCTTGAGCACATGTTTAGATGAGATTAAAAAAAAAAAAAAAAAAAAAGAAAGGAAAAGCAGATTTAAGGATTTATTAGACCTCAAAGTGGGAAGCAGATGTAAAGTTTAAGGGTAGTAATGCTTAAACTCTCATGTAACTGTTCAGAAACAGACATGTAATATAAGACAAACAGTCATCTTTGAAATTAAAAGCCATTATGATTTCAGTGTTGCCACAAAATCAATATCCTAGCCTAATTCACCAAAGCCACAGTAAAGAAAATGAAATAACTAAAATATCTTCATGAGGTCAACCTGTCAAAGAAACTTATACTACAATACGATTTTACGTTGTTCAGTGGCTTACTGAACAATAGGTTTCTTTTATCTTTTGAAGTCTACAATAGGTCCCAAGAGAAACGAAGCACCGAAAGCATGAAGCCCCTGTATCAGAACATGTCACCAATGAAACGTAAAATGAACCCTTAACAATGGATTAAGTTTTTTTTCTTGACTAAAATCTCTCTTCTTAATTTAAAAAGATGAAACTGTAGTAACCTCTTAAACTCTGTTCTGTCTCTTTTTGAAGGAGAAATTTTGATTTCAAGTGTGTCAATATCTTGTATCCTTTTAGAAGAAAAGCACTTTGAAAAGGAGCCGTTTTCTTCATCTTGTTTCCTACACATCATGGGGAGAGGAAGAATATTCTTTAGGAAAGATGGAGTTATGAGCATATACCTGTACCATGTGAGTCATTTGGCAGAGAGTCATTGTGGTATAGCTGCAAAAGTTGGTCCTTCATGCCATTAGAAAATTTAAGATTTTATTTATAAGGATGATGGTCTGCCTGGGTCAATGCACATGTGCTGGGCCATAGAAATCCATAATGGTCTCTTTAGTACAGGGCTTTAAATAGTCTCCTCAGTAAAAATGATTTTATAGTAAATTTAGGAAAAACCTGAATTGCAATTTTAGGACTAATTTAGTTATCTAGTATTGATTGCACTTAATTAGTTAGTGATTTAACATAGGCTCCCAGAGATTTAGGAAGAAGCTATTATTGTATTGCTATTGTATACCTTTCTGAAAGTGTGGGATTTCATTATTATTAAAGTCTACTTTCAGTTGCACTAGAGAAATACTTTGAGTAAAAACTCTGAAACAAAAGAAAAAAATCATTAGATCAACACCTTGTTTCTCAGTCTCAGCAGATCAGAAGCTGTCCCTCACAATATTTCTACACTGAGCAATGCAATGTTATGATAGCATCTACTGTCTCTTTTTCAGTTAACTAAATTGGTTACAGTGGAAGACCACACTCATCTAGCTGTTCTACTTACAGAAAAGCTAATTTGAGCATCTTTACCTGGCAATGCATCTGCTTACAGTTATCTATTGTCAGGATTTTAATTTGCCAAATACTTTCAGCCATGTAATGCTGCTTTTACTTCTTGCCAGTTCTGTGTTGGCTTTGGATCTTGATAATGAATGCTGATAAATAATTCTTTAGTATCCTTGTAAAAATGCCATCAGAAATTGTCTAGAAGTGAAATAGTGATAGTCCTGACCATGGTTGATTAAAAGGTGTAGGGCATATTCTTCTGTTACATATTCATAAATAAAAAGGAAATTTACAACACTTTATATTTAAAGGCTTCACCTAAAATGTGCTAATGTCAGTAAAAGTTCTTTTGTTGATTTCAGGGGTGAGTTAGTGGATTGTATTTTGCAGGTAGTTCTGGCTGAAGAAAAGAAGTCAAAAGATTTATTAAGCATTAGAAAAATGCAATCTGATTAGAAATTAGACATTCCTAGCTAATTGTACATGATGAAAAAAGGAAAAAAAAAAAAGTTAGTTTTGGGGTAATCATGAAGATAGCTTTCCCAAATCAAGATAGGGAACACTGTGAAAAAGGTTGTCCATAAATAAACCCAACTGGCAAGGAGACATTTCTACGTGATCTGTGGCATCCAGTCCATTAGTACAATAAGAGGATGAATAGAAATCTACTTCAGAAAAAGAACAGAAATTCCCATGTGCTACCACTTCTTGGAAACACCTATTTTCTGAGTAAATGTAAAGTAAGGAGGAGTATATCTGGTATTTATTTCTGTTTGGGAATATGTCTCAGTGTGGAGAAATAGTTTATATTGGCTGGCATACACGATTAAGTCTGACTAAGATACAGATATTCTATTGTTTTCTTCTGGATTAAGTGAATGGCAAAGGGTTGTTACAGAAACTGTTTCATATAATCCCTGACTAAAGGGACAAACACACCCAGTCACTTTTCAAGATCTAAGAAGGAACAGAAAGAACTTTAAAAATTCAACAGTAATGGAGAAGTGATTTGACAAGTCACGGTTAGAACCACAAAGATCATTCCTCTAACATTTGAGAAAATGAAACCTACTTGGTACTCCTTCATCACCATGCATGCACCCTCAATTAAAGCAGTGCCCCTGATAGCAGGCAGTATAATCTGCATTTTATTTCACTCATGAGCAAAATAACAAGTTACTCAGGCCTGCGGCACTCATGAGTGATATGGGCCGTGTAATATCCTCTCCATTGAGTTTCCTATTATTAAGCTTGAAATAAAGAGTTCAAAATTAACTGTGACAATGATTTTATCTAGCATTGGCATCACCATTAGCTTCTGCAGTTTACTGCTAATAAAAGTTTAAATTTGCTATTACTTGTAATAACCTTTTTGCCACCTTAGCTGTAGGAATTAGACAAAGCACCCTGCCAAAACATGGCTAATGACATTTTCTAGTTGCGCGAAAGAATTGGCTAGAAATAGTCACTGTTATTTATAAAGTCTTAATACAATGAAGTACAATATTTGGTACTTCAGCTGATTAATTTGAAGCACATGCTTATTTTAGCAGGCATCAGTGTTTCATGGTTCACATATTTAGCTGACTAACTTTGCATGCAGTCTGTCAAATGCATAAGCATTCTCTCTGCAGCTGTCAGGCTGCTTTGAAAAACAGACACACAAGTGAGTACAGGTAACTTCATATTTCTGAAGCATTGCCAAGATATTCTGTTTAGAATGGATGTTAATGAGGCAAAATCCTGAAAAACTTTCAGATCCTAAAGATATCATCCCAAAAGAATTTTATATAGTGCTGTCCTGATCTTTTCTATACTGGTATAAATCAAGAACAACTGCACTTGAGTCATTGGACTTGTACCATAGCATAAGCTGTGGGACTGAAATCTGGGGCTCAAAATCCACTTTATTATCCTTACAATCTTTGTTTATCCTTTTCACATCTTTTCTAAGCTATTGGTTTTCATGCTTCCTATGTGCAATTTGCAATGATTTCACTGGGGCAAGGATTTCAGCATCTTTCATCTGACATAGTGCCATCCAGAAGTACAGATTGTTAAATAATGGTAAAAATCACAAAAGAATTAAGGAGAGGCATGCCAATGAAGAGGCAAAAGCAAAACACTCAAGCTGAAGTGGAAAAAACATTTAGATCTCATTAGATAGAGTCTTCTAAGTAGATACACAAATTCTGTACAACTGCAGAGTCACACAGGTCCTAATAGGATGCAGAGGGAACAAGAAACCAGGTAAAGTAACCAATAGGGGAATTGACTGATGGTGAATATATATCAAATACCTTTTTTGACATAGTTTTCACAGCTTGGAATACTGACTTTAAGATATATGCCTATGCTTTTCTTTTAAAATGTATTTTTCTTTTTAAAAGTGAATGGTCACTTATTCCCTTTTAAATAACATATAATTGGTTAGTTCAATTATGCAGGATGTGATTCTGTGTTCACATACAAATCTTTACATGCCTGGAACTTGACCTGGCTTTTGGATTGTATACTATTCTAGAGACAAATACCTAGTAAAGCTGTTCCAGAAAGTAATAAAAAAAAAAAAAAAAAAAAAGGGGGGGTGGGAGGGGGGAGTTTAAAAGACTGATTGAATAGAAAGGAGCCTAGGAGGTCATAGTTCTGTAACCTTGGGATTTAGACATTGCCAGAGAGAGGGGAAGATCTTGGTTTCAGTCACTGCTCTGTGGCAGTAACAGTTTTATGTGACAGTTGCTAAATATACATAATTTTTGGAGAATAGATTGCTAAGTAGTGTCTCAACTCCTAGAGCTGAGAGTATTAAATGTATATTCTAAACAGAAGGTGGCCATGGTGTTCCTTGTGGCCTTACTCTGGCATAAATGATCTTTAATTCTTCATTTTGTGCATGTGGAACAACTGTAGATGAAGCAGAGAGTATTGTATTCATTTCCTCTCCTCATTTCTTCCCTTTGTCACGATGTGATGGTTGGGAAACTGCAGGGAGATGGGTGAAACTAATACGAATGTCATGAAGGACTGAAATGAACAGAGCCAGGGTTTTCCAGGACTACAGTGGCCAGATGTGTGTCTTCTTGATCATCCAGTGGAATTAGAACATAAGAAAGTAACAGAGAGTTGTCAGGAGATCAAGAGGAAGAAGAGAGATCTTGTTGATGCTCATCATGTGCCTGCAGTTCTATTTTTGATTGCTTATTTTCCCTTTCCCCACTGCCTCATCATTACTTCATAAGAACCAGGCAGAAAGTAATGGACCATGGGAATAGCAAAAAGAAGTTAATTTAAAGGAAGCTAAGACTGAAGCATGATCACAAGTCGGGAAGGAGAATTCAGGTGAGTGTGTGAAAGCTGGTAGAGAGAGAAGAGTGAAAGGACTGACAAAAGGATAGGTGCTATGGGGTTAAGATATTCTTTCTCTGCTAATTTACTCTATTATCCTTTAGTCTAGACTTTGGCTACCAGGGCAGTTCAAGAGAGAAAAGCTATAGCAGTGTCATCAAATCAGTTTTATTTTGAAGAAAAAAATGAAGAATTTTTAGGTAGTATTTTTTCATCTTTCATTTCTTTCTCTATTTCTCACCTCCCTCCACCTTAGGCTCCCAGCTTGGATTTTATATATCATGCAAAGCTTCTTTCATTAATAGCAGCTCAGATTACCCTGATTATAGTACCATGTCTTTAGAGTGCTAGTCCAGCAAAGAGATTATTTTAATAATGATGCACTCAGTACACATCTTACAAATATGCAGTTTCAGTTCTTTGAGTAGCATTTGTAGTTCTTGTTTCTTTCTTCTAGATTTTAAATTAGTTTTTTTATTTTAAATAATTTAACTTGCTTGAAACCATGGCTGTGTGGAGACATAGGCTCATTATGTTGATACATCAGCTGAGAGAAATCTCAGCAGTGAGGATGACGATGAAGGTTGCAATATATTATCTTACAAAAGGTCATTCTGATGTTACTCTTCTTAGTGCTGCCATCAAGAGGTCAGTGCTCCAAGCAATATGCTGATATCATGTGGGTGTAGGTGTTCATAGATAGGCTTGAATACTTCTTGAGACTTTTAGAGCAGTGAAGAAATATTTTTAATTGGAGGAGCTCCAACTCTAGCCTTGAAGCTCTGTTGACACTAATTCTGATGGCAATAATATGTTGAATATATGGTGAATAATTTCTAACTAGTGCTAGGCAATGGACTTCCAAAACTTCCAAGTTCAAGGAACTGTTTTGAATTTCCATTTGAAAATGTTGTAGGTATATTTGCATGTGATGTCTGAGAAAGTACTGAACAAAGGATAAAATGCTCTGTTCCTAAGTAACTTGAACATGCAAAATGTTTCGTTCTGTGTCTTCTGCTTCCTCCCTAGAGTAGAAGAACACTGGGAGGGAGAATGAGAGACATTAACAATATTTCATCACCAAAATGATGGATTTCTAGTAGCTTGCTTTTGTGCATATCTTGCTACTTTAGTTCAAGAGGTTCTCTTTAGGTATATCAAAACTAAATAATCTTTTAGACCCCATTCCTGAAAAGATTGTTCTTAGTTCTGTTCATATGCTGAACTCTCAAGTCAGTGGTACCTCTGACATAAATGAAATGCTAAAAATTAAACATCTGTGTAATTAGTCACAGAAGTAAGGATAGGTAACACCAACAATTTCCTGAGTTGTTCTGTAAGCGCAGTGAAGTCAGTATATATGTATCAGTCAGACATTTTATTTTAATGAAGGGATATTCTTCTTTAGACCTGGTAAAAAGAGCAATGAAAATTATATCTATGCCACTTTTTATCTTTCAGGGTATATTAGATGTTTTCCATAATAAATCTTGACCTCTACAAGCTTTATCTGAATGACACAGATCAGGTAGTCGTCCTACCTATGTGATTAAATTCAGATGGTGCTAATATATTTTTACCTGATATGCTTTGGCCATGGTTCCATCACCTTTAAGGCTATGCATTCAGAAGTGATACTTTCAGCCAATCACCTTTTAATTAAAAATGTAATTTAAATTTTCTTCTTTCCTGACACAAGTGAAATTCCTATACTAAAATTACACTCCCTTCCCCTTTCCCTTCCTTCTCTGTTTTTTTTGCGTTTTGAGTGTACGTTTCAAACAGGTCAGCATGTGTTACCTTAAGTGGAATGAGCATACTTAAAGACTATATATGATCCTCTCGTGATACAGCTGTTAAAAAAGGATTCTAGGTTTTAAGTTGAAAGACCATGGCCGTCTTACCTTGATGACAAACATGCTACAGAGTTAATGTCAAAATTAGGATATTTTTTGACTGAGATGCTCTGTAGAGAGAGAATTGGATATAGAGCAGCTTGAAATTCAAATTGAGTGGATATGCAAAATAAACTTTAATCAAAATTTGTGAAAGTCTCTCTTTTAGAGAGAAGGCATTGCTTAAAGTATCCAAGTCTGTCAAACAGTCGTTCTCAGTGGGTACTTGTGTCATTTATTTCTGAGTCAGCATAGTGGGGAAAGAAGCTGAGGAGGGCAGTGTGGGTTGTGGATGTCCTCAGCATACGAGGTGGTTTCTGGGCTGTGGGAGTGCCGCAGTACCACCATGGTCACCAGTTCTCTTGCTCTGAACTTTGTTTCCTTTCCCTGTCTTAGCATGCTCTCTAGCTGGCCTGACCTGCTGTTTGGGGTTTCCATGTGTCTTTCTCTGGCCAGACGGGGCTGTTGTGAACCGTCCCATCTTCTTGTGTAGCTTCTATCCAGAGCAATTAATTTTTGTGGTATAAGTGGAAAGGGAAGGAATTGAGGAGGAGAAGAAGAAAAAATATGAAAAAGCTCCTTTCAGCACAAGATTCGTTTTGGCTAAGTTAAAGTAATTGTGGAAGTATGGTTGTAAAAGCAGTAACATATAGCTAATGACAGAAACAATTGTTCTTAGTGTAACTTAATTATGTTAATCGATTTGACAACTTGAGAGAAAGGGTTTTTTGTATGAATGAGTGTTAGCTGGAAGAATTCCTGTGGAGTGGAGATAGAAACTGCGATTTAGCACCAGTGAGTAGAGGGAGATCGGTAGGAGGAACAGTAAGATGACTGTAATGGGCCATAAAACTAATGTCTTTATTGAATCCATGATTTTTAGTATCCGTTAGTTATTGAGTTGCTGGATTAGCTCTGGAAGGTATTCTGTAAATCTTGTGTGGGGGTGAAGGCTGAAAGGTCATTGGGGAGGGGCTATTTTGTGAAAACATTTTCCTGCTAATAGCTGTATTCTTTCTTTTTATTGACCATATGAATTTACTTTGGCACAAAATATATGAATTGTTTTTAAAATGGTTGCTATGAGAACATTGTCCTCCCCAGTATAGGGTTCACTGGGTGGTAAAATAACATCCCATACCATCACAGCTTGCCTTAAAAATGTATAAACCTGAACATGACTCTAAGAGGCTTTTGGCATGGGCTTATACTTCCTCATCCTGCTCTCAGATGCTGAATTTGCTCTCATAGCAAAAGTCTCCAGGATATCCAACAATTGCATGCTATTAGAGAAGGAAAAGCATTTTGGAGTGCTCCAGAGAAATAAAAGTTCTAAGGAAAGTTAATAGGTTTTATTTGGACCTTTTATCAAGTCTGAAAGAGAAGAAATAAACTCCCCAGTGAAGTATCATTAGACACAACTTTTGGCAGTCAGTGTAACAGCTCTGGCACTGACTGGTCCCACTCTCCCGTGCTGGCTTGTGGCCTTACCTCTTTCCTTGTCCCAGCTCCTCTGAGTCCCTTAGTTAGCTGGGACAGCTTACTGTAATGACAGAAAACTATTTAGATAGTTTACTGGATGAGTCTTCTTCTGACTTGTTGTGCTGATTTGGCTCAACAAATGGCCTGCTCATGCAGGCATGGTTGGGTGAATGCTGCAGGCGGTGGGAGGGAGGGGAAGGACAACAGGAGGGGGTGGTGAGGCAGGAGCAGGGCACCTTCAGCAGCAGCCAGGCCTTAGATCAGCTTGGGCATTTCATCTGGCTCTGCGGCTGGGTGGGTTAGTGGCATGAACACCTCAATATGTGGGTCAGCTGGGCAGCTTGAGAAAGAAGGGAAATAGGCCGCTGAGAAATAGGGAAGTAAGAGACTGTCAGCAGGAGGAGGTGTGTGAGAGGAAGGCTGTGGTGGGCCATAACCAGTGTCTCAGCTGGGTCTGTGATTCTTTTTTCTAATTCAGTAGGGTTATGAATTTCAATTTCTGTGAACATCTTTTGAAGGATTTTTGTAGATCTCTGTGGTGAGAAGTGAGAATAATGGGTGTGAATGTTTATGAATGCTGAAGAGTGACTAAGCCATCAGAAAAGAAGACCTGTAAAAATGTTAGTTTGCAAAGACTACAAGGAGCTTAACATATAGTCCACTGCTATTTCTAGCAGGAACTGAGGGAAAATCCCACACTTTTTAACCTTAAACACAATTTGTCATGAACACTATACCTTAGCAGCTTCAAGAGAAATTGCACTTTCATTCTTGTGGAGCTTTTAGCTTGTTCTTTAAGGTCCACAAGGCAAAAACTGCTGGCAGACCAATGACACTGAACAATCCTTCAAGAACTACTAGGAGAAATTATCCTCAAACATTTCATCTTTTGAAAAGCCAGCTTTCCTCTCAGAGAGAACAGTCAGTCTATTAGCTACAAAATATATCTGGCTCCATTATTGCAACAAATCAGGCGTCTGGTGGTAGGCACAGGAAATATAAGCTTAAGTATAGAGTCTCAGCTCTTGGAGTAATTCTTGTTCTTGTAAGCATTCAAGGGAGGCTGGAGTGCTGTCAGAGCATGAGATGTTATTCTGCTGGCTGGTGACATCCACAGTGTGTCTTATCTTTTTATTAAAAAAAAAAAAAACAACAAAAAACCTCATAAGTACAACTAGATACAAATAAAGTAAGCATCATGAGAATGAAAGAATGGCTGAAACCGTAAAGCAACTGTAACAAATTAGGTTATATTTGCCTGACTCTTGAGATAGCCTGAAAGAGTAATCCTGAATAACAGTGTTTTTACCCAGAAGCTCAGATTTAATTCCCAAGTCTTGAGCACCTCTGTCCAACACAGAGCTTCGGTGACTTTGTTGTGGAGAGGCAGAGCAGACAGGACCTTTTGACATGTGTAGGCATTTCACAGTGAGTAACTGCTGTGTCCCCTCCTTTATCCTAATTTCCATTTTTGAAGAGAGAAGGAAAACTGAGTGTTTAAAATAGATTTATGGTCCTGGAAACATAATGATGCAGGAGAAGGGTGCTTGCATTTATATCACTTAAGCAAGGTCCTTGGTCATAACCCTGGAAAATCTTAAAATCATGGCTTTATTATGCACAGGAAAACTATTTTAGGCAGGCTTCAGGAGCTTGTCGGTTACTAGGAGCACAGACCTAAGAAGCCAATGTTATCATGTTCGTAATAAGAGGATCTTCATAACATATTTTCCTCTTCATATTGCTGCTAGATTTATAATATTATAAGCTACCAGAACAACCTGTGTGTCTGTGTTTAAAATACAAACTTTGCTGTGTAATGACTTACCACTAAATCCTGATGTATTTTTGTTTTGTTTCATTTCATTTTGTGGCTCATTTGTTGCTCTGCACTCCTAAAGATCTTCAACTCTGTGCTTTCTTTCTAAGTCATGAATGAATTTTTAAAATAAGCACTTGTACTGTGAACCATAAAGCAAAATACAGAGATGGAATCAAAAGAAGGAGGTAAATTACTTTTAGTGTTCTGCAAAGAAACTTTCACTTGGCTTTTCCTGTTCTGAAACTGTAAAAATCAATATAGAAACATATATTCTGAAGGCAGGTCATCTGTGCACTGGGTGTTTGTAACAGTGAGCTTTGAAGGGGATACTTATGTCCTGCCTGACATGAATCTACAGTTCTTTGCACTAAGTGTCCCCATGAAACTGCATTTTAGCTGTGGCTATCCGTCTCAGTGGCTATTACTTTTTACTGTTTCAGACTCCTATCTTTTATTATGGATTTGCTGATAGATCAATATGACACAGGCAAGATAAAAGTCAGTTAGCTGTACATGTCTATTATAAGCTTGAGACGTCAGAGAGCATTTTTTTTGGAATAGAAAGAATATGCCATCCACCAGAAGTCACACAAATATTACTTTTCTGTTAAGTAAATCCAAGGTTCCTTTTAGTTTCCCTCCAGTCAATCCATTGTTGAACATCATTATTTTGAGATCCTCTTGGCCATTCAGCATCACTGAACTGAGGAAAACAGACCTGAAAAGTGAGAATAGAAGTTGTTTTTTTGTGAGAAAGAGGCAGTAGATGGGAGTGCTGACATGTCCATATTCTAACAAGAAAAAATCATGGTATGCGTGCTCTATTATAAACTTTATTACAAGCCAGGGTGAAACTTGCCAGTTTTAAACTGACAGCATGAAAATAAAGAAGAGAAGTATAGGTTCTGTGATGAGACTTCAAAACTTCTGAGAACAGGTGGAAATTGCCATAATAAAATCTCTGTTATGAAGCTGTCCAGCCGAAAAAATACCCTGGGGCCACTTTCTGATCTGGATAGGAGAGAAAGCTAGCAGGTCTGTGAGACCTGGGCCTGGCAGAACAGATTGTTGGGTGCACCATGGACTGCACCTGCCTGGGGCTGCAAGCGTGGCCCGTGATGCCTGCTCTATTAGAGCCTTTTAATTGTCTTCAGGGTCAAAAAAGTGTAGGACCGATTTTGAAGCTTTTCCTGAAATTAGGATGCATATGAAGGTTTCCTTTGATATTGATTCCTTCACAAGACTACTTTTCCTTGCTTAACAACCTGGCTTCATGAAATATTTAGAAAATCTCTTGGAGACTCTTTGTCAATTTCTTGAAATTGGCAACAGTTAGAAAAATTATTAACAGGGAACATACACACACCAACTATGATAAAATTCTTGTACTAAGATTTATAATATTGGTCCTCACCAAACCCAGTTTGCAGTTTTTCACAGGTTGGTCACCAACTTTTTAACTTGGACCTATATTTTACCTCTCAATTTGTGATGAGCCCCATTAAACTGTTTGTTCCCAAGAGCTGAGGGAAGGCTGGGGAACTGGATGTTTATATTTATTCTTTTCATTTATAGCTGCACTTTTCTGAAGATGTAACCATAAAAAAAAAAAAAAAAAAAAAAGCATCAGTAATAGAACAATAAATGTATGGTGAATATTCTTACTGAAAATACTTTGCACTGGAAAAAAGTGTACTTAGTAGTTTGTTGGATAATACAGCACAGTGTTAATTTTGAGCCAGTTCAAAGAAAGATTGTGCATGAGTTTAAAGTATTTTCTGGTTTTTTTTTTTTGTTTTTTTTTTTTTTTCTGAGGTGTTCTCCTTTCATGAGATTTTTTTCTTAAATACCCATCATTAAATGCAATCTGATACATTCTCAAAATAAAGCAACAGTATTTTTAAAGGTCAAAGTGTAACTTTTCTGATTTGAGGAGCATCTCAGAAGGGACCAAACTTTATTATCAAGGAAGTACCCCAATCTTCTGTCATTTATTTGATTTCATAAAAAAATGATATCCTACAGAATCATCTTTGCCTCCAGAGGCAGCTATTCAGAGTTGTGCCTACCTTCATGCTTCATCAGTACTTCCAATGTGCTTTACTGGAAGTGGTAATACTTTTGCAAGAAGGATGTATAAAAGGATGGGCCTATTATGTTTCTTCATGTAACAGAAAGGAGTCTGTACAGGTACTCTGAAATAACTTGGGAGAGATTCCTTTGTCTCTATTAAACCTTTTTTTTCAGTTACTGGTACTATAAATGCAACAGTAAGTGGTAATAACAATGCAGAAGTCTTATCCGAGAAGGACTTTCAGAAGTGATTAAACTGTCAGTTCTTTTAGATATTGTTAATTGCTGTGTCCCAGGAGATTATCTGCAGCTGGAATTTAAGGTAAATTTGTGTACATACTGGGTGGTTTGAAGTGCCTCTTCCAATGAGAAGATATCACAGAGCCTGCTCTCAGAGAATAAAGTGTATTTCAGTTGATGTTACTTGATAAGGTTACTTTATAAAATGTCTGGGGGTTTTGTGTGTGTGTGTGTGTGTTGTGTTTTGATTTTTGTGGTTTTTTGTATTTTTTTTTTCTTATTGTTGTTGTTTTTTTCAAGTCAAGTAGGAGGATCTTCCAATCTGTCTTTGAGAAAACTCATATTTTTGAAAGGACTCAATGCAGATTTTGTTGGAGGGGTAAATTCCTGTACTGTGCATGCAGTGGGTGGCCTGGAAACCTGGTGTTAATTTCAAACTGTGAGCTCAGTCTTAGCTTGATGTTTCTGAATTGTATGCCAGCATGTATATGGAAGTGTACAATTTTACAGGCGAATATGCAGATGAGTGCAAACAAATAGTAATTACTTAAATAAGAAGGATGAAAAATTGAAGTGATAGAGCACTAGATTCTTCTTCAGTGACTCACGGTGCCAGTGTTGTACATGTTCCCAAGGGTTAGTGGCACTCTGAGTGGAGCTATCAACATCTTTTTTATATTCAGTCCCTCATATTAGTGGTACTTATGGTACTTGCTGCTGCATCTTTAAAAAAAAAAAATTAAAAAAAAATCTTCTGTCTGAATATTTTTAAGATGGCAAAAGAAAAGTGGCATTGTTTGAAAATCCCAGTGGTGTCATAATGAGACTTCGCATAAACATTAGATCAAGCAACCGTAAGCAGTCTGTGAATTATTCTGGGAAGTTTTTAAACATGGGATACATGACATTATTTAAGTATTTATAAATGTCATCTCATCTGTTATAAGGAAAGCTAATAGACTGTTTTGCAGACATTTCAGCTCCAAAAAGCAATTGCTTCTGTAATCTATTTCTATAAAATCGGCAAAAGTGGAAGCAGACGTACTGTGGGTCAATACTAGTGAAAGGCCTCTCTGCAGACAAAAGATTCACAGTCCATTAAGTTTCAGGTCTGCCCTGATATGAATTCCTCTGATGTATTACTATTATATCCTATTTTTGTTGACTCAGTTACTATGTCAGCAAAACCAAACATTTTGGCTTGTGTCCCAGCATCAAGCTGTCTATGGAGGGTATGTGTTTGCCTCCACCACGACAGTAATGAGAAACTGGCATTAGTTTGATTTGCATAATTGTACGCTTCTAGCTTAGACTCTGTGTCAGTAGGAGACAACTTATTGTGATGATATTCACTGCACATTATTCGTTTTGTGCAATCAGCATTTATTTATGCAAATTTCATCATTACAAGAGGTCATTTTCCAACCTTCTACCATGAAATCACTTTCTCTGCCAATGAACAGTAAGAAAACACCATGGGAGAGCAGCCAGGTATATTTGTCATTCACACTCATTGACCAAGACACTGCAAAAGGTTTATTGTGTGTGTGCATATGTTTTTAAAATTATGTTTTATGAAAGACTGACAGCTCTGATGACAAAACTAAAATTTGATAGACCACATGTGATTATTTTAGACAAATGCTGTCAAAAAAGACATACACAAAACCCAAAACAAAACCAACTCACTGTCTCACTAGTTCTGAGAATTTCTTTAAGAATAATTTATAGACTGAAAAAAATATTTTGTGTTCCCCAGATGATCAGTGGAATGTTTTCTGTGATAAGAAGCAGAACCCTGTAATTTATTCATGTGAGAGATAAAAAGACAGAATAACAAACTAGGATGTCCCACTTGTAACAGCAACCTGAAAAAGCAATAAATGTTGAAAAAGCTTATCAGAATCATTTGGATCTTAAAGATTCATGAACTAACCTTCAAGACTCTCTTGACAAAAATGTTTCCAAGGTCACATTGTTTATCTTATCATTAGTGGTAGAGGAGCCTCTTAAGGTTTAGTTTGCAAGTAGATGAAACAACACCAGAAATTATACTTTTCCCTAGACAATCACTTCTAAGTTTAAAAAGAATTAAAATACATCAGTGCTTAAAAGGTAGGAGGAAATTACACAGAACAGGTAAATTGGGAGCTAGTTGATTCTGACAGAGTGATGAATACTTAACAGATTGCATCTTCACAAGAGGCACAGAGAGTTCACTGGACTTGCTAGCATCCAAACTATTGCTGAAAGGAAGAGAATGAGAGCCCAAACATGGCTTCACCTTTTATTTTCCCTCAAATAATCAATAGGTTTCCTAGAATTCTGAGTAGAAAAAAATGAGATGTACTGTATCAGCAGTTAGACTAAAATAATATAAGTATTATAACTATATACAAAACAAAACCCCCAGATGGGCCACATTTACAAGGAATGGTTGAGCTTCTAATGGTCCTCTGTATTCCAAAAAAAATCTGTAAATCAGATGTTGTACAGCACAGGGAAAAAAAAAAAGCTATATTTTGAAAGAATAAATGTAGTTTAAATCTGTTTATATGCTGACTAAGAAAGAAGCATTCTAATAGACAAGCTCATGCATCTGGGAGAGAAATTTCTATCCACAGGTGTGCATCAGATGATTAGTTCCTAAATATTTGTACCATTCTTGCTTCATGTGGGAATATAATCCTCTGTCCCAACATATGATGTTCCAAACTTGTTGAGTGAAAAGGTGCTTAAAGAAAACTCAGCTGGGCAGTCAGTCCTGTATGAGCCCCCAAGTGATAAATGAAGCTATGTAAACTCAGAATTTAATAACAATATACTGCTCTTCATATCATTTACCCACAGTCAGTCCACATACTGGATTAAGATTAGAAACTGCATAGATAAGACTTCCTGATATATATTTTTTTTAATTCTATTTTTCCTTTTTTTTTAGTCATGAGCTAATTGAGAAATAAATAAGGGGAGCCAAATTAAAAGAATTGTATTAATACTAGCTTCAGAAACAGAATGAAAAAATGGAGTCCTAAAAGAAAAAAAAAAATCTATAGAAGAAAAGTGAAGAAAAAGGGTAGAAAAAAGCGCTGTAAAATACAAAAGTCTCAGTGAGGTAAAAAAATAAAAAAATTAGTTTCATGGTAAGATCCAGTGCCCTTAGAATAAAGTACCACAATTGGAAATTACCCAGAATAAAAAAGGGCCAAATGAGATGAACCTATTGGACACAGATAAGAGGCAGAAATACTCAAAATGGAAGTAAAGCAGATACTCATCTACAATGTTTACAGAGTCTTTGTGCTAGCCAAAGCACAGGAGATGTAGCCTTGAACTAACAACAAGGTGAACTCTGAGTAAGTACCATGAACAGATGACTAAAATGGACAACATAGATGTATGATAATGGAAAGACAACTATTTGGGGACTGAAAAACATACAGTGTATTGAATATTTTTGAGAAACTATTAGAGGAACCTGACTCATGGAATGAAATACTCCACGAGGCATATTTGCAGCACTTCAGAAACCCCAACTGGGTAGCTTAAAGGCAGAGGCAGGAAAAATTGACAATAGCAGCCTGAGGAACAAACAGTTGCATCTGGAAGAAATGAAGGTCAGATTTTTCTCTAAAACTTGACTTTGAAAATTGCTTTCAAAGAGAACAAAACCCCTAACAACGGTATTCTTTCTAATTTCACTTTTATGTTGCAGAACCGGTTTAAGTAACAAATAAGAACTTCCTCCCTTTGTTAATTAGATGGATATATCATATGCAAAAGCATTCCTTATGGACACTTTGATTTCATGAGGTCTTCACTTACAAGCTGCTCCAGGCATGGCAGTGATAGCTAATGAATGCTGCTTCTACATTCTCTCTGAATAGTTATTTTGTCTGTTCATGCTTCCTGGTCAGAGAGAATCATGGTGGAAGGAACTGGAGAAACTCAGGTGTGTCCTCTGCTAGTAGCGGACAATGAGAATTCTTGTCATTTATTCTAAAATGAATAGATACTCTTTAACTCTCAGGTTTTAATCTCATGTCATGCTACAGCTAATATAGGTAGAAGGTGAATTATATAACCTACCTTCTGACCGTCATATCTCTAGCCCAATTAAAATAGTCAGTCTGGGGTTTCAGCATGGTTCTCATCTGTCAGGCATGGCACCAGACTTTCTTGTTGGAATTCAAGAGAAGTATTTCTGTAGAAGACATGACATAGTTGAGTTAAAAATTCCAAAGTTTGGTCTATATTATTCTGACTAAGTCTTTACGTCTCCTTCCATTGTACCTGAATTTGTGGAGTTCTGACTTATAGAACAAGCTCTTGTATAAGTCTTCTAATACTGCCTGGCTACGATTAATCCAAAATAAAGTAAAGTTAGTTTGTCTAGAAATTAGAGATTGAGAACTGGGTAAATCACAGAGAAGAGATTTGTTCAGATGTGCTCTTCAGTGATATGCATGAAAATATATGTCAAATCCTGAAGTTGTATTGATGTGCTAAATTCTTGCAGTCACTGCTTAGATTCTCTGGTAACTGAGTATGGATTGTCAAGGCAAATATATGGAGAAATGGAGAAGACTGTGGGGTCTTGAAATCGGGGTTTGATGTCTGAAGTTGTGTGAACTTTGATTATAGTCTAGTGTTTCAGTCCCAGTCTGTCTCTAATTTTATACCTGCTCTGTGTGTATGTACTATGGAGTTCTCTTTCTATTAAAAGACATCACGTGAGGTACATATTGCTTAGCAGTCATCCAAACTGTGCCAGTGGGTTCCTTTTATCTAAATCAACAGCATGTGTGGATGCTTGTTGCAGATTTCAAGTACACTATGCCAATGATTCACACAAGGCAAAGGCCTGTTTGTTGAAAAGAAATCTATGGCTATGGCAATTATGATGTAGCTGAACTGTTCTAATGGTGAAGTGTCTTTGATTCTATATAATAAAAAACATACAGCCTTGGAAATATTTATTAAAATTTTTAAAATGTATTATAACTCTTGATTTGTGGATGGGCAGAGTGAAAAAAGCAGAAACATTATACAAGGTTCGGGAGAATGCCAACTGCTTTGAAGTTACATTTTAACTTTTGCAGTTACCTTTCCAAACTCCACTGCCATCCTCAGTGGATTTGATTCAGATGATGAGGGTTAGAGATTCACCTTATCAGTCTTTAGCCATCAAAAGGGAGCACTTAAAAGTTGTCACCGGGGCATCTTTTGTGATAAGTGGAGAGAGGAAGGCATGTTCAGAGGCTCATTCTGCTGATCTTTTGTTATCGCCTACATGCTCCTCCAAAGATGTTTGTTTTTTCCATTTTTTCACAGAGGAGATGTAGGTGACTTGTTTAGAGTAGGTGCTTCGCTTTCCAATGGCTGGTATTAGCGTGGGTAAATCTGTGCGGACAGCACCACAGATCCACAATGAGTGTCATACTTTTCACCTTTGCAGAAAAGGTTTAAAAGTATGTTGATAGGTTTCAATTGCGAAGACTGCACCTCTGGTTTACTCAGATGGATGAGTTAATGTAAAAGCCATGTGCTATGTGATTGGATCATTTATAACACTTCTAAAAAAAATATCAGATAAATACTATGATTAATTATAGATCCTTGCAAGGTGGAGTGAACCAGGGTTAAAAAGTTAATCTGGAAAACCCCTAACAGAGGCTGGAATTAGAACCTGCAAAATAAATTTTGTTCTTTTGCCATCTCTCATTTTGATTGATTCTGATAGAACACAATGAGATAATTAAAAAACCTTCTGCACTAAATTACATAACTAAATGGGAATTAAAAATTAGTTTAAATCAGTAATTAAGCTTCCCAACTTGAACAGTACAAATGGTTAATCTTTAGTTTCATAGCTGAATTAAGAACTTGAAAATAATTTCGTTTGTGTTCACCTTAAAAGTAACTGTATATTTTCATCTCTACAGGAAACCCAGAATTTTCATTCAAATGAATTACTGAATTTCTTTTTTGCTTTCTTTCAGCTTCTTGTATATGTATACTCTGATTTAATTCAAATTAAGCAAATATTTTCAATCTTCATTTTGGAAATAAAATGCTTAATTTTAAAAATAACAAAAATAAAGATGGTTTTATTTCTTGGATTTTTTTTCTCCTTTAATCAAAAATATTTGCCAAATTCAGAACTGACCACAAGCAACTTCAATCACAGATTAAATTCTGGGCGAAAATACTTCTACTTTTCAGAAAGTACAGTTCAGAGCCATTGAAACATTCCAATGGAAATTATAAGTTTTTAAAATGAAAATGGAAGTTAAAAAAAAAGTTCAAATGACTTCATGAAGAATTTACAGGAAGTTCTTAGTGAAGTATAATCCTGATTTTTGCAAGGATTTTATCCTTGCCCAAATTAATTTAATGAGAAGTTGCAGCAACAAACATAAAAAATATACATATATCTTTTGCCAGAGGAATTTTGGAAAAAATTATTTTTTCAGTGTCTTTACAGAATTAATTTAGCACACCTCTAAATGTTAGAAGATGCTATTTTAAAAAAGTGGCTTGTTTTGTATGTCAAAATGGACTTTCCAGTAATAAACATTTTTAATGAGTGTAGCACAAACGATCTGTCTGTAATGCTTATTTTTGCTTTAGTTTTAAATAATAATTATTCAAAATAATTTCATAATAATTTTGAGTAGATTTTTATTTTTATAGTGTTATTTGAAAGGAATACTCTATATTGACTAATCCTAGCTGGATCCCTTAGTCTGTAGCCACTACATAGTATTTACAATTTAATTCCACAGTGCCTAAGATTTTATAGGTCTAGAATTCTGAAAATCAAATTAATTTAATATCATTAAATATTTCCTACATCCCCCCCAAAATCTTGATTTCCTATTATACTTGGTATATATTCTTTTTTACACCTTGTAGTGGCTTGTAGAATAGAAATAAGCATTATACTAAATGTAATTTGAATGGAAACAATTTTTCTGTACCTTATTTCAAAGTGTGTACATTATTGCTTATAAATCCAAATACTGTGAGCTATTTTATCTTTCAAAAGGGTTCATGATAAAAACCAGCTATGAATGTTTCAGAGCAGAATGTCTTGTGTTCAGAGCATAGTTTTAAAGTAAAACAATAGTAAAAATAATAACACTGGATACACTGTAACCGAACATCATTTTACATTTTCATGATGCTTTAAGATTGTACTACAGAACAGATGCAATTTGTGCTTATTTTGGCATTTGATTTTCTTGTTTTGTTTTTTTTTTTTTTTTTTAACTGAAAAGGGTGGGTTTGACAAAACTCAGGTTAATGGAGTAGCAGGAGATGAAAATCAAGGAGGTTTTACTGCTTCTTTTTCAATCCAACCTCTATGTGGTTTCCATCTAAATGGCAGCTTCATCTGAACTGATGTTTTTGATGAGTTTTCTTCCCCTCTGCATCAGGACCTAAGAGACAGGAGTATGAGATGGTTAAAAAAGTTCTGCGAGATTACTGCAGATATAGTTTTCTTTATTTCAAGGGAATTGTCCAATGCCCTCATACCACCAAGTTTATGAGCAAAAAATATCTGGAGCATTTGTCAGTCGCAAGCTTGCATATAATATTACAAAAATAAATCCAGAAATTAGTATTTTAAAAGAATCTGTATTGCTTACAGTGATAAAATAGTCTAATCTGGACTTGTGAAATGATGGAATTTTTTTAAAAGAAATTAAATAGGTTTCATGGTGAAGAAGGAAATTAAGTTTGAGAGCAAACCTCTGTTTTTTGCAAAATAATCCCTGTAAGGGTCACATATATCCATATGATTAAGGAATTAATTCACATTGTCATTTAACTTCTGTCATTGAATAATTATGGGCAGCAAAACATGGTGATCCTAGTTCTAGAATGCATCACCACAAGCTCTGACAGATTAAGCGCCCACAATATAGCTAGTATCTTCACTGGATCATGAGAGATCACAGTGCTTTGGAAGCATTTGCCTAATGACATGATTTACAGCTTGCTGAGAGGAGCAGAGGAAGAGACAGAGGGCTGTTATGGAGCATGCTGCTGCAAGTGAGTAATGCTGTGTAAACGTGGGCTGTTACGAAACTACGTTGTCATGGGCATTTGTAAAATTGTCAATATCCATCAGTTAACAAACCATTGTTTCTGGTTCACTGAACACTGGTAAATGAGACACCTTATGAGTCAATTCTGTATCTCTAGAGAAAGGTATGTTTGTGTTGTTCACTGTCACTGGACAGAGTGTCCTGTATGTTTGCTCAGTTTTTATCTAATAATAACAATAAAAAAGTCATGTTAATGCAGGAGAAAAATGGGTTTTATACAGAGCAAACTCAGGTGAAGCACTCAAGCTTTATTTCCTGGTGGTGAAATGTTATAGTTGCTCCAAACATCCACAGACTGCATGACATGTAATTTACAAGAATGGAACTTTTAAGTAGCTAGTTGCAAAAATGGCAGTTTAAGTTAGAAGCATAGTAAATCCTTCAATTCTAAATCTTTAAGGAATTAAAAACCTTACTTAGAAAACATTCCTGAATTCTGGTATCTAGTCTATAGGTTTAATTTTAGGAAGTCCTTTAAAAAACTTTACTTTATCCTGCTGCAAAAGAGGTTCAATATAGCTGTCTACATGCAAAAACTGTAATGATTTAATTCATGAATTGTCAGACGTAGTGTGGGTTTCAGCCTTTTGCAGTCCTGCAGATGTTGAGGAATATGCCTGGCATATGTAGGGGAAGTTACTGTAGCAGTTATAAAGGCCATTTCTTGTGATCTTCAGCTCTTTGTTTTCCTTCAATCTGGAGTCCACAGTGAAAAACCCTTGGTAAAGGGGAGGCAACTGATAGGATTCATGAAAATAGTGGGAGATTGTGCAACACTTCAGATTAGGTTGCAGCACGTATTTTTCCCTGTGTTTTCACTTGAATTTTCCTTCAGGTCCCGGAAGCATTGGTAGAACCTTTCTTTATTCACTGGCCTTTGGCTCTGTTACGTGCTGATATCAGTTCCTCCAATTTCCAGGTTGCCAAGGAAGACCAGATGAGATGTTGCCAATGGTATCGCAATAGCTTCTGCCTGAACAAAACTGTTTCAGTATCAGGGATTAATGTTCTTAATGATTTACCTTCCAAGACCATGACTGCTACTGGATATCCTAGGATAAGGTGATCATCTTACATCCAAAGGCAGCTTTCCTTCGTCTCATATTCCAGATGGATATCAGAAGAGATTATATTCTTCAAATGTTCAGACGTTAGTGCTGATAAAAAACCTGCATTGCTAAGTGGAAAAGATTGTAACTTCATAAGAGCAACATCAATTCTATTACTGCATAGGTAATTGGTTTTTGTTGGTCTGCTCTCTCTTTTTTAAGTAGTTGGTACTTTCATTAGATCTGTAACAGGGCTATACATTTCTTTCAAAGGCTAATTGATACCTACCTCTCTTGCCTTCAAAAAGTTTCACAAGAATTTTTCCACCACTAGTACAGCTGTGTCCCCATTCTCATTTGCTTCTTGCCATACTGAACCATCTGAACTCCAAGTAATGCATTCACTGTCATATACTCATATGACACCTTGTTAGGTAGCAGTTCTAAAACCTACTGGAACTGAGGAGATTCTCATCACAGAACCTCCCTCTAAAATAATTTGAGAGGATTGTCTTTGGCCATAACTCAAGTCCTTAAACCTGTATAATTTCATGTTCTACTTTAAGTAATCAGTTTCCAGAGTTTTATCTTAAGCTACTTTCTAACCACAATGATATTGAAATGGGCTTTACTGTTTCCTTGAAGGCTGACAAGTCATCAGTGTTGAAGACTACGTAGTCAGATAGCAGTCTATTAAAGTTTGTAATAATGTGGTAATTGAGGATTCCCATGTATTATATTAATTGTAATTAAAGTCAAGTATTCTCTAGCACATCCTGCTATATCTATTTTCTACTTATATTAGTGCATACAAGGAATTTACTTGGTATGATCAGATCATACTTTATTGTTATACTCTATAAACATTAGTGTCTAAGGTTTTATTCTGCAGAGATGCAAAACAAGTTTTCTTAGATTAGAGTGCCACCCACTACAATGACCAGTGTCACCTGGGAATGATAGTGTCCCTAGTTATTTTGTCACCTGCTCCAATTCGTGGCATTGTGGAGTTCTCATAAATGGGATTTTGTGGAGCAAAGAAAATAAGTAACAAGTCGCCTCTGCCTCTTTGCCTATAGATATGTCCATAGTGATATTCAGTTACATCTCTAAAACACACAGTTAACTTGTTTAGAGCATGTCTGGGGTATTTACTTGCCCCTTTTCAGGTTTATGGAACTTTGCACTCAAGGCAAAACTTTCCTTTAGGTATTAATTTAGTTTTGGTAGGGAGAATTTATGTTAATTTTCCTCATTTCCATTAAGAGTACATTCTTCCACCTGTTCTTAGTGCTTACTTAGGTCACATTATTCTAAGGTGGAATCATGAAAAGCAACACTCACTTTCACGTTCATGTAAGAACAATTAAATTTCGTAATCTAATAGTCTGCTCAGAAGTCAGCAATTTGTTTTTAATGTGTTGTGGTTGTGGTTTTTTTTTGTTTTTTTTTTTTGTTTTTTTTTTTTAAACCCTCAAATTTAGTGTTTTTATGGTTAATAAGCATGGTTTAGAAGGTTTCTTACCAAGCTGAAATCTTGTGATTTTTCTTGCTTTTCCTGGTAATCTTTCTGTCCTCTCTTGTTGAGCCATTGCTGGTAACAAACCATAGTTTGAGAAACTGTTGTGGATTCCATAAACTATGGGAACTAGTGTCCAGAATTGCTCTTATTCAATGAGAAGAAAATCATACCTCATTAATAGGTCAATCTACAAATAAAAGAGGAGTGCCCTGTCCTCCAGAAAAGTTGGATTTCTCTTTGATGATCAAAGTATATAATACACAAACAGTGTTTAATGCCGATCCCATGAATAATAGATAATTTCTTCTCTCAATACACTGTGAAGACATCTAGCATTTTTCAGGATGCACTCAGCATCTCACTGAATTATACCATAGGAGGGAATGTGGGACTCTTTAAAAAGGTATGACTGACATTGCATAGGAATTCCATACTGTGCTTACTGTAATATCGATATGAAATTGTAAATGACTCATTCTTGCCCTATACTTTCTTGTATTTCAACTTAAGGAAAAGTCATTTCATCTTCTTTTAGGATTTTTGAAGTTGTGTTGGGCCATTTTAGAAAACATTACCTTAATAAGAAAAAAAAAAAAAAGAAGAAAGGAAAGATCATGGACTCATATAAGAAGTGTATGGGTCATCCTAGTAATCCATTTAACACACTCAGGAAGTGTGGCTGGTTAGCATCAGACCTAATTTCTTATGGAACATTTACATTGACGCTAAGGGAATATGAGCTGATAGTTTTCAAAGTCAATAATGTTTCCTCTTTTAGCAAGAGCATTAGAAACTTCTCAGAATAAAGTCATATGACCTTTTCCATTCTATGTCCCTCTTCATTCCTGTACAAAAGTTAAAATTTTCACTTCTAAATTTTTTTTGTATTCCTAAACACAATACCTGTACATTACATCATAATCAATAGTGAGAAAAAAAAAATCTTATAAAAAGTACTTGTAGAGCAGAAGTTGAAAGCTGCAATTCAGAATAAACTGTATTCTTTACTGTTTGGGAAGCAGTACCTGACTTCATCCCACAGTAAACCTGGTTTGGTCTCTGTTCCTCTTATTAATATTTTACTACTTGCAGTATGGTGCTCATGAAGAAGTATACTAAGTGCTATGTAGGCATAGGACCTCAAACTAGCCCCAGACAATTTAGGGTCTAAATGGGTGCTCCTACATTAACATCTCATTTTGGATAAGAGGTGTGCTTTCAAAGGGAATTTCCTGATTATCCCCACTTCTGGACCTTGGTTGCCGTCACAGAGCAAATTTCAGGGACACCTGTGGACTGTGGAAAGCTCTAGTGGACTTCACGATGGTATGTACTGCTCCTTTGGTCAGCCATGGAGTTGGAACATTGTAGAAGTAGCCTTCTGAATCGTTACGAAATCTATGTCACTGATTCTCGAGGAGGTTGGTAGGGAACATGTGCACAGGTTGCTGGAGTGTGATCTACATTCCTTAGTGCTTGACTGATATTAAACTGTTGCTTAGTACCTAAAGGTCTTCATAGCTAGAGGTGAGCAAAGTTCCATGAGGGCTTGTGGGTCCAGCAGACAGGCTGAGCAAAGTCTTCTGGTATACTTTGGTAACTCAGACTGGGAAACATGCTGGAGAAGCTTTATTTTGAGGAGAGACTTTTAATTAATTGCACAATTACAGTATTGTCAAGAAACAGCTGAAAAGTCCTCTTGAGCCTTGCCAGGTTTCCAAAGAATGAGTCTCAGAAGCAGTTTCTGTTAAATACCCTAGGAAATGCTGCAATAATAGAAAGTTTATCTTTCACATTAAAATACACAAGAGATGTTCTGATCTGCAAGTTTAGCTCTGCATACTTGGACGTATGCACTGCAAAACGTAGTCTTTATCTCTGTGATCCTGTGCTGTTTTTAATGTGAGTTGGGGGGGCACCACCCGTTTTTTTCTACAACCTTAGATACACATTTAGCATCTTGTAAAGGACCAATGTATAATGTGATTATGCAGTCACCTAAATTGCTACATAATTATAGTTCATTTTGAATGTGCCATATAATAGTGCTTCATATTCTAAGCTTTCATTGCAAAAGTAATTAAGCCTCTAGCCCTTATGGTTACAAAGATAACCTTCAAAATGTCAAATGAACCTAAGCAGATGCGTTGATGTCTGTCTGCATCTGCAGACAGCTTGAAACAGTAGCTTCAAGAAAATGATACTGGTGCTGCCCCCTTCATCACAATAGATGCCACCTCTGAAGTAAGCCTAATGCAAGCACTGGTGTTAACTGTTTCATAGCTGATAGATTTAGCAGAAACCACTGACCAAAGAGCTTCTCTGACCTTTTTAGAGTTAATGAAAAGAAAATTAAATATAGGTTCCATTGATACCATATGTTTCATTAAGCTTATCTATGTTAGGAAAGAAATGATGAATTAATTCGCTTGCTATGAATGTAATATTCTCTTCATGCTCAAAATAATGAAGGAAGGTGCTGATACAAAATTCCTCACCCCCTTGACAAAAATATAAAATAGTGAATAACCAGCTCCGTTGTTTCCAACCCAACTGCAAAAACTCCTTCCTTCTCATTATCTTCTGTCATACAGTTGATGTAATGATTTCAGTTTCTTTGGAATAAATACTCTTCTGTCTCCTTTTGCCATCCAATTGCGTTATGCATCTATTAATAAAACACATAAAATATATGGATGTAAAAAAAAAGTGGTAAAGTTACATATGTTAAAGAAGAGGGCATATATCCAGGAAGAGAGTGTAAATCCAAAAAAGTTATTCTGGGAATTATTACAGTCTAACTAGAGTAAACTTATCGTAATACAATATGTCTGGATATTGTCTGTAACCAGCTTTGTATTTTTAAATGTACTATACCTTTAAATGAAAAGTACTGTAATGTTTCTTGTAATGCATGGATAAAAGGTCCAGGTTAAGATTCTTCTTGCAGCCTGCATGATAGTTTTTACAGTTTTTACAGGCTGGTAACAGTAGTAGCAGGAGGCACTGCTGGGTTGTGTTTTCTGGGAAATTGAGCAGAAGCACTGAAGGTACGAAAGCTTCTGCTTGACACTGCTGTTTTGGAAGCCTAGTGAGGACTCATGAGAACTATTCATCTGTTTCATGACAATACTTTAATCTTGCAATTAATTAAAATCTTTTCCCAGTGTACAAGCCTTCCTTCATCAGCCTGACATGCCATGCATGGAGAAGAACAAGAACTGGCAAAGAATCATACAGATTTGTGACAGAATTCCAAACAATGCAACATTGATTATTTAGATCAGCATGGGGCTAAGCTTTCAGGTAATGCAATGCTTAAATGAGAAGGGAGATTCACCCTTGAGAAATCTCCAGGTCAGAATTCTAAGTCTGCGGTTTTATTCTGACAGTTTTAGGATGGAATATTGTATTAGTTGCATGAGACTTTATGGGAGAGATCAAAGACCGCTATAGTAATAGAAACACTCCCACTGATTTTTACATGTGATTCTATGTGTTTTGAGCTATGCAATGTATTTTTTTTTCAGTGCAGTGTGCCCAGTTCAGTTGAGCTAAATTTGAAATTTTCCTTCAATAAAAAGAAATAGCTGATAAGATAGCTCAGTATCAGACCAGTATAGGCTACTTCAGACTGTCTTTTTCCCATTTTGATTTAAGAAAAAATAACTTCCAAATCCTTTCCGAAATTTATATAGATGCTTTGAATGAAAATAAGGCTGCTCAAACATTCAGAAGCTCACTTCTGCTTGTCAAGAGTGCAATTCTTGATTTCACTTTTAGCATCACTGCTACTGGTACTTCTAACGTCAGGAAGAGACATTCCTGAGCATTATGTGTTTCATGCAAATGAACTCCACTATGGAAAAAGCTCCTGAGAGATGTAATAGAGATAAAATCCTGAAGCACTAGATTATAATATGATAAATTATATTATATTATAATTTCAGGAGTTTCTTCTAGTGCTGGTAAAACTTGATTTTCAAGTAGAGATATGATCAAAGGGAGACATGTCTCCTTTTAATATATTACATTTACACAATATGATATCATTTCACTTAATTGAAACCTCAAGCGAGCAAATAATTTTTAGTCACTGTGTGTTGGGGAATAGTTATATTTCCCATAGGAACTCTGTGAACATGGAAACACTTTGACAAATATTATCAGTATTAGTCAGACACTAAGAGTGATTAATGCCGGTTTTGGGCATTTTCTTTTTCTAAGCTTAAGACGAGGCCAGATGCAGTTGAGTCTAGGTGGATGCTGTGGAACAGCACAGTTGCTCATGTCTCATTGTGGGGGGTAGGCATGACATCTGCTTGTCTCAGTAGGGTGAATGTTGCAAAGCAGGTCTGTAGCACCGAAATAATACCTGTATTTTCCTCAGGTGAGCTCCCCTTTTGCTATCTACAATGTTGAAATGAGGCTGTGTAAGTGATTAAGAGGAGTCCTATGGTTGTCACTGTCTTAGGTTACACAATGCTGTCACTCTATTATTGATAGTGAAATTGGCTTGCTGTGTGGCTTTTACTTGATCAGTTAACCTCTCCCTGCTTCATTTCCCCCCTCTGCATGATCAGAACACTAATAATACTTGCTTTCCTTTGTAAAGTGCTTTGACATCTGTGACCATAAAGCACTTCACAAGTGTTTTCACTGAAGACACACCTTATTTGTGTAAGAAACATATATTTGGAGGGCATGTAGGGAATGCTGAGAGGGCAAAGTAGAAAGATGAAAGAAGTGCAAAGGAAAGCAAAGAATGAGTTATGTAGAACTGGTAAATTGCTGTGGTGTTCATCAGTGACTGAATTGTTGCATCTCTAAACCAATGTTACATTGCTGAAATAAAATTTCATTAGATTATCTTTGACCCACAAGAAACATACAGTATTTTGCAGTTTTCTAGATCAGACTTCACTGTTTAATATGTTTCTCAGATACTTTGATATGTTTTGCTTCATTGAATCAACTCCAGCATTTTTCACTTCTTCCCTCTCATCTCTCTTTGAAGTATAATAAATACTGCTTTCCAGCAATAAAGAGTAAATGTTTGGGGGATAAAAAATATATAAAATAAATTCTACCATGCCAGATAAATATAATTTCATTGATCACTTATGCTGTATCTTAGAATATATTATGCTGTTACAGCACTTCACAAACTCTGAAATGAAAGAACAGGTAAAAACTACTACTTTACAGACTGGAAGACTGGGTAGGGTTAAGTCGTTTGCTGAAGATCTCTGTCCTTCACTCTGCTTTTCTATGTATCAGAAAGTTTATATCTTTTGCTTTTCTTCAGCAGTCCATCTGAGTGCTCTATTATAGTCCACATCACCAAAGCATCAAATTGTTTCTCCGTTTCAGTGAATGAACATTGAGGTCCACGATGGTTAGTGATTATTTAGAAAAATTTAATTTAAATCATGATAGCAGTTATTGGGGTTTCTTCATTTGTAAAAAAGCAAGAGTTAGGAACATTTCACCAAGACTATCAGCCTCTGGCTTAGCAGTGTTTTCTCTTCCACAGTTCCAGTTCAAACATGAAATAAGTCTTGGTCTTTTTTGTAACATCAACCTAGTGCTTTGAGCAAATATTCTTTCATTTGGACTTTTAGCTCAAAAGTAGTATTACTCTCAGTCATTTCAACAATGGAAGCGTGGGGAGAGTATAAACCCTCTGATTGTAGAAGTGCATTTACCAATAAATTCTTGAGTACTGTATTGTAAACATATGTGCTTTGCTTCAAGGATATAAAATAACTAAGCTTTGTAATATAAAAGCATGTTAATGAGGGTACATACTCTGGGCATTATCCATTTTTCCAACAAAATCTTCTACTTTCTGTTGCTCATTATCATCTGTTTGTGAACTTAATTCCTTCACATAAGTCTTATTTTCATGTAAATAGCCCAAAAGGCTTACATGATGTGTTTTTTTTTTCAGTAACTGATATAAATGCCTTAGAGTCATCCTTGAAAATTTCTTGCTGTGCTAATGGACATTGCTATGATTTGTATTTGATAGGAGATTATGTTATAAGAGAAAAAACATGAAAGCACTAGCATAAAACAACTGCTTACCCTTATTCATCCAGGGAAAGCTTAGAAAACAAAGAAAATAGTCCAAATAAACAAATTAACTTCTGTTTTACAGATTCATCCTGTGTTACTTACATGGCAGATCACTAAAAATCTTACAGTCTTTCCAACAATATTGACAGATTCCTATGCAGGAAAAAACTATTGTACTTTCATCTTCAGTGAAAATTTAGTATAAGTTTAATGTTAATTGCTCTGTGTCCCTGTCCTTCCTGGAATAGGGTAAGGATTTTGCATACTTTGCATCCAGCTTAAAAACTCAGTTCACAGAAGAGGTTTTTTAGATGTAACCACCTGATGTGGAGCAGGGCAGCTTCACTGTTGTAGATAGACAGAGCTAAGGAAGGGACCTGGAGATGGTACAGAAGTAGCTTTTGAAGATATATGTAAGTTTGGGCTAAAGCTGCAAGCAGTAGCATCCCAAATTACAGCCTGATCTTCCCACTGCCAAACCTCTAATCACTTCAGCTTGGTTATATTGGGAAGGCACCAGGAAAAGGTATGTAGCACTACCTGTGGTATAGAAGATTAATTAATCTGAATTTTGTATTCCATCACGATTGTGTATCTTCTTGGAAAGCAAAGGTATCTGTAAGTAATATGCAGATGAGGAAGGCAGAGTCAGTGTTGGAAGGCAAAACTTCATTGCCCATTCATAAGCACAGTTAAGTGAATTTTCTTCCTCTTCAGGTATTAAATTGTAGAAAGGAAAATGAAAATGGAGTTTTAGGGAAATAGACCTAGTATTAAATCTGACTGAAATTCTTGTATAGTTTCAGGAAATTACAAATGGGAGAAATTATAAAATCTTTTTATTAATATTTTTCAAATTAATATATAGATTTTTCTCTCCAGAAGTAGCACCATTTCAAGTCTGACCTACATTTAAGTGGAAAAACACCTGTCATTTAAACTATCTGCTAAGAAACATCAGTCTAATATCCAGTTGTTTCAAGTTAAATAGTCAGATGGATTTAAACCCTTTTGTTTGGCAAAACATGTGATTTCATATTGACCTATATCCTGGGTTTGTGTGGGTGGTAGGGGTTTTTGGTAGCGGGGGAGGGTGCTACAGCAATGGTCCCCTGTGAGAAGCTTCTCGAAGCTCCCACGGCCCTAAGTTGGATCTGTCTTCGCACCAAGGCCGAGCCAATTAGCTGCACCTCTGTGATAATGTGTTTAAGAAGAGGAACCTGGGAGGAGGAGCTGGAGTTGTGAGGAGCAGTTGAGGAGAACATTTGTGAAAATATGGAGGTCAGTGGAAGAAAGGAGAAGGGGAGGAGAGGTGCGCTGGTGTAGAGCCCCCTTGCAGAGTTGGCAGGGCCTCTGCCCCCCATCCATGCCCCAGTGAGGGCCACAATGGGGCAGATGCTGACCTGCAGCCTGTGGATAACCCCATGTCAGAGCAGGTGATTGTGCCTGAAGGAGGCCAGAACTCTGTGGGAAGAAGAAGCCCCCACTGTTGTATTTTGGCACTGGGAGATGTGCAACATGCGGGGGTGACCCATGCTGGAGCAGCTCAGGACACGCTGTGGCCAATGGGAGGGACTCATGTGGGTGAAAATTTGTAAAGGACTCTCTCTTGTGAGAGGGGTACCATGCTGGAGTGGGGAGAGAATGCCGGAAATTCCTCCGCCCACTCCCTGAGGTGGAAGAAGCAGCAGGATTGACCACAACCACCCATCCCCTGTCTCATGCAATTCTGGGGGGAGGAGGTAGAGAAATTGGGAGCAAAGCTAAGCCTGGGAAGAAGGGAGGGGTAGGGGGAAGTGTTTTCATGATGTGGTAATGCTTCTCACTGTCCTACTCTGTCTGTTAAGCATCATTGTTAGTGTCTGTATTCAATTGACGTTCTTTATTCTTCCCCTAAGGAGTCTGTCTTTTGTCTGTGACTATAATGGGTGACTCATCCCTCCCTGTCCTTCTCTCAATTTCTGACCCTTTTGCTTTATTTTCTCTTTCTCAGCACTGGGGGGCAGGGGGGAGTGAGTGGCTGCGTGGTGCTTAATTGCCCTTTGAGCTCAAACCACGATGACCTGAAACAGCAATTCTCCAACTCTTCTTCTATTTGTATATTATCTGAAATATACTAATTGTATTACTCTCACAGATCTACTCAAACCTGTAAAGAGAGCTAAGAGTCTTACTGCTGTAAAAAACTTAGTGACAGAATGGACTTGTATTTACCAAATATTTCTCATTAATTGTTAATCTTTTTCAGTGTGTTTCCACTTCCCACTTCCATGCCCTGCTTTGTTAAGAAGGGTTTATTTTAAATCCTTAAACCTTGCAAGAGTGAAATTTTGCCCAGAATTAGTTGCCAGGATTAATTTTTTATGCCTACCCTTACATTACTGCAGGATTTTAATTTTGTGGATCAATGGGGTTGAATCATTACAGGTTACTCAGGCAAAAAAAAAAAACAAACAAACAAACAAAAAAACCCAAACCAAAACAACAGTTTAACTCTATCTTCTGTGGAATCACTTTGTTAGGTAACCTTGGGTTCAGCACACCCTTCCATCTCATGGGCCTCAGATAGGCATTGCTCATGTGCATATTATGGTATTGCCCAAAAGTCCCAGTTAGAGAGGCCCTTGTGGGACAGAGTACAAATGTCCTGGAGACTTGAGTTTTTACCTCAAGATCACTCAGTCTGGGTTTTTGAGCCTGGAACTAGCAACAAGCAGGTAGACTTAAAAATTCAGTTGTAGGATCAAGGCTAACTTAATACAAATATAAAAAATGTGTGTAAGAAAGAGTAAGGGGAAATTAGGAAAGTGAGATTGAGGACATAATTTACAGGAACATAGGCCTGTACAGAAAACTTATTGTACAATTTGAGGGCTTTGAGAGTGTGTTATCAAAAGGCAGCTTGCTTCTACTTCTTCAGTAAATTTCTTTCAACTACTCATGAGTAAAAATGAACCACTTATTTTTCTTTCATGATTTTTCCTTAATTTCTTCCTCCATCTGCACAGTAACTTCCTTCATCTCACTTTTATTTATGTTGACATTTTATATTATTTATCTCTTCGATGGTGGTGCATGTGAGGAATTATGACATTATTACAGTACTTACCTTTGTTTATTATCATCATCATATTGCTTTGTGTGACTTGGAGCTGGGACACTTTTCAGTAAAGTTTGATTATTTGTTAGTGACTTATGGAGGCTGTAGACTGAGCTCTGTGTGAACAAAGTATAGCCCATAAGTACTGGATTTCTGGTGCATTATTTGTTGAGATATTTTTCCTTCCTTTAAGAGAAGCAGAAAGAGGATCAGAACAGAAAACATCTCTGTTCTCCTGCTTTTTTCCCCCTCCCTCAAAAAAAACCCAAACCAACCATGAGCTTCCCTACTATAATTAAATTAATCATCCAGAAAACTGCAGTAAATTATTGTCTGTAATAATAGTCCACTGCAATAAAATAGTAATGTTGCAAAGAAATTACAAAACATCATACCAAGATATTGCAGATTATCACTACTAAAGAATCTCAGAAACTCAGTTTACTTCATTTTCCATGGGACAGATGCAGTCACTTTCCTGCTGAACACAAATTTTCCTTCTGAAATCAGTAGCAAGTTCTTAAAACACCCAAAAAGATTTCCCTCTGTATAGGCATCAAGTCTAAGGCAGCATAAAGATGGCATTTTCACAGTCATAGAATGGTTTGGGTTGGAAAGGACCTTAGTTCCAGCGACCCTGCCATGGGACACTTTCCACTAGACCAGGTTGTTCACACCCCCGTCCAACCTGGCCTTGAACCCTGCCAGGCAGGGGGCAGACACAGCTTCTATGCCCAGCCTATTCCAGTGTCTCACCACCCTCACAGTGAAGAATTTCTTCCTTATATCTATTCTAAATCTACCCTCTTTCAGTTTAAAGCCATTACCCCTCATCCTATCACTACACCCCCTGATAAAGAATCCCTCCCCACCTTTCCTGTAGCCCCCTTTAAGTACTGGAAGACCGCTATAAGGTCTCCCCAGAGCCTTCTCTTCTCTAGGCTGAAAAACCCCAGCTCTCTCAGCCTGTCTTCATAAGGGAGTTACTTCTGTCTCTGAATTTCCTGGCTTCCTTCATTTATCAGAAGATCCTTAAAATAATGGATTGGAGCTCTTTACATCAGAAAGCTTCCTCCATTTCATGAGCTTCTACTGCAAATGTATATTCTAGTAATCCATAAACTGTAAGTACACACTCGTGGGCCATTATATTGTTTGCTCTTCATCACAAATGTCATAAGTGGGTGAATATTTTGATAGGTTTAAGTGACAAAAAAATATTTTTGTAGGGTACAATACAGCAACATCATTGTAATTAAACTTGTCGAAGATTAGGCCAAAGGCATCAGAGGATTTATGTCTTGCGTTTTGCATTCTCTTTCCAAGTTATTTTATTAACATAGGGTGTCTTTAATTATGCAGAACTGCAAACTGCATTATTGATATTCCATAAACATTAACTACTAGTGTCTCTAATGAAGCAGGAAGAAAACATGCTTTCTTGTTATTTGTCAGGACTTGCAAAACACTAAGTATTTCAGATGCTATCACTACATTGCATGAACTACAAGGGATCAGAGAGATATGACCTATATGCTCAGTATATATGCTTGGCAATATACGTATATTTACACACATACGCACACACATATATACATACAATACCTCTCTCCTCTCCGCACATTTATACATACATACACAGGTTTATATGTATGTATATATATACACACACATATGCATATAGTGATTTCTAAGGTTGATTTAATTCCCATCAGTGGATGCTACATGTTTTAACCTTGAAAATCATTAGCTGTGCTTGTTTTCATTTATATTGCCATAACATATGGACTCCAGAAGGATAAGAACCTAGAATATAGAGGGTACTGTGAAACACTTACTAATGGAAATAGAAATGTATGTCAGAGAGAAACCAGTTATTTACTCAAATGAATTCACAATTCCAAACCATTCTGTCTGAGATGAATTCAAATATATTCAGACTCCCTGCATTCAAAAGTTCGGTTCTAACTCGTATGATAGTGCAGTCATAGTCTGTATAGGAAAGAGTTGGAGGAAGCATATAAGAGACTCTTATATCTTCCCAAATATACACAAACAGATGTTGTATCCTAGCTGAATTAATCCTAATTGAATGGTTTGCTTAGTTAAATTGACATTGTAAGAAAGCACACTGAGCCCCAAATTTCTGGCAGAAGGAATGGGTACTGCCAAGACTGTAAATAGGTTCAAAACTGTATCCTACTTGTCATTTCCCCCCTCCCAATCTCCACCCTGTTTTTAAATTTATTTTAATCTCTGTTAAGCAGTTTAGAATTTAGGTAAGAAGTTAAGTCTAAAAGAGTCTTTTAAATAGTTTCTGGAGATAAGATATAATTCCACTTCCAACCTCATTCAGTACTCAAACTTAAATGAGCTCAGAGTTGTCCAAGGGCTCAGTGTTGGGAATCAATTTTGAATTGCTGAATTGATCTGAAAATTAAAATAATTTTTAAAAAAAGTTTCTGCAGTAATAATGAAGTGTGGCAGAATCCTGTGGTCCATGTCTCTCCTGAACATTTATATTTGCACCTTAAGTCTGAAATTGCTATTTAGCTTCTAAAAAAATTAGAAAAAAACATTGCATTACACATGAAATGAATATGGACAGATAGTTTCAGCTAACTGAGTAGTAATGTATTTTGTAAGTTGTTTGCAGGTTTTTATCTTTGGAACAAATATACTTTGAGCCTTTTTGGATTTGACTTAATACTGTGCCAACGAGCAGCTAAAAAACATTGCAGAACACAGGAGGTAGAAATTTATAAGGAGTTTGACTAATGAGAAGCAAATTATCCTGCATGAGTTCATCTTTGTTCCTTTCCTGCTGGTGGCAAAGGACAAGGACAATTTGTATGTTGGGATAAAAATGTATCACTGATAAGACTGGATCCTACCTCTGTGGGTCAGTTCTGCCACTGTGAATGAAGTAACCTTCTTTTTCTGGATCTGCTGTAAATTTTTGACTTCTCTGTTACAAACCTCAGTGTAATTGATGAGTGGCCAATTGCTGAAATTTACTGACAGTGTAACAACAAGTTGTCTGTGTAAGCTGCATGCTGATCATCAGCCAGCAGTAGAGGTGAAGATAAGGAATACATTTACATGGAAAGATCTATAAAGAAAGCTATGGACATAAAAGACATTTTTGAGGTGAATGGTGATATTGGTAGAAGAAACATACATAAACAAGCCATGTGTAAGAAATAGGCTAGAGTACATCAGTGGGGGTAAGAAATCTTAACTCCTTTCAAGAAAGAGCAAAAGAGGAATTTTATGGAGGGGATTAGATGATGTGACTACAGGGAGATAGACCTAAGAGTTTCCTTTGTCATACTATATATGTTATTACAACTTTTAAAAATTGTTTTTTGTAAATGTTGTTGAACTCAGTGATAATGAAAATGGAAAGTGTAGTTAAGAGGAGAGCAAGCAGAACATATTGGTTCATAAGGATACTAAAAATGCTGGTAAAACAGGACAAATATCTCTGTATTTTAAAACACACTGTTAAGAAATGAGATTTAAGTAGGCCTTTGGTTCGTTGAGAATGGCAGTCATATAATAGCTGAATGTCATTTTGTAGATGAACAAAATCTTTTCATTGTTATGTACAGAGAGTATATGGCTCTTTCTAAACATTTCTTTGTGGTGATGAATTTAGTTCAGTTATGGTGTTTGATCACAAGTATTTTTTATTTATGAAGTTAACTTTATCCAGGATACTGTTTGATTACTAACAGAAAATACTGCAGGCCTCAAATTGATATGGTACATAATGATAACGATTAGAATTTTAAAAAAGGGAAATACAGAATGTCAAAAAATAAGCTAAAAATAACTTGGTTGACTACTTTGCATTTAGAAGAACAATGGAACTAATGCATTTTAAAATATTTTTTTTTAAATTTAAGCTTAATTTTGGCAAAATTATTTTTTAAAAGGTAGGTGGCTATAATAACAGACACAAACCAATATCCTGTTACGTAAGTGTAAATGATAATTTTAGTGTGATAATATTGCTTAGCTGAAGTGACACATATTAAAGCTGTATAACAGGGCCTTAATATTGACATTCATACTCTTAGATTCTGATTAAAGCTCAGGTAACGTAGGAAAATTGAAAGTGCCTTTGAAAAGAAGTCTCCCTAGGAACTGTTACTAACCAATAGAGGAATTTTGGCCTCAAAATCTAAGGAAAAACTAGAGAAGTTTTACCAATTTGTTCCTGCATATAGCAACGGAAAGATCTTTGGGAGGTATACAGCTCATTTTCCTATGGAATTGAGCTTAAAAATAATCTAGATGTAGTTACATCAGCTGTATTCCACAAAAAAAAAAAAAAAAAAGAAACCTAGAGAAAGTATCAGTCCTTAATTTCTGTTGAACAGCCTCTGAGACATTATCTTGCAGTAAATTGTATCTTAAAATTGTACTATATTTGTGGTTTGGGAATGCCTAAAATAGTCTTACCCGTGCCTGACCCATGCAACATTTTGACTGTATGTCCTGACTATGTTGAAATTAATTCTGAAATTTAGATGTGATCCTTTTATTTCATATAACTCAAATGACACAGGGTAAGAGAACCTGTGTGATCACGGTTCATTAAGGGTGATGTCTCTTAGGCAGAGGTCGGTGTGGATGTTTAGATGATCCCCACTGGTTTCATCTGAAGGCATCTGAAAATTAATTGCCAGTAAAGTGACTATAACTTCAAAAGTATTTAAATTAGGCTACACAGGTATATTGAAGGGTTGATTTCTGTAGATACCATTTAAAGCCTGAATGAGAGTAAGCTTTAAATAGAATGGAAAATCCTTACCTGAAGGAGCTTCTTATACTACTGGTTTAAATGAGATGTGGGGGGTTCACCCTCAACAGTTCATGTCAGACTTTGTGTGTCTAGAACTGATGTAATCAAATACTGGTAGAACTGGATAATATAAATATTGTGTGGCACTGCTGGGCTGGCTCTTCCTGTCCTGTGTCTTCCACAAAACAAGGTCCAAGAGTCAGTTAAATAGTGAAGGACTTATGCACATGGAAATAATTGCTGTCAGTATCCACAGTTATTTGGCCCTGGAGCTTTCAAAGAAGGACTTAGAAAGAAGCACAAAAACTGGATCAAGAGCCTGCAGTTTGTCAATGAACTAGTAAGGGATGCAACTCAACATAATCAAATCTGATGTGTCTTTGCGATGACATACCAAGCCTGCAGAATTCAAATTGGCTTAGCTTGCTGAAAGTCATGGTCAAAACATGTTTTCTCTTAGCTGCAAATATTTGGAAGATTTTAAAACTAAAATTTTTAAATTAAATTGTTATCCAGAAAAAAGGTTTTTGTGACCCAAATATTTTTGGTGGTACAGAGCCTGAACTGAAAAAAATCCAACTGAACCAGATGTCATATTGAATTTCCTACCAGTGCCTGAATCTGTGGGAAAGATATGACACCTATGTTATATTAATTAAAATCCATGTCCCCTGTTTCTGATTTTATAAAACACTTCCAAGAAGTCCATTAAAAGGATTTGCAGTATTGCATACTTCCAGTGTAGCGTCACATACTGAATGTGTTAGAGAAAAGACAGTCTGGCTAGCAATTTAGAATAAGAGCAAATCTCAGATACACTAGTCATTATATTTATTATATAGTCAGATTACATATACTAGTTTCTGGTTTTCTTCTTCCTTGGTCTGTTCAGTATGCTGTTTTAAGCAAACAGTATTTGATTATATACTTCTGGTGTGTTTTATGCTCTGTAAGTGTACATATTAAAATGTTTTTCTCATACTTTCTAGCACTGCATTTTCATTTGGTTTTATCCCTCTTACATGCCTTGTAGTAAGTGCTTCTTCTGTAATTGTCATATCACAGTGTATGCTTTCAAGTAGGCTGACTAATTGGTAAATGCTGGCTTTTTATGCTACTATTTGTTCTCTGTAGTGTCATTTATACCATTCAGTATTTGGTTGTATATGGTATTAACAGTACTTTCTGGAGGTTTAAAAGTAATACCTTGCTGATTGTCCTTCAGAAAACAGACTCCAAAGCAATATTTTTTCTTCTACAGACTTGTGTTACTGTATTAATTCAGAAATGATTTTTTCTTTTGTATCAAAATTGTGCATATTTATTGAGCTTTCACAAGTATTTTGTTACATTCATTTAATACAGAACAAAAATGACAGTTTTTTTTTTAGTTAAGAAAGATGTTCAGTCTGTGTATAATCTTATACAGATGTGGCCATGGTAAATACCCATGCTGATATTCTTTGAAAATGGCCAGTACTGTGTATTTAGACCTGCACCAGAGAGATTTAAACTACAGAATGGTATTTTTCAAAACTTTTTCAACTTGCGTCTTCTTCTTCTGACTATATGAAGTGAAGTTTTCATTTCTGAGACAAGAATGTCTGATTTCTGCTAATCCCACAATTTTACCATATTCCAAGCCTGCAGCAGAACCACAAATAGAGATTCATTCGCTCATAGCTTGGAGGAGAGGCCCCAAGTGAATTTACTCTCTTCTTAAGTTTTTCCTTTGCATTCCCAGGGAAATGTCATACAAGCTGTCTGGAATTGGTTACTGAGGGAGATGGTCTTTTAAGCAATTTCTCATCAGCCTTTCTGTTCTATAGGGAAATAAAATGGAATTTTGCTAAATAGTCAGTCATAATTCAAGGCAGATATTGATATGATTCTTAATAACAAACAAATATCAAATGATCATGAAAATCATTACAGGCTCTATGTGCTTGCATCTTTAACAAGAAGGATTTTTTCCTTCAAATTCTTATATGTAAAATATAAATACATTTTTGTTTATAGGATCAAGACTGAATATGGTTGTACTGTTTTAACACATTGATATTTCTACACAATGGGGCACTGGAGGGGTGCTTGGGTGCATGATTTAAGGTGACTATATGTGTTTGCTTTTTCTGTCATTCATCAGCTAGGGTTTGTTTGTGTGGTTTTTTTTTTTTGTTGTTTTGTTGGGTTTTATTGTTTGTTTTGGTTTGGGTTTTTTTGTCTTAATAAAGTGTTTAGTTTCTTGAGATTTCATTGTTATTGTAAAATTACCATATTTAGGCCTTACATACAGTAGTTGTAGTGCTAAAACAGCCCAACTCTCTGAGTAAATGTAATGCTTTCATGAAAAAATGTATGCAGTTGTAGTTCATTTTCATTTATAAAGGTTAAAAAAAGCATACCAGTAAGATGGACAGATGCCAGCATTTAACTGCAAGGGAGAATACAAGTGCTAGTTCTGTAAATACTACAGGCTATATGTTGAAATGGGGCAGCACAGGCCAGGGGCTGTGAGTCAAGGTAAGAGAGAAGGCAGTGTTTGAGTGACAGGTAGGTGGTAACCATAATAAGGCTCACCCCAAAATGTTGAGAGGCTGTTCTCTGTACTGGACTCCTCTGTTACTGTCATTTGAAGGAAGAGATGGGACATTGGAATTTACACTCGGAGTGACAGTAAATAATGCAGGAAAGTGTACTGGCAGAGGATGTAAAGTACACAAGTGAGGAAGTAAATAATGGGTGGTGTACAAAGGAGAAGCAGCTGGAGGTAGGCAAAGGTTAACTTTGAAATAGTTAACTGTGCCTCAGGTGAGGAGCACGTGCCTTTTCCGTGATGCTGAAATCGGAGGCAGGAATGCCCAAGCTAATGATTCCTGATATATCCAAGCTGGTTTTGTGCATACCCACTTGGATTTGCCCGGTGGGCAGTGCTGGCCTTGGGTTGGCTCTCTGCATCCTGCTCTGCTGAGCCCTCCTCTCCCTGTGACCCTGAGGAGGACAGTTCAGAGACCCTTCAGGTGATCCACATGGCTCAGCCTTGCAAAGTCAAATATATCCTGGTGTTGTACTGGTTCAGCTACCAAACTGCTCTCCAGAGGGGAAGAGAATGGTGCCTATGCCTGTAGAAGTTGGTTATGCTTAGCTTCAAGTAACCCAGAACTTCATCAGGTTCAAGATCAGTAGTTTATAACCTCACATTTAAATTCTACTTTATGAGATTTTATAATAAAATAAAGAAAATAAAGGTTATGTATTTGACAAGTTTCGAAACACAGAAACACTGCATTTACCTGAGCAATGAGGCCTCAGCACATGTATCTCTTATTTCAGTTATTTGTTTTGTTCAATCCCTTGTGAAAAGGGCCTTAATCTGTGACCAAACATACTGCAGTATATTCATGTCCTTCAGCTTTCTGTCCATGTAGCAGTCAGTCATTTTGTCTTGGGCAGTCTGTGCCTGTGGAAGGCAGCTGAAATCTCTGTTTTAACATGAATGCAAACGTCCTTTCACAGAGCTCCCTCTGGGAATGTGCACAGTAATATCACAACACGAACTTGCCTGAAGTCACAGACATTTACAGTCACTGCCTGTGGGGATAGAGAAGACAGCGATGGTATCCTGACAAATACTGCACTAGCCTTTTGTCGTTATCCTTTTGCAGGACGAGTGTGGCACAAGGGATTACAGAGTCAATGGGTAGTTCCTATTTAAATACCAAATGTATTTGGAATGAGTCCCATGATGATGGAATCAGTCACCTGCTAAAGCTTTAACCTGATCAGCCAGCACTTAGAAATATGTACTGTCATAGAAGTAATGTTTAAAATAAAAGTAATGTTTAAAATAAAATGAAAATGACATGTTAAGGAAACATCATATAGACATGAGAGGCAATGTGGACAAATACTGGCAGATTTTAATAGCTACTGTACAGGGTAGAGAAATTTTTTTTTTTTAATAGTCAAATGATTTAAAGACAAATATATTGTCCTTTTCTAGGGACTATGCATTTTCTGTTGGGAACTGGAAAGCATTATTCATAACAAATTAGTGTAGTGTTTTTGTGATTTGCCAGTATGACAGCTCAGGTTCATAAAGCTACTTCAGGCTGTTGTCTCATCAAGTGATTTACCAGAAAGAAGCTGCCAGTTGATGCTGTTCCATTTTTACAGGATTTGAACAAATACTCATACATTCATTAAAGATTTTGGTGATTATGTTTTAATTATATTCTTGGTCCCATTCAAATTGCTTTTTGCTCATACAAACAGCAGCACCATAATGTTCTTTGTGGTCTCTGCAGACTTCCAGCCTTGCTGAATTGCTTCTCCTCAGGATTGAAGTGTGGTTGTCTGTGTGACTGTTTTACCTTATTTGAATTCTGAGTTTCATACAAGACAAGGGTTATTTCTGCACCAGATAGAAAATCTTTATTGGTTAACATTTGTTACTCTCTAGGCTGGTTTCTAAGCAAAACCAAGCTACCACACATCTAGGTTTTTCAAAATCTGTCCTCATTTCCTATTTTGAAAATTATCCAGGTAGACTTGAATAACAAGGAACAAGTACTGAAACAAATGTTCATCAATATAGTCTGAGGTCTGTTTTTTTTTCATTCAGCAAATGTTTTTAAATAATTAATATTTTCTTTGAAACATGAACCTGCTAACTGCCTTTTTTTTTTTTTTTTTTTTTTGCCAAAAAAGACAAAACCAAACCATTCTAGCTGTTTACAATAAATAGTTCTTATAAAGACCTAAGGTGATCCTTTTCAGAAGTAAGTTCAAGTGTTCCCTAAATCTCTCAGGACCTAATATACAGAAATAAAATGTAAACAATTGTGTTCTGAGGAAAGCATCTCAATTTAAAAAAAATAATGTCTTACAAATTTACTATGCAAAAAATGATGTGTAGTAAATTTTATTCTTCCTCAGGATTTAGAAGCTTAAGAAAATACTTGACGTATGTTTCAAAATGAACTGGTTTTGTGCCTGTATATAGTTTTGTTTATTTGTCTCGTGGCAATAAAAATCTTCTACTCAACAGTGTTAGAATTAGGCCATACTGTATTTTAGACCCAGTATATCTCTTTATCAGAAGTCTGTTCTTAAATCTATATTCTACACTTTCCCATGCTCTAGTCACTACAACCATAATGAGTAAATGCTGTATCTTTCAGTTCTTACCTCTGGGATGAATAACAAGAAAACTCCCGACCAGATGGAGTGGGCTTTCTTATACATCTTATCCATTAATGTCAAACAACAAGTTATAGAAAATGTTTATTTCACACAGGTGAAAAGAAGATAATCATATCACCTGTTTTCAATAGAGTCTACATTCACACAGTTTAAATTTCACTTTGTCCTTGTGCCTTACATTGCCTATTGGCTCTTATCTACACCTTAAAAGGTGCTGAGCCCATGGAAAATTGTACACACAATGACTTAAAAGGAATTTAGGCCATGTGAGTATAGCCCTATCTGTATTATATACCTATTGGAGACCCAATATTCTCCTTCCCTACAATTCTGAGAAGGCAGTATGTCTTGTTTTGTGAGATGCAATTACCATTTTACAGTATTAAGGGTTTGATCCTACATAATCACTGGCATAACTCAGTGATATCACATACTTTAGGAAAGCCAGAAGTTTTTAATTCAACCTGGACGTTGTTGAACAAAGCAATAGTATGTTGGATTATTCAATACTGCTTTTTGTACTTTTGACACCTGTGCATGTATTTTGCAGTCTACTTGATTTTGTTATTCAATTAGTAGCTAGACAATTTTCTTTTAACATTTGGGAGTATGGATTCAAAGTATCCTTGTTTCAGTACCTCTGTAGAAATTAATAACAGACAGTTTTACTAAGCGGTTTAGCCCTGAATATCTGATGTTCTTTCACTGTGTTTATTTTAGACATGCAAATTTGGAAAGACAAAAATATTTTAACTGACTTGTAGTTAAATTAATGGTCAAATATACTGACTTTTGACAAGCTTTCTGACTGAGATGAAACTTTACCTGAGTTCATTATCACAAGGCTTCTTAATGTTATCAACTGTGTTGAGATTCAATAACTCTGGTGATGACTAGGGAAAGTAGGAATAGAAATTAAAATGTATATTTAAAAGCATTTTAGAACAAATCCACTCGCAGTGGTACTTCTCATTTTGTACTTTGGAACACTTTGCAATATAGAGGAATCTCTTAATCTAAAGGAATTTTGATCCATTTTTAAACATATCATCATTTTGATGGATAAACTTTAACTGCACTATGTATTACTGCAATGGGTAAATTCGCAAGAGCCCGGGTTAATGAAACTGCATGGGTTTCAAATCTGTCAAAATGGGCTGCCCCAGAGACTGGCTTAGCCTTTGTTCTTAATGAATACCACAACAAAAAGCATTCCTGTGGGCTTTTTCTTTTTTTGACTAAACATGCTTAACAGTTAGTTAACATGAAAAGACCTTCCTGCTTTCTTGTGGTATTTCCTGGTAGGGGTCTTTTTCATAGTATGTGCTTACTCATGAAACTTCACTGAAAATACTGGAGAAAAAGATACTAAAAAAAAAAAAAAAAAGGTGTGTTATTATTGTAGCTACAGATGTAAATATTATATGCCCTTCTTCTGGAAATTTCGTAAGACAGAACTTTCTTGTGTTATAAAATGGAGTGTGAGACTCAGACAGAATACTTTAGAGCAGGAAGACAAAGAAGCAGAAGCTCAGAGTGTGAGAACCAAACAACCACTTTTCCTAAAGTTCAGAACAGTCTCTCTGTATATGATTAATATGGGGGTTATTATTATTAAATATTAATAGAGTAGCAAAAAGACATAGTGAAAAATAGTCTGAAAGAAGTGGGGTATTTTCCCTTCTCTTTATTGTCAGTCTGTTTCTTTCGTATGCTGATGTTATAGTTAATGATCAGGTAGATTTTTAGTCATAACCAACTAAATCTCCTGTAAATCTCAAAATGTGTTTTGATTTGTTTTGTTTTTTACCATTAGATAACTTTTGATTATACATATATTCTTGGGAAACTCCTGTGTATGGCACTACCTATCACAGTACCCCCAGAAGAATTCTATTCTTGTAGGGTAAGATACTGAATCTTCTGAGGAAATTATTTCTGAACCTGAAAAACTCATAAACTACAGAGCTATTGTGCTCCATAGAAGATAAACTAGGTTCTTTGGAGGACTGTTGCCAAAACGTCTACTTTTCAAATGATATTGGTTTCTAATAGTTTTTTTTCTCTCTCTCTCTCTTTTTTTTTTTTTTTCTTTTTAAAAGATGTAATAAAAAGATAAAAACTTTGCAAAAGTGCACATGAAGCCTTATCACTGGGAAAATGTTGACTGTCTGAGATAACTTTATCATTGCTAAGTTCCCAGAACATCTCAGTAAATAAGGGGACTGGAAAAAGTTATTAGAATAATGAAATGTGTCCCTGTGGTCAAAGTACTGACTAAAATTTGATCCAAGTTGTTGGAATGATTGCAAAGGTGTTGCAGTTCTTTCAATTATAATTACTTCTTTGTAATACCATCTTGAACTAAGACAAACCCTTCAAGAGACATTAAGGGAAGATATATTTGACTTCAGCAAAGCATATGTTAATCTGATTTCACTCTAAGAATAATATTGGAAAGAGATCTGAAAGTCAAAATCTACCCATACATTTCATAGATCTAAAGAAAATATTTCACAGTTGTCGTAACTGAACTTCTTAAAGTACTGTGTTATGTAAAAGAGAAATAAAATGTATGATCAGGAGCATAAAAGATCCCATATTTCAGGGTCCTGGTAGTATCAAACAGGAATTCATTCTGTCACCTCTGCTGTGTGGCATGGTCCTCAATCTTATTACAAAAGAACAAATAAATAAAATTAGACATATCAAGTCTCAGTGAAAGATCTAGATTTTGTTGATAGTTGACAGTTTGTTTGAGACCATGGCACACATGCCACTGGATGCTGGAGAAACTTTTGAAAATGGACGTGTGGAAGAGTTCCTCTAGCTAGCAGTCCTTGGTGTGAAACTCGGTATGGGACTTCAATGTAGTTGACATTCAAGGAGGAACAAGACAAAAACATGACAAATCTTTTTTGTGTCCTGCCTAACTTTTCATTGAAGAAGACACATGAGGTTTGTTTCTACAACAGGAATTAATCACTTAGCTGACCTGTTGCTAGCCACTAATAGTTAAATACTCTCAAAGCAAAATTCTGTCAGAGATAGCAAGGACTAGAAGCTGTTCAGAAACAATGAAGATGAAGGAAGGCTGTGGCTGAACACCACATCTCCAATACAGATAAGAAGAATGAGGAGTATCTTATTGTTTGGTTAAGCCCTGTTAATTGCCCTCATTTCAGTGTCAAAAATTTGTTTTTCTCCATTTTTTTATCTCATGTGCTTACTGTTTTTGATTCAGAGCTCATCCTGTTTAAGTACAAGTGTTACTTTCATGATCCAAATTAACTTCCTGAAATGAGAAAGCAAAAAAAAAAAAAGACTATTGTTTTCCTGTTCAGTTCAGACTGTGATTTCATTAACTTCATGACAAAACTGTGCTTTTAACACCAGTTACCCTAGTTGTCATCCAGTCAGTGTTTCTCTGCACGTTCAGAGCTTCTCAACAAATGCAGGAAATACTTGCTACATGCTGCTGGCAACACCAGGAGCTGCAGTCCCCCAGTCTCTTTGATGCAGCAGTATCATGCAGAATGTCAATTACTTTACAATTTCAGGCTTTGAATTGGTTCCTTGGTAAGCAAAAACTTGCCCTGCTGCACTGACAGTGTAAGTAGGTAATCTGAATAACAGAGAGGTGATCAGAGTTTTACTTTAAAAAAAATTTGAAGTCTTTTCCCCACTCTTCTTGTGTTTTACATACAAATTACCAAGACCTTACTGATCTGCTGGTGGAATTCTTCTGATATAAAAGTTGAATCTTATCTCTCAGCTTTAGAAAATCTACAGCAATTTTATTATCTCTCTGTTTGGACATTGGTTTGCAGGAAATCCAGACATGTGTCAGTAACATAATGATGTCAGATACCTACTTATCCCAGAAAGTTAGCTTTGCATGACATCAATTCCTAGTACCTGTGCTTCTGGAAGGACTGTGGCAGTTTAGTAGTATCTCTTCCAAAAGCAAGTCAAATGAGGGTGCTAAGACTACAAGAAGAACACTATGGCATTGGACTTCCCATGATGTCATCACATTTAGTACATAAAACATTCAGCAGTATGTAGCAAAGACGTAGTTGTGATCTCTAACATTTCAGATGATTTTCAGTGCTAGTGAGAACACAACCAGAAAGCTTAAACTGACATCAGACTGGTTTCCCCCTAAAATGCAAATGATTTCTACATTTCTCTAAAGGCTATAAAAATCTGAAACCCTTCCAATGAGGTTTAGACTTGGTTTGTGAAGCCGACTAAATTCAGGGCATCCTCCCTACTGGTCATCCAGTGAAAGTATCAGTAATTCATGTAATAGGTTAGTAGGAGAGAGTACATTTTAAGACTTTCTTCTGCCTGCATAGTTGCCATTGCAACATTGATACAGCACTTGTGGGGAACTCAAACCTAGGATTCAGTTGAGTCAACTGCTGAGACTGGATCACTGAAAACTTTATGATAAAATCTGGTTTTAGACACTAGTATACTCTAAATTCCCTGACTGTTGTGAGTGCTACTGCTTATGTATTGTAGTTTTCTCTGGCTATACATGCCTTTTCTAAAGGTCTAAAAGGGTAGCGTTCCACCGAGTTCACATTTCTTCTTTTAATTTATGCATGTGTATGTACATTGCTTTTCTCCTGCAGTTCTCTAAGAGTTTTATGGCCCATTACTGCGTGAATAAAATGTGTGCAGATTTTGCAAGCCTCTGCCAGAAGATGTTTATTACTCTCATCATTCTTACGAAAATCATGTTCCAGCAGGTTCAGGCAATGTGCAGAACATGGCACATGTGTGAATTGGCTATTTCACACTACACTTACAATATCAGCAGCAATAATAATGCCGGGGAAGGGGCCTTAGGGAAGGGGATAGACCTTACATTAATTTGGTCATGAAGCTCTGATATGTGATCTTCGTTAAACCCAGAGGTGTAAAGAACAGTTAGCTTATTTTCAAAAGTTACTATCAATTACTGAGGGAGGTGACAAGCCAAAGTATTAGTGCAGAAAACAGCTTGCCAGTTTGTCCATCTTTTACCTATTTGGGTAGTATGGTTTTAGTCTATCTCAAGGGTTGGGTTACTGAGTGAGAGACGGTGCTTTAAAGAAATGTTTGATGTTGCATAGACAGAGAAGGAAAATACACTCCTCACTGCTTTAAGCTTCTCTTGTACAGCAGTGAGTATTGGTGGTAAGTGTGACACGGTCACATTGCTGGTGTGAATGTTTCAGGCATGCTGATCAAATGGTTTCACGTAGTAAAAGAACCAAGATATATCTTCTCCTCTTTGTTGTGTTAACGGTAACAGTACTGGAGGCACGCCTATTGTTTATCTCCTTCATTCAGTTCACAGTTACTGCTGCTTGCTCTGGTATACTTTTCATTTTCCTTTGCAGTTGCTGCACAGCTCGTCTTCTGCTTTTCTGTGCAGTGAGTACCTTTTCTGTGTGCTCTGCTTGAGACACAGACGACTGCATAGTTTAGGATGATTTCTTATGTTTCAGCACAAGTTTCTTGGATTTTTTTTTTTAATATTTTAGGAAGTTTAAGTTTTTATTGTTTATGCAAATTAATTGGTAGATGGTGAAGCTGAAGGGACCAAAGTGATCAGTTATCATAAATGGCTTAATATATTATCAGAGACCGCAGTACTGGCACATAGCTTCTTGCCACTCCATTCTCCTGATTCATATTCAAAAATGCAGATGTTTTCAAGAGCAAGGAGAAAGTATTTAGATTTCTGCTTTTTCCTCATAAAAGTATCCATGGCTTTCTTCTTCACAAAGTCCTTTGGCCAATACATGTGTAAGCAGACACCTAGGGCAATCTGAAAAACTAAAAATCATCAGACTAGCAAAATAGTTTAAAAAAAAAAAATTCAGACAAACTCTGATGTCTCTAATATTGCTCTTACCTAGGCATTTGTCTTGCTCCTAATGTTCAAGACTTAGAATCACCCTGGAAACTCCTTTTCTAATGTTTGGGTTCATGACTGGCAGTACTTCTTACATTTTCCATCTGTTCCCTCTGATCCCTATTTTTAAGAGGTGTCATCTCTGTATTTCTAAAAAGAAGGGTAACTTTCACGGTTAGAGAAGATTTCTCCTTACCAGCACAAAAAAATTAGTAACTATAAAATCTTAGGTTAAATTTAGTTATCCAAATTTCACTTTTGTGAGTGTATGAAAGTTCCAGTCAAGAGGGAGGTCTTGTTAATCAGGTGCTTTAGAATAATACTCCTAATTTGAAGACTCTACAAGGTAAATTAAGAAAACCACAAATGGAATAACCAGTAGGTTTCAATTCCATCTAGTTATCAGATTGAAAACTGTTCCTTTATTTATAATTTCTCATCTTCAAGTCAGTATCTAATCTATGGCATTGTTTGACTTCAAGATCTAGTTTCTTTTGTCAAAAGCTTTAGAAGCCCATATCAATATTTGCTGTTTCTTTCTCATTCAGTTTTGTTTACAATCCCCAAAGTGCTAAATAGATGACAGTGACACATCTTCCTTTGTAGGAGCTGTTCTTGTTTGTCCCTAACGTGTAATTTATTCTTGTTGCAGTTGTTTCAGCACTTTTTTTAAAAAAAACCTTACTAGTGCTTAACTTCCAGATTCACCCTAATACCTTTCTGAAGGATAAACACAAATTAACAATGCCCCAAATTCCCCTGCAGTAGTACGTAATTTTAGGTTGATAACTTTTTCTGTATTCAGCTCAGCCATTTCATTCTCAAGTTCCCTTAAGGTGTCTGCATGAAGATTAGCTTGTCTATATGTGTTGTTGCACTTAGTGTGTATTTCCTCCTGTAACCAACCCCAGTCTATGGATATGGCTATTTCTGAGAGGACGTTCTCACTCCCAGATGCAGAACCTTAGCTGACTATGTCCTAGCTACATATCTGGAGCAGACATGCACTATACCAAGGTAGGAAAACTATGAGGAACATGAGGACCAGAACTGTGGAACTTGATGCAGAATGCCTTGGCCCTGCACTCCGGAAATAACTGTTACGAACGTCATATATACCAGTATGGAATGCCAGTGAAATAAGTCATGAACCAAACAGAAAGTATGTACCACCAATTTCAGGATATTTCACATGAATGAATCAATAATTTATACATAATGAACAGATCAGCCTAAGGATAAACAGCCAGTTGGCAGGCATAAAGAGGGAATAACTTACACCCAAAATGATCAGGAAGAAGCCACTAGCAGGTTTTTGAGAGCCCGTATATCTTTTGACTGATAGGTGTAACAGGGTGGAGATGATACCCAAGACAGCTGGTCAGCAGAGCCAGCAAGAACATTTATGTTTGCATCTCAGACTAGAATTCAAAATGAACATACTCTTGGGTCAGGTAAAATAAAATTACTGATCACTGGCAGTGGCATTCGGGAGACGGGTTATGTTTGTTAACCTTAACCTTTGTCTCCAGTGTGTCAAATACATCTTGAAATCCCATGTAACGAGAGTAAGCAATTAGAAAAGTATTCCATCGGTAATTAGAAAACTTTAATTGAAGCCAGATTAGACTAAAATTGGGTTTTACTTGTGACCTTTTGTGACCTTGGGTTTTACTTGTGACCTTTTACTTTTGACCTATCCAGTGCTATAGTTAACAGTCTGATCTTGAGACTAGGTAATTTCATATCTGTTTTACAAAAAATATTATCTTATTTTTTTTGATAAGTTTAGTCAAAGTGTAAGTTGCAAACTTGGAGTGCTCTCATCTCCAGGGAGGGAGAAAATCCAAAACAGTTCATGGAGCCTCTGGGGTATATTTTCTGTCAAGGTGATAAGGAACACCACAAGGGTATGTGTTGCCAAATGCCTGCTCTTGCAAGAGAAGAAAAGGAGAGAGACAGCTCACAGCCCTAGACATACCTCTGACATTCTCACATTAGGTGCACCCTGCTTCAGTTACTCTAGAGGGAGATAGTTGTGCCAGTTATTGCCTCTGTGCAAAGCCTCCTGACAAAAATATTTCAGTTGTTTTGGACTTAGTTTCTGTCCCTTTGTGGTTCCCTTTATTTTCTATTATTTTAATGAGTCAGCTTCCCTGTCTTCTGGATTCTTAGAATTGAAATATTTTTATTTTATTATTTTATTTTATTTTGTTATTTTATTTTATTTTATTTTATTTTATTTTATTTTATTTTATTTTATTTTATTTTATTTTATTTTATTTATTTTATTTTGCTTTCAATATGCAAGTTTGTTCTTAGTTTTCTTTAGCTCCATCTTTCTGTATCAGCTATTTTTTTTGCTCTTTTTGCTGGTCATGAATAAAGGCAGTAATACCCCCACAGCAGTCAGTTCAAAAATGCCTCTTCTAAACTTTCCGAGCCTCTCAGAACATTCTTTTGGATTTGTCCAAATTTTTTAGCTACAGCGGTTGCATCCTGGTTTTTAGATCTCCTTGGTAAGCTATGCTGAAGTCGCAGTGGGAGCTCCCAGCTGGCCCTCCCTGCTGAAGGAAGGCAGCAAATGATGGCTCAGGCGTTAAGCACCTGGTCACACAGAAATGCAGAAAGCCGTGCACAGATGGAGTTCTGCTCATCTTCAGGCTGTAACAGTATTAAGCGATCTAATTTATATACAAAAGGGCTTGAAGTTGCCTGTTACTGCTGTTTTATTAGACTTGGTTTTCTCAGTGGGATCCTGCCCCATGACTGAGGATTGTAGATGATAGAACAATGCTCAGAATAAATAATGTATAGGAAAAATATTCAGACTACAGTAATGCACAGCAGCCTTATTTGCAGACCATGCTGTCATTGTACTAGTCTGCTTAAGCGCATGAGGACAAAGACCTCAGATAAAATACCTTGTGCAGTCAGAGTTCATTCCCTGATCAAGAGATGATTAACACAATGTTGCTTCTAACATCTTTGTTTTCCCTCATTTGGGTTTATATCCATATGGGTATAATCGATTTAAGTGATTTTACAGTCTAGTCTTCCCTCTCTCTGTTATATTCTATATGTTTAAAATAGGGAACTTCCCCCCAACTCCCCTTATATGTGCTGTGTTCCTTGATGCATGGTGAGGATAGCCAGCTCTGATGTAGGACTGCTTTGCTGTTTCTGTAGAGACATCCGTATTTCCCTGCTCCTTCAGTTCATCAACTCTGGCCTCAAGGTGCTATACTACTGCTTTGAGGGACATTAACTGCTTGCACCACATTTGGATCAGACACATATATCTAACCTTATCTTTGAAAGGTCTGGAGAAAATAGCATTGGAAAAGAGATCTTCTGTTCAAGTTCATGCCCTCCTGACTAGTTTGAATTAACACCCACTTAGAGGGGGTAAGAAGTCAAAAATATGCCTGGAAGGTTAAACATTAAGTATGTAAAGCTAGACTTCCAAACTTCCATAATGCGTGAAAATATGTATGTAAAAATATCTGAACAAAACCAAAGTTCAACAGTTAATACATTTTAAAGTGTGTGGATTTTAAAGCCTTTTTTGAGGTTCCCTTTTGCTGGTTGCCTTCAGGGGAGGTGAGACAAGTTTCTAACCTTTGCAGCCAGCTCAACGGAAAACAGGGAAAGAAGAACACAGAGGCAGAAAGAAATCTCAAATTTCAACTTGTTGTGAGATCTTTGAAGGGCTTCAAGAATAAAAACCTTTAAAGAGAGCCCCATAGGTGCTACATGATCTGCATTTTGTTAGTCAGGTTTACAGTCATCACAGGAGACAGAAGTCACAGATTTAGTGCCAATACAGTCACCCCTCTTTTCAGCTGCTGTGTCTTTCCCTTCCCCTTCCCAGCTCTTAGGTTTGTAATTGAAAGCTCTTCCAAACAGTTCTTTGTGGTGTTTGGGTATCCACCCGGGATGCTTCTAATGACAGAATGAGGCTCAGCCTTGCTCTAAATTAATCTTGTGCTGGGTCTCACGTTTCATCTTGTCCTTCCCTCTGTTTAGGGAGAACTTGTCTGGCTTACCAAAAATACTCCTTTCCCTTCTTTTCTTTTTTTAGACAGAGTTTGTTAAATTCAGATCAGATCCCTGATTCAGTTCACAGCATGGCTGTTTCAGTTGCCTTGGTAAAATGGAGGGAACTGTGAACTGTGGCATGACAACAATTGGGGGGTGTAGGGTTAGCAGGAACTCCATAATCTGCAAAAGCCTGCACACTGTTAAATCATAGCCTCAGTCCCAACAGTTAACACAAATATCTCTGATGTACCAACAGTCCTGTGTAGGAATGCAAATTGTTTTTTACTTGTGCTGAGGTACAGATACATTCCTATGTCTCTATACCACAGGATGGTGAGAATCTTTGCCTTTGTTTTTGGTCAAAGATGTTCAGAGAACCCTCCTGATTGCAGTGCACTCTAATAAACATGGCATTGGTTCAGTATATATTAAATAGTGTCTACAAATAGCTCCAGAGTGGTCAAACCATCTGTTTAATAGCTTTTCCAGCTATCCAGCCCTTCTTGGTGTCACTTCATGAATTTCTAAAGTTCAGAGCATTAGTGAGACTGAGGCAGTTGAACATTACTTATTTGAGTAAATAAAATACCCTCAACAACTGAAGTTGTTTTAGGATCTGTGATTTTTTCCTGAATTTATCATGCCAGATATCACTTAGTCATTTGGTCCTGAATAAGATTGAAAAATGATATATGCGATTTGCTGCCCAGTGTCAGCACTGGCAAACCTGTGTGATTGCATTTGAGCTGAATATTTCAGCAAATAGCATAGCCCAGCAGCAATTGCTGAGCCCTGTCTATATTCTCTCTTTGCAGTGAGCAGGGATTTTTCATTTCATACATCATTTACAGCTTGCCACAGTGATTCTAGTCAGCCAGGATATATTTTCAACACAAAGAGAAGAAAGAGAAATATACATCATTTGTTGCAGAAGTTGGGCACATTGGGTTCAAATTTAATTACACTATAACATCAAAAGCTACACTAATAGACAAAAAGTCAACTATCCTTAACTCAGAGTATAATAAAATCAGTTTTCTTGTTGCTTGAGAGTTCTGCCTGAGTTTCGTGGGCAGTAATTTTGCTGCTTTGATATATTACATCCATAAGAGTCAGTGCACACACTTAAACAGGTACAGTGCATATGTCATCCATCTAAGTATTTTACAAAATAACAGATGCCTTCAACCTTCTTTACAGAGTTGCCTTGTTAACGACACTTATTACTGCTAAAAAGTGCAGCTCCCATTCTTTTAGCTCCTGGAGAGACTGCAGGTTCCTGCTGGGCAAGACAATCAATTAGGAAGGGGGATCTCAGCAGGGATCCACCTACTGCAGGATCCGTTTGACCTTAGAGGAAGGCATGATCACTTCCATTCTTCTCTTTTTTTCCCCACCCACTCTCCAACCAGCATGTCTGAATCCTGATCTGCAGTAGCTAAGGTAGACAGGGTTGATTTTATTAGTAAACTGAGATGATTAAAACCAACAAAAACAATCAGCCTTTTCCTGCAAAATGCTGGAAAACTTCACAGTTTCTGTGAAACTCAGGAGATCTCAGTCATTCCCCATGGATCTGTAGTAACACGTAAGAAACACAGGCCTTATGCCTTGATACCTTCTTTTCCTTTCTCATTGCAGCTTCAGAAGAACTTCTCATTAGAAACTAGAATGTTTCTTTCCATTTTTAAAGGCCTCCATCACAGAGATCTCTCAGCAATCATCTCTTAATTTCTGAGACTTTTGTAAAACTTCATTTATTGAGCTGCCATAATTACTGAAGACTGTATAACAAAATATGAATTTGTCTTCAGTTGAAATGCATTAAAAGTTGAATTTGTGAGAAGTAGAATGTATGAAAGATATAAAAAAATCTGGAAAAACATTGGTATTAGATGATGTTGTGAACCAGGATGAATGATAGTAACTAACACAGTGTCTGGGGTAGTAAACAGAGCACTAATCCATTACAGTCATGAGGGTCTGGGGATGCTGGGGTGCCCAATGGCAATTTTGGGATTGAGGAGTTAACTTCAGAAGAGAGAAGTTTCTGATAATTTCTCCTCACTGAATTCCCTGTACTTTCCCTTATAATGTGCTCCTTAGCTTTTCAGGGGTAGGTCAATTTACCATTATGTCCTTACCATTGCTGAAGTAAGCTTGGAGCACCTACTCTGCAGTGCAGAGGTAGGAGAGCAATTACTGCAAGTAAGCCTCATTATTTAAGGAAAAAAAAAATCCAGTGTAAAAAGATGGTGGTATGAGAGTATGGAAGTAGTTCATCTGCTTCCAAGGGACTGTGGAAGGAGAGCTTAGGGGCAGCAAGGCAGGGAGAAATGCACTTTTCATTAGCAAATAGTCGATGTGAGTCCTGATGGAGCAATGTGTGGCATAGCAGAATTTTATTTCCATTCTTCAAATAGCGATAAAAAGAGAAATAAAGTGGAAAAGCCTTTCCTGGGATCATCTGTGGTTGTCAGACTTTGTCAATGTGCTTTTGACACTTCCTTTAAAGATAGAAAAGCAGGGAAAACTATGTATCTGTAGCCTTGACCTTGTTTCCTTGTTGGGGAAACTGATTTGATGAGCTGTGTTTGTTCTTTCAAGTTTCATTTGTCAAAATATATAAAGTCATCACAGTTGTATGTATTTGACTTTAGGAGATTAACTACTATAATTAGTAACAATACACTTATTTTATTACTTGCTTTGATAGAAGCCAAGGGTGTTTTTTTAAAAAAAGTCTTAATTTCAGAGTGAATTATATTAGGTTTTTGTTGTTGCCTGCTTGTGTTAAACTTTTGCGTGTGTGTGTGTGTGTGTGTAATTAGAAAGCAGTAAATTACTTTATTTCTCTTTTGTTTAATTGAGTTAATGATGTCTACAAAGAAACATGATACCAGGGTTTGTTTTTTTTTTCTGATCTCAAGAGGCTCTCGAGAATTTCAAATTTTGCCAGACTCAGAGCTGTAAGGAGTGCATCAAGAGCTGTCCTGACATCTCTTAAAAAATCTTCCACTTCATTGTTGCATAAAGGTGAACCTAAGTGGTACAGAAGACAGCTTGAACAGAAGCAGCCAGACTTGAACTAGCAGAGAGAGCATGTCTTGCAGGCTGACCCCTCTGTGTAAGTGGGTGTGTGTTTTTTCCTTGCTGAGAGGGCAAGACCCGTACATTAATGAGTCATCTGCCTTGCTGGGCCACAGTTTTAAGAACAACATGCCTTCCTTTCCTTTTCATACTCTGCCCTCTAGAAAATGTAGCTCTATCATTACTTATGACAGGAGACTCTATCATATCAAAGGATAAAGAAGTCGGTGATGAAGAGAGAATTAGGGAAATGAGAGGAGTTACAAGACAGAGAGCTTCATTAGAGGGATAAAAAAACAGGAAAGAGGAAGATTTAATGAGGCTCTTGTTTATTACTTTTGCTAATTTAAGAAGTCTTGCTGCTGGCTGTGGCACTGGAAGGTTAAATTGTACAGATACTTTCAAAATGAGTATTTCAGTGAGCCAGAATACAGGACTTAAATATTCACTTGCATTTAATGGGTAAATCTCAGCCTCAGACTGTGGGCATCTTTAGTTTCAAAAACCAGGGCTTCTTAATGGATAAACTGTGCTTGGCCCTTTATACAACAGATTGGTCTAGATTTAGGCTGCTCTTTTCTGAGTACCCTCATTTGCAGGTTGTTATAGACTGTTTTTCCTCTTTTATTTTTTCCCATTTTCCTGTGAGCCCTGTTTCTACTTGGACACTCTCTAGTTCTGAATCTCACCACTGTCTGTGGAGCAGAAAGTGCTAATACTAGTCACCTTCCAAAGTAACTATCTTAACTACACTTACTGGTTACTTACGAGTTCTTACTAGCAGCCATAGAGCGTTGCCTGTAACTGCTCTGAATGCAGGCAGCGCTGGACACAGAGCGTGTGTATTAACCATGCTGGCAAGTCAGAGTCAGCAGAGCGTATCGTGGGCTGTAGGTGCAGGATGGATATAGCATCCAGTGACTGATCTCTGAGGTGCTGTGAGAGTGGTTCTGTCTTGGAATGACAGAAATTATATTGAACTTTTTTCTTCACTTCATGTAGCTTTGTTTTTTTTTCTGACTTTTCGTTTATTGAATTGGTCCATCTATAAATTAACACTTTTAGTATTATGTTTCCCAGCTAAGATTATAATATTACGTTTTTACCGTGTTCCTTTTTTGTCACAGGTAGTTTTATGAAGAGTCCTCCATGAGTACACTAGTTGTCACTGCATTTTCCTTCCTTGTTTTTCTATTTTTAATATCCCCACTATTCCAGCTGGAAATGGCAATTACATAACTTTCCCTCTCTGTGATATAGATCAGTCAGTTAATATTTATCCACAGTTTGGAGAAGGAAAGTGTTATGCATGCACTGAGCACCTGGGAGACAGTATTAGATACATGTCTGTTAACAGATGTGGTTTCTTTAAAGTTCTTTCAGTTACTGGTGAGTAGCTGCATCAGTTTTAGGGATTATTAACAGTAATCTTTATTTACAGGATTTAACTTCTTCTAGAAGAAGTCAAGATTATTTAGGCTTTTAGGCTGTCCAGTGAGTGTAGTTATTGTTCTCATGGTGGTTGTTTTTAAACTGATTTTTTGTGGCACAACCCCTAAAGTAGATGCTGTTTTACTGTCGTTAAGGTAGTTTATCTCAATATATGGCATTTATTTGATTTTCCGTAATAACTTCATGCTGATGACACTAGACCAGTCAAATCCTATTCACTGTTTGTGGAGTACTGTGTGGCCCAGAGACATAGCTGCCTCCATGCGTTCTCCTGACCACTGGTACATGTCAAGTGGGATTTCAGTTTGGGGGAGAGAAGGACATGCCACTCAGCAGCTGGCAGGTGTGTACTCCTCATCTGCAGCCTGGTGCCAAAGACGTTCTCCATTACTGTGGGACCCAGCCCTCAGGTGAGCCTGTCCTCCCTGACATGGTCCAAGTGGAGACAGGGTCTTTTTCAGACAGGCTGGGTCATGAAAAGCTGAAGGGTTGATACAATGCTACTCCACAGTGGAGATGGATGTGCTATACTGGCTGTATTGATAGAGTTCAAGGGAGGCAATTTCAGTTATTAGACACTAACCGAAAGCTAAGATTTTCTTTTTTGATACAGTCTGTCCTTGTTCCTATTTGCTGCTATTGATACAGTAGATAGTGTTCTGTGATAACAGTATCATCAGGGAGAACCATGTCATGTCAAGAAAGACTTTTTAATATGATCACAGGAGCAATAACAGAAGCACAAAAATATGGAAACAGCTATGTCATTTGAGCAGAAAGCTTACTTTTGCACAGTTACAGGTCTGGAAGAAAAGTTGCCTTTTGAAATACTTACGTCCAGTGAAAGCTCTTCCCCCAGCTTTCCAGCCAAGTAGCTAGGAGTGTGACATCATGATTCTCAGAAGACATTATTAACTCAATTAAACTAAAGAGATATAAAGTAAATTACTGCACCCTAATTATACAAAAAATCAATAAACAGTCAACAAAAACAATTATATAATTCACTCTGAAATTAAGAAGTTTAAGCCACTTCCAATTTAAATCAAAGCCACAGTAATAAAATAAGTGTAATGTTACTAATTACACCATTTCATCTTCTGAAGTCAAATACATAAATTTTTGTTGTCTTGGTGTATTTTGGCATTTATAAGTGCAGAAATGGAATGTGAATGGGCTTGACTTACGCAGCAGCACAGAGAAGTACATCTTCTGTAGAGTGAGAAGCTGAGCCTGCAGCAATGGGGAAGAATATGCTTATAAGGAAGCTTCACCCAGGCTGGTAGGCTGTGCTGAGGTATGAAACTGGCACTCGGCATCCGTTGCCTGCAACCTGTTCCTCTTTCCTAAAATGTCTTACAGTGGATTGATTAAAACTCCCAGATGATATACTCAGACTGTGTGTGATAATTGCTAGTGTTTTCTACATCAACAAGACTGACAACAGCAGACTTGAAGTTCAGTGATGTTAAAACTTGTCTGTGACAGCTTTGATTTCAAATAGAACACAGTATTCTTTTAGACAAATAGTAGAGGGAGGTTTGGGCTTTTTTCTTCTTTTCTTTCTTTCTTTCTTTCCCCTGCCCCTCTTTTTTTAAAAAAAAAAAAAACCCTAAGTTTGTGCAATCCATGGAGGTTTTTGGGCATTACTTTGATTAGTGAAAGCCATATGTCCCTCAAACAAATGAGAACAATTCTGATACTGATGATGAAAAGAAGCCCAAAAACACAGTAAGTTATTGCCTGCAGTGTAAGATTGGTTTTTTTTCAGAGTTTTTGACCTGACCTTGTTGACACATAGGAGCTTCTGTGCAAAAGCAACGTTCGAAGAACATTGGCAAGTGCTCTCTTACTTCTGTTAGATAGTTTCATTGGCTTCGCAGATGACTGGATTTGGCCAAGGCAGGGTAATATAATCAAAATTTAAAACAGTAGATGTTTCATTTTTGTGCAACTACTGTTTCAGGGTAATATGAAGCAAAGTTATCTACAAATAAAGATTATTATGTCTTATACGAAAGAATCTCTGTATAGACCTTAGAAAGAAAATGACTTCTGTTTTTTGTAGAGTAAAAAGCTGAGCTTGCAGTGGTGTAAAAAATGCAAGGGTGTGTAATAATCAGCGCACACAATGACCCCAGGTTTTCTAACAAAATCGGCTCTCAAAAGATCTGACCCATCCAAATACAAGCTGTGGAAATGCACCCTTCTACACCATCGCCTCATACCAATCAATAACTATTCAGTCCTGGCAGAATTCAGGCAGAGCCTATTGTAAGCCATCTAAAACTGAATTGCTGTCAAAGAATTAGACATGAAAGGGATTGCAGTACTAGTATCTGATGGGAAAAAATACTGCCAAATTTTAGTGCAGTGGGACAGGTTCAGATATAGCTCAATTCCAACTGCTGAAAAAATCCAGAATGATATTAAAAATATTTGAAATATCTAAACATAAACAAAGATTGACAGCCTTGGCTTTGATCCTAGAAAAAACTGAGTGAAAATATGGTTGTAGTTATTATTTCCTGTTGGTCAGAAATCTGCTTGACCCATGTCTTTATCCAGAATAGAAGATAGTTTTCACTCTCGAGAATTTAATTGGTATAAAGCACCAGATACATCTTCTGTATGACAAAGAACTGCATTTTCTTTTTGGAGGAACAGAGAAGAGGAAAGTGTTACAGTATCAGAGGAATGTTTTTTGTTTGGTTGGTTGTTTTTTTTTGTTTTTTTTTTTTTGTTTTTTTGTTTGTGGTTTTGTTGTTGTTTTGTTTTGTTTTGGTTTTTTTTGTGCTATTGCAGAACTGAGGAAGTTTTTACTCTTGGACACCTATATTAAAAAGTTTTCCACCCAATTGTTATTTTATCTTTTTGTTCTAATATGAGTGCAAGCATAGGGATTGTTAAGTGTTTTGCCACTAATTGGGTATGTGCTGTAACATAATATGGAAGAGGAAAGAATGAAGATTCTCATTTTCTTGTGGTTCCCTTTTATAACAGTGTTACTGTGAGTAAACATTTTATTATTAGCTGTCTGCCAGCACAAAAAGAGTGAAATAGTTTTTATTGGCTGAACAGTAAAAAATCTCATTTTATATACTGTACAAGATGCATCCTAACAATACGAGTACTCCTTTGCTACTTAGAAATTTGGTTAGATGGAGATACATTTAAAATATTGCTTCTTGAGCTTACTGACGCTTTCAGGACAGGGTTGGGAGGACAGTACAGATGGGCTCATTATTCAGTACCCCTGCTGACTGGTTAAGTGCACTGTTACAGATTGCTTGTGTGGGTGTGCTGTGAAGCAGCTCTTAATACCCAGGGAGACGAAACGGTGCCCATTAGGGAAACAAGGAAATGTGAGGTAATGACTGGTTAATACCCTTGGGTGTGAGGGTATAACATGTTTGCTCTTGAACCATGCCTGTCAGTGAGTGAAGAGGTAATTTGAGTGTTCTCTTGGATTGGTGTCCAAGTAAACCATTTTGGATTGATAGGAGTTATAAAATGTTATATTAATTTGTGGGCTGTGTGCACATTTGTAAGTCATTGGCCATCTTATCCATGTTGTGTTACTCCCAAGGCAGTCCCATCCACAGAGTGGCTCACTAGTTTCTCCTCCTGCTTGCATTATTCTTTACCTCCTGCAGTTGACATCTTTCCTGCCAGCTGTGTCTTTTCCACAGGGTAGTTCTCTTCACTGCTGACTGTGATCCTGGGGGATTCTAGGGCTGTCAGCCACACTTCTAACTTCTGTAGTTCTGCCTCCTTTCCTTGCACGTTTCCCTTCCTTTGCTTCTCTCTTGCCACAGCCGTCTTCTGTTTCTCTCCTAATCTGGACTTCACTGCACCCTGTAAAAAGAAGGAAGGCTTACCCCCAGTTAAGTCATAGAAAGGGATTGTAACAGTTAAAAATCATTCTATGAAGAATATCTTCTGAACCAGAAAGTCAGATATTAAAGTTTTAACTAGTCAAAGAGGACAAAATTGCCTTTGTGGTTATAAATAGCCTTCAAAAGGAAATAGTAAATATGTTTTTGATGGAGAATAAAATATTTGGCTCTGTAATATATTGAAAAGCTATGTATTTCTCAATTCTTGAGCTTGCAAGTTTTGCTTAATGGTGACAGTATCTAGCATTCTACAGATACCTTTGACAGATAGTGTAGTATGAACCAGTATTCACTCCATATGTTGTCTCTGTTTAACATGTAGAAATAAGAACCACAAAAAATATCACAAATAATTAGACATTGCTACAGACTTGCTGAGATGTAAAATATCCTCTTCTGTACTGTCAGTTCTCTTTTCCTAAAGTTCCCTTCTTGCTGCTACCTTGGCATATAACTCAGGTATATATCTTGACCATATACTACATCCCCACTTATTGTGTTTTTTCATACAATAAAACCAGCAAAGAAAGATATTTAAATGCCCTGTTAAGAGCACATGGAATGCTGTGTTCATATTGTTTTCCAAGAGCACAGTGAAGTAAAAAAACTCAATTTTTAAAGATATCTATGTAGTTGTGTAAATATCAATTCAAGAGCATGAGAAAGTCCCCTGAAGATAATAAACAGCTATGCCGTATACAGTGGTAGTTCACTGTACACTTCTATGATCAGCCCATCAAACAACATTCCAAACACATTGGGTATGTCATGGAAGCATAATGACTTTTACATTTTGATTTTAATTTACCCTTCTACTCACATCTTCTCAATAAAGCTATTTATCAGGGTGGCGATTAAGTGGAGTCTACTTTACATTATGTATTTTGAAAAATATCTATATTAAGATGATCTAAAACTCCAACAAATTATGGGTACTTCAGTTGCTTATGTTTGTGTTCCATGGGCAGCAATTTACCCAGTGTTTTTCCAATTCAAGTAAATGGGAGACAGCTGGGGGTTAGCAAGACTCATCTTACCAAATCACAGATATTTTAAACAGCTGGCAATAAACTGTAATTTATATCTATAAATTAAAATATTTATCCTGAAGAAGTACCTTTAGAATATGCTTAAAAGCTGCATCTGAGTTGACATGAAGGAGAGCTTTGTATCTTATTGCCATGGGCTAAGGCTTAGGTTTATGGTTAATTTATATGCTGTTCCTCTGAAATGCTGTAACTTTTATTATTAATCAATTTAAATTGAAAGAAGTAGTAGTTCTAAGAATTAAAGCCAGACTTCCTTCAGTAATTGAATTCATCAAACCAGTTTCATAAGTAGTAAATATAACTGAACTCTGTACAATGACAGCATCAGTGGAGCTAAATTCATGAACATCATGAGCTTCACAAAGTATATAGTATTTTCTAAACTATTGTCAGCTATGCTCTGAAGAGGGCTGTTTTCCAGGGCACCCAGAGTTCTGCTATTTCTTTAAAATCTCGTCTTAGCTTCTTCTATGCTAGGTTCTGATTGTTCAAAGTTTTAAATGTATTGCCTTTTAAAATCTCCTTCCTGTCATTCTCTCCAAAACCTGGAGATCTTAAAACACATGTAGTGTTACAAGACTTGCAAACCACTCTGTGCTCTTCACTAATTCTTGGAATATATTGTTAAACTCAGTGGGCCAACAGAGTTTATCTCATAATTTGATGATTTGGTGATAGAGTCCATGAGATGTATGTAGTGGAAGTTGTGTTAAGTGATCAGAACATCTGAGGGGTCATTGTGGTTCAATGACATTGAATAAAATCAAGATAATTCTGTTTTTTTGAAATAAAAGAAATGCATGTAAGGAGATGAATGGGATGCACTGAAGAGCCAAGACACTGAGCAGCCTGCACGTAAAAAGAGATTAATGTATAGTAACTCAGAGTAACTCAAAGCAGCAAATGTAATCTCAGGAGGTAATATAATTATTTGTCTTCACATATGTATGTAAAAGCGTATTTTCTTAATGCTCCTAGCAGTGTTACAGCTAGCTTTGTAATATTACAGTGTTTGTTCTGATGTGATAACATTTGTTCAGGTGCGATAGAATAATGTTGGTGGAATTTGCCACTTCATGTAATGCCTGAAGAAATAAAGCAATAGAAACAGACTTTAAGTCGAATTTGCATTCTTTCCTTATTTACTCTCTGATGAGAAGATAAGTAACTGCTATTACCTGTTATCCTCAAAACCTGCTCAGTAAGGTTCAGTTCTTGTAACAGCAATGTCATAGCTGCCAAAGAGCTGAGCTACTGTGGTAGCTAAAGTATGTGATGGTTCATTTCTAAAGTCTCATCTGACTGTTAATACATCAATGATGACTTAATATCTGTACTATGGCAATAGCGTGGCAGAGACTAGAAATTAGTAAATAAAAGCATTTGGTGTGTTGTTTTGGGTACTTGGCCTTCAGTCTAATGCTCTGGAACTCTAATACAGTCTTAGCCATCTGCTAAGGAGTACTAAAGACACTACTGAAGATTAGTACTACTGAGCTAGCCCAGTCTTCAAATTAAATATATTGCTCTTTTTCACTTTGGAGTTACTTTGAATAATGATTTTGCCCTGTGACATGGTTTACTATTAAATTTCACTTAAAATTTTAGCTTTCTCTTTTTTTTTTTCAGTAATTCCTACTGTAAATTTTGAATATAGTGTTGGATGTTAGATGGTATAGTATGCATATACGCTGTTGAAGTTGGATTGTAAGCTTTCATGACCATTGTTTTTGTTATACTGCAAGCCTTTTATTGTGGGGAGCCTTCTCATCATTATGCATGTACACATCATTTCCAGAGTGTGGATCTGGTATATGTACATGCCTAAAAAGCTAAAACAATTAACGTTTTCTATTTCTCTTGATTTAAATTTGTAGACACCTAAATACAGTGAACTCTGGCTCATATTCAGCAATTACCTAGCTATGGGTTAGCAGGAATATTAAGTTTAGCCTAGATAATAAATAAGGCAATCTACTGAAAATAGTTTAGCACAATACCTTAATACCCTTCTGATATATTTAAATATTTTTCTTGTAATAGAAATGATACAAAAGACATAAATAATTATAATGATTTTTTAATTCTCTTTTCCCTTGTTCACTGTTTAAATGTGTTTAAAAAATCAGGAATAATAGACTAAAGTAGGAGTTTTCTGATGAATTTTTTTTTTTTTCTGAAAATACTGATTCATCAAAACCATAGCTTATAATTTTAACATATCCTTGTTTGCCTGAAGTTTCCACTGGCATAGTTTCTCTGTCCCAGAAAGAAGGTGAAACAGCAGTGTATGGATTAGCTGCCTAATGGGATCCAGTAAAATGTTGAATGACCCAGATAATGAGGTATTTGGCTGTCCAGTTATCTTTCTCTACCTCTGATTTCTGTTTTTTTGTTGTCTGTTTGCTCCAAAATATTGCAAAGTCTTAACTTTTTGTTTGTTTGTGAGTTTTATTTTGTTTTGTTTTGGTTTTTTGTTTGTTTGTTTGTTTGTTTGTTTGTTTTTTGTTGTTGCTGTTTTGTTTTGTTTTGTTTTGTTTTAGTAGAAGCAGAGATCTTGGGTTTTGGCAAGCCCTAGTTATGTTAAGCCTCTCTGTCACATATTTGACTTTGAAGTCTAGAAACACTTCATTGAAACTGTGTAAGATTTAAAGTGTGTAGTCCCAAATGAGAAACAAACACATGATAACACAAATACTGGTTTTATTAGAAGGTGATACATGACTCCGTGCTGTTTGGGAGCTTCTGTATTCATCTGGTCGTGTGTCTAACTATTTCATTTGCTGTGCATTAGCTAGAGCATCATTGTAATCTGTTGGTTATTTACCATCACCCCAAAACTCCTCCTCTGTGTCCCTGCTTTTCAAGACCTAATATTTCACCATATAAGCATGACTTAGTCTCGTGGTTCCTTTTTCCTCTCTCCATATACTCTTTATCATTGCTGTCTAGGAAAGTGCACATTGACAGCATAAACAAAACAGTCAGCTCTGTCAGTTGCTATGACTGAAAAGAACATCATGGTTAAACTCTCTTCTGTAAAGTGACTAAGATGGTTTTAGCACTGGGACAGCAATGAGAACTGTAGTCTAAGATTTACTAATGTGATTTATTTGCAAAATCATCATAAATACATATGTAAATATATCATCCTTTAGTCTCCAAACATTTACATTGTGATCTGTTTTTGTCAAAGTGTAAGCTGAAGAAAACAGGTATATCCAAATGGATTACTCAATAAGGGTTGCACAATAAAGTCCCTAGAAAACTGATGCCCATTACCAGTGTACTCCAGTGAGTGCAACCCTGTCACCATGATAGGACATGATCTCTTGGGTTTAAACTTTCTCTGATACTTTAACTGTAAGTTAACTTAGTTTTTATTCTATGCATACAGAACACCTTGGAATCAATACTTGAGATGAATTTGGGACTCTGATACCATATCTACTTTAAGAAGCAGAGATGCACCAGCTTTTTCACAGGGAGACTGATATGAAAAAGATAATTAAAGAAGGGAGTACACTATAGCTGCTGTTTATCTGGTGACAACTGCAAATGAAAAGCAAATGCCAATAGAATCTTCTGTATTAGTTATGCAAGAAAACAGTACTTTAAAATGCACCTTTAAAGTTTAATTTACGAATATGCTAAATTTCTTAAGTTTCTAATCTTTGTTTTATTTATAAATCTCAAAAAAAATGAGCAACCATGGCATTGTGAATTGTAGATAATGAAAAAAAAAAAAAAAGGCCAAATGTGATATAATCAATCAGTGTCCATATCAGAAGCACATAAAAGTAGACCCATGCAAAATGTTCCCAAGCTATTTCTGTTTCCTACAGGTATCTTCTGTAAAAACAGAAGTCTATTCATTGCATTTATCTTCAGATATTTATCCTTGTTGAATCACATATTCTGCATTTTCCTTTGCGCTTCTGTCCATATCGGTGTTGCTGTCTCTTTGGATGATTTAATCCCATGAAAAGATGGAGTTGAAAGACTCCATCCACGTTGTAATGCCTAGAAAAAGGGAAAAGTGAATAAGATCTGTAAGTGAAAAACAAGAAAGAGAGGTGATATCTGAAAGTTCCCTAATTGGACTTTCCTATGCTAAAGTTTAAGCATACTTTCCCATCAACCAGGAAGAAAATAAATAAAGTTTGTTGAGTATCTTTTCATTGACATTCTTTTCAGCCACTCGTGGCAGATTGCCATGTATGCCTTGCAAATGCTTACCATGCAAATTGCAAATAAGTGATAGCCCAGTATGGCACCCCAGAAAAAGATACTCGAACTATGGAACATGTATCTAACTACTGTCCACTAAGAGCTGTTCTCATATGACCACATAAGGCCACACAGCCAAAAACTCCCTCACTGGCACACGCGGAAGGGAGGGGGACCAATAACGCAGAGGAATGGAAGCTTGCAATGGTAAGGACCTGCGGGAGGAAGAGACGTCCCCCAAAGCCTGAGGTGCCCTTGCAGAACCCCTCCACCGCTCTGCAGACTGAAGAGGAAAGACCCATCACATCAGGAGAGATGCTGGAGCTGAGTAAGGCAGCCCAGTCTGCTCCCCGTGTAACAACCAGCGCAACTAAGGAAACATGACATGATAGTGGTGGGCAACTCTCTTCTGAGAGATACAGAGGCACCATCTGCTGACCTGATGCACTTGTGTCCTGGTTGGGGCTGGACTAGAGTTCCCGTTGGTCTGGCAGCGGGAGGAGCTGCAGCCCCCTGAGACCCCAGGGGCTCCCCAGGGCCCAGTGCCCTTACCTGTGTGCGGGGGGGGGGGGGGGGGGGGGGGGGGGGAGCACAGCTGGAGGGCTGGGCCCCGATTGGCCGATAGTCCATGTCATGTGACATTGTGCTCACTATATAAAGGCAGGAGTGGGCTGGGAGGGGCTGTTGCTTCTGGGAGTGTTGCTGTGGGGCCTTTGTGTTTGGGATTACCAGTTGGTTGGGAGCAGGCGGGTGTCGGTCGGCGTGTGGTAAGTTACCCGCTGACACTGCTGTCAGCGTATTATTCTGTTACTGTTATTAAACTGTTTTTATCTCAACCCGTGAGTCTCCCTTTGCCCCTCCGGTTCCTTCCCCATTCCCAAGTGGGGGGAGGGTGGGTGAGGGACTGCGGGGCGTTTAGCTGCTGAGTAGGCTCAAATGACAACAACTTGCTAGAGAGGTGTTATGCATACCAGGGGCTTGACTCAGGGATGTCACTGAGACACGGCCAAGCCTTGGACAGTCCATTATTATCTGCTGGTGTTGTTTCATGTGGGCACCAATGATAGAGCCAGAAGCAGTCTGAAGAGTATCAGGAAGTATTACAGAGCCCTGGGGGAGGCAGTAAGGGACTCTGGAGTGCAGGTAGTTTTTTCATCAATCCTCTCAAAGGGAAAGGGTTTGAAAGGACCAGTCAAATCTGGCAAATCAACAAATTAGTTATGGGACTGGTGCCACAGCCAGGGGTTTGACTACTTAAAACATGGGACTTGCTTTGAGAAACCTGGTCTGCTGGGACTGATAGGGTCCATCTGTCAGAGAAGGGGAAGAGCATCTCTGGTCATAGCCTTGCCAAGCTGATGAAAAGGGCTTTAAATTAAGTTGTCAGGGAAGGGGAACCTCAATCCATCCCACTCTTACCAGTTTGATGTCAGTGCCAGCAATAGATGCCCAGAGCATGGAGAGCACCTGAAAAGCAACACAAAGGAATTTCAGCCAGTAAATCAGCTTCATCAGGGGCCCAACTTAAATGCCTCTGTACAAACACAGATAGCATGGGGAACAAGAAAAGGAGTTAGAAATGTCTGTATGCCTGCAGGGCTGTGATCTTATTGTCATCATGAAGAGGTGGTGGGATGACACCTATGACTGGAGTGTTGGAATGGAAGGATACAGGCTCTTTAGGAAGAACGGGCTGGAGAGCCAAGGAGAGGGAGTTGCTCTCTGTGTCAGTGACCCGCTGGAGTGAATGGAGCTCTGCCTGGGGATGGACAAGGAGTCAACTGAGAGCTTATAAATCAGAATTAAAGGGAAGGCAGTCACAGTATATGTTATAGTCGGGATCTGCTACAGGCCACCCCATCATGAAGACCGAGCAGATGAGGCCTTCCATAGACTGACAAGAGCAGCCTCACATTCACAAGTCCTGGTTTTCATGAGGGCTTCAACCACCCCAATATCTGTTGGAGGGATGACACTGCAGGGCATAAGGAATCCAGGAGGTACCTGGAATGCATTGATGATAACTTCCTTCTGCAAGTCAATGAGAAGAAGTGTTATGCTGAACCTTGTTCTCACCAATAAGGAGGGACTGGCAGGGAGTGTGGAGATCAAGGGCAGCCTTGGATTCAGTGACCATGAAATGGTGAAGTTCAAGATCCTTAAGTTGGTGAGGAGGATGTACAGCAAGCTCACTACTCTGGACTTCAGGAGAGCCGACTTTGGCCTCTTCAGGGACATGCTTGTCCGAGTAGCATGGGATAAAGCCCTTGAGAGAAGAGGATCCCAAGAAACCTGGTTGATATTCAAGGATCACCTCCTCCAAGCTCAGGAGAGATGCATCCCGACAAAGAGGAAGTCAGGTAAGAATTCCAGGAGGCCTGCATGGATGAACAAAGTCTTCATTTTCTTTGTTCATTCCTGCCATTTTATTAGTGGACAGAGTAAGATCGATGGCAGGAATCAGACATCTGAGCGGGGTGCCCTTTGCAGGCTGTGCCTAGGGCAAGGGACAAGGAGAGTTGGGGGACTGTTCTCCAGCTCCCCTGCTACTTAAGGGGGGAGAACTAGACAGCACTAAGTGTGGTGTGTAGTTCTTCATAGCTCATCTCTACCAGTAAGTTACCTCTGCCTAAGCCGAAGTAGATTTACAGATGTTAGAAACCATTGGATTATCCCAGTCCTTTCTCAGGGATGTAATAAGGGGGAAAAATTCCTATTCCTGTTTCCCCACTTGCACAAAGCCAGGTCCTCAGCTGTGTGTGAGTGCCACTATGTGAATGAGATTGTTTATATTTAGCTTTGAAGGTTCTTCCTCTTGTAGACCAAAGAGAAGATTGTGCAGTAATGTGTAGATAAGTATTTAAAATTTTTGTTGGCTTAATGTAAACAGACGTTGAAGATACTCTGATGTTAATGAGGAATTTCTACACCCACGTACAGCTTTATGACTGGCCATGGAAGCCCAGAGGCCTAATGTGTCTTAAGCTGCAGAAGTACTGTAACAATCATTATTCTGTGTCAGGACAAAATTACCTTATAGGAACATTGCATAATGTCTGGTATATTAATCATTAGAGATATTTTTGCAGCACTCAATTATATTACGAAGGCTGAGTTATGTTCTGATTCTAATGGTCACATGTAAAATACTGAAGCCTCTATTATTTTATAAGTAATGCATATCCGACAGAATAATGCATTATGCACATTCTCTCCTATATGACTCTAAAGGTCAGCTAGTAGCTTGAATATTTTTGTCCTCCAGAACATTTCACTTTAAGCGTTCATTAGAAAGAACGTCTTTCTCTTTTCAGTATGTTCTAACAGCAGGCTATCACTTACAGTACCAAGTTTTGACTATATTATTTTATACAAAGTAAAATTGCATGAGCATGGCCATTGCACAGATTCATTTAGAGTTATCAATTTAAAAGCATTTCAGGATCAATCTAAGCCAGCTCTTACTGGAAGGTATGACAAAAGAAACAGTGCAAATGCTGCAATTTACTTTGGATAGAAGTTTCAAATTCAAATGTAATAACAGACACCAACAGATACTGCCCTAATTTATAGATTCTGGCATTGCCAACAGATGCTTAGTTCTTAGTCTGATTACTGTTTCTTCCAAAAATTGTACATATAGACCTTTATTTTTAAAGTCAGGAACCCTGCAGTAAGCTTTAGTGATTGTTGAAAGCTGTATCTCATTTCAAATACATCAAACTCCTATGTTTAGCAGTGGAAAATATTCTTTCCAAAGGTATTTATTTAAAGTTTAAATATCTTATCCTGTTTGAATTCCTAGGAACGTTTGCTCACTTTCACAAATAGAAACTTACAGTTTAATTTCTGCTTTTTTTTTTTTTTAATTACTATCCTATTCAGAAAAATACATACAGAAATGAGGAAAAGAAGAATGTTTTGCCTGTGTAAGTGATAACATATGCATTACAGTTGTGAGCCACAGAAGACTTACCCAAAACTGATTTGCCTGCTAACAGCTGATGAGAACCATGTGCATGAGGTCCAACTACAATTAAAGAATCAGCTTAACTTTGAACATACAGATGCTACCCATATATGCAAAAGATAAGGTCACTGTTAAATCTTTGCTCTAGAAGGATGTTACTGGAAAATTGGTGGAGACAATAAACTTGTATCTTAAAAGGCCAGCCTAGTAAAATGAATAAAAGTGTAGGATTGGACCCAGCATAGTTTTCTCTTGTTAAGAAGTATGTCTCTGACCTTTGCTTTCTCAAATATTTAGTGCTTAGATCTTAAGTGGCTGTTTCAAATGCTATACGCTTTCTCGGTCGTTGTTGGGAAGCTCCTATTTGATAGAGCTGAATTATTGTGATGGGTTAGCCTGGCAGAAAACTGGCTGGAGGATTTTGTGATAGCTTTGGGGCCAGACCCCAATCAACAGGCCATATGTTTAGATCCTTCTCCATAACAGATGACTGTGCATACACGCTCCCAGGTGCAATGTCATCGGGATTGTATTTGCAAACATAAACTAGTGACATTCAATTATGTTCATAGGCAATGTTGTAAAAGCCACAGAGGAAGTAATTTACAACACTAGCACAGTATGCAATTCTTTGCTTATAATCAATTTTTCATTATATAGGAATATGGTATACTATGTTCATATTTGTTTTTCTAATTTGTTGAAAGAGCTGATAATGTGTAAAGTTTGTCCCTTTCAAGCAATTGACATTTGAGAAAATAGTGGGATGAAAGAAATTGCTAATAAAGCAATATCAATATATTTTTATGAAGTTTTCATATAATCATAGAATCATGAATTCATTTATGAAGTTTTAATTAGAAACAAAAGTCTGAACCACCGGTGTTTGGACCAGTTCCTGAAATGCATCTTACTCTTTGTTTTCTGTTGGAACATGAGTAGTGTTGCCCAAGTGAAGTGGAGCCTGCATTTACCAGACAGCCCATTGCAGGTTTGCTCTATTCTGACTGGCAGTGCCTGGGCAAAGAATTTAGTAAGCAGTTCCCAAAATAAAGCATTAATTGCTAAATTCCTCATACCACTTTCTGAGACATCAGAAGTTGTTTTTTACTATGAATATAGAAGAGCTAAATTTGTATCTCATGAGGACAGATGTTTTCTTGAGTAACTACTTTGTCATGAAAATGTCCATGTATATCACGTGTGATATGTATTTTATTATTTACAGTGACATTACTGCCAGAGACTTGATAATACCACAGCCCAAGTGCTTAGAAAGTTAAAAGACCATTTGCTGTCTAGAGTTTGCAGTTTGTTTTTAACTGGTTTGCTGTCTCACCTGAGATAAAAAGATAGGTACTAGGGACAGTTTGTGGTGATGATTATTTTATTGAACCTAAAAAATAATTTTTTGGGGGCTTAGAAAACAATCACTAGGAGGAATTTTTTCTGTGGGTATACAGGTTAGGACCAGCTTCTAGGGATTAATGTCTCAGTGGGCTCTCCAAGTCCCATTTTAGCTTGTCCTGGTACTAAAGTACATTCTCTCCTTTAAACTTGCAGGAAAGTCCAAGGTACTGACCTTCTGTCATGGTGGATACCTGACAATGGAATTAATATGTTTGGCAAATCCAAAATAATTTTTCAGCAATATTTTCTGCCATTGTGCTGTTCTTATGATAGAAATCAATAAAAGAATCATATTACTAATAAAATGCTTAATTTAGTGGGTAGTAAATTTATTCTGCTACTCTGACTTTATTTAACAGGTGAATTTTCTCTCTCTGCTTTTTTAACTTGGACGACTCATGAGGCCCCTTAGAAGATAATACTGTTCAAGCATGCATTATGTGTCTTTAAAGAATTAGTTGCTAAGAGAGTCCATTTATAAGCACTGAGGTTGCATTAGAGACCATATTCTGAAAACGACTTTAGCTGTAAGTTTAGAAGTGATATTATATGAGATAAGGAGATGTTTGAAGGGAGAAACATTGCATATTGCATTCCAGCTTGAGGGTAACAAATGGCTAGCATGATCTTGAAAAGCAGATATGTTCATTCAAGCAGCAGAGTAAGCTCTCTATCACTTTTCTGCTATTATATGGTGACTATTAAACCCAACTAAATCTAAAGGGTATGAAAAATAATTAATCAAGTAATTACAACTAATAAGACATTTCATATTCTGGTGACAAACTTGTATTAAATATTCTCTCTCTTCTTCGCACTCCTATGTTTTTTGGAAGGCTTTTATATTAAAATTGGTACATTTTTATTAGGTATTATATCTAATCATATTAGATAAATTATCCAAGTTAATTCCTCAAAATTTTATCTTTTCCTGTATGATGTAACAGCATTTTACTTAATTTTTAGTAGGACCAAAATATTTTGTTGTCCTCCTCTATCTTTTTTGTGATGAAGCGACAGAGTTCAGGATTTGGTAAATAGGTAGACTGCTCAGGCCTGCTTAAATACATTATGAAAATTGGAAAAATGTAATGTAATGTAAGGTAATTCTATAATGTAAACCAAGAGGATAATATATTAATATAAAATAATAGGAGATTATATTTGGCCCTCTCTTTATGGGTTGTGCATCTTACTGATTAGTTATATTTTGGCTTTAGTTCTCTATGCATTATCTTTCAATTGTTTCAGAGAGAAATTTCTCTGCAAGAAACAACATATTATTTATACATAGTTCATAGATCCAGCAACAAAACATCTTGAGAGTATGATAATTTCTGTATATTCACGTTGGAAAGTTCTATTGAACTTTCTGTCTCTATTGGAATAATCTTCTTATATCAAACAATAAATACAATATTCTTCTTGGAAAAAAAAAATGTTATTTCACATTTTGTGAAATCACATATTACTTGTGTGATTTCAGGCTCCAGGTGAAAGCAATGGACATAAGTAGACTTTTGCCCTCAGAAGACCAAGCTTAATGTACCACCATGGAATGTTGTCGTGGTTTGAGCTCAGAAGGCAACTGAGTACCATGCAGCTGTTCACTCACCCCTTCCCCTCTCGGGAATGGGAAGGAGGAAATGAAGTAAAAAGACTCAGGAATCCAGATAAGGACACCAAGGGGTACTCACCCATTACAGTCACAGGCAAAAGACAGACTCGTTAGGGGAAGAAAAAAAAGAACATCACTTTAATTCAAACCCTAACAAAGACAGCACTTAACAGACAAGGTGGGACAGTGAGAAGCACCACAGGGGCCACCTCTGTAGCCACCTCCTCCACTACCAAAACCCTGCCACAGAAACCCAGCACAATTGTATTGTGGTGTGTTGATTCTGTGAGGAGTGCTCATCCTGATGGTTGAAATTGCTTCCATTTGGGACTCAAATGTGTAATGCCAACTGGGCAATAGTGACTCAAACATATGTTAGATATGAACTGGACAAAAGATACCAAAGCTTTATTTCTCCTATGTTTGTTTTTAACCACAAACACACTAGTTTCCAACAAAAAAAGAATAGTTAAACCAGCAGGCATGTTTTCTGGGATTTGCACAAGTATATATTAACTGTACCTTCCCTGTATTTATAAGTTAGAATAAATTCTCTGCCAGTTTTAAGACAATGGTCATAAAACTCAGTTACCAGAATAAAGCATCATGCACTGATAAAATGTTTTTCTACTCCGAAGCTTCCCAGTGAACAGATAACAACTCTATTAAGTGGACCCGAGTGTTTATTTTCCAGTTTTAGTCTAGAAATTGGACAAGGCCAGGGAAACACAGGTTGAAAGCTAAGAGTAATTCAGTCCTTACCTTCACTACTGAAATCTTGCTAGTCTTTGATTGTCATCTTATAGTATTTGAATTGCTCACTTAGGAAATTAGATGTAGTAAAGCAAATTGAAGTCAGGTGCATCTACTTATCATGTACAGGCATAGGTACTTCTTTGCTGAAAACATGCAAATCAAATTTGGAAGTAATAGTAGTGGCTTTGCAAACCATGGGATCAGACAGGGAAGCATGTACATTCGCAACATTACTTGACCCATGTTCCAAGGGCAGCATTGAAACCATAATTCTACTCAGTGGAGCCATAGATCATTGAGAAGATGGTCTCATAACGAAATTGTGTCAGGCAAGGTCATCATCCTCTTGTCCAAGTTCCTGGCCAAATAAAATGCAACTCATAAAATGTTCACTGCACATGCTCTTTAAATGTCTGTGCAAAAGACAGTGAAGACTGAAAAATTAATCACAGCAGTTTACTTAATGAATAGATGATGAATAAATCTTTCTGCTTATAGGATGACCATGAACAAGTAACAAAGTCTTTAAAGTTAGTTTTCATTTTATGTTTTCTGAATAATTTTAAGAACAGCAAATCTATTCCCTTCTTGGTGTTTCATATTTCATGTTGAAGCTGTGCTGTAGGTTAGTTGCAAGTGAAATGTCTGTTATTGGTACCCCTTCAGATGAAGTATAACATTTCGAGTCAGGTGGGATTATTGTACCTTAGTGTTGTGATAGATCTGCTGTTTACAGTATCCCTCGTGCTACTATGGCAGCTAAAACCAATTTCTCAGGAATGCTTCACCAACAAAAAAAAAAAAGCATCATGCCTGTCAGGGTACGCCACTGCCTTCTGCCCTGGTGAGAGCAGCACTGTCAGGGCTTGGAGAGGGCTGTCCCCCCCCAGGCTCTCTGTACGAGGCATCTGCTCTTGCTGCTCTTGGGATCTGCCAGCCAGGTCTGGACTGTGGGCTGTGGGAACAAAGCAGCTGGGAAAGAGCAGAGAAATAAGACTGACTGTTTCCGATTGGTCTTTTGGCCCAAGCAACTTAGAGACTCCTTCATAGAAAATGTGTGCAGGGCATACATTTGTAAGGCCACGCAGAAAAGCTTAAACTTAATTGTTTTTGTGCTGCACACTTGAGAATGTGTGCCCCTGCCCCATTTGATTTTACTTTATGTCAGCTCTGACCAGAGGTTTTGGAAATTCTGTTATATTCTGTTCCCTCTAAAATATAGTGCTATTTCATTGGACAGTTAGGTATGCAGGTTTAAGATCAATTTCAGTTCCACATATTTTGATTTTTTGGTGCTAGAAGTTGTCCAGCTGATAAATTATAATTGATGAGCTTCTGTTTTAGTCTGCAAGAAAAGTGGCCAGGCAGGGTAGAGAGTCGTACCATACCTGGGCGTTGAGGAGGGACGATTTTTGCTTTCCTCTCTGTTCTTTAGGCTTCAGTTCAGAAGCACCTAACTCAGTCTGGTGTGGCAGAAGAAAATTAACTCAAATTGAATAAATAACATAATAATGTAATCAAATATTTTCTTTGCTACCATAATCGTCTACATATTTTCTATCTATTAAGATATTATAAACTCAAACCCACTCCTTAAGGTGTTCTCACAGTTAGAAGGGCTACTTCAACACCCATCTTTACCTTTTTGTTATAGAGCAGGTTTCAGAGTCTCCAATAGGTAAATAATACATGATAAAATCTACTGAAGTTATGGAACCCTTTGCTAGTACTTTAAATATTAAACATTATTTTTGAAGTTGTTTGAACTATGTACAGTTTCACACAACAATTTTCCTGTTAGAAGAGAAATGTGCCATCCTCAGCCAGTTTTTTGTTTGATGTCCATGGATACTAACACCATGTAGAATCTCTTATTAACTGTAATAGTTCAGAGTAAACTATATGCAAGTTCTGTAATTATTTAATTCTGAACCAAGGGAAGGGAAAAACTTTTGAGCCAGAGTTGCAAACTTCACACTCATTACTTGCTAACACAACTCTCAAAATAATCTGCTTCTTTTTTTCATTGCAAGATAACTTAGGCACCCCCAAAGTTAAGTATTTTAAACATAAACAGACAAATAGACCTTCTGCAACTAGTTTTTCATCTGCAATATTTAATTAAATTTTGAAAAAAATTCCCAACTGCAAAGCTTCATTTGATATTGGTAAAGGGACATGTAGTGCTTTCTCTATTCCCCTACCTAGTAGTCTGTGTCGGACTCTGAAATTTGAGCCTATGTTCTTCTGGAAAACAGACTTGGGACAAAGAAAAAAATAAGTGCTATAAAGAAAATTTCCTTAAGATATGTGGCTTAATAAAAGCTGCATTTCAGCATAGTACTACAGAAAACACATGCTGGGCCTCCAGCCATCCTTTGTCTCTGAGTGCTTCAGTGACATAGTCATTTAACTCAGGGGTTTTATATGCATCCAGCAGAGGCTGTCTATTATACTGATTTTAGAAATTTTCTATTACAGTATTAATTTTCTGTTGTGTCAGATCAAAATGGTTGGTCCTTCAACCATTTCTCAGACAAAATTCTTATTCTTTGGAAACTGGAAAAACTCCAGAGCATAGTTTATTCATAGTTTGGATCTGGATTAATTATTAGTTATATTTATAATGAACTTACATTATTTATGCAACAAGATATATGGAAAACAGAGTAATGAATGAGGGGGGTGGAGGAGGTTTGCCATTCCAGATATAGCCTAAAGCCCTGGTTGAATGCAGTACGTAGTGAAAATTAAGTTATTTTGTCTGTCAGTTTTACATAAAATTAGGCTGAGTGCCAACTATAGGGAATATGGAGTACTTTGTTTCAGAAAAAGAGGGATTGATTTAACTGATAGGAAGAAAGATAGCTATTTAAAAAGACTGTAGATCCACTATAATGTGGTATTTGTATGCATACTGATCTATTAATGTGTTCTCATTGGGATGGGCTTTATAGTTATGCTTCAGAATCCATTTATTTTTCTGTGCTGATTTCTGGTCTCGTATTTTACAAAAGATTTATTCCATATGCCAGTTGTGTGGTGCTCAGATGCTGCAATGCTTGTGCACTATAAATACTTACAGTGTGTAGGAGAAGCAAGTAAGTGGAATCTGTGTCAGGGGATCCAGTACTAATGAAATTTGGTTTGATATACTAAAATCCCAAAGAGAAATGGAATGTAAGTCCCATCTTGTTCCAATGTATGTTGCTATATATCCTGTACACCACCAGTGAAGTTTTCATCACAGCTTCTAGGATGCAGATAAGCAAAAGGAAAAATCATTATACATGGGTAGTCATCATAAATAAGCATAGACTCACTCATTTACATAGTTTGGCATGTAAAATTGATCCAAAAATGCTCCTGAAATTGGTGATTTAGCCTGCTGCAAGTGTCCTCATTGCTAAGCAGGACGTGTGTAGTAGACGTTGCATATAGACTCACTAGTAATGAAGTCAAAACCTAGGAAAGAATATGTTTTGGATTTTTATTATAGAAAATAATTCTTGATTAATATGTTCTTACCTTTTAGGCCAACCACAGAGAATAGCAGACAGGTGATGAAAAGGAAAAAGCAAACTATTACACAGAAGAAAATAGCTGGGATGGAGTAGGAGGGTTGAGTGAGAAAGGCTGCGGCTCTGCAACAGAGTTACTCTAAGCTGAGCCAAGTAGCTTGGCAGAAGTACTTGCACATCACCCAGCTTTAGATACCTCTATGAAATTAATCTAAGAAAAGAGACGATATTTTGATTTCCAACACAATAATTAATGATAACAGTGTTAAGGGAGCACAGAGACACCAAATAATATATATATATATATTTTTAAAATTTAATAAGTGATACTACCAGATCCCAAGCTGTTGGAACAACTTCCAGAATGCTCTGTCTGTAAAACCAGCTTGGGAGGAGGCCTGTACCATTTGAATTAGGAACAGGACATGAAATCTGTGTGATGGGACTGTCATTATCTGTCTCTGATATGTGCGTTGCTGTACTTTTTCTCAGTTTGGACTAATTTTATTTTTCAACAAGCACAGCATGGGTAAAAAGGTTTGAGGTGTCCCACTTCCTTTACTGCCCTCTTTCCTGAATAATCACAGAGGACCAGTGAGTTACATGGGAGAAAAAGGAAGCAAAATTTCTATGGCTAGAAGGAATAGACACAGGTAAAAAGATCTAATATAAATCTCTGTGTTAAGATAAATTTCTTAAAAAAGCACGCACAAACTTTATAAGAGAGTATGCGATCTCAAATTAAAGTATAATTAATTTGTGTATAAGACTGAATTACTGAACTGAAGTATTTATGTAACTTTATTATAAACATTTGAAATTAATCTTTTGGTACAGCACTTTTAATTCTCTTTTGTTCTTATTATTTGGCCTACTATTCCCCTCTGTGCCTCATTGGCCTAGAAATGGCTTGCCTAGATGGTCTATTCCTCTTGCTGCTGCTGTTCTGTTGAGTAGTACATTTGCTGCCTCACTTGCATAGTCTCTTCACAGCTCTTTTCATAACCAGTTCAATTATAGCATGCAGAGATTTATTTTTTTTTTCCTTGAGTAGCTTTTCTAATTTTGGAACTTTCAATCCCCAGCCAGTAGAGTAATGAAGACTCCTTGGTCTTATAACTGATATTCAAAGTAAGAGAGTTTGCTAGTTATTTTATGTATTCACTGTGGGCAAAAATTCATCCCAAGCCAAAAGGCCTGCAAAAGGCCCCATCATTCCTAAAGCCCTCAGGGCCTAATTCGCCACTTCATTTTATGTCAGCGTAACTCACACTGGAGAAGTACAACTGTGGATCAGTGAATTTAATTCAAATACTAAATCTTTACTGAGAGGGCTTTATGTGGGTCAAGCACAAGGAAAATAGGGAAACAAATTTTACCCTGTATATCTAGGTCCAAAGAGTGGTACTTCTGCACTACTTGCAAGACTGGACTAACAGGGACTGTTACACTGTGCCACTTGCACAGAAATTTGGGTCACTGCATATTTAATGGAGAATCTCTGACCTATTTCTAGCCTTTAACACTGGCTGTGCTGGTCCACCTTGAAGACCTGAGTATGAAAAACATCCTCTGTGGTGCACAAAGGTGGAAAAAGTCCTTTCATGCTCTGTTATTAGCCCTCCATTTAAGTGTATTCTATATCAAGGTGAATAGTAAACTTAAAGCATATCTTATGTATACCCTTAATTGATGCCAGCTCTCAAAGTGAAGGTGACTTTTTTTCTAGATGAACCCCTGGAACACTTTAGCTGTTGATCGTGTTATTTTTAAATTTCTTTGCACAGACCACAATAGACAAGAATTCGGTCATATGAAAAGCTGCAGTATTGCTATAGCAACGTTGTTTACTGAATGTTCTGTTTAAAAGAAATGAATAGCAAATAATGTAACAGAGCTATTGATGAGCACTTTAAATAAATCTAAATAAAATAATAAGCAGTAACATCAAACTGATACAGATAAGAAACATTTTCAGTACCTCTGAAGTAATTCAGAGTGGACCAGCTTTGCAAATATCAAAATCCCTTCATTTAGGGTTGTGACATGTGGGCAGGAATGTACGATCAAAATTTGTTGCTGTCAAGGCTTTACAAGAAATGTATTACTCTTCTGAGTAGACCTTGAAATGTTTTATAAGATTCATGGAAAATGTTACTTTTCTCTTTCCTAAATATTTTTAATAAGTTTTGCAGAATATCTTGATAATTTGCATTAAATCATCTGCTGCAGTGGAGAGTGAGCTTTCTAATGTAGTTTTAGTTTATGAAACTGTTTCTGAAAAATTGGGACTGAACAATTTGCAGAACACATTGCTCCATGAATAACCAAATAGTGTGTCCTCACAGGATGCTTTTTACAGCAGCCTGGGGCTGTATGTCAACGCAAGTTATCAGGCAGGTACCAGTGAATGCTCTAAAGGGGAATATGGGGAGAATTAATAAACTATATTTAAAAAAAATAGCAACTGAAATAGGAAATCTAGACATAGGAAAAGCCATATCTGTATAATCAAACAAGTATATGTAGGGATTTAAATCTTCCAACATAATGGGCACAAGAGATCACTGACAACTCTATTTAATGAGTTGGTTCTGAGATAAGGTCTGTCACAGAAACCATTGAAAACATGTGGAAACAAGCGAGCAGTCATGAAGTTCCCATGAACTGAGTGAACTAGAATTTAGCTGCCATACAGGATGTTAGCGTACCATTTACTGTCCATATGGGAGACCTGAAGGAAGACATTGTCTCTTGAAAACAGAAAGTAGGAAACTTGGAAAACAGGAGCTGCCAAAATAACATCAGACTGTTTGGATTTCCCGAGTCAAGAAGACTCAGACTCTATGGGGCAGTTTAGAAAATGTATCCCAGCTGAGCCTTCAAATTAGTCACTCTCTCCTCTAATTAAGAAAGCTAAGTGTAACACAACAATAGATAAATTTAGGGCAGATGTTAAAAGGTAGGGAAAGCTATCATTACTTTGGCATGGAAATAAATGACCATCAGCACACTAGCAAGAACATATATCATTCATTTCAAGACCTGCATAGTAAACACAGTGTGCAGAATTTAGATGCCAATTCCTTATAAACTTGAAAATATGCCACATGATACTCATATTTAACATCAGAATCAGGGACTATTTGTCTAATTAACATCCTCCTAGTTAATCTAAGATGAACATCTGAGCATTCTTTATCTAAATCTGTCCTGCCTAACACTGTGCTGAGAAAGCATCAAGTAGATAAAAGACTAATTGCAAAATCCCATTTGGGTGAGACTGAACAATTAAAATCACAAAATAATGCAAAATATGTATACACAATCTGCAATATCCACTAAGTGCTGTGAATTTTCCTATATACTTGATTTCATGAAAAATAACTTCCCATAATCACAGTCTAATCACCACTAAATTTCAGGGCTAATACTTCTTTAAGTGGCTGAGGTGATGCCACTTTTTCAGAATGAAGGTTGGCCAAACAGTTTAGATCTTTACAAAGACGCTGTTTATAAAGTGTTACACATATACCTGTCATCTTGGTAAAAACTGCAAGTTATTCATGTGAGAAGTTTGGCTATATCCAAAGTTACATCTTTCAATTTATTTTCATCAGTCTGTTTGTGTTCTTGTGATTCAGAACTGTCTTTTACTGAGTGCACCTTGTGCTAAGAAGGTGGTCAGTCTAAAGGGTTGCCAAATCTTACTTAGAATAACAAAATAGAACATTAAAGTTGAGATCTGTAGGGCAAAAAATCTTCTCTGGCTTCACTGATAGGGGGACTGGAGAAAAGAAAATCTCTCCATGGCTGGATAGTATATTGATGTTGGTCTTAAAACCACAGGTAATAGGGAAATGAAAAAAGGTGGGAAAATTCACAAAGATGAGGAGGTGGTTGTGGACAGAAAAGAGTAGAGCATGTTTTCGTATAAGCTAGGCCCAGCCATTTGTAGTAGAAGCTAGTCTAAGTAGAGAAAGAGGGGAAATTTGATGATTAGAGAAGTAATGAGCTACAGAAAGAATATTTGGATTCCTTATAGGAAACTGAATTAATGCTAGAGATCTTTTCAACGTAAGTGGGGAAAATAGGCAGGAATATAGTACAGATGAATTCTTTTGATTTCAGTGGATCTGTGCTCTTTTGTTTGCTAAGAAAAGCCATATTGAAATGAAGACCTTTTGAAAGGCACATGTATGTCTGGATCTGGTTCAGCTCTGAGAGGTATACAAAAGCAGTAACTTTGTGGTACTGATTTTCTCAGAAATGGTTCATTTAAGGTCATGCAACGTCTTGGAGATCACTACTGATCCTCTGAACATAGATAGAGATCTCTTGTGCTGGAGAGACTGGGGCCAGTCACAGTAGATAGAGGCAAGAGGACTTCAAAGAACACAGGACTACAGTACGAGGTCTCAAACCTAGACACCTGGAGGGTATTTAGGCAGGCAGAGGCTCTGCAAGCCCAAGCATGATTATTCTTCCTGCACCTGTGAAGGCCCTGCTTTCATGGTTTCATTGAGCATCAATGTCAGAGAAATCTTGCATCATTTTTTGCAAATCCTTAATCCTGGAGCCACGTAGGTATTGTTTCACCCCTGGAAGCAGTAATTTAGTGGATTCTTTCCATCATCCAAATGCCTTTATTAACAAGGTGATGTTCCAACCTTACAACTCTCCTAGTTATGGAAACATCAGGTAATTTATGATGTGGCTATGCATCTTTGTTGTCAGGGGACGTTAATCAGCCCTTATTTAAAGAAGGGTCCTCCACAACTGTGTATTCACATGTTCTAATGTAATGGGAGATGAACTGATTGAAATTCCCTTAAATCCCCATTGCTTCAGTAAATTCATGCCTGTTCAGGTAGCTGAAGGTGTGACATAAAGCTGATTTTGTAGCACTTAAGGGCTCTTGATCCTGGGGGGAAAAAAATGCTAAAACAGTGATCAACAGTGCAAAAGAACCAGGGCATGACCGTGGATATAGTCTTAAGTGTGGCTCTGGTGGGGAAGGATTATGTGTAGAAGTCAGCTCCATAATGCAAGTATGTTTTGTTCATGTTGCAGAGGGTTCCTTTGCTTTGTGGGTCTTCTAACATTTTAACCACTGTGCTTGCTGGGATGATTAAAGACTCCTCACCTTCCCTCTTATCATTCCTGGTTATCCTGCTCGGGAGAAACCTTCATATATATCAGAAAGAGAGCAATTGCCAATATGGTAAGAATTATTCTAAATCACAGATTTTAGCAGTTCTCTGGTTTTGGCTTTATAATGCATTTTTCTGTGTCCACATAAATGATGAAGTAGAACTCCTACTTAAAACTGAGAAGAAAAATCCTACTTCTTAGAACAATTAAAGGCTTAGTCTCAATGAATCAAAAAAAAGTAGAGATCTTATTTTTCATTGTATTCTCTCACTTGCTTTTCCTGCTGCTCCTCATTACCTATATTGCTGAACTCTTACTTGATGACAGAAAGATCCGTGACCTCACCAAAACAATTTTTGTTAACTCAAATCATTATCTTGTGACACAAAGACTGAGACACATCTGCCATTGCTCATATTCTGGGTCACCCTGCAAACATCTGATTATGATTTGATAAACAAAACCATTCCTCCAGTGAATTTTTGACAAAGAGGCTATGAAGAAAGCTGGACAACACTGTGCAATTTAACTGCTTTGTAACACCCTTTTTGTGGTAGTTTATGCTACTAAAGAAGGGCCAATCACTTAAAAACCAAGTAAGGAATAAACAATTTAAAGAGTGAGTTTCTATTTTATTAGTAAAAGTAATCTTTTAGAATGTCTATAAAGATATTCTTTGATTGGTTTTCACTCTGGTAAAGGAACAATTTAGTATACTGACTGCTTTCTTCATGTGAGTGAACAGGATGATGGGGATCTTTTCTGATTCTCTTTAAAATAAAGGTGGTTCCTTTAATTTAAATATAATTCCGATCAGGTTTAGTGTTTAAAAAAATTAATTATAACCTGCACATGTATTTCTAGAAAGTTACTGTATTGTGAAGTAGAATTTTATTCCATGTAGTTTTCCTAATATTCAGTCTCCTCAGATATTTTTATACTGTTTGTGTATTCGGTTTCTGATGCTTCTCTCTTACTCTCCTAAATACAGATCTTCTTGATGATTTTATCCTTTCACTCACTTGTTTCCTTCATTTACTTTTGTATTAACATTTTTGTTCTCTGGAATGAGAATCATAGTAGATAGCGAGAGTTGTGTCACCTCATTCTTGTACATGTCTCTCATTTGTGAGCAGAGCATCTAAAGCATGTGTTCCATGGAATTAAATTTTACATTGTGAATGATAAGGATTTATGTATTACATGTTCTTTATTCTGGAAGCATTCAGTCCTCTCTTTACTGTGGCTTTCAGTATTTTTGTACAGGAAATCCACACTCAAGTGTGTTTTCTATAATTTACTAAGTGGGGCAAACATACAGTGCACGCAAAAAAACAGATAAAATTTTTCTGTTCATTGAGAAGAGTTGTGGATTTAGTCACTATGAACTAGTTGGTTACTTAGACAAGTGTTTCGTGACTTGGGTGACTCTGTCCATTAGCATATTGATGTGTATAATAAACGCAGCCCAATAAATGAAAGCGTAGCAGCATTATCTGTGCTTTTAGTGTGGGAACTGCAGAAATGTTTGTTTGTGCTGTCCTCATTGTCTCCTGTTATGATAGGGTGGTATCTGCAAGCAGTTGGTACTTGCAAAATGACTCAAATGTCAGTTTTTCCATATGACATGCAACCTCTTTGCAGCTCTGTAGAATACACCAGCCAGCACAGTCGTGCTATAGCTGAGAGTGTAAGCAGTTTTACAGGTTTTCTGTAGACTTTTATTACAGCTGTGACACTAGATTGATGGACTGTTTCCATCTTGTTCTCTGTCAATTGTACACTGAAAGGAGAAGTGACAGCGTGATGGATGCATGATAGTGCCACAGTAGGGAGAGACCTACAGCAATAACAGTGGTTTAAACCCTAAAGTGCCTTGAACATGATGCAGTTGCCTTTAATTTATTTTAATCTAAAACCTAACAAAATCTTAACACCACAGAACAGAGAGGTGGGGAGGACAGTGGATTTGTAAAGCAATGTGAAAAAAGATGACAGTCATTCATGGAGGTCCAATTAGGGCACTTCTGTGCTTTAAAGGAAGAAGTGCTCTAGGAAGATTTCAAAGGAGAGAATATTGTTATGCTCTAGACAAAGTCAAAGGTTAGCCTGGCTAGAAAGAAGATGTAGTTTCCACTGAGGGAGAAGGGGAAGAAGGGCTTGCTCTTTCACAGCAGGGAATACCCAGGTCTTGCCTGAGGAACAGGATGAACTTGCCAGGGAGCAGGCTTTTGGAGGCTGTGTCAAAAGGAATGCTCTCTGAGACAAGCCAGCATTTCCTTTGAACAAGTAAAAGTTTAAGGTTTATTTACTGTTTCAAAGAACTAGTGGTGTCATCTCTAGAGAGATGAGAGAAAGTAAGAGGGAATACCGGCAGTGCTGTTTTAACCTTTGAAATGCCATCAAGGATTTCATTAAGTTGATGGCTTCTTTCTCAGCACAAAGGGAGAGGTCTGGGGTCCAGGACAGATGCCAGGACTGTGTATACAGTCTTGCATGTTCTTCATCTGTATTGTGGTCTGGACGGTGATAAAGTGAAGAGGTTTATGTGGGAGTGAGCAGGGAGGGGCTGGCTGCAAAAGGTCTCTAGTGCGGATGTTTAGCTCTCAGCTTCACATCTTCTGTTATCCCACCATCGAGATGGGGTAGACCAGGACCAGGCTGATGGAGAAAAAAACCTGTTAAGTTATATTAACAACCTGCTAGGAAGATTCTAGGGGCTCATTCCTATGTAACCAGCTGCATTATTAAATCCCTCTGTTTGTTATAGTTTCAGAGTGCATTATTCTCTGGTGCAATCCTGAGAGCTGGTTGCTAGAACTGAGCAAATACTACAAGACAGTGGTACTTGAACTTTTATCTGATCTTGTTCTACTTGCTTATTGTTCTTTTGAGATACTTGCTGCTCTTATTTTGGGGCATAATTTACCCTGTGCTGAAAGCCAGGGCAACAGCAAAAGTGATCACTAACAGGGAGAGCAAAGGAAGCATCCAGTTTGAAGTGAATGCTGGGGATGATGTCAAAATTGGGAATGTGAGTATATGCTGAAAATTTTATTCTGAGGCTGTCTAATCAGAAAACTAACATCTAGTGTGAGTGGTGCATTTAGTCAAAATCCTCTTGACTGATTCTTATTTTGTATATTAAAGAAACATGTTATATGCATATAGTCAACATGAATAAGGATTTGGAAATGCTGAATAATACTGGTCAATAGATATTCTTCATTTATTTGTAATCAGCTTGTAAATAGAGAAAACCAAGAATTAATTAGATTTACCAATAAGTAAAGATTATTAACTAAATTCTTAAGGTGTTTAAGGATCACGTCCTCTAATCATTAGTAGCACAAACAGATTTTTCTAATAAAAATATACTTGATGACATATTATTTGGAGATGGTAATAGGATAAACACGGATATCATCCATATGGTTGGACTTACATTTGAATGCCAATTGACCAAATTCAGTTCTAGTTTCAGTAGACTCAGTTCGGCCAAAGTTACTAGAACCGTATCTGCTTTTATCAGACCTGTACTTACCTTGGTATGACTAAGTACATAGATGCATTAAATAAAAGATGAGATGCACGTGCAGAGTCTTTGAATAATATTGACAAAAAGTGGAATCGATCTTGAACCAAGTTGATGTTGAAGTGAGGTCTTGAAGTCATGCAGGGATCATAAGCCTTTGATAGCACAGTTAATAAAGGAGCAGAGGGTAATGAACCTTAGTCTCTCAGAGCTGATGACATGGAAAACAAAGCTAAGGTGTACAACTACTAAAGTAGTGTGAATCCTCAAATCCTCAAAGTCTTTTTTTCTTTCTGAGACATACTCCTATGACATAAATTGGCCAAGGGGCCTTTTTTGACCCAGAGTATTACCAGAAATCATTTCAGTTGTGGATTACTAGAAGAGGCCTTGTTGCAGCATCTAGGATTTTTCTTGATAATGAAGATTTTCATATATATACACCATTTCAGGATTCGAACAAAGCTATTCCCCTAAGCAAGTATTTTTATTCATCTGGATGGTTTCCCTTGTTTCTGCTTCTTTAATTTAAGTGTAATGCCTTTGATATTGTAACAGGATACAATAGGAAGCTATGATCCATTTTAAATGAGATTTCATAAAGGAGTCATATTCTTTTACTTTCCCAGAAGTTATTTATACTGTTTTTTCTACATGGTATAGTATTTATTGAACAATTATAAACACGTTCTATGTCAATATTCACAACAATAAAACGTTAATGGGAATGGAATGAAAGAAGTGCTGAGTCATTAGTTAGAGAAACAGATAATAAAAATTATCTCAATTAACATAGGAAAAGGGAATATGGGGAAACCTCTAGACTAATAATGTATTAAAACCAACAGAGTTTTAATACTTATTTAGCCAGCCTAAGCAAAAATGAGCTGGTATAGCACCACTGAAGTCAGTAGCAATATTATAGTGTACACTAACTGAGAAACTGGACCAGTGTTCATAAAGTAAGGAAGGATTTAATATAATCCTAGTTCACTGTAATCTGAGTACAGTGGGTATGAGTTTTAATGGAGAGGATAAAAGCAAGTCTACAGGAAATACTCTCTCACTGAGAAACTACATATTCTTTCCATCCACTCTTCTTACACTCCCGAGGACTGCTGTGCAGCCTGTAAGTGCCATAATAACACCAGCAATATTGAATGTAACTCTTCTGTTGATTTAATTCTTCTCACTCCTTTTGGATTTATCTTCTGGAAAACGCTTTGCATTCTAAGATTTGTCTTTAGCATTTTAATTTCAAGTATGTGACAATGATAAACAGTGTTCAAGTGCTAGGAATATTGATGCTGTTTAAGATTAACTCTGCATTTTTTGACCTGTGAAATTATATTTTATTTAGATTCAACTGTTCCATAAACACTTTTATCTTTAAATTCCTGTTGAACAACGTTGAATTATCACAGCATTTCTTTATAATTTGTAGGGTAGGGTATACCTGCATATGACTACACCTGCGTCATGCTGACATCTTGCTTGTATAAAATTCTGGGTGTCCTTACATATCATGGATGTCTAGCATTCAGGATAAGTAGTGTAAATCTGCATAATTAGCCTAAAAAAGTGTAAAAATCATCCATTCAACCTGGAAATGACGCACCTAAGAAATCTAGTTACCTCTAGACACCGAAATTTAAAAAGCAGCCAATAGGGTTTGGGTTGTCTTTAAAAGGAAGAGCCAAAGACTTACCTTCACCTTTGCCACAGAGATTCAACTAAAATTAGCAGGACTCTATGGGTGTTGGGGGAGAAAGATTAGTCACCAAACAGTATTTTATTTTGAATGTGTGTTTAATGATTCTTAACACAGAACTCTGTTAAGCAACATGTTATTAAGATGAGTTTTAAACAAAAATTGATTGGCTCCTTTTTCTTTTGTAAGAGTCAAAAGAATAAAAATTGAAAATTAATTTAAGACTACCGAAGAGATTTAGATACTTAAGTTCTTAAAAGAACACAGTTTTTTGTAGCAAGAAGAAAGACTATATAGAATAACCTTCTGTTGAATAGAATATTGAGAGTCTTGTGTGTACTAAGAGTCTAATGCAGTCTAGGACAGACTGAGTCAAATCTGTTTGCTAAGGGAAGAGGTGTTTACTATATATGTAAATGGACTACTTTAGCTTTGTTCAAATAGTAAGCAGATCATTAATGATAGATAAGATGTAGCTATCAAGGACAGATCTAGAATCATTTACAGTGTAAATTCAGTTGGTGCTATTTTTCTTGTTCCTATGCCAAACGAGGTAGCATGCTACCCTAGTAATCTGCTGTCCCAATCAGTCTTCATTAATCTTCTTGCAGTTTTCAATTATCAAAGTACAGGGTGAAAAAACACGAGTCAAAACTTTGTTTCCTTTGTATAAGCAGAATTTGACTGTATCTGAAAAGCTTCTGTCCAAGATGATTACAGTAAAAGGAGTTTTGTAATGAAGTATTTTCCACTTCAGCCCTGAGAAATCAAACATGATTGGAAAAGTATGGGACAACATGAAAGCAAATGTGAAGAAGACAAAAACTGTGACACTGTGGCATCACTCTTAACTGTCAATTGTCTTATGTCTTCAAGACCCCACTGTCTAATCCAGAAATCAATAGGGAAAGAAACTTGGTCTTAATCTCATGCTGTATTTGCCTTAAAACTGTCCCCAAATTCTTCTAAAATTAGTAGCCGCATCAGTTCGTTACTTCAAAGTTTGGTGTTTTCTCACTTCACAGATCGCAGTGTAAATAATTGCATTTGCCTTCTCAAGAATACAGATAGCTTCTATTTTTAAAATAGACTTTTAAGATATAGAGTAGATGATATTCTCTCTGTTGCATCATCAAGAAATAATATTGATAGAATGCACATTTCTCAAGTGACACTGTCAACCCAATTAATATAATTGCAAAAAATACAGAAAACTGATATCCTATAGAAATTTCAGCAATGGGAGCCTCTTGACTCTTTGGAACTAGGATCATTTCACAGATCTAACAATCAGAAAGCAAGTAATCTTTTAAACTTTGAACTGGAAGACATTTGGTACCAAAATCACTAAGAAACAATAAACATCAAGCATTCCTATCTTTTGAAGTCACTTTTCAGAATAGTGGCATTTTAAGAGAACATAGTAGAACCTCCAACATTCAAATATACTTTAGAGTAAGCAAATACACAGGAAATGTCACCCAAATACTAAAGGCATAGAGCATCTCGAGACCATACAGACACTTAGTGTTCACATTATTTATTTTTGAATTGAAAGGATTTTTTGAAAGTGAACTATATTTTTTCCTTGTAAATACAAAGTTCCCACAGTTATAACAAGCTTGCTTTATAGGTAAGAATTCGCAAGATTAATTTCCTCAACAAATGTTTGTTATACATCTTGCATGGCTAAGAATCCTGTTGGTGTTCATAGGTGAAATCCTTTTGGAAATGTGAGAAGTCAAATGGTATGATTCTAATTTTAAAACTCATCAAATACATTTTTGCTTGACTTCACTCAAAGTTTTAGGGAAAGTTTCTGTCATAATCTGCAATGTGTTAAATTTCAGATGTGTTGATTTCATTTTTCAGGAAAGTGTGAACATTTGAATTAGCATTAGGAATTATTCAAAAGTTAGCAATGAAGAGACACAATTAAAGTGTTGATCATTAACTCCCACTGGCCTTAAGATGAAAAGACTGAATTTTCTGCCACATGCTAACTGTACAGCAAGCTATTCACTGTACTATAGGCACCTTATTACACTGCAGTGATCAAGAATATTTGTGTGGTAATTATGAGACTTGCTCTTTTAGAATGAGAGGCAATTATGCAATTTAATGTGTGGCATCTAAAAACACCTCAGTTGTGATATATTTTTTCTCTAGCAGAAATATAACACACTGCTATGATGTTCCTTGAATTCCACTGGTGTTCAAAATAGTCAAATAAGGTAAGTGGTTTGTTATCACTGACATAAATGTTTCTATTTCATGGTGACAAATGTATGAGGAGTGCAGAGTGAGTGTGTAATTTTAGCTGCTTCCCCAAGCATGTCAGTACTTTTCTTATCTCTTGAAGGCCCCTAATGAATGACTCCTGCTGGCTGGGGTAAACCCACTCTTAAGCTGTTTACTTTGTTTTAACTGGCTCTTTATAAGACATTCCTCACTAGATGGGTCTGGCCCAAATCCCACATCTCTGTAAAGAAACCTTTTTCTGGTTTAGGCTCTATTTATTGGATATATAAGAAAACATACTGAATTGTCTTTTAATCCACATGATATTATGGGATAAATTTAAGAGAATGGCACTTCCCTTGCATTGAGGAAAGCATTGACATTTGTTTCCTGCATTCTCTTTGATGCCATGAGCAGATTCCATGAATGCCTGCTGCTAATAAGCATCAAGTGAATATTTGGTAGAAGGCTCTTAAAAGAAAAGGACAGTTGTTTATTTAGCCAATCAATCAGCCATATGCTATTTTTTTCTTTTAACATTTCTATTGCTATAATTCATGTTCTAGGCAAAAATAGATCTCTGATCAAAATTAAATCATAATCTCAGTTCTGAATACTGTTAGCAGAGAAAGCGGCTGTTTTGGTTCAAATCTGTAACAGTATGATAAGGATCAATAATCCAAATGGGTCAGTTCTTCAAAGCTGTCGGTTCTAACACACTGTATTACAAAAATGTGGTACTATGAAACTGGTCTATTCAGGGTAAAAGGAGACAGGCAGTTTGTTTCATACATGCACCACAAATATTATGAGATTCATATCATCTATACATCTACTGCAGTCTAATCTTTTGACTTTTCTGGAACCTTTATGTGTTGCTAGTCTACATTCCATCAGCAAATGTGTCTGCTTTGAAACTGCTTTTTCCCCTATTTTAGGAACAGAGCTGGACAAAATTTTCCAACTCTAGCATTTCCAGTAAGAAATGCAGTTTTGTGTACATCCAAATATTTAATAAAATCATGTTTATTTTCATAAAATGACTCATTTGACATTTATAAAAAAGCTTATATAGTATTTTTACTTAAAATATTTTGACTTCTACTTGAAAAAAAACTTTTTGACAATTAATTTTGTTTAATTAATTAAGTAATAACATCTTCTGAACACTTAAATAAAACACTGTTGACCCCAGAACATTTTTTTTTATTTTATTTTTCAGAATTTTCAGTGGTTCCTATATTTTCTTATTTTATGTCATCGTTCTAGTATAGATAATGAGACTGTCATTCCTGGTAGAACTGAGGAATTAATTTTGTCATGGGCATAAGCTGATAATGACATTGGGAGAATAGAGTCTGGGAGGTCTTGTTCTTCTGATAATCTCTTTCTCTCTTTTTTTTTTTTTTTTTTAATGATATGCTTCAGAAGGGAGATTTGTCTGAGTATAGAGATGCTAACAGGAAATGTTAATAATTAAATGAATGCAATTAGGACTACATTTTATTATGAAAATAAATGATTTAACATTTTTAAGATGTCTCTTCTAACATTATACTAAAGTATATTCATGTTTGTCATGCTCCCAACATACATGGGAAGACCGTGTACTGTGCATTTCTCCATAGCAACTTCACTGCGTTTTTACAGGAAAGAAAACTGCCATATTTTGGAAGGAATTAATAGCAGTGCTAGTTAAGCATTTGCAAACAACTGTTCTCTACAGCAGTCTTTTATTAGACTTCATATTTTTTTGTCCTAAAAGTATATAATTCATGCCTCTTCCACTAAGTTACTATTCAGACAAACAGTTTATGGTTGAGGATTCAACCAAATGGTTAAACATATCTCACAGTCCTGGAACACCCAATCAATTGTCAGTAGATTTCCTCAAAAAAACCTCAGTGACAGAAAAAAAGTGCTCATTGTAATACCTTCTTTTTTTGCCTAAACCACTTCATTATTCATATTGTTGTATGGACTGCATATAGAACTTGGCTTAGGCATGCTCCTTCCACACTTGGGTCTCTAGTGGGCTGTTAAAATGGTCTTAGTACATTCACAGAGCTTTTCATTACAGTCTAGTCCAGTCATAGAAATGATCAATCAATATCATGATCAAATGACAGGGCATGTAGAGCCTGCCTCTGTTTAACCAGTTGGTGTCATGTGTAGGTTTTTATCTGCTAGCTACATCTTGAACAAGTTTGCGTTGAGGCATGCTACATTCTTGGATATTTTTCAGAAGTTTTTTTACAAGGCTATGGAAATAGGAACAGATTTTTTTTCCCCTCCCTTATGAAATTATGTTGAATTTTGCTTTTTTTCTATTGGATCTTTAGCACATGGAAGTTAAATGTGTATCCAGTGCTGGAGATATTTACAAACCATCATTTGCCATATTAAGTTGATTGCCTAGGTCAGTCATGCCTATACCCTGCTTGTTGACATGCACTTAACATACCCTGCTTGTTGACATGCACTTAACTATCTGTATTGGTCTGCATTGCATTAATGGCTTATGATTACATTCTAAGATTGTAAGTAAGATGTGAGTTTATCCTCCAAAGGTACTTCTTTTATGACTGTGGCAGTTTTGCAGATTCCCGTGCTTGCTGAGAAAGACATGACTAATGATTCAGAATTATATATAACCTGATAAGCTGTCAGTGACAGATATACATTACATGTGGTAGCAGTAGTCCAGATGTCAGTGTTACAGGATATCATTCTCACTTCAGCAGTCCTTAACTGAGATTCAACTTTGTTTTCTAGATTTTATGAAATTCTTCAAAATTACTGGAATAGAGTTATTTGAGGCTGGAAGCTGGATTTTTGATGTTGCACATTCTCTTCCAAACCCATTTTATTTATATAGGAGTTCTGTAAAATAATATAAATGACTTCTAATTCTTCACCCTCCAGATAAATGTATTTTTGTGAAAGGTGTCCAGCTTCCCAAGACTATCATAGTGATTATATTTTAAAATTTTCTTAAAATTTACTCTGAAAAAGTATGAGTTCTGTGAAGAATTAAATCAATGCTCGTTCAAAATTGGTTTACTAAATATTTTGACTAATTCGTGACCTCTTTTTTTAGCTCTGATTGTTCTTTTTCTTCCCTGTCCTTCTCATCTGAAAAATTATAACAAAGGTGCTTAAAGTTAGGAAAGGTGTTCTGCTGGTGAAGGCACAGGAGCCTGGAGCTCAGGAAGTCTGGCCTTCCTGTCCTGTTCTTCCACAGGTGTTAAGAATATTTGGGGAATATCAGATAATTTGGTGTTTTCATCTCTGTTCCCAAAAAACCAAACACTTCCTCAGGAATTGTATTGTACATAAGCAGCCAATAAGCACTAGCTGACTTTCATATCCAGTGATTAAATTTATGATACAAATGGAAAATATTATCTCCTTTTACAAATCATGGCCAAATGCAAAGTATCATTCGCTAACAAAAGGTCTTTGTCTGAGTTAAAAGAACTCAATAGTATACTTATAATGTGATTTCTGTGTTACAGTGCTGAACATGTGTAGCTGGTTCTACTATTTCCTATGAAGTGACAGTAAAAATAACACGAGGCTTTACAGTCATGAAGAAAGTGAATTGGCTCTGATTTATATGATACTTCATTTTGTTTTCACTGTAAAAACCTATCATAATGATGAGATTTCAAGATAATACACCCATACACCCGCTATTCAGTACAGTAGTAGTTTATTCTGTACTCAAAAAGAGGTTTTGTAATTTCTTTGCATTTATTTACTTTTTCTTATTTTTTATAACTCATTCCTGGTCAAGTTGAGTTATAGTTATCTTTGAAAACTGGGATGTCTTTAGGTACCTAAATAGGGTTTAAGTTAAAGTACAAAAGTTTGAAAATTATTCAGTTATTTTAATAGTATTTTGTATTCCTAATGTGGAGAAGCCAGCTTTGAATTGCATAAAGGCATCATTTCTTATGGCAGTAAAACATCAAAGTATACTATTTCTGCTATAAGATTCGTTAAAAAAGCAGAAATTGTAGGATTAAAGTTAAAACCGGCTTTCTGCGGGCAAGGGAATTCACTCAGACTTAAGTAGAAAGGTGACTGTTGATTCTCAGCATATGAAACCAACTGAATATTTGAGATTTGGTCCCCTTCTGTTTTCCATATAAATGAAACTCACAAAGGAGTTTAGAGCTGCCCTGGAGAGACCACAGCGACAGGCATCCTACAGGCAAACACCAGCTTTTCTTCCTCAGCTAACATTCCTCTGGAAAGACAAAGCTCACTTGATGTTTTAGATCACTAAAGATAATACTAAAAAGCTTCCAGATACAGTTTTTTTCTCATCTGATTATTTTCCTTCCAGGAGACTGCTGGTAGTTTCTTGTTTTGTGGTTTGGGGTTTTTTTTTGTGATGTTTTGTTTGTTTGTTTTAAATAGCAAAATGCAAACCTGGTTGTGCCAAAAATAAGGTTACATCCTACCTGTGCACTACTGATGTGCTATATAGTATAAAAAAAAAAAAAATCCTGACATCATGCATCTTCAGTGTTGATTAAAAAAGATTCAAAGCAAGTAACTTCTTGTAATACACTTCAGTGATGCATTTAATATACCGGCAAGTTGTCAATGGAGGGGCAATAACTTTTTCAGAGCAGTGAAATCTGCAGAGATACCATGCTCAAATAGGCTGGCAATAAAATTTGCATGTTCTGCATCTTGGTAGGGCCCTTTTATAGTGCTTAGCAAAGGTGCTGAAAGATGGTTAGCTTAAATTTAGTGTTATTTTGTTTCTAAAGCATGCTTTTGTATCTTTTACTAGGATCTTCCTTATACTGCTGTCTGTGGGGTAGACGTGCCAGGATATAAAATTTTATCATTTTTTCAATTTCTAAAGTAAGCCTGGAATAAATAAATGACTAGATTTTTATTTAATAATTTTGTATAGTAAGAGACGATGCCAACAAAAATCTAAACTTGGTATGTGTTCACTGATTCATATTGAAAAGTTTTATGAATTTATCCCTGATATTCATCCTTGGTGTACTTGATAGAATTTTGCTGGAAGAGAATGAATTCTGATAAGTTGGGGGTAAAAAAAGAACCCAGTTCACTTTTCCTGCACTCTTCCTGTCATCATGATATCTGTTTGTCTTTGGAGGCTAAGGGAAATTTGGACTTTTCTTTGCCGTCTTTGCCATGATATACATCAGAAAGGAAGCATCTTGAAATGATGAGCTGATGGTCTGTAATTTGAGTAGAAGAACGGTATAGAAATGGGGCAAAAAAGCAAGTATGTTGTACTCTCCATAGATCTTAGAAGTTTCCCACTGAACAATAAAGAGGAGCACTGGGAGTAAATGTTTAAAAAAAAAAAAAATGCTCAAGGGGATAGACTACCTTAGTGTGATTCATTGATTTAGACACAGCTATATATGTCAGGTAACTATGAAATGTTGAGACAGCTGAGATTGTTCACTTAGTGAAGTCAATCCCTTAGTAAGTGTTAGTGGTATTGAAATGAAGTGTTAAAGAATTAGTTAGCTGACTGTGAAAAAAAATGAATAGGTCTTTCAAATTACCTAATGGAAAGCTAAAGGCATTAGCTCCCAACCAGGGAGTATTAAAGGCCTTGTGCTGCATTCATTGACACAAATGGAATGACTATGAATCAAGCTCTATTATAGAAGATAAACAGCTTTCTAATAAATTTGTTTGGAAAGAATCCACTGTCATGCATTTCAGACTTCCCTAAAGCAGAAAGAGTTCATGTGTGTTTGGCCTGCCAGGCACAGTGCTATTTTTATTAATCATTGCACTATAATAATTAAAGATCATCAGTAGTGTGTGTAGAATTTTAAGAGTAAAATGAGTTTGGTGCTCTTAAAAAGCTTAGAGTTTAATTGAACATTACATTTTTCCAACACATTGTAGCAATTAGACTTCTAATATATTTGCACTTCTGAAGGATTTGCTTACTAGAAAGTGGGCAAGCTCTACCTAGAGTTCTTAACTTGCAAAGATTTACATCACACAGAAAAACTCCTTTTTTTCTTCTCCCTCTTCCTCTGAAAGAGGTTGTCAACTGAGGACTGAAAGGCAAGTGTTCCTCTTGAGTCACAGAATAGGTAGATTAAAGCCTTTTATTAGTGAATGGTTTCAGTGCTTTCAACTGACAAATTTAGGAACTTGGCTCTACCAGCTGAAAACTGAGGGAGAATAAAATATTGTCTGGAGTCATGGAAACTGATAAATCTTCCCATGATAATATTTAACAGGTTGGCAGAGGGGATAAAATTACCTTTCATAAAAATGCCGTGCAGATGGTAAAGCTATGGGAATTAAGACTGGATCAAAATTCTCTAAAAACATCAAATCATGGAAATCATAGTGGGGATTGATTAAGTTGGTGTGGAAATTGCTTCTGCCTTAAGATTCTCTAAGGACTTGTTCAGATATTTTGGTTAGCTGATAAATCATCTAGTGATTTTCAACATGTGCTATGTTTTGATACTTTGACACATTTTGAGAATTAACTCTTTTTAAAGTACATTGCCTGATTTTGTAGGTATTATGTATGCACTGTGTAAAGGGAACTCAACAACTGGGTGATTTCTTGGCTTGTATCATCTTAATAAATTAGACGCGTATTCTGACCCCTGCATTGGTATCAGGTACACTTGCATGGAGGAACTCGTGAGACAGAGGCCTTGGTCTTTAGTAGCAGTCCTTTCTTAAGTTGTTTAGGAGATGGCACGCAGCATCTTCCTAGTTTCTATGCCAAGAGGGTAAGGGGCATGGACAAAGGCTTTGGCTTCTCCAAGGATACTTGTGCCACCAAACAATAAATCCTTGACAAATCTCAATCCTAAATTATGCTCCTTTCATGCATAGTCAACTGTAATTGCATGGGTAGAATTCTTATTTGAACATGAATAAGATCCCTAGATTATTAGCACATTGAGAGACTGCGACACTCCATGTGACAGTGGTGCAAAGGAAAATGGTTTAAGGAAATAAGGGCTTTACATCGAAATTGTATCAGAGGGGCCCTTGTTGATACTGTGATGGGTGCTCTAAAGTTTTGTCAGCTAATTCCTCAGTGGCAACTTCACACCTTATGCTCGTTCAATTTTGTGTTGAGTTGCAAAAAAATGGTAACAGCTGTGGGAATTCAATGTCTGACTTCACAAGACAGATTAGGTACAACTGCAGACCAAATCTTTGTTCTTTTGATTCTGCACTCTTATTCTTCTCTTTCTTCAATACTTCTCTGAACACACTTCAAAAAGCATGTTGTTCCATTTTAAAAAAACAAATATATATTGACATTTGATTTGGGATGGAGTCAGTTTGGAATATAAACAATTTGGAAGTGTTAAGATGCTTGGAGGCATTTTCATTACATTGCCCTAAAATTTGGGCCACATAAAGGTCAGCAGTGAAAACTAATAGAAAACAAAAGAGAAAAAAATTATTTCAAGGAAAAGGAAAGAAAATGAATAATCTTCTCTAAGATACAGATTTAGAGACACTAATTAAAAAAAAAGTATTTTTTTAAAAAAATATTGCCTATTCTACCCAAATGTTGTATATTATTATCATAAAATACTTGTACAAAGCAAAGTTTTAATGATTTATATTGTTTACTTTTTGCATATCTCAGTTCAACAATGAAAAGAGTCCATGTAGTTGCTCTTGGGCTTAAAGTCAGCTGTTATTTAGAATCAACAGTTTATCAACTAATAAAAGCTACAGTGTTTGATTTACAAACCCTCCAGGAGAGAGATTTTGTTTGTTAAAAAGGACCTTTTCCAGTGCTGTTAAAAGAATCAAAGAAATATTTATTGTTTGTTTTAGGTTTATACATCTGGCCTCAGTTTCCTATCAAATATTTGTAGTTTCAAGATAAAAATTGCTGGTTTCAGTCAGCAGTGCACATATCAACAAAGGAAAACAAGAACAGTAGTGGGAGTGGAAGACTTTGATCTTTCACATTTTTCTCTCCAACTGCTGATGGTGATTTTTGACCCCCATGTGTTAAATAGGTCAAGGAATCCGCTGCTAAGTTCATTCCAGGTGTCCTCAGATTGACAACAGATTTGTTTTATGGGACACTGAAAACAGAGAGACAAAAGGTATTTGGTCTGAGGTAGTGCAGGACGGGGAGAGTGAGGGAAAAACGCTTGTGTGGGCAGCATGCTTAAACCACCAGTAAAGTACTAGAGAAATCTAGTAATAGCAGCAATGATGGCCTGTGTAAAGTGCCTGTCAACTAAGAAATCAGTTTTGTGAATAGCTGTTATTTAATAAATACCAAATGTTCATAATGATATTGCAGTTTGTTTACAAACTAAGCTGATTATAAGAAAAGAGAAAAAAAAAAAAAATGCATATTCTGGGTCAGGATTAACCCAGAGTCTAGAGACGTGCCAAATGTTCTTTTTCATTAGTCTGAAAATATGTCCTTCATGTAAATATACTTTCTGCTGCTGCAGGAGCTGAATGATTCCTGCAACGTATTATTTTAAACACATTAATTTAGACATATCAATAAAATGTAGTAACAATATTTCACTAAAAATAACTACTTCAAATCTTACATTACAAGAATAATGATTTTAACTATAAAAAGGTGATTTCACACAACATTGGCAGTACACCAAATGTAAACCTTTTAGGTTTTGCTTTGCAAGGTATAGTTGTTGGTGCAAGACATTTTAGACCTGTTGAATTAACCATTCTTTAGTCACTTTCTAAGATATTGAGTACTTACACCTATCAGAGCATTGCTCCTGCAAAATTAGAGCCCATGTAACTTTGCTACAATATGAGAATGAACTGAAACTAAGCTTAAGAGTAGTTTTAAAATATCACATTCTCAATTGTAATTTTAGACTCCTATTTATAATATAGGAATATCACTGGCATAAATATTTTAATAACATCTCTGTAAAAATCAGTACATGATAACCATAAGAGGTACTGATAAGCAGGTATAATTTATATATATATTGCAGTATTTTTGAAGCTTTGTTGTGGTACATGCATTTTCCAGTGCAGCAGGTTGCCTTAAATATGTGCAACAGTAAGTACATGGGTGATTCTGTTGAAGTGTGTGCACTTTAGCAGGACTGAAGTGAAAGTGAAAAACATGCTTTGCTGGAGAATACCCGAAGGCAAGGCAGACAAAAAATAAAGGAAAAAAAATATTATACTTATTTTAGTCATTGCAAGTAGATACACAGAGGTTAAACTACTTGCCTCAGGCCATGATGAAAGACTGTGAAATAGTCAGGAACTCAACCTGATTTCTTTTATCAATCCAGTCTTAAGCATGAAATATCCTTCCTTTTGGAACAAAATTGTCTTATGTAATTTTTGACAATGTCAGAGCAGGATATTTCCCTGCTGTAAAGACTCACGAGTTCTGTTCTGGTTGAAATTTATTGGAACTCACTGTTACTCAGAAATTATGGAAAATTTGATGGTTTAGTGTGTAACTAAAATAATTAGTCTAGAGCAATCATGAAAAAGTAATGACTCAAAGTTATCAAAAAACTGTAGGTGTGTATAAGTATGCATGTAGGTCTGCATAGAAGAAGGAGGCAGCTTTCCAGTTGCACTTGTATGTCTTTTCATATTTCTTTAGGTTTATTTACTTGAAGCACTTAAATGTAGATCTGGCTTGTGTAATGTGATTACATGAGAATATAAATCATACTGCTCACTGTCTTACCTAATGCTTGTGGATAAGACTTAAATTTACTTAATAGTTAGTAAAAAGAAGAAAAAGGCAAAATACTCCAAACTCAGAAATCCCTTCAAATGTAAAATAAATGAGACAAGCAGGAAGAGAAAGAGGAATTTTTCTGCTTGTTGGTAAAACTCCCATACCAACTTGTATCCATTTTGGAGCTTGGTGCTCATGTGCCAGCTATTTCTTCCTGCTTGTTCCCTGGGAAATTCTTGGTTTCTCTTAGGCAAGTTCAGTCTGTCACTACTGTGATAGTTCTTGTTCACTCTGCAATGGTGTTTTCAAAGATAAAAGTGGCTTTCTTGTGCTCATGACTGTCTACTTGTATAATTAATTAGGCACTCCTTTTCTTTCTGGACAAACCAGAGAAATTGTTCCTTTTCTGGTGTGCCAGCAGCTAATTACATTTCCTTCAAATTCTGCATGTGTACTTAATGTTATGAATTTTTTATTATCAACGTACAAAGAAAGAAAATGGAAGATAGTGATGTGTCCAGAAAAGTAATCTTAAATTGTCACTAATGTCTTTACAAGTTTAAATTCCTTAACTATAATCACTCTGTCTTCTTAATATGGTCCAGAAGTGTTTCTCTTTTTTAAACTCTGTGCTCAGCCCTGTATTTTGTCATAATATGTATATGCTGTCTTCCTAATTTTAAAAACTAAAGATCAAATCAGCTTCATTAAAAGATACTCACCAATCCACTTATTTAAAATAAAGGACTTGTTTTGTCACTACCCCAGTCTAATCAGACTTAAAATTAAGTCTATCATTGAAGAATCTGGCTTAGAATGTAAAGAAAAAAATCTCCACCTGTACTTACCTTGACATTTGGTCAATAGACACATTCCATGGATTTTCCTTTAAAGAAAACAAATCCAGCATGTTAGACAAAGCTTCTTCTTCAATATAAGTAAATGAAAGGCCTTTGAAGTCGATGACATTCTGTGTAGTCTCTGCTCAGCTATTAAAAACTTTTCCTAAGTTTTTTTGGTCATGTAAGCAAAAGCATTTTGCCTCTTAGCACATCTCCAAAATAAACTTTGTTGCCTAGCTGACTCAAGCTGGAATATTTAATTGTGCCTGAAATAAACTAGTTATTGTGAGACTTAACAATTCCTATTGAATGTATTAATGAATTGGTCTTTGGCATTCTCCCCAGGCTCTTGACAGTCAAAGATTGTTTAGATAAAGAGAATATTGGTGAGAAAAAAAATCAATCTGAATTTACTATGGAATTATGAATTAAGCCTGTTAAACTTTCCTGTCATGTTAACTTTTCACTTTTAAAGTGCTTCAGATCTTTCTTCTTTTCTCCATTAAAAAAAAAAGTAGTCTATCTTAACTTTATCAAACTGCATGCATGGTTTGTTTTCTTTTTTTAACTTATTTCTACTGCCTATCACATATTAGCACTGATAGAGCTTTTAGGGCAGAGGAGACCCTGAGATATATCACTGTCTCTTTCAGAAAACAAAGTACTTGAGAGAATTATTGAGATCAATTTCAACTGCCTGTAAATAATGGAACATGGAGCTTTGATCTTTGTTTTTTCCTCTAATTTCTTGTCCCCAAGTATTTGTCTAGAGTGCAGTTTCCTGCATGATACCCCACACTAAATAGGAAGGTTTTTAATTCCTGTGGAGAAAATAAAGCCAAACAACTTGCTGTCTCAACTGACCTTTGTATTCAGGTCATGTTTCAGATAATTTCTAGAAATACTCTGGTTAAAATTGAACCTTTGGCTGTAGTAACTGTGGTACTCTTGTGCCTGTTGTATCTTTGCCTTAACCTGAAGTGGAAATACTCCAGTTGACATTAATGGAAGTGACATTAATTAGATCAGACCATACTAAATGTGCAGATGCATTCAGAAAGGGGAATGTTTTCCTGTAATTGCTCTGTACTCAGCAGTTATAAATATGTTCATAAAGTATCTTAGACTGATGGGAGACGATGAGATTCTGAGTGACATAATTATATAATTTTGTCAACCAAAAAAATATTTATCTGGGTTTTTTCTTGTCTATATTAATATGATGTAGAAATAAATAAAAATCCCTGCAGCAGTGGAAAGCATAATCATCCTGATTGTTTATTCCAAAAATCCCATTCACTTGAAGGGCAGGCAGTCTTGTCTTGAGTAGCAACACTGAGCAGATGCTTTTGTTATAATAGCCAGAGAGGAATTTGGAATGTAGAAATTCTATTTTTAATAACAATGCAGCAATTTTAGCATAACAAACTTCAGAGTGCTTTCCATGCATGTGTATTCTTGGACAGCTCATGGTGCAATCATTACAAGTACTCTTTTGTAATGATCTAGGTGATATCTGGACATTATAACACTTCTGAGCCTTATGTGCAGCCATATGCCCTTCCCCCATTTTAAAATCACTAGTGTAATTGCTGTGACTGGTCCTATCAAGCATAACTCATGCTGATATTAATCATCATTCTTTTGCTTGTCTCCCTCTGGGGTTACTCCTCTGCATCTCAACCTGCTTACACTTTAATTATATCCGGGGGTCCCAGATTTTCCTTTCATTTCTCAGTTTTAGTCATTAAAGCGTTACCGCTCTGCAGACAGACTCAGCCTGTATTACCTTTGTTGGCTTTTTGCCAGGAAGCTACTATTATTGTTTAGATAATGTTCAGGTAACCTGTACTAAACACTGTATTGCCAGAGCTTGGTCTAAAAGCAATTTTACAAACTCGCTCAAGATCTCTGGCAAGCTAAATGGAAAAAAAATCAGTAAACCATCACCTTCTATAAATAATTATAACTGTCTTTTGAAATTCACTGAAAAATGTGGCAACAGATAGAAATAATAAACCAGAAAAACTCCCTAAATGACAGACAAGTGTACTACAGTGCAGTGATCAGAATGAGCTTAACCTGTAAGTTTCTAATATAACTCCATCCACAAGACTACCCACCAAGATGTGTTGGGCAAGATGGGTAGGAAAGGGGAGAAGGACGACTTCAGGAAACATTTTTCCCCTAAACTTTGTGTTTGAGCCAAAAGATTTTTTGCATTCTGGCTGTTGAGAAGTGTCTTTCCTTTCTTATAGTCCATAGGGAAAAAGAGCTGTGTTCCTCATGACAGATTATAAACAGTCTTTGAAAAAAAAAAAATTGCCCAGGCAGCCCTGTTGGTGTGCCCGCAGGGATAGGGAGCAGTTTCTGCTTGACAGAAAGGGTGGCTAGAAGCACTCATTGCAATCTTCTACCATCACAAGCTACTGCTTTCCCAAAGAATGATGAAAATAGACTGCCTGTACCCCAGCATCTACAGATCATGTCAGATAATAGAAATGGTTTATGCATAGATTACTTATTGATCGGTTGCCAAATTGTTACTGATGCACTTGATTTTTTCACACTAACTTAATTTATAGTGAACAACTGTAACATAAGAAGGTTTTCATGAAGTCAAACTGATAACCAAACAGTTTGCAAGTAAATGAATTGTACCTCAGGTGAACTGCACAGAGCCAGTCACAGGGTGGCTACTGAGGGGGTGCAAGCAGCTTATAGGGTAACAGATGTTTTTAGAAGATAGGGAAAAACTTCCTCTTGTGTAATTCGCACCTGCACACAACCTGTCTTTGATAGAGTGTGCTGGGATTTGGCACGTAACAGAGTCCTTGTGCCTGTTGTTCCTGCTTGAACTTTGATTTGACACCTTCCATGATGACTGTCCTATCACTTCTGCTCTCTGTCTTCCAAGACACTGCTTGATCATCACTTCCAGACAGGGCTTCTCTGTAGACTATTAAGCCCCTGTGGAGCATTGGCTGAAAACAAAAATAATGAATATAGATTTTCATAGTTTTACATAAATATATAGTTTTTTAATTTATAAATTTAAATTTTATAGTTTTAAAACTAGACCACTTCCCCCTACATTTAAAAAGATAAATGGGGAGACTTTACATTGTAATATGTTCAATCTACCTCCTTATTCCTTGACTTTTATCTCATGAAAGAGCCAAGCCCCAAATATTCACATCTAGCTTCTTGAAGCTCAGCTCCTCATTTCATGTGTGGCTAAAAGCGAACTGACTTTCAGTTGAGTATTGAGCACCTGTAGCTCCCAACTAGCTTCACTGGGAGTCCTTTGCACACATCATTTGGGATAATTTGCCCTAGGAGATTTTGACATTGCATCAGGACATCTTTTCTTCCAAATGGCAGGCACAGTGAAACGGTGCTCATAGACACGGCCAGGAGGTGTCCCCGTCTGTGGCACAGTGGTCTCAGCCTGCAATTTCAAGGCTTACTGAGCCCAACAAACTCTAATGATAAATCATGGGAGGAAAATTGTACCCCCAAAGATTTTCTTTGAGGAGTTTTTGTATTTTTTTTTTTTTCCTTTAATTTTCCAGTCGGGCACACAGTAGTTTTATACAGCTCTTTTCTCAAAGCATCTTCCTGTCCTATAGGAACTGATCCTGTGGATTAGCTTCCAAACATTCCATGCTGAAAGAAGGAAAACCTTCAATCCTACAGATTTACAGAAGTTTCTGAGTGCTTCATTCTATCACAACCTAATCACACTGCCTTCTTATCTCACTATCCACTCACTTAATGCAGAATTTCTAGGCATTTTCCCAGTGCAAGACCTTAGCCTATCTGTTCATATTATTATGCCTTTTCTGTGGTTCACTTTTCATTTGTGGATACTATTATTTCCATTTTGTGGACTCTTTTCACCGAATTTGGGAAATTAAACAGGCTTTCAAATGCAGCTTTATTGACTGGCAACAAACCTGGAAATACAATTTAAGAAAAAAAAAAAAAAAATTAACAGTAACTAGTAGGTATCATCACATCTGGGAGAGATTTTAAGTCTTTTAGAGGGACTCTTTAGGAGTATGGTGTTGTCTGTTCTCAGCTGTCAAGGTATTTAATAGAAGATTTACCAGTATGGCTTTAAATTATTGTAATGTTAGTGAAATAAGATTACTGCACAGGGAGGGAGTAGCAGAGAAGTCTATTTCACATGCAGGAGGCTATGAAAAATCTGCTGCTGCATTTAAGAGATGAACAAAAGGCTGCAAGCAGAGAGAAAAGAGGATATTTGATGTCACAGCTAAACAGCCATCAAAAGACAATAGATACACGGACCCTCCTGTGTGCCAAAAATCAGAAAATACATATGCTTTAAAAAGTGTCATCCTGAGCTCTTGGAATTAGGCTTCACTTCAAATACCTGTTAAATATGATTCTGAAAAACAGGACCATCAAGCTTAACTTATTTTGTCAGGAGAAGGTTAACAGTGAGAAATTTCAGGGTCTGTATATTCACCTATTTTGTATTACCATGACAGAGGATTTTGAGGATTGAGCTGCAATACTTTTTTTTTTTTTTTTTTCCTCTTGTGTGGAGGTCTCAGACTTAAAATCAAGATACTGCCTGTGAATTAATTTTATGTGATTTTAGGTGAGGACAAAGGGCTATTTTAGTTGGATAAGAGAAGGAGCAAACATTAGGTGTGTTACAAGAACTGATCAATGAGATCCCTGCATTGAATGGGATTGCAGTCAAAGGCTGTATCTGCACGAGTTGCTCCAGTTGTGTGAACCACTGTAGCTTGATTAGACTCCACAGAGGTCCATGGAGAGACCAATATGATTGGACTCTCTAGACAAAATTTCGGAAGAGGAAAAATGTGTCTTAACCCTCCTCTTTCTGTACAGGGAGCTAGATTTTTATACCTGTACATTTTAGAAAAAGTATGTTTTAAGACAGGCTGGCATGGTAGTTTTGTACTGAGTAGGATCAATTGTTGGAAATGGTGTGTTGATTTTTTGGAGAATGCAGAGCACTGGCTGACAAGGAAGGATCAATATCAGATGGTTGAATGATGAGGTTTTGACAATTGTTTTTATATCAACACTTTCCTTAAAGCAAGGGAGGGAAATTCTTTCTTCCTTGCCAAGGTCTAAATAAGCCACCAGACACTTGTGGCAGATTGCATATTGATCCGTGCTTTAATGTTATCCGTTGTTGATTCTCTGAAGGTGAGGGAAGGCCCATCTACATATTTCCGTCTCTTCCTCTTCTGCTACAGTGCAAACACCTCTCAGCATGTCAGTACAGCACCACAGTTTCTTTTCTACTTCACAGCAAAATGCATGGCCTTTAAGTAGTGGGATAGAAGTTGTGAGCTGGGGAAGCTGGCATGGGGGGCTTGAATATCACAGCCGCTTCCTGGAAGAGCCACAGGCCAAATTCTTTCTCTCACACAAGCTACTGTGGGAGGGGTGCAAGGGGGCACAGATCCACATCAGAGGGCTGTGTCTGACTCCTGGTGACACTCAGTAATTTCAGAACAATTCACATTACTGTGAGCCTTGTGAAATGGAGTCACAGTCTTGCTCTTCCAACATTACAGACTATTATATACAGAATGAATATACCACAGTCAGCAGTGACTGATATTCACTACTAGACTTTGTATTCAGGTTCTGGCCGAGTAATTAGGTTTACTGTTTTTTAATAGAGAAAAGACTGATAATATCTTCATCTAGGCTACAGGAAATGGCAGCAGATTGACAACTGACTGAAGGCAGAGTGAGGACATTTGAGATGGCAGTGATGCTGGGTTGGTGATAGGTCTTACTTTCATAAAAGAAGCAGAAAGCAATCTAATAGCTGGGCGAATTTAGTGAGGCTGTGCAGGATCCTTCACAGTGCTAAGCTGAGGCAGGAAGCTTAGAGACTGAATAGCAAATAGCTTGAATAAAAATGAGCTACTGCTGATGAGTAGGGAGATGGTTCCCACTGCCCCGGAAATTTCAAATAAGACATAAAACTATGAAAATTAGGTTTGGAAAGTGTGCCTGCTCTAAAATTTCTATGTCACCATCATAACTAGAAGAAAAATTAGATCAGGAATGTCCTAACTGTTGATTTGAAAGCTAGTGATGTTTTAAATAGTTTTGGGGGAGATTTCAGTCTAAAATTACATTTTCCCTATAACAATTTATTTAGGATTGAGAAACAAATAAATGAAAGAGAAAAGAAAGTGAAATATTGTGATAAATGGTGTTCAAGTTCAGGACTTCAATTAAGTTGGAGAATGGTTATATTAAATGAAATTAAAACTTTGAAGGGAATGGGGCAAGAAAAGCAATTTCTGACCACTAAGAGACAGTGTAAAGAATGAAAGAACAAACCATCAACCATAGAAAAATATACCTTTACTGTTTTTTAATAAAAGCTTTGAGTTAGAGACATTTTGAAAGGGGAAAATAAAACTGCAGAAATCCCTTAGACCCAGGCATCTGCAACAACCAGTAGCAACCAACATATGTTCCATCTTCTACAAGTAAATGTTTTCTAGTAACTTCTGTCAAGAAAGCTGTAGTATGGCTGGAAACAAGATTTTCGTGCATCAAAAAATACAGACTGAACACTATGGCATTGAAACCAGAACAGGACTTTAAAAATCAGAAAGTCTTGTTGTCTAACAGCATGTTAGGAATCTAAAAAGTGTTTCCATATGATTTTTTTTCACTTAAGATATAAATGTCCAGAAGGGGGAAAGGAAAGTGAAAATGTTTGGAATAGCTTATTGATGTTTATCCAGTTGTTGCTTACTTGACTAAATATTGCATAAACGTAAGTGTAAATTATAAAGTCTAGAAACTTCTCTATTTACTTTTTTCATAAGTAAAATCTTAATGAAACAAAGATTAGAAGTGTGACATGATATTAAGAAATTTGTGGGACTTCTTAGATGCACAAAATGCATTATATGTGTAAGCTGTTGTATAATACAAGGACTTTGCATCTAAATCTTTGTGTCTGAGTCAAAATACGTAGTAAAAAAGAGATTCTAAGTTTTTTGTAAAAAACATAAATCATTATCTAAGCCTTACTTTAAATAACACTATGACTGATATGATGATGATGGTTAGAAAAATAAATCTGACTGACTTCCAGAATTTTTCCAGGATGCAATATCCTTTTAATAAAGGGAGAATTTGACAGGGAAAAAGAAGGTTTGTAATACAGAGCTAGTTTCAGCTGAAGGTATGAAGAAACTACCAACACCCCATTATTAACTACCATTACTCACACAATTTTTGAAAAAATCCAGCTACTTGTAAGTAGGTAGCTAATTATGTGGGATACCATGACCTGCAGTTTACAGATCTCTATGTAGTGTATTATTCAGTTTAGCAGCCGAACCAAAAAATGGTAAAAAACCCAACAAACCAGAAATAGATTACTGAGATGATGAACTTTTCTACTGATATTTCATTAACACCTCAGCACAAAGTGAGAGGCACAGACTTACTGTCTCTTTCCTTTCCCCTGCGAGCAGAAAAGGGAATTAAATTTCCTTTGTCCTAGAGAAGGGGGCTAAGCCTGGATAATGGATGAGAAGGCATGACATGTAGCTGTGGATTTCCCAGAGAAAATTGGGTCAAACCCATCAACTTCAATGCAACTAAAATCTCATTTTCAGTTAAATAATTTGGGGGCGGGATGGCGGGGGGCAGTTACTATTTCCACATAAGCAGGAGCCATGGCTGCCCATCCTTCCATTAAAAGGACAAGAACAAAGATGAAACCAGCCCCAGTTCTATCATTTTCTAGAGCTCCAAACTATTTTTAGGCATATGGTAGGCAACTGCTGTCAGGCTTACACTGACAGGCCAGGATTTGTAATGCTATATACAGTGTCAGTTTGTCATATATTACTTTTAAAATAAATTTTGGGGGAGGGGAATAGAAAGGGGAAACAGCAACTATTTTTAAGAGCTGCTGTTTATCATGTTTTTGCCAGGCTGAACGTTCTCAGAGTTGACGTGGTTCTGAGTTCTCACACCATTTGATTTCACATTGTGCATTTTTCATGCTCTCCAATACAATTGTGGAAATACATTGATCATCCTACTGAAACACCTGCACAAGTCAGCAAGAGAAAACTTCTGAATTGATATGTTTGTCCTCTTAGTGACATGGCTCATGCAATTATGTATATTTGCAAGGAAGAAATTGTATCTCACAGACAATATTCCTAAAAAATACAGTGCTTCCTCAGAGGTGGGACACAAGGATGTATGGTTGAGAAAGCTGGTATATTCCAGTGTTTGTAGAAGATAGGTGTTAGGGAATTATTTCAATCTATTTTTCATATATAATCAGCAAGTAATGGCTAATCACAGGAGTGAAGGACTGGAAAGGAAACGCAGGAGTCAACTATTTGATCTCATCTTCCTGCTCTAAAGCAAGAATTTCTTGGGAGGTGATTGTCATACTGCTTCTTAAAATCCTGCCAGTTGCAAGGCCTTTCAGAGCTTTCACAGATAAGATGTTCCTGTGTTTAAATGTCCAGGGCTTGACTACTGAGAAAGATTTCCTAATATATTAAGTCCCCTCCTGCTGTCAGTGAGTATTCATAATTCCTCAGGGAAGCATGGAGAAAACCAGTCATTATACTCCTTGTTGCAATATTTTATGTAATTGATGAATTTACAGTGTACTCTTTAGATCTTTACTCTCTAAATGGAAGAATTCAACATTTTTCAACCTTTCTGAAAAAGTTACCATTTCCAAACCTCTCAGCATTTTTGTTGTTTTACCCTGGATTCTCTCTAATTCCTCTAGGTCTTTTTTAATTAAGCATTTCAGCCATGACATCATCAGACGAGAGCAGAATAACTGTACTTATAGGTGACCTCCCAGAAAATTTTCCTTTTCTTAAAGAACCTGCATATTATTAATTTGACTTATTTTGGTGCTGTGTTGTAACTTCCAAACCTCCCTTCTGTGCTGCTGCCAACACAGTTACTCCCCAGTTTATATTTGTACATTTGATATTTTTCCTTTCTAAATGAATTACTTTATACTTGTTTGAAGCTGTTAATATACAAGCATCTAGACTTACTGGAATTATGTCTTGCTTGTGCAAGCTTCCCATAAAACATAACCTCATTCTTAGGTTTAAAGATCATTAATGTTTATTTACCAATACCTTGTTATTTTATTTATTAAATTTGTCACTATGCTGTGCTTTGCATATGCTTATGCTTGCTCATGCATACTTTATGAATATAGAAATTAGTATCTCATTAACTTGGTAATTAGTCCAATGATAAACAGCTGTTTGTTTACCATGCAGGGCAAAATTTCTACTGAAGTTCCGTACCTTTTATGCACAGTTGTTGTTTGGAATCTCTATTGTAATAAAAATATATATGGCTCTGTAATTTCTATTCTTAATTGTTATTGGCAGCTCAGTGAAATCTCGGTTTTTAAGACAGACATAAATAAGGAAGTATTGCAGCATGCTTTAGATATCCAAGAAACCATATTATGATGTGTATTAGTAAAACACTTAGCTGTTTCTGCCATAGACCAGGATCCCAGAGTTCTACATGCTGTACAAAGATGCAGAAAGAGATTCCAAAAGGCAGCAAGGGGACATAGACATAGGGGTACAAAGCAATGATGGAACTATATTATTTATGAAGGGGTTTAATGCTTTGAAAGGAGAGCTTTATATTACAAGTCTTTTCTGCAACTTGAGCTAGATAGAATTTTAACAGCATTTAGAAACTTGTAATAATTGAGGTATTCAGAGGTTCTACTTGCCTGAGAGGGGGTGTTGCCTGTGGATTGGAGATGATGCAATCCCCATCAGAGAGGAATTATTCAGAATAATTAATTTTATGCCTTTGGAGGGGACATGAAAACATGTATTTTTAAAAGTTTAGAATAATCCTTGTACCCAAGTGTGGCAACACCTGTAGAAATGAAGGCAGCAGATCTGTGTTGATATCCACAGTGCTCTGAAAAACCCTCCAACTGGTGGAACTATTCCTACATATTTGAGTCATGGATCAGATTGGAGTACTGGGACCTGCAAAAGGAAAAACTTACCCTTACTCTCATCTCTCTGGGACAGCATGTTTTGGCTGAATTAACATCCTCTTTATTCTGTAGTATTTGGTGATTATCAAATTAGAAGGAAAAACTTGGATGTGAAGGTGAATTCCTGTGAAAAAAAGTGGGGGTTATAGGGAGAATTTTTTCTTTTGTCCTGGGTTTGATATCCCTCCCTGAAGAAGGCAGGGGTCTTGTGGGAAAAGGTGGCTCCCGCTGTTGTAGTTCAGTGCTGGGAGGATTGCAGCATGTGGGGGGGTCCCATGCCAGAGCAGCTTGGGAAGGGCTGCAGCCGTGGGGGGGACTCCAGTTGGAGAAGGTTGGTGACCCACGACAGAGCAGTGTGGGGAACACTGTGGCCCGTGGGAGGAACTCACATTGGAGAAAGTTTGTGGAGGACTGTCTCCTGTGAGGGGGGGGACCACAATGGAGCAGGGGGAAAAAGTTCCAGAAGCTCCCCCCACCGAAGATGGAAGAAGCAGCAGCACTGACTGCACCCCCCATTCCCTGCCCCTGTGCCACTGGGGGGAGGAGGTAGAGATATCGGGAGCAGAGCTGATCCCGGGAAGAAGGGAGGGGTGGGGGGAAGGTGTTCTCAAGATGTGGCAATGCTTCTCACTGTCCTACTCTGTTATGTGTTAGTGACTGTAATAAATGTATTTTCTTTTTTTCTTCCCCTAACGAGTCTGCTTTTTGCTTGTGACCATAAAGGGTGATTTTTTCCCCATCCCAGTCCTATCTCGAACCCCAATCCTGGCTCTCTGTCCCTTCTTATTGCCAGAAGAGAAGGGGGAGAGTGGCTGCGTGGTGTGAGGCTGCTGACCAGGCTCAAACCACAACATCTTTCTTGTCTCTCAGTAGGGTTCCAGGTAGAAGAACAGGGAAATGTAGGAAATCCTGGCAGAGAAGCTATTTAAATTAATTTACCTTCTCTTGTAATACAATAAAGGGAAAAGATCAACCTGTTCCCAGACAAACCTATTCTTTCAGTTTCCTTATCCAGCTCTGCTTAGCTAGTTGAGTCTTCAGATGGTTAACAGCATAGAACCAAAATCTCACTTAGGCAGGGAGAGATTTTATCATATGTTACCCTTTATGCTTTTTCATCATGAGAAATGGCATTCTTTGAAAGGAAGTAAACATTACCCATAGGATTCTTATTTGCTTAAAAGTTTATCAGAATTGGGTAATTAGCTGGCTATCTCATTAGTCACATTGCCAAAATGTAATTGGTATTCTGTGTTTTGTGCTGTCTTAGCAGTGATTTTTTTTCATTGATTTCTCTGGCCTTTTAGTTTATTTTTAGAAATAGAAAATATGTCATTCTGGCTCCTTTTTTCATTCCCGAGAAAACAGAATGTCCCACAGTGGGAGAGTTTTCAGGTATTCATCAGCTGTTCTTGAAAAAACATATGATCACACCATGGCTGCTCTGAATCTCAGTAGATGAAAGTGGGGAAATAAATTGCAGAATGCTTTAGGATGTGAGGAGTTGAGAAGAATTCATACATTTGAGTCCATTTTTTATAAATGGTAGTTGTCTTTTCTAAAAAACTTGATCGATAGTGCAGGAGAAATCTTTGCTGAGTGATGTAGGATATTTTTATTCAAAATAAAAATTGACTGAAAACGGTAATTTTTCTAAATCTCAAAATGCTGCTGAGTATTCTCAAATATAAACAGAATAGACAACATTTTCAGTATCAATGTTTTTATTTAAATCTTGGAACAAGTAAAATACTTAGCAAGGTGGACTGTGATTGCAAGACCTTACATTTCTGAAGTGTTTGTACCCTGGCACAATTGGCTGCTGTGTGTTTGAATTTTTCTTTGAAATCAGTGGAAGTCCTTGGTAATATATTTGCTTTCACTCCTTCATTTTTCCCATATGCAAGTCTAATGGATACTTTTCTGGGAAGTCTACTCATCTTCCCATACCTCAGACTCTGAAGTCCAAGTGTGTGCAAGGACAGGCATTGAGCATGAGAAGACAGAGGACTGAGACATGCACATTCTCTACTGAATGAGGTCTGCTAGACGTAATGCAACATAAGGCTTTAACGGTTTTCCAAGACCTGCCTGAAAGTACTTCTGTGATTTCAGCATGATTAAACAGCAATGTTTAATTCAGTTACAAAATCTGTTGTGTGAATCGCTTGGGAATATGTTGTCAATTAGCAAATGATAGTGACCAAGGGCTCGCCCAGAGATACGGGGCTTCTCTGCAGTTGCCTCTGGCTTCCTGGTGATCTCTAGGATTTCCTGGCAGGACTTCAGAGACTGTGAAAGACCTTATAAACAGTAAAACAATTGAGAAACACTATTTCACAGGTATTTCTTTCCTTTGACAGTTTAATTTATGTTCATTAGAATATAGTTGGAATTGGTACTATTAGATGCAATCAAAATTTCCTCAAAATGTTCCATAACATTTTAGTGTATTGTTCGTACTCATATCATTCTGTTCTCTGTGAGTTTTCCCTGATTACTCAAAATATGTGTGTGCAGATGTTCAAAGAATGTTCATTTTCATCTTGAAAGCTTCAGTTCTCCAAATAAACTAATTTAAAACTTGTCTTCTATGAGAGTTGTTTATAACATACAAAACAAAATTAGAAGATTTATTAAATTATCTCTGTGACAAACCACAGTTATTTAAGTAACAATTCCAACAGTAGTTAGTTGGTTAGAAAGTATATATTCTGTGAAATAATGAAAAATTATATATTTAAGAGAGCAGTGACATTTGCAAACTCGTCAAATGAATCCTTTGTTACAAGCTGCTTCCTCAACTCTAACTAATATTGATATTGGCTAGTTATGTTGTAAGTAGAGAGTTGCTACATATCTAACAGGTGATTACATGCAGCAGGAGATGGAGGACTCATTTTCCTGAAAGCACGATTCTGTGGTAACTATCATTGATTTTTCTGTATTAGCATCTCTCATATGTTATTTTCAAGCTATGCTCCCATTTCCAAAGTAATATTTAATTCCAAACTCACAGTCTTAAATTCATGAGTAGCTTGGGAGGAAGCCTAACTAGTGTTAATTATGACATGTAAATTATGTAAGTCCCTTAGCTTTCACTGTCTGTGATCAGTCTCTGATCATTGCAAATTATGTAGTCCAGGATAATGAAATTGGACAGGCTCCCTCCTTCCGTGGTACTGATTTGTATGTAGTGGATATATTGTCCCAGCAGTAGATGATGTCACATCTTAGTGGAGTTGCTGTAGGTAATATGGAAGCAGACGTCCATTTGCACTGGAGGTTGAAATTCTGGGAAATTCTAAGCTGGAGCTGGCAGAGCTTGCTTAGTGCTAGCAACAGACTGGGATCTCCAAATTTAAGCCAGGAGAGAAAGAGCGGAGTTGCTTTCTGCCTGCTGCTTCACCGAAGGAACCATGATGGAGACAACCCAGTGAAAATCAGTTGTGCTACCAATTCTTGATTCAAAAAGCAATCAGCAGTCAAAAGAAGGAGAAGGACACATTGACAGCACTCTGTTGTATGTCAAAAGCATGGTAAAACTGAATAAAATTTTACTATGAAATGGCACTTGCTGCAACTGATTGTAGCAAAACTGCCGTCCTTATGGTCTTTGAACTATGAGATGTCTTATGTGGGCATAACTTCAAAAGAATTTATTTAGATTTCTGCTTTCTTGTATCTTGTAAGAGGCGGGCGTGTGAAGTCAGGATTCCTGCTATTACTTGGCTGTTGATGATAGATCCTGGGTACTACACTATGACCGCTTGCCGTTAATTCAGGATAATTAATGAAGAGGAAATCTCATCATAGGGAACAGAGATTGAATCAAACAAAAAAAAAAATCCAAGAGAGGAGCATTTTGTAGTCATCACATTAGGAGGTGAATGTTGGTCCAAAGAAGAGCACAGCAGGTGAAAGAAAAGAAGATGCATGAGCTGTTAATATGATCTTCTGGACAGCTTGACTTTGAAGGAAGTACATAATTTATGTGCAATTATGAGGAAAGCTGTGAAAAGCCTCTGCTGGAAAGAAAGGGAAATTGGGACATTTTCATTGCCACTCTCTCTTCTACATTAAAAAATGGCAGGTCACATTCCAGTGAGGGAATTGTGGTTTCTTCTACAAGACCTATAAACACCCCAAATATTTTATGACAAATGAAAGAACTGTGAAATGTCTCTCTCTTCTCTTATTCTAAACTTATAACCTGAGAAATGATCCTGTACAGTGCTATGGGTGAGATAAGTACTAAAGACATTTTGCAAGGAAAAAAGGTTTTACTTGCTTCTCTGGGTTGAGATTCCTTCATGTGATGATTTTCTATTTGAGTATGACCCTATAAAAAATTATGGAAGATTTATCTTTTGATTCTTAGAGTGTAGCTAATGACTCTGTATATCTTACATCCTGCACTACTGTCTGCTAATGAAATTTGATAAAGGTTCCAAATTTTGGGGCAGGGATGACAGAGTAAAAGATGAAGGATCATGTATGATAATTTATATTCCTTTTTTCATTGGTCTGCATTTGGCTGGTAAAGCAGTGCTTCCTGGTGTATTGACTTCATGGGCTGTCCATAGTTAAAGTACTAGAAAGTAAGTGTCCTTGGATGTAAGTTTGGAAAAGAGCAAATGGTGAATTCCTAGTTGTGAAGCAAAATGAATTTCAGAAAGAGTTGGGTGGCTTTAGAGAAAATCCGGGTTAGTGTCTTTGGCAAGCTCTGCTTCTACAAAGGCACCCTGAAAAAAATGAGAAAGTCCCTAAGAAAATTAATTCCCTGATACATATTCCTAGTAGGGATTGTCTCCTTAATTGCTGAGAGGGCACAATGGGAACCTGATTCTTGGCTGAGATTTGAAGGTAGTACAAGAATATAAATAAAATATTAATAGTTCTGTGAAAAAGGAATGTCAATATTATTGTAGACCTTGTACAAAATTATTCAGTAAATTAACCCTTTTTCTTTTTGACAAAGGACTGAATGACAGGATTGTATTTTGTATGAAGAAATATATAGATATGCTCTAATATTACATATAAATAAACTTTAGCTAGATGTTAGTTTATTATTAATCTGTGGTTTTGTACTTGTTAGGTTTGCACCATGGCATTCTGGAATGAGCTGGTTCAAATGCCCAGATGGGAAATCAGTCATGCCCTGAAAAGCTGGCAAATTAGACCTCACTAGTAAAAATGCCTGTAGACCTCAGAGCATACAGAGGCCTCCAAGGAAGACAACATGCTCCAAATCACTGGGGGAATCTGCTGCTGTAGATGACCTACGTGGAGCACAAGGGGAGGTTCTGGGTGAGAGATGATATGGATGCATGGTGGAAGGTATTTCAGCACTATGATGTTAGTATATGCATGAAAAGGGAAAAGGGATTTTTATTTTTCTGTGAACTGTCTTGAATGGTCAAATATTTGTAAGGAATTTTGAAAGGTCTTGAAAGTGGATTTAGAGAATGGGATAGTCGCCTTGAAATATGCTTTATAAAATATGTTTGTATGGGATATGCATTTTGGAGGGGTAAAGGAAGGTTGTAGCAGAAGAAAACAGCAAGTCCTTTCTTCTATTTCAGCTAGCTGTATTCCTTCTCAGGTATCACTCCTTTTCAGGAGCTGGTAAAGCTGCTCCTGTATACACAATTTTGAATGAGCTTTAGAAAGTTGCAAGGTGAAAGGTGTTAAAAATGAAAGATTATTACTACTATTATTACCTCCCTATGTTCTTTGTTCAGAATTATCTTCTGGAGTTTTTTCTTCCTTTTCACAGTAATTTTCAGTCTGAAACAAACCCCTACTTTTTCTGCTTAGACCAAGACAGGGCTGAAGGCTGTTCTGGCTTGGAAAATGCTTACAAGATCACTATGAAAATTACTATAGCACTGGAATGTGGTATAATCAGTGGGGAAAGTCAACAAATTAAGGTTTACTTGATTTCCCTTGTGAATTCTACTATCATTTATGTGAGATGTAATTAATTCATTGTTGAAAATCTGTGCAGTGGAACAAGTAAAACTTGTATTACACTGTGCTTTCCATAGGATAAGGAAATCTCAGTTTCACGCAGGGTTTTGTTTTGTTTTTCTGAATTTACTCCTGAGTTTATTGAGTATTCTTCTTAGAGGGAAATTAGCCTTCATAGCAGCAACAATAATCAATAGTTTATTTTGTGTATGAATATATTTATCACCATTCTTCCTAGAATATCCAAAAGAACATGATAAACAGATGGGTACATTTATATCCTGTGTTCCAGGGTATTGCTGCTCTTCACCTGAGACTTGTCATAACATTTGCTCTATAGATGGACAAATGTACCAGCTACCTAACAGAGAGGGTGGAGAAAGGACACTTATAGGTGACTGGTTGAGCCTGTGCCCTTACTTATCACTTATTTGCCCTGTGGTTGTCTTACTGCTTGATATACAGGGTAGTCCTCGTGTGTAATGGCAACGAGTAGGAAGGCTACACCACCTGATTTTGTCTGAAGAGCATTTCAGTTTTCTGCCCTCCCTTTACTGGGAGCTTTCTCTTGCTTTCTGGGAGGCTGAAAAGGTAGCAGCGCTTATCTGTACAAAGGAAGGGGCGTTTTCTGTCTTTGTGAGAGTGAGAGCCAGAATAATACTTCTAATACTGGTGGAAGGGTGAGTAAAGAGCACACAAACCTGTCCATCTAGCAATTAAGTGATACTAGGAATCCCAATTATTCAGAAATTGTTCTTCAGGTGATGATATCAGAATTGTGGTTGTGATTCTTATAATTTGCCTTTTCTTCAAGCTTTCTCTCTAACCACAAAAGCTAAGAAGATATACTAATACTACTACTACTATGACTACTACTACTAATAATAATAATAAATACCACCAATAATAAAGTTCCTAAGGTTTATTTTCTCAGAAGAAAATAGGCAGTACTCAATCACAACTGGTTGACTAGTTAGTACTTCCATATCAAAACTAGTCTCAGTACTGCTGTCTCTTTTGCAGTCATGTTTTCAGGTTTAAAGGAGAACCTGGGATTATTGTAGGCTTTTGGATATAGGAATTAGACAAAAGATACAAATCTGTAGGACATCAGTTTTGTTTACAGAAGGTGAAAACTGAGATCATCCTGCAGTCACTCGATTCCAGATGCTAGGTCTTTAATTAAAATAAATCATTATGTTCACTATATAATAGCAATGAAAGGCAGAAAGAGCATGGAAATGACAAACAAAAAGAGGCAAAATAATATAGACAAAGGAATAAAAGAAGTAGGGAAAGGAAAGAAGAAGGAATATAATCCCATAAAGAAAAATCTGTGCTATAAAATCCAGCTTTAAAAAAAAAAAATATAACTGAAACTTTTCAATGAAATATATGTAAATACAAACTTGTTTCAATAATATCATAATTATGCAGTGTAGATGAAGCAGAAAGGATTTTTTTTTTTTTTTCATCTGTTTCAATTTGTCCTCTGCTCTGGATACAGTAGAGAAATCCCTTCAAAGGATCACTTTAGTTCATAGACAGCTCATATGTATTTTGTTGCTGTATGATCCAGACTGTATCAATAACTGTGTACTGCAATAAAAATATGTCTTCAGACAATTGCTCAGTCCCCTCCATCTCCTTCCTTAGAGGGCTTTATTTCCTTCTTAACTCTTCTCCTATGCCAAGTAAACTGCCTTACTTGGCAGTTTATGGACTGCTAGAAAGATGATGCTAAGCTGTTTCCTTCTTGTTCAGCTGTTCTGATTGGAAGTGCATGGAAGAATGTAGGTGAGCAGAACAGTCATCTGCTCATATACTAGCTAATATGCAAAACCAGACTTAATGCTGCTCCAGTCAAGAGCAGTGGAAGTTTTGATACTAAAAATCACAGGGGAAAAAAATCTAGTCCTTTGCTAAACCTTAGACATCTTGTCAGAGAGCTGATATTTCCAATAGCATGTTACACCAAATTCAAGTCTGGTGTATAATTTTTGTCAAATCATTCCTAAGGTAGAGTAATCAGCTTAACTTCTGTATTCCTGTAATAGTTTGGATTTTCCGTAGAAATCTATGTTAATTTTCTTGGGCCAAATGTGCCTGAAAAGTGAAAGCCAGGAATATTATACATTGGGCATTAAAACAAGATTGTAGGATTCTAGCACAGAAATCTTTACCTACTTCATTAAATGTTTTTGCACCTCTTTAAAAAAGTACACAGGAAAAGAAAAAAGGACTATTAATAATGTTTAAAAACCTGTTTCAGGCACAGGTGCTAGACAGCCTAGAATCATCCACCTAATTAACATGGGTAAGTTTAATTCAGAACAGCTGTTCTTAATATGAATATTAGCTTGAAGTTCACTACTTATATTCGAGTTGTTTTTTCTTTTTTCTTCTCAACTACATCAGTGGATGGTGTTGTTTCTCTCTACAAAACTTTGTGTTGCTTAAATACTTAGCCCACCGTGGTAACCACGTCACTATTACTTGAAATGTAAGTAGTAAATGAAATTGAAAGCATCTTTTTTTCACTTCTTCCTTCAGCAGCACACAGTCTTCTAATAGTGTTAAGAATAATAGTGTTTTGGTGTTGAGGAAAAAGATAAATTTAATTGAGAAGAGCAGAAGCTTGTTTTGCTGCCCAGGTTAATGTCTAATTCTCTTTTATTGAAAACAAGAAAGTACAAACAAACAAAATTGTAAACAAAGTAGCAGTAGGGATAGAAAATAGGAAATGCATGTTACAGCTTTTAATTGCAGCCTTACCCTTAGAAAAGGGCAGCAGTGTACATGGTCATTTTTCTGTTGGAAATGTGACAAGCCATGCTAGCATGCAGTTTTTCTGCCTCTCTGCTCACAGTACTGTTTTGCATCTGCAATAATGCAGAGGAGCAGCCAGTGTGATGCAAAGATTTTTGTTGTCTAATCCAAGCTCTCTTATTAATGGAAGGGAATGGAAGCCAGTTGTAAAGAAAAGAACAGCAGTGAAGAATGGAAAATAGAGGCTGTATGCTGGAAACCAGGGTGAGGCTGCTAATGTTGCTCTGCCTACTCAGTTCTCCCTGTCTTGATTGGGAATATCTCCTGGGGTAGGACACTAACAGCCTGAGATTATTGCTTTGGACCTTGGCTCGTCAGGAAAGGATGGATGGCTAGACTGCAGAAAATTGTGATAAAGCGGAAGCTATATGAAAGCGAAACATACCCTTCAAGTGTATTTGGTGGTAAATGATATGATAGTGTCTGTGTGGAAGATTATTTCCAATAAGTGGAGTAGTGAAATGAAGACCCTTGGAAGCTGTGAGAAACAAGTGGAGATAGAGATGCTGTGTGTGTAAATAGGATTCAGGGAGAAAGTGGAAAACTATGATGACCAGCAGGAAGCCAAAAAGTCTTGGAATTTTATGTCAATGTAGTTACTGGCGATCCTGTCTCCTGAAATTTGGGAACTGGGCCTGACTGCAGTCAGTGAGGATTATCTGTAAACATTCTTGCTGAATTTTCTGTGTATATTAAAATAATGGTAAAACTGGGTGGAATAGACCAATGAAGCTGTAACTGTGTCATAAGGCAATGACGCCTCAGTTTGTTCTGGTCTATGTTCCAGAAATCTGAGTCACTGTGAACTTGAAGTTGATGAAGGAAGAAGATACCAAAAAGCCAGCCTATCTGTTAGAACAGCTAAGTTGCATCACTTTTTCTTTCGTTTTGCCCTTCCCTTTTTGTTTTTACATGAATGTCTGTTCTTGTAAATCACTTATCAGATTATCATGTAAGATACCTTTGTGATGCTAGATATTTTGGTGTTTTGTTCCTAAAATTAATTCATATTGACATTGGTTCCTGCAAGCTCCCATGTTTTTCTTCCCAGTCAATGAGAAAACTTGCCTTAATGCATTTATATTTGTGTTGCAGCAAGAGAGCTTTACTCTTTTGGGGAACAATTCTCCACCATTTGAGAAATGTTTAAGAATATTTTTCCACAGGAAACTTTTTTTTAGGGAGGTATAAGTGAATATATTTTGAGATGTTCCCAGTTGCTAACCCTATTTTCGTTTCTGGTGGTGACTTCATCTGTCAGAGCTGTGGATTTTGGAGACCATTGATGGATGACCTTTAAAGAGAATGAGTTCTTAAGGTTAACTGTATTAGAGCAGTGACTGCATAAAATAGCTGTCCAAAATACTTTATTTTTTATGTTGTTTTTCATCCAAAATATCATGTCTTTTGAAAAATAGGCTTTGAGCACATTCAGGCTGACTTTTTCATCAGGAAGTGCTGTCCTTTAGGAATCCATGAGCTTTCTACTGAGAGATGTGATAAAGCTGGTGAGTTTTTTCTCTCCCTACAAAAATTTGGCCCCAAAAAATCTATTTTTGGAGATGATATTTTTGACAAAAATTGTTGCTATATTAAAGCTTTTCTGTCTCATGTAACTACCTACATCACAAATATTCATACAAATATGGGTAGGTAGACGATCCAGAGTTTCTGGTTTCTGTGCAAAAGATCATTCTGTAACAGATCAAATGAAGAGTGCAGTTTTTCTTCTTGGTGGTACTGGTATGAGCCATAGGAATTTCCTGCCAGTGTGACAAGACAGCTAAGGGGTATAATAAAATTGGAGAAGAATAACATCAGTGTGGATTTAAGGAATTAAACACAGAAAAAACCCTTTACTCCTTACACAGTTTCACCCTAGGTCTCTGAAGTCTTGCTGCAGCTGTGCTATCAAGTCTTTTGTGTCCCTTTGGCTGAAAACAAATCAAAGTCTAAAATGTGAGCTGAATTTCATAAAGCATCTTCAAATCTATGCAGACTTTAAAACAAAATAATGTAAAAGAGGGATGAAAGTGCATTATTTAATAATAATAATAATAATTAAAAAAAAAAAAAAGTAGTAGTACTAATTTTCAGAACATCTGGAAGGCCTGAAGCTATGTAGGCTTGCAGACCTCTTCAGGCAGGGTGGTGTTCCTAACACTGTACTCCATGAGCAGTGTGTGCTCAGCTCCTTGAAAAGCAGGCACAGGTGTCAGGTACTTTGTGGGTCTTCTGACAGAACATGACTTTATTTACTGGTAGGACTGTGTATGAACAGGCATGGTAGCACCCTCCTTTTTATAAGAAACCAGTCTCACCTGTTCTCCCTGGAGTCTGTCTTCACGTATGCTGCTGCATTCCGTGCGGGCTGGGATTGTCATGATGCTATGCAACCACAGGAACAATTTACGGAAAAGTGCAGAAATCCTTGAGAAAGTAACCTATTTTAGAGCAAGGAGAACTTTTGTTTATCATTCAGCACCACACCTGTGAAAAAAGCACATACCAAAAATCAGCAAAATACAATGGAAAAGACAGACATTGACAAATGACAAAGCTTCATTCGATTACAAACAGAAAAAAGCAAATAGCCTTCTGAAATGAAGCCCTAGAATAGGCTCTTCTGCAATACCAAAGGCAGGTCTCAGCTTCCATATGAATGTAGCAGTAGATGGTTTGTACATAAATGCCCCTGGCAGTGGAGATGAGAGTAGCATAAGCAACATTTAGGAAAGAAAACAAACTAGAAACATCAAGTGAATGGCTTTTTTTCTTCTTTTTCATTAAAGATTCCTATTGAAAAATATTTGGTGACTATATTGGTGTTTGTTTGTAACTGTGTAGGCAGTTATTTTCTTCAGAGAAAATAGTGGACTGGCAGAACATGCCAGCCTCTTTTCCTCCTGTGTTTGTTAAGCAGCTGGGTACACTGTGATGCAGGGGCGGCAGCTGACAGGCCCACAGTTTCTACAGCCTTTTGGGCTCTGGTAGCTACCTGGAACATGTCTTAGAGTACAGATGATAAAGTAATGCTGACAGAGCTGCAGATACACTTCATCATGCTAGATTTAACAGTTGCACCTAATACATTTCCAGCTTAGCCCAAAGTGAGCCAGCCAAGTGCTGGGTATCTTCCATCAGTCCATTCTTTTGTACAAGGTGAACAGGCATTGCATGTCTCTGCCAGCTGGGGCTTGGTGCCAGGGGGTCTTATGAGGCTTCTCCAGCACATTGGCATGGCACAGTGCCAAGGGTGTGGAGGCCAGCGCAAGGGGCTGTTGCTTCAGTCCTGCTAGTACCAGTGATGCACCATATTTCACCATATTTCCTTTCTGAAGGAGCTTTGGTCCTGTCCCTGTTCCAGACTGGCCAGCTCCTTCTAGCAGCTGCTCCAGGATTGTTTGTCCTCCCCCAGATAATCTGTCTCTTGATGACGTGTGACCCCTTGATAGAAGCAGCAGTTTCATTCCTCACACTGTCCCTGATGACCTGTGACTGCTCTGCTGATTCATGACACTATATTATATGAGACAATTGTTTCCATGTTTAAACTAGTAATTAGCATTTTTTTTTGCCATAAATCTGAGTTTTATTTCATTTTCAACTTCACCATGCAGCCAAGACATTTCTCATATGCTCTCCTCTGCCACAGGAGAACTTGTGTTTTTTTTTTTTTTTTTTTGAGAGGATGGTGAGAGAAATGAATTGGACAAGGTGTTTATGAGACATGCCAATCTAAAAAATGCAGTGTTTTACATTGTTTGAATATTATTTGTTTTACTACTTTATTTACAGCATAGCAGTTGAAAAACAACCTGACCCAGCAACCCTGGGATTGTTTTTCACACAGCGGTGAAAAGATGGGTGCCTTTTTCTATAACTGGAAAGACTATCTGGCTGTTCTCAGAGTAGTTTAAAGTGAAGAAGATAGCTGTGCAGAGAAAGCAGTGTTCTGTCATTAGGACTTAGAACAAAGCAGTGATTTACGTGAAGTGGGTAAAGAAGGGAGGGAACAAAGGTGGTATTTTCATAGTCCGTATTTAAAAGTTCCTCAGAAGTCTCAGATAGGTGGTTATTTCATTATAGCAGCTAAGAGTTTTATCCACTTCCTGCTTTACCAGGAGTAAAATGTTACTAATGTTTTCTATTTGGCGGATTATATGTGTATATATATATATATATATATATATATATATATATATATATATATATATATAAAGGTTCAAGGTTTGTCATTGTTTTATGTAGCTAATCATCTTATTAGAAAGATCTCATACTAATAAGTTAAGCCAATTCTGATAAACCTCCAAATTTTTCGATGACATTTCAGATAATATTGTGTAATTTGTTGATAAACTGTGGGAATGTAATTGGGGGGAAGCCTTCAGTCTAGCAATTTAGCTAGGGCCAGTAGTAATTGCAATTATAGATTTTCAGGCTGAGCTATGTGAATCATCCCAGAAAGGTACAGGGCAGAGATGGGAGTCTCCAACTTCCAGCAACTCATGTGCATAAACAGTCAGAAGTTAGGAGCTAACTCCTGCTGCTGTTTTCTTGTAGGCAGTGACAAGAGCTGGCTTGAAGGCATGTGATTGTGTCAACCTGCAGACAATAATAGGACCTGGAAAGTGGCTTGTGACCACTTGCAGGCAGGCAATACTATAGATATCAAGATTTTTGACTACAGCTCTGGATATAAAGGGAAAAAGAAACAGAGAGAGGCATGCTATCTCTGCTGGGCAGTGTTGGATGGAGCTGGGACCTGAAAAAATTCAGTTCCATGGAAACCGGTCACTGAGCAAATTGTCTTTGGGAATGACTGGACTGGGCTGCATGCTCTAAGGAGATTGGATTGAGGTAGAATTACTACTCATTTTTCTTCAGCAATGTCTAGAATCAGTGACATCCAGAGACCTGGAGCCAGGTACAGCCAAACCCCCTTAGTTTTAGTTTTAGCCAAAAGATGTGTAGATGTGGCACTTAGGGACATGGTCTAGTGGTGGACTTGATGACCTTAAAGGTCTTTTTCAACCTAAATGATTCCATTATTTTATTATTTTATCAAGCTGGGGACTTGGAGATTCTTTGGGTTTTTTTGTTGTTTGTTGTTGTTGTTGTTGTTGTTGTTTGGTTGGTTTTGTTTTTTTTTTTTTTTTTTTTTTCAGAAAGAAAAAGGAAAGAAAACAGGTGACAATATTGCATCATGAAGATCATCACTTAAAGGATTTGACTGGCAGACATTACGTTGCAAATAATTGATGCTGATAATAATAGAACCTCTATGGGATTTTTGTTCCTTTTTTATAGAGGGAGGAAGGGAGGGAGAGGGCAAAAGCCATGTTGGTGCTTCTGCAAGCAAATGTGGAGTATGAAGCAGAAAATATTTGGCTGTGAAAACAGTTGCAGAGCACACCATGCCACTACATATCATAGGTGCAGATTTGCTGTTGATGTATATAGAGAAGGTGATGACACTTGCACTTTGAATGGAAACCAGATTTTTTCAGGCTGGTGAAAGAATAAGGAAAGCCTGAGAAAAGGCATGAATACCAGCAGCTGTGAATGCCATGTTTTAAATGATATTTAAATCATGCTTTCCATTTGCTGTGTTCACAGTGCTCGAGACACATGAGTTAAGCCATCAAAGGTTGTGCTGCATTTTTTTAACTGTATTTTTCTAGCATTAGTGTGGTGATCTACAATGTAAGGCATACAGACTACTACACGGAGCTTCAGGTTCCAGATTACCTTGTTACTTCGAGTTACTGACCACATGGGTTGTTTTATTGCTTTAACTTCATGTGGTTGGTGGTCAGCATGGATTGCAGCCCATTCACTCCCTAGCATCCTTCCTTTTTTCAAGGCAGGACAGAAATAGCTTGCAGGATTCTTCCCAACTGATCTTTTAAATCTGCTGTTTCCAGCTCTTGTGGTTGTTTCAACTTTTGGCCTCAAAAATCAGTATGTCTTTATGACCCTTACTTCACTGGTTGAGTTTCTGTTAGAGTTGCTACCTTCTGTTCAAGAATTTCATTAGTTGTCAGCAAAACAGGATTTTTCAGTGGATAATTCTGCCACGTCAAGCTTATCCCACCGTTCTGCAACCAGAACTGGGTTCAGATTAGCTTTGCCAATGATGCAAATCAAATATTTATTTTTTGTTTCATGGTCTTCAGTAAATTGTTACTTTGTTGCCTTGTCACACAAATTTGGTAAAATGAGTCCTTAAAATAGTTTTCACCATATGTTTTTTTTTAAATGTGGAAGCTCTTGATTGGGACGGTAGTAGCACCAAGTTGATCATTAAGTAAACAAATTTAGTTCATACTTTGCAGCCTTCCTGCTGGTAATGCAGATATACTTTTGGGGTGTGAACTCATGTGTGTTGGATCTGATGTTATATCCAGGCTATTTCTGTTTGAAAATGGCAAGTCTTGTCAACCACCTCGATTCTCTGAAACATATAAGCAGTTGTTCCAGATTGCAAATTCACAACCTATAGCCAGAAGTCCAAGTTAATTTTGGCTCCTCAAGGGCAGGCAGAAGAATAGAATGAGACATTTCTAATCATAAAATGCTTCAGCATGACCACAATCTGACTTCTGCATTTGCCAAATGTTTCCTTTGCAGCAACATTTCATTTTTGGGTAACATTTCAGTTCAGTTAACTGTGCTGATCAGTATCTCAGCTCTCTTATTTCATGTAATAAAACTTAGCACAAGTAACAGCTACTTAAAAAGGGGGAGAGGAAGGAGAATAACTTCTACGCACATGAATAGGGCAATTATCTCTTTAACAAAAAGAGGAATTTAGCGTTCAGTTTTAAAAATATGGTAACAATTATTTATAATCATGAAACTGATTTGAAATGCTTACTGAGTGGTAGACAGCTTCATATTCATTGCCATTATTGTGCTGTCTCGCCCATGAATCAAAGCAGACTTTCAGTGCTGTCTTTTCTGCCTGGTTCATTATCTACAGACTGTGGCATATCAAGAGAATGTGCTTACTTTCATGTAAAGTATAAAGAAATCAAACTTCAAGCTGTTTCCATTTTGAGGATTTAAAAACACAACCCAAGTCTTAATTTTTCTTTTTCCTCCTCCTCCCCCCCCCCCCCCCCCCAATGTATTTTACAACTTTTAATAAGGATTTCTGATAACCAGCAGTGCTACTGGTATTGCCAGAAACAATTGATGAAAAGTATCATGAAATTCTTCATTAGATTTACTATACATTATTTCTGTACAAGAAATATATTTATGGAAGGAACAGATTTCCACAAAAGGTGGTACTTGTTAGGGAATATTTTGGTGTGTCTGGACATGATCAGGTTTTTCTGCACAGAGGCTGTGGTGGTGTGTTATCAAGGAAAGAGTTAATTCTCATCTGAAATAGAGCATATGCTTTCTTTAATAGAGACAAAGGTTTATATTGTTTGTGCCAACTGCATTCCCTGACTACTGTGGCAGAAATCTCCTCAAAGAATCCCAGCAAGTTAGCGAGCCATGAACCCTGATCTCCCTCCTCTCTCTACTCATACTGTCAATCCTTAATCAAGCTGTGCTTCTTCAAGTGTTTTCCCATTTGATATTCTAGGAGTTTCTCCCCACTTTATATCAAACTAACTGGTCTATGGTTTCCTGTTATGTCTCCAGGCACTTTTAAAATAACTTTGTTATGTTAGCCACTTTCAAGTCCCCAGGGGTCTCTTCTAAACTAAATGAATTTGTGAATGTGCCTGCTAATTCCTCAGTTTCTCTCCCCTCTTCCTTCGAACATTTGGATATTTGTCTGGCCATGGTTTTTAAGACCGTCTAACCATTTTGATAATACTACTAGCATTACAGACTTAGAAAAAAAAAAAAATCTTCCTTCTTCAAAAGTAAACTACTGACTTCTTCAGAGAAAAGACAAGCACAGTACACAGTACATGCTTCTCTTATTTTGTTTATACCTCATGCTATTAAAAAGGATTTGCACTCCCATACCATCAGTCCTTGTGCCCTGCACAGTAAATCTGTCGTGTGCAAGGAAGGACTAGCCATAATAGGGTAGATTTCACAGCTTTGACTGTGCCTTGTGGTGGTTAAATTTTGTTTTTCTCATTGTGAATAGGAAATGCTGTGAGGCAGGAATGATTAGTGACATCCTCAGCCACCCCAACCACACCCCTACTGCAGAGCCCCTGCGCTACTCACTGGACAGTACCAGTCACACCAGGGCTTGCCCCTGCCTGGGAAGGTCAAGGCAGCCCTGGCCCCTCAATGATGGGCTGGGACAAGACCAGGCTCCTTATAGGAGATCTGGCTGATGATGGGCACATCATAGGTTGGCTTGCTTAATCCATGGATCCAGGCTTTTTTCTTGAATTGTAATGTTTTTTTGTTGTTGTTGTTATTGTGGTATCTTTTTTTTTTTTTTTTTTTTTTTTTAATTTAAGCTCATTAATATTTTCTGTTTTTTTTTTTTTTTTTTTTTCTGTTGTCACTTGGATCCTATTTTGATGTTCTTTTTATGAACACTTTTTTTCTCTTTGTGTTCTATGAAGAGTACATCTTGACCAATGTAAATGTCAAAATTATAGTCTGAAAGTCAATTATAGTTGCGTGTGAGAAATGTACTGGCATAAGTCATTGTCACAGGCTCTTGTGATAAACAGCTGGACTTTTTTGGATTAATATGTGGGGGAAGCAACATGTTGGTGAGAAACAACATAACTGGTGAGGAGGAGTAAATACAATCTGTCTGTAATTCAGGAGAAATCTGTTTTCTTTTACAGAATACCATTTAAATGTAAGGGAAAAGTATATGCTCTCATGTGGCTATGGTCAGGATATTCTTAACTATGGTTTGTTTTCTAGAAGCTATTCCTCATACCCATTAAAAGTTGTCAGTTTTTAACTGTTCTTTTTACTGATACTTAATATGATTATAGTTAATAAGATGATCCTCATTCTTGTAAGAGTATATTCAAAGTCTTTGCTCATCAAAGAGACGAAGGAATAAATCTACATTTTCGTATTCAATTTGAGAAGGATACTAAACTGGAAAGAAGAAACAAATACCAGAAAGACAAGGAAATAATGAAACATCATCTACAGAGAATCAAACCATGCCCTGTAAATACCAAAATGAGTTTCAGCTTGGAAGTATGCAAGCAATATGTTTGCATAAAGTATTTTGAAAATCATAACCTTTCCTGCAATACTGGGGGGAGGAAGGGGTGAAATAATGAACAGAAGTTCTTGTCTTTTATTCTTGTATAAGATCTTGTCTTTCATTCAGCAAGCACCAGGAACAGAGAGAGTCTTTTGAGTTTTGGTCAGCATATCTAAGAACACTTCATCACAGAAGGAGCAAGTCAGTCATTCCTGCCTGTGGTGCAGCTATATCTGGAAAAGCGGTCTAGGCTCTGAAAACTGCAGTGCATGAAAAATACTGAAAGATTAGAAATTGCATATGCCCCTCATTTTACACCTTCCTGTGTAAATGGAGACTTCTGGGCCCATCTAAGAACTGAACCTGAGTCTTCTCAGCGTCATTATCTGGGCTCTGAAAAACTTAAGAATGTGTTTTAATTGACTTAAACTCTAAGACAGCGTGAAGATCTTTGACCTGAACAGGACTGAGTATATTGTAAATTTTCAGGATTTATATTTTTTTCTTTTTCTTTTTTTTTTTTTTCCTCCTAAACAGGCAAACAGGCCACACGTATCTTATTGTACACATTTTCAAGTAGGGTTCTTTCTCCCCCACCATTTCCAGTGCAGGGACAAGGCAGCAAGGTAACAGGGCACCCAGCCCCAAAGTCCTGCCTCGTCCTGGATCGCTGATTGCCCCGTGCCCCTGTGCTGCACTCCATGCCAGTGGCCCCTGTGCAGGCCAGCTCCTCTTAAGCTGCTGCTGCAGACAGGGCCTGGGGTACCTGATTTCAAGATGCTTTGTTCCCCCCTTACATTCACCCCATTATGAGATGTCCCACACTACCATCACACGAGTGTCACCGCAGTCATAGCCAGTTGCTGTCATCCTTTGTGCAGGCAGGGTGCCTCTGTAGCCCTGGCAGAGAGCCCAGCCTGGGCTCCAGCTGGGTTAATTTTATAATTTCTCTGACTGTCCATGCATTACTTGACTGTCCTTTACAGCAGGGATATGGCCCCTGAGCTGCCAAGTGAAAAGCCCTGACAGCCCCATTTAAGCGTACTTCACAGGATTTCAGGCAAAGGGAGTTTGAGTCATGGTTGCTGTAAATTACAAGATAAGATTTTTCCGGTAACTACAAATGTATCACCACAACCCATAGAACACAATTTATCACTTCACTTTACCAAAACAAATAGGGGATTGGCCTTGAACTTTGAAAAGAAAATGATGCTTAAAAAATAAACCAGTTTCGTTTTTTCATATCTATGCAGAATTGTCCCTCTTTATTTTACTACTTACAACTGGGTTTTTTCTTCACATCTTACACCTGGATTTCTTGATTTCCAAGCTCATGACTTCTTTTTTGCCTTTCTGATTGAAAAAAAAAAAAATACATCAGGTGTGTAGACCTGGAGATATTACAGCACTCTCCCTGCAATTGCCAGGTGTCCATTTGAATTTAAAATGAAACTCTGTGCTGCAGCTAATGGCCTTGGATCAGTTTATGAAGTGAAGAAATTTTCCAGAGATGAGCCACCAGTTCATCAGCCAGAAAAAATGTTATTTAGTTCTTGATTTTTTTTTTTTTTCATTTCTGCTTGTCTTTTCCCCTTGATGGGTTTCTTAGTCTTTGCCAGCTCACCTACTAAGTAGCCAAGCACCACAACAAAGGATTGTTTTGTGATGAAGTTTTAGAAGAGAGAAATGCATAGAGTTTATCTAAGCAGGGAATAAGCGACATAAATTAGTATCTACTAAATCTGAAGTTAAATTTAAAATATGAACAAATTGTAAATGCTATTTGAGGCAATAGCATGAAGAGGGGAAATGAGTAACTGTGGTTGATAATTAGGGAAGACTTGCCCATTGGGACCACCAGTCATTTTCAGTAGAAATATTGCATGCTTGATTTGTGTCCAAGTGCAGTATAATTATGGAAAATTTGTACAGGACTGATTTATCCAGAAATGGGACAAAGAAAAAGAATGTGTGTGTAGGACAGGAGACTGAGTAGACTAAGTGTGTGGATGTGTGAAAGGGGGAAGGAAGAAAGAAAATGTAATTTGAATCTCCTGGAGCTGTTGAGCTGAGGCTTAGAAGTATCTGCAAAGTGTAGATGGAGTTGTGAAACTTAACTGGAAGAGCTGAAAGAAATTATTGGTCCTTCCTTGCAATTTAGCATTCCTCAGCTTGGGCATTGCATGAATGCTCCTAATTCCCTTAGTTCGAGGTTAGATAATTCAGTTTATATCATGGCCTTTGGCTAAGATTCTAATGTGTTATTTATAATATTGTAAAGGTTGGTGCTCTCAGGAACCTCTTGTAAATGTATAGAAGGCATGGTTACACACTTAGGTCTCTAAAGTACTGAGACCTTAGAGCAACTGCATCTTCTATTAATTTATTTTAGCACTGAAACGTTGATATCACAGCTTTAACTTTGCCGAAGAATACGAGGTATTCATATGTTTTTCAACGGCAATGTGTTGCTTCTCATTTAAGTGAAATACTGTATCAGAAATGAGTAGAAATGAAAGCAAAGCACAAGTTATAAATGATCTTGTATCTGAAGTGCACCCAGTTTCACTGATCTTGAAAGTAAACTTGACCTGTGGACTGTTAAATTACTTAATCTGCACAAGTTTTTCCTATTTTTTCATCTGTTAAAATTTTACTACTTATGTTCTGTTTAGTTTGGGGGATTTTTTAGCCATGTATATTTGAAACTTTGTTTTCAATACTAAACTGTAGATGTTTGTCCATTTTATTTGTTTTAATTCCTTAAACTACCTCCAGAATGGCTTTTGAAACCTGTTGACTCTGTCCCAAATCCAGGAAAATGAATGCTTTCTTTGTAATACCACTGTTGTGCCGATTGGAGAAGTAATTGAAACCTCTCATGGGCAATAGACCAGCCATTTTACATACCTCCCTTATCTATGGTAAACATTTCCTGATCTGCTTTCTTCTGCATCCCTTGGGGTCAATAATAGTTTCTTATGATCTCTTTATTTTAAGATGGTCTGCTCCCTTCCTCCCTTCCAAAACTGTGAGTAGAATTAATGAATATTTTCTTTACTGTTCATTTTTTATTCCCTCCCTTTCCCTTACATTGTGCCCTGCTCTCCCACTCATAGGAACAGTTGTGTATTGGTGTTTTTTTGGTGTGCTTGTTTTTGTTTTTTTGTTTTGTTTTTCCTATTAGAGTTGGACAGCCCCTACCTTTGTGTAACCTGCAAATATTCCTTTTACTTTCATAATGAATTTCTTCATTGTTGTTTCTGTCATTTCTTCCACTTCAAATGTTTCATAGAATTAATGTAAAGAAAATGAAAGACATTCATAGAAACCATCAAGTTAATTTGTTATCCATAGGCATTTACACCATATTGAGACTTATGTTCTTCCCTGCTAAGGATGGGCGGGTGCCATGTGACTTTTGAATATTGAATTGGCTTGCACAGTTGATTATGAGCAAGGTATAGGTGACAGTAGTCTGACAGCAGCAATGAATAAAATGGTTATTGTACCAAGCTCTGTGCAAAAATTTATGAATTGACTGTGATAAATATTTTGACAAAGATAAATTTATGAGTTATTGGCTCAGCCTGTGGTTTGTTTAGGATTTGTCATTCTTTTTGAAGGTATCATCAATTTGAGTTCAGATGGTTTGCATGGCTCTGAGCAGAGGCCTTCTCTGATTGCATGCAACTCCACACCTCCAGCTCCAGACTATAAAACTCACAGGGTTTTCAGTGAGCTTTGCTGGTTTGCCAATCCTTCCTCCTCTCCCTACTGCTTGCTTTCATATATGGGTGTAACCTGGGATGTTGATGAGGTGCAGGAGAGCATGAAATCTCATGGCCAACCTCCAACTTCATCCAGTCTGGGTGACAGCAAGAGCATGCTGGTAGTTCTACTTTCAAGCCCTGCAGAGGAAGCTGCTGGAGGAGCACCAAGGAAGGATAACTCCTGGGACCCCTCCAGTCTTTCTGGTGCTGCTTTTATCAGTCTTGTGCTTTTGAGTATCATTCAGACTATTAATGCACTAGATAAAACAGGCAAACTCTGATCTATTTTAATTTGTTCTGTAAGGATTATTTATAATCATGTTAATGGTTAAAGCAATAAAATAGCTCTACTTCTTCAGAATTTTCTGTTGGAAACTATAGTGAGGCCATGTGTTACTAATACCTTTATGAACTTCAGATGCTTTCTCTAAGAATAAAATGGACAAGTAATTTACATATATTTATCTGGTCACATTTTGTCTTAAACACCAAAACATTTGTGATCCTCATAAAGTTAATAATAGATGTTATTAAAATGGTTAGAAAGACATTAAAGGCTATTCTGCACTTCTTATGGACACTGAGTTTTAAGGCAATAGAGTTGATGGCTTTTCCAACTCTCCAGTCTTAAAGTAGCATGTTGAACTGAAAGATGAGCTGGGATGAGGCACTGCTTTGAGTTGATTTTTGTCGACATTCACAACTGTGCTGTGTGAATGTAAACACTGCCAGATCTGAACACCAGCTTTACACCTGTCTTGTGCAGGTGTGAATAACTACAAAAGCTATTGAGGCACTGAGAATCAGACTCCAAGAGCTTCACCCTGCATGCAGACATTTGTCAGATGCCTAGTGTAGATTACATTAAGCACCTCAGGAGTTTTGTTTTGTTTTGTTTTTTTACTTTCTCTAAGTTTAGCCAACTACATAATTGCTTCTACTAGCCTTGTATATATATAGATCATTTTTCTTGCATGCAACATTTAATTGCCAGTTCAGTTGACAGCAGGAATACTGAATCATATACATCAGGCATGTTGTTTTCAACATTTTTATGCAGGTAGGAAATATTACTGGGGTGTAATGAGTATTAGAAGAGATTCTTACCAGCCATGAGCTTTAAATTTGTGTTTATATCTGTGTGTGTTGCTGGTGTGATGTTTTGGAGGGGTGTTTCTTATGCTGAAATCTTTAAAAATCTATTAGGGCTATTGCTGGTGGGAGAGGCATTGTATTAAGATTTGCTCCAAAATCATAGTCAGTGGGAAAAGATTTTGCATTTGTATTAGAGAAAAATTGTGGGAAGCTGTTTGGGTTATAAAGACTTAAGATAAACTTAATGGCTCAACCATACAGTGCTGAGACTGCCTGCTTCAAGGCAGGAGGGGAAGGGAAAGAGGTTAAATATGCATTCAGGCCAAAAGTAATACTTAATATCTTTCATGCCAAAAGCTGTAAGATTCATTCTGTAATTTGTTATTTTGTAAAATTTACCCTTATTTCACCATAATAAAACGGACAGTTGTTTCGTCAAAAACTGCTTAAGTTACAGTATATCTAACATTTGTCCCATTGTTCACTTTTTAACCTTTTCAAATATTTCTGATTTATTAGACAAAGTTTACACTTACAGAAAGCTATAATGATTTGTACCTTGAGTACTTGATAATGACATCTGTAATGAATTTCTCAACAATTTTATTAGGTATTTAAATGAAGGTCATGACTTTAATTCTCTGGATCACCCTTATCTTTTCACACCTCAATAAGAACATCATAGACAATGTTCTAGATGATTCTTATTGTACCTGTAATAATAAATAAATCACATTTATTTTGGGGTTGTTTTTTCCTGGGAAGTAATTCAGCTAATACAAATAGAATAGAATATTTTAGTTGGAAGGGACTTACAATGATCTAGTCCAACTGCTGGACCAATTCAAATTTATGGGCTCTACATTTTATTGTAAAGTGAGTTATTTCTTCAGCTGCCATTCAGTTTTGCATCAGGCATAGAATAACTAGGAGAAAATATTGTGAATATAAAGCTGAAATTCTGATTTATTCAGTCATTAACAAAAAAAAAGCCCCATGCCATTTCAGTGATAATAGAATGAAAATCCAACGGGTGTTTTCTTTCTCAAACTTGTTTTCCATAGAGATTGCTGCTTTTAGGCAAACACCTATTTAAACCTTTGAAATGTGTAATCTTAACTTCATACAGCTCTAGTAGCCTAGATTTCTTAATGTTTCATCCCTACTTGCAACAGTATTACAATTTAAGTTTCAGTAATATAAAAAGAATTTGTGGAGCAAACACTAGCAAAATATCTTTCTGGGAATGATGTTACAGGTATGAAATAAGGTTTAGGTTTGGGGGTTATTTTACTATTATTATCATCAAAGCTTTTCTTTGTTGCTTTTTAGCCTGTTAATAAAAGTACTGGATATAAATCATATGATATATAGCAGTAGGTGGTCAAAAATCATTCCAATGTGTTACTTCTACATACAATTAAGAAAAAAGGAAATCAAATGTTCAAGCTGCAACCATGGACTAGTTAACCTTGAGAAAGAGCTCCGATTATTGAAAGCAAAAACAATCAACACTAATCTTAGTGGAATAATGAATGTTGGTATACTTGTGAAATATTACTAGTCCAAGAACAGTATATAGCATGGCTGTTTGAGGATAGTCTAGAAAGGAAAAAGAGAAAATGAGCCTTTGCATGGCACACTGTGTCCAGGTCAATTTTATTTTAGATAGAACAAACCTGCAATAAGTGTCTAGTTGTTTTTTCCCTTAAGATTTCTCTCAGACCTGGTGGTTTTGCAGAAGCTTTTATGCATTTAATTAGTCTAGTATGTGCCAACTGTGGCTCATAAAAAGTGTCAGAAGAGATGGAGAAAACCTCTGCCACGGATTGTAGAGCAAATGTGCAAGAACTTTTCTAGGACAATAGTGTGAACTCGTGTCATTTGCAAGGTAGAGAATGGCAGGCCGCTGCACAAATGACTACTTGCTCTGTGTGTCTGGGTAATGCCTGCTGCTTTCTGTCCTGCTGTGTGCTGCCACATGTGACTATTGCCAGCAGCTGAGATGCTTGCTCCATGATAAGAAAGCAGGCTGTTTGGAAAATTCTATTTTGCATATGTTGAGATCTTTCAGGTCTTGTGTTTTATGCATGTCTCTTGCTCTGTTAGCTTTACCGCAGATTGTAATCACATACCTTACCCCTTAGCAAGGAGCAACCCAACTTTTTCTCCATGGTGGTAGCCCCGTGCATGATGCACAGCTGACCAGTCTTGTCAACTAGTTACATCTGACATGAGGTGTTGCTGAACAGGAGAGAGCTACCATGCTACACAGGAGCTGGTGAAAGGCTGAGAAACTCCCCTATCTGGCAGATTCCCCATGCCTGCACCCCCTCTGAGTTACGACCCACAGGCATACAACTTGTGAGCCCTTCAGAAGGCTATCTTGATGCTAAAAAAATAACAGAGAAGACCATTTGTTTGTGAAGGCTGAGGGAAATGAGAAGGCAGTCAGAATCATGAACCACAGTTGAAGTTTTAGGTCACTATGCATTATCTTTAGGGTGGAATGAATATAACTGTCTACTTAAAAAAAAAAAAAAAAAAAAAAAATCCAACCCCTGACCCTTATGTAGACAGGCTTAGGTATGGATGGGGTTTATTTTTTTTATTTGGGTTTTTTATGACTGCATTTGTACTGTGATGTTTTTACATTAGCAGTATATTATTATAGAAGTTCCATATTCTGAATAAACCTTGGCCTAAAATAAGACTAGAATTTTGATTTATTTCTGTGTGATTCCTTTTCAAGTGCTGTAAATCATCCTGTGGTGTTCATTTACCTTTGCATTCTTTTTTGAGCCACTGGCACTGAAGCTGACGGATGGGAATCAAATGAAGTGTGCTAAATGTTGCTGCTGTAGGCTTTTATCTCCTTACATTTTGTGGTATGATTTATCCTGGTGATATATCATGTGCCTCATTTTCTTTTGCTTATTTTATTTAGTGTTGTCACTAATAATATTATTTGACCATTTACCATAAGCACTAAGCAGCTGTAAATTAATGAAATAAACTCAATCTATGGAACTCACCTGTCCCAAATATGATGAGAGATGCCAGTGTTGTATCAAGCCATTTACTGCAGATGATCCTCACTTATTAAGGACCCTGCTTTGCAGGGTTTTAGCTAACTACGGTAAATTGTTAGGCATAGCATTTGGATTTTAATGAAAAAGGATTTTAATGAAAAAGTTGTTTTTTGTTTTTTTTTGTTTTTTTTTTTTTAATATCTCAATCATGATTGGTGCTCTGTGTGTATAAAAGTTGCATTTTTAGTTACTTTGTTGCTTCTGAGTCACTGGTATACATCTGCATAAGTGCTTCTCCTCCCATTCTCCCCAAAATGGGGTGCCTTATGAATAGGAGGTGTTGAAAGATAATTTTAAATTGCCTTACTAACTAGGATTCAGTGTTCCCCATCACTGTTTTGGAGATTCCTTAAGTTTTTATTTATTATTAACTCTAGTGTATAAGTTTTTTACTTTTTTTTTTTTTTCTTCCCTCTCTTGGTATGGCACCTGCATTACAGTGTAATGTGATAATATAATATTGAAGTGCATGCTTGACCCAAACTCCAAGATGCAATTATCCTGGGATGGGGGGAAAATTCTTACTTGTAGAGATAGTGAGAAGACAGCAAAAAGCTACCATTCATGTGGAAAGTGGTTTGAAAAACTGGTGCACTCAGATAAAGAAAGTTAATAGGATAGTATGGTATTTAAATGGTACATAAAACATCTGATACATATTGAGACTTATATCCTAGCAGTAAAAGGTGAACAAAAGTTAAAAATGACTCAGAGAAATTCTGAAATATGTATGCCGAGAAGTTGCTGAGTTAGATATAAAACACCCAAATATTCTGGACTAGCAGTTGCATTTAAAAAGAGTAGTTGGAAGAATATATTGCTGGAACACACAGGAAAAAGCAGGGAAAGGTTGGTGAAACAATGATAACTTAGAGGAGGAAAGATGATGTAGGTGGAGAGAATATGTAGGTAGACATAATGTTCCTTGGAAATATGAATTATATAAACAGAAGAAGAATTAACAATATCTAAAGCAAACTGTGTGGTATGGATTGGCAAAAGATGGTGATGACTAGCCAGTGTTCTGTATCAGTGGTTCATAAGCCCACTTCATTTTTTCATTATGATCAGACTGGCAGGGTAACAGTAATGCATGATGGGAATCATTGTATTGAAGGCAAAATGAAAATACAGTACTTTAGCTGAACAATGTCTAAAGCATCTCTGCCTCATGCCCACCCCAAATCTTTTTCCTTCCATTAAATTCTCAGCTTAAATAATTTTGGGGTAGTCTCCTACACTTGCTCTGGGTAGGTTGGATATGTTCTCCAAATACACTTTCTTTTTGTTGTAGTTGCAATGTTTTTTTCTCCTATCTAAATGTGTGTTAAATGAACTAGAGAGAACACTGGTACATGTAGGTTGTAAATAGCACATGCAAATAAAACTGCATTCAGCACAGTTGCCTAATGGAATATTAAGAGGAATTATATGTGAACTCATTTTAATAATGTTTTATCTAAAAAAAAAAAAAAGCATGAAAATTTATGAATGGCAGAGAGCTCTACTTTTGGCTTCTGAAGGAAATAGAAAAGGAGTATTCTTTATTTATTTTCTTGAATAAGCTTATTGTTACGTTTTTCAATTCAAAAGAAAAAAACAAAATCGTTTTTCTCATAGCTGGGAAAGATCAAGATTATACTAAGCACTCTGAGTTTTTCTTGGTTTGTATTTCACCATAAAAGGTGTGGTAATTAAAAGTAACCAAATAATTTATGAATGCCATATTAAGGAGAGTAGTGGTGCTTGTCCTTTGACAGAGCACTAACAACTCTGCTGTATGCATGGGATACATGAAGCTTTTAATTTTCATCAGTATATTATCAGCTAAGGACTAAAAGACAGAGACAATAAACTATAATTTAGAAAAAGTCTCTTGGCAAATCTGAAATCCTACTGATGACAGTTCACAATGAATCATGATTTTTGGTTTGCTGTTCAGGGGAATTCCTTTTCACAGGTGTACTTGGCCCACTAGGTATGTGTGCATATGTATATACGTGTGCGTGTATACACACACAAAAAGACCATGTGTCTGGAGATTGTATATGTGTATATAGATAGATCTAGAAAACATCTGTGCTATGTAAATCGGAATGTCATAAAATATCTCAACCTGCACTGTTGATTCTCTGGTTCTGAGCTCAGTACTGGTACATCCCCAGACAAAATCTCTGCCCCAAAGACCTCACACTTTGGTTTGAGAGGTAATGACAGACTGAATTTAAGTAACTAGGAGGAAAGGACTGGAAAGAGTTATGATGAAGTAACATAGTGCATGGTGAGTTCTGTCTCCCAAGACAAGTTTCATCTCTCAACAAGGGTTTCCCTTTTATGAAGAGTAACTCCAGCCTGCAATCCATTATGTTAAAGTTAGGTCTTTGATTGCTGTATAAGGGTTTGGAACAATATCACCAGACTGATCTTGGGTAAAACAGAAATGGTTTTAGCAGATGTTACTGGATTTGTTCAGTCTATATGTTTATAAGAGGCAATATTTTCCTCTGTGATATATTTTTCCCAGCACATCTATATTGAATCAGAATGTTCAGACAAATTCTTAAAAAAAAAAAAAGGAAGAATTTAGTTTTAGGGTCTAAGACTTAGATTTTTCCACTTGGCATACTTCTGTATAAAGTACAAAAAAACATTTTAAATTTAACATGTAAACCTAGCTAATGAACCTTACATGAAAAATTAAATGCCACCTCCTACAAATATATGGCATCTGAAAGCATTGAATCCCATAAAACACCTTGCTGAAAATAGTTAGAGAATTATAATGCATACTCAGCAGGCTAGCACTAAAGCACAATTTTCCTTACTATATAGGCGCTGAAGTCTTTTGCATAACACCCCAGAGACAACTCTAATACAGTCTCTGCCCCCTATGGTTCACATCAAGATGGAGGTCAAGGTGTAGAACCATTTAACTTAAATTCTTACTCCAAGTTATTAGAAAAGGAGGAAACATGCAATGGAGATGTGTTCTACATCACCAGAATAAAATAACTTTTTACTAGTAAGTGCTGATAGGTAAAACAGAAAATGACAGCATCTTATAAGCCATTAGAATGTTTTAGCAGAGCTTCAGCTCTTTTCCTTATAATCTGGGTGAAATCACATGATTTAAGGAGGGGAAAAAAAAAGTTAGAGATCTTGTAAAAGGGGATGTGTGTGTAAAGACAGTCTACTAGTAACTACAGATAAGGGTCTGCTAAGGTTTTTACATTAAACTTTGAATTTCATAAGTTTCTTTGTGTGATTATTAAATTCATGACAGTAAGTTTAGTACAGTGTAGTTGTGTAACACCTGTCCCATAAATTGCTTACATTTTGTAACTACCCTAATTGCTATTTTGTTATTGTGTGGTATAACTTTTCTTTACCTCTGTTTATAGCTAATAATAATAAGAAAATTAAAAGGGTAGTGTGGATAATGGCAGATGATGGTGTAATGAAGGATAATTGCTCATGTTTCCCTTTTCTTGAGCACTTATAAATCAAGTAGTTGTACGATATGTATTCCAGATTAACAAAATAAGTAATTTACTTGCAGAGATGAAGCATCAAAAATTTTATCACCTACCCTGCTTCCATCTTCCCTGTGCCCCATATAATTTTCCTCAACAAATTATAAATGAGTGAAAACGAAATTTTTAAATAGAACTCTATATGTAACCATAATGATAGCTCCGCCTACCATGAAATCTAGAATAATGTTTCCAATATAGCTACATTGCTGTATACCAGTAAGGCACTGGATGTGATAAGCGGTCCAGCTTCAACTTATATACTACTGCTAGGCAAGTTCTATTTCAAAACTAGCATATTTTTGAAAAGCTCAGTGCCCTAAAGAATCAATTAAAATAGATCTTGTATACATCAGTCTGTATGTTCATCTTCCGTGAAATGTTTGATTAGTAGCATATTCTCTTATATATGGCTACGATGTCGTATTTGAATTCTTTCGATGGCAGGCTCACTTATGAAACAGTTTCCAGTGTAACACCTGGGCAGTGCATACTAAGAGATGTCTGCATGCAGAAGTCGTCTTTTAATATGGGGAAACTCTCAAGTTTTCTCAGGAGAAAGTTTTCCCAGAATTTCTTCCCATTTCTTCCAGAGTACATAGCATTGACATAGAGGAATCCAGGCCACTGGACACTCCTCTTCAGACATAAGAAGAAAGCTTCTAAAACCTAAGGGTGAAACTCCATTTCCTCATGGAAGGATGGGAGTTACTTGACTTTGTGGGAGGGCTAGGAGATGTGCGTGGTGCTTGTGCACATGTGCAGTGCATGTGCAAGGAAAGGCCTAGGCAGAAGCTCAGCAGTGAGAATCAACATGATTGGCAAGATGATCTGATTTTATTTGAAAAGTGAACACTTTCCTGAGTCTGTGGAAGTATCATAAGCTATAGGGTCATAAGCAACATACTGAGTTTCTTCTCTCAATAGACATTTTCATGTCTAAGGTTCTCCCCTTGCCTTTCATGCATGGGAGCCTCCCAGGTACTTGCCACTGCATCATTTGTTTAAAGGAAAAGGAAGAACATGCAATTTGGGATGGAAAGCCCATTTGAAGTAAAGAAGGAAACTTGGAGATGGATTTGCAATAGCCCCTGATGGGTACAGGAAAGGGCTGTTGTCATCATTACTTCAGACTCACTAATGTTACTGCTTCTCCTAGTGTCGCAGCAGCAGCAGGGCTCTGGCACAGACAGAATAGGAGAACTATTGTTGGTTTGCTTTCCTGGTAACCTCCTATCCCAAAAATTTGCTAATTTGATTGAAAGATGGACTTTTTCCTCATTAATGGAACACTTTCATCCACCAAATTGGGCTAGGAATAATGAGTTCTATATGACTTAAAATTTTGTATCTTTTTATGGATCCTACTTCCCTGCTTCTTTTGTCATTCAGTGCAGGTCTATCAGATGAGTTATTCTGTGTCTATCACTGTATATTCTTCCATGACAGCTCCAGTGTGAGCTCCTGGTAACAGCTGATCATATCAAACCCTGATGCCAAAAAATACAACACACTAGACCTTTCTCTAGCCATCTGTGCCAATATGACTATTACTCTATTGATCTCTTTTGAGTGGTATGAAAACTGTAATTCTGGGTTAGAATTATCACTGGGCCAAGGACAACAAGGGGTTCATAGCGTTAGTCTCAGCGAGGGGTTACAAAAATTTTCCATGTTTACTGAACTGATAAAATTTGATCAAAATTGACAAGTTGGTACAGTTAAATGACTGAAATAAAATTCCAACCTGCATCCCAGTCCATCAAGGACTTATGCGTGTATTTGCGTACACAGGGAGCAGTGTTTTCACATAGATGAATGGGTTTTCTTACAGCGCAGAAAGCTAAGCACATGTCTAAGTCTTTCCAGAATCTGGGCTTCAGTGTCTTCCTACTCCTGAGACGTAATTACAACCTTGCACTGCAGTCACTGTTGAAAGCTCACTTACTGAAATCAAACTAAATGAAGACATGCTGCTAGTGCCTAAAGGAAGCCAGTTGTCTAGTTAGAGACGCTTTTGTCTGTCCTTAGGCAGCAACAACCATATCTATGAACTGTGCACACCACTGACTTCCTTGCTCTTTTTGTAAGCAGATGTGCAAAGAGATGGATTGTTTGCAGTCTTGTGCTGGACACTACAAAGGTCACTACACTTTACGTGTTCAAGCTAATATATATAGAGAGACATGTATAGATGCATATTGCATAAATTGTATGCAAAAATTGACTAAAAATCATTCAATGGCTGAAAATGTTAATTTGCTAGGAATTATTTTAATAGCTATGGTTTACTGAATGTGATCTTTTCCTTTAAAATATTTTGAAGGATGCATCAGGTCAGTTGCCTTGATCATATCATGACTCATGATTGATAATCTGGTATGATCTGTCAGTGTTATAAATTTGCTGATTATATCACTGTTTCACTCTTTTTTTTTTTTTTTTTTTTTTTTGTCTCTTTCCCATTCTATTTTTTTGTCTTGCTTAAAAATAATAGTGTGGAGAAATATCATTAAAAAATTTTTTTGTTCAGATCTTCCTTTCAATTTTGCCTTCAGTCTGACAGAACTGTGCCCACATTAGTAGTGTGCTAGGCAGATATTGTCTCAAAGATCCAAATAAATACAGTTTGTTTAAACTTGGAGAAAGTAGCTTTCCAAAAGACATGATACCTCTTGTTGCACATAGAAGTGTCTTTTCAGTTAATAAAAGTGAACCACTCCCAGTATACAGTCAATAGATGATTGCAAACTTAGAAAACAACAGAAGTGTGCAGGAGAGGCAAAAACGAATGAGCTGTGTCCCATCTGTTTGTCCTTTTGCTACATGTGGTAATGGTCACTTATCTGACTACCTGTGGATATGAAAATGTATTTGAAATGATGAAGAACTCTCTGTTCCATGGTAATGACAACAACCCGTGACATTTCTAACCTTACCAGCAGGTTAGAAACTATTTGTGTTCTCTTCCATTAAGAATTTTACCCCTTCTGACACATCTATTTAGTTCTGTTTGAAAGAGAAAATCACATTAGTATGACCTAAAACCACAAATGAAGACTATCTTCTCTCAACTAATCTGCATATGTTTAAGTATTTATGAGCCACCTGCTGGGGATATGAGTTGGTTATCAATCTAATAACACCCAATGTTCCTTGGAACTCTCTTTGCAAGAGCCAAAGCATATATGCATTAACACTAAATGAAACCAAGCAGCTGATAGTAAAATATTGAATAGTTCATGTTTGTCTTTTTCTCTTTTTTTTTTTTTTTTTGTTTGTTTGTTTTCCTCCTTTTGATTTGAGTTCTCAAAAGTATCTGAACAAGGTAAGGAATAAACAGTCTTTATGTATCTGCAACCTGGAACAATAGTATAATATATTTCACTCATCATGGTCTAATATTTTGCATCAGACACTTCATCCTTCCTTTATAAGTAGGACTACAATCTAGCTGTATTTTTAAGGCTTAGAGTGTTTTTCATTTAAGCATTTCAATAGATTCACAAACACCTATCCTTATCCTCTGGATTTGCAGAGTTAATTTTGGTCATGTTGTTCTTTACTTTTATTTTTGTGCTATTGTTTTCAATTTCAAAGAGTAAGAGGTATTGCTTGATAACAAAGGCAGAAGTTAATACTGTTGTATTTAATATCCCCTCAGTTCCTACAATGTAAAGACTGCAATCTAGATGAAATTACTGTTGATGTTAGTGAATAAGTTATTCATAGTTTTGTAGAAGGACTTGTGCTTCCAGCTTGAATGCCTCATGAGTTGTTTATTTTACATCTTTGGATGTAAATTACCAGCTATTTTAATCTGTGAATATATCAGAAACAGGGCTGTAGAGCAGTCTGTTTTCTGCAGCTTTGTCAAACTTACCTGTGTTCAGACTATTTTCTGAAATTACATGGGTCAAATAGCAAGAAGATTGTTTAGAATATAAGCAGAAAAATTTATTGGGAGATCTAATTTAGTTTCTGACCACTAATGACAAGTGGGGTCTGTAGTTAACCAAAATTTTGTTACAGTTGTCCTTAGAAATCAGCCTTTACTTTTCTGTAGGAAAAGTATAATGGTTTTAGGGCTTTATTTCAGAATCCTATAAATTCTCTTATATCCAGAAGGTTGCTGATCATGGTAACAATCAGATATTTTTCAGTGCATCATTAAAGTTCAATTTACATTACTCTGCATCAGATTTCTTATGCTCTGTATTTAGTAGTAAAAAACCTGGGATTGAAATAGGAGAAAGGGGAAAAGTAGACATTTCAAACTGTTTTGTTCAAGTTCTTATGGTTGGATTTTTTTTTTTTTCCACGTTTCATTGCTGCAGCCCTGACATGAGCTAACTTACTTGGGCAATCTCATAAGCTATCCATGGACTAGATTTTAGTTTTCCATGCTCCTAGATCTGAATACAAATAGCTGTGGATGGCAAATAACAGAGTTTATATTGGAGTAACTGCTTAGATTTTTCTACTTGACCCATTGTCCTCCAGCAGATAATGTCCTGGAAAAAAACAAGGATGATCATAGATTCTAAACCCTGGTAAATCTGTTCCTTATATGTAGTACTATATCATATCAGTTTTGCAAACCTTGCTAATAGAATGGTGTTATCTAATTTCTGAAAGAAATATTTGTCCTAACTGCAGAAGCATGACTTAAAAATAATGCAAATTTTCATTTTTTCTATATTTAGCACAGGTCTGGCAAAAGTCAACCAGAAATAATCATAGAAGCATAGATGGATGATAGAAAGTCTTTACAGTTTAAAACTAGTAGTTACCTGGTAGAATTTGCCATCTGGCTCAGAAGCATACGGAAAGTGTCTGGGTGGCTTCATATCCAACATTGGCCTAAAGGCTAAATTGTATTTACAGTCCTTAAAATACCCTACTTAAAAGGTAGAACAAGTATTAATAACATTTTTTTTTTCATAGTGTATGTCTATGTTAATTTTCAGGTTCTTTATATCCTTGAAAAATTCTATTAAAAATAGTTGAACAAGAGAGAACAAACGCTAGGTGTTTTGTGTCAATGTTAATTCTTAAATATCTCTATCATTCTGTATATATTCATATATTTATATGTTTTTATCTACGTATATATGAAGAAAAGTAAAAATATTTATCATCCACTGGAATACACAAGATTTATTTTGTCCTTTCCGATAACTGCTGTGCTTTTGGAGACAAAGTGGAAATTTGGGTTTCTAGAATTCATGATATTTAGTTATGCCTTACTGCAGCAAAGCATTTACACAAGTACTTTACTTCACTGATTGCAGCAGAACCAAATTTAAGTAGTTAAGTGCTTTGCAGAGTAGAACCACAGTTTCTTTAAATGTCAACATACCAGACAAATGTCACAAAAATGCTATTAGGGGAAGGAAGCTACCAGTAACAACAAACAATGAACAGTGGATAAATCAATATATTTTTCTTTATGAAAAATAGCGTGGAGTATTGCATGGGGAAAGAGAAGAATAATAACTAGTGTAGCACTTCAGTAGGAAAAGATACAAAGAAGGTTAAGATACTATTTAGGTGTCAAATTGGGTATGTTTGGAATTTTGCATCTTATAAAATGAAGTTTTCTTCAAGTCTTGTACTAGTTCCCTGTAAAAAGAACAAGCCTTAATTGCAAATAACCACCCTGTGTTATGAGCCACTGCTTGTTGTTAATAAGTGGAGAGGGTTTGTGATGCCTTGAGCTGCTTGTGCTTCAAAGTCTAGAATGCAAACATATTGCTGAGTTACTGTGGGGTAACTGTGAGTAATTAGTAGCCTGTCAGCTTCTCTGACCTCGGTGCATAAGCTGAACATAATTTTGCCCACCTGTATTTGCAGGGTAACTCACTTCCCTTTTATTAGTGGGTAAGCAAGCTCACATCAGGTTTACTGGGGAGTAATATCATGTACGTGGGCAAATCAGCTCTGTAAGATGCTCATTCAGACTGTAATTTGCCTTGTTGATGTTTTTGTGTATTCATCATCTGGAGTCACTGTTTTGTTTTCTTTTATGACAAGAGATAAATCGGTTGAGATTCTGTTCTATTTAATTTCAAAAATCATCATAAATGCTTGTATTTAGGTGTTTGGAGATGTTTTTATTCAGTAGAAGGTGCATATAGTTAGTGAAAACTTTTATTACTTTCCTACCATGATGGTTTGTATAGCATGGGACTGGATATGAAGACATAAATAAAATGAATATTTGTAAGCAATAAATATAAATTATGCAAGACTTATCTTTTAATGTGCTGTTGCTCATAACAGGTCCTACCTGCATGGCAAAGTGCACTTGTTAAATGAACATTGCTGTTGGAAAAACAACTAGTGGGATTTCACTAGAGAAAACACTTTCATCTGTGGTAGATGTATACATTTTGGCTCCAACTTAAACCAAACAGAATTTTTAAGTCTGAGTTTCTTCCTCGAAGTCTGGTATGACTTAACTGATTTCTTCGATTCAAGGCATTCAGCATGCAAGTGCATGAACAAATTACCTGCTGGTTAGTATTTAAACCACACTCATAAAAGAAAGTTAATATGAGAAAAGGTCATCCACAGGTATTTCTTCTAATGTGTGCTCGTGTCCTTCCACATATCTACAGCCAGGTCTTTCATTTTGCTTCTGTGGCTCTAACAGCTGATGTGCTGGGACTGTAAGTGGTGTTTGGCTTTACTGGGGGTCGTAAGAGCCCTAAAAAGGGTGTAGTGCTCCATTATCATGTTCCTGGTCATTGTGGCTAGACCTGGGTTGCAGTGGATGTGCTCCATCATATATATCTGTTTGTCTCAGATCTTCCATTATATTACAGAAAACAGTCAAATAGCAATTAAAAAAAAAAAAAAGATAATTGTTAAAAATAATTGCTTCAAATTTTCAGAGCTGTGGTGTACTACGGGATTCGAATGATAACATATGCTTTTTTTTTACCAGATTATTTGCTAACTCACAAGTCCTCCTAGGCAGGGTACAAACTGCAGACTCTTTCTGGATCTACACCGAGCACATGCATGCACGTTTACTGTGGTGTTCCATCACCAATCTGCATTGTAAAGAATGCAACTCTGCTCTGAGAGAGACTAGTGTTGATTTTGTTCTTTGGCCAAAACAAATTGCAGAAGCATGAAGTTATGATGACAAAGCCAGCAAGACCACAAGAAGAGGCAAAAAGGTTTTTTTTAAAAAAAACCCCAAACCCAAACCAAGACACAAAAATCCTCCAAAACCAATAAGGAGCCCAAGGACAATCATATATAATTGAAAAGGTTTGTTGAACTAAATAAGATTAAAACAAATTAAAATCTAAAAAATTTATGCTTTTACCCAGGAACACAGCCGTGTTAGGCAGGTAGACATGGCACAGAACAAAAGACAGAATACTCTGGAAAATGTATAGCGAGTCTGACAGATGCCTGATCCAACCCTGCTTGGTATCTGGCAAGTTTTCTAACTCCTGTAATGTTTCTTTATTTTAATTTTTGTCAAAAATGAGAGTGTGCCTGCCAAGCTGTTTTCTGCCCAAAGCTCTCATGGCTCTACCTTTTTGAAACCTTTGTACTTTGATTAATACTTGCTTATTTCTGGTAAAGTACTATGGATCATAATTCAATAAAGATGGCATTTACTGCCATCTGTCTTGACAGTCTTTGAATAGAAAATGTGAAAGGTGAAAGGTTTACTGGTAGGGCTTATTGCCTCAAGCATACAGATGGAATAAGAAGCATTAGATATGGTACACAGTAATCCTAAGAAAAAATTATCTTCTTATATTCCCCATCTTTTCCACCACGGCCATATCTTCTCTAAGCAATTCTCTTACCAAAACAACTTTCTTTAAAGAGCAAAACAGAGCAACATCAAGCTGTAGTCACTGCTTGTCAAAACAAATGCTATAATCTGGACTTGTAAAATGCTTGAAGATTTCACCATGATTCCAGACTGTTTGACTACTATTACTCATTAGAAGGAAAACAAGGAAATATTGTATATTGCTTTTATTACTTATTCTGAAAAGTGGGCAATTTTAATTGAACACCTCACTGTAACACATAATTGTCTTTTCCCAGCAATTCAGTGCAAGTATTTTTTAAAACAATAACATTTTTTTTTTAATTTAAAGTATACTTAACACAGCTTCTTTAATTATTGCAAAATTAATTGGAACTGAATCTTATGATTCTTACTGTAACTGAATAGGATCATAGATCCATGATTAGTCTAATAATTCCTATGCCTTAGTGTATATGGAAATAGCATTAGAGTTTAAAAGAGAGAAAAGATTTCTGGTAGTTTTAAAACTAAAAAAAATATACAACTGAGACTTGATTTTTGCCCACTTGATTTTTTTTTTTTTTTAACACCACCTGTTTTAAGTATTAGTCAGGTATGAGGCAAGTGAGGTTTTAAACTGCCTGGAGTTTTTTTGTTTTGTTTTTTTTTTTTTTTTTTTTTTTTGTTTTGTTTTGTTTTGTTTTTTTTTTTTTTTTTTTCCAAAACATGACACAGTGTTCTCACACCCCGCCCCCATGTTTTTCATACAGTTCAAGAGAGCATTAATATTATTTACTCATCAGAATCTCTGATGATGCTGTCAGTGTTACCAGCTTTATTCTAGGAATAGGGTCTTTGCTTTCCAGAGTACTCTCCAGTAGCAGATCAAAGTAAAATCAAAGGTCAGGTGGTGAATCTTGAGTCGAGGTTTCTTTTATAGCTATTTTTGAGCTCCCCAATTTTATTGTAAATTTTAAGTAATTGTGAGCCCAAATCTCACTCTGAAAACAAATCCCTTTTTGGGGCATACTTACCCACATAGTTCCGCTGACCCTAAGGAGGACATGCACTCATACAGTGATCTACCTGTGCAAAATGAGCTGCAGAATTAGGTTCTCAGATGATAGCATGTTATGTGTATTCTGGAATTGCTTTTCTCTTCTTCCACCACTTTAAATGCAGTTTAATCTCTTGTAGGAATGCAGCTGAAATATTTTCAGGTTATTAGATGATGGATGCTATTTTTTAAATATGCTACATGATGCATCTCAATTGTACAGCCTACAACTAGTTAAAAGTGGATAATACAAAGCACAGGGATCCAGATGTGTTGTGAAGGGTGTGGTATAGTTTGTTGTGTTATATGGAAAGATAGAACACTTCAAGCCCTTTATCAGCTCTCCTTAATAGTTAACTGCTTTATTGCTTTGTGATCTTTAAAGATTGAATTTTTAAAACTCCAAACCAAGCTGCTTTAGGATAGGGTGAAGCAAAGATGGAAGTCTGAGTGGCTTGTATATCTTGAGTTCTGGATCAGATCTAGACAATTATTAAATTACAAAGGCTTCTCTGGTAAGAATAGACAATGTATAAACCATAGGCAGCAGTGTTTAGACCATGTTGAGGCCTGATGTAAGTAAGTGCAACTCTGCTGATGTCAATGAAGTTACATCTGCTTGCACTAGGTCTTAATATAGTCTTCAGACTGCAGGAAGCCTTATGGACATACTGAATGCTGTGTGGTAGCAATAAATAATGGAATTCACTCATACAAAGTGTCTTCCATCTGAGGATCCTAAAGCACTTGGCAAACCTGATTTTCTTTTGTTGGAGGGGAAAGAATCTAAACGGCTACCCAGATATGTATCCTTTATCCATTTAAGAAAAGGAAAGATTAAATACTTCAAAGTGGGGGGTGGTATTTTATATATATTTTTATATATTTTAAAAAATTGTATATTTAGATATTAATGATATAATTTTATATCATAAAAAGCTGAAATTTTTCTGTCCTGCCCAAATGTATTTTGGAAAGATGATCTGTGGTATACATCAGTTTGCAAACAGCATGAATATGTTAGCCTTTGCTGCTTTATCCTCTGCCAAAAATGTAGAGACGATAGCATCTGTTTCCACTACCCACACTATCCAAATCATTAAAGACTCACAAGAGTTGGAAAAGAAGTTCTGAAAGCTTTCACATGTCTGTCTTTTGCTAGGAAAATCACTCTCTTGTAACCATGTGTTCAGACAGTCTTCCTTGCTTGTGGTCCTGAATTTCAGGTGATAAGGAGTGATGAGTGGAAAGGTAGGATTAAAATTTAGGAAATAACAGATTTCAAACACAAGTAAGTCCTGAGTACATAATTTAATAAGTGCTGCTTCATAAAATTTTGAAATCATAACTACATTTTTCTTTCTTTGATGCAGTGATATATGGAAAGCACTTCAGAAACATGGATAACTGAGGATGAGTAACAGAATTTACACTTAGGTCTTGGTCATATGGACCTTGGATGCTGAAATGAGTGACTAGTTCTCTCCAGTGCTGAAAACCTTCTATTACAAATTGACTTTAGAACATATGAAGGTTTGGAACTGGTTCACTTTTTTCCAGATAGTTTGCTAGTAGTTATTAAGAGCCTTCTAAAATAACCAATGTACATTTCCTTTTCCTGTCTTTTTCTCCCACTCCCTTTATTTCTCCCATACGCCACTGGTGGGTTATAGGTAGAAAGAACTCTATGTACTGAATTGACCAATCTACAGGAAATATTGGTCTCTTACTTGTCTTTTCTTATTTTTTAAACCATGTTGCTCCTGCGCAATGCAGAACAATTTGAAAATGTAAAGAAACCAAATCCAAAGTGATGTCCAGTTGTTTCACTTTAATCTCTGCCACGAGTTCTGTGTTTTGCTGTTGCTAGTATCAATAACAGTGAAGATAGTGATTTCTGAGCAAGAACAACTGGCTTGGTTTTTGTGGTTTAAGGCATAGAATTTTAAGATATTAGACAGCAAAGCAGCACATAATAGGTTCTTGTGTAATTAGATGTACAATAACCTTTTTAAAGTTGTCTCGGTAGTTCAGTAGAGTGGGAATTAGGAGGTTAGTGAAGAAAGCTATAAGGGGGACCAAAGTGTAAGGATATTTAAGAATTTGAGAAGCACAGAACCAAACCACAAATAATAACATTAAACAAAAGCTTGAAATAGTCAGCCAATCTTGTGGAGGTCAGAGGACTACAAAACTTGAAAACTTAAAATTCTGCTAACGTAGTATCTACGTCTTTTAAAATGATAAAGATTTTAGTTTTATTCTTGATTTCTGTGCCCACAGGAAGATTTGAACCCCTTTATAATCCTTAATGCTATTTCATCCTATCCTTTTTCAAAACTGGCAAAATTTGCAGTTACATGGCTTTCTTCTGTGCCTGAAACTTGGTAATAGAAGTAGGATATTTGGGCATGTTAACTGTGTTATATTAAGTTCTTTCCTGGCCTCTATCTTTTGATTGAATAGCAGGTCATCAAGTAACTTTCTTCTACAATTAATAAGAGGTTCCTTTCAATCTGGATAGAAAAAAAAAAATCACTAAAAAACCCCACCCATTTTTGCACAGTAGTGTGGCCTAGAATATTCAGATATGTTGACTCTTGCCATTAGAACTTATGCTTAATATTATAAACAAGTATGTTTTGTCAAGTCTGAAATAACTTCTGGTGTGAGGATTTAAAGCTCCCAGTATCTGTCTTGGGGCTGAGCTCATTTCCGTACAGTGTGAGAAATTCATTGTTTCCTCAGTTCCAATTTCTGAGTAAGAGGAAAATACTGCAAGGCTGCTCCTGATTCTTAGTGGAAAAGCAGAAACAGTCTGTTGTGCAATGTGCATACGTGGCCTCAGGGCTTCCAGACTTTCTAGTCAATTAAAAAGTTTTAAGCTGAGCAAGTTCTGTCCCTATCAGTGACAATGCAGGATATCCCTGAATATTCAAAGAAAAATATCTCTCCAGATGAGTCACATTTTTAATATATTAGTTAGTTATGTTTTCTATAACTTTGTTACTGATGTGATTATGAGTCACATGACTGGAAATATATTTTTCTTGCTGAGCCTGTGCTATGAGGCAGAGCCATAAGAAGGACATAGTGCTGACCTAGCAGTGGTCCTCCGACAGTGGAACTTCTCCTCGGTCCTCTGTATAACTGTCTTCTAGGTCATTTCCTGGACTATATAGTAAACTTGTTTGACTTCCATCTACCCTTAAATTAGAAGCCTTTTGGGGTTTTTAACATTGAGGCATGGCAAAAAGCTTGTTTGAATTTTGGCATCCTTGCCTTGCAAGGGATTTTTTTTGCAGTGAAATATGGTTGTATCTCTATCACCCATATGTTGCACAGCAGAGCAGAAGCCTTAAGTCTGGCAATGATGGTTCCTACTCTTCTTCCCTGTCTCAAGAAATCTTTAAGCAGTGTCCTGCTGTGGTAACTGCTACTATGTTTAACAACATTGTAATGATATAAATTTAACAGCTTGGTGTTTCTGCTAATTGTATCGTAAATATAGCCAACAATACTGATATATTGCCACAGGTAGGCTCCAGGGTTAATTTTCCTTTGATTTAAAAGAAAAACAAAAAACAGAAAGAAAAAAGTTATTATGCGATAATGCATTCAAAATGAATAAACATGCCTGTTTAAAGTGAACGAAATGTCTGAAGATGTTACACTGATCAAATTAGAAATAGCAGACTGTTTACCTCATTTTCTTCATCTATATCACTGAATGGATGTTAGTTCACAGGTTTTGAAGCTGTTACTGTATGCTGTATGCTGACACTCTTGTGTAGTTTCTTCTGAATTTCTACCTGTGTAGACTATGTATAGACACCCAACATTTCCTTAGGCTTGTGCCAAAGTGGTTTTTATTGTGCCCATTCCCAAAGGGAAAATTCAGTCCACTTTTTGTGTAGTTTTAAATCTTTAAGATAGTTGTGACTGACAAAGGATATAAATTAGATAGAAATATGGAAGTAATTGGGGCAACAGACATTATTTTTTCAGTGGCTTAGGTAAGATGTATTATATCTTACAATATATAAACGATGGAGTGAAGGATGGAAATGGACGTCTGCCTGCACTTCACAATGAGAGTGCAGGGAATTTCCGTTGCAAACAAGCATAAGTCCCTGCAAAGTATCATGAAAAAGCAGTGTTACCGAAGTGCCAAAAGGGATTAAGTAGGCACTTTTAAATTGAAATGAAACAATTAAACAAATTCTTCGTCAGCTTGTAAATAGCTCGTGGGTGCTTGCAGATGTAAAATAATACTTGAAAATATTTTTTTTCCTGCTACTGTGAGTTGCCATTGTGAGCACATGTTGCTATCTACCAAAACAATAAGATAAATAACAAGAACAGAATTTTCATTTTTCATATTGAGAAATTAATCATCATTATTTTGTATTCAGAATAATGGGTTAAGGTAGAGAAAATATGTGCACGTTGTTCTTTCATAAAATACCGGACATGCCCATGACTTATCAGTGTGAAATGCTGTGTGTGACTAGTATGACGATGTAGTAGTCTCAGAGATAGCATGCAATGTGGCAGTTACTATGGTAACAAGATGTTTTTCATTGAAGACCCATTAAAATGGTGGCATATAAATAACACATGTACAGTACATTGTCTTTGAGGGAGCAGTTCTTGTCCAGGGATTGTAAGCACATGCTTTCATTCCCCTTTGCTCCCCTCTCTCCCCGCCCCCCTTAATTATTCTATATTTTTTATATCCTATGATCAGCCTGCCTCATTTCTAACACTTTGCCTCTTTGAAGCTGTAGTGCTTGCAGACCCGATATGGTGCAGTAAGAAGTGACTGAATAATGTACTTGTTGTTAAGGACTCAAGACAAAAGGAAGTAAAGCAGGTGACTCTCATTCCACAACTCCTAAGTGTGACCCTCAGTTAAGACTTACACAGTTAAGAGTACAAGCTTCAAAAGTACAGAGCAGTTTGTCCCAGCGTATGCTTAAGTGTGTTTTTGCACTTAACTTTAGGCTCCAAAGTAATTCAGTGGACTTCAGTTAGGTAATTTATTGAATTAAAGCTAAACAAGAGTTGAAATGTTTTCCTGAGCTGGGGCTTGGTGGTTCAGATCTGTGTAACATCAAGTCATTATATATTTGTAGAGACCAGACACTGCAGAGGCTCTGTTCCCATTTCTCCATCTATTTGGAGAAGTCAACAGGGCTAAAACAGCAAAGAAGATGGGTGATTTGAATGCAGTGCAATCAGTAGTGAAGGTAAATGTCTCTCTTTTCCAACTGTCCTGCTAGCCGGAGTCGTGTAGTGCAGGAGATGCAGATTGCATACTGAAAAGTGAAGAATTGTAATTTATATGGGAAATTTGTGGAGCTGTACAGTTTACAACACTGAATGAAAATTTCCCAAGATTACCATGACATGCACTAACAAAAACAACTGTTGCTCACTTAGGCGAGGTAGCTGGAACTGTGAAAGGGGGATTTTAGCCATTTCAATATTGCTCACTACCTTGAAAAGGGAATGAAATATACTGAGGGAGGAGATGCATTTCTGCATTAATACAGAATTGCAAAGGAAATTCTAAAACCCTGTCTAACTGTTGAAAGTTAACCGTTGTAACAAGAATGATATTTTAATTCTTAAAGTCATTGCTATATAAGAGGAAGAACAGTGTAACTGAAGCATATATTTGCTGAGACTGGCCTCCCATGAGTTAGAAGAGCAGTAGCAGGATTTTTTTGCTCTGCTATGGTGTGAATTCAGGCAAGTGACTCTCACCACAGAAATGTACTCACAGAGATAGATGTAGTGGTCCTACTTGATAAACTCATACATTGTACCAACTCGTCTACCATCTAGTGGTTAATTTACCTTTTCTTTACAAAAGAAAAACCAGTGAAAATCTCTTGTGAAAGTTCAGCAGAAACTGAAACTTCATACAGAGTAACAACACAGTCCTTGAACTCAGTAGTGTGAATAGCCAAATACCAACCTACTGCTTACTCCTATTCTCTTACTACCACAAGAATTATTGTGTTTATTGTTTACTGTTATTTTTTCCTTTGTGTTGTCTTCTTTCCAAACCTAATTTTCAGACAAAAAGCCTCACTAGCATATCCGAAGAATAAATACTTGCACGGAGAGTTACCAATGTACAACAGGAACATTCACTAATTTAAAACTATTAAATCCCAAAGTTCATTTTAGCAGGATTCTACCATCAATTATTCCAAATCACTCTGATGCAGCAGAGAACATAAATGAAAGAGCTGTAGCAGAATCTTGTATGGGTGAGCCATGGCACCCAGGAATATGGCGTCTGGATAATGATCATCACTGTTTTTTATATAAGGTACTGAGGAATAAATGGTTGTCTTGCAGTGACTAAATCCTCTTTGCAGCTAGTGAGAAGTACATAATTTCCAGAGGGCAGCCCTCACTGGAGATGGCAACCTGCTGCTGTGTTTTCTTGTCCTGCATTAGAAATTAAAGCCAAGTTGAATAATAATCAGATATGGAGTTGACTTGAAATGACTGCTCAGTTTCATTGATTCAAGGGCAACAATGTCAGTGTTTACTCCAGGGAATGATCACTCTTAGTATTCCTGAAGTAAGTGGTTTCTATTGAAAATTATATTCTTACCAATAGTTTTATTTCCAATTCTAGGAACAGAAGGCTGAGAAACTTCTGTGATAGTGCGTGATAAATATGGGCAAATGCTGAATTTCTATGACTGTTCTATGTATATGCAGTCAAACTAAAGCTATACATTGAAAACCTCAGGCATTATTAAGATTGTAAATTCAATAATTTAAGAGCTGGAATTCAAGTTTTGAAGTACAACTTTAATTTGATATCACCTTTGTATCAGAATCCATGTAATCTGATAGTGTTTTTAATAGTTTGATGACTGTTTTTCCTAAGGTTCCTCCTTTGGATCTCTCTCTTTCTCTCTCTATATATATTTATATGTCCATAGATTTAGCCTGACTAATACTGCATTTTTTGACTAATGAAGAAGCTAAAACTGAACAACCCTTTATTCATCTGTTCTCAGGGAGGTCAATAATTTTCAGCAGTGTCAGTCTCAGAAAAATATGGATGACTGATATGTGTATAAGGTATGTCTCTATCCCTCCTAGATGAACAAGTGTACGTTAACTTTTGTGACAGAAGAGTGAGTCAGCAGGATTCAAGTCAACTGGGTTAACTCTTGAATCTGCCGTAGCATCATTCTATGACAGTGTGTAGTTCAGTCAGGTCCTGTGTCTCTGTCAGATGGATGGTAGGGAATAAGAAATATTGGGAAAGCAGTCTCTCTATGCAAAAGGTGCTTCAGGGTGATGACAGCAGAAATCATTAAACAGTGAAGTTACACTGTGCCAATGTTGTTGCTTTTCTGTAATGACATACAATAGAAAACAAAATAAAAATATTAATTAGAATAATTAGGGGTACATCTTTGTAATCACCTGTGGAATATAGTAATGATTAAAAAAATAATTCAGGCTTTTATTATTGAAAAAGGAATATTTTTCTCATTGCAATGTTCCACAAATGTATCTTTGATGGTAACATCTGTGCAAATCAAATTCCAGTTAACCCAACATGTAGCTGAGATCAGCAGCTATGAGATCTCAACTTACGCATTCCCACATACCACGTTTTAAAGTCAAAATAAACAAATAATAAGGAACAGAAAGAGATGTAGAAGATTAAAATAAACAAAACAACCAAAACAAGCAACCAGCTACAAGCTAGTGATGCACCAGTTACTTAGGGAAACACACAACATTATGCAGCTGCAGTCAGCTCTCATTTCTGCACTAAACAAGTCCTCTGATGGCGTGTACCAGGTCCCACACTGGTGATTGAAGCTGACGGGGCTCAGTTTACATGCCTGAGGTGCACAGGAACAAGCTCTGCTGTGAATCAATATAGAATTTGAAGTGTCACAAGATCAACAGCTGAAGGCGGTGTAGAGGAGTTAGCCAAGTGGTGGTGCTTTACCTGGGAGAGTCCTTCCCTTGCATCGCTCCTTGGCTCTGTTGCGCCTGTGTTTGTTGCTTCTGCACTTGCACTTTTTGCTTCCACTGTGCTTCTATGTTGATGTTTCTCAGTTTGGGCATAGTTTTTAAATGAGTAGGGGCTACTGAAGGACCATGGGAGTTGGTTGATATACTGTGTGAGCGGTACTGTGGTGTGGCTGAGCTGCTCACTTGTTTTGAGAGCATCCTTTGCACTAGATTCGCCTTTTGCTGTTTGTGGATGCCTCTCATTTATGTCAACAACAGTAACACGTGTATGGGACTTTATAACCTGGAGCTTTGATATCAGTTCTTTCTCAGTTGTTGCTACACACTCCTGCTAGTATGGTAATGGCAAATTTTTCCTATGATACTGCTGCTGGTTTCCTATTTCTGATCTCAGGTTTTCTCTTTCTAAAGACACATTTGTATTGATCCTTCCAACTTATTTATAAGAATACTGTATAAATAATTTGTCTTCCTTCCATAAGCTTTTTGTCATAACCAGCTTCAAGAGAAAAGCTAAAATAGTATTGTATTTTCTAGATAAGGGAAACCTGTCATTTATTTTGAAATGTGCACATCATACTTTCCATAGTTCTCCAATAACTAGTATTAAAACTTTTATGTTGAAGGAGAATCTTTTGTCTCCCCAGAAAATGCATAGACTTTGTAGAAGGTCTTTGTCTTTAGAACTGACACAGTTTGTGTGCAGAGAGCTTTCATTTGCCCATCTAAACACATTATATCCATTTATAGTTGCACAAAGCAATGAAGAATGAAAACAATGTTTTTAATTTCTAACAGATTGGATTCAATTTTGGCACACAACTTATTTTGTATAATGAATACAAGGCAAGCTAGTTAAGTTGTACATGCTAACAAATCTGTTTTACATGTCTATAGTGGCTGAAGAAATGGGATAGCTACATTGGAGGAAGGATAAATAATTACATATATACATACTTAAAACATCCACTACATACACTTTGGCATCCTATGAATAGGAAAGCACAAGTAAGATGTTTGAATGGCGTACAATCCTTGAACCTGATATACACAGAAAAAAAATACCTTAAGTTACCTCTTTAAAGCAAGGCATAAAAGGTATTTCTCTGTGGCATGACTCCACTTAATGGAGTAATTTAAATTTAACTTCAGCTTCATATATTCATGTTATTTCAGAGATGGATGAGAGAAATTTATCTTTTTTTACATGTTTGCTGCTGCTGGTTATGGAAAAAATGATATACTGTTTATATAAATAGATAGTATTTAACTTTATTTTCTTCAGTCCTTTTACTTCTTTGTTGCCAACAGAAATATATGGTGTACTAGGCTTTTTCTGGTCTAAATTGGACTCTTTTCTTTAGCTGCATGTTCCTTGTAATGCAAAACAGTAGGCAGTGATCCATGCAGGCTTCCATTTATAATATTAATACAAGCCATGTTCCATGCTAATACATCTCATTAATATTAAAGGAAGAAGTGTAAGACTGGTGAGTGCTTAATCATTTGCAATTAGCACCTAACAGCTAATTCAGTAGAGGGCTTTTAGAAGGGAAAAGAGTGTGTATGTGGAAGAGGGAAGAGGAGGGAGCAGCAGTTTGCTAAATGCTGGTTGATTTAACTTATTTAATACTGTGGAAACTTAGTAATTAGAGGAATTCTTGTCACCAGACAACTTTCTCTTAATTAATCATTTAAAAATAAAATAAAATAAAACCTTATTCCCCTTAGAAAAGAGAGCAATGGCAACATAAAGTCACTTTACTAATTTAATTGAAGATTGTTCTTACTAATAATTCAATCACTTAGGATTATTTGAAGTTTAATCTGCTCAAGACAGGAATCTTGTCTATACTGAAATGCAGAGCACCATACGCAACTTGTTGGGTTGTTTATGGATGTAGAAAGTGAACCTAAACAGCCTGCAGCTGAAGTCTCCAAATCAGATTGTTAAAATACAGATCTAGTATAAACTAGTGAGAAAAAGGGGTTGTTGGATATCAAGTGAAACAACTTCCTGGTACTCTTCATATGAGTCTGTGTAGAGCTTTGTGGTATAGCTGCTGTTCTGGTGTCTCAAAAGCCTGAGATCACTTGTCAATTAGGGCTTGTCTGTTTTGTAACATTAACTTTCCCACGTGGAGAACTACATAGTTAAGATTCAAAGTGCCTGTACCTTTACTATTGGGAAAAATTACATACAATAATTATCAAGTAAATATCAGCAAATTGTCTCTTTGTCTTTTCTCCCATCCCAGCTGCATTTCAGGACCTCCCTGATACTTGTCCAGTTGTGTTAGTGTCTGCTACAACCTGAATCTTTTCTTCAAAATGTCTTTTTTGAAAAAGGACGAATGGTGCTCAGAGCCAGACTTTGAAAGCAGGACACTTATCTCTCTTGGCTTTGCATTTGATTTTCTGTGCTACTTTGTCTAAGACTTAACACTTTCAGCTGAAAGAACCTGCATATTTAATTAGAAAAAAAACGTGTTGCCTCTAACTGTGGATTCGAATGTTTGTTCTTAGGAAGTGCTTATGTTTTTTTAATAAGGTTGTTGTATACCTATAAATGTTACACTATTGCTACATGCTGATGTCTGTAAAGAGAAAATCACATTGTTGAGGTAGAAGTAGCTTTATTGTTGATAACTTTGAGGAAAATTATGCATAAATTCATGTATTATGAGTAATGTGAGGAGACTTACTGTGTGGATATGGGCTAAAATATCTCACCTCTCACCTGTCTCTTTCTCTCCATCCCTTGTGATTGCTCTGTATGTTGTTTTTATTTGATGTTTTCTATTTTCATTTTGTCATGGCAGCTTGCATTTCATTCCTTTTTCCAATTGTTTGTGTCATCTGTATAACAACTTCAGGACTCTCTACCAATTTTTCTTCATGTACTGCTCTCCACATGCACAGACTGACCTGAGAGGAAACAGCCTGCTGCAGCTCATTGAGTCTGGCAGGTATGAAACAGAAGTTATATGGGAACAAACCTTACTGTACAGAATGGAACCCATTCCCTCTCTGACCTCACTTATGCTGACTATTTCCAAACAGTTCTTATGTATTGGCCAACTTTCACCCATATTGTAATGACTGAAGAAACCTAAGGGCTCTCAGACATTCTATGTGCTGCTTGTTCCTGTCCCCTGACACTTTCAGGAGAGTCTGTACTTCCTTTTCTCTTACAGGTCTTTCAGTGTAGAGATGCTGAATAGTATTTTTCAATTGATAGATAAAAAGTTAAATAACAGCTAAAAAACTGGAAGGGATGGGGAGAGGGAAGCTTACAAATAATACTGTGCAGAATATTTTTCCATATTATTACTGTAAAAAAGACTGGAGACCCATAAAATAACAGAAAAGTGAAAACTGTAATCTGATTTATTTGGAGGCTTGAAGGAGAAGGCTCTTGTAATGACAGCAACAGTTGTATAAATACTAGATATAAAAATTAGCAAATGGCTCCAGCAAGCATCATGAGAACTTCAGAGATCATGTTCATGATCTTTTCTTCTCTCTGACCTTCACCAGCAAAAGTTGTCTATCCTTGCTTGAAGAAAAGCAAGAGGGAGCAGCATGGTCAAGAAAAGAACAACGCTGAGGAGCTGCTAGATTAAATTAACAAAACACTGTAATTTGCTTTAGTTGCTGTGCTTTAGAGAAAGATTGGAAAAGCTGTTTGGGTGGGAAAAAAGTAGTAAGAGTTTGCTAAGAATGGTTTCAAGATTCAGGAAAAGAAAGCAAGTTAAGTCAGCAGAATGCAAAAAGTGCAGCTTTATAGAGAGAAAAGAGCAACAGAAGTTGAAAAAAAAAATAATAGGAGACATGACTAGTGAGAAGATGAAACAAAAGAAAGCAAACAAGAATCAGAGCAGGAGAAAGTATAAAAGAAGGACATGCAAGGAGAAAAGATTCAAAGATACTGTTAGGATTATCTCAGTAACGTGGTGAGGGATGAGCATGGGCTTTTACTGGAGCGGAAAGGGAGGAAGGAAGAACAGAGTGTGGATGAGTGTGGTAAAAAGATGACCAGTATTAAGTCATCTGTGTATGTAATCTTTTTGCATCATTGCAAACCTTTATGTAGGTACTCTCCTGTTCCAGCCTCTTTCTGTCAGCAGAGAAGGCAGTAATGACACTCAGTGCCTGGGCTGCACTGATAGGCGAGGTGAAAAAAATCTCTTTGGAAAGGAAAGGACAAATCGTTCAAAAAGAAGTCATTCACTTGTCAAATTAGTGTCTTTAATGAAAGAGAATAGAGACTAATGAAAGGTTAAACCTGTAAATTGCAATCTAACAAATGGGTTCACAGAAGACAGATCTCTTTTTATATTAAGAAAAGAAATAATACAGACAAAATATTATTACCTTGGAGAGACCATGACCAACCCGCGATTCCCTCAGACAGCCGTGTGGTCTCCTGCTGATGTGCTGAGCTGGGTGTTTCTGCTTCTCTTGAAGGACTGACAGACAAACAGCCCTTCATTGATTGCTGTACTTTGAGAGTGCTTTGATCGTTACAGTGAGTCTTCAGGAATATATACTATAATGATATCTCTGCTAGAGCCCAGGAAGTCCAAAACAGAATTATTAAGTTAATTCCAAAGTCTTATGTTTACATACTGTGAAGGGTTTGGAAATTATATAGGAGGTAAACTTATACAGCAGAGTGCTTATGAAAAAATTACAACAAGAACATAAATAAAAATAAGATTTGGATTTGAGTGTTTTCACCTTTTCTATCCTGTTTTTATCTTTCTGGTATTTTTTATGGCTTTGGTTGTTAGGGAGGGGCAGGAGAAGGGCTATTCATTCTGAGCCTGAGAGGTGTGAGTATGTAAATGTAAGAAAGCAATGGCGAGTTAACAGGGTATGTACCATTTTCTTGATTTAGCTGAACTTTTCCCTTGCGACTTACCCTTTGTCTCTTTTAGAGACTTTCTTATGTGTTTTATTTTCCTTTGTTCTTCCAGATTTCTTTCCTGCAATTTTTCCTACGTTGCATGTTGCTTATTACAAGGACTAGTTCTACCAACACTGGTCTTGTCTTAAGGGGGATGTAATAAGATTTACATTTTCATGTTCTTTGGGGCAGTGAACTTCGCCCTTACTCACTGTTGGTGAAGGGCACTCTAATTAGGAATGATAAAAATGGAACTGTTCAGGTGGGAAAGACTGGCTTCAAGATGTTACACTCTGCTACGTAATTATTTAATTTCTCCATACACCACCAACTGCTTGCACATGATGTGCCTTCCTTAAGGTTTGCTTATATTGTTGTTCAAAAGTTTCAGGCAAATCAAGAAACTTCCTTTCCAATCTGTAGAAGAGAGATCATGAATATTCTTTTCTTCCAAATAAGATGCAGTTTTAAGTAGGACATGAATATAATAATTATGTTTTGCAAGGGTTATACTTCTAATTTTTTAGCAGTTCAGATATTTAGTAATTTGGTGTCACATCAGGAAGTTTTAATTTGAGTGTTTTATTGTGCCATACATTTAGTAGCAATCTGATACTGGAGAGAGGAAATTGCTGCAGTCCCTATTTTTCACGGTTTGTTTGAATGAATAATTAACTATCACACATGATTAATTTAAAATATTTAATAATAAAGCATTTCAGTACACCTCATGTAACATCCTGTATCACTTTCACAGTGTGCTGCATGTAAGAAATATGGTAATAGAAAGTGGAAGCAGAAGAGCACAAGTGCTAAAAGTGTTGAGCGTGGCAGTCAAGGCATGGAGGGCAGCACACTACCCTTCTTATACCTAGATGAGTGACTGCTAGATCAAATAGTGGGGTGGAGGAGAGATTAGGGTGAGAACCGCTTCCAGTAGTTGCAAAAAAATCCTCAAAATGGAAGATATACAACAATTTTAAGCTGAACCAGAAAGAATGAGGTGATTAGTCAAATTTAGTGAGGAAGGAAAGATTGATCTGGTTACTTCAGGGATGTCAGATAATCCAGTGGATTGTCAGCTGGGTTACCAGTGTGTAGCTTTGTCACTGACTGGGTGTATACTCTAAGTCATTTCCTGTACTTTTGCCACGAGTTTTCTATATACAGGAGAAATACTGATCACAGAGAAAAGCTTTAAGAATTCAGCGTATTGAGTAACATTACCAGTTTGTACCTGAGGGATTGCAACTTGCAGAGTTCCGTGCATTATAGGAAATGGGGTTTGAAGCTGGTGCCAAAACCAGAACAACAATAATAAGAGGTGGAATGTGGTTTAGCAGACATGAATGGTCTGGTGTCCTCCACTTGTTTTGATGGAATCATCGCAGAGCATATCACTTCTTAAATACAAAATCCTTTTACACAGTACCTTGAAAAAAAAAAAAAAAAAAAAAGAGAAAATAACTGAGAATGAGAAAGAGGAGTAGGAAGAAAAAAATACATTTCTTCAGAAACTGCAGGCAAGACTCAGCTTTGTGGCATTTTCTGTGCAGTCCCTGGGAAGAGCCCAGGAGGAGCTCTTGGGCAGCCCCCCTCCCCCCAGCTTTCAGTCACACAGGAACTCCCACCTCCTTTCTCAGATGTATGCTTGCAGCAGCCAGAGAAAGTATCAACTCAAAACTTTTTGTAAAAGCTGATATTAAGCCATGTCCTTCCATTAATGATGAGTACTTCATGAAAACTTACTGAAGATCAAATTCATCATAGGATTTTTGGTCAAGAAAACAAACTTTTAAAACTTAATCCACATTAATATCAAAAAATCTGATGCTGTAACACTCTGAGCCACTAAAACTCCCACTGGTTTCTGTGTGGAGCCAAGTGTTTCTCAAGAGGTGAACAGCAGCTTGCAGCAGTGAACCAAAGCTGGGCTCTATTTCAGTCTTGTTCCCTGTATGGCATACGCCTCCTTGGCACTTGCTGCTGGCTAGCTGGTGACTTTTGAGCAGATATGGAAAAGAAACAGTTGCAATTTTCTTTTCTCATAATAGTTTTCTAATCAAACTTTTTCCTCTTTGTATCCCTGAAATTTGTTTTTAATTGGTTTTCTTAAATTGGGCATTAAATTCAGTTTTCTTTTTACAAGAGGATTCTGTGTTCTAGCCAATGTGATTTCTTGCAAACCTTTTCTTGCTCCTGGCTTGTAAGCAGCAAGTTAGTATGTCCAAAAAGCCTTACTCCATTACTTTGGCTGCAGTTTTTGAATAATGTTATTTGCAAATACCTTTGACACTTTTAAATAGGCCAACAAGAAGCATAAACAAAGTTAGCCAAGATAGAGGCATTTATCCAGTTACATGCAGTTTGTCTTTTCTTTCCTGCTGAACTCAAATTGGAGTCTCCCTTCCCTCTGAATGTGCGCAGGACTAAAGTCCACCTCTGGGACTGTGAATGATCTCTGGTTTATGAGAAGATTGTGCAAAATGTGATGCTGATCCAAAGCTCATCAGGTCTTGGGGAGCCTTTCCACTTACTTCAGTGAACTTTGGAGCAGGCATTGTGTGGAGGAAGGAGAAGGGACTGAGTTATTGCTGAAGGAAAGTTCCTCAAGGACAGGTAGTCCGTAAAAACTAAGTTTTGCTGTCAGGCAGGCAGAGCGTGCCCAGAATCACTGGGAAATCTGCTGAACCAGTTCTCGGCAGCCTCTGTTAATGGAATTTCCAATATGAGCAGAAATCTAAAGAAAGTTTTCCTTGGTGTCTTGTAAGCACTAACTATCCACCCTTAAGTCTCTTAATGTAATGAGTACAACTGTCATTTTGTCACAGAGAAAACTGAGATGAAATCATTTCAGTAAGGTTTTGTGAGGGTCAGATATGATAATGAAAGGTACAAGGTCAGAAAGAAGAGATTTTGTTATTGATATGAGCAAGAGCAAGGATGGTTTCCAAATAAAACATCAGCTTTTTATGAAAATTCCGTATTAGGTAAAGGTAATATACATCATATTGTAATTAAAGTCCCTTTTTTTTTTTTTCTTTCCTGGCAAGTTTTCTGTTTCTTGGTGTATGTTAAGAAAAATATGCTATGTTATTATGAAGTTCTGATAACATTTAAAAGAGGACTGCAGTGCTCCTTATTGTATGGAATACGGTATGTGTCCCTAACGTACAACAAAGTCTTGATGAGTCTCAAGAGAAAAGATCTCTAGCAGGCGAAGTACAATTTCTGACATAATACTTATCATGTTCCCATGTTATCTGTTTATGCAGTGTGGAATTTAAAAAAATAAATTATATAAATATTTATGCAAATGTTGATTTATTATTCAGTAATCAATCTTTGTTGGATACATTATAGCATAATCAGTTGTATGTTAAAAAGCATTTAATTTCATGCCTAATTAACATATTATAAATTGAAGAGACAAAATTAAATTATTATGGACAGTTTGCAAATGTAATACATACAGTGTTCTTCAATAATTGCATGAATATTGGATGTAATGTGATGTGCTACTTCCACTCTCTTTTGTGCTCACTCCTTACTGATGGAGTGGAATGAATGGGCTCCAAGGGATGTGTACTGCGCTGCCCTGAAACAGCATCAGATTCCCATTAACATCAAAGGGAACTGTGCATAGAGGCAGAGAACAGTATATGGCCCAGTGTGTGTAAATTAGATCAGCTTCATGTAGGCATCTGGAATTTTGAAATATGTCTACCTTTTGAGGAGCAATTTCCTGTAACTTGATTATTTTGGCAAATAGCTGCATAGCTTGGGCCCAATCCTCCTCTTTGTTTAGTCAATGGCAAAATTCCCACTGACTTCAATGAGAACAGGACAAGTTGCCAAAAAAAACCCTGTGTAGCTTGTGGAGTTTGGCTATGACTAATTTCATAATGCTGTGAATTTTGCAAAAATTCCTGCCACAGAATACTGTTGCCTTGTTTTGTGTTATCTTTGCACTTCACATAACAAATTTCTGCTTTCTGTAAAGGGAGTAATGATTTCTTGAGCAACTGCAGAGACAGTGTGTATTGGTTCGTAATATTTTCTTTGGGATCCCTCACTCCCTGGACATTTGGAGCCAGCTGTTTGCATTGCATTTACAGTGCTTAGGACCTAGGATTTCTGAATGTGGTAGAAGCTTGACTTTTGTCTAATTAAATGTACTTTGTAATGGAAAATTTGATACAATACACAGAACTGGGGTCAAAAAACCAAAGGGCAGAATGGGACTGCTTAGTTTTATTCAGCTGAACCATGCAAATTGGCTCCCAACTGAATTGTTACTGTTAGCTGAATAACTCAGTAATCTTTGTTGTTTAGAGATAAATAATAATACATGTTACTGAATTCCACTGACAAATAAATCATTTAATGATTGAGATTATATAAACATGCATATTAAAAAAAGCCTTGAGAAGTAAAGCTCCCTTCAGTCGATAACAGGACAGTTTTGTAAACCACTTAAAGCTGTGATAAAATCCTACTTGACTGGCCCATGAGCAGATGTGACAAGTTGAATTTATTTCCTTTCTTACCAGGAAGCTTTGCAGGAAACTCTTAACATATGGTGCTTTTCACTTCCATCTAGAGCTATAAATGTTATTGGAAAAGGATGTTCCCAGGAGCAGCAAGTTTCTGACGTTTCTGCCAAATGGACTCCAAATGATCCTTCTGCGGTTCTGAATTCCCTGAGTTCTTAGGAGCTGGCAGCCAAGAATCTCTGATCTAAACACAACTCACTAATTTAATTATTTTATTATAGATCTGTGGAAGGCTCTAGCAGACCAGTGACTTTGCATCTGTATTGGATCTAGCTAGGCAGGAAGCACAAGTTAGAAGAGTATAAATATTTTGTTTCTTAACTGCTTTTTGCTTGAAAACTTGGAAACCATTTCACACACAAATCAATCACACAAGTGTGAATGCAGAGGGAGAACTAGAGATAAAAGTAACATCAACTTGTATTTGTTTTATATTTTAAAAGTCTGCATTGCCTAGGGAGACCAAGTCGCGTGTGTCCAGTAGGTAGTAGTAATGAAAATCACAACATAACATTGTACAGCTGCACTTGAGCTTTCCCCTTACTCCCTTCCCAAAAAGGTAAATTATGTACTTGTATGGAGAGCATGTCAATGCATCCCTTGTATCTGGTTTATAATAGCACAAGAAGTTCAGAAGAAGCACCAAAGTTTATGTTTTTGTTTAATGTGGTTCTACAATATTTTACTTTAAGAAACTAAATGGCTAAATTTTTCATCTTTTCTTTTGGACGATTAGCTATTGGCTACAAAATAACATTTATTCTAAGATTATGAACCTACATTGGAGGACAGTTTCACTTGTAGATTTAGCTGGAGGATTGAAAGAGAAGGGAGAGGGTCATGTTTCAGGCAGGGCCTGCTTTGGAATGGCATCAAGAATAGGAATATGAGCTGGAGCTGGTAACTCAGGAAACCACGAACAAATCCCCACTGTTAGCAGAGCCTGGGCATGCCTGGTGGCAGTGTTTGGTGTGACTCTGAGCAACTCCTCAGGCTCTCTGGGGAGACCAGGAGATTTTTTTTGTCAGTCAGCTCAGCTATGAATAAAAACGTAGACAGAGGCTGCTGCTGACAGGAAGGTTTTGAGTTCCTTGGACATGGGCACTTTGCCATGAAAGAGAAAGGATAAAGGTATGTCTGTCTGACACAGATACAGTGTTTGATGAAAGAAATATTGACTTAAAATCCAGCTTTGGTTTAGGTGTAATTTAGCTACCTGCCACCCCCCCACCTCCCTCCCACCCCCCCATTAGGGGTTTGTACTTGATAAGCTGGGGAAGGGGAGATGACATGCAGAGGATTACTCTTGGCTGTGCTATCCATGAGCTTATGTTTACGTGAGTGTGTAGAGGAGATAACATAGTGGATCTAACTGCTAAAGCCCTTGCTTTGACAACTGCATTTTCATACAAAATAAGAAGTCCTTGCACCAAAGAAAGTGATGATTTATCAGATATCACAAGACTTGCTTCAAATATTAGAAGAATACATTCTGGAGGAATACTTTTGGTTCATGATATATGGAGAGCAAAAATGGTAATGAGCAGCGTTGCTGAAATTTATGCTGATGCTCTATAGACCAGGCAGAGTTGGAACTGCTGAAAGGCAGCAGACAAAGAGGTGAACAAGGGTGATAAAAATAGTGAAATCAAGACTAAAAAGCTGAATGTGACTTGTTAGAATAACATTTAAAAAAAAAAACTAAGAGTCCAAGGAATCATAATGAAAAAGTGGAATTTTACCCTCATGCAGATTGGAAAAATTGGTACATCTTGTTGTTTCAAGAGAAGAGCTGTCTCAAGAGGTATCCTGGGTTGAATGAGTGGTGGGGTTTTTTTGGTAGCAGGGAAGGGGGCTATAGGGGCGTCCTCCTGTGAGAAACTTCTAAAAGTTCCCCCAGCTCCAAGTCAACTCCACTTCTGTTTGGAAACTGAGCCAATCAGCTGCGCTTCTGCGATAACGTATTTAAGAGGGGACGTGGTGAGGAGGAGTCAGACTTGTGAGGAGGAGTTGCTGCAGCTGCGTGAACACCAAGGTCAGTGGAGGAACGGAGGAAGAAAGGAGGGGGGAGGTGTGCCGGAGCAGAGATCCCCCTGTATCCTGTGGTGAGACGGCAGGGCGGCCCCCCTGCCACCCATGAAGATCTATGGTGGAACAGACGTTGATTTATGGCCTGTGGTTTCCACGTGGATGGTCAAGGTGCTGTGCCCGAAGGTGGCCAGGGTCTTGTGGGAAAAAGGTAGCTCCTGCTGTTGTAGTTCAGTGCTTGGAGGATTGCAGCATGTGGGGGTGTCCCATGCCAGAGCAGCTCAGGAAGGGCTGCAGCCGTGGGAGGGAATCCAGTCGGAGGAGGTTAGTGACCCATGACGGAGCAGTGTGGGGAACGCTGCGGCCCATGGGAGGAGTTCAAGTCGGAGAAAGTTTGTGGAGGACTGTCTCCTGTGAGAGGGGGACCACGATGGAGCAGGGTGAAACAAGTTTTGGACACTCCCCCCACCGAACATGAAGGAAGTGGCAGCACTGACTGCACCCCCCATTCCCTGCCCCTGCGCCACTGGGGGAGGAGGTAGAGATATTGGGAGCAGAGCTGAGCCCGGGAAGAAGGGAGGGGTGGGGGGAAGGTGTTCTCAAGATGTGGCAATGCTTCTCACTGTCCTACTCTGCTATGTGTTGTTAGTGTCTGTAATAAATGTATGTTCTTTTTTTCTTCCCCTAACGAGTCTGCCTTTTGCTCGTGATCATAAAAGGGGGATTTTCCCCCATCCCAGTCCTATCTCAAACCCCAATCCTGGCTCTCTGTCCCTTCTCATTGCCAGAAGAGAAGGGGGAGAGAGTGGCTGTGTGGTGGTTGGCTGCCAACCAGGCTCAAACCATGACAAGAGGGAAGAACTGAGTAAAAATCTAAGACTGTGTACAAGTGATTAAAAAAAAAAAAAAAAAACAAAACAAAACCAAAAAAATCATTTATGCTCTTACTGTGTGACTAGGTAAGGCTAAATGTTTGATTTTTTTCGTCCTTGAAGGTGCCAATGTCTTAGAGTGATGGAAAAATACAGATAAAACATCTACCTGTACAAGATTAGATTCTGACAGGGCCCTGCTAATGCAACTTTAGTGTTTTATCCTGCTCTTCTAATTTGGCAAAGATCTCCATTGATTATATTAATTGGTAGTGAATCTGCAAGCAAATTATGCCTTCTCCCTTTGGGCTGCCTCAGCTTCAGAGGGAGAACCCAGGTTATGCTCACACATGTCCTGAGCCCAGCTTTCACCATCAAGTGGAAAAAAAGTTGATCACAGCACCTGCTTAGTGTTGTGTGCCCAGGCACCAGGCAACAGCATGCAAGTCCTAGCCTCTCCGCACTTCGCTGATGAGTAACTGAGTCGAGTTCAGTCCTCACTTTCCAGTTCAGATTCCCGCATTTTTATTAACCTAAGTGTAATGGCCACAATAACCTGGATTGTCATAGATCACATTAAATTATAGCTTATATGCCTGGTGCCAAACTTACGTACAGAGGTATCAACAGATTTTGGTATCTTTCTGAACTAAAGATTATTTTGGCAATTAATAAATGTTGTTAGACATTTACTATCATGTTTTACAGCTTCAAAACATATGACACAATATTCCTTAACACTTTAATGGCCCTAAATATCCGTAGCTAAGCACTTGATTTAGACTCAGTAAGTTACTGTATGTTAAATAAACACAAATTCAAGAGAATAAATTTATTTAGTCAAATTGTTTTTTTCATTTGCATCTGTGCAACCTCACTGAATTCACTACAGTACATCTAAGGACACAATTTGGGCAGTAATTTAACAAATCTTCCTATGTAGTAGAGCTGCTAAACCTCAGTAAAAATACTTTAATAATCAATTGCTATTTAATTAACATGCAATTGCTGTCTTAGTAAATCTAAATTAAATCCCCATTTTAGCCACTTAATTCAAAGTGTAAATTAACATTCTCTATTGATAAGTAGTATTATAATAGGCTTTCTATCCTGAGTTGAAGAAAAAAATCAATTGTTTCAGTATAGAATTAATCACATATTTCTAATGCAGTGTAAATTCCTTGTACCTTCTCTTGGTGCAGTATATCTGTTCTTGATCAGAACATCATGGTAAGGGGACAGATTGCATTTCCCCTTCCTAGGTTTCACAAGGAGGACTGCAGTACCTACTCATTCCCTTCAAAATCAATGAATACTGTAGGAAAGATGAAATAATAAAGTACAAAGAGTCTTTTGTCACAGTCTGAACTTTGGGCTGCTTTGGGCAGACATCCTGGGAGAGCTCTCCCTCCTCAACCCCCCTGCTGTGCAGGGAGTAAAGGAGATCTGATGAGGATTGGTGAAGGGAGAAATAAGCTAAAATGTGACCAAGGATGAGAAAGAAAATGAGGTGTATTAGACAGACAGTAAAGAAAGATGTGCAAAAACCACAACAATTAAGGACATGGGAGATGCTAGAGGATTTTTTGAGAATAAAGGGCCAGGATAAATTTGCAAAGAGGGAGACTTGAGATTGGTGTATGCAGTGGGAAAGCAGAAATGCTATGTGCATTACCTCACATACGGAACTCATGATGTGAACTAGTCATTGACTCTAAGGAATGCATTGACTACATCTACTGTGTCCTATCCACTCCCATGGATTTCAACCAAAGCCTGAGTAATGTTAGAGAGTCACATATTTCAGCTATAGCCAAGACTTTCTGCTAAATCTGTCTCTTATAATGATGTCTCAGCAGGACTCGGCTTCGTTCTTCTGTCACTGATCGGAGAAAATCCAATCGAAGCAAATTGGAGCCAATTGGTGTTTCCATTATGCAGTGGCAGGAGAATTGAACTCATTGTCACTAAGGATATATCAGTACTTCCTATTAATGTCAGTTTTCAGTTTTATAACATTTTGTTAAAAGTTCCCTCGGGCTGTATTCGCTATACAGATTTTCAGAGAAGGAAGACATATTTTATATTGAGAGCTCATTTGGTTTATTGTTAAAGGATGCTTGTGTTCAGAACTTAAATGGATATTACTTTCACCAAGTGAAGACAATGTCTTCTTTATTGCAGCTACTGGTCTGTAAATTGACAATTTACCCAAATTTTCATTGGATAGTTTTATTCAGTTTCGGACCAATTTAATCAGAATTAATATTTCTTTGCTAAGCTCAATACTTGGCAATATAGTCATGCCTTATATTTTATAATAGATGACTTTTTTAATATTACATACTCTGTATTAATACCAAAATTCCATGTTTTGCTAGAAAAGGGCTATATTTTGCCATCGGGTATGAACATGCAACTTTTGATAATTTAAATAAAGGTTAAAAGGACAATTTCAAGCACTATAGATTTCTATTTGCCATTTTTTCTCTTTATTATACTAAATGGATCCTCAAATGTCCTAGCCAGTTGTATTTTACAATTTTGAAAATGTATTACTTTGCCACAGTTCTACTTCGTTTTTTTTTTTTTGTTTGTTTGTTTGTTTGTTTTTTTTATATATCTGTCTTGATTGCAGTCATTATTATTATTTCTTGCAGTGTTTATTTATGATGTCATTTTAGCTTAAGGCTAGTGTGGTATAATCATTCTGTCTTAAGCATCATTTTTCCCTATGGCATGAACATAGCGAACAGTACAAATTACAGATTGGAAATGTTGCTGATGTTCAGTTTAGCAACAATAGAAATAAGTTTATGGCATCCTCTCATGGTGAGCTCTTCCAGGTGTTTTTCTCCTCCCAGACTTGCTGATGTAAATCAAGAGTAATACCATTTATTCTAGTTAAATATGGTATTTCTCAGTGAGGAGATTCTGCTTTCTAAAACAACAGTCTGTCCAGACAGACCTTCATGGGGCTTGTGCCATATTGTTCTTCACACAGAAATATAATTGCTGGAAGTGGTCCCCTTTGCCTACAATTTTGCCACTGTCTGAGTGTATTTGGCATGTCACAAAGTCCTGTTGTTCCCAGGGAAGCAGGAATGCATCCAAGAGCTAGAACACAAGGGACACAAGCACTGTTTATTGTCTTTGCAACCTTCTTTCTTGTCTGCCTTTAAAGGCTAAACCCATAAACCGTAATGTCTTTGTTATTAAAATAGGAGTGAAATCTGAGTCTGTGTCATGTGTTTACACATGAAAGACCATCAGCTCAGCTCTGTAGTGATACCCACATAGTTTTCTTTGTTTCCTGCTTGCAGTAAAAGTCACTTAGACTCGAGAAGCTGATTCTCCACTTTCTTTGACTAGTTTCACCCTGTTTTGATTGCATTCTTTTGGAAATTGAGAGATTTGTTGCAGAGAATCCAAAATTGCATTGCAGACAATATGAAATTGAAAGGAACAGCTGATACACCAGGAGATTGTACTGTCATTTAGAGAGAACTCGACAGCCTGGAGAAATGGATCAACAGAAACTTAATGGAATTTTAAAAAGGTAAATGTAAAGCCCTATACCTAGGAGGGAATCAGTCCATGCCCTGATACAGTCTGAGTCTGACCAGCTGGAAAGGAGCTTTGTAGCAAAGACCCGGGGGTCCTGGTGGACACCAAGTTGACCATTAGCCAGCAATGTTTTCTTGTGGTAAAGAAGGTCAACAGTCTCCTGGGCTGCATTAGGCAACATCTTGACAGGACATTGAGAGAGGTGATCCTTCCCCTCTACTCAGTCTTGGTGAGATGTCTGGAGTGCTTTATCCAGTTCTGGCCTTCCCACTACAAGAGAGATATGGACATACTGGAGAGAGTTCAGAAAAGGCCTAGGAAGATGATTTACTGTCTGGAACACGTCATATGAGGAGAGGCTGAGAGAGCTGGGGTTTTTCATCCTGAACGACAGAAGGCCTTGAGGGGGAGTGTCTTATGAATGTGTATAAATGACTGATGGGAGCCAGTGAAGAAGATGAAGCCAAGCTCTTCTCAGTGGTGCCCCATGAAAAAACAAGAGGTAATGGGCACAAACTGAAATTCCATACCAATATAACCCCCCCTTTTCTATTGTGAGGTTGCCGGAGATTGATTTAGGAGTCTCCATCCTTGAAAGTATTCAAAACTTGAATGGACATGGCCCTGAGCAACCTGCTTGGGTTGAGCCTGCTTTGAGCATCAGAGTTAGACAAGATGATGATCAGAGGTCCCTGCCAGCCTCAATGATTCTGTGAATCTCTTATCCATACTTCTGCTTACCAGATCTCAATATACATTCAGATCTTGCTTTCACAAAATATCCCACCATGACAATAAATTGCCTACATGCAGTACAGTCTTCAACCATCTGTTCTTGTCAGGTAAACAGACACCCATATATGATGGACATGCCTAGACATTGTAAGGGCGTATATTAAATGTCAATATGGAATGATATAGTCCTGCTGAGAGTTCTGTAGCATTGCAGAATTATTTTTTTTTTTTTTGTAGATCAGCCTTTTACCAAAATATTCCTCTACACTAATACATTTTGCTAGCATACAATAGATACCTTCACTGGAGGTACTTTTGCAAGATATCCATGTGCATTCATGTACCCCTTTTTGGGAACATAAGCTCAGAATCTAGCTTCTGCTAGATTTTGTAGCCTGTCATGCACCAGTCTATGATTTTTATCCCCTGGCCACAGTGACAGAATGACTTCACACACCAGTCTTTGTTTCATTTCTGCAAAGACTTAAATTCTCCATTCTCACTTCCAACAGGCCTCATTTTATCTCAAATTTTAAGCTAATAAGACATCACTTATTTTTAGTGAGTCTTTTTTTTTTTCAAGAGTTTTAGCTCTTTTCAAGTTTATTTTGTGAGATTGTTTTCTTTGAGTATTTTTTTGTAAATAGCTGGGATTCTGTAGTTATCTTGAAAAAACTTCATTTGTTAGCATCTAATTCACAAAACAGAAGCTGTTTGTTAGTTTTGAACAGGCATAGACACCACATAGAACCTATTTTAATGTATTCAGTGGTATAAGCAGAATCCTAAAAAATAGATCTTTTCCAGTGCAAATACTTGTCTTCATAAATTCAGGATTTTCTTTCCATGAGAATTTGCAGATACATCTTTTAAAATCACAAACATCCCTCCTCCTAGCCCTGTTTGTTAAAATATTAAGAAGTTAATAAACACAAATTTAAGCATACTAATTTAAAAATATGAAATAACTTTTGCAGAGACGCTTCTTCATTATTTGCTCAGTTCTAATTTGGACTCTACCACCAAGACATGAGCTGGACCCCTAACTCATTTTAAATAAATTACTGAACAAACGATAATGACTCTTGGTCATTATCAGCATGGACTAAATTCATGCTGGTTTTCATCAGATGAAAGACTGTGTCACACTACAATTCCCTTGAGCCATCCAGTCCCTCAGCTATCAGCAGCACTTTAATTTTCTCTTAGAGACAGTATAATGTGAGCACTCAGCCTGGTTCACTCAGAAAATGTGGTAATTTTTCATACTTTCAAACGCAGATGTTCTACCAAGTTTCATCCAGAGAGGCTAAATCTACATTTTAAAGCAAGGACACCCTAGATGTTACTTTTGAAATAACATACAACATGGCACAAAGAAATAAATGAATATAATTGTGTTAACAAAAGTTATAAATCAGACCCAGGAGACAAGAATAACAAAATAAAAGTGAAAAATTCACCTTTTAATTACAGTGGTGAAGCCTCAGAGATTGTGAAAACATTCATTTTTATAATTCTGATTTATGTAGTCCTTACAGGAGAATTTGCTAAACATCTCTCTTGAATATAATCTTGTAGATGGGAAAAATTTTGTGTGTTTTTTTTTTTTTTTTTTTTTTAATTCTCACAAATTATATAATATAATTCTAAGAAAACACTTACTGTCAGGAACACATTTTATGTGCAGAAATCAGATGGCAGGCCTTTAAAGAAAAACATTTAGCGAGATATATTTTTTTTAAAGGTCAGACTTAAATATTTCTATTCTTTCCTTTTTCATTATCTGAACATAATATTTTTTCCTTTTCTAGATTTTGCTTATTATTATTACACCATAAATCTTCAAAATGTGTGTTCCTAGTCTCCAGGAAAATTTGAAAATTTCCTGAAGATTTGTGTACTGTTAATATTTTTGTGTATCTGGAGGTTGGGAGAAAAAGAAACATCAAGCTGTTTTTATGACTGTTGCCAACAAAACTAGTCAGGGTTATGTTCCCAGCACCTGTTTCACCATTGCCCTACAAACTGTAGGGGCAAACAGTAGGCACAGCGGTTACAAAGAGGGAGCTGCAGGTTTTTTTCCTGAAGAAACAGAAGTTAAGTAAAACCATAGGGGATAAACCTGAACTAAGAATATTTGGGTGTCCTACTGCAGACTTGTAGGAATAGGCCTGCAGATAATGAATGTGTCTACAAGCGTAGGGGGTTGTGTTTAAACATCACGCAGTTTACTGATTGATGTAGACAGAGACTTAATGGGGAAGTTTGACTCTTTAAGTTCATGTTTAGTCTTCTCACTAGTCTACATAATGTCACTGTTAAACTTGTCACAATTCTTTGCAGATATGTCTCTGAAATGTTGCCAGCACTTTACAAAAAAGATTAATATCTCCTTCCCCTTTGCATGAGCTGTCTTGAGAAAAATAGTTAACATATTTGCTCTTCTTTCAAGTAGATTTTATCTTGCCCTATATAGAAATATCATGAGACTTGAACAAAGGATATCCATATACTATATAAGAAATACATATCAGTTTATTAATGTGCTTGTGAATATATGACACTTTAGAAGTAGTAGAACTGTGATTCAGTTTCTCAAAAGAAAATGATTCAAGGTAGCAGGTCCTAATATATTTTTCTCCGAAGAAATACCTCCAGGTAAGGATAATATACAGATTTCCACGTAAATCCTGACATCCTTAGCTCAGTAAGTTTGGTTTGCACACTATCCTTAAAAGCTGGGGAATGCAGAGAAAGCTGAAGTTTGATGCAACCTGGAAAACCCAGTGAGTTTCTTGTTGCAACTTCTCATTTCTCTTACGTGTCCTTCATGGCACTGTGGATGCCACCTTCTTCAGAAACAGTTTGCCTATGGCAAACCTGGTTACCAGAACATCCCTAGGTGTCTAATCTAAATCTGAGATTGGCCTGCAGAGACCCACTAACAGTACACACAAGATGTTTAAAGCCTTACCAAGCTTGGTCTGACTCTTTCTCTGTTAAATACAGCTGATGTAGCTAGTGTCTGGTAGGCAATGTAGGGAAGCAGCTGATGCAATAAGATGCTTAACATTGTTTTAGAGCTAGAATCACAAATTCATGTGGTACTTTGGTCCTACAAAACCCGTAAGGAAGCTTCTGTGTGTTTTTTTGAGAAGGATGGGATGGAAGAACCTTAAAATTAAGAGAAATCTATAGGTCAAAACTACTTATGATGGATGTCATGCCAGATGAACATGTGGAAAACATTAGTTACTCTTTTCTCACTTTGTATATAACTTTACTTTTTGTACAGAATTTTACTGAATCATGTCATTACAGATGAAAATATGTCTTATCTCTTTCAAAAAAAAAAAAAAAGATGATTGAATGCAAAGACTTCTATTGTCTATAGCAACAATTTTTGCTAATGTTTTTTTCAGGATCATATTATAATATTTATTTGGCTGTGGGTAGAGGTAATAATAGAGGAAAAACTATCAGAGCATTGTCAGACAAGGTATATTTTTATTTTTTTTTCACTGAACTTAAATTGGGAAGTAAAAGAGGTCAAACATTGCTGGTAAGATTTTTGACTACATCAAAGTCACTGCTGTAGCTTCATTGTCTTCATCAAGACGTGTATGTACTATATTTTCCTATTTACCTGTGAAGTTCATCAGACAGAAAAGGTGGGCTGATAAATAAAAAAAAAAATGGGTTTTAGACCTCCTTTAAGAAAATGAAAATTGGAAATATGTTATGGATTAATCTCATTTTGTAAAAGCACCATAACTTTCAGTTTTAGCTTTAGATTTTTCAGTTTGCTTTCAAAAATGTGGAAAAAAATTGTAGTTTTGTAATTACTTCAGTGTTTTTTTCACAGTTAAAACTATTGAGCTACCTAACAACATACCTTGAATATAGGAAGTAAGATTATATTTTCTTTAGTATTTAATTGTTCTATTATTAGGATTCTTTCCCTGTTTCAAAATGCAGAAAATTCTAAGGTTTTTTTGAAAGTAAACTACATTATTTTAATGCATAAATTTACTTAAGCCTCAATGAGTTACTCTGACTTGTAAGGCTTTTACTTTTCCAGTTGCAAGCAATAATGATACTGTAAAGATATTCCATTTGAGAAAATATTTAAATAAACTTTCTTCATCCAAAAATGAGATGCAGCATATTTACATTTTTATTTGATGAAGCCTGTTCCTGCTATCTTTGTTCTTAATTTGGTCTCAAAAGAATTAGTAGTAAGAGGAAAAATAGTCTGTAAATATGTATGAAATCAAATTTAGAGGGTAGGCTAAAAGGTATTGACTGCCAGCAGTGCTAAACGGCAGGAGGGAAAATTTCCTCCATAGTTTTCTTCTTGGCTGGAAACACATTGCCTTCCATCTAGATTATTTAATCCTCAAAATGCACATCAAAGCTTCTCATCGGGTGGTGTATGTCTTTACAGGCAGTTGAATGTCAAAGATCTAGCTTAAAGATTTTTGAAAAATGTAAAACATAATAGATCCCAGATAATAACACAGCAGTGAAGCTCCTGTACTCTTCCTTCTAGCGAAGTACTGGTATCACAGGTTGTAGCTAATCTTTGTGGCAATAGGAAGAGCAAATTTCCTACATGAGAATTTGTGACATCCATCCAACAGATAGAAATAAAATGATCAAGTCATGTTACTGGACTAATATTAGCTTGTTAACAATTCCCTTCTCTCTTTACACTTGTGGCTTGCCAGAACAATAGGCTGTGAGTTATCTCACTCCTCCAGCCCAATTAGACAGTGGAAAAATGTATGTAAAATATGTATGAAACATTTTCCTCTTGTATATTCTTAACAGGATGCAGGCTTCAACGCTGTCCCTCTAATTTAGTTCAGTCTTTGGCAAGAGCTGATTACTTCTAAGGATTGCATCAATTCTCGTGAATGATTATCCTATTCTTAGGGAGTACCTTTAAAACCTTTTAAACAATTTTGTTTTGTATTTCTGAGCTTGAATTTTGCTCTGACATGAGTACATAAAATAGCCAGGCATTTGTAAGGAGTCCTGCCAGGAGAGACTGCAGAAATGTGGTAGCTGGAGTGTTTCGCTTTTTAGTGCTAACCCTATCACAGGAGTAGGGCTTACCCCACAGCAGCTGCCCAAATAGAAGGGGAAAAAATAAAGATGAGTGAGAATTAAACAGAGCCTTTTCATTCTGCAATGAAGATTCCCTGTTCTTTCTTTTTACATTAGAGTCTCCTTCCTCTTTATTTGTTTAAATACAAGTGATACAATATTTCCTATAGATGGCTCAGCTGTGACACAGAAATGAGGTAGCATTGATGAATACTCAGGGGTTTCATTTCACACCTGTTTAAGACAGCCTTATTTTTTAAAATCCTGAATAGTCTTGTTCCCATCTCTATCCATGACCTTCCCTTTCTTTTTTTCTAGTTATCCTCTACTTGTAGCAGTTTTTCTTTCCAGTAATCTTATCTCTAGAAGTGCAAAAGCACTCTGTTTCTTCTACCTGGAATTTCTACTTTATCACCTTTCTGTCTTTCCAGACCTCATTGTTTTCCATAAATTTTAATTTCCAGGCAATTGTGACACCCAACATATTTTAATCTCTCAAGACAGTCATCCCCTCATCATGCCCTTATTTCCTCCCTCCTTCTATTGTGTTTTAAGTAATACTCTTCTGTTAACTGACATATTCAAACACAATTTCTATTTCTGTTAAAGTAACAAAGATTTAGCCTAGCTTTATCTCATCAGAATTTGTCTGGCCTTTTGGTGGCTGTAGGGCTTTAGTGATATTTATGAGGGAAAGTTAAAACACTGCAAAGGGAAGTATTTGACAGAGTTAAGGCCCCTCTCCCTTCCTTGGCCCAATCTTAATTGTTTTAATTGTGATATGAGGTTGGGGAACAGCCATGTAGGCCTCCCACCTCTAGAATAGCCACTTCTTTCCTATCATTTGTTACTGGTTTTTAATTCTATTTCTCCAACCAAAAAATAGTAATTCATCAGTTTAAGAGGACTTCAAAACATATCCTCACTGGTTCACTTCTGCATTTCTCTTCCTCTTCATTTTAATCTGTGGTCTTCAGAAGCATTCATCAGTATGCCATGTGGTATTTCAAGAATGTCCAAATACATTCCAACAGTTAACGTCTGTTGGCTTCCTCTGTGTAGTTCATGGGTTTTGGATAGATTAGCCATTGACCTTCCCCGTCTAGATTGTTTTGTTTGAGCTCAGTGAATTATCTTGTGTCAGTTGCTGGAGAGGTAAGACATCATTGACATCTAAAACATATATAGCCAAAAGTGTGGATGACCTAAACGGCAGGGTTGCAGAGGCAGCCTGGTTGTGTGCTGGGACTCAGTGTTTGGGGCAGCCTCAGGAATCTGTGCCCGACAGGTGTAATGTTGTCAAGGTGTGTTTTTGCTACTGCTTCTGCCTTTGCTTCTCATTTGGAAGGCAAATGAATCGGCATTCGCTCTACTTTCAGAGTACAGACTAGTCAAACATCATCCTTGATGTGCAACCTTTGACTTGAATGTGAGAGACACTCATTAAAGTCAAAGAATGATGTAGTACAATATGTGGCCTTTCACTCCTAATTGAAAACTGATCTTATGCAGAGAAGGCACAAGTTCTGTTTAACTCACTGACTGATTTAAGGTGTCATTGCATCTTGAGAGGTACTCAGTACTACTCTGGGTTAGACTATAATAGGGATATTACTTTATTGTCAAGCCATTGCAGTAAGCGTGTAAGACCAACAGCAGTGCCCAATGAACTCAGTAGTCATCAAATAGTAATATATCTTGCAAGTAACTCTACCCTAATTATTTACAATAAAAGAAAGATATCAAAGAAATGCATCAGAGAAGGCATTATGTAATTAACTAAAGATGTATTTGTATTGCATCCAAGCAATGGGGAATGTGCATTTATCACCCTGAAGCATTTCTTTTCTCTTTTTCAATGTTCTCTTAAATATTTTCAGTGGTTTAAACTTTTTTTTTTTTTAATTTATTGCTCATTTGACTTAAAACCCCCACAGTACCATTTTTTTTTTTTTTTTAATGATTTTAGGGAACTCAGCAAAGCTTCCAAGGAAAAGTAGAACTGACTATAAATGTAATGTATAAGTCTATTATGATTTCTGCACACTGAAAAAAAGACTTTATAGTGCAAAAACATTTGTTTAGTGATCTCAAGGTTAAATTTATATTAATTATATTTTTATTAAATAGTGATGTGCTTTGGTTTCTACTCTGAACATAATATCTCAGTTTAACTTTAAGGATTAATAAATTGCAAATGGTTGTATATTTTAAATTCTTCAATGATTTTAACATGTAATAATCAAACTATCCACTGTTTATAGTAATAGCACATATATGCTCTACTGAAAACATGGTCGACAAGCTGTGTAAAAAGGAATTCTCTGTAAGCACACAGTAAGCAACTTTTTCCTACATAGCCCAGAACTTCTTCAGAGCTCATTTTGTGTTTCTTGTGTCTATACTACTCTATGGTGTTTGAGTACCATGTTATTATATTTATTTTAGTTTTTAGTGAAGTTTGGAGAAAAGAAAAAAGAAAAGAAATTTTCATTTGTTTCAGGTTAAATATTCTTTACAAGGAGAGGGGAACAGAGAATAAGGGAGCATTGTATAAGAAAAGAGACCAACTAACAATTACTTTGCTGAAATAATTGTCTGGAGAAAAATCTGATCTAAATCAATGGCTGCACCTGCCAAGGTTAGAACATTATTTATTTAATTAAATTTGATTGTGGAAGGCTGCACTTGCAAACATCTGTCTATAATTCGGAACAGAAATCTTACTTCTTATATTCACATTCTGTTTCTTTGGATAAGTGTGATTGCTTAGTCATAAAAGTGATTTGTTTAGAAAAGCTTCTTTTTATCCTGTTCATTAAGTTCTATATCACAAAATACAGAATAAATTTAGAGCTTGTAGAAGTTTATGGAAGATTTTTTTTGATGAAAAATAATTACGAAGTTAAAAGTGTAAAGCCTTAAACCACAATAGAGAGGAAGAGGATTTTCTACTATATGACAAATTGATATTGATTTCAGTGGGAAAATGCAGCCCCTGAATATTTTTTGTTGCACCCTCTGTGAACAGATTTTGTAACAATTCTGTATATTCTGAAGACAGACACTCAGTGTCAGGGCCTTGTCATCTCTGGTCAGCAAAGTAGTTTGTCAGGAGAGTTTTCAACTATAAAAGCATCAGTAACTCATCAGAATATTTGTTGAGCTTTTCTGACAAAAGAGACCAATGTCTGTCTAGAACAATCCGGAGTTTTCCTTTGCTTCCCCTAGGAACATGTAACCTAGTTCCCCTAGGCCAGTTCCCAAAACCTGTACAAAATGGATAGACTGTTCCTCTGGACTCTGTTTATTTGTAGCACACAGCAGTATGACTGCCTGTTTCTTCCCATGTGTGAAACCCAATGAGTGACAACCATTAATGAAGCACATACTGGGGCTTGAACAGACATCTCACTGAGCGTGGCAAAAAGAAATTTCTAAAATAAAAATTCACAAATGGTGTCACTGATTTGAAATCTAGCTTTATTAGCCATTAAACACCAATAGGCTGTGAACCCATGCAGGGACATGAGGAATAACACCTAGATACCTAGTAGATCATAACCATGCATATAAACAAACAATCCAGTTGCTTAAGGGTTATAGAAATTTAAATGCAAATAGCACTTGGTAATGATACCCTGGAGACTGATGCTGTAGTCAATTTCTGGAGGATGCAGCATGGTAAACTTAGTTTTTGCTACTGGTTTCCTTAGAAACTGGAACAAGATATTGTTCAGGACACAAAATAATATCCTGTTTCACTGACTGGGGATCTTGAACTAAAAAGTAATTGATTTTGCATGAGACACTGGATTGTCTTGTACTCTTTCTAGGAAATGTTATGGCACAAAATGTATATATGTTGAAGAGGTTTTAAATCTGCCATTTTTGTTCTAGTAATTTGAATGTGTAAGTACTAAAACTTGAAAAATTAGCTTTTAAACCATTCAAGGGGTCAGTTCATTCACAGTGCTTGTGAATTTTAAATACTTTACTCATAATCTAATCACTGCCCAACCATATCCAGTATTATACTTATCAAGAAATAAATCTTCATGTATACCTTGATCATGAAAGGATTCATTTAATATTTTTAGCAAGTGAATGTGTATAAAATATGTCATAGATTAATGAATAATGTTACTTAGAATACATCATAAATGCAGATTAAGAGCTATGGAGGACTGCAAATAGTTATGCCTACAGGGAGACATTAAGGTCATGTCAAGATTTTGTTCATGAGGAGAAGCTACTGTATTCCCGAATGAAGCATGTCTTAAGAATATTTGGCAAAGTTGTATTACAAGTGGACACTGTCGCTCTCATTTATGCGTGTATTTGAATAGTCAAGTATATATATGAGTGCTTAGAACATGTCCAGATTTGAATGCCTAATTCTAATGGACATTGGATTATATTTACATGACCTTAATGTGAAGAGGTGTAATGGTATAATGTAAATTATTATTTCAGTTGTTACTTTAAAAGAAAACGAAAATGTTTCCTCAAGGTTGGACAATATAGACAGGGAATAGAAAGAACAAAAGTTAAAGAGAGAAAAATAAATAGACTAGTATGATCATTGTTTTTATATCTCACATTTTTTCCAGTTTTGTTCGTGAAAAGACTAATATTTTTGAGGGCTCTAGTTTTTGACTTCTAAACGAACCTAGCTCTTTAAAGGTATGAATGCTCATTTTCTGAAAATTGAGTCCATGGTATCCTAGACTGGGCACCCAGAAAATAAGTTGAGGTTGATTTTTTATTTTTTTTTTTAATTGTCTGGTTTCTCAATCAGATTTCATGGAATACTAGTTTCTCTTTTTCCCACTTCAAGTTTTAAAAAATGTTTTAATAATATCCTATGCATTCATTCTATCATTTTACAAATCCTATCAGAGATATTGCTGGTAAGTATACATCGCTTCCTAGTCAAATTTCTAAAGAGTTATTTGTTAAAAGAATGTTGTTGATTTTTTTATTTTCTCAAAATATGCAATACATTTTTGTTTTGTCTGTTTTCGATAAAGCAGATACAAGATAGTTATTGTTGGCAAAATGAAATTCCATGCCTCATATAAACCTTTTCATCACTGTGTTTTTGTGGAAATCATTATTTTATGGATGTTAAACACAGATGAAAGATTATTCATGATTCATTCTGCAAAATAGGATTTTATAAAGAGCACTTCTCTAAATTTTATTTTAATATATTACAGTTTATCTTTTGTTTATGTGAACACACTTTCACATCAGCTTGGAACAGTGTATCTTTCCTCTCTCCTTCCAAGCATACGTTGCTTGTATCAAAGAATAATCCTTTTTTTATATTAAATGTTCTCTACACCTAGAAGTTCATTGTGCAACAGTTTTTTTACAAGGGCATTGCGGAAGAATCAATAAGCTACAAAAACAGTATACATTCAGATTCTGTTCGGGTATTAATGTTACAGCAAAGAAAAGTTGGAGCATTCATGAATTTAAATATTTTTCGTATAAACTATGTAAATATAATGATTAACAATCAGCTACATTCAGTATTCGGGACATGCAATGTAACATTTTCCTAATTATACTTACCAATGTGGGACGATATGACTGCAGAGGAAGATTAAACTATTTGTATTTATTCAGTGTTGCTTTATAGCATTGACCAGGAAACTCACTTTTCCAGTACTGAATGCAAGAATCTAGAATAACCTGAAGAATTTGATCAGGGTGGCAGCAGCCTGTGCTAGGCTTGGGTAGAGATGTCAAGCTAACTCATTCTGTATCAGCAGGCATTTTAGCTACCTCTGTCATCTGTAATCTCACTGTTGATAAGGTGATTTAAAACGCAGGCAAAATTCCTGCTTAGTATTTCGGCTTTATCTATAGCTCTTCAAATAAACCAAACAAAAAACCCCCACCTGGCAAGCAAGCTTCTGTTTTCAGTTATTCATGTTTTATTAAAATAAACAAGTAGTTCGCAAGCAGTGGAACTAATGAAACCTGGTGTGCTGTAGCTGTGTGTCTAGTGATGGGATTGTGTGAAGACTAATAAGTCGCAACTGAAACTGAAGATTTCCCTGAAATCAGGACATGTGTAATGTCCCTTCTGTCCCATGGAATCTCTGGTGTCTATGGAAAGATGAGCTCATATTGCAGTGTTTCCCAGAGCAGATGCCATAATTGTGGTTTTTTTTTTTTTGTTTGTTTTTGTTTTTTGTTTTTTTTTTTTTTTTTTTAACAGCAGCCTATTCACACAACATTTAAAGAAGTTTAGTATCTATATAGCTAAATCAGATTTTGTGGAAATATGAAAAAACCCTGACAAGTTACTGTGGACAGGAAAATGATGTAAACACAGGAGCACTCCTTCACCCTGCTTGCTCATGAAACAAGGCTAAAAATTTTCCCAGTATGCCTATAGTAATGACCTAAGGAAAGGCTGTCTCACTTTAATAGGTGTTTGTAGGGCCCCCTCTGAGCAATGCCAGAGTTGGGATTGTCCCTCTATGGTTTTATTTTAATGGCCACTGAGGAACTGGAGTTGAATGAGAGATTTATGATGTCTAACGGGGCTGTAATTGCTGCCAGCTCACTCTGAGAGTTGCTCCACCTTGTCATCCCTGTCATTTTGTACTTTGATGTCAAAGGTATCAATCTAGCACTGTTTGTGTCCCATGTTGTAAAGCTTTGAGAAATTTGGTACTTATGACTCATTATGGTCTTGAGAAGCTTGGTGAAACTGTTTTGTTAGTTTCTGTAACAGGCTTATATGTTTCAGTTTTTCAGAAATAATTGTTGGAATTTGGATGTTACAATGTAAAAGCTTACCTTCATAGATGTGTGGTTTCTGTTTATGGTGTAAAAAAAGGCAATAGATTTTTGTAATGTATTAATTTGTTAATTTGTAGTATATATGCACAGATTAACAAGGCTGCTTTAGTTCATATACCCTGATAAACTGTTATTGTAGTCAGACTGTGTTTAAAATACTTTGTAAATTAATGCTTGACGATGTTGACACTTTGGTGATTCTGTGATGTTTACATCACAGGCAAACATGACTTTAATCAACTGAATACAATGTTTTGAGAATATTACATTGAACAGGTGGTTTTAAAAGCTAAAGAGGGAGTCCTGGTGTCCCGATACTGGCTATTTTTTGTGTCCTGGGCACACTGGGGAGTTGTGAGTGTGGGGCAATGGTTTCAGTAGGACTTGGTGAGAATGCTTGTTTGACTTGATAGTTGTTTATTCTAGTCCCTGATATTTATTATATGCAGATACAATATTTTCTCTAAAAACTGAAACAACTTGTATATTACTTTTAGAAGGGCAGTTAATAACAATGTGCTTTACTCTACTTGGCTTTCCTCAGCAGTCAGGCATAGATTCAGATGGGAGAAAAAAATGTTGTGGAGACACAAGATGGAAAAAAAGTGATTGTGTGTGATAAGTATTTGGACCCAGCTATCTGCTGCAGTTACACTTTTGCTGTTTAAGAAGGAGTGGTTGTTTGGTACTTGGATTGTTTTTTTTTTTTAAAGTCCGTTACTTCCATTAAGAAAGCTGCCAATGCTGTGTTCTGCCTTATTTGTTTGGAGTTTGATTTTATTCTAAAAGCAGCCTCAGTGTTTTTGGCACCACAAATTCACCAACTGGGTTCTTAAAGACACTAATACAGAGACAAAGAAGAAAGAGAAACAAATCTAGAATAAGAACAATACTTGGAAATTATATAAAAACAATATAACAAGACCATCAAAGTGCTTAAAAGCCTACACAACTGTAAAAGGCAAAGTATTATGTTTGTGTAGTCTGGCATATTGTTCTCTAGGGCAAGGACTGAACTTGCAATCATTGTATGCCGAACAGATTTCTGCATATTTGAACATTAACGTTTTCTTGTGATTCCCAGTCTTCTTGTTCTTTGGCTTCTTTTCTTCCATTTAGGTGGTAAGTTGTTTATCAACTTTATCACTACCAACTTTCTAAATTTAAAACAGGGCGTTTTTTAAAAACTGTCTATGTTAAGATTTGCATGCAATTCTTAAATACTAAATGGAGGTGTTATTTAGCTGGTACTACCCTGTATTTTGTTCCTATAATGTGTCCTCATCAGAGGGTTACAATAACTAAAAAAATGCTTCTACATCACTGTGGTTAGATCAGTTCCTGTTCAATGTTCATGTACTGGTATCAACTAGTGGCTGTGGACACCTTTCTTCTTGTAGCTGCATCCTGTACTCTTATAATTGAGAAAATCAAGTTCCATCAAATTTCTTTTTGCTTGTAATTTGTAGATAGATAAATACTTAAACCTAAAGAATAGTCCAAAAACTTGATGAAGTATCTAAATGGGTACAAATTTTATGACTCTCTACGTGAAAATTGTGACCGATGTCAGTACTTGAAAAGAATAATGCACTCACAGTTTCAGATGATACAAAACATAGGTTGCTTGTAACAACACATCTTGTATTCTTGTTTCTCCATTCCCCACACTAGCAAGTGTTGTAGACCTCAGCAGGTGTTGACTTGGAAATTCTTAATGATATGATTAGTTTCTAGTCAGCTGCTCTGTATTGTATGATGGAAAAGGGTTGGGGGGAGCTATATGTGGGACTATATGACATTGAAAACAGAGGAAGTTAGGAATATCTGCTGAAAGAAGAATCCTGGTAATGAGAAAAGTATTAAATTATGAGTAGTACAGGATAATGTAATTCTATGTGATGGTGGAATGTATTGTTTTGGTTCACAAGTTTCTATTCATGATAAAGTGGGAAAGGAAATCCTTAAAAGGCTTCTGTCTGTCTTTCCAAGAGAAGTTAGTTTTAGACATGAGTTATGTGTCATCTGGTTTTGGTGAATAATCTAACAGTGTTTTTAAAAGTGATTCTCAGTAGAGCCTGCATTTCCATATAACAACATATATAAAAAATATTATATGTAGTGAAATAATGCTTTTTGCCTTTTTTTAAAAAAAAAAAAAACAAACAAACAAAAAAAAACCCCAAACAAACTATGGAATAAAGATCAAGTTACCTTTGGCCATGAACAGAAGTTTTCTTTTGGTTGTATTTGTTAATTAAAACCTTATTGTAGGGCATGTAATAGAGAGTTATCTATCAAAGCCTGAACTGTAGCTTTAAAGACATTTCCTGTCCATTGATATTGACTAGTTGCAAGTTGGACTGGAGAGAATAGAGAAAAGGGGATTTCTCTTTTTTTTTGTTGTTGTTTTTTAATATACTACTTTATTTCCAATCATATTATGCAAGGAAAAAACCCCGCCATCCTGCCTTGTGACTTGTTCTCACAGCTGCTTCTGTAGCTCATCAGACACTGTTCAGCATTTCATCACTCAAAACTGGACAAAGATGTCACAAGTGGAATTAATCTCTTCTGGCCTAAATGAGTTTTAACTCCATGTCTATGCCAAGTCACAGTGAGAGAAGACTGTCTAGGTCCAGAGCATCAATTCTTTACTTTCAGGAATATCGTCATGTGAAATTCTGGCAGTCTGTTAAACAAAAGCCTGATTTTATGTCTTTATCTGAAGTTTCAAAGCAGAAGAACTGCTAGAGACTGAACCATACCATCAAAGGCATTTCTTTTCTCTGTCTTTCCAATCTGGTGAGCTACCTTTTTATTTTTTCCTCTTTTTTTTTTTTTTTTTTTTTTCCATGAGACTGGGATCCTGTGCAGATGAATTACGGGACGTTTGCCTGAATGAAAAATCACTGCAAGAAAAAAGCTTGTAGCTGAGCTTTTACCCCAGAAATACTTACAGATACCTGTCAAAATGTGGATTTGTGGGGCAGTGAAGAAGAGGAGAGCGAACAGCTCCCACTGCACTACTGCAATTCACTTTATTTCTCAACAGCTCTCTTGCAGCTGTGTGGTATCTACCTGGCTAAGGGATGGCCCTACTGTCAACTCGAATTTAATGGTCCATTGAAATATTTCATAGTAATTACTTCTTTGAAAAGGTTATATCCTCACATATGTGTTTGGAGAGTGCATTTAAAAACATTGTACACATTAGTCTTGAAAACAGTCTTACTCTGAGGAATATGAATCCCAGATTTTCTACTAAGGGAGAATATTGCAATAACTGGTCCACTGAGCTATTGGTAAACTACGCTAAGGCATCCGCATGAGTACTAAGTGTTTGACTGAGGCTGCAGAAAAGCATCTGCTTTCTTTGCTATGGCCTGGAATATTTTTCTGTTTAAGCCTGCATGGCTCTTTTCCTGGAGAAGAGGAGAGAGAATGTTGAGGGAGTTTGTAAACATGTGGCATCTTTAATTCTGAATTTCCTATTTGCTTTAGATATTTTAACACCTTCTTTAATATTTTAATGTAGGTTTTTTTCCCCTGAAGTTATATACTTTTTTCAGTATGGCTCTTATTAACTGCTTTCATAGGTCTCTTTTGCACAAATAAAAAGTGAAATACCTTCAAATGTATCTCTGACTTACTCCATCTAACATGTAGTGATGGCATTTTGATTTTCTTTTTGGCCTCAGGGTTATGCAGTTCTTCTCAACACTCAGTTTTTCCCAGTCATTAGTATGTAATGTTATACTTTACAGCTCCACCGTCCACCAGGCCTCTGCTATATAATCTGCATCTACCTCTGCTGAAGTTTCATGCTTAGTTTGCTTCACAGCTGATTCATGCATTTGTTGCAGTATATCTTGAGTCCTTCCTAATTTTTCAAAGTCATTCACCTATGCATCTCTGCTGGGCAGGCTGTCTGAAGATGCAAATACACCCTTGTTACCCTGGAAGTCTACCTTGGCCATCTGGTAGCCACTGACTTTAAAAGATTATTCTTCCCAATTTCACACATTTTCTGGGTTCCAGTCCTTGCTTTTAGGGCTGCATCCTGTCCCCTCCATCCTTGTTTCTCTGTAACATCTGCTGATCCTATTTCCTGCAAAAAATATCAATCATTCCCATTTGACAAATGCTTACTCTTACTCTTTTTCAGAAACAGTGAAGTTTTACCCATTTTCCAGTCAGATAAGTTGTCCTTACCTATAGCAGTTATTGAGTCTTATATCCCTTGGTTTTCCTCATTCAAGACCCCTGTTGGAACAAACCATTATACAGCAAATTAAATTATCCTCCACAGTCCATTTAGACATAGTTAATGTGCATCACTTGAGTTTTCTCAGACAGCAGGGGATTCTCAGGCCACAAAGTAAAATCCTCCACATACTCTCAAACAAATCAAGGTAATTTAAAACCTCAGACTTACAAAACCTGAATTTCTTGCTTCACTTGCAGGAGAAAAGCTCATGTGAAGTCAGGCTAAGTAGCACCTTACTAGCAAGAAGACCACTACAAACCTAACCCTAAAAGAGGTGAAGGCTGTTCTACAGGGAACAAGCCAAGTCCCCTATCTCAACCCCGCCACATCACTTGCCTCAAATAGATGGTGGTATTCTTCATACTTATCTGGAAGTTCCATATGATTTGACCATTTTTGGATGTCCTCTTCTTTTTCTCAAAACAGTCTCCAGATTCTAAGATATTTTTGAAAATTAGATTTTTGTTTACTCATTTTTAATGATTAGGTAGGGGAAAACACTTGGTTTTTACAATTGCAGTTGCTATGTATGTGTATCTATTTTTAATGCGGCTGATTTACTTCTGTGTAGCACCCAAGATTAAATTCCATGTGGAACTGTAGATTTTCAGTCAGGTACAATGCTTTTTTTTATTTAGAATTGATACTGAAAAGAATTGTCATTTTCTTTGTGCCTTTTAGTTCTGTGCAGCTAAAATATACATAGGTGCAGCCTTCTAAGAAGGCTGACATAAAAGGGTGAAGTCTCAATAAGGTGAACAGGGAATTGCATGACTAACTCCTGTTATTAATAATGGGAGTTGTGTTCCTTTTCCCTATGTACTCTGTTGAAAATTGTATCCCTAAAGAAGTTGACAACAAATACAGTTTCCCTGTTTAAGTTGCAAAGCACACTAACATCAAGGTCACTTGCTCCATTTGACGGAAGAAAAAAAATACTATATAAAATATGGATAGAGTGTCAATCAAAACTGGTTTTACAGTATACACTATGGTAATGTTGAGTCATATTGCTTTTTCATTTTTAAACACAACTAGATATGGTAGTTTGGCAGCACTGTTTTTACAAAGACAGTGCCTTCAAACTTCCATAGCAAGACTGGAAATCCTGCCAGGTAAAAAAAAAAAAATGTTATTGAAAACCTTTCTTCCCTTATAGGCCCATTTTGACAGGAAATCTTTGAGAGGCAGCAGCAATGAAGTGCCCAGAGATTTTATCTGTCTTCTTTTGCTTCAGGAAATGCTGAGCATAGGCTCCCCTATTAGGCAAAATACACGAAATACCAAATCCCCTTAACAATCATCTTCAGTCTGCTCTTAGGTTGACAGTTTTCTGTGTCCTAGTCTGTCAAACAGGGCCTGTTACTGAGACTCATATTACTGGGACCAATGTGAAAGTGTTTGACAGTACAGTACTTTGAGGGGAAAAAACATATTGTCAGTGCTTACAAGTTATCTCGTCCAATCAATTTTGCAGGGACTAAATCAGAATAAAATATATCTTACAGGAAATATATTGCTTCACAGTGTTTTTTCTTCTGCTCCATAGTGTTGACATAAAGATTCAGTTTGAAGGCATTTTCTATTATTCTGTGTGATTTGGTAAAATTTGGCAAATATTAGCTGCTACATTATAGTATCCAATAGTGCTTTTTATTTGTTTCTGACAGATGCCAAATTTAAAATTTAAATAATGCTTCAAGAATGAAAATGACAGCTTGCAGTAATTCTGCAGGTGTCCAAGCAGATGTACTTCCAAAAATAATTAGACAAAATATGTAGAGATTGCAGGAAATATGAAAAAATTAACCTCACATTTTCACGAGTAGACTCTGTATATGTTTGGGCATTTTAGCTACTTTAAAACTGTCAGTTATTAAGAAACGTTCATATACTTCCAGAACAATGAATGCACATGAAATGTAAACCATCTTAAGCCAAAAAAACCAATCTTGCCATTGAACACAGAGTAGGAGAAAAAAAAAATATTTGAAGTGTCTTAAACTAGCAGTCTTAAGGAATTTTCTTGAGGAATTTTATCAACTAGGCAATTACCAAAGAAGGATATGAAAGAAACAGTCTAAAACATGGATTCTTCCCTCAAACTATATTTAGCACAGTGATCCCACTGACTTTGCTGGGTATAGTCACAATTTATGCTAGAGGTAATGAAAACAGAAAAGGAAATAAAGTATGTGTATTTATTTCCAGTCAGCTGTATGCATTTCACCAAATGCAGAGGTAAAGATGAGAGTGAAAGCTGATTTTTGAAGTTTTTCTCGCTTGAAATGGGGGTTGTGTATGTCTTCACTGCCCCCCAAGAAAATGCATTCCAGGAGTAACCTTAGATAGTAAACATTCTGCCCCTCTTTTTATCTAATGCTTCACTTCAGAGTCAACACAGCAAAAGCTGAATGTCACAGGTGCTGGAATACTGGCAAGTGATGTACTAAAGACAGAAAACAAAAATGTTAAAAAGTAGTGCAAAATAAGACAGCTCTCTTCCTAAATTATCTTTTCTGGTCTCAGTGGTTAAATAGTTATTGAATGAAACAAACAAGCAATCCTAAGTATAAGGATTGGAAATTAGGACTTGCTCATCACTTGAATATAACCTTTTGTCCTAACCTTTTTGAATTTCAAATCTTGTTCTTTCCATTCTGTGTTTATGGCCCAAATAAACTCAGTTTCTTTTCCCAGTACAGTGATGCAACTTTAACAAAAGGTGTTGCTGATGTCTCGTTATCAAGCAGCCTATGGCATAATGTGTGTCACTTGGGAAATAGAAGGCGTGATCCCAAATATGCTAAAGCAGAACAAGGAGTTTAACCTAGATTTCCAGTTTGCTGGACTAGATCTCTAATCACCAAGATATCATATCAAGTAGTAGGCAGACCCTTTTCCTACAGTAGTTATCTAAAAAGAAAGTTGTACTCCTGCCCTTTCTCTCCTTATGGAATGTATAAAGGATTTTAACAACTAATTAGGGAACGAAGGAATAAGTAAAAAAAAACCAACCCATACCATGGCTCCCTCTTACCCCCTCTTCCCCACTCTTCCCCCTCTCACCATCAGTCATTTAAAAGCAAAACCATTATGGAGAGAGCTCTGTTATATATGAATTAAACAAAGATGTGTCCATGAAGTAAGGTATAGGGGATAAGATTTGTTCTTCAGCTTTTTCCCTTAGGAGCGAATCCCACTCAGCTGAAGTAAATGAGAAGTTTGCTATTGTCCGTGGAGGTCACTGGAGCACACGTGTAGTACAGTGACAGGGTGGGAGGAAGAAAGATGTAGTGATCACAAGCATTTTTGGAGGGTACTGCTGTCCGTTCAAGTGAGAGAAGGAAGGGAGAGCACTTTTTATTTGCCTTTATCTTTTCTTTCCATCCATAGTTAGATTAGTAGTAGTAAAGACTTGTTAGTATTTTTGGCTATTCTCCTGCCCATTTTTTACAGCAGTTCCCTCAGATATATTTTTTTCAAGTCTCTCTTATCTTAGGCTATGGGGCATCTGACATACTGCTTGGTTAAAGATTCTAAAGTTTAATCAGCACAAGCTTCAACACTGTGTTTTGGTGTTGAGTATGAGGGGTGGAGAGTGGGTGTTGGCATTTTACTTAAATAAGTCTCAAAACCAGAAGAAAATTATTTTTCTACATTTGGTATTAATTGTGTGTGAATTCCTTTTTAATCTTCCAGGCATCTTTTTAATATTCTTTCACAAATGTACCTCTGATTTGTTTGACTTAAACCTGCTAACAAAACTGTGTGTAAAACTGTCACTATGGCAGTATTTATATCCTTACTTCTTCCTACTTCTCAGTTGAGCAAACTGCCATCCAGATTGTTCTGTGGAGGAAGTCTCGTGTTTCTTCATTTTTTAAATATACAAAATTCAATGGTATAGAAAACTTTAAATGCAAAACTTCACATTCTCTTCCATCACAGTATATTTGTTTGTGTAAGAGTCTTGGCTTGAGTATTTTAGTTTTTACTTTCTGCTCTCTTTATCCCTTTTATTCCTTTTTCTCCAGTCTATTAGTTTTCAAGGAAACCCTTTAATGTGATTGTTTATATGTGTTTCCATTGTATCTTCTATTTTATTTACACATTTTAGATCAAATGTTTTAATTAACTTAAAAAGAATGATAATGTAAGTATACTAATGCAGACTGCACATTACAAAAACAGTATTTATGATTCCTTTTTCATTGTGTCCTGTGATGGGATGAATCATTTTTTACCACCATAAAAAAAGAATGTGGTAAAGGTTTCAAAGAGTGGAAAAGCTGAACAAAGATTTGGGGGCATTTGAACATGTCGCTCCTCCCTCTCCAGTTCTTGGAGATTTGTCTGTGATACTTTTGAAACTGTAAAGATATGAAACAAACTTTATGGCAGATGCTATCATTCTTAGTTAAGCTGAGTCATTTTCAGCCCACTATCTTAAATGGTTTTTGGATTAGGCCCTAAAGAAAAAGATGTCATCTCGGAGATGTGAGATGGTTCTTCACAATATCAAAGGAAAAGTATTGCAAACAGAATTGACTTAATACAGAATCTTTCTTTACTCATTACAATTGATTTAACTAAACTGTCAGAAAATGTCAAGTCTTCTATTTGTGCCCCACAGAACTTTTTTTTTGTAGTATGTTATTCCTTTTTTTAAAATTTTTCCTTGCTGCAACACCCAGCATTTTGTTAAAATCTTAGATACTTTCACAAATATCTTTGATCTCTGCAAACACCAGCTACCTCCTCATTGGTTTCAAATAGTAAACAAACAGAAAACTCCCTTCTGTGTTCTGAAATAGACTTGAAGTGCATGTTAAAGGGACAGTTTTACTGTAATCCTCAACAATTATAACAGATGAAGTATTCCATCAATTTGATCTGGTATCCTGATAAACAAAGTTTACAGATGACAACTCTTCTCTCATGTTAAGAGGAATGCAGTGCCACAAGAGGACTCTGAGCACTACTGTTATTCATTCAGCAGCAGTCTTCTCTGCAAAGGTAGGAACCTTTATCACTGCTCCTTCTACACTAGTCAACTATCTATTCTTTCTTCCCTCTGCCCTACACCTCTTTTGACACAGTATACAGAGTGTCCTTGTTGCTGAAGCCTAAATAATGAAATGCTTTTTGAAACTTGTACTAAAATAGTGCTGATGGCACAGTATCAACTTTGAAGTGGGTGAGCATGGCTTGAAAAATCAAGAGACTTCAGTCAGTGGTGTGCATACATAATAGTGTTTTCTGTGCAGAAACAGCTGACAGCAGGATAGTTCAGGAGGATAATGGAGGTGCAAAAATAGGAGAAAGAATCAGTCCAGACAGAATCTCTCTCTATTTCTCAATCTTATGAAAAAATATTTAGATTTTCTGAGGATTTGAAAACAAAAATATTATCTTGTTTGTTATGGACAGATGAGATCTTCCTGCTGGTTATCAAAAGTTGGAGCAAAAGAATATGAAGTTAATGGATACATGCAGTATGAATCATTAAGTTTTTCAGTTCTGTATTGATGACTGGGAAAGGAGTGAAACTACACTGTGAAATAGTAGTGCTTTAATTCAAATAGAAATTTGGCTTTTTCTTGAAATTACAAATTCTGCCAAGAAATTGTGAAACTTGCTTTTTATATTCCCAGAAAAAGTGATAATTTTGGTAAAATGGATGGGTTCCTTATAAAGCACCTCATCCACTGACATTTTAATGTCTTTAATTTCTGTAATAAGTTGGTGTTAAAAAATAGTACATAACAAAAAAATACTGGCGATTCTGTCTCCTGTTGGGTTGTTCTGTCCTGGTGTAAGTTTTGTTTTTTCACTTTTTCTACTTTTTCAGTTTGTTGAATATAAGATCTGATTAACTAAACTCAAGAGTTTTGCCACTGATTTCAGTGAGGTAGGATTCAGTTCTTATTTCTGTTCCTTATGGGTTCATGGGCCTCCGTCCTCTGCCTAATTTCCCTTATTTTGGTGGCAGGCCCACTGTGATCTAGAATTGTCAAAACTTTTTTCATCCTGCTACATTTTGTAGGTGATTGCTTGTATCCTGTTGGTGCTAAAGATGAAAGTTTTACTGACGTTGTCATTTGTATCCTGCCATTGCTACCGTTCAGTATTTCATCCACAGGAAACTGTCTTGAACTGAAATGTTCAGTGTGTCATCTGCTTCTTAATTAAAATCAGTGTTCAAAGCCATCAGGTAACATAAAACATCAAGTAAAGATATTTTAGTATGTTGATATATTAAGAATGTTAGTTCAGCATTGAAAGAAAGAATGGCAAGTTTTCTCACCTTTATGGAACAGCTTTCAGAGGGGTTACGTCACCCATAAGAAAAGAAACATAGCTATGCTAAAGAAATACTCATTAGTTGCACATCAGTCTGGCATTTAACTAGCTTGGGACACCACTGTAGGCAGTGTAGAAAGGCTTTCTTCCCAGCACTGTGTTTAGTACCATTCTCAAGTTTTTATAACTGTTAATCTTGTGCTTTGTGACAGTTGAAACTTGTAACCTGGAGAGAAACAAGCTCTGAGTCTGGATTTTGAGTAGAAGCTCTTAGGATGAGGTATTGTGTCACTAGAAACTTGCCCCTGGCAACTCTCTTTTTTTTTTTTTTCCCCAAATTTTTCTAACAAAAAATTATTATTTTTTCTTTCTGATGTACAAGTGAGTAAATCTTTGTGAGACCCTAAAATAGAGACTCTATACAAATGTACAGTAGTATAAAAGAGGAGAATTGGGGTGAACAGTGCAGTGTACATGGATTGACACTCTGATGGAGCTCAAAGATCTCATGAAACCACCGTGTTTGCTTGAAACTGCAAGTCTTTGCTCAACCTTAATGCTTTTGAATCAGAGGTAAACTGGAATGTGAAATATTTGTCAGTCAGCTATATAACAAAATGTGACCATATTTTTCACTTCCTTTTTATATTATTCATCGCTCTTTACAAATTCCCCCAGAAAAAAATGAATTAAATGTGAATGGTTTTGTTTATTATCTTCTGATTGTGTCTTAATGCTAAATGCCACCACTTCCATGTTGCTAATGCTTCTTTCAGGGTGTTTAGAGATGCATTCTCTTTCCAGGTTCTCTTGGAGGCAAGATTCACTCTTAACAAGGATGAGCTCAGACCTTGTGTGAGGGAAAGAGTGTATTGAATTGAAACCCAGATAACTGTAGATTACGCAAGTGCAATAGTATATTTTCTTTGCATATCTAGGAAGAAAAAAAAAAGGAAACATATCTATCAAAAGCTCTGACTGCAATACCTGTACAGATGTCATTTTTCTTTTCCTGGTAAAGAAACCATTGGAAGATTGCCATTTTAATTAGGTTTAGTATAGAAAAAAAAAGAAAAAAGAAAAAAGAAAAAATAACTGCAATCTGCCATTGAGACAGAGACTTGCCAGTAACATTAAAGAATGCTATAATAGCTTATACAAATTATTCAATGACAGAAATACATACAGAGATGTAAGATACTTTGAATAAATAAAAATAAAGGCTATTAGTCTGGATATAGAGTCTAAAAGCATCACAGGCAGTCAAAAGTTTTGATTTTATATAGCTAGAAAAAAAATACTAAAGTCATAATCAATATGAGTAATCCCATGTAGAAGTGCAGCTGGTGGAACTGCAAAAATCATATCTGCTTTACAAACTGTGGTGGGTTGATCTTGGCTGGTTGCCAGACACCCACCCAGCTGCGTATTCACTCCCCCTCCTCAATAGGATGGGGGAGAAAAGAAGATGGAAAAGCTCACGGGTCATGCTAGTGTGACCAGGGCTGTGGAGAAATACCTGCTCCATGGTGATCTCTCCGTGGGCTGCAGAGGAGCCTCTGCTGTAGCGCCTGGAGCTCTTCCCCCCCTCCAACCTGGGTGTTTCCAGGGCTGTTTCTCACACTTTTTTTCCTCACTCTCCTATGCAGTGGTTTGCCCTTTCTTTAATGTATTTTCACAGAGGTGCCACCAGCTTTTCTGGTGGGCTCAGCTGTGTGCTGTGGTGGGTGGTGGGTGTGTTGCAGAGCTGGCTGGGATCGGCCATGCCTAGCATGAGGCAGCCCTGACCTTTTCTCAGAGACTCCTGAAGCCCCCACTGCGGACACCGACCGGGACACAGATACCTGATACACAAACACTGACAAAAAAAATAGTTTAATGAAAGTTTGAGAAATCTCAAAGGTAATTCTAAAACTTATTTAACTATGTCTTAAAACTTCCAACTTTACTTTCATGGGTAGTTTGCTTTCTTTTTACAAGTGACTTAAGAGTATCTCTTAAATTTCCCAGATGTCTGAAGGAGTTCAAGATAGCCTATTACTCTCATGCTACATGGGGTCTGGCCTCCCTCAGTACTGTGTAGGTTATGCTTTAAAAGGTGCAGTATATTGGTATTCAAACACTTAGATCTCAAAAGCTATTTTGAAGGTATTGATTTTTTTCATTTCTATATATTGATTTCTAGAAATTGAGACTGCTTTAAATAGAAGGGAGTTTTCAACTCAGTTATGAATCCTAACATGCAGTCTCTGAATCTTAAAAATACCACTGGTCGTGTTATTTTTAGGGGCTAAATCCAGAGAGACTCAGACACCTTAGATTTGCTTAAATTCATTGTGTCAGTGCCATTTCCACCCTAAAGCAGCAGCTCACCATGGTGCCGTAGTTTCTGCTTGTGGCTGTGTCTCCCTGAGTCCTATAGTGCTATCTGGCTTAACCCTTGCTCCCAGGTGTTACTGAGAGAGGATGCATTCCCTTGCCAGTTCTGTCTCTGGGGCTTGATTAATTAAAAGCTCCCAGAACACAAAATTTCTGCAGGATTGGTTTCCTTCCTTCCTCTCTCAAATCCTTTGAAAGATGTAGTAGCCTCATCTATGACATGCAGGACTCCAGGAGACCCATGTTCAAAACCTTGCTTTGCCTGAGTTGGACAAGGACTTTTATTAGTAACATCTTACCTGAAAGTCCTTTATATTTAGCTGTTGAGGATGCTTATTGTGAAGCTGCAGTCCTGAATTCAAGTACCTCCCTCAAGTGTGGTGTGAAAGGGATTTTATTGTCGATCTCCCAGGAAATGGTCTATCCATTTCATTTCAGTGTGTAAAAAGAGGGACAGTAGGTTTTTTTCCCCCTTTTTGTTCCATTTACTCCTCCGTATTTGTGAGAAGAAAAAACCCCACATCCTAGCTGCAATCTGTATATCACTCACATATTCATTACTACAAATGATGAATTGAATCACTACTTGCTATTCTGGAGTTAATGGTTTAATTATTTGAGAAGGATCATACACACTCTTCCATATTTGCTATCTTCTCATTTAAGTGTCTTTGTGAGGTTTGTCATGCTCATGCTAGGTTTTCTTTTATGTTTTCTGGATGCTGAGTCCATTTTTAATGGTTAGTTGTCAAATTACCGACAATATTTAGGGTTATGATGCCTAAATCATTTTTGTGTATTGAATCCTTCCTGCATGGTTTTTAAGAAAAATAGCATACAATTATTAGACAGACTGAAAGAACGATCACATAGAAACCCATCAGTTAGACACTGAATATGAAATGAGTACATCCTGAATCTATTTTTCTGGGCCAAGGGTTGTGAAAGTAATTGGAAAACTCTCTGTATAATTTGACTCAGAATCTAGTAGATCAATAAAAACTGAAAAATGCAGAGTAGCTCTAAATTTTCCCATATGGACAGAATTTCAGTTGATGTGCATTAAGATTCTTAAGTTTATGTATCTTGTTCATGCTAGATTCTAACATACTTTGCTATTAGGCTAGCCAAGCTGGTGAAAAGGGCTTTAAACTAAAGTTGACGGGCAAGCGGAACCTCTACCCATCCCACTCCTTACCAGCTTGTTGCCAGCAACAGCACTAGATGTCAAGAGCCTGGAGAGTGTCACAGGTCAGCAGGAGAGCACCCAAAAATCAGCAAAAAGGAATTCCAGCCAGTAAGCCAGCTTCATTGGGGACTCAACTTAAATGCCTCTATGCAAATGTGTGTAGCATGGTGTCCTGGGTTTGAGTTAATGGTGGGGTTTTTTGGTAGCAGGGGAGAGGGCTATAGGGGTGAATCCCTGTGAGAAGCTTCTCGAAGCTCCCCCAGCTCCAAGTCAGCTCCACTTCTGTTTGGAAACTGAGCCAGTCAGCTGCTGTGATAATGTATTTAAGGAGGGACGTGGTGAGGAGGAGTCAGACTTGTGAGGAGGAGTTGTGGCAGCTGCGTGAACACCGAGGTCAGTGGAGGAACGGAGGAAGAAAGGAGGGGGGAGGTGTGCCAGAGCAGAGACCCCCCTGTATCCTGTGGTGAGACGGCAAGGCGGTCCCCACCCCCCCACCCCCCCCATGAAGATCTACGGTGGAGCAGACATTGATTTATGGCCTGTGGTTTCCACGTGGATGGTCAAGGTGCTGTGCCCGAAGAAGGCCGGGGTCTTGTGTGAAAAGGTGGCCCCCGCTGTTGTAGTTCAGCGCTGGGAGGATTGCAGCATGCGGGGGGGTCCCATGCCAGAGCAGCTCGGGAAGGGCTGCAGCCAGTGGGAGGGACTCATGTCGGAGAAAGTTTGTGGAGGACTGTCTCCTGTGAGAGGGGGACCACGATGGAGCAGGGGGAAAAAGTTCCAGAAGCTCCCCCCACTGAAGATGGAAGATGCAACAGCACTGACTGTACCTCCCATTTCCTGCCCCTGCGCCACTGAGGGTAGGAGGTAGAGATATCGGGAGCAGAACTGAGCCTGGGAAAAAGGGAGGGGTGGGGGGAAGGTGTTCTCAAGATGTGGCAATGCTTCTCACTGACCTACTCTGTTACATGTTGTTGTTAGTGCCTGTAATAAATGAATGGGGTTTCTTTTTCCTTCCCCTAACGAGTCTGCCTTTTGCCCACTACCATAAAGGGTGATCTGCCCTTCTCAGTCCTATCTCAAATCCCAAGCCTGTCTCATTTGTCCCTTCTCATCACTGGAAGAGAAGGGAGTGATTTGCTGCGTGGTGCTTGGCTGCTGACAAGGCTCAAACCATGACACATGGGGAATAAAGAGAAGTTAGAGATAAGCGTATGCCTGCAAGGCTACGAACATATTGCCATCATGGATATGTGGTGGGATGGATCCTGACTGGAGTGTTGGAATGGAAGGATACAGGCTTTTTAGGAAGGACAGGCAGGGGAGACAAGGAGAGGGAGTTTCCCTCTGTGTCAGTGACCAGCTGGAGTGCATGGAGCTCTGCCTGGGGAGACAAGGAGCCAACTGATATCTTATGAGTCAGGATTAAAGGGAAGGCAGTCACAGGAGATGTTATAGTGGAGGTCTGCTACAGGCCACCCCATCAGGAAGACCGAGCGGATGAGGCCTTCCATAGACTGACAGGAGCAGACTCACATTCACAAACCCCGGCCCTCATGGAGGACTTCAACCACCCCAATATCTGTTGGAGGGACAACACTGCAAGGCACAAGCAATCCAGGAGGTTCCTGGAATGCATTCATGATAATTTCCTTCTCCAAGTGTTAGAGGAGCCAACAAGCTGAGGTATTATACTGGATCTTATTCTCACCAACAAGGAGGGGCTGGTGGGGAGTGTGAAGATCAAGGGCAGCCTTGGCTTCAGTGACCATGAAAGGGTGGATTTCAAGATCCTTAAGGCAGTGAGAAGGGAGTGCAGCAAGCTCACTACCCTGGACTTCAGGAGAGCAGCCTTTGGCTTCTTCAGGGATCTGTCAGGGTAGCATGACATAAAGCCCTGGAGGGAAGAGGAACCCAAGAAAGCTGGTGAATATTCAAGGATCACCTTGAAGAACCATCCACTGTAGGAAATCAGCTTTGACACCATCTAAGGAACCTGGGGGTTCAGAAGTCCATGGGACCGATGAGATGCATCCACGGGTCCTGATGGAACTGGTGGATGAAGTGGCTAAGTCACTATCCATCATATTTGAAAAGTTATGGCAGTCCAGTGAAGTTCCCACTGACTGAAAAAGGGGAAACATAATCCCCATTTTTCAAATGGAAAAAAAGAAGATCCGGAAAACTGCAGGCCAGTCAGTCTCACCTCTGTGCCTAGCAAGATCGTGGAGTGGATCCTCCTGTAAACTCTGCTAGGGCACATGGAAAATAAGTAGGTGATTGGTGACAGCCAACATGGCTTCACGAAGGGCAAATTGTGCCTTGACAAATTTAGTGGCCTTCTATAACAGAGTTACAGCACTGGTGGGTAAGGGAAGAGTAATTGACATCATCCAGCTGGACTTGTACAAAACATCTGATAGTGTGCCGCATGACATCCTTGTTTCTAAACTGGAGAGACATGGACTTATGGTTGGAAGAACCACTCAGTGTATAAGGAATTGTCTGGATTGTTGCACTTAAGGAGTTGTGATCAACAGCTCAATGACCAGGTGGAGGGTGGTGACAAGTGGTATCCCTCAGGGGTCGTTATTAAGACCAGTGCTGTTTAACATCTTTGTTGGTGACATGGACAGTGGGATTGAGTGCACCTTCTGCAAGTTTGCCAGTGACACCAAGCTGTGTGATGTGGTTGACATACTGGAGGGAAGGGATACCATCCAGAGGGACCTGGATAGGCTTGAGAGGTGGGCCCATGCAAATGTTATGAAGATAAACAAGGCTGAGTGCAAGGTTCTGCACATACATGGGTTGGGGCAATCCCAAGCACAAATACAGGGTGGACGATGAGTGGATTTATAGCAGCCCTGAAGAGAAGGACTTAAGGGTATTAGTGGATGGAAAACTGACTATGAGCCAGCAATGTCTGCTCACAGACCAGAAAGTAAACTGTATCCTGGGCTGCATGAAGAGAAGTGTGGCCAGCAGGTCAAGGGAGATGATTCTCCCCCTCTTCTCTGCTCTCATGAGACCCCCCCTGCAGTGCTGTGTCCAGCTCTGGGGCCTCCAACATCAGAAGGACATGGACCTGCTTGAGTGGGTCCAGAGGAGGCCATGAAGATGACTGGGGGGATAGAGCACCTCTCCTGTGAGGAAAGGCTGAGAGAGTTGGGGTTGTTCAGCCTGGAGAAGAGAAGGCTCCGGGGAGACCTTCTAGTGACCTTCCAGTACTAAAAGGTGGTCTACAGGAAAGATGGAGAGGGACTATTTATCTGGGAGTGTAGTGATAGAACAAGGGCTAATGGTTTTAAACTGAAAGAGGATAGATTTAGATTATATATAAGGAAAAAATTCTTTCCTGTGAGGGTGGTGAGACCCTGGCACAGGTTGCCCAGAGAAGCTGTGTCTGCCCCCTCCCTGGAAGAGTTCAAGGCCAGGTTGGACGGGGCTTTGAGCAACCTGTTCTGGTGGAAGGTGTCCCTGCTCATGGCAGAGGGTTTGTAACTAGATGATCTTTAAGGTCCCTTCCAACCTAAACCATGCTATGATTAATCAATATAGTGCATGAAAACAAATGTAAAACTATTACTGTTTTGTCATGTCATGAGTGTGTATTCCAACAGTTTTATATTTGAGAATTTGTTAAGTAAGCAAGCTGTCTGTTTTCACACACAGTAGGTTCACAGAGTCTCTCAATATAGAACTATTTCAGGTTAAAGGGAAATAGTGTTGGTAGGTTTGGAAAACTTGCTTGTTCAGAATATTTATTGAATGTAAGGATATTCAAGATTATGAGAGGAGGTATATTATCTATCAGTCAGGCTCAGAAAGTAGCATTATGGATGGATTGCTGATTGCACCCGGAATCCCATTATAGACGGACAACTTGGATATAATATCTTTAGAAAATATGTAAGCTTCATATCAGAGTAAATTGTTATAAAATTGCAAATATGAAATTACCGGTGTTCCTGGAATTCCATGTGATCAACACATAGATGTGGACTTCAGCTGTTAACATCAGCCACGCTGAGCGTGCAATCTTTCCTAAAGTTCAATGTAGACAGTGCTGATCTCCAGACTCAAACCCCTCTACTGTTTTAAGTGACTGCTGCCATGATGCTGACAAAATGGAAACTTGAGTTAGCATCCTTCTATTGATATTAATTCTAAACCTCATGCACAAAGAATGAAGGGGGAAAACAGAGATAAATTAATCTTGAAAAGAATCTGTTCCCTTCCAGGCTCCCTGGAAATGAGAAACTGAAATACTCAACCACCCAACTCATAGCTGAGTAAATCAGGCCTTATTTTTGATGGTGCTAGAGTCTCCAGAGAAATGTAATACCATCTTTTAGCATTAGCAGAAGGAAGACATTGGGGACTGAAATGAGTTCTTTAATATATACATATTTAGTGCCTATTTGACAAAGAGAACTCCAGAATTAGCTCCTCAAAAACTTTTCCCTACACTATAAGATTAGAGATGGTGTAATGGTAACAATTAGAAAGTTCAACTTTTGTGCCTAAGTGTCAGCTGGAACCAGAGGTTAAACATTATCTTAAAGTCTGTGATTCTATGGCACTTTGACTGCTTCTCTGATAGCTTAATGAACTGCTTTCTTGTAAGCAGATAATCAGTGTCCTTGCTTGGCATTATAAATAATATGTGTCTAGCATGCAGATGGTGGTATGGTGTATTAAAGGCTAAGGAAGAATCCTGTTTATTATAGTCTTTTTCTATAGAACAACCCTGTCTGATACATACCGAAATAATCTCTATGATGAATAAACAGAAAAAGTCTTACTGAAATAATACCCTACTTGGTTATTTCCACAGGAGTTCATTTGCTTTATTGTTCTGTATTATGTTCTCCTCCCAGTCAGATCTTGTCTTGCAATATTCTTGTTCTTGCAGTAACATCTCTTTAAGTGATATTTCCACAGCAAAGACTTCCCTTGCTCCCCTCTTCTCAAAGATGTGTATAGTCCTGTTTCCTATTATGACTTTTCTTAGTTGAGTTCTATTCCTGTGCTATCATCTACCTATCAAATCTCACTTTCTTTAGCTTATTTTTAGTAAACCAAATGTCACAATTTATGAGAGATAACACTGTAAAAGCATTCAAGTTATCTTGGTGTCTATATTCATTCCTGCTTTCAATTTCTAGCTAAAACTTTTATTAGATAAGTTCAGTTTAAAAGTTATGACAGCATAGAAACATTTACTGATAATATGCTGTTAGGAACCACAGAACACACCTGTAACAGTCCATTTTGTAGAGGACTCCAGAGAGCAGAGTAGTTTTGGACTATAATCCTTGGAAAATTATTAAACAACATCCAAAAATTGTTAATGTTTACATTTGGCTTTTTTCTTGCAAAAGCAAAACTATTGGTACCAGCTGAAAAACTCAGTTAAAACACATAAACCCAGTCCTCAAATGTTGCTTTCTCCCCCACTCTTTTCTACTGTCAGTTTTGAAATAAACACAATAAATTTTATGTATTATTTTGATTGATTGATTGACTGACGCGTTGGCATGGTTGAAATGTTTGATCTATAATAACTTCTTGTGTCCAAATAATAAATTCTTTGATCTAGAGCTTTTAATAGAAATGTGAATAGAGCATTATAGATTGGAGGACTGCCTATTATTTCAAATGTTTCCCTGTAACTAAAATTCTATCTTTTATTTTTTGACCACAGAAGATGACACAGTAAACATTCCTATTGAGTCATAGATTTGAGGTTCCAAAATTAACAGTGAGGAGAAAGTGCATAAATCCTCATCTAGTCTCTGTTCTTAATAGAAATGGGTCAGGAAACAAACTATTAGTAAAGCAGATGTCCTAGGTAGCCAGGGCAATATGTGCTGCCATTTAGAATAAGTCTCTTCTGTTGTAGATAAAATATCTGAAGGACCATCAGTAGATAATGTCCATTATTCTCAGAAGTGTTGTTTGCATTTAAGAAGTCTATCAAATCCTTTAGATTTCTTCAAGTATAGCAGACAAGATACAGTTATAACCATTGAAAGGAAAGTTCTTCCAAAGGGATAATCTTGCTTGTTAAAGGTTATTAGTTGACCAGGACAAAAGCAGAACTTTAGATTTAAATGTATTCAGGGTATGAAATAAATTTGATTGCTGAAAAAATCTAAGAGAAGAAAAAAAAATGAATAGAATATTTAAAAGTGAGAGAAATTATTATTTGTCTTTTAATCATATTTGCTTGGTTGTAGAGTGGATAAAAAATTAAAATTGCCTGTAGTTTCATGTAAAAACTTTCCCATGTAAGCTGAAATGTTCATGTCCTACAGTAGGAGGCACAGAGAGACAAGAAGTGCCAAAGTATTTTCTGTTTTTTGCACTTCAAGATGTACTGAAACTTGAATGTGTATGTAGACTGTGGGCAGTGTGAAATAATTCACAAATTTCAGATGTCTCTTAGTTGTGTCTTAAGTGCTATTGTGTTGTTTTATGCATCAGTACATGAAAAATTAGTACCACACATTAACTTTATTTCCCATAGGTTGGTATCACAAACATGAGATGGGCCTGCATAGTGAAAGGAAGATACAAGCTGTGGAGACCTACTGCTGAGAGCAATGACTGTAGGAGAAGGCAACATCCAGTAGAGGTCAGGGAAAGGGTTGCAATAAATTCAGAGCTACATTTTGTTTTTTTCCAAATTCAACAGTGTTGCGGTCTAAGATTCTACTTTGGGACCAACTCTAAGATAAAAGGGCTATCAGTTTTATAACACAAGACACATACACCAAAAAAGGCAAGAGGCTCCTTCATCATTTAAAATAATAACCTTTAAAATAATTAATTTCCTAAGCTTCCTGTCTCCCATCCCTTCCATATCTCCTATCCTTTGGAGCCCTGACTAAATGCATGTATTCACACCACCATCACAACAGCATCTGATTGCCTTGATGTCTTCCCCTCCAGCCAAGAGAGTGCACAAGTGTTTTCTTCATTTCACTAATGCAGTGCTTGGCAGGAGATGCTGCAGCTACAAGGTCTGCAGTTTGTAATAGGAATGAATGAGCAATCACCTGTCACACATCTAGTAGACTATCAGGTACTCTGTTTATTTTCTTGCCTATGAGAATGGTAGGCAACCATACTTCTTTTTACTAATATGACTAATCTTTTAAAGTACAGGGTACTTGAGGTGAGAGGAACACTGTCTCATGACAGCACTAAAATTGGCAGCAGCCAGCAGGCCTTGTTGATGCTGTAAGATTTGCAGTTCTGCTCTGATGGGGATGGATTCTCTCTTTACTCCCATTGAGATGAATGCTGTAGCAGTTTCATAGTTTTTTACTTTGTGCAGTCAGTGTTTCCATTTCCTTTGCTCCTCATTCTCCTCTTAATCATATTTTTTTTTGTTTCTTTTTCTTTTGTTTTTATTATAGGCTGACCTAGTATCATTGTCCATAGTTTTTTTTTGTAGATTACCTAGGAGTTTCTATTATAAGATTTGATTTTCAATTGCATACAAACTTGATAATGTTTAATAGTTCAGGCAGAGATGTTTCATAGAGTTCTCTGTCTCGGAGTGCTGGTGACTGAAAACTGCAGCTAACACAATCTCAGCAGCAGTGCTCAGGTGTTAGGTTTGTGCACTTTGTGTGTGCATCAGCATAGACACCAGCTGAGAAGAAGAATCTCAACTGAAGACTCTTTGCTAATCTGAAAGATAGGATAAAAATATTTGTTTTAAATGTCCTTTACAGAGATAATTATATTTGTTCACTCCCAGTCATTGAAACTTACTTTCTTCAGAGGAAGATGTATGTGCTAAGAAAGACAAGATTTTATTCTCCTTGGGTAGTTCCATTTCTTGTTTTAAATGATTTCACATGGGGAAATAAGCTGTTTTCTCAGTAATGGCTGATCTTGGTTTTGTATATTCATTTCACATCCTGAAGATGTTGGAGACCGCATTTGCTTTCCTGTGTTCTCTGGAATAGACAAGTAATTTATTTTTGTTATGAAAGATTTTACCTTTCTGCCTCTACTGCTGAAGCAGACTGAGAATGCCCCATATTCTTTATCTATTTCTGAGGCAAAACTCCCAGTGACTTAAATAGCCAATTCACAGAATACACATTTACTTTTACATGATAGATCACTCCAATGACTTTACTGAAGATTTGCATTAGATCTCTGCTCTACCCTGTCTCCTACTGCAATTTTTATTACAACGCTGTAAAAATATTTAGCTATGCATTTGGGTCTAATCTAAACCTACTCATGTCAGTGCAAAGAATCCCATTGACTTCAGTGGGCTTTGCAATCAGGCCTTGAAGAATAGGTAGCATTTTTATGTTGCAGGAGTGTGCCACAGACTAAATACATTTTTCATTCTAATAAGTCTTGAGAAAAATATTAAATAGGGGTTGTGCTCTGGGAGTGACTGCATTTGGACCTGTGATAGGGCAGTCATTAACCACTTTGTTCATTTAAAAGATATCACTCTAAGTTGTCTACTTTTTTCTTAAGTCTAATTATAGCAAAAATAATTTACTGTGTACAGCCTTGTACAAAAGCATGTCTTTGAAACATGCCTTGTGAATACTTAAAAGTATTTTAACTGCTAACATTACTATATAGATTCCATTTTTCATATTTTTATTGCACATATAAAAGATCTACTGTTGATCATGTTTATGTACAAGCGTGGCCACTAACCTTGCCCCACTTTCATAGATTTGTTCATCTCATGAGACACTGCATGCTGTAAACTGAAAAAAGATACACAATTAAAACTTGTTAAAGATAATTAAACTGAAGTGGAGAGAAAAAAAAACCTGCCTCACTGCTTTGTTCATAATAATAGTCTCTGAACTATAATTAAATTCTTCCTTCCAATAATTGTATACATACAAAGGAATTTTCTAGATAGCAAAACAATACAATGATTAAAAATGATTAAGGAGCTGATTCCAAAAGCAAAGATGAGCCAGAGAGGGTTGGAAAGATTTTAGGTGTCTCTAAATATACTGTACCAGCTGGGTACCAGATGGTGTTTGGCTACTTGCACCCACTAACTGAAAATATCAGAGGAGCAACTACACTATTGCCAGAATCAGTTCCCCTCCCTAAAATAAAAGTGGCACTCTTGGGAATGACTTGGCAGTGCAGAAAAATTTCCTGACAGTGAGATCTATTAGATTGTAGAATAGTTTCCCAAAGGCAGAAGTAGATGCCAAATTGCTTGGCAAGTTAGAGAGGCTGGACGAAAGCTAGAAAATGTACCATAGAGATCTGCTACTCTAGTGAGGTGGTGATTTACTCTGTTATACACATGGAATTAGGGGAATTAGATAAGAATATCACTGCTTTCTTGAGAGTAAATTCAGAATATTTAACTGGAGCTTTCACTTTGTGCTTGTTTGTATTGGGGAATCAAGAAAAGATTAGAGAATCAGTGTTGGCTGAAGATAATTTTTATCTGACTTGTCTCTAATCAAAAAATCAATCAGTCATTTCATGGATATAGTTTGCTTCATGATCTTGGTAGTTGTATACTTTTTTAAAAGTTATTTTGTACTAGGGTAATGTACATACTTTCTTTCCAAAATGTTGTTAAGGCATCTTGTGGAAACAATATGCTTCACCAATATATTATACTAGACATGCAGACATCATCAGCTTTTGTGGATAATGAAAAAAATCTTGTAATTTGTTCCTCTTATCTGTGATCAAAAGATAATTAGAAAGAAAGGAAAGATAATTAGAAAGAAATTAACTTAACTTCAAACTCCCATTTCTGTTGGCTGTTTGAGAGTCAAACCAGAAATAGGAAGCACATCACTGTACGTAGCAGTTTGCTAGCAAGAAATCATCTCCAAATTGTTAAAAGTGTGATTACATTAATTGTGTCCAAAATGAAAGGTTAAAGAAATCAGTAGAAGCACTGTATTATGGAATACAAAAAAGGGAATGATCTGATTAACTAATGAAGGTTCCAGCCTGTACAAATGTTGCTGGAACTTGTTTGCCATTTCAGACTAGCTGAATCATGTCCATGGAAAGAGTAGGGAAAAAAAGAAAAGTAAAATATTTTTCTTTTCTGTTTTGTTATTGTTTATTTATTCATTTAAATGAATAAAAAACCTTGGGGACCTAAAACCTCCAGTGTCATTTGAAAGTAGGATTTTCGATTTGAGCCCCAGCTGTGGGCTCTTTTGTCCTTGAGCTAAATGCAGCTGGGGCTGAAAGCGCCCTTGGCAGAGAAAAAGAGTTGTTTTCAGAGGCTAGGCTTTGATTCCACATCTTTCCTCGCTGCCACTACAGACTAATTTTTGCCAGTAAGTAGAATTAAAGTCTAGTGTTTAAAACTGTAGATCTGCCTGTGCTGAGTGACATCCTTGTAGGATGCACAGAAAGGGTATAGACTTCTCCAGAAACACTCCTACATTTTGAAATCTTTGAAGTATCCCCACAGGAGCTCTTCTCAGTACAAGAAAATCCAGAGTTGTAAAAATTCAGCCAGCTTACAGCCCAGTATTGGTTTGTAATGATGGAAAGAAGTAGAAATACAGTGGAGTCCTTTCCAAGTGTGTTGCTACTCCTCACTCAGAACTTGCTCCTCAGTCTCATTTAGTTCAGAGACAGCAGGACAAAATCACGAGACAGCTAAAGTCTATGTTTTGATATTAATTTCTATCAGAAATTTGATTTTGTGGCAAGATTGCTTAAATCCGAGCAGCACGCTGCTTCTTTGTTGTTGTTGGGTAGTTACTGATCAGCACTTACTAGAAAAACACTGGTCAGGACAGTTTGCACGTTGTAAAGGTTTACTATGCTTAAGATGTTGCTATGCTGTCCTAGGTTTTGAGTGAGTGGTGGGATTTTTTGGTAGCAGGGGAGGGGGCTAAAGGGAATTTAAGCTTGAAGACCATGAGAGAGTGAATGGTGATGATCAAAAAACACTTTTCATCCACTGTCCAAGTATCATCAACTTTTCCCAAAGCCAGATCATGGGGGCGGTATCAGAAACAAATAATAGATCACTGAGTTTGAACTGGCAATTAAAAATAATAATTCTTGTCCACAGTAGCAGGAAATGTTAACTGGATCCTGCTACTAGCATCCCACAGTTTTTAACTCACAGAAAATTCTAAATGAAGTTTTGGTAGGAGATTGTGAAACCACAGGAATGTAAAAATAAACATTCAACCAGACTCAGGTCCTGCTCCCTTATTAACCTTATAGAGCAATGCAGAGAAGAAAAACCAAATACAAACCCTGGCCAGCTAAGATTCTTTTTTCGTCTGAGAAGAGTGCTGATGTAGTAAGGAACTGACACAAAGCTCACAGCATACAAAATCCCTCCTCTTCAATCTCTGTCTGCAGGATGAGATGAGGGAAAAGCAGAGTGATAAAAATACATCTCTTATTCTACAAATCCTGGATTTGGAAAGGCCCTGAGTGTCCCAGTAAAACTATAAACAGAGGTTAGGGCATCCTTGAAGATATTCTGGCAAAAAATGCTTTTTGCATTCCCATGATTGGCAGGTTGAGAAAAATGCCACCCAAAATAATTTTCTAATTCACCATTTATCTAGATTAGCATATATTTTCTGTAAACTGCACATGAACATACAAGTATGTACAGACGGACCCTGTAGTGTGCACTCAGAGGTGGATACATCTAAATAATTTCTGTGCAAAAAATGTGTGTACATTTAGACACACATGCATTTGAAAATGTGCCTGTTTTTGTTCACTTGTTCTTCAAGTGGGACTGTCCTCTCATGTTACACAGGTCAGGAGGAAAAAAGTTGCTTTGCTGGCACTCTGCTGACTTCTGTAAAGACTGAACTTGGCATTTGACTTTGGTCAAATTATGTCAGAGAAGAACGTGTCCTTTGCTATTCCACTTTGCAGACTTCTAAAAGATTTATTATTATTTAATGAGTCCATGTGTCCCAGTTTTCTTCATGAAGAACTGTAGATAAACAGAACTTTTCTGAGCTTATTTTTTTTTATTTCTACTTGTCTTTTTATGTGAGATAATTAATTAGCTTCTTTACATGTATTACTGATCAGCATCTTAGAAATCAAGTAACAGTGGAATATTTGCCATAAAACTGAAATAATTCTACTGTATATTTCTGAAATCTAGACTTTCACTTTCTCTTTAACCTGATCTAGTGATCTGTAAACTGCTAAATGTTCTATAATTTCAATTCAGCAGCAATAGTTTTCATTAATATATTATATCCCATTCTCCTGTGTCCCCCCCGTACCCTCACAGCAATCAAATGCAACATGCATGAAGTAGTGGAGAAGATCTTGGGAGCTCATGAAACACTGCTGACCCATCTCAATGAACAGCTTTTCTCTTTTGTGCTTGTGTGTACTGCACATCCTTTCGGAACGCAGTCCCAAATCGTAATGATGTCCCAAATCACAGGATTAATGTGTCTATGAACAGACCTCTTATGCCTCTAGAATGAAGTACTCCTTGCTAATTTCTCTTCAAGACACCAGCTTAATTGCATTTTAAACAAATGGGCTGCTTTGCTGGCCAACTTTTAAATGAGATAACAGCAATGTTCACTCTCCAGCAGTGATGAGTGCCTTGCAGTAGATTCAAAACTCTGTTCAATAACAGGTTTAATCTCACACCAGCAGATTTACTGCAGAATAAACTGCCACTGAGCTCATAATTAGTAAAACAAAAAAACCCAACCTACTAAATATTATTTTCCAAAGCAGCAGGCTATGTTTTAGTGGAAATTTTTAGTCCTTTTCTTCGTATGTTTTATTGATTTTATGTATGATATTGGGAATTCATGCTATGATTTAAGATAATGGTCTTTATCGATCACTTAAGCAGTTGTTTAGCTACATAGTAACAAAATGATGCTCCCATTCACAGAATATGTGATACTGACAGCAGGGAGACCACAGTGCTTCCCTTCTTAATGTTTATTTCTTTTTTCCAAAAGCATATTCACTGCTGGAAAACAGCAACTGCAAGCATTTGTGCTTTAGAAACAATCTTCCCATAATTTTCTTTGTTGCAGCTATTAGTAGCCAATTGTGATTCAGTGATACCCAGTTCAACAAACAGATGTTCCCAAGTATATTCTCTGTAGCATGAAAACAAATATTAATGAGGTAATTGAAACTATTGAGGAAAAGAAAATGGTGAGTGTGTAGTTTCTAATGTTTGAAGTCATGCCCTTCAGTGTGTTCTTGTATTTAGTGACAAAGTGAAGTTTCACTACCTAACTGTGTTTAAACACCAGAGGGCAAATTTTTAAAAAGGCTTCATCCTAGGTTCAGAATTGTGTGTACACCCTAAGTTTGTACTCAGAAAGGAGAAAGTTGGAGACTGCAGTTAGAAAATTTGTTTTCTGATAATGTAAACAAAAACCCAAACCCCTCCCAAGTGGTGTAAAGCAGTTGGGAGGAGGGTGAATGAAATGTACCCCACAGTATACTTTCTTTTTTTTCAACTGGTTATATATATGTTGACTGATTCTGTCTATGAGAAGGGGATATTTTTAAAACAAATCTATGTATAAATTAGTCCACAATCTAAACCACGGGCTAACAATTCCTATTTCACATATATGTTGCATGTGTACTATTGCATTAGATACAAGTAGCTATCCATTTATTTAATTTCAGAGGTTCTTAAAAAAATAACAGAAGGCACAGCACATCCTGTAAAACCTCCTTTTCAACAGATCATTTTTCCCCAGTTGAGATGATATATACCAGAATATTAAAAGGCTAGATTTAGTACATTATTTTTACACTGGAAATAATCTATTTCAATAGGATTGTGATATTACAATCATTGTGATGCAATTTACATTATACACTGCAATTGTGCCAAGGAATAAAACCTCTTTGTCTGTGCTAAAATAAGTATAGAAATATTTTTTTGGTTGTTTCTACTTTTTTGAGGCAGGTGGACTCCAGAACAGTCAGCCCAGGTTTTCTCCCAAAGGAAATGTGAGTGTACAAGGGTGTGGGCCACAAGGATGTCTCATTACACACCCAGCTCACTGTGCATCTGATGACCACCTCTCAAGTAACTTCACATAATTGGCTTGTCCCAGTTTAGACACAGGCAGTGAAATTCATATCACCCCACAGCCACTCAGTGTATCATTTCTTTGCTTGTTATTCAGATTTTATAAAAGTCTATTTTGTCTTTGTTAAGATAGGGTAGGTATTGTGCAAGGCTACAAAAAATCCTGCCACCCCATTCTATCCCAAACACTTTTCCTTTTTCTATATATACAAGTTTTCATAACCAAATATGAAGGTACCAGGGGTACCATAAATTTGAAGGAGGGTTCTAGCAAAATTCTTTGTATCAAAAGATCTGATCTTTGTCTCCTTGTTTGTCAAACCCTGTAAAAACAATGATCGGTGGCAGCAGAAGTTTGCCACAGCATCAGTTTCTTGATATAAAAAAAATACTTTTTTTTTTTTTTTCCCAAAAGGAATCTGCACTTAGATATATGAGATAGTGTGAATACCCCTCTTTGTGTGAACAGTCTCTCTGCAGCTGTAGATCTGCTAATGCACTGTAAGTGCATTCATTAATTCTTGTGTTTCTAGCTTCCAAATAGTTTGAACGGTGACATTGACTTCCTTATTCTGACAATATAGAAATATTTTTAGTCTCATTTTGTTTTCCTCTCCTGGGCAAGTATGAGAGCATTTGTCTAAGAAGCATTTGTAGTATGGAAACAAGAGTATTGGAGGTGAAGTTAATTTTAGGGAAAGGGTTTACTAAAAGGTGTGGCAAATGTTCTGTGTCCTGCTTCCATTCTAAATAGCACTACAAATTTTTATACTATATCAGATAGTAACAGATTTTTTTTTGGTATTGTTGTTGTTTGTATTTTTTTTTAAATATCACAGCATAGCAAATAGATCACAATGGAAGAATGCCAATTAGAATACTTGGGTGTAGACATACAAGCTCAGTAGTTCATCAAAATGTCAGAAGTCTATCAAAAATATATAATGTATGATTTAACTTTTAAACTCATGAAAACCTTGAGTTTGTTTTTTTTTTTTTTTTATATATGTACCTCATCAAAGACATATATTTCAGTATCCTGAAATCTTTAATTCAGAGATATCTATACTGTTCTTTATTTCATTCTGGTCTTCTGTGCTCTTCTGATGATAGCTGCTACAGTAGCAGACTGATTTATGCCAGTCTTACTTGTAATTTGGACAAGAGGGAAGGACTCAGGAATTCTCATTTTATTTCTTAGCTTCAGCTTAGGCCTCCTTGATACCTATAATAGTGTTATGCATCCATAAAATGGAAGTTTCCCTACCTGTTGTTTATGAGGATAGACTTTTCAATGATGGAGAGTCACAAAAAGACTGTAAAAGTCAGGATGATGCTATCAAGATAGCCTTACTGATAATTTTCAATGTTATTTTTTTTGTAATATTTGTGAGTGCTGATCTTTTAGATCTAGCTTATTGTACCCAAATATTATTCAGACTCCCTCATTCTCCAACTAGCAAAATAAATTACCTGTTTTAGAATTGATTGTTCATTGGTCTTGTTGTCAATGGACTGTATTTTTCTGGCCAACTTGATACATCTTAAAAATAATGCTTTTTATTTTTTTTTTTTTGGTTTAATTCTTTTTAATGTCTGCTTTTTTGTGCATTGTCAGCATTAATGCCATGACTGGATGTTCTGAGCTGGCTGCAAATAGCTTTATAATCTAAAAAAACCCCAACAAACAACAACAACAAAAAAAACCAAGCTAAAGAAGAAATTAAAGAAATTGATTATTGCTATTTAATATATTTATATGACATTCCATAATTTTTAATGTTAAAAAAGCAAAATTATGGATGCTGTCATTAAAGGCCTCTGAAAGATATGATATGTAAGATAAGACAGCTGGAAGAGTTGTGCTAAGAAACTTGGAGAACGATAAGGAGAGGTTACCATGGAACAAGATGGCTGGCTAGAAGAGATTTGGGAAGTATGTGTGGGAAGAGTAGGGAAGGTGAATGACCTCTGTCACTGGTTTTAAACTGAAAGTCTGAATGAAATCTAGAGGTATGGAAAATATTGATAAAATCTAAACTGAACTGTTACATAGAACACCACATTCCACCATAATATGCTGCACAATATAAGTATGAACAGTACAAAGTGTATAACAGTGCTGCAATCTTTTGTAAAAAATTGCTGCACAGGATATGTGTTAGCTTTAAAAGGATTACATATGTCTTCCACTAACATCTTCTATTCAAAGTTTTCTTCATGAAACAGAGCTGTAGCATGGTCAGAGTTTTGAAAAAAAAAATGATTAAGTTGTTCTCATTTCCATCTGAACAGTAATTTACTCTCCCTTCTATTATTAACTTGGCTTCAGATCCATTTTGGCCTTACAGATCAGAAACCTTTACATTCTGTCTATACCGTGGAGATGGGATATCACAAATATTTTTTCCTTTCACTCCAAGAAAAACTCAAAGAAAACTTGGATTATCACTCACATATTTTCTCTGTACAGGATACCAAGGGTGCCATTTCATTAGACATGGTGTTGTAAGCCTGTGCAAAAGCCCATTTAGTAGATGATGACTGTTGAGCAAATTAATTGGTGGAAGAGATTAATATTTATTCTGTTTTCCCAGCACAGCAAAAATGTTAAATATATTGTGTAAAATCCATTAAGTATCAACAAATGCTTTAAGCTACAATAAACTTACCCATTTTTCATATTGCCTTTTACCAAAAAAAAAAAACAAACAAACATTTTTTTTTTGTGTGTATTCAAAAATAAATATTTTAAATTCATCCTTAGAGAAAAAATACAATAGTATGGAAATATTTATTACTGTGGTAGAAAAAATGGGTTCGCCCAGTAAAAGTTAATTTTGATGCAAATTTTACAAGTTCTCTCTTGTTCTGTCACACAAAAAAAGACAGAGAAAAAGCAACTGCAAAGCTTCATGCAAAGCTTCATGCTGTCATCTGAAATCTTTTGATAGTTCTTTGATGAAGATATTTGCTAAGGATTACAACAAACATTCTTCCTATTCTGTTACATGATTCTGTGAATTGAAGCCTTCTCAGAGCTGCATTTTACTTTGACCAAGATATATATCTTACATATGAAATTTTCAGTAGCTGAATTGGAAATAAGGTAAAAAAGCATCACAGATGGAATGTTAGGAGATAGGACTCAGCAGCAGGAGCTATATTAATGGCTGGTGGATAATTAGCAACAACTTCATGTCTCAGTGTCACTTTTGCCATGGGATTGATGCAATGAGCCTGTTAATACTTGTTCACAGTTGGATTTTAGTAGGTATTTTGCTACAGCTGCAGCTGCAACTGCTACAGAGTGTGTGCATGTGCAATACCATACATACACTTGTGTCTGGATTTGGCTGCAATGTTTTGGCTCTGCATGAGTTTTATGTTTTTCTTATTGTTTTTTATTTGCCATCCTGGATTTGGTTTATTTCCACCTTTCCAGCTCATTCTCAGATTTGCTTGGAACAACCTTGGCTGCTGGTATGAGAAGTTTCTAATTGTAAGGGAAAAGAGCCAGTTTTCCTGTAAAGAAAGCTGTGACTGTAGTGTCAGTGAATATGAATAAGCCTATTGATTCTTTGCTATTATCTTCCTCTTTCTCCAGCATTTGTACTATTAGAAAAACATTCAGAAGATAAAGTGTAACTGATAAGACAAAAAAGAGGTTTTGATAAATATATGGAAAAACTTTTGTAGATACACTAAGAATAAAGAAACTTTGCAAGGGATGGGTGAATTATTTAAGCGATATATAGTATCATACAAAATCTTCACGCCATAAGGTGTGAATATTGCCTGGTCCATTTACAGAGCTGAGTTGAACTCTGGGCTTCATTGAAGAAGCCTATACTTCAATTTCTTATATAGCAGAATCGGAAGAACAGTAGTGTCTTTTGCACATTCAGGCACATTCTCTTTTTTTGAAAAGAAAGAATAGGTTAAAAATAAAACCTAAAATATTCTTCTAGAGAAGCTAAACTCTTCTTCCCAAAAATAAAACAGAAAGGAACAGCAAACACCCATAAATCTGAAAGAAAAAAATAATCATACCAAATGATATAATAGATGTCATATTTAGGATGCTAGGAAAGATACTACAATAAAAATTACTCTGAGTGGACTGTGAAGGGTATAGTTTTAGTCTGCAAAGTATCAAACATCTTCAATTTCTGCATCCTGACTACTTCCTGTGATTTTAAAGACAATGATATAACAATATTTTTTTTTTTATCATTTGTTTAAATTTTACATGAGCTAGAGAGGTAGACACAGATTTAATTTAAAAATGAGTAAAAAAAAGGCAAGAAAATGCAGTATTCTAAATATCCACTAGGCTTATTACTGATAGGAGCATCAGATACTTATGTTGAATGTTGGTTATCGTCAATTAATGAGATTAGATTCAATCTGTTTGTTCTTAAAAACTTTTGGGGTTTTTTAAGTTCTACACAAGGTTAGTCTAAATGGATGACAATTATATAGCAGGTTCCATTGTACAGCAATATTAATGTTCTAGTGTCTACATCTCTTTTCACAGGGATTTCTAACTCAAAAAATAAATCCTTTGGGATTAAATTTTCAGAGAAGTAAAAATTCTAGCTTCATTTGTCCCCCTTAATTGCAACCATTTAAAAATCTATTAAGCTATTCCTTAAAGCTACCTAGGAGTTCTGGGAGAGTTGTCTTGGTTTTCCTATTTTTTCATACATTTATTGGATACCAGACTTATTTTCTATAATGAAAATTTCCTAAATCAAGATGGACTGAGTGTACATTTTGATATATTAATCATCTTTTTGAATGGTAAGGAAAAAACATTTCACATATGTAAAAACATCTCTTTAGCCAAAATTTCATAAGGACTTCTAGTATGTAAAGTTATTGAGTATGCAAGGCTCTGTGGATGAAGAGCTCCCCAGGTATACACTGATGGGGGTACTGGAGCTGTTTGTGTCAATGGTTTGCAAATAATGGGTCTCTGGGAGAATTTAAAATTGCAGTTTTCACTCCAGACTGTAGTGCTTTTTAGGATGAGCTGAGCTGCTATGAGGCTTGGCACTCTTCAGTGCACCTTAGGCAGCAGTTCTTATACTTCCATTGAGATTGTAACAGCTGGCCATTACAATCAATCAAGTGACATTTCAGGGGTATTTCTTCTTTAATATTAAGGGGAAAAAAGGAGAAATAAAATATATTAAATTGTAATTTGTCCCAGAAAGAAGAAGGAACTTATAGAGTTACCTTTGACTGTAAAAAACAGGCAATTCAAGTAAATCATAAACTGATGATGCATTTATTTTTATTTGGGACACTGTGGTATTTTCTATTAATATAAAACCACTCTCAATATGTTTGCAGTATTAATTCTATGTAGGTGCTGGTTATGTGTTGCACTAGTTTTCTGTATGTATGAGTGCAGAGCACTCAACTACATGATGTGTGTAAACTGTGGAGCTAATCAGAAATTCACTAGCCAAGCCATTAAATATCAATTAGATTTTCCTTGCTTGAAAGCAAGCCTTCAAATCAAAAACAAGGTATTGGAGAAGCTAGCAAAGAGATGAGGATTCTAAAGAATAGATGGAATATCCTTCAAAAGGGGTCAAAAATGAGACTTAGAAAAATCTGGGACAGTAATATCATCTAAGTTATTTTTTTTAATTCCTGAAATGGAATAGGAAGCAAGAGATGTTTGATTGACTCCCGTGTATGATTCAACCGGCAACAGAGTTTGTGCATAACTTGTTTCTGCTTCTCCCAGAGTACAGTTTAATGAGTTAAATTATTATTTTTGCATACCATCTGTGTCTTGGTGCTTTAATGTTCTACATAGACTGAAGTAGCTGTTCTTATACAAACATAATCATATGTTCATTATATGAATATGTGATTATTCTGTATGTAATTGAAGTTATTAATGAAGCATTCTTACTGGGTATTGGCAATTTGCTTATCAGCAACAAAGAAAAAATCATGAATGTAGAGGTTATAATCAAAGTGCTTCATGCAACTCCTGGAGACTACCCAGGTAACTATGTATTTAGCTATTTTGCTACCTAATGGCTTCAGGGACATTTAACAATTAAATCATCTGTACCTAAAAGATCAGAACAGGCAAAATTATAGAGAAGCTATAATATGATGCAATGACAGTGGTATACCAAATTTCTTCTCTCTGTTTAGTCCTGACATAATTCAATTGATGCTAATTTAAATAAGAGTTAAAGGAGCAGTAGGTTCAGAGTAATGCTAAACACTTAAAACTTCTCACCATTAGCAACTGCTACTTTTCACAGTCAAGCCTTGTTTCAGTGTATAAGCGTGTGTTTCTCCCATAAACATAGACTGTAGGGATAAAAGACCCTCATCTTAGGTGAAAATTTAGTGAAGATGGTCAATTGAAGCAGAGTGGATTAAAACACTTTAGGAGGGCTGCAGGGGCAGATCTCTTTCCTCCATCAGACCATTGTGGTTAGTGCTTTGGTAACACCGATGTTTTTTCTTCCACTATTAATGAAATGAATTGTATTTACCTCTTCCTTATTCTATTTACAGGTCATCACAGAGGACCTCCAGGGTGAGAAATCTCATCAGAAATCAGGTGAGGCTGTTATGCTGACTTTGATTGAAAGCAGTGAGAAAAACATTTTGGTCATTTTGCGACACGTGAGTGAAGCAAAGAAACACAGACAGAGGGTTGCATTGTGGATCAAATGAAGTCTCAGAGCTAACTCTTTTTATTCTTTTTTTTTTTTTTTTTTTTTTTAGAGTTTTAAAACTGAATGTAGCTGAGAAAGTTATCATCAGGTGTAGTTTTAGTACCAATTTTGTTACCTGTGAAGCTTCAAACAGAGCTTTACATCATTATTTCTCACCAGAAATATCCTACCATAAGTGATGAAGGTCTTACCAATAGTTCCAAATAAATCCCATCATCATAAATAATTAAGTAAAGCACAAAGTATTTTTTTTTTACATATAATAAATGGAAATATTTTCCCATGTCTTAAGAGTGAGCACTTATAAACTTAATTATCTACTAGTCTGCATAGTAAATACATGGATATTACGTATAGTCAGTTTCTATTTTTACATTGTATTGTAATAATTAACATATACATAATGGTAGGCTCATGGGCATATTATGTGTAGCATCATATTTTGCTCCCCCGATTTTAGGAAAACTTCTAAGCAGTGGGGAAACTGGAAAAAGTTTCTTCACACTCTGCCTTAGCATAAGAGTAAGTGTGCAGGTCATCTCAAGTAATATATATATATATATATTTAAATTATTAATTGAAAAAGCACAGTAACCCTGTGTACAAGCTGTTTCAGCTACCAACTCCAAACTATTGAGTCTTAGATCTAAAGATGTCACCTCTGGACTTTCTTCTATCTTTTCATAATACAACATTTGTTTGTAATTACCATCACCTCTAAATTAATGGAATTGAGTGATCCAGCTGTACCTGACTAAACCATAATGCTCTATCAGACATTTTTCCCTGCCTTAAGCTTTCCTCTCAGCTCCCATTGACTTTCATGGAAGCCCTGATCCACCATGGTCACCTCAGACCTCTTCCTAGCTAAGTTTCATCTTATTCTTGTAGTTCCTTTTTGAGTAACATCTCTCAGATGACTGGATTGATAGGAAAACATTTAAAACTCTTGTCCAAGCTCTTAACATCTTATATCTCAATTGCCATAATAGTCTTTTTTCTGGCCTTGACAAGTTCATCATGTCCAAGTGAATGCTGCGACAAAGCCTGTGTCTCTATTGTATCACATACGAGTACATTATAGTCTGTCCTCCCCTTCTGTTGAATGTCAGCTCCTGCCTTCCATTATACCCTCGTTGCCCACTTGTTAGATTTTCTTTTCAAACAAGCACTTTTCTGCTTTCTTCTGTGTTGACCCTGTACTTGAAACTTGCCATAAACGTTTAAAAGATGACCTCATTAAATTCAAGCCCTTAAAACTCTCCCTTGTTATAATGCCTATGAAAGAAATAAGAAGAAATGTCAGGCTGGGGATGTTCTGTGGATGCTGCAGTTCTTACTTTCCTGGTTTCCTTGTGCACCTGTCTCTGCTTATATCTCTCTGTTCTCTCCAGCCTGATATTGTGTTTTGTGGTCCCTGGGAAGTGACTGTTTTTGTCCTCTTGCTACTTAGCACAGCAGAGTCCCACTTCATGATTTGGCGCCTCACAATGTGGTAAAACAAAGTGCTGTTTTAATAAGTAATACAGTTAGGAACCAAGTTATGAATATTCATCTAGACTGGTTAAAATTTTTAGATGGTTAAGCTTATCAGTCTTGCACAAAATTGACATATGTGATGGTATTTGACTTTTTGAACCAATCTTCATTATTCTTTTAAGTTGTTTTGCTGGTGTTGGACATGCAGAATTAGGCTTAAGAGGTCAGAAACACAAAGATCTTAAATTATGAGATTCACCTGGTGTAAAGGTACCTAATTTGTAAGGTCTAATCTGAAACATAACAGTATTCAGATGTTAGCTAAAGTAAGCATCCATGCTTTTTCCTCTTAGACCTGCCTTTCTTTGTCTGGGTGTGAAGTTTTGGAGGTGTTCCCTTTAGCTGTATCTTCCATGCCACTACACGGATTCCTCTCTTAGGCAACTCACAGTCACTACACCTTGCATTGTACCCTTCAAGCATGGATTTTGATCTACAAGCCAGGCATATAAAAAGTGAGTACTGTAACAATCTCATGCTGCTGCAATAGGCTAGATTTTATGTTTAGCCTTGAAATCCCTATACTTCTCTTCCAGTTTGTTTTTGAGGAGTTGACTATTGGTTTGATTTGATTTGCTTATTTATTTTTTTTGTTTCCTCTAATCTGGAGAAAACTATCTTCAGGAACGTGGAGCTTCCTAGATAGCTAGCAATAAAGTTCCTATTGTACAACACACAGGGGAGTTTTAAGTTCATGCTATTCCTGCATATTCTCTATTTAGGATTTTTTTTTTTTTTTCAGTAGTATGAAGATTGGAGGGTGGGGTGAGACCTAGAACAAATAAGGAATGAGTTGAATGGTATTATGTCAAATTTATGGCTAATGCATACACGTCCTTGAAATTTTGGCTAGTAAAAATTGTATTGCACTAAAGTATTAAACCTTTGTCTCTCCACCCTGATCTACTGATTACTAGGCTTTTCATTTTGTTAGTAATATGCAAGATTTCTCTTAACTCTGTTGTAATTTGCAAGGACACAAAGCATGCTTGAAATTACTTACCTGACTGCGCTTTGTGTGAAGAACTCCATCCTCTCAGCTGTTTTAGATTAACAGTGAATTACAGTTCACTTCAATGCAATTAGACCTAATGAGGTGCACATGAAGACTATTGGGCCACCATGTAACCACATTATATGGACTTGCTAGTTGCCATTTTAATCAATTGGTTTGACCTTTGAATGCAAGCTGCCACAAAGCACAAAGAACTTCCAGATACCTATTTATCTGAGTGCAGGGAGAAATGATAAAGTTTAGTTTCTGATCAGGAAAAGCTTCCTTTCTCGAGAGAATCTTTAGAGAAGAAATCCTACCTGCAAAAAGATTAATAAAATGATTGGTCATATCACAAGTACAGCTAAAATATTACCATAAATGATTTACTTTCTCTTCTGGTATGATTTGATTTGAAATTTATGTCCTGCATCATTGGCTATTTAGGAACCAAAGGTTAAATTTAATACAAAAAAAATTTATTTTATCATATTACATTGTGGTAATGAAAATCAAGCACATCCTTATCTAACCTTCTTGAAAGTAGGTGGACTTCCTACAAGACCATTAGTTTTGTGTAACTGTATTCAATAACTTTTTGTTGTATGTTGGAAGGAAAATTTTCACTTATTCTGAAATACATTCTTCAAGACCTTATCAAGTGAAACTGCTACTAATGGCAAACAAAGTACACCAAATTGTATTTTACAGAATTGAACTTTCATTATGAAGTGGCTATTCATGGGCAGAGTTAAATATGGGGTTAAAGCCATGAGGGATGAGTGTTCTGTTTCCTAGAGAAGCCTCCCGAGCATAGCAAAATGAAAAGCAGTAGGAGTATTTCTACAGTTTTTATATAGATGTAGATCTGTCGTTCCCTATATAATCATTGCTCTTTAGTTTGTTCCCTGTTTTGCTTCTTGTGGTAGGTCCCCAGAACACATATTCACTTAATATAGAAGGGAAGAGAAAGGATGATTTTCAGACGACTGTAAAGAGTAGTTAGAAAATATAATTCAGATTTTTTCATGGATAAAACACCCATCCGAGGGTTCAGCTTGCCTCGTGCTACTCTCACTCTTGTATTACTATTAGACTTTATTCCTTCCAATGTCTTTGCTGTGTCTGTGTGCTAGAAGGTTATATGGTCTTTAGTGCAGAGAGTATCTTTTTCATTTCCAGGAGTTTACAGCACAGAGTACAGTGGAATCCTGATTGCTGTGTAGGACATCAAGACCATTTGTCATTTTGAGTTCCATTGAGAAACAGTTTTTATATCAGACAGGTAGCCCATGAGACTAAAATTGGCTGCTTTACCTACTTACCTGAAACAAGTAAAAATGAATGAGATGTGGAAAAGGGAAGTAGGGGTTCTCAAGTATGGATCTGACTGAAATGTCAGGACAACCTGTCCTGCACAAAGGCATATACTTATAGAGGCACGAAAGCATTAGAAGTGGTAGACACAGTCTTCAGGAGATACAAAGGAGACTAATCTGTAAATCTCTATCTCTCATGTGTCAAAAGTATTCACAGGCAGACTGTAAAGGGAGGGACTGTAATGGCTGAAATAGTTCTAATTAGTCATTTCCAGGAGACTGAAATGGCTCATTTTTATAAGTCTTTTTAGTATGTTTGAAAATTACTGTCTTATAACTTTCAGAGTAGCTTCTGCACCACACCTTGTGAGAGGACGTGAGTCAGACATGCAACCTAACAGGAATCTAGATATGAATTCCTGGTTATGAGTCACACAAAGGAACAATGTCTTGATCCTTGCTTGAAATCACAAGCATGTAAACTTCCTTCTTCCTATTGTGCTTAGCTTCTAAATGAGAAAAGTCCTTTTGTACTTCAATTAAAAGAAACATCAGCAGAAATCTTGCTTTATAGTAACTGCATGTAAGTTAACAAGGAAAGATAAGTTTTGTGGTAATTGATTGAAATAACAAACATTTTATAGAAGGTGATAAATTAGACAAAAATGTCTTTATCTCCATATATATGTATAATTTTGTTAAACCCTGTTTCTGTTACTAATACATATTCATTTAAATGCATTCACCCATCTTCTGTTTCCAATATATGTTAGTGATTTTGTGTTTTCAAAATAAATACCTGGATACATGGAAAACATGGAAATACTGTCAGTTGATAATGGATGTAATTATCAATGAACTGTATAAACCACTGATAATTAACGCATGACACATGTTGGATTGCTTGTAGACCTTTTATGCTGGTACCTTCATGTCTTACAAGCTGCCCGTTACTCTATATGGTTACTACAATATGAACAAATGTTATAGATGAAACATTTTTCTCTACCTTATAAAGTCTGTCTGATGTTAAAATGAAAATTAGAGCATCCCAAATTATATTAATTGTGTGATAAATACTGGTAGCTTACGGAATAAGCATCTTCAGGATCTATGCTAATCATTACTCAATGAGTTGAAATGCTGTTCCTGTAAGATATAATGTAGGTTACAAATGTTTTCAATTACCTGTTCCATAGATTCTTTAACTGTCATGTGAAGGAACTGGTGTGGATGGCTGCATCAAAACTGGTGTCCTCTAATGAAGCCTTTTCTATACTGTTGAAGTACATTACAGTATTGGTATAACTGGTACTTGACCTTCTTTCGTTATTTTTCTACTGAGAATTAAAATGCAAGTGAATATAGAATACATATCCCTTTTGCATGGACTGGCTTGAGATGAAAGCTTGTAAAGGATTTATCTGTAAACAGGCAACCTGAAATGCACATTGACTTGACTTGTGTTTGAACTCCCTTCCTTTTTCTTTCCAAAGGTTGGTTGATGTCAAAGGCCATCTGTTTCCTGTATTATAGAAATATGTAGACACTGAGAGAACAGAATTTTAATCTGTTCAGTAAACTACAATCTAAGTGTTTCTTTCAAGAATCTGAATAGTTTCAGCAATGGAATTTTGAGTGCCGTGATTTTCTGCTTGTTTGTATATTTAAGGTCTGAGTGTTATGATATATCTCAAAGTAATGAAGCATGGCATAGTCTCACTATGCCTGTACTGACACCATTTCAGACTTGTTGAAGATACTCAAATCTCAGATACCACTTGAGCGAAAAAGCTGGATCTAGTATGAACCATATTTGACTCGGTAGGGGGGCTTTCTTACTAGAAGGTAAGGAGTGTTCAGCTGAAGATCCCTCATATCATTTTGTTTCACAGGGGTATATACAGCCTTGGTGTCATAGCTAGCTGTCTGTCTAGAAGGCTGAACCATTTTGTGTATCCACATCATTAACTCCCAATTTCTCACATCAGCTGAGTGAGCATTTGCCTAGTCCTTCAGTCTGAAAATTCTCATATTTAAATATTTTGTTAAATTTTGAACTCTCAAGAAACAAACTTTAGAGGGAATATTTGATATCAAGTATCAACTACAGCTATGAAATAACTTTATGAATAAGATGTTAAACTGGATTAGTTTACTCTCACTTGATTTAACTGTGTAGAGTGGACTGCGGCAGTAGAAAATCCAAAAAGGTTGATTTGAAACTAAATCAGTAGAGGAGGAGTTTAATGATGGAAATGGATCCATCAATTTACACTAGTTGTATTAAAGCAATGCTAAGGACAAAATCTAGCTTATGAAAGCCATGAAGGAAACCTGGGACACTGTTTCATTACAATGAACAAGAACAGAGCCTCCTTTTTTTTATCTCCAGAAAACCTATTGAACTATTAGGTATATCTAATATGTATATCATACTGGCAAGCTATTGCTTTAGTAACTTTTACAACACAGAAGACTAAGGACACTTTTAAAGTATTGATAGTCTTACTTTAAAAGATGGAGAATTGTTGTGGGTTGGTTTGGTGGTGGTTTTTTGTTTGGTTGGTTGTTGTTTTTTTTTTTTTCGTTTGGGGAAGTTGCCATTACCTGTCTGAGTTTCATTTACATACATAGACATATATAGAGTATATGATAAATGGTAACCAGATGTAATTTTTAAAGGGAAAAGTTTTATCAAAGATATAAAGTAATATAAAGTAATTGCTAGGTCATTGTTCTGTCTCAAAAGATTAAATTTCAAAGATGAAAGAGTTTATATTATAAAAATCTGTTACACAATACTTTCATTACTCATGTTGTGGTTCTATTTAGAATATGCAACAGCTTCATACTCTGTTACATCAAAAAATCTAGTCCTGAACGAATAACCCTACATTTATATTTGAATCTAATATACATTTAGGTGCCATACAGAGGAAAGAATTAATTCAGCTGTAGTCAGTATTGAAAAAGATTTAAATGTCCACAAAGAGGTATCAGTTCTCAAGAAATTTCTATGGTTAAAGAAACAGTCCATTTAGTCTTCATGTCTTGGCTGCTTTCACTGTTCTGATTAGCATTAAATAAGAATATTTTAGTATTACTGAAATGCAAAAAAGTGGTACAGATTTGCTTATGATTGTATATCCCTTATTGGCAGATGTGATTTACTTTTTCATATTCCTTATCTAATTCTTGAGGCTATGCTAAAATTTTAAAAATAAAATACTGTCCCCTTAGATACTCAGTTAAAATAATTTTGCTTCATTTGTATAAAATGTAACCTGTCACTATGCTTCACCATAAATATTAAAACTTCTTACTCATACACAACATAAAACTGTATAATTAAATAATATGGATAATGGATGGAAAATTTCCCAGAATTGCTGTTGTTCTAGAGCTATTATTTGTTATGCTGTTTGTTTGGTTTTCTATGTGGAAATAATAATAACAGTATAATACTTCAGGAGCATTTTCAAAACAGCAGCATTTTGGCTTCAAACTCAATTAGAACAAAAAGCACAATAACACATTATAATATAAATCTGACATGTAGTTTTCCTTCAGGAGATATTCAGTTTTTAGTTTTAAGCAAATCCCTTAGAAGCTTTAGGGTTCTTAGGATGCCTAGAGTCAATTTTGAACAATTTTGTAACTTACTGCAGGGAATCTTAATTCAAATTCAACAAAACACTGAAAGAGGTAGTGCTTTGGGGTACTTAACTTCCTCAAAGGACTATCAGTGTGAAACCTCAGATGGGGAGAAGCAACATGTAAATAAAATATGTCAACCTAAGAACATGATAAATAGCAAAAATAGCTCTCTCTTCTTAGGGAAGAAAAATTGTATTTCACATTATCAGGACATATAACTACTCACTATGATAGAAAGCAAAATGACTAAAATGCATTGTTTCACTGTTCGGGAGTAGGATAAAATTTTTCTGTATTAGGAGAGATTGAATTATTAGTTGCAAATACAGGATCTAATTCCCTGATTCTTATTTGAGGGAGATTCTGCTAAGCTTGGCCTTCAAATCTTCATTCCCAAAGGAAGTACTTCCTTTATTACTTCCAAAGAAAGTACTTAATGATATGGGTGAATAATTTTGTGGGTTTTTAGCATTGGATATTAATGATGACATGTGACTCATTGCTTAAGTTACCTTGTTATGTTTCTGATCTGTGACAAACTGTATGACAGCTTTTAAGCTAGAAAGCCACAAATGATATATTGAGTGCTCTCATGATTAATTTAGACATAAAAAAAAAAAAAACCAAACCAAAATTAAAAATAAATTCCTGTCACTTGCAGACTCTGTTGGTTGTGCTGAGTGTTTGGCTGTATGCTCATGATTAACAAATTATTTCACACTGAAATTAACAGTAGAACCACCTCAGTATATGTATCTAGAAAACTGAGCACCATATTTTTATTAATATTCAACAGTCCTGCTTTTCTGTGAATGCTGCTCTTTCAGTATCACTCTCCAAAAGACATGTAAACATCACATGCTCTTCTTCTTCCACTAGCAGATTCAGGTTTCTGAACTTATCACATTAATTATGCTGATCTAGTTACATAATAGAATAACATTTGATATGGGAAGAGTTTTGAAAATAACAGATTTCATCAGGAGGTACAAGAAAACAGCTATTCTCTCACAAAATTCCTAAACTACTTTTTTTTTTTTTTTTTTTCCCTAGGATTGTCTGTGACATAGCACAATTGTGACACTGAGACAGTTATGCCATACATATATGTAAGTATTTAGAATAGTTTAGTGTTGTTATTTTTTAAACTGTGTACTTCAATTGCTTCTATGCATATTATAGTATCTTTGTATATTAATCCTAGTTTACAAGCTTTCAGACACTGAGATTCATAAAATCCCTTTCCTACTGTTGACTGTATTGGCATGCCTTGATATTAATAATGGCATTACAATATAAACTAAAAATGTTGTTTTAATTCTATTCAGAATATTTTCACTGCAAGAGACTGAAGGAGGATGTAGTCACCTACCTCCTGGATTTAATTAATGCTTTATAGATTTAATTCAACTTCTCTTTCTACTTTAATTTGCTGAACTACAAATTGCATTGAAGATAGATATGATAGATATATGATAGGTAGATTATAGATAGATATGATAGGTAGATTTAGATTAGATATAAGGATGGAATTTTTTATGATAAGGATGGTGAAACACTTGAATAAGTTGCCCCATCCCTGGAAGCATTCAAGGTCAGGTTGGAAAGGATTCTGAGCAACCTCATGCAGTTGAAGATGTCCCTGCTCATTGCAGGGGAGGTTAGACCAGATGACCTTTAAAGGTTCCTTCCAACCCAGATTATTCTATGATTCTATATGCAGGATTTTGACTTCCTCTGTTCTGGAAGAATAGGAATAAAAATGGCCTTTAGAGGCAGATTGGGGCAGGGTAAAGTAGCCTCTGTATTACTCATGTACTCTATTTCACTAACTGTGTATTTCACTGTACAGCAGGTCTATATCATTACTAACAATACAAGAACAAGGGAAGTCACTTAAAAATATGAACCTTCTATCTGACCACTGAAGAAATGCACTATCAGATAGTTTTGTGTTGCCTATTGCTAAGGAAACTATGTTGCAATTTTCATTTGCAAACAATGTATTACAGGTATTTTTTCCTTCACAATTATTCTATGTCAAGGTCCTTTCAAAATTATTTTTGACTAGTTAAAAAAAAATTCTTCAAGTTTACATATCCTTAAACTGATCTGAGAAAGTTATTTATGTTAATTAAATGATTTGTACATTTCTGAATAGAATATATAGAATTTTTAGAATCAAACTGTTAACATTAATGACTTCCTCTGCCAATGTATAGCAGAACATGTACCTAAAGAAGACCAATCATAAGTACAGCAGAAGGTATTGCTCCTGGAAAATGTTAGCAGGGAAAATGATAGCACTCGTAGTATCTCATCACCACAGCATAGCACTGTAAGGTCAAAACATTTGTCCTGTGTTGCTTTCCATATTTCCTTCAGTCTGACACACTGCACAGAAAAGATACAGACCTGCTGTCACAATCCCAGTAGATCAAGTTGTTGATGTCAAATATTTTCAGCCCCTTCAGGGCAAAAGCACTATGCTGGCAGCCTCACCAGTGAGCCAGATGAGCCCTCAGTACATCATATAGTCACTTTATTACCTCTACCTAGTGCTGAGTGAATAACTTCAAGAGTAGGAAAGCTGGTTGTGCATAGTCCCTTCACTTTTTTTCCTTCCCTAAGGCAACATGGCACAGTGGGATAGGATTGTGTACTGAGAACAGTCACTGTGCTGGCTTACCAATTGTTTTCCATATTGCTTTTTATCCTTTGACTTCAAACATATTTCTGTAAACACTTAGAAAAGTCGTAATCCCCCCTTCATTTTCAGGATTCATTGATAAATAATGCTACATAATAAATAATGTGCATGAAGAATAATAAGGTCACAGCTACATTTTAATGCTAGTATTTCTTACAGTGGTAATTGGTGCCAGGTAGTCTGAACACTCATCTTCATCTCTTGCCTACTTTCTCGGGAATGATCTTGTGTCTTTCTTTCTGTACAAGGAGTTGATAACGATCTCTCTGTCACTTCTAGCGGGCTGGAGTTTTTTCTACCTCTTTGTCCTTTGATATTGTACTATATTGGATATCAAATTGCCTTTCATTCCAATTATGATCTGGCTTTAACTTCTCTGGAAATACATTGATACTTCCTTATCTTAACAGTGTGCTGCAACACCTATTGGAATGAAAAAAATATTGCTCTAACATAGAAGAAAATAATTGACAGGCAGAATACATGACTACCAAAACCCAGATTAGATAAGAGCTTCAGTATCTCACTTAAAGAAAAGAAATTAAAAAAAAAAAAAAAAAATGGCTAGGATTAGCCTGAAATACAAAAGTCTGGCTCATACTCACCAAGGCACTAAATCTCAGTTTTTATTTTGTGGTTTATTCACTTTAAATTAACATAGATCTTTAAAGTAATATAATCTTCCAAAATCTAATTTAATAGCATTAATCTCAAAAAGTTTAAAAACTAAATGAAAAACAATACTGAACCAAAACTCGGAAGTCTCTTCAGTTACTTGCTGGATAGTACATATTGTTTGTAAAGGATGGCATCACAATGAGAATTTTATGGAGACAAGATGCATTTGATGGTATTAACTTTTGTTAGGCACAAAAGCTTCTAATGACCTTGATGTGGTTGTAGTAACTTGTAGTAAAATGCTCAAATTTGACCACAGTGCATGCTTACAATTTGATGCACTGACAGTGATTCCTTAAGAGTGATGAAGAAGGCCTTAATGAATACTTTTTTTCTAACACTTAAGTAGGTGTTTACAAATACAAACAAAAACCACGAGAAAAAAAAACAACTGATCCTTTTGTCTTCTTGACAACATGAACATAAACTAGATATGAACTGGCTAGAAACTAGCAGAAGTGTCTTTGTACTGTGATACTGGAAAAGTGCATTCTAGGGAGAATGGTGTAAAGGCACTGATGTTGATTATAAGATAGCCAGTCCTATCCGGAAGGTGTTAACTGGCTGCCTGTAGTACTTTCTTTTTTCTTCTTCTTTTCCACCTACCATTTTATGTATCCTAACAATTCATTATTCTAGATAATGGAGTTGATGGGATTTACTTCACAGAGACAATTTTATAAAAACATATACAAATGTGCATCTTTCAAAGCCAAAGAGAAAACAGCTTTCCTGAAACAAGTCAATACCTCATTCCATTACCAGAAATGGGGCAGACTGTGGCAAGAGAGCTATGTTTTTTATTTTGTTTAAAAGGGAAGTAATACAATTTATATTAATTATAATAATAGTAATACATAATATCATCTAAATAAAAACCCCAAAACAGTTATACTTCCCTTGTTTTAACATCTCTTCTATTATGCTCATGACAAGTGGCTTAGTTTAAGAGAAAGAATTTCAGGTTTTATTTACTCATGTTTTCTTAATAGAATCAGTTTTCTTTTAATTTCATCGAACTCTTTACTTGAAACTTTTGTATCCAAGAAAATCTCTAGACAACAGATGAGGTTGGGGGTGGAAACCTGAGTACCCATAACTATAAGACTCATGCATCCACTGAAGGTCATTTTACATTTTTTTGAGTTCACTGAAATAGCAAACTGATTTTTTTTGAGTAATCCAAACCCAAATCAGGCTGATGGTTAATAGGTATAGGAGGTTTATAGTAGTGATAAAATTAATCATTATTTGTAAACTTTGCTTATTTTGCTTTGGTATCAAGGCTTTAGTTCTTTATAATATTATTCATAATAAAAAACCTGTGAACTGCTTGAGACATTAAGCTGCAGGATCAGATTGCCTGACATGCTCCCTTTACTTCTGGATCCTCATTCTACTGGAGAAATGGATAGTGTTGACCTCTTGGGGTAGCTCAACATTAAGAGGGTTTGTAAACTCTCTTGGGGGAAAAAACAGTTTCTATTTGAGCCCCTTACACTTCCTGAAGGAATTGCATCAATCAGTTTGTTGGGAGTTAGGAAGCTAACAATGTCGGTAACAATATCATCATATAAAAGATGATCACTGCATTGAAAATATGGATATATAGTTGACAGTTTCTGAAGGGCAGATATAGATCTCAAGTAGACAGCGATACCTTTCTGGAGGCAAGGATGTAAAAGAGGGTGGAATTTGAGATGGAGGTATCTGGATCCTACTTTAGGTATCAGGTATCTGAAAGATACGTGATAACTTTTAGGTGCATAAAGTCCTTACAAGGTCAAATTTTCAGATGTGGCAAATGAATATTTAAGATTTATGATAAAGTTTCTGATCCTTCAAAGTCAGATGGAAAAGACAAAGGTGTACATAAGAGATTATGGGATGGTTGGTCATATAAAGATCTTTGTTTTTTAAATTTATCTCTAGTAGATTAATATTGACAAGACCTTTGCTTTATCTGAACGCACTGGAAAACAAAATATTACTCCTTTATTCTTTATTTAAAAGAATAAATAGAGGCATGATCACCATGAAACAAAGAATGATGGACAGAAATCTAGTGAGCATAGCTTTAAAGAAGCAGGGATCATGAAATACCATGTTGAATATAAGCAAAAAGGACAAATGTCTTATTCTTTACATCTCATTGAATTCTGGTTTACAACAAATCTTTATATTGATCCTGCATCCCCTCAAAAAGCAAAGGACAAGACAGTATGTTTTTGTGCACTGTCCACCTGGTTCCAGTCACATTCAACCCTCAAGAACCTTAATAGCTGCAGTGCAGTAAACAGCCAAAATAAAAATAACCCTGACAATCATGGACACAATTAGAGTGGTACAAACTAGCCAGAATAAAAATACTTCTGATATATTAAACTTATTTTTGTTGGAAGTGACCATGGATGATTCTTAATGTCCTCTGTAAGTATGTTTCCATCTTGGCTACAGTATCCACCCTGGTGGAGTTAACTCAATGTAGCTTAATCAAACACAGAAGTGGATAAGAAAACAATGAAGGTTACAATGTTGGATTAATATATTTTTTTTAAATTAGTTTATTTTTTAATCTTTGAGGGATCAGACTGTTTTGGAATAAGTATGGCCAACTTAAAGTTACAGAAGGTAGTATAGAAAAATGAGAGGTGTTTTTTTTTTGTTTTGCTTTGGTTTGGTTGCTTTTTTTTTTTTGTTTTGTTTAGTTGGTTTTTGTTTTTGTTTTTTTGTTTGTTTGTTTGTTTTTTCTGTGAAAAGCAACTGTTCTGTACAGACAAATGATATACCTTAAAAGAAAAATAACAATATTACCCTTACAGTTTCCCTTGGTCTAAAAGCGACAAAGTGTGTGGAACACTTAATTTGTCAAGACATTCTGGCAGCTCTCATCAAAAGTCCAGTATAAACTTTACTCGTTTGTCTCATTAAATTGAAAATGGGCTTGGAAAAGGTCATGGGGAATTAGAGGTTGCAGAACAAATAATCAAAGCAATTAGCTATAACTTGAGTCTTCTGAGCTGCCTAAAAGAGAAAGCAGGCCTGACCTTGTCAAAGAGAGAAGGATATTAAAATTGCATACCAAGAAGTAATCCAGAAAAGTTATTACAACTACGTAAAGCATTGAAGAAGTTTGTGGGCTTTTGTTGTTTTGGCTTGTTTTCTTTTTTTTTTTTTTTTTTCCTGTACTAAACTCTCTATCTGTTTTAAAAGTTTCTGAATCATAGTGATGATTCGTGTTTGTTTATATTGTGATGGTAGATACATTAAAGTCTCACAGTCTGATCCTTCTCACATAATATATTGCAAATCAGAAATAATTCCACTGAACTTAATTGAGTTATATCAGTGTAAAAGTGATGTGAGAGGAGGAACAGGCCGTTAATATCCAGATAAATTTTGATTAAAATAATCCATTCTATGAAACCTGAAAATGTATACCAAGTTGTTAAATGCTTTTTCTCTTAATGTAGGTTCACATAAAATCCTTCTATGTTCTTGTAGCAGTTAGTAGTTTCTCTGGATTTTATAGCATGTTATATGGCAATAAAAATTTTTCTTGAAGAAACTTGCAAGCTATAATTAGGAGCTTGGAAGCTACCCCTGTTGCATCCTTTTGTTTTGTTTTGTTTATGTTTTTTGTTTTGTTTTTTCTTTTGTTTTGTCCTGTGGAAAAAGGCTCTTTATTAATATCAGATAAAATCTGGTCAGGATCTGGAGTAGAATCAGACTACTTTGTGAGTATAGCTTTTATTTCTTTTTTAATTCAGTAAAGGATTGTAAGAAGAATGTTTGTTTCAGATAAGCACCATGAAGATTATTCCGAAAGCTCCCAAGTTAGCCCACTTGACACGATATAAACCCTCCCTGACTTCTCTGCCTCTCACGATGGCCAATATTTTCAGGGCTGTTCTATAACTCCTTCACTAACTTCTAAAATGCATTTCAGGACCACTGTGTTCATCACAATGACTACAATTTACATTTTGACATGTGGGCATGCTTTAAACCACAGTTTGCATTACTTTTTAGAGTTTACTTCAGTCTGAGCAAGATGGATACCAAGAATTTCAACTACTCTCTCAGCTGAGATTATTAGGCTCCACTGGCCTCAGAAAGAGGTTATATAATTCATACCAGTTCAGGATTTAACCCCGGTGCCTTGAGGTTGTTGGGAAACTAGAATGTAGTGTGTGAAAGTGTTCACTGCTGAGAAAGGGATTCTGTTGGACTGGAATGCAAAGAAAGCTCAAGTTTGGAAGCTTTTCTAAAGACCCAGGAACTGGTAGGTTTCATTTAAAAGAAAAACACAGATAAACTATTTAAGAAATATAGCTTTATCAGCACAAAAGTGAAGAAATAGCAGAAACTGGAAACTGGAATGACTGTAAAGCTTTTTAAATTAAATGTAAAGCAGCAGTCACAGATGGAAACTTTAGTTTGAAAATGCCATCACATTGCAAGTTGATGAACTAAGTAGGGAAATGGAAGGCAAGTGCTGCACTGCACATGTACAGCACTTGTTTAGAATTAAACTCCATTGAACAGTGCTGCCCAAAAAACTGGAAAAAAAACTGAATAATGGCATGCAAAGACAAAAGGTTTACCATAAGGCAACGTTTGTTATAAGTGCTTTCAAAGTGCTAAGCTATCTTTTTCGATGTCATAGGAGAGAGAGCAGTTGATGAGTTGAAGGTGACAGGGGTCAATTCTGCAGGGCCAGAAATTACTTCAAAAATACAGACTTTTCAGAATCAGCAATCTACCAAAATTATAACACAACAGAATCAGTCTTGAAAAAAAAACCAGACCACTGGACTATGCTTAATAGTAATGATTAACTTATAAACATCCTACAGCCTACTAAAATAACATTTCAGGATTTGTTCAGCTCATGATCTTACTATGTTACTCATGTCAGAGATAAAAGAAGATTTAACATAGCTGAGTTTCTCTCACAGTCCAAATACATTCTATGTATTTAGGGAAAATTAATGGAATGACTGAATGATATTGAGCAGGAAATTTTTTTTTATTATGGTAAAAACTGTGTTTTCAACATACTAAATAATGTAGCTGGACCTGTAGGGAGATGCTTTCTTGAACATTTTCCCTCAGTTTTAAAATAAAGGCAAAGAGAGAGCTTCAAATAATTTTATTATGGGCTATGTTGTTTTCCAAAAATTAACCATATATTCTGTATAATTATTTTTTCATTACACTTTCTTCCAGATAAGCAATATTTGGTTGTCATTTTGAAATTTATTTTTGAGCTTTATTCTCTTTCAAAAAGTGTGGAAGAAAAGGTGTGGCAACCTGACAATTTTACATCAGAGAGTAAGGCTCCTACTGATTCAAGTTTAGTTTGTTTTAGAAAAGCACATAGATTGTCTAAATTGTGATTGTAGTTTCATTCATTCTTAATAAAATATTTGCCCTCTGGCCTATTACAGTAATTCCTCTCTCTAGAGGTTAGAAGTTCTTTTTTTCCAAGCTCTTTTTTTTTTTTTTTTTTTTAATTGTGTAGCTATAGTAAAATATTGAAGAGTAGAATATTCCCCATGATTAGCTACCTAGAAATCCATATAAACTTATGAAATAGGAACAAATTACTTTAGGTCACAGCAGCTGACCTACAAACAAATGTAATTTTGTATACCTTTTACATAGTCAGATTTTTTAAAAAATCTATCATGGTAGATGGAAATAATTTAGTAAGGGTGTTTGTGCTCTTATGCCAACTTTTCTCTATGGATTATAGGAACTATATAGCCCCTATATTAAAGGTTTTGCTGCTCTCTAAAAGTTACACCAAAGCCTTAATCTTTGTCCTCAGAGTTGTTTTGTATTGAGGATTTAGAAACAATTGTCATCTTCAGTCCTTTTTTTCATTAAAGCTCTGAAATTACACCATATATCTAAATGCACTGCTCTGAATTGTAGGCAAACGTCGTGTCAGATTGTCAGATATGACCATGGCTAAATCTAGAGTCAAAAAACAAATAATGCAAAAAGATATTACCTAAAATTTAATCTTGAAATGTAGCAAGGAGCAGTTTCCTAATTTGTATATTATAATTTCCTATATTTTTTTGAGCAAATATAGGCAGATGTCTTAGCAGAAGACAAATGTTCTAGGGAGAGATTTGTACTGAAAGAAGAGGTATTTGGGAAAATAATTCTCTAGAATGAGATCCAAACTAAAGGGGAGAATGAAAGGTGTGGATAAAAGAAGGAGACAATTCTTTTAACATGCACTGTAAATTCACTAATGTTTGGAGAATGGCCTTGTATAGGCAAGATTTCCAGGAAAGAACCACAGTTTTGGCCTATACTGAGAGCTGAAATACAAGGAATGATCAATTTTGAATAAAAATTTTGGGTGTTTTATCAATCTGTAGAAGAAATATGAATGAAGGTAATGCACCAGATATGCCCACCGCCAGACTTTCATGATGGGTTATATTTAAACAGATAAATAAGTAATGTATTTAAATCATCATCCACATCAGGGAAAAATCTGAGGGGACTCTGTGCTCTTGTTTAGGTTTAACAACATGTCTAGAAAGGGCTAGAGATAAGACCAGGCTAAATGTCTTGCCTCAGGTCAGATCAAGTTTATTAATGGAATCTGAGTGGAACCCAAATACTTGACTTGCAGTACTTTTCCTGAACGCAAAGCTTTATTTTTTTTAAAGACATAATATAGTTTATCTATTAAAAAAAAAAAATCTCATTAAATATTTCTTATGAACTAGCTGATCATGATGCTTCAGATAAAACATGGGCTAATTTTGTTATAATATTTGCTGAAAGCCCTACTGATAGGACAGCTGTCATCTCTCAAATTAAGGAAAATGGCAGAATCTCATCAAAGCCGTGTAGGAAGGGTTGGCTTCCTCTTACAGTTTCTGCAAATGCTTTTTGTTATCAGCTGTGTAGAAAATAAAGATTCTGGATTTTCCTGTCTTTAGGATATCTGGAAGAATCATATTTCCTATTTACTGATATTGGTCCAGAGATGAACTCATATCCAAGATGATGTAATAAATCAGAAAGTTTTAATTAGAAAGCTAGTGAAACAAAATTCAAAGTTGAATAGATTTTTATGTGGTGTTGTTGTCTGCCCCTTGTCCCCCCAGCCCCCCCAACAAAAAAAAAAAAGAAAAAAAAGAAAAAAATGGATGTGGAGAAAAATCCTTCAATCTGTATAAAATGTCAGTGTCATTGTAAAGTACCTGGCATTGTTTATTACAGTAATAGTAGAAAATTAAAGTTCTAAGGAAAAAACAACTGGCAATTCTTAGAAGACCAAACTATATTACATTAAAGTAATAAGGAGATTAGTAAAACCTCAAAATTTAAAATAGTATATATGAATCTTTTCATTTTTAGTGATTAAGTTCTATCCAGTGCAGCAGAATTCTCAAAATTGAGAGGAAGATTTATCAGGGAGTCTTGGCCATTCATGGATTTCATGAAAATATGTAAGTTGTCAATCTTCCTTTAATAGTGCTTGCCAGTCCACCGACTTTGACATTTTAATCACCTTCATGTCCTGGATGTATATAATTTGTTGTTATGCTAGTAACCTGAATATCCTCCAAGACTTTTCTGGATGAGAGTTAACAGAGAATTGAGATTTTTTTTATTATCATTATTTTTTATTTTAATGCGTCTTCAGAGGATTGGTAAGGATTATAAAATAAGAAGTAAAATCTCACTTTGTCATTTTATTGACTAATGATACACAACTTTGTTCTAGCAGAAAGTTATCTAAAAAAATAATATTTTTAAGTAACTTTGTATCTTATCAACAATTCTGTAAAACATTAGCCATATTATCTTGTCCTAAGTTGGAACATAGTCAGTGTTTTGGATCGGCATTAAGTCCTACCTAAAAGGCTAAAAAATCACTGAACAGTTTCTAGAACTAAACTTATATCTTGACAATTTAAAATAGAAATAAAGTGTCAAACAACTGAATAGTCTTCCCAGCCTTAGCAAAAAAAAAAAAAAATAAATAAAACAGGAAGGAAACTTGTTTGGAACATTGTTCAATGAGTGAAGTGAGTATTGGCACACTTAAGTGGGTGAAGAGTATGTAGAGTTACACACCTGCCATAGGCCATTGTGTGGCATCTCTTGTAAAATATCGTTAGGAATCAGCTTCATTCTGAATTTCTGTAAGGAAGAAAGAAGTGTTAAAACTATTCAGTGAAATAACAATTTAGTTGAAAATTATTTACTTCTGAGTCAGTGGCAAATACAGCCAGAAATCAAAGAGTTTGATTTTAATAAAGGCAAAATGAAATTCAAAATATAAATGTGATGCAGTACAATATGCTTGGATGTTGTGGTTTAAACCCAGCCGGCAGCCAAGGACCATGCAGCTCTTACCATGCTCGCTTACCCTCTCCTGTCCCAGGGGGGAGTGGGGAGAATTGGAGGGCTAATTGTAGGTTGAGAGAATAAAAATTTCTTAAATGAAATAAAATAAAACAAAAGCTAATAATAGTAATTGTAAAAATAAGATATACAAATGAGTAATGACCAATGCAACTGCTCACCACCTGCCAACCAATGCCCAGCTCATTCCCAGCTAGTGATCCTAGAGGTTAGAGAATCCTAGAAGGGAGAGAGGGAGAGAGCTTTTTGGACAACCCTCATCTATATACTGAGCATGACGTTATATGATATGTAATATTTCATGGGCCAATTTGGGTCTGGTGCTCTGGCTGTGTTCCCTCCTAGCTTCTTGTGTACCTGCGTGCTAGGAGGACATGGGAAGTTGAAAAGTCCTTGATTTCTTAGCAACAACTAAAAATATCAGGATATTATCAACATTCTTCTCATACCACTTCCCATACTGAAAGCCAAAACACAGAACTATTCTAGCTACTAAGAAGAAAAATTAGCTCTATCTCAGTTGAAACCAGGACACTTGGGGTTCATAGCTACGAAGATGAATTAAGGACAGATGAAGAGAATATACAGATAATAAATAGAAGGCCAACTCTGAAGACCTGAAAAAACATAAATATTTATTTGGAATAGAATGGTCTTGTTACAGTAAATGCAATATCTAACATGTTCAGTTTCATAAAAGGCATTGTTGCAGAGAGGGATTTGGTGAGAAATGCTGGTCAAGTTGCAAGCACATGCACTGGAATTCAAACAAAGTATTTACATCCCTTATGAGAAATGTTGTACTATGGCTTTTTATCTCTAACCTCCAAGCAACCTTATGTAATTAGAAAATAATTATCTGATAACTATATTTGCTGCTGAAGCTTGGATTAGGATATCAAAATTCAAGAGAAGGAGGGTAAATTTAAAGGAGTCATCTTGCAAAAATTGCATCTTGTTGAAGTTGGAAAGCTACTAAGCTCATGCTCACTTTTATGCAATTGTGACTTCATCATCGGAAAGGTAAATCCATTTTAAAATAGGCTAACTTGGTAAATTGAACCAATTCACACTTCATGGGATTGAATAATTATAATTTGTTGTATATGACACACTGCACTGAAATAATTCTAGCAAAAGGTCAAAAAAAGTTAAAAACAAAGTTCCAAGTCACTTTCTGAACTAGCCTGGTTACTTTGTATTTAACAGATTCCACAAGCCTGGAGGAAAAAAAAAAAAAAAAACCATGATGAAATGTTGTCCAACTCTGCCCAATAATGGATTATGACAGATGGGATTTATGAATCTCATTACTTGCACTTTATTGATCAGAAGCTGATCATAGCATTTGAATTAATAAAAGTACAGTCAAAGCTATTCACAAGTGATGCTTGGACATAAGTGAGAGTAGGTTTTATTGATTTTGAGTGTCAACTGTGCTTGAGAGAGATGTACCATATGTTCAACATATGAAAATATCAGAAAAAAAATCAAAAGAAATCTCTCCTACCCTATCAGCCAATAAAGATTTAAATGTGTTTGTAAAGAAATACGTGGGCTCAGTGCAGCACATCCATGTGTTTCATAATATCCCACCATTTAAATGAACAGCACAAATAATCGGTTAAAATCTATTAAGTATGTTTTCACTGAAGAACTTATTTAAAGCACAGTTTTACCATTTTACCAATATTTTTCTGGCTACTGAGTTATTTTAAGTATGTTTTCAATAGGAAAAGCAATGAAAATTATTTTTCTATCTATACCTCTTTTATGTAACATACCTGCCATGGACAAACAACATTCCAGTGGGAAAATAATCCTAACCAGATTTGGTATGCCTTCATCTTCCAAAAGTATTTTCTAAGCATTTTACATGGATCTTAAAAGTCTTCTGCATTGTATCATGTCAAGTTCTGGTCAGAGGCCAAAAAACCTTTGGTTTCTTACACTACAAGGTAGCATGCTAAAAACGCATCTTAGAGAAATCAAAGAAATAATGCAGTGTAGATATACAGTGTGGAAAGAAAGACTTGATGTTGTTAGACATGATTTTAATGTGGGACTGGCAGTCGTTAGGAGTGTGTTATATGAAGAAGATATTTGTGTGAGTTTAATACCTAATCCTTAGGAATTGGAAGGTTATGGACATTGTTTCAATGAGTATGGTTTCATTGTTTCATTGGTTAGGGTTAGTTGTCTCCTATAAAACTTATTCATGTTAACTCATACTTTACTACCAGTAGGTGAAATGGCTTTTGCCATTTGGCTTTAGCCAAAATGGCTTTTTCTCAGATGTGGAAGCTTTCAGTTCTCATATTTGCCTACTATATTTTACGTATACATTGATCATAATTACTCCACTGGTCAATTCATTACCTAAAAGTAACCACTTTCTTTACTAGCCATTTCTTTAAAAACTCTTCCACTGGAACTTATCTTTGTACCAGACTGTGTACCTTCAGTCTGCTCCTTCTTTTTTAGAGAATGACTTTTAAATATTTGAGATGGTCTGTCCCCATTTTTTCCTAGTCAGTTATGTAGCTTTGGACAGAAGCAAAAGAACTGGACTTCTCAACCTGGAGATTGTTTATTAACCTCTTACCTCCTCAGCCAAAATTTGTTTTAGATGGAGCTTTTTCTTATTTTCCACGAAGAGTCTGCAGTTAATTTAGACCTTTATTTGGTAACTACCTTGCATCATTTGACCACTAACATAAATTAGCACAGATCAGCGTTCCTGATGTTTTAACTGTTGTGGGTTAGCCTTTGCTAGCAGCCAAATGCCCGCTCAATTGCTCACTCACTCTGCCCTCCAAAGGCAGTGGGACCAAAGAGAAAGAAGGTGTGAAGACTTGTGGATCAAGATAATGAGAGTTTAATAAGGAAAGCAAAAACCGTCCATCTAAGCAAAGGAAGAAAAGGAATTAATTTACTACTACCATAGGCAGGCAGACATTTAGCTACTTCCTGGAAAGCAGGTCCTAAGCCTACTTAATGGTTGCTTGGGAAGACAAATGCTGGAACCACAAACATTCCTCCTTCCTCTTCCTTTGCTTGAGGTTTTATTGCTGAGCACATTGTCATATGGTATGGAATATTCCTTTGGTCAGGTTGGGTCAGCTGAACATCAGTGCATTATTAGTACTTTTTTAGCCACAAATCCAAAACACGGCACCATAGCACTGCTATGAAGCTAACTCCTGCCCATCCAGACCCAGTACACTAATATTGACCAACTGTTATTCACAAAAGTGAAAAAAAAAATGTGCATTGTAAAGTACTTCTAATGATGAACCCTTTTATGGCAGCTCTTACCAGGTTAGGTTCCTTGCATCAAAGAAGAAGCTTAGCTTACCAGAGCAAGAGGAAAGTAAGCATTGTGCTTATCAACAGATCTTACACATTTTCTTTTCCCTCCTTGTTAATAAGACTCATGTGTCACATGGCCAATTAAAACATATGAGAATATCATTTATTTAATAAGTAATATATTTAGTTGCTAACAAACATGATAGTCTTGAAAAGCAAGAGAGATGAGATAGGATAGGTTTTATGCACTGGCTTTTAATAACAAATTGCCCATTCATCCTGGAAATGCTAAAGGATTTTGTAGTGTGAAGTGTGCATTTATTGTGATATTGTTAGTCTAGGTGAAGTATGCTAGATTTGAAGGGTGACAATTGAATATTTAATAATTTTGGTTTTGGTTTTATTTTTTTATAACACAACTACTATATACTGTTTCTAGTTTAGAAACCGTCAGTGCATAGTATAAAATGCATGCAATGATAGAAGCAGTGAAGAGCCTTTCAAAAGATGCATACTCAGAATGCTCCATACTTAAAAATACAGAGTTAGTAAAATCTGTGCAAATCTGAGACAGTATGTCTGCTTGTGTTATCTAAAGACTAAATCTAGGAGACCTTTCAGTAGTATGCACCATAGAATACTGCTGATTCATCTAATCAAGTAATAAAGCTGCAACTACAGAATCAAGATTTGAAATTGGGATCTTATGAAATGCAGATGTTCCTCTTGTGGTGAGTTACTGGTTCAAACAACTAATTCAAGGACTTCAGCAAATATCACATTAAGTGAATGAAAAGTCACTCTCCTCTGCCCATCTGAATAGTCTTTCTTGTTCCTCATTGTACAGATATGCCCTGCTTTTCAGGAAATGCAGTGCTAGTTTAGTTAATATTATTCAGAAATAGTGATGTGACATTTTTCCAGTTTTAGAGTATCCAGGCAAATAAAGGGTTCCTGGCAAGTGTTTGTAAATTGGGCCAAATGTGTACTTTTCCTATTTCTATTAATGGAGTAAATTTTTTCAAATACAGAGGTCTTGATTTCTAATTCCTACACAAAGTAATGAATTTGTTGCAAAAGGCAATAATAAAACCTTTCAAAGAATTTTATCAATTTGTGGGGAAAAGAAAGAAAGAAAAAAACAAAACAAAACAAAACAAACAAATCCTTGCAACAGTACTCTATCACCAAAACTGAAAAATGTAGTTGCCTGAAAATTTTCAAAATCTCAGTTCATTAGAGACTACAATTTTCAGTGGAAATCAGCTAACTTGAATCATACTGTAGTTGTCAACTTAAACCAAAATAATGTCATAACAAATTCCAAGCAGGCTGTAGAAAAACATATGGTTTAGTAAATACAATAAAACCTCATTGCAGAAATCACACACATAAACCAGATCTCCATCTGAAGTAGTAACAAAGATTATAAAGGCAGCCCTTGAATAGGCATCCCCCACTTTAATGAAACAAGTTTCAGTTAAAAACTAAAAGATTAAAGAACCACAACAAAAACGTTTCCCAAAGTCATATCATTTATAACTACAACCAGTTTCCAGGTGCAAAAATGCTCAGCTGTTTCTACTAGGAGCTCACAAGTCAAACCATGTCTTTCACTGTTATACAGCACCCCTTCAATTTGACTTTTGTGTATAGTTCTGCTATTCTGTTCTGCTGTTATAGTATATAGTATAAAGAGTACCATTCTTCAAGATAAGGCATAATGTAAGAAAACATATAGTTTGTTATGTTCTGTTGTTTCAAGTTACTAAAGTTATAAGGTACAACTATACCAAACAGGATCTAATGAAGGGTGAAGAATGCATATTTAACTTAAAATTACTAGATTTTGCCACTTAATGGCAGGAAGCACTACATAGGATGTATGTGTGCGTGTATAGCTAGGAATATCTATACAGGCTTTAGTATTTCACTAAATAGTTGCTATTTATTTGGGTAAAGATGGCTATCTGCTGACATAGTATTTAGTTTCCATCTACTTCATTTCCATAAGTCATTATCCAGTAGATTACTGTTAGTCTCCAAATTGTTAGCATCTCTACTAGTTTTACTGTCTCCTTGCCAACCTCCAAAAATAAAGAATTGAATTCATATACTAATTCAATATCAATGTTAACCCAATTTGACAAATCTTCATGTCAGCCTCAACTGTGACTGGCCAAAGGCCAAGTTTTTACCAGATAGATTTTGGCAGTGGATTAAAATTTAAATCTATTTATATTTTTGTTTGCTTGTTTATTTGTTTTGTTTTGTGGGTTTTTTGTTGTTTGTTGGCTTTGTCTTTTTTTGTTTGTTTGTTTGGATTTCCATGTTTGTTTGTTTGTTTTAATATCAAGCATATATTTTTCACTACTTTTTGACACAGATTTAAAATAAGTGACATTTTTAGTACTGCAGGATTCCATGAAATATATCTTCTTAAAAATGTTTTGGCAACATTAAAAAAAAAAAGTAAAAATCTTGCTGAATTTAAAATATCAAGTTGAGTTTAATTCTTAGTTTCTGTTTTTCACTTTGTTACCATGTTAGTAAATGTTCCATCTGGATTTTAGGCACTCCCAGATGATGCTGCAGATTTGTAAAAGATCCCTGGGTTTTAAAATTTGATTTTATTTTGTGGTATTAAAATAAGGAAAACCTCTTGTTTCCTTTTCAGGATATCCATTCTTACTTTGCTGTAAACTCCTTGATGATTCAAAGAGGAAATATGCTGCCCAGTCACAGGGGATTGTTCCTTTTTACATCAATTCCATGTTTCAGATGATGGAGGAAATGTTTTCTAAAGTTTCACAAATACATAATTGTACTACTTGACGATGGGGAAGGAAAATGAGTTTGACATGTTAGGAATGTTATCTGCTCTAATGAAAACAGCCAACTGATAACTGCCTAAAAATTGGTTAATTAAAGGTGAATGGTCAATGAACAGTTATGGTGGAATATGTCTCATTTTAGAACAAAGTGTAAACATAGAGGAACACTGTCAGTTGAGAGATTTATTTACTGTTGTAGCAGAGATAACTGGAAATTAAATCTGTCACTGAAGTTGCTAAGCCATACAATACAAAAGCTGTTCTCACCTAATAAATTGCACAAAACGGAATGAGAATGAATTTTGAATTTCAAAAGGGTTATTTCCTTTAGCAAAATGGTATGATATTTGTGCTATAGCAGTTGGCCAATATCCACTCAAAGTGTGAAGGCCAAGAGCTACCAGTATTAAAAGCTGTCATTATGTTCAATATTATCTATTCAAGTCCACACTCTTAGCAATGAAGCAAAGCATATGATTTACATTGGGCACTCTAAGCTTTCATTGATTAAAGTGTTATGAACACAGCCACAGACATTTTTATTTTGTAAAATTGGGGAAAATACAAATGAAGACACAACATCTTTGAGGATAATATGACTTATTTTTTAAAATGTAATACTTTCCTAAGATTGCATAATTTCAATTGCTTTATGAAATTATTAGGGCAAATTATAAAACAGAATTGCTTTCCCATGTCAGTTATTAAGAATTGTGAATAAACGTTCATTTTAGGACTTTTCTAGTTTCTTCTGAAATCTTTGTCAGTTCAATTCTATTTCGCAAAAAGTGTTTTGGTTGTTATAAATAACTTTTTCTAATGGAGATATGTTTAGTTGTATATTTTCTTTCCAGGTCTGTGTTTTACTTCGTGTACAATGATTGGTTTGTTCAAAGGTCCATTGAAACCAGTCAGGAATCTCCCGTTTAGTTTTGAATCACATTCCCGATTCTTCATCAGTGGAAATTCTTTCTGTATGCTAGTTTAAAAAAACATGATTGAAGGTGATAAAGATGTACCAGAAAATTAATGAGATAATTCTTTGCTATATAATTTCTAGACATTTATTGAAAAAACCCCTGGGATTTAGGCATTCATGTGAGTTGCCAGACTGGGTAACTGGATACCACTTTGGATATAGCAGTATGTCTGGAGTGTTCAAAGTCTATAGGGAAGAAAAAGGAGCTTATGTTACTTAAGGTATGTAAAGTAAGTGGTACTTTAAAGTTTTGTTTGAACTCGAGGTATTGATACAATAACTTGAATCTGGATTTCCCTTCTGGTTTATGTCATCTGCATCCTGAAGACTCGTAATAATGCTGCCTAAAGAGGTCTGCTTATTCTTGACCGGACTTTTGGAGTGAAGGGATTTCAATGGAACGAAACTAGATGAGAAAGCCCCTTGCTGCTAAGTTCAGTCTTAAAAATACAAACATTTAATTCAAAGCACTGTGACTCCTTAGACCTGTCATTTAAAAAATGCTCTTATTTCTGCACTGTTTCTAGGTAGCTCTGGAGAGGGAGCCTCTCAGAGAACCGTCAGAGTGGAAGCAGCCAAGCAAACAAATTTTGAAATGACAGGTCTTTCCAAAACATGTGTGGTCTAATGAAATCTGTATGTCAAGATACTCTGCTTCATCCAGTCTTCTCCAATAAAAGATCCATAAATCAGCTTTCAGTTAATGCATGTGCCTCTCAGGGGAGATCATAAATGGGAATATCAGCTGATTTCAGCAATAGTGTACAACAGGCATTTGTAAACAAAGTGTAGTATTAAATAGTACCTTTAACTAACCTCTATTTATGCAGGAATTTTCAGAGGATTTTTCTAAAACAAATTAATTTAAGATGACAGTAAAAAAGCTTGCTTGACAAATGGGATTTTACTGACTCTCATAGCTCTAACCATTACTATACCACAAATAATATTTTACATGCTGAAAGTACATCACTGTGCCCAGTGGATATTTGTTCACATCACATAGTTTGGTTTGGTTCAACACACTTAGCAGTCTCTAGTCAAGGAAGGCCAAGAATTGGAATAGCAGAAGAGTTGTAGGTCAAGACTGTCACTCATTGGCAAAGTTGTGTGGCAAAGTTTGAGCAGTGCCTGTCTGCATTATCCTGCATAATGTTGTCAGTCCTTTATTTTCATGAGCACAAAATTCATCCCAAATGTAAAATTATATTGTGTGTGAATGTCTATATTATATTTGATAGACATTTTCTAGTAGAGTGCCAGATACTCAAATTCTTATATAGCCCGGGAGAGGGGATCACTTACAGTGCAAGGTGCCAGTTATTACAGCTATTTTTCATGGCATTTCATGGGATTTTTTTTTTTTTTTTTGTTGATGTAGCTCATGTAATCTTTCACATGTCTAGCTGGAGCTACAGAAATTTCTGTTAGAATTAGGTACAACTCAATACATAAGCGCAAAATAGATTTCTACTTTGTAGATATCTGATGTACCTGAAGGAAATTGTTTTCTCTAGCTGCTTAAAAAATAATACTTTAAAAAGAGCCTCACTAAAAGGATGTATCTAAAATTACATCATTTTTTTTGGAAAGATTTTCTGCAAAACTAATAATTTTGCAAGGTAAATACTAGGCTCTTACAGTGACTGACCAGATACATGTGCCATCAGCTACAATTATATCTATAGCCTGATATGATTATTGTAGCTTGAAGAAAAAACTCTTCTTGCCAAATATACAAAAATAAGTAGTCAATGCACCACAAGAAACTGATTGGTTGGTCCTTGTTTTTTTAGCCTATGCTTGTTTTAAAAGAGAATTGGGAGTTTTGTGTGTTTATTAGTAAGAGACAATATTTATGTTGACACTGACTGGCAATATTTCTATTTAGAGTAAAATGTCCTATTGAGCTTCCCTGAAAAGTTCATTGTGGCATTTATTCACACCTAATTAGCACCTCTTGGGATTAATACATCATTTTATCAAACTAATGTAACCTTAGAATAAAAAGATGTAAATTCAATATGATAACAACAGGTACCTGGATATTTTAATTAATCTGTCTAAACTGAACATGCCACTCCAAATTTATAATGATCAAGCTTTAAACTCCCTCTGGAATTCTCAGAACATTAATTGGCTATTTTGCTAGTGGATGCTCTCCTTATTGTTCAGGGTAGTTGCTAGAAACCCCGTTGACCCTGATGACAGGTAATGCAAAGGGAAAATCTATATTTTAACATACTTATGGAGTAAATAATTCACCAGATTTAAGTATAAATAATATACTAAGTATAACTAATAATTGAATGGAACTAGGGTAAGTTGAAGCACAAGCGAATAAATGCTTGTGATATATTTCCTCAATGGTTTGTTTATTTAAGGTTCTTTACACTGGAACTTTTTATGTAGGTGAGAAAATTGCAAAGAACATTGTTAACTGTTGTGTTACAGAAATTTAGAATTTTCAGAACTATTAAAGACATACTTCAAGTACATCACCAAGAGTTTTCAGACTTACCTTATTGTACCTTTATATTTTATACAAGGTACTCTTTGTATAAGAGATTCTTGTCACTATCCACTCCATTTTTGCCCAGTCCTTTTTAGTTGTATTCATTACTTCTTATTCAGATTATATCAATAGATTAAATAACTATGTAGATATTACTCTTTCTTCTTCACAAATATGTTAATTTAATACGTTTTCATTTTTTTTCTATTTCTTATCTATTTTCACATAGCTAAAATCCCTGAGTCCTACTATGACCCTAGATGTTCCTTACATACATCTTGTATATTTTTGTAACAGCTTTTTGTCAATGATATGATTTGCACATCCTCGTATTCCATGAGCCAAACATAGGTGTTATAGGTAAAAAAAGTTTTATAGGCAAAGTAAGGTCTGAATTCCATTGTAGATAAGAGTTCTATCGGAATCAAACCAAGACTTTGACTCCTGGGTCAACTGGTGCTGTGTTCCCTTTCATCACAGGCTATGTCTACATTAAGAAATAGTGCAGCACAATAGTTGCAGATCCTACAGCTCTAGAAGTTTAAGATAACTCTCACTCTTTTATTCTCCCTTTGCTGAATGTCCATTGTCTGTCTTGAACTTGATTCAGCAAACTGTAGGGATTATATTCGTCTCCTTCAGTTTTGTCATTAATAAAATAAAGCACTGTATTTCATGTTCATTCTGATAGCTGACTGGTTGTTCCAGCACTGATTATCATAGTTTTAATCTGGTATTTTGTAAGCTGTATGATACTCTTTCTAGTCCTTTGCCTGTAGTCATAAAGGTGTCACAGAACCACATAATTGTTGCAGTTGGCAGGGACCTCTGGAGATCATCTTGTCCAACTCTCTTTCTCAAAGCATAATCAACAACAGCAGATTGCTTGGGCTCATGTTCAGTCAGGCTTTGAACATTTCCAATGATGGAGATTCCAAAGTGTCTCTGGGAAACTTGTTCCAGAGTTCAATCACTCCTATGGGGAAGAAAAAAAAAAAAAAAGTTTTTTTCTTATGTTTAAATAGAACTTCTTGTATTTCAGTTCATGTTCATTGCCTCTTATTCTACTGGGAACCACTGGGAAGAGTCTGGCTCCATCTTCTTTACTCCCTCCTATCAGATACACATTGATAAGATCCATCCTGAGTCCATCACCTTCTCAGGGATCGAGTTGAAGCTGACTATACTGTTGTTATTTGGATCCTCCTTGATGCCATCCTGAAAATAGGAGTGACATTTTCTTTCTTACTGTCCTCAAGAACCTACCTTGATTGCCACAACCTATGAAAGATTATTGACAGTCACTTTGCAGTGACATTGGCCAGCTTCCTCAGCACTTGTTGGTGCCTTGCATTGGGACCCATGGACTTGTGTATGTCCAATTTTTTAAAGTGTTCCTGTTAACAAGCTGCTCCACTTGCTATACTTGCTTTTGTTGCTGGTATGACTATAGAGGTCTTCTTGTCCTTCACATCATTCACTAGATTTAAGTCCAGATGGGCTTTGGCTTTCCTAACCCATCCCTGTCTGATCAAACAGTCTCTGTATAGTTCCTAGGTGATGTGACTGTGCTTCTAGCTCTTGTATATTTCCTTTTCATGTCTAAGTTTTGTGAGGACCATCTTGTCCATCCATGCAGGCTTCCTTTGCTTGATTATCTGTAACCATGGGCATTGAACTTTCTTGAGCTTGGAAAGGGTGATCCTTGAAAATCAACCAGGTCTCCTGGGCCCCTCTTCTCTCCAGAAACATCTCTAAGGGATTTTCCCAGCAGATCCCTGAAAAGAACAAAGTCTGTTCCTGATGACCACTGTTGTGATCCTGCAGTTTGTCTTGTTTCCTCTTCTCAGGATCCTGATCTCCACCATCTCATGGTGACTGTGGGAAAGGCTGCTCCCAACCTTCATATGCCTGCCCAGTTCTTCCTTATTTTTAAATATGAGGTCCAGCAGGACACCTCCTCTCATCAGCTCACCACCTGTGTCAGGAAGTTGTCATCAATACACTTCAGAAACTGCCTGTTTTGCTTGTAATCTGCTATGTTGCCCTTCTAGCAGGTATTGGGGCAGTTAAAGTCCCAAAGGAGGATGATGGCCTGCGAAAAAGAATCTTCTTCCTGTTGTCTGAAGAAGGCCTCATCAATGACTTCTTCCTGATCAGGCATCATCTAACAGACTCCCAGTACAACATCATCCACACTGGTCTGCCTTCTAATCTTTACCCATATTCTTTCAGCTGGCTTGTCACCAATCCCCAGGCAGATCTCCATGGATTCCCACTGCTTTGTCATACCAAGGGCAGCTCTCCCTCCTCACTTTCTTGGCTCATCATTCATAAAGAACATCTACTTCAACACTCCAGTCATGCAAGTTGTCCCACAACATCTCTGTGATCCCAATAAGATCACAGCCCTGCAACTGCACATGGAACTCTAATTCCTCCTGTTTGTTCCCCAAGGTGTGTACTTTAGTGTACAGGCATTTCAGAGAGACACCTGTTATGTCGATTTTCCAGAAAAAGTATGAGAGCTTTCCCCATAATAATGTCCTTGTAGGCACTTCCTTATTTTCTTAACTTTGCTTGAAGTGGGCTCCCTTCAGCCCAGTTTTGTTGGCTGTGACGTCTTTCTAATTATGTCAGTCTGCTCATTTTAGACTGTAAGTAAATAGCATTGATCTATCTCTGGGTACCAAAATTACTCTAGTTCCAACCGCAAAGATCTTTTCTAATTTTGAATTAGTCTATCTGGTCTTAGAATCAGTAATGATATGGCCTAAAGAGGATTGGATGTATAAATTTCCTCCCTCACTAGAAAGGTCAGTGTGGTTTTCTAGAAAGTGTCAATGGAAAAAATAAAATTAAAAAAAAACAAAATAATAAAATAAAAATAATAAAAATTATGGACAATAAAACACAAATTGAATTTTCAATATTTGAAGATGATACCTCAGAAATGTAATTAAGAATGCCTGAAATGGAAAAGAATCTATTTTCAAAGGCACTTCTTCAGTGCAGTGGAGCAAGAAGAAGAAAGATTTAAGAAAAGCAGGCTTTTCCATATAAAACAAGGAAATCCTTTTTTTTTTTTTTTTTTTTTGGTATCTTTAATTCCTGCAAGAAAAGGCATTACCATCTATAAGAGACGGTTTCTTGGAGGATGAGACATCCAGAGTTTAGGCGTATTTAGGAGGACAGTGACTTATCACATAAGATGTTCTGTGGGCTGCTTTACTTTCAGCTCCTGTGCTTGATAAGGTAGAGCTGAAAATAATATGGCATTTGAGAAGTATCAGGCTGCACAAGGGTTATATGATAATGCACACTGAAAAGCAAACATGTCCCTCTAGCAGTATTTCAGAGCATGGCCAGTCCTATAACTTATTTAATTTTCCTACTCAGTTTTTCAGATGAGAGTAATTGCTTTGTTAATATATTTTAGGGTCCTGAATATAATACCTTACTAATATGTCCTGAATGACATCTGAAATATCTTTATTAACCTACAATATAATAGCTTTTTCAACATACAAGAGCAACAAAAATAGAGAGACACATTTTACCTTGTTTTCTAGACAGCTATTTGTTGGTGCAGTATATCACTTCTCATTAACAAAGGATGATTCTCTCATTCCACTTTGAAAGTTCAACCCCTAATCTTTCTTCAAACATCTTATTATAAGATCAAACCTCTTGTTCCTTATTCATACTCTATCACTTGGTGTTATTGTATGAGGTTTTAAAGCTATGAAATGTAAATTTTCTAATTGCTCAGTCTGTGAAAAAATATCTTTAACACTCTTCAGCTATAATTTTAGTTACTTTTTCTATAATTTAAACATTCTATTTCATTTGTGTTTTCTGGAGTGCATATAAAACAGAGAGGTGTAGTTAGGAAAAGTATGTCATGAATCCCATTTAGTTAGCCTACTATAAAACTATTATTATTATTCAGTTACCTATTTTCAAGTATCAGATGAGAGTAAAAGATTTATGGCAAAAGAAAACATTTCTTCTGGACACAGTATTCATTTTGTTTAGTGGAAAGAAGTAAGCAGTAGCTAAATATGGAACAAACGCTGATAGAAATGAGCAAGAAGGGACCAAATTTTGGTTTCATTGTTATAGTAAGTTCATTTTAAAGCTTTTCAGTTCACTAGACTTGCTCTGAATTTGCATTGATGTAACTGAAATCTGAATTTATCCCTGGAAATCTGTCTATTCTCTGATGCTTTAAGTTGTGGTCTAGAGCTGCTTGTCTTTTTACTGAAACACAAGAAGCACAATTTAATTGCAATTTTATGCACAAAGAGCAATAATTTTCTTCCTGACTGACAGGTTCTAAACGGTTGTCACTTGTAAAGTACATAACTATCACTTTCAGGTAGTTTTGTTGGAATTATGTGAGCATAGCAGTTTCTTGTGAAAGTTCCCCCCCCCAAAAAAAAAAAAAAAAAGTTATTTGCCTTAAAAAAGAAACAACATGTAGCTCTAACATGGTGGGGAAAGGAACATCAAACAATGTCACACTGCTAAGTTCAATTTATTATGTGACCCAAGTAAGGGATACGTGATGCCAAGGAAAGCTTTTCACATCACATACACCCGTGCATACACACAGTTACCATTACCTGAGGTTCACTTTGATTACTGATCCCAAGAGTCAGGGCAGTCAAGCTCTGGAGAAGGTGATGCTCCGTCCAGTGAATTTCAGAGCTAAACTCCAGGGTGATGGCTTGGTTTCACTTCAAGCAGAGTGCTTTGTTCCTATGTGGGGTTCGACATCAGCGTTACAATGTCCTTCCAGTCTGCTTCTCTAATGCCAATAGTCTTCATAGCCAAATATTCGCGCAGGATGCCATCCCATCTGTGGCGATATCACTGTATGCCTTTCCAGATGTTTCAGGTGTTCTCCTTTCCATTACTTATCCGTGGTCTGTATGAAGGCCCACTACTGTCAGTTTTAGTTGCTTTGTCATGTTGGTAATGGCTTACCACATTCAGCCCTATTTTGCATTGTATCCAGCTCTTGGCCAGGGCAAGACCATGCTACCCACCTGTCAAAACTCAAATACTGTATCAGTGAATTAAGAAGGTATAGGAGTGAGCATCACAAAAGGAAATATAAATCAAGCCCAACACATGAGAACTGGACAGAGTCATTATTTTACAAGTGCTTCCTTTCATATCAAAGATGTCAGGGTGACAGTCACACCTTGCTACACATTGGTAGCTATAGATAACAGCAGTGCAGATGACAAGGAGGTTTAACAGACATCCTTTTGTACACTTCCTCAAGAAATAGCTAAAAATGTATTTATAGCTGGATTTCATGCTCTGTGGTGTAAAACTTCATCATGCTTCAAGATCATGTCTGCATTTGTCATGAGACACTATAATTGGTTCTGCTGTAAAACAACTGCCTTGCAGGAAGTTAAGTAACTGAATTAAAACATGCCATTACAACATAAATTCACCATTGATAACTTTGCTAGAATAAATTCCTCAGTTTCTCATGGACTGCCATAATTGTAATGTTTAACTTGACTAATAAAACTGTGAGAGGAATAGAAATGATGATGACATCTTCATTGACTTCATGACAATAGGTTTTATTCCTGAAAATGGCTATGAAATAGTGATGTCACCCAGTTAATTATGCAACAAATATAACACTGCGATAGAGTGACCTTTCCTTTGGAATTATAGTATAATATCTAGAGACACTGACATATTCTGGTATTTTTCTGAGCAATGTGTTTTTCTCTGGGTTCTGCTTAGGTGTGAAGTATAAAAACCTAAGTATATTTTTCAAATTTTTCTGGACCCAATAGTCCTAGCTGTCAGCAGAAAACTTTCTTAGTCTTAATAGGAAATCCAGCCAAACATATTGGCCAAATATAGCCAATAGATAGTAATCATAGAAAGTATGTAAAGAAAATTAATTTCCAGTATTGTTGCATCAGTAAAACCTCATTTGGTACTTTCAAATGTAAGAGCACAAGGTGTTTTAAATATTAAGAATAGAGGAGGATCATGTAATTTTATCACTTTTTTCCTCCTTTTTCTTTATTTCTTCAAGCTTCTCATAACATTTCTGTCAAATAGAACTGTGTTTGTATAAAAAAAGGAGAAAAGAACAAAGGTCACTACAGTAAATATTCAATGTGTTGGATAATAAGTGGTTGGGGCAAAATTCAAAATTCCTTCATGTTTTCCAAATGCCCTTGATGCCAATTATTTTTTCTTATTCTTTAGAAAGAATAATTAATGTAAAAAATTCAAGGTTGTTAGGATCCTGACATTTTTTGGCCATATTCTCAGGTAAGCAAATGATCATATATTCAGTGAAAAAAATTCAAATTAATTCTTTTTGCTGCATTCAAATTTCAACCAAAAATATATTATACCAGCATATCTTATTTTAGCCTGTATTCCCCAACACCAATCATACACACTGGTTAATATACAGCTATGAATATGCTGTAATTCTGAAAAACAGAAGTATAGCAACATTTTACTGTTAGCTGGTTATTTTAAAGAATGAAAGTTCATGTTGATATTGTGTGAAGAATTATAATTAGACCATTCAACTCCTTTCTAGGGTTGATAGGTGGAAAAAAAAAAAAAAAGGAATGAAAGGAATGCAGGAAATCTCTTGATGCTTTCCACTTTCAAAGTTTAACATGGACAATATTTTTCTTCTTTTTTTCTTTGAAGTCTCTGAGAGAAATGTAGAAAGAGAGACAAAGTACGAGTCATATAGTAATTATGAGGAAATAGCAGAAGATGACTTGTAAGACTTGTGCCCATTCTGTTATTCTTTGTTCAGAATATATGAACACAGTTGTGAGATGGCAGGGTAAATTAAGGTCCTGGCACAGTGGATTAAAACCTATGCAAGTAATTCTCCTGCTGTGAACAATCATTTTGTCTTTATTCAGTCAAATAATGAGCCTATTTTAAAATTCACTGAAGGAAATGGGAATCTTACAGCTTCCAGCATTAGGCTAAAAATAATTGTTAGTGTGAAAGGAAAAGTAAAGAAAAATTGCTTTTCTGTATTACAAACATAAGACTTTCTGGAAGTAAGAGTTTGTAATACATTTCTTGTACTTCATAGTGTGCAGTGTTCTGTAAGTATTAGTTCTCTCAGATTATATGTTGATCAGGATGGGATCTCATTATTATTATTTATTTTATCATGTAGGTCCTCTACAGATAGTCCAGAAAGCAGAAACTCACTTGTAGATGTTGCAGATGTATATGACACAGCCACTGTTTTGAAAAGCTCTTTAGCAGGATCAGACAGACAAAAGAAGGTGTTATCTCCATTTGATATGTGAAAAACAGGGGTACAGAAAAGGCAAGTTGAAGCCAAAATTTCAACCATGATACCAAACTGATGTATTTTCTAATTTCCTGGTATCAAATGCTATGGGTAAAAAAAATTATAATATGGCGAGTGGCTCTTAAATCTGTTTTCACTTGAAATTACATGTCTTCTCTCAGGGAGTATACCATTTTCCAAAAATAATTTTATAATCTGAATTCAGGAGAATCTCTTTGATTTCTTTGTAAAGCAGAGGTCAAATTCAGCAGTTAGATATACCATCAATATTCAGGTTATTTTTCATTTAGATGTAACACTAATTTTTTAATTGTCATACAGATCTGTCTTAGATGAAAGAAATGTGTACATCTTTATTGTGTTCTGTGTTTCCAGAGATTGAAATCCCTTCCTGAATGTTAACTTTGAAAAGTTTCTAATTTGAATGGATCTGTTGTTCTCAGGTCCAAAGACTGTGGGCATATTGACTTTATGTTGAATTTTTAAGGGAGATGAATATTGTTTCATGTTCTGTGAGATGAATATCTACACTAGTGGCCTCCTTGTTACATCTAGCATGGTTGATCACAATATTAGAGTTCAAGTTTATCAGAATTTCTGAATCTGTGAGAAAATATATTCCATCTGTCTACAAAACAGTGTTTTTTTTAGGAGTGAAACTCTCTAGCTAGTCTATTTTATTCAAAATGATTGGGATAAAAACCTGCCTTCCTTTATGTTAAGAAACTTGAACTGAATTTCCCAAAATGACTCCAGTTCTGTCAAGCCTAAGGAAAAAAAGCGTGTTGTGAAGCTGAGTTTGAAAACATTGCTGTAGTGAGAAAAAAGCCTATGTTTTGTTTTTAAATATCCCAGTTGGTAATTTTTTTTTTTTTTTTCTGGACATGCATCTCTCATTGCTTGTGCATTTTGTTCATTTCAGATGTTAGTTGCTGGTAAATGTATAAGAAGAAATGCCTCCAACCCTAAAGGTTTAGGGAGCAGGTTTGAATTTGTTTTTTTTTTTTTTTTAATTCATGAATGAGCCTACCACTGCCCTGAAGTTTTAAGAAAGAGGAATTTGAAGAAAAGAATCTAAGTAGTGTCATGGTAGTGACTCTTTGCTCTTGTCTACTGTGACAATTTAAACCCTTGAATTGTTTATCCTAGGACACTGGCTATGAGATTTGTTGTAATTATTATTGCGCATTTGGTTTTGATGGAGTTCTGGAACAGACTACGTAATATAGAATGCAATCAGTATATGTTAGTGTTGTGGGTTAGTTGCTGTTTTATTTGGTTTTGTTGTTTTGGTTTGGTTTGGTTTGGTTTTTATAATATTAAGAAGAGATTAATAATATCCACAGCCAAAGTTAAACTATTACACATATGACATGGTATGATATGATGGGTCAATGTCAGAAGCAGAATAAATACTACAATTCCATTCTTGTTTCCTTAGTCATTTTAGTGTACTCCTCATATCTATAATGCTAAGATATTAATGGATGTAGTTATATTTCTATTTCTTTATATTTCCATCCCAAATTTAGAATAAAAATAAGATAAATAGGATAGGGGCGAGAAGTATGTATCTTTAACTATACTTGCTGAGCATGCTTAAGGCAATGGAGATTAATGACAATATTTTAAGAAGTGTTTGTCTTCTGACCAATATAGCAATAGGAAACATAATGTAAGAATATGTACCAAATATGGCCATAATTAAACAGTGAAAGAAAAAGCTAGACAGATTATAATTCAAATTTTCATATTCATCAGAATAATTTTTGGTCATTTCATCATTAAACATTAACATGTCTCACTACTTTTCAAATTGCTTTTAGAAGATGTTTGGTTATTTTTGGCCTTATGTCTTTTTAATAAGTATGTAATAAAATATATATGTACATTTCTCTTGCAGACTGTGAGTAGGCATTTTTGATGTAATGTGTATGTTAAACACATAATCTGTGTTTGCCTGAAAAGATGAATGTCCTTGAAGCTGTTCACCAGTTTGAATTAAAATCTCGGAGAATATTGACTTTGTAATTTTAAGAGTTAAGATTTAAAATGGTTCATGTTAGAAGTCACTGAACTCAAAAATCCTGAGACAGTCTTAGATAACACACTTGGGACTCTCTTCCTCAGTAGAAGTATATACTTTAGAACCTAGCAGCTGTGGATTTTGATCATTCCTCCTGTTGGTCCAGTGAGGTTTATAATGACATGGGAGTCATAATCTCATCGTGAATTACTGTATAAAAATACCCCAAAGGGTTGTTTATCTGTTACTTCTCCAATACAAAGCATGCACAATTCACTCCATCTCTGTAAGGAAAATATAGTCATCTTGCTTCTAAGATTCTTGCAGAAAAAGTTAATGCCTTTGTGGCATCCTGTTTGAGAAGGCAGCACCAAAAGAAAAGGAAGCATTTATTATAATATACAGCACAACCTGGCATCACAGTCTGTAGCCATTAAGTATGTCAGTTGTCTTCTCATAAGGATACTGTGGTACCACTGACATTACAACTAAGTATAGAAAAGCTAGGATATAAAGAATCTTAAATGGCTTCTTTAAAAAATGAACTTGGAACTGTTTCTTCTTCTAAACTGTATCTCCTGCTGAGAAAAGGCAACTTCCTTCATATGTCAGGCCAGTAGATGGTACTTTTTCTATTCACAGGAGTTTTAAAAGCCCTGGGTTTTATTTGATTGTAAGAAAACTACTTGTGAGTTGATGTTTTATATTTTGTTTTTACATCAAGTAAATAACATATTTTGACTTCGATAAGCAGAGTAAACTTTAGTTATCCCTCATCTTTGAAAGCTTCATATTAACTGACCAAACTTAGATTGCCAACATTTCATCATCATATTTTTCCTATTCTCAGTGGTATTCTGATAAAATGAAAACAAGTCAGTCTTGCAGTGCCACATAGATGGGAACAGTATTTCCCCAAAATAAATGCGAATGTTGTTGTTGTAACTGTTGTTTTCTGGTTTTATAGTATGTCATCAGGATGGCAGCATGATATTTACCTAACAGACACATAAGTCACTATTCAGCAACAGCATATTATGGAACAGCTTGCAGATCCCAGAGCTGTTTTATATGGAAAGTTCTTGCCCTTTTGTGTTGTTTGTTTTGGATAGAGTTCTTTACTCTCACCCAAGGATGGGATAAAACTTCTGCTTTTGTTCATTGTGAATAAGAGATGCTCATGCTCATGCAAGACATAACGATTTAGGTTTGCATGAAATATAAGCAGGAAGGGATGCTTGGAAAAGAACTTCCTCTTGCCTGGCAGCATTTCAGTATGACATCAGGTAAAACAGCAATGTAGCTGCACCACATTCCTTTAGTAGGATTTAAAGCCTCTGACCTCCACTTTCTTGTCTAGTGCTCCTTTGAGCTCAAAACAAGCAAACAAAACCCCCTAGACAGTTAACAGGAATAGCCTCTGAGTCAGTAGGCCTGCTAAGCTTCTACTTTACTGCAGCTTTGCAACAGAAAAAGACAAGAAGGTGCTCTATGAAAGACTATATCCTTTCAGACACTCTAGTCAGAGAATAAAAGAAACCTGCTTTTAGTCTAATACAGACTGAAGGAAGGACAATGTCACTGTTAGAATTCTTTCACTAATTGCCCAAAAAGTAAGAAAAATCCCAAGACAGTCACAGTTGAGGGAAAAACAAAAACAAAACAACCAGAAAAAGACCCAAACCAAAACATCTCATGAAGCTAATGAGGAGATTGAGAAATATTTTATAATCATGCTCACTGAAGAAATCTGGCCCTCTGACATCTCCCAGTGTTTCCTGCATTATAAGGAGTAGTCGAGGGACAGCTTCATAGAAAGAAAACTGTTCTGCAATTGTATTTATTGAAAAAATAAATACTTTCCTGCACAGCAGAGGATGTTAGACAGGACAACATTTATCATGTTGTGATACTTTGTCTTTTCTACTATAATTTTAGTTCCCTCCTTATATTTGGAGGGAAAAATTCCACCAATATTACAATATATTACAACTTCTACTATCCTTGCAATGGCACATGGTGAATGCACTGGAAAAAAATTTCTGAATAAATGAGAACTCCTAAACAAGTTATAGCAACGTTTTGCTTTGGGGAAACAAGTATAATAAGAGCAATAAAATAACCTCGTATACACTTTGGGAGGCTTATATCAGCTGTATTCAGTTTTTATACAGCAGTCAAAAACAACCTTCTGTCCAACAACTTCCCCTATTGTCAGTCTGCAGTGATGACAGCTACTGCCAGATGAAATCCTTTCTCTTCTCCTTAGTGTCCCGATCTGGCTGTAGTTCCCTTGCAAGTCAGTTTATGTAGGCCTCTGGATTTATTTAAACAAAAAGAAGAAAGAAAAACAGACAAGAATTTAATCAACCTGAATCTCAAGATTCCCCTTGAAGTTAATGGAGGTCATACAGCATATCAGGCAAAGAACGGACGGGGCAGGTTTTACATAGCTAGGATGAGCAGAGACCTCTCCAGGCTTGCATCATGAGGGACTGTATCATTACCTGTATCATTGACTGTATCAAAGAGTCAATATTTGTTTACTTAAAATATCAAACACTTCTAAAGTTTGATTAAAATTCTTGCTTATGTAACAGCCCTTTGATCTTCCTTCTCTAGGGAAATACTGTCTTCCACGTTCAACATTTTAACTAATTGCGCATAGTCTTTTTACTTTAACACTGATAAACATATCTTCAAAACTACAAATTGATTTCTTGGCAGTTGCATAACAGATTACCACACTAATGCAGAGAAAATTTCATTATGTCAGTGGATATACAAATCTACAGGTTAGCCCAGTAACTTCAGTCAGTGCTTTGTGGTATCCCTAAAATCCAGTCTGTATAGAGATAGGAAAAACAGTGGAAAATTGATCAGTAAGCCAGAAAAAATAGTTTGTCATTTTTTGCCTTTCTTTAATTCCAGCATAATGTAAATGGGCGAATTTTATTTTATTATAAAATTCCTGCTTCTACCATAGTGGTTATTGAGGTTTAATACCTGAGCCTTACTGTTTGATGAAGCCAAAGTGAACAAATTATTTACTGCTGTTTATTCTGAATGTCTTGAAAACTTTTTAAACAATTTTTAATGAGCAACGTGAAGTCTGATCTACAGAATTTATCACTGATTTCAATGATCATAGCACTGGGCCACAGTGCATGTGACCACAGGCATAACATATATACAACCACATATGTGGTGGTGATAAACGTGATGAAATAGAGAGCTATGTGATAAATTGTGCAACCATGTGATACGCTAATTTATTATGCACCTTTGACTGCTTTACCTGCCCTCTGCCCATTAATCCTTCTCTCCCAGGGCTTCCTCTGACACTTCAAACTGTGGAACAGATTCACACAGCTGCCATTACAATAAAAAAATTAAACTCCTTTTAGAGTGCTTCTTTCCTCTTTCACTGGATTTAGGATTTCATCTCAAGTTGCACCTACCCAGTGTAGGGAAGGGAAGAATCAGTCCGGTGATAACTTGCTTAGATGTAAAAATGTCATGTCTCTAAATGCAGGCAACACATGAGCCCACAAGGTTACAGACTAAAGTTTCAACCACCGGGAGGGGACAATTCCCAGCTTCCTAATATATCCAGGAGCATTCTAACAGATGGCACTACTGAGACATGCTTTTCAATCATAATGTACTTATGTATAAAAAATATTATTGAAAATAACTAAAAGGACTACTAGAATGGACAGCATTCTACAGACAGGAAAATTCAAACTATAATGTCAATCAGTATATTTTGAAAATCCTTCTAGTTAATGTTTTGAAGGTTTTCTGTAGCACACCACAATATTGTGCGTTCCATAGCTGTTATGTATTAGATTTTGTTGGTCTTTTTAATAGATTTTTGATTTTGTACTGAGGCAACTATATTGAACTTGGCAGTGTGTTTATATCACAGAAATCTGTATCTGTTTCTTCACAGGAAATATGTAGTTTATGACAAACCTTTATTTGTTATTGTAGCCTCTTTTTGATGTAACTCTATATTTACTAATTTCTCATATTGCCTTTCTAACTCCCATCTTCAAAGGTAACAAGATCAGGCTAGCTGTGTATGATATTTTTAAAACTCTTTCATTACAAATCCCATTTTAGTGTGGACATTATACTGTCATGTTTTTAAAAGCTGTATTAATGGGTTTGAGGAATTTCTAAAAATCCTCACATATTCTGTCCATCTGAAGTTTGCGCCATTTAAAATCATTATATTCCAAGAGACTTCATGGCTAGAGAGATAAAAAGCAGAAGTTTTTAATAAATAGTAAGGAACATTCACTTTCCATGGTAATACATTGATCTGTATGGATAAAACAGTATAAAAGCTTTTTGCAATGTACTTATCACCAGTTTAATAAAAAATAATTCTTCATAACTCTAACTGTGAATGTTCTTCCAAAACTACATTTTGAGCTACTGGATGGATGAAAATCTTTCTAGAAAATGTGGTGACTTGTAAGAACAGTAATTCTATGTATTTTCTATTCTCATGTCCATAACCTTAGCTTCATCCCAAAAAAACAGATACTGTCTAAAAATGGGCCAACTTAAAAATACTGATAGATATTTTTTTCTTTGCTTAACTTTTTGTGATTTTGTTAAATATTAATTTATCCTAACATAATGTTTTGTATGTAGAACAAGCACACACACGCACTACAGAGGATATATATCTACAGCATGGGAGTTACTTCTGACTCTTTCTATAGAAATTCCATGTGTTTAAAAAAAGAGAATCAAATTTTGTGACTTTCCTTCCAGTACCATGGGCTCTTTGTTGCATTCCATGGCCTATCCCACATAAATAAGAAAAAAATAGCAACTGCAGCTGGACTGATCTTCCAGATGAATAGCTTAGCCAGGTGCAAATTCATTACTTCATCTGGTTTCCAGAGTCTTGTGTATACCTCTGTTTCTTGCCTGTAGAATGTTTCTTAATCCTTTATACTATTAAAAAAAAAAAAAAAAAAAAAAAAAAAAAAAAAAAAAAGAAACAACAAACCCACCAGTATATCAGCACTGGACGGAAACCTTGTTTATTATGTAAAATAGTGGTTTTACAGTTAGTCTTAAATAAAAAGAAAGTTCCCTTTGACATGAATAGTATGCTTGCAGACCTGATGTAAAAAGAATTTGGAGAAATAACCGTATTAAGCATGCCATGTGCAGACAGGATTGCAGTGTATGAATTCCAATGTGTCCTGAGGTTTGTCTAGTAGATAATTAAAAAGAAGAGATATAGTAACAATAAACTGAAAAATCAGGAAGCTATAATCTCTAGCTCCATGAACCTGACTGTACAGTGACCTTCATGATTCTAAGTGAAATCAAAATGTCTTTTTGGTTTGTTTTATCTACATGCAATGTTTTTTGTTGTAATAATGTAGACACACTTGTATACTTCTTAAATAAAGAAATGTGTGATGAATATAATTAGTTGACTTTGACCAAGAAACAGAGAGCTGAGGCCACCAGTAAATTCTTGAGTCATGACTCTGTTATGCTTTTGTTTAAAAACAGCAATGAAACTTATGGGCTGCAGAATATATGCTAAGATTGCATGTCTTTTTGAGTCCATTGTCACAAAAGTATGTACATTGTAAGTGGACTAGGAGAAGATTTATCAGGATTTTAATTTTATGGTTTTTGTATTATTTCAAATGGATCAGTTATTAGAGTTCAATCTGAGAGAAATAGAGGATAAAGTATAATCCACAATACATTCAAAAAAATTGACTTCCTCAGCTCACCATTATACGGAATTGATTATCAGCAGAAACTATGCATCACTGAAGTTAAGAGCATTCACAATCAGGAGCTGTGTTTTTGAGTTTCTCAATAGTATTTTGTGGTGTTCAGACCCACTTACCTCACTCCAGTCTATTACAATAAAAGACACAGAGAGAGGGTGTTCCATATGGTATCCCAAAGGTTATATAATTCCAGAATCTAAATAATTATTTAAAAGCTTTTAATTTAGCATAAGGTATCCAATTAATTTCTGATGTCTGTACACAGAGTTCTGAATAAGTACTTTACAGTGCTATAAACTTGGGCAATAAGTTTAATATCACTTGGGGTATCATGAAACACTATAATCAAGATTAATTTAGGAGATTTGGAAAATGAGAATGTTGAAATTGTAAAATCAAAAGGAGGTCAGTTATAATTTCAGCTTCTTAATCTTTGAGTTAGGCTTACAACTTCCATTATTATTAGCAGATCTGTGAAGCTGAATTTAGTCTCATCTCATTTCCTGAGCACAGGAGTGGAAAAATGCTCTAATACCCTTGCTTCTTTAGTCTCTACTTTATTATTTTTATTTTATTCTTATAAAAGTAGAAAGAAATCAAGACAAAACAGTAAGCTTTCTTAACAATGTTGATGTTGCAGATTGATTTGCTGTTCCAAGCAATTCATGAATAGTGCTGTAAAAATGCAAGTTATGTTTAGTAAAGATTAACGTAAAGTTATGTATCCTTGTGATAAAATATTAAATATAGGAAAACTGAAGGGCACAACATCTAGTGAATGGACTCTGAATTGCATGTTAACTTAATGATAGTTCTTGTCTCAAATGCACTTTGCAGGATAAAACAGCAATGATGGTACATTAACTTTGAAGAGAGTAAGATGAAGGTTCTGAAACAGTGTGAAATGTTTAATTGCACATGCATCAAAAGCAAATTTAACCATGAAATCATAAGCCCTGAAGAAATGATTGACAGTTTGAACAGTTACTTTGCAAAATCCTTGTCAAAGGATTATACCCACATATGCTTATAGACAAGAAACAGAGGTTAAACTCTGCTTAAAATGAAGAAACACCTGAGAAAAAAGCACAGGTTATATTACTGAAAACAGAAGCAATTGGGGGGGGGGGGGTTGTCTTTCTTCTTAGATTCATCTCTCTAAAGAGAAAAAAAATCTTTTGTGTAAGTATGAAGACAAAATTTTAGTTGAAGTAGCTTGAAAACTGACCCTAGTCACATCTTTCAAAGGGATTTATACTGTATGATACAATCAAAATAAACAGAATATCAGTTTGTAAAGGTAACAGCCTATTCTTTATAACAGAGTCAGACTTTCAAATAGTCCTCACTTCAGCCTCAAAAATTGTTGGTATTGCTTTTATATACAGGCTGACTTTGTATACAACTTATGGGTAAGAATTGTTAGTTTTGAAAATTTATATATGGAGAAAGTGGCACGCAAAGATATTACAAAGTAGTTTTCAAAAATTCTATTACCTTTTAGTATATTTCAGCTTTCTGGAAGGCCTAGAGCCATAGATAAATATTCCCAGTGTGAGAAATGAAGGTCTTAAGTAAGATAAAGTTACTGAAAGACAACTGAGCCCTGGTCTGTGCTGCAACTTCTTCATTGTACTCTGTTCAGACAAACTCAAGTTTCTAATTTCCTTATTGACAGAAATAATCAACGTTTAAAGCTGAATGTTGGAATTCAGTGGTGAGGCAAGTGGATGATGAAGAAGCAATTATTTTCAGTGTGAAATTAAAAAAATCAGTAATCCTTCCCAATGACATGTAGAATTCCATTGCTCGGAAGAGCCTACATTTAAAACTTTTTAAAACAGTTTTTTTCATAGTGAAAGAGTGGAATTCTCAATTTAGAAACTTTTATATCATTGATACATATTTAATTAGGGACTAGGATGCCATAACAGCAAGTAGGAAACAATCTGAAGTCTCTTGCCAGAGTTTTGAGAACTGCAAAATTAAGTGAAATATTTACTTTTATTTTTAATCTTTGCATGATACACAAACTATTTCTGAGGTTGAAAACTTATCCTTATGGCAAATGAATGTAGGAATCTTCATGCTGAAACGTTGAAACTACAAGTTATTAAGAAATTAATGAGATTCTTTAAGAATGCAGGATGGAGTCCTGTTACTTTTGCTGTCGCAGGCTATGTCATGTGCCAAATATGTTTATCTTCCAAAACTATCTTAATGATACACTCAGTGTGTATATGACAAATATAAAGAATGACTAGATGATCGGTATTTTAGCAAAAACCTCTGAATTGAGGAAACATTGAGAAAAAATCTGTGGCATTGAGGTAACCATTGCTTTGCTTTCCCATATGAAAAGCAAAATTAGTAATCATGTTCTGAAAAAAAACACCACAGCTGGTCACCCATCTTAAAGACTGTTGGCATTTAAGAGTCCTCTGGAATGAATATTCTATCCTAGAAGAAATGTCTTTTATCTACTGCACTCCATTTTCTAATTGTTCTTTTTTTAAACCTCTATCTGATTGACATTGAGTGCCCTGTATTTGTATTGGCTTTGCATGGCACCTCTCAATTCCCACTCACTCTGCACAATGTACATTTTATAGTCACATCTCAGTGTTCCATACCACAACAAGAAAATTAAAAATATTTTTTTCTTGTGCATCTGTTCATAAATTGAAGCAGACACATGAAGCAGTGGTAGTTCTTGCTAATAAGCCAGCTGTAGCATAGATACAGTGAGACTCAAAGTAATGTCTGGCTACCTAATTAACCTCCCTTCACCACCCAAATTTGAAGCAAAAAGTAAAATTAACAAATGATTTAGGTCAGGTGTGCCCTATTAGTCTCTCAGCATAGGTCAGGTATGACTGGGTAATTGTGACAAATGCACTTTAATTGCTGTTAATCTAGTTAGATAGCTTTGTGATAAATCAGCTATTTTTATAAGACTTCCACGCTTTGCTACCAGCTATTTTAGCATCAGCTCCCAACACTGGCCCTTGCTGTAATCAGACATTTCTGTTTCTGGCTGAATTTAAGGTTTATAAAAGAAGCACAGTAGTAGTAAGCAATTCTACTGGTAACAATCATGATGTCATCAGAGCAAATTATATTTCTGGTCACTACATGCTGTAAAGTAAAGCCTTACAACCCCTTCCTGTTTTTGCAGGCAGGCCCCTGTTTCAGATAGGAGGGGTAGCTGCTAATCTAAGATGCAAACAATACTAAAAAGCTGCTTCAAACCAGGTAGGCATGGGAGTGCTGGTTTTTACTCCTCACTGCCACTAGAAGGGCAAAGGAATAGCTGCAAGTAGCAGTGGAACTGAAGTGAGAAGCAGGGTATAGATATGCAAGAACTACCCAACATTGCAAGCAGCACCCCTAACAGCTTTACACAAAACCTTTACAGGGAATGGAAATTTGTAACTAAGAGGTGGGTAAAGAGGGAAGGGATTAAGCAAGCACATGTGGCAATAGATTTGATCTGATAAGGGTGACCAATAGCAGCAACAGAAATCAAGGAGTTGGTATGAGCTGAGAGATTGTTGTGGCCAGTAAGTCCTGTTTCCTCAGTGTTGCATCTGTTTACTGTTAGTCTTCACATTTGTTATGGTTTTTCTTTAAATAGGAGCCTCATCCTGTCTTCATAGTTACAAACAAGGATAGAAATTAGATAATTAGATTTTAAATGCAGTTCCTTTTTGAAAGGAACCTAGATGTGTCACTTTCTCAGCTAAAGGTGCTGTCAGACTCTCCTGCTGCATACACAAGCAGGCACAGCTAATGTAACAGCAGTATATTTATATATATGCACATATATATGGCTGCATGGCTTAATTGTCAGGGCTCAGGCAAAGATGTTAATATTTTTTGTTTCGTCCTTGGCATCTTTGCTGAGCCTGACAAGAGGATCTCTAGCTAGAGCCAGTTTTAGTAAGTACCTCGTTTAATCTTTCCATTATAGGTAAAAGGATAAGGACTGACAACAGAATTCAACAGTGTGTGTGAAATTAATTGCTAATTCTGTCATTTGAATACAAGTCAGCAAATTGGTCAATACCTCTCATGCGCTTTACTTTCCTGGTGTGTATCTATATGCTTGTAGAGTGATTGATTTTCAAAGCTGTCTTCTTAACCTGCTCTGACTTTGCTTTCTGTAGGGAGTTACAGCCATTTTGTGTTCAATTCAGGTGCAGCCTGTTATTGCTGGAGATAGGCTCTATTCCTTTTTCTGTTTGGTTTTTCTTTGTCCCCTCAGTCTTAAATATGGAAATCTGAAAATATGTGTTTTTCTTTGTAAAGGGCAAGCATAATACTTTAATGGTTTAGTAAGTATGTCATCATTTTATTGCTAACAAAATGGCCTTCATATTTCTGCAGAAGGTAAGATGCTAAATGTGAGTACAGAGCTATTTTTCTTTTTTATGCATGTATTTTACTGAGAAAACTCTTCCTTTCTTGGTTTTGCTTTGACTACTCTAGATTTAAAAGTGCTCTACAGCAAATAAGCTGATTGTGTTATAGTTTATCCTGGCAAATAGAACAAAAATCTACTTGTTATACTGGGGAAACATTTTTAGTTTTTTAGAATCAGTTAGAAGTATCTTATGGTTTTTATTTTTCTTATGAGTTAATCATGTATTTTTGGTAACCTGCATCATCATGTTTTGACATTAGCTAGTATGGTTATTAGTCATCTACATATAAATGTTTAGATTGCTATTAAAAAAGCTTTTGGCACCTCAAAGTCTGATAAGTAAGTAGAGTTTTCAAATGAAGACACCTGAAATAAGATGCTGCTCAGACACTTTACTCCTAGCATCTTACAAGTAATGCTGTTCTCGGTAAATATTTCAAAGTGAAGTTTAAACTTCTTACAAGGAAGATAAGTTAAGCATGTGCTGTGAAGGGTACTGAAGTCTTATTTTCTTTAAGACTTATCCTAGTTCTAAAGTAGAACACATTCCATGTGTTTAGACAGGAATGGTAAAGACCAAAATTTGTGTTGTTTTGTTTTGTTTTTTTCCAAACTGGTATTTTTTCCCTTATTACCTAGAGCGTCACATCAATTTCTTGTTTTTAAAGATCTGTTAGATAGAAATTAGTTTGCCTTTTTTTTATTTACTTACCATTCTATTCCTCCCAAGTGAATGTAATACTCTGCAGGACTGGGTTTATTGTCACTGTTGGATTCTAATTTAATCACATCATAAATTAATTTATCCCTAGAGTTGTTAAAATAAAACAAATTTAGAAAGATGGTTTTGGCTTGAATATTAAACTTGTCTCCTAGCTTTATTGCTTAAAAATGTCTTTCAAGCAGACAGTTGACCATGAACCTATCTTTTATATTTTCATTTAGAATTAAAAATATGTATTCTGTCTCTGGGTGGAGTCTTCAGCAGCACACAGCGATAGGCTAATACTTTGGAACAGTTCACATACTTGAAAATGTCAACCATAATGGAAAAAAGAAAACTCAAAAAAGACAAAGTTGACCAGAGGTACTTTGGGGAGTCTTATTCTCTCCAGGTTCTTCTACAGCAGCTGAACCTGAAGTAGGAGCATCATGCTGCTCTCGAGAGTCTGTTCTGTATCACTTAGCTGCCATTCATCAGTCATAAAGCTCCAGATAAACAGCATAATGTCAGTCCTTTTTGCCAGCCTAAGATAACAGTTTTTTATTACCAGAACTCCTCTGGAATGCTTTTCCTTCATTCTTCCTTAACAATCAAAAATGCTAAAGGATCTAGTCTAAAACTTATTAAAGTTTTGCAGCAGGGAACACCACCTGTGTGCCTGCTTCTTCTGGCAAAGCCTTTCTCACTTAGCTGTTCAAAAGGTTCAAAAACACACATTCTTTTTTTACTCTCATTGCTTGTCAGTCAGACAAAAGGGATTAGTAAACTGTAACTTCTGCCATCAAAAACGGAAATTAAATCTCTCATTGGTTGCCAAAGTGATTTTTCAAATCTATATTTTGAGAAGCAGTGAGTTTCTTGATAGTTAAGCCTACAGTAACACATGAAAATACTTCAAACAATTGTGTTAAAAACTCATCTAGCTTTTCAGCAAATGGCTTCATTGTCTGGTATGAGATGAGTCAAAGTCTGCATTAAGCTAAATAACTGCAATTCCTTGGTCCAGCTGGACTCTACTGTATGTGTGAAAAGGTAGCTTGACAGACTATTTGAGCAGGGGGAAGCCTTGGGGAAGGTGTTCTTTCTCATGTGTGTGACTGTATTTACATAACAGTATACTGTGTCATACCCCGTTTGCCTTTGAGACAAAACCACTCAGTTTTTGCAAAAGGCACTGTAAGAGGTGAAATCTCACAAAGACCAAATCAATTTAAAATCTAGATGTGTGCTTAATACATGTTACATGGTTTAAAATCTTGGCCACAACATGACACTTCAGCCTTATATTGCTTGTGGACAGACGGTCAGTCAACTGACCTGAACTGAACCTACAGTTTTGGGGTCAGATAGGAAGGAAGTTATTCACTGATAGTTGTTTTGGAGAAAGAAGGATAATATCTGCTACTAATCAAGGCAATTAGGTGACTTAAGTAAAAATTGGCACTATGGGGATATGTTGTTTACCTATTAAAATCTTGAAATGTATAAATGTTTAGGTAACATGCAACACTTCCTCATCTTATTACTAGTACAACTGTCTGAATAGTATTTATGAAATACTGCTTTAAAAATTCTTATATGTTCCACAAACTATGTGAAGCAAGCATTGTGAATAGAAAATTGTATTGCATAAATGCTTTATTGTTAGTGTAGTTTACATGACTTAGTTTGCATGCATTTCAGAAAGCATGATGCTGTACTTTGAACAACCTTACATACATATTATGTCTTTCAGGTTTTGGGGATGTCTTTTCAAGCCTAACTTTACTCATTTGTCAAAGTGCAGACAAATAACATTATTCTATCTTCACTGATCACCTAAATCTATGTTTAAGAATTGCATTTAAATTAAATATTTTTTAACTCAAGAAGACAATTATTGTGTCTTGTATTGAATGAAAATATAAACAGGTAGAAAAGATGTACAGTGGTTTCATTGGTGTAGGCATTGACATAATGTAAATTTTGTTTTCTTTCAAGTTCTTGTTATCTGTAATTTGTGAGGCTATAAGAAGCTGTTCTAAATTATCTCAGTAGTGCATAGTGCACCAGTATCATGCTTGCCTGACTCAAAATTCAGCCTGCATTGAGCATAAGGTATGATATAAATTTGTGAAAGAGTTTTTAAAATGTTGTACAGTTAAGCTTACTGAACTTTGTTCTTGTAACCATAAAATCTTTCCCTCTCTTCAACACAAACACATACAAAAATAAAACACATGCTATTAACCAAAACAGATGGACAAGAATTGAATAGACTGATCAGATGTTCTTTATCCATTTCAAACCAAAGCTTTGAATTAGGTTGCCAAACAACTTAATGTTTGGGTTGTGTTTAGAAAATTGAAATAAAGTGTTAAGTTTTGGTCTGCAAAAGGGATTCTGCTTCAGATAGTGTATTTTTTCCCCCTCTTCTTTATGGGAAAGCAATTGCATTGAACTGAAGACCTGTTAGGAGCTGCCACTCTATAGTAGAAAACTGTTTGTCCAGCCTTGTTTATGTTAAGAACTGCAGTGCATATGTGAAATAGTTAAAATTCTGTGTGGATACAGTAACTTGTGTAGTTAATAATTCTTGCATACAGATATGGTTTGGATTCATGTGTGGTAGTTTAGACAGAGTGGCATGCTCAGTAGAATTTCTCTTCTATCTCCTCTATTTTTTTTTTTTTTTTTTTTTAATGGAGAAAACGGTTCCTACACTGTACCTGGCAGGTAACATTTGGTAGGCTAACCACTTCTGTCAAGTTAGGGAAACAAGATGCTTTTAGTGATTTTACAGTATGTGCACATAACCTGCTTTTCTATTAATTTGGGATGGGAAAGGTAATCAGAATTCAAATTTGTTGAAAGTCACTGTTGGGACTTGCACTTAAAAGCTCTAAAACTTCCATGCACATATACCATTCTGCCTTTAAAATGGTTCGCAAGTTTAATCACCAACTAGAACTGATTTTGCAGCTCAAATGGGACCAACACAAGGCTGCAACTTCTTGTCAGATCTCCCTAAACAAACCACTGTAGCTGTAAATTTTAACAGAGTGGAAAATACCCAAATGCGTCTGAAGTAAATGTCTCCTAGTTGTTTCTGTTCTAAGGACACTGACTTTTCTGTAAGTGCACATAACTCAAGCAGTTTAATTGTAAATAAACTGTCGTAGTTAGCTCAGTTCCTCAGTTTGTTATATGTGGCAATAATAAAATTGTCAGATATGTTGATCTGATTATAGCAACAAAGTAGATTTCCTGTAACATCTTGTCCTGTGCACGTTTACCATACTTGCCATTTTATCAGGAGGATGGACCTAACTGAAAACGGTACAGCCGTTCAGGAAAGTATATTTTTCTTGAGATATGATAAACTTTGTTGACTAAAGCCAATGAGCTTTAGTTCAATTGAAGTCATTATTAATTGTTCCTTGGGTAGTTCACAGAAACAGTTGGAGGTATAAGCAGTATCATTTTTCAGTAATCTGTTAGCAGTTAGTTTGTCTAACATTCTTTTTTCATACTTTCTCCCCAAAATAACAAAAGAGAATACTATTTGGTCAAGCCCTGATAAATCAATAACTTAATACAGTTAGTTACGCTTATTTAATGCAGTTAATATTAAGAGCTTGTAGGAGTTTCTTTGTATTTACTTCTTTATTCCCCCATCAGCCATTAAAGAACATTCTCATTTTCCACATGAAAGCCTCAGGAGCAATTTCACAGCACAGACCCAACAAACTGAACACCACAAGATTAACTGACTATACTACCTTGCATTGCTAGTTTGGTTCTGCCTGTAGGATTTAAATTTGTGCTACCCTTCTGAACAACCAAAACCAATTTAACTACATCCCAAATGCTTCGTAGATGAAGTCTGCTAAATTCCTCCCTTTCCTAGATTGCACGTTCAAAGTAATTTCTCCTAAATTAAATGTCATTTGGTTGCATTAGAATAATCAGGACAACTTCAGATTTTAATAAGCAAAGTTATTTTAGACTAAAACTATTGAGATGGTTTGAAAAAAGCCAAACAACTGCAAAGTCTCAAGGCACAAGGAATAGAGGTTAGTAGCATTATAAAAACATCGTCATATCTAAATATCCTACATATTTTTTAGCTCTGCTAAAATATAAACCTTGTTGGAAATTTTGAAATTGTTAATTTAAATGGGAAATAAAATATTGAATTATATTTCATGTCAAACTTTAGTTCTTTGTTTTAGGCCCCCACAAAAAGACACTTAGTTTTAACAAACCTTATTTTTAATGTAATTAAATACTATGAATATAAACAATGCATGAAAGCATTGTAAAACCACGGGTGGGGAGCAGGCTTTATGTGTTATTGAATGTGTGGCAACTTTCATCAGATGGTCCAGATAATTAAAAAATATTATTTTCTTCCAGATAATCTTTTTATATTTAATACAACTGATCAAAAACAGAGCAGTTACTCAACTTTCCCAACTTCATTTTGTGAAATAACAACCTGACCAATAATTACATTTTTAAATAACTTGTCCTCATGTTGCTGTTTCTTAGTCCTGCTCTTTATGTGGAACAAATGGTTTTAAATACAACAATATTTCATTCATTATTTAAAATCACATTTTGCTATTTGAGTAGGACTGAAGAGTTGTGTTCTCTCATGGCCATTTTATTTCTCTCCAGATTTTCCATGAATTTTTCAATCTCTTTCTTAACTACATGTTTTTCTAACCTGCATACCAAGGCTTCTTTTTTTAAGTTAACAATTGTGACTTCTAACATCACATTAGTTTTTTTGTTTTGTTTTGTTTTGTTTTTCTGCCGTGTTATTTTGATACTGGCAGGAATGAGTTCAAAAGATTTCTATGAAGTCTTCGTTAGGGGACTGTAATACTCAGACTCTGGGAATTCAGCCAGGGGGAATCAACTGGTGAAACGTTCAAAGAGGAAAAGTGTACTACCTTGTTTAAATTCGCATACACCAGAGCAGACTGCCGAGACATACAACTAGAGAGACTGGGCCTAGACTTTGTGGTTGTGTTCAGTAAATTCTCTGTCTTGTATATCCTTAAGACTCAAATGATGTTTGTACTAGATTATACTCCAACGGTGACAAACCATCATGTATTGTGGTTTCAAGGCAAAGCTTTCAAAATTTTGTTGTATGTTTATGTATCTGGTGTAATGGAAGCAGGGCATGTGTGAGACCAAGGAACAACAGGTGTGCATATAGCAAATATAAGCAGAGAATGCTTCAGGTCACTCGGCTGGTGGGAGAACTGTGTTGAAGGAGTCAAACATGTTACTTGCAGGGCATTCCTGAGTACAAAGGACAGTAAAATGTATTGAAACACCCATTCTTTATAAAGCATAATGCCAGAAACCTAACAGTTATTGTATATAATTCAGGGTGCACTTTTCAATAAATTATGCCTGAACAACATTTTAGAAAGGATATAGTAGTAATCAAAGGATCAAGAAGTAATAATCCTACAGCAATATTTTAACTGACTAAAAAGCTTGCTGTAGCTAAACTTATTAGTAACCTTATAGGCATGTAGGTAACTATTTGTAGGTATTTAATTATGAAATGTAAACAATAGAATTTGTTTCATAGTTATCTTTTAAACTGAGGGGATTTCTCTCATCAATCTGGGACTAAGTGGAAGGAAAAAAACCCTCTATAATTCACTATCTGTATTTGTGTATTATTTTATCTGATTTAATCTTGTACTAAACACTGGTACTGCATATGTTGAAACTTACTTAGAAACACGTTCTTCAGAAGCTATAACAAATACACATCAAAGTTACTGACTTTCCATAGGTATTCTTTTGTCTGTTTTTGCAGTCCACTCACATCTGGGATGCTCCTGGTTGTGCCCTCTGTTTAAAATCAGGAAATAGCCGTAGTTGGCTTCAGGCCAAGAAGAAAGGTTTTGAGTTTTTAGTTTTTTCAGCCGTGATTTCTTCTCTTATCTAACAAAAGTCTCTGGGTACATGTAGAAAACATAATAATGAAAGCCTGTATGTTATCAGTTTCATTCTGTTAAATGTGACTGCCCCTGACAGCAGTAGTTTCCTCCCATTTTCCATGGTACTCAGTGTCCCCATATGTGTCTCAGTTCCTATCCACAGACATTCCAGGCCTTGCAGGTTCTGTTTTGGTTTTAAAAAATCAAATTTCCTTAAAGAAAAGCCCTGACAGAACCAAGTTGTTTGACTCATATTTTTCTGTGACTTGTGGTTTCTGCTCTTGTTGAATCATTTACATCTCTGAGCTTTACCTTGCTATCTGTATTGCTGTTCTGGCATCTGGAGAGAGCCATGGCCTAATGGCATTTGATTCATGGCCTTTTTTTCTTTACAAAAGAGGATATCGGCTAAAATTGGTGTTTTGGCCATTTAACCTTTTCATATTTTAGCAGAAGAGCTTCTACTTATAGCCTAAGTAGATCTACAAGCAACAGTAAACCAGAGGAAATTAAGAACAGAAGCTGTGTTCCTGTTTAGCAGAGAGATTTGGGGTTAAAGATACTTGGCTGTGCTCACTGATGTTAGAGCAGTGCACCAGTATCCCAGTCTGCTGTCCAGTAGGCTACACTTCCCTACATTATTTTCTCCACCATACCTCCACCATCATGATGGTACAGGTTAGGGAATACGAGCTGAAGTTTCTGTTTACTTTTACTGCCATAACAGTATGAAATACATGGACGGGGTAGGAAATGGAAAGAGTCAGTACATTGGAATTCAGTATACAAGCACAGGCATATGAGCAAAAATGAGAACACCATCCAAGTATTTCTACAAAGATGGTGCCTGGGATGGAAAGATTTAGGTGAAGCTGGGCCACAAGAAAAGCAGATACAACAGAACAACTGTGGTAATGCAGTGAATACAAGTTCCTATGGCACTTAGAGGAAATATATTTTTGTTATATATATGTGTATTTATATATTCACTTCAAGTTTTATATTAGTTGTTAAATAATCTTGTTTGAACTTTACATGGGACTGTGTTATTCAAGACTCTTCACTAAAGTCTAATACCATCTATTTGTATATTTATCTAGATAGATATCTAGAATATCTATGGGTAATTAAACACTGTATGCAATACTACAAAATGCAGCATGTTGAGTCACTTTGCAATAGTGTATGTAAGGAGCAAGTCAAGAGAGAATATGGGCTCAGGAGTGGACTGTGCTGTTTGTTTTACACAGGAGATTCCTATTTGGGGTTCAGAAGTGCTTATAGGACCTCAGCCCTTTGTGCTAGTGAAATGGAATAGAGGTTGGTCATTAGAGATGTCGTCCAAAGTTCCTAAAGCATAGCCATAAGATACTAAAATATCTTCAATGAAATGTGGAGTATTCTGCCACAAATATTTCCTTATCTGGAATGTCTGTATGGTCACCTTTTAAGATCATAAAAATAAATTCTGGGCAAATTTAACATGCCATTTTCTTTGCAAAAATTTGGAAATGGTTTTGTATTTTGTAGGAGAATGTTGACAAATGAGTCTATAAAAATGTGAGAGATATCAGTGACCAATATAAACTCTTTCATCTTTTATTTCAGTTCATTTGTACAACACATCTCTCATGTAAATTCACTTTTGAGCTTGACCTCTCAATTCTTGATTTATATGAAGAATATATTTTTAATAACTCTCTGAAACTGCTGCTTTTAACCATTGTCCTTCTGATGATATCTACACAAACCCCTTGGTTTTCTCTATCATACATTTTCTAATAAATCCATACATGCCTCTGTAGAAATATTGATTGGGGGTGAGGAGCAGAGCCTTCAAAAGAATAAAGAAAAAAAAAATCCTTAAAATATTTATTTTTATGCTAAACTTTGTTATGAAGAAGAACATATTGGTTCTCTCAGTAGGTGAATGATATAGAACACACGAAACTCACAGCCTGTGTGCGTGTTAGATACATTTGCAGATGATGTCCTTAGGAAGCAAAGAGTGTAGATCCTCATCAGTTCAATGAGGATGTCTCACTTCTTTATTTGCACAAGTCCATATGGATTGTATATATTTTTTTCTGAACTTGCTCCAATTATATTTAATAAACACATACACGTGCAATACACAAGCTATAAAGAGAAATACAATATATGAATGCTGTATTTAGCCTTTCTAAACTTGTTCAAATTTTGTTTGTATACAGACTTTCTATAAAATTTCTCTTGAGCTCTATAGAAAAAAGTGAAGATTTATTTTGGATAAAACCACTGATCAATAGTGTTTTCTACTTTCTGAAACTCAGGGTCCAGCAAAGTATAAGTTTATAAATGTGAGTGAGTTTTGTAAATGTACAAATCCTAACAATAAAAAAAATAATTGGCAGAATTTTTTGTTATTTCCTCAGACTTTGTAAAGCTCAAAGTTTTGAAGGATTTTTGAGCTCATATTGTTAAAGCATTCCTAATTTTTTATTAGCACCCTACATGCCCATTTTTATTCAGGCAGGATATTTTGCTCAGATTTTTTTCCTGCACAGCATGTACCTGTTTCCCATACACTGTTTATATGTATTGTTTTTCTCTGTACTAATACCAGCTTTGGGTAAGCTACAACATTACTTGGCCTGAGTTCACCTTGCCTCAGGGTCTTAATTTCTGCCGGTTCTATTGGTTTGGTGGTTGACTTTAGATAGTGTGTATTAACATTTCTTGTTGGGAAATGCATGGTTTCTGCTTGAAATATACAGAGAGACCCCTAAATAATGACTTATCTTTTGTGATTTATTTACATCAAATTATTGGGGGTGAATTGTGCCTTAACAACCTGATTAGTTTTGATGATGAAATGATTGCCCCTGTTGGAAAATAGTAGATGTTGTTTACCTTAACATTGGGAAGGCTTTTAACACAGTCTCCTGTAGTATCATAACATCCAAATTGGACATAAATGGACCAGATGAGTAGGCTATAAGGGAAAAATCTGACTGGACCCTGTGGCTCAAACAGTACTGTTAAATATCAGTCTTGACAGTCAGCTAGGGTGGTATTCTTCCAAAGCCAATACTGGGCCAATATTCTTGGACATTTTAATCACCATCCTAGGTAATGGGACAAAAACTGGAAATCTGAGGATGACAGATTTATATGCTAGAAGGTAGGGCGTCATAATTATAAGCTACCATTTTAACTATGTATATATCTACTTATGTGGCAAGAATTTATTTCTAAATTATCCTGTGTTTTTGTTTTGTGGGATTTGAGGTTTTTGTCTTATTCCTGAATGAGATGACGAGGGGAAGGGAGAAAGAGGTAACTAATCCAAAATTAAAGTATTTAAGTGAAATACTGGACTCAAAAGCAAGCCCTTATTTCATCTTGGTTTTTTGGTTGTTGTTCCTCCTTTCCCCTCTCATTTTGTCACTCAGCTGAAGAAGCCATTATTATATGTCTTTAATCACTACTATAGAGCAAACTTGTTTGATGCTAAATCAGTTAAGTTCATTGCCATTTCTTCCCAACAGAAGGGTTAAGTTTCAGTGGTCAGTATGTTGAAGGATCAATGCTTTTCCATCCTGTAGAAAGGGAATAGTACCCCTTTTAGTGCTCACTGCATTTCAGAATGCCATGTTAGACTTGTCAGATTATTGAAAGTTGGTGGCCTTCTATGACAGGGTTACAATGTTGGTGGATAAGGGAAGAGCAATGGACATGATCTACCTGGACTTGTGCAAAGCATTTGACACTGTCCCACATGCCATCCTTGTCTCTAAATTGGAGACATGGATTTGATGGATGGCATGAATCTGCTTGAGACAGTTCAGAGGAGGCCACAAAGATGATGGGATGTGTGTGTGGGAGGGGGAGGCAGTGGCTGAAGAACCCCTCCTGCGAAGACATGCTGAGACATTAGAGGTTATTCAGCCTGGGGAAGAGAAGGCTCTGAGGAGAAAGCTGGAGGGGGAGTTTTTCCAATGGCATGTAGTGATAGGATGAGGTGTACTGGTTTTAAACTGAAAGAGGGTAGATATAGATTAGATATCAGGAAGAAGCTCTTCACTGTGAGGATGGCGAGACCCTGGCACAAGTTGTCCAGAGAAGCTGTGGCTGCCCCCTCCCTGGCAGGGTTCAAGACCAGGTTGGACAGGGCTTTGAACAATCTGGTCTAGTGGAAGGTGTCCCTGCCCATGGCAGGGGGGTTGGAACTAGATGATCTTTAAGGTCCCTTCCAACCCAAACCATTCTATGATTGTTGGAGAGCAGGAAGTCCTGGAAGCATCTAGTTTGCTTTGGTAAGAATTGCCATTTCAAATAATATTCTGTGATCTGTAAGCAATGTCTGGAGAGTACAGGTAGCTGAAGAGAAAAGCATTACTATTGCTTTGGAAACCAATGAAATCAGCTTGTCAGCTCTATCTGACTTCTGTGAACTGCAGATCCTGTGCTGTGGTCAGTAACTTGCTTGTGGGAAACGATAAATAGTATCCATTGTTTAAATTTGGATAACATTATTCTATTTAACTCTTTTAACTCTTCAAGTTTGAAGATATCAAGAGTACTCACCAATCTTTTTATAAGCTGGTGTTTGCAAGAACTGACTCTAGGATATTTGTGGTGTTGATCTATTATCACTGATGTACGCATCTGTTAGTTTCAGTTTGGTAGTTGTATAATACTGATTCTTTAAAGGCCTAAAATAATAGCTAATGAAAGGTTACAAAGGCTGATTCTGTGGGGTTGAGTTCTAGTTTATGTGTTTTTCATTATAAGTACTATGTAACAGTGGGCATAATTCTGTGCCATAGTGAAAATGTGGAATACCAAGGGCACGTTGTGGGGAGAGGGAAGGAATGTAATGGGCAGCTGAATCAGGCTCATAATTTCTGTTTTGAGAAGCCATGGACCCAATATATGAAGAAATGCCTGTAAGTTTCTGTAGGCTTACATACTGCAAGTTAATTACATCTTTAAAGGAAATACCCGATTTTGATTTGTTTTAAAATTGTGTGGCATGTGCAGATGGTCTATAGAAGTCTATATACTGTATTCTGGAGTCTCCCTACACCCACGCTTCAAGAATAGGGATGAGAAACTCCTCTACTACAGCCATACATAGACCATATATATAGATGCAGCAGTTTTTGAGTTCCAGTGATGTATCAGTTAGCAGGGAAGCAAATCTATTTTCAAGGGAAACACAGCGGCATGTGAATACTCAATTCTGCTGTAGCTTGCCAAGAATGTAAATATTTTTCTGTGGTGATACACAATATTAGATCATTCCCTGGATTCTTCTCCCATACATTTTGCACAAAGAATGCAGAGTTTTCAAGCACTTATACCACATACTGAGATGAACCATAGTTTCAGTGTTTCAAGTACTGTCACTGAAGTGAGATATAACCAAGTATTTTACACTGAGAAGTGTCATATGTTGGTGTTTAAGATTATCCTACTGACACGTAAGTGAGGCATACCCGATTCCTTTATTTTTTAAATCCTAAAACATTAAACCCATGTGTTCCCTCTTCCTGAGAAATGAAGTGCTCAAATTCTGATGCATTGTCATATTCTTCTCCAAGTGTTTTATTATTTTCAAGGATGGATTGTAAAACATTGAAACATGGGTGTACTGCCTGCTCCTCTGGGAAAGTAATGGTGTTGCTATACTTTCACCATTGGAAATGCAGTGCAAACAGCACATTCTGAACAAAAAGGGTTAAAGCAACTAAACTTACATGCAAGATAAGCATATAATTAGTTTAACAAATCATTTAATTGCCCAATATATTGCTTTATGATAATGCAAAATAATCACATCATGTAGGAGTCATGGTCCCTTAAAATAATGTTCATGTCTTGACTTCTGCACATATATGGCCCATTTATGTATGGAATAATAAGAACCTGTGCAGCTATACGAAAGATAGACAGGAAAATGGGCCTTGTTGTGAATGGAGAGGTAGAAATAGGAAGGGCTTATTTGATGTAGAAGACCCAGCAAGTGCTGAGGTATACAATGTAATAGGCTTGGATGGCAAAGGTGTAATGGATTGGAGGGAAGACCCTTCAGGAATTCATAAGCAGTCCCCAGACTTCTAAATCTTAAAGTCCTCCTCACCACTGCTATCTCCACATCATTCTGATTATGTTATAATGAGCTGTTTTTTATTGAGGCACACTTGTCCTTCTCTTTTCTCCCCATTCCTGAAAAGGATGGGAATGAGAGTGGAATTCAATACTGTCCCTTTAATACAGATTTATATATTCTGTCCCTGCTGAAGTAGCAGATGGCTACCCAGGAAGCCTTCTTTTGGGGCATGCTTACTAGAGGTCCATGGATGGTTAGTTATGTGATGTGATCTCAAGTCATTGTTTGTACTTCTTCAGTTGCATCAGAAGCTAAAAAGCTGTATTAAGTGAAATAGATGTTTCATGTAAGAAATTGCTGTGCTTGCTCCATGGACAGTGAAGGACTGAACGGAAAAGAAGATCATGTCTCTGATATAGATAGGAGCAGCAATATGCATCTCTTTATTAAGATGTCATACAGAATAATTAAAGACTTTGGGGACTATTGCACAATAAGGAACTTGCTTTTAGAAATTTACTGAAAGCAGCTATTTATTGAGGATATCAGTTGCAGCCTTCTGGAATTGAGGGTCAAACAAGGCTGATTATTGCTAGCCCAGAATTAGGATTCTCAATAACTTTGCAGCATTGCTGAGCACCTACTGTTTAACCCTAAATGACATTTATTAAGTTTGTGCAGACAGTGGACTGATGGAGTCACTTCCTCATTATTAAATGTGCTTTTTTCTAATCTTGCATCATCTCAGTGCTTTATTTAAAACTAGAATCAATATTCATGGTGCAGAGGGCTTTTTTCCCCAACTCTTTCATAAATCTCTTAAGTACTTCTTTGTTTTCAAGTACCTTCTGTGCAGGCAGTGAGTATAATACATCTATGACAAGACAATCTCAGAGAAATTGCTTTAAGTTCTTTAAACTAAGAAAGAGCCAAGGTTGTCATACTGGTTTTGCGTCTTCCCAAAAGGGGATTTCTGCCTTGTATAAGAAAATAAACAGTTACTGAAAAATGTTGCTGTGTTGTAATGTAGGATGTAATGCTTATTCTTGATCACTAATGTAACAACTTACTAACCATTATACAGTGTTGCTGTCCAGTAATTACAGCATTAATTACTGGAGTAATATACTAAAATAATATAATAGGGATTTCAGGAGTCAAGTGAAAATAAATGAAAAATCAAGCACAAATTATTTCAACCATGTGTGCTGCCCAAAGACCGATACATATCAGATGTGTCAATTTAAAATCTGCACAAAACAGTGAAATAAAAAGCCAAAGCATCAGTGAAATACTCATCAGTATACTTTGCTTTTGCATTATCCTAAAATTGTAATGAAAAAGAACCCTGTTTCAGCTGTCATTATTTTTATGGGTGTGTTTTTTCCATCCTTTCTTTGCCTCTTTTGTTTTGTTTTGTTTTGTTTTTAAACAGGGAATATGGGAAACAATAAGCTACAGCCATCTAGGAGTTCTTTATGTGTATGTCTAAAAGTTAGAGGATTAAATAAGTATTATTTTAAACTGTATATATTCAGGTTAATCACTAAAAATAAAATGAGAAAGGCATAATGACATTTCATATTGAGAAAATGAAGACTCTTAGGCCTAAAAGTATCTGTAACAAATCGGTCAAAATAGAGTTAGTAGATAGAAGGATTAAAGGACTATAATAAGAACGTGCTACAGATGACCACAAGAGGAAATACTGGGGAAAGAAGAAATATTATATGAAAAGATAAGAAAGCTATGTATGGATAATAACACTGTGATGATGGCTGATAACACCTCCATAGTATTAATTTTAAAACTTTTGAGACACTATGGAAATAATAGCTGTTGCAAATTGCTGCTTCCTGATTCATATCAAGAAGAGTTTAAGAACAAATCTGGATGTAGCAAACTAATGCAAATACCAACCTGAGTAAATAAGAAATAGTTGGTACACAAATATCTCCCTAATCTGGGAATTGAACCAATTACTACCAAGAAGACAGACATCATTTCAACAGCTTTTGTTCTAAAAAGAAACTGATTGACATGGGAAAATGGATTGGATCAACCTTAGTGCAGAGGATAAAACATTAAGGCAAAGATGATCTTGAAATTAGCCAAGGATATTGATACTTTCTTTTTATGCACTTATTACAGTTCTACAAACTGGGATGGAGTGGAGTCTTTAAGAAGCAACAGGTTATAAATGGTTTTATGGCATAATAGTTCTACAGTCAACTGTGATTAAGAAATTAAGTACAGTATTTGGGGTCTGCTTCAGTGAAGACTTTCTTCTTGTTTATTCCCTTGATTGTAGCTGCTCAATTAGTAGCTTCCAGTGGCATCTCCTACCTTCCCAAATAATAGTGTAAACTTTACAGAGCAATTAATAAAGTCTATCTTAAAACTGGTACATGCTTTTACAGGTTTGATTGAGATTATGAAATGTGGTAAAGGGGTTCATAAGCTGGAGAAAAAAATTGCTGACATGTCAGAAAAACAGAGACAGAGAGATTCCAGACCAGGTGAAACAGAGGAAAATAAATAGGAAAATGAGAAATAAATGAAAAGATAGTGGAAGCAGCTGATCTGGTCACAGGCTGGAAGACAGGGGACTTTCTCCTTACCTTATAAATGCTTTATAGTAAAATATAACAATTGCAGAGGAGAGAATATGAAAGTCCTTGCTAGGTCCCCTAGATTTTGTTATTAAAGGAATTTGTGAAGGTTTTTGGCCAAAAAAAAAACCAGAGAAAGATAAAATAGAAGTAAACTATCTGATCAGAAGGACAGAACGTTTTTCCTAGTGTAAACAAACAGTACAGATAGTATTTTCCAGTACTCTTCCCAAGGCATCTGTTATTGAACACTGCTGGAAATAAAATATGAGATCTGGACTATTATAACAGGCTTATTATCTTTTTGAAAAGCTTGACATAAAATGTGTTGTTAGGAGACAAGACATGTCACGTTAACCCTGAATTTTAAGGCACAACAGGAGAACATTGAAACAATAGTGATGAGCTTATAGAAATATACTTGCAGCACTGTGTACCCAAGAATGTCATTAATATGAACCATTGTCAACATCTCCCTAAAACATTTTACTGTACATTTTTTTTTGTTATTTCCTTTTGCTGCAGTAAAATAGCAGGTGAGTTTCTAGCAGTGATCTTCTTACTAGGTTTTTTTCCAAGTATGTTGGCTTTATTTCAACTTTCTTTAAAAGAAAGTACTTTACAAAAGCAAGTAGCAATTTTTAATCCCACTTTGCAGCTTGGAGAATGTGAGTCATGAATTAATTCAGTGAACCATAGAATATTCCTTGTAGTGAAGTATGGATAAAAGTTGGAACAGAACAGAGACCCCGACAAGCTCAGCTCCCCTTCCTCTTCCCTACTTTGTATGATTATTTCACAGCTGTCTCTGAATGCAGCTTTTAACGAACAGTTCTATTTGGCATATAATGGAGACTTAGTTGGGGTATTTAATGATGCAACATGACATGGAAGGAATGCTCTTCAAAAAAGACTGATGCCAGTGGCTTGCACCATGAGAGCACAGATGTTCAGCAGATTAGCAGTGAGATGTTCACCATAGCTGAGTTCTGTCTAGCAGATTCGCTCCAAATGTGTAAGCTCCTGCAGCTTGTGCATTATGTTCCTGTTTGGCAGAAAGGTGAGTACTGCTGTGGTGATGTTCAGTTTTTTGGGGTTTTTTTGGTTGGTTGTTGGTTGGCGTTTTTTTGTTTGTGTGTTTGTTTTGGGGTTTTTTGGTTGGTTGGTTGGGGATTTTTCCCTGAATTTCTTTTTCTTCTCCTGTAGTATTATATTCCTTTCTGTCTCTGAAACTAGGTAAAAAATGGGGATAATAGCAAAATACCACTAGTTAGGAAAAGGCTACAAAGAGATGTATCTATATATATAGATAGATGGATACAGGGGTTTGATGTGTTGTTTTTTTTTTTTTTTTTCATCCACTCCTCTTATGTAATCAATTGAAATAGGGATTTCAGTGTATGATACTGTAGGAGGTTTGGTAGTCCATTTCTACCTTCTTTAAGCAGTCAGTCTTTTTATTTCAGTGGCATGTTCTGATGCATACCCACAGCAGCAGTCCTTTGGTGTGATAATGGGTGTTTTTGTTTGCAGAGGATGGGGTGGAGGTGATGTTGCAATTCTGGAGGGGGGAGGGATTTAAGTATTATGAAAGTTAGGCATTATCATTTCTGTATTACAAATCATCATGTGGCAAATAAGAAAATGCTGGAAAATAGGATAGCTGGCTTTGTATGTAGAACACTGACACTGAAGGCACCTCTGCTGATGAAAACTGACTTTTGCATATCTCTTGAATCTTCATACTCCCTTCAGTCGGAATGACATTTGAAAAAAGACTGGATCAAACTTTCAGACATGATGAGTATCTAACATCTGTTAAATTCAAGTTATCTTGGGGCAGTTCAAAAATGCTGAATTTAAGACTGATGAAGTGTAGGGTATCTGTCTTCAGTAGGAGCTGAGAAAAGTTGTCTTTAAATCTTTGTGTTGTTTCTACTTACATGTTGTATAATCTGTAAACACACCTATTTTCATAGACTAATTACATATACTAGTACTGTGATTCACTACTTAAACATTTTTAATATTTTTTTTTCTTAAATTTCCTTTACTGAGCTATTTTCAGACAACCAGTTTAATTAGTAAATGAAGTTCAACTCATGGTGCAAGTAAACTGCTTTGTAACTGCAGAAAGAGTGGCAGCATTCATACTTCAAGCATCCATTAGATATTGTACCTAATATCCTGTAATATCTATAGCAGGTGCAGAGACTGTAGATGTAATTTATGTATGGATAGTAAACAGAAAATCCATATAAAAGGAAACATTCAGGGCCTCTTCTATTCTGCATTTCATACTCCCTAAGTTTGGTGCAGAATTTGGTGCAGAATTACTCTTTTTTGAATCAAGCCATAGCATCTAACTTACCATTTAAAAAAAAAAGGGCTCCTAAAATTTCTAGCAATGAACAACTGACAGTGTTAACTTGTCATACAAAATGAAATGATAACTGATATATTGTCTGAGTCTGCAGTAGTTGTCTGAACTGAAAGCAGGAGCTCTAGGAGAGGTGTGAAGTGTGCTTTTTATCACCACATTCCTCTTAGTGAAAGTACTAAGGATAAATGTTTGTTTATACTAATTCTTGGTGCTGATCAGACATCCATTGCTCTTTCAAGTCTGTTTTGAGCAACAATCACAGGAATTACTATTTTATTCTCCATGCGTTGACATAAATCTTAATAACATTAATGTAAATCAAATACAGAGTTTGGAGTTTAGTGTGACAGACTTCCTTCTTCCTGTTTTATAAAAGTTTGGATACTCAATCAGGAAGAAGAAACAACATTGCTTTTGATCACGTGTCATGAACAGTGTATTAAATATTACAAGAAATACTTCAGGGAGACCAATTTGAAAACAGAGTACATTAAAATATATTGGGACAAAATATTAATTTGGCAATTTGGAATTCTGATTAATAATCTTTTTAAAGAGTTCTCAAGTATAACCTATTTGCCTCAATTTACTTGTAGTTGGAATCTGTGAGTCAGCTCATTCTTTTATCTTCTAACACTGAAATTCAAGTAGCTACAGCTAACTGTCTGAAGATGTTTCTCTTTTACATATCCATTCAGTATTATTGATTTCTGTCTCATTGAAAAGTAATCATCCTTGATACATCAGCCAAAAAAGGGATGCAATAAAAGTTTCAGGCAAAAATGTGTTCTCTGCAAACTGACATGTCTTGTAGTTAAAATATTTAAATTTATTTAGTAATTCTTGTAATCTATTGGAGAAATGCATATTGCTGATGTGGAAGTTGGCTTTCTCCTCTTACCGGCCAAGTGTTTGGTTTGGGTTTTTTTGTTTGTTTGTGTTTTTTTTTTTTGTTAGGGTTTTTTTGTTTGTTTTTGTTTTGTTTTGTTTTGTTTTGTTTTTTTTAAATAATACCTTAAAAATAGAATCTATACTTCTAACCATGTCCAGCTAGTTGTTACACAATTTCGGGGACTCCTTTTGTACAGGCAAGATAGTTGCTAAGAGTAATTTTATCCAGAAATACTTTGAAATTACAATTTAAATAGCTGTGGAATTATAACAGATGATATACTGATTCTGTGTAAATCAATTTAATAAAAATCAAATCCCTACTGTTTATTAGAAATGATTTGACAATAAATAGTGTACCAGAGCCTAGAAATCCATTGCTATAGATACCAGACCTGTTTGTGTTACCTTCTGCCAATTCAAATTCACATCTTTTGGATACATACTGCATTCTGAGACAAAAATTTTCTGATTGAAGTAATATATGTATTTGATAAAAACCAGAAAGGAACATAAAGCAGAAATGTAGCAGGAGAAAACAAGCGTGTCAACAAAATTTAAGACAAATATTTAGTCTATCTAAAATTGCATACTTAAATATATATTCAGGCACCCATGAAGACCACCTCCATCTTATGCTGAAATTAAATATATAGGCAGAAATGTCTTCTTTGAAGAACAGGATGTGTAGTCAGACCATTTTGTTTTATGGTGTTTGCTTAAAAATAAAATAAAAACTCTTAGTAACAATCAGCCATCTATAATGGTGCTGTGTTGAAGGCTTTCCAGCACAACTAAAGTATATTTAGTTCATGAGTACTGGAGTTAGCAGGCAAAGGGAGTTGTGATTAATATCATACCATTTTATTATTGATGTATCAATTTGAAAGACAGTGAGAAGCATAGGTGAAGAAAATTAAGTTAATGCAAAGTTGCTTATATATTATTTATCTAAGACTAAATTATTTTGTGGGAAGGAGAAAAAGGCAGTGAAAAAGTGGCCAAAGATGGCAACCAAAGAGATGAAGGGTCTGGATTTACCTCTGGATAGGACACCATAAAAGAAAAAGAAAAAAAAAGTGATAGTTCAGGAAGAAAATGAGTGAAAATAAACATGTCAGAGGTTTGTGCAAACCAATGCTGTGACTGATGACTAGGTACACTGTGTGCTCATGTTTGTGCTTTCTGATGTTCATAGAACATGCTTTAAAAATAAATACAACTGTTTAAAAATTTATACTTTTTCTGCATGGTAGATAATGAGCTCATGAAACTTGCTGCCAGAACGTATAATTAAATTCAGGAGCTTAATGGGTTTGGGTTTGTTCATCTATACTTTATAAAAAACTTTGCTAATGAGGATTTTTACCTTAAGATAAATGGGGGGTGGGGAAAATTATATTGGAAATAAACCAATGCATTCTGCCTGATCAGTTTGAAAACAGTTTTTCTGATCAAATGTGGAATAATGTATAACAGGAAAAGAACTGCAAATTAATGTGTTAAGTTAGAGGGTTGAGCTGTAGACATGTTAATTTTTAAAAATTTATTTTCTTCAACACCTGAGGTTACCCTTGCTTTTTCCACATTAAGGAACTGGAACAAGAGAGGACTCACATCAGCTTAGTGTCTGAGACACACTAAACAGTCAGGAGCTGGCACATGACCAGGACTCCCATTATTTCTGGGCTAACATCTGTAGCCTTTGTTTTAGACTTCTGTCTGAGTTTTGCAGCCACTCTGTTAGTGGACTTAACAGCTCATTCTGTGTGGAGAGGGGCAGTATGGTTCAGAAGTGTAACAGTCCGTGTTGCATCATGGTATCATCTTGGTTAGTAACCACTGGCCTATGACACTGAGTCTTTTGGGTTTTTTTCAAGAGCAGAATATATACTTTCAGAGTTGGGTGTGGGTTAGGGGTTAAAAAATTAAAAAAAAAAATGAGGGCTTGGCAAAACTGCAATCAAGTGGAAAATATTACATCTGTCTAGCACCATGATGATCTTTGGGTAGGACAAGACAAACCTTATTGTCAAAATTCTTGTATGTACAGTGACTACATACGATCATCTCTTTTTATTTATATATATATATGTATATATATGATGTGTCTGCAGTCTAGCAGTGCAGGAAGTAATATGTAGCAAGTATGTAGGAAACTAGTGTTTTCATCTATGCAGTTATAACTAGATTCCTAATGCGTGAAGGCAGAAGCACAGAGCTGGCCTTACCAAGCCAGCTGTGGGGCTTTGGGGAAATGCTGCACACATTCAGAGCTGTTACTCCAGAGCTGTAAAATAAGTGCCACTTAATTCCAGCAATTTTGGTGGCTGCATTGTCAGAGTGGCTGTTAAAGGCTGTGGGTGAAAGTATTGATGTGACCACTACAGATTCAAGCAAGTGCTTAATCTTTTTTGAAGTGCTTAAAACCTTTCAGCTCATGTCATATTTGTGAGGTTTGTGTTGAAGGGAGTGGGGTATGAGCAATGTGATTTTTTTTTTTTTTTTCTCATATTCAGTAGCACATTTACAAGTGTAAAAAACCTTGGGTTTGGAGAAAGCAAAGTTATTTATAAGTTTTGAACTATGATAAAACAGCTTGAAATGGCCTATACTTTATAGTTTCTATGCCAATATAAATAGTTTGGAGTATCAAAATATTTGAGCACAGTACAATTTGAGTGGGTTAGGTATTCAACTAAATATATGCATGTGTAATAAGTTCTTTACACATAACTTTCTAAATGATGTTAAAAAAAAATTATCAAGGAAAGATTCATCAACATATGGAATTTCTCATTACAGTCCTGTTTATGTATGTTAAAGATTATGAGAAACACACGTATGTTTACGAAGTAGTGGAATTATTGTTTGCAGTCATCTTTGGGAGCTAAATATCATAAACTTTGTATTGTTAGTACTTAGCATTAATTTGTGCTGCATCAATTGAATTTTCAGTGATTTGGACTTAGTATTAAGCTTCCCCTATGCAGGACCAGAGAGCAGAAAATTCTAACTACTTCAAATGCATAACTGATGTGGTGTATATGATTAAATTTATAAAACTATGGGCTTGTATTTCAGACAGTGGTAGAGTAGAAATAGCTTCCCCTGCCTTACACTTGCTTATGACTATTGTGAAACCATGGTCATGCTCAATGAAGGAACATCAGACTAATTCCTTACCAGGATGTGAGGCTGAAGGTTCCCATTTTGTCTTCTCAATTTCCTTGAAACTTGGCAAAGTAATATGAATCTTCTCCCCTTGGGAGCAGTTTTTCTCCTCTTGGGAATGGACAGAAAAACTAATTACTTCAAGTGTTTCCTAGGACAAGACCTGCTGAAGGCAAGTCAAAGTGACTGTCTAGGACAGCGGGCAGGATGTGGCTAAAGAGCTGTAGCACAGTGCGCACTCTGCGCTCAGGCTGGGTTAATTACTGCTGCAGGAGAGATGGGTGTGAGGAAGGGTGGGGAGGGGCTGCCTTTCCTTCCCACTCTGCAACCACTTCTCCAATAATAACAGGAAAGAAATTCTGTCCCTTTTCTATTCCTTCCTTCTCTGAGCAACAATAGTCCAGCATCACTCATAGTTTGTTGTGCAGCGAAGCCTTGAGCCAGCTCTGTCCTGTAAGATTTATGATTGTGTTTTTAGACTCCAGGTTACCTCTTGATCTGCTGCAGTCTTGAGCAGAGCTCAAGAATTTGAAGCAAAAGAAAGAACATCTGTGCTGTGGTCCTGCACAGCAGCTAGAATCTTTCTGTATTGTCAATACCATGTCTTTCTTTACCAGTGCAAGTGTTTTTATTATGAAGCGGAGAGATTCTCCCTTGTCTTCATTGACAAGGGAGAGATTCTGTTTGCTTAGATCTTGCTCTTCTGGACAGTAAATTGCTGTCTGGGTGCATGCTAATAAATTGCTGTCACAGTGCCAGGAAAGAGGTAACTTGTTTTTACTGCCAAGCCCAAAGTCCAGAGTTTGTAAATACTTCATAGTACTCCGTGGTCAGAGTTCCCATCTTTTCTGTAAACCATGGAGGCAGTGGTTTCCTGAGTCTGTCATAGTGATTGAATGTTTTTCAGGCTGTGTTCAGTTTGTCCTGCCCAGGAAGAACAAGAGCAGCAGGAGCTACAGAGTAGCAAGAAGTTGAAACTGAATCAGCTCACTTTTATGTCAACAGAGACAAAAGGGGAAAACCAACTGAAATTAGCACCCTGTGCTCCATCACTTCCATGTCATGCTGCCCAAGGGACTCTTGAATGCATGGATTCAAATGTGGCTTGTTACTGCAAATGCATCTTAGATATGTCAATATAGGAACTGAGATTATTTTTAATTTTTGACATATCTGCTTCAACAATGTATGAAAAGATTTTTTTTCTGAAATAATTTGAACCTAGAAATCAAACCAGTTTCTTTGTGCTGTAGAAGAACTTCTCTTCCTTTTCTACATACAGCTAATTTGTACTGATGAGGTGAAATAATCAAGATTTAGAACTAATATTTTTAAACAAGAATTGGACTGACTTTTTTTATAAGCATGAGCAGGGATCACTCTCACCCTGCTGGTACCTGTACAAATGTTTTCTTCTGTCTTTCATCTTTGCTTCCCTCTGTGAGCCCTCACTCTTGTTGATTTTAATGTTACTAGAGTTCTAATCTTGCTCTTCTTATTCTCCAGTAATTTGGAAGATTATTTTTTTGTGCTGGCATCAAGAGTATCTTCCTCTTCCTGATCCACTGGTACCACTTACTTCTCCAGAGAAAGGAGTAAGTGCATGCAGGAACTCTCCCACAGTTATAAATTTTTATGCAGCTGCCTCTACTGTCCTTGTCTTTGAGTGCTACTTAGAAATGTTCTTTCTCCTGAAACACAAGCCAGGAAATTGCTCTTGTTTTGTGGCAAAACTGATAAGGTTGTCCCCAGTGATAAAAGGGTTTAACAGAGAATTTCCATTATTCTTTGCCCTGCTATGATTACAGCTGTATTTGTCTTACAGTTTTTGGTTCCTGATAGGATGACACAATGTGACAAATTTGTACTATTATGTCATGCAGTGTTATGTGAAAACTCTTCTGGAGCAAAAAAACTGCTTTTCCAGCAGCCAGTAAGCACCCAGTTCAAAGTTGAACAAGCATCTTCATGCAGAGAGTGCACTTGTTAGCCCAGACAGTATGGAGATTTTGATGGTATATTTAGTAGAAGCCATGAGGGAATGTTTTAGCAGAGATTATCATTAACTAAATTAAAGATTGATAATTTAATTTTGCTTCCAAAGAAAGATGATGAGAGTTGCATCCTTACTCTCTGGTGTTGGTTGGGAAAAATGCTCTTAATATAAATTATATTCTGGCACTGAAGAAGTGTGTCCCACAGTATTCCTTTCATTTCATTGACTAGAGAGCACCAGTGCACAGAAGCTACAGCTATACCATCAAGGCATGTTCATGACTAAGATAAGATAAATAGATCTTCATGTTAACACTGTCTTCTGTAATTTCACATAGAGTGCACTCAACAAAATGTCTCCTGTCTCTTAACTATACAGCGTACCTCAGGAGGAACCTCCTAACAGTATGATCAGGATTTTTTACTGCTGCCAGATTACAAAGAAGCATTTTTAAAATCAGGTGTCCATGTAATGTTTGCACCTGTAATTATTTACCATAGATGGTTATGTGGCATTTATTACCTCAAAAGTAATCTGCTAGAGTAGTGAATATCTTTATACCCATTTCACAGATAATGAATCTGGGCTTTGATATAGTACAATTCAGATTCAGAATCCAGTGGCTGATCTGTTAAATGGAAGGTTTATGGACAAGCTGGAAGACACTATACCCAAAGATAATCCTTCCTTCCAAAATGAGAGCTTTGTAAGCAGCAGTTCTTAATATGTTATTGTTGTTAAGGTAGAATGTATTTCAGTGTGGCCAAAAAAACCCTTGAGTAGCCAAATGGCAGGTCACAAATGGGACTAAACTTTTTTTTTATTTTCCCCTCTTAGAAACAACGTAGTATCCTCCTTGATATTGCAATAATGAGCATAATGTAGAGGCAGAGACACCATCCTGTGTTTATACAGTGAATCACAGCCTGGTTTACTGTGACTTCTGTGTGTCTAGTAAAAAAACAACTCCCTGAGATGAATGGGTGTGAGGATTTAAGGGATTTTTATTAATTTTCTGGAGTTTGTGCCTGTGGAGAAAAGCTAGAAAACCTGAATTGTGAGCACTGCAAAAGCAGAAGGGAAATTCAGCCAGTGTTTTAAAAAGAAACCTTGCAATTGGATTTATGGCTTACCTATTTGGGTGCTTGATGTTAGCAAGAATCTTGAATTGTTCTTGGAAGATAAATGGCACAGGGAAGAGTTTCAGATATGGTTTGTATACCAAGATACAGTCACCTACTCACATTCAGCAAGTCCGTGCCTGACAAATCCTGGTGGGAAGACAAACAGGGCAGTTGTGCCTTCTCCCATGTCCTATGTGACTTACAGCTTTATATGCCAGCAAAATCTTGCAGCACATTCACTGATTTGTAGGCATTCACAGCTAATCACAGTGTGGATGTCACTGAAGAGCCTGGACAAAAGCTCTTGATCAGCTATACTGATTGTTCTATGGTAATTGCAGTGTCTGAGTGTTTTTCAGGGGTGTACACAAATAAAGCACATTACTATAATCCACATATAATACAGATGTTGTCACAGTATGAACATTTAAACTTTGCATTTAAAAAGTGTACAATTTGTAATGTTTGTTAATTTAGGCCTATTTAGAAAGAAAAAAAAATATCACTATCACATCGGTAAATCTGATTTTATTAAATTTAAGAATCAAAGCATATAAAACAGAATCAGAGATGCAGACATATCAGTCATGGAAATGCACGTGACCAAATAAAGAATACATGCATCACTGTTGCATGCATGCCTGGCTGCCCATCAGACATACCTGCAAATGATACTCAATGCAAATACAGCACAATTGAAAACTGGGAGCAAATGAAGTCATATTGCTGGGGCAGGAGCCAATGAAAGAAAAAGCTTTGCTGTTCCTCCTCCCCAGACCACTAGATAAAAGAGGTGGTTTGTAATCATGAGGGGTGGACAGTCAGGGGGGTTTGGGGTGGTGTGATTTTTTTTTTTTTTTTTTTTTTTTTTTTTTTTTTTTTTTGGTGATTAAAAGACAGAGTAAGGGTACAGAAAGTCATGTATTGTCAGTGAGTCAAAGTAGATTACAAAGGACAGTGAACACAGAAGAAAAAGGCAGCTGAAAAAGATGTTGGTTGACTTCCCCCCCACACCCCCCCCCCCAAATACTTAAAGAGAGAAAAAGTTCTTTTATCTAAAAAGAAAAATGAAGATATTTGCAGGTTCTGGGTCAGCACAAAGGCTGAGCTGATAGTTGTACATTTTCCCTTGCAGGAGATAAGTTTGAGAGTGACCTCAAGAATTTTCCTCCCTGACCTTCCAGGTGCAGGTACAGCAACCTGGAAGGCGGGGGTTTGCATTTTGCAGTCCCACACAACTTGTATGGGAATCCCACAGCTTTCAAGATGAAGTGGAAGATCTCTAAAGGGATTGCTTTGCCATTTGCAGCTCACCCATATATGGCTGCTGGACTGATAGTGCTGACTTTAGAAATTATTTGGCTTCTCGAGTAACTGCAGCAAGAACAAAGTGGAAAATGACTTACAGCCTCATTCTTCTGAATCTCTTGGGTTTTATCATTAATGTTGGTCAAATTGGTTGATTAGTGTAGCACAGATTGTTCTGCCAAAAACAGTCTCCCCTGAGCATACAAGCCTCCCTGCTAATCCCCACTGTAGCTGTATAGCAGAGGAAAGATGTGATTTATCGCATACTGAGGATCCTGTACTTTGAGGAAGTTCTGCTATTTCCAGTTTCAGTTGGTCAGCAGATCTAAAGGCTAAATTTTGGCCATGTGAAGGTCAGGAAAACAAGCTACCATCCTGGAGTTTAAACTGGGTGCTAAGATACCAAAATTGAAATCAAAAGAATATGTGCTGAGCAAAATAAAGCTCTACTAATATAGACACTTCTGGGAAACTTAATCTTTGTAGCTATTTTGCCAGCCTCCTCAGAGCCTAACATTGTAGCAGTAGAGTGGAGTGAAGTAATAATAACACCTGCTGGGACTGGAAAACCAGTTTTAACAGACTATTTCTTCTACCTTGCTAGGTTTAAGATGGACTACATCTTTCACCAGATCAGAAAGGCATACTACCCTCTGTTGCATGGGAACATTAGTGAAAATAAAACAAAACCTGACCAATCCCTACCACTTCATTAAATTCTTATGTAAAGCAGAAAATGGCCCCCAAAAGTCAGCAATGAAATTATTTTTTATATTGACTGCAAAGGCCAAACAGAGTCTAGAGTGGGTAGTTAATATCACTCACTGTGCTAAGCATCAGCCATTTTGTTTTATGATACAGTTTGTGCTTAATATCAGACTTCAAGATTTTTTTGCCACACTTGCCTTCTTGTCAGGATCCTAACTGAAGGGCATCACTTCACTTAGCATTTGAAACTAATCTATCCTAACTTGCTAAACCTTCTCATCCAGATTCAACGCCAGAACAGAGTATTTTGACAACTCCTGAATTTTGTTCTACTACGTCAACAGGAAAATAGACATTTCAGACTTTCTTTTGTTGTTTTGGATACTATAGTTGAAAGGTAAATTACTTCAGGTTTTTGAACTAGATTATGTATTGTATCTCCAGTTACTTGGCTGGTAGGTTGGGGTTTTTTTCCTCTCCAAATGTCATAGTGTAGCTGGCTGAGGGAGACTGTCTTTGCATGTTACAAATAGATACCAGTTAATGAGAGCTACCAGGCAATGGCAAGGAACGCTGCATTAGATTTACATCCTAAGCACTGGCACCCACTGGGCAGCTATATTAAGTTCTAGAAAGTAGAAATCTCCATTCAAATCGGTTGGGGCTTTTCCCACAAAACAAAGTTATTTGCTACCTTTACAGTTGCTGTCAGTGAAGTTTTTTTAGTCTTTTTTTTTTTTTTTTTTTTTTTTTTTTTTGTTCAGACTTCAGAGTTCTCAGTAGTGTAGGGTTAGCACCACAAGGATAATTGGGCATGGTTAGTCTAGCTTTTATGCCCTGTCATATGGGAACAACAGGACCAGAATGTACAAGCATAGCAATACTGAATGTTGATACTGCCAGGAAAACCTGTGTTGTGTAAATGTGCCTCACAGGCTCATACAATAGTATACACATGGAGTACATCATCTTGAAGCATCACAGCTATTGTAGGATAAGTAACTGCTTCATCTTAAGTTGCATCCAGATGTTCAGGCCACAGTTTTGGCTAGGAGTTCACTCTTTCACCAGAGCCTGATGAGAAGACTAAAATCTTTGCAGTACAAATGTTGCCACATTTAGCCACATTTTTCTTGCTTGAAACAAGATTGCTCTAATCTGTTTTGCATGTGGCTACAGCCTGAGATCATTCAGAAATGGAAACTAATACAGAATGTCACAGCTCACTCAGTATGTCATTCTGCAGTGAGATCTCATTACACTGGTGCTTGGGTTCTGCTGTGGTTCCCAGTAACTTTTTGAGTACAGTTGTTGGTCTTCATTTCCCTGCACCAAGTTGTTGCTACTAGGAGTACTGGATGTGGTAGCTCAGAGGTACTGCCCATGAAAGGGCTGCAGTTCTGGAGTTCTGTACTTTTTCTCTGTGGGGGAGAGGGGAAAAGGCTCCAGGACTGTTGTCATAAATGTACTGACAGGCCTATTTATTCCTATTTGTCTCTCATAACCCTCTATGAGGCATGGAGCACTACTGTTTTGCACCATCCTAACAGTGTGGTTGTTACCTATATATGAACAGTGATGACAGTGAAATTATCTGTACCACTTCCTATTGAGACATCCTTGCCTAAGGTGTGCTTTGTTGCTCTGCCTTACGGCATTTCTTCTTCCCTATTTCCCCTGTCTATAGGAGTTCTAGGATGAGCTGCATTTAGCTTGCTCTTTTCCTCAAACTACAAAATCTTACCAGCTTTAACAACACCACAGTCTTGTGGTTTGAAAAAAATAAATAAATAAATAAAAAATGTAGGTTTTACAAAGGAGAAATATTACATAGTGGGGGGGGACGAGGGGGGTGTGTTATAAATACTTCCGTGAAACATAAGTGTGCATTTTTTCTCCTCTTCTGAAATTTGAAACAAATGGCAGCATGTCAGGGGACACAGGTGGCAGATGTTGGATCTGCTCAAAGGTGAAAGAAATCTTTCAGTCTAGTGTCTAAAGAATGGATGTATAGCCTCATAGAGGAAGAATTTAGCTCCACAACACATTATCAGTATCACTCACCTGAGATTAAGCAGTTCTCTTGAAACCATTATATTGTTTTAAGAATAAAAAGGTCCCTCAGACTTTTGATGGATGTAATGACTTACCTATCAGTAGGAACACCAGAACAAATAAAGAGGAAATAGAAGTTCCTCTGCAGGTCCTGGGCACTGCGTACACACAGAGTGGGTGTTCCTTTAAAGCTGCATAAGGTTGACAGGAAAGGGGGGTAGGAGTCAAGGTTCAATCCTGATTACTTCACTGTATTTTTTGATCCACATGTTAGGTTGTATTCATCATCATCAGTTTTCACATTTTTTGATCTCTGTGCCCTTAGATAATCTGCATTATGCTCTATGCCTCATCATATTTCTCTTTCTGCATTTTAATTTGAACAGAATTCTATAATGAAGCACAAGATGCATGCCAACACTAACTGCAAGGAAATTGATAGTTTATCCTGATAAATGTATTTGTTTACTGGAAACCTGCTTCTCTATTGGTATTTATTTTTCCATAATAGGGTCAATGCATCTTGTCCTCCTAATGGAGGATTAGATAATATTTAACTGCCATTCACCTGAAATATTGATTTGACATAAATTATATTTAATGATAATTGAATTATAAAATTTGAGCTTATATTGAACATTTCTGATCTGTGATACATATTCTGTTTCTACAGAATTAAGGAGATGTTATTAAATGCTTGGTCACCTTTGTGTTGTTATCAACTATATCCTTAATTATTATCTTACAAGATGGGCTTTACGAATAAGTATAAGGCATTGTTGAGAAGTTATGTTTCTGAGTCATTAATTTAAACTTGAATATATTCACTAGTGTTTGGACAGTGGGTCTGTCATTGTGCATTTCTTCCAAAACAATTTATCCAAAGAGATTAAGGAGAGTAGTGTTGGCTAGTTTAATAATAAAAAATGAAGCTTTTTAAAAATCCCTTAATTGAGAATAAACATTTAAGAAGTGTTTGCTATGAAAATGGTGAATAGAAATGAAACATTGTACTTACAGCTTAGAGATATTTTCACATTTATGAATCTGAGGAATGCATGAAGAATAGATTCAGATCAAAAGCAACAGGCAGGAGCCCAGGTTTTTGACTTCCATATTTTCAAAAGATATGCAACTGGCAATGTTTGTGCATGCTGTCTGATCATTTATGCTAGTAAAGAAGAGACTGGCAATATCAAAAGCTGAAGATTAAAGTCCACCTAAGCTCTGTTAAGACCACCTGTCTGAGAGCCAGGGTTCATTGAGGACTGAGAGATAAGCAATTTCATCTTTCTGTCTTTATCTGAGGAAACTCCTCAGGAAGCTCAGATGATCCTTCAGTCTGGAATTGTCCCTTTTAAAATGAAAATGAAATCCTTACTGAAATTTGACCGTAATGAAATTAAGAGATAGCTCCTGTCCACTGCCTTATGCTGGCCTAATTGGAGAAAATGGAAAGATCATTTAATTCATTTTACTGTGAAGCAAAATATGTTTGTTTTAATATTAACCCATAGCAAAGGCTTTGCAGGCAGGTGAGTTGTTGCATAGCTACAAAGTACTGCCAATCGTCAGTCATACTTTTTTGCTAGGAGTTGGTATTCAGACCAAGTCATTGTCTCTGTCAGTGAAGCAACACCTTTTCCCTGGGAGTATTCATCCCTATGTTGTGAATTTGGTCCATTTTTTACACTGAGCAAACATCTGCAGTTATGGATTGGAAAAAAGCCCCATGAAAATAAACTGTAAAATGCCTCTGATTCACAGCTCCTTTGTAGCTGTTGCAAAATGTTAGTTTTGAAGCCATTGCATGGCATTGTCAATCCAGACAATTCATGCATATGAAGTATACTGACATTATTAAATAGTTCACTCAAACTCTTGACACTATAAGGCAAGGCAACACTATTGTTTCAATCTGTGCTTAATGATAATTGAATTATTAATCTTGAACTTAACATACTGAACATTTAAAATAATCATGTTTCTCCAGAGTTAAAGCAAGTGAAAAAGAAAGAAACTGTTAAATGCTTGGTCACTTTCAATAAGTAGAATTATCAATTATGTTCAACAATTATTATTATATGTCAAGATCAGCTTTACAAAAATGGAACCTTCATGGTATTAATATGCATATGCATATTAAAATATATGAAAAGTTGCAATGCATGTACAGTAGCTGATTTTCAATATTTACAAGTCAAATATTTCCATAACTGTGTGTAGTTCATACAGAGTTAACTGTTGGAAGAAAAGTAATGTTTTGGAACTAGTAGGCTTAGAAAGAATCTACAGCTAGTAGTGTTTTAAAATGGCCAAATGGTCTGCTGTAAGTCTGTTCAAATTAAAACATTCAGTTCTTGCTAAAACATTTTTTTTTTCTGTCTGATGACATTAGCAGGGCCCAACTAATATGGTGATGATGAAGATCTGCTTAAACCATCTAAAGTGATTGGATGCATTGCAGCCATCCAGTCATTTCCAAAAGTGGGTTTGTTCACATGCTGTAGAATTCAGGTGTCCTTGACTATATGAAACCGAAGTATTCCTTATCTGGAGAAACAGAATATAATGAAATTAATGAAATGGATGAGTGTACAAGGGTTATATACAATGATCCTGCTAACTTTATTTCCCCCTAACCTGAACCATGCTTCACTTCTCTAACTAGATTCCAAGCATACTTTTTTGAAATAGTGTTTGTAAACATTAAGTCAATAAAAACATTCTATAAGAACTTTCTCATATGTAGTTTGTTTGCATCCAATTCAAATGTTCCTTCGCAGCAGTTTCTTATGCAAGTGTATCCCTTACATTGTTGTTATCTATGTTCTAAGAGCACTGGAGGAAATCTAAAGCAAATCATTGTGGCCTTCTGTTTAATCCTATAAATAATTGTTTACTTATCAATAAAATTCTTATCTTTTGAGAAATTACCTCAAACAAAAATAAAATAAATATTATTAGAAATAAGTATCATAATTTTGTTCAAAGGCATTAAAAAACTGAAATTGAAATGTACTTATCAGAGATTAGTAGTTTCCAAAGTTGTTAGTGTCATATCCCATCTTTTAGGTCTACATTTTTGTTGGGCTGAAGATACTAAGTTGAAGCTTCAAGAAGACAACAGTTTGCTGACAAGGTTCCTGCTTTATATAACCACTCTTCCAGGGGAAGACTGAAAAGATTAGTACTTCTGGGTTTTTTGACAGGTTATGTTTTCCAGCGTACCCTTTCATTGAGTATGAAAGATTACTTAGGTAACAGCCAAGAGAAAACATAACTTCCTTTTGACTGATACAGCCACTGGATGAGAATTTCTGAGTAGGAAGTTTATTTATTTGTAGAAAAACATATTGTTGCCACCTTCTATATTTTGTAGAACATGTCATTTTAGCAAAAATAAAACCAAACCCCGGGGTTTCTTTTAGAAAAAAACAAACAAACAAACAAAAAAACCCCACCAAAAACTCAACCCTGGTCCAGGAGAGACCAACTTCAACTTTCATACTGCACTGTAAGTTATTAAGAAGTATAAGCTTTGTACACGTGCATATGTTTTGAAAGTATATAGTTTGGTTACAACACTACAGGAGACCCGAGATAACCCAGTATGCTGTTCAAACTGTGAATTTGCCTGTGACGTACTGCACTGCATTGGGAAGGAGCTTTTAAGAATTTAGCAATCTCTTTTGTCCAATTTTTTTATATGCTGTTGATGTTACAGGAACTCATAGTTGCTAAATGGCATCTCTGTAGCAGGAAGATATGCAACCCATTTTTTTTTCTGTTTTGCTTATGAATCTACAAACAACTCTGGATCTGAGTTTCTTTCTTGTCTTCCTTCGTGCATTAAGGCAATGAGTTCTTTTACCATGTGATTAAATTGCTAGATAACTATAGTGTTTCAATAGCTCTCAATTTTTTTTATTTACCTTTTCCATTGATGTTTTCAACTATCGTCTTTCCTTATCATGGCTGTATCTCAGTTACCAAAGAAATTAAGGAAAGGCAAACCATTCTATTTTCTCCTTTTTACCCCACTGGTAACATTCTTCTTTAATACCACCAGTATACTGAGGAAAAAACAAGTTTTGTGAAATGTGTGCTTTTCAGGCCGCCTTTCACTTTATGAACTGATCACCTGCTGGCTTTACAAGAGCTCATACTTCAGAAGTAACAGCCTCATTGGGACATGCATTAAGTTCTTACATTTTGCCATAGTCAAACTAGTCTAGTCTTGGTAACTGCACTTCATGATTACCTCATCTATCTCATGACATTTCATGTCAGATCTGAAAGTACAGCTATTGTAAGTTTCTTGCTCACTGGCATTAACCTCAGAACTGAAGATGACAGACTGTGTAACCTCTTAGGTGCTTTGGACCTCTCATTACACTAGTTTTCTGTCCATGCACAGTAGTTCATCTTCCTTAGCAGCTCAATACACAGCTTTAATATTCCTGAGTGATTACAGCTAGTGAGATAAGACACAAAAGACAGTTGTAAAGTGACACTGTCAAGTGCATTTTAGTACTTTAAAAATATGTTCATAGAAGGACATGTACATAAAAGAATTAAAAGAAAAAGTCAGAAACAATCAATTATAAAGATTATGAAAAATCTCAAGCACATGCTGTATTTCAAATAGCCTATCAAGTATTTGAAAACTTAATTCATAGTCAACAATAATAGACCCTGATGTGTAGGACATACAAAGAACTGCACATTATACAGGCAAATCAATGAGTGGTTTTTACAGTTATGGTAAAGATAATGGTTAATATTTCCTGTGGAGCTGCCTAAACATAGCTAATTCCAATTGGAAAATAGAACAGATAGACATTAAAAAAATAAAATAATATATTAAAAAGGATTATGCCTTTCTATAATCCTATTTAAATACTGCCTGAATATTCTGCACATTTAAATATCTTTTAGCACTGAAAGTGCTTTAAAATTCATTTAACCCATGATCTGTCTTAGAGTCTGGCACTCTGTACACCAAAGCATTTGCTATTATATTTGAGGAATTTGTACTACTCATTAGAAAGAGGGGTTCTTTCTAACTGGAGTTTTGTATTTGTTTGATATCCATTACAGTTTTCAAACAGTTTTGTGAACATTGAATGTTGGGTAATGTTTATAGATTGTTTGTGGCAAGTAGATTATTGATTATTGTGCACTTTGAATCTGGTTTTGAAGTGTTTGGTAGGTCAACCAAGAACAAAAAGCGTGTGGTTTTCCCTCTCTAGCACTGTAAGAGTACTTCAGAAAATTGGTTGGCTATTCTTGCATGGCTGTTAACAAATACTCATAAAGTTACCATTGATTTATATAAATTCCTGAAAATATTAATAAAAGTGCTTATAAAAGTGACTGAAATATAAAATAATGCTGAATTTTCAGGCATATATGTGAATGCTTTTATTTCTACTATGTATCTGTTCAGAAATTGTGTGTAGTCAGTAGGAAGACTCCACTGGACACTTGGAAAAGGGCCTACTTATCCAACTACATTATGTCAACCTTCATAAATGCTTAATCCAAAGACAGAAATTCAATAATATTAAAATATCTGTTCAATACTGCTATTAATTAATTTAATTTTTTTTTCAACACTCCTTCCTCTCCTTCAACCTGAATAGTGCCAAAGACAGGCACTATTCAAACAGGGTCTAACTCTTTTAATCTACAGGCAGAGGTTTAAAATCTCTGGTGGACTTCTCGATTTACTGTCAGTATCTTTTTCTACTGGTGTAGTGAAAAATCTTGTCTTGATGATCTTCCTGGCAATTTCTAAATGATTTAAACATACTCAAGCAACACCCAGTTATAAAATGTACATCTATATGAAACAAAAATTAAATGGAGAAGCCAGTAAAGGTTTGTTCATTAGTCAATTTAGACAGAGGTTATCTCAATTTATTATACTACTTATTGTAATGATCAGTATGGTTATATATCTCCTGAAGCTGTATAAAAAGGGCATTGAATTGCCATTTAGACAGAAATCCCCCATATAAAGTATCTGCATCTATCTTGATTATTTTTGGTTTTTTTTTTTTTTTTTTTTTCCAACTGGCTTGTCAAAAGATCTCAAAAGATCTTCCATCAATTTGCACACTCAGGCCAAGTTTAATATAAGGACTAGAGAGCTCTTGACTTAAAAAAAAAAAAAAAAGATTGTTGTCTTTTGAAATATGTTTTTTTTCATTTTCTATTACAGTGCCAGTTACTGGATATATTAGATTGTTGTTTTTCTCTTCAGCTGTATGAAAACAAGAATGTGAAAAGCTTATGGGTGAATTTTTTCTTCTTTTTATTTTTTTCCTTTTTTTTTTTTTTCAACTTCTATTATCCTTCTTATGTAATTAATCATTCTTGATTAATCATAAGCTTGTGAAATCACAAGCTTTCTGGCATTGTCTGTGAATTATGATTGGTGCAGAATATAGGTAGTTTCTGATGGATCAGTTCTGTCCAAGGAGCAAACTTAGAAACCCCTCAGTATGACAAAAGGTAGTCAGCACAATTGTAAAGCAACATAGTAATCCAATGTTGACATGTGTGATTTGCAGGTGATTAACACTGAAAGTAAAATTGCTGCACCAAATATTAAGGGAAAATTTTAAATATTTTAAAGGTGACTAATGTAGCATGGCAAACTTATGTAGGACTGCCAGCTACTATGAAAGTCTGGCAGGAGCTATGAGGATTGCTATAATCCACTAACATTTGATATTTCATCTCATCAATTTATACAAATTCTTGCAGCTATATTTCAGTACAGTAAAATACGATGAATTTGCTCCCATAACTGTCTTGCCATTCCAATAATGTCATGGACAATAACATGTTCTCATCAGCTGTTCATCTGATTGTTACTTTTATGTTGCTCTTATTTGAGATGATTTAATGGGAGAGTTAGCAACATCAAATATAAAGACATGGCATCTCATTCTTGCAATGACAAAACATTATACCAGACAAGACAATGCTGCTCCAGAATGATGACAAGTGGGCCTTAATAATCAACTTCGTCCATGCTATTATAGAGAGGGGAGAAAAGGAGTTTGAGAGTGCTTTTGTGCCTGGCATACAAAGGTGTGACAATACTCAGTACTAACTGATGAACTAAGTAAATTTGTATTGAAAAGACAACACAGATTTAACATCATAGCAATGAAAGTACCAAGATGGGATGGGTTGTCTGTCATGGGCATCAAAATTGGATCTTTTCCTGTAAATGCTCTGGCTTGAACAGGAAGTCCCACATCTTGTGTTACGCATTTGAAATCTTTTTAATTTGACCTAAGTTCCTTATAAGATTGCTGCTTCGTTTTGCTAAATTTTTTTGAGTAATTTCCTTTTGGGGTAGCTGTTGGTATTAACACATAGGGCAGTCAGTGAGTATTTTCTAACCTTTAGTTTGTAAGATTTACCTATTAATTTTCTCTTGATTATTTAATACTTTAAATAATTTAAGTATTTAAAAATTTAAATACATTATTTATAATGTATTACATTCTCTGATGTTCCATCATTTTCATCCAACAACTTCTCTCACTGCTGAGACATAATATCTTCAATTTTATGTCTAATTCTAGCTACATGAGATTTGATGAGTGAAATACTATTTAAGTAAAATTATTATCCTGTCTTGTCTTTAATGTAGCAAATTTCTAGTCCCTGATCTGCCAGTGTAGGCACTGTATAGGTGTCTTTGTCAATGTAGCTATCAGCTGCGCTCTATAAAGCTCAGGATGATCTTAACATGAAATATGTTTCATGGGAACTAAATACTGATGTTGAATCCTGTTTGAAGTCTGCATTTTTGTATTGTTTTGCTGATATATATTAAGGTTACATATTCTTCAAGCAAAAGGAGAATCTGATCAAAGTATCCTGAATGAAGTATTGATGTTGAGTCACTAAGGGTTCTTCATGGTAAACACTTCCTAAGGAATTTCAATGTAAAACAAGAGTGTAACAACAACTAGGCTTTCAGACTCCACCGTATTTGCACTTATGCATTGAAATTCAGTTGAAATTTGGTAGCTACAGACTGAAAGAATTTTTGTGTGGACACAAAGTAACAAACCATTTTTTTTTTTTTGCTTGGTCTCAGACTACTGTCAGTGTATTTATTAGGGTGTACAGAGATCATAATTTGTCTTTCTGCTGTGGATAGACTAGAATGCAGGCTTTACTAATAGCATGGTAAGGGATAAACTAGCTAAATAGAAAAGGTAATATAGACTAATGTTTTATAAAAAGAAGTTTGGCCCTAAAACCAATACTGAAAATGTAATGAACAAATGAAACACACGATGTCACAAAGTTATTCTTTTAATGTAATACCCAATGGTACAAATAAGTGGGGGACAAAACTGTTAACACCTTGTTTAAAATTTCCTAACACCTTATTTTTAATTCTTAAATTGAAAAAAAAAAAAAAAATCCTCCGTTTTTTTTTTTTTTTTTTTCTTGCCATCTCATGACTCATAACGGTCTGAATACATTTTAAACATTCTGTATATGAAAAAAGAAATTGCTGGCCAGCTGAGACCATGTAGACTGAATTTCAGCCTGAAGTGAATTTGACAGCTGAGTTATTGCAGACAGTGCTGTAATAACAACATTACCACCCTGACTGGATACATACATGGAATATTCTTTACACAGGAACTTATTTGCAATTCAGAAAACTCAGCTTGAACTTTAAGCACCAGTGAAATGAATTATAGCTTCACAGTGATATGCTGGATCAGGTTTTCAGTGGTTCAGGCAACCTCTTGCTTAGCCTGCTTTAAGACTTAAAGGATGCTGTTTCTGGAGAGGTCACCCCTCCCTTTGATATTATAAAAATCACCCTTGCCTGTGATTATCTGAAGAGATGCTTTCTGCGTTCAGAATGTAGCTCACTGAACAAAATGGAGCAAATGCACTGACTCATAAGTTCCCGGAGAAGCTGCCCAAACTACCTTCTAAAAAGTGATTTTTCTTTCTCACGCATACTCTTGCACACCAGGCAACACACTTCAAATTACACACACCGAAAAGAGCGTTTTATTACAGTAAAAGAGTATGTTTCCAGAAAATGGACTGAATTTGATAGTCATTCTTCTAATACTGCCATCTTGTCCCTTCCCTTCACTTTCCTTGCAACTTATCTAGCACTGGTTGTCACCTCGTAGAATAAGGAATTTTAGCACAGGCTAAGTGGGTCATTGAACTGATGCAGGGAGCACCTTGTGACATCCTTAACGTTAGCCACACTGAGAGATGTTCTTGAATTCATGTGATGTAAAAATGTTTTATACTTTCCCTTCTCTAGAAACATAAAGTGCCTTTATCATGATAAAACGTTACTGGAGAAAGGAATTATGTGGGATTCACTCTCATCAATTATGTAGCAACATTTCTGTCTTTATTTTAAGATCAATGCATGTGATAATAGTATTTTGATGCAAAGATAACTGCACACAGGTTTTTGCCTTTTTTTTTTTTTTTGGTAGTAGTTATTATCTATTTACAGGATCCCATTCAGAAAACTCAGTTCTTTCTATCATTTGGAGGTGTGTGGGTGTGAAAACACAACCTCTTTGAACAGTCTGTATACTTCCATATAAGAGACTTCATTATCTTGGAATTTGTGTGAAACTCATGGTAAAACTTTGAATGGACTCTTGGCATTGAAGTGAATGTTACTTTTGGTTTCATAACTTTGACTGTTATACTTGCTGCATGGGTTACATGGGTCCTATGCTCAAGTTACGTGAAAATACAAGCTGCTTCTCAATAGAGGCAATGTCACTCCTGCCAGAGATTGGTATTACTATATATTTGAAAGAGAGAAAAATATTGTACCTTCATATATACAAAAGAGAATGTTTGGAAATTATCAAATGTTTTAATTTACCATAAATATATTTTTCTTTTTGGAAAATATGAACAAATACCCAGGGGCAGGCATTTAAGTCAGAACTGCCTCCAGGCAGATCTGGCTTGCAAACTGAACCTGTACTACTGTCATAAACACCACATCACAGGAAACCACTAACACTAATGATAACCAAAGCATTTGTGTTTTCAACATTTTCAGTACATTTGCTTGAAAGAACTCACACAGTATTAGAAAAGTTTCCAGTGTGCAGTAATTCACTATTAAAAATCATTTGGTCCATACAATGCGGTTCTCTGTCTATTCACATGTTATTAAGAGCTCTTTGCATAATTGTTCTGGTAGTAACATTGCCTGAAGTAAGTAACAATGATTTTCAGGAGAAAATTCTCTGTGGTTAACTATAAAATATGGCAGACCATTTATTAGGAGAGATTAACACTAAATGAGCCAGAAGAAGCCAAAATCTCAGACCATTTTGAACAAACCCCTTCATACCTGAACCCATTTTTTAATGGCTTTTGAAATTCTGGTGAAGTATTATGTGACATCACTATAATATTATCATGCAATGCTACTCTTCTTATACCTTTTCCTTCTTATTGCTGAGAATGATGGTTATGGCTAGAATTGAAGTTTCCTAGTATTTTCACATTATTATCTTGATTGCTAATTTAACTTAGGATTCTTTGTGACTCTTTTAACAATTATTTCAGAAAAAAATAATTGTTTCTGAAAGAAGGAATTAAAGGAGAAACATTCTCATGTTTTAAAAACTGCAGACTTTTCTGGAAGAATCTGTGCATTTTCATGCTTTTGAATACCATCTGGCAGAATGGTTCATGATGTCAAATGCATCTTTTGCTGCCCAACTGAAAGAGCTTCCAAAGCTGATTGTGCTAAAGGCAAAAAAAAAAAAATCAACAGCTTGAAAGTAGCTGAAGGAGTTGGAGGTAAATTCCTCAAAGACTTAATCTGTATGGATCGCACTGGTCAGTACCAGGCTTCAAGCGCGTGAAAACGTTACAAATTGCAGCAGCTGGGTCCTTGTTTCTCAGTGGCTGTTGAGGCACTAGAAACAGTCACTCTAGGTGATGTAGGGGTAACAGCAGATGACGGAGTTTCTTTGGCTTGAGGAGTTACCATTCATCAGATGAAGCACTTCAGTTCATTGTGTGTTTGTGCTCCTACCACTGCAAATGGAAGGTGACCTGTTAAAGAAGCGACAATCAGACGATGAGTCGTAATTTATCAAGGGTTGTAATTTAATCACTTCTACACCAAATAACTGACTGCCTTCCATGCTTTCCAGTTTCTTACTGATGGGAATGAGACTGACTGGGTTGGGTACAGAGGAATGGGAAGACTTAAATAGAAAGAGGTGGAGCAAGGGTAGTATGACATGATTAGTTGCTGAGTTTGAGCTGTATGTTGTGAGATTTTGAAGGGATGACATATACTCTTACTTATAAATGATCTATGTGAGGTGTTCCAAACGAGTAGCATGAGATCTCATGCTGCAGTCTCTGAAAAGAATTGTGTTTCACATAAAAAAAAAATGTTAAACTGAGTGCCTCCGTGCCTTCTTTTACTGACTATAAAATGGCAGTACCAACTCTTATTTCATCAAGTCATTGCATGAAGATGTAGAGAACTAAGATTCTAGTGAGATGGAAAGAATTAACAAGTTGATGATGAAAATAAATTAGTGAGGTCTAGCTAGGCTACAATGCTAACATGGAACTAAATGGATTAAAAAAAAATGTAGAATACCCATTTTTCTAAGTGAATTTCAATTAGGCTAAGCATGGAATCATGAATTCTTAGAAAAACAGTATGTCCTTTGATAATTAAAGGAGGATTATAATGCTTATACCAAAATAGCTGACTCCAAATTAGTTCTGGTATCTCCTATTTTTGAATGTTTGATTTCAGAAACAATGTATTGCTAGCATACACTGTTTGTTAATACTGTATACAGGGAAGAACAGTGTGTACTGAAACATGCAGAAGTACAGGCTCCTTCAGGATTTACAGGAGTGGTGTAATGTTATGCCACTACATTTTTTAATTTATTGTAAAAAGCACCCTGAATTAAAGCCTTTCTAAGTGACCTTGATGATATGCTGCACATTTTGTGTCACAAAGTATAAATTAAAGATATGCAGGTGTTAGGTCAAAAGATTATCATATAATGTAATACTGTGCTTAATGGATATGTCTTGGAGTGTGTTGTATACTACAGCAACCTAGAAGAAACATTTTTAAGAAAAACAGTGACCTTAAGTTTGTATCTAACACATTCTAATAGCAAGCCATTTGTCAGGTGTTCTGCTTTTGTTGTGAACATTACAAGAAACAACTGCAAAAAAAAATATCTGGTGGTGGTGGTTTTGTTTTTATTTTAAATTTCAAATATTGTTTAATATGATCCAGTTTCCTCTAGAATTACCACAGATGATTTCTCCTGTGGATAAGTGGCTATCATCAACTTATGAAACATAGGACATTTGTTTTCAAGGTAACACTAAATCATTAACTTTTTCTAAGCATATACATGTTCAACCCAATTTATATCATTATTCTCTTTTTTTTTTTTTTTCCCCTACTGTGATTAGGTCTCCAATAAAAGGCCTGGTAAAACCCAGGCAAAACACAACTTTCTGTTCTTAACAAAAGATGCATTTGGCAAGATCTGATCTTATTTCAAATTTTATTTAATTTCTTAGAGTTATATTGTGATCATTGCAGAGGTGATACTTTGGGAGCATTAGTACACAGACAGATTATAATCTTTTGTGCTTGCTTTTACTCCAGTTACATGTGACTAGAATTAAATAGAAAATTTCACTACAAATCAATTACTACCTGATTGTATTTTGTAAGTGGACTTCAGTAGAGAACTATTGATTTTCTTTCTAAATTGTGCTTTTTTACTAATTCATCCATGGAACTCTATTCAGAGAACAACAAATGATAAAATTATACGTATTGAAAGAAACATTATTTTAAGACTGTGTTGAAAAGTGGATTAAAATATTTATCCTGGAATTAACAATATAGTGTTCAGGACTCTCATATGTTAGTTAAATACTTGATATAGCTAATCCATAAATTTAAATTCCCTACTGTTCCTAATAAATCATAACCATAAAAATACACTTTTGAAAATAGTAACCTACTTTGTATCAAAATTATCTCTATACCAGCTGATTCAGAAAAATCAAATTTAAGTTCACTTGGGGGACTGTTACAGCTAAAAATATTTGATAAGACACAGGATGAGTCTTATCAAATTGTGACATTGTGATTTAAATGATCAGTGTCCTGGTTGGAGCTGGACTAGAGTTCCGGTTGGTCTGGCAGCGGGAGGAGCTGCAGCACCCTGAGACCCCAGGGGCTCCCCAGGTCCCAGTGCCCTTACCTGTGTGCGGGGGCGGGGGGAGCACAGCTGGAGGGCTGGGCCCGGATTGGCCGATAGTCCATGTCATGTGACATTGTGCTCACTATATAAAGGCGGGAGGGGCTGTTGCTTCTGGGAGTGTTGTTGTGGGGGTCTTTGTGTTTGGGATTGCTGGTTGGTCGGGAGCAGGTGGGTGTCGGTTGGCGGGTGGTGAGCAGCTGTATGGTACGTTACCCGCTGATACTGCTGTCAGCGTATTATTCTGTTACTGTTATTAAACTGTTTTTATCTCAACCCGCGAGTCTCCCTTTGCCCCTCCGATTCCCTCCCCGTTCCCAAGTGGGGGGAGGGTGGGTGAGGGACTGCGGGGCGTTTAGCTGCTGAGTAGGCTCAAACGATGACAATCAGCCATAATTAACGAAAACAGTTTTAGGAGACTCAGCATTCAGAACGTGTCTAGGAGACCATATCCTCTTCTCAGGCATCTAAGTAGCAGTTTTTCTGTTTTCTGTATAATGCACAATCTGTTTTGCGGAGTGCTGTGCACAAAAATTTATTTTTTGGCTGACCATATGTTTAAAACTTTCTAAGAATAATTATTTTGCTTTGTTCTAAGTAATACACTTGAGGAATTAATTCTACTTATAGATATTCTGCAGTCAGAATGGTTTGTCAGACAAATGATATATTTGAGGTTTTTAGTAGAGATGAGGCAGATGAGCATGTTCAAGTAAGGAGTGTTGCAAATGCTACTGCACATGTTTAATAATACAAAGGTTAAATAGTCCCACTGGTTTTGGTGGGAGTATTCACATACTCTTGGTTAAGCACATGGGACACTACCATAAAGACTATGACCAAATTGTTCTTGGGCAAGGGGACCAAGGTTCAGAATCAGTAGCAACAAAATACAGAAATCTGTGCTACAAGATGTTGCTCACCATGCGGTAGAAGTTATGTAGGCACAGGATTCAGATTTTCATTCTCTGGTGCCATTTAAACTGGAAAGCAGGAACTTCTGTCTTTTTTGACATCTCATAGTAAAACCACAGGAGGTGAGAAGGCAGAGTTAAGAACTTCAGGCGTGAGCCAAAAAATTAGACATTAAGGACTTTGTGTCCCTGTCTTAATTCAATACAAAAATACATTTGAGTATGGATTGCATAAATAAATCCTGTGACTAGAGTCATTTTTGCATAATATAACTGTAGTTATCCCTTGTAGTGGGTTGACCCTAGGTGGATGCCAGGTGCCCACCAAAACCACTCTATCACTCCCCTCCTCAGCTGGACAATGAAGAGAAAATATAATGACAGGTTCATGGGTCAAGACAAGGACAGGGACAGATCACTCACTAATTACTGTCATGGGCAAAACATACACAACTTGGGGAAAATTAATTTAATTTGTGACCAATCAAAAGTAAGATAATGAGAAAAATCAAATCTTAAAACACCTTCTCCTCACCCCTCTCTTCATCCCAGGCTCAACTTTGCTCCTGCTTTTCTCTACCTCCTCCCCCCCAGCAGGGCAGGGGATGGAGGTTTCCTTTGCTACTCCTTCCTCCTCAGAGGGAGGACTCCTCCCACTCTTCCTCTGCTCCAGTGTGGGGTCCCTCCCATGGGAGACAGTTTTCTACAAACTTCTCCAACATGAGTCCTCCCCACAGGCTGCAGTTCTGCATGAACTGCTCCAGCATGGGTCCCTTTCATAGGGTACAGTCCTTCAGGAACACACTTCTCCAGCGTGAGTCACCAGTGGGGTCACAAGTCCTGCCAGCAAACCTGCTCCAGTGTGGGCTCCTCTCTCCACAGGGCCACAGGTCCTGCTAGGAGCCTGCTCCAGTGTGGGCTTCCCACAGGGTCACAGCCCTCTTCAGGTGCACCTACCTGCTCCAGTGTGAGGTCCTCCCCAGGCTGCAGGAGATCTGCCCCACTGTGGACCTCCCTGGGCTGCAGGGCACAGACTTCCCCGCTGTGGTCTTCACCACGGGCTGCAGGGAAATATTTGTTCTGGTGCCTGGAGCACCTCCTCTCCCTCCTTCTTCACTGGCCTTGGTGTCTGCAGAGTTGTTGTGCTCATATTCTCACTGCTCTCTCCCAGCTGCAGTTGCTGTTGTGCAGCAACTTTTCCCCCTTCTTAAATATACTATCCCAGAAGCACTACCACTGTTGCTGATGGTCTCAGCCTTCGCCAGCAGTGGGTCCCTCTTGGAGCTGGCTGACATTGGCTCTGTTAAACATAGGGGAAGCTTCTGGCAGCTTCTCACAGAAACCACCTCTGTAGCCTCGATGCTACCATAACTGTGGCACGCCAACCCAATACATTCCCGAAGTGCAGTTTCATACTGTATCAAGATATGTAGATGTGACTCTTAAAGGGATAGATGCTTCTCTAAATGTTTATGGTTGAATGACAACAATTATCAGTGGGACTGGTAAATCCCATGAGTCCAGGCTGGCAGGTCTATAGAGAGAACATGCTCTGCAGCACTGCTGCAGTAATTAGAAATAGCTGACAAGGTTAGACTACACAGTCAGTCTGTCATAGCTGTGCAAACACCAACAGAATAGCTAACTAGGCTGGGAGACAAAGCATACCTGAAGGGTATTTAAGGGATTGCTAGAGGAGGAACAATGGTAACATCTATTTGCTTCTTGTCTGTTCAAAACAATACTGTAAAACAGCCTTTGAAGAAGGCTGCAAGCTCTTCCTGTTAGACCACTAGTCAATGCAAGAGAGACACTTTAAAAGGTGGAGGTGGTAGGGATGCTAACAAAAAAAAAAAAAAAAAAAAAAATCTTGAATGAGGCAATGAAAAACAGTCTATTCTTCTCCATGTAGAAGCAAAGAGTATGAACATATTGCAAAAACAAAACCATTCCAGACCTTGCCTGGAATTCTTGACATTCATATTTATTTATGCAAACTACATTAATTTAAATTCTTTGCAGACAGGGCACATGAAAATTTTTGGAATTAAGTTTACTTTTGCAAGTGAATGAATTTACTGTTCAATATTAACATATAAATTTACTTGCCTTCACTGATGGCTTGGAGAGTGGGAATGTCATTATTATTGAAAGATACTCTAAGCAAAGAAAACTTGCATGTGTTAAAGTTGTTCAGTAACTAACAGTGGTTACATGCTTTATTTTGCATAGGAGTATGCTGTTGATCTCTGGAATTGTTATTGTATCTGCTAGATTTCCCGTTTCTCCTTTTCCTTTTTTAAGCAAAATTATAAAATATGCCACCTTTGACATGCTTTACATTTTAATTTCATCAGGTAGAAGCATGTAGGCATATGATGAGTGGATCTGAATTAAGACAATCCTAACTCAGGCTTTAAGCATGGATTTTTTTTTCCCTTACCTCAAATACAGCTGCGATATTAATTTATTGTTTGCCCAAAGCATCATAAAGCCTGCAAGAGGAATAACCTTTGCTTCTGTACTCCCTCCTTTTGTTCAAGTTAGGTCCTCACTGGTGGAGGTAATTGGATGAATCAAGGACCATCCATCTCTGTACTACCTTTGATTCTTCAATTTGAATGGATTTGAGGACTTTAAAGGAAATGGGACTGTAATAGGTGAAGAGAAATCAGCTAAAGAGGGGCCTAGATAAATCTAAGGCACATTTTCAGAATGAGAGACCGAGCTTGTTCCTCTGGTTGTGCTGATTGTGGTCAACATTATGTTGTGTGTGTGTCAGAGACTTCCTGGGGAAGAATTTGCTGCCTTGGAAACTGATGAACTGTGTGGGAAATAGTGGGATCATGACATAATTTCATCAACAAATGGAATTTAGTAGAATTGTTAGGTTCTTGGTTGGTGTGTGAAGTATTTCCCTTCCCTCAGTTATGGAGCACTGGGCTGGCCTTAACCAGCCCTTCAGATGCCCATTTCTCATCAGTGGGGTCAACATTAGAGGACTGGTACATGAATCAGAAGTGTGTAATTCTGTGATCAATGAAGACTGTCATGATTGGCAGGGTAGTGCTGAAAGAGAGGGAGATTAATAACTTCCTTCTCCAAGTTTCTGAATTACGGTGGTCCTTTTTCCCCTACTCCATGCGACAGGCAGCCTCTCATGATAGGGAATCACATCCCACTGTTCTCAACACCTCTGTCTGTGGGAAGAAATGGTGACATCTTTGTACAAGAACTAGAAAACAAGTATTAGTGATTTCCTAGCAAGGGATATGATCATTCATGGATTCCTAAAAAAATGCTAACATAAGAAACGGGCAGGCCTAAGGGTGAATTTTCTTCCCCATTTTTGTCTGTTGCTGTAAAAATGCTTTCAACATATTTTGTGCTGAGTAAGTCTTACGGATAATAACAAATGTATTCCCAGCCATTTGCTGCTGCTCTGCTGTAGTTTTACAAATGGGGATAAGTGGCTTGTGTCATGGATATTGACAGTATCAATCACAGGGCTGTCATGAAATTAAGAAGGGCCATCACGATGAGAAAGATCCATGAGTGTTTATGTTCATTCTGCTTCTCCATATTTCATTGTCAAGGAAAGGTTGGCTGGAATTCTTATGCTGCTTGAAAAAAACACTGAAAATTCTCTCTTTTACTATGGGTATGACCAGAGAAAGTGACAGTAATGCTTTCTGTTACAGTTATTGATCAGAGTGGACATTAGTGCTCATTAAAAGGAACTGTTCGGTATGAAAAACAGAGCTTGGAAAAAAAAAATTGCCTTGGGGTAGCTCAGTTAATGGACTAATTCCCACAGATTCACATCCACAGACACTGTCTTGTTCATAGTTCTCATCCCAGCTTTATTGCTGTGCAGAAAGCCCACAGCAAGGATGGGGCAGGTCCTCTCTTGCCTGTAGCTTCACTAAAAGAAAGGCACCATATGAGAGAGCTATATAAGCTGAGTGAGCATAGGTAGGCAATCATGGACTTCCAGAAATGACTGTTTAATGTGAAAATGTCAGTCACTGGATTCGATCCATGCATGGGTTGAATGTGACTTTACATATAAGGGTATTTTATGCATCATTGCATAGCCCCAGTGTAATTTGCAATTTGTGTGTACTTGAAAATCCCAGTGTGTGTGAGGCTGTGTGTTGTATATAACCATGGACACATGTGCAATTAATTATGTGAATGTGATGAAGAAAAAAGTGAAAATACAGTCTAGACAGCTAACAAAATTGATTTAATCAGTGTTCTGGTGGTCAAGAAGATTCCAGAATTTTGAATAGATTATTAAATTTGATCCATCTAAAGAAAATAATTAATAAAACCTAGAAATTCCTGGGCCTGTCATGTTTTCATCCCTAAAATTATTTCCTATTACTGGCAATCAGTGAGATTAGGAGGTGTTTAGATATATTTTTTTATCATTCTTCCTGTTTGCAAGTATTAAGATACCTAAGAGGGAAACCAAAATCCTCCAGCTCAGTTAGTAAATGCAAAGCATAAAGTCAACACTGGTTTTTTACATTTCTTGATGGTACTCATTGCCATAGTATTTATATGCCTCGTGTATTACCACTGAATCCTAAAAACTTGTCTGTACAGAAAAAGAATATTCTTACCAAGGCTTCACAGAGAAGTAAAATTAATGTATGCCTAAATAATGCAGAACACCGATATTAAAGTTGGGGAAAAAAAGCTGTGTCTTCTGAGAACTGTCTTTTTGTCTTGTATAAAAATCCCTTTTTCTTTTTTTCAGTGTGTGAGTGTAAACGTAAAGGAAGCCTGACACTGAAACTGGCTCAGACATAGTATTAAATACTAATTATATTTTTGGCCAACCCCATCTGTGTTGGGTTTTCTTGCGTGTTTGGTTGTTTTGTTTTTTTTTTTTTTATCATGACTACAAATCATTATTTAAATTAATTGCTGATATACATTGTTTTGTTTCTAATGAGCTTAATCACTGGTTTTTTGTTGTTCACTAACCTAATATTATCACTGTCCCTCTGTGTCCATGTACAGAGTACATCACTTTTTTTGATTTCAGATTTGTAGAGCTATTCTAACTATTGTCACTTTTAACAACTCTAGAAGGACATAAAATATTTTAAAAGGTATAATTCCAATGGTGGTACAGTGCAGCACAAGTTTGTAAGATGGCTCTTGAAAACCAAGGTATTGTTACAGTATATCATTATCTGGACATTTGTCATAGGATGGCTTTTCATAATAAGCTTCAAAGAAGGTGGAAGCCCAGATCTAAGCTTCAGGTTTTTCAGAAGTACTTCTATAACAGGAGCTTTATATTCTCTGCACTTTGACCAGTAATCTCCACATGACCATTAAGGTTGAAATAAAGCTGGTTTCTGTGTCTGACAATGTAAGGTGAAGCTAAAAAGACTGAATTCTAAATCTTTTATTCTATTTTATGTCATTTAAATCCCTACTGCTTCCCTGAACTTCTCTTAATCTATCCGTTATAATGTATTGAAATTAGAGGTGGGGCATAATTATCTGTGAAACACCAAATCCCTTTCAGTAGGTTTATTAAAGATAAAAGGATATCAAACTTGAAACAGGTTAAGGAGATCATGGAGAAAGCAAACCACATTTGTAGTTTGGATTCCAAATGAAATGTCATTAAAATAGCCTTTTTCAAAGCATTACAACAAGAAATAGGTCCGTGTTTTTTCCCAGAATGCAGGCTGAATGAAGAGTTTGTTCATAGTGCATTTGACTTCTACATTTCATGGGTTTACCAGTTTTGAGATTCACCCGTCGTGCCTCTAGGAGCTTTAACTCCAACTCTTGAATACTTTATATTTCCAGACTGAGTAAATAACAAACAGTATGTTTCATTTCATTATCTTACAGTTGTGTATAAAAATTAACATATTTTTAAAGCACTAAACAGACAAAAAGATGATAAATTTTTATGTCTCAATTTTTTATGGCTTATTTTTTTAGAGGTAACCAGAAAGATTTGTGAAAGTCTTATATAAAATTCATAGCTGTCTCTGTGATCAAATTTTGCGTGTGTGTGTGTGTGTTGATGCAAGTGGGGGGATGACTAAGTCTAAATGAGTATCTTTTCATTAACTTCTCAAGCTGTATTGGAGAAAACACCTTTAATAGGATATAGTTCTTAATTTTTTCAAGAAAAAATAGCTTCCTCTAGTTACTGTATAAGAGCAGGGAAGTGACTTTGGGCCACAGACAAGTCGTATCACGGGTGCTGGATATCTCCTCCTTTTCTCTTTGGAGAGTATATCCCTTTTAGTTCTAAAAATCTTAACCAAAAGATATTCCAGAGATATAATTATAATTAGACATTTTTACTATCTACTGTTAGATATTTCATCTGTCATGTTTATTTGTAGTATTGGTTTTTCACTTTTTTTTTCTAGAGAATACTGTATGTACTTCTAGAAAGACGCAACTACAGTATCAGGTGGTCTTGCAACCAAGAGGTCAGATGAGTGAACTGACATAGCATTTTAAAATGTGATGCTTTTTCAAGACGGCTGACAGTTCTCCTGCTATGTACATAAAATCGCATATTGCTATGAATGCTAACTTGGTTGTCAGGAACAGTTTTGCCATTCTTTTTAGCCTGTGTCATGTAAGATTCCTTTAAGCAACTAAAAAACCAGCCATAATCCATTTGATTTTCTGTCTTCCCATGAGGAAAACTTTTGACAGATGATAAATAGCAACTGCTGACAATCATCAATGTGAAGCTATCATGCTTTAACATTAAATACAAAAACAGAGTTGTAATGTCACTAGGGATAAGACTTTTGACACATAAGAGACAAATATATAATCCTCAGAACTAAATCACTATTGGGATCTAAGGAAGTGCAACAAAGCACAGCTGCTTTTAGAATCTCACGAAGTCAAACTAAAGCTAACTTTGATATCTGGTATCGTATGCATGTTCCAATCCAGAATGTCTTGCTGTTGAGTCATAAGCTGCTGTTATACATGCAAACATCAGTGGATGTATGTGCATAAAGTAGAAAGACACTTTACAGCACTGTCTTGTTTAATTAGGGCCAAAAAGGGACCAACATCAGAATAAAGAATGGTGTTTTCTGAGCCAGTGCTAAAGTGCCAGCTCTTTTGATGGTAAAAAGCCAGTCACACTAGTCATATTTAAATATTTTATTCTATGAACTTATTTTATGCAAGTACTTTACCCATTTACTCATAAAAGAAGAGTGTTAAAAATATAAATAGTAATTTGAAGTATATTGTACTGAATGCAAGTTTTAGCAATAAAATCTGAATTTGTTTTCTGTCTGACTGAGTATTTCTAAAATTTTTCGTCTCTCCAGATGGGAAAGTACTGTCAATGTAGTGGTACTTTTAGCCTAGTATCTCTCCTAGTGAAAAGCATAATGTGATATTTTACAGAAATTTTGAAAACAGAAGTAGTTAATATATGACCCTGTTCTTATAATTGGCATTTGCATCTTTTTATTTCTAGTATATGCTGTACAGTTTCTGTTCCATTCTTCTTTGATGTGGAAATAAAAAATGATTTGGAGAGAAATTGAAAAGTTCCATGTTAAAAATATGTACAATATGAGTCTTTTAGTACAGGCATAAAGCAAAGTGTAGGCCAGTTGGGTCAAACCAAATTCACATAGACATGCTAGTCTAGTTGAAACACACAGGCTAAGGAAATTCTGTGATAATCTGATTTTTTCAGGGAAAAAAAAAAAAAAAAGAATAATATATATGTTTACACTATGCTTTTAATTATTCCATTCCACTTTCACTAACATAACTTTTTATCATGATTTGACAATGCAGAAGGATTAGAAAGAGTACTGTGTTTATACCAAAGCAGCTTTACATGAAATGCAAAGTACTTTCAAATTGTATTTTTGTAAATGAAAGTCAATAGACAGCACTTTTATGCATATGCCCTTTAATGCAATCATTTTCTACCTCCTCCTTTTTAACATTCTCTAGCTGGGATCACCACGATTCACCTGGGGCTTATTTGACAGACAAGTTGTGTGGCTGAGCGAGGGATATCTTTAATACTGAGATTTGAGATTGGAATGTTCTTTCACCAACGTGAGATGACTCAAAACTTCATAAGCCTTACTTGCCTAGAGGAGCACGTTCTTCTAATAGCTGTAAGAAGAAATCTGTCTCTATTCCCATCCACGGGGTTCTAAGCCATAACTGCTGTCCTGTGCTGGGACAAAACTTACCATAATGTGTAATTTCTCACCTAGCCATCCTGACTAACATGAAGGAATTTTTACTAGCTGATCTACATCTGTTTACTGAAAATCACTCTTGTCCTGCATTATCTGTGTAATGATCCCTGTTTCCCTTTCAGGGACAGGAGTTGAGTGAGTTGTGCAAACCCTCAATGAAAGATTTTTTGCATTAAATTCAGTGACCTATTTTATATAGGTATTTATATTGTGAGATTGAAATATTCTTTTTGCTTTTAATATCTGGGAATGTAAATGGTATATGTATTCATTTTAGAAATGTGTTTTATATCTATGACTTCCTGGATGTTTTAACTGGAAATGTTTACATTAAGCCAATAGAAAAGGAAGTTTAGGGAGATAGCAGTCAATACCATTTGTATCTGTTAGATAAAAATTGCTTGCATTAGTGTTCCATCATGTCTTAATGTGACAAGCTGCAAGACAAGAAGGAATCTATGGAATGGATAATTTAAGCAAAAGTACTCAAGTGTAACAGACAGCAGAGAAACTGCATTTCCAGCTTGTGAAGTCTCAGCGGAGGAGGAGGAGTTTCATATAATAAACAGAACATCCACCATCAAACATTCTCTTTCATCCTTCAGGTACACTGACCATTCACTTTTTAAGAGGTCTTTGGATCCTAATAGCATGTTTTTCTTCAAAATATCCTCTTCCTGTCACAGTGTCTGTCTTGCAGATCTTATAAAATTAGACTTTGAAATCTAGAGCTTTAAAAGGAAGCGAGTAGAGAATGACACATAGTGAAAATTCATTCTGCCATTTATAAATTTCTTTAAATGGCTGAAACCATGGAGATTTGGAGTGGTGTAATGAATAGCTTTAATGAACACGTCCAATACAGATGACAAATTTACACCTGAAATAAAGTCCTCCTTTTTGCTGCTAGTTTTGGTGCATTTTTTTCCCCAGGAGTGGACCCGTTAACAAAAGCATTTTTGACATCAGAACAACTAGAAGGAAGGTAAACTGAAGCAAAGTATATAGTCTCCATATTATTTCATCATAGTTTAATATAGGAGCTGAATACATTATTACTCTGATTTAAGTTTATGAGAGAAAAGATTTAAATTCTTATCAACCCTACTGGATTCATGAACTCCAGGTCTAAATAGCTGTTTGTGGTTTTAAGTTTTATAGCCTGACAAACATTTTCTTCCTTTCAGACTCCTAAGAAACTCTGAACCAGCCAAAAACCCTAATGGGTCTGCCTGATGAAGGACTCTGGTCCCTCTGATAAAGAGTTTTTCTTCTTTCCAAAAAAACACTTTGACTCCATTTGCCTAGCATCGGACAGCTTCATTGTAATTTTGTTACAGGAAATAGCTCTCCTTATATGGGAGAAATAAATCTTAGTGAAATCACTCAAGGTGGCATAATACATATATCAATAACAATAAAATAAATGTATTAATTGCTTAGTTTTCTAGGAAGCAAGTAGCGCAGTGTAATGCCTTGAGAGAATACCTAGGAAATGTATGGGACATTTGTGGGCATGCTAACAATTGATCTGCTCAGTATACTGTCACCACTTCCACTTCTTTCATCCAAGAGCTGATGCACATTGAACTGAATTATCGTTTCTTTATATCCAATGTAGTCATTCTTCTAACACACGTGTCTGTTTTTCATGATTTCTATCTTTTGTGGCACACAGTTGCTAAAATACCTAGAAGGAGCTTAGCTGATGATGCATTCCCCAAAGATGATAGAAATCTGAGAACTACACAGGATCATAAAGGAATACTGATTTGGGATTTACAGCTACTGTATTTTTTCATGAGAAAATGTTGTCTTACTGCATGTGGCAGTTCTGTTTATTCATTTGATTGGCTGTACTTTTGTTGAAGTCTTTTAGCTAATAGCCAAAAGGAAAAGAGCATTCCAGACTGTGATAGTTTGGTAGCTAAAATGTTTTCTGGAATGTAGGTAATTGGGTGTGAGTTCTTAGTCAGAAGCAGAATGGAGAAGTATTCAAACCACTGTGGTAGTCTGTGTTGCTCTCCCTTGATTTTTCTTGGAGATCTTTTGGAAGTCTTTATGGTGGAATAAAACAAATTCCTGCTGAACTCTAATGAGAAGTACTTAAAACTATTCTTTACACTTCTAGAATTGTCTTTCCAAAAAGACTTTTAAATACAGAAATTGTTTTCTCTAGCTTGGTTTCCTCACTTTAGTGCTCATGTACTATCCGTTGCTACATATATGTATAGGACTTAAAGAACTTGAAAGTCTAAACTGATAAGGAGAGGAAAACTGGGGAAAACTTCTTATCTACTACCTACAACACTTGCAATGATTGTAAGAGCAGTCAGTAGAGTGTGCCTTGCTGAGCAGGAGAGAGGAGAAACCATTTCATTTATGAAAACATATACTTCAGAAAAGTGAGATAATGTTTTCCACACTTGCAAAATTGTTCCCTTGATATTAAGGAGTTTTATTTCATTTTGTTTCAAGCATGTTTTACAACAGTGCTGATAAATCCTTCTGCAGATTGTGTTAGACATAGCACTGTCTGTCTGTGATGTTCAGGAGATGTCGAATGGGAGATAACGGAATGTTTTTGAACGAAAAGTTTTAAATGCACATGTCTTGTCACGTAGGAGCTAATTGTCAGGGACTCTGTGTACCCGCAAATCCCCCCATTGGAAGTTTTGGATGCTAGGCCTTTAAGCATTCAAGCATAGCTTGTCAGCAAGCAACTCTGGAATTCAGACTTTTAATTTTTACATGTGAAGATACAAGGGTAAAAGTAAAACAGGTTTTAACTCTTGTTTCAATCACAGTCCAATCCTCCAATTTCTGAAGAAATAAAAATAAGTGAAAGAATGATTCTTAGAGGGCAACTATATCTTGAGGGGAGAGAAAAAGGAAAGAAAATGCTTTCTTTACATTTTTCATCTTTGTGCTTTATGGCTTTTGTGTGCTCTCTGCTTTCTCATTACTCACTGCCTTCTTTTCCCACCTTTCCTCTTCTTTTGTAACACTTTAATGCAATTCTTTTTCTGGAGGCTTCCCCCAGGCTGTCCTCCATCTCTCTAGAAAATTCTGTTCCCTTTTATTCACATCCCTTTTATTTGATTCTCTGTTCCTTTATATGTCCTACATATATTTCAGTTCTAGTTCAGCTCCTTTTTTTTATTTTTTTTTTTTATTTTATGTTGTTGGGTTTGTTTTAGTTTTTTTTTGTTTTGTTTTGTTTTGTTTTGTTTTCCCATGTTTTTTAGGACCTTTTGGGGTTTCATTTTTCCCTGCATCTTTATGATGTCTCTCACTTTTGCTGTTCTCAGAATTTCTGCTGGTCAAAGTGCCAAACATATCAGACAGTGTTGTTTTTTTAATCCAGGCTTTATTAAGAGAAGATTTTTATATGCCTTGACTGAGTAGAAACTACTCCCTCAAAATAAATTCATTCATATCTATTGATTGCATATAACATCTCATTTATTAGTTTGTAAAAATAAATAAAACCTGCTTTCTGTACACTCTTTGATTTATTAGCACTTTCCAATGCAGTGAATGTCTTAAAAACAGCTTTACATTTATCTGTGTATTTTTTGCAAGTTGTTTATCTTACAGGTGTTTATAAATAGAACGTGCATTCAGTAACAGGACTATGCAGTAATTTAATGGAAAAGCACATATGATGGTATCTTTGACTTGCTTTTTCTTTCTCTGAAAACAAAAAGAGTTTGAAATTTTCTAGATTCCTAAAGACTGAAATTGAAGATGAAGGTGTGATGCAAGTCACTTTAGCAACTTCTGTATGTAGTTACTTAGAATTAATATTAGAAGATAAATGTTTTATATAATTTCTTGTAAAAACACTTTGCTATAGCATCTCACCACCAAGTTGCGTTTTCAGATTTTTTGACACATTTTAGTCCATAGCATTTAGAGGTGAAAGGATATCTAAGAATATGAAGCAAGTGAAATTGGATACATTTTTCAAAGGTCTTTAAGTGGTTATATTTTTTTTAATATAATGATGGCTTTTTTTCTTGAAGTGTTAGGTATTTAAATACCCATTGCTTTCCATGGTCAATCCACACTATGTGATATTTTGAATATTATGAATATTTTGAATGCATAAAAATCTGTCTTTCAAGACCTAGTCAAGTTGTCACAAATTTTGGCACATTTTCAACTTTAACATTGAAATGATTTACATGTAGGAACACAAATGTATCTATATTCTGCCTTTTCATATTTGGGCCTATACATGTTGTAGAATATATGAGAAGTTTATGGACTGCATACTTAAAAACCCCTGCCAGATAGTTACAAATCTCTTATGCATTTACCTGCAGTTTGCAATATTGCCTAAACATGTGTTTACTTTTATTTAAATGAGTAGTTTGACTGACAGTGTCTCTAAGTCTACTGCCTATGTATCAAATTAAGCATGTACTTACTTAACTCAGTTACAGCCTCTTACAACACCATTTCTAATAATTTATGCAGGAATTTTAGCTACACAGTTGTCCTTGATGTCATCAGGAATGATGTCTCAACTTTTTTCAACTCCTTAAACATCTAATGGGTTATGAGTTCAATTCTAAGTGTTTTTCATGCAGAACTCTAGTGAAGTTAATAGGATGTTTGCCTGTTAAAAGTTACAGAATCAGACTAAATTAATCCAGCCTGCTTTTGAGGACCTAAAATAAACAGAACTGATGTGGTCTGCCTTGGCAAAGTATTTTATTTTCTAGCTGAATTACTGTTTGTACTTACTAATATCTAATGTAACATTTTACTTGAATTCACTATCAGCCTGTCATCAATCCTTGCCTTTCCTCTTAGGATGAGATATAACACTATGATGATTTGTAAATAATTTCTGAAAACCTGCAAATGCTGAAGCTGACTAATAATTCTTCAAAATTAATAACCCATCCTCCTAAATCATAAGACATTTTGATGTCCATCTAGTGCTTTATTTCATCCTAGTGATGTCCTTTCTTCAGTGTAATGTGGTGATCAGAATTGCACACAATATCCCACATGTGGCCTCAGTATTCTTTCATGTGGTGCCAGAATGCCTTCCACTGATAAATTATAATTCCCTCTTTATTCTTTCCCCTCTACCTTATCCAGTTTCCTGCTCTGAATTTTTGTTTGCCTTTTTATTTCTGCCAAATATTGTGCATGATCATGGAAAAAACTTTAAACTATCTTATTCCCACTTCCTTTTCCTGGTCTGTTTTCTGTGTTGTACTTTAATTTAGACTTCAAACTCTGTGATTATTTTTGGTCCCTAGCCTCATTACCTTTTACTTCTTTACATGGAACTGCATAAACTACTTAGCATCCCATAAGCTTAATTCTATCCAAATCATTATGACTTTGTTTGTTCTGTTCCTCTGTATTTACTACTTCTCAGCTCTGTGTCATCAGCAGATTTAGCTACTTTTGAAAGGATGTCCTCCCACAAGGTCATTTCTCTATTAGCATAATACAAGTGATACATGTGTGATCACTTGCTGCACTTTTCTTGTTTGTGGAGCCCTTTTCTGGGACATCCAATTGCCAGAGGTGTGAGTAGTAAAGCTACTCTCTAAAATGTGCAATGTAGATATCCTGGTCCCAGGGATTCAGCTTATATGTCTTGCTGGTCAAGTCGCAGTGGAGTCTTGCAGTAAAACAGATGGAGGGAGTAAGCAGAATTCGTCAGTTATGGTGACATAACTAGAAATTTGGTTAATAGGGACCAGGTGCTATTTTTATTAATACAATGAAAAATCTGTAAGTGCACAGAAAAAAAAAATATCTGAAAATCAGTATATCTGTGTGCCCAAACCTCAAAGTATCTAACCTACTTTAGGAGTTAACACAAAGCTACTTTAGGAGTTAACACAAAGCTACTTTAGGAGTTAACTCAAGCTTTGGAAGCAAACCAGCTTTAGACAGTTTACTCTTGAGATGATCAGTAAAACAAACAGTTTCTTTGTGCTGGGCTCTGTGTTATTGTGGCTATCCTGTTCCCTCTGCCAGTTATAGCTACCTCTTGTGGATTTTAGTGTAAACATATCCCTATATTTCAAACAAATAAAGGAGAGGAGAAGAATAAAAACTTTAATTTTAAAGGAATAAATAAATATAAACAATAAGTTGTCTTACCAAGTAGGTGGGAAAAAAACCCACAGTTTATGGATAAATTGACCTAAAGGAAGGAATTCCTCTGGAGGAGAATTGTGAGAATACATTTTTGTGTTTACAACAGGGGTCCCAAGTTCTGTACCTCAATTAGGCTCCAAAGAGCTTTAGCTTCCTGATACATTCAGTTGGAGTGACTGTGTTTAACCTGTTGCAGATAAAGATAATAATGCTTAGATGTGGATTCTGATTTATGCCCAAACTTTCAAAATGTTAACTGTAGAACTGAAGGAATAGTGAACACAAAAGTGTAAAGTAAAATAATAAGGAAGAAAGACATAGTTTACAAAAGTTAATCCTGAGGGAATATAATTCTCATTTTAGGCTTGTTATTAGAATATTACAGTAGCCAATGACCTTAACCTGAATCTCTTTCATATAAAAATTTGCAGTGTGCCATAAAGAAACGTAATTATTTTTAACAACTATTTCAACACCTACTCAGTATGTTATTCTTATCAACACTGCTTATATCTAGTATTTCTCACTATGATTTGATGTAGGTGATTTCATAGGAGCAAGGTGGTAGAGAATCTAGCCTGTATGTCTTAGAACTGTGTTCAGTTCACCTACAGAGTGACTCTTCTTGGTAGCTTAGACCAGAAGTTATCTCCTGGTACAGTTTAGAGCCATTACAGGGCTCCTCTAATTTAGACAGCCTTGAACAACATGTAGAAGAGCTGAATCAGAGGGAATTTAAACAATTCTAACATTGCACAGCTGAAGTAATTCTGATTAGCTCAACAAAATTACTTACATTGTGATTTACATCACTGCGAGATGGGAATCTGCCAAACAGAACATGCTAGTGAATTTACTATATATCTCAATATAGATGTATACATTTCATGTAAAACAACCATGCAAAGAGACAATATGGCTACAGAGGGAGAGCATAAGGTTCATTTAGCTGAGAGCAAAATGAATTTCTTGCCTAAGTATTCCCAAAAGAAGGGTAAGGCAGCATTCCAGAAACTGCAATACAATCTCCTTGGGGAAAAGTGAAATGTTAAAAGGTTTTACTATCATACTAGGGCAGATAATTAGGCAGTTATGACTATTAACTTTGATAGAGCACACTAGGTTTAAATGCATTAGATTCCTGAGTTTGGATGTAGATAGATAGGGAAATAGTAAGGACTTTGGTGAGTCTTTCTGAGAGCTCACTTAAAACAGGTTAGCAACAAAGAGCTAAAAGGTGTGAAGATAATTCCCATTTATGTGCAAGAAGCAAAGAATGATTCTGGAAAAGACACTGAGTAGTAAATTTGTGTTCAGGAAGAATGTAGATATTATTAGAAGCATTGATAAGATTTTCCTCAAAATCTACTTAGCAGTGCAGACTGAAGTTGGGTTCTTAAAATGATTGTTAGGTTAGTTAACTAATCTGATTTCCTCATGTTACTGTGAGATTTCAGGATCTGTTTAACACAGTCAAATAAGACAAAAAGATCTCTGAGTCCTGCAGTCTCTCCTTAATGGTTGACTGCTGCCTGGATGTGTATGGGGTACATTTGTATTTTTCCCCAGGGCATACCAGATCAGAAGTGTAGGTGATATGAAAAGAACAGCTTCAACCAAACTGCTACTGTGATAGATAAGCAACCTGTGACTAGAGATAAAGGATGGATATAAACTCTGTTCTGTCTTTGTACTAGCCCAAGGACTGTATGTGTGAATGGAAAAGATTATTCTATGTCAGTAAATGCAGATCTTTTATGCCACATGGCTTAATGCATTTGTTTAAGAAAATGTGTAAGTGAAGAAATACATCTGTTGTTCTCTCTCTGGTAAAAGTTAAAATAAGTCCTTCAAACTTTTGGCTTTGCAGCCAAAGTCAAAACTCATGCTCAGTTAACCCACCTTTAGGTTCAGTTCTTTGAAAATGTCCATTGTTTTGAATAACTATAACATACAGTTCCTTATAGATGTGTTTGGCAAAATTATAGGAGGAAGTCTATTTAGGCAAATAATATACAAAGCCATGACAAATTCATGAGATGCAGAACTGAAACAAAACTCTGTCACAGTTCCAGAATTAGCTAAAAATATTTGGCATTTCTGATAGCTCCTTTCACTAGACATCTTCAAGAAACACTTTGTTTGTGAGACTGTGTTCTAGATTTAGTGACGCCACAGTAATTTGAATCAGCTATGAAGTGATCTCATCACTTCTTCCTGTATCTTTCCTCTGTGCATACTCTTGAGGAAAAACTAGGTCAAATTCTACTCCTAGATGGCACCTATTTAAAATGAGCCAGAGTTATGAACAATCCAAATGCAAAATTTGGCTTATAGTTATTCAAATGAGCAGTGTGACAGCTGAACAGAAATGTTTTCTCAGCTACGGAGGGAAATCATATTTTCTAAGTTTGGTGAGAAAGCAAAACATTTTTCTTTTCACCTTGGACTTACAAAGAAAACTCAAAGCAGTTTTCACATGTGGAAAAGAGTTATTTTTACATGGAAATATTTGTGAGGCAAAAAATAGCTTTGTATGTGTATTCGCATTGCACTCAGCTTCCTACAGCAGCATGCATGATGCATGATGCATGCTCACTTTAGGTGAGTCCAACTTACATAACAAGTTTTCCAACCTAGGCTTGCACAAAAGTGTTGTGAGTGTATCAGCAGAGACCAGGATAGGGAATTAGTGTGCTTATATAAGATGTGCTTGAAACTTTCAGCTGTGTCATTGTACACTTACTTTTGAGTATTGAGGTTATAGATCTGAAAGGTTACAAAGCATGCAAAGCAAATGAAAAGAGACATTAATGCACTGAGACAGGATTGAAAGTATGTCCCTTGTAAGAGCATGCTTGCAGGATCATCAAATTTATTCTATGAAAGCTTAACTATCTTGGATCTTTTATCCTTTGCTGGGTTCTGGGCTATGCTGCTTCTGAAAATGTACAGTCACAGGGTACACATGCTCTGAGAAGTGAAAGACCTTGATTTTATTCTCGGGTTACGTCTAGACCGGCTATATTGTCTTGGCAGGTCATTGTACCTTTCTATAAATTATTTTTCTCGGTGGCAAATTCATTTTGTATTTTCCTTTGAAAATATATTAAGATCCATGGATAAAAAAACCTGTATTTTTTTTTTGCTGTTTTATTGTAACTAAGGCAACTAAATCAGAAAATGTAACATATGACAGAGACCTATTAAGGGTCTTTAGCCCACAACAGGCTATATGACTATAAACTTTGCAGTCAATTTTAAATACAAACACCCTATACCAAAACCAAAAAAAAATAATCAAACAGTCCCCCTCGCCTCCAACTTAACAACCATCTTAACTTCACCATTAAAGTAGCTAGAAGATCTTGACTTCACTGATACCTGATCTGGTTCTGAGTTTCATTTTTACAGTCCAACTCTACTTTTTGACTAGATATGTCTAGATGGACAAATGTAAATGAGTGCAGGCTCCTTTGCTTGAAAGGTGACTTAGTCCCACTTGGTCAGGCCCAGGTCAGCCCCAGTTCCAAACCTCCATAGTTGCTTTAGCACAGCATTCTGATGAATATAATGAGATAGGTCAACTGCTCTGCGATTGTTATATGCCTTTTGAAACAGAAACTGGCTTATGTCTCTTTGAGCTTGTGCAGAACAGAGGTTGTTCTCACCAGTGTGAAGAAATCTCCCTTGCCATCTTGCTTCTGGCGATATAACTTTTAGTTCTTAAAGAAAAAAAAAAAATCAGTTAGAAGCAGAAAGAGGTCCATCAAGAGAAATCTTCATACAATTCATGCCTTAAAACCTTGCTCTCTCAGACTCCAAATAGTAGATCAATGCCCCTGTATGAATTCCATGACATGTCAGTCTGAATTCTAGTCCTGAGGGCTTCTCACAGAGATCATCATGTAATCTTTGATTTGCATTCCTCTTTCTGGTAAAACTATTAATAACATGATCATTATTAATCAAGAACTATCTCCAAGTTTTGTCCTGTGCTTATGAAATCAGAAATCAATTTATACTTCTCTGGAACTGAACTTTGAATTCATTTACTGCTGGTGTTTATTTTCTTGCATTCCTTGTCCCATTCCTGATTGAAATAAAGACAAAACCTCATACAAGTTGTTCTGTTGCAATAAATCACTAGAAAAGTAGACTGTGTAAATCCAGAGATCTGTGAAAGCAGAACAGCATGCTGAACTACATCTTGGACCCGACACAAACCAGGCATTCCCATCCCCCCCTTGTACTGTCTAGCCCCAAAACTAGGATGCTGTATCATTATATTCCTGTTAATGCACCAATATGTCTAGCAACAGATACAGGGAACTAAAAAGGTTTGGCAATCACATCTTCTCACGTTCAATCATTCATAGAATGCACTGAGGGAGTGAGAATGCAACCACTCTTTTACCCTCCTGGCCACTCTTCTTTTTCCCTGTGGAGACTCTGACATGAGCAATACAAAAGACACCTGTAAAGAAGGGTCTTTTGAACACTGCTTTACATTCTTCAATGTCCTGAGTATCTGTCATTTCTTTCCTTTAACATATTCCTCTCTATTTTCTCAGTTACATCCTGTATTTTTATTTCTTCAGGTCACTACATAGGTACTTTATTTACTTTTTTTTTTAAGATAATAAACTGACTCAACCATTTGTTTGGGAAAAAGTATTGTGTGGTACACTTGTTTCCTTCCAGTGTTTTGATTTTTGTAGTTTTTTTGGGATGTTTTCATTTGAAGTACTATGTGTAGTACTTCAAATATGTAGAAATGAGATAATTGAGATGAAAACTCATTTTTTCCTTTTAAAGGGGAAAATTAGGCAAATCTGAAATCCTTGCCATTATTATAAATGTATATGTACTGAAAGGAATGTGATATCAAGGATACTTAAGATTTAGTTTTATTCTTAAAAAAGGAAATAAGATGTCTTTGAAATCACTGGATGGAAATCATGCTTTTCAACATTTTACCTGAAATACTGTTTTGAAGGCAGCTTCTAGGTTTCACTTATGAAGGGATAAATGCGTGCAGTGATGATGACAAGCAAAAATCCCCAAAGGAGGAGATGAAAAATGAGTGTGCCTAGTTTACATTGTTTCTTCTATTGCAAAATCCTAGCAGAGAAACCGTTATTGGTTGTTGGATGAGATAAGGAGTGTTGAAAACTTTAGTTGATTATGTCTGCCTCCACCATCAGTTGTTTTTGTGACATTGGGTTTATAATAGATGTTTTAAAGGGGACAGTATCAGTCCAAGAAAACTGAAATACATTCCTTAAAAACCACATTTCCATCTAACATAGTTATATTGCTTCTACATTAAAATATGTAAGTTGATTATGACTGTGTGGGTGTTGTAAAATATGCCTTTCTAAACCACCTACAGGTGGTAATATATCACCCATATCTCCAGGTCTCTAGAGAATTTCTCTAATTACTTTTCCAGAAATATAGAGGAGGTCAGTTGTCTGCTACCTTTTATTACTACTTACTCAAGCTACAGCTTTGAATAGTTGTCTGGAAAAAGAGAGGAAAAAAAAAAAAAAAAGAGTAAAGAACTTAAAAACCTGGAGGGAAATGTGCTTTTTAAGTATTTGCTCCATCGTTCACATTGTAAGCCATAAATGCTGCAGGAAACAATATGGAAAATATGGTAACTGAGAGAAAATGAGAAATGACATGCTGGGGGGGTAGGAGAAAATTCAGTTTTACTTCCAGTTATCCTGCATGCTATGTAATAACTTGTTTGTGTAGTGGATAGGCAAATCTAGCAATAAAAAGTTGGTATTTGTGGTTATATACGCTACCAGTGACAAAAGATACAAAATTTCTATTGTTGCATAAGTTTTATTTCAGACTGCATTAGTAATTTTTAGATTTACCTTTGCACTTCTTCCAGAACTGAAGGGTAAAACAAGGTACTGATGCACCTTGGATTTGGGGTTTTTTTTGGTTGGTTGGTTTGTTGTTTTTGTTGGTTTTATTTTGTTTTGTTGTTTTTTTTGTTTGTTTGTTTGTTTTTTATTATTTGTTGTTGTTTTGTTTGTTTGGTTTTCTTTTTTTGTTTGTTTGTTTGTTTGGTTTTTTTTTTTTTTTTTTTTTAAATAATGATGCTAATCTAATTCACATATAAAAATGGACCACTGTGAGTGTTACAGTAGAAGACTTTACCAAAGTTCTTCACATAAAGGAGAACACTTCCATCTTTTGACATAGGGGGTCTGTGAGGAAAAAGTGCTCCCAGTCTCTCTTGTTCCAGAAACCTACGTGGTGTTGGTATAATATTCTGACAAGTTGTTTATTTGACACCAAGGTTGCTCAGTAAATGCTATAAGGTGCTGAGTGTCTGGAAAGGGAGCCAAAGAATTACTGCTTTTCCCAGGAAGTGCTCAGGGTTATACTATGGCTTGCACCTTTATGGCCTAGGGTGTGCATTGCTGAGTACTTCATGCAACTGTTTGTAAAAACAAGGGTTTACAAACTAATATTGTAACTTTTCAGTTGGTTTCTACAGAAATATGAGGAACACATCATTGATCTTAAGTTTGTATATGAGATATAACAAAATATTCATTATCGGACAGTTTAAGGCTCTGCATTGTACAAAGAATGAGTAGGAGAGGAATTCTGCAATCATCGTCAACCTGTAGATTAGATTAACCAACCTATGGAAGGTTACCAGGGTAAATCCTATCCATATGAATAGGTCCCTAATGTAATAAACATAACATGCTGGAGCCTCAGCTAAAGTAAATGAGATTGGTGGTTCTGCTGATTTACACCAGCTGAACATTCACCCATATGTTCAGTAGTAAATATTTGCAAGATCAGCCCATAAATAATATTTTATTTGCAAGTGAACATGGACATAACCATCCAGACTCTAAATGAAGCTTAACACATGAATGCTGAAAAGGTTTCTCCTGCAGAGGCAAATATGAAAATATATTTTTGAAAACATATTTGTGTTACTGCCAACTTCCCTTCTCTGTCTTTTCCTTTCATGCTGATACATTAGAGTATCTTCAGTATAAAAAGAAACTCCTGTAATTTTACTCTGCCCCCTTTTCCTGTTTCACTTTTTTAGTAATCTAATGTTTGTGACTGTTAAACTCAGGATCACTTAGAGTGAATGTCATCTCCAAAGAACTGATGCTGGATTGTGATGGGAGCACTGACTTATTATCTATGTCATCTGTCAGATGTTGTTACAGCTCTTGTCTCCCTCTCCTCCATAACTGTGATACAGTAGGACGTGAAAACAGTGAACAGACATATATTCACAACAGCCTTGTGAGGTGGGAAATACTCTTACTCATCTGCAGGCACGGAAGTGAGACACACAGAATCACTGCACAGTTATGCACAAATGTTTGTTTGGGTCTCAGGAGTACGAGTCTGGTAGTGATTGGACTGAATCCTTCAGTATCACACTAGATCTGATCATGGACAAAATAGCTGAAACTTGGCAACAGTAAATCAGGTCTAGAATGTGAAAAAAACAAGTTAGCAGCTTGTGCTGGGTTTGTGTTAGTGGCAGGGGTTTTTGGTAGTTGGGGAGGAGGCTACAGCACTGGACCCCCTGTGAGAAGCTTCTCAAAGTTCCCCTGGCTCCAAGTCGGACCCACTTCTGCACTTAGGCCAAGCCAACTAGTGATGTTGGCTGTGTCTCTGTGATAATGTAGGGAATGAAGGGCAACCTGGAAGGAGGAATTGGAGTCTGAGGAGGAATTATGAGGAGAACATCTGTGTGAACATCGAGGTCAGTGGAAGAAAGGAGGAGAAGGGGAGGGGAGATGTGCTGGTGCAGAGCTCCCCTGCACCCCATGGTGAGATGGCAGAGCTACCCCCCACCTCCACCACTCATGAATGGCCACAGTGGAGCAGATGCTGACCTACAGCCTGTGGAGGACCCCACATTAGAACAGGACATTGTGCCTGAAGGAGGCCGGGACTCTGTGGGAAGAAGATCCTGCTGCTGTAGTTCAGCACTGGGAGGACTGCAACATGAGGGGGGTGACCCACACCAGAGCAGCTCAGGAAACGCTGTAACCCATGAGAGGGACTCATGTCAGAGAAAGTTTGTGGAGGATTGTCTTCTGTGAGAGGGGAACCATGCTGGAGCAGGGGAAGAATAAGAGGAGTTCCCCCAACCCTGAGGAGGAAGTATGGGCAGCAGTCCCCTTTCCCTGCCCCTTGCACCACTGTGGGTGAGAAAGTAGAGAAATCAGGAGTAAAGCTGAGCCCAGGAAGAAGGGAAGGTTGGGAGGGAGGTGTTTTTAAGATGTGGCAATGCTCCTCACTGTCACACTCTGTTGAATGTTGGTTTTGTTAGTGTCTGAATAAAATTTATATTATATTTTTCTTCCCCTAATGAATCTGTCTTTTATCTGTGACTGTAATGGGTAAGTCATCCCTCCCTGTCCTTATCTTGATTCCTGACCCTTATGTTTTATTTTCTCCTTCCCAGTGCTGGGGGGGAAGGGAGGGGGAGGAGTGAGTGGCTGTGGTGCTTAGTTGCCCTCTGAGCTCAAACCATAACAAAGCTATTGAGGATGGAAAATGGTGTGGTTATTTCCCTTTACCAGCCTTTTCTGTTCTCAAACTTTTTCCAAACTTTGTGGTTGAAAAGGACACAATCAGGAATGCGAACAGTTCAGCACAGTGTTACGGAAACTGCAGAGTGTCAGTCAAACCATAGTTCAGAGATGAAGTGTTTGTGTTTATGATAACTAAAAGCATTGCAACAATAGTTTGATTATCAACTATTTAAATACCCTTTATCAGCACAATGGTTTAGATCTTATAAAAGTCTAAATTAAATAAAATTAAAATCAGTGCTGAAAAAGAAAATAAAGAGCCAAGAAACCTGACAAAAGAAAGGAGAGTGCCAGACAAGATGGTTGCAGGCACATACGGTATATCCTCAGGCAAGGCAGGTTAGGGGACCTGAAAATTCTTCTGAAGCACCCAACCTTCTTTTCCACAATTAAGTTCTTTAGAAATGCACTGTCCACTGCATCTCTTGGGTTTTAAATTGACTGGATACCAAACAGCAAGATGGCATATTGATCTTAACCTCCCTTGTTCAGGAACTTTTGATTCCTGTACTCTGGCCTCAAATGCTTCTTACTCTTAAATATATATTTATTATTTACTTATTTTTTAAAATTTAGGTTTCACAGGTCTGCTTCATCACTCTTGTCCATTGTGTAGGCTTTTGCATGCATGACAAAGAGGAGAAAATAAGTGATCATAAGGTATTTCCATTCAAATCTGACTGTATTGTAATTCTTTCAGTACACATGCAAACTGACTCCATGGTGTGGAAGGTAATACAGTTTTAGAGAGAAGTGACCCAATTCTCATTTAAATTTGGGCTATTTTATATTACTTGTCAGTAAAGAGACTTTAAATTGAGTGCAAATAATTTCTTGTCTTTAAACTATATTGGCATAACCTACATTAAAAAAAAAAAAGACAAACAAACAACAAAAAAAAAGGCAAGTAAATGGCAATGCATCCAGAGATATTAAAACACAAATAAAAATAATCTTCAATATAATATCTTAGAAGAAGAACAATATTTTTTTTTTAGTTTATTCCATCTCTCCACAGTGATGTTTTTTCTAAGCCTCATATTTTTAGTTACTGATAGAAAAGGGAGCTTTTTCACCATACAGTACAATGATTATCAATGGTAAAATACCTACCAAGAGCTTTGTATCTCACGTTGTTTTGTTTGGCAAGTAAATTTACTTTTTCTGTAATCTAGATGATATCATGCAGGCAGATGTCAACAGGTGTGTTGTTTTCTTATTTGGTCTGCAAGTAGGAAGTCTGCATTTTCCATCAGTATACAGTTACTTAAGGGAACAATTTTAAAATATGTAGGGATGGATATGCAAATAAGGTGAAATTGTGTTTGCATAGTCTATACTGTTAATAATTTGGAAAGCATGTAGGCATGCCTAATATGGAAAGTAAATGCTTCCAGAAATCTGAGCCATTCAGTTCAAGATGCATACTTCCATAATTGATAAGAAGTGTTGTGGTTCTTCTACTAACTAATGTGGCTCCTGAGCACTACCTAAATGTTACAGACTGAAGCTGATTTCATTTCACACGATCCACTGAGCAGCCATCAGATGGTTATCTGTGCTGTAGTTAAAATTTGTAATTGAACTATTTTCAAAGTGAAAATATCAAAAGGTTTTTCACAGCCTTCAGAGTGATCTAAACTTCAAGTATTATTTTAGTTTTACTAGCCTTGAAGTGGATCCAGAACCTCAGTTGTTAACTTGAAACTGGTTTCTATAATTCAGAAATGTTTCTGAAACTTTACATGGTAATAAAAATGTCTTACAACCTCAAATATTAAATAAAACACTTTTCTTTTCTTGGTCTGGACCAAATACAAAACCTTCTGCCATATGTTGAAAATGGTTTCTTCAATTTGAAGTGTTATACTATGCTATTACTTGTAGCATTTAATTAAAATCATTGCATCCATTAGAATCAAAGTGGTTACAGATGGAAAAACTATTATATCACTGAGCACATCTCCCTGCTAAAACTCTAATGTTATATAATAACAAGGTGGTCTGTGTTATTCTGTACTACCTCTGACATTAAAAGAAAAAATATACTATAAGAGTTTAAGAGTTTATATATTAATCTGTGCTGTAACATTGCTGCGCTTTTGTTACCAACTCTAATAAGGTTTGTTTCAGTCTTTTTTTTTTTTTTTCTTTTTAACAAACTACCAGGGTATAAAAATGTAGTTCAGCAAAAAAAAAAAAAAAATATATATATATTTCATGATGTACATTGTGCAATGTTTGGCTCCAAATAGCATTTTAACAGATATCATCAGAGCGCTCAGTTACATACCTCAAAGATGGTCCCAGGCTACATAATCAGTCTCTTTTGAAGTACGTGGATTTTTAGATTTTTGGCTTTGGTTAATGTTTCAGCTAAAAGTTGAAATGTTTAAGTAGAGACTCAAATATGTTTCATCAGATAACCTACATACTTACTACTTGATAGATATTTTATTATCAGCTGAATATATTTTAAATAGAAATATGTATAAAGTTAAGTGCAACATAAGTAAAACATTAACATTGTGATACACTTTGTTTTATCATAGATATTTCTAAAGGTATGCAAATCATTTATGGCTGAATCCTTCTCTTTAGTATTATGACCACCAGAGAAACTTCTCTAATTTAATTCAGTTACTTCAGATTTGCACATGTGGAACTGAAAGAGAATGGGGACCTTTTGCATTATAACTCTAATTTCATTTGTAATACACTATTTTGCATTACATAAATATTTTCCTTGAACTAACATTTCTTTAAACAGACAAAATATTTCCTACATTAAACTAAAACAAGAATGTGATCCAGAAAGTCTTGCAGTAAGAATCTGCTTATGGGGACATGTTTTGCCCTAAAATATGCTGGCTCAGCCCTAAGATATGCTGATTCAGCCCTAAGGACTAGTCTAATTAATGGGATATATGGGTGTATCTCCTTTAACAATACAATTCTCTTCCCTGTCTTGTCTCCTGCAAGCCCAGAGCCTAGTCTGCTCTTCTATGGTCTCCTCCTCTCACTGAAGTATAATTGAAGACAAGTGGTGATTTTACCTGCCCTGGCGCTGCGTTGCTGTAACCCATACTGTACAAAGAGTACCTTTGGGTTCAAGGTAACTGTGCTTCCTACTCCCATGAGCCACCAACTGCAAACATATCATAGCTGACAGCCAGAAAATGTACACAGTCCCCCCTAGGAGTCTAAAAGTAGATGATGATGACGATGGCTGTGTCAGGGGCTGGCTCTGCACCAGGTGTCCACTGAGGTCCCTGGGTGAATTAACACCGTGTCCTGGCTGCTGGCTGGGTTCAAACCATGTCACAGCACTGAGCTCAGTCCCCTCTGTTCGTTGGCTTGTTTCCCCCCCATCTTGAGGGTTGCGTTTCCCAGCAGCTCCTGTGTTCTGCTGCTGGTTATGTGAGGTCTGGGCTTGGACCATGTGAACTGTTTGTAAATTGTGCACAGCTCAAGAACCATGGGTTTATTAACTGTGTTCTGCTGCTTAGGCCACATGGAAATAATAATTTAATGTTAAAATACATCCAGATATCTTATTTTAGGTATAAGCAAAATATTATTTAACTGGAACAAGAGTATACAAATTTATTTGTGTAGAGCTGTGACGCTTGTTTTGTTGGGGGTCCAAAATAACTGTATATGAGGTAAAGTCTCCTGGAGGGAGTATAATGTACAACGAGGTGGTGGTTGAGCTTGCTTTGTTATTGTGAAATTTACCTATGTCACACCAGAGAGACTTGAGCAAGGGAGAGATTACACACAGTGTTTGAAGAAAAGAAAAGGTAATACATTTTGCAAATAACACCTCTCTGTGGGGGGGTTTAAGTGCATCCTACATATTGGTTAGATAATACAAACTAAAAGTAACTTTTCTTATCTATGTGGGCAGAGTAGAAGTGAGCTGAGGAGACTATGGAAGAAAAATATAAGAGGCAAATAAACATTTTCTATGAAATTAAACCCAATACAACTGAAGCTGCAGGGAAAATCACCAGTTAAAATATAATAAACAGTCTTGAAGTCTTTAAATTCCCACAGGAAGGAATTGTTCTGTTACAGGAATTCAGTATTATTAAGTGGAATTCACCCGACAGGGCAGGAAATCCCCTGTAGGACAAGCAGAAGTTTAAAGCTCAAGGCTGTGTATTGAACTTCCACTATGTACTTTTCTGTTAAAGAGAGATTAGTAAAGTAAGGGAAAGATAAGGCAGCAACACTTCTCTCGTTATCCAGGCACGCTATGCATCCTGCTTTTGCCCCTCATTAGTGGACTTACCACTTGGTTAGCCACTGTGGAATTGGAAATATTTCCTTCTTACTGAACAAAATGAAAAAAAGAGAGGGAAAAAAAAGTTCCTGCTGAGAAAATATTGTGGGAGTGTTTAAGAAGCATAGCAAGATGAGTTTCTGTGTGACCATTCAGGGGCAAAGCAAGTGCTGATATAGCACATGAATGGGATGAAGGTGTGTTTGTTGGGCTTCCTTGGCCCTACCACAGTGGGGGTCATAAGCCTCTGGTACAATGATAGTGGCTAGGACACATATCATACATGCCTGTACATGTGCATGACATATTTGTTAGCACATGTAATGGCATTAATATCGGCAGAAGAAGCTGTCAGAGACTTTGAAATGACAGGGTAAAAATGTCCCAGTGGAAGCAAGGGGCTCTGTGACAGAAAGAAGAAAAGGCCAGAGAAAACATCTGTTACAAACAGTAATAGGGGGAATGGAGAAAATAGTGTGGGAGGCAGAAGCACATATGCCTTACTGCCAAGCGTACTGAAGAGAAGCTAACATGTCGGATTTCACCCTCCGCCCTTCAATAGGAAAGAAAAAACAATGCAATCTGTCACAGCTGTAGAAAGTATCAGTAGAAAGAAAACAGGTATAGGAATGGTGCTTCAAATAGCTGACTTACAGAAGCCTGAGACAGATACCTGCAGAGGAAGGATGGGCAGCAATGGTAAAACACAAATTAAGTCCATGTCTGTAGAAGGACTTAAGAAGGTTAAGGCAAATAACTGAAATTGATTTTGCCATGTGGATTATCTCATTCTGGAGTAAAGCAGCCATAAAGATTAGCTGAATTTCACACAAGGATGGGAAAACTGTATCTTATGCATTCTGACTTTAGACTTTCAGCTGAGCTGCCTTTCCTGACTATCCTGTAGTCAGAAATTACAACATGAGTATAACTTGCACTTTCAAGTCACTCCTGAAGGAAGCGTCACAGGTAGCAACATGCATAAGGGGCATGCAAACTGACCAATTAGATGTAACCTGCTATTGAAGAAACAGTTGCAACAACAACAAAATGCAGCACAAACCACTACGCAGTATGAGAATGCCAGTTCAAAACCTATCCTGCAAATACATATATAATATACTTGACTTTTCTGTTTATTTATTGGGGCGCAGGAATTCTTCCAGATCTCATGAAGCACGCAGTTCTGAAACATTAAGTACCCTCTCTAATAAGGTGTGATGGATAGGAATGTAGATAAGAAAAGTATCTTTATTTCCTGGCCCCAGTCACACAGAGCATACAAGGATTAGTTATAGATTTTCACCCTGAACTGCAGCTCAGGTCAGTGTCAGTTTAGTGGAGACATACTGTGCATTGTAAACTTTTTCATCAGCGTGGGTTTGAAAACAATATATAACCATGGGAGTGTATTTGAAAATTAAAACTCACTGGTCTCTAAATAACAAGTGTAAGTGCATTAGATTACAAACACTCCTGTCTCCCCCACATTTCCTTCCGATATCAGAGGGAAATGACAACACTCAGCATATTTCTAAAGGTGTGGAGCATCACTCACTTTCAGACTGAGTATCTTTATTTTATACTGTCTAGCAAGTTGCAGCTAGATTTATCTCCTGTGCTCTGGCCATTAAGAGAAGCGTGTGAATACGTTCCTTCTCTGCCCTCTGAAAAATCTCACCCACCCACTAGCAAGAGTAGTAAATGTTTCCTTCTCTTGGAAGCCTTATATCTTACTCACCACTGTGGTGTCTTGCCACTTTCTGGAAGTGAATTAAGTGTTGCAAGCAAAACCTGGCATGTGGGGGTCCCCTTGCCTTTTTTCATTTTCACCAATACCTCTTTAAGAAACAAATACCTTCTGTATCAGCCCATACTGATATGTTGTCAGAGACAAGATTCATGCAGAAGGGTGTGAACTGGTGTTCCTTTTAGTGTTCAGAAATCTCACTGATGGGTCATGCTCACACCCTGAGAGTTAACATGATTCCTCAATTTGCTATCAAGAAATAATTCTACTGGAGACCAGACTGCTCAGGGAAGATGTAGGGGGTCTGTTGTGCTTGCCTTGCTCAACAGCAGGAGGTGAGGAACTTGTCCTAAAATCACCCAGCAGATTCAGCATGTAGATTCCTTCCTATCAGAGGAATATAGGGTACCTGTTCTCTGAATCCCCTTTCCTTCAGAGTATTTTTTTTTTTTTTTTTTCATTTTAAGCTACAAATCTTAAATTAGTAATAAGTTGGGAAGAAATTTCTGATGTGTGGATGTGGAGTACTTGTTCCATGGAGCACTTCCAGACTAAGCGGATATTATTACGTGATTGCCTGAGATTTTGGGGGGACTATCTGAAGATATGTGTGACCTCTTCTAATCTTATTATAATCATTGTTGCTCTCTGCTTTTCCATGCTTTCTGATGGTTGCCATGGAGACATCCTACTCTCCCTTCATTCTTAAGTGGGAGAGCAAGCCAAGGCAGTGTCTCGGATCTCCCTCTCTTTCTCACCTTTCTCCCTCTCTCACACTTTCTGGTTGTCACTGGGAATCGTATCAGCTCCTTTTCTTCATTTCCAAAAGAAGCACTGATGCCCTCTTAGCACCAGTATGTTCGTTCAGCATTTTTCACTGTTCCCTGGAGAGAAGCGTGGCAGCACAGACTGCATCTAGAGCGAGTGAGACTTGGCCGAAGCCAGGCTTGCCCTGCTCAGACTTGCAGATTACCCAGAAGCTGTGCAGCATGACTTGAAGAGGCACAGTTTGAACACCAGTCATCCAGTTTGGGTGTTCTCCCACGGAGCACCCCTTGCTGGCAGTTCAGCAGCATGGAGACTAGACGCTCTATTTGTTTACCATACCAATAATAAGGGACTCTTGAGCAGAATAATATTAGAATGTTTATGGTTAATTCAGAATGAGAAAATCAGATGCTTTTAAACACTGCAGATCAAGTGCAAGTTGTTTCCAGGGAATGTGTATGGAGTGCATTTAAATTTGTTTTTTATTGTCTATTTCATAAATTATATTCCTTTACAGGATAAATTGAGTGGATTAGGTATGGAATCATCTGTAATTAACTGGGTGCTAGCTACTTAGGAGGGCACATAGAGCTTGTGTTATTAAACAGCATCATGTCAGATTTAATGGATGGCATTACAGAAGTACCTCAGGGATCTATCTTTGGACCATTGTTATTTATGATCTCTGTAAATGAACTGACAAGTCAGTGCACTAAGTGCAGTGTTCATTTTTATTCTGATGGCACAGTCATGTCCTGAGCTCCTAGTTGCTAACTGAACTTGCAATTTCACTGTACATATTTTTGAGAGCTCAGCAATGGTTAATTCTCAATTAAGTTGTTTTAAGTGATACTATGGCAGACATTCTGACTAAAGTAATGCTGTGCCAGGTCAGGCTACTGTTAGTGTTAAGCAGATCTAAAACTTCCACACAACAGGGGAAAAAAAAAAAAGAAATCTATGAATCCCCTATTCTATCCAAAATTGTCAAATTTTGTTTTTCACATAATATTCTTTTATTGTAAACATAGAAGATTTTCTAGGGTTTTTTTATAATATCTGAAATATTTTACTGAGTGTAAAAGGCAGATATAACTGCTAAATATGAATGTGCAGAAGGATTCCGAAATGAATTATTGCAAACATATTTTTATTTACATTGTGCTGGTTTGTAATTTTCTGTTCCTTTTTGGTGCTTTGTGGAGGTTTTTGTGTGTTTTTTCTCCTCCCATTTTTATCATGAAGAAAAACAGTGTGCTCCCTTTTCAGACATCTTTCTGAATCTCTCCATGCTGGAAATCTGCTTTTGATAGTGCAAATTGCTTTTTATTCAATGATACTGATATGACTTATATGGATCATCTGCTGATATATCAACTCTTGGGAGAAAAAGCCTGGAGGTTAGGCCCAGATTCTGCCCTTGGGTTTGGGTTAAGATTACCCTTGGGGGAAGGAGGCAAGTTCAAACAAGTCTTTATTTCCGCCTATAAATTGAACTACAAGGCACCAGAGACAAAATGAGGAAGCTGAGCTAATGCTGCTGCTCTGGAAAATTGTGTTAGTGTCTCTGATAAAATTGAGGGTCTGACATGGCAAACGGAATTTAGCGTACAATGAAAATGACTGAGGAGAATGGGTCATAAGGTGATTCATTCAATAGAAAGTAATAATCAGAGTATCATCATAAGTTGCCTGTCCATAAGCAAATGAAAAATGACTGGTGTTTCTTTTATTTGCTCTGCTCTGCCTGATTGTCTGTTAGCGGGTCACTGTACTGAGCTCAAGGCTGGAGGAAAGGTAGAAAGGCAAGTTGCTGCCTCGTCCCTGAGACATCCCTCCTTAGTGTGCACTGGGCTTCGGGCAGCTTCCATGCCGTGGAAAGGACAGGGGCTTTGGAGCACAGGACACAGCTGGCTATGCCTTTCCCCATGGGTCTTCTGTATAACTCCTCCACACACATATGACCATTCCTGAGCACCCCAATGGAGGTGAAAAAGGCCTTTTAACTGGACCGCACCTACTGGGTTAATCTTCTTGCTTTTAGCTTCTACTGTTCTCAGAAAGATAATATTTCTGTTTGTTTTCATTTTCAATGGATTTCAGCAGTTCGATGCCAAGTGAAAAATGAAACTGCTAAACTAACTGGCAGTACGAGTCCTGTGACAAAGCAAGGGTCTCCTCTTCAAATTTCTACCCCGAGAAAAATATTCTCAACATTTAGGTACAGTCTTGTCTACCACTTCTTCAGACAAATCCATTCTGCATTTTAAGTTTCCCAGGCCCTAAATGATGTCACTATTTAAAAGAGATATATTCTGATTCATTTTCTTATGCCAGTTTAGCATCAGTGTAAGTTTGACTTTTGGAAGTCACCAGTGCAGTCAGTAGGTCCAGTTCTCTGAAAGGAAGATGATTTAGTGTTCAGTTAACGATATGCATCATATTCTTTCGTTGCCTGTAACACATCATTGTACCTTTTTGGAAAAAAAAAAAAAAAAAGGATGATTAAAAAGGATGTTTTTCAATTATTTTTAAACTATGCAAGGATTGTTGAAGCTCCTTCTATGGTTCTGTTGTGCTTTTATCATGAGCAGGAAAGATAGAAACTGGAATCTACTTATTTCTTCTGAGATGATGGTAGTAGACTTTTCCTTATGCTTAATCAGTAAATACTATAATATCTTCCAAACATGGCTCATATGGTTATTTAAAGCAGAACTATGGTTGTTTTAATATGGTTATTGTTGCCATACATTTTGGTTTTATGAGTTTTTATACAGCACTATTACTTATATGCTAATCTTAAGGATATTGTTATAATTTGTTTTATGTGTTAAGTATTATAGAGACAGTTGCTAGCACCACTATAGTTAAGGGTCTTATGAGCATCACATCTGACAAACAATTGCTTGCTGCCAGAAGCCCAGTGAAACAGTTATACCCAGGGATATAAATCACCTTTGCAGACCGTTTACGTACAATATCTTCAAGCAGAGAAAATAATCTGAAATGCATTATGTAGAAATATTTGCAGTTTTCTATTTTCAGATGCTTGTGTGCTTGCAAAATTTGCAGGCTACTGGACAAAATGTACTTCCCTATCAGGATGGTCATAGGCATATTCTTCACAGTTACTTTGCCTTGTTTTTTATCAAACATCTGTCATTTGATCCCTTTTTGTACAAGTCCCATGGAAAGGACATGAAACTGTATGCATGTCTTAGAAGTTCCTTAGGTTTTTTTTTTTTTTCTGTGTCATGCTCAGTGCTTTATTTTATTTGTCTCATTCTAAAAGCAAAGTGATACATTTCCTTTGAGAGGGACACTCAAAGACAACAGTGACAACTTGCTTTTCTAGACAAACTCCTACAGGGGCATTAATGCCAGTAAGTCCTGTGACTGGAATACATTCCTTATCCTGGACATTAACGACATATGTGCTTTGTCAAGTATTGTCATCAGGCTCACTAGGGACCCATATGACAATGACTTTTTAATTTTTCCTTGTGTCTCTGGGAGTGACAAAGTAGATTTCTGCTTTCCCTTGTCACTTGGAGTTCTGTGAGGCAAACTTAAAGGATTTGTTGCTTATATTGACTGGCTGGGAATTTGTTATTGTAAGGATTGTTGTTCCTGAGTATTTATTTGCAAAGATGGTAGATTCTGAGTCCTCGTTCAAAAATGAAGGGCTCATTTATTGAAACACATTGCATTCAGGCAGTAAAACTTTGCAGATAAAAGGCCTGCTTCAGAGAGACCATCTCACCAGCAGAACTGGGAGCACCTCACTGTCAATACTCTTATATTAAACTAGTAGATTTTTCTCTTGCTGAATGAATATTTTAGCCTATGTGTCATGGGTGCAGTTTCAACACTAGAGGATGTCCACTAAGAATGGGCATTCCTTAGGAAAAATTATTCTAATTCCCATGTGCAATTGGCCATTAAATCATATTGTCCTATGATAGTGTTCTATTCACTGAATTAATATTTAAAAAGCATGAAGGGAAAAATGAACAGTGCTAATTCCACCTGTGGGTTTATATTCTGAAGGCTATCTGACCTAGAAAACATTTAGTGGAACAGGGCAGAGAGTTGACATAGATAGAAAATTGTCCCATCAGGTTTTACCCATGGGAGGGACAAGAAGACAGGTCTGGTTGCCAAACCTGTTATCACTGGCATAGCTAATAAGTGTTTGTGGTGTTTGATTCTTCAAAATTAAACACTAAAATTCAGGTTTTCCAATCTGAGTCTTGCAATGGGATGAAGTTTGAGGACTACAATTTTGATCTAAGAAATTATCATCTACAGAAAGTGGCAGTTTTGCATTCATACCATGCCTAAGTCCTCTAGGACACAGTGCTAAATTTTTAGGCACTAGGCACTTTGTAGTATGCGATCCCTTTGGATAACAGCTTCAGTGATATCAAAACATCTGTGTGTGAATCACTGAAAGGAAATTCAATTGAATTGTAATTATCACAGCCATTTATACCCTAAATTAGTTGTCTAGCTATTTGCAGGGAGGTCAACAAGCCAATGGACTGAACAGTAACTGGCAGTAAGTGCCTTGCCAGGGCAAATGGTAATTGCTGACGATGTTGTGGCACCTGCAGACAAGAGGACAGGGATACTACAGAGCTGGCATCATTTTTTTGTGTAGGAAAGGAGCCATAGGAATGGTGGTAGTAGGTGATCTGTAACAGGAAAGTGGCGGAGCGTAACAGAACCATTATGATATACATTCGGGGCTTGAGACAAAACACAGATTTCACTTACTTTTCAAAGTTAAAAGACAAATAAATAGGACAAGATTTTGTTAGAAATTTTGTTGATCTTCTCTGAAATACTGTCTCACTGAGCCAGACACAAAAACAAGACAAGGTTTCTATATGAGTATAGGTATCAAGGGAATGGTTTCCCTAGTGATGATCCCCATATGTGTTAAGAACCCAGCTCAAATTTATTATACAAGCTAGAGAAAGACTGCATGCTGAAGTACCTAGATTATTACTTTTGGATGGTTTGTAACATTTTTACATCTCTCTGATAAAAATACTTTACAAAAGACAGGTCTTCTTTGGAAGAACTACATTATTGCTAAGTAGAATGTCTGCGCTTTGTAGCTTGGGAAGGCATGAATCTAAAATACTGATACTATGTAAAACAGCCCTGTCACCCATAAGACATGGATGCCACTACATGTTCTCCACCCATGATTGATGTGACAAACTCCATATGTTAAAAGGAGGCTGAGGAAAATCTTTTTTTTTTTTTTTTTTACCCAGATGGAAAAAATATGTAACTGCAGTACACAAACACTCTTTGCAGAGTTTCTCTGTTTCCTCAGCAGTAATAACGTATCTAAAAATAAGACTTGGATCTGGAACAAGAAAAATATCATAGCCTACCACCGCCCTAGTTTTCGGCACAAAAGAAAAGTAGACATTTAAGGATGTCAAGGGAAAGTGGATTTTTATTTATAGTGACCGTGCTTATTATTATTCAGTGCAATTATCTGGAGAGAGAATAAGAAAGAGTGCTTAAGGTGTTGCTTTCCAAGTAATTAACAAAAATATTTCAAATGTACACAAAGACTGGCAGATCATTCATCAGTGCTTATTTAGGGAAACAACTCTCAGTAGTTTAGCCACATGGGTTTGTGACTGCACCTCAAGGGAGCCCCATAATTAAAGAAAAGGAAAATAATTACAGTTGTTAGTTATGAATATTTTATTATTACTGGAAGAAGGAATATAACACAAGATAGATAAAACATTATATCGTTAAGAGATCAATGATGATATCTTCAGTTACAATATCTTACATGTGATTTTGGTTTGGGGATTTTTTTTTTTTTTTAACTTTCAAAATAGATTATGTTTGGTGGGGTCACTCTTTCTATATGAAACTGTACAGCTGAAAAATGCATAGATTTCTAAAACTTGTATATAGATTTTTATATGGACTCTCTAAAGCTTATATGTGAGGAAACAAATGTCATTCAAGGGTTGATGAGTGGTAGGTTACCAATTTATATGTTATCAGTCTGTAAGATATCAGTTTATAACTGGACAGAAATAGATGACTATTGAGCCTTTAAAGCTGAAAAAAAATTCAACTCAGTTCAAATAGAACATTCAAAGAATAATTTTGAGATAGAAATATTGAGATTTAACTCAAATACACAATGCCTTAATACTCATTAATTTATCTATCTGTGTACTAGGATGATATGATCAAAGCTCATTTATTTCCAGTTGATTTATTGAATACAGACATCTCACAATTCACATAATAGCGTTATTGTGCAGCCAATATTTTCAACCAACATCATAAAGAAAGCTTATATTTTTAAAGCATTTAAGAGGAAGCAAGTGGGTTTTTATCTTCGAGGAAGAACATGTTCTGGAAGTATTTTTCAGCTACAAGCATTCTGCACTGTGTTTGTAGAATATTTCTAATGAGTTTCAAGAATTCTTTGTTATGAGCTTAAAACTAAAGGTTTGCAATAAAAGAAACAGTACTCATTTAAAACCCTGGTAACAAACTGATTGACAGTTATCCTTACTTTGAGTCTTTACACTGTTTTACATACTCATGCTTTCTTCTAAACCATAAATGTTTTAAATAATTTGTTTTCTGTAAATAAAGATCATCATCACAACAGCTGCTACCTTGTAAAAAGAGATAATGTCTTGGTCTCTTAGAAGTTATTCTTGTTGGTAGTTTGCCTGCAGGTGAACTTTTTCTGTTTCACAATTCATAATAGGTTTATAGTTTGGAGTGAAAGACTACTGTCAAGTAGTCTGCAGGGTGCATGAGTCTCTGTAGCATACATATGCACAGTCTCTCAAAAGAAATAGTAAAGATTCAAGAATTAAGTCAGAAAGTTGTATACAAGATTCTGTATAAGTACAGTTGGCAGTAAGAAGTTTGAGGTTTATGGCTATGATTATTTAATACTTTTGGTGTTAGTCATTTCTTAGCAAACACTGGAACTTCTCTGGGACTTTCCTTAACTCTGGGAATTTCCTAACCTTCGTTTCATTAAGTAAGTAAGCACTTACTATAAACATGTAAAATCTATTATCTTCAAAGGATGACAAGCATAAGGTATAGGTAACATTCTAATAACCTAAGATTAGAATAGGAACATCTTTTGCATCAATATTGAGGTTACTTCCATATGAAGAAAGAAATGACAAAATTGTCAAGAAGGGAAGAACTTGTGTATTAACACTGTTCTCACAGAGAAGTATCCCTGAAAAATATTGAATTTGCAGAACGGAGAAGGTACCATCTACATCAAGAGGTCAAGTGATTTGATGTGAAAATATTTGCCAGGCCCTAACCCTGAATTATTTATATTTTCTCCCATTTCTTTTTAGAAATAGTACTACTTTTGTTCCTTTGTTACTATGTTCATTTGCACTGGTTTCAGTCTCTTTCACTCCTTTCCTAAGTTATTTTACAGGTTGTGCATTTCTCACAGCTGGATAACAAGTAGGAATCCCATTGTACGACATATAGCCCATGCTGATGAACACTAGTTCTATGCATGGATCATGCAGTGAAGCATACGAGAAGAAAATTTCAATAACATTCTAGTTTTTCAAGTAACCAGCACACACAACTGGAACAGATTTTCAGGTGGATTCAGATCTTATTTTAGGAATCCCAAAGGGGACAGATGATTTTTAGTGGTCCAATCCTAACACATTTCCCTCAGGAATTATAACATTTACGGCTACATTTTGAAAATAGCTCATGGTCCAATGAGCTCACAAAATTTGAAGATTGTAATTTAAATTCATTTTGCTGTGTAAAAAAAAAAATATGTTTAAATCATAAATTCTGCAAGTAGACTGATTTGCTTGTAATGGAACATGGAACTCAAATTTCCTAGGCTTTAATGCATTAAGTAAAAACTATTGCAGAGCTAAATATTTGGGCCCTGAATTTTCATTTGTTACTTTACATGTAACTAATGTATGTTACAAATCTGTTAATGGTATGAAAAACTACAGCATATGCTAACTACATGTTATTTGTAATGTATGTTGCCTTCACATAAGAAGTACTTTAAAATCTTGATCTGGAAGAATTCAGACAAATTTTCAGACTGAAGAGGTTCAGACATCATGTAAACCAAAGCACACTCAAATCAGATTTTAATGTTTTAAATAACTATGGTGCTGTCCAAATTAGGCTGAAAACTTCATCTCTGATTTCCACAAGGCTTTACATTTTCCATTTAATGCCCCAGCCTCCTTTAATTGGAGTCTGGAAGAGGTTGCTAATCAACAGCAAGATGGTGGTTTAATTTTCTGTAACTACTAAGGGCAGAAAATATTCCACGCAGCTATTTGCCTAGAGCAGGACATGGTCAGGCTGGGTGGGAGCATCAGAAAAATGCTCCTATTCTGTCAAGTCAAGGAAGGTGCTGATGGTCCTGTTATGGGGAGGGCCAGGTGTGGGGCAGAGGCTACTGGTGTCTTTGTTTTCCAGCAATTCTCCAGTCCCTGCTCAGCAGCAGGAAAGACAATTCTGCCTCGCAGTCTCCTAGCTTTTAGGATTTATTTAGTTGTGCCATGCTAATGGTCTTAGGTAAAGTGAAAATTATTAAGCCGTATTTGACCTTAATTTGTTGAGCTGAAATGCACTTTTTTCTTCCGGTGTGACAAATCACTAAAAGATCAAACCAAATAAAGTAAAATTTACAGCTTGTCTGCTGTTGTGCAAACATGGAATTAAAAGCAAAATGATTTAAGAATTGCACAGTAATTTAATTAGAAAAATTAGTAGTTCAGAGTCCCCTATGTCCTATGTTCAAACCCACATTCAGATTTGGTCTTCCCAGGGACTTGGTACAGTGAGACAATTTAGCAGAGACACATAGATCAGATAAAAAATTCTGATGGTTTTTGGTGCTTTCAGAAGTCTGGTGTAGCACAATATATGTGCAAATATAGATTTTCCTATCAAAACAAACAAATCCCTTATGGATTGTGAGCTCCTATCCTAGGAGACTTTTAAAAGTTCTGTTAAAGAGGTAAAGAGCACATCTATCTGATTATATTTGGTGGCAGCTGAGAGTAACAGCACTGGGATTTTTTCTATTAGGGCCAATCATGAAGACTTGAAAGACAGTGAAAGAATTGTACAGAGAAAGAAAAGGAATATATAATGAAGAATAAGTAAAGGACCTTAAATAATATAAAAATATTGATTGTAGGTTTGTAGAGACCTAATATAGAAAGACACCATTTTTCTCAAGTCACTATTTCTAGTTTCATGGAGTGAAACAAAGCTTATTAATATTACAGTTAAGAGGAGGATTGAGGCAGCCAGTGAATGGTTAATGAAATGTCCTATTTTGGTATTGGCAGGAAAAAGAAACACAAGACCAAACACAAGACCACTCACTGATTCAGATTAATTTGGTGTCACTCATTCCACCTGATTCTTTTCAACTTTTTCTGTGACTACAAGTGTGTGATGAAAACCCGCTAATGATACAACCTTTGTGCAAAATATTTATTGTCAGTAAACCCTAAAACTCTTGCCTATTGTGCTCACAGGGTTACAGGTTTCTTTATCAGTAAAAAAAAATTACAAAGTTTTAAAGTCAACTCACAGCAAGGGAAACTCAACCTGGAGTCTGACAGGACTTTTTTTCTGTCAGCTATGACTATTATACCTGAAATACCCAAATTTCTTACAAAACCAATAAAAGTATAATTATTTCTGTTAAGAACTCTCTTCAGGCATTAGGCCTCATGTCCTTAGAGCGAAGGAGGAGGCACGCTGATGTTGACCTATGTAGCCATGCCTAAATTCCTCTTCAGAGAGTTGTATTGGGGCAGGAAGGAGCATATTTGTGTTAACTCACTTTGTGAATATCAACATTAGTCCAGATGCTGCATGGTCTGGCTTCCAAAAGTTTTAATGCTTAATTTTCTGAAAAATTAAAGAAGGATCTAAATGGTCAGAGCTGTGATTCCCCTTATGAAATGACTATGGTTTATACCCAGAGATTAGAATGCATTGCTTTTAATAGACAGCAGTACTGTTACTGTTACAAACACTTGTGCTTAGGAACCTATTGCTGACTATAACTGAGTTAAATAAAGGGCTGAAGATAAAATGGAAAGGAGAGAAGATATATTGAACATAAAATCTAGGCAGCATCAGTAGCAAACTAGTCCATAATCTTTACTGGAAGCATAAATGATAGAAGATGTCATCATGACGCAGAAAAAGTGCTATCAAGATCTTGGCTGTATCTGATAAGCCATCGATCAGACACCTTGTGACATGAAATTCTTGTTTGTTCTCTCACTAGGGGCTGGAATACACACAAATGATCTAATGGTGAAACACTCCATGTTCAGCTATTTCAGCTCAATGAATGGTTGGCCACAAACTCTGTTTCTAATAAAATATAAATTTCTCTTCACATATTCAGCTATGACCATATTGCATCTTTGAATCTATTCAGTCTGTAAAAATATTTGAATACTGATAAAACGTGAAACTGTTTTGATTGCTTACCAACAGTTTTCTGCTTTCAGCGCTTATTCCTCATGTTATATTAGTTAATTATGATTGGTCAGGAAACCTCCAAATTTTCTTTTTCTTCCTTGGCTGGCTGAGTGAGAATCATTTGTCTTGTGCAAATATAAATGCACTGACACACTTCAGTACATTTTAAAAGCCTCTTTCTGATCCTAATACCTCTGGCTACATCTTTGGAATTTACTTTAATAAACATTCATGCCAGCAAAACCCAAATGAACAAGTTTTTTCAGAAAGTAAATACAAAAATGACATTAACGTGGCCTAAGTAAATTCATTTATAAATACAAGCAAATATTAATGGAAAATTTAGCCCCATTAGCAGTCCCTAGAGCTTGTCAGTCTCAGACAGGGTCAAGGACAGGAGGATGTAATGGTGTCAAAGAAAAACAGATGCAGGCAGATAACTGCTGTGTGATTCAGAGATATAATTCACCTGAAGTAAGAAATGGGATCTGAAATGCAGCCCCACTCTCTTAAATAGAAGGCACTCAAGCTTGTTTTTGTAGCAGGTTGCAATTTTCTTAAATAGTCTGTTCTACGTGTTCTATTCCAGCCAAAATATATTATATGTTTCTGTACTTTTTGAAGTGAGTACTGTAGAGTGGTGTGATTACAGCTTTTAGCAGCCTCTTTTTGGCTGCCTGGGTGTCCTTTGGTAATTGAAAACTTGTTTATTGGCATCGTTTGTTGGACTTTATTTAATCACTGTTTCTCCTCTAGGAGCTGCTTTATCCCTTCTGAGGGTGGACTCTTTGCATAGGCTTTGTCTGATTTCTGGCATCGAGCAGGCTCTGTTTCAAGCAAGCGGATTTGTAATTTAGACACAGTGAGTAGCCACCAGCTATCTTGTCACAGGGTGCAGTGGGGATCTGATTGTTTGTGGCTCTGTGGTGCCGGCCTCGCTGCTGGAGGTGCTGATAAGTACCTGACCGAGGAGGGATGAGTCTCCCTCGCACCGTGCGGGACAGCTGCCAGCTGCTGCTGCTGCAGCCGCCTCTGTGAAGGCCACCCTCGTTTCACTGAACGCAGCAGCAGGCAGTCTGGCCGCATTTTTAATTGGGAAGAGTTTGTTTAACGTTTATCTGTTTATCAAAGTGGACCCTTGTTAACACTGATCGCTTAGATTTCTGTTTAATCAAGTAACATACAGTATATACTAGGTTTTGCTCTAATTTAAATATTACCTTTTCATCCTTGTCAGCAGAATACTTCAGCTTAATTTCTTATTAATACTGACAGGAAAGAAGAGGTTTATATTGTAGATAAATGTTTATTTATGGGGCCTGACAAAGGGTGTTTCTTGCTGGCAGAGTGAGAGGAATGCTGCCATGAGCAATGAAAGACCTTCTTGGCTGATGTGAAAGAGATTCAGAGGCTGTGTTTTCCCCAGTAAAATCACACTAAATTTCTTTTTGACCCCTTAGGAAAAGCTGCACAAAAAAATTCTACTAATAGAATAGTTATAGGAAAGAGGAAGAGTCACCAAGTGTAGAGGCCCAAGTGGCTGTTGCAGCTGAACTGTCCGTTCATCAGCTGGGAGAGAGGGCTTGCAGATCAATAGTGAATTGCTTCTTCTAGTGTGTCTGTGGAAAGAATAGCTAAGAAGAGATACTAAATTACTTTGGTTTACAAGTTTGTTTGAGTAGTGCTTTATTTGGAGAACTAATTGTGTTGGATTAGTACTTTATATTCTTGTACCAACACCCATATATAAAGATGTATCTTCACATATACATGGTAAGCATGTATATTCTTTCTTTCTGCCAGTCAACGTGGCAACTCAGAAAGTATGAAGACCATTCATTGTGTTGGGGTAACGTGGGCAGGGAGTGACTAGCAGCCAGGTGTACCTGAAACAAGAAAATGGGAAATGAGTGAGTGCAATGCATACAGTTTATAATCTTGTGAGTAGAATACAGGCTGTACTGCCCTTGCGTTGTTCAAAAATTGCCAAAAATTAATTGTTAGAAATTCTCTGGAGAGAATTTTCAATGTGCTTGTTTATTTGTACTAGAAAATTAAGTACATGGAGACCTGCCCATACATATACATACATCCCTATTTATAGATGTGTGACACAGGATAAACTTTGCTTTTACTGTTCAATGACAGATTCTTCAGTGCTCTGGCACAGACCCAGTTAAGCAAGCCAAACGAGGATGACTACCTTCCTCTGATTTTATAACAAGCCCACCTACTCAATTAGTTTGTGTTGGTGGCAGAAAATTATAATGCATGAATTGCTATTTATTTTAATAAACTACATTATTCCTAGTCCAGCAGAAATATAAGATTCTTAACACTTTTCCCCCAAAAATCAGGCTGTCAGGGGACTGATCTCCAAAGGACATGTTTTATTGTCCAACATTATATCCTGTGCAGCTGTTTTTCATCAGTTTATTCTAGGATGAATTTTAAAACTGATTCTATCACTAGCCAGTGAATTTGAGAGTAGCCTATATCTTTTGAACAATAACACAGACAAAAGTTGTTTTTTCCCTCCATGTCAAGGTTTATAATTATTTAAAAATCCCTGATCATCTTTACAAGCTAAATCTTCAAGTTTGTCTCTCCCAGAGACTTAAAGTCATGGTTCTTTAAAAAAAGGATGAAAATCATAAAAATTAGATTAATATTGTTTATGAGTGGCATGATGCTACTTAACTCTTATTCAGAATCTTTCATGTTGAGTATTAACAGTTTTTAATAAAACTCAGTATTTTAATAAAAATAATTATTTTCGAAATAACAAATACAGAAAATTCATTGACAAAATATGAATGCATTTGTGAAAGCATGATCTGCTGACAATCTATGGAAACAGGAAAAGAAGCTACATTTGTTGAGTGCATTGCTGACTTTGGTTGTTTTCTGGTGGTTTTGTTTTGTTTTATTTTTTTTCACGCTCTATTCTAATATTAAATGGTTGTATTAAATCTCCATGGGTTTCTAGTAATTGTATTCTTAATTTATGGTGTTATGAAACATTTGCTTTTATCAGCAAATTGCTAGCTTTCCCTTGCATAATACCTAAACTTTCTCAGTTCAAAATACATATTATCTCCTCTTTATTGGAAAAATATTTTGCAGAGGTTATGAATGCTTGCAAAAGAAGAAAATTAGAGGGAGGCCACACTACTGAATGACCTCAAATGCAAAGCTATAAAGCTGGTGAAGTGGTACCTGGTACCTGTTGTAAAACAGGTGGAGTAATTAGAAGTATCTAAACCATGAATAAGATGAATGAAAAATAGATTGAGCAGAGGGATTTCTGTTGTTGTTCTTTTTTCCTTTTTTCTTTTTTTTTTTTTTTTTTTTTTTTTTAAATTTTCCTTTAAGGAATACTTGTTATTTATTTCTCCCCTTTTGCATTGTACAGTTAGTTCTAATATTAGTGCCACTAACATCAGTGGGAGTAGTGAAAAATCATTTCACCTTTGACAGACCCAAATATATGTATGTGTCTGTGTATATATATGTGTGTGTGTATCTCCATAGTACATACATGAATACATTATACTCTTGAGAGCTTATGAAGTTTCTCCTTCCTGCTTTTTTTCCTTTATTCACTTGGAAAAGATAACTGTGGCTACTTTTGACAGTGGTGTGCTGTATTTTAGATAAGATCTTTGATACCTTGGAAATAGAGTTCCCTTATGCACCTTATGAGATATCCAGCAGTGTCTCTCTCTTGTGTCTCTAGACTATATCTGAAAAGCTGCTTGGCCAGATGGCACTGTAGATCTGTAACATTTAAACATATTTTTGGCAGCCCAGTGCATGCATAATATCCTGGGTGAAATATTTTTGCTTGCCAGGCTAAAAAAGTGTGTAAACTTCAAAATTACATCCAAAGACACCTGAATATCTTTCTATATTTTCTTGGCCAAGTACCTACAGAGGGCTTGGCTTAACCAATAATAAGCAGATTAAACAAGAGTATTATTCTTCACTACAGCTGTTTTCTGACTCTTAACAAAGAATGTGACAAAAGTAGTGACTTTTAAAAGTCTTCTAATATCCTGGATTTTCCATTCTGGAACGACTGAGCAAAACTTACCTATAATGTGGCATTAGTTATTTATAGTTATGTCAGTATCCTAGAAAATTTTTACGCTTTAGGCTATGATCACAACTGTCTATTGCTCCTATATGTTTTCCCCACTGTTGTAGCACAGGCAGTTTCCTCTGTACTACATGTGATGAACAATTTTTAAGACGCCTGCAAATAGTCTGACCTCTTTATTTAGCTGGTGCACACAATTAACATTATTTACCAAACACATGACATTTGGTGATATTTACCAAACAGATGACATTCACCAAAAAGAATAACATTATTAACTCAGTAGAAATTCACAAAACATTGGGAAGGTAGGAAGCAGACATGGAAAAAGGTGAAAAATGCTGACTGAAATTTCAAATCCTAGCTAGTTCCAGAAAAGGACATAACCTAGCAGTATTCATGTGGCTGACTGGTAATCAGGGGCAATGGTAGGGGCAGCTTTCAGAATGATAGTTGAATTTTGATGTTCATTATTCTTCAATAATATTGAGGTCTGAAGTCAGTACTTTGCATTGATTCTATTAATTGAAATTCAATTCATAGCCTTATGCAAGTATATTTGAAGTACCTTGTCCTGGGTTGAGTGAGTTGTGGAGTTTTTTTGGTGGCAGGGGAGGGGACTATAGGGGCAGCCCCCTGTGAGAAGCTTCTCGAAGCTCCCCCAGCTCCAAGTCAGCTCCACTTCTGTTTGGGAAATTGAGCCAATCAGCTGCACCTCTGCGATAACGTATTTAAGAAGGGACGTGGTGACGAGCAGTGAGACTTGTGAGGAGGAGTTGCTGCAGCTGCATGAACACCAAGGTCAGTGGAGGAACAGAGGAAGAAAGGAGGGGGGAGGTGTGCCAGAGCAGAGACCCCCCTGTACCCTGTGGTGAGATGGCAGGGCGCCCCCCTCCCCACCCCCCCCCCCCCCCCCCCCCGAAAGATCTATGGTGGAGCAGACACTGATTTATGGCCTGTGTTATTCAACTGGATGATCAAGGTGCTATGCCTGAAGAAGGCTGGGGTCTTGTGGGAAAAGGCAGCCCCGCTGCTGTAATTCAGCGCTGGGAGGATTGCAGCATGCGGGGGAGTCCCACGCCGGAGCAGCTTGGGAAGGGCTGCAGCCGTGGGAGGGACTCCAGTCAGAGAAAGTTAGTGACCCATGACGGAGCAGTGTGGGGAACGCTGTGGCCCATGGGAGGAATTCAAGTCGGAGAAAGTTTGTGGAGGACTGTCTCCTGTGAGAGGGGGACCACGATGGAGCAGGGGGAACAAGTTTTGTACACTCCCCTCACCGAACGTGAAGGAAGTGGCAGCACTGACTGCACCCCCCATTCCCTGTCCCTGCGCCACTGGGGGAGGAGGTAGAGATATCGGGAGCAGAACTGAGCCCGGGAAGAAGGGAGGAGTGGGGGAAGGTGTTCTCAAGATGTGGCAATGCTTCTCACTGTCCTACTCTGTTACGTGTTGTTAGTGTCTGTAATAAATGTATGTTCTTTTTTTTCTTCCCCTAACAAGTCTGCCTTTTGCTCGTGGCCATAAAGGGTGATTTTTTCCCCATCCCAGTCCTATCTTGAACCCCAAGCCTGGCTCTCTGTCCCTTATTGCTGGAAGAGAAGGGAGAGAGAGTGACTGCATGGTGGTTTGCTGCCGACCAGGCCCAAACCACGACATACCTGAAAGCTGCACCACCATCTTTTAGCTTACTTATGTATAAGCAAACTCATATTTAGGCATCCATATTTAGTCAATGAGTAATATTATTCAATTACAATGAGTGCTGTGGCATGCACTGGAATAGGCTAAATTTCCTGGGAGTTGTGCTGTCTGATTTTCAGTTGTTAAGACATCCAATGTGAATCCAGAAGTTGTAACTGGGTGACAAAGCTCCTGGCGTTAGTGCATGGGGGAGTTAAAAACCTCAGGATGGGATTCAAAGCTGCCATCATGGGTTGGCTTATAGGAGAGTAATGACTGCTCAACCGGGGTCTCGGGGAGTAATTTTTTCCTCCTCAGGTAGGTGCCTATACTACCATTCCTCCTCCCCTTACAAGTTTCAGGCATTTCTATCTTTTAAAATACACATAAAAGGGGAAGAACTCTTCTATAACAGTCTAATACTTAGTATGCAGGCTTGTACTTGATTCTTAGTGTCTTCACAGACCTTCTAGTACTTCAATCCCTTTTTTCTAGTGGAGCAGATTTAAGTAGGTATTTCTACCTCTTGGGAATATGCCTACCAAACCAGCTAGGATGTAGTGGCATGTGTTCCTCTCTTGGTGCAGCTGTACCACTATGCAGAAAGCTGGATAGCAGAGAAACATAAATCTGTAGTTCAGTGATCAGGACTCTTGCCAGAAGGAGTAGAGTCTTGAGTTCTGGTCTCTCTCTACTTAGATTTCTGCTTCTGTATTTGATATTAAGCAGCTTAGTTTCTGGATCAAGCTTGTCAAGCTGTTGAAAGTTGTCTAGACTAAAATATTCTGTTGATTCCCGAGTTTTCCATTCTAAATGTTTTGGGAAAATTTCAGTGGAGTCAATGAAGCTTAAGCATCTCCAGGATTGGACAGAAGCTGAATGGTCACAGTAATTGTATAAATGCCTTATCCACAGCTGTGTGCTTAAAAAAAAAATCTTTCAGCCAGTGACAATTTCTGTTTTCAGAGATACTTTTAGTGTTCCTCCAAAAGCTGATTGGTCCTCATATTTTCTTTGCAACTCTTCCATAAACTCTACTTGAACCAATTAATTTCAGGATTGAAATGAAAAGACATGATTAAGAAATATATGGAAATCTTAAGCAAAATTTGCAGAAAAATATTAAAAAAAAAAAGAAAATCAAAGAAGAAGCATGAAAAGATATAAAAACTGCATCACAAAGTGAAGTATAAAACTGCAAGGAGCAATGAACACAAAAAAAAACAACAGCAACAGAGACATGAAAGAATACTCAGGATATTGTTTGAAGTACAGTCATTCATAGAGAGGATGTAGCTTATAAGAATTAATGGAAGCGTTGATTAAAAAAAAACAGAGGACAAGATGATCAAATATTCAAATGTTTTGGTTTGTTGTGAATTTTTTTTTTTTTTTTCCTGTTTGATTCTTGGTGATTTGTTAGTGTAAAGACCAGAGCACCAGCCTGTATTTTATTCTGTGCTTATTTCCAAGTTTATCAAGAAAAATCAAGAAAACTGAAAGGACTTGCACTGCAATATAATGGTCATTCCAGTGAAGAACTTCAAATTTACTAACCTGAAAAAGTAATGTTTTGCTTCAGCTTCTTCAATAACTATTTTGTAGGTTTACTTAATATGGATATGTTTCCTAGACTGTAGGGATGTGGTAGCCATTTTGACTAAAGACAGTATTTACAAGTGACATAGTGAGCAATATGCCGGTGTGGCGTGCTTAGGTTTTTGGATTCAACAGAAACTGAGAGGCAGGAGCCACTGGTTTGAAGGAGAGGATCTTGTTTCTTGCCTCATGAACATACAGCAATTTCTGATCCCACCTCAGTCATTTGGTAGCAATGAGGCTGTGCCTTGTAAATATGGTCCCTCAGTCCCTCTTGCTCTGTTATAGCCCTGAATTTGGGCTATGCTAAGTGAAAATTGCTCTTCCTTTTGTCCTGTAGTTTAGAACCAAGGCAGAAAAGGGAAGATAATTTTGAGGAAAAGGAAAACATTGTTGCCTGTCAGGTGGATGTGGAGAGATTAGAAGAGTGTTGATGAACAGGAGATTTAGGGAGTCTTTCTCCCTCACGTGTCTCGGTCTGTGACCTCAGTAGCTTTGCTCTTCTTTTGGGAATCCTTAAAAATATGTTATATTGTATATATTTTATAGGTATATTACATAGCTATCATGGTTCCCTTAATATTACTGCAGATTTCTGATCGATCATGGCTTCAAAATATCTATTGTTATTTGGGACATACTACTCCACAAATGTATAATTCAGTCTCCTGAGCATAAATGTTGCAATGATGGTTTCTGACCTCCAGAAGTGTTTATTATAATCCACTCTTTGTAAAGAAACTGCAAATAATGATGAAAGTTCAAAGTGGTGGAAATTGCAAGCAACTGAAAACATCATTTCTGTGTTCTGCATTCCACTCAGGCTCTCTAGTGAAAATATGTTGTAGATTGTTTTATTCCCTGATATTCAGAGCCCTATATATTTTAAATATACTTCTTGCTATAAGTTCTGACAGCTACATTCCACTGGAATCACAGAGCTGTGACCAGAAGAAGAAATCTCACTAACACAGAGAGGAGAACTAAGCTTATGAAACTTACCACAGGAATAAATAAAAATGACTCTCAACTTCACAGCATTCAACAAAACTCAGCACATTGAATTGGCTTTCCCTCATTAAATTTCTCATGCACACACACACACACACATTTTTCTATCTCATATTTTCTAATCTCTGGAGAAGGGAGAGACATTATTTTAAAATTCTTGTCAGAGTCTGGATAGTGTGGTGATAATCAACTTGTAAGAAAATAGAAATGTAACAGCTAAACAATACCGTCTTATCGCTTAAATTAGAGAAAAATTTTATCTACCTGGTTTTTTTCATCTCCCAGTGGAAGTAGAACAGAACAGGAGATCATGAAGTCCTTTAGTTTAGTGTTATATTCATAGGTGCTGAGAGGGAGTATAAAAGCTGGAGATGGTATGGAAAACAATACCTGATGTTTTAATCTTGTTTGATTGAACTTGGATCAACATCTCGGATTGACATCTAGAATTAGTCACATCCAGGTCTTTTCAAAGCCTGTGTGAGACTAAACCTTTGATCATTGTTGGGAAAAGTCCTATATATTTTTTCTCTTCTGTTTAGAAAATTATGCGTGGCATGAATATTGATTCTCTGACATTGGTGAGCAAAAGAGCTTATCTCAATTTTCTAGTGAGAGTTTGACTCAAAATCAGAAACTGTCATTGGAAACAAAGATTGATGTAGCTTGGGACTGTGCTATAGAACTTCTAATTTTTTATTACAATTCCTGATGTGTCACTCAACTAAGATTTCCTTTTTGAAGTGAGACTATAGATCACTGTCAGAAGTTGTTTCTGTTTGTACAGTTTTATTTTATACTTTTGTGTATCAATGGTTTCATTGGTGACTAGCCATAACTGGATACCAGCTGCTACTTTACATGCATGATTTTTCTCCTGTCTCACATGCTTGAAAAGATGTTATTTGTGGAAGGATGTAATGACAGAATACCTTGAATATTTCCCTTTAGAATACTTCTAGTTGCTGGCATCCATGCTACTGCAGTGACTTTACATCTTCCACAAATCCTGTAAATATAGCATGGTAGAATCCTAATCTTAATTCCTTTATTTACCCTTAAAACCCATCCATATAGAAAAAGTGCTTAATCTGTGTAGAATGTGCCTGGTTTAACATTTATTGGGCATGTTATAAAAGTTTATACATTCTTGTTTGCCTGAAGCTCTAATGGTTGTAATTCAGCCATATATTTATTCCTGGTCTCTTTATTCTGTAATTGTGGTTTAAATCCCACTTGGATTTCATTTCTTAGATTTACAGACCTTTACAGATTTTTCTTATTTTCCTATCTGGTAGCATAAGAAAATACAAGAATCACTTCACTCCTCCTCACAGAGGTCTAGGGAACATGAATGGGAATTACATTAAGGGTAAATTTCTCCAGTTGAATGTGTTTGGCATCTCAGTATGTATCTGAATTCCAGAATGTATCCTGACCTTTACGGTTTCATCTCTATCTGACTAGATTATGTTTCAGAGAAAGGTCTTACTAGTTTTATATCTGAAATAGATTATCTATAGATGAAACACTTAGAGTTGTACATTCAGCTCTGTCAAAAATACTGTTTCTCTTTTTTCTTATCCCTGTGATGCTCATTTGAAGGATCCTCCAGTTGATCATGCTCATGAGTATCTGTGGGTTTTGTTTTTTTTTTTTTGTTTTTTTTTTTTCTCTTTGTCATGCTGTTATTCCAGTGGAAAACATCAAGGAGTATGACACTTGCCTCTGAAATAGTTCAGGATAAATCCAAAGAAAAGATAACTTATTTCACAGCATTCATTTATATTGTTGCAAAGAGCGGCTACATTTATGCTTATTCACAATACTTTCCCTATGCCAGTGTTAGTTATCAAAGACTGGCATTTGAATGAAGTTGCCTTCTGAAGTTTGCTTCTTTTTTAACAAATGTGCCTATTTTTACACAATATTCTATTTTGTACCAGTAACACGACTTTAGAAGGGTCAAAGATCAAGTCAGATCATCATCCAAAAAATTGAAATCTTGGTCCATCTCTCAAGCTATTACATTTCATTTGTAATACATTAGCTACATTTCATTAGCTACAGATAGTTCCTGTCCCAACACAAGATACTTACCTATATAAAAGTAGCTAATAAATTTATTATTTTAGGGAAATGGAAGAGATCCACAGTTTTGGCAACTGAAAATCCACATTCAGTCCTTGGTTGAATGACCTTGTATATTTTTTACCAGAACATACCTAGCTACCTGATATCTTATGTGAATATTTGTGCAGATGGAACAAAAACCTTAGTACATTGGAACTCCGTAGTAAAGCGTGGGCTGTGAAAGGAATGTCTCATATAACTCTAAATAAACACAGAACCCAAATCATGTACATCTCTACAAAACCAAAAGGGTCCTGGTCACCATGGTAAAAGATAATACACTTCTGTAGATTTCGTCAAAGGCAAAATTTTATAACAAACAATTAAAAAAACAGAAAGGCATTTAAATGTCTCTCTAGAATTCACACATCAGTTAAAAGCCTTTGGTTGTAAATCTGAATAATGCTAAATAAATCAAATCTGACAGTTGTTTCAACTAAATACCTTCTGCTGTGATCTGAATACCAGCTGTCTGATACTTTCAAATACGAAGCAGGTTGCAGAGCTGGATTAACTTCATCCCACCTAGAAAAGTGAAAATGGTGTTCTCACTTCCAGTTCTGTTAAGGTGATAATTAACTAGAAATAAAGTAGTAAAGATGATGCAAATATTGTATGAAATTATGAACTTGCTATTAGTCTGTATGTTCTGTTGAAATAAATGGTAGTTTAAAGTCAATGGGGTCCATGAGATTAAGAAAATTTGAAACTTATTAGACATTTTCTTATGCATTTAAACCTTGAGAAATATCTCAAGGATTTCAAAAAGAAACACCTGGTAAATTAGACCTTGGATTATTTACTGGAGAAAAATAGAGCAATCATAACCTCTGCAACAGCTCTTGAGCAAGAACATGGAAATGCTCTTTCTAGGGATGAAAGAATATTCAGAAAGACATCTAGGTTATCCACTCTGTATTGCAGATTGTCAAGGGAGGCTCAGTAAATTTCCAGGCTTCAGCTGCTTGACTCCTAGCTTCTACAGCTGATTTGTTGTTGGGGAGTGTTCTCCCTGATGTGTTGCTTTCCCTCTGAGGGATCTCTGAAGAAGTGCACTGATATGATGCAGTTTTTAAAAGCTGCACATAGTTTCTTCCCAGGCTGCCTCTCCATCTTCCATGAATCACTGATAGGGAAGCGGTTTTGAATAATATTTCACCCTACTCATTAGAGTAGGACTAATGCACAAAATTTTGGGAAAACCAAAATTATTATCTTAGTATATTTATTGTGTACTTGTTATTTATTGCTTGTTATTCATTTTATTTTATTAGTATTGGTATATTTTTCTTCAAATAGCTGATTATGTTAATAAGTAAAGATGTCAGTTATGAAAGCTAGACTTCATTAAATATTGATTCATAACTCACAAAGCTTGTTCATACTTTATTACACAAATAAAAAAAAATTCCAGAAGCTGTTGGTCTGTATGAACCATTCATGATTTTGGTAATAATTTTCAGGAACGCTGCTGCTGACATGTCACCTGGGGGGCATCTCAGTCATTTATTTACTTTTTGATGTGTTTGATATAACATTGTCAGAACAGGAAAGATGCAAACCAATTAAAAATTCTCCCTATGCTCAAATGGAGTAATTTACCAACACAGAGGCCCTTTGATGCATTCAGTTTTATTGTGAAATAAAACACTGTGTATTTCTTACAGCTTTTGATGAGATTCATTTTGAATCTTTGTGTCAGGAGATGTACAAGTGTTATCTGTAAATGAGAAATGTATGCAAGGTACTCAACTACTGCTGAATTTCAATGAACTTTGTGGTTCTAATGTCATGAAGCTCTGTCAAATGTTAACAGAAATTAAAGGTAAAATTCATATGGAGCTTTCACAAATCACAGCCTTATCTGTCAACATTTTATAATAACCTAACAGTTATGATCTATCAAGGTATTAAAGTGCAATCCTGAGCCCCAAAGGAAAAATCATGACATTCTCAGACCGGTAAAATAACAATAAATATTTTTATTGAACAGAATTGTCAAGCTTTCCTTTCAAACTTCTCTCACTAATTGCATTTCAAACAACTTCTGTTACAAATACTGAGAATAGACAGGAAAAAAACACTGAGACTGTTATAATTTTGAAATACTTTAGATACCACTGGTTTATGTTTATTTAACATTTCTTTCTTCCTTCATTTTTAAAAATAAAGCTGATTTTAAAGTTTTAAAATTTTTTATAAGGTAGTTTTCTTTACAAGCACGCTAAACTGTGGCACTACAATTCTCATTTAGCAGGGCAGGAGAGACATTAAATACATGAAAGCATTCCATCTTATCTGTCAGCAGTAAAGATCTCTGTTATATGAATCTAGACACTGTACAGAAATGTGTAGCTTTACATTCAACTACTTGGCCCTAACTTTGAAAATCTATCAAACCTATGAAGTTCATTGTGCTTATTCAAAACTATATTAATCTTATTTTCTTCTGCTGAAAACCTAAAGGCTTAGAGCCAGATTCTGGTCTGCATTACAGCCTGGTTTTGCTGCTCCAAGGTTCAAAGGGCTAGAAGGCCAATCATAACAGTCAGTGAAGGGTTGGATCAGCTTCATCTGACTCCTCTCTAGCTTTCCAGTGGAAATGTTGTGGAGAATTTCAAGCATTCCCTGTTGTAACGACATCTGCTTGGAAATATCTGAATAAAAAATTATCAGTGAGGATTATATCTTAATTAGTTTGCTGTTGCCTTTTCACTGAATGTTTCAGAAGTACATGTTTGTTCAAGGTGTGGAAAATCAAAGATCAGTTATATATACATATATATTATATACACACGCACACACTCCTCTCCAAGGGGATTAGGCTAACATATGAAGAAGGTTCTGTGATGTTTAAGATGTATACTATGCACCCTCTAATACTGAAACTATTTTTTTCTTACCTGAAATAGTTCAACGTTCAAAAGATCAGGGACAGGATGAAGTACCTTTTACTGCACAGCTGAGTGCCACCATTATGGCACTTCAGAAGATTATTCTTATTTTTTTGTTGTCTTAATCACTAAATACTCTATACAAAGTCAAAGAGAAGGGGGATACCTTCAAATTTATATTTTTTAAGTTTATAAGGGTAGAAGACTCTTATTCAAACCTAATCTTTTTCTGCTTTGACACAGTGTACGATTATACAAGTACACCTAAGTCTTAAATGGGTACCTGAGTATTGGAAATAAATGTGCATTTGGAAAGTCATTTATTTCTCGTATTTTATAAGTGATATATGAAATTTCTAATTGTTGTTTACACTGCGAATCTAAGATCAAGGCTTGTCATCTAGCCTGGTGGTTAGGCCATGTGCTTTAGAAACATGGGTTCAGCTCTCTTTAGCTGGAGATAGATGTTGAAACCATATTTCCCATGTGTCAGGTGGAAGTTGTTACCAGCTGGTCTATTTATTAAGAAGAGGCTGTCTTCTGTTATGGGAATCTGCCCTTTCATTTCCTTTGCAATTTTACACAAGAAAAAGAGCTTTTTGGGTTTCTTCATTTCAGCAACAAAAGTCCTAATCACTTTAAATTTTGTTTGCTCTGAACTATTTTCAAGGAACAATTTTCTCTTCCAGTTCAGTTGCCAAACCACAAATAATCTCTGTCTCCTTATGTTATAAAAACTTAGTCTTAGGTTGAGGACAAACTGTAATAGCTATAATAATTTTAGAGCCTTTAAAGAGCTGTCTTTTTACGACTTTTCCTGTATAGAAATACCAAACCATTTTTTCATACCATTATCCATTTAGTATCATTTTTGTTTATTTGTAATTTTCCATAGAGATAACCTATGTACTCTGTACATAAGTTTTGACAGAGTTAATGTGAATCACCATTCTGAGAGTATTCATATTTAATCTATATGGTGCTGTCATCAATCCAGCAGAATTAACTTGTGGTCAACCATGCTGTTTAGCAAAGTCACAATGTGTTAGAAAGTCACAAAGTGTTCTACTTCTCTAGGAAAGAAAGTGCTCCAGAGTGAGCCTGATGCCTTGGACCTGGAAAGGAGCGTGCCTGGGACTTTCCTTCCTTATGCAAATGGGAAAAAGATCATTGCATAGACATCCTCTTGCATGGGACTGTTTGCACGTTGTGGAAAGTGTTTTTTATCTGGTGGGATAATTTCACTAAAACCAAAGCTAAACTAAAGAATATTTGTCCCACAGGGAGATTTCCTGTCTTCATTATAATCTTCAGTAGCTGTAAGCAAACTTCTAGATGTATGTTGCAGTTGTCAACAGGCCCTTCATCTCAGAACCTTGCTGGGTCTGCAGTATTGCATACACCATTTTCTCAGAATATGTTTGTTTTTTAGACCCTGGCACTTAATATTTCTGACTGGATTTCAACTCTCTTGTTTGGCTTTATCCAGTATTTCCCAGATCTACTTCCATCCCTGATTAGATCCAAGAAATGCAGCAATACAAAAATAATCAGTGGAACATACAGTAAAATTTATTTCCTTCCTAATTTTAAGAATAGTTATGAATGTTTATTTGTAGGGAATAACAGTCTCTGCTCTTTTCATTGTATGGTCTTTAAAATTATTTCATGCAAAGATTATGCCTCTCCTGCAAAAGAAGCACTTGTATTTCACACACTGACATTCTTGACTTACATGCATGTATGAAAGCAAATCTAGAATGCCTGAAGAAACCCCCCAAACTTTTCTCTTAAAATAAAAAAGCCAGGTTTTCAGCATTAGTTCTGAGTTATTATTGTTACTGCATTCCAGCTTCTAGGTGGAAACATTGGGATAGATAGAACTATTGTTAAGTGCTTGAACTGTCATTCTTTGCTAATGAGCTTCTGGTAAAGGAAAGTTGGTAGATGGAAGAAGATTGCTTTCACACTGCGATCTCCTTTTTTGTCCAAGAACAGCCTCAGTGCTGCAGAAGTACTAAGAACTACAGAAATATCATTATAAATTTATTCCAGTGCCTGTTATTTCAGATGGAATTTCATATTATATCAGATCACCAGTGACCTAAAAGTATTGTAAAACTGGTGAGTTTGGAGAAACCAGTGTCATGCACATTTTGAATCCATTTCCGTTTGGAGAGTTTTCATCCTGAGATTACTACCTTTGAACAGGAGAAAGATACTGCTTGGAAAGATAAAAATGGAGATTAGAATTTAATAGGATCTAGAGTCCAGGAAAGACTACAAAGATACCTTTCTTTGCACATGTAAGCATTCAGTAATTGAGAAAATTATATTTTACAACAGAAATATTAAATCCCACTTTAAAACCCATCCTCTGCTTTTGTGGAATAGGTATTCCAAGTATGATTTGCGTCTTTGAAGTTACTTTTTTGTCATACTTAAAACACTGTGTTATGTTAGAATTGTGAGGTGGCTTTCCAATTTTACACAATTTATGTAATACAGTGCATAACTTACATGTTTAATTTTGAGGTATTCTTTTTGTTTTTGTAGAGAATGGATGATTTTTTTATGGTATCAGGGACTAGTATTTCGTGACATAATTACTCCACAGTTAATCTCTTTCTTTTATGGTATTTTTGGAGACACAATTGACTGGAAATACCTAGGGCTATATACTATATTTTTTTCTCATAGGAAATATCCTTGGCTGTAACAGATAACACCATATGTAAAACATGGGAGAATATTTGTGAACAGCAAGAACAGGAGGTCAGTGTCTCTGTGTGAGGTGGATTCTAGAATAATATTTTTAGTTTTGACTTTTCACCAATGTACACAGGTAATGAATATGTTTGCAAAATTTCATCACTGGGCATTATCTTGAGAGCCCTGTGTCTTCAGCTCTCACTCTTTGATGTGTTGCATTGAATAAGTCAAAAAAATCAAATGACTATGTTCTGGAACAAGAGTCTATAGCTTTGCTTTTAGTCACCAGAAAAGTAGTTGGAGAACTTGTAACATTTTACTTACAACTATTAGACTTCAGGAAATTGGAAAGAACTTTGGGTTTGTAAATAAAAATTCAGGTGAATTTCATATGTTCTAAAGATTTGGGGTTTTGCGTAGTTCTGTCTGTTCCTTCTAGACTCTAACAAGTTTGCTATTTCAGCTAAAAGCTTATCCTTTACCTGGCTGCCCAGACTTAGAGTCTACATAACAAAACTAGAAAATCAGATGTGATGACTGGATGAAACCAAAACCAATTCACTTTGATTTTGCCTTAGTATTGCCTTTTTAAAATTAGTTTGTAGGAGCAGTTTATTTTTAATTTCCTGATTCAAATCACTGCACTATACTGAATAAGGTTTCAATGAGCTTGAACACAAAAGATAATAAGCATTTCTTTGTGTTCAGATAGCTTTTGAAGCTTGTTTGCTGGTACCAGACCTTGCTTTCAGTGAGATGGCCACTATGTCTGCTAAAGCCTTCAGGGAAAATGAACGCAAAAAACAGATAACATGAAGACTACATTAAAATGGGAGAAATATATCAGTGTCCAAATTCAGATAGTAGTGTCAAGGATACATAATGAGGAGGTAATAAAGAACTTGAAGGAATAAAGGATCAGACAGTGTCTTTTGAACAGATGGGGACATAAATAGTCTAACATATATCAAAAGTGATAGTATATTGAGTTTAGGAATGTTACTTTACTGTGTTCATAAAAATTTAATGCAAAACAAAAAAACTTGCTTAATTAAATGTATATGTATGCGTATATATATATATGTATATGAAGTCTTAATGAAAAACTTAATATTTGGCATCTTTTATTTTTTCTGTTTAGATAAACTGAAAAATGAACCCTAATGATTTTGGTGCCCAAACTCCCATTAGGATTAGGTATTTCTAGACAGCTTTGAAATCTCAGCTTTATTGGCAGGACAACATTAAAAGCAAAGCACTCATTCCTGGAGAAGCTCTAGTACCTGATCATTCCCTGAAGGCCCTATGCTGTCATTAGCTAAAGTCTTTCTCTATTGCAGCCCAACTCTCTCCTTGAAGCAGGGAAACCTGCACCCTCCGTAACATCATCCTGTCACTATGGAAACAAATGCATTGCTACAATTTATTCACTGGGGGGAAACCTGTAAGCTACTAACCTGGCAATGTGACTGGAATAATTCTGCTAATTCCACGTATAAACCTGAAATCCTTTATTTCACTGTCAGATGGAGAGAAAAGGTGGAATGCAAAACAGTAAAGCCTATGTTTAAATATAAGTGTCTCCCATACTTAGTAAACATCTTTTAGAAAGCTACACAGAGGAGGGAAATACTTGGTTTGTCTTCCTTGGTATGAGTACTTTGTTAGTGTGGATATGAATGCAGCTGTAGGTTTTGTACCTACTATGGGTTTGCGTTTTTATTTTTGATTTTGAATCATCTAAGTCAAACTAAACCCATTCCTCAGTCCATGCATAAACAAATCCGTATGTTACCTGTTTCACTGAAGAAAGTGCAAGGTGAACATTTGGCATAAGTCACTGAAAATATTTTTGAACAAATCTGGTCTGAGTTCCAGGTTTATGATAAAAGCTGGAATCACGTAAAATCTCATCTGGTTTTGCTGAAATTTTTTGTTAGCTTTCTCACAGCCTTCTTGCAAACCATTGGCAACTGTCAACTTTAGCACTGTCAGAGATCTGGACTGGCACAAAAGAGCAATAAGGCATGGATCTTTCAACAATAAATGTGACACTAGACACCAAATCTGTTCATCATCACTCCTCTACAATCTCGTCCTGCACCTTTTGAGGTTTTCCATGTGAGGAATGTGTTGTTTCCCTGGGTAGCAGATAAAGCTGCTTGATCTGAACTACAAACAAGGAAGAACCATTCAGCAGCTTCTGTGCTCTCTTTTGGAAAACATGTCTGTTTTATTTTTCTGTAGCCCCTGCTTCATACTGACATCTTTAAGTAACTCTAAAAAGCAGTTTTCTCTGTGCTTTTCTTTCTACCACTCATATTTAATAATTTCATTTCTAATATTTTTCTTTGCCTCCTATTGCAGCCATCATCCTTCTTTGCTATTCCCTTTAGTTCTTTTCTGAAGGGAATATATAAAATATAGTTCAGTTCTTGCTCAATAGATATTCATGGCAGACAGAAAAAAGAAACAACATGAGTTTATCCTGTATGGGAACTGTCTTTCCATTGCCTCCCCACTTGCTACCAGAGAGACAGTAGGTGATATGTAGCAATATGTATATCTCCTGAGATTCTCCAGTTTTAGAGTTGCCAATAAGGTTTTGTCTGCACACCCAGAGCTTCATTTAGGTGGGGGTTTTTTGCCTCCAAAGAAATAGTGTGTTTTGGATACATTTCTCTGTCATTCTGAATCGTAACAGTGAAAATGAACTTCTAGCAAAGAATTAAATTCTTGGAAACAAAGTTACAAAAGAGAAAATTATATTTTAAAAAATAATTCTAGATTACATTTAAAAGCTAAATTGCTTCTAGTTGCTCTTTTGACCCTTCTTACTTGAGGGGCTGGTGACTCAGCCACTTCAAAATTCAGACTGTACAGATTTGACCACAATGAAATGTACTTTACACTAAAGACAGTGTTTACACCCTGCTTACTTCAGGCCTTTGCTAAGCCAGTTTCTCCATGGTTCTTCTGTTGTACTTTATTTCTCCAGGTCTGGTCTCCAGGTACTTTACCTTTCTTCCACTCAGTCAGTCCTTGTATAGGCTGTTGTAAATTTGTGCACTGTGAATGTTATTAGGAAATCACTATCCCCAGTTGTCCTGGATTAAATTCCTGGAGCTAACAATGTTTATAGTTCAACATATGTTTTTTGTAGTCAGTGAGAAAAATAACCAATACAAACCTCCTGTACTTCTAACAGACTCGCCTAAATAATATGCTTCATGGCACCACTGGATGTTCTGGGGAAGCCAACATTGCTTGAATATTTCTCTTTTACTGCTATTGTTGCTTTGACAGCTTTGATTTTATAGCAACTTTAATCATGTGTATCCTATTCCTTCACCTCTGGCATTTTGCAAATATTCCTTTTCTCAGTTTCTGCTACCATAACTACCTTCATCAAATCATAATTCATCAATCTGTTTCTCCCACACCCACAGGAGAAACCCCAAATGGAGGCCATGTCAGCCAAACAAGAAAATGCTATATGTATACATGTAAGAAAATCTATTCATTTAAAAAAAAAAAAAAAAAAAGAGAGAGAGAAAAAGAATTAGGTATATAAGTTAATGTGACCCCAAGGCAACATTGGCAGTAACTTATGCACTGACAGTTATGAGCCTGTTTATTCTGTGCTCAACCATACATGGAAAAAAGTCCCATCAAATAGAACAACAAAATGGACTTGTGTTATCCTAAAGATACAAAGTAGTAATAAATCATATAAGAAACACTAATGCTATATTTACATTTTCCCCTAAAAAAGTAGAATTATTTTAGAGGCTTTTATTTTACTTATAACATTTATTTAGCTCCCTGTACCAGGCAAACCTGTAGGAGTTTCTGCCTGGATTACAAAAGTTTATAGAGCTATACATGCTATCAGGAGCTATGGAGAATTGTATCTGCAGGGCTCCTAGCAGTTCCCACTTCTTGGACAGTGTAAGATATATTCTTCCTCATCACCTGTCAACTTTTAAGTGAGGTAGATAAGTGTAGGGCCACAAAAATACTTCTGTCTTATTTTGTGACACACTAAGGTGTAATAGCTGCTGGACTTGGCCTCTGAGCAAGAGAGGTTGTGGACACAGGCAGATTTCTTATAGTTTGTAATGCCTTGATTTTTTTTTTTTTTTAATCTGATTTTCTAAATGAGAATGAAAATAAACTAAAATCAAGCTTTCAGTGTGTTTCTGCAACTCCCTCCACCCTAGCCCCCCCTCCAATTATTGTCCTAGAAGATATCTGATAATGAATGTCATTAGGGAAGACAGTACTGCCAGTCAGTCCCGTGCAGGAGATAGTAGCTAAAGATGGACAGTGTTTGTGTAGAATATGATCCTAAGGCAAAAGCCAGTGAGCAGAACCAGACTGACACTTTGCAGCACAAAGGGTTCCAGAAGAAAGTGAGGATGGTGAATACAGAAAGCTGCAGTTGTGACATTTGCAGCTGTGTGTCATTATCTGCAGGAATATATGATTTTTTTTAGGGGAAAAAGATCCAAAGTTGAATCTTTGATATGTCAGATTCCCAGATGACTCCATAGTCATGGGTAATGTAAGCAGTCAAAACTCAAAAGCTAGTACCAAAAAATATGAGATTGACTTTTAAATACAGTACCAGCTGTATTAGTTTAATTAATCTTCTGGCTTCTGATCCAGACTAGTACTACCAGTTCTTTTTTTATGTTCTTATTTACAAAGTGAATCTTGTTGAGTCAAAAGGGAGTCTGTTTTGGTCCAAGTTGGTTCTTTTGATGGTAGGTCTGACTGTATATTAATAAAGCACACTGTAACCATGAGAGCTGCATTCAAAATATATAAAAATTATCTTTTGACTTAAAAAGGACCAGATGCAAGACCACCAAAACTCTGTAAAAGATTCCTTTTAAAACTTGTCCCGTATGATCAGAAATGGGAGTATATATTTTTATGCATGTAAAGAAATAACATTTACCTGCTAAAATTCTATCTTAAGATGCAGATCAACAGGTTCTAAAAATTTCTAAATAACTGAGTACTGTGGATCCCAACCCATCAAAAGGATAACCTATATAGATTATTGCCCACATAGTATTCTCAGCAGATGCACATTTTCTGAAGAAAGGAGGAGGAAAAACAATTACCATTTGAAAAGATAACTGAGATGTAAAATTAACAAGTATTTTTCTAAGCAATGTCTGAGTTTCAAACCTGAACAGGAAACACTGAACTACATGCAAAAAAATTGTGCTGTTAAGGTTTTCAATAGCAAAGCACTAATGAAGGAGAGCTGTTGAGTAACACACCTTCTGCTGTGAATCTCCTGCATCTTGCCTAAGATATAATCAACAGAGAGAAGAGGATCCATTAAATCCTTAATAATACATGAAAGTATCAACTGATCTAAGTAGTCATTTACAATCCATCCAGATATTAGAAATGTAGAAAAAGAGCATGGTTTTATGTCTTTACCTCAATCTTCTCCACTTAGAAGTGATGTCATTCCTACGTGAGATTGATGGGAATGACTTGCAATTAATTAGAAACCTTAAGCAGCTCAACAAGCACTGATGACATTCAAGAGATATTGTTATAATTACATAACATAGTTAGTTGAACAAAGAGGCAATAGGAGAATGTTGCTATATAGCAGCTCATCAATACTACTGATGCTACTCCTTATGCTTGACCATTTGTTCTGTTATATTTTATGTAATTAATTTTTCTTAAGCTGTTGAAAGCTTGTATGTCATTTTCCTGTAGACTTAACTGTGATGACACACAAAGCTTATTGCTTTGTCTCAAGATTAATTTCATAAAATGAAGAGCTATTATAGTTAATTATAATGTACTTTTGAAGTAAAGTAGCTCTTTTGTTTATGATGTAACATATTCTCCTTACTCAAATGCAAAAATTACTAAACTGATTTAAATCACCAGTTTAGTTTCACTGAATTAACCACTATCATGTACCAAAACAAGAATTTTCAGACGTTTTTTTTTTGGTATAGTGTGTCAAGCAAATGAAAAAGATTTTGTTAATATACTGTGTATAGCATGCATCTTTCTCTCCCCCCAAAAAATACTTCATCTCAGCTAAGGGCATTGGTGTCTATTGCTAGCTATGTATCTCCATGCCACAGCACAATGTTAGATAGCAAGAGCCTAGCTGAGCGTGACAGTGTAGTATGCCAAATAAGCTCAGACACAGTGAATATTAACTCTATTATCTCAAAGGGAATGCTGTGCCATTGTAGGTATACAGTTTTAGTATCCACTAGCATGAATACTAGTGAAGAGATACGTTACAGCATTAAGGTACAAAATTGAACACTGCAGATGAAACAAACATCTTTGTTCCTTTTCAATGACAGGTAGAAACCCAGAATGTAATCAATTGGCTTGATGTAACAGGGCAAGTGTTATCAGGAGTTTCAAAACAATCCTCTTCTTCCAAATGGCCCATGAAGGAAGGAGACAAACACAAAGAATAAATGCCATCCCAAATGCTGTTCTCTATGTTGTTCCTGTAGAGGTAACAGGAATTTACAACAAGCAGTAAAAACTTAATTTTCCACCTTCAAGTAAGTAAATATTTCTCTGAAATATGCAGGTGATTGATTTTCTGACCAATAAATCTCCATTATGCGCAGGGATTTTGTAATCATTAAGTTAGCAGGTTTGTCCTAAAGACTGTTATAATAGTTACATGTCTGCAGGCCACTCCTTATATTTAATTTTCTATGAATGCTCAAAACCAATGTTGAACAGAATCCCTTTCAGAGATATTTCAGTCCTTTGTCAATTTTAATTTGTAATATTGTGTGTTGATTAACATGGTCTTATTAACTGCTTTTGTAGGATAGGAATCCAGAATCTAAAGAGGCAGCTTTGTAAACTTTGTTGCTCTCTTTGCTCTTCCTTACTCTATTTCAGTCTGTATTAGAAAAAACTCTTATTTACCAGTGTAGCTCAGCACAGATACGGGTAAATGTAATTTCCTCTATGTGCAATATGGCATATCCACTCACTGTCCTCTCTAGAACATCATAATTCTCTGCAAATTTTACTTGCATTGTTAAACTGGGCAGGGGTCTTCTGTTATGTAGAATACTTTATTTAAAACTAAAATACTTAGGCAGAAAAAAAAAAAAAAAAAGCAAACAAAACATTTTAGTAGCTTTTCTGGTTAAATCTCCATGGCTATGGGTGCAGGTCCTGTTTTTTCTTAATCATCCTTCTCTTAACTATGGTTGAAAAGACAAGAAAATAAATTAATAACTGTTTCATCTATTATAATCTGCTCCCACTCTCTGCTGTTTTTAGATACTGGCAAACACAGTCCCTCTGACTTCTGAGCTGTGTACTGCCCAGGGTAAGGGACTGTATTTCTTTTTTTCCTTCCACTTCCCAATACTGCCCCGCAGCTTTCCCTTCTTCCTCCCAGTGATCCAGCCAAATTAAATTCCTAATGCCAGTGAGCCCTCTTGAGTTGTGAAGAATTAGATTTCTCCCATTCTTTTCATTCATCTCTGAAATATTATGTACTAGGATACAATAAGTTCCAGTATACAGCATATAGTGATAGGATTCTGCAATAAATCTGTTCTAAGTGAGACCTGTTATACAACTCACTAATCTCATATATTCACCTGTTCTACATCTTGCATCTCATCTCAGATCTATCAATAGAGAGAAGATCCATTTTTAATAATGTATTATAGAATTTACTTCTCTGTGTTGGTCCAGAAGGTGTGTAAAATATAGTCTGTTTATATATACTCTGCAATTTAAACTGTTGTAGAACTTCCAGACAAAAGTTACAGAAATTCACAAAGGCAGAGAATACATTATTAATAAATCTGCTGTCATGTGAGTAAGGGCAACAAGAACATAAGGCTGAGGAGTCTATCAAGACCACTGAATTCCATCCCTTGACTTTCACACCATAGATTTAAATAAAAATATATAGTCAAAAGATTTACTCAGTTACTGTTAACTTCTTTTATGTTAACCTTATATTCTTTATACTATGCTGGATTAGACATTACAGTATTCTCAATTACATTCTTCCAAAATCAAAAAGGCACAAAATGTCTTCAGTCACTGATTTGACTGGTGATGTTTTGTGAAAGTTAGTGTCTGGAAAGAAATTAGAAGAAAAATAAAGTGGTGAAAAGACAGAAGCAACAGCCCCCCCACACAACAAACACAAATTCAACCCGTACACACACACACACACCACCCAACCTAGTATGCTTTTAGGTTGTCCCTGAACAAATAAATGAACAAAACAGACTGAGAGGTTTGTTGCTCTAAAAACTGAGGCAGTAATGGTTTACGAAACCAGAAACCTGTGCCCTGTGCTAAGGGGAGCAGGATTTTGCACGTCTTTGAAGAAAGAAACATCGCATCAATTTCTTCAGAGAAAGGGTACTGAGAAGAAATTTCTTCACCTGACAGAGTCCTGAACTTTAACTGAATGTTTAGGTCAAGAAGGGGCAATAATTTGAAGAGCTTATCTTTAGTCAATATCATCCTGAATGATTAAAGCAATTTAACTTATATATTTAAATAACATCAGCCACTGTTGAAATACAGACTTTTTGGATAGCATGTTTCATGTAATGTTGCATTTTTTTGGACCAAGTGCATTAGTTTTCTGTGTTTCTGTGGTGTTCCTCCCAATTTTCTCCTGACCACATTGTTGAAAGAAGTCTGAGCTACAAGTTTTGAGTGCCAGATCCTGATTTTAAATTTTCTTGTGTTCAGAAATATTTGGAACTGTGAGTTTTGTTTTGGCCCGTTTCTCACCGTAATTAAATATATTACACAATATTGGCCTTGCTGCTGGTCCCTAGGGTATCCCACTATTAATCTTTCCTATACTGAGAATGGGCTATTTATTCCTACTCCTTGCTTCCTGCCTATTAACCAGCTTTTAATCACTGACAAGAATTTACCTCTTACCCTGTGGTTACTAAATTTCATTAATAGTCTCTTGTGAGGAACTTTATCAAAAGCCTTTCAAAAGTCATAAGTATATCATATTCATTGCTGCTTCTTTATCCACTGTTTTGTTTACCATTTCAAATAATCATAGTGGGTTTTAGAAGCATAATTCATCTTAGTCAAAGCCAGGTTTTCTTTCTTTATTGTATCATTCTATACAACACAGTCTTCTTTCTTTTAAATTATTGCTTTAATTTTTTTATGGTGCTGCAATGTGTTTGTAATGTAACAGGAAATGTGCTGTACCATCTTCAGTGATATGACTTTATTTTTCTAGGACTCAAGAAAGCTTTCCTGCCCACATTTCTTTTCAAGTGCCCACTCTTCCATAATTCACTCTAAAATAAAATCCGTCTCTCTGTTTATACACTGGTTTCAGCAAGGGGATCTAACACGCAGCTGTGTGTTGATTTGGTTGGGAATACGTCATATTATGATTCTGACAAATATAAATATTTTTCTAAGGAATGTAACATAAAACAGTCATACGTGGTTCAGTATAGCATGATCTTAGATTGGAAAAGAAGCTCTGTAAAATAGAAATTGCTATTCATCTCAGCTATTAATTCTCAAAATTATTTAAGATCAGGGTTTTGAATAATTTAGGCAGATAGCTGTGTGTCCCAATTTTATGTATGTGAAATCAGGTATCTGTCCATGACAGTGGGCAAATAACCAAAGGGAAAGAAGATGGATGAAGCTTAAGAAGGGGGGTCGTGAATTATCTTTTCACTACTGAAAAGCCCAGTATAACACAGGCAATTTAACAATCGGTCTCAGAAATCTTCATTCTCCTCATTGAGTAAAACTCAACTCTCGTTAGTCTCATGCTCAGCATGTGACAGGATATCGAAGTCTGGCATGTGCACTAGAGTCCTTGAGTAAACTGATCTTTGTCTGTAGAAAACAGAACTCGATGTGTGTTTGGGATACAGTGTGACCCTGATTCTGATCAGTGGCTGTAATTAAAAACATAGTTTGTACTTCTTCTCATAATGTTTTTATGGCATTGGGCACTAATTACCAAATTAATTAATTAAACCCTTAACTGCTATTACATATTATTCTTAAATATCAAAGAGCAAAAATACCATATAAAACTTCTCTTTTATTTTCTGGTAGATGATTTGTACATTGAAGAGTAATTAGAATGGCATTGAAAATACACCAAATAAAATTGGATTGTGATACCTCCCTTAACAAAAATTTTTTCCAGAGAGTCTGTCATAACAGGGCATTGATCCCTGATTATGGTACTTAGGTACTACCAAGGTATGAATAAATGATGATAGACTAAAACTTTCCACTGCTGACTGCAGTACTTCATATGCTGTTTCAGCTTTCTTGGCAGACCCTCTCCCCCCCACCCTCCCCTTACCACCTCCCTGGTGTTTTTCTCTTCCTTCAGTCAATACCAATGGTTCAAGTGACAAATAAAATTTCTGTCTCTCAGTACTTCTCTAGACTACAGGTTGGAACAAGTGAACCATTAGTCACTTCATGAAATCCTCCTTTGTGCGACCAGGCTGAGAGCAGTTGCACCTTTATGCATATTTTATGCACATTTATGGGCTGCATTTCACAGCGCTGTATTTAGTTCCATTACAGTTTTCCATCATATTGCTCTTTTATTATGGCATTAATTATGTATTGTTTTTACTTTATCTTACAGTATATTTTTACAGTATTTTCTTAGTTGTGTTTTATAATGTTTGTAAAGTTAATTTGTAACAGTAAGGCTAATGTTATCCTGGCACTTTACATTAGGCAAGTTGTTATTTTCTGAACACTTTTGTTTTGCTACCTCTTAAATTTCCTTTTAAAAAAAAATCAACATTAAAAAGTCTGAGACACTAAATAATTCATAAGCAAAGGGAATTTTTATAAAAATGTAAGAGCTTTTTTTTGGAAGATGATATTCCACTGTCACCATTCCAGGTCATAGGAAGCAACCATGTTGAAAGTGGGCCAGAGTCAACCTGAGAGATATGGTGAAAGTAGCTAATGAAAATGACTTAATGAAAATAGCATATAGACTTACATTCACAGTGATACGAAGTCTTTTCTCTCCACAGGTATTTTTTATTGCCCACACATGATCAGCCTCTGATTTGGCAACAACTAGATGAATGAGTCAGTTATAAGTTGTGGGCTTTTCTAGAGGTAATTCAGGGCACTGAGAGGAGAATCCTACTGTCTTTGAGATGAGTTTATAACAGAAAACACTGGGTTGTTTCAGAAGTTCTAATAAAAGGGTTATGTATGCCAAATAATAGTATGCAGGTAAAAGTAAAACATTATCATCATGAGTTGTTGGGATACATTGTGATTGCTTGCAAAAAAAAAATGTTGAGCTTGTATAGGAGATAAACTCATACCCAATATTTTCATTATAATGCCCTAAGAAAAAAATAAAAAAATATTTTTGTGTGGTATTAGAGGCTCTAATGAGACTTATTTGAGTAACATCACCCCAGAGTTTGGAAAATCTGTAGGTTTAAACAAATAATGACTGTATTGTCATGAAGGTAGTTTCAGTGATACTGTGTTGTACTTAAACTAGCAAGTTCCAGCAGAAGCCAGAATAAGGCTGGAAGTGTAGCACACTTTGCAGCCAGAATTGTTCATACCAGGAGATTCTTGCAGTGAACATTTCCCAGCCCATGTTAGAGGCCAATGATGCTTCTGATTGACATAGTGGGTGTGGGTGGCAAATCTGGTCTTGAGATCTGAGCTTGAATCTGCCACACTCAGTAGTGCAGATGCAGCTGGTAAAGACTAACCCTGCAACAGAATTCATCTGCAACTCTGAGGTTGCCTCTGCCCAAGGAGTACAGCTCAGCCCTGGCAGTGGGAAGTTACTGCACAGGCAGCAGTGGTACCTAGTTTGGTGCTACATAGTTTGAAAAACTGAGGACAGCCTAAGTTTTACAAACCCAGAGTATATCTTCCTGTAATTGAGGTTCAATGAAATAACATTATGGAGTCCTACCTTCTATTTCAGATGGAGACTTGATTCATTGTTTTTTTAATTTCCTGTCTGGTAACATACCAGTTGTTCTTAATTTTTGGTGGAAAGATTTATTAAAATCAGTCTTGATTTATAAGATACTAAAAAATTGTCCAAGTCTCTATTAAGGATGAGTAAGAAGTTCTGCAATATTCATAGAACCAGAAAAAAAAATGCTAATAGACAAAATCTTTGATTATGTCTTCCTGCTTTATTTCTAGAACTTCCAGCTCTTTGAATTTATTACTGTATAAATTCTTTTAAAAAATGTAGCAACTACATTAACAAAGCTGAGTATGTTTTTATATTTAATTGCTAAACACCTGCAGATCTGAGAAATTGTGGCTCCTGACAGCTTTTGAAAATCAAACCATGTTACGTTTCATATTGAGCTTTTCCACATATTTTCTTCTGTTTTCAGAAGACAGAATAAATCTTGTGAGTCTGGTGATTGTTTGAGAACAGTCAATTTGAAGCTATTTGTCCATTTGAAACAAAGATTGAAAAAGGGAGGCAAAGGGAAAAGGTTGGTTTGACCTTTGTTGCTGTTTTGCTGTTTTTAAGAGTACAAGAATTATTTTCCTCTTTCATACTGCTTTTCTAGCTGCTGGCACAGTTGGAGTTCTAGCTTCCTTTCCTACCTGAACACTGACTCCTTTTTCCTATCTAATTTGGGGTGGCCAGGAAAGAAAAAATATCTAAATGTAAACAGAGAAAACAAATACTTAGAGATAACAAGTAAAGTGATCATGAATGTACTTTCTCCCTCAAAAGCTTTGCCATTTTCATCCTTTACTTAATTATAAGAGTCATGTTGCACATCTATTCCGTTGTTCCTGCTTCAGTGATATTATTCATTCCTGCAAATTCTCTGGCCAAAAAAAAAAGTTGTAAATCATTCTGACATAAAAATTATAATAGAATTATAGAAATATTTGGGTTGGAAATTACTTTAAAGATCATCTAGTTATAAACCCCTCTGCCATGGGCAGGGACAGCTTCCAACAGTCCAGGTTGGTCAAAGCCCCGTCCAAACTGACCTTGAACCCTTCCAGGGAGGCGGCAGCCACAGCTTCTCTGGGCAACCTGTGCCAGGGTCTCACCACCCTCACAGGAAAGAATTTCTTCCTTTGATCTAAATCTACCCTCTTTCAGTTTAAAACCATTACCCCTTGTCCTAAAACTACACTGCCTGACAAAGAGTCCCTCCCCATCTTTTCTGTAGCCCCCTTTTAGTACTGGAAGGCCACTAGAAGGTCTCCCTGGAGCCTTCTCTTCTCTGGACTGAACAACCCCAACTCTCTCAGCTTGTCCTCATAAGGGAGGTGCTCCAGCCCCCTGACCATCTTTGTGTCCTCCTCTGGACCCACTCAAGCAGGTCCATGTCCTTCTTATGTTGGAGGCCCCAGAGCTGGACACAGCACTGCAGGGGGGGTCTCATGAGAGCAGAGAAGAGGGGGAGAATAATCTCCCTTGACCTGCTGGCCACACTTTTCTTCATGCAGCCCAGGATACAGTTTACTTTCTGGTCTGTGAGCAGACATTGCTGGCTCATATTCAGTTTTCCATCCACTAATACCCCTAAGTCCTTCTCTTCAGGGCTGCTCTCAATCCACTCATTTTCCAGCCTGTATTTGTGTATGCGATTGCACTGACCCACATGCAGGACCTTGCACTTGGCCTTGTTGGAGTTCATGATGTTTGCACAGGCCCGCCTCTTAAGCTTGTCAAGATCACTCTGGATGGCATCCTTTCCCTCCAGCATGTCGACTATACCACTCACCTTGGTATCACCAGCAAACTTGCTGAGGGTGCACTCAATCCCACTGTCCGTGTCACCAACAAAGATATTAAACAGTATCAGTCCCAATACTGACCCCTGAGGAATGCCACTCATCACTGCTCTCCACTTGGACATTGAGCCATTGACTGCAACTTTTTGAGTGTGAACATCCAGCCAATTTCTTATTCACCAAGTGGCTCATCCGTCAAATCCATCTCTCCAACTTAGAGACAAGGATGTCATGTGGGACAGTGTCAAATGCTTTGCACAAGTCCAGGTAGATGATGTCAATTACTTTTCCCTTTAGCCACCAACACTGTAATTCCACTGTAGAAATTCTGGAAATTTGTTCTCAATTTACACTTTATTCTTTTTTATACATAGGTGAGCTACTTGAACCCAAATTATGGCCCATGAGGAGGTTGAATGAGTTCTTTCGCCGTCCATACTTTCTTGTCTCCCTTCCTTTTTTCTGTTTTTCCCACTCAGGGACACAGGGTGGGTTCAGGCATGATGAAGGCAAATGGAGGGGTGTGTAGTCATGGCTGGGAGCCCAGCTGTGCTTGGTACAGCATCAACACTTGGAGTGCTGGGATCAGCTCATCGCTGACTCCCTTTGCTCACTGTCCCTGCGTGTTGGCATGAGGTTGTGCCTCTCTGGGGAGAAGGTGGCTGAGTAGAAGTGGGAGCAAAGCCCAACCAGTGCCCTGGTGGGAGTGGATCTTGGCTGGCTTGGAGGAAGCCTCTGAGGAAGCCCAGGGGCAGACAAGATCCGGAGCATGTAGGTGCGGCAGTAAAGTGTGGGTGCCTTTCCCCAGCTGCCTCGCAGGGGTGACTTGGTGATAGTGCTGTCAGCGACAGACTGAGGTTTCTCCCTCTCTGTGTCCTGCTCTTTTCTTTGGTTTTGTACTTTTGTGCGCAGTGCTTGACAGCTCTGGTGTACAAATCAGACACGTTAGCAGCTTTCAATGAGCAGCACAACAGGTAAGATTAGAGCTCAAGAAACACCCTGTGTGCCACTGCAGAACGTCCAGCTTGGCAAAGTGACAACAGCTCCCATTGGTACTCGTATCCATGCTGATGCAGAGCAGAAATTATGAGCTGTTTCATGAATTTACTAAAAGTAATGGATGTAGGTACTGCAACAATAACATCTGAATCTGAAAGCAGTACATTAAGCAGAAATCACTTTCTAAAGAAGGATCATATAAAACAGCATTAAGTTCATCTATAATTAGGCAATTATTTAGAATTCATGTACCTTTTAAAATCATTAATTACATTCAAAATAGTAGTTTGTAATGCATCATTTTAAATTAAACTTATGAATTTAGATATATCATTAGAATGAAAATAGATATATAAATTAATGTAATAGTTGTGAAATAAACCTAGGTATATATTTGTGCCTTGTGAATATAATAGATAACAAGGAAAAATAATTTCATATTAAAATCTGGGTAACTGCAGGGCATTTACTAAAACTAATATTATCTTAGTTAACTTTCAAATATAAAAAAGAGCTGGGTAAATAACTCTGTATGAAATCTGAAGTATAATTTATAATGAATTTGTGCTAATGATATCTAATGTGCCTAGTTAAAATGAAAGCTTTATTGAGAATAAATGTTACTCATTTACTTCAAAGGGAGTTACCAGACATATGTAATTTGACGGTAATTTAAAAAATAGAACAATATTGGCTAATAAATACATGATTTACAAATTTCCGTGATGAAAATGAGATATGTAGAGTATAAAATTTTATTTAATTGTGTAATATTAAAAAAATAAAATCTCCACTTGAGAATATTTTAGTTGCAAAACAACTAAAAAAGAAATTCCTGAAAAGCTCTCTCTATGATGAATTCTTAAATAATAAGAACTGCTACTTAAGTCAACTTATGAATAATTTTAGTGAAATGTTAAGTTAGGCATTATACTGGTACGATGAGGTATAGCTTTCTGGAAATGTTTAAGAATTAGTATTTTAAGTTCAGTTAATTTGTATGGCCAAAACATACATGGACCCTGATTCCATCGACTGCTGTCAAATAATTTAAGCAAAAGCAGGCTTGTGTCCCATATATATTTTATTCCTATTTTTTATGTATAAAACATTAATATTAGCATTAGGTCTGTTTGGGTTCATTAAGAGAAAAATGCAGCTGAAAGAACCACATTTTATAAAACAGTCATTGTTTTTAATGAATGTATAAGTAGTTCTACTGTAATAAAGTGAAAATCTATCCTGTAGATATATTTTCCTCCGATTTTTTTCACAGGCATGAAACTCCTAATTTAGTATGACTTCTTCTGGAATATTTTCCCCCGTATAACTTTTCACGTTTTACAGAGGAACCATTCAATCATCCTTATGGCTTGCAATATAAAGATTTGTTCCATCATTAAGGGACTTGTAGAGACCTTTGCTCATATTACTTGTTCCATGGGGAATATTGGCTTTTTTTGTTTCATTTAAAGTGAAGCAATACTTAGTGCATCATTTCTGTTTAAAATTCACAAAACCAGAGGTCTTGCAGCCTCACAGAGCCGCACATTGTCATGTCTTGCTTAATTTACATTAAAGAATCTTTAGCCAAACAAAAAGGAAATCATTATCTCATACTTACCTAAACCAGCATATTTTATACGTTTAATATCAAATCCTCCAGTACATTTACATTTAAAGATATGAGTGTTATAACCTGGCTTCCTGGGATATTCAAGGAATTGCAGAATCATATCTGTAAAACCTACTGATGTTTTCAGCTTTTTCAGACAGTGAAAGGACATTGTGGAGTTTGTCTGATTGTCAGGTTTTTTGGTAGGAAGTTGTTAAGACTGGTAGGAATCATATTACCTCAACTATTTTTTGCAGGGACACCTACAGAAACAATTATAAAAAAACTTTACTGCACTGAAATTAAAATTTGAAACCTTTTTCTAATCTGTTCTGTAGCTGATATCCTAGGGCAGTAATTTGATTTGATTGCATGTTGTATCATTGAAATCTGATTCCAGTGGATTAGATCCATTCTCCAGTGAGCTGCAGCCATTAGTGATGCACAAAGAATGAAAGAATGAGAACGAGCTCTTCCGAAAAAGGAACTTTGCAGCTAAAATGACAGTTATATCACTATAAATGACAGCAAAGACAAAGCAGCTCTAGTGTCTCATCCAGTTCACTAACACATATTAGATATAACATGATAAAAATTCTTTGTCAAGGAAGTCTTTTTATTTATCAAAGATACAGACTTTGGAGAAGAGAGGTATCTTATTTTCTGCCCCATGCAGTGAGACCAGCAATACAGCATGGCTGGCCTAGATCACACTTGTTTCCTGTTAACCTGACTGACACATTTGTACCTACCCTTACGTATTTTTGTACCTTTGCACATGGACCCTTGAGCTGCTTGGTCCCCGTGTAGTTGTACTTGCTTCTTCATAAAAGCCTTGGCAAAGGCTGAAGGAGGTTCCTATTATTGTGACAGTATTGCTGTCTCTAACTCTGGTTAGCAAACGCATTTCCTCTCTCTTAGTGACAGCCCTTCTCCCATACCTGCTGCTACCAATGATTTTGGTTGCAGCAGTTTAGTGGCATCCTGAGGTAGTCAAATGCTCAAGTACCAGGTTAGTCTGTGACAGAGATGTCATATGCCTCATTCATGCAGTACTTGTGTGACACACTGATGAGCTCAGAGAAAATAAAAGTAAGGGAACACATGCACATTTTGTTAGACAAGTTCCACTTGTGGGGTCAGTACCATTTGCATGGATAAAACTGTGCCCTTCCTTCCTAGACATATGCTTATTCCAAAGAAGGAGATCATTGCTCAAGGGAGAAGACTCTGATTTATCTGCATATCAGCAAATCTGACTTTTCAGTAATGGTACTCCAATGTTGTGGCTTTAACAGCAGTCCACACCTAACCAAATTAGGAATGTTTTCTTACCTTCCACATCTTGAGAAAAGTGTTGTCCTGCTGTCTGTGCATCTGTTTTCCTCTCCTCTGGAGGAAAAAGCTGTGAGACAGTGGGACAAGGGTTCGTAAAAATCTCAGGATTTGCCAAAATATTCTGAGCATGCCTAGAAGGCAGACTTCAGGATTCTGGAGAGAAGTTTCACTGGGAAGTCCAGAATTCTGGCTCACATTATTTTGATTCATTCCTGTTGTGTCTGAAATATAAAACCTCAAAATATCAGGAGAGTACTGAGAATATGGATACGGTTTTGTGGGCTATGGGGCTGTCAGAAATCTTCCTTTTTTTTTTTTTTTTTTTTTCCTTTAGATTTTGGATAGTTTGTTCCTCATTTTATTCTTCTTCACTTATTTCTATGCTCCAAGCTAAAGGAGAAACATGATTAATACCTACATTGTGTTGTATACTGTCAGTTTCGGATGGCCGCAGACCTTTTCATCTAATCAGCACTCATGTGTCAACTAATGCAAGCATAACACTAAACATGTTCTGATCATCCCCCAGAGAAATGACATTTCATCTCTAGATGTTCATTGTGAGAAATCCAAAATGTTTTTCTCATTGGCCTGAACACTGACTGGATATCAAGAAAACTAGCTAAATTCAAAAGGTCAGATTAGACAATTCTCAAGCGAACAGATGTGACTCTAAGGTTACTGCTAGGTACTTCATGTGCACTTTTTAGATTTGTGTTGGGAATTGCATTTCTGAAACAGTCTCATAGGTGTTATGCAAATTCAAGCGTAAATCATCAGGAGACCAAAACCAAGCAAGTCTAAACCCTCAGTAATACATTTATTGCACATTAGATGTGTCAAAGCAAAACCCAAAGACATACCCTTTTGTGGAGAAAAACCTTAATTAGATGATAAATGTAGAATTCTATGACCTGATAAGTAATCTTGAGATTTTTTTGAATGACATTTTTTTCAATTAATAGCAAATTATCTGAGGAAAAACACTCTTAGATGGCATGTTCTACTGAGTGAAATGTAAGATTGTTTCTCTCATGACTACACACAGTTCTCATAGCCATTGACCACAGGTGTCAGCATACTGTCAAGCCATGTACAGACCTCTATATATATTGGGATAATCAGGACTGTACTACAGTAAATAAAGTGCAAGGCAAAGTAATGTATTTTTATTGTAGGATTAGAAAAGGATTAGTGTAATTGGATACAGATATTGTATGATGATGTGAGAATGTTATTTAAGTGAAAAATCCTGAAAGGATTACATTCTCATCCCAACAGTTAAAAACATCTCAGATACATTGTATTTTCAATAGTGCTGAGTTACAAAAAGTTCTGAGTATCCATGTTGTCTGTACTGATGACCAGTTGCACATAAACTTTGCAAGTGTCCTTTGGATTAATGGATGTCAATGCTTCAGTGTTTGAATTCCTAACCTGTTCAATTCTGTGGCAATTCACAGGTCAAAAAGTTGTGGCACTTCTCACTGCTGCGCTCTGCAGTTCCTCAACATGTTCCTTGACTGAAAAGAACTGATCAGAGATCCCAATAAGAAAAAAGTTTTTAGATTATATTAGTTTAATTTCATAGTTCCTGCATTGGAAATAAACTCAATATGATAGTTCGTAAAGATAAAATGCAGAGAACAAAAATTCATGTAAGTAGAAAACTAAATATAGCAAATGGTCCCATATTTATATCTAAGTAGTCAGAATACAAATAAACATCCTTTGAAAAACACATCAGTGCTTCCAATTAAGGTAATATGATTGCATGCTTTGAAGTGGAACAATGGAAAATTCTGACAATCCATTGTATTAATATGAGGCACAGACTTCAGAGATGTACAAAAATAACATTTAATCTGTATAAAACATCTGCTACTATATACTTTTTGTATAATATTTGTGTATTTTGTGTTTACACACACACTAGATCAATAAATAGATACCTAACTAGATAAATATATATTATGTGAAATATGGTCCAATCTTTCAATGTTTTCCACAGCTCAGATTTAGAGAAGTATGAAGTTTTTACACATTAAATTTAAGTGCATTTTTAGTAGGTACAGGTGCTATAATGAAAACATGTGATGCTAAGGCCCTTTACCAAAGAAGGCATAATCATCTGCATGGCCATAACTGGCAGAATTTTTACAAACTGAAAAGGCAGTTTGTATATACAATTAGTCCTTGTAAATTCTTCCTACCAGCAAAGGTGAAAATTTTCCTAGTGGGTGTTCTGACATTGATATTTTTTCATTAGAAGTATAATGTGACCAGCAGTTTGTTGTAGACATGTACAGATCTACGACCTGTTTGCTTATACATGGTCTTTTCTGCTTGATGTATAATGTGAAAGCCTTTTAAGATATTTGTGCAATATTACAACTTTCTATTGAGGTCATAAAGTTTTGCTATGCCTAGTTTAGAAATAAAGTTTCTCAAAAAGTGAGGAAGAAAGCATATTATATTTATATATTACCAAAAGACTTGGGGTTTAGTCATGGATCAGGATCTTGCCTGTGCTAGATTTTGTAAATCTGTAGATGAGTGGAATACCCTAAGATCCCTCTTGGCAACACCAGCGGGGTACTGGTTGGTAGTAAATGCAACAGTGACCAACTTAGAGTCACATTTGAGCAGGGGGCTTGCTGGTGAAAGTATCTGTACAGGCTGATTCCATATGTAGGCAGAGGTGGGAAATCTCAAATTCTCAGTTTGATCGATCTGACCCTAGAATGGTGATGATGGAGCACAGCAGCTCTGTGATACGGCAGAGCCTAGAAAGCCTGGAATTAGTTACTAATGGAAGTATTCAGTCATGCATAAAGTGAATAAATAAGATGCATGCATATTTGTTCAGTTGAAATTTCTCATTAGCAGTTGTCGTTATTGGTAAATAAAAATTATCAGTGTTTCATCAATTATACCAATGGCTAAACAACATAAATAATCTACTGGTGCTTTTTCTCTTTGTATCACATACTCTTTTTTTTTTTTTTTTTTTTTTTTTCTTATTTGGAAATTTGTGGTAGAGCATTCTTCAGTCAGAATCACCAAAATGGGTGTTTACATCACAGCGTGTACTCGTGGGACTCTTTTGTCTTGATTGTAAAATTGATATCTTATAAGTTAAACAACTCCAACTAAAACCAGCTGGTTTGTCATAAATATTTATTTATGGGCAGAGGTTTACATTAGTTGTTTTCAAAAGATATGAGCTACATTTATCTTCTTTGGGTGCATTCCCACAATAGAGTGTTCTGTACAGCTAGTACTGATTTGCTCGCAGTGTCTTTTCATGAGAAGGGAAGGCAGCTTCCTAACAGAAATGAGTAATTGTTGTTTACTCTGCCTCTTTAACAGTCTGACCATTGAAGCAGTTTGTCTAAAATACTATTTGGTTACTAGTGAGGAAAGTGGGCCAGGATGCAACTCCAGGCCTACAGATTTCACATCAGGAGGCAGAGGGAGATAAAGTGAGTTCATCCCCAAAAGGGGTCATTTAAATCATTGATATATGCCAGTGCAGATCAAAGGGGAAAGAGCATGTAAAATACTACCTCTCTGATTTGGAAATGTTTTAGACTCTGTTAGCACTTAATGGCAGGCTACAAAAAGTGCAGGACAGAGAATCAGGGCGAGGGGCTGACACCAGGTGCCTGAGATTGTTCCTGTTTGCTGCTCCCTGTACCTGGGATTTGAGAGCATGGCTATCCGCCAAAGCTCACTGCAGAGCTAGCCCTCTCCTGATGGTGCGGGGAAAAGGGACGCAGTGTGCTGGTGTGGCTGTGCCAACCCCACGCTTTTCCTGTGGGGATTTTTTCCATGGAGAGCATTGTCACTGTTGGCTTCCTGGATAAAAGCCTGGAGCAAGTTTCAAAGCTGAATCTAGAAAGTCTTTGAGTTGTTTCCACACTCCTTCCTTGAAAGAATGCTCAGAGGCAAAGTATTTGATTAAACCAAGGGGTTTGTGAATGGGATAAATGAAATTAGAAGATGTTAAGGTGGGATGTATAAAGTGACGGATAATAATATTTGCAACTGCTATCGCTAGTTGGAGGATTGTACTTGCTGCTATCTCTGCCTCTGCTTTTGCGTATCACAGCTGCAATATACTGCCACAATTATAATACTTGCCCTTGCTTTCATTCTAGTTTATTAATGTAAGGGGATTTTTACTGAAACTAAGGTGAATTTTATTACTGATGTGCATGCCAGCTGTATTTTAGCACATAAAGTCTCTTGCAGCACCTGAACTGTCCTGGCCTGAAGCTACAAAGCAAAGCCGTTGTAATGATACACTTTTAGGAGGAACTGCTCTACATGTCCTTCTCTTTTGTCTGTTGCCAGCTATTTGCCCTTGATGGCTGGCATAAATTTACTCAATTTTTTTTTCACATGATCTAATGTCACTGGAGCTAAGAGAAGATGCAATCGCACAGTTTGCCTGTAATTTGAACAATATGTTCTGGCCTGATAGAATCACAGAATTATTCAGGTTGGAAGGGACCTCATGAGGTCTCTAGTCCATCTGTCAGCTCAAAGCAGGGCCAGCTGGAGGTCAGACAAGACTGCTCAGGGCTTTTTTCAGCTGGTCCTTGGAAACCTCCAAGGAAGGAGACTGCACAACCTCTCAGGTCCCTACGCCACTGCTTGGGTGGCCTGTTGATGTCCCCAGAAAGCAACAAGCCTACCTGCACATGAGTCTGGTGGCAGATAGGTGCCACTTTCCCTGCAGGAAAGTCTCCTACTCTTGTCACCTGCTGCATCCTGTTTGTGATTCGGGTCCAAGCAGAGGTTTCTTCCCCTAGTCTGCTACCAGGGAACCTATTTTGCAATTGCAGACCTGCAGGTGGAGAAGGAGTCTTCTGCCTCTTGTCAGAAGTTGCAAGCCTTCAGCCATTTCCCTTTATTAGGAGTAAAAACTATCACTTATTTATTCTTCTGTCTTCTATGTATTTTTAAGGAATTTTTAGTGCTTGTGAAAAGAACACAACTGAATAACCCAGTAATGAATTCCTAGGGTAATAGTATCTTTACCTTTCCCCATTATTACTGTATTCCAATTCTGATTTTCAAAAATCGTACCTTGTGGGTTAAAGCAGTAGTTCAGAGCCTTTGGCCCTAGGACAGCACCATCATGACAGACACTTATCGTATAGCATATGTGTGTCAGATGCTCGGAATATGTTTAAACACAGGCTTCTACTGCATTACATAGAGAATGCCTGGGGGTGATAGTGATTGTTCACTACTCAGTATTACAATATGGGGTTATTTTTTTTCAGTAGCTGCCATCTGAAGAAAAAGACAATACAGAATTTTAAATAGAAACTGCTTATAAAGAATTATTCCTTACAATATTTTGTCAGTGCAACACTGCCATACCAAAACACTCCGAATTTAAGAAAATGAGAAACAGGCTTTTTTTTTTTTTCTTCTTTAGTACACTTCTCAGATGCTTGCTAACAACCTTGAGAGTTAAAAACTAAGTACTGTAGCCTAAGTGTAGTTATACTTTAAGTTTGGAGTGTCACCCCTTAAAGTTAATAGAATTACTTCACATACACTTCATTTTAAGTGAAATTATAATCTTATTTTTATCAGAAGTAATTATATGCTAATAAGCCTTTACATCAGAAATGAGAATGAGCTTGTGAATATGTAGCAAAGTATTAGAAATAAATTAAAGTAGATCATTAGTGACAAAGTAATAATTTTCAGTGCAAAAAGTCTACTAAGTAACATTTTTTATGATCAGGCAAAAGCAATAAATGGGAACATGAAGGTGTCTTCTTCAACAGCTATTTCCTATGAACACAAAGCAATAATATGAACACTGGAAATAAATTATTTTTAAAGTATTTTTGCAATATCACTTGACAAAAGCTTGCAACTACCAGTATTACTTTGCAGTTTATGGAGACTATTTAAAATGTATGTAAAGAAAGTGTTAGGAATACCAGCCAGACCTGGCCATGTTACTGTATAAAAGGCTACATGCTGCACTGCCATTGAATTTGGGTCATCAGGCATCTAATGTTGTTACAGAAAAACAAAACAAAACAAAACAAAACAACTCTTTTTTTCAGAGGCTATATTTACACATTTCTCCTACCTTTTGAACTATGTTTGTATTTATACATTTCTGACAGCTTTTGAGGCAAGAAATTTAATAGACTTTTATATTCTTTGTTAAATAACAGTCTTCAGTTACTTTAGCTGAAATCACCTGAAAACTTCATTGAATTTTGCTAACTAAGCTGCTGTCCTTCAGACAAAAGGGCACCTCTATTTTTGACTGTCAGTTGATCCATTAATGAGAGTGAACAAAGTCCTGTTTCTCAGTTCAGCTGCAAAGCAAGCTCTTTTCTTTTTCTTTTTTTTTTTTTTTTTCACAAATCAGTCATCTTACTAGGAAAACTATCTATTAAAAATACTTAGGGAAATGAATGCATAATGGAAGTGGCCTGTATTTGAAGGGGAGTATGGAATAAAGCATTGTTTGTTAGAGCGGAGTTACTAGATACTAATTAAAAACAAAATGATGGAGCTTCCAAAAATAAATATTGAAGTACTTGACATTTTGTTTCTTGTCTCCTCCTGAAGTATTTTTGTACCATTTCCTTTCCTTCTTGAATAATATAATCTTTGTTTCCTTTACAAAATACATTCATTGTTTTCCACTGTACTTAATTTTCAGAATGGAAACATGACCTAAGAAGAGTATTGTTGTCTGTCAAGATAAAATACAATGCATTCCTGTGCTATCTTTCCCTTGTTCTGTCCCTATTTCTAGACAGTTATTTGTGGTCCTTTTCAGCCCTTTAAGTAGTGAGGCATTGGAGGAAGAACAAAAGAAAAATTTTTCTAGCTTCAGGGAATAAATACCTTGAATATGGTCACAAGTGGGTTCAAAGGTGGCAATGGTTTCACCATCCATAATTTAAAAGGAAGAAAGGAAAACAGAAATACACCAAATGAACAGGCTGAACCAGAAAATGGTTGGGGAAAATTTCAAATATTACTCTCTCTAGTATTAAGGTCAAGCAGATAACTCACGTTTTAATACTCAATTTTCTCTTAGTACTTGCTCTATCTACTACTGTTGGGCACCAGTTAAATTCATTCTCAATTTTATTAACTCGTCTGTATCATAAATTGTTAAGCTTGGCTCCCAGTGAACTCTTCTGTGAACTCTGCCAAAGTTCAGGGCCTGAAGTCAGAGATACCTCTTACTCCTTTCCATGGACTATTCCTAAATATTGCAGGATGTACTCAGTGAAAGTCTGTCAGCAGTAGTCTCATATTACCTCCTCTAGATTTTTTTCATTTCCTCACTGTCTTTACTTTTCTTTGTGGCCAGTCCACATGTGTCTGCAGCAGTATTTGTCAGGACCTGCTAAGTGGGTGGCTGGGACAGTTACATCCTGATGAACGTGCAGGGAGTACACATAGGTCAGCCACAGGCGTGTTTTGCAGTGCAAGCAGCACAGGGCCAGATTGCTGTACAGACAGAGGATTAACTACGTGAAAATACAATTCAGACAAGATCCTTGACAAATTTTATGAAAATTATCTGCAATAAGGAATTTAAGGAGGCACTCAGTGCTGCAGTCAGCACTAAATCCCTTGTATTTTACAACCCAATAATCAACCTGCTGCTGTGATTATCAGAGTGGAAGAGGATGAGTGGTGAGAGTAAGTGTCTGTTGGTATGATGCCCAGACCTACCAGGACCCTGAAGCAGCTCCAGCAGGAAGCTATCCCCATTTGACATCCTTGCAGTGTAAGCAGACAATGAAGATTTGGAGAAGAGAGTCATGCAGAAGGTCTTCACTCAGTTACCTTTGTCCTGTATTTGTTCTGATCAAAATCCTTTTTTCACTCTTTTCTCTACTGTCCCAAAGCCAATGAAAAGATAATAATGCCAGGAGACACAGTAGACCAATGTCACCTGAGAAAAATGTCATCTAACAGTCTGCAGATTTAACAGTATTGATTTATTCTCCCAGACGCAACTGCCACCAACTACTAGGGCTGCCGACCATTTCAGTAAAATATCTTTAAGAAAATGTTGTAGTTTTTCTTTTCCATTTTCTTTTCTTTAGAAAACTCCCATTTCTCCCCAGCAGGAGACAGTTTTCTGGCAGATTATAAGGTCTGAATCTGTAAAACCAGAAGCAATAACAAATTTGGGTGAAAATATCACCAGTCTGGTCTCTTCAATTTTAGTTAATGAATTTTTTTCCAGTTCCTTTTCAGTTTGTGGGAGCTCTTTAGCATTTTTAATAAACTAGATACTCCTGGGGAGGTATGAAATCCTATGCGTGGGAATTCATCCATAAGAAGTGCCTACATAATTGCTACACCAAGACCATGCACGGAATCTGAAACCTGCCCAGGCTTCCTCATGCTTTTGGCTGTGTTCTGCCTGAATTGTTGTGGCTTCATGAGCCCTTATCCACTCCAAACCTGCAGAGACGAGACCAGACAGTGCCCTGGAGAGCTGGTCATTACATAGCAATAGCATGAATGGTTTCCAAACCAAACTGGATATTAAATAATACAGATATTGAATAAGTTCTGTCTGTTCACCTTGACTGCAAAAAGAGAGATAAGCATTGAAAATGTTCTTTCTCCTAGAACTGTTGTTTTACCCTCCAAAAGTGTCAGTGTGTGATAAAGAGGTACAGCTGAGGCTAACCTGCTTTTAAGCTCTTAAGTGACCGTCTCCCTAGGATGAGACTGAAGTTAGCAACCCAAATCTATCTTCTACTAGATCTTCAGCTGTGTCTTCACTTCCTACTTGCAGTCTTTAGTGAGCCCAGCTCAACTGGACTGAGAGATCCAGTTTGGAGGGGTCACTCCTGTTGACACATGTTGCTTTCGTCCTTCTCTGTTGAGCTCTTTGCTCCAAGGTATCACCCATCACAAATTGTTAAACAAGAGCCCCTAGAAAATCACATTTCCTGTGGATAAAAAAATATTATTACTGTAGGCAACTTTCAGGGTTATAAAGGTTAGATGTGCTCTTTCATCAGCACAGAAGTAGGGGGGTGATGTGAAGGGAAGAAATAAATATATTAAAAGGACAGGCTATTCCAAATGCAACATGGAATTCTGGTGTTTCCTTTTGAGTTATCTAATGCAGCCTTTCAGCAGCAGAAGAGTGGTTTGTTTGTAACGAAATTCAGATTCTCATGTTCTAGGAAAATCTGAACTCTTACTGCTCAGTGAGTTCAAAAAGATTTAAGGATCACTGATCAATTGCCTTGCTTTTTTGGACCTGAGGGAGTATATATGATTAATGAACTATGACACAAGCCTCACCTGTCCACAGGAATCTGCATACCAGCTGAATACTAAGATGACAAATGAACAAAGCATTTTGTACTGCCTTTATTGAAAAAGCCTATGTGGTCTGGAGGTCAGTTTAGCAAGTGCAAATACATGGTTAATTTTAATTAGACATAAGCTTTTCTTACCCTCTGAAATAGCAGAGATGATTGTGAGGAAGTTTTGCCATCAAGTTTTGGAGTGTGGACACAGTTGGTCTTGTTTCTTTTATTGGTCTGGAGATTTTCCCAATGCTATTCCTTTTAGAACTCAACTCCACAGCTTTTATTTATTTATTTATTTATTTTCTTTTTAAATTAATGTGCTACAACTGACTTCTTGTTTATAAGCCTGAATCTAGTCTTTTGTTTAGTGAGGACAGACAGATTAGACACACATCTGAATGACCTATTATGCATTGTAAGGGCTGTGTTTAATTGGAAAAAAAAAAATAACAGCTGCTTAATTTATGAATATGCACAACAGGACAAACAATTTCAACATGGCAAGCAGAACACTCATCATTCACAGAGTTGGCAACGTTTCCTCATGCGCCGCAGTTTCAGTAGGAATCTCTTTCTTTCGGAGTTAATTTAGTGCTTTTGAAAGGTGCTGGATGGTAACCCTGGGGGCTGCAGCCCTGGGCTCCGCGCAGAGCAGGCAGCACAGCAGCATGGGCAGCGGTACCAGTGCTGACTTGCTCACCACACTGGGAGGGGAAATCATCGAAGGAGAGAAAACAAAGGTGCCAGTGTACAACGGGCCATGTGCTGAGATTTTTAGCAGTGGTGTTGGTTTGGAGATGGACATCTGTCTTCCAGGAACTGGGCTCTTCTCTGAAGGTGATAGTGAACACTCTGTGGATAGTACTGTCACTACACTGCCACCTTCTCTTTTGTGAGAAATTTGTTCATTAAAGGAATGATGTCCCTTTTAACCCATAGATTTGATATGTGCGGGAAGAAAAACAACTAAATGACTGGAAACATGACTAAGCGATCAGGTAATCTATGCCCTCAGTTCTATAAGCATTGTGCTGCACTCATTAATATTTTGTGAGTGTCTTTCAGTAAATTATTAGGAAACTTCTGTTTAATTTTTACTATTTTATTTCCTTATTGCATTTTCTTCTTTATTCTCAAAATAGTCTCCCTAGGATCAAGAACGCATGTTTAGTGGAGGCTGATTTTGACGGTATTACTGTTGGTGTCGATCCTTCCCTTGCCCTTTCCCTTTTTCCCTTTCCTTTTTTTTTTTTTTTTTTTTTTTTTTTTTTTTTTAACAATATGTATTTCATAAAGATTGTAAGATCACAGAAGTGCATATTTAATTAATTTCTGTCTTCCATCACTGGGGATGTTCTGTCTTCTAGGTAAAGAAGGTGCAACTCTCTTTCTGAGCATTATGTTACTGAAAGGGTGAAGCTGTATTTTAAGATTGTGGATCCCAGAATTTTATTTAGTCTTTTAAAAATCTTGGGCCCAGGCTATTGTTTTTCTTAAAAGTAGTAGCTGAGAATTTCCCTTGATTTAAGAGTCAATAAGAAGTCACTGTGAGACAGGATAAATTTGCTCAGGGCAGCTCATGTATTACAGCATGTTGTACTAATTGGAGTTTCCTAAGGTGTGATGGCTTCATGCCCAGGAACTACATGGCTGTAATCCAGCTGAGAGGTGACACATGTAAATAACCGAAGGCTGGGCTTCATCTGCCAAGATGGGATGGAGCCTTGTAGCAGTCAGTAATAATAGAAACTGCTGCTTATGGATAGTACTGTGTAACATATCTGCATCAAGGAATCGAAATACCCTCAAGCTACATATTGAACTTGCTAATTTGGGTCCAACATTTTCAATCAAAGAAGAATGCACCTTCCTTCATATCCTTTGTAATGCCTTCCTCTGACCCTCAGCACTCTGTCTTTTTTAGACTCAAATGCAGACGGGTGTTTTTATAAATTAACTGATCTTATCTAAGCACTTTGTATACTGGAGATTTGGTAAAACATAGGAAGAACTGAATATCATCATTTTTATATTGACACACAAATCTAGATAATCTGACAAATTCACCTCAGTGATTAAGTAATATAGAAAATAACTGGAGAGAATTGTTTCTTGTGGGATGCCACAAATAAATTAAGTAAAACTTCTCATTATTACTTGTTTGAGAAGGACTGAAATCCATGTACTGGTCTCCTCTTTCAAAAGATACCAAGACACCTTCCGAGAAACAGTTGCATTTATACAATAAAGGTGAATATCTTCCACCTATTAACAGTTAAAGATCCATCACTATTTCTAAGCAGTTTCAGTTTCATGATTCAGTTTTACTCTCAATTGTTTCAGGTCTAGAATATTAGTAATTCTTTAATTCATTTATAATTAAATTTTGTCCATCTCATTTTTGAGCCTTTTAAATGAATGTGGATTACCGCTAGACTCTAGTTGAATTAAAATGGATATGCAGGGTGGTCTTATCAATGAGCCCTGGGAAATTATGGCATATTTGAAGAAGAGAACAGTCTCAGTTTATATTGCTGACTGGCACGAACTCTCATACCAGAAATCAAAGGAGTTTCTGTCCTTTAACCATCCACTCACAGCTCTGCCACTCGCTGGTGTGCAATGTGGTCCCTTAGTTTCTTTGGGCCATCAGCACCACTACCATTGCACAGCTTGAATTCTTCATAGCTAGACTATGAGGATAGTCCTTATTATAATGATGTATTGATTACTTCAGTCGGGAATGTCCTGAAGTTGGGATTTTTTCTGTTTTTCTTAAGCTAAGAAAGATACAGGCTGAATTCAGAAGTGTTATGATGCAGGATGTGATGAATGTGATGAAATGCCAAGACTGAAGGTATACTATTGTTCAGCAGCTCTGGGCAGAGCAGCCCATGGGATTTGGGAAGGCTTTTCAGTGGATGTCATCTTTAAGTGTAACAAGGTGATAAGTGTGACTCAAGTCCTAGCCATTATTGAGTTGTCCGTTTCAAAACAAATCTGTACTATAATAAATAATGTCTGAATAACAGCATCTGGTATTGCAGAATTTCAAGGGTATCTTGTAAGTTTAGAAAATGAGGATGGACTGTGGATTTAATATATAAACTGCTTTCTTGGTACATTTCATCTGGATAGATACAGACAGTACTAGGTATTTTTTAAAAAGCCTGGTCTGACAAGATATCTTGCTTCATTGGGGAGGTCCATTAAGTATTTAAAAGTTAAGGAAGTTACTGAACCTCCCAGACCTCTGAGAGTAACTCTTCATCAGCTGCAGAGACCATTAAATATCTTCATCATATGTTGCATTTTATGAGAAAATAGCTAAAGCCATTTTTTCAGTCTGATGACACTTAACCTCTGGGCAAGATAACGTAACCTGTGAATTAAGCTGCGAAGGCAATATACCCTTTATTTTCCAGCCTTTAATTTTCAGGCAAAGCCTAGGTATCCACTACACCAGATCAGTGTGTGTGTATTGTTACAAAATCTGACGTGCAGGTCTTAGGATTCATTGAGGTGAACTGCAAAACCTACTTTGATTTCAGTGGCAGATTCTCCTTGTATTTAGAAGGACACAGTAGACTAAAACTCATTGAAATAATTAATCAAATTTCCTGCATTGCTCCTGATACCCTAAATCGATGGAATTTTCTAAATGCAATTTATTTTTAACCACCTATGGCTGCTAGTCAACTTCCTGTTCAATTTAGACAAAGAGAAATGACTGATCCTTTTATTATCTGAACTGCATAGTATTGTACTCTTTGGGTTCACATATAATGCAAATGAATGTTAAAAACCTAACAAATATTGTTTTAACTTGTATCATTACCTGTGATCCTATAGTCTTTGCACATTCATTAGCATGAAAATCATAAAAATCTAGATAAAACTCAGCACATTCTTTTCAATGGGAAATTCCCTATTACATAGTAGACAGCATTACTTGTTAACATGCAAGTATTCTTCTTGCCCTACTGTTAGAAGCAGGTTTCTCATTGTTAAGAAGGAATAGTGCCATGAAATATGCTCTCTAACTTCAATAGAAGGGAAAAATTATTAAAAAAAATCTCACCCAGGTACAGACCTGATTATGGTCTTTGGACATAATCCATTGGGAGTTTTCATTATTACTTTTTAAAGTTTCAAAAATGAAGTTTAAAATATGGTCTGAAAAAAATGAATACAGAGTACATTCTTATGCAGTACTGCATTGTAGAAAAAAATAGAGGATGGAAGTCTTCAGCATAATAATATCTGATAAACTATAAAAACTGCATATATCAAGCAAACTGCAGTTTTCAGGACACAGACTTTTTTACGCATATGCGTAAGGAACTAAGAACAGACTTATGCTTGAACATAAACGAGAGTTTAATTGACAACTCCCACAATTATCTGTGTAACAATACAGTAAAATAATTAGTATTAAATGTGCAAGACAAAGATTATTATAGAAAATGCAGTTTTACAGCAACAAAGACTAGTGACAGGAGGATACTAAACTACAGAAGTGTGTTTAGAGTCTGTTCTTTGATCATTCTCAGAAGAAATTAATTTTATGCACAGTGAAATCCAAGTGGTTTGTTTCAGCAGTGTTAGTGTGGGAAAAGCAGTAGCTGAAGGGCACTTCTTGAAAATGGTCACTAATATGGTAATAATAGTGTAAGCAACCAAATGTCTTATCCTAGTAACTAAGATGAACAGACTATGTTCTACAAAGATACCACTTTTCTAAACTTTGGCTGTAGTTGTATATCAGGTAGCAGTCTACCAATGCAACCAAAATAACTGGCAGCCAAAATTGCCTATTTGCATAAGGCCCTCCTGTTTCCCAACTCTCATTTCCACCTCTGTGACATACATTAATGCTATTGGAAATAACTATATATCCACCTGCCAGTCTCACTGAGAAGGAATTTCTGCCAGTGTAATTGGGAAGGAAGATCTTGGCTTAATTATAGGAAGGAAAGTATCTGGTTATTTTAAGATCAGTCTAGAAATTGTCATCTTGCTGGTAATTTCTACTCTTCACATAATTCGTATTATAATGGTTCCATGTTGTGAGGCCTTGCAATGGTCCTGGAGCTATCATCCATCATTAAGGTAAAAGTTAGTAGGATACAGTTTTAGAGGAGATAAGAATGAATCGCTTACCTATAAAAATGTGCTACATAGTTCTAACATGAGTATTCCAAAATGTTCACTGTCTAAATTCACACCTTGTATCACTTTATCACTGTTTTGTCATTTAACCCCAGCTGGCAACTCAGCCCCAAAAAGCCACTCGCTCACTCCCCACCCCAGTGGGATGTGGGAGAGAATTGAAGGAGTAAAAGTGAGAAAACTCATGGGTTGAGATAAACACAGTTTAATAGGTAAAGCAAAAGGTGTGCATGCAGGCAAAGCAAAACAAGGAATTAATTAACCACTCCCCATCAGCAGGCAGGCATCCATGCCCAGGGAAGCCAGGCTCCATCATGTGTAACAGTGACTTGGGAGGACAAACACCGTAACTCTGAATGTACCCCCTTCCTTCTTCTTCCCCCAGCTTTATATGCTGAGCATGACACCATATGGTGTGAGATATCCCTGAGGTCAGCTGTCCCGGCTGTGTCCCCTCCCAGCTCCTCGTGCACCCCCAGCCCACTCGCTGATGGGGTGGGGTGAGAAGCAGCAAAGGCCTTGGCTCTGCCTCAGCACTGCTCAGCAATAATGAAAACATCCCTCTGTTATCAATGGTGTTTTCAACACAAATCCAAAACATAGCACCGTACCAGCTACTATGAAGAAAATTAACTCTATCCCAGCCAAAACCAACACACACTGATACCCTTATATCTAGATCATTTATAGCTGCAGCATGTGAAGTCACCACTTATGTCACTGCTTCTATCCTCAGGCTGTGTGAAACGTTCCAGGGTATACCCACCACTATAAAGTCTGGGTGCAAAAAACCTTGGGATTTCATAAAGATTCCACTGTTCGCTGTTGTTAGGTTTTGTGCTTTTGCTTATTGTGTTTCCACTTATTTATATTGTGAACTTTCTTTTTATTTTTGTTTCATACCAGTATGTTGTTAGGTTATTGAAGTTTGAATCAAGAACTTTTAGCACATCATCACAGGGGATGTGACATGCAGGGGTGGAGGGGAAATTTAAGACAGGGATTCTGAACAATGTAGTTCTAATTTCATATTAAATCTTTAGATTTTACCCACAAAATTTTGTTTTACGAATGTTGAGCCGAAAATACTATATTTTTGAAAGGACAAAAATATTCTTCATAGTCCCAGTAAAGCTGATCCCCCCCTTCCTTTATTTTTTAAATGAAGTGGAGCACCTGCCATAAAATACAAAATTAATTGAATCTATCTAAATACTTTTATAAACCAAAAGACTTTTTGTTTATGTTCTGACAAATGCATATTTTGCCTTTTTTGAGGGAGGAGACAACTGATCTAGTTGCTGTCTTGAAGTCCCATGCACACTAGGGATATGTTGTTGGCTCTAGACAGCTACTTGAAAGATATTCTGGGTTGTCCCTTATGTTAGGTAACTCTGGCAATCAGATGCATGAAGGAGGATACTCAGCCACTGAGTCTGTTACAGTTAGATTGGAAAACCATCACAGAATTTGAAATATGGAGGAAGGGCTTTTACTCATCAAAAAACAATGGAAGTTCCCTATTCCATCCAGGAGATCTGGTAAAGATATTTGTCCTATATGATGTAGGATTCTTCACTTGATGGTGTCCCTTTAACAATTTTTGTTCAAACAGAAATCTTTCCTTGAAGTAAGGCAGTTATTTTTAGCCTCTAAACCCAGAAGAAAATCTCCTGCTAAAACAACAAACATCCTTGTAAAGCCTTTGCTAATTGTAAAGCTATTTAATTTGTTTTAATATTTCATTTTTTATTTCCTTTTGCTTTTGCAATTGGTCATTATACTAAAGAAGAAGAAACCTTGAGAAAATAGAAGGCAACTGCTGTTTTCTGTAAGTGGTTTTAATTCATTCGATTTCTTTATCCATTGCTCACCCCCTCCCTCCCCTATTACAACAGCTTCTATCTTAAGCCACAAGCAAATATAATATCTGTTGTTGCTTCTTTGCAAAATCCAATTTGTTATGATGTATTATGCATGCCAGTATAATTGCAGAGGAGGAGTTAAACTGAATGACAGTTTAAAGCGGTGCGTTCCTTTGGCTGTGTCACTCACAAAGAGCAGCAAAAAGAAAAGTGGGACAAATTGATGCCCTGATGAAAGTATTAATCTGCTAAGATTTCAGATGAAACAATGGGACTGCCCTAATCAACCTATATCCTCTAGAGAACAAAATGATGGCAAGGACTTCTGATACAGAGAAGATTACTACAGCCTCAGCATCAATATCAGTGATAATATCTACCATATTCTTTGTGTATACATTACTAGCAATTAAAAAAAGTGCATGTCAGTACCAATCTTAGCATAAACCTTTTTTTTCCAAGAAATGTGAGAGTTTTATGAGATTCTGTATAATGAGTTAGTCTTTTGCCATTTATTTTCTTAGAAAGAATAAAATAAAATATGTAATAATAATAAATAAGAGCAAAATAGCAAGGTAGGTAAGTATTCTGAGTGAAATCTCTTTAAAGTAAATGTGTAAGATTTTCACTGCAAATGAGGATAGAGGTTATAAATACAACAAATTACACCTTCGTAATTCTGATGCTGGAGAACATGATGTATCCATTAAAATAATTGTAAAGTGTTTTATACTTTTTATTTGCTTCAACAAATTGTGGTGGTAAAAAAACAGCTTTTAAAATCAAGCTTTTATTTTTTACTCTTTACACCACTGAACTACAATTCTTTGTAATACTTTAAAGATAACTGTTCTGAGTATGTTTGTGTCATTTGTTTCTGCACTATTTCCTGAGTCTGTCCCAGATAGACAGATAAGATGGTAACAGCTGTGTGGGGCAAGAAGACTTAAGCAGTAACCTTTGATGCACTGGAGACTCCATGCTTGAAACTTTCAAAGTTACTTACAACTCCCTTCTGTGTGAAAGGACCCTGCAATCCAGGATGATTCTTCTTCCCCACTGTCTTGCATTATCCTGCCCCAGGTCTTCAAAAACATTTAGAGAACTTCTCATGGTCCTTGAGCAAGAGGAATGAACTTACTGTTCATCTAAACTAGTTACACTGGTCTCTACAATACAAAGTTCTGCATGCAACAGGAAAGTAATATGGGTCTTCTGTAGTCTTTAATCTTGTAGGAATCAGATAAATCATATCTTCAGATGAACAAACAAAAGTTTTAATGGTTGAGTTGAGTGGGAATGGTCAACAGAGTCAAATTGGCCAGTTGTAGTATCACATCAGCTCTCTTCTTCAGGAGCATTGCATTTCAGGATAAAAAGTCATGTACATTTCTACTGAGCATCGTGAACTAGGCACTGGAAACTGGCTTGTTACTCCTGAAGCCTCTGCTCATTAAACATCTATCTGTATGTTCAAATCACCAATTTGCTCATTCAGTCCCATTAAGCTATTATTTGTGGAAGCTTGGGCTTCCTGTAATTGTGAAAATCACCCCCGTGAACCTTTCACCATGTGTCACAATATAAATTCTACAGTCCTTATTAAGGGCAATGTGAAATCTGAGAAAAGTAAGTATGCCAGGTCCTTCTTCCTTGATAAACTGCTTAGGTGTGAATACTACCACAAGATAAACCAGTCTGACACTGTAGGTGTAGCATTATGAGATATACCCAAGAATCCTGAAAAGGAGGAAACAGTAACTTGGGGGTTTTAAATTTGTATTTTTTAATGGAAATATCAGTGTATTGCCATTACCTACTGTTCAAAGAAACATTGAATTTTCCTCCTTAGATCTGGGTTCAGACAGAATCAAGTCCTTGTGTACTTATGGACTGAACAGGATTCTATTATAATAGTTTTATCCCAGTGAAGATCAATTCAAAGAAAAAACCCTCACACATAAAAGCTCTTTCTGAGTGCTAGTTAGCAAGTCCATTATAAATAGAATCTGTTTATTATTTCCTCAGAGTTGTCTTATCAAATCCTCATAGAAATGAGATCTATCTAAAAGCATCTTTAGAAATCGCAAACAGACACACAAATTGAACCAAAGTGTTGCTATTCATGAAAATAATCTTTTACAGAATATTTTTGTACAAAGAGAAATATTAGGTTTGGTAATTTCTTTTCAAAGAGATACTTTAGGCTTCTGTAATAAATAGTACTGTTATCATCACACACGCACAAAAGTCAATTGACTGCAAATTCTTATAGAAGTGTCATGTACTTCAGTAACAAATATTTCTTACAGTCACGGAGTTATATGGTCTTGAATAGAATGGAAGTACTCAGAAAACAAAACAAAACAAAACCCTTTCAATCTTTAAGCCTTTTTTGTGCCAGCTACTCCAGCTGGTGGAAAAGTAATGTACCAGTATAAGTATTGCATATGTTTTCAAAGCTGATGAACTAAATTTGCAGAACACTCATCTTTCCCACTGCCTTCAGTGGGTATGTGGGTGCCAAGTACTTGGAAGAGTGAGGCCACCAGTTCAGGTGAGAGCAGTGTAGCCCAGGCAGCCTCACAAAAAGCATCACTCCCAAAAGACATGTGAAAGAATCGGTATACTGATGCATTTCTGAAATACTGAACTGCTGAAAAGACTGCATGAGTCTGCTCATGATAGTCCTGGAAACTGTGTGACCACCAGCCTCAGGATCATGGATCCACAGAATGGAGATTGCCAAGGCACAGTATTTCACAGTTGAGAGAAACAAAGTTCTCTAATGTTCTGGTACTAAATGTAAAGCTGGAGGAAAAAAAAAAAAAAAAAAAAAAGACTTAACTCTTTCTTTCCATTTCATAGCAGATGAGACACTCTGCTCATAAAAATCAGCGCTGACTTCTGACATGGAAATCCTGGTGCATACATTCATTGAGTAAAGCATCTAGCACACATAGATACATCAAGTACTTATTTTAGAAATCAGTAGTGAAATGAATAGAAATAAGTCTCCATTTAACCACAGTATTACCTCTGGGTATTTTTATTTTTCTGTTCTTTTTTCAAAATGTCTGTTTGGACAGTGTAGTTATTACAGATTTGTCTATAAAGGTCACGCATTTGCTCTCTCTGGGTGAAACACTTTTGGTCAGGTAGTTCATTATACATAGAAGCAGGCAGATGTGAAAGAATTTGGGGAAACCATTAAGCAAGACCTACAAAGTTTGGCTCAGGCAAACTTTTTTACAGTGAAGAGTAGCCTTGTTCTTAAAGTCCAGTTCAGAAGACAAATCACTGCTATGTCATGATGACTTCTGTAACTGGAGCCAAAATACCTTCAGTGCAACAGGGGTGGAAGGTGGGTCTAATCCTCCCAGTCCACATTTATTTAGACTTTTAATGCTGCTCTGAATGGTTCCTGGTAACCATCTGTCCAAATAAACCATACAGGTTAGATGGGATCACGAGTTTATCAACACAATGAACTTCAGTGTTCTTTAGGAAGATTCTCCTTGTGGAAGATGAAAGGAAAGAAAAAAAGATAAAGCAGCCTTGGGATAGGTTATCTATAGAATAATCCCTACAATTCAGTTAAGTAATTTCAAAGGTGATTTCTGCTGTGTTATAAGTATGGCATAATGACAAGAGGCTGCACACAGTATTACAGGAAAGTGAATCATTCACTGTAAGGAGCCTTTCCCTTATTTCTCTACATGTTATAGCTCAAAGAAGAACAAAACACACCTTTCTTTTAAAGGTATTATATTCCAGTTGGTATTTAGAGTAAGTCATTAGAAAATAGGTGCTGGCATTGTTCCTCACCCATCCCCAGGAAGAGCTCCATGCACTCCAGCTGGTCACTGACATAGAAGGTGACCCCCCCTCCTCATCTACCCTGCCTGTCCTTCCTAAAGAGCCTGTATCCTTCCACTCCAACACTTCAGTCATAGGAGTTATCCCACCACCTCTTCATGATGCTAATAAGGTCATAGCCCTGCAGGTGCGCACAAGTCTCTAGCTCCTTGTTTATTCCTCATGCTATGAACATTTGCATAGAAGCATTTAAGTTGGACCCCTAATGAAGCTGACTTACTGGAGGGAATTCCTTTGTACTGCTCATGTAAGTGTATTTATAGTGCTTTATAAATTATTATAAATAGGGTCTTGAGATAGAGTAATCACAGGTTAAAAAAAAAAATCCGTATAAAGAACTACAGAATTAATCTGGAGTACTTTATACAGAAAATTCTTTTTTTGTTTTAGAAGCAGCTAGTAGAATTCTGTAAAGTACAGGAACTTCCCAAACAATTTCAGTTTTTATCATCTTGTACTACAGACTATAAATGTCTATGGAAATAGCAGGATCACAGTTATTAGAGATTTTAAAAGACTTCTTCAGTCATTGTCAGCCCCCTTTCAACTAAAAATATGTTGTTTTCTGTAGAACATGTACTAATGCCTTATCATGGGAGATTTCTACATTAGGTCACTGCCCATTTCAGGAAAAAAAAAAAAAAAAGGTAAAATATGAGAATAAGTACTTGGCCTCTGCACTTTCCTCCTAAGCCAGTGCACTATTCAGTTGCATAAGGGAATGATCCCATATATGTGGCAACTTCTTCAGAAATTCCCCTCCATGCTGTACAGTGTATAATTCACTGGCAAGGTTAAAATCTGCACCTGCTATGACATTAATGTGGTTTCACAGAAGAGCCCTGGCAACAGTATGTTAAGGACTTTCAAATGTCAAATGTGGGTTTCAGTGAATCACAGCTTCTTACCTGGACTTTGACCTGGAATCACCTCATCTGAAATCAAAAGCAGACAAGGACAGAGTAGTCCCATTGTTTTCACTTGCAGGTGTTCCATGCAACTGGTGCAACTTGAAGTCATGTTGAATGTGCTGTGAATTTCATACAGGCCTTTAAGCCATCTCCTGGCCTGTGAAATCCCAAGCAAAGAGGGAGAGCCGAGGCTGGGCAGCCCTGGATGGCAGGCAGCCCCCATGACATGCAGAGTTTGCTCGTGCTCATGCTCTTGGCCCAGGGTTAGCGCTCTGAGCAGTGAGCGGTGTAAGTACATAAGAACTTCTCTGGGGCGATGGTTCAGTAAGATTAAACATGAATCCAACTCGAAGCTCTGTCATACGTCATGCAGAATCGGGGCCTGATTCAAGACTAAAGACTTTTTCTTCTATTTTCTGTGCCTTTATGATTCATCTGAGTTTATTTCTTTGTTCTGAAATTTATTAAAAGAAAAAGTGCGTATCAAAAGGGAAACAGGTTTCACAGTGTTAGCTTTGAAGCTTGTAATCTCCCACAGAAACCCGACTGAAACTTCCAACATGGTTTGCCCCACAATGAGCAGGTGAAAACATGATTTGGAACAGCATGACAATGTCTCTCAGCTCCAAATGCATCAATTAAAAAGAAAATCCTTCTGCCCACAAATTCTGCTTGTGTTCAATTAGAATGAAAATGTAACAGAAAACTAGATGGATTAAAGAGTACTTGTTCTTCATTCTCTCCAGTAACCTAAATTCAATATAATGCAACTTTCTTGTTTTGTTTGTACAGATCTGGTTGCTTGCTTGGTCCGGCTTTTCTGTCCCAGCCTTCTTCATCTACTAAAGCTGCTAGTGCTGCTTGCATTCTTTTCATATTGTGTATACAATGAATTTGTATTATCTGTTGTTTGTTCTAAACTTCTGACTTTATTTTGCCAAGGCTATCTGTTTTTAAATTAGTAATTTTCACTCCCTCATGCAATTCTTCTAAATTACTTTTTGGAGTACTGGCTGTTAATATTTTAGGTAGCTTTGATATTTTACTTTATAGTCTTCAATTTTATTTTACATTTCACAGGTTCCTAGTTGCAAATAATCCTACAGGCAATTTTCTCACATTGCAACAGTTCCTTGAAAGATATGCTAATGTAGCAAGGCACTTGCAATACTGGGGGTTAAATTAATCACCCAAAATGAGCCGTATTACTGTCAGTGGTATATAAAGACATCCCATAGTGAATTACTAGGCAGACTAACATTAAAGCTCCTTTATAAAATACCAAAACCTGAAGGTGTGCAGAAACAAGCATTCATTTCAGAATCTGTTGAGCTAAGTAATCTGCCTTTTCTTATTTCTGGACTTGAAGGTACCAAACAAGTACAATGTTTGTGTTTCCTTTAAAAAATCTGCAATATTGTTTGAAAAGCCTCTGTGAATCAAAACAGAAAAAATACTAATTATTGCCTTTCTGTTAATATATTTGCACAGAAAAAAAAAAGGAGTTGCCTGCTCTGTTCAAGTTAAGCAGGGCACCCAAATAATAAATTAATAGATTAGCTTACATCATCTAAAATGAAAATTAGAACAATTCTCATAGCCTCAGACTTACTTGCAAGTAGCCAGAAGATATGTGCAATAGACATATATGTTAATTTATTATTTATATAGTATAATTCACAATATGTGCTTAAACAGATTTTTGAAGAGACATTTTAGGCTCCTGCATAGTAAATGTCTTCCAGATACTTCTACATGTCCCCTAGAATTCCCAATGTAACAAACTTCAGCTAGGATCCACGGGAATGTGAATGATGAACCTTTTATCCAGAAAAATTGAACACTGTGCTGGAAGTGTACTCCCCTGTACCTAGAACTAAGCAGGTGTTATCAAACGAGGTGTTCTTCAGCTCTAGCTGAGCACAAAACCACATTTAGCTGTGCAGGCTGAAGAATGTAGTTAGAGTCTTCTGCCAGGTCTGATTTTTGTTGGTTGCATCATAAGGAAAGCCACAGCACTGCTCTGTACAGACAGTAAATTAAGGAGTTTTGGATAGTCTTAATCTGTTCTGTCAGAAGTGTACTTTCTCAGTAGACTGACTGCTTAGGCAGAGGTACAGTTCAGGGATGCATTTTAAAATATCAGTACAGTAGTACTTATAACGATGTAGATTTCTGTTTCTTGTCTGGAAAAAAATTGAAATAAGATTTAGTTACATTGTAGTGATATGCATTTTTATGAGTACAAATATATTTCAAAGCAGAAAAGATAGGGAGTGTACAGGAAAGGTTTACATGGAACACAGTATTTATTTGCCATGCATATTTGATATGCGTTCATTAAATAAGCAATAGAAATGTCAACATAAAGTGCTGTTTAGATCCTCCTATAAAAACAAACTGCATTGGTATTAAAATTGGAATGCACTAATCTTTGGTTAAATACAAGCCTTATTTGCTATCCAGCAAAGAAATGTTTGGTTGAGTGTTGTTAAATAACCATATATTTAACCTAATTTAATTTGCCCTTCATTTATAAAATCTGGTAGAGTGATACTGTATCAGTGTAACCAGCACTTTCACATACCATCACCTGCCATTATATGGGGTTTTTTCCCACTCCCACGCACTGACATTCAATCATTAACAATTATCACCAGTCCATGCCTAACTCGAAAGTATTTTTGCAGTCTGGCTGAACCATGACCAATCCTTCTTGCAAACAGGAAAAAGCATGCACATCTTCAAGGAATATTTTCGTATGACATACAATCATCTAACATAACCACAACAGATAATTCTATTCACTAGGAAAGTAACATTTGAGGTCAATGGCTGCATTTGTGAGTTGGAATTTATAACTAAATGCTAAACGTTCCTAATTAGGGTATTTTGGTTTGGATTGGTTTGGGTTTTTTGCTGGTATATCCATGCTCACTTAAAAAGTTATCCCTTTCACCAGATTGGACTCTGGCTTTTAAATAGTGTTTACAATGATGTCTTAGATATACTGAATAGATTCTTCTACAACAATCGCTGGAAAGGTACTTTTAATCAGGATATCCAATTAGGAATACAAAATGCACCATACAGGATTGTCATCCAAATCTTACCTGGGCCAGTAGTTTATAAGAAGCTTTAAATTGGGGTTTATGCCCTGCAGCATAATAATATTTCCTCCTTATAGCCTTTGTAATTATTTTTTTCTCTGTAATGCAATTGTGATTGTTCCTACTGCCTATGTATCTAACATTTTGGGAGGAGTCTTACTGCACTATACTATCAACTTAATATTTTTAGAAGGAGTTCCATAGGTGTACAATTTATCTAAAAACTGTCTTTCTACAAGTCTTTCAGCAGGTTTACCCAGCAATCATTCAAGTGCCTGCAGTGTAATGCAGAGAAACCTGAGCTAGATTTAAATTCAAACACCAGTAGCAATCTAACCAAGGCAGCACTGAGCTCAGCACAGCCAATTTACTTTGCTGAGAAGCTGGGTAAATTAGCTCATGCTGAGCTCTGCGCTGCCGTAGCTGACTGCTGGCAGTACCAAGGCTTACTAGTTTAAAGCTAGCATGGGTATCTCTCTGGTGTACTGCAGTCATTGTTGATGTACTCTTGCAGTACAGTGTATGCATACACTTAAACCATTGCTTTCTGTTTCAATGGGTGGCTTTTGTTGGGTATGTTCCATGTAAGAATCTCCTAATTTTCTTGCTCTGCCATTATTGTTATGTTTTTTATCATATCTCCTTTTCTGTCTCTTTTTCAAAAAGCAACAGCAGTTCAATTTTTAATTATTTTTGCCTTTGATCCCTTTCCAGTCCTGCCAAGTGTTTTGAGTTGGAGTGACCAGAGTAAGAAGTATTTTACCTTCTTCCGTGTGCTTCATATCACTGTTTATATCTGCCAAATGTGAATGTCTTCTGTCTAAAATAAATATCAGTATGGTGCCCCTACAGACTATAAGGAGATTTAGTTAACATAATGCCATCATTATTGCTTCCTCTCCCCAGTGTGTCCAGGCCCAGTGTTCCAAGGAATGTACATAGCAGGTTTATTGCAGCCCAGTACCCTGAAGGATGTACCTACTACACATGTTCCAGGACTACAAAGGAGTTGTAGTGTGTATGAGACATGCTGGCAAAAATCAAATTGATGATGGTATTCAGATATAAATTTTGAAAAAAATTGAAAAATATTCAAGAATAACTGATGTTCAATCATTTTTATATTTCCTCTCCAAATGTTGATATGCCTTTTTTTTCTCTCCTCTTCCTGTTCCCATTTCTATGTCTTTTTCTACTCCATTCACTGTGAGGCAGACTCTTTAAAAATATCCTTTGTTGATACAGGATCCTCTCAACTCATCAAAAGCACAGAAAGGTTATGCATTGTTTGTGATAGAATAATTCAGCACATATCTCAGTACATGAGAAATACAAAGGAAAATTAACACAAAATTTGTCTCATTCGGCAAGTTTATTACAGTTATTTATTTTTTTTTAAAAAATGGTGAAATAGATACTACCATGAAGGGAGCCAGGCAGGTGGACAGACATGCAAGTAGGTCTCTGTACTTTATTGTTTTAGAGGACTGATGAAAACCCATCATCTTTGGCAAAAATTCTAAACTTTATGAAAGGAGAAGGCCACAGAAAAAAAGCAGTACTGTATTTAGGGATTTCATTACATCCTCCATTAAAGATCAGAATGAAAAAACAGGATTTTAATAATGAGGTATAATTCAAAATAATTAGACAATTAGAATAAATGCCTCATTAAAATAATGAGATTTTTGTGCTATATAATGATGCTTGTTTTTTCTACATTCCAAAATATTGAAGTTTTGGCAAATATGTTGAACTCCCAGAAATGCTGTTCTGCTAAGGGTGGCTTTTATCATAGCCCTGAGCAAGGACACACCTGGACTGTGTGGCATTGGTGAACACTGTAAGCTCTTGCCACTCAGAGGGACACAGTAAGCCCTTCAGAACAGATCAGCAGGGACCATACTCCTTGGCTGTCCTGAATGTTTTTTGGAAATAATGATGTGAATTTTGTCACTTTAAAAATGATCTCGTGGGGGAAATATCTGACAGTAAAAAGGGTGTTAGAATGACAGGAACATCCTGCCCTCCAGGCTTTTTCATGAAAGAAAAGTATTTCATTGCCATTTGAAATGACCAGAGATGTATATTTGTTTGCATTCTCATATTGCAAACACCTAATCAAAATGGTATGAAGAGACAGGGAAAGCCATTACAAAGCTGAGCCCAAATATGCCAGGTTTCAGCCTGAGAGAAATTTGTAGCCTGAAGTTATAAGCCACTGAAAATAGGTGTTTATAATGGAAGTGCCATCTTAACCTTATCTGTAGTGGCACTACTGCTTTGCTATAATATCGCCTCTGCTAGCATCTGTGAAATTGTAATCTATCCTATAGCAGGTAACTGAGGAGATGATGAAACCCAGGGATATGCTCTGAACTACTTTAATTTATCTGTACTAGGTTTTTACTGACACATAAAAAGGGAAGGTGAGCAGGGGTTGAGGGGCTGATGTCAGACAGCTGAGTGCCTCAGACGTGCTTGGGAGAAAGGGAAACAGGGCACCAGATGACTGTCTGCATCAGTCACCAGATTATCTTTTTATATCTCAATATTTTGTCTTTTTCTGCAACAAACATGGAACAAAATTGGCCATGTTTGAAGGTTTCATCTATAATATTTGTTTTTCAGCCTAGTGGATCTAAAAAGAAGATAGTGTAGGACATCATAGTCTTGCTAATTAAGATGTTATCTCCAGAAACTTTCTGCATTACTCAGCATGAATGCCATTCAGCTGCCAAATAGTGGTATGTGCTACACTGAATTTTTGTAATTAAAATAGCTCTTCCATTTCTGCCTCTATCATGTAGGCATGATGTGACAGACCTGTAATGCTAACTTAAAAAAAAAGACATGGTAAATATTTCTGTTGTATAACCACCTAGTTATCTTCATCTCCTAAATCATTTGTTGCCTCACCTGACTTCTCTGTAGATTGGGCAATTGTATGTTTACTCACACAAATTATCTTTAATGATCCAACAAATTAACTTATTTTTCAGACTGTAATCTTTCTACCTGTTAGCTCACAGTAATGTTCAAGGATATAGTATTTGACTCTTTAGTTTTCTTACAAAATTAACCATTTACCCATTCGAATAAGAACACTTAAATATTGGTGGTATGATGTGGGCCTTGAAATAACACAGGATTTTAACCTCTGGCAGAGAAAGCTTTGCTTATAATTCAAATAGTATCTCATGTATTTACCTGGGGTGAAGACCAAACAAGGTAGAACTTCAGTCCTGCTATCAGTCTGCAGGGTTGTTCAGACAAATCTGGTGGAGCTTTGGATTTGAATCTATACAGGGAAAAGGAATTGGCAGAAATTTCTGTTACCCAAAAATCACTAATTTTGAACTACTCAGCATATCCTTCTGTTACTAGTTTTCATTTATTTCGTATGCATAACACAGAACTGCTAGAATTAAGGGCCAGAGGGAGTCTCTCTTGGGACCTTTGCAATGCAGCGTGTACCTAGCCCTCTGGACTCATGCTCTCAGAAATTACCCTTGTTGATACTCTGCTTTACCTTTGCATTACCTTTGGATTCTCTTACAGCTGTGTAAGTGCTCTTATTCTGGCTCACATAGATACACAACAGTCATCAATGATTTCTCAGCACTTCACATTATTCAAGATTCTGCTAATTCTGAGAATTATTTGATTATCAGGGACTAAATTTTCCTGAGGGTGTATAGTTTGTTTGTGACCCTGGGGACTGTCAGTGTAGGCAGAACTGGAAAGGCAATCTGGGTGTAGGCACGTTCATGCATTCAAGACTTAGAACATGGAGTTTTCAGCCTATGTGAAAAGAGCAGTCATATTTCCCATACATAGATGGCAAGTATAATATTATTTTAAAATATACTACTCCCACGTAATTTTTCTGAAATAAGTGTATAGAAGGTTATGAAGAACAATATAAAATAGTAGGTATTTTGGAAAACAGGGGAAATACTAAAATGGAGAGAGGCACAGAAATAAAATGCTTTTATCTTTAAGCCAAATCTAATTGTCAGGAACATTCAACACCAAGGTTGCAATTCACTACTTTCACAAGGATATGTGCAGACTCTATTGTATCTTGTAACAGTGTTTGCCTCATTATCAGAAGACTGTTTCAAACTGTTTTGATTTTCTTCTTAGTAGTGAAATATATTTTTTTTTTAGATTAGCATTACAATTTCAGATGTCTTCCTGCAAAAAATGTGATTGCAATGTAAATTATATTTAGATAAACATGTTGCTTATCTGAAATGTTGACTTTTCTAATACTTGTTAGGACACTTTAGAGTAGTTCCAATCCAAAATTGCCATAACTCTTTTTCCATCCTACTTTCTCCATATCCTGACACTCTTGTTCTGTCCATTATCCAGATGTCCTTCATTACCAAGATAATTCTCTAAACAGCCGCAACAGTGCTGGGAAATGCCACCTGAAACTGGAAGACAAGATCAAGTTTTGAGAAGAGGTAATTTTTTATTTTATTAGTTTACAATAAGTTGTACCCTCTTTGGCAACAAACAAATGAACTCAGAGACTTATCAGCTGTTTGGCTGGCATGTGTTTGCATGCCTAGTTTTGAAATCAGGGTTATGCTTCCTAAGAGGTAAGTACACAAGAAAACAGAAACATGCTTCCAGGGAGCACTTTTAAACATACTTGCTTTCTTTAGGTACACTGGACTTTTAAAGTATAATAAAATATTTTATCAGTACCAGTGCCATCTATATGATAGAACTGGAGACTTTAATGGTGCTAATTATGTGAAGAGAAACTGATGAAATATCCTGCCAAATGAGCAAATAACTGTCCACCTCTATGACAGAGGAGTTAATTATCTTCATCACAGATGGGGAAATTGCACACATGTATTTGTGTAGTACTGTAAGAGCATGTTTCATGCTTAATAACTGGGCCTAAATATCTTCCCTGTTTCCTTTCTTAGATCTTGATGCAAACTGGAGCAACATCCAGAATCACCGCATAAGTCCTATTAACCGTAGCCTCACTCTTCCTTCCATGTTAGAGTGCCTTTGCAGAAATTGTTTGAAAGAGTCCGGATAGCTATTTATTCTCTGTTTCATGTATCATAGTCTCAAGCTATTAGTTAATAAGATCTCAGAGATAGAGGGGTCTTCTACAGCAAAAATGTAACCAAGTTCAACTCTATTGATTTCCATCTGAAACAAAGAAATAAAGCCGCCAGAGATTCAAGCAGGACAGTCCTAAGAGCCTTCTAAGTAAAACTTTTTGCTCTATCTGGATAAACACAAAAATGTCTGAGACACTGAGTCTTGGTTTCTGATTAAATTCTATAGCATTTGGTAAAATAAATCTATCCTTTTAAAGTTGGAATATGTATGCATTTAAAATTATATGTAAATCAAGCAGTTTTGCCTTAGTGAAGCTAGGTTAAAAACATTCTCTAGAAGCATAAACCACAGGAACAGAAGCTGAAAAAAACATTCATTGAAATTCATGCCTCTGGAATTTATACATTTATATAACGAGTGTGTTGTGCTCTTTCAAACCGGTGAGCTAAAGCCTTTACTTTGCAAAGATGATCCACTGTCTCCCCCCCGCCCCCACTTACAACACTTAATTTCAAGTAAAAAACATCTGCTTCTCTCTAGTGGTTACTTTTTAATTACCTTGAGTGCCCTAATTCTGTTGTTAAACAAGTTTGAGGTTTCCAAGTCCAGTTGTGTACTAAAAAACTGTTTGTGCACTAGAACTGAAGTCAAAGCTCAGGTATTGATCCCATAAAAAAATTACTGAAGATTGTGGGAATTTTGCTCTGACAAGTAAGAATGACTTTTAAGGCCTCCAAAGATGCAAAATTCTTTCAGTGACATGCATTAGTGATAATCAGTGCGTGTTGCTATGGTTCAGTAGAAGTCAGCACTGAACTTCACAAAACTCTTTCAACCTTTCCTCTCTAACTGTATAAATGTGAAAGTAACAATAAATCTTGTTGACAATTACTTCCACATCTATTGGCAGTCAGTCAGCTGCAATGTGAACGGCATTGTGCACAACATGTGCAGCACAGCCAACACCCATTAACTATCTCCCTAGTTTCTCCTGTGACTTAAAGAACGTGTTATTTTTCCCCAGTGAGCAGCCCTTTCAAATGTTGAATTAGTAATATTAGCAACAAATACTACTAATTTGTCAGCCAGGCTGTGTTTTTCCAAAGTGTTCACAATGGGGTCTGATAACTGCTTTGTAGTGCAGCAGAACAAAGATGAAAATTCAAAAACTTTTGTAAATCATTTGTATAAGACATAAAGAAGTGGAGTAAAATTCATTTTTTTACCATTAGAATATTCAGTCTGTGGTGGTTTTTTTTTTTTTTAAAAAAAAAAAGAAATGTGGAATTTCAACCGTATTCAAACTTAAATGCATGATAATATTGAAACATATACATAAGATCTTTGCAGAAACAGAGCCAGAAACAGTTTTAACAATATGAAATACTTGTTCAAAGAGGATATTGTCAGGACCTCTATATTTTCAGATTTTAGTGGCTAGCATAAATAATATTTATGAAGAAGAAAAGAAACCTCTCTGCTATAAATAACAAATTTAAATTGTATATCATGCATTCATTACTTGCATAAAATTTTCATTGATATCAGTATGAAATCTGAGCAAATAATTGTGTAGCATATGAAACTGAAAAGCACAGATGGATCAGGGTTCATAGATTTATTTTTCTAATCAGTTTTCCCATACAATTCTTACAGGCAAATGCACAGACACACTCATATGTGAAACCATTCACATATAGATATAGACCTGTATCTAATTTTCATAAATACATAGCTATCTACTATCAGTAAAAACATGACATTTAATAGACAACAGATATTTGTTGTGGACATCTGAAAAATTAATTCAGCTTCTTTCCTTTCATGAAATTGTTTATTTTCAATTCATGCTTAGTCAAATACAGCATATGAATGACATATAAGTAGGGATTGTTACAGCTAAAACTATCCACAGGAGGGAAAGGGAACTACTTTGGTGGCTAGGGAAGATGCATATGAAGTCTTTGGCAGAATATCCTAAAAGTTGGAAGGAAACTTGTGAATGATGTGTGATTACTCAAGCAGTTCTGTCCACATTTGTATATCACTATTTTTTTTAAAGAGAGAGGATGTAATCTAACTGAATACTAGATAGTGTATAGGAATACTGACCTCTGGGACAGCATATGTTACGGAGTAGCTTTGCTACCTCACCCTCCCTGGAAGGTTCCTCAGCCAGCCACTACACACTGGGAAGGGCCACAGCATGAGAACCTGGATGCCGTCTTCTGTGACTGACAGTCACTTCTTAACTGGACTCTTGACGGGTCTCCAATTTCTAAAGGAGCCAGAGGAGTCCACAGGGTCTCTCTCGTCTGCAACTTGAATGTCCTTCCTAGGTTTTCAGCTGAATCATTTGTGGATTTTGATACAATTTTAAGATGACTTTCTGTGTTGCTTTTCTGTGCTCTGAAAGTTGTATTATAGGAGAACTTATAATGTAGGAAAAACTATTTCATTCCTGGTGTATCAACATTGAATGAAACAAAACAGAACAAAAATGAAAAAATATACAGGGAGTCAGGACGGGGGGGTAAGTTCTGTTCTGGGAGTTATCACCGATTTACTTGACTCTAGACAATCACTGGTAAACATTTTCAGTGCTCTGTAAACTGGATATCTAAATCCATTTTACACTACTGGCATGATTAACACCCACAGTTCTCCCCAAAATAGTGGCTCAGGCAGTTCCTTACAGATTTGATAATTTGGAGAGAAGAACATTGCCTAGGGATTCTAGAAATAAGATAAATGTCATTACTCTCTAAAATGTGTTCTGGGGTGCTCAGCGTCTAGTTCCCAGTTTTGTCATTAACCTTCCTGGACCCATTGTGTACATTGTGGTACTAACATAATTTTTACTTAGAGTTTTTTGGTATGGTTATCCAATATTTTTAACACACTGTCAGACACTCCCTTGGAAGTTTATACATAACAGAAATGTACTTCCCCTTGCAGAATATATTTGATACGACCTCTTTCTATTATTTTACTTGAATTTGGATAAAAAGAGTTAATGGAATTATCCAGCACTAGCAGAGCTGAAGTGATGATATTGGTTGTAAAAATTGCCCCTGTGCAAGAATGTTATTTTTTTATTGAATCGAGTCTTCTGGTTTATGCTCAGCAATTGCCCTGTGTTTTAATTCCCTCATATGGATTACAGAAAAAAAAAAAAAAAAAAAAAAGGAAAATATAAGAGTATATTCTGTAAATGTTATGTTCACGTATTTTTTTTTCCTACAAAGAAAAGGAAACTGCTAGAAATGTTGATTTGTTTTAAACCTTTCAACAATTGGAGATTATTGAAATACTAAATTACTGGCACACAAGAGAACTAGATTATTGTTATTCCACATTTACAACACAAACCAAATGATGGCTTGGAAAAAAAAAAAAAAACAGCAGCAAATATTTTGAGTCTTAATTATCAGGCTGCAAAGGCTGATGAACAAAAGAGAGAAGCCAGGGAATGTGTGGAATAGTGAACGAAAGGACAAACATGTTAAAAAAAAATTAAAGCCTTTGTCAAGCTCTAAAAGGGAAACAGACTTAATTATTATTTTCTCTTCTTTCCATTTTGGGAGCTTTATCTGAAACTATAACTTACAAAGAGCAATTATAAACAAATGGCACCCAGCATGAATACTTCTGTGAGGTTTGATCATCTCATCCTTGGCTCTTACACCAGCAAAATGATGTGTTGCCCATTGGAAACCAGCATGACTGGGAGTGTAGAAAAGAAGCCATGCAGTGATTTAAACCTATAGCTTTATTTATCTACTCCATATGGAATTGCAACCTGGACAATAGTATCAATCCATTAAAATGAAGGGCTTATTCCAGTGGAACCTGGCTAGAGTAGTTAAAGTATTCTGCAATTCATGGAGAACAGCAGAGAATATGGAAATAATTTCCTAGAATAATCCAGAGAATTATTTTATGCTTCTGATATAGATCGCTGGGGAAATAATTTTAAAGCATTTTAAAATATTTTCCATTTTCTATTATGAGCCTTTGGATTTCCACAGTTTGAGAGAAGTGAGACATTGTGGCTTAGAAAACTAATTACAGAACATAAAAATGCTTAAGTCTAATGTAAAAAATCAGACAGCAAAAAGCTTTCCATACAGAAAGATCAATGTTGGAATGGAAGCTACAGCTTTTACGTGTCTTCCTCTCAACATCTTTTTTGTACATTCTCTTTGTTCCTGTTAGCTTACTAATTAGCTGTGATTTTTTTTTTTAATGCCCCTTACAGTGGGTTAATTTTGTCTTACTCAACAGCAGGGGTTTGTGTAATAATAATTCACATAGCAATGTCAATGATTAAAATCCTTTCATTAACATGGTACCTTAAAGATAATGAATGTGAAGCTTTTAGCTAACTCAATCTCTAGGCTCAGAAAGGCAGTTTTTGCAGAAAATAATAAAAAAAAAATCTTGTACAGATTAGCTTTTGCCAGCAGAACAAATGAGATCTTTGTTTGGGTGTATTACAAACACAAAGTCATACAAATCAAAGAGCATTTATTATAAATACAATGATGTAGCATGCTTCTTTTGACAAAAGAATTCTAATAATGTACTTGAAGAATGTAAAACAGGGCATTCAGAAGTGCTAATTTTCTGGCATTTTTTGTAGACAGCACTGTCAAGGCACAGATAATCAACTGAGGGGTCAGAGTGCCTTGAGCTGAATGTTGTCAGAGATGTGGCGGAAGGTGCTTTGGGTTGGGTATGTCATTTCTCTTCAGCCTCTTCAAGAATTTTAAACAGGTTTATCTGTCAGGATACAAGAAGTGTGGTTCAGTAATTAGGGACACAAGATGAAATACCATTTTGGAAAGTTTTAATAAGTGCTAGAACAACTGTTCTACTGAACTTGCTGTCTTTTCTAAAAAATACCTTTCCACCTAGCTTCTAATGGTTCTTACATTTCATTTTTACTAAGTGCAAAAGATGTTTGCTGGATGAATTCATCCACATACAAATAGTACATACAAGTAGTATAACTAATAAAGAAAGGTGCCTTAGCAACAGCAGCAGGGTAACAATATTGAGAAGACCAGTAACTCCCATTCATATCAGTCACAGCATTCTCCCCTTAACATAACGTGCTGTCACTTCTGTAAGTCAAATCTTGGTTTTGAAAACTAATATATAGTGTATCTGTATTTTCTACCATCCCACTGTACTAGATATCTGGATTTTTTTTAATGTCAAGTGACATTAGTACAGTAGCCAACTAATTTACATGAACAAACCTTGGCTTTAGCAATTTTATTTAAAAACAAGGAAAAAACCGTTTGTGATGCTAACTTTTCTAGTTAAGATTTTATGGGGTTTTTGTACATTCTAAATTATTTTTTCCCAGTGCAATGGAAAATTCTCAATCTCGAGTTAAGAGATCATTCTGGAAAGACTCAAACAAATCTGTGCCTTTATTTATATAGATGCTGTCATTGAAGTCAGCTGTGTGCTTGCTAAGCCTTTACTGTATTAAGGTTTTTAGCAATTGATCAACAAGAACAGAATTCCTCAACAAACGAGCTCAGCTGACATTTTCAGTGGGGTGATAGCCAAATGGGTCTTTCAGATTGTCTATCTGCTGTGTCATTCACTCAAATAATTCATTTAAGGAGGTCAGTGAATGGGTAGTTAGTGGGAACACTTACTGCAGCTGTAGCTTCTCTGTAATTTTCCTTTGGATAATTTCATATATTTTTGTCTTTAGTGCATTGCTTTTCCCATTGCTCTCATAAGCACAAAAAATTGCTTCCATTTTTTAAAGGAAAGAAAGCAGAAGATAGCCCCCTAGTAAGCTGAGTCACTAAGCTGGCTACTAAAATTAATATAAATATGACTAAATAAAAGTTTCACCTGATAAAGGCATTAATATGAAAGCTGAAATAAATGCTTTTGTGTAAGAGACTGTCAAGAGAAAGCTTCAGGATTTGATTTGCCCTGCAAGATGCAGAATCTGTGAAAATTCTTAATCTCATATATGTAAACTGAAATGGACTGTATCTTGTTATTTTTCCTCATATTTTGGCTTACAGGCAATAATAGCCTTGTAAATTTGGTTCAGCTAAGAAGAGTTCTACACACTGTGTAGCATTCCTTATAGCTCTCCTCTCAAAAAAAACATGCATTGATCTGTATGGACTCTTATTTTCCAAAATGCCTCGCAGTCTGAAGAAGTGAGAAAAATCCCCTTGTTTTCTAAATAAAACCATCTGTGAAAAAGAGAGCGGCCACACTTTCTTTGAGCTCCATGGGCAAGGTCTGTTGTTAACTGAACACTTTCAGCACTCTGCTACTTCCAGGCCTATGACAAAATAGAGCATGATGCTGGGACTTGCAGAGTGATATGGCATCATATTGGGTCCAGAGAAAAGTTTTAGAAGGTATAAAAAAAAATGTATAGGCACATGGGGACTGAAGAGGGAATGTGGTGCATAGAGCAGTCACAGTTTTAAGGCAGTTACAACTAGGTAGTCCTGATAGATTAGAAAAGATCCCTTTTTACACACTTTGAATATAGACAGCTCAAAGTTGACACAAGACCAGCTTTCTCTCATGCCACACTTTCATGTTTTCTTTTGGTATATCTCTGTGTTCCACACCAGAACATAGGTTTATCCTCCGTTACACAATCTGAACAACAATTTTGTATGATTCTTTGGATTTTATTGGCAAAACTCCATGAGTTTTTCCAGAAGAAGTAGCATATTGAGTTGATGATTATAATTATTTATTCTCTTATAGCAAATACTTCCTAGTCTATTAATAACGTCATTAAATACCACAGAAGGAATTCATTGGCCCTGAGAGAGTCAAATCAGTATGTCTCTTTCGGCAGAGACAATGATAAGGCTAATCCAACACTCTCAGAAATCCTCCTGGGAGTGTACTTTTAAAATGCCAATTTGTATCTGTTTAGTATTGAAGTAATATTTTATTATTGAATATTGAAATAATATTTTCAGTTTATTTGGTTTTATGTTTAGCATTTTTGGACCTCTTGAGTACTCATGGAAAAAGAAGTGCTTGACAGACTCCTTGTTCCTTTTCCAGGGATGTCCTCTCAGCTCTGTATTTCACTAATTTTCTCTCCTTTTTCCATTCTGACATGCAATGCTCCCCTCACGCTTCCAAATAATAATAAACTGTTTCTTATCAATAAACCTTTTCCTAAAAGAATGGGCTCAAATGGATCAACACTCTGATCTCCGTCTCTCTGTCCTGGATGAGCTGTGCTCAAAGGAGACATAGATATTTACCCATCAGGAGATACATGTTTCAGTATCTCTTTTATATCATGTTATGCCAATCATAACATTGAATTGAAAAATTCATATCTTATGAGTTATCATTCTATTCTCAGCCTGCAGATGTGTGAGATTGTATCTTCAGTAAAGACTCCTAATAAAAGAACTAGACCTATTGTTCCTATATATAATTTGCTATATCCCGATAGACACTTCAACTTCTAAGGCAAATGGAACAGCACATATGATAACAGAGAGAGGAAATCAAATGAAATTGAATATACAAAATTGCATGGTGGATGAAGGAGATCTTTTTCCTCTAGAAAATATTTTGAAGAAGCTTATTCCTGTATGAATGGGGACCATCTTCCAGTTACCAGAAAGGCATTGGAAGACCTTGATTTTTTAGTTTTTTTTAATTACATTATTAAATTGGATATCTCATTGGTCTGATTGTAAAATGAAAAACAGTGAAATAAGTAAATAAAAATATCTTCAGAGATTGAAATAATTGTTAGCAACTCTTTTTTTTTTCCTGAAATATCTGATGGGGGTGTTAAGACTTCTAAGTATATTGGGCTTTTGTGGCTGTGTTTCATTGCAGAGTTTTTAAGAGGCTCTATTGCAGCTAGCATAGCACTGTCAGTGTCCTTTTTGTCTGGGATGGGATTTAATTTCGGTACATCACTTGCAACCAAGACAACCTTGGCATTGCAATTTGTCGCATTTTTTTATAAGCTCTATCTCACTGAAGTGCATTCTCCTCAGCCTACAGCCATAGCTTACTAGTCCAGAAAAAGACTTTTGCAGGTAATGAGAAAAGTAAAATCATACCAGAGAAAATTAATGGCCAGTCCTTTCTACTGGCTTTGTAAAGACTATGATCTCAGCAAAGCTGAGTCAGTGGTCATGCTGCTACTTCTGCCTGGAGCCATGCAAGATTTCATACTTCTATAAATTTGGTCCAGGGGAAACATATTTATGCAGTCAACAGCAAATAGATATGTAGGTCAGGATTTGGTCTCATAGGTCTAAAGAGAAACAGTATATTCTTAGCCTGTATGTGATATAAGTAGGTGTTCTGCCAACTAGAATTTGTATATTGTTCTTATGGTAGACCTTGTCCCCAGTGAATTGTGTTGACCTCTTTCATCTATGATATGGTGGTTATGGCTCAGCTTGTGAACTAGATGTAGCATAAGTCCAAACAGAGATTATTGCCCCATTCTGACAGGCTTTGGAACAGCCAAAGGCAAATTCTGAGAAAAAAAAAAAGAAGAGAGATTTATAATACATAGATAGGCATGGTCAGAGTAAAAGTTTTCTTGATTCGCTAACTAAAAGGTTGTGAGGCCTTTTGCTTTGTGAAACAGAAACACAGGACAGAGTATAATTCCCTAGAGTAACCATTCTGACATGTAACTCTTTCTGAAATATAACTCTGAAACAACTCTTTGTTGTCCAGTAGGGACAATGGTTGCTTATAACCAAAAGGTCACATTCCAAGATGGAAAACCACCATTCTTTGAGTAAGAAAACTGAAAATGTTTTGGAAGGATTGCTTAATTTTGGTGGTTTTACTTTTAAGATAAAATATAAAATGTATGGAATTCCTCTCAAAAAAGAGTTTCTATTGCAAATTCTGTTACTTCAATGATTATTGAAAATGGTATTGCCTTACTAATTTTGAGAGGAGTTCAGATTTTGTGTTTGTGACCTATCTGTACTGTAGGTGTTGTTTTATTGTCCATTGTTCAGAAAATTTCCATGTGGTGAAGGAAATGGAAGCAGAGATGACTGGCAAAAGTTAATAAACAGTCAATACAACCTTGTGCTGCAACCTGTGCCCCTTTCCTTATTATTCCTGAAATAATGAGATACTTAAGATGTATCCGAGTACTACAGTATGGTTTAAATCATAGAAATACATGTTCCTCTGATTATCAGGTGATGATCTTCTGTCTTCAAGTCCATAACTAAATGATTATTACAGAATTAGATGGCATTAAGCTAAATTTTTTTCAGTAAGGTGTACTACTTGCCCAAACGAAAGGCTCAGTGCTCTAAAGAACCTCCTGAAAAGAACAGGGAATAAGCTCTGTACAACCAATATCTTTTCTGTATTTTAATACAAGTTACTGATGTAATTATCTATGGCAAAGAATGAGAGAAATGTACCTGAGCCAAATATGTCTTTAAAACATATAATAATGGTAATTGCTGCATAACCTTGTATCACAATATGAAAAGATAGAAGGAAAGATGAAAATATGCTACAGGAAAGAAGTTAAATTATAAAGAAAAAGAGAGTAGAAACACACTTGTTAGACTTTCTTAGGTTCAAAAGCTTACTTCAATGTGAAATTCACTATTGGCCGTTACAAACACTAGAAATGTACATGCTAATACTTAACATGCTTGTTCACAGAAGAATGGTGAGCAAGGATTTTAGCCTACAGTGTCTTAAATTCACTGCTATACCTATTCTCCATCTCCCTCCCCCACCCCAAATTCACATCTGTCTTGATTTCACATGGATGGAACAATTTTTGGAGTTCATTTATGCTGATTTTAATTAGGCTGTATGGGTCACCACCAAATGACGTAGATGATGTGTTTCTGCCTTTTCAGTACTTCCATCTTTCTGTGATCCTATATCATGATGAACCCTAAGTTAACTTAAGTCTCTCCCACAAAACATTGCAGAAAACTAATCCACCATAACTCAGAAACCACTTTAAGAAAAGGAACAAATTCCAAGGCAGTTAAGTTATACTACTTGAACTCAGAATTACATAGATTACTCATATCAACACTTATGAGTACAAAATGGGCACATGCATTTGTGCAAGTGAGATGGAATAAGGTATTGGAAAAATATAAATAGGATATTATCTGCTTTTAGCATACATCCTGCTAGTAACTGTTTTATTTGTTCTTCTCCTCTCAGTAATTTCCAACATCAGTAGGTCAAATTCAGTAGCAATGTTCCAATTCAAATGCTGGTAAATGATCCTATGATAAATCTTAGGGCCTCCCCTGAAAGAAAGTTAAAAATTATATCAGCTAAGAACTCTTTCTAAATGTATTTAGCTACATGTCTAAATCTGATGTTATCTGTGTTCATGTCAATACAGATCACAGGAGATGATTTTGTTGCAGAATATGTTACTCTGAAACAAAATTATCTCATATTCACTGGGTGGGATCAGAATGGTCTTTACTCTGCCTGCTGCAATTAAATGGTGGTGATGGTGTGATGACGGCCATCAAAATAGTGACAGAAAAAAGGGACACATAAGTCATCCTGAGTGTAATAAATGCTTGAGAATTTGACAATAACAATTTGAGAGTCAACAGGGAAGCTTGGCATGATGGTGCGGTGAATCAGGATGATCAAATGATTTTATTAGTTTGCTTTTATTAGGCAGATCTATTTCCATTTTTTTTAATATGGCCAGGGAAAAAAAGAAGTAATTGTAATCAGTTTATCAAATACAACCCTGGCAGAGAGTATGCCACTGGTAACTTGATTTTGTTCTAACTGAACACACTATGTTTTGACTAATCTTCAGCATCCAAGATCATTCCTCTTAAAATGTCAGGAAGATTACTCAGAGTAATAGTTTATTTGTTTTGTTTTGGTGTTTTATTTAAAATAATCTCAAAATGTTTCAGAGCTTGCCTCATTGTTTCTGGCAGACATGGGACAGATGAAGCTTCAGACCACAGACTGAGAGTCTACCATGGGCAGTCACAGTATAAGCTTTGCCAGTGCCCCTGCCCTCTCACCCTGTCACATGAACTTCACCTAAAATAATCATGTACTCAGTGAGAGAGAATGGATTCTGTAACTCTGATAGCTAATGGCCAAGACTCCCCTAAGCAATGATGAATAATTACTATAAACTATTCCAAATTATAGACAGTAGGCACTGTGATGAAGACTTTTGTAGACTGGACTGAGACAATTACCAAATGAAGGAAAATATTATTATTTTAGGAAATGTAACATTTTAATACATTGTGAAAAATGATGAGGGAATAATAAATGAAGGGCATAAAAAGAGCTAATAATAAAAAGGAGCTTGGTGAGAAATCCTGCTGTCATATTTGCATTTACCCTGAAACTAATGCTGTGCACATTTTTGAATGCAAATAATTCACAAGAGGAAGCAAAATGAGGATGTTAATAATCATTTTTCTCTTAATGAGAAGCTGTACTTTGATTGAAAGCAGCTTTAAGGTGGCCTAAACGAGGCCTAACAAAGGAGCTTTTGTGGGTTTTTTTTTGGAGACTTTAAAGGAATGAGTTAGAATAATATTCTGTCACTTAAAATCCCCAGCATTAACATTGTTATCACAAATCTTATTTCAAATTAAAAAAGACGTGTTAGGAAAATTACTCTTTCCATATGGGATTTTCTTTTTCACTTTGGCTATTAACTTAAAATGCTTTTTCTTTTGGGAACAACTTAAGTTTTTAGGTCTTCTTTTTAAATCTCATTCACAAAATAGATTGTTGTATTGGGTCCTTATCTCAGGACTTCCACACCAAGGCTCCAGGTTGTCTTCCTCATTCTTTTACTTTAGTGATGGCTTGTTAGTCCCAGATGGCTTAAATGGAAACTAGCCTCCTGAATTGACTGGAGCGTTCATCTTACTGATGCTTACAAACACTCATGTATTTCATATTAAATACTTTAATGAATTAAAACTAGGTTAATCCACATTTGAAAACACAATTTCCAAATACTAAGAATATGGAAATTACATTGGATTAGACAGGAGACACCTTGCCAGTGTTGGCCAGCACCTTTTTATCCTCATGGCAAATCCTAGATGCATATAATTCTATTAAATTAAACACACCTTCTATTAGAAGGACGTGAATCAAATTGATTGGTCCCCATATGGCCTGAGTGCTCTCATGCTCCACAACAGAGGACTATAATTCTCTGTGAGTCATCATCAACACACTGAAGAGCTAAGCAGGCATCCTTCACTGTTATCCCATGCATGCTGGAAGACAGTGGTCATGTTTTCTGTCAGGAATCCCAGCAAATGAAGTTTGATTTCTTTTTGTGTATTTGTTTTCATTAGAGATTTTGAAAACAGCCTGTGGGTTATGTATGCACTGCTCTGTGTATGGTGTGTAGATGATCAATGATATGTCATGTGATGCACTTTCTCTTTGCACCTGTTTCAAACAGAAGAACTTAAAATGAATCTGATGAAGCAAATAAAAAAAAATGAGATGTGAGAAGTACCCTGTCCCCTGCAGGCAGTCACACGGGCTGGCTGCCCCAGAAGCCCTGCCCCTTTTCCAGTCACGTGGTATAGGGGTCCTGATGTCCTTCCTGCTAACTACATGAGGGCAGCCATTCTATTTCACCCATTTTGTGGAAGGGAGACTTATGCTCAGTCATCAAACATACATACTGTCCTGGTTGGGGCTGGACTAGAGTTCCCGTTGGTCTGGCAGCGGGAGGAGCTGCAGCACCCTCCAACCCCAGGGGGTCCCCAGGTCCCAGTGCCCTCACCTGTGTGCGGGGGCGGGGGGAGCACAGCTGGAGGGCTGGGCCCAGATTGGCCGATAGTCCATGTCATGTGACATTGTGCTCACTATATAAAGGCAGGAGTGGGCTGGGAGGGGCTGCCACTTCTGGGAGTGTGGCCGTGGGGCCTTTGTGTTTGGGATTGCCAGCTGGGAGCAGGTGGGTGTCGGTTGGCGGGTGGTGAGCAGCTGTATGGTACGTTACCCGCTGATACTGCTGTCAGCGTATTATTCTGTTACTGTTATTAAACTGTTTTTATCTCAATCCGCGAGTCTCCCTTTGCCCCTCCAGTTCCCTCCCCATTCCCAAGTGGGGGGAGGGTGGGTGAGGGACTGCGGGGCGTTTAGCTGCTGAGTAGGCTCAAACCACAACACGTATTTTCAAGTGTAACTTTCCTCTCACAGTTCTGTGAGCTAAAAAAATTCATTTGAATGTTTAGATGGACTCTAAGAGGGTAAGTACAATTTAATTGAACTGTACTTCACAAAATCAGAGTAAGTTGCCCCTAATAATTTTGTTCTGTGGTGACTGCTGAGTTGTAGCATATATTCACATGGCACAATTAATACTGCCTGTCATTAAGGTGTACCATATTTCTTATATTGCCCTTAATTACTTTGATTTGATACTTCTCATTACTCATCAGCTGATAATAGCACAGCGAGATAGGTGCACTTTTAAAAGCAAATGGGATGTTTAAGGATTGTTGTTAGTATTTTACAGAATTAGTTTCTTTGTGAACTGAGGTAATCATCTTGGCCCCTGCAAGACTGAAACTAAGCAGGAACAAGATTCATTAAATAATACTAATTTTGTTCTGTGTGCTAACCTTGCACACTTAACTAATTTTCTGTTCCATGTTTATAGGTTTTTAAGACATGATATTTCCAGTACTGGCTTCAGGTTTATCAACCAAAAATTGTCATCTTTAATGGTGCAATGCTGCCATTTTTCTCAAGTTGTGTAGCATTAATTCCACAAGTAGTCAAATTCAAATCCTCTCTGCTGGATTATTCAATTAAATCTTAGCCAACATTGAGGATGGCTGAGTATCAATTTCAGGAACAGCTTCCCAATCATCTGAGTGAGCACTTCTTTAGGTTTTGGTCTTGTAACAACTTATCTGTCTCGAACTACATGTGTGAGATTTACCCATGAGGTTGTTTGTGTACATAAACACATGCATAAATCTTTGCTTGATGAAGGCCTTACACAGTGTAACTAATGAAATGAAATTATTTGTCCTCTTTTAGGGTCATGGGTATTTATTTCTTTTAACAAGTATGTGTGATTTTTATAGGCTAGTTTCAGATTATGTGTTGGATTTAGAAAAATATTGTTTCATATGGCTATGAAACTGTGCTCAGTAACTCTTTTCAGTTTTATTTTCTTAATGATATGAGAGTTCTTATATTTGTGGAATGGTTTCCCCAGCATTTGACAACTTTTAGCTCAAGTTTAATAGGTTACAGTTTTAATTGTTTAATTAAATTATCTAATGTGTGTTCATAGTGCTGCTTATATATACTGAGGTATTCATGCAAAACAATGAAAACAATCATTGTACACAACAAAGAATATTCTTTAAGTATACATATAGATCAATTTGGAATCTCTTCTACCTGAAAAGGCAACTGTATGCAATTCCTGGATTTCATTTTGAGGAAAAAAATGCATGACACTATTTGCCATTTCTGGACATAATTAATTGTAGCAGATACACTTTAATGATGACTATAATAGAATCTTATACATATTTTTATATATCTTCATACGTATATGTGTTGTGTTCATTTAACTGAAATATTGGTGTTATAAAATGTATCACAGCACTCTATCAGTTAATGTTATTTAAAGCAAAGTTTTTAAAAGAGGCTAAAATAACCTTTGGATTCCTACTACACAAATATTGAAATTAATTTGAACCTCAGAAAATTGCAATCAAAACAACTACAGTCTTTGGCATGTACTGTGTGTGTATGTGTTCAGTATTTTGTTACCAGTGATGATTCACTGCCTTGTGTCATTGGTGTTTACTTTCACACTGATATATTTGATTGTCTGTTTCTATGCATACATGTATGCACTTATTTTCAAAATTTTTTGTTAGTGATAGTTTCAATGGAAATATGCCTAGGAATCTATCATACATGGTACTTGTGTTTGGATTCTACTTTATGCCCTTTTCCACAAGTTGTGACCTTTTATTCAGGCTATTTTTCTCTCACACACCCCCTGAGCTTTGTCCCCATAAGATTTTTAAAGTTTTATGCCTTCAGATCTCCAGCAAAAAATAACAGGGGAGACAGAAACAATTGGATAAAATGTCATGGATATAATCTAGTTCCACAGAAGAACTCTGGTTTGTGTTTACTTAGTCTTTACTTTTCAAGTATATATGACTGTTTACATCTCTTCCCTTACCTTCAGCAAATGCTGAATTGCTCTGCATCACATTTACTAATTGCAAATATTGTTGCAGGTTATGCCACCTGATAATTGATGGAAGCTTTATATTCTGAGCCAAAAGCAAATGCATGCAACAAGCACAGGTGCATATGTTACTGCTATAAATTAGTATTTACAATCACCTTCTGTTGTTCTTCTGACATTGGCTGAAGAGCAGTTATCCTGCATTCTTTAAGAGTACTATGTATTTATTTATGTAATTGTAGAATATGGCAGTATTTTTCCCTGGAAATCAGGATTTGCAAGTACCGAGTGTAGTGAAGAGATTAATGAATCCTTCTTTCAGATATGGTGTCTGTCTTTATAAGTATATATGTATGTGTGTGTGTGTGTGTACACAAAAAAAAAAAGTCTGGTTTCCGTTCAAATAACATGTAGATATATTTTAACTAATGTTAGACCTAAAATTATTTCAGGCTAAAAATACCAAGAATGTATTAACAAAAGTAAAACTTAATCAGCAGGAATTCCTAAGACAGTCTACTGACTTGAAATAATTGATTTGTGGTTATAAAAGACAACAAAAACTGTCTTGACATCCCTAAGATTAAAGTTTTTGTCAAGGAAGGAAAATTTTTAATGTATTAAAAAAGCTAATATATTTTATTGTGCTACCTAAAGTTATAACATTTTAACATATACTCTACACTGCATTTTTATTTTTGGAATAGGATTTCCCACCTGGACAACCTTTTATCAGATTGTATAAGGATTTTTGTTTTCTCGTTGACCTGTTATTAGTAGAGAAGTGAATGGGCTCATCAGCAAGGTAACAAAAGAAGAGACCATATAGCTACAGTTTTACTCAAGAACAGGAAATGGAATTACGTCTTTTCCGTCTAACATTGCAGGTTGGAGACTGAATTTAGGTAGATACTGATGTATCTTCTATATCTTGATTTCTCCCTGTGAGCCATCGTGCTGAATACTTTGTACTAGATCCCTGCTGGGAGTGGTAGAAATCATACCTTTCATGCTACTTATGGTAGCTGCAAGATAATGACTCAGAAAGAGTTACTGATACACTTTGGGGAGCTTTGGTGATTTTCTTATTTTTCTTTGCACAGTAGGCATTAGGGCAAATGTTTATCAGGAAAAAAACTGGAGGGTTAAACAGAACTAAAGAGCAACTCAAGCGTGTTTAAACAGTTTTCTCCCGGGCGTTGTTCCAGTTTTTGATTTGCATACCTCTACCAAAATTAAATGGTCTTTTAAATTTAGCAATCTTTTGTATTCCTTATTTAATCCTTAACTTCTGACTTGAGAATTATTCATAACATTAAATATTAGTCTTACAGTGTTACCTGACTAGAAAATGGAAAAGATGTCTAAGAATTCTTATTACCCTTACTGGAATCATTTCAGATAGTTAAAAGGTACAGAAGACATGCTAATATTAGAATTCTGCTATTGGAGCTACCCGGTGAAGAATAAGAATATTCAATATAATAGCAATTAAAATTAGATGTAAAAAGAGATCTAATACTAATTGGTTTTATCTCTAAATTACTAAATAGTCTAGAGAAACAGGAATCCTATTATTCCTAATTTATTCTGTAACAGATAACTGCAATGGTTTAGAGACAGAGAAATTCAGTTTTAAGATTGGTAAATCCTTGATGGCATTTTGGATTAGCTAACGGTTATTAAATGCAGAAATGCAAGTGACTTAACATAATTAACGGTGTTTAACTTAAATAATGGGATGAATATCAGTGGCTTTTGCTTGTTAGACCTCTCTATAAAGAGTGCTTTGGAACAGATATATTAATGAGTATCAGAGATGTCAAAAATAAATTCAGTTTCTTTGTTCATTAAAGTTTATATTCTTTCCAGGCTGCACAATAGACAGTATATGATGTATTTTGAGAGATTTGTTACTAAAGTTCTGCTATGAATCTCAAAATCCTATTTGTTGATTATAAAAACTGATTACATCTAATCTCTTGGCAGATCTTTTGCCAATAGTATTTCATCAATGATGCTGAAACTAAATTGCAGAAACAATGGTTGTTTTTTCATGGCATTATAATGCAGCTTCTTTTTATCTTTAGCAGTTTACTAGCTCAGAAGGAATAAGGTGAAGGTGTATAAATGCAGAATTAGCATCTCATCTCAGAGAGAGGTATATTTAGCACTTGTAGATTGCCTTGATCTCTTTTTCTTTCCTGGCACAGTGAAGGACCTTTTTCAGGGATTCAGTAAGTTATTCCTTCATGAATGTCACATGGTATATTGGTAACATCTCATTTTATGAACATGCAGTCTGCTAGCATATGTGCAACAGTGCTGTAGTTCTTTAGACCCAGAATGTTTGGGCTTTATTGACAGATTTCTCTGAATCTTATCATTTCATTAAATTTATGAGGTAGAGCTTTTCTTCAGTTATGAATTATGCATCTGTTTCAAATTAAACTTAACCACACCTAGTGTCTTTGCCCAAGTCTCTATACGTAAATGAATATCAATCACCAAGTTGTCTCCTAAGTTTTTTAATGCTGATTCTTAACTTTCCGAGTTTGTAAAGGAAATTGGAAAAACATTTCCCTAGTTACTTTAATATAAATATTTTATATTGAATGAGATTCATGTACCAGTAACTAGTTATTTTATGGTCATTGGATTCTCTGCTCATGGAAAAAATGAGATTATTTTTATAATAATGCATAATCAGAGAAGTTTGGAGACCATTTTCAAGAGGCAGCTGATCCACTGACATTATAATTCTCAGCCTGCCAGGAGAGCTCTGTAGTGTGAGCTGGGAGCTCTCGGTGCTCTAGTACAAGCGTAAACCACAATGACCACCACATTTTCCCCTAGATACTTACAAAATGTGCTAGTCAGTCTGTTCCTACAATGAAATGACAAATAGTTCCACAAGCTCTAGGATAAATTGACTGTAGTTTTCTATGGATTTGTGTCTTCTAGTTGTTTGACATTCAAGTTTACAAATATACAAGATTGAGGTGAAGTGTTGCTCACTGATTAGCTTTTCGAAGGCTTTCTTCCATCTAGTGTCATTTGTGGTCATACTATAACTTGTATAAATGCTCCTTTACTGCCTTGGCCTGGCTGTTTTCATAAAATTTGGGTGCAGTTAATGATATTTAACAACCCCATCCTTCTGTCAAATTTGGTTAAGAAATGCAAAAATTTTTGGTGGACCTGTGCAGAAGCAGACTGTATTTATGTGCAGGTTTCTTTACATGAGAAAGAGATACTTTGGGGGGAAAAAAAAGCTTTACTGACTATTCTTGCCTAAATTACTGGCATTCCATCCTTACTCTCCTCTTTTTGCTTCATGGTGGGAAGGGGGTCTTTTGTCTTTGGCAGGGGGAGGTGTGAGAGGGGAAACAGAAGAAAAAAAAAAAAAGCCATTAATTGCGATTTATTGGTCTGTATCTTTTACAGTTCTGGGTTTCTCCAGAGTAGAGAAAAAATGGAGAAACACCATTTACAAACATGTATTTTCAGACTTACCATGGGGGGGCCATACATTCCAGCTGGTAACACATTAGCTTCCGATTTGAAAGCTGTAAGCTTTGTTCCGGCTCAGTTCTTAATTAACCACATGTCCTCAGGTTAGTTGTCTCAAATTTCACTCATATCCTCTAATACAATGGAAGGACATTTCTGATATCACTAAATTTGGGACTAGATCCCTTACAGTTCTGTTTCTCAACTCTACCTGAACTTAAAGTGAGATTTTTTTTTAATGAGAATTATATTTATGTAAGTTAGGATTATTGTTTTTTGGTCTTCATATGAAGAATCTTCTAAGTGTTAAGGGCATATAAGAACTATTTAAGAGACTGGAAAGGTGCCATTTGTTTTGTGAATTGGAATTTCACCTGATCTTGGGTTTACTACAATAGATATGTTTGATGCCTGTGTATCTGCATGTGTCCTCACTGAAGAGCTGAGATTTGGTTTGTGGAGGTCCATTGACAGGAATTCGGTAGGGGTTTTGGATATGTCTTCTGTACCTGGCTGGTGTAAAATCATTCCATTAGTTTTTCACACATGTAAGCATTTAATTCACAGCTCTACAAAACCCTGTTAATGTTTTAAACAAATGCATATTTTCACCTAATATTTTTTAAAAAGAGTTTGGAATGAAAACATTTAGAAAATATTACCCCATAAGTGTGCCAAGACAAAGCAACCTTGCATTTTCTCCTATGTAAGGAGGTGACTCTGTGAATTAAAACTATGCACTGTGCTCTAATTTCACTGCTCACATCTGAGATATTTTCCCAATTTAAACTAATCTGAAATTAATTTTTGAGAATTTTATAGTGTAGTCATTATTGCTTAAATTACTCAAAATATAAGTTTTTTTCTTTAAAAATGTAATCTTTTGGAATGAATCTTGGAAGTTTTCCAATAATGTTTTTAACAGCTATAATTGGTTCAAGATCAAATCACTTCTTATTTTACACCTTTCAGGTTGTTCTGAACTTCTGCGTTTCCATTAAATGATCCTATGTTTTCTTCGGCTAATGCTATTTAACTATTCCATTAATTAATAAAATCAAAGAATGGTTCCTACTGAGTCCTGCGTACATGATTTTAAGCATGTATAATAGGTGAACATATGCTTGTAAAGTCTGACATTTAATTAAGTTGTTTTGATCTTTTGTTCTCCTTTTGGCACATATTAATTATTATACCTATGAAATCTCATTCAGTTTGATATGTGTTGATGTTTTCATAATATAACAAGGCTTTGTTTCATGTGTACTAGAGTTATTGTGTAACTGTGATCACAAGATACCCAGAGCTGTGTAACATACAAAAAAAAATGCTCATGACCCAAGTTTACAATACTGATTATTTTCCTTGTAGGCTAAATTTATCAGTAATTTGAATATGTGGATTGATTTCCTCTTTAATGGCTACATTTGATATAATGGCACTGAGTTCAAAGCTTAGAGAAGGAGACTTTTTTTAAAAGCAACAAAGGACCAAGCCCTACATTTTACTGTATATGATTTTTAACAGTGAGTTTTCCCAGTTCATTTCGGCAGGATTCAGTGCAGCTCATATATGAATATGGTCATTTGAAAGAAATGTCCATATTGTTCTTTAAATAAATCTGTATCTGAAACCTCTTTCCTACAAAGAAAGATCGTGTACTGAGGGGAATTGTAATTTGAATCTCCTGGTATGTTTTTTTTTTTTTTTCTACTTCCCTAGGCTAGACCTGATCCCTCTCTGCCAGCTGTTAGTGATCCTGTTTGGAATGAATGACAACAAATAGTATAAAGATCTTCTGACACATGTCTCTGAAAGGGACTACAGAGTCTCCTATGAAATAGGATTTTTTTTTATCCAGATTGCTGGAAGAAAAATGCTGTCACGTTAAGCAGTGATTACAATGAATATAAAAATGAATTCGCGTTTCATTGAACTAGCCACTATTCAAAATCATTGGATGTTATGCTGAATACTTTGCAAGATGGAACCTTTTTTGGTTGACATTTGTTGGCCTTTAACAGGCTATACTATGGACTAACTAGGAAAGTACAGCAACAGGTCACAATTCATCCTGTGGGAGATAAATGAATATGAACTGAGTAAATGGCTTGAGATTTGTCTTATACTTTGATCCATATTAACTCTTTAATACCCTGCAGGTTCATAGTTATGTGTGTAATATATTTTCCCGTCTATATGTGCACAGTTCTGACCTTATTTCCTAAAGCTGAAGGGGAAGACATGGGAAGATACACAGCTGATCTGAAATGCCTATAAACCTCAAGTCCAAAGTCTGAAGCTCTATCTAGCTTTCATGGAGTTTTTTCTGTTTCTTTCACAATGTCTTGCCTATAAAACCAAAGGATTTCTTTTATCTTCCTCCAGTATAGCAGTTAGATGCTCATGTCACTCAGCATGAAACAATATTATTTTACCTTTGCTTTATGTGTGTTACTTAGTGATGCATTGGGAATGAAAGTCAATATATGATATATACTATTATTATTTTAGATAAAATAGTTGGTTAAATTCTTCCTGATACAAATGTATGTGAGGTATATTTCAAAGTGACTAAGAGAATATATTTTAGTTTTTTCAAAGATCTTGTACATCTTAAATGGCAAGAGCTTCTCCATTGTTTAGGACATTTATTTACATAATCTGGAGAATGAATGATTTTGATGAGCTGAAATTCTGGTTCTTCGGTTCATTTACTTTGATGTTTAAAAATTTTTTTAGTCCAGATGAAGCAGTCAGTTACACTGCTAGAATTCCTTGCTAATTCTAGTAAACTACTTGAAGCTTTTTCAAATTTTACAAGGAATATGTTTTCCAGAAAATACTTTTTAAAGTGGTCTTTGTGAAGTCTTTTCAGACTTCAAGATGTTAGACATTGTAAACTCCATTAGAGTTGTTTTGCTTGAAAAGAAAGGAACAGTTTACAATACTCAAAAGATCTCCAGAGCTTCATAGGTATCCCAGAAGATTTTCCAAGAAAATGATTCACTGAGTGGAAATCTCCATGGCTTTGGGCAATATGTCCTGTATCTGTGTAGTGCTGCTGCCTATTCCCTTATGAGTATGGTGTCATTCATGCTTCAGATTAGTGCCATAGGGTAGACAGGGAATATATTTCTATTATTTAGTTAAAAATTACTGCTAACAAGGATTATGTCTTGCTCACCTCACTAGAGTTTTAGGTGATAGTTTGATAATGAGTAGAAATCCTTTTTTGTTGATGTGCAAGCATGCCTTGAATCAGAACTCTTCTGGAAGGCATTGTACCTGCCAGTGCCTTCACACATTGTATCTTGCTCCCTTGTATGTATATAGGTAGCAAAACCACTGTAAAAGCTCGATGGAAAACCCTTCTGGGAGGCAGTAATTGAGAATATATTTCTACAGAGGCAGATGTCCATTCTTAATACCTTCATCTACCATGCCTCAAATATAGAACAGATAAGGATATAAAGTCTTTATATATTTGCTTTTGTTTTTTTCTATTAATGAGGTTTTGTATCGCTTGCCTGGCAAACAATTGTGACCCTGTGAGTATTGAGAAATTAAGCAATCATCTAACCAACTGATAATTGTTATTCTTATCTTGAAACAGAAGTAGAAGAATAGGAAAAGATTTGTCACCAAAATAGTCACGAGATAATTTTTCAATATTGAAAATATGATCTAATCCAAGTCACAAAAGCTAAATTCCAATGCAGTGAGCAGTGATTAGATTAGCTATTTTTCATAATGGAGGAACAAATTCTTAGAAACAAAGAAAGGAATGACCTGCGAATTGATCCTGTAGACACAGATCAATCATGTAAGTGTTAAAAAACTCAGAATCTTGATTAGAAAGTAATAAAGATTAGTTATTCATCTACATAAAAACTAAACTGGAATTCATCTTTGGATATTCAAAGCTACACAGTGATGCTTCATTAATATTTAAAATCACTATGAACAGTGTTCAGATCTTGATATCATCTCCTAAACCCATGTTTCACCAATTTAGAGAGTCCTTGTTAACACAGTACAGTGGATTTTCATCCCACTAAAACTGCTTAGTTTTTAGATCTGTAATTCTTCTTGCTATGATATGCCTCTTACACCATGCACTACTTACTACACACCCCTCTTCATACAATAGCTATGGAAGAAAGTTTTTTAGTTAAAGAAAATTACGACATGTTTAAACAGAAAATGACCTCCTATTTTTTATAAAGGCACAGTTTTTCTGGGAGGTCTCCAGAAGTTCTCCACCTCTCCCCTATCAGCACAGGGGAAGGTGGCGCACTCTCCCACATCATATAAACTGATTGCGATTGCCTGTGTAGCTCTTTTTTTTCCCCATCTATTTCAGTCAGAAATGTGCTCCAGAGTATAAGCCAACCATCACGTCTCTGCAGCAGCTATCTCTGACACCCATCACCATGCTTCTGTAGCTGAGCTCTGTGGTGCTTCTGACAAATCTGTTTCCCTCAGATTGGCTGTAGCCACTCTGTTTGGTGTGCCTGCAGACTCTTTTCATTATAAACAGTAGGGTTGTAGTAAGGAAGAGAATAAAGAAGAAACAAGTAGATTGATATGAGTGATTTGAGGAGGGAGAAAATATCTGCACAGCAGAGTATTTTTGAGCTTATGTTACTGCAAGTTTTTGTTCCCTCTTTGTCAAGAGAGAAGCATCAAGTTTAAATAACAACACATGACAGGCTTAAGGAAAGGGAAGACAGGATTTTCTTGCCTTCTCCTCAGCAGGTGTAAGCAGCTATTTGTCCATACTGGCCAGTCAGTACCTGAGCAAAGGCTGGGTTGGAAGTGGAACAACGTATCTGTGGCAGATAATAAATGAAGCAGCCCATGGAATTAACTAAAGATTTGAACACAACTCAGCCTATTAAAATAGATGATACCTGTGAAGACCATCATCAAAACTTACTAATGACAAAAAAAAGCTACATACGGTAATGTCTTAGAAGAAAAATCAACAAACATTGAATATGTTCTTTTTGGACAAAGACATAGAGACAATAATTGTGAGTGAAATCCAGCTACACAGAGAGGGTAAATGAGAATCTACTCCAGCTGTGCCTGATTTCCATAAGTATTTGGGATTGCAGTTTAGGCTACAGGCCTAGATGTAACACAATTTACTGGATGCTTCTTACCGCCCTTAACAAAAAAAAAAATAAAAAAAAGGTTCATTTATGCTGATATCACTTCAACACTATGTTATTGGCTTGCTTACACAGTGTGACAGAGCTAATCTAATCACATGCAAAATATTAAGATAGATGATGAACAAATGTGTTTGCCTCCCAAAATGTAATAACTCTATGATGTCTTAAGTGGGCCTGATTGTGTTGCTGTTAAGGTTGCTTTACATTTTCCACTGGAGTACTGTGTTCTGTTGTTATATCCATGCTAAACTATAACACATTCATTAGACAAACACAGTCATAGATACATAGTCTAACCAACTAAGTAAGATTATATTGTTTCCAGCATAAGGGTGTGTATATGTACATAGTTCAGCACTGTCATAATCATTCCATCAGTGTCCTTATATATTTGCAATTTTAACTTACAGTTGTCTTTTTAATATATTGTCATTTACATATTCCCTCCTACTCCTTAATGGTCTTTACATATTCAATTAATGGACTTCTGAGTAAAAGCCTATTTTATGACTAAAGCTGAAAGAAATAAAAAAAACTGAGTGGAACAAAATGAGCCCTTTTGTGAGTAAAGGGCCTTGGAACGCTAGAGGATCCCAAATGTCTATTGTCTGGGGAAGAAAGTGATTTATAATGCATGCTGAATGAATTCAAGGTTTGAAAATAAGCGAGGGGATGAGGTTGATTGTTCCAGGACTGCTTTTATCAAGAAATCTGGCATTGTGCTCTACATAGAGTCCACGTTTAAATGGTCCCTATTTGTCATATAACTGGCATAGTGCCACCTTGCCAGAGTGTTTTGATGAAATAGTGGCAGCTGAAGAGTAACAGACAGACAGTTGTCATCTAGATCTACTGTTCCACTACAGATCTTTAGTTACATTTAACCAGACATGGTAAATATATTTTTTTGCTAGTGGAATTAGGAGAATAAACAAGTACAATGTAACAATAACACCTGTATTTAAAAAAACAAACAAACAAACAAAAAAAAAGACAAAAAAAACCAAACCAAAACAAAAAACCAAACAACTGCTTCTGTCATTTTTTTTCTAATGTAAAAAAAAAAATTGTGGTCACACCAACTGTTAAGCTGAAACCCTTTATTGTATGAGGGGAGCTAAACCTAGATTTTAACTGGTAAATTAGACATAAACCATAACCATCACCATCCAGAAGTGGTTTTGCTCAGGAACTAAGTTTTAGGTGTCTAATCCCTGGACATCTAATCTCTTCTACATTACCTGAGTAGAACATGGTGGAATTATGACCTAAGAGAAGTTATCTAAACACCTGCGTGGTATCTGAATGCTAAGATACACTAAACACTATCTAAACACCTGGTTCACCTGGAGACATGTAAAGCTATGCAGTAAAATATGTTTCAAGAAATCTGCTTTAAACCCTGCTTCTATCTAGAGCTAAATTGCCTGGTCTAGGGTTTTAAGGTTGAACTCTGTCTCTTTGGGATCTGCAGTCCCAAAGCCTACCACATGGCACACTTAGAACTGTTCTTTGAAGACCAGAACAAGGTTAGCAGTTTTCTTTTAAAATGCACCTGTGGAGAAGAAACCTCATAGTTAAGTGTGGGGATTTTTTGCTGTGAGATATACATATAAACCCTCTCAGGATGAAGAAGGAATTTAACACATTTCCTATTTGTAGTGAGTGCTCTCCCTCCTAGGCTGTTACACCATCCTTTTCTTGCATTCATTATGAAAGAATATTTGGCTTTATTTTATTGAGAGTAAATTCTGTTTGTACATTATGTATATCTTCCACCACCCACCTCCAGCTTGCATGATTCAGGATTTAAGGAATCCTCTGCATAATTTTTGGATTCTATCAAGTTTAAGACAAACTAAATGAACTGCGAAAACTGGAATAGTTTTGAACATGCTCTGAAACAGACTCCTAGATCCTAGAGGAATTAGGCTAAGTCAAACAAAGAAATGCCTCTGTGGTTATATAGTATTGAGGCTAGAACTTTTTCAATCACAATTTTAGACTTTTTTCTCAACTGCAGTTGAATTCAGGGGAGAAGAGGTGGAGGTTTTTTTGAAAAAATCTCTAACCATTAATGGTTTTCACAGTGATACCCAAAAAGTTGAGAGAAATAATGTGCAACTTGGCAGAGACACAGAAGTCTGGACTGCAAAGACATTGGTGTTAGAAAAGGTGGATCAAGAACCTAAAACATACCATATTTATCCAGAAAGGAAATAAAAAACAGCCTCCACTTCTCTTGGAGACTACCTCACCCTCCTTCTCACCTCTGAAAAATAACCAATTTTAGCTCTTTCTGTACTCCTATTTATCTCAAATGTATTAGAGGAAGAAAGGCAGAATACATCTTCTTTTGTCAAGGAAATTACAGATAACAGTTTCAGTCTTGGAGTAATCTTTTAAAATTGTCCATGGCCAAATTCAACAATGCAACCCAGCCCAGCCAAGTACTTCAGTATGCACATAATTTTATTCACTTAAATCTCTCTGACTTCAAGAGGATTTAAGCAGTGCTTAAGTGCTTTGCTGCAACAGTGCCTTAAATTGGGAGATGGGAAATTTCAGACGCAGAGAGGAAGGCCAGAGTTTTTGCAGTTTCTGTTAGTAGGTGTCTAAAAAATTGGTTTGATTTTTTTCTGATGATCCTGTAATTCCTACTGCCTCCAATTTTCCTTTATTCTTTATTTTTTTTTAGAACTATTTGGGGTGGTTTTTTTTGTCTTTTTTTTTTTTTTTTTTTTTTTTAGGATCCTCAGTTATACACCACTCCCAGTCTCATTCCAAACCTAAAAGAAGAGATATTCTGACAGGCTTGGGAAAGCAATGTTTTAGCAATTGCATCACAGAGATAATTTCAAGGCAAATCAGGCATATCCTACATCAAAATGGATGGATCTTGTAAGTGCACACTTCTAACACTTAACAAGGTAAATAGGGACAATTTCTAATGGGTTATTTTCAAAAGCAGTTAGGTGCTAACCCTAGTGAAAGTAAGTTATGACTTTGGAAATGTAACCTTTTACATATTCTTCTTGTTTGTTTTAGTTTACATAGATAGTATCTTCTTAATGGGATGACTGATCTTTAATATGATCAACTGTTATTACACTCTACTGGCAAAAAGATTGCAAAGTGTTAAGTTGATTAATGTAACTGTCAGGTGAAATATTCATAAATTAACTGACCTTCCTCACATACAAGAGATAATATATATCAGGGTTTATGTGCTTTACTGACTTTGCAAAACACAGCCTCTGACTTAGTAAATGCATGCTAAATTATAAACATGAAGAGAAGGGAAAAGAGAAAAAAACATGCTTTTTTTTTTTTTTTAACTTTTTATTTCACATTGATCTTTAGAAACAGATCCTTTTACCGTATGTTTACACAAAACATAGTCCTCATCCTGATTTGAAATTTTGGACTGCACTTAAATTAAGTTATTAATTTAAAAAGTTAATAATTAAAAACTGTTTCTGTGAAAATCCATGGATCAAAAGAGAGGGAGAGGCAATAATGCAGTGTCCTGTGAGCAAATATAAGCATTGTGCTGTTTCTCTTTTCCCCATTGAACAGAACGAACTTTCAGCACAAAACTTGGATCCAGTGCTCAGTTAAGGAATGGAGCTTGTGTAGCAGGCAGTTGATATGGGTTCACTGCTGGCTAAACACTGCCTGTTGGAACCTGTCCTCAGCAGTATCTTCTGGGAGAACATATCTTTTCAAAAGAAGCAACATCATGTGTGTTAAGTGAAGGACTCACTAGCTGTATCAGGAAAATAAACAGTGCATTTCATGTGGACATTTTTTTCCAAAACATTTTTTCAAGTTAGGAGTATAAACAGAAAAAAAGTCTCTAGGTACAGTGTCACATGGCATACCTGTACTCAGTCTTGCCTTAAACACTATGACTTGGGTCTGTGCTACGTACCAGCCTATGTATTCTCAATCCTCTTTCAGAAGACCTAGCATATAAATATGATAGACAAGGTGATACTTGTTATCCTGAATGGCACTATTTTTGGTTTTCCTCTTCCCCCAAATCCTGTTGAGCTACTCACCCAGTCATTGCAGATAGTTAGTGACCAGTAGAATTGAGTAACTGTGCATTTCACACAATTTTAATTGTTTTAGGTAGCCTGCTATGTGGATGTGTAAATTCTTTAAAGAATTTATCCAGAGAATACTTTGGAAACAGTTTTTTGTTTGGTGTTGGTGCTTCTTTGAATATTAGTGTGGAACAGTTCTAAAAACTTGTTTGAGTGCTGTGCTAGAGCTTTTTGTTTCCAGTATAAACTGATGGAGATCAACAGTTTTTTGACACTCCTAGTACCAAGTGCTTATTAAGTGTTTATATCTATAATTGTGTCAAATTATGTTAATTAAGCACTGAAAGACACTAGTAAGTTGAAGTGCTCAAAAAGTGCATTACTCTGAGTGTCACCCAGGGGCTCTTCACATCAGATGCTTGGGGGACAATTTTTTTCCTTCCAAGCACCTTTAGAGCACTATGTCTCAAAGTGTCTTTCTAGCATTAATTAAATTTAAAAAGCAAGTACCAGTTAAGTGCATTGATTTACTCTAATCTTTTGAAATACAAAAATGCCTTTCTTTTTTACAAGTCATCATTTTCCTCAATTGTCCCCCCACACCTTTTCTTATTGAGTATTCAGCTGCTAAAACAACCATAGGAAAGTCTGGGAATTAACTCCCATTATGAATTATTAGGCAGAAAATAGAACTATTCAGAGGATCAAGTACCCATGTTAGGGTATCTAGGTAGCCTTATGAGGAAAAATCGTATTAGCTTAAGAAAAGTGCTGTGTAGGCCTGTGTCACTCTGAATTTGTTGTTCTTACGCCTGCCCCTACCCCTCTGGATTACTTATGCTGCAGGTTTCTAGAGTAGCTGCAGCAGACAACAGTTACAGTTGTCTTCCAGTGCACTTACATAATTTGTTGGTCATTAGCCATATGTTAGAGTCATGTACATGAGCTCCCAGAGACTAAATGGTTTGGCCAAGATGATGTAGTAAAACAGAAGCTCATGCCCCACATTAGTTGATTGATCTCCACTGATACTGTAAGATGGAGGAGCTTCCTATGGCACTATAGGTATATAGCATGAGGACGGAAGAAGTAAAAATACATCTTCTGAAAGAGAAGAGTTTGAAGATAGAGATGGCAGCACAAGGACACCAAAATCTAATATATGTTTTCCTGAGAAGTAAAAAAATAAAAAAACTCAAGCAAACCCAATGAAACAAAACATTCCGAAGTCTGATCAAAAATAAACAGGCACTTTAAAGAATGTTATTATTGAATATCCTACTTCAAGGGCTTTTCTGTTTCATGCTAGAAAATTCTTCTTTTAGGTGTGAGGATAGCAATACTTACATTACCTAATTCTGACTAGACTCTATTAATATTATTTTTTCACTTTTCTGAGAAACTGTATTTAATCCCTATGTCAATGTGCTGAGAAAGATAATAAAGATATATCTGAACTTTAAACATCTTTAATCTTTCTCTTTAGCTTTCATGCTTGTTGCACAGCCTCAACAATCAGATTTCAACATTCCATTCCTTAGAAAAACTTACAGATTTAGAAACCATAGTGAGATAAGATTCTCCTTTGACTCAAAGACACATTCTGCTACATCTTTGAAAGGTCTTTTAAATAACGATGTCTATTGAAATTTTCTAAAGAGGTAGAATTTTATTTGGTAATGAGTAGAAGGTATCAGACAAGGTGGTGGGAGTCCACAGGAGTGTAGAGGTGAGTTTTATACTCCAGGTAAAGAAGCTTCCCAGTCAGTCCTCACTGGAAGCATTATCTGAAAGGTCCTTTTAGTCTAGAGTTTGTAAATGGATTGTTCTTAACTTCATTCCCTGGGGAAAGATATCCATTTCACAAGCGTCACTCAATGTAGGAGGAGTGAAGAAACCAAGAACTGGGTAAACATTGAGCTTGTTTCACCAGTTCAAAGTAAAAGATACTGTCAGGGCATCTGAAGCCTTTCTCAGTAATTGCTTACCCTGTGTATGTATTAAAGCAGCGTTCACTGCTGTATAAAGCAGAGAGCTTTATGCTCTGCAGATCCTGATCCAGTTCTTACCTACAGGTTGATCCAGTTGTTGGTGAAGCCAGTTACCAAGGGACTGATTTAGAGTGAGCTGAATAAAGTCTCAAGAGTATCAATTAAACATAGAAAAGAAAATTTGAATTGTGATTAGTTTGAACTGTTATTGTCTGCTATTTGGAAGGAAAGGAATCAGTGGTCTGATCATCTTCTGTAAGTTTACCTATTATACACCATATCCCTCTTTTCTGTCCTTCTAGCTACTTGATTGCCTATTTATTTGCAATAGTCTTTGGAGGTAATGAACACATTAAATTTAGATAGAGGGCTCAGATCCACTGTTGGCACAGCCCTGCTGAAATAAGTGGAATTAGCCAGGAGAGTCAAAATACCTTGTATTCAGTGACCATAAGCTATCTGGCCTGTTTATAACTTCTAAAATCCCTGCAGCGGATGCTGGTGTGTGGTTGTACAGTGTAATTTTAAAGGGCAATACATATAGGTCTGAAAACCGGAAGGCATTGAAATATAGAATGTATTACATTACCTGGATGAAATAATTGTCAGAATCAGTAAAACTAAGCATTTGGAGGAGGGATGGGTGAGAGAATTATTTTTGCTTTTGGGCAGTGTTTCATTTGGTTATGTAGTTGTTTGGTTGGTTGGTTTTTATCTTGAGTAAAAGAAATCTGGACTGGGTTGGATTCGGGTCTTTTAAATATGAGGTACATACCATCCACTGAATGTTGCGAGTAGTTAGACAAATGGTATTGGTTACTGTTATATAAATTACTTTGTAATCAAAGCATCAGCCAACAGATAGCTTCCAGCATTATTATTGTTGTACATGCTGCCAGTGTTCACTAATTCCAGGGTATGACAGGTCTTGAAAATCTCAGATCATCTGGCAGACCTTAGGACATCTGCTGCTTGTCTGTCTAGGAAAAGAAATACTGATGAGCATACAAAATGGGAGGATCATTAAGGTCCAAATTTAAAGCCGCAGCCATATAAAGAACAGGGCAGAAATGGGCACTAACACAGTGAAGTTAAAAAGATAAACTTCTAGGACACAGGAAGAAAGAAAATCCTAGGAGCAAAAAGAATGGACTGTTAACTGAAAATACATGCCATGATATCCTGGCAGTGCATACCACTTTTTACTGATGGCCATGAGGGTTTCTGGGGTATGGCTGTACAAAACTGTGGAGTACTGAAAGTGCCACTAAGGTTTAAGGTCTTTGACTCATGAAAACAGAAATGGTGACTGTCTACTTTTTAGTTTCCATTGTCCCATTTGCATGAGGGAATGAAAATGTATCCTTCAATAAAAATGTCTTATTTGATGAATATCTTATGCTACAGAAATTTTTTAATAAAATGTTCATACATGACATACTTGGCAATTTTTTTCCATTGCTCTAAACTTGTATATATCTTCCTTATGCAGTCACTTAGTACATAAGTCCAATGATATGTTTTTCCCTCTACACCTACAGTAAATTCGTTTTCATAAGGATGAGAAAGTGCCTCCTGAGACAACACATTGCTGAGAAGAATTAGAAGACCAAAGGTAATAGATCTTTTAATTTAAGATAGAGCCACTTGCCATTTCTGTTCCTTTAAAAAGCAGTCAATTCTAATTATAGAGATTTATCTCGGATTAAGGAAGAAAAATACTAAAGTACTGCTTCTTCTACTGCAACTCCGGGGTGAAGGCTTTTCTAAATGGGAATTATGCATAGTGAGGACAGTAAAGTGACTGCCATCAAATTCGGAATTAACTGTTCATGTGATGGGAATTTTATTGTTCTGAAAATACTTTCCTCTTAACTTTACATTTAAAAAGTGGGGGGAAAATAGGCACTACTGGCAATTACCAATGTTGGGGAAGAAAAAAAAAGAAATGAGGGAGAGGCTTTTTGAAAAGAGGAAAGCATTTCTAATAATTCTTGTAAAGTAATATTCAATTTAATCCACAGAATATTAGAATTCCAATGGAAGAAAACCTTTGTGAACCATCTTAACTCAAATATTTCCAGACTCCAACACAAACAGTGAAGGTTTCAATATAAGCTACATACACCCTGGCTGAAAAAGATTAACAGAGAAAGAATAACTTTCAGTGTAGTTTCAAAGACAACTGTTGCATTTCCTCATCTTCCCCTTTTGCCTCATGTCCCTGAAATGTTTTTGATTTTATCATATCTTCCTTTTTTCTGATAGCGTTTGTTCTCCACATGGAAATTCTTTAGTACTTATCAAGATATCTGGTATCCTTCTCTGAGATATCATTTATCATGGGACTGTTTATCACTTTCCTTATCTGGGCCACAGATGTACTGGCCTATATTTGGAGTCTTCGTTATATTCTGAGCAATCAAAAAATCTATGAAAAGGAATGGGACAACAAAAATCAATCCACGTCCAACAAGCAAGGATTCACAGTCTTTGGAACTTTAAAAATATTCAGCTCTTCTGTTGTTCTTGTCACCCTCTCGTTGCAGGAAATGGGATCTGACTTTAGTACACTAAAAGATCTGCCTTGTGCCAAACTTAAGGGTATTTCGTTGTTACCCACATGGGGACAGTGGTAGAAATGCTGTGCTACCTCTCTCAAAAATCCTGGTATTGATATTGCACAGTCTGCAATATTTAGCCCTCAGTCTGTTTCTGGGGCAGAACTAAGGAATCAGACTATGTTTTCAGTATATTTTATTATGCATATCTGTGATCTTATCCTGAAAACTAAAAGCCTCTGTCAACGCATATATTCATAAAATATGAAGCCAGAGAAGACTTTTAACATCCTCTGTTATATGTAACAAAACCCTATATATATTCCTAGCATGAGTATTTTCTGTAAGCAACTTTGGTAGAGGATCAACACGTGGCAAATCCAAGAATTTGTAATTAAAATAAATAATATAAATAAATAATATAAAATAAAATAAACTGAACAATATGTATTTTGTTTTTTCATGTTTTATTAACTTAGTGTTCTCAAACTAATATACTACTGGATGATTAGAAGTTGTTTTCTTCCAACTGCACGATACTTTCTTACTTATCACCCTGTTCTTGTATTTCTTAACACAAATATGCCTGGAGTTACATTTTCTTAAGAAAATAGCCACAAGATGAGAAGTCATCAAGGCGGAACTCTTGAAGGGTATCTACGTGCACAAAATTAAGTGATAAATATGTATGAAAGATTAGTGTAAATTTACAAGTTTATCCAAAATTATCACAATGCAATCTAAATCAGTTTTAAAGTAAAATGTGGCTAAGTTTAATTGCAATGGTTATTTGATATAGTTTGCTGAGTATAGATGAGAGCTGGAAATCTATTCATATATTGATAAACTTCAAGAAGAGACCGAACAAACAGAACAAATAACAAGCCCTGTGACAGTGCAAACATCTGTTTGAATTTTGAGTATTGGACTTTTGATATGTTATTTTTCTGAATAATGAACAGAGGCATATGCTCTACTCGGACTTGGCCATGCATGGCCCACAGGATACACTAAGGATGTAAGCAAAAGTTCAGGGCCTTTGCCTAGTTACAGAAATGTATCTTCAGTAAACTGGACTCTATTATTCTGTTAAGCCTCCTCCAAAGCATAAGAACAGGGATGAAAAGAGATACTTGGCAGCATGGTGGGAGGTAATGAGAACTTTGCAGAAGACTTCAGGATTTAATGAGCTGTCCTGAGATCTCCCTTTCTCCAGCACTAACAGATTAAATGAACGCCTGGACTTATTTTGCAGCTGCAATATGGACCACATCTCTGTGGCTGCCCCATGAGTCACCACAAAAATCCCTCACAGTACCTGTAGAAGTTCTAAGGCCAGGCTGGTCCCACACAGAGATAACATTTCAGCTAGAGAGATCACCCAGCAGGAAAGATTTGATCAGTCAACACAGGTGACGAGAAGTGCAGTACTGCTTTCTCCTGCAGCCTGGACAGGAGCCTGTTGAAATATGTTTGGGGCACTACCAACAATCAGTTGTTCTAGACCCTGTTTGGAGGTGTATTTTACTTACTTTTTAAATGGCTTCACACTGTTGCTGTGCTTTCCCAAACTAATACTGTGTTCCAGTTCCTCTTAATTAAATTTTTTGTTTTGTACCAAAACTTTTGGTTGTAAGTGGGAATGTATTGTCCAGTTGTTGATCCCAGAAAAATATTTGTTTCTCCTTTTCTTGTGGGGGGATACTGAGCGGTTTTTAATTCAATTTTTTTTGAGAACTCTGACTTCTGAACTTGGCACTTGCTGCTGTTGAAAACTCCTGACATAGCACTCAAAATACTGTATATGGTGGGAAAAAAATATTTCCAGTAAATGAAGTGGTAGTAACTCAATACTGCAGTCATTAGTAAACTAATTAGAAATCAGTAGAAATCTAAGAGTAAGTTTTTTAGCAAACCTGAAGAAGGCTTCCAGAGTTAATGAATGATTCAATCCATAACTGGCCTGAAAGAAGAGTATTGAATACATTTATTTAAGATATGAGTACCAAGCCTTGGCCAGGAGGAAAATCTAATAGATATTCTGCATTTAACTTTTAAATGTCACTGAAATAAGTCTTTGTGGAGTATGAAGCTTCTGGTAACATGTGTGTGACCCCTCTTGCCATTTACAATTGAATGCTACTTTTACATATGGCTAAACATTTCTGAATTTTGAGGGTTTTTTTCAGAATCTTTACCTCATAGCATGATTAGCTGTTTTAAGTTTCAGATTTGAACTTAACACTTGATCACAGACAGGTTTATTACTTGCTTCTTACAGACTATAAATGAGAAACTTTCACAGTTCCAGTGTAAAAATGGAAACAAAACCTAGTCAGATCCATGGGTTTATCCAGCTATTAAAATGAAACTTCAGTAGTGGCATATTTTCTGCTGGAACTATGACATGCTTCTTTAAAAGAGCTCAAATTTTCTTTGCAAATGGAATAGCCCAAGGATCTGTAGCAAGCATCCAATATTCTGTTATTCATGTGTAGCAATGCCAAGAGTAAAAGGGAAGGAACTGTTATTTAAAAGTCTGTGGAGACAGTACTTGCTTATTTTCTTTAACTCAGATGATGAATCTGCTTTTAATATATGTTGAGAACAAAGCAGTTCAGACCATTACACTTTCTAAACAGAGTATATGAAGAGAGGCTCTTCGTCATGCACTTGAATGAGGTGCTTGTAGGCAATACATGTCTAGCACACCAGCTCTTCAACTTGCAATCCCCACATTGTAAATGTCTCCAAATATCTACCACACGGAAGAACTGTTTCTTCATCAATGAGGAGATGACAGGTTATTCATTTTTTTGTTTGTTTGTTTTCAATAAAATCCCTTCATGGATTAAACAAGTAGCAAGTTAATCACAATGGAAAATATATGAGATTAAAGAAGAGACACAAAGGCTCCTCAGGGTGCATGATTTCCCCTTTTGCCCATTTAAAACCCTTATCCAGCTGGCGTGAGCACAGATGGTGCATGATTCCTCCTGCTCTTCATTCTCCTGGCTGGGGCAGTCATGTTTCGAAAAATCCTCATCAGAAAGTATGGGAAGATAGTCCTTCTACAGCAAACTCATCTACAGTGTTTGATAGCTTGTCTTCAACCCTGGCATGTCATGATGGTGTTCATCTGCAGTACCCATGGGTAAGTTATCTCTGTACTATATGGCTGGATTCAGTAGTTCAGATATGACTTTAATATTTATTGTCTGCGTTGGCCTACAGTGGTAGGCACTTTTTCCCCCTTTTTTTTCTAAAAGGGTCAAAGATATTAGGCAATCCCAGTCTGCCCTTCAAGCTGGGTTGCCCCCATCTAGCAAGTGCCTGACATTATCTGATCGTGCAGTGATGCTGAGAGCCTATCGGGAATGTGGGAGTCCTGGCTTCAGTTTCTGTCTGTGCTTGATGATTGAATCCACAACCCTTGGGGGCTAAGAGGTATTTAGGGTAGAGATATTCCAAATATTAATTGGATGCAGAAACTGGAAACCAGAATTGCCTTCTCCCAGATAAATGCTGAATCAGGTTAGGTTCTGGAATGATATTTGTTCTTACTTTCTGCTTTTTGTCTATGACCTCATAATAAGGATGTAACAGCAAATTATACACATGCGATTTGTCCATTTATTTGAGGAAACAAATAGTTTCAATTCCGTGGAGAAATTTTATGCTGATTTTCACTGAATAAACCAATACTGGGGTTTTTATTAGGCTTTTCACTATCTACAAACAGGTAACCAATCTCCATCAGCTTCCAAGAACACTGCAGTGTTTCTCATCTTTATGGTTTGACAGTACACATTAAGAGAGAGGGGCTTCTACTTTGTGATTTTTTCCTCTTCCACAAAATGCAGTCTGCAAAATACAGCTCTCTTATGTTAGGAATATAGTCAAAAGAGATTAGCTAGATGTCAAGTTTTAAAATTGAGCAAAAGCCATTTAAGCTGAATGTTTCTGTTTGTTTTTTGTTTTTTTTTTTTTTTTTTTCTGTAACAAGAAAATTCCTACTTTTGGTCATTATTTCATAAATAATAATTAAACATAATCATGGCTATACCTTTTTAGAATTCTCCAATATTTCTCTTTGCTTTGAATTCTTTTATCAGTTTACTGTTTAGTGCTAGACAAGCAATATTGATAATTATATATTTGCCATTCAGAGCTGGCAAATATATATATTGTGAATAAATTCTTTCCCAAATGTAGTGATGTTTATATTTGAAGAAGTAAGGGATACAAGTAAGACAACAGGTAAGGGGTACATTATGGAATTGAAATTACAATAAATTTTTAGGCAGTTATACTGCAGTTATTCAAGTTATAATTTGGTGTTATCATCTGTGCTGTGTTTTATGTTTGTTTTCAACTTCCTAACATGAATTTTGCCTTCACTAAGTGCAGTACGTAGTACAAATAAAATCTCTACTACAACTATCAAAGTAAATAGGCATGATCCACAGACTTAGTATCTCAGGGGGTTTATATCATCTTTATCTGCTAAACAGAGTTAACATTCACCCTGTACATGTTCCCTCATATATCATAAGGACCCATTCTCAACACTTACATGGCATTATTGGTAGCATTATAATGCCAAAATTCTGTATATTATTTCTGATACTAGAATAACATGGACATGCTGCTTATTGTAAATTAGGACAATAGTTTCCAAGCACCTCAACCTGATCAGTGAGTTGCTCTGTTCCACTTCAGGAAAGCTCCCTTCAATACATGATGGGCAGTGAAATTGCAGGGACTTGATAGATTTGAATGAACCCATTTATATGAAGACATAAGGAAGAAACAATCAGAAGTTCAAAGGTCAGAACTCCCTGTTTAATTTTTAAATTATTTCCAAATATTACAGAGGTTTGCAGTATCAACATTGTGCTCAGTTATTTGCCAGCAGTCATCCTATGTATATTTGATATGGGATAATTAGCAACTGGCCTTGAGAAGTGCAGCCCTTTCTACCATCTGCACGATCAATGTTAGAAAGTGTTCTACATCCCAGGGATAGCAATGTATTTTCTGAACAGCTCTTGATTTATTAAAAGGGGTGTAATGATCATGAAAAGTGCTAAACTTACAGCCTTCTATTGACAGTGGTTCTGTTTAGCTTCATTAGTTGTGATGCTAACATCTGTCTGGTGAGATGGAGGCCACCTGCTCATTTTATCTAAGTTCTGATAATCATCAGTTGCTAAAGACCCATATATTCAGCACATTAAACAGTTCCAATGATAAAAAAGATAGTATTTGTAATTTCTTATCAGCCTTCCAATTTCATCTGTTACTGCAATTATTTTATTACAACTTCGTATAATCCTTTGAAAGCAGGCAAGAGTAACAGTTCTTTGTCGTTTCAAGCTGTCAATTTAAGTCTCACTAAGATACCAGCCTGAGATGGCGGTGCTAGTTTCACTGGTTGGCATGATGACTAGAGAATGAACAAGCTGTGAATGTTCAGCTTTGTAAATGGTTTGTAAACACTGGAGAAATAAGGACATTCTCCAGGGTGGTTTGCCAATAGTAACAGGTGACAATAACATGAATTTACAACAAATACTTAGAAAAATAAACCCATTTTTCACTTATCAGTGACATAAAATGATGACTCATTCCTTCTTTCCCTTAAAAATCACCAGTAGAGTCTAAACTCTGTACACAGCAACTTACATCGTATTTTATTAGCCAGTAGAATGTTATTTTTAAAAACAACAACTATTTCATTCTTTCATGACTGATCCTTTTCCTTTCTCCTAAGGGAGTTTATACTATGATGAATAAAAGGAGAGAGATAAATGGTATTAAAGCTATGTCAACCACAGCTAAACAAATACCTTTATCAAAAAGACAAACCATTCCTGAAGCCTTAAAGGGATATTATTTTTCACAAAGCAACCCTAACATAGTCCTAGAAAACTCTCCTGCTATTAAATTAGTATGTCTGTTCAGCATACATGCATACTAAATGGGAATTTATGCTATGTTAGGCAATAATGCACTTATACAATTTTTAGCTTAATAGAACCAATGATCTTAATAAGCATATTAAATTGGAAGACACTATCTGATGATGTACATTTTATTTTGCTACTAACAAACTGAATTACATGCTAAGGGTTTGCTGTCAAATTGAAACCTAGTCAGTCCATAAAAATGATTTAATAACAAGTTCCTGTAGTGCAGTATTCCTGCATCTCCCTTTAACTACTGTGGTTTTAAAATCCATTTTTTCTCATCTCATTTATGAAAATGTTTCTCTTTTTGAGCATTATGAAAAGTAAAAAGGGGTAGAAGCATGAAGAAGAGATGGTGATATCTACCACATATGATGACATAAAAGCTGTCTGTATTAAAGTCAGTAGGAAACCAAATAAAGACACTGAAAACAGACAATAACATTGCTACTATATACCTCCCAAACTGAGTAAATTAATAATTTTTGGAGGGAAGTAAATGTTTTTGAAATAGATTGTTAATCTTTGATTATTTAAAAAAATATAAGTGTTTTATTTTCAGTTAAAATATATTGAAGCAAGTGAGATTGTTTACTATGAAGAAGCCTCTGAAAGAAAAAGTTGCTTTTTAACTTTTTTTCCTAAGAGGATTCTCTGTGGCTGTATTGCACGTTCTTTCCTTGCTTTTAATCATTGTATTGTGTGACTCCTGATCTACCTTTCCTGCTTTAGGCAAAATATAATCTCGGAACCCAGCTCCATATTTTTGATATGAATATAATTTTACGTAGTTGATGAATCCAGCATGCAATGGTAAACAGCGGGGAGGGGCCCAATGGAAACTCATTTGTTAGTTTTCCCACTTGGAAGCTGTTATTTTTATAAATTACTGATATTGGACACTGTAGGAGTGCCCTTTTTCATATACACTGAAGTACTTCACTGGCCCCAGGAGTCACTAAGACTAGTGGATTTTAATAGTTATAGATCTTAAATGGAGGGTTAGAAATTGTTTCTTTTCATTACAATTACAACAAGGAATTAACCCCAAGGGTATCCACTTAATTTCATAATATATAGACTGGAACGCTAATAATGTGGCTCTTCTAAAATGTAATAAAGAAGCAACTGCCCCTTGGCTCCCTGGGGTAGATTTTTGTAAAATGTATTTCAAAAAATGTAACACAAAGAGGATTTTACGTTAACAAGCTTTGTAATGTCACTAGCTCCAGTGCCCAAAGTGCTCTAAAGCTCATAGACACCAAGTATTGGCACTGGTTTTACAGCAGGAATTTAGTACCAGCACTTTTGTATCGCTTCACTGGTACAAGGAAAACCTAAACCAGTAATAGAAGGAGTGGAGTGTAATTTACAATTAAGCACATAAAGAAGTGAAAGAGCAGAGGGAGGAAGAGGGAGTACAGTAGTACAAAGTAATTGCTTCCTTCAAGGTCCACTTGGACCTATCCTCCAGCCAAATTTCATGTGTTATTTTAATCTACCATGCCCTGTTGCAAAACAAGCCTTGGCCTTACAATTGGCAGCAAGTGAACTCCAGTAGATTTGCTGTTCCATTTGCACTTGTGAGTAGCAATGTAGCCTCTGACCTCTCAGTCATTATGGATGGTGACTGTGGAACAAATTCCTTTCCAAGATCTTAAATACTGGATCAGACTGTGGTTTTAAATCTAGATTAAAGACATTTCTATTTGCTGATGATTTTAATGGAGTCTGATGAGATACAGCATTCTGGGAAAGCTCTGCATTAAAGACAGCATGAAAAGAAGTACACTAGCTGTGCCTATTCTATACTGAAAGAAAAAAAAATACAGCTAGAAGAAAATTCCATTTTGTTTTGGTTTGATTTTTAATGATAATGCTTCCAGGCATTTCTAACAGAGCTTCTAATATTGTTGCTTCTTAGGGAAAATTCATTAGGGAGGAAACCTTTGGCCAATGTTTTTTAATTATGCATGATATGCCCAGAATTCTGTGCACCTACTTATGTTGCAAATATTCTGTTTGTAGCAGCAAATTTAAATAATTTGCCTGACTCATGATGGGTATGTGCAAGTGCTCAGCTGATGTGTTTGTACCCATCCTCTAAAATCGGATTCCCTCAATGTTACACTGTAATTTGTGGCTTGTACACATTTATTGGTCTCCTACTCCCAAATGCTGGGAATCCCAAATTATGATCTCTGAACTAACTTTTCTAGATAAACCGATAGTTCAAATTTAATTTATGTAAAATTTTCTATAAAGATGCAGAAGCACCTGTCTTTAACAAAAGTTACTATTACTAACTCTCAGAGAATAAGGCAGGAGAGAATAAATGTCTGGAAGGCTGCCAAGAAAAAGAATGGAAATGGAAAGAGTGAGATAGCACTTTGTTCAACAAGACAGTACATGGCAATACATCCAGCAATACATTACACGCAAAGGTGGAAACACTAAGCACCACATATGCCTAGGATTGGCACTGTATGGGTCAGGCAGGAGAAGGCATAACAGGGACTGTTTGAAAGGTTGGGATATCAGATCAGAAGGATCACAGAATGGTTGAGGTTGGAAAGGATATCTGGAGGTCATCTTGTCCAACCCACATGTTCATGCAGGGCTACCTAAGGCCAGTTGCCCAGGACCATGTCCAGAGAGCTTTTAAATATCTCCAAGGAGGGAGAATCCACTACCTCCCTAGGCAATCTGTACCAGTGCTCAGTCAACCTAAAATATATTTCCTGATGTTCAAATAGCACCTCCTGTGTTTCAGTTTGTGCCCATTGCCTCTTGACCCATCAATGGAGACTACTGAAAAGAGCCCGGATCCATCTTCGGTGCACCCTCCCTTCAGGTATTTATACATATTGATGACACCTCCCCAGAGCCTTCTCCAGACTGAACGGTCCCAACTCTCTCATTCTTTTCTCGTAGGAGAGATGCTCTAGTTCCTTAATCATCTTTGTGGCCCTTCTCTTCAGTATGCCCATGTCTCGCCTATACTGGGTTGCCCAGAACTGGACACAGTGCTCTAGATGTGGCCTCACCAGTGCCAAGAGAGGGGAAAGATTATGCCCCTTGACTTGCTGGCAATGCTTTGGTGAGTGCAGCCCCGGATACCATAAGCCTTCTTTATTTGTTTAAAATACAAATAAACAAACCTAAAGGGCTGGTGTCTGCTGCTGGCGTGTTCAACTCACAGTGAAATAGACTGGGTTGCTTTCTACTGAAGTGCCTTTGTGCAATTTAAAGTCTTCCCTCACTTTTTTTTTTTTCTTTTTCCATTCCTATTTTCCATGGATAGTCAAAATTTTGACTGATAAACTCCATCGTAAAAAAAAAAAAAAATCACAAAATTAACTGGGAGAAAATTTAAATTCATAAATTTGTCAACTGTTTTCATTTAATTTTATTTTACTGGTATTAAATTTTGCATTTCTTGGCCTTTTTTTCCTTTATTAGCATTAAAATAAAATGATGAAAAAAAATTACATAAGAGAATTTACATTTTAACAACTTTCATCACCTTCTCCAGGTTGCAATATTAATGTTCTTAAATGTATCCTGAAGCCAGTTTACTCAATAAGAACAAGAGCAGAAATGGCAAGGAAGAGCAGGAGAGGAAGAACAGAAGTTCAGCATGTAACTGAGTTAGAAGCCGAAGGCTGAAAGAGTCTCTGAAGAAAAAAGTTTCAGGATTAAAGGAAATGCTTGCAGCCATTTCTCCCACTTGTGAGTAATTACTCATATGCAATTGAGTAATAATTGCAACTGAAATCATATGAGTGATTTTAGTACTCAGCATTATGATCAAGGAACATAATCTGGATTTTAATCAATGACAAATTAAAAAATAAAATGCTATGGATCTCTTTAAGAACAATTTTTGTAAATGATAAATCAGAGTTGTTTCACTAGATGAAGTCAGGTTGAAATTGTGTTAGGAATTAAATTGGAGATCTTAGTGTGACGGAATCCATTTCTTTTCTTCATGTGAAAGCACCCATGCAAAGTTTCTTTCATTTCTTCCATCTATTCACAAGTGATACAAAACCAAGTAATTTCAAGGGAAATCTGTGTTATGGCAAGATAACAAGTATGATCTACTTCACAAACAGTGTTACCGCCTTCAACCAGATACAAACACAGATACTATAGGTTAGGTGCCACTTTGTTTCACACAAATGCCATGCTGTAAATCACTCTTGCTGTATGGCCATGTGTCTAGTCATATTGTACCCAGCCTCTGCAACACCCTAGAATAGATTAATTTGTAATGTAAAAAAAAATAGGTGTAAAACATGTACTATAAAAAATAGAAGTACCCTACTTGAGAGCTGGAAGTAGAAATCTGAAGCACTGACTATTCCTTTTTCACAGGTATTGTAATTTTTGCCCTTTTTGTACTGCCTCCATCTAGTGATAGATAAGTATGTGCTTTGTTTTCCAGTAAGGATGATTTCTGTGATAGGCACCAGATGTTCTGTAGCTTATAGTCTAAAACCCTCATTCTTTTTAAATAAAATAGGGATGCATACCCTTTATTACAGCATGAAAATATGTTACCTGTACATTTGATAGGTTTTTGAAAAAGCATAAAGAAACAAGTCACCATAATTACAAAGGTCATATTTAAGTATTGTTTTTGAGAAACTGACTGTAAAGTATTTTTTGAAAGAATAATACCAATTGTGCACAGACCAAATTGTACTGGGTCTTTCTGTGTTGTGGAGATTATGAAACAGCTATAGACTCCTGCCTGCACAAAGACCAACGTATAGATCATGAAAATAAAAAATGATTCGGACTCTTAAGAAAGGCAAGGAAAGGAAGAATGCCTCATCATAAACTCACATAGGGAGCCTGTGTCAAAGTAATAGAATAAAATGCCACAGTGTTTACAGTCAACATGGGAGTAATGCTGAATGCATAGCTGGAGGAAGGGATGGGGTTTAAAAGCATGTTTGGCATGCTGAAATTACCTCCCCCTTTGGCTGGGGAGCGGTGGCTAGGCAAACTGATTGTAATTACTAATTTAGCAGTGCTTCATTTATTTGAATTCTACATCTTTTGAGACCCTATTGTCCCTTCTTTTTTATTTTCTATTTTTCTTTTCTTTTCTATTTTTCTTTCTTTTCTTTTCTTTTCTTTTCTTTTCTTTTCTTTTCTTTTCTTTTCTTTTCTTTTCTTTTCTTTTCTTTTCTTTTCTTTTCTTTTCTTTTCTTTTCTTTTCTTTTCTTTTCTTTTCTTTTCTTTTCTTTTCTTTTCTTTTCTTTTCTTTTCTTTTCTTTTCTTTTCTTTTCTTTTCTTTTCTTTTCTTTTTTTTCTTTTTCTTCTCTTTTCTTTTCTTTTCTTTTCTTTTCTTTTCTTTTCTTTTCTTTTCTTTTCTTTTCTTTTCTTTTCTTTTCTTTTCTTTCTTTTCTTTTCTTTTCTTTTCTTTTCTTTTCTTTTCTTTTCTTTTCTTTTCTTTTCTTTTCTTTTCTTTTCTTTTCTTTTCTTTTCTTTTCTTTTTTTTCTTTTTCTTCTCTTTTCTTTTCTTCTTTTCTTTTCTTTTCTTTTCTTTTCTTTTCTTTTCTTTTCTTTTCTTTTCTTTTCTTTTCTTTTCTTTTCTTTTCTTTTCTTTTCTTTTCTTTTCTTTTCTTTTCTTTTCTTTTCTTTTCTTTTCTTTTCTTTTCTTTTCTTTTCTTTTCTTTTCTTTTCTTTTCTTTTCTTTTCTTTTCTTTTCTTTTCTTTTCTTCTTTTTTTTTTTTTTTTTTTTTCTTTTTCTTCACTCCCCCTCCCTTCCCCTGTTTTCTTTTCTTTCATCTTCAATATGTGAATAGTTCCAGCTGGAAACATGAGATCTCCATCTTCTATGCATCTAGACAGTCACTTCTGGAAGATTACAAATGAAACCTTTTTCAGTATCATAGAGTTAAAAGCAGTTAAGACCTGGGAAGTTTAATATTAGAAAACATGTTATTTCATATTAATGTCTACCTGGTATTTGCTGTAGGTAAAGGTTGAAAAGATCAGCCTTAAGGGAGTACATGAGATCAGGGATTCTGCTAATGGACTTTGTGTTCTCAGGAGAAGAAAAATGTTGGAATCATCTCAGCTGAGGCCTTTGAAAACATGTATTGGCCCTGATCAAAGGTATAGTAGATAAAGGAAGCTTAGAAGTAGATGGAGTCCTAGAGGTGGGCTCTGGAAATTCTGCCCTAGGTTGTTTTTATTATGAGCTTGTCCTGGTTTTGGCTGGGTCAGAGTTAATTTTCTCCCTAGTAGCCGGTAGAGTGCTGTGTTTTGGATTTAGTGTTAGAATAACGTTGGTAACACATTGATGTTTTAGTTGTTGCTAAGAAGCACTTATCCTAAGTCAAAGATATTTCAGTTTTCCATGCTCTGACAATGAAGAGGTTCACAATAAGCTGGGAGGGAGCATGTCCGGGAAAGCTGACCTGAACTAGCCAAAGGGATATTTTAGGACGTCATGCTCAGTATATAAACTGGGTGACTTGACCAGGAAGGGTGGATTGCTGCTTGGGAACTGACTAAGCATTGGTCAGTGAGTGATGAGCAATTGCATTGTGCATAATTTGTTTTGTATATTCTAATTTTTATTTTACTATGATTGTATTATCATAATAATTTTTTTTTTCTTCCTTTTCTGTCCTATGAAACTGTCTTTATCTCAACCCATGCATTTTACTTTTTTCCAATCTCTCCCCACATCCCACTGGGTGGGGAAGTGAGCTAGCAGCTATGTAGTGCTTAGTTGCTGTCTGGAGTTAAACCACGACAGTCCTTTTTGCTGCTTAGTGTGGGGCTTAATGGGTTTGAGATAACAACAGATTTGATTGGAATTTGCTAGATTGAATTCATAGCTGTTATTGCTGTTGAGCTATTAATGGGCAGGCTTCTGTGCTTGCCATGGGGCTTGCTTGCCTTGCAGTGTATTAGAGTGTAGTGCTCATTAGTGACTGCTTTTTGCTTTTGCTGCTTGCTCTACTGCTTATCATTTTACTCTGCTGTGCTTGGGAACATTTTGAAAACAGCAATGACCATGCGTTTGGGCTGGCCGATGGCCAGGGCCACTGTTGTTTATGTTCTACTGCACTGGACTGGCTGGAACTCCAGTGTGAACTCAAGTTGAAGGGACTGTGACCTGTGGATAAGTCTACACAGGAGCAGGAGGCCCCAGAACCTCTGTGGCTGTGGATAAGTCCATGCCAGAGCAGGAACAGTTCGAAGCATCTGTGGCTGTTGTTATGTCAACCACAGCAGTTATACCTCTGAAGGGATTGTGGCCCAAGGATAAGTCTACACTGGAGAAGGTACACCTCAAAGCATCTGTGGCTGTCAATAAGTCCATGCTGTAGTAGGTACACCTTGAAGCATCAGTGGCTGTGTATGAGGTCATGCTGGAGCACCTCAAAATGTGTGGCCATGGACAAGCCCAAAACAGAGCAGGTACACTCCTGGAGGGACTGCAGCATTGGGCAAGGCCATACTGGAACATATTCACTCCTGAAAGGACTGTGGCTATGGGTAAGGCCACACTGGAACAGGTATATGTCTGAAGGTATTGTGGCTGATGGATTAGGGCATGCTGGAACAGGTGCACCTCAGAGCGATTGTGGCTGTGGATAAGTCTACACTGCAGCAGGTACACGCCTGGGGAGACTGGCTCGTAGATAAGGCTCCACTTGGAGCAGGTACAACCCTAAGAGACTGCAGTCTATGGTTCAGTCCAAGTCAGGGCAGGGGGAGGAGTTCGTTACTATGTTAAACCCTATGGTCCGATCCAAAGGGACCAGAGGTGGAGATAGTAATGGAAATACCTTTAAATTGTTGTAAACCAGGATTTGAGTTGCATGCACCCTCAGCAAGTGTGCTGATGACACCAAGCTGAGTGGTGCAGTTGACGTGCTGGAGGGCAGGGATGCCATCCAGAGGGACCTTGACAGGCTTCAGAGATGGGCCCATGCAAACCTCATGAAGTTCAACAAGGCCAAGTGCAAGATCCTGCACGTGGTTCGGGTCAATTCCAAGCACAAATAGAAGCTAGGTGATGAGTGGATTGAGAGCAGCCCTGAAGAGAAGGATGTGGGGGTACTGGTGGATAAAAAAAAATGAATATGAGGCAGCCACATACACTTGCAGCTCAGAAATCCAACTGTATTCTGGGCTGCATCAAAAGAAGCGTGGCCAGCAAGTCGAGGGAGGTGATTCTACCTCACCTGCAGTGCTGTGTCCAGCTCTGGCCCCCCAGTGAAAGAAATACATGGACCTGCTTGAGCTGGTCCAGAGGAGGCCATGAAGATGATTGTGGGGCTGGAGCACCTCCCTTACGAAGACAGACTGAGAAAGTTGGGGTTGCTCAGCCTGGAGAAGAGCAGTCTCTGGGGAGCCCTATTAGTGATTTTCCAGTACTTAAAGTGGGCCTGCAGGAAAGCTGGGGAGGGACTCTTTGTCAGAAACTGTAGTGATAGGACGAGGGGTAATGGTTTTAAACTGAAAGTGGGTAGATTTAGAATAGATTTAGGGAAGATATTCTTTACGGTGAGGGTGGTGAGGCACTGGCACAGGTTGTCCAGCGAAGCTGTGACTGCCCCCTCACTGGAATAATTCAAGGCCAGGTCAGACGGGGCTTTGTACAACCTGGTCTAGTGAAAGACCAGGCGGGGGGGTTGGAACTAGATGATCTTTAATGTCCCTTCCAACCCAAACCATTCTAGGATTCTGTGATTCTATGAATAAATTGTTGTAACCCATGATTTGAATTGCATGTTATAGGAATTACTATAGTAGGGTCCTAAACCAGTGGAGGACAAGCCTTACAAGGAGCAGTGCAAGTGCAGCAGTGACCCGACCTGAGCTGGCTTTGGTGCCCGGTAACTCCACACAACACACCACTTCACCTGTCCTGAATGACAACCATAACAGATGGAGCCCAAAGTAATGGACTAAATGAACTCAATGGATATTCTGTGGATATTTGTGGGCATTTATGGACATTTTACAGACTTTTCACAGGGGTGGTCCATAGACTAAGGGAATGGTATTTGTGTATTTATACAAAAAGATGGGAAAGGGGGGAGTGGCAGTTAATGGGGGTGTATTGGATAGTGTGGGACCTGAGCATGATGTAAATGGTATGGAATAATGGGTGGAGAAAGTGCTGGTTTTGGCTGGGATAGAGTTATTTTTCCTCACAGTAGCTAGTATGGGGCTATGGTTTGGATTTGTGCTGGAAACAATGTTGGTAACACAGGGATGTTTTCATTATTGCTGAGCAGTGCTGACATAGAACCAAGGCCTTTGTTGCTTCTCACCCCACCCCACCATCGAGTGGCTGGGAGTGCAGAAGCAGCTGGGAGGGGACACAGCCAGGACAGCTGACCCCAACTGACCCCAGGGATGTCCCACACCATATGGTGTCATGCTCAGCGTATAAAGGTGGAGGAAGAAGAAGGAAGGGAGAACGTTCGGAGTGATGGCATTTTGTCTTCCCAAGTAACTGTTATGCATGATGGAGCCCGGCTTCCCTGGAGATGGCTGAGCACCTGCCGGCTGATGGGGAGTGGTGAATTATTTCCTTGTTTTGCTTTGCTTGCATGCACAGCTTTTGTTTTACATATTAAACTGTGTTTCTCTCAACCCACGAGTTTTCTCACTTTTACTCTTTCAATTCTCTCCCTCATCCTACTGGGGCGGAGTGAGTGAGCAGCTGCATGGTGCTTAGTTGCCGGCTGGAGTTAAACTACAACAGAAATAAAGAGCACTCCTGATTTGCACTAGATTCATTAAAATCCTGGACTGTGAACATCAGGTAAATTCCTGGTATGTATTTAAATATATGTATATAAAAATATATATATATGTAGCACAGCCTTACAGTGTTAAGTGAATGAAGTTGTATGACCTTCTATGTAAACCATTTGTCTACCTGCTTGTCCAGATCAAAGCTGAAGCAGAACACAAAGTCAGAAGTAATCAAAGAACTGAGCTCCCTTTTCAGGTCTGTTTAATTATTAAAGGAAGTTTCTACCCAACTTGTTTTCAGTAATATAACTCATGACACTGTAGTTTAAAATCAATAATTCTTTGGTTAGGACTGAAAAATGTAACAGGACGTTTGAACATAGCTGGAAATGACTGAATCCTTATGCAGTACCTCACCAATTGAAGCTACTATTCAGAGGTGATGTTTCAACTATGGTATGTTTATGCCTGAAATCTCAGTAAGATGCCATAAAGGGTAGTAAAGGCCTAACCTTTTAATACCCAGTATCTCAAAGAAATAGACAAAAAAAAAAAAAAAAAAAAAAAGAGAAAAGAAAAAAAAAAGTTTTTCTATAAATAGTATTCTAGTTCTTACCCTAAAAATGGTAAAAATGGATGCAGTAGCACAATAGCACAATGCTTCTCTGTCCTTACCTTGTGCAGTAGCAGATTTCACAGGATAAGACAAATATCTGAGCTTTAAATGAATTTCTAGATAGGAGAAAATTCATGGGACCCTTGATTATTTTTCTGAAAACAAGAATGCCAGTTAATCAACTGTTAGAATAGTGAAAGGAGTTTTCAAGCTGTCATCATCAGAAAACATAAACCATCTATTAGAAATAGCCTCAAAACCAATGGAAATTGGTGAACTAGCCAGACCTCAGCAGTATATCCAGTAAACACCATTGTCAGAACGCTTTTTTTAACCTCCAGTTAAACTGCCGTCTGAACTAACTGACTAACTGACCTGCTGTACAAGCCTGCCTGTATCCTACCACTCCAGTGGGGGAAAACTATGTGAGGTTTTGCATGGGGGAAATTCCGCAATGCCTTTCACTATTTGATGTCCAGAGAATCTTAGATAAAAAGCAGCATGGGTTCAATTCCTAGATATGAAAGTGATTTCTGGCTTTTTGAGTCAGTAGGAAGACTATAGTAACTGGTTTCAGGTACTATTGGGCTGGATCTGGTCCCTGTGACTCGCAGATAACAAAAGTTGTTTAATTCTCTGCCCTTCTGCATTAAGTGTATCTCTGTTGTAATCTGTGGTCTGAAACCTTTTCTGAAGATGCCTTATTCCCACCTACTGCAAAGCATTACCTGTGTGAATCCAGAGCAGCTGCTGTTTATCTGGAAGACTAGCCAAACAATGAGATATGTACTGCTACTCAGGAACAAAGATCTAAAATAGTGGTTGAGGAGAGTATTGCAACCTGTGAGTCTCAAAATGCCCCCTAGCCCTACAAAACAAATATTTGCAGATGTCATAGAGGAATGAGAAGCTAGAAAGCCTGGTCTAGCCAGGCTTTCTTTGCTGAACAGGTGTGAGGAGTGGCAGGAAGGAGGATATTAAACTCCTTTTCAGTTAAGGACAACTTTAAGCAAGTAAATAATTTGTTATCCTTGATGTAGAAGGCTTTATGCAGCATAGGGTTGAGTAGGGACTTAAATCATACTGTTTAGGGAGTTTGTGTATCAGATGTGATAACTGGTACTCAGCAGGTCTGCTAAAAAGGACTGTGAAAATACTTGAAGTAATCTTTTTGTAAAGTATTTTTAAAAGTTGATTTAATTTATGAATCTGAAAAATTCTTCTGTATGTCCTGATTATAAATGTCAGTGAATCAAAGGAATATAGTCTACCTTGTAACTAATCTTTTAGCTGCACCAAGATATTGTCAGTGTGAAGGGGCATGAGTTGAGAATGGGAGCAGCTTTTGAGAAGTGAGGGAAGTATGTCTATTTTTAAAATGGGCCATGCTGTCTTATTCATCTCTGATGGTTTCAAATGTGTAATATTCTTCTAATAATTCATACTCTTTTTATTAAGAAAATCAAAATGGATGCTTCTTGCTTTCACAATACCCGTAGAATACACTAAAATTCACTTAAGGGAAAAAAAAATCATTCTGCTTTCATTGCAAAGTACACCTTATTGCAGTGTGTAAATAGACTATCCTTTCATATTCAAGTTTGCAAAGCAAGGTTTGTTGCCACTTTTCTCTGTAAAAGACAATGTACATTTGTACTGTCCTTGTGGAGATATAACTGTCCAGAAGAATGAAGGTACACTGAGGTATAGGATGTAAATAGGTACAAAATTAATTCAGATTTAAGATTTAAGAAATTTAATTATGACTTGATTTTGGTGAAGCCAGTAAAGTTTGTACAGAGCATTCATTTTTATTATTAGGAGAGAAATGTTCTGATCACAGCCAAGACATTTTTCATAGTGTTTCATACTTGCCTTGAGCAAAGACTGATGAATAGCAGCAGAGACAGCTGTGCTTAGAGCCAGAGATTGTGGCACTCAGCCTTACTTTGTGGCTGCACAAAAAGCACAGCTTACTGCTTGAAATTTCCTGCCAAACTGCTTCTTTACACTGTATCTGTTATAAAGCGTACTTTTCTGCACCAAATAACCCCTTTTACTTGAAGAAATTCACCAGAGAAAGTGGTAATGCCATGTCTGTTTAAACTTGCATATAATCCATTTCCATATGAACATTAAGATGCTAGCTAGAAGATGTGCAAGAATGCCTGGTGTCCGTATTGTTTCCTTTGTTGTTGTTCAAGACCCACGAGAAACCGTAAGTATGTGTAGCTAAACTAATGTCAATAATAATCTTAAGTCTCTCTAGTTACTTGGGAGAAAATAACGAATCAGGACACTTAAAAGCTGCAGAACTGGTATGAGTAGTATATGTGAAGGACAAAAAAGTGACAGCACAATCCTGTTTATTGAACAGGGTTTCAAAGATCACCCAAATTGCAATGATATAGGAAATTACTGTTCCATTCAGTCATTGAAGCTGCCTGAAATGATATGTGTTGTCACATCTCTGAAATATTGTGATCCTAAATCTCTTCTCAGGACAATGGAATGGAGGCTGACACCATGGTACCCTGTTACATAGTTTCTATGTAGCCAGAGCAGTCAGTCAGCATGTGGCAAACTGGGTACAGTTCTCTTCTCATCTGTGGATTTCAGCCCTTCTCCTACTTCTCAAAACAGTGTGCTAGCCACCATTGGTGGTAGAGATGGGACTGCAGTCAGTTTTTAAGTGGCAAACCTCAGATGTGCTACTGGTATTGCTCATGTAGTTGCCTCTGCTCTTCTTTCATTTTTAATTTGTCATGGTTTGAGCCCAGCGAGTAACGGAGCACCATGCAGATGCTCACTCACCCCTTCCCCCCTCAGGACTCAGAAGGAGAAAACAAAACAAAAGGCTTGGGAATCAAGGACAGGGAGGGATGACTCACCCATTACTGTCACTGACAAAAGACAGACTCCTTAGGGAAAGATAAAGAACATCAATTGAATTCAAACAACAACAACAATTAACAGACAGAGGAGGACAGTGAGAAGCATTATCACACATTAAAAGCACTTTCCCCCTAGCCCCTCCCTTCTTCCCTGGCTCAGCTTTGCTCCTGATTTCTCTACCTCCTCCCCCTAAGCAGCTCAGGGGGCAGGGGATGGGGGTGTGTAGTCAGTCCTGCTGCTGCTTCCTCCTCAGGGTCAGGGAAACTTCTCGTGTTCTTCCCCTGCTCCAGCATGGTCCCCCCCTCACGGAAGACAGTCCTCCATGAACTCTGTCCAACATGAGTCCCTCCTATGGGCTGCAGCTATCTGAGCTGCTCCACGTGGGTCATCTCTGCATGTTGCAGTCCTCTCAGTGCCAAACTACAACAACAGGGGGGCTTCTTCCCGGAGTCCCATCCTTCTTTGGGTGTAGTCACCTGTTCCAATGTGGAGTTCTCCACAGGGTGCAGATGGACATCTGCTCCACTGTAGATCTCCATGGGTGACAGTGGTGAGGGGTGGCCCTGCCATCTCACCACAGGCAGCAGCGGGGCTCTGCAACAGTGCACCTCCCCGACTTTCTCCTCCTTTCTTCCACTGACTTCAGTGTTTACTTAGGTATTCTCCTTGAAACTGCTCTTCACAACTCCAACTCGCTCCACAAGGCTCCCCTTCTTAAACACATTGTCACAGAGATGCAGCCACCATCATTAGTTGGCTTGGCCTTGGTGTAGACATGGGTCCAACTTGGAGCCAGGGGAGCTTTGAGAAGCTTCTCACAGGGACCACCACTGTAGCCCCCTCCCTTGCTACCAAAAACCCCCATCACACACACAAACCCAGCACAAATTATTAAATATTTATCAAAACAAAACACTTTAAACAAGTGTTAAATATCTCTTTTCCTTCACCTCATGACTTTGTAAACAGGGAGGTGGGAGGTTAGACATGTGAGTTTAAGTCCTTCCAAGGCAGATAATTATATCAGGTTTTACATGTGATGAATGAGAACTCCAGTTCTGTGAGAAGCCTAATTGATTTTATTATATTTACTGGGCAGGTCTAGAAGGTAAGAAGATTGGACAGTTGTCTAGTTTATGGATCCAGACTGGTGGGGACTTGGTGCCTATTCTATTTGCAGTTATCTGGATGTGTGATACATGAACAAATTTCTATTTACAAAGAAGTGAAATTAATGCATCAGCTGCAGTCTCTTATGTGCTGTTTGTGCAAGCTGTCTTACCCATCTTTCACTGTTGGAGGAGGTATTGTTGATTAATATTCCAAAATTTTCAAAGTCATAAGACTATGTTCAGAATCATAAAGTCATGCATTAAGTTTCTTGTTTGTGTGTTCTGAACGTAGAAGCAGTAAAGAAAGAAATTTGCTGGTGGAAAAATTAAATGTGTGTGGCATACAACTGCATTCAAGATTGGAGAGCTGTCGAGTTGGGTAGGTGAATTGCCATTTTACATGAAGGGGTCTGTGGGAATTGAATGTTCATGACTGTGACATCAGGAATTGATAAATTGAGAGTCGTGCTAACGAACCTTTTCTGCTTTCAATAACTGAACTACCTAATATCCTCTACTGCAACAAATAATGTAGATGCACTTGAATATTTTTGTGTCTAGTTCTAAATATCTGCCTCTTACTAATTGCCCACTAGAAACCTCTCTTTGAGTTTTAGACATTTAAATACCTTAAATTACCTGGCTATCAATTAATCAAAACCAGATATAACAGAAGAAGTTACACAGGAAACATGTTTATGGCAAACAAGCTACTCTTTCCATTGTGTGTGAACAGGGCATCAACAACAAAACACGTTGACTGTGACACTAAATGTGCTACGCAACCTCTTTGTGTCTGTGTTCAGTAGTCTGCAAAATTATGATGATGATACCTATTATACACAACTGCTGAAAGAATTAATTCATTAATGTTTGCAAAGAACTTTGAGATCCTCTAGCAGAAGGTACTACACAATTGCTAAGTGTTAATTTATTATTCTTTATTATCAGTTTCAATAGGACATGTAGTATAAATCTTTAAAAATGCAAACAAAAAGCTAATCAAGAGTCTCTTATTCACACTGTCAAAGCTGGTAATGACCAAATAGTCTTGTTTGTGGAAGTACAAAAAAAAAATCACCCATGCTACTTCGTATGTTGAAGCAGCAATTAGCACACATTGTAGGGAGAAGAAGTGGAGCTAGACCAGAAATGAGCCTTGATGAGTCTAATTGCCTTTAATTATCCCTAAACATTTTCTTGTTGTCTGTCTTATGAAGGCAGAAGAAACCCTGTAGCTCTAAAAGGAAATAAGGCTTGGTTTTGTTTTCATCTTTTAAAGAGGGACATAATAGCCACCATGGAAACATGTTCTTAATCAACGACATTAAACTCCTGGCTGCTCTGCTTCTCTTGAAATTGCCTAGCTTCATTATTATCAGGGGGAAGGAGGAGGGGAAGGGGTTTAATCACTATTTAGCTTTTCTTAGCAAATTAAAATATTAATTACAATACACATTATTTTATCTTTGCTTAAGCTATTTGTAAGTGTTGGTGAAGGAGAGCTCACTTCATGTTGGAGTAATTTATTCTCAGACTATTCAGACTTACTTTTTCAATTCCTTATAAAAAATCATCAGGGCATGAAATGCTGTCTTCTGAGAGCCAAGAAAAACTATCTCTTTTTTTTTTTTTTTGGTCTTGAAGATAACTGTATAATTAAAGGTACATTTTCTAAAAACTAAAATGTGATTATTTCAGCACAGTCAAATGCTACAGCAAGTTGAGCAATGGAAGGCCAGACACCTCCAGACTAATGGATGGATGTTTCTCTTTTGTTCGTATTTACATGATGCAATGCAATAACCAACCTGATTTTTTCAGTTCACAGAATAATGAGGAAGAGAAGAAGGCTTTTGGTAAAAGAAACTATCATAGGAAATCCATGGCCTCTGCAAATCTATCATTCTCAAAGCTTAAGTAATACTAGTGATGTTAGTTTGGTTGATGGAATACAGAAATATGGTGGAATTTAAAAAGTGATTTACAAAATGAGCAAGATCAGCACTATTATGCATATTCTGTGAGCATCATACACCTTTTCTTGGTATCCATGCCACTTAAATTTTCACTGTGAACATTCTGCTGTTACACTTCATAGGGAAGAAAATTTGCAGAAAGAGAACAAATGAAACAATGTCTCTGCATCGAATTGTGGCTCAGTAGGTTTTTTTTTTAATTAAAATGTATGCTGGCATAAATCAGTATAGTTCTATTAACTGTAATGAAGATATGTTGATTTACACCAACTGCAGATATAATTAATTCATCTATTGAAGTAGTTTGTGTAGAATTATATGGAAGGCTGTAGGGAACACATAGCACTATGACAAACAGATGTAGTCCTACACGCATTGCTAGCATTACTATTCGTCACTGGACAACAGAGAAAACCAAAAGCATAGTAGTGTTTTTCACTAATCAGTGGTCTGTGACTTTTGCTTTCCTTATGGTTGTCTTGCAACGTTTGTGGATTTTGCTGGGAAAAACAGGGCATGACTGTAAATAGCTGTGAAAATGTTTAACCTCTATTGAGAAAGCCCTACTAGTCGTTGGATGTACATCTGCACTCTGAACATTTGAAGATGTTTAAGCTTAAGCGAACTATAGGCTGATTTAATTAAACCAAATTACCAAAATTAAATCTATTGATAAACATAGAGGAAAAGACAATATAAAGCTAGCCTTAAAAGTAAATCTTTTTTTCTTTTAGACCTGACCTCTTCTATCATCATGATCTCTTCCTTTCACCTTAAAGAACAAATACTTTAAAAGCTCTGGGTGTATGTGCAGAGAGGGTCAACCAACCCAAACAATATTTTTAATTGTAGCCATGGGATATTCATCTCACAAGACATGCCATGGGGTCAAAGGATTTTCTTTTCTTAATTGCAGAAACCTTACACAGGCTTACTCCTAGACATTCTTGCTGACCTACATTATTGATGTGGTCTGACTCACTGGTCCGTATTTATTTTGCATGGCACCTCATTCTTCTGCTCCATTGCCATGTTTTCTGAGTCTTTTCTAGTTGTTCTCTTTATTGTTCTTATGCTACAAGTAAAGCTGAGAAAAATACATTATGAAGCCTGACTAGAGCACCTGTTGTGACAGCCGAAACAAAGAATATGACCATTTTTCATTCCTTCTCTCCTACCTAAGCACAAAGAGAGCATTTGATTAATCCTGCAGGCCTGTATACATACTACCTCTCACCAAATACAATTTTATTTTTTTGTATGTAGGTGCTCTTGGACTATACTTAATAGGAAAAAATACCTCCCAGGACACAGATGTTTGCAATGCCATCCTTTACTTGCAAGTTTCTAATAATTTTGTGACCCAGGAGATGAAGCTGGGTCTGTAGTCCAAGATAGTGATTATTCAGAGTGGTGGAATGTTAAATATTGCCCATCTTGGAGGCTTCAAGGGTTTGGCCCATCCTGTAAGACCATTAAGCCACTTTCTGAGTAATTTTCTCTTCCCATGTTCCACAGAATTTTCCTTATTACATAAGAGTAAGAAACTTTTACAAGATTTTTACCCTGCCAAAGTGTTCAGTTTAATTTTCATTTTCCATAGAGTATATCTACTAAAAGCGATATCGTAGGCTTGGTCTAAGCAATGCTCTTTCCTGTTCTTGGGTTGTCACGTTAAACAGTTCATTGTATTACAGCTACTCATAGATCAGATGCTCTTTATCATAGTTTCTTTCCCATACCATTGAGTATGCATAGATTTGTACAGAGATTTACAGAAGTAGTTTAAACACATGCAACTTCTGCTATTGCCTTTATAATTCCCTCCCTCTGCCCTAGGTTTTCTGGAGTAACATTTAAATTCCTAGCTGAACTAAGAAATTAAATCCTTAATAGTGAAATACCTATATTATCTGCTTGAGGATGATGAATTGGTGGTTTTGTGTAGGATTATGCACATCTTGTACACAGATGTTTAACCTTTCCTTTAGACGTGTTACTTATGTATTTAGGGAGGAATGGGAATGGCTTTCAAGCAAGAGGTACGATCAGACCATTTGAAGGCTTTGTTTATGCTTCTCTCTGGCAAAATCAATGCAAGAGAGAAGATGATTGCTGCTATTTGCCCCTTTACCTGTGTCAGCACAATTCCCTACAAGATGACATGAATCCAGGAATTAGAAGACTTTTTCTGGGAATAGAGGGGCGAGAAGTTAATAGGAACTGTATTAGTACAGCTGCTAGATGTGTAACATTTTATTTGTTCTATGATCTTCACTTGCTATATATGAGGCAGTAGTTGAAGGAAGAGTTTAGTCCTGAAATCAGGTTTAGCAGCTGGGCTGCCACAGAGTTCAGTTTGGTTTGGAAGCCAGAAGCAGCCTTTTTTACAAAGACGAAATCCTGAATCAATCTCACTGGTTCTGTTGATTTCACAGCCTCTGTAGAGATCTTAGCTTCTCTTATTCTCAAAGGTACAACTTTATCTTCCTGAGAATCTTGACTTTGAAGAGTGGGAGGGTTGTTGTGATCCCCAGGTCAGGGGAGACTTAGTTTCCCAGCTCCTGGTAAGCTTAAAGAGAGCCTGAGCTAGGATTCAGTAGCCTGCTCTAGAAATGCAGAAATGTGAAGAAAGCACCTTCTGCTGAGTTCCTGATGATCCTCTTGGTGTAGATATTTTTTTTTTTTACATATATACTTGCTTTTTTTTTTTTTTTTTAATATTGGGCTATATTAAAAATCTTCAAGTTTGATATGCGAGTGCCTAAAATTGTATACAATTTACTTTGAGCCTAGGAAACCTAGGAAAAGATGAAGAGATCTTCCAGACCTAGATAGTCATTTTATGCTGCCATCAACAGTTTACCTCATTCTTCTGTAACAGTTATTTTAACAGGTTGCCTCTCTGTTGCTTAACAGATTGCCCTTTCCCCTGCAACTGTGAGGGGAAGTATGCTGAAGATAAAGCAGCCTCATAGACTGACTATGCAAGGTCAAACATAGTGGGGTTTGGTGCCAAACTCTAAATTTGATCAGAGACAAGCCCTTGACTTTTACCTGAAAATTAAATCAGGAAATACACCTGTATCTTTTTCAGGACAAAGAGGACACAAAGGTCTCATAGCTTCCTACTGAATTTAACTGAATACAGTGTAACAACATTTAGGGATATCAAAACAATTCATTAACTTAACATGGTTGTGATACCACACTCTTCAGACTAAACCTCACAAATTTTGAAGCATCCAAAGAAAGGATGTGTTACAATAGTTTAAGGAGTACTTCTGGTACTCATTTAATTTCTCTTTGCCGTAACAACAAATCTTTCCATGCATAGCAAAGATAAGAAAGACTAAGATTTTTTTTTTTTGAGTGGATATGTTTATTAATATCCCTCATTTATCAATTGCTTGCAGTGAGTGAACAAAAAAAACCCAACAGATGAGATTTATTCCTGTATACTCTGTGATAACACATTGCTTTGTCTGTTCGCAAGTTCAGAACTATTCGCATATAAAATCGTATTTTGTTTCTCCTGAGAGTATTTTCATGGTGAGTTGGTAGTTCAGGCAAAAAGCTTTAAAAATTGATTTACACTTAATAGCAACAAATTTCAGATAGACATTGTGAAGTTTTGAAAGCAGTACTACCCTTTTGGCAATACATCATCACACAAACATGGTTGTGTTTCAGTGTGATGCTGTACAAAGATAATTAAGATAGTGTTGGTGTAAGAGCACAGTGTTTGTAGAGTGGTCCTTTGCCAGAATAAGTATGTTTTGTTCCTCATCAGTGTTCCTAAGCCCATCTAAATGCCCAGCAGTATGACTATACAGCTCCCAGCAATTAGATACTCCATTCAGAGGTAGCAATTATTCATGGAAATGCAGTGTGCAAGATATACTTTTCCTGGAAACATCCTCCTTGTGCTACAGTTACGTTAATCATAGTTCTTTCAGAGTCTGCAACAGTGGAGAACTTGTGATGATGCCCCTCAAGAATAACTGTGGAGAATGGAAAATCTTCTAGTATGTAAATGGTTAAATTGAGAGTGTTCAAGGAATCCTGACTCAAAACAAAGCTGTGATATGAGACTGAATGTTTTCCACTAATACAATTTTTCAGAGTTTTAATGTGTATTTTCAGTGCTACCAACCATGGAAGCGTCTGTTTCAGGCAGGATCAAATTGGAAACTGTAATGCTCAGCCAAACAGCAGCTCAGCAGCGAAAACAGAAGCCTTGACTCTGGAGACTGTTGAGCTGATATCTTAAAATACAAAATCATATTTCTGTAACTGCTAATGAAACACCACCCGTGGTCTCCAAAGGGCAATTTTGTCTTGTATGTTATGCTATACTTCTCTTATATTAATTAGAACTGCCCTCATTTCTGATCTTTTCTGTATTTTCTTCCTTCATATTTTTCATTGCTCAGCAGCAAGCTTGTTTTTTCTGTGCAGAAGAAATGTTAGTCCTGTGTAAACATCCTATATGTGGATACGTACCACTGAAGTTCACTTAATTGTATTGAAGTGAAGGTGACTTGAAAGCTGCCCACTCTTGTATCAGCTATCAGCATGAGATGAACCTCTTAGGCGATGCTCTATGTCCTGTTGTGGCTAAGAATTACAGTGTACCACTGGTTTGAAATGGATTCTCAGACCATAGCATTTTCTGCCATAGCAGCTGCTGGCAAGCTGATATCACCTAAGTAATTTGGAAACTCATGGGCTTTGGAATTGAAAGTTATCTTCTGCTGTTGGAGCAGATTTACTTTTTTTCTGGCAAAAATGGTAAATCCAGATGTGGACTATATAAATATACACACAGTGGCATAGGTACATCTGATAATTCAGGAGAACTAAGCAAAAGATAAACTAGACATTTTGATGTATTTCTTAAAGTGTCGTATAAAATACGGATAACACAGTTCCTATCAAAGAATGATTGTAGCATGAATGGACACATTCCTATCAGAAGTGGAGTAGCCCTATTGGAAAATCTTCCTGAAGACTTAAGTCCAGCCTCCTGTTTTCTCATTGACAATGATTTTTTAGTTCCTACCACCTGTAAAATTGAAGGATCAGCTTTTATCTGTCTTCACAGTTACCTGGAAAAAAGGAATCTTCAATTACAGCTGAAAGTAGATTTATTTCTAGCATTTGACACAGGTTCAAGAAGTCCAGTGGCAATGCAATGTCGAATATAGTCCAACCTCTTCTCTTAGAGTTGTATTTGACATTACATGATTTTATTTTATTTTTAATAACCTTAGTAACAATGCGTTCAAGATAGGTTTTCATCTTTCTCACCTGTTTGACACTGTCAGCAATGAATGCCAAGTAATCAATAGTCCTGACCTAGGATTTATTTTGCAGTATGAGATTGGCTTTAAAAATTATCCAGTCACATTTTACCCAACATTCTTCTCCCACATTGTAATGGATAAAATTGTAGGATAGAAGAGGAAGATGGAGATGAAAACTGAGACTCTCAAGATATCAGCAGAATAAAAGTCCATCTTCTTCCATTTCATTCCTAAATACAGTGAGAGGTAGCAATAGCACACCTGGCTAATCTTTCCCAGAGGAACCGCCCCCCACCCTTCATGCTCAAGAACAAAGCTTGAGACCAACCCAGTATTTCCAGCTTGTTCTCTTAGCAACAGGAGCAGCAGTTGCCATGCTGTAGTTTGCAGGCGCTAGAGAGCAGGCATGTGGGTCTTGCTATCATCTTCCAAATCCCCTATTTTTAGAGTAGGCAATTAGAATAGAAAACCGTACGCTCAAATGCTTGCTTGTTATTGAGGACGACTCAGCTGACACATACAAGTAGCCTGAGTTTGTATTGAAAAACGGGCAAACTTAGGAGATGCAGCTTGCAAGAAGAGGAACAATATCTGTTTTCCTTGTCGATTGCTTCTGAACTCCAGAAGTACAGGCAAGCACAAGCATGAAGGATTATTTTTCATCTCCAAACTCTGTAGATGAAAAAGTTTATTACCAGACTGGAATGATCTGAGTCATTTTTTTTTGAGCAGGTAAATTACAAGATTTTGAGTCACTCTGAAACACTCATTTTCCATTTCTACTAGGACTTCAGAAAGCAATCATTCCTTTTGTACCACTTTTTACACCTTCTCCATTACCCTTCTTTAAGTTCTTATTTCTGTGTGTACCAGACCTTTTGCGGATGACAGTGGCTGAGAATATAGACATTAAAGAGCCATTCATGTTTTGCGAATAAAGGCTGGGACTTTAAAAGAGATGTAAGATGTGTATTTATATGTTCTATTTATCTTTGACGCTGAACTGTAATATGTTTTTAACAATTGCACAGCATTTGTTTGGTATGGTATGGCATTTGTATGGTAGCTAATCTATGCCTTTAAGAATACATATGTGGTTGAAACAAAGATGAAGACTCATAATTCACAATATTTCCTATTTAAACCACAGAATTAAATACAAACATAAAAGGATTTTTATTATTATCTCCGTGCTTGGTAGAATGATAATGTATTTGAATATAAAATAGCAAAGGTTGTAGTATCTCCTTTTTTTCTGCTAAACCTCTTCATAAGGTTGTGTATCTCTAACAAGAAAATATCTGAGAGGCAAGAAGTTCTAAGATGAGGTTAAATGAATGAAAGTCTTGTGAATTTTCTGAAAATTTTGAGCTTCACAAGCTCTGTTACATATTTTACTAATGCCTTCAAATCAGCAGAAGTGCAGTTCCTTATTCTTGCATATAATTTTGCTGTGATTAATATTAAATATTGTGTGATGTTTTAAGGATCATGGCCTCAACTAATAAATATGGAAACGTTGTAAACTTCTGTTTTTCTGTTTAAAGGAATTAGACATGTAATAGCAATTGCTCTGTCTTTTAGAATGGTCCCCTAAAGTCTCATTTGGGATGCTCTCTGGGCAGATGTCTTTGCTCGGTGTCTAAAATGACACTAGATACTCTTGTTTAAGGACAGAATTATTCTCATTGTTTATTGCTTGGCTGCTCCTTGTGTCTTACAGGGGCAGAGAAATCTCAAATGTAATTAGACAGCCCTGGAGATTTGCCCTATGAGTGCAGATCTAAGTTGTGGCTTTTTTCCAGCTGTTCCTGAAGCCTGTAGAGGATCTGGTAGAAAGCAGCTGTTTAAAAATCTTGTTTAAAAAGGAGCCTGCAGCAGAGGACTCTCCCTCAGTTTGCTATTGATGCTTATGCTGGTCCATTCTCTTTGTGCAAAAGGACTTTGCCCTACAGACTTTGATCTAGAACCTGCTGCAAGGGACTTGCTTGTCCAAGTCTTTCTTTGGACAAATTGGTCCAGGGAAAAGAGCATACACAGTTAAACAAAATAAGCATTAGTAAAAGTGTTTGTCTCATAATTCTGGAAAAGTATTTAAAACAAAATTCTTGTGGGAGATTTTTCTGGTATTTAAACACTGTGTTCTCCCAAATGTCTTAACTGATGAGTTACACCACCAAGTACACATTAAATTTATCTGTATTCTGTGGATTAATACAGCAGAATAACTGTGATTTTGAACCTCCACACAAGCTTGGAGAACTATAGGAGAAGAGAGTCTGGCTTATATCTTAATGAAGATAGGTAAAACAAGAATTCAAAATCAGGTTTAGAAGTGAAAACACAACTGCAACTCATCTGTATTCATTCTGTTTTGAACAGGACTTCCAGACTTAGACATTTTTCAGCAAAGAAATGTTGGTCTAGCAAAAAAAGTAGGAGTATAATGCATTAAAATCACTTGCTTCAGTTATCATTTATTTATTTTTTATTGAAATAACCATATAAAAATCTCTACAGGGCTGATGTTAGATAGTTGCTTGACTATCTTCCTAAATCTGAGCCAAGTTACTATAATTTCAAATTAATAGTGCCACAATATGGTATCAAGTCTGTATTAATGACTTGGGCAGGAATTTGGCCAATAGCTTTTCACTACTGTAAATGTTTTAAAGATATTTAGCTACCCAAAGGCACATTTTAATATGTACCTCTTTCATTTTGGCATTCTACCAAAAACTCAGTCAGAGATATGCTTTTGTAGCCTGTCAGAAGGTCACCAAATTAATTTTATTTTAGAATAAAGAACAGTTAGACAAGTGTCACGGTTTAGGCCTGATTGACAGCCAACCACAATGCAGCAGCTCTCTCTCCCTTCCCCTCCGGCAATGAGAAGGGACAGAGAGCCAGGCTTGGGGTTCAAGATAGGACTGGGATGGGGAAATATCCCCTTTTATGATCACGAGCAAAAGGCAGACTCGTTAGGGGAAGAAAAAAAGAACATACATTTATTACAGACACTAACAACACATAACAGAGTAGGACAGTGAGAAGCATTGCCACATCTTGAGAACACCTTCCCCCCACCCCTCCCTTCTTCCCGGGCTCAGCTCTGCTCCCAATATCTCTACCTCCTCCCCCAGTGGCGCAGGGGCAGGGAATGGGGGGTGCAGTCAGTGCTGCCACTTCCTTCATGTTCGGTGAGGGGAGTGTCCAAAACTTGTTTCACCCTGCTCCATCGTGGTCCCCCTCTCACAGGAGACAGTCCTCCACAAACTTTCTCCGACTTGAACTCCTCCCATGGGCCGCAGCGTTCCCCACACTGCTCCGTCATGGGTCACTAACCTCCTCCGACTGGATTCCCTCCCACGGCTGCAGCCCTTCCCGAGCTGCTCTGGCGTGGGACTCCCCCGCATGCTGCAATCCTCCCAGCACTGAATTACAGCAGCGGGGCTACCTTTTTCCCATGAGACCCTGGCCTTCTTCGGGCACAGAACCTTGATCATCTGAGCAGGAGCAACAGGCCATAAATCAATGTCTGCTCCACCGTAGATCTCCATGGGTGGCAGGGGGGGCCGCCCTGCCGTCTCACCACAGGATACAGGGAGGTCTCTGCTCCGGCACACCTCCCCCCTCCTTTCTTCCTCCGTTCCTCCACTGACCTTGGTGTTCATGCAGCTGCAGCGACTCCTCCTCACAAGTCCAACTGCCCATCACCACGTCCCTTAAATACGTTATCGCAGGGGCGCAGCTGATTGGCTCAATTTCCCAAACAGAAGTGGAGCTGACGTGGAGCTGGGGGAGCTTCGAGAAGCTTCTCACAGGGGGCTGTCCCGATAGCCCCCTCCCCTGCCACCAAAAAACTCCACCACTCACTCAACCCAGGACAACAAGCTTTGTATTATTCTTTAGGTATAGAATGACAATTTAGGGGAGATTTTCTTTAAAAGTTTTCCAGGAAAGGACATGGTTTGTAGTTAGCATTGTCAGGTGTATAGTTCCAACACACTTTAGAAATGCATATACTAATTTTGCAACTTCATTTTACAAGTATTAACCTCAGAAGGGTATATGGCTATTAGTTTCATGCAGCTGTTGTGAAACCTCTTCTCAACAGCATCAATATAACAAATGTTTCTAGGTAGCCCCTTTACAAAGTTGAACTAGAATTTGCATTCACAAAAGTAAACAGGGGCTTCTGTGATATTGATGCTAATGGACTATTTTTATTAGAAATTTGACAGGATTGGATTATTTTAAAATATACCAAATTAGCTAAAATAAAAATTTCCACCAGCTCTTTGTTCTTCACACCACAGAAGGACAATCTATTTTGGATGCCTCCTTTAGTGCCGTTATGTCTTCATGCTTAAATCCCTCACTGGACAAATACTTGTGCTTATTTTAGTGCATCATTAAAATTCTCACCCTCCTAGCCAACACACTTTAATCCTCTTTTGGCCTTTGTTTTGTTTTTTCTTTGTTTTGGGTTTGTTTTTTTTTTTTTTTTGTTCAAATTTTTCTTTCTTTTTATTATTCTGCAATTTTTGTTCTTTGTTGTCATCCTGCTTCCTTTTGGTCACTTTTTTTTTTTTTTTTTCCAGTGGTCACTTGCCTTTCCTCACGTAATGGTGCAGCCACAGTGAATAACCTTAAAGGACAGGCCTCTGCAATTCCTGTCATTTCCTCAGCTTAATTTCACACTATTCTTGGAAAAGAATGGTGTCTGTTGGTTTTACTTTTTGTTTTCTCCTGAGTGCAGATGACCCACTGTAAGAGAAAGCAATGAGCCATGCCCCTGTTACTGAGCACTGCAGAAGTCAGGGTATGAAAATGAACAAACCAATTCACTGTCCTTCACTATGATTTGTACTATCTCACTCTTTATTGAATTAAATGTGTTAATAAAGGACTTATGTAGCAGCTAAGAAGGAGTTGGCTGTCATTTATCAATTAATTACCCATGAAAACTGGCATTACATGGTAGTAGTAATCGTACCCATGGCGTTAGGCATATGCTACATAAAAATGCAGTCACCTTGAAAAAACACGGGCAAATCAGCTTGTAACCTACAGAATACTATTAGTAATGTAGTCCCTAAGTACTGCAGGACTGAAATTTCTCTCTGAGTGTTCTATGGATAGATTGTGGAATATTTTATTTTTGGTTCAAGTTTTGTTTGATCAAGTTGGTTGAGCTACCTTTAATTATGAAATCAGGGATTTCTCTCTTATCAGATCTTACATGCATGGAGTAAGTTTAATATTTCTTTGGAGAGGGCAAGAGTTTGTGGCAGGCAGGTGGTGGAAAACCAAGTTGTAAGGGATGTTAAAGATACAGTGGTAGCACTTGTCTTGACTTCACTGGCTAATTTCTGCAGCAGTAGAATGAAGCCCTGATATGATACTGTTCTCATAGCTATTCTCTTTTAAATCCAGGATAATACAAGGTCAGCTGCAGCCATTTTATTGCTAGGGGAGAAAAGGGTCTATACAGCTGCTAGAGTACAAGTGGTATTATATGCTTCAAGTCATTTGTGCTGCAATAGATACTGCTACTGCAGGATCTTAGAGAGAAAGCAGTACAAATGTACAGGAGTGCATTCTGCCTGGTGACACTTACCTGGTTTTGCTCCTGGGTCTGGAATGAATGAGAAAACTTGGAAAGAAAGCAACCATGGAATACAGGTCTCTCAATAAGAACATAAAGATGTTGAAGTAGTGACAACAGTCTGATGACCTAAAGCCTGTTTAAATCAAAAGCAATATTCTCATTAACTACAATTGTCTTTGGAGTCTAGAAAGATGATGCAAGAAAAAAAAAAAAAAAAGATAAAACTTCAGGTTTTGTATATCAATTTATCTAATCTTTCAGTAGGCTTTCAGCAGAAAATACAACGAGTGATATGGAAAGGCAGTTGACATTTGTTTTGGTTTAGTTAGATTTCTATGCAGTTATTCATCATGGTGTCTGACATGCAGAGGTAAATGGTTTTCATTATTCCCCTCCCCGCTACACACAACCCCAGTAAAAAGAAACATTAATATGAATGTAATAGTATAAGCCACAATATATTTGTAATTTAAAATGTTCCTCTCTCCAGCCTTAACCTATGGCTTAATAAATGAAAAATGATATGCACCAAATTTCAAAAATTATGCACAGGGATTAATTTCAGAGTCAGAGCTATTTGGATGCAACTATAAATGTAACAGTTGTGCCAATAACTAAACAATACATTTATTCTAGCTTTATTCTTGAAACACTTTACACCTCAAGTATATTATATGCTTCTCATCATATGCTGTGCACCATGTACTTTTTGTAATTATGTCAATCTGACTAGTTACTAAGGTTGGAAAAGGTAACTGCCAGTAGAAATCTGGAAAAGTAAATTAATTAATACATTTTGTTATGTAAGAGAGCACTGTCAAAGTTCCTATTTTATTTTAAGTTCAGAGATATGCTAAAATGTTGCCCTTTTAAGAAAATGTATTCTTATTATTTCAGCTACACTGACAGAGTCACTTCAGATTTTATTCTGAAGTCCTATGCGTCTCATGTTGAAATCTGGGCTGTGAATGGTGCTACGTCTATGCAGTAGAACAGGTTAGTAGCCTCTGGAAGCAAATCAGTGTAAAGAGACATCAGGTCAGAGTATAGGCAAAGATCATGTTGTCTGGAATGTGAAATAAGACACTGTCACCCTTTTTTTGAATAAGATGTAGCAGATGAGTTCTCAGATGTACATTACATAAAATTTAAAATCTGGGGCACTAGCTAAAGGGAACATCTCTGTTGTGAGACTCATTCCCAGATCAGGCATTCTGGTGGTCATTTTGTGTCAGGACCCAGGAGGAGAGGCATTGGCAGTGTGTACTGGGCACCAAGTGCTGCTCTAATTAGCTTATTCTTTCTTGAGCTGAGGGATCCATTGTTAAATCCTGTCTTGAGGATTCAAAGCAGGGACTTCAATCCCGAGGTGCCAAAAGAGTGACTGCCTTAATTTTCTTGTTGTATCTCCACCTGTGTAAGAAGCTTTCCACTGGACTAGAGGAAATTAACAGCTGCTTTTTTTTTTTTGCTCCAGATACTGCTTTAAGAATACAGGTTTTAAGTCCCTACTGACAGTGAACATGGTTTATCTGTTTTCCAGACAGCTGGACAGAAGCACGATCTCCTCTAAAGACAAATGGCATGTCAGCGACCAATTGCAGGAAAGATAAAGGATTCCAAAAGCTGTGGATATTGCAGTCAACTGTCCGGGGCTTATTTAATATCCTTTTATTCCAGCTTCTTTCATCACTTTAGTCTTTGCTAGTCAGAATATAAGTGGTTCAGTTGAATACATTCACAGAAGTATGATACAATAACTTCTACCCTATTCCAATATAGAATGGATTACCTGTATGTCTGACTTGCCCTTCTACTCTTCTGTTTCAATAAAACAAGTTGACCAGTCAATCTTCCCCATTTCCTATTTTGATCAGCTCCTTTAAGCTACTGTGAACAGGAATTGAAGATAAAATGTGTTTATAAGTAGCATTTTAAAACAGCTACAATGTCAGTGCTGGACCAACCCTCTGATTAGACAAATGGAAAAGCTGTGATGTATACTCTATAATAAATGTCAGAGCAAAGAAGAGCAAAGAAGAAAAAAACATCCTATTAGAGGCAAGAAATAGCCAGGAAGTAAAAGAAGAACCTGTGTCAAAAAGTAAAAAAAAAAAAATCCAAGAGCAGAACAGAAGTTCAAGGGTGACAAAGAAAAGTATCACAGCCCTTTCGGTGAGTAAATACTTTTAGACAGGTATTGATCTAGTGGGGGAAAAACAGTGTACACTCTCCATTGTGAAATAGCACTTATTGGGGGTGAGGCTTGCAGAAACAAAGTTACAAGTAGTGAAGAGAAACAAAGCATTTTTTTCTATGGTTGGAAAGCATTTTGAAAAATTGAGGACTTTTTTCTCTTCATTTTTAATGTCCAGTAGCCAAGTCTAAGAATCAACAAACTGAAATACAAAAGATCCTCTTAATGATTCAGAAGAGAAATCAGAGTCTCACTGAAGTCAGCAAAAACTTTTGCCATTGATTTAACTGGGGCCAGGCCTTCACTACAGTCTTTACTGTTCTGAATAGTAATCTGGTGCTGATGGCAGAACAAACTATGGCAACAGTAAATATGTTGCAAAAGGTCCTGTCTTCTGTTCTCTTCACTTTTCCTCCTGTTGAAGATGTTACTGTGGCCCAGTTCTGGGCTTGGACCATGTGGTACCTGCTATTTTCTACCAACTGTACTAGTTGACCTGCATTCCTTTACTTGTAAGGTCATTTGGCAAATGGAAGAAGTTGAACATACATAAATAAAAATGAGTGAGTTGTCTTGTTTCCTAAGAGGAAATAACGCACTAAATCTTGTCATTCTCTACCCCCCAACCGTTCAATTATTCCTTACCTGTTGAGAGAAAATTGATTAAGTAGTAAGCATTAAATTTACCAGTGATGCTACAAGGAGAGCATGGATGTGGAACAGCACTGGCTCTGCGATAAGGTAATAAAACAGAAGGGATGAGCAACAGAGAGAAATGGCAGGAAATAGACAGTACCAGACAGCAAGCCTCACTCAGTTCCCATTAACCAGTGCAGGTCTGGAACAATCTCACAGACCTCAATGAAAATATGCCTATTTCATATTGGTATAAATTGAGTCAATATTTATTTGAGCAGATCCTGCACGCTCTGCCATTCCCTGTTGTAACAGAATGCCTGCTTGTGTACTACCTCATAACTACAACAAAATGATTGTGACAATCTTTCAGTATTTCAGGAAAAATATTCACAGAGAGCTGTATCAGGAGGCCACAGTATTTTTCCATAATTCACCAAAGCCAACCAGATATATTCACAATCTCTCAAGTGAAGGAGTTACAGAATTAAATTTCATTACTTATACTGACTTTTTTCAGCTGGATGGTTTAAGTCTTGCTGCCCCTAGCACCCAGGACTCACAAATTTCAGTATACTGATCAGATTCACTCTGTTGAGCCATTTTTTGTCTGGAGTTACCACTTTTTTCTCACTGAGAGTATAACCTATTATACTTCATTCTGGGGCACCTAGCAGACAGCAGCATGCTGATTCACCATTCACATGGAGACACTTTAGCTCATTGCTTTGTCCTGTTTTGGAGGATAACTATATACTAAATATTTGACATGCAGGAACCCTTCCCCTTGCCTGTTTATGCATCATCACCATTCATACAGGAGAGACGCAGCTTTTCTGTAGGCAAGTGATGCTGGGCATTTGAAGATACGGAGATTTGCTAGGCTGAATGCAGGTTTGTGCCATCCATGGAGTACATTTAAGTCAATGAAAGAAAAGTTCTTTTCATTTCAGCATTTGCGAATGGGTACCTTCTTAACCCTGTTTCCTGCTGGTATTTCTGACTCTTACACAAAGTATACTGGCTAGTATGCAGACCATTTCAAGAGCAGCCTGTCTGTGTCTTTGTAGTGAACAGAGGCCTTGAAAGCTATTCTATTCCTGATATATTTAATCAGAAAAATGTGAAACAGATACTAGTTCCCAATCACATAATGAAAAAGGACTTAGTTTCTATTGGAAGGAAAACTTTATCTAAATAATAAGGTGGCAAGCATTTAGAACCTCACTAATTGCAACTAGTTGCTGGAATACTCCTTTCAAGTTACTGGAACTTGTAAATCAGTGTGTAAAGAAGCAAATCAAACAAGGCTAGTGTTATTTGAATGATTTTCCAGATACTAATTTTTCTGCTCCAAAGAAATATATTTTTTGTTTAATTTTCCTGACAAATGCAAATCAAATATTAACTGATTATGTTTCAGTTTAATCATATTCTAGGGAAGGGTTTAGGAACAGACAGAAAGAAGAAGAACTGTTTGTTTTTACTAGGGCAACCAAGAGCTTTTCTGGATGTATGTTTAATGAATGAATCAGCCTACTTTAGCACACAATTGCTTAGATCGATAATTATTCAAGAAACAATACTGCCTTGGGAAAATCTATAGTAATAAAAAAGAAATCTGGATGGGCTGAATAACCTTTTCAGGCAGATATTTATCTCCAAATGAAGCTATTTTTTATAAAGTTTCTATTCTTTAGAAAATGCATTATTGGATGGTTAAAAAATAATCAGGTTGTTAGTGTTTAGAGTCTGGAGTTCAGGGTGGCAGTGAAATAAAGCATTAATGGATGGTATTCTCGGATGTAAAGCCAGGAAGATTGTTAGGTTTTAAGTATAAAGTCAAAGTGGCAATATGGGCTGAATCTATGCATCTGTACTCTAGTGACAACTTTTACCATTACCAATATGAACAGATAGCAGGTTCTAATTAAAGTTACATGCCAGAGGGAATAGGCATTAAGAAAGAAAAGAATAATTCCATGAATAAATTGCACTTGATTTACTAGTTCACAAAAAAGGTCTAAAAATTAGTATCTGAAATTACTTTAAATACATCATCTATCAAACCACAGAACAATAATCAAGTCGACCTAATTAGAACACTTATAACTATAAGCAGCCTCTAGCATGTTCTTATCTTGATGTGGGGAGACCAAGTAGTCCCCTAAGTGCCAGTTAATCTACAACAAACTTTTGCTGAGACCTAGAAGAAACGCCCTGCAGCAGCCACCTTCTTACTTTAGATGTCAAACTATCCAGAATGCAGCTTCTTGTACTCTCTGCATCTGCACTAAGAGCAACTTCTGTGTGCACACCATGAGTTGGATCATGAAGAGTCCTCAGCAAATTGCACAGCCCTTTGCAGGAGAAGTTTTGTCCATAAATGTAAGTTAGACTTCTTTATGTGTAGGTGTCACTTTCACTTATACCTTTGCTTAGTTTTAGTAGTCATTCAGGCCAGCAAATGTTTAAATATGAGACAGTGTTTCTACAGATATATAGCTTTTAAGAGTGTACATAGACCAGATTCCTTAAGTGATGCTGAGGAGTATGACACTGAATGTTACCAGCACCTCTGGATTGGTAACACTGCCTTGCTGGTACTGATCAATCTTGGTTTTGGGGAAGGTTGTATTTAGAGCTTTAGAAAACTGGGCCAGACAATTTACAGGAAGTCTATGCTAAGGTAAATGCCTAACCAATATTCTCTCTATAGGTATATTGACTGTTTTCTTCATTTTCAGTGGCTTTGTGAGTGGTATACTTTTGGTCCATTAAAATAAGTTGTTTTGGTTAAATTCTGTTTTGAAAGTGTGCTTTGAAAATTTAAAGACATGCTTGGAATGATAAATTTCTAGACTGCTTTCTGTAGTCATATTGTGATCTCGCAATGCTAGGCCATAAACATGAATTAACAAGCTTGAAGAGTATTTTGTCAAATTACCTGGATAGATAGACACTAGTGAGTTTTTTCTGTCTTGCCTTGAAGGGGCAGCTAGTGGTGCTAGGAAGGAGAGAAATGAGAAAGGGCAAAATTCATGTTATCCTTTTATTTTTGTCTCTATCTGTTGGTATTCCTCTTCCCTCCCCAGCTTTTGAAAAAAAGTTCAGGCTCAGGCTCTTCCAGCAGCCTCTAATGTGCTTGGAAATCTTCACTGTTTCATATAAACTTGCATGTGTTTTTGCTTTGTCATGGAGACAACCTTGTCACCAGCCATTTCAACTACAGTTGACATTCTCTTCAGGAAGGTTTTTAGCAGTAGCTTCACATTAAGCTACTCCTGCCTGAGAGAAAGAGCGAGCTGAATGCCCAGGTCAACATTTGCAGCAGTAGCATGACTGTAACTTAGCACAGATATTGAAAGAAGTAGGATGCTGTGAGCAGGTCTTCAGTAGAACGCTGAGGGGCTAACTACTCTGGCCAGCCCAATTTTGATTCTTTGAGTTTCTTAGCTAGATGCTGCACATGGGAAATAGAGGGCCATGAGTGCACCTCAGAGTTGTGGTGCCCACTTTTGGCTGGAGAGCATCTACACACTGCCCTCAGGCCACATGGCAGGGCTGGTACCATGAACGTGGCGTGACACAGCCTTCCAGCAGCTTCACACAGCCCCTTACGTGTGATGTGTGTTATGTCAGAGCCTGTGGAGTTTTTGGATCTGCACAGGCAGGATCTGTGACTCTTTCACAAAACAAGGAGTAACCCTGGCGTGGTCAGAGCCTTCAGCAGCCATGTGATGAAGGCAAAGAGCTTGGAGAAATTTTACACCCCATTTCCCATAGCAAAGGGATACACATGAGCTCACAGGGATTTGGAAAGATTCACAAATGCAGCTCTTGCTACAAAGAGCCAGCTGAATTACGGGCAGATCAGCAGATGCTGCAGAGCTTCGATGGTGGCATTTACACTGCGAAGTTACACAGACTCACAGGGCTTATCTCTTATCTCCAGACAAAGTGTAATTCTTGTCAGGACTGTAGCTTCAGCAGGGGAGGGAAGGAGCCCCTTTGTAACCTAATTTTGGGTTTATGGCATTCAGAGGCTGCACTGGTACATCCGATGGAGCACTGACACTGCCTGTGGTGCATAGCTTGCCTTGGCTCATCTCCGCTGTGAAGTTGTGGCTGCACAGTAACCGAATTCAGGATGACAAGATGTTTTAATTAACAAAAATGTATGTGTCTAAAAGGTTAGAATTAATTCTGTCCCTGAAGTAATGCCTGTTGTACCTGTGGATGATGTACCTTGGGATTTCAGTGCCTAAATTCCACCTAAGTTTCACTTTGAACAGCTAAGTGCTTTCTGGGGCTGACATCTAGCAGCTCCACATTTAAGCACATTGTGCTGAGGAAACATAGCCGAAAGAAATGTAAGTGCTTAGGGCAAGAAAATTGTGCCTAGCACACTAAAATTAAGTCAATCATGCAGCTGCTGAGAGTAGAGGGAACGGTTGATGTAATTTATTTGGATTTTAAAAAGAAAAAATAAATTATTGCAAAAATATCCCTACCAAGAAGCCATTAAAGAAAACACGCTTTGAGGAAGTGAGAGCTAAAGTAGTTGTGCATTAGAAACTAAGAGGTAGAGCAGGGTGAATTGGTCAATTTTTTTATCATGGCAAAAGGCTAACGGTATAGTGCTCCAACACTGTATCCAAACTGGTGCTATCTGAAAAAGGGAATGAACATGCTATCTGAAAGGTGGCAGTGTTTGTTGTTAACAGAGAATTATTTCAGTTAGTCAGAACTAGGGAAGATTGTGAATGACCTGGGTTAAACTAAGTGAATAAATGGGCACTGTGAGGCAGATGAAATACAATGCTGACAAATACAAGGTTGGGCACACAGTCAGTGGAATAATTGGAAGTATTTGTAGGCTTTGCAGGGTTCTAAATTAACCATAACTATTTAGGTCATTACTTGCTATGATCGGCTTAGTGGAAAAAATTGTTTTGTGGAGGGATACTATGAAAACAAAAGATGATGTGAGACCATGTGGAAAAAATAATAATAATAAAAAAGCACAGAATGGAAAATACAATTCCATCCATAAATCAACAGCAACAATTCACCCATAATTTTGCCCTTGCCCTATCTCTTAAAGCATACTGACAAAAAGTAATTCTGTGGACCAGCAACTAAATGATTAGAGAAATGGAGGAGGCTGAAAACAAGGATTTGTTTGGAAAGGAGTCAATAGGAGATGGAGGGGAAGTATTTAAAACAATGAGTGATATAAAGAATACAAGCTTCTAAGTTTCTATTTGTCCTGCTAATACAAAAAAAAAAAAAAAAAAAAAAAAAAAGAAAAAAAAAGAAAAAAAAAAGGTGGTATATTTAAAGTGAATGAAAATGAAAATGAATTATTTTCATGAAAAACCTCGTTAACCTTTGGGACTCATTCTTTTAAGCAATCATGAAGGCCAAAAGTTCAGCAGCATTATGCTATTTTACAGCAATTATTATCCTACAAGAGGACTGGAACAGTTATTCTGGATAGCTATCCAATGTTGCTTATTCAGAGACCCTGCTTCTCCATTAGAAAAGTCTGTACAGATACTAAACTGCTGCTTCTTATTTGTGAATCAGACCTTTTAATGTGCATACATGTGTTTGTGCCTCAGCTTTGCTGTCTCTAAACTTTAAACTGGTTGGCAGTGCAGAGTCTACATGGTGTCAGGGCTCCTACTCCAACACACAGAAGGAGATGTGCACCCAAGGAAGGAATGGTTAAGAATGACATAGAATTTGCTGTAAATTTTTCTTGATAAAACTACCTATTCTGAATATTATTTATGCAACTGTGACTTTCCCCATCTGGGATCCAGGACTGACTTCAGCAGCTGGCGCATTATATGGAATGGTCCTTTAAAATCTCCTTGCTGCCGAGTTGGGGTTTGCATGATAGTCAGTGGCATTTATAACCACTCAGGCTGCACCCTGGTGTGATCCGTTTCATATTCCAGGAACTTTGATGGGGAGCGGTTGAGATTAATGATGACATAATACAGTAAGAAGAGATATTAATGCTCTTAGGCATGAATTAATGAAATACCATTGAGAATTTATCCTGCATGAATAAAAGGATTTGGAGGTTGTCATTCTAAAAGCCACATGAAGGATTTTACTGAAAAAAAACCCTCTAAACACTCTGTTGGAATAGACAGGGTCCTAATGAATCTTTACTCCAGATTTTTGTCAGAGCTGGATGATTGAGCTGGATCCATTAACTGAATTACTACTAATTTATGAAGTGTTTATATAAACAAGAGGCACAAATCTCTTGCTTGCAGGGCTGTGGCAATACTAATTTTTATTCCCAACTCAGTGCAAAGCTGGACTCCAACCTGTGGGGTAGTTGTGGAGTAGAGACTCTGCATGTCAGTGGCATCCATAAATCTGGGGTTCTTATCTCATAGTGCAGCCATAAAAGACCTTTGCTTACTGAAATGGTAACAATGCTCTTCATAAATGTGGAAGGTGACTGTCACCATCTATTTAAAAAGAATCTAAGGTATGCTTTACTGTGACCTTCCTGGCCTAAGTATCTATGCAGGGCTACAGCTGAGGTGGAACTGAAGAATTACTGCTTTGTCCCATCACTTTTCATTCTCCATCCCCTAGAACTAGTGAGTTAAAACCCCAGTGAAGATGTCCTACATATATAATTGTCTACCTGTAGCTTCTCTTGATTTAAAAAATTATTTTATTCAGAGATAAAACTTTACACTAGCATATGTTGTAATATCAAGTCTAGAAGACAAGTTTTGTTAGTCTTGAGGCAAAGTGCGATAACAACAGTACACAGGGAGAGTTTACTTTTGTTTTTGTTGTTCTGTTATTATGTTCTGAGTAGTTCAGAAAAAAATTTCCTTAAGAATTAGGACATAAAATATGACACATATTTTTTCCATAACTTATGTCAATTTGAAACACCTTTTATTGCCTACATAAGTGAATATATGTAAACTTTATTAGTAATTTCATTTCAAATTTAAAAGAAGCAAAGGTGTATTGTAGAATTCACAGATAAAGGTTAATTTTAACTATAAAGGTATTACCAGTGTTGCATTTCTTCATGTTATGGTTCACTTATGTAGAATTGAGATGTATTTTATATTAAACAATGCATAGCACCATTATACAACAGTTCACTAAATGCACATCCCATTTAATCTTTTGTAGGAATTAATATAATTGGACTGAAGTTACAAGGAAGAATTGAACTGCGCCAGTAGGGTTAACACTAACAGGAGATTACTAGCCATAAGAAAATTACAGCTCTTCTGAAAGACAGTGCCTAAAATAGCAGCATATCCTCGGCACCATCATAGGAACTGGTTAACTGATGACCCTGAAGAAACACTTGTTTCCATTAATTCTGCTGTCATTATTTTGCTATTCTCGAACTCTTCCTCTGAATTCTTCTGTCCTTCTGATCCCAAGACAAGATGGCAGGAATGTGAGAAGAGAACATAAAGAAATTACAATAAGCTGTCAGCTATATAATTATACTGTAACCTACTACACTGAGAAGTTACACCAACAGAAATTTGGCAAGGTATCTGCTGCTAGCTGCTAGCTAAACACAGGACACTCACTAGCATAACGTTAAAAAAAACAGGCTCACTAAAAAGCAACATCTACATTACAAAGAAGCTAACAAAAGAATTCCCTTATGATACTTAGGTTCAGCTGGTTCATCTTAGGTTCATCAGCTACATTTTCTTGTTTTATGAATACGTGTTACATTTGCAGTTGAATATATATTTAAGATCACAATGCTACAAACCTTTTTCCAGCATGTAGTTTTGCCACCTTTACTTAGACACAAAGGAATACTTGCTTGAACTAGGGTTGAAGATTCTGCTGAACGTTGGTGATGTTATTAGGTCTTGTGTACTGTAATTGAGCACCACAATTTTTAAATCCCTAAGACATGATTTCCTAGGTAGAAGGCAGCAAGTATGCTTTTAATTTGCCAGACAGACCAAGGGGATAGTTTTTGCTCCAAAGTGTCTGCTGTATAACCTGAATCAGAACAAATTCTTATTTCACAGAGACTTCAGATTTTTAAAGCATCTCTATGAAACAGAAGTAAACAGTTTCTGACTAAATTTTAAATGTTCCAGTGATTCTACTGCAAACATTGTGAATTTCAAGTGTTAAGAAACATACTGGCAAGAGTTACCAGTAGGGTTGATGGTGAAGATGCCTTTTTCTTCAAGAACAATTGCTACAGTGTCACAGTTCTGAATACAGATATATTGAGGTTACCTGAACCCCACAGTTCCATCGCAACCTGGATTTTACAGAGTCTGAATTGTCTCAACAGCAGGAAGTCTTGCCCAAAATATTCTTCCGAAATCCAAACTTTTTCAAAACGCATCAATTTATTTTCCAAACGGACTTTGTATATTCCAATGCATTAGAAGGTAACAGAATTGATACGGCTTTTAAATTAATTTTTGCTGTTATCATACATATAGTCACAGTGGCCACACATGAAATTGTGGCCTCTGCAATTGTGGGGCATTAATTTTATAGTTATTTGGAAGAACACAGTTTTGGAAGTGCTTACAAATGAAGTCCTTGGCATTCTCTTAAAGAGGCCCTGGTTGAGAGGGACAAAAGAGGCATGGGAATCAACATAACAAAGACTTCAAACTTCCAATTTTGCCACTGATTTGTAGATAACATCTTGGGCATCAGCTGTCTTGTTCAGTTCTCTAGTCTGATAAAAATAGGGACAGTCATGCTTATTTATCTAACTCAAAACACTGCTGTGATGGATTAATTATTTAGACAGCACTCAGAGTGCTATCCAAATGCTGCTTATTCATGTTTTCCCCACTGCAACAATATATCTTCATCACTAATAATTAACTGCTAATTACTGTTGCTGAGAATATGATAGTGGTGTTTACCACCTTATTTTTAATTTCAGTACAGATGCCTACTTAAAAGTTACGTAAATATATGAAATTACAGTACATTTTCCTAATGACCCTGCTACGTCTGAGTTTGATCCTATTCAATTGTGACTAGAGTAATGAATAGTAAAGATGACCTCTCTTCTGTAAAGCTATGTAGACAGTTTCTATTCTATCCTCAACACTTAAATAATGGAATGTAAAGAAGCCATTCTAAGCAGGATACAGCTGGGTCGAAGGACTGCTGATGCCAATTATGCTTCGTACATAATAATGCACATTTTACCTATTTGGAAAAAAATTCACATTTATTTACTGTCAAACAGGTGTTAAACTTTACACTGGATATTAATGATGGGCTCATTATTAACAGGTTTACACAAAGGGATGAAAAAAGCAGAATTTTGTTGAAACAATTTACATTTCATTAGATTTTTATCATAAAATAAATTAATTACTAAATATAGGCAGAAGGAATATGGAAGAGTAATAGTTATGTTTTATTTATTTTTTTTAAAGGACAGGCACCTTTTATTCACGAGAAAGCTTGTGAGAAGTGTCCAGTGTCCCCTTTACCCCTTACCACCCAACCCTGATTAAAGAATGAACAGGGAATTCAATTACAATCTTTGTTAGCTATACCAAATTTGTGCAAGGCTTGGCATAATTGGCTTCTAAAACAACTTTCTCCCCAAATTATGTTTTTTTGGCAGTAAAAATTCAAAACATAAGAATAAAAACTAACTTGTCAAAGCAGAACACTGTTTACAGTGAAAAATAAGTGAAAACGGGTAGAACTTGCATTTTAAACATACTACTGTACTATGAACAGAGTGTAAGAAAAACAGCTTATAACATATGTGCAACCAAGAGCTTATCACAATATTTTCTTCAAACTCTTTAAAATTATTTTTTTAATGACAATTATATTTCAGTTGGACACAAATGTATTTATTTTACCCTAGCAATAGAACAAAATATAATTTCTTTAGCCATTTTTTCATGAGAACGGTTCATTGTACAGTTGAGGAAATATATGAAATAAGGCCTGTGGCTTGATTGCTAGTGGTTAGACATGTATTCAATCTTTGCCCTAATGGAAAAGATTTGCAGTGAACTGCAAACTGATGCAGAATATCTCTCCTGCTTTTGCAAGTCTTGTCAGGAATAGTAAGGTACAGTAAATTTGTCCCACAGGATTTACAGCCTACGCCTTGTATATAATACAATGTAGGCCTAGAAAAAAACAATGGTGCAGCCATATTTACAAATTTAGTCCACAAACTGCTGCAGTAAAATGGCTGGAAAGTGTTTATTTCTCTTTTTTTTTTTTTTTTTTTTTCACAATTTTGTTAAATTCAGCAGCAGAAGATATCTTAAAATACCTTGTTGGTATTTCTTTTCTTTGTAACAAATAATTCATTTTAGTATACTCTGTGTATATACAAAGTTTTTGTTTTATAAAAATTCACAGAACTGCGAGGTCCAGTCATCCCCGTTACTGGAGAACCACAGGGTCAACAGAATTGTCTCTTCAAGGAGATATGAGGGAGCCTGCATGGGGCCAATTAAGTCTTTTTAATACTTGTACGTGGCCTTTAATATTTCTTTGCTACACTATTAAAGGCTCGTCACTAGTTGCATTTGTCCTTCTCTAACATCCCCTTCTGGAATACATCCTTCCTTGTTAATGGGAATTATATAGCCGTCGCTATTACCCCTGCTGATTTGATAGTACATCTGAAGCTGATGGCCAGCTCCTAGGTTTGGCATGCTCTTGTAGTAAATGTCCTCATTTTCACTCCTCCTGGAGGGAGAGAGGTCTTCTTCAACATCAGGGCTGCTCTCTGGATACGGAGAGTCTCTGAGATTGGGCATGCTCGTGTAAAGAGAGTCTCTGTTGGGGGACTGGAGGTGGTCGTCAGCCTCGGCTGTCAGCTGTGAGACGTAGCTGTCGGTTCCCTCGGTCTTCACTTTTTTCTGGGGCTGGTACAGAAGGGAGTGAGTCCGCTGAGGAATGAGTGGGGCCTCAAGCTCTTTGTGGTGGAGCTCCAGCCCAGGGGTGTCACTGTGCATCAAAGATGAGGCGTCTGCCACGATGGCATCATCTTCGCTACTGCTCCCGCCAATCACAGCTTTGGCTGGTAGCGTGCGCTCCAGGTTGTGGTTCTTGCTGCTGCCCCGCAGGTTGTTGTGCACTAACTCTGAAATGATCATTTTCTCAAAAGCAGTATCATTCAGGCTTAGTCCACAGTCTACAACTTGCACACTGTCGTTATAGTCTCCATTGCGCAATGAGTAGCTGTTGTTGAAATTACCATTTAGCGGTAGAGTATCCATGGCACTTGTATCCCTGGCATTGTTCAGTGAATGTCCTGAAACGGAAAAGGACAGCTCTGGTTATTGCCTGATGTGCTTTTTATCACTCTATTTTTTAACAAAATTCTTTAATGTAGTTCAGGACAAAGTTGTACTTGGAAGTAAGACTTGAGAAAAGTTAGGTTATTGAACATTCCCAAATGTAAACAGTTGCACACCTTATAGGAAAGATGCATTTTAAAAATAGTAACATGTATTTCCTGTGGGGAATAGTGGCATTTTAATTTCTTAATTTAGTGTCAATTCTGTGACTCTTTCACAAGGAACTGTTCACTCCATGCCCTTGCATATGTAATGCAAAGCAATTCATTTGGAAACATCTATGTTTTGAAGTACACCACCATGATTTAGAAAAAGAAAATTAACAGAATTTGTCCTAAACGACACTAAATTAAAAAGGAATTAGATCACAGACATAACTGAAGGTAAATGTACAACATAAACCCACATAACTGGCAAGCAACTACTTTAACAACATTTCTACTATTTTTTCCTTTTTTTTTTTTTTTTTTTTGAGATGAAGTAAAGAAAAGAATGAAAAAAATGGATAAATACAAAGAATTTATGTTAAACAAGGACAGCCATCTTTCACACTACTGGACCAGGGCCCACAAGCACCATCCAACAACACGATAGACAGCAGGTGGAATGACTCACTTTGGACAACTCACATCATGTCTGTCTGCTCAGGCTATCTGGCCTAAGAGTAGCTGATATATAAAAGAAAGTAAAATGATTTATTGTAACATGATGAAGAATTACTGAGCTTCTCAGCAACTTAGTCAGAGCAAGGGTTCAGCAAATTAGATTACTAAGCAGTAACAGCTTTTCTTTTCCCACTTAATGTAATTTTTTTTCACTAATATTCTGTCTGCCAACAACGGCCCCAGGCTTCTAAAGGTCAAAGTTTGCCTGCAGTCTGCATCAGTCACAGTGACAGCACTGAATGAACCAGAATAGTTAATTAAGAGTTAGGCCCAGAGTTACCATGGGCATGGAAGTCAAATGTAGAAATGTTAGGAATTTCTGTAAGTATGGGTCACAGAAATTAAACCAAAGAATAAATATTAGTTGTGGAATGGGAAGAGGAAATCAGCCATGGCCGATATCTCATAGCTGCTGGAGGAATGATAGATTGCATAAGTCTGCTAGAAACATGAAAAGAAGTTTAAGGGGGGGGAAAAATGAAGTCTCATGATGATTAAGGTCTTTATGCTTTTGGGTTTGGCTTTTTTTTTTTTTTTGTTGGTAACACAATAAAGAAAAGATTTTCCTATAGACACAAAGAGACATGTAAACTATGACAGCACAGTGCTTCCCAAGGAAAGGAAAATGAAAAAAAAAAAAGAAAAAAAAAAAAAACAACTTTGAAAGAAATTAAACAGTCTGAACCATGGAAAGTCAGATGGTTAGAGCATTCCTAGAAAATCACTTTATCTACAGATATGTCTGAAGTAAAGAAAGAATGGAGTGACTTTATTGAAATGAGACTGACCACTGTGAGGCTGCTGCATTATATGCAAGGCTTGGAGGAGTATAAGAAAAAAAGTTGTTTTGGAAAAGATTATACATTTTCCCTTTTTTTTTTTTTCTTTTTTCATAATTAAAGCTGCAGCTTATCTTAGAAAATTCAATCTTCCCTGGAAATACTGTTTTCAATTAAAAAGTAATTGCATTTTCTCATGAAAAGATTGTTGTCCTCAACTTTAAAAAATAGAGTAATAATTTCCAAATAAATTCTGAGTAATTTGGAAATAATTTTGTATTTGTGTTATTGTTAACTCCTCTCCATGTGTACTGATTTAAACAGTGATGAGGGTTGTTTGAAAGGTCTCTTTAAGCTTTGATTAAACAACTTTATAGTTCTGTAATTTCATGTATGTTCCAAGATTTTTCTTGCAGTCAATTTAGCTGCACAGAACATATGGCATTTATAAAAGTAGACAACACATGGACCACATGCTGGCATTCATTTCCCTCATGAAAGTGATTTAATTCTATAATTTTAATTCTTTTTTCTTCTGCTAAAAAGATACCAACATATATCTGATAATCCAAAATGAGTTTTCTATGATATACTGCAGAGTTAAGCATGCTAGAATATATTCAAATTGGTTTGATGAGGCAAATTTTGTTGTCCATGATCAGGTAATTCATTTGAAATCTTTCCATAGCCTGTAGCAAGATTACTGTGGGAATGTAAAAATATAAGTAAATTGTTAAGCATTTCTGCTTGACACTGCTTTGGTTTTAAACAGCAAATTATTTCAGCATTGCATAACTTCTGTTACCAATAGGGTTTGCTACAGACCTCACGTTGTTTCCCAAAAAGCAGTATGCAAGTACTTTTTGAATGTGGAAACGTTTCATTTGCAAATTGTGAACCACTTGCCCGCTGAGTCTACTTCATGACCGCTAGTTATGTTTTAATTGTGCCCATTAAAAATCATGCTGAAAAAATTTACATTTGATAGGCAAAGTTAAGTTTTACTCCCATACTTGTCTCTCTGTAGGTTGCTAGAGGAAAGCATAAGGAAAGTAAGAAAACAAGAGAATGAAAATAGAAACTACAGTTCAGTTAAAAAGGAAACTTGAAATAAAAACTGGAAACAAGGGTTTATGAGCTCTTTATCAAAGATTTATCATTCCAGTTATACTAAAGTGATCTTATGACTCATCAAACAGTAACTACTAGATATTTACTGATGAATTGCACCGTAGCTAAAAAAAGCAACTAGATAACATCAGAATGTTAGGTAAGTGATGACACCCTTTATTCCTACAGTACTAAACTGTTCTAACTGTTAATTCTCAAGATTTTCCTACAGGAAAATGATCTACCATAAAGCTGCACTATACTATAGTTTAGATCTGTTTGACGCTGGATACAATTTTCTACACTGGGGTATCCAAAGGTGTCAAGATGCCTTGCACTGCTTTAGTATCTAATCCATTCCATAAGCAGGTTTTTCTCAGCAAGCTTTAGAGTCAACCTTATATTGCATAGACATGATACCTCTAAGTGATATATATCTTGAAGATGGGCTCTCGGACCATGTGGTGTCAGTCCTGTAATAGTATATTAAGATTTATGCCACCTGTGTTAAAAACATGGATAATTATTGGTAAATACTGTTATGGCAAAGGCATTACTATAATATAGTGCAGTTTTACAAGCTGACAATGGCAATACTGTATTTCTCGAACTGACAGAAATTCAGAATGTATGGCTAGGGTATTGCAACTTGAGTTTCTATCTAGGGAAAAGAAGGGATTTGGAGCGAGCCAAGAAAAGCAGTTTTATTCAGGAAGTATAAGCACACCTGGTGAGTTAAACACAGGAGCTGAAGGGGCATTACATACAACTGTTTCAGCAAGCAATGTGTTATAGGGGTTGTTAGTGCCGTGTGGTCGAAGAAGAGGGTTTGTTAGTAGGTAATTGCCAGTCATTCCTAAAGCAAAAGAAACAGAAAAAAATGTCAGTTCTTTAATTTTAGGCTGACAGTTTCAATAAAGAGTACTTTTTATTCATCATGAATCATGTAGGACTTGTCAAATGTAATTCAGCTGAAAATTTCTGAATGTATTTGAGCTATGTATTTGAAATGGGAGCAGGAAAATACAGTTAGATTCCAGTAATTCACAGGTGCTGTCCAAATCCCCAAAGTAAACATCTGGTGAGAGTGACATTTACTAATGCATACAAAATCACTGTTACACAAGAATAGCAATTAAATGTGTAGAGATCAAGGTACTACATAAAGCTATTATAACTTTAAAAATGATCGTATGGAACACTTCTGTCCAGAATTGAGAGAACTGAATTTCTTGAATTGAAAGGCATTGAAAAATCTCTTATGACAGGATCAGAGCAGTTATTCACTTTATTAAAAACACACAGATAGTGGAAGGGAATTGCTGTTTTCAAACAGAGAGTGGATGGCAAACTGCAAGAAGCATATCTTAGTATATGCAAAAGTATGCATGCTGAGGGGAAAGCAAAATATTTGCTCTAAGAAATCAGAGCATTCACATTTTCTCCTGGGACATTCATGCTGCAAATTTATCTGCCAGATTTTAAAAAATAATTCCTCGAACACCAGGTTTTCTTTAAACAATCAGTTTACAAACGATGTACAATGAAGCAAAATACTACATAAACAGATTTTTATAAACCCATTTTACATGTTAATGCAACATCATTTAAACAACTTGGAAAAAAATAGGAAAAAAATCAGCATATTTTGTGAAGGTATTAAAAGATCAATTAATATCTGATTTCTAGCTACAAAAAGAAAAATGGGTTGGAATAATGACGCCACTCCCACCCCCAAACGCTGTGATTTAAAACTTACTTTAAACATTTCATTAAGGTTAAATTTCACTTTCTTTTCTATTGCATTGCACAGTAGTATATCAGGATCAGTGAGTATATTACAGACCCAAGGACAACTAAAGAGCCAGCTATATTTTTATAGTATGGATATTTTTATCTGTCAAGGAAATATAGTATATATTCCAAATATTAATGCTTTTGTATAACCATAGATACTCGGTAGCAGAAATGAGCAGAAAATTCTAAGATTCAGATTATTATTACCTGATTATACTAATGTTATTTGAAAGTTTGTATCAGTGAACACCTAAAAAGGTTTGATCATAGCTTTATTCAGTTGTAATGTATTTACTACTAGAAATACTAACCGAAATATATTTTTCTTGTTTTTTTTTTTTTTTTCTTTGTGTACTATGTTTAATCTTGGTGAGAATTATCACCTGTAATTTACAGTTAAGAGAATTTTTTTTCAATCCAAGACTTGCCACCTTTAAAAGTGTGATTTTTATTTTAAAGGAAAAATTATACTTACCATTAATTACTAAACTACCCTTATATGTATGTATCGCTGAGATAGCGACGATGTTATAATTGAATAAAGATTGTATCAATTTTTCTAATCATGGCAGAACATCTCCAGTGACTTGAGACTGGAGCTCCGAAACAGGGAGAAGCTTCCAAGACCTCTGTTCAGCTCTGAATTAACTGAGGGTGCATCATGGTTACAGCAAACCTCAAATGTCAGAGACATCAAATTAGAGTGAAATCCCAGTCTTCTATCTATAGTGTATTTATGGGATAAGGCATTGGAAGGGAATGTCCTTCTTTCTCAGGTATGCAAAATATACATCTTCTACTTATGAGAAGTTACTCAATTTTCATTTTGCCAGAGGAACATACAACGTTCAGATGGAGGAGCAGACACACACACAGGTCTTATCCACTTTCTGTATGCCAAATATCAAAACCAGAACCATGCTTTCTGAAGTATTTTCTTTTGCAAAGTACCACATTTTTTACTTCCAAATGAATGTGAGTTAAGTATGTGTCCCTATTAGCAAATCGTAAAAAAAAAAAACCATGGATGGAAATTTCCTAGCTGTGATTGATGAGGCCTTTACAACAGCCCTGACAGTTTTCTGTCTGAAACTTTCTGAGCTGAGGAACTGGTTGCAGTGAGATCAGGGCTATGTTTTCTTCTCCTAGGGACATGGGTGGAAGAACAGGCTTTGAACTTGGCTTGCACAGAGCAGTCTTCCCTCTACTGCCAGCTCAAACTGCCTTAAAAAAACACAGGGGGAAGGAGAGAAAGGAAGGGACATTCTGTCTCATTTAATACCTTTGTCTTCTAACTGGACATGAAAATGAGGTTACAGATTTCAAAGTCTATTTGAGCTGAAAAATTTGGATTTTTGGCTTCTCTGTGCCTGAAAATCTGGATTCTATCACATGTGACAGATATGATGCTCTTTGAAATAGAAAAGATAAATGCTTTACAGACATCTTTTGCATAGAAATGATATCAATTAGATTTCACTGGGAAAATTTCTGCACCTAAAAATCATAGTCAAATATGCATTAAAATGTTACTGCACTCATATTTCTGTTTCAGATTTAACCTATAAAGGTTAGGAAAGATTTAAAATTATGATCTTGCTTTTAAGTTAAATTATTGATGAAACTTATTTAAATACATTCCCACGAATGGAGGAATTCAACTTCTATAGCAGGGGGCCAGTTAAGGGAACACGGTTTTAAAATGTGCTGGTGGATGACTTTAAAACTCTGCTTTTAGAGAACATTTGTTCCAGATTTTTTTTTTAAAACATTCTTTTCAATTCTTCTGTGTTAAATGATATAAAATCTGTATAAAATTTAAGGCTTCTAAAACTGAAATGTTCCCAGTGACTGACCTTGATTAAGTGTTGAAGTGCTGTTGATGTCACCTGAGATAAAAGATGATTCAGATTGTTTTCTCACAGTGTCATTCCACATCCTCCTTATACGACTCTGTTAACATAAAGCAGTGAGACAGAAGCATAGTAAGTTACGAAGATCTATTCCTACTTATGTGCTATTATGTAGAATATTTGTGTTTATTTTGGCCTAAAGTAAGCCATTCTTCTAGCATGTAGTGAAACTCATTCTTTTGTTATTAAAACTCTAATTTATTAAATTTCATTTAGATGAAACATGATGGCATAAACCTTCCTATACACCAGTCCCTAATTAGAAGAAAAATAAGGTGTTTGCGTTAGACCGAAGTAAAAGGAAATGTTTAAGAAGAAATCAGTTCTACTATGCTGAAGTATATATTTGCCATCTAAATGATAATAATGAGAAGACAATTAGTGCTTCTGATTGGAACACATCTCAGTAGGCTTTTTATAAATAAGGTTAATTAAAAGATGCTGTCAAAATCTTTGTTACCTGAGTGCCAGAGGAATAGCGAGCACTAGTTCTTGTTGTTGATGCCTTCACTGAACTGTGGGGACTCTCAGTTGGTAGTCCACCACAGCAGTAGGAATGTCGGAAGCATTTGCCATATTCCTTACGTACCTACAGGGAAAACCAAAATTACTTAGCACAAAAAACAGTCTTAAAGATCTTCACTGGCAAAAACACATGAACCTTGCATTGAAACTACTCACACACTTTTCAAGCAAATAGATAGTTCTTGTCTGTTGAATTTCTGACCATTCGCAAAATCAAGTATGTTTCCCTATTTAGTAGCAGCATTATCAGCTACCCAGGATTTTTGAATAAATTATTTCCAAGGTATACACATACTTCATTTAAATGTGCCTGAATAATCATTACTGAGTTATTTATGGGTTTATTTTTATTTTGTCTCCATATTGTAGATTGATATACTTAAGTTTACCTAAACTGAATCCTGGCTAAAAATAGTCCTTTTTGTATGAGCTTTTGGTGCAAAAACCACAGAAAGACTGTTTTCCCACCCTAGCACACAAGGGCTGAGCTAACCAGCCTCTGCACTGCTCGGTACTGCCCATTATGTTATCCCTTCCAAGAAAGTATGCAAAATCTGCAATGACTATAAAGGCATTTTCATATAAAGTTACTCTGTGTAACTCAAACAGCTGCTAGTTCTTATGGTCACACCTGCTTTGGGATTGTACAAAGCTCACAAATGCCACTGCCCCACTCCAGGCAGAGAGCCAGCTATGCTGGTGGAGGCATCGTCAGTGTTCCAGAGTCAAATTTTGAACCGTAAAGGCTGGGAAATGAAGTTTTAGGGCCAAAAAATAAAATCCTCATTACTGCCTTTTCTGAACCTAGAAATTTGAATATACCTACCTATATGAGATTTTTGTCTGACAGAGCAACAAAAGTAATGAACAGTTCCAGTATTTGGCCTTCATTTATTTACCTTCTCTTTCCAGTGATGTACTGGAAACTTTAGTTTTGTAATTTATGTGTGTTAATACTTGTCATTAAAGTAATCAGGGTTAATTTTTAGAGCAGTTAATTTTCTCATATTCAGTGACTGCTACACTGACTACTATCTTCAGATAACAGAAGACTGCATACACATCTCCACAGCATGACAGCATCAGTGAAAGGATAAAATTTGTAAAGATGCATAAGTCTATATTTGTAAATCTTCCACCAGGTACTTGGGAATCTAAGTGTCTCTTCTACTTCAATAAGACTCCTAAATTTCTGGGAAAAGTGGTATTTCAGCTAATTGGAAATTCTATTTGACCTATGAATATGCAGGGCAAAAAGTTATGTGTCTATAAAAAGGGGTGAGGGGAAACTGCAAGAAGTTAATAGTGTGGATTCACATGCGCCATGTGCTGTTTTCAATATTGTAAGAATTTTACTCATGGAATACATACTGTGATGTTTCTATAAAACACAAGGTTGAAGAAAATTTGAGTAGTTAGTGCCTTAACTTCAAGCTAGGGACAATAACTCATCTTTTTATAAAAGTATATGGTACATATTTTAAGTGAAGCCTTATCTGTATCAGCACAAAAGATATATAAAAAAATGAAAACAGAAAAGCACAGACATAGAATTATAATCTTTAACACTGTAGTCTGAAAAACGTAAGTCTATCTATATCATCACTAGATGGTATAACACCTAAGAAAACACATTCCTGAACACTAATGGATATTAAATGCTCCAAACCACTACATAGTAGAGACAATAGCAATCAAAACTGTATTTTTACCCAAATACCACCCTCCAGGGCTGGTTTTGCCTAATGCCTATATTGCAGTGAATGTACATTATCTGTCAGTACTGCGCATTCCACTGTCATTATTTCTAAATTATAGCTTGTTGGAAACTGATGGAAGCAACAGCACTATCATCTTGTCAGAACTGGAAACATAATAGTTTTCACTTTCACAATTCTATTTCTCTGTTCAATTTAGTGACCAACTAGTAATAACAGAATAAAAAGACTACATTAGCTATGCAGACAGAGGATAGGATGATATCCAGTCAAAGGCATTGAAACTTAAAAATCTTAAATGGCAGCTTTAACATTCTTTCAGGTATAAATCTTATTGCTCCAGGTTATGCTTTTTCACACTTGACTGGTATTTTAATACTGCTTTTTGCTGACTCCACTTAATATAAAAACAATGAACAGCTGTAAAAAGAAATAAAAAAAGAATCTGTTTTTTATTTTCAAGCCCAATACATGTGGTAGAAAGGGCAACATTATATGAAACCCTAATCTAGACATTATTTACATTTTGAGAATGTTTGCATTTTCTTCCCTCTCTTCTTTTCTTAGGCTCAATCACCTCTCTAGGTGTGCTTTTGTTCTCTCAATCTGAAAGGAGTGCTGTGTTCATCCGGATAAAATTCTTTGTGTCTACCAGATCTTTTCCTAAAACATGTCTGAATGCCACTGTCTACACCAAATTTAGAGACGTTGATACTGTGTGAGTTGGTACAGTTGAAAACATGCAAGAATGTGATTTTTGTACTTATACAGCAACACTTTATCCAATGTTCTCAAACCATTTTATAAATATCAGTTAATTATGTCTCTGGTGAGCTAATTATAACTGGAGTTAATAATGGCTAGGTCTCCAGCCTAAAACTGGTAAAAATATTTAGAATCTAAATATTGCAAATTGGGTATTTCCAAATGTAGGATGTATTGCATTTTATGTTAAGTTTTTCTGGGTGGGATTTTTTGAGGCTTACCCTTCCTCTCAAATCTCGTTACTTTCATCTGCCATGCCTTCAAACACACAATACAGGCTTTTTTCTTCTGTCCTTCACTAAAGAACCTCTAAGGTATCCTTGTAAGCAGTCTCCACCCTCAGCCTCGGGAAGAGAGGGGGTGCAGGGAACCCAAAAAGAATCCCACCCAGCTGCACCCTTCATTTCCTTTTCTCCTGTTTGTTCCTCTCTCCCCTGCTAGCTTTTCCCCAGCAGATCTGCTCCTTCTGGACCCCTCTGCTCCCATTGGGTGAAAGGGAGCTGAACTAATTTAGCACATCCCACTCATGAGGGAAGGCTCTTGCCAGGGGATTCCAGTTTTTCTTGTTAAGAGTATAAATCTGTTGAATTGCTGGGGGAGGCAAACACCTGAAAAAAAGTAGTCATGCTAGCATCCTTGGAAAATTCTCCCTGTTAGCAACTGTCTAGCGCTAACGACTACTGTTTTCTACAGTGTGACTAAGGTCATATTATTTTTTACATCGCACTTAATTTTGTAATGAACAAGCATTCATAGTACAATCCCTGCCTATCACCTGTAGCTTTATGTGCCAGCTTAATGGGATCTCAGGAGAGGTCCTCTCCCTTAATCTGAGAAAGACTTTATCTGAGCAAGAGTTTCCAGGCTGAGACAGGCTGATATTGTAAATGATCCTGTTCGCAGTGCTGCAGCAGAGGCAGGATTTGTTTCATGCACACATAAAAGACTCTTGGTTGTAAATCCAGACTAGTATGTACCATTACCAATGTTAAACAGTACGTTTTTTATAGTAATTTTCTTCCCAAAGCCTCAAAACTTTTCAAGTCCATTTTAAACCTGCTCAGGCCACAAAGCAGTTACATGACTCCCACAAGCACACACTGCAAGAACTGCTTTTGAATCCTACTGCCCTCCTCAAACACCTTCAAAATACTCCAGTTCTTGGCATTGCTATTTTTTTTTTCTCTGTTTTTAAAGAAATACAAGCGGTATTTTTAAGGAGTTACGGAACACGCATCTGTATTTTCAGTAACTTACTTTCTTTTGAAGGGCACAATGAAAGATGAAAATAAACATTCCTTGGAAAGCATTAAATACTGTGAAGAGATAGGTCATCACAACAGTCCCCTCATTGATAAACAGCAGGCCAAATGACCATGTTAGGCCAAGGAGACACAGGAGAGCAAATGCACCCAGGACCCAGGATCTGTAAAAGAAAACCAATTTTAGTAACACTACTTATGAGAATGCATGTCGTCAAATCCAATATTAACATTTCTGTTCCTGCAGTTGACTCTTACTAAGTTCATATTCAAATGTAAAAATTCCTTGGGTTTAACCTTTCATCTATTAAAGAAAGAACAATTCCATTTAGTACTCTTAGTCTCCAGTGAAAACAGCAAGAGTAGATATGACCTTTTTCTTTCTCAAGAACTGCATAAGATGTCAAAACTATTTTGAAATGCAGTAGTGCAAGCCCCAGCTACTCCATTGCTTTATCTGCTTTTAGAAAAGAAATTGATAAATCTGGCTTAGCCACTAATCACACCATAGATTTTAAACAGTGGTTCTGCCATATGACACCAAATAACACAAATGCACAAAGGTTAAACAGCAGACTAAAAGCCTAAAGCCCAAATCTTTAATGCTCCGATAAACTCAGCTAAACTGAAGCTAGATGGTCTAACTTCTGCATGAAGAAACCCTGCTGAAATGTGACAAAAATATGGATATAGCTCTACAGAATAGTCTAAAAAAGATTCCATCATGAATAGGTTAAGGAAAAGGAATTGTAGAGAACGGCACAGAATGAAAGGGAAAGGGAATTTAGTCAGTGAATTCCACATCTAACTAATGATCTTACTTGATAAATGGCTTATTATCTTCATAGCTAGAAAGCATTATAAGCAGAAAAGAGAAACAAAATTATTAGACAGAATTGAAACAGAAATTATTAAGAGCATTTTTAATTGTCTATAAAAATTAGTCAAAATTAGGAAATTCAAAATGCAGAGGCAAGCAATTTAAAATTATAAAGGCATATAATAGTTAAAAATTCTTTAGCAAATCAGGTATCTCAAAACTAGTTAATTAAAATTAAGGGAAATCCACAATATTGACCGAGTTTGTAAAGTTAAAAGTCATGCTAGAAATTTGTTAATGTAGGGTTCTATCTTACCCAGGTAAGTCCGTATTATAGTAGCCATCACAAACACGGTAATTACTGGTGTGGATGAGAAGACAGAAAGAGGAAAAGGAAGAAAAGAGAGAGATGCTAAAGATTAGCTCTCTCTCTCATCATGCAACATGCAATGAAGCTGATACTGACCTATCTAGAACATCGAGTTCACAATGTTAGCCTTACTGAAAATGTCCCTTTGTCATTTTCAACATTCAAAGCAAATCTGTAAGACCCTTTTCACATCCAACCCTCAGTGTTAAAAAACTGCACCATCCCTTCAGTGTTGACAACAAAAACCTTCAGTATAACATAAAGCTATACAGAATACAGGAAAAAAGTATCTAAAGAAGCAAGACCTGCCAAAGCCTTGTTAATTGTATAACACTTATATTACTCTGCAAAAGGGATACTGCAATACAGCACCATGATAAAGTAAACATTTGTTAAATTAGCATGAAAACAGCAGATAATCTTCAAGTTAACAATAATAATAGAGTCAATTCTCTTGGGAGAACAGGATTACGAGTAGAAACTGCTCAGAATCCCTAAATCAAAAAGTCATTTAACAAAACAAACTTAATATAATCATATCAGCCATGCAAACAGGAACATCATTTTTGAACTGCATTTTAAATGCAAATGAAATTACTACAGTGCTGTGGCATTTCCGTGAAAGAGTTTCTTGGCACTAGTTCCAGGCTGAAATTATCTAATTTTGACCGGCGTTTGTGACATTACAGCAACAATGTGACGAAAGCAGGACTGGCTCTGTTTGCTTCTAATTGACATCTGCAGTTGCTGGGAGACAATGGCATGTGCTCCTAATGGAGAGTAGCTTTCAATCAGTTCAGCAATCAGAAAATAATCATAGTTCTCATACTTGAACACAAAGCACTTACTTAATGTTTTCCAACCTGCTAGAGTCTGGTTTCAAAGTGTTTGAGTGCTTCACCATTTTGCACAACGTGATCACCAGGAAGATAAGATTCAGCTGTCAAAACAGATAAGAATGGAATTAAACTACTTCAAGTAATATGTTGAATAATGATGATGTTACAGACAAAACAAAAACCCTGTAGTTTATTTTCAAATATGCAGTGAAACTGGGTAACTATCAGTCTGTAAAAGGTGATTGCAAATATGGATGAGGGGAAAAAAGATGTTAGAAGTCCTTGTTCCACTTAATTTTCCAAATTCACCAGATCATCATGAAACATCAGATTTAGCTCATGTCCAACGCTTGTCATTGACAGGCTAGCTCAGTCTTCCAGCATGTTGTGCCTTGTTTTCTTTCACCTGTCACCTCTAGCCCTGTTCCCCATCTCGCTGACACCCTCCAAGTACGATGCTTACTCCTTTACTGTACTATACTAGTGGTCTTTTTATCACCCCATCCTGCTTCTGGGATATTTTTCGTCTTTGCTGGTTTCTCCCTTTTTTTTTTTTTTTTTTTATTTTTTCCATTCCCTTTTGTTCTCATAAATCCCATCGGGGTCTTGAAAACAGCTTAAATGTAACTGAAGAAAAAGAAAAAAGAAACACAAAGATGTGGCAAATGCATCAAACTTAGCAGTGCCATAGACATTTGCTGGTGGTAAACCCTCCTACTGCCCTCCTTCCCTTTGTAGTCTGGATTCTGTTGAAGCAAAACTGCATGCCACTTGAAGGAAAGGACTATACTGTCTTATTCTTATTGTGTCATTCATATAGATAACACTAGGGAAGATACTGGAGGTAATTTTTGTTACTTTTCCTATTGTGAAACAGAATCACAGATACCAGAGATACTAGGTGCCTTTTTCCTATCGATTTCAAAGCATGAAAAGAGAGTAAATAAGCCCATGTAAAAGGATTCCTGCAGAATATGGGTTGAGAAGTGGTATACTGTTAATTTATTAGTATGCGCTGTCCTATATCATGCAGAAAATTCAAACAAAATCATATGTTTAAAACCAGTGAGAGCTATGTCCTTTCAGGGAGAAGACATACACCTTTATCTACTAGTACAATGGTCCATAAGAAATGAGTGAACCGATAGCTAAGAGAAGATGGGAGAATATGCTTGGACATTCTTCTAACACATATATTAGGTAGATTATAACCCCATTCTTACAGTCTTCCGTTATACACCTGCAACTGATTACTGATGGAGAATGATCAAGCCCATTCTCCCATTTTGGTGAGCCTTTGGTTTAAGGCAGCATCAGAATCCTCACAAAACATGTAACATTGGGGAAACCATTTCATACCATATGTGTTCCTACAGCTGTGCTACAATGGTCACAAATGTCACTGAAATGCTAATCAAGAGCAGGTCTTAACAATCTTGAAAAGGTGAGAATTTTAAAGGTTCTGATCAGTGTCTGCTAATAAAGACATGTATTACAGAAATAATTCCTACTGCTAAAGGCAATCAAGTTATCACTGCTGCTGCTGCCTCAAAATCAGGATGGACAGTATGAACTAGAATGCAGTTCCCAACACCAGAACAACATTTGGCAGCTTTTGACCTCATCAGTCCTGACTCAAAGTAAAACATTCTTACGATTGTATCATGAGATTAATACAAAAAGTGTATGTGATACAAATAACAAAAATAAGCTTTTGCAATTTATTTGTCTGTGTTTTAAGAACTGACAGAAAATACTTGACCTTTAAGTGGAGGTATGTACATGGTGTAGGTCAAGCAAGATTTCCATTGCTGCAAAATGTAATAGAAGTGTCAGTATCTCATGACCCTGCTGATTACCTTTTATGATTCTCATAGGTAATGATTAACCAGTTGAGAAACACTTCATTATAACACTGTGATCATTTTGTTCCTCTTATCTAGGTTTCCACTGTACTGTGTAAGTTCCTTGGGTGAGAAATCAAGTTGCTTCTCTCCCTGGCATTTGCACCAGACAGGATGGGGGCTCTGCATGTGACCTGACCCCTTGGTTCCACGCCTTTGTACACAGACTTTCTTCTTCTGTATTTGAAAAGGTTTCTTGCACATTTTGGTAGCTGATATAACATGAACTTCTCCAGCCTGCTTAAAAAAAGTGTAACTTCAATTTACTTTTTGTGAAAACAGATTAAGAGCTGAGACATGCCCCATGCCAATCCTAACATGTAAATCAACTTTGGCTGCATCCTACGCAACCGGGAGCGCACAATCCAGTTCAAAATAGTATATATAGCACAGCTGGAAGCTAATCCTTCCCTAAGTAGCTACCCTGGAGTATCCTGTACTGTACTAGCAACATCATTCTTGGATCAAAAACTCATAGATATGGCTTAGCCCGTAAATGACTGCCTTATGAAACAAGAGTTTTCTATCCTCTGATTCTTTGTGCAACTGAAGTGCTGGTTTGACATATGAAAAACAAAAGCTTGTATTTAGGTACTGAGGTTCCTTTGGTCCCATGCAAACAGACACGGCCCTACCCCAGAGCCTGATCCAAGCCCCAGTGTATTAGTCAGGTTTTATGTAGATACTCAGCTTTGTCTGTGTATATGTCCTTGTTGGACTACGGAATAACTGTATATTGCAGTTTCATAATAGACATCTTAATTCTAGCTTAAGTACAGACACCCAAAACCAGCCCACAGAAATAATAATGCTGTATCACAGTAACTGAAAATGTCCTTCCAAGAAAAAAAGCAAAAAGCAAAATATTGTACTTTGAAGACAAAGTAACTATGACAACAGAGCATATGATACTTGTTTCTCCATCACTGTGAAATACTGCATAGTTTTCAGTTTCAGCAGTCAAAAGACAATGGTTTGCCACTTGTTCAAACATGCTGGCATCTCTGTTACACACTGTATCATTATCAAAAGCCTATTTTGCCTGATTACAAATAGGGTAACCAAAGCTTTCCATAGATTCACTTTTGGCTCCCTTACTGCTTTTCATCTAGAAATTGATTGTTTTGGAAGAACTCATGAGTTAAAGACTTTTGGGCATCCTGCCATTTATTAGATGATACTAAGCAGTGAGGGAAGGAAACTTGTTGGAGAATAATTGCTTTTAGAAGGAATGGCTGAATTACTTTTCCTGGTGGGAAATACTTGGGGGGAGGAGGAAACACACTTAGTGGTTTTGAATTCATTTGTATCAACTTTGTGTAAGGAAAGTTTTTTCAGCCGTGAGCAACCTCATCTGAGCTGAGCCTGTTTTGAGCAGGAGGTTTGACCACAGATCTCCTGAAGTCCCTTCAAACCTGATTTGTTTCATGACTGTGTGAGGACTGAATTGTTACTGATCTAAGCGAATGAATCTGTAGACGTTTTCTAAGCTTGACAGATGGTCTGAGGAGGACACCCTTCTTTAAGAAGAATGTTCACCACAAAAACTCAGTACTCTGGGGTCACATAAAGGCGCACGTGAATGTCAAGATGGGCTTTTGAAAGCAAACTTGTAATAGAAAAAATGGGCTTCTGACAATGATGACTTTCTCATCACTTCATATAACACAAAGGGCTAGTGACTGGCTAGACCTCATCCTGACTACTGGGCTGCATCCATCCCCAGATGAACCAAAATCTGCCCCTGAACAGTACTGCTTTCCTTCAGTGATAATAAAAAGTATAAACACAATGTGTAAACACATACACAGCCACCGTGTATACATCTCAAACAATTGTAAAATCATAATCTTGCTAAAATCAGTAAAAATCTCTTTCATGCTGCACTTCTGAAAATCAGACCAAGACTCTTTCAAAGGCTAAAAAGAAATATTTAAAAGTCCAGTCAGTCAACAGGTTCAGATTTGAAGATTCTGCTGTGACACTGAGACTGACAAAACACACAGTTACAGTAGGTGGAGCTAGAATGTGAGATCTCTTGAAACATTAGCTGATAACAGTAGGTGAAAACTTGGATTAACAGAATTTCATTCATGTTTATACTAGGTTTCTCCTGTAATTTCTAAAATATATTATCCACTATAAGATACGGGATACTAGATTACTTAGAGAACTAGCTTAATATATACTCTGATTTTAGAAACGTATGTAAAACTAAAAAAAAAAAAAAAAAAAAAAAAATTAGAGCACCTTTTAAAATACCAGTTCATACTTATCTCTTAATATGACAAGTGTATTTGGATAGAGCAAAAGAAAGACAATTAGATTTATATTAAAAAATAAAAATTAACTACTTTAAACCACAAGATTTGAAGAATTTTTATGGTAATAATCAAATGCAGCACCATGGAAGATCATGCTTCTTTCATAGTCAAGACACAGAGGGACATTTCTGGTTTGGAAATCAGAAGGTATAGGACATGAAAAATGGTGTAAGTAGGAATTTTGTGTTTCTGGCACCTGAAACCTATGTAATTTTGAGAAAGGGAGTGTCTTCATTCAAATTAAGTTTTTAAAAAGAGTAGATGTAATAACCTGCACAGGGGGACAAACAGACTGGTATTAGTTGCAGTTACAATGAATTAGTAGCCAAATAAAGCTAGATTTTGCAATAATTATGATAAACTGTCCTTCCTATGTTAATGAAACAGGGCATCCTAGGAATTTTTCCTTAAACAACCTTTGGTACCCTAATGTATTTGCTCCATCTGAGAGAAGCAAACTCCAGTAGTTTTGACTGAATTGAAGTCAAACCAACATCAACCATTCCTTGGATATGAATGAAAATGGATCTACACAGAAGTCAAAGTACTCAGGCTTTTCTGACCACAGATTACAGGAGTACACTGTTTGTTTTCTAGCCATGAACCCGCTCAATTGAATCACGTCCGCCTGAGCTTAGCAGTTTAAAATTCATTCCACACAGCCTGCAGTGCTGACATGGATATGATAAGACAGAAGAACAGAAACACCACTCTGAAGTAACCTAGCTGAACTGCACATGTTCTGACCCTTTTTCAACTCCCCGGAGCTTTTGTTACCTGGCAAATGCAGCTCTAAAACTGCTCTTGTATCTCCAGATCTTTGCTCTTAGCCATGCAGAAGCCTATTTCTCTCTGGGACTGGCAGAGAGAGAGGTGCTCTCTGAAGAAGGCTTCTAAATGAGTGTGCACACTGAACTCCTACTGAACTGAATTAATTATTAAAGATGCAGATGGAGCTGTCCAAATGATAAGAACTGCTCCTGACGTATCATGATCCAAGCTTTCATTAAACCATTTCAGGCATACTAATGGTTTCCCACTGCTCATTACTTACATGCTCTTTTCTCATAGATATAATAACCCTGGTGCCCAAAGGCATACCAGGCTATGGAAATAGTGAAGTTGAAAAGTTCCTCAGAAGACGTACTCAGGAACTTCATACTTCCCATACTCATTTTGTGTAAATCTGTATACAGATATAAGTGTAAATGCTTATAAAAAGAGAGAAATATTTGTAAATTAAAGTAGTAAGCAATATTGCCAAAAAAGAGTTTATGTGCATTGACAGTACTATTAGACTGAGATTCATAAAAGTGATTTAACATGTTAAGAAGCTTACCAGTGTGAGATTCTTACATGCTACTGCCACAAAGTACGCCACACTATAAATATGGCTCTTCAGTTACACTGCACATGACATTATTTTTCAGCCATTATACTTCTCACACTTCTTCCTCTAGTCTCTTGCTTTCTCAGTTGGGACGATTAGAGGGCAAAGCAATTGCTAGAGAAGAATTACTCCCAGGAACTGCACTGTGATTGCTACCTGCTGTTTCATATTTTTGAAGTTGGGAATACTGCTCCCAAAGGCCTTTTGCGTCTCAGCCTAAATGATTTGCTGGAGGATAATAATGTCATGGCCAGTAAATAATAGTGAACTATGTCTGTACATGGTCAATATGATTAAATGTCCTTCACCCCTATTCTCACTCTGACCTGGTTATGAGAAAGTGAAAAAGCCGATAGCAATACCCTAAGCTTCCCATGTGCAATGTCATTTTAAAGCAAGGGAGAGAAACAGAGGTGACTTAGCAAAATACTACCAGTAACCATAAAATAAAAAGCTAGACACAAAAAGCAAAATTATCACCATGCAATCAGACTTGAGGTAACTGATCTACTGTGGCATGAAACTTAGAAGAAATTTCTAGCAATGATTACAACTGCAAGAAACAACTTTGTGTTGAAAAATATTGTGTATCATTTTGAAAATACTAAGTTTATCTTTCAATTGTAATTGCAGGTTTAATTAAAAAAGAATTCCTATCATTCTGAGACTTGATCTAATTGAAATGTATTTAGAATAGAGTCTGTACAATTATTATGGTCTATACTTAAATCTTACAAACACTGTAAGTGTTTAACTTATACACACATGAGTTTTGGCATCTATGCCTATTTCTTTGAAAATATGCCAATGAACTCAACTTCTACACCTCACAACTATCTTTTCTTAAGTGACCACTCAAGGATTTAAATAGTTTTTAAATATAAACAGGGAGTAAAACCAACCTAAATATACATAAGCTTATTTCAATACTGAAGATACAAGGAAGGAATAAAGTACCTACAAAAGACCTGCTGGGTGCATTTTTAATAGAAAGTTCCATAATCAAAGTATCAGTTTATTTTTATATAAAGAAATAATGTAAACTATAAGCTACAAAAAGTATTGAAATAGTACGTCTGGTGTATAGATCTATAGAAGTCAGAAATTTCAAAATTATGCCTGATGCGTGTGCTTCAGGATGAAAAATAATGACAAAATACAATTCCCGAATTTGGAAAGTCAAGGGAACCGAACTTCTGTTAACATTTCTTAACTCCACTACTGTATAAAGGCAGGGGAATAGGTAACTACACTTTCAAAAGCATGAAAACAAATTAATTCATCCTTCCAAACTATTAGCAATTATGAGAAAAGCTCTCTATGTACATAGGCTATGTCTCCAGTACTACCCTTCTAGAATATTTCCCAAGTATAGCCAGTCTTTAAATATACTGAACTAGCAGAGAACAATGTGAGTCAAAACTCACATCTTGTATTCACTTTCTTTCCAAACTCCTATGTTGTGTGGTGTTGGTATTATTAAATTGAAATAACAAGATGTTTTTGCCCTGGGTTGACAGATGACTATGCGCTTTTTACCTGAAAGCGCTCTCAGATAGATAATTGACATATGAACACAGCATTCAGTCTTAAATGGACAATGGGGCACACAGCTGTGTGTGTACAGAAGGGTGTGCATGCATACAACGACTTTACTCAAATGATTGAAAGAACGTGTATATGCTTTCTACTGGTTACATAATACTCATTTATACTAGAACAGATGAACTTGTATGTCTGAGATACATTACAAGTAGCATAAATACACACAGAAGTAGTCATGGAAAAATATGCATATGCAAATACACATACAAATACTGTATAAGTGTAATGAAATATAGGATTTGTTTAATTATCCAATGCATTAGGAAACCCTTTTGAGATAATTATGTTGGATAATTAGCAGTTAAATTCTGGAACATGTACAATAATGATTCAGTTGAAAGAAACAACAATGGTTCCTTTAAAAAAACCCCTGTGTTTAGTACTTTACTGATTTTTCGTATGACTACACATGTCAATATGACCTTCAGAGTTCAAGCCATTAGGAAAAAATGGCTATGCTGAAGTGCCACCACAGCTTTGACAATTAATCATTTGGTCAGCACTCTAATTTAAAGATTTCTGCACACTTATATAACCATTGGTAACATTAAAAATTGTTTATAAGCATTTTCATGAAATGTCTGGTGAATAAGGATGTTATTGACTGATGTTACTCAATTTTTTTAACTTTGCTGCGAAGCAACCTAAAAGGAAAGGAAAAAGCAAATTTCTTACCAGAATAATAAAGGTAACAGGTCCAATGAAACTCCAGATAAAATAGTTATCTACATGGAGCCAGCAACTATAATGGAAAAATGAGAATGAAAAGTGAACAATTGCATCGGTACCTCAGTCCAACAAATGGAAAGTGCAAAAATACTCCTTAAGCTAACATTTTGACAGTAAATAGTGATAAAAATTGCACAGTACCACTTAGTCTATGGACAGTTTTTCCTAACCTGAAAGTCTTCTGATGATCCCTGTTTAATTTAAACGCTATTGAATTTGAAAACACATAATCAGGAATAGCTAACATGTAAGAAACAAAACCAAAATGAGCTCTCTCTCCTTTCAGTCAAAAGAGTTGGTCACAGGTGCTACCATGGAGTTATAAAATTAACATCAGTAAAATATTTTTCGCAGGTTTTCCATGTAATCTTCAAAATCTGCTTTTAACTTTGTATCAGATGCAAAGTGCTTACTCCTGAGGAATACAAGACAGAAAATGTTCAGATGCCACGTTTTGCTGAAAAACAATATTGTATAAATAAAATCCCCCAACCTGGAATGGAACATCAGAGAAAGAATACATATGATACCAGACTATATGATGTGTAAACCTATTAGAGCAGACTGCACTTAACGACTCGTTTCTCATACAGCCCAGTTCCCTGCTGAATTCCTCTTATTTGTCTTTCATCAGTAGCAAAATCAAGCAGCTTTGTTGTAGTCAACAGTATCTTCCCATTCTGTAACTAATTTCATCAAAGGACAAAGTAAACACTATTGGAAGGCAAATTCATGCCTCCAGCAACTCACATCCTCAGAAATGTTTTCTGTCTACCTTCTGTCACTTTCTGTATCTATTCGTATTTTTGTAAATAAAAGGCAGTGGCTAATTTTAATCCTGCTCTACTTGCCTGATAAAATATTATCAAAGTGAAACATATGCGTTGGAATATTGTACTGTCGTAATTCAGGACAAGAGTTAGCTAGAGGGGCTGCTGAACAAAGAGATCTAATGAAGCATTAGCTTAAAACTGGGTGGTTAGGCCTGTGAGATATTTTAAGTTGAGAATTTTTACTTAATATACATTTGAGGCCGAAAAGTTATTTACTTTTTCAATTTGTTTCAGGTCAGTCTTTTGTGTTAAAAGAAAGACCATAATTCAGAATCGGTCTCTCTAGAGTACAAATCCTCTGAACCTAGAGAATTACAAAAGACTTGATTGTAATCTGTGCACAGCATTGCCATTCTCTTACGAATAAAGCTTTCAGATGGTATTTTAGTCTGTCAGGGACTCTCTGACAGCTAATAGGCTTTAAAAAATTATTCACTTGAAAAACACTCAGGTCACTTGCAATTACTTACGCTTTCTCTGTTCCGTAGCTCTTATAGTCAATAGCTGCTGAGACACCAACTACTGTAGCAGGGAAGAGGTAGCCAGCAACATAATAGTACTTCTTCCTAGAATATTCACTTTCAAATACTTCTACTAACATTAGATAAAGCTGCACTCCTTCTAGACACATCCAGGCAAAGGCTGCCAGGAAGAAAAAGTGTAAGAGACCTGCAAATATTGGACATGCAATCTGCAAAGAAAAAGAAAGATGGAAATATAAACCACAAAATCCTCACAACATTTTATCTCCAATTAAATAGTGTGTAACAGAACAGCATATATTTCTATCAGAGATCTTTCACAAATTCAGGAGCATCTTCCCTACTTGAAAACATACGCTGAACATTTGAAAATACTGATGTACTGATCAGTAGTTACAGAAAGCACATTAGGTAAACAGTGTGAATGAAGATAAGGAAAACGTGCCCTCACCACCCAGTCTTCAATTACAGAGTGGACTTTCAATTTTATAAGCAACTCTAACTTTGAAATTGATATGGTTTTAGGACTTACAGTTTAGATAATCTGAAACAAGGACAGTTGGTTCGAGATGCATAATGTAACACTGCTTATTTAAAATTATGAAGCGGCCATCAATCTGTTTTTATCTGCTATAATTTGGAAGCTTCTACTGTCGTAACCCAGTCTGAATTCTCTCCCCTTTGGCTGAGTGCTGGATGAAACTATACTGAATTATTAAATTTCAAACCCAATGAATTGCTTCAAAATTAATTTTACCAATACTGCCAAAAAATCTGCATGAATGTGCAGTATCAAAAATGTGTAAATATATAGATAAAGCTCTTTACGAATATATATATACGTACAAAAATGTAGTCAATAGCTGTTGAGACATGTGAATATATAGAGAAAACACATATGTGTTCCTAGTATGTCAACATTTAATTTAATCTCCTCTTTCAAAAGTTCAACCACCTGCTTCATTAATAGCTGATGTTTCTCAACTGAAAATGAAAAGCATTGCAGTAAGTGGTAAATTAAGGCCACAGAGATATTTTTGAAGGATCTAAATACTATTTATGAACATGTCTATCTTATTTTCACACTGAGCTTTTATGTCAGCCTTGCTGTGTCAGAATGCTGAAAGCTTGGAATTGTTGTCATGTTTTAATTCAAACCAATTTCACTAATTTCAGAGAACAAGATCAGTACACATGTAGAAAACTTACCTTGTACTCTGTCTTATCGATGCCTATTAGGAAAATGAACTCAGCAATGAATAGGTTGATACAAAGGTTCTTGTGAATAGTGTTACGATCACTTTGTAGGCCACGGAAAAAACAGAATGTGAAGATGCAGATGGCCAGGCAAACAAGAGAGATGACAATTCCCACCCAGGTGATGACAGTGAGGAGCAATTCGTGCACTCCATCTTTGTACTAGAAATAACCAAGAATGGAGAAAATTAATATGACTCTTTATGAGTATAAACAAAAACCTATTTTCATAGGTAGCATCCAGAAAAGTTACTTGTTCATTACATGAGATGGGCAAAATGTACTCAGTAATTTCCTAGTCTCAGGTCAGCTTCCCAGAAGAGCAACATTTGGGCAAGTAGAAGAGGAGCGGGTCTGAGAGAAAAATGTGACTATTTTAGACAGATCATACAGCATTTTCACTTTTCCCATGGCTTGCTATAAACTTGTCAGACAAGAACAAGTAGAGAAACATAACATTTTGAAAGTGCCACCAGGCTCTGATGCAAAGAAAGAAAAGAGCTTTCCCTGGGACCTCCATGTTCTTTCTTATCACCTGTAAATCCACAGCTGTGAAGAACGCAATGGTTTACACACCAGCTAGGACAAAATGCAGAATATGTTACGTGTTTAATTCCAGTTCTGATCTCATGTTCAGCTAAAGAAAGTTCCTCGCTTCAGTTGCGACAGAATCCCTTTTGTCATCTTGGTTATCTTTTCAGTGACATTTTCGAATACAATTCCTTTAGGATAAGTCCCATATCCTTGCAAATATCCTATACTCTGGTCCCTCTGACATCCAGCAAGTGCTTTAACTAGCCAACAAAATTTCAGAGTATGAAAAGTCATTTAAACAACCAGTATGGAAGCTCCTTGACCTTCCTGCTGCAAGAGCTGGCGATTGTGCTTCCAGAGAACAGCCTGCGCAGCTGACCCTACACATACTCTCCAGCTGGACTGAGGGGAAGTCTGCAAAATGGCTGTAAGGTTGGTCAGTAGCTTTAAAATGTGACCTGAAGAAAACTCTCGTCGTTCCTTGTTTTTCTTTCCTGTTATTTTGCTTGTAACTTAATGGGTGAGGAAGAAAAGTGCTATAGAAAGCAAATTGCTTTGGAAAGAGGGGGAAGAAGATATAAATACTTAAGGAACTTTAGCAATTTTGGATCTTGCTACAAATGAAAAGCTAAATCTTTAAAAGTTTGTTCCCTGCTGATGGCTAGAAACATCATTACCTACCACAATTTCCCGATGAGCCATAAGAATTGCAAAGTTGGTTAGGTGACTGCAAGCACAAGTTGTATGAGTTTTATTTGTGTCAACCAGTTTGCAGCCTTGAGTTGACCAGTATCCCATCATAGTCCTCTCTGAGTAGTTCCAGAAGGAGCAATTTGCATTGAAGTAATTGTCAGGCTGGGAGATAAAAGGATAACATAAAATGAGGATTTTACACACTAAGATGGCAATAACAATTGTTTAATATGTGTAAAGGGTAATTTAGATTAAACTTTGCATGTTTCGGACAATAAAGTTTTTCATCAGCAAAACTGTGGACTATGTTATACAGGGAAGACATCTAGTTTAAAAGGGACTTTATAGTCCGAAACACTCTAAAGTGTAGTCTCAATTACTGTAGACCCAATTTTAAACAATTACAATTTCCATCTTGAGATTTTATGCACTGATGGCACACATTATAGCCATTTTTGCTTTCTGTGAAATTAGGACTGTGAATTTATTGTTGAAGATATTTTTCCTGTAATTGAGAATTTGAAAATATTATCTTTTTCCTTTGATCCTCACCTTTGGCCAGGCCAAAGTCATGTGAACAGACATCAGGAAAAAGTTAATTCCTCAATGCCTATCTATTTTGATGAAAAACAATCAAAACAGATTTATAGAAAGAGCAAAATGAGAGCAAAATCCAACCATACTTTCTCTATCAAAGTAGCGGTTATTTACTTTCCCCATGTGAGACATGAAAACAGAAAAGACCAAACTAACAATCAAAGAAACATATCAAATAAATTACCATGAAGAAAATATACACAAATTTAAAGTATAACAAACCAAGATATAATACTTTATTCTTTACCAAATAAATGTATTTAAATGATTTGTATAGGCTTCTGGAACTTGGTCCAAAAATAATGTACAAAGTTAAAGTGTCATTAAAACTTGCTACATCAGACTATCAAGAATCTTAAGTTACTTTCTACCCTGCTGCTAAGGTAAGAGTTAATTTTCAGTTAGAAATAAATTAGTCATTTACATTTTCATGTTGATTACTGAATTAGCTTTCATTAAGAATACACTTAAGTTCTAATAATCACTGAACCAGGCTCATTTAATTTTATGTTCATAGACTTAACTAAGCTTGTGTCTCTGACCTACTCCAACATTTAAAATTCAAATGGAAAAAAGGTTATTTTTCTGCATTGCTTTTCTCTCTTGCTGATTTTATGACCTTCCCATTAATTCATTAGCATAACTCACATCAATGTGTTCCAGCGTAAAATGCACAGGATCAGTCAGGTATACCCGGCTAGACTCCTTGTTGATAGAGGCTGCAATGACGTGGGAGTTGACTGCGATCGTGCTATTTCGCCCAGCAAAGTCACTGCCTAGCTTTATGGTTGCATTTTCAGTACTGAGAAAACGCCCCAAACTTTTGTAAATGATGAAAACCAGTTTTGCTAATCCTACAAAAGAAACAAAATCCCATTATCATGCCACAGAGGTCTACAGAAAGACAGAAACCTGTGCTCTAATAAACTAACAATAAAACAGACGTAAACAGAGAGGCACTTTCAGGCTATGGATTTGAAGCAAAATGCCCAGGTACCATGATCTTCAAGAAAAATCCAGAGAGCAGTTTTGTTGTGTTTTGTTTTGATATTTTTAACTAGAGGAGGTAATGTAGGTTTTATAAAAGTTAATGGAGTTTCAGTGCTCCATGTCCAAGACTCACCATTCCTGCTGTTCTGTTTCACGGTGCTTGCAGAGAGCTGAATGGAGTTGCCTCCTTTACTGCCCTGAGGAAATTTCAAGTCCTGCACCTGGCCCTCAGTAATGAGCACTGCAACATCCAAAACTAAGCAGAGCAGAGGGGGAAAAAAAAAAAAAAAAAAAAAAAAGCGGTAAAAAAAGAGAATGCAGAGAAAGTCTCTTGGCCAGATTGCAATATGCCAGATGACAATATCTCCCCCCACTCTTTAGTTTTCTCATGCTGCTGTCCTCGTATGCCACCATAAAACAGATCTGTACTGTATGTTTCAAGCACACAGTTTCTTTAACTAAACCTAGTGCACACTATAAAATGATAGCACTTTAATAGTGATAACATAACATCAAATCTTGTTTTCATTTGTGCCCCCAAAACATACACTTAAAAATACCACACAAACTACACAGAAATGTTAATTTCGACGTTCCTAACATCTATGCAGTATCCTCTCCCAACAAATTTATAACTTTAAGTATTGATTTAGATGTAAGGAGTTTTTAAAACAGTCAGCAAATTAATACCTAAGTATACTCATGCCGAGTATTTAACTAAACCAGAATTTGTATCTAAAAAAAATTTCTAATTTTTCTCCTAAATCTAATTCTGTATAAAGGTTTATAGGAAGTCATTTTATTGGCTCTGCTAAAAAAATATTGAAAATGAAAACTTAGATGACACTCAGCCTTACTTAAGTTTTAATTTTATAACATATTGTATATCAAGAAGCTTCTATGGGATTATCACTGAAGACTGGATTCTCTTGGATATGTAAAACCATATAGGTCAGAGTGGTCAAATGACAGGTATTTGCACTATATTAAACTGGTCTAACTCTAGGTCTAAACTAAAGACCGACAAAAGGTATGAAATTAGAGAATGATTTCTCTAAGTCACACATATGTATGTGTGCTGGGAATTCAGTCTTTCATGGCATCAGTAATACGTTGCTATGTATGACTTGAAGACAGCTTATCAAAAGAAGTGATGTTCAGACAGGCTACTGAGCTCCATGGAGCTGCTTGTGTACATCCTGAGAGAGATTTTCTGCGATTATATCCTCATGCCTTCAGAAACAACTGGTGAAGTTACTTTGATAACAGACTGTAACACCTTTCCCATTGTCTTCCTACTCAAATTAAACACTAGGCAGAATCATCTTTTGCAGTGACAAATATGCAGACACTGAAACATCAAAAGTCTCATTTCTGCAGTCTATTCCAAGTCTCCATCTCGGTACCCCTCAGATTAGCAGACTTTCAGCTTCCTTGTACCTCACTAAGACTACATTATTCTCTGTAATAAAATGAAGAAATTTTAATCTTATGCATAGCAATGATTTTTGCTTTAACATATCCTGTGTACCAATATTTGCACATCTCTAATACCAAACCCCTTCATTTCCCTGTCACCGCTTAAATTCCAAATTATGCTCCAACTATCTTCAGCTATTTTGCAGTCTCTGAAGCATAGCTATTCTGCATTATGGGAGATGTAGTTCACTGAACACATTTTTACCTGAAGGCAGTCATAGTTAATGTAAACATTTGGCCTATGTTCTGAGTACCTAAAATATTTAACTGGCAGATTACGTTGCAAAAAAGTAATTTAAATTCATTAGGAACAGTTTATATATAACCAAAAAGCATTTTGGCAGCTCTACAGAAAGCAGTTACCTCAAAAAATCTATACTCTGCCATTTAAGCACTCTTCATATCTGTATGTTCTGCCAATGATTTTTCAGTGATAAATCAACTTTGCAAAAATCAACTACTTTCCATTTTACACTGTATTAATGACACTAAAGAAGAATACTAATTTTCAAGTACTAAACAAGAAAAGCATGTCTCCATTTAGGAGCATTTACCTTTCCACTAAATGTTGCACAGCTCTGCTTTCAAAGAGTATGTTGCTATCTGGAATAGTTTCTTCTGCTTTTGCGTAAAGCAATGCACAGCACTTTAAATCAGGCTTGAAAAGAAATTTACTTACCGATATTTTCTGTGGGCATTGAGACTCTAGTTGGTTCTAAGAGATTATCAGCCAAGACAAAGGCCCCTTCTTCTAATGTATCAAGTAGCATTGTGGCTGCATGGGCTTGTTCTGAAGAATTCATGTCCTTCCAGGACTCCAGAGCTTCAGGCCTGAGCAGGTTGTCCACTGTATCCACAATTGCCTGCATTCATTAGAAAACTATCATTAGGTCTGATTGCCCTAGGCAGCTGGGGAAAACTTCCAATGTTTTCTGGTGACAATTATAATACTTAACTGTCAGAATGATTTACTGTGATTTAATGGCACTAGAAAACTATTTTCAACATATTTTCCATACTCTCACTGAACAGCATTAATAGAAGTGCAGTTAGCCACTAGCATTGTGTGGTCTCTAAGTGGTAAACATGCAGATTCGACTCGTCCCGTGTCAGGTATAAAAGCAGTCTTATTAATGTGCTGAAAAATGTAAAAATAAATGCCAGAAGTTTTGCCTGAAGCTTTCACCTTAAAGTTAATGTCAAGATGTATAACTTCTATTTAAAAATACTGATGCCAAAATTGGCATTCTGCAGTTTAGGCTAAAATGACAATAATACTCTTGTGGAAACTTAGCCCAACTCATGTAGCCATAGCACTGTAAACTGCTTGTCTATGACAAACTGCCTTCTTTATTACAGGAGGCATGAAATGAAGCTGACTCAGTGGATATAAATTAGCCTGGGCCACTCTCACTCCCCCTCCTGTTCCTGTACCTGTTCCTAGATACTTAAAGAGATTACTAACTCCCACTCCTGCACAAAGGTCAGTTAAAAAGGGAAATCAATAGAGCAAACAAGATGTCCACTGACTGTCCCTGTTATCAGTGAAGGCAAAACTGTAAAACTGAATACAGCTACCATTTTAAAGTTTTTCTTATAACAACTCTATCATCATGTTTTAAGGTTCATTAAGCTGCATATAAAGTAACAGTAAATAAGTAAGACGAAGAATTCAGCAACATGATTACATTTTTACAAAATAATCCAATCAATCAGAGTAATCAGTTAATCAATTGAAGGCAGGCTCTTACATTAATGCATAATGTAGCTGTGCATTGAGTATGCTGTGCATTGAGTACGCCATGCATTGCTGAAACACCCTGTTTACTCTGTCCCATTTACCTAGTCGTAATGTGTCATTAAGCATATATATAATTTGTTTGATCAATTTAAAAGCATTGGGAGTGGAAACAGAACACATTGTACAAACAGAAAGATGTCACTCTGGAATACTGTATTGTGCAAATAAACAAATAGGAAAAGTTGGTCAAGACTACTGTCAGAGCAAGATTAATTAGCCTAATCCATTTTAATACCCTCTTTCTGTCTGCATTGTGAGCCACCACGACCTTCCTGGCAGGTGGAAGATACTTCGAAGTGGCATTAAAGCCTTTTTTCTTTCTCTAATGGGAGACAGAATAGTCAAAATGCTCACACTGATACTGCTGCAACCATTAACTAGAGTGGAACAGAAATTGGTCTGCAGAGGCCAGATTCATTAGTCACCAAGAAATACAGATTGGAGCCTCTAATCTGAGGTACAAATGAATCCTCTGTCACAAAGTGGGAACTTGCTTCATTTGCATAGTGTAAGTCAGCTTTTGATTTGTAATTTCAAGAGGTTTATTAGTCTTATCTAAGCAGAGAAGCCCATTTGAGACCTACAGAAAATGACACCGGTTGGAAATTAAGGTTGTGCTACAGTTTCTTGTCTATAGCGCTGATGATATGTATTCATCAATATGAAATGCTTTTATTTATTATGGGATAATCTAACACAGAATTTTTCCTGTGGAAAATTATCACCTGCCCAGCAATCCTTCTGAGGTGTTCTCTCCTCTCAGACAGAGGCGAGCAGGCGGTGGCAGCCCCTGTAATGCAGCTGTTTGAGCAACCCCATTACTGTTCTTCTCACATTCGTGTTTACTATTGAAAATGGAGTATGAAAACTCAGTCTACTCAAACCATATCTGCTGGATTTCCCTTTATTATTAAAAAATATTTTCGAATAATAAACTAGTACAATCATTGTTGAGATGTGAATTTCTCTCCAGATTTTTGCCTCCTTTTGTCAGATTTTTGCACAAATGAACATCTCCCATCCACTTCTGGGCTGCAGGATAAAAGACAGAAGCACCCTGTACAGAGACATGCCTCTTCAGTAAGAGTCTGAATTATTTTATTATGTTGTAAAGTATTTCAAAGTTCTTTTAAAAAAATCATTCTTACATCTTACCTCAGAGGGTACGAGTAAAAATCAGTATTTTAAAAGAAACTTTGAAAAAATGTGCAATAAAATTTGTCAGAGCCAGGCACAATCTGTGCTAGGACTTTTTTCCCTTCTTCATGGCATGACGTGGCATTACTAGCATTGTATTGCAGAGCAGGAACTAGCCACTACGGACAACCATTCTACAGCAGATGAAGAAACTAAGAATCGGGTAGCAATGTGTTACATGCCTTCCATATAGCCTGGTTAATGGGACATGTGGCACACATTTTACTAGTAAAGTCAGAGAAATGTTTGCATTTACAGTTTATCCTGAAGTCACTGAATCTGGCCTTTGTAACAACTCTTAAAACTGTAAGAAAGAGTGATTTTACTAGGTATAAGAATACACAAAGAACAAAGCAGGCTATATAATGTACATTTTTCATGCAAGCAAATTAATTCTAAACAGTCTTTGATATAAAATACTACCAAGCCGAAGTAATTTCTGTTAAGTTGCCAGCTTTTCCCTCTACCCAAAGTTGCATTATGAGAGATCTTACTTCCAATTCAGATAATAACCATTTCTGCTCTTTTAGTTTCGAACAAGTTGAGGTAAAAGAGGTATAAACTTTGATCTTTAGGGTTTTTTTTCTGAGTGATATACCTGTGTAAAGCCAACATTTGTACAGTTGATATGGGGCACAATACACATTTATCAAAGACTGAAATACATAGGATCATGCAGCAAGATGATAAAGCGTGGCAGGTTGCTGAAGCAGGGAGAAAGCAGGGTGACAGCACAGGAGAGATACCTTAAGGTAAGCCCTGCATGTCTTCTCTCGTTTTTGGAGCTTTTTAGTAAGAAAAAAGAAAATCAGAAGTTAGACACATTTTGGAAAGCTTCAGAAATATCAAAAAATTAGTCTGGTTTTTCAAATCCCTAATTTGAACTATAGCCTGGACATTAATCTAGTTTCTGTCCAGCAATAACTATAGAAAAACATCACACAGGAAACGTTTTTCCCCAACCTTTATATAGGTGCCCAGATATCTTTGCTCAAATGGTGGGATTTGTGTGAAAAGGTCAAAGGAGAAAATCCCTGTGTGGGCACTTGATCTGTCTCTGGGAAAACTCTTTTAAGGGCAGCTAGGGATTATAAATAAAACTATTCCCAAATTAACAGAGGAGTGCATGGAGCTCTCTCTCTAAAGGTGGCTGAAAGAATAATTCGTTTGTAGTTTGTTGACTAAGCTGATGCAAGGAAGAGGCTGAGAAATACAGCATTTCCTCTGAGAAAAAGAGGAATGGTAATAACACTTGTGATTTGTATTTAAACCACAAAGACATATATTTTCTCTGAAATGTTTCTCTGAACATCATTCTGGAGAAAACATTTATCCATGTTTTAGATACGCATATTAAGGCATTTTTATAAAGATCAATTATAAGTGATGTTGGCATCCTTAAAAGGCTGGGAAAGTGCTATTATTCTGCAGGAAGTCAGATTTAAATAAAACCCTGCACCTATGCAGAATCCTACTGGTTTTATTACATGTTCAAGGTTAAAAGGATCACTGGATAAACACGCTGATTTGTTACAGAATTTCTGAGAGCTAATGCCCATTTCCCTCACACTAGTTATAATGCATTCCAGATTTTAATAACGGACACAGCTATGTATTTTAGGACCAGTCAGCTACTGTGAATTATATCTTATTCCCTAAAGAAGGTAATTGCAACTTTCCGCTGTGTATTTACTGCTGTTTTCTCTCACGTTTATTCCAGAACTGTAAGCATGTGGGAACAAAGTATAGATTAATATTTCTGAAAGGAAAAAAGTAAAAAAAACAAGGGCAATAGTTATCCCAGCAGGAGAAGGTGACTGGAGGTGTGTACCTTGTTATAACTCCTTCCAGCAGAGTCTTTTTCACTGGGCCGCAGTTCCTGCAGCTGAGCATCCAAAATGTCCACGAGCTGCTCCATCAGCCTCACTGATGAACTAACATCCCCAGCAAAGACTGGTCCTTTGGTGTGTTTAGCCAGTTCATTGGCCAGACTAGCAGCATTTTCTCCACTTCTGATCTGAAATGACAATTTAGATTATCTCAGCAGGGCCCCTTGTTCTGCTTGCGGCTCCTAATTCCAATTCCCCGTGTACCTTTGTTGTGGTGAAATAACCATTTGCACATACATTGAAATCTGCAACTAATTGAGACCAATAACGTTCTCTTTATCTCAGAAGATTAAAAGTTCTTAGATCCGTGACACACAAAAGCAGTTCTTAACAGCCATCAAAACCAGAAATCAGACTGGGACTTTTGGGCTAGATCTTCTATTCATCCTCACTTTTATTCTACTACCATTATCAGACAGCAAGAAATCTATTTGTTCATACTAGTGCTTGAGGCATTTGAAAGTCAAGTAGCCTGGTACTGACAACAAATTATCCAGTTTTCATAAACTTAGTAAATCTCAGTAGGGAGGGAAAACACAGAAAGTGGATCTGCACTCTAATCATACTGTTATTAATGCACTTAGACAAAAATCTATTTATTAGAGTATAATTTTTCCTGAACTAAAAAACCTTGATCTATACCACAGTTTTTGTCATGTGATTTAAAATATTTATTACACAAATAAAGCTTTTGTTTTTTGAATGCCAGCAAAGTTACTTTGCTTTAAATAGCAATGAAAACACGTAATCACAAATTCAATACAAGAACTTGGAGAGTGTACCAAAACACACATATGAACCTAACTGTTGGGCCAAAGCTTCACACACAAATTACACATAACTCCCTCTACTTTAAATGAACACAGAGTAAAAAAGATGGCTTCAACAAACTGAATTATTAATGCTCAGAGTTAAAATCATTAATCACCAGTGTACACCCGATTAAAAGGTTTCAACCAACCTTCTGAGCCAGCTGATTTACCCAGTGTGAGGTGCAGTTGCTAAGATCAGGGCCTTTGGGGTTCCACGCTCCCGTTAAAACCACGCAGAGATATGAGGCAGTTCCTACAACAGATGTAGAAAACTACAGTGAAATGGAAGCCATTTTTCCATATGCATTCAAGAAATCAGCTACACTGTGCTCCTAAGCAATGTTAAATTCTGAATGTTGCTAATGGCAGTAGTTGACAATAATTGACAAAAACGTAAGGAAATAATGTAGATTACTAACAGCAATAAAAAAAGTCAGTGAAAAGTACCAGACGTTTTCTGCAAACAAACAAAAAGCCCTTGATTTTTCCTGGAGCTCATCCAGAGGGGAGCTCATAATGAGAAAGGCAGCTGTAAGCATATTTTACAACAGTCCTCAAGCAAAGCCCTAGAATTTGACCTGGATTCTCAAAAGCGCATGTGCACGTTAATTCTGTGGATACGCTCAAATGCCCTTTGCAGATTAAAACTTGACCATTGCCTATATATACTGCATTCTCCAAGTAACAAAAATCCTATGACAGACACCTTGAGATCAAAAAAAAAGTTCACTGTGATATCAGTGCATTGCTTTTGGGATGTCTGCTTGAAAACAAGACACATTTTTAAAGGCAATACCTCGTGTTCCTTTGGGGCAAGGGCGTTCAACCATCATTCCTCTTTGTGTCTGAGGCCAGCTAATCCCCCTGGCCTCAGTCGGTTCACAGAATCTCTCTGGTAAAGGGAAAAAACTTGTCACGGGAGGAATTTTGGTTGTGGAAATAGGTGGCGGTGGCTTGGGTCCTCTGCTTCCTTCCTTTGTTCCTCCAGCTGATGTTGTGCTTATGGGACCTTTCTGTGACGTAGTGCTAGTGGTTGACACTGTAGTTTTGTACAGCTCTGCTGAAGAAGTTATTGTCACTGCTGTGGTAGGCACTGCACAAAGAAAATGAAGAGTAATAATAAATTACTTCAGAACTATATAAAAAAAAAGTTCTTTAACTGTTATTTATGTAGTTTTAGAGGATTCTCTGGTGTTTCCTTTCCTTTACCTCAATATTACTCTTTTCTTATTGCTATTCTGGGTGCTTAAGATATAAATTTGATCATTTTTATTTTTTTCCCTCCCAGCTCATACCAGTATGACGTTTCAGAACAGTCTCCAAATAATCTCTTCCATAATAAAAATTGATAGTTACATTTCTAAAGGCTGAAAGGCAGTACTAGTGAGTTATCAGTACGTAACAAACACGCTCAAAGCAATTAATGATTACTTAATCACTTTTGCAGAAGGAGTAACTCAATAGACAGAATCATTTGAATCCGTGTGCTGTGAACAATGCAGTCCAGCTTTAACAACAAAGGCAGTGAGCTGTAACTAACAAGACCATTTTAAAAGAACAGACCCCAAAACTTCAAGTCACCCAGTACACACCTCCCAGGAAAATAATTAAAATAACATCTTCCTGCTCGGCAGTCATTCTGCTTGAGAGTGCTGCAGTATGCCTGATTAGCTCCAAAAGAAGCAACATCTAGCATGTATGTGGTGTTCTCACGTTTGAACATTTCGGGCCTTAACATCCTTTTTTGATAAAGCAGGTATGAAGACACAGCTCATTCAAGACAGTGGTAAGTACCTAGTTTAATCTTTTATGAAACACTAGGATCAGCCTAGGCCAAATCACTTCTGCCTGGGACTTGCAGCTGCTCACTCCACTGACCCACGTCAGGAACACGTCGCTGGAGCTGCTGAGGTACAGCCTGAGCTATGCCGTGATTCTGAGGCTTTGGAGAGATAACACTACTTAATGCTAGAGGAGATAACAGTCCAGAATTCCTGTTCGTCATCTTCATATGTATGTTGAGCAATGGCTGAAACAATGCAAGTGAGCAAAGTGTTGGTTGACAAGAAGCTCAACATGAGCCAGCAATGTGCGTTTGCAGCCCAGAAAGACAAGTGTATCCTGGGCTGCATCAAGGCAATTGTGGCCAGCAGGTCAAGGGAGGTGATTCTCCCCCTCTACTCCGCTCTCGTGAGACCCCACCTGCAGTGCTGTGTCCAGCTCTGGGTTCCCCAAATATAAGAAGGACATGGATCTGTTGAAGCAAGTCCAGAGAGGGGCCATGAAGATGATCAGAGGTCTGGAGCACCTCCTATGAAGACAGGCTAAGAGAGTTGTTCAGCCCAGAGAAAGCTCTGGGGAGACCTTCTAGCAGTCTTCCAGTACTTAAAGGGGGCTACAGGAAAGATGGGGAGGGACTCTTTATCGGGGAGTGTAGTGATAGGACAAGCGGTAATGGCTTTAAACTGAAAGAGGGTAGATTTAGAATAGATATAAGGAAGAAATTCTTTAGTGTGAGGGTGGTGAGACACTGGCACAGTTAGCCCAGAGAAGCTGAGGCTGCACCATCCCTGATAGGGTTCAAGGCCAGGTTGGATGGGGCTTTGAGCAAATAAATTATTTCCAAATCTTCCTTAGTGTTCACAGTGCTTTATAGGCACATAAAATCAAAGATCCTTGTTCTGAGAATAAATAAGCTCATATCAAATATTTTTAAAATCCTGACACAGAAATGAATGAAGCTTATTTGAGGATTAACTTCAGTGGATAAAGTGTCTTTTTTCTTTCTTTTTTTCTTCTTCTGTTAGGCCCTTGAACTCTGACTTACTGGACAATGTATTTTCGCTAAATTAAATCATAAACAAAAACAAGAAAGGAGCTACCTTGCTTTCTTTCAGCAGATGTTTTTTAAGTTAGTGTTTTGAATAAAATTACCTTTCAGTAGTTAGCAGATAACAATTATTTCAAAATCCTTTTTCAATTATATTTCAGTTATATCAAGAGTCTCAAACATGAATTTATATTTTTATTTTCATATGAATTTAGAGTGGAGTTTTTGAACACCATGATCTGTTTTTAAAGACTAAATGCAAAAATGTGCTTTTTATCCCTCTCTTGCTCACAAATGAGGAACTTCTTTGGAGGCTGTCTTCAGTTGCATTCTTGGCTGCTTGAATACAGTCAGTGTACTTGTGCTGAACTCGTGGTGTAGCCAGCTACTATGAAACCTATTGAAATCCTCAGATCTGTTCTGCAAGTGCTTGTCTGACATCTTGTGAAACTGCTGCAATTTTCTTTTGATTACAATGCATTCAGCCTTCTAGTGCTTTCCCAATTAACATTTGTCAAAAGCATTTGCAATCACTTGCAGAAGTGTCAGGCAAGGCCTGCTGAATCAGGTCCTGGTGAATGGGGAACTGGTGGGGCTGGAGAATGATGCCGAGGACAACCAATTATTACTATCCATCCCCTAACACATTGTGCTGATCAGTATATTTTTAATCACTGAAATGTGTATTAGCATTATTGCAATTACTACTAAAAACCTATAATCATAAGGATATCTTTGTCTCGGGAGCAAGACATCACTGCAAGAATTCGTAACAGCTCTCTGAATTTCAGTAGTGAGGTAATAATTTTCAGAACTTATTTTGTGCTGCACCCTGAGCTAAAATATCCTGTCATCATGCAACTTTAGGTAGAACAATTTTAATGTTATCTATTACAATCAATTTCAGAGTATATCACCTATGACTCAGAAATGACCAGCATAGCTTACTAGTAGTACATACTTTAGATAAGTATTTATAATCTCACATTTTAGGAGAAAGACTTCAAATCACCTCTCCCACAAAACTGAAAAAAATACAGATAATTTCTAAGACACTTTCTCTTGAATTAAATTTTAAAAAGGAGAAATCAGTATATTTAAGTATGTACGAGGAAACTTCAGACAGTGCTAGAAATCTGGGAAAGAATATGGTTGAAAAATAAGAAATGACCAAACACATCATTTTAAGGAATACATCAAGCTTTTAGAAGGCAGATCATTTTGTTTTTAATGATCTGTTGGGGAACTTAATCTGCAATGCCCTTCTCCTGGGCTGCAAGAAGACACATGATAGCTGCCACCACCTGATGTGTCTCATTCCGAAAGCTGAGGACGATGGCATCTGTGGGCTCCCATGCACTGACCTGTGCAGTGCTTTACCAATCTAAAATAATGGTAGCGATGATTAATATGCCACAACTAAGAAGAAGAACAAACTCCATGTTGAGGTTATTAACCTATTGTTCCAAGCAGCAGGGGTGAGTCTCTGCAAGGCTGAAGGTACGTAATTTTTGTCCAACATCAGAAAACCTCTTTTACAATGTGAGATTCTATCTTGGACTTTCTGACTAGGCTTGACATGCCGAGGAGAAAACCAAAACCTCTTCTGCCTTCTTCCTTTTTTTTTTTTTTTTTTAAGAATAGGCATGTCTCATTATCAGCTGAAGACAGATCTCATTTTATTTAAAAAAAAAAAAAAAAAAGCAATAGGAAGTAAATCCAAAGACTCAAGGTTAATTAATTTACATTTGTTTCATGTAGTTTCTAACAGCTGATCTAAACAGTTACACATACTATCTGTTTCTAAAAACGAAGACACCACTGGAGTAAAACTTAACACCTGTTTAACAGTGTGATGTCTATAAAAAACGTAACACAATTGCCTAGGACAGCAGGGGAACAGTAACTTTCTTTCCCCAACTGACAGTGAAGAGTAGATTTAGAGAAGGCACACAAGCTATCTACTATTCTTTGCCAACATGTTTCTATTCCAAGCAGTCATAAAATACATTAAAAAAACCCCACAACAAATCAAGTCAAAACAAAAAAATCCCCACTGAAAATACAACTCTGACCTTAGATGGAGAATTGCATTGAAATGCCCAGATGATGCACCATTCCTGAAATTACACATGGTTCCGTTTTCATGTCCAGAATCTAGGCAATTTTAGAAATCAGCTGTATGGATTTTTCAGTTAAATGTATACTCTTACAGATCAGGTATTTCAATGTATTCAGATACATGAAAATCTATGTGCCCACCTTCAATTTCAAAATGTGTCATACGCTAAGCTGTCGTGTAAAGCAATGGAGACCAGAAACCTGTGCAATTCCAGATTTCCCTGCCTTCTGCTTATTACCGCTGTGTGCCTGTTTCCATGCTTCAGTGAATAGCAGGGAAGTCACTAAGACTCACCTAATTACCTACAGGTTCCAGCTATCATGCTAGCCAGTATTCTATTGACCCTGCCAAATCCTGTTTATTTGAAAGCTAGATGTTTACACAGCCATTTATGAATTTATACCCTGAAAATGATAACAAACATGCCATGAAATTAGCAAAATACCTATGATCAAGAAATGTGCTATCTGGTCCCCATTCTGTTGTCTTTACTTCTACAATCACTCTTTAACCAATCTGTACTGTATGAGATTCTACACAATAGTAAATATCCAATTTACTTAACAATTTGCTGCATGACTTTGTCATAGATTCTTGGTATTATAAAGATTTAGTTGCACTAGTTTCCTATTGTTTCAAGTCCTTGGTGACAGTACTCTCTGAGTTTCTGTTCTGTCCACACAACATGCATATTTTCCTGCAGTGATCCAATAAAACTTAATGATGGGTATCATGGTACAAAAGGGGAGAAAACTTCAGTTTGAACAGTTAGTGCAAATTGGGATGAGTGCAGATGAAATCTCTCCCTAACACACTAACACAGAACAAAAGGATTTATCTTTTTGTGTTACCAAGGAAACCTTACAATGTAATGCTCATATTTACTTTTTAGGGGGAAAATTTCCTTCATTCTTCCTGATCTTTTAATTTATAATTCCTTTAAAAATTCCTATTTTCACAAGGATTCATCTGGTCCCTTGGATACCTCCATTAGAAAGAATGTAACAGGATGTATCCATTACACCTATCAAGGATATAAAAACTTTGGTTTGTTTGAATTTTTCATAGTGGCTTTTTGCAGGGCTTGATGTTTTTTATTTTATTTCTAAATTAAGGTTTTGATTTTTAAATGTAATTTTTACACTTAACCTTAGAAAATGTGCTCTTCTGCACATTATCATGGTACTTGTCAGCTGTAGCTCCAAAAACCACTTCTACATCTATGCACTACAATTCCCATGAGAAGAGAGAAGAAAAAAAAACACATGAAAAATGAGGTTAATGGGGGAGATCTGAGGGCAGCAGACACCATTGTGAAACAGTAGCCTGGCTGCTGCATCTGCAGTTTTAGAAATACGAAGAGTTCTCGTGGAAACCAATAAAATAAGGATACGGGTGGCCCGTAATATGGACAGCTGCAAGAGGAGAAAATGGTATAGATCTGCTGCAAGGGCAAGGTCAACATTAGGTTAATTATAGTGGTATTTCAGAGGTTTCAATAGGCAGATTTAAAAATGAAACAAACAACAAAGAGAAAAAAGGCAGGTTTGCAGTCATGGATGAGTCCAAGATTTTGGCCCTGGGAGCAAACGCAAACCCATTGAGCTCAAAAGTGTGGCCCAAATCTGACAAATTCATCCGTCACACAGGAAAAAAAAGACTGTTGTTTTTGAAGCACTGGGTAGTTGGAAGTTACGGTGTAGACGAGAACTGACGTCCAAGACAGATAGAAGAGGGAAAAAAAAGAACCAGTGTGTGTCTATATATCATTATTGCTTCCATGGCAACAGAAGGAACACAGATTGATGATTTTCCCACAATGGCCCCAAGTTAACCATTTGAACAGAAAAGGCCACGACTTTCAATTTTGAGGCACTGACCTTATGACTCTATTAAATACTTGATATTAAAGTACCATTGCAAAAGATACTAAAAGCAAGTTCTTGTGTTAGGTGACTTAAAGAATGTTATCCTAACACCTAGGTCTTTGAGTGGATGATTAAGAAATCTGAGTCAACCACAAAAAAACCAAACCAAACCAGAACAAAAGAAACACAAAAATGCACTTCATCAGATGTGCTGAAAATCTGATCTAATTTCATGAGAGAAAAAATCCAAATGTGTATCCTTTAACGTGTAACAACAGGACTAATCTTCAATTTACATAGACTTTATGCTGAAATAAAGAGGAACTGAGAATATAATACAAATAAAATACAGAGCTCAAAACTGTATAGAAACTCTTCTTGATTTTACAGCAGTACATCACAAGGACAATCATATTAGATAATTTTCCCTTTAATTTAGTAGTCTTTAGCTACAGGGTATTGGCTTAGGCAAAAGAGGAAATGAAACATATTCTAAGATCTGCTATGTAGAGATCCATACAAAATTAAAATATTGAGTATTGGCTTTATATAAGGCAAACTGCCATTTGTGAATATATACATAACATATTCAAATAAACCTAGTGTCTTCATATGTTTTCTATATTTTTAAAAGGCCATAATAAAAAGATATTTACTGATGTCATAATGCATTTAGAACCCAAACTCACAAATCACTCAAAAAATACTCCTCCTGTCTTGACAGGTGAATGGGCAAATTGCTCAGAGAAGAGGCAAGCACTCTGCAGTGTGCCCTGGTCCCCTTCTCATCTAGGTCTGGTTGGAACATGCCATTTATCCCCCGGCTTGCATGCCAGCAAGGAACCCAGGTAGATAGAGGAGTGCTCGTGGATACTCAAATCTCTTTCTGATATTGGACGGAATTGTGGCCAGCACATGTATTGTAACTTACGGTCTTGGCAACTCTCTCATAATAAAAACATTATGAAATGTCTTACTGGAGATCTTTGGTGGTTTCCTAAAGCAAAGGAAGGATTCCACACAGCCTTTTCTTCTATCTCTACTATTCCTTAACACTTTTCCTTCAATGCAGGTTTAAAGATTAGCTTTTGACACATTCATGGCAGCTGCCTGAACTACAAAAGCTACTTAGAACCTGCACCTCCATCTTCTCCTCTTACTATTAAAGCTTTGAAGAATTTAAAATGCATCTTCAGCTCAGTTAAACTGAATGAAAAGTGACATGCATGAGAATGTATGAAAATTAATGCTTTCATTTTTTTCTAATTACATAGGTGGCTATGTCTGTGCTAAAAGCAGCCCCAAAGCCTCCCTGAGGAACAAACTAGCTTGACATAGAGAGAGCAAGGCTTGTCAGGATGGCCGCCCTCACAGCTGGAGCTCAATCCACAAACACCTGGAACCTGCCTGAGCTTGCCCATGTATTGCCAATGAGATCTGTGGGAGACAGACCGGACAGATCGTCACTTGGCTCTGGAGATCACTAATGTATTGGTTCTAAACTGCCTTGTTCTGCTACACCTTACATATTTTTGTACCTGGAAAAGCCACATGTAAGTTGATATAATTGTGTGCATACTGCACAGTTTGCACTGCTGTGCATGAATCAGCTTCACTGAAGCAGGGTAGCTACTTTTCATGTGGAGAAGCCATTATTACTACTTTTTTGAAGTTGAAAAAGCAGCTGCTAAACATGCATACCGCTTAGATGAGAGAAGTGAAGTATTACCTTCATTGCTAAAGCAGCTTATCAACATTCTGTTCCTTGCTGCATACATCTTCTGCCACAGAGCATTTCTCTTAGTATTTACTCTCTCCTGCAGATGTTAATATGTGGCTGTGCCTGTTCATGTCATTTTTGGGGACTTCGGAGACCTAAAGACCTCCATTTTTCTTTCCTCTTTTAGCAGCTAGTGTCCTTCCTTTTAGGTAGTTGTTCTAACTTCAAGTGAGCTGAAGTGCGATTGTAATGGACTTACCGAGAAACCTGTTAAAAAGATGTTGGATAATCTTGTCCAACCCAGCATTTAGAAACTGTGAAAATAGGGCTGCAGAAAAATATTTATGCTTAGTATTGCACATTAACCCCATACATCTCCTCTGAGACCTCCCAGTACACATTGCTCTCAACTGCTGGCGCCACGAAGTTAAAAGGTCTGCATGTATGTTGTAATCAATTCAGAAGTCAGGTAATGCCGAACGGATGGGAAAAGGCTTCTGGCTCAGTGTGAGTGAACTCAGACTTAGGTTAGCTATAGAAGGCAAACTGACTGATGGTATAAAGTAAATAAACAATTCCCCAATTCATTCTCAAACACAGAAAAGCTAAACAATTCTATAAAAAAAAAAACAAAACAACCCAAACCTGAACAACAAAAGCACAAGCCTATAAAGCAAATAAAGTAATTCTATCTCTCTTTACAGGTTCTGCAAATTTGCCTTGCACCACTGTAATGCTGTACTGCTCAGCACTGAGCAAACAACCCCTCCCTGCCTTTCTGCCAAGAGCTAAGACCAAAGACATCATAACGTAGTTATCTTAATGGAAGTACAGAGAGATTAAAAATGAGAAAACTCAAATTCTTACCTTGGGCAGGATCAGGTGGGCCAAACTCCAAAGAGTATCGCAGAATGAAGTTGTTATTCCACACATACAGCTGGTTGTCTCTGGGGTTGTAATCCACTGCAGCGATGTACTGGTACTGATTGGGGAAAGGAATGTCCACATGCTCGCCCCTGCTTAACCTGGTGTTGTAGATGTAATCGATGGAGTTCTTGCCAGTCTCACTCTCATTGTCCTGATACACTGACCGCACTACATACAGGACACCACATATCATGAAAGCATTGGATGCTGCCCGTTTGTCGTATGTTGTTTCCCAGGTGGCTTCAAAACGCAGGGTGTAGGGGTTCAGCTGGCTAATTACTATCATCCCATTGTTTTGCTCCGTAGCATAAATTACCCATAAGCCATTTTCATCAACTGCCAAGTCAATATCAGTCTTTCCTCCCCACCGGTATGGAGAGGTGTCATGGTAATTAGCATAATTGATTATGGCCTCTCCGCTCTTAATTCTAGTCCTCAAGTCGAACTTTACTATGTTCCTAGTTCTTTCCTTGTTAAAAAAGACAGCGCCATCATACACTACAAATCCAGTACCATCCACTCGATTTGGGAGTTTATATGTTGTCTGCTGGCGTCCGTTTTGGAAGTCCTCTAAAGAAGCATATTCTATCAAAGTATCGGTGCGATACGGAGTCCATGGCATGAAGTATATTTTATCTGCAGCCTGGAGAGGATCTTTGCACCAAGCACCTGCTTTTTGTTCAGCTTCATATAAATACGGTGAGTCCACAATTGCTTTCAACGTCCCCGGGCAAACAAAAACTAACAGTCACAGAAAGAAGTAAGACAAGAATTACGTCAAATTAAGACTGTCTCATAATAAAAAGGAAAAAAAAAAAAAAAAGAAAAAAAAAAGTAGGTAAATCATAATGACTGTGTCAGGAAGAAAAAAAATTAATTTAATTGGAACTAGATTATACCTTATATTATAATTAATGCAATTATCACCCTTTATCATCCACTTTTCTTAAAGTTACCATGTTCTTGCTGTACCAGTATGGAAAGTGGATGGAAACTGTTTTCACTAGTACAGACCAAGGCTCAATGGCATACACAGACAGCTGAAAATGTAGAGCTACTCTTGCATTTTTGTCTTAAGACTTTTAGTGAGTACGCATTAACGCTCCAGAGCTTTTAACTGGTGTGCAGCAGTGCGCTAGGTCATTTCAGTCCAAAAAAAATCACATCGACTTGTTTAGAACTTTAAGAAGTGGCGAGGCTGAAAAAGGAGGTGCCTCGATTAAAAATAAAGGAACAAAACAAATCATCAGGTATATAGAGAAAGCAATTAGGAGCAGAGAAAACAAAACACAACCAAAGCAATGAATGAAACAGACCAGGAAACCCTGTAACCATGGCATGCTATGGAGAGGGTTCTGGAAGCCAGGCAAGATGACACTTGATTAACAAGAATTTACCCAAGGGTGAGAGAAAGAGAGGGAAAGAAAGACAAAGAGAAAGGGAGAGAAAAAAGCAAGGGAGTCTTCCCTCCAGCCCAAGTATTTCAGACACTATACCCCGCCACCTACTTTAAGCAGCCAAGTCACTTTATTGCAAACAGTCGACTTCTTTATGAGGTGTACTTATGAGATCCTGCTGATTATCATAATATAAGAGTGTTGTGGGGAGGGGAAGGGAAGAGGTTAACATCCATAAGGCACATAACAAGGAGCTGGGGTTTGGACTGTATACGTTATTTACCTTTTTGCTCCACTTCTATTTTAAGCATCGGAAGAAAAATAAAAAAGTGCAAGGAAAAAAGAAAGAAGATTAACATAAATTGACTATTAATCTAAAGATTAAATTAGTAACAGACGCTAAATATAGGGAGAATAAGAACTGCACTATATTGGATAAAGAGAAACAGACAACAGGAAAACCTAGCAGGAGAGAGATTCTACGGTTACACAAGTGAACATGGATCAATCATTTTAGTAGATTAAGGAGGCAATACAGATATGTTGGCATGTAGTTTCACTTAGTGAACCTGAATAAATAATGAATTACTTTACTAATGCATGCTATACATACTCTTTCTTCCCAAAGTATAATGGTATCAAGTTGTTTTTTTAAATGACACATTGATTTATCATATATGTGTGAGTGCACATATATGTATTATATTAATAACTATAAATCCAAAATGCAATATATTAATTATATTGGTTTGTCTGTGAGTTTATTAAGCCTTCCCTCATCTTTGCCCTTGACATCCCTCTGCTTTTCTTTCTTGTAAAGAAAGCAGCTTGCATCATTTAGCTCTCCTCAGGCTTTGTTTTTCTGAATGTTAATCTTGAGAAATTTTGCCACTTCTTAGTCTATAACTGCAAAATCAGACTAAAAGGAATAAGCAAAAACATCTAGAAAAAAGAAGCAAACACAGTAAGCAAGAGGAAAAGAGAAGAAAAAATTAACATTTAGCTCATTCAGATATTCTCCAGCATCATCGCTTAAGCCCGAAACAGCAAGCTAGTATGCAAGGATAGTCATACCAAGTGTTTAAAACAAATATCCACCCCACCACTGTACATGGAAAATATAAACTGAACCTGATTAACAAAGTTATATTACTACAGCAATTTCTCCCCAAGGAAGTTTTAAGGAACATATTACAGGAAGACATATAGCTGAAGTCCAGCTAGTAAATAGCTTTCCAATAATTATTTGCAATAAAATCTATTTCATATACTTTGTAGCATTTGAAGCATGCTCCCTTAGTTTCATAAAATGACCTGGAAGATGACAGATGTACCAATCTGTGTAACAGTAGCTGCTGATACCAAGGAAGTGTATCAAAACTATTTGCACAGCTATTACATTTTCAGTATTACAGTATTATCCTGAAGAATGTATTTGTATGTTTCATACAAAGTTTTGGATTTTCAGTTTCATTTAACAAAATTATATATGATTGAGAGAATGGTATTGGCTGAGCTGATCTAGTGCTTCTTCAGGGAACAATTCCAAAACTTTATGGGAGAGTGGGAGGGGGTTAATACTCTCAAAATGAGCAGTAGTTTTCCTAGCCTTTGTTCTTTTATACATCTTTAGGTAAAATACTTGTTTTTCTGCAATTTGTAATTCTTGAGTTATCTGAGTAAACAAAAGATGTATTCTGAGGTGAATTCCTTGGTTTCACAATCAGTGTTAATGACTTTCAGATGATTCTGCTTGTGAACTTTTATGCATGAGTTCATTCCTCGCCAAAGAGCAATACTGATACTGTACCTGCTTAGAATTAGTAATAGGAGAGGGAGAAAAAGATAGGGATAACTAAAATCATTACTGGCATGTCTGCTCTGCGTGCATTGGTGTACAGCTGTACATTTTTCAGGGACAGATGGGCTTATTGAAATAAACAAATGCTGCAAAGTCCAATCAATACACACACAGAGAGAATAAAACACTTTAAAACGTTTTCTATTGAATTCCTGAGTCCAAAAAAGGCTTAAAATAAAAATGCACAGATGTACAAAATGGTACTTTTGATGTTCTTTTTTATAAAAGGGCTGACTTCTGTTATTCAGTCAAAGTGTCAACATACACCGTGCAGCATAATTGAGAGAAATGTCAAGTACGGTACTCTCAATTTCTTTGTAATTTAATCAATAACACTCTTCTCTTAGGACAAAGCAATGCCTACCAAATTTGTCTAGAATTTTAGTTTTGTTGGAGATCCAACTGAATATCTCAATAGATTTTTTTTTTTTTTTGGTCTATACTTTGAGATGCAAAAAAGGAAGATTTCATTAAGTACTTTCTTATGAGGGTGGTGAATACAGAACTCAGATAAAGCTCAATCAGTATGTATGATCAGCAAAGCAGCTATGTATTTCCGGAAGCCAGAAAGAAACAGAGGAGCTCATAAACTGCATTTTGTACAAAGGTGACACCAACTCCAGTGTGTAAGAACTCCCATCTTTTATCACAAAACCTGGTATGATTGCTGTTTGCAATCTCTCATGCACTGAAAGGTGTCACAGTGAGACATAGGAAATTTTGCAGTCTTGCAGTAACTGAAATTGATGGAAAGGAAAAGTAAGAATCATAACTGAACTTTGGTAGGAAGTGCTGTGATCACTAAAAACCTCCCTTCCTAGACACACAAAAGCCTATCCCACCTTCCTAACAAGTCTCCTGCTGGGACAGCTGCTATTTGCAAACTTAGTGATTTCAGTCATTCCGTACGTTTAGATATGGAGCACTGGAACAAGTAAGGGAGGAAAAAAATTAAACTTGATAACTGGAGTTTATCAGGCATCAAAAAAAGAGACTTGGAAAAATACCAGGATAGGCTTTGTGGGACAGGGAAGAAAGATGATCAACAATCGAAAACTGTTACTGAAGCATAATGTGTTTTGAAATCAGACTTCAAAACTGATTTTAATAACTGGTAACCTCTTTGATAACTGTTGGTAATGACAGGTGATGCCTCTTACAGTTCTGGAATTGGGCATAGTGTCATCACTGTACTTGCTGCAGCTGATAAACTCCAAAACTTATAGACTCAATTTGAAAGACAATTATCTAGAATCCCAAGTTATGACAGACACGGAACTACAGAATTCAAAGGCAGGCCAATGAAATTGACAGTAAACAAAAATAAACATTTTAGAAGTAGAATAACTACATGTTAGAGTACAGGGTAGGACGCGCTGTGGCACTATACTTCTGAAAACTGGAAAAGAAAAGATTCCTGTAGATAGCAATACTCAATCGGTAGAACATATCCACACTTCTCTTCCTAAAACAGCATAAAAAATTGTTTGAACATTATTTGCATTACACTGTTTCTCTATGAGCTAGCCTACTGGAACTGGAAACGCAACTTCTTGTCATTTGACTGACCTCATGGTTTGGAATCAGATGCACTGCCCTCTTTCTGAGAATTTGGGAATGAAAACAGTGCTAAAGTAAAAGCGATCTTTGTGGAACAAAACTTTGGTTAGATCAGGGTAAGACATCACTCCTCAAAAGTGGCAGGAGAAGAAAAGTTACAACAAGCCACTGCTACTACACACAGGAGGAATGGTACTAGGGATCACTGTATGCAGTAGGCTTCCAATCCTACAAATGGTACAGAAAAAAAAAAAAATCAGCAGGCAACCATTTCACAATGACACAGCAGAAATGAAGAAAAAACAGATGATCTGTGTTTGGCCTTTAACAACAGTGGAGGTTCAAAGTGGTGAAGCAGTACAGAGTAGTATTTCAGTTTAAGAAGTCTAAATTTTAAAATTGTGCAGGAAACAGTATGGACAGTTTTGACATAGCTTTGCTTATGCCAGAACTCACTTCCTTCCTTTTTGGATATATACTGTCACCACAGTGTTTTTTGCATCTCAGACTTGGCCTGTTTCCTGTACCAACAGAAAATGTGACTTTGGTTAAGGATTACTGCAGATCAAGAAATTCACGCTTAATAATAACTTAAGGGAATGATCAGTGCATTGCTCAAATTCCATTGCAAACACAGCTATTTCTCTGTTGAGTTACGGGATGAGGGAGAAGTCACTGCAAAGAATGACCTTATAAGAAAGCAAAAGCAGTTAAAAGTGTCAAATCTGCAGAACTTTTATAAACATGCATACATGTCAATGAAAAAAAAAAAGCATCAATTATTGCAAGGAGATAATAAGTATGTCTAAAGTTACTGAATTCTGGCATTAGAAAGAATATTGTACAAAACTGCTGAAGTAACCATACCTTCAAAATTTTCTATCTCAATATGATTTCAGTATTTACTTTGTCTTCAGTGAAAAATTCTGTTTTGGCAGCTGATTCAAGGCACAACTCATATTTTCTCTTTACATTAAAAGCGAACATTTTTTCCCTCACTCTTTTCCCCATTGCTTTTAAGAACCAAATTTGAGTAACTTGTTAATGAATTATTCACTCTGAATCTGCGTTCACTTATAATGCACCCCCTAAAGCACAGCGTCCTCTTAACAATGTCCCCCAACCGGGGCATTTACCTCGAAGTGTCAGTGTTGGGTTTTGATGTGCACCCAAAGTCACCACAGCAGCAGGTAGCCTTTCACGTAGAACATGATTAAAATTGAAGTCAATTCCTGCTTTAGAAGTCTGTGAGCCAAGCCAATTTGTCAGCAACTGGTAGCGGGCAAAAGTACAAATTTCTATCTGGCCTATTGAATAGCTAATTTGAGTTTGTTTTCTGGAAAAACAGTAGCTTTAAAAGCCAAACACTTAAGAACACAGACAGACACTTGGCCAGCATCACACCATGGCTTCCTTCCACACTTCGTGAAGCTAATTGGAGGCCCTAGTCTGCAAGTGCTCTGCATGCATAATGGGTCCATGGGCCACAAACATATGCTTCTTTTCCATGTAACAGCACTCCAGCTTTAATTGGAGGGCCAGAGGAAGTGAGCAAGAATAAAAAGATTATACTTACTGTAAGGAACACATTCATACTGAACTTCTAGATATTTGTATGTTCCAGGACAAGGATCAGGAAACACATCTGACCCAGTAACTACAATACACTGTGTTCGGTTGTTGCACCTGTAATGGGAGAAGAAAGCAAGTTAATTAATTTAAAATTTGATATAATTTGCAAGTTCATACTAAAGTACTATATGCAGCGCTAACTCTCTTCACACTTGGGCAGTCCAATCCATAAGACAACAAAGTTAATTAACACTAGATCAGTCAAAGTCCATAAATAAGGCTTCAAGACAATATTTCAGTTCAGGTTTCATACTTTTAAATTTGGAGATCGATGGCGTCTCAAATGTCACTCATTCCCACTGGTAGACATAGCTGTCCCAAATATGTACTGATTTGATACTACTGTTCATTAAAATCAAAGCAAAATGCAAAGATGATACAAAATGAAAAAATGTGTAATTTAGAATAATGTACAATAACACAAATGAGCAATTCCTTCCACCTTTGAAGATATACATACTGCTGAATGGTTTTACATCTCAGAGAGATTTTTGCTGTGACTCAAGGAATTTATTTTGGTTGGAAGAGTTATTGTAGACAATGAGGATTAGCATTTCCATTTTAATGATTTTAGGAGCAATTGGTGGACTGTAAGCTTCCTCTGATAGGTTACAGGAAGAGGTAAAGAATGACCGTCTGAGGAAATAAGAAAAACAGTTAAAAGAAGAACTGAAAGAAAATTGATTAAAATGTATTTTAGAGGAGACTAAATACTGAAACATATATATGATTTGCTTAACAATGGAAACCAATGCACCTTGATACAACGAACTTTATTATAATGCCTCTAACCATGAGGGTCTATTGAAAGTAATGTTTGATGATTTATATTTTTTTTAAAATAACAATAGTAAAGAGATTTTAGACTACTATTGATTTTTCCAGAAAAAAAAAGAAAAAAGCTTGGAAGTTAGAAGTGGAAAAACAATCACCCAACCCTGAAGTGATGATCAAAATGTAATACAGAAAAAATATTCAGAAGGAAGTGAAAGGAAAAAAAGAGGTGGTCAGGGAGTTTGGTGACTAAAAGAAAAAGAGCTTGGCTGAACTTCTCAGAGGTTAGTTTTGTTTGTCAGCAAACTGAATAACAGAAGTCTGAACTTAAGTAATAGTCTAGCCTCTGACTCCAGCTGTACATCAACTTCTCTATTTCCCTACCACTTCCTACACTCCCTGAATACCACATCCCAAGATAAAATAATCTATCTCGTATCAGCGGCTTTCCACAGCTGTACATTGCCAACAGGTATAAGAATAATTCACGCTACCCCATAAAAGGTAGAGCAAGCACATTTGAAGAACTCTGATATAAATCACTTTCCTTTTTATATACTAATCAAACTAGCACAGAGCTGGTCAGGACATGTGACTTGCTGAGCAAAACTCAGGAACATCAAATCTTCTGACTTTATCAGTTAATTCTTTTCTTTTTCCTTTTTTATTTTTTTTAAGCTACTTATTCCTAGCCTCATAAGCCTCATAATTGCAGATCTAATTGGAAATAGCCAGGGATTTCTGTATATATGCACAACCAGGGATACAGATAGATGGTGAGGAATTCACCTGTCACCTCTGTGCTGCTTGTGGCAGTGACTTTCCAGAGACACAGGCAGGTTCCCTGTACAGGCATCGCACAGGTAATGCCGCACCACTCCCAACAGCGCTGTTACTCAGTGCAACAGCTCGCGCGGTATACCAGTCTCTGGAACAAGCATGATGCATCCAACGGCTTTCAGACCCATCCCAAAATATGCACCCAACTGGCAGAGAAAATCACTGTACTGAACCTGCAACACTGAAAATGTACTAATACCACTTTTTTGTACTCACATGAAGGTCCAAGTGTTGTGCTTGTGTGTGCTGTGTAGGAGGAGGCTGTAGAAGCAGAAGGCAGCAATACAGCCCATAATCTCATAAGCCTCTCTGTTATAACCCCTGTAACAGGGTTTTTTATGCCCCACACCTCAGGCCAGACCAACCACCATAAGAAAATCTTAGATATAAGATTTTGTAATTAATTTCTTTAAATTTCATTCTGTTTCTTGAACAAAAACCTTATGCTGAAGTCAAAATAATTCCTGCAAGAAGATTTTGTGTAGTGCATCATTCAGTATAATAGTTTCCACAACTTTGAGCTGTATGAAAATTTCATTTTACACTTGAGTGAGCAGCAATTAAGAGAAAAATATTGATTTATTATGAAATAAAATGGATATATATTGGGAGAAATCGCTTGAGAATGAAACTGATGAAGGTCATACTTAGCTGTGGGAAAAAAAAAAAAGGTTCTACTAGCAGTATTTGTAAATCTTAGGAAAAAGATGGACTCTTGTTTCCCTATGAAAAGTTGTTTTCTTCCCTTTCATTTTCCCCCAGTGAACAACTCGTAATGTGGCCATCAGTCAGGAAACTGAGAGAAACTTCATGCTAGCTTATACCAAAAGGATGCATAATAATCATTCTGAAAAAAAAAAAAAGGCTGTGTTTTCTTTGTACAGTAAGTGCCAGTGTCAAACTACACATATTGAGTGGTGTTTACAAGTTGTTGACCTTCTAAAAACTTCCGACTGTTTATTCATGCAAGATTTCTCCCACTGTGCATACAGTCACCTTTTGCTTACCTTTGCCCAAATTGGAGGAGACCCCAATTCCAAAACAATGAGCTATGCCCACTTCTGCAGTATACATCAGTGCTACAAAGCACACCACCACATCCTCAAGAAGCACAATTACTTGGATAACTAAATTAATAGAAGGACTCGTGCTTTAAACTGTAGGTTTTTACATTCGAATCACTGATTTTGCTGCATTGCTGGTTGCATTTTCTAAAACCTGAGTAATTTTCTTATAAGGTTATGATTTTCATGCACTTCTAAGATTTCAATTTAATTTGATTAATTTGTTTACATTTGAAAAAGCAACATTCAGGTAACTGCTATATAGTTAGTGGTCATATTTCAATTCCAGTGAAACGTTCAAAAAAACCCAACAGCAGTTACAGCAGCTATCAATCCCAATTCATGGGTTTCAGAAAAGAGATGAAGTGTAAGTGGACCTTGTAGAGGTAGTTCTGAGACAAGTAATTCAGGGAATTCACTGAGATTTGTTCTCTGCATAAATGAAAGTCTTCTGTCTGCTGCACTGTTTTTTACCCCTGTAAAACCAGGAATACTAACTTCTCTGTTAGTTACTGGCCTACAGTTCTGCTGTTGCATGCAAAGACCATTTTACAAACTGATAAAGGTTTCGGTTGAGCTTCTCTGACACAAGAAGCATTGAATTCTGTGGTATATTGGGCAAAAGATACTCCACTCTCCATAAAAAAGCACTAAACAACAGACTATCCCACATGGCTACAGATTATCAAAGCTACTGCATCACTGCCACAGCAAAGCTTCATAATTTTGAGACTTAGAAACACTGTGTCCGAAGAGGAGGCTATTACACTGTTACAGACTTCAACTCAATCCTATGACACATTTTCATTTCTCTTTGTAATTGGCAAGCCCTATCTGAATGTGGGCACTTCATGGGATTCTCCAAAACAAGACTATAGTGGAAATAAAGTTCCTGGACATTTGCAAAATTGGCCTACACACCATCAGGGAAAAATAATAAATCCAAACCTCAAAAACCTTCACTGGTAATTAAATAGAAATCCCCTATTCATTTCAATCAAAGTTATTTTTTCTGCATAAAATACTGTTAGTTTAGTCCATCTATTGAAACTCTTCTACAATTGTTCCAATGGAAACATGATACCAACTAGCTCTAATTTCTGCAAATTTAATAAGTCAAATCACAAATACTTTAGTGGTTCAGTTTCTGTAATACAGTGTTTAAATTTTCTGTAAGTTTTAATTACCATTTAAGTGTTCCGTAATCTACTTAACTGCATACTTGCCTAGCATATGTCAAAATATGCAAATTCTCAGGTTTTTATGTACAATCTTAAAATTCATACAATCTCACACTGAGACATGTTCTAAGACATTCATGGTATTCACAAAGATTTATGATACAATGTCTTTGTCATTTACCAGAAAATAAAGCAGATCTGCAAAGAACTCTATACAAATTCAATAACAGTTGATTTTGGAAAGGTAATATATGAATTAAATTTCAAACCCTACTTAGGAAAAGACTAACTGTAGCACTGAAGGAAAGGTAATTCAGGTTCCTGTGCTAGTAGTAGCAAGAGTTTTGTAAGGGGAAATGTAGTTAGTATCACTATTCTCATGAACACAAGGAGCAATTGTGTACTCTAACAGTCGTTTCCTCAGGATTTTAGTATGAATGAAGAAAGGTTACATTTTCATAATGCAGAAGCATCACATAGAGTAATCTAAAAATCAAATGGAGTGTTTAATTAACAGTTACAGTGCAATGTCTGAACTCCTTTCACCTCAGGAAGAAGACTGTGCAAATGAGGAATGGCCCTTTCACATTTCAGATGAATTCAAAAAAAAGGAAAGTAAAGCAGCTCCAGCAGGGCTGTTAGCAAGTATATTCTGCTCATGGTGTAGCCATGTCCCCGCTGCATCCATCCCTTTCTGTGCTCAGCTTTAAGGACAGCTGTACTTTCCATGATAATTTGTTTGCATTTCAACTCTAATCTTGACTTGTACAATTCCCAACAAATTGCTTTTGCTCTTTTTTATTATCTTATGCTCATTACTGCACTTTTTCCACATGCAATGTATGGAGATGAGATTCCATGTGCAATCTATTGTGTGAGGTGTTTTAATCAATAATCTTGTTCTGCTGATTAAGCAGGGGCTTCTGTTTTGGCAAGATAACATTAGTTTCTCCTGTCATGCTCCAAAAGCTATTGGGAATCTTCAGCAGATCATTAGATATGCTACAATAAAGCTTTGGTACATTCTCTTTTCTTTCTTAAATTACCTCTTCACTGTCCTATCATTCCCCGTCACCGCTGGCACTGCATTATTATTACAGCTCCCCTGAAACTTGCACTAGAGCTATGTCTCCAGGCCATAGGATGCCATTTTCAATTGAAGCTTCTGCTTGAAAATATAAATTAAGAAAATTTCATTATCTCCTGCCAAGGGCCATTATTCACCACTGTTCTAAGGAAGATTAAAAATGCAAAATCTATGGACTTGAACAAATACTCCAGCACTAAAATGCAAAACACAGTGTATCATGACTGGACCAGAAAGTGGAGTACTGGAATCTGAGAAGCAGATTCTAAAAAGATGTTAGCATTACATGGATCAAACCAATTGACTGAGGGAAGAGGTCATCTTTATGGGTAAGTCACCTCAGTCACATAAAGATGCATACAGTTCCTTTCCAGGTGGTTCTCGCAGTTTGCAAAATTAAGATATATAGGAAATAATGTCCACATTACAATTTATCCTCCAAATGCTTTTGTTCTGCATACGTAACTTTGACAAAGACAGTAACATAATAGAAACATCATGTTGTTTTGAAAAGGATATGGGTTAACGTCTAGCCAGAAATGGGCTATCAGAATAAATTTGAGTAATCCTAATGCTGCATTTCAGTGAACAGAGTGCTTCATTAAGGTAATTACTTCACTTAAAAAAAAAAAAAAAAAGGAAAAAATAAGATATAGTATAGAGCCGTGTTTAACAAATAAAATTAATTTTTAATAAAATTGCCAATACATTTAAAAAAATCTATCTTGGTATGTTTTGAAACTTTTAAGTCAGATCTGAAAATATCTCTCTTTCAGCATATTGACTAAATACTTAAAAGCTAGCACGATGACATGTTCCTGCGTATCGCCTGCAGCAACCTGCTTAAACACCACTTGAAGCACGTAAACCTCGAATTGTAGCACCACATACTCCATATGGTCTTCTTGTTCCTTATTCACCCTGGGTGAGCTGCAGTCTGAGTAAAAAGAGATGGGTATGTGGGATGACTACACTTCATGTATTGACTTTAAAAAGCAGCATATTTTAAATTGAAAAATTGCTGAAACTCTTTACCCAGAGTAAATGGCTGCCTTTACACATGTATTCCTAGTGGTCTACAACTGTCACGTGAGACGTGCTTCTGCTTTTGTATGCGTATTCACTAGATCTGCACTCCTGTTATTAAACTCAAAGTTACATATGTATGAAGATGTCAGATATTGATTAAATGGTATGTTTTATTAATTTGGTCTTAGAAGGTATGTGCAAAACTTACATATAAAATAGTCGGAGAGCGGAGATTTTATTTTAGGGGTGTATAGATACATAGGTATGCACATACACATACTACAGTAGATAAAATTATTTAAAGGAAGGTATTTAAATTCTGAGTTTCAAATTCACCTCACAAGAAATACGTTATTACATACTGAAACCTAATGAGTCAGCAAATTGTGCCTAACCGAAGACTGAAAAAAAGACCTGCCAACAAAACCCAGCCTTGCTACAAAGCCCCGATGTGAAGCAGCACTGGCCAGACACGCCTGCAATATCCACAGAGCTCCAGCAACCGCAGCGGCAGTAGCACAACCCTACCCATGCAGGAAAGGGTGAGAGCACACATCCCTACAGAGCCACGCTTCCTTGAAGACGGACATAAAATCCTGCAACTGGCTTTTTAAAAACCCAGGATGTCACACTGGCAATTTTGCTTATTCATGTATGATTTTTCTAAAAATTGTTTTCAAGTTAGAATCCCTAAAACTATTATGGGGGAATGAGCATGCGAAAAGAAAATAGTACCACCTTGCTCAAAGGGAAAACAGATTTAGTGTTCTGTGGTGGCAGTTTTCATAACCAAAGAAAAAAATAGGAGATATGTGAGCATGTATGAAAGTAGAATTTGGCCATAAGAATTGTGTCTATATACTGGAGATCTTTCTGTGACCACTAAAGCAGTAAGGCATGCTGGAAATTGGCTTGAAAATTCACAACCAAGCCTTGGGATTTTCTATGCACTTGGCAATGTGCACCACTACAGCAATAAACGTGATGGCTTTGGCTGAAAAATATTTGGGGCAGAAAAATCTGAGAAAACTGTTTCTATTTTCTTTTTAAATATAACATGAATGATTTGTTGAATCTTCCTAATTACTGAGTAAACATGACATAAGGAAGCTAATAGTGTATAATTAATTTTGTAGAAGAAGGTGTAGCATAGCATTGTTTCCATTTGCCCAATAAATATGTAATAATATTTAACTGTGCTTTCTTTATACAATGTAATCTTGTGGGAGTCTAAGGTACACATTAAGGATGAAAACTCCAAATAGACAATAAAATACAACAGAAAATATGCAACTCCCACAAGCCCTTTCTTAGGATTACCCAGTCTGATTCACTATCAATGAATATGTATCAGACTTGTATGGCAAAGTAATTTAACAGAGTATTTATTGCTTTCAATCTCTTCTTACAATTTTAATATATTTAGTTATGACCCATTTGCCTTTTAGTATTTAAGATCTCTACGCTCAAAGGAATCACTGTTAAAAAGACAAATCTTCTCACCCACATCTAAGACACTGGAAATATTTTTTTCTTGTTACAATTTATACTTGTTCCAGTACTTTGTTTACTGATGTAAACATTATTATTACGGGGTTATAAAATTGGGGGGGGAAGGAAGAAAAAGAAAAAAAAAAAAAAAAAAGGAAAAGTAAATGTAGATTCCAATGGAATACATAATTCCTGCATTCTCTCAGTAAATTTTAAGTGCTTTTATAATCCATCTTTCTATCCCCACTAATTTCTACCACATATATGAAAGGCCTAGCAGAACTACCAGAGCCTGTGAGGAGATGACTGTAAAGCAAGGACAGGAAAACTAGGTATCAAAAGATGCAATGAAGTATGCCAAGTAACTGGAACAATCTCCTGGTGAGGTTTGTATAGGTGCAAACTCAAACCTTTTAACAGTATGAAGCAGAAAAGACCTGCTTTTTAGAGAAAATGTTTCTAATGCAACCCCACATGAGGAAGAAGAAATGGAAATAAAGTCATATTCATAATTTTGTCATATTAGTTATGAGCATACGTATTTGCAAGCAAAATGCAGCATGGGATTACAGGCAGTGTATGTTTTAGGACACCAACTAAACCAAGCAGATCCACACTGCTGAAAAGTAATCAGTTCAGAAGATGCAATTAAATGTTTCACCATTTACACAAAATAAATAGCCTGCAGCTATGCTTATTTACTAATGAAAACTTTAGTAGTGCAGCATTGTAATATCTGAGCAATTTATACAGATTATTCACACTGAATGAGCGTGAGTGCAACATCACGCCTTATGGATTGAGCAAATTTCAGGGGAGAAGCGTAGAGTTGGGTAATAATATCAGAGCTTTATGAAGGGGCATTTATTTCTGAGGCACAGTGCTAGAGCAAAACATATAGAAAATCCAAGTGAAAATCCTGAAGCACAGTGTCTGATCCTAAGGCATAAGGCTGCAACAGACTTGCAGGAGAAGAGACTCCCAGGTAGAGAGCGCAGGATAAGAGTAAAAACCCTTTAAAACTCCTCTTTGCAGCACTGTCAATCTTTTTCATCCATGGCTTGGCATGCAGCATATTCATAATGTAGTAAAAAATTCTGCAACTTAAGACCACTTCTGAGTGATTATTAAATTAGTAACTTGAAGAATTACAATACTGAACACTTGTATCTTTATCCTTCATGTTAATTTGCAGAGATCTTGAACATATTCTAAACATCACCAACTGTGATTACTAAAATAAGGTATTTCAAATGACAGGTGCGATTTGTTACTGCAACTTCTGAAACGTAGAAGCCTTCGTACACTCCTAATGTTCACTCTTTGACTGGACCTCCAGATCAGTTCAATGCAAATTCAGCTTGAGTCACTATGGGTCTCCTGAGTTTAACACAGCTCTTCTGTTTGCAGAAATGCATATTCACCACAAATGTATCTTAGCTCCAACAGGAAAGTAAGACTTACTAATTTCCATAATTGGCTGCCAAGGCAACATGATTTCATATGGCCCTTTGGTTTCTCCCTACAATGGACAGGATGAGGACATGAGGACAATTTAAAATGGGGGGGTGTGGTGGGGGCAACCCTAACTGAACTTTAACACATGCACTCCCCTAGAATAATTAAAAATATTATAGCCCGTATCAATTAGGAGCAATTATTTATAAAAATGTTAACCTGTTGCAGTTTGCACATAGAAAAACGATCACGTTTTTAACAAGGGAAATGGGAAATCGCTACGGGATGCCCTACTTAGATTAAATTAGCAAGAAACTTGTTATCAGGCCATATAAAAGATACCCCACAGTAAGACATGACCTTGCAGAACCTTGGAGCCAATCTGCGATTTTTTCCCCCCTGTAACCTTTCCTAATTATCTGCAAAGTTACAGACCCTTTTGTGGCAGGTTATTTTTCTGTGAATAGTGAGGGGTTTTGGGCTTTTAAATATTTAATTAGTCTTCTGATATGAGAATTGTTGCACATGCCAACTGCTTCGATTTTCAAACTGTGTTCATCCTAATTATGTTCAGATTTAGATTGGTCATCCCAAACCTCTCACTCTTGTAATTATTTACTCCTTAAAGATCATTCAGTGGAGAAATATTTTTCACCCTTATGGCTCTTTCTTTCCACAAATGGCTTTTCTGGTCCGTTAATTACCCACTCAGAGGATTAGAGTTTGTAATAATGCAAGAGATCCTGCATGTAAGATGAGTTTTACAGGGTGAAAAAGAATAAATTGTTTTTTGTAAACTTGCCTCAGGGAATATCCCCTTTTTGGGTTATAATTTTCATCAACAGAGGCCATGTGCCCACCACTGTATATCTACCAGTTCCACAGGGCTAGAGAGTGACTCATTTCTACAGTTCAACAGAACTCGAAGCAAAATGCTGAGCAAGAGCCTGAAAGGCAACTTGGCTATTTTATGAGATTTATAAAATCACAATCTGCTAGCAAGATGGTATGGTTCTTTTTCTCGTGACTTTTAATGCAGATTTCATGGCTTTAAAGTTATATATATATATATATGTATGTGTGTGTGTGTGTGTATGTATTTAACCAATAACTAATAATAAAATTACAACTTTTCTTATTTTATCTGCTGATTTTTTCCAGAAGTGTTCTCCCTTGGTAGGTCTTTAATCAACTCTTTAACAGTGGTGTCATTTCCTATTAAAATGTGTCCGAGAGTCCTCACTACAAATACTTTTCTTCTGAGAGGAATGCCTGTCACAAAAGCACTGTTATTCATTACCCACAGTGATGTCTGGATCTAATTATCATCTGGAAAGCTTGCAGGGCTTCCAGGTATAGGACTTCCCCTACAAAAATATCCTGATCTAACTTGAAAAGCACAATCTCACTTTCTTCTTTGTGATTTGAAGTTAAGGGATTAAGTTACTGATTTGAGCTGTGCACTCCCTGATTCCTGGAACTTGCAGTTTTAAACCCAACAAAGCTTAGGGGGCTGCTTTCATTTGCATGTTTTTACATCTGCAAAAATCCTGTGTATGCTGCAGTTAGTTTTTATGCACGTCAAACAGATTCACCTCTGTGAAAAACACACCAGAAAATTCACTGGTTTGACTCTGACCATGCACAGATAATCTTTAATTGTGTCAAAAATATTCATGATCTAATCCTTTTATCAAACTGTCTACCACTGAAGGAGTCTCATGTGCCTGCACAATTAAAAACCCCATGTTAGCCATACATAATACTGTATTACATTTGATGCAAATCCTTTCCTATTGAAATAAGCACTGGGCTGACAGCAGGAAGTGGCTGATAAGAAAGCAACAAGGCATTGCTGATGGCATTCATGATAACTGAGCACTAACTCATATGTGTTCTGTCTACAGTACATTACCCAAAGTGCTCCTGTTTTAAATGTGACTCCAGGAGGTGTTCTTTTGCTGTATCTCTGTCACAAAGGCAGCAAAATTATCTAAGAAAGCTAAATATACAAAGTAAATTGTGTTTTTCATACCCACCAGTGATGCTGGCACCAGAATAATATACTGAAGGCAGTATCAGAGCTACTACATCCTAGATGAGAAAACACCTACAGCTTCATGAGTGTAATAGCACAGATGAGTTCAATGCTGTTAAGAAATTCAGTAAACAAGGAAAGATTATGAGTTCAGAACTGCCATGTTATTGTTACACTTACAACTCAGCCTAAATTAATGTGTTAAATAAATTAAAAGGAGCACAGATTCTGAGTTATGGTGAAATAGTTTTACAGTGCTGGAAAAAATGCGTGTATTAAATTAATTTTAAAATTGTTCCATCATATACTTAGATAACACAAGAAGCAAGGTATCTGAGAAGGAATGAACAGTAAGATTATAGATCTCAGACTACTACTGAGAAAGGAATATAGATGCCTTTGCATATAAAATGGCAAAATATGTATGTTGCCAGATGAAACATTATACAATGCGGTGTCATTACGAAGTAGTAAGACTTTTTCCTCTAAGGTGTTCAAACTGTATGACTTTGGTCAGGGCAGCTTGCTCAATTAAATGATTCTGCTACCTAATTTCTTTTCTGTTTTGCATGTGTATATGTGTGTGCATGTGTGTGTCTGTGTGTGTGCGCGTGTGTGTAGCAGAAGAAAAAAGATATGGCCTTCAATAGTAAATTTGTAGTAAAGACTCTGAATTGCAAGTGTACTATAAAGCAGGTTTGACATGGAAAAATTCTGTGTGATACGAACCTTTCCTCCCCATTGATGTGTCTACAGCAGGCTAAAAATATACTGAATACTGAGTATTTGGTCTATGTAACACTCTTAAGACTGCATTATTTCATTGCAGCAACTTGTTTTATAGGCTCAGTTCATCATGACCTATAAAATGTTAGGCTGAAGTGCTTTAAATATCTGCTAACACCATGTGCAAGCCTGGGAGTACAAGGCAGTGTGCTGTGAAGCGGCAAAGATGGTACTCTTCTGAGAAAGTAGCACGCACTCTTATGTCACTGATATAAACAGGGTAAGCATGCTAAATAATGTATGAAACAGGCAGCCAATCTTTATATAAAACAGGAATTCTAGCTGAAATCTTTGTTTGATTTTATTTTGCCAGTATGACACTAGTTTTTAAGATTGCTTCATAAAAAACACAGTAGTTGACTATCATAATAAATTAAAGAATATGCACGCAAACTCCTTTTGTTCACAGTTCTTATATGAAAGAAAGAAAAAGACCTCTTTAATTTGTGGCCATTTTTGCTAATTATTGTTCTGCAGTATCTAGAAAATAAAATGCAAAGAGGGGAAATGCAGAGAGGGAAATTATCTACGTCTTTCAGCAATCATGGCCCATTTATTAAGCAATTAGAGTGCAATTTTATTATTAGAGAGAAAAAAAAAAAAAAAGAAATGCTGTAAAATACTGTTATTGCTTGTATCTTTGATCCTTAAACTTTTCCATTTCAGCAAACTCATTAATGTCAAAATGCCATGAATATGGCCACCTTTTTTTAGACAGTATACCCTGGGCACAGGCAGAATCTATGGGATTTAATAAAGAAGTTTTTTTCTTGTTGAATTCAACTAAAAAGCTTAATTGAGCCACAAAGGTCAGAAGGTTCTTTTTATTATAAGTAGGAGATTATTCTGTGGCAGAAGGAAATTTCCAGAATATGAGATCTGCTCATTTCTATACTACTCTGTAGCTAATTTTTAATTTTTAAACCTGTGTTACTCTTCTATTCCTTTCCTCTGAATTAAACAGCTTCACTGTAATAATCTTTAAATTCTATTTCCTTTGTGTCACTAATGAAAACTTTCACTTTCATCGCTACTGCTGACTTTATAACACTAAAAAGTACTCTTAATTTACTTACATATATTTAATTCATATCAATCTGTCCTAATTTACAATCTATACCCTGCTCTGCCCATCTTCATGCACCTTTTCCGTGTCAGTTCTGTTTACTAAGTGATATTCAACTGATTTCCTATAGTGCAATGAACCTTAACAGGCAGCTTTTAATTGCCTCGCATAGGAAACCACATCACTATTAATTCCACAGCAACAGTATAAAATAAAACTATTGCTTCTCAGACTCTAGAGCAATTAGACCTCTCGGCTATTTGGCTAACTCTGCTTCATGATACCCAGTGCAGTTAATTATATTTTTTGATGTTAATAGTCTCTGTCAGTTTCAAGCATAACTCCTCTTTGATGAATATTTAAATTATATTTGAATAAAAAAATAATCTTGGTTACATTTCATATTCAGCAGTCATCACAGCTTAATAAAGGTCTCCTCAGCAAGAGTTGAGATAAATGGTTATATGAACACATGTATAAAGTCCTAAATCAACTTATCAGATAATGCAGCTGTTTTGGCTAAGTATTATAGAAGATATATTGGGGTGGGAGGAATTAATAGGCGCCAATTATTACAGTATTATTCTATACGAACTAAATTTGGCACAGCCATATGTAAGTAAATCAGAATTTTTAAATAATAAAGTTCTGAGTGCAACTGAACCAGGAACTTATCTTGGCCAGACTAAAAATCTGAAACTATATAAAATTCATACAAATTCATCCATGAGAAAAAAAAATTCAACTGAAAGATGTTGAAGGTTAGGCAACACTGTCTCAGTCAAGTTCTCAAAAACATTAGTAATTGCCAAGAGAGGTAAATAAATACCCAAAACATGCAATACAACAGTATGTAGACCTAGTAGAGCCGATTTCAGAAATCAGGAAAAAAACCCCAAGAAAATCACAGGCTGAAGCATGTCTTTTATATAATGCTCAAATATACAAGAAACAGCGTATAATACTTAAAAATTTATGTATACTTATGTATAGTTATTTATATTTATTTTCACCCATGAACAGCACGGAAAGACTGATGCATATGTATATACTATCCTGCCATATAAGATATACACTGACTTGAGAAGAATCTGGTGGTGTTTTTGCCAATAACAAATGAAAGTAAACAAGATATGAAAACACTAAATAAAATATCAAGCTACACCCCGGTAAAATAAGGAATCCAATCTTTTTTGAAGCAAACTAAATCTAAATTTTAAATGTCATTAGTTGGTATCAATGATCCTTTTGTTGTTTCCTTTGTAGCTTGTCCAATGCCGTGACTGGTGTGTGTGTGTGCTAGGTGCTTGCACATGTGTAATGTAATTTCTTCTGCAGAAAATAATAATAGAACACACTGCAAAAAGATGATCAAGTACCACTGACAGCTATTTCACCTTACCTGACTGCTCAGAACCTCCTAATATGTGCATCTGTATTTAATTTACTAAGTAATGCCACGATGGAACAACCCCATTAATAAAACCCCCTATTTTAAATTAGTAAACTAGACCTACTACTTTCATATTAAGAATTAATGATAGTGAAAATGCACAATGCCGGATAAGGTTCTTCTCAGCCATGGCTATTACTGTTTTTTTCTGTAATAAAGCCAAGAACTATGGTATGCTTCATGAATATTCTAAGCTCTGTGATTATAGCTCATGGAAATAGGCTAAATGTATTTCTGCTTTTTTTTTGTTACATTTGAGTCATAACTAAGTCTAACACATAGAAAAAAACAAAACAAAACAAAGCAAAACATAACAAAAATCAATCGGGCTACGGTCCAATACTGTGAAAAGCTTAGCTTAAAAATAAAAATCCATTTTAAGCTTCTGCTACATCAAAATACTCACGGGGGTGACTGCCGTACTAAGACCTATGTCTGTTTCAGGTGAATAGAAGCCTTCATTTTTAAAGGATGTTTAAAAATAAACGTATCTAATGTTGATAATCTTGTGCAGTAAATGGCTTGTGAAGCAGTTGTCAGCAAGCTGAAACAGAAACTGCTGGCATGCCAAAGTAAAAGGACCTTGTACATGAGATCAGCATCAGTACCACAGCAGCTCCAACATGCATAAATTCCAGGACTGTCCCTTATCCATATCAGTCTGTGCTATCCTAGCATCAACACTGGTATTTCTCTGACAGAAAAAGGACAGATACGCAAGCTCTTAATGACCAGAGAGTAGCAAAAGGCAATGTATATCTCTTATTCTGAGACACTTTTCACTATGTACTATCTTTAGCAAAGGGAGGCAATCTTCGGCTGCAGAAGGAAAAGCAAGGGAAAAAGCAAGATAGCAGCAGGGGTCAGCAGAGCCCTTGTCTAAGCCTGGCAGACCCCCGAAGTAAAGTGTGCCATTACCACAATCACAGTCATTTGTGAATGGCAGAGGATAAAATCCCGCCCGTGAAAACTGTTCTAAGTCACATTAAGAAATGCAAATCTGAAGCGTGTTACAGTTCAAAGGGTGAATCAAACAAGGGCCCTGTGTGAGGAAGCTATTTTTGAGGGACTAAAATGCTTCTTTGTGGAAGTCTTGCAAAGGCTCGAATTCAGCTCTGCAGTGACCCCACAGCAGGTTTTGTCTTCTACCAGCAAAGACACCCTGGGCAAAGTTTGCTTTTGGCTAGACCTTCTCACTCTGAGGAGTGAGATTAATCAGTTATAGGAGATTTGCCCACTATCCATCCAAGCCTGGAATACTGTGGAAGATTTTCTTTATTCACTCCCATTATGGAACGGACCAAACTCATTTTCACTTGAAAGGACACTGATACGGTATGATGGTGTTACCTCTGGAGTCATGACAAGCAGGAACAAGATGGAGGGCTTCTTCATAGGAGAGCTCGTTTTGTTTTCTTTCAAAAACATCTTATATATAGGATTTTTTCAAAATTACATATCTGTTGAACATGTGAGTAGATGGAAAGGAATGAACATCTCCATTCTCGCATTGGGAAGGATTAAGAAAAAAATTAAGTCTCAGGAGAAAGAACCGATACACTGCTTCCTTCAACTTTCCCTTCATCACCCTGTGTGGCAGGACCCTCTGTATAAGCGCAGCTGTCTCGCAATGAGATGATGGACATAACAGGTTAAAAGTATGTGAGAAAAGTTCATGGTAACAAAAACCCAAGCTTGAACTCTTCACTGCTGTCATGATGGACATGGTAATTGAAGGTACATGTGTTGCATGTGCTATAGATAGGACAGGGTACGTGCAACAGAAGAAACACTCACTTCTGAAGAGGATCTATTCCTTTTTTTATCCTTCTACTTTTCTGCAGCAATGTTTTAAGAGGGAAAGGTATTTAAAAAAATTAGTTCTCTAAATCCATCTATTATACCTATTTTTATATTTATGCTTACATTTTATAATGAGGTTTGCTTTGTGCATATTTAAAAAGCAAAATGATAATGATTAAAAATGTTTAGTAGAGCTGTAAAGATCACATAAAGCTACAATTACAGTATAAATTACAGATGAAAATAGAATTTCAAGGCCATTTCAGTGCAGCGTAGATGTAATCTCCTTTGTATTGCAGATCAAAAATAAACTGAATATACCAACTGTGAGAGTATATTTTTTAATGTGGATGTTCACATGGTCTACAAAGTCTATAGTTTGAAACATTTTGAACTCTTCCTCTTTAATGATCACAACTATGCTCTCCGTATCCGAACACAGATCAGAAGTTCCTGTTTAAAAATTCAAGGTATTTTAGTCTTTATTAGGAGGGAAACATTTTTTTTCTTCCTGAAGTTAACATTAATTTGGCTGTCAACAGCAAATGCTTGAATTCTGTGTGTAAGTAAGTAATCCCACAGATTCTGAGTTAATAGGCTGCATTTTCTTTAAATACAGAGCATTAATTTTCTACAAGCCCCACCAACAGCTGTAACTGTAAATTACTCAAAAAAATAGGTGTCCATATTGGTATGGACATGATATTTTTGTAACATAGATTTCTCAGGATTTAAAATTATATTATTCAAAATTATTATCTGCCACACTAACCAAGTATTTCTTTAAATACACAGGCAAAAAGTATCATCTAATTGCACTGTACTGAAATCACAAATATATTTATGGCATCTGATCTTTAAAATAATTGGGAACTTTTCATAAACAAAAAGTTTAGGGCTAGGAAAAATGAATCCTACTAAAAAAAGCCTATTTTTAATTCATTAGAGAAAGGTCCCATCATGCAAAAGCACATCTTAGCGGCTTATTGTTCAACTATAAAATTACATACGCAATATGCCTTTGAAATGTATTTTAAGTATGTATTTACAAGTACTTTTAAATATATATTATTATTTTAAGCTCATAAAACAGAAATTCAAACACTGTATTATCTATGTAACCCTAACCGCCTGTCCTAACAAAAACCTATGGTCCACCCACCTGCAGTTGCAGAGCAGGGCTTTGAAGTTGACACTGGAGGCAGAAAGTCCCCATAAACACACAGGCAGTTTGAATATAACTCATGACATCCACCTGTAGTCCACTTACAGTGAAAGTGGATTTAAGACTAGGTCATATGTAAATTTTATCATCTTAATTTTCAAATCTCTGCTGTGCCTATAAAGAGCAGTACTAGTTAGCTTTATCAGTTTCAAAGTCTTGTGACAGTTTCTGGCTACAGCCACACAAACACACTTTATGAGCAAGCAAGGAGAGCAATTTCCTCAGGCTGTTTTGCATCTTCTGCTTCCCTGTTCATCGAACTTCTTTTTAAACAAAGGGGAAGCAGAGGAGATTTGTCTCTCCTAAAGGACAGCAGAGCACCAAGGAGTTTGACTATTCTAAGATCTAACTGCCTGAAAAGTGGGTTCTCTGTCACTCACTCACACTACTCTCCCACCAAATAGTCTAGAAATATTCTTATTTCTATACTTAAATTTAGCGTGTGGTAGGATCTCTCAAACTTGACTGTATGCAAACACTGGGGTTAATTATCAGAAAAGCGTGAAAGGGGAGAGGGATTTTCTAAAGGTCTAGTCTCTTCCTTCGAAGCTTTAATTTTAATCGTGCCAGTCTGAAGTTTACACGGAATCTAAATACATCGGAAAGACTTTATTCTGGAATAATTGGGATGTAATTTCAATCAGGGACTAAAAATTTAATAACTACTTTGCAAAGGTAAAAGCAAAGCAATGAAGTCATTAGTGTTCTAGTCAGGCTTCCTAGGAAAGCATTAAGTTAAAAATCTTCTGAGAACTCCAGGAAAGAAAGAAAAGGGAAGGAGAAAAAATTAAATAGCAGCTTTTTCTGAGAAAGAAGAGCTGATGTATCAGTGGACACTGGCAAAGTTTGTGTGCTAGTATCTCAAATTCTGTGGAAGGGGAGCAGGGCATATGATTACATGGCTTTGTGTTAAACTGGAAACCTCATCTTACTTTTCAATCTTCAGATTTCACAGTATTGATCTCATTAAGCTAGTGTTTTCACATTGTAACTGCAGTAAATGTAGTTGCTGTGAAAAAGCTGTGGAGTAATGTTGCAAATGAATGATGAGTATTTAATAATTGCTGTGGAACTACACTTAACTGCAGGTCTAAACTGAATTGACTGGTCAAACGCAGTGGTTAAAAACACTGCTGGCTGAAGTGATAAAAACATATTATTCCTTAACAGCAAACACTCTAAGTTTTTTATGTAGCAAAGTAGAAACTATTGTTGCTTAGTTCAAAAGGTATGGGAGAAAAGTTTTCCCTGTTATCAAATGTCCTAACAGATAGGGGTTTTTTAGACAGCTTAAAAAAAAAAAAAAAAAGAAAAAAAAAAAAAAGAAAAAGAAAACCAATGAATCCAATAGTCCTTCAGGTGAGATTTTTCTATGCAATCACTGCCATCAAAATACAGCTGATGTGATACTTTTAGATATCAGATCAAGGACATGTGCTGAGTACCAAACAACAGTTTGCCTTAGACAACAAAAAATTATGATCACCAATGGAGTTATAAATGAGATACGAGAACATTTAATATTTCATAAAAAATTTGCAATGTTCTAGTATGCAGGCAATATAGAGCAGATTGAGCAATTCTGAGAAAAGATCAAACAAGGGAAGAGACAGCTTCTCTACTTAATGACAGGATCTGAGAAAGAAAACTAGAAAAGCAAACTTCCAAATTACTATAAATGTCAGGCAAAAATAGAAAGCAAAGTGTCAAATGATCTTTGCCATTTGTTCAGACAAAAAAAAAAAATTAAAAACTCTGAGCATAGGTATTTTGAACCAGTGTCATACATGTGATCACAACTTAATTTTAATCTGTTGAAAAAAGGGTAGAAGTGGAAGATTGGGGAAGTCCAAAAATACTCTGCGATTATAAACTTACAGTTGATTAACTGAAAGGGGAGGATTGAAATTTTAGCTTTCCAGTAACAGTTTGATGTCACTTTACACAAGATTGTGCCTCTATATTTGTCTCTGACTACCTTAATCTGTGTATTTGCAGTGAACATAAGGAGGACTTTGATCAAAACACAACATGCATTTTACACAACAAGGAAGTCTACAGAGAGGCACTACATTTACAAAAGCAATTGAAGGAGGTTTCAAAGGGAATTGACAGATTAGAGGATGATGACACTGCTGCTGCAGTCTCAATGGAAATCTGCCTTGATCTAATTAACAGCAACGAACTAGAACCACAAAAAGATAATTCAAACATGATTTAAAGAAGTTATATTACCTTTTTACTAGTGTAGCGATGGAGCCTTTCCCTTACTGATCACAGAACAAGTCACAGGTTGAACACAGAACAAGAACAAAAGGCCTGATATCCTTAATTTACCTCCATCACTTGAAATTGAAGCCTGCAATCTAGCCCAAATACTTGATTACATAAGTAGAGAACATCCATGTATTCACATGAAAATTATAAAAACTTCTGAGTCACACTCATGACAACTTGAATGAACTGGGAAATCAAAATGTAAGATTATTTTTAAGACATGACTATGTTACTGAGTGCTACTATGTTCAAACAGAGCACAGTAAATGGAGCAAAGGATGCAGGACAACTTGCATGTTACATTTGACACATCTGTGTATGTGCACCAGAAAGCTCCCAGGTTATTCCCATCCCCTTTTTGTTCAGGCTCCTCACCCTAAGAAAAATGCACCGTGAGGAAAACTTCCAACCAATCTTGAACTTATTCAGGCTTGTAGTTTAAGCCAGTAACAATGCCAGTGACTGATTAGTGCTGACACTTCCACAACTGTCAGTACTAGGTGACTGCTGCCTGTAAGCGGCCTGTAGCACGGGAATTTCTGTGAATCTTAGTTCTGATGCACCTTTTGTACTAACAACAGTTTTACTGGCTCTTGTGACTGATTGTTTTCTCTGAATGACAACTGCTGTCACTAACACATAATGTAACTTGTGCTTATATGCATATATGCTTCTGTACACACATGTATAATGACATATAATCATCCTGGTGTTTAATCAATCTGGCATTTTCCACTGGATGCATTTTAGAGGTGGGAACTATGTCAATGATTTACTGCATTCATAGGAAATGTGTAACTTTTCCAGGGAGTACAGAAGTTTCTGAAAAATCCAGCAGCCATTTGGACACATTTTGAGTGCTGCTTGACCACCTGAAAGACAAGGAGACAGGGAATCTCCAAATAAGTGAATTGTTTTGTTCTCCTTGCAGTTATCTTCCTGCTTTTTAACTTTTGCTCATAGAATTAAAAAAAAAAAAAAACCAAACCTCTCTAATTGCAACTAGTGGTTTTTATTTCCTTCTAATATTACTAGATAGATATAATATTACCTCAACAGCAAACTGGCACTTACAACTCAGCATTTCCTACAGTATATACCTCTTGCAGTGTTAATCCAGGAATTTTTCCTATTTAGTGCTCAAAATGATGTATGTACTTTTACCTTTGTGTCATAATTTTGTAGGCGTCTGGAAGGAAGCATTCTGTGTTCTCCATCTGGAAAGGGTCAGCATCACAAATCTTGTCATCTGTCCGTCCATAGTTAGCACTTTCTATCATAATAACATCGCTTCCTGGACACCGAAGGTCAATGGAGTAGCCTTCACAGGAGAGCTCCCTCCTAACCAAACCAAATGGTAGTGCTGCTCGGCTGAAACCTAAAAAAAAAAAAAAAAAACAAAACAAAATAAAAAAAAACCAAACAAACAAACAAAAAAAGAAAAAAAACCAAAAAACAAAACAAACCCAAAGGGATTAAGTCTATAGGATATATGGCATTGGACTCTTCTTCTGTCACATAGGCCCAAACTCTTATCAGTGTGATAAAGGAAGTGAACCTTTAAACAGTTTGACCTGGTACCATGTTAAGTGAAGCATCTTTCATGGAACTGCCCCATCCCTACACCATTGCTGTGTCCGTAGGTTGGGAAAGCAGGAAATTTCTCTTCACTCCTTCTAACCTTTCCCAGGGCAGACAATGGTGCCTGGCTGCACAGCTACATTGCACGTTCCCACTCCCACCTCTTTTCTCTCTGCTTCTTTCTCCCCTCTTTGGGCACAGACAGGCTGTGTCTGTAAGTGGGAAGCAGAAGAACAGGCAGGATTTGTAAATACAGAAAGGACTTTAAAAAAGAAACACTACCCCACACCACCCCCCCCAAAAAAAAAACCCAAACAAAACACAACCAAAAAAAAAACAACAAAGCCATAGTTCCAACTTCATTAGTCTTTCCTAATTTGTATCTTCCTTTTCTCCAGGAAGAGTTGGGTTTCTTTTATTTAGCTATATTATATCCTGAGCATGGACATGTTTGTGCCACCAGATCTAATATACATGGCTGATACTCTACCTAGTTGAACTTCAGTGCTCCTTACTGTGCCTTTTACATAAATTAAACCACAGATAGGTAAGATTTTGAACAAATACATAAATGATCAGTAGTGCAGATGTGTACTGCATAAAATCTCCCCATCCCTCACAAAAATGATATATGGAATTCTCATTTTTAACATGGTTTTCTGCATGAGCATATCCCTAAAAATAGGTAACTTCTCTAATGAAGCAATACTTCAGAAACAAACAGTGGTGCAGATATTCATCCAGATTTCTAGTATTTTACAGGCATTTCTTTATGCAAAAAATATACTGCATCAGAAAAATGTATCTCTATACTATGCTTTGTTGTACGCAGCTAGTTATTATTAAACAGACTATTTCTGTTTCTTACAAAATGTGTGCATTACTGACTTTTAGAAAACAAGCTGGGTAATATGGTAGTGTTAAATACCTATTTGTTTGAAATATTAAATCCTTTCTAAATTTTCAGCAGAATTGCAGATATTTCCTAATTTTGAAAAAGTCATCCTAATACAGTAGCACAACACTATTAGTATTTCCATGCAGGGTGCTGAAGACAAGTTGTGACAGCAAAAAGAAACAGCTATTAAGTATGAGGCTCTACAGTGTTTTGAAGGCAAAGCAACTTTTCTTAAAAAGTATGATGCATTAGAAGAGGTGAGGAAACAAGGATCTCAAACAGATCAAGAACAACTTGAGATAACCCCTTGATAGTACATTTTCACACAAACCAGATGCTGTCACTTCTTCCACTGAATTAATGATCTGTGGATTAAAACTCCTACTGTATGAAGATGGCTATCTGTTAGGACTGCAAAGAAGAGCTGTTGATAATGATCACACCAGTGTCAGGATGTGGCTCCCTGGCAGCCAGAGCCCATCTCCCTGTCCATCCCTCCTCTCCCTGCATGCCCCTGCCTTCCCTTTGCACCAGCACCAGCTTTTGCCCAACTTGTGCAGTAAACACATGCAAGGGGCTGGTCTGACTCTAACCTCCCTCTGCTGCAGAAGAACCGCTGATGTCTCAGAGGACCAGCTCGTTGGCTGAGTGGGAATTTGCTCTGGCAAAAGGGAAAGGGAGAAGGCCAGAGCACAGCAACTGGGTCTGCCTTTACTTAAAATTTTGTGGAATCATATTCTACATGAAACTGGTACCGTTACTCTGCCAACATGCTTCAGTAATTGTTAATAACAGAAGCCGCCATATCACTGTGGAAAGCACCACAGTTTCATCTCAAATTTACTCCTGGCTGTCAGTTTGGCTGTACATACCATGCACAATACCAAACACTATTTATTAGAGGCTTGTCGAAGTATCATGAGCTGAAAGCTAGAAAGAGATAAAACATGAATCCATCACATTAACACCCTACATGTTCCTCCCATGCAGCAAATTAATACAACGATGACAGAAGCTGCTCACGGCTCAGTGAGGGCGTGAAATGGGCACAGAGAGGGGTATGCGCAAAGCCCCCACCGCACATGCATAGAGCAGCTCCTTTGATTAATTACCATCACGACAGCCATGGTGGGACCAAATATAATGCTGCTAGTGACTGCCATTCCTATACCCTAATGCTCCCGTCAAATTTAATGTCGTCCACATAAAGCTTATCCCTCCAGCTGGCAGCAACGGTGCCTGTACCTCTTGCACTCAGCAGGGCTTCCTCCAGCAGGCAGCACCACCATGGCCTGGCCAGGGGTGTCCAGCCCCTTCCCCCACACTTTTGGACTTCAATCAGTAAGGAGGGAAACAGTGGCTTCAGCTGTCCAGATGGGATTTTTGCAGAAGGGCATGCAGGGAGGGGCGGGGGTGTATAGGGGACATGTCGGTGGCCAAGCGTGCAGCGTGTGTGCAGCAGCAGGTCAGACATATGGATTGCTATGGGGCTGACAAACCCACACTGAGCTATCCGAGACAAGCGGTGAACCCTCACTGCAAATCCTGCAGCACAGTCTCCACTTCTGCTAGGAAATACCTTGAATTCAAATACAAGACCTCTGCAGTTTGTTACAGAGATCAGTTGCCTGAAAATCGCATTTCATCATCTATGGCAACTGCTGTAAGTACTATGAATGTGTTTTATCCTGCAATTTTTTCCCCTGCAGGCATCTGTGAGAAGTTCTGTATTAGGACAAACATTAAAAATACTAGAGCAAGGTTAGATCACTTCACAGGCAACAGAGGACACACCTGAGATTGTAATGTAAGTGTTACATTGCAAAATCAGCAAGCAATAAAGCAAAACAATGCAGTGTACATTAGGTGGGGAGACTGCTCTAAGGAATCTATGGCACGGGAAGAATTTTAACTAAATAAAATAAATAAATTTAAAGTCCACTAACAAAGCTGCTCTGATCTTTATGCTGAAGCTTTATTTGTAATTCTTTCCTATCAACAAAGAAAAAATAAGCGTACCAACAAGCAAAGTGTAATTCAATCCATCTTGCCACCCTGACAATCGAAGAAAGAACTAGTGGGAGGCCCTGTGAGCGAAAAATCAATATTGCAGCTTTGTGCCGTGCAAATGTGAATACTGCCAAATAGCAGTGCTTAGGGTAAAATGAACTGTTTTGCTCCATTTTCTCCTCTCTGAACAAATGATTTTGAAACGACAGCTTTTTTTTGAGCTATAAAACGTCAAGCAATAACTCCCTGTGCTTTAGGCAAGTGATTGGAATAAATACCTCTTGGCAACAGGTGCAATGACTAAGGACTGAAATTCATTTACATTCAGGAGATAATTCCTGATAAACAGATGCACTGCCACAGGATGGAAGTTTGCACGACCGGCATCTGAATGCTACTTACTGCTTCTGAATCGTTCCAGAGCTTTTAGGCGCAAGTATGTGACTCTGTCAATAATTACTGTTGTCACTGGTAACTTTGTATCTCCAGTACAATTCCTCATGAATATTTTCAGTGCTGTATTTTCTAACCAACCTGTGTTCAATCTGCTGCTTGCCTTACTGTACCTTGCATAAATCTATTTTCTTTGGCTGTCCTCCTGCAGTTGAAATCAACATTCCTCCTCTTCTTGCTAATTGCTTCAAGGCAAACTGTGCCATGGATGACACCGCTCCTGCTGTCTGCCGCCCAAGAATGCAAAGTGCCTCCCAATTGCAAAGACCTTTCTGGTGCCCAGGCTGGGACTTCCAGCACAACCTAAACATTAACTCAAGTAAGCATCTATTACCAAATGTAACATATGCTGTCTCTGATTCATTTGTGTTTGTATATATTAATCAGTGTTGTGTGGTTTTTTTTTTTTTTCAAAAATGGAAGAAGATTAATACCTAACGAGAAAAAGAGCATGGTTTCTGCCCTGATGACCATTCTGATTATAGAAAAGTTTCCTGGCAAACATGTGTTTCCTGAACGTTTTATCTGCTCATGAATTAGGTGAGTGCAGTCTCCTTATTGAAAGAAGAAAACAAACTGCTTTTGCAAAATCGCACTTCTAGAAAAGAAAGGTAAAGGAGATTTTTAGTGTAATATATATTCTTTAATGCTTTATTGATCAATCCACGTAGAAAACACACTGAGAAAAAAAATCTAAATGAAACATCACAAACAAAAAGTTTTTCTCTTATACTTTAGTCTATGAAATGAAAAACTACAAGTCTTATGGAAAAAGTGTAACTCAGAACTGCGTTTCAGAAATATGTTAGGTTTACATTTGGCTAAATATTGTTTTATGTAAGTTTGAAATGCCTTATTTACCATTTTACTGTCATGGTTCCTTCATAGAAACAATTTGTCTTTAGAAAGATAACCTAAATTTGTCAAAGTGCAAAGAAAAGTTAATAATTCACAGCGCCCTGCCCACTAGCATACCATCTTTTTGAGCTGTCAATAATAACAGCGTGCCAAGTTTGGTAGATAAAAGCAAAGAGGCACCACCACATTTGAATGTTCACCCCATACAGAGGAAAAATAGTGGAATGTAAACAGGCTAACATCAGTACTCCTTGACATCAGAAGCAAGGAACCTTTGATTAAAACTTAAAGCACAGAGAAAGTCAACATGGAAATAGAAAATTATTTCAAAGAATGCAGATACTGGAAGAACTGAGAATCCAAAACAAATCTTTGCAGAAATAAATATATATGTCTCTGAGAGCAAGGAAATATTGCTTCTTGTGTTATTTGGCTCTAACAGAAAGGTCTTTTGAAAAGAGTACATCTTTTCAAACAGAATGTTTACAGTTGTCTCTTTCACAATCTCTTTTATTTTATCAAATCATGCAACATGATGATTCAAGTTCTACACAAGATGAAGTGATGCATCTTGGGCAGCATTTCAATAATATATGCTCAACGAATGCAAAGCCTGTTGAAAACTGTACTGAGAAACCTCTCCCAGCAAAGTGTGTACGTGCGTGCATGGAGGATGCACAGAGACAGCTGAACACACTCCGCCATCTGAAAATCATGCAAATGCTCAACACAGGCTCTGCAAAGCTTTTATAATTCCACAGAAAAGCCTCAGCATCCTGCAGTTTCTAAAGAATCCCACAAATTCTGTCAAGGGAGACTTTTCTCCCCGTCTCTCGGCACTGTATATATTTCACACAGACAAGCATGTTATTTTCTTAAACACATCCAATCCTGATCAACAGATCACTAACAACTACTACAAAGACACAGGCAATTTAAGTGACAACTGCACTTTCTAATTCTATCTTTGAAGGAAAAAAGTCGTTCTGGCAAGCATGTCTATTAAAAGATTACACTGGCACAGTAAGAGCTTCTGATACCGCACAGAGGTCTGGAGTTCACAGCACTCGGCTGTTCTTTCAGGGAAACCCAGCAGCCAGCGTGCAGCCAGCCCGCGCTGCAGCCCAGCAGACAAAACCCCACTGTTGAGTCGGGGTAAAATTAGGCAGGAAGAGATCATTTAAAAAATATTCCCTACAGCTGGATTCTTTGCCATTTTAAGTATATACTCATTATTTTGATTTAAGAGGCTGGAGGGAGGAGACATCTAGAGAAAAGGGATTATTTAGTGACGAAAATCTATATTCTAGTAAGAGACATCTTCCTTACTTTTTTAACTCATTCATAAAAATGGGATTAACTCAAAGCATGGTACATGAAAGCATGTTCATTATTTGAACTTTAACAAAGAGGCCAGAAGTCCTAAGGAACAGACTTGAGCATTTAAATTACGCTGAAGCAAGGCAACTATTTCATCGAATAAATTAGCTGTGAGGGGTGATTTTTAACACTGGTTTTTAGAATTCTGCTCCTCAGACATACTGTTTCATATTTTAATTACTTGGCTAAAATCTGGAAGCCTGCCTCTTCCAAAACAGAAATATGAATTGTTATTCAATAAAAGCTTTTAGAAATATTAAATAACTAGTGATGGCTTTTTAGAAACTGGTTTTACATTAGATTGTGATTCAGTCTTTTGAAAAATTAAAATTTTAAAAATCTTTGTCAAATTTTAGTGTTTTTCAAGATTCAATGTCAGCAGCAGAATTACAACTCTAAGCAATTTTCTGTAATTATATACTTAATATTCAGTGTACATAAATGTAAAGCACGGTAGTTCTGATTAATGAAATTCAGGACAGAAGCCTGAGTTACACCCTCTGACTCACACCAGGACGGGTCCTGCTTTCCAGGTTCACTGAAACTTATTACAATTTTCATTTACAGTCTCCATGCAATTCTCAAAAATATCCCTGTGAGGCTCTCTTCAGCAAAAAAAAGGAGACAGGGCTTACCTGCTTTCTGTACCTTGTTGAATGATTCAGCAAAACCTGAAGTGAGCAGCAGCATTTCAGCCTTTCAATGTAGAAGCGTTGATCCTTCCTGTGTACAGCTGGCATGGATCTCATTTACATTCTCCTAAATAGCTCTCACCCTTAACTCTCACCAAGGTAGCAGAATTAAGAGAATTAAGGGTGGTTTTGGATTGTGCTTTTGTTGGGGTTTGCGTTGTGGTTTTGTTTTGTTTTGTTTTGTTTGGGGGGGGGGGGTGGTTGTGTTTTTGTTGTTGTTGTTTTTTTTTTTTTTTTTTTTGTTTTGTTTTTTTTTGTTTGTTTGTTTGTTTGTTTGTTTGTTGTTGTTGTTTTTTTGGTTGGTTGGTTTTTTTTTTAAATAGCAGGAAAGAAGAGAGTGCTACATTGACAGACCTGTAGACTGAAGCCCTTCAATGATCCGAAACAAGACAGATCAGAGAGCAACCATGAACACATCCACACATTAGTCCATCATGTCTCAACCCTAATTGAAGGAATTGCCACTATGAGAAAAAGAAATAGTTTGGTCTTCATGCCCATTTAATCCTTCACCTCCCTGTTGAGGCTGCCATAAGAGTGCTAATTAATGCTAAACTGTGAAAATGGGCTTCTACACTTTGAATCCAGCCACACTGAAACTGGATAGAAACCAGTAATTCCTTTAATGAAAGTCACCAAACCAGAGCCTGATTCCTGGCAGCATTTTAGCAATGCCTACATATGGCAGATGGAAACCATGTGACCTAAACATGAAAGTCTAAATATCTAGTGTAAAAATATGCATGTTGTTCAGCTCTCACTTAGAACCAAATTTTATTCTCATATGCACGCACCTTTCCCATCCCTTTCAGTGGAAGCTGTATGCATGAGAGCAAAACTTTGCCCTCTTGATCTAAAATTATCCCAGTTTGAAAGAGTATTCATCTGTCAATGATATTTCTTTTCTTTTGCCAGCCAGATGTCTGTTCTCAGGCTGCAAGAATCTCCTTCCTTTTTTCCTTCACATCATACACATTTGATCCTCTGCCAGCTCGCAAAAAGCACTCTACTCTTTTCTTTCTTGCCATTAAAGGCATTGCATCTTCAAAATTTCTCAAGGCAAGTAAGTCCCATGGTCTCTGCAAATCCCCCTCCTGGAGGTTATCTCCAGTTTACCAACTGTGAACTCTCTGAGCATACCACCTGTTAGGAAGGAGAAGACTCTGAATCAGAAACAACCTCCGAAAGAGGGAGGTAAGACACACAATGGCTGATGTGTCAGAAATGTTGTGTCAACAGGATTTCCCGCTGAATTATTTCCTCTGCACAGGATACTGGTAGCAGAATAAAAATAAATATTCTTTTATTTTCGGTAAAAATGTATTTTGACAACAATTTATATTTCCAGTTATCTCAAACATTTTTGACTAGAAACCAAGCATTGAGGAGGGGCAGAGGAAGAAAGGGGAATTTCTATCAGCAGTATTCAGAGTGAACAGCTGACAAAAGAAATATGCTTTTATTCCCATCTCTAAGAAATCCAAAGCCTTGTCACCTCAGAGTTTGATAGAAACCATTAAGAGATGTACCATTTCCTTGGGAACATGTGCATTGGTGAAAAGTAAATCATTCCAGCAGGTGACACATTGTGTGCCAATAATAACCCTTGGTGTGCTGTCTACAGCACCTTCTTAAACAGTTTATACCCTAACATATGTAAAAAGACAAAACATTCAGTCTCACTAAAATGTTATCAGAAACTGGATCCTGATAATTCCAGCTCATTTTAAAGAAGATGTTATTCTACAAGTGTCAGAGTTTAAAATACCACATACAGGCCTATCATTATTATCACAGATTTAATTAAAAATATTGTACAATTGCTACCATGTGGTAATATTTGAGATCACAGTTGTAAAATTACAAAGGGGGTGTTTTCTTGTTTACAAACAGAATTATATATACATTAGAAATGGAATCAAGCAGCCATGTAAGAGTTCATATACTCCCTTTTCTTTCAATGAAATGATGGGGTCGAGTCAATTGTCACAGTATAATTTACAGTGCAAAAATTACGTGGTCAATTTTAATGACGGCAAGACACTTCAAAGTGCTTGTGAGTATGCAAATAGCTCATCAATCCCCCTTCTCATTCAGGATAGCATCTGAAACATTTCTGGGGACTCAGGAGTAGAAGGAAGAACCATTGGAAACATAAAGCCTCAAGATCCCACAGATGAAACTGCTAAACTAAAATACACAGTCATACCTTTTAAAAACACAGAGAAGAGCAACGTGAGGAATGTACTTTAAGGTAAATGTGCTGTCATTTCAGAGACTCCCACAAATAGATATGAGACAAGAGTAGCAAATAATTTTGGAAAACGCCTGTCAGAGTGAAAGACTTTCTTCCTGACCTTACCTCCTATGAAATATTTGTGGATTTCTAAAAGACTATTACAGAGAGGAGAGGGATGTACCATACATAGTTTTTACAACATACTTAAGGTTCTGGCACATTCTGGGAATCATGGAATGATCCTACACAGATACTTGAGAACATCCTCTGAGTAATAAATTGTATGAAGAAAGGAAAACTATTTTTTATCAATAAAAAAAGTAATTTTAAAAGTCCCAAAGAATATAGGCAGTTCTACCATGCTCCCTGGGCAGCAGGGAATAGGAATAGCAACAGAGGTACCATTTCCAGTGTAAGTAATGGAAATAAGCACCTCTGCTACCCTGTCAAACTGTTGTCAATCACCTATAACAGAACTGAATACCCATATGCCTAATTGCAAATACAAAAGGCAAAGGATATAAAGTGACAGCATATCTGAATTCCACCTGGACTCAAATTCAGGCCTTCCGAATCTGGATTCTGGTTTTTAGTCCTGGAATTTGTGTCCCCCACCAACAGTCACAATGTGGATGCAAGAACACTCTCAGCTTTTAGAGAAACAGCTAATGAGCGCTCAAATGAAATAAATGAAAAATCAGGATCCCTGAAATCTCTCTCTGAATACTAAGACAGAAAGTAAACAATTTTCCATAATTATGCGATGAGTCCCATAATTAATGCTATTTATGTTAGAAAGTAACAAAAGGGATGAATACACACTGTAATACAACACAGAAAGGAAAACTTTGCATTTTCTAATTACTTCTATTTAGAAGCCCACATCTAATAGCTGAAAGACTGTGCTTCCAAAGTTGTTCATTGATCTTAATACAATCAATAATAAAGGAAAGGACTAGGAAAGCTCCACACCAGACCAGGGAGAAGTCATCGTTAGGTGCTCAAGTATAAACTCAATAATCAGCCAGACAGAAGTACTGCACCATTCCTACAGATGTGGAAGGTAATTTCCTCAGCAATTAAAGTATTTAAATAAATATAAAGTGCTTCACTGTACCAGGTCACAGTTTCCTTTTAAAAAATTATTTCTCTACATGTCTAAAGCAAATATTTGAGGAGGAGGCAGCTGTGAAGTATGAAAGATCTGATTACTCCACTTTTTTCCATACCACCCAAACCAACACTTTCTGCTGAAAGTGCCGTGTTCTCCTGACACATTATTTATGTGTACAAACAGGCGGATGGCTTCTGCAACTCAGAGGGGATGGCTCCTGATCTAACCGCCGGGTCAGGAGGGAGCACCAAGGCTGCTCAGGAGCTGCGGGTCCTCACCGTCCCGAAGCAGCAAATCCAGCCTTGCCAGGCTGACTGCCAGCCTCTCCTCACACCCACGGGGTCCCTCCGCTCGTTGATCCATTTACGTTGTTGTTTCTTCTATGGTGGTGAATTTTATTAATCAAGATAACTTCCAGAGCGAGCTCAGAGTGTGATCAAAGCAGCCGTTATGGCAGCGTAATTGAGGAGGGAGTTGTTAATCTGCTGGGGATGCCAAGGAGGGAAGAAAAAGGTTAGGGGTGTCCAAAGGAGGCAGGAATGAGCAGGTGTTAGGGTAACTATTTAAATTAAGCATCCTGACATAATCATTTATAACAAAGGCTTTAGACTCCCTGGAAGGCACTAAAGCTGGATATCCTATCTATTCTACTCAGTAAGCAAGCTGCAGTTCTTCTGGTACAAACAGTGATTTTAGTAAGCCCGCACTACCGCAAAGCAAGCTGCATGTAATGAAAATATTCTCTGCAATTTGTACAATCCCACAGTACTACTGTAGTGCCTTTTCTGTCTCTGTCACCGCCGAACTTGAAGACCAAATCCTTACTGGGTTTCAGCTATGTATGGCCCATGCTAGTTTTAAATACACAATAAAGACAATGTTTGAACTCCAAAACTGGGAAGAACCCTATTTTTCACAACGGTTTTCACATACACAAGCCTCTAGAAGATTACAAGGGTACTTTATGAATCAAATGCAAAATACGGAAGTATTATTATCTCTCACTGAAATGCTGTCATCTCTGAAGGATATGTTGAGCTCCAACATTATACAACTCTTCATAGTAGTAATTTTGTAATATTTTATCTACTTGAAAATAATAGGGAATTTTAGGTAAGCAGAATTTTAATTACCCCAATTAAGTTCTCATTCTGTATCACTAATATCATTGGGAGCTTTGTCATTAACCTCAATGAGTGCAGGATAGATTCCTTAGAATTTAACCTGGACACTCAATATTCTTGTTCTAATGAAAAATGCATTAATGAGCTTCATTAGACTACTCCATTTTAAAGAAGCATCTTCAGCAGTCAGTTTCCCTCAACAGCCTAATGGGGCACTGGTGCATTAGTGAGCTAGGACTTGACACAAGAATGTTTAGGTCACTGTAAGTCTTTTTATTGACTCAGTGAGCTTCATGTTCAGCCCACCAAGGGAAGAGCAACATCTATTAACTCACTTCAGGAAAACTCCCTGTGGTAAAGATGACAAAATGTGTACACACTTTTGAAATTAAAACTGGGTTGGTACAGCTGAAAGACTACACGTTGTGAAATAAACACAATTAAAACCAAAATTCCTCCCTATAATTAAAAAAATGAAACAAATTTTCTCCATAGTCTGAATGGAGGATCCTCAACCCATTTCAATCACTACTTCTTTTCCAGTCACCTACTGGGACACATTATGGGAAAACTACTGATCTTCTGTGACCTTCATTTTATTCTATTAAATGCAGCAGACACCTCACGATGAATACGAAATAAAAAATATGCAACCCAGGAAAGTACTTTCAGACAAAATGCCCTTTGGAGGACCCAATTTTAGTCTTGATATATAATGACATAGATTTTCCAGTGACATTTGAATAAAAATCTCTATTATATATATTATTGTGTTCAAAATTCTATTCTGAATTACTACATTTAGAACAGGCCCTGTAGATCACAATTCAGTCAATGCTTTATAAATGTGGGAAACACATATTTGAAATACACGTGAGGGTAGAGCAGACTAACTGTACTTCCCATCTTTAGCCACATTTTAGGAGAGGATTTCTGTTTCAAATAGCTATCCAACTGGTAGTAGTAAAAAACCTCCCAAGTATCAATATACACTCTTTGTTTACACAACAGTGGCTGATGGATTGCTAATAAAGCTTTCCATGAAAAAATAATGTGAATTGCCCAAGCAAGGGAAACTGGCACTTGCAGATACTGTTTTATCTTTCCCATAGCTCTAAGGACAATTGCGAAGTATCACTTGTTGCAGTGCTTGCCTCTGAAAAACTGGGGGGTGAGGGGTAGGGGGTGTTAGAGAAGGTGAGGGGGAGGGTGGAAAGGGACATGGTGAGTGCAGATTCTATTATCCCTGCTAGCAAACACAGATTAACAAGTCATCACCCAACATAATATCCACTGAATTTCAGTTAAATGCTGTCTGAGCAACCTGCCTAGAATTCCAAACGTTAAATGCCAAGCCTGATTTGTAGCTGGTTTAGAGCCACATCAATTTGGGATAGGTGTAGCTGGTTGGAAGGGGGGGGACTTATGGAAATCCCTCTCCCTAATTAAATCAGAGAATGAGAGTTTGAAGTGGTAAATAATAAATCACAGAGAATCCTCAATCTGGTTGTCAAGGAAACCAGTGTGCCTCTGCCATAATTGCTGTGAGCCCAATCTTGCCCTTTTTGACATCAAGCCTTATCATGCATTCTGGTCAGAGACTGAGGAAGTCGCGTTTCTGCTCCTCTCAGGCAGGCCGGTACGCGGCGGTGAGCTCGCCGCAGCAGGCCACACCACCGCCGCGCCAGCGCCGCTCACCCCTGTCCGCAGGCGGCCATTAACTGGGGAGCTCCAGCACGCTGCCGGCACCTCCTGGGTTAGAAATGGGACCGGCCAGCCTGGCTGTGGCACTGGGCGTCTCGGCAGCCGCGCTTAGTACGAGGGCATTCCTAATCTACTGTTGCTAGTTTCTTGAGGCTGGTTATCTTGGTCTGTCTCAAGTTCCAGGAATTTCTAGTTCCCCTGTGCTCTTACCCCCCTGAGCACATCCTCCTGGAAGGGGGACATGTAAGACACTTAGGAAAGACATGAACAGGGAAAGGGAAGTACAAGACAAACTAAATGCTTTCAAAAGCACAGCAAAATAGATTAAAAATTGACTCCATGCCAAGTCATTCAGATAGCTTACTGCATCATTGTCTTTTTCCTCTGTGATGGTAATTACCTTTTATAAACATATCCAAACTTGTTTTTTCCTTCTGTTTTTGGTGTAATCACACATCACCACTGGACACACACCAAACTGTGAGCATAAGCAAGTCTCAGTACTTCAACACCAGGAAGGCCAAAAAGGGGAAAAAGCTATATTAGTGTCTCTATCTCATCCTTCAAGAAATCCTGAAGCAGGTTTTAGAGGAAGTATCTTCAAAGTAAGGAAACAGGAGGAACAACGGGCAAGTACATTATGTTCCCAGATGACTTTAAGCAAAGGAAAATACAGAGAGTCAGGGAAGGATTGTGGGAAGGAAAAAAATTAAAATCTACCTTCAGGAACTACAGAGAGAAAAAGACTACCAGAGAGGTTTCTAAAGGAAGAATTGCAACTGATTCTTGTTTGAAACACTGCAACTAGTTGATGGTCTTCTTGCTATTTTACCAATGGATAAATCTTCTTTTAATTCTTAATCCTATGCCAAGCAACAACCACCAAAACCAAGTTCTTTAATATATTTTTATGAATTGAATGTTAGTGAAATATGTGAAAAGTGACAAGACTGATAAATCTTGGTGATTTTAATCCTTTGCCATATGCCATTCCAATTATCTTTGTTTCTTTCAGTACTTAAAAGAATGCAAAGGATTTATCTCAGGATCCAAGTTTCAGTAGGACACCCTGGACACCACTGTATAACTCCTGAGCTTTATCATGACATCACATTTGGGTAAATGTCATTTACAAATTTATTTTTATGCATTACTTAAAGAGGTATAACACGTTAGCAGCACTTTCTTCTGTCTGTTCAGCTACTACTCAAATAAAGCTATTTACCTAGTTCTATTGACTCTAGCAACTATCATATCTTTTTTTCTTTTTTTTTTTTTTTTGGTTGGAAGATAACCAAGATCAAGAAAACATATGGTGCGACACAGCCTTTCTGCTGTAATATTCAACTACTCCAACATAAACTAAGGACGTTGGTAAAAACCTTTGTTCAACAGATCTGTAGACTGGCAATACATAAAAAGCAATAAATGTTTGTTCCAGAGCAGGCTCAATCGAAACAAAATAAACCCTCCTCCAAACTCAACCCAAATCCTATCCATATTCCTCTTCCAAGGAAGGACCTTCCAAGGTGCTTGGTAGCTAAGAGACCTCAGGCAAACTCATCTTTGACCTTTGTTCTGAAACAGTTCATAGGATCAGAGCCTGATGAGATAATTCAGGCTGAAATGCACTCCTGACTCTTCCTATTCACTCAAAATATTCTTTAATCCAAATACCTCTTCTCGCTATACAAGCTGAATCACATATAGGAAGAATTATTCCTACATAATTTAAACCCTGAAGCCCCTGTAGTTGTCATCCCAGTTAAAAAGGTACAATTATGGATTAATTACAGCCAATTACAATAATGCATATTAATATCTGTATCATTGTATATGCCTCTAAAACTTAATCACCTTAAGAAAAAAAGATGGAAAAGACAAATAAAGGTTTCCATTAGAAAAGATAACTCAAAAGCAAATGAATGTGCCATTTCTGTATGAACACATTCATTTGCAAAATACTCATGTAGCATCCAGCAGAAGAAAAAAGGCCTTTAGCTGATTTACAGATAATTTACTATGGCACACTCTCACCACTATTTTATTCTTATTTGAAAAATTAGTCTGAATTCCTGAGCACAATGACAGCAACCAGTTTATTTTTATGTCTTTTGCTAAATTTCAGTGATCTTGAACCTTTAGGGCTAAACACCTCCGTGATAATCTATTTCTGTCAACCAAGAGTTTCATATTCTTTGAGATTCAAAGAATGGCTTTCTGGCTTTCCCAGTGGCACAACATGCTGGAGAAGGAGTTAAATACTACCCACACCTTGCTCTGTCATAATCCACTGTGAAAAAAATACCTCTGTCTCTTCTGTTGGTAGGAAGCCATAACAACCTGGTATTTCTCCTCTGAACAATTTTCCAGGTGGTCAATTTGATTTGTCAATTCTTTAGAATTTTTAAGTCCTCTGTTTGAGCAGTCTCGATCCATCATCTTTTGTCTTCACCTTTTTGCTTAGACTCCTGCAACTTCAAACAAAAGCCTTCAGACTTCTTATTCTCTACAACACTAATTCCTGGACTTCAGTAAACTTTGCTATTATACAGAGAGTTTTTGCAAAGCATTACTGGTTCTTTATCTGAAACCAACTTGCTACTCATATGGTATGAACTGAAATGGAGGCAGTTTGTCCTCTGTGGAACGCTGTGGAAGCCCAGGGCGTCCCACCTCTGTATGCCTGTGCTAGCCCGCAGTGCAAAGCAGCAGGCATGCTGCTTCCCTTGTTGCTGCAAACTTCAACTCACTCTCTGTACCTCAAACCAGCCAAAAGCTGTGTGGCAGGGTAGCGCGGAGCTGGCCATCGACTGTTGCCACAGCTTTGTTTATTAGGTTGGGTGTGCTACCACTAAACTGTAGATAAGTAGTTTCCGAACAGTTCTGAGCTCAAATGCAATTTTACTATGTCCCTGTACAGTACTGTGCAGAAACATCCACAACTCTCTCCTGCAGTAGTTATGAGAAATGGTTATTAATTTTAATTGGCCTAGCTAGCTTTTAGTGAAATTATATCTTCAGGCTTCATCACCTATCTGAATAGCCTCTTTTTGCAGTTACCATTGCTATTCATCTACTAAGAAATACAGGCAATGTGTTCTGTATTTCCTCACAGATTACCAACTATATTAAGCAAAGATGACTGGAAGCAAAACAGAAATAAAAAATTAAAGGCACTTTGAAACAAAATGGCTGTGATGCTCATTTACAGGCAACTTATCCATAGGCCTCCTTCTGGGAGAGTAGTACGAGACTGAAAACAAACTCCAAAACAGCAAACCACAGTATTCCCGTTTGTGAAAATTACACAAACATAATGTTGAGGAACAAGCTCTGGGCATAGGACAATGTTCTAGTGGCTCTTTTCTTTCTCAGCTCTATTTCCAGGTCCCTGATGGAATTACATGTAGTTCACAATCCTCCATTCAAAACAAAAAATAAAAATGCCTTGGTATCAAATTCACCATAAAAACATCCTGCTGCACGGGACTGATAATTTTAAAGGTTATCACTGCTAATGATTTTGAAAGACAAAACATTTCCCATTGTCATGACAATTTTACAGACTTGTAAATCAGAAACGCTTCAATTTTTTCAGTTCAATTTTAACTATCTCCTCTTATCTTTGGACACTAACTCTGTAACAGTCACAGGTGATGGTGTATCAGAAGAAGTAGTGTGGGTTATCTAACCCAGGTAACTAGTTAGAAGCTTTACAAGGGCTTTCCCATCACCTTTCTTCACCCACCTAGCAATAAACCAGCCAGAGAGACAGATACAGGAACTAAATTTGTTCAAGTTTTGCTCAGTAAGGTTGCTGGAACAAGGACATCAGAGACATCATAGTGGAGACAGTTTTACCATGATAAACAAATTTGCCACTAATATGAAACACCTAATAGTTTGGAGTCTAAAACTAAATCAGTTCTGAAGATCTGTACTTTATGAAGAGCAACCACTAAGACACCAGCAGAATAGCTCAATGAACTGGAATCTGAGGCTTCAATTTTTTTTCTGAAAATACTACATTTTCTCTTAGGCTTGCAAACAGTTTGAACAAGTGGCCTTTGCAAGGAGTAATTTAGTAAACAAAAAAAATATTATCTTGTGAATTAAAACTACTTTAAATAGAATCTATTGTGACCACAATTCATATTAACATGGCAAGCTCTTACAGAACGCCTTTTCAAGGAAAGAAATACATTCCTTGTGTGTTCAAGTATAGAGCCATAAACCATATGAGACCCTATTTATTTCAAATTTCCCATGATGCCATTTACTCCAGCTTTTAACCTTTTATGTGACATTGAGCTATTTTACAATCATAAAATAGTAGAAAAAAATGACCTGTTAATTTGAAAGGGACACATTACAACATCTCTCCCCGGCACTATAATATTTTAATTTCTTTTTTCAAGGCAAACCAGTTGGAAAGTGACCATCTGCTAGTCTGTTAGCACCATTCAGGCAAAGTAATGCGCAAAATGTCCTCCTTTCCCAGCAAGAGTAAGACCATTAACTGAAAAGAATTTAGGATATTGTCATGTGAGTTCAACAGATTGATTCACAACAAAATAAAATCTCTATTTCTTTAATTACTTTTAAATGTACTGACTATGAAATGATGATACAAAACTGCTGCATCTTATGTGACACCTAGATCAGTACAAGAAATCTAAACATTTCAAAGAAATAAATTAGTATTACCAAATTTCCTATGCAAATTGTGTTCTATTTTGAGTGTTTAAATGCAAGCACACTTTTACAAGTACAGTTCTATTTCTCACTTCAAACTACACAATGTGCTTTGGACACTGGGTAAGTTTTCGATATCACTGAAGGTTTTGAATATTTCAAAACAGTTGATAACGGCAGTGAAACAGGAAACTTGACAAGCTCTCCATGCTGATAAATATAGAACTTTTTGGATGAGTTGAGCTCAATGGAGCCGTAATCTTGGCTGGCACCTGTACATGATACTATAACACATACAGCTAGAACTGCAAGTTTGTAAGAATAAATTAAATTAAATTCATGTTAGCACTTTAAAAGATGTTGTCAGTACAACTTTGTATGCATGCAAGCCACTGCACTTTTGAAAGTTTTACCCTAAATGTTTAGAATTCAAGCACACTGTCTCTAAAGGTTAGGAGATACACTGGCTGTATCTTAATCTGCCTTTATCCACATTATTCATATCTGTACCTTTTCAACATACCTAACTAAATCGCAAATTAGGCCGAAAACAAACTAACTGCACTTCAAATTGTTAAATTCTAAAAGAGTTTATTATATCTTGAACTGTGAAATATAGCAGATGTCAAATGCTGTTACCAAAATGTATTCCACAGTTGCCTTATATCTTCAGTATGTTTTACTTTGAAACCATTTTTCTCTTCTTCCTCTTCCTAGTTTCCCTCTCCCTGTCAAAAAATAATCAAGTAATTCAGGAATTTACACTGGTAGTATAATACTTGCTAAAAATAAAAGACCATTTCTAAGCTGTTTTTTGAAACAAATAGATCTTTTTTGACCAGTTATTAATGATGTAGTAGTCATATCCATTTGCCCAATAAATGTGTAAGTCTTACCACCTTCCTTATTTTTATTTATAAATTTCATAACGGCAGTAAGGCACTTTAAACTGTATTTTTCAGGGAATACTGCACTTCAGGGACTGTTAAAGTCAGTCCGTCTTCAGCCTTTATCACCCTACGTGAGGTACAATAAACACTGAGAAATGTGCTGCCTATTGTGTGCCTTGTTACAAAGTTCATGTCCAGCAATTCTCCTGTCCTTTCTGTTTGAATTTCCTTTCTTCCCAAGCCTTTCTCAGACGTGTTCTCAGCAAGTCTCACTGATTCATAATGATTTTGGACAACAGACTGGTGTTGAGCAGTACAGGCTCAGGTTATGCAACAGCCTCATTCACATGGCTAAAAATTCACCTACTGAGTACTCCATTAAGTCATGATTAGGGAGTATTGCTCACTCATATGATGAATTCTGGCCCTTTTGCTTAAAAACTTCCACTACTCTGTAAGTAATTTCCTGTGCTCTTTATCAGTGTTGAGTTTTCCCAGTAACTACATACTACCAAGGCTTCAACTCAGTTGAGTAGACCTTGCTCATGATGTTTCTCAGGAACCAGGGCACATTATTAATACAAATTTAAGGAAGACTGAATGTCATTTATGTAGCTTCTTTATCAAAGGGTCAGATAATTGGTGCTATTTTGCAAGGTGCAGAGGAAAGTTCTAGTCAAGCAGTAAATTACAAAAGCTATGCAGAAGACAGAGTGATCCTCCCAATGTGCTTGGATGCCATGTAGGAATTTAAAAATGACATTACCTACAATTGTCTTAGTTCTTGGACTGGCTGAATCAGACAAGAGCTGAAGGCTAGATGACACTACAAACTTACCTTGTTGTGAAGACATAATTGTTAATTCTCTCCGTGGCTCTAATTCTCATTTAAAAAGCCAGGCATGCACATAAATATGTATTTATTTACCATTATGCTAATTTTGTTAAAAAACATCAATAGTTGATCAGATGAAAAATGTGTGCAATTTTGAAAGGCTTTTGAAAACATACATGTCTGACCTGACCTTACGACCATTTTCTCCTTCAGGCAAACCAATATTATAACCAGAACAACACGAGAGGATGAACATTGTTGGGGAGTTGCTCACTGTGCCTGTCATACCCCGTTAAGGCAACTTTGATTTGCCTTTGTTCTGACAGTAGCAAACAGCTGCTTGTAAATGAGCCACAGTCCCTGGGCTGCCTCCCATTATTCCACACTTTTGTTTGACAAGGTCACTTGCTGTGGGGATTTTGGGGAGAAAGAGTGTGCAGCCTATAGAATTAGAGTTAAACCACAGGCAACCCAGCTTGAATGCTCTTATTATTTTTTTTTTTTTCATAGCACCAGCAAAGCAAGAATAACAAAGAGAAAATCTTTTGCTCTATGAGCAAGTCAAACTTTTCTTTTTCCCAGAGTTGATTTCATAATCCTAAAACTATCTTATAAAAAGCAAGTCATGTTTCCATAAATCCCCTTTCATTCAAATCTTAACAGAATTGATATGAAAGATGTATTTAATTACAAAACAGGATTAACAAAAACCGATTAATATTGTTTTGTTCATCCGCTGCTACCATTCATCAGGAGACAATACCCAGCTATAGCTAACAGCAACTCTGACAAACGCTGCAAAAACATGAAGAAACAATCTGAAAGATTTATGCCAGTTTCCACAGGAAATTGATTTATTTTTGATAGGAACCAAGACAGACTAGTCTTCCAAAAAGAAAAGCATCTCATAAGCAAATTATTGCTATGATAGCTGCCCATTTAAGGACAAGCAGACATGTCTTTTACTTGGAAGTTTTATAGCGTTGAATTAAACTGTAAAATCAGTTTACAAAGACATTAGGATAGTATCCGGTACTATCAAATCATCCCTGAACCTTCACTTTTGATTTTGACCTATGATATTAAAGACAGTGAAAACTGTCATTTAGGATAGCCTGTTTCTTTGTGACAACTGTTGCTTCTGAATCCATGCATAAACAAGGAATAGGTGGCAAATAATCAAAGGGATGGCTGATACTATGGGAGGAGACAGTCAGTGGCAGTCTGAAACCACATATGAATCACAGCAGAGTGCTTTCAAAATTTACTAGTGAAGAAAGAAGAGGTGCTAACTTTAAAAATGTCTTTTGGGTTCTTCAAGGAGGGTCACTGAAAACAATGAATGGAAATCAGTCCAAAAACTTCCCACAACAGCCAACTGTGCTATTCCGAAGGGACAGTCCTAATTGTTCAGATTTTTATCTCATCAGCCCAAAAAGTGACTGAGCTCTTCCTGTTCTTAATCGTTTGCTTCCTAGTTTTTTGTTAGGCCACTGGAATAAATGATGTCTTCATCACAAAGGCCTCTGCATCCGCATTAGAAGAAAAACTTACAGACATTTCTGTAATCTTTGATTCAATTTCTGAGTCTCCAGGTGTTCTCAACAGAAAAACATGGATGACCGTTATACAAGTTTACACATCTTCCCTGGACAGACCAAAAACTCTGACTGAACTTGGAAGATTTCATTTATGACCATAGGATAGAGATAGGCAGCCTTCTACTTTATTCCATCTTTCAACTCACTCTCTACCACAAATCCTTCAACAGACACCTACATGCAGGTAAGAGAAGAAGTTTTCCCAAGTTTCAGCTGGAAGTAGTTTTCCTTGTCAAATGCTGGTTAATAAATATATAGTTAGTGACATACCTGAAATATTCTAACTGAATTACACTTGAATTATCCACTGCTAACAGGTAGTCATCAACAACAACAAAGTCTAACGATAATTCATGATGACAACACTCACTTTCCAATAAAGCATGCTGAAAACATTCTGGTAGGTGACTGCCAGAGTGCAGGACAGGAGGTTGTGAGCCTCATTTGTATTCAAAGGCAGGGAAATCACTGAAACTCATTTACATCCTTCCATCTTTCTTAGTGCATGTCAACAGCAGGTGGTCTATCGATACTACTTTTGAAATAAGTAGGTGGTTTAAATTGCCTTCAAATTTCAGTAAAAACCCTGAATTATAGAATAGACCTTGAGTCTTAACTTTCCTGTTTTCTGTGTGTGGGCTGTAATAGAACATGAGTAAGTGTGGCACTTACTTTGTTCGTATTTTAATCTACATTAAAAAATAAGTTTTACACATAAACCTAGGCGCCTTAATCTTGAACGTTAGCAAAGACAGTCACAGACACAACCATCTCAGCAAAGCGAGTTACTGAAGTTTCTTTGCAAACGTTTGAGTAAAATTCTCAATAGACTATGAAAGACTTCTACAGATGATTTTTTTTTTAAAGCACACATTTTTAGGATAAGCAGATGAAGACTGACTCTTGAATCTTTCGACGCATGTGTTTAAGTTTCCCTGCTGCTAGCCCACTGGAAACTACTACTCTGAATAGATTACATTCACTACACACTTTTAGTGACATATGTCTCCTATTTTTCTTTGTGGCACTGTGACTATTCCTAACAGCCAGTTTAAAAACACAAATGTCTGTTGTCAATCAGGACCAATTTCTGATGAAGTGAGAAGAAACACTGCCTGAGACAGGAATCAAGGACATCTTCATGCCCAAAAGAGTACACAGCCAGCAGTAAGCAACATCACAAATGTGTTTATACAAAACCAGAATAGATTAAAGTAACTAAAACCAGCATTTGGTTGCTCTTCCTCTGTGATGTTTGCTTTCACATTTTGACAACTCCCTCAGAATTTCTGTGAAATTCAGTGTCCGTCAAAATTAATACTTTGATGTCTGGCTTCAAACTTCTATAAAGAACAGTGGCTTTTGAAAGCAAACACAGAGGTCAGTAATAACTCCCCAGACTCTGCAGATTATGCTAAATTAGCTCCTACATTTTGGAGAGCAGGTAGAGAAAGCATAATACACTGTCCCAGTATCCCTGGAAGAAAAAGCCGGGGTCAGTCCCACAAATCAATTACAACCTGAGAGGGTTTGTTTACTACACTGTCTGGCTTCAGTCGAACATTAGTGAAAACTGACATGCACAATTCGCATTTAAAGATTTGAGTAAGGTTTGGTTACTAATAAATACGCATATTTGTTTACACGAAGGGGATTTTTCTATATGAATAGAGGTCAGAATGCTGAAGGTGCCCCTTGTGCTACTAAGCATAAGGGAGCATGTACTTCACAACGAGTTGAAGTTTGTTTAAAGACCAGGATAGTCATTAAGCTGTATTTACTGTCTAGACAGGAATAGCTCCACCTAACCATTCCCAAAGGTTGTTAGCATTTCTAAAAATTAAGCAGCAGCAGGAAAAGGTTAAGATCAACTTACTAATTAAGTAACACTAACAGAAATACGGAAAGGGGAAGGGAATGTAAATTTGAATGGCATCCCCCAGTCTGAGTACCAATCCACAAATATGGGTCTTCCTCCACGAAGGGAAATCTTAGGACTGAGCATTTGTGTGCAAGGTTGATGCTCAGTCACAGGGCTGCACAAAAACCCCATTAGCTTGAGTCAGGTAAAGGAAACCCATTGGAGTTTATCTGAATTACTGGTAGACACAAACACTGTTTTCACTTTATTTCCATACTGTAAATCTGCAGTCTGCTGGTAAGTACATTCTCTGGTCTTTTTTAGCTTTTGGTGTTAAAAGGTGAATTCAAGATAACTGCCAATCAGTGAGGCATGTTCCACACCTAAGTTATGATGTTAATTGTACGATAAAAGCAGAGATGTAGGTCACTTCCACGGTGCCTAGCAAATTCCCAAGGGCACTTGACAGGAAAACAGAACTCCTCCACCGAGCTCCACTGGTAGCAACCGAGATAAAAGAGATCCCTTCTGGTGACAGGCATTACTCAGAAATTCCTTATCAAGCCGTGAGACAGGATTGTCTGAGAGATCCCTCATACTCCCAAGATGGACAGAAGCTCTTCTGCTCTATAGGTTCATGTAGGTGGAAAACTTGAGTAAAGCTCAGAGAGGTCTTTGGTTTCCATTGTCACATAGTGCTCCTATGCATGATATGTAATATTGTTTGTGCTTGTTTACATACTAGAGATGAGAAGAGTCTGTTGATGCAATAATAATTAAACTATAAGCCAAGGCGTAACTGCATGAGCAAAGAATGGGTGGCATGCAGAGCCACTGCCATCCACACCTCTGGAAACAGAATGGATGAATGTAAATCAAATTGGTTAGAATCACCTAAATTGCTGTTTAAATCAAAGCTCAATTATTTAAGTTGTCAGAAAGAAACCTATGTTTAGAGAATCAATTTATCCATACTTAGATCTGCATTTTTATTACTAAAAAGATGACTCAGTGATTGATAATCAAACACCTTGATAAACATAGATTTTAAACTGAATTTGCACTTCCCGTTGCCAATTTGTAGATGTAGCTACCTCGATGATATTTCAGTTGTGATTTTTACATTCTTCGTCTTTTGTTATACTAGAAAGGGTAAATAAGGCTTTTTTTTTTTTTTTTTAATTAAATAAGTATCAAATCTTTCTCTTACTTATGTTGGACCTTTTGGGGGGAAAAAACAGACTGGAATTCAACTAACATGCACCTCTCATGGATTACTGACATTTAAATTAAGTTACCCAACTTGTTTACAAATGGACACATTGAAAAAGCACGGCATTTTCTGGAATGAAAAACTGAACTGCTTTGGTTTGGTGACTAGGTCATACAAAATTTTAAAACCAGTTTAACCTCGTCCTCTTGTATCCAGAAATTTAGTTGGAGATCAGAACAAAAGATTTTCCTGCTTTCACTGTTCCTAGATAACTTTAACAAACTTGTCACAGAAGTAGAATAAACAGAGTAACAACTATTTCTGTGCCAGCAGAGGACAGCACTGGTGACTAAAGCTAGTTTAGCACCTCCCAGACTTTTCTTACAGATCAAATTGACGCTTTCACCATTTCTCTTTCTTAGAAAGTGAAGAAGCAAACTGGTAGTGAATGAATATTGCTTATGAAATACAAACCTTGAAGGGCCTGCAAGGGAAGCACAGTACCTGGAAGCAGCACAGCGGTGTGCCTGCCTGGCTCTCCCTGCCCTTCCCCTGCCTGCCTTCCTCCCTTCCCAGACACTGTGGAATTAATAAACCCAGCTCTGACTCCTGACATCACTACTGCTAAGCAGACACTAATGACTTTTTTTTTTTTCCCCTCCTTTCTCAGACTTCCCTGTGGGCAGAAGTTGATAATAAGCTCTGTATATGGCACTGGTACTCTTACTGGGGAGAAATAATAAACTCTGCAATTCCAACTCTTTTCTGCCCATCTCTCTTGGAGGGTAGATTAATGGTGAGGCCTACATTTTCTCTCCACCTCCCTCAGACAAAAGGTTAATAAACCACTCAGCATTTGCTTTTTGTGGAAATTATATGTGTGGATTAATTAGTATTTCCTAGGTAACACATTAATACCATTGTGAGTTCTCAATACCAGGTTGTTCCAGGGACCTATTATAAAATAGTAACCCAAAGGCAGTTGAGGATTCATTCACTTTAGGACTGAAGAGATAATTCTGGCTATGACTACAACCGTAATTTGGCCTAGAACTGAGCACAGACTCATCGCATGCATCAGATCAGGAGCATGACCAGGAGCTGAGTGACCTAATTAGAAGCTTTTACTCTCCTTTGAGAGCACTGGCAGCAGGCCTTCGTGCTTTAAGACAATTTATACTCGATCCAACCTTGAGGTTGGACAATACATATCTAACATCAGCATCAGGCTACTCTAGAATAGCATCTTGCAGGGTTACTTGTACCTTCCCCAAGCAAATTATAGCCAGGAGGGGCAGAGCAGAACCTTTCAGACTGGAGCTTAGGGTGGCCTCAGAGGAGATAAACGTTCATTCTTCGTCAAGCATAGAAGACACTCTCCAAGTTTCCAGCTCCTTGCGTGAGTGCGCCTGCATGGGAGTATTTCTGTGTAAGAGGTGGGAGATGGCACCAGCAGCAAAACCAGAGCCACTCTCAGCAGGTTCACCTTTGAAAGATGCTAAGAACAAGTGCTGACTTCCAGATCTTAGGTGGAAGGAGATGTCTGAAGGTAGTCCTGAGTGCTAACTCAGAACTAAGTCCCTGAAAAACACATTTTCTCCTGCCTAGCAATGGACAACTTCAGGTCAGACCACCAGCAACTTCCGACCCCCTTGGGGGTACAACCAAATGTACAAGGAGCACAGTGACCTTGAGAGTGTGGGATCACATACCTAACGTTAAGCAAGACCAAGACTGCACGTCTAATCTCCAAAGCTTTCATGCATGTAATGCAAATGTATAAAGATTACTGCTTCCAGAATTAGCAATAACTTACTGATAAAAACTGATTTTGAAAAGAAAAAATGCAAAGATCAGCTATATACATATATATGCCAAAGAAAATAGGCCAAAACTAAAAATACACTGAATATAGTATCTCAAATGATCTGTAGTTTTATGTGACTCGATTATATTTCCAGGAAGGCATCACATGGTTTCAGAGCAAGGCATCTGCCAAACTAATGAGAGCCCAAGAGTCAAAACAAAAGCACAAATAAGCGCTAAAAAATAAAAAATCCCCAAGCTGTAAGTAGACTCTACTGTCTAAAATTGCAGGTGCTTAGGAAGAAATTATTTCTTAACTGTAACATAAACATTTACAAAAGATGACTTTTTCTTCATCTGGTGTTCATCAAAAACTTTTGCTCAAGTCTCAAAGCAGCAGCCCACAATTCCTGCATCTTTCAGCACAAAAAAAAAAAAAAAGGGGTGTCACTGGGGATGGGAAAAAGAAAACCTTGAAGAGCTGGCTCAGAGTAACTAAATACTTCAAATCTAAATTTTAGTCACTTCAACATGTTTGGAAGCGATGCAGGTTGGCCGAGAGCCATCCTCAACCCAACAAGTGTACCTCACCAGCTGGCATGACACAGACAAGAGCCCCCAACACCTCAGGAGGGAACAGTCGGGAACAGATCGGGTGAATTAATGCAGCACTCCAGGTTGCGTGTCTGGGCAAAACTGTTTGTTCTTCAGCTCTGGTTTCAAAACCAGTCAGTATTTAAACCGCTTGTTCTTCAGCTCAGGTTTAAAAATCGGTGTTTATGTTTTATTGTTTTACAGTTCGGCAAGATTAAGCACAATTAACTTATAAAACACTATACTGCCTTTCTTCAAGGTTGAGAGAGGGTGAGGAAGCACAACGTAACATTGAGTAGTTACACACTTGGGCAGCTCTGGGCACAGCCAAGTTTTATGCCATAGTATACCCTGGCAGCTGTTGAAGTTACTGTGTAAACCAAGACAAATAAAACCGTGCAGTCAACATCAGAGTAAACCTTGTTTGCATTTGCAAAACCAGTCCAGGCCTGCTGAAATGCCATATTTCGGCTGCACTGGGGAGAGTGGGACTAGGGGGAGGCAGGTATGCAGCAGCGGCTGGGGCAATTTACCTACTGTAAACTTTACTGGGTTTCTTTTCTTTTTTAAATACATCTTTTTGATAATTTTTCTTGGATTCACACTAAAGTTTCTGATCAGAGGACACTGAACATACCAAGCCAGGAGTTAGGATTTTGAATGAGGGAGAACAGTTTCAGAACTGTCCTCTGCTGGAAAGCCGGCGGGTTTCGCGGCCCCGGTGTTTTGTGCAAGAGCGCGCAGTCTGCTGCGGGCAGCCAGGGAGGGTCGGGAGGCGGAGGGGCTCAGCACGCAGAGCCTGAAGCTCCTCTGGGGCAGAATGTCTATTACAACACTACAGAAATGTCTCAGAATCTATGAACTTCCGTTACATGGGGGTATAAAATCAATCCAACAGAGGGTGAAGAGGTGATTTATGCGTAAGTACCTACAGGAGGTAGAAATTCACTAGTAAGTGTCCTCATAAACACAGCAAGCGAAGGCAGCGGCAAGCAGAACACAGGACAAAGCCACAAGGAGCCGTGCGCAGTTAAAAGTAGCACGCTTTAAAGCAATGAGGAACATTCGCTGCCCTTTGAACACAAAAAGCAGTTCCTTCTGACCAGTTCTGAAATTCAAAGTCCACCTAGGATGCATGCTGTGACATATGTGTGTATAAAAGGAATCCCTGAACTTCTGTACAGGACAAACAATCCCAACAGTCAGCTTTATCCAGGATTTGAGAAGGTTACTTCTCGGGGAGCAAGCATTAGTCTCAGAGCTTTTTTGTTACATTAACAGCTTAAGGATCTTTCAGTAGAATGGCAGAGCCCACCATTCCTAATGATGAAGTTAAAACAGTTTTTAAAAGACAAAATAACAAAGATCATCAGAATTACTCCTCCTTAGTTATTTAATGTAAGAAATATTTTGGTATAGTTTGTAGCTACAGCTAAGTAATTTAAACACTATTAGTATTTTAAGATGTACCAATCAGTGGTTCATAAATACTTTTTGATACACTATACTGTTATTTGTTTTTAAAAATGTGTGCATGGGCATTACAATTATTCCTAATATATAGAAAAAATATGAATGAGAAAATTATTGTTGTTCTACATTTTCCACAAGAAATGTGAATTTAGACAGAGGCTATCAATCTTAAGAGACAACACTACTTTTAGAAAGCTTAGTCAGAAGTTTTATTTTATACTTTATGCTATTTTCTCAACAGAAGCAGATTTCTACAAATAGGATTGCCTCAACTCCTGTCTCCAGACCTACAGTGAAAATCCACAAGTGTGTGTATGCAGCTGTTTTGTAAGAGCTCAGTTTACTTTCTAGGAATTACTACTCACTACTTACAATGACACGTTACCAGATTACCCATTCCAATTGCTTATTAAATCATGAACAGGGTATCTCAAGTCTGTCATAGACATAATCCTGGGGGTGCCTTTTCCGGTCTCTGGACAACAACACACACATCCCAAAACATCATTGCTACATTGCCCTTTCAGTTGCAGGAGGTACCTTCTGGATAATAGCCCAATTAATCATGAGGATGTACTTGAAAAAGAAGTTGAAATCTTATTTGGATAATGAAGCAGAGATTATAGGATGCCTAAGAAGAAATTGTGCCATACAAGCACAAATTGAACATGTTCATTATAGTGGTAGAATACTCTTATTAGAACTTAAAAAAAAAAATAATTGACAAAATCTTAATTATCATTTTACAAATTAACAACTTCAGGTAAAAATGGATGTGGAGAGATGAAGGGGTCTGAGAAATCTAATAGGGTCAAGTTGTATAATGTTGAGAATCCACACAAATTAGTTTTTTATTTATAGTTAGTAACTACAAAAATGCTCAAAAAAATGGCATCTTCTTTTACACATAGGTTAGATTGAAGAGGTTGAAAATTAAGAGGAAAATGTCTAACTGAAGATAGAACACATTTTAATATTATTGACCTACAATTGTTAAACCTAAAAATCCATTTTATAGTCTCTCTTCAGAGTGTCATTGTACATTAAAGAACATTTCAGTCCAGTCACATGAGGCACTGAACTCTGGTGAAGTTGGAGGGGACATGTCCACAAACTCAAAAAAGATCTTACATCTGAATTACTTCTTCCATAAAGGTAAGGACTTCACAAATACAGAGTAAAAAATAATCTTATGTGATTTTGCAATCTGCATTTACACCCAGCCAAGTGATACTTCCTTGCTTATACTTACTGTTACCTTTTTAAGTAATTTTTTTAAACTATGCATTGGATTCAAAATAGTCAAACCTCATTACCTAGTTTCTCTGGATTTACTTTCAAATACAAAAGCATCTGCATTCCAGTTACTTCAGTTATAGTAGCTATAATTGTCTGTATTCCACCATTCCATTTATTCCATGAAACTGGTGATATAATAATTAAAATGGGAGAATACGGAGAACCTGAATTATTTTCCTGCTTCGACAGTGAACAGTCCTAATCATAGAGAAGTCGTGTTTTATTTTACCACCCACACCTCATTATTATCCCTCAGATAACTGGGTTCACACACCCGAATCAAACCTTCAAAACTACTACGAGACCAATGAACAATTAGTATCTTTTCATATGACCAGATGCAAGCCTACTGTAACCCTGGCCACAGACACTGTGCTACTGAGTACTCAAAAGACAATAGCTTGACCTTTTCCATCCTGTTATCCAATTCACAAATAAAGAGCATTAAAAGAGATTACAGGAAAGCCTTAAAGTACCCAGCATTATACCTGTTTAGTTTCTGTTAGCTCTGAACATATAAAGAGAGGTAGGAATTAGTGGAGGCACTAAATGCCTCTCAATTCTAGGGTTTATATGTATATTTTCAGACTCTCAGGAAAACAAGAGATATTTACACAAAGTCATAAAACCAAATCTTAATAAAAGAAAGACAGTACTGAATTCATGCCTAGTGAAGTCATCACAATTTAACTTTTCATTTATTGAGGATCCTGTCTGAAATCTCTCACCTGCAGGAATAAAATGACTACCATGATGCTTTAATTTTAATATTTTACCTTTATTTAATTGCATGGGTTTTTTAAAGAAACAAAACCCTACAAAATCAGATCTGTCAAACTACCTAACGAAAAGAGAATCAGACTACTTAAATGGGCACTAAATACTGTGCTCACATATAGTCTCACAGTGGCTGGTAGGGTCTACTTTCATGGATAAGCACATCCTAAAGAGATTACAACATCTTAGGCAAAAGGCTATTGAGTTACAGTGTGGATTAAATTACAGAATTTGGTAAGTGTGTAGTATCATATATCAGCACATCCACCAGTTTAGTTCAGGAGATAAATTACTAAAACTATGCAAGAAACTGAATAGCCTCTTATGACAGTTTGATGCGCTATTGATTTTTTTTTTCCATTTTTATTTCCAAAACAAATTTCATTTAATTTTCATTATTTAATTCCCATCAATTCAGGCAATTCACAGACTTTTTTGGCTGTTGAATGTCTTTGTGCAGAACACATTTAAGTAACTGAGTGGAAAATTATTTCATGACCATGCTTTTTCCTTCTAACTATTGGCAATTATTCTCCCAACCCACTGATAGAATTACAAGCAACTTAATTTTTATATATGAAGACTGGAGAAAAAAAATTTTATGGAAGCACAGACACTTAGCAGAACTGCAGCATTCCAGGTTACTACTCATCCAAAGCAATAATTATCCCTTGATTCAGCTTACCAGGTAGTCACCTATTTAATTTTTGACCTTCTGTTTTAACAAAGGTTTCATAATACAATTTTTGCCTTTTCATTTCAGTTGCTTACACAGGATACTTTAATGTTAAAATAAAATGATCTATATTAGATCAGCCAAAAAGCTCATTATTCATACTTTAAGCAAGCAAAGCAAAGACAGTAACTCTTTTAAGCATTCGATCCTGTTAAATCTTAATAACAAAAATAGTATTTCTACAATATTTGTACACTACAGTGCAATATGAAGCAAGCCAAACTGTAATAATGAAGAATAACCAATTTAAGTATTTACAAAAATATGTCTCTTTATGGGAACCGTTCAAACATAACCCATGAAAGAAACAACAATATTCAGCCTCTGGGAACTTTTGCTAGACACATTGTTTTACATTTATATTAGATCATAAAACATAATTGATATTTTCAGAAAAACTGTTTGAATTAGATAAGGAAAAGCTGCTTCAGCAGTAACTTCATTCTGGTCAACCAGAATGCAATACTGTCACCTACATATATTTCATATTTGGAAAAACTGGAATATTTCATAGATCCAAACTGAACTATCAGAAACAGGGAAACTAGCATAATTAGCATAGTCAAAGTTATTCCTCACCTGTAAGAATATAAAGTTAAGCATATTTTAAGGCAGACAAAGAAAATCTGGCAAAACTGCAATAATATTTTTTGCCTGCTAAGAGAGCATACTGCAAAATGTATTTTACTAATCCATGTGGCCTGAGGGGCTACAGACTGTACAATGATCAGGCCTAATTGTATAATAGCACACAAGAATTTGGGATCCCAAGATTTCCTTTTACCTGTAATAAACTATTGTTCTGTTTGTTCAATAATGGAATATTCTGTTTAGGTCAATGATGGCAGCTCTGGCAAACAAAAGAAGCCTTTATGCTCCATCTAGATGTTGCAAGGTGCTTATTCAATTTCTTCTGCATCAGGGGCACTGTTCCTTACCTAATACGTATACATTTGCTGAGTGTTACTCAGCCTCTGTTGCTTCTGACCCTCACTTGGCATTTAATTCCCAGTCCACCAGGGTATTTATGCTTGATGGCACTGATGCACACATTGAATGCTTTATTTATTTAATGGTACAGGGAATGAAGCTATAAACTGTATTAGACAATATCCTGTTTAAAGATGCCAATGGTTGGTGTCACAGCATTACTGACCCATGTCTACAGCAGTGAATATGTCATTGGAATTTAGAGGACAGTATATAATGATTACAGATCAACACTGTAATAAGGAAAGAATAAGTTTTCATTCCAAAATCCCTTTTAACATTTCTCAGGAATATTGTTACAGTATTGAAAATGTTATGCATGTTTTTATGGTTTCTATTTTTCAAAGATGCACATTAATCTTCACTGTTAGTGGCAAGTTCCTCCAAATACTGCAATCCCTAGTAAAAACTGCTGATACTACAATGAAATTTAAGATATATCCCTGTGTAGCTATGCAGAATTGTTTTAAAGCACGGTGCTCTGTGCCTAAAGCAGTAGAGAGCTGATTGTAAACAATTCACGTACAATTTGGTAACTAGTGAAGAAAAACACTGACCTTTAGTCAGTTGAACAACTCCGCATTTGTAACAATAGAAGTAACTTCACCTACACTGGTATGGTATGGTCTTTCTCCTAGTTAAGGTAAGGTTTTCAAAATAGCAAAACTCACGAATGTTATTCAAATATTCTCCCAAAAGATCTACTAACACCAAACAAATAATATTTGACAAAAATATTATAGAAGTGACCAACACAGTTGCGACCTACTGAAATCTCCCCATTCGAATATGCTGACTAACAGGAGATATCACACAAATGCTAATAGGCAACAACAGTAAGAGGTATTTTAGAGGAACTTAAATTATTCTGGAAGCCTGGGACCTAAGATCCATAACAGCCTATATCATCTGTTGGTTTTAATTATGTCTTTTAAAAAAGCTCCCCTGCTGTGTTTCTGAAATACTAAATGGCCTCCACAGCTACTTGGAATAACTCATTCTAATTCATGATTACAAGATGGTATTTTCACGCTATTCCCTCTCTTCCAGCAACTACTTAAAAGGAAAAAAAAAAAAAAATCATTTTGTCTTAATTCCTATTTAAGCCATCCATTTGAGGCATCAAATTTGAAATGCAATAAACACCAAGTCACAGTACACAACATTTAGATTGTTTCTGCAGCATTCCTACGTAAAAGAAATTTTTAAAAACTTAAGCATGCTCATTTTATTATTTGGTTTTAGGAAAAGATCAAACTGCAAAAGTTTTACTTTTAAGCAGGATAGTGTGAACAGAGTAAGATCTGGTTCCAATTTTTATTCTTCTGTGCAGGATACAGAATTTTAAGATTACAACCCCATACATTAAAAGTGAAATGTTCTGCTCAATACAGTAGACACCACATTTCCTAACTGCACTCTGACCTTCAAATGCTGAAAGTATATTTATCCTATAAGCTGTGACTTTAACTATTACTTCTAAGAAGGTTATATCTTTAAGGTTCAAACAAAACACACTGGAAGACACACTTACAGGAAAAGATTCAACCACTTTGTATGACTTGTCCTCTGTAGGATTACCCCCACAAACACTGATAGCTGCCTTCTTTCTTTACTCTCTTCTTATTCCTAAAACATTGTTTTTTAAAGAATACTGCCATTAAGAATTGTATCATTTGCATAGGAGAATTACCATTGTTATCTCCCTGAGAAAAGAAGAGCAAGGTAATGGAAAGGGAAGGGAATAACTGAACGCTTGGGGTCATAAGGACTAATCTTCAAACAAAGACAGAATACAGAGTATTCATGAATTTGCAACTAGTCAAAATGTGCCAAGGACTGTGTTTCCTCTCTGTAAGCTCTTTTGTAAGCTTGTAAGCAAAAGTCAAGCTAACCCCGAAAGAAGCAGTATCTGATTTTCTGGACAGTTTCTCTGATAGGATGTAGCTTGGGCTCTGTTTATCTGGAATAATGCTTGACAGCTGCATCCCCCAAGCACATGCTCTGATACAATGTCCCAAGATGGGTGAAGTGTGTATAACAAAATGAAACTTAAAGCAAGACAGCCGAGTCAGACTAAATCCCTGTTTCATTGAGTCCTTCCTTGACTGAAAGACATGGAGACTGCCTCTTGGTAACAACTTACAGAGAAACCACCAGGTCTAGGGGGGGAATACAGTGTCATTCTTTGCTTTCTTTTTTTTTTTTTTTTTTTTTTAACATTGATTTTGAACAGCACATTAGAAAGAAGGATGACAGAATCAATAGAATTTAAGACGCTCTTGTAATCTGGGTTTAACAACATAGTAACACCCCTAATCAAAGACGGGGAATCCTCCGTGGCATTTTGATATCTATATCTATCATGTGGATATGACTTTCATTGAGCTGAATTAATAACTTTAGTCAAATAATTAAAATCTAGCTGCCCAAAATGTCAAAGTTGTTTAACACTTCATCATTCTTGTAAAAGTGTAATTTTAATCTGTGCATTATGCCAGCTATTTTGTGGGTTTACAATAAAAGTAATCAAGCAGCAGAACAGAAACTGTAAAACAGCAAAAGAAATAACATTACAGTAGCCTGCCACATGTTGAAATTAGCACCGATTTTACTCCATGGAAATTAAATCCACCTATAAAAACTGATAATACCTCAAAACTATAAGCAAGGGAATACTTATAACATCAAATCCAACCTGGGTTCTATTTTTCTCCTTAAATAAAAACGGTCATAAAAATCTCTCATTTCCTCCCAAAAGTGGAAGTAAAAAATATCATGGGTTCTATCCTTCAATTTGTCTTCTTATACCCTGTTGCACTGGGAAAATCCAATTCTCTGAATACAAACTGAGTTTAAAAAGACCAAGGCTGTCTTTTCAAATGGCATAAATGAACATCACCACAAAAAAAAAAGAGGGGAGAAAAAAAAAAAAAAGTAGCTTGACTTTCATCTTTGCTGCTCCTCCCTTGTTTTGGCTAGGTGTTTTGTGGTATGGTGGTTTGTTTTTTTTTACAGTGCAAGTGGATCACCCATGCTGCATAACTGATCAGGGTTCAGACCACACTTCTGTAGGGAGGGGCAAACTAAAGTTGGCAATAGGTCCCAGGGGTGGGGGAGAAGGGTAGGATGCTTTTTCAAGTGGTCACGCTGCCTTATTTTAATCACAAATTACTATAATCGCCATTTTCTATCACTCTCAGCAGTTGAAGGATTTGTTAATTTAATTAATAATAATTGAAACATAGACAAGGCAACAAATATTTGGTAATTCTCCATAACAGAGATTCCTTTGCCTTTCCCTTCTATTATCAGTACTGGTGTACAAGACCATTTACACTAACAGATATGACCTTTTCAAAACGAAGGAGTAAGTGTGAGACAGGGGAGGGAAAAGAGATGAAAGATGATGCCAGTGCCGCAGTCATTTTATGTTAAAGGCTCTGCTTATATGCGTAATTCATACCGCTGAAGTCAGAATAATTTGAGAGCTGACTTTTCAACAACCTGTGTAAATGGTGTGTTTTGTTTCAGGAAATGTTGTCTTCACTGAAATGCTGGTAATGTGTATGTAATTATGTCAAAATAAAAATCACAATTTTAAAAAAACTTTGATGCCTTAATTTTAAAAATAAACTATATCTCAGTGACTATTTTCTTCTACTACCTTGATTCCAATTATTTTGAGTTTTACTGATACATATCTTTGTTTCAGCCAGGCTTTTTCCTTACTAACTGCATTAACAATGTTAATGGGAGAACCGCACTTTCCATACAGATGAAAAAAACTTCATGGACACGTCTTCAAGTCTGTTGTTTTTTGTTTGTTTTTTTCTTTCTTCAATTCTCTTATGGTTTAAAATGTAGAATAGGTATTTCAAATTATGAGACATGTACTGCAGCAGTAGAGACCCTACAGCAAAACACTTCCAAAGGGCCAAGCACTGTCCCCAGATGCACAGCATGGCTTCTTATTTATTCCAGTGGGAGTCTTAAACAGGCAAAGACGACAAAAAATAATAAGCACCCGGGGAGGAGATTAAGTTTAAGTAATAAGAAAACAAAAAATGCCTAATCTTAAATACTTCTAGTCATTGTGGGAAGGTGCTGACACACTTCTCACCTCTGCAAAGTGAAGGTAATGAGACAACTTAATTTTTTCATATTTCGAGAATGTTAGCTATGCCTAGAGACTGCAGTTAAAATTTCTGGCAAGAAATTTTCATTCCTGTGACTTGGATCCAAGTCCCAACAAGCACCTAGGCTGATATATCTGAAATAACTCACAGACCGAGTTTCTAGGTTAAATTAACGCATCCCTCTACTACTCACTTTAGGCTGAGTATGGCAGACTGAATTTCATTAAGAATATCTGGGAAGTGCTCTGGTTTGACAAGGAAATAGGGAAGGATGGTGGCAGGCAGAGGCTACCAGCTGAACACATCTGCAACCTCCTCTCCAAACTTTTATAGAAATCTACAATCCTACTGGATGAGGGGAAAAAAAAAAAAAAAAAAACCAAAAAAAAAAAAAAACCAAGATACAAGAACATTCGCTAAAGAATGCTCTCTTATCCAGACTGGCCACTGAACCAACATTAACCTGAATGCCTTGATGCCTCTGGGAGATTAAGAATTGCCCCAAAGGGAAACACTGCAAAAGAAAGGGATTAATAAGAAGTGAGTTCTAAAAACTCTTTTTTTTTTTTTTTTTTTTTAATTGTAGACAAGACAGAAATAGAGGACAACAGCTGAAGGGAAAACTAGAAATAAAATTAAATTCCTGCATACAATAAGGAATTGAGAGAGTTCAGACCTCTCATGAGATTATTAGGGCTAACAACCCAAATCAGAGAGATGCAAGATACATGTTACCATTTCTAACCCCCTATAGCATCAACAAGTCTGACTAGCTACAATGTAGAAAATAAACATTAAGGGAAAATACCTTAATAATAGTGCTAATTCAGTTTTTTTACTCTCTGTTTAAAAGTACACTATGTTCATATGGCTAAATGTTTTTGTCCAGTTGCCAGGCTGATGCTAGCAACTTTGCAGGAAATGCATCCCACTGCTGCCAGTTCCATGTCCTGGACACTCTCTACATATGGTAGGTAGGTAAATGGTTTTAAAAATTGAGAACTGTGAAAGGGTCCCATTCTTGATTAAAAAATTGGGAAGAGTTAAGAAAGAAATGTAGAATAAGAAAACAAAATTGTAGAGCTTGCTTCCCATGGAAACCCCTCCTAGCTCTTGTACTGTCTTTGTTCACTTGCCAGGTTTTCAAACTCTTCCTCGACCCACTGCTAACTTGCTGCAGAGTTACTCCCAGCTATATTTCCTCTGTTCCTTTGTTAAAGATGGAGTCCCCCAAGGGCTGCTCACAGCACTTGCTCAGGGCTACCTTCCTCTCCATCCCATCAAAGTGGAATATCTTAGTCTCCTATCAGGCATCTCTGCCTTTCACAGTTTCCAGCACTAGTTATATCAAATATGGCTGTGGAAATACGTATTTTTCCCTCCTGCTTTCTGGAGTAAAAATTTATTTTTAAAAAATGCAATTAAGTAGGACAACACTCTCCTTGTAGGAGGGAATGAGGTTTCATTCAAATGGGATTCAAGATTTACTATAATGCACAACTCCAGATTAGAAATCTTACGTATTTAGAAGTATTCATCAGTATATACATAGCTTACTTATTACCAAATGCCTCTTTTTAGTGTTTTAAGGAGGTCACATGCAACATATGAATAATATGGCTAGCATCTGGAATGCTTTTTCCAGATTACTGTCCATTACTGTTTTGTATCAGTTTAGGAGTCTTGTCACTATAAAATGCAGTTCCCTCCAGCTGAATCTTAAGCAAAAACACCAAACATAACAGATCTGTATTTCTGGTACTGTTGTAACATCCAATTTATTTGTTCAGATTCAGATCCATTAAGCTGCAATAACAGAAAATTATGCCATGTTATGAGGTAAAAGAATATAACCCATGTTCTTACAATAACAGCAAGATTTTCTTTGAGAAATGTTTAAAATTCTACACATCCCAAAGGAATTTATTGCCTTCTGCTTGCTACAGGGCAACCTGTATATAAAAAATGCCATGCTTTGGCACCAACAGCTTGCCATATGAATAATCAAATCATAAGAAGATACTTGAGAATAGTGACAACTATACTTAGAAATAGAAATGAGCTGCACAGTAATGTATTTAAGTACTTTTTAGTTGTTGACATAACAAAGGCGATTACATGTTGACCACTGGAAATATCAGTATGATGAAAACAATGGCAGAGTTTATTTCTTTAGCTCAATCTCTATCTCCTTATCTCTCTCTTTCTCTCTCTCTCTTTAGATTTTTCAAAACAGTCTGTGAACGTAGTCTTAATGGTATAAAGCTGATCCAAAAGAAACACAATTTGTATCAAAAAATGGGAAAAACTAAACTATCTCTCAAATAATTGTTATAAGACATAACAACATAACACAGTGAAGACAAATACTAAAGACAAACAGTAAATTTTAATTACAGGATATAGAAATTGAATTTGCTTAATATGACACATTGAAATTTTATTTGAATTTTTTCATGATTTTAAGAATTACAGTTTAACAGATGATGTCATAAACATTACTCTTAAAATATTTTTTTTTCTAAGATAAAATATTTCACTATGAGTATTTCCCATTTGTTTCATTTAGAGGCACTTTTTTCTACTATGCGTTTTGGAAAGGAGTGAAAAAATCATGGTTTTGTGAAAGTGTTCAGTCTTCTTTGAATTCAGTTTGTTTCTACACGATCAATCCCAGCTGAGCTCATAAATTTTACAGTGAAACTTATGAAACAGCTACAACAAATATGAGAAAGACAAGAAATGGCTGATCTGTCTTTCTGCTCAGGCTATTGCAGGATGAATAGATCAGTCTCCCAGATGTCTATTCATGCCTGGGCTGGGGAAGCCATTATAATGAAAATCAGAGTTAAAAGGTCTGGGGCCTTACCTGGCCTGGAGGTATTCTCCGAAAATCCTGTTTTTCCTGGTCTAGGAGTCGCCTAAAGAAGTGACCCCTTGAACAAGGTAAATGAGCTCTTCAGAGGCTTGAAATAAATTCCTAGGTGCAAGATGCTATTTGGTCTTTGCTATTTACCGATTTCCCTCAGGTTAACACACTTCAGCAGAAACAAGAGCTGGAAAATGCCACTGCTATAGTCTCCCATGACAACATTTTAGGCACCTAAAGTGCAGATACGGTGCCTAATGTCATCCATAAACATACTTTTCATAACACCTAAGAACCTGTAGTGTGCACCCACAATGAAGCAGTTGCCTCCACCTCTACGCACATCAACAAATTTTAAAATACCTGGCTTTTGGGACAGAAAACTGAAGCTTTGTAGAAACTAGGACATCGATGGGAGATTGGGGAAATAGTTTTAGAATTAATTTGCTACATCATAAAACTGCATTGGCACAGAAAGGGGTTGCCCTGTGTCCTCCTCCATGTCCCCATCAATGCCCAGCCCCTCATGACACCCCCAGGGCTGGGAAACAATTCGATCTGGGTCTGCACCGCGATGGGAGCTGAGCCCCGGCTGCTGGCAGCACAGGGCGGCTGTGCCCGCTGGGGAGAGGGGGGACCAGCAGCTGGGGCAAGGGGGGACCAGCAGCTGGGGCTGGGGCAGAGGAGGAGCAGCACCCCCCACTCAACGGCAGGGCAGACCACTGCCAGGACTGAAGCCCACGAAGCAAACTGACCAGCGCTGCTGTTCCATTTCAAGTAAACTCCAGTCTTCACAAATTAGCCAGACGATTCTACCTCCAGAATCAGATTCAGATTTAAATTAGTTAATTGATTGAAAAAATTCTTTAAGAAGTTAATTGTTCTCTGAGCTTGCTGAATTGCTGCCTACAAACTCAGAGACAGAAAATAGTACAGATTAAGTAGATGTAGAGAGTTTAAATTAATTTTAGGGAGCTGGATCCAATTATCATGAATATTTATTTTACTTCAGATTGGCACTAACAGAAACATGCATTGCCAATAATTTAGATATGCAAAAAGAGAAAGATCTAATCCATTACATCAAAACCCACACATTGACTTTTAAGGCAGTCTGATTTACACGGAATAACTACAAGCTCAGGTGTTACTTGAGACTCATGCGTTTTAGGTCTACGGATTCAGGATAGTTTCCCACCTGTAAAATGCAAGAAGAGATACATACATACATATGTATATATATATATAAATATATATTTATAACTATCCTTTTGGTACCAGCTGAGTTCTTAGTCAAAACTGTTAATCTATGAATGTATGTCTTCTGCAACAGATGCCAGAGAAAATTACTTGACTGCAAGTGAATTAATTTCTTTTTAAAATAATGTTTCCTCTAGCATCCTTAGTTTGAGAGGAAAGGACCTCTGAATGATCATCAGAGTTCCAGTGTTTACTCCCTCTGTATTTTAGGGCAAGCAGTTTGACCTTTCATTCCATGATTTATTCATTTATAAAATGAAGAAATGTTAACACAACAGCACTAGAAGTTATCCGTTCATAAAATGTTTTGAGAACACTGTGCAGTGGAGAGCTGTGCTACACTCTACTGCGCACCTTCTCAACTTTTCAAGCTACTTTTTTTTTTTTTCAATTTTCTGTCACTTTTACCTTTTTTTTCCCCCTAATTAGTAAATTTACTTAGAATCAGTTTGCTAGTAGAAGACCAGGCTTTAGCAGGGGGGATGCACATAGCTGTTCTCTTCTACTACCAAAATTATGTTTTCTTCTCCAGAAACTTATGCATAAAATGGAAAATCAGGGAAGAGGAGAGTACCAGCTAATGGGTTGGTGGTAGTTCAAGGTGAGAACACACGGGTTCTCATGGGTTTCTGATCTCCAAGTTTCCATGCTGCTCAGCTAACCTGCCTAGTTCACTTTGCGGGGTCAGGCCCCCCAGTACAGATAACCTGATCCCACAGCAAGATGCCTCTGCTGAGCCCTCAAATGCCCCTTGAACACCCCTCCAAGGCTGGCACCAGGACCAGCACAAGAGTAGCATGGGATGAACACAGCCAGGGCAAGAGTGAAAGGAAACGATGGTTAATTCAGCGTAATCTGTGCGTGACATACATGTTGCCTAAATGTGACTAGTTTTCCTAATTTAAACAAACGGAGAGAGGAACTCATCCATTTATGAGTAAGTATTTCTTGGTTAAGTGAGATTTCTTATCAGGTGCTATATTTTTTAAGGTTTTTAAAGCACTTAACTCTCCCTGATTGAAACGGAAGTTAGGTACCTAACATTTTCAGAAATACACCCATGATTGTCTGCCTTGACTCATGTATTAACTAGAGTTATTACCTTGATCAATTTTTTTACTCCTACTCAAAGTAATAATGAAATGGCAATTTCTTCTAGCTGTTGAAACACAACCTCCTTGTTTTCTTGCATTAACATTGCAAACCAAATAGGTTACAGAAGAAATGAAAGAGAGGAAGACAGAGATATGCATGGCTTTGTTTTCACAGCACTATATGAGAATTAACCTTGGAAACAACCTGAGATCCTTTAAAAAAAAGGCTTTGGGATGTTTTTTGAATACACTTAAGACCACTGTTTTTAAACACGAATTATCATACAGCCGCATGAGCTCAACATGAGTGCATCAAGAGATGGTAGGAGTCATTTTCAAGATAGTTAAAAAAATCCTGTTGGTTTGCTAGATTCTGTAATTGTCAATTAACTATATATTAAAATATTTATTAACTCTTCACAACGGGTTTTAAAGAGTGCACTGCTAGTAACTAAATTTTCTTCATCAGGATTCCAAACTCTGGTCTGAGTTTGAGTTTTTCAATTCAAAAGAAAGGCATTGCCATCCATTAGGGGTTTGTGGGTTTGTTTTTGGTTTTTTTTTTGTTTGTTTGTTTGTTTGTTTTGGGTTGTTTTGTGTGTTTTGGGAGATTTTTCTTGGTTTTGCTTGTTTGTTTTAAATTAACAAGTTACTATATAACAACTCCTGAATGCTAGTAAACACTAGCTTGCAAAATGGAGGCAAGAAATAAAACAAGCATAAAGGTGCACCTACTAATAAAATTGTCTTGCGCATACATATATAACTAAGAAACCCAAGTGAACATAATGAATTTCAGACTGTATAGAATGCCTGATAACTCATATGAGAAGTATGGAAAAATGCAAGGAGAAATTGTAAAGAAACAGATGTTGCACTTATAGTGAGGAACATATCTATCCTATAAACAGCATTAAAGAAACCTGAAAGGGCAATTGGACAACATCAACACTTCTAAAGTTTCTCTGGATTCATTATAATAAATATCAGGTGAAGGGAGGCATAATTTAGCTGTCTGAATTACTGGATTATGAATCAAAAGGCTCCTTTTACCATTCTGTACTCAAACCACAGTTGTATTAAGCATAAGACTGTAATATGAATTCTTAAAGGATGAGAAAATATTATCAGTTCTGCAGGTGATTAAGCCTAGCCCAAAAAGAACATGTAAGGCACATGCTTTGGAAAGCCTGCCTTTTTGTATAAATGACAGATCAAAGTGGTATTAGTAAAATTATATAATCCTGTTAAACTGGATCCTGGAAGAGGAGTACTGAGAGGCAATTTAGACTCTACCACTTCCTTAAACCACCACATTCTATTTATTTTAACTTGCAGGTCCTTGCAAAACTCTTACTGGCGTGTACATACTTTCCTTTCTGTTGAAATCACAAGACAGGACAATCAGGTTTGTTATCAAAAAACCCTCAACATAACAAACACATGTACGCATTCTTCTTGGGCTGAGGAATAGCAGTCTTCTGCTTTTCACACTGACAAATTTTATAAAGACAGAAAAATTCTCTCAAATTTGTCTTCCATTCTTCACTGAAGACTTAACAAAAAAAAAAAAAAAAAAAACAAACAAAAAAAAAAAAAACAAAACAAAAAAAAAAAAACAAAAACCAAACCCAACCCAACAAAAACATACACAGATGGATGGAGATTTCTTACATGTTTTGCACACTGTACTGTCACCACAGGACCACCTGCAATCCTGCACTGTCCAGATAGGTGTTCTCAAAAACACCTGGGTAAGCTGTTTGCCCAAGGACTATGTACTGGAGATAAGAGGTAATTAGCAAATGAGACTATTCCTAGCACTCCTCCTTCAACATTAAGTGCAGAGCTGCAGCAGCAAGCTGGCACCTGGTAGAGGGAAATGCTAGATGTGATCATTTCAATTTACACATTCAGCACTACATCCCATATGCTTGTCAATGTGAAAGTGTCAGTGATAACAGAGATACCCTAAGAAAATGCTCTGTTGAAATGCTGACATGAAGCTTTTATGTATGAAGCACACCCTCTCCTCTGGACCATCTGTAACTTCTTCCTTTTCTCATGAGGCATCTACTGGACATAAAATCTTTTCATTAAAAAAAAAAAAAAAAAAAAAAAAATGAAGTTTGACTTTAAGGAGTAAATTATAAGCCCTTAAACATCCATAAACCATTTTTATATATCCAAGTACCATTCATGTAAACACACTATTTGCTCAGCATGAAGAAAAATCTGCTGATCAGAAGTTCACTGCAATCAGATATAGCAAAATTTATAACTGTGCTGCAAAATTAAAGAAAAGTATCTGGCATTATGACCCGTATCACTATAAAAAGTTAACCAAACCAGCAAAATATGACTGGTTTTGTCTCCTGTCTCTGTGGTATAATTTTCCATGCCTGTGTTCTGTGCACATCAAACTCACAGGTGTTTTTCCAAAAGGTTTTCCAATTATTTAATAACCAGAAATTCTTTAAGTACAACAAAAGTAGGTAGTCTATTTTTGTGTGAGAAGTGAAGACTTTGCTGAATTAGGTGACCAGCTAAGGCTAAGGAAGACAGTGCAGAGAAGCTGCATGATTTCCTCTGTGCACATGTGATTTGTTTGGTGGCACAGATCATCAGAAAAGGATGATGGAGAGGATGCAGGAAAAGAAACAGGATGCCAAAGTTTACAAGGCAACGGTGTTACTCAGTATACTCCTTAAAAGATCTGGACATGGGGTGAGAAGAGAGAGATGGAAAAATCTGTTCCATTGTAATGTCTTTAAAAAGACTTTAAAAGCCTACAAAAGACATGAAGATTCATGACTATAGGAATGCACTCCAAAATCTAAAGACATAACTTAGGATACTAAATAAGTATTTAAACAAGCAATGAGTTGGGATATACCTACTGGGAGTCAATGACAGTGGATAATTAAGAAATGTCCACTGTAAGCAGGCTACTTTGTGCATTTTGGCACCTTCCTCTGAAGCTTCCAATACTGACTACCAGTGAACGAAATCTGAACTAAAAAGACAAAGACACGATGAGATAATTTACAGTTCCCATAAAAGCGCACACAATCTTAAAATCCCTAAAGCACCTTTGAAAGGGCTAGCTCACCTGGGAAATGAGTCCTTTGGAAAAATCTTACTTCCCTCCAGGACAAAAATCAGATGCAACTCTGATATGTACCTAACCACACCTTTATAAAGCCACAAAGACATTCTTCATATTTGCACTTTTAAACACTTGCAGAAAATTTGGGATACCCTTCACCATCTTCGTATCTAAATCAAGGAGATTCAGGCTCTGAATATTCTGGTTTCAGTCCCACAAAGCAGCATTAATCATGTTAAGATTCAAACCAGTACTCTATTATAGCAAAGAATGACACATTTTAGACCTGTTTTCCCTCCTGAAAATAAAATGGCCATTCATCCAGCACAGTGCTTTCCCAAGTTCCAGTGGACTCACAGATCTCACTGTTTTTTGCATCTGCTTAAGGGTAGAGCACAGCACTCCAACAGCAACACCATGACCTACACCTCTCCCACCTGTCCCATGCCCAGGTGACATGGTTCGGGGAGGTGACTTTGGGCCACATCTTCCTACAAGACAGACCATCTCCTGCCAGTCCTGCTCCCCGTATCAGTCCTCCACAGGGACACCGCAGGAATGCCAGAGCCAGCACAAGGCAGCTGACGGCGTGACAGAGCAAGAGTCAACACTCCCCACTACTGTCAGATGAAAATGTTGTAGCTCAGCATTACTTGGCTCAGCCCACTGACGCGCATGTACCCAGAAGCACGGCCGTGCCCGACCTCCACGACGCCGGCTCCCGGGGCCGGCGCAGACGTCCTCCTGCCCAGGTGCATGGAGGGCACCTGCAGCCTTGCCCTTGACGCTCTTCCAAAGGCACACTGCCTCCTGCAAACATCTTCTGATAATTAAATCCTAATACTTTCACTTCATAAAGCAAACACCTGACTCGGAGAAGCTGTGCACATATCCACATGCTCCAGAGACTTTCCTAAATAACTTGTCAGCAGTACTAATTGAAAGTGTGTAGTGTTAATATATGAACAGCAAATATATGATCAAAAATACGTATTTTCCACAGAAAGCTGCAATTTGTCAGAGGGGGAGGGAAGAGATGAGCATGTATCTATTATTGCGTAATTTTTTTATCTTTTTGTAAACTATTTATTTGGGGTCTAATTAAGAAATTACTGTTAAACATTCTAACCATATGCTGCATATGTGCTTTTTTCCCCTTCCTTTTAAACGACATCAAAGCCTTACAGTGAGCTCATTAGAAGTAGTTCAAGTTCTGATCTCCTAAACACAACATGCCCAGAAAACAACTGCAGTGCTTCTCTTAAAGTTTCTGACTATAAGGTCCAGGTGTATATTGAAATGACACAGGCAAACGTGACAACTCTAAAAAGACTTATCAGTTTATGTTGCAGACATGCTATTTTATTATCTGTTCTCCTGAGTCAGCAGAATAAGCGTTCTTGTAACCTTCAACACCTTGGTTGAGGAAGCCCAAAAAGGTGAGTGTAAAAAGCCCAGAGAAAATAAAAATAAGCATTCCAAATCATTAAATTTGGATTAACACCCAAAGACGTTAATCTACCATCATCAAAAGGAGATACCTACCTATGCTGCAGACCTAATTTAGGGGACATGACTTTATAAATGCTCAGAGAATAAAAATTAAATTTTAGCTGAGCATGTATGTACACGTTGTTAAAAAAATATATATATATATAAAAGAACCCATTTTTAAGATCAAACTATGCATGTAATTTGTTCAAAAATTAATTCCCAATGAAGGGTATACATTTGTGTGGGTAATAAAAACGGAAATTGATTCCAGAGTCTTTTATTCCAATGCCTCCTTCACCTTTAATTCCTCCAGGTTATCTTACGGATGTAGCATAATTGAGAATCATTTTCATGGAACAGCAACTTCAGATAAATGGGGTATTGGCAATGAGACCTGTATGTCTAAAAATGCTTTCATATCTAAAAAATGAAATATCATTCAGTAAACATAGTGTGGTTTGTCTATTTAAATAGTTAACTGGCATGAATAAATAAATATATATTAAAAAATCTTTTTAAGAACCAGATTTTTAGTTAACAAGCTTCTAGGAAAAGGCACCTCATGAAGACCATATTAAGGTACCAAAAAAATGTGAATTGCCTTTTTATTGATAGATCTGTTGTTCATACTCACGAGAGTAGCTTGCTTGTGAGCAGTTAACTAACACAATAATATCAAGGTATAAAAGTGCTGTATAAAAATTCTCGAAATCTTCAATAATGAGCTTTCCTCATGTTATTTCTTCATAGTGTCACTGGAAAGAATTCATTGGGCCTTATCAGACAAGAGTTCCCATTTTCTATCATTCCATTTTAACCTGACTAATCAGTTGAACAAAAGTACTTTATGTAAAATGATTCCTTTAGTTGCCTTAGCTACAAATCCCTGCAGTATTGTATAATTGAAATCTACTCACGTAAGTTAGGAATAATTAGGACCCCAAATTAAGCCAAACACAAAGTTAATTCAAACAGTCAGCTGCTGTCATTTAAATGGTTACAGAGTTTTATTGTTGCTTAACATCTCTGAATGCTTTTAAATGCACCTCTCCCCCCACCACCCCATTATGATCCCTTAATCTAAATGGAAATAGAATCAAGAGAATACATTTTTTCAGGTCACAATCACTCATAACTTGACCAAAGATTTTTCTTTAGTAAAGTTTTTTCCCATTATTGTCACTAGATTTTTTTTTTTTAATCAGCCAAATTAAAAAAAAAAAATGGAAATAGACAAATAGACAAGGTTTTGAGGTAAATAAAGTTAGAATCATTGAGTCTGTTATAAATGGCATTAATATGATGACAAATTTTTAATAGTAAATATTCAGGAAGTCTCTCTCCATACTTCAAAAGATGCTTTGTAAAAAGAAGGCAATATAGAAATGCTGTTAAAATGGATATACAACAAACCCAAGAGCTAGAAAATTATGCATCAATGAGGTAAGGTTACAGATTTTAACTCGAGTTGTTGCCGAGTTAGGACTCTGCTGATTTAACAGAGTGAAATTCAAAATAATTTATACAGCCAATTGTTATATTGTTATATATAATACATATAACAAAATAATTGCTATATTAATAGATTACAGCGTAACTGGTAAAAAAAACACTGGTGGTTAGATGCATTTCTTGACCTTTCTTCTCTCCACACTTAGTTTACACTGAAGAACAAAACACTGTATATTATAAATCCTTCAAGACAGTTCACATATGGATGACTTCCAGAATTTTGTATTCTGAATTTTAAAAACTGTATTTGCACAGATGTTTTATATATATATGAAGGGGTGTGTGTGTGTGTGTGTGTGTGTGTATATATATATATATATCTTTACACTAGTATAAAGATATAGAAGATTTAGAGTTTTTTATTACTGAGTAGGATTTGAACTGAAAGCCTAAACCAAACAGTTTATGCATGATATGCTGTGCTTATATATTTAATTTTTCTTCCAGCTGGTACATTAATACATGAAGTGATGTTTTGTGGACTCTACCCATCTTTACGGGTAATAATCTACATCACAAACCACCCGTTTGCCCTCTAGTACTTTCCATGCTTCACTCTTCACGCATGCCAGCTTCATCTGTTGCAAATTAAATGATGCAAAAGCGTAAGCAGCAAACTGTTCATTTTTGTGTACTAAAAGCATATTTATTTTAAGCCACTAAAAAGCATGATCGGTTCTAAGCCACAAACCTGTATTTGTCCAATAGAATTCCAATGGTAGATGCTAACAATGGCACAGAATACATCCCAACTTTATTCTTAAAGTAACATTTTATAATTAAAAGAAAAAAAAAAAAGACAAAGTATTAAAGGCAATCTGCAAGTAAGTTAGAGAAAAAAACTGGGGCAGTTCAGTGGGGAGAAACAGGATAAATTAATGTGAAATATTGTGGAAGGCTGATCAAGGCACATGTACAGTCAAACAGGATCAGTGGTGAACAGGCAAGTCTGACTGAATCTTACTAGGAAGATGGTTAAAACAGAATTGATATGAAATAGTGCTCAAGTCTTTAAAAAGCAAAGATTTCTCATTGCTTTTCCAGCTAAAAATGCAGCAGATAGGAGAATCTGTTTTCAGTGTCAGCTTCCTTTCAGGTGTCCTAAATGAATTGCTGGATTCAAATTTAACAGGAAAATCGCTCAAACAGAACCTTGCATTAATTGTACTTTCTGCAGGAACACAACAGTACTACCCAACTCCTGAGAGAGACATCAAAATCCCTGACAAGGGAGAACACAAAAGCCAGCTCTCCTTCCATCATCAAGATCCCTCATAAAACTCACCAAGTGCTGTATCCAACAACTGAAAGTTATGTGGTCCCCCTGGGTTTCTCACATGTATGTGTTGCTTAGGCAACAGATGAAAAAAAATTAATTTTGCTTCCCAACCAGTCTCCCACACACACGTTCTATGCACCAAGAAAACAGCAGTGATTATTATACTAGTATAAATCAAAAAACAAAACCAATTAAACACTCCCAACCACTTGGACTGGTCCAAGCTCAGAAGGAACAACCAGGGAACCTCCCCTACCACCACCAACACACCCGTGTACGTTCATACGGGTTGCCTTAATGTCACGGGGACATGGATGAATCATCTCCCTGACTGAAAGAAGGACTCATGCATCGAGCTAACATGCATAACAACTATTTAATTACACTTCAAAAGAAAGCCAGGAAATAGAGATTACAGAAACACAAAGAGCTTTAGCACAACTGGATTTTGAAATCCAGTGGAGTAGTTCAAGACTCTTTCCAGAAGGGCAAGGAATTTGGGACGCCTTCAAGCAAAAGGATTTTTTCAGCTCCTATCTATCAGGAAGAACTGCATTTTCAATTTATCATACAATATCTTCAGATTTAAGGTATAGCTCATTTACAGAACCACCCATACTAAATTTATCCTCTTCTAAAAAATGTAAAAAACTTAGTATTTTTGAAAAATAGTGAACAAGGATTGGAAAAATATCCAGCATTCACATGTCTCATTTGAAATGCCAATCCAAACAACCCATCAATGGATAAACTAGTACTATCTATAGACATGAGTAAAACTGGAGCCGATCCAGCTTTGACAGAATGAAATTATATAAAATTTGAATTGATTAGAAATAAAAAAATCTGCAGTGTGACTCTACAAACACAGGCACATAATAAGTACCATGTAAAACTGAAAAGTACAACAAAATTATTCAGGAACCTTTACTATATATGTGTGTGTTTTATTTCCTTATCTTCCTTTATTCTAGTTTTATACTTGTACAGCGTATAATTCAATGAAGTGCTTCTCTATAGCCATATTATCCAAGTACAAAGTCATACAATAAAAAAAAAAAAAAAAAAACCAAAACAATCAGGAGCAACTATAAATATTCTTCTAACCAATTGTCGTGGTTTGGGCCCGGTCGGCAGCCAACCACCACGCAGCAGCTCTCTCTCCCTTCTCTTCCAGCAATAAGAAGGGACAGAAAGCCAGGCTTGGGGTTTGAGATAGGACTGGGATGGGGGAAAAGTCCCCCTTTATGGTCACGAGCAAAAGGCAGACTCATTAGGGGAAGAAAAAAAAGAACATACATTTATTACAGACACTAACAACACATAACAGAGTAGGACAGTGAGAAGCATTGCCACATCTTGAGAACACCTTCCCCCCACCCCTCCCTTCTTCCCGGGCTCAGCTCTGCTCCCAATATCTCTACCTCCTCCCCCCAGTGGGGCAGGGAATGGGGGGTGCAGTCAGTGCTGCCACTTCCTTTATCTTCAGTGGGAGGAGTTTCTGGAACTTCTTCCCTCTGCTCCATCGTGGTCCCCCTCTCACAGGAGACAGTCCTCCACAAACTTTCTCCAACATGAGTTCCTCCCATGGGCCACAGCGTTCCCCACACTGATCCATCATGGGTCACCAACTTTCTCTGACTGAAGTCCCTCCCATGGCTGCAGCCCTTCCCGAGCTGCTCCGGCGTGGGACTCCCCCGCATGCTGCAATCCTCCCAGCACTGAATTACAGCAGCGGGGCTGCCTTTTCCCATGAGACCCCGGCCTTCTTCGGGCACAAAACCTTGATCAGCTGAGCAGGAACAACAGGCTGTAAATCAATGTCTGCTCCACCGTAGATCTTCATGGGTGGCGGGGGGGGCCGCCCTGCCGTCTCACCACAGGTTACAGGGGGGTTTCTGCTCCAGCACACCTCCCCCCTCCTTTCTTCCTCCGTTCCTCCACTGACCTTGGTGTTCATGCAGCTGCAGTAACTCCTCCTCACAAGTCCCACTGCTCCTTCACCACATCCCCTCTTAAATTTGTTATCGCAGAGGTGCAGCTGATTGGCTCAGTTTTGGTGCAGAGGTGGAGCTGACTTGGAGCTGGGGGAGCTTTGAGAAGCTTCTCACAGGGGGCCACCCCTATAGCCCCCTCCCCTGCCACCAAAAAAACTCCACCACTCACTCAACCCAGGACACCAATCAATGTTGATGAGTAAATATGACACTAATTAACCACTGTAAAAGGCCAGGAAATTTTTAAGCGTCTCTTCCATGAAGGTTACTGTATAAATATATACAGCTGCGTAACAACATGTTGGGAGTTCCTATACTATTAAGTGCATTTATGACGAGTATGGATGGACAAAAAGCCAAGAATATCTCCCTGTAAATGGTTTTATCTCCTCTTCCTCACATAACACAACCTGGAACACTATCACAAACACAGAAACAGGCACATACATGAAACAAATAGTAGAGCTGTTTGCCTAAGTCCTTTTTCTGTAGTGCTTTCACCCTACATACACTTGCTGCTATTAAGACATCTGTACAACACACCATTAGCACAGACTATATTACTTTTCTGTACTGTTTACTCACAGAGGTAGACCATGAACATCAGTGGATCTACTTGCAAGTATAAAACCCATTATGTGCTCGTAGAACTTGGCAACGAATATTAAATCGAATATCATGATACTTTATGAAAATTTTTACAATCTGATCATAAGAACACTAAACATAATAAGAAAGCCAGTGCTGAGGCATTCACTGGTATCAGATGCTTCAGGTAGTTATACTTCCATTTTAACACTACGACCTAAAAGTACAAGATAAAGACAGTGTTCTTAAAGCTATATAAAAAAGCCTTTTTACTAAGACAAATGGTATTCTGTCATCTGACAGAAAACAGAAATGAAAATAATTAAACACTTTTAAAATACAACTGTTAATAAATTATATATTTTTTCCATATTTAGTGTACTAATGAAGCCTTATGTTTTCTTAAAAGACATGTATGTCCATATTCTGCTATTATGTTCCTGGAAGGTACCTTACTGTAATAATCTAAAATACACCCGGATTTTTATTTAATAAAAGAAAACTCCCTTAGACAATGGTGTCAGTGCAGGTTAGCTGAAGGTTAAGTCAATCCCCTCTCATTGCAGTGATCAGCTGCATGGCTCACCTCACCCACCGAGGTTATGGCAAGGAAAGATGGTAAACTGAAGTAATACCTTAGAGGGCTCTGAAAATACAACATCTGCCCTTAGCACAACCCACTGCGTTTCTACAGGTTTACACTTTACAGGGTTCTGTTCTTCTTCTGAATACAGAGCTCAAGAAGATGTAAAATCTCACCTCACAGAGGAGAATGTTTTTAACTGACAAAGAAAACAGCATATCAAAGTAGTAATACTATTATTTACCTCATTGTAATTACACATTTATACTTTTTTATTTGCTTAAATTAGAAGACCGTTACGTTAACATTTCCTAGCAAATTCTCACATATGTGTTAGTACAGTATTTAAAATGGTTCTTCATGCACTCTTCTGCATGGTTCTTCTACATTTTAAAAATTTTTTAGTTTTGCTTTTGTTTCAAAAATTTAATGTTACAGCACAGGATCCTGCAGACCTCATTGCTCAGGGAATATATGAAAGGATATTCACTGCCAGCAAGTTACAGAATCTCTGGCTTTTCCACACAGTCTGTCAGTCTCTATTATCTGGAAATGCACTTGAAAAGTTTAACAGACATTCTTCTCTAAGAAGTAGTTTGATATCACTGTTTAGACAATCTCCTTTTTAGAAGATATGTTGGGCTTACACCTCCCTCAGAAAAGGAAAATGATGTCCCAGATAAGTATGCACCAGAACATCCCAGTGAAAAATGGCATGATCTTCCAGGAAAGAAACAGGACTCAGTGCAGCAGTTGCTTTCTGCAGAAACCCCATTGCTCTCTTTACACAGATACTTTCTTCTGCATAATCTGTTTTAACCAATTAAGAAAAAAACATTTCTTAAAGAATCATGAAACACATTAGGTACACATGATAAAAATTAAGATAGTATTGAAAGTCTTATTAGAATGACCCTCCAAAGGGTGGGCAGTAACTGGCTGGCCTTATTACGCTGGGCATGTTTACAGATTCTTTTCAACCTCTGTTAAACTGAGTAGTTGCCTACTAACTGTCTGCTTCATGGAGCTCTCACTGTGATAAATTCCCTGGCCAGAAATTAAATTAGTGCTTCTATTTGCTCTTGCATGACTCCGTAATGGGTTTCACCCCTCGTAGAACTTAAATCTGCTAATTAACAAAAGTTGATTTCTTCTTAAGTCCAGGGTACAAGATTTTCTGAATTCTTATCCTAGGCAAAATCCCACTAATACTCCCTAGTAAATGTGTAAGAAAACCAACATGTTTCTAGTTTGCTGAGCACCTGTGCCATATGCCTCAGACACTCTGAGTGGCTGACAGGAGGCTGAAGATCTGAAGCAATACACTAAAATAGCAAATACCTTTGTAGTGGCCCAATGTACGTATTATCTGTATTTAGTATGTCTTTTCTTTAGTAAATGCACTAACATTGGATACAAACTTAAAACTGCTTCAAATTTAACACTCAGCTCCTTGGCTGACATAAGTGGAATTTAGAGGAATTTATATTTCTCAGCATAATGTTAATTAAAATGTATTTCCAGAACAAAAGACAGGCTGTTTTTTTTTAAAAAAACATTAATACTATTTAGAAAAAAATGAGTTAAATAGATAATGAAAGCATGATGCTTCATCCTTTGGACAAAACGTAGATAATAATTCATAACAAAATGAATTAAAAATTGCATTAAACCTTGACTAAAAGAAAACATAAGCAAAGAAAATGATTTCACTGTTTCCCAAGCACTTGTGCTTCTCAAGCAGTAGAAGAGAATAGACGGCATCTAAAGCTAGTCAGAAAGGTGGACTTTGTAAGCAAGATAAAGCTTAAAATATTAAAACTTGTACAGTCCAAAACCCAATCTTAATCAGAATGTTTAGCTCTGACATCTTTTTTTTTCATATGCATATTAGTGTATCTGTCTTAACTTGCTTGAAGAGAAACCAATAATATGTATAATAAGCTTTTTACCCTGCTTTGCTATGGAAACAAGGTATGTGTGATCTCACTCTCTGACTTTCTGTATTTTCTCAGATAATTTTTAACTTGGATGATTTCACCTAATTAGAAAGGAGAAAAAAAAAAAAAAAAAAAGAAAGAAAGAAGAAAGAAAAAAGAGATTGTGTCAAAAGTAATTCATTTCCCACAGTTTGTAGAAAACAGTAAGTAAAGGTGCGGGACTCAACGGCGCGAGACCGACAGGAGCATGAACCCCCTCCTTCCGCGAGAGCAGATCGGCGGGACGGCGGGGGACAGGGATGGGGACGGGGACAGGGATGGGGACGGGGACAGGGATGGGGACGGGGACAGCTCCGGTGCAGCTGCTGTGGGAGCTCCCTTCCCCCCGGCAGGCAGCCACAGCACAAGGCCAGGGTTCACACGGCTGCCTGCGCTACTCCAATTCAAACTACTTTCCAACGTAGTTCTTTCAGTCTGTCTTTTGTAATAAAATGGTAGTTTTAAAGGCATACCTACAGTAGAATATGCTAGGAAAAGGGACAGAAAAAATACCTTTGGATGTTACATTAATATTCAAGCTCATGACTTCAGTTTTCATTCCCTTTTCCCGCCCCTCTTCTTTTCCTTATTTAGGACTGCAGTGCTTGCTGTTGATGGTAACAACAATGTTTTCCAAGCCATCACACAACAATATTGACCTGCTGCTGATCTATGTAACAGCAGTGTATAATAACTTGATGTGGTTTTCCCCTCTAGCTGCCAGCACTCGTTTGTTCCAGGTTCATTTTACCTGAAGGAACAGACTGCTTCAAAAGCAACCCCACCTGGACTGCACTAGCCAGGAAAAACAAAGCAAAACCAAGATCTTCTTAACTGAAGATATGATTCTTATTTGGATAGGCAACACTGAAATAGAATTGCAGCCTTCCTACAACTGTACTTGCTTGCTAACTCCCTGGTGAGATAAAGGCACTACAAGAGTAATGGAGTCTTTATCTTGATTGGAAAATGTTTCATTATATGAACAAATGAATCACTTCTCCACACCCAGGATCTCTCCCCCTCCCCCATCTCTGTTTAACTGTACAGAAACATTAAAATATAATAGCAGGGAATTCAGCCAGGTTTCATCTCCCCCACCAACTGCAACAACCTGTACATACACATAAGATTTCTATAAAAAACCCTAAATTCCAAGTTAGAGAATTAAAGATTTTCTTATTTCTAGCAAAAGTTAGATGCTCTTATTTTAACCTTTGTTCATGTTCGTACTTCCAGGCACGAAGTGCTACTAAAGCATGTTACACTAGGCATCTCTTATTACTGAAGCAGAAGGCAATGTAATCTTGTGAGAAAGTGTAATAATGCGGTATTCATTTTGCTGCTGTGGCTGGAAGCCAGCTCTATATTAATATTCATTTCCAGTATACAGAGCCACAATATTTCATTTATTTTAAGAATTTACAATTAATTTGGTATGATTCTGTTATCTGCTCCCAATTTCCTTCCCTGTTTCTTTTAGCTGAAAAAGCAGCTCTTATATAGACCTTAAAAAAGTAAATTCACAACTGAAGCATCAAAAGATTGCTACTGGCTACTAAAAGCAAGAAAAACAGGAACAGAACAAAATGAACTTGAAATATTACAGATTACACTGAAAATTAGCTTTCTGCAAATGGTAAAATTCCATCTGCAGAAGTTCTCAGTTGACTTTTTCCTTTCCAAAGTCAACAGATAAAATACTTAGTAACATGCTGTTTGCTACTATAACCAAACCAGAGAAAGTTGCTTGTCTGCTTTTCCTTTCTGTTTTTAAAATGTTTTCAACCACCACATAGCACTGAACTGCAAGTACCTGAAACTTTGTAAAATGTACTAGATACAGGGATTTGAAACAATTACAGTAGCAAATAAAATCCTTAGTATTTTAAAACTTCAGAAAAGGCATAAATAGATGCCTCTACTTTCTACACCTTTGTTTTCAACTAGTGCAACCACTTTTGCAATGTAAGTGCATTTATAATTAACACAAGTTATTACCAGCCAATCATAAGATTTACGATTCCATTATCCTAATACTTCCTTACCTGTGAAAGAGGCTGAAAAGCATTTTCATTTTCAGCTGCTGGCACTTTCCTATAAAAGTGAGATTATACCCAAGTCCACAGACTCAACAGACACCAAGAGAGCAGTCAGTACAGCAGCTACCAAATCAGAAATCCCATCAATGATGAAACCCTCCAAGATCTGCAGCGTGCTGCAGGAAATGCCAGTTTTCTAATATATCCTGGCAATATTTAAAAAGAGATAGAGGAGGGAGGGGAAACTGACTGTGAAAGCTATTTGAGTAAAATGAGACTTCCCCTTGTTCAGTGACCTTCATGGAGACTCCCAGGTTGCACTCCTCAGTATATGTGTAGGTTCACACACACATACCAACAATCTACTTCAGCAAAGCTTGTTTGTCAGTACAACACAAGACACAAGTTATGTTTGTCTAGGAAAAATGCTTAGGATGTTACACACTGAACACGGAAGACCACATACATTATTAATATTGGGTTTTGCCATTTTTGGGTACTAGATCCTTTCTGTTTGTATAGATCGATCTGGGGAAGTAGAGAGGGGGAGGCAGAGCAGCTTTCTTCAAGTATCTCTGAAAATTTAGCCTTAAAATTCAAAGAATTTTGACAGGATAAGGTATGTATGTTTTAAAAGATGGTGAGATCATGCCACAGATGCAACAAAGAAGCCTATATATTATATACCAATTACTGAATAATGTAAGAAGGCATGGAGGTGCTATTTTATTACTAAACAAGTATTTTCACCTTCAATCTAGTCAATCAAAATGATTATACCCAGAAATAGCCTCAAGTTCTGTACAAATATTTGTAATTAAAAATTCATAAATCATGTTTTCCTGATCATTCATTTGTGTTTCTCTGTCTATTAAAAGGGCCATGAGGACAGCTGGGGAGACAGACTAACTGGATAAAATAGTTTCTGAAGAAAAACAGATAAAGACTAGATGATAGAACTTTTTTAAAAAAGTTTCTCTCTTCCTCAACTCTTAAAGAGCTATTTTAAACACCACATTTGATAGCAGTGAAGTATTTTCCCTTTTTTTAAAAAGCAAAAATATTTTTAAGTAGATGCTATTTCTGTATGCACTTTGAGTTTTATTTCCTGAAATTTAACTTGCGTACTTCTAACCTTAATGAAGTGTTTGCCATTTTATTTTCAGCCAGCCAAATCAGAAAAGTGAAACAGGTATTCCATTTGCACTGTTTAGTTATTTTGTATCACATTTCACATATCTATACATTGCTTCTAAATGGTTGTGCAATGAGAACAAAAAAAAAAAGAAAAACAGGAAGAGTCCAAAAATAAGGCACCTAGCAATCAAGGATATTAATACTGTCACTTCAGATGCCTGAACACTGCATCTCAGTTTCAAAATACCACACTGTATCAAACCCCAAAACTATATTTTCTTTTTTCATTAAAAAGAGACAATTTGAGTCTTATAAATTAAACCTAGAACATACTATAGATATTTTTAGGTTGACATCCTAAAACTTCAAGTCATCTAACAGAAATTAATTGTATAGACCATTCATCTCATCTGCAAACTCAAGTAAAAAATAAACTAAAGTTTACCTTCAGTACACTGCAGGAAGCTGATAATGAGCAAAAACCAAAAACTTTGCATTCTGCAGCCAGAAGACACCATTATTGATCCCTGTAAGAATTTTCTTTGTATTCCTTAATGAATCCAGTTATAAAAGCCCAGCATCATCGAAACCAGTGGTCTGCATTATTCTTCTTCATACCTGGAGAAGCAGAAAATTTGGAAGAAAAGAAGAAAAAAAAAAAGTCCATCAGTAGCTGAACAACAATAATTTGGAATACCAAATTTTACTTGACATGAAGACAGAAATTTTTAATAAAAACTGACAGTACACCTGTATTGTAGCTGGGAATTTGGCAGGTTTGTAGGATGTAATCTCTCAAGGTCAGTGATCATTAAACAGAATGCCAAATAATGATACACGCTAAAGTTGAAAGTATGAATGTTATTGATGTACTTGCACTAAGACACATGAAAAGAAGGAAAAAAAAAAAAAACATAGCTTTTTCTCTAGATATAAGAAATGGGATTTGCAGATGACTAGGCTAAGATTTTCATACTCCCCAAATCTGACACAACCTGCATTTCTCTACCTCAAAGTACAACAATAAAATTAAATCTATGGCACTGCCATACTTCTTAGGGATTTGAAACATGGAGTGGCTGAGAACAATGGAGCAACATCACTCAACAGTAAGGCTCTGCAGGTCTCCTCCCTGCCACAGCTCCAGCATTCCCTTCATGCTGTACACAGGTCACTCTCCTCGGATGAGAAGCAGTAACAGCAACTTTGCCAACAAAATACTCTGGTGAGGAAGCCTCTTCATATGACTACAGTCTGCTGTATTTCTACTCAATAAACACCTTCAGAAAAACCGGAATAAACATAATGGATGAGACTCTCCTGTCCTTAGCCACTGACGAGATTTGCCTCCAACTGAGAAATATGAACCGAACTGCTCCTGTAAATGATGTAGCAAAGGAAGAATTCTTAAAGCTATCATTTGCATTTGAAAAATATAATTACAGTGATTGAGTGCAGTAGCTGTGATAGAAGATTTGACAGCAGAGTGCTCCCTTCGGCTAATGACTTCATTCTCTCACCAGCCAACTGAGTAACTACGCACACCTTCTTCCATATCTTACTGTATGAAGCTAGATCACACTTCAGCCCCAACTATTAGAGTTTGGGAAGGTAGAGAAAAATTAACTTCTACATAAAACCAATTTATTTTTAACTACAAAGCTGGCTCTCTATATTACAGTTATATGAAACAACTCTGGAAGAATGATTCTCTGAACATTGCAGCAATTATAGATCCAAAGAGCCGAGTCTGGAGCCACACTGGCTTAGTCTCTCCAAGACCAATGGACAGGACTGTGCAAATGTATTTCTGAGATACCTGAAATTAATGTTACTTTAAAAACATGTAACAATGAGTACGTAAAAATTTAAGTGACAGAATCCAAGGGCCACTTAGGAGTCTTATGAGTAGTGGAGCATGCTGAGGGCTTTAAAAATACATTTACCCTTTTGGCAAGGAGAACTGGAAAGGATAAAGAGCACAAAATGCCAGACAAAGAAATTCTATGAACTGTAGATCATTTTCAGAAGTAGAAAGTGTAAGTCCTTTTACATTAGTCAATGTTAATATTAATCAATTACAAGTTTGTTCCCTGAGCACACAGACAGCAACAAGACTGACACTCACTTTTTTCCCCAAAGAAGAGAAAAACGGGAATTAACAGAAAACATTATGGAACAATTTCTCTGGCTCTCAATGAAGGCAATGCGACTGTGGCAGAAGAGAAGATTATTAAATAGCCAAGTAGGCTTCTTTACTTGGCTCCTCTTTAAGAGGAGTGATGCCACTTCAACAGTCATCTCTCTCACACAACACAAGCATGCTTGTGATTTCTCACACAGGGAAATGAAAGAGAACCAACATCTGAGGCTGACTGATTTTATGTTTAGTTATACATAAAAACAAACCTTTTTTCCAATTTCCAACTACAGACAGGTGCTCTTCAATCACAGGTGCTTTTATCCGCACATATTTCAGCAAAGAGCAAGCGACAGAGTGCTTCAGTGCAGGACAGCCAGAGCATCGCTCTCCCTGGCACTGGCCCATGTGCCTAGAGGTAAAAGATGTGCCCTCAATTTAGATGGTGATACACCAGCTGCTACAGGACAACCCAGAAGCAGTTATGACAAGACAGTCATATTGTGTCTCTAGATCTTTTACGGTGGGCTGAGAGTGTTTTGCAACTGAATTAAAAAAAAAAAAAAAAAAAAAAAAAAAGTCAACAGAGGATGCGCTACATTCAGCAGAAATTACAATTGCAAAGGAGCTCCTGCTGAGTAAAGAAGAAAAAATTGCCACCCTGATATATCCAAAAAAACCCCTGGAGATAATTCAGCTAAAAGCCTGGGAAGAGATTGGATTAATTTTTTACCTGTAGCACCCAAAGGAAAAATCATAAAACTTTCAGACACTACAGACTAATCAGCGTAATCTCAGTGAGCAATCAGAATAATCCAAGAGAATAGATGAAGAACAGTAATGGCTAAAAGTGAAATTAAATCAGCCTTCTGATTGATCCCGGTCTGTCCAGAAGATTTTGACTTCCTGAGACTCAAGTTTTATCATTATTTCCACAATATATCATTGCTCACACAGATTCTGAGATATCTTCCTTCACCTTCAAGTGGATAGTGACATACCTGTGCTTTATCATCCTTAAACTCAACAATTCCTTGTGGATTTTTTTAAATTGGGAGTAGGGGGAAATGATTGTGTTAAATACAAAAACAATAATCAGAGCACCACTTAGAGTACCCAACATCTCTCCAGGAAATAGCTGAAAAATTTATGGCAGACTTTTTTTTTTTTTTTTTAATCGAGTAAGAGTTTCTGACCTTGTAAACTGACTTAGTAAACTGACTTATTTCAACTATTTTAATAAGAAACCGCAGTTTCTGAAAGGATATTGATGTTTCTGTGATACCAAAACCAGCAGAAACTATTTAACTAAAAATAAATGCAACATATTTTAAGGACAAATTTAAGTGCTTCGTGCAATATATTGTTCTCTCTAGATTGCTGTAGCCTGCAGACATAGAATTTAACTCAGTGTGCTGCTGCAAAAGAATTCAAAATAAACTAACCAGCCCCTACTAGATTATCAGTAACACATGTTTTTCTAAAAAAGCAAGAAAGAAATTACACAGTATTTGAAAATTGATGCAATAGGGTTTGGATTTGCTTTTTTTCTTTCAAATAAAAATTAACAGCTCCACAGCGAACAATTTTTAATGCAACCTATATATTTGAAAAACTCTGTGTGGCTCCAAGTAAAAGAATGGTGCAGTTCTAAACCAATTATTCACCCGCATAACAAAAGCTAATCCTGAAAAAAATACCCAGACATGAGCTGGAGCCAGAGAGCACTCCAGCCAGAGACACTGTCATCAGCCTCGTCCTTCTGACCATGCATCTATCAGCAATACGGAGACTGTCAGTGGCATCTCACAACAACAACAAATCCCAAACCAAACAAGTAGGACCAGGAAAAGACATATTAAGTTACTTCTTTGTAAACAGAAAAAGGAGACCAGGGTGAACGACTGTCCTGCGCAAATAACTTATTTCCCCTCAGACCTTAATAAACCTTTTCTCTGGATCATTGACTGCTTGGGCCTGTGGGCGTGGCAGAGAGAAACTCCCTAGAGCAAAAGGTTGCTTGAATTTCAGAGTGCAATAAAAGCTGCCCAGAAAATTTCAGTTGTAACTTAAATCGCTAACCTCTGGTCCATACTGCAGTCTCCCATAGAAAAAAAAAAAAAAAAACAACCCTCCACTGGAAACAGAGCGGTTCAACTTGTTAAGTTTCTTCACATATGTGCTGTTAAAGAGGACTAGATCAGTAACGGAAATGTTAATGTTCAAACCTGTACACTGCAAAGGTACTGGGTATCTCTTCATACCGCATTCATAAGCTGTGCTCCAAGTCCCGAATATCTTTGTGCCCCTGTCTTGCTTCCTTGTTCTTCTGTACTTCTGAAACTTCTTACAGACATAACACGACCGCTGCAGAATATGTGCCACTGCTGGCCATCCCTCTCCCCGCAACATTGCTCAAGAGCACCCCAGAGATAAGAGAAAGCCGCTCCAAGCATGCTCCTTGAAATACTTTAATCTTTGAAGAGAAAGGCCTCTAAAGAACTGTGGCATCCAGACTCTACTCTGTTTAACCTTCCCAAGGTTTTATTTTCAAAGCCAAAAAAGGCTCTTTTAAGAGCTTCCGGACAACTGACACAGCATGCTCAAGAGCTGCCTTTTCCCTCCTGTTCCATCCAGCTTTTCAGGCAATTAAGACAGAGGGGAATGCAGAGATCTTTCCAGCTAAGCAAGGATGGTTTCTTCTAGCTGAAAGTCTTTCAGACTAATGCTGATATATTTTACAATATAGTGCTTAATTTTCCAAATCATCTTAGAACACTGCAAAGCACTTGCAACCTCAGTCAAGCTTTAACATCCCTATTACAGAAATAAAATTTACACTAGCTTTGCAGATGTCGAGGCACAGAGAGGTAAGGAACATCAGCCATAGCTGCACAGCTTGCATGCGTCAAGGAACTAGCAGGATCCAGGCAGTCCTTCTTATAAATCCTGTATGACCTACCTTGCCACACATGCAGCACCCCCACTGCCTTTCATAACCCAGTTTATGAAACTAAGTAATTCTGTAATATATCTGAAACACTCTGAAAAGGAAAGGAGGGGGAAGAAGAGGCAAGGATAAGTAGATATATATTCATACATTATAATAGACTACTTAGTCTCCTGAGAAATCATGTGTCCACGTGCCTTCCCATCATGAGGCTTTCCCAATTTTTAAAAAGTTAAACTTCCTATAATCTGTAACAAGAATTTAATTAGTGCAGTGTGATTAGTAAAACTGTTTATGCTATATCAGTAAAATACCAGAATAAGACTAATACTGTTTATTATCCAAGAGCTACAGTTTTGTATGTACCTGCAATGAGACCCAGCTCTAGTTTTGAACATTGGATATATCTTCAGATGCACTCCTAAGTCTTCAATATGGCTATTCAAAAATTGACTTACATTAGTAACTTTGCATTAGTGCTACACTACCAGATTATAGAAAATCTTCAAAGTTACAAGATCTTACAAAAAAAAAAAATGAAGACAAGCAAGACCCCATGCTGATTTAGTTAGCATCCTTCTACTATCTATAGTAAACAATCAATGCCTGATCTGTTCCAACTAAACAAGTTGTATATTGCAAGAAGAAAAGAAAGTCTAACTCTGCTCTATCTAAAATAGGTTAACAAAGACTTGCTTTCCATTAAAAGCAATGCAACACTTAAAATGTACCAGAGTCTTATCTTCAATTCTGTATTCAACAGTCTCTATTAACTGTCACCCTGAACATCACATTTCTAACCTAAAACATCTCTTTCCAAGTTGCATAGAAGGAATACAGTATCAGTAAAGGGAATAATACACCAAGACTTGACCAAGGTCATCCAATCTTGCAACAAAAAAAAATTACTTCAGTGCATTCAGCTGCATTGTGCTCCGCAGTGACATACCCATGCGTGAGGAATGCCTGAAATGGTGTGCAATAAGCATGTACCCTAAATTGAGAATGACCACAGAAATGTCTACCCCACACCAGCCTGGATTCCCAGCTCATCAGTGCAGCAGATTATTCAAAATACCAAATGTACCTACGCAAGACATGACACTGAACAGTCCACTGACACTACTTTAACAGCGCAGCATCATAATTTAGTCTATCAGTCCACAGCAGCTTGGTGGTCAACTGCAATCATTCAGAGAAAATAAATAGTATTTCAGAGGTAAAGACGAAGATTTTCCTTCCTCATCAGCACACCAGTTCACCTTGGCCTTGCTCTTGTGTTTTACAGACAAGTTACACAGCACTCCACTCCTGACAAACCAGCTTAGCCCCTTCTCGTTAACGCAGGATAAATCCTGGACACTTTAGGGAGTTTTCATTCAATAAGCCAACAAAGTAAACCTCTGCTAGTGCTAATAAGAATGGCTTTTTTGGCTCGAGGCACTCTCTTTTGCCAAGTCTGAATTTCTGTTTTTGCCTTTGCTAAATGCTTACAACCAAGGGGACACACACACACACGTGTGGAGGGGTGTCTCACTCAATCCCCATTGCAAATTCCCTGTATTTCACCTGAATCGACACTGTGCTGCTACATCAGACCACCTCCACTCAAACAGTGCAGATAAAACCTTTCTAACATTTCTGCCCTATGTGTGACTACATCCTCCTGGGGTCTCAAAAATAAATCCCCAGCATCCAAAGAAGGGGGGGAGGGAAAGCGATGCTGTAAGTCAATTACAACTGTTATCGGCTGTAATATCTTAGTGTCATGCTGAGCATGTTAAATATGCTGATCACTTTGGACACCAGAGGCACAGTCTGAGGCTGTTTGCCATTCTCTTCATTAAACTGAAAAACAAATAGCTCTCATTTTCAAACCTATGTAGGACAGATTTTATGAACATCAAAAATAAACAAGAAAATAATGAATAGCTATAAAAAACACTGAGAACCATATGACAAACCAAAAGAAGCAACTGCAACAGCTGAAGAAATTTCAAAGGCTTTTCAAACTTCTCATAGAAGAGAAATCCTCAAAATAATCTATTTATATTAGAAGATACCATTCCTTTCCCTTGGAAAAAAAAAAAAAAAAATCACTAGACTAACATCAACCAAAGACACTGCAGTCTTGTAAGACAGTAAACTGTTTGTTGACAGCCTTGACAAGGCTTTGCAAAGGCCCATATTTCTCAAAGCTGTTATGCCACTTTGCTGATATTTTTTTTTTTTCCTCCCATCCAATGTTTTTCACAGCCGAGAATTTGCTTGAAGTGGAAGTAGACTGAAAAACAAAACAAACAGAACTAAGTCCTGGGACTGTGGTCAGACATGTCTGTACCTGTGCAGCAACGCGGTGTTTCTCTAGCTGACTGCCAGGATTTCAATGCACCCAATCTGCTTTGTGACCACTCATCACTGGGATTAAGCAGGGGAATGAGTTCAGATACGCCTTTCACAGCTGACACGCTGAAGTAAGACAACCTCATTAGACCAGCACAGAGCCACCAGCAAAACACCCACGAGCTACTAACTTCCAAAATAAGATGAAGTTACAGGCAAGAGCACACAAGAATACATTTTTAACCATACATTTACAGCACTTTTACCCATGCTATAACTGGGTAAATGGGGGCTGCGTAGCCCCAATACACTGGTCCTACAACGAAATCACTGTCAGGGAAGGCTGTGCTGCATTCATGCACAAACCTCACTTTGGTAGCACTGATCCCCTGGAAACTGCTGCATTGAAGACTTCTTTTCTAGGCATGTGCCAAGGCATATTATCAAAAAGATTCATGCAGATCCTGTTTTAGCATCCATTTTAAAGCATCCCATTTTCTATCAGTTGTATTTAAGATCAGTGTGGTCTGCATTCAATATAAATGATATGGTTCAAGTTTCAAGAACAAGCTTGTGTGGGCAGCAAAGTCACTTTTGATTACTTTTAAAAATTCTATCAAAAACCTTTGTTGTCACCAAAGAAATACCAACTCTTTAAAAAGTAACTGAAAAATATTTGTCATTTTTTAAAAATCAGAAGCAGGAGGCACATACATATACATACAATGCACTGCGCATAATTTGTGGCATATCATTTGCTTAGAGAAGAATATGGTTGTAATGTTAACATCTGTGAGACCATGGCCTAATCATTGTGCAGTGAAATATGAAACAAAATCAATGGTGGCACATAAGATGTAATCTCTACTGTGTTTGGCTCACTGCATTGAATCCTTGACTCATAAATCATTGTTACTAGCCATTCCATGAATCAATATTCAGATTCCCACTTGGTCTTTACATATGACCACTAAACGAAATAATAATGACCAAAATCTGTCATATATTAGGTTATGAATATTACCAAAAGGGATTTCTTGGGAGCAATGAGGTAATCTAGGATAAAATACATCAGATGAGTCTGCAAAGAAATGTGAAAAACCTGCGAGTAATATAGTGACAGCAGGAGAAAGGTATTTTTAAATACCTCTTCTTCCACCATATCCTCAAGTATTAAAATTTACCATAGCATCACAATAATGCATTTTATTAAAGACCACTTCAATAACGCATACTTTTAATTACGTTCTAAAACATGCTGTACTTAGGCATTTTTCTTCTGTCAAATAACCCCTTCTGAAGTTATTACTACTTTTGTTTCTTTTATCTGAAGCACAATTAATATTACAATGATCAGAGAGTAGTATTTTCTCTACCAGCAGACTGAGTCAGGAGCTTCAGATGACCATATTTTAGTTTCACTAAAACCCAACAACAACAAACGAAATTCTAAAACTAATTTCAAAAATCTGTTTTCCAAACCATTCACAAGACATTTAGTTATTAAAAGGTAGTTGATCACGTCTTCCTGAGCAACCTGAGAAGGGCTATACGCTACCATCCCATACTTGGCCATGAGCCACATCAAAATTTGTAATTTTGACAACAGAAGAAGGGAATAAAAGATGGAGACCTCAATTACATCACCTCTGAAAGAATAAATAACTAAGAATGGTCTTTAACTGCTTTCCAAGCACACAATAGATTCTTCAGGCAAGTATGACTTACAGGTAGAAACCTCACTGAAATTGCAAAACCCTCTGGAGGACTTCAGCATGTATATTAAGTACAAAAAAAAAGAACACATTAACAGAATAAACATCTTTCAGGTTCACCAATTTTGCATATCACTAGCACTTAGAAGTAGAAAGCTGAAAACTCAAAAATCATGAAATAAAAATCGACCAACTCTGTTTTTCTTCCCTCATCACTGGCTCTTCCCATACTCGTATTCATGGTGAAAACAAGAACTCAAGGTGAGAAGCCATACACAACAGTACTGTACAGACAGCACTAACTCTCTTCCTTGCATGTACACAAAAATATACGACCAAATTATGTAACTGTTGCTCACACATCATCAAGAATGTGCAAAACATATGCAATAAATATGGCAAATAAATCTTCAGTGTCTATTCAGAGAGGACCTGATTCTGCAACAAAACAAAGAATTCACTTCTGTTACTGGATGATGGGCTCTGTAAAGATGTACGAGTTGCCTAGGCATCCAATGGTGCAACTATAGTTAAGAGAATTGCCTTGTACAATTTAATAAGCAATGAACATTCAGGTGACTATTCTTAGCTGTGCAAGGCAGCTGAATGACTACCAGTTATTCATCAGAGCTCCTTTAATTGGGGTGAACTGTGAGCTTTCTTATTTATTCAAACGGTAATAGAAAAACAGAAAACTATTTCAGTGACTTTTTTTATTCCTTCTGCAGAAAGGCTAAGTCAAAAAAACTATAATGATTACATTTGAAGAAGCTATGAGCAAAAAGATCTGACATACAATTCAACAGAAAGCCTCGTTCTACGTGCATGTCCCACTGTGTAAAACTCTTCTCCCTAGTACCCTACATAGTAATCTTTCTTCCTTGGGGTGGGGAGAGAAAAACAGAAAAAAAAGATGTATTGTGGAAACAGTGAAGGCCTTTTCCATGCACTGTGAAAAGGGAAGTGTGAAGTGGTATCTTCTAACTATGAAACAAAATGGAATATGGGTTATCTTCCAGCACTGCCATGCCAGCCATATGGAGCACTTGAGGACAAAGCATCCCTAAACTGCTTTCATTTGAATAATTTTTAAAAAGGAATTAATACTTTTTAAAGTATTGAAAAGAATGAACTATTTTAATTGGAGTTATTAAAACCACTCTGTTTCCCATAATTTTATTTTATTTTAATCATCCATACAGCACAGCTTATGTTTAAGATACATTTTAAACGCATCTGTTAGCAGCAACATGACGTCTGATATTCTTGGTCTGCTTGATGAAACCACAGAACTGTGTCACACATCTGTGATTTTTTTTTAAATAATTTAGGTCTTGGTAGCTCAATGTGACAATGACACTGCTGCTCTGGAAAAAAATCATATTTTTCTTTAATTAGGTTACATTATGATTTTAAATTATAATTTATTTAGCCCTTCACAATTACAAATACTTAATGGATTTTATTTTATATTCTTTTAGTAAAAATTAAAGACTTTTTTTTTATAAAAAACCTGTTCTTCATATGTTCTGCTGCAGGTCATGAACTGTATGTGCAACTAAAAAGAAAAAAGTAAGTCTACATTTGTCTATTAACAATATTTATAAGTGAACAGAGTGGAAAGATTACAAAATTTTAATAAGAACATTATATTATAGTAGCAATAATCTAGGTGTTTTACTGGGAAGTGAAGTGGATTACCGTAAATGAAATTTTAAATGTCCTTTCCATTTTATAGATAACACAAAATGACTCTTTTCATGTCTCCAGCGATAAGGATACATGTGCCACACATTTAAATAGTGCCTTCACCCTATCCAACCCTGCTCATGAATTAATAATTCAGTGACATTAATACAAGAAGATAAATGATAAAGAGGTTACAGCACAAGGGCCAACGGTACACATATACTTCTTTTAGAACAGCTAATACCTCTCTGCCAATTACAGTTAGAACTTTTTAACAGTTTTCAATGGCATTTTTACAATCTAAATAGCAGCTTATGCACACACAATTTCACACAACTCAAGCTTAATAAATCTCCTGCTGCTACCAAACAATCATTCTGGGGGATTAAAGTGCAACATCTGCTAACATTAATAAGCATTTTACACAGCAATATGTATAAAAGCAGTTGCTATCAGTCTTCTGAAAAAGCTTCTAAGACTGGTTTGGCATAAATTATACCTTTATTGTTCAACTGGTAACTTTAGCTTATGGCAACAATAAGGTAGCTATATTGCTATATAGTGGGAGAAAGCAACAAAATTATATACTGACTGCAATTATCATTTGTAGTGGAACAATTTTCAAAAAACTTGAAAAATAAACAAAATATGTAGGTATTCAAAGAATGTAGGTAAGAACCTAGTAAAGTCCCACGATTCCAATACTTAAAATAAACCGAAGCTACCAATTTGTTTGCAAGAGACAATTTTTCTCCTAATACCAGTTACAGCATTTAATCCACCTTGGCCTTTTTTAATTTTTATTTGTATTTCTACCAAAGCAGCATCTATTGTGAAAGGATGCATGCCTTTCCAAGGCATAAAATAAATATCAAGGGGGTTATTTAATTAGGAATTCCAGCATACATTTTTAGGTAGAATTTGGCAAATGAGCATGCTTTGGAGTCAAGAGACGTGTAACATCAGCTTGAGCCAAGAACACAGTTGGCAAGCACAGCACAAACTTCTACACGCAGCCCTGCCAACGCAACTCAAGCCCTGCAGTTCAGCCGTGGACAGCCGAATGCCAGAGCCTGCCAATCACCCCTTCTCTGTAGTGAATAAAACAAACGAAGTCATATTCTAGCTGGTGTTACCATTTTATTGTAAAGTAGTTTTTTAAATGCTTTTTAAAAAATGGAGAAATAAAGTATTTCAGACTCTTCACTGGCTCTACAATCTTAGTAAATGGAAAAGAACCAATAGTCACTTTTGCAATAATAGACATTATAACACTTAAAATACCTTTGCATCGCACTCCAAGACAATTTTGTTGTGTGGACACATGTGGGCCAGTTATCTGCAAGCTCATTTCCTTCTTTTATGCAAAAAGACATTTGTATCAAAAATATCCAGAGACACAGAACAGCAAACTGGATCAAATAAGTATGTAGGAAATATTTAATCTACTTTTTTTTTTTTTTTGCAATTGATTTTGCCTGATTTTTTTCATTATAAATTGCTTAAGCATTATTGTTTTAGCATTTTTTAAAAGTCAAAACATAGCTTTAAAAATTACTGTTATCACATTCTACTGACATCGCCGACATTCTTACTTGACATGTTGTAAATGAGATGAAGAAAATCAAAGCAATAAGATAATAAGAGATTCCAGCAATGCCAGTGCTTGACAGTAAACTAACACTCAGGACCTTCTGATGCTATCAGGCTTTAAAGTACTCACAACTAGGGCTGAAGCCAGCCTTAGCCAAGGAAAAAAAAAAAAATCAGTCATTTAAGGACAGAAGGGAAAAGCTTAAAACAAAAGGTAAGTACATTTAGTATCTACTTTTTCCTCAGACTGATGGTTTCTTCAGGCTGAAGTCTGCACCTGCAATTCCCATACATATTTCAAAGATCGGAATCACTGTCGCCGGAGGAAACACATGGGGATTAAGAACCCAGATGCCTCAGTGACACAAACAGTCTTTTTTAAATACAGCTTGAATTTTAGATAACAATTTTAAAATAAATTTGAAGCTACTATGTGCTGCCTGTAAAAACGCAGCTTTATATTAAAGTGACAAATTCTTACTTTTTTTTTCTTTTAGAATAGAAAAACATGATATTGGCACACGACTTTGTTTTCAGACTATTCCTCCACCCGCACTCTAATTCTCACTTCAGACATATCCCCTGCCATGTGCTAGCCTTACACGTTCCTGAAGATTTACTGCTGCTGTAGTAGTCTCATGGCTATTTCAAATCCAGGTCACAACTTTCCACAGTTACTCAGATTAACATCTGCAATTTAATCTATTTTAACACAAGAATTCAACAGCGCTGAGACAAAAAAACGAGGTGACTTTTTTGCTCAAAGATGACTGAATATTAAATATGAAATTTAACAGGTTTTAATCATAACAGTTTGTAAACAGTGTAATATATATGTCTACCCTAATTTAGTAAAATGGAATTCTCACATAACACTCATCAAACTGAGCACAAAAAAATTGTTCTGGCATTTCACTAAATTAAAATCTTCAGTCCCCACAGCAAGAATGCACAAATTTAGATTTTATTAATACCTTAAATCAAGCTCACTTTTATGAAAGGCAATTTACAAGTCATCTTCTCTTGTGATAGCGAAGAACAGAACGGGGTCTTAAGCATATTTTTACAGACACTTTGATGACAGTCTAACCTTTTGGTCTGATTGCTATTTTTAACAAAACCAGCGTTTTCTTTGAAATCTAGCAAACTCTTGTTTTCATGAAAATAGTTTTAAGCTTTCAGTGACAGTGTCTGACAGCTCAACAGATAGACGGTAAATTTAAGAGAAGTTGTCCCTGTTTAGAAAATGCATGCCGTTTTACCAGCTTCTCATTCAGCAATCTGAAAAACTCCAAATTCAATCTTGATCACCGTATTTCACAGTTTGTCCAAAGATATCATATTGTGCAAAACCTTCACACTCACAAAACCATGCAAGTTATACACATGACTAACAAGCCACCTTGATTTAACTGGTGCTCTACGTGCTTCAATATTTTAAATTTCTAACACTAAACAACACTATCAAACCTCCTGCATTGCAGGCACTTCTGCAATGGATTACAAATCAGATGCACAATGAAATCATCGTCATCAAGTAGACCCCCCCGTACTGCCAGCTACTTACCAGGAATCAGTGAAACTCACACTGTGGGGCCAGAAAAAAAGAAAAAAAAAAAAAGAAAAAAAAAATAAAGAAAAAAACAAAGCCAAGAGAGCATGCAGAGCTGAAAGATGGCATCCCCCCAGCTACTTTCAAGTGCAGTGGAAGTGGGAAAGCCCTTGGGTAGGGCGCAGAAGGAAAGCAAGCAGATGGAAAAGGGAAGGCCTAAGGAAAGATGCAGCAGTGCGGGCAGGCTCGCCCTGCCGTGCCATGGGTGGATGTGTCCGGGAGCCTCTGCAAAATAAAGAAGCAATTGGAGGAGCAGAGAAAGACTGACAATGAAGGAATGCAAGCCAACAGGGAAAAGAAAACATGCAGCACAGTACAGAAAAGGGAAGGACTCGCTAGTATAAAATATCTGAGTGTAATTTGATTTCCTTCAAGCAGATTGCCAGCATTTAGGATCAGTTGCCACACTCTTATAACCCAGTGTACAAGACTTACTTCTATCTGGGACACAAATGCAAGCTACACTAAGTGTAACTATTCGCTTTTTAATCCATATGAAAAGCCCACCAATCTACATTAGAAGCCACGAATATGTCTGAAGAATGAGTCAAGGCAGTAATAAACGTGGAAACCGAGAAAGGTAATATTGGCACTGAATGTTACAAGACAGGCCAGCATGCACGTGCAATGAGATGCATGTCTGTGTGTGTACCTGCATACAATTATTTAGAAATATTTATAAATATGATTATTTGCAGAACAGCAAATGACTGATGATCTGATAGTGTAATAATAATAACAATTTTTAAAAGCTTAAAAAAAGCTGACTACAATTTCAACACATCTATTACATTCCGGGCATATTTTTTTGTTTAAAAATCAAGTCCAGAAGAGGTTGTGACAGTAACAAATGCAGAGTTTATTTCTGGGTCACTATCGGGTTGAACTAAGATTTTATTTCTGGAAGAAGAGAAAAAGAAAGACAGGAGGATGAAGAACACAGACCAAAATGGAAAGGGGGGAAAAAAAAACAAACAAACAAACAAAAAAAAACAGTCAACATACAGAGCCATCTTCTCAGATATGTAAGAAAAAACAGAGCAACAGTCAGAGGCATGACAGAACACTTCACCTGACACTGCCTGGCTATTAACATACTCTCTAGAAGTTACTCAGTTTTATTTTAGTATTTCTTTAGGCAAAAGGCGATTTCATGGTTTTGACCTAAAAATAGCTGCTTTATAGATCGTCTCAAAATAAAAATATCTAACCCACTATTACTATGGTGTACAATACAAGAACTTGCAGCAAGCACAGTGTAAGATTTCAACAGCCAGACATTTTGCCCCAATGATTTCTGGTCACCAAAACAAATTCACTGTTACAGGACTGTTTTAGGACAACTAAGTAAACATCACTTTTTAGTAAATAACAACACTGTGGAAAAGCCAACTAGAACATGTACACATACAGTCCAGCTAGCTGAGAGCAATACGAAGGAAACCAGGCTCTTCCTGGCTGGAAGCAACCTTTGTCCATGACTCTGAATAAGAGTCTCTTTTCCTGATCTGCCTCACAATTTTATCATATGATAAACTGGACACTTTGTGTTTTTGACTAAGTACCATATTAATAAATACCCAGACATACATGTACTCAACCATACACACATTCATGAGCAGACATTTATTTACTATTGTTCAACTTTTGTTAGTATTTCATTCACTTTCAAAAACATTTATAAAAAACAGTCTCTAAGAATAGCTTAAGATAGCTAAGAATAAAAATACATTCAGCTAAATACTTTCAAATATTTAAGTATACTACTAAATGCTGCATTCCCTTCTAGGAAGTTATTTATCTTGCAATGACCATTAACAGCTCTAACTTCGCAACAGCAGGTACTGATTGCTTCAATATTCACAAAGCACCAATTTCTTAATACGTGGACTTAACCTAAAAGTCCATTTCCCACTTTTCATTTTGAGCCCAAATCAATAAGCCATAATTATGACTTTTTTTCATATTGTTCTTCTATTCCAGGTACTGGAATATAACTCATTAAACTGAGGTTGAACTGGCTGTGGTATGGGAGGAAAGGTACCACTGACCTTCTACTAAGGACCAAAGCATCAGTAATTCAAGCTGATTGGGAAACACTATTCAACAAGACAATTAATTTTTAAGAATGTGGTAGATAGTAACAAACATCACAGAACAATTTGAAAATTTTGCAAGAATCATCAACAAAGTTTACAAACATGAAGCCTTTGAAATAAATAAATCTACCTATCTACTTGCTCCAGGTTAAAAACCCTGGGCTCTAGAAATCACAGTCCGGAATCCAGCCAGCAAAGCTACAAGCATCGTCAGTGACCCAGGGGTACTCTCCTGCTCCAAATATGCACTAGAGTACTTTGTGCCATATACTGTGCTGTACGGCTTAATAAGGTTTGTCAACACAACTCTGAGGGTTCTTTGATGTTAAAGCTGTTCTGTTGCAGGTTCCCCCTCCAGAAGTAAGCATTCGGTGAACGGAATGTCAGCAAGTACACCTGAGAACACACTGATTTAAAAAAAGGAAAAGAACAACCTGCCATGCAAAAATTAAAAATGCAAAATACAACTATCCTCTAAGGTGGCTCCATTTCCTACACATTTGTAAAACTGCACAGACTCCAGACACGCCGTTCCTGGAGATGTTCCTGCAAGCTTCCCAGGGTCCCCACGCTGCTCACCTGCAGCCCTGGATGGGGACGCGGTCGAAGACTCCCCCAGCCCCAGCACTTACATGTGCCCTTTCCGGGAAGAGAGATAAACAAATCAGTGTTTCCCATGGAGCACAGGATGAACCTTTCTGCTCATAAGTGCTCTTAAGGTTTCCATAGTGAATGTCATTTACATGAAGGCATTATAAAGGTTCCCACATGAAAATGCATCTCTGGCATAATTACATTCTTTCAAGTTACTTTTCCTCCCACTTGCTATAGTTCTTAGGTGAAAAGAAAATATTGACAAAACAGGACATGAGGGGGACATAAGATAACCACAGATTGAAAAACATGAAACCACCGAGCCATTTACAACCGTTTTTTTTTAAAAACTTCAACTCTTCATTGTTACTGGGCAGCCTGAGATCAACTGCACATGGTAAAATACTCTTTAATTTATAGCCTAAGGGGTTTTCCATGTTTAAGGGGAAGGCGCATGTAAAGAAACACAGTATCTTTCTCAACCCGTCTGTTCTTTGAAATGTCTTCATTAAAATGGAGATTTTGACTTTTTGACTGTGAATAACAGAAAAAGGACAAACCTGGTTTCCAAGGATCTTCATCTGCAGACAGCGCACACAACACTCCTCTCTTTTGTCTCACAACGATCACACTTTTATATCACAGGCAATTTTTGAGGCGGAAGGGCAGATGGTTCATGATGATTAGCTAAGTTAGTCCTAATTACACCTTTCTTTTATTATATATGTATGAAGCAACTGAAAGAATATAGCCACAAATTCAGATCTGTAGCGCAGAAGGACTCCCACTTTCCCAGATCTGAGTTGCAGCCATGACAGAGGCCACCACCACATGCAGGATAAGTTACCTATCAGACCATGTCACAAGAGAGATCCAAATCACAAACCTACAGCAAAAAGGTGCTCCCATTTCTTTTTCTTTTTTGGGGGGAGGGAGGGATGGAAACACCTGGTAAAAATTGTACACAGCATTCACAGTTTTTCACTAACACTGCAGTAAAACCACAACTTGTTCAACAGTCAGATGGACTTGACTGAATTTTAGAGAACAATACTGGAAGATACTTCTTTATACCATTTGTGAGCGATAATAAAATTCCACCTAGCATATTGGCTCAGTTGGTTTAGCAGCAGCTAATATTTCCTATATGTACAAGAAAGGAACAGTTGATCCTTCAGGTAACTTAAATAATGGCTGTAATTAAGTGACTGAGGAGGTATTAATTGTTTCTCTCAACAGTGCAGAAGTCGTGAACACAGTTGTGCAAACTGCTTAACCATAGCACTAACACAGCAACAAATTTTTCCACTGACCCACGTATTTTTCATAAATCCTTACTGATTAGTTTTAATAATCTGTTAATGCTGCAGCTTTATTTGGTGTATTGGTTGTTATGTGTCTCTTTAAAATATAAACAGAAATAATTTACTGGCTATCTTTCAGCAGTCCTACTATAAAATTTTCATTTATTTGACTTTCCTTCAATCAGCATACAGGATTTTGGTAATTACGTTTTTTTAGAATTTAAAACTGTATTGAACAAAAAGAATTGTTTTAAATAATTGTTTCAGATATTGAGTGATTTTCTGTGAAAAATACACAAGAAATATGAAATTTATTGTTTACAGAATCTTAGCAATCACATGCAAAGATCAGTCAAAGCTGATTAAAAAATAAGATAAATTTAATTAAAATAAACCAAACTTTTAAACCGGCTATTAATTAGATAAGTAATAGAAAGATGCTGATTTCACTGTAAGTTACTATATTATTATCTTTAAAAAAAAAAAAAATTCCGAGGTATACTTCAAACATTATACTGGTTTTATGTGCTCCGTTCGGCAGATTTTTCAGTCATGAGCCAAGAACTGCTGATTACTTGCATCCCAATTGCCAAATACAAAAGCTTTATTAGTCTTAACAGCACTGCTGTTGCAAACAGACAAAGAAATATAAATAATAACAAAAAAGACAGGAGGGGAAACAAAAAAAAGACAGAATTATCCTTTCTTCAGGGTTAGCTGTCTGTGGGCAGTTAAGTATGACTTACTGTGGCTTCAGTTTTAATGCACACTACAAGTAAAATGACTACAGTGTGGATTTGTGCTTTGAATTACTGTCTTGCAAATAGAATACTAATTTTAAGAAGCCAATCATTACGGCATTTGTACACAAAGAAAAATGGTTAATCTTTATCTTAGTTATAGATACATATCCAAAAAATATTTCAGAAGAGCACATAAGGCTAACAATTTGATAAGAATATTTCTGCATCTACTTTCCTCTTTCAAACAGAAATTGCCTCCTAAGACATTAGAAAACTTTTTTATTGGTAAAAATGTGTATAACAAATTCACTGTAACCTATTTTAAAATACTTTTAAAATAAATTATAAATAATTTTAATATTTAAAGTATTGATAAAAATGCCTTACCTCTTACTAAATTTTTATACATTATTTGCCCTTTTATTCTAAGTACTGGCTTCTTCTTAGTGTATAAAAGCCAAGCACTGTCCTCAACAATGCAGTCACAGTTCATGCTCTTAAATCGGCTGGAGCTCCACATTCATCAGGGGGTAACATTCGTCCTTTTGTGTCTTGTTTTTACTTACAAACAAAAGATACAATCGTTTTCCACAGTTCAAAATGAATGAAATGTGAAGGCAATCTAAGAACCTACAGGAGTTTTTCTAAAACAGAAAACATTATTCTTCAGATCATCATTCTAAAGACAAAACTAAAGACAAAGCTCCAGAATTTTGCTCTAGTTGTGTAAACACAAGATGTATGAGTAGTCATACATTGCTATCATGATTACAAAAATAATGAAATTTTGAATATTCACTGTTTAATGCAGTTTTTAGGCCCCAGTTATTTTCCAGTAATCCACCAGAAAACATATAAACCTGTGTGCAACGTTACCTTCTATCAGCACATTTTCAGAAGTGGAATATTTCATGTCAAAAAAAATAGGTGCATCTTTCCTCTGGCTTATGGTAATCAGTAACAATTTAAAACAGATGGGTACAGGATCTTTCTACATAAAGTCTTACACATAGAATTAATCTAAAACATCCAGGAAATGTCATGTCTTACAAACTTAACTAATATGGAACATGTATTGTAAAGTTCCTCTACAATAAGAATTGCCATCTATACATTTGCTTAATCTGGAATGACCTGATTATCATTTTGTTACAGCAAATCATGGAAAGAAAGGTATTTTGCTTGTTTAAATATTCATTATTCCAGTATTTATTCAATTATACTTCAAGATATCATTTTAAAATGTGTGGCTATTTCAGCACATATTGCCATTCAGACTGCTGTTCTACTCACAGTTATTCATAAATGACTGTATAACCTGATGTATTTAGTTCCATCAGTCCCTGTTAAGTGTTTTTTATTGATAAAACATAATTAGTTTTACTAAATGTGACTGGTACATTGCTTCTGCCAAGTGAGCGAGTATTAATGTCTCACTTTTTTTGTTTTTAAAAAAAAACAGATGGAAAATTTTAAGAATTAAGGAACAGCTTGAATGTCGCTTACATGAAAACTGTACAAGTATGACATTATTGTCACTTTTGTTGCTTGCAATAATTTTTAAAAGTATCTAAGTTACTTATCACCAGAAAAACCTGGTGCTACTGAAACAGAAAATGTGTGTTACACTACAGCTAAAACAAAGTAACATGATTTTATTCAAGTAGGCTCTTCCAATGTAGCAAGTATATTGCCATTGTTCTACCTTCAAAATACAAGGATGTTAAAAAATGTATCTTAATCCCAGCAGTATTATCCTCACAACAGAATTAAAGTTACATACACGTCTTGATTTTCATACTGTACGGCAATGTCCACTGAATGGAATTTCTGAAACATCCTTACCTCATGGGGAAAGAAAAAGACCCAGTGTAAAGAAAGATTATATCCATTGCCTCCCTGTAATTCCTCAACAAGATTAAATAAAGAAACCTCTCTTTCTTCATCACGACTAATACATCAGCATTTTCCCATGCAAAAAGGATGATGCAACTTTTCAACTCCTAGCACCCATCAAAACCTCTACAAAAGACATTATTGATATATTTTCTCTAAATCTTACCATTATAATCCTATTGGAGTGTAATTGCTGTGGCTAATATTCTTACCCTGTTATGAAAATGCTCAACATAAATGTGGCACTGAGTTGTTAAGATAATACATGATCATGCTGTGAGAGGGTAATACCTATACAATAGCCCTTGCCAATACCATAAATCTCTTTATTAGACAACAACCTATTACAGGAGATCTACTTAACTGTTTCCCTACTTAGAGGGCCATTTGGTGTTACAATAACAAGCTGACTTTTCACATTAGCAAGGATTAGCCAGTATAAATAATAAATTGACACCGAGTTGCTGCTCTTTTAGATATGGTAAATCTTTCCTGGTGTTTAAAAAGAGAATCCAAACTAAAACCCTAATACCACATCATGCTGAACATATGTTAAGTTTAAAGTTCTGTTAGTTTAAACTAACAAAAAAAAAAAAAAAAAAATCAACCCTCGAACCAATTTATGTGGCAGATTTATTACAGGAGAGCATGTTATGGAGGGCTGTTTCTGTTTTATGGAATGTGCATGCATACTGCTTTACTTCCTAACAGCATCATAGGAAATCATCTTTAAATTTACTGAAATATTTCAAAGTAAAATGACTGCCACCATTTTTCCAGAGATAAATAGTGCAGAATTCATTTAAGTACCATCTATTATGTTTCTTGCTCAGCAAGCAAAACTCTATTATAAGTGAATTACTTTCTTCTCTGAATTCGTAACTTTTTGAAGGATCACACACTCTTACCACCCAAATAACTATAATACAAATTACAAAATCTGCAATACCAGATCCTTTCTTTCATTTTGCTAGGTTAAGGAAAATCAATATTTAAAATAAGCATTTCTGATTCTTCAAGACAGCTTTTAAGTTACAATTTATAGATAAACTTAGGTGATGATATTCCTTGATCTTTGTTGTCAATATTCTTCTAAAGCTTAAGACAGCAATCCTTACCACTGTTTGCTTGCTTTAGTCCGACTCTATGAATTCATCAATTATATCTGGGTGAAACTCATTTACCTTTTTATATTTTGTAACAGAGAAAAAGCAAAATTAAAGAGCCTTGCATCTGCAATCACCCTGATTATGATTCATTACACTGATTGCGTAAATAGAAAAGACTTACCTATTGCTTTTTGGCTATCACACTACACTGCACGAGTTGTACTGAAGACCTGAAAGTACTGTGTTGTCTCTCTCATGCTGACATTTTTAGAATCAGAGATGACAGTTTATGCAGCAAAAATCTGCTTCCTGTCATACGAACTGTCCTCTTGCACCTCGACATGCAAGAATTGTTTTCCTCAGTTCCTTTTTAAACTTTCAATAAAAAGGCACTTCTTTGAAATATGAAGTATTTCTAAAGTCAGCTTTCACTTACTGACATTTTAAAATTTTTGCCCGTTGTTATTTACTGTTACTGATGGACAGCCTTTTTAAAAGCCATCTTGCAGAGCCCTTCTGCTCTGCATAACAGAGAAGGCACTGTGAAATGAAAATGTACTTACTGGAAACAATTCAGCCCTGAATGCCTTGATTACTCTGATTATCTCATATACAAGCTCCCTCTGCAGGTAATACGAAGAATGAGCAAAAATATGTGGAAAAATGTGGGTAACTGCCAGCATAGGAACCCAAATAATCGGTCATCATTTTAAAGAAACTCCCCCAGGAATCCCTGTCCAATGTTAACTGATGTAAGGAGTTATCACAGAAAACATTTTTTTGTTTTGTTTTGTTTTGTTTTTTTTTCCAGCTCTGTGTCTCTTCTTGTTGCCTCAGAAAAGTTAAACATGCAGCTTTAGTATTTCCCACATCAAAATACACAGATTTCCTTTTCAAAGTCACACAAATGTTTTCACGGCAGGCGAAAAAAAAAAAAAAAAAAGAAATTGTGCTGCTTACCCAGAACCAAACAGAAATGAAAGACCACCCCAAACAAGAAAACAAATTAATCCTATCTGATACATCTCCCTCACCCAAAACCAAACAAACAGCAGCATCCTTCATCCTATTTACTGCTGGGAGATAAACCCAATGCCACTTTTGGGTACAATTACACATACACTCCACCAAAGTTTAAAAAGCAGTTGAACTAAATAGTAAGTTATCTTGAAAATTTTAAAAGTGTCTATCAATTTATATCATATTATGAAGTAACAATGTAGTTTTCATCCAACTGGAGGTAAACTACATTTCTTCCAAAAGACATTACCCTTACCATATTCACCATAATAGCATGAGCTTTCTAGATAAAAGCCTCTTCAACGCAAATGGAAAAAAGCTTCAATGAATGAAGTTATAAATATTAAGCAGATCAAAATTAAGCCTTCCTCCTATCTAACCTTTAGCACACACTCAAAAAACTGGGAAGCCACCAGGCAACATTAATTTCTCTTCTAACATGGAAAGAATTCAAGTATGCCTGTGGTTTTATTTCTTTTACAGAGTCAAATCCCACTTTATTTACTTCTGCAAGTAGTACCATTGGACTCATGAAGAATACTCATCAAATAAATGCATATGCATAGGGCATAAAGTCACATATGCCTTGTGTGACTTTAATTTTTACTGGAAAAATAAATTCCAAAATATAACCTTTCAAGGTTTCAATGTCAGCCTGGAAAAAAAAAAAAAAAAAAAAAAAAAAGTGGAAAAAGACGCATGATATTCTAGTATGACTGCAGCTATTACAGGGGACAAATGTAGGACAAATTTGGGGTGTTCACTTCAAGATGATGAGATTGCTGCATACGGCGCTCTTCCTTGCCACTGGAATACCTTTAACAGTTTCATCAACAACTGGTTATTATCAGATACTATTATACACCTCCTCAAATGAGGGAAAGAATGAGGAAGTAAAGAAAGCAGGAAAAAAAAAAAAAAAAAATCTAACATTTTGGAGAGATTATGTTCTATTAAAACACCGGTAAGATTATTGCCTGAAGGTCAAAAGGATTTCTTCTTACTTTCAAATTATGTCAGCCTGCAACTCCCCTCCTATCTAAAACAGCTCTCAGCCTCAGCCCATTCTCCTGGCACAGCTGCTCAGCCAGCAACACGCCTCAACTGCCGAGGCACCTTCCCTCCTTTAAGCACGTTATACTGATTTACACAAGAACCAGCCTCACTGATTGTCAGTCTGCATTTAAGAAATACCTATTAGACTGAAGTAAATCCAAGCTGCGGTAGACACTGCCCTGCAATATTTAAATGACAAATTTACCAAGAAATTAGTTATGAAATGGTCTTCTGGAGAACACTTACTTTATTCAAACTGAAGATGCGATCGTTACTCATTCTGGGAAATCTAAGTTTTTCAAATCAGCCACTTCACGTAGAAAAAGTCTAAATTAATCTTAGAAAAAAATAGTAAAAGGATGCCTGGATCAGATGAAAAGAATTCTGCCTACCATCAACACAGGCATTGGGAATTTGCCAGCGAAATGCAGAGTCAACAGCAGAACTTGTTCTCAGGAATCTTTTCTTAAAATGTCACTTAATTTAGAAGCAATGCTGCCTATTGCGAGGTAACTGTTTCTGAACACTGTTCACACCAGTGTAGACTGCTACTCTGTAAAAAAGGACAAATACGATACTGCAACAGAATAGAGAAAGATGAACTGAAATCTCCTTCTGGCACGTGATCTCTCGCCACCGCTGCAGCACTAATTTCAGAGTAAGGGGTGCTCTCTCTATTTACACCATATCCCATCAACAGCAAAGCAAGTATAGTAGTCAGAAATAAGATCGGTCATCCCCTCCCCAGCTGCCAGAGACAATTTTTAGCAGTAATCGGCGTTAGATTATTCTGTCATCTAGATTCAAAACAATAATCGGTTTGAGGTGTCAACTGACAGGAAAATACCAACAGAAGGCACAAAGGAAAGCAGCAGCCTACCCTAAATGAGAGATCTGCGATTTTATCATGTCCAGAAACAAGTAAATACACAGAAGTAGTCTAATTTTAAAAGCACAATTCTCCAGTGATAAATTGTTTTCCTTCTACTTTGCTGATATTATCCATTTTTTCAGCAGTTGCAGATACAAATCAAACTGTACATTAAGGAGATACACCTCTCCAGCAGCGGTGTACATTGAGTGCTCAGCTGCTACCTACACTGTCCCCACCAAAGAAAGCCCAAGAAATATGAAAATTCCCTTCTTTACCAATCTTCTTCACCATAAAAGGTATGAATACTCGCAACACTTAATCTACATATCAAGACATCCCTAATTTAAAAATTAACATATTAAACACACTTTTATTTGTACAGTATCAGAATTCAGGATCTTAAATAGCAGTGTTCATTCCAGCTTTTGTAGCTCACTGTGGCCAAGTAACACATCATTAAAATATAAACATAGTATAAAAATCTCATACACATTGATCAGTGTCAAGTCAATCTGAATTACATTTAAAAACTGTTCCACTTTTCCTCTACACTACCACACCGGCAAAAGGAAGTATCTTTCTTGGGTGGCAAACACATTGTAAAACACTGTTAAAGCAAAAAGACAGTAATTTCAAAGTTACTTAGTACACCAAGGGACAAAACAGGCAGACCTAGACTCTACCATATTCGTATGAAGAAATGGCATAAAATAAATCTCCTCGGACAAAAAAAACTGCATTACGTTAAAAGGAAAATATTCTTAATATTGCACCTACGTAAGAAACCTAAGTAGCTTCTTATTAGCTCTAACTAGATTTTCTCTGAAGCGAGCTACTTTCACTACTGAAATACAGACATTGATACTTAAATCTTTTTGTGTAAATGTTAGTGTTTATAATGTGCTCCTAAGAGATTAAGATTAGAAGAAAAAAATAACCACACAACTAAGACAGGCCCTATTTTTCTCAGCCCATGATCACTTGTCAAGCCATGATTAATGCTGTGCTCTGTAGAGGGAGACATTACATCTAGGCTACAACAGACCTAAATTTTACCCTAAGGCAGAAGTCTGATTTAAACATCTCTATTCAAAGTGACATTTGTCCTCTCTTTTCAACCAGTTTCCTCTGAAATTCCAGTAAACTGACTTTGTGACCTACAAATGGTCCATTGATTCTAACTTGTCGTGTTGCCTGTCCTTGTAGCAAAGTTAGTTTTGGTGACTGAATGAAGCAAGATGTTATGCATTCAAGAAAAATACAGAAGCAGAGTCCATTAGGTGCTCTATCAAATGCTCCGTTGGATAACAGTGACTAGAATTTACTGCTATAAGGACACCAGCTTACACAGAAGAGTTAAAGACTGAGGTCAACATTAAAAATCAGAAAATATTTTTATATTCAGAAGTAACAATGGCCTTCATATTCTGAGGTGATGAGCAAAGATATTTTTTTTTTGTATTACAGACAAGAACATGGGCATCATCAGGGCCACCCTGAAAAGTAATTACATTTTATCTCTTGCCTTTCACTGTGAAATGTCTGGTAAGGTATTTACATTTGTCTGTTACAAGAACAACAAGCTAGACAGAAGAAAAAACTAGTTGTGATCACTTATCTCAAGTAAATACTATTTCTCCAGTGAATGGTATTATTCCATCTATTCTATAAAGTTATTGTTAGATCCTCCGATTTATCTGTAACTTCTATTGTAGGAATAAAAATAAGACGTGCTTATACCTTATAAAGAAATAGCCAAATAGCAGACCTGGACATGTAGAATAGTCAATATCCTCCTTACTGAACATGAAAAATGGCAATGTTTGATAATATTAAGCAATTTAGACAGTGCTGGCAAGTTCCTAATAGTCAAGGTAATCTTATTTCTGGTGTTTTTCAGGGTAAATTGATTTTTTTTTTCCTCCTCTTACCTGCTCTGATAATTCAACAAATTTATACAAGTGTGAAGGGATTCCATTTAGCAGACAAACATGCAAAACATTCCCCGAACATGAAGTACCTTACTAATAAAACCGAATTTTTGCCATAATTAAGCAAACTGTATTTAAACTCGCTTTGTGCCACGATAACAATCAATAGCATATTGCTGGAGACTGCACTCTACCTGCAGGTGTTAAGCACTGAGCTCGCTACAATCAGGCTGCAATGTTTTTTGATTATTATGCCTTTCTAAATAATCTGGGTAAGTAGCAGGCCAGAGTAAGTTGAATCATTACAGTACCTTATGAAAATTAAAAGGAAAGAAATCATGACCCACGCAGATTACATATGCTTTTAAAACCCATAAAATACTCCATCTAATGTAATGATCCATAACCTGGAGATGCTACGATTCTGAATTTGAAGGCCTTTTTTTTTTTAACTAAGGAATCAATTTCTGGTTAACTATCAGTTTATATCTAGAGAATGCTGTAAGACCTTACCATTCATTATGCAAGTGTATTTCTGTAACTAAATCACTTATAGTAAGCGACACAATCTTCACAGCCTTATGCTGTAGAAACACATCTTGTACATTACAGGACGAAAAAAAACATTAACTCATTGAATAGGGCTTTAAGCTTGTCATCTTTCACCTTTTAAATGAAGAATGTTAAAAAGAATAATGTGTATTAAATAAAGACTGGAAGTATTTTGTAAACCAGGTATATATTCACATTAAATCACAAGTTACCAATATTCCAACACAGCCCCCTACTACTTTTTATTTTAGGAACTGTTGGAAACAAAATGCAGCTATCTTTGAAAACTATTTAAATATTAAACACGATTGTTAGTAGTATTGAGAATGGCCCTAAAATAGCTTTTTGTTTTTCCAGTTTTCTTGACATCCAATTACAAGCGTGATGGTTTAAATCTTTTACTTGCTTCAAACTGAGGGTTTTAAAAAAATAACAGACGGCTTTTAAAAGCTGCACATAAATACTTAAAAAGGTGAATTTCTTGCAATTTCAAATCACTTTTGTACATCACAAACATCAATCCTAAAAAATGCTTTGAAAGAGTCTGTTTAGCATAACATCTCCAAGTAACATCTGACTACAAATTTCACTAGGATGTGCTCTAAAGTATCTTGCTTTATAACTGACTGCTTGTCAACTTATGCATGAATATGATTTCAATTATACACCAGACATAGTTTAACTTCTCTTGCAGTTCACCAGGTGAAATCATTAATCATTACTTCAAGTTCTTGTATTATCAGTCATCCACAGATATTCCTTAGTGGAAATTCAGAGGAGATAGAGAATTTTTTGCTATAAAATATCTCCAAGTACTTATTGGTAGGTTTTTCTTCATTATTACTATTACGCATGGTGCTATCCTTAGCAAGAGCTGTACCAGAAGTTAACAGTATTTTGTTACATGTATGTCAACAACTTAGGCGGACACAGGACGGATAATGTCTGGGAAATACATAAACTTTTTAGACCAAATTTTGGTAAAAACCTCTGATTATGTTTTTACCCTCTCTAAACATTAAACAATTACTTATATTGGATGGGCATTATTATTTGTATGAATTTATGACACACTGTATAGATATGAATTGCAAATATAACTTTGATACATATTTTGCCTAGCTAGACTTCTCTTTCCAACATCCTTAAGTGAAAATTATGGACCTTGGACCCTGAGCTATCATTCAAGACTGCAGCATTTTTTCTTCATCGTAAATATTTCCATTTTTAAAAGATATATTAATCAAAATGTCATGTCTACATATTGCATTTTCCAAAACAAAAATAATCATATCATTACATATTATTAACCACAAAGACTACCAACTCCTAAGACTATACTACCTTTCTTACTTAAATTTTAATAAGGTGCTTCCTTGCTAAAGACTAGAACTCCTGAGTAACCCCCTTTCCTGACTTTATGCATTAAAAGCAGTAAGAGATAAATAAAACATTGAGAAAGCTTCTGAAGCGATCAAGTAAGAACTAACTAAGCAAAGTTTGGGTTTTTTAAAGCTCTCCTCTTGCTCATTTTAAGAAGGGAAACACCCAGAAGCCTGGTGTTAATGTCTCTGCTGATTGTGAAAATTGCAGCAATAAAAACTCCAACTGCTTGTCTTAAATTAAGACTTGCAAGACTACATGTGAGATCTGTATCTTTACATTAGTTTTTATAACATTTGGAAGTTTGGTTGCCTGCTTTGATGTTGGTCTATTAATGAGCAGGGGAGCCAAAAGCCAGAAAAAAAAAATGTTTACTGGAAACTCTCAAGTCAAAACCTGAAGTAATTGGTTTGTTCTACCCCACATGATTCAATATCCTGATTCCCCCAACTACCAGCTCCCAGAGCTATCTGAACGTCTACGCTTTTTTGCTGTTGCCAACACAGAGTAACCCACAGTGATTGAAAATGGCAGCTGAAGTGCTGCTGCAGCACATTAATTTTTCTTTAAGTGGTCCAATTTTGTCATCTGAATGTTGAGAATCTTCTTTCCACTATGTTTTTTTTTTACCTTCAGAGATTTGTCGAATTTGGGGTTGCCATCACATAAACCGAAGTGCAACATTTTCAAGTCAATTTTTAGATTATCCCTAATAGCTGAAAGGATAATGCGCTTTCTTTATAGCACTCTGCATTCAAAGCAGACTAGTTAACAGCAACTTAAGTGTGATAATGGCAATTACATCAATATGTTCCTTTTATACCACCAAAAGGTACTACTTCAGACAGCTGAAGACATTAGGTAAATAAACTGCTTAAAATTACCTGAAATTAATGACATGCAATTTTAGGACCACTAAACACATTTATTTACAAAATGCCCAAATGGTCGTGTCCATTTAAGAATAACAAAAATCTATATAAATTATTTAATTAAATGCAGGGGTTTTCACCAAGACATACCATATATACTCAGTTCCTTCATTACAAGAAAGGAAATTGAAGCATGAGTGAAAATACCCTAGTCTAAAGGCACTTCACTTTCATAGCTTAGAGAGACACCCCCCAAGTCATCAAATGGAGAACCAGAAGGAAAAAAAAAAAAAAACAAAACAAAACACACAAACATGAAAAAACAAAACAGTAAAAAAAATAAAACAAACAAAAAAAAAAAAAAAACAACAAAAAAACCAACCAACCAAACAAACAAAAAAACAACAAAACAACAGACCAATACCAAGCACTTAAACCAACTTTTAAAAACACAAAATGTATGTTTTAATAACTGCACCATTCAAGTAAGATGTTTGGAAGAAAGGAATAGGCAAGGAAGGCATGAAGCTCTTTTTTTTGCCAGAGATATAAACCAGAATACGGTCCTCAAGAAACATCTGGTCCCTGGAAAAGGTCCCAACTTATTGACAGATAACTGGATTTTGCTTGGCTTTTGGGTTGCAAGATTATGAATGTTGATTTGGAAAGTTAATAATAGGGTAGGCCAGGCCACATCCCCTTTCAGACTCAAGGAAATATCAACAAAAGAATAAAAAACTGCAAATATGTAGCCATATAAGACAACTTACAATGTGATAAATGTTCTACACAGCCACCAAAAGAGCACTCCTGCCATACTTGGTTTCAATTTATTATAGGGTAATACAAACCACAAATTACATTATCTTAGTAAACACAGTATCACTGATTAAATAAAATTACAAGAATTACTTATTTTCACTTTTTCTAGAATAAAAAGGAGGTGGAAGCATATGGCCGGTGGTGATCAAAACTTATTTTAAAACTCTCCCTAAAAATATCTATTATTCCAGCCTACCCACCCATTAAGGAGGGAAGCATATTTGTTTCAAAGGTCTGGAATCGAGAGGTCTTTTATTACAAGATTTCATTTGTTTTCTGAAGTAATTAGAAGATCTTCCCCATTCAGTCCCCTCATGAACTAACGTGTAGGCCATACCCAGAGCATGAGTGCGGTAAAAAGGGCTTTCTAAATCCCCCCGAACAGAGAGGAGACATCAGAAACCACGCAACAGTGCCTATCATAAAAGGTCACTTTTTTTTCCTCAGAACAAGCCATTAATCAATAGAGTGTAATTGTCCAAGCACTCGCAAGGGCTCTGCATCGAAGGGACCTTGTTTTTCACTCGCATAATTGCAAAACAGCAAAAGTTCAGAAACATAACCCAAATCCACCTCCCCATTTTACCCCTTTACAATTCCCACTGCCCTTTGGGCCTCTGCTTGGAAGCAAATGGAAGACAAGCTGAAGTTTTCTCAATTGAGCCGGAGCTAAGAAACCTTTGATATGCTAATACCCTCCTTCAAACGGTAAGAATTCACACTTGCATTAATTCAAACAATTTGTGCAGAATGATGCGAAATGGCACCTCTTTTCGTGGCAAGCAACAAAAGGAGGGAGCCAGAGCGTCTGGAGGAAACCAAACAGCAGAACATTTGTTCTGCAGGACTCCTTCCGTCGCGCACAGGGGCATTTCTATGCAAAGAAAAACACACCTGAGCACCAGCAGATCGCTTTACTTTCTGACAAACCGCGCTCAAACCCCAGCAGGGCTAGCGCAGACTAACAACAAGATGTTATTTTTAGAGCCAGACACAGCAACGGTGCCTCATGACACACTCTGTTTTCTGTCTCCAGATGGCCCTAGATTTCTACATGTGAAAATAAATAGAAATTAAAAAAAAAAAAAAAAAAAAAAAAAAAAAAAGTTGTTCTCACTCCACAGCCGACAAAGGGTGATTTATTCCCCCTCCCAAAGCCACCCCCCAACACGCACCTCTCACGGGCTGGTGGACGGACGCCCGGTTGAGTTACAAAAATAAACCCGCAACAGGTAATTATTTACTGAACGGATGCAACTTTCCCCGCTGCGCCGTGCGCGCAGAGCCGCGGCGGGGCCTGCTCCCCGGGCCGGCCCCCGGCCCCGCAGCCCCCACGGCGGGGCGGCCACCCGGCGGCGGGCGGGGGGGGGGGCGCTGCGGGGACCCGCCGCGGCTGCCGCAGACCGCTCCGCAGGGCCGGGGGGGGGGGGGGGGGGCGGCCCTGCGGAGCGGCCGGCTCCGCACGGGCGGAGAGCGGCCTCGCGGGGGGGGCGCCGCCGCGCTGCCCGAGGGCCGCGGCCTCACCGAGGGGCACGTTCCTCCTCCGGCGGCGGCAGGCGGGGCGGCGGACCCCGCGGGAGTGCGGGGGGGGGGGCGGGGGGGGCCTCGGGCACCGGCGAGGCGAGAGGCAGACCCCGAAGTATGCGGTTCCCCGCCGGCGGCTCGGTGGGGACCGCCAGGAGCGGGTAGTCAGGCGCCGGAAGAGAGGAGCAGCGAGGCTGCAGCGCGGGGCTCCGCTTACCTCTGTCCGGGAGCCGAAGGCGGGCCGGGATCTGTCGCCCCGGCGGGACCCGCCAGCCGGGTCAGCCCGCCGAGCGCGGGGGAGTGCGGCGGAGGGAGTCCCGGGGCTGCGGCGGCGGAGCGGGGAGCGGGCTGGGGCTGGGGCGGGCAGCGGGCGGCAGCCGGCTCTGCGGGCTGGGGCAGCGCAGCGCAGGCGGCGGCTTCTCCTCCAAGCAGCCAGCCGGGAGGCTTTTCTGGGGCTAAGTCAACATTTTCCTGCAGTTTCCGACACTCCGCTCCGCACGAAACGTACGATACAGCCAGGCTCCCGCACGCACGCACAAAAAAAAAAAAAAAAAAAAAAAAAAAAATTCGATTTTTCAGAGAAAACGAAATGGAGGGGACGACGGGCGCAGTGCACGGCGTATGTGCCCAGCCTTTGAAGTCCTTTCTGTGGAACGATGAGGAGGCGATGCCAGCAGCAGGAGTAGCGGGGAACAACTCGAAAATGTTACAATGGACAACCCCCCCCCCCACCTCTCTGTCTCTGTTGCTCGCACCGACCGGATTTACATCTCCCGGGATGACATTCTGGCCTCTGGCGGGGTGCGAGTCTGGCCTCTCCTCGGATTTTCTCCTCTTCCTCCCGGTGCTGCTGCCCCGCCAGCGACTGGAGACCGGGCGCGGGGCGCTGAGCGAGTAACGCGCGCGGCAATGGGAAAAACGCAATACATACACACCAAAAAAAAAAAAAAAAAAAAAAAAAAATCCCAATGAATTGTATCGCAGCCTGCTTTTTGCTCATGCACCTCTCCGTGTGTGACTGGGGATTGCGAAGTCCTGACACAGACTCTCCGCCGGCTCTGAACTGGAGTCACCTCCAGCCTCCTCCCCCTCCAATCTCCACCCCCTCTCCCGCCGCTCCCCACCCCTGGGCTCAGCTAATCATATAAACATATTATCACGTAGACCGGCACCGGCGAAGGACAAAAATCTCTCCCTTCCTGCCTTTTTTCCTAACCCCCCCCCCCCCCTTTCTTCCAGCTGGGGGTGTGACGGCTAATAACGAGCGCCCGGCCGCCCGGCACCAAGGGCCGAGCAGATCGGCTGCGCGCCAGAGCTCTCCGCTGCCCACCCCGCCGCCGCGGCTGGCCGAGGGGCGCGCACCGCCGCGGAGCCGCCCGCCCGCCGCCGCGGAGCCTCTGGGCGCCCCTGCCCGGCGCCTGGGGCCCCGGGGCCGGGGCCTGGGGCCTGCCGCCGCCCCCTCTCCCGTCCCCGGCGGCTGCTGGCGCGCTGCAGGCCGGCAGGCGTCTCCGCGGCACTTTCTCCTTGCCCGCACCCTCCAGCGCGGCCGCGCACCCGCCACTGCGCACCGAAACTTGTGCGGGGGGGCCCGCTCAGGTGCTGCGCGGGCCGGGCCCGCTCGCTGCGCCGGTGTTGGGTGTTCCCCCCGCTCCGCCCTCCCCATCTGCGCCCAAAATCAATTCACCGGGCTGGGCGACCTGCTGGGGGGTGGGGGGGGAGGCGGGAAGGGGGATCTGAGCTCCCCGAGGCTTTCACGGCTTCTTTGGCTCCTCGCCTTCATTTCCTCGCGTGGAAAGTGCCCGGCTCGGGCCCGCCGAGCGCGGCTCCTTGCGCCGCTCCGCCCGCACCAGCCGTCAGGGAACGGGCTCGGCGGCACAGCGATGCGTTAGGGAAAACATGTCAGGACAGGGTAAACAGCACTTGGAAACGATTTAAAGGATACTAAGTTGACTCATTCCTCTGCTCAGATACAAAACGCAGTCTAGTAGCGCTGTTGCATTCTTTCCAAAAATCTCTTAGAAACCAGGGCTTGGGGTGGTCGGTAGGTTGTTTTGGTTTGTTTTCCTCTCCTCTGTATTGATGCAAAAAACCTAGCATCCGCTCTGACCTTTCAAGGCGTGCAACATGAACAATTGCTACCCCTCAAGGTCAGGGGAGAAGCAGCTGGGCACGAGCAAGGGCGCGTTCCTGCGCGGAGCGCGGCGTGAGCAGGCCCCGGGGGTCGAGGGCCGCTGGGAGCGCCCGTGGGCGCGGAGGCAGCGCGGGGCCGCGCCGGCCACGGCGGGAAGCAGAGGCCCGGTCACGGCGCAGGGCAGCGCTAGAGCTGTCCTGGTGCCCCGCCGCCCCGCTGTGGGGGTGGGGGTGGGGGTGGGGGGGTGTGTTACCCCTTCCCACCCGTTTCTGGCTGCGGCCGCGGGGTGAAACCGCCTCGACTGCCTCTACCCGCGGCATTGCGCGCGGGGCTCGCCCGGCTCTTTTAGGTCCAAAGCCTATTGACAACTCGTTTTAAAACACCCACGCCACACCAGGAAATCACGGTCATTACCTTTGTTAATGGTAATGATTTATTTTTTAACTATCTTCTCCGCATACCTGTGTACTTGGTGTTGCTGTTTAGAAAATTGTAACCTGTATTAAGAGAAGCATGACATGTCTCAAAGGAAAATGGATCTTTAAGACTTTGCAACGTGGGGTAGTAAGAAGGTCCAGGGCTCTGCAAAACCACATTAAACTTTCAACAGTGCTAGCAATAATCCCAGGGATTACTGTCCAAACAGCACCGGAATCTGGGCATGCTGTAGCCACGCTGCCCTGCCTCAGCCCACCGGACCTGGCGAGGGGACCGGGAGGTGGAAGAGCAGTCCCAAGCTTTTGGGACCACAGGAGGGGTTGCGCCATGGCCAGCAGTGTGTCCTCCTGAGGCTGGTTTCAACTGGGTTAAACCTCCAAACTGCCTCAAAACCAAACCCAGCATGGGAGGACAGAAGAGATCATGAGTTTTGTACCTAGTATATATAGTTAAAAGTACGGGTGACTGCAAGAGCAAAATGTAACAAAAGAGCAGGTTTGCTATTTTTTTCCCAGTTTTTTAAGTCCTTTGCATATCCTTAGTACAGCTGACTGCCCTTTCTTGCTGAAAATATCCTTATAAATATCTGTATAAACCCTAAGCAACCCCTTATACATTTCTAATGGAATTAAATTGTACAAGCATTTTAATGTATTTTATTAGAAACTGATTTTAACTGAAAAGATTGGATACATCTGTTATGGAAACATGCTTAAAAAGAGGGTCACAGAAATATACACATATTGATTTGCTATCATTTTACCAGAGTTTTAAAACATATAATTAACAAATCCTACTTTTTTTTTTTTTTTTTTTAATAAATGTAATTGCAGATAAACTGTGATATCCCTGATCTAACAGCCTTTTGCTTAGTTGATGAGAGCAGGATTTAGCCAGAAAGCAGTCAAGAGTACAAGAATTATGTGGCATTGGCGGTTTTCCTATGAGAGGATGTGAGAGAGGAATTTTTCTATTTGGAGCAAAAAGTCTGCTGGTTTCTGTAAAATTTTTTTACCCACAAAAAGATTGAAAAGAACTGCAGAACTAGGCCTTGTGTTAATATTTGCTGAAGTTGAAGTGAATTCACCTACGTGGATTCAACTGCAGGACTGAAGTTTATTTTCCCCCTTTTCATCAAAAACTTCTGGAATCATATTTCTTTCTCCATGCAGAAATGGAGTTTTACAACTCTAAGTTTTACAACCCTTAAGTTGTAAAACTGAGCTTTAAACAATTGATAAAAATGCAGACAGAGACCTTTCAGCATTTGTTTTGAAAACACGTGTTTCCATTAATTCTCATTAAATCTGGATTAAGATATAAGAATACCTGGCAGAGGTGCATATTGTTTTGGCAAGTAAAATATTATTATTCAAGTGATTAATTTTACTTCACATGAATCAGCATCTATTTAAAACATATACCCATGGCATACCTGAATCTGATCCTTTAGTTTTTACTCAGCCACAATTATTGCCAGATTTGAATATTAATGTATAAGAAGGAATTATAACAAATCAAGTTTATTTTCACCATTAAAACTACATACTATTTGCTTTTTGCCATACCCCTATAAAATATGTATCTTATTCCGTACGGACTCCACAAGTAAATACAGACAAGTAAATTTTCCCTAAAGTCTTGCTTTGCTGCAACAGTGTGAAATATCTACCTCAAAAACAGTACAAGAAATGTTATGATCTTAGCAAAGTAATTTTATAATACATTATTTGCCCTTTTTACTAATGTTAAATTTTGTAATGCTTCATGTTAAACTGTATATTCTATGTGTATTGCTCTCAAATTGCTTTGGTGAACCTGCTGCATCATGTCTTTGAAAAACTAAAAGCAAATTCGTAGTAATTTCTGAAATAATAAGAACTGTGTATCAGCATTTCTAGGGACTACATGTAGGACAGTAACAACTGGAAAAGATTTAACTGTCAGCTGTGTACTTGAAGGAGATGCATTTGAGAAAGATGATTTAACTTGCAGCAAAAATTAGCCAAATTATGATGTCTGTAATATGATCTTGTAGACTCCATTAGAGTTTTTTTTGCCGTAGAATTGCAGCTTACATCTGCCTATTTTTAAAAAGGTTGATCTAAAATGGTTTAATATCTTAATAAATAATATTTTGCATTGCTCTAAGTGTCAGTTCCCCCATGAGAAATGGTTTACACAGATTTTATGCAACCTATTTTTTTATTACTGGAGTTTTATGACTGAACTTTAAATACTAGCAACTGACATTTCCTCCTATCTGTATGTACTCCTGTGAATAACGTATCAATGAACTTAGATGTAATGTTAGCAAAGACTGACAGAAGAGGTTGTATATATATAGTGCAGTAGCATCAACAAAAATCGGTGTAATACAAAGACACGGCTTAATTGGTATAATGCAGAAATTTTTCTATGGTACATGGAAAAGTAACAAACCATTACATGATTTTACTATTTCAACACAAAACTGAAAAGGCAAAATTTTGCTTGTTTTATTTAGGAAAATCCCCAATTAATTTCGCAGACAAATTTATATAAATAAAGTGTGAATGATACAACCCGTAAGAGGAAATATCCAATGTATTGTCTTAAAAGTTTGGAAATACACCTTGACAATTTAAACTAAAGTCTTTTAAACTAAGCAATTGATTTTAGTGTCACTTGGGAAAAAAAAAAGAAAACCATCAATAAAATAAGAGAATTCTGCAGCTGTTCCAAACAAATAAATGTAATGTGAATTTGCATTTTACATAGTTTACTTCAGTAATCAATTTTAATGACTCATAATCTATATAATTATTTAAGAAATGACGAAATCATTGACTTACTCATAACACTTGCTAATTGTTTTTAAAAATAAATTCTACACATGACTAAGGAAACACCCATTTCCATTTGCTTTATGTTAAATCAACATCTAACCACTCATGGTGATTTCATTCAAAGAAAACAGAAGGAACACATTAGCTGTGTGGTTAAAGAGATTGATGGGCTTCAAACATTTTAACCATGGATGGTTTTTTTCCAACTGTAGAAACTCATGTTTTTAATTTAAATAGCTTCAAGAAAATGAAGATCATTTTATTCAAGAAAGCTGTTGTTTCTTGTTTCTTAGACAGAAATTAATTTAATTTTGTTTAATTAAGTAATATTAGAAACAACCCTGTTCAGAGAAAATGCAGCTATGAAACAAAAGCATGTGTATGCCATATTAACTACGTATTCTGAAACAGAATTTTTATATCACATTAGTAAACTATAAGAGATCAATATGATTTTTACCAGTGAATTTAGATGCAGTTTTTTACGTCCATGCTAAGACATTGTAGTTGCCTCTCCACTCTCTGAAAAGTAAATCTGGGGGAGCAATGGAGCTCAGTGTTATTGAAGAAGTACATTCCTTACTTTGGGCTTTGAGTATTTACGGGTGTATGTAGGTGGAGAAAAGTTTACAGTTTAATGCTGCAGGCATTTATAAAGGCCAAAGAGTTTTCAAGATTGAGCTGTTAGGAGTCACGTAGCAGAACACGTTTAAAAAGAGATGAATACAATTCCCTGTTTTCATATGAAAAGCTCAGCACAGAAGCTGAAACGATCATACCAGGAAAGGAACTGCAGTGCTGAGCTTTTGGGGAAAGAGATATGTCATGAGATCCCAATTCTCCAAATAGTTTTGCACATTTCTATGTTCCCTTTTCTCCAACTGCTTTATCTGCATAGGCATTACTTCTGCATTTGGGCAGCAAATACTGTTTTTTAAGGAAAAAAGCAAGGCCCCAGAGAATAGTAGGAAATTAAATAGATTTTTCTATTTAAAATAAATGTAATTTTGCCTGGCAGGTAGGGAGCTCCTTCTCCTCCCCCCCCTTACACAACTATATTAGACAATGGGCTATGACTTTGCTAAATTTCTGTATCTCTTTCACTCCATAGTTTGCAGCCAGAGAGTACCCCATATCTCAGACTGGCATGTGTGGAGGTCACTGTGTATTCTCACCACCTCTCCTCACCTCTTGCTACCCTACTGCTTGATAGAACAGAATAGAAAGATTTGAAACTGAACGGGAGGACTGGATGTCTGTGCTAACTCCTATACCTCTTATGATTTGCTCTATCAAACTCCAGTTGCAGACCTAGAATGAATTTACATTCATTACAGAGTGCTTTTAACTAAAATAGTACCTAGGGTGCTGGCCACTCTTCTGTTGCTTTTGTGTCACAGAATGAAAGGTGTTGCAAAAAAAGATGAACGAAGGATGGAGAATTCAAAGGCAAGCCACTGTATTTGCAAGTATGAATCCATGAAGGCTTTTCTCTTCTTACCCAAGCATCTAATATAATCATCCTAGGCACTATTAAAATCCATGTTGTTGATGACATAGGCCAAGATTTGAAGAGATATTAATCTTTGCACAGTTCTACAAACCCATACATTTGGGCCAAGGTTAAATTTACTTTCTTGAGAAGTTATGGGATAAAATACATCAAATTCGTGGACCACTGACCAGAACTCGGGCCTCTCCATTCCAGCTGATTGCCCAAATCATTAAGCTACAGAGTCATGTTCCTGCTGGTGTTCTCACTTTCTAGCCCAGTGAATCCTGAATCATTTTGTGCCTGGTGCATGACTTTAACGGAAGTGGAGAATATCTCTATCTCCAATCAGGCTGTGGGTTAGAGAACTGTTTAGCTGGGGAGAAAAACGCATTTGAATCCCTTCAGGCAGAGGAGAGAACTGATCCTGTTTCACACACTTTGGACAAGTCTCTAATTGCTGGTTGTAGAATAAAGCTACACCTTTAAAAGAAAGTGGTGATTATCGTTGGGTTTAGCGACAGGGTAACTGTGTTGGTAGGTGTCAGTTGCTCTTAGAGTATGACTGTCACCTTTGACTTGACTGCTCAGCTTTGTTTCACAGACAGCTTTAGCAATGACGTAGGTGCGGAGTTCCTTAGTCTGGTTTATCCTGACCGAGGCAATACTCAGCATGAGGAGCATCAGAGCTGTAGGAAAATTTAATATGAAAACACAGAAGTGCCTGTTGAACAGAGACGTCTCCCCCAGGTTAGGCAGCATTGAAGCAGAGCGGGTTTTAAACTTAAGGGCTTCAATTTCTTCCACGTTTCTCTTCAGGAGTCTAGTTGTAATTCTCTATGATGGCTACATGAAATTCTGGTCCATAGTCACAGTAATCAAGTTCAAAGCTATGGTAATAGGTTATGAACAGGAAAGAACAGGGTGCTCACGATCAATCATGAACAGAAAAGAATCTCCCACTGGGACTTCCTCATCTCATGATTGCAACTTTCAAACTCCCTTATTGAAAGGCGGTGTGTGAGAGCCATATTTGTTCCCAAACTTGCATATTTCAGTTCACATTTACTGTTTTCCCAGTGTGCTACTAGGTGTTACTCTGTGAGAACAGTGGGGCTTTTTGTTGTTTTCTTTTCTAAATTAGAATTTTCAATTGGTAGCTTTAATCAAGTCGGTGTAGAAGACATGCTTTACATACAGTTCATCTGGTTCTGTTTCTCAGTTTTCCATGCCACTCTGGAAGTGCTCATAGCCTCAGTTGATTGGTTCTACTTGCTCTGATTTTGTTTTGCAGTTTATACCACGGACTTGGTCCCTTATATTTTTTATATAAGAATATATGTTTTCCTCTTGGTACTGATTGCCATTGAAATGCTGACAGTTACGTGATTGGCTCCCTCTGGAGCGGATACCAGAGATGCATCATGGATCACTGGTCAGAGAGCCTAGAAACAGCAGCAAATTCAGTCTCTCCCCCCTCCCCATCAATTTTGTACATCAGGGCTGCTTTGCAATCCATCTCAGCTGGCATAGGCAGAGCATGGAGAGGGAGACCTAGATTTGTTTCAAAGCTTACATCTTCTAGTTCACATTTTGTCATGCTTGTGTTATGTTGCCAGGTGTAACTCTGGCAGCTGTAAGAACAGTCATTTTCCTTCACCGAAACTGCCTATAAAAGCTTGTTTCAGTAATGATTTGTTATACATTACAAACACCTGCAGCACATGGGAATTAATATCACTAAAGTATAGGGATCAAAGATATTCCACCTTTTTTTCTTTAATTAAATGATCATTTACTTCTGACAGACCTCAATGTTTTTGACAAATAGTATTTGAATCTGATTGAATGTATGGTTACGCCTTTCTAAAAACACTGCAGTCAAAGAATTATATTACTACCATGCTCCCGTTGTGAGGAACATCGATTGACTGCTTAGTACTACTGCTAATTATAAATATTAAAATATATTCCATAATTAATTAAGATGCTATTCCCCACCTCACTATGAGCACTGGCTGCTGTTTGTTGAATAATCTGCACCAAAATATGATCTTTTCATGTTTTATCTAATAAATCATAGTACTACATTTAATATATCATTAAGACAACATACTTCAGCTTGTATTGCATGCTTGGAAAGCAAAGTGATAACTCCATATGCATTTACACAGGAATAGCAGAATTTCCTGCATATGCAGCCACTGAATCTTACTGAAGAATAAGACACAAATTCGCATTGTATCATTCTGGTGCCAGGTTTTGCCTTTCTGTTTTCTCTTCCTGTCGCATCTCTATATGGCTACACTGGTTTAATTTGCTTTCTTTAGAATTTTTGTTGATAGTAAAATTAATGTGCAAACTCCCTATCAGTTGTATATATTAATATAATTCCCTCTCAAATACAGCTCATTGAAATTAGTACTGGTAAAAGGTGAGATACATATTCATACAGTTATTTACATAAATCCCATTCAGCTTTATGCACCCTAAGCTTTAATGCAAAGTATCTACTACCATGGGTAATTTTAACACAAACAAAACAACACATAGGTGACATCTGACTTCCCAAAGATTGCATGTCTTTTAATAAATAGATTATTTGAAGTGAAAAAATTCTACAAGAAATTACGTTTTTGACATTGTAATTTTTATGAATAAGGAATTAATTTAATATTATTCATATCTTAACTTTGCTGCTTAGTGCAACCCGGTTTTCAGTTTCCAAGGAATTTATTGGTCAAAATTTATCACCTTACAATCCATTATCATAGTAAACCTGACAAATTAGATCTTTTATTACAGTGTTAAAGTTGGCAGACCAGTTCTATTTTGCCTTGTGACTGAATTCAGCTACATTTTCAAAAGTACTAGTACATATATGGTAATATATTTGTTTCCTTTGGGGAAACTGGTGTCTTTACAACCAAAAGATGAAAACAGTGATGTATTTCTCTAACAAATCAAACACAATTGGTTCCTTGCAAATTATATAAATTGTGAATGACACCTAATTTATGATACAGTATAGGATAGTGTATTAATCTGTTAATAAACTAAACTTTTCAGTAAGAACTATAGTATGAAGCAATTTATGAGATAGTGTATATGCTTGACCAAAAAGTAAGGTTTATGAAAATAAGTATATACTGGGAATTGGTCTATGCAGCTCAACATTTTTGTTAGTTCTAGTGACAAAAATATATTTAAAATCAGTTGCAATATGCATATTGATCTGCAGATTATTTACTTTGATGGTAGAAAAGTCATTAGGCTGTTATCTATACAGGTTTAGGGGGAATTAAGGTATTATCTATTCCTTGTTGTGAAAGACATTTGCTACTAAAAATATAAATTGAAATCTACTATGTGCAGGTGCAGATTCTACTTAGCAGTGCAGCTCTGTGTAAGTGATGTTTTCCCTGGAAAACAGAGGAGCTGCAAGGTCATGAAACAGACAATGGCACATATCTCTCAGAAAATTATGCTTTACTGTATAGACTCGCAATTTTTATATTTCCCTTAGCATAATGTAGCAACACATTGTGACTTATAGCAGTCTCTATCTTTCACAATTTTCCAGTTAATGAAAGTAATGTTTAAATACTCTGAAGTTAGATTATTAACTTCTACAAAATAGAAACAGATGTGTGTCTTAGTATGCCATTAAATTTATGATTTACATAGTATTCTTGAATACAGCTGAGCAGAGGCCAATGATTCTAATTTGCTCTAGATTTACAATAACCTGATCTGGTTTTTGTAAGTACTGAAACACTTTAAACAAAATTAGAAAACCGTTGTGCTTTGTGTGATTAAAGATGCAATTCCCTTTGGGGTAATGAGAAGAGTTAGAACATGTTTCTTTCTTTATGGATGTTTCTATTATAAACACAAGTACCATATATTATGCATTTTTGTTACTATTTCCTTGTTTTTAATTATAAAATAAACTGATTGAGTTGTACTGGAGTTACACTGAAACAATGCCAAAATCTAGCCAAAGAATGCATACAGAGGTTCATAAAAATCCTTAAAATTCTTTGAAGGGTCTTAAGGTCTCATTAGAAAAATACTAGTTCCTTATAGATTACAGAGACCAAAACATCTCTCTGATTTAAACCTACACAATTTAAAGATTTATTTAAAAAGCTAAGTCATTTCTCAGCTTATTAAACAATCTTAATGCACAAAATTTTACAGGACAAAGGTTCAGTGGATTCATAGCAATTTACATCTGGAGATACAGATATGCTGTATCTAATGGCAGAAATGACAATCGGAATGAGTGTTATAATTTAAAACATGGTGTATCTATGGGTAGAGATCAAATTGCATTGTTTCTTCACTAGATACTGAATTTTTTAAAAAAGAGGTAAAACAAGATTAGATATGTGAGATATAAGTAAGGGGCATGTGAGACGAATACCCTGTGTATGACTATTTAAGGCCCAATTCAAAGATTCTGAAAATCAGAAGTTAGGCCTATAAAGATGTATGGATTCAGGGTTAGCTAGAAATGAGGTATTTCCAAATTCTAATCCATGACTCTAAAAAGGGTTTCTTTTGTGGTCAAAATGTATGTCATTTAGCATTGCATATCACTTTTCACATGGAAAGGTAACATAGCAATAAAGTGTAAGCATCTGTTTCACAGGGATATTTTATAATAATTTTTAAGGCTGTTTCAACTATTCTTTCCATATTGCCCCCTGAAAATCAAATTGATTTTCTGAACATAGAAATACTGAACCAGGACTTTAATTTACGTAGTAGCTGGAATATAATATTATTTCATATATTACGTTATTCATTTGCTATTTTATAGAATACATTGAAGATAATATATGCTCAATATTATATATTCATATTTAAACATACTACAATATATGTATTTATATTTATCTTTACCTCTGATGAAATGTTTAATATTATTAATCCTTTCATTTGAATTATATATAATTAACTATCATTAAAACAGGAGCATTACCTTTTAATAAAAATTTAATCATACGTTTACTCAAGCACAGGATCAAAATGCTACACACGGATGAGATGTCTTAAAAGTGATTGAATGCATTCAATTTATTTGGTCACTCACTCTTTTAGTGCACTTAGAGATTGCCATTTGTGCTTCACTCAGGAGATCTCCAAGGGTAAACTCCCACACTCCTACCGCATTCTTTGATTTGGGATTACAGTGTTAGACAGTTGTGTAGACTGAGCCACAAGCATAGCTCTTAGCCTATATTTTGCTCCAAATTCAGCTTTCTGTTTTACCAGTGCACCCCCGATAGCTATAGCATATGGTCGATTACAGTCATTTTTGCATTTGGCTGTGGATTGGTGTAATGCAGCACTGGTAGAATTTTTGACCCAGGCAGACCGATGTGCACATATTTAATTTTAAGAAAGGATGAGGATCACTATGGATTTTTGCTGGGGGATCTGACAATGCCAACTGGAATGAAGAAATAGGAGAAAAATTTTCCATCATAGATTGAGGCTGAAGTGCATATAACTAAACTAGTTTTGTGGTTTAATTTCAACTTTCTGGGAAGTATTTCTATTAAGCACACAATTACCAATACAAGAGGCATTAGGCTGACAACAAGAGGTTGGCAAACATAGTAACTAATTCAAGTTTAAGTTGTGTCTAAGGAAGAATTAATATTAGAGAATTGTTTGTCTTCTTCTTGAAAAATTAATATGGATATGGAATAAATTATTGCAGAAATGAATGGCATCAGGACATTGGAACCTCATACTTACTTTTCACCTGTAATTTAACATACGAGGAGGCCTCACTTCTGCAAATGCACAGGTTGAGGTGAGCAAACATTCACTGAATCATATTCCCAGTCCTACAAATACTTAGGCCTGTTAAATCTCATCAACAATATTAACTTAGAAATCACAGATATAGGGAAATGTGTCATCTTATGTCTTGTATTAAAACTGATGGTGAATTTTGGACAAGTAGTTTTTAATTGTTCTGCTAAATTCATACTAACTCACTGAGTCCCAGAGTATGGAATTGTGTTTGCAGCAAACTGTCATTCAAGGAGCCTTGTGTGATTAACTTGGAGACTGGAGGTAAAAACTGCAGATGAGAATTCCATATGTCTGAGGCAAAGCACCTGAAAGGAAAGCTCACATTTTAATGACAAAGTGTAGGATGGCCATTATAGGAATATATTGTATTGATAAAAAGGGAAAACACCTGGTCAACAAAGGTTTTGTAATATTTTTTCATATTAGTTATTTTAAAGTCATATTAAGCTGTTGGAAGACTTTGGTTCATTATGAACACTCTGTTTCTTAAAGATGCTCGGTGAGTCTGGATGCACTTAGCATAATTTATTTTCCAATCGACTCTGAGTTGCCCAGACCTACTTCTATTGAAGTCAACATTTTTATTCCCAAAGAGAATTGAATCAAGTTTAATTTTTCTTCAAAAAGAGACTTACTTAGATTTCTTAATTGCCATTTTTCTTCAAGCAATTACTGCATGACAACATTTTTTAATAAATGAAAATCCAATATATTTCGTGATTCCTTATATTAAAGCCCACTCTAAAAACATTTGTCTGGTGCAATTGCTCAGCAACTGAGAATAAGTGGGAAGTTCAAAACGGTATTTATATTGGTTTTGAACCTTCCTAATGTGATTTAAAATTACCTTATCCCAAAATATATTTAAATCTCAAAAGGGACTGTATTTTAAACATTTCCGTGGCTGGAAGACATCATACATTAGAAAAATATTAAATAAAAATACAGGGGACCCTTTTCTACTCTTTTCTTTGTATTTCCCGGAGCTATTTCATATTAATATTGACATGGGTAAGACAATTCAACAAACTTCAGAATTATAATGGGTCCCATTTTGCAATGGCTGTTTTGTTGAGCACTGAAGTTGTGTAGAGAAGGGCAGATTCTGACTGTTCAGTTCCTGCCATTCTGATCACTCTCTATTGCACAAGACTCAGGTCAGAAAGTTTAAGTGTCTAAAATCTATACACTGCCTGTTTTCAGAAAATACCAAAATAGAGATTCTAGTAAAAATCTGTAGGAGAACTTTCCATCTTCTGACAAGACATTTTTACTTATGCAGAACTGGTCTTTGTTGAAGAGCTTCTGTCTTCATTATTTAATTTCTTTGTGGAGCTTACAGTCAACATGATCCCGTTGAGTTCTTTATTTAATATGTTTCAGAGCACAGGACACCTGCCGACTTCTTTAATAACGAGTTGTCCTCAGTTGGCTTATATGTGAAAAACTGTGCAGCAGAGGCAAGTAAAGAATAACCTTAGACATTAAGACTGATTCCATTAAAAAATAAAATAAAACTATGTCCAGGCTCCACACCCAAAGTCTCTAAAATAAATTTGCAAGGGCTTTTCACAGCATGGAATCCAGGCGGATTTTTTTTTAATTGAATTCTGTTCTGTGTAAGTGCAGCTCAGTGGAATTCAATTTCCATGTAGGCTCCCAGGAAAGAAATACATGCTACGTATTTTTATTGCTAATGTTTTGGATTTAGTTTCTTAAGTATTATTTAGATTTGTCTGTGGACAGAGTTGCTAGTGTTTACTGTAACACAGTGCTATGTGCCTTTCGTTGGAGAAGGGACTCTTTAAAAAGGATTGGCTAAAGCACAGAAACTTAACCATGAATAAATTCTGGGGCTTTGCATTGTATTAATAAGGTTCAAATTCTACTTCTTTGTACAAACCCTATGAATTTGATGGAAAGTCTCTGCATTCCCACTTTGACCTTTGTTTTTTGTCCTACTTTAATATATTTTCCCTACATTGTTGGAAGCCTCTTTCACACCTTGTTAGGATAAGTATGGGGAAATACTGTTATCTTCACGGAAACCCTACAGGCTCAGTCCTCCAGTTCATAAGTAAGGGAAGAAACCCTACTAAGATCAAGGAGTCCTGCTTGGAGTGGATGGTAGCTAAAACAGAGAAATCAGACTTTGACCAATACGTTTATCTTAGTTGGATTTACTCTGCACTCATGCATATAATTTCTCCCATAATTCTTTCACTCCTGCTGAAACACACTATTTTACTACAACCCACAAAACTCAGGTAATGAATAAAATGTATCTCACAAATGAAAACTACACTCTGCTACTTTTTGCTCACACTCAGATTTTTTTTCTTAATCAATAGAATCTTAAAAAATTGCTTTTTGCCTTACAACTGTGAAGAAAACTGTTGACTGATAAGGAAAACTGATAAACAGGTAACTTTTATTCTAGTTTTTTAATGTTAATCCTTATTTCAGACAAATAAATACTCTGAACCAGAGATTCACCCTTGTTAATTATTTCATGTTAGAACCAATAAATTAAGCACCCTTTATCCACGTTTGGTATTATGTGAAGGATGCTCACCTGGTGAAGGAACATGTGCTCCCACCTTGGATGCTGTCACAAAATTTGGACCTAATCCAAAGTATGCCCAAATCTGTATTAGAAAACAGATTCTGTACTGCTCGTATTTAAATTTACTTCCCTTTTCTCTAAGAGGAAATGTCTCAATTTACTATATTGTCTACTATATGTAGTCTATAATATATTATCATTATACCTATCTCTATATATTACATATTACATGCTACCCATTGCCTATTTGTATTATATTGTTGAAGAATCTTTAAATGCTGGGTTAATAGAATTGTTATTTTTTAATTGTGTATTTTTTATAGATAAACTTGTTGATAAATATGTAAGGGTTATTAATACTTTTGTTAAGTTTGTCAGGGTATTAAGAGATGGTAAAGATGCATGTCTTTTTAAAATCTGTCTTGTGATGTCATGTGCACACAACATCATTTCAAATTCTGCTTATGAGTAATCATTTTACATGTGTTTAAATCACATTTTGATTTTCTGTAGACACAGTTCTTACTATGTAACATATACTGTCGCTAGGTTTGTAAACATGTTTTAATTGTTACTTTGAAGAACTGAGACAAATCAACAGCTAATCTGCAGGATGATAATGACCAGGACAGCCTGTGCATATAATTGTCAAAGGATTCAAATCAGGACTTGATAGTGGACAACACAGAGAGAAAATGGCAAACTCAACCCAAAGAACTTGTGTAGCGCTACCTCCTTTTGAAGTTGCAGAAGGTTTACTTTTCAGACTCAGTGTTGCTCAAACGTCATGGGAATGGAGTGAGGGGGGAGGCAGGGGGTGAGGAACCAATGCTGAACTCAACAGAAATCACCCAAGCTGAAGCCTGGCAAACCAGCACAGTTTCAGGGCATGGTGCAAGAATGGGTCTACGGGGGCCACAATCCACCAAACTACACTGAACTACAATCCACCAAGAAGGTGCTGGATAGATTTGGGTCTGGGAAATAACAGAGGTAAAAATATTTGTGAGCACATAGTGGCTAGGGATTCAGTTGGCATTCAGGTCTGATTTAACACCAACTAGGAGCAGAAGCTGTGCAGTCAACAGGGAGGTGCCCAGGCTGCGGGCAGGGCGGGCACTTGGGCCTTGCCCTTCTCTGCAGCTCCCCGCAGCCAGTTTCATCAGGGCAGCCTTCAGGAGGAAGACTGCGCTCTCCAAAGATTTTTTGTCATAGTTCATCTTCCTTTTATTTTATTGTAATTCTGTAATTCTGGTGCAGCTAAGCTGTTCAGGAACAGATAAAATAATATAGTTTTTTCCACCTTCAGCTCATGTCTCTTCTTCCTGTGCTCCATACAATTACTTTGTAGCACATGAGGAGAAATGTTTATGTTCTGTCTAATTCAGTCTAAATAAAATGTTAAAAGGTGGCAATCTCTTTAAACATTACTGATCATTACTTACAAAACTATATTTTAAAATTGTGAAAACAAATGCTTTGACCTTGTGAGCTATGGAAATATTTAAAAAACAAATCTGCTATGCTTTTTTGGCTAATAGTTGTGATTTGCATAGTTGAACCTTGAATGCAGTCATAAATAGCTACAGAATCCAGCTTGGCATAATGCCCAGCAATGTTAGGGTGCCAGACAAAAAATCGGGTCAACCACTTCCCAAGTAAGTCGTTTTGTCTCAACAAGGTGGTGTCTAACAAAGAAGCTACAAGGCTGAAGACAGATAACATATTCAGCTGCTGTTCAGAAAGACAAGAACTTTTCATTATCGGGATAATCTACTACTCATAATCAGTACACCGAATGAACTCCCTCTTGCAGAAAAAGAGAAAAGCCCATCAATTGTTTTTTCTAATTAAGATGAATATTATTCCTGTGAAATGAACTAAAAAGTTCTGTGTAACCAGAATCCCAAAAGAGAATTATAATCTAAAATAATAATTGCACAGTTTTAATTGAAAGTGAGAAATATTTTTTGTCTTCTTCAGTTTTTAGCTGCGATGGTCTTCCATGTATTTTAGTGGGTCTTTTATGTTCTCAGTTTATCTAACATGATTTCCCATATATTAAAACTTGTGGAATTAAAAATTAATGACAAAATGGCTATATATTTAATGAAATGCTAGCACTAAATTTTACATATTTAGGAATAATTCGAGGTAACAGATCATTTATTAACATATATAGAAAAAAGTCCATTTTTAGATTAAAATCTAGATGTGACTGTTCATAGTAGTGTGCATTTAATCTTTATTCATTAAGCACAGTTAGAAATGAGAAGGAAAGTGTGTTTTCTTAAAGTAATATTAATTATATTCAACAATTTATTTTCTTCTGTGATATTTATCTTCGTTTTAGGATTAAAAGCAGCCTTGCAATGTTGAAAGGGAGTAATATGAGGAAGCTCAGTTTCCCATTCCTTAAACAAAAGACACCCAACTTGAAAATATATTTACATTTGAATTAATATTTATATAAAGGAAATCCATAATCAGCAAAGTAACCCTGTATTCCTGATCAAGTCAAGGAAAATTCATTGAGGTGTACATGGTTATACATATAAAAATTAATTATCCCCAAAATAATCTATTACTGTCTTTGTTGTAGTAACCTTAAGGGTTACTGCAAGTCTTTGTCCTACCTTCCATGCTTATAGTGTAAATCACACACTTGGCCTCAAAATAAAAAATAATTATAATTTCACTTAACATGCAAATTTAGAGTTATAAATTACCTCAAATCAGGATACTGGCTGAATACATTTGTTTTTATGAAAAATTAAGTGTTGTGTCTCTCTTCTGCCCTTCCCCCAAGCCTTCTTCACAAGATCACCCTCAGGCTAAAATGGTTTTAAGTAGACAAAAGCTGCTGGTAAACACTTATCTTTGACAATGTTATTGCCTAATGAACATTGCAGAAAAGGGTGTATGCAGTGCAAGTGTCTGTGACTGCAACCTACATGCAATCGTTGTGCCAAGTACCTACCACTAATAGGCAAATATACACAAAAGAGACAGGCCCTTTGATGGTTTAATCCCAAACATACTTAACTGTCACATAGTTAATCTTTTTTGATTAAAAATCACTCTTCAGTTGTTCTTGAACATTTTTATGTTTGTCGATGAAGGAGGCTAAAAGTAGTTCTCATGCCTGTTTGGACTGTTCTTTTTGTTTTTTACTTCTTACCTTCCACCCCCCCTTAGTTCAACATGACTTTTCCCTCTCTTTAATCATAGATACACACCTAAAGGATCCTCTACCTTGATACCTCTGAAATACCCCCTGTTAGCAGGCAGGTAAAAATACATTACAGACTTTGCCAAAGCAGACCTCATTATTATTATCAGAGGACTAGACCTACAGGTCAAAACCAAATGTTTCAGAACAGCTTCACCTGCAGGTTTTACTTTCCTAGAAATAAGTTTCAAAGAACAACTAACCTTCCATGTTCATCAGAAATCAAGTCATCATTAAAGTTCATCATAAAACTTCTGTTTTGCTATTGGTATTCTTGAACACTGGCAACTTTGATACAGTTTCTATCAAAGACAACAAAAATTTAGTCCCACATATTTTAAATCTATCATTGTCTTAAGCTCTTACGCATTAAAGTTTGTGAGTAATCTCCTTTTTTAAAGGGTCTTGAGTTCCTTTTGGGATTAGATGGAAGATCTTTCAAGTGTAACACTAAGAAGCAGTCACAATTCAAGTCAGAATTTGTTCTCCGATGGGATATTTTTTGAGTAATATTTCTTTCCACTTTAACAGTAGTTTCATGTCATGATGGTTTTATGTTGATTTCAAACTACATTTTTCTGTAGTGAGAAAGAATTTTTTTGGTAAAATGAATGCCCAAGACCTGTTGGAAAACACTTCTCCTTAGCAACGTACTCATAGGATTCAGTATAGTTTGCTCAGAAGTGTTATTTTAGGATGACCTTTACACATACAGGATGATGAATTTTTCTTTTTATTTGATTGTAAAGATGTTATGATCAAGGGAAAAAATAAATATTGCCTTTTTCAACCATAAAAAAAAAAAAAGAACTACAAATGAAACCATCTATTTTAAACAACAGATAGCATGCAGAAGTGATGTCTATGTTTGGAAACTATTTATTTTTAAATTCACAGATACAGCAAAGCCCTAGTGAAACATAAATAAAGATCAATTTTATACAATTCAAATAGTAATGCATGCTATGGAACTTACCCTTTCTCAGCCTAAAGAAGAGACATGTTTACGTTCTTCACTGAGAGAACAATTTATGCTTATGGGAATTTATATATTATAATAAATTGTTAAGAAAAATAAAAAGTTGAGCATTCTGGGGTCAGCAGCATTTCTAACAAGGACGTTAAATACTAACTTATTTTCTTCTGAATAATTAACATAATGTTCTGCAAATCTTTTCTAGGTAGCTTACAGGATTTGAATATTCAAATATTTTCAGTTGTATAAACCATATAATTATGAAAATGTACAGTACAGTTATTTCTCAAGCAATTTGGCAATCTTTTCTTACCAGAATTTATCTTATATTCTTTGTTATCAGAAACAGAAATAGCTTTCTGCTTACCATTCTGGAAAAGATGGAATTCATCATTCTGCCATAAAGACCCTAGAAAGCAAAGAAAATGTTATTAGTTATTTTATTCTTATCTGCAGGGATTCTAGCTGCCAAACAATGCATCAGCATCAAAACAAAAAATGAAAATATGTGTGCAAATCATAGATCAATAGTTTAATGCAGTTCTGAATATATATTACATGTACTTCTCAGGTACCAGATTAGAAAAAAACACAGGCTATTGTTCGTATCTGTATTTAGAACTGCATGCCAGCTGGAATTTATCTTCATAGTGTTCATAAAATACAGACATAGAATCTTGGCATCCAACTTGTGATTATGCTTTTGAAAATAAAACCATGGGCTTGCTGACACTCTGCTACAGAATGGGAGAAAACAGGCAAAACGTGCATAAAGAGTTAAGATGAGAAGAGACAATTATCAATTAAATGTTAAAGATTTTCTTCTTAACTCATTAAGAAATTTGCATTATGATTTAAAAATAAAAAAAAAAAAATCACAGTTACTAAAATAATTAATCAGCCTTTACTTTTTGCTTTAGGAAAAGACTGCTCATGGGCTGTAAGTCTTCAATGGATAGACTGGGGTACTGAGAAAGTACTAAGTACACCACACACCTCATTAACATGCTTTAACTGTGATGTGGAAATGAAAGCGTGGATACTAGTTAACTCTTTTTTCTTCCTTCTTTCCTATTATACCTTTCAGTCTGTTTTATACCTGACATCATAGCTATTCTGTTTTCTTTAGAAAGAAATGAGTCACTGCTACCAGTCCCTTTAAGTAAAGGCTGAACAGAGAATGATCACTTTCACTCAATATCTACACAGAGAGGATTTTAACTTTCCTATAACATCTTGTGCTATATGTCCCAATTGTGCAGTTCAAGAATAAAAAGTTTTCAGGACAATAGGCTAAATTCTGAGATAATTTCTCACACAGAATACTTGCTGAAGTGGCCAGGGTTAGGTACAGTATCTGCCTATCATCTGCCTTGTACATAGTTTTCAGAGGTAAAACAGTTTTATGCCAAAGAAGGGAGAACACCTAAAATCCACTTGTTTTTCTTAACTATTTTAATTCTTTGAGAAAATAAAATCCTAAAGTAAACATGCAACGGAGAGAATTAAGGAATTAAATTAAAAATTATGTGTAGAAAATATTACTATAACCAAGAGATACAGTCACAAACCACTTTGAAAAAAATGTTGATGTCTAGGTAGGGCCATTACCTTTAAAGAGGAAAACTAAAAACTGAAATAAATGACAGAGTGATTCCAGATTCTCACCATGACAGCATATACTGCTGGATGAAATATAGGTATTTACAGGTAAGGGAGTGTCCAAATAGAGAAGAATTCCCCAGTATAGTACAGGAGTTATTTCCATCCAATGAGTTTACCTTGGGCAAAAAGGGAGTTTCCAGGGTGTTCAGTGCTGCAGAAATTCAGACTTAATCTAGGTTGCAGCACAGAACAAGATATAGGGAGCATGCATAAAGCTAATGTAAATTAGAACAGTCCCTGAGGGCTGCTCTAATTTACGCGGAGATTCATTGGCCTGTATCCAGCCTTGAATCCGAGCAGCTAGAGAGATGGCTTTAAGCCACTTTTGCTCCATTCTTTGTGGGCTACGTCTTCTGTATGGTGCTTCACGTGAAATGTAGCACAGAATATTTCTTTTGCTTCATTTATGAAATGCAAGAAAATAGGGCCCCCCTCAGCCAAAGAAACAGTATTTCACGTAAGCTTAAAACAAACCCTTTGAACATTCATCTCAGTTGAGCCAAGTTCCCACAAAGCACTGGCTTCCATGTCCCTCCCAGAGATCTTTGCTCCTCAGCCCTCACAGTTTGCAAACTGTGCTGTTTGGGTGAGGTAATCATTAATCCACTGCCTGTTCGCAACTGTTACATAAAATATCCATTAATTTCAGCAAAGCAATAGTTGCCTTTCCTCCACACAGCTTTTGAGTCCCCCTACCGCAAAGCCATAATATTTTTTTTTTCTAAGCTATTTGTAAACCAATAAAATGTCATCATTTCGTAAATGAACAGAAGTTCTCATTGACTTCAAAAGGAATTATATTCCCAAAAAGGTAGATTTTGCCTCTAGTTCTTAACTGCTTAATTATTAAGATTCTACAACATGACTTACAATGTTGTAAGATACGAACTGAAAATTGTGGGCATATCCCCTACCTATCAGCCATGTATGCAAGCCTCCAGACTGATACACAAACTGTTCAACACTTTCACATGAGTATCCCCCTGAAGTTATTACAGCATTGTTTGTGCTTAAAGTTAAGTGTATCTATTAACGTCCTGTTAAATCATGGCCTAAATTCTTACGTGGATTCAGATGAGCAGGGCAGATGAAAGTGAAATAAGTTTAGTGTGACAGCTAATGTATGAGTTCTTTTGTATGAGTTATTTTTGGACACAAATAATTTTTAATAACAGGCTATTTGCTGGTATATAGAATACAAAATTATTATTATAAAAGAAGTGAGTCAAAGCTTCTCCTAGTTTTTGCTTTCACTGGATGAAATAAATAATCTGAGTGTATGTGAGTGTGAACCATCCAGTTCTCAAATATTGTTTAAGAAATGCTAACAAGTTTCTGATTTCCTTTTTAAAAATCAGATTTGTCTATTAATGTTGCAACTACTTTCAGTGTCTCTGGCAAAAACACCCCAATTTACTCAGTTCTGTAGTTCTTGTTTGCTCACTTCTGTTTCTGAATCAATAAACAAAATCACCTATTTTTAATCACTAGCTCCTGAAGAGGGCAGCACGTTCTATATATTATTGAACTGTAAATTTTGAGATGATAGCCCGGGCTTTACTGTACTGCACACAGAGGAAGAGGGAAATAAAAACTTTCTGGATATTTTGTGTAGACGGTTCCCATGATACAGTAAGTCAGCAAAAGTTCTAGGCTGTTACAGACCAAGGTCAAAACTGTATTTGATTATTAAAGAGAACATTCAAATTAGCTACCTGAAGCAATGCATTTAGAAAAAGAGCAACAAAATACCAGCAAGGAGTACTTCCACGAGGAATATGTTTTATCTTTAACATTGTAGATAACTTTTCCTATTGGCAGTGCATTGACTATCAAAACTACTAAAGGGGTTAGATTTAATTATCTCACTTCTTTGCACATTTCATCTCAATTGCTATGGCAACATTCAGTTGCCTCAGCAGCAATGTACACTTTAATCAGATATTTCCTCACTCATTTCTCTGTGCACCACAGCAATGTAGTCAAATTTACAGCCAAACCCTGATGCATCTGATAACACCTCTTAGGAATTAATAGCTAGGTTTCCCCAGCCCCTCACCCATAGCCACACATATTTCTAGAGTTTTTCACCCTCATGACAAAGGCTTTAGGAAATGAAAAGTGTGTATACTTTAAGTCTTTCCTACTTCACTGATTTCATGTTGTTTTCTACCACCACTCCCTTTTTACATGGCTTCTACTTACTCGGGAACTCTTCCCATCAAGTTATGGGCAGGTCTTCTGGTCCCTGCAGGAACTCTTTCAGGGCTGAGAACAGGAAACACAGTAATTGGGCAGACAATATGGTTCCTCCCATATTCCACCCTGCCCTGAAAAGCTTTTTGTTTGATTACTCAGCCCTGATTAAATGCTTTGTCAGAGTACATCATAGTTCTTTAAACATCTTGGCCCAGAAATCAGGAACATAGTCTAAAATAAAAGTAATTATAAGTGATGAGCAGATACTGGGGACTCGATACTGAAATGCAGACAGAAAGAAGAGTCAGGAAGCTAAAAGTACATGGGGGTTACTAAATTCAGGTTATGGGAAGTCTTGATATTTCTGACATGGAATATCATCTGTTTTGAAAACATGTCACCACCAGGGTAAAGTGGGAACAGAGATAAGTTCCTAATGATGCCTAGCTTCTATGGTGAAAACCACATTAGAAATGCATTAGATAGATTGAATTAGATTGGATTATGGTCAGAATATAGGAACAAATAATAGATATAAGGCATTAAAACATAATTCTGCTTATTCTGAAGATTGTCTTTAAATAGTCAATTAGCTGATTTTGCTTTTTTGCATTAAAGAAAATATTCTACACTGCTTTTTGCTTCTACATGCATTTTTCATAGCTGTTCATCTGTTCACATGTAATAAACTATCACAGCTCATTTTCAAATAAGGTCTTGGATTACTGCTCTCTTAAAGATTTTTGGAAACCCTGGGCCAACAGAGTTGACTTGGACCACTATTGTCCCAGAGAGGCATTATGGAGTCAGAGTCAGAACCACTCTACATCTTGTCAGTGATAACAAAGTCTGATCGGCCCCCCTGACCATGCAATATAAAGTCAGTCTCTACAGTTTGCCTCAATGTGAGCTATAGCAGCTTTCCTAGAGGCTTCATAATTCAAGATACTAAAAAACTGTAGAAGCACTGACTTATTATGAATATACAGGGGAAAATGTGCTCAGTATGCTTTTCATACATGACAAGGGATCTGATCATATATAACATGAAAGTCCATGTTACGTGGGATATCTGTTGAGGATCTGGGGGGACTTTTCCAGCTAAGTTGCTGAAGACTAACATTTGTGGGCCCATGTCATATGATAGCACTATCTCATAATCCATCAGTGAAGTTGTTATATGTTTAGGGTTCGGAAGGAGAAGCTACAAGTTACAGAATTTACAATGCTTTTTCACATCAGTACTACTGAAGATGTACACATACACTCTTTGAAATCAAACAGTCTAATCTTCTAAATGAAAACTGTCTGTGTTTGCAGGGCTGGTCCCAGTAGTTTAAAATAGGTATTTCCCTGCAGCTCTTTATATATAATATAATCTTTATATGTAACTATACACTATAAGTTGTAATAATGTGTCCAAACAGTATCTGTGCCATAGAGGACGCAAAGATGATTTAAATTTCAGAGTTTGCAATTCTGTACTAAAATTAACATTTAAAAATCCCCAAAACTTTTTACCTAAAAAATCCAATATCCATGCATAGCTAAAGAGTACAAAATGTTTGTAGTATAACGTGTTCCTGTTAAAGAACTGATTCATGTAAACAAGGGGAGAGCTATGCTGATTTCCACCAGCTGAGAATCTGGTGCATAGTCTTTATAGTAATTTTATAGTGCTGAATTTATCTACGCCATATACAACTGGAAATCTGTGCCAGACAATATATTCCTTGTTTGAATAGTTTATAAACTGGAGAATTTTGTAAAAGATATTGTAAAAACCACCACAGAGCAGTGCCTTGTCATTAGAAGATGTTTTTTGGACCTTGTGAGATTTTGCTGCAGTACAGAAGAGAGGAAATTTGACTTTATTCTTTATGGCCTGAAAGACCATATGAAGAAAGATGCATGGAACAGAAATTATCAGAAAATATGGAAATGGAGAAAGCCGTTCTATGTTCCTCTGTGCACATTCCTGTTTAGTTTGTTAATTTTATGAATTTATGAAATATAACTCCATTAAAGGCTGATATATTTGGGGTTATTAATGTACATTTCCAGTATAAATAATTCAGTTCTGGAACACATTTTCCTATCCTTTTGATTCTTGTCTAGGATTGTATGAAAGACCTACCCAACAAATATTAGGAATAAGTTACCTATACAAAAAAAGCAGACTTATTAAAGTTTTTTAAACTTTCTCAAGCACTTTAACTGTTAGTGTTTATTTGTAATAATCAAAAGTTAAAGATTTTCAAAATAGTTTTTTTTTTTTTTTGTGAGGGTGTGCTTTCCACAGAGTACAATAGAGTATAATACAATGTAATCTCTAAACTAAGGCATGCCACCTAGTTCTGTAGGGGACACATAGTTCTTACTAGGTTTCTTATCAGCAGTTCACAAATTTTTGCCATGGGTCATCTTTAATTTTCAGTATTAGTTTGTCTCCTTTCCCTCTTTTGTTCCTTCTCTAAGTAGGTTTGCCCTTAGTCCCTGCTTTAACCTAACACTAACCCTTCCCTCATTTTGAGTATAATAAACTACATTTTTTTATAACGTCCAAAAACTCACTTCAGCATCCAGCAGGGTCACCTTTCCTGCCAGCACCAGCAGAGTTCCTGGCACTCTCCCACTGCCCAGCACCACCCTGCTCTCTGCAGGCACCTTCTCCGAGACCTGCTGTGCTCCAGTTATCCATTACAGAGCCTCTTCCTGATCCACCAAAACAGACATTTTCTTGGAAGAATGGCCCATTTCCCCTGACCTGGGTTCTTTGCAGCCTGAATGTCTTACCTCGAGAAGAGGACATGGAGTCTGGCTCTAGTAGCTGCTGCAGCTCCCTTTTTCATATGGTTGCCAAAGAAGGGAGAAATTTGTGTGACAGAAGGACAGGGTAGCATGACAGGAAAATTCAAAAGCTGAGTAAAACTCTCCAAAGTTTCATTTTTTTGATTCCTACTTCCAGGTTCTCAACACATTCTGCTTCTCCCTCTCCCCAGATTAAAGACTCACTGCTTGGTATACTGCTTGGAGCAATTTCTGCTCAGTTCTGTAGTCTCTTAGTTTCAACTCAAGCTTAAAGAACCTTTCTATAAAGCCTAATCAATACAGAGTCCATTTTCCTTGTTTATGCAAGTGACCATATTATGATCTTTTTTTTACAGCTTAATCAAGCTGGAGAGTGGAACTACTACAGAGGAGGCACTGCTCACTGCACACACATACATACATATATGTATGTACAGAATTTATGTATGCTCTTACTGTAGCACTAATACTCCCTAGAGGTACTATTATGTTGTTAGACAAATTAAAATTAAACAAGAGGTAAAAGAGCACTTGAACTGAAAACTGTTAAAAAATGCCTACAGGCAAGACAAAAGGGAACAGCAGGAATTTATCCAGCTGTGTGTGTCTAGGAGTTCCTCTGGGCCAACTGACTGTGCTGCCATTTCTGTTGCAGGAAATGCAATTTCAAAAAAAATTCATGTAGGTGTTGTGACTTCCAGGCAAAATGACATGTACATTTTTCTGCCTGCCTTTAAGATAAAAAATGGAGAGAATTTATGTGAAACTCATTAAGCTACAGAACTGAATGGAGAGGGATGGTGGGAATACATAACAGAAGAGCCCAGACGCAGTAAGACAGAGATCTACCCAGGTCAGAAATGGGATGTCAGGAAGTTTTGCTGACAAGGACATCTAATAACATCTGGAATCAGTGGAGTATGTGAGATCAACTTTGAGAACTTTTCTTTAAAAATTTGTCCTGATACAGTATTTCTGAAATTAAATGCGTAAGAGGCCTTTTTTGTACTGGGGCATTCACAGTAAACACATAAAGAATACCTGATATGTGCAGAACTGACATGGCCAAAGGTCTACATATTGAGATCAAAGACACAAACATAAAAGGCAGTAGTAGTAGTAGTATGTGTTGAATATATACCAAATTTGGATTTGCAAATCACATTTTATGCAGGTGCAAATGGATGCACTCATTAGAGGTGAAGGTGAACAAACTGACTAGATCATTTAACTTTGTGGGTAAAATTGTTAGGTTTACTACTTTCCTTCATTCAAACCTCAAAACAATGTATGTGACAGTGAAAGAATTTTCTGTGTAAATTATTACGTGTTTTGCACTGAGAAAGAAAAATAAGACAGCTTGATATCCCAGTCACATAATGAAATAGGGAACTGCACTCTAACTAGTTAATTCATTTTTTTTCATTACAGTGTAATTCAACAGTTATCACCATGACAATGCATCTTTGCTGACTAAGAAGTGCTCAAAAGTCAAAGAGCGTTTGGACCTGGAGACAAGGATATGAAGACATGGTAGGAAAGAAGATTAAAAATGTAATTCTGTCTCATTTTTACAATACTGTAATCCCACCGGGTACCACTGGAAGTACTCCAAATTTGCACCAGGACAAAAGAAAGCATATCTTCCTGTGATTATTTGTACTTGGAAACTATATCTTACTAACAGCTATATTTATAGTCCAACTGCTGTATAATGAAAGGAAGTATGTGAAAATGAAAACAAAAGAAATATTAATGCATGCATCAGAATAATACAACAAATAGGGATGTGGTTTTCAGTTGGTGAAAACGGAAATTAATCTCTTCTGCTTTGAGCACTTTGGCTCTAAGCTCAAGTTTTATAATCTAATTGGTGCATCATGAATACTAAATGCAAGTAGCTGAGATTCATATAATTTTTTGTTATATGAAACTAAACAATTTGTATATGTGAGACTATTTTTCCTTCAGAATAGAGCTCTCTGAAATCTAACCTTAAATTGAACAATAGCCTCAAAGACAGTTGCCTTTATAGGGCACTGCCATGCTTAAAATTGCTGATGTAAAATGTATTGGGTTTGTTCAACAGATCTGCTCTTTGGACTAAATCCAGATTCCAAGTTATTTGGAGAGACTTTTACTTCTGGATCAGGCCCCTTGTGTATATTCACATTCATGTATGATTCCTTTAGTGGAAAAAGTGTTTTTATTTCCACTTCTGATGGAGTGAACTGAATTCTCTTTTGGCATTACTTACTGTATCAACAATGAGATTTATGCAGTTTCAGTGCATTTAAATTCTGTGCTATACTAAAACTGAACTATCCCAATGAAGTGTAGCAGAAAAACTGCTAAGGTTTAACTGGGAGCATCTTTAATAACAGGATGCATGAGATAGAAGGACCCCAGCTTGGCCTTTTGCAGCCCCTTTGAGTTTTCCAAGTTTTGTAGTTAAAAGCTGTAAAAGATACTTTTATTAGTGAACTGAGAAAATTAGCTAAATCCTCTGAGATTTAAAGCATGTGGAAACCTGTTCTGCCATTCTAACAAAGTAATTTTTCATGACACAACTGTACTAAAATAGTTTCTTTTGTGAAACAATTCAATTGTTAAATTATTTCTGTCTATGAGTAGAACACGTTTAATAAAACTCACTTGTACCCTTTTCACACATACACATAATAAACACTCTGTTTGCACTATATCCTTGTTGTTTTCTTTGGCAAAATTTGGCATACACTGTGGGTTGATATTTTGTTTATTACATGCAATATTTTAAAGAACATTTTTGGAAAGGATATAAAAAATAAGGTTCATGTGCATGTGCATATTATAGCTGAGACTGCCAAAGGAGCATGGAGAGCCTAGACCCCTAGCCTTGATTGAAATTCCATGGAAGGCAGGCTCCCGTGGCACTCCCAGACTATGTATAGAACAGAATTTCTCAGCATTTATTCAGGTATGCACCTTAAAGCAAAACTTCAGTGTGATCAAGTACCGCACACATAGTAATGAGCTTTGCAATTTCCTGAATAGCTTTTATGAGGAGGGCTCGTGCCTCTGTCTTTCTCCTCCCTTCGCTGTTTATATCCTGCTTTCCATTTTCCACTCCCTCCTTCTTAAAGCCTCCAGAGCAACCTGATGGACTTAGCAGGAACCGGGGTCATCATGGTGATCAATGACTTGGGCAGTTGAGCATTCAGCCATTGATCACACTGAATAGTTTCATATATCTTAGGCATGTCATCATAAGCAGCTGCTTCTACTTAGCTTGCCAGCTTTCTGTCACCTCGAGGATTCAATGAAGTTCAGAGGCAGTGTGAGAAGGTTATATAATTCTGTCAAGAGATCATGTCTTTGATTTTTTTCATCTCTTAAGACCTACATGTCTACCCTTTGGGGGTCTATCATAGAGTGAGAACTTCCAATATATTACATACCATAACACAGCAGTATAAAGAGTGCTATATAAAATACATAAATGTCCTTCCTTTGAACAGAATAGCAGGAACCTTCACTCCTTTCTTTTATGAAAGAACATTACCTAATGCTGAAGAGAAACCACAGCTGTATTCATGTGTGCATGCACATGCTTTGCTTGTAATTTAAAACACATTCCCATAAACTATCAGATATTATCATATCTAGTATTCCTTCTCTCTCTTATATTTAAATATTCTGTGCCCAATTTCTAAGAGTAAAAAGTAACTTTAATCGCTTGGATAAAATATTCACATTTAACAGCTTTACTGGGAAAATAAAATATATTCCACTCAGTCATTAAAAGGACACTGGGAATTTGAATGCCACTTTCTCATCTAAAAACTTGTCATGAAGTGTAGCTGAGAAAGATTAAAACCCTTTTTTTGCCTTTTTTTTTTTTTTTTTCCTGTTTACTTAGTGCAGGTAGTTTGTGCTCTGGCTCATATACACTGACAGACAAGACTGCCACAGTTTTGGATGTTACCATTTCCCAGCTTTATGTTCTGCCCCTCCTCTGGAAGATCGTAATCCCATCGACAGTCCAGAAGATTAGGGCAAAGGCTCTTTCACTGGCAGTTTACATTAACAGGAGATGTGAATGTATGTGGCTCAAGTACAGGCACATGCTTCTCTCTCTCGTCCCTGTAGGTTGACAGTAATTTCCAGCAGAATTGTAAGATGGACAGCTGTGAGCATGAATATCCGAAATCATGGCAGCTACATCTGGCAGAGCTTGTCTGTCAAAGACCCATGACTGAAAGGTTGGTTGGCAGCGTGGTCTCTGCAGGCAGGGCTCTGCTGGAGAGAGGTGCTGGAAAGCTCAGGCCTAAAAAACCTCTCCAAATATCAGGCAACAGTCAAAGAATGAAAATAACCGCAGTGCACAGGACAAAGCAATGTTGTAGTAAAGTCCTATTTCAAAGTTTTAAAATAATGCTAAAATGATTCACAGGACTCAAGCTGGCTGCATTTACTGGGTTGAGCTCCTGTTAGAGAATAGGATGTGAGGGGGGAATATGAAAGTGTTCATGATTAATAATGATGGCTATGATAGTAATATTCTCTGGTCTCCTAAATGATGTTTCCAAACATTCACAGAGGAAAAAAAAAAAAAAAAAAATTTATAGGAATTAGAAAAAGCCCTCCAACATTCAAAAGATTTTTTTTTTTTAAATTGGTCATCTTGAAAAAATTCAAATTGACAGTGTCCCTTTTAATGATACACTTCAAAGCTTTAAGAAATCTCCCTGTCAAATGAGGCTACTACTTTAACACATATTCAAAAAGGTGTATGCAGCTTGAAAATGTATTAAACAGTCAAGAAAAGAGGTCATATTCTGTTATACAAATACAGTTCCAGGGATTTAATGAATCTGGAGAATTTAACAATAAACATGGTACATAAATTAAGTTGATTTACTGTGCAATCTGCTACTTAAAAAACAATAAAATAAAGACTTAAGGCTTCCTATTCCACCACCTTGCCATTTTATACTTTATCATAATAAAAAATAAAAAGAAAGTTATATCAGTCAGTATTGCAGGATTCCATATTAGCTTTTCACATAAACCAGGTGCAAGCTATTAAGAATATGTTTCCTCTATTTTTTAAAAACTCTTTGTGTTGTTTATAGCCATTCAGTTAAAAAGGAAATAAATGTCCAAATCTAATCTGGACAATTTGCGATTTTTGGTGTCTGTTTTAGCCATATGGATGCATTAGCCTTGTTCCACTTGGTATCGAGTTCATATTAGCAGATATAAAATTTTAATAGAAAGTTATGGGAGTGGTGGTTTTAACCAGAGTAATTTTAATTGAAATTAAAACAAATGCAAACACATCTCTCTATGCTAGGCTTGGTATAACCCATTTCAAACCAAAATCCATCACTTGGACTAAAACTAAGGTGACATTGTCACTTTAAATCATAACTCTATTTCAGCAATCGGCATCTCATGAAGCAGTTGTGTCACTTGCAAAATATTCAAGGACAGTATTAAACAACATCTACAACCTTCGTAATGTTATTTAAAAGAAAAATCAGGTTTTCCATCTCTCTATTTCTTTGCCTCTTCAAATAGTGTTATTAACATTGTTTTTCACACATCCTCCTTCCTCCTCTTCTTTAAATTTTAATTATTTTTTTCCTTTCTAAATTAATCCTTTGTTTGAACTGTTACTTTTGAGAGAGAAGAAAAGTTATACAATGAACAGCTGAATGTTTGCCACTTTGCTTTGGGCCCTTTCATGCTCCTTCTCCAAGGCCAGATCCTACAAGGTGCTTAGCATCATGCAGCTCAGTAAAAGTTGAGGGTGCTGAGAATATCTAGGAAGAGCCTAGCATATTGCAGGATCATGCCTTGCACAGCAAGTTCTCCAAGTGATGACTATTTATGTTTCACTGAATAGACTTAGCATAAATTTTAACATCTCTGATACGACTGGGTATTTTTATGGGCAAAGAGGAGGTATTTTTCATGACCGTATCACTCAGCACTTTGAAAATGAAGCGTATAGAAATGCCACCCAAAAAGTCTGGCAAAGAACCAGATGTCATAGTTACAAACGCACACAAAAATTGGAATACATTAGAGGCAATTACAAGGTATGTAAGCTCTTCAGTGCTGAGAAGGCATCCAGATCATTGTAAGTCTTGTCTTAATCAAATAATAATTCAAAACAAACTTACACACAATCACCAAGAAATCACGGAATCAAAGCATGAGTGACCCCCAAAGTAGTATAGACTTTGTACTGTTCACCTGAGTTGCTTTTTTGAATGTTACAGGTGAGGCATTAAGGAATACTGTAAATATACATACTAACTAAAACAGAATTTCAATCTTTTTAAAGCACCTTTTGAATTAAACCCAGTAATGTTAACCTAGCTTTCTTTCTCACAATTTTTCAATCTGTTATGCAGATAGTATACGTATTTGCTGTCTCTCCACTTCCTGCAGATAAGCATTTATGATTTCTTTCACCGGACTGCAGCTGGACCCGAGCAGCGCCTGTGTGGTTCCAGTCGAACCGGGCAGGCTGCGGGGCTGGGCCTGCCCGGCGCAGGCAAGGCTGCAGCAGCGCTCTGGGGACGGCTCTCTCCCTCACACAGTGTGCTGCGACACCCTAAGTCCCTGCAGGAGAGAAACTCACACAGCTCACAGTTATCTTCTGTTAGGTTTAGCAAAGGCGTATTGAAATCTTTCTAGTTAAAAGCTGTATAAATTTTCCCAGGCTTTTCCTTGATACAAGAAAATTATGTTTATGGCTATGTGTTCGCAGTAACATCTATCCCAATGACAACGTAACCCACAGATAGATCGTTACTTTTTTGCTTCAAACGTGGACAGTCAGATTATACCTAATATACCTATACATGTCAATAGAATACAGCGATTTATGTTTACACATAGTGCTCTAGCTACACAATAACTTCTTATAATACAGAACCTTTCATTATGAAGAATCCCCAAGCATTTAAAAATTAAAATCTCACCGTCTTTTTGAAACCTAAATCAATCAGACCCTCCCTGATCACAAAAGTATCAATACAGTCAAAGACATATTTCAGAAACAGTGTGCACACAGGCATGATGAAAAGCTGAAAAAATTGTATATGAAATGTGGTTTGAGATGTGGTTTGTCTAATACATGAAAGGCTCTGCCAATTATTTGCTAACTCCATGGGAAAATCTCAAGCAAGCAAAGAACCTTTACAAATCTAACATAAGCAGTGTCCATTTGTTGCATCCACCAGGTACACAGCAAGGCCCACAGACTAGAAACAGTGCCATAAACCTCACCCTGAATACCAGTAACCAAATGGGCTGTTTCCAGGGAGCTCTTGGTAAACATTGTGCTGATAGACTCTCAATAGTTTTCTGTGCAATAACTTGTTTCAAAAATGTTAGCAATACTTTTCCATTCAGGAATGAGTATAACCCTTATCTAATTACAGAATGATTTTCCATCAGTTATATCCTGTCATGATTCTATACCAAATAACATTCATTAACCCTATGTATCATAAAAATCTCCTATTAAAATGTAGCTATGTTGTCTTTCAAGATAGAGGAATGTCAAGCATTTGTTCTGAATCCACACAAGCTAAAGACTTGAGAAAAACTAGACCAGGAAAAAAAAAAAAAAAAACAAAAAAAAAAACAAACCCAAATCAAACAGGAAAAAAGATTGTGAAAAGTTCTTGCTCCTCAAAATCTTTCTCTTCCCAAACTAGTTTACTGAGCTCATATCAAAAACTGTCAATGAAAATACTTAACCCTTCAAAATTTACTCTATTTCAGCAATTAACAAGAGCTTTTCCTAATCATACTTTCTGTTTTGTTGCTTTCTATCTGGCTTTCCAAACATAAACATACATGCATATGATTACTTTGAATTTCATATCTTCTTTCATCACATCTCTTACTTCCATCTTTTCTTTTTGGACTTAATTTCTATTGGTGGTGCTTTGCATACTTTGAACTTTCAACAGTTTAAACCTGAGGATTATCTTTCCCCTTTATCATTTGCACAAACACAAAAAAAATGAAGACAATTATATTTCTAAATAGAAAACTTCTTCATGTTTTACTGTGTCCACAGACATCTCTTTCTATGCTTACATTGCTCTGCCATAATCTGTCTCTCTGACTTTCCTATCCTTAACCTCTTTACTGTCCTGTACTCTGCCTTCTTCCTTTCTGTTTCATGTTCATCAACTGCCTCAATAGATTAAAAAAAAAGTGAACTGCTTTGATTAAAAAGGTACAACCCAGGTTAAAGAATGTTCTATTTTGGTTTAGCTTCTTAACTTGTTTTTAATCAATTTATGCAAAATTAAAAACAGCCACTTGGAGATCAATGCAAGAACATCAAAAAAGGGATTTGAAAACATTTTTGTAAAACAATATAAACTCACATTTTTAATGAAAATATTTAACTTCTGAGTAGACATATCCTTAGTAATAAATAATGTCTGTATTTTGTAGTGCATTCCACATGTAGATCACAGAGCAGAATTAACTGAAGAAATCAGTTAACTGAAATTTCATAGAAATGGCACCACAGAAAGATAATATGGTGCCCAGCCATCCTGTCAGGAACAAAACCTGGAGTTGCACCACCCTGCTGCTCTATCCACTTGCCAACACTGTCTCCTTCCTAATTTGGTTTTCTTCAGGTAAACTGCTGAGGATACTGAGTGAGATAGGAAGTAAGAGGAGATCTAGACCATATTCTAAATTGATTATCAAAGTGGCATATTGAAGGTCTTCTCAAGTACCCCATCAAATTGGTTGAATATGGGAGCTCAACATGAAACTCAGCTGGGTGAATATGGCAGCTGAACGGAACAAATCCCTTAATTATATCTGAGTTCTATAAATTCATGCTTATTTAAACTTTATTTGGACTATTCCATCGAACAAGACAATCTAGAAACTTTACAGATAAAGCTAAATTGAGATGCTTGGCTGCACTTCTAGAACAGAAGTTTACTTAAAATGCTGTTATAAAACGTATCTGCTTAAAGTCATGAAGTCACTGGCAAGACTGAGATCATACTGTGTGAACATGAGATGAAGGCAAATTCATGGATAATTTCAATGATTTAATGATTTTCTGAGGTTTGGTGGAATTTGTAATAAGTTTGCTGCATCCTTCTGGGTTGTTTCTTATTATATTGTATATTTCAGTTGTTATCCATAACATGCACACTGTGGTTTTATGCTTTGCCCTGCTGCCCTACATCCCCTTTCATTCCCCAAAACTGACATAACGTATGTTTTATCAGCAAGAAAAGCTTCTGGTGAATTTTTTGATCCTTTTCATCTTTTAAAAGTCATTCAGCATCAGCATGTATCTATACATCAGCAAAAATTTTCTTTTATCTTGTGAATTTCAGACATTACATGGTCACCTCTACTGGAAAGACACCAGATTAGTTTGTTCTATAGATGGTTCACAGTGGAGTTCTCTTTTTTAATAACTTCCTAATAAGTAAATTAATGTACTGGTTTCCACTGAATGAAAGTGCCCCATCAGGGTATAAAGGCAGACTAAGAAGCCTTTGCATATTTCATCTGATCTCAGGTCATTGAATTGATTCTTTATATAATACTGAAAGGACTTCAAGATTCTGTAATTAACTGCTAGTACATGATCTTAGCACTTTCTATATTATGGAAGTGACTACTTTTTTCTTGTGACACCACTTTTGGTAGCTGATCCAAAGGTTTACTAAAAACTGGGTGATTCTGCCCTCCGTACTCTAAAATTGCTGTATCAACGAAATTCTTTCCCTTTAGACATCAGATTATGAAAACACTTACTTTTAAATAGCAAACTAAAATGCTGGGTTTAAAATTGGCTCACAATTAGTCTAGATGTTATTTTCATTTATTGTCTTACTGCTTTTCTAAGGAACTCCAGGATCCTTAAGAAGTTACTAGGTTTGCATGGGGATGTCTTTTTTAGTAATTGTAATTATCATTATGTGTCATTAAAATGAAAATATCTGAAGTGCTTCAAAATAACATTCATAAGAATTTGAGAGTAAATGACACTAATGATGAGAGCACCTCAAAGGGTATAATTTAACAATACACAAAATAAGGAAAGCACAACACAAACTTCTCATATCAACTCAAGTTCTAAAACCCCATATTGGAGCCAAGTTACATAGTGTATTATCTAAACCTCCAGGAAATCAAATAAACTGTTAAAGATGGAGGATCTAGCTATTGAAATCCTTCTTTAGGGGCTCAAAACCTAGTTTTAGGGCACTGAGTTAGCATTTTTGATAGGGATCTCACATTAAATTGACCCTTCCTGGTGAAAAGATGCATTACCTGTAGCCAGCTGCTAACCCTGCCTTGACCTGCCCCAAGTCCCAAGGCTATAGAGGTGTGATATACTGTTTTCTTTCTTGTCTGCAGCAGTTTTCCCAGACAATGTAATTCAGATGCATATTGTCAGCAGTGGGGGAGGCCATGTGATTAAGTGGGGAGAAGTAAGGAGTAAAAGCAAGCTGACTAATCCTGATTGAGCCACTGGAGGATTGTGTGACTGAGGAACTGCTTGACTTCCTTAAAGTATCATCCAGTTTACTGGGCTAGGTAAGAAGCCCTGCTCTGGAAACCATGGCCTTACCATCAAAGTTAAGCATTACATGTACATAAATGAAGAGGAGACAAATCTCTTTTTTTGTAAAATGCTTCTAAAGAACATTGTTAGTGAGGCAGCCACGGCTCAGGAAATGCAGTTAATTGCAATCTGCAGATATAAATGCAGTAACAGATTCCTTCTTTCTTGGGCATAGATCTATCACACAGTGAATACGCTCAGACTCCTGCAGGAGGTAAAACCTGATGATTGTTTACCATAGCCAGACAGGAAAGGTTGCCTATCCACCAGTGATTGAGCCCCAGCAGCACTGGCCTTTCAAACAGAAAGAGGCTGGGAAGATATTTATAAACTAAGCAGCCTTCTGTTCCTTAAGGGAAGTGCACCCTTGAGCCGAAACATGAGTAGGATGCTGCTAAACACCTTGCCTCATAAGAGCCTCTTCTCAGGGGTAAAGTGGTGGACAGTAAACAAAAAAGTATATAAATGTAACACATTTCTATAAAATGCAATAAAACATATTTTGATGCTGGTAGAAGTATGATCAAAGGTTCAGATAAACTCACTGCATCAATTATATAGTACTTATATGCCGAAGAATGCATTTAAATAATGGTTTATTTCAGAAAATACTTCAAAGACAGCAGTGAACTACATGGTTCTGTTAATTTCCGATCTTCACAAAGGGTAGTTATTTTTGGAAAGACAATTGTTAAAAATATTAATGTTATTGGATGGAGCAGCACAGTTTACAGTAATTGCTACTGGAGTCTGCCTGGTGATTGGCTGTCAATATTTTCACATGAGACTCCCTGTAAAAAAATGTGCTCTTTAGCCTGTACTAAACCAAAAAAAAATACAGAGAATTCGGGTGAGGAACTGGAAAGTAATGCTGTTTCATTTACAGTGAAAACCACTGCAGTTAGGAAGCTAGCACACTGGCTATGTGTCCCTATATACTCTGAAAATAGAGTTTGCTTTGGACTGAAGTCCTCCAGTAATAAAAAAATGCTTTCTTACCAGCTGTACAAAGAGGAGAAGTGACATCACTCTAAAAATAAATATAGAAATGGGTTTTCTGGAAATATTTATAATTTGTTCATGGATAAAGTGCTGAATGTACAGCCAAGGAGAGCCACTGCTCAGCTTGCACCACTTGAAAAGGGGAAAGTTTTTAAACTGGCCAAGATTCTCACTCCAGGCAATTTTTTTTCCTTTCAAAATAACTGACTCTTGACACAACCTTGTCTATTTTAAAGGCCAAACATTTTCCTTACTCCCAAGTGCTTTGTGAGCCTTAGGGATATATTGTCCCTGGCAAAACTGAGAAAGCAATATCCTGGGAACGGGTGATTTCCATCAGGGACAAGGAAATCGCTCCAAACCACATTTCATTCTGGTTATAGCATTTTAATGAGATTTGCAAGCCCTTCTGAGACAGTTGCAAGAAACGTTCAGCACCAAATCCTCAAACAGAGTCCTGAAAGTTACTCTAATGTCTCAGCAGAGGACGGATCCTAGGACTCCAGTTTTGCTGTGATATTTCTTACATTATAATTAGCATTGACTAATTAAGGGGTGACTAAGTATTGACCTCCCAATTAATTCTGAAAGAAGCCAGATGACTGGAAATACCTACCAACATTTGAGAAGCAGGTTTTCCTTAATTGTTTCCTGGAAAGCAGCTTTCAAAAATCTTTTTCAATGACTTCCAAACCCCTTCATGATATAGTTTTCAACTTAATCAAGAGAGCTACTCTTATTCTAATGAACACATAATATCCTATGAGAATATGAGCAACTATTTATATGGGAAATAATAAAATTGTAGCTAGCAATATAACTCTTAATGTGCAATAAGTGTGTGTATATATGTAACTGCAAATTAAGGCACCATCACCTATCTCTCTGTGTTCATGTATCAATCACTAATAGGTTGTTTGCAGAAGTGTTGCATGGATCCAGATACTGCGTTGCCTCAACTTAGAGTGAAAAAGCAGCTCACTGAGAACAGGTTCTGTGACACCACAAGGATAAACTAATAAAGGGTCTAAAATGACTGTTAAAAGAAATAAATGGTTAAGAAGCAAATCTTTAGGGAAAAGGTGATTTTAATTTCATCAGAAATGAACTGTGATTCAGATTGTGCTATTTTTTCAGTTTACACATTTTGAATTAATGTAGCATGAATTACATTGCATAAAACAATGACAATATGTGAATTCTACTCATGGAAATTACTCATCCATCAGGCAGTGTCAGGTACATTCAGAAGCACATGAATTAAGTTCTGCACTGTAAGTTCAAATTGTTTGTATGTGAATAATGCTAGTTGCAAAAATGAAAAAAGAAGAGATAAGGAAACTTGGGGATCCTTCTGCACTGACTTTTCTTTGACCCAGGAAAGAACAATGAATGTTTGCTTTCCCTTGGAAGGGGTGCCGACAAGGCTACACAAACAAAGAAGCAGAAGCTCAGCTGGTGCAAATTAGGACAGTTGCACTGACTTAATGGAACTGCATCCTTTCCACTAGCTAAAGATGTGGACACAAATATTAAAGGTTCCCCTGTTACATTTTTTTCAGTATAAGGATCAATCATGAATCCTTCCACAAATCTTCAAACAGAGCTTTTCCCAAGTGATGATTTTGCAGATCTGAGTTTGATTTTCTGCAGAGCTTTTCTGAATGCCCCAAAATATTTGATTCCTCTCATAACAGTGCTTTTCTGAATTTGGCTTCCGCATTATTTTGTTGATTCTGTAGTACTGCAGCAAGAAAAATTGGCAGTCCTTTCAGTTCCTTCTCAGTTCACTAGCACTGTGCACTCATCAGTAATGTTCAAGGGGGCCTGGCCATGCATGGCCGTATGCTTCCTTCATTCCTTCTCGCAAAAACTAACTATAATGTCAGAAAATGAGCAGACAAAGAGCAATACTGTATTTACCTCAGTAAAAAGGCTGTACTCTGTTTTTAAGAATTCCTTTCAGATAGAGAAACAAATCCCATTCACATAAAAGCACATTAAAAAATTAAGGTAGATCATAAAAACGGCAACATTCAACAAATTTTATTGCCGTCCAAAGGTATATCTTCTATATAGGTCTGAAGTAAAGTGATATATTTGCTTGGAAACTTAACTTTTTTTAAAACGGTAAAAGAAAGCTTGTAATAGTTTGTCATTCTCATCCGTGCTATTAGTTTTGAGTAAACTCTGTCCTTGTAAATCCATTAATACCCGAGGTTTCTGTGGATCTCCTTCTAAATGAGTGTAGAATTTGGTATGGGCAGACTGAAAGGGTCCTGGTGTACAGTTCTTTGACACTGCTATTGTCTTCTCTATTAGAGAGTCCAGGAATTTTCTAACACTATTATTTGGAAAATGCATTTTGGAAGAGAGCCAAAGATCTGCTCTCCTGCTGGGTCTTGGGAAGACTAGTAATCTAGTAGAAATCAATAGAGCCCAGTAAAAACAAAGGAAGTTGAATGAAGATTTCTGTTAGTGACTGTATGACTTCTAAACTTACATGTGTTCTGCCACAGTAGCTTGTTTTTACTGTTCAACGATACTTAAATTGAACACCATTGTTGGATGGATTATAACAAAGAAAAGCTTATGAAAAGAAATGTACAACAGAATAGAAAAAAATAATATGAAGACTGCAACAAGAAGGAAACAAAGAAGCAGAATTGGGAGAGTAAACTGATCAGAAAAGTGAGGCGAGTCTCATGACCACACTAGGAGTGTATCCTTCAGAATAAAAAAGGAGACTGAACTGTTATAAAGCTTTATTTTCAGGAGAATAAAAGAGCATAGGTTCCTTAATGTTAATTTTAAAAAAGCATTTTTCCTGAGGCAGGGGCAGCTGGATGCTTTTTGTCAATAAAGCAAGAGCTGAACCAGGTAGAATTCCCTAGCAGTATGTGTATCTTTATCTGTATCCCTTTTGCAAGGGTCACATGAAATCACTATTAAATTATTTCTTGCTGTTCTGATTTTGATGCTTTGCTGAAGTTCTGAAAATGGCTGCCAGCCTCAACTGTGAACTGCTTTAAATCACTTCTATCCAGGTGATGATGAATGTTCTCTAGATTTTATCCGTAAAGTGGAAAAAATAAACAAGAATACATTACCCAACCACTAAGATTTTTTAGAAGCTGAAATTCATCTAAAGGAACACTTGAGTCCTGTCTACCACCTACTGAAGTGATTAGGAATTTCAGCTAAATAAAGAATGAAGGTGAGACTGAAATGCCCATGTAATCAACCTTCACAAAAAATCTAATACAAAGTTAAAACTCTTTTGAGATAAGTGCAAACATGAGAACACTGAAATAACACTGAAAGAAATGAAGGAGGCTTTTTAAAATTCCCAACTTGTGCTTTCCTCAAAGTGTAATTCAAAACTGATTAAAAGTATTAAATCCTTTTTATGCAAAGGGTTAATAACAAAATTCAAACAGTGGTGTGGTGTCCCATGGATACTCAATAATGAAAATTCAAATGTTCATTTCTTTAAGCCTTTTGTGTCCCTTTTCTAGATAACTGGGTTTTTTTGCCTAATTTTTGAGGCTATTTAATAACACCTCCTGCTAGACCTCTCATGTAAACTCAGCAAGAGGAGGCATCCTGAGTAATAGAAAAGACTTCTGCTCATTTTAAAGCTCAAATTCATACTTTTCTTAACAAAGGAGTTCCCCACTGTTAGAGTTTGGCAACCGCCAGGCCAACTACGTTGGGGAAGATTGGATTAGGGGGGCAGCTGACTGTGCAGTAAAGTCTCCACTCTCCAGCAGGATTTTTATGTAAATTCCATTACAATTCATGCTTTTTGGAGATAATGAAATGGATACAAAACACTCCAAGGTTTCCAAGTCAGCAAAATAATGAACAGGGGCATTCAGAAAGCTGATTTAATACATTTTTAACATTTGGACCCCTGTATGAATAGGATTGGCATTTGTGCGATGTATCACATGGAATTTGCTTTTAATACCATTGTCTAAAACCCATAGCTTTTCAGGTTATTAGTGATGTGTGAACATCAGCTATCAAGAGTTTTTCTGTTTAAGCTCTAATAAGCTGTATCATTTTCCATGTGTTTGCCCAAAGGCAACTTTTACCAAAGAATCAGCCAAATATTTCTGGAAAAAATAATATTTTCAACTCAACAGCTTTAAACAACTGTCTGTGAGTATGTCACAGCACTTGTTATCAATGAGCTTCGAATAAGAAGAGTCTGGGGTCAAGAGGGGCCATTACCATGATCTTCTACTCTGTTCTCCTGAATAATGTATAAAATTTAACTTGTCAGTATTTGTTTTGATCATAGCGTGTTTGAACTGGAACCTGGATTAATGTTTTGCTATTTATTCAAATTTGTGTGTTTACTGATTACAAAATTAAAATGTGTATGTATTTGTAAAAGTGTAAATAGATAAAGAGCTAACATGTGTGAACACACACTAAGCATTTTTAGACCAGAAATACTCTCACAGGGTTGAGTTCTGCCTTTCTTCCAATTCAGCTGATGTGAAAACCTCTGGTGCAAAAGATGCAGTGAGAATACTTCCACTACATTAAAGTACCCATGCCATCAGGTTTATCAATCAGCTTAAATAGTTGAAAGATAAAAGACATCACAGGAGGGCCAACATAGAAAATAATATATGTGTACTACTTAAGAGCTGTGCAAGGCCTTTGGGTACTTCTCTCCTGGGGTTTGCGAGTTAATTTTAGTATTAACCTATTATTGGTGATAGTCAGGTTCACAGTGCTGAACAGGAATATCTATTCAGTAGCAACATTTAAGGCAAAACTGTACTGCTAATATTGATAGTGCTCTGTGTTTTTATACATGACATCCCTTTTGATATATATTCATTTCTTGGGGTAAAGGGGAAAATATCCACATTTAGGAGCTGAAAGCAGGAAATCATTAGCAATTATCTAAACTACACTTGTAGAAAGGTTAGCAAAATTCAAAAATTATAAAATACTGGGGCCATTTATGTCTAAAATAGTAAGCTTCCCCTGACCTTTTAGTGTAAATAAGTTTTCTTTCAAACAAGCATCTATTTATTTAAATAGAAAGGAATATTCACAATAAAGTTTCTCTTCAACACATATAATCAAAATAGAAACCAGCTAGTCTTCCCAAAATCTTTCAAAAAAGAATTTGACCAATGTAAACCACAATAGAGTTTATATGATGTGAATATCTAGCTATTAAGGTTCATTATGATGATCGATGAGGTTAAAAGGTGAATTTATGAATTAAAGTTTAGAAGTTCTGTTGTTTAATGAAAAACATTGAGAAGTTGCAGAAAGAAAAATCTGAGAAACATCTATTCTTATTGTTTAGACCACAAGATCATACTGGTCATATTGTATCATTTAAGAGTAAATGTAATAGGCTTTTCTGAAACAAACAAAAGCAGTAACAAGTTATAAACAAATGTGATTTGTGTTTTTTTTGTAGTTCCAAGTTGCTCATTTGGTTATAATCACATACCTTGCTTTTTCTATGGAAACATTTTGCCAAATACACTAACTTCAGGAATAAAAAAGAATGTGAGAAGAAACACAGAGAGAAAACATATTAGGATCCAGCTCTGCCTCCATTATACTAAGCAGTAATTACTCTGGAAAGTGATATTAAGCTAACTACTCAGTGGACCAGATTCAGCTACCTATATTCATGCAGACCAACATACTACCCACCAGTTCTCCTGGGCCATGATCTGAACATCATTACACAGTGAACAGTTACTAATATGAGTAGTCCTGCTGATTTCAATGTAATTATTGAGAAGAAAGAAATGACTCAGTATGGGTAAAGTCAGCATCAAAATCAATCTCCACACGAATAAGAATGTCAGAATCAAGTCTTCTGGGCGCAGCCAATTCACTCAATGCTATAGTCAAACACAGTGAAAAGCATTCATGTCTGATAGACTGAAAACTGGGATGGAAGAATGTTTCTAATTAGGAATGACAGAAGAGAGGTGGAAAATCTTACTTCTTGCTAGAAGAAATAAGAATATACCCAAGATACAGCAGAATCAGAAGAACAATAAAAAAGCCAATCTTTTTTCTGTGTTTTGGAAATTATCAGAGTTGAGTTGCTTCATGTCACAGAGATATAATACTGTCTTCAGGTGGTCACTGTTTCCACATCACATTTGAATCACACAAACCCCTTGTCAACATGCTCCTCAAATAATCTCGCTTTCTTTCAATGAGTGATTTATAACATTTCACAGCAAGGAATGTGCCATATCCATTAAACATTAATAGAGTTATAGTTTTCTAAAACATAGCTATCCACTTTGTAGTCTTGTGCTTGACTGGTGTTTCAGAAGAAGAAAATACATTTTTCTGTACTGTCAATTATTTATTCAGCACTGGGCTCAACTGAAATCTCCTGAAAACAGTGGGAAAATGTCTTTTTGTTTGTTTTAAAAAACACCTGAGTTTTCTTGAAATACACAGTGAGGGACAGTATAAATATGATAAACCATTTGATGAGACTTGAACTGAGACCACAGCAAAATGTATCTTAATAGCTAGGACAGCTCATGAGGGCTGCTGGAAGAATTCCCTCCAAAGGAAAAACCCCACAATGGCATTATATGGGAGGACGTGAGAAATCCTGAGAAACTGGGATTCTTCTCAGTGGAGAAGAATAGACCTACTGGTTTTGACACAGAAGAGAGATGTTTCCACTGGACAGTTTGTCTCTAGCTAGCCCTTTACATTCATTGTTACTGATGCCTCTGATGCCTTCTGTGAACACAATTTACTAAATCACTTGGACATATATTTAAAATTATGTACAAGAATAATCCCAGTAAAGTGAACGGAACTATTTATGTGTTTAAAATTAGATGCATGCTTAAATGGAAGGCAGGGTGAAGCACATAATCCTCTCAACAAGATATTTTGAAGTTGTACTTGAAGCTTGGTGAGCAAAAACACATAGTCACAGGGCAGTTCACAACACCTTACCAATCCTGTCTTGGTGACACTCATTTCAAGCTATTAGACCCTGGGTCGATGGGGAAGATGACTTTGCAGCATGTTGGAGGTATAGACTTCGTTGAGCACTTTTTGCTGGCTATGCAGGAGAATCTGCTGTGCTCAGAACAATGTATGTATTAGGGGAAGGATTTGGAACTAATGCTTTCCCCTCTTAACCACCCAGCACCCTGGTGAAAAGCCCTGGTGCTTAACAGAGCACTCTGGAATTCATCTGGGGACACTGGGAAGCCCCAAACCATAACTGCGTCCAGCATATACTGTTTATAATCAATTTTGTAATCTATGGCAGTTATTACATATCAAATATAAAGAAGTCTGTGCTAAATAATGTGAAAGAGAAGACAAATCAACCCCATCTCAACATGTGCAGTAGACAATAAAAGCATTCCTGTACATGCACATGAGGAAATTAACAGCATTCCCCACATATTCATTCAAAGCAGTGAACATGCTGTGCTGGAATCACATATACATTAAAGAAACAAAATTGCTTTAAATAATCAAAATACACAAAGGAACATTTTTCTGTGTGGCTGGAAATAACCCTGACAAATGTTAATGTTTTGCAAATGAAAAACATTCTTTAAGAAACAACAGAAAAAAAATGCAAATTTTCAGATGCATAGAAAGTAAACTCCCATATTAACCTCTGTTATACTACCTAGATGTATACAAAAATAATTGTGTGATGAGCAAGTACATTCAACCTTTTTTTTTTCTGAATTATGAATGCATTTTGACAAGACCCAGAGAAGGTCAACAGCATGATTAAAGATATGAAGAAGCCTCCATATGGTGAGATACTAAAGAAGACTGGACTATCTGAGTTTAGAAAGGAGAAAGGTAGCAGCAGATGTTGTTGGTGTATAAATTAATGAATGACAAGAAAAGACCTCTGAATTTTTCCCTGTGTATATCAACAGACAAAAGCATTTCATCCAAGTTAAGGAACAGCGTTTTTAGTGTTGCTGCTATTTTGTTATTCATCATATAATTAATCAGTGAAACTCATTGCTGCAGTAAAATACTAAGATAAATTGATTGCAAACAGGATTAGTCACGCATGGCTAAGAACAGCATACTGATTAAAAACTGGATAGGACAATATACAACTTCCATTTCTCGGGCTACTGGTTTTGATGCCTCAAAATAATGCTGTCAACTGTAAAGTCCAGAAAAAAAAGCCTTGTACTGGCAATTTTTGGGTAGGAAATAAAAAGCTACACATGGTCTTTTGTCATTGTCTCCAAAAGCTACAAAACATTGCACAAAAGGGCTAATTTTGTTATGACAATTTCTATAATACATTTGCCTATAAGCTGATTTTTCTAATTGAGAATAGTGACAATATATAATAAGTAAATAAAACATTAAATTGAAAAGCAAGAGTGAGTTGTAGCTGGTGTCTACAATAAATGAAGCTCAAATCCTACTGTTATGTTTCTGACAACTTTAATAATAATGGATCATCTTGTTTTAGTTGCACACTGGGAGTGGACTACAAGGTATGTCACCCACACAAGTGACTAATACGTTATGCTTATCATTTAAGAAGCAGAACTATCTGAATTCTGCTCGCTAACCATAGGGCAGTGCAAATTACCCTGACAGCACTGTGTGTTCTTTCTATACCTTGCTTACAGGTCAGGATTGCTTAGTCCCAATGTATTAATAAGTAAGTGCAAGTATTTCAACAATCAGCATTTTAGAATTTGCATGCAAACTCTCATGCTGTGTAATTATACACAGTGCTGGCACTCAAATTAATTAAAGCTGATTCCTCTGTAACTGCAAACTGGTCATATCCCCAGACTTGCTCTAGTATGAAGTCATCACCCTATATTCAACATGACACTTTATGTCCCTAGCATTCTTAGCAATGCTAATATGCAACAACTGTAAATTAGGCAATATTTTAAAGAGCAGCTGACAACCGCTGGTTAGTTGTTGAGTTCCCCCCCTTACACTTTCCACATAAAAGTAAAAAACCAGTTATTTCCATTGTGTTTGTTTTGTAATTATCTCAACTAACAATGTAAACAAATTACATGCATTGTTTCAACAGATACTCGCCTATGTTTGATTAGGGGTTACAGAAAACTTACAAAACACAAAACCCAACAACAACATCAACAGTGTTTGTTTGATGCTAACATACAATTAGTCTCTGACAATTTCAATGTTAATTTAAAAAGTCCTTCTCTTTCTCTTTTTCCTTGAAATGCCTTTTTATTTTTAAAAGGCATGCTCTTGCTGATCAAGAATAGGGAACTGGGGAGGCAGAGCAGAAGAGCTGACAGTTAGATTTCAGGAATCCTCATCAAATAGAGTGGAACTGTAGCAGAGACAGTTCTTTGCAGCACAGATCCATAAATGCTGACTGGGGCAGTGCTGAGTTCCAGCCTTTTTCACAATAAAGTCATCTGCTCTGGTTTTATAATTCAGCTGAAAGAAGTCCTTTCTTAATACAATTTTTCAGCAGAGATCTCCTCTGAGAAATTAAAATATTATGGTGATCTTTTATCTCACAAATAGGTCTGCAATAGGACCATTCTCCTATAACCATCAAAACCAGAAAAAAATATAATCAAGCCCATTGGTATTTTGCACTTACATTTCATACAGAATGCTTCTTCAACTACAGAACTAAAGTACTCCCAGAGAGTTTATGATTTTATTTTCTTGGAGCCACAGACTGCTCTTGGTGCAGAGCCACTCCCTGAGAGCTTCTCCTACTTGTACCAGTAGATTTACCATAGGAAGGGACACCACCAGTTTAAAAAAATGATCTAACTCTCCCACTAAACTAGAAAACACACTCCCAAGTAGGATCAGATCTTTTTCTTCACATAAGATGTCCCTAGGTAAAAGCAGAGTCAATTCCTTCAAAATATGACAAAAGAGAAATGCACAAGTGGATATCTTGATAAAGTAGCTGATGTCGTCCAAAAAAGAACAATGAAAAAGGATATTCCCCCCATTAGTGCTACCGTGATCACTAGTTCTTTGCAGCATTGCATTTACTGATTACTTTTGTCCTTGTCAACAATTTTAAGGAGGGATATGGTCTTTTAAAATTATTTTTATTGGGAGGTGCTGGGAAAAAGTCTATGACACACCATTATTTTTGTAAAGCAGAAGGTCTAACTTCCCCAGACAGTTATTTGCCAAATACAGTTAACTGTGGCAGTAATGACAAAAGACTTGGTTCGATATAGTGCCAGTGCATCACTTGAAAAGGGTTACCCTGATTTACACTGGAAAACATTGGTTAAGAAGGAGGACTTCTGTATGCTAACAATATTAATCAGCATAGTAACTTATCTTCCCTCAGTTGATACAGAAAGTGTTGAAATACCATGAGGAAAGAAAAATCCACTTTCTTTAGCATGAATTGAAACACCATTGTGGCTGTTACACTCATCCATTCAGCTGGATTTGAGGTCCATCTCCATCACTTATAAAAAAATAGAAATCAGAACAAGATGTATCAGCTCAAATTGCTTTGACATAGTAAAACCATGGAAATGCTAGCAAGACGTATTATGGTTCAAGAGAAACTGAATACCTGAGAAATATAGGGGGATAATTAGTGACTTGGCAAATATTTGCAGAATCAGTTGAGTTTAAACAATAAGAATATCTAAAATTCCTTTGATAATGTTTTAAATTTTAGCAATGGCCATATATTCTGTGAATCCTCATTAAATTAAAGAAACGCTGAAACTAGCCAAAGACAAAAACTATCCCCAGGTCATATCTTTCTAAATGTTGGCTTCTTTTCAAATGCTACAGTATATTCACACTGTTCTTTTCCCTACTTGGACATGCCAGGCCCAAAGACTTGTCTATATTGAGAATCATCCTTAACAGCATTAATGCAGTTCAGATAGGACTAGAAACAAACATTATTTTGTGGAGTTTCTTGTTTATTATAGCATGGCAATAATATTTTTTGAGCCATGTCTACAGTGCTAAACTATACAGGCTTAAGTACCAACATTGCTGGTACTCAACTGAGAGAGTAAACCTTTTTACGCATGTAGCTGGAGTTTGCTCTTAGGGAAGGTATAAATCAATACCAAAAAAAGGTAGACTAAGGGGAATTATTGTACAACTTTCCTTCTTTAACTCTGGGGATATCATTCTTGGTGGTTTTGAAAGCTCAGTTTTATGGTACTGGCTATAAATGCTATAATCTCCATTAAATATTTTAGAAGATGACATTCAGATTCAGTGACAAATTGGCCCTACAACTGGGGCAACACAATTTCAGTGGCAGCATAAGGACAGGATTTTGACCACAAAATCCTTCCTGGGGTACTATTGCTTTCTTAAAAATACCAGTGAACTCATGTCCTTAGTCTGCTAATTTTTGCCAGGTCTTTCTTCACAAACCTCCATAAACAGGATCACTTCAGGGTGGATGCTCCGATTAGCACACACCTCATTCATAGCCAGGTGCAATTTCATGAGTTGGAATAGACAGGAATAAGACTAGAGGTCCATCACTGATGCCCAGACCTCTCTGCTAACCCATCACACAGGCTCTGTACATACAGACAAGGGAGGTGACAGATGCCACTCATCAAAATATGCCTTCAGTTATAGGGACCTCTTCTATTCTGATGTCTGGAAGACCTCTTGTAAGTACTAAAATAAGGTGAGATTTAAGATAAGATGAGCTCTGTTCACCATCTCTGAGCTTCACTGGCATGTCACTACCAATCCATTTCATACTAGAATTACTTGGAGAGAAGTCAACAATCTGTGTCATTATGCTCCAGAGTGTGCTGTATTGCTGAGGTGGCTGAGCCATTTGAAAAAAAAAGATAAGCACTATGGGACCATTGGATAAAAAGTATTAAGTTGTTATCACTGTTATGAAGAAATAAATAGGTCATCACTGAATTGATTAAGTAAACTATTGTCCTTCTCAGGAATTATTTAGATATGCCATGTCTGTCTGGAGCAAAAGAAAAGATCTCTGAATATAGACCTTTAATGAGTCCATCTAATTGTTAATGGAAGAATAGCTTATGCTTCTTGAGAAATTACCAAAAACTTTGGAGACAAATTATCATTTCTTTTTGTTCATTAAAAGAGTTTGGAAGGCAAGGTCTATATAGTCAACGGTAATAAGTGTATGAAGTCCCCAAAAGAATGCTTGGAAATAACAATACACGAAACAAAAGTTCTTTGTTGGATCCAGCTCCTGTCCACTCAGTTAATTTTAAAAGAACTATTAGAAATGAAGAGTTGGAGAGCTGCATATTTTCTAATCCAGTAGCCATGATTTCCTTACAGGTGATAATGTGACCTAGAGAACAACTGTTTTTTCTGTGGTAGACTTGAAAAACCTTACATTGGACTAACTTTACAGTGAAAAAGTTTAAATAAGTGAGATGCATAAAGTTAACCTGAGGCATAAATATCACAGTTAATGCCATCTGAAAAGAACAACCAAGAACAACCAGATACAGCATGTGTGCGACCAACAACTCCACAGTCTACCACATTAAGAAATGTGGAACATAGGCCTGGAAAGGGCCCTTAGGTTTTCAAGGTAATAAACTGAAAACCTCAATATATCTTGTACATTAATCCAAATTGTGGAAGTCCAGGAAAAAAGTATTATAGCAAAATAGCCTTTATAGCCAAATAATATACTATTTACCCCATGGACACTATGGGATTACTGTAGTGTGACATGTATAAACCAAGAAGTTTCATAACAACTGATGAAAAGGTCACCAGCTATTGATCATTCAGTTAATCAGGATTTCTGCTGAGCTTAAAGCATAAACTGATGAAAAATAAATGAATGAGATTTATTATACTGAATTTATTTTACCAATTTGACTAAAAGCAGCGAGTTACAGCTTAGCTTTTATCTTCTGATTCATTTCCATGTTTTGCAGCTCAAGAATCAAAAACTCTACAAAAAGTTAACTTCAGAGTCCTGATAAGAGACTGATGAAGCTGACAGAGAAATTGTTGAGACTGATTCTGCAGCTCACTCTTTGTGACTGAGCAGATGTATTTCTAAATTTTCCTTCCCATCATTTACCAGCTCCTTCTCCACTATATTTAGGATTGAATGTGCATTTTCTGAACATTTTCCATGCTGTTGGGTTTGTTCCACATTTGAGAATCAGTAGGTCAAATGTGCTGCAGACTATTTTGCTAGACTTGTTAAAATCAAATCAAAACTGTATGATTAACGATATGAATCATCTGTGTTGTTTTTTATTTTAAACAGGAAAGTAAACAAGTACTTGTCTAAAGCTCCACCTGCTTTGCTGCTGTTATGGTGCTGTGCATATCAGAGAAAACAATTCCCCCTTCTCAAGGCTGAACTAAAATTAGGCTCCACCTGCAAGATGTTAGTGAAATCTTACACAGCTGCATTCCAGAGACAAGTTCCACAGATTGCTTTTGGAAAGCACTGTGCATTTCTGGCAAAATCAAAATCAAACTTGTTAGCTTTTTTTTGCCTAACTTTTCAAAAATGTATTATTAATGATAAATGTAATTATTATCACACTAATCATGCTGATAAGTAATCTCAAAAATAGATCCATTTAAAATGTAATTTTACACCCACATCCCACTGTATTTAACCACTTCTTTGCAAATGCAGGCAGTAATCATAATAATACTTAGCACTTAGACAGCACTTTATTCATTTATAGACACTTCTGTGGCACTCATCACCAGAGTAACTTTATTTTCTTTATTATGTCTTCAAAGTGCTGCACTGACATTAACAAATTAATCCTCACAGTACTTCAGTGAGAAAGGAATAAGTATGATCATGCACTATTTACTAAGCAAAACTCTACTCTTATCCGCCCTCAATAGCCTTTTACTCACTAACAGAGTGAGCAGGAACATTAGAACATAGAACACAAGAACTACTAAGAGCTATCAAAAAAATATTCCAATTCCAACAGAGAACATTGCTGTTGACTTCAGTAGTACAAGGGCCTAAATATATATTCCTACCCTTTTCCACAATGCTTCTTTCTGACAAGTGAATGCTAAATATTCCAACGTATGGAATTGTTGAAGGTGTCTGCACACCTTTAAACACAATAAACCCAAACTGAATCAGTATTTCATTTAGCCAATGGGACTGAGCTATATAGACTTTATGCTTCCAGAGGTGATGGGGTTTTAAAATCTTCATTTAAAAATAGAGTTAGTGCATATTGAAGACTAAGTGAAATTTGTGTCGGTTTTCATTTGCTACGTTTATAGAAACACAATTGTTTATATGTGACTTTTAGTAACAATTTAAATGTAAAGTGGATTAACTAGATGTGAGTCAGTTAATACAGTAAACACAAGATGAAAACTGATACAGACTTGTTATGCATTTGATAGCTCCTATGCAGATAAAATTTAATAAATGAGAAAATATATTATCAAAATAAGGCTCTGGGATGTACAGTAGCATTAACCAGTTGCAACACAATGTAATTAATACCTGTAACTCAGGACAGACCCACAATAGATAGTTAATGTCAGAATTTATTTTACATGCTAAGATATTATAACATAAAAATAATCGAATCAAAATGGGCTACCAACCACAGTGCATGAGTAAACATTTTGTTTACTGTGCTTCCCAATTGTTACTGTCAAAAAAGAAATATAATAGGTGGTTTAACTTTCAGCTCCTAGATAGTGAACTCCTCTCTCTTTCCACACTACAGGCCATTAAATACTTGACGGCCCCCTGAGACCAAGTAATTCTAGTGCACAGTATAACAAAAGAGTCAGTACACTGGCGGTGTGGGAGTGGACTGGGGCACTTAGATAAGTTTCATTCATTGCAGTAGCCCAAGGGAACAGTGCATCAAGCCAGCTGCACCGGCTCAGTTCATCCTGTAACTTTATACTATTTTCCCTCTAAGTCACTACTAATCCCTCGGGTTTACATGTTTTTTTGGGCGGCATCAGAGAAAAGCAGTGTGAAATTGCCTGAAAGCCTCTTTATAAATAAGACTTATGATATAGACCAGTTCTGTTGTTGAAAGACTGAAAGAAATGCCCTTGAGGATCACAAGAACCATTTTACAAGTCTCCCATTGTGATATTTTTTTGTCTCTGTCTAATGACTGATAAATTAAAACAAACAAACAAAAAAACAACAAAACCAAACCAAAAAAACAACAACAACCATTCCCATCTTCCTCTTTTAATTTAAATCTGTCTGGTTTGCTTTTGTTCAGCTAACAACAATATATCCAATACAAAATATCCTTTGCTTAGATATCTTGGCTATCTTGTTACTAACAAATTGCCTCTTTTTCAAGAGTTGTCTTACTCCCTGGAAAGTTTTAATGCCCTGGGACAAATTCTCACCTGGCCGTGTGGGTGTGGCTGTACTGAAGGCAAGAGGAGGTGAATTCACTAACACCAGGTCTGGATTTTAGTACCATCTTGTTGACTCTTCCAGCAGCCATGGTGCCTGGTTGCTAATGATAGTTCACAAATTAGTACCATATGACATACATCCATAATGTGAACCAAACATGCTGAGTACTAGTTGTCTTACCTTTGTGGGATTGTGTTTGGAAAATTTGCCTTCTCAAGCTTCACTTTTGGGGAAACTTAGTGTAGTGCAGTTGCTGATTATACCACAGCCTTCAGTACTCTAATAGTAACATTTGGAATCAGTCATTAGATGATGTAATGTTCTCTGCTTATAAAATAATTAATAATAAAAATCCCTATTTCTGAACACACAGTTTCTATTTATTTAGCATTCATTTTATTTTGGGGAGGGAAAAAATATGTCACAGAGATAATTATATCTTATGTCAATCTACTTCAAGTACAATGCTTTTTTCTTCTTATTAACATTGGTTATGGCATTTGAACCACACTGAAACAATTGTAAGTTGGCTTACTGGCTTTCCACTAAGTGAAGTTTAAAACATTAATCTTCGAATGACAACTTTTTTCTTCAGTTCTGGTTGAAGATCTTGACAAATATATTTGCCTTTTAACTGTAGTAAGTGAATTATTAGTTTCAAGACACTTTCATTTGTTTAGTGGAAAAAAAAATACATATCCAAAACTATACCTGTATCTATACCCATCTATTTGGTACCAGAAACCTTGAGAGGAAATTAAGTGATGCTTAGGACAGATTTATCCTTTAGACAGAAATATGGATGAAACAGGCACAAAACTATGTCTGTGTTGTTGGTTCACTGATTAATTTGCTATTGTTTCTGTGATTAACAGCATCAACTCATTTATATTGAAATTTACAAAGCTCCTCAGCAGACAAGTTGAGAAGCTTTTTGATAATAATTTTCTTGCTAAAGCCAGTGACAAAGATCCTATCTAATGGGGTCAGTTCAAGGCCCTGAAAAGCAGAAAGAGAGCGGAACTGGTAAGTGAAAAATTAATACTTTTGTCCCAAATAAATTACCTAAGAGTACTTGCTTCAGAATTGCTCTATATTCTCTCACAAGTTTCAATCTATATGGCACAGTATGAAATAGAAAAGAACTAATTAGTGCGAGTGGATATAACTAGAAGGCAGAATGACAAAAATCAGTAAATTTCTATATTTTCTGCATAATGGATCCTCTCATCATAACCGGGACAGATGTTTATTTAATGGATGAGCATATCTCTGAAAGCTATGTTGTTTTCTGTATGTCAGGAAGTGTTCAAAAATCAGTCATTGTGTAGTAAATGTTTGGACAATTCAAGCAACAGAACATTTTTCCATGGTTGTCTGTTTACCAGCATCTTTCATCCTTGCTACACAAAAAACACCTGTTAACTTATGTAAGCTGTTCTTTAGGGAAGGTGTTCTCCTGCTTGGACTCAAATACTTTTGGGTTTGCCTGAAGAATTCTGTGAAAATGAAAGATAATTTTAAAAATCATATCTAGTTTTATGGGACTTAGCAGTTAAAAAATGTGATGGTACATTAGTGAGCTTTACTCCTACTTCTGGTAGAATCAATCATTACAAAGCAACCATTACTGTTTACTTTTATTCTCCCTTTTGTGCATGAGATTTTCTGAAAGACGTGTTATTTCATGCCATATACCTGTCCTGAAAACAGTGGAGGAAGAGAACAATGGCATGTCCTCGAGTGCTTTGTTTATCACAGCATTTTTTCAAGCAGCAGTGTGTTTCTATATGGCAGAAGTTGCTTTTGACATGTAGATCAAGCAAGATGGTCAATACAGAGTCTTCCCTTTCGGGGCATTCCAGTCATTCCACAGCCTCTCCTTTCAGTATCTCTAGCCCTTGGTTTCCTTTTGTAACTCAGTGTCTTACCATTGCCCCTTTGGTACAAATTCCTTAGCAATGACATTTTCTGAATTTGATCTCTTAAGCAGAGTTTCTTCCTTTCCTTTCCTTTCCAAAAGATTTTGTGGCCAAATCTTTACTCTAACTTTCTCTTTCTGACAAGTAGCTGTTCTCAGATGCTCTACTAAACTGCAATTTGGTACAAAGTTTTTTTTAAGCTGAGAGTGAATGAGGAGAATAGTAAATCTGGATTGTACTGCCTCGACAATATGCCATGGCCTTTTCTCAGGGGAGAAGAATAGGGAGGGAAACTTTGGGCCTATTCATTAGTCTGACTGATATTTTTTTCTTAGTTGACAGCTAGCACTGAGAGTACTTCAAAGGTATTAGATAAAGAAGGAGCAGAGGGCCAGCACATCCATTAAATCCATTTATTTAATAAACCATAAAAAGCTTCAGAGCATGAGTGAGATGTCTACAAGTGCACTGAGCCAGCTTTCTCTCCAACCTTTTACTACCACTGTTTGGGATCGGCAAGAACTGGAAAATATAAATTGTTTGAGAATAGCCACAGTTTGACCTGAATAAGCAACAATGATTATTTATAGCAATCTGTATAGCAAGACAAGAAGGCCCAGGTTTAATAAAAAACAGCTAGATTTTCTTGAGCCAGCAATAAGCAGACTTCTAGGGAGTCCAACACAAGTTTGACATCAGTATCTAACATGTATGTAACATCCTCCATAGCAACAGTCATAAGCAGGCTTGGCACAGAGCTCTCACAATGTAGCTGTACTAGATCAAAACTAGATTAACTTGGCTTTAGTCTCTTATTTCTTGAGAGTCACCTCTGGCACTTGCATCAGCATTCACATTCCCTTCAGCCCCTTGGTAATTACAGATTCCTTGAGGCTAAATGGATATTGGAAGCATATGTAAACCCACTTGAAGATCTAGGTCAAATAAGCCTTTGATGAAATGATGGGAACCAAATTGGTGCCAAATCCAAACCTTCTAACTTTCTAGAGAACCTTCAGGTGCTGAATTTGTGGCCTGAAAATATTTACTGTAGATAACTTATCAAAAACTATATATGAGTTTTCTTGGTATCTTGTCTAGTGTACTACTGTGGCAAATGATATTACAGGTCAGTTTAGGGTCAAGCAGAAGAGCTCTAGTTTTCTTTTGAAGCTCACCTTGAAAACTTACTACTGAGTACATAGTAAATCCAAGACATGGTCATACATGCTTCATGTAATCAGAAAGCCTGACTGTCATCTACCAGCTGTTACCAACTGTTCTGCCACAGGTGTAGGTCAGTAGGGTCATTCACTCCACAGAAATATATCTGCAACTTCAATACTGAACTAATGCTGACCAGTAACTGGCAAGGAGGGGTTGTTTGGTGTTGCTGTCCTAGTTATCATTTATTTTGTTATCTTTTATATATTTTCTTTTCAGACTAACTGGGTGCTTTCATCTTGGCTGAGGTGTGCCAGTTGGTTATGCTTCATACCACAATTTTTTTAGTTTGTTTTAATTCAACTGCTTTAAAATCCTTTGCTGTGTTGGCAATATTCCCCAGGTATATTCTGATACTTTTCTGAGAGGTCTTTCATTGTAATATATCAGCTGGTTTTGAAATTGTCACTCTTAGATAAAGAGGTAAAGATCATACCTGAAATTATGATGCACAATCTACACTTCACACATGACTCAGGAGTTCTGTTTGGCTTTTTAGAGGAGAACAAATCTGTGGCTTTAATTTTGCAAGGTTCTGTGCACTCTCCAGAGTGCTGGTAGCAACTGTTAACTGCCAAATGCTATTTCCAGGATTGTACCTCCATTAATCATTGTGCAGGTGCATGAAGAAAAAATGGTTTTCTGGCATGATAACATGTTCACTTCAAGAAGCTGAAGTTAGACAAAACAGCTATAGTGATGTTAAGTCTATTCAAGATGAAGCAGCAAAAAAAAATCAGTGCTTTCCTTATGAAAAGAACAAAATCATTTGTGACAGAATTATTTCAAGTTTTAGGATTTTCATAAACAGTTCCAGCATTTATAAAAGAGACCACAGAAAGTACTGTACTTTTACCATAAAACATTCTCAGGTGTTCATAGTGCTCACTATGGTCGTAGTCTCAGATTTATATTTTGCAGGTGTTATTTTCCCAGCCAGGTCTGAAAACTGGATATTATTTTTCTCAGCGTAACTATGAAAAACTGAATAGCTGTCATCAACACTGGAAAAAACAGCCAAAAATCCAACTGTATGGATCACATAATGTGGATGGTTTATATAAGGTAACAGCAATCTTCCATAAAGGTTTGTATAGACAAGTCATCCAGGTTACTCTGAAGCAAACATCCCATTAATTGTCCATATGGTCATCACAGAATCATAGAATGGTTTGGGTTGGAAAGGATCTTAAAGATCATCCAGTTCCAACCCCCCTGCCATGGGCAGGGACACCTTCCACTAGACCAGGTTGCTCAAAGCCCCGTCCAACCTGATCTTGAACCCTGCCAGGGAGGGGGCAGCCACAGCTTCACTGGGCAACCTGTGCCAGGGTCTCACTACCCTCACAGTAAAGAATTTCTTCCTGATATCTAATCTAAATCTACCCTCTTTCAGTTTAAAATCGTTACATCTTGTCCTATCCCTTCACTCCATGATAAGGAGTCCCACACCACCTTTCCCGTAGCCCCTTTTAAGTACTGGCTTCTAGAAGGTCTCCCTAGAGCCTTCTCTTCTCTGGGCTGAACAACCCCAACTCTCTCAGTCTGTCCTCATAACAGATGTGCTCGAGCCCCCTGAGCATCTTCGTGGCCTCCTTTGGACCTCTCAAGCAGGTCTGTGTCCTTCTTACACTGGGGAACCCAGAGCTGGACACAGCACTGCAGGTGGGGTCTCACGAGAGCGGAGTAGAGAGGGAGAATCACTGGCCATGCTTGCCTTGATGCAGCCCAGGATACAGTTTGCTTTCTGGGTGTCAAGTGTACATCGCTGGCTTATAGTCACTTTTCCATCCACTAATACCTCCAAGTCCTTCTCTGCAGGGTTGCTCTCAATCTACTCATCACCCAGCCTGTATCTGTGCATGGAATTCCTCCAAAGTATGTGCAGGACCTTGCACTTGGTGTTGTTGAATTTCATGAGGTTTGCGTGGACCCACTTCTCAAGCCTGTTAAGGTTCCTCTGGATGGTAACCCTTTCCTCCGGCACACAGCTTGGTGTGATGGGAAAACCCAATGAGGGTGCCCTCAATCCCACTGTCCATGTCACCAACAAAGATGTTAAACAGGACTGGTCCCAACACCAACCCCTGAGGAATGCCACTCATCACTGCTCTCCACTTGGCCATCAAGCTGTTCATCGCAACTCTTTGAGTGCAACCATCCAGCCAATTCCTTATCCATTGAAAGGTTGTGTGCCTGTAAAAAAGTACGCAACTTAATATACAATTCTGGGGTGTTAACCACTGTATGCGTGTAGGTATAACCCAAATAATCTTGATCAGATGGCTTTTGACATGCTAGCAAGTCTTCTTGCCTTTCATGAACATATCATGTAAGTTTACCATAGGCTAACATTTATCATAAAGCTTCCAGTAAAGTCTGTACTGGTATTAACTGATATAATATCCTGTAAACTGAATATTGTACTGGATGGGATGCGCAAAATTGGAAAAATGTTGGAAATTGCTGAGATATGACTTCAGACAAAACCTTCTCCTGAGAACACAATAAGCACAAAGAGACCTCTTGTGCTTGTTCCCTATTTTTGCATTAGTCATTGGAGCTGGCCTGACTGCTCATGTAATGTCTTGTAAAGAGGCTTCCCTAATCAAAACCTTCTCTGGAGGAACTGTGCTTGCCTTTGGCATATGCCACCAGTAAATTTTCTGTCACTGTCGGGCACTTTGAATCTGACACTACAGAGTGTATCTGAAGGACAAGACTCTAGTCCTGAATGAATATTCTCTAATTTATATCTAATATTTTCATTCAATACTGTTTTTTTAGATTTCAATTGGATTCTCTTCAATTTTCAAAACCTAATTTGTTTGCTGTAAAAAAAAAGATGCACATTAAATAGTTTTGTTAAATGTCAGTTCCCTGCAGCAGTTCATGCCTAACATTAGTAGTTAAATGTGTAGCACCAGCATTGTTCAGCCTGTGTAAAGAATATTCAGAGCTTAAAGTGATTTGGAGAGGGAAATTTCAAAGGTGACAGCTGTTCATATCTCATCAAAAACTCCACTGCTCTTCTGTTCCATGAAATTTTCACTCTTACCTTGACTGTAATATATACTCTGGAAATCTGCTGTGTCTCAAAATTCCACTGAAACACCTCACGAGAGTCCTTACAAAAATATTCTGCTACATCATGGATGCTATATTAATATGTAGAAGAGAAAAACACAGAAGACCATTGTCAGATACTGTAAACTATAAGTGAGCTGACTGATTTCTCCTAAGGTGAGTTATGATAAGCCTGAAATCTACTTTTTTTTCCCTCCATTTCAAGTTTTTTAAAACATTAATTATTAAGTGGATTTAATTTTTCAGTCTTACTACCATGATGTGAAGAAAGTTCACAAACAAAGAAATAATCTGGAGCCCACTAATTGTCCACAAGCATGGAAACTAATTTCAAATGTACCTGCAAGTGCCACAGGTGATTGCTGTGAAGTGGAATGTCTCATTCTTAATCCAAGCTACAGCATTATTCGCGTTGGGTCAGTCTAATGGAAGAAAATTCTCTTTTCTCTTTCTTTAGTTTTTGGTTTGTTTTTTTTTTTTTTTTTTTTTTTTTTTTCCTCCTTACTGCTGCTGACAGCATACAAAATCGTATCTATTTTCTGAAGGGTCACACTCCAACTCTGCTGTCTTATAAAAGTAGCTTTCACCAATGGTCTCCTACCTTTGAGCCTGAATTCTATCTCAGAATGAAAATGTAAGTAATGTATTTCCATATAGCTGTATGTGTCACTTACACTGATGTTAGAAAATTATGATTTAAAAATAAGATTGAGAAGTACCTTTATGACTCATCTAGTCCTACCCTCTTCCCAAGGTGGGATCAGATATGCCTTCTGTAACTGTCAACAGACGTTCAACCAATCTGTTTTTAAAGAATTTTCGTAATGGAGATTCCACAGGCAATATAATGCAACACTTCCATAGCTCTCACTGAGACAATTTTCCCCAATACCTAATCTGACCCTTCCTTCATGAAATGCATTACACACACTTGAAAGAGATAAAGACTTTCTTTCTCATGTTTGATGCTCTTTGTCATGTCTTCCCCTCAGTTTTTGGTATCACAGCATGGCTATCTTATAATAAATATTTAGAACTAATTTTCAAAGGCTTAAAAGCTACTTCTCAAACAAAACAGACCAAAATTAATATAGCTTTGAATGCACTTATCGTATCACACCATTTCTTCTCACAGGTAAAGTGCTTAGCAGATATAGTACTTAACTATAATAATGCATAATTTTTTGACACCTGTAATTGACATCTTGGGACAATGTTTAGGCAATAAATTTACAAGCACATACTGAAGAGACTAAACTGGGAGTACCATTATAATAACCCTTAAGTGTTCTAGTCTGCTTTTATAATGAAAAATTGAAAAATTCTATGTGGAATTTTCTGAAGGAAACAAAGAAAGATTAAGAACAACTTTTTTTCAAGCAAAACTATGTGCAGAGAAGCACGGCACTGAGGGAGTTATTGCCCTTCTCTTGATGCATGAGTCAAAGTGAAGATTTTGGCTGAAATTGAGAAGCAGAGGGACTTAAGTTACAAAGGTGACAAACAGTGATTTTCCTGAGTTGAAGGAGATGAGACAGACTTCCATTTAAAAAAGGAAGTCTAGAGAAGTCCCTGATCACTGGAAACTGGCAAACAAGATTCAGAAACTTACTTTCTATTCTCTTCCAGACTACAAAGCAGATTTAAGGCAGTATACATTTTCTGAACAAATAAATACACCTGATAGAAGAAAACAAAGGGAGAGTAAGAGCTATGGAAAACCTAGACAGGTAAAACCTAGTAGCTCTCAAACACTTTAAAAGTGTTTATTCTCTGATGATTAAAATCCTTATAGCTCCTTTAATGTCAATAGATATTAGCTGTGGATTGCCCTGAGGATCAATTCCTGATACTGTTGAAATCAATGGCAGACTCAGATCTGAGGGGAAATATTCTTTACTTATTCATAATTGAAGCATATTTCCCATTGATTTGAAAATTCCTAATGAAGATAACCAGCCATATGTTCAGGTAAAGTACTAACAATGACCATAAAAATGGACCCTGCAAGATACTAGAAAACACATAATAAATATAGAACGAACATTCTAACCATCCATGATCCAAATGAAGATGGAATCCAAAAAAAAAAATAAAATTAAGGTGAATCAATCACTTGCATGTCATTTGGATTTATATTTTTATTAAAAATATTTACCTCTACAAGCTTTGGAGACAGAGCTTTTCTGTATTAATGTGTGTTCTTAAAATCAAAATCTAGAATAAAAAGTTTTACATCTGAAATACTAACTGGAGATTTTTAACATCAGAAATATCTCATATAATAAATCAGACTGATCAGGAAGGTGATCAAAACCAAATTTAGTTAAGCATTAATTTTATTTATTCAAAACTAGACATTTCCTTGACATTCACTTACTGCATTGCACTGATTATTCAAATAACTTTTCACTTTCATGGGATGATGGCCTGGATTTACTAACAAAACACCTAAACACCTAATCTATTTAACCCATTTATTCTCACTCAGGTTTTATGCATACATTACTACCATGAAGGAGTAAGTGGCATCCGATAACAACTGACAAGAAATAAGGAAGCTACAGGGTAAAAAGTACTCACACAGTGTACTGTTTGCTGCTGAAAAGAGAACTGATGATGGACAAGAGACAGTCCCTGAAAGCTGTTTGGCCAATAGCAGCTGTTAGGCAGTAGTATAAAACAGCCTTTACATAAAATATGCATCTAGTGCAGAAGATCAAAAATTAAATATATGCAGGAACATAATTAAACGATTAATGGCCAAAGCTTCTACATAAAGGGAGAGATTTCCAGGGAGAAAAAAAAAAAAAAAGTGTGTTATAAGCATTTTTTAATGACTAGGCTTTAAAAACAATCTTGAAAACAGAAAAACAACAGTTCTCTTGTGTTGGAAAGATCACATTAAACAATTCCATGCTGGCTTTATCTGCCTTAAGAAATAGGAACAGGTTTTGCCTCTTTAACTTGCCAAGATGTGATTCTCAGCCATGTGGGAAGAACCATGAACCAGAGTTCCTTGGTTTCAACAGGTAGTTAAGGGAAAAGGTTCACTAATTTAAAGTAGTTCACAAATACAATGCATCTGAGTTCAACTGCCATACTTTCTCTTGTATTCTATATGTAAGCTCAAGTGGCTATTTTAATACTCTAGTATAATGAATTTTGGATCTTCTCTAAAGAAAATCAATGCATACTCCTCCCTCCTTCCCTCCTTCCCTCCCTCCCTCCTTCCCTCCCTCCTTCCCTCCCTTCCCTCCCTTCCCTCCCTCCTTCCCTCCCTCCTTCCCTCCCTTCCCTTCCTCCCTTCCTCCCTTCCTCCCTTCCTCCCTTCCTCCCTTCCTCCCTTCCTCCCTTCCTCCCTTCCTCCCTTCCTCCCTTCCTCCCTTCCTCCCTTCCTCCCTTCCTCCCTTCCTCCCTTCCTCCCTTCCTCCCTTCCTCCCTTCCTTCCTTCCTTCCTTCCTTCCTTCCTTCCTTCCTTCCTTCCTTCCTTCCTTCCTTCCTTCCTTCCTTCCTTCCTTCCTTCCTTCCTTCCTTCCTTCCTTCCTTCCTTCCTTCCTTCCTTCCTTCCTTCCTTCCTTCCTTCCTTCCCTTCTTCTTTCCCTTCTTCTTTCCCTTCTTCTTTCCCTTCTTCTTTCTTTCCCGTTTTCCTTTCTTTCTTTCTTTCCTTTCCTTGTTGTTTTTCTCCCACAAAGTCCTATCATGGCTTTTAGAAAATCTTTTATTTCTCATCATGGACAGATACAGAATTGAAATCCCCAATCTCTTGCATTATTTCCTTTTTAATAAGCCATTAGAAAAATAGATGCTGTCAGGGAAAAATAGTTAACTATATCTTTTGTGAGGAGTCTGAGTGGGTTAGCTGTAGTATAAAGTAGAGAACCTTTGGGATTCAGAATGGCCAAGCTGTCAGAGAGCTTCCAAACATTCTCTTTGGTAACAGATAGTAAGCTCTTCAGCTCAAACTGTGTTGTCATATGTTTTATTCATAAGCCATCATAAGGGCCGCCAAACAGATTATCATGTTTACATCAGGCCTCCTCAGAGAGATAAATTCTTTAATAGTTGAACTGGCAGGGTCAGTCAGTACAGAGATGCCTGCCGGGCAACCAAATAATAAATAAGAAAAAAGGAAAGAAAGAAAGAAGAAATGAAATCAAACATTGAACTGCTTAATTATGTCCTTCAGCAGTCACCAATCAATATATTTTATCTCTTGCTGAAAAGGTTATATTAAGGTTTCATCATTTTAGCGGCATTATCCTTTTTCTGTGAAGTGAGTAATTGCAGAGGTGCATGGAAAAAGCAGCGTTTAGAAAAGTATAACTTCATTGGAGCTGACAAACCTTTACAAATACTTATTTGTGATGTTGCATCTCTTTAGTGATTTGAGTTCCTTGTGTAATTGAAGTGCCACATGGAGTTTTCCTTTTGTTTGTTGCTGGAAGTAAATGTGTTTTAGCAGGCACAATCACACAGACCATTGCTATTTGTGCTAGAGACTCTAATTTTAAAGCTGGATATAAGATAAAACAGGTCCAGCGGCCACTACTTATCTATAGATGCATACTTTGTATTAAGGAGGTAATATATGTAAAACCAATATTAATGCATGTGGCATCTAAAGGGTGTAAAGATTAGCTTGATATTTACCGAGAATGCTCTCACTTTCCATTTTTATAGAAAATGTTGCTGCTAGCACCACTTAGATCTGAAATTGTACTCGACTGTCCCTTTTTTTCAAACCCTCCAGGTTCTCATGAAAATTTAGTTTTAAAACAGAGTAGATCTAAAATACCAACCCACTCTTGCTCATTCCTGCTGAAACATGTCTATAGCCTTCTCATATTCTGTTTAGGGAAATCTGCTTTTCTCTGTCCACCCTTCCCCATTCCAGCTTCTTTATTCCCTCTCCCAACAAATTTAAGGGCAGCTCTTGAAACCAACCTGCTGCCTTGACCTCATCATGTCTGGTGTTCTCCACTTTCTTCCTTGCCTTATTCCATCAAATTCAACTTTATACAACATTTTAAATGCACTGACTTTTTTTTTTTTTTATTCCGCTCTTGTGTTATTTCATCTACTTCTACAACGGTTGTGCCCACACTTCCTTTTGTGGCCTTCTCATATTTTAATTTGTTTTTAATTTTTCTCCTTCTAAGTTTGATATTGTCAACCTCCCTCAACCAGACAACTGCTCTGTACATCCTTTTGATGCTGCAAAAAGTTTAAGAGAATCAACTGATCAGATAGAGGTGTAGTAGAAACTTGGAGTTAAGATCGGATTAAAAGGTATTCCGGGAGTTAAGGTGTTTAACTACTATTTAAAAGTATTAGGTTCATTTGTATCCTGTGACACACAGTTTATGTAGATTCTTTATTCAGACACTTAGCCTTTTTGTACATTTGTCTCCTCTCCTAAAATGTGAAGAGCAGTACTTCCATCATGCACTGTTTTAAGAAAAATCCATCATAAAGTGAAGTGGACAACTACAATAATTTAAGTACCTCAAGACTTCTACCAAGCCTTGGGTTGTTTAGTTAAAAAAATGAAATATATCTGATTTGTGCACTGCACCTAATTTATTAATTTGGAACAGGAATTGCCTCTTAATTTTTGTAAAGCAGTATCAGAAACAAGAAAAAAATAAATAAACTGAAAAAGGAAGTTCATAGAAATAAAGGAAAATCAGAACTATGGGCTACCAGAATTACTGCCCTTTAGAAAGGAGATGTTTGACACATGCCTTTGGTCATGAGCAAGGAGGGAGGGAGATATTGGCTTGAAGATCTGTGAATATTAGGAAAATGAAGCAATGACATTCCAGTAACTAGAGCAAATGTTTGTAAATTGAAATACTGTTTTACTTTGGAGAGATCTGCTTATTAATTCACAAACAGCAGACGTACTTCATTGGTCATACAGTTTCTATTTCTCCATTATGCACAGATTCATGGCTCAGTACCTAACATGCTGGCAGATGAAAACATTTTGAAAAAAAATTTATTTTATACATTCTGTTGTGTTAAATTCAGTTACATGACATCCGATTAGGCTGTTGGAAGCTAGAGTGATGAATTGCAAGAAAACATGATGAGACACAACAAGCTGCAACAAATTTGGCCAGAGTATAAGAAATGTGCATGAGGCAGTGAGTTAAAAAGATACAAAGGTATGAATTCGAATAATCAACGACATCTAAGTGGCACACCACATAGTGTGAGGGGCAACACAAGAAAATTTGCTATTTCTTTGGTCCTGAGTTGTTCCATGTTGGGCTTATAACTTTGAATAAGTAATAGCTCATGAAGGCATCAAGCAATTGAACTAGCAGCTGGCAATTGGCAAGACATACAGAAGCTCTGATTCCTTCACTACATGTTGGGAGGAAGGATGCTTTATGGGGAGCATGAGGCTACCACTGTGACACCAAATTGAACAGGGCTTGTTGCCCTGAATCTTTCTCATATCGAAAAGATTGGTGAAATTGTGCTGCTGTGCATATCACAAAATGCATATCTATCCAAAAAAGTCAGCAAAATTTGGATTGTGTTTTCCCTCTCTGTTTGTGTTTCAGGCATTACAGTATATTTGGCGTATGAACAATACCTTGGACTTTTTTAGAGTGCAGTATGTTTAGCCTGACAGAGTATATGGAGCAAACACCTGCCTATTTGTAGAGAAAGTGGATTTAGGAATGATGGAATGGGCTCTTGTGGTGTGCTTTATTTAGTTTATTTATTTCTATTTACCAGTGAGGCAAAAGGCTTACAAACTTCAGCCTTTTCTGGTCTCTAAAGACAGGCATGGAATACTTTATAGGCAAGAGAAGGCATAACTGCTATATTTTTCTGTAATTTAAAGAAACTTAATCTTCAGAATTTTGTATATCATTTCAGACACTGAAAAATTTCATATTGCTTTTGGACCTGTTTCTCAAGCCAGTAAATAAATTTCTGTTACTATTCAGGGAAGTGGTGTAAAAGGAAGTGGAAGAACAGAGGAACCTTATTATATATTATTGTCAGAACTATTCAGGGGTTGTATTCAGATGAACCTTAAAGTCCCTTTCAACCCAAACCGCTCTATGATTCTATTATTTGAAGAAATACAGATGGAGTATTATAAAAACATGAAGCGAAATGTGGGAATGGGAAAAGAACCTTGCATGTTTGCATTTTTCTTTTTGCTACAGACATATTCAACTCTATTTTATAAATTCAGGACATCTGCCTTATTGTACTAGAAGACACATAAAAAAAAAGCTATGATGTAATCTCTTATACTCCACACAGCTAAGTTTTTTTTCTGTATTTTTAATGAAAGCATGGCACGTGACACTTTAAATTACTCACCCTCAGTATTTTACCTCTTTGCTACCAAATCATACCTTAAAAATACAAGCCAAAGTGGAAGGGAGATGGAAGAAGTGAGAAATGAGGACAGATTACAGCAAGAAGAGGAAAAATGTTGGAGGCGAGGATTTTCTCCAACTCTGTACACTTACAGTGATAGAACTAAAATATAACTTGTTTTGCACTCTTCATTCACTGAAAGGCATTGGGCTCCTGTTAGAGGAGTACTCTGTGCATACATAGGATGTGTTAGATTATGGGTAAAACTAACATGAATGATAAGTATTTCAGTAATAACAGAAGAATTCCAGCCTTTGGGATAACACGGTATTTTAGTTAGGCAAATACTGGAGAGGGGAAAGAGAGGGAAGGGGAAAGGAAATAACCAAACTTATAAATCCAAAGGGTTAGTTCAACAACTTCAATACCTACCTCAACTTTCCCTTTTAATTTCAAGATTCTGGATGTCCTGGATTGACTAACCAGAAAAGAATTGGTAAAAAGTATTGAAAAAGAATCTGTATCATTTGAAAAAAACCACCTCTGGATATCTCTGATACTATTCTGACATCAGTTATGTTTCAGGGCAGCTGCAATGCAACATCACTGGATGTTAAAACCCTTCACAGACAGTAACTAACAGGGGAAAGAAAAGGGTTGTTCTCTTTGAATTCTTTGTACCTCTTTCTTCCTTACCTTGACGAATCCATACCTGATTTGTTATTGTAAACTAATTGATAAACAAAGCCTATCTGAGGTGGTCCCTTGTGTCTAGCCTAAAGACCAAGTGATCAAGTTTTGGTGCATCTGTGTATAGAATCCCTTTAAAAGACACCTTGAGGACTGGTCTTCAGGTGTGCTGAGCATCATTACCATGGCTTTCAGTGAAGTTGTGGGCATTCTACATCTCATACATAACGAGAAAATAAAAGGAAAATACTAGCAGGAGGATTCAAACATGGTGCGTTTTCTGGAAGCACCATCTAATATATAAGAATAGTATTATTTATTCACACCAAAAGTCACTGTAGTCCAGTGCTCAGTAGCAGATGCTTAGCAAAGATTATAGCAACAGGACAGGCATCTAGTGACACCTGTCTACTATAATCTATCTCTCAGCCATCTGCAATCAGATCCACTATTGGTGGATTTCATGAGTTGTCTAATAGCTTCTTGAATCCATGCAAATTCTATTATCTATAGCCCCCTCAGAAATATTTAGGTACTACTATGTACTATGTACTATTATGTATTGTTTAATTTTAACTTGCTATCTGACAACATAATCTCATGTCCATTTTTCTCGTATTATGAGAGACAATGAATAATTGTTCCCTAACTTTCTCCATGCTATTCTGATTTTATGGAATTTTATCATGTCCTTCATCAGTCATATGTCCAAGACTGAAAAACATCTAGTTATTCCTTGTACAGAAACTGTTCCACACCTCTAATCATCCTACCTGCCGTCTTCTGTAGCTTCTGAGGTTCTAACATCCCTTTAAAAAAACCAACCAACCAAACAAGGGGAGGGAGGGAGGTCTCTGAAAAGTCTTTGGTTTGGGAGAGCACCATGGATTCATACATGATGTAATGATTGTTCCTCTTACTCTCTTAATGGTTTTTGCTCAGTACTGAACACTGAGCTCTAGTTTTGGTTTTGTTTTGAGTTTGGTTTTTGTTGGTTCTTTTTTTCTTTTTGTAATTCCAAGACATTTTTCTTAGAAGCAATTGCTCAGCCATTCTGTAAATAAAGTTAAGATTGTTTCTGTTATGTGCCCTTGAGTTGGGACACTGGAACAAGACCTTCAATATTCAAGATCTGTATGGATCTTTCATGATTTGTGGGATTTGTAGTTTCCTATTTAATTTTTAGAAAAAATGGAGGAAAGCAAAACAATAGAAAAAGAAAACTCTGTGAAATTTAAGGAGCTTTTGTGGGTTTCCTATGACTTTAATACAATATTTAATATCAAAGAAATTAAGTAGCTGTCAGTCCCAAGATGAGAAAATCAATTATTTTCTGACATTTAATTTGTGCTTTTGAGATGCAACATAACAGTACTAGAGTATAAAGGTTCTGACTTCCCTATTGGTTGATTTCAAAGCTTTGATTAAACCTTTCATTTGAAATAGTTTCAATTTTTATTTGACATTTTTACCAAGGTTGCCAAATCTCTGACTGTTTTAAATGAGAAAAGTGAGTAAGATGTCATTTCTTATCCATAGATCCCAGGTTTTTGAACATTTCCTTGGAATCTGCATCAACATTTCACTAGAAATTCACTATGTAATGGATTTGAAGAGACAGCAAAGTCATAATACAAGTCTTATGCTGGGGAACAAAGAAACAGGGAGGCCATGCAGTGTGACTGAAAGAACAATTAAGCCCTTTTCAGTGAAAGTGGATCAGCTAGCTAAGTGTTTCAGGTTTCACACCTTTGTCAAACTGTGCACTATATATTCTTTGTCTATTACTATTTTTTCTGTGTTTGTCTTTAGAAATACCACTACATGCTGTAAATATCCCCACAGCCACATGTTAGTGGCTGTAACTCAGCAATGAAGTCACGTTCTCTGGGCTGGAGCTGAAACAAGATCTAATCTTATTCCCACTGATAGCAGTAGAAATACTTTACAATAGAAAACCTACTGTTAAAATTAGTGTCCCTTTAAGTATCAGCTGCATTTTTTTCATTACTAATTTACTCATGAATCAAGCCAGATACTGCAAATATTTATAACTAAATGGTATGCTGGCAGCTGTCTGTCAAACTGGAATGAGTAGGACCACTGCCATAAGCAAATGCTGCATGAGGAAAGGGGTGTTGGACCAAGCAGGGCTTCATTACTATCACAGGGATCTAGACAACAGGGAACTGATCTGGAAGGAAGCCTGCACTTTCTCTACTTGCCTCTGATGTGCTCTACTCTGGAATGCTTAGCCACTTTGCTTCCTTTGGCTCCTGACATCCTAACACTCTGGTACAGTGCAGGGATAGCACAGTGCTGCCTTGATCTTTTTTAGGGTCTGTGGGTATGAACAGAATGCAAATGATGCTTTGAGAGGTGAGCTACATATTCATTTTGGTAAGTAATTATAGATGACTGCTGTGACTAACATTTTAAATATATTATAGTTAGGATTATGAATATATATTTTAATGAAAATGTTTTTGGTAAATTCTCTTGGACAATTACGCTTTTGTTCTGTTCATACAGCACTGAGCACAACAGGGCCCTACGCCTTCTTTAACTTCTCCAGTGTAATACAAGTAATAAATAACAATATATGCTCATGGGAGGATTTAGTGGTTAGGACATCTTGTTTATTACCTTACAGTATACATAATTCAAGCTTTATTTTTGTTATTTTCTTTTTTTTTTTTTTTTTTTTTTTTTTTTTTTTTTTTTAGTGGACTACTTTTCCATCTTCTTCAATCAGAAGTCAATAAACTACACTTTTGTCCTATGTCTAGCTTGTCAAGGTCTCTAAGAGGAAATATGTTTTAAAGGAGTAGGAGTTAATGGTCACTCCTGTGCCATAAATTGCACTGGCAGACGCACTAGTAGCTTGTAGAAGCGAGGATGGTTTTCTCCTTGAAAGCTTTAATGAGACTGGGGAATAATATACAATCTGTGATTCAGGTACACTGCACTGCAAATTCGGGAGCTTTTAAACAAGTTGTAATGCTTAATAATACTGGAAATACATTCCATCTGCTTCTTTTCTGAAGTCAGTGAGATAAATACTTGTTATATTTGTGGAAGTTAACTGCCTTTGATTTCTATTGCTTTCAAAATACTTAATGATTATTTTATATATGTGAAAGTAAATGCCCTCAAGGATTGTCTTCAATTCAACCTCAATGGATAAAAAGGAAAGCCACTAAATTCTTCTGGAAACTTCTCAACAGTTTTTGGATAACAGACTTTTAACTTAAGTTACTACAAATCTTTTGTAATTCATGTCATTTTTATTAATCATCGTAAGTCTCCCAAGACAATTACAGTCAATGGGAGGGTTATTAGTTTAATCTTATCTGATGTGTTTTCAGCCTATGTAGGCAACTGCTGCTAGAAGAAGGAAACTTGCAAGGAATGAAAGAATGAAATTTTAATACTTGATTGTAGCACCCTGGGAATGCCTTTTTGAAGGAGTAAGATAACTTCAGACAGGATTTTTCTAAAAAATAAAATAAGTCTCACTGCTAAAGACTAAAACTTGACAAATTTGTAGTTTTATTGCTGCTACTATATTCTTTAAAGCCTGAACAAAACTGATGGCTTGGCAGAAATCATAGCCCTGGAAATAACTCAATATGGATATTAAGCCCAGAGGAAACAAGGTTGATTCAGTCTATAATCTGTATTCATCTATAACCTGCAACTTGCTCACAGTGCAACTATTTCTTTTACTCCATGAACAAAACTTTACATACAACGGTTTTGCTCTGAAAATGTGTCAATATGCTAATAACTATGAAAAAGAACCTTCCTAATCTTTAGAGAGGCTCAGACATCACTGGACTTTATATCAATTTCAGCAGTTAATGACTGTATAACTCCTTAATGTCAGTCTTGTAACCTTACTCTTTCCAAGATGCAACTGTACTTTCAACTACTCAGAGTCTATTACATATTAAAGACTACTGTTTCTTATTTTATCTATGTACTGTACTTTCCAGTAATTAATGTGGAAGAATTTCACACAAAACAAAATTCATTATTGCAGGGAATCATGAAAATTGAAATCTTAAAATTTGAAACTTATAAAATAAATATATAACATAAATAAATACAGATTTTTTTAAAAAGAAATTATAATTTGGAAGTCTCAAAACATAAACTTCTGCCATTTTCATTTGAAAGTGAAGTTTAATTCAAGTACAACAAATTTTCTTATGAAATATGAAATTAAGACACTGTGCATTTGTAGTTGATATTCTAAAATAAATTACATGAAAATTATGACAGTCTAAATTTTGAATAAAACCCTTTTATTCAAATCAATGCTTCCTTTTATCTTTAAACACAACTTCAGAGCTTCAAAAATTGGCAAGTCTCTCTTGTCCACATAAATTTTCAATAGCTCTACTTGTGTGTTTTGTCCCTTAAAACAGCCTCATTAAAATAGGAGTCAACTAATAGTTGACTACTTTTATGAGAGGTGTACATACAATTTTATACTATGTAACAGTATTTAGTCCAAGCTTACAGAAAACTAAAGTGTTATTTCAAGATTAGGGCCTCTGTTTAGAATTTTTGGTTTTGACTGATGTACAGAATTATTACAAAACAGAAATATTTCTGCCATTTATTGTTTTTACTTTGCAACAAGAGACACTGTCTATTTGGCCTAGTCAGAAATATCATGAGCTACTGCTAACTAATGCCTTCACTGGAAGCTGTTTTACCAACTTCTTGGAAAAATGTAATAGTCCATCTTGCCTCACAATTCCTGTTTTCAAGTACTGCTGTTTTATGTCCTCTCATCCTGAATATGATTATACAAAACCTGATATCTGTTACTTGCCAATATTAGAGGACTTTCCAGATAGATTTCAGGCTCGTAACTGAAGAAGCACCTGTTTATATTGATGTTCTACTGCTGAGCACCACATATTCTGTGGAATAAATCCTGACGCTTCAGTGACTTTTAAGACAGAGATACCACTGATGAACTTAAAGAGCTGGATGAAAACTCTGCTTACTATTCTCTGACCATGTTCTGAAGAATCAGGCTTATTAGCTATCTTCAAACCATGGACCAGAGCAGAGAATTTAGTCCAGTTATCTCAACTGTGTCAGGTTTTGCAGAACATTTACATCTGGAAAAGAAGAGGTCGATCATATTTAATTGAAGGAAAATTTTTACTGATTATAATTCAAAAAATAAGCAAAACCCAACACTGTACCCTCCATCAAGAATGTCTATTCTTTAGAGCCCAATATACAGTAAGCAGAATTAAAAACTGTCTGGATTCAAATGTATTTTCTTCAAGACACTGAGTGCAAACATGCCTCTTATCAGCTTCACCAAGGTAGGAAATTCATTACCATTTCCTCAATTCAAGCTGTCTGTCCTCCTGCCAGCTCTTGGGTTAAGGGCTCCATGACAAAACTTATGGCAGACTGAAGAGACAGCAGAGCCAGATTACCTGTATTCCCCCCCCACCGCCGCCCCAGCCCTGACTGACTTTGTGAAGTTAATTCCGTCACTGAATTAAGGAATAGGCCTTCATGAGCCATTGCATCACCAGTGATCTGGTACAGTGTTTTTTTTTTTTATGATGGAGGTGGGCATGGATAGACTTTTCTGCAGTCACCATGAGAGACTCCTACACAACCTACTCAGTTAACAGTCTTTTCTCAGGGTACTAGTAGAGGATAATTCACAGAGCTCTTAAATTTATACAACTTTTCTAGAAAGTCTCCAGTTGACATAATAAATTAATTCTCTCCTCTCTAGTGGGATAATCTATCAGCAGAGCTCATTAGCATCTTCTAAAACAAAGCCTCTCCTAAAATCATGTTGACACCCCTGAAATTCATTGCAAGTCATATCATATTATTTTAGAAAACAGTATGGGAAAAGACCTCTGGAGGTTAATCTGATCCAGTATAACTGAACAGCCTGTGGACCACTGGTGAGCTGCAGGAGGACTGCTGCTTGTGCCAGCTAACAGGCATCCTCAGGAGCTACCTCCCAATTGTTATCAGATGCCTCCCGGCAGGCAGAGGCAAAACCTGGCTCCCGACTGCTGTCAATACCCACAGGCGGGTATAATCAGGAGCTGGCTTCCCATTGACATCAGTACCTGCAGGCAGACAGTGGGGAACCTATATTTGTAATTATTGCAATGAAATTAAGATATATATATATATATATTTAAAATCATAGAGTACAGTTTAATTTAAATGTTAAGTATATTATTTATTACCCTTCTTCCTCAGCTGCTGAATAAGAGTTGGAGACATGGTAGTCCATGGACTTTTTTCAACAGGGTTGGATGATCCTTTAACTACCAAAGATTGAGAAAAACAGAACTAGTTCATCTCCCTGTCAAAGGCAGGATAAATGAAGCCTACATCATTCTTGCTTTTAAATTTGAAGGTGATTTATTCTTTATATTAAAAAAAAAAAAAAAAATCACAGCCATAATTTTGTTTCCAATAAAATAGCTAACCATTCTTATTACATTTTATTCAATGTTTTATGGCATTTTAAAAAACATTTTAAGGGTATCTCTGAAAAAATCAACTTTCAAAAAACAAAAGTGGATAAATTTAAAAATAGAAATTACTCCAAACTTTACGTGAAAACTTAGCTATAAGAGAAAATAAAAGCTACTTTATTGGTAAGGAAGAAAAGATATGCTCTAAACACAGTCCTTCACTGGGGTTTAAACATAAAAGTCCTCCAATACAAAAACTGATGAAATACCATATTGTTACATAACCAAACTGAGAACCTTCAAAACTATACTTGTGCCTGAATTGGTCTATCCTATGAGATGAGAAATTCACTGGCCTTTCACATCCACCATAGAAAACAGCAAACATCACCACTCCCATGCAATGCTATGAATCATCCCAGAGCATATTCTGGCTCTTTTTTCTGGCCCTTCCTTCTTCCAAACAGAAAGTAACATTTCCTTAAGACTCTATGTAGCATAATGGAGTTAATTGATGCCTTCTCTTACCTTGTAGTTGGGCTTTTTTTGAGAAAGATATTTAGGGGAAGAGTCTGAAAGAGAATGTTTTTATATTAGATCCTGCTGCCTGTTGTGGGAAAGGAAATGCAGGTGTTGATGCACTCTTACATGTTTAGATTGTGTCACCTTCTCCCGTTCCTTTGGATAACTTTTGTGTTACAGTATGCTTTCCTAATGTGTACCTGGCCCATGACAGTGGCCACAGTATCAGAGTAGAAACTTTAATGTGGTCTGGGAACTTTTATTATTATTATTTTTCAAAAACATTAAGAACTCCAGGGAAAGTTTATATTTCACACTTTCTGTTTCCCTACAGGTTCTTGGCTACAGTCAGAGAGCAATGTGTTAAAACCCATGTGTTAATAAAATAAAAGAATAAATGTCTACACAGAACTGTCACTTTTTTAAAAAAAGACAATAAATTGAAATGTATTATTTCACATCTGGAATTCTGCCTTTAACCTTGAAATGTCAGCTAACATTAAAACAACAACTGAAATATTGTCTCATGCGACCAAATGCTGTTCCTGCCTACTGTCACAATAAGAACTCTATATTACTAAAATTAATATTTAGTCATTCTGAAGCAAGATGGGATGATTGTGAGTTATTAGCTCAGAAGTTACTTTTGCCAATTTAGTAAAGAATAAATTGTTTTCATCATGAACTATAACTACATCAAACAGTCACAGAATGTTTTATTCGTGCCATATTTATGTCTGGATATGATCAAGTTATTTGCTAGGTGAACAGAAATACAGGATTTTGGGGGGATTAAAGGTACAAAAAGGAGCATTTTGCCTTTGTGTTCTAACCTAAGACCAGTGTGAAAGAAATCCAAGCAATATACAAAAAAATCTCTGACACAAAAACATAGTTACTTTCCTGCCATTAATACTGCAGCAGATTGAGCCTCAAAATAATAGAAAAAAAAGAGGGTGGAAGTGTTGAAGACACATGATTTTACATGGGGAAAAAGGCTTTGGCAATCCTGTTACAATAATTCTTGTTTAGCCAAAGACTTGTCCAAGTCTGAACCAAACTCAAGTGGATTGAGAGCAGTAATAAAGAATGGCTGAGGATTTGGACAGGACTACTGAATACTAATAAGGTGACCACTTTTGGTTGCTAAAAATTTACTGGTGACATTTTTATTTTCCAGCTTTGCCATTTCAATCCTAAAATACCAATATAAATCTGCAAATAATTAAGCACACCCACTCCACAGATATTTCCCATAATCTAGAGAAATAAATCTAGATATATGATACAACACACATTGCAGCTGAGTTCCCCAACTTACATAACATTTTAAAAGAAAAGCAGAGTAAAAGTGACATGACAGCTCTTTGAGGTCATGCCCCAGTATGTTGATCCTACTATATTTAAAGGGTAAGGTTGGGTCACTGACTAAATAAGAGCAGTGCTGAAGATTTTTTTTTGTTGTTGTTCATTTTGGTCTTGATGACCCCGGCAGAGGTCTCACTTATTAAAGTGTGTTTGTGTATGGAGGCAGCTCCAGAGGGAATGTCTTAGATTATGCTCTTAGAATTGTGTCTGAAATTGGAAAAACACTGCTTAAAGAAACATCATGATGGCATTGAAGCTTCATTCTAGGCTGGTGCACAGTTAATGTGGTCACTTACTAAAATACACAGCTCTGCCCTGAAAAGAGGTAAAATGCTGGCATTTTCATTTTGTGTAACAGGAGCGATATTACTCTGCGTTATTTTTGAACGTGTTCCTGTACATAAAAAAAAAAAAAAAAAAAAAAAAAAAGAGGTCAAAAGGAAGAAAAAAAATCCATATTATTGTGGTATATTATATCCAACAGAAAACAGATGTTTATTCCAATACATTAAGATATGTCAGAGGATATATGAAGGTATCATACTAACTTTCAACTTTCATATGTACACAGGGAATTAGAGGTACCCAGTGAAATACTTTAGGCATTAGTGTTAATTCCATTTGTAACATTTTTCCCCTTTTTCCATTGTAATTTTTTTGCATTTTCCCCTTTCTTATAAGTGAATTAAAAAAGGGGTAGGAGGGGAATACAACTTCATTGCACATTATTTACCTATGAAGCCTTATTTAAGTGACAGTAAATGACAGGGAGACCTAGATAGTTTACAAGAGCTGGGTAGCAAACCTGAAAAACAAGACAAAACAGCATTCAGTAATGAAAACTAAAAAGTCAAATACTTAAGGGAAATAATCTGAAACACAAATATACTATGGAAAGAAGATAGTGTTTAGAAAGCACTAAAAAAAAAAAAAGACAGGGCTAGTAGTGAACAGCAAATTAAGTAAGGGACTGCAATGTGATACAGGACTGGGAAAACAACTGTGATTTTGCTCAGTGTATATAAGGGGATCGCATTAAAAGTGAAGCATTGGAATTGCAACAGAGGAGACAAAGCGTTTGAGAATATGCTGTAGAAAATAATGGATTAATGTAGGGGTATACAATGTGATTTACTGGGTTAAAATTCAAAGCTATGTAAACAGGTGCAGCTTCATAAACATTAATAAAAATTTACCCCCTTTTTCTAGAATTGAACTTGATTAATTTTGTTCAGTATTTCTGTGACTTCTTAATTCCCATAAATTAAGTAGACTTCTTGGAATTCATCCTCAAGTTCTACAGAAGACCACAATGGAGAGCAGCAGGTCGATGAAACATTTTCCAGTTCTCCTATTCTCAGTTCCTTTCCCAATTTATGAGCTAGGTTTTTTTAAGCACGCATGGGAAACTGAAAATGTTTCAGGCCCAACTGTTGGCTAGCTCAAAGACTGCAGGCAACTCCCAGCCTTGCATAGCCTTACAAATAAACATGGAGAGCTCATCAGTCTCAGCTGAGGCTGCAGACTACTGCAGGAACATAGAGCAGGCAGATCCCGCCTACCCTTCTGGCTCCTGAAAGATAGACATGTGCACCTAGAATTCTAATGAAAACATTTTTCTTGATCTTTAGCTCTTTTGTTCTGAAAAGTTACAGTCTTACGACATTATATACAGGGAATTTCTGAAATATTCTTATACCATTTTCACATGACAAGCCCCTGCTTAGGCTTATAGCTGCAAGGATTCAAGAAAGAAGCACTGAAATGGTTTCAGCATTCTTTCAGTGTAGAAAACAGAGCTGGTCACGTTGGGTGACACAACTGCTACAAAAAGACTGAGACATGGACTGTTAGCTTCACTGTCTTTGACCTGTCAGACAGCATGCATAAAATATGTTACTGGTCCTGATTCTTTGCTAACCTGTGCCTCTTCTGGTAAACTGCAGCTGTGCATAAACAGTGCAAAATATGAGCACTAGTGTACTTGGAAATTCTGCATGTGCATCATTGAATTTGTGCTTTACACTCACTGTATATCAGTGAAATTACTTCACAAGGTGTTGGGCAGTAGAGAAACAGGCCAAATGTTTGCAGCCTGAGAGTATTAAATCTACACACTGCTGCAGATGTAATGTTTGCTTCAGGATCCTCATGTCCAGCTAGGCATTCATAGTGTTGACCGAGACCAGTAATCTCACCAGTTTGGAGGGAAATGAGCAGTTGATTGCTAACAGTACAAAGATGACAAGAAAAAATGTATGCTATCTACTATAATTAAAAGTAAAACCCAGAAATCTATCTGCTCTGTTAGAAGAGACAGGGTAAGCATGTGGAAGGCCAATGCTCAGTTCTCTTAAGTAAACAAACAAACAAATGCACACAAACACAGAACAGATGTTTGATTCATAGGAGCTTTAAACTGGTGGGGTCACTTCTTGGATGTCTGCCACTTTCTATGTGGCAGTATATAAATCACACACAGAGTCTGTAATCTATATAAAAATCTATATAGCCTAGACAGAGAAATGGGCTACAAATTTGTAGCCCAGGGAAATTTGCTGATGGCATGGAGCATAGCAGCACACTGAAGAAAGAACTAATTTCAAGTTCAAATAAAAGTTTTTAATTTGCAATACAAGTTGGCTGCTGTCTGTACCATATGTGTCTTTGAAAGTAATAAACAAACAGTGTATACACAGGTGACTGCAATGGAATTACAGTGGGATTATTTTGAGAGAAACTGTAAAATAGGGGGATCTTTTCATCAAATATCAGTTAAATGTGGAGAAGCAATTAAACAGAAGAAGAAAAACCACCAGGAGACTTTACTTTACAGGTGAATGTTGAATCAATGTTTTTTGGTGCTCTGAGCCAGTCGAAATGTCTTTGCTTTTGCTTATAAACCCTTTTCCCAACAACCTGTTTTAGCACTTGGGAAGGCACAAAAAAGGAACAGAAAGATAGAGAGGATGATGACAAGCTATAAATCTCAAAGCTTAAATTAAGTGGTAGGGCTAGAAATACAGTACAGTGCGTCACTTGTTACAGTGTGACAAATGGTGCTCCATTTGCTAAAGTCATTTACAACTGGCCATTAATAAAGGACCTGGGACAGGGGATGCCACTTGCTAAAGTTCTAAAAGGAAAGTGATTAAAAGTAGATGGAAGTCTGAGTGTACACTTTAGAGTATTAACCAAGGAAGGATTTAATTCTTGTTCTTAAACATTTTACTGATAATGTGCATTGCTCTCCCTAGAATTATAAAATCTGACCATAACAAACAATACTCCAGATGTGTTGTAAGGAGAAATTACTAGGGAAACTTTAACACAAGGTAGTTACTAAGAAGCTTTACCCTTGTATCATAAGACATGTTTGTGGAACATCCTCCTAAAAACTTATCAAGACCATTGTAGCAAACCCATTCGTAAAAAAAACCCAGATAACATCTCAGTGGAAATCTAGCTACCCTTCTCAATTCAAGAGCCTAGATGTGCATGATGTTTACCTGACTTTTCTCTTGATACTCTCCCTCCATCATCTGGAAATAGGAATTGAAGAACAGCTCTCATCCTGATGCTCAAGTAGGTCACCAATTTATTCCCTCTTTCCCCTTCCCTAGTCCCTTCGATACTATATATCCAGGCTTTTTTGGTGTTTGTGGGTAGTGCCTGCTATTCCAAATTATTTTTTAATGTTATTTAATAAAATATATCTGCAATTGTGTAGGCCCCCCAAGATTTGGTACCTAATTCCCTTTCAGAGCTGCACTACCCTCTGAAAAGGATATAGGTAGAAGAAAAATCATGAGCCTGTTTCCTCACATGCCGGAGACTCACGGCATTGTTTGACTCACACCAGAGGAGACCTTGTGGTCTGTGATCCTAGATAATTCCACCTGTTGCTTCTCTGTAACACTAGTTCTAAATTTGTTTATTCCAGAGTTAAAATTCAATAGTCTGATAATACTGAGTACTTGGTTGGCTGCAAGTGTTATGAGTGCCTATCTCTACCAGACCTTTAAAGGTGTAATTTGAATGTAAACTCCAAACTTGTGGAGCCCGAACACACATACAAGCTAAAAAATACAGGAAAACCCTTCACCAGCTTCACTGAAAGCTTTTGTTCAGGCAACTTAAAGGAATGCCACTTCTATCCAAAGGGGAAGCAATACTTACTAATATAGACAACACATACAAATGATATCTACTTTGTAAATAAATAACCTCAAATTATAACACCCGTGTTGGCAGTACATTGTTAGAAACAATACATGTATTTTTAACTATAAAAGAGATGTAAAAAAAGGAACAAGAACAATCATGAGCTGCTCTGTTTAATTATTTTTTTTTCCAATTAATGTGTATAGTTTACAAATCACTGTGCTACACTTTGCACTATTCCAGGGAAACTGATCTTACTTCTTTCCCAATCACCTGGTGAGGAGGTGCATTAGTGTTCACATTGCTCTGACATAGATCACTTTTACAGTTGCCCCTGTCTTCCACATTCTTTTTGGTAAACTTTCAATTATTATGATAATTGTAAGCAAACAACCTGAAACAAATGGTAAAATCAGCATGGCCAGACTGTGCCTTATTTTGTGCCTTTTACTTTTATGGACATTTGAATGCTGTTTGGTCAGGATAGCATTTGATTTGAATTTATCAATCTTGAAGGAAAAACAGCAGAAGCTAATGTTTTATCCAAATGCAGACAAAATAGGCATGTAATTACAGGTTGTTTCAATGCATTTATTTTCAACAGGTAATTTGATACTCCTACTTTTCAAGAATTAAGATGTCACAGATAAATAATCACAACTCTTCAAGTTTGCTTCTCAAAAATACTTAAAATCTTGCTATGGTTTTTATTTAGATCTCAAATATATATATAATTATAAACTTGAACTTTAAAAACGTTATATAGATAAACTTTTGTAATGGAAATTAAATTGGAGATAATAGAGCAGTTTAAGTAAATGGATGTTAAAAGTAATATTTATCAAAGTCTACACAAATGGAAAGGAACCTTGTAGATATTCTGGTTTGCTAAAATTATATTTTTTTGCCAAAGTACCAGACAACTTATTGTCTGCACAGTGGAGTTAGCTTGTTAGCCCTGTTCAAGTTCTAATGTAGTGAGACCTATAAATGTGTGAAGTAACTTTGCCACTATTCAGCAAAAAAATGTTATGTCATAACTCTGAGATCTGTGTATGCCATGGATAGATAAGGAGGTTTAAAGCATGATATGGTCTCTACTGTCTGAATTTAGGAATAAGGCATGCTAAAGAGTGAAAAATGGAAAAAATAAAAAGGAGACTAGGAAAGTTTTGGTTCAGTTGATAAGAAGCAGGAAAGAGATACTCTAAGTAGAAGAAGGAACTTGCAGATGTCAGATTAAAAATTGGGTCTTACTATAATTAAGAAAATTGTTCTGTTAAGGGGACTTCATTATTAATTTTACTCATAAAGATTATTGCTAGAACCTGTTCATTTAATTATCAAGGATGACATGTAGATTGTCATTATTGTATAATATAAGCAGATATTATTAATAACATTATGGCATCTGTGTAAATTATACTATAAGAAGCCCTACATAATGGAAGGAGGAAGATCTGAAGGAATTTCAAACACAGCTTCCAAGTTTGGTTGGTTGGTTTGTCTGCTTGTTTGTTTGTTTTCTGGAAAAAAAAGCAATTTTCTACAAAACAGTATATTTTTAACAGTTCTGCTCTCAAAATGGCAACATTCTTCAGGCTATCTTGTTTTAGCTAACAATGAGCTGCTGAGCTGACCTATCATAAAAAGTATGGCAAATAAAACTCAATCTTATTTTTCTATCCATATAAAAAGAGAAATTGTAACAATGTTATTGAGATGGACATGTTTCACAGATGAGAAAACATATGCCAATTCAATTAATATTTTAGCTGTGGGATGAAATAATATTAGAAATTTACATGCTGTACACAGAAAAATAATGATTTTTTTGTAAACATCACATCTGTAAATTTTGATAAGCACAGTTGATGGCAGACTGAAGTGTGATTAAAGGCAAGCTAAATTGCACAAAGTCTCTCAATTAGATCTGATCAAATTAATTTATTGGAATTTGATAGTGAGCTTACAAATATTTTTTTATTGAAAGACCATGAGACTACAATTGTATTCAGAACTCCTTCCACAGTGCCTAACGATTTACAATATACCTTAATTTCAGAGACTATTGTTGATGAAGAGGCTCGCTACTGTAGGCTGATAAAAGACCATATTACTTTTGAAGCATGAAACTAAGAACCTAAAAAGATAACAAATGAAAGAGTATGTTGGGTTAGAACACAGGTATGTTCATCACTTAAACCATGTAGCTAGAAAGGTGTTACAAAACAATTCTCTCTCAGATCAGTAGTATTTATGCATGCATTAATAAATAAGTGGCAAGGAAAGAAAAGTATGAAGTTTTAAGTGTATTAACAATAATGTATTAGCTAGTATAGGCAAACAGAAAGAAGACTGTTTCTACAGAAAAGTTATTCCTTGGAAAAAATAACGTACTGGTGGTGAACTATTTTTATATGATCTTTTTCTGCTCCCTACTTGCGGATGCCTTATACTTTCTTTGTCTTCTCTAGTATGGTAGTTTTAATTTTAATTCTATTAATCTTGGGTTATGACTTTAAACTGTAGCAATTAATATTTATTGATAAACTGAATGTCCATCTAAAAAGGGGCTATATTTGAATGGTTTACATCCCTTCCTTTGGTTTTCAATTAGATTTACAGAGGGCATATTAATTCTTTGAAAAAATCATATTACTTTTATCTACTGATACCTTCCCATCTACCGATATTTATCTTGGCCTAGCTTCCCATTTCCTTTTCCCTTAATCTTTCCAGATTAAGAGAGTTTGATACATGCACATATATATGGGACATGGAAGATACAAAAATGTTTTGGAGCGAAGACAACAGAAAGCATTACTCCTTAAAACTTTGTTAGGCTTAGAACAAATATAAATTGGTGCAGCTCCATTTGCTATAGTGGTGGTGTCTGATTTTTGGTGGCTAAGAAGCTGCCACAATATTTCCTTTTCATTCTTGATACTTTACTTGTTTCTTTTTATTGAATGTTGCAGCAGAAGATTGCTTTGGCCATAAACTCAAACAGCAATGTCTGTGAAAGAGTATTCATATACTCTGGCGGTGAATAGATTAGATAGGCTTAGTAGATGCAAACCCATGTCTGTATTTTTTAAGCAGTAAGAAAGGAAGAAAAAATACATGACATACTGAACAGCAGGACTGCAGTGATTCATAACTTGCTCTCTGCACTGCTGTGACTTGTCACTGGTTGTTCACAACTTCCGCAGAGTCTCTGGGGATTCACGAGAGTTTATGCATTAGCACAACATTATTTCTGATCCTGCTGAAAAGTGCACAGAAACGTACATGATTCAAGCCTTTGGTTCTTTCCACATGGTAAAAAAAAAGGCAACTGCAACCAATCGAACTGCACGCAAACTCCTTCAATCAAATGAGTATAGGTGCAATCCCTACTCTACTTCAGACAGGGATAGCCAGTCTGTGGGAGTGAGCATGGAGTGCAGACCCATGGTAGAAACAGTTCAGTATCTGTATTGCCAAAGAGAAAACATGGGGAGTTGTCTTGCAAATACACAGGCACTCTGCATGCTCAAACATGCTATCTGGTAACAGCTAAGGACAAAATCTTGTAAGTCTTAAGGATAAATTACAATAATCCTTCTTCTGGTAAGACAACACAGAACGATGCTTTTCATGCCTAAGCATTAAGGCTCTTTCACTAGAACAGTATACAGAAGCTAACAGCTGGTAAGGTGAAATAAAAATGTGTGTGAATGGGCTGGGAATGAAAGAGCAGGTCAAATATTACAAGTATTTGAAAAAAGAGCTTTATATTGACTCATCCTACCAGTTCTGACAACTAGTGGCTAACGTCCTGGATTGCTGTTAGCCGGCAAGGTAGGGTGGAGGCACTTTTGAGGTCCTGTTGATTAGGGGGAGTTTGAAGACTTGCCTTTACTGAGGAAGGGATGCATTAAAAGAAGGAAGGAAAGAAAAAGGCTTTCCTCTTATCATCCTTCTGTCATCACTCACAGAAAGGAATTTGACCTTTTGATTGAGTTGTTTTCTTGCTTTGTTTAGTAGTGAATTGTCATTTGCAATGGGCCTCTGCCATCCATGAAGTCCTAAGCTCTCTCCTATAGAGATTTATGCTATGGAAGGAATGCACATCAGTAATAAAGATCAACAAGATTACAGTTACTTAATTGGATTCTGGCTAATAAAATTAACCACTGGGTTTAAAAGAGTTGTTTTGTTTTCTTTTGTTTAGTATTACGAACAATATTTTCCCTTTGACTAGATGCCAGAAAAAAAAATTCCTAGTTTCCTAAGCTTTTAGTGAACTTTGCTTCTTTTTACATTGTGCCTCTACATTTAGGAAGTGTAAACTCTTAATGACTGTTCAAATATAAATTAAGCAGACAAAGTAGTAGCTATGATTTACAATGTAAAGTAATTTAGGATTGCCATATGCTATCACAGCTTGATTAGAGTAACAATAACAAAACTCACAGAATGTTCCTGTTTGTTTTTAAAGTTTTGCCCCTTAAGGTTTTAGCAGAGGAATTCCATATAAGACAACAAGCCATAATTCCTTGCCTTCTGAAATGTTTACTTTTGCCCAACCTATTTCACATTTGTATATCACATTAATACACTTGCAGTTATTTGAACAGAAATTATACTACGTATTTTGACTTCTGAGCAATAATTGTAAGTAACAACAGAATCTTAAGTAATAACCCAGCTGTCTCCTAAGTATTATTAAGCCTAAAGAGTTATTGGGAATGCACAAAACTACAAAGGAATTGTAAAGAAATGATTTCATCTGTATATGATTTTAATCAAGCTTGGCTTGCTGTTAAAAGGCTTGTTTAATGAAGACTGCATTTCCCTTATGAGAGTCCTGACCATGTAGTTCAATATCAGCCAACCAAGGCTTATTGCCGTAACAATAGCTAGAGGGTTTACCACAGAAAAAAAAAAAAAAAAAAAAAAAAAAGCAAAAAAAAAAAAGAAAAAAGCCATCACCAAAAAAAAAAAAACACCAGCAAAAAAGCCCCTTTCATTTCAGTCTGTTTCTGATCACTTATTTAGAAAATGACAGACAACACAAAAAATCAGAGTAACTGATAAGTAGCAGAAAGTCTGATTGAACAAATATAAACTTGTAGAAATTAAATAATATTTTATTCACATAATTTTCAATCCAGTTATTTAATTAAAAGAATCAGTTCATCTGGGATTTTCTTATGTTACATCATTATTTCTGCTACTGTAATGTTACTGATTTTAAAAAGTGAAGTCTAACTCTTTGCAGCTAAACTCTTACAAATGTAATATGTGGATGTTGGATTTAATATTTCTAATGCAAATACAGAGAACTGCTTTGCAGAACTATGAAAACATAAAAAGATGATTTTGTCTAATGCTAACTCAAAACTGAAACAAGAGTCTTTATCTTCTAATTTTAGGACATGCTCCTGCAAGCGTTAGTATTATTTATAGAAAAACACATGAAGGAATACTTTGCTAGTGATCCCAACTCCCGATTTTAATGGCATTAATAAAATGAAGAAAACTTCTACATCTGTCTCAGTGTTTGCAGTCAGGATTGGTGCTTTAGTGCCAGACTTTGAAAACTCCAATTCACACAGATTGTTCCTTTGAAGTTAATGAGATATTTGTATGAGTAGGGGCTACTCACTTGAGTCAATGTTTTCTGGCTGGAGCCTTAGTCCTTTCTGTTGCCAAGTGTACTTAAGTTTATAAGACCATCAATTTCAACACATTTTGTTTAGTTAAACTAAAGTACTTCATTTTTAAGGAAAAAATTATATTGCTATAAAGTATAAACAAAACTAACTTTGACTAATATAAATATTTGAAAACCATACTTTTTGTTACATCTTATAGAAACAATCCTAACACAGATGACAGAGGGAAAAGTGCTTTTATGGAATAGATGGTTCAACTGAAGAATAGCACATAGGAAATTTTAAAAATAAATATGAGGAAATTTGTCTTCTAACAGCCAGCATATTTGGATCAGGTTCAGAATATTTTTGCCTAACAATTAAATGGAAATTCTTTACATTTCCAGTTCCGCAGCACATTATTTAAACCTTAAGCCTCTCTAATTAAGAGGAATCATTAGATTTATTCCTATTGCCTGCTTTAAAGTTTATTTGCTAATAAGCAACTGGACAAGAGATGTGTGAAATGAATAGTTAAAGAAAAACTCTGACAGCAAAAGAGAGGTCTGGAGGGTGAAGTTGGTTTATTAGGCACCGTTTGTCATGAATGGGTCTACTGCACGTACAAAAGCAAATCCCACTACCTTAGAAGATTAATTCTGAAGGAGGCACTCGTGGGTCAAAGTATACATAAGCGTGTGCCTAATCTCAGAGAAATCAGGCTATTTTCTCACAGCAATTAAGCAGAGGTCTAGGGTTTCACCCACAGTGTATTTAAACACAGGATACAATTAAACCCCAAAGTATTAATATCTGTGCTGTGTAAAATTGCCCAGGAAATAGATTTTGCCCTCTTTCAAATGGAAAGCAAGGCAAATTAAAGAGGATGACTTTATTTGAGTAAAAATTATCCTGAAACAATTGTAAGTCATTGATTTTTAACTGTTAATTCCTTATATACACTTTTTTGGTTTTCCTTTTCCTGCTCACATAAGGTACTCTGGAATGTACAATGTTCAGTGGATACATGTGATCAATACAGTTTTATTACAATAGTTTTGTTTTCATGGCTAGTATAATTTCTACAGGATAATGGTTCAACAAAAGCATTTTAAAAAATTATGAACAAAATGTTGCTCTGTACTGGCAATCTTTATCATTTAGGAAAATAGTGACTGTAAAGTCTTACTCAGCAAGGAGCAGTTTCAAAACATCTCTTTTCTCCTCAATGTCTACGGATTATTCAGCAGTGTGAGTCGAGAGAACACTATGACTATAAGAAATTTAATGCCAATTTGAAATATTTCTAAACAAAAAGGATAAGCTCCTCTAAACACACAATATCTTTTTCATTGCATGTGAACTTCTGTGCATAAATGTAGCAAGAATTAAGTAGCTGTTTTTAACAAAATCTTCTTTTTCAACTCCCTAAATATACTCTCTGAATTTATGGTCTTTCATATTATCATTTAAAAGATAATTCACTTTTGTCTATCTATCATAGCTACATAACCTATTCCACTTTCAAACCACTTCATAAAAAGACAAAATCAATCTTTTTCCCCCTCACTTTAGATGACTGACATTTGCTATCAGAAAAACTGTTTATACACAAAGTAACATACCGCACTGTGATAAGTCTTGTCCCCTCTATTTTTACACTTAGAATTGTTAGAGCTTTACTATCATAGCAATGTATATAATATAAACAGTAATTCTAGATCTAAAAGCTTCTATGTATTAAGTTTTAGTAATTCTGTGGAAAAATCTTAGTATTTTGAGCTTTCAAATCAATGATGTGTCACACAATATTTTAATAGTCCAAATAGTGAAGTAATATGCAGAAATTTGTTTAAAGAAACAAAAAAATCACTTCTCACTGATCACATTGGTCAGCAAGACACTATTTTAACCTTTAAAAATGCAGCATATCCCAAAACAAGTTACCTCTTAAATAAATGCTCTTCTTGAGAGCAAGTGACCTTTTAAATGATTATATCTCAGCACTTGCAACAAAAAGAATTTCACCTATCACCTTTACACTGTTGATGCGCTGCACTGGGTGAATCCATAACCTTTTCACAATATGTAACATGCTGCAGAACAAAAAATTACTTGCTAACTTTAATTAAATCCCTTCAGAAAAGTCCTGCCGACCTCTCTGGAAAGAAATCTTACTAAATGAAAAAATAAAACCAAACAAATTCCAAATCCCTCTACATTTGATAGCTCTAAATGAATCTCCAACCATTTCAGAAAACTATCTTTCAGAGCACTAAGTTTGCTGCTCTAAATTTTTCATAATAAGGTTTTCAGATAAATTTCAGTAAACATTAAAAATTTTCTTATTTAAAGCATATAATGATTTATTTTCTCATCAGGGCCTGATGGAAGCTTGCTGAAATCTTTGGAACAGGCCTTAAAATAGCAAACAAGTTAAGTTCTCCAGGTTTTTAACTTCCCAGAAAAGATTTTGGGACAAAACATAGAGACAAAATACTTCATTCACTTTACATTCTAGAGCACCAGACTTGCTTTTTTTTTTTTTTTTTTTGTCTGAGAAAACACAATCTAGAGCAAAACAATAGATAGAAAAGGACTCTGACCACCAAAACAAACAGCAAAACTGCCCCTGAGTCAAATTCACTATTGTTGTATAAATGATTGTAGCTGGCATAAAGTTGTGACCTCTCTGCTCAGTACAAAATGGCAACAATGATTTTAAACCTTAAATTATGTTAGGAGCAAAATCAAACATAATATATGCTACCTTCAAAGTCCGTGATTAATTTAAAGGGACACAAGAGTTTGCAAATGCTATTTCACTCAGTTCAAGTTAAGGATCAGACCCTTAAAGACAGTTAATGTTTCCTGATTATAAAAAGAAATTTAGTAAGCCTCTGTCTACACTCATGTATGCAGTAATAATGGCTAAGCACGTGCATGCACACATTAACATGAACACATACTTCAAACCGGCAAGAGATTGATTTTATACATGTTGTTTCATTTCACATGTAGGCAGAATCTATGAAGACTCCAAAACTTTGCAGTTGTCTTCTGTAAGACACAGGTGCTACAGCTCACTTCTGATGATGAGATGATCATAAGTATTTACCATATTCTCTACAACATGCATTACAGAGGAAACATAAATCCTGATGTATTTTTCTACTGAGATAAAGAAAATAAAAACTTTATGAAGACAGTGGGTTCTAAATGACCAGTGTGATGAATTCTGAATAACAACATTTCTTGCTGTCTTTACTGTAATTTCTTTTAATTCTGTTTGAAACATAGCTAGAAAGAAGCTTATTTATTTGAAATGAAATCGATTGTTGTTAGGTAAGCATGCATTAAAATTAATAAAAAACCCTCAGTAATGAAAAGAACTTCACAAGATGTTTCTTCTTTTTTTTTTTTTTTGAATATTCTGAGTTAATAAGCCAGTCATCTCACAATAGATACAACCTCCTAATGTAAAATAAAAAATAGTGTCCAGTGATATGCTGAATTGCTGGAACAAGCAAAGAAGTGGAGACACATAAGAAATATGGAATTTGCTATGTCTTTCTCTAGACAAAGGAGATGAGTTATCTGATTGGTGTGTAATCACAAAGTTAAACAAACAGCAGTAAGGCTAAACTAATTCACTGTCAAGTCTACATGTCATCCTGACTCGTTCATTATGTGCATTTGTGACAAACAATGTGGAAGAGGCAACTGTACTGAATCAAATAACTTGCAACAGTTTACACTCCTATAAACTATTTACATTTTTTCAAATGAATATTTATAACAAGTGGCTTTCCCTTCACAAACACTATAGCTCAAGCAGCTCCCATTCATTATCGTATTTAGGAAGTACAAACACTAATTCTGAGTCAGCGACAGTCTGTTGTAACTTGCCAGAAAACAAGGCCTGTAATACTAATATAAAATCTAGGAGAAACGTGCTGTTGCTTCCAGTTTTTCAAATGTCCTAGCATTTTTATGTCTCCAAGTCACAGGAATTCAATTTCAATATTATATCTGCCCTTCAGCATAGCATGCCCCAATGAAACAGCCGGTGAAGTTTATTTTGCACTTTATCAATACAGTGTAAACCAGCATGTGCTTACCTCCATGGGGTTACTGAACCCAACTTGTCTGTGTGCACAGACAGCACTTTGGCCACAGATGTGACTGGTTAACTGTACAAGCAAGGAGGATAAATCCACACAACAATACTTCATTCACCAAGGAAATCTGCTGTGGATTACAGCTTCTCTATGGTTACGTCTGTTCTTAATTTACTGCTTTTATTCAGTTTTCAACCATAAATGAGCCCCTTATGAGGCATTCACTATGCAGAACTGACAACTCTTTTTATCTACTCGAAAAATATTTTTGGATAGTAATTTATGGTTACGAAATATTTTAAGCAGTTTGAATAGTTACATTATATTCTTTCAGTACTTAATGATGCAGTATCCCCTGTAAAAATGGAGACCTGGGCAATCTATTGATTTCACATATTTATAACAAAATACAGCAGCCTTGGCCATACAGAAATATAAATTTTAAAACTGCATATATCATGGGAATGGCATTGTTTTTTTTAAAAAAGCTCTTAAACAGCATCTCATGAGAAAATCCTGGGCCAGAATTGTGACTAAGGGCTCTGTGGATGGGAACATAAAGAAAGTCTTCTAGCAGGCATGGTATTTTGTTTATGACTTTTTTTTTTTTTTTTTTTTAAGTTTGCAATAGATGTAGATTTTAAACACTATTCAACAAAGAAAATGTGAAGCTGTCTGTAACACTGGGGAGGGTTACTGCATTATTTATGTTTTATGTATGAAACTGAAATGTGAGCATTGGTATTTTTATCTTGTTTCACCATCAAAGATAGTGTCTCAATTTGTGTGCCGAATTAATGCGCTATCTACGTTCTAAAAGCCATCTAAAGGGACTGATTAGCATTGGGCACTAAATGATGCTTAGGAAAGACTGTTGTGAGTAAGCAGAGCTGCCTAGGAAACTAGCAATGTGCTGCAAAGCTACTGGTGTGAGTGTATATTTTGTCGCATGCCAATATCATCCTTTCTATCAGTTCTGACATACGTACTCAGAGGGACATCATCCATCGAAACTATAATTGGCAATAGAGGAAGGCAGGCATGTGAATGATATGAAATATTCTTATTAATTGAGACAGTAGTGATGAGGCTTTAAAAAGCTTTCCAAGATGACAAAGCCCCCTTTGCATTATTTTAGATTAATTTAAAGTGTTGGCACACAAAGCTTTACAACTTCATTCTTGGCAGAATATGAGTACTTTCAGACTCATTGATACTCAGGGATTCTTCACCATTACAGAATAAACTCCCTGTAGATAAACAAAAGAAAACATTTGAATGAGGTACTTGCAGTGTTTTCCTCATTAGCAGCTACAGTGTCTTGAGCAGGGAATGAGTGTTTTGGGAAAAGCATTCTTGGCATTAACAAGAAAGGACATTGCTTTTACAGGCAAGAACACTTTATGGCTTTCTGAAACATCCTATCACAATACCATATGTAATCCAAATAAAAAAATACAACTGAAAGCAAAATTAAGTGTTAGGGTAATTTAAAAATAAGTGCACTTGTATATAAATACAGCAGAGAAATACTGAACTGATTTTAGTTTGGTTGCTTTAAATATTACCCCTGATGTTTTATGGATTCCACTTCTTCCTTTGTTTGCTATTTAATTGCAACTGGTTTTGATTTCTTTATAAAAATAAAAAATATCCTCGTTTTCATTTAGTGGATGCAGTCAGAATGGTAGGTGTAGGCAGACATTTTCCGCCCGCATTTAAGATTCCCCTGGAGTGGCTGGATAAAACACCATGGCAGATACTCAGCTCTGCAATCACAGGGACTGTGCCAGTGAGTCTTTAGGGCCTTCTGAGTATAAAACTTCCCTGAGTTAGAGGTTACTTTTTAATTGTGTGCGCATGCGTGCACACACATTCATTTGTGTGCCGGGACTATAGCTATGCTATAAAGGTCTGTATGCTCTCTTAATCTGTATTTATGAATGAAAGTTTTAAATTTAGCTGAAGTCAGTGGATAGCCGCAGGGCTACTATCAGTTATGTTTGGTACCATGATCCAAACTTAGCACTTACATCTCACTTACTATGTAGAGATTTAATGGATGGCAAAATGTCTAAAAGCTCCATGAGCCTGAGAACTCAGCAACTTCTTTTACATGACAGATGCACATGTCCAAAAAAAAAAAAAATGGAATGCCAAAGCAGTAAAAGTTGCTGCTGTTCTGAAGTGCCAAATTGGCTTGAGAAGAGCCACCTGGATTTGGATTCTTGAACAGCAGTTTTCCTTTGTGCTGCCCCTAGAATCTACATTACTTCTACTACATACAAAGACAGGGCAGGATTTTCCCCTAAAAATCAAATTCTTGGATATTTGCATGGATGAATGGAGTCTGTGAGGTGGATAGTTCACCAATGATATGGAAAAGTAGGAGCTGGAACTGCTAGTAGGACATAAAATACTTCTGTAGCATTTGGACATTTTATGGATTTATGCCCACATAACTGAAATTGCAGAAAGGAGCAAAACGCACACCCCAAAGCAGCTGACAGCTCCTAACTAGTCATTTAGTTCAAGAATTTGGATGAGGCAACAACTTCATCAGTCTTTTTCCCTCCCTCTTTTTAGTCCTAAACTCAGTGGCCTCAAGGTCTGGGAAGCAACGGGCTACTGAACATCACATTGCTCCAAGCCACATGTCTGCGGTTTTTCCTAACATTTGAGTTTCATGAACAGCAAGCTAAATCACCTGTCTGTGTTTTCCAGCATAAATACAATGAATCATAATAGTATAATTCTACAGGTCTGAATTAAACTGACAATGACAAGGACACTGTAACATAAGATCCCCATGCCACTGTGAATTTAACTTCTACTCATATGTATTGCAGCTAAGAATGGATCTGTACCAGGATATCTGACCCAGGTGGCTAATCAAGTGTAATCTATCTGACCCATCTGGCACCTGAGCCAGCCTCTGCTCTTACATAATTTATATTTCAGGACAATGTACTAATTTGAATCCTACCCCTCATCATAGTGCATGTATGAGCAAGTGCTAGTCAGAGGATCTTTTAACACTGAATTCTCCCAACACATCACAATTACAGAACCACCTGTGCTACACAGCTTCTCCTTCCCGAGCTACTGCAAAAATCTTCAGCACCTCAGAAGTCAACAAAATATACCAATTCTTCTTTGATGTGAAGAAATGCAATGTTAGCATATGGTGGCCAAAAGCACAGAGTATCAGGTAGGCTGACACACCACCTAATTATTGCCCATGGAGTTTTTTTTTCTTTTTACCTCATTTCTCATATGTATATTTGTGCTTAGGCGAAGTGGAACAGATCCTGCAGATTTTTTACATGTGATCTGCCCTACGAGTCAGCAACATGTAAAGTTTAGCAGTTTGCTTAATTAGGGTTTACAAGTCTAACCTTTGAAAATCAAAAATCATAAAAACATTCAAGTTGTAAAGGACCTGGGAAGGTCACTTGGTCTAAATTACTGCTTAAAGCTGTCTCAACACTGAATTTAGACCAACCAACTAGGAATTCAGCCTTAATCAGGAATTTAGACTTTATATCTTTTCCTTTGGAGAAGCCCACAACCTCTCTGGGCAAGCTGCTCCAAAGATTATTTTCATAGCATAAGAAAAAAAAATTCTTGCATCTAGTCAAAACCTTGCTTATACCAGTTTATGACTGTTAACTCTCATGATCCTGTTGTACATCTCTGGAAAGAGCTTGGCTACATCTTTCCTGTGTCCTGGCTGTAGATATTGGAAGGCTGCTGTTAGATCCCCTTGGAGCCAATCTTTCTCCAGAGTGAACAAGCCCTAGTTCTTCAGCCTCTCCTCATAGGTGCCAAGTGCTCCAGCCTTGGCACTCCACTGAATTTGATCCAGTTTTTCAATGTCTGTCTTGTGCTGGGGGGGGGCAAAACTGGTCTAGAAAATGCTAATTAAAGGGGAATAATCTCTTCCCTTGATCTACTGGCTACATTGCTGGTTATACAACCCCTTTATAATACTGTTAGTCCTCATTATTGCCAAGACACACTGATGACTCTGGTGTTGCCTGGTGTAGCCTATTGCCCAACAAAATCCCCAGCTCCCTTCCAGAGCTGCTGTGTAGCAGTCCACAGCCTATACTGATGCAGGAGCGTAATTTCTTCCCAGGTTCAGGGCTTTACATTTGGTCTTGCTGAAATTAACTAGATCTTGTTGTCCCAGTTCCTAGTCTCTCCAGGTTCTTAGGCCTGCAAAATTGATGAATGTCTCCTCCTCCAGGTCACTGGTAAATATATGAAATAGTGCCAGTAGAGATCACAGAGGAACTACACTTTCCAAGCAGAGTAGTAGCTATAGGTCATTACCTTTCAAACTGGATGACAACCAGTATTTCACCCTAGTAGTTCACTCATTTAAACTGTGATGTCCCAACTTGGATACACGGGATGTTGTTTTGAAACCCATGCTAAGATCACTGTAGATGACATTCACTACACCCTCAGCCACCTACAGATCTACTCATTTCATCATAGAGGGTAATCAGGTTGGTAAAGCATGATTTATATTTGTAAATTCCTTTTGGTTATTCCCAATCACCTCCTTCTCCTTCACGTGCCCCAAAATCGCTTCCAAGATCACTCAATTATTTTCCCAGGGACTGAAGTAAGGATGACCAGCCTATACTTCCTTGGGCTGTCTTTCTTGATATGCTTGAAGATGGGTATTACTTTTGTCTCCCTCCAGTCATTGACGACCTTCTCTGATCTCCATAACCTCTCACAGATGATGGAGAACCTGGCCGCAATAAGGCCAGGTCATCAACAAGTTGTCTCAGCACCTCCAGGTGCCTCACATCTGGTCCTGTCGACTGGTATGTGTCAAGGTTTCTCAAGAGAACTCTGACTTGATTCTCTCCCATTGGTGGTAGCTTCTGTCCTCTTTCAATCCTGTATGTCCAGTCAGAGACATGGGAGACGTTGTCATTGAAAAGTGGAGCAATGAGTTACAACCTTATCTCCATCTGCTGTTACTGGTTAGCTGCACCCATTTAGCAGAAAGTCCACATTATCCCTATTTACTGCTAATACAGCTGTAGAAGCTCTTCCTGTTGACTTTGACATCCCTTGCCAAGTCCAACTCTAGCTTCACTTGACAATTTCAATTCTAGCTGAGGTTTGGTTTTCCTAACACCTTCCCTGCTTGAGCAAACAAGTCTTCTACATTCCTCCTTAGTATCCTCTCCTTTCCTTTGTATATATGCACCTTCTGTATCTGTCCTTTTTGCACTGGAGTTCAGTCATGATTTTCAGTCATCCTTGTTCTCCCGATGGTTAGCATTTTCCTGAGTATTGGGATGAGTGCTGTTGTGCTTTGAGGAGGTTGTCCTTAGAGATTTCCCGATTTCCTGAGCTCCTTTGTCTTTCAACACTGGCTCCCATGGGACCCCACCTACCAGTTCCCCCAAAAAAGTCTTCCTTCAACCAGTCTTCCACCTCTTCCTTAGAAAATCTCCTAGAAGAGTAATAAGAACTGCTCCTTCGTGTAAATGGCACTCCCTCCATAAACTTCTTCCATGCCTGTCTTTCCTAAAAAGTGTGTACCATCCACCCTAGCTGCACTCCAGTCCTACAAGCCATTCCACTGCATCAGTATTCACAAAGATACCATGGTTCTGCAACCCTGTGTGTCTTGATTCAGCTTCTCCTGTTTATTTCCAAAGCTGTGTGCTTTTTTGCACAGGTACTTGAGGCTGGCCCTCAGGGTGGGATTTAGCCTTTCTAGTGGTTCCCTTCCATCTATCAACCTACCCTATACACTAACCAACCCAACCTCTGTTCCCTCACTTAAATACAAGGTTGTTTCTCCATAGCCTAGTTCACATATTTTAAAGGCTTCCTCATCAGATTGGCAAGCTTGTTGTAATTGTTTTTGCGAGCAATGGTTATATGCAACATGATGCAGTTGCTTTCTACTTCTTTCTTGAAGTGTATATAGCAGCATAACAAAGATCAGTTATGAATGCTGGATGTTCTGATAACAAAGTCAGAAGTTTTTTCTACATTGATGCAAATCTCTTCTAAAACCACCTTTGATGACAAAACCCCTTTACTTTGCTATGAAACCTTACAACTAGCAAAGATGACAAGACTAGAGGGAAGGATGACTTTGCACCTATGCAGGCTTCAGGCTGATGCAATAACTCCTTGCTGCCACAGAGCATCCTAAGAACAGGTCTGACATGCTTCATAATTAGAATACTTCAGGATCAAAAAGTATAAAGATGACTTAAAATCCCCAAGCTGTGCCAACTCCTTCTGCAATAGAAGATCTGGTCCTATAAGCCAAATATCCAGATGTTAGTGCCAAGAGTTCACAAATACAGACTTGAAGTGTAAGCAGCTAAAACTTCACTGAAACGAAACATTCGCATACTGAAATTAAGTATGTTTATTAGCAATATATTCAGCACAAATGAGAAGTCAATGGGGGCAAGCTAAATGAATGCCAGTTTGCCCCTATCAGGGCATCGGAAAAATGAACTGGTGGTGCTGTTGAGCAGCTGAAGCTTCAGTTTCAGAAAATAGCTCTGGTTATAGACCAGAACTCCTGCTGGTTTGGCTGGCTCCTTTATATTATAGAAACAACAGCTTAATCCTAATTGGCACACATATCTTTTCTTCACTGATAAATAAAAGGAGCACTGGAATGCTGTATGCAATTCATTTTAGCTTGCGTCTGGGATATATTGCTGGCATGCAGTGTGTGGGGCTGTGCCAGGTGACAGGGTTGGCATTTGCAAAGTTGCTCAGTGGGCATCTCACTACTACTTTTCAGGAAGCAATGCTCCATTTCTTTCTAAGATTGAACACAAAAAGAGAAATGGCAGCTAAAGCCTATTCAGCTGTGTTTTTACTGGTACGATCTGTAACATGCGCCTCCTTAGCAACGACCTGCTATAATTTCAGCACCTAAATATATTAAGAAGAGATAATCCCTTAGGAATGCCTAGTATATTTTTGAAAATGGGAATTCAGATGACTAAGGGCACTTACCAATAGGCTGCAGCAAATGTAATTGCAGAAAATTGCCAGATACCGTCTCCCACTATCTGCTTTGTCCCTCTGCTGAGTACAGGGAATGGAATGCATACGTGCTTCTCAGCTACTTAAATGCAAAATTTCAGACCTTAGATTAAAGGTGCCTTGGTCAGCAGTTTAAAGTAAAGTCCTCATACTCCTTACTGACATGACTGAGAAGTGGGTGTGTGTCCCAACCTGCCTGCTCCCCAGTGGGAGCAGCAATCTCCAGTAGTGGGGAAACAGTGGAAGACGATAACATCACACAGATGTTGTACTGCAAAGGAAATGTATGCCAAAGACTTCAGTGCCAAAGGCTTAGGTATTTAAAGGTACATATAGTAGAAGAATTTACAGAACTATCCACTTGAATTAAGGCATTTGTCTTTCACTGAAATCAACATCTATTTGTGGAAAATCTCAACAATCACTTCTCTAAATAATTTGTTATGTAAGTACCTTCAAAAAACTAGTCACACATCAAGTATGGAAATGACTAAGGCTCAGACCCTTTGAAAATGTTTTGCCCAATGGCAATGTGGAAAAATATTTCTGTTTATGGATGGAACTCTATCAGAGGATGAGAAGTAGAAAGTAAGGGAAAGAAATTATATTTGAAGAATTATTTTTGACCTTTCAAAGAAAAAGAAATGTAAAGTTTGGGTCTTAGTCAAAACTGAGATTGAATGTATGGATTAGGGGCAAGAAGCAGAGAATTTTGTGCAAATCTATTTCCAAATTAAATTGCTAGTTGATTCTTCCCTTAAAAGTCCTAAAGCACTATGAGGTACAGTGACTATAATTAACAGAAAGTAATTTGTAGATATCTAATCACAGTTATTTTTAAAAAACATGCAAAACTAATCTCACAAAACTAAATGCAAAGTAACAATTGAAAAATGTGTCCTTTAGCCTTTAGATTAATTTAAATAAAAATGTGTATTGGATCTGCACATTAATAAAGTCTGTTAAGCTCAGTAGAATACTTTATATTCATCTGTGCTTCATCAAGCAGGTTCATGACCTCTACAGAACTGCAGCAGCTCCCTCTGTTCTGAAAACCACATGGGGGAAGATGGTAAATATTATTTTGTGATTAGAAAATGTTACTGGAATTGTCATAGAGAAATATTTAATGTGGGGAGTGTGGTTCAGGAATTAAAACATACACAGCAGGAAAAAAAGCAGCATGGGGCAAATTTTACTCCTGGTGACAGGCAAGTAAAATGTAAGGAACATCTATGACATTGGAAATGTTGTGCCATAGTTACACATTTATTGCTGAGCTCATGAAGATATTTAAGCACCTGCCTAACTTAAACCATGTGAGGATTCTCATTGTTCTAGATGAGACAACATGGATATTTTAAATTAAATATCTTGCTGAATTGGTATTGGAGAAAAATGTAGTTGGGTGAATTTTTCATGGCCAAATAAGCATACTTCGAAATAACCAAATGTGTTAAATATATGCATCAATGACATTTGATGAGAAGCACAGGAATGACTATGTGCAGAACATTATTCTAAGGTAATACATAAAATATGTCATGCAATACTTATTAAAAACTCAATGCAACAACTATGTTTGCTGTTCCTGTTCCTGATTTCCCTGCAGTGTGCATGAATATGTATACTAGTAATCAATCTGCCTTGCTCTTTTCATAGATTACACACCAACATATCTTTTTAGATGCAAGAGCCAAGTGGGTTGGTTAAAATATAAAAACAGAGGCATGGTATTGTGTATGTCATTAAAAAACCCAAACATGACAAAGAAGGATAGGAATGTCAGAACAGCTCCTTAACAAACAACTTCCATAGGGCTGATTCTAAATCTCTTCTCCTCCCATTCAAATTATACCCATGCAGAAGATTCAGAAGACTCCTGGCTCTACAGCAGTCATTGCAAATGTCGCTTCTGACTTTCTCTTTCACCAATTTCATCAAGGGCAGGACTTCAGTTTGAGTGTTTCAGTCCAGCTTGGTTATGTCAGCAAACTGTTGATATAATAATTAATTCTTCAGTATAATTTTTCCCCCATCATTGAAATATTCTTGATTAGTGCATTGTTGCCATATATTTGTATTACATGTTCCATCATTATCAAATACATACAAAGGTGGTAATGATGCCTGTGTCAGCACACACCCACAATTGCTTATGCTCAAATCCTTCTCATCTAGAAAATTCAAATCACCATAAAGGTTCCCTGCAGCTAAATATTGCTTTCACATAATTGCCAGGAAAGGGCTTCCTAAATTATAGGACAGAATAAATTATAGGAGAATCATGTTCCCTACAATCCAAAGGGAGAATTAACACAGTCTGTAAAGACTCTCAAAAATTACCAATATGAATTTAAATTCCACGTTTAAATGGAGCTAAACTAACTTCAGTGAAAAGTTTCTCTGCTCTTGAGAATGTCTGTTCTGGAGAGGATTAATATGGGCTTTCTAGATTTTTAATAGGTATTTAAAGCAAGTATTCTATTTATTAATAACTAAAAAATGCAAGGACCAGTATAGCTTTCATTCGTAGCAAAACTTAAACAGGAAAACAATATGAATCTCAACAGACTGTTTGAATTATCTGTCCCTTCTTTAATCTGAGAGATTACTCAACAAAACCAATGTTCATTCAACAACATTCATGAAATCTGTTGTGGATTACCAATATCATCAGTTAAACCTGTTTCAAATTTATTGCTTTCATTCAGGTTAAATAATAAAAGAGTCCATTTGTACCACCACATGTATCTACATGAATTCAGCTTTCATCATTCTCTACAAGTTTAATCCAGTGATTTATGTTTTTTAACACAGTTTTGGTCAAATCTGTTGAAGAAATTTAGCCAGACTGATAGAAGGGTTAGACTGGATTATCGTGATGTGTGCCATGTTTAAAACCAGCCTGTTCTGTTTGGAGAAAGGGAAAAGTCAAGCATTTTAACACTGTAACCCTGTTTGAAGTTCTAATCATTTTAATGGCTTTAGCAAAGGAGAGCAGAGTAAGGTTGGGAGAGTTCAAAGACAATGATCTTTATTATTAGAAATATGTTAGAACAGCAAAGAAGAAAAGTTGCTTTTTTCTGCTTTTTCTTTAGTCACAGCAGGAAATAACACTGCTTAGATTAGAGTTTTCTGAAGTTTAAACAGTCATGGCAGTGGATACATGTTAATTTTTTAAAAATCATCTCCCTTTTGAAACTCTCTCCGTCTACCAATGTTTAAAAAAAAAAAAAAAAAAAAAACACACACAGAAAATTAAATGTAAAATGCTTCTCTTATGTTTCATATCACAGCTAAATTTTTTCATTTAAATTGAACTGAATTGAACTGAATGGGTGCACAGCATAGCTGAGGGTTTTGCTAATGAGATACAAAGCTTTTTGCCTTTAGGTCACTGGTTCAAATCCAGGCAAGGCTAGAAACAGCTGAAAGCTTTTAACCACCTGATGGCTATGTGATATTTTAAACATGAAATGGAGTTTGTCAATCAAAATCCAACTTTAGGAAATAAGTGATCCCATCATAAAAACAACTATCACACAATTAGAATTATTTGCAGTCTTCTGAAAGGTCAAAAATTAATTACTCTGCACATTTAGCAGTGATTTTTTTAGATTAAATGACTGATGCTGAAGTATGTAAAGAGTGAAATATGGTGAAGTTTACATTGCTGATACATTTGCTATCATAGCTTTCATAGGTAAAAGAGGCTTAAATTACTTTCCTTCCTTAAACCTCCTGCCTCCTTTCTCATTAGCATCAGCTGGTGTAGCATGTGCTCCTACAATAATTGATACAGATATGGAGGTACAACCCACCTCAGTCATATTGGGGGTGGGAGGGCAGGGAGGAGAAAAAAGTTATGTATCTGCCAGATAAAGACAGAAAATATTTTAATTTTCATGTTAATCAGCTCTTAAAAATAAATATAACTCCTGGAAATTATGAAGGAATGTCATTAACCTGCAGCATCCTCCTAAAATTCATGTGGTAGTCTTTTTTGCATGTAAATAATTTTTCACTTGCAGGAACAATTGATCATGCTTGAACAAAAATGTTTTTGGTGAGTGATAGATATGGAACTCCAAGTCCTCCTAGAGTCAAAAGGCAAAACTGCCTACTAAACCAAATAAAACTGATAATTTAAAAATTTTGCCTAACTGGAATTTTTATTATCTCATCAACTCCTTATATTTTAATATTATGAAGCTACAAGAAGATCAAACAATAAGAGAAGAGTATGCTGTAGGAGCCAAGTCCAAAATCAAGGACTAAGTTTAAATGTAGTCTACATCGCAACACTGAAACCAGACTACTTTTTATGGTGCTGATTTTAATTTAAAGGAGACTGAAAAATTTCAGTACTTAGGCAGTCAAATCACCTTTTTTTTTTTTTTTTTCAGATGCTTAAGTATGAGTTCAGGTATTTACCTTAAAAACCTAAATTTAAACATTTTGAATAAAATTTAAATAAAGTCACTGGCTGTCAGTGTGAATTGGACTTGGGTAGTTTTGGACATTGAAGGAGGATTTGAAAATCAATCATTTAACCCTCCTTTCTCTTCCCTTGTCTTCACTTTGTGCGAACTCAAGACAAGACATCCTCTTTTCAGTGGTGACATTTACCTTGTAAAAAGCAGTGTTTTTACAAATCCTAACAATAAAATATTTATGTTTAAAAGTTCAGAGACACATTTAGTGATGCCATTTCTGGGAAAGAGAGAGAGGCAATACCTAACTTTAGTTCTTATTAGACTGGAGCAAATTAGAGTAATTAACATTCTGAATAATCTTATTATCTTTAGAACTGTACTGATACTTATAAAGAAACAAAAGCTATTTCTGCTTCAATATTCTCTACTTCTAAGTAAAATTAATTTTATGGGGACAGTCACAGTTCACGTTAATGAACATGTAAGAAATGGTGTAAGTAGCCCTTAAAAAGGGGCAGTAAACCCTTTATAAGGCTTTAAAACAATCCTGAATTTTATGATGTGGTGATTTAGTTCTGAGGTATTGAATCCTGATAAATTATGTAAGAAGACTCACAGTGATTTTTCAGAAGATGCCTGAGTACAAAAATCATCCCCACCTCCCCAAATGAATGCAAGATTGGACCCTCAAGTGTCAAAAATCTGTTTGCTTTAGATTTCCAGCAAGAATATTCAAAGAGCCAATGCTGACAATTTTAATTTTCATCTTGAGTTTAGATTTTAGTTTATTTTTGTCTTTTACGACACACTGCTATCAGTCTCTCTATTTTTTTTTAATAAAAAATACTAGTTTGGTTAGTTTTCAATAAGCACGTGGCTATAACAAAATCTTACAGTTTTACTGGAGTTCAGTGGAAATTGAAGCCTGAAGAAAAAGACTGGGATATGCTTTAGCACCTTTACTTTAATTCCCAGGATGTTTATACTGCACAGCTAGCTCAAATGATTGGCATCTACATCTGAATTCACAGGTTAGCTTCAGCCTTAGTTTAAGGATTCCAACAGAAAGGTCTTCCTGTGTTACACATTCTTGCTATTTCCACATATCTCAAGGGCATACCAAACTGTTGTATGATGAAACGTTCTAAAATTTTTCCTATTAAGAAAGTTCATTTCTACTGTGGGTGTCTTGTCCAGAAGATTTGCTCAGCAGAGGTAGACTATCAGCACTCAAAAGACTGTGACTTGTACAGTATCTTCTTCAGTAAAATACAGCTTGGTCTTTAACTTAGACCCTCCAGTTTTACAATCACTGATGCAAATTACTATGAATAGGGGCTTAGCCACTTTGCACAATAGGAAGGGGGATGAACACAGTTGTGCTGGGGATAAAACTATAAAGATGACAGTAAAGATGTCATAATTAGGGAGAAATTGTGGAGAGTCTAAACAAGAATGGGTTCTGAAAATCACTCAGATGTACCAATAAACTGGCAGAACAAGTCAAGTCAAATAAGCTGCAGAGGCAATGCACAGCTGGAATAACGAATTGATTCATTGGGTCATGATGCACTCATTAGATCAACCTCGTCCCAGCTTTCCTCAGCTCTGCTTACTTAAGCTTGGAGACCTCCCTAGAACTGTGCACCAACTCACTAAGGCCTTTTCCAGTCATTCCTTTTTTCCTTCTGCTCAGTGGAGGAAAAGCATTTGCTTTATTAAAGGCTCTCTGTACCACTAAGGGGGATAAATGTGTCTCCTAGACCCTAAAAGCAAGGTTGAACTTTTCAGTGTAGTCATGAATAAGGCATGACATATAATAGTGGTATATTTTCCAAGACTGGAATTTTAAAAATAGAAGATCACAGGTTTCTGAAAGATTTGTTGCAGTTAAGGAGGGATCAGTTCAGGGACAGTCTATAGTCTGTGTTACATAGGCTATTACGGTGGTCTCTTCTAGTTCTATAATTGACATGGCAATGAAACTTTTCCATTGCTAAGAAATAAATCATTCTTCACTTTCCCTCCCTTTTATCCACAAAAGCTACATTCATGTAGTTGTGAAAGTCAGTTTTTTTCCCCCCCCATCTGGCTCACTAGCTGTCCTAATGAACTATGGAAGAACAGGGCCTATCTGGGAGAGGGAGAAGAGTGCTGGTACAAAGGCCAGGCTCATCCTTCCTTCTTTCTACCCAGTTACACATGAAAAAAGAAATGGATGTGAGGAAATAGCCTGGCTCAGTGTACAGCCTTTAGTTCGGACAGCTGGAACAAGGAGTGAGTGAGCAATAGCTTTTGTTCCCTTACTTGGCTGAATAAGCAGGAGTACAAGACATACAAAATAGGTGTAAAGGGATGTGACAAGAATTTGGACATAGTTTCCATTTTCCTAAGAACTGCAAAGATGGGAGTGAATGAACTTTGGAAATACGTTGATGCATTGTGCTCTCTTGCCTCCAACACTTTGGAAGCTTTAGTGACAAGTTGCAAAGTCTTTATTGGAATCCAACAAGCTGTGATGAGTAGACCTTGCTTTCCAAATGTTAATGCTGAAACTCCATGCTTGAAAGAAAGACTGACAACAGACAGACAGAAAAAAAAATGACTAGACTGCTTCTTGTCAGTCCTTCGGGATTTTTGAATAGCAATTTGGCATCCTTTGCCATTTTAGTAAACTGGGAAGACATGTAGGTTTGAAATTGAGAAAGGGCTTGAAGCAAACTTGTCTGCAAATCTTTGAGAAACCTTTCATTATAGAAATTTGGAATTGTGGCTACTAATATTAGCTGAAGATGTCTTACTGACAAGCAGAACCGTTTATTATCCATAATCTGTATGCAGCACTTACTGAATAAGATGCATGCTAGTGGTAAGAGTGTTTGATAGCATTTAGCAACAGCTGTGAACATCAATCTGCCTCTGTTCCAGGAAGGACAGAGGAGTCTCTATTTTTAACAGTCAACTCCACAATTAGTAGCACCTGTCTTGGGCTTCTCACTTATACTGACCCTTCAGTGGCCCACTTAATGAAAAGGGAAGGGATTCAACAGGACTCTTTCAGGAGTTAATGAAACTACCTACACTAATGCAACCACAATTGGGTGGCATGCAGTAGTATAAAAAGGATAATTATATATTATCTTCAGTCTGGATGACAGGATGTTTACTAGACTTTCTGAATTTCAGTCAATTAGTGGACATGCTTTTAACATATATGCGCTTGTTCATGCACAGTTGTCTATTTTGGTGAGTACATGGACCACAAAGCTGCCGGCTGATGCATCTCTGCTTAAACCAGTGAGAGTGCTGGGCCTTTGGGGAGAACCTCCACCTTTACGGAGAGCAAAAGCTCTTTGCACTGCAGCTCCCCACAGCCCAGAGGTTCTACCAGAGCAGGGCAGTTAAGGTTATGGACTGATGCATAAAGGACACACTAGCAATGTGGGGAAGGAATTAGCACATACACTAACTACCCAGCTCTGGTCCATTCCTGAGTTTGGCTGCAGTTTGTCAGCAGATGTTAGGTTTTAAATATTTGACAGCACAGCCAGGGACACCTGTCTTTGACATCTCGCCCTTCGTTCACCCATTTAATGCAAAATTTGACCTTGTGTCCTGAATATGCCAGGAGAGACAGGCATAACCCTTTGCTTAATACAACCCTTCTCTGTAACCAGATGTTTTAATACAACCAATGCTATTTAAAACAACACAAACATATCTCGTTATTGTCTGAGGAGAAAAACGGGCCTCTGTATAGCACACATTTATATTCTGCAATAAAATTGGCAGCGGGTATAGCAAAAAGTATATCAATGTGCACGTTACATGGCTTTACAGACTTCATGTGAATAATGCAAAAACTATTAAATGAAAGAAGCACTGAAATTACCACTGCTGATAATTTTTCAAGAGTGCAGAATAATTTCTTAAGAAAACAAGAGGCACTATTCATTACACTGTATCACATGAGCTCTGTTCTCATTTTTTTCCCCTGGAATTAGTTTTGAAAAATTCAAGGATACCAGCTGTTTAATAATGACGTTGTTGTATTCATGTAAATCCCTCAGACCTTATGTCAACATTTAATATTACAATAAATATAAAAATAAGACTAGTCTCATCTGTAGTCCCCTGGGTTGTAACTGGCAAATCATCCAAAACATCCCTTTCCCTCTTCCCTCCTGAACATCCTTGCTGTTTTAGAGGTAATAATAGTCAAAAGGAAAATGTTAACATTCGTGTGCTGTATTGAGAGAAGTTTATAGATATTGACAGTAGTGCTCACGAAAGAGATTATATCAAAACACCAAATATATTACCTTTACCCCAGTGGTAAGCTTTTGTAAATTGAAGTCAAATATGTAATCGTTGAACTCTGCAAGGATGATAAAGGCAGCATAGAAAGGATTTCAAGCACTATGGATTTAGAGAAGGAACTGTTCCCACTAACCATTTATTCTTAATGAATTTTAGAGAAAAAAATTATTTACTGAATGACACTTCAAAAAGGATTTATAAATTCTGAGCTGTTTGCATAAAGAATGCAGTGTCTATAACTTTCTCTAAAAGTTTTGCCAGTGCATTGAACACCAAATAAAAAGCAAAGATAATTTGGTTTATCATAAAGTATTTTGCAGAAGAAAACAAGACTGTAGGGACAGTAAATATAATTGAGAGGAAAGTATTCCAAAAACCTGTAAAATAAAATATAGAGTTATATCAAATATATGGAATTTAAAAACTACATTAGTGCATTTAATAGAGAAAATTCTATACAAAAAATTATTCTTCATGCAGTCCAACAGGAATTTCCCATAAGAATATATTTGTTCAAAATATGCTAGATGTTCCTCGAATGTCAACACAACAAATTGTTAGGCAGACAGTTAAAAAATCACTCCTAATTCTGAACTTTGAAAGACTAAAGCAACTTTGGTAGGACTGCCTACCTCAGTAGATGCAGAAAGCTAAAACTAGACACACCAGAGTAAATGAGAAATAAATCAGCACCCCCCACATGGTAGCTTTAAATAAAAAACACTTCAAAACACTGGGATTGTTGGTAGCCTCTGAGAGCTTAGATGAAACTCTAGTTTCACCACATCTGTGGGAACCTTACTATTAATGTTCAAATGGGTCAGGATTGTACTTCATGCATAAAAAGATGACCTTCACAGTAGGTTTGAAAGGTCACATCTCTTAGGCAGCTAGGGACCAAATGGGTGAGTAGGCTATGGGAGGGACAACAGGGATGTTTCTTTTGGCTTGGCCCAATGTAGATTCAGCATGTGTCACAAAGCATCTTAGACTCAAAAGGCTGATGAAAAGACACGTCTGCTGTTTCAACCTAAAGCCTGTAGCAATAATTGTGCACAATTTATACTGGTTCTTTGTAGGAAGAGTCTGTTCCACAAACTTCCACGTATCTCAAGCTAGCCAAGCCTTTTCTTGCAGTCTCAGCTCAAAACATCAACACTTAGCTTGCAAAACACTCCCTGTTTCTTTAAAACAATCAGTGATTTGTGCTCTTCACATTTGGGGTTCCCTGTAATGACTCAAATCCATGTACATCTCCTTTCTGGCTTCCTGTTCCTTCCCCAGACACTCCATGTTCACTCTGCAGACTCTGCCCTGCACTGTGCATCTTTTGTCTCTTTGCAACGTCATACTCTCTTCGAGGCTGCTGGCTCTGCCTTAAGCAGTCAATCCCTTTCCACATTTCCCTAGTGCATCCAATGACCTCATTCCCCCTCCTTCAACTCCTCCTTTTCTTCCTTCAGTTTTCTTTATCCTCCCTTTCCACCTCTTATCCTTGCTTAAGAACAGCCCACTGCCACTCTTTTCTCCTTAACAGGACAGTTATTACTAAAGAAATTAGGCCAACAAAAATAAAATAAAAAGCTCCACTTCCTAGAGAACCTTTCTTTTATTTTCACACATTTTTTTTTTTTTTCACAGAGATATCCATATGTTGATAGTGGCTTTGCTTCAGATGTGATTTGTGCTGATTAGATGATTAGATTGTAAAATGCCCAGGATAGAGGCCTTGGATTGTCTTTTATCTGTGAAATGCCAGGCACATAACTATGTGTATAAATGAAATAATACTAAGACAATAATGAAGACAGAAGTTTCATCTTTGTCATATCTTGAACTTGGAAAGGCTGTGAAAGGTTTTGAATGGGATTGTGTGTGAAAGGGTAAGTTTATCTTTCCAGTTCTGTGTAGCTGGTGTCCCTGAGGAAGTGCTCAATACTAATGAAAAGCTGAATATTTTCTCTAAACCCTTAGGGATATTCTGTCAGCCATGCCATGTACACCCTTATTTTGTAAGTCATCCTCTTTTTATATCATTCTCTGCTCTGTTTTATTTTCAGCTTCCACCACATTAATTACATTTAGTTCAAGTATTGTCCTCTGTGATGAGAAGCCTATATAACAGATATTTTATGTATATAGATATATGTATAAAGAGAGTGCGTGCATGAGAGATCAGAGATAAGTCTGGTTTTCAGCTGTGAGAACACTTCAAATGAAGTATAACCACTGTAGGATTTGGTGGGGCATTAAGATTTCCAAACAGCATCTTTAGCACTGTGCTACTGGAACACTGATTCCAGCACAATTACTTTGGCACCTGACTAAATCCTCATATAAACTTGGGCCTAGAAAGATGAACCTGATCTTCTGGATACTTTTAAGATACTATCAAAACACGAGCAAACAATCCAGTAACCCAATCTGCTCTGGAAAAAGTATGTAAGAGGAGCCCAATACCTGTTAAAAAAACAATTGAAATGAACATGTTCGAGGGAAGCCTGCTAAATTGAGTTCAATATTACAGTGTACTCGTGTATTTTTGTTCTTTTCAGTATTTAAGATTTACAAGAAAATAAATGGACAAGGTTATCAAAGCAGGAGTGCATTATTTTTAGATGTAAGCTCTATAGATGATCGGAGACATCTAGAATTTCTTCTAGCTTTAAATGAAAGCTCATTTTGCAGCTCATTTACAACTGTGCAAAGATCACAGTACCATAATTTGCTCTGGATCATGAATGCACTGGATCACAACACAAAGATGCAGTGAGACCAGCATTTTTTCCTGCATACACACAACAGTCAGTGTCCATAGCCAGCAATCCCCACAAGCCTGGCAGGGCTTGGAGGTTAGTACACCTGTCCCAATTCCCAGCAATGCTCCTTGGAGCAGGTGCACAAAGTCTGTGGTTTAGAAAGTCTCTTCACACCTGCGCCTCTTAACTAATGACCCTTTTTGTTTTCTCCTTTTTTGATCTCCCCAGTGTGAGAGATGATGCTGAGACAGCAGACAGGCAGGTGTGGCAACCCCATGGAGAGAATAGAGAGGGCATGTGCCTGTGTGTGTGCCTGCCAACAAACCATTGATTTTGTCCTTTATCTTTTTGCAGGTGACTTCTCGTGGGACTGACAAAAATACTTGCATTTTTAGAAGCTTGTGATTTCACTGGAGCCTTGCACACATCCATTTTTTCTTTGAGGCAGAAAGAACCAAGAGCCCCTTGAACCAATTCAGTTAATCCTGATCCTTGTACTTGAGAAAATACTTAGTTAATCCCGATTCTAAGTATTTTCTCAAGTACTCGCACATGATCGGTACAGCATGATGTCCACAGGTGTCAGCATGAGTACTCTCAGCTGAGCAGACTGTTATTTGGCCCATGGTCAAGAGCACTGCAGAAGAGCAGAGGAAGGTTACCCAAAGGGGTCTGCTAGCTCTCAAATCCAGGAACTGGTCAATCAAGCGAGCGTGTGAGGCAGACAGCATACACACCCTGTTTAATTTATTGCATACAAATAATCTTTTGAATTTAGCTTTTATTCTTCTTATAGCCATTCTGTAAGCTGATCCTGATTTGTGGGTATATTTTCAGTACTCAAAATTAATCTTGAGTAGTAGAAATAAACAGTCCTCCTCCTGAGTGTCATCTATAAATTCCTGAATTTCACTGCTTATTCATTATTCTGTCTGGGAGCCATGTAAAAATCCTTGCTCTTTGGTAAGGGTGCTAAAATATTTCACACAAAATACTGATGCATACCCCATGATCAATAGTGTGTAACAAATACTTCAGTTTGCCCAAATACCTATATTTTTACTAAGACAACCCACATTACAAATAGGTACACATTGATAAAATCTGTTTATATCTAATAGAAATAAAAGCTCCTGCTAATGTGGTTTCGCTGGATATGGGTTTTGAATTCAAATGGATGTTTGTGCTCACAAATTCATTGTTGTGTGATTAACGTATAAGATCCTATGGGCAGAATAAGTCATATTTGAACTAATCTGTATGGATTCAGTTTAAAGTCATTTGCCAATAACTTGTAATCAGCATATAATCTTTAACGATGATATTGCTGAACTTTGCCCATAAACCAATAAGCAGATTAAGAGCTACTTATATTTCATAAATTAAACATTATCTGGATAAATGCATGTCAGTACAGAAGCATTTGTGTCTCATCTTTTCCTTGGTTTAAATGGGTTCATCCAATATCAGCTAGGAAGTGAACTTTGAAGCAGAGTCCACTGTAATAATAGTAAAGTTTAATGATGCATAGCTTTGTGAGACTGACAAATTCCCAGCCAAAGTATTGATTCCTGGAGAATTTATGAAGCACAGGCTCTATTCTATGTCATTATGGTCCATTTTTGGCTGAAAGAATCATGTAAAATAGATTTTTAAATGAGTTGTAATAGCCAGACATAAAGAAGGTATTGATGTGTGTCATGAAGGGTGAAATAGCATGCCAGGTAAAGGCATATAACAAATTGCAAACAACAGTGCTGAAACTTCTACAAATGTAAATTTTAGTTTTAATCAAACCTTTGTTTCAGTAAGTACAAATTTTGCCACAGAACTGAAAAAAACCACCCTTTTAAAAAATGTAATTATTTACAGTTCGATTTCATGCTTCACTTTGGAATGTGTCTATAAAATGCATATCTCACTTACAGACATGTTAATCAATATGAATTGTGTACTACATTACAACAAAAATACATCTGAGATTATTAGGGAAAAAATCAAATGCACATAGTTCTGCTTACTTGAGCAATATGTGAAAATTAATAGCTTGAACCTCCACAGAACTGGCTGTTGAAAGACAGGACACTTTTTTTTTTTTTCTTTAAAAAAAAGTAGTGTTTTAATAATACTATCTGAGGCATTTTCTGATAAAGTAAACCCAAATTATGGCACAGACAATCCCTGAAATAAGAATGAAATCTGAAAGTGCAGAGAAACTAACAAAAAGATGGGAAAAGAGAACTGTTGATTGGGTTACCAGGGCTTTACAAGAAAGTAACACTGCATTTTAATTGCATTCCAGCAACCTCTTTTTGATCTAGAAAGAGGTCACCTAGGTCTAACAATGCAAGGGACCTTCATAGTCCAGACGTAAATATATCTCCCACACACCCAGAAGCGCCCTGAGAATTAGCTAAATCCCCCTCAGAGCAGCTGCTTTTCAACAATTCAGGAGTTTATCAGCCTAATAAAAAAAGTAGCTGGCAGGAGAAGAGGCTGACAGTCTCAATAGGCTCTTCTGTGGCCTAGTGGGGCTGAAGAACTCTTCAAGGTCTTAGTCAACACTGAACAGAGGGCTCTGAACTGGCACACTCATCTACACCACAAACAAGCTGCAAAACCCAGAGAGAGGTCATTCTTTGCATAAATGGTTTTCCCATGCAGAATGCAAGTGGATTCAAAGAAAGTAGGTTGAATCTAGGTGCAAGGTTAGAACAAAAGTACTTTCAGGCTCAGAGAAGCAAGGGGAAAAAAGTTCCCACCTGTAATACAACCTAATAGTAGCACTATTTATTTCACTTCCAGTTCCAATCCTTCTCTATTTTTGTATTCCATATGTTCATTATGATTTATAAAAGCAGTCTTCCTCTCTCAAATATAGCATTTTTGTCTGAGGTCTAAATTTCCAGCTTATGTTTTTACAATGGTTTCAAGAATTAGTCTGGGCACACTGTAAACATGTATGGTAGTGATTTCACTGTCTTATTTTTTTGTTACTAATTTAAAAATTAAGTTTCCTGAGGCCATTTCACCTTATTTTTTATCTCTCTGCCTGTTACCAGGGTAAGTCAGACTTTTAAAGTTGCTGTAATATAAATTTCATGTGCTAATATGCAAACATATAGCATACATAAGACTATATAATTATTGTACCTGACTGCAACAAATCAGCTTTACTAAAACAGAACTGTCTTTTTATAAACAACATTAATTGCTGAAAAAGGTAAAAAGAAGTCTATTTAATGGCATATTAGATCCAGCAAATAAGCTATTCTACAATTACTAACTCACTTGATGACAGGCGTCCAACTAACCACCTTTGATCACTGACAAGGCCCCACAAAATCATGTGAACTATGATAAATACCTATAATTAACAGCATGAAGTTATTTCTGACCTACAGCAAAGGGATGACATCATATACACCAGAATTTTCAGGCTGTTTGCTTACTGATCCTTGTGGTTCATTTGTGCTTTAAGTTTTCTGGACTGATTTTCTAAACTTCATGCATGCATCTACATGCACAAGAAGAAATTTGTAGCATAGTCTTAATTTTCATGTATAATTACTGCAATTTGCACATGCCATTCAGCTACCTTTGCAATGTTACTGTCCAGTTTTACATCTAACTGATCCCACGAAAAATTACTGAACACACAAATTAAATGAATAGTGCTGAACTATTTGTAAATTCCCAGATCATTGTTGTCAGGATAGATCTACATCACCTTCTGTATTATAATTGAGAAATAATCTAGCTAGCAAAATAAAAACCTAGTCAATGTTCCTCACATGCCTCAAATTTCACTAAGTGCATGCTCTGGGGTCTTATCCTTCCCAGGCTAAGCTAACTTGGATTTAACAATTTAAGTGCATACATGTAGACAGTTAATATACATCAATGGTATGTGGACATAAAACTCCACACGTCACTTATTTGTGTGTGTGAACTCCCAGTTATTTTCATTCAAACCTGACTTCACTGGATTTATCATCGATTCACACTTCTTTAAATAATATAATTTAAAATCACATTTTAATGCATCAAAAATTACTTTCCTGAATAGGTAAGTAACATTAGTGGTAGACTGAAAAGTACTTACGGCTAGAATGAGTAAATTCCAAATTTGAAGAAAAAACACAACCTCTCTGAAAATCAACTGAAGGCCCAGCACAAAGAGGGTGCGCATTGGAAAATTCCTCTGATTGCATATGTAGGAAGCAGAGCACTAACTACAGCAACATAAACAGTCAGGAAGAGGGTCTAGTTTTAGGGTATTGGTCAAATAAGCAGCTGTTTAAAGACGCTGGTGTTGAAAACAAAAATGGTTAAATATTTTTTGTCTTCGTAAAGCTGTCACTTTAAACATGGACTTCATCATTAATGTAAGAAACATATTCTTTCCCCTCCCAAGTTTCCATTGCTCTGTGTTTCATATATGGACTAAAATGAACAGAACAGAGCACTGAGCCACTGCACTTTCACTTTTCCTTTCTACTTAGCCAGACTTTTTTGGCTGGACTGATGTAATGCAACCTCAAAACCCTCTATTGTTCACCATGGTCTTGTCACTCAGTAGCACTAAGTGAGCAGAATGGGGTCTGAACACACTTGCTTGTTGTTGTTACAGCTAGTGTTGCAAATGCAAGGCCTGAATAAAGGTTGCTTGGCTGTGAACTCCTTACTATAAAACAAATTTTGTTGAGTATGTTGGGTCACTGATTTCATACATGTTGTATTAGGTTTAGGAGAAAACAAAAATGACCTTCATTGAACAGAGCTGCTTTTAGCTGCAGCTACAAATCAAGGCCACCAAGCAAAGGTGTAATTTCTATAACTGCCAAACAGAGGAATACTGTGCATCTCACAAGCAAATACAGCCCTTTTTGAAGAAAGGTTGCTTTCCATCCACATTCAGAATTGCACAATATGAGTTTTTAGTAGAACAAGACTACGTAGTATTCTGCTTGATATATGTCTATTTCATATTACTTGAACCTACTTTTGTGGAAATAATGTAAAATAATGTTTCCCACAGGATATACTGTTACTGTCATGAATGGATATAGGCAAACTGCTTTCCAGAGGAAGAGCAGGTCACAGCTTACCTAACACGATTCATCACAGAGGTTAAAGGGAGTGATTGCTTTCTGCATGACCAGCTTTGCCCTGTTATCTGTCATATATATTGCTCTCACCAAACTGGAATGAGAGATCTAGATGATGCTATAATGGGTTCTTCTTTGATTATATCACTCAATAAAAACTATAGCTTAAGAAATAGACAGGAAGTACAACACAACACAGCTGATCTTCTATCACATTTTAACAATGTTTAAGTTATGTACAAACATATCAAAGGACCAGCAACCTCTGGTAGGTGCTCTGAAAATTAAGATCTGCATAGAATTTTCAGAATAAAGAATGCAAAAGTCTAATATGAGACAACTAGGCCATTTTTTTGCTGGTGAGTCATAAAGATATGGACTATAATCTCTGCCCTCTGCCCCCCCCCCCCAAAAAAAAAAAGAAAAGAAGTCATCAAGTAACTCTAAAAGAAAGAGTAAATGTAACAAATAAAATCTTATAATACCATAATCTTAGTGGAAACTTAGTTTCCCTACCAATTTATGTGAAACAAATTAACAAAAGTAATTTAAAATTAACTTTTGCATATTTTCTAAAGTGTATTGAAGTGAAGCTCAGTAATGAGGCTGATGTATCATTTGTAATTTACAAATATTCAGAGACAGATTACTTTTAATATTTTGTTGTAAATTCTCTATATATGCAATGTATAGAATTGTAATAATAATAAACAATAAACTACTCAGACAAGATATTCCAGTTTGTATATATTATGTTCCAGAAAGGTACACTGTCAAAGCATGTATATGTATGTGTATAGATGCATAGGTAATATAGGTACACAAGAGTTTGAAATCTAGGTTACTCACAAACCTCTAAGAAACTTCACAATAAAAAATAAACTCTGATCACTCCCACCTCTTTAAAGTTATTTATGTGAAATAGAGTATTCCGTTTTCTCTGACAAGGGGAACACTTACACATACAAGGTTCTCAATTCTGTTTCTTCATCTTCAGTTTATTACAATTGCTAACTTTTATTTTGCTTATGAAGATATGTTCCACATAGACTGTATAAAGAATATCAACTACATTCTTTCACCAATATCTGTATCTATATGTCAATACAATGGCTTTGTAATGAATGTGTTCTAGGATGTGTGTGTGTTATGGGGGGCAATTATCTTGTCAAGCGTAAGACATACTGAAGGGAAAAAGAGTGCAAATTGCACTCCATAGCCTTAAAAGCAGTACTCTGCTCATAACATGTTACACATATCCCTGGAAATGGTCCAAAATGAACTCTTCCCTGAGGTCTGCATTTTGTGCATGATAAGGAATAATCAGTCTCATGTTATATAAATGCAGGTGACAGCCTATATGCTACAATAATGCAGATATAAACCAAAGTCATGATACAAACCCCTCTATTAGATGCAGATTAATGTCACTAAACATTATTTTCTAAAGACCATGGTGTCCAGCATACTTCTGTGTTTGGCAAAGCTACATTATTGATAAAAAAGCTCCACTCAAATATTATAGAAGACATACTGCACTACCTGACCTGTAATTTTTTTCTTAAAGATAATTTTTTGTCAGTCTCTCTGCAAATCTTAAGCATTCATTTCTGTTAAAAAACACTCAAATATCTTTAGAACTTCACCAAAATATAAATAAATCTTAACAGTGCACACACTGATAAAGTTTATTAATGACTAGAACAAGATTTTCAAATATAACACTAATGCCCACTCTTCGGAAAGGATGAGTTACATAAATCACCCAGCATTGCAAATTTTTGTGAGATTTTGTATATAGGGCTCCACCCACCATCATCAGATCCTTTGGCCCTGGACAAGACTGTGACCATCCTTCCCCATAACAGTGATCTTCTGGACAAAAGACAAAAAATGCATATGTGCAATCATACACGTTAGCACAATTGGCCTGAAAAACCCAGTGACCTCACCATTGTCATGTATTTTTGTAATATTTTATCAAAAGATGTTAAGAGAGAATTAAAAGGAGCCTAGCGAAATACATTTGTGGATGTTAATCAGATGTATCCTGAAGCATGAGCAGTATTATGGTGAAGGTAAAGAAAATTCCCATTTGCAGAAATAATCAGTAGGAAATAAAGAAGTTGTCATCATGACTACTTGGAGGCAGGAGTCTGTATCTCCACACAGCAGTAATAAATGTCTAAATCAAACCATTTAATCCACTGCCACTGTGCAATGCATAGAACTGTTGAAGGTTCAGGGAATATTTTATGAAGAACATCACTGTCAGAACACCACTTCTTAGCTGAGGTTTTAGCTGGCAAAAGTGTTTAACAAACTCACTAGAGAGCTAATGAATATTTATTTTTAAGTGTCCTACAATACTAAACTGTTTCACATTATAGCAGAGTATTTGCTTACTGTTCAAGAATAAATAAATAAATAAAACTAAGAATTTCAGTAATAATAGTTCATATTTTTTTATCAGAAAGTCATAGACACATGAATGCTGGTACTGTCTTGAAAAAGCATACACGTTTAACGGACAGAAAAAGTTAACTAAACAACTTCCAGGGTGCTGTTGTTACCAATATAAATCCATAAGCCTCCAAGGCCTGGTTCTTCCTCGATGTATTTTTTGTACAAATTCTCACTCCCTTTACCTACAGTAATAAATGAACAGCATAACTCTAGATTGTGATTAATAGCTCTGCTCACCATCAAATATTATATTAACTCATCTTTTGGACTATTTCTGATCTTGGTCATTTTGGATGGCAAAATATTGGCAACTTGCCTTCTACTGAAATACACAGCAAGGACAACAGTGTCTTCCCAGTGGAATTTTTCCCATCAGTCTTGTCAGATGCTGTAACACCTCACGGTGCAAGATAGACTGAAGTCACGTCATTCTCTCAGTTATTCACTTCTAATCAAGTAGCTGTATCTCAGTTCCCAGAGTATGGCTGCCTGAGAAGCCAGCACAGCGCTCCTGCTGTTCCTGTTCCTTCATGAGCAAAGCAAAACCAGTCCCTTATCTCCACACAGGGCACTGAATATACCCAGGATTGGCACATGTCAGAGAGCAGGGCTTTAATTCTTATGTGCTTGCAAACTACTGCAGTAATTTACCAGTTTAAATGCTGTATTTTTGATATCTTCCTGTTCCTCATTCCTTGGAACTGTAAACTTTTCTGAGGTGGTTAAGAGGCTTATTTTTAATTCTGTGCTTTGTATATGACGACAGTTGAGAATTATGATCTTACATTGACTAGATAAGAATGCTGCTGCCTCAGTTCAAGCACAAGGTAGGTAGTCTGATAGTCCACAAACTGTAAGTAGCAGGGAATCTCAGAATTTAATTCCAGAGGTCAGTGCATCCCAGCAAAATAGGCTTAGGAATCTCATCAAGGAAATATCCACAGTTACTGATGGTTACCAGTGCTACTGCAAGTTTAATTGTTGCCAAGGCATTCACAGTTTCTATGGGGGTGACTTCTAATTGCTGTTGCATCAGAATGAATAAACAGTTCTTGGGCAAAGAACTATGATCCTGTACAAACAGTTATTGCTGAATACTACTTAAAGTATTCTGCATTGCACACCTGTATCTATGGAAGAATTATAATTGTTTTATATTAAACATTATCAATAACCATTTTTTTTTTAATCTACAGGCAATAAATAGAGTATTGGAAATGATGGAAGTTACATTACTTGTTCGTCTACCAATATGTCTTCAAGTCTGATATATTGTCTTCAGGAAATAACCCTGATGGGAGTGGTTGATCAAGTTCATTATTTTAATAAATGAATTTGAGCTTCAATTTGATGGTTTGAATGTTTGACCTGTTCTTACATTGACATTAAAGCAAAAAAAGTTCTGGGAGCCTTGCTATCTGCTGACTCTGTTTTATTTTTCAACATTGTTTAAGGTTTTCTCTTAGCCATGTGAACTAGAATAATATGAACTAGAAATCAAAAGAATGTCAAATGCATTATACTTACAGTTTACAATTTTTGTCACTATCATGATTGAATGTGAAAGATTGATTTAGCAACATTTTGTAAAAAGCAGAAGTGAAAGCAAAGAGTTAGGAAATACTGCTGTGAAACAACAAAATGAATTACTATGAAGCTGTCTTACCCATTCTTTTTTCTCTAGTTGCCCTGGCCAGCTTCCTGATGTGAGAAGTCACTTTGAAGGAAATACAAAATTCAGACCTCATAAGGAGTATTTTCACAATCAAACTCTCTCTCCAATTATGATGGTCTCCCAAAACCTCTCTGTATATGGATATAAAGCTGGGAAAACCCACATTTAGTCTCAAATTTAAATGAAATTATTAAAGGAATTTTAAAAATAAAACCTGAACTTGAAAATTTAGAATTTTAGAACATGATTTTAGCCTTCTTCTGGAAAGGTTTAAATTCAAGGATGGATGTGAAGATCCAGAAAATAAGTTTTAAATAATTGATGGGTGTGGGATAGGGTGATATTATCCAAGAGGAAGGCTTCACAGTCTAGTTTGGGAATGAGTCAATCCAGCCAAAGCCAAACAGACTACACAAGCTCCACCTTAGTGACTAAGATTTCTTTGTAAATTCTGCTAGTGTTAATTTTTCCATTGTAATTACATCTCCTCTTCAAATAAACAATATGATGCTCATCTAAAATAAATTAACCTGTTATTTCATCTAATGCATTTGAAACTGGAGTACTCACTCTTCTTGAGGAAACAATTGTCGCTTTACTTGAGCAGACTGTATTTCATCAGTGATGGCAGAGAGGAAGTGTTCTGCGTGCAACATCCTGGCATAGTTCTCTACTGTTAAAGTAAAAGAAATGCAAACCTGAAGGACAAGTCCCTTTTTTTTTTTTGCACCTAGAAACAATAAAATGTACTGCTGGCTGCAATGCTATTACTCCATTCCTCACAGAGCAGCACTACTTAATACCTTCTGACAATTACAAAAACAAGTCAGTCAGGATCATCCTGAACTGGATTGTGCTAACACACAGCTGAGGATAAATTTGGCCTCGATGAGTCTCTCTTTACTCAACAGTTCACATTGTTTTTATTCAACTTGTCCCATTGCTTGCTTGAATTCACCTGGGATTATTCTGACTCCTGCAGGTTGAGCCAGAGAGAGCCACCAAAGTAAAATGAGTTTTTTTGGTGTACTGAATGTTATTTGCATGTTGTATATTGATACTCATTCATATACCCACTTTCACTAAGACTATTGCCCTGAAGAGTCCTCCAAGGCTTCCTGTATTTCCAGCACCCCTCCTGTCAACATCCATTTCCAGGGCCATTAAATCAATCATTAAAATTTGCTTTGCGCAAATACACACTGAGAACAGTAAAAGACCTTTGCTTAAAAGGGCACAGGTCATCAGAGGCCTACAATTCCTCACATGATTTTTTTAATATTGTAGTTTTGTCCAGGAATTGAAAGTTCCTTGGGTCATAGTTTGAAGCCACTGGTCAGAAAACACTGGCAAAACCCCTGAGTTCTGTACAAATTTGGTCCAACTCTCATTTCCTATTACTGCAATTGATAAACCTTGTGCAAGGAAAACACAACTAAAACATGAATTCGTTCATGGGAAGTGGTAACTCAACTTCATATAATGTTCCTGCTGTGCATTTTTCTGGGTTTTTTGGTGGCTGTGGTTGTGTGTGTGTGCGCGCGTGCGTGCACTTAATCTCTGTAATATTTCAGAAATTCTCTCCAATCCTCCTGGTTTGCTTTAGTGAGCATCTAGTTAAACCACTGTAGGGCTCACCTGTGTTGTACTAATCTCTACGTGCTACAGTCTTAGGAAGGGGAAGACAAAATACAAACCATGAAAACCATCAAAGAAATACCTATTTCTATTTTATTTAACATCAGAGGTAATTAAAAATAACAACTCTACAAAATGGCTTGAAACAGACAGGAACTTTTCCTCCTTTCACAAGCCCAGTAAAGAAAAATCACCTTTGAAAGTCCTCTTTAGCAGCCTTTCATGGTTACCAGAAATTATAAATTATGGACTGCCTAGCAAACATATATACACTTCTTTTCATAATGTCTGATTCAACACTCTGTCATCTGGCAAGTCTCCCACTGACTTCAGTGCACTTTACCTAAGCAAGGTCTGAGTAAAGACCACAGAATACAGTCTATAAACTTTAAAAATACACTGTGTACCTTTGAGGAGGATAATCTTTCTCTTCTTATACACCCTGTGCCAAATTGCACCTGGCACTGACAGGATTTTTGCTATTAGCAGACAATAGGGACTAGGTTAAAAATAGTGTTGCCACGAGAAGGCAATGATTCTGATTAAGTAAATTCCATTGAACTCTTTCTAGTAAGCATTATTCAGGTCATGAATGCTAATTTGTCCTGCAGGGGGCTGTGGGTAATTACCCAGAAAAACTATCAGCTTTATTGAGTTGCTACAAAATAGTATTACTGAATGGAATGCACTGTAAAGGGAGACAACCTTGGTATGTGTCTGTTACCATAAACTGGACTAAAATCATAGTAACTTTACTTAGGATTAGGATACATTCTACGCTACTTTTATGTTCCTATTAAATAAAATTAACATGCAAAATTATGCAGCACAGAAGTGCCACTATGACACCTAGAGCAAATTTAGCGTTCTGCATATTTAAAGTTGTGTAGAATCAGAACCATCTTAAAAAATGAAGCAAATGTGGCATATTGGCTGCATTCCAGCAGTCACATAGAACTGCTGACATTACTAAAATCCAGATAATTCAGTCCCATATGGAAATCCATACCACAATTATATTGTCCCTGTTCTGACACAGTCCTGATTTTGCACTTCTTTAAGCCTAACTTTTTATAATTCTAATTCCCTCCACCAATAAAGCAATTTGCATTCACACAGCCTTCTTTGCTAAGTGAGAGTGAAGAAGAAATCTGTTACATGACCTTGGTCTTTTTTGCAGTTGATTACAAGGAAACAAACTCCTCAGCTAAACCATTCTCTCATCTGTTTTTAATTGATGTAGAACATTTTACTACAAACCATAGGAGAGAACTAAACAAGTAGCACACCATGCCAGGTGACAATTCATTTTCATTTAAAGAATGCATTTGTGAGGCAAATCCTCCCACATGGAAAGAGATACAGTAGACACACTGGAAGTTTTCACAGGTATACACACAATATTTGTTGCTCACCTTACTTATTAAAACTCAAGGAACTACCAAGTGTTCCCATTGAATCTTGCAGCTCTGTAAGCATTAGCCTGAATTGTTGGACTCAGTTCTACACACAGTATAGAATCCATCTGTGCATGTTCTCCAGCCACCTGTCCGGGATTTTGGGGCATCTAGTCAGAACTAATGCTGTGATCCTTCCTTTGGATGTCCAAAGATCCAATAGATTACTGGTAAAGTGACATGGTACTGCCGGAAGCGTTAGAATGAGCACTGTATCTAGAGGAATAGTAAGAATCAAAAGAGAAGGAGTATAAAAGATTATTTCCTACAGCTATAAACACTGACTTTGTACTGGAGTCAATTAAAATAATGTTCCTTTTGATTCAACTCTTGAATTGCCAGTCAACAAGGACTACTACACCTGAGTGCTACTGTGCTAGTCACTGCACAGACAGCTGGGGTCCTCAGCCAAAGGGTGTACAAACAGAGGCTGACTCTTCTGCTCAGGCTCTCTTTTGTAAGAACTGGGATCAACTTCACTATGATTTGATAAATCTACGGTAATTGATATGGCCCTTATCCCAAACATTTACTAGCAAAAATTAATTCCAGATAAATAGTTCTTTAAATGCACTCTGGATAGCGGTGGCATGAATCAGGTTTCATTTGTCACTTGTTTTGACATTCTTAGGTATTGTGACAGAACAAAAACATCATGTGAAGAGTATAATGAAATTAAAAATTAAGTTAATTTTATAGAACAGAAAAATTATCCTCATGATTTTTCTCAATTTCTGGCAGTCTGGACAAGGAACTTCTTAACATGTAAGACTGTGGCAGATATAAGGAATATTTTTTTAAAGTTTCAGTAAAATGAAGAAACAAATAGCAAAGCTTGCTTATTATTTTAATAAATGAACTGCCACTCCATTCTTTGCATTTCACTCTCTCTTGTTTTCTCTCACTTTTCACTCTCTAACTACCTTTTAATTTTCTTTCACACAGGTTCCAAATAAATACATTTCCCTTTACTCAACAGAAGATTAACATTCCCACAGAACCAGCATTGTTGAGATTGGCTACTGTAATTTGCTTGAAGAATTGATTTCATGTTCAAAACATTGTAACAACAGTGTTTGTCAGTAAAATAAAATACTGAACGCAACTTTGATTTGGACATGATATTAATTAATAATGTTTTTCAGTGCCTTACTTTGCATAAAAGATATAGGGTTTGGATCAAAGATCAAAATGTAACTATACATTTTGCTGGAAAAGGCTTCATTTTGTTCTAACTACTTGAATGCAGCTGGTTAAGTTTGCCATGCTTTATTTTAACATTCGATTTAAAAATAAACTTTACTATTACTTATTTTGAAAATACTATATTTTCCCGCTTTATTTTGGTAAAGAATAAACAAATTGTTTCATTCTCACAATGAATTGTTTTAAAAGTGTCCTGAATAAACTCACCAGCTATGAACAAAGACAACCAAACAATTGTGAAGCTCAAGTGTTCTAATGCACTAAAAAGGAAATACATGAAAGTATTTTTTCATTCTTTTTGTACTTCAACAATAACAGAATTGAAAAACAAAACTCCACCCCAAGCTTTTGTGATTGTTGGTAATTCTCACTTTTCATTGTCACTAAAACACACAAGTAATTATGATATTTCAGTTGCAAGGTTTTCTGCTCTCATAATATTTTGTTTTAAATTAGTAAGATCAGAAATGCATGTCCACCCTAGATTTATATTCTTCAAAATATCATATCCTCTTCTTTTGGTTCTTGTTTAAGAGAAAATGAATGCTATATGTATTAATGAGAAATACCAGCTATGGAGAGAATGAATAAATGTGTTTTTAACATTAAGTAGCCCCTCGGTTTCCAGTCATTTTTCCAATAACCTTTTTGCTTACTTGAAATACAAATGAAGTATACTTTCCTTTGTTGTCAGCTGACAGATAGGTGTTCCTAAATACAATTATCACTGTGTACTTTGTCTTCACATTAATATTAATTTCCCAAACAAAGATAATACTTCCAGAGTACATAAAATTAATGTTACCATGAGGTCATTAGTCACTACCTTGTGCTCAGTCTAAAGAAGGCAGGAAGCATTAATCTGAGTGTATTACATGGGATTGTTGTTCATTTTAGGGAAAAGGTTAAAGGAAACCTTTCACTTCAATAGGCGCATTAACATAAAGAAAATATAAACACACTTACAGCAACCCCAACAAACTCTAAAATTCTGTTTCTTTCTTCAGGCTGTGAAAGACCAAGAGCCATTTCTCATCATTCCTGAATGTGCTCTGTTGTAGAAAGAGCCTAACAAGGATTAAAAAGGCTGTCCTATGCATGCACTTTGCTAAATCCCTGCATGCCATTCTAGGGTGACTGTACTGTCTGAACAAGTTCTCCCTGTTTGCATGTAAGAAATAGCTGGCTCAAACAATTCATCTGATCAGTGAGGCTCAGCCAGAGAGTGTGCCAGTCCAACTACAGGCAGCCTAATACTCTTCCCATGAATGACGGCTAAAAAGGACTTTCTTGCTTGCATAGTCCTCCATAGGATGTGGAAATAGGCTCAGCTGGGGGAGGGAGGCAGGGAAGGAAGGAAACCAGCACCAAATATCACTGCTTAGGTCCTGCTGGCTACCTGGCTTTTACTACAGTGCAGGCGGTTTACAGTAAATTCATATAAAACTGTCTGTCAAAAAGCTATTTATTCTGTATCTGTTACAAAGCAGTTATCTGAATGGGGCAGGAGGTCAATGTAATTGTATGATGGCAATAGGACAGGGGAAGAAATACACTGGGGGGATCCTTACTTTTACAAACTTTTCTCCCCACCCTGTTCCAGTCACATGTATTTTCAATTTCAGCAATTTTCCATGAAAAGAAGACAGAGCAGAGCAAAGGGCTACATGGTGCTTGAAGATGGAGCAATGGCACCAGGTAGAAGGAAAGGTGCTGTTCTGCCATGTGTTAAAATTATTCAGTGCAGTGTGTTCATCAGTCCTGGTTTCAAGAATTCATGTACAGTCATCTGCTTCTCATGTGTTTAGTCGTTTTGAAAGATTAAGATGTGGAAATGTCAGAACTGGTCTGCTAAGTAGCATAACCAAAATATAGCTTAGATAATAATTATTCCACTAAGACATAGAGGAGAAAGAGAGGCATTTTACCATTACTATTGCATAAGCTGTAGATGGATAAGGACTTCACACTGCAGATACAATAAGCACACTGAACATATATACCGGTCATACTGCATTGAATACATAACAATTCTATTGAGATCAATCATTATGTATCAGTATATTCAAGAGACTCTAGTTATTAACATCAAGATCTGAAATTAATTACAAACTAATTTGTTTTTATATTTCACATGAATATTTCACCTTGTAAAGGTAAATGTCAGTAACAGACAGAGTATTAGGACATAAATGAGGTAACCCTGTTTACTATACGCCAGTTGAAGTGAACACTATCTCGGTAAGAGCTTCCCTGTATTGTTCTGCCAGTGAACGCATTGCTTGGCTGGAGAGATACCCATCTGTAAAAGTAAAAGTTTAACAAGTCTTCCAACCAACCAGCCTCTAACCCATCTTCCTTTGAAAAGATAGAGTAAATTACAGGATTGTGAATCTTATACATAGAAAACAGCTTTCAAATTATTTACAGGCCAGGTACAAAGTAGGCAGCTATAATGTAAATTCCCCATTATTGTCTCACTGAATACATTTCTACTTTCCCACTGGAACCTCTTCTCGGTGACAAATGACTCACTCTTCATGCTTACTCAATTGTGACCTCATCTGAACACATCAATTGCACCAAATAATGCAAAGCTTTCCTAGTTTTGTGATGTGGTCAAATTTCAGACAGTTCAACCGTCTTCACTTAAAAGAAGAGGTGATGATGTTCCAGAGACCTGAAAGACAAGTGACGGATGCTTTATCCAGTAAGACATCCTGCCCTTGGAGTAAGTATATTGTGCTTTGCCCATTCCATGAATTACACTACATCCTCTGTGCCTGTTTTTATAATTTGACCATTGTGCAAGGTGATCTGGATATTATTTCATGACATTTTTGTGAGGGTTTTTTCTTCAGTTTATAGAGGGGTGGGTTGTTTTTTTTTTTTGTTTTGTTTTTTTGTTTTTTTTGTTTTTTTTTCAGTTTGTCTAGTGCTGAAATTTCTATTCCAGGTTTCATGTAAATGTAAAAGATATATATGTGCATAATATTAGTTATTCTTACCCTGTCAGCACCAGTGAGGCATACTGTAGCTGGCCTTTCTACAAACACTGAGAATAGTATTCACTAAAAAATGTTTGATAAAGAAATTTCCATACTTTTTTATTTCTCTTCCTTTTAATAGTCAGGCCGCCATCACTGGACATGCACGAAACTTATACCTGGGGAAGAAATATATGGTGGGTCGGGGCTTGAAAGAGCTATGGAGAATTTCAAAGAAAACTCTGGATGTGCTAGCTGCCAAGGAGGTCCATGTTGTCATGAGACGATGACTTGGGACTCCCATACTCCTCAAGCTGTGGGAGACGGGCTTCCTGTGGGCTATTTGTCAAAAGATCCTATTGACACTGTTATTAGCTACCCCATTAAAATTAAGTCATTCCTAGTTTTTTAATGTTTTATAGTGATTAGAGAGTAGAAATCTTAATTTTTCCATGCATGTGATCTGCCAACAATCACACAAGCCCACACTATCTGCTCTGGTCACTGTAGGAACTTCAGGAGGTTGGTGGGTCCAGATGGCTCAGATTATCACAGTACACTACTGTGTCTTAAAGGAACCGCGTACCATCTGGGCAGAGTTAAAGCCAAGAGGAAATATCCTCAATCCAATGGAAACAGGTCCCTTGCATGCTTCCCTAACAGTCTTTGTCTATCATCTACCTGTTCCCCTGACTAAGGGATGGGTAAGAAACTTCATGGGCAGGTATAATTACCAGATCTTAGTGAAATAAAGACACTAATAACACATGACTGCCCAATATTATTCCTGTTCTGATTTCACTGTTTCTCTTCTGTCAATCACTTTTAATAATTGATTAAGGGTGAACACAGCAAAAGAACAGACGTGAGACTGGTCTCTTTCACTTCCAGGAGTCAAGAACATTTGCAACTTTGTGGAAGCACAACAAGTGTAAGTAGTTGATGGGTTTTTTTGTGTGTGTGTATGTACACATATACATCTATTTACAAATTAAAATGATAGTGAGATTACTAAATTAACATCAACATTTAGTATGTCATTTTTGCAACATGTTTGTTACCACCTTAAAAATACTATAGCTTGGACAGTTGCATTTTTCTCTAACATAGCCAGAAAGCCTACTGAGTCACTCACCTGTGCTAGAATCACAAGAATTTACATTCACATGCAAGTGGCTTCAAAATTTTGTGAATTGCTTTATATATTTTTAAACCCTATTTTCTCATAAATTAAGTAGCTAAGTAGTATGTGATCAATCATTCTAACAAATAATTTAACGACATTGTATAAAATGCACAGCACAGGCTCATGTGATCGTGCATGTGAATCACAGCATTTATACTGCCTAAGGCACATGAACACCAAGGAGCAGCCTAGACCCAGATGATTAAGTTGTAGTGCAAAACAACACCTCAGTAGTCAGAGATATGACAGCCAACAGTGGTTTATTGGACCAAGGAGTATAACACTGTAATTTACTTCTCTAATATGTGTCATGTTCTCTCCTATTGTTTCCCCTTATAAAGTGAAATATGTAGGTAAGAGATTGCTGCACAGTTTCATGTGGTATGTCCCTCTAAAATTAGAGAGTAACAAACTGTCTTTATTAGCCAGTACATTTGGTATAGTGCCATAAATCACTGAAAGTGCAGGTGAGCATCTAGTGGTTTAAAAAGTCAAGAAAATCTAAAAGACGTCATGTATCTGCCTGAAGTGATTTTAGAGCTATAGCACAGCTAGACAAAATACTATACTTCCTAGCCCTACCTATTTTATTGTATGTTTCTAGCCATAATTTTTTTTCTTATTGAGAGGAAACTCACCATTTATAGAGTCAGGCTCAGGGCAGATATTTAAAAGATCTTTTTTTTTCTTCCTAAAACATAGTAATATGGGCCAAAACTCTTTTTTGGTTCCTGCTTTTCTTTCAAAACTGAAATTTGTAGCCTTCTTCCAGAACAGCAAAGTATTGGTCACAGACAATTTCTAAAAATTAGCTTGCTTGTTTATGAAGAAAACACATGTAAAACTGATGAAATTATTAATGTCACAGTGTTAACTTTCTTATAAATACAATTTAACAATGCTGACATTGCAATTACACTCAAATGTTCCAGCTCTTTGCTTATTTGCTCAATCTGTCTGTCCACCATGGGGGGAGACAAATTGTGGTGAGCATCTGACAATGCACAAAAGAGATATAAGACTATTCTGATTAAATCTTGGTGAAAGATTAAATGACTCTGAATACTTGCCAGATTTTTCAGACATGACATTTTTAACCAATGCTACTAGAATATTCTGCTCACCACAGGTTAAAAACATACAGGGTAAAAACAGTGTATGTAACTCACAGACTGGTCAGCTGTTATGCCTCAGAACTGTTAGATTAATAGCTACATTCATATTATATGTATCAAGTGACGTGAATTATGTATTTTACTGGATCAAAACCTATAGTATAACTCAGCCATACTCAGGTATCAAACCCCAAATGAATGAATCCTCAGACAAAACTTTCTCATTGACATCAGAGCAAGAATATCACAGATTTGACTCTATGTTACCAACGAAAAAAAAGTATTAAGCTACACTGAAATTTAATCATCCATGTAAAAGGACTATAGCCCAGGCAAATTTTGAATAGACTAACTCCATACATTTCAGAGTTAGACAATTATTAAAAAACACAGAGCTGCGATTTCCATGACTTTAAAATGTATGTTAAGATTTCTACTGACTTCAGCTGTGTAGGACTAGGTCCTTACTACAGATTTTAGCACATAATCATAGAAAAAAGTAATGTGGAACAGGTGAGCTAAAACTACTTGTTTATATCCCTATGGGCGATTAAAGATCTTGACTGTCCTCCATACAAAAGCACACAAGAAATTGAAGGCCCAAACTGCTAATTTATGTTTTTTACTGGGAATCTATTTAACTTTGACATTAAAGTTGCTAAATACTAAAATGGATTTTGTTCTAGTAACTATCATACTCATATGGGATAACAAAAAATATTGGTCTACTTGTAGCCACAATATCAGAAAAAAGCCATGTAAAATTTAATGTTTCTTCATCAAGAAACTGTAAGTGATGACACCAAATGTAGGGCAATAAGGCACTGAACTCCCCACTTCTAGAATTATATTCTGCATTTATAATGCAAAACACATATTGAGACCTGTTCATCTACACTGGTTTTATATTAGCTGAGGATTTGGTCTTAAATTTTTATTCCAGTAAGACTTTTTTTTTTTTTTCCAAATTGGTATTTTTGTGAAAGAATAAGACCCAAATAGACAGTTTGGGCCTTTCATTTACAATTGATGAGACACATATTGAAACCAAACCACATAAATGACATTTCAGAAGTGTCTAATAGACATATGTTTACCTTCTGAGTGAATGAGAGGATTACATTTGCTTTCTGTTTCATTAGATCTGAAGGCTGAAAAGAAGTCTCATAGGTTTACAATGAAAACATATTTTGATTTATGGTTTGCCAGATTTTAGCGATAACTTCTTTCAAGAGAGAGGAATTCTCTGTATGGGTCTCATAAAATATTTAGATAGCACAGAACAAAAACAGGGAACTAAAAAAAAGTAATTCTCACAGTTTACAGAAATAAATTAATTACATTGAAAAAATTTCTTTAGTATTCTGCTTTTACATGCACCACAGGCATCCATTAAAACTGATAGGAAATGGTAAGCTGAGGAACACCTAGAAACTAAGACTTTTTTTCTGACATTATGATAGTTAGATAAACTGAAATAATAACAACTGTCTGTCCCAACAAACTCATCACTTACATTTCCCTGTGCATTCTTTTAAAAATTGCAATATGTAGAATTTTTTGTTTAATTTTTATATATAAAAATCTACATGATTCTGTACTTTTTAAATCTGACGAATGATTAGTAGTGGTTTTTAAGTTCACCTTCCAGCAAATACTTATAATGCACATAAGTTCAGTGCGCAATCTCAATCAAAGTCAACGTGTCTAGAAGAGCAGTGTATAAAATCCTAACCTTGCAAAAGGTCCTGTAAATTTATGACCTTAATAACTTCAGTGGTAAAACTCCAGCTGATAGTGGTAAGAGCAGAATCAGGCCCCTAGAGCTTAGGTTTCTAAGGTTTTTTCCTTCCTTTCCCCTCCTTCTACAACAGCTTGAATTCCTGTATTCTGATTAAGATAGATGGAGTATTTGCATCCTATCCATATTCATAATCCTCCTTTTCAGTGTCAACCCAAAATACCGCATTTGTTGCCCAGGCAGACACATGCAATGTCTTTAGAAGATTTTGCATAGATGGATAAGGACACATCCCTTTTCAAATTTTGCAGAATAGGTGGCCACTAGGTGAATTCATGCTGTTAAAGTGCTAAGAGACCAGAACAAAACCCATGTCTTTTGTGTGTGACAGAAACTGTAATTAATGATTTCTCCCCTTTTTGCTGAAGAGAAAAGGGAGATGTGCTGTTGACAGGCATTTTATTAATGGTTTCTACCATCTTAGTATACATAAAAGGCATTATTCGTTGTAGTGCTAGTTTAAAAGATTTTTTTTTTGAGGAAATGTTGAAGATGTTTCGTGGATGAAAAATGAAGGCAATCTGTCCACTGCCACTGAAAGTTTAGGTTTCAATAATAAAACTGAAACTATTGTGACAGTTCCTATTGTATCCTTTAACCATCTGCCTCCTGCTGGCACAATCAATGATGGCATCTGTAGGGATATAGTTACCCTTACCTAGTTTCTCTCTTATTTCAGAAACAAAACCTGTCAATACCATGTCTCATGGCTACTTTTCTATGGAGATTTATCAGCCATCTAGGTGATGGTACTTACATTAGTGACTGTTGGTCTGTTATTGTATTGGGAACCAATAGGAGATAAATATTCAGCCTGGCACACAAGAAATTCGACATGCATTTTCCAGTTTCAACAATGGCAGCTGACTGCTTATTCCAGAGGCCAGAGCAGTGATGATTTACTCTCAGATCTTGCATATACTATGGAATTAAAGTGAATGGGAATAACACAGTATCACATTACTTTCTGAAATATATTAAGTATGAGCATGTGACAATCCTGCATGCAATTCTTGAATTTGTGCTCATTTTCCTTGAGGAAAAAAAAGTAAAATAATTTTGAAATATCCCAAGAGAAAAGCTGAAAATGAGAGGCCAAATCCCAATTCCGTATAAATGAAAGGCGGCAGCTTGACTGTTCAGATAGTGCTATGCTCATTTACACTGGCTAATGGGCTTCCCATTGCTTATGGACAGACAAGAAAACAGCCATTTGTCTAGGTTAGTACTCCTTCCACAACACTTTGAGAAAATGTTTTGCTTTGCCACTGATTTGTGAACAACTTAATAACTTCTGTGAACCAACAAGGAAGCAGACATTTACCACATGCGTTCACAATAATGCAATCAGAAAACATGTCAGGGAAGGGATTTACAGCATTTTGCACACTCCTCTCCAGACAGAAACAACCAAGTAGCAAAAGGTTCTCTCTGTATTTTATTGAAGGTTTGATGGTATCTTAATTTCAAGCACAAAACTTCTTTGTGACTATTCAGCTCAGCATTACAACTGACAAGAGTGTTAAATATAGCTGTATTAGTTAATAAAATATCTGTCCCTTCTCTAAGCAAATGTGTGATGCTTTTAATTCAGTTTTTCAAACTTAATTTCTAAAAGTCCTGGAAAATCTATGTTTTGGGAGGCAGCTGGAAATGCACTGTTTGCACACTGATGTATACTAGCAGCCATTCATTTTCTCTGGGAATTTTTATGTAAGCTCCCTTATTGGGAATATGCTAATGACATCCGCCATGATTACTGATTTTCTTTGAATCGTTATTCCTCTGTGGGCAAAGCAATCAGAAAGGGAGAACAGGAGATTTACTTCTTGCTTGTGTGCCGCCTTCAACCATCTGCTCTATCCTGATTCATTTGAATAAGATCTGCAGTTTTAGATTCTTTACTCTGGCATTCTGAAGCATTTTAAAGCTTAAAAGAAGTTAATAGTTATCTATCAGTGTCACAAACATGGTACTGTGATGCATTCTAAGAGCAAGTTTGCCTTCCAATGGTTTACAGGGACAGATTAATTTTATTAAAGTAAAAAATTACAATGTTCTTTAACAGCTTCATTATTTCAGACAAGTCTTTTGTGAGCACATTTATTATCTGGAGCATGGAGTATAAAAGCTGAAAGAAAGGGAACTAATTTATAAAGAAAGAACATTTTGAAAATGGAAATTGTTAATCTACTCTTCCCCCCCCATGCGTGGAAAAAGGAGGGCAAAATTGTGATCAATTTAATGAAAATAAACCTTGTAAAACACACTGTAGCTACAGAATTCTTGTACCTGTTCTTTTACCTGGGTGAATATCTGAAGTACATTTACACAAGGTCATTTTGTTTTTAACAAAGATGCTATTTAGCTGTATCAAAATTAAATTAAATTTTTCTCTCAAATGTAGTACTGGCCTCATATAACACGTTTCCCATGCACAGTGATAATGATGTGTATGCTTTTTTTTTTTTTTTTAATATTATGCCAGTTTTCTGCTGTTTTGTACGTATATGCTAGGTTTAAAACAGCACTGCTAATTGCCAAAAGACCATTTTGTACAACAGTAACAGAAAAGAAGCAAGAACAAGACATCATAGCACGACAGAACTAAGAACAGATGAATGCAGAGACAGCATTCAGAGTATTGTATTGAATACTTAAGTGTAGTCTTTTCACAAGCAAGTAACCTTTGAAATGTTAAGGAAAATTACTGTTTGGGAATCAAACTTCTTTACTGTATTTATTTCAGAAATACTCATAGAATCATAAAATGCCAGGTTGGAGCGGACCTCAAGGATCATTCAGTCCAACTTTTCTTTGCAAAAGCATGTTTTGTGTTAATGAATACAAAAATAAAGCCTCCCTAATCAGTCCTGAAAATTAGTTCATAATGCCTATAAAGATCCATCTAAAAAAGTAGAGAAAATCTTTAAATTAGCAAGCACTATGTAATGATCACCAAAGCACGAGATGACCCATTTTGGTACCTTTGAAACCAGAAACTTAAACTAATGCAAAATTATTATTAAAACACAGCAGTTTGTCAGTTCCTTTGGTGTGGCCACAGACATTAAAACCTCTGCTTACCATTTCTACTGTTTTTTTTTTTTAAATAGTCTTTTCTGGCAGCCCCTGTTGATCAGTGTTCTGATTTCTTCTTGTCTTTTTAAAAACAGAATGGCAATACAAAAGACTGAAATGGTAGTGACCTCCCTGCTAGAGTTAGTTATTAGGAACCACTTTCTATCAGCTAACTTCATCTCCTTTCAGAGCTCTCAGAAAGAGTTGCAACTTGAGTGAAGAAAGAGTAGTTATTTGAGAAAGGTTTTGTCTGTTCTCATTCAAACGAAGGGAACTTACAAACACACTTTGTGTTTGCTTTTAATTAGAGGTGCAGCTAAACTAAACCATAAATTACAAGGCTGACTGCATTTGTGACTTGGTTATCCTGGAGATTAGAAACAGTGACTACAGTTTCTTTCGGTTTAAAGGTGTATTAATTGTTGGAATTCCCTACTTCATATCTCACTAGAGGACTGGAAATCCAAATTTCATTTTTATGGTGGTTTTTATAATCAACATTAATGTGGTCCATGAATTTCAAGGATTGGTCTCAACCTTATTTTTTTATGATGTATGGTACAAAGCAAGCAGTTTTGAGAAACATGAATAAAAATAGAAAAGCAGAATTCTATCTTCATAACTCATTAGACAAAATTATTAATTTCAAAATTATTAGTTTCAAGATAGGTAGGTAGCCAATGGAATACAGAGGAGAAGAAATCATAGAAACAGCAGTGCTGTTTTTCATAATGACATAGTGCTGTTTTTCATGACAACACAGACACCTCACTATTTTGCTGGTCAAGTGCTTTACACACAAAACACATATAATGCAATATTAAGTCCTGCTAATTGAGAAACATTTTATCTTACATTAGTATTTCTCTTTCTTCCTAATGAAAGCATGACTTTATTGCTAAAACTTTGTTCAACACAGCATGCTTATTTCATGGTTAAAGCCACTTACCACATGAAGCTCTGGCTCTTTAAGTACACAGCCTCAGAGTGCAGTAGGAATATTTTAATCTCCTCCTCAATGTGTCTCTGTAGTCTTAATAAATTTTAGGCTTTTTACTTCTACTAAAAAACCCCAACAATCTGATTACGTATCCAAGCAAGAAGTTTCTGAAAAACAGAGCACTAAATGCTAGTCCCTCTTAAAAAGATGAGGGGAAAGTAGGGGAGGTAGTATGTTTATTATTGACAGAGAATTGCAGAATATCTCCAACTGAAAGGTACGGTAATAGCACCAGTTAATAGGCCCAACCAGTTCCCACATTAACAGCCGTCAAATCCAGGAAGGTCTACCAATTACATTTAACCCTGTTAAAAATACCACATCTTTAATACTGCGATGACTACTGCACAGAGTTCATCTTTGGGGTACCTGAAGGGAGATGCAAAATACCCCTGTGTTAGCTCTCCACAGGCTGCCTTACAACAAAGTCAGTGTATGGCTAACTTTCAGCCCTTGTTAAAATACCCAACACATGAACACACCATTTGTTGTAGGCACTGAACATAGTCCTAATTACATGAATGTCTAAGAGCATCAAGATCTTTACAATAATTAACTCGAGCATATGAAATACCAGTGATGAAGATAAGACTTCAAATTTTTTATCCAATTTTGCTGCATATCTATTACATAATTTACCTAAAAAAAAAAAAAAAAAAAAGAAAAAAAAGAAAAGAAAGAGAGAAAAATAGTGAGACTGTAGACATAAGCTGCTAATCAATCCTGCTGAACCTCAGAATTTCTTTTAAGCAATGGATACGTACTAGCAAATATTTTTACTACAGTTTTTGTCTCGAATTCAAGGTAGGTACATGAAGAGGATTTTCCATTAATGAGGTATGCAAAATGACACAGAAAAAAAAACACAAACACCAAAAGAAGCATCAGAAAACAATCACATAAACTATCTTGGAATCCCCAAATGAGATCTTTGAGTCTTTCCACAAATATATTTGTATAATGTAGAATAATGTTCCTGTGCCCAGTTTAAAATGGTATGTACTAGTTTATGTTTTCCTGTCTATTCTTTAACTTTCAGATTTTAGACTGAGAACCGTTCTTTGTTGAAGTGTCCAAAAAAGATAACACCACCATGCATAAGCACTACAATAATGCAATTTCATATAAATTTTCTTATACTGGTGAGAGTGGATATATTCAAACTAGCAAGCCACTGGCATCACTGCATTTATATTTCTTTTCAGAATACACTGTATTTTTCATTTGCACTATAAAATGGAAAAAGGATTTCCTTTCATTTGCATATGATGTTATTTGGAACTGTTAATCTATCATGGAGACACAGTCAAATGCACCTTGTAATTAACACAAACCAAATTCATTGCACTTAGGTAGGATTCTAGTTGATGTACACACAAGACAATTGTTCATATAACCCGCTCTGCAAGTTGAAAGCCTTTCATTTAATGCATACAACAAACCTAATGTGATTTGTAAAGCCGCAGGTTTTTAAAATAAAAATAACCTGAAGAATGAAAGGGTGGAGAAAAGACAGGAATAAAACTCTTGGCTTACAGTGCTTCAAAACAAATGTTTCCCAGACAACACAACATATATGGTTTGTTATATTAAAAAATGTGATGAACTGGTGACAAAGGACTTATTTCAGAATCTTTTTAATGGTCTCATAATATGAGTCCAGTTCCGGAGAAGATTAAATTTATCTCAGATTATATTTTTGGGAACTGTAGGACCCACAATCTGATAATTTCTCTGACAAAGGACAACATTTCTGCATGATATATATACTATGCCCTTAAACTCCTGACATTTCTCAGCACTGAGATTTTTTGGTTTATGCAGCCATAGGGATGTTTCCATCGAATTAATTTATAGACTATGCAGTTAAGTGCAAAGATTTTCTCCTCATCCCATTCCAAGAAACAATTTCAGTAATTCAGTTAAGTCGAATTGATGGAAGTTATGCCTTTGTGTATGTTGCGGGCAGTCATTGACTGAGAAAGGAAACTCTGACTTTGGGAGTAGTAGACAGATGTCAGGATAGCTGACAGCTTGAAGACACAGAGAACATCAGATTCAATGTGTACATTTGTGGCAAACACTTCAGTCCAGCAAAAAAAGACCACATAGCACAAACTTGACTAGACTTCTGTAAGAAAGCACAATTCAGGACAGAGTGAAGGTAATGAAAACTGTCTCTCTGTGCCTCTTTGCATCAAAATTTAGCAAGCATCTAGCAATCTCTACAATATATTCTTGCAAATCTCTATGCTGACTATACAAAAAAATCTCACATGTCATAAATACTGTGGTTAGCTACAGCAAAACTTATTTAAATAAATAAGGCATCTGATGCATTTTAAATCCCAGCTGTACCATCTATGCTCAAAATACCTTTAAATCTAAACAATAAGGGGCAATGGAACAGAAACCAAAATGCTGTAGAAAAACATGATTGAATTAATCATTAGCTATCACTCCTATAGATTAATACTCTGATCAATATGCTTTCGTTAACTACTAAAGAAATGGTTTGCATTTTCTCAAGTCATGTACCAGTTTAAAAACAAGGCCAAGGAGGAGCCTCAACCAAGCTTTGTATGCGAGTTAATTAAGCTTTTGGAGCAACTGTCCTCTCATAAACCTCAATAGATTTCTCTTAGTTCCTTTCTCAGGTATTGAATTCCCTAAGGATTTTAATTTCCTTCTCCAGTTCCTAATTACTGTACTTCACTCAGGTTCCAGTTATCTTGTCTTCCCTCTCTGAGTGCTGTTTTACTCCTTTCAGCTCCTTACACCTTCTCCTTAGGATCTAGTTTCCCCATTCAAGCTGTTTCACCACATTATTCTGGGGAGTCATTTAGTATTTTTTTTTTTTTTTTTAGGTATTGATGTAAATCCTTCACTATTACTAACAGACCAGATTTTGGGGTAAAAATAGAACACTGTTCTCAGCACTCTGCATTAGCCAGTCTTTTTTTTTTTTTTCCCCCCTCAACATCAATTAAGCAGTATTTCTGCTTATGCTTTGGGGTTACTTTACTGAGAAATAAGCCCATCTGCTTACAAAATTTTATCAACAACATTACTTTAGGTGGAAATGCACATACCTAAGATCTGTAGACTGCATGAGCATATAAAACTACAGTCTAATTTATGTTTCTCCAGAATGACTCAAGTGTTTCCCCCAAAACAAAGACCAAAATCAACAACAAACAAAAGCAACAAAAAGAAAGCAAAACCCCAAACTCTCCAGTGACACTGCAATTTCTTTTCAAGAATTATATAATTTATATACTCTTGTCTCAAAACACACGTGCTAAGAAAGTTTAATTTTGTATGTAGTCTTGCTCAAAAACATCCTAGCAATCTGTTTATGGAATAAAAGAACACTATACCTTTTATGGTACAAAAATCAAAAGTGGCTCTTCCTGCTACTGGTTTTACTCAGCAGTAAAGAGAAAACCTTGCAAGTGTTGTTTACACAGTACTAAATCCTTGTAAAGTCATACTGAAACAAGTCTGCTATCTGACCTAGCCCTTAGGGCTACTTAAACACCTGTGGATTTATAGAGTTCAGATGTCTACAAGGTCTGTGCTGAAGTTCATTTCCAAACCTGTGCCCCATGTGAAGTTCTTTGTTGGCACAGTTAAGCCATTACTATTTGTTTCTGGTTTGTAAGACAATCACATTATGAAACAGAAAGAGTTCAGAATTAAGAATACTTATCTTTATACACAGATTGTAAATATGCAAAACAGCTAAATACTCAACATGCAAGGTTTTTTTTTTTTGCAGAATCGTAGCTTCACTGAGAGCAAAACAATGCAGGGAAAGAGAGGAGTTATCCTCATCTGTATATGTATAACTAATTTCCCAGAAGGACATACACATGTAAAACATATCAGACCATCAACTTTAAGTAGAGGACATTTTGCGCTAAGATAGTAAGCGTTATTAGAGAAAACACAAACAACTTCTCATCCCCCTCTCAGAAAATAAACTCCTACAGCTCAGATCACAGTAAAAATAGCATAAAATAATATACAAGCAGAAGAATAGGATAGAACACGTCCTAAGCTTTTTTAAAATTTAATTAGTTGGAAGGCTTATTGGATAGATTCTGGTCCCACAGAAATCGATATGCCTGAGTTGAACAGAACCAAGATTACATTGTCCAGTGGGTTTAAATAATGAATCTCCAAAGTCAAAGGTGTTTGTTTTCAATTTAATTATTTCAAAATTATCACATATTAATGTTTACAATTAAGGCTGTATAATTATTATTATGTGGGTCAATTATACCCATTTTCTTTAGATTCTTTACTACTGGGTGTATGGCTCAACAAGTTATAAAAGAAAAATAATGGCAACTGTATGCTTTCAGTGTGTTTCTTATAACTCTGTCCATCACAACTGGTAAATTTCAGGTTTTCTATGAGGTGTCCAAAAATGTTAGAAATACACTGCCTTGCTTAGATGAGGCAGAATGGCAGCGATGGTTTAGAAGCCTTCACTACCCCAGAAGCCATACGATCATTTGGCCCAGCTCAGCTGCAGTGTGCACTGACAACTCATGGTTTTATTGAGATTTCACAATACTCACTGTTTTTCAGAGCCCTAGTTTCTTAAAATATCAGCTCAGGAAAAGCTTGAAAATATGATCCTAGCATATCCTAGAAGTTCATAAAAATGAAAGCAAACAATAATAAAAAAAAGGAATACAGAGTTTTGGGTTTTGTTCTCTAGTTTCATGAATTTTAAGCCAATCCCACAATGCATAAATGTGCCACCTTAATTTGCTAATGCTGGGACTGGTAAAATTGCTTCCTGGAGCTCTGAGCAAATGCACACTGAGAAAGAGCTTCAGGAAAGCATGCAGTCAGTGATTTTTTTTTTTTTTTTTTTTAACTACTAAGCTAGCTTCACTACATGAAAGAGAGAAAGAAAGCAAAAGCAGCAATTGTCTTACTGTCATCCCACATCTCTGCAATGGCTTTAGGGAGGTTTGTGTTGCCAATACAGAGCAGTGAACACTGGCTGCACATAACTGTGCCAAACCTGGTTCTCACACAGGGGCACAAGGGACGTATCTCTATGTCCATTCCGTGCTTAGTGCTGTACTAACCTAGAGCACAACAGCATCCCTTCATGTATTCATCTGAGCCACTACTGCAGCTGTTTAGAGTTCGTGTTTGTACGTTGATGAATTAAGAGTTACATAAATGCTAAATGCTCTTAAAATCAGATTCACAACAAACTCAGAACTCCTGTGGAATGCAAATTCCAAATTAGATCCCTCTTAAAGAGCAGAATAATAAAAATAGCCATCACAAATTTACCACTTCTTTCTCTTTTACATTCTGCTCAGTATGGCTTTCAGTAGGTAGGTGTGTATAATAAACCACTGCCATGCTTGGCCTCTTGTGGATCTATCCTGTTTACTCATTGCTAAATCTTTTTTATTGCTTCTGACAATATGTTATTTCATACCTTTATATCTGTACTTATATTGGCTTTATTGTGGGGCTAGTATTGTGGTGCTGAATTACACTGAAAAACACATCTGTTTATCTGATAGGGTTTGGCTCACACAAACATTTTCATGATCAGCCTTTTTTTTTACCATTTATTTAATGTACATTTATACACAGATACACAGTTACTCTGTATCAAGCATACCAGAATGTTATAATTGCCATCAGTGCCATTACTAGGCAAGGCAAAACTGACACTTTCTGGCAAAAGCAAAAGATGACACAGCCAACACAAATTATTTATCTCAGTTGTTCTCCATGCTGAGTCCTTGAGGTCTAAGGATAAATTAAGTGCCTAGGAACTAACAGTCCACACTAACATTCCTTTCTTGTCTTTCTGTATATGGAGAATTGGGCCCTCACCAGGAAATATCTCTTATCCCCACTTAATAAGAATGTCCTCATTTATTACCAATTGTCAATCCATGCAGATGTCTCCATCCAATCCTATGTATTAGCCATTCTCAGAAGGACTGACTGCTGTGCACTACATAGGGAGAGTCAAAACATGTAAAAACTGCAAGCAGCTCTTATTCATGTAACTATTTATACAGCCAAAGGTTATAAAATACCTTTGTTCTGACAGCTGCTGGGAGATGTAAAAGTATCATGAATTCAGGGAACAAGATGAATCTAACTCATCTTCTGTTTAGAAATCTGGGAGAAACTCAGAATTGCTATCTATGGCTTTTTACCAATGGCAGAAAATCAAGGCAATACGGAGGCAAGGAGACACAGATCAGTCAAGTCCCACATACTGAATGTGAGAGTCACGTACTTGACTGCCTCAAACTCCCTGTATGCAGGCCTTCATCAAACGCATTTGCTAATCAGTGCAGAGGCTTCCCCTGTGCTCTGCGTCTGCATGTACCAAATCAGCTATGTCTGGCAGGTGGGGTCATGCGGCAGAAGCCAGGAGCTCGAAGTCAAGAAACCCCTCATCCTGTGTCACAGGTGTCTCTCTAGGATATACCTCGGCCCATACACAACCTCTCAAATGCTAGGGGAGGAAGGTTAATTTGAGAGCCCTGGGAGTAGCTCAGTGCTCAGGTCAGGGGTAGTCAGGGCAGTCAGTAACAAGAAGAGGAAATTGCCAAGGTGGGATTTGGGGTATTAGGGTGGGAAGGTAACAGTGAAAGCTCCAGAAAGAGCTTTTAAAGTATGTGGAATAGAGATAGCCCATTTACTTCGTATCTACTTGGCAGGTAACACAAGGAAGCTCCCTGTGGCACTACAGAAAAATGATTTTATGTTGCTGGATATGATAGCAGTGTGAGGCTATAGCAGTAGCTGCTGAAGAGAAGAGAGGAAAAATGAAGGCTAATGAATCTGAACTAAGATGAATAAGAGCAGTGGACAATTAGCTAGTTTGTCAAAGGAACAAACAATCATTAAAGGAAGCCTTTCACAATGTAAAACCATTTGTATAAGGGATGCAGCAAAAGGGACATCAATTTTGCAAGACTGCAATTGAGCTTGATCTTATTCCTAACAAGGCTGATTCTCAAAAACTCAGTGAAATAATCAGTTATTTCCCACCTTCAGTGGGAACGCAGCATTAGATCTTTGAATAAACTTCATTGCTTGTATTTGGTTTGCTGGAAAAAAAATGGTCTTCTGAATCATCAGAGTACTTTGATGGGACAATTTTTTTCTTCTGTTTGAAATATTTCCTACTGCAACAAACTGCTGAATGTAAATGATAAAATACAGATTTTCAGAGAGCTAGAGAGATATTTTTAGGTTTTCAAATATTAAGACAAAATGGCACCATTTTGTATCTAAGTCTGAATTTTAATGAGCAGCTCTATTGATAATCACTGAACATCTATATTTATAGAAAAATGGAATATCATAAATACAGGATTGTGCCATTATCTACATATGTTGCATTTCTCTATACATAGAGAAATCAGAGAGTTTAATTTCTATAGCAATGGAAATATGGCAATTTACACCAGAACTATTAGTCAGAATGTAAAATTAGATCTAAGCCAATGTGTTGGCTCAGTTTTTAAAAGTTGGATCTAGCTAAATTTTTATCATGTATGCTTTCATTTCTGCCTCACTGGAGGACAGACACAATTCTGTGCTCACTCCATAAGGTCATTATAGAAGGTTCTTAGACGTTTAATACCATTTATTGTGGTGCAGCAGTACTTGTGACCTGGGTCTTAAACAGCATTAAATTCACAGAAGAAAATCAGGAAAGTGCAGAAAAAATTTGATAGAATTTTTTTTAATATGAGTTTTATTTATGAAGGTTATGTTGTTGGTGCCTGATAAGGATTAGTAAAAGTATTGAAAGACAGGAAAAAAAAGACTAGCAACCATGATTTTTGATTCCTACTCTACATCAAAAAGAAACATTATTTTTAATTGTGAGTTTGAAAAGTATCCAAGTTTCCCTAAGTAAATATACAATAGCTGCTCTCTTGAGATGGAATGTCTCTACTCTGGCTGAGGCTATAACTAAGTTGCAAATATGGGGTACACATTCAGAAGAAGAAAGCTTTACATAGTAACGTGGGAATTTTGAAAATAGAAAAGCTGACGTGAAAATTCTTGATATATTTTCTTAACACTGTATTCATTTTGGCACAGGCTTTAAAAAGCAGAAAATGTATCAATTAAGCAGTATATCTTTAGATCTTAATTCTGAATGTACACAAACAAGCATATAAGAATAGAATATAATGGACACAGATAAAAATGTTGGAAGCTGGCTTTCTAGACATGTTTGTATGAGCATAAGTACTTTGAGATTCTTATACAAAATATAAAAACATGCCATTGTTCATTACCATTATTTCATACATAATATAACAATAAGATAAGCAGAAAAGAATGTGTAATAAAATACAGATATATATTATCTATAGCATAAGCAATAGAGTGGAATGTAAAATCAAGAAAAATTAAATGTCTTTTTATCCAAAACATGCATTAATAAAAGAATTTTTAAAAACTTGCAAAAAACTGACTCCTCCTTCTCCAAACATACACAGACAAAGTTCATATTTTTGCTATTTATCTAAATTGAAGCTTAAAGTGGTTTTGTTTTCTTTTAAACTTCAGTGACTGTGGGAAAGAATTTATACACTGCGCAGGGTATTCTTTTAGGTGTGTATTTTCTAGCATTGTTATTAATAATAATAATACCTAAAGTGTAGCAGATCAAACCAGAAGGAGACTTGAATATATTTGCTGGGAATTGCCTCAGGCTAAACACCAGGGACATGAAACAAACTGTTCTTATCACCTTTTTCCAAACACAGCGATTTAAATTTACAATGAAAGTGCCAGCACCAGCTGCACTTTAAGAAAGCACCACATGTCTTGATGAGCTCCAAGAAAATGGAAAAAAGCCCAGTTCAAGTTGGAGGTGTCATCTTCCTCTAGCCAGCTGGGTGACACAAAGCTGAAAGCGATGAAGTGCTAATTAGAGGTTGATGAACAGAATCTCAGAGTGGAAACTTGTCAAAATAGCCTCTACTGAATCATAGCCATGTAAGTCTGCCCTTATCTCCCCATACAGAACACTGTCAGAGCCAGAAAAAGGCAGTGTGAATCCAAATATCTATATGGTTAGGTTACATGTTTTATCTCATACCATATGTCCATTTTATCTTGTAGTTATTTTAAAATTACCTTTTTTTTTCTTTTAATGCAGATATATCTTTTTCCCCAGTTAATTCTCTTAGAATGTCTAGACTCTGTTGCAGAAGGAGCAATCAGACTTTTTTTTTGTTTGTAAAGATATATTTTCTAACTAATTCCTATAAGGAAAAAAAAAAAAAAAAAAAAAAAAAGCAAAAAAACCCAACCAACCAACAAAAAAAAAACCCAAACCAACCAATCAACAAAAAACCCCAACCCCCCACAATTCTTCCAATGCTAAGTAAGAATAAGCAAATAGCTATTTCTCAATGAGAAATATGAGTAAGATCACATAAAAGAAAAATGAGGAAATTAACTGAACTTAAGATCATGCTTAGAATAGGTCTGAGTTTAGAATTGTTCTTCACTAAAAAGAAAAGTGGTGGGGGGAGGTTTTGGCTGGCAGGTGAGTTTGGTGCTTTTTTGTTCTTTTTAAGTGATGTTGAAGTGCTGGCTTTTTTTGGCGAGCATCTTGTTCTAATTGGACTGAATGCAGAAATGTTTAGCAGTGCTGACAGGCAAGTACAGGCAGGGTGGTTTCACTTCTAGAAACAGCAGGAGCTACTGCTCACACAGCAACAGCAGGTGCTCCAAGCTGGGCTGGCAGGACACCTGAAATTTCACAATTTCACAAATGCGTCTCTTGCTCTTCCCTCCACCCCATATTTCCCCCCTTCTTCCACCTTATCTATTCATCCTAACTATTGCTATCCTTACAAATGTTAGCGTCACTACATCCCTCCAGGTCTTAAATCGGCAAAGCCCTTATGCACATGTTACCAGCTTCAGTGGGAGACAAATACGTGCTGAATATTAAGAGCAAATTCAAAGGTTCTCTTTATACTGGATGACAAAATCCAATTAGTAAAAATGAAAATCTGAAGGTAGAGAGGACAGTTGAAACCATTCCCATGCTAATGCAGATGTACGACACTGCAGCAGCAACTACTTGGTGTATGTGTGTACTATGCTAGACACATATATTTGGGTGATCATCTTGGCATCAGAATATCTTATTTGGCACTTTTTAGAAGCTTTTTCAAATTACACTGCATTGACACCCAGGAACTAACTGACTTTATGACAACTACCTGTTTCTTATTAATATTGGGCGTTTTGTAAACTGTATGTAGTAAAATGATCAACTTGTGAACATTATGTAGCTTGTGGGATAAAATCTCATCAGGATTAAATTTCATCAATAACTGAGTAATTCTGCAACATCTTTCAGCCCATATGCTAACAAGTCCAGCAAAACCAAACTACACAGAGCTGAAACATTCACAGAAGCCCTTCCCTTTGTGCTCTAAATTTTATTCTTGGGAGGTATCGCATGTTCCTGTGCAATTGATGCTAGCTAATATAATCTATTTTTTAATACAATCTGAGTGTATTAAGATCTAAAATATCAAAGTTAAAGACCTTTGTTGATTTCAACAGAAAAGAAAAAGATGATGAAAACTTCAGAAGTTAGTCACAACACAAAAGAACACAGCCCTTGTCCTGAAGAGCACACAATTTAGGAATAAAAATCCAGAGCCCTGATTGTTTTAAGTAAACAGTATGGGCTATTCAAAAATCACACTTTAAATATTTAATAACTTATAAGATTCTAGTCAGTGTTTTGTTCTGTTAGCCTACTGCTTCAGAAACCTAGTTCAGATTAATTGTTGTCTCAAAAAAAGAAAAAAAAAAGAGAAAGAATCCATGCTCTTTTGAAAATGTCAACTCCCATTAAACTAGCTCTCCAAAATAATGATGTTCATCTGATTTTTTCCTCTTTGATTAGGCTTGTATAATTCTGTATTATCTTGGTAGCTTTGATGCCAAACAAGATTAAATTGTCATGTATAGTATATTAAATTTATAATCTGAATAAAAAAAACACTTATAAAGCACTCAGAACCAGTATCTAGGGACACAGCTATGACATTTACATAATTTTCACAACTGACATGCCATTATTTCCTAATTATTTATGGCCAATTATCAATTGCTGGTCAATGCTTGGAATCAGTCACTATAATTATTTCCCTATGGCCTCTTGTTTAGGTGTAACAGAGACAGTTTTATCAAGCCTCAGCACAGCACCAACATATGCATTTCCTCGGCAAAGTGATACTATTTTTTGCTGTCTTACATGTGATTTTTCTTCAGTACAAGGAAAAAATACTTCAACTAAAAACTAAAAGCTTTAAAGCAGCATTTTGTTACTTCTGACGTTATTCAAAACTCCTGTACAAAACACACAGAGAATTCTCCAGACAGAAAACAAAACAAAAAAAACCCAAAAAACAAAAACCAAACCAAAACACCAAAACTGATGTAGTAGGAGAATCCTGTTCAAAAATAATGTGATCTTATTTTCTATCGTCTTCTCTTTTCCATTTTTTCTTTCAGAACATTTTCATTTTTCCCTTTTGTATTTTATAAAAATGGAGGAAATAATAGCTGATTTCTGCCCTCATATCTAGATTTCACTTCCACTCAGATCAGTCCTAAAGCATGCAAACAAAAATCTGCATTTGAATTCCTAATGATTCTTCCTATTGTCTCATTGCTGCTACAACCTGTCAATCACTGCTGAAAAGTGCTAATCACTCCCAGAGATCCCAGTTTCACAGACAAAAGTACCAGTCACCAAAAAAATAATACCAATTGGTCATGGATGGAAGGCAAATCTCACTGGGGATCTAACTGCACAATGGAGTTCATTAAGTCCATTTTGCTGTAGTCTAGCTCTGCTAGCAGCATCCAACAGTTTGAGACTTTAATTTCAAAGTCAGCTAAAATCCACTGAAGTAACTTATATTCATTAGCTAGGCTTTAACTGAACTGCTGTGAAATCTCTTGGCTGCAAGGGCCTTTAGTAGAAGTGGCAGCTTTCATTTTCAATTTAAGGAAAATAGATCTAGTCAGATTTTGGGTATTTCTTTCTTAATCAGTCTGCTTTTTATGGACACTTATTTCTTCACAAAGTTGTTTTTTTTTTTTAATTAATTGTATACATCTTTGACTAGTAATACACATGAGAGAATATCTTGCAATTAATACTCCATACCTGATCAGTTCCCCTCTGTTACGACATTCCACTTTAGTAGAAAGAAGTAGTAACAATGAGTATATACCACGCGTCATAAAGAACTGTTGCCTTGGGTCACGGAAACTATATTTTGTATTACAAAGGGGAAGATAGATAATTCAGTAGTCTTGACATCTAAAACCCACTTTTTTTTTTAAGCCTCAGTGCAGATTGCACTGTTTGCATTTAAAACTATAAACACAGACTGTGTTTTCCTGTTACATCAACTAAATACTTAAGTATGTTTGATCTTAATAAACTATAATTAAGCAATATACAGTAATTACCTTTTAGAACTCCCTATAGTGATTATTACCTCTGTAGTTGACTAGAGGAGGCTAAGAATGTGCAATAATTGATTTCTATTGGTCATATGCATTCTACTTCCTATTTCTTTGAGAAGGAAAATATTTTAAATGAGTGAAACTTCTCTGTAGAAAAGTAAGGTTCATCTGGTTTCAAACAGACACTACTGCAATCAGGAACTCCTGACACAGTTGATGTTGAAGATACATTTACTGATTATTGCAGTGGAAGGACCACCCCTGAAAAAAACTATAGTTACATTAAAAACTGTTTGCAGAGAAGCATAATTTGTATATGGCTTTGTGCAATGTGTATCTGCCTGTTTGGCATGGTTGGATTTCAGTACGGTTACAGCTGATCATTCTGAATGCTTCTTACTTCAACAGAAACCCTCATTTCCCAGCCTTAGGGTGCTCCCGTAGCACACTCAGTGCCCGTAGTGCTGCAGAAGTACTTATTTTATTCCTTTATTTTTTTCACACAATGATGTCCAACACCTGAAAAGCATACTTTATGCTGTTGTTGTTGTTTTCCCTTTTTAAACTGTTACTGCACTTTAGGTGACTTTCTCACAGTTAAAATAAATAGCAAGCTTCAGAACAATGACTGCAAAGCAGTATACAGGTCCAAAACACAGGTTCATCCATATACTTCTTGCATGACTACAGTGCCCATTCTTTTGGGTTTCTGATTTTAATACAAATAATGCAACTCAAACGACTGCACACATGCTGAATCAGGAGGAGAGGCAAACTTGCACTTCAGATATGCTCACTTTGTGATACAAGCCACTCTAGGCACATTAATTCAGAAGTATATTAATCCACAGTGCCACCTAGCCACCTGTGTATATTTAGTTTAAATGCGACAAAAAGAAAAGCCTTCTAAACTGTAAAAACTGCTAACCCTCTACCCTTCCCCTCTCCTCCAGTTGCTGGATGTAGATGGAGTAGAATAATAATAAAAAAAATATCCCGAGGTGTTTATAGCAACTGTTACTGACCTAAAGGAAACCTGCAAATCTTTGCTACAGCTCTGTGTTACACTGTTATTACTCCAAACAACATAAACTACGATATTAGCTGCACTGAATTAAAATGAAGCATTCTATAAACACCTGCTTTGTTGTACAAAAATTGTTTCCCTGAAACATGGAACCTCTTTCCCTCTCTTCTCTTTTTCCTTCTCTTCAGCTCTAGCCTTAGAACTAAATTAGATTTTACATTATGTTTATGTTGCAAGAACATTTTAAAGCTTCAGCAAGTATCTAATTTATTTTAGGTCTTATTATTGTAAAAATAATAAAGTCCGGCTAGGAGATATTAAAAGACATCCTAATAGATATTCTCAACCAGTAATATTCCCACAGCAATTTTAACGCATACCCTGAATACACCAAACCTCTTTGACAGAATACTCAAAGCACAGTGTAGTTCCCAGCTCAAGGTATGACAGAAAGGAGTTGCTTTTAAAACTTCTTTCTCCTTTGACAGAAACTGCACAATATTCCCTGACTACCTTTTACTATTTTCACAGGAAAGGAAAGAAAGTACAAGAATTTAAATGTCCCCAACAGCTATCCAAAGCAAAGCCTGTGGCTAGTGTCTGTCCCACCCAGCGAGAGGCAGAATGCGCCAAACTTTATATTTTCTGGCATTTGTGCCACTTCCAGGGAGGGTAGAGTTCAGTTGGACATTAACTACATAGCACAACTTAGTGTGTGACACAGTGGGTTGAGGATACACTTGGAAGCACTCCCAACCACACAGGGTCTTGGCAGACAGGCACTCCCCTTTGCAGGCTCCAAGTGAGCTCCATTGGTTTTGGAGGCTGAACAAGACAAGTTGACCCAAGAACTGAGAGGTGGCCCAAAAGCCTGGAGAGACTTTTCTGTCCCCTTCATGTAGCAGTTTACACCCAGCCTCTCTCTATGTTACCACTGATAAGATATATGAACATGATTTCAAGGCAAATGCTTTATTTAAAAATAATTACAGTTAACAACAGTTTCTTTAGAATCCTATTAACATGTAACATCTGCAAAAAAATCTGAACTTTAAGAGTATTTTCAAGGAAGCTGAATAAGGGAAACCACTCAGGTCCTCATTCCTGTAAAACCTGCCATCAGTCTCTACCGATACAAAAAAAAAATTCCTACTGTAGGCACTCTGTTTGCCTGGCTTCCCATGCCTTCTGTCCTTGCTTAATGTCACTTTCCTATGTCTTAGCTCTGCTTCCCTATTATCCTTACCCATAGATTCATAATTTCCCAGGTTTCTGCACTGCTGTTGTCCCAGCATTACCATTCAAAGGAAATGCTACCTCTCTTTATACCCACCACCTACTTCTTGCCCTCCTCTTGCTTTAATTCTTTCCAGCTTCCAGGCCTCCACAATTTGCCTTAGGTCTCCCACACCCACAACAATGCTGAGATCTCTGACTTGGCCCACCAGGCTAAAGAAGGGCCAATAGGCCAGTCTATTCTAAAAATGCCTCAGAAGGTAATTCTAAACATTATCCTGTATGCATTTAGTTAGATCTCTGCACAAAGATGTCACACAGAGAAAGCTTAAGGTGGAGGGGAAAAGAAAAACCAGAAAAGAAACTTTAAGACATAAGTTTTCCCACTTCAATACAGACAATTTTTCACCCTTATTCAATTTCCTATGAGTAGAACCAATGATCCTTCCCTGCTTTTTGTCCCTTTTAAAGAAAGCAAGCTAATTTTAAAAAACTGGCACAAAAAGAGCACACTTAATATACCAAAAAAAAAGTGCCAAGGAGCAAGAGACAAACAAATAGATGGGTTGTTTCTGACACAGGATAAAATAAACTGTTCTTACTTCACAGTTTTCTTGTGAGTAAAATGGCCAGTTTCCATTCCATTCCCCCTCTCCCCCCACCACCCACCCCTTGATACCAGACTTAGGCCGGTGCCAGGGGACTGCAGACTCTGTTTCTTCCACAGTTTATTTTTTATTCTCTTAATATCCTATTCTGATGATTCATTTGTTAACCTCTTCCTTTCTTAGCACAAGGTACATATTGAAATGCACGCTCATGTTCCTCTCCTTCCTGACTTCCTGAACCTTCACTGGCATCTTTTTCCTATTAAACACTTGGTCCTGACAACAATATAAAACTAAACTAATAGGCCAAAATATACTGAATATATTGACAAGGTGAAAAAAAAAAAAAAAAAAAAAAAAAAAAAAAAAAAAAAAAGAGAGACTCAACTGGTGAGAATTAAAGGACACAGAATAATAAGATTAAAAAAAAAAATAATCATGGTTTGAAAGTTAAATTTTGGAGGCAACCCTTCAACCCCATCAACTTCACAACAAATTCCACTGTCTAATACCAGCTTGATCAATATAAGGTATGGGCTATTTCAATGGATCCTGTCTGGTTTTGGTAGAAGTAAAAACATTAAAGTTCAGGGTTTCCTTTGGGTCCTAGTCTCATCCTTCACAATGGAGTTTCTGCATAACTTCAATACTGGTTATTTCATATGAAAGTAAATGTAGAAGGCAGGATGATGACTGACATCTGATCCAAGACAATGGGGTAAGGACCCAGTGCCTGGTAGCCTTGTGCTTTGACAGGCTTTTTCTCCTGGTGACTGTTAGCCATTGTTTGATAACTACAGACTTCCCTTCCCACAGACCTTTCTGAACTCTGCTGTCTTTGAACAACACATGAAATGCGAAGGAAAGTATTTACCAGCCAGTAATTACAAGCCACCCCTCATGTAAAGGTAAACGGTAATGAGGAATGTGCAAAGAATAGTTAGCACTGTCAAAAGAAAAAAAAAGAGAAAGCTTGTAAAAAGTAAAGCCATACAAAATGCCTTATAGACTTATCCTGCAGTAACTGTATCAATTAACCGTGCTAAAAGCCCTAACTCAGATGGGCACTGCACACAGCATGTCTGCCAGTGTTTTATTATCAAGTCCATTATGATGAGTTCTTGTCCTAGACAAAAGGAGAACAGAAAAAGAATTCAGGCTGACAAATTAGACTTGAAATCAGTTTCATTTACATAACGACTGGAAGTTCATTAATAACAGAGTTTTAATTATTCATGCTCTTGTTTCACTAGATACAGCAGTTTTCCCCCTGCTGTGCTAGATGTCTGGATTAGCTAAAATGAACCATAGCAAACTGATAGAGTGCCCAGATTTCTTAAATTCTTTGCTGCTTTCAAACTACCAAAGAGAACACTTGGGGGTGGAGAAGTAGGAGAGGACAGGGGGAGGGGAAGAAACCCTTTCCTTCAGCTATAACATGCTAATGAAGGAGATACTTGAATTCTGCTTTGGGTGCAAACTTTGATTTGACGAGAACTCAGCCTCAGAATCCAAGCCATAAGAAAAAGTTTGAGGAACAGAATCCAAATTCTGTATTGATCTGCCAACTTCGAGTTCCTTTTTTAAATCAGTTTAGACCAGTATCATCAACACTGGATATTTGTGTTGGGATACCTGGTGCGAGCAAAGAGCATTTCTAGAGAATAACCACATCTCAGTGTCTCACAGAGTTGTTTAGCATCTATGCTAAAATCATAGTGATTTAATAAATACAGTTTTCTCCCATATCTTCCATGGGATTTTGCTTTGTATGATTTCTCCAGGGTTAGCTTCATTTTAATTATAAAGTAGAATAAAGAAGGTCAGAACCTATTATATTTTCTACAGAAAAAATGAGATTACTAGGATCTTTGTAAAAAATTAATCAAAATGCAACAATGAATTGACAGCTTTATCTTGTAAGGATAAGTTTTTCCCATCACAGCATCTAACAAGTAACTCCCATTGACTTCAACATATCCTGCAGTGAAAGAATAGGACCTGTGGATTTTACATAACTATTTGCTATTCAGTGAAACCTGAGGGCCCTACTCTCCCGCTGCAGGATGCATGTAATACCCATTGAAATCAATGGGAATTACTCTTATGTCCTGCAGCACAACCAGGCCTCACAGCTACATGTTGTGAGCTATGAACACTGGCAGGTGGACAAAGTGAGGGATATATTTGAAGAATGATGCTTACTAAAAGCTGTAAGTTATACTTTGAAATTCTTCCTTTTTCTCATAGCATGTAACTAGGCATGAAACCACTGGCCTTTTCTTCCAAACCCTGAAGTTTTCTGAAAACAAAACAATGAATGGAATAAAAACATTTTGTGTATGAATGAAAGCAAACAAGTGATCTCTTAAGCTTTTACTGTTCACTGTTTGCTTTTTGCTGGAAACACCAGTAGTTCTTTTGCTCACTTTCTCTCTGTCCTTGAAAAATTAATGATATAGCTAGAAAAACATAATGATGAAAAGAGTCTTAAGAGGACAGAAAGGCAGGGATTCAATAGTCATCTGGATCATGTTTGCTCTCGTACTTTTTTTAGGATCCTTTTGTATTATGTTGCTGTGGGGGACAAAGAGGAGAGGTTTCCCCTGTATTTGTATTTGAATTCAGGTACAAGTAGTCAGCCATCTAATTTTTGCCAATATGTAGCATCTTCCAGTTCTATTTATTGGTAGAAGGTGCACACATCTTGTAGATCATGTCCATAATTGTCATTGTCGTGTGTCATTGAATGTGCACATTTTTATTTTATTTTATTTTATTTTTTAAATGGAAGCCAATTCTAAACTAAAGGAAAAGTAGAAGGCTGGAAGTGAGTACATTTAGGCTACACTGCATCTGTATCACTGTCCCTCATCAAATAGCCTACCTGTTGACCCTGGGCCAAACCATAAATCCCTCAGCCATACTGAAAGATAAGGAATATATTCATATATAATTATTCAGGGGAATTGTTCTACAAGGCCGGAAAAAAATTCTGGGAGTCACTGTTCACCAGTGTGAATAAGAAGTGCATAGATTGATCTTGTATTTTCAGGCCCTCTCCCTGGAAATAAGGCGACAGCATTTCCCTAACTGGTCGGTTTACTCCATGAATACATTCCTCAGTCAGGATATAGTGATGAACACAGTAAAAATCTGAAATGAAAAGAGCTGCTAGATTCCTGTTTGAGAAGATTTGGTTGATGTGGACAATTTCCTATCAGTCTGAGAGTGAAAAGGCATGAGGGTTGTATGGATGCATTAACCGTGTAATGTGTTTTCGATTGGACTTTGTGAGAATAATGTGAGTTTCTTACAGCCAGCTCCAAATTCAGCTTGTTCATAAAGTAACTTGTGCTAAGCTGACAGAATTGATAGGGTCTAGTGCAAAAAGAGATCTGCTTACCACAGAGGGTTTGCATGGACAGAGATCTCAGAAATTTGTCAAAAAGTGACCAAGTTTCTTCCAACCTAGTCTATGAATACATTTCATTCTTATTCTCACCAAGTTCCCAGACATACAATGTCTCTCACATTCCTATGGGAGATCCCATGTTTCTAACCATTCTTCTAATCTTTTAGGAAGCAGTTATCAGGCAGTTCCCATTGCACAGATGGCATGCAGTGCCTGACTGAACTAGCAGACTTGGTGCTGTCTCAATGCCTTTTACTGGCAAGAACTGACTGAATAGCCCTGATTGATACTCTTAGTACTAGCTGGACAATCTGCCTTGCTATGTTTAATACACAGACCATGTGGCTGTTGGGAGACACTTTTTTTAACAGCTTTTTAACAATTTACAAGGGCAGCTTTTTTGATAAATTATCTCTACTGGTTTTAACATGTTGCTGTCTCTACACGTTCTTTGTCTATCACTGGATATTCTAAAAAAACCCGTCACTTGTATCTCAGAGTGGTTTATTTTCAGTTGTTTTGAAGTTTTAGAATATAATTCTACAGTGCAAAATCCTGGAAAATAACTTAGTGAAAAAGTGTCACAAATGCGGTCAGGAAAAAATATGGACACACATATCACCTCCTTGTCATTGACAGATCACGTTTCTGAAAAAACTAACAAGAGATAGAAGCTTTAAACAACACATTAGAGCAAATTAAACAGACTGAAGGATTCACAGATTGCTATTCTGGCCCACATTTTCAAATATTCTAAATTCAAACCTAGCCAAGACTTGACTGTCTGAGGCCTTAGGCTTACAAACAGACCCCTTAATAAACTTTTACATAAGAAATTAAAGATGAAAACTACCTACCTTTGATCACTTCTTTTTGAAAAAAGTGACCCACAGCACATGATTTTGAACTTGCCAGACCTAACAGTTTTCTTTAAATCAAGTCAGAAGCTCAGACCCATTTGGCCCACTGCACAGTATGTGATGCAATGAACATGCATTTTTCCACACTGTTAATAAGAGAATTATGTACTGCCTCTTCTTTAAGGAGGATACTCAGGTGGAGGGGAAGAGACAAAAGAAAGTTATTTTTCAGATCTATTCTTTGTTATCTCCGTTTACCACATTTACAGTCCTCGTGGTCTTACCTACTCTCACCAGGTAATTTCCAGTTATTCACTAGTTTCCCTTTAGCCTCAATAAGGAAATCTTCAAGTAAGGTTAGTGGAGAAGATTAAGACGGCATTAAGATTAAGTCTGAAATGTTCTGCTACCAATTAGCCCTCTAGTATTTCTGTAAGCCTTGAATTTTTGATGCGATCAATGACACCAACTGGAACCATCTTCTGTGGAGTGGTTATTAAAGATATAAAAATCAATACAAAGATGATACTTGGAAATCTATATCACAAGATAATGAATCACCATGAGAGCCAGCTAAGAAGGAATGTCAGCAAACCAAACAGAAGGTTTGTGCATAACAAATTATTTGATGCCAGTAGAGTTTAAGCTAAATTTTGCATGAGACAGAAGTCTTCAGGCAACACTTATGATACATTTGCATGGCAAGGTTTTAATGAGATGAAGACACAAGACCAACCATGCACAGGGCTTTCTGTGCATTAAAGAGAGACAGAAGGAGTGAGAGATGATTGAGACATATGGGATTAAGACAATAATGCTATAATTTGACTTTAATGACAAAACAGCATCAAAACCTTTCTCTGTCAGTAATCCTCATTCAATTTCTTTAAAATCAAACATTATTTGCCTGCACCTTAAATGCTGACTGTTATTGGAGTTGTGTATTGGAGCTTCACAGGATACTCCAAATTTAATTTGAACTAGGGATTGATTTAGTTGGCTTCAAAGACAGGTTTTCCTTTCCAAAATTGAGCTAGCGCATGACTTTGCAAGTTCATCTGGGTTTACTGCTTGACACAATTGTATGAGACTTTACAGCATTTATGGTACGTTTTGCCCTGCTGATCTCTTGTTCACTCACATGTACAGACACACATACAGACAACTATTAAAGCAAACACTCTTGCTGCTCCCCCCACCTTTTCCTTGGGAAATACGTTCCTCACTAAAAGCTACTGATTTTAAAGACTCACACAGTTCACATCCATATTATATGAAAAACAATCACTTTGAACTTCTAATATATCAATCAGAAGGCTCTTAGAGCATTTTACTATCATTAGTTATGCTAAAACTTTTCTGAAAGATGAGAACAGCACATTCTCCATTCTCATTTTTCAGATCATTCACTGTACTGAGGTATGTAAAAAAACAAACATTAAGATATGACAAGGTCTTAGGCAACTTAAATTGTCTTTGGCTGTGGGACATTTACCTGCTAATTGCCTATCTTGTCTATTTAAACTGTGAGATCGTTGGAATACATCTAGATTACTATGACTCAGTCTCAACCAGGGCCTCTGAACACTAATGGAATTCAAATGAATGATATTAATAAAAATCAGATAATAGTATCCAACAGGAAGTCTAGATGATCCAGAATGACATGTCCTATAATGCATTTTATTCTGATGTAGCTGCAAAGACAATGTTAGCCTAAAATTCATATAGCTTTACTCCAACTTTCTTTTTTAGTATAAATTTTTTCTTTATACAAACTGAATATATTCCTTTTTAGACTCCATATTCCCTTTCAAGTGCTATTTGCTCTTATTCCATAGGATTAGGGCTCTTTGAATGCACCTATTGTGGTACAACAACAAATGCTTGTTTCCTTGTTTTTCCTAGGCACACATAGCTTTCACATTTGCAGCTGATAAGTAGCAACACTCACAGATGACCATGCTCACAATCACATCTTATTGTGCTTTTAACAGGACACTAAATGCAAGCACATCATTCTTTGTTAATTAGTAACTGTATGTTGGTTGACAGCCACTAGATTTTTTTTTTTTTTAATCTTTAGTCGCAATTTCTCACCTATGCCAAATCCCCTCTCCAAAGCATGACACTAAAAGGTAACAGCTGTTCAGATCCTCAACACAGTACACACATACCTACAATGGTTGTATCATTTGAGAATTGGCCCTTTGTCCTGTAATGAAGAAAAACACCAAAACATTGCAGCAACTCTACTGCTATCTGCTAGAGGTTAGCTGGCAAGTTAGTGAATTATCCATCTAGTTGCATAGCAAAGCTACTTCAAAACTGAATAGAGAAATAAAGAAGAGCTGTGACATACTTTGTGCAGTTTTCACCAGTCATTGCAGTTTTGACTTGATTTGTTTCCCTCCCTCTTTGCATCTTGAGTCTTTGAAGGCAAATGAACCATTCGGTGTCATAAAACAAGGAGAACTAGAACAGCCTTCAGTAAAAACAAAAACTAACGGAAAAAGGAGATCTTTTGCAAGCAACATTTCACATGGCTCAAAACGTCTTTGCCACAGTTTAAATTCTGCAGCCTTGCGATTGTTCTGACACCTCTTTATTGTTCCTTTTAAGTGCAAATGCCTAGGTAGCATCACTATAAATGAAACAGTAGTGTTCACAGATTGCATTCAACGGCTGTTAGAGCTTTTTCTCCTTCATCTGCACAATTTGCATCTATTATAGGCTCAGGAATATAGCTTTTGCTGCTTCTCAGTGGCCTCAGAAGGGCACAAGAACCCCCCCCTAAAGAACTGCAGTGAGGTTGATCTTTAAAGTCCTTCCTAGAGGCAGCCCCACTATGTTGCTTACTAAGGGATGGGAGGAGGGGAAGAAACTGGTATGGTGAACACTTTGAAAGACACCACCTGTGATGTGCGATGCAAGTTCTCTGAATGATCTCATTTTGTGATATTCGCCACAAAATTTAGGGTGTTTAATTTGAATTGCTAATAAAGGTGCAGAGCCCTAGTCTGAGACTGCAGCACAGGCGTTCATGGCCTCCTGAGCATGGATCTGAGGGGTTTTGCACAGTGATTTGTGCAGTAGTCTGCCTCTGGGGTGCAAGAAAGAGGTGGGTGAATACATTTTGTACCTGTGAAATTCACATTTCTTTCACAGCACCTCAGGGAAAAAGAGTGTATGGAGAACAGACTGTATCATCTCTCTTAATTCCCTATTATCAGTTATGTGCTGAGAATATTTTAACAAGGGGCTCCTTCAAAAATTAACCACTATGGCCTGAGCTAAACCCTTGGCTGGTAGCAGGGAAGTGTTTTCATGCAGAGCAAGATAAGATGCAGGAGATGCTTTGTGTTTGCTTTCTGATTGCTCAAACCAAGAGAGAAGACAACGGCTCCTAAAAAATCAAATACACAACATGCAAAAGCTGCCTATTATTTATTTCTGAGAAAATAATATTTTGATGATTTGACTGTTCTCCTTTGATAAACAAAGGAAGTTTTATAGATGAGATCCAGAACCATTGCCCCTTTTGTGGACTGTTTGCAATAATTGACAGGTATAGTCCAAAATGGCACACTCCAGTAACTAAAATACTAAAACTGTGAGTTGTTTATGGAAGAAACTTATAGTATTTATGTTTAGTACTTAGAGTAGGCCTGATTTAGGAAGAAACCTTTATGGTATGGTATCAATTATAACCAGGCTAGAGATGATAGCATATTAAATGTGTTTTTATTACCCTGTACAATTATTAGCACACAAGTCCAACATTTCAATAGTCACACTACAGTGTGTGATGCCATTGATGTTCAGGTAATACACACAATAATTGTCCCTTCTGTCATGAGACTCCACTATTACCATATTCACATAAGGTGAAAACAAAGAGGTTACTGCTATTATTATTTTTTTTCTTTGTTGTGTCTCTCAGGAATCAGAAGATAAGCCAAAGCCAGGAGATGGGAATTCATTGTAATAGGCCACCCTGCTGATCAACTAAAACAATAAAGTTATCGTATGTTTTATCTCCATGAAAATGCAATGGGATTATATTATTTTATCATGTTTTACTAGCAAGGCATAGTTGTATACAGCCTCTCCATGGAGCACACAAAGTACTGAGACTGGGAAATTGAAAAAAAAGGAGTTAGGTGTACAGAAAGACTTTTTCTTCCACTCTGATCAATAGAACGAAAATCTGAAGAATCACTGACACAACATCTTTCATATTCTCATGCTTTTTCTAAATAGAGAACATATTTCACTTACAGAAGTGAACTTTTATAAATGCAGTTGGAGCCTGCATTATCTGTTCTTTGGATCCTAGTCATTTGCTTAAAGTCTTTTTCTTTGTCATACTTTTTTCTTATAAAAGAAAAGAATTAGGTAAAATCTCTTCAATGACCATACGAATTTATAAGCAAATACTGCATTTGCATATCTAGCTTTCATGCAATACAAAGTAAACCCCTCTTTAAACACATAATAGAAACATTTTCCTGAAGACAGATACTTGTTTCAAATGTTTTGTTCCATAGTTAAAAGAAGTGAGATTTCCTCACATAACTTACAACAAACTACTGTAAAATACTAACCTTACTGATTTCTTACCTTTCTATTTTAAGCTGAAATTTGTCTATTACTGCCTTAAACACCTTGCAGCATGACTTCAGAGTCCCACTACAGTTACGTCATCAAATGTGCTGCTATTATTCTTTTATAAATTTGAAACAGAGACACAGAAGTGCAAATCATAATTCTTCAACTTTCTAAACTAGGTAGTAGCTATACAGAATATAGATTTTTTTTCAACCACTCTAAACATTCTAGCAATTCATTTTCAGCTATACCATTTACCTACCTAGCACAAAATTAATTTCTATAACATACTATGATTCTCCAAATAAACTTATATAAAGACAGGTTTTCTTCTATTAGGAGGATAAAAAAGTCTTTAAGATGAAGTTACAGCATGATGTTACTAGTATTGAAATGAGAGCAAGTACTACCGTAGCTTACAAAATGCTATTAAAGTTCAGAAAGTCTACAAGAATTACATTTGCCACTAAGCTCACTTGCTGCCCAGTTGTCCCTGCCCAATGACCTAGAGATTGTCCATTATTACTAGAAAAGAAGAGTTGAGTAAAGATAACACAGAAGATGTAAAAGAAGCACGGTATACATTTATGTATATCTATGAATTTCATGTTCATATTCCTCTATTTCCCACTAAAACTGTATTTGAAACAAGGTAATTAAATTAGACTACTGGTAGAAGTCCAAGAGAGATTAGCTCAATCAGACAGAAAAATCCCAATAGCTTCACTGATATTCGGTTGCACCCTTCCAGACAGAGAGGTGAATACAGAACAAACAGATGCAAGCAGGAAGATAACCACTTGGCAAAACCTGGAGACAAGAGCACAGTAGCCAGCTAAGTACAATCATCCAAGTAGGACAGGGGGCCTAGAAAATGGTTCATTAGGAACCCCTGCAAGGCTTTTCAGCCCCACGTGGCACCCTTTTCAGACCCTTGACACCAAATGCCAAATGCTACTGGCCCCTCTCTCAAAAGTAGCATTTTTTTTGAATTGTCACTGTGGCTGCACAAGCAGTGCCAGGAGTCACCCCTCTCACTTGCCTCATGCTTCCCACCACCTGGTGCTGGCAAAGATCCCTTTGGCTGGCAAGGCAGTGAGACTTTATTTTTCCTTGTGGCTCTTTTGTAAAGGGTACAATGTGGATCATTGTCTCCTTACATATAATTAAGTGCTTAAGTGGCAGCATGTCATGCTACAGTCTTAGCCTGGGTCCTGAGCTCGTTTGCAGGCTCAGAGGGCTCACAGGCAGCATTGCATTGAATAACAATGGTGAAAAATGCCAAAGGTAGAGTTAATTTCACCTAGGGGACAAATGAACATGAAAAATTTAGAGGGGCCCACCTTCAACTTGATCAGAAATGCTTTAAGGAAAGGATAAAAGGAAACAGTGACAAAGAAGAAGCCAAATTAAGTCTGCCACAGTAGGATCTCCAACCCCTCATGGGTCTCTTACCCAAGATTAGGTCTCATTGTGTCCAGCTTCAGGTGAAGTGATGTCCCTGGAGTACTCTAACCTACAGGAAGCATAAAATCAAAACCAAAACATATTAGTGAATTTAAAATACAAACATGGCAAGCAATAAAAACCCAAAACATGTTAAATTCACTCACATCCCTGGCCAGAAATTAATCTATATTTATCCAGCAAAGGGAAGGATGTGGGGAACTTTTCTTCCTTGGTTAGTGAACCCTGAGGAGTGCCAGAAGAGAGAGAGAGAGAGGGAGGGAGGCAGGCAGGCAGGCAGGCAGGCAGGCAGGAAGGAAGGCAGGAAGGAAGGCAGGAAGGCAGGAAGGCAGGAAGGAAGGCAGGAAGGCAGGAAGGCAGGAAGGCAGGAAGGCAGGAAGGCAGGAAGGCAGGAAGGCAGGAAGGAAGGAAGGAAGGAAGGAAGGAAGGAAGGAAGGAAGGAAGGAAGGAAGGAAGGAAGGAAGGAAGGAAGGAAGGAAGGAAGGAAGGAAGGAAGGAAGGAAGGAAGGAAGGAAGGAAGGAAGGAAGGAAGGAAGGAAGGAAGGAAGGAAGGAAGGAAGGAAGGAAGGAAGGAAGGAAGGAAGGAAGGAAGGCAGGAAGGCAGGAAGGCAGGAAGGCAGGAAGGCAGGAAGGCAGGAAGGAAGGAAGGAAGGAAGGAAGGAACGAACGAAGGAACGAAGGAACGAAGGGAGTGGCTGAATGAATTCAGGAACTCAGTTTGGTGGCTAAGAACAGGTGAAAAACTGCTGAATCCCATGTAGCAGTGGAAGGGGGCTAATAAAATAAAATTTTAAAACCACAACATACCCAAACCAATCAATTCTTAATCTTCAATCGTTAGCTATTTGAAGAGAGCATTGTTGCCACCTGCCTGTATTGATCCTGAAAATTAAGGTAATTCAGTGGAAAGCTGCCACCACCATTAAATCTGAATTTCTTTCTTGTCCAGAGGGAAAGTAGTTGCCTTTGGAGACTGAATAAAGACAAGTCTGAATTCTTCTCCAAGCATGGATCCAGTCAGAAAGACAAAGGGGTTATTTTGATTTGCAAACCACTGCTTCCTTTCATGTTTTTTTCTTGAAGTGGCATGTGCTTCTTTAAAAGAAGCAGGCTCTCAGCTTGCCATGGGACCCCATTGTTTTCTATCAGTGGTTGAAGTAAACCTGCCGAAATATGCTTGATTTCTCTTAAATTTCAAAGTGGTGGCCAATAGTGGCAAATAGGTTCAAAGTGATCTTAGCCACTTCAGTTTTAAAACTCCCTCAACACTTGCTGTGAAACAAAACACAGTGAAGCCTCTCTCATCATCATCATCTGTGAAATTCTGGTCAAGCCTTACTTTCAGCTATCCTCATTCAAATCTGGAGATGTTCTTTTGAAATCAACACAGAGGATGTTAGATTCCCAACTAATGCAAATTTCCACTGAATTCAGTGAAGTTACTTCAGGATTTGGCTTTGTGGCTAAACTCATTGTTCCACAGGCTTAACTGAGTGCACAGTATTCTTCCCCACCCCCCCAACTTAATCTTTCCATCCAACTCCGTCTCACTTTCTCCTTTACTTGCTCTTGGTATTTGATAACAGCCCCAGACTTATTCTTTGCCAGATGAAGCAGACAAGTGTTTAATTACTCACTTTTATTATTTTTTTAAACATTTATCTTATCTGTGGTTCTGTCTTAAATAATAAGAATTAATAAATAATAAAGTGATTTGCATGTGTCTGGAAGCCAATAAATGTTTCCTATTCTTTCATACATTTCTGATCCAATCAAAAATATTTTATTAGAAGAAATGATTACGTAAATGTTATGGGAGAGGGGAGCATGAAACTGGGGTTATTAATAACTGAGCACTCAAAGAATTCTCCAGACTAAATAGGCTACAAGAATTTGACTCTAAGCTGAGAAAGAAGATCTTTAATGTTATCAAAGGAGAGAAAAAGAGAATGACAGCTTTGCAGAAAAACCCCCAAACATATGAATAAAAGCTTATTTTGGAATTGATACCCAGAGTAGTAAATGAGAAACTAAATCAAGCTCACAGCTAAGACACAGGAGCTCTATTATTGTATCAGTTCTGATCACTGTGCAGCCTCAAGTAAGAAACTTCTTTAATATCTGTATCTAATGGTTCAAATTGAGATATTGATACTATCTTTAAAGAGCTTTGACATCCTTGATGCTAAGTATGATTATTATGGCATGCTGGGGTCTGTGGCATGGTTTTTGAAAGCAAAAACTGCTAGTTTCAAGCACAGAAGTAGCATATGTTCAATTTAAAATTCAAATGTATTTATAACTGAAAGCTAATGGCAATGTCATTTATTCACTTACCAATTTACAATAGGCCATATGAAGCAATCAATTTTTAAATATATTTATTGGTATTGTAGAGAGAAAAAGGAGTTAAAAAGTAGCTGAGATTGATCAGGAGCTGCAGTGTACTATAAAGTGGTGAATGCTGCCCTCTGTCTCAGGTTGGCAATGGTCACTTATTTAGAAGTGGTCTATTTTCAAAGAGAGGGAGAGACAGGAAAGGTTGGTGCTCAACAGCTTTCCTTAATACTTTGGTCTGTAATAGTTTAATTAAAACTCTAAATGCTTAAAATGATATCATGTTAGAAAGAAATTTCCTCAGGGATTAAAGGTTGTAGTTATTTTAAAATAATGTTTTTCAAATATCTGTGACACAGAAGAAGAGCTATTTTCTTTTATGTATCTTTATCTTGAATAGATCATATAAAAGAGTCATGTCAGCATTAAACCTACAGGCCCATGGAAGATGGCTTCTTTTACATGGATCTTTTTTTTTTTGAACAATTTAAGAATACATATAACTTATTTCAATGTATTATTTTACAGTTTTAGGCAAGATTTAATAACAAAGGAAGGCACAGTTTTCTTTATCCGTTCACACAGTGGAGGAAAGCTTAGACCATTTCACTGAAAGATAGTGTGATTGAGATGTATATGTCTGCAGCTTAAACATAACAGCTTTAGAATTTGCTGAAGATTATGCTTGTGTTATTCTGCTGTTGATACACCACTGCTTTTTTAAAAAAAAGCGTGAACAGGTCTAAGAAATAGAACAAAATGATTTTATTGTGCTCATTCTCCTAGAAATTCGGGACCATCTTTCCCCTTAAAATTTACATCTTCCCTTGTAGTGCCTGCACCCTTTGCATTAGTTTGAGAAGTGAGGGAGATTTCCCCTTATTTCCAGATGAGGGAGAAAATTTCTATTACAGAAGGTAGATGTTAGAGGCACTGCTGCATCTCCATCCTCCCCATACCAAGTCTGCCCACAGGAAGCCCAGAGCCTACCTGCCTTGCTGATCGCCTGCCTGGCATGTTGATCCCCAGGAAAGAAACATTAGACCTGGTGTCCTGAGTGCAAGACTCAGTTTTATTCTCCTACCTCCTCCTGCCTAAAATCGAGTGCTGCTGGGAGTGGTAGTAGAGGAAGTATGGAATAGAAGAGATGGTTACAGGCCACATATATAGCAAGTAGGATTTGCCCCACCCCCCACCCCCCACCCCCCCCACCCCCGCTGCAGTCTTTTATAACTCACTTTATATTCAGACCAATACGGTACAACCATTCTGATATGGTAACAATTTATACCCATCTTGCACTCATGTGAATGACTATGTAGGGTTTAGGACAATAGGAAATCCAGCCCCGTGACTAAGTCCTAAAGCTCATCTTTTTAGAATAGAAGCTGGAAGAGAGAATGGATGCCTGTCTCTCAAGATGATAAAATGCGGTGTTCTAAATACAAGGCAGTATTTCTCCTGGGAATGTTTCATTTTGGGTTAGAGAGCAGTACTCTTTCCATAGCTGAAAAGAGAATTTTGTTTATCTTATGGGAGAAAGTTCAGAGCAGCTTTGGGAACAACCATCTCAGAATGAAATTGCAAACAGAAAGTAGAAATTGATAGGGCTTTTTGTTCACTGATCATACACGCTGACATAATAGTAATTAAAAAAAAAAAAAAAACAACAAAAAAAACCCAACAACTTTAATATATTAAAGGAAAAAGGAAACCCAAAGCAAATGTTCAAAGGAAGGATTTTTAGAAGCTATGAATGCAATACATGAAATCAAAAGACCCAGTGGAATCAGGTAAGGCGAGCAAAATACCCTGGGAAACCTCATAATGTGCTCTCAGCTGCACTTAACAGTGAAATTCACAGAATGAATCCTAAGAATTGCTTCCTATAAAAATGAGAAAATTCAAGGCAACTTTCAAATCTTCTAGCTTAAGTTTTTATTTCTGAGAAATGCAGATGTTGCACTAATTCCATATCCCTGTAAATAAGGAGATATACCAAAGCTTTTAGCATGCAAGATACCTCTTTTCCTTTTTTATTCAACAGGGGATATTTAGAATCAAGTGGAAATTAATGCAAGTGAATCTGAGTTTTTCAGCTATAGAAGTGGATGTTTGGGAAACTTAGTTTCCATGTCTTTAGCCCCTAACATGGCTTCTGATAAGGAAAGCACCTGTTTTGTGAGAAGCCATGTAATTAGAACTGATGGGAAGATAGAAAATCCTTTTTGCGACAACACTGCAGTTTTGAAACTAGTTGTTGCCCCTGCTTTGAGCTCATAAAAAGCCTTTTAAAGATTTGAAGAAAAAACAAACAAACAAACAAACAAAACAAACCAGTATTAAAGTGGTTATTTTGAGACTCAGTATAGTCTGCTGAGTATGCTCTATTCTGAACAGAGTTCTCACACTGAATTTGGCAGAACATAGGCTGAACCTAGGTCCTAAATTTCCCAAGCCAAGGCCATAGCCCACATAACATAAAAGTCTCCACAGGTTGATAGAGGTGTTTTGTTTTTTATGAGATGACATGTTTTGATCTACTTTGCATGTGACAGAGAAGTCTCCAGTTCAAGTTTTTCCCCAGTCATGTAGCCAAAAATTCAAATGGGTGGTGTTGGCATGGCAGGAACACTAGGATTTCTGAGGTGCTGTGGTCTTGGAAAAATCACTATGTGCACGTGGTGTGATTGTGATTAAACTGGTTAAAGGTGTCCTAGGGAAATGCAAGAGGCTTTGGCGGCTATATAGAGAGAGGTCTCTCCCTTATCTTCTTCATCTTACCAGTAGAAGATGTCTTTCTCAGACCCCTCAAAATGTGTAGTTCTTTATTTCTCTGCTCTTCATAGATTTTTTCCTACTGAAAACCACAGGCCTCCTCCCCAGCCCCATTTTCTTGTTTCTCCTCTGCAACAGCATCTATTCACTTATTTACATCTCCCCAGTTTCTAAGAAAAGACATCAACGGGAAGAGGGGAGAGAGAAAGGCTATGGACTTGACAGAGAGTTTAAGATGACACAAAATCAACAGTTAAAGGTCTCAATCCCAATCCGGAGTTAAACAGTCAAAGTGCTGCTGGGCATATTGTGTTTATATCTGAAGCCAGCCCTACACAATTTTCTTCTCTGGTGGTACAGACAAAATTCAGTCTTTGAGGGACTTCCACTTCCGTATAAAGCTATTCCTCTACTTCCTCCTGTAAGGACAAAGTTGCTGAGCAAGACAATGGAAGAGAAAGAAGATACAGAAGACCCTCTGAAAAGCATGTTTTTCTCATCATGTCTCTTCCAGCCTTGGTGTTTCTCTGGACTGCTTTCTTTGTGGAGGTCCCAGCTACAGGAGTTAGCAATGGGCTTATTATATTAATACATCAATTTCCAGAAGCAGAAACAAAGACAATGAAGGAAATATTTTTACATTTCCCCCAGCTAGAAATTCTCTGATCTCCTAAATCCCCAAATATAACTTTTAAATAGTATATTGATAGATAATCCTTATTTATAGTAGATTTACTTCGTAAGTAAGACAAACGAGTAACTAAGTCTCAAGGAAGAGCGATGGAAAGTCCTGTTGTCATGAGAGTTGGTACTTTTTCTCATGTTACATATTTCACTGCCAACTTGACAATTTCAGAGCCAGGCGTGCACAAAAATCATGTAGCTGACATTTTCCAAAGGACCTGAATGGCTAGGACCTCAGCTTCTTACAACCAATTAACCAGAAAACATTCCCATATATTTTTCCATTTACTTGAATATGAAGCTATACTGCATAGCATACAATCTAAATCTCTAATTTCCCTGATGCAAGTGAGTTGGTTGCAGTTGACATAGAAGGTACAAAGTGAAAAAGATCTGCTAAATAAATAAAAAAAATCTGTTTGGTTCTTGGTGCTTTTGGAAACTGCATTTATCTCTCATCACCTGTGAATCTTTTCATTAAGGTACTAGCAGCCCCTTTTCTCAGAGTGACAATACCTATATGACTTAGCTTATGACATCTCACATTTAATTACATCACAGCAGAGCAAACAACCACTAGAAAACTATCTAACAAAAGTAAGATATTTCAGTGAGAGAAAGCAGAACTTCAAACATATTTCAGTAAGGATGGTCATAGCTGTATAGGGATAATTGTTTCACCTTCAACTTTAAAAATGCACTGCTCTTCCATTTGTTTTGTTCTAAGTAATCTCCTATTTTTTCTGAATGATTTTGCAGTAAGAATTTGAACACATTCCCAAATTAAAAAAAAAAAAAAAATCATACTGAAAACCAAAGAATAATATTTCTGCTAATGAGTATCATTAAAAGGTCCAATTACTGTGAGTTTTCATATACAATTCTGCTTCCTCTGCTTCCAACCCCATGAAATCCAAAAATCTGACATAAAAGCAGAGCTCTGAAACAGCTGGGTAGTTTGAATCTGATATGAACTTTATCTTTCAGAAAGATATGCTGCACATCTTATAGCTAAAGACAGAGCTTTAATTTTCAAACCATGGAGAAGAGAGGACACGTAGGGAGAATTCCTCATTACTGTGTTAAGGGAAATTGAGAACATTTGCTTAGACTCCCCAATAGGGGTAGGAAGACATGTTGAAAGCACTGAAATTTGGAAGTTAGTAATAGATATTGTAGTCCTTTTATGAGTTTTTATTTTCAAAACATGCATACCCAAAGTAAAAGACTTCAAGCCTTAAGCGAGGTTCAAGGGGATACTTTGAAATAGGAATAATATGTGAATAGATGACATTTACAGCATCTAAATTAGAAGAAAGAAATTAAAATGAGTTTACATCTGAAGTGAAGAAAAAAATTAAGCTAATCATGTAAATCTGAAGTTATTTATGCATCAGTGTCTAGGCAAAAGAATGGCGTAAAAGACAGCTTGCTAACAAAGACAGAACAACTAGGCTTGAAAAGAAACACCAAGGTCTGTAGGAGAAAGAGGAAAGAATGGAGACACATTGCCCTGTTTGCTGTGACATTTTATCTGCAGTGGCCCAGGAACACTTCGCTGAAAATCAAGAACAACCCCCTTTCAACAAGATGCTAAAGGCTGACTGACAGCTAAGTGAGTTGAGAAAACAAAAACAAAAAACAAAACAAAACAAAAAAACAATACAAAAAAAGAGGAGAATCATAATAAATGTAATAACATACATTAAGTAGTTTTCGCACCCATAATATCCATCTTAATCATCATCTTTGGACCAGTATCTAATTAGTAATTCTGGACGAGGTCTTCTATGCTGGTAATAATACTTTTCATATCATTTTCATTTGAATTCTTCTTAATGTTTTCTTTGTCTGGGTTCTCTGCCTTAATCCAAATTAACTTTGGTTTTATGTAATGCCCCTGGCAGAATTTTTGAGACTCATGGCACAGAGTCACATTACACTAATCCATGGCAAATGTGGAAAACTGCTGAAAGGACAGTGACTTCTTTTTTTTTTTTTTTGGAGGGGGGTGGGGGGGAGGAAGGGGGAGTGCGAGGAGAGAGAGAGAGGAGGGCATGTTGGATTGGGTTAATTTTCTGTCAAGTCATCCTGCCAAGATCATATGATCTCTAAACCTGACATCAGGAAAATAGGGATGGGACTTCTGGTGTCAACCAGCAGTTACACTGAATTAGGTATAACATGAAACTGCACCGTGAGAAGGGAAAAGTCACTTCTGGGGATCTTAGAGAGCCATGAAATGCCCTTCCATCTTAAGAGAGAGGAATGAAGCTACAGGCCTGTCAGAAGAAAAGAATTTAAAGTGAGGTTGTGTCTGAGGGGAGAGTAAACTCAGTCAGTGTAGACGCAGAGTTTGATCCACAGCTCTCTGAAGTCAAATGTTTTAGTTTACGTCAATGGCCTTTGATTAGGCCCAGAGAGAGCTGTAAGATCCAAGGGCTGCCAGGCTTGGTTACAGTCAATACTATAAATCCCTGAGAGAGTTTCCTCACTAAACTCTAGGCCTTTTTGCTGCAGGACGCTAACTAAGGGCATGATCCTGAGCAAAGTTAGTCCCATCGGCTCCAAAGGTCATAAATTCTTTTGGCCATCTTGTAGCACACACAGATACCTTGGTTTGCCATAGCTGCTTAATACATGTGCTAGAAAGGGTGAGAGAGACAGTTCCTGGCAAAATGAAGCTATTCCCATAGCCAGAACTGGGACTTCCTCCAAGAGTGGGATGAGTTCGGAAGTCCCCACCCTGCTGCACTCTGGTCGCAGGGGCTCAGCCGTGGGCACAGTCTGTGGCACCAGGGGTTTGTCAGGGCTCCCTTCCCTGTGCCAAGGGGAAGCTGAACCCTGGGGCTGCCTGAGGGGAAGCCTTCAGGCAGTCAGATGAGTCATTTTGCACCACTGAGCCCAGCAAGTGGCCCACTAGCTTTAGAGTCTAACCGGTTTGTTTAATTTTTGTAACATCTTCTGAGAAATGGTCTGATTTCTTCAGTTACTAAGCCTTTCTGAACACGGACGAGCTCAGATGGGAATATATTTTCTTAGAAAAAAGAAGCTATAACCCTCCCCCGTTGTAAGGGCTGATCATAATGTTGTTGTATACTTGGGAAATCCTTATCTACAGATTAACCTTGAAGATCCCCCTCTTGCTCCCTCAAAGCCCAACTTATATTACTTGGTTGGTTGGTTTTCTTTGGTGTTTTCTTTTGTTTTAAAATAAATTTAATAAAAAAAATATTTGCAGGATGAACAGAAAATAAATCAACACTACCGGAAAACCAGCAACTTGATTGTTTCTCCCTGCTTCTGCAAAAAACCCATAAAAGCTCAATTGTCCTCTCAGGACTCCTTGGAAGTCTTAACAAAAGTCTCTAAAAAAACTAAATGAAAGACCAGGGAGTTAGCAGCAGGGCAGATCTATCATAGCCAAATCAGACAAAACCCTCTTTCCTTCTGACCGTATCTGGGCTTAATTCTGATCTCCTTACTCATGCTGAGTAATAATTCACACCATAACTAGCCCCACTGGAGTTGCTAAAATCACTCGAAGCAAGCCATAAGCCTGTTTGACAAATATCAGTCTGATACACTAAGACTAAAAATCCTAAGAGCTAATTCAAATATTATTTTTGTAATTATGTGCCCTCAAAAAAGGTTTCTGTTCTTTGCTGTTGTTGATGCAGTTTGCTATCTTCCAAAGACAGGAAGTTTGTGATTTTCTTTTTTTTTTGCTTGTTTTGTTTTTCATCTTAATATAGAATCCAGCTAGAAAATTAATGTTTTGTCTACCCTAGAAAATGCAATGAATATACAAAGATATATGAAGAACTGGCACCTTCTTGACAGAGATATTAAAACAGAAAAACCTGAGGCCAAGTCTATGGTACAAACTTCTGTCTGAAAAGTACATTAGTCAACAGTGTAACAGGACACGATCTCAGCCATTAACCCAGGCTGAGCACCTTATTTGGCCTACCTAGTGATTAGCCTGATTCAAAGCCCTCACTTATTTACTGAATCTTCATGTTGCTTCATTCACCCATATGTACGTGACAGTAACACTGTTAAAGAGGGAGACTTGCTGTGCTGCTGCGGAAGTGCACACTGTAGATTGGTTTTGTACCTTTGTAAGCTGATCTCTTCTATGTGTCTTAGTGAGTCGTAGGAGGGTTTATCCATGTTTCTAATCACATGAGTCATTAGAAAGTATCAAAAGACTATCAGCAATCAAGCAAATTTCCAGTATTTCAGTCTATCAAGGCTGGACACCAGCACAAGTGGAAGCACTCCAAGAGCTAATGAGGATCTTTAGGAAGGCTATTCTGCTCTTGCTTAAAATACCAAATTCATCATGGAGACACGAAGCCTGAGGAAGTCCCCGAGGTGCCAGCAGAGGCTGTTCAATGAATGCCATCACACAACATACCCCAGTGGTCCTGCCAAACTCCTCCTCCAGCAGGAAGCCTGGCAACAAGGCACTCAACCAGTTGAACAAATACTACAAGCTTTTCACTGTGCAAGCAATTTGCCAACAACCACTAGCCTGAAGGCTGGATACTGTTACCTAGTTATTAATGAATGCTGCTGATTAACCTTTGAAAGTACCTTGTCCACCACACCTACTGGTGGGAACCTGCAGTGGTAATGCTCAGGGGAGGTTGCTGATGTAGGAACGACACTGGGAAGAGTGAACAGGCACCCCAAGAAGTGACAATGACTTTAAAGTTGGATACAAACCAGGAGAGTTCTTCCAGAGACCTTTGGGAAGAGGAGGGGGGAGGGTAAGCTTTTTTAAGCTTTCAAAAAGTTATTAGTGTACAGACTTCACTGTAACCTACACTATATCTCAGTCTGCTGTGCCTGATTGAAAACAAATTAAAATTTTTTTTCAAAAGGCTTCCTATTATGCCCCTGCAGTAAATCTGGCAGAGACTGTGACACCCTCCTCAACTATTCTCATCTACGTTTGAAGCCCAAAACTCCTCAAGGTAACACACTGCTGAAACCTAGAAGATGGCATATAAAATGATATGCCAGGCTCCTAAGAATCATGAGACTACTTTAAAACTCTGGCAGAAAACAACCCTTGTATTTTTATTTCTTTTAATTTTTGTCTTTCTTGGGCATACCTCTTAAGCATTTTTAAGCTTGCTTTTCTTTAGAAAATATCAAATAAACACGAAGTAAAGACTTAGTGAAAGGGTCATGAAATAACATGAATCTAGGGGCAAGAACATCAAGAAATATAAAATTCTTAAATACTGCAAAGTTTATGCTAAGATGTTGAGAGTTGATGACTACAGCAAAAGCACAGTGAATAAGCAAATATGAAGGAACTGCCTGAATATTACTCATGGATAGAAATGAAGAAGGAAAACCAAACAAAATCTGAAAGGAGAGTGCAGAAAGGACAAATATGGAAGAGAAAAAAAATGCACAAAAAGTATATTATGAAGAAAGAAAAACCCAAAATTCAATTTAAAAAAGCCCATCAGCCTTACTTTATCTATTACCACAAAAAGACTGCTTATGCATGATCTCACTGGGGGATTTGCAAAACACTATTTTAAAAATTGTTCTGTTTTCTCAATTTAACAAAACTGTTACTTTTAAAGTTAAAAGCACAGTGAAGAAAAAAAAAAAAAAAAGATATTTCTTGCCTAAATCCTCCTTTAGGTTGAGATTTCACACAACAGTTGAGCCAGTTTGACAGCTTGCCGTTGTTGATTGGGGAAGCAGCCTCACTCCCCTGCTTTGTTCCCAGCCATGTGGTCTTACTTCTCTTGTGCTGAAACCGGCACTTGTCTGACACCCCAGTAAAAAATATTGCACTCTAAACTAAAAAAGAATATTTTTTTTTCTGCATATATTTTTGTTTGTTTTTAAAAAACATTGAGGAGAAGTAGGTGAGACTACTTAACAGTCCTATGAAACCTCACCCTTAAAACATTCCTGGAACTATAGAGCAGACAGACATTCATGTTTTGTGCTCTTTCTGCTTGCACTACTATTACCTATTTCATTTAATTGAATGCAAATATTAAATGCAGTGCCATTCTCCTCATGAATTAACAGAAATGATGCAAAGGGGTAGGTTTTAGTCCCCTATGCAAACTGCAAACAAAAGCAAGATATGAGAACTAAAGCAGACTTTCCCTTTGACTTCCACACTATGGACTGTCACTGTACTGAGCACAGATCAAGGCAGGCTATCAGGCATCAGCTAGATGGAAGACCAAGAACAGAAAAAAATCACAATTAATTTGCCATATTCTGCCCTAATTTACACTCTTGCAGCCTGGTTGACACTCACTGTTTCAGCTTCCCCTCACAGTACAGTTTGAGTTTGTGTATACAGATTAGTTAGACTTTCCTTGTTTTCATGACATTACTAACATTTGAATAAAGGATCTGGTTTTGTTCTCTTCTGTTTCTGGGAGGGACAGATTCCTTTTCGAATGTTCTTGTAACAGGATGGAAAAATCTGTGCTTGTCCACAGATCACAAATGGATGTCCATTACTTTGCATTACCCAAAGATTTTTCTTTGGGCAATATTATTGCCAGACACACAAAAAAAAAAGAGGAAACAAACATATTGCTGAAAACAAAATTTAGTTTCAAATATTCAAGCCTGATTCTTATAAGGGTAGTCTCATTACTATCTGTGGTACAAACAGGACATAGCAGGATTCAGGCTATTAAAACCAGAGATTATTCAAAAGTTAACATGTGCTTTTTATTTACAGAAACAGAACAAAAGGGACTCTAATTGAAACAGATCATTTAAATAAAACTAGCATACTATTTATGCAGATAGTATACTTATGTAGATACACACGTGCGCACATATGCACACCCAGCCACAGCTTCCAGTGGTTTTTGGCTCCTGGTATTACATGTAGGAACCTAGTGTGCCCAAGAAGCCTGGTGCACATGCCAGGATTTTCTGGGTATCCAGGCTCCCCAGCACAAATCTGGGAGTCACTGGGCACAAGAGGAACCTCCACTAAAACGGAGCAAGAACCTCAGCTGCCTCTCAGGGAATTTGCCTGTGTTTTATCAAATCCAGCATATTCCTGAGAAATATATGGGGATATGTGATGAAGTGACATTTCCCTGATCATTTCCCTTATTGTTCCTTTTTAAGAGACAGCTGAAGTTATTTAGGTTGCTTGTTAAAAGAAACAAACACAGGAAATGAAACTGGGTGAAAATCATTTCTTAATTTTGAGTGTGCACTAAGGTGGAGAAAACCTTACCAAAGATAAATGAAAATGTAAACACACTGATTTCAATCAAGAGCTCTTTTCATAAGAATATTTCACTCACTAGTTGCTGCTGATGGCACCCTGTTCCTTTTAGAGGTGTGTTACCCATTCTGGAATATACACAAGAGTTCAAGTGTTGCATAATTACACAAAACAGGGCCTATACAAGAATATCCTGTTTTGCTTCCTGTACACTCACTAGGGTGGCTCAGCTGAATCCTTGACAACATCTAGCTCCATGAAGAAAACATCAAGACTCCTTGCTGATAGCAGTTTTTTACCTAGAGCTTCTCAGCAGTTGGGCTGTTTAGCCCCAAAGTGTAAGCACACAATCACCCTATTGTTTACTTTCTAGTCAGAAGGAGCATTACTGCTTTTCTTCACTGTCCACGGCCTCTGTAATCCTAGCAGTCATGTTCACTCAGCAGTAAGTCTAAATATGTGCTTCCCAAAGGAGTTTCAAATCCATGACATAGATTAGCATCACTGTGGTTTGATGCTATCTGTGACAGATTCCACAGTAATTAACATTTTAAACCATGGTCAATAGTGAAATTATTTGATGAAGACTCACTCTATCCCCCAAATCGTGAGAAATTAACAAATTTAAGGGGTATTATTATAAAGAAGTGAATAGGCTGTGGAGGACAATATATTTTTCAAAAACCCTGTCAGCATTGCTTCATCTCATTACATATCACTGTATCTTAAAAAAAGGAGCGATTCAATTGTGCGATGGTGAATCATGAAACTTCACAAACATTCAAGGAACACACATGCCACTACAAATTAACCATTAGCATTGCATGGTATTCATCCTTTCTGTCACACACTGTGGGAAGCATGCCTTATTAGCATGGAAGCACGGCGCAATAGTATCTCAGTGTACTTAACATTCACTTACCTTGAAAAAAAAGAGCACACAATTGCAGTCTTGAACCAAAAACCAATCCCTAAAATGCTGCCACTCTATTCCTTTATGCATTTAATCCTAGGATTTTAAAATTACAAAATTGAATCCTAAAGCTTTTTTTTTTTCCCTCTTCCAGTTCACTGTTTTCTACAATGAAATGTAGTTTTTGCATTTTTAATCAGTCTTAATCATAAACAAGGCAGGCATCACAATTGCAGCTATTTCAGGGTTCCCCCTCACACACTTCTTTTTTGGTTTTGAATTTCAATAGTACCCTCAACTGGGGGTCTTCCTGGATCCCAGATGTCGAATTATACGGTCTGTCCTATTCTCCTTATAGTGGCAATCCAGTTCCCTGTTAAGTTTCACAGGAATCTGAATAGCTATTCTGGAATCACCCATTTCTTCTTGAGTTGTATTACAACTGAACTTAATTTTGTCATCTTGAGTATTAAGAAACAGTTCTCCTTGACTGAACACTTTCTTGGAAATATCTGCTCTCTTTCTGTTTTATCTCTTAATAATATGAAGCACCCTGTGCAAATCCTTAAAAAAAAATATAAAATCTACGTTTAGCATCAGTGTTCCTGTCTGAGGTCCTGTGCGGTCTATAAAACCTCGAGAAAGGGGCCCACTTCCCATACCTATCCTACTTACATGCTGTTTTATTTAAGAATCAAGAGTACATTTTACAACCACTTTGCCATGTTAAAAAGGAGAAACATAAAAGTGACTTTCAGGGGGAGGGCAGACTTATGTTTTGTTTCACTAGCTTCTTTCAGAGAAAACTTGTAAAATAAAAAGTTATAAATGCCAAACAATTTTGTAAAAGCTAATGTAGCAGTAAACCAGAGGCTCCCACTGACCTAGAAGCAGAACAGATATTTTAAACCTGTACAGTTTTAATGTATGTTTTACACATATACGTATTTGAAATTTCATTTTTTCCTAAGTGTAATCTGACACTATAGAATCACACACATCTCAGAAATTACTCCTACCCACTCTGAGTTCAAATAGTAACAGAGGCTTGATGACAGATAAGGTTAACATTGTGTAAGGTATTTGAACTGGCAGAGCAGTTCAGATATGTAACACAATGCATCATGAAGGCAGGTCATGGCCTTTGGCACCCCTGTTCATACTATTATTAATTATGCATTTCCTCATCTTATTAGTGTTTGAATGGATGTAAAAACCAAACAATGCTGCCCTAAAGGATAATACAGCCATACTACAGCCTGACATCTTCCTGGGATTGATAACAGAGGAACCAGTCCTACAAGTGACCTTTGGCTTGTATGTCCTCAAGAAAATTCTGGTTCTGGATAGATTACATGGACAACTGTTATCTGGCTTTAGGAGGGATCATTACTTCAGAGATATTGAAGACTATGTTGAGCTATATGGCAACAGTCATAACCTCCCTTCCTCTTACAAAAGAAAAAAATTAATCTGTTGAAACAACCATATCAGCAAACTACTGAATTATTGAATAATCTCAGACTACCTGCAGACTCAGGAGTATCTCTTTGAGTTCATTACACTGTGATTGTCATTTCATGATTTGCTTTTAAATTATAAAGATCTAAACCTCCGATATTTACAATAGTTGAATTACTAACATCTTAGATAAGTTAGGAGCTGAAGTTTAGCTAAAGTTATCTAAATTTGCCTGTAAAATTATAGGCTTGTAAAGTTATTTAAATTTGCCTGTAAAATTATAGGCTTGTAAAGTTATCTGAATTTGTACAAAAGTCTCAGTTCCTAACTTTAGGTATGTTCATAAGTGACATATCTTTAAGCAATTTTATTTCCCAATCAGTATGCTTTATTAGCATTATCAAAAGGATGAACTAAGTTCACATTGTTCATGCTGTACCAGTTTACAGCAACATCTGCTGGATAACCTAGAACTGTAATAACAGAGACTCTGGCATACTGAAGTGACAGAACAATATGAGATGGCTAGGGGAAGGCAAGGGTTAGATAAGAAGATAAGAGAAGGCTTTCACATCAAGGACTTTGCTTCAAAATGACACCTACCCTTCGCTACTGCCTGTGCCATTGATTTCATGACTTGTTCGGGTTGCCAGTTCATCTAGAAGGCTCCCCAGCTTATGAGAGGTTGTATCAGAAACAGTAAAGTCAGATGGCAGTTTTGTATGCCTTGGGGGAAAAAGTAGATCTATATGATAGGGAAAATGATAGAAAAACTAGAATGACTCTACCCTATTCCACAGTCATTTAATGTTTTAGCTGGCATTAAGTTTAAGTGCACCTTATAGTGTTAGTATCTCAATTTTGATGGCCAAAAGTTCCCCCCTCTTTAAAAGAAAGAACGTTTTAAACCCCTACATTCACATTAGTAAGTCAATAACAAGAATATTTGCTTTGATAGTCTTGTTGGCACACAATAGTTGAGGCAGTTTTATTATTTTTTTTTATTACGGTAGTAGTATCTTTAGGGCAAAGTCTCTGGGAGAAATACTATTAAATACTTAGCCTGGACAAAAGCTTCTTGAAGAGGAATTTTCAAGTGCTTTTCAGCTGCACTGTGGTTTATTGTTTGCTTTAAATCAGGCCAGAGTCTAAGCTACGTACCATGGTGTCTGTTAAAAAATTATTATGGTGCAATTAAAAACAATGTTAAAGGCGGAATTCCCCCCTTCTCTCCCTCTGTATAACTTCTATATGCTTCCTCTGTGCCTTTCATGGTTATCTGAAACAGCTCTGGTCAGGAGATACAGCTGTCATGAAACACTCAACAGATGGCAGTGGCTGGGTGATCCTTCATCCATTTTTGGATGCTCTACTGACATTTGAGCTCATGCCTTATATAAATGCTGTCATGCCCCTGACTCCTTTTAGCCAACACAAGCCTACAACATGCAGTGACAATATTCATCTTTCCAAAGGAATAGAGATAAATTGAACTGCCCTTATGAAAAGCAATATAAAATACTTAAATTTAGTGTCCTTTAAAACTTTTAACCATTATAGATAGATATGACTAGAAAATAGATAGACTGATAAATTGGTAGATGGATCTCCTTTCTTACTGCTGTTTCATCCTTAAGCTATTTTATTCTTATAAGGCTCTTCAGAGATTGATTTAGCTTACAAAGAACAGCAATTTCTCTCCAGTTTTAGGAAACTGCTAGAAACTAGAGTGCTTTGAAAAGAAATCGATTAGCACAACTTCTTTAAAAAGAAAGGAAAACAGCTAAAAGATACACAGTATCTTTGAGCTTTTCAGGTAGTAAAGACTGCTTAGCATTTTATCTTAAGTTTTTAAAGCTTATTCTTATTGTATTTTTGACAGAGTCAAATTGGAAGAACCAACAGCTCATGGAATAGAAGACATGACTGCCTTTGTGTTTGAATTTTTGTTTGTTTTAAAACAGCTTTATAATGGTACCATCTAATAAAGTTGGTTTAGAGAGACTGACAGTCCCTGTATGTGTCCCACATAGGGGACTACATTTTGTGCTTCTCAAGGTTCAATCCCGGTCACTGTGGTCCTTGATATAAAAACAAACGAGAGATAAGAGATGGGAAGAGAAGAGGTGGGTGGATAAATTCATGTACTTAATCACAGGGATTAAGAAAGACTTCTTGGGAATGGTGGGTACTGGTATTTTGTCCCAACCTAGGAGTGGTGGCTACATTTTTCTCATACTGTTTCCAGCACAACTCATTCTAAATACAGGATGTTCAGAGATTATCACTGCAAACACAGCTGATTTATTTAATTGCACAAACACTTGATGCCCTTCACTGTGGAGGCCTGTTTTTTTAATGTTGTTAAGAACCATGTGATTTACAAGTTAATTTATACCTTAATAGTGATGAAAGAAAATGCAAGGCCTATATCACTTTGTCAACAGTCCTTGATGAACAGCCAACAGATATTTAACCAAGTACTTACAAAACCAAGACACACCTAGTGTGATGAAAGGGAAACCAAAGTTAGGAAGCATGGTCTAATTCTTCAGGCCTAAACTTAGATTTAGACTGGAAGTACCAGCAGAATGATGCCATGACAGTGTGAGGGTGCAGTCAGAAACAAGACTTACTGTTTATAGCTCAGCAGTAGATTATGTCCTGTGTGAAGTTACACAAGTCATTAAGATCTCTTAAATAATCTTAATAGAAATTAACTTCCACAAATACAATTTATTATTTACTAACGCTGGCCATGTTTGGCTACTACAGTATAGAGCTGACTGATGTAACTGCTTACAGATTTCAAATTAGTCAAAGGTCCTCCAGATCACTGTCTTTCACTCTGTCAGGTTTAAGGAAGAACAATGACTGGAGATAGGCCAATTTCAATCACTTTTCATACTGTAATCCTTCCTGTTATACTTCAGCTGTTAAGACAGTAAGGTAAAGGAGCATTCAGTCTATACCTGAACCTATAATTAATCAATAGGATCAATATGATCACAGCCACTTATTTTCAACATAAAAAACCTGCATGGTTTGCCTGTACAAAAGCTTCATTTATTGAATGTTTAATTCCCAAACTACACCTCTAGAGACAACAAGCTACCAAGCGAATCTAATGCTGACATCTTAATTTAGCAGTGTTTATTCTTCCATTTATTCTTGGGCTGCACAGTCAGACAACATCCTTGCTAGATCAGGACAGTCAGATGTGGCCAACTAATCTGCACTAATCAGTTAATAAGCCTTTGGACCGCACATAACAACAGGAACATACATGGTTCAGGCTGGGCACAATCACATATATAACTGTATGTCTGAGCATTAGAAATGAAAGAGATGCTAATGCTGTATACCAGAGGGTTAATCTTTCTTGCTGCTTAGAAGTCCTCTGGATCCTATTTTCACTACGCATCCATGCCAAGGGTGTGGACAGCGATTCCCATTAATTTCTGCCTTTAAGACAGAACTATTCTCTGATACCTCAGAAAGTATCAAAGAATATGTAACATATGCATTTATCATAGGTTCAAATCCCCTTAACTATTCTCACTTATTTAAATAGTATTTACCTCATGTTCCAGAAAAGTATGTTCTCTAGTCATAGCCATATCATTTGTTATTTTTGTTGGTTTGTGCCACTGCATTCATTATCTAATGTATGAAGAGATTGAAATAAAAAAGTATAGTTCTTTGCAGCACTGGCATTTGCATTTAGAGGCTTGTGCTGGTTTTGGCTGAGATAGAGTTAATTTTCTTCATGGTAGCTAGTATGGGATTATATTTTGGATTTGTGCTGGAAACATTGTTGATAGCACAGGGATGTTTTCATTATTGCTGAGCAGTGCTGAGGCAGAGCCAAGGCCTTTGCTGCTTCTCACCCCACCCCATCAGCGAGTGGGCTGGGGGTGCACGAGGAGCTGGGAGGGGACACAGCCGGGACAGCTGACCTCAGGGATATCTCACACCATATGGTGTCATGCTCAGCATATAAAGCTGGGGGAACAAGAAGGAAGGGGGGATGTTTGGAGTTACAAGGCGTGTCTTCCCAAGTAACTGTTACAGGTGATGGAGCCCAGGTGTCCTGGGGATGGATGGCTAAGCCTGTGTGCTGATGGAGAGCGGAGAATGAATTCCTTGTTTTGCTTTATCTATTAAACTGTGTTTATCTCAACCCATGAGTTTTCTCACTTTTACTCTTCTGATTTTCTCTCCCATCCTACCAAGGGGAAGTGAGCAAGCAGCTGGGTGGTGCTTAGTCACCAGCTGTGGTTAAACCATGACAAGACTCTTTTGTACTAGCTTCAGAACCCTGTGTTTTACATCAAGAAAGAGGAGAAGGATATGGAAGAAACTGAAGAAGGATTTTGAACTTCTCTTGTGTAACTTGTAAACTTAAGCTATGGAGAAATCTGCAGTGCATCTGTGAATCTGTAAGTCTGGATAACGTTACTGTTTCACACAGCATTTCCCATTCCATATGTTTATCCCACACAGTTCCATGGAGCTATATTAATGAGTGGAACATTACTATATGGTTATAGTTGCAAACTAAGTTAAAATCCAAGAACCACCTGTTATGCACTTCATACAAATAACAGGACAACACAGAAAATTTTCGTACAAATTCTAGCTATAAGTCGCCTCATAATACAATAAATAATTTTCCTTATAAAAATGGTAAGACTAATCCCTTTCTTTCATATGTACATGACTTTGCCTTATTCCAGCATCATTAGCTTAGACAGTGGGCATTTCATGTTTTTCTTCACTTTTGGTATAGATGAGGTTACAGAAGTTTGAGCTGAGAGCTGTATGGTGATCATTACTACTTCTGTTATATCATTGAGCATATCACAATGCAAAATGATAAAGGATTGACAGCATAAACACTGGGAAAAGCAGTGACAAACACCCTGCAAACACACAAAACAGCAAAGCTGAGCAAAATTTTCATGCTGCAAAGATTCACAAGCCACAGTTGATCTGTTTGAGCACTGTGAGACTATACACAATAGGGAGCTTTCCAGTACTAATCTGTTCTGACATTTTATAGAAACTAATTCTTGCAGACAAATAAAGGTCTAGTTTGGAACAATTTTATTCAGGCCATCAGCATCCTTCCTGATTTGATCTGATTTTCAAATAGCATATGTTTTTCTGTTTGTGGTCTTCACATCTTACATAAAAGCAAGATAAAACTAGCAAATGCAGCATTTACAAGAAAGCTAGGATATAAGGCAGGTAGAATTTAAGCAGATTTTAAGTCAGGACAATCACATAACAGGAAGAAAGTTGCACAAGAACAGAATTAACAATTTTATTTATTTGATATATATGTATGTCTATTCACACATATGCACACACATTGGGAATTTTAACAAAACATTGTTTTATCATTTCTTCAGCTGGGTAGATGCTGATCATCAGTCACTCGCTGAAACCATAAAAAAAAAAGTGCTATTTGAGGGGGTTTTTGCATGGTTTGAGTACTGGTCCTTCTGTCAGCATTTCACTGTATTATTTTAAAGAGCAACTCTGCATGTGAGGAGACAGATACTGGTGATTTAGGCAGGCCACCACAGCACAGTACTATAACTCAGCTGATATTTAATGATTTACCATTTAATGCAGTTCATCTTTCATAACCCCAGGTTCAAACAGAAGCAGCTGCTATTAGGGGGATGCAATGGTATTGAACTTCCAACCAAAGGCATAGGAGAGCTTCTTTTATAGCTCTAGCTACTGGACCCATCTGGCTCTTCACTTAAGTACTGCAAATGGAGAGAAACACTTTGCTTCCCATCAGTGAGGTCCTGAACAGAATGCATAATTATTCAGAATAAAGGCTTTCCAGACAAAATTAGCTGCATTATCAATATGTTCCCAAACTTTGGTGGATGAAAACAATTTAATCCATTTTATTATCTAAAGAACACTCTGATGAAATCAGAAGCATATAAAAAGAATAATCATATTTATTTGAAATAATTTTTAATATCAACATCTCCAAGTCTGATCATGAGGAAAATAGGTCAGTGTTTCTAAAACAGTTTATTCTGGAAATGAAAGATTAATTTTTCATTTACCTTCATTTTGAAACAAGAAGAAGGAGAGGAAAGGGAGAGTTTGTAGCCTTGTAGGACACAGCAGAAACTGATATATGGTCTCTTTCTAGTAGGAGGCTTGTATTATTGAGGCAGGAGGCTTGCTGTTCCCTAATACCCCAGGTCCAAGTGCTTTAACTAAAGTTAACTTAAATGGAGCAACTTAAATGAAATGCAAGCTTTTAGATGGAAAGAAAAAAATGAAAACACCTCTATTTGAAGCAGAAAGCCTGCAAATGTTAGAAATTTTATCAAACAGGTTGCTTTAAAAAAGACCTTTTAAATAAAAAATCCTTTCCTAATGCAATAATTTTCTATTTTCATTTTTGTTCTTTTTGAGATCTTAAAGTAAGTAGATTATGGCAGAACTACATTCACTTCTAATTCTTACCAGTATCTGTAAATTAGGATTTGCAAGAAAAGAAGTAGATTATGGACTTTATTAGAATTACAGGGCTACAGAATAACAACTGTTGCCTAGTTATTATTATAGCTAATCATTTAATTTCCCACAGTGGACCAAAGAAATGTTCATACCTTAACTGTAAAAGTAGGTGTCTTTTGTTATTAGTAGCTTTTAAAGCAGAGGTATCCAAACACAATGCAATTTAAAAACACAAGAATCTATTTCAAGGCTTACATGCAACTTCACTTCTTTTTGGTTTCTCTCCACATCTAAGAATATGAACTCACTTTATAATTACTACAGGATTCAGTCTCAATATGGAATATAATTCTGGTGATGCTATTTTTACTATTGAAAGCTCTTCAAAACATACAACAGCAAGCTTTGCTTGAATTTATATCTAAATGCCAAAATCAGTTTGGGATGGGTTCTCCATTGCTTGTTCTACCCAGTGTTGTTGTTCTAGTGCACTGGTAGAAGTGAATCCAATTCACCTCCCTTTTCTGTTATTTGCAAGTTTTCAGTCCTTCCTTTTCCCCCAAGAATACTAAATCTAAATTGCAACATTTGACTCAAAGATATAAAAATTTATAAGAGACTTGAAAAGTGTTTGGCTAAATCTAAAAATCTATGCTGAATTTGCAGAATATCTTTTTGTAATCAAGAGAGATTCTCAAAGACATTGCTTTACTTGCAAGTATTGATTTTCCCTTATAAGCTAAACAGGATAACCACATACAACTCCTTGCCAAGTATTATCAATTTCATATTTCCAGAATCAGGTTATGTTAAACTTGGCCACTTTCCTTGTATTTTTTCAAGCCTCTCCCTGTCCTGTTTTCCCCTTAAGCTTCATCCTTCAAACCAGATTTTTATGCTATGTTTGTAGGAATCCTACACGCTTGGCTGATTGTTTTCTCTCAAAGAGATAATACCTAACAAATATTCCACCTAATGCCACTTAGTAAGTGGCATTAAGCAGGAAAAGTCCAGGAACTAGGTTTATAAAGAGGTTCTCTCCAGCATCCTCCATGGTTCTTCTGGTAGGTTCCAACACTCAGTACTCTAAGAAATTATACTTTTTTTATTTTTTTTTTTTTTTTTTTTTTTTTTGTGCAAGTAGCAGCTTCAATTGGAGAGTTGTGGTGCAAGAGGCACTTATACTTGCCAGTGTTTGTAAACAAAGATTGCAGAAGAAAACAGACCCTCTTCTCCTTCCTGCTGTTTCTTGGCATCCTAAGGGTCTTACACAGCCAATTCTTCTGTGCAAGATGAGTAAAAGAACAGTTCAACTTCTAATTTAGTTATCCTTGCCCAAACTTCAAAACTTGCTTAGGTGATCCCTAGTTCTTAGAGCACCTCAAATCTGGAGGCATTTGCAGGTTAGTCAGCAGAAGTCCACAGATGCCAAAAGTTGAAGTTTGGGTTGTTTTTTTTTTTGTTATTGTGTTTTGTTTGTTTGTTTTTCTTTTTTTTTTTTTTTTTTTTTTTTTTTTCCTTACACATGGCATCCAGTGATGAGAGTCCAAATGGGATCATTCAGATTTCTAGTTGAGGCAACCCATGAAGTTTCTTCCAAAGGAACTGAAGTACCCTGATAACCTAGGGATTTCTAAATCTTCCTTATGGAGAAGGACTCCAAGTTCTGAATCCCCAAATCCTTCTGATGCAAAAAAATGCCTTATCAGTATGCACCCAACAATTTTGTCCAGGGTTCTGTGAACTTTGGTTGATTTGGTGGCTGCTTAGCTTACAAGAATTTTGGTATCTTCCAGGTTTTACTAGTTATGATTAATAAAGTTGTATTTTCAAAGTATTTTCAAAGTAGGTACTTCCCAGCTAGACAGGCCTAGTAGATTTTATCTGCAAGAAGTTAGTTGAAAGGGGAATAACAACATTTGCCCTGATTATAACACTCACCAAAAACATGTCAAGGCTTAAGTGCAGTCATGACCTCCTCAGCAGAAAGATACAAGCTTATACCTCCGACAGCAACTCAAAGAAGTGAACTTAATATCTCATATATAGGGAGTGAAAAGGCTAAAACTAAGAGAAAATAAGAAAATAAGACCAGGAAAAAAGTGCTACAAAAAGTTTTGCTTTTAAGGGCCTAGACATTTAATTCTAGAAGATGAATCAAGATTGCAAATGCTATCTGGAAAATAGTACCTGGGACCTGGATTCCCTGTTGCAAACCAAGACATAAGTATGCCCCTATCATATGATGAGTATGTGTCAGCCGCGAGAGAGAATCTAAGTGCTAAGTCACTTGATCTGACACACATACCAACTGCTATCCTGTGACCAGGATTACATATGTCATTTATCAGGATCTCTTCCTATGCATATTTTATTCACATACGTGTGTATTCATTTTTGTGATAGCGTCAGATCCTACAGAAGGTGGGGGAAAGGAAAGAGAACATGCCACAGGCACATAAGCTATCAGCCTGGCGGAATAGCTAATCGAGTCCACATTTTTTCCCCTTTCTTTCCTGTGAACCTTCAGAGAAAGAAGCAGACCAGGAAGAGCTGGCAAGCAAGACAGCGTACAGTGCATAAACTGGACGTATCTGTGACAGAGCAACTTATCTCTTAGCATGCTCAAGTTCTTCTCCAGACGCCTTCTCATTTGCTAATGTATTTTCTGTGTTGATGAAATAGTTTTGTAACTACAACAGAGACGCTGTCACACTCCACAACCCTACTACTCTGACACCCATGTGTGGGCAGGCGAAAGTGAGTCATTCCTTATTGCATACTCAAGTCTAGTTCACTTTGCACTAACATCAGAGCATTTCTTGAACCTTTCAATATTCTTGCACTGTGTTATATTTTTGCTAGATGTATCAGCTTTAACATTGCCCAAGTCTAATTCTGCTTCTGTTTGAAGTTCTTAGATTCTATTCCTGTGTCCTTAGCAACATTCATGACAATTCCCCACCAAGTATTTATTAAGAAAGTCACAGACTGTGCTACTGTTCTTTTTTCAGGAAAGCAAAATTAAATTACTAGCCCACCATACACCCTTGTAAAGCCTTTCTAGAGACTTCACCAAGCCAAACTCTTAAACCTTCAGCCAGATTTCAAAACTCACTAGTTTTCATTAATGCATATGTGATTTAGTAAGGCTATTAAGTGGTATAGTTTTGATTTTTGCAAAACATTTAGCCTCAGAAAATTCTCCAGCACGCTAATTCAAGCACATTAGTAAATACATATATCATGGTTTTATAAAGAATTATGTCTTGTTAGGGTTTTTTTCTTAAACTTCTAATCACATTACAATCATGATGTTGTCCACTGTTTCACTACCTGTTCCCTTGTGTTTTTTTCCAATCAAGTATTAAATGTAAGTTGTCATAACTCCTACAATTATTTGACAAGTAGCATCCTTTTCCGTTTTCTAGAAGAAAAAAAGGGTCCTAAAGAAATCAGTTCAAAGTCTTCATATAATCACTGACCAAAGAGTATATTTTCTTAAAATTTATGTATGCTAAGGTTCCTTCCAAACTAAACTATCCTATGTGCTAAGATTCTGCAAAGTTTGTAGTCAAAAGAGAATTTTATTCATATTATAGCTTTACTCAAGAAAAGTAAAGACAGATAAAATGGTGTTTAACATCTTAACATTTGCATTTACCCTCCTCCCTCCCAATAAATTTACTCTCCCAAGTACTAACTACTGTAAGTTCCTGGTACCTCTCAAGGAAGAAATTAATCTGTAGTAAGACTTCTTGGAAGAAAAGGGGGAAGTAGTAGTATTAAGTATTTTTTGCAATGCCATCTTTCAATATTGGTTATTTGGATCTTCACTCTAAAATAAAATGTGACCTATGATAAAAATAATCTCACATCTCAGTTTCCAGAGAAGATCTCAGTTCTATTGTTATCCTCTCCAAATAATAGAATCAACCTGTGACTTCAGTAAGAAATCTATGGACATTGGAAGAGGCAGCTATCATAATTAAAACTGACTGTGGGAAAAGAAAAAAGTTTGTCCTTAATTACACATGCAAAGTGTTTACAGGCCAAACAGAAGTCATACTTGCCTGTTTCTTATCAGATTGTTTCCAAGGAAGAAGCTAGAAATATTTATTTGGCAACCACTTATTTTGTAATGAGGTCAGCACGTTAATTTCATTTGTTTTTCTCCATCTAATACTTAGTACCACACCTTCAACTAAAGGACAAAAACTATTATTACACAGTATTATCAAGAAGCTTATGAAAATACAGAACAGAGGTTGCTTAACAACATAATACAATGGACAAAGGCATTTGACAACAGTGAAATTTAAAAGGTTTTTAGATAATGTTAAATATTTGATTACACAAAAGAAATATTCTGTAAATATACATAAATTACTTGGAATAGCTGTATTTGGAATAATTTCTATCTAATCTGCCATTTCTCACATGCTACCTACAGTGGATAATAACTAGTATTGTTTCACTACACTTAAGACCACAGTACTTTGGGAAAACTTCGGTTTGCGAGTCTGCCTTTGTTTCATATATACAAATATCCGTTACCAAGAATTCATGGTGGTGTCCTTTGTCAGTGTTGGATGGACAATAACTTGCTTACCATGTGTATTCTGACAGAGGAATGTCATTTGTGCAGAGGAAATTGAATCCAACAATTTTCGTCTCTATCTGGCAGTGTTACCTTGGAGATACTGCAATGTGATAAATGCATTATTGGTCAGTAGTGACTGGATAAAAGCAATATTGTCAGGCAGGCTTTCAGATGTAATATGAATGGGAGAATGGGGAAACCAAAACCAACTCAAAAGACTTTTTTTCCTTTCCTTGAATTTCAAGTGTCAACCTCAATATGATGATAATAGGAACTACTTTCTATCTGTGATTGAATAACAGTGATAGCTCTTCCTTTATTTAAGGTCCTTTCATATTTTTAGATCAAGTGCTTTATAGGCTTTAGATGAATATTACTCGCTCACATCCACCTACCACTGACATGCAGTCAGCCTCTGGGATGCCAGTGAAGAGTGCCAGCAGCACCACATAGCAGGTTCCAGAAGGGGAAGTAAAAAGAATTAATCCAGCCGAAACTACAGGGGAACAGCAGAAAGGACAATATAATGACCCAAAATGGAACTTGGCCAAGATACCAGGCTTAACAATCATGCAAGGAGCTGAGCAACTGTTACAGTTCAGTTTTGCGTCTCATCAGCCACGGTAAACCCAGCCAAAACACCACTGCTGATCCCTGTGCTGATGAACTGATTTAGTACTCCTCTTGCTTCTGTAAGTGGCAAGAGATGTCATCTATTAATTTGCCAGGAGCCCCGACTGCAACACCCAAGTCTCTACTGTTCTCCTTTCCAAGCCACACACAGCCCCGTTTACTTAATAGAGTATGACAAAGTTGCAAGGCAGTATGGCTACAGAGAAAGGCATTCGAGAGGATAATGATCTGTCATCAGGCCTGTGGCAAAAGGAATTTACATGAAGATTAATCAATGTTTACAGCTCTTCTCATTTATGAGAACAAAGCGCTGTTCCTACCTGCCACCAATTCTATGATTTTCAAGAAAGAAAAAAAAGAAAAAAGAAAAAAAGAAAAGGAGCAATGTTTTTTATCTGAGGGATGGCAATGTTGTTCTGTATACTCTGCAAGCCCCAGTTTTAGCTGGTATAAATCCATAGTTATTCTTTATATATGAATATAATATAAAATATAATATATATATAGTCTTTATATACTGAACTTATATTTAGTAGACACTGGATGCATCATTTACACACTGCTTGAAGGTTCTTGCATATTATGGTAGTTACCTGAGTAAAAAAAAAAAAATAAAAACCCCAAACCCAAAGCCCCAGAAAAACACACCATATCAACTTGCCTGCATGAGCTACCACAGCTGTCATGATTCATGATGATTTGAGAATTAAACAATCTTTTCTTTCAGAGTTCTGTAATTCAAGAAAGGAAGCGAGTGTCTTTTTAAGATGCAGCACACAATTAGAGGTGATATGACAGAAAACACAGTAAGATCTGTAGAAAGTAAGATTTAAAGAACTTAATAACCTAAAAACTGGAATATGAGTTAAACAAAAAAAAAATCAACGTATTGATTTCTACATCATATTTACAAGAGCTAGTGTTGTGAAATATGAATTATAGCCTCCTATGCCAGTATAAACCCTGAGCCCCGATGGGATTGATCCTAATGAGAACAAGTGGGTCAACGCTGCTAGCTTCATTCAGTCATTTCCTAATCAGGATGATAGGTTTATATTGTGTCTGCCTCATGGGAGGAGCTCTCACTTATACCTGTCTCAGTCTTTCCTGGCCACAGCACCCAGGTAGGTGGCAGTGCAGACATTAAAGCTCTTCTAGGGCCCCTGCACTACATACCTACCTTAGGGTGGAGCAAATTCTGAATAACAATTACAGATGATCAAGTTACTGTAGATCAGCCCAACTTTCATTAAGACAGGAATCTCTCTTAGGACAAGCCAGCATTAAATGGGACTGATTTGGCATGGACTTAACAGGCAGATTCATGAGTTGGCAATTTCTGTTTTCTTCTCTGCCTCATGGGGTTTGCAGTGCCTGGGTAGGGAGGTGGTTTCCCCCTGCCTCTGGGGAATGCCGCCTGCCTGCAAGCCTCACCCAGCTGCTCCTGAAAAGAGCAGCCCCTTTACCCGCCCTTCCCAGTGACAAACACCTCTATGAATGTGGAGTCAGGGCAAAACAATGGCAAGTGACAGTGACTGAACTGTATAAACATGTTGACAACTGATTAAACAAAAATAAAACAAGACTCAAATAGCTCTTCTGCATAATTCCCGATTTGCATAACCAAAAGGGTGGCAAGACTCCAGCCACCATTCGTTTCCTGCAGCAGGCAGAATAATTCAGTTTGGAGCACTCCTTTGCCAACAGGAATTTCAAAACTCTGCAGGGCACAAGAGGGCCTTGGCAACTGCTCAGCCTTGCAGCCAGCCACCAAGGTGGCAAAGCCTCCTGCCATGGTCACAGAGGGGCAGCAGGGTTTTGTTGAAGCTGTTCCTCAGCAGGCTCACAGGGGCACAAGCCAGCTAAAGGCCACAACAACAGGCAGCCGAGACACCACATATTACAGATCTGAACAGGAGACAAACTGCAGTGCACCAACCGTGGTCAGCACTTCATCTATGAAATTACCTCAGCTAAAGGAATAAGGCATCCCAAGGCGTAATAAAGCAAAAAACGGATGTCTCTTGCTAGACAAAACTCAGTGAACCACTAACCTTGAGCAGAGAGGTTATTGAGATTAGATAATACTATACTGTGGTCTCTAAAGCATCTCTAAATTTTGGACAATAATTGCCAGCTCTGTTCTGGCAAAAACAAACAAAACCAGAGAGTATTTAATCATTCTGCCTCCATTATGTACTGGGCTGGGCTGTGCTTCTCCATGGTCTTTAGCATCTTCCACACTCTTTAGTGAAATCTTACATGTAACTGCACATCTAACCACAGGGAGCTTTGCTTTAGTAAGGGTTTGGCTCTTACAACACTGACAATGTTGGTTTGTTTTTTTGTTGTGGGGTTTATTTTGTTTAGTTTTGGTTTTCTTTTTTTTTTTTTTTTTTAACATTGCAATTTCCAAATGATCTGATACAGAAACTAATGTTCCTTGAACAATGACAAACCAATGCCAGCAAGGCAAATATTGTGGCATTACCACGGCTGGAAGAAACTCTTGCTGTGAAGCTAGGAGTGTCACAGGCTGCTTATAAAGCAATCTGGTTGCATCTATGCAGAGATCAGTCTGATGATTATTTGAAAGCAGAATTTCAACTTTATTTACATATAGGTCCAAATAAGCTCAGGTGAAATATGACCGTTTTTCAAGGCATGCAGACGCATGCACTGTTTGGCCAAGACTTCTTTGAAGCTGCTTGAAACTGTTAAGGAAACTCAGTCTAATAGAACTATTATTAGATTGGTGATCCCATTTCCTATAAGGTAGTTGGAAAACATTCCTGCTAATACAGTAGAACATTTCAGATCCACAAAATAAGTCTAGAACACGCCAGTTCCTGCTATTTCTACCATGGCCACTACAGTAGAAGAGTTCTGAAAAGTCACAACAACATAACTGTCTTAACTGTATCCTGTTCTCATTAATCCAGTTCTCCTGGACAATAAATGATGGATTTTATTATTTTTTTTTTTTTTTTTTTTTTTGTGCTCAGAAAGGACCGTGCTTTTGTGCAGATTTTCAAGATCTCTTTTATGTGAAGAAAAGGGACCTAAGTTGAGTTTTCTTCTTCAGCTAGAGGCAATCTGTAGTAGTATTCCTCTCCTTTTAGCTTTCTAAGAGGTGAGATGACAGCCTTGAAAAGAGATTGTCCCCTGTCACATGCCTACTGCACTGAAGCCAGATACTGTACAAAGTTAAAAATAGCATTGGACTATCTGTACAGGCCATTTTACTTTCAGGTTTCTGTTTTTTAAGGATTTCTACTAAAATTTAGGATCAAGTCAGTTGTATTCAAAGTGTCCAGGTTTGTTGACCCTTGTTTTCTACAGTGACTTATTTTCTTCTTTCCCCTGTAGACACACTCCTCTAACTCTTGCACCCCAGTCTCCAGTGCTTAACTGTTGTCACAAAGGGCTGTCTATCCCCACTCCTTGTGCAGCGAGTTCCACTAAACCGACCCTGGATTTGTATAGTGGAATATTTCCCCATTCTCCTTTCCCCCAAAGATCTTAACACAGTTTACACTGCATCTTCCCTGACTATACTGTCAGCATTATCAGGTTGTCTATACTGTCAGCATTATCCCCTCAAAACACCCATGACCCTGGTACTTTCCTTATTTCCCTTGGCTACTAATTTCGGAGGAAGGATCCCTTGCAGGAAATCACTTTTTTTGTTTGTTATCATACCTCAGCTGTCCTACACGAAGAGCTTGGACTTCCTTGGAAGCTGGAAACACAGACGTGCCTATGGCTTTTGTGCATCTGCACAGATATCACACGTTCCTCCAGGTCAGCAGGGGTCCCACCACATGCAAGGAAGGGTACTAACAGCATAGGAAACAGCATTTGGCTGCCTGTGTGCCCACTGTGGATCTCCTCATTCACTGGGTTGGTCTCCCATCCCTTGCTGCTGCTACCACAATTTGTCAAAAGAAATGCCCTCTAGGATTGCAAACTGCCCTCCCCATCTCCTGATAAATCTTGAAAGCTTCCAGGTCCCCAGAGAATGTTTTTGCCCCACCTCTATGGTTTGGTGTCAATTCTTAGTCCAGCTGAGAAAATGAATGTCAGAGCCTCTGAAATAATTCAAATAAACCTATGAGATAATGAGTGCTGACTCACAATTAGGGTAATGAAGTTGCTTCCATGAGAACCATGAAATATATCCAAGATTTCCTGTTTAAAATTAGCATAGATGACCAGAATTTCCAATGGGAGAGAAAGACAAGCTGATGATCTGAAAGAATTGAGGAAAATTATTTAAATTCAAGTATCAAAATAGAACTCCACCAAGTGTTTTTATCAGTGGTCCATCAGTTTTTGTAGGACAGCCACTAACAATGAAAGAAGAGCCTGAGCTAAGATATAAAGCAAAACATAGTTATATTAACACTGGATGTTACACATCAATGTGTGTAAGCACGTGCATGTGCATTCACATACAAGCTCCAATGCAATAAAGTCCTGCATTTATCATACCTATCCAGTGATGAGGTTTTTTCCAGATTTCTTAGGTAAGTGCACATTATCAGTGCCTGTGCTGACATTTTGGTGGTGTTTTTTTATTTTTGTTTTGTTTTGTTTTGTTTTTTAACATTGAATTAGCATAAAAACTTTGGAGCCCTGCTTTATTATCCAAATGCGGAAAAGAAGCTGACAGATCTCCAACTGCCAAACAAGTATGACCAATATATATTATTAGATTTCCATGTTCTTTCAAAAGCAGAATTAGAGGAAAATTACTTAGATTTGAGAAAAAAAAAATCTCTAAAGCCATGAAAATATGTTTGTTTATTGTGGAGCAAAGTAAATATCTAATTTGGACTGGAAATAGCAAATATACTATTTCTTTATTTCCGAAAAAAATATCAGAGGTGAGAAAGTAAAATAATTAGAAATTCTTGATTTGCTAAGAAATACCTCTTCTATCATATAGACACCAACTTATTTTCTCTGTTTACACATCCACAAGCACTTATACCAGTTTTGGATCTTACTTTGGCTGAATAAGATATATGATCTATAATATAATTTGTTGTGGCTTGACATCTCACATAGATGAATTCTTTGATCTACATTTGATCTAACCCTGGAACAAATTATTGAAAGTTACTGCTGACTTTGATATTCTGCCTTTGTATCTTCACCAAAGCTAGCTCTGGCTTAAAGCTATTCATATAATGCTGTTGGATAATGTGATAGATTGTACATGAATTCAGCCTATAATAATTTTGGCAGCAGTAATGACAAAAAGAGACTGTCCAGATCCTGGACTAGTAATGGCTTTTTTTTTTTTTTTTTTTTTTTTTTAAAGACAACTGGTATCCAGTGTTCATTTTCTTGCTGCTAAAATAGCCATGGAATAAATCACACAAAGCTGAAGTCTGGTTGTATCTGTAGCAGTACGCACTTACTGACTGGAGAGAAAAATCTGAATCCAAATACACTCTAGTCCCATTAGTCAAACTCTCAATAAAGTAGTAAAATGCTGCTACAGTTTTGTTGATAACGTAAGTAATACTGTATTAATAAAATGTCTTAGTATTAACTATTTAACTAGAAACTGAAGATACAGATCCCAATATGTTATTTCTTACAGCTGACAAGACAAGCACAAAGGCTTTGGGCCATCTTTGAGCTGCACCTTTCCAGAGAGTCAGCCCGGTGAGAAAGAAGGGAAGGTGACTTTGCAAGACATGTCTTACAAAAGGCTGTTCGTATTTTCCTAGTGAAGAGCTAAATTAGCCTATTTAAATTTACAGCAATTCCTGAGAATCTTAAAATGAACTTCCCACACCTCTGTGGCCAATGTATCATTACAAACACCCATCGCACCATTAGTCCCGGACTAAGATATGTGACAGTACATCTTTTGTCCCACTCCAATACTGCTTTACACTGCGAACACCAGGCAGGGTTTTGTTTGCATAAGAACACTTTTATAAAGACAGGAAGAAATAAAATAGCCAGCTCGCCAAAGAGACTATTTCCTTGTAAGGAACAGTCCACACATAAGGCACAATTTGAACTGCTTGAGTGAAGATATCAGAATATTCATCATATGTAAAATTAAATTTAACCAAATAACAGCATAAAAAACAAAATTGTGAATCCTTTCATTTGTAGGGCAAACAAGATAAATCTGAAAAATGCCATTTGGTGAAACCATACCTTCCTAATCCATCCAGAACAAATACAGTCACAGCAGACAGTGGAAGGAATAGAAAATACATGGCCTTTTTCTTCCAGATGTCTCAGAGGAAAAAATAATGAGGCACAGGAAGACAGATTTATGTTGTTTCATGAAAACGGTGTTCGCTTTCTGCCTCTCTTAAATTTGCTTCACTTCTAAGAACAAGAAAAAAAGTCACCGAAGAGTTGACAAAAGGCTGCTCACCAGATAGACAACATTAATCAACCAACTGGGGACAGGACTGGATTTCAAGGAACCTAGTTTTACTCCAGCCATGTGCTAGTTATTTCACCTCACCATGCCTCAGTTTCCTTGACTATAAAGTAGAATTAAGTCTTAGAAAGCCATTTCATGTCCAGGAAATGTAAAATGGTATTATATTAATGTTACAAGTGGAGAAAAGTCAGCAAGTTTTGACCCGTTAGTACAAGCCTTCAGAAAAAAAAAAAGGACAATAGTATGTTTATTTGAAAATGGCTGATTTGTATCTTTAACATCCCACTAAAAACACAGAAGCAAAGCCTGATTTTGATACATGTGTGATATTACAATCCCTTGTTGCTGATAGTACTTTTTAATGTTAAGAGCCTGTTGGCTCACTTATGTTTCCTCTGGGTGCATTCCCATATTCTTCTCCTCTTTGGGAGGCAGGCGCTTGTTGCTGCTCAGATATGTATCCCACATCTTGTAATCATTAATGTACTCGGGGGGAAAGGAGGGGGCAAGAGGACATTGTTTCAAAGTATGTTTCTGCCCAATTCATTTTGGCTTAATTTGCAGACCAAAGCAGACCTCTATCGAAGCACGTCCTTCCTCAGTCATTTATCATGCTTGCCCTTCCCCACTGCTGAGTCAAGATACTAAGCAGTAATAATGCAGCCTTGGATAGATCAGTAATTTCTGTACTCATTCTAATTTTGTTTAGATTTGGAAACTTTCTTAATTCTTACAAGCATCAGTAGATTGACAACATGAAGGTAACTAGAATTATTCAGCTTCTGCTTTGCATGGTAGGTAAGTGTACAGAAAGAATATGCCACTATTGTCTTTCAAGAGCAGGCAAGAATCTAACTCAAAGTTTCCCAGTATGGGGGAGGGGTAATAAAAGAACAAAAAGAATTGCCATCCCTAGGATGATGGGATAGAATTAGTGCCAGCCAGTCCGGCCCTGGTAAGGGTAACGGTTAAAAGTAGCTGTTTTCCCACACCCCCCAGCCCACTTCTTCAGTGACAAGTCTGGTTTTCAAGGACTCTGGGACAGTCAAAATAGCAGCAAGGCCTTGGCTAATTTTGCTGCCTCTGGCAATCCTCTGCCCTAAGCAACTGCCTACTTTGACTTCATGGCTCTGGCCCTAGGAATAACTACATTTGGAAGGGCTAGGAATGTGGCTGGTTAATTTTCAAGGCTGGTGCTCAAATACATGATGGGAAAGCTTCAGAGAAGTGTAGGGCTACCAGAACTAAGGCACTCAACCAGACAGACCTTTTGGTGTCTCACAGTGCAGAGTTATGAGCGCAGCTCATGTGCTAATTTTATTAATCTGCTCCCTGCCTCCCCCCACCCGCCTTACTCTGTTTACTCTTGGTGACATGTATACCTTGTAAACAGCTGCATCCCTCTCATTAGGCAAAAAGATTGATATTTTCAAGCTTATTGCTAAACAAAGAAATTATACTTGCAAGAAGACCAACTCTCCCCTCCCTCCAAAACCAATGCACTGTGTAGGTTTACTGTAAAAGTTCTTGTTGAACTGGGCCTCTGTGCTCTTGTTTGCCAATAAATAGGCTTGTTTTTCTTTCCCTTGTATGATGTGCTTACCCCAGTAACATGAAATATAATCAATAAATAAACCAGAGGGAAAAATTACAGTCCTTTAAATTAAACCAGAAATATTTTGCTGATTGCTTATACACTGTGCACTGTGTCATAGAAAACAGGCAACTATCTTCAGAACATGTCTATTCTGAATATGTAGTTATTAAAACTGATTTTATTTGCCTGCACATTTTACTATCTGAGTGAATTTTAAAGTGACTGACAATCGATTCTTACATTTTAACCCAGCAGGTCTTTGGAAACTATAGCTGCATGCTTCCCATAAAATGTCTTGAATATTTTTCCATAAGGAAGACCTAATGTTTCTGATAAAAATCACAGCAATTATAAAGACAACAGGTTTACATTTCTCCAAATATGATCTGAACTCCTGATAATTTGAGGAATCTCCCTCTCTATATTTGTGTTCACACAGCTTGTGCCAGTTCCTTGCTGTGTACAGAAACTTGCTAGTGTTGGACTGTGTTTATTCCAAACTCAGAGTGACAAAAAGCAATAGCTTTGTGGAATTGCACTACTACCTTTTTTAGCTGCTCCCAATACAAAACACTAGCTGGAACTGTGTGGTACCACTAACACAGCAGGCAGCTGCCCAACCCCCTTTTCTTTCTGCTGTTATGTTACACCTATCTGTATATCATCAAGTCTTTTTGGACTTGTAGAAGATTCATGACAGACTATGTTTCTTGGCTTTAACAGTTAGTTTCCTTTCCAGAATATACAGCTGCTTTAGACATACTTTTATTACTGACATCATGAGAATACATCTCTACTACGTTTAAATTTGGGTGTTAACCTGATTCCGCTTCTTCCATATGTGGGTGATGTGAGACACTAAGAAAGCAAATTAAGAAGCTGTTACCTGCTTGAACCATTTCCCTCTGCCCTTTCACAGGGGAAGTGATAATCGTCTGAAACAGTAGGGAGCCTCTAGCCAGGATAGTTTTCCAGAAATCTGAGTTTCCATGTATTTGAATCATATTGACTTTGCATTTTATTACATGAATAAAATACTACCAGGCACAAAAATAATGCCCCTTGAACTTTACTTGAATCTCATTTGGACATGCTAATAAGCAAGTTTTTAGAAGTAACCATTAACAATTGTAGGTTCTTGCCAAGATCTGTCTCATCAGGTCTAAATAACAGGTATTTTCAAATGTCAAACAAGCAAGACATAGGGTGGTCCCTATTAATCAGAGCACATTTAAAACTATTACTGTTGCTCCCCATGAACTTCTTGCACTATGAGAGTTTCTGAAAAATGGTAGGAAATAAGCAGTATCTTATATAAATCCACATTCTACTGAGCTAATCCAGATGAGGACTCAGACATTCAAACACAAGACCCTGGTGTTCTCAATGAGCCATACGGGAAGGTTTATTTAGTTTATTTCCATTCAACACTCTCTCCACACAGACTGTTTCTGAGGATCCCACTACATTTGCCTAGACTGCTAAGTTGGAATTTGATTTAGTTCCCAGAAAGGGCCTTTTTTGTATTTTTTTACATATCGTAACTAGAAGAGTCCAACCTGTATATTCCCCAGACCACACGATTTATGGGATCAAGCCTGGATCAGCCAGTGGAAGACCAAACTCCCACTTTCTTGCAAGGGAAGACTCATTCCGCACAATCAGAATTTATTAAAAGAAGGTATTTTTCTTACTGTCTTTTGGAGAGATACTCCATGAACATTAAAGTCACAGGCAATCAACTGTTTACAGATAAACAAAGCTTTTTCTAAGGCCATGATTTGACAACATGAAATGCTCAGCAGCAAAAATGGTTTAAATTTTATGTCATCCTTTTATTAACCTTTCCCTTCCCCAGCTCTCCGTTGTAAGAAAATTCTGTCAAAAAAATCTAGATAAGTTCCCAGCTTCAATTCCCTTATGCTGATACTGGTAAAGCTGAGAGGAAACTGCAGAAGTATAAACAGAGAGCAAGGAATAGCTAGAAACTGTTTACGCTGGTATTGACTGCAAAAATTTCATATTAAAGTACAGCCTAAATTTAACTTCTTATCCTGACTTTAATCTGAGCCAGCCACCCTTCTTGTGTCTGCAAAATTACTCAGGAAATGTCTAAGATTAAATTTACTCCCACATAATTCTCAAACTCTCTAGTTCTCCCTGGGACAGAAGACCTGTAAGAGTAGCCCTTATGACAATGCCTTTACATTTCTTTCTACAGTAAATTGGGGCAGTGAGAGGTACCAGGAGTATATGAAAATAAGAAAGACTGTTTAAAAGGAAAGCAAATTCTTCCCATACAACCAAAATTAATCAGCAAGTACTTTTTTAAGACTTGGAATAATTCTGATCTGCCCTGCATTAATACTCAGAATTTTCCTTTTACATGTACCACCTTGCCTGATGAATACTCGATTCCTCAAACTCAGCCAAAAATTTCAATAATTCATCAATTTGTTTCCATGAATTTGTGGGGAGGAAAAGAATTTCATAGCAAAGTATAATATGAAATATTAATACCAAATATTAGTATTGTGATGAAAATAGCTTGTTGTTTGAAGATTGATCTTATGTTCCCTTATACACAACATAGGCTTTTTATGGTGGGGTAGCTAAGGACTGTGGAGTAACACAGATGTATAGAGGGTTAGAAGCTAGCAGGATCCCCAAATCAAAATGGATTATGGTAGAACTAAATGGTTTTGGTTCACAAGCTATTAGCTGTAATATAATTCAAGAATAAACTGAGCTAGTGCTAGCTGTGCTATGACACAGCATTTCTTTACCAAGAAAAGACTAGTTGGAACCCAGTTTGGATTTAAACAAATTGAAATTTGTACCCATTTGAGATCTTGTCACAGAGCCAAAGAACATGTCAGAGAGCAGCATGCAATCTTGGAGGTGTTACAGTCAGCCGGTATTGATTACAAGAGACAAGATAGCTCATCATACATTTTAATGGAAAACATGGGAGTCACAGTTCAAAGAAGTATGTTTGAAAGGATAATATTAGATAATTCGTCCTAGCTATAATTAGTGTACTGAATTTCAGTTAAATCTGCTTCCTCACCAGTTAGGCAACTCTCCTCTTTTTCCTTGCTGTGCTTGCCCCTCCCCGCTCCCCCCAGTAAAAAAAAAAAAAAAAAAAAAAACAAAACAAAAAAAAACAAAAACCACAGAAGAATTCCTGTATATCTAAATAGCCAAATCCTGCAGCTTTAGAAGACCTTCATTGTTTCATCCTCCTTTGTATTACAAACTCAAAGGCAGTACTAATAAAAAGAAATCAAACAAGATGATGCTATCTGTTCCCCACTGGACTTCGAAGTACTTCAACTCAACCAGACCCACATCACATTTCTGGGCAAGGCATCTCAAGTAACAGACTCCTTCAGGGAGGACAGAATAAGTCTTCTGTTGCAAATTTACCTCCTGCTTATTTAATGCAGATTGCTAAACCCAAATATGCCACTTTTTGGAATGTGGGATTAGTTCTGAAATGCCACTCTAATATAGATAATTCTTTCTTGCCTCCTTGAGGGTTTATCTGCCAGGATAGACACTTTGTTAACATAAAGTTGGTCTTCTGGCATTTGTGAATGGAAGCTGGTGAAAATAGATGAGACTGGGTTGCAGAAGAACCCTAGGGGAGCAAAGTATTATTGGATGGCATGTGAAAATTCAAATTGATGCCAAATCATTTTCAGCATATGAAAAGAAAATCCAGAGCCATATGTATGAACTCCAGTTCTCTAGAACTATCAAACTACTGTTTTAGCTGTTTCCTTTACATGTACTATGAATCCTCAATTCCCTTACCCCCAAGAGAAACTAGGCAGTACAAATCCAGAGATAATGACTGAAGTCAGCATGCAATGTGCTGATAAATTGGATCAGGGCTACTGTCATGGCTTAGATTTTATCACCATCAATTAAGCAAGTAGGTAGAAGCATATAGATCTAAAATACAATAGCAATCATATTGATGTCTGCCAAATAAGGACTGTTTACTCAGATATTGAAACATATTGCCCTTATTTGAGTATTGAAATATTCATAATGTGTTGGTTTACCTTTGGGTTGACTTTGTGGTAAGACCTGAGATTTTTTCCATGAAAATAAAATCATTTTGCTATAATAATTTGACTATATGATGATACTGTCCTGACACTCAAATGCCAGCTATTTAGAAATGAAACAGTATTAAAATACTGCATGTATTTTTCCTGTATCCATGAACAGATCCTTAAAGCCAACAGTTATTTACAAAGGCAAAATAACAGCACATTAATTAGTTCTGGAAGCTATCTATTTTAATAACTGTACTGAATATCATATTATGTTGTATTAGAAATATACTTTCTGCATGGTTAGAAATAGGCTATTAAGTGATTTATTTGTAAAAAATCTGGTAGCTAGGACAAAAGTAAAATATTCGGATACTCAGGTGTCATGAATTCTTTTTAAAAAGCCTGGAAAAATAACTCTCGATTGAAATTTTGAAAAATGTTTTTTTGAAATATATGTGATCTGTACATTCAGTTCAACTGTGTATTATTTTCCAGTAATTAAAGGCACCATGGAAAGTTATTTCCAAAAGTTATAGCTGTTTATATTTCAGGCACAGATCTAAATTTCTAAATAACATCTGAATTCAAATCTTGAGTTAACTACTTTTCTAAAAGCAGAATTAACTACCCTGTTTAATTTCAACTTTTATGCATCTGATCCAACCAAGAGAACAGCTACTTGACTGGTCTACCTGGTAAAGCATGCCTAACCCCTTCCAAGAAAATATCAAGAGCTAACCAAGTCCCTGTGTTTTAGACTCTTTTATCCCACATTTTTGGGCAAGTTGCACACAAGGAACTTCAAAGAAGTCAGAGCATGTGCATCTATGGCACCTCTGAAAATTAACAAAGCCTCTGAGAAAGTTGACCTTAATCTTTAATGGGGTCTCTTTATGAAGTCAATAAATGACAAAACTTGTATTTCTTCTGCAAGCACCAAAGCACCTATAAATCATGACAAGAAACATCGTTTTACTATAAACACATAACAACTGACGAGAAAGCATCATTAATATTTTGATGTTGTCATTGCCATTTCTGATTCTTGACGAAACAGGCAGCAAAGTTATACTCTTTTAAAATAAGCTAAATTTTTCTAAAACTTAAGGTACTGGATGCATAACTCCACACTTGTTACCAAGTTATCCTGCAGGCGATGCTCCCCAGGCCTTGTGCTGACCCCGAGTTAACGCCACCCCACTGAAGGAGTCGGAGTGGCACCACACGGGGGGGTGCTCCTCACAGTTGCACTCAAATGCAAGGGCAGCAGGAGGCCCCTTGGAGACCCACAGGGAGCCTGAAGAGCTGAGAACTTATACATTGTTTCAGTCTTTGGGATGTATGATTTAAAAACAATTAAAAATCAAAGCACTTCACTGAAACCCAGGAGTGTTTCCCCCCTCAAGAACAGTTTTAAGGAAAATTTCTGTTTTAGTTTAATAAAGATGGTTTTAGCTATTTAAACTGAACAGTTTCAGAAGGCCTCATCTGTAATAATTTAAGACTGTTTAGACACTTAGAAACCTTTGTGTATCATAAGGAGCCATACTGATTCATTCTGTAAATGACATAGCACCAGATAAATACTTTATTATAAAATAAGCTCTAGAAGATGTTTTCACATAATAGTATTTTTAGTAGGTGGAGCATATGAGAAATTGGATAACTTTCAACTCCAGTCCCTGTTAGCACCTCCTTTTCAGCTTTAAGTATGGATTGTGTTGGGGTTTTTCTCCCCTGCATTTCTATTTCATTGTTTCCATCCCTACTGCCAGAATTAGTTCTGTAAAATGAATCACAGAATATGGCAATTGTTGATTTAGTTTTAAGAGAGTGACTTCACTTTTAAAACGTACAAAGAAAACAGTTTTAAGGTAGAGCACAGGGAGAAAAATTGTAGTTAATAAAAACACAGTACTATTTTAAGACCTTCAAAGGCTTCTGTAAAATAGCGAGTGTCATTTAAAAAAATCTTTTGCAAGACTTTTGTGGCACAACATTGCTGAAGCGATCAATTTTAAACTTGTAAAATACAGATTTCTCTTTCTCCAATAAAGTATTCTTTTTTAAAAGAAAACAAATCCTAAGTTATCTAACGAGACTTGAACAAAGAGGTCACTATCAAAAGTTACAGAAACAGTCCATTTTTGTAGGAAATTGATAGGAGTAACTTCAGTCTAACTTCAGTCTACTTAGTGTGCAATAGCATTTTAATGAACAGTTATACTATGAAGGTCCATGTCACAGATAATATGGACAAAAAGCACTACTCGGAAGATCAAGGTATTTTCCCTTAAAGATGATGTTTCTAAAAACAGGACGGCAATGGAAAAAACTGATCTAATGGCTTAATCTTTAACAAAACAGCATTTCACCCCCATTCTGTAACTTCTGGTAATGTGCCAAAGGACAACTTATATCACACCATTTGCAGTCCAAAAAAAAATATAGACATCAATTAAAGTCCTATATTCTAGATATAAATAATATTTCCACATATTTATCTAAGTTAAAGTCATCTTTGTTGTTTCTGGCAGATATTGTACAAGTGGTATCTAAATCACTTTGTTACACCACAGAATAAAGGAAGCTGAGCATTTATTTTCTAGGCAGATAAAAGTACAGCTAATATTGAGTAGCTTCTTGGTAACATCTGGATTGCAGAAGATGTTGTGTAACCACTGACACCCCAATTTTGGGGAAACAATCCAGCATGCTACTAGCTCTGCAAGTCTGAACAAACTTCTTCCATTCACCAGTAACATAACAGCAACGGTCACAGAAGTAATGGGCATGGGAAAAAATCAAAATAGATAATTCCAGTATGAAGCCTAGTCCAGTCCTTCCTGCATGATTATATACTCTGCACATGATTTATACACATTTTAGTGATGCTTTATTTAATGTATTTTTCTTCCATGCACTTTCTCTGACAGTTCCCTCCTCCCTCCAGTCTCCACCCTTTATTGGAAATAAAAATCAATGTAGTCTGTCTATGCCCTTCTCTTGGAGAAAAACAAACATTCACACATGCACCCTCTCCTTCCTTGACCTTCTTCCCCCCTGCTTCATACCCAAACACAAAAAAACCCCAGGCATATGGCTTTTCAGTTGAACTGGCACTTTAAAATAAGCTCATCCATGGAGGAAAACTGCTTTCAGGGCTAGAACAATAGTCCCTGTATAGTGATGGATATATTCTGCCAGACAGAAGACACATTTGAATGCTTTGTAGAAAAAATTGTTTAATCCCAAATGGATACAAGATTCAGGTAGCAGAACAATTTGCTAGCCTCAAGAACTGCTGCGTTTGACACGGGAGGTGGCATATTTTGCTTTCCCTCCATCTGTGACCTTTATATAAAAGGTGTGACATAAGTGCTATAAAAAGATTTAGTTGAATGCATTAATGCCTCCTTTTGAAGTCTGCCATAATATTTTTATTTACTTTTTAAAATTAAAAAAAAATATCCAATGGCTATCAATCTATCAGTAAGTAAATTATGATCTGGAAGTAGACAGTGAAATAAATACCGTTGCTTTGAAACATCTGGTATCTTAGCTGAGATGCCTTTTGCTTTTTTGAATCCTCAGTTTAGCATCTCATTCTGCAAAGGATGAATGCTAGCTGCAAACTTTTAAATAGTTATTCTACAATGTGGCTTCTTACATTCCTAGAATTAAGTAGTGTTGTTTTTCATGGTCTCAAAATACACAGCTATGGTAAAAGGCTAAATTAAATTTACTCTTGGTTTCTCCTTGTGATCTTTCTGTATGTACAACATTTATATTTTAAAGTGACTCTGTGTTAATTCTCCTGGAGTAGGAAAAAAAAAAAAAAAAAAAAAAATTGTGGGAGGCTCATATGCTGCTTCCTATAATAGGTGAGAAGCAAATCTCTATCACTACAGCTCTCCTCATGCAGCAGCATTGACAGTACCAGCTGTTATTCCAATAACTACTGCTACAATAAAGCCATTTCTTGAAATTAGAGGATGCTTACACTTCAGAATGATCCTTTACTCTTGTACACTAGCATTAGGAAACCTCCACAGTAACTACAGATCTGGCCTGGCAATGGTATTGCTGAGTGTTGAAATGATTCCTTCAAAGCTCTAGGTTTACAGCCCACCATCCAAGTCCATTAGATCATTACTTGTGCAAGGAAGTATCAAAATGTATTAAAGAAATGTATATTATTAAGTACTGGTTTTATTAAGGTTTAATTCTTGTTCAAAATAATACTAAGTGACACTCATGAGAGAATCATATCACAAGTATAATGAAAATTCTTATAACCTTCCCTCCTCAGTTGTCTTGGAGGAAATCACAATATAGACAATTACAAAAACCTTAAAGAGATGGCACCGTTTAGCAGACAGTTGTGAATAAGGAAATCTACTCTAGCCAGAGTAGAAAAGTAACTCCAATTCAGCAGGATGCTGCAAAATGTGCATAACTTAAGGTATATGATTTCGACCTAGTTACAGATGTTGAAATCAGCAAGACTTTTGAACATACACATGGTATAAGTAATTTCAGAGCTTCAGGGTTCACAATTAATGCTGTGACTCTCATATCAGTCTTTATTCAATGTTCCTATGTATACAGCTCCAAGAGCAGAAGGGAGACTGCTGCATGGCACAGCATTGCCAACCTTTCCCCAGCACTCCCAGTTGACACACATACTTTGGGCAAGCAGAAGTTCCCCAACCAGTTGCTGGTAAGAGAGCTCAAAAATAGGTAGCTACCTGTATTCTGCAAACTTTACCCTTTGCCTGTTGAAAACCAGCAGTGAGACTTGTTACAGACCCTCCCCTCAGGTTTTCTCCAATACTGAAGTCCTTCATATCACCCCAAACTGAAGTATTTCTGACTGGAAGAGATAGTGAGGTCAAGTAGCTGCTACAATTGCAACACAAGTGTGTTTGTTGTGGGAGCAAATAACAGCACACATTACTTCTGCTTTTATATGGTTAGAGTCCAAACTAACTGCAGTATTTCTGCAGGCTAGGCCAAATCTGGGCCCAAATTTGTCACAGTAATTATTAGCTGATCATTGTTACCTTCTGCTGTAATCATTATGCTTGTAATACATCGGAATTTCTGGGTTCTTTTATAAACATGCACTGTGTGGTTTTCCAAGATATATTACTGGGCTTACAGACTGAGTGCCTTTTTATTGACATTTCTGTGTTATTTACTCATTTTTCCTTGATGATATAAGGCATTTCTATCATTTGGTATTTTATGGGCAATATATACAGTGCATTTTTTCTTTACACAGAACTATTAACACAAACACACTAGTGGCAGGAAAATCTTAGCACTAAACATTACTGAATGTAGTGTTCTTGAAGTCTGACTCATTGCCAAAGAAATGAGTATTTCAAGCCTAAATGCCAAAAAAGGGCAGCTTTGAGGCCAAAGACCCTTTATGACAATAATGTCCTGATACCACATCAGCTCAAGCGTCACTGAGCGTTAAACAGAATTTTATGAGTATACATGCAAATACAATAATATTACAATACCTGAAAACAAAAAACAAAGAAGAATCAGTTTAAAAATAAAATTTGAAACAACAGCAAAATGTAATGCTGCAGAGTCGGAAAGAAAAACACAACACTTTGTTATGCTAAACAAGAAAAAACACAGCTATACAGACTAGGAGAGATCACAGATCTCAGGGGTGGATTTTCCTTTGGTGCAGGTACATAGAAGGGGAGAAGTTGTCTAACCACAGTTCAGGACTGCAACTAGTCATTTTATTAGCATGCTAATACCAGCAGAGATACAAAGCTTTCAGAAGGTAAAGTCACCTACCTCTAATCCCACCAAATATATAATAAAGTATCCAGCAAATTATGTGATATTTTCACTGAAGATATAATTACATTAGTTTCCAGTGAGATTATGTAATAAGAAGGCAAATTCACTAACGCTTACTGCACTCAAGCAAAGATTCTTTGGGGACTTTAAATGTCTGTTCATCTAACAGATGTTGAGCTATGGGAAATCAGGAAATAGAGTCAACTGGAAGGACAGGCTACGAGTTTTACAATTAAGGTTTCCTAAGAGGATTCTGTGTCAGAGTCATGTTCTGGCCATGTACCATACCTGTGGATAAGCAGGGAGTTGGTGAGATGGAGAAAGAAGAATGAGAAGTCATTAGAAGAGTGTTTTATCGCTGTTCCCTATATATAAAGCATTACTCACATTTAGTCCCCCATAGCTTGAAAACCTCACCTCCTCAACAGAGGAAATAACTACTTTGGAATTCTAGCTGTCAGACTCTCCAGATGAGGAAGTCAGCATTTTTTTCTAGCACTCCCAAGGCAATACAGATTTGAACATCCCTCCCTGAGTCACTCCTGAAGTGTCTCCACACTGTTTTGTAAAACAAAGGCGTACCCTGAATAAAAATACCCTAAAAGTGTTGAATATGTGCTATCCTACATGCTTTTTAAATATCAATATGCTTAGCCATATAAACTCCCTGAAAGACTTTTGATCCCCACTAAAATCAGCATAAAACAGGTGCTCAGGCAGAATCCAGGTGCACTGTAAACTTTTGGCCAAGTATTCTTGCCAGAGTCACATATCACAGCTATGTGAGTCAGGAAGAACTCAGTGAAGTTCCCCTTTTTGGTCAAAGCAGGAAAACAATTGCTGAAACAGACTTCAAGGACACTATCACTCTACCCAAGACTATCATCCTATGTTGGCTTATTTCCCTGGGAACAGTGCTTGTTGCCTTTTTTTTTTCCTAATATTATGGTTCAGACTTGGTTGGTCTCTATTCTCTGTGAGTCTAATGTTTGAAATTGTTTGAATGCTCTGAAAGGCACACAACTCACTAGCCAGAAATAATAAGCACACAGACATAGAAGATAACTGTGTCACATACTGGGCCATAATACACATCAAACACTTAGATTACATCTGCATAGTTTAGGATTCTTTCTTTCTCCAATGTAAAATTCACCCTTTGAGCAGGTCCAAGCAGTTAAACAGTTATTGTGGATTATTTGTTCCATCTTTATTCTGTTTCTCCAGAGAAACATAAGCTGCACTCATTCATCTTCAGAATATCTAGGACCACAGAAGAATGAGGTTGGGTTTTTTTGTACCACTACAGGGAAGTTTATTGCAACCTATTTCAACAGCTGAAAATTCTTTCATAGTTTTTCATATTTATTGCATTCATAGGCAACTTTTCCATGTAAACTTTAAGAAGCTGGTGATGTGCTGCTTTTTTTTTTTTTTAAAAAAAGTGACTAAATAGTAAAATTAGTCCACAAAAAAACCTTCAATATTTCCAAAGCTACTCAAAAGCAAGCTCAATCACACAAATCCTCTATTAAACACTTCATGCTTACTATTTCTGCAGGGTGTTATTACATACCATAAAGAGAATACTATACTCAGCTGGAAATAGCAATGCAAGTATTCCACTTATTTCAGAGAGGTTTGCACAATCAAATGACATATTGCAGTACTACATTAAAAGATACTGCATAATAGCAGTGTCTTTAATGATGCTGTTGGACTTTCTTCCCCTCTTTATTAACAAAAAATTTGAGCACCTCTAAGGGCAGTCATAACTCATCATCATTTTGATCTTGAGCAAACATGAATCTGAAATTCCAGGTAATTCCCTTTCTCTGCCACTTCAGAAATCAAAACAAGGTCTATGGTTTAAAACAATCTTTTGGGGAAAAATATTTCAAGTAGTGCTGCTGAAATGTATACTAGTTTTCAGCTTTGTATAATTTACTATATGCGAGAGCAAAAAGTTATAAAATAGGGATTTTATTAATAAGAAAGTATATGGCCTACTCTACTACTGCAGGGAAACAAACATCCTAAAAACTTTGATGGTTTAAGCTCAGAAGCTGTTTTTCATCTAAAGATTTATTTACCTGTCTTTGTTTTTTAAAGTTATCAATAGCCCATTTATATTTTGAACAGTGAGGGCCAAACTTCATAAATCCATTTTTAGGCCTATCTGCCTGCTCTTTCTCTTGTTGGCTTTTTAAAATTATTATTTTCTTTGGGTTCTTTTTCCTTTTTCAGGGTTAAAGTGAGCCCCAACCCTAAACACCACCTTCAGCAGTGTGACCCAGTCTGCCAGGTGGGAATACAGGGCTCAGGCAGACCCACTGGAAAAAAAGAAGACAGAGACAAGAGAAAATGAGGAACACAAGTGATGTTAGGAAGGGAAATGATAGAGGAATGAAATAAAACTAATGAAAGTGAATCCCTCAGTTTGAATTTCAGTCAAGAAAAGGATGTGGGAAAAGCAGGTGCTGTCCTTTATGCAAATCCTTAGTTCTGTCCCAGGGCAAGAATGAACCAGAAAAAGCCTATTGCTGAGCTGCCTTCAACACCTCCTCCAATACTTTTCAAGAGAGGGTTTTACACAGGGTAAACACTAAGACTGATTCATAAATGAAACAGATATCCAAGCATTTAAATCCACCTCCCTCCACTCCCAAGGCAGGCTGCTTCCCCTATGAGAGCACAACAGCCATTTTATGGCCTCTGGAGTAACTTCAGCTCACACTCCTTCAGATACTTTCCCCAGCCTTGGACTGGGACATTGCACCCAAAATAAAAGAAAAAAAAAACAAAACAAAACTGTACAGACTCACTTGTCAGAAACAGCCAAGCACCAGGCCCAAGCACAAGGGAGATCCTAATCAGCCATACCCTTCAGACACAGAGGAGAAAAGGTGGGCAGGGGCAGAAATAGGCTCCGCTCCCACCCCAGCAGCTGGACCACAGCTGCTCCTTGTTAGTCCTAATTGCTCCTAATTACTGCCCCCTTTCAATTCCTTCTAGGGGGCTGAGGCTGGGGAAGGAAGAGCACTTTTTCAGTGGGGTTTCTAGTGTAAAATGCTTTCTGTGGCAGCTCTTGGCAGATGCTGTTTATAAAATATATCTTGCCTAAAGTCATAATCTTACCTTAAACCCTTTTGCTCTCCCTGACGAATTTACACTAAACTGGATTGTGGTTAATACAGCTCTGGTTCTCTGTATTGCTCTGCCTTCTTGTCTCTAGGGTCGGTTTATCCTTCATATTTGCCTTTTCTAATGCAGCCACATACTGGAAGACAACGTTTCTTCTATGGTAATCTCCCAAATCTCTCCTTCGTCAGTATGCTGCAGGTTTTTGTTATTTAATATGTTGTTTTTTTTTTTTTTTTTCTGTTTTGGTTCACTGCTCCTAGACTTCATATTTTACATCATGTACACTAAACTTTGTTTTCATTTACTGGCCCAGACATTTAAGAGATGCAGCTATCTCTGAAGTAGATTGTGCAGTTCCTCATTACATAAGGCTGATGGCTAGTAAAATGTCAAACATTAAAATTAAGTTGTTTTTACTGCACTGGCAAACCTATCTAGAAGCATTTTTCTGTATTTAAGTACCTTACCAACAACACAGACTATGTCTTAGTAAGTGAGCAATACAGAAACATCTGCTACCTGAAGAGGTGAGGGGAGGCACGTGCAAAAACAGCTCCACCAGCCTATGCTTAAAGCTTCATCTGGTATAAGCTAACTGCCACATACCATTCAATTGCAGCTGATTCACGGAAGTTGTTCACTAGAAGTATGTGTATGCTAGAAAAATGTAGGCCTACATTTTGGTAAACATGCAAACAAGCAATAACAATAAAGCTAGGCGTGCTAACCAACACAAGGCATCGAGATTGACAGCTTGAATAAGTTTCAGACTCACACTGATACTCTGCTTTCACTCAAAACTCTGCTTCCAAACTGCTCTTTAAAGTGGAATCTCAGTCAGATTTTTTATTGCAAGATTTAAGACAGTCTCTCTCTGACTGTGGTCTCTACCAGCACTGCTAAGAGTTTGCCAATTACTGCCAGTAATGGTGATAAACTTTTACACTGGTGCCGTTTGCTCAGTGGTCCATCAAGGAATTATGAAAGTGCTTAATCTGATAATACAGTAAATTAGAAAGCCCTCTTACCTTCAGTGGGCCTCTCTACAATGCATAATGATAAGCATGCGTGGGAGTCACGTAGAACCCACATACTACCTGAGAATGGTCCAAAGACAAGCAATGAGCTATGTGGTAACTTACAGTGACTACAGCAAGAGTTCACATCCAGACTGTTGCTGGACCGTATTTTGAATCTTAGAATAATATCTATCCTGGCTTTAAATGCCTGCAGTACAAAAAGATACCCAAATTTAACATAGCACTTCTGGACTTAAGTAGCCTTTAATGAGTGCAGTGGGTGTCAGCTACTGCACTATTTCTGAGATGAGAGCAAAGAGATTCTTCCATTGCTTTAACTCTTGTTTTTCATGCTGAGTTGGTGACCAAAGGGCTGGGGAGGCAGCTGGCTCTTTTCCATCTGCAGGTAATTTTTTGAAGCAGGGGGGAGGGTGCTGGCTTTCCCCAGCCACCGTGGTTCTGCAGGGCAGGCTGGATTCTCACGTAGCAAAGGAGTCTTCTCACCTCTTTCTTCTCCCAATTCCTCCTCCCACTATTGTACATTTTTCTTGCTCCATTGCACATCTTTTAAATACTTCAACAGTTTATAGTATCATAGCACTTTCTTGTTATCAGTATTGTAAAGGGTCCAAATGGTGATGGTCATCACATATCCAGACCTGAAAGACTGTAAATCAGAATATCCATTTTCCTCACATTCTTATTCTAAGATTTGTGAAATTATGGGCTGCTGTTAGAGTAACAACATTGGTTACAACACAAAATGAAAAGATTCCTGACAATTATAATAGGACCATCCCATGCTTCCACCTGTAAACCTTACTGTTCCTCACCTACTGAATGTGAATGGCAGTCTCAGCTGATGACAAAAAAAAATCACTAAAACAAAGTCCAGTTTTAGGATTGAGGGTCTGTCCATCTCCTAAATTCACAGTTTCTCATCCACCTCTGTATTCATGCAAAAAAAGTCCAATTGCCTGAATGATCTGAGCTGTTAAAATGATAAGAAGATATAAAGAGTTGGTCTCTAGGTCATCATGTTGCCATTCTGAAAGTCATTTATGGATTTTGGGAGATAAAATACACAGGAGAAAAAGCATAATTGAGGATTGAAGTCTGATGGAGTGTTTTCATTTGGTTCTTTGTGATTCAAAGAGCTTCCCATTCTTGTTCCCTTTCTTCTTTGAAGTGTCAAGCCAGTCCAAAATGGGCTCTGGGACTTCAAGGGACTCACAACCTGATGTGACAAGTTCCACATTCAATTAAAAAGATATATTGACATGTGCAATCTCTGTTATGTGTGAAAATGTAGCTTTAACAGTAAATAAGAAAATGTGTTTAGTGTTGTAGGGGATTCTCTCTATCAGCTGCTTGGGAGATTGAAGAGGTCTGTGAAAAGCAAGAAAAGAAAGCAAGACAAACAGTGCTCAAAGTCACAAGCAACTATGATGCCATGTTGAAAGTATTTCAGCCAGAAACCCTTCCCCTGCCTTATTCTCCCAGCTGCATTTTCTCTTGTGAAGAAATAGTTTACTCTACAAGTTATCAGAAAAGCAAACAAACAAGGAAGTTTACACAAAAATCAAGGGGAATGGGATGATAGGACAATGACAGAAAACAACAAAAGCAAGGAAATACACAGATAAATGTCAAATGCACCCTCTGGACCCTTCCATTTGCTTTACAACAGCTAATTTAAAAGATGCCTTGTTCTTTACTTTCAAGATGCCTCCCACTGTGTCAAGGTTTGAAGGCATTTGATACTATTTACTCTTAATACCTGGTGTGGATTTCACCAGCACTAATGGATGCATATTATGGGTGGGAGAAGACCCTCTTCACAAAACTTTTGTGGGCTGAGCAGAATATGTCTGTGACAGGGACTCAGGTACATTGACCTGCTGCAAAAATCTATGATCCTGTTATTAAGACACAACTTTAGCACAGAATTCCTGCACAGAGCTGGATAATATACTTCATCTTTTTCTGCTTAAGCTCTCCATAACAGGAAGATAATATATTTGCTTGTTCTTTGTGGGTGAGATTTTCAATATCACTGAGAATTAGCTTGAAACAGAGAGTAAAATCTCCCTGGATTTCAGCAGGAGGTTATTATTTGTATGCTTTCATTTGTATGCTTGGGTTTTCCCCAACTGTCTGTCTAGATCATAAGCACTTTGGGTCAGAGACTGTATTTCAGTGCATGTGTTAACCGCAATTCACACAGCAGAGCTCTGATTTTGGATGGGCACTCCAAATGCCAATGAATAACAGTAACTGAGTGGAGAGTGTGGGCTACCACCTTTCATCCAGGAACATGGGGTACTTGGTTGGACTGAATCTGAATCAAATTCAGATAAATTCAACACTGGATTATTTTATTTGTTTCAGACAGGAGCCCACATGCATGCATTCACTAGGCAGATTCCTTTACTCTTTTTCTGAATAGTAGTGTGGAAAATAGGAACAGCTTTGTACATGAAGAAAATTAATGGGTTTGGGATGTTGTTTTCAAATTGTTGTAAAGTTTGTCATAACAACACTTATTTTACAATTTCTTTGATAGCTGAGGAATATTACTTTTCTTCTTTAGTGAAAGGTCACACAGCTATATACCATCTCTTAAAATCAGTGAATGCATAATGGCTTCTGCTTTTCTAACAGGAATCATTAAACAAATTCATAAATCAATGAAGCACACCGATGCATTACTTTAATTATAATTTCTGTTCAGATGGTTGGTTTATGTAATGTAATTGTTTACTATGTCTGAGTATTACACTAGAGAAGCCTGGATGGATCTTAATTTCAAAATCTATTCTAATTTCTTAAGTGTTTTTATGAAATTAACAAACAATGGTCTATGGAGTAGACCAAAGAAATTCAGTTAAAGGAAAAATACACCCCCTTCCCCTTTTGGCATTTGTCATGAGATAATTTTAAACATTCCTGTCATTCTGTGTGTTTTCTTAGAGATGAATGCTATCCTTAGGTTTGTCAGTTAAGCCTCCATAACAGTTTTTAAGCATTACAAATCATTACATGTCATTAGGTAGACAGAATTTATGAGTTGGGCAGTTGGCTTCAACAGTACCATGCTTAAGATATTAGACATGACCAAACAGAAAACTGTAGACATTAATAGCATGAGAAGCACTGACATTTTTCTTTAAATACAAGGAATAATGGGTTAAGATGAAATATTATAAAATTCATTTTCTTGCAATAATATTTTTCCTAGCAGAGTGGTACAGAATCATTAAGTGTTTAACAATCATGATTTATGCTTCTTGCAAAATCAAGGGCTTGACTCAGAAATAATGAGATTAAAACCCCTCCAACAATTATAATTTAGATTCTTATTTATTTCTTCTGTTTTTAGCTTTTGGGCTTTGTGTTTTCACTGAGAAATGAAACTCCCATAATCTGATAACCTTAGGCACTGGGGTTTTCAGAATGAAATAAAACTAAGAATATCATAAAGTCCCTGTGATGGGATTTACAAGAGCCCAATGGCCTGGATGAAGTTAACTCAAGCAGCAAATTAGGGCCCTGCTCAGGGTATTGAACAGCAGGAAGTGAGGATATTCCTCAGCCAAACAGACTTCTAGAGATCTGAGTCGAAGACCAGGATTTCAGGGAAGCGTAAAGGGGAACTCTGGGCTGGAAGAGGGAGACTGAGAAAGGCTATACATGCACAGTGTAGAAAAAGGACAGTATTACATGAACAGATCACCTGGCTGAGAGTGAGCTTTGCATTTATCCCTGAAGACAGTACCAGCACAAGTCTTTTGTATCCCTGTAGTCTCTCAAATTGGCTACAGTAGGACATTGGTGATTTACACGCCTTCAAAACTGAATGAATTGGAAAGAATCTGTGATTTTTCACATCATGTATCTTATAACTATATATTCCTATCATGTCCAGGCATGAGAACGTATATTTCTGTCCCATGCTTTTCTCAATAAAGAGTAAAAGGTCTTTTGTTTATTTGTATTACATACAAGGTGTTTGAATGAGATAAGGTACCTAAGTTTCTCATTAATGTTAACATGGGCTACATGTGTAGATCAGATGCAGGTCCCCTGAAGTGCATATCTCCCAATATTCTGTACAATCCATCATGGGATCTGAAGCTAATAAGTAGGTAATAGGACCATCATATGAGCTTTGCTTATTTACAACTGTTATTAAAGTAATTCAAAAGCAGGACTGAGAACAAGAAGAATATATTAAACCATATTGCTTTGTAAATGAAAAAAGGCTGCTGTACAAGATGACCAGAACAATAAAATATCATGTTTAATTCACCTCAGGGTTAGCTTTACTGAAGTCAGTGGAGTTTCATCATATTACTATAGCTTATTGTGTTGAACTTCTGTGGATCTTGCAGCATCAGGAATGAATGGTATAGTATTTAAAGAGCCAGATTTTAAAATCTTAGGCAGTATTTTAAAAATGGGCCACAGAATATTATTAGCAAAATTTTTAGAAAAAGTGAACTGTTAAGCTGTTACAACTACTGTACCCAGATATCCTTGGTGTAATTTGCAAGCTAAATTCTTTATAGTTTCTATATCCTTTGTATAGTATGACATTTCAAAGAAAGATTTAATTTTGTTAAAAACCTCTCCAATAATAATTTACCAATGTTAGTACTGCATTTTTCCCAGGGTCTTAAAAACTTCCACTGTTCCCACATATGTAACGTTTTTTTCTACTAGTAGCATGTTTCTTCACAGATTGAATTATACTATCACACAGGCTTGAAATCTCAAGGTAGTCTCTAAAGGCTAGAATTTGTCATAAAGAACAACCATAAGCACAAGCTGGTGCATGAACGGTCCCTCTTGAACCTCAGCAGGTCTTATGATTTAACAGTCTGTTGAACTCTACTTTCTTATCCTTCCTGGAGTATAACTTTTGTGCTGGTCTGTATCAGAAATTAGCTGAGATGACTGAACCTATAATAATAGGAAAAGCAAAAAACTGACATTCTGCCATACTAACAGGCTTCTGCTCCAGATTATGAATGAATTATTTGTCTACTTGAAACTTCTGAAGCAGTATAAAGGAGTTCTTACCTTTTTTACTCATTTGTGCAAATCTGTAATCAAAATCACAATCAGCTGCTGAAGTACTCCATATAATCTTATTTCAGAAATATGTTAGCATTAATTGTATTTTGTTAGCGTTATGAAAGGAATTTTTTCAGCAGATATCAGATTGTATATGTCAAGATATTTGGGCCCAAAATGAAATAACATACTGCTTGAGCCCTAATGCTTCAGAAAAGTAAAGGGAATTATTTGTGGATTTAATTATGCCTGGTTTCGCTGTACATTATTCTGAATTGCTGTTCCTCAACAACTTTCTCTGAGAAGTGTCTGTATACATTTGGGCCTCCAGAAAAATACGTGGCATCAATCCAGCTCTCTTTTGTTTTGATTTAGGATTGTATGGTATGTCTCTCAGCAACAGCACAGACTTCTTTTCCCTTTCTTGTAAGGACAACTTCAGTGAGTGGTTTTGAGAGGAATATGTATTGTAAGACAGAGGGATTTCAAATTTCTTAGTGAAACACACAGCAAAATCCATTTTATGAAAGATTGTTATGAAACAAATTAGAACAAAAGTTGTAGAAATAGGAGAGAACATGGTCAGTATTGCATTTTCAAGTGATTTTTTTGGTTATAAATCATTTAATGACATCAAATGTCAACAGAATACATTCATAGATCCAACTTAGATACAGAATGTTTAGGAGTTGTAAGGAGTTGAAAATTCATTGAAACAGGCATGAACACTTTTATTCATATAATTTAATTGTCTTCAAATGAAACAGTTCACTGTTTACCCTAGATCTTTCCACCAGTTTCATTAGCAGAGATGGGTTTGACTACAGCAGTTGTAAGAAGGTTTTCATTTATAGTTGTTTTTTTTTTGGCAGGGGGGGTGGTGGTGGTGGTGGTGGTGTTACCGTTGGTGTGTTTGTTCGTTTTTTTAAGATGGTCATTCACTGAGCATTGTGAATGTGCTTAGCCCTGTACTTCACACTGATGAAGGCTGCCCCATGGGACTTTGGTTCTTAGTGCAGTTCAGGCACACAGAATTTAGTCTGCTGATTTACCATGTCAGAACAGATTTTCCCTCTTCCTTTGCCCTGTCAGAGAGTAGTTCTTTGTTATCTGGAAGAGGCAGCTTCTCTCCTCAACGAACCAGTCAGTGACATCGCCATTCTCTGCAATGTTTCTGCAGCTCCCTGTAGAGTCTAACACTGAACCAAAGCGGGGAGAGAAGTACACATCATCCATATTACTACCTGTAATTATGATTCTATCTAAATAAATAACCATGATCGTGGAGAAGAAGATGAGAGTACAGCTGATGCTTGGGGAGTGCACTACTGAAGGAAGACTGTGCCCCTGGAACAGAGAGGTCTGTACAGCATTTGTACTCATACCACATCTAAGGACCTACATTTGGGGAAGTTTTCTTCACACTGTTTTCGAAACAGGTCCATGCCCTAATGACAAAGCCTGTTCTCCAGATGGAAAACAGTGAGGTAACAGGGCTTCCACTACAGACCAAACAGCCAAATGTCTTCACCAAGGCTACCCTGATTTATTTATTTTTACAAGGTTTTGATTAATTTTCTTTGAGCAAAATGGCTGCTATTTTTGCCTTCGCTCAGTTTGAACATGTTTTAATAGAGGATTAGTCTCCTCAGGCAGGTGCAAGGAAAGTGCTTACAGGATACGACAGTGAAAAGAACCGGCCGGTAGGGAAAAAACCTCAACATGTTGTGGTATAATGAGCCCATTTAAACAGAAGTGAATGTTTGACATTTACATTTCCCTGTCTCCTGTACAAGGCCAGAACAATGTTCTGAAAATATGGAAGTGGTGGAAAATATTTTGCTTAAAAAAAAAAAATCCCTTTAATTTATTAAGGTACCAGCCCTGACAGCTTGTCACAGGAAAAACTGGGTGTGCTCCATCCCTAGGGACAGCTCTGTTCTCAGTTGTTCCACAGATCAGCCATGGTGTCACTTTGGAGAAAAGACACCTGCTTCTTTCTCAGCCAGTGGTGAAACAACCAGCAGTATTTAAAAATTAATAAAAAATTAAAAGAAAGTAAAAAAATGAAAGTGCAGTTGATGAAAATTAGAGACTGGGGATGGGAGAATCATATTAGAGGGAAAAAAATTAATAAAGGCCATGTTATTTACTGTAACTTTCTAAAGCCATGACTAATGCATAATTTAAATATGTTTAATTAATTAATCCAGTAAATGGATACCTAGCAATTTCAGGGAGCTAGCAAATAAGCTAAAATAGATTGCATTATCAGAATATTCAGAGAGCATGCCCAGTAATATCTGAGCTAATATGTCTGTTAAATAACACATCATTGTTCCACTTCAAATTCCTCCTTAAAACCTCTTTGGTCTGTTGCACCTGTGAATGCTAAGGCTTACAGTTTGCAAAGAATACTGCTTATTAGGTTGGCAAATTTTGCCTCGTCTTCTGTTTTGTACTATTTGTACTATCTCGCACTTACACATAACACAGGAATTTTTTCAATCTGTTTAGGAGGAGTTTACCACAGTGGCCTTCTAGTAAGAGCAAGGGCTTGCAGTCAGCACATACTATTAATAAATTAATAACAAGAATGGTATTGAGTAGTTGATACTTTGGTTTAGTTATTGAAAGTCACAGTCATAATTAAAAATACATTTTCTATTTAGTTTTCTAAGAAAACTAAAGCATAAGAGACTTTTAATCTCTGTGATAAGTGTGATCTATATTTTTAATTGTCTTAATTTTTAGGAAATGGGTAAATATATAAAAAAGAAGGAGCAACAATTATAATGAAAGAATTGATATCTGTATGAACAAAACTATTCAGATGGAACAAAAGCTGGTCTGTGTGTCTGCCAAAACCCATACCCAACACAGAACATTTTAGGTTCAGCTAAACTTGTTTTTGATGATGGAGAGAGGCACTGCAAAAAAGGAAGAAATACAGCCATAGCAATACAGTTTTGTGGCAATACAAGCGATGTAGACACTTGTACGGAAACAAGTTGTGTCATGGTAAGAACTATAGTGAATGAGTGTGAAAGTGAGGAATTCTGCATAAGGATGCTTTCTGACCTGCTTATGAACCAAAATACAATAAATTATTAATAAAATGACAAAGGAAAATTTTACATCAAAAAACAGTAGAAGATGGCAAGGCAGTGAAAACTTCACAAAGAAATCTGATCCCATCTGCCTCTCTCCCAGAAAGATAAAGATAAATTCAGAAATTATTTTGATCCTTCTATAAAGCATTAAACCTTATTAATAATACCCAGAACCAATTTTGGCTTAAATTCAAAAGGCCAATGTGTATTTTTCAATTGCTGACATCTGAATACCTCATTAGCATGTTGAAATTGTCACTCAAATGGCTGTTTTATTTGCCTAAGTGCTGATTTAATAGACCCAATGCAAGATCTGGCAGTATTGTTAAGGCACCCATGTTTGAAAATTGAGTGCTGACTTTGAATTATATGTGACTATATTTGTGCCGCTGTTCAGTGAAAACAAGCCTTCTATCTATCCATCATGGCAATTCGCACATCAAAACCTGAAGTACTGTACACAGTCAACTTATCAGAAGCTACACTGCATGCAGGTTTTGTCTTTTTTGTTTGGTTAGGTTTTGGGGTTTTTAAAATTCATTTTATGTGAAAGCACCACATAAAGTTTAAATTTTAACTTCCTTTATAATTAAGACTTCAGTTCTTGAGTATAATAGCTGATGTGGGTTTGAAGAAAATAGGCAAGAGAACAGCCCTGCAGTTAGCAGAAGTAGTGAGACCAGAAGCTTAAAAGGTCCAGAAAGGATGAACAATGGAAGGAAGAGTTCAGGGTACACTGAATGGCACCCTTGCTGATGACAAGAGGATGATGACCAATGAAAAGCTGTTAGATAGCTGCCTTCCTTTGAGTCTACATTCTACATATAGGAAACTATTTAAAAGTCAGATTTTTAGGTGAAAATCTCTCTCTTAAACACTGAACATGGAACTGACCAATCTGGGATTTTCAGCTAGGCTATGTCACTAAATATTGAAAGATATGCTGCAAATTAAAAAAATAAACACCACAGAAACAACAAACAGCAAAAGTCTCAAAACCTCTCCTGTTATAAGAAACTCATCTGATATTACCAGATAAAGTTGTTTGAAAATAGAGATAATTTGAATGTGTAATATCCCTTTAAAGTGAAAGTTAACTCGTTTGGTTGATAAGTGGTTTATCCTTGTAAGAATTTTATAGTAGTGTGGGACAGCTTTGTGGAACAGAAGGAGTCTCCTTCTCAATAGATTTTCTATTATTATTAACTGCAAGCACACATAGAAGGTGCTATGTTTGCAAATGATTATTATTCAGACCTATCAATGCTAAAATTTCTCTTTAGCTAATCTGCCCTCACAGCTTGAACACACTGGCAGTTCTTGAAGTACTGGTGTTTCATCCAGACAAGCTTTGGCATAATTCCAACAATGATTCTGACCCTTAAAGAGGCCTGGGACTTCAGTTAAGGCCAGTCAATCACACCAAACATGACAGTTCTGTGGTGTGGGCAAATACCATGGAGAGGCTATAATGCTGCCCTCACACTTATTTTAACTTACTTCTCTGAAAAGTTACAGATCAGGTTTACAGGGCAGTATCACTATTTTTTTAAGAAGAAAAAGAAAAAAGGTATGGTTTATTATTGCATAAGGAAGCACAATGCAAAAGTGCCTTCAAAAAGTGAACATAGGTTTGTCCACATGAATCACAATCACAGTGGGATGCACAGATATTTGAGTGTCCAAATGTGTATACAAAATCAGAAGAAATTGTTGAAAATAGACATGTTCTTCAATGAGACATTTTTATTTTTTAAATTGATAATGTCTATTAGATGCAAACTGTTTTGCATTTTTACAGTTAGCAAACATCAATAAATCCATGGCATATAAAAGGGCACTGCTACTATGGCAGTTATTGGAATTCTATACTTTGTCAAATATATGTACCTTGTAATTCAATAATCTTTAAAAGCAATACTCATTGTGGTTTACAGTATGACACCTGACCTTTTGTTAATGTCAAATACTATTTTACTTTAGCATGGAAAATTATTATATTTCTATATATATGATCATTATTCTTGGAAAAATATATTTAAAAAATAGAATGGGAAACTGATCAGCTAATCAATTATTTCACATGACAGTGATTTTCTGTATTATTGTTGACATTTCTGTGAGTACCCTAAACAGGCCTTCAGTATAAAAGAAAACAGCAACTGAAAGTCAAAATTCTGCGTGTAATACTGGCCTGTTAACTGAGAGGCGATAAAAAACAAAATTCTGTTGTGCTGATTGGCAAGAAGAATGTAGCATTAAGTTGTTTTTCCTGCCAAGCTAGATAAAATCTCTGGCAATGGTTATACAGTGTGTGGTTTGGAACTTTTCTTAAAGGTAGCTAAGTTAAGTACAATTTACAAAATACCTATTTAGTTGTGATAGATATCTCCAGTTCTGCCTTAAAAGCAAGCTAGCAGCAGGGGAGATAAAGAATGCAGTTCCACATCGTTAGGAGATACAGATTTTTTTTGCTGCCCTAAGCAAATATTCTTGCCACTGAATGAAACATATCAGTTAAGCTTGAATCTGTTGCTTGACCAGTGTATGAATGTACATTCTCTATCAATATATGCTTTTCTTTTCATGTTGACAGGATAAATCTCATTGATTCACATGGGCATTTGTGTTAAAGGGAGAGTATGGGTTAAAAAAGGACTTTGAAAATATGTGTATATTTTACTTATCTCTATATATGTACATATAGGAAGATATGCATTCCTATTGAACAGTTGGATTGTACTGAACAATCTTTCACAGAGAAGTGTATTGTCCTTTCTGTTGAGATAGACCAAGACAGAATTTTGCACTGTGGAAGAAAAGCGATGTACATTTGTTTTGTTTATGATGTGCTTCCTCCAATGGTGCTGCATAGGCCAGAAAATTATCCTTTAAATAGCAACCTTCTTCACCTTCCATACTTGGCATTGACATTGTTTTCTTTATGAGGTAAAGTGTAGAAAGATACAACACAGTCAGCATGGCTTAGCAAGAGAGTAGTGCCAGATTTAGACTTTGTTTATGACATAGTTCTTCTATGAATATGCAAGTAAAAATCAAAAGACTCTCCAGCTTGCAAAAAAGAATTCATTATGAAACCCCACAACAAACCTAATGAGAACTTTAACAATTCCTGATTCAAACATTATATTAGAGGGCAAAAGAGTAGCAGAGATGAATCAGTGGCCTTACTAATGTATGAAATAATGGAGGCATCAGCTGCATTCGTGAATATGAAGAAAATGAGATTATTCTGGAATATTTATGTGGACGTTTTAGGTTCTCCAGCTTTCTCTATGTTATTTATAAGGAGAAAGATAGGTTAAAACCTGGGAGGTAGCATATAGGCTATTTGAAAGGGCCTTTCACCTCTGGAAGTCTCTTCGCTAAAGATAATAGAAGTCTCAACCACCTAGACAGTAATTTTTAAAACTGAACCACCATCTAGAGAAGAGAGAATTTGCCAGAGACAGCATTTTACTACTGCTGTTACAGACTTTGCTAAATTTGGCCTGGACATTTTGCCCCTAGACATTCAGTAATTGAAATGACCAATAGAGGCTACGGCCATAGCTTAGAAAAAAGCTGTGTTGCCTACTTGTAATTCACTGCTGGTTGCTTAGCTTCCCTTAAAAGTCAACTCCTCATTTACAGTTGATATAAGTCTTTCTGTAAAGGCTGGAGAAAAGGTAATGTGACTTATGAACCTGCTTTTCAGGACACAGACAAAAGTCTTCTTCAAGATCTCACTGAATTAGTTGGTGCTGTTTTCCATCACAGGAAGCTACTACCCTAGAGCTCTGACAGAGGAAGGAGGTCATGTGAGTGCTTTTCAATCCATTTCAGACAAAATGAGCTGGGTTAGTTCATACTCACCTTCAATAGTCCATTAAGCTTTCCCAGCTCATTTTGCCTGCAATGCAAAGGAATGTGTACACAAACTCCTCCACAAGCAGAGATGGGAGGATGGCAACCTCTGGCAAAGGAAGGCAACAGACCACTGTGGGAAGAGCCATTTGCCATTGCATACTCAGGAATCCTTTTCCATGAACTCTAAGTCAAAGCAGACAGAGCACTACCTTTTATGCAAGGCAAGCTAAAATTTAGTTCGATGAGTCTACTTGAAACGATCTTGTAAAGATTGGCACTCAGTGGAGAATTTTTTGCAAAAATCAACAGTTAACTGACAACCATTTTAAATGAGAGTTGATCATGGAAAAACTTAACTTTAAAAACAAAAAGTGAATGTTTAATTCAAGTCTTACTTGCACCTTAATATATGGATATAAGAGCAGGAAATCTACCAGATTTACTGACTGATATCTTTGGAAGTAAATGCCTTTGAAAAAAACCTAGGTATTTAATTACAATACATTAATTATTGTAAATAAATTACAAATGTCAGCATTCACTGGAAAATTCAACAAAATCTCTGACATTCTTTAGAAAAATGCATGGAAATACCTAAGAACTCTGGGTCTATCCACTGAGCATTTTCAAAGACTGAAAGACAACAGGGTATAAAAACACAGGGAGTGCTCTGGATAGATAAAGACAGAGTCCTGTACATCCTTGACCATAGCCTAACAAAGCAGTGTTACAAGATGATACAAGAGGGGCTTCAGAGTCTTTGGACAGAACCATATACAAGCATTTAATTTCAAAATCAGGTTGAAAAATGTCTGTTATTTCATGAGAACCTTAAACGTACAGTTTTTTCCAATAGGCCACTAAAGCCTTTATTTAACCTTTAACAGATGAATCATTCCATACCCTCACAGCTCAAGTAAATTAAGTGTTTTAGCCTTGGGATTTCAGGGCCTGTAAGCCTAATTATGAAAACTCTTTGGGCCCAAATATAGTATTTGGTGTCACACATAGTTCTGCTTCCCCACATAATAGCTAGTGTGTGCAGAACTGGGTCCTTAGCCAGACGTAACAGCTAAGAACAATAAAACTAATGGTGGCATGTAAGAGGCACTAATTTGATAATTTTAAGGTATAGCAATATGTACTACACAAGGATCTTGCACACCATCTTCTCTTTTCAGTTGCAAATTTATCTCTCTTAATGTGAGAGAATGAAGTATGGAAGGAGATAAGGAAGGGAATATGACACTGGAAGCCTAAATGGTTTAGCTTAAAATGCAGCAGCACCTACTGCTTTGTTGAAGGAATGTAACCTGATGGTGACAGCAATCATGACTTGACAGAGGATCAATCACAAGAGTTACAAGTGCTTTGCCCTTTTTCTGATATGTGACAGTTTTGGAAAACAGCATCCTAGATAATCCCTTGTGGAACAACTTTTTGGATTATCTCTAGTGACCCTAGTTTTCCTACACAAACATAAATGTGCTTCATATTATTAGCCCCGGTTAGGTTAATAACCTTGGTAACAATAAGATGCAGAATAACTAAGGAGCTTTACTGTGCTTGGCAGTTACAAAAGGCACCTTGAACAAACAGAATAAAACAACAACAAAAAGTGTTTAAAGCTACCTGCAGCTGCACTGTGAAACTCTGATGGGGACAGTTTTACTGACTGTGAGGTGTTTGATTCAGTCCTTGCTTTTCTTCTGTTTTTAGCTAGTACAACTTTAATGAAATAGCCAGTTTAGTTTCCTTCCAAAATTCACACTTGCATTAGTTTAAAATTGGAATGTCACAGCAATGAGCCATACCCCTTTTATTTGGCCAGTGTTCATCCTATAACTACGTAAGTGGCTCCTGCATTAGCAAAATCTTCCATGTCCAATGACTAGAAGATTTGAAAGATTAGGACACACAAAGTTATGGAAGGATTTGCCAAGTTTGACATTTGCACCTGTGTAACTAGCAAAGGACAAAGTTTAGCCCTTAATATTATTTTATTCTGTCAGCATTTTAATATATCCTGGTTTGATTTTGTATGAAAACCTAACTCCTTAACAGTTTTAAATATGGTTGTGACTTACCACTGGGGTCATTGAACAATGTTAGTTCAACATCCAGAGTGTTATATTTGATTACAGTTAAGCTTTTCCAAAAGCCAAGAGGAATCCAAGAGGAATACTAGAGATAGAATTTTTAGCGTCTGTATGGCTACAAATTCATATAGCTTATTAACATATATTTTAAGGATATTGATTCCAGAGAAGAAATGCACCCACAAAGAAAGACCCAAGATAAAGGCTAATGTGTAAATTGCTTTAAAAACTGTAGTTAATGTAATTACATGGAGCATTTTACAAGCAACTAGGGATTTCTTTAGATAGATGACTGAAATTTAATCAGTATCTGGCACAGATTGCCTTTCTTTCACACCTCACATTTCTGAAGTACTATTCTAGGGAAACCTCCTAGAATTGTAAGCCTTTATTATCACATTTGATCTCTCTATGCAGTTTCTGAAAGAGTGACTTTCCCAGATCTCACAGAAGATACGGGTCTGGGCCCTTTTTCTCAGGAGCATATATATTTCTTTTCATTTTAGGGCAAGCTTCATTCAGCTATTGAGACTCAGGTTTGAAATCACGTGGAACATTATGTATGAAATGCAGAAAATGTTGGTTTGTTAATGCCACCACCTGAGACTACAAGATAAAGGAAGCATACACAGCCCTTTGTACTCAGAGGACATAAACACTTGTGCTAAACCTTTTATAAAATACAACATATTTCTTCTACAGGCTTTATTTTGTTATTTGTATTAACTGTCAAGGAACTGTCAGTTAAGAAAAGGGAGCCCCAAATGATCTGTGCTTTTTAAAGCAAGAAGGAAACAGAAAATAATTAGATATGGTAAATGTGAAAATTGATCTATCTGAAGAGTATGCAGTTTACAAGCAAGAAATCAATCAGTTTACACCAACCAGATTAAAATCATGTATCATTATTTTTAATGGCTCAAGATATAAAGGTCTGAAAGTCTAAATAGAATTCCTGATGATTACTTTTACTAAAATCCTAAGTATTTGAAGATATACAATGTCTGTCTAGATTGATTACTGTATTATCTGCTTTGTAGAAAAATAATATCCTTGAATTGCTCCTTGTTGCTAAAATCCTCATTACTATACCTAATATACTCTGTCTCTGGAGTAAATTAAAACATTTCCTTCTTTTGTACAGTAGTTTCCTTAAAGTTGGATTCTTAGAAATACTGGGACTATGATGTGACATCTGAGTTCTGGAGATCAATTTATAGCTATTAAAGATCAGGAAGAATTGCCCATTAAAACAGTTACTGTTTGACAAATAACAACATTTGTGTTTAGCCTGGATATTTATCAAGCAGACAGAGCACTTATTCCTGATGCCTGAATGAAGGTCTGCATGAACAAACTTATTAATCAGTTAGAGCCTGGTTTTAAACCACTTGTTGTACTTAAGAAAAAAAAATAAAACAAAACCAAAAAAAAAAAAACCACAAAAAACCCCCCGCCCTTTTACATATATTAAAATTGCACTCCTGATTTGATAGCACTGGGAAGTGCCTATGTCAAGGTGTCACAGGCATGGGCCGTTCCACTGGCAAACAGTAAAAGCTCTGATATAAAAAAAAAAAAAAATTATTTTCCTTGAGAAATGTTTACATATTGGTTTAATCTAAGACTAGGGATCCGGTGGATTATACATATGCATATTACATTTAGGCATACAAAAACTCAAGCAGATCATGATTGCGTTTCCTCAGATATAGCAGTTATGCAATGTTAACTGAAGTCAAAGGGAACACTCATTAGCTTTTCAGAGGTTGGAAACACTGATTCACAGAACACTTTAAAAAGTTCTGTACTAAAAATTATCTTTAAACTATTTCTTAATTATTTGTGAGTGAAAAACTTTTTTTTAAGCAAAACATTTTGACAAAATGAAAATGCTTAATTTTAATTTTGTGTTATATAAGGTTGTGGTAACAAAAATATATAAACAAAAATAATTTCTATATAAAGTTTTGTTCTGAAAACACCAATATGTTACTAGTTTCCCTCCTGGTTTTGTTTCCAAAGAAAACATTGGTAAAATTGACACCATTTTGTGGAATTTATCAGCACTGCTGGAACTGCATTCTATGAAGAAGATGGTTTCATCAAAGCTGTTCCAAGCAGCTTAGTTATTAAATCCAGAGGGAAAGAAGCAAGCTTTACGTAGGTCCCATTTACAAAGAGACTACTGTTTGCTAATAAGGGATCAGCATAACTAAAGAGGTATGGATAAGACAAAAGTTTCTAAGGAAAGCTTTGTGGTTCATCATCCTACTTAATTTCTCAGAGGATAATGGAAAAGTTGTTTAACATGGATTTCTGATCAAATTAAACACAGTATATGACTATTTAATTTCTGTTTACTGTTCAAACTACTACAGGTATAGTATATATTTTAACAGCAAATTATTAATTTGGCCCCTGTATTTTATCATATGTATTCTGCATGCAGTATCAGCTCTGGTTCTTAAGGTTAGGTTCAAAACCCAAGGAACTTATTTCAAAAAGGAATGAATAATAAGAATACCATTTTCTTCCATGAATAATTATATTCTGTGTTTATAGAACATTTACTTTTCAAAGCTATATACAAATATTAACCAAACAATCATCACAACATCCTTGTATGCCAGGTTTTACACATAAAGAAATGAGGGAAAAAAAAAAAGATATATAAAATACAGTGCCTAGCACTGTGGTCCTATAACTGGGGTTTCAAGCTACTGAAGTAATGCAAATAACAATAATGGTATGGGAGAAACCTTTCAAGTTTGAGTGTCTAACTGACTTGATTTTCATAGGTTTAGACTTCTGAGCAGTTACAACTCCCTTTGAAGTTGATTGAAAATGTAAGTGTCAGCACACATTAAAACCAGACCACTAATTTAGATGTTTAAACATGAAATCTAAATTCACAACTTTAAGTTTGGAAAAATTCACATAGGTGACTTCTCCAAAGGTACCTTACAAACCAGTGTCAGAATGAGGAGATACTTGATTTCCAACACCTTGTCTTCAGAGACATCCCAGCACAGGCACTATGGGCTAAAGAAATCACTTACAAAATGATAGATCTACACAGCTAAAGTAAATTGGTGTGGGCAGGGACTACTGCATGCTATCATAGTCCCAAATATTTGTATGACATACTGCAAGAACAAGAGAAACAACCCTTCCTGACAGAGCAGCCTAATTGCAAAAATAGCCAATACAACACTGCTTTGGGGAGAGGACTCTGAAGTCTGGTCGTTTTACACAAACTGCTTCTCTCACTTGTGTGTTACCTCCTACAATGTTACAGAGAAAGCCCTCACAAAACTGACTGGAATAGCTGTGTTATCATCTACAAAACTCCTATGGTTTAGCCTTCTTTTCACTTTTTAGACACTGTCCACTGTCCTAAGGTCACTTCCTCAGCTTCAGAGCATGAGGAGTTTTTCTTTCTATGTACATAGGACCCAATTCTGGTTGTTACTGTGCAGATATTATTGAGAGAAGAGAGACTATGAGGAGCATTTTCCTTATGGAATGACAGTCACAGATGGCCAGAGTACAGAAAGGGTGTTCCTTGATCCGTATGACTTCCTAGCTTTGATGAGATGGCCAAAGTTCCCTTTTATGTCTGCAGCAAGACTTGGACACACTATGAGTCCTCAAAATTGAAATAAGGGTTAGTGCTGGTGAATTCTCTCTAGTGCCAGCTCTCTGTGTAGATATGTCTCAGGATATGACTATCTTAGTAAGTACTATCACTCACTAGAAGTCAGGTTGTAGTGTGAATCGCCTAACACTGAGAACCCAACATACATGTCGTATATATTTCATGATATTTTAATTCAGGGTAGTTCTAGCTTGGTCCTGTGGTCTGAATGCCCACAACTGGTCAAACTGCATCAGAGGCACTCCTGAAATATGTCCTATAGCTTTGTGATACCCAGAAGGAATAAGGCTATTTTTGGATGTGACCCAAAGATCAGTGCTTTGGGAGGACAAGGAGATTTGCTTCAAGTGCGCACTCCTAATTTATGTGCACCCTCAGAGGTACACCCACCATGCACTCCCATGTTGGTTATGTAGCTTGGTACTTCCAAGGCCAGCATAAATCAGGAGTCTGCCTACAGTGAGGCTCTGTAAGGTGGGCACTAATCAAAAAACTCAGGCCTATAAACCTATGAAACAGAGGAAAAGTAGAGCTGGGAGTTACACTTATCTAAGCCTGGCTATTACAAAAAGTTGTTTGATCCTTTTAACAATCAGAAACAGATACTACAATCTCACTTGCTAACTCCTCATCTGAAAGTCCTGCTCATGCCCAACTGACCTTGAAAGAATTAACTAATGAACGAATGCTATAGCTGTAATAAAACTGCATAAAATCCAAACAATATCGTAAACAAGGAAGGCTTACTATGCTTCAGTGTATTTTCTTTCCACCACATTTTGGGAGAGAATGAGGCATATGAACATCAGAAAAGAGTCATCTTAAATTGTGATGCTCGCAGCTTTAATTATGAGCAACCCCAAATCTCTATGTTTACAGAAGAGAGATTACCTACATGTTATTTGAAAACCATTTGGTGTAAGTTTATAGTGGTAACAGGCAAGTCTAATTTTCTTTCATACTTAGGATTTAATAGGTACAGAATGCTCCCCAAGGGAAAAAAAATGAACAAGTAGTAACTTGATATTTATTCTACACAGACGTGAAGAAAGCTTGAAGAAATACACAATGTCTGAAACATTGACATGTATAACTATTTCAATTGTAATGTTGCTTTTCTAATAGACTTTTCTGCTATGGTACAGGTCAAAATAGTTGCAACATTTTCCAGGCAAAAAAAAAATCCATTCCAAAACCAACACCCAGACACAGAAAACCACCACAAAAAAATCTGTTTGGAAAACCTTATGATGGAATCATAAAAATGTGCACCAGGTATGTACAGTCTGAAGTTGAGAATATGGTATTAACATTTTGTAGAAATGATGCTGTTAGATTATTTTGTAAATATGGACTTTGTTCACTTCTAATATTTCTCATCTATTCCAGAGAATATTACTGGAGAGTCCACAGATGTTTTCAAGTGCAGAGGTCCACAGCCCTGCCATTTTCACTGCAGTAAGTGACCAGGAATATGGGGTAATGAACAGGGCAGTGGTGGAAATCTCGGCCCTCTTGGTAAATCCATGTGCAGAAACAGAAACATTCCTGCAATGTAAGCACTGTTACTATTTTTCCTTTTTTGCAGATGGAAGTGGAGGCATAGTCAATGTAGGCGGTTTACCCAATAACATATGGAAAATTTGTGGCAGAACCAATATGTGGAGTGCAACTTTATCCTTGCTCTTAGTTCACATACACTTCCTGACACTAGACCTTGAAAGCCTGACTCATCACAGGTTTTTTAATATGTTTAAGCTAATGCCTATATTAAATATATGGGACATTATTTTATATTAATTTAACTATTTTTACACTGGATAATTTTTATTTCATCGATACTTACATTCATAGCAAATGTATTTGGTACCTCAGTTCCTTTTTTACCCCAAGAATTGTCATTTGTGTTGCATTTTAAGACAAATTAAATTATAAAAATACTCAGTTGTGTCACTATCAACACCACAGTTTTTCTTATTATTACGGAGACAAACAAGGAGTACATTGGAAAAAAATCTGTGACTCTCATTTCTGATCCTAATGAAGCAAGTAACCCATTATACCAAGGTTAATTTGTTGACTCATGATTTCCACTTATCCAATGATATACTGAATCATACGAACAAACCTCTACATCTAATCAGGTTTTTTTTATTGAATCCTGACCTTTTATACACCTTCTTCTTGATTATGAATGACAGTGACCTTTATCTAATTTAAAACACACATACTGATGCAAAAATATGCAAAGTACACATGTAAATTCTGAATTAAAATGAAGATGTGCATAATCTTCCGGGGACAAATTGCTTTAGAGAGAGATGTTTATATTAGGACCAATTGAGGGTATGTGGGAAGAAAAAGTGAATTAGCCAGAACTCAGATGGGTTTGGAGGAACAGCTGTGGAGATACTGAAGTCTGTTTAGATTTTCTCAGTTTCTATTTAGAATTCTGAAATGTCAATATAAATATCAATTTTTATTATGCTATTCAGCATTTTACAGCATTCATGAAATTATCAAAATGCAATAAAGTCAGACAAAATACCTCTTCACCTAAGATTTGGCAAACAGTACCTCAGTATTGCATTTATGTTTCACTCAAAATATGTAACATTCATTTTCTACAACACAAAAGCTGGGTCAAATTCACAGCATTATAAAAGCTGCCTGGTTCACTTTACCATTTATCTCATTAAAGAGGAATGGTATGAGCTTAATCTGGAGATGGTCTTTTTAGTTCAGGATATAATTAGGAACTGCTGGAAATACTGAAAAACAAATAAACAAATACAAGAGGAGTGACTCCTGGGGAAAAAGAACTCCCTAACTTTCCTGTTGCTTTTTTTTTTTGTTCATCACTAATGGGTCTGCATTGAAATTACTAAAGATGAACACAGCCATGGGCACAGTCTGAACCGCTGTGTAATCCTATAATCCAGTCTCTCTTTTCACAAGTCATTCCTTCCTCTGAATTGCTGTGAACCTAAATTGTAGATCAGCGGCTTTGCTCTAGCCTCTCTCTTAAAAAAAATATTTAAAAATATACATGCAGAAAATTTGCAAAACTTGGTGTAAAGACTGTCAAAGCAAAAATCTAACAAACACATTCCTCTGAGAGACTCCAACCAAACAGTACCTGGCATTAGCATGTACTTTCATGATTAACAACAGGGGGTTGTCAGACTGCTATTTCTGAAATGAACAGATTTATCCTGACAGATAATCAGCAGTTTGTACTACCTAATACATGTTATCATCCACCACTGACATCATTACATTAAAAGCACACTTAGTATAATCTTTTGTAGGAAATTAAACAGGTTTTATGACACACTTTTTGTGGATATTTTGAGGGGATAGAAGGAAGCCCAAGGGAGAGACTGGAATGTTAGAGAAAAGATACATGCCAAACAAGACAAAGATCCCCAGAAATGCCATGCTGTATTTAGTTTTTCACAATCTACTAATGTAATTTCTAAATAAATTAAAACCAAATGTTCTGTCTGTAAACTGTGTCTTATACTTTTAAGCAGCCTTTTATGGTGTTCTTGGTTGTCCCTCATATTACCTCAACACTCTTGTGTATCTGTCCCTCTGTCTGTCCTACCTGCTCCACATAAAAATTATCCACATAGCACACATTTGTGAAACACTTCTGATCTTGCCACTTATAGACATATTTTTAAGGCTGGCTGGTGGGCTTTGGGAGACCAATGATATCAAGCATTGCTTGCATAATTAATTTTCTGTCAAGCTCAACATTTATCTTCTTTAACTTTCAGGCATCTCTCTGTGGACCATCCCTCCATCTCCTGAAAAAGGAGACACCAGGTTACACATAACTCACTGGACAGGAAGTGCAGAAGCTACTGAAACTGTGGAAATTTTGGTGCAGATCAGTTCTGTGACCTGCTGAAAATGTGGAACAAGGTCACTTACATGTGGGGTCCCTGTGGATCTGTCCTTCTGAGCTGCCTGCTGATTCAGCTAGCTGTTTCTATAGTGATCAAGTTTGGACTCAACATGGACAATGAGGTTTTAGTAAGAAAAACTTAAAATACCTTCCCTATATCCTCTAAGTAAACCATTCTTGCCTCAGTTGTAAAGGTAATGGGAATTTCATATCCTCACATTCACTGCAGCAAATTCTGAACTTTTGTGCCTTTTTAAAATTCTAGGTTGTCAGTTAATATTATACTATTACTGTTCTATGAACTCACTTAACTCAGTGCAAACACTAGGTAACAGAAATTGCATGGGGGCTGTTACTTGACGTTAACAAGTACTTTATCCTCTTCATCTGAGCACAGTTTTTAAGTCATAGACTATTCTGTAGGGGCAAGTCAGATATCAAAGTCCTGGCTCCAATGGCCTGTTGTGACTAGCTTTATTTCTTCCAGTGACAGAACCTGCATCCCTCTTTCAGGGAGTCCTTTGTCTCATATGGGATGCATTTTGTCTCTTCTGCCTTCCTCCTTCATAACTTGGTAGGAAGAGAAGCAAGAAATAGTGGCTAGTTACTGAAGGATTTTTATCCATTCACACTCATGCATTTTCACATAACGTTCCCCCTAAGGCTACAAAAAATTCAACCCACCCAACCAAACCGGCAGAATCAAAACAGTGGGAGGGATTAAGTCCCTTACATGACAAAATGTAACTTTTAAATAAGGAAGTGGCAGCATCACACAGACTTTAAATACATCTTAATTCCTGTGTACTCTTTGTCTCTTATAAAACCTAACCTCTGATAAATACGTGCATATTGATTAAGCATCTCTTACCCTTCTTTTTCCCTTTATTCCGATCCCAAATATTTCAGTTGCAGTTGTTAAAGCTAATGAAGAAGTTTGCCACAGATCTTTTGCCTCAGGTATACTGGACAAAACCTCAATATCTGATACACTGATGTGGAATGAAGAAATAAATGCTAATCTAATCAAGTGATTACAGTGGTTTATTTTATTTTTATTTCTAAAAGGGTTGAATTTCTACTGATCCACATTCTGCTTATTTCTTGTACTCAGTGATGTTTGAGGTTTCTTAGATTTTCATTTGCATTAGATATTTAGTGTCCAAAGGTCAAATGAGCATTGCTTTTGAGTCAGATGCCTACTGGCTGCATTTCTAATAGTTAATCTTTTCACACTGAGAGAAATAAAAAAGTGGAAGACAGTTCAAGCTAACCCAAATAAACAGACAGAAGTAAAGCAACAATTACTTTTCCTGTGTGGACTGCTCTTGCTCATTTCTCCTCAAGAGATAACACTCTCTGACATAACGTCAGATAACCATGTTCAATGTTTCACAGACTTGCCATTTAAAGATTCATTTCCACTCCACTTATTTTCTTTTTATCTGCCCCTCTTTTGATGCATTTCATCTGTGAAAATTTTAATGTAGACTCCCCAGAACAGGTATTGAGAGAGAAGGAAGAAGATGGGTCCAACTTGACTTAAAGCACCTCTAGAGATTATAAACGGGGTATGATAGGACAGGAAAATGAAATGTTCTCATGAGAATAGTTGTTTGCATAAAATTCTCATCTGTTACTAAAGCTTCAGTGCAGTTCCTGGGGAAGATGGATATATATAAAGCCTCAGGTTAATTTCAGTCATTACCAAGCATTTTACATCTGATGAAGAATTCCAAACATATAAAATGATGTCAGTCTAAACCTTTAGACCAAAATAAATAAATAAATAAGGAGTAACTTCAAAGGCTGTCAGTAGGCAAGTTACAAATCTGATTCAGCTTTTAACTGCTAGAGGTATAAGCACACTTTATCTTCAAGGTCTGTATTCTTCAGTGTTACATTTTAATAATCTATTCTACAGTACAAGTCAAAGGAGAATATGATATAGTTGTATATGTAATTTGATGAGAAGCTGTGGGAAACATAATTACAGAAAATACTAACGACAGATGATTGACCAAGGACTTTGCTGACAATTAGATTTCCCACTTATAGCTGCACATTTTCTCAAAGGCTCTATCTTACTTTTTAGGATTCCCAAATTTTCTTCCTTCTCTAGAATTTTTCTAAGGTATAGTTCAGCAGATGTACCTGTTTAGAGCTGCAAACAACTAAGGCCTTTAAGAAGTTGGATGTAATTCATTAACAATCTCTATAGCATCTGTTTAAGATGATAATTTATATTTTTAAGTGTTTTCTGTAAAACCATCAGAAAATAACCTGATGGGGTTAAGACCCCTGCATTATATACAGCTACAAGTTTTATTGCATCCTGTAGATTCTGCTGAAAGGCACACTACATCTGAGTATCAGGTAACTTATCTTGAAGAGATGTTTGACTGAGTTACTATAGCAATGGCAAGTTTGCAGAAGCAGAGGATGAAACCACATCAATAGAAAAAAGAAACTGGCCATAGAAGGACACTTAGAATCTTGTTTAGGAAACTGTGTAGTCCACACTAGCTGAAATGAAACATAAAGGTTCACTCCTTTGAGAGTTTACGGAAAATACATTCAGAGGCCTCAATAATATAAGCACCTAATTTCTTCTCATTTATTTCAGTATATCAGGGAATTAAACTGAGTTATGTCAAGTAAACCTGGTGAACCTACAAGGAGAATTGAGTATGTAATTTAGAAGTAACTCTATGAAATGCTGCTGATGACTCACTAAGGAACACTTCTGTCCCTGTAAGACATTGGTCATTGGGTAAAAGGTGGAAAAGAAGCAGGAAATAACTGTCTGCTGCAACAGTATTTTAATCCACTTACAAAAAATTCTTCCCCGGAAAAACCTTTTTCGCTTTTTTTTCGTATCTCCAGTGGTGAGTCATCTAATCTCATCTCTGTATATTACTAAACTCCACAGGGATCACCTTTACTTCCCAACTTTATACTGGTCAGAGATTCAGTCAGACAAAAGATCCTTAATGTCTTTCCTTAAGTTCAGCTCTCTTCTCTAAATTCCATTCCCCTCCTCATTCAAAAAATGAAAGAAGTGTTTTTCAGAAAAGCTTTTTTTTTTTTTTCTTTCTTCTTTCCCCTTCTTCTTCTCTTTTCTTTCTTCTGTGAGAGGCAGTATCAAATCTCTCTTCTCTATAAATCAAAACTGCTTTGTGCAGAGCAAGTTGCTGGGAAGAATATATTTCTTCTTCTCTGTCTAAAAAGGATTCTAAAATTTTACTTTTAAAACTCATAGATCATAAATACATGCTTGTTCTCCCTAAGTAACATTAATTTACTCGGAAAACTCTGCACTTGAAAGAGTTAATAAAAATTCTAATTACAGGATAAGAAATAAAGGTCAGACTCCACTTATATCATTGTGAAGGGCTTTTATTACACTCTGCTATAAAACATATTTCTTTTTTCAGTTGCCATCCTCACTGGGTAACCTGCATACCAATAGGATCTCCAAAATGCCATGAAGCAAAAGATATTTATCTGCTAAATTCTACGTACAGTAACCTAACAAATGCCAGAGAAAGAAAGATTGTCCTCTGAACAGTAATACTTGTGTAGATGTCTTCTTTATCCTAACAATGACAAGGCTCTCTAGGTTTATATTGTACTCCAAAATCAGAATGCATTTTTTTTCTAAAAGTAGACTGTATATCAAAGAGAATAGATCCACATTTTAGGCACTGAAATACTTAATATGGTGAGAAAGTACTCTTTCCTGAAGAATGCTAACTAAAAATATCTAATCCAGAAAGGTAAAAGGGAAAACATATGCCTCAAGTATTCTTGAAAAAATTAGACAGGGTACGCTTGGGAGTATCTATGCCTCCCTATCCTGGCTGGTCAACTAAATTTTCATTGTAAACTCTGTCTAGAGCTTCACAGAACTGTTATTTGATTAATTTGGGTGTGATAGATAGTAAGTCTATACAAAAGCAGGGTGGCTCCGAATCTGATAATTGTCATTTCTTAACTCCAACTGTGCAAGACAACAAACAAGAACTTTACTGTTGGACAAGCATAAATCAGAATAACTCAAATTTTTCAATATATTACTCTTCAAATCCATTATTTATGAGTTAACACATCCAAAGTTGTTTTTGTCATTAATCATTTGCATCCCTAAATTCTGACAACAAATTGAAAGAAATATACACAAATAAATGCAAAATTTACTGTCTGCTTTCATAAAACCAGTGTGTGCTGTCAGATGCATTAGTTCAATATTTCATGTGATGTACGCTCAAAGTTGTAATGCAACTAATGAAGTAGTGCCTGGCTTTCCTTAAGAAGTTTTTTAAGAATCATATTCAAATAGTTTTTTCTGAGTTGCACTTTGTTTGCAGAGTAAGCACTGCCTGTCCAACATTTCTGAACAATAGGTACTAACAGAGAACTGTGAGGTTCCATTTCACCACTTCTGCTAGCAATTCTATTAACTAGATGTTTATCTTGTGGTCTAAATTTATGACAGGCCCATTTGCAGTGAGGCCTGGAGTTTCCTTGTTTACAACACTGTAAAGTAAAAGGTAACCTTTTTATTTTCGTTTAAAACCTTTCAACAGTTTGTTCTGCTCCAAAGATAGCACCTTAATGTTTCAGGCCAGAAAGCTCTCTTGATATTGTTTTCCCTTGGGGGGTTCAGAGCACTGCATTAACTTACACAGACATTAGAAAACATTTAAAAAAGAAAATAAAAACTTCATTGAAGATCACATTTGTAGATTAAAAAGCTGCTGTGCTAAGAACCTACCTGGCATTATGAAAAAGAAGGGGGGGGAGGGGGGGGGGAAGAAGAGGAAGGGAGGGGGGGCTACAGAGCTGGCTAAATAAACAGTAAAACCACCATTTAAACATTTAAACAGTTTCACCTATACACACAAGTAACAAAAAGCATCAGGCACCTGGCGCAATTCTATTAGGACCTAATTCTGACAACAATATGCATCATTAAAGTGGGATCTGATAATGACCAAACACTGGAGGCATTACATGGCTTTAGAAGAATCAGACTTCCTACCTTATTAAGACTGATAGAAGGTAAGTCCCCCTTTAAAGAAAGTTGTAAGTAAAACCAGGCAGCAGTTGCAGTAAATTGAGTCCTTTCAGTCACTGTATACATGCAGCAGTTCTGCAATAAGGGAAAAATATAATGGGAGGAGCAGCTGTGAACGAGTGACCTCCTGAAGCTGAGTTCTCTTTGTGAATCAAGCACTGGGAGCCAGTGCTTCTGATTTGCATGGATTATCTCCACTTGAACAGATACATTTAAATTAACTGGCACAGGGGCACAGGGATAAAAAAAAAAAAAGGGAAAAAAAAAAGGAAGAGTAAGTGAGTGAGTGAAGGAGAGAGGGGAGCGGAGGAGAGCGAGGAAGGAGAGAGGAGATCGGGGCGCTTGGCTGGATACGCTGGTTCAGGCAGAGCTGCGTCTCAGAAGAGCTACAGCTCCCTCTTCATGTCACAGTTGTAAGATGAGGAAAGCTGTCATTATGGTCGAGTTTAAAACAGATTCCCCCTTTTCCCTACCCCTCCCCCCCCCGCCCCCCCACCCCCGCGCACTCTGTTCCCCAGCTTCTGATGGTCCATTTGATCAGATTTCTATAAACACTTAATAACTCTGTCATGCAGCTCGGGTTTTATATTGCAAGCCTCAAATGATTATAAATCTGGTAAACCCCACTAAATGATTTTAAACACGTAAATATTTTGCACACAGTAACTTGTACAATTGGAGATGGGAGATTTCCAAGCATGCCTTGACAGATTTATTATTTGTGAGCATGCAGGTGTCTCTAAAATAGTTAAGTGAAGGCAGCATTCAAAGTACTTCTGTGCAGGAGGATCACTGACAGGATGATGGTGTGTGCTCCAGCCAGTATTTTCAACGTTATCTCAAATCTATCAAGACAAAAGAGAGACAGAAAATTTGCATTCAACCACTTCAGAATTTCTCCCTTATTACCATAAATACCACAAACATTACCTGTTGCACATTTCTGATTTGATTTAAATGCAGTACTTAAGCTGATTAGAGAAATATGAGAGTATGTTCAACCCTCTTCAACCTGCATTCAGTCCAAGAGGAACCTGAACTAAACTATTTTTATTTTGTTTAGAGTACTTCGAGTAAGTTATTTTTACATCATGGTATAGAATTTTGTGAACTTCTGCATGTATTCCTTCTGCTCAGAAATTAGACCAAAAGCCACGAAAAGAAAGTAAAATGGCTGGTCACGTGTTCTGAAAACACCAGCTGAAAGCAGGAATGGATGCAATTAACATTCTTTGAGAATTATTATTTGGTGGGACAAAATCTCCTATTTAGCAGTTAAAATAGTTGAACTTTGTTTTGTAAGAAGCATGTCTTACTGTAAAATACTGCTTGTCCAGAGATCAATAGAATGAAACTGTCTACAAAGACAACCAGGGCTAAATTCTGACTCCAGCTCATTTGCAGATCAAGCTGAGTCCAACATGAGTCTGTTGTGTTCCTGTTCCTGATCCACATTTCTGGGGTAAAGTCCTAGGAGTTCTCTTTATAGGATCCCAACATTTACTTGTAACACAGATTCCAGAATGATGCCTCTATCTGAACAGAATATATGGTAAGTACTATACTTAATCTAGTAATGAGAAATTGCTTCTTGGAAATAATCACATTTACAGTAAAATTTGCTGCAGATAAATGATCACATAGATATTGGACATAGTAGTGGAGAATATATTTGGATTTTCTAATAAATGCTATGTGACACAGTTATTGGTGTCTGCCTGAGCCACATAAAGTACTTCCTCTGAGAAATGTTCTTGGTTCACTGAAGAAGGTTTGGGAGTTTGATTATTTTATTATGAGAAGGAGGATGATCCTTCAACTAGACTCTGTATATCTGAATATTTACCCAGATAATATTTAACCTGACTAAAATCTCATCCTTCCCTGTGCACTCTCTAGAACTTCTCAACCCTGTTCATATCCTACTTGTATGTTGGACCCCAAATTTTATTTCTTATTTTCTCGCTTGTTCTTTTTCTAGTGACCACTCACCAGGTAATAACAGATGAATTTGACTCCAGCAGGGCACTCAGAAGTCCAGTCTCAATATCAAACCTGTATATGATAGCTGTGGAAAGCAGCCTCCTGTTGGATAGATGGCTTTGAAAAAGATGGACTGTGAACCAAATTTGCTCCTATTACTCTGCACCCTGCAATACACTCCTCAGTCCTGCAGTATGCCAAGCTGATAATGGCATAACTATTCAGTTCCACCAACCCATATGTCACCGGCAGCCAGAAGGCCCAGAAAAAGAAATAAATATCCAGCAACAAGAGGGATTTTCACCTTAAAGGTACAGGTAAGAGGAAATTACTGTGTAAGGAATCAAGACAGCTGTGGAGGGTACAAGACAAATTGCAGGGACATTGTGAACTGGATGCAGAAACTGTGGGATGTATCTTATTCTCTGGAAAGATATGTATGCCTGAAGTGTCATCTGCTGAAGTTCATGCAGAGAAGACCTTACTAGAGATGTGCCTGCAGGCAATGTTGAATGAAGATGTGGATTTGAGGGAAAGGTGTAAGAAAAGGCAAACTGACTAGACAGCTGGGGATTTATGGACACTTGTTGAGCGAGAGGTCATGTAAGAGAGAGCTTAGAGGAGACTGGTGAGTCAGGGAAGCCTGCCACAAAATGAACAAGAGGAACAGTTTGGGAAACAGAGGAAAGCTAAAGAATATGCTTGCCATCTGGGAGACTGAAAAAGTACATCAGACAAAACCAAAACAGAAGGTAGAAGGAAAGCAGAAGAGTTAACTCCAGCAAAAATGTAGGAGACTAGGAACCAAAGAGGAGTGAGAATAGTAGAGAAGTTTGTGAGGAGGGAAGAACAAATGGCAGGATCATCTGTGATTAGAAGATAAAATGGACTAATAGAAATAGTGTCTACGTGAACTGAGAGCCTGTGTTAAAGAGAAACAACTAAGTTGTCACTGATCAATTCCACAGAACAGGATGCGAGGTCATTTCCCAAGAAGGAGGATGTGAGATGTGGGTGGGAAAGGAAAAAAGGATCCTGCTAGGAATAAAGAAGAATTTTTTTTTTTTTTTTAATTTAATTTTCTTCACAGTGGGAAAATGACACTATGAAATTCCCACTGGAATACATCAAAGATGATTACACTAAATCATTTAATTCTAGGTAGGGGAAAAATGCCTAAAAAGTGAAGACGCATGGGAATAGTGTCTGGCTGAATATTCATGGAAACAACTGGGACTAAGATCCACATTGTTAAAAAGGAACCTTAAGAAATACAAGGAAATCTTGGTGGAGGTTCATGTCATCTTCACGCCTTTTTACTGTACACAACAAGAAAAAATTCTGATCAATGATTATTGAGTTATGGTTGAAATACTAGTGGATGATCAGGAAAGCGAAGGTAAAATTATATATTGGGACCACAGTATTGAACTGTACAAGCTACTCAGGAAAGGTGTGAAGAAAGCATAAGTAACCAGTGTAACTGCCTTCTAATAATCTGGTAGATTAAAAAGAAATAAGAAAGAATGGCATGCATCAAACAGAATACATTTGGACCAGATTAATGTATATGTTTCCCAAGCAGTCGACATCCAGTAAGAGATGATACTATACTGTCTTTGTTCTAATAAGCAATACAGATACTATGAAAAAAACGACCCAAAAACTGATCATGAGTTAAGTTCATTTAAATGAAATGGAACAATCAGTAAAAGGCTTTATAGCTCAAAGGGCAAATTTTGATAACCTAAAAGGTCTTGTTAATGAAATTAGACTGATCTATGCAAGACCTTGAATGTGGAAGAGCCTTGGAATTACTTTAAATCAAAGGTGCTAAAGCTATGTGAAGTGTCTAGCTGGTGGAGGGGAGAGAATGTGTGAGAAAGCGGTCGAGCTATTCCTCACAAAGGAAGAACTCCTTCAGGAAGACTATTAGAGATATGCAGAATGCAGGAGGAGACATATCAGTGGATATAGATGTGTTTTAGAGGTCAAAATACAAAGTAAAGTGAAAATTATCAATAGTCAAAATGAACTACAAATTGGAAGTGATATTGAAACAAACAGCAAAACAACCTTCATGCAGATAAAATGAGACCAGATAAAACATGTGACTTCAATACAAGGGGGATTCAATGGAAAAAAAAAAAAAATCTATCTACAATTAAAATCTAAGTGACTACTTTGTGTATGTTTTCAGTAATATTTACCAGAGGGGAAACAGGATAAATAATGGGAAAGATGTCATGATGGTAGAAATTACCAGACTGGAAGCAATCCTGAAAGCACAGTGCACTCAGGCCAGGGAGAGGTATCAAATAAGCTCCATTCCACAGTTCTGACAAGAAAGGGAACATAAAATCCCAAACCTGGTAGGAAGCAGCTCAGACATGATACTGGCTGACTGGAGAATAGCAAATGTATTAACCATTTCTAAAAGGGAGACCTGTGCAGCTACAAACCCATTAGTTTGACCTCAGTTTCTTCAGAAGAAATTTTGAAGGAAAAAATAATTGAAGACATGGAGGTAAATGGAAAATGGGATAACATACAAAAAGGATTTACTAAAGATAGATTGTGCCAAGTGAATCTGTTACCTCTCTTTAATAAGATAACTGATTTTCTAGACAAAGGATTTGTGGTACATTTTATCTATATCTGTGCTGCATATGATACAGCATGACATAGGAAACGGGGGATTAGGAGAAGAGTTGTAAAGTGGATAAGAGATTGTCTAATGGATAGATGGCAACAGGTGGTATTGAAAGATGTGGCATCAAACTGCAGGAAGTTTACTGGCAGGAATTCTCAAAAACCAGTCTTGGGATCAATCTTTTTTAAAGATCCAGACATAAAGAGAAGAAGCATGAAATCTATAGTTTCCATTAAGCTAGGAAACAAAGTCATTACAAAAAAGGATCAGTGGGGTTTTTTTATTACATAAACTCTGTGTACCCAAATATTTTATACATACACATAAAATATGGTATTATATTTGTCTATAATAAAAAAAAATAAATATTCATGCCATCCAGAGGCCTGAGAGCATGACCTTATCTGAAATTCTGTGCACAGTCTTTGTCACTTGGAGACAAGAAAATATGCTAAAACTGGAATAACTGCAGAGAGGTGCAACTACAATGACTGACAGACTAGAGAACAACCACTCAGGGAGGAGAGTGAATTACTTTGGTACTTTTGTCTGGCTAAGCAAAAAGCTGAAAGGGGATATGGCTGATGTCTATAAATGTATTTATTAGACACCTGGCTGGAAAACAGCCATATAAAGCTATAGAACAAGGCTGACAAATGGAAGAGCAGCTCATGTGTAGATAAGAAACACAGAGGTGATTCCAACCATCAGAAAAGTGAATTTTCCAGACTCCCAATAGCTGTGGTAGGTGTTAAGAAAAAAAAAAATGCCAACAAAATAAAACAACAAAAGCCCCCTGCATTTTACTGGAGAATGATTCTTTCATTAAAGGAGTCATCTCACCTGCCTGCCTATGCAATTAGAAGACTAGACTTGAGAGATTCCTTGCCTTTTGTTCCCAGTTTCTGTAATACATTCCATTGAACTCAGTGACCTGTCGTTTCTCCCTCCCCCTTTTTTAGTGCCAATCAGTGTCTTTGGTGTTGCTGAAGAATTGAGCAGATTCAATGGTGTATCTGTCACACTTCAGAATATGCTGTCCGTAGATGCACTGTACATTCTTCCTACTTCTACCCTTCATTTTCAAACACATCTGATGATAAGGAAAGATTATGTCATAGATATAACAATTATTTTAGCATCTGGTACAGAATCTGTTAGGTCCTCCATCCAAGATAACTAAGAGAAAGAAAAGGAACATTGAAAGGAATAAGATAATTTAGCAGGAAAAGACAGGAGTGCAGTTTACCATGAAAATATTACTGGAGCAAAAGGAATGAGAAAAGCATATTATCTCTTAGCATCACTGAGATCACAGAGCAAGTCAGGTAGAGTCAGTGTGAAGGATATATGAAAGATTGGAGAAAATGGACAAAGAAATTCAAAAACATTTTTTAACTTTACAAGAGGCTTGATTTTGATTCACTTATAAAAGAGGGCTCTTTGATTTATTTAAATCCACGTGAACATCCTTGATCTGCAACTGTACAACCTGTTAACAATTCTCTGTTGATTAGACAATGGAAAAGCAGAAAAGAACCAATCATGGTTATAATGTCAGAAAAGTCAAATACAGTCTAACAACTGGCTATCATGCTCACAGGACATTGCCACATCCCAGAAAAGAAAGTCCAGCAGATATAACTCAGTACCTACAAAGTGAGGTGAGTATGAAAAAGCACGAATGTGATTGATGTTGGTTCTATCTTTGTTTATTACCATTTCCAGTATGGGCATATGTAAACATCAACAATAACTGAACATATTCAGGTAAAATAAATGCTCCTGGATTTCTCATGTAGAAGAAACCAGATCCTTGGTGACCCTCTAAATGAAGCCTTTGAAGGAGGCCGAGCCAGTCAGAGATTTTCTGGCTGAAGAAATTTCATTGAGAAAAACTGCTTTGTTAAACAGGAGAACCTTTGACAAAGGTCCCTTGTAGGTCTTTTTGGAAAGAAATGTGATGCAGCAACAGTACATATGGCTGCAATTTTTGGACTCTTTTTTCCCTGTCTCGGGTATGTAACTATGGGCAATATAGTCACTGTTCTGCTTCAGGTAAACTCACTGATAATAACAGAGATGTTGACAAGAACATAACTTTCATTGAGAAGCTATAGGGTCAGGAAACCGTATAGAAAAAGAAAGGTCTTTCCATTAAAACATTTAAATAAATAAACAAACAAATAATCCTCACTTAATCCTCTGAGGTAGATACCATGCTTTTCAACTATCTGTAATAAATCCTAAGGGCCTATTCTGCAGAGGCCTTTAATCACAAAGTCTGTAGGTCCAGGACAAAGCTAGAAAAGAATCCTACGTCTAAACCTGCAATTTCCAAAGGTTTTAATTTTTTACCCCAACTTGTACCAAAATCTTCATAAAAGACAAAATGAACTACGTCAGAAACAACATGTCTGTAAAGCAATCAGTCTTCAGGTTTCAACCTGGAGACAGTTCAAGTCTAACCTGCTAAAGAGATATTAAGTCACTCGTGGAATTCACCCCGCAAAGTAAGCTTCTCAGAAGCTGAGAATCCACATCGTGACAAAAATTTATTTGAAAAAAATGTTCCATACATTTTTCATAGAATATGCAATCTATGAAAAAAGGAAAGAAACTATTTAATTGGTATATTCCTGCATGGCTTTAATTCTTCTGTATGTTTCCAGATATGTATTAGGTTTTTATTAATTTGGAGAGAATCTCTTAAGTAGTTTCATAAAAAATTGTTTTTTTAATGTTTTTTTTATAGTTGTATAAAAAATGGAAACATGGATGCTCTGAATATTTTGAGGTTTACCTATGTTGTCTGTAGGCAATCAGATTTCTAGTTCAGCCTTTCAAAAATAAATGGTAGAAAATGCATTTTAAACATATTTAGTAACAAGAAAAAAAAAAAAAAAGGAATAAAATAGAACATTTCAGAGAACGTTGAAACTATCACTAGTATTTTATTTGTAATGATGGCTTTCCCACACTTTATACAAAGTATAGAGTGGCTGTTAGGCCAAAATGTGGTGGATAAGCCTAATAAAAGAAGGGTGAAATGTAAATCCAAACTCTAAGACTGTATAGCGTAATGAGCAATAGACAGACTACGCATTTAATTCTGTTAAGTGAAATGTATTTCATTAACAAAAGTGTTAGTAGAATTAAAACCTCACACTAAAGGAATGTGAAAATCATCAGTGGCAGCTAAAAAGCTGCTACAATATGGCACATATTGCAGAACAACTGAGACTGATGTGGGATTAAATACATATTAAATGAAAAAAAAAAGAAAAAAACAAAACAAAAACCAAAAAAACTGACAAAATTGTAGCAAAATTTGAATGCTAATTTATGGCACCTACTGAAAGAAGCAGGACAGAGGATCATCTGCATATAAATGGCCTCAACACATTTCTCAGTGCCAGTCTGTTACTCTACTCAAAAAGAAACAAAACACATTTTTAACCAGACTAAAGCAAGAAATGGTCAAACAGGATTAATTTATTTTCATTAGTTAAAGAACAGCAATAATAGTATTAACGATTGTCTTAATATAGTCTAGTAAAATTAAGAAATAGTTAAAAATTGGGTATGGAAGAGAGAAGGCAAGAAAATAAAGGAAAACAGATGAAGTAAGATAAAATAACACAATATACCTCCATATTAAAGATAGAATGCCTTCACACAGATACCATGTTATGTGTAATTATTCTAACAGACCTTCTGAATCTATAATGCAAAACAGTTTCATATCTTGTGAGCTCTGAACATCAAAAAGAACTATGAGAAACATCACATAGAGAAACAAAAACTACCATAAATACCAGGTGACAGAATAAGGTAGAATAACACAGGCTTCCAAATACCAGTATGTAACAAATCCACCCATAAACATCATAATTACAGAGGCAAAAAAATGCAATATGGGAAAGTTTATTCTATTAACAGTTGTCTTCTTACCCACTTTCCACCTTTTTAAAAGCAAATTGAAAACAAATATTACAAAATATATAGAAATTAAACATGAATATTTTTTTTGTAATTGTTTGAAACAAAAATAATTTTAGATTTTGATTTTCTTGTCATAAAACTATTCTGTCTTTATTATCCACCTCAGACAGCCACCTAGTCCTTGGAAAAACAATTATGTTAAATTTGTAAAGTGCTTGAAGTTTTGCTCTTTTAAATATATATGTATATAAATTAGTTCAGGAAGAACTAATTTAAAAAACCAGCATGTGCATTGATGAATGATAAATAAAAAAAAATCTAAGACATTTGATTTATTTAATGCAGGGTTCTGTTTTACAAAGATTAGCACAAGTTTCAGAAACCATCTATTTTAGAGGTGTTATCTACTTGTATTCAAAATTATGTATCAGAATTCACAGCAGAGTTCCTTAAAACTGTAGTCATCACATCTGATTACATGGCTTGATATTAGGGTATGACACTGGGTACAGCTTTATCACATTTTTTTTTTTTTTTTTTGAGTGCCCAACTGAAACAAATCACATCTGCTAAACTCTGTGAAAGAAATGTATTTGTGAGTATTCATGTAAGTGTAGCTGTATTTTCAAAGCTACTTGGGGCTTCTTCCACTTGTGTCTTATGAATATAATGTCATCAAACAAGACAAAAGTCAGTCTATTGTCATTATAAAAGATCAAATATCTCTTCTCTCTATAAATACAGTATTAGTGTTTCTGCCTTTAATTGCTGGAATGGCACAAGAGGTGAACTGCGTATCCAGTAATTCCCTCACACACTTTTTGAGTGGTAGTGAAATCTAAATCATCCTCCCTGGGTCTTTGCCTCCTTACATGTGTCAGGGTTTCCCCCCAATGACCCCCTGTAAACCCCTTTTAACTCTCCTCCCTGCTCCTACCTCTGCACCTTGCTCCAGGTCTTCTCACAGAAGCTGCTCACTGTCCGGCCTGGACCTGCAGTTTAGGGCTGCATAATGACTTCACCATTTTCTGACCTTTGTCGTTGCAGTTAAAAAAAGAGGCCTGTTAACATGACAGATAGACATTTTCAGTGACTGATTCACTTGGAGACTTTTGGTATTTTCCTGGCATTAGTTCATGCCGTTTCTTTTCCTGTTTGATGCCCCCCAGCAGACTCTGCTGGCTTCAATCCATGCAGTGGAACAGATTAGTCAAGTGAACACACTGATGTTTGTACCAATATCATACAGCAATCTTCTCTCTTCTCTACAATTACCAGTGCAGTATTTTAATATATGAAGTGTTAATTTTGCAAGTACCATTTTTAGATTTGCTATTTAATTTCAGGAGCAATATCATAAGCAAGTATATTAAGTAACACTCAGCTGAGAATGTTCCTAATTCATACCTTGATTCCTGAAAGGTTTAGGCTATTCTTCTTTAGTTTCTTATTTTCTATTTCTAGTAATTTCGGTGTAACTATACACAGTACATAAAATTAAACATATTTATTTATTTCATGTGATTAAGGCCAAAGATCTAAATAAAAAAAAATATTTTTAAAGACTAGGAATTTTAGGATGCTTGATAACCCTAGAACTCATTAATAACTTCCAGCATTATATACCTAATTGAAATACAAAACTGGGAACCTCATCTTTGCAACTATCTCTATATGGGAGAGGGAGGGAGAGAGGGAGGGGGAGCACGCCATTCTTTCAAAGAGCAACACAAGTCACCTAGGTGAGTAGAGCCCCCAAATCTCATACCTTTAAGCTGAGGTTCCACCTGTGATGCAGGAACAGCAAGTTTCCACAGGAGATGGTTTAATTAAATGGGTATGTGATCTTTTATTCCAGGTGAGTATCTGGAGCAGTGCTGGGATTGCAGTGTTAAAGAGGAACACATTTATTTTGAGATCTCTTTCACAGGCAGCTAATAGATCTTGATATCAATTTACCATTACAGTTAGTTGCAATTTGGTGTTTACGCTGACATTGTTTTGAGAATCTCACCCCAGGAGCTTTGAATGGAAAATCTAGATACTTTTTATGTTTTTGGATGAGGGTCTCTTCTTTCCTAAATTATTTTTATTACTTCCTCTCGCTTCTTGTTTTAGTAGTCCAAATCCTCTTCTCCCTTTCAGAAATGAATGAAAAGAGTTTAGGCAGACATGAATGCTAGCACCTGGATGAATTAAATCTTTCACTTCTCTGCCTTCAGGAAGGTCTTTTTCATTAGAAGTGATTTGCATACTACCAAACTGTGTTCCCTGTGAGTCTTGAAGCTGATTTGAAACAGAGGGCTGATGGGCAAAAATCAACGAAATTGCTAAAGAAGAGCTAATAAGGTCAAACAAATCAGTAAATCGTTTTTTAAAGAAATCTTTCTGGGTTAGTTTTCTGTTTGCTCAGGAATTCAGGCAATTCTATTCTTCATGCAAGTCTTACTTTTTAATTCATCACATTTATTTTTGCAGAGAAGCAATATTGAAGATTGAATTTAAGCAACCACTTTAGCCTTTTCCACTGGGTTATGTAATGCAAAATTACTCCATGAAGAGTGTAAAGCTTATCCACCTTTTCGTTACTGTGTCACTTTCATGACTCTTTGTTGTATGCTTTGTCCTGTTATTAATATTCATGGTTTTATTACAGTACCAGCACTTTATTCAGCAGATCTGATTTATGCAGACATCTCATCTCCTTGCAAAACCCTGGGAAGGAGTGAGCAGTATTATGTTCATTAGTTTTCATCTAGAATCCCTAGATATATTTATCAGTGAAAATATAATTTGGATTTTTGGGGGGTCAGACTGTCAAAAGTGCTGTCTCTTATGACAGTACTGAGTGGCTGGAAGAAGCTGTGAGCAGGTTCAGTCATGTCACATCTAGGTGCTGTTTCAAGCTACAGAGACAGTACACTGCAGAGCAGAGCACTCTGCTCTGCCAGGCCTGGCTCAGGCTGAAATAACCCAGCACTTCTTCTTTCCCTTATCTAGATCTGTAAGCAAGTCTTCGCTACTTTAATGCATTTAGCTCCAAAATTCACCATGTGGGAATAATATTAATTTATAAAGTCCTATTGGATGTACCTGACAAGTTTTTAAAAATTTGCTCTCAAAGGAATGGCAGCTGTGAACATTGACTGATGTGGGATGGCTGGGAAGTAGAGGAACATTTCAATTCATGGAGGGAGGAAATAAGTTTATTGCTAGCATTTTCCTCTATGATGACAGGGACTACTTCAAGCAGATGACAGTTAGAGGCAGCTGGGTTCCGCTTTTGTAAAAAGAAAGCATTGTGGGGAATATAAATATCGCCTGCCCCAAAACAAACACAGAGGCATGCATGTGCACGCCACATACATTCAGCCTTTGTGTATAGCATAAATCAACATCTCACCCTCCAAAAGACCTCTAAGGCCCATTTTGTGTTTAGTGGGTACAATTGCATGAACAAAAATTGTTACCTGTGCATGGGGGGAGAAGAGAATGGAGGGGGAAAGGGTGTCAAATAAAAAATAAGCCAAATGCAATTTTTCACAGTTCTTTCTAAAAACACTGAGGCTGGCTCTGGCAGTTGGCTAAACTCAATATTTGTACTATTCGAAGTATTTCCTAGGGTAATTATGGAGAAATACAAGGAAATACTGTATTTAGAGCCATATATGTTAGGAGGTAATGAGTGTTTCTTTTGAAGCTGGTTTGAGTTTAGGGCACTCAGCACCTTGCAGAATCTGGCCTGTAGTGAGAGCTTATTCATCCTGAATCACACTGACATGACTATGTATAACAGATGGAGAGACAGAAAGAAAAATCCATGTCATATAGAGACAGCTCCATTGACTTCAGTGGTATGTCACACATCTGAATCAGGCTGAATTGTTTCTTGTAGCTACAAAGATAGACTTTATTTAAAGGAAACAGATTACTGAAAATCAGGTAGGAAATGGAACAAAATATTAGTTATAATTAAGAAATAAAATTATTCTTTTGCCAAAAATAGAATGAAATTCAGTAATATTTTTCTATGTTTGCTTCTACCACAGCAAAATGAAACAAAATTGTTTTGATTGTAGTTGTTTATTATGAAAAAACATTAGATGATTTTTTCATCTGGCATTTAATGACAGTGAAGACTGAAATGGCTTGGAATTTTATTTACAGCAGATTTGTATCTTTGCCACATAATTTTAGACTAATACAAATGTATCAATTTGTGTTCAGCACCCCTGAAAAAGGCATTAAAGCAAAACAAATTCCCTCTTCTCTTTCAGTAGAAGCATACTACATGGAGAAGAATTATATAATTTACAATATGAACAAATGCTATCAGCTTTCTCCGATGCATACTACAAATTGTTCTTTCAGAAATGTACTACATTTTAACATTTTGCAAACTCAGTTACTCTTTTCTGGCCAGAATCTTGTACATCTTATTTAGTGAGAAATACATCCAGTCTCATGAATATAATGTAAAATTCATTAACATCTTTATGAAATTGCTGTCAGTGGTGTTAGAATCTGCCACAAAGTGAATAACAGTAAATGGGAAACTTAAGAGAGTTTTTCATCAGGTTTTTGATGTTGATAATAAGATGTTTATTAATAGTCTAGTTAAAATATAAGTTAAAATGAAATAAAATCAGGAATTTCATTACTAATATTATGTATGTTTATATAAACACATTGTTTGGAAATGTAATACATTATGTATGTATATTCTTCATATAACACTTTTCTTCAGAATTTCTCAAACTTTAGAATTTCTCAGAAGAGTAGATTTAACATCATGATTGCTATTCTACAGGTAGGGAAATTTGGTATTTAGAAAAGGCCTCATCTAGTATTCTCTGCACGTCTCAAATTACTATACTCCATGTAGGATTCTGGAAATGATTTAACATCATGACTAAATTAAACAAATTTAAAACAACAACAAAAAGTTGGTGTCTGTTCCCATAATCTTATTAGGTAAGTGAATAGCAGAAAAATTCAGCAGCAGGGTTGGGGACCTTTTATCTACAAAATCCTTTCTCCGTCAAGAAGCCCCTCACATTCTTTCAATTCTCAAAAGAAACATTTGCTACCACTGGTCAAATACTTTATTTTACAATGATTTTGTTTTACAGCTCTCTGGCTACCTTATTGGTCTGAGTTCAGAGAGGTTGAAAACTCATCAATTAAATAATTTGAAAAACTGAAATAATTTGAGAGCTCTTGATTTTAATTCACTCTTTTTCCAGATGAGGAAATGAGTCACTAAATATACATTCTGCTTTGTCTAAATCAGAATGTCAAAATATATACCTACTTACATCTGATTCCCTATGAAAAGAAGTTGACTTAAGACATTACAAGCTAACATTAACTGTGAGAGGACACTGGGAAGAATTGACTACCCTCTTATGGGGCTCAAAGCATCTGTTATTGTGACCTGTTCCTTAGCTCTCAGTAGTGTGCTGGCATACAGCAGCCTTGTAGTGAGTGTAGAGATACAGATGGCAACTCAGTGGTGGGTCGTATCCCAGCTCTTACACTTGAATATCCAGTCTTCAATTACTGTGACAAACTCTTGCTTCAATGAAGGAAGGGTTAAATAAGAAAAACATAGCAGTTAAAGACAGTGAGTGGTTTCTTTCACTTTTCCTGCTTGTATTCTCAGTATAACCACATGGATAATGCATGAATATGGTCACAAGCTTTGATAGTGAAATGAAAGACTGGATTGCATCATGGTCATCGGGACTGGCTCATCCTAAAGAGCATGTCTGACATCGTAAGCCAGTTAAGTTTCCAGCTTTACATTGTAAGGATGATAAAATTACAATGTCTAGGACTCAAACCACAGCAAGCCTTCTCTTCCAGTGGCATGATGATAGTCTCACCAGAGTTAACAGCAGTAGATCTGGTTGTAAGATTTTGGTGATAGCTATGTGGATATAACTACTAATGGAAACTGTCACCTTATCCAGTGGAAACCATTATTTTGCAACAAGACTGGAATCAGTCTCAGTTGGTATAAGCAAAAAAGGTATTTTTCTGGCAGAAAAAAAAAATAATCAGGGAATATATCTGTTAATCAGTAGTTGAAATGCTTGCCTTGAATTTGTGAACTGATGCAACTTTCTTGCGTAAACATATCCAGGATGACAAAACTGTGACTATAACCAGTGGGAAAAGTACTACCTTCCTACTGCATGCATGAGGAAGTTAGTGATGTACAGGATGCTGTTTATACAGAGGGATGTGCAAAAAGCACTTGGAAACTAAATACATTATTGGGACCCTTTTAAGCATGTGAATATCAATGGAAGTCAGGAAACAGAAGCAGAGGGTTGTGGGCTGTGTCTAATGCAGGTTATAAAAAATTTTCAATGATAGATGTTAGGTGGTCCATCCTAATAAATGGATTTCTTGTTTATTTCTGATGGATTCAACCATGATTGGAAATTAGTTGAATGTCCTCTTCTGAAAGTCAGTTTAATAAATATTTATTAAAATACCAAAGCTAAACCAAAATGGAGAGATTTAATGGCTTTCTAACCACAATGGAGTAGAAAATCTAACTCATTGTTACTATATCCAAAACATTTTAAAAGTACAAGCAAGGAATGCATCTCTATCATCTGAGTTTAATAAAAAATCATGTTCCTCTCCTGTCACACACAGAATTTGTTATAGATTTTATCTGCAATAAAAGCTATGTCAGTAGTGCCACATAATACATTTGTAAAGGTTAGAGATATTTTAACCCACATCTGTGATCAGAATTTTAATGACAAGCATATCCTCTGAAGCAGTACTAAGAGAGGAAAACTCTTCTGTAGATATTAATGCAAATCAGTGTAGAACAATGCCTACACAACTTTGCAGTAGGGTCATTGTGAATCATGCCCTTGAAATTACAAATATGTGACATAAGTAAAAATATATTATTACAAATTCTATCAATCTTCTGTCCTTGTCAGGGGTTTCTGTTTTTGCAATCCAGAGAGATTAAACCATTTTATTGCTTAAACTGTCATGAAGACCTGTGAAACAGAACAACAGAATTACTTTAATGACTTTCTTTTTGAAATATGCGTTGTTACAAACTGTGCATAATGAACAGTGAATTCACAGATTTATTGTTTCTGTCCATTTGTATTTCATTTTCAAAAAATTAATTTATTTCAATCTTGAACTTTGCTAATTAGGGGAAAAAATCGGGGAAGGGAACCCCCCATCAACAACAGTTTTGTTCATGTCCAAGGACTTGAAGGATCAGGTTTAATATTTGAAACTGGAAAGAGTTTAACATGGGAAATTAACATTTTGATATAGAAAGGTGGAACTTCCTCTTTAATCAGACTCTCTACTGGTAAAATTTTTCTGCAAGATGCAGCTTAGCAATGTCACCTCAGGGGAAAAAATGCCATATCTTAAATGAATGGGAGGTCTATCATATGGGTTCTGCTAACAAAATGGAATTGATGATTTTAACTTGTTTTACTTAGGTAGAGCAAGATACAAGTAGGACTGTTTCCCTGCTTGAAAAAAATATACATATCCAAAATAAACTCTTGGGTTACAGGTCTCTGACCATAACTACTCATTCTACTTAAGGCTCATTTTGTCATTTGATCATCTTTACTTGTTTCAGGTAAAAAACAATTTAGTGGGCTCCATACAAAGTGTCAGCTTTTACCTTTACCCTTAAACCAACAAGTTTCTAGAAAGCATAGACAAAAGTCTTGTTTTGACTAACCTTTTATCTTTGAGACTTAAATCAGTATCAGGACATTTTTTTCACTTTTCATTCATAATCCATTTTAGAAAATACTGTCAATGTCTGCAGTGTTACTGAACCTACACGTTGTGTTTTGTAATTATCCATAAGATTTGTGTCACATGAAGCAAAACTGCTTTTAGGGGACATCTGCTATAAATAAAATGATACCATAAATTTTCCAAGACAGCCATCACCTACCTAGTTGTTACAGAGGCAAAAAGTCTTGGCTTCCCAGAGCAGGTTCCTTTTTGGCCTCTTGTCAGGGAGGTCAACAACATTTACTTTTGTGTTTTTTCTAGGTACCCTCCCCCACTTTAATTAAATTAGCATGTAATGCTTTCAACGCCTGCACATATCAGCTTTCACTCTTTGGGGAAACATGTGAACATCATTAAAACATAGTTTCTCCCTCTCTTTTCAAAAGTATTTCCTTAACAAACTTTATGAAATACAAACTTGGGGAGTTGATTCCGGTGCTGGCATTATTAAAGTGGCATCTGATAATGCTAGTAAATATAAGCATCTGTTATTATTTCTGGTAGGAATCCCTATCTTCCTGGGCATGGAGATCTCAACATGGGCATAATGTTTACTATAAAGGTGCCATCTCTGGAGCCCTATTAGATATTTGCTTTACTCTTAGGAATATTGTTCAAATCTTTTCATTCCTTGCTTTTCAAAGTAAAAGAAATTAAAGGAATTTTTAATTATATTGTTGCTGCCACTTACTTTTAATATTAAAGGCTACACTGTGCCATAGGGAAGCCCATGCATAGCTCTTGTCTCCTGAGAAGATTCACAGCACAGCTGGGGAGTGAGGTTGCCATTGATCTCTTTTTAAAGCACACTCTTCTCTGTAGTGGTTTGCTCTATAAGCTTGTTAAGAGAGGAATGAATGAGGAGTGAGCTGATGACTTGCTCACCTCAGAGAGGCAAGAATTATGTTCTTGCGTTCTTTGAAAAGTTCATGGGCAGCATCTACTCAGGTTCTCTGTGTGCCTTTTCTTCATGAGGCTCTCAAATATCTGAACTGCGGTAGGCCTTGTCATTTTTATAGTGTATTTACCTTTTGGTATGTAAAGAGCAAAGGTGCTTTTCAAGTAGAGCAGGATATGAAGGCTCCTTCTCTGGCAAGATAACCTCAAATGGTTTTGCAGCTGGCTGAGACTGAAGTAAGTGCTTTTGATGAATGAGTCAAAATGACATGTTTGGGGATGAAACAAGGTGATAGTCACAGGTTTTTGAAACAGCAGCTATGGTAAGTGCTTGAAATATAGCTTTTTCTGCTAAACTTCCATAGGGTAAGCTAGTTACACTTCTGAGTTGTTGCTTTTGCTATCAAAATCCCTTATTGTTACTAGATAATTACATTAAAATAGGTTAGAAACTGTACCAGCAACCCAAGCCGTGAACAGTCATGAATCAATTCTCACCCTAAAATGAGTGCAAGAGCATTTCTTTTTTAGAGTGAAATTTGGGATTCTTATATAGGCACGTGACCACTAGGGCAGGGATGATAAGGAAAACACCAAATATGCTGGAACTTGTGGTATCTCAGTGAGAGGTGATAACACAGAAATAATAGTGTTCCATGCAGGACTCCCTTGATTTTGTCACTGGAGAAATATCTCATGCTAGCAATGAACAGGCAACATGTATTTATTCTGTTGTACCTTCTTATTCTATAGTACTTTATTTGTACTTTGCTACAAAAGGAGCTGTAACACTGCATTCTGCAGTTTTTTGTATGGCATACAAAAAGATGCATGCTTAATAGTACCTCCCTAATGAGAGTTTCCTCTTTAGGCATCTCTGATATCTGTTTTGTAATGTACAGCTGTCCAGGACACTTGGGGAGAAATAGATAAGATAAAATGAATAGGGTTTAATTAGGCTGCAACTTTATTTACTTATCTCATTTTGGAACTACTGATAAAGAGTGTAAATGCTAATACTTTATTTAATTATTTTCACTACTTAAAGCCTGTTATGTGTCCTCTGTTCTTCCACGACAGTTTCCTGAATGGGAGCCATGGGGAGGCATAGAGAAATAGAGAGAATTTTAGAGAATTTGGGAATTCCCCAATGATAGAATCACACTAGGAAGTCCTGAACTGTGCAAGGAGTGTAGAGGCTGAAGGTCAAAGACAGCTGCTTACTTTCCATTGAAGAAAAAAACATATTTCCAGTCTGTCAAAAACATGCATTTCCCATTGCATATCAGATCCCAAATTCTCTGTAAATTTTTGTTTTCCTTTTAGTTTTTCTTCAGAGGAAACTTGCTTCAGTTTTATTGCATTATTTTCTAGTAATAAGAAACTTTTCAATGAAATATTCTAATTTAGTTCCTTTTTGTTCAAATACATGATTTAAGCATATTATTTTCAGCCTGAACTATAGACAAAACTGAAAAAGCACCTTTTATGTTAGACTATAGAATGATACCAGTTTTTGAGACACTGGCAAATTCTTAATTGTGCGAATTTATGTCCTGATCTTGGACAGACCAATTGGTTGCTTGTATACTCAGTGTTCAAATTATTCACATACTTGTATGCATTTTCATAGAATACAGGCTTTATAACATATATAAGTCTTCATGAGGCAGTCTCTAAGCAAACCTCAATAAAATATAAAGGTTACAAAAAAAGGTGTAGATAGATGCAGTTTACAGAACTGTTTACACCTTCTGATTGATGTCTAATATAGCCAATATTTGTAAGACATTTATTGGGAATTTTTTTTTTTTTTCCCTTCAGATTTTATTTTCTAATGGCATAGGTGCTTTAGGATCAGCAAAACCAAATCTTGTTCTCATGAGACTTGCCTTGCTTTGAGGTGTTAAGCTAATAACCCATTCAATGAATGACTATGACATATCAATAAAACATTTCTTTCAGCTACTTTATGTATTTCACAGACAGTTATGTTTAAAAATGTTATTTTTCTTTTATGAATTATATTGTGATTTTAGGACAATAAAATGTGTTGTCTTTCTTTAATTCATTTTCCATTATGATACCTCTCACCTTGTAGCACATTGGAACTGTATTAGTATCTCCAGGAGAACATGAGCAAATTTTGTATCTAACTACTTGAATTTCAAAAACTGGGCATCAGTCATGAGCATCACCTTGTAACATCCTGTTGCAGTTTTATGCATATCTCTCTCTGTCTTTTCTAGCAACAGCTGGGGGCAGCCTGAGAAGGAGAGACCATGAGGCTGCTCCCAGAGGGTGCCCCTTTTCAGGATGGGTTACACCTCAGCCACTGTGCTATTGGAGCAGGCTGCAGTTGTGGCACAGGTGGCGAGGACAACTTCAAGAATTAACTCATAAGCATAGTTATAAGGAGGCAGATGATGAAAGACCTTACATAATTACTTGGTGAATACAGCTGATTGACTAGTTATTTCTATGTTATATACGCATTGACACTTGCTCACCCATTATCAGAGTACAAGACATGAATAGTTTAGCTTAAGGTGAATTATAAAATCTGGCCAACGTTAACATAAATAAAACTTTTGTACCAATTACTTTCATGGAACCTGTGCTCTACATATTTGAGAAGTGTTTTGAAGAGGTTTTTTTATTTTTAATGTATTGGTACTTAACCTTTTTGTCTCCCTCATCTGTAACACAGCTCTAATTATAATAGTTAAAGGTGAAGAAACAATTAGAAATGTGGAAAAATGCATCCAACTTAATTTTAGATAAATATAAGTCACAAACTTAGGCCAATAACAGAAAGAAGTTTTTCTCCCTATGCAAAAAGAAGAAAAAAAAAAGTTATTTTCAGCTCCAGAGTGATATACAGTACTCTAGTCTAGCTCAATGGTTTATGGATATACAACCGTAAGCCTGTAGCTGGTCAAGAACTGAAAAATGATTTGGAATAAATAGTTTTGCTTGCCAGTTTAATTTCTTTCTTACAAAGGATCTGTCCTTCCAGAGGAGTGGTCCCTGGCTGATACAGAAACAGAATATGGAGTGTATGAAATATAACAAACACCCTGAGTAAAAAAACCCCTGCATATTAGCTGGCAACTCTATACATAAATAATAAGTTTGAAAATCATGTTTTTAATAAGACAGGGTATTTTGTTGATCCCTGCAGTAGGAACATTGTAATAATTCATGCACAATCTGAGTAGGGAGAGACTGCCAGACTCCAGGACAAATAGTCACAAGGAAAGTCCCAGCAGCAAGGAAGATGGAGGGTTAGTACATAAAACAAAAACTTTGGGAGATCTGGGAGATCAACCGCACATTGCTTAGAAATAGGTCCAAGAAGTTTGAGGCACACGCAGATGTCCTTTGTGCATCCAGCTATAACAGCAGCCTTGCAGCTGCAGCTCAGGTAATGTGACAGATCTTGCCTTTGCTCCTCTATTTTCAGCCAAATCTAACTGAGCTCATGCAGTTTTTAGCTAAGGTTTCAGCAGCCAAAGCCTTGGTGATTTTGGATGAAGTGGAGTGCTTATGTAGTTCTTGTTTTAGAGGAAGAAGAGTGAACTTCCAGATGGCTGAAAACAGTCTGGGGGCTGGAGAACTTTGATGTTCCAACCAGTTGCGAAGTGAATGTCTGTATATGCCTTACACACTGAAAATGAAACTTAGCTAAGGTTGAAGGTCCAATAATGCTTAAAACCCCTTCTGATCTGTGGCCTTATCACTTTTATCACATGGCCAAATCACTTTTTTTTTTTTTTTTGTTTACATCTTTAGGTATATACAGATATGCATTGTACACATGCTTTGGACAGCTGTGGCAAATGGGAAATCTCTATAGCATCATCAGAAACCAAAAGCTAGCTGAGGAAACACTTAAGTTCCTGAGCAATGTTTATTTCCATGAGGTTTACAAGCTGTAACCACCACAATGAGTGAGTCACCAGATTTTGTGAAATTAATATACAACTCCTATCTTGATAAAGCTATGTCATAACAGATAATGCAAACAGCAAATAAAGCAAGGCTAGCTTCACCAGCAGGAAAAATAAAAGAGAGAGTACAGCTTTTAATTTTAGCAGGTCATTCAGCTGTAAGAAAGGGGAAGTGTTTTAGGTTGTACTCCCAGCATTTTATCTCACAGGTTTTTTTGTCAATAATTGTTTAATATGACCTGTATTCAACAGTTCCTCCAGCATCTCTTTAAAGAGAAAAAGTCATGCACAGTTCATTCAAAGAATACAAATAAATGCTTATGCCTAGGAGTTGTTTCCCTCTTACCTTGAATTTGAAGGGTTGGGTTACAGACTTCCTTACTTAGTATTTCCTAAGGTATTTCTCATCCATCTACTGGAGACCTGATTAATATTTCCTCTGGCATTTCTTCTGGTGAACTACAAGCACCTCCTTTTCTGAAACAATACTGTGTGACTGTGTTTGTGTCATGCCAAGCCTGATCTAATTAGACACATTTCACAGTTATTCACAGCTATTCGTATAGATTTTGATAAAAAAAAATTCCCACAAAACAGGATTTTTGGCTAGCTAAGGCTGGGGAAGTCCAAGTTTTTTCTCAATGTCTAGTGTAAGGTTAATCCTGTTGGCATAGCTCAAGGAAGCGCTCTTGGTTTGTTACTCAACTAATTCTACCTGAATATTGTAGTGAAAAGCTGAACACTTAAATCTGGTTTTTGAGATCTTGTTCTACATGCCAGACACATAGCTGTTAAAATTTAAAGTCTTTGCACCTTACAGATGCAACAAATCTTCACCGAATATGACCTTTTGTCTACTAGAGTCCAAGTTTCCCCTCTGCAAAATGAAATAATAGTTTTTTTCCTACCTCACTGAGATGGGTATTGAAGTCCTACCTTAATGAATGAAATCTTGTCTCTGTCAGAGTCGATGTCAAAATTCACACTGACTCCAATATGGCTAGATTTTATCTAATATTTCAGATGCCCTTATTGCTGCCCTGTGCAAACTGTGACAAACCCTGAGTGTTCTGCATGTGCTGTAAAATATAACCTCTTGCACTCATCCGATGACTCCCTCTGCGTCACTTACTTTTGCCTCCTTTCCTCCCCACATACATTTTTTAATGTGTCTATAATTTTCTTGATGATTTTCATTCCTTGTTTTAATACTGCAACCATGTTTGATGGCTTCCTGCCTGGTCTCTTGGACTCATCTGACAGTGTGTGATTTCATTTGTTATTCAGCTATTTTACTATCCTCTATGATTTTGTTTCATATCCCTTCCTATATTCTTTAAAACTTCGCCCTTGACCTCTCTCTTCCTTTGACAGAACTAAAAAACAAAAACTTCTTGGATTAATGTGGTTTGCATTTCCAGCTGTAGTGTATCTCATTTAAAAGTTTTTCTTTGCATTTGCAATATCTTTATCTGCTCTGAATCATAATAGAGATTCAATTTATATACTGCTTTTAACATCAAGCAGTCAGTTCAAAGTCCTTTATAAAATGGGAAAAGAGGAAGCTAAACCTGAATAGTTGGTGCAAATAGAAAAGTTTTCAGGCTAGATTTAAATTGAGATAGTGTAAGGGCATTCTACATATTATCATGTTTCTTTCTTTACTCCCAGTGCTCCCTACTTACTTATTTTCTATTACACATTATACTAAGTGATCTTTCCATTCTTCTGCATCTTTTTTGTTGCTAATTGCTGTACATACTTGAGGGAAGGCTTTTTCTTTCTTATAGGCTTTCATGCATACATTTTTGAGTCTTTTGTTATGACTTCACCATTATTTTTAGACATGGGCAAAAACGAAACTTCATCAGATGGTTGCCTGGATGCTCAAGTTTAGCATCACATATAGGTCTCCAGGGCAGCTGCATTCTCTGGCTGAAATTCAGCCACTATTCACTCTCAGGAACATTAATTTACCACAAATTGTACCTCATTTCTTGAAAGTGATTTGCCTGTAATAGGCAGTCCCTGGAGAATTAAAAGAACCTTTCTTTTTTTTTTTTTTTTTAAAAAAAAAAAACCCTGAAGTTATTGGACACAACCAGGATTTGCAGTTCTGGCTTGAAGCTACTAGAATAATACAAACTTAGTCTGATTTGTCTGTCATGATGAGAGGCGTTATTAAAGCTTGACATGGACAGGGGGTTGTAGAAAACACTTAGATTCTGTAACCCAGAGACTTTCATAGACATGCTGTGTCACTGTAAGACTTTCTCCTCATGTGATTATCTCTCTGTAATGTAACATTATTGTACTAGAACTCTCAGTGACTAATTTCCCAGAGTATTACATAATTCTATTATAAGGAATCCTCCTTACTGTCATTCCTAGATCAGGATTATGCAGAAAGGCTAATGAATACTCAGGGATTAATCATTACCATAACTGTGGATCGAGCTCTGGGAGAGGAAGTAGGAAAGCATCTACCTTTTATTATTCTAGAGGGATTCACCAGGCAACTATTTACCCAGAATAAAGTGCAAATTAAAAAAATTGACAGATGGTAACAACACGGGGTTATTATTTCCTTTTGAAAAAAAAACCTCCAAGTTCCCAGCCACTAGTTTGTCTTTGATAAAATAATCCACCGGATTTTTGGCCACAACGACCAATATGCATGCATCCAGGAACATGAAAGTCTGACAGCTCTGTGCTGTGACTCATCCTGTCTTTAGGAACTGCTTGCCAGTCTTCCTCCTAACCTGAAGAAGGTCATCATAGTAACAGTGAAATTGATAAAGGAAAAGAAAAGATATTTAAGCTAAAGCACAAAGATGTTTATTCTGCTGTTGTTCCATGAATTGCTACTGTATTACAGGAAGCATGTTGCATCTCCCCAACACCTTTTCAGAGAGATCTGCTAGTCTCAGATTTGCAAATTGTCATTCAAAGGAAATATTTTACCTGCTAAGTCAATGCAAACTTCTGAGGTATAAAATGGAAAATATTTGCTTTAATATACATCAAAAAAATATCTTAAACGTTTACTGCTTGGTTCCATTTGTCTGTGAATGAACAGTTACTACAATCACCTCACTTTGCTTTTACATCATACTTTGCAATGAATGGAATGCACTACTAGATCCTATTTTTCTCAAAATCAATCCTGAAAAGTTCTGTGATTACTTGTATCCTCTTCTCAATATATCACTGGAAGACAGAGTAGAGGACAGAAATACTGATGGAAAGTAAATACAGTGAGAGGCACTTGTTGAATCACTGATCTTGCTGTTAGTAACATTGATCAACACACATTTCCAAGAGCTCTGTAAACCACAGCTTCACTCACTTTCTCCTTAGTAGTCTGTCTCACTGTGGTGTAGTGCATGTCAAGTTATTTAACATGGAGTACTTCATGGTTTTTGACTCTGTTTCCAACCTAAAGCTGCCTCTCCTGGCATAATACTTAACAGTTCTTTCCAATCAAGTAATATTGATTTCAGGCTTTTTATGTGTTGTAGCTGTACAGTTCTCTTCTCTGCTGAGCATGGTCTGATTCTCTCTTTAAAGAGGCTGGCTCATTCCTCTCTTCATCAAAGGAACTGTTCTTCTCAGCTCTTCTTTTCCTCCTGATAGACTTGGCTCACACTCCTCTTCCCACTGCCAGCACTATTGGCCTACTTTGTTACGCTCTGATGGAGCCATCCTACCCTACTTGTCTGGAGTTGGCTTATTCCACTCAGCTCAGATTAAGCTTTCTAACTCTGCTCTTTTTTGCTCTGATACGGTCATTCTCCTGTAATCCTCTGTGCTTTTCTATAATCAGTCTGCTCATCATTTGTAGAAAGCTGTCTTGATAATCAGATTCCCTCCATATGGAATTTAATCCAGGTATTTGCTAATGACCAGTAAAACTGGTAGCTGCTTTTTCCTGGCATGTTTTTGATAGGAAGTCTATACTGTGTATCTGTCATATATCTATAAAAAACATACACTCCTACGTTAATGTAAAATGGTATGTGTAAGAGCATATCAGTACAAGGCTGTGAACAGTCCTTGTACATGTCTTGGGAGCCAGACAGAAATGGACCCATGTAAATGCCAGTTAAAGGCTTCTTATTACAGAAGCACATATTACAGAGGCATAAAGGGTTCCCATTGGTATCATTAGAAACCACCTGAATAAATCCTTCATAGACTGTATCAATATCAGTGCATCTGCCCTGGGGGATGTGCAGGAACCTTTCCTAAATGTGTATAAATTTAGGCTAAGAACATATCTAATCCCACAGAGTTTACAGATTGCTAATTATTTGTCCCCTGATTTGTATTAAATATGAAAGAATTTTAAGTATCCTTTTGTATGTTGCTATTGTCATGTCCTAGACACAACTGTTCTAACCATTTCTGACAAACAATTTATTATCTTTCTGCTTGTTTGATGCAATCACAGCTCAAACTGGGGCACTTTGTTTTTGTTTTTGTTGGTTTTTGTTTGTTTGTTTGTTTGTTTGTTTGTTTGTTTGTTTGTTTGTTTGTTTTTCCCCAGTAGTTACAATAATCCAGAAAAAATACCCAAGAATTAAACAAGTGAGAAAGTACAATTAATTCATGAATGTCCTTTTTGAAAATTTTGGCCCATATTAATCTGTCTTTGTCTATGTACTTATGCCATCCTATTTCTTAATTCACCTATTCTGCATTATTAAAAAATATAGATTTATTATTGTGAACATTTATTTTCAATGAAGCATCACCAGTTTTAAGAAACATGCTTGTATGAACCAGAGCATGATAAAAAACATTTGACTACATAAATCTTTTACTTCTGAATGACTGATGAAAAAAGAAGGGGTCTATAAGGCCATGAATATGTTCTTGGTAAATGATGCAAAAAGTTCTATAAAAAATAATTGATAATTTTGAGAACAGTGAAAAAAATTATAAATCTGTCTCCTTTATGAAGTCTCTTGTGTGAAATATGAAATATCTTAGGCTATAAAATACACGCTTACCAGCAGGAGACTCAATCAACAGCTTTAAACAAGATATTTACGGATGAAAACAGAAGCCAATGTTATAGATAAGCAATTCAGATATTGTATTTATTTGTATTTTTATTCTCTTGCTCATTCTCACTTAAAATAAACTATTACAACATTATACATGGTTAATTACTTCTTCTGGAAACTAAAATATTTAGTTCCAGCACCTTTTCTCAATGGACTTGCAAGATCCTGTTTAGAATTTGTGTATGTGGTGTGTTGCACATCTTAAAACCATAAAGACCATGTCAGGGGCTCTAAGGAATAATAAAATATTAATTTGATGGCAAAAATTAAGTAGCTTAAAGCAAGAAGCTGTTGTTTATCCCATGAGTGGCTTCTGAGACATTGATGTCTGGTTTTGAATGTGTCTATTCTTAGCCAGACTAACCACATGTAATGAGACCTAAGTAACTATCTGACTTCAGTCAAGCAGCTCACTTATGGAAAACCACCAATTTTCCCCCTGGCAAGTCCTTGGTATGAGAAAGGACATTTCTTCTTTCTGGACTCTTCTGATTTTGGTAACACTATAAAAAGGCCCATTTCATCCCTGTGAACTTGCAGAAAAGTCATGTCCTTAAAGAAAAGACATGTCCTTAAAGAAAAGACACTCTCTTCACACATAAAGAAATACATCAAAAGAAGCATACAGAAAGTGTGCATCTTATGTGTGACATCCTAATTCACTGAGAAAACCAATATAGCTAACTGACCATGAATAGGGAAACAAGTAAATTAATTATATGCCTGTTAACATAAATGAATGTTTGTGATATTCCACTGCTTCAAGAGAATTAATTCAACTTACAGCACCTAAGGATCCAGCCTGTAGCTTAGTAGTAGTATGTATTGTGCCATCAGGTTTAAATAAGAAATATGGGGATGTACTTTGTTTTCAGTGACTGACAGTGCTAGTTTTACCCAATTTACCCAAGGAATACTGCAATTTACCCAAGGAATACTGCACTATAAATTGGTTTGCAATTAGCAAAATTCTACTATGATTTCTAATAACATTTAAAGGTAATCACAAAACATGGTAACAATTCATTTCTTTTAGCATGAAATAAAAATTTAAAGGAAAAAATTACTTCCAGAGCTATGTTTGTATTGGTTATAGGGAGTAATGGCAACTTCTCATTTTGTTATATTGATTAATAACATTCAGAGTAAATCAGAATAAAAACAAACTCTGAAAAGGAAATTTTTCAAAAGTATCTTTTGAATATCCAGGGTTCCTGACCATGCTCTATCTTCCTCCTTCTGTTGACATATTCTTTAAAGCAGAGCAAAATGCTGAATACATTCTAAGTAAGCACCCAGTAGTCTAAAGATTTTAAGCAATATAATGTGAAAGCATTGGTGGAAGGGCAGGAGGTGGGAGAAGAGCCAGTAGAGTAGGGAGAGATTGTGGAAGCACAAAGGTGAGCAGAAAAGGGTCTGTTTCACAGCTCAGAGAAGTGTAAAGAGCAGGAGTCACCAAACTTTACCCAAGACTGTAATTCTTTTGAGATGTTCTGGTGAAATCATTCTTCTTATCCCTTGAAGTTAATGATCAGAAGGACAAAATGAAACCGTGACCTGTGGTCCTTGAGTAAAATTAAAGAAAAAAAGGAAAAAAGGACAAACTTTGTCATTGTGCAAGCTCCAGGACTCTTTCAAGGACAGAACAGCTGGATGTATTTTTTGCTGATTCATGTCATTGGTATGTGTGTCTTAGCAGACTTCACCATTCTTGCAATTAGTATTACAATTATTTTTAGAGAGACAGTTGACCTCTGAATGCAGATGTGCTACATATGGTTGGTTATGCATACACGCCAACTAATTCAACAGAAAGGAGGTGGAGAGTAGACAGAATAGAATGTTTTGTTTTGCTTTTACGTTTTAAATGTTTTGCTTTGCTACTATGTGTCTGGTATGTGCTTTGTCACGTAGTTATACTGGGTCCCCTTCAGTTTAGAAAATCAGGTTTATTTTCTTTTTCAGGAAAGGGATGACAAGTGCTATTTTATTCTTTCCAAGCAGTTTCAATATTAAACATTCCTATCACATATCAGTTTGGGGAGGGGAGGTTACAACTTTGAGTTACTACATCTGGAGTTTTGTCCACAGGTAGACATGACTGCCAACAGTGAAAGAGGTAGAAGAGTTTGGAATTGGATCTCAGTTAAGGTTATACAGCATCATGGTGTCAGGCTCAAGGGAAGCGTTCAGCAGTCTATATCTGCTATGCAAACCACCAAATGCAACCATCTGACAGCTTTTCAAAATAGCTACATTTGGCACCACTTCTTTGGGCACAATATGTTCTGGATAATTTATTTAGTTTATATATTCAGCTGTGTACTAATTAACTCTTTGTCTTTTGGAGTTCTGATTTCTTGTTTAAGGTATTTAACATTGTGTCATTGCAGTCCAAGGGGAAAAATTCTTTTGGCATTTACCTGGTTTGAATTCAGAGTAATTCAGATGGCTTCAGTGGACTTATACTGCCTTTAGTGAGCAGAATTTGATCCTCTCAATGGAATTAACGAGCAGCTCTAATTACCTCCATTAAAAAAAAAAAAAAAAAAAAAAAAAAAAGGTGCAAACAGATTTTACCTTCCTTCCTCACCTTTTCTTTTTTATGTTCCAAAAGACACTTAGCATAGGACAGCACAAAGCTTTTCAAGGACGCTTGCTCAAGCCAGTAAAGTCAACAGTGAGACAGAATTTAGATATTGAATTGGGCCCCCATTAAAATTACTTAAGGGGCAGTGACTTACAAGATTTTAATTTATAAATTTTAATCTGGAGCAGTGGAATTAACTGAATGCAATTTGTTCTGAGAAGAGGGTCAATGTGAAGGAAATTAGAGCTAAGGCTTTATTGTTTTGAAGGCCCCATGCTTATTGAATTAGTAGTTAACATTTTCAGGAATTTTCAGGTTAGGGATGTGGAAAACCCTGTCACTATTAGAAGCTAGTGTTTAAAATTGTAGTAAGTTAGATAGATAGAGCAGCAGAAAAGATACTAAAAAGCAATCTGAGAAAGGCGTAAGAGAAGTTACCTGTGCATTCCAAAGGAATTGCTATCTAGTAAACTACCTTTACTTGTATTCAAGTTGTATATTTCTCCTATATTTTGTTTTGTTTTGAATTTTTAATAATGGATATGAAATATTTTTTCGCAATGTTTTTTGAAGAGATAGGTGCCACTTAATCTACATTGGATATAAGATTTAGTGTTTGTAGTGTCTGAATGTGTGCTTGTGTGTACATTTACCTTTTTGTACTGAAATATTTAATTTAAACAATCATGCTGCAAAATATGTAAGGTTGAGAAATGCTGAAAGCTTTGGGATATTTTAGGATCTTTAAATGTGCTTGGTGTCTACCTGGGTTTTGTAGCAAAAGGCATTTGACTTTGTTTTTTATTTAGACTAATCTAGTTAATTTTATTTTCATTCCTTTTATGATCCACAATAAATTGTATAGCATACATTAAACAAAATATTAACAGCAAATGCATTCTATCAAGCTCATTATTTCCAGAATATTTCTACCTTTTTATTAGCTCACATAGGAAACATTAGACATGTGATTAATGTGCATGCCAGACCATATAACAAAGTATTTCACTGAGATACATATTAGAGTCCTCTCTGCCTACTGTTAATATTGAAGTTTCCAAGATGACATATGGACATTTTGTCTTATAAAATAATTTATAATTTAGAAAGAGACAAGGAATTAAATTGAAGTGTTCTAAAATTCACTTTAAAAACCCCAGTTACTTTTATTTAGAGTTTTAAGTTTGCTATAATAAACAGGATATTTTAAAATAAAACCTGTTAACGTTAGAGTGCTGTAAATTTGTTAGAACTGTATTACAGGGTTTTTTTTGAAAGCTAATTCTGACCAAATTAAAAATGACCTTGTACTGTGTTGACAGAGCTGAATATTCCAGAGGAATATGATTCCAGCTAAATTTCTCTGACCAGGGCTACCAATAAATAGTGGAAGTTTTTGAAGTTCCCATCACAGAAGCATATGAACTGCTGAGAATTTAGAAGCCAGAAAAAGAGATAAAGAATATATATTTCATCATTCAACACTTGGACCAAGGAATTTGATGCTGTTTGTTGGCTGACAAACTCACTTCTCAGACTTTGAGGAAGTCAGAACTTTGTGGCAAGATTAAGCTGATATGTCTGACTGTAGAGTGATGAGCTTTGACTGATGCAGCATGAGTCTGAATGGTGTTCCCATGCACAGCAGAGGAAAAATTGTTAAAATTTCCCTTCTCTTAGAGAATAGAGAGGAGAGAGAGGGCAACGGAGGAGAAGAAAATACATAGACATAGCATATGTTACACATTTAAAAGAAAAATTGCTTACTGAAGTGCATAAAAGAACCATTAGGGTGGGTTTTTTTAATTTAAAATTCACTCATGTGGGTTGAAGCGATATTGTGGCAGCCAAAGCGCTAGAGTGGAGGTCAGGCCTTTGTTGTCACTGTTGCTAAATGCTTGGTAGCCCCAACTGCACAAGAGACCACAGGCAGAAGCTTCACACCGACCCAGCAGTCTGGCTCAGAAGCAAAAACATTTCCCAGAAATTTACAGTCTGGCACTTCCGACTTGTGTGTACCAGCCTGCTCAATATCCAGGCTCTTTGCAAGCTACTTTTCACTTTGGGATTCACAGTAAGCATATTGAAAGCAATGGAAAAAATTCTCATTGATCTTAGGGGCCTTCCAGACAGACCTTCTGTGAGTGCAAATGCTCAAACACAAAGTTAAAGATGTTAATGTGAGTTTGTCATACAGTGAGGTTGTTATAGAATTGTATATAAACAGTATTTTAAAGTGTGGAGCAATAACCATTTAGTGAGTGAGATGAAATGGGGACATGTAAGTCACAGAAACATATTTTAGTAATTTGTTTATATGAAAGCAAACAAATTGCTATAAGTTTTAGCAATTACCATCAATCATTAGCAATTTTTTTCCATATTGGATTGAGAGATTCAATCTATTCTATTTATTTACTTGTTCTCTCTTCTTTTTTTTAATTTTGTACCTCTGGGATAATTATCAGAGACACTGACAGTCGTGACCAAAAACACCCATTGACCTTAACGGCACTTAGAAGCAGAAATGAGGAGTGGAGGAGTGGCACATCGTCCAAAGGGAAGATCTGGAGAAGTTGGGAGTCACACACTGACCCATCAAGAGGGACAGGGGATGAGCTGGGTCATTTGGGGGTCTTTTGATATCCTACAAACAGAAATCCATCTGACTATGATGCACAAATAACTATTTTTTTTGCCTTTTTTTTTTTTTTTTAATTAATGGCACTTTACAAAATCTGGATATCAAGGAAAAAAAAAAAATGGTGAAGCTCCAGTTATCAAAGGTTTCCAGTATCCCTAGGAGTGTGTGTGTATAATGGGGAGTCTGCTCCATGTAACAGACACCTCGGTCACTTGAACTTCTTCCATCCTAAAGCAAACACAAGCCTAAATCTGAGCCATGTGTATACATAAGTCTAAACAGATTAGCTTACTCAGAGACAGTGAACCGAACAACAAACAAACAGAAATTAGGATAAAGGAGATCAATACACAGCAACACAAGGGGAAAAGTTAGCATCTAAATCTCAGATTGCTGACAACTAGCAGATTCATTGCTCTTTCAAAGGAAAAACAGCTGATTCAGCAACTGGAAAGAGAACATAGGCAAGAATGGTATTTACATTTTTGTGGCTCACACAGCCATCCTATCAGAATGGATTATTGCATATTGATGAAAGCAAACATAAGCCAAGCTCCAGGAATACACTGTACTGCTAACTACATTTCAAAGAAAATTTAGACTACGAAAACTGCAAATATAACAGGTTCCACACTACAGCAACAAACACAGTATACAAACACTAAATCTGGTGGTCTGTTTAGACAGTCTTGATCAACCACACCAGACTCTGGCTATCATGTTTTCAAAGGAAATTTTCTGAAGAATAATAGAAATGTGTGTACATGACAGACAATCAAGTATACCAACATTTTTAAAGTAACAGACATTGCCTTATGTGTTTCCCTTGAGCCTTAAAAAAAAAGATAAAAAATTACCAGGTCCTACAAGGCAGCTGTTTTCCTCAATGGTGCTGGTAGATTAACTTCTAAAACTTTAATTTTCCAGGCAGATACCAAGCATACCTTAGATCCCTTATTATGGACTTGTTTATCCATGCCTGATTGACATGGTAACCATGACATCTTTGCTGTGGTGAGGAATTCAACTTCAAAAAACCCCAGACCTCATTCCAATTTACAACTATACGGATTCACACAATGTGATAATAAAGAGGATAGATGATGAAACCTGACAGGACGTTGAGTTTATTGCAAGTGTGGAAGCTGAAAAGGCAAGAAATAATACAGTTGTCACTGGATTGTTCCACCTTAACACCATATAAACAAAAGCACTGTTGTTAATCAGCCCAACTCTTCAACTGCATAATCCCAGAGTACTAATGCTAAATGTGAAAACTGTAAGCCTCCAGCTTTGCTGAGTACATAAAAGATACGATTCTGCATCAGTCTGTTTAGTCAAGAAATTATTTCAAAGTTTGAAATCAGGACATACATATATAGAATAATTATTTACATTATGCTTTACATTTTTTGTGCCTTCACATTGCTCTTTATTTTCTGTAATACTCCACTTCTACTAAAATGGCAATAAATTTTAGTGGTCCACAATAGGTACAGAAAAGACATCAAAACCATATGAGAAATGACTTAGCAGTAAGTGCTCTACTTGGTTTTTCCACTGACATTCTATTATAGAAGGAATATTAAATCTGAAATAGTTCTTAAAAAAGGGAAATCCTAAACACTTCTTAAATAAAGTATATGATCTTAAAGAGTAACTTATCTTTGAAGAATTGCATTTTCATTCCAGCAATGTTTACTTAAATCTCACCTTTTTAAATAATAATTTATTTTTTCAGTAATATCTAGCCATGTGCTTCTCTGATATCGAGTGTACAAACAATCTGGTGCAAGAATGATACTGAGATGGTCTTTAATATAAAGTCAGCGTGCTAGTCACAGCTATTTATCCTTGATATTAATCATCTTACATTATCTTTATGCATACATGAAGATATTTTTCACTTTTTCATAATAATAAGGAAATCCATATTTGACTTTAAGTTTAGGTTCTAACTTAAAATATAAATATAATGAGAGGTGCTTAAAAAGCAGTTTTTTATCAGTCACGCAGGTTTTTTCTTCAGCAATTATTGAGTAGAAAACAATATACAGTGGGTAAGAGTATCTTCTGTACAGTTTAGCCCAACCTAAAGGTCAGCTTTCTCTCCTGAATAAACTGATCTCTTGAAAACTTACTTACATAGCACACAGCAGGAAAAATGGAGGAGAAGCAATAACTGCCCAAAAAGAGGTAGAAAGAGGAGGCTGAATGAAAAATAGATAGATACAAATCACACATGCCAGTTGCTGAAGTAAAGCCTGTTTATCACTAATAAGTTGGTGAAGTTGCAGAGAAGAGTTTATCCATGTGAATATAGGATTGCTGTAGTATTGCCAAGGTCAGTGATAACGGATGGTGATCAGCTCAGTAAATGCTGGTTGTGCAAGTTAAAGTTGCCTAGGGAGTGCTTTAGCCTATGCACCTAATTTTTTTCCAAGCCTACAAAACATTTCAGAAATTAAAACACATATAACTTGCCTATGTGGGCCATGTGTTCTTTGTTTCCTACTTTCCACGTAAACCCTTGTTTCCCTCTATTTTATATTTTCTTTATGCCCTGGGTTCTTGAAGATGGATGTCTAATTGTAGCTTGAATGACAGATTGGGGTAGTGCTTTTCATCCACATGGCACAAACCTCTAGGATCCGCAGGGTGCAAGTAGGGGCAGAATGGAGCATTTAGCTTTTAATGGATGGTTAAGAAGTAATGAAAGGAGAATCAACTTATCTCAGGGTGCCCTGTAGGCTACATTGTTTTCAAATAGCTTTTAGCCGGGACTTCTCTTTATAAGGTTATATATTGTTCAAGTGATTACCTCAAGGAACATGACTGTTTCAGAAAAATCCTTAGATACTACAACTGTAACTACAACTGTAAATTGTGCTAAAAACAGTTTGCATTGTACTAATAATGCAAAAACATGCTACTGAGCTCAGTTTATGGCAAAAAGCATGATATTCCTTCTTTCAGCAAAGAAAGTGGCTCACATCTGATCCACTAATGCACTTCATCTGTCCGGATAAACTGGCTAAGATCACAGCAGATGTGGAGGTTTACAGTGTACCTTGGGACTTTAAGTCCACCCTGAAGAGGTTATCTGCTGCTCTTTTAAGGACACCAACTGTCCAAGACTTTTTAGATTTTTAGACTTGATATAAGCTGCATAAAATGGTTTCTCTTTCTCAAATTTACACTTCAGTTATATTTATGCAACACTGAAACATGAAATTATTTTACTGGACAAAATGATCCATGGCAATTTGAAATTATCCAGCTATTAAACTGAATACTAACCTGAACTTAAAAACATTTCTGGTTTAAAAATATGGTGTGCTGAGTTAAAAGGGAGAAGTTAGGAAAAATCATTCTCATAAAGGGAAACTTCCTCAGAAGAATTAGGGTTCTGAGGCAAACCCAGAACTTTATTACAGTAGATGGAAAGTCTGCCATAAAAACTAGGCAGGTTTCCCCTGTAGTTTCTGGGAAAGAGATGACACCATTGCCTCCACTAAGCAGGTGGGATGGTTACTTTCTGGACACTATAAACCTTTGAGACTTGTGGGAAGATTTTAAGCAAACTCCTTGGAGTTTTCAAAGAGTGAAGGGAGTTAGAGTGCCCATATTACACCTGCGTCTTGACACCTTTGGGAAGCGAGAGCCCTACGAGGGTGTAGAGATGTTTGGTTTTGCAGAGGTGGGATGTGTGTGAATGTGTGTCCCCATGTCCTTAAGAGTGTGTCTGCACATGGAATTCTTAACAACCATATTGGACTTTTGATATAGTGTGTATAGTAAATGTCTATCAAGAGCTTGTTTTTTCCTGAGCATACGGAATCTTCAGAAGAGTAATGAAAAGAATTATCTGAATAAAATAGGAAATATCAAAATGCTTATTCAAGGCAAAATTGAACAACTTTGAAATTGTTATTTTTGGTTTTCATATTCCATTCTTTTAGTATCATATAGATTTTTATCTTGCTTATTTTTTTGTCCAGCCTAAATTTTGACTTCCAGAGTTGTTTACTGCCCAGAGAATTAAAGAAAAGGGCACGGTCTACAAGTTAGACCAAGACACAAGCTCTCATTCTAGTCCCATCTCTTACAATGACCATCCTCCTTAAAACTGTAAAGCTAAAACCACAGACCTTAAAATTGCCTGGTTCAGAAGACATCATTAACCTTTATTTACCTAGACTATAATTGTCCAAAGTCCACTGAAGTCAGTAAAAGGAATCCAATTGGGTTTGGGTGACTTCCCAAACACATTAGATCATAATATTTAGGTAAGCATCTAAACTCAATACAGCTGCTTTGTTTTTTTGAGGTTTGCCCAAATCCTCTGATATTGTATGCAAAATATTTTGGACAGTCAAGCACTTAACCTGTTTCTGCCAGACACCATTTCCTTGTCACAAGTTTAATAACAGCTTTTAGCTTGTATTAATAAAAATCATTGCTTTAACTTACCCAAAAGTGCATCCTGTGATTGACTTTTGCTGAGTGGATTAACCAAGTTTATCAAGACAAGGATCCTGAAGTTTCAACATGTCTTTCTAGTTTTATTTTTATCCTCAAATATCAGTTTTTCATTCCAGGAAATTAAACTTTGAGTATCAAAAATATTTACAGTTCATATGCCAGTGATTGTTTTTCAGTAGAGACTATAGAAATACAGAGCAATAAACAAGCTGAATGCTAAACTGGAGATGTTAACATTTCATTATATGTATTCATCTGGAACTGATCATTTAAATAGCTGATATACCTGAAAACTAAAATATTTTATATATATATGCATACACACACATATATGCGGTATGTGTATATAATATTCTAGTTTTCTGTATCTTGGCAAAGATTTCAGGTAGTTTACATGAGTAACTGAAAGTGTTTATACATGTACACAAATACACACATGCACACACACACACACACACACACGCCCATGCACCTTTCCAAATGCCTCCTCCCTTCCTTGAAGCTTTACAAGAAGATACACATGTTTTTAATGACATTTCATTAAAAAATATGCTTCCCTGGAAAGTGGTCAAGAATAAAGCCATGCTTCTGCTTGGCAGTAAAAGTGGTACAGCAGGCACTGTGCTGCAGCTGAAGAGCAACACAATCTGCTTTACTACAGCTGTGAGTAGTAGTCACAGGCACTTCCCAGGATAAAACACTTGCACTCCTTCTTTGACTTTTGATTTCCCATTTCTTTCTTCTCTCTCTCATTTCAAAGTTTTCAGTCTATGTTCCTTTTCTGAATGGATAAAAGTGGAGCAATGGGAAATATAATTAGGTTATTAGGAAGACAGTCTTCAGTTGAACTAGTTTTCTTGGTTTTGCTTGGAAACTTGTTTTCCTAGAGTCTGGTACTGCAGTTAGAGAGGGACAACTCATTAAAACTAAAGTTTCAGTGATTCTCATTTGTTAGGAATAAGACAGCAAAACAACTGACCTTCAGTATCTATTCAGGTCAGTAAATAAACATCACAGTCTTACTTTTAAAAACACTGATCCATTTTTCTGTTCAAATAAGCTTTACCAGGACTCCAGTTTTTAGAATAAATTTCTCATTATTAAGACTAACTGAAAGCAGTCAGCAGAGGGTTTTTAAAGCTGTATTTTAGTCAGTGTAGGAACAGTACATTCAGATGTCCCTTATGTTAGCATTTCTGAACAGGTATGAGAGCTCTACCTCAATTATTTATTCCTCTCAAAATCTAGTCTCTCTTTTTATTAAATATTAAAATGTAAGAAATTTTTGAAAGACACTGTTTGCATTGATAAAGGTGGTTCTCTGAATTACTTTTTACTAACTTACTAATTGAAAGCTGAGTTTGAAAAAGTGAGTTAAGCATCTTCTGGGAATGGGTTTGTAACTGTTTTTCAAGGTTACTTTCTCTTCATTAAAAACTTTGTAAAATAATAATGAAGAGGAAACCATCTCATTAAGGAAAGAATAAGATCACTCGTCAATTTTACTGCTCTTCTCATCTAACTTTATATCAGTAGGAGTGTAGCAATGCCTTGCATTTCTTAAGAATTCTTTGCCCCATATTCACTGTAAACAGAGAGGAACCATAATTATACTTCATTTGATCCATATCAAAGCTACTGATCCATGTATCGATTTACATAAAGTAAAGCACATAAAACATTTTTGCTTTTCACCCTTACTTCACCACCTTCTAACGAAAGTTTTCCTTTGCAGACTTCATTTGAATATAAAAATCTCCCGTTGAAATTTGCGATGTTAAACAAACCATACCAGTCATTCAACTTTTTAATTAAGGATTCAGTGTTCCATCCCTTTTCAGACATTAAAATTCAGGTGCAGTCATTAATCTTTCTAAATGAATTCACCTGTGGCTAATACTGATGTATTTTCTATGAGGCTTGTCATGGACTGCATACTGCATGCATAACCACTCTACAGTTAATTACACAAGGGATTATCATTAGTGTCATAAAGATAAAGCCTTGCTAGAAGCATTACAGGCATTTTTTGAGCAATGACTTATTTCATTTTTGTTAACAGCTACCTAAGTATTTAAGAACAATAAAAGTTTGTTTATAGCATGGAAGAGTGAATGGCAAAGTTCAGAGACCTCAGAAATCATGTCCAGCACAGCTGACCACCTTTTCTTGTCTTCACTGTACCAGTTTCACACCTCATCTGCTAAGCAGCAAGAGAGAAAATAATGTAAATACTGTATTACTTTTAAGGCTCATATGTTAGATTTCTATGTCAAGTATTCTTCTCTAAAAAAGATGAATAGCACAGCTTATGAGAACTGTAATTTATAGCACTACACACCAGCCTGCTGAGGGAGAAAAAAGTTCAAAGGTTGCTAAGGAACAAAGCAACCTCTGAATAGCAAGCAATGTAATTTACAGGAAAGTTCATGAAAAAATTCATGGTACAGTGTTCCAGCACAAAAAAACTTCAGAGGAAACAAGAGAGTAGCATATAAACTGCGTGAGTTTTTAGTACTCTACAGTTTGAATTTATTAATTAGATACTATCTATTAGAAACACAATTCTGTCTAAAACTGTTGTGTCTTGTAGCAGACAACAAAGTGTTGGTAAAAGACTTTCAATCATCAGCAAGACTGGAAAACATTTCCTATCAGTTGAGCTCACAGGCACTGCTCCTGTTATAACTTGAGTAAGCTTGTTTTAGCCATCCAGAGAGATCTAATCAACACGGAGCAAACATGAAATAAACATATGTAGTTAAAAACAAGAACAACAACTTTGCTTATAAGATAATACAGTAGAGAAAAAGATTTGATTTTCAAGCCCATTGCATCTGTGTTAAATTAACTTCAGTTGATTTACTCCCAATTTACACTATTAGAAGACAATCCCCAAGATGTTCTTAAATTATTGAAGAATTTTAAATTATATACATCAGTGAAAAAACACAGAATGATAAAAAGAATGACATTGTTAAAGGCTCAAAACAGACAAAATTATGACAAAACCATATTTAAAATAGTAACTAATGAAATAAAAATTACAATTTCATTTTTATTTCCTAATATTTTTCCTGAAGAGGAGGAAGATTAAAAATACGTTATTTTTCTGATTCAAATATTAAATATTCCAGTCAAGAATGGGTAATTTGAGTTTTGGTGGAATTGTAGCACAAAATAAATAAAAAGAACCAGTTAAGAGTCTGATGTAACTATTTACTGTGTGAGATACACAGTGATTTTTTTTTTTTTAATTTCCTGTAGTTTTGAACACCTGAAAGCTGAAGGGCAGGGGAACAGAACCACCCACTTCAAAGCTTTTTTTCACACTTTGCTTTCCTGTCTGTTAAATCCCTCAGGGCTCGCTTCTATAAACAATAGCAGATAATTAGATTTATGCATGTAATTTGATTTAAAGTGATTCTAGAATTTATATAGTGATGTAGAAGCTGCTGAGCCCACCAGTGGACATACATGTGCCAGCAACTTCACAATGACATGAAACAAACAACGATCTCTTTCTACATATAGTTTTATAAGTGCCATTAAAAAAAAAAAAATCTGTAAATTTATATATGAAACAAATTTAATTAAGTCTGGAGTTTTCCTTGTGCACCCCTCCCTGATCTATCTATTTTATTCTGTTCTTAATTGTTACAGTATCAAAATTACATGGAAGATGTTCAGATAACAGCATCAAGTCAGTTATAAATTCACAAAATTTTTGGATTTGGGGGTAGGAGTCAGCTGGGATAATTTTATGGAAAGTGGTTATGTGATGTGCTAGGGTATAGAGGGTGCAGTTCTTGCTAAGGTGGAAGAGCTGATGGTGAATATTAAATTTGAGAAGTAACCTATTACATGAGGTCAGTTATAACCACTAAAACATATGAAAGTACTGCTCTGTTTCTGTGTTGTCAGTGGAATAGACTCTCTTTTCTATATATAAAAAAAAAAAAAAGTCTCCACTAGTTTTTTACCAAAAATACGATGCATATGAAATTTTCATTAAAAATGGATAGAATAATCCTAAACTGCAGATTCATCATTACAGGAAAGCAGCAAGTTTCTCAAAGTACTTGTTTTTTATGTTTCTTTTTTTCCCTTTTCCTTTCCACCCAAATAGTTTCATTTATTATGGCATAGTTTCTTCTCAGTCTTGAAAGTTTTTATAGAAAACCAATTACTTTGTCCATGTTCTTTGCCTCTAGAAATTTGAATTCACCCATCAGTTCAAAGAAATAATTTTTTATTCAAAGATAAGTCCAAGCAGTATGGAGCAATTAGAACTATACAGGTTGTATTGTTCTCTTGCCCCTTTTGATTTGATATAATAATGGTCACCACCAAAACACAGTGAAAACAAAAAACTCTCAAAACAAGTAAAACCCTCAAATCATTAATTTTACTTTGTTTTCTGTCTGATTTTTTGGTTGGGGGGGGGGGGGGGAAATAAAAGCAAGCTATGTTTTAGTGAAAACTAAAAAAATTTCAGGCATTTTTGAATGCTTTTCCTTTTCTCTTTTTGTTCTGGGGCAGGGTGTCTGGAACAACTATATTTCTTAAGTTGCCCTGTGGGAGAAAGAACAGTTAGATGATGTATTTTATTTCTTGGGAATATCTTAGACATGCTGCAGGAAATAAATAGTGCTGTCACAGTCTCTTATTTAATTTTGAGAGTGACTTTGGTGCTAATGAGGTTGAGGAGCTGATAGCAAAGTCTAGAGTCAGGCACAGCATGGGCAGGTGTTCTGAAAGCTTCAAACAGCTCTGTCAGCAAGTGCACTTTAATCCTGCTTTGCAATACCCCTGCTTGCCATCAAAGTGCCAGTTCCTGCCAGGTGCTGAGTGCCCTCCACTCTCACTGATGACAACAGCAGAAGAACTTCACATGGTGAGCTCAGTGCTTGGCAGAATCAGGATCGGGAATTCAAACTCCAGTTCAGAGCTGCAAATTAAACCAAAAAGTGCATTTTGTCCTAAGGACAAAGACCTTGGCTCTGAAAAAACTTTCATTAATAGTACAATCAGTATTGAGATCTAGATGCTCCAGAGGTCAAGTCACTGCATTTAACAGTTATGATATATGATATTACACAATACCTAAATTATATAAAATTTAAATATTAGAACAATAATCAACTCTACGATAACTAACCACACCGTATATGTTGATACTGTGGATAAGCCAAAATGTTTGTTTGAACAAACAGAAGTAATGGACTTGGATTCTGTTAAAAATGTAAAAATGGAACATTTATATGTGTGCAGGCCCAAAATGACAGGACTCTTAGACACTAAGTTACCCATGCATATGTTTGCACTTTTGTCTCAATCTTTTTTGAAAGAAAGCATTTGGATGCCATACTTTAAAGAGACAGAAAGTTTATTTAATATTTCAGGTTTGGACTGAAGCATTAATTTTCTTTTAAATATCTTTTTAGCTTTGGTTGTGACCTTCTAGCCCCAATCTTGAATAGCACTTAGCTTTACAAGCTCCTACTGTGTTCATCTTCTGCTCTGCCGTAATTTCACACTTCTAGGACTGAAGGCCCTGAAATCCTCACAGGATGTGCACACCCACTGAAGAAAGAAATGCTGTGGGACCTGCAGAGAGGGCAGCCTGGATTCCTACAGATTAATTAATTGGGATGTCCAAGACAACATGAAGCCTGACTGAAGCATCTCCCAGGTCTGGACACCTCTAAATTTCTTCTCTTTAGGGATTTAGTGATGCCTAATATAGGCTCCATGTGATCTGTCCCTCCAAGGAGTTGCTAATAGACCCTCTCTTCTATCTGGCCTCTTACCATCACAAGACCTGCATTAACTGACTTTTTCAGTCCATAATTTGTGAAAACATGTCTCTGTTTCAATCAAATTTGGCAGAAATGTTTCAAAAAGACATGTAATATAATGGTACTAAACGAATTTCACTCAGAAACAAGACCAACGAGCGAGCTGCTTATATAGGATCTTTCATTACAAGATGTACCAAGACTTCCTGGAACTGCAATAACTTAAGCAAAAAGGAGCAAAGCTGGAGTTCTGTGAGAGCATAGAAAACCATATACTGCCTTATGCTTTTTGGATCAAACAAGGGACAAGGAAGGTGTTCGGGGAAAAAACTAAAACATTTGATACAATTAGGCTTGGCATGCTATATTGGAGGCAAATACATGTAAAGGACAGATTCTTTAAAAAAAAAAAAAAAAAGCTCAGAGTAACGTCCCCAGAGAGACATAGTTCCATTCTCACTCTGGTGATAACAAGCAGAAATAATGTAGTCTGTATGTGTTCCTATATGCATGAAAGTGAATTCATCATCTTAGCTAGTACTTAATTTCTATTTTTGGTGTAAGCATACAGGTACACAGTCTAGTCATGTTATTCAATGTATTCATGCATTTCTATGCATTAACACAACCACAATGAAACTTTCATGCGAACTTTGCAAAGAAAGCATATGCTTAAGTCTTAGTCTTTCTTGCCAGAAAACAAGTTTTATTATAGCTAAGTTGCAAATGTACTGACAAGAGAAAGCCTAACTCCATTACAATGCACTAAATTACTAGCAAGGTTACTATAAGTCCTGTGATGCAGATATTTGACCATTTTAATAGCTAGATCATTAATCCATTGCTCTTCCTAAACTCTAGTTATATTTGGTTCCCATAATTCATTCATATTAAATATCATTTACATAATTAATCTGTAAGTGTAAATATGCAGATTTCTGAAATACACTTCTTGTGATTCAATAGTACAACTATTGTTAAACTGAGAATGTTATGCTTAAACCAAACTGACTGCACTCTGCAAAAACTTCCTTTGCATTTCTGGACATATGCTCCATTTCAGCTCATGATCAGGCTTGATACAATGGCCATGAAAGGCTTAATTTCTCTCATTTAATGGTTCAGCAACATACCTTGTAGAGTATATTTTCAAGATGTCATATTCTAACAAGCATATAAGCAGGGCATAGAGTCAGAAGAAAATTTCACAAAATACAATCTCCCTTTTATCTGTGGGCTTTAAAGCTAAAAAGCCCAGCAGGATGCATCCAGTTTACAAAAGCTCTTCCTCCTTGCATGCAGGGTGTACTTAGATATGCCCACATCATCCTTACTAAATGCCTTTTTCTGGCTGCTCAGTTCATATTTGTCACCAGTATACAAAAATATTAAGTTTAAGAAAGCATGAGCAGCTTTGCATCAATAATCTTGTTACTGTAATGGCTATGAAAGTATCCAACAAAAAAGTAGCGTATAAGCCAGTCCACATGTATATACTACACACAGCATGTGCCCCAGTGAGCCATGGATGTTCTCTAGCTCCCTGAAACAACAAAACCCAGTCATTTTAATACTACTCCTCACATCCAACCACAAGTGACAAATACCTCTTCTAGCCCAGATGAAAGGGCTGCTGACAGTTCCTTCTACCTTAAAGACAGATGAAGCACTTTGATGGGAATAAAAAGTTCACCAACCTCTCAAATCCAATTAAATATTTTTATCTTTAGAGTCTTTGGGAAGAAGAGAAGAAAGATTCCATTCCCTCTCTCCTCCTTTCAAGCTTCCCACTTGTCATTTATCCCCTCTTTGATTTGGCATATAAAACCCCCAAGACTTCAACCCTAAGTCTCTTGAGATCAAGATTACATCATTACTGTTATAGCATGTTATACACTAATCATAACCATTACCACTTACAAGTTCACAGCTTCATTCAATTAACTGCCTGACATGGATTTTACAGGTAATTCATAGTGAAGGTCACCAGTGGTCAGAATGGCAGGTGTATTTTGCTACCTCTCTGAATGCCAATTACCAGTCTTAAGCAAGTACTGGGGAATACCGAGTCTCAACAAGTTAATCAAAAGGCTTAGAACTTCAGACACATTTTTACAGGCGTGTCTAATGGTCTGTAAAATAATATAGCATAATTAGCATATTCAAATGACAGCCACATCATTTAAAACTCTAATTTACAAAGCAAGGCAGGAAAAAAAAAAAAAAAAAAAAGATTATTTTACTTTATCTTTTCAAGAGAAGAGAAAAAGATGAGATTTAACAACTATATTAGAAGCCATCTAGTGCCATGCCTAGACCTATCAACAAGTCCTTATGGCCTGTAATTGAATATTCAAAGGTACAATGTAGTAGCAAGTTACAAGTACTTCTTGATCTACTTAGGCCTGCTTGCTTTGCTGCTGAAAGATAGACATTATCAAAATATATCATGGTAGAAATGCACTGATATAAAAATACAATCTGGCTTTCAACTTGCAGAACGAATTCCTAGAATGGCTGTACTGCAATGCATGCAAGTAGGCAATCGTATAAATAATTACTTGAGACATGGTGCTTCCAGAGCCATTTCCAGCTGCAGCTGCTGAATGGTTTATGCAAGAATCTGAATCAGCCACACCTGGATGTGTCAGGGTGAACCCAGCCATCCAGTGGGTAGAAAACAGTCACAGAATACAAACCTCTCCCTTGAGTATCCATGGGAAGAAGGGAACAGATGTTTCTGAAGAATATCCTGAGCACTACTGAGTTGGCAGTTCATTTGCTTTAAAACAGGAGCCCATATATGAGGATAGTGGACAAATATCTCCATGTTTATTTAACCCTACTTCTGCAGTATAAACTGAGATGTAAACCAAGCTTTCCCTAATTCAGTGGGCCTGAACTTCCCAACATGGCACCAATCTAACTGTATAGTGCTGTAGCAATGTTATGTATACAAAGATATATTCTATAACACAGCTACATACACACAAGGCAGCAGGGTAGAATTAGATTAGGAAATCCCAGTATAGAAATTTAGATACCCTATTTTAAAAAGTTATTAGGGGTTTGAATTGCTGAAGAAATTCACCTAGCTGAAGGGGGGAAAATCCCTACAGCTTTATATTAGAGTTCTAGTAAAATTTCCTACCAATATTAGCAAGCTGCAAGCTTACATAGTACTAATATGTAAAATTAATTTCATGCTTGTCTACACTTGTAAAATCACTGACTGAATGCTTCACTTTTTAAGGTAAAATTGGGGACTCATATAAACTCAACATTATTTTAAGCTAACTAATATTTGGGTTATATGGCTGCCCAATTAATTGAAATAATAAAGCATAAACAAAATGAAGGATCCTGTTAGGAAAGCAAAAACTTGTCAACAGATGCCAATGCTTTTTTGTTTCCATTCCCTTGCTGACCAACATTTGATGTGTTATTTCATACAGATGGAAAATAACAGTGAGAAATATGTATATTCTCTATATATATTACACAGAATGATAAATATAAAAGAACAGAGAAAGATGCCTTAGGTATAATATTAGAAGGATGGAAATCACACCAATAATGAAAGTAGAACATTTACATGAGTAACTATTCAAGTATTTTACTAAAAAAAATCATAAGCCCCAAGATAATTTCCTCAGCAGTGGAAGAACTCTGGATCCACTGGTACCCTGTGCCAAACAATATAGAGGAAAGGGGCTTATATTTTGTGTTCCTAACAAAATTTGAATAACAAAGAAAGCCACACCCAGGGAAGAAAATAAGATTAAACTATTTTTATGCTTACGAATGAACAATGTTTCTTAATTTTCCAACTATGACTAAGAACAAAACAAACTCCCTAAACCAGGAAGTTATTCAGCAGAACTAATTAATAGGAAGCTGTACAAACAAGAGGGAGATACAAGAAAACAGTAACTTGGGTAACCTGAATTATTAAGATTAGCAATTCCAGCAGGACAGAGATGCTGGTATATCAGATGATATGTTTTTCTTCTAAACTTGCATGTAGCTTACCGGGTCTGTAGTTCATCTGCCTGTTAAGGGGCATGTAAGTGTTAAGCAGGATCTACCTGGAGCTGCTGCAGTGATCAGAGTTCGGTGGGGCTGCTGGGGCCTCTCCAGCGTTCCTGCTCTCCCCTGCTGAATTCAGGCCAAGGCAGCTCACTTGATTTCCATCCCACTTTTTGTTTCCTTACTCCTGTGAGCTTCATCACATCTGTTCCTCCTCCTTTTCTCTTAATAATCCATACATCAAGTCTATAGTTATTTCAAGGAGATATCAGTGACACTCCAGACCCTCTCTCAGTTCTCACTATAAAACACAGAAGATCTGAAAGAAAACTCTTTCATTGCCCTTTTCTTACTGTGTCCTTTCTGCAACCACTGAAGACTTTAATGGAGCTTTTGATGACCCCGTTCTCCCAGAAACATTGTACAAATATTTCCAAACATGAATACAAACATCATGCTCACTCCAGGGTTACCTAAAGTAACAAAGTAATTCTTGTTTTAACAAAAATGTCACAAATACTTCATAGCCATCATACAAATAATGTCTGGCATATCCAGGCAGCTCTGTGCTCTCCAGCACTCTTCTTTAGAGGATTTCCCCCTCTTAGGGCTTCCTGCCCATCTGACCTGCTCTTCTCTCCACATACCATCAAGGCCAACAGTAATCTCACTAGATATAACTGTGAGACTTACCTTTGATATTCTCAGTGTATCAACTAGATACTGGAGACGGTCGCTGACACAAAGCCAATCCACGTACTAGCCAAAATAAGCTGGCTAATGCCCAGCGCCACCTCAAGCACCAAGAACCCCAGTTGGCTTGATGCAAGGAGCACAGGCTATGTAATCCTCTGTGAAAAGGAGCTGCTTTCCTCAGGGGCTGCTTAACTTCAAGGAAGCATCGTTACTCCTACCTGAAGTTCCTCTCAGGCACCTTAGCTCCTGACAGAGCCTGAGTGCTTTCTGAAAGAATAAGCCGTTGAGCTGAGGCTCTCCAGCTAATATTAACTGCAATAAGCGAGAGAGTGTCCAGGGACTGGTTTGCGTGCAAGGGTCACCTTCAGAGGAATCTCACTGTAGAACAAGGCCTGTGCAATGCTTCTCTTCGCACCTTCAGCCAGAAAAGAGTCAGCAGATGGACTACAGTTTACTGTAATTGAAGAAACAGTTTTCCTTTTGTAATCTTGCTAAACAGCCCTTGTAGTAAGGGCTGATTTATCTTACCTCTGCTTTTATTGTAAATTGAAAATGTCCTGTTGCATGATGTCACCTAGACGGTATTGCAATGTAACAGTAACCAGTGCTCTACCATACAACATAGTGAGACAGAGACATTTAATATGAAGCGATAGAAATGATATGAAAGAGAAACTCCCTTTTCCTTAGATCAGTTACTTTCTGTTAGTTCAGACAACAAGTGTCTAGTATACAATTTATGACAATAATTTAAATAGTTACAACATAAATACGTTATGCTTTGCCTTTGGCTTTTTTACACTGTATTTTCTATTTACAGTAAGGAATAACTTAACACCTTTCTATATTTAAGACCAATTTTAGAAGAAAACAAACTAAAATTTCTGCTGAATGGCTCACAGTTCATAGCCCATTATACCATAGGATACTATGTCACTATAGGAGATGAACCAATGCAGAGAGACTTAGCAGAGGGACCACACGCCTACCAGAACTCTACATAGAACTGCCTGCCTTTTTTCCTTAAAATAAGCACATAAAACACCTAGATGGCTTCCAGGCTATAAAACAAAAGGCCAGTGAGAAGAGGCAACAAAACTACAAGATAGAAAACACTTCAGATAAAGAAATCTCAGATATGCCACAAGGGAAAGAATAAATAACAAAAGACAGGAAACCAATCTTTTCCCTGTCAGTCTGTCACCATGGGACCAATCCTTCACTCTTTCAGTGTCTTCAAAGGTTGCCTAAACTCTCCACAGTATTCACTAAGTCCCTAGAAAAATCTCATCCTTGCCATTACCTCATAGACTTGACCATGTATTTCCTCCCTGATTCTCATACAGTAACTTCCCTGCTTGCTCTAGGAGAGCCCCTCTCTGCACATACACTGCTGACTTTAGGGAAGGAGCCTTTTATTTCCCTCCTCTCATCCCTTTCAAGGTCTTTTTCCAATAGCTCCAAGCACATTTCACACAAAACATAATATGCAATACATATGCACTGACCTGGCCCATCCTCAGTTGGCTCAATATAATCACTGACCCTAGTCACTCTAATTTCCTTTGTCAGTCATTTTAATTTCCATAGCAGATATGTGGCATACGGTCCCAACTAGTGGCTAATTACTAACTGCCAGCTAGAACAAAAAGCATTAATGTTTGGTTAATTGTTAATTGCTTTCTACAAATTCCTTTAAAATGGTTGGGTTTATTCTCATTCCAATTCAAAATTCTGTTCTGTCAGAATATACTTCAAAATAACAATACTTACATCTTCAATTGTGATTGTTTCTGGTAAGAAGAGATGAGGTTTCTTTCTACTGTAGAATTAATTTCCTTAATTGAGGCAAATTTCTTTTGTCTTAAGAAACAATAAGGACTGTATTGTGAACTTAAATTATTCTGTGAGGAGTCATAAATGCACGACTGTGAAAAAATTAGGCCTTACTTTACTTGGACGTGTGGCTTGTTTTGATTTGGGATTTATTTCCCCAGCAAGGGGATATTTAGAGGTTGCAACGAAAAGATGTTCCTAAAAAATGCTCACATTCTTCATAAGGATTTATAAATTACGCAATTATAGATATTATATGATCCAAAACATACAAAAAAAGTAAAAATAATAATTTGGTTTTAATGAGCCTCCCTCATCCCTTTTGATCAGGGCAATTTATGGAATTGGATATATGGCTGATAAAAACCCAAAATAATACATTTTGTTAAAACATCTTTTCCTCCCTCTCCCCCAAGTTGCACTTGTTTCCCTTGCTGGGTGGTTGTTGCTGCAGCCTGACACATAGCCAGGCAAGGAGCAGGTCTGTCCTCCACCTCAGGTTTCTCGTTAAAACTGCAGGAAAGTCATTTACTTTCTCTGCTTCGGTTCCCCCCATCTATAAATTGAAAAGAATACTATTTCCAGGACTATGATAAAGAAAATACTTTCCATTACAGACTGGGAAGTGTTTAGGTGTAAAGGTGCTGATATAAGTACCTTAGATAGATAAGTATCTGGGGTACAATACAGGCAGATAACAAATAGCTTAATCCAGCTCCTTATCAAGCTAGTCAGCAGCTTCTGCAGAAGCAGGTTGTTGGACACAGGAGAAACCACTTGAAGCTCAGAGTGGAATCTATTAGAGAGGTCTGAACTCTACTTTAAGGACTGCTCAAAATAGTGAAGTGCTATTAGTCCCAATTTACAGATGAGGCATCTGTGGTAAGAAATTTCAGGAGTGCTCCTACCACCTCTGCCTTTCCAAAAGGCCAGGGTGTGTAGCTTTGCAGCCCCAGCTGATACAGAAATGAAAGTAGCACAGTCATCAGACACGTGTGGTTCCTGTGATTTCTGTGCTGCCCTGCAGTGCATACAGAGTTGGCATAAATTAAATGCTGATAAATTCAAACAAGTGACAGAGTGCAGTTTTGCACAAATCCAGCATTATGTTTGAATGGAAGCTCCAAGCGTGCAAAAAATGAGGATCAGGCATCTAGAATATACTCTACAACAGCTATGAAATTTCAGCATCATGTTTTTTTCATGCATTCAAATGGGATCTGTCTCCCTACGCCTATTCTACATCATCTGACTGGACTGCCTGCTGGGAAGCAACAGTACCATGGTGGTTCTCACTGAGAGATCACTCAGTCACACTGTTTACAGCTATAGAGACTGTAAATCTCTTTGGGAGACTATAAAAGGGTGACCGTAAAAAAAAAAAAAAAAAAAAAAGAAAAAGCTGATTGTTTCTTATATTTGTTTTTAAAGTACAGTATTAATTCCTATTTAGTAAGCATTTCACTACTTCATCCAGGGTATGATAACTAATCTCCCTTCAGAAAACAAAGCTGATTCTCATGGGAACGTACATTTTTCAGGGTTTTCCCTCTGCCATTCTCTTTTTCTCCAAACTCCTGAACTGAAACATAGCTGCCTTTAGTTGGTAAGACCACACTGTTATTAATGACCTGACTGTGTCTGTCTGTAGTAAAGCCAATTTTACAAGCACATTTTGCAGCTTTTTTTTGGTTTGAAGTCCATAATATTTTGCTGATCATCCTATATTTTAATGACTTCACTGTATATGTAATATGGTCAGTTGTTTACTCCTAAAATTTATTTCATGGTCCAAACCAGACTAAACTGAGAAACTGTATTACTCTTTTTGAGTTTTCTGTCTGAAGTACACCAGAATTCAGAGAAGAGAAATTAAACGAAAAAAGTGTTAACTAACAAGAGATCAGACAGCTGCAAAACCAATGTTTTATAATCTCCCATTTAACATGCACAAATCTTTCTATTTCACAGAGAAAATTTCCTAGATTTGCTTAAGTAGAAGCTAAGAAATGTGCAGAAATTAGTAAAAATGAATGAAAATCATGTATCACTGTTTAAGCTGCCACTAGCCAAATAGCATCTTGCTAATGACTTCTACTTTCAGACCACAAATCAGACTTGTTTGACTAGCTAAATTGCTCATGCTCTTATCCATCATGAGCAGATAGTAAAGTAACCTGGAAGATGTTGCTTCTGGGTGGAAAGGAGGAGGAGAACAAAGTAATTTCTTCAGTGGATGGAGAAACTCAAAATTTTTTTCCAGCTTATTGCAGAGGAAATTATTTTGAGATTTAGAGAACTTTGACTACTCCCAGAAGTTTTTATGCAACAACATGAATAGAACTCATTTCACGGATGCTCTAGTGTTACGTTCAGGTCTCCAGCTTGAAGATTTTATTTCAAAGATTTTGTGTGCATATGCAGATAAAAAATGCCATTGTATAAGTACAATTATTATTAACATTATTACTACTACTATTATTACTATTATTATTAAACATTTACACAACCACTGCAAATTCCAACAGCTTAGGAGAAATAGAAGAAAGGCAAAATGTTCTTCACATAGTGTTAAAATCAACTTTGAAACCAAAAACTACATTTAATTACTACATTTTCTGAGCAATTCAGTAAAATAGGAGTTACCTATGTCATAGCTAAGCCATCTTGCCTTTGGTTAAACTCTGTAAATTTTTGGTTATGAAATTGTTGACTTGTATCTTTCCAAAATTTGCTTTTAAGGTTCTTCTGCATGCTTAGGATATCCATAGCATGCTAAATACAGCCTTGTAAATTCTCTTTTGGGAATCAGCAGGAACACGATATCTTAACTTTTTCTATAGTTAAGAAAAGTGTTATGACAATATATCCTCCTCCTGTGTTTCTATAAGGAATCACAGAAAAGTGTTAACGCTTTTGAACTGAAACAACCTTTCTTTTTTTTTTTTCTTTTAACAATTATTAATTACATCTTTCCTTACTAATCTATTATTAATATATACATTTCAATATGGTTTTAGCTCATGTTTCTATCAAATAATTAACACTTCTTTCTTACTTTCAAAAGGAGCTATTTAATTTACAAGAGGCCTATTAAGAATTATGTTTTTCCTCATTAGATATAATTGAGGGATATGACATTTTGTTCAAGAGAAACTTTTTAGTCTTAATTAGTCAAACAATGCAATTTTTCAAGCCTCTGCTGAAGTTTAGTGTAACATTACTTGAAATTCATATAAACTAAAAATAGATCAGGGAAACAGTAAGAAGAAAACTGTAAAAATGATTACACAATACAACAGGTTTACCTTTTGAAAACTGAAGCTTCATAGCCTGAAACTGAGAATGTGGTCTTGCAAACATTTATGTACATGCTTAATTCTAAAACTGTATTGTTAAACCTTTTAGGATTGGGACCCAGTGTAAAACATATTTAACCCAACTGATTACAAGAGAATTGTGTCAAATATAATTGAGATCATAACTGATATTCCAGATTTGTGATTTATATGTGTTAGCGAATGTAAAACATGAGACCTGAAGTTTCCTGAAAGGATGATTAATGTTTTTGAAATGTTCCCATGAAGCCATGTTCCACGAGCATGCAAAATGTGCAGTCTCTCTCACTTTTGACACCAAGCCAGAGAAAACTCATTGGTTTTGATGGTGTTTCACTTTGCAATTTTAAGTTTGCTTGAACTCAAAACCTCTTAGTCAAATTTGAGGGTAGAAGTGGGTGTGAGCCCACACAGGTTGAAAACCAGCTTTCTGCTTGCACAAAGCCAGAAAGTTGTGCAAAGTCCTAATGCAAAATAAAAGTGGGTATGCATGAATATGTATGCATATGCAACTAAATCAGAGCTAAAAATCATAAAGACCTTTGTCTGTTCATGTTTGATTTTGGTGCAGTCCCTGATTTCAAGACAAGTAACAAACCTTGAAGTTACAGCTCCTGGAACCTTTTCCCTTTCCTCCCTTGTATTCTAAGTGTTAACAAGGCAATTTGAGTTGTTGAACACTCTGAACAGTACACTTTGAATACTGAGCAAGTCAGGAAGGTCTCAAAGGTTGTACCATGTAAAAGTCAAGTAATCTTACTATAAAAAAAAAAAAAAGAAAAAAGAAAAGAAAAAAAAAGAAAAAAGAAAAGAAAAGAAAAGAAAAGAAAAGAAAAGAAAAGAAAAGAAAAGAAAAGAAAAGAAAAGAAAAGAAAAGAAAAGAAAAGAAAAGAAAAGAAAAGAAAAGAAAAGAAAAGAAAAGAAAAGAAAAGAAAAGAAAAGAAAAGAAAAGAAAAGAAAAGAAAAGAAAAGAAAAGAAAAGAAAAAAGAAAAGAAGAGAAGAGAAGAGAAGAGAAGAGAAGAGAAGAGAAGAGAAGAGAAGAGAAGAGAAGAGAAGAGAAGAGAAGAGAAGAGAAGAGAAGAGAAAAGAAAAGAAAAGAAAAGAAAAGAAAAGAAAAGAAAAGAAAAGAAAAGAAAAGAAAAGAAAAGAAAAGAAAAGAAAAGAAAAGAAAAGAAAAGAAAAGAAAAGAAAAGAAAAGAAAAGAAAAGAAAAAAGAAAAGAAGAGAAGAGAAGAGAAGAGAAGAGAAGAGAAGAGAAGAGAAGAGAAGAGAAGAGAAGAGAAGAGAAGAGAAGAGAAGAGAAGAGAAGAGAAGAGAAAAGAAAAGAAAAGAAAAGAAAAGAAAAGAAAAGAAAAGAAAAGAAAAGAAAAGAAAAGAAAAGAAAAGAAAAGAAAAGAAAAGAAAAGAAAAGAAAAGAAAAGAAAAGAAAAGAAAAGAAAAGAAAAGAAAAGAAAAGAAAAGAAAAGAAAAGAAAAGAAAAGAAAAGAAAAGAAAAGAAAAGAAAAGAAAAGAAAAGAAAAGAAAAGAAAAGAAAAGAAAAGAAAAGAAAAGAAAAGAAAAGAAAAGAAAAGAAAAGAAAAGAAAAGAAAAGAAAAAAGAAAAGAAAAGAAAAGAAAAGAAAAGAAAAGAAAAGAAAAGAAAAGAAAAGAAAAGAAAAGAAAAATGTCTGCTGGGAAAGGTTGGATTCAGAAGGTCTAATTTAACACAGAAGATTTCAGTGGAAATAGAGCCTTTAACTACATTCTGCTTGACTTCATCCAAAAGAAAAGGATGAGAGAAAAGATTAGAAAAGCTATTCAGTACTTTCTTTCAGCAGTGGTGCTTTGGGAGGTGACAACAGCTACTGGTAATTCTTTCCGTAATCTTTTCCCCAAAACAGCATTTAGAATCCTCTTCAAAATTTGGCTCTGGATCTATAGCTTCATTATTTTTACAAAATACAAAGCCACCTCCCTTCTGTGCTCTTGGCTACAGATTAAATGTTTCAGTTCCCCAGAAACATCTCATTTTAAAAAAGATGTTGTAAACCCAGGGAACTCTGTTCCATCTGATGCTATTGCATGTTAGAAGAATCCTGCCTTTACCCTGCACCCCCATTCAAGTTTTCCCCTCAGTGCCATCAAAAGCCCAATAGTGTTTTTGTGTCTGGTTTATCTCTGTGGTGTCCCAAGAGAAAGAAAAGGCCACTAACTCCACAGGCTACTAAAACAATTTTATTTACTATGAGCCATCACTCCTCTGCCTCTGCTCCTCCTGCCACCTCTGGCACAATGGATCTTTCCATAGCATGGGCACGATTAAGAATTAACCATTAAATTCTGTTGCGTGTCATCACAATATCAGCGAGTTGGTCTTGTAAAACATTGTGCTGGGGTTTTTTTACCACAAAAATATTGGGAAATGAGGATTTTTCTCTGTAGAAAATTATCCACTCCAAGCTTCTCAAACACTTATGCATTAATATTGTTTATTGGAGACAGCAGAATGAAGGCCTCATTCACAGCACACAGCAAGTTGATTACTTACATCAATCGTTGTGATGTGGAAAAAAAGTGCTTCTTTTTCTTGGCACTGAGTATTGGCTGAGTTTATTCACACCTACTGAAATATAAACAGGCTTATGTTTACATTAGGTACTTTGGGGAAAACATCCTGCAGCCAGAACTCTGGAGCGCTTCAGGAATTTTAAATGCAGCTATGATATTATACTCTAACTAAATAAGCTTTTCTATTCACTCTTCTCTTTGAAATCACATTTCACATGTGCATTGTACTCTCCAAAGGTTAAAATCCAGAGAGAAAATGCAGTATTTAACAAATTGATGCTCATTTCCCTCGCACCCTTCATATCATTAAATTTCTTTCTTTCCTAGGGTTCATTATTGATGTAATTATAATGCACTCAGGAGGTGAATGTTAGTTTGGGAACTCAAGAATTGATCTTTTGAATAGTGTTGTATTTTGACAACTTAAATTAAGCTGGTTTTATTCCCATTAAAGGAAATTCTGTCTCTTTATGTAAAAGAGCTATTGAAAGAACACCTCTGTCAGAAAGTCATGGTAAGGGGGTCAAGGTAACGAGGAATATGTGAGAAATATAGAAGGAGAATCACAATGTAAAGACTCTAGGCTGAGATTTGGAGGGGCACAGTCCCTGCCTTTGTCATGAAGTTTCCCTACATCAGGCATCCTCTTACCATAGTCTCATCTGCATCTCATCCCCATCTATTCCCCTTTACCGTGTCTTGCTTTTCTGTTTGAATGGCAAAATCTTCAGTTTAGAGAAGCTTTGTACAGCACCTAGCAAAAAGTGGATGCTTCTTTGTTTATGTAGATTTTCCTTTCAAAAAATTAACAGATTTCATGGACAGAAGAAGTATCGACATATCATTGAGACCAGACAGGTACTGGACTCAAGTAGTCAATATGCTACTGAGGAAAGAATTAAAATCTTTTCAGTCCAGATGGAAACCAGTAAGAAAAGTTACAATATTTTAATAGATAGATTGAAAGGATGAGTGATGCAGAGTGGCATGCTTAACTGCACATAAAGGACAACTAGCCAGGGCTGCAGAGAAATTGCTAAAAGAAATGTGGTATGTAAATGAGAATTATTGAGGCTCTGAGCATTTTAAAATACAAAGATACAACTTCAATCAATGTGGTAGTTTCAATCTAACTATATTTTTTATCTTTTTAAAATTACTTCCAAAACTAATAGTTCCACTCAGGCTTGACTTCAACTAAGTCCATTCCTATAGAGAAAAGACACTAAAGCACTTCCTTAATTCCTCTGTTCTAAAGGTTCTCATTAACTCTTCTGACTTAATCCAGGCTCTGACACTAAATTAAACATTCGGCCTCAGTTTCCAAAGTGTTTTGAAGATTAGTTAATATCTGTAAATCACTTTATGTCAAACATATGATATAAGGAATTTTACTATAGGTCTATTTCACTAATACACATTTCTGAAATATAATGAAAACATTAGAATGGTATCAATTTAAGATAAGTTTCTACATAAATATGTGTATATATACCTAAGAAAATATTCACAGACACATGATTTGAGATGTGTCCAAACAAGATTTGTCCTTCTTTTGTAAAAGATATTTTCTTATATACACAAGAAAACATTTTTGTTTCCCTATCTCATAATAAAGCATACATTTTTTAAAAAAAAACTTTTTTTTTTACTTTTTTTTTTCCTTAGAGGTCCTTTTTGTGAAGTAAAATCTCTGTTGAGAGTCACAGATGATGGCCAGCTGTAATACAGATATCAAGAAACTGTCAGGAAAGTGAAAGCCATGAGAGACGCATGCTCTTTTTAAAAGTTTTTGTTAATCATCAGAGTAGCTTACAATTTATGAGCAAGTTCTCTAAGGAAGGGCAAATTCTCCCAGCTTTTTAATCAGTCGGGTGGATGGACCCAGGAAAATAACTTTCTTGCATATGAAAGTTTGTGTGTCTCTGTGCTTGTGCATGTGCATTTTTGTTTCCCAGACAAACATTTATTGATTCCATTTAATCCCTGAGTTGCAAAGCTGTTATATTTGAAGTGGACAGCTTAATTTGCAAACTGTGGGTTCTGGGAACCGAGTGCATTATAGCAATAAGCAACTTCAGCACTCGACAACTGTCTTGTCCCCTAGAAAGGAGAATTTTCACATGAGAGCCAAGTAGGATATTTTGCTTTCATAGTTAATGTCACACTTTGCATCAATGAGAAAGAAAACCAGCATTATCCTAAAATTCTCAGTCTTCCCCTCTCATGATATTTGAAATTGTGATACTATGAAAAAAAAATAGTTATAATCACCATGCGCCATGCTGTAGACTGATTTCTCTATTCAAAACATTCTCAAACAAGTAATTCCACTGAAATAAATAGGAATACTTGGATGAATAACTTATCTCTAATGACTTTATTGTCTCTTCCCATGAAACAACAAATATTTTACTTAGAATTGATCAAATTTTTTAATGTCAACATGACCTATATGGAAACAGAGCCTGATATTTAAACTCTGCCCAGTCATGATGGTGTGGAGTTCAAAGTCACTAGTTAAATGAGCAAAAGAGAATGCTAGAAAAGAGGAGTATATCTGACTGACTAATCCCAGGATTTACATAGCCAACATTGCTAATGCAATGATTGGTTTCACTAAAGCAAATGATGAACATAGTGACAAGAATGCAGCAAAATTTTCAGAGCTTTCCATGAGATGTCTTTCAAGAGACTTTTGATCTTTCTTGAAGATGGTAGAAAAACTACAGACGTCTTTCTTGAAAAAGTCCATTTGTTTTCACTGAGACCTGGTAAATCTCTGGGTTTGGCAAGGTTGTAAGTGCTAGTGTTAATGAGAAGTCTGGGAAGTTTTAAACTGAGCAGTTAGGCAGTTAGGCTGCAAATTATTGAAAAGCAAAACAGTGGTCAGTTCATACCAGATTTTCAAATGCTGTGGAGCTGAAGTAATAATAAAAATAGTAAGAAACATAAACCGGTCTTTCACATTGATTAGGCTCCTCTGATTCTATAACAAGAGTAATTCTTGTAGATGAATTTGTTTTTAAATAAATAAGATAACAGCATGGAATAGCATACAACTAACTAGCTGCAGCAGATAGCAAGCAGAAATTTGTTTAGAAATATAGTGCAGAACATGAGGGAGAGCAATTAAACTTAAAATCAGACTTCTGTCTAAACAATGTTTCATTATTTTGGTATAAGCAAACTGTGAGGTGACAGAGCCAGCAATGACTGTGCAAATGTAAGTGCGTTCATGTGTGTGTGTGTATGTGTGTACATGCAAGTGGACATATATGCATTTTTTCTCTTTTTCTCATTGTCCATTGCCTTGGTGGAAATGAATGTCATATTTTTTTGTTCCTTTTTACAGGGAATTTAATTTTCACTTCTTCCACCTGCAATATATATCAGAGTATGTTTAGATGTATATACATCCATCATCATCATGCGCTGATATCAGAGACAGGAAACAGCCAGATAAACTTTTTAGGATTTTTCAAACCCAGTCAGCCTGGTTCAATAGCACACAGGGTTACAGGCAGACATGCCTGACTCGAGTTTATGCTGTCTATGATCTATCTAGAAGGTATAATTGTCCTTCTATGACCATAGCCAGTGGACTTTGAAATCCTGGGATATTTCTTCAGCACGTGACGCTGTCCCTGCAGTCTCTGCCACTGCTTGGTGGGAGTTAGTCCTCTTACATGAGCCAGCTCTTTTCTCAATATCAAAGCACTGTGTAATGAACTGCACTTTGTGTTTCAAGTTTTTCCTGTGCTTCCATTTTGTACTTTTGGCATGTAGCTGTCAGGCAGGTGTAACAATGCTTAAAGGGGAGTGTGAATCCAATATTTCAGCATTAATATCAGTAAGGACTTACAGTAGCAGAGAGGGCATGTGCTGGCCTGGTGGCTCCATCACCTGGCCCAGTGTCATGGTGGCACGGTGGCGTGGCAACGTGGTGACACAGTGGCACAGTGGCACAGCGGCATGGTGGCACGGTGGCACGGTGGCATGGTGGCATGGTGGCACGGTGGCACGGTGGCATGGTGTCACGGTGGCACGGTGGCACAGTGGCACGGTGACATGGTGGCACGGTGGCACAGTGGCATGGTGGCACGGTGGCACGGTGGTACGGTGGCACGGTGGCATGGTGGCACGGTGGCATGGTGGCATGGTGGCATGGTGGCATGGTGGCACAGTGGCATGGTGGCACGGTGACATTGTGGCTGGAGTTTCACCAGTGTGGGAGGAGGCAGCCAGCCATTGCAGCGGATGGGGAGGAGACAGGCAAAAGATGAGACATGTATGAACACAACTACCAAAAAGTACCTCTCAGCTGAATTTCAGTATGTCAATCTGTCTCTCTCAATCTTATAGCCCAATACAGCTAAACAGCATAGACAGTTTGTACCTGCAGAAATTAATGCTCTAAATGCAATCCCATTTTTTGTATCAATAAATCATAAACTTTTGTTCTGTCTGAAATCAGCAGGTTCTAGAAAGAGCTACAGACAGTTGGTATGATCATAGAAACACATATAAACATATATAAACATGACAGATTTAAGAAAGAGTGCAGGTATAAAATTAAATGAGACGTAAGCCCTCCTCTCCCTTTTATTTGTATTTAAGGGAATCATGCTCTTTACAACATTAATTAAACCCAGTGTACCTTAAGGAATGCTATCTATAAATTATAGAAAACAAAGTGGCTTGTATTTCATGTCATTATATGAACCTTTGACATGTTTTATGGTAAAAACTTTTTGTCACCTCTGTTGAAAAAGCTGAGGGAAAGAAGTAATAGAAAACAGTTGACAGTGATCTCTGAGAATAACTGAAGGCATGAAAAAACTTCTGAAGAGAGTTAAAAAATAAGACTGTTTCTTTTAGAGAAAAGATAAATACAAAGAGGCCAGATAAAGCTTTATAAAATAATATATGGCATAGAGAGCAGGAAGTGGAATATTCAGCTCTGGCTTTCTCATATTACACAGACAAAGGGATATTCAGTTAAAAGATTAAATTTAAAGCTGGGGAATAGAAATATTTGTCTCCACAATGAAGAATTATACCATGGAACTCTTTGCCAAAAGGCAGCATTGGTTTTAGCAGGTTTAAAAACAAATAAAAAAAAATCATATGGATGGTGAGAGCATTCAAAGTGATAGTGCTGAAGTGTAAATCATATATAAGTCTCATTTCAAACGCCTTGCATTAGAGGAGGGAGAGCAGAAGGAAAACCCTTGTTTTGGGTGAGGCATCCTGAAAATGCCTTTTTTACAGTCTTTCTCTGAAATAGCAGACACCTGCCATGCAAATCCTGTGGGAATGAATGAGGTACCAGTTGGATTCAGCATATTAATTCTGTTATAATAAGCAAAAATACCAAAGGTTAAAATCACTTTCTGTCTTATTTTTCAGTGTTTCCACTTTTAAGTAATAAAGTATTAAAAAAAAAGAATAACAGGTGTTGTTTCACTCATATGATGTCATAGACTTTCATCAGGAGATAAGTGGCACAATAACAATGGAAGAAATTCAAGATGAGTGGCATAGTTTCACACTTGGTCATAAGCACTGTTTCATGAAATGGGCTGCTTGCTAAAAAATTTAAGTGGTAGTGATTACGGTGAGGAGCCAGAAGAGGGTGGTGGCTGGGAGGCAATGTCTGTGTTGTAAGCAATCCCCACATTTACTGTAATTAATGGTGTGAGTCAAAGAATCACTCCATCATCAAACTCCTATGGAGAAGCATCATCACTACAGGTGCTTAGGTAGTAAGGATAAAAGTGTCCAAACTAGACAGCTGAGATGGGCATTTATCAGTTTTAATTACTGAAATTTAAATAACAAATGGAAAAAAAGCAAAAACAAAAACAAAAGAAAAAGGTGTAGAATATGCATTAAGAAGATTTCATATACTTTTTTTTGGACCATTTCTTTAAAATTTAAAATATTTGCTTCAGTAAAGATAATTGCAAGCTACTGCTGGCTGAGTGCAACCCTATCCCTACCCTGGTGAGAACTGTTGCACATCTATCTATCTTAAGCTTCACATCTGTCTTTCATCTCAGCAGACTGTGACTTTGCATGACATTATGACACAGAGGTGACTACAGGTGCTTATCTCTGTGCCCCATTTCAGGTTGTCTTCCTGCAGTCCTTGTACCTGTGGCACAGTTTTGCAAGGAACTTGGAGTCTGGATTACAGAGGTGCTGAAGCAGGAGGAAGGGTCTCAAACGTATGTTTACCAAGGAGGTATGAAGAGAGTCAGATCTTGTTGCAGGCCGGTATGCACCTCCAGTAAGAGCAGCCCTCCTGTCAAGGTGACCTGCTGGACCCACAGCTGTGCAGCCCCAGTCCTCTCCACTTTGTCTCCCCATTAGCGTGGGGCTGCTGCTGCTGCTGGCAGCTCAATGAATAAGGCTGTTTTTATCCTGAGTTCATCAAGCCCTCACATCTGCTTTCACAGTATGTTCAAATTTGGTATAAATGTTGTATGTAACCTTAGAGCCATGATCACACAGTAATATGCTAATAGGATTAGCATTACAGTTCTTGGGGAAGAAAATTATATCTTTAGGTAAGAGGTTTCTTCTACTTTGAAGATTTTGAGCTCTGTCCCCCAAAACTGCTGTAGTAGGGGATGGGGGGGAAACCCCGCTCTTTCTGAACATCTTTCTGCTTGTGTGTTGTCCAACGATGTTTGAAGGCTTTCTTTCCATTTATTTCCCAGCTTTGTCTACTTGTGTTATGGTACTATTATCCTTCCACCAGTATAAGGGGAAGCCAAGGAGGAAGGCAGGTGGTTTACAAGAATTAATGTTAGTATTACTATCCTGGCGTTGTTGCTGATACTACAGAGCTACCATGCTTGTGGTACTGAATAGCTGACAAGGTAATTTATGTTCAGGAGACTGTCCAGTACTTTGGAGGGTGTTTATGGCTGCTCCACATGCACGGATGCCAGCTGTTACTCAGAATTTTTTTATATTTCGCTATACATACCGCATATGTATGACATATACATGTCATACAGAACTGCTTTCATTTGGAAAAGATATACCTGATGGCACATTTGTATTAGTTAGGTATAAATAATAATTTTCAAGGTTGTCTTGCACTGGTATTTTGCCTGAATTTCTTTCAGTGAAAACTAAGATTGTCCCTAACTTTCCCAGTGTTCCTGAATTCAAGGAACCATGAGCATGGGATCCAAAGGAACTCCCCATTCTCTCATCTCTTTCTGTGCATGCTTAATGGAGAAACTTGCCAAATTAATTCTGCTGGATGCTTCTTTACTCCCAGATGGAGAAAGAAGTTCAAAAAATGTGTTGATTCCCAGCTCAGGTCAAAGAACATGTTGGTCATTGGGGCTGAAAGCAAGACACATGCACGCAATACTGAAACAATGAATAATGTTCTCAGTTGTGGCTGATTACAGTACCAGATTACATTTTTTTTTCAGAATCAGCCATTTAAAATTTGTCATCAGGACAGAAAAAAAAAGAAAATTCACCTATAAATGTTTATTGTGTAAAAAGTTATAGAGATGAGGACCTTTGACAGCTATCCAAAAATTCATTGTTAACCTCAGATAATATAACAGAAGGAAACGGGAAGGTTTGGACGAAATGCTCTTTCTTAAGTGATATTTATCTTGGGAAAAAGCAACATCGGAAATAAAAAAAAAAAGAAAAAAGAAAAACCAAGATAAAATAAAAAGAAAAGTTAGTTTAGTTTTACATGACTCCAGTTGAAAATAGTGACATATGGCTGCCATTGTTTTTTAGGTAAAAATTTCTTTCAGGGTTATATAGCTACAGTTTGTAACATCATCTGGCTTGGTCTTCTCGCGCATCCCAGTCAGACTGTCATATCCTTGCCACAGCCTCGCTTACAGCACCCATATTATTTTGAATTATTTACTGGTTCAAAGGGGAGTTAATAGGTACAGGAAAAAATGTTCCAACTGCAGAAATACTCTTAGAGAGATGACAATATACTATTTATTGTCTAGCAAGCAAGTAATGGAAGGAACAAATAAATAACAGAACAGACAACTGTAAACCAAACACTTGAAAGCAGTCTAACAATTTTTTGTATTAAATCGTTCATTAAAACTTCCACCCAGACAAGATGACTCTGTTTTGGAGGACTTCATGAAGTGATATATTAGAAGATGCAAGTGTTTGTGATTTCGCTGAGTTTCATGATTGAGAAAGTAATTCTGAAATAATCCTGTACAAAACCCATCAAATACTACTTCTACACATGACTTTCAGGGACAGGGAAAATTTACTAAAATGGTCTGACCCATCTCCTGTTATCCTGTATTTTTCAACAACTTTCCAATCTAGCCAATATAATGTTCCTAATATTTAATATGATTCTACCTTCATTTGTGGCTTCCTGGTAGATTTGCACTCCACTTTAAATAAGCTCTTCCTAAGAGACAGACTCAAAAGGATTATATTTATGCACACAAGGCTTGAAATAAGACATATCCTAACCTTTAATTATGAATCACTGCCACGGTTTCTGAAAAGCAGCTGAAATCCTGGTGGTTTTAAGAAGGTAAAATCCCGAGGTTTATTTAAGAAGGTTCTGTTACTTTAAATGTCATATACTGAAAGCCCTTGTTAATAAAGACTGGCACAGGTCACACTGTCAAGGATAAACAATCATTCCTAAATCCTTTGTTTCAGGCTACAGTGAAACCTAATCCCCATGGTGTTCTTGCCTGGCCATGCATGCATGTAGATATGCACCACTTTTATAGTACTCATTCTTTCTTTCAAGCATGTTGCTCCTGACTGCAAGGCATTTGATTTCTGGTAATTAATCAGCTCATCATACATGCTGTGTTTCTCCCTCAGGCCCAACTCAAGTTAGTGATCCAATTCTGGCCCTGGGAAAAAACAAACCATTTATGTTTTTAGTGCACAGAATGAAACCCTGATAAACAGTGCTTGGCTAAACATTGAATTCAGATGGCATTATTTTTTTTTTACAAGTTATAAGTCTAGGTTTAGAAGGTGAGTTTTTTTGCAAGCTGTGTCTGTTTTTTCGTTATAAGCTCTAATTCTGTTTCCCTTGTCTAACCCTTTAGAACGGCAAAAGAACCTGAAACCACCAAATGTGCCCCTAAATAAGACATCAAGATCATTGTATTATTTTTGAGGTGTTGTGCTTCATCATTTTTGCCTGAAATATTAGTGTTCATTTTTTAAACAACACTTTGTCACATGTTTATCTGTCATTCTTTATCTTTGTGTTCTTTCAGGTTTGGCTTGTCTATATAATAACCTGTTTACTGCTAATTTTATCAGATCCAGGAAACAATTTCAGCTCGTGTTTGTAATTCTTCATGCCTGGAGATGTGGCAACTTTCATTCTTTTCAATTATGTACCAGTTGGCCTTAGCTGCTGTTTGAGGAGTCGTGCATTGTTACTGAGGATCCACCAGAGCATTAGAAAATTTAGCAGGTAGGATCTCACTTTTTATTTCTTATGATTAAAATAATAACTTGTATGCCCACTTCAGCTAGTGAAGGCTACCAGCTCCCGCCTCTCCATCAGCTCATGGATTTTGGTACTGCTCCTTGTTCTGCTAACGCATAAGGATTTTGAGTACTTGCTTCCTGCAGTGATGAGACATACAGCCCTGCCAGCATTATTTCTAGGCTATATTTCTTTGGCACAAACTAAACTCTTTATGCTGGTTCTTTTCCCTATGGCAAAAGCAAGAAACCGAAAGGAATTATTTCACCTAATAGCTCCTTGCCTCACAGGGCTGTTGTGAGACTTAATTAATTAACGTTTGTAAAGTGTTTCAAGAGCATGGAGTAAAAAGGTGCTATATAAGCACTGATACAAGTACAGAATATTTTTATTATTAATTCCCAGTCTGATATAAAGCCACTGAGTGAATGAAAAGCTGAACTGTAGTTCCCAGTGCAGAAGTGGAGATAGTTTGTCCAGCATAAGGAGGGGCATTTCAGTGCATTTTTATTTGCCAAGAATTGTGTATAGAGATGTAGAGATGTCTTTAAGACATCTGGGTCAGCTTGACTCAGAATTCTTGAAAAACAGGAAAAAAGAAAAAAGGCTTTTGAACACTACTACTGTGCTGGTTTTAATTTCTCTGTCTTTTCTTGTTCTAAGCATACCATCTAGATAAGGAAAATAAACCACACTGGGCTACAGATTAAGTTAAATATCAAAATCATTGCATGCCGGCCATGAAAACGCACTCATGCTGAACGTTTGTGGGTTATCAGGATCAAAGAGCACTTCAATATTTATCAAAAAGCATAGCCCACCATGGTTTAGTCTTCATTAACTTGATGTGTATTTGAAGAACTCAATAGAGCTAATACAGTCCAAGCTAAAGCTGACATTTTTTGACTTAGGAAAACATTTATCCTCTTGAAGAGATATGTATCAGTTTGTAAATGTTGTGAAAAGGCAGAATAACATAAGGCTCACATATGCTATTGGGTTGTCTGCATGCAATGAGCTTTACAGAACTGAATTATGCTTTGTACATAGAGTCAAGAATGAACTTGTCATTTCTGTAATACCAGTAAAGCTTATTTCACGTATAATGGGACATCCTGCTGTGCATAGATGATACAATTTTTCTAGTTGGATTTAAAAATATTAAAATGAAAAAGAGGCTAAATTAGGCTGTGAAAGCTTGGGTATGTGCGATACGAAGGGTGTGCAACCAGCTGTAGGGAGTTTTGGAAATACATGTCATTACTCCCCCTGCTCCTTTAGGATGATTGGGTTTCATGTCTGAACAAGACCTCGAGGAGTTTAGATCATATAAAAGAATAAAAGACTCTCCCCCTTATATAGAAAGGAATATGGATCATAATGGCTGTTTTGATTCCCTGGCACTGCCTTTAGCCTTTTCAGTCTGTTCTTACTGTGCAACTAATGCTCATATCCATGATGTTCAGCTAGAAAAAGATCATTTGAAAACCTGCCATGATAAAACAGTAAATTAGTATTTCAAAATTAAAATAGAAGAAAGTATTTATGCATATTGATGACTTATGATATACATATATGTTGGGGAGAGAAATTGAAATTGAGATTATGGCATAGGACCTACACTCAGCTTTTCTATCAGTTTATTTTCATAACTTGAGCAAGTTGTTTCATTTCTCCAGGCCTTGACAAGACATTGTGAATCTTCTCTTTTATCTGTATGAAATAGCAGCAAGTGAAGCAAAGGGAATTAGGTATGTGTGACTGAGAGGATCATGAGTGTCAGAACAGATAAAGATAAATTGGGAGTTTGATGCTTAAAGAAAAATAAAAGCCAAATACCAGCCAACATCTGCTCATTTGCCATAGTTTAAACCAGAGAAGTGTTTCAGGCAAAGGGAGTTAGACACAGTTTATTGCTGAATCATTCCATATTCCTTTCTAAATATCTAAAAATTTTCTTCACATATATGAAGTCTTCATGGCATAAGAAATCTGGTGAGAACTGTGGACACTCATTCCAGTGAAAGATGTATGTCTTTCTGGAGTATCTACAAACTGAATCATAGTAGGATCCAGAACTGGTAACCGATTCCTTCACTAGCTCCTGCCTGGCTGTTGAATCTCATAATCATTGCATTCTTGTGTTACTTCTTCAACTGGGATAATAAGGAAATAAAGTACAATATTTGGAGTGCATGCTGATCACTGGTGGAAAGTGAAGCATTACGGTTTACCATTTAGGTATACTTTAAATTTAACATGCTTTAACACTGTTTTTTTGCGTTTCATTCCCTTGAGGCCAAGGTTCTACTCTCAGTCCTAACAGGAGACAGTTTAACCAAACACTGCCAGTAATCTGCAGCCTGTGCAGATTTCCACATTTTGACTAAAGCCAGAGTCTGGGGAGCTGCATAACACTCTCATCCCATAGCGGTTGTGTAGCCTCTGTCTGCACTAACAAGTTGGCAGTGTATGCAAGCTGCACCAAACCACTTCATGTCACAGTAATCAGTCAGATGCTGGGGTAATAAGGCAAAGTAACAACCCCTCATCCCCAGGATTCATGCTGTAAAGTTGTCCATTAGAAGGGAGCAGTCTGGGCCACACGGAAGATGGGAAAGCTCTGTAATTCCATGTATCATTGAGGAACATGTCAGAGTGCTGGTTGGAGACTGATCAAAAAAAAAAAAAAAAAAAAAGCTGGGCATTTTGCACCACCTGCAATAGAAGCCTGTCAAGGGAAGAAGAGTGACTATCTGGATCTGCCTTCATTTAAATACAAATTAGAAGGAAAATACCAGCTGCATTGGGAACAGAACAGTGGCCTCTAAAGGTTCAGCAGTTCAGTTTGAATACTTCTCTTGTAACATCAGTGACTTACTTTTCAAAGGACCTGTGCACCTGTAGTTCTTATTGTTCTCTACTGTTTGAATTGTTTATTCCTTCCAAAAATTATTTTACAGTTCAATGTAAATTTGGTCTATTACAGAGGTAAAAAGGAGAAGGAGAAAAAAGTAACAAAAATTAAGTTGGGAGAGAAACAGAGTATTACCTGAAGTTTTTAGACTCTTGCTTTTTCTGGTTTTGAAATAGGGTTCAGCTGGGTTTTCCCTACCAAATTAGTTCCTCCATCACCAGAAAAAGAGACTGGAAATCTAAACAGCTTCACGAGTTAATCAAGTAGAGGAGGAAGTACATCCAGAGTCTTATCTGAGTTTTCCCTCTGGCTTTTCCACCATACCATCCCTTTACTCCATAAACTTCCAGCAAGTTTAAAGGCTCTCCAGCAGCATAAATATAAGTGGGTTGCCTAAAATGAGGGACACTGCATGAAATGGAGAACATGAAAGCAAGAATACATTGAAACAGCCATCTGCTCAGCATTGGAATAGGAACATTGCAGAGCTCATCTGTGCATTAGTGTTGCCATTTAATGCAGTTCCTAACAACAACAAAAAAAAAGTTAATAAAATTCATGGCTGTAGCTGACTCACATTATAATGTCCTTCTACAAAAAGCCTGTACCATTGGTCTGTGAATCTGTGCACAGAATAATAATATGTACCATATAGCAAACTGAAGTGTCTCAGGTTTCTATTGCTGCAGTTATAGATGGACTCTGAGTTTACAAGTCAGTTGGAAAACCCTTCTGGCCTGGCAGCAAGAAACAACCTGTTTTCCTGAAGCATACCACAGCAGAAGTTGTCCCCAAGCCTGGGAGCCATGTGTTCTTAATATCCAACAACTGTGCCAACAGAGTAAGTATTGAAGAGGAGGTACGGAACAACTGTTATTTACATCACTGGAAAATTTCTAAGAAATGGGATATAAGGTCAATGGAGTCTTAAAACACTTCATCAGCATTATCCATTTCTACACTCAGTTATTCTGCACATGGTGGTCCGCAATGAAACCTTTCAACATTTACCTTTTACCAACAGTTCACTAGCTGTATTACTTACCAGTAGAGGTAATGGTAAGCTAAGTTGATGGCACATGGCAAATACCATAGTAAGGGTAATTGCTTGCAAATAGGTGCTGTGAGGCTGTTAAGAGCAACCATTGTATATAAAGAGTACAATTTATTAGCTTACCCTACAAATCATTGCAGTCATTTTAAAACTGTCATTCTACAGAGAAATATTATTTCTATAGGCTGTCTCTCATTCTAAAGCCTTTAAGGGATATATTTGCTAAGAGCTACTTCCACTTCATTTACGTTATTAAATTAGGTTTCTCAAACAAATATTGTCAGTAGTATTAGTAAGCAGTGCTTGTTTCATTTACTGAAGATGGAGCTGTGAATTCTCTGAAGGAAAAATTAGAGTGTTTTAAGACATGCAAAAATTTGGAGTGCACGATAGATTGCTTCAACTATTTTCTTTGCTGCTGTAAAGTGGTATTTTTCCATAGACTTCCAGAGACATTTTATACTTTATACAAACAGAGATAAGAATTCAGAAGTCTTTAAGTACAGAAAGACTGCAAAACAACATATTTCACAGTTTGCAAAGCATATTTAAAACATACTTTGTTTAAGATATTTAGAAAACAAGGTATTTAACTGCAAGATATATAAAGTAAGTGTTGAAAATATATGAAAGAGAACTGCAAAATGCTGGAATCTGTCAGATTTAGGGGACTGATAGGCTTTGTGTGTGTCTGTGTCTGCATGCATGCCTATGCTTGTGACGTCTTTGATTCAACTGCCAATGTAATTAACACACTTCTGTGGGAGATGGGGGCGGTGCTTATTTTCAAATCACAAACTCCTTGTTGTTGAGCCCAGGACTATCTCAACAGGGTGTTTCTAAACATCTCATGTTGAACTATTTTATTTGGCATAAATTAGTAAATAATTTGTAAAAGGGTTCTAACCTCACACTTCCTTCTTAGATGAACTCCAAATGTTGAGGATATTGGGCTTGGACAGGAAGAGTATGTTGCATTGCCATGCCCAAATCATTTTCATGTTTTCTGCAGAATGGCTCAGGGACTATTAATTGTGAATCAAAGGTTTCTTAGAACTTAAATTGTGTTTGAAAATGAAACTTGGGCTCCTAAACTACTTGGAACCTTTGGAAAATGTGATTCTCACAAGGATTTGTGCCTGTTCACAGTGCTCCACACATGGAGTCCTACCACTGCCACAGTGAGTCACAGGAATGGAGATTTACAGAGGCATTAAATTTTTGGATCTTGGGTTACATAAAACAGGGTTAAAATCACAGTCCAAGTGACACCTGTGGCAAAACTTTCAACAATTCTTGGATTTCATTAAAGGATGTGGGGTGGAATTAGAGGGGAAAATAGCAAGCTTTACATATCAGAGACATTCATTGACTGCAGCTAGATTCTTTCTTAGTGTAACACAAATAAATTCATTTGGCTCAAATAAAATGAACGTTGACAAGTGCTTGTAACACTGACAGCAGAGGAATTTTTTTGAGTTTAGTATATTAGCGTTTTCTACAAAACCTGAGGAAGTAGGAGATCCAGGTTCCCTTTCTTCCTGTGTCAGGCAAATTGAATCTATATCTGTCATCGATCACTAGCTGCTGGACTGGATAACAGCTCTTGTTGGCTTCTATTTAAAAGTGCAGGACAAAACACTGTGACCATACAATAAATGGGATCCACTTTTGAAATTAACTTTAATTGAGGAGTAGAGAATAACAGAAAGCTCGCTCAGTGGAGACTTTTACTTACTTGAACTAAATTCTCTATTCTAGAATTTTTTCATTATCTTGACTTTTACCCTCCTAGATAAGATTGGGAAGATTGATGGAAATCTGAAAAACATTCATGGAACAGAACATGTGTAAGTTCGTATTCTGCAAATATGTCTTAAGTATGATGAGGCTGAAGAAATTGCTGCAAATTAATATAATGAAGAATCTAAACATGCAAATAGATTAAACAGATGTGACTACTAATTGATGAGTTAAACTGAAAAGAGAGACCTGAAGGTTATTCCTACTTGTAAACAGCCTCCAACATAACTAGCAAATGAAGAATGTTTAATCTTTTCTCCTCCACTGTGTAATGGTGCTGAATAATCTGCCACTGATGCATTTTTGCCACTTCTTGCTTAAAAGTCACACAGAAGTTTATACATCAGTGCAAACAATGTTTAAATGTGCCCAGCTAATCATGGAAGGCATTGTCACAGAACAGAGGAGTGATGCAGACATATCAGATGCTCTGGCAACAGTAGCATAATCCAATCATTCATTAACATAAATTAAAGCTACAATGTTGCAGGCCTAAGAATTGACAAAAAGTTGGAAATCTGGGAGTTAAAAGGTCCTGGGTTTGCAGGGAACTTTCAAAGCATTGTCCCACACAAACCCTGCCTGCCTTAGCCAATGTACAGGGAATTTAATTTACCTAAAAATGGAGGCTTTGAAGAAACTGATTAACACAGAGTTCAGCCTGGTGTTACAGGCTAATGAAATGACTAGATGAAGCCTCTCTTCCAAGACTGAAATAATAATGTAGTAGCACCGTACACATCATCTATTTTGTTTCATAAATAAAGCAGTTATCTTAGAAGTAATTATGGTGCTTCTCTGATTTTTGAAGCCTGCACATTGTACTCAGGTTGTAGCTTTTCCTTCTGCATTGACTGCTAGATATTGTGGGCTTTCCGAAATGCTGAAAAGCACTTCAGAGTGACTGAAAGGCAAGTTTGTGCTTAAAGAATAGAAATGCCTCTTTTCACAATGCCACGTGTCCAGTTTTTGGGGTTTTCTCTGTTTAAGATGTGTTATATTTTAGTGCCACAAGAACTATGGCAGCAAATTTTTGTAGCATGTGAAGTGGGTTATACAGAGGTATTTCACTCCCTTGTGCAGAGAGTGAAATTCTCTCTGCATCCTTGTGCCATAGGAAGTTTCCACTGTATCTGAAATCATCAAATCTTCTTGAAAAAATCAACTTATCTGAAAAAAAAATTTAATTTAGAGCAAAATGACAGATGAAACATTTGCATTTTGAAGAATAAACTGACTGTATGGATTTTATATTCTTACTACGTTTTATATATTTTATTTAGAAGATGCTTAATCAATTAATTATGCCAAATTCTACTTTTCATTTTGAAGAATAATCCAAGTTTCCATTGTATTATTGCCAAAATAATAATAATCATATATTACCAAAATAAATAAATAAAAACTAACCATAAATAATAAAAAATAACCATATACTACCAAAATAATAGTAGTAGTAGTAGTAATAATAATAATAAAATAATAGTAGTAGTAGTAGTAGTAATAATAATAATAATAAAAGTTTCCATTGTGCTATATCAAAACACTTACATATAGTCTTTTAGATACAAAGATTACTCTTTTGATTAGCCAGAATTGTTGGCACTTCTCTGTTTTCTGATGTAGCAATATCTGTATTTTCATCTATTTCAGATTTCAGTCTCCTTTATTTGCAGCTCTTGCCACTCCAATGAACCTTCAGAAATGCTGTATTTGAAATTATACAGAAAAATCATGCATGTATGCAGTTTATATAAGCAGGATTAATGTTAAACAGAAGAGTAAAGTTATCATTGGACGTTTTAGGAAAGTAACAATGTCTCTCAATGGAGGTGTATAAATACTTTAACCCCAGTCTGTTCATCTTAATACAAGTGTTAATTTAATTTTTGGCTACTATATCTGCTTTCATGTTGTAAATGCTCTTGAATTTAGCTGAATATTTTCAAGTCTCTCTCTAACTGCATACTGTGGTTTTGCCTTCCCATTGCTCATCTTACTGGACTTTATGAATATTTGAACAGTGTCCCTCAGGTTGCACTCAATCAAGTATTATTCATATTATTAATTTAATATTTTTCAATCTAACATATATGCTTCAAGAGATTTTTTTCAGTTGTTTTCATAATCATAGACTGAAAAAAAATATAAAAAAGAAAAGAACCCTTCTGGATGAGGAGCTCAGATTTCTGTGCCTTCTAGTTGGGAATCACAACTGCACTCTGTGCTTGACCAAGAAGGAGTACTGGACATTACAGACAGCCTATATTTGCCTTTCCCAGCAGTACATGAGAGCTTCTTTCCCTCTTGTTACAGAATGCTCTGTATAACATTTGACCACAGTAACTGGTTTGACAGACTCAGCTTTTATGATCATTGGCATTCTGCTATTGTTAAAGAGGAAGTTTAGCTTGACTCCAAAGTAGAGTGTCTTAGATTTTGACTTTGGATGTGCCTTATAGAGAAGACAGAGATTTCAAGAAGAAATCACTGCATCTCCCAGCAGTGTGCTTGGGCAGCATTTCAGTTTTAGTGCCGGGAAAAAGAAATACTAATAATAAAATTAGTTCTTTCTAGATGACTCTCTGTCTAATGGTTCCTTATTGCTTGTCATGTAAATACTGATCTCACCTGACTCTGCACAAGAAATAATTTGAAAATTGCACAAGATGCAAAATCATTTGTATTTAGGAAGTGATAAAATGAGGTGTACTTAAGTGTCTAGTGTAAGACAAAATCTCCAAAACAACGCTTATCCATGGGATTTATTAATGATTAATCCAATCATGTGTTAACTACAGAAACAACAATATGTACACTCAGTACAAAATGAATAAAGAGTCTAAAGAAAAATGTAATTACACAAATGATTACTAATGATAATAACTTTAGCATATATATCTCCTTTTCCCTGTCTTTTTGCCTTACAAAGACATACTGTTTCATAGCTCCCAACAGCTTGAGGCTGACCAGCTGCATGTACATAACTTCTGAGAAGCTCAACATTTAAACCACCCTGTAATTTCTTCTAGGTTCTCAGCCACCTGGGATTCCCATTTTCAGATATTAGCCCATAATTTTGATCTTGAATCTCTCTAATAGTGATGCAGTCCCCAGACCTTTTTTCCCAAAGATGTAAGATACATTTTTTTTTGTTAGGCTTATAATTTTCCTGGAGCAAGACATCACTTTTTCAACAGGAAGGCAATAAAACATTTCTGAACACTAGAAATGGCAGTCTCCCTTGTAATAGATTCCTATTTATTTTTAACAGAATCAATAGTTGTTTGCGAGTAATTGCACACTGCAGTCTGTGAGTAACGTAAGATTGAGAGTATGCAGCTGTCTCATGATTCAGGTATAGTAATCTGATTAAGTCTGTACCTACCTTCTATGAAATCTACAGTGCCAGCTCTTTCAGCATGTATGTAAGAGTGACCTCTTTCCAGATGGCTCCATATATCCCTTATGAAATCTATCAGTGCAGTAAACTTCCTTTGCCTAACCTCTGAATTGATTGAAGCACTACATTTGCTAGTATAACTCAATGAAGCTAATCATCACACAAGTGCAGCTCAATGTTTCCTATTCAACAAACTTCAGAATACCTGAGTATCATCGTAATTGGTCTGCAGTTGAGTATATTTCTATCTTCATCTTAGAACAGGATGAAGTATCACCTTTTATACTCAAGTAATTCTCACTCATCATATATAAATAAATTGTGCAGGATTTAGACTAGCCAGTTGTTTATTGTTATGAGGAAGATGTTCAAATCAGATGCCTTTCTTTGAATCTCAGTCTAACTCTTCCTCTCCAGCTTCTCCATAATATACAGTTGTTTTAACATGAGTATTAGTAAATTGTATGCAAAATACTGATTTTAAATTTATTATTTCCCCACAAAAATGACATTTCTACCAAAGCTTGAGCATTATCTCTGACTGGAATTTTACTTCAATCAGCATTAGAATCTAAAAGACAGAAAGACACGGTATTGTCAGTATACAAGGCTTTTGCTTTCAGGAGAGCAGTCGCATTATTCATTCTTATTCTAATAAGATGTTCCCTTGAGAAGGGTTAGGGTATATTTAAACCTGATTTAAATTCTACTATTGAAAGGAAATGCCTAAAGATGTACAGTTCTTAATTATGGTAGATTTTTATTTATTTGTTTTATAAGAAGAGGAATAACCTACCTATTGTGTGCTCTTAGATTTTTTATTACTTCAGATGCAATAGGTGTATACAGGCTATGCAATGGAATCAGTAAAAGGATCTTCATAACATAGAAGAAAATGCGAACTTATAACACTAGTTTGTACCTTGCATGGAGGTAATCAAAGGGGGTTTATGAGCACCCCCAAGGTGCATATTCTATGTTGCATGAAATTATGTAATGTCTTAGAGAATCTGTCAAAAAGGCAAATGTTAAAAGCAAAGCTGTGCTGAGAAAAAGAACATAGAACAAACTTAAGGATAAACAGGATTCAAAACTTCTGTGAGATGTGGAGCAATATATCACCATAGGTCTTCTAGTCTCTATCTTCCATTGGTGAAAAATGAGACAAAACCATTGCAAATATCCTAAATTATTTTTTTGTTAGATTTATCTATTTAAAAAGAAGAAAACAGCTCCAGCAGCAGATCAAATACTACTGAAAGTGGTTCTACTTTGAAGAAGCTGTGCAAAATCCTTCATTCAATGCCATTGGCCTTTTAAAATGCATTCCAGATGAAAGGTACAAAACTCAGTTTGGATAGTCAAATTCATATTTGTGAAATTAATATTTTATACAATTATCTAGCTAGTCCATAACATAAACATGCATGCACAGGAACAGAGAATGTGTTTAACACTCTAATTCAGAGTGTCATAGCCACTGGCTCCTGGGTGGAGTACCAATGTTTTGCTATCAATGCCAGTTGCTATGTGCTTCTAGAGAAAGAAGGATTTTTTTTAATGAGACACAGCACATGTCCTTCGGGTTACATGACATCACAGGAGATCAATCAGCTAAAACTGCAAGCACGTAATTGAAGATATTTCATGGTGTCCCAAATTTAAAGAAATGGCTTATCAGAAGAGAAGCATTTTAAAGTTATTCTTGTAGGCATAAGACAAGTATATAATGATTACGTTAAATTTTAAAATAACATTATATCATAATAACATTTTTTTAATGAAAGGGTGATGACAAGGTATTACAGGGGGAACCCTTTTCCAGAAATCCCCTTGTATTTCCTTATCTTTGGAATCTGCTTCCTTCCTTGCTCTGACAGAGGCCAAGTGTTGACTTCTAGGGAGTGTTAAAAAATCTTTTTTTCTTCTTTTTCAAGAACAAATAAGATTATAGCTCAAATTGCAGGAAATGTATGGTTTCTTTTTCTTTTTGGAAAGCTTTATTTTTCTTGGTTTTGATAAGTGCTTTTAATTATAGTTTGTTATATGTCAAGTGAGGTTTTTCTATTTATATATAAATTCAGGTACTGCAACTTTTGAATGGAAAAAATAAAAAGATTTCTCAGCAAAAGGAAGCCTAAAATACATATGTAATTCCTATCACATACTGCTAATGATCTTCAAATAACAATAAATAAACCATACAACAAAACAATGGCTCTTTATTATCAGAGAAATAAATTTCTGTGGTACTGTGCCAGTAACATATCTGCAGCATCATTCTTGGTGAAGAACTACCCAAGTCTGGACATCATAAACCACTCTATCTCTTCTGAATAATGATTTCCCACATAAAAATCCTCTTTCTTATTTCAACCACATGCAATCAAATGCCAGTCTAATACCATATCATCACATCATCATAGTTATTTGCTCTAATGTCAGCTGTTTCACCAATAGTTTGAACTCACAGACTTTCACTTGCTGCCTCTGCTCATAGTTGGAGTGAGGCTGCTCCTAGTGATATTCAAAGACAAAAAAATTACATAGGAGTTCCAGAAACAAAAAAATATGTAAATTGTCTTGACACTAATAAAGTTACTAACAAAAGTGGTATCAAACCTCTCAGTAAACAAAAGTTTACTTATTTTTGTTTGGAACAAACTTAAGAATATAATGGATGGTAAGAAGAAGGGAAAACAGTAGTAGTTGCAGTGTTGCACTACTCCACTTGCTAAACTGGCAACAGAATTTAATTAGAATTCTGCATAACAGCAAATCTATTTAACGCTCATATTATGATGAAAGTGTTACTGCACTATGCTTTTCTGACACCCAGAAAATATCATAGTTGTATTAGAAAGATGAGCATGAATATTCAAATAATGAACAATAATTAAAACTTAACAGTAATATATTTAACTAAAAAAGTTAACCAAAGAGCAGGGAAGAAAGGAAAAAGTTTTAATTAGTCACTTTCATAACTTCAGGAATTTTTAAAGGTGAAAAAGTTTTTAACTAGTTACTCTGAATGGTATAGTCAGTTTTCATATTATGAAATTCTGAAATTTAACTGTGACTCCATTGTTACATAACAAAACCTAAATTAATGAAAGGTAACCTTTCCAATAAGTTTCAATGAAAGTCCATTATTATTTGTCAACCTTTTAAGTACTTAGGTGCCCTAAAGGTGTCCCACTTGCAGAACATAAATTGTTCACTGAGCAAGCCATATTTCTTTGTAAGCTTCAGATTTGGATGACTGTATTGTATTTATACACCTGGAATTACAAAAAAGGAAATGTTTTGTGCAAACATTCCAATTATTCCAGTTCCAATGGCCAGGTTTAAATTATAAGTATTTGTGTACACATTTGTTCCAGGTTTTGAAGAAAACAGTATTTTTTCAATGTTTATATACTAGCAAATGTATCTCAGACTAGCCATGTTTCACAGAAATGTAATATTAAAAATATACTGATATTGGCCTCATCGCTCTTTTAGTATTTACAATATAGTGACTTTTATCCATTCTACTTTAATATATGTTAATGAAATAACAAGGGTAAGAATAAAATAATTTAAGATAACAGCAATCATTTGTTGATTTAAAGCTATTCTCTTCAGTAAAAATACTGCAACCTTGAAGCATTGTGTCAAAAGCAAAGATATGTGTCAAAAGCACTCACATTAAAATCTATATTTAGTCACAGAGCTTTTTGCTTATAAAATACAGTTTTAGACATGTTGAACAGCTATGGTGTGGACAAGTAGCAGAGATATGAGCATCATATTTCTTTCTTATTTAAATTTTCAAAGCCAAACATGACTTCTCTGTATTTAAGTGGAAACACCCCGTGTGATCAGAATGTTGCAATGAGTTAATTAGATTTAGTTTGTGTAATAGCTTAAATATCAGTGTACTCTGACAGTGTTGCTCTTTCACTCACTAAATTTCAAAGCAGCAAGTGGAGGTAAATCTAAATCCGTTTATTCTATTTGGCCTAGAGGAGAACCTCCATCGAACAGAGTCAGATAGGCTTGTGCCATCCAACAGCAGAGACTTAAGCCTATCCCATAGAGTGCAGTGGCCTGGTGAAAGACTGGTCAGTTCATTAACAATATTTGAGACCACAAGCATGCACCAGGCTAGGAAATATCCCTGAGAAGTCAGAGGTGTTTGTGTTATAGCTCACATTACAACTTGCTTTCCATTTCCAACACAACCTCCATCCCAGTCCTCAATCTCTAATTCTTCTTACTATACTAAAATTACATTTCTGAAGATCAGGATCCAAAAGCTTTTATATAGGTGCATATGAAACATATAGATTAATGTGCCTTATAATAGTGGACAGAAAAAAGAACTCCCTAATCACCTGGGTTGAATGAACGAAGGAAGACATATTTGCCTGCCATCTGTTAATGTAAATGGTGCAGCTAATTTAACAGTATTAGAGCTGAATCATCATGCTATTATTCCAGTTTTACATCACTGTGAAACTGGAAGTGAATCATTAATATCAATGAAATTATACTGGTGTCAGCCATGGAGTAATCTGCAGAGGGGATCGGGTTCATTAACTTTAATAATTTATGATACAGTGTAGGCTACATAATTTTACAAAATCTACTTTTATTTAATGTGACACACTGATCTTTGCATGTATTACAAATCATCCAGTGTATTTGATATGTCTATTATATGCAGTTTCTGACAAAGCATGACTTTTTAGCACTGTACCAACTTCTGAATTTAGCTGGGAAGACTGCTGACCCGATCCTTAAAATGTTAACTGAGGTGGCAGCTTCTAGGCAATGAAGAAATCGCTATGAAAAGATGAACTATTCAGGCTGCAATGGTAGTTTGAAATCTGAATGTTGAGCAGTATATAGTGCACCAAAATCAGTAAGTATAAATTAAGTACAATAGATAGAGCACCTAAACAATCACTGATTTAATCTTCCATTTACCAAAACATTTGAAACAAATTTTTATGTGATATTTTTATCTTTCAATCTTTGCAATGAAATTTCTTTTCAAGTGAATGAAATTTGCTTTGAATTATAATGCTTCATTTTTAAATGTAATATTTTAAATAACATTAAATAAATTATATAAAAAGAATAATAATGAATTGAAAGTTCAAAGAACTTTTAAAATGTATCTATCAAAAAATAATAAGAAAAAATGCAGTAAGATGTTATAGTCATACTTTTCAAATTGACTTTATTGTAGAAACTACTAAATTTTTTTTCTTAATTGTTGATGGTAATTGATTGATGATGATGATTTTCTTAACTGATGGTTTTAAAATGGCTAGTAAGATCCTCATGTGATAGATTTTGACAATTCTTCACTCATCCAGCAAAAATACACTAATTTTTACTAGTACAAGATCTGCTGGCCATTTTTATTAATACCTTCAGTGTGATTTCTAACCACACTTGTCAATGTGTTCTATAAATGATTATTTGTTCCTGTAAAAAGGAATGGAAAACCTGCTTAAATTGAAGTGATGATTATTGTTCTAATCAGATTCTGCCTCCATACCAATTTAAATTCAGAGAAAAAGCCCCTGTAACACCTTAAAGTTGCACATCACTTTTCAGGAAGTTTGGTCCCTTGAATACTATTTAGTATGTTCCATTTTACTTTTTACAGGGATTCATCTGTATATGTCCTGGGTTTGAGTGAGTGGTGGGGTTTTTTGGTAGCAGGGGAGGGGGCTATAGGGGTGGCCCCCTGTGAGAAGCTTCTCGAAGCTCCCCCAGCTCCAAGTCAGCTCCACTTCTGTTTGGAAACTGTGCCAATCAGCTGCGCCTCTGCAATAACATATTTAAGAAGGGACGTGGTGACGAGCAGTGGGACTTGTGAGGAGGAGTTGCTGCAGCTGCGTGAACACCAAGGTCAGTGGAGGAACAGAGGAAGAAAGGAGGGGGGAGGTGTGCTGGAGCAGAGACCCCTCTGTATCCTGTGGTGAGATGGCAGGGCACCCCCCCTGCCACCCATGAAGATCTACGGTGGAGCAGACATTGATTTATGGCCTGTGGTTTCCACGTGGCTGATCAAGGTGCTGTGCCCAAAGAAATTCGGGGGCTTGTGGGAAAAGGTAGCCCCGCTGCTGTAGTTCAGCGCTGGGAGGATTGCAGCATGCAGGGGGTGTCCTATGCTGGAGCAGCTCGGGAAGGTCTGAAGCTGTGGGAGGGACTCCAGTTGGAGAAGGTTAGTGACCCATGACGGAGCAGTGTGGGGAACGCTGTGGCCTGTGGGAGGAACTCATGTCAGAGAAAGTTTGTGGAGGACTGTCTCCTGTGAGAGGGGGACCACAATGGAGCAGGGGGAAGAAGTTCCAGAAGCTCCCCCCACCGCAGATGGAAGAAGTGGCAGCACTGACTGCACCCCCCATTCCCTGCTCCTGCGCCACTGGGGGAGGAGGTAGAGATATCGGGAGCAGAACTGAGCCTGGGAAGAAGGGAGGGGTGGGGGAAGGTATTCTCAAGATATGGTAATGCTTCTTACTGTCCTACTCTGTTATGTGTTGTTAGTGTCTGTAATAAATGCATGTTATTTTTTTCTTCTCCTAACGAGTCTGCCTTTTGCTCGTGACCATAAAGGGTGATTTTTCCCCATCCCAGTCCTATCTCAAACCCCAAGCCTGGATCTCTGCCCCTCCTTATTGCTGGAAGAGAAGGGAGAGAGAGTGGCTGCGTGGTGGTTGGCTGCTGACCAGGCTCAAAACACAACAATATAGAAAGAAAAATAGTGAAAAAATCTTAAAGAAGGCAGATATGTTGAAGGGAGGACAGATAGCATAGATGTGCAATAGAAAGAAAGAAAGACAGAAAATGAAGGGTTTTGGCAATGAAACAGCATGTGGAGAAGGAGCTATTAACTTAAAAAGAAAGGAAAAGCCAAAACATAACCTATGTTTCTTGTTAGTACATACACAAAGCAAATAAATAAACTCCTGGGGTATTTGTCACTCTGAAATGAGTCTTGTAATTTGTCAAACTTTTAGCAGTCCCAGCAGAACTGAAGTTCAGAGAGTCACATGTGAGGAGGAGCCGTGGCACGTTTCAAGGACAAACCATATTATGGGTAAGAGGACCCCTAAGAGACTTTTCTGTTTCTTTCCATTTCTTTTTCATTCTGTGCTGGGATACTGAAGCTGTATGGACTCTAAGCTTCCTAGTATGTGCCATGACAGAAAGTGGAGGGCATGGTCTTCCGATACCTGAAGCACACTGCAAAGCTGCAGAAACACATGTGGGGAAACTGGCGATCTCCTCCAGTGGTGCTGGTGTACCATATGGACTTCATGCAATTTCCTGCATCAGTCAGAATTTGACTCTACATACCACTCAAAATTAGCTTTTAAGAGTCCAGATGAGTTGAATCCCTGTTAAACTGATTGCTGATTATTTACTTATGGCCTTGCAATGATTGAGTATCATCATTTAATTCAGACTTGTAAATTACAGATCAGAACTCAATGGTATACATAAGAATCTTTCGAGTAGCAGTAAATGAACTGCAAAAGGGCCCAATAACTGAAAGTCTAGAAACTTTCTCCAAAGATGCATGTCTGAACAGAAGTTTGAAATCTCATGAAATATTATCCTTCCTAATTTTTGTCTTTATGTGTCAAATATAGAGCTAGCCAATTCACTTCGAATATTCCGTTGCTGTCATTATTAATATAGATCAAGAATTTTTTAACTCTTTACATTTTTATTAAACATGAAAGGTTCCCTTTTACCTTTCCCCTTCTTTTGTTAGTTTAAAAAGTATTTTTGAAAGGAAAGTCTGAAAAGCTAAAAGAAAACAAAGTATTTGATTTATTGTAGCTGAAAAACAAGGAAATGGAAAACAATTCTTTAGAAATTATCTTTCCTTTCTGTTTTCTGCTTAAAAATATTTCAAGCACTGCTTATCACATTTTTATTCCTCTACTATGCTTCAGATAATTTTCTTGTGAATTTTTAGTGAGAGATGTCATTCAGGCATCTGTCCCTTTGATTACGAAGTCAAGAGGTTAAGGGTATTTTTGTGCTTGAATGATACATTGTCCAAGATAAATAAACAGATAAAAAGTAGACAAACCTGAAAAAGGCGCAGACTGTAGTTCAGGTGGATTTATATTTTATACAAATCAGTTCACCCATTCATAAATTTAGACCGAATGGAGTTATTCATTGTATAATGATTTACATAATACGCATAAGTTTGAAAAGCCATTACAGCTTGAAGTTTATTTCTTAGCACCTCCAGGGATCTTAAATACCTTTTAAAAGACATTTTTTTATTACTATTTATTAAAGAAAATTACACAGCTGATACCAGTAATTTATCCCATTAGGTCTTGTGTCTGATAAATATTTAGACATTACTGCAGTCATAGTGTCTTGGGATATCACATTCCTCAGAGCAGCCACAGATTCTCTTTCCACCTTGCTCAGTGCTGTTAACATCAGCACACGAGAGGGTAGAAGCCAAGGAAGCAGAGCTCTATGAACACAATTAACTAGGAGAGTACAGAGTAATACAGACAGTAACTAAAGACTATGACTTTAATCTGTAGTAAACTTGACAGAAAATCTAGCTTTAGCTTCCTTCCTTCCAAAGTATAGATCACATATATACTGCTTAAGTTAAAACTGTGTCTCTGATTCAGTGTTAACAGGTTGAGGTACCTAAAACTGCATATGAGAACCAAATCAATACCCAGCTGCTCATTCAAAGCTGTAGAAGCATCGAATTACTTCCCTTGACACCATATTGAAGATACTCATCACCTGTGCATCCCTGTGCCCTGAGCATGGATTTGAAAGCATAACCTTCTGCAACTGATCCCCAAAACATGATTAGTTAGTTGCTGTGCAATAAGTAGGTGTCAAATACAGAAAGTGAACTCAAGAGATCAGAGTCTGGATAGAGTAGCTGGAGTGAACTGGGATTTCACTGCCATCTACCCTCTTCCCGCTCTGGAGAAGGCACCTGTCCTTGCATCCAAACCGTCAGAAGAGGTGGATGTGTGTCTGTGCTTCTGCCTCTCTAGTCCACAGCTGGGTGCCCTAACACACATCCATCCTCATCAGTTGTTGAAGCTAATACAAAATAAACTCAAATATGCTTAATTATCAGCAGATGGCAACTAAATTTTTATGTTGTAAAGCTACTGGTACAGGTGAATATTTCACCTGAATGCATGCAGACTATATTCTGGAGTGTATCATTCTGCAGCACTCTTTCTTAGACCATATACAAAGCATTTCACTGAATATCAGGTTAGTATTCACATGGTTATCACTCCATGGCTTCAGTATACACCCTGATACTTCAGTACCCTTTTAATGCAATAGGTTTAACTCCAAGATTTTTCCTTATTATTTGGATGCCACTTCAGTAGACTTCACAGAATAACAGGGTAGTTACTGTCACTGTCTTATTTATACTGTGGAATTATTATAAATACCTTTTTATATGCTTTTTGTGCTTTGGTTGATGCCTGCATTTATAGGGACAGAATGATATTTATCAGTATATCTTGCACTCTGGCACATTTAATTAGTATGTCAAACTTGTGCTTGTACTTCTATTTCTGTTTCTAAAGCAGAAGCACTTTGCTCATAGTTTGGTGTCAGAATGCATGAAACCTCCTTGGCATAATGTGAATTAGAACCAGTAGCAAAATGAATGAATGATTAGCATTGGGCATGGATCCAGTGTTTGACATTCCACTCATTAGAAAGTCTACTCTAATTAACGTAATTGGAATCTACTGGGTGTGCCATTGATGGATTTGCTTGTCACCACAATTTTGTTTTATGTTCCATCAAACTCATTGGTGAAAACATGATGCATGTTGAGATTACCTTGTAAAGACCTAGTTCTTCAGAGAGATCTGCAAATTACAGCCTCTTGCTCCCACATTGGGACTTCATGAAGTCAAAGGGAGGCAGGGTGCATGCTAGTGAACCCCTTTGCATGATAATTATTTTCTCATAATCCATATGAGTTATACATAACAGACATATAACTTTGCTTTTATCTAGCACCTGGGGATTTCAAATGGTGTCCTAAACACTGAGGAATCAATTGAACCACTTTTCCTAATGATAATGGCACCTTTTCCTACAAGGGGTCACTGGAAGTACTCAGCAAACTCATTGGGACTATTCAATACATCATCAGATTCTGGCTGTAATTAAATGACTCTTGTAAAAACACTGTTATAAATAAAATTATATGCATTTTCTGACTGGTATACAGGGAATCTGTTATTTCCAATACCATACAGTAAATGATTAACAAAACCAGAATGAGACCAAGGACTCTGTTGAATGAAAACCAGCTCTTCAAGTTGCAACTTGAATCATTAGAACTACTAATTTACCTGAAGGTTTTTATCCTTTTATCTCTAATCTTGACACATCCATCTCAAATGCAGCCAGACATTTCACAAAGAACTTTTGATTTTCAACTTGAAGGTGTACACCTGTGCTGACTTTCCATCTTCTTTATATGGGTATATATATTCCATTAGATCAGGGTTCTCGTAATGGTGGGCAAATAATCTATTCTTGGTCTGGAAAATAGCATTGATATTAAATGTAAAATGAAGGTTTGATTTCCATTACACTCTTCTAGTCTAAGGCATAAAATTCTGTAAACAGAATGAAAGAAGATATATTTTAAGCTTTCAAAGCATGAAATGATTAAATGGATACCAGTAAAGCATGAAATGGTTAAATGGATACCAGTGGAAGGAAAATTTACATGTTGGGGAAGATATATAGACAAATCTAATTCCCTTTTATTAATATAAAATCTGTGGTCATACTTGGAATGAAACATGAATCCCCTGAGAAGTTTAAGGAATACATGCAGCAAGAAAAATACCATTGTTACCTCATGAATAATGGGCTTCAATAGATATGCATGACAAGAAGTATATTTTAGGTAACAGTATTGTTTATAGTAGTATGTTGAAAGATTAAAAGGATTTAACATTTCATTTATAATGTCTATTTTTTCATATAGCTTTCTTAAAACAGGTCTGTAGAATGTGTTGCTTTTTTACAGAAATTTCATGAGAACAGAAATACTCTTGTCATCTGTTGTTGTGGTTATTAATATAGGACTGTGGAAAACTTCCTCTTACCTAAACTGAGTCTGTGAAACTAATTGACATTTATTTAAAATCCAGTGAAGACTTACAGATGTTGTGATGAGTGAGAGAAGTTATAACGGTATCTGAAGATGGTACTAGAAAGTTAGGTAGGAGTTTCTGCTGACATTTGTGACCTATAAGTCACTGTTTGAGATCATCCAAATTAAAAATTAGAAGAATTGTAAAAATCATTGCAAAATAAAAATGGCCTCTCTTTTAATTCTTGTCAAACTATATTTAAAAGAAAGTCATGCAAGTATTTATAGTGCATGCCTCTAGAATCCCTAAAGAATTTCAATTTAAACAAATGTAAAAATGTCTTCTCAATAAAAAAATTCTTAATCCTTTGCTCACGATGAAATGTGTGTACATCTAAGGCAGTTTGTGGTAGCAAGTGCACCATATAGCTAACTGCAATTTTGTAGAATGCTCAATTTGATTAGGATTAAAAACTAGTTCTGTGGGAAAGTTAAGGTTTGGTGGACTACAATGAGGAACTCAAAACTTAATAGTACAAAAGAAGCCAAAGCATTTTCCGATAGTCTTTACATTCCATTAAACCTATGGTGAATTGGCAAGAATACTCAAATTGATGAGGAAATTAGTTACACTCTTGTGACAAGTATAGTTTTCATAACTTAAATTAGTGTTTTGGTGGCTCAGTAGAAAGATGGCATCTTCTTAGTAGTATTCATTCATCAAATAAAATTCAGCTTTTTAAACTTCAAGAAAAGTGAAGGTGTCTGAATTTAAGCTTTTGTACACATCTTGCATCTTCCAGTGATGACTTCTAAGCATTTTATTTCACTGTGAACCTATAACACAATATATTATTTCAGGCAACTATACTAGATTATTTCAGGCTATACAAAAAAGGAACATAACCCATACATTGTCCTGGAAATGCAAATTCAGAAAATTGTATTAAATATGAAAGCACCATATTCTAAAATGTAATTTTCCAATTCTACGCTAGAAGACTAAATAGAAAAAAAAAAAAAAAAATCACAAAAAAGAAGCACAAGTTCATCCTAAAAAAAAAAAAAAAAAAGAGCCAATTAAGATAATTACCCATGAAAAGCACTTTTATTTTGCAAGTCTCTATCTGCATGTCTCTCTGGAAGTCTGCATCTTCTGAACTGAAATGTGTTTTGCAATCTGTTTTTATGTTTTTTACTTGGAGCATATTTGTAAAGAGCATAAAGTTGCTTTTCCTCTTTAATTTCTTGTCATACACAGCTTGTTTCTGAATAATGTGTGAATTACAAAATAATCATAGGTCTGGAGCAACTAAAGATCTATTGCAGTGGTTTGTTTCATGACCTTTTGAAGGGCTTCCAAATTTTTCAGAGTTGCTGAAGACTTTCTCATTAGGAGCATTTTGCTAGTAAGATCAAGCTCATCTTTTCTCTGCCATCAAGAAGGGGATGTACATTTTTCTTAGGCTACTGAACCAACACAGTCACCCACTGTGGGATACAGGTCTGTGTCTTTCTCAGGAGAGATACCTCAATTTTTCAATATCAGAAGGGATTTGCTCTGGAATTTTACTTTGGCCCCCATCAATACTGGATTTTTTGAGCACACTTATGGATCTACCAATGAACAAGTATTAAACAGGTAGTGCAACACAGAAGAGCAGGATGTTGGATTAAAAAAAAAAATATTCTATGAACATTTTCATGGATCTTGCTAGAGGTAAATAAGAAGTAGATATCAGATTTATATACTGAAACTGTGAATAGTTTAGATTTTTTTCAGCTAATGCCACTGTTAACAAGAGACTGTTGAAATGGGCTACAATTTTGGGACATCAGAAATCTAGACTATGGCACCCCAGCACCAATGTTGGTAGGGCTTATCTGCACTTTGGCCAAAAGAAATTTAGTCCATTTGTTAAGTGGTAGGTTTTCCACATAGTATCAAGAGAGATGAGATTCTCAGTGCCTTAAAATGTACAAAAGCAACCAATCATGCTGATTAGGGAATGATTTGAAATAGCCTAAGACATTTGGAGGGTCTGTGGTCTTTTTGATAATTCTTCCTATATTACTTTTTCCTATTTGTACTAAGAAACACACATACACCAAACAAAACCAAAACCAAAACCAAGAAAACCCCAACAGAACCTCATCTGGCAACTTATATATGGTATAAATATATATATCATATAGAAATCTTAGTCTGGCAGTTCATATAGTGCATATAAAAAAATTTATTTTAGTAGGTTAGTCTTATGATTGTCATGATGTTCCCTGAAAGTCCCCTATAGATATTTGTAATTTCTACATCATGATTCTTATACAGTGATTCAAGATTACCTGTAAAGAAAATTTCTTTTAAAATTAACCTTGTATTAACTTTTAAAAATATAATGATTAAACTGTAATTAATAAATTGTAACCATGATTCATTAAGTTCATACTTGTAATCCAAAAGTGAAGTCTAACCTCTCTTGTTTGCCAGCAAGACACGCTGGGTAAAAATTATCTTGACATTTTATGTATGTATAAATAACAATAAATGTATATAACATTCTTTTTTACTGTATTTCACAGCCCTTTTCTTTTCTTACTCACCCCAAAAAAATAGAAACAAAAAACTTATTCACAGACTCATAGAAAACAGATATAAAGGTCATATGGTTCAGAATTCAAAAGTTAGCCTTGAGCAGGGATAGGGGTTTAAATAAGTTGGTATATTGCATCACTGAAAAATGTAGTTTCACAGAGCCAGCACCTCATTGCAATCTCACAAATTTTGACTTAACTACACTGTAATTCTTGATTTATACTAGACTCATAAGATCTGCTACATTCTGAATCCATGTCCTTTTTAAGACTATCTTGTAACCAAACTGCCACACAGATGGGACCATTTCTGTTCCCAAGTATCATAAATTTAATTTCTGCTTCTTTAGACAGCCTTTTTTTAAGAACATGACTAGTAAACATTTTTATATTTTTCAATATTTGCTTAGTATGTTTTAAGTTAATGTGTTCCAATTTAATTTACTTTTAATAGTAAAATCTGCAATAATACATTTATAATGTGTTACATTTTTATACAGTTATTGAGAACTTAATAAACTTTTAACCTCTTAGTTAAAATAGGCATTGTACAGTAGCAATCCTTTCTGTGCCATTGTCTGGGAGACTACCGACATGGCTAAACGGGAATAGCAGGCAATGGCTGGGTGAGGCGAATTACTGTAGCTCTGTAAAAGGCGAAGCAGGGACCTCTCAAACTAAGCCTGCACAGGTCTACTGCTGCAGTTTTTCCATTTCCACCAGTTTGAGGAGAAGGCAGAGCAAAGGTTTCTCGTCTGGGACAGGCATCTTAAAGAGTCATATGAGTGACACTGCATTGATTTGTGGTTCCTAACAAGTGAAACAAGCTTGCATTTTCTCCAGTCAGTGTGTGCTATGTGGACTGAAAGCTAAAAAAGGATAGACAGTAAGTAAAACTATACTTGTAGAATTACACCCAAAAATAGTATTAGCAGGTTTTCTTCCAAACTATTCTATAAGTCAATTTCTGCCAGGTTCAAACAGCTGAATAAATAGCTCCTGGCTTGTTGATATAGCAGGATAAAAAAAAAGCTCTAATTTATCACAGTTTATCACATGCATTTATCCTTACGTCTTTTTGCCAGGGTAAGCATATAAGATGTGCATAGCAAATTTGTGCCTGTTTGTATGAAAATTGGATGAAGAACTGGGTTAAAGTGCTATTCTTAATCACAGATGAAATGTTACCGACTGACTGAAAATCCATTCTCATCTATGTCTTTGCCCATCAGATTTTGAACTTTGGTCCTGAGCAGTTTAATGTAAGTTACTCTCCTTAAAATAGCGCTTCTTATTAAAGCTCTGTGTAATAAGTACCACTTGTACATTAAAAGCTGCATTATACGCACCATAGAAAGAATTCTTGTGAAAAGGTCTGTTTATCTCATCAGAGTGAAATGATATCTGTGTAGACATAATGTATAGTAGATGTATAGATATATATATGCAGTATCATGTTGCATGTTATAATACACTTTACAAATTGCCTAGAATTTTAAAAATTATTTTCAGTATGACATACTGCCAACAAAAACATGGCACTATAGCTTAAGAGTTTGTATTATTTTGTTATTTCAGTTTTTTCTTTTCTTAATAATGAGAAAGAGAATATTGATTTTGGATGTAACCATGAAAGAATGATGATTAAAAATTACAGAAATCTTTTGTCCCTGAAAGGTCCTTATAGCTCTCATGAAATTTTGAACTAGTGTACTTTGTTACCTCACAAATCATTAATATAGGCCAGCAGTAAATTGTGGATTGGCACACTGCCCAGCATAGCACCAAGATCAAGCCTCTGCTTTCTAGTAAATTAGAACCTAGGTCTTTATATCAGAGGCACACACATTTATGGAGGCATTAGATGTGAAATAATCTTTCATTTGCCATTTGCTTTTCTACATGGCTAGCTTTAAACTAGGTCATGTAAAGAAAGTTATTTGTAGAATCAGGAAAATCTACACTAAATAGACCTATACGGTGCATTCAACAGCAAGGAGGATTTGCTGAGATGCATCTGAAAATTACCTTAACTCTTAATTGGGCAATTATAGTTATATGTGTGAATCACTATGTGTAGGCTTACAAGATCATGCATTTCATGTGCATGATGACAGAACACACAACAGGACCAAATCCAATTGAAGAAGTGGGCCCTTTTGGTAGCATGAAATATTAATGAAATTAAAGCATTGGAATGAAGCAAGGAAAAATGACACCTTTTAAAATTGTTAGAAACACTTTAATCCATTACTTGTTGTATTGTAGTGATTACCAGCAATTTCTTAATCACAGTTTGTGTAACTACTTGCCATTTGTTTGTATCTAAAAAGAATTAGCTCAGATAGTTTCTAGCAAGTCATCAACATTACTTAAAAAAATGTAGCTAAACAGACAGACTTACAGAGTTGTTGATAGATTGTCTTTCATGATCAGTAGATGTGAAGATATTTCATAGCAGCCCGTTCCCTTCAGGTAGTTATGCAATAAGAGCAATGATTTCCCCAAATTGTTCTTTTCCTTTGAACTCTGCTGTATTTTAGTGGCCTTTTGGATGTAGCTTTCTCCTCAGTATTGTCCCTCTAATCTGTATCACCTGGGGTGTGAAGATGGAGCATGAAGATAAAGCAAGTGATAACATAGCTCCTGTTAAAGCCCATTTGCAACTAATGATAATGTAAGAAAGGCAATCCTGGAAGACTGGATTCCAAGGGATTTTTACAGGTTTTCAGTCATCTGTGTACTCTTCTTAAATTAGTTACACACCTGAAAGCCTGTCCTTTTTGTTGGGCATCAGCAATTACTGACAACAGTCCTAACTCACAGAGATAATTTTGTAAGAAATGTCTTGGATTCTCAAGAAGAAGGAAACCTCTGATATTTTTGATGCTTAAGCCTGCCAGTTGCTTCCACTGCGCTCTCACTTTGTAAAAGGAGTATACTTCTAATGACTGTTACTTACCCAGAGAACAAATGTTTTAATAAGGAATGAAAAATTTCTACCCAATATAGCCTGTATTATACAGTATCTCAGGTACCTCTAAATTCCTGGAGCCACAGTGGAAAGGCCAAGGGACAGGTTTCACCTACTCCGTGCTTCAGTTCATCCATGCTACACCAATTGTCACTGTCCCCAGCAGGACAAACAGCCATGAGGTGGCACGTGGGTGGTCAGGGGGTGTGTGTTGTACACTGACAAGACTTAGGCAGACACTTAACAATGCTTCATTTTCAGAACAGAAAAAACAGGCTTCCATTTTGATGACAGGATTACCAAATCTTGAAATTAAGTATAATAAGCCCACAAATAGTTAAGTGGATACAAATAAACTCAATGGAACTACACCTGCTTATTGAGTTTGGCAGAGTATAATTACTCCAAATATTATTGTAAAATCATCCTTTCATGTGTATGCTCAGAGATAGATGTATACAGATATAGGCTTTGTGGGTGGCTGATAGAAGGGGCCTTCTTTAAGTCCTACAGGCATTTAATATACAAATATTTTCTATGGTTTCCTTCCTCAGACTAAATAATATTGCCACAGCCAACATAAACATGTGAACTCACCAATAGGTGGAAAATGGTGACTGAGATGTGAAAAAAAAAAAAAACTAAAAATTTTTACTCCAATAATGAAATACTGAGATTTTTGCTCTAGATAAGACAAATAAACAGTTCTGAAATCAGCCTATTGCACACAAAATCCAGGAAGACTGAACTATTTACTGAGTTCTAGAAAGATTTTTGTGCCACTTCATAACCATTATGAGTCAAAAAAATTAGACAGGGAGATTGCAGCTATAGGTGGCACAGACATGTTTGGAGTTCAGGTTGCTTCTTAGAGCTTTTCTTCCCCCATACATCTGAAGTCTGGGTTTCTTTCTTTGCAGACTATTTCTGGATCTTCAGGGCCAGAAACTGTATTGGGTAGTAGCATCTGTCTCTGTAGGGGCTGAGAGGCTTCAGGCATTTTTAGACCCTTTTGGTGTCCCCCATCTATTCCTCCTTTGCCACAGCTCTGGCTACATCAAACTGCAGTATGTAATCAGAATACTCTCCAAGCATTACACTTTCTTAAGGGAACAGCAAAGTGTCTGCTTGTTCCAGTTTGCTCTCTCAACTAGACACTTCAGGTGTGAATCACACTGTCTCCACATACATTGCTAGCTAAGAAGGGAAGCAATGGGAATATCTGATAAGTAGAACTGTCAGTAGTTTGATTATAACATAGATGATCAAGTCCAGCACTTGTGAGGACCACTAATGTTTTATTGCTCTGGTTTAATTTGAATTCAAGACTACTTATCAGAAATGGCCTTTAATTGACAGAAAAAAAAAAAAAAAAAAGTATAGGTGATGAGATGAAGGGGTTATAAATGGATTGTACTATATATAAAGTGAAGAATACCAAGTTACCCAGGCAGACTCCACCTCTGCATTTTAGTATATTCACAGATGAAAATCTCAAAGTGCGGTGAAACATCTTTAAAGTGCAGCACATGAGAAAAATGGTGCTTGGACAAGGACAACAGATTGGTAGCATCAACTCAAATGTGGATTTACATCTGTTTCAACGAATTTGGGATCTGATGGCACTTAAGCTAATGATAGTGTAAGCAAATAAATAAGAGCTCAGAAGAAATGAGTTATTAAAAGGAAGGATACAATAAAATGTAACTTTATTTCATGTATTATATTGCTGAAAGTGAATTCAAAGCTCTTAGCAAGAAACATGTGAAAAGTGAAGCTAAGAAAGGAGTAAATGGGATGCTGTAAACATTTAGAAGATCTGTGGAAACATTTAGAAAAATGGTGAAATTTACATATTTACACAAGGCTGGAATACATGACCCTGTCTGATTTAACTTTCTTGGAGACCATGACTAAAGAAATACTTCTGGTTACAGGAAATGCATAAGCCTATGACTACTAAAAGTACACACATAATGGAAAAAACAGAACTAGGCAATGATTTTTGAGGGATTTCTTACCATTATCATGGAGTGATAAATGAGTGTCTGTAATCATAAAGCCTATTTATTCTGTGCTCTATACTAGTATTCAAGATGTTAAAAAACATCAATAATGCAACACAAGAATATGGAGAGTGAATAATCTATTCTGAAGGACTGATTGAAATAAATTCTGCAGAAACAAAAAAAACTTATCACTTTTAGACAATGTCATTTAATTTGAAAGAGAGGAAAAGTAAGAAGGGTGTTCAAAGTGCATAGAGGAATAGTTTGGCAGTTCAGAGTGGAATTGTTCAAGGTAATAAAAATATTAAAAACTAAGACTGCAAAAGAGTTTAACAAAGTAGAACATGTATCTGCTCTAGAGTTTGTTATGACTATTAGTATTCAGAGGTGCTGGGCTATATGAGACGGTGATAAATCAGGCAAGATTTGCAAAAGTCTCAGAAATCTCTATGTGAATCTCTCAGAATGTAAAGCAGTGTTGTTCTGCAAGGCGGGACAAATGCTGAGAGGGAGACTATGCTACAGTATGTGAGGAAAAGACATGTAGAACACAAACTCCAAGAAACATAGCTTTAAAGTTTTTATTTAAAGCAAATTAACTTGTTTTCAGAAGGCTAATCATGTAAGAAGGCAGGGATGAGAAAGTTTCCTCTTAATCATTTGTATCTGATTGAGAGACAGAGAATATAAAAGCTAGGTCCACAGGAATAGCTATTATCTGCAGTTAGCCTTTGTAATGCAGCAGTCTTACCTTGTCTGGCAAAGTCTGCACCAACTCCTGATGCTCAGGAAATTTTCTTGGCTTCATCTTACTTCCTTTTAATACACAGTAGTCTCTCTAAAATAAACCGTAATTCTGGATTTGACTATTAATGTCACTAAAAATTGACTGAAGTTTGCACCCCCAAGAGCAATACCCCCAGGCCATCACATTTGTCCTCCTTCCAGCTCTCTGTCATCAGCAGAAGAAGATCTGGGGTTTCCCTAGTGCCAGGCTGGGCTTCACCTGAGCCCTTCAGGCGGCCTGAGAAGCCCAGGGCCCCGTCTGTTTGATGTGCACTGTTTTCTTCACTGTTTTGTCCACTTCTGTCCAGGCAGCATGATAACTCATTAGTGACACTGCCAAATTAAATATATTGAGAAGTGTTAACCTCAAGCTGAGTCTCAGTACCTATGACATTTAATGTAGATTTTACTAATGATGTGTTAGATACCAAATAAAATATCTGATTAAGGATTAAGTTAAGTTACAAAGAGGTGGAATCAAATTAAGGATTAAGTTAAGTTACAAAGAGGTGGAATCAACCATATTACTATAATATTTGAGATGGGAGAGATAATTTCAAGAGGTTAGACTACTTGTGAGAATAACTATGGGCACTACAATAAAAAAATCTTAGTTTTATTGTTCAGTGCAGTCAAATGTCAGAATAATGTATAATATACTATAATATGAGAATTTCTACATTATTTGATGTTATGGCAGAGAAATAAACATATTTCTTCCTCTCACTTTTATTGTCCAGTCAGTAAAATCCTCCTGCCAACCAATGGGGCAAAAATTGGGCATATTCCAATTTCAGAGTGTCATTGCATACTGATGTTATTTGAAATATATTTTCAAGATGGGGCAGATTTGAGAGAAAATATTGGATACAATTAAGGGACCTGGATATATTTCTTGGCAATTTATTAGCTGTTCGAAATGGAAATATTTCCTCTGATTAAGTCTGTGAATGAAACCATCCCAAATACAGGATGGCAGTTAGATATTAGTGATAAAAGTGCATCGTACTAAGAATGATTAATAGAAAGAGAATTTATTAGCTTTTTTTTTTTTTTTTCCCGTACTGGAAAGACAAACAGAATTTTGGATCAAATGAACAATTTCACTAATCAGTAGTATAATTTAATAAATTTTATCTAACAACCTATATCTTATTTAAAACGTATTTTGTTTCACATCACCTATTCAAACAAACAAAAAAATCCCTGAATGCTATAACAAGCACACTGTATTTCCCTGAGTAGAGAGAAAAATATGCACGTTTATTTCAGTATTGTGGTAACATTGATAAGCTTGACTCATGGAACCTACTGTGCCAGGGATATAAAGTGACACTTACTTAAGATTAACGAAGAGAAGAATCGTAAAAAACAAAAGTAAATTCTTCAGGAGAAAGCAGAATATGTATATGTTTATCTGTTTAAGACTTTCTAAGAAAGTAAGCTGTCACTAAAAACTAAAGACCAAGAGACAATATATATTTTCATAGTTGTAGTCCAACTAGGAACAAATAGAGACAGAAAAGAATATAGAATTAATTTAAAAAAATCTCAACTTTAATTTTAGTACAGAATGTGTTTTTCTGCACCTAGGGTAGCTATTATTTCTGTTTGGACCAGCCAAATGCAACATGCTGTATTACCAACCAAGTGACAATGTATATTACGAATAGTTTTGTTAAAATAAGAAGTGATCTGAGCCTTTGGCCATCCTTCAGACCAAATTGAACTCAAACCTTTGACATTTCAGTTACATTGTCTCCTGCCTCATCTTACATTTCTCGTGGTGTAGTGGCAAGCTGAAATGCCCAGAGGTCTGATATTCAAAAAGGGCAGTGATAGGCACCTTGCCACTTCCTGCTGGACTATGGATTTGTCAGAGAAAGAAAGTTAGACCTGTGGGGAGGGGACTTTTCCTCCTTTAAGGCAAATACTGTTGGTAGGGAGAGGGCAGGCCCTTTCTCCATGATGCATGATAACCTCTAAGGAGAGCACTGATGATGGATGGCTGCCAAATTTCCCTGAAAGAATGTTGTTATGCCCTAAAGAAAGAACAATACCACACTCTTCCCGAATTCACAGAGAGTTTACTTAGTTTGGATACAATAGACCTAATGAATATTCCATTAATAAAAATACCAATGTATTTTCTATATTCAATTAGATCTATCTGGAAGAAAATCAACAAAATCTTACACAATTATTTCTCCCTGGATTTAGAAAACTCAGTCATTAAATTTCCTGTCTCAAATAAACTTAATACATTTTCAGGTTTTCTAACAAAACAGAATCTGATCTGTAGCTTGCAGTAATGTATCTTTTTAAGCTCATGAGAGGTATTGACTGGAAGGATACCAAGTATTCTGTGATTAAAAGTGTATTAATCATTTACTGAAGATTATTGAATGATTCAAGATGAATTGTCTGTTTATATAATTGATGCCAGTATGATTAATCCAGATCTCCTGCTAGGTTTAAGAGGACAGAATTAGAGATATAACTACAAGAACCCTCTTGATCCACAGTTAGTATGTCAATAGCTGTTGCATCCTTTAGCTAAATGAGTGGGGAAATGTTGTATGGAAAACTAAAGTACTTTAGTAATTTCTGAGTTCTTTTCCCCACAATAATGGAGTTTATATAAATCATTAAAGATGTGACAGATGGGAAGGTTGTAATGTTTGTGACACACACAGACACAAACACCATTTTTCTGAGTAGAATTCTACATACTGACAATGAAATGCTATGGGTCTTGCTCAGATAGTATCACAAAATCATTAGGATGTTCGTGTGTGGAAAGGGTATACTTTATCTGTATGACTAAGAGCTTTGTATTCAGACACTAACAGCCAGAAGTTGGTCTTAAAGCAAAGAGAAAGCCAGCACACACCCACAGACGGTCAGCTAGAAACTAAGGGTGGATCTGTGAGAAGCATCTATACTTACTTTAAACAACTTTTGTTGATTAAGTTCAGATTCAAAGACTTTTTTGTCATACTCCCTGAATCAAAATTTTAGAACAGCCTGGCAGCTAAAATATGTGACAAGAAGTCACAAAATCTGACTTCTGCTTCTATCTGTCATCAATCTTTTTGTGCAACTTACAGCAAACAGTTTAACAATTACTGTCTCTCTTCTCTAGACTCTAACACAAATACTGTAAAGCACTAGGTGCATGAAAGTAGGGTAAGCTAAATTGGTGATACTTGCAAAGGATTTGGAAACTTCAGCAAGGAGTGCTTATAGAAGTACAAAGTAGTGATGGCTATGTGATAAACTAAGGAGAGTGTCACATTCCTAGTAAAGTGGGAAAATTGATTATTTATTTCTTTTGGTGGAGTTTAGACACCTTAGAAGCATATATTATAGATTTATTTTAAAAATAATCTATACTTACACACTTTAGATTTTATATAAATTGGAATGGTTTTGTGTAGAAAGTTCAGCATCCTTACAGAAGTACAAAATCAAAATTAATGCAAGGACATGTTTGACTATAGAAAGTGGTGTCCTATATGTCATGTTACTATCACTGCTTCTCCACATTCTCTTGAGGGTTGCATTTGTAAACATTTTTTTTTTTAATGCAGTTATTAATAATTTTCATTTATTGTCAAAATGAATATTGATTTACTTCTGAAATTTAGTTTATCTCACATTACTGCTAGCATCAACAAGATAACAGATGCTATTGGCATTGCTGAAAGCCAAATGTAGGATTATGCCCACTTATTATCTTGAGCAGCCATGCAAGCTAAGCTTCAGTGAGTCCTATACAGGCAGCAATATTCATATATTAAATCTGACATGCAGTGAAGATATCACAGGAAAAAAAAGTCACTTTATCCTGATTTCCCAAAAAGCTGTGGTTTATGTGATCACACTATATTTCTGCCTATATTTCTCTGTCTTTCACACAGAAACTTTGGAAACATTCGGCCTATTAACAAAAGTACTCAGTATCAGGTGGCTATGAAAAAGTGAGGGAGAGCATCTGAATGTGCCTTAAGCTGGAAGTGGGATCTTTGCTGACATAAACTCATGTGTTGAAGAGATAGATGATGACTTCTAGAGTTTGTGTTTACCACCACATTCCAATAGTCACTACCATCATTGGCAGAAGCTGTGCTACACTGACTAGCAAGAATTCCACTAGCAGTCTCAGAGAGCAAGGAAGCATTTGCACATTGTGTGTTGTAGAATAGAATATAAGCAAATTAATTTTCTCTGTGGAACTATAACCCCAAAAAATCTACTTTGTACAATCTTAGGATCAATATTTTGAAACAAAAGCAAATTGATCCCCAGTGCCAGTCCAATATTTTAATGATTGTAATGTAAGAGATAAATAACAGAGTTGTTTCAAATTGTTTATTTCTGTGTTCCTATTTCAGTGAAAATACATTCTTCTTCCAGTCATTGCTGGTACAAAACCTGTAGTGCAATGTACAATGGAGAGAGTCAACTTAAACAAGCTAAAACCCAGGGCATGTGACAAGTATTCTGTATTTCAACCAGTTTTTTGAGAAGGATGAAACACTCTTACGTCAAGCCCTGATTTTGAACTGAAGGCAACAACTCCTGTTACTATGCACCACTCTGGTGTTAATTCTGTTCTGCTAATATTCTTCTGCCGCATTTTATAGCTACAGGAATGTATCACTGGTTTTCTTGAGCTCATTCAAATGACTCCTGGGTGTATGTATATTAGAACAGAGTTTTCCAAAAGGTTCTTTTGAAATTATTTTTTAAAGCGATATAATTTTGCTATTTCATTATATTAAACACAGGAAAATGTCACATAGAATTTACTGCTATCAATATGTGTGGTAAATCTTCTCATATTCTCACTTAATCATTTGTATATTTTAGGAAATTAATTTAATCAAATGTTCATTAGCAGTAATAATTAATTATAGCAAAGTTCATCAGACAACATATACGTGTTGCCAAATGATCACTATGATGTTCTTTTGACAGAGTTGTTACAGCACAAATGTTCATGCATTTTTATGTAGACATTTTACCAGCATGACATACTAACTAGAAATCTGCACTTACAGCTCTATAAATTACAGATGCACTAAATATTATTGAAATATATTTTACTTCCATTGATTGCATAGGTATTGATTATAAATGCATATTCAAATACTGTATAGATCATGTCTGCACTGAAAAAATTGTTATTTTCAATGCTAGTTATTGCTAAAAATATCCTACAAATTATCCGCAAGAATAATTTTTTTAGTAATCTATCAGTAAATTGAAAATCACCCCTATTCAGAAATTCTGCATATTTTATCAGGAGTAGCATGACTTGAAATTTGTGTTACCTGGGAAAGGATAGGATTGTTGTTAAGGCATATGGCTTGGTGGAAGCGTATTCAATCACTTTGCCACAGGTTTCCTGTAACTTCGAGTAACTTATCTCGTCTGTCTATGGTTCGTTCCTTTATTTATAAAATAACAATGAGAGCTTCCTTTCTGAAATATTGTTTGCTCTATCCATTAATATTTTGGGGTGGGGAGGGGGGAACATCACTATATTTTTCTCCAAGACTTAACAAAATGAGGTGATATTCTTGGTTGAGACTTTCAGATATAGCCACACTATATAGTAATAATACAATTATTGTGAATCTGACAAAAGCATTAATTAAATTGCTCTTTCTGATTCTTAAAAACACTGCTGGCTCCTGAACATTCCATGCTCCAATCGGGCAGATGAAAACAGAACAGAAATTTCAAAATAAATCCCTGCTAAAACTGTGAGAAGTTTCTCTGCTTCTCTTTCCCCAATGTTTAATATGTTTTCATACGTTTCTGGTTGAGAAAGTCTCACATGGGCAGACAAAGCCTTGGTTTTCTTTGAGCTATTCAAGAATATTTCTTGGTATTATATTAAAATTTGCCAATGATGTTGGAGAATAGTGACAGTGTACAATTAATGCCTCTGCCAAAAATGTGTATAAGTAATTAGTGGTAGCTAATAACCTGGGAGATAGCAGAAATATTTTGTTGAATCTTTTTCAAAAGCTAATGAAAGATGAGCATCCCTGAGACGTCATAAAAAAAGTTCCAGAAAGACAGGTAGATCCAGCTCGGCCTGTCTTTATCAAAAATTACCAGAAGACTGAAAGACATAGGCATAGGCTCATAATCAAAGTGATTGTTCCTAGTTGGGTTGATCTGCTTTTTTTGAATAGAATCCCTGTGTGGACTTGCAGCTGGGAAACACCATGTAGCAAATTTTCCTGCAGTATTTGTTGAATCCCAGCCAAAGAAAGCCAAGTATATTTGGCTTAAACCTGTATGGATCCTTCACAGTACAGTGACAGTTCATCTGTACTTAAGTTCTGGCACTGTTAGAACTGGAAACTTAATGTTTGAGTTTCCCTTAGCTCACCCCCCAGAGGCAAAGATACATCATGACTCTTCAGTGAACATGTTGTATTAGAAAACCTTGCAATACCCAGACACAACATGGAAAAATCAGACTAGGGAGACTTCTTTGGCTCTACATTTTCTTGCTTTTGTTGGTATGAGTCAGAACCATTAATTGAGTGTAGTTTTCTTTTTGAGATGTTTTACAGTCCTGCAATGTTTTTCATTGTGGAGTCAGTGTACTGGAGTGCCAGCCAAGAATAACAATTAGCTACTTAGCCTGTCCAGTTCTTACTTGAACTGGAGTGTTAGATCAGCCTTTCAAACAATGGTGACAACATCTCTATTAAAGTTAGGGCCTGGTTCAGTAAAAAGGGTCACATACATCTGTGTTAAATCATCTTGCTAAATCTTTCAATTTTTATTACACTCCTTGTATCATCCCACTGTCAACATGGAGCAAACCAGCAGATTTCAGGTCCATTCTTGGGAAACCTGCCCACTTTCACTCACCACAGCAATAGCATATGAGGACAAACCTGTTTGGTATTTTTAAAAAGCTGAAATGAAAATGCATGACCAGGGTTTTATGAAAAAGTCATGCATTCTTTTAATTCAGAGGAAAAAACCCTACAGTTTTGGAGTGCTTAAAAGAGTGGATAATGCTCACAAATTGGTTGTTGTTCTTCTTAGGTTACCAGACAGAAGTCTATTCTTTCACCTTAGCAGAGGAATTTAACATTGGTAATTCTTGTTAATTGCTATCAGCTTTCATTAGGATTTTTCTGTCAGCATGTGTTGTACAGCAACTGTATAGACCAACTGTGTTTCTAATTTGAAACAGTAAAATGATAGAACTGATAGATCTTTTCAAAGGTTTTATTTTTTTACTTAGAAGTTTGGGAGAAGAGAGGAAAAACAAATGCCCAAGTAGGCAAATTAAAATATTAGATCTGCAGAGTCCTAAATGACAATATCAGGGACATATGTTTACATCATGTAGAGTCCAAGACCTTCCTTTTATGTTATTATACAGAATCAGATAAGGAAACATTGTGCAATAGTCAAGATGAGACTACTTCAGCCATGGACTGGGTCTAGTTAATTCAACTTTAAAAAAAAAAAAATCTATGCAAGGCTATGCAAGGGTCTTGTCCTGCCTGACAAGTAAAAGTCATGAATTTTGCAGAGTGAAAACAGAGTTAAACATAGTTGTGTATCACTTTCTTCTGGCTGAAGACAACCTGATCTACTCCCCCTGAGCAGGAAGCCCTGTGTTACTGAATAACTCTTTTGATGTATTTCAGGAGCATCTGGTTGCCAGTTACTGGCTGAAGATAATGATGGGTTATATTTTCACCTGTTACTCTTCCACATCCCTGAAGTTTCTAGTTTGTCCAATTATGAGGCTTTGCCCTGTCCCCCATAGGCAGAGGATAAAGAATCAACCCTTCCACTGGGGAATTAACACTTAAGTCACCAGTTTTTCAGGCTGAATCTTGGCTGAATGCAGGTTATTAAAAAGGAACATTTCTTTCCACCTTTGTTCTGATTATAGAAATCTCACGTTTGATCCCCAAGCAGCCTACTGGGAAACTCTTGTGGTCTTACATAAGAGACCAGGGTAAGCAAAATAGGGAGAGATAAAGAAATAAAAACTACTGTAGAAGAAGGCACTTATCAACCAGTAAACATAACTATGCATCAAATCTGCAATACAGTATATATGTTCCCAAAATTCCTCCCCCTTTTTTTAAAAAAGATTTCTTCATCTGGTTTTGAAGGTAGAGGCAATTTCTTTTAATAGGAAAATGATTTGTAGAATGAAACAATAACAAACATGGGTGAGAAATAATACAGTGTTGAACATGATATTATAATGCCAGCCTACTTACAGACTGAACTGAAAACTTCTGGCACAGGTTTCTTTCACTTAAATTGAGCTTATAATTATAGAATTTAATATCTTAACCCATACTTTCACATGTGATGTAAGAAGCACTGATGTCAGGAGGTACTAAGCTGTGCTAGTGGTACACAAAAACTTATTAAATGCCCCGTACCTTTTGGAAACCACCACTACCTCCATTTGTGGTCTCTTCTAGGAATATTGCCCCACTAGAAACTGTGGGTTATATGTTACCCATGTTACTGGAAGTATCTCATATCTGTCTGTGAGCTGGAGCTGTTTGAGCATAATTCAAGACTATTTGTTTTGTATAATGACAGAACTTGTAAACAGCTCTCTGTTTCTAATAAATGAGTTAAACTCTTAATGAGTATTGCAGTAATGAATCCATAGAGGAGGACATATCTTATTTATATTGTTACCAAATTAAGAACATCATCAAAAAAGCAGTTAAATAAGGTATGTAAAAACTACAATTATTATCATCAATCACTTCCATAAGATAGCAAATATGGAGAGCATAGAGAAACCCTCATATGCCCTAGAGACAAGTGTCACAAAGACAGGTGCTGATAATGAAAGGTATGCCAAGATTATTTTTCAGGGAAAACAAGATAGGAATTTCTGTGAGAAAATAAATTTTATGGGGGGATTAGAAGGTGATAAAAGGTGGGGGCGGGGAGTACATGAATTGGTTCATTGTAGCCTCAAGAAGAGGTGTTAGAGAATGTAATAAAGAATGCAATAACAAACAGGAATGAAGGAAGAATAAAAAAAATCCAGAAGTGAAACTGAAGAGACAGCTTTATTGTGTGATTTATAATGAAGTTTTGTGGGACTTCAAACAGGAAATGATCTTGAATTTGATGTTGTTAAAAAAATAAAAAGGAAATTGATAAGAAGATTCAAGAAGTGATTTGATATGATTGAAGCAGAGTACCTGGAGATAATTTTGTCAGTGGTGTTTTATAGAGACACTCCCAGGAATAGGGAGATGGGAGAAGAGAGAAAGCGAGTGGAGAAGGTTTTATTAAGTTATATCAGTCAAGATGAGAGAACACAGGATGAGAGAACCAAATTTTTAGCAGCTGGCATTCTGAGATGAGAATGAGGGTTGATGATGCTGGACAAGACAAAATGCCAAAATTATTCCAACTAAATTTATTGCAGTTTCCACAAGAACTGAGCTTTTTCTTTATTCATTATTTCATCTGAGGAAGAAGGTTCATTAAATGCATTCACCAATATCTGCACAGGTAATGAAAACGGTGTATTTCCTAGAAAGGCTTTGTAGGAATACACATAACATCGGATCATTCCTTCCCTTGAGAAAGGAGGATTTAGTGAATAGCACAGAGGCAAATGTTGTATAGCAGTCTTAATCTTTCAGGTTTGGTTTTTTTTTGTTTGTTTGTTTGTTTGTTTGTTTGTTTGTTTTTTTTATCTTCCAGCCCCCTCCCCGATCCCCCATTCCCCTCCCCCCGTCCAGGAATAAGAAAGAAAATAAATGTATACTCACTTGGGACAGGAACACCAGGTTTTGAGCCAAGTTCTTTCCAACCTTCGTATTCATTTGAACTACTTATGCTCACAAGGAGGCTGGATATAATGATCATGGATTCAGCAAAGAGAGAACTTCATACCACATTATTTTATAATGCATATTTTCTTTAATAATCACAGTAAACCGTAGGAAATAAAAAAGTTGAGCTAGGTCTTATGAGTCCTAACCACAGTGCAGAGCAGCCTGCACAAGTGCAGGGCTTGTAGTTTTAAAAGTTGTGAGTTCACCTCTAAGTTTTAGGTCAGATAGATGATTTTTCCTTTTCTTTATTGAAAATGTGCACTTGTGTAATGCAGAGGCATATCTCTGGTGCTTGTGAAAATTGTCAGAATGACAGTTCTGCAGGACAAAAGTAGGTCAGTTCTGTGAAGAAAGAAGAATTTGGGTAGCAGCATAAAAACTTCCCTTGCCCTGCCAGTATATTCCAGTTAAAGATGGACCAGGTCTAATATTTCCAAGAACAACCCCTAGAGGACAGAATAGAATTTGCAGGGCCATTCCTGGCCTCCCTGTTGGGGCTGTAAGAGTGGTGGCACTGGACAGTTGCTGTGGTGGACTTCGTACTGCGGACACCTCTGCCACAGCCTGCAAACATTACCAGCTTGCTGTACTTTCAGCAGAAGCCACAAAACATCCTCACTTTTCTGAGATATTCAATGTTTGTTTCACTGAAAAAGAAGTGAGAGCAGGAAGAAAACTGCAAGGACATGCAAGAAACCAAAACATTTTTGCTACCTTTTTTACTTTTCCCAATAACTTTTTTTGTTAATGCCAAACATGGTGACATTATGTTCACATCAAACGTGATGTAAAATTGCACTTGTCAATCATTTAGTTTGGCAGAAATGCAGAGGAGGAAATGTTGAGCCAAGAAATGTTTCTCCTCTTCTCCCTCATAAAATGGAGAGCTCAAGAACAAGTGGGAGTCTGTTCATTCTGTTATATTAACATGTGAGGGACTGTCAGTATTTCCAGTACATACATTCATTTTTAGATGATTTTAATTTAGCAGTGGACATTTGATAGGGGCTGAAATCAGGCAATAATAAAAGACACTGAAGATATGATACAGCTTCTAATAGCACATTGTTTTATCGAGCATATCAATGTCTTTCTGATATCTTGACCAGTGTCAGATTGCAAGTTTTTGAGAGCAAGGACAGTCTCTTCATTCTATTAGAGCACACAACACATCCTAATCCATGACCAGAACCAAAAAGACGTTACAGCAAGGTAACAGTAAGCTGGGAAGCTGTGTAACAAATCACTTGTTGTGCCGTGTAATATATGTATGTATTGAGATGCCTTCTTTCCTCCACTGTTATTTGCAAACACATGATCAGAATTACATAACTCTATGTGATGGGAAAGGCTGTTTCATCCAGTGACATTTTCTCTCTAAAAAAAGACAGAGAACGTGAACACTTGTTAACCCATGTCTGGAGAGGACAAGAAGATCAGTGCCCAAATTCTCTCACATTTCTGCAGTGGAAGGCATAGTACCTGCCTCTGGGGGACCCTCTGTGGGGTTTGCTGTGGCCTGCCAGACATCTCCAGGCTGTTACAGCCACACAGGAGTTGAAACAATCATAAGGAACATCCTGACTGCACGAATAGGCAAATAATGACAATGGAAGCTCCCTGAGAAGCTCAAATGAATATGATTTTATTGGTATTGTGACTGACAATACCAGCCAGCTACAATTCTGAGAAAGCAGTGTCCTCTGTGGACAAATGTGGGGTGAAATTTTCATTGCAATTAGCTAGAGCAAAATTTTTCAGAGTTGCATTTCATTCATGATGAGTATCTATGATATATATTACCATATTATTTTCCTTTATGGACCAACGGTCCTCTCTACTGGTTTATTTTACAGGCTTAACAAAGATTAAGGTTAGCCTCCTGAGTATTCCATTTAAACACATTCATAGCTTTCCAGATATTTTGCAGGGCACAGTATAGCACCTGAATAATAAAATCACAATAATATTTTCTAGATGGGTGAGAAGAATTAAAAACATATTTATCTTGAAAGAATGTGAGGAAAGAAGCACACATTACTGTTAAAAAGTAATAATTAAGCTGCCTCCATTCTATCTGGAAGCACAGACTCATTATAAATAAAGATAAACAAGTGCAATATAAAACCCCCAAACATTTATTCTTTTTTAATGGACTTTTAAGTCAGTTTCTTTAGTTGTTGATGAATGTAATAAAATTAAATTAAATTAAAAGAAATGTCAAGAAGAAAACAAATTTAAAATTAACAAAGCCCACCATAAATTTGCAATTACTTGTCCATTAAAGGTCTTGTAGAAAGTTCATTTCTGCAAGAATAGAATTGACACTATTGGAGCTTTAGCAGGAATAATTATTATCATTGCAAATTACTTAAACTATTAAACTGAGAATAATTCAGAAATATCATTAGTAGTCAAATTACTTTAAAAAACCTTGTTTTCTTTCTCCTTTGTTTAATTTAAACTTAATGTCTGCTTATTCTCACACAAGCAGAAAATGCTGATAAATAATTCCAGAGCATGCCTAAACATCTCCCTTCACAGCTAGCTTCTAATTTGATCTCAGGAGACCCTTCCTGGTAGCTGAATAAAATATTTTCATTTATTCTAGGAGAATCTACATCACCATACGTTTCTAATCTCACGTTGCTTAGTAATGCCGCTAGATGAGGTCCTCAGCAAATCATTAAACTTGTTCAATAACAACGTTACAAAACACAAGAGATTTGCCCTTAGTAAAACAAAGAAGTTTTTCAAACATGGGGAAAAAACCCAAACCTTTAATAAGCTAACTTGAGTTTCTAGGTCAGTTTCAGAGATTATTTAACATTTTAAACTTCATGGCGTGCACAGTACCAGAACAAGGAGATTTCAATGCAGTGTCAGAGTGGTTTGAAAAAGCCATACTTTCATGTTACAGAAAATAAGAGTGATATTGCTTTTCTGATATGATCAAATGTTTTGTCTTGATCAGCTCACTGTGCCCACTATACATTCCTTGCATTTGAACAAAGCATGATCTTTTGAAATTTAAGGATTCAAACTCCCAATCTTTCTAACAACTAACTATATTTCCTGCTGATATGATAATGTAAATGACTTTGCTATGGAATTCATGAATCATCAAGATATGATTTGAAGAGAGGAAATTAAACACTTGATTCAATTAATCTTTCTTGTTAGGCTAGAAATTCATGATTTGCACTCGTAATAAATATGATGTGAGATTTCATATGCATTAATCACATGAGATTAATACCCCTTATTATACTTTATATTAAATAACACTGGATTCAAGGGACCCAGACTCCAGCTCCCTGATCAGGAAGGATGGAGAATACTGTGGAAGTGGTACATTCTCCCAGTGGAGAAAAGACTCTCATTGCTTGACAGATCATCCATCTTCTTTCTTGGCTTTATTGTATTTCTTCCATATCGATGGAATGACTTTCTCTCTGGGAAAAGTTTGTTGGGTCAAGTGCTGAAAATCAAACGTAAGTTCCCTCATGCAATAGTAGGGAATAAAAGTGCAGCAGAGCAAAGAAGTACAGCTAAGAGGCTGGATTAATAGAGGTCTGTTAAATATCTAATCACCTGAGATCATGGAGGTTTTTAGGTTAAACATGTCTTTTTTTCGTCATATTATTATTATTTGTGCTACATTTGTAAAGATGAATTAATTTAAGGTTTTTGTTGTTGGTTGAAGATAGGTGACATTCAGTCCATTTGTTCTATTTTTTCCTTAAGACAATTTGGTATTATTTTACTTATATATAGAAAAGTGCGTTGTGTGGTATCTACCCATCTGTTCCTGAATCCACGCACCCACCTATCCATCCAGTCCTCTGGCCATTTATTCATACAAAAGATAAAAATCAATTGTTTTCCATTTATGAATAATGAAATAAGTAGTAGAGAACTATTGTTGTGTATGTAGCTATACAATACGTACATATGTGAATGTACACATTTAAAAACACATCTAGAGAATTGCAAGGGAGTAGGTAGATAACTATATGTAGACATTTGTCAGTGTCCAGATTTAGAAAAGATCTGGCATATCCTGATAGTGCTGTGAGACACTGTTGTCATAGATGCTACATCTGTGGGGCACAGCTAATAGCACCTACATTGGTTGTCAGGGTAAGACTATAAATCTCCCCTGGGAAAGTATCCTCCTTCCCTGGTAGCCATGAAAGAGCCCAGGCACTCATTTGTTTACCTTGTTAAAGCTGCATAGGGCTAACTGAGTAAGGTTAACAAAGGACATTCTTATCAGTTAAAATCTTGAATATAGCTAATTTTACCTTCATTAGGGTAAAGCATATCTGTAAGTGAACTACCTAAGGCTTATGAACCTTCAGAATTGCCCTTGAAGTAAAAGTCAGATGAAAAAGACAAAAGATTTTCTCTATGAGTTTTGATGAGATATTTTAAGAAACTGTTTTGGGTAAAAATAATTTCAGTCTAGCCCTACTTAGTAGTTTCTTATGAAAAGGAACTGCCAAGACAAAGTCTTTGTTCTTAGTTGAGCTATACTATTGGTACAAATAAGACTTTTGGAATGCTAAGTATTTTAAACTGTTTTAAAAAAAAGGCAATTTTAAAAGTTTATTGTCACTGTGAAGATACTGATTTTTTAAGAAATCATCAAACTATTAACAATCTTGTTAAAATTATTTTTGGCAATGTTAAGAATTTTGCTACATTTAAAATCTTGAGAAACAAAAAAACCCCATCATATTAATAGACTGAAACAGAAAAATGGCGAACAGTTGTTTTCTATTCTTGCAGGAGACTTTGTGTAGTATGTTGGTGCATTCCATAAGCAGAAGCATGTCCAGGAAGAGACTCTTCAGTGAACAGCAGAATATCCTCTGTGGTGCTGGACTCTTTTCATCTATTTTCTTCTGTTTTCACAACCCCATTTTCCTTGATGATTCAACCTCAACTCATTTCTAATTTCTTAGAAATATCTCTGGGTAGAGAGAAATCAACATTTTAGTATACTCAAATAATCTCATTTTCACCATGACTGTTTCCTTCCTTTCAATTTTTCTCCTTTTCCAAAAGACAGCAAAGTTGTTATATAAGGTGGAACACAAGTTATCTTTTGATAACATGTTGGGAAGATACATAGAATCTCCACAGCTTTGTCAGAATAGTTAATTTATAAACAAAATGTCTGCATAAGATATTGATTCCTGAAGTAGAATTTTCCATTGAAGTATCTGCATGTGTTTGAACTTTTTATGCCTTTAGTTCTCCCTGCAGTCTCTGCCAGATGAGTATATTCCTTCGATGCCTTTTTGCTTTGTCTGGTGTGTACACAATCAGCGATTGTGCAAGGAAGCATATCTTTCTGCTTGTTTCTATAGTTTCTGAATTGGTAATAACACCTCTGTGTGACTTAATAATGATGGCTATCACATATAAAAATGTCAATTGCAGACTATGATACCATTATGTAGCTATGACACAGTCATAAAAAGGTAGCATCTCCCTGCTCTTACAGGTAGATTACATTTAAAGTAGAGAACAAGCAATGACCTTTATATTACTCCCATTTTTCTCTTTTCTGTGCAATATTTTGTATACGTATTTTTCCAGGGAAATTTTCAGGACTCATCGTAATGTGTCCATTGAAGGAAAATAATTTGAATATAATTGAGAGAACGGATATTAAATGATGGATTAATAGTACACAATATCACTATATTTAGAAACTAGCTAATTATATTTCTTGAATTTTGTTTGATATGGTATGTCAAAAGGTCTGTGTGAATGTTATTTCAGGGAATGTTTCTTGAGCAGCTAACATGCCTCTGTATTTGCAAATTAATTAGCATTGTTCTTTCTGGTTTGTTTTTTATGTAAAGTGTAATAATCTGAAACTGTTTTACAGCAATTCTGTCCTTTACAGAGCGATTACTTTGCACTACTTAAAATAAAACTGACTAGTTAAGCTTTAGTTCATGTGCACGTCTCTTTCATTTTCTATTTTAATTTAAAATGAATTCTGCAAGGTAAAAGTGAAGAGGGCATCATAGATGGAGATTCCCTGTAGTCTAAACTGGCAGTTTTGCTGAGCTCTAGGTACAAGTCACCTTGGAGCAATTTGGAGGAGGGTTTTGGTTTTATGTTACCTGTAACACTGCCTGCCAAAGAATAATTTGAGAGAAGAGGGTGGGCACTTGGCAACTTTTATCTTGGAGGTGACAATGCAGAAACTGCTAATTAGTGAATGTTTTTTCTGTCAACTTGATGTAGAATTCCAGTCTTGCATGTGAAAAGTGCACAAATATTCTTTGTGCCAAATTGGCCTCCATGTGAGGATTGGGTGGATCCAATTAATGTCAAACAGCCCTGCGTATTGTTTGTATAAACTAGAATGTGATATGCTTACATGTGGCATCCTTTCCAGATTATGTGCTCAACTATGTGTAGGGATGAGATAATGAACAGGGCATATTTCTTTCATTGGAACTAGACAGAATATTGAATTTGTTCTGAAGTAGATCATGAACTACTACAGCCACCTATTTATTTTATTTTTTATGTGCCACAAGGTCTCAGACAGCTATGGTCCACCTATTTGGTTTGTGCTGGTCAGTTAGCCAGTGGGTTTCTTAATACATCTCACTTAAAAGTGAGATGCATTTGCCTCATTTCTGGAAATGGTGATTTTAATTGAAAGTATAACAAATAACTCATTTCTCGAAAGCTCTGGCAAACACCCATTTTCTTGATGTTTGACAGAAAGAAAGCATAACGCCAACTGTTGTATCATTTATTTGTCACAATCCTAATAAAAGAAAAAGGATTTTTGTCTTGTTTTGGTTTGCATTGGAGAAAAAGAGCTGGCCAAGAATAACGTGATGCTAAGATCATCATTCAGTGTGAACTAAGATGAATAGTACCAATGGGATGTATGGGCTCAAATTGTAAAGAAAAGATGACAGAGCAAGCACAGGGAATTTGAGATGGAAGCTGGGCAGCAATATAGATTGATGCGAACAAATCCAATCACCCACAGGGGCTGAGGTGAAGATTTCGATGATTATTAATTGTTTAAGGAATCCCATGCATGCTGAGATTTATAATGACAAAGTGGAACGTTGAGTCAAGAGGATCTTTTGATTAGGAATATTAAGCTGTGGGGTCCACAGTTAAGTATAGAGAAACAAGTGGGAAATTCCTGCTGCATGGGATCATGTCATACATGGTTCCAGATCCCAGGTTTGAGTAAACATCAAGATGCCCTCTTTGCCTGGTATTCTGTTCTGTATGATTGGATTTGGATACTTTCCTGCAAAATCTCCGTTTTTTATATAGATTGCCTTTTGCATTGGCTCACAACTGGTGAACTAACCTGCTTAACTCCAGCATCTTTCACATGATGTTGATTATGAGAGCATTTTATGGGAGCCTTGTGCCATATTCATTGTATTCAGCCTCTCGGTGAAACATTACTCATATTTAGGGGAAAAAAAACTTACCTTTGGTTTCAGTAAGACCTGGGTCAGGCTTCAAGCCTGCATTTATAAGACCAGCTACAGAATAAGGACTAAATTAAACTGCTGTTCCTAACAGCTGCTTCATTCCCTGTTCAGAAAGCAATACTCTGTTAATGCATCATGGAAGTACAATACATTACAGCTGGACTTCCAAGTAATGCAGGACTTGTCAGCTCAAACACAGTCTCTTGGGAGACATTAGACCATGTTATAGTATGAAGATTTGGAAAAGGATTCCCAGGAAGACAGAAAAAATTGAAAGTCCATTGATTTTCAAAGCTGAGTTGTTACAGTAAAGTGGAAGATATTCAGTACCTGGTCTGTGGCCCAGGACCAGGACTCTTTGCAGTGGAGTGTATTTAAGTGAGAAATACCTGATGATCGTCTGAGTGTCAGAATCAGAAAAAATTCACTTTGTCAATGTCATGTATGTGGGTGAGTAAGACTGAACCAGAAAGCAAAGTTGTTTCTGAACTGTAGTTGCTTTCTCAAAGTTAAAGTAAGCTGCACAACAGTGATTTGTTAATGCATGTTGGGGCAGGCTGATACTGATACTCATGTCGTTTTTTACCATACTTCATTGTGCAGAGGAGGCATACCCGATGCCTGCAAAGGAAAGTGATGGGGCTAATGAAAGAAAAATTTCTCTTGAAGATAAATATACTCCGCGTTGACCAATAATTAAACTAGATATATTTATAACCTCACATCACTTCTGTTTTGTTTTTAACATTTATACATTTGTTCTAAGTTGATAAAAGCTTCATTTAAGTTAATAGGAAGGAAAAACAACTTAGCCAAATAACCAATTCTGCTTCTGGTGATCACGATTTATCTATCCTTCAATAAGCTGTTTGGTAGAGCTGAGGATAATCCATTACCACTGTTATTTTCTGAACATCTGAAGCCCTGAAGTGAATAAATTTTGAAAAATGAACAAGGGGAAATGTGTGACTCACATCTTGTATGAACCTCAAAACCATTATACATGCCAGCATATACTTACCTCCAGTGCTATTGTTCACTTTTGGTTATCCGATCTTAAAAATGTGTATAGTAATAAGAGTACTGGAGAAGGACAGCTAAAAGAAAAGCTTCCTTACAAGAAGAGATTAGAACAATTATACCTATTTAATTGAGAAAGGAGATAGATGAGAGGAGACATCATGGAGAGAGATGAAATAATGAATTATAATAAAATTGTGCTTATACTTAAAATTGACTTCTTGGGCTTTTCCTTCAATTTTGCTTTTAAACAGCAACTCTTTTAATGATATTAATGCAAAATGATAGCCATTTTCTCACTCCAGAAGGACCTAGATGTTAGCAGTGGGTGGATTCATCCATATATATGTATGTAGCAGGTCATACATGAAAAATCTCTAATGCAGTGTGAGAATTTACCATTTTATTTATATTCATAAAATAAAGATCTGTCTGCACTTTAAAGGAGTTGGTGTCTCGGCTGGGCAACTACAACTCAAACCCCAAAGTACACATTCAAATTCTGCTGAACACAGAGATTGCAAAATATTCTGTAATACTTCCACGTACACTGCATGTTTCCAAGTTTTTATGCTTCCTATGCACTATTTTTGGGTGATGGTAAAGATTAAAATCCTACCTGAATCAAAATTTAAGAAATCTGAGGAGGTTTATACCCTACCAATTTAACACACAACGCAGTCACACTTCAGAATAGACTAAGACAATATACTTAAGATCCTCGTGGGAATAACAACAACACTAGGGACTTCATAAAATACTAATGGTTAAAATGGGCTTCAAAAGAAGGTAAGCAAATCAAACTTCCTTTCTGGAAAGGACAGATGTATACACAGGAGGGATCTGATGGGCTGAAAAATGTGTAATTGACGTCAAAGAGAAACCTGGGGTATTCTGCCCTGTGCCTCTCAAAAAGCTCTGTTTTTTCATCTAACTGACCAACAGATGTTGTATTTCTGTTTTAGACAGTCAATATTCATTACTGCTGTTTGTGTATTTCAATAATTATTTCAGTCGTTATTTCATAGCTGATTTAACCTATTCTGATGAGAAACTAGAGTTAAACAGCAATACTGTGTCTTTTGGACCCAGACTAGGGCAGCTATTATGTCAAAGCCACAAGGAAATTAGTTAATTAGGGTTACTCAGAAAATTGTGAAAAGACTGGCAGTGAGAACAAAATGCTTTTCTGACAAATCTATAACACCAGGAATAAGTTCTTTTACCAATAAATATGAATGTTTCTCTAAGTGGAAATAGCTAGATTATGAACAAATACTAAAAATGACCTGCACAAAAGCAATTGAATTATGAGAACTGACGTGCTTGCTCACTTGGTTCCATGATTTTTGTTTATTTTCTGTCCTTGAGGCTTTGGGAAGAAGCTGTCAGGACAGAATGGCTCTCAGTGCTTGTGCAGATCTGAAAACCCTGAAGGGCTTAACATCCTTGCATGTGGACCAAAGTAATTGTTTCAAAAAATATTCATTGTGTTCATTTTAAAACAAAATGCAGCATGGAGATGAACAGCAGCGCCAACAAGAATTAAAAAAATCCCTTGAAGCTGTATCCATTTTTGTGTGAGAAATCATCTGCATATTCCTTTCTTGAAAATGGTCTGAACATTTTCCAGAAAGAATACATGTTCTGCATTAAGATCCTTGAAGGTTCAAATCTTTGTGTTTTTTCTTTACAACTGGAAAACCACCAAGTATTTTCCGCAACTGTATCTTGCAGAAATTTCTGTAATTTTGGGAAAGCCTTTTCTTCTCCAGCTTTGTTAGAAATAGTCTGCCTAGAAGAGCCTCTATGTAGTGAATGAGTTCAAAAGAAATTTAGGTAGTTGAATTCAGTACCTTAATCTAACCCAAATGAGTTAGAGCAAAATATTACATGTAGTAATCTTACATCACAGATTTTTGTTTGGAGAGCATTCAGACATGTTGCTAGTATTATCTTAAGTATGTTCTTGATAAGTGCTAATATTGATATCTATTCCTCTCAACACAGACTTATATATAGATGTGAACAGGTTTTTCCAGTATGTGAACTGAAGGAGACTTAACAACCCTTTTTTATCCGACCTTTTAAAGTAGCATAGTGGGCAATAACCATTAACTGATCAAATATGAGAAATGTCAGGTGTGGAATAAGCACTGACAAGGAAATATTTTACCTTTTTAAGCTTATGAGCAATCACTGAAAAACCTCAGGTCCTATTAAGGCTAATTTTTTCTTTTTCTTTTTTTTTTTTTTTTTTGGCAAGTATTCAATAATGTTATAACAGGTTGCCTTATGAAGTATTACTCTGCAAAGCTAAATTTGAAGCTAAAAAGAGATCAAACAGGCCAAAGTATGGTATAATTCTGAGAAATTCATCATTGTTGCTTACTCAGATATTCTAATTTTCATTACACAGTGCCAGGTCTCATTTACCAATACATTTACTAATTCTAATAACCCACTTATCTACTTTTCTTTAACATGTACTGCATAATCACTCTCAGATCATCATGTGTCACTGTAGATTCATTTCCCTTCTGTTAATGCAAATAATTCAAGTTAATAGTGAATTTTAAAAAAGCAACAGTGCTCTGTGCTTTAAGCCTCATATATGTTACAAATCTTAGACAGACATGGTATTTATTTCATAGTAATTTGCTAACAAACAGAAACATGATGTGGCCTTGAGATCAGAAGTCACTGTACAGGCTGGGGGGGTGATTCTTCTTTGACAGTATTACTTTGTAGTGTTTTACACTGGCAAAGTCCACTGGTGTCAGTGTGCTTACTCTTTACGAAGAACTCCAAAAAGTTTTGTTGATGATAAACATCAGACTGCTCCCCCAGAGCAGTACTGGATAGAGCACACTCTGCATCAAAACCAGTGCCTGTACACAAAATCTTCACAGTGTTCTGGATAAATGAGTTCTACGGCTCCTAAACACAGCCAGTGCGTTGGTTATGCTATAAAAATAGAAACAATCTTTATACTAGTCTGCAATTAATGTCCATGTGTAGCTCTTAGGATTTAATTGTATTATGTCTTTAATGCTTGTTTATAATATTTTTAAAAGTTTATATTGTGTAGGAAATGCTAATTAAAAATTAGGCCTTCCTCATAGACTGACTCCAGCTGTTCTCTTTAAAGCAGCTGGTAAAGTTCCATAAATAGCCCACCAAAGATTAACCCTGACAAACACAGACTCTTGGGGTGGGAAGCATTGTTCCAGTGTATAAAGTTCAGCATTAACAATTAACCTGCCAACAGAGAGAGGGATTATGTCAGGATCTGTGATTGGGGTACTGAGACATGAGAGACACAGACCCAAACCCTTGTGGGGTTTTGCTGCCTCTGCACTTTTGGAGCAGCCTGTGGGTGGCTGTAGGTTCAGCAGTCGTTTCAACATTCAACATCAGGAGCGTAAAACCAGGCTGTAGAGATCTTGGATTTTCTTCCCTTGGATATTTAAAAGGAAGAGGAATATGACACAAAATGAATCTACAGGCAAGAAAATTTTGTAACTGCTCTGCAAAAATCAAAACTGACCCCAGAGAAAGGACCTCAAAAGAATAAATTCCCAGGCTTCCATGTCATATTTTGTGAAAGTTGCCCACCAACTTTCTGACACATTTTTCATTATCTGTAAGTGTAAACTTGGCACAGTTGTGGATCGGGATCACTGTGCACTTAAAACACAATAGTGTAAGTTCAAATTGATTCTACATTCTGCACAGAGGAGAGGGGCCTTGCCAGCAATATAAACTAAAGGTCTTTGGGGTACCAGTTTAGGTTCAGGTTTGGCACCAGAAAGACCAGAGAAATGAGCAGTAAAAATGAACGGTAACTTGAGGATATTTTAATAACGGCTGCTCTGTTTTCTTTCTTAGTGCACTTTTATTTTATTTGCACTTTTGTAGTTTCATCTTGATGACATGGCTATTATTTTATAGCAGTTTCAAGCAGTTAATTAATGAACTGCACACATGTGACATGACACCACCTTGCCCAATTATCTCTGGCATCTATTTTTATGGTACAAAGCACTGCTGCTTTGTGAATTATTTTAGATTGTAAATTGGCTCTGGAAGCTGTTATTTTAATAGCCAAAAGAATACAAGAGCAGTGCTTGATGGCTGACATGCGGCAATGACAAATTGCCACGCATGATCTCATGAAATCCACCAAAGGACTTGGAGATGTTTGATAATGCTGCTCTGTTCTTTAGATGTAAATATCTCTCTTGTTAAATCCACAACACCTTATGAAGTCCTTTAAAAACAGAATGCCATATTTCTGACAACCTGTAAATGACTGAGCAGTACAGAATTAGGAAGAGAATGTATAACACAGCTTTAGAATGATTTTTCACAGGATCTTTTTACTAGTAATAGCAGACCAAAAATATTAATGTGCACCTACCAGAAATAAAACACAAAGTAAAGACAAACATTTTAAGGCCAAATTGTTTCTGGAACTGTATTTTAAATCTTGTAAAGACAAATGCACAATGTCTAGGGTGAACTTGGGCAGAAATCATCACCTGATGTCTCCCATCCCCGCTTCTCAAGGGAGAACTGGGGGGACGAGGGAAGTGTAGGTAAATACCTCTGTCTTCCCTTCTCACTTGCATCAGAAGTGAGCTATGACTGGAAGATGTAGTGTACCCTCTCTAAATATATCTCAATAAGTTTTTGTATCAATCATTGTGTCTTGGTCATCATAGATGATGATACTGCCCTGTCAGGCTCATATATAAACCCAAAGCTCTCTCCTTTGTGAGAACTGAATTTGTTTTGAAATTCACTCTACATCTTATAGAAACATTGTTTTCTCCAGATTTCTTCCTTCAGGATTGCACAACTTACATCCAAAAGCCTTCCTCCAGAATAAAGCTGTAGCAGAAATTTTGGCCTGCTTTGGTAAAAACCTGCTTGAAAAAATTTTCAAGGGTTTTGAACATCTGGCCAAAGGAAAACACTTTCAATCCATTCCATACTTGTTTGACCAGAATGAACCTTCACTTTCAAATTGCATGTGATCTCAATGAAACACATCACTTAAATTTTATTATTTTTATGCACTATGTTAGAAATACATTAGGCATTTACTGTGAATATTAATAGAAAAATTCCTTCATCTAAACATGATGAAAGTATTTCCCAACAATTAAATATATTTTAATTTTTTTATGGAAGTGTAAATTCTGTTCCTGCAACTTTACACTTTGAAAATTAATTTCAAATCTGTGCACAAATTGTCAATTATGGGTAAGAATGGAAATACATTATAGCTGAAGAGTGAATTCCTCTCTTTGCACAAAATGCAGGGGAAATGTTCTCTGTCTCTCACAAATGTCTCTTTCATACACAAATATACACATTTATTAGAACACTTTCACATACAAAAGATCCTAAGATAGGAAAAAATGAAAATAATAATGTTTTCAGTTTAGAATGTGATACTTTAATAGGCATTTCTCATTGTAATATGATTCTATACTTGAATATGTTGATGTAGAATAAAAAGCAATATTATAGACACAAATATCTTCTCACTAAAACTAGCAGTAGGTAGACAAAAATTTCTGTAGTTTGAGAGTGGTTTGGGACTCATTTTGGATAAAAAGCCAGAAGTTCACGTGCATTCCCTAGTCTTTTAATTTTTTTTTCTTATCACAGGAGCTTCTTTAATTCATATCCATTAACTTATCCAGACCTTTTCCCAAGTCCATGGTAGTCCCTCACTGCCTTTTTCCATTTTGCCAGACCTTCATGATCTACTCTTATAATTTTCTTTCTATTTTAGGCATTTTTTACAGCTCCCATTACTGTAGTATCTGAGCAGTTCATATTCTCCACTGTACTCATCCTGACAATACCCAAGTATAACTGCATGAGAAGCAAGGGAAGTACTATTATCCCCATTTTATAGATCAATAATTGAAGAAAAGAGACTCAGACCCATATCTGCAATGGTATTTAGGTACCTAATTCCCTTTTAAATTAGTGAGAGTTAGATAGCTAAACTGGCCTGTGTCTGTGATGGAGGAAGAGCTGGAACCAGACCTTCAGCTAAGGATCTGCTCATTGAAACATCCTTTCTTATATCATTAATTCTTGAAACAAGATACTGTCTGCTCTCTTTTTATATATGCCCATCACTAATAAATAAATTATGTGAAGGTGTTTCTCACCTGCCTATCATATATCTATGTAAATATCTTCTGAACTATAGCTATTTCTTTTCGATATTTTCTGTGCCTTGGACTGCAACAGAATTTGGGATGCAGGAAGTGATAAAATAAAACAATGTGGAAAGTAGCTATGGAAACTCCAGAGTCCCATCAAAGAGAGACTGCTCATTTTAATTACTCTTTGCAGGGAGGAGATCTTAGAATTCTAGAAGCAGGAGAGTAATGGAAAACAAATTGACACTGGAGTTGAAATCATGTAGATATTTGTGAAACTGAATGGAAGAGAAATCACTATGAAGAACACTGCAGTATAATTCACAGTACTCCATATAGTTCCTCTCTCTAGCAATCACTTGATTTTATTAAGTTGTTAAATTAAGACTTTGTGAAGTTTACTTCATGCCAAATGAGAATGAAGACAAACTCTAGAGGTGTGCATACTGACCAGAACAAAAGGAAAGTGAAGCTTTTGAATAAGAGCATCTTCAAATTATTCTATATTCCTAAACAATGGGCTACACAGGCAATATTTCAATACAAGGCAAATTATGGTATTCTTCAGAGAATCATTTGAGAAGAAATAAACACATGCATAACTGGAAGTATTTAGGAAAAAAAAAATAGACTAATTTCATAGTTGTGTTTGCAATGCAACTGTTTAAAATAGCAGAAATAATACACGGTACAGATGTAACACATCTGCTCAGACATTACTGTTTTTCAGCATGTTAAAACAAATCAGATGCTCTAAATTATAACCTACTGTTGTGCTTGGAGTCATTCGAGCAGGCCCCCTGGTATCTAAAAGTAGGAAGTCTGTTTCAACCTTAGACATTTTGGGTTTAGCTCCATATTATACTTATCCTCACCACTGAGGATTTTTAAATTTTATTTTATTTTTCTCTTTTGAAGAGACTTACAATACTTTGCTGTTATTTTCTTTACAATAATAGATAGCATCACTACATAATAATGTCAGAGGTGCTTGATGGACAGCTAAAGAATGGAAAACAGCAAGAGGAGAAATGTCTAATATAAGAAATACTGGTTAGGGCAGTGCTGTCTTTTTTGTCTCCCGCACAATTTCAGTATCAAAGAATAATGTACAGAGTCTAGTTCAGGTAAAGACTCAGATATTTCCATACTCAGGTCATGTTTATCCAACTAAACATCAAACGTAACAAAGATGAAAATTAATCTTATATTTGCCTAAACAACTTTGCAACCATCCAGATGAAGCAAGCCAATGTCAGAGCTAAACAAAAGGTTCCAGATAGGCATGAATTAAACACGTAGAATTATGAGAGACTCTGAGTAAAGATTTGAGGTGATTTTATTGTAGATGGATGAATTAATTTTAGTTGAAATTGAGGAATTAGTGATGGAGAGCTAGGAAAAATTAAGAGACCAAATAATGCAGAATTAGACACAAAGTAATGTAGAATTAGACAAAGTTGCCAGTTAGTGTACATACTGTCAAAAAAGTCATACTTTGAACAAAGAAGGAGAAATGAAGCACATAGGAGAAAAGAAAACAACCCTCTTTAAGTCTTTGGAAAATGTTAGAAGTCATTGATTCAAGATTATTCAAGTTCATAAACAGAAGAAATTAGATAAGATCAACCAGATAAAAACTGTGATATTTGTCATTTCTAACTCCAGTAATTAAGTGCTGTTCTAATTCTACTTGAGAAGGCCTCAGTGGGATTATAATAATGGCATAATGATGGAAACAAAGACAAAGAAAGGATCAGAACTACTATAAAAAGAAAACCCCAAAATTAAACTAACAAAATTACTGATATCCTTGAGATTTAGTTACTCACTAAAGTATGCGAATGTCATTCAGTGGAAGAGTGATATTCATATCCTTATTTTAAGGAGAGTGTTTTAACTCCTCCATGTTGCTTCTCCACAACTGGTCTATGTTCATCTCAAGGAGGAATGGTACAATTTAGAAATCTCAGAGACTTTGGCAAGTAGGAAAATCATTTTCCTTGCCAAGCCTGGTGTAGAAAGGAATTAGACTTTTGTTTGCCTCTGGGGACCTCTGGAATGGAACTCCCCTCCTTTCAGACCGTGAAAGTCACATTGTTTCCCACCATCACATTGCTGAGAAACTTTATTATATGTAAATTTCCATCATTCTTATTCCACTTTTCTTCCTTTCACGCCATCCAAGTTATTTTGCCATCTCTGCATTGAACCATTATTCAGCGTCCCACAGAGGGTATAATGCACAGTCCTTATTAAGATACACATGTTCACGAAATAACCCAAAGCTCATTAAAAAGATAAACTTATATTAGAGTATTTGGTGCTATTCTCAGAGCATGCACAAAATATGGAGCAAATATTGTACTTATAATTGCATTTTAATTGAGCTGTATCTGGTATAAAAAGATAGTTGCATATGGACTGTCAACTTCAATAATATTTTAAGGTACATCTTTTAATTTTACTGCTTTTATTGTTACTATTATGGTTCAAGAAAATTTCCCCACAGCTGTTTTTTATTTTGTGAAAATCATTCATCCCATGAGCATGACTGTAGCTGTGTGCAGTATATATAAATCCTTATGATCATTAACCACGTGTAGTTAAGGACTGTTGTGTATCCATACATGTTTAATTTTCTTGCTTTGTGTTTAATTTTTCAGTGACTCTCATTATTTCTCTACCTCAGCTGTAGTACAAAAGGAAGATCTACAATTAACAAATAGCTTAATGTCATCCTGTTTGCTGCCCTTGTTATTGTTTAGAGGTTTTTTGAATTTTTTTTTACAGGCTTACCAGTGATTTTGGCTTAAAACCTAGATGTGTTGCTTCTTCCTCATCACTTTCCCCAGGCATGTGATCCCTAGTGACAACAGTCCTGTTCCACTACAATAGCTGGTACATCACTCTCCCACACAAACTCTCTGAAAGGTATCTTGATTCCTAAGTGCAAGCTGCCTCTGCTTCTTGCACACAGTCTCTGGTACAGTCACCTTTTCCTTCCTTTCACAGAATCCCTAATATTTTTCTCTTTCCTTCTGCTCCTCTACTAAATTCTCCCAGATCTCCTGGCTTTTGTTCCTGTTACTCTGCTCACATAAACACCCTGGGCTTCCTTCCTGTGCTGTTTCTTTCCCCAAAACAATACCAGTTATTTGTCACTTCTTCCCAGGCTCTCACTTACTTGTCTCCCCTTCCTAGAATTCCTGTTACTTGATGATCCTCAGGCTGAAAAACATTTTGACATATAAAGGATCACATTTTCTAGGCAACAGCCATGTCAGAGGAGCTAAAGTTTACTGGGTTTCACATGAAACCTGGGTCAAACAGCAATTTTTTCCAGATTTCAGTGAACTGCAAAGCACTCCTAAAATTTTCCCCAAAGTGAGATTAATGAAAAGAAGAAAACCTTTCTGTGAATGCAGCCCAAAATAATACTGACCGCAGGTAATTTTGTGTTCTTTCAGACTTTGCAGAAAATATTTTACAGAGATCTCCTTGATTATTTTCTCTTCACAAACATAGTCATTCCAGGCTGAAGAACCTGCCTCCATTTGGCTTAGGCTTCACTAATTTAGCAATTAACATTTAACAGCCAGATTGTTTTCCCAAGCCCAAGTGCACTAGTACAAGAAAATATCTTCTGATCTATAACCTTATTGCAATCTCAGAGCTCCTAAAACCTAACTTTTTTATTCTAATCATTTTTGCTGATGCAGGAGCCAGTCATATCTACGCTGCAAGTAGCAAAATTCTACACAATACTCTCTAGTCAGACAGCATTTATTGTGCTGTAATTTGTTCTAAGACAATAGGGTAGATGCAAATTCTAGAGAGGCATATTAATCTGTAGGTCAAACAATAACAAAATATTGAAAAACTGTCTTAATGATTTTTTACATTGTGGTGGAAAAGCGTGTAATTCCATAGAGGGGTGATGGCGGTCTCATAAACTAGGAGAATAACACTGAGAGGTTTATTAATGCCACCAAGGCACTGAAATAGAATTTGTTTTATATCATGTACAACTGTATAGGTGTTTATTATTTATAACACATTCTTCTTTTTTAAAGGTCTCCATTCTACCCCGTCTTCTGATGCTCCGTATCTGTTTTTCCCCATTGGTTTTAAACAGAAATTGTATTCCAGATGCAGCTTTAAATGGTGCTGTGTTAGCTGCTACCTTTCACTTTTTATTACAAAATTTAGTCTATTATACAAGCAGTATTTTTCACTGAAAAGTAAAAGATAAAAACTGCTGACTTCTTAGGGTGTGTGTGAAAAGAGGTTGCTCTGTGTGTGCCATATGTTGCTCAGCACCTTATAGGATCAGGCCCTAAATGCTAGTAAATCGTGATTTACTGACAGCATGTACTGTGCAGGCAGGAGCAACGCACTGACCTGCTCAGCCTTGGTGGTGAGCCTCCTCTCTGTTTTGAAGCAATCAGTACTGACACTGTAAGCACCAATCCAGCTGTCACTGCTGTTCTTGACAGTCACAACTGCATGGGGCCACATTGTAAAATGCTCAGGTGGGTAGGTGGGTTCCCAGTACTTGTGTGAAGAGAGCCCAGTACACCTTATAGCACAGAGTTTGCATGCCTCTTTCTCTATTCTAAAAATCCAACACTAAATAAGAAAGTGGTACAGCCGGGCCAGTAATGAGGTGGTAGGGGCAGCCTTCACTAATAGAAAAGTGGTGGTACACCCATGAGAAACAATCAGCTCCAAGCTTAATGGCTCGTTACTGCCGTTAGTCCCTCTCACATCCAGGGTAGTTGGCCAAAGCCTGGGTCACGCAGAAGCATCTCCAGCAGCAACTCCAACACATCCATCTCATCCTGTCCATGGCAGAAGTGCTAATGACAGAGTAAGAGCCAAGAAACACCAGGGACATGGGGCAGTCCCCATCTGGGGAAGTTACCACTGTCAGCCTGACCCCACATGTCCCACACACTTTTTCAGCACACTATTCAGGTCAGCAGTGAGTGACCATTTCCTCTGTCATCCTTGTTAAATTAATTATCTATTGCACAATAACCTGCCATTATAGGAGACTAGATAAAGTGACCCTGCAAGCACATGTTGTGGTTTGGGCCTGGTTGGCAGCCAACCACCACGCAGCAGCTCTCTCTCCTTTTCTGGCAATAAGAAGGGACAGAGAGCCAGGCTTGGGGTTCGAGATAGGACTGGGATGGGGAAAAATCACCCTTTATGGTCACGAGCAAAAGGCAGACTCGTTAGGGGAAGAAAAAAATAACATGCATTTATTACAGACACTAACAACACATAACAGAGTAGGACAGTAAGAAGCATTACCATATCTTGAGAATACCTTCCCCCACCCCTCCCTTCTTCCCAGGCTCAGTTCTGCTCCCGATATCTCTACCTCCTCCCCCAGTGGCGCAGGAGCAGGGAATGGGGGGTGCAGTCAGTGCTGCCACTTCTTCCATCTGCGGTGGGGGGAGCTTCTGGAACTTCTTCCCCCTGCTCCATTGTGGTCCCCCTCTCACAGGAGACAGTCCTCCACAAACTTTCTCTGACATGAGTTCCTCCCATGGGCTGCAGTGTTCCCCACACTGCTCCATCATGGGTCACCAACTTTCTCCAACTGGAGTCCCTCCCATGGCTGCAGCCCTTCCCGAGCTGCTCCTGCTTGGGACACCCCCGCATGCTGCAATCCTCCCAGCGCTGAACTACAGCAGCGGGGCTGCCTTTTTCCACAAGATCCCGAATTTCTTTGGGCACAGCACCTTGATCATCCACGTGGAAACCACAGGCCATAAATCAACAGATCTTCATGGGTGGGGGGGTGGGGACCGCCCTTCCGTCTCACCACAGGATACAGAGGGGTCTCTGCTCCAGCACACCTCCCCCCTCCTTTCTTCCTCCGTTCCTCCACTGACCTTGGTGTTCATGCAGCTGCAGCAACTCCTCCTCACAAGTCCCACTGCCCGTCACCACGTCCCTTCTTAAATACGTTATCGCAGAGGCGCAGCTGATTGGCTCAGTTTTCCAAACAGAAGTGGAGCTGACTTGGAGCTGGAGGAGCTTCAAGAAGCTTCTCACAGGGGGCTGCCCCTATAGTCCCCTCCCCTGCCACCAAAAAAACTCCACCACTCACTCAACCCAGGACAGCACAGTACTCCTAAACCCTGCTGCTACACTTCTCATGCAACAGCTCACTCACTATCCACACTCAAATCATTGGAGGTCTAACACCTAAACCAGCCTCTGGCAGCTGACTGAAGTGCTTTGGAACCTAATTTCATGGTGGGGACAAGCTGAGAAGGCTGCAGCCTCCCTGCAGGGCCAAGGACCAGCCCTGGGAATCATCTGGGAGCAGAAACCTGCAGCCACTGGCCCTATAGGGATGTTGGTGCTCAGAGCCTGGAGACGTGAAACACACCTGGGCAGGGAACAGGGCTTTCTTCTGTAGTGGTGGTTGACTGAATAATGTTTCAGTCTTTTAATATTCCGTTTATGTAGAAAACAAGGGTGTTAAATACTTGTCATAGTGTTGTGAGGACACCTCTCCACAGGGCTGTCAGGTTGTGGCTTCTGCCAGAGCCAGATTGGAGACGGGAGTGAGAGAATGAAGGACTCCATATAGACCTGTCTAGTAATCCCATAAGATATTCATTCCCCTTGATATGAGATGTTTAATGTTACCCTTTTAGAAATGTACTATTTAAGACTTACTAATAAAGCACTGTTGTTTTAAAAAGTTATATACAGCAGTAACTTATTTTCTGATAATTGTTTCAGCACCAGTGCTAAGTAATAGTAGCATTTAGAAGTAAAATTGTTTACAAAATATTTTCTCTACCAGTTCGTGCCATAAATACAGAAGACTATGATAATAAAATCCTGTTTGGTTTAATGTATAACAATTGATATGTTCCTAATTTTATTTTCTCCCTGTTTTACAGCATAATCTGTTGAAGAGGACTGTTGATGTGTGGTGAAAAAATAACCATAATGAAGCTCTATGTATATATAGTAGTAATAATAACAATCAGTGTGTCTTAATAGAAGCAGGAAGAACTTGAGATCTTTAGTGTGATCTGAAACATCCATACTCAGTATTTCTGTGGTCGTTACCAAGGAAAGACTGTGTTGATCATCACTTATTCTCTTAGTATTCCTTTGTCTGTAGAATATATCAATGCTTAAAGAAAAACAAAAATTAGATTTTTTTTTTCCTAGGAAAATTGATGTCTTTTTCCTGTATCTCAGTGTACATCTTAAATTGCACAATCAGTCGACATCTAGAGATGTATACAATTAAATCACCAAATCACCCCCTCATTGCTTAGCAAAGACAGACCTTCCATGTAAAAAGTCAGGAAGCATTAACTAAGACACACAGTAGACCACAATAATGCTTCCTGAAAGAGACTACTCCTGCTGACTAACAGCAAATTTTTCCGTATTTCTATCACCCCTAAATCTGCTGTGCATACCTACAGGGTTTTCAGACACCCCTGTAAAATGAGTCTTTGAACTGTATTTCATACTGTTCCCCATCTCTGCAATGCCTCCTGTTCTCCTGCTGTCCTTTTCCTACCTTTTCTAGACAGCTCATTTGTTATGCATCATGCTGCTGTTAGCTGGCCCTTTGCACTCTTGGAGTTAGGGTGGGATTTGTCCCAGTTTCTGCTAGCATACCAACAGTGTTAATATTTAGTCTACAAGTTTTAAATGACAATCGCTTCCTTTTTTTTTTTTTTTTTTTTTTTTTTTTTTATTTAACACTGTTGTCTACTTATAAGAAATGCTAGTAAGGGAAAAAAAGATATGTGACCTATTAAAATGAAAGATTGCCCATTCTTGTAATTACAAGTAACAGGAAGCCTGGTAGTACCCTGTTTGCTAAATTCCTCTGACCTCTTCCAAAAAAAATTGTACAAAAGTCACAGTTATTAGTACCTCCAGAGTTAAGGTCTTACTCTATGAACATGTGTTAGTCATTTACTGGATTTTTTTTCCACTTTTTGCTAGAACTACAGTGAATTGATAGCTAGGTATTCAAACACTGGTGGACAATCCCCTTTAGGCTGCCTTGGAAGAACTTACTAATAACTAACTGCCGTTCTTCTCTGGCTCAGGTTCCCAGTTGCTGTAAGCTTATAAGGGGGCCTATTTCAACCTGGTTTGATAAAAAGGACCTGTGAAGGACTCCCAGAGACGCAGAGTCCTGGGGCAACAGCAGTTTTAGGTCTAACTGTGGAAAGGGAGAAGGAGGCTGAAAATTCCCCGTGGTTTTCAGGGTGGACTTTCTTGTGAAAGTTTAATGTGAAAACACTGGATTGCCAGGGCTTTTTCAGACCATGATGGAAGAGGCTAAGCCTGCCCACTGCTCAGTCCCCAGGCCTTTATCAGGGTCTGGCAGGTGTGAAGATTTAGCTCCTATTACAGGGAGTAAAAGGATCAGCTGCAAATAAAATGTATGCTGTGGATTAGACAAGAAGCCCTGTTCCTTTGCTATATACACAACCATGTCAAAAGCTAAGTACCTTGCAGGACGCCCCTCAGTGTTACTCTGACTGTAGGGTTGGTCTTAAACCCAATTTTGGAGTCTTCTCTAGTAATTTATTTTTCTCACTCTGGAGAACTGAAGTAGTTATCTAATGCAGATTTTCAAATCTGAAAAATTGATCACATGAAAATGGAAATTACCATCATTTCACTCCAATTTATAGAAGCAAATGTAGTCATTACCACAGTTATGCCTCCAAAATATTAGGTAGTTGCAATCTGGGATTTATTTTTCCCCTACAAAATAAAGTGTCAAATTTCTGTTCATATTTATACTGCACCTTTTCACAAATTTTTTTTTTATGTTCTGGTTCTGAACTTCTGTTAATAGGGTCTTACATGTTAGGAATGATTATCAAAATCAGAAACAAACCTTGAGAAACCTAAGGGAAAGAATAGCAGGGAAAAAAAAAAACAAAAAAAAACCAAACCAAAACAAAACAAAACAAAAAAAAAAACAAAAAACAAAAAACAAAAAAAAAAAAAAAAAAAAAAACAAACAAGAAACTGACTTTGAACTGAAAATGCAATTACTTATGGCTATAAAACTAACTCAAATGAGGAAACAGAAATGAGAAATGGAAATCAATAAACTTATTTAACATGTATACTCAGAACATAAATGAACAAATAAGTTAGTGTTGTATACACCCTTTATTAATAATGTGACTGCTTTCTGATACATGTAGATAAGCATATTTAAAACTAGCTTTTAAAAAAGTACATGAAAACTGCTTATTCCTAAATGAAGCACAGGTTTTAATCCCTCAAGGGAGTTATTAGGATTGTTTGCTTATTCAAGTGACCTATATTTGTGTTAGTGAACTTCAATACCATGAAAAGAAATTCATGTATGTATAGACACAGGGAATCAATGATCTTTATGTGTGATGAAACTAGATTTCTTATGCTTCCCTTCTAAATAATAACATCATCATATCTAGAAACTTCACCTATATGGCGTTTTTTTCTTTCCCCAGGAGAACTGTACTTTCCTGTCTCAGATAACCTGCACCAATTCAACTAACTGTTCATTGAAAATAAATCATTGGATAACTCAAATTGTCAGACAACTGTGTAAAATTTCATTAAAGAGGCAAATATAGTGAAAAGGATCATAGGTGGGACAGCTGCTAGAGAGGAGAAAAAATGTAGAGGAACTGCTGGTAAAGTGAGGTCTCTGGAGACAACTTTCCCTTACACATTTATAAACCACAGTGCTACTGAATCACTGCTAATAGCCAAGGCAAATGTTCTATATGTGAAAATACAGTAGTAAATAATATGAAGATGATTGGTTGGCAGTGCTTGCCTCATTGGTTTGAAACACAGTTTGAACTGGGAATTGGGGAGGAGACTCAGGCTGAATATTTGTGCCACCACTTTGGTGTGTCTCTGGGAAATTGTCATTCAAACCACAAACAATCTTTTCTTTAAGTCAGTCACTGCACCCTCTTGGGTGCTTGTTGCTAATGGAGACAGAAATACTATCCTAGTCTGTATTTAATACATTTCACACACAGATTCATTGTGCACTACTTTTTTCATCTGAAGTAGAATTTTAACATCTTTGTGACTTTTGACACATTATCACTCATAATGGGGTCTTACTTGCAGGGAATAATGAACACATTCTTGTGACAAATTTGAGGATGTCTTGTTCACAAACACTATCTGTAGTTTTCATACCACAAAATCAAATGGCTTCATGCAAGGAGATGATTATGAATAGTCATTCCTCAAGCTCCTAACAGTGCTTTTAATAACCTTCAAACAACTTCATTTTTCCTGTTTGTGGTGACTGAAGTCACATTTAAATATGAATCTAAATATTTTAGAATAAAGATGACAACATTAAAGAAAAATATATTGGTGACAAATTTTCAGATTTGGGTCTTCATGTACACCTAAATAAATGATCTGACTGCAAGAGGTTATAAGCACTACCTTAAACTTAATTTCAATGGTAGGTGCTCTGTGTTTCTTATTCTGACTTCAAGTATATGTTTATATACAGACACAAATGTGTATGTACATACATATGCTAGAAGAAATACCTCTGCCCAGTGAATATGCCCACTGAGAAAACTAAATTTACCTAGTAGTGTTTTTAAATCAATTAGGGCCAAACTATCATCCCAAGTCTCAAATTTCTTGTGGCAGGCTCATTTTGCATGACAAATACTGGGCACCAAAGTATAGTTTTCTTGGAATAAAGCGGAACACAGGCAAAATTCCCTACAGATGGAAAAGGGAACACACATAGGAGGTTTAATATAAAGCCTGCAGCACAGATGAGTGCAAGGAATTTCTCCTTATTGATGAACAGGGACAGATCCTTAGTGGGTGTAAGTGGGAACAGTTGAATCAGGGAATAGATGAACTGGGGATTAATTAGAGCCAAGCATATTTAGAGCAGTGTGGGAACTATATCTCACTGACACAGGTTGCATAACTGGTCTGCAGGTTGAAAATCTTGAAGAGCCTTATAGGACATGCAGGTCTGCAGTTTTCTTCACTTTGGTAAACACTCATGAGCAACCCTGTGGTGGTACCAAGGTACTGTTTGTTTAAGATCTCATGAGTGTGAATGAGATTTGCACTTCTAGCCCTAGGAATTTTTGGAAATACTTTTTGTTTTCCATCAGGCTTCTGAACATCTGGAAATGCTGGCATTGTACTGTCTCAGCATAAATCATAAATGACTGGAAGTGACTATCTTTTTCTCCTAAAACTGGTCCTTTTAAACATTATTGCACCACAACAAAATGAAATGAACTCCTTTGCTGTAGGAGTAGAAGGAACATTTTGTCTCTGGGGAAATCCCTTCCATTTCTTTCTCCTAACTTCTGCCCATCAAACGAGAAGGAGATAAAGAGAATTTGTTGGGCTGGTACATATAAAGGCCAATTTTAGGATCTGTTATGGTCAGGTAAAATTGCTTCTTGTGCTGTTGTTACCGCTTCCATTCTTAATAACCATTCGGTGACCTTCACTCCCCATCAATCTATCTCTGAATAGTTATTCTATTTGTAGCTTTTCCTCTAGCTCCCTTGTCCCTTGAAAGACAGCTGTGCAGTTTTTCAAGCACTGACACTGCTTCGATTTCTTGGCTGATCTTCCCAGAGATGTTGGGGACTCTTTAACCCTCCCAAGTTGGCTCACTGGACTGCTGCATTTGAGATGGATTCTTACATCTGAAGAGCTGTGCTATGCCTGGATGTTACTGGCAGTGTCACCAAAGACTGCTACAACACTGGGTCAAATTCTTTTTTGGTAAATTTCTTTGCATTGTTTATTTTATCAGACTGTCATAATCTTGTATTACCTTGAGAAAAGAAAGATGTGACAGCATACCTGAGGAGTGAGTCTCAGATTGGAAATGAATGGTAAGTATTTCCAAGTGTAGGTTACACTAGAATAAGAAGATGACTCAGTCTCTCTTTCTCTCACCCTTTTAAGCACTTGCTATTCTGCTCTACACAGAGAATCTAACTGAATATTTAAATCTCCTTCAGCCACGTAAAAATAGAGAAGAATCTGAACCAGACTAGTAGATCAGAAGACCCTTGAGCTTTGGAATAGTTCCAGCCCCAGATCCTGCAGCAAGAGCTGCAGTCAGCCTTATCTCTCACTCACTGCTGTCAAACATTTGCAGAATTGGTCTTCTAAATGTCTTAATCCTTCCATTTTTGCTGATTTGTAAATGATGTTAAATTTTCTTTTTGATAATAGGCACCTAGAAGTTCCCATATTTGCACATCTTAACAAACGTGGAAAGTTGCCTTCCTGATTCTCGCAGGGGACCTCAGCTTACTTCCGCAGAAAACTTAAAAGACAACTAAGAAAAATACCATCAATATACTAAGATGGCTAATGGGTATTTGGTTTATGGTTACATGCTGACAATGATTAAACTAATTACAAGGCATACTGTGCTAAATTGCTAGCTCTTTGTGTACTTCTAGTGTAGCTGAGAACCAGAGAGGTTCTGGTTCAAACTCTGAGTGTGTTAAAAAGATTCTTGTTAAGATCGCTTGCAGAGCTGTCGATGTGTACGCACACTCATATAATGCACATGGCTGTGTGCGTGTGTGAGAGATCTGTATTCAGAGAGCTATGAATACAAAATTTATTCTTTCAGTCAGAGAGATTGGATAGTGTTATGTTCTGTTAAACAGTTGCTGTGTTTCAGTCAAGATTGCTTCAGTGAGAAGCAAAGTCATTCATATATATTTGCCCAGATCATGTCCCCTACAGACTCAAACTAAGAACTATGCAGAACTAGACAAACTTATTCAGAAAAGTAGGAAACATTTCCGTCTACCATGCCATCCAGATATGAAGAAGGATAATAACTTCCATTTCAACAAATAATGTAGCTTGTTTAGCACATATTTTATTTTTGAGTCACCTCCAATGGATAGACAGGAGAAATGTTGCTTTGGCAATGTCCTTTTAGGTGCAGTTTGCTATAGGCCACTAGCCAGGAGCAATTTCTGTAGATTAGAAATACCAGCAAGGGCCTTTTTTCATGTCTCTACTCTTCTGAGCCTGGCAGAAGTCATCAATAAAATTACATAGAGTGAGTTACACAGAAAAATTCCAGTCATGTAGTGAAAGAAAAGAGGTTTTTTTTGATAGGACTAGAGGTAAAACTTGCACCAAAAGGAGCCCTTAATTTTACTTGTTAACTTAGTTTTTGCAACATTTGTGGGTTTTATGTTTGTCAAATATCTTATTTGTCTTCCGTTATGTGCTGTATTAAGGGTATTATGTATTATGATATGTGATATTGTGCCTTGAGTCTTTTCTGATGGTAAAATGTTTACATTTATTATATTTCTTATTTATTGGGATATATTTAATATATTCTTACTGTCTCAAGTACAGGAATGTGCAAACATTAAAGCTAGTTGAAACTGAGGAGCCTTTGTTACTTCAAATAATGTTGATAAAAAACATAGAGAACCATTTAAAAAACTGTCTAACAGGATAAGTTGTGTCCATCCACAACTCTTTATACAAGTAAAGAGGATGTCTTCCAGCTTTCAGGTTCATTCTACGTTAAAGACAGGAATTATATCCCAGAGAAGGGTATTACTGTCAAACTGAAGACAATCAGCTGGCATGGAGGGAAAGCTTAAAAGTGTGTACACATATGTGCGGAGATCTGAACACATTCTGTGTGCTGTGCAGAGTAGAAAGACCAAATTCCTGTATGACGCTCTGTGCTCAGGACGGTGGCTTGTAAAAGCACAACTGTAGTAAGATAAACTAGTGTCCCTGAGAATGAATGCCACACTGTTCCAGGAGATTAGGACTCTGCTCTCTACATTTAATACAAAATTTCAGATGTCTGCTACAGTTTTGACTTAGTGAAAGAAATTTCTTAGAATACTGTGATTCTTATTATAGTTCCACCTGGACTCAAGAAATTAAGAACTGGCCATGAGGTGATAGAAGTGACAACATCTGAAAATTTAGATTTGGCTTATTTCAAGAGATATGTTGGTTTCTGTTTCACTTAAACCTCTCTCCCTTTTGCTTGTTTCATCTGCTTCAGCTAGAGCAGAATGGAAGTTCGATAAAGCTCAAATTAGTCTCTTACCCTCTCTATTAAACATAAGGTCTGGCAATGTTCTAGTAAGGCAGGCCAATTTCTCCTCTACATCAGGTTAACTCTAATAACTGAGCCTAGCAGCATGTGCCAGCCTTCACCATCATGCTGAATCACTGTTCTTCCTCTCACTGAGTGCAGTGCATTCAGTTTGATTTCTATCTGTCAGGCAAGTATAATGTATGGTTATGAAACTTACCCCTTTTCAGCTGAACTCCAGATTGTACAGTCCCACAGAGTATTTAACAGCCTGAGAGGCCAGAATCAACAAATGGTCAGACATTTACAAGCTGGTTCAAGTCTTCAAACTTAAAAATCCCCAAATGAGGACTCTGCAAATGTAATAAAAATATAATTTAATTCTAATATTTGTTATTTTTCTATTAGTAAAACTATATCATATCTTATGACAAATTTAGAAAATCAAATAAAACCAATGTTAGTATGCAGAAATAAAAACCAGAAGAAACTGACTAATTAAATGAGAAATTGAGCCCATCCTTGAGTAGCTACAAAGCAAAAGTCTTGTAAGAGTGATTATGTGTATCACAATTTTTATAATGTGAATGGATCTAATTCCTCCAATAAATTGTGTTTGCTGATCTGAGTTTTTTGTCTTTTAATTACATGAAGTCTACTACGAATGCCGTGTCAACACCACGCAACGTTGATAAGCATGAGAAGCAACAGCTCCCTGCTTGTTGAAGAGACAAGGGCAATTTGGCTGCAAGTTGTGTCTTCTAGTTCAGTGTTTCAGCTCATCTTAGATGATGTAGCTGGACACAATGAAAGAAAGAGGTCCAGTAAACAGGTAGGATGAATTTTGTTGGCAGTCATGATCTCCTGAGTAAGTCCCATTGGTGAACAGGCTCTCAAAATTAGCACATACGAGTACTCTAGTTTACACGGTGATGTGAACAAAATCATGATTTCTCTCATTGACAAAGAAAGGGCAAAAGTAGTTGTTATATATGAACCATGTCATGTTCTTTCTTGACTAATAGCATGGCCTTCAATTTAGAGGTGCATTCAGTTTACCTTCTCCTAGAGGCTTCCTCTTTTCTAAGAACTTTCCCAAAATCACTGTCCTGATGGAAAAAGAGCAGATAACAGTCTATGGCAGAGACATGTTAAAGTAGTTTATTGATAGATGCATCAGAAAACTCAGATAAGAAGGACACAACCAACCAAAGCGCATTATCCAGCAGTACAACATCTGCAAGGAATGACAACGCAAATGGTGAGAACTCATCTCTCATTTCTCACTACTGACTCACCATTTGTGTTTTAATGATATTTCCTCAACAAAATCACCAAAAATAGATCAGCTTTAGAATGGTAGATTCTGAACATCTGTGTTTTGCCAACAAAATCTGACCATTAGGGAACTACAGTTTCTTTGTAGTTGCTGAGAAAATAATGACAACTCAAGCCAAGAATCAATTAAACTGAAGAGATTGTTCCATACCTTTCTTTTATGAGAAGAGAACAGGTGATTATTAATGTCCTGGTTGGGGCTGGACAGAGCTCCCGTTGTTTTGGCAGCGGGAGGAGTGCTGCAGCACACTGAGACCCCAGGGGCTCCCCAGGTCCCAGTGCCCTCACCTGTGTGCGGGGGCGGGGGCAGCACAGCTGGAGGGCTGGGCCCGGATTGGCCAATATCCCATGTCACGTGACATTACGCTCACTATATAAAGGCAGGAGTGGGCCAGGAAGGGTTGCCACTTCTGGGAGTGTGGCTGTGGGGCCTTTGTGTTTGAGATTGCTGGCCGGGAGCAGGTGGGTGTCGGTCGGCAGGTGGTGAGCAGCTGTATGGTACGTTACCTGCTGACACTGCTGTCAGCGTATTATTCTGTTACTGTTATCAAACTGTTTTTATCTCAACCCGTGAGTCTCCCTTTCCCCCTCTGATTCCCTCCCCATTCCCAAGTGGGGGGAGGGTGGGTGAGCGACTGCGGGGTGTTTAGCTGCTGAGAAGGCTCAAATGACAACAAATAATTTATATATATTATACAAAATCTAAATAATTTACATTATCCAAAAAGTTAGCAAGAGACATGAATGAAGAGGTAAGTTAGCTGATGATGTTTTGTATTCCAACCAGCGCTTCTTTAGCACTTCTGTAGTTATAGGTCTGTGAAGGTTTCTGTCATATATACTATTTTCATGGATTCATAACTCAATCCTAAAAAAGTTTGTTTTGCATTTGGCAGGCAAAAATTTTAAACTGAGACTGGTTTTTTTTTTATTAGGTTATGGGAAAAAAAGTCAATTTAATTGTCTCTAAGTTATACAAGTATAAAAATGGAATGTATTGGTTTCAGACACTATTTTATGCTGCTACAACTCAAAAGTGCTTTGTTTTTTTTAAGGGGGAACTTTACAAGCCATTAGTCTGAACTGTGGATTAGTGCATTTGGGAAACTTGGAAAAAGAAATGTAAAAATGCTTGTTTTTTTACCTCTTTATAATGACGTTTGATCTCTAGGTACACTCCATTTCTTCAGCCAAACTTTCTTCAAGATACAGTGCCTTGCTCTGACACCACTTATGTAAGACAGGTCTCAGTTTCATACATTTTATATGATTCAGGCGAGCAGCTTGAATCTGTTATACAATCTACATTAATTCATTGTCTACCTTTCCACAAACCTTCCACATTCTTAAACATCTTGGCAGGTATGTAAGTACTGAAGGCAATGGTTAAAGTTATCAAGAAAAAACTCTGCAGATTGCACAATCTACATTATATTATTAAAAATTAGATTCACCCTAAAAAGAAAGTGGCTGGTAAGTGACCAGAAAATGCTAACTCCATTATTTTGTCTTTCTCAAGAACAGTTGAAGTGACAGGTTTTGGAGGCACTGTTCTTCAACCCATGATAAACTTGTAGTATTCATAGAAGACCTAGATTGTGCCATGGAGTCCTCCTAGATTGTCAAGTGCTTTTCATGTGTTTTGGTTTATTCCTAACAAGTGGCATGTTTCTGAAAGCAGTCAAAACAGCTAGATCCTAGTTGTGCTTCTGCTCCAAAATTCTCTGCGGGAATGGCTGGATATCCCTGTATGTTGCAGTGTGCTACATATGATAATACTAAGTAAGATAGAAATATGTTCTGTATCAATTTCTAGCAGATTAATTGAAATAATGCTGTGGAAAAAAAATGTTCATATAGATTGAACACCAAGTTTGGTATGTCAGGATACTTTCTCCCATGAGAGATTCCTCCAACAGGATGGATTTCTAGCCCCTGTAGTTTCTTCTACAAAAGTTTAGTAGTTTATTCTACAACACTCTTCTGGGTCAAGGAAAAAAAGCACTGAGGTCTCAGGTCAGTACGCTCACCAATTTCAGTTTACCAATCCTTTTCTGATCACAGGGGAACTTTCACTGGTAAAATGTAACATGTATGTAGAAAACATGTGCATGTGTGGTTTTGCATGCATGTTACAGTGCATGGACTTCATGCTACTTATTAATGATTTAAAAATTTCCAAGTGAGTAAAAAATTACATCTTTTGCAAATTTATTTTACAAGTTAATGAAAAACACCTTTTGCAGTTTATGGCAGCAATTTCAATCTTTCCTATTGGTTCCTAGACCTTAATGTGAAATAAAACCAAGTGCAGATTACAATTACCAAGAATATCACTATAAAAATTCTCACGAAATGATCAAACTCTGTTCTTTTCTTCCTGTTATATTGCTCCCTTTATGCCTTTTGTATAAATGTTCACACAACAATAATGTAGAGATTAAAAGAACCAGCTGTTTATGAACAAACATTTCTATCTGAAGATCAGAGAGCAAACCAGACAAATCTGGTATGAATGCTAATGTTGATTTGGCAATTCACTGTCAATATAAAAAAAATTGCTATGTTATCAAACATTTTTTTCAGCAGTTCCATGTGAACTGTGTTCAACCTATTCTTGCCAAAGGCTGAACATGCCAATAGGGAATGCTGCCAGACCCACCAGATGACTGACCAATTTGGGTCACCTTAGGTAGGATGATTGAAAGGCATTTATGCTGATCTAAACAAACCTATTAGAACTTGCAATAATATTCATTAAGGAGGAATGTTTCTGCAAAAAATTGAAATTTTCTGGAGTATAAGAGAGTGTAAGTAGAACAATGGGGCTAAGAAATGCAGAGCTTTTCTACATGTCCTAATAGCATTCTAATGGAGATTTCCTTGATTCCCTGGCAACATATAGCTGACTTAGCAAATGCCTAATTGCAGGCCCTGAAGGCAAACTATTTTTCAGCTCTGTACTGGATATATATGTGCATATGTAATTCAGTGATTCCCTCAGGATTTTAAAAAAGGGTAAGACTAAATGTCATCTGAATACCAAAGGCAATAAAGGAATAGCTAGTTGGGTCCAGTGGCATTCAGTTCTCCCCATGCTCCCAACCCTCAATTTCATATTTTTAAGCAGAGCTGAAAGTTAATTCTTACTGCATCCTGAAAGGCATTGTTGTGAAAATGTTGTGTTATTGCATAGGACTCTGAAGGCTACTGGGAAATTATATTATCGTCCATCTGTAAAACTCCTGATGCAAGGATATCTTCCCTGCCAGGAACACCATTGTTATCCTTCCCTGATCCACTTTTCCATAGTTTTCTACTTAACTTTCCACAACTTAATCTTCTAGGTTATGTTCTTCTATAAATTCTATTCTAGTTCTCCTTGATTTTTCCTCTTTTCATGTTTTCTTCTCTTCTATGTTCAACCTCATTTCATACTAGTACTGCACATAATCCCTGGCAATGTCTTTGGCATCAACAGTAAAATCTTCATAGATCTCAGTAAAATATTTCCCCTGCATCTTTTGCAAAATAGAAACAATGTTTTTTTTTCAAGGTTCTTACGTGGCTGAAATTATTTCAGTGGGAATTAATGCTTAAATGAAGATATGTTATATCCAAAAGTGTATCTATATATTAAAAGTTTTCCATAAATATTTACCAAATACTGTAAATGAGGAATATGGAAGAATCCAGGGAGCTTTGTCCCTGTGGTGATAAAGGCATGCACATTTGCCTTGTCCCAAACGTGTATTTGTAAAAGCCTTTTACAAAAACATGCCATTGTATATTCCAGATACAGCACTTCCAATACAGAAAAAAATATTTTTACATATATTATGTAGATTTTTATTTTTGCAGAGACTTATTTTTCATTTTCCCTTGCTTGGGAGGTCAGGCACCTTAGTTACAATGAGCCTACCAGGGCATATCTCAGAGGGAGCTGTAAAAAACGACATGCTAATCCATACTTCTTTGGGCATAAACTTGTCATGGCTTTAAAGCCTGTTATTTTGGGACATTCCAGAGCTGAAAGTGAGTGCTGGAAATTAACTTTTTTTCAGCCATATAAGGTGTCATTTGAAATACTGTGGCTCATGAAACTATGGGCTTTGAGGTCATGTGGAAAAATCTCTGTCTGACTAGGATACTTATGGTTAAAAACCACAGGTGCATCCAGGGTGAAGCAGAAAATATTAATACTACTCTTGGTTAGCAAAGACAGACATGGCTTTGTAAAAGGATGATTTTTAGAAAGGTAGTAGCTGTCCAAAAGTAGTCCAGAGAGTAGGAAATTAGAACAGGTCTTATGAAGATGAACAGAGTTTCATCTGTGGGACACTTTCCTAACACTAATGGCTTTAAATTGAAAAGGAAAGAGTGAGACGTAGTTCAATAGGTAGAACTCATCAGTTCTGACATGGACAAAGACCTTCAAGGTGATCTAGGAACAATCACTTCACTTTTTTTCCTCTGAGTCTTCATTACTTATGTCTTCACTGATGATATAATTTTTCAGAGAGGATTTTGTTTCTTCATGTGCTTCTTTATATTTTTATACATGTTTTTATTCATCTGTAAATATATTGTGCTTCAACAGAAAGGGTATAGGGTCATGCATTTGTAAGATCTCATCTGTCTTATCTTTGGGCTTTTCACTAAGTCTGTAAATATGTAAGAATGACTTTTCCTGGACAGCAGGAAACTTGTCTATTCAGTAGAAAATCTGGTGAAAAAATAAGTGTCTGGAGCCTATTTAACATGCCAGATAGTCTGAAGAATATAAAAGAAAAGAGTACTTTAAAATTACTTTTCTGTTCGGTGTGTGGAGATACAATCACTTATTAAACTGAAAACACTCTTTGCCACAGCTCAAATAATTATAATATAGACAGGCAATCTTTAGTGATCAGGATTACTAAGCCTACGAACATTCCTGTGATTATCTGTATTATGTATAGTGGGTGTTAAGAAGTGTAACGTATTTATTTGAGCTCACAACTTAACTGTACCTTAGTTGTCAGTGGTTGGGCTTTTCCATATATTTCTTGAGGTACTTACTTTAAATAATAAGTGATACCTCTTGGACAGTTTTATGTGCAGTTGCTTATGTACTGTGTACCTGCCAGTGGATAACATGCAACTACACAAACACTTACATAAAAGAGTAAGAAATGTCCTGCTGCTCTGAACTCCTACAAATCTACTTCAGCAGCTCTTCTCCATAGTTCATTTTGACTGGTGCATGTGTTGATGTTCACACCATCTCCCTAGATTTAGATAATTTTAAAGCCTTTTCATGACAGAGGAAAAATAAGGTATAAAAATTAAATGTGTCCTCAAAGGGACTATATTAGGTAAACAACTAAAGTTATGACATCTTGAGATCTTTTTTAGGTCTTACAGCTATATAGGCTTTATGATACCATACTGACCAGTCAATTCTATTTTATTGTTTCACTTTATGAAACATGGTTTGTGTGATAGGAGTAAAATAGGGATATAGGATCTGATCCAAGGATGATGTCATCCAGAATACAGCAGTGGCCAACAGCAGAAGTAGAGTAAAATAAGGGTTAGAAAATCTGTCACAGGATAACTTGCTTCACATATAGGTCTTCTCTGGAATTCTTAATAATTATTGTCTATTTCAAAAATTTTTTCATTATTTCTGACAATTCCATATAGTCTTCACACTTGTGTTACTATCTAGTTACTCTGTATGTTTGATGTTTCGATGCACTGATACACTATATTACATCCCAGACATTTACTGCAAACCTGTGTCAATGCTCCTGGGCTACAGCTGTATTTATTTGATCCTTTTTTTCTTTCCATACAATGTTCATATATGTGTGAAGTCATGCAGAAACCGCACAAACAGGAATCTTAATCCCCTCAAAAGTTATTAAATTTCATATGCCTTCACAGTATTTCATTATGAGAAATATTTGTGGAGAAGAATGGCTTTTAATATAACTTAAAGACTTATACAAGTCAATCTCAGTGTTTTTCCTGAGAAATGGTGACATGTCTTTCCAAATGCTTATCTTCATTACTATGGAAACTTTCCTTTATAATAGTATTTACAAAATGTGAGAAGAGTACATATTCATTTTAGTATAGCTACATTCTCTACAAAGTCCATACTGCTCCTGCAAGACAGTCAGGTCGAAACCTGTGAGACTTTGGAAGCTCAAGGTTGATATTTCTCAGTGGATATCTAAGCAAGTGGAGGTGGAATGTGGGAACAAACAAGATTAGTCATCCAATCTACTCCTCTGCATAGAGTATTAGTAAGTGGAGTTGTGTGAATAATTGATTTTTTCACTTTGCTGGCTGAACCGAACATTTAAAACAAAACATTTTTCCAGATTTCTCTTTGAAATGAAAAGCAGAAAAAATGGCTTGAATATAATGTCTTGTTTAATTTGCATTTTTTAGTAAAAATTTTATCTTCTCATAAAATACTCTTTTGAAACAAAATGTAAATTTTTCACTAATTGCTATTTTTTAGTTGAAACTGTTAACTGACTTTGACATAAAGTTCTTAAATAGTTAGGGCTAGGATAAATCTACATTATTCAATGAGTAAAATCATTGATCAAATACTCCCCACTCTAACATAAAATCTAAAGTTTTCTAATTACTTTCTTCTTTCAGATACACACAATGAAAGAGAGTGTTAATGAAGTTGTTCAATACAGTGGAAACATAAACTTCATCACATTAATGTGCTGTATTTTACTTTTACAATTCACTGTTGTTGCTAGGCAGATGTAATTTGCCACTATGAAGCAGCTATTACTAACGTAGTATTAAGAACCTGTCCTCTCTTTGACCTTGTTCACATACAGTCAGTTCTTCACATCTTTCTCTGATATTTACTGGTTGAACTCTGTAAAAGGTTAGATTTACATAAAATGACCACACATTCTCTAAGCAACTCTTAGCAGACCAAATTCCCTATGAATTTTATGAAGTTGTACATACAATGTTGTATCTCTATTTTTCCCCCAAATAAATATTTTCTATCATATTTTATTTCATCTGGGGAGATGATGAAAGCAAATGGTTGTGACTGCCCACTGCTGTAGAGATATAGGATATAAGTATAAAAAAAATGCATCAGCTGATATAGTATAATACTCGTGAAAACAATGTTACAGCCAGGTGTCCAAACCATTTTATAATCATTTTATATATCCTACCCTAGATTTCAGATTGATTATCAATGTCACTATTTTTGTTGTTATTATTCCATGAGGCCCTAAATGGAACAGGTAATAATTTTGAGCTAGATTCTTTACAAATGGAAGTGTCTATCTCAAGAGCTCACAGTTTGAAGGATATCAGAAGGATTTAGAATAGTATAAGGTTTAAAAAACTAGATTGGATAAAGAATTTAAAATGCTATAGTAGATGCATATTTTTTTATAAGAGGTAATATATTTCTTTGGTAAGGATTTTATATTTAGTTTTGGTTAAACTTTTTTTCCTAAATATTAGGAACGGTAAATAAATTCACTACAATCTCACTGGCTGGAAGGAAATATTCAATTCTCGCATAACACTAAGTTGTGCTCTGGTAATGATTATCATTAAAATGTTTCAGGACTTTCCTTGGTTCAGGAACATTATTTAAATTTAAAAGTGAAATCCAAGCAGCATTTTAATGGAGATATGCTTTTGGGAATTTCTGTTCTTTTTAAAGACCTATTATATTATTGCAACTAGTCAGGTCTTGAAATTTTTGGATTTTTGTAACTTCTATGGAAATCTGTGAATATCATACATTCCCAGAATGTGATCCTTTTATTGTCTGTAGGTATTTTTGAACAAGTATAGAACAATTATTTTAAGCTTAATTACTGTACCAAAAAAAAAAAAAAAGGGCATTTTCAAAGGGCTTTCTATCCTAGTTAAGATATTTTTGTAAAGTGTCAAAGTAATCCATGCCTTTATCCAAATCAGGAAATATGTTCCTGCACAAGAATTTTTCCTGGAAGGTCATTTATTTTGCATGTTTTGATGTTTATATTACTGAAGAGTGAGACTGATGAAGATCCATCACCACTTGAACCAATACAGAGAACCATGGTGCCATAATTCCATGTGGTGCTTGGTAAGCTGATCCATGGATTTGATGCTCAGGAGCAACCCATCCTTCAGCTGCAGCATTGTTCCACAGCCCTTGGTATTCAGACCTATGTGCAGCAGGTGTCAGGCTTCAGGCTAGGACAATGCCAATGTAGTGCTTATTCATATAAAATTTGCAAGACTTTAAAAAAACAATCTTATTTAAAGTACAAAGAAAACAAAGGGGACATCTGAAGCCTATCTAGTATGGAAATTCTATATCTGTACATCATAGTGCAAGCTGATTGTAAAAGTGAAGGAGAAAAGTTAACAGAGCAGAAAGTTTGTTCTTAGCCTTTACATGGACCCTACACAGATTAACAAAAGACAGTATGTGTGCAATCTATGCAAAACCAAAGCAACTGAGAGAACCTTAACATTGGAGAATATACCTTGACAAATTCAGAAAAGAGATTCCATCATGTCAGTTTGCTTACAAGTGATCTTGTGCTAACAGTACTATCTGGCTGATTAATCCAATAACTGGTAAATTTTTATATGTAAATTTTTGAAACTGTTTAAAACATGGAGAAACTTAGTCATTTTAAAGAGACTTTAAGGAGACCAGATCTGGGAAGCACTGAGAAACTTGTCTGTTGGGATTCTGGGTGATATGATTTCATCACTTTGGCTTCCCTCATTACCAAGTGTTTATTTGATTAAATCAGTAAGTCATATAAAACAAGTTAAAAATCGAGTTAATTTCAGTATGTTGATTTGAAAGTTTGGACTACCTAAAATGGGACATAAAAAAATATATTAGGAGTACTAAATTTAAGCGCTTGAAAAAAATCTTAGGTATATTTTGCAATATGATTTTCAAACATCCTTATTGAAAGTGGATCTATGTTGGTTTATGCAAGGCAAGATGCTGGATTCCTGTCTTTCATCCATCTTTTTAGAGACTTTTTAAGAAACAAATAAACAATTAGATGTTTTCTCGTTATAGCATTGTGCTACCATTATAATAGTTATGGTTGACAAGGCACTTCCATTATTGGTTTCTATTTTCAGCTGCCACTAACTTTCTGAAACAATTATTCTTTCAGCTGAAATTTCTCCTGCTTGTTCTTAATCCCAGAGGTGGATGGTTTTGTAAAGTTTATAAAATTACTTTGGGCTGTTTTTCTGAAATATCTAAGCATGAAATATTGGTATGTTTCACCAGTTATTGTATTTGTTATTTATATCATAAGTTCTTCTGGATAGGGATTTGGTTTTATGTTTAGTATATTTTATTGCAATAAAATCTAGACTGCAGTTATGATACTATATAAATAAAAACTAGCTTAATTTTCCACAAGCTTTCTTTAATGATTCAGTAAGTCAAACATATTTCTGTTTAAACTTCAGGGGCTATGGATTTTGAAGTGTTAGCTTATTTACAAAATTCTATGTTATATGCAATTAAGAATAATGGCCCAGATTCTCAGTTTAAAAGTGGTTCAGGAAACTCAGTGTGGAAGAAGAGTCACTATTCACTTAGGAACTTGTTATATTTATTCTCCCTGGGTTAAGGCTGTTCTCATGCATTCAGCTACCTGCCATTCCAGGTGGTAACTGTGGATTTATACTGTGAATGAACCTCTTTGCAATCAGTCCTGTTGGAGCTTCAGCTATGATCTGGCCTAAAATTGGTGTTTGAACTTTCCTGGATTTATAGCAGCTGATAATCCTGCCTTGTGCATGTCTACCAATCCTCACACACTCCTTTCTGTTCATTTCCATTCAGCACTGGGGCAGTTTTTGTAGTCAGAAACTCTCCATGCTCTTAAACTTGTCCTCCTGAAGCACTTTTAATTTCTCTAGTCATAGTTTTACCTGCACAATATTGCTCGCTTCCTTTTTGCGATGTCCATCACCACGACTTTTCCATCACTCTCAACTTTTTCTTTTCTGTATTTGGTTCTGTGAAATAGGACTTGGGACTTTCCAAATCTCTTCCTTCCCCATCCTCATTTTGTGTCTCTTCCCTTCTGAACTTGTTTTACTATTAACATCTTAACTAATGTTTTTTCTTTTTCTTGCAGTTCTTACAGTTTAATTCCTTTGCTACTACTTGCAGACTGTTACCTGCCTTTTGAGATGCCTAGAAACATTTTCAGTTTAATGTTAGTATAGTCATTAGAAACACATTTATTCTTCTGCCAAGATAATTTGCTTCTCATTCAAGATAAGATCAATTTTTTTTCTGGATATCTATCATTAATCTCCTAATAACTACTTGTTCTTTGATCCAAAAGGGAAAGTCAACATCTGTATATAGAGAGGTAGATTGTGTTTCTCCACTGAGTACATCTGTACACTGTGTGACTTCTTTACCTTTGCTTTGCTTTTATTCTTCTTTCATATGTATCCACAATCACTTGATGTGTGTGTCTATGCGTGATCCCTTCCTAAGGTTTCAATCACTCACCAATTTCAAGCACATTAAGAAGAGAAATGAGAATGAAAAAATAAATTCTGACAAATTCTATGAAAGTGAGTAACACAAGGGGAGATAAGGGCTCTGTAGTGTTTTGACTGAGTGGAAAGGTTGCACTATGATCCCACAGTGTAAGATACATGCAGAAAGAAATCTCTTCAAAAGTCTACTTTGGAGAAAAAGCTTAAATGTGACTACTCTCTTTCACATCATTGTCAATCAACCTTGAAAATAATCAAATACTAGTAAACAGAGTCTCATATCCATAGATATTTCTGTATTTTGTCAAGTTTATCAACAATTGGAATTGTATGGGTACAGCTGGAGTGGGATAATGCTATGTTTGTAGAGGAACAGACACATGGATTACATCTCAGACTGAGGTTGAAAATTTCCATCTCCAGATGATATTGAAGAGAAGTCTGAGGATGGAAGTCATTAAGATGTTCATCACATGAAGCTATTATACTGTATTTGACTTGAATGCTTTGAATGCAACAGAATGTTAAAAAGACCTCATCGTTAGGTGTGGATGTGTATGTAAGTTTCCCTGGGAGAGTATTCTTCATTTATGAGATTGCTTGGGATCCAATTACTTTAATGCCTATTATGCTCACTTTTCATGCAAAACAACTGCTAATAACACAACAATAATATCACTCTCAAGGACGTTGTTATATTGAGGATGAAGAATATGTATATATATTTGAGATGTACACCCCTTTTCATGTGATAGTCTTCCACGAGGGCTATATTCATCTTTATTAGCTCTGAAAGCTAATTCAGTAACAATTTTTTACAGCATTATAACTACTTCAGGGAACCAGCAGTAGATATTTTTAAGACACAGATTTTTAAAAATATTTATACACTTGTGTGGCTACAAGAATCATTAAAAAATATTGTGAAATCCTTTTTTTCATAATTAATTTCTGAATGCATTTAATGCAATATTGTGATGTTGTCAGGCTGTGTTGTTTGTGAGTACCACTTCTGTTAATATCCCTTATTACAGAAGCATGGATTGGACTTCTGAGGACTTACAAATGTGAGGAAAAATACAGTATGGTTATTGTGGAATAGCTATTCAGCAAAGGCTATTTTTTATTTTTTTTTATGTGGATTTTAGAAGTGAATTACCCTAATCTTCAAAAAGGCACCTTTGCTTTGGAATAATAAGGTCCAAATAAGGCATTATTGTTATCACACTCTAAATTCATACTGTGGTGATTTCATATTAACTTCCCTAGTATCCTTAGGTATGCAAGCCCTGTATGGGAACATGACTGTTGTAGCATGACTCTCTTTTTATGAGTGACTGTGAAACTGTGATTTGCAAAGATTAATGTAAATTAAAAATATTTGGAAGTACGTTTCAAAAATACAGATAAATAGATGTTAAATAATGTGCTTTAATGTTACCAATTCTAAAATATAAGCAATGATTCAACATTGGTATTATAATAATTGAAGCTAATATTACCTCAGATAAGCAAAGAGAGAGAAAAAAAAACCACTATCTTTTAATGTTCTGTGACTAAAAAGTGTCAGAAAGCATCAGTGTTTGTGTAGCAGTATTTATGAAATAAATTTCCACTGGAATCTGCAATTTAAGCTCTTGTTTCTACTTTATGCCTTTTTCTTTCAGTCTCCCTCACCTAAATTGCTGCCCTTCCTTCCACTGCTTATTTGCTATGACCTGGATTTTAATAGCAAGAGAACTATGACTGCACTGTTTTCAGATTACCTGAAACTGAGATCATGTCTAGTACCTAATAAATCCTCCCTCTCATTGCTAATATTGTGTGGTCACATGGTGGGTTAGAATATCTTAGTCAAAATATATAAAGGGTAAAAAAGTACAGATCTTTTCAGCAAAGTTCACTACAAGGAAGGTCTTTGGCTACTCAGTTTTCTGAGTCTGTAAGCTGTTTGGCTTTCCTGTTCTTGAAGCACACACCCAGAACAGGGAGGGTGCATGCAGGAAGCAGCAGGAATTGAAACAATGATCTGAAGCAGAGATGGAAGGTTGGATGCTGAAGGGCAAATGATCATGGAGAAAATAAACAGCAGTACAGTAAAATGGGGCATCAACACTTAAATAAACTAAACCATCACATATGTGGGATGTCCTACTTTTTGTCCTTTATGAATGGAGAGGCTTTTTCCAAAGATGTATAAACAGTGTTTTATAGGTGTATACTATCATTAAAAAACTAGTTAAATGTTTATGGGATAATTTAAAGTGGACATACTGGAATGAAGTTCAGATATTTGTCAGACAGGTGTAAAGACATGCCTACACAAAAATTTCCTGAACATTTCAGCAGTAGATTCTGTACAGAATGTTGCACACAGACATCTGTGAATCTTTAGTTACTAACCAAAAAGACCCCACTAGAAACACTGATTCAGGACTAACAGATTTCCCTGATTGCTAATATTATAATTGTTTTTAGATATTTTCATATTATTACATTATATTCCCACTGTGTTTTCATATTTTGAATGTATGTTTCTATGTTCTGTGTATTTTTTGGTGAATGTTGTACACTGAACTTCCTTTATAGGCTTTCACGAAGTAGGGACCATAAATGCATTGTTTTATAACTCAATCCTAATAGCACATAAAATATATCAAGGCAAAAAGCCCTTTATTTGTGTGCATTCTTTCAAGTTACTCTTCATCTGTGCATGTTTCTATGTATATGGGAGTAAGTTAGGATTCTTTGTTTCTGTTTAGTCTGGAGTAAACAAATTTCCTGCATCATGTTTTGTAAATACTACCAATCTATTTACATCATTCATGGTTAAGCAATTGGATACATGTGTATCTACTTTACATTCTGAATATACTGAAATCATTAAGGAAATATTTTAGCACAAAATAGAACAGATTAAAAATGTTTTTGCATTAAAATCTCAAGAGTGGGAATTCAGACATAATTATGTTGTATACAATCAGAAGTACATAACCATATCATTTTACTACAAACTAAATTTTGAAGTGAGGACAGATCAGACCTATCATAATTTATGATGGGAGAATGAAGCAAACCTATAAAAGTACATATAGCTAAGGAGAATATATACTTTTCATACATGAGTAAAGAGAGGAAAGCATTTCTGTACTCCACAATCAATTAGTTTACTCCAAAATTATTAATTTTGATAAAATCTCTACACATTTCTGTAATTAAAGAATATAGACAATCAAATTAATTTTCAGTCCTTATTAGAAGTGATGAATAGTACATACGTTCTACATTTGAAAGGCAATCTTCTTACTAATAATGGAGTAAGTTAGTCTTGAAACATGACATGCAGACTTTTATCAAAAGTGTTTGTGATAGGTAAAGGCTCTACAACTGCACAGTGAAAAATCTGTCATACTCAGTAATCTGAGACTATATATTCTAGCTACAAATGCAGTAGAGAGGTTACCCTTCTGCTGCCTGAACTGAACAAGCTAGAACTGATTTCCTAAAACACACAGCAGTAGAAACTGATCCAGTCTCCTTCCAGTAACCCTGTCCAAAAATCTTGGCTGTACAGTTAAATCTTGGCAAGAGGTGTACAGGACCACATACAATGGAAAACCACCCAAGAGCATCATGACATTTATTGTACTTAAGAGAATACACAACCTCTATCTGAACCCCATTGAAGGAGAACAAATACTCTTTGCAATAATAGGAACCAAGTTTCCTAAACATTAGGGTATATGGAGATACAACCAAAGCCAACAAAACATCCCATGAAAAAGTTAAATTTATATGTCTGTTCAAACCCCTTTTCCCATTTCTGTTCTGATTTTACAACAGGAAGAGTAAATGCCAATAATGTTAGGAGTGAAAAAAATAATTTATTAAATGTACATGCACCTCTTGTGTTCACGTGGGAATGTGATATCTTGTCCAGTAAAGGAAACTGAACACCATTAGGAATTTATTGAAAAGGTAGCTATTGTGCCTCTGTCTACTGAACTGTCTAAAGGTTTAGAAAATTATACTTTGTTTATATCTTTTTAAAGGTGCCTGAAGCATTTCATGTCATGTGAGCATTACATATGTGTGTAGGTCAAAATTTCCTTTACCATCACCAAAATAGTGTTGAGAGTGAGTTAGCCATTATCCTATGTACTATATTACCTTCATTTCAAGTGCACGGTCAAATTCTGCAGTCAGGCAGAGGAAGAGCAGCAGTAGCCTTCGAGCCCCAAGTCTTGTTCTACTGAAACATCTTTCTCTTGCCAGTTGCCCTGTGCCTGCCTTGTTAACCCTGCCGACCGCAATTCTGTGGCCGTGTGTCCTGGTTTGGGCTGAAATAGAGTTAATATTCCTTTTCAGGGACTAGATGAGTGCTGTGTTTTGGATTTAGCTTTGGGTTTGGTATGAGAAGAATGTCGATAGCACACTGATGTTTTCAGCTGCTACCGAGACTTCAAGGACTCTCTGACTCCTCATGTTCTGCCTGTGCGCAAGGGCACAGGGAGCATGGCCACAGCACCTGACCCTAATTGGCCAATGAAATATTCCATATCATGGCACGTCATGCTCACTATATAGAGGAGGGGTGGTTGGGAAGGAGCTCTCTCTCTTCCGGGATTGCGATTGTGGGATCTTGGTATCTCTGGGTCGCTGGCCGGGAACGGGCTGGGAATTGGTTAGTGGGTGGTGAGCAATTACGCTGTACTTTGCCTGTTTATATATTTCTCTCTTTTTTTTTTTTTTTTTTTTTTTTTTTTTTTTTTTTTTATCATCATCATTGTTCTTGTTTTATTGCTATTATTTAACTGTTCCTATCTCAGCCTGCGAGTCTCCATTCACCCCTCTAATTCCCTCCCCCATTCCCAGGCGGGGAGGGGGAAGGGAGGGTGACCAGCTGCTGTGGTTGGTTGCTGACCAGGCTCAAACCACGACACTATGGCTTGCAGGATAGGATCCTACATTTAGCTCATGGCTTAGACAAGGAAAGGGATTTGTTTACTGTTATTTGCCTTTGAAGTGAAAGAAAATTTTGAGATTCTGTGGTTGCTTTTTTCAACGTTACTCTCTTAATTCAAAAGGTTATAGAATACTAATTCTGTTCAGTGAATGCAATCATGAGTCTATATGATGCACTGTTACCATTCATCTGTTAAATTAACATGTACTGAAAAGTATCTACTTGACATAGTCAGGTCTTTCATTTAGAGAGAGTATTCTACTCCCTTTGTGGTTTTTTTTCATAAAATGTAAACAGAACCAGCTGTTCCCAAGATTACATAAATTTTGTGTAAGTATGTTACTGAAGGCCTTCAAAAGAGTTCTTTCAGATGATCAGCCTTATATCCTAGCTGTTCCAAATCTTGAGAAAAGTAGTCTGAAGAATTACAAAACTCTCAAAGATTGCAAAATCTTGGAGAAGTTGATTGTAAAATTGCAGTTCAAGACAAATGAAAGCACAGCTATTATAAACTCCTAAATTAAGAGTTTTATAATGGAAAGAGGAACTGACCTTCATTTCTGACATTACGAATCTGTAGTGCTGAGAGACATGTAATATCCATTCTTTATCTGTACTGTCTCACAAGATAGCATGAACACCACATGTATAGCTTTGAGCTGATAATTATCCTACAGCTTTAGGAGACCTCTACTTGGTACCTAATCTTTCTTCTGTGAATTAAATTTAAAAAATAAAATAATTTCACATTGTCTAATAGTCACATACAATGTATCAAAATACCTCTTTTATTTAAGGAAGATTTAGGACTAAAAGTAGCATAAAGATTAGATAATTCTTGATCATATCTTAGCATGAAAAAAGACTACTTGGTGATCAACCAGGGTTGCAGGACAATGACAGTTCCAGGCTATAAACTTAATAGTAGCTCGTTCAAATACATTTTCGCATTATCCTGTATTGCAGTCTCTTTTTTGTCTGTATTCTGTAACAGCTCCTGTGATATTAATACTTGCCTTAGAACTAAGTTTGATAGCATATGGGTAGCACCAGAGTTTAAGTTTTACTATACACACTGGATTTTTGCTATACTAGACAATTCTATGTCTTGTTCCTACTTGTCTGATTATGTTTTATTTTTATGCTATCATCACTAAGTGCCTTCTACTACAAATTCTCTTAAAGGTTTTAAACAGGTAAGTTACTGAAATCAAAACATCAGAAATATTATGAAGGAATATTAAAAATATCTGTGATTTACAAGACTGCATATAAAAGGATGTAGGGAAATTTTGTGCTATGTCAGAAAGATAGGATTACCCACAGAAGCAATAATTCTTCTAACCACTTACACAAAAGTTACTCTTTTTTTGGAAAATCAAGCACCTCAGGAGATTCAGAAGCAAAATAACTGAGCTGAAATCCAGGACACACTATAATTGCTTTCAGCCTAAAATGGGAAACATGTAACTAGCTTAAAATACTTGTTGCCCCATATTAAAAATTGCACTATTCTGAATGGACAAAAATACAAACACAAAGAAGAATGTTAATGGTAATCTGTTTACTAATGAGACCCAATGTTCCTATCATTTGATAGTTCTGGGACCATTGGGGGGTGGTCTTCAGCTGAGCCTTGGTGTTAGAGCTCCAAGTTATTTAAAAACTCATTATCCTAACAGAGTGAGGTCCTTCAATGACAAAGAATCTAGACAGAATGATTAGAGATTTGTATTACGTTAGATAGTGATTAATGAGAAGTCAGTGTCTGTGCTTATAAGACAAGTCTTTAATTAAACAGGTTAGCTAACAAACATCAGAACAAAGAGTTTGTGTGACAGAGAGAAGCCATACTTTCACTAAGGCTGATTAACACATATCCAGCTGATTGGCAAAATGTTTGTCAGAAGGATTCAGGAGGTATTTCATTTCAGCCAAAGCCTTAAAGGGAGAGATATCCTTAGAAGGATGATTGGAGGAACATTGCCATTTGACTGTAGGAGCTATTTCTATATTATTCAGGTATTTGCTGAATATCTAATTAGCTTAACATAAATGAAAATATTATGTATGCATGGCTGTAAACTCAGCATTTTATAAATGACTTTGTTTATTTGTTGAGTTTTAATTTTTCTTTTGCTCTGTCCAGCTTTGCCTGTGCCAGTTTATAAAAATCAGTTTTTCCTTATTTTTCAGCAACAACAAAGTCATTAACAAGGCATATAATATGTACTTGTTTTCTCTTGCTGTCATTATTGGTGATGAGGTATGAAACATTTCCAATGAACCTAAAATGCGAAGAGCAGCAAACAGCTCAGTTGGAATTTTTTTTCAAGCTAGACTACTGTAATTTTCTCTCAACTGCTGGTCTCCCCGTGGGCAAATACGACACCTACTACGTGTGCAAAATTCTGCTTTTTTTTTTTTTTTTTTCTCACAAAGCGTCACACTAGAAATTATCAGTTGTACATTTAATCTTCTCTGTTTTTTAAAAAGTCCATAATTTGCAAACAAATTTTTACTAGCATATGCCTGAGGTCTGTTTCCAAAAATAGATAACTGACCCTGCATTGCGAATATTCTATTTTATCCTCAGATTAGTAGTTTTCACGTAGTTATTTTCTTTTCTTCTTCAATTATAGTCCTCCAGGTTTTCTCTTTTCAGCTGATGAAAGATGTAAAATAGATTGAAAAACATTAGAAGATAATGCCCAACATTTGGATGAGAAATTTCTTCTCCAGTTTTAGAAACAGGCAACAGTAGATTGAACAGTCATCATAAATACAGCTATGGGTGCTTTTCAGTTGTTTCTCATTACTGTCCTTCTAGGAGCTTCCTCCTACTCTAAAGAAGAAGGTAAACACTGTATCATTGCTGTTTATTGAGCTAAGGATACAAACTAAGATCTTTAAATCTGTATTAATTGCAAATATTATATTATATGTCTGTTTAATTTTAAGCATGTGCTTAAGCTAAATGAATTTTTACTGAATATTTGCATCATGGGGCCATGGCAGAGGCTGCTGGTTGCATGATATATCTGAAGAAATTTAAATTAGTTATCTTGGAAACTGCCATCAGGGTATTTCAGCTGAGTTTAGCTCAGGCTAATGATATGAGGCTGTTTTCGGTTCTTGGAGGGCTGGGGAGAAGAGGCTGTAGCATAGTCTGAGTTCTGGTCAGATGGTAATTGACCACTGGGTACCCAGATGGTTTTAAATCATCTCTGGCATGTCTACATGAATTCTGCCTAGAGAAAATATGGTAGTTGAGACCTGCCCTTGCTTTAGTACCAGCCAGGCTGAGTAGATTATTTGAGCATGAGCTCAAGGTGCTGTACTAAGTCAGGAAAGAAAACAGGTTTGGTTGTCTTGCTCAATCATATGGAAACGTTATTGAGAACATCATTCAAGTAGAACACTGGACTCGTGATGATTTAAAACCAACATACTTTGTGTACAGATTAAAAACTTTAAATGTTGATCAGTTATTTGGATAGTTATGACTGTATCCATGGATCCAAGACATCATCTGTCAGGCACCTATAAAAAGAAAAATTTGTCATCAGCTTGTACAATTTAAATTTGCAACCTTTTCCTCCTTTTAATTCAGAGAGTAAAGTACTTGCATTACTCCCAGAGGGTAAAAATCTCTGCAAAATTTGCAAAACTAAAGTAAATTTCAAGCATGTGTTTTGTGAACTCATTATACTCTTCTCTGGTAACTGAGGTCTTAACACATTTCTTTTTCAAACCAGGCAAGTGGGACTCCATTTATAAATATTTTGTTTGAGAGTGTAAATCTTAAAGATAAAAAAAAGAAAAAAACAAACAGCAAAGGAAGTGTACAGACTAGTATTATCCCAGCTGAACTATAAAAAAAAAAAAAACAGTCCTTCAAATGTTTGGCTTTGGAAATATGCATGTTTCTGCAAATCTCCTTTTCCTTCTCCCCTGTTTTTAGCTTGCCCCCTCCTCTCTGCTAGCTTATTTTAAATCTGCAAGCCGGATACTCAATTTATGTAATGATCTTCATACGTTAAAATTAAGAATTTGCCCTTTAAGATATATAATTGAGAAGAAAGTACTTGAAAAATATTATTGGGGACAAAATTAATATGCTACCCATTTTCTGTTTACTATTGGCACTTTGTGCCCTTTTCATTTTCACTGTGTGTCCATTTTATCACTTATGACACAAAGTTATTTTAACTCCGAAAAAAACCCCATCATTGGGAGGGAGCTCATTTTGAAGCAATTGGTTAAAATCTAGTAATGAAAACAGGGAAATGGTTTTGATTTTCATTATGTTTAGGGTCATTCCCAGGTCACATTTGACACAGATTCCACGTTCATATAAATTTAATAAAATCTGCAAAGGAAATTCAAGTAACAGCTGTGAAAAGAATGTGATCAATAGGAGCCAAAATAAGTGTCACTTTGAAATTTGCCAACTGCTGATGGATAGTTAAATGAATAAAACTATAATGTCTCTACCAACTTTTAAGAGAAGAAAGCCCTGGGAAATCAGTCACTGAAGTGACAGAAACTTTGCATGCTAGTAAAGCTGTAATAGTTATTCTGTTCATTTTATCAGATTTCTTACTCAGGGTTTAAATCATACTGTGCGTTATTTCATCACACTCCTGGTCTTTTGATAACAGAACAGTGATAAAGTTATGTTAAATAACTCTTTTACCACAGTAACTGATTCTCCAAAAATCCTTCAAATACACTCCTTAACCTATGGACTCAAATGAGGTATTCATCTTCTTGTAACACTATTCAACCTTCATCTTAAAAAAAAAATCCCTTAAATATGTTTTCTACATTTCTGGGTATGTCTCTGTTGTGGCGTGGTTGTACCTGGGAGCCAGAGGCAGGGACTCTGCCATAGCTGAATCACCAGCCTGGATGGCAGTAAGGAACACAGTCACAGAGAAAAACATGATCCACCACCATTGCAGGCACAGTCATGTCATCATAAAGGTATTTAATATCACCCTGATTTATATGAGAAGAGAAATAGCTGTATTGGTATAATCTTTCACACAATACAACTGCATTTGCATCCTGTTTTTTATTGGTATAAGTCTACCCTTAAAAAAATATTATATCAGCATATTTATAAGAGCGAGATGAGGTCTCTTCGTCAGTTTTAAAGCTCTTCAGCTGTGGCTTAAATGTAGTAAAATACTGTAAGTCATTCAAAGCCCAGAGAAGTTAAAAGAAATTTCAATTACTTCAGTGGATTTTGACTGAGGAATTAAAGCACTATTACTGTGGTCCCTATACAAATCCTCTGCAGATATATTGCTTAAAATCATGTTAAACTGGCTGTAGGTGAATAGAAAAGCAGAAGTAAAAAGTGACAGCAAGTGGTTGGGGATGTTGCTCCTGTAATAAAAAAAGTGTGCATAGTAGTACAAACTATTTGAATTTAATTTCCTTGTGTTTCATTCTTTATTACTTTTATGTTTATCAGTCATTATAAGCTTCTTGATACTACTTGGAAGTTTGTTACTTGTGACTGACACTTGCTGAGATATGAAAAGGCATTCAGCTCCAGATGAGCTATCTTAAATTCCAATAATGTAAATGTACGTGTGTGCAAACTCTGCTGACCCCAGTGTGCTTTTCTCAAAGAATCAATAATGTTACCAGAAGTACCCTCGGGGCCCCAACATGTGTTTATAATATGAATACTTCTAGCTAAAATCAGCATCTGTATTACTGGAATATGCTGCATTATATCTTCAGATAATGTAAATCAGCATAACTTCACTAAAGTCAACCTAGGGAAGCTGATCTACAGCAGCAGAAGACTGAGCTTGCTGTAGGTATCCTGTTCCTTTCTGCTTATTAACCCATTGGTGTATCATATTTTGTCTTCTTTAGCTTCAGAAACATTTTTCCATGGGCTGAATGGACTAGTACCCATGAAAAGGAAATTCAGAAGACTTATAGAGCAATTGACTGACTTCTACACAGAGAGGCTAGTAAGTAGTAGCAGTAGTAGGCTCTGTGAGTAGTAGCAGGTAGTGCATCCGAGCAGGGGTGTGATGGAGAGCAAAGCTCCTGAATGTGTTTCAGTAAACTGCTTTGGACTAGGTCTAGTCTTATCTTGTGAACTAAAGGAGCATATGAATCACATTCACTGTAGTCTTGTGTTGTCTTTTCCAGTTGAGTTTCCACTGAAAGAGTTGCAGTTTGTGTATTGCGAGACAAGTCTGTGAAGTGAGCCAAATCACAGTGACTGGGGCTGAGGGAGATATGTGCTTCCTAAGATCTCTTATGAGAAAAAAAAAAATCAACCTCAGTGTTGACTTGCTCTAAAACTCTGGTCATTGCTTTTTAAATTTTCCTTTAATCTCCCCTTCTCTTTGTTTTATTATAATGATTTAATCAAACACAACAGTATTATATTTAGAACCACATCTGACTCTATCAGGGACTTGACCCTTTCCTGTTAGAATTGCAGTATTCACCATGAAATAAAGGGAAGCTGATGTAAGTCTGAAAGGAATCTAATGCTACACAGAGGGACTATTTGCTGCAGGAGTTCATATCAGTATGTTTGTGGCTTGACACCTTGTAGAGACACTAACTGTCTTTGCTGTACCATTTAAAAATGTGTTAACTGTAATCTGCCTCAGATATGATGAGTTTATGGATGAATAGATTGAAACGTATGAAATCATTCAATGAAAATGTACTTAATCTGGCAGAAGAAGCATTTAATAATTGGACATCATATATAGTCATGTCCTTATAGGCTTCTTTAATTTGTGTTTCAGTTTCTTGTAAAAAATGGATGATGTTTAGTTGAAAAAGCTTTATTTTTCTGCAAAGTAGGTACTGCACACAGTATGATCTTCAAGAACACCTTTTAGAAGAGGATCTTAGCAGTGGAATATATTGGTATGATTTAATTGTACCAACAGTGATGGCTGGGGACTATGTATGTGTATTTGGAGTACCTTTAAAGACGTTAGTCTAGAGAGGGACGATGACACATGTATTCTTCTGGGTAAACAATCTGGGCATTTTCCCAGCTGCTTTAGTGAGTTGGAGAGTTCATAACAGGCTTGACACTGCTGTGGTAAATAGTACTAGCATTACTAAGAGCAACATTATTTGGAATATCTTAATTAGTGTCATTACAGTTAGCTCAGGTTTTCCAAGATGACGTGCCCCACCTGGCCTTTATCTGTATGGTTTGGAGTCACCACAAGTTGTTCTCCACCCATGTCTTACCTCAGCATCTTATATAATGTTTGCACTTTTGACAGCATGGAGACAGCCTAATTCCTGCACTTGTGAGACCTATCTCCATGTCTGAGGCTGTGGTTGAAGCTATTTTACATTTGAAAACTGATTGCAGTGTATCAATAACCTGTGTTTCTTTGATTGTAGAGGATAAAATAGGAAATCAACCATACTTTTTATGACATTTTACATTTTCAACCCATTATTATTAAATGATGTCTTATTGCCAGTTTTGCTTTTTAAAACTCATTGTGCTTGTCAACCACTCATTTAATGTTCTCTGGAGACCAACAAGGTAATACCACCTCTGGCTTCTGTTGTGCTGTACTATTCTGAAGTTATGTTATTGCAGAACTTCTTAAAAGTCTCAAAAGTATGCAACATATGAGCTAAGTGACTACACATTAGTTAATTCTGAGATAAAATACACTCTGTTTTTATCTGCCTATGGAATGTGCACTCCAATTTATTAGGAGAAACATCAAATCAGAGATGGGCAGAATTAGTTTTTACTTATCAGTACATACCAGCTAATAACATTTTTCTCCATCTTATTTTCCTATTGAATTCAGTGTTTCCCTCTTTAATCTATTCATTGCAAATCATACAGATAACAAAGGAATTTGTATGTCCATGCACAGTAGACCATGTTACAGCAGAAGACTGAATGATTGTTGGGTATTGGTTAGATGTGTTATCTGTGCAAGATCATGCCAAACTCAAAGTGGAAGTATAAAAGAGAACATTATGAATAGGATTTTTAAATGACTAGCTCACAATGTGGGTTCATCTTCCAAGTTCAATTATATAGTGATTTGAGACGTCATAGACAAATATTAAATGCAGTTAAATTAAAAGATTTAGCTCTTTACACAGACATAAGTATGTATTTTATAAATTTTTGTCCTCTTTGATCTTCTGACAATTATCCTGGAAGGTTCTGAGAATTTCCTATGAAGCAGCACTTCTCGTTGATCCTGACATCACAAAGCATGCAAGTGTTTTGCTGAACTGAAACTTTCAGAAGAAATTTGAGACTGTGGGGATTGTGGTCAGAGAGTGGTGAAAATAAGAAAGATTTTTCATTTTATAACCTGGGTACAAAAACTGCAGTGCAAGAACTTACACCTATATGTAAGTGTTTGAAGTTCATATAATGTATGATCCAAAGACTCATGAAGGAAGTGGACGAGTGTCCGTGAGTTCTTGCCTGAGAGACGGCAGGCTGCATGAGGTTTGTAAATCTAATTATAGTTTAGCTAACTATTTGGAGCTGATATTGCAGTCAGCATGTTTTATAATATAAGCATTTGTAAATAATAAATGTTTTAGGTCCTATCAGGTTCAGATTTATAAACGGTCCCATTGCCTGAAGTGTAGACTGTTGAGGGAATTAGTAGAGCTATAGTATTAATGGTGCTACATATTGAGTGCTCTTCCAAAGTCTCCCTTTTATCACACTTTAAAAATCATTCCCTAATTTAACAAAGATACTACCAGTGCTCTTTATTCTGTTCAATTATGTGGAGCACACTAAATTTTTTTTTCCTCCTCTTTTTTTTTTCAAGGGGGTTAATCTTCAGGGATGAAACAGATTACCAGCTTTTGAAACAATTTAAATAGAATCTCAAGAAACAAAGCCAGGACAAATAATTATTGGCAGTTCACAGAAGGTATTCTGTGCCCACAGCTCTGTAGGATACTGTTAAAGCCAGTTCACTTGTCTTAATGGGAAACACCTGTGGTCTGGAACACGAGGAAAAATCAAACTAACCATGCTGGAGACATTAAAAATAAGTTCTGAAAATAAAATCTTCCCTCATTTCCCTCTCCTCTTTCTTCTTTCATCTGCACCCTCCGGTCCCCAGACTATCACTGGTATCCCTCCTTTCTTTTAAAACAGATATGAAAGCCTGTCTTTAAGATTATATTCCATCACAGACACTGAAGATTATCAAGAAATTTCAGTTGCAATATTAAATCAGAAGAAATCTTACTACAAACAAAAGCATAATTAATAAAGGCCCAGTTGGAGACCTTCTTTTAACTAGCTAATAAAGTGAAAGTTAACCATCTGAAAATGTTTATCATAAATAATGATTTACAACATTAAAAATAAATTAATCTCTAAGATACTAAGATTTTTTACTTCTCTGTTGCTTTCTCAAAATATGTTGGGGACAATGCATTACTTTAGCTATTTTAACAGGTTACTGAAATTAAAATAGGGCAAGAAACATGTCCTGGATGCTCACACACTGTACAAATTTATGCAAATTTCATAATTTCATTTGGAAAATCCAACTACATAACAGTCATATTTAAGTGTAAATGTAAAGTCTAGTCACTGGATTGAAAGGTAATTCAGAGTCTGAAGTGGTCTGCAGCCTTGCTAGCACTGCAGGTCACAGAAAGTCATAGTTTGAATTAGAAATGCAAGCAGAAATTCAGGAACAAATTTTAATCAAGGTAGTCTCTGGTGAAAAATTAAATGTGCAGGGGTTTTACCTGTATTTATTAATGTGAACAGGCACAGTTTTTGTCTTTTCCCTCTCCCCATTACCTTTAATTTTAAATTTTCAATAGAAATATCAGGGAGAAGAAATCAGAGAGAATAAAATTTATTTTAAACATTTACAGTTACAGAGAAGAGGCCATGACGTGGCAAGATGTTGAAAGAAGGCAATTCCTGAACCCCAAATTTTTAGATGTTTAAAAATACACTAGACTGTGAGAACTAACACCTACATTTGTAATGCTGTACAAGTTTTAAAATGTCACAGCACATAAAAATATATCTTTTCTCCCTTAAAGACTGGTGGTTGTGTTAGCTTCAGAGTCAAGCTACAGTGATAAACTGAGTACTTTGAATATGCATTCATAGTATAGAAATAATATAAAAACTGGCTTTCATCTGACTTTTCATGTATCCACGAAAGAGATTTATTCCAATTTTTTAAATACTAAAAGGAAATGGCTCTGACTTCAGAAATGCTTTTAATCAATCTTCCCATATCCGAGGTGACCGTGTCAAAAAAAAAATTTCTGGAAAACAGCTAACACAATACTGGTATGAACAGGAAAACTAATTCCTAAATACATAAAGATACCCTATTTCCAAAGAATGTAGTGATTCCTGAAGGTATCCTGTGCAGCCTGAATACCTTGTAGTCAAAGGGGGTTCCTTTTCTGTATTATTCACTGTACCTCATTGAAAGGATTTTCCTCTGATTATAGGGACACAAACAAAAGGCGCACTGTTCCATGTTGCTCTCTGGTGCAGCCTTGAACTTTGTTAGGTCAGAAAGCAGACTGCAGAGTACCTTGCTGAGTAGTTCATAGCCTGACACACCCCATTCCTGTCCAGAGAGTCGATGCCAAGATGTTCGAGGCTGCCCAACACTGTTAAATACTCAGCCTTCTGGTAGCTTGTACATAATGCTCTGCAGCTGTTTTGGCTAGCCTTTTCCTCCCTCCCTCACCAGCCGGCATGTCATCTGAACTCGTGTGAAAAGATAACAGTATTACCCACAACTAATATGGAAAACACCACCCAAATAGAAAAATGGGGCTTAATGTGAATGCAAACCATCCTCTGCTCTGTGTGGCTCCCCTTCACTCCGTCCCTTGTCATCCCATCTCATGTGTATCCCTTCCTACTCAGAGTTATCTAGCCTGAGATTGTAATGCCTGCATGAAGAAGAGAAGCAAGGTATCTTTACCACATCAGGTACTAGTAGCCTGATATTTGGAAATGTCTCAGAAGTACACTTCAAAGAGGTAAGGATTACACTTGGTGGGCCAGTTTGAATATTGTAACCAGCCTATTTGCTACATATTTCATAGGAGTTTATATGGACCTTGGCAGAGAGTAGTAAGACAATCTTGGGAAGTGTGGAATGCAAAATCTGTCCAACTTAGTAGTAACATTTTGGGGCTTACTGTAGCATAGTTTGAGCTGTTTCAGGCAACAACTGATGTTGCTTTGCAGGCCTCTGTGGAGGGCTATGGCAGGTTGAGTTTGATCTCCTAACTTTTTGCCTAAACAGTCCTTATTAGGTCTATCTCAGCCCTGCATTAAGTGTCCCATTTCCACCATGTCCACATGGTCCAAGAGAGAAACCAAATGTCTTGGATTGCTGCAGGGCTACAGGACACTAACTGCTGATCTCTGGGGACTGCCTAGGAAAGAGTTATTTGCTTTCATCTTACTTATATTAGGGTGTTTTGTCTTGGACATTAGCAAAGCTTGGCAAAAAGTTTATTTTATTTGCCTCCTGAAAAGTTTCCTTTATGTTTAAAAGTCACTATCCCACTCACGTCTGCACATACACAAACCAGTGGAGGGTACTCCTGCTTGTAGGTGCCCACCAGGGATAGTGCCTTTGAGACAACTGTCTCATGGATGGAGCTGACAAAATCCTCAAGTATACCTTAAACTTAAAGGAGGAGGCATGGTCCTATTTTGTGCAGGCATTCAGCTGACAGGATCCAAAGGACAAGCATGTTCTTCGAGCCCTTTCAGGACTTCCAAATATCGTGCAAAGGCCTTGGGGAAAATTATGGGAAAAAAACATAGTTTAGAAGCCAGATCTCTTGATGAAGTCAGTCTCTGTTTGCTACAAACACAGAGGATTATGACACAAAATCAGACAACACCCTTTTCGGCATGATGTAGTGAGATCATTGTATGTAGATGGTGTAGCCAAGTGAGGACAATGCTCGAAATATTTTATTAGGCACCTGCAAGGAAAAGGGTAAGGTAATAACCCTGATGAAGTATGCAGTATGAAGTATGTACCTGTATCAACTGGGGACAAATTTAAGGCCCTTATTTTTAATGTCTCCAGGCATTTAGGCATGAAATTTCATTTCCAGGTTTATCTCTAACATGATCTCACAGGCAGAGAAACCTGCTACAGATGGAGAACAAGTACAGAATTTGTTCATTTGAAAACAAGAGTGAGCTGTGCATTCATTTTTTGTCAGGTCATTTCTGTGTTACATTCCCTTTATTTTCTATAACCTCTCTCTTTTCTTCCAGGAAGTACAATAGTGCAGTGTCAAAGCCTGTACAATGTTGAGAATGCTGGAATGCTGCAGTGGGTGTTTCAGAAACCACATGTTAATGTTAGCGTATGACAAGCTGTTGCTATAATGTAAGACCCTTCATCTCCTATTGATGCTTAAGGTTTACTTTAGTAAATAGGCAGCACCTTGTAAAAGTACTTTCAGATCTGTAACACCTATTCTGCCAGGGTCACCTTACCCTACAACTCTATTTTTTTTAAGGAGTAGGGGAAGGGGGAAGAGAAGGAAGGTAACTGTTATCAGCAAGAGGAAGCTGGACACAGTCTGTCAGATCCTTCTACTTCTGAGCAATTAGAATTGAAAGAGCTAGGAGAGGCTTAGATGTGACACAAATAGGAATTATCACACTAAATTCAGCAGAGTTGTAGAGACAAAAAAGCAGTGTGGAAGAGAAGACAATTACACACATGTAACCTGAATGTAAAGACTTTTTTTAAAGTTTTTTATGAAAACTCCAGAGAAAATACTTAAAAACATCTAATCCACATGAAAGACTAATGTCTATAATGTTTGGAATTAAATATCAATGTATGGTATATGATAGGTGACAATAACTACAATTAATGCCAAGATAGCCGAAGTTTATCCTGCTCCAAAAAATCTAACTCTACCATGGTCACCTTTAAATCAATAATAAGATACCTGGCCTCAACCCTGAGTTCCCCTCCCCATATGGTACATGTTCATTTCTACAGAGGGCAACACAGAGGGTTATTTTTTGTAAATGATCAGCCACATTTAGCGCCTGTCCTGGGTTGAGTGAGTGGTGGAGTTTTTTGGTGGCAGGGGAGGGGGCTATCGGGGCGGCCCCCTGTGAGAAGCTTCTCGAAGCTCCCCCAGCTCCACGTCAGCTCCACTTCTGTTTGGGAAATTGAGCCAATCGGCTGCGCCTCTGCAATAACGTATTTAAAAAGGGACGTGGTGACGGGCAGTGGGACTTGTGAGGAGGAGTTGCTGCAGCTGCATGAACACCAAGGTCAGTGGAGGAACGGAGGAAGAAAGGAGGGGGGAGGTGTGCCGGAGCAGAGACCCCCCTGTATCCTGTGGTGAGATGGCAGGGCGGCCCCCCACCACCACCCATGGAGATCTACGGTGGAGCAGACATTGATTTACATCCTGTTGTTCCTGCTCGGATGATCAAGGTTCTGTACCCGAAGAAGGCCGGGGTCTCATGGAAAAAGGTAGCCCCACTGCTGTAATTCAGTGCTGGGAGGATTGCAGCATGTGGGGGAGCCCCACGCTGGAGCAGCTCGGGAAGGGCTGCAGCCGTGGGAGAGAATCCAGCCGGAGGAAGTTAGTGACCCATGACGGAGCAGTGTGGGGAACGCTGCGGCCCATGGGAGGAATTCAAGTCAGAGAAAGTTTGTGGAGGACTGTGTCCTGTGAGAGGGGGACCACGATGGAGCAGGGGGTAACAAGTTTTGGACACTCCCCTCACCGAAGATGAAGGAAGTGGCAGCACTGACTGCACCCCCCATTCCCTGCCCCTGTGCCACTGGGGGAGGAGGTAGAGATATCGGGAGCAGAGCTGAGCCCGGGAAGAAGGGAGGGGTGGGGGGAAGGTGTTCTCAAGATGTGGCAATGCTTCTCACTGTCCTACTCTGTTATGTGTTGTTAGTGTCTGTAATAAATGTATGTTCTTTTTTTTTCTTCCCCTAACGAGTCTGCCTTTTGCTCGTGATCATAAAAGGGGGATTTTCCCCCATCCCAGTCCTATCTTGAACCCCAAGCCTGGCTCTCTGTCCCTTCTCATTGCTGGAGGGGAAGGGAGAGAGAGGTGCTGCATTGTGGTTGGATGTCAATCAGGCCTAAACCACGACAGCGCCTCTGTGCATTTTAATCAGCTGAAACTTTCACCTACCTTGTGCATTTGGACAACAAAGAGTTCTTAGCCAGAAAAAGGTAGCAGATCGTGACAGAAGGAGTTACTGTTTGTAAAACTATTTTAACTTCTATAGTAACTGAGGATAAACAGTAACCAAATTCCTGTAGTAATTGAGGATAAACAGTAACCAAATTCTCTGATTCTCACATATTGTTCAAGATTTTGTGAAGTACAATAAAAAGGAAAACCAAAAGACTCATGAAAAAATATTTTTATTTGATTCAAAACATTTCATGCAGGCTTTACCATTTTGTATTTTCTGTTATGACATGCTAAAATTGGAAAAGAGAAATATTATCTCAAGAAAGTCCTGATCATAAAATTTTAACCATATTAGAACATACATGACAACTTCTTGTTCAAAACTGTCCCCTGTCAAGTTCAACATATTTGTAATAATTGTTTTATTTGAAAAAGTCTACTCCACTGAAAGAGAAATCTAGATTGAGATACCATGTAAATCAGTACTCAAAACTAAAGAAAACATAAGAAAGCAATATTTAAACCTTAAGTAAAGTCAGAAGTACTTGAGTTCGACTTGCAAATGCGTAAAATAAAAATATTTTTGTTTTGATTTTCCCCTTTATATTACTGCCAGGATAGTGTACTATGGTATTAGACATCTGGGTTAAACTCTAGAGCTTACTGGATTTGATCAAGGCTTTTTCTGTCATTTTAATCTTTTAAAAACACCACCAAACAGATATGGCAAAAGATTATGGAACATAGTTTATCTGTTATAGTCTATCCTCTTCTGTTAAGATATCCTTATGCTTAAAAAGTTGAGAAGATACATCTCAGAACTTAAAAAAGATTAGTCTTATGGTATTCCTAATTGTGATTTTTGATGTCCAACTAAAGAAATTACAAATCATAGAATTATACTTATCCAATCTGATACAATCACAAGGCACACTTTAATTTTCAATAGAGATGTTAAACTCTTACTCCTCTTAGAAGCAGCATGTGCCAGCTTCAGGCAGAGATTTGAACACTGGCACTGATCCAGGAACAAAGAGGAACTTGAAATGGAGCTGCTACTGAAATACACACAGAGCTTCTTCAGATGAGATGTCAGCAGCACTTGTTCTTGTGTCTGATAATGAAGTTTTATTTTTCTCAAATGATGTATTACAGGACACATACACATAAGGTATTTAACTCTTCCACGAGAGGTGGGTACTTGAAGCTGCCAGTGGAAAGAAAGCATTTAACTCAAGGCATAACAATACTATTGATAAACCACAACTTCTTGCACTGCCACTATAACTTAAATTAAGTAGAAACCTAGCTTATAAACTCACACTATGACCCATACTTTATGGTCCTTTTATATCTCTTGGGTCCTGATCACAATGAAACTTTCTCAGTCTAAAGCAATTTAATGCAAACATTCCTGGGGCTGGCTATAAAATGTGATTTTTGCAGTAAGTCTTTTATGGGTATTTTGGATGAACATTGTATACCCAGTTGAAAAAAAGGGATGATGAATGTAGACATTACGACATATGTGTGGGGTTTAGCTGAGTCTGTATTTGCACATGAATATTAACCCTGGTAATTGAGAAAACCTGTCTCTCCACACATCTTGTTCATTTCCACAAAAAGAATGTGCATAGATTTAAGAGAAAATTACTGTCTTGCCTTACTTAATTACAAATTTTCTGGCTACGAGACTCCCCATGTTAGCTTCTCTTTGAGGGCAAGGGACTTAACAGATGCCATGTTACACCTACTAGATGGGGGATAATTCTACTTGCTACTGAACACTAACAATAACACATGGAGATGTAAGTTGTGAATTGAGTTCATCAGACAGCATGGTTTCCAATTCTTAAGCATTTTGCAGCAAAACTAAAAAGCACCATCAAAGATGTTCACAAGTGGTATCATTGCAAATGTTTACAAAACATGAAAGGAATGGTAAAATATGTGCTTAAAAATGTACTTGTTGAGATCTTGAGAGAAAGGCATGAAAACACATGGTGTTGAGAAATAGACTTGGTTTCTTGCACAATGCACCAAGATATTACCTTTTTAATCAGTAATGGTGAATTCTTTATTATCAACATTTTTACAGGTTACGGGTAGATGAATGAAATACCATGAAATAAGCCAAGCTGAGTTTATGATGTCCTGGTTTTTCTCTAAGCAATTTGTCTTTGTGATCCCATCTGTATGATTTTGAGACTTTAAATTCAAATAAGTAGCAAAAATGAAAATATGATGTCTATAATATTTTTTGTCTTCCGTTGTCTTCTCTACTTGAGTAGATCACAAACATCTTTGGTTTCCTAGCCTCATTCAAACATTATAAAAGGAAAGTAACAATTCAAATGTGATGGATAAATACCTTCTGACAGGATTTTTTAAATATTTTAAAGCATCAGTATATGAAATGAGAGCAGTAATAATAATGGAAGACAAATATTACCATCCTTTTCTGTCTCTGGTAAAGTGAAGGGCAGCTGCACTCTCAGCTTCAGGTGTTGCAGCAATATACCACAAAAAGTTTTCATTTCAAAATCTTAGTAAGAACCAACTCAATGAACAGAGGAAATAAATGAAGCTTATGAGGAAATATAATATTAGTCAATGGCCAGACACCAGGGTCTCTACAGCTTCTGGTCACAGACAAATTCTTATTTTGATTTTCTGTTCTGCTTCCTCAATACAGTAATAATCTCATCACTCCATTTACTACTCTTCACAGCTGGCCTGCAATTCTTGGTTGGTTTTCTGCTGCAATTTAACCTGCTCGTATGTGGCTGAGATATTTACTAGAAATCAGAATGTGCCATTTGCAGAATGTAGTCCCATAACTTCTGTTCTTGTGTGCTGTGTCTAGTCAGGCATAATTACCTCCAAGGACTCCTTTCTTTCATTTGGGAGGCACACTGAGTGAGGCAATATTTAAGAAAAAAGGACTCTGGTGGGATTTTGTCTCCCTGACAATCAGTGCCTGAGCATACTTACCTTATCATACTCAGCAGAACTTTCTCTCAATTTAAGACTGAGTTCGTTGTGTTTTGTTCTTGGTATTTTTCTGGTCATCATCTAGCAGGATTGTCAGTCCTCTTTTCCCACATAACCACAGGCCAGTTTGAGATGATTATTTTGTCTTTCCCCTAGCAGAAGCCACAGATGCACAAATTAGGTTCAGATTGTTGGTTGATACCTGTCTAATGCATCAGACAACACTGAGTGCCTGTTGACATCTTTTCCTGAAAAGGCTGGGGAAAGGATTTAAAATTTCTCAAAATTGACAAAGGCAGGAGGCAAGAGTATTTTTTCTACTCCTTTTGTCCTCCTTTGAAAGGAAAGTACCATAAGAGACAGAACTGGATTTGGAAGAGGGGTTGCTGGCAACCCCATGCAATGGATAGAAGTGAGCAGAGAAGGCACCTACACGCTACGATGCTCACTGCCAGATAAGTCTAAGTATGCCTTGTTCATGACCCAATTATACCACACTTTTCAGCTCTTGTTGATTATATATGTTTGTAACACAGTGGTGGTGTAGTAGCTATACTAAGAAAGCATAGTGCATTATGGACAGATTCAGACACTCTGAAGAGTGCTATTACACCACAGAGAGTGCAGATCTTGTGAGATGGAGCAGTCATGTTGTATTAGTTTGTACATCCACCCTAGTCCTCCTCAGTAAATCTGTGCTTGATATATCTCTTAATACTGTAGCTTGAATATAGACATCATATGCTGAATCATTCATTTTGGCATAAAAGCTTAATTGTGTACACTGATTACAAAAATGCACAGTTTAACTGGATGAAAACTGCAAGGGACAAACAAAGTCATGTTTCAGGTCATAATGCACTCATTAACTGACAAGTTTAATGAAAAAAGCCCATTCTAGATAGATGACTACATATTTTTTCACTATAGCTTTACTTTTATAAAGTCATTGGGCAGTGGCAATTATAAAAATATGTAATGATACAAATTGCTACTTGGTATGATTATGGTAGTCATTGTATTCTCATTTGACTAAGTTCTACTTATATGAACAACTGTTTAAAATACATAGAAACTTAACATTATATTTGAAAAGCTGTTGATAAAATTCCCGATCCCCCTACAGTCAGAAGCCAAAGACCAATTGACTTCAGTAGGAAAAGATTAGTTCCTTTCCTCTAACAGAGGGTAAGACCCTTCACAGAGCTGAATGCTTTTGTACAGTACATCATGGGAGTTGAGGCTGTGAGTACTCTGCAGAATAGGACCCTAGGAGTGAATATAACATGGCTTCCTCCAGTGCTACTGTAAGATTATTTATTTTAATCCCCCAAACCTTTTTAAAAGAGTTGATGTCATATATTATGAATAAAATAAAATCTATGTATAGTCAATCTTACAACTTAATAGCTCAGTGGGATGTAAAACCCCATGTACCACAGTTTGATTGAATGAATCAACCTGTTTCCTGAATGAAGTTATAATAGCACTAAATTTTTTTAATAATGTCTGAAGAGAGCTAGTTCCAAACTGTGTTTAGTTTTAAATATAACATTTTGAGTCTAAGAGAAATGGGTAACTGTAAATGTGTCTCATCTGTCAGACACAAAACAGACAAGAAGTTATTTAGTACCATAGAAGGAAAGATTCCAACAACTTGCAAAAAGTGATAAGAATTTAAATAGTCTACAAAATTTTAATAAAGACTAATTTTATGTATAAACATAATGATTTGATTTGTTAATTTTCCGGTTTACAGATCATGTAATATGCAGGGTTGAGCAAAATTGTAAAGACTTTTGAAAAACATTTCCAATTTCATTTGACAAATTCATCACTGCAAAACTAGCTTTCAATGAAATTCATGCAATGAGGCTTCCACACCAAAATTAGGTGACCATTTTTATCCATTTGTTTGCAAATAGGTTGCAGTTCAAGGAGAGACCTAATTTCATTTGCAGCATTTTTACTTTTATATGTTAACATGGTTTACACTCATTTCAGGTATTTCAGTGCTGTGTCCATTCAGCACTTGCTATTCAGCCAGAGGCTTAAAAGGACACCCAAGGTCTCAAGTACACCTCTGCGGTGCAGACTCTATTCTTGCAGTAGATAGTTTTAGGCTGAGACAAGGTTTTGCTATACCCAGGGGCCTGTGGTTCAAACACTCTCCTGTTTGCTCAGCTAATGAGGTCAAAACACTTTTATCAGTAATGAAATGATTCTCTCTTGTGTAACTTGCCACTAAAACAATGCACCATGAATGATGCAGTCAAAAGGAATATAACTACACAATTTATTAACACCAAAGCCTTCAGTGTAGGATTCATGAAGTGAAATATACAGAAACCTTATTAGCACAAGTAAGATGTAGGTCACGCTACAGGGTTGTTCTAGAGAAAGATTAATGAGCAGTTCGATTCTGGTACCCAGGTATATAAAGAACACTAGAGAGCTTTTGTCTGCCTCAGCCTCGGAGTCTGCCTAGTCTTTAAATGATTAGTTGGCAATCATTTTTTGTTCCAATACAAATTCAATGGACTAAACCCACAGTTGTGTCAAAGCTGAGCTGGGTACATCCAAGACGAATGTGAGGAGACAAAAGTCTCTTTAATCCACTACTGCTTTCTGGTTGTCTAGTCTGAATTAGCCCAGGGACTCCTCTAAGTTGTGGGGGCTTGCAATGTCTCCCCAGTCTGTTGCCTTAATGGAAATGCCTTAGTAGAAAATTTCCATGGCTTCCCCTTGCCCTTGTCCAGGTAGGCTACTCAGCTGGGCAGTTGTGAGAAGTGGTATTACTTGTGGGAATGTCCTCCTGTCTGAAGCAGCTTGAAGATCAGCAGGAAGTGCCTTCATGCTTATCCCATGATAAGCACTGATGTACTGTTTGGGCCAGGGGTGTCATAGAAACCCCTGATCCTGGGCTTCCATATTTTGTAGTGCAATAAAAATGCATAACTTCAACAGAAATAATCTTTTTTAACCTCTGACCTTTCAGCACCACAGTGGCGAACTGAGAGCTGGAGGGACAGCAGTGCTGAGGATAAAGTCTGGAAAGGCAGAGGTGAGCACTAACAGCGATATTGAGCAAAGAGTAAAAAGGCCAATAATAGTAAGAACATATTGCTATATCAAACTTTGTTTAAAATGCTGAGACTTTATAGTCTAATTATGACTTTATATGATTAGAATCTTAACATCAGTCATATCCACTTTCTCTGTGTGTGTCACTTATCTGTAAACTGGCAGGTATTTTCTCATGAATGTGGTTTCTATAGACCCATATAAAGAGATTAGAATGGAGATGTTACCATATACTCTACAATAAAGGCACACGTTGTATGAAAATTCAAACCAATGACAGCATGTACAAAACTTTAATGCACAACTCTAGGAGATGAAGTGGAGATGGGTAGGCAGCAGTGGCAAGAATGCTGCACCAGCACAACTTACAAAGCAGGGACCACTTGGAAGTGAGCTTTTGCTTTCAACATCCCTGTCAGAAGCAGGAATTAGTGGCTGCTGAGCTTTCATTGACTTCTAAGTGCAGCTATCAAGCATACTTGTCATTTTTATTCAAGATGTAATGTGACTGCAGGGTATGTTACTTTTATTGTGCTTGGATCCTTTGCTGGGTTCCATGGCTGCAGTTTACCCATACATGTGAATGATTTGCCTGTTCTCCATTGAGCAAGCCAGAGTAGGCTTAGAAACTTGCTTACTGTGCTGGTCATTATGCAATTTCTACTGTACTGTGAAGAGGGCTTTTTTAAAAAGATGCGGAGCAGACAGACAGTTCTGAACACCTATCTTTCAGTAGTTCATATGATGAAATCATTGTCAATGAACAGTCCTAGATAATAACAGAGTTTATGAATTATTATAATATATTAATCATATATTTAAATTTCACAGGACATTAAACAAAAAGCCACTCTGCATAAAACAAATTTTGCAAAAATACTTCAGGGCATATGTAAGCCTTGGTAGAAAAAAACATTTTTTCTGTTCAGATTCTTCAGTTCAATCTACTATTTAATCAAATCATCCAGGGACAGAAATATCTTTCTTAGCCTCTTTGAACAGCTAGGACAATATATCGCCACATTAATTCATCAGTGGAACAAAATTCAATATGTCACTGAATGCAAAATCAGTATTAAAAAAAATCCTGTGGACCATTATGGTCTATATGATATTTTGTGGTTTTGTTTTTTTTTTTTTTTTTTTTTGGTGGTCGGGGCTGGAAGAGCCAGCAGCATGGAATCATGGAATCAACTAGGTTACAAGGGACCTCCAGAGGTCTTACCCAAAATTCTGCTTAAAGTAGACAAAGTTGCTCAGGGTACCGTCCAGTCTAGTTTTGAGTATCTGCCAGGTTGGAGATTCCACAGCCACTCTCAGCACCTGTTCTGATTGCCCTTAAGGTAAAACAATTTGTCTTTATATGTGATTGGAACTTCCCATGTTCCAACACGTGTCTGTTCTCTCTTGACATTTTATGCACCTCCAACAAGAATCTGTCTCTGTCTTCTGTATACCCTGCCATTAGGTAGTCAAATACAGTTACCAGATCTTCCTTCAACTTTCTCTTTCTCAGGCTGAACGACCTGTCCTTGTACATCATGTGCTCTAGTTTGCTGACCACCATGGCAGCCCTCCCTTGGACTCACTCCAGTACATTTATACCTAAACCATACAGGAAAGACCAAAACTGGGCAGAGTACTCTCAGCAATTTCACAAATGTTGAAGAGAGTTGAAGAATAGAGCATATCAACTGCTCTCCCAGTTTGATATCTTCTTCAAACTTGCTGAGAATGCAACCCATTCCATTGCCCATGTCACTGACAAAGATTAAAAATTGTTGGTCCCAGTACTGAACACTGAAGGATTCTACTAGTAGCTGGTTGTCAGATGGACTCTACTCAATTTCACCCAATAGTTCAATCAATTTTCCACCTGTTTTAAAGTTCACTTAGTCAGTATCTCATCCTTTAGCTGTAAGGATATTGTGGAAGACTGTTGAAGATTTCTCTAAAGTGAAGGTACACAGCATCTACTGCTCTCATTCACTGAATTGGCCACCATGGAAGGGAGTTAGACTGATAAATAACAATTTGGCCTTTGTAAATCCATTCTGGCTGTTTCCAATTACATTTTTGTCTTTCATCCACTTGCAAATAGCTTCCAGGAGGACTCTGCTCCACAACCTTATCAGGCACTTATATTAAGATGACTGACCTAGAAGATAGTTATGTTTTGCTTTTTTCTAGTCAGCAGAAGCCTCCCTCAGTCATCATGGTCTTTCAAAGATGATAAAATGCTATTGTAATGACAGGAGCTTGCACCCTCAGCCTGGCTGCTATGAAAACTACTACTAAAATATTACCTGATTATGAAGAGTTTTAAGGAACTGGAATCATACCAATGAATGGAGAAAACACACCAGATTTTGTAGACTGTTCACTTGTCAAAGTTAATGTCCATTAATTAAAAATGTGAACTTTACTGTGTTATTCCTGAATGACTCAAGGCTATCTACCTGTCACAATAAATGAGTAAGCTTGAATATAAGAAGTCTCATGTCTGTATTAGCCCAGACCACTGTCCAGTCAAGGACGCTTACCTTGGATAACTAACACTATCGCAGACCTATTGTTAACTCAACTAATTTGGAGATAGCTCAGAGATTTCTGCCTGCCACTTCATTGTTTCATGCAGCTAAGTGCCAAGTGTCAGTTCAGAAACAAGAAGATTGCATTTTTCTCCTCAAGGAGCATTTAATGTTTCGTTGATGTTTCCTAATAGAGCAGGGTAAAGAAAGTCCAGAAAACTATTTATAGATAGAAGCTAGTCCTTTGTCTCTTGTTTTTAATTTGTCCACTGGGTATTTTACAAGCTTTTTGTGCTTTGAAATTAACTTAATATTTTATGAAAATTCTTCAGCCTCTGGAAGGCTCCAGGGATTGAAATTTCTTACTTAAACATCAGTAGCACTCTGAGGACTTAAAAGACCAGTATAATCTATACCCCATCAAATATAGGCCATCAGAACAAATACCATATATTATAACAAAAAATGTGCTAAACTGTGCAAAGCCATCTAAACTTGTATGATATAGACTTTCAGTCCTGAAGGTATTTTGACTATGCCACAGGGCATGGTAATCAGACAGCTAAAGTTTCTTGGTAGTAGAATCAGACTTCAAATTACTTCAGTCTGGAGGTGAAAGCTGTAATCATAAACCTGGTCATGGGGTTCAGGAGTCATTAGATTGCTATAACTTCAGGTAGATATCACCACAGTTTTTTCTTACATGTTTAAGGCACAGAAATTGATGTCACCTACATTAGCTTGTTAGGTTAGGCAAAATCAAGATTTTTTTTTTTCATTTGCTGAGTTTTGGTTCCTGAATCTTTTCATCCACTTCCCATTTGGACATTTTTTCTCATTGTGTATAACCTTTTACTTGTGTTTTGCCATTTAGGGAACCAGATTCTAAAAGACCTCTATCACAATGCCAGTACAATGAGTAGTGAACAGCCTTACCAGGCAGATGTCTGATTCCCTCTTTGTAGTACTCTAACTGTCCATCAACCTCATGGTTTATCCACTTAGGGGCCAAATTATTGCCTCATAAAAAAGCTTAATGCTTTATTTTGGCTTAAATATAACTATATTTAAAGACCTTGCAGGTTTCAATTAGCAAAATTAACTTTTATCAAATTCCCTGATAAGCTTTAAAAACTTCAGTGACTTTCTGTGGACAAGTTTGATGTTCAGAACTTTCTTCAAAAATATTCCAAAGGATAACACAAACAAGTAAATTGAGATTCATTTCCATTAAAAACTAAATTTTTACCTTCCTTCCTATTTGATTCTCCTGTGACAATACAATCAAAGTGAACCATTTGCCTTTACAAATTAGTTTTTGCTGACTTCAAGTAAATTAGATAAGACATAGTGTCTCTAACTGGCTATGTGGAGGCAATTTTACTTGACTCCATCAAATTCTAAGGATTTTTCAATATATCTGCATAAACATCATTAAAATGTAATTAAATTTAAATTTTCAGATGAAAGATGCCTTTTCTGTGAAGTATTTTATTCACAATTCTCACTGACATTAAAGCAAATATATATAAAACAAATATATATAGGAACATGCAGCTAGGTAGAGACAAATAGCAGTTTTAGCCTGGCCTCTGAAATTGTGCTGATTGGCCAGATTTACAGCTTTGAAAATTTACTATTCACAGATTTACAAATATTTATGCTATTAAAGATGCATATAGGTTTATTAGTTTTCTAAAAAAACATCTAAGGAAATCCAACCCAATCCTGTGGACTTCAATAGGAAATCCTGTTTACGGACAATGTATGTTTGTCTTTATGCTCTTATATGCTTAAACTGAAGCTGTGTATAATTTAATTTGCCATTACAAATGCTGAATGCCAAAACTTTGATTTGTATAAAAATTACACTTGGAAAATAAATCTGATTTAGAACTTTGCATGCATTCCATCCAAAATTTCCTCTTTATGAAAACATGAATGTAAAAAAACTGGCATAGAAGACAATTTGGCTGAAAACAAATGAAGTGACTATCTTATTAGCCAATTTTGGAAATATAATCCTGAACAAGACCTAATTTGTTTCCATAGAGGTGTACATATATTACTATAGCCAATATTTCTGACCTTGGCTTGTTCAAATAGGATCCACTGCTACCAACAAAATCACTGGAAGTCTTTATATATGAAAAATCAGCATAACTAACGAGATTTTATTTACTATTGCAAAAAAGGAAGGAAATAAAGTATATGATTACTACATATTATTAAGGCCTTATCAGATCTGTCCTCTAATTTCATAGGGTAGGTCTTCCAAAAAAGCGGCCATTGTGAGCTCTCAACATGCGTATTCTGAATGAGTTAATAATAAAACAAATTAAATACAGAAACACATATATTTCCATTTACCAGATCATATGCAGATTGATATAAGAACATAAGAATGTCCATATGGAGTCAGACCACACCTCTGTCAAGGCTAGGATTCTCTCTTCAGCACTTGCCAGTACCAGATGCCTAATGAAAGTACATGAGAGCAGGACAAGTAGATAGGGATATTATATGCTGGGATATTCTGCAGAACACTTCCCAGCCATCTGTGGCCCAGGTAGTTCCTGAACTGCAGAAATGGTGTCTGCATTTAATTGTCCTAAGCAGATTTTCCTGTTGCAAATTTGTCTGTAGCCATGAAAACTTTTCTATCTGCAATATCTAATAGCAAGTAGTGTCACAGCTTAATTGTGCATTCTTTGCAGAAACACCTCTTGTTTGTTCTGGACCTGCCACCTGCTAATTTTATCTATTGTAACTCTCTTCTTTTTTGAAGACAGAGTGATCAATCATTTACTAATTCACCTTCTTCATGCTACTCATGATTTCACTGATCTTTCTACAGCCTTTCAGTCTAAGGGCTTCTAGTCTATTTAATCATAACTCTTCCCTGTACAGAAGCTGTTCCACAACTTTGATCATCCTTCTCACCTTCCTCTGTATTGAGTTCCACTGTATAGCTTCTGAATGTGGAGGAGGAAAACAGAAAGGAACTGTACATGCTTAAGATGCGGATGCTGTTTTATGTTTTCTTCTCTATTCTGTTCTGACAATCGGTTACATTTGATTTGATTTTTTGACTATCTTTTAAAAGAATGAATCTGATTTTTAAAAATAATATTTCATTGTAATACATATTCTCATTTCTGAGAGTAACTGTCATTTCAGAAATAACTATGGCATAAGCAAAATTAGGGATTTTCCCTCCTATACATCAATTTACATTTATCTACTTTAATTTTATTTAATTGTTTTAATCTCCCGACCCTTCATTATATGAGAACTTTCTGAAGTATTTTACAGCTGAATCTTGCCTTTTCTGTCTTGAATAGCGTCACCAGCAAAGTTGTTACCCCATTATTTACCTCTTTTACATATCATTTATCAAGATGCTGATCAGCACAAACTTCCACTTGGGACTATCCCTCTCACTTCCTATGAAAACTTAAGTTTTAACCAGTTATCTGAGAGTGCCCTTGGTAGCTCAGTTTCCTTAATAGCCTTTGGTGAGATGCTGTGTCAAATTCCTTTGGCATATGTTCTGACTTGTTCAGTTTCCTGTTAGTATATTTTATAAAGTACAATAATGTAAGTGTAATATAGAACTGGAATATTCAAACTTTGCTGAGTGACTGAAGACATTACCACTTTGATCCAATTTACAAATTATAGGAATGAGAAAAATGGCAAAATAGTGACTTGCTCTTCCTTTGTGTAAAAAAGAAAATCAATACATTTGTGTTAGTCAGATACAAAACCTTGCATTATAAGTTATTTTTAGTTTAACACCAGATGACATGAGTATGTATTATTGTCAAGCCTACAGGCTCGTATTTTGTATATTACCAATGAAGAGGGAAAAGTATTCTTCTTTTTTTTTTTTTTTGTGTAGATATTTCTAACCTTGATTGCATATTCTTATCAATCTCTCAATACATGAAACACAAAATGATGAAGCATAGTGTTCATGAACTGTCATTTTCTTCTATACATACACAGCTTAAATTTACTCTACGTAGGTGACATTCAGTTTCATTGCTGATCTATCCTATGAGAGTTTCCCTGATCTAAAAAACATGTATCAGAATACTAACTCTATAAATGGATTCATACTGATATAAAATTGTGCAAATTCAGTTATTAATAAAGAGTATGATTACATAGATAACTTACAAAGAGATTAAAATAGGCACATTTTAAAAGTGTTACATACTAATCTAGCTGCATAACTGTGCAGTTATGCATTTACATCATAGTACATTTGGGATAGCCTCAAGGAAACTATATTTACACAGTTTGAGAAAGCCAGTCCCTTAATGGAACTGTGTCAAGATACTTTGTATCTTGAGCAACATGGTTTATATGGGCAGTTATTTTAGAAATATCTAATATTTAAAAACATTATGATAAGGTTATAAAATCCAGAATAGGTTGGCTGTACCAGACCAAACTGACCCTGTCTTCAAGAACTTGGAAAACTCACACAGCTGCTTTGATTTAACCCAATAATAGTCAGTCTCACCTTGGACGAATCCAGACTCCATTTATCATATTTTCAAATGCCTGTCTGTCAGTGCCTCTCACACTTTCAAATGTACAGTCTGCTTGTTTGTATGAAGCTTTCAGCGTATGATTTGCACCAGATTTATGTTTAAAGCTTCACTTCTCCATTCATGTGTCAAATCCTGAATTAAGTCTCTCAGTTACTTCATGGTAACTTGTTCATGTAGCCATATTGTGTATCAGCTAAGAGTTTCTCCCTCATCACATGTCTCAGCCAGACTTTTTATTCCTTTCACAAACCTCTTCTCTGAACTCTGTGCATCAGTCCTCAGCCACGTGTGATATCCATTTTTCCCAGTTTCCCCTTGGTACAGAGAGATGCCCAAGCTCCACCAGCATTTTAACCTTTGTTGAGGAAATGTTGGATAGGTGTCCACATGGTCTTTTTTGTTGATGAATATAAGCAGAGTTTATAGGCAGTGTGATAGGAATGACAAAGCTGATTGTAATGGCAGAAAATCCACTAGAGAAAGTAAGACGTGTAACTTTTGACTGATGAAGTGAGAATATTTTCACCAGTTACAAATTAGTGTTTGAAAGTTTTAGCATTGAGAGTTTTATCTTAATATAAATTGAATATAATGGATTTACTCTAGATTTACACCAGGTCATGTGGGATTGGAATTTGGCTTAGTATTTTTACTCACACATCACAGACTGGTTGCTTCTAATAATTAATTTAAATTCTCTGCTTATTCTGTTTCCATTTCCATCCCAGTCTCCCACTCCGAAATGTCACAAGGAAGTCACAGCTCTCTTAGACTGAGCTAAAGGTTCTGCTGCTGCCCAGCACAGAGCTGCCACAGAGCAGGTATGGGCAAAATGGTTAGCACTTCCCTCCTGCTGAACCCTTAAAACCATGATGGTACTTTCATAGGTTATTCTTTGACAGAGATTGTAAAGGTGAGTTTCTTAAATTTCATTAACTGTATAGACAGCGGTAGCAGCATTGGTAGCATAGAAGACATTTTGAAAGCTCTGAGTCTTCTCTTCACAAGATGTAGTACAAACTTGTACGAGAAGACAAGCACTAGGTCCTGCCATAAAACATTGCTTCTTTTATTTTCTTTGACTATATAATTACTAAAAACATGTGAATCTGTTTAATAATATACCAGTTATTTTAAAAAATGCTGATATATTTATGCAAGTCAAATACAAAACAGGGGTCATTAGGTGGCCCTGTAACATCAGTGACTGCAATGCATAAGGCTATGGAGGTATGACGCATTTGTTTTCTGTGCCAGAAAGTCATATTCATTTTGTTTTCTGATCTGGTGAAGTTGTTAAAGGACGAGCTCACTGTGCTGTCTCAGTAAGATATTACTCTTGTTTTCTTGTTTTGTTTGATATGATATATGGTATAAAACCAATACTATACTAAACTGAATGTACAGATATGGTAAATATTTTTTATTTGGAAAACTATAAGAAAAAACTTTTGACAAGAAATATAAAAGTATTTTAAAAGAATTAGAATAAGGAAGAGACTGATTGATGATGATAACATAACAATCATGCATAATTTTTCCTGTGAGACAGTTGGCTTTTGCAGTCCAGTTAATGGAGTTTAAGCCTTGCAGTACATTTCTGAATTTAACAGCCCCACATCCTGGAGTCGTGTGAGAAGCATCTTTTATTTACCAACATGAAGTACAGTCTAACCTTGTATTCAGTTTAATCCTCTGATGTCCAGTGATAACTCAGTGACTATTTTTGATGCAGATAAGAATTTTCAGTTTGTTTTAAGAAAATAAAAAAATATTATACTTTTAGAATGAGAGGTATGGTACACATGATACTTAAGGACATCCATTTTTAACTACATATAAAGATTTAGTTTCCACAAGACAGAGGTGGTCTGGGCTTAAAATTTTGAAAGGAAGAATAAATGAACTAGAAAAAATTAATTGAACCAAGCAAATAAAATCTTTTTGATATATGTTATGAACACTTAATTAAAATAAAAAATGTAACTGGTTTCACTTGCTTCACCTCACATGCTGCTTTCTTTTGTACTCCATATTATTTTTCCCAAATATTTGCTTCAGTTTTATTTGTCATCTCTGCTGACAAACACAGCTTCCTTGTACACTTTGTATAATCTATGTTTTTGTAAGTATAGTGAAAAATATAGCACATCTGATTACTGGCAACTGAAAGGCATGCTATATGATATTAATGTTACTTTTTCCTTACCAATTCTACCACAGAGTCCATGGGGTTTAGAGGAAAACAATTCTGAAAAATTTTGGCAAGCTTATACTGTCTTATAGCTAAACTGCTAGAGAGAACCTCATATACCAGCTTTCTTCCTATAATCTCCATTTATTCATTTCTTATATGTGCACCTCTAGTTCAAATAACTGTACAGCCTTCTAAAATGGAAGTAAATGTCATATCTAAATGCATTGTTAGTACGTTAAATCCTCATTTTAGAAGGGTCTTTAAGCACACATCTAAGCCTGAGATAATTTTTTCTATAGATGTGAGCCTTACCTTGAAAAGATTATGCACATCTTGAATAAAGTTTCCCAATATAATAGAAACAATTTGCTCCACATACAGTTAATGACTTGACATGTTTGCAGTTTGTTACCCTAAAAGTAAACAGAAGTGACAATAGCAATGAGAGAGACCAAGATCCCTTTTGTTTTTAATGCATCAGAGAGCTGAGATAAGCCTTCTCAGCAGCTGAGGTAAAACCCAATATTGTGCCCTGAAGATGCAGCACTGGCCTTGTCTGCTGCAGTGAAAAAAAACAAAAACAAAAACAAAACCAAAAACCCGAGATGGCAGCAGCAGTGTGGCCATCCAAGAGAGGCAAGCAGCACAAAAATGTGCACAAAAATGGGGTTATTGTCACCACAGCTGTGAAGAGGGGCCCGAGCAGTAGCTCCTCCTGTGTCCTGACCTGCTCCCAACCTGCACAGCTTCCCAGGCCTGATGGAGACTGGGCAAGAATAAGTCTATTTACAGCATCCATTAGCTTCTTTTCCATTTAACTGAACATGTCGTTCTAACCAAAGATAAAAGCTAGATAATGTTTTTTTTTGTTTTGTTTTGTTTTTTTCATTCTGAAACTATGATTTATTTCAGATTTTTCTTAATTTATATGTATAAAACCCTCAAAAAAAGGTACAATGTGTTTTATTTTCCAAATAAGAAAATAATTTCAGAAATTCTATTTATAGAAAAAATGCTAGGACTCATTCTAAATACTGTTTCTTAGGGTCTCTGTTATACTGTCTCCAAGTCTGTCACAAGGTGGAACTTCTGTGTCACATATCTTGCTACATAGGGTGTAGCCATCTCAAACATGTGAATGGTTTGTTAGACTGATCTCTTAGAAGACTTGAGTTCCAGTCTCACAATAATCAATGCACATGAACAAAAGTTTCCAAACTTTGGACTCTGAAACAAGCTGATTAACTACTGATGTTGCTCACCCTTCACAGCTTAAAATAGTTTAAAGTAATTTGCAACTGATGACCTCAAGTGATCTGAATTTTTCTGAACTGGAAGCTTCAAAATAATGTGATCACATGAGAGGAATTTAACACAGTTTCTATATTACACAAGTCTCATTGCTATTTGATGATCTTGTTTAATTACTTGTTTAATGTTTTCATAATCTACCTCCCTTAATGAAGGTGTGTATTATGTTTTGAAATTCAAGAGAAATTAGGAGTAGGCATAGAAAATAATTGCTAGTTACGCTGTTGCAAACAACCATTGCATTCATTTTATTACGAAAGTAATTCTAGTTATTTACCTTAACAGTAATAGTCATTAATATTTATAAATCCATCTTTAACCCTGTGAGTCTGAAGCAAATTGATAAATAAGCAAGCTCTGAGGAGATATACTGTATATTTTGTGTCTATAATTAGTGGGTTCAGCTGGAAGCTGTGGAAGAGCTATCTAACGTCTAAGCTAACTGCAGCCAAGTCAATGGGAATTTTTCCCCTGATTCACATGAGGTTTGGACTCAGTCCCTGAATTCTTACAACTCAGGAGGAGAGCAAAATAGTATGAAGTGGCTTCCACAAATATTGCTTTAACAGAACTTCAAGATTTCTTTTTTAAACTCCTCTTTGGTGAGGAAAGTGAGAAGAACAAGTAGCATCTGCATGGAGTGTAAGTTGGCAAGAATTCCAGTCTACCACTTTCCAAATTGTTTTAGAAATGTTTGGCACGTCTCTGTCACAAATTACAGCTGATTATAATTTCACAGTATGTGCAAGCAGATGGAGGAGATGAATTGGGGAAAAGTTTCACCCCAGACAAATTAATTATTAGTAAGTATTTTCAGAACAGAAGTTAAATATTAAAACTGTGGTTTGAAATAAAGAATTATGGGATGTCCAAGTAATCTATAACTTTGAATCAAATATTTTATGAACAATTTGACACCTAGTTGGAATAATTTATTATTTTCATAGGTGAAATAGATAAAACTCATACTAAAAGAGAATATATTTCAGAAATTCTTAACAACTGATCAGTTTTTTCAAGCTATCTATTAAATCATGAGCAGTTGAAAACAGCAAATATGTTTAGCAGGGGTGACTGTGGAAATACTTCTAATATTTTTTCTTCTTGTGGAAAAACACTGATATTTAGCAGAAAGCTTCAGAAACCTAGTTTCACAGTAACTTTTTTTTTTTTGTTTTGTATGTAATTCATATTTCAGTGAATAAACTTGCCTATTATCTATTTACACTTTTAAAAGCTAGGATGAAGACACTAGAAGGGAAAGGATATTGGAAATGAGATGAGGAGATAACAGAGAAACATGCCAAATACTTCTGTTTGACAGTATGGGTGGATGAAGAGGTGGGTGACATCCTGCTCTCTTTCCCATCCAGGAACTTGTGATCCTAGAACTGAAAGAGATGCTTGTAAAAATGGTGCCCTAGAGGACTGTTGTGATGCTCTTTCTGTGGCCCTAATCCTCAATTGCAGCAAGTGGGTAAGAAAAATGTAATCTTCTGTAGACATACATGGAATTCAGCAGTTGGTAAAGTAAATTCTGCATATATCTTATAAAAATAAGATTTCTTTTTGGCAAGAAGGATTTGTCATGACTAAAGTACAGTATTCAACTAATATTTGAGATTAACAATAGTTTCCCAAGTTCTTTAGGAATTCAAGAATTTTTATTTCATTTTACCACAAAAATATTTGATTTGAACAGAAAATGAGAAGTGAAATGACAGTTTTTCTTTGAATAAGAAATAGTGAACTTGATTTACCTCTGCACTTCTTATTGTTCCTTATTTTTTTTTTTAGGAGGAAGTTAACAGCTTTAAGATCAAGTATTTGCAGTTACTATGTGGAGGCTGAAAGTGATTTAGTAATATTGAAATTGTTGTGGAATGAACCTGAAGAGAAAAGGAACTTATGAGAAAATTATGTTTATTTGAACATAAAATCTTGAATGCCATGGCAAAAAAGAAAGTACTGTGCTTATCATTATACACATATATTTATATCTACTCTAGTTCAAGATTTTGTTCATGATGAAATGTAGCTTTAGTATTTTCACAAATTTAATTTCATTTTTTTCAAGTGTTTGAGACAATCTGAAATATTTTACAAAGAGGAGTGCTTCTTTGCTGTGCTTTCAATTTTCCCTGGAAAACTGTTTAATCAGCTGATGGTGCTTATGTGGTGCAGCATTTGTAGGGAATCAAACACAATGCATATTCAATGACTCTTTTTGTCCTCTGAACAGAAGCTTTACTGGTTCTTTGAGATTATGTCAAACATTCACTATGTTAAATACTTTAAAATTTTTATAGTGTGCTGTAGGCTGATAGGAAGATGGATATCTACTGAAATAATCACAATAATGCATCCCACCAAGTTTTTTTCAAATTAAAATCTTTACTGCTCCGTATGTTTAAACACTGTGAAAATGTTAATAGATATCAGCAGGATCTAGAAAAGAACAATTTTCTAAATCAGTTTGTCCTTTGATGCTTTCTAATGCACAGGAAAATGTTATTATTTCATAGCATTTATCAATTTTGATCTTTATCTTACAAAGAGATCTGTGTAAAATAGATGAGTAATCACCTAATGGTGCATTTATATGCATTATGTTATGTATGTGTCTAATTCCTTGTAATATCAAGCTTAGGCTCTATTTTATATTTTTGCAATGTTGAACATGATGGGATCCTATATTTGGCTCAGGGTTACTACTTTAATATATGTTTAATAATTTTTTCTGTCCTTTGAAGGACAGTTTTCAGTGCTAACAACAAAGAATTGGTATATTTGGTATGGGAACATGAAGATGCACAAGGGAGTCGTCTGGCTTAGTTTAATAAGGTAGCACTTACCTTCTCTCCCAGCTTGAGTGATTTGAGTAAGCTTGTTTTACTTCACATTGCAACTACTAGATGTACATGCATGGTCAATTACTATGGATAAGATGATAAACTGTATCTTGCACATACTTGCTGTGTTACTGGTACTCATCCCGCCATTCTCTAAAACCCAGTTTCTCAGCAATCTGTAAATATGAAGCATAACTTTAGTAAGGAGAACAAGTATGCTTCAGAGCTGCAGCTAGGTTTCTGCTACTCTCAGATTCTTTTTAGCCATGCAAGATTTAAAACATTTTGGAGGGTAAGGTTAGTCTAGACAACTGCAGACAAAATGACAGGCTAAAATCCTGCTGACAGCTCTGTCAGTGGAAAGTCTCCAATGAACTTTAGCTCAGCCATTTCACCCAACATTCAATCAGCATGAAGTTTCTGAGCTTTGAAAAGTACAGCTGAGCTATTTTGAGTTCAGTAAATGGCAATGATGAAGTAATGATTTGCCCAGTTATTTTGGATTTTTACACAATTTCAAGTTATTAAATATCACAATGACTATGATTCCTATGTTACCATGTATAAGCTCTGGGGTATGTGTGAAGACTATTGGAGTTGCTTACACTGATACATGACATATACTTGATGTTTTATTATGCTATATACTTTTAGTCAGACCTGCAAACACATTAGTGAGTGTGTACATAAAATAAATAACACCATGACCCACAACAATGGATATCTGATTCTATAATAAAACAGTCTTTTACACTAACACTGAATTTCCCACAATTTATCTAACTTTAGACAGAAGTTGCTGCAGAAGATATTGATTAGCCATATATTACTCTTCCCATACACTAGCATAACAAAATAAACATAAAATGAGATACAAGAAATCTGAAAGAACAGAAGATAAGCATTTACTTAGTCCTCTTTTCTTATTATTATTCAGGTATCAGGAATGTGCACATGCAAAACATATACTTGAATGTTCCTATATATGTATCAAGAACAGTTGCCTTATTTTATCTGTTTATGTGCTTATTCACTCTTTATGATTTCTCAATAATTGTCCAGCAAATATAAAAATATTAATGATGCTATATATAAGTAACTCTAAATTAACTTATTCAATTAATAAGGTTACTGTATACTAGATTTTTTGCCTACATTATCTTATGTTGAGAACAACTTTAATTAACATCTCATAAAACAAACCAGCTTCTTACAATGAATTAATTTATTATACACAAAGGCTACATGTTTAAGAGGTCTCCACTGTATGTAAATTAGATAAGAACTATGAGCTAGATATGCTAAATACTACAGATTTCATACATAGTGGAAATAAAAATGCAAATCACATAACAATAAATTAAAATCTTTGTTACGGACACCCTGGAGAAAACTTTAACAAATCATAACTGTCAAAGGGATGGATGATGAAAGTTTTTGTCATGCAAAAGAATACAAATCATTCTGCTGTTGCAAGCATCACTCTTTTATTTTCTTGGTTGTAGGCACATCATCAACTTTAATGATAAAAGCCTTCCACAAAAATAATTCTTAAGCCTCAGGAACAAACACCTCTTTGGCACCCTGAGAACATGTTCCACAAACATCATCAATCTTCTTCTGAGTATGATTTACAACCTTTCCCTTTGGCCGGCTCAGGCTGTCCATGCGCATGCCCCGGCAGCGTCACATTGGGATTCTCCTCCACTTTGTCCTCCAAGCACACACCGCTTGATTGGCATGCTCACGGCCAGCTTTCCAAACGTGTTTGGAAAATAACTGAAGGAAGTTTAGGTATAATCCCTTCGATGTGGACACATCAGAAATGTAGGGCTCAGATGAGATAAAAAGGGAAGGAATGCATATCTATTTTCAAACTAATGGACCAAGTTCTCAGTTCCAGCCATTTATCGTGTGAAGTCAGGAGGGATGTTTACAAAGAAGCTGGAAGTCTCCCCCTGACTGTACAGCTCCTCTACTTTATTTAATTGCCTGTATCTACTCAGTGTCAGTCCATGCACCAAGAGAGCCAAAACACAGAGCATCGTTTAGTGACATTTGTTTCCATTTGTGCCAGGTGCTGCATGTGTATTGGGAGAAAGGGTGATGAAGGCAGCAGTACTGCAGCCTGAGACTTCCCTGAAGAAGGTTTAAATGTTCTTTATCCTTCTTTGCTTTGTTAAACTGAAGGAGAGGGACACAATATAATTACTGTCTTCTGCAGAAAGAGCCTTGATCTGCCTCTTCTTTGTGCCAGCTCTTTTGTGGGTAAGTGTACGTTCACTTAAGGGAGTGCAAATGATAGGAAAATCAGAATAATTCTATGTGATGATGAGAGATGTCAAAAGAAATGTTGCAAGACAAGAGGATAAAATAACAAATTAAGCCAGTAAAATTTAACATCTGGGAGTACAGCTCTCTCTTCATGACTCAACTGACTGAAGTTCACTTGTGGACTGCAGGTGTCTGATAAATAAACTCTTTCTGGCAGCTTTCCTTGAGTTTCAGGAATAGAGTGTGTGAACCAGAGCTGAAGACATGCACTACTACATGCACTCACTAAAGCTGATGTACATTCATTGATAATTGTTGCCTCACTTAAGCCATGTTCATGGAGAGAAAGACTATATCCTTATCAGAAAAACATGTAAACATTATAATTAGTTGTAAACACAGATGGATCTTTAATATGTCTACATTGAGTGAAATACCAGATACATATGAGCCCAGTGATATTTATGGGGGAGACAAAGTAACAGAGAAGGGCCTAGAAAAATAAATTTACAAATGCATTCATAAATGGTTTTGCAATGGTTTGAAAGTTAAGTGGATTAAATTTACTGAATAGAATTTTCCCATATGCTTCTATGATGAAGGGCTAGATTATAGAAGAAAATATTTAAACCATCTTTCTTTAGATCCCTAGACTTCAAGCTACATTTACGGATGATAGAAAGTTTTGGGCAGCTCTGAAGTGTACTTGGAAGCCTTATGCAACTAATTTAACCATCTAAGCTAGAGACTTAAATGCAAATAGTGATTACACATATCTTTAAGAGTTATTAGTTAGCACTAACCTGTAACTATATTTGGGAGGCTGCACTGTCCCAGAAAAAGCAGTGGGCATTATGTGTCCAAAGAGAGCAACCTCTCACAAAGTTGTTGTGCACAAAGCAAGACAGATATTGTTAGGCTACCTTTTGCTAGGGCTAATCATGCACTGTATGTTGGGCAAACAGAAATTCTTATCTGCTCAGCAGTTGGGCTGCCTAAACATTATCTGGTTATTAAGAACCTTACTCTACTCCTTTGTGAATTCTAATTCTTACAACTACTACTTTTATCTGTATAATGGGGACAATATTTCCCTAACACCCAGCAGTTCTGTAGAGGGGGATATATTCTGTTATCACTAGGAGCTGTATGAAGATGAAAAACTCTCAAAATACTAAGTATGAAAAAACTGAACACTCCGGTCCATGGTTGATGATTTATTTCAAAGCATTCAGTCATGAAGCCAGGTACTGATTACATTCTTAATAAAGCTGGCAGAATCAGCTGTGGAAACACACTGTTTCACTGAACTGAATAATTTTTGAGAGTGTCTGCTTTACAGAGAAAATTTTTACTTTGTCCCCAAATTTAAAATATTAAAACCTAAAATATTAGAACTTGTAATGTTCTTACAAAAAATTTATTCTGTCACAGGGCAAACTAAACATTTTCATCATCTCTTATAATTGTGCTATATAATTTTACACAAAGTAATACCACTTAATATAGTACTATTACCGTGCATTTCTGACAACTTCAGATGACTTTTTGAACACTGAAAATAAGTCTCTAAGCATTAAAATTGATATTACAGCTGTTAGAGGAAATTTGTTTTTATTCTGTGTTCTGCAGTTAAATTCGTATTTATTTTAGAGCAGTTAGTTATGGACCAAGTTATCAATTAGTTTTTTAAAAGATAAAAGTAGTTGAAAGTTTGCCATCACTATTCTTACAATGAATGGAATTTTGTGCAGAATTGAGGCAATGTATAATTTAAAAAAAAAAAAAAAAAGATTAAATAATTTTCATATGGAACACTTAAAATAGCCATCTGACCTCATCTTGGATGTGTAAAAACACTATAAATGACCATTCCACTTTACCTACAGCCCATATGCCAGTGGTGGGGATCAGGGAAGTAAGAGCATGACTAGTAATTTAAGTAGAAAAAGTACTGAATCATTTGGAAATAATGAGAGCTGTGATGGTCTCATGGCTTTTGGAAAGCTCTTAACTCCATACAGTATCTGTTATCAAGACAATATTCCTCACAATTTTTAGTGTAAGGCTGACTCAAACAATTTTTTTTTTCTGTTCAGCTGCTTAATTTCATAATCATGTATATTTTTAAAGCACAAAATAAAATTCTGAAGGTTTTCATGTGTAGAGTATGCCAAACATTTAAAATACTTTCATTAATTTTATGAAGCATAATAATTTATAATAATACAGGAAATCTAAAATTTTCAATACAACTGTGGAGCCAGAGAAATTTAGACTCCTTTAAGAGCCAGTTTTGGCAATAATTGAGTTTCTGTGCTTTTCTTTTAATTTCACTACCTGTTGATACCTGAGAGTAGTAGACTTTATTTCAGAATCCCATTAGGTACCATTATAAGATCTGATTTCCTCGGTTGGTTTGTTGTTTTGTTTTTGTTTTGTTTTGTTTTGTTTTTTTTTTTTTAAATCTGATTGTCAGTCAATGTGTTACAGTAAGCCTAGCTTGCTTTTGACTCTCATGGCTATATACTGTGGGGAAAAAAAACAAAAGAACTATGCTTCATCATCCTGTCAAGGAGGTTTCTTAACAAATTACCTTTACCCTCAAAAGAAAACACAAAGAGACTTTCTGTAGCTTTAACAATTCTCATAGTTCATATCTTCTTTTCTTGACTATTCAAAGGAACAAAAATACAATCTTCTAGGCCTTAGAGATAATGAAATCAGTGTCTTAAAAGCCTTATGAAATCTAGATACTTAATAAAAGCATGGTTCTTTAATCATTATTTAAACCCTCTATGCCTTTCCCATAACTGTGTTTTCAAAACACATTGTTTGTAGACCATTTATTTTCATAGAGTAAATAAAAGTAAATTACAATACAAAATAGTAAATGCTTGTTTTCTTTGTACGTGTGTTCATGAAAGACTTAGTGTCATAGGTTTATGTCTTTGGATGAAATTCACTCCCTTTCAGAGGAGCACCATAAGACATTGTTAGGATTGTACTTAATCTTTCTTTTTATAGTGTAATGGAAATGCCTAGCTTTCAACAAAGGAATGACTTGATATAATATCCAGTAAAGTCTTTAGGAGGTTGCTGAAATCAGAGGGCTGGGTTGCTTCCTTGGGGTCCAGAGGATACTGGTACTAGGGAGCAACCTTTCCTTCCTCCACAGATGTTTCAGTAGCCTCTTTCCTTGAAGGCATTGAATAACCTGTTCATCTAAAGCACACCTGGGTTCAGGGAGACACAGTGAAATTTCCTTAACTGCAAATAGTCTGTGAGCTCCCCCCAGCTTGTGTCACATCTTTTTCATTCCCACATGGTGGTTAGGGTTTGATGTGCCTGTGTGGAATACAGGAACTTCACTTCTTGGTTTTCTCCTGTTTGGAACCTCAGTGTTTTCAGAAGACATCTTAAATTTCAAATTTATATTGCAGTCTATAAGTCAACGGGAGAATGAGTGTGTGTGTCCTTCCCATAAATTAAATTAAACTACAATTTGTCTGTGATGTTTTACTAGTAAGAGGTGGGTGTAATTAAGATAAAATTGAAAACCTTCAAAATACGTAAGAAAACCAAACTCTGACAATTTCAGTTGTGTTCCTAGTGCATGCTAAAAGCATACAATTTAATACTGGTTATTTTTTCCATGCAAGAATAATGTAATTTACTAGAGGGATCCAAATACACATTCAAATAAAGAGTTCTACCTTTTCTAGCATATCACCAAACAAATTGCATGAAGTATGCAGACATAAAATACACATGCATAATTTCTTCTGAAATTCTCATCTGAGTTACTATTATAAGCAGACATGCATTGTATATACAGAGAAAATTGTTTGTCAGCTGCCTAGGTCTGAATCAGTAATAGTGTAGTAATGTACTTTTTGCCATTGCTATATTGCGTTGCTGAAGTGTCTCTGAGCCTGCTTTGAACAATGAAGAGTTTGCAGGGAAAAGCCTAAAGACAAGAGACTTGAGATGTCACTTTACAAAGACGCCCTTAACTGCTTTTTAGACACAATCTATCCACAGAAAGAATTTGTTGCTAAAATTTAAGCATGGAAAGCTCAGTGAATAAACCCATTGTTAATTTTAAAAGCAATTTCAAATGCCTTTACCGTTAAGCCATTTAATTTCCATTGGTTTAAGCTTAGTAATTTTTCATTAATGTAAGCTAATTTGCAAGCTAATCTAATAATGTAGCATGAAACATGAGTAGCAATGCATTGAAATCAAGGAAGTTCAGTTGCTTGCAACTCATTAAGGTTCTTGAAGTTTAGAAGACTAATTACTGACGAAAAATGATTTTGTTTACCTCTACCTTTTAGGAGTTCCTGTTTTATCCCATAGTTTAAGACTCATGGACCAAATCATCAGTAGGTATAATTTGGTAGAGCTCCAATTAAGTCAGCAGGGCAATTTATACCAGGTGAGAGTTTAGCTCTTTTTTTTTTTTTTCTGTTTTTCCGCCCAATTAAAAAAACAAAAAAAACAAAACAAAACAAAACAAAACAAAACAAAACAACAAAACCAAACAAAACAAAAACCAAAACATAAAACAACAAAAACAAAACAAAACAAAACAAAACAAAACCAAACAAACAAAAAAACAAACCCAAAAATGATGGAAACGGATAAAAGCTTCCCTTTTGAAAGAAATATTTTAGCAAAAATATCAGCATGCCATCGTGCCTCATCTTGTGCCTACTACAGTCTATAGAGTACTTCCTGTTGATTTCAAAGGGAGAAGCTTTAGATTCTAAAATTCATGCTATAAGAACAGGAGAGTTGAATAACCGTTCGTTCTGGTTTCCTATAAGGCTGAGGCTGAAAGAATTCTCTTAATTTCTATCTGAAGTTGAACCCAAATTTTATAAAGTAATCTCCTGGTCCTAACTTGCAAATTGTTAGAAACTACATCAGTTAGAGAGAAACTACATCACAGTCATCAGTAAGATAATTACTCTTGCTAATAAAGATGCATAAAAACATCTAAAATTGTTTTGCTTCAGTTTTATTATTTTACAAACAAGACAGTGCAGTTTGTTATTTACCAGATTTCTGTTCTCCATGTGGATCCTTCAGATTATCATCAAATTAATCTTGTTTTTCTATCATACATTTCTGACCAAATGTGAACGTAAATTATAGTCCCACTCTAGTTCTATAGTATACTCACTTAAAGATGACTGTGGTCATATGGTCAGGAGATCAGACAATAAGCTCATGTTCAGCCAGTTACTGAGTATGATTCCAAAGCATTTCCAAAACTGTCATTTGCCTGAATGCTGAATTTTCATGTGTTCAAACACACAGTTTGCTCATGCCCAGTTTAGCAAGTGATCCAGGTCATTCTGTACCAGTGACACTATTCCTCCTTGCTTGTAATGATTTTTTTTTTTTTTTTTTTTTTTTTGTCTTTAAATAGCACAGGACCAGGGTTCCAAAATGCTGCATGTGTAGCATGCTAGCATGCTAGCTATTTTGGTATGAGATCTAGATATCAAAACATAAATGCGACAGCTGTGCGTTTGTATAAAGTATTGTAAACACTATAATCTTAAAGTATAATTAAACATCCCATACTGTATTACTTAAGGTATTATAGTAAATCATCCAAAGCTCAATAGAATCAAAAGGAAACATATGATTATCATTAATGTAACAGTAAACATTTCTGATTATCTTCTTTAATAACACATGAAATACTGAAATATTTCAACCTTCAGCAACACAAAAACAAATGTCCTTTTCTCACACATGTTCCCTTTCTCCCAAGCATCCCTCAGCAACACTCTGTATGAGTTTCACCCACTTTTTCAGTGGATGGAAGAGATGGATGAAGCTTGTGCCTTAGGGATAGCTTTAAACCTGATCCTGACACAGTTTCAGTTTGCTGGTTTGACCTTGTTCATCTACCAAGGGCCTTAGGGACATTGCTGAGATGAAGACTGCCTCAGTACCACTGGCTCTGTCTATATGTCTAGATACGTGCACAAGTCTAACAGAATGATTTTGCCCTTAAACAGCCACAAATACTGCTGTGTAGGCAAGCTAAGAGCTTCTTCTTGTACAGGAATGCTACCGAGCCAAATGCTGGTCTTGCAGTGCACTTGGGCAAAGAGAATCCAAAACTGAGAGCAAGATGAGTGGGATTTTAGGAAAAATGAGACTATTGAATTTTAAAATAATGAGTTATTCTGGTCCTCTATTAGTCCTGTTTAGGATTATTTGAATAGTGGATAAAGTGAAGCAAATAATACAAAATGACATATATTCTATTTCTTTCATCATCATTAGAAAGACAGCTGATTTCCTGCCACTCTCACCCAGATATAAAAAATGCTGACTTTTGCCACCTTCTTTCTTTAAGTATGTTATATGACCACAATGAAATCCCATGTGCATAGAGATTTCTGTGAAAAAGTGTTTTATGAGTGATGTAACAGCTGTGACTGCATTTAAAGATTTGCCCTCATGTCTGTACTTGAGCTGTAAACAAGATAATGCAGTTTCTTTTTTCAGAATACGGAAAGAAAATACAAAGTCAGCTGTTGTGGAGCTAATTCACTTGGTATTGTTCTAACTTGAAAGAAGGCACAAAGAAGTGGTAGTTTGTAAACACTATTCTGTATGTAATAGGCTGCCACAAGGATGTGTGTCACTCCCAGGTTTATGAAGGCTATCGCTATACAAGAGCTATTTTCATGAAGAAAGGTTAATCCAGCATTATGGACTAGGAGTTTAGACACAGACAAGCAAAGGAAAAGTCTACTACTAAATTCAGTGGGCTGGGAAATCATTCCCATTATAGTTCCCATGTTGTAAATGGAGTCTAGAAGTACCCATTCAACTTTGAAATTGCAAAGCAGGATTACAAACTGAGTTAAAATGATTTTCAGAAAAACCTTTTATAAAAATACAAGTCACAGAATATGAATAATTGCAGATGCATTCACACTAGAAAACTATTTCTGTATTGTAGGGATATGAGAAAATTGCTATTTTTGTAAGAGAATGGCAATTATTAAATCAGTAGGAACTGTTTAAATGCATTGGATTGTGGATGTGACCATTAGCAGCATGAACAGGTAATAGATATTTTCTTTTTTCTTCTAAAAATCTAATTGCTCTCTGCTATATCAAGAGGAAATTCAGTATGCTTGAGTGATTCTCTGAAGTCACTTACTGTGTTTTCAATCATTTTCTTAGTGGAATTATCCTATGAATATTTTGCAATTCAGCTGAATGAGAAATGGTGTTCTATGTCATGAGAATTTGCACAGGTTGAAAAAAATTTTAAAATATTAAAAATTCCAGAATGCTCATGCATTTCTGTCTGAAAACAAAAATTTATTTTTTGAAAGTGCTTTCAAAGAAAAAGATCCTGTTCCTGGAAATGCTAAAGCAAGGTTTTATCAAGATCTTTCACCTAAGTTTTTCCTAATGTAGATACTGGACTTGACCATTGACATTTTTATTTCAATAAAGTCCCTAAAATAAAATTATATTAAAATGGAATTTTTTATAAATTTATGTAAAGTGATTGAAAAATTATGAATGTTTGAAGTGTTAATGACTGTGAGAAGAGCCAAAGCACTGAGATCACAGACGCTTTGGTATGAGGCTTAATTTAAAGAAGGTAAGAAGTGAGATTTGCCAAACAAGCATGCAAGCATCATGTTCTGCTTGTGAAGGACAGATATTAGGATCTGAGCCTGTAACTGTGCTCCATTTCCATCTCTATATTTGCCAGTGAACAAATTCTTGAAGTTAGGCACAAGACTAAATTGTTCACATAAAAAAATGTTGCTGCAATAAAAAGGTCCCATAATAGCATATGCTGGATTATCATCTCCTTGAAAATGCAAAGTCTCCTTATTCACAGAGGGCATGATAGTTTTTATCCCACTGATAATTTGAGGGCATATGATTGTATTTTACCAGTTATGAATGAAGTAATCCAAGTATAAATAAACCTAGAATCAGTTGGTTTGCTTAAATATACCTAAAACTTATATTCAGTCAACTTTTTCTGGATAAGGTAAATTACGTGTTATCCTTTCAGAATGCTCAGAAAAATCTCTGCATGAGTCTATAATCTATCTGTTGCCCTTCTGCCAGCTGGTTAATGACAGAAAAAGGGCTGATATTATTATGTCTCAGTTCTCTCCTGAAACAGAATTTAACCAGCTTGAAGTATAAGGAAACTAAACATACTCTCACCCAGTACCTTTTACAGTCAGAAGTTTGACACTTTTGACACTCTCAAGTACTCTGAGGCCATGTGCAAACAAACAAACAAACAGCTTTAATAGAGGGGTGGGAATGGTCATAAATTTGGAGAAAAAAACCCCAACAGGATACAGCTATTGCTTTTACATGCAGATGTACATATACATGTTACAAGAAGAATATCTTCCCTCACCTTTCAGGATTTTTTTCCAGTGGCATGTTTTTCCATTGCTCACAGAAGGTCCTGTAGATAAGGATAAGATAGTGTGGTGTCTTGGAGCTCTAAGAATCAATAGAAGTTAATAATTGTTTACAGATCTGTGACCAGTGACAAAGGAAATAACTTGTATGAATATTGTAAGACAGGATTATCACCCAGACCTGTTCTTGGTTTCTACCCTGCGAGTACAGCAGAGACCAGGCCAATAATGGTAGGGCTATTTTATGAGTATGTACACATTGAATGGTTTATCACAACATCCCCAATGGTACTCATGCCTCCATTAGTTAAACAGGGTCAGAGCACTCTCATAGGGTTTGATGACTGGCACTCTGCCAGCACATTTCTGGCCCCTCGCTACTAGCTATTTTCCAGACATGCCCAGGCTCAGTTTGGGTTGCAGGAGAGGTCAGCATGTGTCATTCAAGCAGGTTGTTCACCCTCCTCTCCAGAGGTGAAGGCTCAGTACTGGTCATCTTTTCTCTAATGGGATTCTGATGTGGTTTAGGGATTTGCATGTGTAGGTTGAAAAATCAACATAGGATGAATCTAAGAAAACTGCACACATGTGGCTAGTGGCTTTTAGGTGATTGCAATGTTTGAAAGGAGTACTTGCTATGTTGAGAAGAGCCAACTGTCCAAACAGCTTCTCCCCTTTTCTGTTGTCGCATTGTCCACATATTTTAATGGAAAGAGTGACTTCTCAGATTTCAATGGAGGACATAAAGTTAGGTTGCTAATGCAAATTAAATTCTCTACAACTTTCCTCTTTAGCTCCTGGCTACAACACTCACATGCATGTACACTCCTGGGTTCAAATTGTGGTAGAACATTTAGAGGTTTCAACTCTGGATGCATAAATAACTGTTCAACAGTAAATCTCTGCTTACCCTATGCTTTTTGCAAACCCAAAATTTATGAGCGGATGAATTTAGCAGCATTGAAAATGTTACTTGATCAGCTTCACTGTCATCAGCAGATGTCACTGCAGCCATTAGTAACTAATGAAATGTTTAAGAAGATATAATGGCTAATTTATCTGGCCAAAAAGACATAAACACAACCTTTGAAAACTGTATTCTATTCAGTAAAGAGAAAAAAATTAGTTCATTGTCCTTTAATTTTCAAATGGGATGAGTTCCAAATCAGTTATAGATCTGAGACAAATTACCTGGTGAATTTGTGACATCGTACAAGATGCTGATGAGAGTTGTGAAATACTTAGGGTACCAATGACCAATCAGCTAAAGAAATAAAATAAGAGATTCATAATCTTAATATGAATAAGATGGTTCCCAAAGGACCATTAAATGAGATATGCTTGTCTTCTTGCTCTGCTCCCAATTGTTTTTAACAATGTGTACTTGTATCTAAAGACTTTTCTATATGTTTTTGAGTGGCCAGAATACATTTCATGACTGTGGTTGTTACTGTGGGTCCTCATTAAGGACAAAGTTTTTACCTTGTTCTCACAAAAAATAGACAATAGATATAAACATGAGACCCTTTCTTTATACATAATGAAACTAGGATCAATTTACTCCTGATAAAATGAATTGGTCTTAATATTTAACCTAGCCTGAACTGAGGACCCATATTCTGATCTATCCCTATTCATTGTGGCTCAAAAATTCAATCATGGAGTTCTATAATTTAATTCACAAAAGTAATATACTTGTAGAGGTATCCAATCTAAATATCAATTGACTTGGAGCCAATTCCTTGGTCATATATCCTGTATAAATCATTGGGTGATGGATCAGGAGAAAATGTGTGTGAAGCAAGAGGAAAGTTAGAGAAAACTTTAAATCAGTCCACCTCACCGTCTGAATTGTGGTTTAAGTAACAAGTGGTGCAACAGGGTCTTGGACAATTCTTTTCCTTTTAGTTCTGTGGTTGTTTCGAACCCTGAATCTTACAAGCACTGTGTTTCTACTATATTATCAGAACAAAGTGCAACATCTTCAAATCATAACAATATCAGTGGTCAGTGCTTGCAATCTGGAAAAAAACAACCAAAAACCCCACCAGGATTTACATTTCTACCACTTTTAACATCATTAACAAACAAGCATGACAGGACATTCAAGTTTTCCTTTTTCAGGTAAAATAGTAATTAAGTTCCTGTGTTTTAAAGTGGGACGAACGACTACCATTTTAGTAGTGAGAGCTACTAACAGAAGGATAGGGTGTGCTAAACATGTTCAACTGTTTTAATACTAATGCTCTCATATTAAAGATTCCTCAGGCATGAAACTGAAGCAATTAGTTTTTATTTTTCTGTTAAGTCAGTCAGACTGTACTGTCAAAAAATAACAGTGCAAACTAAAATTATCTGACATACAGCAGTAAAAAAAAAAAGGTAAGGACCTAAGGGTCAGCTCATCAGATGGCATAAATCAGCCTTGTGCAACTAAAATCAATGGAGCTCGGCAAGTTTACAGCAGTGGGCAATGTTGTTTCTTGGTAGCATGTGTGTGTGTGCCAGGAAAGCACAACTCGGGTACAGAAACATCTACAGAAGGGGGAATATTATTTGAGAAAAATGTAGACTGGTGAATATGAAGGAAGTAAGAAAGATGCTTTGAACACTTGCCTCTACATTTAAGGCTTTTCAGGGCACTGAAATATTTGTACACAATTCCTTGTTTTGTTTGTTTTTCACTGTTACGTTGTCAGAAAAACTAAGAAATGGGATTGCTAAGCATACAACACCATAAAAACTTATATATTCATAGTGTTTTAGATGTCAAATTTACTTCAGGTAGCCATTACAGATTATTATGTGGATTTTCAAAAATTAAATGAAAAAATAAATTAAGATCAAACTCAGTCTTTGTGAAGACTTGCACAACATCCTTGTTAAGTTGTATTAAATATTCCAGGCAAATTACTGTTCTTGTTCTACACAAAGATGTAATACAAGAAAATAATACAACATGCTGATTGCAACACAATGGTGATGAAACCTGGAATTATATCATTAGCTGGAGATGATATATTGGTTCTGTGCTAATCATGATGGGAAAAAAAAAAAACATACTTCAGGTAGAACCTTCTGAGGTTTTTATTTCAATAGTGAAACTACAGAAACAAAGCATGTAGCTTCTGCGTATCATGTAACATGAACTGTGCACAGAGGAGCACCACCTAGAATGAAATTTCCCTGTGGCAGAATACAAAACTCCAAAGTTAAGGAGACAGCATCAGGGACAAATATCAGGTCTTACAGTATAGAAATGAGGAAACAGACAGAGAAAAAAAAAATCTTTCTAAAAAGTGAAGAAATTCTATTGCAGGAAGTTCCCTTCCCCACAGGGAACTGCTGGACTTCTTTGTAAAGTTGTGATTAATTATGTGCCCCTGTAGTTTGGATTGTTTCTTAAATCATATTTTTAAAATATTTCACTATTGAACAATATTGTTTATAAATTTATACCTCAATTTGTACTAAGAGACAACTGCTTTTTAGGGTATAAGATTTAAAAAAGAAGAGTTTAGAAAAAGAATTTATAATTCCAAGAAAGGTTATCTTCTTTTGACAGACAAAAAATGTCTCATTTAGATTTCCTTACAAATAAACTTATTTTGGGTTATGTTTTTCTTAGCTACTGAAAGTGGATTATGTGGGAGAGGAGTAAAGTCTGTTAGGTCTTTTTGCCCTCTTACACTTGTATTACCTATGCAGACAGTAGAAACCCTGCAAGGATTTTATGCATCTTTTTATTTGAACAGATGGGAAATTACTTTTTCATTTTTCATGTCCTACTGAAAATCTGTAGTACCTGGATATGAGAAAACACTTTTGAAACTGGGCTATGTGCTCCTTAATATCTTAGACTTTTTGTTTATACACCCTCGTATCATGCCTTTAAAATATTTTTCAGTGTTGCATGTCAAATAGAATACCAGAAAACAAATTAACAAATGCCCTAGAATCACAAAAAAACCCCAAACAACCAAACCCATCAACCCAACAAAAAGAACTGGAAGGGATCTCAGTAAGTCTTCTTTCACTCTTCCAGGCAATATCAACTATAAATATGTTAATATTGATGGGTTGATTAATCTTTCTAGTCTTTCCTTAAAAATGTACAGTACTGGAAACTATGGCATCTCCAACTAATCCAAACAACATGCCTTATTATTGTATTAATATTTGTATTATTAGGAGTAGATAAATCTTTACAGTGTACTACAATCAAATGTGGCAATTATGCAATGTTTGTTAAGATTTTCTTATTAATCTCTATAGGTCTACTTAATACAACTAACATGCTAATGTTAATCTGATGACAATGTATTATGATAATTATGATCACGTCAACAGCATTAACCTCTAAGAAGTGGACATTACTTACTTTAGTCCACTGTGGTTTTAGTCATATGCAAAATTGAAGTGATGGCTGGCAGAGATTGACACTAATCTGATGGTCTAGTAACAAATTTCCTCCAATGCCACCAGTCAGCCTATAGGATGAGCTCTGAAACAGAGAAACTGTTGCAGAGGCAAAACAATGACATAATGGTAAACTAAGCCAGCACGTCAGGCAGCACGGTGTAAATCTTACAGTGTAACCACTTTTATTTGCTGAAAACTAATTTGCACTGTAAAGAATATTGTTGGACTTTCCTTTTTTCTTCATCAGATAACAGAAAGCCAGAGAGGCACAATGCTCATCTTCAGGCGTTACTGCTCACAGTTACTAATCAGTGTATTCAATCAGCATGGTTTTGAAAGGATCAGGATAATATTAATCTGTCTTCTCTTTTTTTTTTCATTTAGGCAGCACCAACAATATGACTTCCTCACCAAAAGATCTCTGTACTGTTTGTAATATTTGTCATGCGAAACAAGTTTTAACACTCAGCGTTATTATCACAGGAATCACTCTTTTTGGCAATAGGAATAGTTATTTAAAAATTCTTTTGTCTGAGTAAAAGTACCCCTTTAGAGCTTCAGCAAGTATACTGTAGAGGAGAAAAGAAAAGGACCTGTATCACATATTTGGCTTGCTAATGGTCACAGCTGTGCTAATATAGCATAATATTAATCTGTATTTTTACACTCAGAAAGGATTTTGGAAGAGAAAGTTGATTCTGAAAAGGCCATATGCAACAAATATTAGCTGTAAATAAATAAAAAGTTGAGGAGCCTTCTAGGAAATATTTGTGTATGTAAATGCACCCACTCATGTAGAATAGGAAGCCAGGCATGCTGTATTATTCCAGAGCACTCTCTAATGCCATGTTAACGAAGTTCTTATGGAAAGATTTCATGTGTTTCTTTCTCTGTGCTCTAATACCAGAGCATATAGGCCACAGAAAATATGTTTGAATTTGTCAATTCCAGCAGAGTTTTATTAAATCTGAAAGTTTCAGAAAGCTGTTGGAGGGTTGGTTGCTTGTTATTTTATTCACAGCTTAGTAGAACAGAGGGCCCTTTCTCAGGTTCAATTGGGAGGTTGCTCTTGTAAATGAACAAACTAAAATTCAATATATAAAACCCTATCATTTTATTTTTTTTTAATTGGTATTTGTAAGTCTTATGCTCATCTGACACACCAGATAAGTTGTTTTTGTTAAGCCACTAGCATAAGGAAATGTGACAGTATTTCTATTACTAACAAGTTGAGTACATAATATCTGTAAAATAAGACCAAACATTTTCAGAATTAGATTGTAGAGACTTGTGACAAATCTTACTCTGTTTTAGATATTGGTTAATCAAACTGTTAGATAAATTAATTACTTTATCTCTTTTTTTTTTTTTTTTTTGGTTACAAATTACCTTTTTCAGAAAAGTAAATTTCCCAAATTTTGGGATTAAGTTACCTAGAAAACTTGAACTTTTTTTTCACAAGTATGTTTAAAAATTAGTCACATGGTGTTGGATTTTTCTTTTCCAGAGAAAAATTAATGCAATTCTTCCTATGTTTGAAAGGATTTTTTAATTAAACTTTTATTCAGTTTCAGCACTCTGCAACACTATACATCTAAGGAAAAAAGATCAGATTCTGATTTGGATCACAGATTCCAGAGAAACCCAATTTATTAACAACACATTGTGATGACATTTATGCTGTAAGATTATTATATAGTGACTTGAATTACATTTGTAAATTAATTTCATTGGAAGTGAAGAGTTTGGCAGGCTAGAATATGTCTGTTTCAGAGTGTATGGCATTTTGATGAGACATATTCCTTGTGGATTGTCTGAGGGGAAAAACAAGGCTGAAACTTGATAGAAGTGGTATTGAATTTATTTCATTATACACAAGAATCAATTGATATAACTTGAACTGTAATTTGCCTTTTTTCATCTCATCAGATGAAACCTTCTTTACCAGGGTAATTTCTAATTGTAGGACCTCTGCTTGTAGAAAAAAATAAATGCTTTGGAATGCAGCTGGGATTTTATTAATATCCGGAGTGTGATGGAAAGGGTGGAAAAGCAGGGGGAATGATGGCCCTATCACCACCTCTTCCAATGAGGCTTGAACAACAGGCTTTTTATGTGAGATGGAAAATTATACTGGTCTATAAACAGCTTAAGTTTTTAACAGACAAGGCAACAAACCTTCTTTGAACTACAGAGGAAGTGCCAGGATATGACCCTTTTGATTCTTTAGTTGATGGGAAGACCAATCAATGTAAAAGAGGGAGTAGCTTGAGTAAGTGGAAATAATTCATATGAGATTGTTTAACATGAGCAGATTAAAAGAGATGAATAATAAAGGTTCTTATTTACAAACTTTCTTCTAGTTCTTAATAAGTTTAGTTTTTCCTTCCTATTGTTTTATTCTACATGATCATATTTGATTAGACATTGCTATATTTTATTTGGTAGTTGTGTGGACATCCTTTTGACATTTCATTTTATTTATTGAAGTATCCAAGCTCAGTAAAACATGTTGAAAATGATATTTCATCAACTATATATCATACTTTATCTCTAGCACTCCAATGTTAAAGCAGAATTGGTCTATCTATCTATTATACATCCTGATTTGGGAGGTTTAAATATTTCAGCTTTTTCTCTCTGGGCATAGTCTGCACATATTTTATTTTACTGTGTCTTCAACTACCTACTTCCCCAGCCAAGGCACTATAGTTCAATAGCAACAAGCTATCAACTCACCCTTGTCATTTCAATTTTTCACACATCTTCTTAGTCTTTATGTTCTATATCTCAGTGAATTCTTATCTCCCTGGTCCACTGCCACAGGTTTGTGGTATGTAACAAAGCTTCATCTCTAAAATGTCAAAAATAATGAAAAAAGGAAAATCACAGAAGAGAAATTTACCACAGCCATTTCTGTGGATACAGAGATCTTAGACTACTGCTCATCAGCAAACCTTGTTAGGTGGTTTTTCTATCACTTGCACTGCAGCTCTGCTGTCATTTGCCAGTGGGCTACTGCCCAGTGATGAACACTTCTGGAAGAATTTTTCTATACCAGTACTCACTATCAGCTGGAGAAAAGACTGCACATCAACGAAGGATCACCCTTCTTTTGCAGCTATTACAGAGATTTTTCAAGAGCATAGACAAAATTATAGGAGAAGGTGACATAAGAACATGTAGTAGTTATAAAAGAGGAGCTGTAGGTGGGATTAGGAGATTTATATGAAGTTTCAAAATTTCTCAGAAAGTCATTGTAGATGTAATCCTCACTTTCATTACCACATTTCATCAAAATTTCAATCATCAATTCCTTTTAATAGGTGATATTTTTCTTCCACTTGGATATATGACTCTTCCCCCGGGGTGAACTGATGACTAGCCATTTCACCAGTAATAAACAGAAAGTCTTCAGTATCTCTTGACATTAAAACAAATCAGTGTTAACAGAAAAAAATGTGAAAAGGGAGAACAATGGATGATGTTGTTCTCATTTAACAGATGGATTGAAACTGAAAGGCTGGAGAAAAGAAGGAAGGACTAAGACATATTGCCCACCCTAAAGGCTGAAAACAGTGAAGAAATAGGCCCATTCCAGTGAAAGGAGGGAGTGTAATAATTCTCTTAAAAAAAAAAAAAATCAGCATTTATCTGCACAGTGTTGGAGACATTTGACCATTATCTTATCAGAACTGCAAGGCAGTTATCAGTGTGACAAAGATCTAATTGTGAGACTTCTGAAAAAAAAAAAAAAAAAAAAAGTATCTAGATTAAAAAAATACTACTAAATGTCATCACTACTCCCCCATGCATATGCATCTATGCAATTCTGTCCATACAGTTATAGACATTAAATACACTTTAGGGAAAAAATGCCACATAATGTTTTCATTAAAGTTATGGATGATAAAATAAAAACATGCTAAATTCATTGTAACATCCTTACAGGTCTTTGGATATGACACTGGCTGTTCTGTGTCTTTCTCACTCCTATGTCACATGTTATCAAGATCAATTAATGATTTTTAAATGGACCACACACACACACACATATGCATTATGAACACCCTGAATTTCTAGCTACTGTGCCATGTGGATTGTGGCTTACTCCCAAACCTCTGACCCATGATATTGCTACTTCAGCAAATGTTGCCAGAATTATTGGAAGGACAGTGTGAAGTGTATGTTCTCAGTCCACAACAGTGTATGCCAAAATTGAGCAATTAAATGGAATTTCTTTCATCCTTTGAAGTGTAACAGAAGCCAATAAAAATTGAAAAATTTAGTTAGTAAATGCAGCACGAGAAGTAGCAATTTTACTGAATCAGAGAAAGAAAATAATTGAACTGACAGAGCTATGGAATAAAAAATCTGGGCGGTCAACATCATCATGCTTTAAGTAAGTCAATGTATAAATAATAATCAGAAAGATCAGCTGACTTTTTATGGAACAATAAAATGAATGACACTGAATTAAAGTGCTATCAACTACATGTAAATAACTCTACCTCATCAAGGCACAACAAAAAGGACTAAAATTGTACCATACACAGCGGGTTGATAGCCAGCCTTTGAAGCTGAAAACTCAAAAACATTTATACACAGATTACCGGTGGTGAAAAGCATTTAAACACAGATTACCATTGGTGTGGTTGGAATACCAGAGTACCAGAGAGATTTACTTTCTTTACCAGCCTTATCTAGGATCATCTCCTTCCTGAAGTGGAAAGCAATGAAATCCCAGGTAAACAACAGAACAAGTCTTTTTGGTGTTTGTTTGGGGTTTTTTGTTTATTTGTTTGTTTGTTTTCTTTCAGTTAAACATTTACCTTGCCCTTTTTGTGAGGTTGTCAGTAGATTTGGGATGCTATTGAAAAGCAGAGTGTAGGCCTTGTGTGCATATATAGGGAAATCTGAAACCTGAGTCATAGCCTACTCAAAAATGCTCTTTGGATGCTTCATATATATTCATTTCATCTTCTCTTCCTGTTTGCTTTAGTCCTCTCTCTCTTGGGTCTCAGCATCTGATTACAAATCCATTCCCTCCCAAAACACCAAATCCTATTTAGAACATATTCAGGACACAGCTCCTGAGTCTGAAGCAATCTGTCATTTTTATGAGGAGTTTTGACTGATTTTTATGGGAAGCCTAAGGGACAAATGGCATGCAGCATGCCAGAGTGGAGTGATTTTCCTGCCAAACTTGGAATCTCTAGCAAACACCCATTGCTGTTCTAATTAACTTACTACATTCACCATTTGCATAAATAAATTGCTTAATTGAAGCTTCCTGAATGGCATGACTTTGCACAAATTTTGTGAGACCAAAATTACTGAGAAGGAATAGAGAATTTTATAGTTTTTATAAACAACTTCTTCCTGCTATGGAATCTTCATTCATAAAGTATTTATCAGTGTTATGTTAGGTTTATATAAGGTTTTGGGTTTGTTTTTGGGTTTTTTGTTTTTTTTTTTTTGGTTGAATTATGAGTTTTCTAAATAAGATATAAATACCACACCTTTCCAGATTAGATTTTATAATGAACAGGTCAGTGCTTCTTTAAGTATTCAGCCAAGATATGGCAATCATACCTCATTAGTGAATATCTTTCTAAGACTTCACAAGGATCTCTTATAGAATTTAATGGATATTATAAAGAGATGCAGCTGAATTTCTGCATTTTTCATGAGAAACAGAAAGACAAGGGAATTGTCAAGCCTGCAAAAACAACATTAGAAGTTAAATTTTAGTGGAACAACCATAAATAGAGTACAACATAATTGGGAAAGGAAAATCTCATTTGTGAAAATCACATTGCAACCACCCTGCTAAGACTAATACCGTGAAAAAAAACTACAGCATGGAAAAAAAAAAAAAAAAAGAAAAAGAGAGAGAGTAGAGTTTTGGAAGCATCCTGGGCACACCCTGGCTTTCTCAATGTTTCTCTTGTTCTGGGAATAGTTTATACTACAAAAGTAACACATCCTGAAGTAATTGCTCATTTACAATTAAGAACAAAGCAATTGGGGAAAGAATTCTTTGGTCACAGGAGAAATCAAGATGAGTAAATGCAATAAAATAAAATATCCCCATGTCTGAAAATAGGTTTCATAAAAGCTAGAGAAATGTGGAGATTAAGTTCAACTTCCATGCTAGCCATCTGCAAGCAATTTCATACACGCGGGTGACTTCACCTTTCAGTATCTAACCTGGCAAGATCAGACCAGAATGACTTCTTTTCCAAAACCCAGATAAACAGAACATAACATTTCGAAGTGATTCATCAAGGCAAAAACATGAGTTATATTGCAGAAACTTTAGCTGAAATAAATGGTACTAGATATCTCCAAGCCCAGTGTATGAAAAATGTAAATCACAACATCTATTTATTCCTCCAGGATAACACTGATGGGTGGAAAGAAGCTCAAGATTAAAGTATTTTGTGTAAGACATTTCCCACTGAAGTCTGCTGTGTCACTCATCTACTTGGTGACAAAGCTGTGTTGTGATATTCCCTGCTCTCAAACAAACAGAAAAACTTTGAATTATGAACATTTCTGAAATGTGGTAAAGCAATCTCAGCAACTCAGGAAAGCTTTGTCAACCACCCTCCATACCAGTAACTCCCGTGTCCACCCTTTGTTGACCTCTAGAAGCATATGAAGCAAGATTTGAACCAAATCCTGACACAGATGATGATATCTCAAGTCATTCTTCAAGTATGGCAAAGACACCACAAATTTGTTGTGCCAAATTTCACACAGAGCAATGCCCAGCTTTTGATCAGTACATGGTTTGATACCACCCCTATGCAAATCCAAAAGTAGGAATAATCAGTATGGGTATTCCATGAGAGTCTATTGACAGATTCAGGGATGCAGAAATTAGCTTACTAAATGTCGGAACATAGAATTGAAGTGCCACAAACTGCCAGTCTTCTTCACAAAGAAAAACTTTTTTTTATTGCTTGAAATACCTGAACATTCTAGTGTATATTAAAATCACATACAGAAAAAACAGGGGAGAAAATGCAACACATATATGAACATCTCTTATTGTAAGATGCAAGATACGTTCAGGAACTTTTTTCACAGCACCAAAAAATGTATTTCCTTGAAACTTTTATCAGAAAGATTTTTCAGTTACAAGATGCTACTACTGAAACTGAGAGAAAAACCTTAAGAGTAGAAGCACTCCCACGGCTCTTAGAGGAATGTCAGATTCAAGTTCCTGGCCTGATATAAACATGTATTGGAGTGCTTTCATTAAAATAAGTATGTGAAGTTTTTCTGACCAGTGATTCCTCCCATTTCTCATGAAAATTCTCTGAAGGGGAACAGAATTTTTTTTTGGGGGGGGGGTAAAAATGTATGTTATGGGAAAGCTGTTTCCCATACAGGGCTGTGCCATAGCGATGGATTTTCCACCTGCAAGCACAGAAAGATTTTAATCTAATTAGTTAAGTGTGCAACTTTCTGTGCAGACACAGAAGATAGTTCAAAAATGGCATACATGAATTAAACTGGAGAAGACTCCTTACTGACTTGACTATTTGAAATAAACAATTTATAGAATGTAAGCACACTAGATTTTTATTTGTTAAGGAAACTGCTGCAATTCTGACAGACAATTTAATTGAAAGCCACTTTCAGCACAAAAGTTATTAGTTACTTTAAATCACCTTTAGTAGTCATTCAAGCTGATCTAGCTGATCTAGCTGACTTGGCCCAGAAGTTGTGTGAAATCTCCTATGCAAGATATTTATGGTGGAGAAAATGCCAGCTGAAGGAATAATTTCTTAAATTTAGACATCAAGGAGGTGAGCTGTCTACACTATTCATGTGTCATCAAGACTTGTCAATTAACGAGCCTTAACAAGAAACTCATCAATTCTCTCAAATACTCTAAGTTGTGTACTGCATGGAAAAGACCTTTGTTATGTTTATTGCTTTGTATTTCAATAATGATGCCTGAGAATTTCAGACATTTTTTAAAAATACTGTTCCCTTTACACAAAATTTTAACAAGGCTCTCATCGTGTTACCATTCACTGTCTCTGCATTAGGTCTATACTAAATGACAACCTGTGCAAGAGAGAACTTCAGGTCTACAATTTTACATGAGTCAAACTTTAATATTAAAAAATTAAACTATACTGTATTATAAGACTGTCTTCCATAATAAGAAACAAAATAGGAATCTTCAGAGGGAAGTGTCTGTGTTTTTAATACTAAATACTGATTTTATCTGCCTGTAAAATGTGTTGAACATGAAGTATAGTTAAAAAATTCTCCTAATAAACAAAAGCTAGAGCTAATGAACATGATTATCTACTTCATGAGGATAGATATTCTCACAGGTAATAATAAGAGTTCCAAATTTATTTCATTGTGAAGTGGAACAAAAAAATAAAATCTCAATGTTTTCTGCAAATTTTTCTCCTGTATATCAGGGTTGAAGTGTTTCTCTTCAGAGTTTTGAAATGCCGTGGGAATTCTCCTTGTCTTCTGTTACTTTGTACTGATACCACCAAGTACCAACAATTGTCAAGCTCCAGCAGAGGCCCTCACTATAGGCAAATATCTCCTGCCTGCAGGGTGACAGAGTGTAGATGGCACCACGTGCTGTCCACCATATGGCCAGGAGGACTGTAGGACCCGAAGACCTGCCTTGCTGCTGTCCCACTAGCTGTCAAGATGGGGTGCAGGAGGAGAAGGGGCACCAGCTCGGGCATTGTTTCAGGAAAGGCTCCAAACAAATGTTCTGCAGACAGCTACCTCCCTCCCCACTATATCTGTCCCCAAACCCAGCTCAGCAACTCTGAATAATCACTCCTATGGGAGGTGATCTTACCCAGGGACATGAGTTAGTCACTGAAACATGACCAGTTGACACCAATGGATAGACTTCAGCTCCTCTGATGATCTCTGCACCCAGCACTAACTGAATATTATAATTACATTTGTGAAATTCACTTACGGATGCTCTGATGAAGTCTCTGGAATCTGTGAAGTTCATCTGGGCTAACATGCACATCTGGGCCAACAAGGAGGTCCCCAACTGCTCCGATCTCATGCCTCCCTCTCACCCACCTGTAGATACTTGACGACTCTCCAGTCTCTCTTTTGGTTCTTATAATGGATTTAATAAAGGAAGTGCTGACACAATCTTCGCTACAACAGCATAAGTGCTTGCTCCAATAAGGGGAAAAGTACAAATATAAAAATGGCTTTCTTTGTTCAAAATAGAACAAACCAGATGGTTTCCCAGACTATAGTACCTAAAAACTCTTTCACTGATTCCAGTGTGTACAGTATAATAAAAGTGTTCAGGGGCCTCTAACTTCTTATAAGGTATTTTATTGTCTTTATTCACTGGTCTGGATATTTGCCATGACAATAATTGAACCATGAAAAACATGTATTTCTTTAAAGCATGTTATAGTGCAGTTTTTAAGGAATTGCTAGTAGAGTGTAATGGAAATTATTTTCATTAATTACTGCTTTGGGACAATTAGTACCATTGAATAAATAAAAATATTTTATATCTAAAATGTGTATGGTATTCAGCATTATCATTTCTCAGAGCAACATTAAACCTAATCAACATTTTCTAAACTAGAAAAAGTTTATATATAAGGAATATATTTCTATGTAGTTGAACATTTTTATCATTTGTATACCATATACTTCATTATCAGCATTAGAAAAAAATTTGCTTTCTATTAAATATATTCATGAAGGTAGACTACTGAATCAGGATTAGGCTAATAAATGGAAAGAATTATCTAGGAAAAAAAAAAAAAAAAAAAAAAAAAAAAAAGAAAGGAAACCCTATTCAAGAGAAAGTTAAAAGACATTCTTGTAAACTTTTACCCAGAGGAACTGCACCACTGAAGCTGTTTAACTAGGGAGTGTTATGAATAATCACCCTATTTGCCCCAGATACACATTTTCTTCCCCAAAACAGTAATAAGGAAGAAAAGATAGTCATTCATAAACACTTCAGTGGAGCAAGGGGAAACTTTTAGCAATCCCAGGTGTGAAGAGTTCATAAGTAGCAACAAAGAAAGGGAAAATGTGGGTAACTATTACTTTACTCTTTTAAAATGAAATTAGGCAATTTTTCAATGTAGTTTGGGGAATAGGAACAATTTTGAGGAATATGCAAAACCACACACAAGATTTCTTCAACCCATAATTTCTATGAAACAGAAAAGTTTATATTAGAAAAACTATCATTCTGCATTAAATGTTTCTTCATTTACCCTGTCACCACCTTATACCCATCAGCACTGATTCTAAATGTTCAGGAACAGGCATGGACAAGACCGTAGCACATACTAGTTTGTGTCAGGAAGTGCCATCATGACAATGTCACGTTTTTATTTCTCTAGGGAAAACAAAAGGAAATTCAGCCTTAACACTTACATGACAAGATAGTCCACCATGGAACTGTGTTTGAAGATCCAAACAGAAAAATGAACATATATTTCATACTGGACAGGATATTTCAGGCAGATGACATTTTTATGACACTTGTGTTAGAGCCTGAGTAAGCAAATCTTTGGTAAACCAGGTAGCTATCAGAGAAATTTTGTCTACTTTTTCCATATGAAAGAGATGAAAATTCAGTTCTCCTTAGATTCAAAAGTTTAAGGAACAATCAAAAGCTTGTTGAAGTAAATGGACTAACCCATTGATTTCCCATCAGGACCTATATTTTTCAGGAAATAATTTTGCTGTTTAGGAATGCTTGTCAATTTTGTTTGTATATTCTACAAAACTGATATTAATGTATTATACATTTAAGTATACTGTTAATAACAGAACATTTGTCTATCCAATGGTTAAGGAAGAGAGCTGAGAGTTTAGTACATCAGAACTATATTCTCAGTTTGGCCATTTTTCTGTGTATGTGAAATAAAAAAAAAAAAAAAATTATGTTGAAGTCTTGGCCATTATTAGTGCATCTTAACATTCCCTGCCAATGCTGTCAGATTCTATGGAAAAGCCATACAAAATGTAATAGAAAATATCTGTTCCAGTAGGTTTTCAACCACCCAAGGGATTTAAGCACAGAACAATGCACAACAGTAATATAGATTATTGTAGCAGGCTTAACAAATATGAAAAAGGCATAATTCCCCTTGAAATTCTAAAAATTAAGAGTAAGTTCTATAAAAGCTTAATATTTTTCCATGGAACCTTTTGCTTTCATTCATTGCTTGCTATAAGGTTTTTGCTGGGGTTTCAGAGAAACTCTCACCTGAGAAAAATAAGGCAATTAACATGTTCTGCACCATACAATGTTTCCCCTTTGCTCAAACACTCTAAATTACTAGTAGTCCACTGTGTGTTAGGATACTTGTGTCCTAACTAAGATGAAAATGAAATGTTTTACATATTTAGGTTAAGTCAAATGATTAGTTTCAGCTGAATCTTTTACAAATTATTTCCCCGCATTGAACACCTTAGATCTCAGTAGCCAAAGCCACCACCCTTCCCACTGATGACCGATCTAAAGCAAATCAAATTTTGTTTCATTTACAGTCATTGCTGGAGACATACCCTGGCTCTGGCCTTCTAAGTTACATGAGGAGCCTTGGGACATCCTATGAAAAGAGGTCAAGTGCAATTAATGGGCAATGTCTGGCTTCATTAAATCTTCCTGTGCTTGCAGATGTTCAATACCTTATCTGTCTATCAGACATAAGCATTGCAATCTTTAAACAATTTTTTGTTTAATATTAGTGTCTAACTAAATTGAGGTGAAGAGGAGGTGTGTCGTCTCAATGTTCTTAGGCAGTTCTTGATAGAGAGGAAGGTGCTACCTGCCCTTCGGCCAAGGAGCCCACCAGCTCCTCAGGGGCCATTTTTGCCAGCACTTCATTGCCTTTCTTCTTGTTAGAAACTCTAAATCTGCCAGATGAGAGGCAGGACATCAACGTACCTTGTGCTGGCTGAACTGAAGCTCCTCATTACTACCAGCAACTATGACACTGTCAGGGCAATCTAGGCACCTCCATGAAGGTGAGTGTTAAATTCACTGGAGAGCTATCTCCAATTATCTAAGCAAAAGAATTTCAATTTTTATGGCTCTGTATGATAAATCTTTCAGAACACCATAGCTGACAAATTTATGCCTTTCAGAAAATAAACTCATAGAAATAAAACACACTTATAGCAGATTTAATAGAACTTTTATCTCACAACATTAAAAAAAAGTTCTTGCTACTAATTTTCCTCTTAGTTACAAAAGATCATTCTCTGAATGCAGGATGAAACATAGTTGTTTAGACAGTGCAAATGAGAGCACTGATAAAAGAGTTAATGTTTGACAATAAGCAGGAAGAATTGATCAGTGTACTTTCAAAAATTCTGGATATTAGATTGCTGGCACAATTAGTGCCATGAGGCTTAGTCTGCAGCATACATCTTTTGGGTTTTTTTGCAACATGTTTGGATAGAATTTAGACTCTTTTATGTGAGAGAGATGAAGCCTTTTCATATATGGCTGTATATTTTATATAATTATCCCAAATGATTATTTTTTTAATGCCATATGAGCTACTATACATGGCATCTTTAAACAAAAATAATGCAAACATTATTGTTATGAGGTTGTATCTACAGGAACTGATTTTCACCTAAAACACTAGAATAAAGTAACCACAACAGGGAAACCCTGAAGCAATGTTTACACTGACTTCGCTTACCAGTGCTTTCATACTACCTTGAAGGGCAAGTCTTGAATTCGAACCAGTTCCCTCTTCTACTTCTCTTTCTTTCCCAGCCAGCCAGCCAGATGACCTAAGACTGGACTACAAAGGAAAGATGGGCAAAATAACTGCTCTGGGAATTGATTCTCATGTGGTAGGTACTCACCCAGGTCTCCCTCCTGAGGGTCTGGACCACACCTGCATCCCAAGACATTTAACACCTGGCTGGACAGGGGACTAGGGGCCAGAATTCAGCTGTATTTGGAAATAAGAAAAAATATTTTATAAACCTTACTTGACACATAACTACCATTGATAGCACCTGCATCTATAATCTCACCTACTTGGATGTTTAGTAGATGCTACCAAACACCCACTCCTATAGTCACTTTCTATCTGTTTCCAGTTTTATTTCTTTATTTTATATATATATATATAAAAAATATATATATATAAAATATATATATATATTTATATATATTTTATATATATATATATATATATATATATATATATGCTGGGATTAAAAATTAAGGACTTTGTTATGTGCATTAACATTGTGATCAACACATTTTATATCACCAGTCCTTTTATTCTAAAAATTCTGTCTTTTCTAACCAAGCACCTACAACTAGTCTGTCCCTGGAATAAGACAGAAAAAAATATTCTAATAACTGTTTAAAAGAAGGGTCAATTTAACTTTTTTTTTGTTTGTTTTTACAGAAGTCCTAATTTTAGTATTCTGTGTCAGAATAAAAGCTACTTTAGCAATTGCATATCTTTACTTAAAACCAATTTTTCTGACTATAAGCATTCACCTAGAAGGCCTGAAACCCCATGGAATTATATCAAGCAGGTTACTAGTCATCCTACTGTCAATTTTAATTGACATATTAATCCATCTCTCCCTTGGCTGCACTATGGTACAGCAACTGCACTGTATTAATCAGGTGGATAGAATTGGACTTTTTTTTTTTAGGAGGAGAGTGTGGGAAAATGCACTTTTCCAAATTTAGAAGCAAAGATCTAACTCAATCTGAATGGCCGTCAAATTGTGATTTCTGGAAAATATTAATTTATTTAAAATATCAATTTTATAATTTATTTCAAAATAAGGAGAAAATTGAAAGAAAGTAACGTCAAAGTTTTTCTGATTAGTATTTTTAAGATGTGACCTACTTCTTATGGTGGTTTATTAGGAAGATGACAGCTTAGTAACTCCTCAAACTGACTACTTATTTATAGATTTCCTTCTCTTGTGTATAATTTGAGTACCATTACCTGAGACATAGATGTTTTATATTTATAATCTGAATTATAATAGTCAAAAGTAAAGCATGAAATCTGGCAAATAGCTTAACAAGATAAAGATAAGTATCTAAAACTAGATGCATGCTGAATTTATCTTTTGTCTTATGTCCCTTTCTCCTGAAGTCATTTTCCTTGTTATTCCAAAAGAATTTATAAAACCCAGCTGTCTGCAGTAATGGTGACACTTTTTTATTTATATTATTACTTAATATGATGGGCACATTGTGGGACACCGAAGCATATAGTGCATGTTTTAACTTGTTGACAGCTGTGCCAAGCCAATACCTCAGACCCTGAAGCACTTCAATATTTGTGATGGCTCTTCAACTGGAAAAGTTTTTTACTACAAGAACACACTGAACAACTCAACTCTTTCGCTTTTATTTTTGCCCATCATGTTGTTCTGATAATTCTTACGATTCCTGAAATAACTTCTACTTTCTGAAATCACAGCTTCCTAATAGCTCAGACCACAGCCATTCTCTGCTCACATACACTGAGAAACAATGTGATACTTGATTCTTCTTTCTCTTTATTTGAAAGCCAGAGTTAAAACATCTCAAAGCTTGTAATGAGAAACAGTCTTTATCCAAAAGTCAATTCTTTACAAGGAAGGCAGGCAGGAAGGAAGGCAGGAAGGAAGGCAGGAAGGCAGGAAGGAAGGCAGGAAGGCAGGAAGGAAGGCAGGAAGGAAGGCAGGAAGGAAGGCAGGAAGGCAGGAAGGCAGGAAGGCAGGAAGGCAGGAAGGCAGGAAGGAAGGCAGGAAGGAAGGCAGGAAGGAAGGCAGGAAGGAAGGCAGGAAGGAAGGAAGGCAGGAAGGCAGGAAGGCAGGAAGGAAGGCAGGAAGGCAGGAAGGCAGGAAGGCAAGAAGGCAGGAAGGCAGGAAGGCAGGAAGGAAGGAAGGCAGGAAGGAAGGAAGGCAGGAAGGCAGGAAGGAAGGCAGGAAGGCAGGAAGGCAGGAAGGCAGGAAGGCAGGAAGGCAGGAAGGAAGGCAGGAAGGCAGGAAGGAAGGAAGGCAGGAAGGAAGGCAGGAAGGAAGGAAGGCAGGAAGGAAGGAAGGCAGGAAGGAAGGAAGGCAGGAAGGAAGGCAGGAAGGCAGGAAGGAAGGCAGGAAGGCAGGAAGGAAGGAAGGCAGGAAGGAAGGCAGGAAGGAAGGAAGGCAGGAAGGAAGGAAGGCAGGAAGGAAGGAAGGCAGGAAGGAAGGCAGGAAGGAAGGCAGGAAGGCAGGAAGGAAGGCAGGAAGGAAGGCAGGAAGGAAGGCAGGAAGGCAGGAAGGAAGGCAGGAAGGAAGGAAGGCAGGAAGGAAGGAAGGAAGGCAGGAAGGAAGGAAGGAAGGCAGGAAGGCAGGAAGGCAGGAAGGCAGGAAGGCAGGAAGGCAGGAAGGAAGGCAGGAAGGCAGGAAGGCAGGAAGGAAGGAAGGAAGGCAGGAAGGCAGGAAGGCAGGAAGGCAGGAAGGCAGGAAGGCAGGCAGGAAGGCAGGCAGGAAGGCAGGAAGGAAGGCAGGCAGGAAGGCAGGCAGGAAGGCAGGCAGGAAGGCAGGCAGGAAGGCAGGAAGGAAGGCAGGAAGGAAGGAAGGCAGGAAGGAAGGAAGGCAGGAAGGAAGGCAGGAAGGAAGGCAGGAAGGAAGGCAGGCAGGAAGGCAGGAAGGAAGGAAGGCAGGAAGGAAGGCAGGAAGGAAGGCAGGAAGGAAGGCAGGCAGGAAGGCAGGAAGGCAGGAAGGCAGGAAGGCAGGAAGGCAGGAAGGCAGGAAGGCAGGAAGGCAGGAAGGAAGGAAGGAAGGAAGGAAGGAAGGAAGGAAGGAAGGAAGGAAGGAAGGAAGGAAGGAAGGAAGGAAGGAAGGAAGGAAGGAAGGAAGGAAGGAAGGAAGGAAGGAAGGAAGGAAGGAAGGAAGGAAGGAAGGAAGGAAGGAAGGAAGGAAGGAAGGAAGGAAGGAAGGAAGGAAGGAAGGAAGGAAGGAAGGAAGGAAGGAAGGAAGGAAGGAAGGAAGGAAGGAAAAGTATGTACCTGTGTGTAAATAGAAGGGAATTTCTATCTACAGCCAAAGTCTTACTATGCTACATACAATTCAGCTTAACTCAAATAAATTCAATGTGCAATGCAAAGTCTTTGAAATAATAATAATAAAAAAGCACCATATTTTTTTCATGTTTGCAAATTACTAACATTGTTTACCAAATACAATTTATTTCTGCTGGTATAAACAGACATTAGAATATTCCATTTACCAAGAGACCTGTGAGGCCTTTTTTGTGACAAATAATTTGCTTATCTGTACATTTTCAATTTCCAAAATTTGTCCATTGTTAATAATATCACAATAAGATTTTTGGAAACACTTAAATGAAAGTTCTAATAAAGTAATTTAAAATCCATACATTAATTGAAACATAGTTTCTTTAAAATTCTCAGTCTACCAGAGTAAATCTTACCCTATTCCCTTGTTCATCCAGTCCGAAGCTGTGGAATAAATACCACAATAACAGATTTTTAACACCCGAGGGGCTTTGGGAAACATGGGGTTAATAAAATACAGTGCCAATAGCAATCTTAGTAGACAGTAAAGAGAAATACACTAAAAGGGGAAATAAAAAAAGCATTTACGTACTATTGAGGATGGTGCTTGCTCTACAGAAGCCTCTCTGTTACTGGGAAAGCTGAGTCACGTTTTCAGGTGCTCATCCAAGGCAGACTCACCAACACTGCAGGGACAATGGAGAGGTGTGCTGCTCATGTGCCTGAGAAGTTTTATTTTCTGTCCAATATTTAATAAAATTGTAGGTAATGTCTATGCTCTTTAAGGCAGATATTGAGATCCTATTCAACAAATCTGGGTAATGTGAACCACATTTCTTCATTCCAATCACTTGTAATCTAATCTACAGTTGTGCTTCTATTAATATATCACAACCTGACAAAGAACTGGCCTAGAGGAACACTGTGGTGTTTTCTAAGAATTTTCCTCCTTAGCTGTAGTAGAGGAAGCAAGAGTGACACCGAGGGCCAGATGTCAAAAATGAGAGTCTGCACTGTTCTTGACTTTCTTGCAAGTGTCAAGACATGTTAAGAGTCCTAAGCAGAAATGCTAAATATGCATGCTTAGACAGTGCCAAACATGCTGAGGAAAGGGAAAGCAAGCATGTGTGGTACCTCCCCGTGTTGGAGTTCAGAGGAGATTTCCAGACTGAAGGGCAGAGCTATCAGGCTTTGAGCTGCAGAGCTTACGGCCTAATCGATATACAACTGTATGCATGGCCAACCCACTGGATGTTGACTGTGCTCATACAGTCTCCATTGTCCTCAATCTTTAATGTATGTATTGTCACAACAATCCTATAGAGTAAGGAAGTGCAATTAAATATGTTTTACAAACAGGAACTAAATCACAGACAAGTGACTGAACTCTAGAAGGTTTCAGGTGCTTAGTTAGGATTTTGCCAAGTTATCTGGAGGAAGACTAAGCCTGATATTGGAGTTAAACTTGGCTCTTTCATGCCATCAGTCATTGGCTACACTACCAAATCTTATTGCCTCTCATTCAGCCATGCAGAAGTAGAAAGGCTGCAGAAAATCTATATTCAAATACATCTTCAGATTTAATAATGATTATGATTCTTACTAGTTTCTGATAAATATTCATATCAACACACTTTTGTTCACATAAGTTACTGACCTTCCAAAACAATCTGCATTTAGAATGAGATAGGCTATTAGTATATGAAAGAGAGTTTAAATTTCTGATTAGTATTTACTTGTTATTCTTTTTTTTTTTCAAACTATTTCTGTCAATACTGTAAGGGAAACAGTGTTTAGCAAACATTAACTGTATCTCTATTCTGTTAAATGTATGTTCTATTAATGTAATAAACATTCTTAAAACACTTTGAAGCTTGATTTAAAAAAAAAATTGGAATGCTGAATTATCTTCCCTATATATGCTGCAAGAACATAATTGTTTTTGGAAAACAGTCTTTGATGACATGTTCATTCTTCTAAATGGAGTGTCAGGGCATGTTAGGTATACTTAAGAGTATTATAATTATAATTTTGCTAGGATGCAAAATGTCAAGTCACACTAGATATTCTAAACAGCACTGCAAATATACCTGCTATATTTTTTCTTCAGCAAGTGGTTAAACAGAAATAAGCAAATTAGATATCAGCAAGGAATATGAGGAGCAAAAGGTTAAGGGCTACTGTGAACTGAGCTCATCTTGATGAATAAAATACATTTTACTGGTAGGAATGATTTCACCAGTTCTCAAGTAGGATTTCTGAATTTTTGTCACAGGAAACCCCTCTCCAGTAAGGCAGTTAAGTCCAAGTGTAATTTTACTATGAAATCAATAGAAAAACTATTTGCATATTTTACACTGTGCTGGGCAGAATCAAATACTAAAACCCTAAATATAATGGAACGTAATTTCTTACCACAAAGACATAAAGACTGTGTTGCAATGGTAGTAAATCTCCAGAGTAAAGTAGTAAGTGAGGACCTTGGCAACAGAAGGGCTCCAAAGGAGCATCTTGCTAGAAAGAAAAACAGAACATGCCAAACCAGGAAAACAACAATCTGTCTTTGCTGCAGTTTATTTCCCTCTTTAATTCTCTCCTAATTCTAAGTGTCTCTGATGTCTATTGGGATTTTCTTTGAAAGTTTTTCCCTTGTTACCTGTCAGGGTATGCACTAACTAAGCTCTGTTCAAGAGAAAATTTGATTTATAACTGAAATCAGTTAAGACTAAGTCATTGCTAAATAAAGGATTTTAATGATTACTTATAAGGTTAATACAAACCAGTGATTCACAATTTACAAAACCTTAGTTTGAACACAATTTATATTACTGCACAAAGGACATTTTTATGGAGTGTGTTTTTCAGTACCTTACAAAGGTGATTAAAATACCTAATACCATTTTAAAAGAAAATACAAAAAAGAAAAAAAAAAGTTAAATTTATATTTTAAAAATTGGTTCCATTATATTATTAAAATGAAAACAGCTCCTGTTAATTTTCTTTCCTATGTTTTCAGTGGGTACATAGTCAAATCTAGGCTTAATTTATTATTACATTAAATAATTAAATATATATATTGGAGCAGTAAACTTTCTTCAAAAAGTAACTCAAGGATGATGTATTTTTTAAATTGACAAAGAGAGGGAATAAGATTGACTAGAAGGAAATGTAGCACGAAGTATTTAAGAGTTGTATTGAACAGTACTTACGCGAAAAATATTCTTTTAATCAGTTATGCTTTTGGGAGTGGGATTGAGTGTTTACCTTCTTGGATGGCAGATTCAATTTTGCATATACTTTTTCTTAGACCTTTTCTGGTGCTATGGACTTTTAGACTCTCAGTTGGACAAGTAACTATATCCGATGCAAAAAACATGCACTGTCCTCGGAGTTGGTAACATTCATGCTTTACAGCTCTTTAGAATGCAATATTATCAATCTCAAGAAACGAAAATGGATAGAACAATTCAGCTAAAAACAAATAAAACCCATGGAGTTCAGCAGATTATATGGCCTGTAATAACTTTAGAAACAATCTAGTATTAAATGTCTCTCATATGACTAGAAAGGTCATGAAAACAGTCATGTAAATTAACAACCAGAACTTCCAAAACTAATGCTTTTGTAGAAGATCTTTTATTTTATATTAGAGCTAGCTGAAGGGGTTTTATTTCACACTCCTGTGCTCAATCAGAAAAATTTAAAAATTGTACAGAACCACTTTTGCTAGTATGCTGCTGAAAACCCAGCAGCTCCACAATATATATTATTTTAATGCAAAAGACAATGTTTTTCAAAAGGTGAGTAAACGTAGAACTGGGAGTGTGTCTGAATCCACCAAGGTTCCAGCAGACTGATGGAATGACTTTTTTGGTATCTGCAAAATTCTCTAAAACTGCTGAGGATCTTGCTGTAACTAACTCATAAATCACTAACGAAAAAATTTTCTCAGCTTCCTTATTTGTGAACCCCACTATTTTTTTTTTTTTAAGCCAGAGAGGTTCAGATAAATCTGTATAAGCATGAGAAAAATCTAAAATAATTAGGTGTGAAGCAAGGAACCAATATAGGAACTCCGAGTTTAATAGAACAATCATCCAGCACAATGATCAGGAAGAGGAAAATCATTGAAACCATCAGTCCAGAGCATAACAGCAGTATAAAAGGCAAACAGGGTAGAGGATTGTTAGGTGACATACAGAATATAAAGCAGCAGAGGTTTTTACAGCATATGTTTACTTTGCCATAATTGGAAGAAGTATTAAACTGCATAGGTGGCAGATAACTGAACAGTCTAAAATATTTTGTCAGAGAAAGTGGAAAAGAATAACATTATTTTGGGTAAAGACACACATTGCTCTCTTTTGCACAGTAGCTAATATAATAAAATCCTGGACTGCAATGCTCTACTGTTTCACAAACCATTATCATGATTAAAGTCAAAGTTGTTAATGAAAAATGATTAAAAAATTAAAGAATGCAATTACAGAAAATGTGTGGAATTGGGTTTTTTTAAAAAATATTTTATGCATGTAGTATGTTCAAAGACTATGACAACCCACAGACTATATAGTGAAATCCCTTTTCTGGGCAAGTCAGTGAGTATTTTGCCAATGTTTCCAAACAAGACCTTGACACAGTGAGGCCAGTGCTATACTGACAGAAACCTCTGAAAAAACAGCAGCAATTAAATTACATTAGAAAGGATGTTATTCCAGATATTACTGACCTTGACTGGGGTTATGCCAAATTCATATCAGTAAGGTCAACTTTTCCTATTCAAGAACAAGAAAGAAGCACAGATTCAGAAGTAATATTGGAAAATGTGAAGATGCTTGATTTGATATGTTTAACCAAGAAAAGGAGATAATTAGGTTTCATGGGTCAGAGAGTATGAAACAGCAGTTTATATCTTCATTGCTAAGGTGGGGTTGTCAGAAAATCCAAGCTAAGGCAACATTTTCTTTTCCATTTACAGGGTGCTCCTCACAGAAGGGCAGATACAACTGACATGGGTCTGCTGAATCCAGCTTCTCTCACAGCTTTCCAGCATACCCTCTAATATGTCACTTTGCTTCACGTACTTTTAAATTTTCCTTTGAGACTTTTCACATTATCTAGACACAGTTCATCAGTGAACTACTCTGTTTTTTTTTAAGCCTTGTTCTTGGATATCCGTATAATAACAATGTTCAATCAGATGTATTTTTAAGCTTCATGCTAGTATAACCTCTCTTCTGGAGACCAAGCCAATTATTTTTTCTCTTGACTAAGAACCAAAATAAGCTTTTGAAAACAATGAAGCAAATAATGACAGATTAATAAAGATATGTGTTCTAATTCAATATATTTATTTACGTTTTCTCATGACCTGCCATTAATTGAATGAGTCTCATCCACACAGTCTCATATACCATGATGAATTTTGATATTGCTACTTTAATTAAGTTGAAATAAAATTAAAATATAGCTTCCATTTGGGAATAGTAGGAAATACTGAAGTAGACATTTTAAAAGGAACAGAAATACTTTATTCTTTGCAGCTGCTATAGCTATTACAGCCCAGAAATTTTGATACATAATGTATTTTTTTCTGTAAATTGTTTTTGAACAGGCTTTTCCAGAATTAAATATATTATTTTGCCTCTGAAATAAAGCAATGTCCCTCGTTTACTATTAACTTCACAAATAAAAAAATCAAGTACAAAGTATGTAATTAAAAAAAACTCTCCTAAATATTTAGTAGAATATTCAGTCCTAAGTAGTCCTTATGTTCAACTTTTAAATAGAAGACTGAACTAATACTAGTGTAATAATGAGAAAATTCATAATTTACACTCTTAAAAATAAAGAAAATCTCTGAAACTTATGTGTCAGGTATGAACAGTTCCAATTAATAAAATTGATTAAAAGAAACCAAAAGTTTCTAAGCTTTATCACTGGGAGTGTAAGAGTGTTTAACGCTTAAATAGGATAAATCAATAAAGTATTCAAAGAAGAAATTAAGTCAGTTAAACTATCTGATTTTTAAGAAATCATAACATTAATAATAAAGATAATTGCTACTAGAAGGAGGTTCTTATACTATCTGCCTCATTTTTTTTTTTATCTTGAAAGTATACATATATCTATAAGAATATTAATATGGTAGACAGAATTTTCATTTCTTCTCAAATATTTTTGTACTTATGGTCTGTGAAATCTCTATAAAAATGTAGAATCAGTAAATAAATTTGTTTAAAGTTTGTCTTATTTTTGAACAATTTTGGAGAAAGCACAAAGTTTATGAAATATGATTTTTATTCTCAGAAATAACACTAGGAATATAAGGAAGAGTCTTTTGGGAAATGGTTTATGCTAGAACTATTCTACTCAGATCTTATATCAGAAAGAAAAAATAATTCCAAACCACTTGCTTAACCTTTCAAAAGTTACAAAAACAAATTACAGTGCCCTTAAGAGAAAAAAAAAAAAATCTTTTGCAGGAAAACATTTGCTGAATATGTACCAGTACTTAGAGTTTTCCCCTCTGTAAATCTAAATAAGTATAGCCCAGAATTTCATTTAAGTATTTAAAAAATGGAGATGTACATTGAAGAGTGAATGTTTTTGACCTAGAAATGGAAAGTCATTTGCCGTTCACTATGAATAAATAGCATTCTGCAAAAAATGTTATCAAATGCAAAACAGAACAAACCATTTGAATGCAACCTAATCAAAATTATTTGTAATTATGTTGGGGTTTTTTGGTGGGGGAATTGATTTTTGTTGTTTTGTTTGTTTGTTTTTGTATAAGATCATTATCTGGTTGAGGTTCTTGTTCTGTGTAGTTAGTATTGATGAGGGACAGAGAGTAATGTAGCTCAAGCAGAAGGCAAAACAGTGTATTTTCTTTTTGTTCATCCTATCACCTTCAAGAACATGAAGTAATTTAAATAAGAAAGTTGTCCATAGCTATATAATCCATGCCAGTGAAAGCAGAACTTTAGACATTTAGTGGCAATCAATCAGATATATATCCTTTGCTGTAAGTGTTTCATTTTCTCTGTTCTGCCATAGCTTTTGATTGATATATCAGGTATCTATTTTCCTTCTTGCTACATTGTCCCTTTGATGGGCTCTGGAGAGATGGGTGGGGCTGAGAATGAGAGAATGGTTTCAGCCTCTGCTGATCTGAGCTACTTCTGAGCGTTCAGCTGACTGGTTGTTCAAGCAGAATGGATAGAGCTCAGTTTAATATTTAGTACCCTGGGTGGAAGTTGGAAAAAGCTTTGACTCCTTCCCCCCAAACATCTTGCAGGTTGGTTGATTCACACTTTGAGGTCTTAAAAAATTTCTATTCACAGATTTGAGCATATCAATAAATAAGATCCTGCCAGTCAGCATAAGTAGTTCTGTAAAATAGTTTAGCAGGCAGACTAATGGAGTTAAATTGCATTAATAATTAAATGACATTTCATTTGACTTCTATGGACAAGAGATCAATCTTTAGACATGTGTATATGAAAAGAACCCTCCCCAGAATAACAAACATCTTTTTTTTATGCTGTGCAACTTACTGCCTGCAAAAACAGTTTCATAAACCACTGTATGAATTAATTGCTTGCAGCAATTCTGAACTATAAAAGTAAAAATATTAAAAAGGTTTTTAAAAATCATTACCTTGAAAAATATTCATCTGATTGGATTAGTAAAATTCTTAGATGCAGTATTAGTCTATAAATAGGGAAGTGATGCATTTATGGCAAAGATCAGAAGACATATTTCATCTAAGAAATTGGTGAAATTCATACCATTCAGAACAGTAAAATTCTTAGTTCTATGGAGTATGTCTGACAGTAAGATTTAAAAAAGATCTAAATGTTTGACCTTTTTTTAATAAGTAGACTAGTTCAAATGAGCACATCTGGTTTATGTTCCTAAACCTCTGGCCTTTAAAAAGTTCTGTTCCCAATTCACACAAAATACCATTCAGGATTGCTTGACATAGTGACCTTCCCTGTAGGTGGCTTGCTGAATAAACCGATTAATTAGATTCAGGAATTTAGCATATATACAGCAAGTTAACACTTGTATCCTGGAACCATTTAGTAAACATACTTACTGTTCCTCTATGCTATCTACTACAGGTATAGAATTGAACTGAGAGTTTAAAAACTCCACTTATAAAGAAAGAAAGCAAGCATTTATTAATTTTCATGTCAGAAAATTTTCCATTATATTGTCACATTTTCTTAGGTATAAAGCAACATAAATTAGAAAAATTCAAGTAATTGCAACATTAAATGTCATTATGGTTTCACATAGACTGAGGCACTAAAGAGATGGACAGGTTAGGTACATAAATTCAAATGGTCAGTAAATATTTATCAAACTCTTTTATACTAGGTAAAGTTAAAAAATAAATTGTGTATAGGCTGGGAAGGTTTCATTTTTTTTCTATAACCATTAATAACATGTTCATTGTTATTTGTGTAGAGTGTAATTCTTGTTGACTTTGCCTTCCATTTGCCTTGAGGACAAGCCAGTTTAAAACCATTCAGCACAATGCACCATGCATAACAGGTAATCTGTCTAATTAAGGCCTGCAAGGATGTTCAAAGTAAAATACAGAAGAGCTCCCATAACCTCACTTTCACCCTCCCTGTGTACCACAGCTTCTGAGACTCAGAGATACCCTAGCCATTAACTCAAGTGTTTACACTCTAAGCTCAAATTCTACTTTGCTAGAATGGTTCATTTCACATTTTACAAGTCTGTTTTCTCATTTACAGGCAGAAAGCAATTTATCAAATTTTTATGTTACATTTCTCAGCTTGTTCCAGTATTGGATGATATAATATATGTCTGGAAATTCAAAATGCAAAAGCATACTCTGACTTTATCCAGGGACTTAATAAGATTTATATCCACATTCTTTTTTTTTGTGTGTTCATTTGGTGCATTTCAATGAATTATTAATTATGACCAACAATAAAATATTATTTTGCTCTGATGCACAGCAAAAGGAAAGATACCCAAGAGAAATCCATCTGATAGCTCAAAGTAGACATGACCAAAGTATGCTCACAATTTCTCATCAAGTATTGTATGACATTGCATCTGCCCATCAAATGAACCAGACTGACTGAGCCTTTCTGAAGATACAGATGTAATCTATGGGGAGGTAAAGTCAAGATTTATTACATAACAGGAATCATTGATTTTATTTTTTTATAAACATCTAAAGCTACGACAGTGAACATCAAAAGATTTCATTCTATTTTCCAAACCTATTTTTAAAGTTTGACATATGAGATGGAAATGTATGGTAGGATGCATGTTCTGAAGCTGACAGAAGTCAGATTCAAAGTTGCATGTAATAGCTTTTTACTTAAGAGAGTTAAATCATACTTAAAATCAGAATTATGTAACAGCTATAAATATGTTATTATCTACTGAGAAATTTGGTTTTGGTTTTATTTCACTTTTATTACATTTTCCTAACTGTCATTAACTCTAACACAAGATTTCAGAATATTCTAGGTACACATGCCACATCATCTTGTCATTTAAGTTATATATCTTGTTTTTTAACATAAAGAAAAAACACAGTTCTTCATATATTTCAGCTACATAGTATTAGCATTATTTATGCATTGCTTACTAATTAGTGTCATATAGCAAAAAACCTACAAGTTTCTTTACTTTCAAGGTCATTATAAGAAGCGTTTTTGAAACTGCAGTGAACAAATGTTAAAAACAAATGAAGTTTCTCTCCCTTACAGCTATCTAGAGAGTCAAAGAACATCTCATAAAATATTCAGAGAAAATGTCAAGTTAAAACACTTTGGGTCTAAAAGTAATAAAGTAGGACTAAAAATATTTCTGATTTTCTCTTAAATAGAATATTCAGATTTGGTTTAGTCTTTGTCGTGTTATAAACAAGAAACTTGCAAAAGATAACACTGTGCCCCACACATTAAGATGTACTTTCAATAAGACTATTTTTTCTCTGTAAAGTCTTCAATTTAACTTGAAGCCTATCAGAAATATATTCAATGTGCTAAATAGTCCTAATTAAAGAATATAGCATGCATTTTACCAATTCCTGAAAAATCATTTTTCATCATATAAGAAATAAAATGTTTCATGCTTATAAAGGATTACTAAGAATTATAAGAAATCTGCTTTGAAAAAATCATATCAAAAGCTAGCTTAATGCTTATTTCAGGGAAAAGTGAGTGCTAATGGATTTTGACAGGCTGATCATGCCTATAATAGCATCAAGCATACAAAATTCTTTTTCACACCACACAGTCCCCAAGAGATCATCAATTTATAGATTAAAAGCCCTGACCTTTGACCTTTCTATAGTTAACTATCTATCAACTGGTTCTTAGCCAGGCTATCAAAGGACATGAAATCCCTTTTCTGTTTATATTAATTAGAAATACTTTTTTAGGAAAGACTAATTTACAACATACATCCTCTAAGTTTTGAAGTTTCCTTTTTAATCTCCTTTTTGGCTGCTACTGTCCATTAAAAAGAAAGATCTATCTGAAATACTCCCTACTCTTCCACTTACTTTATTATTGATTAACTTCCTTAAGAAAACTGAGTTACCCCACCCTTTTTCTTCCTACACCTTTGATTAGTTAACAGGGAAATATCTGATTCGCAATGAAATACAACAACAATTCAATTTTTTATTTTTTTTTTAAATTTTATTTTAAGGGAGCATTGCCATGTTGATACTCTCAAGTGATGACTGGCGGTGAGTTAAATGTTCATTTATATCTTCCTAGTTCTTTGAACAATTTGAATCAGAAAATCAACCAACAACAGCTCAGTCATATCTCATGTGTTTTATAGTCACATAGAGATTGAAAATATTTTTTTTTTTTTTTTTCTGGAGAGTGGGCAACAAAGTCTTGCTATGTAATCCAAGCATCTGACCGTTGTCTGCTCTTTTCAGAGCAGCAAAACTCAAGCCCAGCTGGGATTGCAGAGTACTGACACTCTTTTGGTGTCAATGAGTTGTTAGGGGATTTCCTGCAAGGCAGGAGAGCACACCTTTACATGAGTGTCATTTGCTCCCTTGTCTACTTCAGAGCCCAAATCAGCAGTGGCATGGAAGCCAGGCTCCCCCACTCACTGCACCTCTCGCACTTACAGATGCTCTTTGGTGCCCCTCTGCAGCATTAATGAGGGAGGGGAACTGATGGCTCCTTCGCTGGTGGGTGCAAAAGGTTAGTTAGTGAACTACACTGAAAAAGGAAGACCCATGACTCTGCTCCATCCTTCATGTAAGTGATAGGAAAGGAATAATTATAGCAGCAAGAGGTGGGACATTGTACAGGGGAAGTTTCTAAGTGTCTCTCTCACATGCCTGTATACAGTCAGGAACAATTTGATTCTTGTGGAGATTAGATATATTTTCCATTTCACTGAGATGTGAAAGAAGAACACCAACCATTACTATACTAGACACTATCAATATATGCAGATACTGACCCATGGTAAAAAAGTAGCTCAAAAAGAAATATGGAGCTTTATCCCTGTTTCCTTCTCAGAAGCCATACCCAGTTTTTCCATACTCCAATTTTCAAAAGCTTGACAGTTTCCTATGTTTCTTCTTCCTTTCCAGGGAGAAAATGCTCAGAAGCAATGATCTTTTATTTTAATAAATTGAGATCTAGTGAATAATGGCTAATTGTTATTGCAATTCTTGACCTGATCTGTAGTGCTGGAAACCAAATCTCAGTCTCCAGAGTGTAACCAGATATAACAGGCAGCCTCTGAGTTCATACGGGCAGTGTATTAACAACTGAGCAACTTCAAAATTGTTACCTTAATGAACAGTCTCAGATCTAATAAATTCCAATGCTAAAACTAGGTGAACATACAGTTGTTTTCATTTGAACTGACAGAACTGAAAATAAGACATTTCTCTTCTATTAGTTTATTCAGGGTGAAGAATAGCATTAGAAAAATAGAGAAAACCTTCTCATTGGTGTATTTTTTTCAACAGCTTCAAGCTGTTAACAGTTATACTGTCCCCAGGTATGGGGTGGTGCATGTTATGGCTAAATGATTAGTTTAGAGGCTCTTGACATACAGACTTTTTCTGTTCCCCAGTATCAGCTGTGAAAATGTATTTCCAAGCAATTAAACCTCATCTCCTGCTGACTTGGGAGCCAGGAACCTTCAAATTTCAATTCAAATTCTTCAACACCTACTACTGCTGAAAAAAAAAAAAAAAAAAAAAAAAAAAAAAAAAAACTCCGTTAGTTAGAGTCACAAAGAAATCTATTGATATATGTTTCAGTGTCTTTTAAAGAGGAAAATGAAAGGCCTGGGAAGAAAAGTTGCTAACATTATAAGTAAAGGAGATGACAAAAAATATTCGCTTTTATTTTTGCAGTTTTGGAACTTGCAGCACACATACACATCAGCATGCATAGCTGAAAGAGAAGTGTGCAGTACAAAACAGTAAGAAGACAGAATTAATATCCGACTATTTTCTCGTTCCCCTCAGCCCTAAACAAGACTTTCTGACTATATAATTTTTAAAGGCGGGTACCTCTATTTGCAAATGCTTGGTTGGTAGCTCAGACACAAAATGCAGTATTAAGGACAAGGTTATTGTATTCCTCTGGTTATCTAACAGTGACCTACGTAGCAGATTGATTTGTCTGTGAAGAGGAGAGTGTTAGACAGCTCAACAGGAGGAGGAGACATAGCATCACTTTCACCAAAGATTGCCAGTTACTCTATGCAGATGTTGGAGAGCTGAATTTCTAACTATATTCAAAGCACATTAATAGCCCATTGTTAAGAGCCAGCTTGTAGGAACATGAAGGAGACTAAGGATACACTAGTAATAACTCTCTATATTACTTACTCTGACACTAGTTCTTTTGAATGACACTTTGCAATAAGTGTTTTAATTCTAGTATGTTTATTCTGTATTTCAATGTCTTTTATATTAGAGGTACAAGTAAAGAGGAAAAAGAAGGAAATAACCCCTTGATTATGTTGATTATACATACTAAGGGAAAAAATGGCAAGAGCTTTCCATCAGATGCTGTCACAGCAAGGATGAAGTGTTTGCTTTGGGCAGATGCTGCTGCTGCCTGCAATATTCCCTTTATTGTTGCTTGTAACATCTAGTTATAGTTTTCAGCTTGCATAAAGAATAATCAACCATGCTGCCCAATATTTAGCCTGAGTGTGATATAATTTAGGGAAGTTGATGTGGAGAAGCTTAATAATTTATGTTGTAAGGTATAAGCTACTTGAATGAGGGTTATATAATAAAAAGGATCTAATGTCATTCATGCATACTTTGTAAGGAATCAGCTCAAACCAGAGGAGTACTGACTTCTGGTGAACATGAAGGTCCATAAACAATGTGTTCTCTCCATGATTTGTCTATTTGAGTAGGGAGGAAGCAACTTTGTGATTCTTCTCCAACCTCTCTAACATTAACAAACATTACTAGATATTCACTGTTTCCCAGCATGAAACATCTGTATTTTTGACTCTGATGGAAGTACCAAAAGCCACTAATTACATAATACCTAATATTGCAGTGCTTCATTGATGCAATGAGGGAGCAATGAAAGGTAATGTTGGCTTAAAAAATAGCTAGAGTGGTTGGGGCACAGAAGCACCTACTCATTAGGTAGTCATCGCATTACTGCTGGATCTTTGGGCTTGTTGTCGTGAAGTGGTATGCTGTCTAGATGTCTTTTTGTCAGCAGTAGTCATCTTACCTGCTAGATTCATCAGCAAGATTTAGTAATATGAAGTAAAAGCCTTTTAATTAATTAACATTTCTTCTCATTCAAATCACCTCAAACTTGGACTAATATCAGGCTTTAATTGCAATTAACATATTAGCACCCCCATGTGTTATTAAATTGCAATAATTTCCATACTTTTATCATACTAATAAGCTGGCCAATGGTTTCCTGCAATATACTTGAACTGAATATTTCTAGTTCAAGTTTTACATTGTTTCTATTAACCTCATAATAGTGTAAGAATCTCTCCTATGAGGACAGGCTGAGAGAGTTGGGGTTGTTCAGCCTGGAGAAGAGAAGGTTCCGGGGAGGCCTTATAGTGGCCTTCCAGTACTGAAAGGGGCCACAGGAAGGATGGAGAGGGACTCTTTATCAGGGGGTGTAGTGATAAGGACAAGGGGTAATGGCTTTAAAGTGAAAGAGGGTAGATATATATTAGATATAAGGAAGAAATTCTTCACTTCCAGTGAGACCCTGGCACAGGTTGCCCAGAGAAGCTGTGGCTGCCCCCTCCCTAGCAGGGTTCAAGATCAGGTTGGACGGGGCTTTGAGCAACCTGGTCTAGTGGAAGGTGTCCCTGCCCATTGCCGGGGGCCTGGAACTAGGTGATCTTTAAGGTCCCTTCCAACCCAAACCATTCTATGATTCTATGAATGTTATCTTACTCCTTCATGCTCTCTATTTTAATACTTTATCTGATTTCCACAGATGTCAAAAGTAAGTAACAAATTGGATGAAAACAACAAACATATTTCTATTAATATTATTCTGATTTTAAAGGAATTAGTTTAAATCGTGTACACGTTGCTTCTGTGATTACTTTCCACAAATATTCTAGTTAATGAGTTTGTGGAAAAAAACATACAGAAAATTAGGTACTTACATGCACCTACTGTATAAATAATTTTTAGTTTAAAGTGTAAGTATTTGGCTCTGAAGTTTCATAGATTAAATTATCTACTCAGGACATAGGAATATACTTTATGACCATCATTATAAGTCTCATTGTGGTAGATACATGCTGGATATTCCAAATCAACTGTGATTTTTGGTTAGAAGTCAGGAGTAGAGTTTTTCCATTTCTTTTTTTTTTTTTTTTTTTTTCTAGATACAAACGTGAAAAGGAGATAGACGAAACAAATGTTTTGGATGGAAAAAGATTAAATAGAGTTCTGAAAGCAGATGACACTCTTTTGTAATTTTCTTCTTTTTTTTCTTTTTCTTCTTATCCAGTGGCTTATAGGCATTAAACTCCACAGAAACTCCTGTGGCTCTTCAGGAAAAGTATTTTCCTGACCAGTGTTTGCTGGCTGTTTTTCATGCACTTTCTAGAAGTTTCTCCCATTTAAATAGACTTGGTAGCTCTCAGGTGAGGTAGAGTTTATTATTCCAGCAAGACCTCTGGAGTACAACTTCCAGGACAAAGTGGGCAGATGACCTTTCTTGCCAGTGCTTAATTCTGTTTTTTAATAAGACTTATGGCATACAGTATTCAGCCAGAAAAGTGAAAACAAATGAATTAGATGATTCTACAATCTGTCATCGTTATACATCAACAATAGCTCAATGCTTGATAATTAAAATGAACTTCTGGCAAGCAAGGGGGATTATTTTCTTCAGGTATGTTTCTATTTGGAAGGGAAGGACTTCTCACAGCTGGTGGTCGATCTTTCACAGCCTTTAAAATTCTTTTTGTTTAACCCTGTATTGTTTTGATGATTCTTAAGTCAATCTCTGCTGATTTACTTTATAATGTCTGCTTTTCATGATGCCTATGGCCTTGAGGAGACCAGCCCAATGTCTCACATTCCTCATGAACTTTCCCTATTTATTTTTATTCCAGCTATTTCTGTTCATTTATTTATTTATTTATTTTAGTTTTCCTGTTTTCTAGCTTTCCCTTTCCAGGTTCTTTGTTTATGATTTTTCCTCTGGTTAAGCTAAGTATTATTTTGCAGGTTGATATTTAATTAGATTTTGTGTTTAAACAAGGGAGTTTTGATACTATACATAAAAGCTTTAGATTAGTGACAAATACAGATAATTTAGCCTTGTAGACATGGTATTTCTCTTGATTGAATATTACAGAGATGATGCCAGGCTTTCACATTTCTAGATTGCAGGTGACTCTTGTTTTGCTAACAGTATTGCCAAAATGCATAAAATATCAAACATATTTAATATCTATTCCAAACTGTGTAGCTGTAATGATTGGTGATATACAATCAATGGGCCAGAATTTTCTAAAATTGACTCTCATGTATATCTGAGACAGTCATAGTGACAATTTATCAACAGAAAATAGACAAGATTCAATAAGAAGATAATGCATTCAGGTTTGATTAAAGAAATCCCAGTACTGATTAGTAGCTTTATAGTTTGACTATAATATGATTTATTTTTTCATCTGGATAAAAGAGAAACAGGAAAAGAATTGGGAATAAGAAATAATCACAAGGAAAATCTTGGGAAACAATTATTTTAAATACATTTAATTTCAACTGTAAAAATACATTTTAAAATTAAAATTTTTAAATACAGAATGAGATGAGACACATTAATCTAATTGTTGAAGAAGACTGATAGTCTGGAAATATGTCCTTACTGAAAGAGAATTAAATTGGGTCAAATATTTTCCAAACAGTTAGGTCCATAGTTTTAATTCAAGCTGCTTTGTAGGAAAAAAAATAATCACAGCTAATTTTTGTGACTAGTGTTTAATGCCTATATCTTGGATACGTATCATGGTGTATCCAGTGACACATGAACTAGAAGGTAGCACAGAAGTAGGTGTTCAGATTCATATTATCAGAAAGAATCAAAATAGTTACAGTAACTTGAATTTCTTTATGCACTCATTTATGGGTCACTCAAAACCTAATTCAAATAGAGTCTGTTGTAGCATTTCAACTAGATGAAAATGAAGGATGAACTTTGACTGTTGTGGCTTGATTTCCTGATCTACATTCCCTCCTCACTCTAGTGATGTGGTCTTCATAAACTAAAATGTGAATATCTGTAATAAGTCCTCAGTTCACATTCAAAGTTAAGAGGGAGGATAACAAGTAGATTAATAATTATTTCAAAGTTGCATTATAGTGAGTTATAACAGTGTAAGTTTGTGGTTTTGTGACCCATACTGAATGCTGCCTACTCTTTCAAAAGTCCTGTAAAGGAAAAGGTTTTCATCAGCAAATGTTAATCACACTGAGCAGTGTCTTTCTCTTTGGCTTGCCAGAAGTAATTGAAGCAACTTATCCTAATTCAAAATAGAATAAGCGCCCTTAACTTCAGCTATACTCTGTGCATGTAATGAGTTATTGTTGATTATCCAGAATACTATAAAATCACATTTCCTCTAACCATTTGCACTCTGACTGTTGCATACAGACAAGCCTCGAGATGTTACCATGTGTGATGTAAGGACCAGGAAAATCTTCATAGCTTCTTTAAAGTTTTTTTTTTTTTTTTCTTTTTCTTTTTTTAATCATGTAACATTTAACAATAATGGCTTAATCATTCTTAACTCCTTGATATTTATTGCAGGAATATTAATTCTGATAGACTCATTTGGTGTTAATATGGCTGTAATAGAACTTTAGTAGAAATTCCACTGAAATTCAGAATTATTTATCTGGCACACTACTTTGAAGCTACTACTCTGTTATGAAGGACCTATTCTCATAGCTCTTACCTGAACAAAACTTAATGAACTTCCATAGAATAAATAGGGTACATATTGTGTTCATATTGGCCCCACTTAGGCTGACAGTAGCAGAAAGTCACCCAATGAGCACTGGGAACGTGAGTTCTAAGACAATTATAAATGACTCCAGTTTCTGGTGTCAGCTCCCCAAAGAACATGCTACCTTTCAGATGCTGTAGTCATTTGTAACTACGCTCAAGAGGAAGGAGAGAAATATAGACAAAGTGAAGTAATTTATCTAATAGAGGAGGATTATTAATTGAGGTAGTGAAGTCCTTTTTCACATAAAGAAAACTTGATTGCACTTAAAATTCCACTACAGCCAAAAGATGCAAAGTTATTAAATAAAAGGTTACTGATTAGTCCTTCAAATCTCCATGGAACAACAACAACAACAAAAAAAAAGTCTAAAGACCACAGAAAGTGATCTACTTATTCAGAGTCTGTCTGCTGACCTTCTTAACAGACTGGAAACTCACAGATATTGATCACTGCTTTAAGAAAAATGCCTTAAAAATTCTTTTGTATTTAAAACTTTTGTTGTCCTCATCTGCATTTAAAATATTATGAATGGATAGTGTCTCACTTTGGTATATGACTTTTTATTTCATTATTTTGACAGACCTTTTTAACTTCTTAACAAATTTATTTTAATCTGTATTTATAATACCAAGGTTTGTCCATTATTTCATAAAATAAGCAGGGATTATAAGAGACTGATTTAGTCATATTACCAGGATCTGTATGACATCATAGATCTTTATAAAACAGCTTGAACTGATAAATTATTTGGGGGTCTGTGTATAACAGAGTGTGAATTCTTTTTCCTTCACTGACCTTTTTGCATGCAGTAACTCATCCTCTGAATCCATACACTGAATTAAAAAACCCTCTTTTTTCTTAAATGAGGACCAATATTATGGTCCCTATTTCACTGGCCACTGACAAGTGCATTTTAGATGTAGATAACAGGGGTGGACTAAAGGAAAATGAAGAGGGTTTTTTTAAAGTATATTCTGAAACACAAGGCAAATATTTCTGAGTCCTTCAAAGAATGTAGACTATTTCTGCAATTTCTAACAAGTCAAGTTGTATTTGCTGACGTAAAATTTTCAGAGTAAGGGAAAGATCTCATTCTGCAGCTGCTTCAGAGAAGAAAATTGCCAGCTTTGAAAAAATCAATATGGTTCTCAATAAATGAGACTGACAAACCAGCTGGAAATTGAAGAAGAATATGACAAAATTTAGCAAAACCCAGGCAAAACATTGAGATTCTATAAGCAAGCTTAAATATTTGGGATTTAAAATATGTCTAAAGCAGGATTTTTTTTTTTTTCCAAAACTAAAATAATTATTCAGTCAAAATCCATCTTATATTCAAAAGAAGGCTGAAAATTTCTGACCAGACTTAAAATTTACACCTATATAGCCATAGAGAGAGCAGGGATTTAGACAGTAAGTTCTGAAGAGCAAGAGTAGTTTTTTTTTGTTTTGCAACAAATCAATGAGCTTTTATTCAGCTAAGAGTATATCTCATTCTTGAAATTAATCTTTATTGATACTGAAAAAGTTTTCTCAAAAACAGAAAAAACACTGTGTTTGCTCATTCTGCTGTGATACTGGTGTAATTTTATTGATAGTTAATCAAAAACTAAAAATAAAGCATCTGTGTGTTACTAAGATTGTTGTTGAGATGGCTTGTAAATTAAGAGTGTAAATTGATTCTCTGTTGGCTTCCAACTAAGATTTTCTTAAAAGAGTATGCATTAATCAAATAACTATCATAATAATAAAAGCATATGACGCATTACATCTTGCACAATTTGATGAGCCCACGTACAGCTTACAATTTTGAAAGACTTTTAGAACTGGTGAACTAGTGAGTACATCAGTGTATGTGAGTCTGTTAGGGCTGTTTATCTATCTCCCTGACTAGAGATGATGAAGGATTATTAAAATCTGATGAACATTACTCAGACGAGTGCATCTCAAAGAACATGATGTTCACATCATGCTTAAAAGTGAAATAATCTTGAATAGAAAAAAACAAAAACAAAAACAAAAACAAAACAAAACAAACAAAAAAACCCAAACCAACAAACAAAAAAACACAAAAAACAAAACTCCAAAATGTCAGAACTTCAAAATTCTAAGATCCTAATAAATATGCTCAAAGTGAGATAAAACAGTTTCAAAGCAACTGGCATAGGCATCAGAATATTTCTATCAGGCAATATTTCTACTAGGAGAGACCCTGTGGGATTGTGTGAAAGGTTGGAGAAAGCTTGTATCTGGTGCCCAGAGGAAAGGCAGGTCACAAAACAACAAGCAGGTAATCTGTAGAGTACTTTGTCAACAATACCTAAAAATGCTAAGAAAACTTAGGCAAGAAAATGCAGACTGACATTTAGGCAGGATATTTAAATTGCAAAAATCACTTACTAAGTGTTTAGGGGAACATGAGATATTACAGGTCCATACTGCAGTGAGCTGGTCTGGACAAACTGGTAATGAAGGTGGAGGAATGTGGGACTGAGGAACTGACACTATCTCTAATTGACTGAGTGAAAAAAATAAAGTAGATGTAGCTCACTGGGTAACTCAGATTCACTGTCTATAAGACAGGTTCTATGAATTTCAGCTGTCTTAATAAAAAACTTTGAAATATATAAATAAAGACCACTATCAAAGCACTAGATATCATTAAGAACTATGACCTCATCTAAAAATAATTTGGGGTATAATAATTTATTCTAAACTTATTATTAAAATAAATTTTGTGTGTTTCATCAATAGAAAAAACATGTCATACTGTGTTCATAAATCAAGTACTGCGTTTAGGTTTTCTAAAAGCTCTAGTCAAGTGAGAACAGAGTTTGTGTGTTCTGTAGATGTATATGATCATAATATTTACTGGTGATATAAGCTTGGCTTTGATTCTCTGCATTAACTTTATCAATGCAAGATAACAAATGACTGAATGTAACTGAAAGCTCTGCTAGGAAGGCAACTTTGGGTGTATGCCTTTTGATTGACCTCATAAAAAAATCAGTGTTTCTCCCTGGTCAAAGCATTCTCTGAGGCTGTTAATCATCACAAAGGAATTATTATACTTCTATTCCCAACTCAGACAATCCATAAATTAAGGCAGAACTGATTCTCACCCCATCAACAGATGCAAAAGCTGTTTCAAGAATGTATTTTCGGTACCTGTGTACCACATCATCCTGTGTGGAAATTTAGTCCACTCACTCATACCAGTGGGAGTGTGCTCATTAGTTAATATAGGCTAGTTGTCCTATTTTCTGAGGAAAGAGAGAACTCTTTCGTCTTCCTTTTTAGTAGTCCCAGAGGCATCCATGCAGGAAATACTTCTTGGCGTAGGCACTGCTGGGGCAGTGCTGACAGGTAGCTGCAGAGCAGCCAGGAGATCTGGAGGCAGCAAAGCCCTGATTTCCAGATGCCAGAGTTGTCAGACACATGGCAGCTGGAGAGCAAATTTACTGTTGAGTGTCTGGGTGACCATAGTCTTCTGTCTGTACCATTGGTGAAGTGACATGGGGTAAAGTCCATAAAGAAAACTTCTTGGGTTTCCCTCTCGAGGATTCTTTGGCCTATGCTGAAGGTTTCTGGGCATCAGGCATTCTCCCAGAATTGTTCAAATTTACTGTATGTCTTGTTCTTTTTAGAAGTTATAAAAGCAAAGAGTAGCTATCTTTAAGATTGCTCAGATTTTAAATAGACCTATTCCTTTCAATAATCAACTAGGGTAAATTTTAACAAAACATACCAGGAAGGAGTTAAGCAAATTAGAACTATTCCCAAGATTTTACTTCTGTTCAACTATAATTAAAATCAAACAATAGTGCAAAAATAGTTTGGGAGTATCATACAATGCAGCTCTGAAAAATCTCAGGAGAAAGTTATAAATGCTTCCAGCAAACAAAATAAAAAGAAACATTAGTCAGTCTCAAGCCTCATTTCCTCAATGATGGGAAGTAACAGTGTCATAAATCACTAGCTACCTTAAGTCATATGATCTTTTGTGCCATGGGCCTTTTGATAATCTTTACATTTACCATCATGGGAATAGTTGTTGAATAAATATTTACTAGACCAAACACATTCTTTCAGTACAACAGGCATTTTTTGTAAACAGCATTGAAAAATGACCCATGCATGCTAGGGACTCTCAGATAACTATTGTTTATTATCACTTTTATAGAATAATTCTTTAATGAAGGGTGTGTGAGGAAATACACCTCTTAGTAAGAGAACAAGGTGTTCATTACAATGACTTAAAATTCAGTCCAATACTTTGAATTGGAAATACGATGTTCGTATAACCTGCAGTGTTTTATTCTGGAACTGACAAGAAAAGAGGGCACTGAACATATGTCTCAGCCAGCCTTAGTCTCACCTTGCACAGCGCTGGGGTACTTTGGTCAGAAAACATGACAAGGGTGGGACTGCAACCATGAATACACTTTTCAAGTCTTGTGATCAATTTATTCTGTTCTGACACTAATATACCTTGTAATACTCTTTCAGTCTAACCATAAATATCCACAATCATTTGTGCCTTAAATCTCACAGAATTTACACAATGTGGGTGAGTTTTTCTAAGTTGTTTTCTAAAGGAAAACCAGATGCAACAGCAATGTCAGATTTATGTGAATAAGGAATTCTGGACTGGAGTCATGGTAATAATTACTAGCAATTTTCATACATTTCTTTTATGCCAAATAGTTCACGTTTGTATTTTATGCCAACTTGCCAATACAAACAGAAGCAGAGTAATTCCTAGGGTGGAAAAACTGCTATTCTATGGAAAATAGCTTTCATTTTTATGTGAAAAACTGAAAGGTAGAGACTAGGATGAGAAAAGATTTGGCTCTCTGTGAGGCTGGTGCTTAAAATGTGATTATCCATTACTTTTGCTGGTGATGGGAATTTCTCACAGTTTGACTCCAAGTTAGTGTATTAACTCCAATTACTGCTGTTAGATGCAGTCTGGGGAAGCAGAGGAGGCAGGTGACGTGTACTCAGGGGCTCGCCTCCACACCTGCATCCCGCAACACCACGCAGCAGCAACCTGCTTCCCAAAGTATGAGGGGAACCTGCTGGAGGCAAAACACTGGCTTCAAAGTGTTTGAGGAACTTGGGGGGACTGGTCTGGGGACCAAACCCTACCACTCAGCATCAGCTCTGCTTACATTCTGTGGATTATTAGATCAACACTTGAGTCTTTGACCAGTCTTAAAAATTAACAGATATTAATCAGAAGGTATATGATCATGGGCATTAGTTAATAAAATATTTTTATGGATATTGATAATATATAAATTAATAAATTGATAGATTAAGATCATCTCAGATAAACCTTCTGTCAAAGTTTTTTCTGGGAGGTGATTAATTTTGTTCCTACATTTTCCATCCAGAGCTGTGTGATTCACAGCCCAGAAAAATGTGAGAGAATAATGAGGTCTTTTTCATTTGGAGGCTATTGTGGAGCATGTTATATTTATTTACTCCGATCTTTAAAATGTCATTCTTTTGCATGACCTATAGATGGAGAAATTCTTTGATATTTTGGGGTTATGTTTGGTCCAAAACTGTGTCATTTGAGAAGGATCATCATTATAGGTGGTTGTATAATTTCTATTGCTAAGGTATGCTAATGTCATGGGAAGTCATAATTAGCAAACAAATGTTTCTTTACTTATACATTGAAACTCAGGAGCTGCAGAACATCCCGAACTGTAAATAAATCAGAAAATTTCCAAAATTTCAATTAAATAAAGTAACTGAATTTTTTCCTTTCCCAGTTAACAGTCAGAAGCAAGTGTGTCATCTGTATATAAACGTATCATGTTTAAAGGATTAGGATGAAAAGACACTGCAAAACCAAACAGAGCTAAAGTAAAGCATTAATGAACATGAAAAAAAAACACTTCGCAATGCCAGTGTTCATGATTTGACAGAAAGTGGATAAAATCTATGAGAGATTAAAACAGTCACAGAGATGAAATACCAGATTGCCTGTGGCAAACTATGGGAGCAGGCTTGTTCACATGGAATGGGAATATAACATTAAGATATGACAGACCATGTTTTATTGGTCCATTAATACATGCCTCAGGTATGTTTTCAGGCAGGAAGCCACAGGCTATTAATTGAGATACTTTGCAGTGGTTTAGCCCTGAAACACCAAAAGCTATTCTGTGATCAATCACAGAAAATCAATCATAAAAATTCCATTATATGAAGACGTGACATAACCTAAAAAAACAAGTAAGAAAGAGGCAAACAGAGATGACCATCTGCTTTCTTTTACACAAGGAGTTAGAAAGGACTCCTACAAAGTAGGAATTCCTCAAACACAATAAGCCATGCAGAAAATAAAATAAAATAAAATAAATAAAATAAAATAAAATAAATAATAAAATAAAGATATATAAATCAAATTTTGATTGACTTATATTTTATTAAGTCCAGTTTACCTGGAAAGATCCAGGCTGAGTTTAAGTAATTTCATTATGTCCTTTATTTCCATTGGAAATATTACAAACATTGTCAGTGTGTTGAGGTCTACAATGCAAGATTGCAAAGCTACTATATTCACACCATTTTGGGGTTTAGCACTTGTACCTTGGAAGATAGCTTTGTAATTTATAGAAACATTTAATCACACTGCAGTTGAAAAATTGAAATTATTTTGGCTAAGGTATATACTTTCTGGTGTATATATTTTATATGTAATTTAGTAATAGTATCTGAAACTAAATATTTTTATTTTCCATTCTACTTCAGTCCCAAACTGAAAATGTTTCTCTGTTATCTTCTTTGGTTTTCAGTTCTTGAAACCTAACCTAAAATAATTTGTGACTGGATGGAAGCTCTCTGGCATTGTAAATAATTCTGGTTTATAAAAACTGAACTATGATTACAGATTTATTTATTTATTTAATTCCTAGACAAAGTATCATACCATCTTTTTTCTGTACAGAGAAATTCAATGGCAAAATGAACTGATTCCATTTTTCTTCACACTGTTTTATTTTGGTTATTTTTAAAAAGCCAAAATATTTAATCAAACATTTATTCAATATTTTCATGCTGTAAAATCCCTAAACAGCTTCTAATTTTAGTGCCCAAAACCTAATCATTTAGCAGTGCACATCTTATTTATCTCCTCAAGTTAATTTTATATTTTAGCATGTAAATTCTCTTCTTAAACTATATCATAGAAATATTCAAAACTTAGACACTGGTAAAGTTTGACACAGTATTTCCTTAAAATAATCTGGAAATATCTGAGACAAATATTAATTTAATAAATTAAAATCTTATCAGTACTTTTGCCAATATATAATATATAAGATGAGGTGCATGTAAAGATGATATGAGAAGAGACTATGTGAGTCTGCATGAAGGACTATGAGACAAATCAGATGAGAAAGTTATTATTAAAAAAAGAAGTTCCTCATGTTTTAAGTGATGTCTTTACAGAGTGACACAAATAATTTTCTTGTTTGATGTATTGTACCTTTTTCCCCTCTCTTGAAATGATAGCTGATATTATATTGCTTTTTAAGCTAACATATTATTTCCCACTATAGCCTAGGAATGTTCATCAGAGTATGCCATTCCTTGCGTGGTTGCATTGGTAAATAGCTTTCTAATAACTTTAAAATGGCAAAAGATCATTTAAGTAACAGATAAAAGCAATGTATGTCATACAAAGAAGTTATCCTTGAAATAATTACAAGAAAAATAATAAAAATCTCATGGTTTAGTTTCTGTATGTAGCTTATCTTAAAACAAGAACTATTAAATCAACAGAAGCCCCCTACTGGTTTTATATGATAAGTGACAAATAAATGTCTATTAACCGTCATCAAGACAACATTTAAAACATCAAAGCATAAAGTAATATGCTCATTGTTATCACCAAACTGTAGAATTTATACAGCTCAATGAGGCAGAACTTTGATAACTCTGTATTTGTGAAGCACATCACAAAGGCATAAAAGAAGACAGTTCTATGGATTTGAAACATTTTTTCTAAAGTCATTAATCATACTGAAGTGCCAAACCAGTATCATTTCAATTTGAATTATCTTTGAGTTTTGTAGTATCTTCCATTATCATCTTGATTTTGGGCTTGCTTTTTTATCATTTTAACATGTATGGGAATATGCTGGTGGAAAAACTGTCAGCACAGATGTACTTTCTAAAAGTAAGATTTGCAGTAGATTACTTAAACACATTATAATCCCTTGATCTAACCAGAGTGACATTCAACAGCTGTTAGATTGCAAATGTTCCACATACATTTCCTGGGCTGCAGATACAAAGATTGTTCTCCATTCCAAGCAAGAAGCACCACCTTCCTAATATCTATTACAGTAAAGCTTATTATGCCTCCATATCTCCTCAGAGTAGCTCAAGGACACATATTGCAGCAGACTGTATGATCCAGAAAAACTAATTAAGGATAACTTGGCAGCAGTTCATCTCCTGGAGGGTGGACTGAGAAATATCTGTGTTGTGAGAACTCCTAGCAATTAAGGAATTTAAGATTTATGGTCTTGTATAGATAACTTGATTCCTTTTGCTTTATTCCACCCACAGATACTTAAGATCTAGAGTCTTTGTTCTCCATTGGTCTGGTCATTTAGGCCAGTGCAGGTTTTGGTGTCAAATGCAACCAAATTAGAAAAGCAGACTTTTGTACTGCTGGCTGGTATGCACTGTAGGGCAAGGGACAAATTTTTCCTCCATCTCTTACTGTAACTGCTAGATCTATTTTTCTGACCATAGCCTGACTACCCAGGGAAGCTTTGTTTAACAGTACTTATGTATATAGTTAAATCTGGAAAATCGGCTCCAACCAACCAACCAGCTACAGACCATGAACAAAGCAGGGCTTTATAGAGAGTTGTTTTTCCACAGTGACAACTTTAAGATCGCTGCTATCCCATAATCCTTAAAATTGATAATAAAATTTACAGCTCATTTTGTACAATGCCAAACAGGAATCCAAAACATATTTTTCATCTGTTGTGACTGTTATTAACTCAAATAGAATACTTAAAGCAATAATATCATCCTAGCCTCAATTACATATGTTTGGATGTGACGCTGTGTGAATATAAGTATAAATTAAAAATCATCTGTACTGAAACTAGTTCTCAGGACTAAATTGCAGTCATAATTAAATAAGTAACTCTGGATCACCCCAAAAAAACCCAGCTAATGCACAAGCTCAGGTGAGACTCTTGTGTACAAAGCTACAGAGGAGATACGGCAGTAGAAACAGAGTCCTCATCAACCCCTGATCATGAGAGAGATGTTTTCAGAGTAGGAGCAGTCTGCTACAAATAGAATTCATCCACAAGTACTCCAGGGGATGATAAAAAGATTTTTGAATGGAGATACTCTAATTTCTGGTAGATGTTGACCAGTATGTCTCCCTGAAGTGAAATGCCTTAATACGCCAGAAACTTATTAAGTTCTATTAACTTGTTTATAAAACAGCATTTTAAAATTTAGCTTTTTACTCTTAGCCCATATGTCACTTGTGCTCATAACTGTTAGGTAGTGCATCTACTTGTTTTGATTCTCAAAATACAAATACTTGAGTTGTTGCAGTTGCAGAGACCTTTTACAAAACTTAAATTTGCAATACAAAAATTATATTAAACTGCTTAAATCCAATGCCAGCTGTCCATAAAACCATAATCTAATCCGACTCTGTAATTTAATTATATTCTGTGTGCAAATTCCCATCCAACTCTAACTTTGTCCAAGATGTCATGTGTACCATCAATGATAGCTGCAGTAATTCAAAACAGGTATGAAGATATCATCTGACTATCAGAGAGAAAAAGCTGCTCTCAGTAATAAGTGAAGGAAATTTGTATGATTTTCCCACTCATGGACATCAGGTTTATTTTGCTACTCACAATTTCCCACTGAAAACTTTTGCTATTGGATGTCGTCATGCTTATTTAATACAATATAAATCACTGACTAATAAAAAAATGCTCTATTATAAATTCTGCCAGACTTTGTTATTACTATCAAACACCTTTCTGTAGACACTAATATTGCAAATCCCTAATAAATGTGTATAAACACAGATGAGATTGCGAAGCATGTACCATTTGGAGGACCTCTGTTCTATACAGTTACAAAACCAAGAACTTTGAAACAATAATATAAATTCAACTCGGTTCTTTAAAGTTGCCAATATTATTAGAATTTACAATAATTTGTAATTTATCTAGTTCTGAGTGGCATGAACTGCAAAAATTGTAGTACAATTACAGCCTAATACAATTCTGTAAAAGGACCGTAACACATTATGAAGCAGACAAATGCATGGAAGACATATGTGGAGGTGTAAGTAACCTATCCTGGAACAGTGAAAACCCTGTGGATAGTACTCTGATTTGCAAATAAAAGAATGATGTAGTGAAACACAATTGAGTAGAGTATGCAGTTAATCAGCCAGTTAATCAACACAGCAGCTCAGTTCTAGATTTAAACCATTCTCCCCTTAAAAAAAAAAAAAAAAACAACAGAAAATTACCCCTCCCCAGAGGCAAACCTTTTTTTTTCATTAGCCTGCATAATTATTCCTTAACACAATTTTTAGAAAACTGTAAATCTAACAAGAATTTCTTTAAAGAAGACAATTTACAAGTTTTGCTTCCTTTTAATATTGTTAGTGCTAACACTAGATAATTATTTCAAACTACCTAATTTGCTGGTTTAAACTCTTTAACTCAACATGACACTTTAATTACATTCTACACTAGTTACATAAATAACAGGTTGTGACATTGTAAAGTATCAATAACTTCAGCAATATCAATTAGTTTGAAGAAAATATGAGATATTTCTCTAGATTTGTGATTATTTCAAAGAAACTGTGGTTATGCAAGTGACACCTGCTTTGCTAGTAGTCACTCTGGAATAGAGTCCAATTAATATTTACATACAAACACAGTCATTCAGAAAGCACTATATAACCACATTAAACAACTCATCCAATTTGGATGGGCAAAGTTAATTTAAGCTAAGGAACATAAAGCACTTCTAAGCATCTAAAAGAGAGAATTGATCAGCAGACCCAAACACATTTCACGTTTATCAATAACACATTGCTTTCCAAGGCTGAATGTTCTGGAAATGGAGTAGTAATTTTATTAATTAGATCCAGTTCCTCTTCATGGTTGTTGATTGTCCTTAGGAAGAGAGAACGCTGTCTAGTTACAAAAGAAATTCATCACACAAATGTCTCAATTTTATATATAATCAATTACTCTGCCTATTTTTTCCCTCGGACCTACCACTTAATCTTATTTATACTGTTCTAGTTTTGTGCCTTGTTCTCAGATACTGCGTGACCAGTTTTCAGCATATATTTACCAACAAAGCTTTCTTTAATCAAATTTTTCATGAACACAAGTCCTCAGAAGACATTTTCAGTAATAAATGTTGCACTGCCAGTTAGATTAGTTTTGTACAGTATGTAATATACTGGGTTTATTGTGACTAGAAAAGTAGTTTTACCAGGATTTTCAGCTTGGATGTCTTATCTCATTCATCAAACTCTTGTCAACAAAAGAAGAGGGGGAAAAAACATCAGATCAGAAAATCTCGTGGTACTTTCATTGTCACACGTTTCTGTCAATCAAGGTAATCCTCTAGATAAACTGCACAGTAAGAATGGACACAATTTTTTTGTTCACTACTAGTATCCACATTTTAGACAGTGGGACCTCAACACAGATGATACCGTGTTGATCTTTGATCCCAGTTCCCACACAAACAATGTCATTGTATCTAGCTTTTCTATTTCCATTTTTTTTCATCATTTGATTTGTTTTAAACATCAGCAGTCCAAATTAATACAATGAGCCATAGGTGTGGAAACCAAGTTTGGGACATTGCCAGTCCTATAACCATGTATGATCATTCAGCACAACTCTTTTCATTGTAAAGGAGAACACAGTCTGGTTTTATTGATTTAAATAAAAATAAATTTATAGTTTGCTATCTCTTGTTAAGAACTATTTTTGCCTTGGTATTTTCCCATGGAGGCACTACTAAAAACATCTATGTACCTTCATATACCCATTCACTCTGGATAATATGCAATCTCTCTGTTTTAAAAATGCCTAAATCTCCATTTCACTGAAGTACTCTCTACATCTAACACTAGTAAAATTAATTTAGATTCAGCCTTAATAAAAAACTATTTTCCATAAAAAGAAAGGTATTTTTCTATAATCTGTTAATACTAACCTTTTGTAATCAGTGTGAAAATTTTTTAACAGTCCAGTTCAAGTCGTGAATTTGTTTTCTTTGATAATCACCATCAGTTTCGAACGTATTAAAGTTTTTACAGATAGAAAAATGAGAACTGAAGAAGCTATGAAGTTAGAAACAAAGTAACTATAAAATATTAATCCTGTCTCACTTAAGTGCTTTTCTTCTGCTATACAATCTATAGGTTTGCTCAAGTTGAAAATCTGGTATAAACTTGCCTGGACATGGAGATGAAAATCACTTCTTGTGGCATCTCTTCAAAAGTTTTGAACTGGGGATTTTCCTGTTTTACCAGATGTTTTACTAAAAATAGTTTAAATTTTTATATTTACAGAAAAAAAATCAATATTTTAAAATCACTATTTATAACAGTTTTAATACTTATGGTACCAAGATTTTATAAACTGAAAGTCAAACAATTTAAATTATATTTAATCTTGGAATATTAAATATATAAGAAGATTGGTAGTGAGTTTTTAGTTCTTTATGCATAATTCCAAGTATGAAATTAGTGTAAAATCAGTGTGATAATTGACATTTGCTGTAAATTTGTTCCACAGCATTTAGCTATCTTTCATCTAATTTGAATGTTAAACCTAAAAATAAAGGTGAAAAACACGGAGAGGATGTATTATATGGTGACGACCACTTCTGCCAGTGAAGAAATATTAAGTAGAAAAAAAATTACAAAAATAAAGTAAATGAAATTGTTTTGCAACCTACTGAAATTGAATCACCCTAATTTTTTATCCTAGGTAATTTCTGAATGCAAACTAATTAAAAAATGGTAGGTCATGAAATTTCATAAAATGCTTTCATTCCATGTGGTTGTTGGGTAGAATCCATAAATCCAAATCAAGAAGTACCGTTATCTTTGTTACCAGTCTCAGCAAAACCAATTTCTAGGTAATCTTTTAGATCAGATTGAGACATTGCAATGTACTATTCTTCTCATCCTGCAATTGTTTTGTAGTTAAACAGAGATCTTTTCTCTTCAAATATCAATATAGCATCTTTCAGGATGATTACATTTTATTAAAAAGAAATTAAAATAAAAACCAGCAAACTGTGCATTTAATGAAGTAGGGAATAAATGCTTTAATGATGATTTATGTTTCTCATGTTTAGCTAGAATAATCTTAAAGTACTTTAAACTATGCTTTTTAAAATACTGGGATTTGCACACTAATGCATTGATTATGATTCCATAACTGAAGACTGGAATTTATCCTCTTTTTTATGTATTAATTATACTGTGTGTCATCCCTAATCTTACAGAATTTATTCTTAGACTAGAGAAGGAGACAATGTATTTAAAATGAATTTTTCTGAACATTTTTGTGAACCTCAGCCTTTTCCATTACTGTCATTAATAGATTGCTTTTAAAAATTCCAATTAAACTGAACTATTAAAGTGATTATTGGTTAGCTTGTTATGCTTGTGTTTAGGGCAGGACAATTCTTCAAGGCATTTTTAAGCGGTTGACCTTTTGACATCAAAAGGTGTTTTTCCACTCTAATTTCATGCTGCAGCATTAGAGTTTGGATTAAGTCAATGTGGGGAAGATTTCTTATTGTTTGAGTACAACAATTAAAAGAACATTTACCATCAGGAATTTTATCCTAATATCTGACTTAAATGTACTTTGTTGCAGTTCAAGTCCATTACTTTCCATCTTAATCACTAGGAGTGGAACCATTTATTCCATTTTTCTGTGCAATGGCTTTTTCTATGCCTGAAGTCCATTATGTACATTCTTTAAGCAACTTCTGTTAGCTGTTCATAAGGACTCTGGCTTTTTTGTTTCTCTCTTCTTCAGTTTCTTCAACTGGTCCACATAGTACTTAAGCTGAGACTATCCTCTTTCTGAATACAGCTGGAGGATTACCTTGAGCATCCCACAGGTAATGTTCCAGTTAACAACTATGCTGAAAACTTCATTGATTAATTTGGTTTGGTTTGGTTCAGTAGAACCATCTGTTAAAATCTCTGTCTGGTTCCAGCAGGCTGTAAGAATTAGAGGCAAAAGGTATAGAAAAAGGACAATGGAAAGGGGAGTCACCATGTGAAAAAATAAAAAGTCAAACTTGCTTTAAAAAGGGGCAAGAAAGGTGCCCACCATTCCTCAAAATCAACTCATATTAATTTTGCATTTTCTGCTATTTTTAAACCCCAAGTATGAGATATAATTCTTGGTAATGGCATGTTATTGTGTCTGATGTTCTACCAGTGATAAATCTGCATAATTTTTTTGTAATCCATTGTTCTCCATTCCTGCCCATGTTCACAGTGTTGCATCTGTCCCTATTGCTTTTCTGTCTCATTTCTTTCAGACCATTTTTCCAAGTTGCCCACATCATTTTGAATCTTAAACCTCACATATTTTAATTCCCTTCAATGCCATTAGGTAGCTGCTATCTGCAAGTATAATAAATATGTTCTTTATTCCCTCCCCTGGGTCCTAAATGAAAATGTTGAACAAAACTAGATGTCCACTTTACAAGTGAACCATTGGCAACTGGACCTACAATACAGTTTTGCAGTCTTACAACAGTGAATGAAATCATATGAGAAATGGTTCATTTAACCACAGTCAGTCTATTTGGTTGCAAAATGTATGTTTGACAAAACATGATTGCCAATTTCCTAGGTTTTTAACCAAGTCTGTGATGCATAGATAAACCTGATATACAATGTAAGATGTTTTAATTTCACAATAAAGGAATTGGTTTCAATTTTTACATAACAGTACAAGAGCTTTTATTGCAAAATAAGAGGGCCTTTTTCCAACAGTGAATCAACACTATATAGACATTGAGGAATGGGAGATGAAACAAACAAACAAAATCTTTATTTTGCACATATCACTAGATTTGAGTACATAGAATGCTGTTGTCTAAAGTGATATTGACGAATTTATTCTACTATTCCTCTATGTTGTTCACATATTTATGCTCTACATGGTGAATTCTCTTCTTATACGACCCATACAACTGCAACACATACTACATTCTTGTGGAAGAAGGATGTAAGTTGTGGTGGCTGAAAATTAGTTAAGGAAAGTAAGAAGACAAGAGTCTTGTGATAATGTGAGTCAAAATACTTTAATGCATCTTTTATGAACAGTAGGATTTTTACTGCATGTAAAAATTAACCCACCATCTCTGAGCTTCACTTCCTTTAGAAAAATTCTATTTTCAATTGCGAAAATAACTTCAATAAGAAATATCATTGATTACTTGAAAAATAATTACCTGTCATCCACAAATGTAAATACTTAGCCCAATTAATATTATTTGAGCTTGAACCAATGATGCAATGATTTTGTTTGGTTTTCATTACTGACATTCCTTTTGATGGTCTTTTTTGTTGAATAATTCATTGTATATGACATTCCAATTAGTATACACTAAATTCAGTCAAAGACAGAAAAGTAAATTACATTTTCTGCACCATTCACTTCTCTTTGCAAACAGGCAATAGGTCATCACTTAAGACACTGCTCTGGAAAAGATGCTACAGGATGATGGATCACACAGTTAATCTGAATGAGCAAATTGCAGTCACTTTTTTAATACATGAAACCCAACTTTGTTCAAAACCCACAATTCTGAATTAGCAACTGACAGAATAAATACAAATGCATAGAAGACCTTTTACAAAGAATTATTTTTCTAAATTCTCTGAAAGCACAAACATAATTTTCATCATCATTCATTTGAATTATGCAGGAAATTTTGTCTGAGAAGCTGGCTAGATAAAAAGATCACACATCTAAGTCAGTATGTTTTGGGTATTAAATCAGATTGCAACTTGCCCAGATTGTTCTATACCTTTTAAAAAACTTTCTGGATGCAATACAAAGTTATTTCACCTCCTATAACAGCCTTGGTTCTATCACTGGTTTAATTTGGAAATGTATTTTTTATCAAAATAACACATTTTAGGCTAGCTCTGTATACTAAAAAAAGGCATTCATCTAAACTGCCTCTAGCTATTGCAGTTGCAAATAGCATAATTATCTGTCACATTTCAGTGTGTTTGCAATGATAAGACTGATCCAAATGGGAACTAATGCACTACCCGGATGTCTTTCCAAAGGAGGAACAATGAAGAAAGAGAATGGACCATGCATGAGGAAGGCATCCCACTGCCCTCACACAAGAATAATGTTTCTGTCTTCTCTCTTTACTATTGTTTCTTGTTCCTCCAAACCTACTCATCTGTAGTTTCATTTTATTTCATCATTTCCCTTCCAGGTAAGCCTTAGGGGAAATAATTGCTGTCTTTTTTTCCTGCACTCTCTCCACAGTGTCCTCACCATCTTTGAATATCAGGAGGGACAGCACTGAAAACACAGGATAAGACAAACTCCCTTCATTTACCTTGAGAAAGCTTTTCTTCAGCCATCAGATACAGACTGCTGCGGATGACATTGTCCTGACAACTTGAAACATTGGCCTCTGTTTCTATGGTCAAAACAATTTGGAAAACTAAAATCATGTTTTTCTTATTTCAGTGTAATAAAGATACTTCCACATTTCAGGTGGATTCTTACTATTAAAAAATTCTTACTTAATAAAATAATATTTTTTTAAAAATATTCTTTTCTTCTTATAGGTGCAGCTACATATCTTTGAACCTTTGCAAGTAAATTAATTGATTTTCATTTTTTCTGAGAAACTGTGTATCTGGATATGGACAAGACCCAAGGTGCCAGGAAGGCTTAAACTTCTGTATCACAGCCATGGCTGTAGCACCTGCCTGCCATCCAAAGCAATGCTTCACCCTCATACCAGGCTCTGCGACTTGAGTTAACTCCTTGTTAGCACAGTTTTAAGAGGCCTGACATGTATGCCTTTAAGGCCAGTGATATTTTGTTCTCCTCATTCATTTCCACTTTATTTGATGCAAGATGGATTTGTTTCAGACTTTTTTTTATAGAAAATGTGTAGAAAAATGTCTGGAAAGTAGCAATTTCAAACCTGCACTGCACTGGGGTCAGAAGTATTGGACAAAAAAACCTAGACAATAGAGGACACAGTGCTTTCCACGCTGATGCCAGTGTTTCTGGCCAGTCTGGCATCTACTGAAGAGACTATTTCTTGCCATTACCAAGGCTCTAGAGAGTGCTACCTTCCATTAAGCAATACATTTTACTTAGTTTGAATTGAAACATCAGTTTTCCAGGAAGTTCTGGGTTGTTAGAGGCCTCAAAAGATTTAATTTTACCAAACAAAAGAAAAGACACCAAGTGAAATGTTTTCAATGCTAATTTGGAAGTAAAAGGTAGTAGTTATATCCTGCACAGTCATGGCTGTGTCCTGAGTGTATTTCCTGCTCTTTCCCAGTGTTATTCCCTATTGAAGTGAATGGAAATGTTGAGAAGTTGGTAAATTAAAATTGAAAAATTGGTAAAATAGAAGGTAAGGAATACATACAAATTGATAGCTTCTTTAGTTAAATTCTGTATGAACTAATTTTATTTAAAAGTTGCCTTTTCATTTGTTTTTTCACATCATTTATTTTGGCATTTTAGCAAACTTCTTTTTAATGCAAATTAGGTGAAAAATGCTTTCTGCTTTAACATTAAATCCCTTGACTCTACTAATCTTCATCATGACTTTATCTTGTTAAAAATATGCTCTGCACACTACATTATTGCTTAATTATCCCACATTGCATTTTCATTGACAATCAAAAATGCAAAACTGCTGACATTAACTTACTAATAAACACAAAACCTCTTCTGCCCATTACGGTTGGAACAAAATTCAAATCATTTGGACAGCTGGATATTATAGTCATCTTTTAGTACTTGAAAAAAAAAGAAACAAACCAATTTTAAAAGTTAGTCACATCTTGTTCTTACAGTTTCCAGAAAAAACTACATAAGACATCTCCAAGTATAGGACCACAAAGTAATTGTGGGCCCAGCTGAAGCCACTGAGTTACTGTCAGTAATAGAATACCTAAGAATCAAGCTTCTCAACAAACACAGTAATCATTTAAAACACAAAATATTGGTAATTTTTAAGGATTAGAGGACAGACCTGTAATATAAAAATCTATATTTCCTTAATAAATGATGTGTATGTATATTTATCTATAGGTGTTTCTGACAAGAACAAAACAAAAACAAAATAAAATATAGACACCTGTGTTGTACCCTTAATAAATATTCATTTATTATAAGATCAAGCATATATCTGAACTATGCTACTCACCTAAAAGTGAGCTTCTTTGGTCATGATTTTTAAATTTTGACAGTCATAAAAAAACAGATAATTCAAAAACTATCTTGGTTAAAACTCAGCTTCCTAAAACTGGCCATTTACAGGTCCAAAGGATGCGATACATTTCATATATGGGTAATAAAGGTTTTATTATACAAGTGTCTGTTTATTAATCTCCATGTTGAAAATACGGATCACAATAGCCATACAAAGCATAAAAATCCTTCAGATAAATTTTGTTTGTTGCTGTATCCTACTGTTTGTCACTCATAACTTAATTTCAATAATAACAAAAATAAGTTTGACTTTTACCACGATTAAATGTGTTAATAAAGTAACTATCATAAAAAAGATCATCTATTATTCCCCTCCCCTTCAAGATAAAACTGCTAATAATTTGTTTCATGGGTAAATCTGTTGAATCTGTGCCAGTCTAATAGAGTTGCTGCAGAATGACTACAAACATTAATCGTATGATTTAATCCAGTTAAATGTTAGAAACATTGTTTAGAGATTAGAAGTGAACACATACTCTGGAGAGTGTAGTACAGTCTGTAAGAACTAACATTTTACTTTGGTTTTTTTTTTTTTTTATTAAGCACTTGCAAATGCTGCTGCTACAGACACAATAACACAGGAATTTTGAAATAATAGATTTTGTCATTGAGATACTTTTGCCATTTGCACCTGATTAATTAGTAATAGATGTGGAAGCAGCATTCTGACCTAGTTATAAATCTCCATGGGTACATGTATATTTATAGAATTCCTCTTTGGACGAGATCATTAGACAGCGTGCAATAAACGAACTTTAAATGATTTAGCAAGGTTGGTTTCTTGTCAACCTTCAAAAACACCTCTGCTGAGCAGAAATATTTATAACACCAGCACCAAAAGTTAAGTACAACTATCCTATAACATGTCCTGGTTTTAAATTTTACACACCTTATTGATATTTTGAACTTGCAGCTCAATATGCTATCTAGTGAACTTTTACCTGTGATGAGACTACTATTGATCCACACAATATCTAAAGCTGTTCTGATCTTTAAAAAAGTCTTTTTTTTAATATTTACTTTTCCTTCTTTAATACATATTAAATCCCTTTGTATTGTCTGATGCACTAAACTTGCCTAACTATAATACCAGTCTTAGGATGGATAATGCTTTTCAGATATACTAACTGTCTAAATTTATGAGCACAGCTGGTGTTCCTCCCTTATTGCTTTATAGTGCTTTCTTGTGGATTTTTCTCTGATAATATCTCATCCTTACATATCAGAAAGAAACTTGAACATTAATCATAAGAACATAGAGAAAGATGCCTCTGTGTTAGAAGCCTATGATTTTTTACAAAGGTAAATCTTTTCAGCTGAATTGTATATGCACATACATATCTATATGATATTCTCCTGTGAACACCTGCAAACAGTTGAGTTTAATTAAGCTGCAGCTGCTGCTGACTGAGAGCAGAGATTTACCAACAAATATGCTAACTTTACATTGTCTTTCACTGTGCATTTTTTTTACTCCCAATTATCCCTTTAACATTTTTTTTTTAATGGTGGAAACATTTTGAAATAGTAGCTGTGTAATTAAGGACTAAAAATCAAAGTGCTGTCTAAAGTGGTGGGCATGCAATGCAAGTAATGGTGCTCCCTAGATGAAGACCTTAGAGAGTAATGTATATGCAAATCATATCAGTTTACTGAGCACCTTGAAAGCCAAATTGCTCATCAGTATACATTTGGGAAAATGAAGAATATTCATAGATAAAGTAATGCAAGCCCCTGAGTTATATGCCACTTGCCATAGGATAAACTATCAATTAGGATACTTCCTAATAAGAGGAAAGGAAAAAAATTTAAAAGAAGAAATAAAACTTAGAATTTAAATAGAAAATACTGATTCTAGAGACAAAATGTAGTGGAAATTTATTTGCATTTATACTGTGAAAACAATAAGTTAAAGCCAGCTCATCTGTATTGACAGTCAAAGACCATCAGCAGGCAAGGAAATTTAAAGGTGCTTCCAACCTCTCGTGATCTACAGTTACTTTTCTGGGAAGCCTTATTGCTGATAAACTAAGCAAAAGAAAATTTCCCATCAGCTGTTCCATTTAATTGGTAGTAATCAAAAGCTATTTTATATCTTATATTTCCAAATTATCTCACTCTCAAATCACCATATTGTTGCACTGGGTGGGAAATGATAACTTAAGCAGCCCAGATCCTTTTATTAATCAATTTTGATCAATTATGATTCTTCAAACATCGAGTAGTAGTATACACAATGGAGATGTATAATGTCCAAAACAAACAGAAGCTGCTAATACATGAACTCAAGAGATTATGAACTGGGAAACTACACAGTAACTAAGAAGTCCTGCAATTTAGAATCTCAAAAATTAATTTTGATTTTTTAATAGGAAACTCTGTTTCATTTTCTGATATTTTTCAATAGATATGGCTATATAACAAAATGACATATGTAAAAATATAGCTATCTTAGGAGATTTATGTAGTAACACAATTTTTAAAAACCATTATGGTTTAGAACAGAAACACAACTAAGTTTCTATCTTTTATCTATCAGATATTTGTCAGTAGATCATATGAGAAAATAAATACATATATTATGTTCACTTATTCCTGTGGCAGGCTCTCTCTTGCAATTTTATAAAGATGTACTACTGCTTCACTGACACATCTATAAAAGTAATCTGCATAATTAGTACTTTCCAATGAGTCCTCCATGTCAAGTTGTACAATCTACCATGAATTGTATTTTCATCAAACTATGCATGTATCTCTCTGGTACTGAAACACAAGAACTAGTTTGTAATTAGAATCCAATAAAAGGATCCTATTATAGAATTCAATGTTAGATCTGCATAATCTGTTATATCTAAAATAATAGTTATGACTTCTGTAAGAGCTTCTGGTTAACATAAATTAATGCTTTCTGTTTCTTCCATCAGTCTGTCAGATGCAGGAGTCAGATCTACAGGTCCTCTGAGAAAGAAAATAGGAATTCAAATCCTGGAATGCAGTTTCTAATCCCTGTAATGCCACTGCCACTCTCTCCCCTGAAATGAGTCAGGAGGGTAGGTGAAATTCAGCTGGTGTCATGGAGCATAAAATTATTGCCAGGAAGTATTCCTACACTTCTAAATTTGCTTAAGCCCAAATGGGGATTCTTTAAGCAAGCCACTGCTGAGCTAGATGTTGAACTTGGGGGTGTTCAGGGGTGGCTGGCATGTCAGGTGGAGCAAGCACCTCAGAAAATACATTTGAGTCTGTCCTATTAAAACATTAGTCTGAGGTGGAGGTAGTGACCTTCATATACAAAACACTCTATTTCCACACTTTGCCTGAAGAATTTTAAAGTCATGCACCTGTCTCTCTGGGGAGCGACATAACCACTGGGCTACAGGTAGATCCTGTACAGATATGTTTCGTTGGCATCTGCCTATACCACTCTGTGGAAGGGATTTTGAGATCCGTTATTTCACAGGCAGGGAGAGATGGTCTAATTTAGGAACTACATTACTTAACAGGAGGGGTTTTGGTCCCAGAGCTGTAATGTAAAATATATAATCAGTGCAATTACAACACAGTCTCTGGGAAAAGGCAGAGGAAAATTTAACCTATATCACAGTGAGAAAGGAACTGAGCAAGGCTTTTCTCCATAGTGTCCTGATTCGGGCTGGAATAGAGTTCCTGTTTGTTTTAGTAGCTGGAGGAGTGCTGCAGCACCCTGAGACCCCAGGGGCTCCCCAGGTCCTAGTGCCCTCACCTGTGTGCGGGGGCGGGGGGGAGCACAGCTGGAGGGCTGGGCCGGGATTGGCTGATATTCCATGTCATGTGACATTATGCTCACCATATAAAGGCAGGAGAGGGCTGGGAGAGGCTGCCACTTCTGGGAGTGTGGCTGTGGGGTCTTTGTGTTCAGGATTGCTGGCCAGGAGCAGGTGGGGGTCGGTCGGTGGGTGGTGAGCAGCTGTGTTGTACATTACCTACTGACACTGCTGTCAGTGTATTATTCTGTTACTATTAAACTGTTTTTATCTCAACCTGTGAGTCTCCCTTTGCCCCTCTGATTCCCTCCCCATTCCCAAGTGGGGGGAGGGTGGGTGAGCGGCTGTGTGGCATTTAGCTGCTGAGTAGGCTCAAACCACAACACATAGTCAGTGCAACCCTGCAGGACAAGGCTACTGCATGCTGGAGGAGTGTTCAGAGTTGGGCATGAGCTGCAGGATGAACAGTGCATTTCTGAACATGTGAAGGAACAATAAAAACCCTCCAAAATAATAAAATTTGCATCTAGGAACCTTGAATAATACAAACAGAAGAATTTGGAACACTCAAATATTTCTAGGGTTAAATGTGAACTGAGTTCCTAGTGCCTTCTTCATTCTAGATGTTTATGCTGGACTGAAATCCCCTTTTTAATGCATCTACATCTCTTTTTGGAGGTGGTCCTAACTGTATGTGATACTTTATAGTTTGAACAATCACTTCTTTTCATATCATGGATTTTCAATGAACTAAAACTTTAATATTATAATTTAGTATAAATATTTTAAAATACCCAGAAATTTAAACATTTAGGTATACAGATATATTCCTATTATTTTGCTTTCTGATTTATCTAACTGTTTAAGCACCCAACTACCTTTAAGCACAGACTTTTCTTCAACGCTGTACAGCCAACTGCTGAAGTCTTACTGAAGCCAGTAGCAGCTCTGCATATGCCTAGATACTTTGTGGAACAGCTCTGAGATTATATACTTTCTTTAGCGCTTCTCAAAATTAGGGACTCAAAATAATTGTTGCCTTAATGTTAAGAGTAACAATGCTTACTATGCTCAAGGGGGTGAGACCTCGCTGTTCCTACAAGCAGTTTGTCCTTTGAGGTTTTTCTCTTGCACTTGTCAGTCATTTAGCTTTCTAGTGCGGTGTGCTGGAACGTATTCTGTGGTTCTTATTAGAATCCCCTTTCAGCTAATCTCAGGGACAAACTCTCAAAGATTTATTTTTTTTTTTTTAGCCTAAATACTCCAAAATCATGACTCTTCACTTTTCTTAAGCTTGACTTGAACAGCAAAAAGGAATTAAATTGGTTCCTACATAATAAGCCTGTTCTTTGGCATATTGAACCATCATACTGAGGTTTTTATGTATGTTAATCCAACACACTTTTTAGATGAAGTAACCTTTTATTTGCAAATTGTATTAACCAAATACTTCAATAAGGGTAGACCATGAAATAACATTAGAAAATAAATTGGCTGGTCATTCTGAGCTTTTGACACCTAGTTTTACCCTTTCCTTCTTTGATCTATTATAATTTACCTAATAAGGCAAGCTCACAGGGTATTTTTTTCAGAAACATTAGACATTTCAAATTTTACATATTTTACATCTAGCTTTTGCTGGCTAGGGAGCTCATTAGCAGTTACTTCTTGTGGTGAATAAAATGCCACCTGAGAGTAGAAGAACTCCCTAATTCACAAGTTCACATTCTTTTAAGAGGTCGCTTAACCTTTAAATCAACTGCAGCGTATTAAAATTAAGCTGTTTTCAGCAGATAACAGATTAATCAGTTGTATTGGAATTTTCAGGTTATGTAGTTACATTGGAATGTAACTGTTTAAAATATTGCCAGGCATGAAATTCCAATAGTTAAAAGTCCGTGCAAATGCTTCAAAACATAAGGGATAAATTTGTTTTATATGAGATGCAATCTTTGAAGAGAAATACCTCATCATTGTTTTGACTACTGTAATACAAATAATCAGCATAATATCTGGAGTTAATAATAGTATCCTAGACAGCAAAAGAAATGAGCAGGAATTGCTTTCGGTTTTAAATTCACAAATGTAATTTGTGGAAGGTGGCAGACTGACAAGCCTGGGAACATAATAGCAAAACAGCTAATGGAACTACAAGTTCCCTAAATCACTGAATATATCTTTGTGAAAAATTTCTTTGGCAGGGCAAAAGTCCCAAGGTTTAAAGTGTTCCTGCAAGTTAGAAATGATTGATAATATTGTTTTTGAGTTGTTCACATGAACATTTGGCAAACTTTTGTTTTTAATGTGCAAATTCCTGTCTATGAAAAAAAAATGTGTATACTAGGTATATGAGTTAAATTGCTTGCTGGGAAGCTTTGCATGATAGAAAAATCTTCTATTTCCTTGACTGGTCTTCTGACATCCAAATTCAAGGGAAGTCTTTTCCATTTTACTTGTTAAAAATAAGGCTACTACAGTTTAGCTGAACTTTTATTCTTGCTAAGTATTTTGTTTCATCCTCATGCTAATGGAAAGAAACCCAGTATCCTGAAAGATTCAAAAATTACTTGACTGTATGGGGTTTGGTTCTGTTGAGGCTTTTTAAAAATTGTATGGCTCATGGTCATTTAGATGTTTTAGAAAAGTAAGTTGTATACTCACACTGTCTTGCAAGTGAAGTAGAACCTTAGTGTTATAAAATAGAAATCAATAACTCTCCTGTAAACTCACACAAAAATATGCAAATCATGACATACAAATTTTGCTTTTGATTTCAAAATTTTACTAATAATAAATATTAAATTTGAAACCAGTGCATTTGAAAACAGTTTTATGATGGCTGTTTCTACAACAGCTTTGAAACTCATATTTAGGCTTGCAATTTGATCACATTCATGCCAACTAAAGCGGTGACCTGTAATATACAAAACATGTCTTCTAAGAAGCTGTGCAGGTAAATTTTACAGCAGATATCACAAGATTTTCAGACAAAAGGGAATAAATATATCTATCCTTTGGGGAACACCTTATTCTTAATGGCAAAATTTGCAATGGAATCCAGAAACAGATGGAATTCATGAATTTTGACTGTGATGTAATTTTAAACCAAGTATGAAACAATCTGAATATATATTTTTTTTCCTTTCTTTCAATACTTTAATTGAATCAGACAGTTAAAACAGTGTGATTCACTGAAGCACATAATGATGGTGATCAACTATTTTGTTCTGCATTTTTTTTTGTTAAATGGTATAGTGTAGTAATAGAAGAACATTTTTCCTAAGTATAGTGAGAATGATTCTGCTCATGTCTGAAAGTTTCACATTTATAACTGAAATAAAACCTATGCTATCAACGTTAATTTATTAATAAGCTACACTTATTTAATTTCTGAATAACTTTTCATTCATCATACTTCAATAATAAATGTAAATGTCTGTCACTGCATAAGCCTAGTGAGAGAAACTTGATCTCGGATTTTTAAGTAGAATAACACCCACAATTTTAGTGTGATTTCTCCCTTCAGACCAAAATCCACTTTGAGATTTTAAAAACCACTACACTAATGAAACATTATTTATTAAACTTGTTAATGTTTTTAAAAAATTAGATACAAATTCATTGCAAAACTATTTACTATTTTTTTTTTCTCCACTAAAACATTCTTAGTAGAATTGTAGAATGGTTTGGGTTGGAAGGGACCTTAAAGATCATCTCGTTCCAATCCCTCACCATGGGCAGGGACACCTTCCACTAGACCAGGTTGTTCAAAGCCCTGTTCAACCTGACCTTGAACCCTGCCAGGGAGGGAACGTCTACAGCTTCTCTGAGCAACCTCTTCCAGTGACTTACCATCCTCATAGTGAAGAATTTCTTCCTTATATTTAGTCTAAATCTATCCTCTTTCAGTTTAAAACCATAACTCCTTATCCTATCTCTACACTCCCTGATAAAGACTCCCTCCTCAGCTTTCCTGTAGTCCCTCTTTAAGTACTGGAAGGCTTCTAGAAGGTCTGCGTCAAGTCTTCTCTTCTCCAGGCTGAACATCCCCAACTCTCTCAGTCTGTCCTCATAAGGGAGGTGCTCCAGCCCCCTGATCATCTTCATGGCCTCCTATGGACCCTCTCAAGCAGGTCCATGTCCTTCTTAGACTGGGGACCCCAGATCTGGACACAGCACTGCAGGTGGGGTCTCATGAGAGCAGAGTATAGGGGGAGAATCACCTCCCTCGACCTGCTGGCCACACTTCTCTTGATGCAGACCAGGATATGGTTTTGCTCTCTGGGCTGTAAGCACACATTGCTGGCTCATATTCAATTTTTCATCCACCAATACCCCAAGGTCCTTATCCATAGGGCTGCTCTCAATCTGCTCATTCCCCAGCCTGTATTTGTTCTTGGGATTACCCTGACCTTGCACTTAGCCTTGTTGAACTTCATGAGGTTTGCATGGGCCCACCTCTCAAGCCTGTCAAGGTCTCTCTGGATGGCATCCCTTCCCTCCAGCATGTTGACCACACCACACAGCTTGGTGTTGTCAGCAAACTTGATGAGGGTGCACTCAATCCCACTGTCCATGTTGCCAACAAAAATACTTAGTACTTAGATACAGCTTTACATCATCCATGTACTTGAAAATTGAATAAGGTGGTGGTCTTGGTATTATTTCCAGTGAAATAACTAGATTCAGTAAAGTTAATGCAGAATGATAGCATAGATATAAATAAAAACTTTTCACACTAGTGAATACCTGCATTTAGGACAAAATAGAAGAGATTTTGAAATTATTTCTCTGTTAAGAGAACCATTTTTTGTTCAGTCTGGGAAATGAGTTCTGGTGACTTGCTGAAAACTGAAATAGGACATGTGAGAGAGGGAAGTTGTGGGTCTCCTGGATACAAACCTGTCTACCTCATAATTTGATGATATTTCAGAGCAACTGGAGAATGAGAAATCAACAATTTGGCAGCCTTAACTATATGTTTCCTTAAGTATATTGCTTCCCAGAGGACTTATGAAAAGAAAACAACTAATGCAGAAATTATTCACTAGAAAATGTACTTAAACAAAGACTCTAACTGCAGTCTGAGAGAAGGCAAGAGAGAAGGCTGCTTCCTTGCAGATGTAAAAAGAGAGTGGGGAAGGGGGAAAATTTGGGTTGCCCCATCAAGTTAGTCCTTACTGAACTGAGCAGAGTGCAGTTAAGATCACTCAGACCTGATGGGCTGTGCCTAAATTAGCATTTTCTTTTAGAGTCTCAAAACAAATTTTCCAGCTGTCTCAACTTGCCATACTCAGTTCCTCAGACTGGACTGGGAGAACATAAATTTTATCCAGTTTAGATGAGACAGGATGGGAAAATGTGGTCTGAGAGCTCAGCCAATACACTTTAACTGCTAATGGATGATCAGTCCAAACAGCAGATTAGAGAAAGAGCCAGTCCAAAGTGAAACTCCTGGAAAAAACACCTACTATGGATGTTTCTCTCCAAAAAGCTGTTTCTGCTCATCCAGTCTTCTTGAAAGAGCCACAGAATTCATAGAGATACAGCACAGAGGATGGTCATGACTCAGTGTAATGTGACACTAGCTATAAATACAATACCAAACCAAATACTATCTCAGCTTGTAATGCTGTCCTCTGAGTTCATGAAGTCTCCTTCCTACAACTTCCCACCCAGCACCCAACACTGCTAACAAAACACACAAGGCAAGTGCACAGCCATATACGTTCTACCCATTGTTTTGTGCTCATTAAGATTATTTTTCTAGTAGGAGACAAAAAATACTTGCTAACATCACCTGGAGACAGTTTTTCACTATTTTCCCAGTTAACTGTAGAAAATTAGTCTACTCTTCCAGACACCAGTCTTCCTTGACTTCCCATTGCTACATTCTGGCTACTTGATCACTGCTCTCATTTTTAAATTTGGACCATTGTGCAACAGTTTAGTCATTTTTTATTATTTTAGTAAGAAAACAATGTATGTTCAATATGAAACCAAATTAAGATTCCCATAAAATGTGGACATACAAAAGTATTTCCAGTATCGAATCTTAAATTTCTCTGGCTGTGACATTATTCTACTGATATAAACAATATACACAAATACGGCCAAAGCAACCACATAAAGTAATACATTAAATATTATAGGACAGAGAGAAATATGCACAGCTTTAAAAAAACTTCTAACGAAAGTTTAAAAAGAATTGAAGTGCTGAATTTTAAAACTGGACAGATCATGAAAAAGGAATGTCAAATGCAAAGCTTTATGTCAAATCAATGTCCAAGTCAAGATGATCTTTGCTGTGTTTAGGTTCTGCATTGATCTCACCCAGCAAATTCTTTGCAGATTTTAAGTGCCCAGAATACAGGTGCAAAGAGATATGTTGGCTTACCCCCAGTTGAGATTTAACTAAATAAGACATGAAGGGGTTGGGGGAAAGAAAAACAAAAATTTTTTAATGACAAACTAATTTACAGATTTAAAGTAGAAGATACCTATTTAATTATTTTTGACATTATATTTTCTCTGTACTCAGCTTTAAGGGTCTCTTTTTAAAATTAGTTACCTTAAGAATACTTGGAGTTCACACCACTCTCAGATGACTCCAATATTCAACTTAATTTTTCAATATTTTCATGGAGTTGGAGAATTTTTTATTCTGACTTATACGGGTGAAAGTGATAATACCGATTTTACTTTCTCAGAGATCCTTGGTAGGCTACCTGTGCATTTGAGATTTATTTCCGTGTGCACACCCGTTTTTCTCTGTAGGAAGTCAGTGACTGTACTTTTCATCCATGTCAATAGTAGTCTCCTGAACCTCAGAGTTAGCCCTTGGCTCAAGAGCAAGCAATGAGAGGTTCACCATGTTGTCCTGGGAACCTGAAGAAGCTGATGTCTCTCCAGTCCTTGCAGGTTATTTTGTGTACACTAGACCAAAGACCCTTGAGGTCAGAAGCCTCTTAATTGAACAAAGGTCTAGCACACTTTACTTTTGTTTTAGGGCATCTCAATTGCTTTCAGTAACCTGCAGATAATCTGTTCTATGACCAAACCAGAAAATAACATGATTGAGTAGTAAGAAAAACAAACACTAAACACAACCCACAAAATCATTGAGCTGAAACTATGAAATGCTCTCTCCCAAAAAGGATAACATTCGTCACAATAGAAGTTGAATTTAAAACAGTATTATGTATGTTAAAACAACTGTGAATTTTTTGGATGGTGCATGAATTTAAGTTCTCCATTTCAGTAAGGCAGGCACAGATCTAAATCCAGTGCTATTTTTAAGTCACATGACAAAAGTGATACGGCAAAAGTCAGCTCTACAGTAAAGCTATAGGGAGAAACACAGTAATATTTTTTTAATTAATTTTGTTTTAATATTAAAAGATTAAAGGATTTAAATCAATATTGACAGATTTCCGAGCTTTCCTGACTCTCTGTGCTATCAAGAAATATACAATTTCCATATTATCTTGACAATGTGCAAGCATGGTCTTACTCAGGACTGGAGAGAGTAACAAACTCTTCACTAACACTGAATTATTAAGCAGGTTTATAAAAAGGTCAGGTCAATACACTCCATGCCAAATAAACTGTCTTTCTGTGGAGAAATGTTATGTGGAAAATAGGAAAGAATAAGTTATAGTAAAGTTAAAGACACATATTTATGAGTCTGTATCAGTAGCTATGAGTCCTTTTATTCATATGGTAAAGGTCACATAAACTGTTTCAGAGAAGAGACTTCAGAGATGCTCTCCTTGACTTTACCAAATTAAGCAGTCTGTTATTGAACACCATGCAATATTTTTTCTCTGAAAACATATTCAGTGTTGTGCGTCCCCTCCCTTGGTCTTTTCAGGTGTGTAAGATACATATTTTTGTTATACTGCTTTGAAAATATACACGCAGGTAAGCTGTGTATAGTATTTTCTACTGCTGTGGATATTTCATCGATCAGAGATATAATGGAGGTGAATCAAGAAAGCTGATGTTTCTATGCTGTAGAAAAGTATGCATATAGAGAATGCAAGCATTTACTTTCTGTCTTAGTATATGACCCAGACAAAAGACATGGGAGGTTTGTAAAGTACCAGTGGCTGTTCAAAATGAAAAAACAAAACAAAACAAAGGTTTTTCATTTTTAGAACTGAATATCTCAATTCAGCAAAAGTTTTGCACGCTAGTTTATATTTCACTAGCTAGAACTACAGGCAAAGTACTATATATTGTTAAAATGTATTATTAACAATAGTTAAATTACTTATATAGATCTTAATAACCTTGAAAAAAAATCATTACTTCTAAAATAACTTAATTGATTTTTCACTTTTCTGTAGATAAATGTTTCACCACAGTCTCAATACATCTCCTCTTACAAGTCACTACAAATACATCATATATTTTTATTATTCTCCTTCAATTCCAAATATATTAATTATTACTGACACATTAATAAGGGTTTGTTTCAGAAAGCTCATTTTATTACTATTAACACACATGTGAAGTTATGTGAATCTAGGACAATTGCTGAACACCAAATTCCTTCCATTTGTATGAAATCTAATCTGGCAAGACTACAGCTATGAACTTTGGAAAAGACTCATTTTTTTTTCCCTAGAGAAGACCGTCAGATATGAAACAGTGAATCTTGCTGTGAGGCTTAGCTGAAGTTGCAGGTATGTCTAGGAATGCAGAGATCTGGAAATCTGAGGTTGCTCTAGATAGGGCTGACACCCCTTTCCTTGACCCATGCAAGGTCATGCTATAATTATACTTGAGCATAATGCTCTTAAATCTATTTGCCTTACAGATGATCGGATTTTCCCTTTTATTACTCCTGCAAATTACCAGTTACTTGCTTTTGAAATAGAGATTCTTGTCTTATTTACTCTACTTCACTTTTCTCCTAGAAACTCAGCAAGAATTGACTTCAGTGGGACACACGTGCTTAGGTACTTGAATCAGATTGTGCCACACAGTAATTATATCAAATCGCTGCTGTGAGAACAGATCATGATGCCCTAGATATCCTCACAAATGTAAGCAAAACAGTGAGTATACAGGGGAATGGAAGAACCCAACCCTTTTGCAAGACCTGTACAATTCACTCTGAGTTTCTTCAAGTGATGATTATGTTCTCATTCCTCATAGAAACTTTCTACTAAATAAGCAGTTACTAGTGTGGAGACAGTAATTCTTTTCACTTTCATATAGTGTCTGCAGAGATCAGCAATTATCAATAAGTTGTATTTATTTTTCTGAAGATTAAATATACATTATATCATTATTTTGAAAATTATGCTTCCCAGGAAGCATACTAAGCTTTATATCATACTCTCATCCTATCAGCTTCCCAAAGTTTGGATTTGAGACTGAAATCTTGGGGAAGAACGTATACCCATATAGAAAAAAGAATGAAAAATAGATATGATACATAAATATTAATTCCTTCTTGCTTTGAAAAGAATGAATGATCCTCTGATCTTGCTCTAGAAGATTTTCTGCAAAACAGCTGTGCACTTGTCACTGTTGATCAAAGTGCATGCAAGCAAATTGGAGATTGACTACTTTGAATGCACTTTGGATCAGGCCATTAGCTTGTCTCCAGAATAACTACTATCTGCATAAGCAAAGGGGGAGTGCAGGGTAGACAATATCTGACATTTATCATTCCCTGTGTTGACAGGAAATTTCCATTCAAGGATCTCCATTCATTGGTTTCTCTGCCACTGATTTTCTAGTGATTTTAGGAAGACAGATAAACTGAACAGGTCTGATTTCAGTTTACATACATTCCTGTCTTTTTTTTTTTCCACCAATAAAGTTTATAAAACATTCTGTAATCCTGGATGGGAAAATGCTATAGAAGTACAAAGTAGAATACTATTTTTGCTCAGCTGGGATTTGTGAGTTTGTGCACTTATAGTCCTAATGTCAGCAGTTCATTTCTTCCATGTGAAGACAATGTTCTAAGAACTTTTGATATGCAGGTGTTTGACATTCAATATACATTTCTTCCTTGGTCAAAGAAGAATCTTTCTTCAGTTCTCTACTTTAGCATTTACTTTTAAAGTCCTAGGTTAATACAGTATCTCCAGTATCCTTCTAAAGAAGATAACAAAGTATCTGTCCCTAGGGCAGCTTAATGATCACCTAAAAGCATCAATTGACTTTTCTTTTTGTCTAACTTTCACTTGTCAAAAAACTTATCTCCACTGAGTTTTTAATTCAAACATGCAATATAATTTACAATATCAATAAATTCAGAAGAATCATAAAATGTCTAAGTATATTTGATCTACTCTATTTTAAGGATTGGTCTAGGTTCTTTTTAATGAAGCAGAAGCCACTAGAAGACATTGCAAGCACTAGTTTTCAGAAAGCAGTGGTTTGATTTTCAAGAAAGCACAGGTAACATTTCCATTTCTTTCTAGATTTGGAAATTCCCTATTCTATGTTGAAGACTCCCAAAAGCCCTGCCTGAATCTGTTGCCGCTGGACTATGCTCTCCCAAGAATGTGATATCTGCCACTGTGATGTCCTTTAAATCATAACATTCATTGGTCCAGGTTTTTGCACCATGCAAAATTCTTGACACAGGAAGAGTCTGCAGTTATTTCTTTCCAGTCTTATAGCAAAATATCTTCATTTACTTTTTTATATCTCAATTTTACCCAACGGTTAGGGGTTTGGTTTTTTGTTTGTTTGGGTGGGGTTTTTTCAGTTTTTTGTTTTGTTTGATTTTGGTGGTTTTTTTTGTTTGTTTTGTGTTTTTTTTTGTTTGCTTGTTTGTTTGTTTGTTTTTTTATTTTTTTAATGTGGCAATTAACCCATTACAAATCTAAGCCTCATAAGCTAAGCCTGGCCTTTTCTGTTGTCTTTTATTTCCAAGAGTTTCTATCATGCTATACAACCAGGATACATTTGTTTCGCTCCAAGCAGGCATGAAATGGAAGTATGATATCTGAGATGGAATATAAGGTTATGATCTTAAAATGTCAGCAATCTAGATTTATACTGTGATAGTGGTGTTGTAATAATATTGGCTATGGTAATAGTGCACTTCATTGTTTTATGACTTTAATCTTCAGAATGAGACACCACAGTTAAAGTTGGAAATTGCTAACAGTGCTGGCCCAAGCAACACCATCAATTTTGAGCATACAAAGTAGATCTGGTAGGCTCCCCCATCTTTTTATCTTTTTAATTTTAAAAAAAAAAAAAAAAAAACAAAACCAAAACAAACTAACTCTCCATCAATTAACTCACAGATTATAGGGGATACATAAACATGAAATATTGTGAATTGAACCACAAATAGTGAATGAATCAACTTGAAGAGGTTTTTGGAAGTCAGAAGAGTAGCTGGCCATCTCAAGGACACCCATTTCCTGAAGGATATGAGTGCCAGTTATAGTTTACTGTTATTTTTCTCAGAATACTCTATGTATAAAAATTCTCATGTCAATTTTAACAAAAAATAAATAAATAGATAAATAAGGCTGTTGTCATATGAGCAAAGGTCCCAAATACTTGGGGCTCTGAATTACTATGACAATGCTAGGTGATCCGACAATACAATATTGTGTGCAGAGAAATTGAATGAAGTGATGATTACTAAAAATAAGCATATTAGGTTTTTTATTAGGAGGAAACAGTATTTTGGAAGTCAAAAGTCAGCACAGCTTACAGTCATATAGCATTTTTCTCTTAGACAAATGAAAATGGAGACTAGTTACTAAGGATCAGCTATAACTTTCTAGTAAATTAGGACCTATAATGCAATAACTTAGCATAAATGTAATGTAAGAGATGATTAAGTGTAAATGTAAGAAAATTTGGTCCCAAAATACTACCAAAAAAGTACCTCAGCTGACATTACTTTCAGGTGGTACTTTTCCAAATCTTCCTTGTGCTGCAGATTTCAGGTTCATTACATGGTTACCTAGGAGGTTTTTCAGTGCAAAAAAAAAAAAGAAGCTAAAACCTTTTCAAGTACTATATTCACAAAGTGCTTTTTCTGTAATTTTAGTGACCAAGACCGAAATACAGATCTTTAAAGGCCTTTTTTTGCCTCTCTCTAATCTGGAAGCTTTTAAGTTCTCTAACTGCACAAATTTCCAAGTTACTTTTGTTAGAGTTTACACTTCTACCATAACATACAAAATCAACAATGGGTGCGAAGCATTGCTTTGCAAACTTCTTCCTTGTCAGACTGTCATTAGCTAAAACCTCAAGCATGTTTACTCTTCTCTCTACACTTACATGGTTCCTGAATCAAAACATACTCGTCAAACTACCACATAAACACTAAACTCTTGATGGTGAGAAGCCCTCCTAGACCACAAGTACATTAAAAGCAAACAAACAACAGACATCACACACACCCCAAAATCCAAGCATTCCTCTGGTTATTTTAGCTATAAGAACATCTGACAAAGTAACCCAGTAACAATCCTAAAACATCAGGCACTACTAAAAAAAAATCGGAAGAGCTCTCCTCCCTCACCCTAAATAGCTTAAAAGTTAATGTAGGTAGCTTCTGTGGATCTGAACTCATAACCCTCCCTGTTTCAGTCTGACAAAGGGATTTAAGTCCAGTTTGTCACTCTCCTGAGACCCTGCTGTAACCATTAGGCTATAGCACAGTCCAAGGTAAATCTTTCACTCCATCCAGCTGACACTATTCCATTTGGTATAAATAATTAAATGAAGAAGGATGGGAATATGACTTTCCCACATGATTGCCCTAACCACCAGGCTATAAAGTCAATCTCTCCTTCCTTCTTTTTTCCCCAGCTTAATTAATATTTAATTGTTTACACAAAGTGGAACAGTTTTAATAAGAGAGAAGTTCTGAGAGACAGAATTCCCAGTAAGTCAATACTTGGGACACTTTCCTGAGAAATGGGAGATCTACCATCAACTCCCAGTTTCAAATTAGAGAATCAAGCCTGCTTTGTGGAGTAGGAAAGAGCCCCTTCTAATTTTGAAAAATGGAGCATTACCTCCTAAATATTTATTATGTTTATTTTTGTAAGAAACGAGTAGCATGGCTTAGGCACTGAGCTGCAGGTGATGGCCATCAGTTGCAGATCCTAGCTGGAGGAAAGGGGATTGCAGGCTCATGGCTGAGCATCATGTCTATGTTTAGCAATTCCTATTGCTTATCTTTCCTGGTTTGCCACTCAGCTCTTTGCCTTCTACATACCTTATCTTCAGTCACACAGCATGTGCTCATAAAGTGTGCAGACACTGAAGCCTGAGTGCCTGACTCTGTAAGATGGGGTGACGCTTGTGAGGCACGGAAACAGGACAGCCAAAACCGTTTGTGATTTATAAATCATTCTTCAATATATTTGCACTGAAAACTCCTTTGAATTTTCATTCCTCAAAGCATTCCTCAAATTAGGTTTGAGTTCTGGGGCAGAGGGCAATACCAGTGGGAGTAAAACTGTTTTATGGGATATTTTACAATTCAGGTTGATTGTTCTGTGGGACACATTAGTAGAGCTGCTACTGTCAGCTGTTCAGGAGTGGATGGTTTTGAGATGTGGAAAACAAACCCCTGCAAGCTTGCAAACACTTTGTTGTTTGCCCCTTAGGCACATCTGGCAGAGAGACTGCTGCTGCTGACATGAACTCTCAGGTCTGATCTCACTGCTCCCAGGATGAAACAGTTAGGTAAATCTGATGTGAGGGATCAGGAGTCAGCTTGAAGCACAAGGAGAAATTGTCTTTTTCTGTGAAATACTTCTATGAAGTGAGACCAGAAAGAGTAACCACACAGGGATTGAATGATATTTTTTACAGTAGGGACCAGTGAGCTGTCTTCCCCCTCCCACCATTTTCATACTTTTTTCTCTTTGACAAGGTCTGTAAATACGTCAACTAATCTCACAGAGATGCACAGAAGACTCATTCAAAAAGGTCAAAAGGTCCACACAACTCTTTTGTGTTAATATTATTCACATGCTTCATTTTTTTCAAGCTATTTCCTAAATCCTCCTCTGAATATTTTCTTTTCTCATTCTTTTCCCAAGCCAAAAGGTACACAATAACTCATGTATTTAAAATATAAGAAAAAAGTGCAAAGTATCATTTACACAATTTGGAAGGACTACTGGCCCTGTGAAGAGACTTATAATGCAGTGAATTCTGGGAAATAAAAAAAAAAAAAAAAAAAAAACAAACAAACAGAAGAAAACAAAACGACGTGTATTGTGAGACTTAATGTAACTGATGCTTTGTCTTTACTTCAAGTCTGGCCATCAATTAGTTCACAGGAACGCTTGATCTGTAGTGAATCCTAATCCAGTCATTTTAGGAAGCTTTAGCTTCATCCCCCCACTGGACCTCAGTCCAGTTTCACAAGGTCTTCATCAAATTCTCATATATTTTTGATCCTACAAAACCCACACCAAAAACCCAACATAAAAGACAATATAACTTCTGTATGAAGCATTCTTGCTCAGTCCTTGCAGGCTTGATGTACTCAAAGATCCCAATCTACCTTTCACATAATTCCAGCAGACTTTATGGCAATTGAATGCTGTTACCATCTTGTGAGAGCTTCCTCTAAAGTCAGATCACTCTAGTCTTATCCAATAAATCATTCTTCATTTCAGGTGTTTTGAGGTCATAACCTCAGAATTGGCCTCAATCTATTCTGTCATTTTACCTACAAAGGCTGCCCAGAACTGCCTTACTCAAGTTTTTGACTTTCACAGACAAGATATCCAAGAATCATTCTGAGTTATTACAAGTCTATGGAAGCTGTCTATGAATAATTTGCTGACAGCTCCATCATTTCTCAGAACCTGCCACCTGATAAAAACCATCCCATTCCAGTTTCAAAGAAGCTTTCTGGCAGTCGTGGGAGCAAAGGGCCCAAATTTTCTCCTCTAGCAAGTACCCAATGTCAGTGTATTCTGGTTTTACTGTCTAAAAACTCATTCTTAAGAGAATTGGGCCTCTAGGGAAGCAGAAAGATACATCACTTGACATGTCCATTGACCCAAAAACTGGAGGAAGGTGCCTGCATCTCTTGCAGATTTGCCAGATTTAGCTGCAGGTTTTTTGTAGCCTCTTTCACCTCACCCTCTTCGCTTTCCTTACAAACCAGAGGGCTTTAGGAACAACATAGCGAAGTCTATAAGCCATACTTCTTGTATCTCTTGTCTTAAACACTACCTATTTTTGTCTCCCTTTTTTAACTGTGAGTGAGACGGCAGAACCCGGAGATGGCTGTGCATATTTTCAGCCCTTTCCCTGGATATTCCTGTGCTTCTGGCACATCACCACAGAGCTACTGGTGGTAGGTCTGAAATAGGACCTAGTGCTAAGTGAGCTACTTATAATGTTTTCGGAAAGAATTTTCCTGTTCCTTTTCAGGATCCACCTCTGCACAGAAATATTTGATTGGGACCTCAACTCTGGTTTAATTGCTGACCTAGTCTTTGGAGGAATACAAGACCCACCTTGCCTTTCTAAACAGTACTAATTTGTGGGACAATACTTTTTACATTTATGTCAATTGTATGAACTGTTTCAACCATCAGAGATAAGGTTAATTATTCCTAAACAGCCTATCCTACATAGCTCACTCCTACAGAGTCTATCAGATATTTCCTGATGGGTTGCGTACATACGGTAATTATTGCAAACAATTTCAGGAATGTTGGAAGGGAATATTCATTAAATCTAAGAAGCTTCATCAAATTTAGACAAATAAAAACATGTAACTATATAGTTACTGAATAAAAATAAATATGAAATTTTGAGGGGAAAAAAAGAGGAGCAACATTGAGTTAATAACAGAAAAAAGTCAGTAACTCTGGTAATCCTCCTCCAGCATTGAGGAAACAAGAAGTAATTCATTTCATAGTGCTTCTTCCCTCTCACACTTTCCTGTATCTTCCTCTTCTCACCTCAGCCCTTACATCAATCTCTTGCCTTTCAGCACTCTACACACACACACACAGAGTATACATTCCTTCAGGGTAGCCTGCAATTCCCTTACCTGTTTTGACAAGAAATGCACATTGAGTCACATGCCAGAGGCCATGGTTACACGAAAGTCACAGGTCAATAAAGATCACTTACATTTCCTATGAGCTTTTTCATCCTCTTTTTCCCCTCTGGGAGCCAGGGCCTCAGAAAGAAAAGAAAGAAATGTCAAGGGCCCCTTTGTCAAGTCCTTAAAAAAAATCCCCAAAACCCACCATTGGATGCCCCCCTCAACCTCTTGTTACTTTGCCCTAAGGAAAGTGGCCTTTTTCTCTTGGCCTCCTTCACCTCAAAGGAGTTCTTCATCCCTTCAAGAAGTTGGTCACTGACTTATCTCCCTCCCTTGTTGATGTACAAAAAACTGGAAGGGATTAGTCAGTATTATTTTAAAATAGTCTGTTACAACAACGCCAATAAAATGATCTACATTGTATCACAGTTCAACGTATCTGACATCTGCTCTGTAATAAAATTCACTTCATACATATGCTTCTTCAAGCTCATACATATGCTCCCCACAAGCATCCTCCAGCTGCTCTTCTGAGATATTTTGGTAACATATCTATAGAATTATGCTAGATGTATTTAAGCAGGTATTCTATCTTTTCTCTTTAGTCTAGTAACTAATTTGAGCAACTCTGCTTGGTAAAGATAATACTGTAAATTACACTAGGGCTGGTTGAATATCTCAGGAATTTGCTCATTTTCTCTAGGAGTGAATCTCATGGACTATGTTCATTGTTCCATTTCAGACTTGTTTGCAACAAATCTGGAAGAAATCATGTTCCATTCACACAAATGCTCATGACAAATGGAATTATTGCTTACCACATTGAGTATATGATTCATAGAAACCTTAATAGAATAAAACAACATTAAGAACTGATATGAATCAAAAATGATTGTTTCACTTAACCATTCGGTGAGAGCTATACATACTGAATACCAGATATCAGTAACATAAATAATTGGAGAATACAGGCAACACAGTATCCATCCTAATATTCATTCTGTGAACACAAAAGTTGCATCTTCATTATCATGTTGAACTGCCTCAGCAGTAAATTTCTGAAGCAGTCTTTATACGTTTCCCTGCTACCTGTGATGTGTTTTCCTCTTCTAAAGGCATTTCAGAGCACATGATCTGGATGTCTCCAAGAAGAAACTGCACCAGAATATACACAGCAGGAACATCCCCCAATGTAATCCAGCTGCAAATGAACATAGAGGCATTCCGATATAAAGTTACCTGTTGCATGTAAGGTGATTAATTAATTTGGCAAGAGATTAATCCCCCCATATTCTAGCCAGTTCTCAGAGATCAGAGGGGCTAGGGGTGGATGGACTTATCTCTTAATAGGTATGACAATTATTGCTGTGACTGTAAGCCTGACACCAGGTGCAAGAACAGCCTATGTGCTGTAGGTCAGGTTCACGAATAGTACAGTTTATTCTTATGCAATATCTACAGATTCTTTGAGATTGCCTACGATAAATGCACAAGCTGCAGGTTGGCTATATAGCACTACACACAAAAATAGTTGCAAACACACACTTAATTCCCAGGTAATCACCTGGCCTAACCAAGGGCAGAAATCTTACCAAAAAGCATCCCTTCTGGGGGGGGGGGGGGGGGGGGGGGGGGGAGGGGGGAGGAGAGTGAGGAGCACGAACCCAACGATCTGTCCTTCTGATTTCATGTCAGATTAGTATTTATATGGATGTGTATGTGTGAGTGCATGGGACTGGTCAAGCCACTGTTTCTTGAGTAATGATACAGCACATTCCTTGGTGCAACGTGTGTGTAGTTGTGGGAAAAACAGAAGAATGGGAGATAATGTCCACAGAGTTGTGCAAAACATTCCTTGAGAAAAGCGGAAGAGCAGGAGGTAAATCTGTATAGTTGTGCCAAATATTCCTTGAGAAAAGTAAAAGAACAGGACAACAATGCCTCCACCTCATTTTGCATCCCTTCTTGGTGACAATGCAAATCACCAGATCTTCACTCTGTCCTCTGTTTGTTTTGGGCACCATGTGATAAGAAAAATATGTATTTTGCAATTTTTCTGCTATTTTGCTTTTCCCACACATCCAACATTACCTAAGTGTATATAGTGTAAATGCCCACATTAACTGTTTTGGTCTATAGATCTTTTCTTATTACTTCACGATATTTTCCAATGGAAATGGTTTTTTTGTATTTACTCTTACAGACACCTTTTGGTCTTATTCACATCTATGCCAGCACAAAACACACATGTAAATAAATCTGTAACCACTGAGTTGAGGCTGGCACATGAAGGATTCACCCCAGTATTTGTAAATTACTATCCAGGAAATATTATCCCTTATTCATTATCCCTTGACTTTATTACCCTTTGGTTTCACAGTCACAATAGTGATGATTCTAGTGTATTTAGCAGAGGTAACTTCATTTTTTGATGTTAATCCACTGGAGGCACAGTCTCTATAAATACCTCTTAGAAGCAAGATGCCCTCTGGACTGGAAACCTGAGTTTCTGCACTGCTTTTTATAGCTTCGTTACATTTACTTTGTGAATGAAAATTAACCTCACAAAGTAGATGCCAGTTTTTCTATGCTATCATTTTGATATTTAAAATTCAGCACTCCATGTTGGTGATTTAAAAAAAAAAAGAAACAAAACCAAAACCAAACCCACAACAAAGTCCGATCAATTATATATTAGTTTTATATAATTTTAGTGGGCAGAGCAGGTGTAAAACATCAGAAATACCAGCAAAGTACCTAATTACCACACATGAATATTTGGTGAATAACAAGAACTAGGACCAGCACAGATTGCTTAATTCCCCTCCCCTCCCCCCCCCCCTCCATATATATAAGATAAACTAAATTTAACTTGAATACTTCACAATGTACTGCAACATAAAACATTTAATATGTCTGCTACATAAAAGGATTTTCTGAGACTTCTACAGTCATGTTTCAGATCAGACTTTACATATCCACGAGAAAAGGAATATGTGGTACAATCATGTCATACCTGTTAGCATGTATCTCGTTATTAGCTGCCAAGTTTTCTTTCAAGACAATTCACAAGAATTTAATTTTTCTGGTATTGAAATTAAGACACACTTGATATCAAACAATTGTCTGATCCTAGAAGAGGGGTCATCTCCTGTTCAGGATCTGAACAAGGTGAAGACAAAGAAATCTATGATACTTCCCAATAGCTCTTGACGGGTTCAGTAGTGCTGGCAGGAGATAACAGGCTGAGGAGACACCACTGGGAAGCTGAAGCATTCATCCGGAAAAAAAAAATTATTTATTCCAGGAAAAAAACCCTCTCCTTTTATTTTGAGCATGTACATTTTGTTGTCATACCAGCCTGTGATCTGATAATACAACTAAATCTATAGACAATATACCAGATTTCTACAAAGTAGTATTCTAAATGAAAGAGGACATGAAACACTGTTATCCAGCAATCCTGTATACAATCAAAGAAGTCAGAAATAAACAAGTTCCAGCAAGTTAGAACAGGTGTCTTGATCACACTGGATATTTTTTTCATACTGACCCAGGAGAAAATTCTTAAAAGGGAAAGATTATTTTAATTAAAAAAGTCATAATTCTTTGGAATTCTACCTTGACTTATGGGTCCTATGATAGTTTACCAAATACAATACCACCTCCTAAATACTGAAATGCTTTGTTATCCCTTGTCTATTAACTGCATTACAAATTTTCTCAGATGACAGAAGTCTTGGTTATCCAGAAGACAGACTGTCTTATCAATTTTTAGCCTTGTTACAGAAAACAAGGCTTGAGTAAAGAAAATAAATGCATTATGCTTTGGGAAAGGTTCACATTAAGTTTTCTCTTGATTAGAAGCAAGTGTCTCTCTCTGTTAGGACTGGGTTCAATAGGGAAGTACATCGAAGACTCCATCACATCCAGCTCTGGAAACTGCTGTCTTGGATTTTACACACAAAGAATAAAATGAGAACATTAGTGTGTCCAAAAAAGGTAAAAGGTCAAAAACTTATGGAAAGTGTTGATGTAGTTTACTTTCACTAGCCTTGTGGTTTGATTAAATAAGGCTTTAATACTCACCCATTTAAGATGCTTATTTCCTTATTTTGGAGGAAAAGGAGAGAAAAACAAAACAGAAAAAATACGTCTTGAGACAGAAAAGATATTTTCTTCAAGGCTGCAGGAACAGGCAGTTAAAGCCTAGACTCTGGTTTCCAGAACCTAGGTAATTATGCCTATTTCTACTAAATATACTCCCCATTATACTACAGTAAATCCAGAGTAACTCAATCAATTACAGTTGTAAGCTAATGTAAGCAAGGTCAGAGAGGTGACCAATAGGTCTCTGAATAATTCTTTACTTGAAAGGTAATGAAATAATTTCATAAATTGTTCCCATTCGATTCTGGATCAATTGAACAAATCCACTTAACATTGTTTATGTATTTTTTTATCAGGAAACAGTAAATTGGAATAAGGTAACCCCTTCAGAGGATACTACTCTTAAAGATGTTAAAATAAGAATTTTATAAACACCATCACTAGTAACATCTATACAATTAAAATCTCCAGAGTAGGTCTTTACACAAATTCAGTTTTGATTTATTGCACCATAATAGTTACATCTTGTTAGAAGGCATTTTATAAGGAAAATAATCTATTTTCAAGGTCTCCCATCATTGACTCATAAGTCACACTACCTTACAAAGTTTGTGATTAGTCTGTTTCAAGAGATGCATGAAAAGCAGTAAGAGGGAGTTGCAAGTGATATTGTCTATTAAGTCAATTCTATTTTTATGATTTAAGAGTTGCCACTGATGCACTAGATGATGCACTAGAATAGTGAACATAACTGTTAAATTTACATAGTTAAAGATATAAGCAGTAGTTGCTAAGTATTTCATTCATATAGCATAAACTTTAATGGAAATTTTTAAGCCCTGTATATGCTTTGCCATGTTCTAGACATGAAACTGAATTACTTACAGAAAATTGATCAACCTAATTGCTCCCTGAGAGGTTCACCTGAGAAGTTGCCTTTACTTACCACTCTTAACATTGTCTTCCAGGGCTTTTGATTTAAGTCTGATTGGAATAGACAAAAATATATTTAAGAACCCAAGGGTTTATACAATGATCTAAAGCAGAAATGTGTCACTCACAACCCTTGATCCTATAATTTCATACTTCATAACCCTTTTGAGAAGGGTTTATATGTCCCAACATATTTGGAAATGTTCCTTGACAGAACAAATTCTTTGAGGACATATATCAAAACTACAGCTACTACCCTAAAAGCTGTTCAGTGATAACAGCATTAGGAATTGGATTAAATAAGTAATGTTGAGAGGCAGTATGTCCAGTTCTACATTCAAAACGCATGCAAATTATCAGAGGAACCTTTACTGCAAGAGTTGGGAACAGAGAATGAGAAGGTACAGTAATGTTTTTCAGCATACAGGACCCCAGCTCACAAGCTTTCCCAGACCAGAACTCCTCTTTTTTTGTGCAAACCCAAATGTACTTCTTTGAATCATGTAAGCATATATCCTAACATATTATAGAGTGGTATGAATAAAACACAAATGTGATTTCATCCAAGAATGGGTAGGACAAACATATTAATTTGCTCCAAAAACAGTAATATGTGGTAAAAGAGAAAGAATTTTCCAAAAAATAAGTGATAGATATGTAACTTTGGATTTTCAGGTGATGGTTTGTTTTGGCTCTCTCCCACTGTACTGTTTTTTACTTTTCAAAAAAGGTTTGTAAGAATATAGCAATGAGTTATACTTAATTACTTTGAAGGAGACAACAGTTGAAGCCTAAACAGACCATGCTAAACTAGGGCTAGGTTTACTCTTTTTAGTGTCAGGGTAGAGCTCCCTCCTACATTAGTTTCAGTGTGAATTAATTTTTCATCTGTTTCTCAGTACTACTGGCAACTACAACACCACTATCATGGCTAGCACACAATTGGCCATTACCCATCAGTTTTATTTTTCTTTTTACCTTGTGTGATTCTATTTAAACAAGCAGCAAAGATTTGGGGGAAAAATTCTGCTGATTTATATCAGCGTGAGACATGATGATAAGCTTATTTATATGATTTATTATCACATTCCCTTATATTTCTATTTAATTCATCAGAGTATTATAGACATAATGGATAATAAACTAGGTTTTTATAATAAACATTTAAATATGAGAATCTGAACATGAACCGCAACTAAGGAATACAGGTTCTGTGTTCTCTGTGCTGGGGTGGGCCCATGACAAACAGGTTTATAGGATATGCTTGGCTTTCTGCTCACACAGCTACTTAGGAAGGGTTGGACATACTGCACATGGACCACACGGTTGATTCACATTACACTCTAGATACAGCCTTGAATTTTCTCTATGCCCCTACAGTGATCGGCCTAGGTATGCCACATAGCTGTTATTACTGAGCTCCATTGTGAAACAGCTGTGTGAATGGGACTGCCAAGCCCTTTAGTCCCCTCTCTATCACTTTCCCCCTCAGTTAGCAACAGGTGGCAAAATATCCGTACCCACATTGTGCACCACAGTGGCTGCCCCAACTTCTTCTGCAATGCTCTCATTTCCCAGCAGATAGCTGTTTACCTCTGGGAAATATTCATGCCTAAGATCAATTGCCTCTGCACTAAAAATAATTTTGCTTGTGTTAAGGGACCTGCTCTGCTCTTCTAAAATAAAAACCAAGTATCGAACATACATTTGTGAAAAATGCCTATGATCTGGGTAGTATTTATAACACAAGTTAACTGTAAGCTTTAGAATTAAAAAAAAAAAAAAGTATTTTTTACAGATAAAATTTCATTTACACATTTATTTGTTTCATATTTATCAGAATATATGAAATCAGGAGGATGAAACAGATTGTTGTCTTTATCTATGATGAATGTTTTAGGCTCAGAATCAACAAGTTAATAAAGCAGTTATTTCTGAATGTATGGACTATCTGAACTCTACCTTATATCTTCAAGGTCTCAAACCAAATGCTCATTCATTACCCAAATGGAGATTCATTATTCTGTCTGAAACAAACAGAATTAATTGTTTATCAACTCAAAAGTAATCTATTTTTTTTTATTTACCAGTATATTACATTGATGAACAAAGAATTATCTTTCCATTGCTTATATGCCTCAGTATTTAAGAGGATTATTATTGTAGAATAATCACCTCGTTTTAATTACCAAGAGGAGAACCACATCATTTTGTTAATTTTAGGATTTATACCAAGTTGGAAATAGAATGTAAAACACAGAATCAGTCTATAGCTGATGACAGCTTCATTAACACTTCTAGAAAATCTTTACTGTAGGAAAAAAACAAAACAAAACAAAACAAAAAAACACCACGCCAAAACTAGAGACAGAAAATAACTATATATATTTTTTTAAATAACTCAAGCAGTCTCTGCAAGCAATACGAACACATTCTCATACTATACCTACCTGAGGCACAAAATGTATATGCTCCTTTTCTTGATTACTAAGAAGCCAAAGCAACAAAACATTTCACTGGATTAGTGGCAAGGGTAGTGCTGCAGACTGCATTGCCCAGAGCAGAAGGCAGGAGCAGAGCCACCCCACACAGAGAGGCTGAGTCAATCTTTGCTCATTTCAGACTCCAGAAAAAGCAAACCAACTTCAGCAGCCCTCAAGAAACAGCTATGATTAAGTTAATGCTGATTGCCAGCACCTGCCAAAGCAGTTAAGCAAACACACTTGTTTTACTAATCCTTCAGCTGATCTTTTTCAGGTGGCAGTTGTATTATCTAGGAAATGCAGGTCTCATTCTGCACCTGACTCAGCTCAGGCGACCACCTTCTTCTCTGGTGTATTCAAACTGTTTCACTGTTCTGCCTGATGCATCTGTATCACCAGTTAGAGAATCAACAGTGACGAAAAGAAAACTCTAAACAACAAGGACTACATTTAATATGCATATTTATTCAATTGATAACCAAATGAGTCTCTATTACTCTTGCTTTTAAAAAGAATATTACTATCTATAAACTGAAATTAAGCTACTAACTCAAATGACAGCATCCTAATATATTCATTTAAAAATATAAGAAGTAATGGGCATAACGACTTGCAAACTTGAAAAACCCCATGTTTTCCCCCCCACTGTTCTTTCTTGGCCCATCTGTTTCATCTAAATCTTCCTCAATCATTAGGTGTTTGTAAGGACATGTAGAATTCAAGACTGATGTCTGTCTGTCTTTCTGTTTCATAAAATATTGTAGACTGCGGAGCCGCGGACGAACGACACGCCGAGACGGGTTCAGTGTGGGTGATAGAGCATCAATCAACGTGTGTGTTTATTGGTCCAGGGTACATATATTTATACAGACAATGATAATTATTATGCCTACTAGTCACTAGCTGATTGGCTTAAGCTCCAAAGGTCGTATTTGCACGGTCCACCCACCTGCAGTTAGCTTACAGCACAAGCCTCTCACAACACTAAGTTTCTCATGCTACTATTTCTGATTCCTGTTGACTTGTTTTCAATACACGACAGTACCGTAACACAGTGTTTCTCAGACCACCTTTATCATAACACTAGGTTTCTCAGACCACTATTCCTAATTCCCCTTAACCTGTTTTCGACACACCACGGTACACAGGGCTGAAGCGTCCTTGACATTCCTCATGTATCAGCAGCTGCAAGCAGCTGCAGGCAAACCCTAGTGAGGCTCAGCATCAGCAGCTAGAGCAGGCTCTGATCATACAATTGCTCGGTGGGCTCAGGACCCTTGTCTCTGAGCCATTCTCCAACAATTCCCCCTTTTTCTTTTTGTATGAGCAGAGCCTGCGCCAACGTTCATTCAAAGATTTTCTTAATACATGACAAGGCACAACTTAAACATGCAAGCTTACAATCTACTGGCTAAATGCACTTATCACGCACCCGGAAGTGCTGTGATAGGTCTGCATCGTTAGTATGCGTGAACAAACTAAATCTACTGTGCACTTTGTGTATCCAGGCATTCGAACAGGGCGTGAACAAGCTAAATCTACTTTGTGGTTAGTGCATCCAGGCATTCAAAACAGGGAGGAAGCACTAGATTGACTTCCTCCTTCTTGCCCTTCCAGGTGACCTCAAGGGCAGGATTACCATGTGGCAGTTTTCTGCTCAGAGACCCAGCCTGGATTGTCCAAACCCTGTAGGATCAGTGCATAACCCTGATCCCCCCCTCCAAAAAAATTCCTACCAGGTTTTCCCCCTTTTTCTTTTTTGGACAATCCAGACTCCTTTTAACGTTTGAATAATAGCATTCATAAAGCATTTCCACACAGACCCCAATACCATCATGACAATCATAATGACAATCAGCATTGCCAGTCCATGCATCAACAAAGCTTTTAGCCACCCAGTAATTTCCAAGTTTTGTAGATTTGCAACCATCATCAGTCCATTTTCCAAATTCCCAAGTCTCGTAACCAGTCTGTCAGTCCATGTTCTAATCTTATGCAGTCATATGTAGCAAGAAAACCATCTTTACAGTTTTAAAAGTGTCAGCAATTGTAACAACAGAGTATGCAATACAGAATGTAATACAGGTTTCACCATGCTATGTTCTAAACATTGCAATGAACCCACAACATACAATGAATCTGATACTACCTGAACAAGTTTTTGATACCAGTGTTGATGTTGAAACACCCAAATGACAGTTCAGAGTTGTAAAGTTCGTAAGGAGTATCCAGACCCCCCGAGGAGAATCTTGTGATCCTGAGTTCCCAGGTGTCCCCCATTTGTTGTCACTACCGGGCAGGCCAACGCTCCAGCAGCATGCCTGTCCACTTTTAACAAGGCATCACGAATCACCCCACTCCATCGGGACTGAGCTAAAAGCGGAGCTGGTTCTGATAAAGGTGATGGGAGTGGGTGTGGTGGGGCTGCCGGCAGCGCTTCCTCTTCTTGTAATTGTAAATGCAGAGTTCTGTTCTGTAGCTCAACTTCTGTAATTTTCTTTCAAGTTCTTGGACTTTGTCACTGTCCCTTACCGATGCGTGACCCTGTTGCTTTAATTCAGACAGAGCCGCTGCTTTTCTCTCTGAGCCAGACGCTGACGCGCCGTCAGGGCCGGAACCATCCGAAGGGAGGGGGGGCGGGCAGAGTTTATGGTGGCACGCCGCTCCACCCGGTACCCCCGCCGCTCCCCCCTGTCCCCCTGCGCCACCTGATTTCTCTGCCGCTTCTTGCACGGTGGAGCAAACAGGAATACTTGGTGACATGCCCTTAATAGAGCGGAGCTGTTGATTACACCCAAAGAAGGTGGTTAATCGTGACGGACGGTTGGTTTCGGCAGGGACTGGTGGAGATGGTACAGCGCCGACAGCCGCCATGGCAGCAGCAGCTACTTTCTTTTCTGCTGGCATCTCCCTCAGGGCTTTCACGATCGTTCGCCAGACCACCCCTTGCTGTCGTGCTTCACTGCCTTTATTGCCTCCAGTGATAGTCTCGTCCCACAATAAATCACCTACTTCGCGCCACTCCTGTTGGCTACATATTAGCGGGGGGCCATCATCCCTCTGCCCCTCCGCCTCTGAGGTAGGGGGGGGTGGGGGGGTCATGACTGTAAAGATACTGGGGGGGGGCTGGCCTCCGGACTTTCCCTATTCACATTAACTGTAACTGGCCCTCCTGTTGATGGTACAGGAATACGATCACTGTCAAAGAGCATAGATCCGGATGCCTCATTACCTGGGGTAACAGTGGAACTTTCCCCCCCCAACTTTGCAGTTGCCACAGCTGCAAGGTTCTTTTCAAGCTGACATCGCCCACTATTATTCACCACCTCCCGCCATGGTTTCATCATTTTCCTTGCAGCTTTATCCTCATCAATTGCCATATCCCACAAAACATCACCTAATCGTCTCCACTCCTTGACATCAAAAAGAGAATTAGGATCCTGAAAACATCCTTTGACCCGTCCTAATGCTACTAAACCCACGAGTGATTTTATACAATCCACTCCCCGCTTTTCTAAAAAGCGCTGTAATAAATCCAGGGCTACCTCCTGTTCCATCTTGTCAACTTGGTGCTCCTTGTTTAAGGCACCTCTGGTCCTGTGCTCCCTGGATAAGGCACAGTACCGTTACTGCCGACCCGCCCCTGATTAAGGCACCATCGGCCCTTTGCTCCCTGCTTAAGGCAAAAAAAAAAAAAAAATACTCCCGCCGGCTTGTGCTCCCTGTTTAAGGCACTAAAAAATACTCCCGCCGGCTTGTGCTCCCTGTTTAAGGCACTAAAAAATACTCCCACCGGCTTGTGCTCCCTGTTTAAGGCACTAAAAAATACTCCCACCGGCTTGTGCTCCCTGTTTAAGGCACTAAAAAATACTCCCGCCGACTTGTGCTCCCTGTTTAAGGCACTAAAAAATTACCCCCTTTGATATGTTGCTGATGCTCCGTGACTAAGGCACCAGGTGCAGCTCTTGCCAGCAGCCCTTGCAGAGAGCGACCCTCTGTCTCGGTTCAGGTCCTCGGAACGACCTGTCGGAGGCCCACTGTCCGATCGTCCTTGATTCAGCTAGGCGCTGCTGTCTCTGATATTTCCCAGTGTTTGTTTCTGCCGCCGCTGTATGCAGCACCTTTCCATGTCAGCTTCCGTCGCCCCTCTGCGTCAGTTCCGGCGCCCCCCCGCTTCCACTTCCGGGGCCACCCTGGGCTCGCCTCCAGCGCCCCCTCGCGTCCGCCCCCAGGGCTGCTCAGTGTCCACCTGTGGCGTCCCTTCGCGTCCACCCCCGGGGCTGCCGCAGTCGGCTCCTTACCACATCAGCTCCGGTGTCTTTCTGCTTCCCTTCGTGGGGCCACTCACTTCTGGTCTCGGGGCCGCTCCGCCTCCGCTCTCCGGGGCCAGTCACCTCCGTTCTGCGGGGCCGGTCTGCCTCTGCTCTGCAGGGCTGGTCACCTCCACTCTCGGGGCCGCTCTGCCTCCGCTCTCGGGGCTGCTCCACCTAGGCTCTCCGGGCCGGTCCAGCCGGCTTCTCTCCACGTACTCCCCCGGGGCTGCTGGGGCCGGCACCTCTCCGTCTCAGCTCGTGGACCCTGAGCGCTGCTGTATTTGGTGTTTCTCCGGGTCCGTTCTCAAATTCCTCAGTCGTTGCTGTTTTTTTTTTTCCTGGGTCCGCCGCTCCGTCTGTGTTATTCTTCTATGCAGGTCCCTGTTCGGGCGCCATCTTGCGGAGCCGCGGACGAACGACACGCCGAGACGGGTTCAGTGTGGGTGATAGAGCATCAATCAACGTGTGTGTTTATTGGTCCAGGGTACATATATTTATACAGACAATGATAATTATTATGCCTACTAGTCACTAGCTGATTGGCTTAAGCTCCAAAGGTCGTATTCGCACGGTCCACCCACCTGCAGTTAGCTTACAGCACAAGCCTCTCACAACACTAAGTTTCTCATGCTACTATTTCTGATTCCTGTTGACTTGTTTTCAATACACGACAGTACCGTAACACAGTGTTTCTCAGACCACCTTTATCATAACACTAGGTTTCTCAGACCACTATTCCTAATTCCCCTTAACCTGTTTTCGACACACCACGGTACACAGGGCTGAAGCGTCCTTGACATTCCTCATGTATCAGCAGCTGCAAGCAGCTGCAGGCAAACCCTAGTGAGGCTCAGCATCAGCAGCTAGAGCAGGCTCTGATCATACAATTGCTCGGTGGGCTCAGGACCCTTGTCTCTGAGCCATTCTCCAACAGTAGACAATCTGTAAAAGACAGCATTTTAGTGGCTTACTAAATCTTAGCAGCTCCATTTCTGCTGGCTGACTGGGGAATTGATGTGACTTCACCTATCTTCAAAAAGAAAAGCATTAAAAAAGTGCTATTTAGAGTCACTTTCTGAACATCATCTTCTCCTGTTGGATTATATATACATAGGAAGGATGCTTTAGGACAGTGAAAACAAATTTTACTCTTCTTTTTTTATTGTTGACTTCAACTCAAACCCTGTCAGACTCAAGAAGTCCATCAAGCAGGGCTGGACTATCTCAAGTTTAAAAGGCAACTTCTCAAAAGAAGTTGGCACCAGCTTCGACAGGTTTTCCTTTTTAAGCCATTTATACCCTCTCCAAAACCTCCAGTTTTCATAAAATTCACAAATAATTAAATTAGAAACAACAAGATCTTTTTCTTGAAAACAAACTACCCTGTAAAATATGAGAAATAGTGGTGCGCAGTCAAATCCCATAACCTCCAAAACACTGAGTCTTCTACCTCTTTTTCCAGAGTCATCTAGTATGTACTTTCAGCTAAACAGTAAAACCTAATTATGTTTATTATTTGAAAATGTTAAGAGAAATATTTATCTCACACTCAGAAAATTAAGAATTAAAAAGGATTTTTTTTTTTTCATAAAATTAGGAGGCTTTTAATTCCCTGTTACTGTTTATAAATTACTAACTGAAAGTTAAAACTGAAGTTTTGTTTTTTTTTTTAAAGATGTTTTCCTTGACTATTGCTGTGTCCTTTGATTTGTTCCTTTATGATTGCTTATGATTGTTGACTGCTGGCACTGATTTGTATATGTGGTACATTAAGAAAGAAAAAAAGAACTGAAGTATTTTTTTCTGATTAAAAAAAAGTAGTGTATGATCTTTGTGAAGAGATAGTGGATTAAGAATTTTTAATTCAAGGCCTCTTAAATTTGATGGTATAAGCTAAGGTCACCTTTGCACTCCTGATTCAGTCCTTGAAAATCTCATATTCTGGGAAAGCCTGTTTAGTAGTAATCAAGCAAACCAAAGGCATAATGAATAGAGCTGAACAAATAATTCACACTGAATAATTTACTCAAACCTTGTTTCGCATTCTGAAGTGTCAATGAACAGATTCCTTGAATTTTATTTATTCAGAAATACTCAATATATATTAGTTTTAACTGTATACATCAAAAGTTCACTAAGTGTATCTGATTTAAAAAATCAGTCATGGAGATAAACTACAGTTAATTGCATAAAGTCTGTATAATTTTTTTTCTGGTTCTCCAATAAATCAAGGAAATAATAAAGAACCTGTCATTAATAGTAGAATTAAAAGAAATATCCTGGATATTAAACCAATTATCTAGTATGTAAAAATAAGGAGCTCTAGAAAAAGATACGTTGTTTCATCTTCAATGATGCCCTCAGCCAAGAATAAAGAAAGATGAAACAGTGAGATTCTCTGGTGCAAGACTTTAATTTGGTACTCTCCTGCCACATCTCACATCATGTAGGTGTCTATTTGCTTTCTTCAAAAAATGCATTTGTGTTTTTCTTTGACTTATTTAGAATAGCAGATTTAGAATAGAATAGAATATTTCAGTTGGAAAGGGCCTACAATGTTCATCTAGTCCAACTATATTTAAATACCTTTGTGTCAGTACTGTGAGGAGGACCAGGGAACACAGTCGTCCTCTCATATATGAAGCAGCTAGTATTCCAGGTTTTTAAAGTAAATACATACTTTCGTGAATTTCACTGGTATGAAGTTTTGACTATCAGTTTTGTTGAAATGGACCATTAGTTGTGTAGTGTGTAATGATCAGTTTCTTATTTGATTGTGTAGCATGTACAGTAAGACCAAGTTTTAAAAAATAAAAGGTTTTACAGCTAACTCCAGCAATATCTGCTATAGATGACAGGTATCTCATTTCTTCAGTGTGGTCAAATTTATTTTAAGTTTTCTTACATTTAAATATATCTAGACAGCTGTCAAAAACAATGCTTCACTTTGCACGAATATCTACAATCTACCTTCAACATAATGGAGCAGAAAGTCTTGACCATGTTCCCAACTGGATTTTGACCCTGTAGTCAGCTCTCTGCCTTAGTGATTATATTGCTGCTGGTAAATAGACTAAAGCTATATCAAGTTAAGCAAGTAAATGACTTCTACTCACCCATTTAACTGCTGCACAGACAAATATATGCAGATTTAATATCTTGGCTTTCTTACACCAAGAGCTACAAAGCTCAGTCTTACAGCATTTAAATATTCTTCTAAAATAGTAATTATTGAGAATTATTACATCTTTCTCCTACAGAAAATTTTATGGGTTGTTTAAGTCTACAGAGAAACAACACTTTATTAAAATTAATGAAACTTTTCTGTATGTGTCAAGCTGACATCCTGTGACAAGACATTGAGCTATGAATCGACATTTAACATTAATTGTCTGAAATTCTAGAGGTAAGGCTAAGATTTGCTTATGGTTTAAGGTAACCCTCCCCTCCCCATTCTACTTATTAAATTATATAGACATGGTTTTGCTAGAAAAGTATGAAATGAAAATACCAGCAAATCAGGTGACACCAACATACGTAATTAAACATATGAAAGTAGCAAATTTTTAAAAATTATTATGCTGTTACTTTTATCTACTGATAACAAAATGGATAACAGCATTCAGCTCTTCAAAATACTGAGCTCTATTCAGGATAGGAAATTGAAATATAAGGTTTCCATAGTCCTCACTAAGGCTTTAGAATCCTAATGGAATGTTCTAAATGATGTAGAAATGAAAACTACCAACCATCTGGAGTAGAAGCCAGTTAAAGAAAACTTTACAGTCATATTACATTGTATTTAGATTATTGCCTTTAGCCTTTTTAACCTTTGAAATACTATGCTTTTGTTTATTCAAACAAAACGTATAACAAAAATTAAATAGTAAAAATATCCATACAGAACATTGTCCTCATTAGGGTTTTATATAGTATCCTTTTCTTTTTCTTCTTTTTTATTTTCTATACCTTTTTTTTAAATTGCATATATTTTATCTGGTTTAGCACTATTGGACATACTATCTTACCAAAAAGTCAGATTAATTCCTAAAATTAGGTTTTAAATTTCTCTTTGGCATTCAGAACGAATTCCATTCTGAAAATTCACCTTATGATACTTCACCTTAGCAGTATTATTTAACTTCAGAATAAAACCTGCTGCAGTTCAAGCTTGAGGCCTCTGTTGGGAGACTAGTTTTATTTAAAAGTATAGGACTAATAATTGTGTAATCTGGGACCCATTTCCTGTCTGTTGCAGATTTTCTGGGCAATCACTTATATCCATTCAGGCCCAATCTGATGAAATGAGCTATAGAACACTTCCTGCGGGACTCAATCAGCATGTCATTTTACTGGCGTATATAAAATGGGGAAAATAGACACTACCTCTCAGATAAGTTGTAAACATTCATTAAATATTTTAAATTGTAAGATTCTTAAGAGAAAAAAAATATTATAGGACTAATTTTAATATTTAATGTGCAATACGGTTTGTTTTTTTTTTTCCTCTTTCCCAATCACCTTACAGAAGTCCCTTCAGCTATTCATGAAGGGACTGTAAATCCACATGATAAAACAGGTAGTTGAATTTGTGGTAAATGTGGAAAACATTGCTGGTGATGTCTTCTCTATAATCCTGTTCTCTAATACAAGAAAAATACATAAACCTTGTTAAGCCTGCAGGGACTGTATATTCCCTGTCTTTGCTAGAGAAACAAAAAGCTGAAGAATAATTACTCGTGGAATGTTTTCTAAGGAAAGATTATTTTTTTTAATTCAGGGGAAATTACTTCAATCTTATAAAAATAAAAATCAATATTTTTTTACTAAAAAATATTATTTTCCCATTATATATTTAGAATATGTTCTCTGAAGATGCACAGTTGCTTTTGCCAAAGTCATCATGGACCTAGTAGAGCTATTTTTTGACCCTGAAAAGTGGTTCTTATTCGTTTTATCTACCAAGATACATCATGCCCTTTCCTTGGATAAAGAATGACAGTGAAACGTAAGAAACTGTATGCAACAAACACAAGTTTCTTCTTTCATATTCAGCTTTTAAACCAGACTAGCCAGGAATTTATTTGATGACCACAAACTTTATCACATATAATTTGTCTACCATCCAAACAATTAGACTACCTATAAAGTAACACAGAAAGGTAATGTAATGAGATTTTAAAACATTTTTAATATCCAAACTACAAAGTTGCCCTAAAATGGGCCACATTATTATGGCAAACATTCTCAGGCCTTTAATTTTTGCTTCATGTATGTTCAGTGTCAATTTGTTCAATTCTGTATGCTTTTGAAAAATATTTCCACTGTCCTAACTTTGGGTTGGGAGGTAAAGCAGTAGCTGTGGAGCTAGACACCCCTAACAATATCTTTACATATATTTTTTTTCTGTTAAATAAAACTGACAGGTCTGCAGGCAAAGCATTAACTCCTCAAAAAGAGTTCCTAAGGCTTACAGTATATTCATGCATCCATGGAGACTGGTCAAAATAAGATATTGCTTTAAGCTGCACAAAACCAAAAAGTGTTTCCTGAAATTTTGTTACTGAAATTTGCTCTATGGAAGAATACTTGAAAAAAAACACAATGCATTGCCAAGTTTCCCTTAGCAAGTGCCAAATGAGGCGTGGGCCTCAGTGACTATACTGTGTATAGGGAAAGACTTTATAACAATGAAATAATTGAAAATTAGTTCTCTGATATTCAGGGAACTACCCTCTCCTCTGTGGTGCTCCTTTCATGCTAGTGTAACTGCAGGGTAGTCAAAGGACCCACATAAAATGGATGGTGTGGAAAACACGACATTTTCAAAGACCTTTGCAACTTGATGTCAATTGCAGTTTCATCATTGCCTGAACTTGCAGCCATCAAAGCCAGTTCAGCCATGTTTTCAATTCCCAGAAGTGACGGAGAAAACAGTGTCTGACCCAGTACTGAGGAGCTGCTTTTAATACTTGGCACTGCTAACAATGGACATGGTAATGAGACAAAAGAATAAAGCTTCCCACTGAGTGAAACATTTGGGGTGCTTGTCTAATCAATGACTCAACTGAACCCATTAAAAGAGCCCAAGTCCTCTGAGAAGACTCAGATGTGATATGATATCATCGTGCTTGAGAAGTCAAGGAGGTGTTTTCTATTTCCTCTACAGACCACAAGAAAAGTTGCAGAAATTCACTAACAATAGTATGTGTGTTGATTTCTCTATCATAAACATTTGTTTTTATTGTTTTGTTTTCAGATAAGAGAGGAAAGCCCAGCTGGGAGATAGACAGGGAGTCAAACAGAGGAAAAGGAATCCCTGGGGGGTTAGTGATGTTCGAGCAGATGGGGGAGAAGGGAAGACAGAGCAGGAGCAGATGGGAGGGGGGAAGAGACCAGAAGCAGAACAGATGTGGGAGTGGGAGGGGGCTAATTTTGGTTAAAGACAAAGAAGGAAAAATATGAATTAAATTTGTAATTTACATTTAGAATCTTTTTCCCATAGACACACTTCTTGTGTCTTACACTAGAGGAAACTTTTAATAACCTGTAAAACATAAAAGATAGAGTAAAATAGCATCAATGTCACTTGAGCCATCACTAGAAAGTGAAGGGGTCTGTAAGAGATACTCAGCCATGAGGCTTTGTCTCTAAAAAACTGGAAAATGAAGGTTTCCACCTGTACTGTATTCCACTGCACAAAGTACACATTTGGAAAGATATGCAGTAGCAAAACAATAAAGAGGAGACTTATGTATGTGGATAATGAACAGATCTATGAATTTACTGAATTAAAAAGAAGTAATACTAAAATTTATGATACCAAGCCATGAGCAAATTACACACAGTTCTTCCCTAAATAAATAATAAAAAAATATAACCCATGTTCACATGAAAAACATTTTCATTTCCTATGAAGCAACCCTCTATATTTTGTCTAGTTCTGTATTTTGAAGTTACATTTTGTTGCTGTGCTTCCTGGCAGGGTGTATAGGTTGTGAGCGAAGTCTGACTGAGAATGCTGCAGCTGAAAGTTAATTAGTGTGTTGGCAAGCTGTCAGCTAGACTTTTGTCTGTTTGCTTTTCATACAGAAATGAATGAGAGTGGATTCCAGAGGTGTCTGAGTACAATTAAGTATCTCACTCTCTAAAATAAATATTTTATATTACTGCATGCTTTCAGGAATCAGCCAGAATGTAACCATTGATGGTATTTTCCACTGATATCCTTAAATGTAAATATATGGAAGTAGGTAGAAAAGGTGTAGTGCAATTGCATCTGTTTGGTGGAGCATAAAGGGCTAGATTCTGTGACACAAATACAGAATAATTCTGCGTAATCTGCAAACCTGCTCCAGGTTTATAAAGGAATATTGAAGATCACATTCTGGCCCAGATTTATTGGGCCTAATTTAGTTGGTGGTTATACAGCAGCTGAGTGTGTAAGTTGTTAAAAGATTTTCCAACTCTATTGAAAAACTGATAGAAATTTTGGAATATGAATCAGTCTACACCCAGTAATAAACCTTCACCCACAGTAATGACTAGGCACATGACAAAAGGGTGGTTAGATTTTACAGCTCAAAATTCAAGTGAGAAATCAGGAGAGGGTGCAGCAGGGAAAAAGGAGGGCTAAAAGGGTACTAAGGAATGGCAGCCTTGATTCAGGCTGGATGCCACTTCCATGGGAACCCTTTCTGTAGCCGGGTTTCACCTGACCACAGACAAAGAGTAGTTTCTCCATTTGCACAAAAGAAGGTGTTTCAGATATCACAGTCCTCGTAGGTACACATCACCCAAGCCAACAAAAGTCAGAGTTCTCAAGTCGCTTCCCCCTCTTGACTTCTGCATAGAGTATTTGCTTTTCTGTCACAATTTTCTTTTACTAAAAAGCCCTTGCAGTTACCCACATGTTTCTCACACAGCATAAACCTCAGGTTATGACTGGGGCAATTACTGCAGACAGTAGTGTCACAGGATCAGCAGCCAGGAGACTATTTCCTAGTGCTTTCACAGACCTTGGACACTTACACACTGGTGGACCTTCACAGGTGACATGGTGCTCCCTTGAGCCTTCTGCAGCAGCTACTCTTGCAGTTTATGGATGATTGCAGAAAGATCTCAGGGTATATTTTAGATTTTTTCTTTATGGTGTATTTTATTTCTTTTTGCACACTGTCACTTAATTCCCAGGTTGCAGAGTTACGCTTTGGGGATAGGTAGTCACCTCACTCAGCTGGGCTCTGCAGATCTCTTTTTCCATGATCCAAGGATTAGTTCATTCTGAGTGGGAGGATATGATTCCACCCTTCCTCTTGCACAGCAGCTGTACAGAAGACATGATAAAACCCCAACATCGGTGTCAGCTTCCATGTCCATGGGTTCCCTGTAGGAATCAACATCAGCTCCAGAAATTAGGAAACAAAATTATTTCTGTCTTTCCTTGTCTTTTAGGAGAGTATATTCACCTTTGGTACCCAGACATGCTTCAGGTATACCACAAGGGTGCACAAATAAGCCCTGTGGAATAAGAAATGACTGAAAAGCAGAGATTGCACTGCAGCCCAATATCTTGGCCTAGTGTTGTTTGTCTTGCAACCAAGATCCACAAAAAACTGATGTGTCCAAATACATCTGAGGCCCTAGAAACTCATGCCTCCTACCACTGCATCCAGAGGAGATGCTGGCCATCACAGAACAGACTGAGTATCTCTATGAATAGAATTAGATTGTATCAAACTAGTTTTATGGCCTGCTGAAGGAGCAAGCACAGATGATACAGGTGAGAAAAATCTGCTGCAGGCTGGAGTATTATCTGGAGACACCACAGGATACTTTTCACAGCAAATCTGAGTATCTGTTTGTCATCGTTTGAGCCTACTCAGCAGCTAAACGCCCCACAGTCGCTCACCCACCCTCCCCCCACTTGGGAATGAGGAAGGAATCAGAGGGGCAAAGGGAGACTCACAGGTTGAGATAAAAACAGTTTCATAACAGTAACAGAATAATACACTGACAGCAGTGTCAGCGGGTAACGTACCATACAGCTGCTCACCAGCCGACACCCACCTGCTCTCAGCCAGGGATCCCAAACACAAAGACCCCCACAGCCACACTCCCAGAAGTGGCAGCCCCTCCCAGCCCACTCCTGCCTTTATATAGTGAGCGTAAGGTCACATGACATGGACTATCGCCCAATCGGGGCCCATCCCTCCAGCTGTGCTCCCCCCGCCCCCGCACACAGGTGAGGGCACTGGGACCTGGGGAGCCCCTGGGGTCTCAGGGTGCTGCAGCTCCTCCCGCTGCCAAAACAACGGGAACTCTAGTCCAGCCCCAACCAGGACATTGTTGCACAAATTGTATGTGGCCTTGGTGCTGCAGGGCAGACAATATAGAGGATCCCAAAACAGGAACTTCCAAGTTCTTTAAACTGACCAGTAGTATTCAATATATATATTTTTACTCTTTTTAATATTATAAACTTGTTTTCTATAATAAAAATTACAAACTTTCTGAAGCCTCACAACAAAGAAAGTCACTAAAACACCTAGACACAGGAACTCATGTTCTCTTGGGTGCAGTTGTCTTTTACTGTTTGCTTAGCTGGTTTGCGAATTAGCAGAGACTGGGATCAATGCTGGTCCTGTTCTGAGTCCCATTTCTGCTTTGTTTTGAAGTTGAGTGTGAAAGTGGCAGCTCAGAGCCTTCCCAGGTTGTCTCTAGCTTTTACCTGAGGAAGGAAGGCTCCCTTCTGCCCTCATCAGTAGACACATGTGTGAAGTTTAGAGTATTAGTTTATATATTTTTAGAAAGGATGTAAACTATTTGGAGTAGAAATGGTTCGCAAGAGTTTGTATATAACCCACAAGGATTCATATTCATCCCTAGCCCACTAATCCTGCAGTTTTGATGGCTTAAAAGCCTACTACTTTAGAATACTTTGTGTCTGTATCCCCAGCTGGTCCTTAATTATTTCTCTTCTCTATTTATGCGTACTCCAAATCATGTGTTGGTATACAATATCTTTATCACAAATTGATTTAAATCTGTCCAGCTCCAACTCTCAAGAATCCATCAGCATAAAGCAAAACATTTATTTCCTCTCCATCACACGATAGTGCTGAAGCAGTCATGACTTTCAAGCTCCAAAACACATCAGCACATAAATTAGTAAGTGCAATTTATGAGAACAGATTCCTAACAAGTACATTTCTAGCAGCAGTGTATTAAACAGGAATGTTAAGTCCAGGCAGCTTGTCCCTCCAGATTGTCAGTCATTTTCTATCACAATAAGAAGTGAAAGCAATTTAAATATAGGAGTTTCTTTGTTTGAGCCTTTTGTTTTAACAAATGTTGCCAAGGTAGAAATTATGCCAACTGAGAACTGGTTAAGGTTTGCCAGTTTGCCTTAGCTGACCCCAAACCATAAGTTTCTGAGAGCACTGAAATAAAGAGAGAGACTACTGTTAACGTTGCTGAGCTTTCCAGAGGGTCCTAAAGAGACTTCTGTTATCTTTTATAAACACCAGGAAGATCTAATCCAAGTGCCACAAGAGAGGCAGGTTATCTTCATTATGGGGATGAAGGAGTGAACACATAACAGCCTGTAGGATTAATACTGCTCAAAATAAAAGTTACAGCATACTTTTTGGTATAAGCACCCTGTTAGAACACATTTCACCTCAAGTTTAAAGCCCATTAATCTTGTGAAGAGCTGGAAATCTACAATCCATGTCATCTAGCTGGCATGAAGCACATACTGCTCAGCAAAGCTGGTGAAATTCTGATCTAGAGTAAGCTTGTGAATGAGACACGGACAGCCTTAGCAGCTTTTTGCTTCTGGTAGCTGCCATCACCATCTGCTCTCCCCTTTTTTATTCCCTAGTTATTGATTTGGCATCATGTAGTGTAATTTTTCTCCACTCACCTGCAGAGGTAGAGGTGCCATATGAAATAGTACAGCAAAGGTTAAAGACAACATGTTTGCCCTTTAAAAGAGATACACTACCAAATACTAAGGCCACTTTATCAATGTGCAGGCTTGGAGGTAGCTAAAATCTGCTCTTTAGAGATTTCTGTGATCTTGTCCTTGGCTGTGCACCCCAGTTTGCTAGCACCTGGGAGCTGCAGGCTGAAGCTGGCAGGTGGGCAGCTCTGAAGCCTTTGCAAGGCCTCCTTGCACCCTGGGACCCCACTCTTGAATGTCTTAGACATCATGCCCTGAACACCTCGTGCAAGAATAATGAGGATCAGAAAGCATCTGATGCACAGAGACATACAAATGTCTTTCAAATCTCTTCCAGCCTCAATGTGAGGCCAGGTTCCCAGCCTGGCCCTTGCTCATTTTCTCTGCTGGGAACCTGCTGTCCATCCCACCTGCCAGACACATTTCTACCCTTCCCTATCTGCCCTTAAGACATCAGTGGTTTCTGTTCTGCCTGAAGACATCCCCAGGTACCTCCACACACAACCCCAAGAAGGAACAGCAAAGGTGACAGAAGCCAATTGCCAGTCTGACCAGACTCTCACCTAAAATTTAGAACAGCAAATAACTCTTTGGATCCAGGTCCAAACAAGAACACTGTTGTTTTGCCAGGAAGGTCTAAAAAGGACCAAACACCAGTCTGTGCAGGACTGACCATCTAATATCCCCTCTAACCAGAGCATAACTTCTCCCAGAGACCCCTGTGCTGTCCAAGGTCAAGGCTGAACACACAGCAGTCCTCCCCTTTCAACAGCTTACTTAATTTCTACTTCATGTCTTTCTCTGTTCTGAGTTTCCTAGGGAGATTAGTGACGCTGAGAATGGTGCTGAGAACAGGTTGCTCAGAAAAGTTCAATTTTTATTATATCATTTTTGCACACAAAACCAAAGAACAATTTATATGGTAGTCATCTTACTAGGCCTCAGAAATGCTGTAACATGCCAGCTTTCTCATATTCTGTTGTTAGTAAGCTTGTTCTTGTCAGAACTTGTTTGCATGTTGCTCTGGGCTCTAAGCAGCACACATTGCTCTGCACTGGGCTCTGCAGAATGAAACACATTGGAGTGCAACCTTCCAGATGATCTTGGAAAAGCAAACAAAACAATACAGGTTAAGACAAACCAGAGAAGGAAATCGATGGAAAAGGAGATAGAAAAGAGTCATTAATCCTAAAATTCACACAATAAAATTTATAATATCTTGACCCAGGTAACCAAGTAGATTGTTTTAACTACTTCTTTTTCCTTTCCCCAATCACCTTTATGCAGATGATGTAGGAAAAGAAAGGTCTGTGAGTAGATGATGATAAGTTATTTAAATTTCACATGTGTATAGTCACAAATCACTATATACAATTATTTTATTTCTTAGAGTTGGTAAAGTCCCTGAACTTTAAGAATACAGTGGTTTTGGTTTTGTGGTATTTTCCCTCAGTTTATTATTTTAATACCAAGAGCCCTTGTTTTCACATTTAGTTCAGTCTTTTCTATCAATTTCAGGTGAAACCACAGATGGAATTAGAAAAGGCCAAACCACCAGATTATGAAAATGTAAATAAATGTTCTCTACCAAAAGAATGTTTCACCTAGCATTCAGAAAATCCAGTTATGCATGCTTTTTGGAGGGGCTTACATTCCTGTCAGAACAAATCAATGTCTCTCATCCCAAAAACTCATCAGTGAGAAGTTTTAAAAAAGAAAAAAAAGTAGTTGAGCCCAATTTTCAAAAAACCCGTGTCATACAGCAACAGGTGATGACGTGGCTTTTCTCTGCTGTTCACAAATAAGATATGATTGTGTACAACTAAATGAGTTTTCATGCTGTATACAGGCAGTAGACTTCAACTTATACTGTATATCATGGTTTAACCTCAGCCCTCGACTAGGCATCACACGACTGCTTGTTTGCTCCTCCCACCTCCCAGTAGGATGGTGAGGAGAATCAAAAATAAAGTAAAACTCACAGGTTGAAATAAGAACGTCCTGGGTTTGAATGAGTGGTGGAGTTTTTTGGTGGCAGGGGAGGGGGCTATCGGGGCGGCCCCCTGTGAGAAGCTTCTCGAAGCTCCCCCAGCTCTAAGTCAGCTCCACCTCTGCTTGAAAACTGAGCCAATCAGCTGCGCCTCTGCAATAATGTATTTAAGAAGGGATGTGGTAAGGAGGAGTCGGACTTGTAAGGAGGAGTTGCAGCAGCTGTGTGAACACCAAGGTCAGTGGAGGAACGAAGGAAGAAAGGAGGGGGGAGGTGTGCTGGAGCACAGACCCCCCTGTATCCTGTGGTGAGATGGCAGGGCAGCCCCCCCGTGCCACCCATGAAGATCTACGGTGGAGCAGACATTGATTTATGGCCTGTGTTTTTTGCCTAGATGATCAAGGTGCTGTGCCTGACGAAGGCCGGGGTCTTGTGGGAAAAGGTAGCCCCACTGCTGTAGTTCAGCGCTGGGAGGATTGCAGCATGTGGGGGGGTCCCAAGCGGGAGCAGCTCGGGAAGGGCTGCAGCCGTGGGAGGGACTCCAGTTGGAGAAAGTTGGTGACCCACGACGGAGCAGTGTGGGGAATTCTGTGGCCCATGGGAGGGACTCATGTTGGAGAAAGTTTGTGGAGGACTGTCTCCTGTGAGAGGGGGACCACGATGGAGCAGGGGGTAACAAGTTTTGGACACTCCCCTCACCGAAGATGAAGGAAGTGGCAGCACTGACTGCACCCCCCATTCCCTGCCCCTGCGCCACTGTGGGGAGGAGGTAGAGATATCGGGAGCAGAACTGAGCCTGGGAAGAAGGGAGGGGTGGGGGGAAGGTGTTCTCAAGATGTGGCAATGCTTCTCACTGTCCTACTCTGTTATGTGTTGTTAGTGTCTGTAGTAAATGTATGTTCTTTTTTTCTTCCCCTAACGAGTCTGCCTTTTGCTCCTGACCATAAAGGGTGATTTTTTACGCATCCCAGTCCTATCTCGAACCCCAAGCCTGGCTCTCTGTCCTTTCTTATTGCTGGAATAGAAGGGAGAGAGAGTGGCTGCGTGGTGGTTGGCTGCCGACCAGGCTCAAACCACGACAGAACAGTTTAATAACTAAAACAACAACAACAACAACAACAACAACAACAACAACAATAATAATAATAATAATGATGATGATGATGATGATGATGATGTAATAAAATAGTAATAATAATAGTGATAAAAAGGAATATACTAAAAAAAGACAAATGATGCACAATGCAATTGCTTACCACCCAATGATTGAAACCCAAGCAGCGATCTGCCCCTCACAACCAACTCCCCCCAGTTTATATACCAAGCATGACGTTCTGTGGTATGGAATATGCCTTTGGCTAGTTTGGGTCAGCTGTCCTTGTTATGTTTCCTCCCAGCTTCTTGTGCACCTGCTTGCTAGCAGAGCATGGGAAATTGAAAAATACTTCACTTAGAATAAACGCTACTTAGCAACAACTAAAACATCAGTGTGTTAGCAACATTATTCTCACACTAAATCCAAAACACAGCACTCTACCAGCTACTAGAAAGAAAACTAGCTCTACCCCAGCTGAAACCAGGACACTGTAAAACTTGAAGAATCAAAATCCCCTCACATTTGTTTTTCTTCTTTATGTAATTGTTCATATGAATATATGAACTTTACCAGGAAAACATCTTGAAACTAGAATATTTGGATGGAAAAATGTATTCAAATCATAAATTAGAAAGGAATCTTTTTGATCACTTAAGAGAAACACATTTACATTTTCAAATGCAATGATTTGTTGAAGTAGCATATGTTGAGAGATTGCCAAGGAATTGACTGCTTACTCAAGTTCATATTTCAGCTTGTGAACACTCATGAATGAACGTTAGAATTTTGTCTTCATTGCTGCCTAGTACCATCAATCTTTTAATTCTTCACAAAGTTTTAATTACTGGAAACACTTTTTGATGAATTTCCCCAAGGCTTACAGTAAGTGAAAATCAGTATTTAGAAAAACTAGTGAATGCAATCATCCCATTAAGGCATGACGGAAGAACAGTGTTTTTCCTGTTTGTCCTTTGCTATCAGTTTGTTAATTGTAATAGCTCTTTTATCTCTGTCTGTATTTTATACCTAGTATACTCTGTAGTGCTTTTGTACTCAATGGCATTGGATAAATCAATACTTCTGATGTTTGTTCTTGCCTTGATATGTATTCATAAATCCTATTACCATAGAGATTGGAGAGGAAAATACACACCAGAATTAGTCAGATTAATATTTTATTTGTTATATTTGCTTCTCATAGTGACTAATCCCATATTTGGTCTTTAGTATTTGTGATTGGTTAAATCAGTTGACTTAAAAGTATCCAGGACTCTGTCTGAAAGGTCCTTTTCCTGCAAATTAAAATATATTATACCTATATTTTCCCAGTATCTACCAGCTCTATTACAGGGAAGATGCTGATATGACACACCAAAGCATGCACGTCTCCATGTGCACAAGAAAAGTGACACATTTTCAATGAAAATTCATTGTATCTACAGGAAAGCAGAATAATCAAGGTCTCTGCATAGCCTTCTGGAGAGGTGCACAGGGAGGCAGCGAGGCCCTCTTTTCCTTTCCAGAAGACTCAGCTGGATCCTGCACACAGGAACCACAGGATATTGCAGGCTGGATCCATCAAAATTCTTCTTCTAAATCCTCTCATATGGAACTAGTAGAGAACAAAGAGAATACACTGAAGATTAAAACATCAAACACCACTCTGTTATGGCAAAGGAAGATTGCTGATAGGAGTTTATCATTATTGAATGAAATTTACGTCCAACGAGAGAAAAAAAAAAAAAGTAAAATGTGTGACTGCTTAAGGTCTTCTCTCTTATAGATACTTTGCATGTGTATACATTTAGTCACAACAGCTTTAGATTTTGTTTATAAAAATGAATTAACAGATGACAGTGCCATGATTTACCCTGAAGAATTCTACAGGCTGAAAGCTCTAGCTTGTAATTTATGTTTAATAATTTAACACATTAATAATATTTTAGGTTTGGATTATTGAACATAAGCATGGAGATTATTTAAATGAATATTTAATTTTAATTCACCTTGTAAGAAGACAGAATGTGTTTTTAATTGCCAGCAATGAAAGTTAGAAAAATTATTAGTAAAGAAAGTAATTAAGAAAGTGTTCTTAAAAACAATTCATGGGATTTTTTTTTGCTTTCCCCCAATCAGAATGATTATTGTAATTCAGAAAATTAATGTGACACTTGACTTGTTTAAGATGAAAAAACAACCTTGTCATCGAAGCTTCAGCATGAAAAGCTGATGTCTCCGAAATATAATCATGACATTTAACTGAATCAGCTTTAAAGAGATGATGATTTTCATTTGCAGTTTTCTAATAATTTCTTTGCATTACCACAAAATAACATAGGTTTGGGTTTTTTGTTTTATTTTGTTTTTTCATACAGGTAGTAACCTTTATGATACCTGTATTTTCTAAAATTATCTCTTAAGCTTTATATACCATGGTTCTGCCCAAAAGCTCAGGTTTCTTGAAGATCAGTCAAGCCCAGCTTCTAACCATTTGCAATGTGGTAAATGTAATCCTGAATCAGACGCTTGGGGTAAAACTTTGAAAAGTCTCTGAAATTTTTTTGTATATATCATACTTCTGTTTGTTTTTTGTTTTTTGTTTTTTGTTTTTTTTTTTTTTTTGATATGTATTTGTTCTTCTGTTACTGAAGAAGCTATTAGTTTGTGGATATTTTCCTGAAGATTTTTTTTATTTATTCTTGTCCTTAGGATGCAATCAAATCAACCTTTGCCAAACAGTATCTTATTTTTAATACTGTTTCTCTGAAGGTATTATTTGACTGAATTTCATCTCACTGACCTATCTTTCTTTAGAATTTAGAGATACTTTAATTTCCACCTTTTGCCTGAAGCTCAATACATTTTTAGCTTTACTTGGTTTTAGTTTCTATAATTCTTAGATATTGAGGAGCATTTTTCTTCCCAGTTTCTAAACACTGAAACAACCTTCTAAAAGAAACTCCAGAACAAATCTCATCCTTAAAAGTTTTGCACCAGTGTTTACAACTAATTACTGCTAAACTAAATAGCTTGTGATGCAGTATGCCAGAAATCATGCATATCTTTTGTGGGTATCCAATATGAGCCACATATGTGCGATTTTTATTCAAGTTCCCTTCTGTCTAGCCAAATTATCAGATCATTATGGCATGCTTGCCTGTTTGGGCTCCCTTCCAACACATTCTGCATTTGTATCCATTTTTCCCCTACTGGTCACTTATTATGCTGGAGGCTATTTTTAAACATTCCTGACTCCTCCTCATTTAACAATTTTCAAGTATGCAAAACTCTGCTGCAAAGAGCAAGGGAATAAACTCTTCCCCATATCCATGGTGGACAGGATAGAAAATAATGAGTTTAAGTTATAGCAATGAAGGTTTACATTAGATAATATGGAAAAAAACAAAGCCAGAGAACAAAAAAAAAAATCCTTTCCAACTAAAAGGAAGGTTAAGCATTAAGATAGATTGCTTGGGGAGGATATGGGATATCTGTCACATAAGGTTTTGAAAAACAGGTTAGACAAACATCTGTCAGGAATAGTTTAGGTATAGCTGATTCTGCCTTGGGGCAGAGGGAATGGATGAGGTGACCTCTCAAGGTCCCTTCCAGCCTTATTTTCTATATAGTTCTAATTTTTTTTTTTTTTTTTTTTTTTTTTAGCCTGGGACTGGAAGGGTTCTTCAATGCGCTTTCCATTTGCAATGGATGGTCAGATTTCTGTTTATGAAATACAGATGGGATGTTGCTGTGAAGAAACATTCATTCAAATAGAAATTATAGTTAGGAAATTGTTGATTAAAAAATATAATTTAAATGCAAAACAGGGAAAGAATTTTTAGCAAAGTTAATAAAAACAAGAAAAAACACAGAAGGCAGCACTTGAAACCATTAATTACCTAAGGGGCTTTAAACATTCATTAGGCTGTACCACTTGTCCTTGTTGTAAGTGGTATTGACCCTTTAGAAATGAAGTTGATCCAATACTTTCTACTATAACTCCTCTTAGGGATTAGGAGATTTCAAGTATTTTCTCTTGTCTTATTCAGTCCTTGATAGCTTAGAGCCAAAGTGAATTAATTCTTCCCATAAAAAGAAACTATCAAATTTCAAGGAACATAGTTAAGTATATATAGTACATGTGTAACAATCACAGAGTCAAAAAAAATATTTTGTATGCTTAGTTGGAATCAGCTAGAGTCAAGTAACCCTTTAATTCCTGGAGCATCATTTCAAAAATATTATTTTTTTTTTCCTCAAGTACTGTTGTTGGAAATATAAAGCTTCTGTCAGGGAGTTGATAGAAACCTGTTACACCCTCTGGTTCCTGGAAGAGTCTGTGGTGAATGTTGGCCAAACACTGGAAGTCTTGTAACAGGGTTGTGCAAAACAGTTCTTCCCACAAAATATTTGCTGGGGGATTCCTATACATCTAAGGAAAGATGTTTTTCTACCTTAGAAATCCAAAAGGCATTCCCCATGGCCAGGAACAATAAAAGTCGGTTACAGTTGGATCTGCTAAGTTTAATCCACTTCCTTCTAATATACTAAGTATAACTCATTCATTTCAGATATATTTTAAAGATATTTTAAATATAAAATAGATCATGTGGAAAGCAGTTTAGATGTTTTATAAATATTTATCATTGTAACATGTCATACTTCAGATTTCAGGTCAAAAATTCACAAAGCTCAATGTATTTTTTATCTCAATCAGTTGAGTTGTCAGATTGATTTGTTACTTATTTATAAGGGCTTGTAATTGAGCCACATCTTCACACAAGTGATTGGTGATCCAGGAAGTGACATTGCAATAGTGCAGCAGACAAATGTGTTGGTATCACATGAATTTCATTGCAACATGTTGTCTGTTTTATTACCAAGCCCAGAGCTCTTATGTACCTATATATGTTTCTGCTGACAATAGAGTGGTTCTGCCTCTTAATACAGTCTCAATGATGAGAACATACGGTTTCCCTGAATGCTCTGGATCAGCCCAGATGTTAGGCTTTTGTCTGCATGTCTAGTTAAGACAGACAATGCACTACTTTGTAGCTCCAAGTTCCTTTGACTTTTTCCACTGGCCTGAGAGGCCAGTATGGGTCTTGCCAGACTCTGAAACTGGAATGTTATTGGTTAGTACAAATACCTGAAAAACTTTGAAATAAATGTATGGAATGGTCCATTTTGTTTTGTTCTACAGTTTGGGATCTGCTTTTTATTTGTTTTCCTATATCTTTCTTGAAAGACGATATAAAGTTGCAGTACAAGACATTAAGATTCTAGGAAGTGCCATCGATTTGTGTTTCACTGAGGTAACAGGTGTGCCTAATAAATCTTGTATTAAACACAGTAAAGACAGGGTATGACATTAAAAATACTGTTATCAGATTTTAAAAGATATTAGAAATCTGCAGTAATGATGACATAGTAACTCCCTTTCAGGTTCAACTAATTTTCCGTACTTAATTATGATCACACTCTCATGCATTCCAGGATGGTCTAAGAGCCAGGATTCCAGATATATATTGTTAGTTTATTTTTTTTATTTATTGTTGATTCCAGATATGCATATTACAATGTCCTCTGTTCCTCTGTATTCAAACACTGGGCATAAACTTGTTCATAAACTGTTGTTGGTTGTTAGTGAGAAGGGAAATCCAGGCCATGGACAAACTGCATACGCACAAAAATCCAAACCTAACAACTCTCAGACACAACTGAAAAGGTTGAAAAAGAATTATTTAATTTTTTGGACTGTAGAATGGCAAACTACTGAGCCAGCCTGTACCCTTTCCCACATTATTCAATATACAAATAGTTGGTCAGATCATACTTGCTTTCTGACTATTTCTCTACCACCAAATGAGAGTATCCTCTTCACATCTGTGATGAGGGACCAGACAGAGTGAGCCAGCTGTGCAATGAGCACGCAAGCCCACCATTTCAGTTGGCCCACACTGTCCACTTAACAGATACATCATTAACAGGTTTAGATAGACAAAACCCACTTAGCTCCTCAATCTGCTTATGTAAATGTTATTCAGCCATATTGGGCAAGAATTAAAATCAATATTTTTCAAAATTCTGTAGTCAAACTTTAAAATAGCAATTTTCCTAGCATCTAACCATAACTCCACAAGTTAAGTACTTATTAAATATATATATATATGCCTGCAGACAAGCAGTCAGCTTTGAAAAGTAATTGTATTGTTTAACACGATTGTGATGTAAGATATTTTTTCAGAGAAAATAGAAATTAGTTTCTTTGAAGAGCTGTTAAGACATATATTTATGATTGTTTCCTCCTCTTCTTGACTCTTTGAACAAGGAAAGTAGTGTGGTTTTGCTCTGAAGGTCAAGTCTCTATGTGTAAACTTTTTGGTTAACAGCACATGAATCAGATATATACATATATCTTCCTCTAACAGTGGGATATATTTCTTTAACAGATCTACTAGATCTGTTCTGTTTAACTGCAATGGCTATAACTGAACATCTAGATCAGTGTCATACATAGAGACATTATTACTGCAGCTATTGAGAAATTGCTTTGGTGGTCTTTGCTAAATTTCCACTAACAGGCAAATGCAGCACAATAGGGATGTAAATGCTTTGCTTAAATACATCTTTTAGTCTAGATTTATTGTCCAACATATCTGCTTCTCTCTTGAAATTTTAAAGACCAAAGGAGAATAATAGGCCCTTGGTGTAGAAAATCGTGCTGAAGCAGAAAGTAACTCAGTGCTGCAAATGTTATCTGGCAAACATGGCCCACAGGCTCAGTGTTTATAACCCTTATTCCAGTACATGCTTTGCAGTGCACTTTTCTGCCATACATATGTGGAGACAAAAAAAAAGAGATCAATAGCTTAAAACAACCTACTGAAACTTTACCCTAAAGCACAACAAACAGCACATAACCGAAGACTCCCAAACCTGTTAATAGTATTTAATACTCTCTTCTTATTCTGTTCTCAGTATTAAAAAAAAATAAACATACTAACGTTTACTGGAGAGAAAAAAACATACAACCCAGCTTTACCTTATATATACCAGACATGAGACTGATCTGTTTCCTCCTTTTCACTTCCTGAGAACAGAGATATATTATGAAATTGCATGTCTGTTTAATAAGTCTTATTAAAAAAAATTTTAGAAAACTAACCAAACAAAAAAGGTTTGTTCATAAAAGCAGTCCACATAATTTTGTAAATCACATACAAAATAAAAACAGATTCTCTTTTGTATATAATAGCAAAAGGTTCTTTATTTATTATTAACTATTTCTTACTTTCTATTCAAAATATTGCAGTTACTGAAGTAAATCAGCATTTTATAACAGGTTACATGTTTGCCATGTAAAAGCGAGGGATAGAGATGTTTCCTCTTTCTCTTATGTGTCTCATTCAATGAAACCGCAAGATCTCCGGGAAGGGCTTTTTAACCTCTATCCGTTTACCTAACGTTTCTACAGATATCTCCTGGATTTACATGATACCATAACACAAATAACAAGCCACAGAAAGTTCTGAGACTTTCCATAGGTTTCTGGTAGCCCAGAAGTGCTTATTTGCAGAGCATTAATAAAATTGAAGGTGAAGTTATTGAGATATTGTGCCCAGAAATGTTTACATCGATCAGATTGGAAGTTCTGTAATGTTTATTTTTATACTTCAGAGGAAAATAACTGGAAATGCTATACACATTTGATATATGATTCAAGTAATTCTCATATGTTATCTGCCAACAAGACATCCAGGAAAAGCATGCTGTTTGACTGGAGCAAACTGACTGAATCTTGCTTGTGTGTTCCTACAACAGTTGAGGATTTCAAGGCCATATGAAACCAGAGAGTGAATAGCTCCCAAGCTTTCAGTTTCTTTCTGGAATTAGCTCCAGTGTCGAATTTTGAAAAGATTATGCACAGCATCTTAATATTTAGTTATAAGAGTGCATATGAGAAATAGTCATTATAGCTAAACTCCATAAAGTATATTTGATAATTTTCTGTGTTACCAAGATTTCCATTTGTGTTATAGTTTGACTGCAGTCAACTTACCAGTTACATTAACAGTGATTATAGTATCTAAATGTCCCATTCGTGATTTCAGATGAGGAAAGTATATTTTAAGAAGAATTATTTTACCTCTAAAGGTTCAGATTAAGCAGATGAAAATATTGCAGAAGTTAAGGCAGTCTGAAGAATTAAAGATTTTTCTAACATGCTATATTTGAAGAACTGACTTTATCCTTGTTTAATAAAAATATATTTCTGCATTCTTATGATGAGGGAATAGGCAAACTTTGCACTGCATAAGTAAGATATTGTATTCAGTGACCACCTTAAAGAGAAAGGATAATCATGCATGAGTAAAAGCAATAATATGTAGAAATTTACTGAAAGCTAACATTTCTAGTCCATTACCACATTGATAGTTCATGTAGGGTCAAGGCTTACAAGGAAAGGATTATATAATTACTTAGGCAGGGTTTGATACATCCATTATAATCCACTCTTAATTGATATTTACCCACTTTTCTACATTACTGAACAAGTTTTTAAGAAAGACTTGAATTTACGAATGAAGGTGGTTTGGCAAATAGGTCCTGTGAAAGTGTTAACGTTCTTCTCAGTAGTGAACATTAACAAGAAGAGACATTTTAAGAGTGCTGTATCCTAAAAGAAATAAATTGCTTGAAAGGTCAGAGAATTGTTATTCTCTGACCACCAACAACTGCAGTAGATTCTTCTCAAGCAAAGCTGAAAACAACTTACTTTTGGGAAGTGAAAAAATTATATTAGAATTAGAATAATTAGGATAACAAATTAAAAGTTAATTTTAAATATTTTAAAATTAATAAAATAATTTATTATATAAGAATCTGATTAAGTTGTACTTGGCTAGATCAGAAATTCTGATGAAGTTGTACTTGGCTAGATCTTATAATTCTTTGATATGTGTTTAAGGCATCTGAGTAAAAGCTAAGCAAGAAAGGAAATACATAGGACTTCAAAATCTTGATCGCACTTATTTCAACTTTTCACCTGTATATAATGAATTCCAATTAACCTGTTTCTGAGTTACCTCAGAAAGAATAAGGAATTAATAATTTTTATATCACCTACACAATTCATTTTTCCAGTTGAGCTAAAAGATGGACAGACAGATACAGTGAAATGGAGAATTGCCATGATTATTTTGAAGGCCTAAGGATATTAGAAAGACTTTTCCTAGAAGCCCTCCTAAATCTGAAATGCTCATGAACATTTAAGTAAATAGAAAAAACTATCAGCACTTCAGCACTCTTTTTTTTTTTTTTTTTCCACAGAAAGAAGCTCAAAGCATTGCTAAGGATTTTCTAATTCCTGCTGATTTTGTTTTTCTAAAAATGTGTATAGATTTCTTCTACCTCAGATATTCATAAATGTTATTAAAAATGAATGACAGGCCAGATTTAAATTGAAATGTCAGATAGTTGGTTTCCTACTATTTAAAAAGTAATGACACTTGCATAAGAAGCAAGCTAAATAAAAAAAAAATGTTTTGGAATTAAATATGATATGAATAGCAAAGTATAAGAATTGAAGTATTATGCCTGTAAAAAATGTATTTACACACTTGTATGGATTTAATAACATAACCTTATGAAGGACCAGGTTGACTAATTCTGCAGCCCATTTTGTTCATTAATCATACCATACCTTTTGCTTTGTTGCTCGTGTTCCACCATCACACCTCAGAGGGGAAGTATGTTAATTATACCAGCTCTGCTGCTGCAGTCACTTAGCACACTGGGGGGTAGCAAGCACAAGCTAGCACTCCCTTAAGACATTGGTCTGCTTCCCCACTGCTCCTGATAAGAGCAGGAATCAGACTTCACAAAATCAGATCTCTCTGCACAGGAAGGGTCAACTGTGCAGAGCCCCCCCTGAGGCAGAAAAGATTTTCTCCCTATCAAGGTATCTTCACACTTTGAGTATTTCTGCTAAGAACTGAATTACTTGTGTCCCTCTGTATCTGACTTTTGCATTTTAATAAACTGATAAGATCATCTGTACTAATAAATTCTAAAACCAACTTTAGAGCAGCTTGAATCCTTAAAATTTTGGGACCAATTTTCTTACTTTTAAAATTAGATTAGAACTGTCACTGCTATAGAGCCTACTTTTAGAAGCAAAACCACCTCTGCATACTGTAATTTAAAAACAAGATCCTCAATGTACCCCCCCTTCCCTCCATTAACCCAAGGGACTCCTTACACCTTTCTCAAGGGCAGCTCTCATACAAAGACTCTAGGAAAGAGGAAGTCTGAACACAGACCATTTGTAGGAAAAACTACTCCAGTACTTAAAAGGGTACAGCTCAGAGTACAAGAGTGTGAGATACTGCAGAAAATCACACCTAGTGTTCACCAGGCTTCCAAGTATTTAAGGTTTAAGAAGGAGGTGTGAGACATTACATGCTCTGTGACCTGATTTTTAACTTGTGCAAGAAAAACTGATGCTGCATGCTCCAAAGACCTTGAATGCATGATAAAAAAATAACCTCTTTAATTATTTCTATAATTCCACAGATAGACAGTTAACAACTTGATTTGCCCTAACCTGATATTCTCAGGTATTTTACACATATCTCACCAGTAATATATAATTTATGCACCTTTAAAAAATATTTACAAACAGAAAGTTTTCAATTAAGAATATTTTTATGCAAATATAAATAATATACCCAACTATTTGGTGATGATTAGAGCAAGAGTAGCCTTAAATAACATGTGGTCACAGTAGAAAATTTTTTTCTACACAGAACAACAGAAAAGTCTAACAGAACCTGAACAACGCCTTTATAAATTTAACCTTCTATTTCAATTTTTATCTAGAAGAAAACAGGATTAAAAGTCTTGAATTATAGGTGACAGTTACTGAATGTTGATATTATTCTACTGGAACGTAAGCTACAATTGTTGCTTACGTATCATGTGCTACTATCTTAGGAAAATAAGATCATAAATGAGAAGTTTCAATAGAGAAAGACACTAAACTAGTCCTTTATATTTAAAAACAATAATTAAGGCTGAAAGATCAAAATCCTTGAATAATTCCATACCCCCTATTAAACCAAAAGAACTATGCCTTGCTGAGCCCAGTTTTATAAAGTATCCTGATGAGACTAATTGAGGGTGGAATAAGAAAAGGACTCATGTCAGCTGTGTATATTGAGGATACAGAAACAAACATGTATGCATCTTATTTGAGGTGTTTGGGAAAAGAGGGTGATTGGAATTTAGTTAATTGGTTTCTTTTTCATCCCCTTCTTTTAGGAGATTTTTGATTTCTTTGCTTTGCATTAGTTGTGAAAATATTTACAATTATATTCTAGGGCTTATTTTTCTATAGTGTAGTCTATAGTTTGCTTCTTGCTGAAAATGAAGACTTGTGTTGCAGTTGTAGCTAGGCAATACATAAATTACCGTTTGCTATAAACAGGTGCTCATATTCTTTCTGTTCTTCTCTATCATGAGTTCTAAATGACTAATTCTTCCATTTTCCTCATGAGTTTTGGGAGGTGAAATTTTTCCTCTCTAGTTGATCATATTAGACTTTGATGTGTCCTTGTGAGGGACAGAACTACTTTAAAAAGGCTCAGGTCTCTAGGTCTTTTTTTCTGATCTTTTCTAGGTATAAATAAACACTTTTTTTATCCTTAAAGTCGGACTTTACATTTTTGGCCATAGGATGGGTAGCTTAGAAGCAGATTAAATAAAATCTTCTATGAAAAAAAAAGATCCTGTTAGATCTGTTAAAAGATCTTTCAAATATTTTTTTTTTTTTATCCCACTTTTCTTAGAAGCCTCACTGTTATGAAAACTGAGATTTTATGAGTGCTTGTTTGGCTGTTCCTTGAGAAGAAAATTTTAGCTGAAAATGAGCCTGTCTTTTCTGAGGCCTCAATATTTCAGTGGGTTTTTCATTACTGTACCATGTTCTCATGTTTTCATAGAGTTGGACAACCCACTGATATCTAGCATGATATACCTTTGTGGTAAATATAATCGTAAATAATGCTGTAAATCTCCCTCCCCTGAATATGAGTCTTGGCTGAATGATCAAGACTGTATAAACTAACATCATGTTGTAGACCCCATTAAAACAGTAGCTTGGCTTGCCTCTGCAGGTAGGACAAAAAAAATGAAGGGTAACCTGATATCAGCACAATATTTTAAAATTAAACAGAGGTTTACATCTAAACTGATAGAGCTGGTCTTAATCAGTTGGACTATGAGAACAGAAGAACGAAATTATCCCTCTGTTTCACAATCCAGAGACAAAAAGGCGAGACAGAAAACGTAGAAGTTTCATATTCTAAAGCTTCCCACAGTTTAACTGTTCAATATATTGTGTTGTACCAAGATATTCTGAAAACTAAGCAAATAGAGTTGAAATTGCTTATGAATATAATGCAGGTTTGCGATATTTCAGGCCTGTTATTTACTGAGTATTTGCTGATGTGGTTTTGTTTCATAGAACTGCATATTCAGGTATATAATAGTGGTGACACTCAGATTGCATTCAGGTTACATCAGCATATCTAGTGAAAAAGTCTTTTAAGGGAAGAAATATATTATTTCACAGTAAAGGATATAAATCTGCCTCTTGATACATAAGTATTAATTTAGGATTGTGAACTTGCACTCTTCAAGGCCTGTGGTGGATAGCAGACTCTGTGTAGTGGAACAAATTCTGTAATACCTTCACAAGGCTCCTATCCCTGAGGAGCATTGATAATAGGGAGATATATACCTTGCTTTTCAATTACTGAAGCTGAAAGAGGGTCTTTAGAAAGTCGTGAACAAAAAAATCCCAGCAAGCAGGAGTAAATAGGGAAATCATAACTGAGCTGGCTGTGCAGCAGACTCAACTCTTGATTGCCTTGTTTTATCTCTCCAAATGACTGTAAATTAAGTTGAATGTGTAACTTTGTTCAACAGGGCACTACTTTACTATAATATCAATAGTCACAGAACTTCAGTATGCACATTACTGACATTATGGAAAAGACGTGAATATCTTTTTATCTGATCAATTCAGACTGACTCCTGTTTAGTGTATTTGGGTGAGTTTGTGGATGACAAAAGGAGTCAGGTAAACGCAACTGGAAGTTTTGTATCTGATGTCTGTAATGAAAAAAAATCCCACGGCAGTGACAGTTTCCAATTTTTTTTTGCAATAGTTAAAACTTTATACCTGGTTTAGCTAATTAACAGATGTTTCTATCCCTTCAGGGTTGGTGTGGATTGCTATCGTGGCATATTGTTTTCTTTTTCAACTAAGCATTTTGCTTGAAATATAACTATTTGTTTTCTTTTATTGAAATCTTGGGGTTTTTTCTTGTCCTAGTAGACAAGAGTGCGCTTGTTAAGGAAAGGTGGCCAAATTTTTCATGAAGTAGTTCAAGAAAGTCTGAATAAGTAAGGTGGAGACTTGTGAATAATCCTTTTGGCTATTAATGGTGCATTGGTCTTCTCCTGGTAGTGATCTACTCTTCTCTATATCTTAGTGATCTTAGCCATCCCTCAAACCAGAACTACCCTGAACAGCCTTGACTAAGAGGCCACACATTTCTCCCCATTTATTTTTCTCTCTGAAAAAAAAACATTCATATTAACACTGTAAAAATAGTAGTACTGAATAATATATCTCGTTCCTTCATGACTTGCTATCTATCATTCCTTTTCTTTATGGAGAGTTAAGAACAACCTAATCCATTAAAATAACATTAGACAAATATAACCATGTAAAAGTTATCTATGCTGTGCTATTAGAATAATTTCCTTTTGAATGCTATATTGATTCTTCTGGCCACTAGGGGAAAAAAGTTGCATTGGAGGTAGAGTGCTTGACCATACAAGTGTCTTATCTTATTCTCAGATAGTGATGTAGGTGGTACTGTGTAAACAAGATAGTTATTTGGCTGATTACAATAGGTTATCACAAAATCCATAATTTATTTTTCACCATAAATATTAGAAGCTGTACATCCATTAATAAGAAACTGTTGTGAAAAGGCTTAGAATGTGAACAAAGAGAAAGAAAAGCTGTGAGAAACATTCTTATCCTTATTGCATAGGTAGAAAAAAAGAAAAGAAACAGCTCTTATCATTTGAACAGCGTATGTAAAAGATTACAGTCTTCCTAAGCTATCTCCCTCAGTAACCTCATTTATTTGCTGTGGAAATTGGACAGGACACTTCTTGTCTCTGAGTGTCTGTTTTCTGCTAACTTCACCACTTCTGTTAGCTAGTTGGTCTTCAGTAAGTGAATTTTGATCTCCAGGGCCCTGTGAAGAACAAAACAAACTGAAACCATGACTGGCATCCCATCACCTAGTGGTAATTCTTCTTGATTTGCAAAATAATTTGCTAAAAATGACCTCTGTCTAGATGTGGGATTTTTTTATATTCAGTGACTTAGTATGTGAGCTCTTACTTCATTATGCCAGCATCATATCTTGGAGGTGCAGTTCTGAACTGTCTCACCAGGTAACTACCAAACTTGAGTGGAATTTTTTGGTCTATTTGCCTCTTGAATTTCTTGTTTTACATAGTATTCCTAATTTCTTTCATACATTATGAATTATTTTCTCCATAAATACCTTTTTCTATCTTAGCTTGTTTATTTAACTTTCCTTAGTATGAACACTCACCAGTAGTTATTTCCCTTATTGATTTTACCTCAGTGATTTCCAAAGAAAAGAAGTGTTTACATAGGATTCTTGATATATGTTCTAAATACAAATATGAATGAAAACAGATGTGTTCCCTCACTGAAAAAAAAATATATCAGATGATGAGGACTCCAAACTGAAGTAAATAACTATGACTTGACTGCTCCTTTATGCATCATGGCAAACTTTATCTCCCCACGTTCTCAGAAGCAAAACTGGCATCAGCACTGATTTTCCCCTAGCTTATGATCAGGTGGCAGTCTTGTCCTTTTAACATTTAATTATTATTTGCAACCTTGTGACCATATGTGTCTCTATCAATTATGAATATGATGAAAATACTAACTCAGAAGCACTGGATGATGATGCAGTGTTGGCTTTCCAAATGTAAAAATGGCCTAAAATAATGACTCTGAGATTTTAGTTCTAGTCATTTCAGGCAGGTTAGGTCATAAGTCTAATGACAGCAAAACTATTAACACTGTCAAGATTACTACCCCTTTAAAATAGTCTGCCTTAGTATACATTTGATTAAATGAGAAACACTGTTCCTTTTCCCAGAATCCCAGGCTGGCAGTGTCAATCTTAGTTGTGTTAGAGGATACTTTAGTGTAGACTTCTGTATCACCACAGACACACTGTCAATATTCATGTCCTTGTATGGAAACTTGCTAGTGTACGATGGGAGGAACGTGACAAATGAAATATGTTCTTGCTAAGGTATCAATAATCATTTTTCCCTTCTTCTTCCCACCCACCCCCCATTGCAATGGCTAGCTCAACCAGCTGGGCTATTTAACACCTACACCAATGATACCTTTTATTGCCTCTTTATCTTGAGAGCATATACGCTTGCAGTCATTCAAAAATTTAGTCCATACTGTGTGATGACATCAAAGGTATAATGAGCAGCAAATCTAGACACTTAAATGTACATTTCAGATTTCACTGAAATACATACTGAAAGTGAGATCCAACTTTTTTACAAAGTAATCATAACTGGTTTGAACTACAGTATTATATGATTACAACTGTGGCAGTTACAGACAAATTTTAAAATAGACACAAAAGAAAATTTCATTTTTATTTGTTTTTAAGTGGACATTTGATTTCAGCTTCACAAAGACCAGGTTTAGCATGTGAAGCCTGATTCATTTGCAGTGCTTTCATGCTGTCACAACTTGTGGAGCATCAGATTGGTTGTTCAAGATGTTAGAATGCTAAAATTGTAATTTCAATTTTTCTGCATGTCTTCTTAAATTCTTTTTAATGGTGTGGCTACACTGGACACAGCATAAATAAATAAAAGCAAAACAGGATTTGCATTTAGAATGCTCTAAAATAATGTATTCTTTTGGGTATACTTATAAAGGTACCATATATCCATTTGTTTAAATCAAGATAAGAATATGGAAAGCAAAGCAATTTGATTAGGTATTAAATTCAAAATGTTACAAGAATGTGGTCTAACAGCCAGTAGGAACTTAAGTGAGGCTACTTATATGGCACTGTCTAGAGTGGAAAATTAAAATGACAGGTTTAAGAGATAAAGACAATCTTGTTCTTATTCAGCTTCAGGGTCCCTGCCAGTTTCTCTCTTATGAGGTGTAATGTAATTTTACATGCACATCTACTATAAACAGTAAGACTTTTATAGATATGTCAAAAGGATACCATTTGATGTGAAATAAAATAAATTAAAACCTTGTAAAAGTTCTATAATTTATTCTTATAGGCATTTCCCTCTGAGAGACATGGAGCAAAAAGTAAAGCCTGTATATTTTACCTAGTGTATAGTCAAGGTAATAAACTATAGTTTTCAATTATGGAAGATAAAAATTCTGCCCTTAGCTAAGCTAATAAACAGTGTCATTAAAGCTTATGCAATTTTAATTAATGAATATCTAAAGTTTTTAGAGCATTTCATTTCTGGTTAATAGGTCTCAGTGACATACATGTGAGTATGCAACTTGCCTTTTCCTCTTTTCCTTTAGGTTACTTTCACCTTGTTCGGATCTCAAAGTTGTAAATAGTTACTTTTTTTTTTTTTTTTTTCTTTTTTTTCACCCACCTTCTTTCTCATCTGACTCAATCATTACTTGATTTTCTCACAATTATGAAGAAATTCCACTTGAGGCTACAATAGGTGTTTGCCAACTTCCTCTAAAACAAGACAGCCTCCTCCCATCTCCTTCTGACAATGACATCAGAAAAACATTTATGGTTTAGAGATACTTGGCAAGTAACTGCATTCCTTTCCTATCAAGTTTTACGGCTTTTATACAGCCAGCACAGCCCACTTAATCTCATACTCATTCTATACATACTTTTTTACTGGTATTTTCCTCCATACCCTCTTATAATTAGGAACTAGGCCCCTGAGGGCCCAATTAGCCAACATGTGAATGTAATTATAACCCTTGAAAATGTTTTTTTCCATGTGTGTCTGTGATATGACTTTGACCATGCATAATGTGAACCCACTCACAAGGAAAGTTAATCCCCTAATCATTTGTAGAGAGAGTTTTTTTCAGATTTATAAGAGGAATACAAATGGTTATAGAATTATCATAGTCTGGGTAGTGTAGTAAATATGTAGTGCTCCTGTGGCAATACTGAAGAAATAATCCAAGTTTCAGAATTCTTTAGTACCTCTCTATTTCCATTGAATTATATGTTCTGTGACCCCGATAATGTGTCAATAATACCTGGATTTACTTTGCTTCTGGGATTTTAAAATTTTACTTAAATATTTGAGATTTAACCTGCACATTATTTCCACCCTTCTCTGAGGCAATGGGTTACAGAAACTTCCATTCTCAGGCTCTAGAACGTGTCGAAAGTAAAAGCCAATTTTTTTAAAATGCTATTCCAAATATATTCTGAAGTCTGTTTCCTTCACATTATTTTTGTGATGCTCTCTGAATTAATGGTGACAAATCTCCCAAGGGTCTGGATACTTTTATTTTGCTTCCTACAGTTGGGTAAAAATTTTATTGAAAAAAATTTCAGTTTTGTTTTTTTTTTTTTTTTTTTAAGGACTGTTACTGAAATGAATAATAAACATTAACTTGAGTGGACAAGCAAGTCTGGTACAGAATTAGAAGTCTTCTAGGCTAATACCTGGGGGTTTTATGCTGGCTTCCTTACTATATGTCTACAAGATACAAAACCCCACAAGAAAATAAATCTCTTCAACAGTAATATCTAGCACTATGTCGGTAATGTCCTTACTGGGTTTGACTTGGTTAGGAAAAAAGTCATGTGCCTGCTGAAAAGAGAAATGACATTTTTTCTTTGGAAAGATGATTATCTCTGTATACAAATATTGTACAAAATTTATATGGGAAACCAAATAAACCAAACTCGTGAGAATATATCAAAGCTAACAAACTTGCATTGATAGCTTTGTTGTCAAAATGGCCTATTATTGGATCTTTCTTGTCTGTAGGGTTTAGGGTATTTTAACTTCATCTCTAAGGACATTTAATCATAAAATGACAAAAGAGTCCTAGAAATGTGTGGCTGTTTAAATTGACTCCTCTGAGATGTAAGAGGCTGGCATTATGGAAGAGCCTTGGTGTATCAAAACTACTTATGGTTGGCACCTTCCATTTTCATTAAAAATGAAGGTCTACAGCAGATGGGCTTTGAAGATATTTTTAAGATTTACGTGCCAGCCCATGGGAGGGCTCCAGTGCAAACAGTTCCTTAACAGAGAGTCAGAGCATGCTAGGTCAGGGGAGGGGAATGGACAGCCTGTTTGTTATACATTAGGATCCTTTCATGCATTTGATGGTGTTAAATTTAATTCTTCCTGTACAAACAAGTAATTTTAATAGGGGAAGCTTACATCTCTCAAGTGCTTGTCCTGTACCAAATGTAATGTTTAAAGACATAATAAAATAAAATGCATGGAAATAAACAACACTCTACAAATAAGGTTTTCAGTCATGTCACATCCTGGCTGCAAACGGTATGTTTGGTCTCAGGATTAATTTCTCAGTTTGGGTCTATGCTGAAGCCACGGAACAGGATGGGAAAATTGCCACTGACTTCATTATGTGTCATGAAAATCAGTCCCCTCAGTGATGATAACTTCTTTTCAAGGCAGTCTACCAGTGCATGTCATAATATATAAACAAGGGAAACATGGAGCCACTTAAGGATAAATTGTGCCTAAAACTACACTGAAAAGGCACAGTCCTTTTTAAATTTGTCTTTATGTTACTAGCTAAAAAAAGTTGTTTTTTTCTTTGATTTAACTGAATTAATGATTTATACCAACTATGACCCTTCAGTATTTAAATACTAAAGCTATCAGGAATCCTTGGAGAGTTGAAAAATGTCAGCAATTTTGACTGCTAATTCTATGAGTTCTGTTTAAGCTTTCACATTAGATACTTATCAGACTGCTGCAACAGACTGAATCTGCTTTCTATCTTTGAGGTCTGACAAAAAAATCAGTGTCACACCAATGCATCTCCAAATATCCTCTTTGCTTCCCTCTGATGGTATGAGCCTTCTGTTTCACCACTTAAACTTTCACATTCAATTGGTCTTTGCATGGGTTTTCTGAGAAAATCATTGGTCTTCACCACGTATCTGGATGCAAGTCTCAAAAAAGAAATCAAATCAGCCATTTTCTGATCACTCAGGGATATTCTTTGGGACCTCATGGACGTAAGACATTCTTGTGCATCTTAGCCTGAATTTTTGAATCTTGTAGTTTCAAATTTCTGTAATTTCTGACCCTCATTCCACATCTAAACAATGTCACTCTGTCCTGCTGTGAAAGCAAAATTATAATTTCCCCTCTATGGTCCCAAAATTCTAAATCATGTCACAAATATATTTCTTGTAGTTTTCAAATTTCTTTATCTTTTTCCTTACCAAAACTTCCAGGTTATTTTTTTCCTCTCTTTGGAAATTGGAGTGTGGAAAGACACCAAACTCTTGCAGAGAGGCATGAGAAAATTAGGTCTTCTGAGAAGGATGCCTTTTGTTCAAATCTGTTTTAGTCTCTATAGACTACTGTTAAGATTTAGTAGCAGATTTGTTCTCAGATCTATGAAGGTTTATAAAAGCCTTGTCTGTAAGGCCAAATACCTAGTTGCACATACTTACAGAAATACTGTAATGTTCAAACTCTGTGTCATTAATTCATTAATTCTATATGTTTCCTAAATTACAACAAATATCAACTGCACTAATGACAGGGGATTTTTGTGCTGCAGGACAAATCTGTTAAGAAATTTATATAAGACAGTATCATGTAGAATCTTGCTAGTCATTAGATCTTTGTGATATTAGGCTGCCTATAAATGAGATACTCTATGTCTTAGTTTAAACAGTTGATGTCTTTTTAGGTTCCTAAGCTGAATAGAAAGATCGTTTGTAGCTAGGAAGATTTTTAGCTACTGGATATAGATTAAAAATGTTTGATTATGTTTGCTGTCCTTTTAAAAATATGTTTATCTATCTTACATTCACTTTGTTCTCAGGGTGTTTTAGGGTAGCCCTGTTCATTAAATAGGGCTGTACAATGTTAAGTGCTATAAAACATGTTGCAAAAAGCCTAGAGTACAAAAGGCTGTGAATCACTTACTGGTAGATAACAGTAATAGTCATGACACAGTTTGGCTCTGATAGTGACCATTTGTGCTACCAGCCCCAATTATATCTGAGTCAGTGACACCAATAAAGCAAAGATCTTGTTTGTTTGGTGGATTTTTTGTTGTTTTTTTTTTGTTGTTTTTTGTTTTTGTTTTGTTTTTTTTTTTTTGTTTTTTTTGTAAAGAAACCCCACATTGCTATTTCAGTTAACTTAAAAAAAAAAAAAAAAAAAACAAACAAACAACAAAAAGTAGGGCCCTGAGTTTCTTTAAAGCATTATGACACAGAGCCACATCCAGGTCTTGTTTGGGATTTTCTCACAGTGGCCTGCTATGGTATGCCTCCTGTATTATTTGGTGATCACCAGCAATTTTCCTTCCTGTTTGTAAAATTACAGGTTTCTTCACTTGTCTGGTAAAGAGTTTGTTTGTGTCTCTGTGGATACTCCTCACATTATGCATTTGGACCAGCAGCAATAACTGTAGCAACAATATGTCTATCAAGAACTGAGGAATCAGCAGAAAAGCAACAGCAAAAGCCAGTTATTCATCATAATCACCATCATTAGCAGAAACATAAGATCCAGAATGAATTCCTACAAGACTCATTTGTTTTAAATAGCCAGTGTTTTGGATGGGTAGTGTGTTGTTTTTGTAAGACTTCCTCATGCACTTACAGGAAGAAAAATGTATCTGTTTTGCGAAGGGAGGTGGTTGAGCTTTTTTGAGGTGTGGTGGTTGTCATTGTTTTAAGCTAGAATAGGTATTTTTATTGTTTTTATGCAAAGGGACATCATTTCTCCATTAAAAGAAAGACTAAGTATAAGTTAGTACTTGTATAGTAACAGTTTTGTGTAATAAAATACTAATTTTAGGGAATGGAAGATTAATTTATCGACACTGAACTTTAAGTTACTTATGTAATGAGTGGAGAAAAGTAAGATCCTGAGTGACTTAAATCACTATTTAGGGAAGCCATTCTGTCTCCTTTGGCTATGAAGATATCTTCACTCTGTTAGATGTTACTAATAATAGCAGAAGCGTCCCCTTTTGCATTAATGAAGTTCTAGCTATGCATGCAAGCATACATTTTATGGGTGAAACTTTATCAACAATGTATATAGATTGTAACACAAAAATGAGGCTCAGCATTCTAAATTCTAGGGTATAGTAAGAAAAAAACAAAAGGAAAATGTCACCAGAGCTGAAAAATCTACAACATTGACATTAGACGGGAAAAATGACATCTTAATTGAGATTTCAGCTGCACAAAATGTGGAATAGTAAGGAACAAAAAGTCTTGTAAGATTTACTTCTAATCATAGAACAACTGTATTACTAAGGTTAAAGTATAGTGAACAAGCAAATAGGCTCTTCTGTGTGAATTAAGTAAAGGATTCTCCCTTAGTTTTCTGGATTGCAACAGTCCTTAAAATAGATGAAATAAACAGCAGCTAACAGGGAGGAACCTGACTAGAAAAGAGGAACCCATGCTGAGATTCATGCTGCTTCTATTGGCTCAGCTACTTCTGAACTACATTGCAAGTGCTACAAACCAGCACTCCATTTGAGTTGGGCTTTTTCTGACATGGTGTTTCTTTGTTCTTATTTTAAGTAGGGGATGGATTTTCTATTTGGAGTTGACTTTGACTCAGAACATGACCAATTCTCATTCCTCCCTAAGGACTGCATTGTTTGCCTAGAGGTTTTATTTCCAATTTGTAAATTCATAGAAACACAAAACCTACAAATATTTGCTGCTACAAATATATTGCGGAGTCTCACAAAGTTCTCTTGGGAGTTTACCCGGGACCTGTCTGTGATTAAAATAAAAAAATACTGAATTTAACTGGAGACTAAGAATCAAGCCACTGTCCATTCTACTGCAGAGAAAGGTTGTGTAGTGTATTAATTCCAAGATGTGCATGCATAACATTTGAATTTGTTAAAGCATTAATATTAACATTTTAATTACTGATGAATCTATAAATATTTATTAAACAAGGTTCACATGTTTTCAGTGCTCTTTGTTCTCACTGGGCCAGAGCTTGACCAAAGGAACCTAGTGAACAAGTGTTTCTCAGGTGCAAATATTACTCTTCAAAAAGTGCAGAATTTTAAGTGCTCCCTGTCCCATGCCTATAGGGTCATGCCATCACAGTCTTCCAGACAAGTGCATTGGAATCAAAGACAAATTACCTCAAAAAGAACATTCTAGAGGAATGGTTTAAAATTCTTTCTAAGGAAAAGAATCATATCTGATAAATCCTATCAGCTTCCTTAATATTAGCTGTTCTTGGAATTTAAAATGGAACAATTTATCAGCCTCCTAACACTGTGAATCTTCAAGTACCTTGTGTGAACCTATTTACACACTTTTCAAAGAATGACAGTTTAAAAAGACATTAATCTAATGCATTATACAAAATTAAATATTTGGAAAAAACTCCAAACACAAGCAATGGAGTGTTCTCAAACTCTAATATCTGAATACTAGAGAGACTTCGATTGCTAAAAGGGTGGAGAATAAGGCACATGATGAAAGTGTGTTCAGAAATAATGAAAGGCATAGTGAACACTGATCAGTTCTTCTCTGATCAAATATTTTATTAGAGTAAGGGGATCTCTACTGAAATCAGTTCACAGCAAAGTTAAATTTTATATTTTTTACATGAGGTATAATCACTGTAAAAGTAGCATCTATTGCTTTAGCATTTCATAGACTTGAAAAGTGATGACTGCGTGAATTTACCTAGCATAGACAACTGTACTTAAACAATCAAGTAATAAAAATGCATATCACAAAAAAATGAACCACGTTACAGTTTATTTAACTACTAGCTTATACAATCATACATGGATACTAATTTAAAATAACTATATTTTAGTTATCTACACATGAATAAATGTGTTCTCTCACTTTGATATATGTTGACTGAACCCAGTCATGGTTTCACACAGTATAGCTTTATAAATAGACTTTATTGTCATGTTTTTAATGTCTTTCATTTCAAGTGTCTGAACATGCCATCAGCATTCAATGTCTTTAGTAAAATATACTTACTTTTCTCTATACATACAGGTAAATATTGAGGTGCAAAAAATTACTAGCTTTTTTATATGTATTTCATATTCAAATGCTCTTTTATACTGTTCCTTAAATATGTTAAAGTGATGTTAAATATTTTAAATTTGCTGTGAAATTCATCATTAGTAAATACAAAATTAAGTAGTATTTGAGAACTGTAGTCCTAGTGAGATCCCAACTATGAGCATATACAAACACTGATAAGGGGTATTGATCACTTTTAGCATCATAGGAATTTCTCTTCTGTTCACTTTCATTTTTTCATTTAACAGGCTCATAAAATAGTACCAAATGTTGAAATTGGCACATGATTGAGATCAAATACTGTGTTTTTTTATTTGTATAACAAAAAATCTGAAACATGCCCCTTAAAAAACATGGATTGTATGACTTAAAAGCTCCTGTTTGCCCTAAATAGTTCTTGAATCATACCACAGAGGTGTAAGTGGGTTGAATTAAATTAAATGAATTATTATGATCAATCATGTTTCATATGGTAGTGTCCAAGTAGCAACTATTGTGGTAGATGAGGTACAGAAGCAGAGGAGCAAATGCTTTTCCTAAGATGTTTATAATCTAGTGGATGAGATGGAAAATATGGGTGATGGAAAAGATTTAGCACAAATGAGTGAATATAGAGATGGTAGGAAGTGGATACAATTCGCTAAATATTTTTATATGAAAAGAAATTAAGGATTTATCAGTAGAGGATCAACTGAAAATAACATGCAAGAAAAGTGAGTAAGTTCTATAAGTGTGAGGTAGGAGGACGGAAAAGGGAAGATGGAGGCAGCATGGTAGGGATAGTGTGTGTGTGGGGAAAGTCTGAAGGAAACATTAAGATATCTCTAATTTACTAATTTTTTAAGAATACATGTTTATTAAGTGATCTACATACACAATCTGCAGATGTGGCTCAGCTGCCTCTTCAGAATAGTACAGGCATTTTTCACTGGGGAAGCTTAAGTGGTTGCAAAATATATGCTTCAGAAATTTTGGAGATCTCTTAGCTAAACCGCAATAATGTTTTACTTTCAGAAACTGAAAAAGAAATATAAATAATAAATAATGTTGAGTTCTATCCATGGGTATTTGACCAGAAAGTAGATTCAAATCTTAAAATACTGCTGAAGTTATCAAGGAAAAAAGTCAAGTGGAAGGGCTGAAACCAATCAAAGCTTTCAGTGTCAGGCAGCAGTATTTTCTCTAGAGCTAATCTATGCATGTTGCATTTATCATCTAAACAGCTTTGGTACTACAACTGGTGATGATATTATATGGCCAAAAGAAAGAGAGAAAAAATCATAGAGATGATCACTTTTCTGCTTTCTCCCTTCTCCTTTTCTTCTTGGAATTCTATTTACATTGCACTCACATTTTTAAAGAAATGGAAAGCAAAAAGGGACAAGATTCCAAATTTGACATCAGTCTTTATATCACCTCTTTTTTTCTCTTTGTTTTCTGCAACACTGTTTTAATTTTAGAAAGGAATTCTAAACTGACATTTAAATGGTGGCAGGGCAATTCTCATTCTCTGCCTTGTGAAACGGTCTCTGAAATGTACAATTATGCTGTCATCTTTAGCACTCCACGTTGGACAGAGTTTAATTATTAATGTGTTTCCCTCAGAGAATGACTCGATCATGTCACAACTCTAGACAAATACAGCTAATGCAAAATCATAAAATATTCACTTGAATACTGCTGAACTGACAGAAAATTAATTCTATGAACACTTTTAATATTACCAGAAAATTAGTTTCAAACGCATAAGACTGAAATAAATGTGTTCATAATTTGCTCAAGGGTAACGTTCATCTTGCAATCAGTTGGTGTCTTTTTATAAATGTTACAAGTATTCAACATGGCTTTATGATAAAGAGTACAGATAATGTAATGTATTATTTGTAGAAAATATTTCCTTTGTAAACAGGGAGTGAAGAATTGCTCTCTCAGAAATATTTAAACTCTATAAATATTCTTCAATTTATCATTTTGTGATACCAAAAATACACCTATTTTTGAGTAGTCCCAGGAGGGAGTAGGAGCTCAGGAATTTTGTAATAATGACATGATAGTCTTTCACATCTAAATTATTAGGTTGAGTTTTATTAGCCAGATTGGAAGTGACTGAAAGTCATTACCACTCTAAAAGTTGCAACCAACATAGTCAGTGGAAAAGGAGCAGCCTCTCCTTACAGGCAAATGTCTTTGTAGCAAACATCACTATCACAGTGTACTTTCCATCTGGATGAATAAAAATGCAGATTAATTGTGACAATTTGCATGAACAGAAACAGCAAGTTCAGTTGTTGTTACTTGTGGCATATCATTTGCAATCATTTGGAGAGCCTAAAACCTAAAGAAAACCATTTCCAACAAAAATAATTATGGTCTAAAATGTCAACAAATGTGTGTGCTACATGCTTTCACCATTTCCTGTGTCTGTTTTTAAGTGTTTGTTTCTGGTCTGGCTTTCTATCTGATTAATCATCCTGACTGATGACTTGTGAAATCACATACATAGGGTTATCATCAGGAGCTTGAGTGACAATAGCAAGCAAGTAAATGCTTGAGTTGACTACTTGTCACTAAACCCGGACTGGAGATTTTATCTCTTAGGCTACATGGCAGATAGTCCTGAACAACCACAGGCCCTGGCACAGGAGTCATTTTCAACCAGGAAAAAGTATATGGAATAAATGTTATTCACAATGAATAATTTAACAACTCTCCTGGGCACCTTTGGAAAGTTTCCTCAAAGAGGTCTAGTATTAAATCACCATGGAGACTAAATTGTTTTTCAGGGCTAATCCTGTATTCCTTTTTGCAACACTAACCAAGGTTATGTAAAATGTGGAGAATTAATATAGTAGAGCCACATTTAACAGGGAGAGGTGGTATTATAGCTAACAAGAGAGTAAGGACCATCCCAGATGCAGTCTGCTGTTCTTAAATTATACAGGGTGAGGTAGCTTACCAAAATATTAGAGATGATGACAAGGATATCAAAGATTGTTTCTGTATTTCATAGGTGGAGAGGTTGTTTCTGACCACTGTTTTGAAGAGCTACAGAAGAGGACAGGGGAGGAAGGACTGAGTCCCAATGATGTCATGTTCTACCAACAGAAAGCCCAAATATCTATTTATCTATATTTCTGGAAGACATTTCAATGAAGAAAAAGAGGTACCTTCAATTTTCCAAAGCAGTTCATCTGGAAATTCCCCAAACACTATATCTATGTACAAAACAAGGTCTTTTTACATTTTGGCTGCAGCATTGGAAACTGAAGACTAGAAAAATATCCTCAGAACATATTTTCTGCTCTGTTTGCATGGCTGCATAATAAATAAACCATTAAAATATGCAGTGTCATTAGTGAACACCAGTGGATTGCAGTTTAACTGCTTAAACTTTTTATCAAAAATTAGAGGAGATGAGAGTATTCATTATGCTATAATGTTGCTTCCTATCATGACAAATAGGACTAGTTCTTAGAATTAAGATCTCTGTATAATAGGGAAAGTACAGTACAGTACTAAGGGTATTTGCACTCTGTGGGAAGAAAAATCCAGCAGATTACATGATAATAAAGAAAGCAGGCAGGAGACAATAACTATCTCCAGCTGCACTTTGGGTTTCAGTTGAAGCTGTCATAAAATAAAATTTAAAACGCACACATCATGTGAAAACATGAAGTTTGCATGCTAAAACACACTCCAAACTAATACTAACTTTTCTTGAGTTTTTTTTTTTTTGTATTTCCTAGTAAGTGTTTGTTTTCTAATACCTTGTCTTTGTGGTTGTTGTGGTTTGAGCCTGGTCAGCAGCTAAACACCACACAGCCGCTCACCCACCCTCCCCCACTTGGGAATGGGGAGGGAATTGGAGGGGCAAAGGGAGACTCGTGGGTTGAGATAAAAACAGTTTAATAAGAGTAATAAAATAATACAGTGACAGTATAAACAGGTAATGTACAGTACAATTGCTCACCACCCACTGACCAACACACTCCTGTTCCAGCTAGCAATCCTGAAACACAGAGACACCACAGCAACACTCCCAGAAGTGAAAGCACACCTTTCAGCCCACTCCTTCCTCTATATGGTGAGCATAATGTCAAATGACATGGAATATCAGTCAATCTGGGCCCAGCACTCCAGCTGCACTCACCCCCGCCCCCTGCGTGCCCCCAAACACAGGCAGGGCACGCAGAGCTGGAGAGTCCCTGAAATCTCTGTGTGCATCAGCACTCCTCCAGCCCGAACCAGGACAGTGGTACATCCTGGCACTTTCAGCTAATAGCTCTCAAATTAGTTATCAGTAAACAGGAACTTGGATGTTGGTCCACACTTGATTCCATAGAAGTAGGAAATTATTGAACATCAGTCTATGGATGTCAGTGAGTGACTGGCTACATAAGAACATTGAAAGTAATTACACACAATTTATTCTGTAGAATTTTTGAATTAAGAGAGAGAAAATTAAAAATAAAAACAAAACAAAACAAAAGAAAGTTATTCCTTTTAAAAAGAAAAAAAAAGTTCTGAGTGGCTGCTTTGGTCTATGTTTGAAGCAAAGCCCCTGTAAAAGGGGAAAAAGAGATGATATCTGAAGGTGCATATATGGGCAACTGAGAAAAAAAGAATAAGCTGCTAACCACTGGACTAGAAAAACAACCTCTCACTAACTTCAGCCACCACTGATTCATTTCCCCAACCACACAGCCAAGTGAATGTGGATCTCTAAGCAAAGGAGTATATAGATAGAACCGATATCCCAGTCTTCATGTTCTTGAGGCTTCATAATCGAATGTGCTTGTCACTCTACTCAATTTATACTTTCAAAATATTCCTCAAATGTTTAAATTACTTAATTCCAAGAATGGGTTTCACAAAAAAAGTAGGGAAAATTTTCAGTTTATGATTTCATAAAGTTCTGGGTGGAGATTTTTTTCCACCAGACAGTATCTAATTTTCAATGAGTAAACTCAGTATTTTCAAACATACGAGTTCAAGAGATTAAATTTGAAAATTATATGTTATATTCATCATACACTCTCCGTGATAGAAATGCTTGAAGTAATTTTAAGCTATTCTTTTGTTCCCATGTCATCTAAGTTTATGAAATTAAATGCATATCACAATTCTGCTTAAAGAAAAAAATAAATTAGTCATTTTAAATACTTCCTTTAGATTTGGAATAATACTGTATTGAAAGCATAGAGTTTTAAAAATCATTATCTGAGGCAAAAGAAATAAGAAAAAAGAAGAATCACTGCTTAACATTGTATTTATCTGTCTTTAGGGAGATAAAAACCTCATGTAGAATGAATTGTCATGTCACAATCTACTTCAGACTGGCTGCTTCTGGTAGAGACAGTGTTTCTTAGTTCATTTTACTACAAATCATGAAACCTCATTCTCTACTTCCTAAGACTATCAAATTCATAGAAAACACTACTACTCATGTAAAATTATTCTATATTGTAATAAGAATGCATATATTTACTTAAAGTGCAGATATCTTCCTAGCAAAAATGGGGTTTGTGTCTTAGCGTGAACAGATTATATGTATGTAACCTAAGCGTCCTACAAAAACAAGTCTTAAGACCTCGATGCTTGCTTTTCATTGCTTTTCTTCCCTCCCTTACCATTGCTGTGCACACTCCCCCCACCCCCATCCCCCCAACCCCCAGCTTTTTTCAGATCTTGTTTTCTTTTAACTTCTCTGGATTTCACTGAGAATAAATTTACTGGAACAAATGAGAGGAAACTGTGAATAACTCTGCCAAGCAGGAAAAAAAGAAGTTACAATCTGGCCACTTCAAGTTGCACTGGCATCTCCAGATATCTATTAGTTGAGGCTGTGGAAGTTTTAACGTGGTCTTCAACAGCATCTCACTAGTCTGCCCTGTTAAAGGGGCTTAAAAGTATCAGTAGAAACTAGCTAGGAAAGTAGCGCTTTGGCCAAATTGTGTTCAATGGCTGTAATGTAAGATGGTATATATTGAAAATAGGGAACAGAGTATCATAAAACTATTATGAGAACTGAACACTCAAAATAGCATATTATTAATTGAATTGGGAACCCTAAACAACCTCTTTCAAACTGTTAGAAAAATAAGTAAGCCGCTTATAAGTTTTCAAGCAAGTTCATTTAGCAGATTCTTAGTATATGCACTTGTTAACTTAATTTCTCATTGATAAAATGTGCATAAACATCCTTCCAAATGATACTTTTAATTGTTTTTATTTGTTCAGAGTCTGCATGCTACAAAATCATGGCTTGTCTTAATGGCTCATGATGCACTGAGGATGTCTGAAAAGCAGAGATGCCTTGGCCCTTCCATGCATTGGCCAGGGCAAAATGCTGCAGAGCTAAGGATGATAGGCTCTGCAGCTGCTCCTCATTGTGCTGCACTGCCTCAGAAATGCAGAAATGCCAGCCTTTCTGTCATTCTCTCTCCCAATAAATCTAACCCAATCTGAAGACTAAATTGGCCACTAAAACTAATATTACACTGAGACTTTCAAAGCAAAAAAAAAAAATTAAAAAAATTTTTAAAAAGACATTTTATGGAAAGAACCTTTAATTCCTTAACCCAGTTCTGTTTACGCATTTCCCTACTGTCTTCTGTAATTTTTTAGCAATTTTCTTTCTTGTGGTATCATGACTTTGTGATTTTCTCATCAATTTCAGTGCACAGTTTAAAAATCCATGAAGCAAAATTAAAAACTTTACAGATTACTGAGGAAAAATACCAGTCTGCTGGAGTCCTCTGACATCAGAACCAGATGGGACCTCCATATAATGATTTCAGCAGAGGACCAGGGAAGGCATGACATGGGTAGCATTAGTGGAACAGTCATTAAAGGGTTTGCTTCCATGTAAGTGACATGCCATAATTTTTAGATACCACCAAAATGTGTGTTTTTAATAGACCAAATGAAGTTTTTTATTCAGGAAAAAAATTGCTCATTTTAACAGTACTTTTTCATAGGATTCGTATGCTAACCTGACTGAATTTGTAGATTGCTGTACTCATACCAGTAATATTTATTAGTACTGCAAGCATTTATTTTGCAGCACATTCCTATTATTTATGGCATGCTATTTCATAACATGAACTGTTTTGTAGAGAGTTATAAAAACTAAGACCTCCTCCAGAAAGGCTGGCCCTGAACAGCTGAATATGCTTCTTCTAATACAGTTGGGGGGGAGCATTCCTAGTGCTTTTACACAGCAACTTAAATTAGTTTCCTGCAAATACAACGAAAACATTCCCATCCCAATCTTTCATTTATAATACAGGAGAAAACTATAGGAAAGAGTAACAAAAACAAGGGTCTACATAGAAAATTGTGATTACTTATGAATATATTTTTCCTTATAATGGCTGTATCTGAACAAAAAAGACCTGACTTAAACTGATAGAAATCTCTACTGCCTTATTACAGGGCCAGCTGGGAATATTTTGACAGAACATTTTATCAGAGATTTTAAAATGCCAATACGTCCAAGCAAAATGTTTTACAGAAACTTGACAAATTCGACAATTTTATTTCAGGAAGAAAAAGACATTCTATTAAGGTCACAAAATTTTGTTTTGACAGTTTCAAACTGAAATGTTTGGCAAGTTTTTTTAATGATTTTTATTTTAAAATTTGCTTTGTATTGAAGCTCAGCCTTCAAATCAGAGTAAAAAGAGAACAAAAAATTGTTTCATAGAAAGTTGTGAAAGAATCATTATGCTCAGTATGGTACATGATGAAAAACACTAAACTTCCAGATAGACATTTGCTTCTTGGGGAATTCCATATCAACTTCAAAGTACCTGGATTAATACAGCTGAAGATTTAATTCTCCTAAGGCTTCCTTTATACTAAAGAGAGAGGATTTCCTGTACCACTAGGGACCAATAAATAGGTAACAGCCAGAAAATATGCTAATTATGACTGCTACAAAAAGAGGGGTATGTGTGCACCCATGTGTGTGTAAATGTAACTCTACAGCAGATCAACATTTTCTATTGAACTCTAAAGGTAGAAACTGTCTTTGAACACTTTAGTGTAAGGAAAATTTGAAAGGGAGTGTAGTACTGACCCCCTTTTGGCTACAACTTAAACCTTATATTGGGAAGAAAGATCTGATTTCACTGGTTTGTTAAAGATTATTTTATATGAGGATGGAAGGTTATGCCAAAGTCTCAATTTTAATGGGTCATTAATATTGCCAATGCTGTCTCACTCAGAGAGCAAACTGATGGTAGTGCTCCATCCAGTGAGTGCACTGCACCTAATTCTGTCCCAGAAAGCTACAGCAAAAGGAGAAGTTATTTGGAAAGGTGTTATGCAATTTTCAGAGCTGTACTGGACACTAATGTTGCATATGTTTAAAATATTTACCTCTCTACTCTTCCTGTCCAAAAATCCTTCACAATTAATGTGTTGAGAGGGAAATGAGATGAATATTGCAACAAATGCAGGATGAAACTGATAAAAGCAGAAAGCATGGTTTGTATTAAAGAATAAAACACTATAAATTCCATTCATGTGTGTTATCTGAAAAGGCAATTTTGCAAGCAGTAAAAATCCAGCACCAAGTATTAAAACATGTCTCTGTGATATGATGCTCCCTCCCTTAGACAAGTCTGTTGATCCTTCCTTTCTACAGTTTCCCTTTTCCTTTGGAACCATTGAGGGGATACGGGTAATTTTATGTTTGGTTGTTTTGTTTTTTTTTTTTGTTTGTTTCAGAATGAGTAGCTTTGTGCTTCCTTTATAGATTTCCAGACTACACTTTCTGGTCCCCTGTAACCTTTTACCTCAAGCCTCCCTTTCACTTTTTCACCTCAGCTTGCTGCTTTGCTTTGTGTTTTAGGCCTGCCTCTTTTCTTTCACTCCTCACAGATCTTCCTTCTTTTTTCCTGATGTCACCACCCCTCTGTCTCCTAATGCTTTCCCACCTCTTTTAATGCAAACATGCCTGGTTTTGACACACTTGCCATTGCTCCTATCCTCCACATTAGTGATATATGTGTAAAAGACTCTTCTTAATAAATACCACTCATAATAAAACTCAGTTATATAAAACACTCCTTATCTGAAACCATTTTTCTGGCACAACAATGAAAAAATTGTTTCCTGAGTACATGGGGCAGGACTTGCGCTATTTTTTTTTTCATAGCTGGCATTAAAAACAAAAAAGCTCTGATTTTGTTGTAAAGAAGGTTTTTCATAAAGAGACATTTTAAGCCTCCTAAAGTTTGTCAACTAAGTTCTTCAACAAATGTAATTCTCCTTTCAGTAATCTCCAAAACTGAAATGGGGAGCAATCAACAATTTGGCTTGGAGTTGCGCTATAGACTACTCTTTTTCCCTTTCCTCTTCTGAAAGGGCTGTTTCATCAATATAAACATTTAGGAAGTCCCTAGAAGATCTGTCTTGTAAATATGTGGACCTCAAAAGAAACTCAGTTTCATTCCTGTTACAGTTACAAATGTAGTAGGACTGAAGACTGAAAATCTGAAGGTTGATAAGAGTTAATATTTTAGTATCTAGATACTTTGGAGACCACCTGGGTACTGTCACAGAACATTCAACCAGCTTTGAAAAACAAATGATCTGAAGTTTCTCATTTTATGTAAAACTTGATTCTGTTTTGGCCTGCAATCCCATGGAATATTGCAGCTAGAACTGGCTAAATACTTTAGCCACCCAGGAAATAGGATCATTTTGGTGTTTCATGAAATCAGAATGCAGTAATAAATAAACATACTTCACTTATATATTCGTTCGAAAATCTAAGTTTGTATTGGGTTAAATCCTGATTTCCTAAATTTGAACTTTTTATTTTCTTGTATTGGAAAGGAACATAGTTTTTGTATTTTCCACTTCTTCCTATCCTTTGTAAAAAACATTTCCTGAACACATGCTAATGAAATCATGGTATTGCCACTACAGTAATATATACCAGTTCTCCCAGGAATGCCTACTGTGGATGTCTATATATTTATTAGAAAACATATGCGTACATGTATGTATGTATATAGCTATATGTTATATAAAATTATAGCCATTTGAGACTTACTCCATACTTCAGATTACGAAAGTTAAGGCCACTGTTTTAAAATAAAAGATAATTGGATGGTCTGTGTTAGCTTGTAAGAAAAAAAGAGGCTAACATATCTGTTCCGAATAACAAGTTCCATGATTAATCTATAGATATATGCTATGTTTGGAGGCAGCCATTAACATATCTTACCGTAAAAATATGTGCTGTTCCACAAAAGTGCTGGTCTTCACACATTTCTAAAATGATCAGGATTGCAATGAATTGTCCTTTAACTATGGTATTTAGAGAACTGAGGATTCCGCAGCAAATTAATAGACTGTTTTCCCTATTCAAGTATCTGTAGTGAAGTCATTATCTAAAGGCTCAAAGTTCCATTGTGTTTAAAATTAAGCAAACTGCAGCTGCTTTGGGAATGAAATTTCAGTAACTATTTTGAAGCATGTAGCATAATAGTTTAGGACAGTAGATGTGAATGACTGTCTGTATTTTGAACCACAGATTTAAGCTTCAGCACAATGCAATAACTACTTTCACTATACCCAGGACATTAGGTCTAAAATATTAGAACTTCTTCTTATTTAGTAACTTTAAGTAATTATTTACTTGTTATACATCTTATCTAAAACACCAGAAGATATCAGAATGGTGTTAATGTCCTCTAAGTGTTACTGTATTTACACGTTTATGGAACCAAACAGTAAGTAGCACTGTGTATTGGATTACCTATATTGTCATTCACTACCCTTGTAGATCCTGTATGAAAACTTCAATAACTTAACTTCTGACCTTATGACAGGATCACAGCATGAAAATCTGTAGCTGTAAGTGACTGTCTGAATAAATATTCATGCTTTATTTACAACATAGTTTAAAAACCAGCACTATTTTCCTTTAAAGACAATTATTGGAGGACAGTAGTCATTAGAAACACTATTTTACAGAATGGCAGAAAGTCACAACTAATGTTCCAATCTTCTATGGATTTTAGAATTTAGGGCGTTTGTGGCCATCTCAATAAACAATCTAAATTAATGAAACTAGGTACACCACTGAAATAAAAGTTTACTTGAAAAAGTGTGTTTGAATTAATTTTATCAATAGCTGTAGTTACTACTGAAATGCATGTCAATTCCTGATTAGGAATATCTTTTGGAGTACATGGCATGTTACTCAACATAATATAGAGCTGAAACCTTTTGGGATTTATACTATGAGCTTCAGACTATTGAACTATCATTTCATGATGTTAAAAAAATAGTTAATCTGATTTTTAATCTCAAATGAACATCAGTTATCATAAATTTTCTGCAGATAGCTGTTAAAAAAGTAGTTCATAGTTACACCTGCATTCGAGACAGAATAATTTTACTCTATTCTTTGTCCCTATACTTGGGTCTGATGATGACCTCAGCATCCTTATGGAGGTAGTCATTCAAAACTGTGGTGCTAGACTCAGTGCCTATAAATAGCTAACTCTGTCTTCCCAAGGGAGGAAAACTCTGAAGTAATTTGAGAATCCAACCATTTTCCGGCACAATCACAATTATGAAAGAAAAAGTAGCTGGGGGAAAGGAAACTGATTAATATACTAGTTCATGAAGTAAAATCATAATTGCTAGATAAGAAATAGACAGGTTTTCATTGTTCTGTTTTATCTACTAATTTATGATTACTTCACACAATATTAGAGAGAATAGCAAATTTAATTGAGAAACAGTGCCTAATGGGTGACACAAAGAAATGTGAGTTATGATATCTAGGAACTCTCCTTGGTTCTGTCATCTTGTTACTGTGTAACCTTCAGCAAATCATTCAGTCTGTGCTGCCCTACAGAGTTGATGGTATCCATCAGACTGTCATGAAAGTCACTCCATATGGGCAAACACTTGTTTTTTTATATAATAATAATGCATTTTTTTTTTCTGTTACATCCCTCTGACATTAATGAAACTGACTTCTTTTTTTTTCACGTGATAATGTAAACAAACTCTAAATGGTGCTGTTAATTAGATATATCAATTTATTTAGAGGAAAAATAAGTGAAGTAATAATCATGTTCTGAGATAAGTAACTCCCCCAAAAGGGGTTATTAAGCTAGGTTATGGCTCATACTATGTTAACAGAAAACTCTATTCAGGTTATTAATGCACTGAAATAATAGATGATGGGATATTTGTGAGAAATAGTTGTGTTAAATTATTGTGTAAGGAGGTTATAACTGGAAGAAATGTTTGGATAAAACAGGCTGAGATGGCTCTATTTGCTTTGATTAGAATATAAAGGAGGGTGATTAGTGAATCATATTGCATGGCTGTACAGAGTGCTTGAATGTTTTGAAACTACCATACAGCTTTGTCTGTAACTGGGTAGATCTACTTATCATTTGGCTGCACCTAAGTCCCTTTAGTGCAATGAAATGATGTAATTCTTCAGATCTAGACCTGGAGACTTTTTTGGTATTGAAATAAACAGTGTTTTGTGGACATACTTACACAAATGTTGAGAAAATGAGTCTGTTATAGCTTTATGTACATGTTTTTATGAAGCAGGCTGCACTTTCCCCCTGATCACTGTGGGGTTTTTTGGGACTCCAACATTGTGGTTCAACACTGCATCATGAGGAGGAGGGCAGGAACAGTCAGAGCACCCTGGCTCTGTAGGCAGAGCAGGGGGCTCTGACACATTTTAGTGAAACTCTGATACTGCTCAAGCTTACCTATTAGGGTCACAGGGACCAACCCCTGAAGCTTTGCCTATCAACAGACTGCAAGTCCATGCCAGGCAAACCTGATCTATGTCTGAATGGGATCTTTACACCATATTGTAGGTTTAAAACAGGATGCGAAGAAAACCACTCTGTTTTCTGTGCTGTTCCTTCAGTTCCTGGTGGTCTGACAAATCCCCTAAATTTTCTGGAAAGTTGCTTACTTCCAAAGTTTTTAACAAACTTCTCATTTACTTTCAAGTTTCCTTAGATATTCTTTTCCCTTTTAGATGTTTTAACATATATCTTCTATTTTAAAAGTCATTTTTTTCTTGTGCTGATTTTCAATGGCTAAAATTTCCATATTTTCTCTTTCTACTGGAAATTAATTAACATCTTTTAAAATGACGTCTTCCTGTCCTGTGTGTGTTGCTTATTGATCCTGTTTCTTTTCCTCTGCATGTGTGAGATCTCACTCTTTGACAGTCTCAATCTTTCAAAAGACCCATTCTTTCAAAATCACCCACTGTAATCTTAATCACAGTCAGACAGTCTCAGAAGAAAGCCCTAAAGAGACTAGTGCACTTGACCAGAGCCCAGAAGCAGTAGATATCTTACAGTTTATTATCTCTCTTGTCAATAGACAAACAATGTTTAGGCTTTGGAATGAGAACCAGGTTGTGAAACATGATGATAATGTTTCCTAGGGTATGAAAAACTCACATTTTCCTTGCCATGAGCTAGCAGGCATCAGGGTGAACTTTGTTTTCTTATATTTTTCACTGATGACCCAAGTAAGGAAAAACCTAAGAACAAAACAAAAGCAACAACATCCTTTGTCTTGTTCTTTCATATTAAGCCCAAAAATTTAAATAATTGGGAGCTGGGGAGCTGAAACATAAATTGAGATAAAGGCAAATTCAGATATGTTCCAAGTTTGTGTTCTCTTGTCTTTCCTCTTTTCATTACACAGCTTTCTAGTTCCCTTTGCAGTAAGTCTTGTTGTTATACATTTAAAGTGACTCTAAACAGAACATATTCAACTTACTGCATAAAATTTTACAACTTACACATTCCCATTTATAACTAAAATTGATCCTTCAGGTTGGTTGTATGGAACCTCCTGACACTTTTTACAGGGAATATCTACTTTGACATTAAGAATATGACCTGTGATAGAGTCAAAGATAAATAAATGGAAAACAGGACAGTGTGTCCTATGTACTCTCTTAATGATCTTAAACAAAGCATTAAGAGATTCCATGTGAAGAAGAGGAAAGGGAAGAGCACGTTTAGAAGAAAAGAATGTCTTCTGTGATAAATTATACCTATTTTTTGCAAGGCATTCTATGTCCTCTAGCCAAGAAGGTCATTCCCCCCAAAAAACAATGCCAAAACAGCCATATTCCAGAGATTCAAAACATGCTAAAAATTACTTGCAAAGACAGAGATTCTTAAATTACTGTGCTTTATGTTCCACTTTTAGTAACAGAAGAAGCTAGGTTTCTTGTATTGGTTATTGGTGATGTACTTCTACACTGTACTGTTCTCATATTATACCAGATAACTAGGATTTTCATTGAGTAGTCCATCAGAAATTCTACTGGCATTGTAGCCTGGAGTCTGAAAAAAAAGTAGCTCTTTTGAAGATTGAGTAAGAATTTCATACTAAATGACATATAATATCTTTATAGTCCTTATTTTATCATATAATGATATTCCATCCAACATCAGTCTAGAGTTACCTATAATGTATTTCAAAGAATGAAACTGAAATGATATTGCAGTGGGGAACTATAATTTTTTTTCATAGACAGGACGTTCATGTCTGGTCTGTAGTAACGGCCTACTGGTAATTTTTATAGACTGGGTTAAAAATAGAGGATGGATTGCATATAAAAACACAAAAAATTGAGCTAAAGTCTAACAAGTCATTATTCATAACATGTACTTGTCTTCTCAGATAGATCAGAACACATGGTGGCCTTTGGAAGCCTGTGCTGATTCTACTTATTTCTAGCCCTTTCTTCCAGCCATCTAGAAGGACAATTTATGAGCAGATATTGACAGATTCTTGCAAATTAGATAGGCTGCGTATATCTTGGTAGAATAAAATATGATTTTTTTTTCTTCTTCTGAATTTGTACTGAAAAATCGAACGTACGTGCTTGAACTTTATACTTTTTGATTGACTTAATTAGGTGAACTCTCAGTAAGATTAACCACATGTGTAAGATTCTGCAGGATTGGATTTGTTTACAGTGTGTTTGCATATCACATTTTGAATCTCATTCTAATATAACTTTCACAAATAAAATGCTACTATGTGTAGCAGTGTATTTGTAAAATTCCAATCTAATGGGTAATTCCTGAAAATCTGGTCCTTCTGTATCACATTTTGTTATGTCTCCGTTATGGGTTAAACCACTTAGGAATTTACCACTGCAGTGGGAACACCTGCTAGCAAAACAGTTTAACTGCAAGCTTTTCTATTGCTCAGTTCAGCTAACAAGCTACTTTTAAATGGCCTTCAGACAGCAATGTAACACTAGTGGGTTTTTTACTCTTGGGACATATAGTGGAGAGCCATTCATCACTTATTAGGATTTCACCCTGTTGATGCCTGCTGTGAAAGCTAGTGGAACTTAAAGCAATATATTTTATGGTTTCTTTCTTTAAAAAAAATTCTAATACAATTATCAGAGACATACATCCACAGAGAAATAAGTAATGACCTGCCATGACATAAATCTCAATTTTAATTCCCAGATTTGTTTTCAGTTTAATATCTTGTATATTTTTACAGTACAGATCAGTATATTGCAGTTAGCCAATCTTATTTATAACATACATAACTGCAAAGAATAAAATCCTTAATTTTCACTGCCATTTTTAAATCTATTTGTTCACCATAAAACTTCTCTTAAACGATTTTCTAATTTTTTATTGCACTGAATACACAAGCAAAAGATACAAATGTTGAAGCCAGTAATAAACCATTAATTTACAAAGAAATTCTGAAATGTAAACTGCATTTCTAAATTTTAATGTCTCTAAAATAACTCCACTTAGACATGTGTAAGTGTGATTCATGCTTCAAGACTGCTCACCTCACACAGAGTGATGTACTGTCACTATTTCATTCATTCTAAACACAGTATCCATAAGAGTTTAGAAAGTAGACATCACCATAAATCAATGTTATGGGAATACATTTTCAAACAAAACATTTTACAGACATAGGCAACCCACATTCCATACTGATCATGAAACACTTACGTGAAGGTCAGCTAAAGTCAGCAACAACTTATGGATTCATTTTTGGAGGAATAAAAAATGCCCATGTATTTTTTCTGAGTATATTAAAAGTAGCTTAAATCTGTGCAAGATTTCTGTGTAGAATTTCTAAGAACTTTGGAAGGGCTATAAAAGAAACAACATTAAGGAGACATGTAAGCACTTGAGATTGTCTTTTCTGATGAAGTTCAGAATGGACTCAGACACTATGCTGGCTCATAACACCACTTTGCAAAGTACGTAGAAATATTAATGGAACTAAAATTTACTCCCATGTGAACTTTAATTCATTGAAAGGCACTTATAAAATATATTTCTTAGAAACATCAAGAAAATCCAATTAACTTAAACATGTGGTACCCTATCACATCAGTGACTCCTTTGTATATAAAAGGCAGGGCTGTGTTGTTAGACTTGGGAGCTCTCCCCTGCTTCTGCAATATAGTGTGCTCTGGTTGTGTCTGCCTTTGTGTTAAATTGCGAGGTACCCCTGCTGCTCAGGTTGCATAGGAAGGTCTGCAGATCACAAAGATAATCGGCCTCTGGGGACTGGATTGTGCTGCACAGCATGCCAACCTGCATTCTGTCCTGCCAATGGTCCCCTGCTCTTTTTCAGTCTTTCTTTTATTTTCTAGTAAAGGTACCTGGGGAGGTGGGGATGGATCTGTCTCTCTTGATACTGGGCTAGATCAAAAGTAGGCTTTTGTCTCCTTGCCTGCTTTTTTCTCAAGTTTGATGGGGAGTAATGAAGAGATGAACAAGCTGATGTGAATAGCTATTTCAGACAAGTTAGTCACCCCAGAATAGTCCCTATTATTACTTAGCAGAACCTTTCTGGTTGTACTAACGTCTGACAGCTCCTGTCTTTGTATACATTGAGTAATCAGTTGGAACATCTGCTCTGTGTGGCCTAATGTAGAAATTTTCTGGACCAAAATCCAATTGTTTTTCCAGTTTCAATGGTGCTTTGGCCTGATGTTTCTCACTGGGGTACTCTGAAGATTGCTTTGAAGTTGCTAAAATAAAGACAATAAGGTAATTATTTAAAAAAGCTTCTTAATGTACTCAGATACACCTAAGGAAATCCTAGAGAAGTAAGTGTGCATGTTTCTATAGTTGTAATTAAAAGACCTACTTTTATGGCTAGTGAATATGGTGATCCTGTCATTACTTACTGCAAGAAGGTTACACAATGAACAGAGCTGATAAGACTTTGGGCTTGTATGAGAGAGGTAAGGGAAACAAAACTTATGTTTTTAAAAAGGGCAAGGATTCATTTGTGTAAAAACATCATGATGTGTAGAGAGAAATGGATATAGGAAATCTTAAAAATATGTTGACCAGGTTTTACTTTTTTTAAAAGTTGTACCTCAAAGGGCAGTTCATGAATGATCCTCTTTAAACACGGAAAGCTTTTTAAAGTAACAAAGTAGGACAGTATTAAACAACACTGCTAGGGATCAGATCTTGGCAGACCAGTAAATAAGCAGTTTTAACAATTTTTAATATGTATTTATTGCATTCTTTAATCTATACAGACAGTATGGAACGATGTAGAACACTGAGTCTGCTTTTCTTCTACTAAAGAACTTTGATCCATCTTTACAGAGGTGACTACAAATATTTATGCCAGAACAGATCTTAGGAGCAACCTTGGGTTATAAAAGCTGTTTCATTGGGAGAACCCTCGGCTGTGTAGTTAATTTGGTCTTCCCAGACCAGAGGTCAAGATCGGTCCTTTATAATTAGGCAAAAGAGAAATGTCTACTTGGGTGTAACAACTAATATTAAAACTTCTTGAAAAGCTCTCACGCCAGACAGTCATCTCTGAGCCATGAGAACATGAAAAGTCTGATAATATCCTCTCTATCTTTTAATTTTTAACCCCAAATTATTTGTTAGATTATCTTGTAATATTAAAAAAAAAAAAAAACAAACACCCAAATTACTGTATATTAATAGTAAAAAAAAAATCACTTACTATAAAATGAAAAGGCTCTCCTGTGTAATGAAATGCATAAACTGTAATTTAATGAATGTTCTGACTAGAATAATGCATTATTTTTTGTAAAGAATATTGCAGTATACTAAAGGTACAGAAATTTATCATATACTGGAATTTATATGTTACATAGTGATGAAATCCATCTGCTAGGTGCTCACTTATACTGCATAATGTAGTGAAAGCAGCCATCATCAATCACACATTACTCTAATCCTACCTCCATATTCTACTACTTCTAGGTCACTGAAGAAAGGGAATGGTAATGATCAGACTTGTAATTACAGAGCAAAGTAAGTATACTGCCTTCCGGTAAGGATAATGATGTTTACTTTTCATCTCAAGATAAATTTGGTGCAATCAAAATGCTAATAATGAAGCACCAGCTACAGAATATCTACTGTGGACAACACTACTACACCCAGGTATTGCAATTATTCTAAAAAAAAAGTCAACATCATTTTGTGAAGTGCTGCTCTTAAGGGAAGTTAGAGTCAGGCATCAAAGAAAAGGGGTTTTGAAGACCTGATGTTGTTCCTGACACTTACGTTATTCCTAACACTTATCACTTATGCTACCTAGAGGAACTATACCAAAAGGAAAGGAGTTACACAGAGATAAAACCAGTATAGATTTTCGGAGGATCTAAGTTACCATCTGGTATGTTTAAGTAAATGTGCTACAACACTGAATACATTTTAGCAATTTAAAACTCGTAGATGAATTTTGGTGGGACAAATTCAAGTAAAAGGATGCAATATTAGGGCAACTTCAAAAAAAAACCAAACCAAACAAAACCAAAATGAATCTTACTGAATCAAAAATTTAATCCCAAGTAATTAAGAAAAGATATTTCCAGACTATACTTAAAAACAGAATTTCCAGGACACAGTGAAGTGGAGGGGAGGAGGGAAAGCCCATTACTCATTTTAGGTGAACTTTAATATTTTCCTGAAAATAAGTGCTTTGGTTTTAATGTTTTTAAAGTTTTCTTTTAGAATTTGGGTTAGTTTATAACAAAGCTGTTGTTTTTAATGAAAAGCAGTGAAATCTTAGGGCTTTTTAAAAGATGTTTTTGCACTTTCTTTTTGTTGTAGGAAGGGGAAAAAACGTAGTAGTTGAATGACAAATAGCATCCCTCCTGAAACTCTATTTATTAATCAGCAAAAGAATTCACCCAGCAGTTTTTCCCATTGAGAGACATTTGTATCATGCCTTAGTTGGTCCTATAAAATCAATTGGCTCTTATCAAGCATGCTCTGTGAGAAACAGTGATAATGAACATACGCTTGGAATAGCATGCAGTGATAATTACATTGGCCTCAGCCTCTAGCGGTATTCTGGACACTGAGGCCAGCAGTGTGATCAGAAAGCAGGCTTGAAAATAAAATATAGGCAGGCCAGGGATAAGAAAAAATAAAGCTGTGGCATAAACATTAATCAGTAGTTGTGTAAAAACAACAGATCTTGTCCAACACAGACTACACAGCCAAAGTATTGAATAGCTTTTTGTACATGTACAGGTTGCTCAGACCTGCACAACCTGTACAAATAACCGAGTAAAGGGTTGTTCTTGGGCACAAGTATTTACAATTTAATTGTTAGAGTTAGAGCAATTGTGTCATCCTAACTACATTACCATATCTAACAGTGCTATCATAGATTTAGGAGGCCCCAAAAGTTAATTGATGGGCACAAGTCTATGTGCCTCTGTGAAATGATGCATCTTTCTGTCTCTTAAAGAGCAATTCATTGAAGTCATGTCAGATATACAGGATGTCTACAGGTCATTCTTTAAGACCAAACCCATGGTCCACACAGTGAGAGAGAAACCATGCAGGTCTCTGTTCCTCCACATAGCCCTGGACAGGCTGCTGGAGGAGCAGCAGTCAAAGCAGGAGGTGGGGAGGAGTAGAATAGGCTGCACTCCACTGCAGGGTTTTTCGACAGACACCTCAGTTCTGGAAACAGGGCTGCAAGTCATCTGAAAACAGATGGCTCAATGAGACTCCCCCTGCTTCCTCTCTCATTTGAGTGGGAAACACTATGAGAACAGCCCTTGGACTGATTATTTGTACTTTCAGTCCTTATCTAGGCCAGGAGCCAAAAATGCAGAGGCCTGGACGTAAGTTACCAGAAAGTTTTGTAACCTTGAGAGAGGTTCAGTCCAAGTTCAATTCTAAAAATACGGGAATGATCACAGGGGGGTTATTATTCTACTCAAGCAGTCTTCCCCATTCTATGGTCAGAGTCTTCCCTGTTGCCTCAGTTTTATATTCATGCAACTCAACTCATTGGAAGGCAATTACTTATGCTTAATATGAGGGCCAATGTGAACACACTCAGGCTTTTAGCCTCTCAGTATTATGTGGATTTATTGGCAGTATGCCCAAACCCCATAGACCTTCTCCAGTCCAAGTCCCAACTCACCTCAGTCAGTAGCTTTTCCTGACAGAAGACTATGTGCTGTGGCTGTATCAAGGCTGACAGTGTTGTGAAAAGTTTCATCTCACCTTCACTGAAGTTTGCAGCTTTATTAAAAAGTGCTGTACTGATACATCCTGCAAAATTCAGCCTTTCTTTAGAGCAGTTCTGTCAACCTTGCTGGAGAATGTCTAGTTTTATTTGGCTGGTTCAGAGTGGAAAAGCAGGATGTAGCTTAAAATGATAAAATAAAATGCTACTTTAAATCTTCAGGTTTTAGAGATTCTCTTGCTCTTATAATTTCTATAGGATGGAGTTGTTACTGCTAAGATATCACTTATAGCAGTGCAATCTCTGTTATCTTCTGAAGAGGCTAATACTCACTAGATGGAGGATATCCTCAATGAAGTTGAATAATTCTAAAACAAAGAAATCTACTTCAGGCTGCATTTTGTTATTTGGAAGTCACAGTACAATTTTCACTCAGATTTGTATTTTCTGAGATGTTGTAGTAAAAATTTCAAAGTATATGGAAACTCTTCAAAACATGTTGAGCTTAAACAGCCAGTTACAAAGAATCTCAAAACTGCCCTTGCTTTGTCAGCGTATTCCGTGTAATTAATTTCTATGTCCAAACAAGATGCACAGATGTGTTGACATAATGTTCACTGTTACCAAATCTTTGCAGATACTACCCTTCTTATTACTTGTGCATGCTTAGTGTTTGCTCATAGAAAAGATTAAGAGCCCCATATGATAGTCAAATCATGGCAGCTGCATTGTGAAGAATTGGTATGAAAGCAATTAGGTTTCATAGTTCACCATTTGCAACCTCAGCTTACTTTATATCATTGTGCAAAACTGAATCTGCTTTAAAACTGTTAGGTGTGTTCTCAACATGGATTCATACTAGAAATGACTTGCATACTTTATAAACGTGTGAATGTTTTGTGATAAAATTGGTTGCTTCTCTGGTCTAGACTTCATGCAGACCCCAACAGTTTAGATTTGGCGAATATTTATCTGATCATATCAGCCTAATGAACTGACTAGGCATCAGCTTTGACAGGCTGCCTGACATTGTACAAGATGGAAATAAAAGACTCAGGGCAAAACTGTGACCCCATACAAGTCAATGGCAAAAATCCTCCTGTGTTTAAAGGGTACAGGATTTCATCTATGGTTCTCTGCCTTATCTTTCACTCCCAGAAACAAACAGCACACGTAGCATAGTAGGGACTACATACACTAGGCTTTTTCCAGTATATAATGAGGCATTAACTGAGTGAAGTTAGAGCTTTTGGATCTCTGTGGAGAAGCGGGTTTTTTAGAAGAGGGTGAAAGAAGAAAAGATAAACACATAACTGACTGGAAGGAAAAGCGACCCCTTTATCTACTAGGGGAAAGTGAGAAATTGCTTCGATTTTATTTTAATTTGGTTTTTCTCCAGCTTCCTGAAGTCACTTGACAGTGTAATAGAAAAGACTTACCACCATTCATAGGCAAAACACAGAATAATATCATGATTGAAAAATATTCCCTCAATGAAACTCCCACTTGCAGAATTCAAACAGTGCCATATTTTAGAGGAATTTACAGCGGCCTCTGTCAGACCCCCATCTCTCCCTCAGGTGATGATTACTTCATTCCAGGATAACATGTTTTAATTATGGCAACTTCAGAGGGAAAAGGTGAGTTAGTAGCTTGCTTTGTTTTATGGAACATATGTACCACCATGTTACAAAAGATTCCCTACTGGACCATTACTCTGCTGAGGTTTTTTGGTGCTAAATAACAGTGTGAGAAAAAGATCTCTTCCTGCACTGCTTTCACCTTCACCACCTTGAAGATCCTCCTGAACCAGCATAGATGCTAACACAGTTCAATCCAAGCATTAACATGGTTGAGGTATTTCAGAGCCTTCTTAATCTGTCTTTTCCCTTATAAAATTGCTTCAAACTACTCCTACAGCCATCTCCCTCTGGTTGGGGGGGGGGGGGGGGGGTGTTGCAGTTTGCTGGGCAGCAGCACAGATGGCAGGAGTAAAAGGGTTGGCACCGGGTCCAGGAGCTGCGGCTGCCTCCAGCCCCAAGTTGGGTTCTGCCCTGAGCTCCCTGTGGCCAGGCGCCGGGATGGCACCGTGTTGGGTGGCCGCAGGGGACAAGTCCAACCAGGAGATCAAATGTGCATCTCCTGCTAATGATGCCTTTGCTTGTTACTAGTTTTTATATAAACACTGAGAGCCTTTACTCATGTTTTGCTCAGTTAATGTTCCCTGACAGAGGAAGGACTGAGTCCAGGTTTTGGGAGCTGGCTATATAATAACATCCTAATTAGTATTCAGTTCTGTTTACACATCAGATTTTTAAATCAATTTGAATGAAAGAAAATAGGTGGGATAGATACCATTTGCCTCCTGATCCCCACTTGGAGAGGACCTTTCATGGCAGGGTTTCCTCTCTCCTGCAGTGTGGGAAAGGATAGATGAGAAGAGTGGGGTGAGCTGGAGGGGCAGGACCCACAGCCCCACCAAGCCTGACTTTGTCCTCTCAGAGCATCTCAGGGAAGACATCTCCTGACATGCATGCAGTGACTGGGCTCAGCTGAACCCTGCAGACATGGGGTGCGGAGAGGCAGGTGATCAAATATTTGCAGAGATCAGCCTCCCTTCTGCCTGGATGCCCTGCCACCCCTCAGCCTCACACACTCAGATGCACACATGCACACACAGCTCTCCGTAGAAATCTGCAAGCTTTCATCCAGCTCTTTATTCAAACCCATCCGTGTCCCATTCAATTATATAAACACATGTGCTATTTGTGCTGAAAAGAAAAATGTAAGTACAAGTAGTTGTACACTGATCTGGAAGCCTAAATCTTGCTTTATCCACCTGATGGAGGAACAAATAAGAAATTACATGAAATCTTTGGCAAATCTCCCAGAAGACAAAATACAGGGTTTCTTAGTTCAGTTTTCCTTGCTGGTCTTTAGGTAACTCCCCATCACCTCTGAGGCAGTAGGACTTTAACCTCTGAGTAAAACTGAAGATGCAGGGTAAGTCTTAACTTTACCCATGCAAGTTTAAGTAACATTGACTTCAGCTGAGTTATCCTCAATTTATAACAGAAGAGCCAGCATCAGATTCTGGCCTTGAACAATAACTTTGGAAACTGAGGCTGTGAAACAGAGAACGGAATGTCTTTAGCTGTTTTTAATCCGAGGTCAGTGGGTCTCTGTCCACTTTAAATCAATTGTGGGACTGACAAAGTCTTTCATTCTTAGCATAATGACAGTTAACTGTGTTTGAATGAGTGATTTATTTCCCTTTGATGTGGACCAGGCACTAAAAAAGGAATGTTTTAAAAACTAAAACTGAGAGTTAGATAAGGCCAGAATTAGGAGGACAATTTCTGTCAGTGGAGTACTCATGCTTTTCTAAGACAACAGTGTGACTTCTGAGGCACCTATGTTCACAGACTTTTAAAATATTGGAACATACGGTCTTAGCAGAAACACAAAAGATATTTTTTTAACTTCATGTCATATCTCATCATATTATGGAGGCCTGTGCGGCGTAATGTAATGAGATGCACATTTTAACACACAGGTCTTTCTTGTGATATCAAACAGGAGAGGTCCTCAGGGAGCAAAATAGGTCACTCACTGCTGAACTAGCTGGTCGGCAAACCGATGTAATGAGTATTTTCAAGTTTGCTCTTAATTTTGCCACTTTCCTGCCTCCCATTAAATCAGCCAGAAAATATAACTGTGTCAAAAATTAGGTACTTCCTAAGAAATTGTTCCCCTTTTTGTTCATTTTTCTTTGGCATTCATCATAGGGAAAGGAAAGAAAAAGGTCCTTTTACCTAGGATATTTTCACCACTTTGTAAGTAAAAAGCAGCTTTTGTCAGCAAAGTGCTTTTTGCTGCCTGATGGGTAATGTAATGTGTGAGTCAGTGTGGAAAAGGAGTTGAAGGTCAAAGCTGTAAGAGTACTTGCTGTGTCACTTGGTGTCCTGATCTGAATGTTATGCATGTCATTTCCCTAGCTCACTGTCAAAGGAAGGAAACTATACCATGGCTGGGAGTGTGCATGAGTACTGAATAAGTCAAGAAAAATTGCTCCCTCAAAATGTGCTAAAACTAGGGAAAATAATAATTACTTAATTCTATTTCTCATGCAGTGTGTGCAAATCTGCACATTGCCTTCTCTGAATGCTATTGTCCACCTTTTCAATATGGAAAGCTTGCAACAAACTCTGAAAGGTGAAATACTGACGAGTTTTGCCACTGACATGGTGAGGCTGGGATGTATTCAGAAAAAGCTTACAGAGAAAAGGAAGGCTTGTGAGAGTGTAATAGAAAGTTTAAATCAATTGAAAATTCCCCGTGAATTCCTTTAATCGACGTGGTCATTATGAGTGCATTTTCACATGAGATCCTCCTTCTGTGGAAGATGTTGCTGAAAATACCCTGTTTGTTGTTTAGCACCATTAACCTTTTAAAAATCCCACTTATGCTCTAAAATGAAGTGTGCCTGTGCACATTGACTTCCTTGTTTTCATCAGAACCTTTTACTACCCAGATTCTGCTTTCTTTTAACATCAAAAAAGTAGAATCAAAGGTTCCTTTAAAGAATGTTATCTTATTTATTCTGTGCAACTGGACATTAGTAAGTTTGCCCACTCTTTTCGCTGACTGGTTTTGTAGACTGGGTTAAAAATATTATTTTTGACATTTAAAGACCTTAATACACTAGGTCTCAACAAAGTGCTTTACGGAGCTTCTGGCGCTTTGCATACCACTTCCTCCTGTTGGGTCAAAAGGGGCAAAACTATTATATTTGAAGGTTTGCAGAAGTAGAAAGGGCAGTGTTAACACTTCTGCATGTTCAGCTAAAGATCACAGAACCGTCACCTAACTGACTTTTCCCAGGATCTTGTATTTCTGTTTAAGGAGGAATTGCAATGCTTTTTACTTCAGAGGACTCTGACAGGACTTTGTTTAACCTGGTATCACAAAACCATTTTGCAATTTGTGATAAATTGAAACTGTGACTTTTTTAAAAAACTTTTTTTTTTACTCTTTTTTTAATTATCAGAATGTGAAAACTTGTAATCAAAGGAAACCTTGTCTCCTAGTGTGATTTCACTTGATTGATTCTGCATGTCTTAAATGGTTTCTCTCAGAAATGGATCCAGCGTTTTTTTCAGCCTTCCTGTCCTATAGAGCTTTTCTCATCTGGGATCTGCCTTTGCAAATGTCTCAGCACATGACTAAATCAACTGGATTTCTTGTCTAGAAACTCATCACACTCCTAAACCCAAATAGGCAGATCTCACACTTATGTGGATCATTTTATAGGTTACTGATGTAAACTACATATCTGAGAGATTTATTTTCAATGGACTTATTTATCAGAGAGTTAGGGGAATGTGTAACACCCGCATTTTGGTTCTACTTCGATGTTTCAGTTTATTTTGCTTTTAATTGTTCATGATTTTGTGTTGCAATGAAGAGTAAGACTGAGACTAGTAAAGGATCATTTTAAGTTACAGTAATAGTAAGCAATCTTGCAACAGAGATCGGGATTATAAATCACAAGATGTCTTACCTCATAGTTTATAGCATCTTTCACAACTCACTGACACTGATAAAGAAACATAATTTAAGAACCATAGAAAATAGTGAAGTTATGTTTATGGGCAACCAATTAAAATGTTTCATAAACTGAAGTTAAAATAGACTGTTTCTACAGATTGCTTAAGCATCTTCTGTAGATACTCTGAGAGGCATAATTTCTATCAATGTAACATTGTATAGTAGTGTCATTTTATTTTAATGTTCCTGAGTAAAGGAGACATAATCATGACTGAAGTCTTTCAAAATCAATCTAGATGTCATAATTAAACCAATTACTAATCCCTGTATCTTAGTCATATTCTAAAGAAAAGCCTATTAATTCTGTACAATCTTACCACAGGTAGCGTGTCTGAAATTCATACACACAAATATAAACTGTGCAATATAACTTAAGAAGAAAACTCTAATTTCTATTAATAGGCTGAATCATTCATTATGACTGTCTGTGTTAGAGGTACTCAGGCATGTTAGATCTATAGAACAAAACAGCTGGTGCAGATGTCTACATTTGGGGAGGGAGAGACATTTTATATTAATTCTTGGCAGTTCCAGTGAACTGTATGCCCATTAGCAGCCAGAGTTCATTGGATTTGCTCCTGGAGCTTTGCTTCTGGTTTATTTTTCATTTGAAAGGAATCCAGTTCATAAGCTCCAAGACCACTCAGTGATATGACTCAAATCTCAGCAAATTGGAACAAAAGAGGTATTTACTTGAAAAATGGCACTCCTGATCTAAATCAAAACGTTAATATAGATTCACCCATTTACCATATTTTAGAGACTGAAGATAGACCTTTTTAAATGAGGAATAAACATAAAACTAGTAGAATGATAGTAAAAGAGTATGCCATGCTCTGCACATGTTAATATCTCTGGACTGTTAATTCCTTCCTTCCTAAAAACTTTTAAAAACCAAGCTGCTTACAGATGATATCAAGTGTTTGTCTTTAGCTTTATTGTGTTCTTGAGAGAATGAAAGCCCTTCAACTGCAGGTACATACAAAGAATACATGAGCAGATTTATTGAGGTACCTCAGCTTCATATGCTGGAGCTCTGTAAAAAATTCCTAAGGACATAAACTACAGCACACATGCAACAATGCTTCAGGAAGGAGGGTGAAGACATCTCCATCATTATTGACTATGAATCACATTATCTCTCATGCAAGCTGGTCATCAGAGACTTATTGGTGCCTCTTCCCCTGTGGGGGTTGAGTGTGCAAAACATTTTATGACAGAGTCATAAGATCCACATTTATTGAAGCCTGTAGAAACCTCAGCACAGAGAGATGTGAGTGTGATGTCAAAGTGAAGGCAGAGCTCTCGCTCCTGGATAACTTGTGTCTGCCAAGGAGTAGCAAGAGTGAGGTGCTCTTCGTGGGGGGGAGAGGGTAACCACAGAACTGGTGGGGGCTGTTTCCGCACCAACAGGAACACAGGCTGGAAGGACAATGATGTTTGGCAATTGCAAACAGTACAATATGTGCAGATGGTGGATGTGAGACACACCCTGCATGGGTGTAACCCAGCCACCAACAGACATTAATTGTGGAAAACCTCTGGCTTAAAAAGCTAAAAGCATAATTGGAAATTGGGCATCCTCAGCTTAACACAGGAAATAGCTGAAACAACTGACTGAAAATAAGCATTTATATGCTGCACTGACCTCCGGTGTAGTACAGCCAACATAAGCCAATCTGGACATGCTTCAGTTCAGAATCTGAGAAAGAATAGTCAGGACAAAGCTAATTTGAAAATGCAGCCACTCTGATGTCACTGAAATATTACTTGGAAAAAGTAAGGAAAGATAATACACATTTTCTAGTTTGGTGATTCTGAGCCATTCTGCTGCTCTGTGCTCTCCAACACTTGTCCCAGACAACCAGAAAAAAACAAAGAAGATATTGCAGAATCTTACTAAAATACAGAGTCATCGTCTGCAAGAGAGAGCTATGTACTTCTGCAGGAATGTTATTTCCATCACATGACTGACAATTTCTAAGGGTTATTCAATCTTTATCAAACAGCAGAGTAAATATTTATTGAAGGCTTGGAGTAATTCTTCAGTACACAGTGCTGGTCCGATGTACAGTAATATATATAGAACTCCTTTGCTTCAGAAACTATATGCTCTTTATTTGCCTGGAATTCTGTGCACAAATTTGCTTTTACAAATAGAAAGTGCCTCTATTTTCCTAACATCAAATTCCTTCTTACCTGAGTCAACCTTTAGTTAATCCTGAGAGGAAAATCCTCAGTGTAAATTTATGTAGTGCAACATATGATCTGCCGTATTGTTTCTTCATTCTTCTTGAAACATCTGTGACACTGGTAACAATAATAAAAAGAATCCATTACTTTTCCATCCTAACAGTTCCTTCAGGTTTGATAGATTACGATGAATTAATCATACAGGATTTTGATAACATATTTTATTATGTTGATTGAAGGGATTCACTTGAGATGACAGCTAACATGGCTCAATAGCCAAAAGCTTTTTAGCACAACTGTAAGTCTATTCACTGTAGCTGCCATTCTTGAATGACACAACGGAAGGGGCTAGAGTGAATGATATATCACTAGTGATATGTCATTACATTACAACTATGTAATATACCAGTAATTGCAATTAAGCAAACAGAGTTTCAGAAGAAAAACATTTAATTTGAGATTTAACCTCTCCAAAACCTATCTACCAGATTAAAAATTAGTATATGGTACTTAACTTCTTTTAGACATACTTTATTTAATTGCTTCATGTGAAGTAACCCTTGGTTCTTCTTGGCTAGAGCAGTACTCTTCAGCTTGTGGTCTGTAGCTAGAATTTTAAATCCAGCTTTACATACCATACTTCATAAAAATGTAGACCAATTAGAGCTAGCCAGAGGATTATAACAAGAAGTCCAGGATGTTTATAAAACATGACCTTGGAGAACACAGTGAATGAACTGGACTGCTTAACCTAAGAAGACTGAGTGTGACAAGATAACAGTCTCCAGATACATAGAAAGTTGCTGCAAATAGAGAACATTCTGTTGTCTATGTTTGTGACAGATAGAAAAAGAAATAAGGAATTTAAATTGCATTAAAGATGATTCAAGTTATATATTAGGAAGAATTTGTGAACACCGAGGATGGTGAGGGAAATGTTAGGATACATGGCCTGGGGGGGAATGTCCATCACTGAAAATCTTTAAGAAACAGTTAGACAAATATCTGCCAGGGGTGACATAGATAGAATTGATCCTGCTTTGACATAGAAAGAGATCTATGCTACGCTTTAAAAATTTCATATGTTATTAGTCATTACAGCTGTATATAGTCTGCAATGTTTGCATCACTTTTGTATAGGCATTTCAATGTTAAAAGCATGCCGAGTTCAAAATATCATCCTTAAATGTTTATGTAGCAAAATTAAGGCCAGCTGTTTCACCCTTATTTATTTCCCCACAATGCTTGCACTATGATAGAGTCTTTAATTACCCTGTCACACATTGGTTTAATTCCACAGCCTTCTCTTTCATTAGTCTGTTGGATAAATTGTACTCAGGGAAAGCATGCTATTTTACATATTGTCTAATGTTCAGTGAGTATTTTCATATTTTATTACTGCACAATGTCCAGACTCACTCGGAAGACAAAATTGCTGTGTTTTTAGGAAGATTTATATGCTGTCTTCAGTGCAGTATTTGACCGATACTTTAACATTAACTTACCCTCCCAGCATTGCTCTGACACCTGTACAGTTGGGAGCTCAGTCTGACACTGATTTTTCAGTGTAATCACTATTACTTAGCACCACAGATATTCAGAATAGAATTATAATACAAACTGTTTGTTTGTATTATATAACTATTCCTAATGGTGATCTACTGAACTTAGGATTTTAATAACAAACAAACTCCATTATACAATATCATTCTGACAACAAGTAGGTTTCCTCAGCAAAACTAAAACTTTTGGATTCACAACATTTGCATATAATGACTGATTTCTAACAATATAAGATTGTCATTCTCTATGTATATCCTCATTAGTTTGGAAGGACATACACGCTTAGTTACCTAGGTTTCACCTACACTTATTATAGCAGACTACAGGAATCATAGACTGCAATCCTGACTTGGCTAGTAAGTATATTCTGTGTAAGTATATATGTGTAAGCAAGAGATAGCCAACCAACACCTGTTCAGACTTCAACATCACCTGCTACTAAGATCTTTTATTACAACAGAGTATCTTGTCAAACATAACTGAAAAAATATAAATAGTAATAAATAGGACTGGCCTTAGCTAGTGGCAGGAAGGAACTAGAAGGAGTGGCAGGATATAGCTTTGGAATTGAAGGTGGCAGGGTACTTCTGAGCAGAGATGACACCAAGTCAGAAATTTCTGTCTCTGCAAAAATTGCAAGTGCTGGTTGTGTTAATCTTCTTGTCTTTGGGACTGTGAAAGGGTGATCAGCCCTAAAATAAAACCATTTCTCTTTCTTCCTTTAAATTTTGATGCTTTCTGTAACTCTGTTCTACCTAGTGGTACCATTGACTCTTTTATCTTTGACTTTCTTTTCCAGTTTCCCTGATACATAATCCCACATTTTCAACCAAGCTGCAGTCTCTTTTTAAAGTCTGTTCTACACTTTGAAGTCCTCATGGATCTTCATCCTACTTAAATCTACAGTCTCCTTGCCTGGCCATGTCCCTTGTCCTTCAACTACTGTTTATGAGACACTGATCTTTCACATATCTAGCCTCCTGGTGATCTGCTATATTTTTCCTGATGAAACCACCTAATATAAACCTTTTAAGTATAAATATGTGAGATTTAGTTGTTTTAAGAAATGAAAACATTAATACTTTGTCTGTAGGCAGCCCTATAAATCTCACTTGTGTTGTAAATATTTTACAAAGATGAGTATATGCATCATTTTTACCTGATTGAAATCCTACTGACTTAAAGAGATCATTCATTTAACCTTAAATACACACCATATTGCCTCTGTATAGGTTGGTAGAAAAAAATAATTTCAATTAGCTTCAATTGGGTGTAGCTCTTCTGTATCTGAGGTCATGATCCTGAAAAAAGTATTCCATGTAGCCTACATGTTAAAAATTCTGTTGAGTTGTTCAAAGGCCTTTTTTAGTTGCCTCAATGCTCATTGCTTTCTCAGAACGTATCCTTGGAATAATCAGTTGTGTTGTATGATTTTTCTTGCCTAGAATTGAAATGTTTTATTTATATAAGGTATTCTGGGTGTTTGCATTGACCTCTTTTTATAATATATAATACTTAATTTTATATGGTTTAGACCTACACATGCAAGACTGATTTGTATATTTAATGGTCCTTCATGAAACAAATGTTTAAAACCTTAGCCTAAATGATACACTTGATTTATTAAATAATGTATGTTCTGACTGCAATGTGGAAAAAAAATATATGTAGTCAAACACTGTGGTTATGCAATATTAAAATTGCAACCAATTTCCTTGTATCTAATTTAAAGAAAATTTAGCAAATAAAAATTAATAATAGGCAAATTTCAGGGTGTTTTACAGTTGTAAACGTACAACATACAGGTAAATCTGAGGTGTCATTAATTCAGTATTTATGAATGTGAAAGTCATACTCTTGACTTTATGTATAAATAAAGGATGTATTTTTGTTTGCTCTGAGTTGGATTTGTTCTCCTTTTTCATGTCCGAACAACAGAAGATCTTCCACTTTTTCTGACCCCAGAAAAATAATTAGTTTGAAAATATGTTTCTCAAAAAGATTTTGATTTAGGTTTAAATGTGAATACTTCATGTCATCTTTTCTTGCTTGGAGTTTGGCTGTCCTCTCAGCCTGTAGAAGAAATATTAATACAGGGGCTGGAGCAACTTTCTAGCCTTCCCAATAGATAACCATCACCTATCACTAGTTGCAAAGTGTTCAAGAGGTCATAGAATCTGTAACTTGAGACACAGATGGATGGCCTTCTTTGCCTCTACTTCTCGATATGTTATATATTTTGTCCTTTCCATACAGTGTATACTGTAGACATTTCAAAGTAGTGTGGTACAGACTAGGTACATTATGATGAAAATCAGAACAACATCCATAAGTATTAGCAGAGTTATGAGCTGACTTTTCTGATGTTTATTTACACTCTCATTTTATACATTTGTTTTGTTTTCTGTTTGAGCAGCTGGGAAGAGGAGAATTGTTCTGATGGAAATATTTTTGAGCTCTCAGATGCCACTAGGTAACTAATAATTTGACATCTCAAGTGGATAGTATCTGTAACCTGTTAGTTACCTCCAGAAATTTAGTGGTACCATTTGTGGTAAAAATTATTTCTTTGGTTGACAAAAGAGATCACAAAAGGAAATTCTTAGCAAGAAAGACATAAAAGCATTAGCTTGAAAGTGGCTTCTTTTAAGCCACAGAACCACTCATCGTTCAAGTGTATATTTATTAGAAATGCCATAGGTTAAAGAAAGACTAGAAGAAAATAAAAAAGAAAAAATGACCCATGCCAGGATTTGGACACTAAACCTTTAAGTGGAACGTGAATGAAGATACCAGGCTACAAGCTCCTAAGGGAAGGATATAAACAATTAAGATCTAGTGAAAAATACAGCATAAATGTAAGACAGAAAAAGTAGGTCATGGGAATTGTTAGAAAAAAATCCACGAAGAAAAAAAGTTCTGTTGAATTCTTGTAGTTATTATTCTGCTCATGTTTTGTTATCTCATAAAAAGGTTTAACAACCCTTCTGTGTTTAGAATGCAAGTGAATTGCGATGAGGATTGAAAGCTAGAAACACATGATATACATTAGTCATCATAAAACAAGCAGTCTTATTTTCATCAAAAAGTAACAAATCACAACTCCCAAACCACATCATCTGTACCTCTTCCTCCTATTATTTTCCTATTTTAAAATATACTCAATGATAAAAAGATGTCCGGTTGTAATGATAGCCTTCATAAAAAAATTTAAGCATTTGAATTAGAGTATTCTTTGGTTGCAAGAACTGGAATTCAAATAAAACCCTTAAAAATGTTTTGCATGGGATTCTGAAAACTATCTTCTACTGTCCTAAATCTGCTCCAACTGAAATAAATAAAAAAATTCACAGCTTCTCTGAAAACTTAGTTAAACTGTCATGTGGGCTGTGAAAAATCCCACTTTTTATTAATGAGGAAAATAGAATCTATGCTCTGTAAAACTCAGTTGTGCAGGTCTACATGAATTATTAATGACTAATGAGAAGAGGTTTCACATTTTGTACAAAGATCTATGAATAATCTGGTGCCACAATTAAAAATGGATGTAGCTATGTCAACACTTAAGAAATACCATATTTGATATCACAGCAATATAGGAGACTTTAATTCTAATGGTACCAATCCTTCCCACTTGCAATTTTGTTTAAGGCCATGTTTCTTCAGAGAGTCTTAAGGCAAGGTGGATAAATAGTTGCCATGTTGCAAATTCCAGGGTTGCAATTTACTAGCTCACCTTTTATGTTAGGGGGCTGTGGGTTCTGTTTTGGTGTTTTGTTTTGTTTTGTTTTGTTTTGTTTTTTTGTAGTGATTTCCCTACATTTAATACTTTTCCCTTTGTAAAGTTTAATAGGTTATTGTACAGTCCCTCCCACAAGGATCTGAATGTAATTGTGTTTTGGGCACTATTGTTTAGTGGCTCAGTTATAGTTCTTGAAATAACTCTCTGTGTGTTACTTAGGGCCATAACCTCTCCCCTTGTGTGCTCTAGAACGAGCTGTTCCAAGAAACAATTGCTTAAAATGTCAAGAAATTGCTTCCTAAACCTCATCCCAAAATGACATATGACCAGTTTATATGCTGATAGTTGAAGTCCCCCATTACTACTGTTTTATTAGATTTAGTTGCCTCTATGGTCTTAGCATTGCACACAGTATTGTTTTCCTGATCTGGAAGTGAGTAGTTACAAGTATGTGTGTTTTCTCTACACAGAAAGCAGCACAAAATTATTTACTGTTTAATTCTATACATGTCTGTTTTTTAACAATGAAGCTGTGTCTAGCTTTTTTACAGACATTCTGAACAAATGTGTACTTTAATTTGTGTGGATATACAAACCAAATTATAAAACATACTTGCATGTCAATGACTAATTTAGGGTGATTTTAATGCATTAATTATACTTTAAGCCTTTCATTTTCCTGTGGATAATCTACTCCGTTGAGCCTTGCCAAACTAAGGACAGAGACTAAATCTGATATTACAGATTTATAAATGCCAATATGAGTCCTTTCTAAAACAAACACACTTCTGTTCCTTCAATTTTCTGATGCTGAAGCTTGGATAAAGGAGGGTAGAAATATTACATCCTTATTGGAGTTATTAACATTGAAGTTTCATAGTTGTAGGATTATAGTTGCCCATTCACCACATTAGAAATTATTGTTTAGGTCACAATTTAATTGTTGTTCAGTTCATTGAAATGTCTTACTGGGTTAATAGTCATACTACAAGTCAATGGCAGATTTGGGAAGACTACCAATCTGTTAAATTGCCTCCTGTATCTCAGCTGGATATTTGGGACCAGAGTTACTCATCAGACTAATTTTCAATCATCACTTCAGCTATTCAGACATCTGAACATTTTTCATTACTTCAACCTTTGTATCTTAAGGCACCTTCTCATCTAGTGCAGCTGCCTTCACGTTTCTGTTTTGGCACTTCCCTTCTCAGTGGTTGAATACCTGAGGCCAATTTTGTAGTTCTATCCTGTACTTTAACCAGCTCTTTAGTAACAATGGTGTTGATTTCTCTGAATGAATAGTACAAGCAATTACTTTTACATTATCAAAACATTTGTTAAACAAGACTCCTAAAGGTTCTGTGAAAATTTATAACATAGGTGTTTTCAAAACAAAACTCTCAAACTTTTTTTTATGTAAAAGTTATGCCAAGAATAAAGACATAATTCCTTCTAGGAAATGTTCCCAATCTCTACTGATACTAACTAACTGAGTTAGAGTAGTTAATTCTCAGTAAAATAGTGGAACGTGTATTTAAAAACAAGAAGAAAAATAAGGATAAATAAAATCAGTTTTCTTCTGTTTGAAGTAAAAGATGTCTACTACAATAATGAAAGAATAGTAGCTATTAGTGTTTAGGAATAACAAAAAATTAATTGTTTCCCTTAGTCTCATGAAAAACTTTTTAAAGTTAGTTTTTCTTTTTTTTTTTTTTTATTACCAGAATTCAGGAAATCCATATTTTTTTTTTCAGATATAATCCAAGTGCTACATTAATAAACACAGAAATTATCCAAGGAATCTAACTTCAATCTTTTCAGTACCTTATAATTCATCAAAAGGAAGTACCTGGCTTTTTGAAATGTGAAAAATTACTTGTGGTTTTCTCCAATATTCATTTTCCATATTCTGAGATTGTATACTTCATTCTTTATATATTTATGACATCCTATTTGTAGATGATTGTTTTCTCTGTCTAGTTCTTGAGCTAAAGGATGATTTAATTTGTATTTTACTCAGTGAGCCATGCATCCTAATTGTCACATGCCATTCATTTGAGTTTCTATTCATAAAATAAAGTGTTTTCAATATATACCAATAATTAATCTACATAATGTGATTTAAGAATCACATTTTAAAGTACATTGCTTTGAGTTCAAAAATGGTCATAAATTTATTTAAAAAAAAAATGACTGAATTGGAGAACTGTTTATATATGAGCATATATAGCACATTTTAAGTTTCATTAAGAATTCCTTTAATTAAAAACAAAATTAAAAGATTTTAAATCATTATGAAATTTTAAGCAAAAGCATGGACTGAAACTAGTCTTGATTAATGGCAACAACAGGTCTGAGAATGAGATATGTTAGCAAGCTTTTACAAACACTTCCTTGCATCTTCATTTCATGAAAATAAAACCCTGTCAATGTGTGCCATACTGTGTGCTGGGGCAATCGCGTTGATAGGAGCAAGCAATATACTTGTCCTGTTCTGGGAATAAGAGTTAAGAACCAGTTTTGTCTGTGCCTATGCCTGAGGCTTCTAAATTGTAGGGTTCTTTTGAGGCAAGAGGCAAGAGAGTGAAACTGTAGTCTGAGGTATGGTGTTCTCTATAGGTGATGATCCCAAAGAAGAACAGACTGACACATATTTGACTTATGGTTGATTCAATTTAAGCATTAGAATATTCTTTATTAGAGCTCAAATTAATGAGTCCCAGTAACCCAGTGTGATTCAGCCTCAGACTAAAGGAAATCAGGAATTCTCAAGGGTATGGGACTAGGGGAAAACTCAGGTTTACAAGTCAATTTTCTGAAGACCTGCACTATATGAACCATGGAGAGTGTGGTCATACCAGATTTATTAAGGAAACTTCCAAGGATATGAAGAGAACATATTTAATGTAATCTGGACATTTTAAATCCACTGAGGGTAAGTATGATACTTTGGGAGATTGCTTTTGGTTCAGAGAGCTTTTGTCTTAGCTTTAGTAAACTGTAAATTCTGTGCTATTTCTCTTGTTCTTTTTCTTTTTGGAGTGTTTAGTTCTATTCAATAATCTCCTGGGGTTTAGAACAAAGTTCTCTAACACTTGTACTTGAAAATGAAGACTCTTGAATCTTGTTGACCTACATGGAACAGTGATCACCATTGTCTGAAGGTTTTCTTGGAGATTCAGGACTATATGCAAAGCTGTCATGATTTAACCCCAGGCAGTAACTAAGCACCACACAGTCATTCTCTCACTCCCTTCTGTGGGATGGGGAAGAGAGTTGGAACAGTAAAAGCGAGAAAACTCATGGGTTGAGATGAAGACAGTTGAAGCAAACTATAAGAGCCAGAGATATAACCACTTCACTGAATTTAAAATTAAAATTATCTAAAATACTTTAGGGAGGACTAAGTTTATATGATTTAGATGCAAGGACCAACTATGTAGAACAATACTCTGGATCTACTTGGTAGTGTTGATGTCTATGAACACTATGGGCTCAAGATGCTGTGTCCTAAGAACAGATCCAAACCTATTACATAATTGTTGACTCATGTATCTCCTGTTTTCATAGCACTACCATGTCATTGTAATAACACTTTAGGAAGAGGACTTTGAGAGAGCTTTGAGACTATGAGCGTCCAAGCTGCAAACAAGAAAAATACTTTGTGATTTGGAGAAGCATTTTATACCACTAATGAGTGATACCACTACAATGCTAGGAGATGGAGGAAAGAGAGGAGCAAAGTCCAAGTACACCACCTTCTTAGTACTCTCAGTAAATCTGCCACTGCAGTAAGTCAGATTTTTCAATTGTATTCCCATGAAGATATAACACTTTATCCTGATTGAATATCTGACTTTAGTTTACTGTATGTAACCAAAATCTCTCTATCTACCTCTCTCTCTCACACACACACACTCACACACACATAACACTAAACTTTTTCTTCAGGAAAAGGGATTTCTCAGGTTCAAATTCATGATTATTGTCCATCTTAAAACATATGGAGCAATCCAAACCAATAACCACAGTATCTACCACATTTGTTCTGTTGAAATAAAGAAAAAAATAAATAAAATTGAATGTGTCTACATGTAGATTGTATGCTTTTGTTAATTTATGCCTGTCTAAAGTACAATTCAATGTAAGAAGTTATGTGAAATGAGGACTGGGAAGCAAAAAGGAAAGAGATTCCAGTGCACATGATTCCTTCATATCAAGTGATTAGATACGTCAAGATTTTAAGTCAAAAGAAGTGAATGCATTACAGAAAATATATGTATGGTCATTCTCTACTGAAAAAAAATTAAATGAGTTTTCAAAAAATGTGATTTAGATTGCCCAACTGAACACCCAGAAGTTCATAGACAAAATTAAAGCTTTCCCTTAGCTACTGCCTCTCTTTGCATGTGCTTTACAACACAGCCCTTAATCCTGGTGAGCCTGGATTTAGGCATTCTTATCAGTCATTGTTTTGAATACTACCAGTGCTTTCGTGAAAAGTTTGTGTGACAAGACAGGAATGTCAGTTTTCAAATATTGATCCTTGCATGGAACCTCATTGAAGAAATACAATTATCTTTTCAAAGCATTTCTCCATGCCGAAGTTCAAAGTGGGAATGTGAAATAGAGTCTACAAGAAAAATCTCTTCTAAAAATGGGAAGATTTAAAATTTTTGCAGAATTTGGTTCCAAAGCAAAAGAAACAGAACTTACTGAATTTTTTTCAGAAATTTCACATATTTAGGCAGGATGAATTGCAGAAATTGGCCTGGAAATATGCCTCAGGAAAGTTCCATAAATGTTTGTTATAATAATAATGGCAAAGATAATAAGTAACTTTCTTTGATAAGTACTGAGAGTATGCTCATGGAGAAATTGATTTTTTTGTCATTTACAACTGCTTTTAAATTAGAATACTTCTAATAACCTTCTGTAGTAACTGGTATTACCACTGAGCATACCAAAGAAATTAACAAAGTTTTTGTAACATTGAAAGAGTTTTGTAAATAGATACATATCAACTTATATGTATTTCAACCTATATCTATTTAGTCCTCTAAATCTTGAAGGAATGGAAATATGACAAAGCTTTCATGCAGTAAGGAAAAATACTTCTAGAGATGTCAACAAACCAGTATTTGTTACATACTGGATTTATAGAATTTATAGCAGACTGGATCCACAGTTAGTTTCTCAGGATCTCATTGTCAATGCATACAGTGGTTTCCATAGGAGGAAATTATGCCATCGTGTAAACACATAGGAAAGGTCCGTCTAGTTATCCTCCTAAGCACTTACACTAGCTAATGAATTAAGTTGGTGAAAGCTTGGTCTGGTATTTTAAAGATATGGTAATTCAGATTTGTCACAGGATAATCTGCTTCTGTTGTCAGAAACAGTGATGTTACTTTTCTGTCATCAGATTACTGATGTAGCAAGACTCACTTTTCCCCAGACAGTTAGAAAATGGGAAGAACTGTGAGAGCTGGAATGTAGGTGGGAAGTCTGGGGATTTGTAATGCATTATTATAAATTGCTTTGCTATTTATGTAGATTTAAGTAATAAAATATATCCATAAGCCTTCTTATCAGCTGCATTAAATGTTTTCAAAAAAAGAACTAAGCTGACCCGCATTTAAAAATCCTCTCTACCTTTACATCCTATCATCACTGTGAGATTTACAGTTCTCCATACACTCTCTGTAAACTCTGTCTGACAATGTGTGCAGAGAGACCCAGAGGGTGTTATTTTGAGCCAAGGAAGGATGTCTGCTACAGGAGCTTGAAACCTTACCCCGGACAGGGCAAGACTTGCCAGTTGTCTCTGGTTTATTATAAGCAATTCATCTTGAGTGCCTTTTCTGACTATCACCGAGGCAGAGTGGGAGAGGAAAAGAGGTAATACGTCAGGTGAAGGGTCCCAGGATACTAATGATTTTACAAGACGGTAAGACCTTAAGTTCTGGCCTCAGACCAATGAGCAAATCATGCAGATCCATTTAAGATAATTTATTGGATGTGTGAAAGGAACATGCAGAAAATGAGAGATGTTTTTGGTACATACTGACCAATTAATTAATTCCTTTTCATAATGTGTTATCTTCAGCCAAGTGACCTAAAAAAAGTGACTGCAAAATTAAGTGTTTTCTCAGAAAGCCTATATTTACATGTATCTCTCATATGTGTAAGACACTGTCCAGAGGATGGATCTTCATCGCTAGCTCATGACTAGGGAGAAGTGTTAAAAAAAAGTGGGTTCTGATACAATATACTCTTTCTGTGAATAAATTCCATTATATTTCTACCACCTTCTGCAGTTCAGTTGAAACATCATATAAGAAAGGAGAAAAAGAACAAAAAAGGAACCTTATGGTCAATTACAAAATGTCTGGGTATCCGTTTTGAATCAGTTCTATCAAAAATGTCTTTATCTTAGTTTTTTAAAATATAGCTGGGATAATATAAATACTGAAAAACATTGTATATTTTCTTGCCAAAATGAGTTAGTTCCACAAAAGTTTAATTTATGCTCTTCTTAACCATTTTTTCCTTTCTGAGCTGTTACTTACAGTTAACTCATTTACCTCAGGCGTGGCCTGACAGTTTATTTCACAGCCATCTCTCTTAAGCAGATAAAGGATAAGAAAGAAACTTCTTTATTCCTCATGTGCAAAATTTTGTATTGGAAAGAATCTTTAAGAAGTTTTTAAAAGGTCAATTAATCAATCAGGGAAAAGTAAAAATGTTATTTGACTTGGAAGCCTCGCCACACCACTCAAATAATGAATGATGAATACCAAGCCTCTGAGTGAATTCTTGCAATCAACAGTCCATGACTAATCGATAGGCTGACATTTTCACACAGTTGCAGAAAGTGATCAAATTTCATAAATATCGTGGATTGTTGTTAGAAAAAATCATGCACGGAGGGAAAAAAAAAAAGGTGGGGGTATCAAAATTTGCCAGTAAACTGCCCATTGTCAGTCGTGAGGCCAGGTGTGGGTGCAGCCATAGGCAGGGAGAAAGTGCCACCTCCACATCTGCCAACCCTGCCCTTGCCCTGGCATGCATGGATACCGGTTTGGCTGAGAAAAGGTGTCTGGGGTTGTGAAAGGATTGCACTCACAACCGTGATGTACTGTTGCTGAAATATTAGCTGTATATGACATCAACAGCATACACATGACATGAATTAAGACCTGGTCAGTATCTCAGAAGGCAGGTTATTCATGCTTATTCGTCTGGTTGTAGAGGCCATTTCTGAATCACTATGAAGCAAACTTTAAAGGACAGCCTCACTAGCAGAGTGGTAAATAATTAAGACAGCAGTTAAACAATGATCAGGATTGTTTGATGACCTAGGCTATGTAGAAAAAGTGTAGTTCAAGGTTATGCAAAAGATGTTCATCAAGAACAAAGGGTGAAAAACAAAGCATGTGTTGGAAAACAGAGAGCCTAAGAAGAATTAACATGAAATGAAAAATCAGTGCTGTGGCAAAAGTAGACAATATTGCCCGTGATTAAACAGGAACATGAAAACAGGAATTTATTTTTTATCCATGTAGCCAGTTTGAGACAGGAAGATATGCAAGTTTAAGTGCACAACAGTATCTTTAAAAATTGGAGAACATGAATAAAAAAAAGTCTCATCAAAAAGAAGTTTGAAAGCTGATTTGATTGCAGCATACATGTACTTTCCAGAGCTATACAAGTTCTTTCGAGCTAGAAGAGTGAAGACAGAACTAGAGGTAGAAATCTCATGCCAGGATAGTTCAGATTAGAATCCATAAACATTTTATTTTCTCATTTCTGCTTTTTTTTTTTTTTTTTTTTTTTTTTTTTTTTTTTTTTTCTGACTGTGTTGTCAATTATCCACTGGAAACAGATAATAAAGGGGTTTATTCTCCAGTTTCTGACATCTTCAAATAAGGAAGTTTTCCTGAAGATAAGATTTAGCAACATACAACTGTTTTTAAGTAGACAGAATATGGTGTACAAAATGTTTAACTTGTATGTATCTTGCTATATACTTCTAACTTCGAAATGCATTGGCCAAATTACTGAGTTTCAACGCTGTGGTCTCTTGCCACATTCCCAGCTTCATCATCAGTTGAAAATCTAGGTAGCAATCAGTAAGTCAGATTTATCTGTGCCCTTATTAGACACAAGGTAGATTAATTTACCATGAAAGTAGTTATAGCCTGGTGTCCTCTCACATCTGCAGATTGCTACAAACACTTCTTTCTGGTTCACCATCACGGGCAAGCCTGTTCCCAGAGGGGGCTTCAGGTAAAGCTCTCCATTCATCTTCTGATTTAATAGACAAGAACTAGCTTTGGTCTTAAAATCAGGTGGCTGTGTTAGCAGGTTTAACACGAGCATATCTGAGCTATGGCCTATATCATCAAATTTGAGGTATGAAAAACCTTTTTCTCTTTAAAAGTTCACTTGAAAGTTCAAAGGCAATCTCTGTACAGCCTCTGGAGACCATTAGCCAGTGACACTGGCATAGCCTGGGTCCTGTCCAAGCCAAAAAATGAAAAAGAATGTGAAGGTGTCTAGATGATGTCTCATTTGTTTTGCTTTAATATGCTTACTATCTCACCCCAAAGATGTTCAGAGTGAGTAAAATGTTTAAAAGTGTTTCTAGTACTGGGAGTTATTTGAACATAAGGTTAGGGACTCTAAGTTTGGAAGGATGTTGGCACCATGCCCCCCTAGGAGAAATGTCATTGAAATCGGGCCATAACACACCCAGAATGCATTGTTTTCTTTTGTTTGATTTGGTATTTTTACAAGCCAGGACTGAAACCTTCTGAACACATGCTTGGTCAATATAAAGATGGAAAGAAATTACTGATAATTAACTACATAAGTTCTTTTATTTCCCTCTTGACTTGGTTTGGGTTTAAAATGATCTTGTTCTGATCAATGACTAAAATGTATTACTTAGAAATTACATATTTTGCATAAATATAATTGTTATTGTAGAAAAGAAAGAAAATATTTTTAAAAAATAAAGTCTGTTATTTGAAGAGAAGACGGGACATTTTGGCAAATAGAAATTTTAACTTTTTAATCCAAAACCATTATGGTTTTGTATTTTTTTCATACTATTTTCATTAACATTTCTTTCAGTTTCTAGGCAATTAAGAAGGATTAGGTTGTTTTTAAATTAATTCCTTTTTCTATTGAAATAGTGGTTGAGTGTGTAGTAACACTTAACACTCTATTCCTAGTCCAATTTTTCAACCAGCATATTATCTGTGGAATTATCATATTGTCATGGTTTGAGCCTGGTCAGCAGCCAAACACCGCAGAGCCGATCGCCCACCCACCCCCACCTGGGAATGGGGAAGGAATTGGAGGGGCAAAGTGAGACTTGCAGGTTTAGATAGAAACAATTTAATAATGGTAATAAAATAAAATGATGACAGTATAAACAGGTAATGTACAATACAATTACTCACCACCCGCCGACCTATGCCTCACCCGTTCCTAGCTAGTGATCCTGAAACACAAAGTTGCCTCAATTGCATTCCCGGAAGTGAGAGCACTCCCCTTCCCTCCCACCCCTCTTTTATATGGTGAGCATAACATTACATGACAAGGAATATCGGCCAATCCGGGCCCAGTGGTCCAGCCGTGTTCCCTCCCTGCTGCTTGTGCACCTGCACACAGGCAGGACACAGGGAGTTGGAGAGTCCTTGAAATCTCAGTGTGCTATCAGCATTTTTCTAGCTACCAAAAATGAACATGATCTCTATTCCAGCCTGAACCAGGACAGGAATAAGAGTTGTATATGGGAAGAACAAAAATATATTTTAAAAGCAAAGCAGCATGAAGTCAGACAATTTCATAACTCCAGGAGAAACCTTTAGTTTCAGTTTGTACTTGCAATTTTTTTCATTGTAAAGTTTGTCACCTCACTGCCATATCTCTAGTGCTTAACTTGTCTCCAAACACATTAATATCTTTGTGTTATGGCTTTCCTTCAGTCATTCGTATCCTCCAGCTACAGGGTATGTGTTATCAAAAATCCTAAGGCTTGAAGTTACGCTGTGCCTTAGATGTGGAAAATAATCAAATATTAACCTGTTAGTTTCATGAGGAACAACTTCCCATTTCAAAACTGTATCTGAATCACTATGATTAAAAAAAATAAACAAAAACCCTCTGTCGATAACATCGTTCCTGTGATCAATGTAACAATCTCCTGGAAACAGCTATATACTTCTATTTTTTGCAGGGTATCTCATCTCAGTTTCATTGAAATGTAATTATCAATTTAATATTTTTACTGTTTCTCTTGTAGTTTACAGGTATATTATTTTGTCTTTTTAATCCCTGGCTAGCTTCCAGAGACCAATTTGTAGCATCAGATTTTGTTTGGAAAAAGTGTATGAAGAGCAGTTTATTTCTGAATATCATCTGAAGTTTACCTTATAATATGCTTCAAAGAAACACAATAGGGGTTAAGGATAAATTACTCTTAGAAATGAAACAAAAGCTTTGTCTTAAGTAGCTATTCTGAGACAAGAGAACTAGCTCTTTAAAAAATCACGTAGAAGGTGTGAACAAAAATTATTAAAAAAAAAAACAAAAAAACAAAAAAAACCAGTGCATCTAGAGTTTGCAAAAGAATCACTTTTTAGAAATCTTTCATTATCTGGGGTACCTTTTTAAAGTATTGATCTACAGCATTAGATGACTGATTAGAACTGAGGACTTCTACCAGTAAATAACTCTCTGCATTCCTAAAAACTACTACAGTAGTTGAATATAACAGTTATTTCCTTTTTGACATTTTTGACTCATTTCAGAATTATTTTCCATTTTATATATATAGAGAGAGAATTTGTCCCAAAGCAGTAGCATCTCTGTATAAAATGAAAAAAAGAAAAAATCCCAGAAGCTTCACCTTTGTCTACTGGAAGGTCACACTTATTTTCTCTTTTGTATCAAAGGAAAATGAAATCAATCTGGTAAATATCTATAGGCAGCCATCAAAAAGAAAAGTGGCTCCTCTGTTCTAAGAGAAAAGGGAAGTAAATTCAAGTCTGACAAAGTTGTCACTAGCCAGAACCTGCCAGTCCTGCTTATTTTTAAATCAAAGAGCCAGTGGTAATGAGGTGATATGAGTCTCAGGAAGCAAAATCAAACAGCAGAAGCTACATCTAAGGAAACATTCTCAGTTATCCTGGTGGCCTATAAGGGTGCAGAAAAGCAGACCTTCCTGTTTTCAAGACCTTGAAAAGTTTATCTCTTACCGTGAGTAAAAATCTTTGTAGGTTCCCATTGAAGTTTGAAGGATTCATGCTGTTTACACTGGGAAATAGCCTGCCCATGAGAAGAAAAAATATCCTGGGTGGGTCTTTCCGAAATGCTTACTTGGGGCATACCTGCTATCACATGCAAATTGATGAAAATCCTGAAATTCCATTCTGTTTTGTTTTGGGTTTGGATTTTTTCTTTTTTATCAGACCTTTTTACTGAAACCAAAATGTTTTTAATGTCTGTAATTTTTGCCTCCCTATTTAGAAACTGTGTTTTCCTTGAAGTGTGAATGCACATATAAACCTCTTTCTACCTGTTCATATACTGTAAATCTCATCAGAACTATGTGATTATATTTTATCATCTAAAACATGTATTTTTTCATAAATGTTTATGAAAATTAATAGTTAACAATGATCTTAAATAAGTGTTAAAAAGTGGTTTTCATTACAAATCTGGATAAACATGACAGTAGTATATTAATGACATTTTTTGAAAGTAACCATAGAACTAATAACTTTAAAAAATAACTTTAAAGAAAAAAGTTCAGAGGTAGTCTGTTCCATTTCTGTAAATGAAAATAACTTGGCATTACATCAATATCTGCCCAAGTCTACTGCACATGTTTTACAAATATTGCACACATTTATTAATCAATGGATATTTGTTACACCAAGTCACCTTCGCTCACACTGAAGTGTTATTCCTCATGGGACCAGTCCCACTGAGCAAGGGCACATTCAGATATACATAAAGCTGATCATGCCATGGTTATGTGATCTATTTTCATAGTATGTTTGCTGTGATTACTCTCCTGATTTGAACTGAGTTGTATCAGATGAAGCAGCAAAAACCTCCAAGGAGTTGTCTAGACACCTGAAGCAATAACTGGAAGGCAAGGGCACATGAGCTTTTATTTACTGAAAGATACTGTTTAAAGATTTTTGAGAAAAGCAGTTTTAAAAACCCTGAGAGGTAATATTCCAGAAAGCAAGAGAGTTTGGAGGTTTAATTCTGCTCCCACTTACACACAGTGTAATTCTGAATTAGATGGTGTTATGTTAGTGAAAAAGATAGGTTTAAAATCATAATCAAGGAAAAGTCATATGAGAACAAGTGGAGTATTTTTTCTTAAATTTCTAGATTTCTAGATTAACATTAAAGTAAAGAACACATCAATAATTTGAGAACCTCTTTCAACCTTAGAGATTGTTTAATTTTTTGTTTATATAATTCTTGTACAGTTAATTAGTTTATAGTTAAATAAAACTTTATCTCACAAGCATTGAAATGTAGCCTATCTTTTCTGGGAGCACAGTCATTTGATACAAAAAAGACCTTAAGAAACTGCAGCAAAATCAGAGGAATCACTTCTGGTCCAGGACTTCTTACTCTTGGTGATAGGTTCTCTTTGAAGTGCTTTTGCTTTGGTATTTGCGCTTAAGTACAAAAAGAGCTTCTCATCAAAAAGTATTAATATCTCTGTATCAAAATCACATCCTAATCACCATTACAAAATTAATTACAAAGGGGAGCTGAGCATTGTCTTCATACTAAAGGGTAAGTAAAGCCCAACAATAACTTCTCCCTTTTTACCTTAACCAAAAACTCATTGAAAGACTTTAGTGTGTTTAAATACATCCAGAAGGAATCAGTAACACAGAGACAGACCAGGCTGCACTTCTTGCCTTCCACAGGATTTCTCTTCTTTGACAGTGTCCCAAGGTATATAATACCAACCCTCAACCACACGTTACCTCTAAATGTGGTTTGGAAATAGTCATATAATTGAATACAGCATGAATGCCACTCCAAGTAAGATTTGTTGCTTACCCTGGAAGCTTTCATGCTAGTCTTACACCAGTTGAAAATGTTTCAAAATGAGCAAACAGGTTAGTAATTTCATTATTTTCTCTTTCCCTAATGAAAGTTGGTGGGTAGATACAACTATTTTAAGTAGTGCTTTAGACTTAAACCTCCTTGTTGAAATGCGATAGAATACTCAACCATGATTGAGTAAATAATAATTATATTTAATAATGAAATAATAATAATGAAATATTAAATAATAATGAAAATGCTATTCTTTAGTGAGTCCAATTAAAAAGAACATATTAAAGTATATATCAAATAGGAGAAAGTTGAGAGGAACAGATATAGCAGATGAAATGTACTCTCTACAAACGTAGTTTAGTATTCATACCCTGACAAAATGTCAGTAGGTGGAAGGAGGAAGACCCATCAGCTTTCAGAACATGTGTGAGTAGGGTTGTTCAGGTGAATAAGATCTGATTCAAAATCTTCCAGGTGATAAAGATGACCTTTGCACCCCCTGGAAATCACAACATTTTGTGGGAAATAATAAGCTAGTCAAGGAATTGTGTGCTTGAGGAATTGATCCCAGTTTTATTTATACCAGTAATACAATGCCCAAGCCTTTCAATTTACGGAAATTAGTCTTGTCTGACACTAAAAAGGGGGCCAGCCCAAGATAGTCTATTACCTACAAGATGAGGACAAATAAGCCAGGCTGTGAACAGGGTAGCCCCAAAACAGCAGAGGATTTCAGTACATCCCTCAAATAATAAATCCATAATCAATGTGTGCAGCAAATGAAGTTTCCTCCAACTGTGCAGCCTGAAAATTTTTTTGAGGATCTCAACCCACATTCTGGCTAGACAATCTTAAAGATGAATGAAAAATTTTACTTTTATGCAGAAGAACAGAGCAAGTTCAAAGAAAAAACAGAATAAAAGGACACACACTAAGTAATGCATGTTAAAAATAATCTCTGTGTAACCCATCAGACCTAATGAGGCAAGGAAGAACAGATTCAAAGAATAAAATTTATGTTTGTTTTTTTTTTTTTTTTCTAATTGATGATGGGAATTTATAATTGATGCCTTGTGTCAATTCTATTTACCAGAGTGAGCAATAATTTAACTGTTCATATTTGCACACATATTCAGATGAAAATTTGTATGCATTTTGCTCTCTAGTGGGATTTTCACACCCAGGATAGATGTCAAACCTCACCTGACCAGAATTGAGCCCTTAAAGAGATAATTGAAAGGATGTAGCTAAGTGCAATGTCTAAGCCACTCAGAGAATAGTAAAGGAAAGACAGGTAAAGGAAAAATTTGGGTAATGGAGTAAGAGGTTTAGACACAGAAGCAGCTGTTGTTATTGCTTCTGGATGATAAACCAGAGCAAGATACCTACCTCCTTTTAAAATAGGCTTTCAGAGCTAGATATTCAGACCATATTGACTACCTAAGACATCAAAGTTATCTGTTGTTGTTACCCCACCATGTCCTCATTCTTAGTTTGGGGGATATATAACACATGTAGAGTGTGTTTTGAGTATACTTTCAGGACCCTGCTTTGGAGGGGTGTATTCCTAAATGTAACCTAACGATCTCATTTCACAAGGTTTAAATTGATTTTCACTTGAACTAGGGGTCTAAGCAGCTTACTAGTGGGGGACTACATTAATTCTTTTAAAATATTGGTCTAAATCTTAATGATATTTTCTGATTAGAATTATCCAAAATTTGCTTTGACTTTTCACTTCATGATACTGTTCAAGACTCAGTAGATTTTCTTGGCCTAAGGACATGAGGAGAGGTCAACATCTGATAGCTTCTCATCAGTGCTACTGAAGAATTCATCTCATGTTCATATAGGTCTTTATGGCCTTGAGCCAGGGAACATTTATGCATATGAACTGATCTCATGTTTAAATATCTCATACAGAATCAATTTATTTAATTCAGATTATTTCACCTCTCTGCTTTTTAAATATGTTTTATATTCTCTTGACAGTTGCACCTTAAAATTACTTAAACATTGACATTTTGATGGCTTTTCTTATCCATGGACTTTTCTACATGATTCTTGAACCAGGTGGATCCTCATTTTTCCCCACAGCACACTTGTAAGGTTGGGTAGAGTATTTATTATTTTGATTCTTTTTGTTATGAACAAGGAGGGAACAGGTGACCTTCCCAATGTTTTATGCAGAGTTTTATATCAACCAACTAGTGAAACATCTAAAATTCCCTATTCACTGCTTTATCAGAACATTACTTTTTCTTTCCTCAGAAAGTTATTCCACAGTTTATTAAAATTGCTATCTTAGAGGAGATAATTTGTTTAACTCATAGATCACTTTTTCACTCAAGGCTTTACTTACGTATATTATATTATGTAGTAATAACAATAATGATAGTAATAATGCATGTATGTAATGAGCAAACACATTAAGAGATCTGATGCCAAGACAAATGCAGTGAAAGAGTTAATGTAGTTCTTCAGCTGCTTCACTTAACAAAGCCAGTATTTTAATGGTCCCAACTAGGATTAGAAGTTAACACCTCATTAAGATGAATGGGGGATATAGTTTGCACCCTTACTGTTGCTTCTATGCTGTGTGGTTTGCAGGCTCCTTCTACTTTTTCTGGAGGGCAGGCTTAAAGAGCACAAGAATGCATCATTAATTTATATAAGGAAGTCTCTTTGTAAAAGCAATGACTAGTGACTGTATTTTTAATGAAAATCTGGTTCTGCAGAAAACCTTTTGCCAGTGTAAAGACCGAAACATCAAGGGATTCACGTTATTTTTGTGCCCACTCCTTTCCACTGTTTGTTTTCATGGCATAAGAGAAATATTATTGCTCACAATACCTGTTTTATACAGGTGCAGTACTGTAAAAGTACACTCAGTGAGACCTAAGCCCTTCTTATGTAGGGAGGAAAACCAGATGTTTCCCTCATGGTCATATTTGCATTCAGTATTAAAATGAATAAAGATCTAAAGCCTACCTAGTGGCAGAATCATAGTTGTGCTAATAAAACCTAGTGTAATTGGACTTGATTAGTTTTCCTCTATCTCCTGCATTAAAAATATACAGATGAGTTATTACATACAGATATACATTATCTGTATATATACAGATTATATACAGATAAATTATTTTCCTTCAGTGGACCTTACACGTGGTTTTCTGAGGAGGTTGGTACCAGGATCCAAATTAAACTGATGAAGGAAGGTAGAGAATGGTCTGATAATTTGCCAGTATTTAACAAAAAATACAGTTGCAGACACTCTTGGATGTCAACATAACATGTTTGCATGACACCTCACTGCCTCTGTTTTCATTTGCTTGAAGCAATATAGGTTTGGGATAAATTAGGTACAGGTGAGTCATGATAGCTCTAAAATAAGAGCATAAAAAGATAAGAATAATCTGTAACTGCTTTAGTACACATATACAAAATGTGTGCGCGTACATATGGTGATATTCTGGTTTATTCAATCACAGTGAGCATGGTTTTACATATTAACATCACTGAATTGAAATAACTAGCAGAAATAGTGGAAACATTTTCTACATAAATATTTATACTTCCCCTGTTTTGACATCCTTCTATAATTTTAATTGTCTTTACAGTGGAATTACAGATGCTCACTTTAAACAGAGAGGCCTTTTAAATATCATTGCCCTCATATTTACAGGAGCAGGACTGGATCTGAAGCAATACAGTATGCCATAAATCCAATATTTAAGATTCCACAGCATCCTTTTTCATTCAAAAGACAAAATTCCCATAGATGCAGTAAATTCTGTAACAGACTCGGAGACCAATGGGATATAGCCTGGAGTGATTAAGGCTAATTGCTAGCTAAGGTTTTTGAAGGGATTAGTGATTTTAGAATTCCAAATTAAAAAAAAGAAAAAAAAAAGTCTGATAAGAGATTGATTTTCAGAAGAGGAACAGTCTCATCTTCCTGCAAATTGGCCCATTTTAAATTATCTCTACTTTGGTACCCCACAATGAACACAGTTAAAATTACCAGTTGCTTCTGGAAATCTTGTCCAGAATTTAGCTATGCTATTATCCATACAATATGTATTTTATTTTCTGATTTCTTAAAAATCCATTTTGTTTGCTCCCTTTTTGAATCTATCATACTTTGAATGACAAACTTCTCCATGCTGCTGAACAGATAAAATTAATAGGTAATATTTTAATCCAGACATAATTCCTAAGCATCTAAGGAAGACATATTCAATGTAAAGGTCTTGATACCTACAATACATTTATGTGAAAATTCAGTAAGCACTGTATCTGACTACTCATTTTCCAAACCAGCTGCAGGCTTGATTTGTTTCTAAGTAATTTAAGTGTAAATTACTTGCTTAAGTGATACAGCTAAGATGTTTTGTGACTTTCTTGCAACCACGAATGAGTTAACAACATACCTGAAAGTGGTTAGATTGTTTCTAAATGATCCTAAATGTGTATTTAAGCAAAAAATTTTCATAATATTTTCACTCTATGCTATTATGAATTTTGAAGCAATTAATTACTGCTGATATGCAAATTTAGTGAAACACAATTAATTAAATATCACATATATGGATAAATCTGTTAGCAAAGACATGTGCTTTATATCAGTTTATACACATCCTGTGTTTGCAATGAAACCTGTTTAAACAAATAAGTGATAAAAGACTAAATTAATCAATGAAAAAAATCCCTGAAGTACCAAGTTGTGGATTGTATGATATTAGATCTCTCAGTGGGTAAATGTGTTGCCTGCTTCTGCTGTAACAGACAAGCTCCCTCTTAAGTAAGTACTGTCTCTTTTAAAAGAACAGATCTAATAACTGCCTAGATTTTCTGTATATCAAGGAAATATATTTTAAAGCTGCTTTTATTGTTTTACAACAAAGCCAAAAGACATTCAGCTATCAAAACAATAATGGTATTTGCATAAACTTTTTTTTTTTTTCATCTGGCAAAATACTGTATGAATGGAATAGGGAAAACAGAACTGATTATGTCCAAGCTTGTGATTGTAAAATCTCTGCTACCAAAGATATTTTAACTAGCTAGACTCCATTGATCTACAGCAAAGCTTTGTCAACTAAAGCTTTTTTCTTAAATTGATTCTCCATCTTGTCTTCTCATTCTTTCGACAGCACACAGCAGGAAGCTCTGTCTACATACAGAAAACAGGTTCTTGCTGTAGGCATGGATATAAAACAAAAAGACAGTGATTAAAGAAAAAAACAGTCTGCTGTTAGTATTTGATCTTAAAATTATTGATCTTGTCAATCAGTTACAGACAGAGAGTGCCCATTTAAATCTGTAATAACTATTAATGTTACCACAAAAATGCTGACCACTTGAAAGAGCAAAGAAATCTATATGATAATGTAATGCAATGCTTATTTGGAAGTATAGCTATTTGTAGTATGTGACAGTAAGTGCAACATACTACTTGGCGAAGATCATATCTATAAACTTCTTTTAAAATGAATATGATAGAAGAATATGAAGCTCACATGATAAACTTACATTTTGAAGGCTTTGTTAACTAAGAACTTTTGATTCTTTGACTGCCAAAAGCATTATTAGTTTTTATCAGGCATATATTAACAGCATAACATTTTTTCTTATAACTGACTCAAACTCAAGCATTACACTAAGATACTGTTAAAAACCCACTGAGCAAAGCCAACATCATGCTGTCTTTGTCCTTTATGTGAAATAGTATGTTTATTCTGTCTCAGGAGTTTGCATTCCAATTATAGTTGTACCAATACTGCTTCTAAACATATTTATGTGTAAATATAATTGTAATTTAGTAAAAAAAAAAAAAATCTCATTTCAAAACTAAGTGCACTTCGGCTGCTGATCATATTAAAAGCAAAAAAAAAAAAAAAAAAAAAACATTTGACCATTTGAAAAAAAAATAAAACCCCAAAGATCTTGAATCAATCTCCATACATGCTTTAACTTACAATCAAATGTCAATTACCAAAGCTTGTCACCTTAAGATAAGGTGGATATTTTCAAGTGCAGCAATTACTGAACACAAAGTCCCACAATGAACAATCTTACAAATATTTAACAGAAATGCTCTTGTAATTTGCAGTATTATTCTTCTTTCTATCTCTATAAAGAGGGGAAAACATTTACTAACAATTTAATAATGTCTCTGGGACTAGAAAAACAAGCAAATAGCACAGACAGCTGCATCTAATCTGTAACTAGTAAAAGTATATAGGAAGGATCATTTACATAACAGACAGGTACAACTGTATTGTAGTTTTGTGCCAACCAAAGGGTTTATGGAAAGCCTTTGCCCATCTCTAATAGATGTGTAAATTAAATTTTATGAAATGCATTTTAAAGGTACTTCATTGATCTTCTGAATTTATCATAAGCCTCTAGTTCATATTTTGGTGCCAGTCTAGTGTGTCACATGATTTTGAAACCAATAGAGGCTCATACTGAAAGGTTTTTCTTTGTTTGAATTACTTTATTGGTTGAGTGGAAGGATTAAAGATAGACTAAAAAGTCATTATGATAATGTAATAAAACACATATTGGTTGTTCCTTCACTTAAAAATCTGCTTTTTAAGCAGATTCTTCTGTTAGAAGCCAGAATGAAATGTCATTAAGCACCTGGACATAACAATAACTATTTAAAATTTTTGGTGTTTTTTTGTTTTGTTTTATTTTTCTTTTTTTTTTTTTTTTTTTAATCTAGGCAACACTGAAGTAAAAAAAAAAAAAGAATTAAAGATTTCATGCAGAAATTATTGTGAATTGCTCACCTCTCCATATTATTCATAAAATATAACTATCAATTATTTTTAAAATGACAGTTGGATAGAAAATGCAATAACTTCGTAACCGTTTTTGTCATTGCATGTGAGACTTGATTCACATTAAAAAATAAAATCCTCAATCATGCTTTTTCGTGCTTTTATGTTATGTATTAAGTGTTGAGTTTTCAGTGTATGAGAAGGTACATGTGGAACTCTAGAATAATAAAAGAATGTTTAAATAATATATCAATGAAAAAAAAAGAATAAAAGAATACACATCCTATTATGTCATGGAACATAAAATGCTTGTTTTCCTGCAATGGGAAAAATTAATGTGAAACCTTTTCCCCTTGCTCCCAAAGAGAGACATTTTTGTTTCTTTGTATTTTTGACTAAGTATTTTTTTTCTAATCAGGAGGGAACCTTTCAGTGCTGGAACCCACTTCATAACACTAGAGACAAATGTACAAAAATTTCTTTCACATTCTTGTCAGTTCAATTATTTATCAAGTGATCATGCTTTCTTTGTGTTTTTCTTTTAAGACAGTAGGACTTCACCCTTCACTCCTTCAGTATTCTCCAAGCCCTTGAAATAACTCTTCCTTTGAATTACTAGTTACTGGCATTGAAGTATTTCTCTGCTCTTCTCCCGAACTTTGAAGCGTGTCAGGAATTAACATCAGGGTCTGGCATAGAGGAACTCCTCCTGTGTGGGAGGGAAGGGCTCTGTCCCTCCTAAAAGAAGTGAAAGAGTATTGGTGACTGTGTGCCACTCCAGTGCTGGGACTTCTCCCCAACCACTCTACTCCCAGGAGAAACCTGATTGTGCAGATATGGAAAGACAGGAGGTTTTCTCAAAAATACCCAAAGGAAATATGTACCTGTCCTCCCTCCGAGATCAAGCCCTGGCTGATCTGGAAGACACGTGCCACCGTAGCTGAACAGCAATGGCTTTTCTGTGGAGCCAGGGCTGCTTCTTGAGGGGAAGCTGGAACCTCAAACTGGGTAGTCAAGGTCCCAATGAAGTTTATGTTTTCCTACACAGGGAAAATTGTTGTTATTTCTGGTGTGGAGACCTTTATGCTTCTGCTACCCAATAGAATTTCAGAGGTGTCTGAGTGCTGGTTATGACTATGTCTCAGGGTAGAACTGCATATCAAGGACAAGAAGTGCAGAATGTGAACAGGGTGTAGAATTGCCTCTCTCTCCCCATTTCCACCTGTATGAAATGCTGATTACTTGCTGATTAATATCACTGGCAAGAATACAAAAACAAATACTATGTCTTCCTCTGCAACTGTTACCTCACACCCTTTCCTAGTCCAGCAATTTTAACATTCATTTTCAGTATGATATACTCCATTAAGCTTTTTGTCTGAATGAAAAAAAAAAAAAAAAATCATGTTAGATCATGCTCTTTGCAAGGATATCTCTTCTACATATATGTGCATATATATATGATATGATAATTTTTTCCTTTTGCTTCAGCCTTTATTTCACAAGACCTGAAAATTTTGAGCCTTGTTTATTACTGAGTATAAGTGATGTATATATTAGATTGTCAGAAGTTTACCTTAATGAGAGTTTAAAGTAGATTTTCAGATTAGCCAAATTTTATTCTGATCTGACACAGATTTAATTTTGGTCTCTGATGTGCAGGCATGTATCACTATTTATCTTGTCAAGTCCTCTGTTGTTCACACACATACTTGTGCATCTGGGATGGAGTGTGAACAGTCTGGTACAGCAGATAGCAGTAAAACTATTTAATACTTTGCAAAATGACTGTAATGTAAGAATCATTGGTTGTGCAAAGCAAGAGAGCTATAAATATAGGTTTCCAATAAACTAGCTTTTTTTATCCTTATTTATATATTCACATCAGGTAAGTGAAAAACTGAGGATTGTTTTCTCACAGATACACTGAAGGAAATGTACAGTTTAAAAAGTAAAAAGGTCATGAAAAACCTCTACTGGTTGTGCAGTATTTTTGTGTATTTTCGTATCAGTCAGAGCACAGAAGCTGGCCACAGTCAGTATGAAGCTTTGGGTAAGAGGAAAGCCTGAGTGCTTGCTTAGTTACCGAGCTTTGTTCACCTCATCATCAATTCTTCGGTGAGGGTCAAGAGGAACCTCTGCCCTAATTCCAGATACCAGAGAGGGTGAGAGTGTTTTGGAGCTAACCTTCACCACTTCTCCGCCTCACCCACCAACTTATACCCACTCATGGTGAGTAAAAGGCACTTAGTAGAAAACAAAGCAAATGCTCACACACGTGGTTCTCCGTTTGTCCATTATGCAGGAGCCATAAGATAGGATTGGGCTTCCAGTAGCATTGTGGCCACTTTCAATGCTCCCATTTCATCAGCCTGCTCTGAAATTTCCTTCACTGTAAAATGTAGGAGGGCTTTTTGGCTATATAGCATCAGTAACTTCCAGACGTTGGTTCTTAAAGTCATTGGTCAGTCCACACTGACAAGTCTTCATATTCTGCCTTTGAGACAGCCAGCCATAATTTGATCCCTAGATAAAAACCTGGAATGCTGCTAGTTACTTCTATTGAAAATTAGTACAGCTGAGACACAGCCCACTGATCCAGAATCATGTCCTCTGCGACTACAGTGAGAACTTGATTTCCATGACAAGCTCTCTTGGCTTTCTAGAAGATGATGGCTGCCCTCTAGTGACAAAGATATTTCTGCTGACACATTTCAGTAGATGCAAACATGTTAATAAATACCGTCTTGTATATCAATATATTACAAGAGGTTTGGATCGAAGAAAGATAAAGAGTCTTAAAATCATGAGTGAAGGCAGTGGGCTTGGAAGCATTAGAAAAAGAAACATTCCACGTTGAAGAGACATACCATCCTCAGTCTCGGCAATTTTTTAAGGTAAATTTTTGTTTGAACAGAAGTTCCTGGATTTTTAAAATTTCTGACATTTCTGTTATCAGATGAACAACCCATGATTATTATAACAAGATCAGAATAAGAACTCTGCACTGCAGAGGGGTTCAATTTCTGCTAAAATCATCCATCTGACTCCCATGCACTTACTGACACAAAATACATTTTTTACAATACTTCTATGTATTTCTCTGTGTGTGTACAATGTAAGTGGTAACAGAGTCATATTTTCATAATTTCCCAGGTGAAATCACAAGTTGAATTGAAGGGCTAGTTATAGAGTCCGATTTTGGAATAGTGCAAACAATATCAAATGATCAAAAAATTACTAGAAATAATGGAATATATGGAGAATTTCATGTTAACTATGAGAGAGCCCATAGAATGCAACAACATGATTCAGGAATATTCTGTGTTAACTCTTTGATTCTAATTGCTCTGGGAGAAACTAAAGTCTCATCTACAGGAAAACCATGGGGAAAATTTTTCACATTTCTATATGATGATGGTACATCTCAGAATAAGAGATTTGGGGATAAAACGTATCTTTGTCCTGCTGTCTGTGAGAATGTAAGTTTGTATTTCTGAAGTGCTATGCATCTTATTTCTTTCACTGATAATTTAATTTACGGAGTTTTGGGGTTTGGGGTTTTTTTGTTTGTTTGTTTAGTTGGTTGGTTTGCTTTTTTTTGTTTTTGTTTGTTTGTTTGTTTGTTTGTTTGTTTGTTTGTTTGTTTGTTTTTAATTTCAGTTGTGGTTTTCTTAGAATCTGAAAACTTGTCTTCCTTAACTGACACTTCAAACTCTCTGGTAGCGAGAGAATACTGTCATATCATCTACCTTATACTCACTTATCCACACTAAATATTTACTTCTTTCCTGTTCAGCAAGCTTGTTCCTCTGTGTCTTTATTCTTGTTGTAAATCTACTATGAAGAGTGACATCATGGACTTCTAAAATCTGTAAACCTTTCCATCCTGAATTTGCTCAAATCCTGATATCAATCCTGAAGTCCAAATCTGCAATTCAAGTTGACAACTCATACTTCAAAAGTAGTGAAGTCTTACTTGTGGATTGGGTAAACACAAACTGGAAATCATATTGACTTTCACTCAGGAATAACTTCTGTTTAGGAACGCCATTAAGCACATGCTTAATTCACAATATAATGTCATATTGTCAAAGAGTATAGCCTTTTATAACAAACATGGTAATTTTTTTATCCAAAATAAATAATATGACATAGTGACTCTGCCAGGTTTAGCATCCTTAGAAAAATGCATAGGGAAAATATTTCCTTGTTGACAAAAGCACTTACTAAATGCTGAAGATTTCCATTGACTTCAGTGGGATTTAAACAAATTAGAAACATCTTCCAAAATTGTAGATATTTCCTGAAGCAGGGCTTGAGAGAGATAAACATACACCCCTTCCCTCTCTCCCAGTATATGTATTTTTTCTCCATGCTTGGCAGTTTAAGTTTAGCTTCAGATGTTTTACAACTGAGAAGTTTAGTTTCAACACAGCAAAGTCTTTTTGAGAAGTGAGCTTCTACATTCGGCAAAGTCATAATACTGAATTATTTAATTTTGTACATAGGAAGAATAAAACAACTTTTTATTGTAAGAAACCATATGAACTGTCTGGAATGTAACATTTTAACATAGATAAAATTAATGAACTGGCATTGCACCTGAACAAATGGAAAGTTGATTATTTTACACACCTTTGTATAATAATGAACCGTTCACATGAAGAAAGCTGTGATCTTGAGAGACTTCTCCAGCTATTGTCTTCTGCCTATGGGAGATGCTGAAAACTGTAGCAGTTCTGTCACTGTTGCCCTGAAGCTGTCCAATGAGAAATACTGAAAGATCCATAAAGGTGAAAATTTCTCTTTCCATTAATAAAACACCTTGTTTCTTGGTACCCAGTCTCAGCAGATCTCACTGCTTCACTCCAAGCTTATTATAACCTGTTGGTTTATCCAAACAAAGGGAGTTGGTCTTCCTTGTTATCCACAGGTTTTGATAAGACTCTTACAGAACACACTTGGCTATATTGTTGTCATCCCCCTTAATATTAAAGCTTGAAAAAAATATATTCATGAAGTGGCTGCAATATCCATTTCAGCATTTCATGCCAAAAGAAACAGGTGCTTCCTATTTTTACAGAATGTGAGCTCTTGTCATGGTCTTTCCAACTTGTTTTTAGGCAATGGGTGTCCAAACTATCCACCAATTTACTTTATTAAATTGAATTATATATATTTAGAACATTATTTATTAATTATTTGTAGTGATAAAAGTGATAGGTTTTCCTATTTAAGGTCTGACTCTCCCTCCAAATATAACTTCTCCCTTTGTTGTTAAGATTGTCCAAGGGACCCAGGTAGCCTCAGTGTACAAAGGCATTGTCACTGTTGTACTGTTCTACTTTAGACAGATATTGAAGATTCTGCTTCTGCTGACAAAGTGGTAAGTATTTTGGTTATGTGCAGCACTCAGCTGGAGAAAGCTGAACTCCTCCTTTCATGTGGGACAGAAAGACCTTGTTTGATATTGGACTTCTGGCTAACATGCAGTGCCAATCTAACTGTATCTTCTGTCCTTGTCTTCTTAGTTTTCTCCAAGCCTCTTAACTTCTTGACCTGCCTTTGCTTTGCTGAAATCATGCAAGAGACCTTTATAAAAGGAAACCATACCCAAGCCACCCTTTATGTATTCATAGGATACATCTTTTGTGAACATACACAATTATTGTTTAAAAGTCATTCTGAAGGATGGTGGGGAACACATTAATCTGATCTTCATTCCCTTCCAGAATTTTATGACCCTGTACATTAGTTTCTCATTAAAATACATTTATGAAAACATTTTGAGATTCAGGCATCTTAGTTCTGTTCATTTTGCTGAACTTCTATATATTGTTTTGCTTTATTTTATATGCTCTGGATCAGGAAGCAATGCTACATTGAGTTATACCAGCTGATTCTATGGACTTAAATCTGTCTTATAGTTTTCCCTGATAATGTTTCCAAGTAATAAAATTTGGTTCCAGATGCTGTGTTCTTTAAATAGATGCATTTTACTATCTTAAGTCTTACCAAGTCAAGGAAAGCATACTCACAGTTATTATAATAGTTGATTTCAAAAATATGTAAAAATACCTTGTATAAGAGATCAATGCATTTCACTTATAGCTGTATCAGCATCTGCCTGTGGAAACCATAGTGACCTCAGATATGGGTTGAGCTGTGCAAGATATCCCTAATAACTTCCTGCTACTGAAGCAGGGGTGTGTTGTCCATGCCAGTGTTCTTCTTCCACACTCCTCAGTTACATTTGTCTGACCCTCCCTGCAGTGACTTTATTCTGCTACTTGGCATACCAGTAAAAGACAAACAAGCAGGTTTCCACTGAGTTGGGGAAGTGTGTTGCATTGAACTGAAAAGTGAGCTCATTCTGAAGGGTCTGATGAGCACCAGAACCACCACAAAGCAGGGCAGTTCCAAGTGCAAGAGCAGTGGGAGCCAGGGAAGAGGAACAAGGTTTTTCCCTTTCAGGGGCTCTAAGGTGTTTGCCATCTCATATAACGTTAAAGGTTCTTCATGTTAAGTCATTTTATATGACAGATTATTTTGCTGTGGTCTGGTTGTTTTGTGTTGGGGTTCTTTATTTGTTTTGTTGATTTTATTTTTTCATTCACCTCTTCGGCAAATTGGGCTGCTATGCTTATATTTTAGAAAAGTATGCCATTTCATCAATGTAAAAATGTTTCATTTAGATAAGTCACTTTTGGTGAAAATCTACAGAAAGTGGAGAGGGGATGGATGGAACATCACTGGCATTTCCAAAACAAGGCAATAACAAGAAAAGGGTGAGAGGATCACTGTACTGGTGAGAAGAAGTATGACAATAACAACACCACATCTAGGACCTCCACATCCCCTGCTGTAACTCCATGCACATTCAGTAGACATTTTGATTTAGTGCCATTCTCTTGTTCTCACTTTGTTCCCATGCATAGTGAAAGCAAATTATGAAATCTCAGAAATTGATATGAAACAGCTCTTAGGTCTTTGTCAGGGGACTGCCACTTAGTTTGTACCACAACTAGAATTGTATCCCAGCTGATCTCTAGGTGCTACAGAGATATGAATGTTTAATCATGATGATCAGCACTGAAAACATAACGTTTTGAAATATTAGGTGTTTTGTATATAGACTGTCTTTCTAATGGAGTGTCTAAATTTCATTTGTCTTAGACCTTCATTTTAGAGGGTTGTGTGGGTTTTTTTTGTAATAAAGTAAATTTCCAGTAATTTCTTCTGATGTTGTCATCATCATCAGTTAGTAACACCTGGCAGTATGTGTAACATAACATCTCTTTCAACCAAATAAGCCCATCTACAGAGCAATTTATCAATAGAGCTGCCTTGAGCTGTGTCACAGAGATTTTGGTTTAGACCAATCCTGCCCTTTCAGAAGTGTCTCATAAAGTGTACTGATGGTTCATATCTACTTTTGCATTGTCCTGTTTATCTTAGCACTTTGGCAAGCAGGGAGACTTCTGCTGACATCAGCATGAACATTTATGTCTTATTCCATGGTGGAAAGACATTTGGAAGAACCTAACACTGAAAAAAACAGTAAATGAATCTTCGAAGAGTGCACTCAAAAGAATGGAGACAATAGTAGAGAGGAGCTAATATTAAAAATTTCTGTGGAGTAAAAAACTAGGGATAAATTGGAGCAATACAGCTTGGAGAAGGGCAAAGAAGATCAATGTGTTTATTATCGATAAATCAATTTGCTAATCCAGGTGGAGTTCTGCAGCTGTAGGATGTAGAGGGTAAAAAGAGGTGAGTGGGTTGATTTTTTTTTTTTAATAAGAGAAAATCGATATCCTAATCAAATATCAGATGGGAGATGATGAGTAGAGAAGGGAATCTACATAATGTATGGTTCTAAATTGGTTTCCTAAAATACCCATGTTAATGATGAAGAAACTCATTCTAAATTAGTGTATATTGGCATCGTTTAATATAACTGCCATAACTTAACTTGCACCAGCTGGGAAATCGGCTTAGCATATCCAAAGATAACATGAGGATAGAATTGCCCATTTTCCTCAGTGATGCCTGTTCCATATGGATAACAGTAAATTTATACAGGTTTTAAGTAAAATCAAGCTCATGGTGAGGATAGTTTGGAATGACAAGCAAGTCTGATAAAGCTTTTCTTAGCCTGGGCTACAAAAAAGGCTTCTCTCTGCCTCTCTGTTCAAAACCAGAAATTCCTCATTAGCAGGATAACTCTAAGGTACTGCAGCTGAAGACCTCACATTAACATGGACTAATGAATGCCCACTTCAGCTTATGAGGATGCTCCTATAGCTATATTGTCTAAAGTATTCAAAGCAGGCACATCATATACGTGTTTTTGAATCATTTGAGTTTAATAGGGCTCCTCAGGCAAAAGAGGTTACAACATGGTTCTTATATATTGCAGAAAACATTTTGGAACAGACCACAACAATAATCATTAAATACATGCCACATTCTTTGTGCTCTATATATAACTAAAACATTCTTATTAGTTTATTAAAACATCATGTTTATTAATGATGCAAGTTTATGATTAATGTGGAACTCATTGCATATATACAATATTAAAAAAAAAAAATCAAAACCTTTAAAGTATCTTTATAGAAGCTCTCATTTTTTCATCAGGAATATTCCCAGACCTGTACATAAAGAGTCAGATTGGCTTTGATGATATATGAGGTAGTAGAATAAGGATGAGAGAAATGAACAGACTCCTTCTTGGGTATATAGAGAAATAAATAAAATTATGTCTAGTTACAGGGAAAATAAAGTAAAACATCAGATGTGATGTTATTATTTCTGCTATTCTCAAATTAACTCTTCATTTTTAAGGAAACCTTTCGAACATCCTGACTGGAGTTATCTATGAATATATCAGTTAGAAAACTTCTGTGGACTAGAAAGCCAGTTATTTCTTGATGCATTGGGCAATTTAAAGTTGTTTTCCAAACTGGTTATCTCAATCCATGTTCATGTATAATTTGTGTAAAATAAACTGCCTTGAATCTGCCATCTGAGTTACATTTTTAGAGGGTCTCCCTATTTAGCTGTCATCCTCTAAGTATCTACCGGTACAGTATGCTCATGCAAGAATGAATTTTTAATTTAGGAAGGGATAAACCAGACAATTTTACATTGCAGGAAAAAAGCAACAAAATGTCTTATCAAATCACTTTCCTGAAATGTACAATCCTGTAGCATATCTGGAAAAATATGCTAATTATTTTATTTCAATCCAACCTACAAACTTTTTAAAGAAAATAGTTTCTGTAGTGTAATTACTAAGATTTCATTTTTATAATTTTCATATTTTGAAATAAATTGATCATAGATTATATAGAGATTATCAGTGCTGAAAAATCATTCTTATTAAAGGACAATCTGAAATATGATTAAAGTTCCAAAGGAAAAGAAAAATAATCAGGTTGGCCATTCCATTCACCCAGGTTAACAGCTAAATAAGTGGATTATTTGAACTGATTATCTTCAATATATATTTGTATTCAGCTATACAATATAAACTGAATCCAGGATGTTTTTTCCTGAGTGTGCAGGAATTCTATGAAGTTTCTTTCTTTCTCTTGCATAAAAATGGTTGTTTTTAACACATCTCAGTATAGTCTAAAATGGAAGATGCTCTGGTTTCTGCATCATATTGTTCAGTTATTTAAAACATTTTCATAAGTCCCAGAATATAATATATATTATTTTATTTCAAGGTGAAATTATTAGTCATGAAAGATTCCAGATGTTTATTACAGGAAATCTAATACTTCCCCATGATGAATGTCTAACAGTCAGTATACTACACCTCACTATGGATTATCTTTCACAGTCAGGGTGCAAAAAATACCTAGTTCCCAAGCTTCCTTGACTTCTCGCAAATACAGGTAATAAAAGTAATCCTTTAAGCTTGGATACTCTTGATCAGATCAAGTACCCAAGCATTATCAAAAGTTGTATGTTCGTTTTTCAGTGTCATCCTGATATCTCTTATCCCTTCCAAGTAATTGAAGATAGGCATTTATATTAATTTGGCCTCTTTCCTGGGACAGCACTTTCTTTTATACATTTGGGGGGAGGGGGAGGGGAACGACGACACAAGAACAGAAGGAGGCAATTATTGTAAATGTTCTCATGGCTACAGTGGAAAATATTTTGCTTATTATATAGGATGGATTTTGACCAGAGTGGTGGAGGGTCTACATCACCTTGGTGGTACTACTGAGCTTTACAGTTTCCAAACCATAATCCATGTGGAACATGTTGTTTTCACCTTATTAAGTTTAGCATTTTCTTATCTGTTCTTAAACTCTGGTTGGATTTGTCTAAAGCTTGTAATGTAAAAGCTGTGGCCTTGGGCCAAGTTCTCAGATATTAGGAATTGTTACTGACATCAGCAAAGTTATGACAATTTATACTGACTAAGTGTCTGTTTTCTTAAAATTACTGGAAAGTAAAATACAATCATTAAAATTTAGATATGAAGGAATAAAATTATCTTTGGAATCATTTGTTGCTAGCTTATATGGGTAAAACCAGATAGAGTCTCCTCTCTTGTGTTCAGTCAGAATACAGAACACCAAAGGAAGTTGCTGATGGCTTGAATAAATGAGTGATATTGCTGCTAATAGAGAACCTGAAGTCTTAATTGGTTTGCTGTAAACATTACAAACACGTTCGCATGCTTCCATTCACTTTGTGTGCTGTGTATTAGATAGATGGTATTCACACTGATAGCTGTAATTTAATTACAAGAAGTCTGTTCCTTATTCAATTTCTGTTGTGTCATCCCATTATGCTGGGTATGAAGCATTGCAAGGTTCAATACAGCATGTATCATGATGTCAGAGAGATAATGCCACACAATGGCTCAATTTTGGTTGTAAGGATTTTCATCCAGATTGGAATCAATGTTGTAAATGGTTATTAAATCCACACATTCTGGCTAACTGAAACAAAGTGAAAGATCTGAGGAAGCACATTATTTTTTATTACAAAGAACAATTGCAATGAACAGTAAAATTGCTTACCATTGGTGAATCCATCAATATGAATAAACATATCAAACTTCACAGGACTGAGGACCTTGCCCACAGGCTGCCTTCTGAGGCTGAATGAATTTACAGTATGAACAAATTCATTCAGCCACTCCAATTACTCAATTTACTACAGCTGCCAAACAAGTGATTGGAGCAATACTGCAGGCTGTAGAGTGTAGGTTTTCTTCCTTCTCAACTACTACTAGGGATTGTCCACAAACTTTGAAAATGTCATCGCACTTTCTTTTTTATGCTTTTGTGGAATACACTTTCCAACCAACAAAACCCGCTTGAATGGAGACCATAATTATCACTTTCTCAAGGGTTAGATAAGTATAATACGTTTCAACACTGCCTTGTGAGAGTGGACATGCCAAAGGATATTAAAGAAAAAAGGTGATAGGATGATGTAAAGGTCTGTGAGACAGATTTGAGAATAAATCTTGCCCAAATATTTCACCATCTTATATGGTTCCTAAAACTTTCTAGGAAAAAGTATTAGAAAAAAAGGACTTTCTTAAGCACATTCCTATGAGCATCCCTACTTAAGGACAATGCTTCTGCCTGAAACCTCAGAAGGAACACATAGATGCTAGGTTGGGAAACTTAATACAGCAGATATTTGGGTGAGTATTTTGAACATGAAGTACATTAAAAACTGCTGAATTCTAGAAAATGAATCTGTGATACAGTTGAGGGTTACAGGAAGCTGTAAACCTTTGGAACAAGATTATGAGTAGCATCAGTGTCATTGGGTGGGAAGGTGCTACAAATCTTTTGTTAAGAGAAATAAAACAAAGAGGGTCGGGTAAGACATGAATAAGCATTAAAATCTGTTTAGCTTGGTCCTGATTATTCTGGATTAGTATTCCTACTAATTTGGACTGCTGATTTCATAGTTAAAAATGGATATGAAACACTATTTATTGAATAGTTGATTAGAAGACTGGTTTATAACAAACGGTTCTTAATCTGCCCTTCACTTTGATAGATAGTCTTCCATCCCTACAACTTTACAGAAGGAAAAGAAAAAAGCAAATCTTAAAACCACATTTTTATGTGTCCCCTCAAGGTCTCAAGTGTATTTACTGCTCTCCATTCACATCTCCATAGTGGCATGTAATTAAATGGTGTGTCCTGGCTGGGGCTGGACTAGAGTTCCCGTTGGTCTGGCAGCGGGAGGAGCTGCAGCACCCTGAGACCCCAGGGGCTCCCCAGGTCCCAGTGCCCTCACCTGTGTGCAGGGGCGGGGGGAGCACAGCTGGAGGGCTGGGCCCGGATTGGCTGATAGTCCATGTCACGTGACATTGTGCTCACTATATAAAGGCAGGAGAGGGCTAGGAGGGGCTGTTGCTTCTGGGAGTGTTGCTGTGGGGCCTTTGTGTTTGGGATTACCAGTTGGTTGGGAGCAGGCGGGTGTCGGTCGGCGTGTGGTAAGTTACCCGCTGACACTGCTGTCAGCGTATTATTCTGTTACTGTTATTAAACTGTTTTTATCTCAACCCGTGAGTCTCCCTTTGCCCCTCTGATTCCCTCCCCGTTCCCAAGTGGGGGGAGGGTGGGTGAGCGGCTGTGTGGCATTTAGCTGCTGAGTAGGCTCAAACGATGACAGTCCTTTTTGGCGCCCAATGTGGGGCATGAAGTGTTGAGATAATAACAGGTTTGATCTGTGTGTACTATCAAGTTTGTTATAATGCTGACTGCCCATCCTGTTATAATGTCATTTGCTTGGCTCCTAAAATCGTTGGTTTTGTTGCTGCAGTTGTGTTATACATCACATTACTTACTGTATGTAGTCCCCATGCTGCTGCTTATTACCCGTGGGAATTGGATTAGGATTTTTGCCTTGCTGTATTGTGTAACAATAATCTATGGCATGATAAAATCGTTGGTCCTGGGAGTAGTGGGGCATTTGTACTCAGCATGGTCGTTGTCTGTGTGCACCGGGGGGCACCTACTGGAATGGGTTAGTAACTACACCTTCCACCTTTTCTCGGAGAGCCCACCCAAGAGGGAGATACCTTTTTCCATCTTCCCCTTTTCTAAGCTACTTGTGAGTATACTTGAGAATGCTGAGAACTCTGAATATCCATGGAATGCTCATATTAACATTGTTATCTTGTTTCTGGAAGCTGTAGTGTTCCTGAATGTGGTTCAGGTTCTGTTTTGGGTTAAGCAGCTGTTTCTGAATACCACCCAGAGGTCTACCCCAGGGTTGCAGAGTTATGAGTGGCTGGGAGTGTGGGGTAGCATGGGCAAGTACTTAAGACAGTAGGGACCTCCAATGTTTTGGAACTTCACCCCTGTAACAAGTGCGGGATCCTGAGAAACTAGTGAAATACTTAGAAAAGGTGTGCTGTCATCCTGACACCTCAAGAGAGACACAGATCACTGCAACATGCTGGGGCCTGGCCCATGCCTACTGAACCCTGCTTGCCACTATGCAGTATCCTCAAAAGGAAGATGTTTCTGCATCTGAGAGCAAAACAGCAGACACTGCAGCCACTCTGACTAGGGCAACAGACACTGCAGCCACTCCGACCTCTACGATAAGTAGTGCGGGTGAACCAGAGAATCAATCCATGGCAGTATCAGTTGCTCCCATACAGAAGAAGAAATACACTAAAAAAAAATACGGAATGCTTCACGAATTTGCATGTCATCCTTGTGCAGGGGCCATGCTAATCTTCTCTGTATCATTAAAAAAATTATTCCCCCTGCATACAGGCAAGGGCTCTCTGACCTAGAGAGCCCCTGGGGTCTCAGTGTGCTGCAGCACTCCTCCCACTGCCAAACTAACAGGAACTCTAGTCCAGCCCCAACCAGGACAGGGTGCTTCTGACTTTCAATATCATAGTGAATTTAGGAAAGAAATCTCTTCGTAAAATGCAGATTTTTCATGCTGTGAGTTTTAGGGACCCTAATTTCAATGAAATGCTTTGCAAAATGTGGATGTTAGATGAGCAGGATAAAACAACTGAGGAATCCTGCTATTTGGGAAATTACTTTTTTTTATGCTAAATGGGGGAAAATGGTGAATCTAATAAAGTAAAAGAGAAGGGGGCTATCAATGACTCCCTTCAAGGCAGTGTGCCAGGCAGTCTTGGCCAGATTTCCATAGTACTACCTTTGGATTTTATTAAATTAAAATAAAACCTGTCATCCTGGCTTTCATTGGCACAGTCAAATGCACAGTTTTTTACTTAGTTCCAACATCAGCCTTGCACTTCCATCCAGCATTAATATTTCACAATGTAATATACATAGTTCTGTGGCATTTTTTACATATCTGGCAAACAGTTACTGAAAAATATTCTGTTAAAAGTTAAACAGTGTTACTAACTATTTGATCATGTCAACTCCTTTTCGCTGTTTTCCCTCAGGGACCAAAACATTTGGAAATGTGAATCAAAGAAATCAGAAATGGAAAAGTCCCATTATGTCATCTAATCCAATCCTCCAGTAGCACATAATTGTTCCCCATAATACTTTTTTCCACAGTTTTGTTCAGTCTGGTTTCAGATACTTGGGAACACTGCTCGCCAACATGCTTTTTGAAAGCTGGATGGGTAGACTTCAGACAGACCCAACATCACCTCTAAGGTCACCTCTTGCCTCTTCTGATTTGTCCTGGCAGTCACAGCTTTGTAGGGGATCATATAGGGACTGGGGGTTGCCAAAATGGAGAGGAAAAGCTTCAGCTGCATGTTCTCCTTTATATCCCTGCTGCGATTTTCCTTATGTAGAAGGCTAAAGTAATGCAAACCAGACCTGCTTCACATGCTGATGGGAGCAGCTTTTTCACCTAGTTCTACTGCTTCTGTCAGACTTCAGCTGTGAATCTGGACTAGAGGACTCCTGTCTGGGTCCTGAGGGATGAAAGCGCCTGCTAGATAGGTTCCACCATTAGTCAGTGCAGTCTGACACAGATCTGAACAATGTGAAAACCCAGCAGCTGTCAATGATTTATATTATTCCTTGCCTCTCCCTCTCAAGGCCTTGGACAGTCACTGGTAAGAATGGCAGCATCAGAGGCGTATGGTTGGTCTGGAGGAGAAGTAGTTCACAAAGTGTAGCAGTGAGTTAGAGTCTTTCCCAGGGGAACATCTGAGACATTCCAGTTTTGTTCCAGTAGTGTTAGATAACCTAAATTATTGGGCTAGTATCAAAGATCTGCATAAAGCTCTTCCTCACATTTCTGTGCATTCAGAAAGGTAGAGACATACCTGCTATCTGAAGGACAGAGGACCATACAGCCAAATTTGTGAGGATATAAAGGAAACATCTTTCTCAGGTGGACTAGGGAAACAGGAAGCCCAGCAGATAGAGGAGCTTGAAGACCTGGAGCTACTACTGTTATTGCTCTCTGCTTCTCCTAAACATCTACATGCCTAATTGTTCTTGAGTGTCAGCTGCTCATGAGACACCCACAATGTGCTTTTGCCTCTGGCAAAAGTATTTCACAAGGGCATTTTCTGGTCAGGAATTTCTGTCATTATTTAACACACTTTCCATCTATTTAACCAATAGGTATACTTCCACCAATCACAATGGATATCTGTTCCGTCCAAGTTCAAGATAATTTCTTACATTCTTTGAGTAAAGGAATCCCAAAGGAGACTTGATCATTCATATACTCAAACAAAAGTCAATCAGTTCCTCTCTATATTTTTATTAGATGGTAGAATACTGAATAAGTATGAAAAGTTTTAGGCATCGCTAGAGAAGCCCTGTTTAGGATCGTTACCTGACCCTGAGCTATTCTGCAGTGTCCAGGAGGCTCGTCACAGGATGAGCATGAAAGTCTGTGCAGAGCCACAAGATCATGCTTGGATATGTTTTTCTAACAGGTCTTAGAAACCTCTTCTATTACTATTCTTGTGCATTTGAGATGAACTTGGTATCACAGGCAAAAGAAGACAGTTTTGTAGTGCACACCTGCACACTTTCTGTGCAAACTGAAGGTTAATCAAATCCCAAGGATGATCCCTGATAGGGAAAATAAACATGCTTACCCTGTGTTTGTCTTTTGATAACTTCTGAGCATCTTGTTTCCTGCAAATTATGACAGCTAATATTGTATATTTTGATCTTAGTTATTGATTTTGGAAAAAAAAGGCTTGTTAAGTGGGCTAGTGACAGGTAGCTTGGTAATTTCAAGGGACTGGTTCACAGTCCTAAGGACCTTGGATATTGTCCTGGGCGATACATTATCCTCATCAGTGTTTCATTCCTGCCTATAACCTCCTTTAACTATAAATTCAGAATACTGCTATACAAATAAATTGAGATACATATTATCCTCTGAACAAAATAATATAGCTGTTAACCTTATTCTCTACATTTAGATATATGTAGATGTATAGTGTATAAGTATAATCAACATGTCATTAGTCACAAATCAATGTACTATGGAAAAAATATAGGCATTCTTTTCAACGTGTATGTGCTGCATCTGTTACAAAGGAAGTTGAATTATATATGCACTTGAAAATACATGTGTTTTCATTTTGTGGTAGAGACCCTATTTATTTCATTTCAGATTCGCTGCAGAAACCTGCCATGCAAGCGAATAACTTAGCATCATTGGGGAGATTTTAAGATTCTCTAGCTGTAGAGATTTATGCAACTGTTTATGGAAATGTGGAAAAGACTTTTTCACCAGTAAATGTCTAGTTACATATTTACCTAAAATATACATCCTGGGCTTTGTTTATTTACAGGTATGATGTGAAATCTCTATATGGAGCCTGGAATTTTGTGAAGTATGTCCTATAAACAAATTAACACTGAGAAGTCTTTCAACTATCTATAACATCTGACACTGTTTCTGAATTTCTAAACAATGGCTATAGTTTTGGTCAGAGCTCATTTTACTGATTCTGTGGGGAAACCAGAATTCACAAAATGTATCCAGCAGATTCTCCTTTGTACAAAGAATTCATCTGAAGAATGAGAAACAAGGCTATGAGCATATTATCATCCAATTATTCCACAATCCACTATTTTTTACTTTTGAAATCACATTGACTTCAGTAATTACTTGCAGTTTTATTTCAGAAGTAGGATTTTGAACTGTAAGAATGCAAAATACAGTCCACTCCATGCAAAGCTTATTAAAAAAAAAAGTATTCACATGAAAGCACTTTCAAAATACTAAGCTAGATGATGAGTATAGATGCCAAAACAGGTTGATAAATCCTTCAATCATCCTGTGTCTCTTCCAGCAGTTTTCAAGTCATATTTGAATTTCCTGCTTTTCAGCAGAATTCACATACCTTTATTTTTTTTTTTTTCTGTGAACAACACAATTAGCAGCTTAATCTTAATAAAAGATGTTCAGTAAATCTCATTCTCATATATGAAGGTATTTCCAGAGAAAGCTCATTTCCATAGCATTTTAGGCTGGCATGTGAGAAAGGAGGCATCCCAATATTTTCTAAGGAAACAAAATTCTATCATCATCTTCCCTCAGTTTTTTTGAAAATGATTGCATGAGCCAGTGTATCAATCATATTATTTTTCTGGATGTTTGTTTGTTTTTGTTTTTAAAGAAGTGTGGCTTGAATTTTTGGTCCTTCTCTCATACATGGTTCCTGGTTTTTTATTCAAACTAATAGAGCTCAGATGCACGGCTGGTATTTTGGAGTATAAACTTTGAAGGATAGTTGCCCAGATTCCCACTACTGAATCAATTCTATAAAAAACTGTTGTTTCTTTGAGGCTGCTGACTTAAAGTCCAATAGAAAAAACTTAAGTACCGTGAAGACAGAAAGGATGTCCCTAGAATCAGAAATAAATGAAACAGAATGAAGAATCAGAATTTCTTTCTGAATTTGGAGTTTGGCCAAGCAAAAGTGAAGATAAACACAAGCAGGTTAAGATGTTTGTTTATATTGTGTTAATAAATAATCTTCTCCAGGATTAAGTATCTTCTGTCTAGATTATATCTGCTTACTAATATATTGTCAGTGAAACCAAATGGAGCACAAATAAGGTCTTGTTTACTCCGTTTTTTAAAGGCAAAAGATAAGGCAGTCTGTATAATTTTTTTTGCTTTATTTCTTCAACGAAGATTTCCTGATGACAAAAAGAATACATAACTAGCACCCCAAATTGTTTGGAATGTAAATGTTCTTTCACTAAATCTCATCTACCATGTTCAGAAGAAGGGAATTGGCTTCAAGTGAAAAAACAATATTGTACATATACAAACCTATAAAGAGGTTGGAATTGTAATGAGAATGTACTGTCTCATGGCACTTTCTGCACCGTTTGATCATTTTCATTTAAAATTCATATACAAACTAAAATGCTACAGATTGCTTGCATCGTCACAACCACTAACAAACTTTGGCTGAGTTTTCAGTATCTGCAAGGATGGAACTCGTATTTCTTGTGGTTCCCTGTTAACTTTAGCATATTTATGTGTGGATATAAGACTCTACCTATGCAGTGTTATGGTCAATACTGCTTTATGTTTCTCATATTTCTCTGTGTTTCTAAGTGAATGTTAAATGGTGAGGCCTGATCCTGTGAAATCTATTCACGTCGATGTGATGATCACACTGATTTGATTCCCTAAAGCATGATGCCTGCTGGATTATACTACTACTTTAGAATATACCTAGTGCCTCTATTTGGGATTATCTGAAAAATGACTGTCAGAGAAAAAGAGGCAATTTTCCAGTTTTCTTGCAAATGAGTGTCTTTTCTGTAGGTAAGCAGAAAATGTAAAATAACACCAATTTTTCTTCTAATTTACTAGTCAATCTTGTTCAGTTTGAGGAACATTCATTTAGTACGTACCATTTAAGACAAAGCAAATCTGTTTGTCATGCTTCCTTCACACTATTACACTTTTATTGATTGCATAGTGACAATTAAATTATTGTACTGCTCAAGAGCACGATCAAAAACTTGAAGTCAATGGAAGCCTTTCAACTGAATTCAGTGGACTTTGATTAGCATCACATGTACTGGATTTACTGACTAAATAGCTGCAGTTGAAAAGTCATCTCTAATGTCTGCAGGTACTGTACAATTTAATGGGGAGCTATGTGGTAGCAAGGAATTAACTACTGCAAACTGAGTATGTGAATATGTAAAACATGATTTTACTGTCTGACAGATGTAGTTTAGAGTGTGATTATAAGATTCAAAATGTGCAGAGTAAGGTAAGTATAGAAAAACTTAGGAATAACCTTCAAATTTCTACTCTCAGTTCTCTAGTGGTTTTTGCCAATAAAATTTACAGTTTTCCTCAGTCTCCATAAACAGAGCTAGAGTGACTGCCTCTTTGCTCTGAGACACCAGTCCCACACAAGCTGGAGAATGCTGACACTGATACACCTGTTTGATGCACAAACAGAGGATTTTAGTTTTCAGGGCTGTCAGTCCAGCCATATTCCTCGTGATTATAAGATCATAGCTTAAGATACCTTTCCCTTCTGTAGTCATTAAAAAATGCATAAAAATGTTCTTTAAACACAGAGGTCTTTTCAAAGTCAAAATGCTGTGACTGTTTAAAACTTTTAAGTCCAGTCTGGATTTAGATGTTTCTAAGCCAATTCAAACATGTAATTACAATAAAACTTTGACCTGCTATCACCTTTCAGGCAGTAATAATAAAACTAAACAGAGTATCATTCTACATTCCTAACTCTCCAAAGGAACATCACAAAGATGATACTATGGTTTAGGGTTTTTTCCCCCAGAATATTTATATGAAAAGAAAAAGTACAAAGTAAAATAATCTTCAAGCCATTCAAATAATCAATTAAGCTCTCAAAGAGGATAAGAGAGGTTGGATATGAATGATTAATCCATATCTCCCAAAAGCTATCAAATATTCCTTTTTTTGTTGTCGTTTACTTCCAAATGTTTCAGATAAATATGTTGCTTCCATTTTGACTTTGAACCTATGAAAAAAAGAAGGAACATTTTGTTGTGCTTCCTGTAAATTGTCAGGCTTAACTTTTACAACCTCAGAAAGAAATGAACTCTTGGCATAAATAAATTATCAGATTCTGTGGCTCATAGATTATTCAGTGAACAAAGTACAGTAGTTTTGCTAAGAAAAAAACATTTTTTCAACTGCATCTTTTCATTCTCCTTGTACAATAAAGCTAAAGACTGCTGAGCCTATTCTCTTCTATGAGACAAGATCATCAGTGTGACAAAATGTTAAAACATACTTGTTTTAACTACACATAAAAGATTTGTCACTGAGCCTGAATGGACAATAATAATCCTGTTGTCATGATTTTTAGGTTCATTCTTCTCTTATGGAAATGAAACATAATTATACCTAAAGAGAAATCTGTTCCTGGGAGCTTAATTTCTGTTAGAATTTCAGAGGCAGCAGCTCAACTACCTTGTGTTAAGTGCTTTGAGATCCTAGGTAGAACTATAAACTTTCAGATCTGTGGAAGTATATTATTATATCAGTCACACAATTTAGTGTAAAAAAACCTGCAAATAAACACCAATGCCAATTAGGGAATGGAGGAAAGAGCAAAGCACTGTGCCCGTTCTTTCAGTGAGAAATATAGTATGTGATTATTGTCCTGTGAACGATGGTTTAGAGACAGTGCAGGACATTTGGTTTCTGGTGGAAAAGAATATAACATGACAGCTACTATTTTTAGTTCTGTTTAAGAATGTTAATTGAAATCTAAACCAGCAATAGGAACCCTAAGCTTTAATAGAGTAAGACAAATATAAGATGTAGTGTCAAAGTATAAAGGCTAGACCTAGCATAAAGTGCAGGAAGGGAAAGTGACAATCTATTATTCCCAAGAGGAAAAGAAAACACACTTTTTCAGTCTGTATTTCAGTAATGAACACTAAGAACAGGATTGAAGAAAAAATCTACAGTATCTTTGCTATTGAAGCAGATAATGGTTTGTAATGCATGTATCTCTGGATTCATAGTGTAAAAATCAGAACAGGGCACTGTTATACAGAAATCCCAAGGTATTTCTGGTTTTACCACCACTGGTTTGACATGTGGACTTCATTAAGCAACTGAAGCCTAGATCCAAAGAAAAACTTAGATACTGAGAAAGTAGATAGCTGACCATAAATTAGAATAAAGGAAAACCCTTTCCAGACAGACACATCATTAACATGCTGGAAGAGAGGGGGACGTCAGGTGAGGAGAGAACCAAAACCAGCAGCCCACAGAGAAGGATCTAGCTGAGAGAAGCTGATGGGGAGGAGCTGATGAACACGGAGTAAGTCATTACTCCTGCTGCTTCTTCAGTTTTTTCAAAACAGGGTATCTAGCACTCCCTCCTGATTACTTGCTTTCTGCTATTTCTTAGGTCTATTATTTTAATTTTGAAGGACTGTTAGAAGAATGTAGGGTGATGGTAATGGTTGCAACATGTGTAGCAGCCAAATGATTAATGTGATCATGAAGAGTGTCCTGTTTCAGTGCCTTTCACAGCCTGAGTTTAGCCAGCTTGCTGTGCTGGTTTTGGCTGGGATAGAGTTAATTTTCTTCACAATAGCTAGTGTGGGGCTATGGTTTGATAACATAGGGATGTTTTCATTATTGCTGAGCAGTGCTGAGGCAAGGCCTTTGCTGCTTCTCACCCCACCCCATCAGCGAGTGGGCTGGGGGTGCACGAGGAGCTGGGAGGGGACACAGATGGGACAGCTGACCCCAACTGACCCCAGGGATGTCCCACACTATATGGCGTCATGCTCAGCCATAAAACTAGGAGGGAGTTGGCAGAGGGGCCATTGCTCGGAGACTGACTGGTCATTGATCAGTTGGTGGTGAGCAACTGTTTTCATTTGTATCACTTGTCTTTCTTGGGTTTTATTTCTCTCTCTTTGCTATTTTCCTTTTCATTATAAATAATAATAATTATTATTTTTAAAATCAATTATTAAACTGTTTTTATCTCAACTCATGAGTTTTCTCACTTTTACTATTCTGATTCTGTTCTCCCACCCCACTGAGGCGGCAGTGAGTGAGTGGTTGTGTGGTGCTTGGTTGCTGGCTGGGGTTGTATATCTGGTCTCCCACCTTTTTAGCTCTTCAAAAACCCCACTAAAATATAGTTGAGGTTAGCAGCCATTCCCCTTGTTTAAATTGGCCAGTCTTTAGAAAGGATTGCAAAGTGAATTGGACCAGAAAGATAAAAGAAAAATAGGTTTCTCATAGACTCTCATGAACCAGTGATAAATAGCATTTACCCAGGAAGCAGTAGTCTGGGTTTCAATTTTTGAGTGCATCATTAAAATATAAATTATTTTGTACGCTGTATTTTCTTATCTGGTATTTAATTTAGCACTTAGATTTTGTAGAATCTTTGCACCGTGTGTTTTTTAATGCCAAGAGCCTCCTCCCTGCCTCTGGCAATTAACATTGATGTTCACTAGGGACAAGCTTGAGACTGGAAGGTTTGTTTCTGAATGAGAATACAGTAAACTATTAGCTGCTCAAATTTAAGACTAGTGTTAACTTCAGATGGTACCAGGCTAAGCTCAAGGGAACCTGAAGATATGTTTTCAACCTAGCAATAGTCTTCCACAAAATGCTGAACATCAGATCTCTGTATTTTTGACCAGTGGTTTATCACATAATATTTTAAGATAAACAATATTTTAAATTAACTGCTATAATTCACATTAAAGGACTTTGTGGTAATTTCTCATTAAAGCCAATGAGAGTTTTTATAAAGTGGGATGTTTATAAAGCATGTATATGACTGGTTTTAATATCGGCACCTCAATTTTGTTGTTGACTTGAAAAGCTTTTGTATTATCAGAGTTTATGGTGCTGACCGGGAATTTCATAGCAAAAAGTAGTCACAGCAAATGGTAGGTTTCTTATTAAAATCTTTTTCCAATATTAAAAAAACTATTTTTCTTTGTTACAGACAAAATAGAGGTGAAAAGAATGAGGATAATGTTTAGTTCTACAGATTATATCAGATTATTTTCTGCTAGAGGTTTTGCTACATAATAATATGTAGGTAGGTAATAAAACCATGAGTCAAATCTGTTTTATTTCACCACATGGTTTTCTGTTCCTGAAACAAATGTCTTTTTTTTTTTCTTCAAAATTTAACTGTAGAGTATTCTCTTATTTTTGCAAAGAGACAAAAACCAATAGACTTGTTGCTCTGTGCTAGTTGCTTTTTTTCTTTTAACTCATGATGATGGATGATATCACAAAATTCAGACATCAGGTTAGCTATCTGACTTCCTAAGTATATCTATATAGCAATATATACCCACACAACTGCATCAAATGTTCAAAAGTGCATAAAGACAAATATAAAAAATATTGTAACAGTATTATATAGTAAATATACACTATTTTTATTGCATATATATATATTTGCTATTTCAGAAGACATAATCTTTAAAAAGACATTGAATTACATAATGTAATAGTAGAATTTTCTGAATTAGTGTATTTTAAAATATTATAATTGGAACTAGGTGAAAGCAGTCATGATGATTGGAATCACTGACATGCTAGTTTCTAGTGTTTTTCAGTGATTATTATTTGTATTATGTTAGTACTGGAAGGCCCTAACCAGGAGTGAGCCTTATTACGCTAGTCAATACTCACAAATAACAAGAGACAGTCTTTAACCTGAGAGTCACACAATAAACACACAGGTTAGAAGGAAAAAGAGGTAACAGAAATATGAAATTATTTGCCTCAGGGGATCAAAAATGGGAAAGGTAGAAATTCCAAGGTTAACATACTGCCTGTCTACAATGTATGGTATTCTGCTCTTCATAGCAACAATTACTCTTTGACTAATGTTTTTTCCCATATGTTTTTTAGCATGTCTGCGAGCACAGATAACATTTGTAGATAGAAGTGAGCATGGATCCAGTAGCTATGCATAAGATAGGTTGGCTAAAGATTAGAAATTTTGATTTATTCAAAATTTAAAGGGTTTTACAGAGACATAAAACCAATGCAAAATATTGAAAAAGTACACTGAAATTACCAGAAGACTTTAAGAGACAGTGCTTAAGAAAATTATGCCTAATTAAAGGATGGGAATTATTGGGTGAATACCTGGTTTGAAGCTGTCTACCCACTTGATTCAGGGCCTTAACTAGTAGACTGTGGCCTTTGTCTGAAGGAATAACTGCTTATCATGAGTAAAACAGTTGTTGTAAGAGTGACCAAAAGGTCTTTTTTAGCAGACTTAAGTCCCTATTCTAAATCAGGCAGAGCGAAATCTGGAACATAATTGCCCCAGGGAAGCAGTATATAGTTTACCGGATATTCTGTGTTTCTATAGTATTTTAACTACAAATTCCACCTGTGAGCCAAAGAAAACATTGTCAAAATGTAGTATGCTTGTGATAATGTTCGGGTAATCTCTATTTTCCTATGCAGAAACCCCTCTTTGTAAATCAGATCCTCACAATACATCTCTATGGAGGTTAATTTTCAGATAATTGGAGGTTTGTCTTGACTTCCCCAACAGCAACCCACTGACAGTTCTACCAGAAGAAGATTTTTTTTTCTCTTATCACTTCTTCTTTGGGTGTTCTTATATGAAAGACAAATAAAATGCTGTATTTCTGATGTCTCACTCTTTATGCTACAATGACTCTCCCTTCCCCCAGAGTTTATGCGAGTTAGCTTTAAAATACGATTGGAAAAAAATCTAGTGTGTAATCAGAGAGATGTTGCTTATGATAGCAGAGTGCAGAAGAATGAACAGATTCTCAAAGCAGTGGCAGAGACAGAGTATATCCCACTTCAAACAAAGGTGAAAAGTTCAAGCATTTCCTGAAATGATGTAAAGAAAATGTGCTTCAAATGAATGAGATGTTTCTTATCCATTTGCACATTGGTTGGGTAACAACACTATTGTTGATGTGAAAGAAAGCTCAGATCTCTCCCTCTTCACACTGGGGGTCATGAGAACTGTTTTGTGAGTAAGTCCCAGTCACTGGTCATTCCAAAGGCTTATTTCCCCCAGAGCTCTTCTAATATAGGTTAAGAGCAACATACAGTTATCTCCAGAAGTTTATGTGCTCAGGGTGCTTTGTGGACCATTGTAAAGAGGAAATCTATAGACTATATACAAAATATGCTAAAAACCATTTTAAGTTCAGGAGAAAATTTTAAGGAATTTTTTTGCATTGACTTTTGTTATCTTAATCCTGATGTCCTTATCAAGAATTTCTTTTTAAGATAGTATAATGAAGAACTATAAAGACCTTATTTATAAAAAATGCGAGTATTAGCAAGATATAGGCAGTATAGGGTAGGCTAATAAATAAATATTTATGTCAGTTTTAGATAATTTTATCCAATCAAGCATAGAAAATAATTGCATTTTGGTTTTAGCATTCTTGATGACAATATAGGAGAGTGAAAGTGAATAAAATATTTTAATATAAAACAAGTCACTAAAAAGATAACAGGGTGGGGAATAAGACCTCTTTAGCTTATTCAGGAAACTGTTTATTCTTTCCTCAGGTATATTACGATAACTTTGTACCTTTGCATTGCAGTTCCTTATCCAGAAAGGAAGTAAAAATGGAGTCAGATATTACATGAACTCACACCATTAAAAAGGTTCAAAGAAACCTGAAATCTGACAGGTTAAAGACCTTTATTAACCATAGACACACAATTCTTTAATTTTTAGATTGTTCTCAGTATCACAAAACTCCAAATGCTCTGACTTTTGTTTAGTTTGAATGACTGTACAATTACTTGGGTACATACCTAACCTTATCTGAATGATCAGAAACTCTCACATTTACAAATGGAAATATCAAATGACAAGGACAGACAGTCAGAGTATTGACTCGCATAAGAACCAGGAAATGCATGAAATTAAAATAGAGACACAAAGGAGAAATAGTCCAATTTAATTTGTTTGGGTTTTTTTTAATGGGATTGGCGTGGGTCTAGAACAAGTGTTCTCATTTGATCTTCTGTTAATGCAAGTAATTTACCTACCTTTCTAGATGATTTTACTAAAATCTTGAGATGTTTACTGAAAAAGTAAAAATGATCAAATAAAATAATAATTTGTTTGAATTATTTCATTATAGATTTATAAATTTATCATACTTTCCAAGATTATTTTAAAGAGTTATATGTCTGTCAGTTTCACTGTTGCCTAATACATATCTTCTTTACATCTGTTTATTTCTGCACTTTCTTATTGCATTTACTGTCCAAAAAAGAAAATTGATGTAATGTAATATGCTCTAAGTGAAACATACTGAACAGCAAAGCTGCTGAAACCATTTTCTTTAACTGCATACTTGCTATCATTTAAAAAAAGTCAACTATTTGATCTGAATTGTTTCCCATTGCTTTACAAAACAGATATTTTACAAAGATAGGCTGTTTTGAAATATATATGGAAACTTTCTGAACATGGATATTTTAAGATTAGGAAGATTGATTATTCTTCCTTTGCTTTTTCTGCTAAATAGGTTTTGAGAGCTCTGTAGTCTCCAGATATCATAAACATGCAGTTAATACAAGCAGACATTTTAAAAACAGACTTGCTGAATTTTATTGGTTTTGTTCCTTTGATAAAGACAGTATAACTTGACAAAAGATATAGTTGTGGCCAGAAATTACATAAAAATATTTAATTTTGTTATTACTCAAAAATAAATTTAAAATGCATGGAGATAATTCTTTTTTTTTGTCATGAGGTCTTATTCCATATTTTCGATTTTAAATGTCTAATACTATTGATATGAATCACTGGAAATTGAAGAGCACCCAAACATTCAGGAAACTGCTAGTTGTTTCATGCATCAACCTTAAATACTTTTAATTCTTCATCAGTTGCTAAGTACAAAATTCTGTCACCTTCTGATTATATAATCTTAGTTTGTTATTTGACCTGATATATGTATGTATGCAACACCTATTTTTATTCCATAAGATCACACCTTAGAAACATTTAGAAAAGGGTGATTATTAACTAATAGCATTTGCAAAATCCCAGAAGTAATGTATTAAATTTTCCCCCAAAACTACCTTTCTCATCTCTCCCTGGGCCTTCTGTCAAGAAAAAAACAAAGGTAAGATGGCACAGAATGGGTTTTATTTGGCACAGACATTGCCCTTGATATGCCAATCTCAAGGTTGCCTAATAGGTGAGATGTTATCTTCTAAACTAATTCTTTTGAGGTTATAATTAATGTAGAATTATTTAGAAGACATTAGATGGTATCACAGTTGCTGGAAATAACACAAAATTTTGGGATAAAATCTGGATTTAAACAAGTATCTGCAGTACACATCTGTCACCATTATGTTGCAACTGCTCTATCTTGCAGTTTATTTCAGTGGTTGACAGAACCAAGACATACTGTAGTAGTTATCTTTTAAAATATTAATACCAGAGAAGATTGTGTGCTTTGCTCTACAGATGTACTAGGGAAAAGGGAGGAATGTTTCTTTATTCTACAGTCTACTTGGACAGTTAGCAGAAAGCAGAAATTGTACAGGAGCACTCATTTCTAGAGCATTTAAGTGTTTATACTCTCTCAGTGGCTTGTAACTGGTCAGTATAATCAGATATGTCAATGTGCAATAAAGGACATTAAAACCCACAGCACTTACCACCCCAACACACAAGGTCCTTAGGTAATTTAATTCTTGGATTTTTCCACATTGAAGTTAGACAATTCATTCTGCAAAATAGAATGTTAATGAGACAGCTTCCTTGTTACCCCTCCTCAGTAAATCCATGCTTATGATACGAGAGTGTTCTTAAAATGGATTATCGGTGGACCTAAAAAGTGATCCACTCAGGTAAATGATGGTGACATTTTTTCTATCATTTTGAAGGGCATATAAAGATCTCTTGTGGGGATAAGAAAACCTCAGCTTGTGAAATATGCAAGAGGGTTAAATATTTGGACTGTCTCTGTGTTACTCTACATGCAAAGTGAGCAGATTTCTGTTTGGGCATGTCAATACCAGAACTTTACCAGTTTCTTCAGCAATCTTTGAGCCTAGTCCCAGTGGACATCTGAAGGGCAAGACTGTAAAAAACTTCTTCTGATGTAGCTTTAGAAAATACATTTTTAAAACATGTTTCTGGTTTGAGATTTCATTTGTGGTGGATGGACAAAAAAACCCACCTGCACTAATCTGTATACGCTCAAAGGAAAACATAACGATAATTCTGCTAATGTCAGCTTATAGTAGTCTTCTTCTTTCCAATAAAACTAAGGGGTCTTCCTCTCCACCAGGAGCTGTCTAATTATGTAAAGGAAAAGTGATTAACTGATTATGATGAATAAATTAATCTCTGAGGACTTGTATGTATTCAGACATCTTTAATTAGTATGATTTTCATGAAGAAATTCAAGGCAGTCCTCTGTTCTTATTAGTAACGATTAACAGAACAATAAGTAATTTTTGGCAGCTCCTTGCAAAATTATTAGAATTAACATGGGATTAAGGATTTTTGAAAAATTTGTCACTGATTAATGATGTGAGACTGACAAGTACCACAGACCTCCCTGGAAAAGTACCCATATCTAATGATTTCAGTAAGCAACAATGGAGAAGTTAAAACATGGGTTTCCTGTCAACTGTGACAGGAATGTTGATTCCCTTTTCAAGTTCCCTACTCCTTACTCTTTCCTTGTGAGGATCATCAGTTATTACATGCAAGAAGAGTATTATTCTGTTCCTGCATCTCAGAGCATTTTACAATGTTTTTTCAAGTTCATTTTATAAGCACATTAGCTACAAAATATTTTTGCAGTTCATTGTTTCTCTCTTCTTTGAGTTGTCCTTTATTTTATTTGTCAAAATTGTGCCTTCATTGATGACTAGTCTTTATATGTAGAAGTTTAAAATAAAAATCAGTGTTTAAAAAGAGTCGTTTGAATTTTGAATATTTGATCATGGTCATAAAGAGACAGGTCTGAGCAAATTAATTGACAGCTGTGAGATGGCTGTGAAAAAAACAGGTATAATTCCAGGATACATTGAGAAAGGTAATTCCACTAAACAAGTACATGCCTCTGCACAACACACTCATTCATAGTATTCTGAAAGTATTCATAATATCAGTGAAGAAACAGGAATTTAAACTAAAATAGGCATAAAGAAGAACTCGTTGTCTGGGGAAAAGGAGTACCCATGAGAGGAGATTGGTGGCATGTCTATACAGTAAGAAGAAGTACAATGGTGACAATCTCTGTCTACCTCTAGCCAGGCTGATACTTTTACACATCATGATGCAGTTCCATTTAAGGGTAATACCTTGGACTTTAAAAAGTAATATTTTATCTGAGCTAGGTAGCCTGTCTCTTAAAAAGCTTGCTTAATCCAGGCAGAGCAGTGTGTGGCTACACTGGTTCCATTTTGGTGGTGGATGCAAACAGTGTCTGCTCAGGGGCTCTGCAGTACCCTGCAAGTGATGGGCTGGCCTGGGGATCATATCTGACTTTGGGAAAGGAATAGGGAGTCAGTGGTGCACCTTCTCTGAATAAGCATACTAGAAATGTAGATGGTAGGAAAGGTGTTACTTCCACTAACTGACATTAGCAGCAGAGAGATAGGGAGGCCTATAGCCTTCTCATTGTGAATCTGTTTTCTACTAGAAGTAGTAAAGGACAAATATCTACATTTCAGAGGGAATGTGATCTATTTCTAAACGGGATTAAATCACATTAGTGCCTGAAATGACAGTCTGTATAGGATTATCTGGGGCACCACTTTTAAATCCTTCACTGACAACATTGTATGTTCTGTTAATAGATGTCAGATATAGGCAAAAACATATAATATGTGCCTCTCTAAACCCTCAAATTAGGCCAAAATGTACAGTGTATGCTAGTATTTTGCTATCAACTGTAGTCTAATGAATGTGTTCTGAGTATATGATCATGCTGAATGGATATCTCTGTTTCCAAAGAAGCAAAAATGTTGGTTTATAAGGAAGTATTTTCAATTTTTTTTTTCATCCATTGTCATGAGAAAAGATGGATACTTTGTGACAAGCACATATTTACAAAGTGTTGTAACTAATTTGAAACATTTGTAAACTTGAAAAAATCTAAATTAAGAAGAGTTAAAAGGAAAACACCAATCAGATAACTTGACCAACACTTTTATGTCAATTAACTCTAGTTTGGAGAATCTCTCATCAATACTTGGGTGACATCCAGAATTACAGCAAAATTCATCACTATGTTCAATACTGGATCTGTGTTCTCTTTGTCTGTCTCTTTCTGCCTCATTTTGCTTTGGATGAAAAATGAGCAAATTGTGTCTATATATTTATTTATTTTAATAAACAATGGGGAGAGAGCTATGACTACCTGGTTTTCCTTATACATAACTTTACTTGCTCACTTCCCACCTACGCATGCAAAAACTTCTTAATTTAAAGGAGGCTAGACATAATGCAGTGGATGACAATGTTGTTGAAGCAAAAACCATGCAGAAATGCTAGCAAGTAAAAAAGCATACCTACTCAGAGTAACATCTCCTTTCCCTCCTCTCCCCAGAGTCAGTAGGACTGCAGTTAATCCCTCTGTTTCCTCAATAATAGCCATTTTCACTGTAACCAACCATGATGTTGCAAAGCTGGGATTATGATTTCAAGTGGGGAATAAACAGTGGGAGTATCTTGATTTTTCTAAAACAAAGACTGTGTTCTCATGCAAATGTCTTTAGTCATGAAGAAGAAGAAAGCATCATATACAAAGGTATTTGTTTCTAAAGAGATTATTTTTCAAAGTTTTCTGTGAGGCAACAGCTGCTTTACAAAGTGTACTGGAATACTACAGCTCTGTAGTAGTGGGTGGCATTGTTTCAATATCCATTGCTGGAAATCCATAGTCCAGGCAGAAATTTGCCTTGCACAAATGATTGGTGCTGAATAAGTGTTCAACACAGAGGGCCCCTCTGTTTGGATGTGAAATGTTTTTGTTCAGATCCTTTCATTTCAAGAATTTGTTATTCTACAGAGTAAACTATTCTTTCCATTGAAATTGCTCATACATATTCTTACACTGAAGGCAATTGTGTGTGCTTGTGTGGGTATGTATATGTAAATGTTGGCAAAATTTGTATTCACTCATTTATAAATTTATTGAAGCAGGATGAAGTGTAGTGTTCTCATTTGCTGTCATTTTGCAGACACTTAATTTGCACTCAAATGCCTCAAAAATGTCTTCACTTGAAATCTACAAGTCTGGGATAAATTCAGCTTGAAAACAACATACCAAGAGAAAAATAAAGATCTGAGCATTTAAGCACACAATGACAAAGCATCATTAGTGAGGAAATTGTAGTATTTCTCCAAATTAGGTTTGCTGCAAGTATATATTTAGAAATAGCCTGCTTTTAAATTTTGCTATACAAGAGTGCTGTTCCTTTCTAATTTAGAAGTCTAGAAATGGATTTACTGCAAACTATGCAACTCTCATTTTCACTAGGCAGGTTCCTTTACCTTGCTCTGATCTAATTGCAATAGTTGTAAAGCACCTTTATCTCATTTAAGTTGGGCATGGGGTTCCTGAGCATAACATAGCCTATCAGCAACTCAAGATAAAACACTGGCCAATGACCCTTCTTTCTTACAGATCATTTTAACAAAATGAAAACAAAACTCTGTCAAACAATTAATTTTCGCTCCTTCCTAGTTTCAACACTGCATTTTGACAAGCTTGAGGGCTCAGAAAATGACATCCCCTTTAAGGCACTGACTGCATTGATTTCAACAAACATTAGATGAGACATTAAGACTGAAGAAAAATGCAAATAAACACTGAGGTGATGTCTATAGCAGCACTGACCATACAGAAAAAGAGACAGCCTGCTCCCTTGTGATGTCTTCAGAAAGCTTAGTGGATGAGCAGTGTGGGAAATTGTGGAGTTCTTTAGGATTATGCTTTTATTTTAATATTGGTATTCACAGAAGACCAAAAAATGGGCAGTCTTTTCTGACAAATAGTGAACACAAAACCTGTCTTTGCTATTGTGAGATAGCTTTTGTGCCTTCAGTGGAATCTTTGACTAAATTAGAAAAAATAGACACCAATCCATGGGATTTTCTTAAACAGAATTTAACTGAAATCTGAAGTTCATAAACAAAAAGCTTCATATTTTGATTAAATAGTATGCAGACTGCATAGATAAAAGTATCTGAGTGAGAAATTCTAAACTGGATCACCAAAAGATTCAACTCATATCACTGATTTGCGATTTATTACTAATTTTTGCTCTTATTATTGTAAAAAAAATTTTAAGAATTATAATTAAATTATATTTTCTTTCATCTAGAGAAAACAGCTTCATCATTTAGAATGAGAATAAATAGAACAATTCCATGAGTAATAAATATTGTCAGGAATGCAATGTTTATTGATGACAAAAATATGAGGAGTCCTTAATGTTATGTTGAAAACCATAACATTATGTGCTTTCACCAGGAACTATCATTCCCAGTATATAAACTAGTCTGCAAAATAGGTGTTCTATGCTTAATACCAACAAAATGCATCTTTGTTAGCATCAACTAGGACAAGAGCAACAGAGTGCTGACATTCCACTTCTTATCAGTGATTGAAAATAGACATTTTAATGGGTATGGCACTCAGCAGACCTCAAGACTTTCTTTTTATAGCTTTGAATTGCCACCCTATAATTCAGTACTATTAGCTTCCACCTCTTTCATTTTATCATCCACAGGTGAATACATTTGTTGAAAACATGATTTCTAGATGCTTTATGCAAGTTAAAACTGTCAAAAATACAAAGGAAGAGAGAAATATATGACAGTTATGCAAGTGAAAGGACATTTGTAAAAGTGATTTATACTTCCACTAAATAACAAAGAAGTCATACCTAAAGGGCAAATCCTACAGTCCTTATGAAAAGAAAGGCTTTTTGAATGTATTACAAATTTTGTCTAATTCCTAAAGCCCTGATTCAGAAAAGTGATTAAACATATGTCTAAATTGAAGCTTAATAACAGTCTCTATCTTCCCTGGGAGAACTTGCATTTAAGCAGCACATAACTTTAAACATTGTGTTAAATCCAGATTTAGATGAAAGCATTATTTTTTACATTATCGGTGGGGTTTTGATACAGGTTTATTTTTAGGAAAGATTAGGTAACATGAGTTTATTGTTATTAACAAGAAATAGCAGCTAACCAACTGAAGGGTGATAGCAACTGAATGCCAGACCAAAAGGTTTGCCTTCTCTAGTCTGTTCATGGGTTGCTATGGGTTGGTTGCTACCAAAGAAATAGTTTGCTGTTTGTTAAATTAATACGAGAATCTATAAGACAGTAGCTTACATTGCAGGTATCCTCAGACTTTGACTTTGGCTCAGGTGATCAGCCACAACTGAAGAGACTAAAATCAAACATCTATGCTATGTCAAACATTATGTGAAATTTAAACATCGTTATCACATTGGACCTCTTGACATCAGTATTGATCTTTCTGAATTATCTGTTCACAGCCACTACAAAACAGAAGTCCTGACTTGCCTACAGTCAAAATATCAGGAAAAAAAAACAACAAATGGTAGGAACAAATAGAGGAAAGAACCCATTGAGAAGATGAAAGATGAAAGGGCTAAGCAGTGGTTTGGTTAATTTAACTTCTGGCTTTTGAGTATATGTACCTACTTTACATACAGCTGCCCATACATATTTAAGCACACATCCTCCTTTTTTTAATAAAATACTCAATTTATCTTTGCACCATGATCCAAGCACTGAAAATGGTTTCTATTGCTGTGTTTTGCTAATGGTTAGAAAATAACTTTAAAAAAGCATAATAAACGCTCCCAACAGGTAGCACATTATTGAAGTGTTTGTGACTTGATGCTCAACTGGTGAAGGTAGTACAATGGATTATTGATGGACACACATGTGGGAACCACAGGAGTGCCAAGAGAACTCATTGTTATCAGCACTGCATAATGTAATGCTGAATGAATTAACTGTGGTGATTGCTTAAAATGTACCTTTTTGTGTAATAGCCCTAATTATCAGCAACCCTTTACAATGAGAGGATAATCGCTATTAATTCCTTCAGCATTCATTGCAGTAACATTAATCATGATGAGCTCATTTGGTTTTAATGCGAATATAATATGTGATACCACAGGAATTCTGTTGAAATTTAGCAGTATATAATGCCCACTTAATATACAGGATTTTCACAAATTCCCTTAATACACAATGAATGTTGACTGGTATACAGCCTGGGGTATTGTTCAGTTCAGCTGTCTTTGGAAATATCTACCCAATGAAGTTCAAGTCAAGATCAAATTTAAATCTGAGGCTTTCCAGACCTCCCTTTTGCAGTGGCTAAATAGGGGCATTGATACGCTCAAGCAGATGATCTGGGGGGAATCAATAAGTCAGATCAGTTGCACTCTGTAAACCAAATCAGCCCTGTATGTATATAGTCTGTGCATCTCTGCATCAATTTTCACTTGTAATACATCTAGACAAAAATCCTCAATGGCAGGTAAACTGAGTCAGCAGTTTCTAGGTGAGTCTTTTTTAATTACTAATGCACTTGATACCCAGTATACATAATTTTCTAAGCCAGGATATCAATAAGGAGATTAGTATTTCCTAAATGGAATTCTTTACTTATAGTTGGCTTGATACACTTCTTATAAATTCCTTAATTCTGTGGATTGATAAAAACTGGCAATGACTGATTAATTGCTTTACCCATTACCTGTTGTAAGTGGTGACTGGGTCGACAAGTGGCTTTGTTTAAAGTATTAGACTATATGCTTCTACATAGAACCCCCAAAAGCTGTGGTGACAAACATTACAGTGTTTGCTTTCCCCACTGGACATATTTCTCTGGGGCGCAATTGACTTCTGATTTTGTATTATGTGGGAATTGGGGAAGAAGTAGTTGTTCATTGTTGATCTGTACTAGTTTTACTAACTAATACACTGAGAAGATTCAAATTTCCACCTGTACTCTTAAGGTATTACTCATTTCTTGTCGTTCTTGGAGACATAAAGTTCCAGTCACAGTTCAGCTGTGCATAAGCATGCAAACAGGCACAAATATAGACCTTGTGTGACTATAGAAGGAGTTTGATATGATTATTTCTATGCATGGATTAAAAATAAGCTTGCATGAGCATTCAAGAAATTCAACTCAATTTTAGTCAATCCTAAGAGAACAGAAATTTAAAGCTCCATTTTTGAAAGTCATAAGTTAGACTCTGCAAATATTCTGAAGTCAGAGTGCTGGCTCAGATTTTTCTGAACTGTGACAGTGCGAACCGCTGACACCTTTTTTTTTCTTTTAATTGTTTATTTTTCAAGCTGTTTCTGGTGAGTGGGCATCAAACCTGCAGTGCTGTGACAATTTATTCTAACAGAGGATGTGGTTCCTGATAGGTTTAGAGGCTCTACAAAAATCTATACAGCCATACTATTTACCCATTTATAAATGGCTTGTGTTAGCAGTAATGAATTTAGAGGTTTCTGCAACTGCTTTTTCATGATGAGACACTTTTGCAAAGTTTGCAAATACATTGATACAAAAATTCAGGAAGATATTCTGTTTCTAAGCTTCCTTATCTTTTCTATTCTATCTTTCAAGGAATTTATGACTAGGATTATCTTCATAATATACCTTGTACAAAGCTGAAAACTTTATCGATGTTAAAAATGAAACTATCAAGGAGAAACTAGTTGCTTAAGGGCTTTGCTGTTCTCTTTGCTTCTATTCATGAGAGTGAATGAAGGTTCATGCCCTTTTAGTGCCTCTTTAAGAAATCATGTTATGTCAAGGTATGCAGCAGTGCCGTAATGGAATTTCAAAAGAAAAGTAGAGCACTACATGTTTGATTAGATCTGTCAGATATTCAGGATTGACCTGGAGGGTACAAGATACAGGTCAAGTGTCTGTTTTAGACTGCCACTCAGACCATTAAAAGTCCCAGTTGATTTGTGAACAACACATATATAAGAGTGGCTCTCCATAGCAGCTCTAAGACTATCTGAACACTCAGACAATTCAGAGAGGAGAATGTTTGATTACCATAAAATATTCACTTGTAATGTTATAATTACCTTACAAATGAAAACTGAAATTGTCTTTTTTCATATAAATCAGCACTAAACTTGTCCAATAGTTAGATATCTTTTCACTGATAGCATTATTTAACATGAAGATTCTGTTAACATTTTGTTTTTCACATCCCTTTGAAAATTATGTTATTAAAACACATTATACAGTGGTATCTTTCAAAATAGACCTATACATTCAATTTATTTGCTATAGTCTTTCTACTGAAATTCAAAAAGTATTACAAAGTCTCCCTTAAATTAATTCTTGCGCCCCCCCCCCCGCCCCCCAAATTTATTGACATTTAAGTAAAACGATTACCATGTCGCCCTCAGTAATATTGGTAAAAAATTAAGCATTCTCACAGAGAGGAAATATAATCCATACAATCGTTTTAGCCCCTGATAAAGTCACTCACTTTTTTTTTTTTTTTTTTTTCTTACAGAAAAAGCTAGTGCTGTATCAGATTGTAGAATGCAGAAAAGAATAAAAAAATCTTGATGAAAATATAGTCTGGGAATAGGAAATAAGATTAGAGGTGACATACTGTTATTAGCCATGAGGTCTTCTTCAGGGTTTAAAGAGGAAAAAAACAACTATTCTGTATTAACCATCATATCAGACCTCTATTTGTTATGGAATTCAAAAATAATTGTCACCTTAGGGCTGCATATAGCAGCATGAATTAGATGTGGGTAGCTATGAACTCTGTGTTTTTGGGCAGTTTACAGCTTGTATAGCTTGTTGCCCAAAAGGAAGCTCATGGTCAAATGAACTCACTTTAGACATTCTTGATTTTAAGCTCAATAAAATCTATCTTTAAAAAGATTTTTGAGAAATCTGGTGCCATTGCAACCTCTGGTAAATGAACCATGCTAGCATTCAATTATTTGAATTTGAACTCCTGCTTAATTTAGTACACATTAAAAGCTAATTTTTTTTTTTTTTTTTTTCAGTTTTTGTCACCAGCTGTAATCAAATCAGGGCTGTAGCTTTCAATTATGCTTGTCCAAGATTTGAGCTCTTGAGTCTTTCGTGAGACTTACTGCTGAGTGCAAAATGTGAGATAAGTTGCAAATGTTTAGACATGATGACAACTCAGAGGTTTGATTGATTACTAAAAAAGGATAAATAGAAGGTGTTTTTAAAGGTTTTTTTGGACAGCAGCCCAAAGGACCTTCTAAAAATGTTTTGAACCGTTTCTTGGTGAGGAAATCACCAAATTAACAAGACTTTTAATGCTTGAAAGAGAGATGGAAAAGCTTTTTTAAACAACCCAGTTAATCTTTTGTGCTTTTAAACTTCATTATTTGTAATGAAAGGTATAAATCTAGCTGTACCATAACTGACAGCAGCATGAGGACCACAAACTTCTCTACTTCCAAATGAAAAAGATTCACTGAGTTTAAGAGGGACCAAACATGGTTTTACCCTTTGATCATATCTAATTTCAGAAGGTTTAATTACTCATTCTTTTTTATTTGGATGACATTTTATTGCACTTTTAAAACATCTTAAGCTGCTTTGTATAAAGCAAGTTACAACTGGTATCTCACCAAAATTACCATCAATTTTTAATTTGCACTTAAATGACCAGAAACTTAAGTTCTGATCTTATTCTCATTGAAATCAATGATAAAATTACCAAGGACATTGAAAAAGTAGGATCATGTATTATGAATTTGTCAGTTACATGTCTTTGAAAGAGAAACTTGCAGGACTGTAGGTATTTTTCCATGATATAATATAAGAAGATCAGGTAATGACTATCCAAGAGACTAATATGACTTTGGTACTACAGAAAATCTTTCAGGGTTACATTATAGATGCATGGGTACCCCTCATCATCAAAGCAGCAGGTCAGCATAATGTCAGATTTCTGGGGAAAAAAAAAAGCAGCACTAGGAAGCCACATCATAAATTTATGGCAGGTAGGCATCTGATAAAATCACTCTAGTAAAATACATCAAGAGTCTAAAATAAGGAGTAATTATGTATACATTCATATCTAGTGTGGAAAAAAACACAAAAGCTGTTGAGAAAATGAATCATGCCTTCATACCAAATCTGTCATAAATCAGACAGATTCATGCCATAAATGCTATTATTAACATCCATGGTTGTCACAACAGGTACTGACCCAGCCACCTCCTGAACCAAAATAGACTGAGATGCAACAGCTTCAGTTTAAGAGCCATGTCTCGGTAGTCAGATAAATGGGAATTTCTAAGTATGCACATGGACTCAGAGTGGGGGACTCATTCAGAGGACTGAATTTGAATTAGAAGTGGACAGAGAAATGTTCACATGCAGATGTGAATCCAGATTAGGTGAACTGGGCTTTACTTTGATATTGACAGAATGCAATTAGTTGTTTCAGATTGAAAGATGTTTGACTTTTTTGTATCCTTAGAAAGAGAATGAAAGTCTACAAATACAGAATCAAATTATTTGTGAAAGTGTTGTATTGGTGTATTCAGATGCCATACTTCCCCAAAATATCCTGGAAACGTTGTAAGATGAATATGATCTGAAGCTACAAATTTAAATCCAACACAGTTCTCCATTTTGGAAACTGATTTTTCCACCCTCTCTTTTTTTTCAAAAGACATTATGTCTTGAATTGAAATTCTACTAATTTTCGTATTATCTCTCTCAAGCCTCATATGCAGATAATACTCAAATCTGCAGTTTTGCTGTATAGCATCTCTATCACGTGGTCTCTAGCTCTACCCCATAGGTAAAAAAAAAATCTCATTATATTTTCATCATCCTATATCTCAGTCACTAAAATACACATTTTAATCTTCTTGTAATACGACTGGAAAAAAAAAAAAATCTGCTAATTTACTAATAATTTTTTTATTGAATGATTCCAGTAGTTCTATTTCTGTTCTATCAGACATAAACGGCTCATCTTGCTTTTCACTATTGTCCTTAGCTTACCATCAGTCTGGTCTGGTTACATAGCTGTTATGACCAATGATGGGGCTTTATGGTCTTTTCATAATAAAATTCAGTTCTAGGCATGCAGCTGCATTGCCTTTCCACTTTGGCTCATCATTATGCCACTCCCTAAGGTACAAACTATGATTCATTTAATTGACTATTAAACTGAAATCTTCTTTCTCTGATTGGACAGTAATATAAACCTTTAGCCAAAAAAAAAAAAAAAAAATTATATATATAAAAAAAAAAAAGGTAATGGTTTTGTCATATTGCTCCTCATTGTTAGGTTAGTTGGAAGTGTGTAAACATCCACAAAGCTACTATTTCCGTTTCACGTAATTATGATAATTCCTTCCTTAAAACTCAGATCATCAGTAGAAGGAAGCAGAGGGTGGAGTTCTGGTTTGGGAGCCAAACACTGTAATTTTTGAGAAGTATAAAAGGTTGATAAATTTTTAGGAAGTTTTTAACAAAAAAGGGGAAAACCAAGAAAACTTGATTTTATTAATCTCAAACCAAAATGCTTATTTTTCTTTGGATTCTTAGATTTTTTTCATTGGTATCAATTTTTTAAACAAAGAAATGGCAGTAGAAAACATGTTTAAAAAAGGTTTGCTGTATAAATGTAAAATAGAACCCTTTGGTTACTTTCATACCCTCATGCATATTTTATTTGACAGAAAGAACCTACTGAATTCAACCTGGAAATTCTGTTTTCCAGAAAATATCATATTCCATGAAGAAAAGTCACCTGGTTACAAAATGTTAGACTAAAATTCAGCTGCTGTCTTGCGGGAACCACAGCCCATAACTCTGATGAAAATCAGATCTCCTTTGCTCCTTCTGTCTGTTATCAACCTCTTGTAAGGAAAATCTATTTTTTTTTATTCCATTACCTCAAATCATAGTGGAGTCTGAGGTCAGTACTGAGACTCCTACATGTTATCATAATACAAGTCATAAGAAGTAAGGCAAGACGATAGTTTCTGTTTTTGAAATTGGAAGAAATGTATTTTGCAATTATAGATATATGATATATAGATATTAAAGAGGAGTTGTTAAACAAAGCCTTATAACAGGTGTATGTCTAGACTGATACAAAAGGGCTACTTTTTTTTTTTTTTTTTTTTTTCTGCAAAATTAGAACTGAAATGATCCAAATTATAATTTGGACAACAGGCTATAAGAGGCAGTTGACAATTTATAAATCAACGTAAGACTTGGGCATCCAGATTTTGTCCTTTCAAAAATATTTTCATATGTGCACGTTCATATATACAGAGGGTTGGGTTGTTCTTTTTTTCTTTGTTGTTTCTTTTTTTTTCTTTCTTATTTTTCTATGATATTTAAAGTTTACTGTGGAGTCTCAGCTTGTGAATGACAGGGAAATAATTTTCAATGGCAGACTTTCCCTCATTACTTCTTCCTTTTGCACATAGTATGGGAAATGTAACCTACCTTAAGAGGGCACCTGAAGATCCTTCATAGCAAGAGTTAGGCGTAACTGTGATGTCTGACACCAACACCTTGAAATCAAAACCATGATAGTGTCACAAAAGAGGTCTCAAATGTTTTCCAACAGTTTTCCAAGCAAATTAGAAATACTATTTCTGACAATGTTTTGCCAGTATTTTTAAATATCTTCTTGAAATACACTGCAAAACAAAAAGAACCAGCCAGAATCAAAAGAAAAAGATCTAAAATACTCTGCAAATGAACAAAACAAAATAAGTTTGTGATATTTCTTTTTAGATAGTTTTTCTGTTTTCCCAGAGAAGGCTTAAAGAAAATCTTGATCTCATTCTGCAAGTTAAAAGGGAGCAATATCCTGGTTACTGTTAGAGCTTTGACATTCACATAACTGTTTATAAATCTACAGGACAAATTATGCTAACTTATCTTAAAATTGTAGAAATACCTACCATGTACAGCGACAACTATGTAAACTCCACATTTATTTTTTTTTATCATCACTGAATTTATTAGCTGACTATCATATGTGACTTCACATGTAGTTGAAATATGCCTGGAAGAGTTACCAAGCTATTGTCACTTTCATTTAGGTGTGGAAGAATAATTTCTATGATTTCTTTGGGGAATGCTTTCTTTTAAAAAAAGTGTATTGAGTCACAATGAATGTCAAATATTTAAAAAAGTAAAAGGCAGCATTTAGTGAAAAACTTTCAGCCTTTCAGTTTCCAAGCTCAGCAGTCAAAGGGAGACTTTTCTTCCACACTCTATCATTACCCCTTCAGGCCCTCTGACATTTTGACATATCATCATTTCCATGATCTCAAGCATGTATACATTGATTTTTCAATCATTCTCTATTAAACCCAACAAAAGAAATTTAATGATCCAATTGAATCAATCCAAGGGAAATAACTGCTAGTTTCAATGCTATTAAAAGATTCATGCTATTGTTACAGTTTTCTTTTTTTGTTGTTTTGTGAACTGAAATAAATAAAAAGTAGCTTGTTCCCTCCAAAATAAAAAAAAAATAATATTTGAGTGAGAGAATATTGAAGGCCTTTCAGGCAGTGAAATCATCTGTAGTCACAGTGACTCAAGTTCCCTCCCAGGGCTGGGGAAGAGTACATGGCTGAGAGAGACATAGTACTTCCTAAAAGGACATTTGGGATTTCCTCATGTCCATTCAGCTCGGCTGAGCTCTGATGCAGCTTCTTTGTTGTGGTCTCCAGGTCAGTGCAGGAAGGAGGCAGGACCACGACTTACCTTCCTTTAGGGAAGTAGCTTCTGTACAGAGGACAAAATTCAAGATACATTTGAGATACACCTCTGTGACTGACCTTTGCAATATGGCACAGATAGGATGCTTCTTGTGGACTAACACAGAAACAGTTACTTTGTGACACAGGTATCTGCCAACTATTTTTCATTAATTTCTTGTATATTGTTAAGAGTCTACCTCTAAATATGCTGCTTATTGGCATCTTTCCAAAATAAAAGAACTAATATAAAATTTGAAGGGTCTGTACTTCCTTAAAGAGGTCAGAAAAGTCATTATGTCAACTCTGCAGGGATGAAAGCCTTATATTCTGGTTCCCATACCGGAAGATTGCCAGTCCTGTTGGTAAGCAAAAACTGTCTAAAAAATCCTGAAGATTTGCTCTTTTATCAGCAGAAACCTTTCTGGCTTAGTTATGTGTACTGCACAGAGTGTTCTGGCATTTGGTGAAAACTTGATGAGCAGATATAAGTGTTGGCAGAGCACTTCCAGGGAATAGTGAGTGACGGCTGGAACATCTATGCAATTACCTCTTTAAGGACTGAAATAGGAAGCCTTTTCTCTTCCTGTTCACTTGGGGGAAACAACTGTACATAACTTATCTTTTCCCTTAATAAGAAAAGATGTCTGTATGGAAACAAAGCACTTGATCTTTGTTTGGGTTCAGTTCAGTAGAGTGTAAGGCCACAGTTGCACTGAATTCCTTTGTCAAAGATAAGAAGCCTGTGGGTACTTTTATATTGACTTTTCTGACCCCAGACATTCAGTGAAGTTCAAATTCATCTTGCATAAGCCCTGGAAAAAGTGATTGGCCTAACATAAGTGGATGGTCTCACAGGGTCAGGACCTGAAACCACAGGCACACATGTAGAATATGGTTAGTCTTGGGCCATTTATTCTGTCTACCACTGACTCAGCTGCCCATGGACCCTTGCCACACCCAATAGATGAACTGAATGCAGGTGTTTTGAGAGATTTTCTCCATCATTTAGAAAAAAAGCAGTTAGACCTTGCAGACAATTTAACTTCGACTCCCCTTTGTAATTTAGTGGCTTATCCATGTTATGACAGTGAAGATCAAAACTGGGCTAAGGACCATGTTTAGTTTTAGCCATCTCCCTCTGGCCCACCTCTAAGGTATGTTATAGATGCAGCCTACCTGATTTTGTACAGAGTAAGAGAATGGATTCTTGAGTCAAAGTATGTATCTGAATAAAATTAAGGGTTTACAGATTTTTGTAGATTACCATTAACTACAAGAAGTTGGATAAGACCTCAGCTTCATAGTCTTATCACATCCTTGACTTTGGCTGGTCAAACTTGCAGAAATGTTTGGTTCTCTTGGGGAGATGATTGTGTTAATGCAGCTACACTCGTTCAGTATGTGGGATAAAAGGCTTATATCAGGAAGTACCAAATTCTGTCCTGTCAGATTCATCACAGCTGCAGCAAGGAGAGAATGAAGGAAGAGGAATTTCAAAACCCAAAAAAGTGGATAACATTTTGGGGTTTTGAACCTAAGGAAATGAGTCAGTCCTAAAGGAAAAAATAATCTGTATTTGGAAAAGATATAAGAAAGAACTGAGTCTCTCAAGCTCTCATTTTTTTCTTAGATATTTTCCAAGCACTGAGTCAAACACTTGCAAGGGTGTTTGCTTTCATCCACAGATGCTTATGGAGACTGCCAAGCAAATAAAAGGTCCATTTCAATTTTAATGCTTCAAATAAGATGATATAATTATTTGTTAGTTTACAAGAACTTTCCTTTCCTAATCTTATTTTGCATATTTTTGCAATATGTTGAGTAATTTCGGAAGCTAGCTGGAAACTACTTCCTTCATGGAAGCAGATGCAGTCTTTTATTATATCAATCAATTTATTATATCAATCATGGTTCTCAATATATTCAGAATTTCTCTATGTTTCATACAAATCAGTCTAGAATAATCAGCAACCTGCTGTGCAATGATTGCAATTAAAGTTGTGAAAATCTTGGCCGTTTCAGTTATAGGCTTTCACAAGAATACTTTCTTTTAGAAGTACTTTTTAACTGATTCACTGTTTGAGCCTGTGGGCCAATGTAAAAATAAAATTGTCCGATGACTTTTCATAATATAATTGAAAAATAACTGCATGAATTTGTTAGACACATTTATCAGCACTCACTGGGACATCTATGAAACACAGCTGAAATTCACCACATTGTTATTTTCCTCTCAGTTTTTGCAGTAGCTTTCCCTATTCCCACTAGATAATTTTCATATAATCACAGTGATCTAAGAATCAAGTTGAGTTTTTTTAGCTCAGGAAGTTTCGTTTGCTTGATCATACTTCAAAGCATTTTTAAATTTTGGGAATAAAATAAATTAATGGTTATTTCTTCACTGTTAGTTTATGCTTTTCCAGAATCCATGAATGATGTTACTAGCACGTAAACCATGATCTTTATGTGTATTTGTGTTAAAATTTTTGATTACAGAAAGCATATAGCTACAAAACTTGATCCCTTCACACTTCTGTAACTTTAAGGAATGTTTGAATTAAACATAAATGGTGCCTCTGAGATGCTCCTATTATAGCTGACAGATGCCAAGGTCTGTACATGATAATGTGTTTATATCATGGAGAAAAACAAAGCTGTATCATACAGAGATTAAGCAGTTCCACAGCTGGACTAGCCAGGCCTGTCTGAAATAGAACAATAGACACCTCCAATCTGCCATGACATTAAGTTGACAGTCTTTATCTGCCATTGTTACTTAAAACATGGGAAAAGTGTTTCTATGAAAATTCCAAAAGTTACCGGATGTGCTGCAGTTTCCAGCCTACCATTTGTTTGTAAGGCAGGGTTAAAGCAAACTATAGTTCTGGACCACTTAGTTATACACCAGTGACCAGAGAATTGCATAGATGTCTCCCAACTCACTGTGTTCCCTGGAGCATGTCCTTTAGACTATTATGCAAGATTTGGACAATGAATCTTTCCCACCCTCGAAATAAAGGGAAATTCTGAATAGACAAAGTTTCAATCTAATATTGTTCCATTCTCCACAGTGTAAAGAATAATATTTTCTTAAGTATAACTACAATGGGGTCATTCAGCTTATTAAGGAAAGACAGACTATGAAGATTTTCCAGTCTTAAAGAAAATACACATATCTTCTTTTCTGGGATAAGAATAAAACTGTTACTTTCAGTGTTTGTAATCTCTGAAAAAAAAAAAAAAAAAAACAAACAGTTTTCTGTCCCATGGGAATGAAAGTTTAATGCTGCAGACAGCATAGGTGTATTATTCTAAATCATAATATGTTACAGAATTCTGCAGTTCTTTGTAGCATGGTTGTATTTTAATAAGGAAGGATGGAAAAAAAAAAAGGTTTTCATGAACTCCTGTTTCTTGCACTAAGAAAATAAGGTTTATTATTCAGACTATTTGGATTTTAAATGGGAATTCTTGGAATTACTGATGTTACCTACTGTAATTTGTACATGTGTATGTACCTATAGAGATTTACATACATAGAACACATTCAGTATTAATTTTATAGCACATCCATATTTAAAAGTAAGGTGCTTTAGGACTGTAATGAATGGAAAAATAAATAAATAAAGAAGACTTCAAATAGAATTTACAATAACAAAATACATTCTAAGAATGCTTGATCACCACGTAGTGAAAAAAAAATATAGGAAAGAACTTCATAATCTATTGTTATTCATTTGTTTCTTTAAATATACTAGCTGTACTTTTTTATTTTGCATAATAATAAAATGTGAGAGCAATTGTGGTATTGGGAGTGCAATTAAGCTTCAGCACAAAAGAGGCTGGAGGAGGTACTGAAGTAGTGCTGTAGATTTCAGAAGAAAGGATAATTGAGTGGACCTAATAACACTCTAAGTCTTAAGCACCTAAACTTTTTAGTGGCCTGCCTTTGGAACTACTGCAGAGTACTTTTAAGACAAGTAGATGAATGTTTTAAATATCTTGAGATTGTGGTGTCAGAGATGTGATTAATTTTCCCCAACCTTCTTACATATGAATATCCTAGTATATGTAGTTATCTATCTATCTATCTATCTATCTATCTATCTATCTATCTATCTATCTATCTATCTATCTATCTATCTATCTATCTATCTATCTATCTATCTATCTATCTATCTAAAGTGGTACCACTTCAGAGAGAACTGAGCATTTGTACTGATTAAGATTTAGTTTAAGGAATAAACAAAAAGTAGCCATACTATATTTTCCAAATGATCATTCAATTTATAGAATAACTTAAACCTAGTTAGAACAATTCTTTACCAAACTATGAACCGACTCCTCCCTCATGAGGAATGGACATTGAAAGGCAAAAGAAAAATCATTACTGGAAGTAGATACTCTAATGATACCTGATGCTTAAATTTGGATCCTGTAACACAGTACTGTGCTTCACAAACCTGGAGAATGTTAATTAATCATACTGACAGATTTATAGTTTTTATTACAGAATATGGTTACCAGTGGTTATTAGTCATGAGTAGTTTTGGGTCCCAAGAAAGCATCTCATCATTACACCATCTCTCTTTAATCAGTGAATTTTAGCATAATTGTTCATTATTATGAGAGAAACAGTTTTTCTGAAGTGTCATTCTGTATAGCCAAATTTAATACATGAGGAGTCTCCCACATTAGAGTAGAAGCACCAAAGAATATCTATCCATGAGTTTATTTATCATATAACTATGTGGAAACAAGTAATTTTCTTATTGTGCTGATAAATACCACTTCCTATTCAAGTGGTGTCAGAGGTCCATGTGTGACTGTTCAAAATACAGCAACCACTGTTCAGCCAAGAATTTGGAATATGGTTCTTTTAAGGAACTGAGTTATGTGTTTTACTCTCAAGAAACCATTCAATCCTAAATTTTAAGCACATGTTTTTACTTTGTCCCATTTATTTAACATTAATCACATAGTTACTGCTTTGCTGAATGGGGATGATATTACATATATGCTTAAAGTTAAGCATTTCATTAAGCATTTTGTTACAACACTTTGCACTGTGCCCTGTAGAACATCTAAAAAAAGGTTTAGAAGATTCAGAAAGCTTGAGAGAGAACCTAGTGCTTCAGTGTAGCTGTCATTTTACCTTGATATCAACAGAATTTTCCTAATTTCACCTACTGTAATTGAAATCAATATTGGACCTCACTATAAGACAGACACACTAGGGCTGCTCTGCATCATCATCATCATCACCAATTCATTAAATTGGGGCAGGTTACAAAGTTGTTGCAGTTACTAAATGATTCATGTCTATTGCAGATAACTTTAGTTTTTCCTACATGACAGCAGCAGAAAGGAGCTGCTGGCAGCTCCTATGAGACAATTGCAAAGTTGTCATTAGGAATGAAATTGTTTTACATTTCAGCCCAAGCATATGGAACTGGAAATGTGGAAAAATACAGTTCTAGGTACTGGCAGATACCAGCTATTTTGATCCCTACGTTTTTGGAAATATATTATTTAAAATTACTTGGATTTTTGTTGTTGTTATTTGATATCAAAATAACACATGAAGTGTCTGTTCTTATTTAAAATTCATATTAATAATGTATCTTACCATAGCTAAATTAGTCATGGTAGATTTGAACTCAGTATGCTTCTTTTCCTGCCTGACAATTATTGCCTTCTTTCCTCCCTCGTATTTTTCTTCTTTACATTTACTTTATTTTTTGAGTGATCCAACTATGCATTGATCATGGTTTTAATATAAAATCTGGAGAGAGATTAGGGGGGGGGATGACACAGTACACTTTCTAACACATCTATTTGATAGTCTTACTATCTTTCCATAATAACCTTGTAGCACACATTCTTTGGGATCAAATTTGCTTTTCCACATATTAAAAGATCATTTCTCAGAAATATATCAGATCGCTTATATATTTCACCCTTATCAAAATCCATTCTGTCCTGGAATAAACCTGATAAAGTCTACTTGCTTTTGTTCCAAATTTCTCACCTGACCACTTGCCACCAGTCTAGAAAGTCTTTTTTAGCAGCTGTAATTCCAGGTCACCATCTCCATAATGTTTCTTACTTGTCTCTGCTCTTGCAACTGCCTTTTATCTTTTACTTCTTTTCCTTGTTTTTTTTTTTTTTGTTTTTTTTTTTTTTTTTTGGTTCAGGTGTGGGAAGAAAATGTTTTCTTATAATACCACAAATTTCACTGAAATGTTAAAAAAAAAGTAAAAAAAGTACATATTTTGTCTATATTTCTCCCAGTTTTAAGCCACAAAGTTTTGTATTTGCTTCACTATGTAGTCACTGAAGTAAGTGAGTAGAGGAGTACAGCATGAACAGATTAAGCAAGAGAATGACAGACCCTCGGTTTAGCTGCAGCACCTCCCAGCAACACAGGAGAGGAAAATGGGTTTGGGTTTGTGTCTCTACCAGCTTTTCTATTTTGGAAGGGTTTTTTGTTTCAAGGCTTCATCTGTAGTTTGAATCATTGTGTTTGTGCTAATGTCAGGATGCTTTCCAGCCTCACCCTGGCATTGAGAGAACTTTGTTTCTCCGTATTTAGCAAAGCACCTTACTATGGAGATAAAAAAAGGTGCAGAAACAGAACACTGAATACCAACTCTCCATTAAACATATTTTTTTTCCTATTTTTAACTCAAGTATGTATTAAAAAAAAACCCAGACAAACAACAACAACAAAAAAAACCCCAACAAAATAAACAAACAAACAAACCAACCCAGGCCAGAAGCAGAAGAGGAACATCAAAACAAAAGGCCCTTTATGCCTTCAGTGTGAAATTTTCCCTATCAGAAATTCATGTATGTCACTTAATGGACAGCTTAAAAGCAGCATCTGCTTATCAATTGGCTTTTGCTTTTTATGCAATATTCCAGCTGGGCTGGCTGAAGCACAAACAGGTGAAAATGACTTTTCCAAGGTCGTTCTGTATGAACTCAGTTCATACTAACACTTAGGGCTTGCTTATTCCCAGTCCTTCCTTTAAGCCTGTACATCACGTATGTATTCCTATGTGGTTAAATCTTTGAAATTATGTATTATCTTTTGATGATATATTCTTTAAGAAATCCAGTTGTTATGAACTGAAATGATATTTACTGTAAAGGCAATGATCTTGTGACTTTATTTGATATGAAGGTGGGTATTCACATTTCCATAGGAGTTTCATTGTAATTCAGGATCACTTAAATACTAATTAAGTTGTCTCTTCAAGGTTATTTTATTATAATGCGCATACAGTTCATGGTGGGGGTTTTTTGCTTCAAAGTAAAATTTAAGCTGATCTGTCATACTCAAATTAAGGTCCTAAACCTCAGACTGTAAAGAGTATATAAGTAAAATGGAGCAAGCAGCATTAACTGCATCAGGGATGGAAGAATTTAGTATGTCAGGTGAAAATGTTATGTATTACACAAGAATTTATTAAAAAGAGAGAATACAAAATAAACCCCAAATAAAAACTATGCTAGCTAACTTCATATCATTTTCAAGAAGAGCTCAGAATGCAAATACTAAGTCCAGAAGTAAGCAAAAACTTTACATACAGGGTTAGTCTCCTAAGACTGATATAGAATCCTAAAGAAAGGGATGATGGATATCTTGAAATTAGGAGATGTGGGACAGAAGAGAAAGCACAGAATTAAGGCTGTCTTCCTTTACAAAAGTATTACAGAGTACTGAGACCCACTTCAGGCAAGTCAGGAGGAACTCCAATTCTTGGGTACACCAGAAATCTTCTGTGTCTTTTCCACAGCTTTTGACTTACTATATTACTATAATGGGGCATGGTGCGATATTTGAATATCTGTCTATCTGATTACAATTGTAATTAGCTCATATTTACTATAGGAGGATGTTACTTATGATATGATGAATATTATTTTAAATACTAGCTGGACATTTAGAAAAGTATTTCATGCCAGAAGTTTCTTTCTCTAGCCAAACTAAACTCCATCTATGTAAACCCTTGTAATAGAAATCTGCTTCTTGCAACATTACATCCTGAGAAATTATTTGTTCCTTAAAGGTAAGTGAACTACATGAAATGCAAAATTTGCATGAATTTTTTTAACCAATTACTGTTATTCTCATGGGCAAAACATGGCCGATAGATAGACCAGAGGGCAGAAAAACACAACCCTGCAAGAGACTTCCTTCCTTCTCATTATCCACAGAATATTTTGGTTTGTGATCAGTCCTTTCAGGGGTCCTAGGTTCCTCCTGTGGTCTTCTGTGTTCAGCCCTCAGTCTCAGGTCTTTCTCCCTGATATAAATCTGTTCAAGTTTAGTAATCAGTTTGCTTATTAATCATGCTTGCCCCTTTTTAAACAGAAGTTCTTACTACCCTCTTCCGTTTTTCTTCTCTGCTGATAATTTTACACAGATCAAATCTTGTGCCCTGCAGAAAACTAGCTTTCTGTGATCATTACGACTGATTCTTATTTAACTTCCAAGAATAAAACTTTGCTGGGTAAAGGATGAAAACCCTTTTTTATGAATAGAATTTCAATCTCAGTTCTTCTGAGTGCTGTTTCCTGGATTTAATTAACTTGTAAAATCACAAGAATACATGGATAATGGCAACACAGACTACACAACTGCTAGAAAAAGTGACTTTCAAGCATACCTGACCTCCAAAAGTAGCATACTGAAAATTAATAGCAGCTCTTGTCTATCTAATAATTTCTTGTGCCTTCTGCACTCAATGTCACTTAGCTTTGAGTAAAAACCAAACGAAAAACCTGAACAAACTGAATTAGCTTAAGGTTTTCTTTTTTTCATCATGAGACCTGAGACTTTTCTACTGTAGGAGTATAAAACTAACTATAGAACATGATATAAAAAAACCCTTTTTTTCAAAATAAGGGTGGTCAAGTACTGGAATAGGTTGCCCTGAGTGGTTGTGGAATATCTGTCCTTGGAGATATTCAAAACTCAACTGAATATGACCTTGAGCAACCTGGTCTAACTTCGAAGCTGGCTCTAACTTCAAAGCTGACTCTGTTTTGAGAGAGAGGTTGGACTGGATGATCTCCAGAGGTCCCTTACAATTTAAATTATTCTGTTTCTGTGTCAAATGCAGCATTACCTTGTGCAGTCCAAGAATAGCTTTGTATAACATGAAAGCACAAAATACATGCTAAGTTCACAGTTTCTTAATATAAAGAAAATCACTTTATAATGAATCCCTTAACAGATCCTTTATTCAAGTGCTTAAATTTCTCTTTACCTCATTTTTGTCTGTATAATGGGAATATTATAGTACTTCTGCAATTAGTTAAATTGATCAGCTAATGAATGCAGAGAAGTGGGGCTTTTTCGGAAAAAAAAAAAGAAACAAAATTTTGTCCTTACATTCTATTTTATTATAGCTACAGTTGTACCCACTGTATTTTTTATGAAGATTTTTTTATATCACCTGTTTGAACCTCCAAATGGAATAAAGACATCACAGATGTATTTACAAGCACACAAGTCTTTGCATTCCACTGGCTTGCCTCTAACTTTATGTATTGAGGAACGGTTGGAACAATTTTGTACTTTATCCAGCTACTATAAAAATATCACTGATACTTCAGATCATATTTTTTTCCGAAACTGTACTTCCAGGCTGTAAGAGAGCTCTGTGTGACTGAAGAATTTTAAGTAGATTCATGAAATTAGTAGCAAATATTTACATAAATAGAAACAGCAAATTGCACTTCTTTATATCTGGTCCTTTACTAATATATTTTCATTTAATTTTGTTTCAAGCACATACCTGTAGCATAATAGCTATTTATACTATTTATTTCCTTTTTAAAAGGAAATTTTATTTTGGACAGACAAATTATTATTTCAAGTGGTCAACAAGTATTCAATATGTGGCTCTTCAAATTATCATTCTAATCTGATATGAATTTTTTTCCACTTCCACATTAAAAAGATAACAGTATATATTAACAGTAGGCAACATAAAATGTCTCTGCCAAACTTGGTCAATAATTCCATAGAATTTCCAGCTATAATTAAATCTTTCACAGTCTATATTCACATAGCATTCTTTGAGGTTAATTGGGTTTAGATCATTGTAAAATCATTTTCTTGTGATATATTTCACTTGTTACAAATTGCACATTAGTCCATTGAAAATGTACAGCATATCTCTTAATTTGAAAGTATTTAGAATTTTAAGTTACTGTATCAAAACAGCCAATTCCTAGTTTCTAATAACATTCAAAAAAAGAAAATACTTTCCAGTTTGGACATAATTACATTAATGAGTGTTAGCACAGGACTGTGAAGGACAACTTCTTCCAAGCGTTGGAATTACTTCATCTAACTAGTTATGAAGCTGGGGGACTTGCATCCACTTAACAAGATCAGAGGTCTTGATTTTAGGAGAAGTAAACACTCAGCACCAGCTGAGTGACTTTTGGAACAGTCGTTCTTGAGCAACTACTTTAATATATTTCTTGGCGTACGGAGGCAGGATCCAGTAAAGGGGAGCATGGATATTAAAAAAGGTGCTTAAGGAAGAAGATTCTGCATTTTTTCCCTTAAAACCCTAGACTGACATGTGCTAGAGTTCAAGGCTTTCAAACATTGAAGAATGGGACCCCAAAGACAGTAAATTACTGGAGCCTTTTAGAAACACAGGTGAGATTTCATTCTATGTGACTGCTATTATGATTTGGAAATTATAATATTGAAGCTCCTGAAAATGTGTTCACACAAAATTTGAGTCATAATAAGAGTGAGTCACTCCATCTGAAGTGTCTAATTTGTAAAGCTAGTTTCCATATGCTCCCTTCTGAGTCATCGCAGAGTCTCCAGAGGGATGCTTTGTGCTCCCCAGACATGAGTCTGCAGAGTGACCCATGGCTTTCCACTGGTTGTAGAATTACAATAAAATTTCTATTTCAAGTCTGTGTTTTCAGGAACGTCGGATCTCATTCCTCTCAACTTTCCAAATTGTATCAGGTCTGTCAGATTTTTATTATTTCTTAAAAATAAATTAATTTTTTGAAAAACATTTTTAGCTACACAAGAGTAAGAATAACGATACCACAAAAATACCATGTATTCATGCTTTATCTGTAATTTTTGTTCCCTATAATTTTGGTAAAATCTGAGAAATTGGAACAAAAGAAATCACATAATGTCATTTGAATAGACTACACATTCTCCCTCACATTCCTTTTTAATAGCTAATTATGAATTTCCAATTACTATATAAAAATAATAACATTTTAAATGCTTCATTATCAGGAGACAATAGCATATATATGGAGGAAAAGTTTAATGAAATATAATGTATGCTTGAAAGAGACCACAAAAAATACTCCTGGCAAAGGTTATAGCGAAGTTGGACTAGCCAGAAATGTTCCTTGTTGACAATTGTCAGACCTAGAATAAAATATACAATAATCCTCTCTCTTATTGAAACATCTCCCTGTTCCATGCTTTATTTGGAATTTGGGAATTTGTGTGCCCTATGAACAATAAAATGTCAAAACCAATCATGTCATCTTTTGTTTCTATGGTCTCACAGGGCACTTTTCAGTGTAAGGAGACAACCTCTGCTCCTGGAGTTGTACCAGAGCCCTAAATGTTGGCCCAAAGACTGTCCCTTCTTATCCACAATTCTGTGTAAAAAGTTCACGTACATTGTATGTGTCTGTTTGTACATATGTATAACTATCCACACACACACTTTTACTTATGCACTCAATTTCTTAGACTTGGCTAAACCACTTTGGAGTTTGCTGCTGTGAAAGTTTGTAGCAATTTAGTGTATTAATTAAAATCATACCAAAGAAGCAATTTAGTTAGCAATGAATGTATAAAGGTATTTGTTTTCCTTCTCCTGATGTCTTGGTCCACCAACACATTTCACATTTCTTAAAGCATCTGCCAATACTCAGGCAAACTGCATATATTTCAAGTGTAACTTGTTTTATCTAGATGTATAAACCAGGCTGAAGATAAAATGTTTACTTATCATGCAAAGTGATCCTTTCTTTCAGCACTTTTATTCCAGTGTCAATAACCAAGTTCCTAGAACTATTTCCCTTTCAAATACTAGTTTTTACTAAAGCATTACAAAAAATCCCTGCTATCTTGTACTGCTCTCTCTACGTTTGCTTCCACATAGAACTTCTGCTGAGAAAAATATAATATAGGCCTACCAGAAACTAATAATTTTTACTTTATGCTGAAAATAATACTTTGAAGATTATACTTCACAACACTCTTTTGTTGTACACATAATAATAAAAATATTTTTACCTTGAAACTTAATTAATTATAATATTTATGATTATTCAATTAAGGAGCAGAAAGCCAGTGCCATATATCAAATTAAATGAGTTGTCATTGATAAAAGAATCTCTAGTAGAACTATTACAGAGAGGATATTTTTCCTTTAGTTTATTAGGGGCCTCCAGTTGTCACTACATATAAATATATCACACAAACAAACTTTAGATATTCCTATGAAAATATGCATATAATTGAAGATCAGGGATTTTTCTCTAGCAAATATTAACACCAAATTGCTTTTAGAAAATTATGATTTTTTTCACCACTGTATCAATACAAGAAGCAAATGTATTTCCTTCTAATAAGCTCTTAGAAGATCTAAACTTAGTACAGCAAAAAATTCTGAAGCAGTTCTGTCATAGTCCCTGTTTTTTGACAGAAATAGGTAAGCTACGTTCACCAAATACTTCACTGTTTAACAATTTTTGGCTCATCCAAATAAATATACAAAAATAACTCAAAACAAGTTAAATACCTGAATATGCATGTTGGCTAGTCTGGCAAATAAATATACAAATAATCTCCTTATAACTAGTAGGTGCAACATTTTAATTTTTTTTGAAAGATTCCTTTCAATTAATTATTGGTGTTTGCATTCTTCCCTCATTACTGTTGTTAAGTAGAAAATTTATGGATAGGTAGAATTTATGTGATACATCTATAACCACAGTGTAAATAAAAGGCCAAAGATATTATCAATACAGGATGTAGAACACATTCTTAGCCAGAGTACCTCCCCTTCTCTCTACAGAAGAGGAGTTTTCTGGCAGACCAGACATATTCCCTCCCCACCCTCATGCCTGCAGTCTGGCTAAGATAAAACAAGCTGGACAGAAAAAGGGAATGGAAGCGAATGAAAGGGGTAAGGGAGGGAATTGACAATAGAGAAAATGTTTTCTCCATCTGTTCTGCCAGTCTTGCAGCACCTGTGGATTTTAAAATAGAAAGTTTGATAAGTTATGGTGTGGGATGGAGTGTTGTGGTCTTGAAGATTTCAGCAGGGAGGCTGATGGCTGCCCACTCTCTAAGACAAAGGGTCCAGCTGAGCAGCAGGGCAGCACCCCACCCTCCTGCCTCCATGGTCCTGTACCTCTGTGCTCCCTACCTGAGGTCCCATAGCACTCAGCCCAGAAGATGGAGCATTTCCCAAGGCCCATCAGGTACTTCGTTGTTTGCTAATGAATTAACTGTAGCTAAGAGCATGCCCTGTCTCATGAATGCTTTTTGTAATGTGAGTCACCCCTTGCAGATTTTCTCTCCTCCTGTCCAGTGCAGTTGGCCCCATCAACGTATGCAACAGAGGATATTTTTGTATTTGCTTTTCCCTATTTCATCAAAATGGTTCTTGTGCACTAGGACAAAAGCCAACCTCAAACAGTAGGTTGTTTGGCTGCTCTGTGCAACAGTATTGTGCCATCCTGAGAAGCTTTGACAACAGGTAATGAAGGACTACAGGGACTAAGATTCATGAAGTACATAGCTTCTTTAGAAAAATATCCTTCCTAGTGCAGAGGAGCTGAATGAGGTGCTGAAGATGAGGCTGAGGGTTTTACAGATATTTGGAGCCACTGGAAATGCACCAGTGCACAGGGGATCTTTGTGTGAGCAGAGGATGTCAGCACCCTCAGGCTGCAGTTATTGCTGGGCGGTGCTTCTGCATCAGCCAGCCCCTCTGATGCCCTGTAACAAGGTTGGTCTTGGGAAGGGGGTGATGGATTTGTCCCTGGCTTAATTATTATATTAATTTAATCACTACCTCACATCAAATTCTTACTATCTCTTTTGTTGTGGGAACTGGTGAGTGTGTGTTCTAACTGACCTGTCACTAGATTACTTTGCTTAGCGAATTGTTGGCTGGCTACTGCTGATGGCATTAACAAAAATATTTATTTTTAAAAATAAGAACCTATGTATTTAAAAAAGTGCTGATGTGGGCAATTCAACATAGATAATGTAGTGACAAGCCCTTCAGCTTTATTTGCCCATTTTGCAGCATTTGGCCTTGTACAATATATTTCTTACACAAAACTCAAAGAATTTGAGAGAATTGTTTCCATCAGTTCAGCTTGTCTGTGGATCAGGTTCAAATGTTATTTTAAATGCCCAGCATTTCATGTTTCTGATATGAGATATGATCAAGTTTGTAAACACTTGTTTTCTTAAAGTGATCTTCCTATTTAATAGTTGTGAAGCAGTTTGATACAGCTGAAGCTACTTTATGTCAAGGCAGCCTGTCTGAAACAACTGGATCAGAGGAATAACAGAGTATGTCTGAATGAGTGTATGTATGCATGCTGGAAAAAAAAATACATGAGAGCAATAATATCTATAAGTTGCACAGTGATTTCATTCCATCACTAAAATCATCCAGGCTAAAAAAAAAAAAAAAAACAAAATGCATACAGAAAGAGGTTAATACCAATTATAAACTCACAGCTCATTATGTACTTCTCAAACTAACACAGATACAACATGATTTAAGATTGGAAACTGTGGCTAAAGGAATTAGTTGGCTCTGCATGAAACTAGGTTTATTTAATCAATGTTGCTTCCACAAGAAAAGTGGATTCGTTTTTCTTTAAGACAGAGTTAAAAGTTTTGCACCTAATTTATTTTAATAAGCATTCAGTCACTGACTGACACAGAAAAAGGCTAAACTGTAATGAAGAGCCAGGAAAGAAAGCATGACTTAATTATTTTTCTGGGGTGGATAATGAATAAATTAGCTATGGTGTAGGCTTGCTGTTTGTATAGAATTTATTACTTTTGCTTTAAGAACCATATCATGACAAAGTCAGTTTTTCTCCTGACTGCAAAATGATTGATGGGGTAATGTCTGGTTGTGAAAGACTTCCTCTTCATCATTGTGTTGCCAATGTTAGTATCACAAAGTGAGTTTGAAGTTTTCCTGAGTGCATGTTCTCCTACGTAATTACAGATTACAATTATTTTAATTCTCTTTTAAACAAGCTTTCTAATCATGTATACTACAGAATGAATAACTTAGATGAAACCAAAGATGCAGGTAGCTTGAAAACTAATTTCTTGGTTCCTAATTTGTTGCCACTATATCTTCTACATGAAGACTTGTGTACTGTATTTAGAATGACAGCAGGCATTTTCATGGGAAGATGTGTATGAAGAAAAAGACTTTGCCAAGGAGCAATTAAAGAGTGGTCTTGCAAGTGTTGGAAAGGTGAAAATTTTAAGGAGAAAGATTAATAATTTGACATGGGATTGGGAATATAGCTTTGATTCAATTCCCACTAAAGCCAGCGGGAAACTTTGATTTAAATGGGATTTGGCCTGCTAAGTGTAACAAAAACAGTGACTTTAAAATGAAGTAAAATGTAGAATAAATTTCAGGAGGAAAAATAAAAATGAGCTGTGTGATTTACTGCAGTGTGAATCCTCCCAGCAACATGAAGTAGCACACCCAGTTAAGATAATGAAAGTGACATTAAATAAAGCATTAGTAAAAGTATTGTGGAAAACTTCACTTTGATGAGCAACCTGACTGCTTTACAGGGCCTGTCCTCTTGGGACTTCTTGGGGTTTTTTGTTGTTTTTTTGTTTTGTTTTGTTTTGTTCTTTTTCTCTTGACACATACATACAAGATACAAAGTCTTCAGATATATTGCTTAGGATATATTTTTATTCTCTGATCCTCCTCAATCCAAGATACTAAAAATCCATATTAGAGTTTTATTATCTTTCCAGTAAGGAACTTTCCACTGCACAATTTCAGATGCACCCTGAGAAAAAGCATTTCTTTCAAATACTCTTTCTTGGTTTGTTTCTTGGCTTGATAGTCAAGGTAGCAATGTATCATGTTTTAATTAAAGAAGAGAAAACATTCTATTAAACAGACATTACTTGTTTTGAATAACTTTCTCAGAGGGTTTGTTGAGCAGTTTTTTTGAGTGAAACAGTTTCCTTGAACTTGCAAAACAAAAATGGAAAAGGTCAAAGTAGCAGATTTGGCTCTGAAAGATACATTACTAAGCTGCTCCCTATATTGCAGTCAAAGGTCCTTACTAGTTAAGGGTCAGTAAAAAAAGTACAAGGAAAGAGGCTGAAACAGATAATCCTGTCCTTTTTTAACAGTCCTCAGAGTGCTATCCAGTTTGGAGAGGGTTGTTCATCAGCTGCAGAGGACACTGAGTGCTTATCTGCTTATTTCCACAGAAAGTAATCATATTTTACTCCTTTATGAATACAAAGCTAAAATCATTATGACTTATTCCATCAAATGCTATGCTGTCAATGGGAAAAGCTTTGAGAAAGGTCAGTTGTTTGACTCTTAAACTGAAGCATTTGCCAAGCACTGTTTATAGCTTGTGATATTTTCTATGTAACAGGCTAAAAGACACAGCTAGATATTTATGTAATTATTTCTCTGTGCTTGGATATCCAGTTTAATGACTATTAAAGTCATTCTAATGAGCATTCTATTGTTAAAGTTATAAACTTTATGAGTTCAGCAAGAAAGAAAGGAAAAAAAGACACAATATATTCTGTATGTCACAAGCATGTTAGCTTTCTCTTTTATTGAATTTGTTGCTACTCCGAGGCCCCTCCAGTGCATACATCATCTTTATAAAAATTAATGTAAAATGACTCACAGAATCTAAATTAATTACAGAGATACATAGAGTTTTATTCTGTTCTAAACAAAAATTAAATCTATTCGTGATCATGGTCGCAGTGAAGCATGAAACAAAAAAAGTTCCTCCTCATGTTCTCCAAAGATGGCACTACCTACTGCTGGTTTGAAATAATGACAAATCATGGTGAATTCTGTCCCCAAAATACTAAAATTCAGCCAGTCAATTTCAGGTTTTGCATCTACAGTTAAGAAGATTCATTATTATATGGTATATTTTGACTTGAAAGAAAATTCTGTTCTGAATATAGTATATAAAGGCTTATGTTTTCCTAGTTCTTCAGTATGGCATGATCCTATTATTATTTATTCAATATCTAAGAGTATAGCCAAAACAATGTTTTTTCTTGTGCAGATGGGAGCATGAAAACAGAGCTTGCATAAAATGCTTTAGCTGTTTGCTTTCTCACTATGGGATACATCTACTTTGCTGCTGAAGCTACATAAATAAGCATACAAACACTAGTTTTAATCTGAGTGTCTCATGAATCATAGTTTGAAGGTAAATTGGCAAGTTGACACCTAGCCTCTGCAGCAAAGTGTGTGCAGGGAAACCTGTGTCCCTGAACCAGTAGGCATTCCACTTCTTTAAAAATTCCAGTTCCTCAAATTTATTTAGATGTACCTTGCATATATAAATACAAAGACTGTATGCAAAGATTGGAGCAACTGATTAGAAATGAAGTAATAGGATATGTATAGGTGGTCAGTCACCTTCAACAAGGAACAATTCATGAACATCAAAAACCTTCCAACACTTCAAAAGTAACCTTTATACTTAGCAAATATTTATTCAAGTATATCATTGAAGAACTGTATTAAAAATAAAAAAATTAAACTGTTTTGCAAATAAATTGCAAACTTAAAGTCCAAATATGTCAAAACCATTATTTCTTGCACATTTTTGTCTTGCTTTATGCAACAATGTTATTAGCAGTGAGGCCTTGTAAGAGCTTAGAATGAGTAGAGATAAAGAAGGCAAATGGACAGTGACAGCCATGTAATCCAGTGTCTGATTGCTTTTCCACATGTCACTGGTGAAACACACAACTGTCCCCTCAGACTGTGTGAGGCTCTACAGTACTCAGACTCATTCAGTCTAATGCAGTCCATGCAGAGAAGCAATTTCTTGAAGGAATACTTTGCTGAGATTATGATCTCTGGAAATGTTTTGATAACGCTATTCCTCATCATTAAGAATATATCTGCAAGCCTGAGCTATGGCTACAATTTATGAACTGCCCATAAATAAACAAATCTGAAACTTTTCACCATAAGCTCAGAAGACAGAAATATTTTTGTTAATATTTTTCAAAAACATTTGATCCAAACACTTGGTTACTTTTGATCACACCCTAACAACTGATCCCTGTAAAACTGTAGTTAAGAATTTTTCAAAAGCTGTCACCAGTTCTGTTTATGTTCTTTTAATTGATCCTTGTTTAATTTTCCCTTTTATTGACAAACTTTATCTTAAATTCCAGTAATGCTAGTCTACTCTTTTTTAAAAGTTCATTCCATATAGTCTTGATGTTTGGGAACAAACTTGTCTTTTGCTTTTAGCTTTTATCATCACCTATGAGGTCATGACTAGCCAGTCTTGCTCTTACAATTGCTCCTAAGTCTCTGCATTTCTACATCTTCTCAAAAGCAATTAGAATAGGTTACACAAAGTCTGTGTAAATTAGTCTTGCTGCTTTTTACAATGTCAGCAATAGACAACAGCAAGTTTTGTGGTTTTGTTTTTGTTTTTTTTTTTTTTTTTAAAGTGATATGGTGGGGGGATGGATCTAATTCTTCAAAGTAGTATGCCATGCCTATTTGTATTCTTTCAGATTCCCTGTAGTTCAGTTAGTGTAAAACTGGAGGAAAGAAGTGAAAAGCAAGTTCCAATATTTCTAGGGATTAATATGTCTACCTTATTTTGTAATTTAGTATGTTTCATAAGCCATAGCAAAGATCAATCTTAATGAGGAAAAAAAAAAATAGTACAGTAGCTTTCTATTCTTCATTTGAGGATGTATCTCTATTCTCTTTCCATTTCTGTCTATCAACAGATACAGTGGTTTATGGAGTGAAATAAGAGCTACAGAGAAAACTGTTGTGGCTCTTCATTAGAATATAGAATATTTAAAACATATGTTTAAACATGGCATAAACTGGTTACTAATAACGAAGGTGATACTCAACAAAAAAACTTCAGTTTTTTTTCTAAGTATAGAAAAGAACAGGTTATATTTGCCATTAATTTTTCTTTTTCCTCTTTTTAAGTGGTTTTTATTTCTTCTGCCCTTTAATAAAGGTGCTAATCATGATACTAAAAGTGCAATATTAAAGATGAAAACTGCCTTTGTTGTGGCAAAAAGATCAATTTGTGAACTCCTGGTGATTTTTTTGTGCAGAAAACCATGTTTTTTCCTTGTGAGTCATTGCAGAATTAGAACAAACCACTGCCTGGTAGCAGACTGAACATTCAGAGTGTGTCCAGTTTGCCTCCATCCACTTAAAGGATTTACACTGAAACATCTACTAGGTGTTTGCTAGGAGTGAATACTTGCTGGTAGGAGAACAGAGGCCACCAGGCCCTCTGAGTGCTGCATTGCCTCAGGGCAGGTGGTGCCACTGGGGTACCGGGTGTCACTGTCTTTGCACCTCCGCTCCCACCAGCCATGAGTAGCAACACCAACCTCAGCCTAACCCCAACCCATGGGTACTGTGTTTGCATCAGAGGCCCCTTGCAAATGTTGTCCCTGAGCTGTGGCACAGACACCCTTGAACTGCTCCCCAGCCTGGCAGTGCTGACCCATCCCACTCTTGTCCCCATGAATCCTCCAGACAAAGCCCAGAGGGAGGAAAGGTTCACTGTGTGTTTTAACCTCCAGTCAAAAATTTGCCTTTTCTGTTCATCTTTATCCCTGTCCTGCCCACAGCTGCCCAAGTCTTGGAACAGCAAGAGCTCAGAGATTGAGGTGTTTCTTGGGGTCAGGAAAACTCTTAGTCTGGTATTTTCTTTGATTTAAATAATTTAGAAAATTTAGATTTCTTTGCACATGAACTAGTGATCTTTAAACACCTTCAAGCTGAAGTTTTCTTATCCTGGAATAACTTCATCAGCATTACCATTAATAATTTTTATAAATGTGAAATAAACCACAAAATATTATTTCATCTAATTTCCTATTTAAAAAAAAAAAAAAAAAAAAAAAAAAAAACAAAAAAAAAAAACAAAACAAAACAAGACAGAAACTAACCAACAACTGTTATAAAGTTTTCTTTGCAGTATGACCTTTACCTCCTGTCTTAGTGACTAGATTAAGGAATCTGAATTTTAGACTTGTACTTGTGTGCATATTGTTTTTCTTTTCCTGGTAGTATAACACACCTAGCAGTAATAAGGTTTGTGATTACATTTTTAGATTCTTCATCTATTATACTGGCTTCCATTTCTATTAAAAATATATATATTGGATGGGTTTTATAGCTTGGTGATGAAACAGTCTCGTAACAGCTTTTCCTTTTTTTCTTTTTTTTTGCAAAATGTCTTAGCTTGAGAATTGTATTCTTCTTATGCATATTTTTAAAAATCATCCAGTAATTATTTAACACCTTACATGTAGCATACGTTACCATTTTTCTAAATACTAGATTTTTTAAAAAGAAGTCTAGACTCAAACAACAGGTTCAGTTGTCAAATAAATAGGGTTAATGAAACATCCAGGTCTTATTTTTAGTACTCTTCACATCTGGCGGTGTCTTCAGTGCTGAGTGTTTAATATTTTACATCAAAGTCCACAGTGCCAAAAACACAGAACACTTCAATATTAGATGTAATCCCACAAATGCTTGTCACGTTACTCTAGCACAAACATTCCCACTGATTAAACTAAGATTACTAACATGAAAATTGTCTTGTTTACACAGAAACAATTCAGACTCTCAGATATCCTTCTAATAAAAAAATCCTTTCTGGAATACTTGATTTTCAGTAAGGTCAGCTCCTGAAGTTTTCAGAACTGACTTGATTTCAAAATTCTATAGATTTGTTGAATTTAAACAAAATTTAATAATTTTTGAAAAGGGAATGGATGAAACATGAGTTCAGTTCCTAGTCTGTAAATTATCAAGTGCTTAAATTTAAGCACATAGGCCTCATTTTTTGGAGGACCTCACCACAAACTAAGGTCACCAATATTCTTAAACGGATTACTGGCTTAAATCCATTGCTCTGTTTTTTCATCATATGTGTACACATAGTTTATTCTGAAGTAAAAATAATTTCATTTTATTAAAATGAAAGCAAAATGCATTTGTGTTGATACAATGACCAGTTTTGCATTAACATATTTAATGTATTTAATTTAATTTGGTAATATTGATTTATTATGAATTTCCATTTACAGTTAAGCATTTTAAGACCAGATAGTCATACTATACATATATATACATATAGAAATATAAATAGGTAAATAGGTGTAAATATATACAAATATGCATCTACACAGAAATTGCTAAACAATCTTGGTCTGTTAATTCAATATTATTTTAATATTCATTTTGAATTTTAATATGCATTTATTTTCTCTGTTGTTTAAAGACTGATAAATGAAAAAGTTCAAATTAATTCACAACTAAGCCAAAACCCCCAAAATGTATAAGAGTAGAAAAGAGATGAATAGTTGAACAAAACTAACCTTCAGGTATTTACTGAAGAGAGCTGACAGGAAGGTAAAATCAGGTTTGCTTTTCTTTTATGGTATGGTGTGTACAATACTCAGGAAAACAATAATTTACATTTAGCATCTGATGTAAATGTAATTATTATTCTCAGTTTTTCAGATGAGCAAATGTAGAATTTATGTCACTGCCCAGTTCTAAGGAAGAAATCTCTGACATAGCTGGCAGCACACACTATGTCACCTGATCTTCCAGCCTCACAGTAGGACAGTTCCTGCTCCTGTTGCAACTCCCTGCTCTCTAGATAAGCAAGGCTGTTGTGCACAGGCTCTGCAGTGGATAGTGAGGAAAGGTGAGGTTTTTATTTATCTACCACACACTTTGTACAAGGAGGAATAGTAAGAGTCTCTCAATCAGGTGTCATGCAAACCCCTTCTGTGACTGAAGGGTTACAGATGTGCTCCACCCTCCATGCCATGTTTATTACCCATTACTCCATTAGGATTTCCTTGATCACAGAGAATGAAGTGGGTTAAGATTCATTTTGATGTCTGCAGCAATTTTTCACCACTATTACCCTGTTTCCCCTCAGCGGTCAATCTGTTATAAGCCTCGCTCCAAAAGGTGCAACTGCCTCCCTAAAATCCAGCAGGAGACTGGGCATCTTGCTCAGGGCATGGAGCAGCTACAGGGAGCAGATGCCTAACTGTTATGTGCTGCAGTTTTCAGTGTTGTTGCACATAAGTGCATTGGTGGATATATCTGTTCATGATTAATTTAGCTTTATTCCAGTGCTTATTTAATAAAGATTTTATTATGAACAGAAGGAATCAGATTTGGAAATTAAGCTTCTTCCTATGACAACCTTTGTGTGCATAGAAAAAACTATGGAGACACAACCAGACAAAGAAAAAAAAAAGTAATGTCCTTACACTTAGCACATCTAGACTGTACAGCCCATTTTCACATTTCTTTCTGACCATTAAAACATTTCACAGAATTATATGTATAGTAGTTAAATCATTTTACCATCTCCAGTGGAACTAACCCTCCAGCAAGGAGTAGCAATGGAGCTTCCCTTGCTTCCTATCGTTGCATACAAACAACCAAGACAGGAATGCTTAGTAACATGGAATACACAATGTTTAGCTCAATATGCATCCAGTTCAGATTTTAAGAACAGAAGATGCAAAGTGGAGAGGAGTATGTTTGCAAATAACCTCTGTTCAGTATGAACATAATCTAGTAGCATGGATGAAATTTCTGTCATTACTTCCAAATGAGGATACCTTTAAATCCATAAGATTCAACCCATTCTCATAGATCAAGAACAATGGAAGTTAGTTGTTGATATAAAATAAGCAGAAGTTCCCAACAGCTTTTCTCTTTTACCTCATTAAGCTCTGAGTAGACTGCACACTCATTAAGAAAAACTGTGGGAAACACATTTTTTGTGTTGTCTGATGTGGTGATCCTCAGGTGCAGGTAATTGCCTGTGTGTTTAGATGAACTCCATCCTTGCAGCTGTGCTGACAGAGGCACCAGGCAGGAAGGCAGAAAGGAGCAGGGTGGTGGGAGGAAAGTCTATTTCTCTCATGTGTTTGTTCAGGAAAGCATTCCTGCACCACATGACACTTAAGCACATGCTTAAGTTCTAGTGGGACTTAATAAGGAGCAGGAAATGCGTGCTTAAGTATTTTCCTGAATAGAGTCCAAAACTGAGTAGGTCATAGGTGAAATCTTTTCCTGCTATGCTCTTTTGCCTGCATCATTACGTGCAGCTGCCTTTACAAGGCAGTGAAATATCCTTCTATGTCTCCAACCTTGTACTGGCTTATATCCAGCTGAGCAGGAACAAAAATGCTATAATTTCCAGATTTCCTCTGAGACCTGAGGAAATACCAAACTCCATTCAAAAAGGTAGCTGAGGGAACTTTTAACCAAGGAAAATAATTTAGTGTTAAATAATGTTAATCCTTTTTCATAATTTTAGTGGTGTTATCTGCTTACCTAAGTGGCTATAACTGTAGCACAAAGTATGATGGGGTCAAGTGTTCACTTGCATGTTATACTATACAAATAAAATAAATGAGGTAGGAGTCTTCTTTAAGATAAGATCTTTTAGTTGAAATATGGTAGCACTGAATGGGATGCTCTTAAAGATTGCATTTTGCTAATGATTGCACCTTTTAGTCCAACAAAAAATTATTTCCATTTGTAAAAACCATATGGGTTATTTAAGCTAATTTATTTTTTGTTATTTAGAATGAACAAGCCATTCTGAAAAAGTTGATTTACAAGATCCCTTAACCTGACTATATACAATTCACGTAACACACTGTGGCCATGAGACTACTATGTCGCAGACCAGTTAGGGAGCAGCAGGTCATGGCAGATAACATAGTCCAAGAGTCACTGACCCAGCTCTATAAAATCTTTCATTGATTTTTCCAACTGAGAATAAAAGTAGAGAATCTAAGGGAGGAGATTGTTAAAAAATAGCAGCAGACTTCTATGCACATCACAGTGTAAAATGAGTTAAATTTAAAGGGGTCATATTTACAGTCATGTTTGCTCCCACTGTATTTGAAGAAAGGAGTAATGAAACATCGGTTCCTCTTCTGATCCCCCGTCTCCCAGATCATCTTAAACTCTTTCAGAGTATTTCTGGCTGCACTTGTCGAGGAATAAGCAGAACTGAAAAATGTTATTTATCATAGTATGTGTGCTTCCGTTTACTGCAACGTTTGTAGTATTTCTCATTCACAAAAAGGAAACAATAAACACTGACATACATTTAACTACTATCAGTGATTTCATACCCAGTTTTTAGTGTCCTCTGTTGACTGTGCTCTGCAGTGTTTCATCACCCTAGTCTTTGCTGATGTTAAACATACAACACAGAAGTTCAAAATGTATCAGCGTGTTAGGGCTACGTTAGATCACTGTATTATAACTATTATTTGTCCTGCATTCTAAGCAAGGGAGAAAATAGAAAGGATTAAACAAGTATTTTCTTCAAAGATTCTGCAATGTTTTCTGTAAAAACTGGCAAAATTACCCATGCCTATAAAAATCAAATGCTGTACTTATTTGATCAAAATAATTATAGGAAAACATGACATTTAAAGTTGAAATTGTTTCAAGCACCACTTTCAAAAAGTATTATATTAAAGACAAATCAATACTCTTTCTGCTATCTTCAGGCAAGATCTTCAAAACCTGAGGTAATTGAGTATTTGAAGAACCACAAATCACATATCGATCTGAAGAATTTAGATACAGCACTGAAGAGAATGTGTTCCTATAACAAACCATCATGTGTTGACACTACCACTGCCTGTTTTTATGTTTCTCAGTGATTTTAGGGCTCATCTACTGGCTAGAGAAATGTGCAGCCTGTGGCATTGATAATATTGTGAAAGTCAGAAAATTCATAAATCTATTTTCCATATATTCTTGATGTACAAACTCAGTAAAAATGAAGACTGACTGATGTATTATCCACTGAATTAAGGCAGAAGAGAACAAGACATATAGTAGAAACATGTGGCAGCTTTCCTTATAACTCTCTAAAGGTGAGAGAGGGAAAACAATAACAAAAAGAGATTTGCACTTTAGTGAAAATCCTTCTTGGTGTTCTGTTGCACAGCACTTATTTTTTTCAATATGTGAATTTATTTCTATACATAAGCAGCTAAAATACTGTTACCCCAACTTCATTTATCGATTTACTGTCACTTCTCATTTCTGTCATATCATATCTAAATTTCAAATTATTCATTAGATTTGGTAAGTATATATTGAGCAGTTAATGATGGCTTCACAGATTATTTTATATTTTAGATAAATAATGTACTCTATATAATAGATTTTTAAAACCTTATTTAAACAAAAAAACAAAACCAACCAAACAAAAAAAAATGAAGCAAAACCAAAACGGACCAAGCAAACAAAAAAACAAAAAAAACCCACCACAAAACCCCACATATTCTCTATATAAATGCAAAAGGCAATCCAACAAAACATAAAGACGACCTTAGGGATGCACAAGAAAACTCTAAAGAAATGTCAAGCAGACGTAGAAAATGTAATGAAAAACCCCAGATGAAATCTGGCTAGCTGTTCAGGTTTTTCAGTGTCCTGAAGTCCCTTTTGTTTTCCTATGTCACATGTTTTGCTAGACCTTCCTGGGCTGTCAACTTTGTTTCATATACATACTTGAAAAAGTGAAAATATGGATCCCTCTTCTGTAGTTCACAGTAAGCCATCGAGACTCAGCTATACAAGCATCTTCTGCAAGAGCTGTCTTTCCTGAAGATAGATGATCATAACTCTAAAGGAAAAGATATTTCTATCGTAAAATAGACTTTACTCAAAGTAAGCACTGTTTTCTGTAACAGAATCCCACTTTTGAAGATTGCCAAAAGGCTGTCAGGGAAGTAAAAAGAAAAAAATTCTAGACCAAATGCAAGAAATTCTTGATAGCTTGAGAGAGAGGAGGGACAAGTATTAGATTACTGTTTCTGGGGAACTGAATGATAACAACCATTTAATAAAAAACATAGGTGTCCACAAAAATGTAAATACAAAATCTTAATTTCAGAATTTTTTGTAAGAGCATTCAACATGATCTGAATTTTGTACAGCTAATTTCAACAGGAAACATTGATTTCAAAGAGTCACAGATATCCTGAATTTTACCCAGATTAGCAGTTTATGTCTAAATCTTCCTCTGGGACCCAAAATGTCCATAAGGGAAAAGATCAAATCTAGAACACAGTATATGAGATTTTCATTATTGATGTTGGGACGTGTTAAGTTGCCCACATTGATGCATACCATATAGAATTCCATCAGTTCTTAATATCCTATAATATTTGTCTTCAAAGTTAGCTTCTGATGTGTAGTATGCAATGTATGATTCTGTTCTTGATTACAAAGGCAGGTTGATACTATCATGTATAAAACCCTTGTGACCAACACAGAACATTTTAAGGTAGAAGAATAAAAATATCTAACTCCAAAAAACCAGACCAAATGTGTGCTTTAGCCTTTTACTTCAAAATGTGGTGAAGAAATGTCTTTATAGATGTTTCCAAGACAGTGTGGATGCACTATTGCAGGTACTTAGAAGATTTTTAAGTGCACTTCCATGCTTTTCACAAGTATTTATATATTAAAAAAAACAAACCCAAAACCTAAACCAAATAAAGAAAAGGAACTATTTAAAGAAAAAAACTACTGAAAAGGCAAACACTTTTGTTCGATGTCATTAAATGTTAATTCTATTTAAAATGACAGTTTTATTTAGTTGTTATAAAATATTTCCCTTACGTGAATAATTGGTTAAACCATACTCAAAGTTATTCATATTTATAGTCAGCAGTTTTGAGGAACTGTCCCTCAGTGTATTCTTTTGCCTCAAATGTGTTGACCACTCTCGTCAGGCTGATCTTATTGAACAAAGATTGACTAATTCAAAGAGATTATATGTAGTCCATAGAGACATCATTAGATGATATGATAAAATTCTAGAAGGTTATCTCTTGGAAATACTTAGCTCATTAATTTTAAAGGCAAAGTCTGATACAATATCATAAACTTATACAAGAGAATGCAAATATATTTGTGATTTAACTACCATGACACAAGTACTCTGAAAGATCAAACGTGCCATTTAAATTAGATCCATTTCTCTCCTGAGTGCAAAGTTTCAGATAAAACAGTGTATTGTAGAAATTCTATGAATGCATGGTGTATTAAGTAAAATTTACAAAATTTAACTGACATTCTGAATGCCCATAAGGAACACCTATATTTAGTATTACAGTCAGATTTGTTATCCTTTTTGTATGAATTTGGGCTTGGATAAACAAATATGTAAAAGTTTAGCAGAAGTTGCTTAAACAAAATTTGGTGACACTTAAATCATTCAGAACACTTTTGTATCCTTAAAATACCTTACACTTCTGTGATATCAGGTACTAGTTTGCAACTATTTAAAAAAAATTTAAAGAAGAAACATAAATGGTTTTTCATGGTAAACCTGAAAGACTGTGTTTAAGACAAAATCTTGTGTTGAAGTAATTAATAGCTGAGTTATTAGGAAGGGAAATTGATTCTTTTCCCATTAAAATAGATAATATTTTTGGAAAGGATTGAAGTCATGGGATTCAGACAACAGTGTAAGGACCAGGTTTCTGATTCCATGACAGACAATATAAAATTCCAATGTCTCAGGTCCAGCCTAGCTTCCCCTGCAGAGAACCTTTATTCAGCTTCTACAAATAGATACCATGGGCTTGGATGCATGAGCTTTTAAACTCCTGAGCTTGTGTGGAGTCTGTATGCTAAGATTTAAGCTCTAGGGTCTGAGGGTACTTTCATGTTCTCTGGCTCTCCTTAGGACAACTGTGAAAAGATTTTTCATCACCTGAAAGGTTTTCTTTGGTCATCATTCCTAGTTTACCAATACTAGATTTATGCACTAAGACATCTCCTAGAACTAGATATGGCTGAGCACAGGAAAGGTTTTCTGTCCAGCCAGCATGGCTACAGTGTTTAGACCATTAGAGACATCATTGACACAACCCAGTCTGCATTGTGTCCCTCCCTGTTCATCTAATACAGACTAGGATGACTAGGACTGTTAAAGTAGGAGACTTTAACGATATTTTCTTATGGGACGTCAATTCTCTTTTTATAACCAGCATTGCTACCAGGATATCTACATTTTAGCCGTGTCATTTTCACCTCTCCAATTTCTGAATGCCTTCTGGATGTAATGCTGAGCAACAGTATGAATCAGCACCTGACAATCCTGCAATGCAGATACATGTAGGATTCCTGAACCAGGATAATTTATTCCTGTCCTCCATGGACCACATTAAGCAAGAAAACTGTCTGATGATTTGGAAACAGTTGTAGCAACTGGATGCACCATAGAGGTCAAAAGAAAATGAAATGCCAACGTGACGGATAATTGTGGCAGTGTCTAACTGTCAAGGGAAATACATTCTGACAAGAAGCAGATGATATTATTCCATAGGAAGGCAGAAATTCCTATTTCTGAAGGGATAGGAAATAAGACTGTGTGTGAAAGATGTGTTTTCACTACAGCATGATTCAAAATGGTCCGAAATTAGAATGAAAAGAAACACAAATTCTACATCAGTGAATTTATTTATTTTTCTGGCAAATAGGATCATGCCTATACAATTTTGGTTAAACTTTAAAGTAGGTAAGAATGTTTGAATGAGTTAAATATTTTTTTTTAATTAAAAAATTTGTTTCCATCAATTCCACTAAAATACTTTTGGATTCTGTTTAAATTAATCTAGATTTTTAAAGTTTCCATTTGTGCTTGACCCAAACTTGATTTTCCCCCTAATTTTTTTTTGTTTCAGTCACTGTTGCTTGCACATCTGTAGATAATTTATTTTGCTTTCATAACCAAGCTGTTAGCAAGTATAGGTCTATATGTAGTAAATCTTAGAAAAAAAAGAGAAATCAAAAAAGAATTGAAGAATGTGCTTCATCTCTCTGTAATGAGAAGTGCTATGCCACTCTAACTCTGGCTTATTTAGCCATTATAATTGTCATTGTTATTCCAAAAAGAATAATTTCAATTTAAAAATGATCTTTTTCCCCAGTGGCATATAGTTGATACTGTTTCTGTTGTCAATAGAAGAGAGAGAAAATTATCAGTATGTCAGTACGTGCAGCTGTGTGGCTATGCTTTTGCACAACTACTTAAATGATACTAACATTAGTACAAAATCTCATACAAAATTTTCCTGTCACAAACTGGACTAATCTAAGCTTTTACATTTTCTATTCTTTTTCTTCCAGTGTTCTTATCACAGGTTCTTTTCATTGTGTCTGTGAATATCCAAATATTTATTCTCAAAAAAAAAAAAAAAAGTTAAAAAGATTGAAAACAATGCTTATGTTTTGGCCTTTAAATCTTACTCCTATTTCCATTGTGTGTAATGTTTTGTCTAATGCTTCTGACGAAAGTAAAAAAAAGTGTTGACAGAAAAATTATTTTATACAAAAGAAAAAAGAATCCAAGCATTCCTGACCTGAAAGCTTTTCAAACTTTCTTGCCATTTTCAATATAAGCTTTTTTGCTACTGGTAAGCAAAGATTTTTTTTTGACTAAATCTCAGTTAGAAGCCAGTATCACCAAGCAATCACCCTGCACATGGTGCAAGAGTACTTGGATTTTTGTTTATTCCTGCACAAAAACCATCCATACGCTTTCAGTATAAAATTGTTTTTATTTTAGACTAAGAATGATAACAATAAGAGAAAAATGAGAAAGTGTAGTGTGTGTCTTTCAGATAACAGACTGTAACAAGTAATGGAAGGTTTTCAAAAATAGTCATCACATAGTGGCTTGGGGAAGAAAATGGCTATGTCAGTTCAAAAAAGTCTAATGGTGTTGGTCAATGCAAGAAAAAGTCCTGACAGTTAAGTTCCCTTAGAAACAAGTTTCAGTTGATGAATAAGATACCATTAATAGTGAGAAGACAAGTTCTGGAAGTTTAATGGTAAACATAGTAAATTAAGGATTTCACAAGATTAATTTTCCACTTCACCCTGTGTAAAAATGGCAAGCAGACAGTCAGAGACTAGAAAAAAGGTATCATTTACCACTACTAGAAATTTTTTTCCATGAAAATGTACTTTAGCTTTACTGAAATCACCAATGCTGCACTTAATGATGTGTGTACAGGGTAAATGGAAAAGATGCAGCTTTACAATGAAAATATGAACAAATCTTAAGATCTTATAAATATCTAAGAAACAGGTTGGTTTGGACAATCTGTATCTGAAAGACATAAAACAAAATAAAACAGAACATAAAAAATAGAAGGAAAAAACCCTATAAATATATTTTCATTGAGAATCTATGTGATTAACTGATTATACCACTTTAAGATAACTGACAGATCTTCATCCGATGTACATTGATGTCATTCAGCAAATGATTTTCAATTGCAAAGGAAACATATTAGACCACGGTTGTTGCTATTTTAAAACAATACAAAAAAATAAAAATAAAGACAGTGTAATAAATACTATGGAATTCAATTAAGTTCCTACTTGACTTTATGATTTCTGAAAATTAAACATTGAGTTGCTGTGCAGATTTTCTAGATTCTCATGATTCTAATTAATATTTGCTTTAATATTTTCGTTTGTGGTTTACCATGTTCATTACTTCCAACTCCTTACAAATATTTTCCAAAATCTTAGTTTCTTCTGAAGATATTTAAGGTTATATTGCGCAATTTCTAGAAATAATTCTGAGGAAAGGTACAGAATGATAAATCTCAGAGAAGATAACAATAAATACATAAGAACATGACTGAATTAAAAATATTCTTCATGATCTGTGCAACTGAAATGTCTCTACCTGTAACTGTATATCAGAAAATTACAACAAAGATCTCCTGAGTTAAATCGCCTTTTTAATAATTTCATAATTTCTTATAGACTATGTGTATTAACCGAACACAGGACACTCCAAACTTAAAAAAAAAAAAGGTTTCTTTGCACAATATCAGGATCAGTTAGACTTTCTGGTTTTCCAGGGGATGTCTGAGAAAGCAGAAATTTGTTGAGAGAAATGGAAAGATTAACACTGAAGAGGATAATTTAGAAACTGTATTCTAGTATGTATATGAATATGCTCCAATCTTTTCTTAAGACAGGCTGGCTACAACAATATAAAAGTCAATTCAAAGATGATTTTGCCTCCTGTATCTATCTTTTAAGAGTTCCTGTAAAACATTTCCTTACATTCTTGTAGTTTTGTTCCAACGTTCTGAAGTTAATTTGTTCAGATGTCTATCACAGTTAGATCTTGGTTTTCTTCTCCGACTTAATTCATAGTTGTACTTCTCAGAGATATTCTTCTCTGTTTGAAAACATTCTTTGAGTTCAATGAGAAATCTATGTAAGCCAGAACCACAGCATCAAATCAAGGGCTGATTTCCCTTTCCCAACTGATGTCTGGCCTTTATTGATGTCTCAAATCTTGACTTAATGTACATTAATTTTGAACATGGAGGAAGATCAGATTTGCTTTGAAAAGAGATACTATGAGACCCAGAAAAAGATTTAAAAATCAATATTCTGAAGAAAGTAGCATAAACATAGAAAAACAAATACTTCAAATTGTGTTCTTTGCAGTAGAACTAGCAAAAAATATAATGTGAGGAGAGCAGTTTACACAGGAGATTCTTCTTTCAAGATCTTAGTTTATGATCAAATAAAAAATGAATAGGAAGAATATTCTTTGTATCATTTCTGGTGTGAACTAAATTCTTTATTCCACTTCAAAAAGGCAGCAAAGGCACACATTTTCAGCAATATTTACAGCTTTCTTCCCACAGCTATCTTTGTGAGTCAAAACCTAATACTTTCACACAGCACAAGAAAGTGCTAGTCAGCATACTCTGTATTGTAAATAACTTAAAATGAGGAGTGAATCAAATGGGATTATTTTTCACTGACTTCTATAAGTATTCAATTGGTCGTGAATACTAGAAATCAGAGAGACCAAATGTATGTTTTCTGGTTCAGTGACTTCCCTTTACAGAATTACTTTCATATCAAAAGGGGAAATGGTCAAGTTGACTCAGAAAATATTGCTGAAAATAAAGTTGAAAAGAAGCAATTCTTTTTTCAGCTGGACTTTTGAAGAGCAAAAAAGACAAAGTCACTTTAGTCTTACGCTTGTATGCTAATCTTTGTAAGACCTTGACAATTCTTCCTGCAGAACAAGGGCCAACTCAGAAACAGAAGTGGCTTCTTTGCTGTCAGATTTTCAATAACTTATCAATGATGGCTTAGGGGTAGACTGAGACTATTATCCCAGTCATAAAGCACAGGTATTTGGACTGCACTATTGTAGAAGCAGTCCCAAGAAGAGCTCTGGATATGAATCATCCCAATCTCCTTCTGAGTTCTAGGAAACAGTGATTTGTAGCTGTGTTATAACACAAATAAATTACTTTTTTTTTTTTTTTTTTTTTTTTTTTTCACATTTTCCTTCTCTGTGTTGGGTGTTGTGGTTAACAAGCAGTAAGAATGGAACTACACATCTGTCCGCTCACTTGCAACTTCCTTCCTCTCCCAACCAATATTTAATGACTGTACTCCAAGTTGTCACAGGAACAGAAAGGAAATTCTTCCTTCTTATGATCCCCCTTAAAAGGATGCTTAATTAATTTCACAGTCCAGCTTCTATGAGCCCTCTTTCAATTCCAATATTGGCAAGGAGGTGAGAGAATCTCTTTGTTCCACACATTTTAACCTTCTGTTCCTTCCAAGTGCCAAAATACAAAGTTTAAAATGCTGTGCAGTGGCACGCAGCTGTGAAAACAGAATGATTTTTGGACATGATTACATTGAGAATTAAATATGCTATCTACTCTCAAAGGTGAATATTCAGTGCATTTTTCCCTTACCCACTTAACCTCTGAAAAGTAATACATTTGCAGAAAAAATTCTAATCATTTAGCATCTACTGCCTGTATTCCTTTGTGTGCTTTTCAACATCTCCAGTGATCAATGCTAAATATTTTATCAGATTCAAGACTGTAATAAACAGTAGAAATAGAGTAGGTTCATCTTATCTCATCGTAGTCTCATTTACACTGAGTAGGATAAGTTAAACTGTGCCTAATGTAATGAAACTATCCTCATCAAAATATTTAGACTTTAATTTTTGATTCATTATAAGAGCACATCTATGCAGTTCTGAAAAAAAATCAGTTTGGCAGTTCATGCATCATGATTTTGAACCATGGTGTCTAGGTAGGAAGTACAATATACATCTGAGTATTATGGCCCAGTCCTATTCTGTAAATTTGTTTACTGTGTTTGTAGATATATTGTCATCAGAACTCCCTCGAGTATGTTAATTTTTGACATTTTTTTCATGTTTTAGTAGAACCAGAAAAAGTGGGGGACATGTACCTGAGAAAGATGTTTAAATATACATAAGATAAAAAAGTTCACTTTTAAAATTGTAATTCAATGTTCAAAACACATGATAACTAAACACTTACTAATTTCATAACTAGGTATCATTTAAATAATCATATAAATACAGTTGATTAGACTGACTGATCTTTAAGAAAGCAATCAAAGTAACACAACCAAAACAGTACTGAAAGAAAGGTGGCAAAATGTTGCTTTGACACAAGGAGTTTCCAAATGTGCTTACATGCATGTATTTAAGTACTATAGATCTGACTGTAGAAGAACGAATATTTCATTAATGTATTTCAGATACCAGAACTTTAAGCTTCTTCAATATGTTTTTTTTAAAGTTTTCCAACTGTAATAATATATAGAAAACATTATGAATGTATTAACAGAGCTATGTATGCACACTGTCATTAAACAAAGGCTTTTTAAAATACTCTGTTTGCACTGAACAAGAAAAGACGATAAATACATAAGTGGATGAAGTGAACAGCAAACAGAAACTGCATTCGTTTTTAAAATTATTATGCACAGAACATAGCTTCAACACTAAAGACAAAGCAATAGGGAAGAGAAGGGAATTACTTATTTCCATCTTCCAAAGTTGTTTAATTTCTCGGATCACAATCTGTATACCCTTTATTACTAATTTTTTTTTTTTATATTAAAATATAGAGTCCTAGAGCATCTTCTCAACTTGAGTCAAATTCTGGTACCATTAAAAGAACAATTTATTATCTCTCACTGACTTAAAAAATCCAAGGTTTGGCCCAAGCATTATAGTTCTAAACCGCCTTAAGATACTGACTTTTTTTTTAAACCAAATGCTGTAAAAATATCAGTGTCATAAAAGCTGACTAATTGCAGATGACTTTTCTTTTCCTATATACCTATGAGTGAATTTTCAAAAGCATGTATATAAGAAAGGTGCTTATGGAAGTAATTTAAAAAATTATACTAATGTTCAGCAGCAAAACCCTGCTGCTAAAATTAGGAATCCTGTCTACATGTCAATGTTTTTCAAAGTCTCTTTCAGGTTTTCCCATATACTGATTGCCTAAGATAACTTATGAGTGCTCTGGCAGAGCTTCCTCTCAGACTCTTTTCCAGTAGCAGAACTTTGGATCTGTGATTTTGCCCAGAAGTGGTGTGGAACACTAAGTTCCTGTGTAGGTTCCACATCCTCTCTCCCCAGTGTACCAGAACTGTTACAGCTGTCAACGGTGGCCCTTTATATTTGAGTAGATGTACTTGCTGAGTGTCTGGACACACATGTGGTTAACAAAGTAAACAATACACCATATATGGTTCTACAGATCTCGTACAAGAAGATGGGGGGGGTGGTTTAAGTGCAATCATATATGTATTTTAAAAACTTTAGACTTTTTAGAAGCCATCTTTCCTAATATATTATCCTTTCCAAAGGAAATAGTATCATTACACTATAGAACAAAATTAAAATAATACTGGCAATAATAAGGTAGTGCATGAGTAAATATAATGATAACACAAATGTTTTCTTTTTATATGGAAAATACTCAGATAAACTACTGTTTTTGTTCTCAGAAACACATATCTTCCAAATAATTTCTTTATCTAAATTCTTCATAATTACATTTAATAGCTCTATTCTTTTATCTTAGTGCAAGATTTAAATAATAAAAGAATCCTAATAGACTGTAATTATTGTAATCTATCTGTAGATACTAAAAACATTTTTGAGAGGAAAGCATGTTTTATTTACTGGTAATATAGCATTACTGCTGAGCTGTATTCATATTCCTCCTCCCTAATTAGGATTATGGTGTTCAGCAGCTTCTGCTTAGCTTCAGCAGCTGAAGATTTAGGATGAGAATAATGTGCACACAAAGTGCAGCAAAAGCTCTAGTGTTGTTACAATCCCCATGCCTGATCTTGGGCTCTGTTTAGCTAACTTTGAGATTTTGAGGGACAGAACTAAAGAACAGAAGATTTAAAACACTCCAGAAAGCAAATCCTTGCTTGACTTGTCAAACTATACATACTTGTTTTACAATTTATCACAGCTGGTATTCCTGACCTGACTTCAGGCATTAGAAATCAAGAGCAGCTGTCTTCTTACCCTAGCATACTAGCACATAGAGGTATTTTGATATTTCTTTTGAAATGATATCTTATCTAAAAATATTAAGAAGCACCAATGTGTTTTGTCTTTTTTCCTTAACATTTTAAATGCTGGATGTTTTGGTTTTTTTTTTTTTTTTTCATCTCAGGTAATTTGCTTTTCTATCCACACTATTTCTATCCCCTAAACTCCAGTGGTTTTAAATTAATTAAATTGGCATAAATACAAATTATATGTTACTCTCTATGTTATTATGCAAAATATATCAATGTTAATCTAAACAAAATGTGTGACAGCACATTTCACATCAAAATGTTATAAGATACAGCCTCAACAAGTTTTGAAATACTTTAAACCTTGTGGATAGTTTCCTCTATTGGTAGAACTTTGTTTGAAGGCTAAAAATCACCCAACTGACAATTTGAATGATATCAAGGGCAATACAATTATTTTTATTTTACTTAAGTATGTCTGCTGGAATGTTAACTGCCAGAGTAGCAAAAGGGGCTGCTAGTAATGAATGGTGCTGTTTTGTTTGCATTAGAATCAGTGGTCAAAGCTGGCCACCGAATGCATGACCTATAAACACCACAGGCACTAAGCCTCTTGTTAAACAAGAGCCTGAATTAACAGCTCCAGTAAGTATTTTCATTTTCAGAGCAAGATAACACCATTATTAATCTACAGTTGTTTACAAGTAAATATATCTATAAAAATATGTGCATAATGATATATGCTGCACTTTATGCTAAAATTTTTTAACTTGCCAGTCATTGCTATACCTCTTTTCTGAGGGTCAGAAATAAAAATATATGCACTAAACTTAGTAATCAATGGAAAATAATTTACCCTACATGTTCATTTGTTTTTTTCTGAGTTAAGAGCATAATTTTTGTTTCTTTTTTGATTTTTTTGCCCTTGACATCTGGGAAATAGGCATTACCTGCATGGTCAGGGGTCACATTTCTTAAATGCCTGATCCATCTTAGGCAACCGTGGATTACAGCATCCTTCTGCTGCAGTTCTTCTCATTTCAAGCATTTCAAAGAACACCAAAACTCTGAGTCTGTGTTAAAGTGTATTCACAGAAAGTATGTATACTCTCACTGTATTGCCTACCTGCTTGTAAATACTGATCATTAACTTCTTCTATTTTCCCATGATCTTGGGAACTATGTATTGAATCTGGAAGGTAGATGACAGGCCTATAAGCTGCAGCAATCTAATTATAGGAGATATTAAAAAAGCAATTTAAAAAATATTGGTTTCCTTATTTCACTCTGCATCATGAACACTATTGTCCTGGTGGGGTTTTTTGGTAGCAGGGGAGGGGGCTATAGGGATGGCCCCCTGTAAGAAGCTTCTCAAAGCTCCCTCAGCTCCAAGTCAGCTCCACCTCTGCTCAAAAACTGAGCCAATCAGCTGCGCGTCTGCAATAACGTATTTAAGAAGGGACGTGGTGAGGAGGAGTCGGACTTGTGAGGAGGAGTCGCAGCAGCTGTGTGAACACCAAGGTCAGTGGAGGAACAAAGGAAGAAAGGAGGGGGGAGGTGTGCCAGAGCAGAGACCCCCCCTGTATCCTGTGGTGAGACGGCAGAGTGCCCCCCCACCTCCACCCATAAAGATCTACGGTGGAGCAGACATTGATTTATGGCCTGTGGCTTCTGCCTGAATGATCAAGGTTCTGTGCCCAAAAAAGGCTGTGGTCTTGTGGGAAAAGGTAGCCCCGCTGCTGTAGTTCAGCGCTGGGAGGATTTCAGCATGCGGGGGTGTCCCATGCCGGAGCAGCTCGGGAAGGGCTGCAGCCGTGGGAGGGACTCCAGTTGGAGAAAGTTGGTGTCCCACACTGGAGCAGTGTGGGGAACGCTGCAGCCTGTGGGAGGGACACACGTTGGAGAAAGTTTGTGGAGGACTGTCTCCTGTGAGAGGGGGACCACAGTGGAGCAGGAGGAACAAGTTCCGGACACTCCCCTCACCGAAGATAAAGAAAGTGGCAGCGCTGACTGCACCCCCCATTCCCTGCCGATGTGTCACTAGGGGAGGAGGTAGAGATATCAGGAGCAGAACTGAGCCCGGGAAGAAGGGAGGGGTGGGGGGAAGGTGTTCTCAAGATGTGGCAATGCTTCTTACTGTCCTACTCTGTTATGTGTTGTTAGTGTCTGTAATAAATGTATGTTCCTTTTTTCTTCCCCTAACAAGTCTGCCTTTTGCTCCTGACCATAATGGGTGATCTGCCTCTCCTGGTACTATCTTGAATCCCAATCCTGGCTCTCTGTCCCTTCTCATTGCCGGAAGGGGGAGTGAGTGGCTGCGTGGTGGTTGGCTGCCGACCAGGCTCAAATCATGACAACGATGTCTACAGCTCTGCCCCATTTTGTACATACAGTGATTTTTAAGTGACATTTTAAACATTAGTATCTCTTTGGCTAAGGCATTAAGATTTTAAGCAAAGGTTTTTTTAGTCATGTGAATGGTAAAACAGATAACATATATTACCAAACCAGGTCTCTGTTCCAAAGTATGGGAGAGACTAAAAAAGCAACAAATAGATGAAAGATGTAGGAAAGAAACATCACGACCTAGGTGAAAACTTTTTTCAACTCATCTGTCTGACTCTTTTTTCGCGTAATATGTATGGATATGGTGAAATCTTGACTTTTTTTTTTTTTTTTTTTTTTAAACCTGCAGTTACACATAGGACATATAGGAAGTCCCAGATAATTTAATAGGCTCTTATGTTGGTGCATGGGTCTAACCAAGGAGAAACACTTTCACATCCAGAACCATAATAACTATTGAGAGTTCCTTACAAACATAAACAATCATTTGTGTATCATTGAGAACTGTTTGTAAGCATCAAATTTTGCATAACAGTAGAAATATCAGGAGAAGCATAACATAATGAAAATCAGAAACAATGACTACAAATGCTGTTAACATCATTCACTAATAATGTATTGACTTCAGTATAAATCTATACTAGCTACTTTTTTATTCTAGTTTACTCTTCGTAATGCTCTGATTACTATCAATTTCAATAACCTCCCATCGGAACATGACTAACATCTCCCATGCGTGTTTTGATCTTCCTCTTATTGTCAAGTGAGATTTGTGTATGCAGTATTGTATTGGGTGTGTGTGGCAAGGTTTTGGTAGTGGGGTGGGGAGGCTGCAGCAATGGTGTTCATGAGAAGAGGCAGAAGTTTACATTTTTAAAGCATTGTTCATTGAGAAATGCTTGTGGCTTTGGAGGCATTCACTATCCCCATTCACATAATATGAGCTCGAGTTCTTATAGGATCTTCTGTGTTCAAATATGTATGATTACTTCAAATTCACCTGGTCAGGGAAAAAGTATAGGGAACTAGATGGCCAAATGCACATAAACAGCATAGTTCAAAAGTAATACTTAAGAGTTAAAAGAAGCCACCAAATAATTAGAAATCAACTAAGCTGTCCAGTAAAGAGAAATACTGAATTGTGTATTTTTACAAACCCAGCCTTCTTCATGACAACAATTAATTTCTTTCAGGTTACAGGTATTCAATAGAGATAATTTAAACATACTGACACCCCATTTCCACAAATAAGCCTCATTATGCGGACTGAATCTAGAATTCCAACATTAGGATATAATCACAAAAATACATATTGTATATATTTTATATATATATATATAAAAGATGTATAACATATAGAGAGAAGACATAGAATTTAACATAATGTGATATAATCAAACATTTCAGAAATTATGAGGCCTATCTTTGGCTTGGTACTTGAGTCAGTCTCCACAGTTATTTGTTTACACTGTTACTGTTTACTATTCACTCAAATCCAACAATTTATTGTTAGAGAAGCAGATAAAAAAATGTTTTTATATTTAATATTTAAGCCATATCCTTTATATCAAATTCTCCCTGACAACTCTGTTTTTTTAACAGAATTCTATCATGGAACAACCCTGTTATTTAGTGTGTAGTTTTACGAGCATCAGTGGTGCATTTCCTATGGATACCCAGGAGAGAGGGAGTTTCAATTCCTCTTTTAAATTTTATAAGGAACTCTCCTACTACTACATAACTAATTACCCAGTGCAGTATTTCTTTAAAGTCAAATATTTTAGGATGGACTTACGTGAGATAAAAATCATACTTGCTGTTAAAATGTGAGGCATTATCAGAGAATCGCATATTTCACACTGTAGTGTTTAACTTCTAGAAATTCAAACTATAATGACAATAAAACTACATATTGTTTGGTACTGTTTTATTTTAGGACTGTGTGGTGTTATGGAAGTAGAATTGGCAATACAGATAATAGCCCAAGTGGGTACAATCAGTATAAAGTTAATTTTTGACCAATTTTTGCTGTTCCAGCCTTGCATAAATAAAACATTTATTTTCTGTTTAGTGATTTCATTTAAATAACAATTGATTTAATTTCAGTTTACATAAATAAGGAACAAAAAGTTAATCCATGCAATAGAAAATTTAATTCTAATGGAGATAATGAGGATTAGTGTGATTCAAATATTTAACTAAGTACAAGCATGACAATCAAAAACTATTCCCCATTAGTAGCTCAGAAATGGAACTCAGTGTCTCCATCCCTTCAACTTCTTGCTCCTATCTACTGTAAATACGTTTGTAACACAGATAATAGAGGACGAAGAAAGGCTGCTTCCTTGGTAAACTTGATTTTTTCAGCCCCCCTTTCAGTGCTATGCTCTTAGCCTGTTCTTCTGAATAGTCTGTTCTTTTTTTACATTGCTTTCCAGTCAGTGCGTAGCAGAGAGATGGCCACTGGCTGGCAGAGCAGGAGGAAGAAATGACTCATTAGGTTTTTCCAAGGGAAAAAAAAAAATGCAGGACAATCCTGTAGAAATATTACATATTTAAAAAACATAAATCTTGTCACTAACCACAATGTTGAAATTAAGTTTTGAATATACATCTGTACAGGCTGTGTTCTGAATAACTAGTAATAGAGTTTTAGCTCAGTTTCACCAGCTATATCTTTTCAAATGCAATCTTAAAATTAATGACTACAGCTTCAGAAATCTTCAAATACACAGTGTCAGTCTTTAAACAGAGAGCTCTGAGACATCAAATTAATGTTCCAAAATTGTTCTATAGACAAAAACAGCTTAAATGATACAAGCTTCCCTCAAAAGCAAACAAAAAAATCCTCTAATTTCATTTTTCTCATGATGTATTTCTTCTTTCATACAAACCTTTCATTTGGTACCCTAAGATTCAGGAACCTGCTGCTACTCCAGCAATTACTGACCTCAGTGCTGTTCATTTTCAGACAAGAAAGCTGCTGAGACAAAATTTCCTGAAATGGTTGTCATGGGGATTAAAATAAATTATCATGCTGTAATCTGCACTCTGCTGTAGATTACCAGTATTCCTAAATGAAGTTTTAGCATAAAGAGTTAATGTGAAGTTTTTCCACAAAATAATTTAGCTCTGTAAAAAATATTCAGCATATTGGGCTATAAAATGGTTCCATCTCAGAGCAATGAGCTGGCCTATACTTTTTCATCAATATACTAGTTGGTAGCCAAAAAGTGAAGATGATACGTCATTTAAAAAGTTGCTTGTGCTTTAAAGAAAAACTGAGCTCCTCAACAGAGAAAAGAGTGGAGAATAGAGAAGAATTTGCTAAACATCATGGGTAGAAATAACTAGTCTGCTAATAATTTATTTCCATTCTTACTGTACTACTATTTTCCATTCTTCCTTTGATCTTAATCCACATTTTTTTTAAAAGCTTTCATCTGATTTAGGCTCCGTGAATTTGCGGATAAACCAAACTTACTTAGTTTTTCTCTTTTATACAAAATCTAGTGACCCATTGGGAGTTTAGCATTGCCTTCCTCAATTTGCCAGTGTCTCTTCCACTCAAAATGTCATGCCATGCAACATTTGTCTGCATTCTTCAGGAAAGCATGGAAAACATGTTCATGGTAATTCCCATCATCACCTGAAATTTAATTAGGAAGTGGAATGCAATCAGTGTTATTTATTCTTCACCATGTTTTTGCATTGGATGGTGGCTGTAAATGAAAAAAGAAAGCCAGCTATTAAGTGCAAGTGGTAATTACATCCTTCATACAAAGGAATCTATGATCATTTTGGTCCATAAAGATCTACTTTTATGGAAAAAAACTTTTATAGCAAATGAATGGTTGATCTTCACTAACTTTTATAACAAATGAATGGTTGATTAAAAAGGTGCCTGTTAGGAAATAATTTGAAATAAGCATTAGAGAGAATTAGGCCATGTACAATCAGTTCCTCACATAAATAATTCTATCTGCTTTAAAGTCCACAAGTATTTCTGAATCTGTTTTATTCAAAATTACAAAGTTCAGGTTTTTCTTTATAAGGGTTGATGAAGCTGTATCTATGACTTACTGTATGAAGAGATTTTAAAACAAACAAATATTTTCACATTTAGTGAAAGATACTGATGAATCGCTTTGAAGTAGCTCAGAAACACTCGTAAAAATAAGCTATTACAGTCTAGAAAATAACAATTTGATTTAAAGGTCTGGTCAGGAGCTTGGTGAGAAACATTTCTTGTACAAAGAAGGGAAACTAGACTAGGAAGTTACATACACTCGTCACATTTGCAGTTTGGGTTTTGGGAAAAAGTGTAGTTATGCATCAGTTATTTGATTGTTAGCAGCAAACAATAAAACATGAAAAAAACAGGAATGAAGTCTCTGTGTTTGACTTGTAGAGAAAACTCATCATAGTAAGTAAGACCACAAACACAAACTGAAAAGCTGCTGTATGTGTAACATTCCATTGTTGATGTGTAGCAAATAATAAATAATCATAAATAATCTGAAGATGCTCCTCAAGACAATATTACTGGTCAAACACCTTTGAGTGGCAAGTCTAAGTGTGACTGTTACATTTCTCTGAACTATAAGCAGGCAGTGAAATTGGAAACCTTTTAAAACCTCAGTTCTCATTACCCATCATCTTCATAATCAAGTTCATGAAAAGAAAACTGCTTAATACACTTAATTGTGTAAAACAGATAAACAAAACATGGAGTTGTTCTGTTTTGAATATGTTTTGAAGTGACACTGCCTCCTTAGGTTAAAAAATATCTCCCCCAACCACAATTTAATTCTGTTTTTATTCAGTCTTACGGTTCAAAGATTTAGGGCTGGTTGCTCTGTAAATAAAGCAGTCATCAGTGTGTCATGGTGGCAATGACAGAGAATGCTTTAATTACAAAGAAGTGGAAGGTAAGATTTAGATTATGACCCATGATTCATCAGTTTAGAAAAAGACCTTTATAATGAGGAGTAGAGGAACATGAGGAAAAAATATTTTAAATATTTTAATATAAGTATTATTATAATATTAATTGAATATTTAATATATATAAGTATGACATAAATACAATGTAGTATATTATATATTAGTTAACATATATAAATATATAACTAGTAATATATTTATTATATATAATTTATATATAAATTTAAATGTTTATGTATTTCATTATAATAGTAAATATTATATATTAAAAATTTTTAAAATACCACACACTAGGTTATTTTTATTCTTTGTAAAGCATCATATTTTCCAACATTGTTTTAAATATAATTGGATATCCTTACATGAAGTTTTTTTCCTTAAAAATAAAATTAAATGTAAATGATCCACAAATCTAGAGATATATTTGCCTATACAATGTTTTCATATATGTGCTTCAAGAAAAAAATAATAATTTAGATGCATGTAATAAACATACAGATCCTCATCTATAAATCTGGAATGCATTATATCTGTGTGAGACATCATGTTTTTACACCTTCTTAAAATACGAAGTTTCAGAATAATCCTTTGATTACTAAATTCTTAAAATTAGACTGCCATGTTTTTCATTGTATCATTTCTTTGGTTTAGCAATAGGCATGCATGATGGAGAAAAACATATATGTTAAGTCTTTTTATCTAACTTTCCATTTTTTTTATTCTTGATATTAATTAGTTTCTTCTTGATATTGATTATTAAATTTTATTTTTGATCATTTCCATTATGTCATCTATTTTAGATATCTAATAACTATGTATCCAAGTTATAAAACTGGTACTAAACCTAAATGACTGTAGAGAGGGCTTGTAAGTACTACACAAACTTAAAAAACTAATGGTTTAAGTAGAAAAGATAAAGTTTGAAATTTACATAGAGGTTTTTCTAAAAATAGAAGTATTTCACTGACATTGAAAATAAAATTAATTGACCAAATCTCTTAATTTATCACATTTGTCAGAGGAGATGAAGATGACTGTTCCTGGAATTCGTAATTCTGCTGTTATGTCATAAAAATCACCATGGGTAAATTTCCTTAACTTTACCTGATTATTGACAGAAAATAACTCTCATCATGCTAAAAACTAACATGATGAGCACAATTCACCATTATACTGCTGAGAGAAATGTTATGTTTCTAGTTTCCTTGGTTTTTGTCCTCATCAACTGAGATAACAGAACAGGTCATTTAAAAAATTAGAATTATTGGTTAAGTTCTCATACATTAAATATTGGGGTATTCTGGATGAAACAGAGTAGTGATAAAGAAATCGCATTGATTTATACTTAAGTGATTTATACTTAAATATTTTAAAATATTTAATTTATAAAAAATTTAAAATACTATTATTTTAAAATAATATAATAGTATTTTACTGAGTCTTTGAAGTGTTGTCACCTATCTGAAATTATAACACCATATCTGCCATGTATTTGCTTAGTAATCTGTATGTCTTGGTCTCCCAAATAGAAAAAAAGTCTTCAAACACTGTCTAAAGGGATAAATCCCTACCTAATAATAAGAAAAATATTCACATTTTTAAAAATATTTTATTTTTTTAATGTTTCCTTTAAAATTCTAATCACAAAAACATTGACAAGTATTTCATTAGTTATCTACACATATTGAAATACTAGGATTATTTTTTATTCTACATTTGTTAGACGTGTTATTCATAATTATTTAAATAAAAAAATCCACTGAGTTACACTCTCCTTCACTGGGGTAGAACTTTGCAACTAAACCAATGGGGCATAACTTCAGATTTACATGTAGAACTGTGACATGGAATATTAATTTTCTCAAACTTTACTGCATATGGGTTAACCAAGGTATAAGGTGCCCATAATATTCCTAATGGTTAGCAGTTCTTAGGAACAAAAAAAAAATATGTATTAAGGAAATTAGGGCTTTTTTCATTTCTGCACCTGATCAGTTTTCTGAAAATAATTGGGTGTAAAGACCTGATCTAAATTTTATTATATTTTGCACAGGTCTGGGTCAATGCAATTGGACTTTGGATCTAGTTCCCACATTTTAATATAAGGTCTACTCGTTTACAAAATGGTTATGAGAATTTAAGTACCATTACCCTTTGAAAACTTTCTTCTACTTCTGATTTAATCAATATTGATAATATATAGGTCCTGGTGATTTAAAAGTTCCAAGACTCCCTGAAAGTTAAAAATGTAAGCACATGTTAAATAAATCTATGTGGGTATTAGTGATACCATTAAAATGTTATGTTCATTATCTAAATGTCATCCTGGACATTGAAACTGTTCAGATAATTGACTGAAAGATAATTAAGGGATTTTGAATATAATTAATAAGTAGAAGGTCCCGACCCTACTATGGATAAATAGGAATTGTTTTAAGGTAGCTGAAGACGTACTTTTAGATAAAAGTATTTCAGCAATTCTAAAATTATGCTGTTCTTCCTTACTATTGTTGTTTCATCGTTTTATCATTTATCCTTATAAAACAACTTTCTAATTGTTTAAAATATGGGTTTTTTGATTATTTTCTAATAATTTATTAATTTTGGCAACAAAATTCTGAAATCATTCACTGTGAATTTAATTATTAGGTATTTATTTCTTTTTAGTAAGTGAGTTATATTAAGTTTAAAATTCACCAATCATCTAGTGTAGTCACTTTTTTGAGTGTCATAGAAATTAGTTTCTAAATAGCAGTCATAATATTAATGCTTAAAGAGAAAAAAATCTATTTTATGCCATTACTATCATTATAGCCAGCAAGTCCATATTTGAGATTAGTTATATTACTTAAAGATTAAGTTGGGCTATTTTTTTAGAAAAACTTGCAACTTAATGTATAGACTCAATAATTATATCCCCAGTTGAATATTAACAAACAGATTTAGTGAATGGTGCTTCTTCAGTGAATTTTGATAAATATTTGAGTACTGATAGTCTAGAGATACATCCAGCTCCAGTTCTACAATGCATCTCTTGATAATGGATTTAAAAAGCATTTACATAACTGAAGATCAAAATAAACAAAATTAAATAAACAGGCTATGTCCATATGTCCTTTATTCTTATTGTCACCATTGTTATCTGTAGTGGACCCATGTCTGCTTATGCACTCTGACTGCCATCTATTCTTGAAGGTGTTCTTAGCAGCCTATGTGCATTCTTAACTGCCTACATCTCTGAAAATTTGGCCTTAACATGTACTTGTGTCCCCTTGCTGAAAAGAGCGTGCTTAAAGATAGCATCTGGTTTACAAGTTGCAGCATATTTGTAGTTCTATGAGATTATTTTGAGTAGGAAAGTCATGTGGGAATGGTATGTACTTTAAAGTTCTTTAATTTGACCAGAATTTGTTTAAAAATGGCAGGTAAAGAGGTTAACAATAGCTTTCATAGTAAATGAGATAAATTTTAAAATTCTCCTATGTTTAGGCTGTTATCAAAGTAAATATATTAAACAGAAACCCATTAATATTAAAAATGCAAAGCATCAAAACCCAATTTCATATATAAGGCTTCTGTCTATTGGCTGACATTATATTGACCTCTCATTTTAAAATAGTAAAATAGATTTTTCCGTACAAAGTAATTTAAATTCAGCTAACTGAAAAGTGTGTGAAGAGCAACTCTGGCAGCCATCATATGCAGCTGCTTGGCTCAAACACAGACTCATTACTGAACAAGAAAAACAACTTTTATAACTGGAAATTTGAAGAACACTCAAATTTAAATGTTGAATTTTTGCCATATTTGGTACAGTGTAGTTAAATTAAAAATAAACATAGTTAAGCATTTGGGTTTGAAAATAGCAGGTTAAAAAATATTTAGATTAAAACTACTTTAAAATATATTGGGGACTGGTGATCATGGAATTTGCAGATAATTGGAATGAATTGCATGGATTTTCAAATAATACTGCATCTGAATGAAAAATACCATTTAGGTACAGACCATTCATATTTAAACACACAGATTAATTATTTCAGTGGCAGCTAACATACTCAGTTCTTCAGCTTTTGATGTATTTTCATGGACTATATATGTTTTGATAAAATTCTGTTCTTTTAAAAGTGGTCAGATGTTAGGGACCTACCTTCTAGTTTTGTATCCATTTTTCTCCAATATTTATGATTTTAACAATAAATATATCAAACGTATTTTTTATGCTCCTTGATATACTATTGGTCATTCTTAGGCATTGTTCTGTAAAGTATTATATACAAAACAAAATAAAATAGCAAAGAATTAAAGCTATCACTAAGTTTCAAAATTAATTTATTCAGTGGCACAGGAATTCATTATGAGGATCAAGCCCATAAACTAAGGATGTCCATGAGTAGCTTATGGGTACAGAGAGAGCATCAATAGAAATACAGGGGAAACATGCTATTGACTGATGAACTATATCACAGGTTAAAAAAAAAAAACCTATATATGAATAATACATTTTTTATGCTATCTCATATATTTTTACAGTTCACATCCCCTCTGTTCCTTTGTTAAGAAATATACGAGTTAGATAGACTCAATTTCCAGATTATTAAACATACATTTTTGTAAACTCTCTTTTCAATATGCCTTCATTAAGCATGAAAAATTAGGGTATGGAATCTTAATGATGTATCATAATTTCAATAATATTAATCTATTTTTTTTTTAAAGGAATTAATTGCTAGGGAAATTTGAAGTTCATACTAAAAATACAAAAATCCTCGATGTTACAAACAGGTTAGATTCTATCCTAACTAACCTATTGCTGTAGGGGTGCTACTCTTTAATGTTATACTGAAGTCATGACACATTAGTTCTGGAGGAAATTGAGCAATAAAATATTCTACAACTAGAAGTCACAGGGGTTTTAGGGGTTTGTCTGTTGGGGTTTTTTATTTGTTTGTTTGGTTGTTTTTTTAGTGGGAACAGATGCATTTTCCTTTAAATTGAGAAAACTTTGGGAGAAGCATACTTTAGTTTACACAGATCTGAATCCAGTTTTGTGTTATACACACAAAAGAGCATTTTAATTTCAGATTGTCAGTAAACTAGGCAAAGAGGCTTCCAGGCAAGAACTCAGAATCTTAGGAATTAATAGTGAAGAGCTTTATTCTGAGCACCAGTTTTTTAAATTATTCTAAATTTCATATTCTCCTTATTTTTGGCAGGAAACAGTTGATTGCCTTCCCCTGAGATTAAAGACAAAAGCTGAAGTGGTAGTTTTTAAAAGAACAGTAAATTAAATTATTGGTTTGTGTGTGTATATATTCTGATCAGTTTAGAAATGGTATCTTCCTGCTAAAGTTTTTCTAATCTCAGATTACCAGACAAGATATTCTTTGGTGTGATTTTCGTTGACCTGAAATTGTGTGGAAAAATTAAAGAACTGAGAAACCATTCCATCAACCATCAACAAATATCCCTAACAAAGGCAGTAAGTATTGCTACTTTGCAGACTGCAAAACTGAGGTTAACCCTTCAGTGAGATCAGAAATACAACTGAAATGCAAATCGTGAAAAGTTGTTTGGGTACGGAGGAAAACAGAGCCCTGGCGAGTTGTCCTGGCAGCCCTTTGCAGCAGGCCCTGAGTCCAGCCGAGCCCTGGGCCACTGCCAGGGCCACCCAGATGGGCTGGAGCAAAGCTGGCTGATACACGTCTGTAGTTGCGCTTTCCCAGCTGCAACGTGGATTTACAGACAGAGGGTAAGAAACTGAACAAAGCCTTTTAGCAGTTTTGCAATGAGAACTCAGCAGTTTTTGACAGCTAGTGTGGGCCTTATCCTACTAAAACATGCCATTCTGTAAACCCCCATACCTAGTTTTTATTACTGTTTCAAAAGAGCTATTACTGCCTATGGTAGTTCTGATGCTGGTAGTGACACATTATATGTGATTGATGATGTACGGAGGAGTTCAGAAGGCCAGAAAGATTGTCTTGTCACTATAGCAAACGGACAGTTTTGTGTCTTGAATCAGAAATATCCTATCTGAGGGAAAACTTATTTTGTGGTACACACAGCCCTAAACTATTATGTAATTGGCATAATTTACTCCATATCTATGGCATTATGAGTTTACTGTATTTGGGTTTGTTCAAATAATTTTACAAATCTTGGAGAAATTGTATTTTATATGATGATTTAATCTAACCACAGCTGCAGCAATATAAATTACACTTAAGACTATGCTGATTGATTATAATCAGTTGTAATCATGTCTTATAATTACATTGCATTCTGGAAGCAAAGGACTTTTAAGCCTACTCAGCACCCTGCTACATAAAGAAGATTAGCTGTTACTTCTGACAATCTCAGCCAACACTGAAATATGAATATACATGCCAAGTTTTATAAATGTATTGTTCAAGAATCAAACTAATTTCTTTGTGTGTCAATAAAAGGCAAAATAGAAATAAAAAAATCTAAATTTTATTGAAAACCACTCTTGTATAAAATATCCTTATTAAAATATTCATAGTCTATTTGTTTTCATTATGTTAATAAATATAAGAAAAATCCATTTTCTTGATATCTATATGATCATTATATATTGGGATCCCACTGTTCAAGCATCAACAGAGTAGTGCAGGATACATTGAAGGTATAGCATGTAAAAGTGGCATCCAAGTACGGTGTACAAATCAGAATTTCAATACCACAGTAAATTCAAAAGTCTTTATACGTGTGTGAAATATTCCAGCTTCATTCTGGCAGTTTAGTAGATCTCGTTTTCAAATAAGTCAGTTATTTCACTCGAGCAAAAGACAGTTACGCACTTTCCCTCATATTGGAAGTGCAGGGAAGAGAAAGGAGCCACCAGGTTCTCTGAGATCCAGTTGCTGGCAGTCTGGTCCCTCTAGGTCCACTTGGAAAAATAGAAGTCTCCTATTTTTGTTCAATAAGCTCAGGGTGGAAAAATGGCCTAAGAGTTCTGGTTGTCCGTAAATTTCCTAGTCCAATCTCATCATTTGTGTTGTTCCAGAATACTGTCATTCTCCAGATCATACACTTTGGCAGGTGGAGGTAACAAGTTTACTCCAGCTTTCTTCAGGACCTGTCTATTCCTGCCTTCCCAGAAATCATATTTGGGGGGCGGAGTTGATCAGGGATTCTTATGAACTGGTGATGAAGCAGATCTTAAATGTTATACTTTTACTGACAATCAAAATCTGATGGAAAAGAGACAGAGTAAAGAATTACAACCTTGCTGCAGGCTAGGTTAATTTTATCTGTTCTGTGTTTATTTTATTACTTAAATTCCAAGATTATAAATTACTTTTTGTAGATTCCCCCTGCTACAAAGTGATATATGTATTTTTTTTTCTGTAATTGAAACATTGTTTCGACAATCCCTAAACATTAATAGTATATAAATGAGCAAATACTGGGCACTGTTATCTCAAGACTCTTGAGACAGAGGATCATCTCCCAGTGTTATATGCTTCCAGCACTAAGCAGACTGTTGGTATTTAATAAAGCATCCATGCTAAATAGTTGAAAGAAGCTCAGTAAATATATTTTGCATGGATATTTTATTAGAATATTTAATAATGTGTCTCATGAGATTTTTGCTTGAAAACATTCATTCCGGTTAATTTGGATGGGGTAATGTCACAGGAATTGAAAAATATTAACTGAAATAGGGTAAAACAGACAAAATTGCATTCGCTTGGGCTATATCTATATTGAGAGATTGCTGCCCATCAGATTCTTCCATTGCCTAGGATGGTGTCCAAGTGGGATTCCCACTGCAGCTGCTTTCTGGTCTGGATTGCTCGTTTTCCTTCCCAGCATAATCTGAACATGGAGGTAGTGGTGATGTATATATTGGAGGGCTATTTTTAAATCAAAATATGGATCTGAAATCTCAAAAATACACTTCTCAATCAATTTATACACAGCCTCAGTAAATTACATGCTTTTTATATCCTCTCTTATTTCTATCCTTGTCAGTCACTTTTGGATTATATCTTGACACCATTTAGGCAATCAAAATGTAAAGACTGTAATTTCTGTACATTTTTGTTTTACTGATATGTTCTTATGTCCTTTAGATACAATTTTAATAAAATATATTATTTTAAAATTATCACTACTATTTTCCCTGATCCAGATTTTGTACAATCTAAGTTAAACAATTCAAGCAAAACCAGCATATCAGAATAAGTTTCCTTGCAATCTTTAAGTGTTTTATGTTCACACCTATGCACTACTGAAGAAGTTTCTTTCACTTTTCCTGATAGATGTCATTTATACCACATACATTTTTACTTGAGGTATATTCTTATAGCTTTAGTGTGAATAACTGTGCTGCTTTATAAATGTCTCTGCAAAGTTTGTCTATGTACATCTGCCCCTGATGTGAAACCCTACTTGACATTTTAGAGAATGTCTTAATCTTTAAATTTTTGGAAAAGTAAATACCTTTGTGTGCATTTCATATTTAATCAAATATCCTGGTTATTCAAATTAATTATGCAAATTAGTTGTTTGACAGACTCTGCCTGTGATCTAACTCACTTAAATTGTACAGCATGTATGTAGTGGGTTAACTGTTTCAGGGGCTGCCAGTACCCATCTCCACATGCTGAGAACACCAGTAATTACAGTCCCTGGTGCTTCATTCTCTTAAATCATGGTTGTACAGAATGTTATTCAATCAGGTCTGATGGGGACAAGTCATGATGATGGGGACAAGAGTCAAGAATTAGAAAACAATATTTAGAGGAGACGGCCTAGAAAAGAGAGAGCCCTGGAGGAAGAGAGAACATGTGCATGGAAGAGAAATAATTGGGAATTGGATGAGAGATCTGGGAGCAGCTAGGTATTCAGAGCTGAGAAAAAGAATTAAGCACTCAGGGCCACATTTTGCATTAAGTTACTTCTTTGGTTAGGGTTTATATCAGTGCAGCTGAGAGATTTCTTTTTTCCTAATAATAAGGATCTGGTAGCAAGAAAGAGTCAAGGAGGATTCTGGTAGAAGAATTTTGGATTAGGCATCAATAAAGGAAAGGACGATTTTATAGAGAACACCCTCTACCCAGCTTCATGCAGCTGAATAAACTTTCAAAGTACTGAAAATCACACTAGTCAAAATATGAATACTGAATATGCAAGTATGCATATGAGTAGGTATACATTAATGGTGTCTTGGGTTGCTGTATTTTTAAGAGGATGAATGATAGGGCATTTAGAAACCGCTTTAACAAGTTAAATATCATAAATGTCTAAAGAAGAGGTGGCATTTTTAACTGTAAACCCCATAAACTGCCATAAAATTAGTTGAGCAATATGATGCCTGATTGGGCCCAAATCCAGCTGAATGAGACCCAGCATTATGAAAACAAATTGACCGAGCTGTAAGAAGTGCGTTCCAAAGGAAATGAAATGAGACTATGCTTCTCATTAAGCTAATAACAACAACAACAAAAAGTCTGTCTGCCTGGAAGAAACGTGGATTCCAGTTGGAGCAATTCATGAATTAGGTTTTGTAATTCTTTTTGTGACTTCAATCCACATTGTTCCTTCCAATGCAGAAATAAGTAGCATCTAATAAGGCCATCTTGCAAACATCAGTACTATCTGGCTCCAACATAAAACGATTCACTGACAGAAAATGATTTAAACTAATATCATTGGTATAGAGAGTTTGTGTCACCAGCAGACTGAGCAACTGAAAGCTATGTGCACATTGTGGGGCAGCGGTGTTGTGTGCTGTGATCCAAAGTGCTGGTTCCAGTGCAGACGCACTTATCATGCTCTGAATGTAGGAAAGTGGCTTTCCACAACGTGTCCTGATCCCTGGCTGCTCTAGCAGTGACCACACACTCCAGCATCCTTCCAAGGAATGATATGTAGCCTGGTACCAGCCAGACAGATGAAGAGCCAAACTGTAGTTAAACAGGATCGCAATATGGGGCTTGCTGTGCATAACAGCCGCTCTGTAGCCAACTGAGCTAAAAGGTTCACTGGAAAGCAGACACACCAGCACACATTTTAAACATCTGTACAGATCTCCCGTCCTTTTCTTGTGTTTGCTGTCCCCTGAGTTTCTCCCTTGTCTCGAAAGCATGGCTAGCTAGACGGCTAGGTTTCTATTAAGTCTAGTTAACATTCACTTTTTTATCTGGTGTGTGAAGTTTAGGCTAATTTTTTTGAAGGCTTCAAATTTGAAGATAACAGTGCAAATAATACTGTGAGAAACTTCCACCTGCCACAATTTAATTGAGGAGCATATCATGTGTATTTATTTGATTCTCTATAGACTTTAGGAATCCAAACTAGTCATGCTACACAAGTATTGTTTCACTTTTAAAATGAATGAAAATTTTTACCTCTTGCTACTTCATTATTCATATCTTTAGACAAATGTCACAAAATTAAGTCATTTGCCCTCCTTGCAGCAAAAGGGAGAGGAAATATCATTAACAGCAGTCCCGTTGTAGTGAGCAGTGGTCTTCTCTGGGAGAGATGTTGTGGTGGGTAGTAATTTTGATCTATGGCAGACTGTTACATTAACATATTAAATACTTACCACTGTGTGATTATTGTAATATTTTTTGTAATATTTCTTATGAACAGCTGTAACACTACAGGATGGAAGAGACTAAAAAACATTAGAAAAGAAAATATTGAGGCAGGTGATGGCCTTAGAGTTGCATTGTTCTAAATTTCCAGTAAGCAACAACACCAAAAAAAAAAAAAAAAAAAAAAAAAAAAAAAAAGAGAGAAAGTTATGTATTAATGTTGCAAATATTTCAAATTATTTACCTTTCTATATAAATGGTTGCATGGGAAAATGTAATAAAGCTGCTTGTTTGTAAATTGGTGGTATCTGGTCAGATCAGAGGGAGATTATGGTATTCCAATACAAAAGAAATCTCATCTGAAAATGTAGACTGGTGATCGCTAAGTAATCTGCCACATGAGAATAGATACAGTGCAGACAGACAGTAACAGCTGGGAAAGTGAACTAGTCAATATGTGGGCGAATGGAAAAAAGTAGCAAAGACAGTAAGTAAATGGTTGAGTAAATAAAGTAACAGTCTTTTGGTTGCTGATGAATGGCCATGGTTGTATTCATCAACACTGGAAATAAAGATATTGCATCAATGAAACATTAAACAGCGACAGATTGGGTGAATTTTCTTGTAAAAGGATAGGAAAAAACACATTGTAGCAATGTAGTGTATTACCCACTAGGTTATGAACTTCTGAACTCACATTATGAAGTGGTTGAGAAATGCATTGTGGTAGGGAAGTGAATCAAAGAAAACAAGAGGAGACGGAAGGAAAAAGGAAAGAGAAACATTGCTCTCCTTCTGCCTTCTTCCCCCCCAACTCCCACATCTTCATTCAAGAGAGACACCCAAGTGATGAATATGGTTATGAACCATTGAGCAAATAATAAACAATGGTTTACTGATATGTAAAGACTGCTTTCTACTCAATGTTCATCTAGTCTTTTGCTGATGCAATTGCTGTTTCACTATGTATTATGAGAGGCAAATTTACATGCTGATCTATGTACTGTATTCAAGGCTTGAATTGTGAAAGAGATTGACACCCTCGTTTTTACTTCTGTACTTGATATATGATGGTGCTGCCACTGAAAGTGATAAAAATGTTATTGAAATTATTATGATGCACTAAAAATATCTATCCATTTCCAACTCTGCCTAACTCATTTCTGTATATGTGTTACAATGTTTCCATGTTTCCATATGTTTCTATATGTGTTACGATGTTGCTATATCTAAATATATGTGGTCTTCCCTTTTAGAGAAAGGTGAACAAAATCACATAATGAAATACCACAGCAGAACAGGGAAACTCTCCTGTTTTGTGAAGTTAATCTGATGTCCTAGAAAGTGAGTACTATGTTACATATCTAGTGAATTATCTGATACACTATTTCATTATCTGAACTAATACTTAATCTCTTTCTAAATCTAAGTGAACTGTCAATTTAAAAATAATACTTGATTCACAGGCAATTACAAGATTTTTTTTTTAATATATGTTTTTGTATATATATATCTTTTATATACATATATATATTCACTGATTATCTATTCTTTAAAATCATAAAGAAGGAAAATAATATTTTTATACATCTCTATACTACAAATTTTGCCACAAAAGCTGATGGTCAGTGCATTAAAAAAAACTACAAAAATGAAGCAGGTGTTTGACTACCAAACTAAAAGTGCTTTATTTTAAATAATTAAGCTTGAAGACATCAGCCTTCACTCATGCTTCAGTTTCCTCTTCTGCAAAATAAAGAAATTTCCTACTCTCTAGGAAATGATGATACTTAAAATAGTTTATATTGACAAGTTTGAGGTGCTCATAAGGGTGGTGCTGAATGAGTAAACTATCTAAATTTTATATTGCACACATAAGACAGAGATATCTTTTTCAAGTAGATTTTTCTTGTAATTGTTGAGTAAATCCTTTGAGTAAGAAGCCAGGTGATATTATTCTGCTTTACAGTGGCTACTGTGTTTTTATGCCTTTAATAGGGCAATGTAATGGCACCATTAATATTGTTGTATGCTACCATATAAACCCATTCCATCATCTTAAGGTTATCCTTGAACAACTGTTCAGTCCTATTTCCTGTTCTTAACCTACCTATCTTTGATTTGTACTGGCTCTGTAACCTGTCAAAGTGATTGCTACTGAAGACATATTCCACTGAGAATTGCTGTAGTACTTCAGCTGAATTCTGTGTGTTATGTAGGCAGTTTTCAAACTGTGTATATATATATATGTGTGTATATGTATACCTAAATATATAAACAGATATATACATATGTGTATATATACATACACACCCTGGGAGTGATGAATTTCAATTCTTATTCTCATGCATGAGACATACATGTGTATAAAATAATAACAGCAAACTAAGGAAATAGTTTATAGCAAATTACAGAAAGTACTATATATCTTACAACACATACAACATTTCCTTGTAAGAATACTACAATGCTAAGCAGCACATTCATAAATAAGCTTTTGCACTAACATGTTAAAAGCCCAGACTGGTGGCAGAACAGGATGGTGTTATTCAGGTTTTAAATTCTTGACTAGTGAATCACCTCCTATCAATCTGTATATGAAAAGGTAGAAATGGTGCTTTCAGTTAGGGTCTTGTCAGAGGAAAGGTATTGTATTTTTCTTCAGTAATTTCTCTCAGAAGACTAGCCAACTGATTTTCGTTCCAGTTAAAAATGAATACCGTTACTAGCCAAGACTCCAAATCAGAAAACTACTGACATGAGTTTTCCTGCTAACACAGAGCTGAATAGTGTCCATCATCTGCTGAGGCTGGAATTCATTAAGGACTTTATTTTAACATAGCTTTTGAAGAGAGTTCCCATTTAGGCACTACCATTCCGTAATACAAATACAAGTGAAATGCAAAGTGTACGTCTTCATACTAGGACATTACAGTGTTGGAGGTAGAACTGCTCCTGTTAGGACTTGAATATTAAATTTACAGATTGAAAATCAAGGAAGAGGTCTATACTTCAGGCAGCAAAGGAAGACAGGTTGTGTAACCAGAGCTACACATTAGGGAAAGTTAGCTGGATACTCAACTCACAAAGATGGTGTTGCAATTGCTTCTATGGGAGAAAGCTTTCTCACATCTTAGTACATAAAAATGTAAACTGCCCCCCCTTCCCCCCCCCCCCAAAAAAAAAAAAAAGCAGTTTCCAGCTTTTTTCTTAAAACTTCTGTGACCAGACTTCAACATTCAAAGGGATATTGTAGCATATATGCTCCGAGGTTAACTTTTCTATTCAGATTAATTCCTCTAAATGTCCAACACAGAAGAGTTCTAAACTTTACAGATAAAATGAATAAAATAATACTTAAGTAATCAAGTCTTTGAATAGGATTAGTTTCCTTCCAACCATAACCATCTGCAGAAGAGGAATATTTGTTTCTGTGTTGAGTCTATAAGGTTGATACAGGGTCTAGTTATCATCTGCTGCCATACACACAGCCGAACCTGACAGTAGGCTTCAAAGTGTGACAACTTCACACTTCCAGTCCTACCCCAGATACATGCTGGGCCTGATTCTTGGCATCAGATAAGTTTGAAGGCTTTTCTAAATTACTCTGGCTATTAATTGTGCCAAACAACCATTACGGTATCCAGCAATCTCAGGGCAGAGTGCAGGTTTGGCCACATTTCTTGTGTCAGTCCCAGGCAAGCAGGTGGTTGGAGAATTATGTGGGCATTTGCCCCTTTATTAAGTCTATATGCTGTGGGTGATGCTTCCACTGGCAAATGCAGGCATTAGTGACACTTGGCATCAACAGCAAAAGACAAAGCAGACTGGAAAAGAGAGAAATTCTGTGCCTAATACAAAATGATTAAGATTTGTGTTACGTATAACGTATACTGCCTGAAAGATTTTCTATTCTTTCGGATGATTAAAAGAGTATATTCTTGAAGTATTTTCCACTTCATTTGAATTATTTAAAAATATAGTTATGATTTAATAACAGATTTTAGTGTTTATAATTATTTTTCTTTCACCAAAGTTCTTAGGGAGGTGACAACATCTCTGTGAACTTGCAGTGGGTGCCTGACAACTTCCACTGGCAGTAGAAGACAAGTTTTTATTTGCTACAAGGGTCGCGTAACTTTTAGTTCATTTTAGGTATGCTCTTTAACTGCATGTGCACCATTGATCAGTTACCATGGCTCGGTCGTGAAAAAATAACATGCTCAAGAGGAACTCTTACAGGTGTATGAACTGATTCTGCTAGAAGATAAAGCAGACTGATATTAGTGAATGTCAAAGAATGCCTTGATTTTGCAAAGACAAAACTACAATTTTCATGCTAATGAACAAACTCCTGTTGTCATTAAATCCTTCAAAAAGTTGTAAAAGAATGTATTCAGTTAGCAGGCAGATCAAATGTATCAAATCAGGCTCAGGTAACCCTAGCCTACAATTAAATGTCATTTCCTCCTGGGAACAATTCTTCAACAAGAGAACAGTAATAGTGCCAAGAACATGTCAGCAGCTGCAACTTCAACTGGAAAACAGCAGGTTATATTTCAGTGACTTAATTTGTTGTCTTAAACACAACCCTTCAGGTCTAAAAAAATGACAAAGACATGAGGTTGGGTATGTTGGTGATCTGAGGCTGACACTAGACAATTGGAAGTTGTTTTCTGACAGTGCATCCACAAAATCTGCTCCTTCCCAACTCACTGCCTTGCCTTTGTTTTTTTATATTCCACCAAAAAATACAGAGAATTAAATATGTAGATCTGTTTCATTGTTCAAGTTTCCAGAAAATTTAAATGACAGAAAATACAACTATTTAAAGTTCAGTATCTGACAAATAAAAATCAAATGTCAGTCTTCCATTCTCAGATGCAGAATTCAGAAGTCAGAATAAATTGCTCTCTTACAATTTGATTTTAACAGAAGTCTAAATCAATGTTATTGATTTAACAAGAACCTTAATTATTCATTTTATATCTAGTTTATTACAAAAGTTTGCCACATGTTGACTAATTATTTTGCTAGGAAATTGTAACTGTCTAAATTAATAATGGAAGAGTGCAGTTTACCCTGAGGCTGCAGTGATTGGGAACAAGCAGAAAGAAAAAAAAAAAAAAGACCCATTTTAAGGAAGCTAGAAATGTACATGTGATTAAAAGCTTTTGCTTTGCACCAAAATAAGCATAAGGAAATCTTCAGTTATTATTTCCCACTGGAGGATAATTAAATACAAATAATAAAGAGTGCATGATCTGTGAGGTTATACATCTCTTTGTCAGAAAGCGTATTCCTGAATGACAGCTCTCACAGGCCTTGGCTTGATGTGACACAAACTATTCGAAGCTCTAATTGTGGAGAGAAATGCACAATTCTCAGAGGACAAATCATTGCAGACTATGAGAGGAGTCCTTTCACTGTGGCTGAAAGATCATGTGACCACAACACAAGCCACTTCAGATGCAGGAATAAAAAAGAGTTAAACAAATATGGACTTAAATGAAGGTCACAATCAGAACAAATCCACTTTTCATAAAGATAAAATCTAAGAAAGTGACTTTCAACACCACTGGGGCAAAATTAGCAAAAGACCAAAACACATCCTCTGAAAATTATCTCAGAGGGGTGACATGTCTCATAATGATAATCAGACAAAAAAATACTGACAGTCACCTTCATCAGTAAAATCTTTTATAATATGCCACTGACACTTAGGAACATAAAAGAAAACCTTCCCTAAGAGCAATTAGGCAAGGCCTCTTCCTTTCCATTTTGAGTCCAAATGTTGATTATAATTTAGAACATGTGCAAAAGAAACAGGAAAGTAATTACTTCTGAAGTATTAACCATCATCAAAATTGCACACCTTAGGTTTTCTTTTGAACAAACCAGAAGTTATTAGAGTGCTTTTTTTCTGAGTGAAAACCAAGTTGCATCTTTTTCTGACAAGGAAACTAACTTGAGTAATTTTAGTATGAAAACCAGAAATAGGAGGAGAAACCACTCTAAATCTGAAGTAAAGGTGAAAATATTACATTCTACACATGACCTTCAGGGTCTGGATGCACACAACAAGCAAATAAACAAATAAATAATCAACTATTTCCACACACACTAGGTGAAAGACATTGGGAACTCTGTATGTGACCCAAATTCCGGTGAACTCTCAAGCGTGTTTATTTGGGTGGAGAGAATGGTCCTTGAAAGCTTTTGTAAAAAAGAATTTGGAAGCTGTGCTATGTTTCATTCTGAGTATATAACAATTAAAAACATAAGACAGATGTTCCTGTGGGGTTTTTGTTGTTGTTTGTTTTTTGTTTTGTTTTGTTTTTTTTTTTTTTTTTTTTTTTAGCAAGGAATATTATAAATACCATCAAGGTGATACTGAGCATGGTGAAGACTCACACAGATTGTAGAAAAATAATCTTATGAAAAGTGTTAGCAACCTCTTTTTTTCCAGTTCTGTGATATTTCAGTGTGTTTAGAATGTAGTTAATATAGTGTTCACACTCTGGAATGCTACAGGCATTTTTTCTGATGCATATAAATGAGTAGATATTAATGCTTGTAAAACCTTTCCAAAGAAAATATCAGGTCAAATAAGAAAACTTTTCTTCTTCCAGAAGTTCTTGAAAATTTAAGGAATATAACTAAAGAGTTTTTTTACGTTCATCTCCATGAATTTAAAACATTTTTTTGTCTATTGTGTCTAGTGCAAATGTCTTGATTTTTGGACTTGAAGAAAGGATGCTAAAACTTTTTTTTTTTTTTTTTTTTTATAAATCTAACTTTTCCCAAGACTGTGCTCACTTTATTCATTTATTTTTGTTTTACTAGGTTTTTGTTCATAAGAATAGAAACTTCACAGCTTGATAAATTACATGTCAGAACCTGTTTCTGTTTATTGTTTGGGGGCTTAAGAGATTATCCAAAAGGTTTTGGTTTTCTGTTCTCAGGTTTTTTATAGCCACTTGAATCATATAGGTAGACACAGAAATGTACACAGAGTACTTTAGACAGCTGATAGCTGTATATTTTTATTATTATTACTATCTGTAATACATTTAGCCATTTCTCCATGATTTTCTAAGGATGCTTTAGGCACATCTGTTTATCTTACCTATTTCAAAAAGCACAACTTTACCTGCATAAATAATTGTTCCTTTGTATTATAAATCAGAGACGCAGGCCCCTAAAGCTCTACTGTGTGTGATTTAGAAACTGAAATATGCTAAAAGGCTTAAGAGAGTATGAATACAAAACCTGAAATTGCTTTGACAGTAAGGATGCGATAATTTATTTCTACTCACTATTACAAATTCATTGATTCTAAGTCCTTTAGATACTTCTGTAAATGAATGAAATGTTCAATTATGTTTATATATAAATTGAATTATCTTTCAAAAATATATTTGGTGGTGTAGTGCCCAGAATATCTTTTTATGGTATAGAACTTTGTTCCAAAAATTAAAAAAAAAATATTAAAAATTTAAAAATCAATCCAGGTCTTTGTTTGGAGAGTTTTTTGGGTTTGTTTTTAGTTTGGATTTCTAAATAATTACAAGAACTGTATCTTTGTGTCAGACATAATCATTTAGGTATGTTATCAACATTATGTTAATAACTGTAAGTGAAGAAGATCAGAATATGACTGCAATAATAAGGAAGTCATTTAACTAAGTTGGTATATGTTTAATGGCATTTTGATAGTTTGTTATAGAATTATATTTCAGTTATAAAATGTAGGACTATGCTGTTAAGGCAATTGACAAATGCACAGGAGCTCTGGCTGTACACATTTTGCCAGCCCTGTGGAAAAAATTGCACTGGTGGATCTTTGAGACTGTTTCCATTCTCTTCATATATATTAGCAGGCTCTTCTGCAGGAAGATGAAATATGGTACCTCGTATGTTCTACCTCTGTTAGGGGTGTGCTGTTCACTTGCTACTTTGAGAAATCATTAGAAGTTAAATGACATTTGTTGACCACTCAGTGTTTCACAAAAGTAAGACAGAGACCTCTTCAGGCTGTTGCTCCACATACAGATCCAACCAGCAACCAATGCAGCTTTACATATTGTAGTGCAGACTTGAGTCCAAAATTCTACCCTAACTTTCAATCCGCAATTTTAAATGTTTGAGGACCTTCTGATTCAGCTTTCCATCACATCAATTCTCAGATAGGGCTTCAACATTTGGTTTAATTATACTATAATTGAAATATGCTTCTGTGTAATGAAATTATTATCCTTTGGTTCTCAAAAAGCTGCCTTAAGGCCTGTTCCTGAAGTCCTATGACAAAAACTCTCAATGACTCTGTTTAAATAGATTAATTGCCATGAAATCTTTGCCGGGGGTAAGACTGGAGGCCCTTAAAGGGAATAGTATTGATTGAGACCAGTGAAACACAACTTCACTGTTAAATAATGAGCTTTACAGAGTTTAGCAGAACAAACATTTTCCTTGTCATCAAATCATGTTTTTCTTGCAAGAAATGTTACCTCTGGTTTGGCTGCTGGTTCATACATAAGTGACAGTAAGATGTTGCTGAAATTAGCAGCCCCTTACTTTAGCATAATAATTTTGTATCATGACTTTATGAGATCTGACTAACCTGTTGTGTTATTTCCCTCAAAGATAAACATCTCTATATCCATATTTTCAAATAGCAAATTTTTATAGTTACATTATAATAAATCAGCTATACTGACACAGGACTTACAACAGCTAAACAGGAGCAAAATAACACCTATTCCTAACAGAGAAGGGATAAACTAGGTAGAGGACAAAATACAATGTGCAAGAAAATAAGTAGCAATGAGTAAGAGAATATGTTGTGTAGAAACTGCTTAAATTATTCCGGAAACTTAAAACTAGCATACAAAAACCTAAAATAAAAACCTGGAAATTTAATTGTCAAAAAAAAAAAAAAAGATGAAAACAAAAGGCTTGGGGCTGTGCCAGTCAATTTTATAATATTACAATCAAAAATTGACTGAGATGAGCAAAATATTCTATCTGAATGTTTTGAGTTAAGGAAAAGTTTTGCAAATCCAAGTTGATTTCAAAACCTTTCAGCTATGAAAAAAAAAATAAAAATGCAAGAATTAACAAAGTGCTTTTTGTAGTTTCTACATGAGATATTTCTTTGTTCAAATTCAAAACATTAAAAAGTACTTCCACTGTGTTTATTTTTATGTTTATTTTCAAATGAAATATTGTGTTAAAAGACTAATTTATTAAAGTAGTTTTTAAACTTGCCTCACTGAAAATTAAAAAGAATATGTATTTTGGTTCAAGCCAATCAACATTTCTTAACAGCAAAGCAATCTGTATTCTAGTTTTCTATTGTTTCTACAGCACAATAGTGAAACTCTGTGAAAGAAAGGTCTGACATTCCATTGATGTAAAGGATTATGTCACATGCAATAGTTTCAGTGATTGAATGGGTAAATAGAACAGCCATTCCTGTTCCTCAGCTCTTTTTTTTTTTTTTTTTAACCCTACGGGTAAAGATGACTTTTACATCTGGGATTTTGAGGAAATGACCTGTAGCAAAGGGATTTCAAATAGAAAAAATAACCATCATCACCTTTCCAAAATGCAAGACTCCTGAACTCTTCTCTCTTTTTCCAAACTAGCAAGAGTGAGACCTAAAATACAGAGCTATTGAAACACACATAGAAAAGCCTAAATCAGCAGCACTCTCTCCAGGCTTTAAGATCCACATAAAAGCTGGGGCATTAGCTTCTGCAGCTGCTAGAGCCACAGGCACAGCCGCTTGATCCATGTGGGGGATCTAGCCTGTGTCTGGCCCTAGCCTTCAGATTATTTTTCTATAATATTAATAGGGGATGAAACATGAAAGTGGCCAGACCTGTTAAATCTAAAATTTGTATTGCTACCAAAATGCAGCAGCTGCAGCAGCATCTCTCAGCAATGCCTACGATGACGCACTCTGCCAGAGGCACCGTCAGAGAAGCGGCTGGCAGCTGGGACTGGAGCCCCAGATGCCCCAGCCTGGTGCTGTGTGCCCCATGAGAGCCGCTTCCCCCAGCACTCCAGGAGCAAAGTAGTGGGGACAAGCCCCATAGCTGCAGAAGTAGCAGCAGGTCTAGTCAAACTGCAGAAAAAGTAGCAGTGTGAGTCTGACACTTAAGATTAGCTGAAAACTCTGTGAAAAAATGATTCTGTCATATTTGCCAGGCCATCATTACAGGCCATCTCCACTCTGCTGCCTGCCGTAGGCAGTGGGGAGGGACCATGTTCATACATATATCAACAGTTCACTGTTCCATTTTTACCTGAAAAGATTATGCTCATTTCAAATTATTGCATGCAATGCCAGTCAGTCAACTTTTTTTCACTCTTCAGATCACAGTGTTGGTTTCAAAGGGGTCTCAGGTCGTCTTTTATTGCAGTAGGAAGAAAGGGATAAAAGAGCTTAGTTGATTTCAGTTAATGGAAGCAAAAACTCGTCTTTGGTTTTGATTTTTAAGCTAGCTATGCTGATACAAATTTTATTTCTGGATTTAAAAAATATTTAAAAATAGGGGTTTAATGATTATTTAATACAACTAACCATGGAAACATTCTCTTAATTTAAAATAAAATTATAAGGTAATGATCAAGGCAAGTGGGCATTTTTGCGTGATAAAAGTAGAAGAACTGCTGACCTGATATATGCCAACCTCCATTATCTTTGTTGGTAGCTAACCTCCAGGTATTGCATTAATCTGAAGCTATTATTACAATTGCTATATATATTTCAGTGCAGATGTCATTGCTATAGATGGTATTATAAATTCTTTATCTTTGTGAGAAATACACAGTCTTTGAAGATACTCTTAAAATCCAGTAATTTTGGGAGTATCCATAGCAAATTGCTTTAATCAACTGATTGTCAATTCTTAATGAAGAATTGTACTAATATATCAGGGATTGGTGGTTGGGTTGAGGTTTTTAAAAGAAAGGAGTGCTTTTAGAACTATGACTTTTCAGCATCAGTGAGCACAGTGCAGATAAACATGTTGCACTAAAACAACACTTAAATCCACATCACCATTTTTTTCAATGGGAAATTATAGACATGTCTGATCACATGGTTAGAAAAGGTGATAGACTTTTTCCCTGAATCATGCAGTAGTGATGCCTGTTTCAGCCACCACCCAGTTGCTTCTCCACACATGTACCAGAATAACCATACCTGTGACTAATTCTACTAACATCGGTTTACTTAAGTATGGTTACTTAATTGCATGCCTACTTATTTCCCGGATTAGACACTTATTTCTAGTATTTCTAGAAACATATTTTCATGTGTAGTGATTTAGTGCTTACAAGAAAATGTAAAAGTCTAATTGATCACTTTAAAAACAGTGCTAAGTCTTTGAGTAATTTATTGCTATTTATTGAATTCTTCTTTAAATACTCCAGTCTGTAATCACTGATATGAGAGTAATTTGCTACCTTTCGAAGGGATGAAACAACAATTTAGAACACCATAAATTAAAAAAAAAAAAATTAGCCTCTCAGTTACCATTATTCTTCCAAAAGAATCTATTAAAAATTTATTATTTTTGAAGTTTTAGTGAGAACATATTAAGGAAGTTGTTTTTTCAATTTGCTTGGTTCAATGCAATCTATTCTGGTGAGTTGCCAAACTGTTTTTAATATCTGAAATCCATTTTAAGTGTCCAAAAACTATCTTTCAGAAATCCTTGAAATGACATGTAGCTTTTAGAGGGCTTATTTTGGGCAGTTATTAACTTGTGAAAGCACTCTCCTGAATTCACACAGGTCCTTCAGTATCTGCAGCCTTTGACTCCGTCCTATTGTCACTTGAAGGTGTCTGTGATTGGTGGGCAGGTGGTTTGCTGCTAGTCTTTCACCCTGCAGTTTGAATAACAAAAAAGTCCTCCAGGCCATTTAGTGCAATCTGTTAGATGTCAGTCCCACATCTTCTGATCATGGGCATCTGCATGATTCACAAGACTGAATGATAGCTGTGGAAGAGAAATACATTCAGCAACAGAAGGTCCCCTCACAAAAGATCCCTTAATGGCTTTGTCAGATCCAAAAGAATTCTTTCCTTCTTCCCTCATCCTGACCTGCCCCTGTTATTTAGTAATGTTCAACATGAGGATTCACAATACACATAACCTTGTGATTAGCAGCCAAGTAAAACTAAAAAATAAATAGTTGGAAATTATGCAAAACAATGTGGAATATAAGTATGTAATGGTCTCCATTCTGTGTATACTTCTAAGTAGGCTGAAACACTGGTACCAGTAAGAAGACAAGGAAGAGCTACAATGTAGGAAATTATGCTGGATGCATGACATGATGTAGATAGAAAATGATCAATACATTTCAGGCATGGGACAACTGAGAAAAACAATTTTAAATATAATAATTATACTAATTTCAGACAATGACATCACTGAAATCATCTCAGGATTAAGGGACAAAGCCTCATATATTATAACTTATTATTGTGACATTGATATCGATGGAGATATGACAATTTATGCAAGCTGAAGATCTGCCCCTCAGCAGCTCAAATGTTGTTTCTGTGCATTGCTGAGCCAGTACACTAGTAAAGCACTCCTGGCTCTTATTGCCACCATATCTGTGCTCACCACCTAGCTTACCAAGTAAATAAACAAACAATGCTCTCCAAGAGAGATTCTGAAATTGAAGATCTTTTAAAAAAACACATGAAAATCAATGAAATTAATAAAAGAAGTCTACTGATGGAAAAAACATTCTGAAATTTGAGTTTTTTTTTTTTTTTTTTTTTAAAAAAAAAAAGAAAACTATAATAGCCACAGAACACAGTGAATATGTTATCATCATGAAAAATATTGATTTATGTGCCCTAACAGATAAGCTAACCAGATGGTGGGTTACAAAAAATGAGCAAGAAAAGCAAAAATATGGTTCCCTCTTCTCATTTGATAGGACACAAGAGCTGAGAAAGTTCAGAACTCAACTGACTCTTCTTCATCTTCAGTCCTCTGAATGGATCAAGAGTATTTCCTTTAGCTCTGTGCAAAAAAATGTCCTGGTCTCATCTGCATCATTAATGTACTGCACTGAGAGAAGCTTGTCTTAAAAGACAGATCATTAGATAATATGCCAGTGTATTCTAGCTTTTGTGAACAGAATATTGTATTCTTTAAGAAAAATAAAGAATTCATGTTGCTGTTATCCAAAAGCTGCAATATGTCCTTCTTTAACCATCGATTTAGTATCAGATTCAGTATCAGAAGGTAATTTCTAAGTTTACTGGCCATGCCATGTGTTATACACTATATTTCTTTAAAAATACTTATCTGCTCAAGGTAGATATGTTTTATCAGATACTGGATCACTGCATATAGGCCTGATCTACACTACTAATGTATCTTTCTGTCCATAATAGAACAAAAATAATTTCTTACTGAGAAAATAAATCTACCGAAATGAGTGTTAAAAATTTTTGTTCCATTTTTTTCTTCCCACATGGGTTCTCCTTTTAAGTTCACAGGTTGAACATTTCTTTCAATATAATAGAAGACTAAAAAGTTGATCTGAAAATACACTTGAATTCTTGAATTTTCAAAATTATGTTTATTAGACTATAATCTCAATATCAACAATAATTAGGTCCCACTGAGCTGGGATGAGAATGAAAAATAGAATATAGGCCGTGCCACATACTTTGAAACAAAATGTTTTGGACTTTGTTTCTTCAAAATCTAAAAGTAAAATCATAAACCCCACTCAGATATGACTTAAGCAGTTATGCTGAATTATCCTATTGAGGCTTCTTGTATGCAAAACTATTGATAAAACATCTCTTTAACATTATAACTATATTCAATTTTTTCTTTCTCTACTTTCTCATTCTTCACCCTCTGTAATATCTCTGCTAATGGTCTTCCATCAATAACTTTCAGGAAACTCTAATTGGGGAAGCTGAGATTTTCCACAGCTATTGAGATATTGTTGCCATAGAATTAGAACCTGAGAAGACAGAATCTGAACACTGGGCTCTGTAGCAGTACCAAGGTCCAAGAAAAGTCACTTTAAATGTGAAAAAGTACAGATCAAAGCTTCTGGGATGATTAAGGGACTGGTAAGCCCTTACAAGCAGATATTTAAAGTGTCTGAATTGTTTAGTTGCGCAAAACAACTGAAGTCTGAGCACATATGACTGCTGCCTAAAAAACATGTTGGAGTAAATATTTAGCAGTGATATTGTAAGCTAAAGGACAATGTTGTCACTAGGAAAAAATGATGATGACTGGAAATGTATTTAGCTGGAAATGAGACAGTTCTAAACTATTAGAATAACGTGTTTCTGAAACTGCCTTCCAAAAGGACCACAGAAGTCAGAACTCAGTAATGAGTTGTCTTAGTAGTTATGGAGTTAGTTATTTATTCTTTCAGTATTTGGAAATGTCATTATGAGTTCTTGCAGTTACATGTGTGTTTTGAATGGAAAATCTACACTTAACATGAAAATGACTTAGAAATATAAAGAAGTTATCTTTCTTGTCTAGGAACCCTAGTGTTGAACAAGGACCTGAAAAAACATAACTGAAATATGGTCCATATCCAGACATACTATGCATCTTCTTGCCTGTCCATATTATAGCATTTTTTCACAGTCCTGATAGATTCTGTCTTGATAGAAACTGTAACTGATTGAAAATGGTTTCAGAAAGTTGCTCCCTTCAGCGTTCCAAGCCCCGGTGGACAACAACTTGCTTTCTTTCTTTCTTCATACTTTCATATCCTTAGAAAAAGTGAAAGCAAGTTATAAAATAGCATTATTTTAAAAGGAGGCTCAACAGAAGAGCTCAGTATGAGGGCAGTGATGTAAATTAATTACTATGATTAGCAGTATTGAATTATTACATCTCATTTTGAATGATCTTTTATTTCCATCATTAACTCTAAATAACTTTTGGAAACTATCAAAATATACATATATTCTTACATCAACTCTTCAGAGATGTGTCTGCATGTGGACTTTTCTTCTACTGAATTTTTATTAATGAAAAAAAAAAAAAAAAAAAGCTTGGGACATAACTCTGAGATGCAGCCGTCAGAGAAAATACACTAGAAATCAGTATTTAGAACTTTCCTTTATAATTTGCTATTGCAAGTAGCCAACCATCACCAATGTTCTTTTCTATTTCTTAGAGATCAACCTATGTATAAGTATAGTCCACTTTCTCTCCCAAAGCAAGCCTCACTTTTACGGAGTGGAGCTTTACAGATTTCTTTTATCTTTTTCAATAGATTAGACAAGAATATGTCCCTTCACGAATACAAGGGTGCATTTTAATTGTATGCACATCTTTACACATCAATAATCAGTGTCTGCTCTGTGAAAATCTCAGCTTTATAAAGGAACAGAAAATAGTTGTAGATGAACTGTAAATTAAATTGTAATTCCAATAGATTCTGTCCTTTGGGCAGGCAGCTATATGCTAGATATGGCCTTTAAATCCTGACTAGACAGAGAACTTAAATCATTACACTTATTTAATCCTCTCTCTATTTAGCAAAGCTTTTAAGCACATTCTTTGCTCAAGAAAGGCTCAGGCTTTGATAGAAATTCAACAGAAAACGATCATAAATGAAAATACATTAAAATATAAAACTTGAAAGAATTAGAGCACTGCATTTGCAAGACATCCATTCAGATGGGATTAATGTAAGAAATACAAACTATGAATTTTGCAGCAGTTTTCAAAGATATAATCTCTGGATTTTTAAAAAGTTCCATAATTCTGGGCCTGTGTTCTTTTATCCCCAGCTGTAAATAAACTTTAATAAAACAGTAAATGTCAGTAATCTGAAACCCATTTTTAACCTGTCTTCTGTACTACCCTGACGTCTACAGTAACGATCTTCCTCAGATGGAACACAGCTGATCAGGGTCATTTACTGATAAATGTATTTCAGAGGATTTTTCCCCTCTATCTCAGTTTGAAATTCTTATCCTATAATGGTGTGTCCTTGCAGAAAATGCTTTTGACTCCCAATTATTTATTTCTTTGTGTCTAGTCTTGCAGTTTTACTGGTAACTTTCCATTTCAAATATATACGACTAACATCTTTCTTTTATGTAGCTATAGCTGTACAGGTATTAGTATACAGATTAGAATTTATTTAGGAATAAAAATACTTTAAAGATTACTTCATAAAGAATTTTAAAGGGTTTCAAAACAGAGATTGCATCAAAGTTGGTTTTTTTCTGGTTTTGTTTTGGTAACAGAAATCAGAATCACCATCTTGTCCCAAAGAAATGAGGCATCTTTGATCATGCTGTTAATACATCTTTCTCTCATTTCCTCTCTGAGTGAATCTTTTGTTTGTCTGGTCATTTGTTAGCTCTTTAGGTAAGCCTTTATAAGGATGAAAAAAATAGAAAACTGACATTGTTGCTTTAAGTTGATTTTGAAGACTAATGAACTGTGCCAAAGGAACATCTGTCGTACTGTGAGAGTTCTCATCAGAATCTGGATGATCTCAAAAGCTGGTCAGTTGAGAAGCAGCGAAAGTTTCTAATTTCTCAGGTTTTCAAGTACTTTAAGAACTACTCAGCAATCCCAAGAAACTTCTTCCAAAACTTTCAAGGTTCTTTTTCCTTTATTTATTAAAAATAATGTCTAATATAAAAATTGTCAATGAAAATTTACAATCTGGCAGTATTTGCCTAGGTCTGTGCAGAAGATAGACACATGTAATATCTGAAAGGTTTTGCCTGCATCCCTGTCCACTTCCAGTCCATGTTCACCCAGGCATCTGTCTGCCATTGTGTAATCACCATCACTAGCTCTTCACCCAACTCTGGGTATATGCATTGCATATAGTCAATGCCACTGTAATAATACCAAATTACAAGTTGGAACACATAGTTCATTCTATTTGCACTTGCTTTACGTGCTCAGTATTACCGCAATTATTATTTTTTTTTTCTTTTTCTTTAAAAAGCTCTAGTCTTCCTGTTGGAATAAACCTCTCTCAGACAAAGCAACCATTTCTCGTTTTTTTCACAGTAAGGACTTTGATTTTGTAAAGTTGCAGTGATCCTCTAGAAAGACACCACCAACCTTTTTTAAAGTGTTGTGATGTAGCAAGAGAAGCTCTGAATGTTGCTGTTTCCCATAAGACTATCAATAAGACAGGAGATGTCACAAGCGACATCTTGGATTTCTTACAATTGCATTTTGAAGCTTTTAAAGTTTCATTTTCTCTTTAAAATGCTTCTTTGAACATTACCTGTGCCCAGAGGAACAGTTTAAAAATGAAAAACAGGCTTTTAGAGCTTCAATTGCAGCCACAGGGGACTCTATATTCTTCCACTGTTGCTTTGCTCTAGTATTATGCTTCTATTAGCTCAGAATATAAAGACCTGATAATGCAGGCCCCTTTGGAATGCCTAAGATTAACAATGGGAGTTCCACCTTGGAGGACCTGCAGTATTATTTATTTGCCATCACATTGCATCAGTTATACAAAATTTAACTTTTTCTGTAGAAAAAAACTTTTAATATTTTTATTGAATTTAGACAATAAGAAACAGTCAAATTAAGTTTTTAACTATTTGCTTGTAATCAGGGATGGATGTTATTGTTATCAACTGTTCTTTTCTTAGTTGAATCTTATCTTTTTTTTCATTTCTGTCTCTTTTGAGTTTTATAAGAGATAAAAGAGGCCCTCAGTAACTATTTCCAGATCAGTCCCTTGTCAAATAATTCAGATTACATAGAATTTATCACTGTATGTGCAATCTGCTGGAAAGAAATATCCTAATAGGAAATCCAGTCTATTAAGTAACTTTTCTGTAGAAGTTAAAAATACTGAGGTAAGTTATTGCAATAACACTACTCATGTTAGTATGGAGTGCTGGATAATACTCTACCATAAGAGGTTAAGGACTTAGTGCTTAAAAAACATTACTATATATGGGCAATATTTGTAGAAAAGCAGGTCAGATTGTGAAAGGTGGAAGACGTGTATATGATGAATTCACACTCTTTAAACAGACAGATAATGGCAAGTAAAAAGACAGTACATCAAGAAGAATTCTAGCATATCAATCTATATATTGAATTCTATATTCTCTGAGAAAATTCATAAACTTATTTCAAGGGCTGGAGAATGTTGATAAGTATCCAAAATATTCTGGGCCTTCAGTCTAAATATCAAATGCTCAACAGTATTTGGTCCAGAAGTATATTTAGATTTTCATAATAGGCCTGTCACTCTCTGTTGTCCAATGAAAATATGCTCACTACTTTTGTTACATTTTTCTGGGCTGGATGTTTCATTTATCAGCTAAAGTATTTCCTGCTTCTCAAGGTCTCAAGGGGAAAAAAAGCTAATTTAGGATACCCCTAAAGCTCAAGTATTTGTTGGTAGAAATAGAGGCTTGTCATTGTGGATGCATAATAACCTTGCTGGTAATTATAGCTGACTATGCCAGTGGCTCAGTTAGGGAGATTATCTGTACTGTTAGCTTCTAGAAAGTCTCTGACATCAAATCTACCCATTTGATAAATTATTTTCCTTTATATTAAAAGATAGAAGAGACAGTTCCAATATAGACATGCTCAAAAGCTTTCTTTTCCTTTATCTCTATCCTGAGACAATCCATAGGGGAGCACTTTTTCAAAGTGAGAGCTCAGTTGGAACATGTGTATCATATACATTATGATGTTAAAGAAGGACTTTGGGATCACAGATTCAATTTCTGTAAAAGCAGAAGGAATCCTTGCGCTCACATAATCTGACCTCTTGTTTAAAGGAAACCATAGGCTTTCCCTGAATTAATTCCTGTTTGAAAAGGTTGTCTTTAGAAAAAAATGTAACCTTTATTTAAATATTTCCATTAATGGAGTTCTCCACCACAACTTTTGTTCTAGTAGTTAATTATCTTTGCAGTTAAAATGTGCATGTTGTATCTAGACCAAATATCAAGCTCCAGCTTCCAGAAGCTGCATCTTTCCTCAGATCCAGAAGCTGGATCTTTCCTCAGATCAAGTGTCTTCAATTGTCAACATCTGGTTTCTTGTGTAAGTATTTATACATTGTGGTAATTCTGAGATACTGGGCCTAATAGAGTCAGTTCTTTGAGAAACTGTAATGTCTATTTCCCAGTCCGGGAATAATTTCCTAGCATAATCTAAATCAGAAATGGCCTATGGGAGTCACTTGGCTTGATGTCTCAGCTCAAAGTAGAGGCAATCTATTTCATGTTGCCCCAGCTGAGTTTTAAAGATTTGTAGGATAGGAGATTCCACAACAACTCTGAACCCCTATTTCAAATTTTGACAGCCTCCTAAATCTTTTTCCTAGTATCTTCTCAAAATTTCCCATCTTGTAATTTGTGTCTATCATTCTTATCATTGTACTCTTCTGAGAAGAATCTGGCTTCTCCTCTATGGCCTTCTGCTATGTAGCTGAAGACAGAAATAAGATTCCCCCCTTAACTGTCTCAGTTGGACTATGGTCTCTCAACCTGTCCTCCACATATGTGTTCCTTCTTTGTGGCACTCTGCTGGAGCTCAAAATTGGACATGATACTCCAGATGCAGTCATACAAGTGCTGAAAAGGCAGGGATGTTCACTCCCCTCTGCCTGCTGGCAATGTTTTTTCTAATATGTCACAGTATATGTTTGGTTTTCTTTGCCACGAGGACACACTACATATTCATGTACATATTGATATCTACTGGGATCTTCCATATCCTTTCCTCCATATCTGCTTTCTATCCATTTGGCATCCAGCCTGTACTGTTGCAAGGGTTATTCTATTCCTGGTACAGGACTTCGCATTTACCTTTATGAGGCCTGTGTCAGCCCATTTCTTCAGTCTGTTGAGATCCTTCTCGATAGCAGCCCTGCCCTCCAGTGTGTTGTCAGCTCTTCACATTTTGATGGGACTCTGTATTTACTGAGGGTGCATTTTGTCTCATCTTTAATAAATACATTAAACAGCATCTACCCCATCTATTTAACACAGCAAAACTGCATTTACATGTGTTTTCTCTGAACTATTTACAAACTATATCATCCTTCTTTAACTGAGGATGATGACAATAAAAGTGTTTCTGAAGGGGTAAGTCTATTGTGAAACAGCTGCCTATGCTGATCCAAGGATACCCTTTACATAGGTATTGCATTTGCCTTTTGTTATGTGAAATCAAGTACAGCTGTTTATCTCTCATAATGCAAATCCTTTTTATTTTTACTTCTTCTTGGATAGTTATTTTTTCTGTAAAATATGCTTCTTTGTTAATATGTGGCATTATTAAAATTTATGTTATATATTTATACTCAGTTTCCAAAGCAAACAGGGTTACACAATATTAGTGACCTCTATTTTTCATTATATAAAATTTCTCTCAGCCTTTGAATCATTTGTGCAAGTTTTTTGTGTATTTTTTTCTATTTCATTGTTCAAATGTTTTAATAACTGTACTAAGGACCTTACCAGAAGTAACTGATGATGCTTGCAGTCTCAGAGACACATTTAAATGTTTATTCTGTACCTCTTAATCAAAGTGACAGATAGAACCAAAACTTATAAATGACATGTATTACATCAGCAGTATTTCTTTATTCAACCATTTTTCATTTCATCAGAGGCTTGTCTTTCTCTACTCTGAGAAGATACTTTCCAATTATATTATTCATTGACTTCCCAATAGAAGAAAAAGAAGATATCAATTAATTTAGGAAAATAAAATTATCTAGTTTACAGATCCATCCAGTCAGTAACTTTCCCAATATGGAGAGAGCACACAGTGACTAAGCACTTGTGACATCGGAAGATACCAGAACTACCATACCTTTCCTGGTGATCCTCTCATCACAGTTTACACCTTCATTGTGTTATCATGAATAGGCAGTCAAATGAGGACAACATGGGAAAAATCCCAGTTGTTCAGTTTCTAATGACTTATCAAACTTTGTGAGAATATAATTTTGGGTATAACTGTATTCTCCCACAATATGGATTTCTATTTCTTGAAAAGTAAGGACTCGATCCCTACGCAAGATTTTGTATTGGCACAACAAAATATGAGGACAGCTTCATGCTGAACTAGCACATTATTTTTTGTGACTAGGATGTTGCAAAATCTTGTTTTCATAAGCCTTCTTTGGTCACTTTGAGTTAGCAACATACATGAAAACCAGCTGATAACCACAGAGTACATTTTACATATGATAGGAACAGTAACCTTTGGAGGAAAATTCTGAAGACAACCTTATTTTTTTATTATTAAGGAACACTATTAAAATACACAGGATCACATCTAGTATTCAGAGAAAGAATGTCAAAACAGGAAGCACTATGTAGCTATTTACTAACTATTGTTTATGTTGATTTTCAATGCACTACGTATCATGCTTTTATGCTTCAGCATAAAGTGTGCTAGATGTCATCATGAAGGATTTCTCTAACTCATCATACCAAATACCTGTCTCACCATATAAATATTTTTCTCATGAAGGCAAATCATCCTGTTCATATGAAAAGAATTACATATTTCTCCCTTAATTTCAGCAATGTTAATCACAGAACAAATCTAAAAGAAATGTTCAGAAAATTTTTCTACATACTACCCATTTCAACTACATACAGCATACATAAGTAACTTTAAGAATAACCCAAGAATAGTAGAACTAGCAATCAGGAATAAAGAGCTCTGTAGATGTTTCTTTATTGACATTTGTTTTGCAGTTGCTGCAACTACGTTGGCTCTATCAGACAATGATAGAACTTGTTCACTGAGGTATGTTTAATTCTATGTAGAGCACTGTGAGTGACTACAAATGTGGGTATTTGTGTAATATTTTGGCAATTAAAAAAATCTATTGTGAAAAATCATATAACATTATTTTGTATATGCAGTGTTCTAAAATAGTTTTAACTGGAAATTGATCTTATATTTTCACGGGGTATCGTCGTATTTCAGTTTCATAATTAACTTGAACACTGGAGTCCATATGGAAGATGAGCAATATTTAATAGAAATAGCCAGTTTGCTTGCCAGAAAAAGAAGTGCTGTTATTGTGGAGATATTTGTGCATTACATAATTCATGATTTTTGTAGAAGACATAGAGTTTTGCCTGGAAACTGTTCTGTGTTTACATTCTAACCAAGGTATGCCAGAGTTCCAGTAATGAATAATGCAAATAACATGGTGCCCTTAGTGAACTAGAGATCAGAAAATGCAGCTGACTTTCAGAACCAGCTCATTAGGAAAAAAATAAAAAGATAAATGTAAGCACAGCCCATCACCTTGATGGGAAAACAGAAAAGACAGATTCTACTTCACAACTAATTTGTAAAAACAAGCTTGCAAAATTTCTAGTTCCTAAAGCCTTTAGGCAAGCTCAGAACTAATTAAACAAAAAATGATCTGTTACATACTTTTCAGATGAAATCGTAAGATATTTCATCATGAAAGTTTATGTAATGCAAATGTGGGCCATCAGCAGTATAGAACTTCTAAAAATGAAACCATGCCTGTGAAAGACACAATAAGCCTGACTCATTACAGCACTGCTGTTTGCAACTCTAGGATGTAGTTAAGGTGGTGTCAGCACTTTTATTATATAACAGATTTTGGGTTGTTTATTACTTAGCTATAAAAAGTTAATTCAGGATAAATCTAAGTGCACAAGGTTTCAGGTATTGTTTTGTTTGTTGTTTTTTTTTTTTTTTTTTTTTTTTAGTAAGTTTGACTATTTTAAACTTTGAATAATGTACTTACCATTGAACAAATCTGCTATCTGTGAAAGGTGCTGAATTTACAATTTTCATTTAGTGTCCAGAGCATTTACAGTATTATTGGTAAACTCATTCTTCACCGTCAAATTTTTTCAGCTGGTATGTTTTGGGATTTTTGAAAATCAATCTTCTGTCACATTGTCAGTTTGCATCGTGAAGAGAAGTCATATGCAGATAACTTCTGGGGACCACTTGAAATACTTGTAGTAATTTAGAAGTGGTGTCCCCAGCATGGTACTGTAAACACTAAAGGTTTTCTTGCCAATCTAACAAACATCATTTGTATGCGTATGTGTATCGCCTGAAATTGATGGACAGATTTTTATGTCATGCCTGCTTTCCATTCAGCTTTGCAAAAAATTGATTTAAAGGTTGATTCATCATCTGTACAGAACAGAAATGATAGCCATTATATATGCAGTAATAGGTCACATATACAGCCTTCAACACTGCAATCTGTTTTACTAGGTGAATGAATGATGAGTAAGATATCTCATTCTTCTCTAAAAGCATATTTAGGTCTTTAACTTCTCTGACATAGCATTAGTTACTATGTGGCTTCAAAATCCTATTGATCAAGGTGAGCACATAAAAATCACTAGTATGTTATACTGGTGGAAGATGGTCTAAACTTTAGAATTCACACCCAATTAATATATAATATTAATATAGACATTTCTAAATCAGCTACTATCTTTCCCCATGTACATAGTTACATTGATTAACAGGTCAGTGAAAATATTACCCAATTCATACATATGCTAAGTCAAAGGCAAGGGAAATACGATGGCATACTGTATTTGCTCTTTTTAGACAAGTTCATTAATTTCACATACAGTTAACCCATTTTGGTTTTCTACCTTTTTTTTTTTTTTTTCTTTTATCTTTCTTTATGATTGCAAAGAATAGAGAAACATAACCTTCTACCAAAAAAGTAATTCTCAGGATCCACTATTGCCTATGGCTCTCTTCCCTTCTTTAACCAACACCTTTAAGTGAGCGTCGTGGTTTGGGCCTGGTCAGCAGCCAACCACCACGCAGCCACTCTCTCTCCCTTCTCTTCCAGCAATGAGAAGGGACAGAGAGCCAGGCTTGGGGTTCGAGATAGGACTGGGATGGGGAAAAATTCCCCTTTATGGTCACGAGTAAAAGGCAGACTCGTTAGGGGAAGAAAAAAAGAGCATACATTTATTACAGACACTAACAACACATAACAGAGTAGGTCAGTGAGAAGCACTGTCACATCTTGAGAACACCTTCCCCCCACCCCTCCCTTCTTCCCGGGCTCAGCTCTGCTCCTGATATCTCTACCTCCTCTCCCCAGTGGCGCAAGGGCAGGGAATGGGGGGTGCACTCAGTGCTACCGCTTCTTCCTTCTTCGGTCGGGGGAGCTTCTAGAACTTGTTCCCCCTACTCCATTGTGGTCCCCCTCTCACAGAAGACAGTCCTCCACAAACTTTCTCCAACATGAGTTCTTCCCATGGGCTGCAGCGTTCTCCACACTGCTCCGTCATGGGTCACTAACTTTCTCTGACTGGATTCTCTCCCACGGCTGCAGCCCTTCCCGAGCTGCTCTGGCGTGGGAACCCCCTGCATGCTGCAATCCTCCCAGCACTGAATTACAGCAGCGGGGCTACCTTTTCCCACAAGATCCTGGCCTTCTTCGGGCACAGCACCTTGATCATCAGGCAGAAGCCACAGGCCATAAATCAATGTCTGCTCCACCATAGATCTCCATGGGTGGCAGGGGGGCCGCCCTGCCATCTCACCACAAGATACAGGGGGGTCTCTGCTCTGGCACACCTCCCCCCTCCTTTCTTCCTCCATTCCTCCACTGACCTTTGTGTTCACACAGCTGCAGCAATTCCTCCTCACTGCTTGTCACCACGTCCCTTCTTAAATACGTTATCACAGAGGCGCAGCTGATTGGCTCAGTTTTTGAGCAGAGGTGGAGCTGACTTGGAGCTGGGGGAGCTTTGAGAACTTCTCACAGGGGGCCACCCCTATATCCCCCTCCCCTGCCACCAAAAAAACTCCACCACTCACTCAACCCAGGACAGTGAGTAGACTGGTCATCTGCCTGGAATACTTTTGTTTCCCAGGCATGGTACTTTCAGTTTCTCCCTATCTTTGAGGAGTAATTTCATAGTTTTATTGTGCTTGTACATCAATTTATTTTCTGGTTTAATTTTTCATTGGTTTATTTTCTTTTCTAGGCATATATGCTGTTATGCCTTTATTCTCTTGCTGTTACTTTTTCTTCTTTCTCCCTTTTCCTCAGTTCATTTTATTCTTGCAAATTTCACAGTAGTTTTTCCTCTTTCCTAGATTCTGATCTACAAGTCTATAATATTAAAAGCAGTTAATGTACTTGAGTGAAGAGGATGATTATGTGTATTATCTATTTCTTGAAATAGAATTGCTCCTCTTGAAACTATGACATTGAGGTATGGTGTGAAGAAAGTTTCTTATACAAGAGTCAGTGCACACACTTCCATTGTCAGCTGTCACCACTCAACCAGTACTCCAAAGTCTTCCTGGTGTTTTCTGTGGTTCTTCCTAGTAATGAATTTGCTGTCAGATGGGAGGAGTGGAGTAGGCAGAGGAATTCCCTTTCTTTAGCATAAAGAAGGAAAAATTACTGGTTTGTTTAAGCAGAAAGGATGATCTCCATGTATCCATTTAATATTGCATCGTTTTAGTAATCTTTAACCTTCTCTTTGGAATACAATGTCACATCTAATGTCTCCTCAGAAAAATAAAGGTTTTGAAGGATTCCTTTCTGACATTAGAATCTTAATAGGCTGCTTCTCTTTTTATTTACATGGTGACAACTATTCTGAGGATCATACCACTGAAGATATCATTTTATTTCATTTTTATTTGTGCAAAATTTTAATTGAACATGTTTATTTCATAATTTTTATTTTAATTATAATCAAAGCTTAGATCTTAGACTGCAGTCTATGCATTTGGCAAAGAAATTCAACTGCGTCATAGAACAGCCTGTTAACAGGTTCAAAATGCAATTGTCATGAAGGAGAATCAGCTCTCCTTACAATAGTTTGATGTTTCTTTAATAACAGGGACTTCACAGAAGTAGATGACTAAGAATTCTGAGTCCTTTTGCAAAAGAAGACACATAATTGGAATTTAATCCTAAGACTCTGAAGTCTGTATCTTGGCTGTATCATGCCTGTGTCGAATCTTTGAATTTTCTAGCTTTTGTTACTTTGACACTTTGTATCACAACCTGATAAAGAAGGTTCTTCCTTTTTGTTATTATTGTTGTTCTTATTATGTAATTGACCCATTTCCATGTAATTTACTCAGGAACACTTGAAGTGCCTTTCTTTCTGCATTATAAATGTTTCTGATTTGCAATTCATTAAACTTTTCCCTTTGCAGATATGTCCCTAAAGATTGGGAAAATTTCAGGGAAGGTGGAGCAAAAAGCATTAAATGCAGCATGTTTAAATACTATGTAAAAGGGATTTAAAAAGGATTAGTTAGTGTTATGCAACTATATTTTATGTGTCATTGAAAATTTTATAAAATTCTTGAAAGATCCAAATATTGGGACAATGTAAGGGCAACTTTATACATATGTAATCAAACCTGAAGTATCTATATTTTGCTCATTCTGGTTACTCCCTTATTCCCAAAGCTTGCATATTTTTTAAAACTTGAATTAAAATTAAGGTTTATCTTTGTCTAATTCTAAATGCTAAAGTAGTATTCCTGATTACATTATTTTCATGTTCTCATTCACTTCAAATTGTACAATATCAAAAGTGCTCTGTAATGCACCTATATTTAACTACATAAATGAAAATAGACAGAAAGTTTACATATTTCATATGGATGTTAGAAGTGTTAGTAACTGCAAATACGAAAATGAATATAAAGGTTTATGTAGGAAAAATATCTGCAGGTAGGGGTGTAACTACTCTTTGATAAACAGCTAAAACAAGGGAGCTGAATCAGGTGAGATTTCCTTTTCTGTTTGTAGGAACTGACTAACTGCAGATTGTTGTGAGAAGAAACAATTACCTATCTGATCTAGTTCTTACATCACTTTCTGCCAAGAAGAGATTTTTATAAAAACAAGAGTGGGTTTGTTTTGCTTTGTTTTTCCCCTTGTGGATTTGAATTGATATTCTCAAGCAAGAAAATGCAGTTCTGTCAAGAGAAGTTACTTTAGAAGACCCTTTGCTCAAAAGGAGTTTTGACAGTTGCCAGTGCAGTTAGCCAGGTCAACTCAGATACCCATAGGGAAGTAAATCTCTCTAATTCATTGGCCCATGTCGTGGTTTGGGCCCGGTCGGCAACCAACCACCGCAGCTGGTCACCCTCCCTTCCCCCTCCCCGCCTGGGAATGGGGGAGGGGATTAGAGGGGTGAATGGAGACTTGCAGGCTGAGATAGAAACAGTTTAATAATGGCAATAAAACAAGAACAATGACGATGATAGGGGGAAAACAAAAAGAAATATATAAACAGGCAATGTACCGCGTAATTGCTCACCACCCACTAACAAATATCCAGCCCGTTCCCGGCCAACGACCCCGAGATACCAAGGTCCCGCAATCACAATCCCAGAAGTCAGAGAGCTCCTTCCCAACCACCCCTCCTCTATATAGTGAGCATGACATGCCATGATATGGAATATTTCACTGGCCAATTTGGGTCAGGTGCTGTGGCCGTGCTCCCTCCCTGCTCCCTGTGCCCTTGTGCACAGGCAGGACATGAGGAGTCAGAGAGTCCTTGAAGTCTCGGTAGCAGCTGAGAACACCAGTGTGCTATCAGCATTCTTCTCATACCAAACCCAAAGCTAAATCCAAAACACAGCACTCATCTAGTCCCTGAAAAGGAATATTAACTCTATTTCAGCCCAAACCAAGACAGCCCATTCAAATATGCCTTTGTATCCAAAAAACTTCAGCGATGGCATCATGAATGGAATAATTACCAAAGCGAATAATTTAAAGCAATCCTGAAAGCAATGGGAAAGTCCAGTTCATCACTGCCCCCCAATCTTTTCCATGAGAGAGAACTTGTTGACAATTTAAAAGATAAAGATTATTTTCTTACAGATTAAGCTATTTAAAGAATAAAACATGTCATGAAAGTGGCTGAATTTCTAGTGGCCAGAGTGCAGGCCCATCTGATGACTGGTCAACAGCCCAGCATTGAGTTACAGCCTATTCTGTCTGCAGAAGTGTTTAATGTTAGATTCAGTTAGGCTTAGACTGGCATATTTATAAGAATCATGAAAAAGAGTTACTTGTCTCAGAATAGTTGAAATGGACTGATGCTGAAAGCATTCTAAGACTTGATAGTATTAATGTTGCCAACTCCAAAAATACTAAAAAAGGAAAAAATATTTTCTGCTGCACTTTAAACACCTCCCTTTATGTTCCTGTCATCTTCTTTTTCCCCTTCTGTGGCAGAAGTATTGAATGTTGATGACAAGATGGATGAGATGAAATTGTCATTCATAGATAATTAAAGCAGGTTGCAATTACCTTACCAATATTACTGGAAGTAGCTTAAGGACTTAGAACACATTTGGATCAAAGTTCCTTTATAGTAGCTAAAACAAAATGGAGGTACTCTATATATTGATTTGTATATCTCTCATAGGAAGACCTTCTTATCACAGTCATTGCAAATGTTAATCCTAAATTAATTTGTTGTATGTCTGCATTCTACAGAGGTTGTGCATTGGGTTGAATTTTTCACCTTTGTTTTTCTCTAAAGCCACACTATCAAACACTGAAGAGAATGTGCAAATTCTGAAAACGTTTAAATGTAGTATTCTGTGGCAGTTTTTTCAAATAATACTTCTTTGACATCATGATTCCATCTATAAGTAAACACTGTTCTAATAGAACTGCACTTTTAAATCACACTGTACACACTACATTAATTAATTGTTTCCACAACTGTATTTGTTACAATTGCTCCAAATTTTAATAGATTGAGGTAAGGCTGACTTCTCAAACAAAATACCACTTACAACTGCAATCCAGCGCCAGAGCTTTTTCAGCAAATAAAAAATAGCATTTTTATCATGCTCACGGTCACAAAAATAGCATGGAATTAAAAAAAGGTATTAAAACCTTTTCCCCATCCTTAGATAGCTATGTAAGTCACCTATAGGCTAAGATTTACACCATATTTTTTATTCTTAGTAGTCAAGGAGTAAGATAATTGGTTTGTCTGACTGTGTATCTGTTTCAAAAGCAACAAAACAATGTATGCAATAGAATCTGAGGGGAAAAAAATCACGTTGTAAAATGATAGATAATATGCCCACCAGGTAAACTTTTTATATGACAGGGTTAGAGATCAAGGTTACAACTAATATTGTATTGCAGAAGGCTGTAATTGTCCGGAATATTTTCTGATTATGTTCTTATTTCTAAGATAGTATTTTGATGTACTGCAGCTCATTTTAGGCTCTACTAGGTATTAATAGAAACATGTCCTTTAGTATAAATAATCTGTTCCACACAGGGAGAATATATTGTTCAAAATAAGAAGACATGTTTCATTTTATAATTGGTCAAAAACTCTTGAGAAATAGTTGTTCATTCTGAAAGGTACTGTAGTGAATAAATTGCTTCTTCTGCTTCAAAAATATATGAAGTCTTATCTTTTTGATTCAGGGTTTACCTCAAAAAGTAAATTAAGGGACTAGGAGAGAAAAAAATTCTGTTCCTATCTTTTATTTAGTAAGCAAAATATTAAAGGAAATTACATCAAAGATCTAATACTGTGGATTTTGTTTTGGTTTATTTTGGCAGTGAACCTATTAATGCCTATTCTTTTAGACTCACACTTTTTTTTTTTTTTTTTCCTTGAGTTGAATAAAAATAAATTCTCTCTGAACTAAATCCTAGGAAATCTAATCAAAGGCAACCACTTCAGTAAGGGGAAGCAGGGGGTGGGGAGGAACTAAATTACAACTTTCTAAGAGAACCTAAAAAGCAAAATGGAAAAAAGCCATAGTCAATATAATAAATCATAACATCATAGCTTATTTGGAGGGAGTTAAGGAGTGTTGATTAAGGAGGTGTTGGTGTTAAGGTTGTAATCAGGCAGCCATTTCAAACCTTACTTTCACAGCCTGCTAACATGCAGGAATAACATTTATTTTGTGAACAGTTTTGTGACTGATGTCAGAGACAGATGAGAAAGGGATTTTTTTTCTCTTATTTCAGCTGTAGAACAAAACCATGTATAATAAATGTTTTATGAGTTATAAAATTAGATGTTTTATGATTTTTCTCCCTACTTCTCCATGATGAAGAGTACCTTTTCCAAATATGCAAATTAACATCTGTATAATCAGAACATCTGTATAATCAGAAAGTAAAATGGACTCTACATGTTCATACCAATATCTATGTGTGTACATACTCATGTGAACATGAGAATCTAATACACTTCTGGATGGGAAATCTGTAGCTAAAGGCCTTTTTCTTCCCTCACATTGTGTAAATTCAAAATAATTCTGCTGAATTCAGTAGACTCAGACTTACTGTAAGAGTGGTATCTCAGAGAAAAGAATCAGAAGGCTTTGATAACTTAGACTGTTGCATGCCTAGTATTTAAACTGCTAAAAAAAATCCGATTTTCTTACTACTTTGCATAGCTTAAATAGCATGTATTAACAAGCTGTAAGAAAACATATAGAATGACATCACCATGTACACCTGTATAAGAACATCATGATGGAACAAAGTCTTATTGTTCCTCTAGCAAACTTATGTTTACATGGGCAAATTCAAGTTCAAAATACGGTAGTTCGTTGCTTGAATTATGTATATGCCAAATATACTTTGTCAACAGAACTCATTCTAATCTCTAATTTTCATTTGAGCTACTCAGAACATACTAGTAATAACACTACTGCTGTTATCCTGAAGGTCTAAGGATATGTGAGACAAAATTCACAGGGGAAAGGTAATATCTTTCACTAGACCAGATAATACAGCTATAAAAAAAGGATAAACTTTTAGTCAGACAAATAGTATGTACATATATAATTTATAAAACAATCAAATGATGATATAGTATTGATAATTTAATCATTATTGTATACTAAAATGCTTTGCACTGAATTAAATATTGAATTGGAAGGGTTATGACTCAAACTTCAGCCAAGGTGAATGATTTGAGAAGATGACTATTTACTATATCTTGTCTTCAAACAAGTTTTGTTAGCAATATCGTTATGTTTTTCAAAATCTAGAAATAATGCATCATTAAATCCTTATTTAATTCTGTTCTGAATAAAATGCCCAGGAAAGCTGTAGGAGGGTAAAAAGAAAGCTCTAACTGACATAAATATGCCTGAAGAAGAGTAATCAAATGCAGGAAAGAGGCTGAGGGAATATCCAAATGTTTCCTTGACAGTACCCATGTTCTATGTTCTTTTTGTATAGGTTTGCTTTAGTATCTCTTATGAAAGATGAAATGGGACAGATGAAGATGGAAAGATAGGAACAAGAAAACTCCCTTTCCAGTCTAATCTTATTCCAGCTAAGGCTACTATATATTTTTTTTCTTAATAAAATATGACATCAAAAAGAATAAAGCTTCAATAGCATACATTAATTCCAAAGCAGGGAAACAAAACTGAAAGAAAAGCCATCAACAAGGATCTAGAAAGAGGAAATGTAAACAAACACCCAAGGAGAAGTAAGATGCTCTTCAACTTTATGACTCAAAACCATGGTGAATTAAGATGTAAGACTAGCAGATATAAAAGTTTTGATTAAAAAAAAAAAAATAGAAAAATACTCTTTACTGTACTTCCTAAGAATAATTAATATTCTGAGTGATATGGGTCAGGTATTTCAGATGGTACTTAACCAGATAAGGTAAAATGAGACAGCCGCACTAGCACATTATATAAGAAAAATTAAAATGCTGAAGAATGGCCCAGTTGAGCAATAGCTAGACCTTTGGCATCTCCAGCTCTGATTGTGATATAGCCTAATGGAGATTTGACATCATTTAATGAAGGAAACAATTCACAGAAAATTCAAAGTAGCTACCCACTCACCCACATGGCAAATATTTTGGAAAGAAAACAGAGTATTTTATTACTGTTCTTTTTTTTTTTTTTTTTTTTTTTCAATTTGTACATGGGTGTCAGTTGTTATTTCCGAGAATGCTTTTGAATTCATAGGTGCCCATAAATTGGCAGTATAAATATAACACAGATTTTTTAAAAATAAAATCTTCCTATACTTTCTTCCTTTAATTTTCCTAAAATGTGGAAGAAATTAAGCTTTTTAGCCCAGAGCACTACGAAACTATGAAGCTTCTAGATGAAGCTGCCTAATACCTGGCCAGTCTGAAATGGGTGCAAGTTTCGGTTTATCTGTGTCTTCTCATGTGAGCAGAGTATAGCTTATTTTTGAGAGTTTTACATAGCACCAGAATACATTCTGTAAACATACAAAATGTCCCGTTAATAATGTTTCAATTAGAACCACTGAGTACACCTGTATGTACAAAACTTAAAATGTTAATGTCTACAATTTCAAGAGGATCAGATATACTAGAAAAAAAAATGGTTTTATCTTCTAAACCCACCCATACTTATTTGAAAATTCATGTAAAAAGCATTTTAAAAGTAATTCCCAGGAAATGGAATTACTGCAAAACACAGAAAACGCTTTCTGTTCAGAGATACTTTTCAACTAGGCTCAGACCACGCAGACAATTGAGACACTGTGATCAGAACAAAATGCATGTTTAATGCTATCAATACTCCCCAAATCAAGGCCACTTCTTAGCAAATTACTTTCCACATAGCCATATTATGACTACACATTTCCCCATCCTTTAAATCAAATTGCAGCAAAGTTTACCTAACATACACTAATGATTCTTGGCACTTTCATATACAGTCCATTTAGGAAAAAGTACTATAGTATCTTCAGGGGAAGTTCAGGCTTATGTGGAAACCTACTTGAGGACTTCATAAAGCACACTGTGTTTTATGGGTCTATTATGCAAAAGTGTAAGTAGCCCTCAGTTCATAAAAATGAGAGTGTAGATTGTGCCACTGTATTGTTGAATGCATAATTGTTTTACCTACAAACACTCAGGCTAGAATTTAGCTACACAGGATCTGCACTGAGGAGATAATTGAATTATAAAGACTAATGTGATGAAATAATGTATTAAAAATTGGATTACATGTTCACTGCCTTTTGCACAGAAGATATTGAAACATACTGACAGTTCTGAAAGTACAAAGACTACAGTAGTGCTGACCAGAAATAATAACTTTCCACCTTCTAAATTTATCATATAGTGTAGAGAATAGAGCCTGAATTGCTAGACTCCAGGAGACTGCCCTAGGGCCTTTAAAGTTGCTTTCTGTTGCTGTATTGCACAGCAGAGAAATGCAGTAGTGTTAGCAACAATGACTTGATTGAAGGTCTATTAGCTATTACCTTCCTAAGCATTAAAAAGAACAAGCCCATAACTACACAATTCTGAAGTTGGGTAATCAATAATGATTTTAATATTTAATTTATTTTCATCTTTTTTTTGTTCAGCATTCACATTTTCATCTTTTTTTCTCAGAATGATGAAGGTTAGATTTTTTTTCTTAATATAATTGAGGACACTACAATCAAAGTGCTCATAATTGTATATAATTACATGTTGGAGCCAAACTGCGAAGAGAAGGTTAAGCACTTCAAGAGGAGAAGAAGGGATGTGAGCCTGGTAATTTCTCTACAAGCACCCTGGAGAAGGGTCATCCCACACTTTGTACTGTTGGAGGGCCAGAAAGTGCCCTTTTGGTGTGTTTCAAAACCAGAAGTGAGCATCATTCTGAAAGATTGAACATAAAGATACAAAATCATGGTCTTTTCTTTTATTCTCACTGGTCTGCAAAGACAGAAACATTAAAAAGGGAATAAGATCAGTGTCCATAAAGCCTTCAGTGTGAGGCAGAGATTTTGTGCTACTGTTTAACCCACAGTATTTAATATGTGGACATGTGTTCTGCACTGCTCAATTACAGTAGCTCCACATATTTTCATGGTTTGATGCCTCAGAATAGAATATCTTTTAAAGGACCTTCTGAGCATGACTAATTCCTTGCTGAATCAGCTAGACTGGTGGAGACGCAATTTTTATAGCTGCCTCAGCCTTTCATTGTAGAAAAGCTTCAAAATACTTAGCAGTGAATCAAACTCTGTGGTAACTTATTGGTAAGTTTTTGCTGAAACGATAGCATCGCTACAGCAGTAATTCCCATTTCCATAGCAAAAGTGTGTTTTACTTATCCAGCTATTTCAAAGATGGTATTGGAGAGGATTCATTTTTTCAATTTATATTTTCATCCATAAGACCATCTATTTTTTAAAACCTAGCATATTTTAGAAGGCAATTACAATGCTAAAATATATAATTTTTATTTCTTGGCAATGCCAAAACAAAAAATAATCATTTCCATTTATTGGAAATGAAACTAATCCTATTTGGTTTTTATTTTTTCCTTATTTCAGTCCTAAGGACAAGCTAAAAAATCTACATGTCAGTTTGAAAGTGTAGAGCCTTACAATTAAAACAAACAAACAAACAAACAAATAAATCAGTGATTTACTATGTAATGAGAAGTTCAGATTTGTACTTTCACATAACATGCTTCTCAGAAGAGCTAATTTCTGAGTTGTTCATGGTGTACAGCTCTCATTCACAGAATCCCTTAATGAGTATCATTGCATAAATAAGTAAATACAGTATTTATACCTTCAACCCTGAGAAAGCATTGCAGAAACAAATGCAAAACAAATACTCCTCCTTGAAATGGGAAGATTCCATCCACCTGAATTCTCAGCTGCATCTTTCATGTCATTTTTTTTAAAAAATATATAACTATAGCAATAAATTCAAACAATAGTGAGCTGCTGAAGATATTTGAAATCTGAACTTCATAACCACAAAATTTTGTTCCATAAACCTCTTGGAAGTAGTAGAAGAGTTGCCTCTATAAAAGTGTGATGGAAATATTCTGTTTTCTGTTTGAATTAATATCTTGTGAATACATAATCATCTCCTTCTGAATTTGTATGCACTTATTGCAGGAGATGAATCTTAGTTGTGTCTTGGGAGGTAAAAAAGGTGCTAAAATTGACTTGGTGCAAGAAGAGTCCAGTACCAGTCCGAACATGTCCCCCCTTCTAGAGTGCAAGAAGAAAAGGTTACTTTTCTGTACATTGTTGTTATTTATAATTTTCGGTCAAATTTTTAAGTAGGTGAATTTGATAATTTCATGTGATCGTATGACCAACTTCCTATCTCTCCTAAAGTGTCTTCTTTATCATGACATTTGCTTTTATTTATGCTCTGTTAATAGTAATTAGATAGCGAAAGGTGACCATCTCACAATTGATTAATTTATCTTTATCTGTGTGTTGTAATCACACAATGGTCTCAGAAAAACAAATTAAACATAAATTCTTAATCCTTTAAGTTTCAGAATAATGGAAGTCGGATGCCTTTCCGTACCATAAATTTACTCTGTTGTTTACTATGAATTGTGGATATGAAATACCATGCAGGAGTTGGGCTGAATATGTGAGGATTCAGATTAGTGCTATAAAGAATTACCTGAATTGAGACACAATTTAAAAAAATTTTTGGAACATATACATTTAGGAACAATATTTAAAACTCAGGCTTCCGTTCCTATTCTTGTAATTTCAATATTTTGTGGTAGCTATCACCTCTAATTATCAGGGAACTCCCACTAGTCAAGCATTTAGATATCAGAGTGACTCCAGTGGCAGCAGCTTGAACCCAATTAGTAACTGACTAAAAGTACTACAAACTACGCTCTTTTTTACTGGTAGAGGAAAGTCAAGTATATAAATCATAGCAAAACCCAAATTGCTTATAAACAACAATCTTAAATCACTGTGCAGTAGGCATATGCTGCTGTTAACTTCCTTAAAAATAACTTTTTGGATGTGAGCATATGTATCTATTATTAAGACAATGGTTTTGTAACTGCCTATTACCCTCTGCTTGTTTTCCCAGGACTGTGTAAGCATGTACATGGCTCTGAACAATTAATGATTTGATATTCATATTCCTGGTTTATCTCCTCTCACTATTTTGAGAGAATGCATTGGATAATATTTGTTGCCAGCATTGTAATGATCCTCAGTTGTTTCCAGACTCTCTTAGGTTGTTAATATTTCATACACAAACACACTCTGTGATCTGTAAAGATTTTTGTAAATGTGTATAGAGCAACAAAACATGTTTCACATTTGAGTTGAGTCATTATATTGATGACCCTAAACACAAAAATTCCAATGCGAATGAATCTTTCTTTTACTTTACAGATGCTTGATTCAGCCCCCAAAAGCTTAAATTAAGAGTACCCTCTGTTATGTAAGTGCTCCCATGCCTATACATTTCAGGTGCTTATGCACCATCTTTAATTATTTTTTTGTTAGTCCACTAAGTTGATGACCATTTCTATGATTATATTTTTTATTGAACTGGTACTGCAGACATCAAAGTTAGAAATAAATGAGTACCACTGAATATGGATAAGTGCACGTAACTACTGATTTGTTTAAATAATTTAGATTAATCTTTCAAAAAACAGGATTCACATCTGAGAAAGACACCTGTGGATTTTAGAAACCAGTTCTGGTAGCTGATTACAGTATTGTGAAGAATAGCTTCTTCAACAGCTTTATGCCTATAAGGTGCGCAAAGCAGCATGTTATTACTACTGAATGGGTGGTAAGAGCTTCATACTAAGGAAGTTAAACATCTCTCAGAAATGAAAGGATAGCATTCACAACTTCTATTTTAGCTTGCTGTAGAAAAGCTCATGAAAACTGAATGATCAGCAGGAACTTCGAGATGTTTGTCTGTTTTTATTTGCTTGCAGTATGCAAGACCTTCAAAATATTCTTTTATCTAAAGTATAATTAAGAGACAATGGCACCATGAACAGCTAAATCATTTAACTGTCTTGGCAAAAAAAGCTAATCTTGAATTAAATTCAGAAAGCTTTTGAATTAAGAAAATGAGGGCTGCAGTTATACTCCTAAAAGAAAGATTGTATTTCTAAGATAAGCTACAGAAAGCTTTATTTTGACTCACACAATTGTGTTACACACAAAATGTATTTAATGAAAAGGGGATCAATATTTTTCATAGAAATTGTCACATTCAAATTTCCTTTTTTCCCTCTGAACATTTAAGGATTTTTTTTTTCTTTCATTATTCTTTTCTCTGATACCTTTAAGTCTCAGTTAGTGATATCTTTAGTGTCTGTGCATCTGGCTCACAAAATAAATACCTTTCTACAAAAAACACCCCACTTGTTACTTCACAAAGAAATTATGATAATTCTACATTATTAAGACTCATAAGTAGATCAATAAAAAAAATAATAAATACAAATGCATTATGTCACAAGAAAAAATATTATGCTTCTGACACATGCTCACTCATGCAGGTGGAAAAGAGCAAATGAACTGGTATTAAGTTAAAAGAAATTTCTGGTCAAATCCACTCATTTTACTGAAAAGTCAATTTAGTAACAAGATTATTTTGACAATCAGAATAAGATGATCTAAATGTTATCATTACTGCTTAATTTCTAATACTGGTCTTATGATTTTAATTGATAATTTTATTTTTTCTGAGGGGTAAATTAAATTTAAAAAACAGTGGGAATTATTCACAAAGGCTTATGAGGTACTTGAGTATTTTCTTAGCATATAGATAGGCATAGCATTTAAGAAATATCAAAGGGAAAAATATATTTTGTTCAGAACCATATCAAACTAATAAGATGATTCTTAATTCCGTTTAGTATTATGTCATTGTATAACTGCATTGACCTTTGTGATAATGTCCAAGTTCACATTGGAAAACACAGCAGTGGTTAAATACGAGCTTAGAGACCTAATTATAAATGCCACTTAAAAAAAAATAATCTTGCTTCCTGTTCACCTTCAAACCTGAGACCATTTCCATTTATTATTTTTTTATTTCAAATACTTAGAAATATGTCTACTCTCTAGGCATTTTTTTTTTGTACATAGAAAAGTCATTAATCACTCCTACATTTTTTTTCTTTGTGAAATGTTTAAGAACTGTGAGTTTGATAAATACAACTTTGTTCTGTTTTGTGATATTTATCAAGTGACATGATAAGCTTTTGACATCTACATGACAGTTACAGATTTTGAATACATATTGATATAAACAGGTGGAATTCGCAGGTGAATTAGTCTCTCCTCTCTGTAGGTACTGTGGTGAGGCGAATCAAGAAACCCATACTTTAAATGATTCAGATACGCTATTATCCAAAATATATGACAAGAACTTAGATTTTCTGGATCAAGATTTGGATGGAGTGTAGCTGGGAACCTTTGCATGGTTTGAAGTGAAAAATTTTATCATATATTGGACTAATTAGCATGTATATATTTTTTTAGAGACAAAAATACAGTATGAATACTGTGTTGTTTGCATATGACTGAGATATATTCTGTGCCCAACATATGCTTTCTAAATTATTCAAGGGTATTTTTGGACCATCACTTGAACAAGACTGGCCATTACTCTGATAGAATTTCTGTCTCATTCTTACAGGTAGATTTGTGTAAAGAATATCTGTAATTGAGTAAATATGCTGTCATATCATGTTAAACTATGTGTCACTGACTTAAATTTATATGGGAGATATTTATGTTGTATTACCAGAAATCAATATTAGTGGTTTGTTGTGTGACATGAATAGAACCTTCAAAAAAAAAAATTACTTAAAAGCCACTATAAACCACAGTTGCAATTTTGAGCGAAGTAATATGAGATGTGGTTCCTTGTCACCTTCTCTTCTCCTCTGCTCAGATAATGCTTGATATTGCTTTTTTTCATTGTTAAACCTTTTCAAAAAAGTAACACTTTGTCATTATAATACACTGACTTTTCTAGTGAACTTTATTAACCCTTTTTTCATATATGACCTAGAGAATATAAGGAAACAATATGAAGCATTCGTACTCTTATATCTCCTATATGCAATATATCTTCTTTCAATAATGATAGAAAACAAGAATAAATAAATAAAATAACCCTATTTTTTTCCAGTTTCATCGTATCGTGCCATTAGTATAGCCATCTTTTGACTTAGAAAGTGGAGATAAGTTCCGTGATTTTTTTTTTTAATTCTAAAGAATATTTCTGCTTGATATTTGAATGGTATGCATGATTAGATGTGACAGAAACATACAATATTTCTTCCTTGATTGTTATAAGAAAACTTTAATTACCTGAATATTTGATAACCACATACTGCTATTCATACACATATTCAGTTTGTCTACATCTTTTGAATCCCAAATCCTCTAGAAGTAAATTGATTAATCTGAAACTCTGTATAGCTGATTTTTGTTTTGTTTTGTGTTAAATCTACATCCCAGAGCATTGAGACAAACTAGTCCTACTTGCATTTGTAGTACTGCAATTAAAATTCTGCTAGATACATGATTCTACCAAGAACAAATGAGCTATAGGATTTTGGTATGAGATTAATGTAGACTTAAAAAATAAGACTTACATGCACCTTTTTCATATGTTTTTGAATTTACTTATACATTCAACATATGTTTCAGTAAGGACAATTCTATGACAGCATTTTTTTGGCTGAGATCATTTATTCTAGAAAATACTTATTGCTTAATACCTTCAACAATTCCCATTAAGTAAATTAAAATTCATATCCATTCATAAATATTTAATTGAAATTTTCAACCAAAATCTTCTTGTTAAAGAACATACATATTGAAACTATTGAGATTAATAATTTCTGTGTGAGCTGAAAATGTAAAAAAGGGAAGCATTTTCTCCAGAAATGGGGAGATCAATTTTTTTCCTTTTTTTTTTTTTTTTTAATTTGTTTCATTTTTTTTTTCTGCAGGTATTTAAAATTTCGCCTAAAACTTCTGTCTTTCACTCTGAAATAAAGATGTGGGATAATAGTAAATCTATAAGCACTGCTTAACATTACTATAACCATTACAAGAAAGAATTTGATAGCAAAGCCAGGCTATGTATATCATTCCAGATGACTGACTATTTGGTTAAGTCCATAAAGGACTGATTTTATTTATTTATTTATTTAATAATTTCAACATTGTGGAAAACTATGAAATACCTCTCCTTTCTATACTGCAAAATGTAATCTTACTGGTCATTATTTTAAAAGTTCAGAATACTTTTGAGCACTGAAGTTCTTACCATCTGTAGAAAGTGCTGCTAGCTACAAAAGCCCATTCAGGAAAAACTTAATATTGTTTCTACCCGAATCGGAGTTGCTGTCTTCTACAAAGGCTTGAATCAGGTCTTTCTTATACTCTGATAGGAACATAAAACTTGAAGATGCTTTCCTGTTTGAAACTTTTTCTGCCATATTTTTAGCAGGTATTAAGATCCATTCTCAGGAAAACATCAGTCCTGTGTTACAATATAGTTCCACATAAACTGATCTTTTATGAATCCCTGCATATTCTTTAAAGTACACCCAAAGTTCAATCTAATCTAGATGGCATCATCAAATTTTTATACCATTACTATAATTACATTTGCACACACAACTCAATTACCAAAGATATGGATCGTTACCTGCACAATTTGATTATGAAATTTAAATCAATATATTTGATATAATTACAGTTAAGGTTACAGTACATTTTGGCACAAACCACATTATACATTACTGTCTTTTTATGCATTTTAATAATTCACTTTAATCCCATATACTTGAATAAAAAAGGATATTTTTCTTCTGGAGTAATTCCACTAAATGGGAGGAGATGGGAAAATATATTGTACATTAGCAACAAAAGCTAAGCAAATTATCTATCTTGCATTTTTTTTTAATAATCTACAGGCACATTGTTGTATTTTGGAAACAAAGAAATATCAATGCTGTGCTATTTTATTCTATGTTCATGGAAGCTGATCCATAGGAGGAAATTTATAGAAGGAGACATAGGCAAAGTTAAAGCCAAATTGGGTGTTAACACAGAACATGTGCTTTAATATGTTTGTCCAGGTGTCAATGAGTGTCAGATTTTATTCAAAGCTTAAATTTGTCCAATTCTGAACTAGCAAGTGTTTGATAGTGAGTAATTCATATATGCACACTAATTCATGCATGCACATAAACAGTCTCTAAAATACAGTGATTTGGGGGAGGCACAGCGGGGATTATGTTTACAAAATACAAACATACGCTTCTAAAACTGATTAGAACCAGAAGCAATTTGAGAATATCCGTATTTCATAGTGATGAAAATTTTCAGTTAAGGTATTCCTATGTAATTTCACTAAAATTAGAGTGCAATTCATCTCAGAATATTTCTGTACCTGTGCTGGAACAAAGCTAACGATACAGCACCACAAGACTTTTGTATTTTGAAATTTATTTTGTGACCTGGCATATTTTCACTCAAAGTGAAATGGCAACTCACTTGCTTCAAAAGAATGCATCAAATATATGTTTCATCTTAAACTTGATCTTAAATACCAGGGTGTTTTCTGTAGATATAACCTTTTATCTTCTTTATAGAACAAAAGATTAACAGTAATTTAAGAGTTTTTTGTTAATAAGCATTATTAACAAACACAATAGTAACATTTATGCTATGCTATTGAATGTAATATACCTCTCTGCAATTGCAGATTGTTTTACTGTAACCTCTTGATAGTCCCTGAATACTGTCCTTGAAATACTCATTTATTTTATTATTTATTTGGATGACCTGTGCTTTGGTGTCTTATCCAATGTAACAGACAAGTGGCAGGTTGATCAATGAAAGAACAGATTTTCAAAAAAAAAATGTAGCAAAGTCTACTTGAAAGGCTTACAGTTCCTTACTTACTTTAACACAGGAAAGTTAATAAGGTCCCAGCTTTGGATGAAGAACTATAATGTCTTGAGAAACACTGTTAAATTCTATAATAATATAAAGGACACATGAGTTATAAGTCCCAACTACTTAATTTTTTTCCCTCAGTAACTTGATCCAATTAAGAACTCTGTTCAAGGTGAAAGGCATTGAAAAATTTGCTTTAAATTAGAATTAATGTCATGTATGTTCATCCAATCAACAAGTTTGATTTCTTTACTAGGTTATTGGCCAAGTCTGGAGTTAGGATTTCTCCCTTCTCCAGAAATTTACTACTTCTTCCACTTAAGTGTTAAATCACTACAATTATGAAAGGTTATTTTGCAACTTAGACATTAAAAATGTAGTGTCATTTCTGTAATAAAACCCCTGATTTTTAGCAGTTTTCTAATATTGATTCAAAAAAGTTATAGATTTCAACTCTTAAAGTCACCTTGGGCCCAGGATTATCCCTTGTTTTCACCTTCTGATTTTTTCTTTCTTTTTTTCTGAGGTCTTGATGTTGATTTTTTTTCCTAATGGTTTTGAGTTTTGAAATTAAGTATAGGAAGTGAATATGTGTGTATATCCCAGTGATGTTTATGCAAAGAAAGATCAGTGAGTGACTGTAGAGGAGAAACAATTCTTGCTATTCTTTGTGGCCTCACTAGCTTGCTATATACTAGCAAAAAGAGAGAAAATGGGTATCATTTAGGTTTTTATCATGGACATCTTTTAGGTTTTTATTATGGGTAGATAGTATGCTCTGCAATTTATTATTTAAATCACATTTCAGATTCCACAGTGCAAGTTAATAAGCTATTCTATAGGAAGAGAATCTATATTTTTCCTCCGATGTATTAACGTACTTAAAATTAAGACATGTGGAAATATACTCTATGCTTGTGAACATAATATCTGATATCTAAATGAGGATAAAATATAGTCTTATTCCTTAGAATGGATTTTAATGTTAATTTTATTGAGAAATGGTTTAACAACACAATTTAAATGAATTTTAAAAGACTTATAATAATTTTATTTCTTTATATATCTGTTTAGTAAACATAAGTAAAAAGAATCACTGAAATTTATTTACAATCTTTTTGAGTGGGAATATTGGAGAAAGAAAAAAAATCAGTTTTTCTATCTTATCAGTTCATGTCCATGTATTAATTCTTCAGGGTTTACTCTTCTATCTGTGATCTATGTCCCATTAGCATGAGAGATCACAGTACACCAAAGAATGGTTCTATTGTTATCTCAGGTTGTATCTTAGTAAGTCTTCAGCTGTTTAGTCACGACTTTGACCCTCAAGGTCTTTTAATGAAAAAACATACATTTATAGAGTTACAGCTACCTATGCTTAAAATTGGATTGCTATGCTCTAGACAAGTCTACCTCTTATCTGAACCATATAAACTGTGACAAGTATTTTTCTAGCTGAAAAAGAGCTGCCTTATTGGGAGCATTGATGGTATGTGTTACATGAAATGTATGAGAAGACATCCATTGGGATGAAAATCATTCTGTTCAGCACAGGTTAAGAGATAGTTTCATTTATTACTTTATCACTTTAGGATGTTATTTAACTTTTTACTTTTGCAAAAAGAGGAACTTCCTACTGCCTAAGCCATTGCATTAAAATAGCTCTGTGAATTGAACAAATACATTATCCACTGTGATATGGAGCAACAATAGAGAAGATATGCCAGCTATGTCCTGCCAAGGGTAAAGATAGTGCTGCTATATTGTTCAATCTGGGGGTCCCTAGAAGTTGAACCAAACCAGTGTTCCCCTATTAAAAAGCAAGGGTTCCTACAGACTTAAATATAAAGCCAGATTCCACAGCTTAAAACTGTATCTTTGTGCACCAGCTAGAGCAGGGGACAAGTAAAATAAATTAAACAATAGGGTGCAGAAGTAATTTTTCTGAATAGATTCTGAAAGAAGTCCACAGCATTTAGGGTAAACATGGAGTTAACATTTCTCCCTGGTAAACCCCAATCTTTCCTTGTCATGTGAATCCAGAAACAGAGCAGCCATTATACACACTATCCAGATTTTTTCTAGATTAGGAGTCTATGCATTGCTTTAAAAAACATATGAACAGCCTGGTTCTATTTACAGACACTTTAATGAGATACAAAACCAGGACACTAGACTGTATTCTCAATATTTACAGTGCAATCACCTCAGTATGCATAGTGCACACTTTATAGTCTAAGATTCTGTCCTGCACAACTCAGAACAAAATTGGCTTTATATCCTTCCATCCATTCTAAAAAAATTAGTCCATTCTGTTAAATTGTTCAGGTCTCAGGTCCATTACAGCCACTGGGCTGTGGAAAGCAGGAGACCATGGAAGGCTGGCCATAGACAGATGTTTGCTCAGCAATCAGCTGTTGTGGTTTAAGATGTTGCTGCCAATAGCTATTGATCATTGTCCTGAGGAAACTTACTGCTCTCACTGTTTTATGGTGGAAAGGATTGGAAAACCAACTATGCTATTTAAACAGTTTAAGTAGATGGCCTGAGTTAACTGAACTGATTTTACTGTAAACATACATGGGAGTGTTCACAAAAAAAAATTTGCCAATGTCTTGTACAACATCCAGCTGCTGAGTGGTAATGAACAATTGGGGGTCAGTGGGAAGGGTTCAATAGCTCAAACCAGCAGGATATCAGGCTACAAAGGTATTCAGTTGAAGCCTTTTCTGTGTCAGGCTTCAACAGGTAGATCCATTATACTGAATTGTCTTATGTCAAAGTTTTGCTTGTACAATGTTTGGCCATTATCCATTTCCAAACACATGAAACAACAAGGTCATCATTCCATCAGCATGTAGCTTAACTTTACTGTCTGACTCTTAGTGACTTCACTGTTAAGTGTTTCAAAAACTAGCAAAGGTAAAAAGGTGATCTGTTTTTTTGTTGTTTTTTGTTGTTGTTGTTTTTTTAATAAAAGAAAAAAAAAAAATGAAGTTCCAAAATAGCTGCTTCAATTTAAGATATATGCTATGTCTCTCTTTCCTAGTTGCTGGAAGGATTTTATTAGTCTTAATAAAAGTGATTTTTCTAATCTGAACTTCCACAGCTATATAATAGAACACTCAACTTTGTTGAACATTTCCTCTGCATGTAGTTAAATGATATTAGTTTTATGCTTCAAGGGTATGTTTGTCTTACGTTAAGCTCTCTCCATATATTGATGAATGTTAATCTATTTTTAATAAGACCAATTTGGACTCAGTTGATTAAAATAGTGTAGGTAAAACCTATGCAATAATTCAGAAATCCTGATAACAGTCCTTGTTTAATATCTTGGAATCAACTTTAATTAAAGAAGTAAGGTCCAGATCCTCATCTAGTGTAAAGTGACATTATTTATAATGGAGATATGCCAATTTTCACCCACATAATGTCTTATCCTGTGACTGTGCTTTGTTTGTTTTTCACCAAGTTTATTCTCTTTCACTCTTAATGAAATGTTTCCTGTTTCATTTCCTGAATAAGAATGTCAGATGACTAAAAAAAAGTCCCTTATCTATACATGTACAAGCAACCAGATTTTCTTCCCTGCACATTGACACTGACTTCAATAGAGATTCATTAGTTAATAGAGTTGAAAAGCTGGTCCTGAGGCTATCTAATATTTGATAGGCTTTTAAATAAAAACCTAAACTTGAACTTTGAGTTTGTGAACAATACCATTTTTTTAAAGGTTTCCATATTTAAGTTGTATCATCTAAATTAAACATTATTTCTTTATTCATTGGCAAGCAGAAAAGAAAATAGGGTTTAGCACTCTGCGAAATGGCTTCTAAATTTTCTCGGTAAAATTAAATCAACAGATATTTTTGGGGGTTTTTCTTGCATATATCTGTTTTACCTTTCAATAACTGCTTGATTTACTGAGAGTTTGATTGTAGGATAGTATATGAAACAACAGGTGTCCTGTTTAGCTGTGTGCCCAATCATTATGAAAACTCCAAAACTCTTGACAGAATTTAATTATTCCACTTACTACAAAGCTTCATTTTGTAGATACTAAAAATTTACTGTCAGAAAGTGGAGAGGTTATGGGAATCAAACTTTTATCAGGCTTTGTCTATTTATCAAAGTTGATGATGGTTCATTTGGAATGATCTCTCTTAATGATAACTGTTTCTTTTTAAAGCAACAGCTTTTCAAATTATATAAATCATTAATTGCAATAAGAAACATTGCACACCAAATTCAATATAGGTTCTGTTAGTATTATTTGATTATGGACCCAAGCAAGCAAGTGTGGTCAAGTTTATGGTCAAATAGTAATCAAATTAAAAATCTTTGGAAATTATAGAATGATTGAATCATAGAGATAAAGGGAGTTCTCAAATGAAATGTTTACCTCCATAGTATAGAAAGGACAGTTTCCAAGTGACTAAAACATCTGGATAGTCCATCCTGTTGTCTCAGTGAAAACCATAGCTAAAAGAATTTTTCACATAATATCTTAATGTGATCCAGATTCAACTATTAGGATGAAATATTTGCCCACTATCTTCCCCACTGACTTTGACAGGACAAGAATTCAATCTTTAATGTACTCAGCTTACTCTAAAACCAGATAATAGGACCTTTTTGATCATCAAGGATAACTAACCATATGATGTGTAAATATCATAGATATCTGGATAGATATTTCCATAACTACCTCTAGAAAATTATTAAAAATTTTTGGCTGACATCCAAGCACACTTTGTCTGTAAGACTACATGAGCCTTCTACCCAAATTTTGCTATGTGATATGCAGAAAATTCCGCTTCATTCCCCATTTATATTTTGAGAGTAAAAGAGCATGTTTAAATAGAGAGGGAAATATTTTCTTAATGTCTAGAAGAAGTACAAGTGAACTTTGTACTGAAAGTTTTGTTTTGTAAAAAACAAATGTATGGAAATGTTCCATTGGGTATTGTTATTGCTTTTACTGTTACTGTGACTGTTACTATTACTATTGCTATTTAATTTCAGGAAACCTAGTTTTCTAGAAATCTAGGCTGGGAATACAGAATTCACCAACTCATTGGAGCGATGCTCATAGTAATATAATTTTTCTTTAATTCTAGATGAACTAAGTTTAAAATAACTCTTATTATAAAATACATAGTTTTCAGTTTCTATTGTTCTTTAGACCATTAGTTCATTATGTGTAAAAGAATGTATATAACTTGCAGTCCTAAATGCATAGTTTATTACTTAGTTTGAGATCCTACAAGTGAATTCACAGAGGAAGATCCCCTGCATCTATGCAGTGCTTCAAACCTCTATACTTGTGTTAATGAGAATATATATGTGCTGTAGTGTATAAATGGGATGATGACTGAAACTGATTTTAATAATTATTCTAAAATGTCTTTATATTGCCTTTATTCAACTTTTTCTCAACATCAAAAAATTCACAGTATTATATACCCCTGTGCTCAAAAATTATCTTCTTTGGAGGAAATAGTAGTTTTATTTTACCAGTTTTTTAAGCTTTCTAGTACATTTTAGGAAACAAAAGAGCAGATTTAGTGTATGAATTACATATCTGACTTGAGAAGCAGAAGGTATTTATAAACTTTAACATAAACCAGATCTTTCCTATCTGATAGTTTGACTGACTCATTTGCAACAAATGCCATAAAAGGGATCAAAATACTCCCTTATGTCCTCTGAGAGTATTATCTTAAATACAATAATCAAAATATAGTTAAAAAAAAAAAGTCACAGCTAGAAGTGTATAATGTTTCCTGACTATTATGAGTACTCTCTCTTATGACCATTCTCTTGCATTTCTAACACATTTACGGTTTGTAGTCTTGGTATGTTTTCAAGTATTTAGAAAAAAGTATTAAATCTGTCATGCAACTGGTTGCTTAGATTTTATTCAGACCATGAAGATTAAGGCAAAGAGTGAAGATAAGATCTACCTGTATAAAACAGGAGACTGTGTTACAAGCAGACTTGACCCCGAAAGGTGATCTTTCGGGTCAGACTTCCTGGTCTGAGTTTGACCCTGCATACTCAGAGTGAAGCTTCACAGAGTCACAGAGGTCATCCACAAAGAACATTTTTCTGGAATAAAGTCTAAAACTATATCTTTATTCTTTACTGTAACATTTACATATTGCAACACATGATGTTTTTTACAGTGTGTTTCCTATTTGATTTAATAAGATGTTGGGTGAACAAGTGCTAACAAGAAATTTGAAACATTTATTATATTCAAGCAGAAGGTTATTGTGGATTTTTTCAATATAGGCTGATTATAAGTTCCACTAATATGATCAGTGAAACTTCTATTCATTCCAACATGTCTATCCGGTATATTAGTTTATTTTCTTACATTTCACATACATCTAGACTATGTGGGACACTTTCCTTCACATGTTTGGGCTTCTTATGCCACCTAATTTTATGCGTCAGAGTCTAGAAAGGAGAAACTAGTTCTTTACCTGTACTATCAGTATCCTGGGAAGATGGTACGAGCTACATCGTCAATGGCTGACTCTCTAAGAAAGGTATATTTGAAAAATGTGTCCCCTTAAGACAGAGAAACCTCTGAAAGCACTTGAGACTGCAGCTGACACAATACTTCAGAAAGTTTTCTATAAATATATTTTCATACCTCTTCACTGTTCTTTATGGTTATTTCCCATGTAAACTTTAGAATGAGTTAACAAGCTAAAGAATTCCTTTAAAAAAAAAGATGCAAAATTTGTAAATATAATTTGAAAGTAAATTTTAAAAGTAATTTTCCAATAATTTTCATGGAAATATAGTTAAAAGTTGCATTGCTTCTGCTGGGGGCATACTAAGAAACAAATAGAGCAAAAACACTATTTAAAGAGCAAATCTACATTAGTTGAAACATAAACTCAAAAAAAAATCAGGGATGAAAGTTTCTCTATACTCTTTCATGGGAATCAAATCAGGAGCTATGGACTTAAGACAACAATTCTGAGACAATAAAAAACACAAAATATATCACTTATAGGTCATGTACTTTAAGAAGATATTTTCGTAGCATCAAATGTGGAAAACATAATCAGGTTCCTGAAAGCAGCAATCTGCCCCTACTATACTGTGTTCACTTTACAGCATTATTAGTTCTAACTGCCACTACCAGACCTTATATTCTCTGATTGTTAGTAATATGAGTATTCAAATCTGGACAGAATGACTTCAGGATCTTATCTGAAACCAAATATAATAAGGTCCTTTTATTTTGAGTTTGGTCCTGTATTTTTTGAAATATCTTTGTGTATGCAATATACCAATATAAATAAAACATTGATTTGTTTGGAAACACCTGTTAAAATACTTAAGACTTCTGTCTCTTTGCCAATCAACACATTATTTTTGAACTAATCCCCACCTTTTTTTTGACCAGCTCTTTTATATTCTGCTTATCCTTCACTGAACAAAGACAATTGCCTCCTTTTCTGTCCTAGTGTAGCTTTGCAGATAACTGGAAAAACTTAGGCCCTTCCAGAGTAATAAAAGTTCACACAAAAGTTCAGTTTCAGCCAATCTCCTTCTCTGGGATCACAGGCTCTTTTTCAAGGTCTGTTGATCTTTTGTCCTGCTTTGACTACAGCAGTTATGTCCCCTCTTAGTCCTCAAAACTGAGAGTGGAAATAGTAAGGAGTTCAGCTCATTCTTTCATAACTTCCATCTCCAAGGTAAAAAGTGAGAAACAAGTATAACCAGGAATGCCTTCTTGGTTCTCTTTCCCCTTAAAGGTCTTTTATTTTTTTTTTCCTCTTCTCAATATTTGCCGGAAATTACGCTTCTTCTGAAGTTCTTACTGACTTTTTTCATGGATCTTTTGAATGGGAAAAAGCAGAGTTCTTTTACTTTTCTGAACCATTTTTTAGCAGAAAGACACAAAGTAGTCTCTCTGAAGAAAACAGATCCCTTCATATTGTTATCCACACAAGGCACTTATTGAAGCTAGAACAAACAGAAAATGGATGGAGTCCTTTGGAGACGAGCACATTAAATTGTTGATAGCCAGTGACATAGTGGTGGTTACTTGGGAAAGTGATGACCATGGCATTTGCAGCTTATGATGGTTATACCAAATTTTGTATAGTTTTTGAGTGTCCAGGCCTTCATAATGCATCAGACCTCATTAGGATAATTTGCTCATGTCAATTCCTGTTACAAAAGTGGCAGGCACATGGATGGAGCACTGTAATAGCAGCCTGTCTCAGAGACGATTCTGAACTGTTTTGTGATGTGCCTTGGATTTTATAAATAAATTAAAACAATAAGTGGCAGGAGAGCTAACAGCAGGAAGCACACAACTTACCGTAGTCTGTGTGTGAGCAGCTCTCCTGGACTAAATAAAATCAATAATCACCAACCATCCTTCCTTGGGTACTATAAAAGCTAAAGATCCCATATTGCCTTTTATAAATGAAAACCAAGTAACTGACAGCAGTGACAGCTGCTGAGAGAATACCACTCACTGCCTGTTCTCAGCGCCTCTTTCCTCTCCCTGGCCTCACCAACAGAAACAACAACAGATACCTTTGCAAACAGGAATGACTGGCATTGCTGTCATACACAAAGAAGTCACTTGTTGACTCATAATTGTAAGTGAAAAAGTGGAAGCATTGCCAGTAAAATGTTATTAATGAGGCACTCTGTGGGTTCTGATTTCAAAAGCTAAAATTTGCTTACATCAAAATAATAAGGCAGACTTCTCTAGGATACTACTGAGAATTCAGACAGCTCTTGATGTGTCCCCTCCATCCCCATTTAGTTCTATACATTCCCCACCACCACCAACTGAGGATAATAATAGGAAGGAAATGTGCTACCTGACTCAGTGTATTGATGTGAGATTATTAATCAGTCAATGTTTATGAAATGCAATGAAAATGAAATGCTATCCATAAGTGTTAAACATTATCTTCTCACAGACTCATTCTCCCCCCTTCAGCCTTTCAGCCTACTCTTATTCCCTCTTCTTGTAGTATTCCTATATACTTTGGAGTGTTTATTTCCAGCATACCTAGACAGCGCACCAGGATTCCAGTCTGCAGCGTGAGCTTGCTTTCAGGAGGCAGGGTCTGTTCTGTGAAATGTTTGTCTGAAGAACTTTTTACAGTCATTTGTTGTAGAGAACCCTGAATAAGCTACTTCTTTACAGAGTTTTCCTTCATACTATCCTAAAATTAAACAATATTTGAGACAGCAGCTAACCTACTTCATGCTGGAGCTTTGGTTCATGACTACCTAAGTGCCTGGCTTTGTACTTACATGCATCCCATGCTGATGGACTGCTTTTCTGCTACTGAATAAGCAAGACAAAAACTATATTCAGTCTGGAACCTTCGTCAGTCTTACTGGTGCCCTAGGATACACATGATAAATCTTTGCTTTTTAGAGGCCATTCACTCTCATTTGGTGATGAGGAGAGTCTACAATTCCTTTCCTTGAAAAGAGAGAGCCTAAGATCTCTACCTCTTTTCTGTCAGCGAGAGTAGCTTGAAATCCCTTTTCTAAGAGATTCTGAGACAGTGTCTCCTTACTCCTATCTGTCATTCCCATTTTCCTGTTCAGGCCCTTTTGTGACTGGAAACTAAAGAGAACTGAGACTAAGAACAGCATTCTCATCCACTTCCCAGACAACACAGGACAGCAAAATTCTGTTAAGTGCTTGTGTTGGGTTTGTGTGTGGTGGGTTTTTGGTAGTGGAGGAGAGGTCTACAGAGCTGGCTCCTGTGAGAAGCTTCTAGAAGCTTCCCCAGCTCCATGTTGAACTAGACTCTGGCAAAGGCTGAGACAATTAGCAACAGTGGCTGCATCTCTGTGTGACATATTTAAGAAGGGGAATCTGAGAGGAGGAAGACCTGTGAGGGAAATACCCCTGTAAACATCAAGATCAGTGGAAGAAAGGAGGAAGAGGGGGAGGTGCGCCGGAGCAGAGACCCCCCTGCAGCCCATAGTGAGGGGGCAGGCTTTCCCCCTGCAGCCCATGGAGGTCCAGGGTGGAGCAGATGCTGACCTGCAGCTTCTGGAGGACCCCACACCAGAGCAGGTGGTTGCACTTGAAAAAGGGTGTGACACGGAGGGAAGCCTGTGAATCTGAGGGAAGCCTGCACCAGGGCAATTTGTTACTGGGAGGATTGCAACCCACAGGAAGGACACACTCCGGAGCATCTCATGAAGAGCTGCACCTTGGGGGAAGGGTTCATGTCAGAGAAGGTTCGTGGAGGACTGTCTCCCATGAGAGGGACAGACTCCATGCTGGAGCAGGGGAAGGGTGTGAGGAGTGCTCCCACTGAGGTGGAAGGAGCAGCAGAAACAACAGGTGATGATCTGACCGCAACCCCTATCCCCTGTCCCCCTGCGCTGCTCAGGGGAGGAGGTAGAGAAACTGGGAGTAAAGCTGAGCCTGGGAAGAAGGGAGGGGTGGGAACAAAGTGCTTTTAAGATGTGGTTGTATTTCTCACTGTCCTACTCTGATTGATTGGTAAACTAAGTGGTGGTGGTGGTGGTGGTTTTCAAATGAAATTGATGTTCTTTTTTTCCCCCAATCAAGTCTGTCTTTTGCTTTTGACCATAACTGGTAAGTCATCTCTCCCTGTCATTGTCTCAATCCCTGAGCCTTTTGTTTTATTTTTCTCCTCCCCATGAGGGAGAAAGAGTGAGAGAGTGTATGGTGTTCAGTTGCCCTCTGGGCTTAAACCAGGACAGTGCTAAAAAGAGTGAGCCACAGTAGATGAGAGCAACACGCAATGCAGAGGTGAAGAAAGGCACAGATGACAAAGAGTACTTTGCAAAGCAGGTAGGAAGTGCAGAGAGGCAGAAAGAAGGGCTAAGGCCTCATGTAGCCACCAGCCATTAAATTCAAGTAACAAGTTGAATCTAGGTAAAACAGTATTGATTTAAATCACACATGTTGATAGTTTGGAATTACAGGGGATATCTTGTGTTGAAAACTTACCATAAACATTGAAGTAAATTTGGGAGCTGTTCACTGCTCCCAAAGGTCAGATTCTAACTTAAAGTAAAAAAACTCCCCAAAGGTTTTGTAAAAAGGTGGTTCATTGCAATAAGAGGAGAACGATGAGAAAGCTTCTAGAGACCCCCCAAAATCTTATCACTCCGGACAGTATATTTTTTTTTATAACAGGCTAAAATTTAAAAATTGTCAAGTACTGTAAAATATGTTGATTTTATCAATGTATTTGTCATCTAATTTTAGGAGTAACATCTATCTAATTTTGAAGGTCCCTCATTCCACCTCCTTTTCAAATTACACATCCTAAACAGTATATTCTGTTAATCTGAAATACACATGCTTAACTGGGTATTTTTAACAGCTAAACAAAACATTTCAGGGAAAGTACAGTTTAGTATGTAACAAATCCTTTTGTCTTCTTCTGTATTATGATTATGAAGAAGTCTTTTTGTTTTAAATGAATAGACTTCACATTCTCACAGCCACTGGGTTTGGTTTGTTTGATTTTTTGTTTTTGTTCTTTTTTTTTTCTGATTTTTCCCTAAGTCAGACATTTTATTTGATGGATCTTCTGTGCCTTAGGAAGTGCAGGATATCAGGAATGTTATAACCCTCTGTGATGGACGATGTTAAGATCTGAAAATCTCTCAATGACTGACAAGAGTTGAACTTTTAAAGTTCTCAGACCTCATTTGAAGGATGATCTTTATTGTCAGACTTTTATCTCAGGATGGCAATTTTGGTGGGTGAGGTATTTGATAGCAAGAAATCAGCTCTTGTAAAAGAGCTGAGGTAGTGCCCTTTCAAATGTATTGTGTCCAAAGACTAAGCACGCCACTTCTTAAATTTGTTCCACGTTTAGTGTTTTCACATCCAAGTATCTACACATTTCTTCTAAAGTATAGGAAACAGACACGAAGTACACACATACCTAGAAAAAGTTAATCAGTAGCAACCAAACAATTCTTTCTTCTTTTAGGAATTTTTCCTTATAATACATGCAGCCTCATTCAGGATTTCATAATCACCACTGTAGTCTTTTCCTGCCTGCTCCAAAACTTAGTAGATATTGCTGGAATAAATTATGAATTCTATTACTTCAGATAAAGGAGACCATTATATACTTCATAAAAGATAATTTTTATTCTCCATATATGCATATCAGGTGCAAATTAAAGAGTTTGTCAGAAGATGATATGATTAGTTATTATTTAATATACTTCTAAAATAAAGTAGTATAATTTCACATTTTGTGAGAGGAATTTTGATTTTACATTAGAGTATATTCAATATGGTTTACAAGGAAAGTTTTTGATTTGCATATCTTTCATTTGTTTCCCATTCAAACTTGGAATAACCACTAATACAGAAGCAGTCTTGGAATACAAAGAGCTTTGGTGTGACTTTTCCTCAGATGACAGAGACAGTGTTTGCTTTCAAGAAATCTGCATACAGGTAAGGAAAGAATAGTAAATAAGATTAAAAATCTTTCTTTATTGATTTCACATCAAGCTTTGTTATTATATCACGAACCGTTTTGCAGCACCTGTAAGCAAGAACCATGCTGTTTGATAGTTACATCTGCCCAGTGGATGGACTCTTTCAATGAGCATAAAAGAAATTACTCAGATATATGAGAAAGATATGTAATAGTTCTGAAGGATTTGTAAACTTCTGAGAGTGTCAAGAGTGTAAATTCCTTGAGAATCCTTGCTGCATAAACTTGTCAGTTGTCAGCCTGGGCATTGTTCAGGAATATTACCAGTGGCAGTTTTCAATGGACTTCCAGCTCAGGAAACTGAGGAAGCTGGAAAATCTAACAGAGAAGGGATTAAGCTGTCTGTACTCATCACATTTCTATTTTCCTACCTAAACATCTGCTATTGGTTGCTGCTAAGGACAGAATATTCAGCAGGGTGGACCTTTGGTCTGACACAGTATGGTTCTTATATTGTCATGTGCTTGGTAACAGTAAGCTCTGTCACTGTGGAGTTACATAAAACTCCACTGTGGATTTATGATCATTTAAAAGAGAACTAGGAGGAAAAAATGAGGAAAGATCTTTCTCGCTTGCTCGTTCTCTTTTCAGAACATAAGCTCCTGCTATGAAACAGCCAGGCAGCTTCTTCCTCAGAAGAGTTGCATGCAGCCTCATTTCAGCACAGCATCTAGCACCTGCACACTTGCTGGTTCCAAAAGTCAGTTTGGAATAAGTAATGTAATGGCAGTGGTGTAGCCTGAGTGACAAAGATAAATTAACATATGCAGTGGGAACACAGGTTATTTACCCCATTAATGTGAAATAACGTGAAAGCATGGCCACCATAACAAGGCAGCTGAGAGAGGAGGTAATTAAAATGATCAAGAACAGAGTTTGGTTGAACTTAGCTGAATCCCATCAGCTTACTGATCCCATCTGTTTTCTGCCTCATAACAAAATCAAATCTAACAGCAGAATGTTGAATTTTGAAATTTTTCAGACACCTCCCCACCCCAATCAGTTACAGACAGCCAATACCAGATGAAGCTACTACTGTAAAGTAAAACTAACTATGAGAAAAAGTGAATTGTGCTTTGAAAAACACAATCATTATCTAATAATTGAACAAGAATTTTAAAAATAACTAGTTTTGAACATACTCATCTAAATGACTCTAATTTAATATTTACTGTAAAGGCATTTTAGCCAATTGCCTTATTGGTCAATTGAAAGAAAATACGGGGAAACTTTCCGTAAAAAAAAAAAAAAAATATCAGTTCTGTAAATGAAACTACTCTGTTCTAGAATTACTACCAGAGAGAAGAAAAACAACATAAAGACTGTGTGTCCATTCTAATGAGCTGAAATTTCAAATATGGGAATACTCACAATGAACTGCTTGCAAACAAGCTAAAGAATTATTTGCAGACATTATTTGGCAAATTCACTGAATAAATTATTTGCTATGAATTATTCACCCAACTCTATTACTTACCCTCATCAGGCATTAAAGCCACTGAAACTTGAGCTTTATTGTTAACCATTATAATTATGAATTATAATTAATTCTTAACACTGTTGTCAAGAGACTGCAACATGACAGAAAAGTGCACAACATTCCAAAGGTATCAATGACACAAATAATTCCCTCAATACAAAACATGGCATTAAAATAGGCTGAAAATAAATCACCATCAATGAGTAAGCAATATAATAATTTGCTACCAAAACAATTAACATTTGAAATGTTAATTCTTCTATTCTCTGCAGCCCAGATAACAATAATTCACTGAGCTTGAGAAAGCTGCAAGCAAATCTAACTGGGCAACACAAGGGAAAAAATAAGTTCCTTTGGAGAATTTACCTCCTATCTCTTTGTAGCAGTTGTTGGGAAATTTTTAAAGCATTATTTACCTCATAGCTTAGTGCTACTGTGAATCACGCTACAAAAACATCTCTCTGGGGTTTTTATATAAAAATAAAAGTAATGCAGAAATTTAAAGAGGTGATAGTCCCTACATCTGTTCTCTGTGGTCATCCTACCTGCAAGAAAGGCATGAATGAAATCTTCATTTGAAATGCAAGCCACTCTCCTCTAACTTTTCATAAGTAAAACTGAATGTGTGTAGGCCAGATGTATTTTCTTCTTTACAAATTTTCCTGCAGTAGTTGTACCCAAACTTCATTTCTTTCATTTGTTTTGTTTTGGTCTTGCTTCTTTCAAATTGTGATATTAACAAATATTGCCATTTCCTTGCTGTAAGAGTGTTTGATCTAGAGTTTGGAGCCCATTAAAATTTTTCCTCTATAGTGTGATGCCCTCACTGCTATATTTCCAGCTGACATATTCTTGTCATAGTAATTGCTGCTGTCATCATCAGTATTAAGGTTCATTTTGATTCCTTTTTGAGTCTACATGTTTGCTTAGCTCTTCTAGCAGCATGACTAATCAGGATATTTGAGATCTGAGCTTTGAGTTTTCCAGTATTTGTGTGGTCATTTGAAATCTGGAGGCCAGCAGATGCTTCATTTATTGTCTAAAGAATCCCCAGAAACATAATTGTCATCACAGTTAATGTTACAAGAAAACTTCTGATTATGGTTACAGTCATCTAAGTTTTGTTGCATGCTACCAGCCATTTTGGTATGTGCAAGCACAGCATATTTTATTCTGGTAGCTTGAACAGTTGTGATACAGAGGTTTTTAAACCACACCAGCAACATGACTAAGCATTCTGCAAGATTAAAAAAAAACGCATGAAACATTTCATTTGAGGGGATATTTTTACCCCTTATTCCTATTAGTATAGTGAGACAAATCTGTGAAGGCAGTACTGCATTTGGACCTAATTATCATAAAAAACCCCACTAGATATCCAACACTAAACAATTCTCAAATAATTGGAATACTAATACTCCTATTTTGTCTGTCCAGATACCTAAGACATGAATATCTAAAGATATCAAAGTGGTTTAGAAGCTTTCTTATTTTTAATATACAAGAAGGTATCAATAAGTATTACAGCTTCTGTGAATACATAGCAAAATATTAATAAAATATCAGTCATGAAATTCTGACTTTTTCATATTTAATTAGAGTACATCTGATACTTTTCTTAGCTAAGAACCATATTTAAAATAAATGACCCGTTAAGCAGCATTTTGAGTACAAACTGAAGGTTAAAATGTTTCTAATATAGGCAAAATTTTCTTATTCCTATAAACTAGTATGACTTTTTATAAATGTGGAAGTTATCATCTGCCACTACTATAACATTTAGGTTTTTTGGGGGGAAGGAGAAAGGACTATGTTAAGTAAATTATTGCATCTTAAAAGTTCATGGCTATGCATGTTGCTTGAATGCAGTGGCAAACTAATTTAGTTCCACTTGTGATCTTGCAATAATTTCTGTCAATCAGGATGGCATTAATAAAAAACCTCAATCTAAACAGAAGTGCTGTGCAGCGTGTATAATGTATACACTCATTGAAAGAGGCTGAAAAGATTGCAGTCACACAATTAGGGTAACATTTGACAGCTTTAATCACTTTGAATCTCTTCACATCACTTTTAAATGTCAAAACCACCTCCAGAGATCTCATCAGAACAAAGCATTACTTAAATTGCAAATGAAACTATCCAAATCCAGTACACTATTATTAAAAATATAAAAAATGCCCCACATTATTTTATGAAAAACATTAATAAAACATTCTATGATGCAACATTGAAATGAGAAAAATAGGAAACAACTATGGGTCATTAAAAAAAGGTATTAATGCTAAATATACTCTCCATTAGCAAGTCACAGGATGTTATTTTTCACACTGTGTTGTGTTGTCTTTCCCAAGCAGCCAGGATTACTTCTTCCATATATAAAATTAAGAGTATTTAAAGTATGACATCCTTGTAATTTGTTGAGGAAAGATACATGGCTGTAAAGAGGTTTTTGTACTGATGTCATATATCAAAAGGCTGTTTATCCTTTTTATTTGTTTTTCTTGGTCCTTTTTCTACAGCTGTAGCCGCTACCTCCATGACATATTGCCATGCATCCTGTGTGACTTATTTGTTTACAAACAACAGGCAGTAATATATCCTTATGTTTTAGATGTATCTTTTAATTCACCGTTTCCTCTGTGTTTATTGAACCATACTTTTGAAGAATTTAAGAATGCAGTAATATGAAAAATATTAAAAAAAAAACAGCAATTCTTTTCGGTCTACAATATTTCAGTTACCCAGTTATTTTTTAATGATATTATTATTTTTAAATTATTAGTTGTTTTACCATCTAAACCATCATCCAAACTGAAAGAAAAATGACCAGAAAAGATCTCATTGTGTCAATAAAGTATTTTTTCTAGTTACTACTCAGAAGTTATTCTTGTAATGAAGCCAAGAGCACTTTACACACATCATTTTACTCTTTGATAGCCTTTGAGACTGGTAAGAAAACCATCCACTAGGAAGTTGAGGTCCTAATAACAGATCTACAGGTGGATATTTCTTATGATCTGTTGAAATTATCTTGGATGATCTCAGAGTGGGTGCCCAAGCAAAACACTAGCCCAATTTTTTTTTTCAGAGGTTCATGATTTCCTAGTTTTTGAGGATGATGAGAAAACCTAGTCTTACTGTGTCCAACCCAATTTTAGTGGAAAGTATATTTTCTCAACATTGTCAAAAATCAAGGCTCCTGAAGAGATACTGAAGTATTGCATAGCTGACAACATTAAATACCAACATTTTAAAATAGTCTTAAGTATGTGTTTTAGTTTTATTATACATAACATTGGAGTTAAAAGCCAGCTTTGCTGGAGTGTTGCATTTAATTTAATTAACTGTTAATCTACGTTCAGTGTAAAGAATTAAAAGAGGGAATAGAACAGGAAGTTATTCCTGTAGAGATATATAGGAGTCACTTGCTGTTGAAAAACATTTAAAAACTGCTCTTCTCCCAGACTCAAGGAACATTGCATCAGTCAGTAAAATTTAAACAGTATCTGGTATTAAAAGTATACATCTGATCACTAATATATGAACTTGTAGCCAGAAGAGACCACACACAGCATGCCTATTAACAGGTCACCGAGTTTCTTTCTCTTTTCAGTATACCTCGATGCACAGCAGCTAGTTTTCTTGCTCAGCAAGCAACACACAGCATGTGCAACTTTGAACAATCCTACACTGCAGGGAATATTTTGCAGAAGCTACATGATGAGATTACTAAGTGGCTTACTCTTTGCTCTCTTTGTCCTTGAGTTTACTGCCTCCAATGATGGGGCAAATATGGTGCATGATATAAAGGAAAGGTTGCTGGCCTAAGTGTCACACTCCTTGCATCATGTTCTGATCTTAGTAACCATGAGCCTTCATATTTCTAGGTTTAAGCACACTTTCCTGCTTTTGTAGATAGTGGGCAATCACATTACCTGATTTTTGTAACAGGCTTTACACCTTGAGAAAATTGCAAATGTTTTGTGATCTGCCCTGCAACCATGACACTCAGTAAAATCTTGGTGCTGTTAACTTCAGCTGAATTTCATCTATTATGTATAGGCTTAAATCTAGATAGCAATACAAACAAAGTTATATTTCTTATTGCACTACTGTTTTCTTGTGTGACCTTGTATGAGTCATTTAACCTCAGAGGACCTCACTTTCCTCATATGTAAAATGTCTAACATTAATATACCTCATTTTATTGCCCTGTAAATTCCTTAAATCAAAAGAGTCAAAGTGCAAGATACTGCTCCAATTATCAAATATGGTGCTAACCAGAAAGGATCTTTTATTCTATTTGGCTGTTTGTAGATATGAGCTGTGACACCTGTTCAAGCTGCAGTCTGGTTGTTTATTTTCTTTATCTCATAGTGTCACATACAGTAGCATGTTTGAAAAAACAATGAGGTGACTGTAAGGTCCGCCCACAGGGACAAACACTCTAATGTCAACATATATTATTCACTAGGTTATAAGCAAGGGAAGGCAATTACAGCAGAAAGAAAGAAATGCTGCAGCCGTGGCAGCATTCAGTGTGTTGTAGAGCAAAACCAGAGGAGTATTGAAAGTCAGGAGTTGGATAAACTTATCATGTTACTATTACAGTATTGACCAAAGGCCAAACAAGTTTCAAGGCCTTATTAAAGTTGATCTGTACACACAGTTAGTAGAAATACAAAACCTGACTTAAAGAGCTTGCAATCTAATCATAAGCTTATATGAAAAAGTCTTTCCACAAGGGAATGAAAAAACACAAATGGATACATAGGGCCAAATAGACACAGCTTATCTGCTTAATTAGATGTTGATTCAACATTTTCAAACCAGCCCTGAGTGAGACAAACAATGCTGGCATAGGGCCACTCCTACTTGTGGCCAAGAATCAGGCCAGAATGATGAAATAGAGTTTCTAAAAAATTAGGTCAAAAAGACAATGGACTTAGCAAATTTGTTGCAAGAGCAAAGCACATGGTAGGTGTTTTTGGCCAAATGTTTTAAGAATCATGTATCATCAAGGATCCAGTAAGCAGATTGCTTGCTGGTACAGTGGTGTTAGTATAATTATTTCCCCTGTTGAGTACTGTGCCATTTGGCTAAATGACAGATTTAGAATTTACTGTAAAAGAGACTCTGGTTTTCTTACTTCAGTACCTATGTATTTTTGCAAATGAAACTACACTGGCCTTGAACAACAGCTTGTATGGTCTATTTCATGATAACTACCTGTGATCTGCACTGCAGGAACTTCTGATCAGTACCTGAAGCAATGGAAGCAATGCTGTGAAAATAGAAAGATTATAGATTTATCTGTACTGTGATAGAAACTGTGGCCTAATTAGAGCTAATATTCTTTCCCAAAATTCCTGGAAAATATTCATGATGAATTAGTTTTAATGTTAATTGGCAGGAGGTTTTACATGATATTGGAGGAAACCTGAAAATTCAATTGACTATGTGGTGAAATATCAAGAATTTATTATTTTTTCTATGTAAAATATATAATTTGCACCTCACATTTTTAAAAGATAAAGCTTTTTTCAAGCACATGCTTACCTTTTGACGTTTGTCATAGTCATTCAAACTGTTTTTTCCCACTCTTTTTTGTATGCTAAATGCCTAATGTGTTATGGCAGTGGATGTTTTCTTCCTCTGTTAGCATAGTATTTTAAGCATTTGTGTGTGTATATACAAAAATTAAGCTTTTTTTCTAGTCAATTATAATTCAGAACTCGTCTAAGGACTGAAAAAGACAAAATTATTAACAAAAGAACTGGGCATGCCCAAGGCTGATGTCCTGGTGAGTAGGGAATTATTTTAATAAGTGTGAGAAAGAGGTTTAAGAATCTAGCTTTCCCACTGGGAAAAGAACTGAGCACAGTATGAATCAAAGTTCTAAAGTAAACTAAGCAAGATAGACTGTTACACCATTTAGCAGGCCAGCTCTTTAAGTTAGATTATCCAAGCTTTCAGAATGTAAAGGACCTTTCTTCAGGGATGAATTATGGATATCATGTTAAATTTATAACCCACTTCCATTACAAAGACCTATTTTAGCCTCTTGTCTAATTATGATTTAGAAAATTGGTTTGGCCTGAAAATTGTCTGATTTACTCTAAAGGCAAAGGAGAATGTTTCCACGGAGTGCAAAGATAATTTATGGCACAGTTTTTCAGGCCGAGGTCATTCAATTATTTCCCTCATTTAAAATTTTGTCTTCTGTCTAACATTTTTTTGGCTCCACCTAGATCAAAAATAGCTTATTGTTATCTGTTCAAGACTACCTTTTTTTTTTTCTTTTTAAATATTTGTTTTGTTTTGTTTTAAGTAGAAATCTATTGAAAACTTGTCAATTATAGTTCATAAAATGATAATACATATTCATCATTATTTTTTGTAGCCTGTTGTTTTCTATCACAATTCCACGGATCAGGGAAAAAAAGCTCTAATGAGAAGGGTTAAACTGAGGTTTTTGCAGAGAACATTGTGTATGTGTGTGTTTTTCTATTATCTTATTGAAAATCAGGTGGACATATGAGCCAAAAATTACTTTAGTGCATATGCATCATGCAAGTGCAGATACTTGACTATTTATAGCTTTAATAAATTTAGTCACATTTTAGTGCTGCAGTAGGCATAATTCTTCCAACAAACCTGTGATAAAGCTAGTTATCTAGCGTGAGCAAACAAAATTCAGTTTGGTCTGAAGGGATCTGAGCTGTGTTCTTGAGCAGGGAAGATACATGTGGGAGGGATTTAGTGCCTGCTGTTCAATGAGTTCCTCATTTGAGGGACTGGTTCTGTTTTTCATCCAGTCAGAAAAAAAAGATAGCCAGGAGGAGGATGAGAAGACTGTTGGAGGAGGGGGGAACACTCAGATAGAGAAGGGTGAATAGGTTCAAATTCATACTCTAGTAAGCTGTAAATAAAAAAGTAATATGTACCATAAATCTAGAAACAATATGCTTTTCTTTCTAGCTCAGTTGCTTAACAAAATTAAAAGCTCATTAATTATTATATACATATAACTATTAATTACTTTGAAAGATGGAATAACTTCTGCATTTGCAATGGAAAGAAAGATTTTGGGATATCGTTGAACATATGTTATAAAAAAAAAGTTTAAGAAATTTTTTTGTGGTTTTTTTTTTAATCATGTCCAAAATAAAAGACCAACCTCCACTTTGAGAATTATGTCAGTAGTCAGATTCTTTCTGACTGATAACTGTAAAGTTATGTGGATGAGATATTCTCAGATGCATGTAATAGAATTTTAATTTTCATTTCATAAAATAAGATACTTTTATGAAGTGGGAGAAGTAGACTAACCCTATACACTTTATACAAAAAGCATTTTGAGCAAATTCTGTCATATAAAACTAATCTCCTTTAGGTGTTTCCTATATAAATACAAGTGCCTTGCTCCAAACATCCAGCATCAGCTTCTTCCTCATTTCCAATTCCTCTAAATTTGGATCCCATCTTTATGATTTCACCAATCACAAGCAAAATTATTCTTTGTCTGGGGCCTTAGTACTCCACTGACAATGCTGAGACAAATGTTGTCAGGGAGGCTCCCAGAGAGAAATCCAGACTCTCTTAAAAGGTAAATTACAAATTGGAGACAACCACAAACTAATCAAAATGTAATACGAAAATAATTTCTCTCTGGTCTGTGTTTCTCTATGTAGTTAATCCAAGCTTGATTCAATAATACTACTTTCTGTTTCTTATGGACAGCCCTTGTCAACCTACACAAATTATTATTTGAAGCCATTTGTTGGGTGAAGTCTGTCACAACTATCAAAAAAAAAAAAAAAAAAAAAAAAAGAAGAGAAAAGGAAAAAGGCCTCCAAAGCTCTAAAATGTAGTCTGCAGAGCAACCTAAGGTGACAGGTAGAGAGCAGCCTTCCTATATATGTAAAACCACACCATTTAATGCTTATATATACAAAGATGTTCATGATGTCAGGTAGAATGTGAATTTACAGTATAATCTTTTTAAGCTATTCCCATTAAAATTCTCCCATCAAATTTCTTCTTGCAACTTCTTAGTCTATTCTGCCTTTGAGTGATATTTTAGAACCTAAAGGCATAAAAAGCACCTTTAGAATTGCTCAGAATGTCTGTAATAGGAGGCAGTGAATAGAGTTAGGACCTGCATTTACATCTTTCGCAAGTTTTTCCTTAGAAAATTATCCTTTCAACATTCCTTGCAAAAGGAATTTCTTTTTCAACAATCATTGCCACTATTCATGCAGCTGCTAACTGGCAGATTGTAAATGTTGAATATGAGTGACTTGATTCAAGGTGTAAGTGAGGCTGAAATTTGGGCAAAACAGTTCAGTGATTGAATTTATACATTATACTTAATAAAATAATATTTACAGGAAAAAGTAAATTGCCAAAATAGATTAGAATTAAAAATAAACTCAGCCATATTCTGAGGTGCCAATATTTTTAATTATTATTATTTTTCCTTTGTTTTCATTGCCTGTGGTGTCTCTGTGATAGACATGATAAAAGTTTCTTCTAAAATGTGAAGTGTGAATGCTAAACACTTTGTAGACTAAAAAGGACCATTATGGTCTGCTTTTGCAGCACAGCTGCCATCTCTTCTTTCTAGTTCTTTCTCCCTTTTCTCTTAACCCTGTGCAGCATTACTTAGTGTAGGGTCTGCCAAACAAGAGGTGAGAGATGATGGACCCCCTGAGGAATGAGAAAATGGAGAGGCTGGCTGCACACATTGTACATGAATAGTAGGAGGAGATGCTATTATACTCTGCTTCCTTTCTGCCATCTAAAAGTATCCTCTAAAGTAACTTAGCATTACATAGTGCTTGGAACAACAAACTGTGCGTCAGGAAACCTGGGTTCTATCACTCACTGCATACTTTTGAATAAATTGCTTGTCTGGACTTAGTTCCTCAATCTATAAAACACTCATTATGACTTTCTTTTGAAAACTACTTTATGTTGTATGATTGGAAAACAAACTCGAAGTGCAAAATTTCTTTAAATCAACTCTTCACTAATGTAGCAATGGAAAGCTGAGATAACTGATGTGAAGGAAAAATAGGAATATTTCTAGTGCTTGAAGACTAGAACATCCCCATGTGAGAATGAGCTTGGACATCTCTCTATCCATTACACAGTTGTGCATAACCTGTTTATCTGCTCTTTATAATAGATAGTTAATTATAGGCAGCTATGACTCATACAAAATAAAGAAGTGAGAGGGGAGAGAAGAACAAGGATAGAAGTGTTTTATAAAACATGAGGGGAGTCAGGAAGAGAAATTTTGCTTGAATTTTGTAGATACCACAGTGTTTCTGTACTTCTGCTTCATCAGCAGATATTGGACTCAATGACCAAGTCTTTCTTGTCCCTATTTCCCTGAATCCCCAAATTTGAGCAGCCTCTATCTATTACTTTTACTAATAGTAAAAGTCTGATACTGTATGTTATTCTCCCAGGTTCATACAATTATAGGATAGGGTAAGGGAACACAGATCTCCTTATGAATTAATGCATTAATGAGTAAAGCTAGAAGTGTGTACATAGAGGCCGTACAAAATTTGGGATGTAGGGAACAGAAATCACTGCAAAGACAACTTGGCTGTTGAGTTCAATTCCCCTTTCATCAGGACAGAAGAAAACTGTGTAATTCTGAGTCTGGGGAAGGCAAACTCAGAGGAACAATGTCTTTAATTTTTGGCTCGGATGTCTAATTTATGGTTACTATTTCAAGTTAAAAGTAGTACCTAACTCCTTCTTCGGACTTTGCTATTAGTCTCACTGGCTACATCTGTTCATGAATAAATTCACCCTACTGATCCCTTGGCCATGTGGTGGCCTGGCTCACATCCATGCTACTCAAGTTTTCATGCCTTACAAAAAGAATGCTTAAGGTCAGCTGTGTCTTTACTGCATATCTGCAGAAATTTGTCATGCTGTTATAACTATCTCATTGTCCTTTACTTGGCAATACAGGTCCTTCTTTATACATACTTCCATGACAGTTGGCAGAAGAGCAAAGCCTGTGAAGACATTCACATACAAAGAAATTGTCCAAATAATCAAGCTCCCTCTGAGTGCCAAATACGGTACAGCTTATACCTATACTGTATACTGGGTAGACCAACTGGCAGACTGACCTCTGAACCATGCCTGGCAACTGTGCTGAATGGACTGCTTGATCCAAGCTAGACTGGAACTGTAATGCTAGCATATATGTCAACAAAGACACATACATTAGAGGATTATGGTCCTGGTGCAAAATGTACAATGAACAAATTTAACAGTATGCATGCATTTGCAGTGACCCACTGTCCCATTTCTGAAGCAATATAATAGTGCCTTCCTTACTCATATGCTTGTTGGGGGGTGAAACCTTGAATGGCTGTGAAATGCTCAGAAGTCAATAACTTTGAATAGTAGCTTTCATTGTGTTTTGGCACACCCATAGATTAAAGGATCAGCAGAAGACAACTAAGAAAGGTCAGCATATTGTGAATGTCATCCTAGATGTTATGAAGGGATCTAGACTAGATCAAGAAGATTCGGTTCAAAAAAATAGACAACCAGTACATGAGATAGATTTGAGCTGGAAGCTGCACAAACTCACACATAAGAAGAGTTTTAGTTAATTTGAAAAAAAAATGGAAATTAATAATAAATCAAAGAGGAAGCAGTAAGGATAACAGCTGATAAGTTATAGTTTAATATTTTAACATATAATATTGATTTTAAAATCAGTAATAAGTAAACAATCCCCCAATAGACAACCTAACCATCACTTTCTTACTCATAATTTAGTAAGAGATAAAGCAGAGGTGTTATTAGACAGGAGTATTTTCCTTTTTGATAAGTTTAATAAGAATATTTGACTCAAAAACAGGAGGAAATTTAGCCTAACCTATCTTTAAAACAAAGAAATAGCTTGTCTATTTAACATGTACACACACACCCCTACAAAAACTACAAAGTAGACAAGAAAATATAGAAAGAGACTAACAGATGAACTTCTGTGGCCTCACAAATGAGAAGAACATTTAGTCTTGGACATTGAAAAAAAGGTGGAAAAGGGATTTGACAGTGAAGTTAAACTATTTGGGGCAGCAAACAAAGAAGATGGCTTCATCAAATATATCAGTAGTTATGCATTATATTAAAAAAAGTGCAACAATGGAACAGTGAGTGGATTGTTTCTGTGATTTATGCAGCTGAGAATAATTATTTTGATCCAAGTTTCAGTAGTATGTTAAGGAGTCAGAAAGTTAGAAAATCTTGTGGGAAAATAAAGGGGGAGGAGTATTTTAAAGCAGCTTAAATGTTCAGGGGAAAGGTGTGAGAGGAGATCCATTGTTCTTGATTAAACACAAGGGACAGAAATAGTGTCCAATGTCACAGAGAGAAATGGGAATAAGGTTCTAAAGGAAAGCACAGATTATATTAAAATATTGATTATGTTTAAATTGAAGATTGCAAACTGGAGAAAGACTATCATGGAAGATTGAGTGAAAAGAAACCTGTAGATGCTAAGATTTATTTGGACTACCGTTCTGCAGATGTTCTGTAAAGTCAAGAGGTTTTTTGATTGCCTTTTCAGTCTCTTGGGGAAAAGCTGAAAAATTTTGCTAAAACAGATTTTTCTATTCCTCTTTCAAGTCAGGGTGGAAAAATATAATATTTATAAGCACATATTTGTTCTAATAACAAGAACTTGAATGATTTCCAAAAAAATAAACGGTTAATGGTTCCCTTGCACTCAGATCTGGTTTTGAGGTAGTATTTTTACTTATGACATTCAGAAAAAATCAAAATTCTAGCATCATCATTCATATTATAAGCTTACTAGAAAATGTGACATATATCTGAAAAATCACTTAAGTGATTCTCCATATGGAACTATCCTCTGATACTACATGGAACAAGAAAAAGTTGTATAGGTTTGAATTATTACACGAACAGTAAATTCTGAAGCTTTAAACATGGGGTAGGATTTTAATTACAAACCTGTGGTTCAGACCACATTCATCAAAATGTTTTCAAGGTCTTTAAAGTACCCTGGGAATAGATTTATATAAACCTAAGTGGTTTATAGTGTAGTCAAAAATCTACAGTAACATGTTTTCCTGTACAATCAAATAAAACTTAGCAACTTTAGTTAATTTTTCTTTAAGTAATATAAGCCTGAAATTCAAAGAAAAACTGACTGAAGAGTGATAAAATGAAAAACATGCAAACTTGGTCTTTTTCTTTCTATCTCAGATAAATTAAATAGCTGGCTTATTTTTAAAGTACTCTAACACTAAAACTCCAGAGAAGACAAAGAAGAGTTCAGCATGCTAAATTAATTCCTCAGAAATATTTAGGTAAATGTAAACCTAATGCTGAGTTTCTTTTAAAATTTTATTTTTCAGTCTCAGTTCCACAAATATTATGGTCAGCAGGTTCATGCTATTTCAGACTACATTAGAAAAGAGTCAACAGTCATTGAAGGAAAGGACTGCCACCTGTTGCTTTTTATGTATGATGACCAAAATACACAAGTAAATAAATTAATGTAGTGATGATGACAAAGGGTGGATTAAGGGATCAAGTAAGGCTATCTATAAAGTAAGATAAATGCACTTCCTCATTTCTCTGAGGTGTCAAAAGGAAGACTGAAACTCCACCTAATAGGCTAATAGTTAAATAATCACCTAAAAGAAGGTAAGTGTTCTGTACAGGTGGCCTCTGTGATAATATTGAGTATTGTGATAATATTGAATATCACTGATTTTAATGTTCAGTACAGATCTGCATGATGGTAGGTGCTAACTGAATTCTTTATGATACAGTCCAGATTGTAAGGTGATTTATTCAGATCTTGCTTTCGTTAAGTGTAGGAAGTCCCACTGTCATTCATATTGTTACTAATTAAACACAACTATGCATCAAGCAAAAATCCTACATTTGATTCCTGCTGAGCTGCATAACTTTTTACATGACACATTTATTGCAATTTAAAAGTTTTATGTCTATTCTTCTTCTGCGTACCAAAGTGGAACTGACTTTCTCAAAGTTTATCAATGAGAAACAGCTTGTTTAGCAAATGGAGCATCCTCTCCTAGATTATTTTAGTGTTGTACTGTGACTTCTGCTATGACATCCTTTAATTCTTATTTCATGCCTAAAATCTAAAATTAGATATGCTCAGGAAGTTGGCAAGAATTTTTCATTTTAAATGTTCTCTGGATTTCCTTCTGATAAGCATAGTAAAGTTGCAGTTGGGACTGCATCTTAAATGGTTAGAGGGCACACTTTCAACATTTGACTGAATTTGCAGCTAGGATAAGGAATGGCCCAGCAGCAATGATGAAAGTCACATTTCAGTATTCTGGGGAAACAGAACATGTCTGGTCATCTCCATTTTTGTTGTAAATCGTGGAAGTAGAACTATTTCCATCAGCTGGTATGTAGAGAATTACAGATTTTATGTTCTGCAATAAGTAGTACAGAGAACATATAATAGATATTTATATCTTTATTTATCTTCAAACAAGGAAAATATTTTTATATTTTTATATAATACCATCTTAAAAAGTTCATTTTGTGAATTTATTCTCTACAAAGAACTTTCAGTTACAGTAGTCAGTAAATGCCACTGAGGTACAAAATAAAGTTTAATTTAGAAATACATTTGTTTCTTTCTCATTGCATAGGTACTTAAGCATTACAATGGGTGGGCAAAACAATAATTAGTTTTGTTCACTATTGTAAAGTATGTCTGAAGAAGAAATGATTTGTCAGTCATGAGTCTCATGAAAATGTTGGAATGAATTGAAACACAAATGAAACATTTTGATAACTGATTTTTCAGTTTATAGCTACATGAAAAGAATCTTTTCTTGTAATAAAATTTTGACTCTACACCTTAAAAACATTAAATTTACCTTGAAACATAAGTTTTATATTTGGTGTGTTTTGAAAACTGAGGAAATATTAATACCTGGGGAATTATATAACCATACTCACTAACATTATTATTAGCCTTATTCATTCATTATTGAAGTTTAATTTTATTAGACTCCTGACAAAACATTTGTCCTGGAAATCAAACATCATTGCTGTCTTCATGTGGGAATTGCCTCCAGTAAGCAAGGCTTCACCCATATCCGTTTGTATCTATCTACACAGCCCATAGCTCTCCACAGAAGTGCTCAATGCCAGTCTGTACTGTACAAATGAAGTGAGCTGCTGGTATTCCTAAAGTAACAGAGGCTGCCTTAGTTCTGGAAGCAGGCATTGCAGCAGCACAATACTGCACCAGAGCTAATCAGCCTTTTTAAAAGATGTGTGGCTATACAGCTTTGAATTCAGTGCCACAGTGACGTGGGAAAATATTTTTGTGAAATATGGGAGCTGAGTAGCTTTGAGGGCACCAATGCAATGTTTCCACATGCTAGTATGTTACCTACAGAGCTATGTGGGGAAAAAAAAAAAAAAAAAAAAAAAAAAAAAAAAAAAAAAAAAAGAGAGGTTCCAATCTCACAGTAAGATGCTGGAGAAAATCATGTCATCTGGACTGGCACAGACTAAGTCAATTCTCTCAGCTCCCATGCTGGAAACATAAGAAAAGATTATTTTGTCTGAGTTCAGATATAGTCTTGCCCTTTAGGATCAAGCCTTATGAAAAGCAGTGAAATTCTGTCTGTGAACAGAGGCAGAACATTAGGCTCCATAAGCACGTGATTTCACACACGGTAGCACAGCCAGTTAATCAGCTACTGCCCGCAGCCTTCCTCCCACTCATATGTTGCCTTTTCCACTGTGACAGCCTAGCTATGCACAAGTCACATGGAAATACAGAGTGAGAGAATGGCATGGGTAAAAAAAAAGCTTCTCTTGTATCCTTCTGCTGTCTCATTTTGTCTTCATCCTCACTTCTCTGGTGTAGTTCACTGTGCGGCCTCTCACACAGACACGGGACAGGAATAAGATGGGGGCAGAGCTTATCAGTCAGGACAACAGTTTCACGGGCTAATACTGCTCCTTGTGTGGGAAAAAAAAAATACATTCCTTTCATCTGGCTATCAAAGAATTTGATAAATATCTTACCAGAAATGTGTTTATTAGAAGTCAGAAATAATTGTTAACTCTTACTCTGTGGAATTCACTCCCACAATGCAGCAGAGAGAGGAAGTGAATAAACTTCTTGTTTTGGAACATAAACCTCCATCTGTGCTTCCCAGATGCTCACAGAAGGGTTTTCTGTTTCTTGGAACTAACTAGTTAGTAATGTCTACTTTTAGAGGCTAGTGGATCAAATCACCTTTTCCTCTCATGGATATGGATGGTTTGTGAGTCAAATGAATTTACTGTCTTCCAAAACAATTGAAAAGGCTGCAGACCCCTGGTGATCCCCAATACATGGTATATTTGTCATTGTCTAATCTTATTTTAATGGACAGAGGTTCTTGCTCTTCATTTTAGTGAAATCATTCATTCTGTAACTAAAATAAGCACTTACAAAAATTTTATCCTAATTGTTATGTTTTTTTTTAACACAATGGAAGTCATCATTTTACCTTGCCCTGATATTATATTTAGTTTATCCCATTCCAGTTGAGAACTTATTAATCAGATCTGATGAGACAATGATATATGATTTTTCTATTTACTTTTCTAAATCTGTTTTCACTAGCAGGATTTATTTTTTTGTTTTCCAATTTATGGAAATAGCACAAAAATATGATAAAACCACACACAAACGATAAAAGGGGATATGCAAAGGAGTTACAGACAACTTCTTTTAAATACATTCTTCTAAAAATATATAGAGCCTTCCTTTCTCTTTCATTTATGTTGTATGTCACCTCTTGAAACATTTTCTCCAGAGTATTGAATGCTTTTTAATGTTTTCATATGGCAATCAATAATTATCAATTATACACTTACTCATATAGTGCCAAACCCTTTCATTTAATACTTGGTTCATCAATTGTTCATATATACATTCTGTCAAGCAACTTAATGATATGATTGAATTGTGTGCTATTGATTTTCTATCTGTCAAGTTTATACAGTGATTTGGAAATACTGGGCCTACACACTGATGTAATTTCCTTGACTTCAATAGAGTCATTATTCTGTTGGTGTAAGGGACTTGATAATCAGATTGCCAAACATCTGGAGTGAAAGACCATATTGTGAGGGTATAATACTGCCCTCTACAGTCTCTTCGCCTAACAAGATTAGGTTCTAGTTCCTTTTAAAATACAAAGGATTACTTTTTTGGGATATATTTGATTGAATATACATTAATTATACATGTGTTCTAACTGTAAACTAATATATATGATCCTTCATTGTTTAGAAATATATAGGTTAATCATGAGAGAGTTGGACATGCTGGAATTCTGTTAAAAAAGTGCCATCACCTTTAAAAAAATCAAAATAATTTCCATTTTTGGCTGTTCTAAGATACCACTTTTCCAAATTAATACAACGGTTTTTTCCCTCCTGCAACTCAAATTTTCTTAAGAAAATACAAAATTTGGTAAATATAAATTCAAATAACTGAAAAAGTAATGTAAATACTAAAAACTACAGAGAGAAAATTCTGAACATCACAGCTATTCAATAGTGTCTTACACACATCTATATTTTCTAAAAAAACTGAAGATAATTCCTCTCGTGGATACTTTACTTCCTGACTTGTTAACCTTTTCCCTTCCTCCCTCCGGAAAGAAAAACAACCACAACAAAAAAATCCCACAACCAGACAAAAAGAACCCCTTAACCCCTACATAACTGACAACAACTTTGAATGACACCGTGTGGAGCAAAGGATATATATTCAATCACCGCAGTCTTATGATGGGTTGCTTTCCATATTCAAATAAATGCCCGCTAATAAATACCAGAATCATAAATGCATCCCACAAGGAAATCTCATTAAAACTTATTTATCCTATCCTTCTATGTCTTCTACAAATGTCAGAGATAAGATCAGCTTTATAGTACTCCTGGAAGATTAACAAGTATAAATTTTTTGAAGCAGTTGGGCAAGTAAATCTTAGTCAAGAGTCTTTTCTGACAAGACCTCCCTCATATTTAAATTATAGAAACTAGAATTTAACAGCTTAAGTATTCCCATCTTCATTGTATGACACATGTAGAAATGAAATAACCTGATAACAAGCTGTTAAGGGCTTCAAAAATTAGGGCTGCCATATAGTTCTTTTCCAAGTGACTACATTTTTAAAAGAAAAGAGGGTGTGTGGTAAATTATTCCTGAAACTGACTAAAAAACAGGAAACTTCTACAAGAATCTCCATGGATTGTATATATCAGGGAAACTAATTTAAGTATTAAGGGAAATATTCTCACTTCATACCCATTTACACAACCAAAGGGGGAGTTTTAGGGACAATTTAGTACAATTTTAAGCACAATTTTAAGTACAATTCCATTGACATCAACAAGTAGGTATCTGAAGGCAGAATTTCTCTATGAGATAAAAATACCAAAATAAGGAAATCTTAAAAACTGCGGATTCATACAAGGTACTACTCCAAGCTCCCTTTTTTCTTTCTCTTGACAGATTAGAAAGCAGCATCCAAACTATTTATTGAGACCAGTACTGCTGATACTCTCTTTATTTTAATTTCTCTTAATTGGTTTATACCTCATCTGTGTGAGTTAGGCATATCAAGGGGGATGTGGGATTAGAAGTGGGCTCCCAAGCCTTGTGTGTTAATTTTCACAGAGCTTTCAGTACACTAGGTATATTTCTAAAGATAGACTGTTTAAGCAGGTACTATAATATGGCAGCACCAAATAATATAAATAAGGAATGAAGGGATTTTGAAAGTGATGCTTTTCACTGACCTTTGGAAACATATTACTGAATCACTGCTTTTCTTTTCTTGTAATCAGCTAATTTATGTTACTGGCATTTTACTAGCCACTTCCAACAGTAAACATGTACACCCAGGAAAAATCACATTCCTAAACTACTGCCAGCACTATAAACAGATAGTTACACAATATGTTTAGAAATATAGTGAATATATCTGTACTACATATCTAGAAATGGGTCTACCTCAAAATTTCACATGAGCCTGCAACTATTATGGTTATTTCAAAATATCTGTATCTCTTTGGGCTTGAAATTAGACTACAAATCTCCTAACAAAGGTCTATCCTATTGTTAGGAGTACCTCCTAACTGTAGCTGGATCAAAACAAAAACTTCCCTGCTACTTTTTGCTCCTGTCTGTGTCCTAAACCAAGATTTGTAGTCATTTGAAAAAGAGAAACAAATCTGCTTTTCAGAAAAATGAAATAACGGTTGTGAAAGGCAGTGACATGTCAGATCTAAAGACTGATATTCCTTATTTTTGTAAAACAGATCATTGTGACTTTTAAGATTCTAAATTCACCGCAAGTAAGTAACAGCTTCGTGAATCCAGGCCTATGACTCTAAATACATCCATGCAGTTTAGCAGTTTTACCTTAACTGAGTCAGAAGGGGCCACCTCCAGAGCAGCAAGGCAAGTCTGTTTCACCGTGATAGGAATTTTGCAGTAAAGACATGTTGTACTGTGAGATCTCTGGGTTGAAACTACAATAAGCAGCAAAATCTTTTGGTCTCTAGCTGAACAATTTAAAATCAAAGATCTTCTAATATCATATCATCTCCATGACATCACTTGACTCCTTATTATATGATGTAGTATAATTTAATTCATTCTAGAAATGGTATGTCCTGTGGTGAGAAATACAGGAAAATTATACCAGTTCCAGTCCTGGTCTTTTACTAAACTTTCTGTCACTTTCAAGAAACTTTTGCTTGGTTTAAATCCTTCTGCCCCATGTCTCAAATCTCTTGTTACAGAGTGACATCTAAATTGTAGCTCTCTAAGGTCAGTCTAGTCACTGGTTATTTATAATTAGGTGCCCAGAGAATTTGTATCATGTTAAAATAAGGGAAGAAACCATGGCAAAGCCATAAAACTCCTAGAAACTTTAATTAAAATGTAACAGCATGTCATATTACTTGAAATATTTACAGCAAACATCTATATATGTCCACTGAAACGCATGTTAACATCTTTGTTTCTAAACTATTACAAGCATGAAACATGCTTCTAATCATGCTTACAGCATGTTTATATATAAAAGCTCTGATGACTGTACTTGTGATAAGCATCTCAATTTGAAATACCTCTGAGAATTCAGCAGGAATTTTGAAATAGCATCTGAAAAATATGCGCAGAAGGACAGAAAAATAATCCAGACTGCTCACAATGTAGGTAACTTGAATGCATCTCATCATTACTAGATACATGATATATCTCTGCTAGAGCTTTCCTTTTATGCATCTGGAGAACATCTCACACATTACAAACTCAAAAAATATAAATAAAAATGCAAATCTCTGATGTCATGAAACCAGTTTATCTCTTGCTCAAAATAAAAGTGTAAAGTTTAGCCAAATTTTCTGAGAATGCTGAAATGTTTAAAAGCTTCAGTCTGTGGAGACCATAGGTCTGAGTAAACAAATTCACTAATCTTTACTGGTATACTCTCACTTAAAATATGTAAACTTATCATTAGCAGGAATTTGAATATTAGGGAATGTTTTTGACTGAAAACTCTATTCAGTCCCATCTCAAGGTGACAGATTAACAGGTAAATGCAATACAGATATTTTCGTCGATTAACTGTCCTCTGTAGTTGGAATACAATATTTGTCTCTGGTACTAAGGCACTTAATCCGCCTATTCAGTCTATTTATAGATTTATTTTGTAATTATTCATTACAGATTTTCTAGTAACATAGGCATGAAGTGTAAAAATTCGAGACAGTTTCCTGTAAACATGTGGCTTGTATAGTGTTCTAAAGGCAAATGCATTGTAAGAGACAGTTGCAAACACTATTGGGAAATCTTATTCACTGGGACAGGAACAAAAAAGTTAAAAATCACCACCAACATAGAAAAGGTAACTCTAAATGGTTTAGGCTTTTCAGAGCTTTTTTCATTTATTCTAATTGTCTTGCTTGTAACTCAATGTGTAGAAAATAATTTGTAGAGTTCTCTTATCTTCGTACAAAGAAAGTACTTGGAATAATGAGGATGGTGAGAATTTAAAAAAAAGAATGAATTGATCTATTGTATTAAGGTTACATAATAGCATTATGTCATTCCATCTATCTACTGGAGAGCATCTTAGAAGTGTTTCTCATGCAGTGAGCCTGCAGGTCTTTGGGGTTTTCCTGAAGCTGTTTAAGTAAAGATCTAGTCCCAGAGCTTCTTTTTTGATCCTAACTATTGAAATGTAAATTCCATGGTAAGGGATGTCTCTGGAGTACTCTCATATAGAATAAGTTGTTCTTTATTTTGAAGGAACAGGCGACATTTCCATAGACTGGTGTACTTGAATCTGATTACTGGCAAATCAGACAGTTTGTTGCAATAGGGAAACTTTCCACTTTGCCTTGTCTCTGCTGTCGCCTATAGAGAAAGTGGGAACTGGAGGGTCAGCTGTGTCTGATTTCTAGATATTACTCTGCACTATTCTTTGATTTCTCTTTCTTTTCTTTGTGACTAGGTAATCAGGGTGGTAGTAGACCTAATATTTTATCCGGATCATATTTAGTGACCTCATGCTGCAAGAAATACTTGTTCAAGGTTACTCCCAGGACACATCCCTCTGCAGGAGATGATGGGTTGTTTTATCAAGGCTGCTTATATTTCTATGTCTTCGACCCACTACCAAACCACTTTGAAAAGTGGAATACTTCATTTTACTAGCTACTTGAGTGTATATAATTACTGAACCAGAACAGACAGGCAAACACAAAAACAATGGGTGTTCTTACTACCAATTGAAGACCTACTGCATCATCTTTTTTCTTTAGCATCTAAATCAGAGGACTTCTTTATATGTATTTATATGATGTCCAGATTTCATGTAGGTCTGTTGTTTTGGATCCAGTGTTTTTAATGGAATTATTAATGTTAGGGTTGAAGTCTTTTCTCATAGGACAAACTTAATATTAATTTGGTATGTACTATGCTTTTTGCCAATGTTGAGTTTAAAAACATCTCTCCCATTTTCTCAGAGGAATGCCTTCTTTTGTAGATGTTACTTCAAAGCAAAAATGTTCTTTTTTGTTCTGGTTTTGATTTGCTCATTTCTTTGGTCAATGGTAGAGCACAGTTACCAGAATTTAGTTACAATATCAACTGCAACTTGATAATTGTTCATATTTTCTTTTTCTAGTAATGGCTCACATATATTTGCACTATCTCAACACCTTAAAAAGTTATGTAAATGCAGTAGTAAGTGACTAAAAGTTATTACTACTCAAGCAAAGTTGTTTACCATAGAAAAGTTTTGCTGGTTGCAGTTTGTTTCTTATGAGGCATTCTGAGCTAATTAATACCTTTCAGGATCATTCAAGAAATAAAAGTGTCAGAATGTTCACAGAAATTGATAAAAAAGAAAAAAATATGTTTGGGTTTGAAGCTCATTGAAGAGAAAGCTGAAGAAATGCCTGTTGCTCATTCTGTACCTGTCTAGTAAATCAGTAGAGGATTTCTGTCTCCAGAACTGTCTGTCATCTTTCACAAACAAACTTCTCTTTTAAAAATTGAGGTAGATACTGCAAGAGTTTCATGCACTATGTACAGGAAGAAAATCTTTGTTACTAACACTTCAAAAACTGTGAGAATATCTCTCATTAACTACAAACTCCTATCTAATTTCTTATAAAATTCAAAATTAGGGACATGATAATACAATGACTGGCTATTATTCCTATGGTCAGTTTTCATTAAACCAGTTTCCTGGAGGAGCTGCACCTAGTCAGTAAAAAATCATTATTCATATTTTGCACAGAAGCACAAAAGAACTAGTCTTCAAGAAATGTTCTAACAGTATGTTGAATTTCCTTTAAAATAATGAAATCATACTAATATAAATAATGTTGGCCATGTTCAAACTCAAATGTCCTGTACCTAGATTAAGATAGCTAGAATGGCAAGTCTGACTTTGTGCAAATGATACTGTAAATGTGACAGATATATATATTTATTTCTTTTAGTAATGGATTGGTTTTTGCACTGGTATTGTGCTAGTGATAGATATTCTACAGTTACACAATTCTTTATAGCTTTGTTTGCTTGTATTCTTGGCAGATGGAGTGCAGAGTTGTAAAAGAACTGGAGTAAGAGAACTATGACTTTTTGGCACAGTTCACACCATAGCACATCAGGGAAAAGAAATGAAAGAAAATGGCAAAGAAAATCTTAAAAGAAGAAACTTTTATATTGGTCTGCCATGCCACAAATCCCAAGATAGCTGAAAAGAGTTTCCTTTATAGACTCCAGCATTAATTAAAGCTGAAAACCTGTGAAAAAAAAATATGTCTCTGTTACAGGATTCCCTATGAATTCTGCAGCAAATTCAGACTTGACAAAACATTATAGTATAACATCATTCACACTCATATAAGAGCTTGACAGTATCCTGTATGTAGGTCTGAATGCACGTATATTTCAGGTGTGAACCTACCAAACTAACAAGAATTTAACCATCCTATCTCCATTAGAACCAGCTGGCAAAAGTGAACTTTTGCATTATGCAATGCAGGCATGTGCATGCAGGAAAGTTGCCTGCTACTGCAATCCTGTCAGCTTCTGCTTCTGTTTTCTCTTATATTGGTTGCAGCCTTTCCTGTTTGATAATTCCCTTTTTATGTTAATGTAAAATCCACAACTATTGGTATTTCTGTCCTATTCTAAAGATACTTTTTTATCTCAAAGGCCTGACAAACAAGCTTTCATGATGTGAGAAAATAAAAAATGAATTTATGTCTTTCAAAAACACTTAACACAAAAAAAACACTGTCTAAAATATATTTTCTCTTTCTATAGCTCCCCCGATTTCCACCCATTTCAGCCTCAGTTCACTTAGTTTCTGCTCAGTTACCATGTTTGCCCGATCTATTTGTTTTTATTCCAGAAAACAAGGTATTCTCTGTATTAAGACTTGATGCTGTGACTGGAAAAACTATAGACATACAAAGTTGATCCTAAAGGAAGCAATTGCAAAACTTCTGTAGACTTTTGAGAAAACTCAAAATTCAGATCATGCTTTTAGACCTGGATCTTACCAATGGAAATATATAACAAGAATACAGTCCTGAATCCTTCTGTCTGAGTTTGTCCTGCCTCCATCTTAAACTCAGACTTTACATTCAAATTAACTTGGAATTAATTGAGATTTCGATAATTTTGGATCATCTAGCTATAAATGCAACAGCAAACAAAACATATCCAGTTCTGGAAACTATTTTTAGGTGGTATTCATGCTTACTGAGGAGACTGGTATTACTGGAGATATTGTTTTATTTGTACTGCCGTAGATAAAACAACTGAAAATTATCAATTCAATTAATCTGTATAATATTCATCAGGTAACAGCACAGAACAGATAATTGTTCTCATTCCCTGCAACAAAGTAGTATTTGGTTGATCAAGGGATTGGAAAGGGCTTGTTCAGTTTAATTCCTGGAAATGAGTATGAGAATGGACACACAAGCTAAATTACAGAGTGAAAAAAGGATGACATTATTAAAAAGGCTTTAATATCCATTTTGTTTCCAGTCCACATAATAAGATATCAATTTAACAAGCATATTAATTACCTGAACAATAATTTGCCAAAGTATATTAAACAAAAAGTATGAAAAAACCTCACTGTAATAAATTTTGGGGAAATATGGATGAAATGCACATGAAGCAATAGTAATATAAAAGTTTGATAAAAACTTTTGAAAAGGGTTTCCAGGAAACTGTCAGGGAGCAGGCAGTGACCAAAACTTGAAGTAGTAACTTGCGGGACTGATCTTTCATCTCAGCTGTCTTTTCGTGGGAAGTTATAATAATGTTTTTAGAAAGGATTCAACCTGAATATCTTGAGCTCTTCACACCATATCCATCAAATCTTCACTTCTTCCTTGGCATGCACACAATTTTTCTGCTCAATATCACTCATTTCAAAGTGTCTGACCATTAGAAAGAATATTTTATGATTGATGTGCTAAGTTGTAATACTACTTTGCAAAGCCTGTTTTAATATTTACCATATATCTTTGATAATACAAGGATCTTCATGCTATCATTATTGTTATTATTATTGAAATATAAATTACAGAAACATTCTGAAAACTGCTCCCCAGATCTAGACCTTCAAATAACTTTACTAACATTAATGATTCGCCTTGAGATATGTTGAATAAAGGAATATTGTGCAATTTGATATGTTGGTTTGTTTTCTTAAGAAGAAATTTGAATGAAGGCTTGATGGACATCAAACAAACAAGTTTGGTTAATATTCTTGTATTACTTCTGACAGAATGGAATGGCCTTAGTAAAGGATTAGTTGTAACAGCCCATTGATTTCATATTTGCTGTCTCATATAATCAAATAACTTCATTCACTTCAATTTTTCCATGATTCAGAGCAGAAGTGATAATTCTTTTATGTCAGAACTCTTTTTCTTTTAATTTCAGGTCCCTCAGTCTCACTGAAGTATCATGGTGAAAATAGTTTTTTTGTTGGTATTTTAAGACAGAATGACCATTTGGTTCAACACTTTATTTTATTTTCTCTCCTTTGAAATAAATGTTGTCTACATAACTTTATTTACATAAAAGTAAGAACCATTGGTGATTTTACTGTGAATTAATAACTACTCAAGCTAGAACTGTGAGTTGTAAATCAGGTTTTATACAGGTGTTTCTATAATACCAGTGAAAAAAACACTTTTTCTTAAGAGTTCTCATTTAAAATGTAACCCAGAGTACCAGAAAAGCTCTAAGCAAAATATAATATAATAATATAATTACAGCCATTTTCAATAAGTCAGCACTTCTTTTAGTTTTTGTTTTCCCTTCTGAACAAATGCAATGTAGGCAATTATTTTAAATTAGGTTACAAGAGAATATTATTTGTGTAACAGAAATAGGTTTCTTATTGTAATTAAGTTTAACGGATCTTGCTCTGGAGATGAACAGAATCAGTCTTGAAAATACTAGATATCTCCAACTGCAGGTATGTTTGGAGGTTGGATGGCTACATTAATTAAGTCTGCTAATGAAGTAGTAAGGATATGATGAGGCAGTAGTTCCCTATACTCTTCACCTATATTTGAAATACACGTAAAAATCTCCACAACCTCCTGTCTTCATAAAAAATATTTCTGGGAAAACTTTGATAAGACTGTGTAACTCCAGTTGAATTGGTTTCTGAAGGGAACAGGTTTATATAGGTTATGTACAACTCTCTAAAAATTCCTTTCTTTAGATAAAGATGTGTCTATAAATGTTTCAGAACTTGGGTTTATTTTTTGAGTTTTCCAACTTCATTCAATCACTCGGATTTATTTTTTTCTCTTTGCTATGGACAATGCTTCACCATACTAAATGCTGCTGCATCAAAGAAATTTGACTGAAAAAATGCCACACCAACAAGGAACAATGAGTTCTGCATAAGAATCAGATCACCAATGTATGATGAGTGAGTCAGGGGAGGTTGTAAGAGTATCTACATAGGGAAACTTTCTACATAATAGTGATAAACTGTGAAGGTCTACCACAGTTCATAAGCTGGACAGAAGAAAAGCAATTATTTTTCTAGAAATGTCCGTAAAGATAAGGGACCAGGACTAGGACTTAAAGGTAAGGTACTAGTGACCAGATTTGACAACTTACTATTTTTGCTGCTTTACTTCTGATATCTGATGCTCTTCTTTAAACTCAGTCTTCTCGTACTGAGCCTTTCACTTTAATCATTTATTGACTCTTGGTAAAAATAAATATAAATAACTAAAACAGAATAAAACCCTATTAACCCAACAAATTAAACAATTCTAGATATATTGGTTTTAAAATTTAACTTATCTTGAAACAGTCTTATAACTGGAATGGCTCGTGGCTCTTTAAGGTTTACATTTGGTAGTGTTAGTATAAGTAAAATAAAATAAAAGAATCTCATGGAAAACCAAATGTTAAGACAAGATGAAAAAAATGGAGAACAAGTAAAAATAACAGAGAATAAGTTATTTTAGAATGAGAGGGATCCACTGACATAAACAGTATGAGTTTTGGTGTGAGACAGTAGGAATTGGGCAAGATGCTTAACAAAAGGAAAAAAAGAGAGATGTACAGAGGAAAAAAAAATAGTTGAGTTTAAGTAGGTATGGGTGGTTGGGGCTCTGATAGAGAGCAAAGAATTAAACTACTTTTCTGACAATGTTCTCTTTTCCCTTTGCAAAAAGCATGGGGTGTGAAGGTAGAAAACAAACAAACAGAAAAATAACTTCAAATTTTGGCAGACATGCAGGAGAAAACCCATGAAGTTTCATACTAGATATAACCAAAATAACTGGTTAATCTAAATAGCATGTAAACCTGCCCCAGTCTGATCACAAGGAGAGGGTAAAATATATTGACATTAAGGTAATTTTAAAGTCAGGCAGAACTTTAAAGAACTGTGTTTATAAAGTGCCTTTGGGAGCTATTGCTGAACATTTCTTTCTTATTGCTAAGCATTATTTTGCTTCTGTGTATAGATATACTAAGCTTTTCTTTCACCTGAGAGATTTAGGCTAAATCTTCGAGATGACAATCAGCACTAGGTGCAGAGAAAGAGATACTCATTCTAAGTGATCAGGTTCACAAACCAGAAATATAGTCACATTATCATGGACCATTTAGCCACACTGTATTAGTCTGTTTGGAGCTGTATTTTATTTCTGATAGTACCCACATTGTGCAGTTTAAGCTAACAAAATGTGTGTTTATGTACATATCTTTTCTGGCCATGTATATTTGCCCTTAGAAAGCCCCTCTCAGGACCTCCATTAATAGCATGTTTGCTATTAGTTGCAGTTGTTACTAACTGATTTCATGTCATTGATAAAGCATCTTCCAGAATACTTCAGTAACGCTTGTGAAGGACATAATTTTTCTTATTCTGATCTAACCTTATTGATCCTCTCCTGAGAGGAACAGTGCCCATCACAGCTTTATGGGACCATTCAAACAATCTAAGAATGATTTATACTGCCCTTAAGTAAAAAGACATCAAGACTTGTTACTCGCATACTGAGATTTTCTCTGTGATCTCAAGATGTCAAAATACTAAACACAAGTCAAGACATTCCTGAGTAATGGAAAGTACTGCAAAACTTATTAGGCTTCATGTTATAATTGGGTGATGCTTCTACTTAACGTGCAATTTATTTTATTCAATATTGATAAGAATTAATGGATGATGTATTTGATTCAAGGCTTTGATACAAATGTAGAGTCTTAATTAACAAGTGATATATTTGATGCAGTGAATAATGCATCTGATTTAATAGAGGATGCACTGTATCTGCAGCTGAAGGTGATTGGTCTTTTTAGCAAAAGATTAATTCATTTCAGAAGATGATGTATCACTTTCAATATGAACTAAATCAAATTGGTAATACCTTTTTTTTTTTTTTTTTGTAGTGTGCAAAGTAGCACAAGGAACAAGTTTGCCCTCAAGTGGACTTCAAAGGCAGATCATACCTCAAGGTACCAGGAAGGTTGAATCAGTGGTTAATTTATTCATTCCATGAGAGGGGTGGAACCAAGTTCTAATAAGGCACTGCTTCTCACACAACCTTTGTTTTATTTCTAAGTAAAATTATAATAAATTTATTTAATTAAAGATCCCCAAAAGTGTAATAATCTTTTTATGAACAATAATTGACAATAATACCTGAATGATTCAAGGCACAGAAGCTATTTGAACTTGAGACATTCATGAGGTAACAGAAAGAGGAAGTGCATCTTTAAGCATGTATTTTCCTTGGGTCACAAAAAAAAAAAAAAAAAAATCAGCAAATTTGACAGTATGTGCTTTTATTTTATAAATTCATCTCATCAACACCACTTCTACATTTTGTAAATTTGGGAAACTGTTACTTATTTGCTAAATCATCAGTGGGAGAGCTTCAGTTTAGATCACTGGAGTTTTCAACTCCTGTATATAGATAACTATCCAGGTTTATCACATTGAAAACACAGGAAGGCTATTTGGAGTCAATATTCCATTTCCACTTTCTGTAACGTGAAACCTCTGTGTTCACTTATTATTCTATCAAGCCTTTATTTTTCTGTTCACATCTCCATAAATTCAATACTCTATGATTTTAATCTAATATGTTGACAAGTGAAAATGACCCAGGTTCAAGACAACGCCAGCTAGTTTTTTAAATTACATATTTAGAACCAAAAAAGTATTAGGATATGCATGTATAACCCAATGAGTATATAATGGCTGTCATACTAGTGCATAATACCCCTAGTAATTTAATTATAAACATCTGACTGTTTGGTATTTAAACAGGAAAATGACTGTTTAAGCACTATGCAGTTAAAGAATAATAAACCTTCTGGCATATTCTTTGTTCAAAATGTTACACTCAAAAATAAGATCATGAGAGATTCACCAGCAATGAAACACTATTCTGAAGTAAACTGATTTTATATTTCTAAACATATGATGGATCTTATCTCTGTTTTGTAGCTATACATTCAGTTTAGTGTATACCAAAGTTACAAACTAAAAGTAAACCAAGAATTTTTTTTCAAATTTTTAATCCTTGTTTCAATTTTTCACCCAAAAGTAAAACCTTCCCATAGATTCACAGCACCAAGAGTAGCATTGATAAAAAGTTATAACTTTAAAACATAACTTAATTTAAAAATAAAAAGTTGGATCGTACTGAATTAGGTTTTTCACAACATAAAGGAAATAAGTACATTTGAATGATGCATAGAAAACAAAGGATAGCGTATGAAGTAGGAAAAGATTTACAGGTCATAGCTTTTGACAGATCATTACATCTACTTCTGCAACCCAAACTTGCTGTGTGAGATAAATCATTGAAAATTATTATAAAATTGTATCTCTCTGGCCCACATTAACTCTTAACAGGTGATTTCAAATCATAAAAAATTATGGGTTATCCATAACTATAGACTCAATCTATTATGCTCCCCTTTTCAGTGATCAAAAATATTAACAACAAAGTTCTAAAGTTAAGAATACTATGCAATGACAAGTATATGTTACTATATCATACATGGTAAATGATTCAAGGTGCTAAAAAATTAGTTAAGCATGTCTTCTTCCACTTCCCAACTCTTAGTAGCAAAATGCTCCTCCAGGAATAAAAATGAGAAAAGGTGGCATAGTATTATCCACTTTCCGCTGTATGAGATACAGAATAAGAAAAAAAGTAAATAGAGGTAAGAATGTTTCCATGGAGTGTAAATTACTCTGTCAGTCTTGCACGAAATGCTGTTTGTCCTCTTGATGTGGCTTTAGAAGCAAGAATGTACTACTCTTTATAGGACTGCAGAGGGTGTAGCCTAGTTTTGTGTGTATACCAGCTATATAACTGCTCTTCCTGTGGTTCTGAATTACAATGTTTCGGTTTGGTGACAGATTAGAAAAGTATTTTGAAATTTACAGCAAGTGTCTTGTACCTTCTTGTTGTTAGTTGTCCAACTAGTAGAGAGCTTCTAGAATTCATAAATTCAGGCCACTGTTTGAGGTGGTAATCCATTAGAAGTTAAGATGAATACATGATAGTAGTTTTCCAGATACTGGCTGTGGATAAAGGATGAGGAAAGATATGCTCTTAATGGTTACAGAGAACCCCTAGATACCACAGGATGTGTTCAGGGGTTCCTGGATATGTGAACCCCTGCCTTGGTTCAGGAGTACATCCTTCTCTCATGGAAGAACATGGTTATTTTTGGATCCGAAAGTGAAATCTCCTGGGAAATCTAATATTCCATGATTCTTACTTCTCAATAAGCTTGATAAGATGCCTTACTTTTGAATCAAGGGTAATCATGACAATGACACTCTTTTTTTTCAATTACCATTGTTTATAATACTGATAGGATTTGAATTTGCCAGAAACTGTATAAGCAAATGTAGGTTATAGACAACAAATCAAAACAAATAAAATTGAGTCCTCCTTGGTGCTGGTGGATGTTCGAAGACAGGGCTGCCCATCTGAGGCAATAATAGAGCAGCAGGCAAAGAGACCAGGAAGGTGACAAATTAAAAATAGAGAATATATCTTTGTCACATTATTTATGAAGTTAAAAATAGGTATAACATAACAGTATGTGTCCTGAGGACACTTGGGGGCATCAGAGGTGTTGAGATAAAAGGTGGAGGATTGTCATGGGCAGAATCCTGGCATATCCTGTATCCACCACCATCTGTTAGGAGCTGATAAAAAAGGTCAAAAATCCCTAGGTTTTCTCTCTAACACTGGCAAGTAGTTGACTCACTCCAAAAGGAAAGCCAATAATGAATTAGTGTATGTGTGATATGAATTATTATTAGTAGAAGTACTAGTTATATTAACAGTAGTGCTTTGGGGCCTAGGTGCAATATAGGGACCAGGCCAAAATGGTACAGTACAAAAAATACCCATAAAAGTGATAGATTCAGCAAAACAGATATGGGATGTAGTAAGAAATGCAGACAACAAGCAGAATGAACAGTGCAATTGGCACTAATTTTGCCCTTGCTGACTTCCAGCAAAAAGAGAAGTAAAAGAGATGAGATTTAAAAAGAGAATATGGACTAATGAAGAGAAAAGTCATCATGAAGGGGAACTAAGGGGAAATAAAAAAGCCAATCTGATAATGCTCTTCATACAGGCAGAGTTCACTACCTCTATTTATTTTCTACATTATTTTACCCTCTTCTGTTTTCTCCAGAGGGGCCAGAACACTGCACTGTGTGATATGCATCAGTATTGCTTTTTTTTTTTAAAACCATTTTCTTGAAAAAGGAAGAGAAGAAGATGTAAAAACTTTAAAACATAATTAATTTATTTTTATTTTTTTTTTACAAAATGATTTTTTTTCTAGATAAATGAAATTTTGCTTGAAGAATGTTTTTGGATTATGAGATTTGTTGATTTGAGTGAAGGAAGGATTAGGTTGTCCTTTAAAAATTATTTGGGAAAAATTAAAAATGAAAGTAACTGTAACTTTTTAAAGATTTATTTTTACAATCTAAAATTACTTCAAGAAATGCAAACTAACTTTGTGTGCAGTGATGCAAAGAATTATATTCAACTTTTTCAGACAATAAAGTATTTAACAACAATTTAACACAATATTATAGAGAGCTTCTAGGTGGGGAAAAAACAAAAACAAAAACAAAAAACAAAAACAAAAAAAAAATTCCCAAACAAAACAAGTAAAAAAAAAACCAAGCCCCCAAAAAGAAAACAAACAAACAAACAAAACCAAACAAAATCCAACAGAACACAATACTAAAAGTGTATGACACTTTCTCAGTGAGTATGAGATTTGAACAAATGCGCGTATCCATAAAGAATGAAGATGTTAGTTATAACTCTAAAATCACAGGAATGGGGAAAAGAGTTAGGAAGTTTGGAGAGAACAGAACACCAGTCATGAAGATGGGAAAGAAAAAAGCTCCCTGTTTAACACAAAAGATAGGGGGTGTGTCAAGAAAAGTTGACAGTAAAAGACTACAAGTGATTTTATTCTTTTTCTATTCTTTATACTTCTTTTGCTAAGAAGTAACTAGTGTTGGAATTTTTGAAGGGTAGCTCTGATTTCTGTGTCAGGTGTTTTTGAGGAGAAAAATAAAAGATGGCCTCAGGTCAGAGCTTTGAAAAAGGTATGTTTAAGTTACTGAGGTATCTCATGGAGTCATTTGTGATGTTGAAGACAAAGGGCAGCTGCAGAATTAGGTTCTACTTTCCTGAAAGTGTAAAAAACCCAAAAATATTATATATCAAACTGTACCAGAGAGGATGCAGCCAAAGGTCTTGGATGTGGCCTACAGACCTCCAGCAAAACTTATCAAGTACTTACCAAGTATGGCATGCTGGAACTTCAGAATAACACTAGCCTCATGAACACCCAGCTGTGCAAGTTCTACATAGATTTGAGTTCCTCAGCTTTGTGAGCTTTGTTTTTATTATCTGGTAAATACTATAAGGAGTTAAAGAAAATTAATTAAATGAGTAACATAGACAAAATCATTAAAACATAGAGAGACATAAAACCATAAAAATTCACTTCAGAATGAATTAAATAGCTTTTCTGAGTCCCTGTATATGGTTTATCTAGTAGAATTCTGCTATTTTGAAATGCCAGATTGATGTTTGCCAGAGCTTTCCAACATCTGTTTTTCCATTTTTAAAATTCTTATTGCTGTGAAGATATATAATAATACTTAACATCTTGAGTCTAGTTTGATGAGAAGGAAGTTATTCCAGGAAATCTACAAGTAGGTTGTTTGAGCAAAACCCAAGCTGAAATTTCCAATCAAGGAAAACATCTAAAGACACACCTCTCTGGCAAAAATTAAAGTCCTTTTATGGAACTAGGATCTTTTTGTAATTAATGTGAAAAAATATTCTGAATAAGTTCTTTAGGATTACATGTAATATTTTAATATTAAGTCTAAATTAATCAGATCTGAAATTCACTTCAAAGCAATTAATAATCATCTTAACAGTTTAATAAAAAATTAACAGTATTTTCTGATTTTTGTTCAGTTAGAGTACAAACAGCAAAAAACACCTCACCATGGGGAAATGCGAAAATAATGTCATGTTCTCCTCATTGAAAAACAGATAAGAAAATTGCACATGTCATGAAGACACAGGCAATTAGTAAAAGTAGATAAAAAGAGGTTTGTGGATAGTGGTACAATCTTTATGACTTTGTGTGTCTTCAAAATAGTCATCAGCAGAGGCTCGGAGGCATATGGGAATCTATTTTATAACACAGGATTAAAGTTATGCCAGGTGAAGTATTTTCAGAACAGGGTTACTAAGGGGCATAAGAGAGTTTAAGCTACCAGAAAATAGGAGAAATAATTGTTAAACCTATTAAGTAGGAATACTGGTAGGAGAGAATTAGAGTGGAAAAGATGGTCAGAATGACCTGATATTAAACAGGAAAGAAGGATAAGGTTTACTTTAATTAATGTCATGCTTTATTTAAGATAGAGGTTATGCAATGTCATTAGGAAATACTAATCCATAATTGTTGAATAGAAATGTTAGAGAACTGTTTTAGTATTATTTTTATGGAGTTCAGTTGTTACAATTTGTTCTGACCTCAGGTGTTCCCACCTGCCTCCCAAGTGAAATTACAAAAGCTGACACATTCCTCTCAATTTAGTCATTCTTCTCCATTTAAAGAGGTAGAATACTACAACTACTCCAGCCAAATGGGGAAGTCCAATGCTACAGTTCATTGTGATTTCTTGGCAGTCCACTAAAAACTGAACCCCTCTCTGTAATCTTCTTTTGCATTTGTTGAATAAACTCATTATTGCAACTAATACTGAATATCAGAAATAATAGCAGGGTGGGATAACCTGGCAGAAGCAAACATGGAAATGAAGAACAGAATGGTGTGTGAAGAGTAAAGGTCCCTGATAGAAACTGTTTGCTCTTGAAGGTACTGAGATTATTGAGAACAGACTGAATCAAATCCTCTTAGAGCAGAGCTAAATATTGCAAATCATTAATTATACTAATTATGTAATGAAAAAAAACCAAGAGAATTTTATCTTGAAACAAAACAATAGCCCTCTTCAAAAATGTACTGCTAATCAATCTCTTCTGTGGATTAAACCATATGAGATAAAAACAGGCATGAAGACAGCCCTTCTAATTGGAATTAATGACTTCAATAAGCAACAATTCAGCAAGTAAACTTGGATGTGCACATCAACATAGAGGGATACCAAAGATTTTGCATATTTTAAAAAGACCTCATGAGAGAATCACAATTTTATTTCAGTGTAGAATAAGCACTAAACTTTTCTTTCCAAGAGCTAACTCTTGTCTCAATTGTGATTCATGCTGTCAGATTTAATCACCATTCCATACTATATGGACCTGAGATTATTCATCTGGATACAATTGATTTAAATTGTAGTTCAGTTCAGATTAGCACTAGTTCACAGATTTCTATAAAGACAAGTGTCACTACACTTTCTCTTTGTTTCGCTAGAAAATTTTGTTTTAATTATGTTATCCTATTCCTCTACCACAGAGAATTTGCTAATTATTTTATTCAAAAAAATAAATAACAGTCTATATGAACTTAAACACAAGAGCTGCATTAAGAAATACTTATTTATCCAATTACTCCCCTAAAACAAATCAGTTTACTCCACTTAAGTTTTTATTTATTGTCACATATGCATATGCTCATTATCATATCACAGTGAAGTCGAACCACTAAACTGAGATGAAGAGTCCAGGAAACTATTTACAACCATTTTAGAGAATCTCAATGTTTCTGAAAAACTCTGCTAAAATTTCTCCTTATAAAAACAGGGGAATAACATTAGGTGCTACTATTTATGCAGTAATTCACTGTCTGGCATGTTCTTATGATCTGAATCAGATTACTTCTTATATTGCAGCCCTTATTGAAACAAAAAAAAAGTTGGGGTGGGTTGAAAGGGGAGGGATGGAGAAAGAATCCATTAAACAGAATCAATGACAATGCCTACAGGGTCTGAAAATATAGGGACAATTTTTTGTTTCATTCTGGAAAAATTTGTTAAAATTTGTCTTATGACAAAATCTCCCTCTCCTCAGAAATTCCACAGCTTTCAGTATCATTTCATTCATCTCCCAAGGATTGCAGGTTTAACATAATTGAAACTTTAATCAAAAGTGAAAAAGGAGTAATAATTTTTTGCTATATTTTTTTTTTTCATAGGAGCCATCTTTGTTATTATGGTCTAGACATAATAAATCTTGCAGATGTATCTTTTTCCAAACTTTCTGACAAATTCCAGAGCATTTTATTCTGGATTTTTTAATTATTCTTTCATTTTTTAATGCTACATAACTGCATGCTTTGAAACATTCAATTCTAAGAAATTTTATTAGAGACAATCAAAATACTGCACTTCAATCTTGAGGAAAAAGGACACAGTTTCCCTCCTTTTGACGTAAGAACATTTTCCTGTCTTCCACAAATAACTGCAATATTTCATTTGGTTTACAGCTTATGGTGTGAGAAATGGTATAAGTGAGGTTTTATCACTGTTTAATTACATTAAAGGAACCCAAAGATGCTTCAGTCTCAGGTATTAGTATGTGTTCAACATCACAATAAATTTAAGCTCACAAGCATTTATTTAATTATAAATTATTTAGAAACCTTAAACTTATTTAAAATTCTGTTGTTTATTATCCTGCTACCTACAGTTATTTTTCATAAAAATAGGAAATTATATTTTAGATTTAAAATTGTAACAATATTTTTCTTAGAAAAGAAATGAGAGATTTTATAAAGAAGGACATTTCATTGTTAATGATTTCATAGCTAGAAAGGATAAAGCTGTGTTCTTCTCCTATTATCTTTTCTTATTCAATTTCCCCAAACCTTGTGTCTACACTAGTGACCTGAACTATGAGAGGTTATTTATAATAGAATTATCAATACTCTTGAAATTTAAAAAATTCAGAACTCAGTGAATGGCAAAGTCTTATGATCTCATGATATATTTTATATAGTATATTTTACTGGATGCTATAGAATTTCCAGACACAAAGCTTTAAGCTGAAGTTAAGACTCTGATTTATATCAAGCATCAGCAGAAAAATTATAAAGAACACTACAGTTTAAAAACAGAAAAATGGCCTTTCAGTAGGAAGTGGACTAATGGACTTCTATTCCCAGCTGTCTCCCTAATTTCCTGCCCATCCTTAAAGAAGCCAGGTTGATCATCACTTTTTCTGAGAATAATAAATATAATTCAATAGAAAGGCATCAGGCTAAGGTTCTTGCATTATTGTCATGCTCTGCAGTCATGATAATCATAAGAGAAATTTGAGGGCTTCTGATTTTTCCTCCATTATTTTAGGGGAATACATTTAACAAACATATAAGTTCAAACAATTTATACAATCAATTTACATTGTAAAGGTAATTTCACATTTAAAAGAATCAGAGAATTATGCCTTGGGTTTTGATTCTGTTTTCAAAGTGCTGGGCATCCACTTTTCATGTGAAATTATTTGTGGATATTTGAAAATCTACCAGGCCAGGCTCTGCTGTCTACCAGCCTGGTCAATATCTTGGTTTTGCATCTCCAGGACAGTAGTTTAACCAGATATTTGAGCTGCTGGTTAACTGGAGTAGCACAGTTATGTAATCCAGTGACTTACCAACTGTGAGGAATGAGTATCTCTTGTTCAGAATTGCTACTGCCAAAGGTATAATCACCTAACAGACTAACACTGGACAAAGGCAGCAAACCATTAATATCGGTGATCACAGAGGAAAGATCTGGATAACCACAGAGGCAAATAGGCATGTATAAAAAGCCTAAATCTTCTGACCATAGAATCAGCAATGATACCTCATAAACTGTAGCTTGTTCCTTACAAACAGTTGAGGATTCTTCTCTAGAGACAAAATGAGTCTCGTGTTACAATAAGATGTGAGATCTTCTCATATTTGATCTTGGTCATGAATAAATAATACTTCACTCTCTTATTTGAGAAGATTCAATTGACTGACCAGGTCAGAGGCTAGAAGGTCGTAGAGATGCTTCATGATTCAATATATTTTGTTAACACAACTAAAACAATTTATTTCCCAGAGATCCACATAAAGTTCCCAAGATGTTTTTCATGTTCCCAGTATAAAGAAAAAAAGTCTCCAATTTATTTTAATTAATCTATATTCTACAGAGAAAAAGACAAAGTGAGTTATATCCATTCAAGATCACCTCAGTTTATGAAGATGGCAGAAGAATGAACATGTTTTATGGCCCAGTTTATCATCGATGACTTTGACTGTTACCTTCTTTGAATTTAGGTTCACAGTGTATGTCTGTACTATTGTAATAAATTACTTATTTCAAGCATGTCTAGATGAGCATGAAAGCTTCATATCTATTACTGAAAAACACCCAATGAGAGGTGAGTAAGGTATCATTTTGTCAAGTTCCAGAGCTCAGTACTTGTTCCCAGGTAGAATTTCCTGAAATAATCATTTGTTTGAAAATTAATCCTTATTATGCATGATAGCAAGAAATAGGAATTGACAGCAAATTTTAGAGGTCGCCATTCTTTCCATATGCTATTACTGCTGTTTGGCAGGTATGTACAACTGCTGGGCCAGATGATGTTTTGAAAGGGTTTGTAATCCCTGTGCACTATCTCTTCTCAGTATGACAGGCTTATATCAAGTATAAATGAAATTAAAAGTATCTTTAACTTACCCCAGGTTAAGAGTAGCCTTAATGGTTTCAGTGACTCTGGGTAAATCACTGAAAATATTTTAATGCTATATTCATATTGAAACATTTGAATAATAATAATTTTTCCTCATCATAAGTTCAAATATGCTATATATCCAAATATGACTTCCAATCGAAGTCTTCTATCTTTGTTTTGGGCTTTGGAATTAATATTTTCTTCTCATTATCTTCCAGTAATAGCTCTATCTTGCCTTTATATTCCTTCATACATAAAAAGATCCCAAAGTATTCCACAGGCATCTTATACTTTAAGACCTAGAAGTTCCTACTGAACAGAGGAAAGGATTCCTACTTGACTGGCAGCATTGGGTATTATTTCCCACTTCCTGAATTTTAATGTGACTATGTCCAGGTGGAACAACAAGTTTCAGTGTTACAAAGTCTGATAATTGACAAGTGTGGATAATGTTTTCTTGATCTGATGAATATAAAGGAGAAGGGGTTTATTTTAAAGAAAAAAAAAAAAAAAGTGATTTTAGTGTAACAGTAATCAAGATTCAATTTTTCCATTATGTTTCCATTGATGCTAACCAAGAGAAGTCTGTAACAAAAAACAGACTTTACATAAATATCATCACATCTGGGCAAATTTGTAAATTTTGAATAAAAATAAGCACTTTAGATTTAATTTCAGATAATCTCTGTTCATCCTTGGAAATATCACTGACTACAGGATTTGTAAGGTCCTAATGTTCACAACATTTATAAAATATATAAAATAAATAGCTGATAAAATATTAATTATGGCTATAAAATTTACCTGTCTGCCCTGAAATAAATGTTATTAGCATCTCTAGTTGTTTTTTGCTGCTGCTACTGATACTTCAATTTGATAGTGAACTGTTTTAGTGTTTAAAATGAAAAAGACTTGTGAATTCATAAAATATGTGTGTATATTTTGATGCAGCATATTTAGGATTGGCTTTTTTTTCCCCACTTTAACTTAACTATTTATGAAAATTTATTTCTATGTGTCATACCAAAGTATTAAGGGGGGAGCAAGGGGGCGAGAAAGGGGTTCAGCCAGATCATATAGAGTAGAAACTCTAAACAAAGTCCTGTGAAATTATGAACTATGTCAGCCAGCTAGAAGACAAGTGTAACCTCAGTTCCTTCATCTGCCAGATTTTCCAAAAACTGTGCTGGAGCCAGACAAAGCCTGGTTTTCTGTTCATTTTTTAAAATGTAAGCTGTTCGATTACTCCTGTGTGCTGCTATTTGCAGCCAAATCTACATGAAACAGACTTAAAACATCTAACAGGCTACTTTGGAAAACCAAATCTCCAATATTCTCGACAAAATTTCCAAAGTCAGTATTAAATTCTGTTCAATCCAATGAAAGAACACTAGCATACTATTTGGATAAAAAATTCCCTTCTTGGTTACTGCTGCCTTTCAAAATCAGGTACTAATACATTTTTTTCTTGAACATGGCCTGAAATACAAAAATCTCATAATTACTTTGTTTTGTTTGACCAGCAAAGAGAGCAGCAGCTTCCTGGGCAGGTAGTCACAGGGGCAGGGAGGCCCTGCAGATCCTCCCACACCCACAGCCGCTCCTGCCAGAGCCGCAGCCAGTCGCCAGGTGAGAATGGAAGCCAGAGGGAATCAGGCATTCTGTGCCCAATCCTATAAGTGGGCTGTGGCCACTGAGGGGAAAGCCCAGTGGCAGCACCGGGAGGGGCTGGTACAGCATTTGAGGGCTAACGGAAGGTCCAGCCGTAGCAGGACTGCTGTGCTCACCTCCCCGACTGCCGCGGCCTCCGCTGCAGGACAGAGAAGTCGTGTGAGGAACTGTCGTGCAGGCTTGTCTGCCTTCTCCTGCAGAACAAGTCGTATCACTCATCAACACCAGATATATCCATATCTGTAAGTGTTTTGGTTTTCTGAGACCTTTTAGTCCACTGTGTCAATTCCATCTCAGACTGTAACAAAGGGGGGAAACATTTACCGTTTTAGAAACACTAACGTAATTTGCCACTTTCTGGGACTCAGAATAGTTTGAATAACAGAGACAGATAGGCCCAGGGCTCTCCTGTATCTTAGCCTTTAAACTTATATATGTGCAAAGACTTAAATGAGACAGAAAGCTTAGAGGAAAGATTCTGTTCCTGGACAGGGTTTTTTGTTTATTTTGTTTTGTCTATCCCCAGAGTGTATTACCTTAGTCATGCTTGAAATGTAGGATTGGCCTCTATACAGCAATATCTTCAAGATGTTAGTACCTCAAGATGTGCATTTTTTTCCTCGGTGTAGAAAAGAGAGAGATTTCCTAGGAAAGTTGTTTCCTTCATGTATGAAGATTTTTAACATGAGCACTTGAAATCAGAGTACCCCAAAACTATCATGATCCTGAAATCTCATGAAGATGCTGGTGAGGTTTGAAACCCTTGTTTGGGATCCTCCCCCCTCCATTTCCAACCCCTGATGCTGGCTGAGATCATACTCAATGTTGCTGTATCCAGGCTGAGTTGGCCAGGAATAATTACCTGAGCTGAGGTCTTGCACTCACTCCTATCAAACCCCCTGCTCTCAGCAGGACGCCTACAGTCCTGGCAATGCCGTTGCTGCAGGGCCACTGCTGTGCTCAGCAGCTTTAACCCAACAGTCCAAGGCAGGCACTTCGGTGGTTGTGACAATGCTTTGAGAGCTCCCTCTGAGTCACTCAACTCAGAGCTCAGAGATTTTACACAAAGAGTAATTTCCCTTGAGTAACTTCAGTACATTTAGTTCTTACGAAAAGTGAGCAGTGGGACTCTATCTAAATGTGGGTTTGAACTATCACGAGGCAATGCTTTAAGTACCATTACTTTAATAAGTCCTGTATTCTGCCTGCATTGTCCTTAAGGAGACTAAATTTTGTATAACTACATGAAAGCAACTTTTCTATTTATTTAAAATATATCAAAGTCTACAAAAATGTTTTATTTCATTTATTAAGACAGTTGAATTTATTGCTATAAAAATATGTTTTTATGACTACCAGGCTGTATCTTCTCATGATCTGTGCTATCATGTAGTCAGAGGATCAGGTTAATGTTCCTCCAGACATCTTTCATCACTCTAGGCAGCTTAGTTAAAATCCAACACGGTCATAAGATTTTTTTGTGTTCTTTGTATGCTTTGTAGTGCTTGATAACTTCTGAGAAGAGAATTTTCTGGGACCATCACGATTGTGAATGTTATTTATGAATACAGAAATCATAGGTTGATTTCTTCAAGTTTCTGTTTTATCTGCATGTTGTAAATGAAAGCTATATGTTCCTGAAAGCACCATCTGAGGAATTAGATTGATTTTTCTTTATTTTTTCTTGATTTTTTTTGTTTGGCTGCTTAAACTTATTATCTATATTTTATTTAAATATTAGTCATCTTATTTACTCTTGATCAGATTGGGGGGATTATATTTCTGGGTTGCATGGCAGCCTGAAAAAAGAGAAAACATTTGCTGATAATTTTACTGTAACTGTGATGACACGAGAACCTGCTATATTCCCTACACTGTTGCATTAGTGGTAGTCCCAGTGATGATTTTGGTTTGTTTCAACATTTAGTAGCAATGTTTAAATTACATTGTATTATCTAAGATTTATAAGAAGGCAACATAATATGGTCTTCTTTCTACCCCTGCTATAGAATTTCAAATTTATAGCAAAGGGAGGTGTCAGCAAGGTCTGGTCCCAAAGAGAAGGCAAACTGGGGCTGAGAGGTGTCACAGCACAGGTGGGACTGTGCCTGTCTGACAGTGCACAGCCCCCAGCTATACAGTCAAGGCAGAGCTGTTGATGCTAACAAGTCAGGGCAAATGGTGTACTCAAAAGGCCCTGCCAGAAGGTGTTGGGTAGCACTTAAAGAGATTCTAGGTTATGACTAGGTTTTTCTGACTTGTATCTTCAAAGAATCCAAGTGCCACAGACGTTTCTTTACTACTTTTTATTCTCTCTGTGAGATATATATATATATATATATATTTTTTTTTAAGAATATTTCAGTTGGAAGGGGCCTACAAAGATCGTCTAGTCCAACTGCCTGACCACTTCAGGGCTGGCCAAAAGTTAAAGCATCTAGGTCATTGTCCAAATGCCTCTAAAACATTGACAGGCTTAGAGTGTTTACCACCTCTCTAGGGAGCCTATTCCAGTGTTTGACCACTCTCTCTGTAAAGAAATGTTTCCTGATATGAAGTCTGAGTCCTCCCGATGCATCTTTGAACAATTCCCAAACACTTATTATTAATTAAATTAATTAATTTCTCAGCATTTTATTGGTGCAACCTATGTGACTGGATGGGAGATTTGACATATCATATACTCACTCATGCAGTAAAATCAACAGCTGCAATACTAACTCAGTGAACTTCTTGTCTCAGACATTTATCTGAAATCATGAGTTGATATAATTTTGGTGTTTTCCTCTTGTTTTTTGGTTTGTTTTTTTTTTTTTTTTTTTCAGTTTTGATAAACTTGACTTCAACAACATTTACCAGTGAGGTAGAGATCCCAAAGACACTAAGATCCTTTGTCTTCTGAAGGTAAAAATGATGGCAGGGAAGACAAGTTCTCTAGTCTTCCTCCCAGTGCGCAAACTTTGAGAGAAACCACAGACTAATTGGGAGACTTTTTGTTTTATAATGCCTATATTCTTGCAAGTCTCATCTCATATCCTGAACCAACAGGGTACACAACAATAATCTATATAGGCTACACTCCAGACTGTTGTGCTAACCTTAAATTCCTTAAATTTATTTATTTAATTTTGAAGGGAAAGTCGAATTCTCTCCATGCCCTTAGGGATTTTTGTTTTGTTTTTTTTTTTTTCCTTTTTCTCTTCCATTTGAAAATTTTGTGGCAAACAGATTCCACCGTCTGCTTTTGCTTATTTTAGCTAATCAACCAGGAGATGTTGCAGTAGACTTCAACAGAATAATCAATAAAGGAGGTCTAGGTGGTCAGCCATGTGGCATGCCAATTTTTCTTCTTATTAACACAAATAGTCTTTGGATTTCATATTAATCCCCCTTGAGATCTAGCTAGATGAAGTTGCTTTGGGGAGGATCTTTTGAGGATACAGATTTTGCTGAAACTGGTCTCAGGTAAAAATAACTACTGTGAAAACAGTTGTTTAGCAGACTCCTGAGTCAGGAACAAGATACCCTGTATTGTCATAGAAGGTACATTTTGTATCCCAGTCATGACTTCTAGATTAGACAACACTGAGACTTGATGTGCACTAGAATTGTTGAAAAACTGAAGCTGATATAAATTACAGTAAACTTTAATACATCAAAATAATTGCCTAATCAATAGTAGTTCCTTTGATATCTTTTAAACAGCATTAATCACCTTGAACTCATTTTGTATTAATGCAGATGTCGCAAGTGTTTCAATTGGATTTCTGCCGTAACTGAGGATTAATTACTTTGACTAGACATTTGTGCTAAAGTCTTACTCAGTATGCATGCATATAGAAACAATAAAAATAATCAAGTAAAGAGTGAAAGAATGCTTCCATGTAAAAGCAAAACAGGTTTTGCTTTAGGAGTTAGACATTATGAATAAAGATTTATGCATTTTGCAAATGAACCTGGAAAATGTATCTTCACATGAACATATAGCAAATATCTACCCCCATCTCTTGATATTATGATGGTATTGCTGTCAAGATATTATTTACATTGACAGAACACAATGCCAGAAAACCTATATATTCTTTTGTTTTCAATTACATTAATGTTACTGAATATTTTACCTATCTTTCATGTGCCCTAGATGGGTACCTAATAATAACAACTGTATTTAAGATTACAGAATGCTGGGTACCAAATAAAAAAAATATTGTCTGAGTTTTCCTGATCAAAGATATATCAGCTGAATAGCATTTCATTAAAAGCAAAAGAGAAAAAGCTGAAAGAACATTACAATATCTGGACATATTAAATATTTTTTTACAAAATTATCTGAAGATATTTTCAAATTTTAGATACTCAAATGATAAATGCTTTGTGCCTATATGCCTACACAAAATTTTCAATAGAAGTGCTTTTTGAACAGTCATGCAATTTCTGTATATAGGAAACATGTTATAGCTTCAAAATATTTAGGGACTGTCTTTGTAGGCAGACTAGTCCTTTTGGTGATTGCAACGTTTTTCCTTAAAAAGATGATACTTCCATGTACCATTTGTTAACTTAATTGTTAATTTCATTTAGAACTGCTATGAAGCCGAAAGATCTTGTTTAGTATTCAAGATAATATGAAAGGTCCAACACAAAAGTCATTCTATGAAAAATGTTAGGATTTAAACAGCATCATATATCAAAATTTATATTTAATTTTTAAGTTTCCAACAAATCCACTTTGACTAATTCTAGCATGATATTGCTTTTTGTCTAGCTGGGTCTTTCAGTGACATTTGATGTTATCAATTAAGTGATCTTTCTTGATCAGTCTTTTCTGATCCTCTGTCATGCAGCTTTAAACTTGATTTGATTCCTAGCTATCACTTCTCTCTCAAATGTTTCTGTTCATTCCTATCTGACCAGGTCAATTTACATTTTTTTTCTGAATACATCCTATTCTTTCTCCACATAATTCTTCCTATACTCAAATTCTAAAAATATTCTTTCTTGTCCATTTCTTCTGTAATAGCAATTTCAAATATTTTTTCAAGAGTAGAATAACTAAGAAGCTCAAGCTAATCTTGCAGAAATTCAACTCTTTCAACTTTGGAAATATGGACAACTGAAGTTTGTCTGGAAAGCAAAATATTCTATGGGGAATAGCACATAAGAAGAAAGACAAAAAATAGTCAGAATTTAAAATGAGATACTATTAGAGGGCTTAATTGATTTCAGATCATGTGTTGTGATTGTTTTCTCCTAAGTGCTTTTGCTATTTGAATTGCTTCAATGCTTTGGAAAAGCATTTTCCTTATGATGTTAGAATATTGTTATATCAGACGACTGCAAACACTTTAAAGGTAAAAAAATACATGCTCTGATTTGGTTTGACAACACTCTTTGTGTGTGTGTGTGTGTGTGTGTGTGTGTGTTCCCTTCCTATACATATCTAGCACAAGAATTTTGTGGCAAAAATGTTTTGGAAAATTAAAAATTTTCATGGACTGCTAGAAAATACTCATGATGATCAAATTCTGAGCTTGTAAATGTAAATATTCATCCTGAAAACCTGATTTTTAAGGGCTCCAATCAGAGAACAAACATCCTGTGTAATTCATGTATCTAATCAAAGCTAACCAACACAGCCTGAATTTCAAATGTCAAATGTTTGCAATAGGCAAACAACACACATCATTCTTCATCTGTGCATATTCTAAGAATCTCTGTGTGAATTAAACACAAGTTACAAAAAGAAGTGATATTCGTCACAGTATTTACTCAGTTCTTGTGAGCAACATGGACAGCTGTAATACCCAGGTTTCCAGTGTTTTTTTTTCCATTGATCAATATCACATTAGCAATTTTTCTTAACACTTTTCTTATTAATAATTACTCATAAAGAATATTATCCTGGTGGACCTAAGTATAAGAAAAGGAAAATCTTTCTCTTGTGAAGTTTTCTGTCAGTTGTCCATGGTTTGGACACACACTTTCCAGTCACCTTTTCAAATATATTATTTTGGTTTTCATCTGATTAATTGAAATTTTAAGGTATTGGTGTATTTGAGGTGGTTTGGTTTTGGTTTGTTTGGGTTTTTTTTCCCTCCTAATTTCAGTTTACCTACTTTAGCTTATATGCATTATTCCTACAGTGCTTTGTGTCCATTTTCACTCTGATTTTGATCTCGGTCTGTATCATTATTACACCACCCCTTAAATATCTCTATTGGCTCTTGTTAAAACACCCCATTGATTTAAAGATCTCGTTACTTACCAGAGTATATTCTGATTCTCTGACCTCTTCACACTCCTTGGTGGTGACTTCAGTTAATTGCATGATTATCAGATGATAATGTGGTAGCATTAAAATGAATTAGCATGTAATTACTGTTGTTCTCAGGGGAGATAGGGTACTTAAAATAAAACAGTGCATGTTATTCCATGGAAAGCATGAAACAGTGTATTTCCACCGGTGTATTCAGATATCCACAGCTTTTGCTTTCTACAGTGTGTCCATGGTACAAAATCCTAAAGGACATTTGGAAGTAGACGATCAACATCTGCTTTTGCATCTTAGGTTATTCATATTAATTTCAAAATCTTTAATTTTTACAAGTATGTAATAAAGTGTTTTCATATGTTCTCATTTGGGTTCTCTCATTCCCATTGTCATTTTTTTATAATAAATATTAACAAGATTAAACATTACAGACTTCAATAATGAGTCATCAGAAAAATATTTTAATTAATAAAAATTAGTTAATTCAATTTAAACGTTAAACAATAATTAAAAAATACTAATGTTTCATCAATGTTTCAGATCTTGAGCTATCGATATGCTTAACTTGTGGGATACATTGTTAATTACATCTCATTTGTTCATCTGAAGAATTTACCTTTTAGGAGTCCCAATGTCAAGGTGGCCTTATGCAGGACTAGCTGAATGGTATTTCTTCTGTTTTAAAAGTTGTGTATTTACCTCTGTTGCACTGGAGGGTCTGCATACCAAAGCAAGAAACTAAATGGAAAAACAGTTTGGATTTTAGAATTGCTTCATTTTCTAAATATCACATTTTACTGCTCAGAACTGTTTTCTCAAGAATCTTTCTTTCTTTCAGTTGATGACAGCATTTAGGAATTAAAAATGCACATAAATTGGAAAATGACACAATTGATAGGGAATAGCTCTAACCCTAATTGCCTTCTTTTTGAGACGAAGTCTATACAATCACAACTGTAGGTTCTATAAAAAGGGACAAAGAATAAAAAATAAGTGAGCAACAAAAAATAATTTACTTATTTACTTGGATTACCCTGTTAGTGCAATGAGTCATTGGAAAAGTATTAAAGATTAGGTTCCCAAATCTCGTGGCTTCAGTGTTGAGTGTCTACTTGAGTAGGGGATGCTTTTTTTATCATGGGGCCTAATACAGTTACCTTTAGGGCACATTTCTGAAAGCTTGCAAAGTTAAATACTTTCAGCACCTAATTTGAAACATTTACTATGCAGAAAATCACAGTCCTTAGTTTGTAATATACTTTGAGAATATTATAGGAAAATATCATAAATTCTAAACTGTAAATAACATAGTTGTGTGTTATTACAGATAACGTGGATGAAATGGAGAGTGTTAAACTGTTAGTGATAATGGAACAATCTTCTATCTATACATTCTTTTAGTTACAATTTTTTTGTTATGTCAAAGCATTTTTTAAATCTGTACTAGCATGCCTGAATGGAATTTTGTTGAGGGTTTTTTTGCTATATGAACTTACACAAACATGGCTGAGGAGAGGAAATAATGAAAATAGTAGAATGCATTCATCCATTTCATAAACCAAAAGCCACTGAAAATGCTTACATGCTTAAAGAAGAAACTACACTTAAATATAATTTAATTTCTGGCAAAAAAAAAACCTTTTTTGTTAGCAGGGGAAAAAAGATGGCACAACAGCTGTTTCTTTTCTACATGTGTTGGTTGGGTCTTTAGCTGAATTACAGATCAGATTGGCTAATATGTTTTATTCAGTGAATGCAGAAGTAGATACATGGACCTATACCTGTCCAGGATCCAATTGTTCAATATTTATATACAAAGAACACAAATTTTTTAGGAAGAATTCAAAAGCATATTAATTTTCTATTATTTTCATTTTTATCTTTCTATAAAAACATATACAAGATGGGTTGATGACTTTAAGAAGTTTGATATTCCCAGATTAGAGATTGCTGCTTCTAGGGTACATGAATTGATCTGATGATGAGTTTAACCATTTAGAATGCATGGTCACAACTGAGTTTCTGCTGATGATTTCAAAGAAAATTATGATTTGAAATAATTTTTTTTCTGTTTTTTTCTAGTTTTATGACACCTTTTTTGTTTATTTCACAGACCTTCTCTTATTTCTTCTCTTCCCTTAATTGTCTATATTTGGGACGTCTACTCCTTTCTTCTTTCTCTTCAATGACGTTATACACAAATGCTTATGAAAGTGTTACAAATTTTACTTTTCACAGAGTTCAGTATTTATTATTTACATTCTCCACAATATAATGGTATACATTTATACTCTCATAACAAATGCTGGGCAAGTTATGCTGTTCTACTGCTAAAATTTGTAGGAGTTCTGAGAATGCCAATGTTTGTTGCTTATCAGAAGCAACAGGAAACAATCCCACAAAAACATTTAGTTTTCAAAGATTCCTAACATTGAAAAAGATGAGAAGAAAATGTAAAATATTAAGCTTTTTTGGTGTAGATCTGGCAATAAATACAAAGGCACATAGAAAGCTCTGAGGCAATAAATGCTTTACAGAAGGTAAAGTGAGCACTAAGCTGTTATTTTCCCCTTCTAGAACAAAAGAAGAAAGGGAATTCCAGTAAAACAGCAGAACAGAAAATTCAAAATGGAACAATTTTTAGGCAAACTCAATTATTACTTTGACATAAATGCCAAATGAGTAAATAATGTTTAGACAATCAACTAATGTTAACTCATTGAGAAAATGATTCCGTGTAACTTGTAGAAAGAATATGAAGTTTATGGAGACTCAGGGACTCAAATTCCTCAGTTCTCTTCCATTGTAAAATTCAACTTGAAATAGGGACATAAATTTTGCATTTTTCCTTTCATATTTCACCAAAACAAAACTAGCATATCTTTTAGAAAAATACGAGTTTGCAGCCTGACAAGATTTTGCACTGGTCTTGGAAGAACCACTTCTGAGCTAGTTGGTCTTATTTTGATTATTGTCAGAGTACTTGGGCAGCAGGCTTTTGGTAGCTCTAGGAAAACAATTACTGCTCAAGTTGGTAATGAATTTTGAAAATCAAAAACTGTGGGTTTTTAAAAGGTATAAAAATTTTGTATGTTTAAATAGATCCAAATTGCCCAGTAAGAGGTAAAATCTTAAATAACATTTTTAGCATACTGATACAAGTCTTCAAGCTCTATTCTCTATCTGGAATTCTGTGATTTCTATCAGTTTATATCTACAAATACTGTTATCCAATTGATGCTGTAGTCACTATTGGTAAAGTAGATACTGTAAGCTTGGAGTCTCTGCTCGAGCCCAGTGCAGAAGTGCTTCACAAACAGGCCATGTCATAATAGATATGAGACAGCATTTTTTTTTCATGTGCAGCATGGGAAGTAGATAAGTAAAATTTACACTAACCAAGGTCCAACTGAATGGTAGATAGTATTTCAAGTGTCATTGAAGTTCATACTGTGAGTTACACCATAAGAGGAAATATTCCTTGTAGAAAGTTCTATATCACCTAGCTCAGTTAGTTTCTTAATAAGCAAAATCTGCTGTCCTTGAATTTACCAATATTCCTAACTTAGACAAATATGAGTATGAATTCTGCCAGAACAAGGTCAGTCTCACTGATTTAAAAGCAAGGTTTTAAACTCTTTTTAATGGAGTAATGATTAGAAAAGTTGGGGTACCTGACACTAGACAAGTAGAAAATTTATAACAGACAAGACCCCTTCCACTCTGTAGTAGGTTCAGTCACTATAAACAGTCATTTTAGAAAGTTACCATAGAAGCATCTTTCATCTTAGTTTGCTTCACTGAAAACAGGTTTATGTAATATTTTGGTCCTTGATCCTCATTGGGCCCTAAGTCATGACTGTAACCATCACCTCCTGGGTAGGTAATATTATTCATCTGATTTTTCCTTACTTTTTGTTACACAGATGTGTCACAATATGATCTCCTTGATACTGACTGGGATTCTGATATTTTAATTTAAAGCTCTTTAGCATGTTTTTCAGTAATAAATTAACCTATTTTATGATACTTTGTAAACTTTACTGACAAACATCTACTGATTTCTCTTTTGATTCCTATGTTCTTGAGCTTCCTGCACTGAAAGCAGTATAGTTTACAAAGATTTGAGATTATCCCTGGAATCTACCTTTGTCAGGATTCTTAAAAAATGTTTTCACTATCTTACAACTTTCTTGTCTTCTGTATCATTTTTATTTTTCCTTTTTATTTTTTTCTTATGATAATTAAGAAATGTTTAACAAGAACTCTGTGAAAGAAACCAAAGTTATAAGAATTTACATTTCATTTAAATATTTAAATTGGTTTATATCTTCAGATTTAAAGAAAATGTGCCTTGGTTTTGTTTGGTGCTCCTGTATGTGTATGTATGTTATATGCATGCATGTTTGTACATCTTAGACTGCTTCATCTGAATTTAAGAAGCTGGGTTTGTAGGAGTGTCATGCAGTTTTTGTAATTATTAGATCATTGCAGCTTGGGAGAGTTTTATGATAAACAGAATCTTTTTGGTTCTTATCACAAAAGGTGCAGCTGATGTTGCAATAGTGTATGTATGCCAGAGTGATGTATCATTTCTATCAGTCTAAATACATGAAGAGAAGGTGTTTTAATGTATTTTATGAGCAGCACAGATGGGAATTATCAAACAAGTGTTTAGAGAAATATCATAATGTTTTCTAGGTATAGATACTTCTATCATGTCAGAATCTCCCTGGTCTGGTTTTCTCTCCCCATAGCATAATGATCAGAACAGTCATGCAGACTGAAAGGCTTTTAAACTAGAAAGGAACAGAGTGGTGTGTTCAGAAGTTGCATCTCTAGCCTCCAGATCTGTCACTGAACTCACCTGGGATGAACTGGATACCAAAAAGCAAAAGCTTTAACTACACAGAGCTCAATAGTTGTGCCCGTACCTTAAGATAGCTAAGAATCAGCTATCAAAGACCTGTTTTAAGAAGTGAATCAATGGAAAGCATCCTGCTTGCCAAGTGTTTACTCTTAGCAAACAAACTGTGCTTTGATGACAGGGTTTACGTTGCCACTCATTAAATAACTGTATATATGTTTTTGCTTTTACATCTTTGTTGAACATTTTACATGTGTAAAATTAAACATGAGTTGAGACTTCACTACTATTCTGAGACCATTTGGTCTAGGCAATGAATAAGTTTGCCAGTGAATTTTAAACATCTGATGGAGGTAATAAAGGGAGATTTTTGTTAGTTAGGTCAAAATTGACATCATGTTTACCCTTTGCAGTGTTCAGCTGCTCATAGCGGTGAGAAAGGAAGTCTGGACGATGTTTTCCTACATTCACTTTTTTTTCAGCTTATTGTCTTGTCATAGGAAAATACACCTATCTCAATATATGGTTTTATTTTAAATGCTCACAATAAAATATTAAAGCATATGGAAAGTGCATATGCTCTTGGCACATCCTATGAGGATCAGAGCTGTCTAGTTTAACAGAACTGATAATGTTCTAAAAATATTCGATATATCCTTCAGAGTTTTCTAGAAAAGTCACAGTTGCTATAAAGTTGCTTTAAATACATGTACCAAGGACATAATTCATGACTAAACATTTTCGAACTATCTTGGAAACAGTTATCTTATTTCAGGAGTATATAATTATTTTGGGTCAATTACACTTTAGCATGTGAGTAAATATTTCATATGCTTAGTATTAGGTGAATATAACATTAGGGAACAATACAGAACTGTTTGACATCATGTGCCCAGAGACCATCTGCTAAATCCCCAGCTGGATATTTGCATGAGGTTTACCCAGTTTATACACAGAATTTTCAGTGTCTTTACAGATGTAGCAGTGAACATTTCTTGTGTCAGTTGAGACTTTTTTGCTAAAATTAATCCATTGCTTGTAAATTGAAGCTACCCCACTGTGTTGGGGGTTGAAGAAGACAATGCTGTTACAGATTCATTATATCTGCAATAAAAGGCATATGAAGGCCATGCGATGCAGTCTTTCTTCTCTGAGGAAGTATTTCCAATGCAGTCTATTTTTCCAATGTTGTATTCTGTTAGTTCAAAATGCTACATACAGATCAGGTTTATGCTATAAAAGGGGAAAAAGGTAACAAACTTAATGACAACAACGAGATGCAAATCCATTTTTAATCAAAGATACACAGAAAGAAATCAACAAAATACCCAATAAAGGCAAGCAGTAATATGAAGTTCAAAAATTTTAGGTGAATATACCTCCAGACAGTAGCCCACTTACAGATTTTGCAGATTGGCAGGCCCAAATGTTGCTGCTGATCATAGTAACTAGCAGAGATAATGTCAAAATTCTGTAACAGGCACTGGATAGGACAAAAACCCTAGAAAGTGGATAAATAGAAAAATGCTTTACAATTTCAAAAGCAGCTTTCTATACTACAAAAATAAAATAATTTTTCACACAGGTACCAGCAATGTGCTGCAGTATAAAATTTCAAAGATGATAGAATTGTTAAAAGAAGATGTTTAGGATAGAGAGACAAAAGGGATATACTTTTTTTCCTTTATTTTAATCTATTAATTGGTTTAATATGCTGTGTAGTACTCTAGTTATTTTATAAACTGTTTTGTTTAAGAAGGAGAAAGAAGCAAGAGAAAGAGAGAAAGATAAGAAAAATTCCTTTCAGAGACAGCTCTGAAATGATCTTGTACTCAATATTAGATAATGGATTCAGCTTTCTGGTTATGGTACTCCTTGGCACCATCTTTTTTTAGCAGTCTCCTTGAATCAGTATTTCTGTTTCTCTATTCAAAACAAACATAACAGGAATCTTGTTAGATCTTTGGTTTCTAGAGGTTGCCCAGGTAGCAGAGAGGCCAAGGTTATCTTTTCCACTCGTGCTTCCTAGAAATTATCACACTTCTTTTTTTTTTTTTTTTTTTTTTTTTTTTTCTTCCTTAGATATAGGAATAGTAACATCTTTTTCTTTCTTGTTTTCTAAGTCTTGGTATATTACATCAGTGTACTATCATCCCCATCCAATCCTGTACTTTAAATTCACTGGAAGCCTATGTAAGTAAAGAATGAGTTACATGTTCATTAAGTGACATTTGATGTCACGTTTTACTAGCATCAATTCAGTTTCATAATGCTTGTCTTTCTTAATGGAATAGTGACAAACCCACTTAGCTTACAGTCTTGATTTGCTTAACCAAGCATGTGTCTAGTGTGTCATCCTCTAAGCAGCAGAGTGATGATATCTGTGCAACTGGTACCCCAGTCAGTATCTTTTTAATCTTGGGACTGAATTGCACTTCAATGTATGTTCAGATAAATAAACACTTGAATAAAACACCTTACATTAATGGACTATTTATCCAGACTGCCTAGCTCGTAATTTTTTTTTTTTTCAAAAAAAATGATAAACTGAATTATCTTGTGGTTTGATTGCAAAGAGGAGATTATTTGGAACCAGGAATTTTTTGTAAGCTTCCCTGATTTTTCAATTTGTACTCCATTCTGGCATTTCAGAGCCTGAACTTCTTGAACATTAATCCTTCTTCCATTTTTTTTCTTCCCTTTGGATAGCTGTTGAGTTATGAAATAGATACATCAAAATATTTTTTGTAAAATATTTAATTATGAGTTGATTTTCCATGGGCCATTCACAAGACTATGAAAGTATTTTAATGAGTTTTTTATTACTTTAAATATTCTGTATATTTTCAGAGTGCCTGGATCTACTCTGAACTTTAAAGAATGACAACATTTTTTTTTTTTTTTTTATTTCCTACTTGTTATTCCCTTCATCTGATACAAATATTACATCTTAATTTACAAGTTATGATACAAAAAGAATGGAAAGAAAATGAAACAAGTAAAACTTTTTGTAAAAAATCTGTATTGAGTTGTTTTCCTTTGGTCTATACCAAATTTTGAACAGTAATATTTAATTTTCCTAGGCTTTCATGTGGATAATACTGAGAATTTATTTGTCTGTATACCTAGAAAAGACAGGTCTCAGTCCCCTGAGGCAAAGTTGGGCTGTAGATGATTGCTTATATTCCAGTTCTCAATTTTGTAAGCTTGTTTTTTTTAATTACAGTCTCCTAGCAGTTTCTTTATTCCCATTAGGACTCAAGTCTAAATCCATCAGATTCCATGAAGCTGCTTCTGGTTTTACCATCCATTATCAGGGAAAAGCTGATAATACCTTTAGAACAGAACCCACTGCTGTAATAGGTGTTTCTCAGCAAATGTTTGATGCTTCCTGGAGTATCTTCTTCATTGTGAGTTACTTACAACAACTAGGAATATTGTCTTGTCTAGGTAAGCCATGCTCAGTTATTAAATTAAAAATATCCATGAGAGATACTAGAGCACCATGGGAAGTTTTATAACCATAAAAGTCCTGATATATGTGTTGTCTATCAAGGTGTAAATGGGATGGAACCAGTCCTGGAAGCATATTTTTCTGAGAGACTACATTTCTTTCCTGAATAAAGAATTCTGAAGACTGCTGAAGCCCGTAGATCTTCTGATCCCCTAAATCTCTCTGCCAAGCATTTGAATATTTGAGAAATTATTTCTCTCTGTCTATTAAATGACCCTCTCAAGCTCCACTGTCACCCTCAGCTCTATGAGAAATATTATAGACATCATTTTTGCATACCTCATCTGAACTTGGAAAAATGAAAACCACAGCAAAAGGATCTTTCTGTCTTTTTAATGATGTTGTTTGCCCTAGTAACACATAAGGCAACTGCAATAACAAGATATGAGTTCCTGACTGAAAACAGAATTGGTAAAGGAATTCTTCAGGAAAGTCTTGTGCCATATGTACTTGATTGTCATGAAAGGTTAAACTATAAATTAAAATTCCTATTGACTGTGAAGCTCCGAGGAGAACAGCCTTGAGCAAAAGCAGCATCTCATGAGATAGAGACCCAAACTACTTGGGTCACTAATTACTACTAGGAGTGCCAATAGCCAGTCTTCCAGGGAACTATAATCCTGGCTCATGACTCTGCCATTAACTGTCCTAGGCAAGGGATGCTTAGCAACATTTGACATCTGATGAATGAGTCCCAGACCAGCAGAGCAGTGAATATAGGAAAGGGGAAAAATCATCCAGGACCGGGAGTATCCTGTTCTAAAAAGCTTTTGGTAAAATATTTTACAGTGCAAAATATATATTTGTAGGATACTTTTTTTAAGACTATGGTATAAATAAAAAGAAAAAATTTGATTCCAAGAGCTGTATAAAATAGATTTCAGAAACCTAGGAGACTTTAAATCATTGCCAAAGGTTTGTGTTTGAAAAACACATGGAAAATCTTTTTGTGGTGTAATGTTGAGAGGTTTTTGTAAGACCAGGCTCCCAGACCTTTTACACTAACTCTCACTAAAAGCATATAGGTAAACCCCAGCACTACCAACAGAAAGGTATTTTATTTTTCTGCTAGGATTCAAATGTCTCACCAACAGATCTATAAAGAGGTAAATACTGTTACAACCCTACAATCTGACTCATCTAAAATAATTGTGTTTCTGTAAACATCATCAAAGAGGTTTCTGCTTGTTCAACAGCTTGCTTTTTTTCTTCCCCTCTTATCAATGAGTCTTGAAAACTGAAAAACATGGTGCAAGTATGAAATGCAGTAATTTAACTGTAATTTTCACAGAAAAAGTGTTGATGTTAAATACAAATAAATTAGGCAAACCATTGCCTTTAAATACATTTAATCTAATTAATTAAAATACTTGTAGATAAAATCTGTAGTAGCACTGGTGCTGTTTCCTTTCTCTTCCATTCTTTCAAAAGAAGAAAAATTGTTCAATTATTTTGCTTCTGGTTAATTTATTATAACAGTCTGTTTTGCCAGAGCATTCTGCCCTTCATTCCTGGTAAATGTTCCTTATTAATACACTGCAGTGGAATTTTACTGAAAATACTAATATGGCTGCTTGCATAGCACCTGTCATTTGGAATTCTATAATATAAACCCTACAGATTCTGACGGAAACATAAACAGAATACAGATTTGCCAATGCAGCAAGCATCTTTAATAATCTGTAGAGTTTGTAAGTTTTCAATGTTACTGAAATGCCTTTCAGCCTTTTAACAGAGATGAGACTTTGCTGTAAGAAATCAGATGGAGGTTGAACTGAAATATTTCACTAGAATGTATCCTCTCATATTAAAATATGTTATGCCTTTATTCATCAAATAGTCTTGATTTTTCCCATGCATTCAAATGCTAAAAACCTGTAAAATTCAAGTTTCTTTTCATTTTATCAGTGTGACTCAAATTTAATTCAATCTTGACCACTGTGGCTCCTAAATCACAAAGTAATCAATTGTGCTTCCTGTAAAATGAACTGAGAAAAGTTTACCATTTTATGAGCTCACTGCCTGTGCAAGACATCTCGTTTAGAACACTTAGTAAACTCCACTCTAATCAAATTTAGCATTTAAAACCAGGACTGGCTGTTAATGGTCCAAAAATAGACAAGTCCCTTCTGGAGTACATTTACTTACAAAATCTTATTTATTGATGTTTTCTTGAAGAAACTGCTTGTCTTTGTCTATCAGAAATATCAGATGTCAGTTTGGGATGAATAATTATAAGAAAGATTGCATTTATAAAATTACAGTGTTAACCGTGTAAATTAACTGTCAATATATACATTCTAAACCTGTGCCAAATAAGCTTTAATAGGAAATATGCAAATTCCCAGAATGCAAATCTAAAACTGTCAGATTGCTGATGTTATTTTAAACATTCTTCCTTTTCTTTCACAATTTTGAGCCAAGGGGAAACAGTTCTTTGCAAATCAAGACAGTCTCAAGGGGCGTACGGGGGGGGATACAATACAGCTGGCATTTACATGGCATCACAATGAAGCATTTTTCTGTGCCCTTCTGTTATGTAAGTGACGTCTAAGAAATAATGAAGCAAAGAGAAGGTGACATTAAAGTATGAAAGCATGTCCTGTAGGCTTATGAAATTAAGATAGTATTGTAGAAAGAGAATAGGGACTGATTATACCTTTATATTGTAAAACAAGTAGGATTCTAATTTAACAAATGTTGTTTAATATAAAATTCCTAAAGTAAAAAGCATGCGTAACACTGAAGCACCTCTTCATGGTAAATCCACTTAGAATTCTTTTATTGAATATAAGTACCTTATGATTCAATTCAACCTTAGAAGTATTATTGTTTGTCCTCCATGAACTGCTGAGAATTTAAATTTGTCACTCTGGAGTTAAAAGACCAGCTGGTAGACTGTTTTAGGCCACTGCAATTCTGTCAGTTTTCAGAAAGTTGTAGTACCTGAAGAGTACAGCTCAAAATGTCTTGTCTCAAATGATGTCTCAGTCTCAGCAAGCTTGAAATGATGAACGAATCTTCCTTTGTGGTAGTATATTTTCTAGAGTGTTTTTCTGGGGAGGTAGGAACATATCAAACACTTACTTATCCTGACTTTGCTCTGACATACACAGTCAAAGTCATACATCTCAGATGTTCTGTGTCTAAACAAATAGGGTGAACTATAAAGTTATTCTCAAAGCAACGTATATTGATTATATACACTATAAATTCATCAGTTTAACTTCTAGAAGCCATGCATCTTGACTGTGCTCAGCTGAATGTCTGGGTATGAGGTTGTCTCTGCTACAACTTACAACCAAACATACTCTTTTTAAGGGTACCATGTATCTGGACCTTATGTGGACGTTCAAGTCTGAAAGAGGTATATCAGGTAGCAGAAATCCCACTGTTCCCTATTCCTGATTTCCCAGTCATTCTACATCCTGCTTTTCTCTGCCATACATAGATGGAAACAAATAACACAAAAGTCACTGTCTGTAATCGCCTTTCAAAGGGATTTTGATTATTCTCAGAAAACTATGAAGAAAACCGGAAGGTTTTGAAGTAGGTTTCCAAATATAAAACTGCAGTGGAAGGACAGATTTCACAGTAATTAATAGCCTTACAGACAGCCCTAAACAACATATGAATTGGAACTGAAATGGCAATTTCATAGTTCAACTCTTCTCAAACATAATATATCCAAAAAATTATCCCAGATAACAATCATCTGTCATAGAACCTTGACCTGGGTATCTGTAGACTAGTCCTTCATCAATGCAATATTTTTATGGTCATTCATTTCTCTAAATTCTTGTTCTCAGGGGTCTTTTAAGTTAGTAGAATATTCAAGGCTGGAGAATGTCTTTTCTTGGATCATTACTATGTAATATTATTTAATCTTTTAGAATCTTATTGACATGGAGAAGAATTCTTATTCTTGCCCTGGTACCTACCTAACATCTCATTGGCTTGTAAATTGTAATAGCAATACATGATTGTGTTAGTGTTGTAAGGATGCCAGATTTACCAAGCTACTTATTAACAGTTGCAAAGAAAAAGACCAGGCTGAACAGACTGCAATGTTCTCTGAAAACCTTGTTAAATTTTCCACTATTAAACTCTCTCCATTGTAAACTTCCTCTAAGGTCAGGTTTTGAAGCATAAGGAGCTGCTTCATTATTAAAATTTCCAGTAAAAATTTAAGCCTCAGAAAACTTATGGCAGTTGTTCCTGAAAGCTGTAAGAACTTTTCTCATAATGGTACTTACGTCTATCTTAAAATGATAATTAATTAAAATCTACCCTTTGTGACTTAAACTTGGATTTCAAGTTTCTTGAACAACTCAGATTTGCTGCTGTATCTTAAATATTCAAGTCAACCAGTTTTAATGTGAACCCTTCTAGTTCAATCTTTGCAGTGGCCATTACTGGTATTCTTATGGGTTATTCAAGCCTCAGAGTTGGAAAACTTCTATTTTAAATGAACAGATTTCATATAAATTAAATTATGCAAAGCTTAAGGTGCAATAATTTGTGCAGTCTGTTGGTTTGCCCAAACTAAAAATGGGACATGTGAATGTTTCTTTTTAATTTGAACAATATAAGCATTCAGTTGTTTTGAATATAAAAAGCAGGACAGTCATCATCTCGTATAATCTGGTATGCAAAGAGAGGAAAAAAATGTGTGTACATGAAAGGCTTAATTCTCTCTTACTTGAAATACAGGTCAGATTTGAACCTACACTGTTCTGATGCATGTTTCATGTCGAGATAAACCTACATCATAATTCTATTTAAAAAATACTTTGGAGAAAAGACAATTGGTTAGTAACACATGCATGTCAATTAACATTTTTGTCTCCCTATCAATTAAAAATACACCTTTGAATGTTGGCAGTTTACCTTTCGGAAGCTAGTGTTTGTTTGCAAGAATACGCAGTTGAATTTTTTAATAAACACATACTTTTATATATATGTATTTCTAATTCATGCTTTCAACAAGCATTTAAATTGCATTTATTTTACAAACAGTTTCACATTTTTGAGTATTTTCAAAATATAGCCTTCATTTAAAACTGTCCACTGGAAGACAAGTTGCATTTTATACTTCAGAAGGTTGTGTGAGTTAAAATCCTGTAATGTTCTATATTTATAAATATATAATACTTTTCTCTTTTGAAATCTTATTTGTTAATGTTTAAATATACTGCTAATATATCCTCTTAACATTGCAGTTTCTGATAGATTTGAAATCAAGGAGGCTGAACCTCTGTGACTTTTGAAATACCGTAAAGCAACTTTTATTCTTCTCTTAAACATACAAAAGCTTTTCAAAATATGAACACTTCAATGCTTGATTGGAAACATCTGGATTTTTCACATAGTTTTAAAATATAGAAGGTCCTATCTTTCATCCCACACCTAGATGTATGTTTTTGCCTCTTCCTTTTTCCCGGTTCTAGTTCTCATCACACTACTGGAACTGCCCAGTTTCACTGAGGTCTAGAGTTTACAAAAAGAAGAGTACCAAAATGTGCAATAGAGGGCAAAGGAGATGGAGGACTACAGTAGCTGAGAGAATTTGAAACAGCCTTTGATTTTGGGAATATTTTCATCTGCACAGGCACAGAAGTGTGAGTAAGGAAGTATTCTGTTCTGGGAAAAAAAAAAAAAAAAAAACAACAAAGTCAACCTAGAAGAGACAACTGCCCTTCATACATTTCATGGAACTCATATATCTTCCTTCATGTATCTCTGTATACTTGTATCTCTGTAAATGGTTTGTGCAAACAAGTTTAGGTGACTGGTGACGTGGGGATCCTATCTAGCATCTCAACACAATTGAAGTTATTGTACTTATGGGTATATTTGCAGAGTAATCTCACTCTTGATTTTGCTGTCCATCGAATAAGAAGTAGGTAAAAGCATAGCTTTTTTCTCTACTATTTCTGATCAAGCACAGCCATACAAGGGGACTATACAGGGAAATTCATCTTCTTAACACCAAAGATTATGTAATGATTTTTATTTTTCATAAATCTTAACTCTGAGCCATATAAATATTTTGTGTTGTTCTGAAATTGCAATCTAATTTGACTGCAACTGCAATTTAACTGAAACAGCATTTTTAACAGCCTCTTAAAAAATCCTAAACCTACTTGAAGCCACTAGAGATGCTGAAATTTTTATACATGAATTTGTACTTTGGAAGACCTAAGAATCTTTATAAGGACTATCTTTCAAGAGTAAATAAACACCCCACACCACCTGTGATTCTCTTCACTCTCATGCCCAGTATTTGCCACATAATAAAACTTCTCTGTCACATCAAACTTAAATTGTAAGTAATTGTTCTCTGTGTCTTCTACATAAGAGGATATGGTACCCAGCAGAATATACAGGTTGCTATACATGTCACTGTTCTGCTGTTGTGGCAAACGATTGTGTTCTTGGGACTCCTGCTATCAATATGAAACTTCAGGTTTACTACATTACATTATTGAATTCAAACAGGTACTGTATTTCCATCGTCCAGAAACTGACTCCTGTTGAAAAGGTTCCATTTATATGCACAGGAATACCATTTAAGTATATTTTTACTGTTGCTGCCAACCTAAGTTTGGACACCTAACAAAATGTCTACTGAGAAACAGGTCAAAACGAAGTTTCTCACGAGATGTTTTGTCTAAATTCATGTTAAAAGACTGGAAGGTTGGGTTTTGTTTTTTGTTTTTTGTTTTTTTTTTTTTTTTTTCCGTTCAGTCTTGTGTGCTGTGCAATACTTACATATGTGTAGTATTAATTCAAAATATTTTATCCACCTATTACCTGTAATTGTTCTAGGATACTTGGTTTTAGAAATGTGCCAAATATCACAGCAGCTTGAGAACATATGAACATAAGCATATTCCCAGCCTGAAGATACTTTAAGTATTTGATTGTCATTAAATAACTTTTAATTGGTCAAGTAATCAGTAGTGAAGACAAATAAACTGAGGGAATCTGTGATTCTAACCCTCTACTGCAACTTCTGGACAGCATTCTTGAATATAGTTTGAAATTAAACCTTACTGGAAGAATACATTCTTGTGTGAGATCATAAACTAAATGTTTCCATCATCTCCAAAAACACATAGTTTATATGTCAGGTGTTTGCTACTCATCTTTCCACTGATCATTAACATGGACTGAGAGAAGTCCTCCTTTCCTCATCTTAGTTTTTCTTCCTCTATTCCAGCTCCCCTTCTTTGATGTGACCCAGTATCTGATTAACTTTTGAGACTGTCTCTGAAGGGATCATTTGGAATGTTGCTTTTAAAGTTCTTGGAAAATTAATGAAAACCTTCTGCAACCTGTGGAACTCTAGATATAGTCTGAAATGTCTTTATATCTTGTTTTTCTTTTGAATACTCATGACTTTGACTTTTTGCACTGACAGAAAAAAATACACTTTATAGGTCTTTAGATCCCATGTCTCTAAATTGCACTTTCTGAAAAAGCTGGCAATTTCTGTGCACAACACAGAGTTTGAATGCAAGGCTATTAGTCAGCTTGGATTTTCTGCTGATGATATAAACCACAAGAGCTTGTTGGTTTATGAACAGCAACAGCAACAATACAAAGAGACTGAATTACTGCCTGTGTATTTGATTAGAGATAAAGTAGTGTTGCCCACAATCCAAAAATAACATGTACTTCCCAATTTAATTGTAAATGAGTAAATGAAAACTACTTAAAGTGTAAGAAATTAATTGCATAACATCAAAATACTGATCAGTCTTCATAAGCCTGTGACATACTGACTAAAACAAATGTATGGCTATCTTAGAAAAATATTCAAATGGTATTTAATACATTTCATGTTGACACCTTTCCCTCTGCTCTCTCTTCAGCTAGAAGAGACACTTCCAAAAAGGAATTCTGTTATAACTGACTGGCACTGTATATAGCTGGTGCTGAACTATCCTTCCTCTAAATATCTTTATGACAATTGGTGACATCACAGCAGCACTAGCTAAAATTAGAGTCATCTGTGGAACTGCATGAAGTGACATAACATAGAATCTCCTTGGGAATTAATATTGTTTTCCAAGTTCTTCTTGCAACTGTTGTTGGTCTTAGTGCTTCCGCACAGATTTCTGCTATATGCTAGAGTGTTTTTGTTTGCCCCTAGTCCTTATGATATTGGCTGCCAAACAGGCAATGAAGCTTGTATGGGAACATACCTTGTTACTACGTGGTGTATGTGTTGAAGGAACTGAACATCTCAGTCACCAGAATACAGGTTCACCACATGTTTGAATAGTAATGTCAGGTTTGCCATTTGCTTTGAACCCAGTCTCTAGTCAAATCAATAGATAGAAATAATGCATTATTTATAATATGTAAAATAAACCATATGTTAAGAAAAAATTATGAAAGACAATTGAAGAAATAAAAAAAAAATACACTCTACTTTTACCACATATACACATAAGTTATACCTGTATCACTCTCTCTACTCTCTTTGTCAAACTGACTTTTCTGCAGAATCCAGACACTCGATCACATATTCTGTCTTTTTGCCCACCTAGGCTGCATTTATTAGAGAAAGGCATTTCTTGGACAAACACTTTGGCTTTTATAGCTAATGACCTTTTGGGACTCCTCCAGGAATTCTGGATTTTTTTTTTTTCACCCCAAATTATTTATTTTTTTATTATTCAGGTAATAGTCTGCAAGCTTATATAAACTAACATAATCACTCTTTTCACTGCTTGGATGGTACAAGCATCATTTTGCTAGAAAGTTGTCATCTCATTAATCTGATTTATAATTTATCATTTGTCTCAAAGAGCAGCAGTACCCTCCCTGCATCCCCTGATGAGTCATGGTGAAGTGTCTCACTCAGCTTTAGATTTTATATCAACTATTATGTTAAAAGACTTACTTGAGATGAACATTTAAATAGAATAATGCACAGAGTTCGCTCTTCACAAAAACTAGACATGACAGTAATCAACAACTTTCTGAGGCAACCAGAAGCTTTAAGTGCTTTACCCTCAGAGACCTTTGTTCTAGGCATTGTAACACCTATAAGCCACAGACATAAGGAAGGTGCTGTGCAAGTTGCTATAAACAACATCAGCAAAGAAGGGTAACAATCTAAATAGAAGTTAATATGTTCTTGGATACAGACAGAAAGACTTTCTTAATGAAACAGTGTTATAGCTCTTCATCACTAGGATAGGAAGTGTTCTAGTTAATCAGAACTTGCTGACAATGTTTGATGTCTCACAGAAAAGAAAAACTTTAAGGGTTTGGTTTTATGAGATTTTTTTTAATCCAAAATGAGGAACAGCAAAGTAGAAAGGCAGAAAGACTGAAAGTGGTCTTTTAAAAATTAAAAGTAGGGATGGAGGCAGGTATATGTTGTGATAAGGAAAGGAAATCAGTACTTCAATATCAGATGAATGATGAGAGACTCTGCAAGATAGGCAGAGAAAGGGAGTTAGTGGAAGGATGAAAAGAGAGCTGAAATGGTCAATATAGCAAAGCATTAAAATGTTCTTTATAGTATATGAATGGGACAAGATTGTATTTTTCAAGAGACCAGGGAAAAGGATGTTACTGTAATTGAGATAAAAAATGTTGACCATCTGAATTGGAGTATTACCTGCTTAAATGGAAAGGAAAGGCCATACCTTAAAAATGTTATGCAGAAACACACCCTAGATATTCTATTGACAGACAGCATTGTGTTGTTACAATTGAAAAGGAAAGTAATGGGGAAAATAAGTGAGCTTGAGTGGCAGAGAGAAGTATAGATGGATTAAAAGTGTTTGTTTATTTATGCCAGGGCAGATACAGCCCAGTGAAGACGGGGAAAAATATGTATAGATGTATCAGCACCACATAACAGGAGAGCACTGTGCTTGAAGAAGGCTCTTCAGTTCCAGGCTGACTTTCTTTCATTACATTTACACATGATTAACAGACACATTAAAACATGGTTTTAGCATTGCATAAACTAATGATGTGGACAGACTTGTAGACTAACCAAAAATACTACATTAAAAAAGGAATAGAAAAATATGATTGTACCTGTGTAAGAGAGACACTGGTATATGAAGATTTTCACTTCTTTTCTTCCTCTGTAAATATTGTTTTATTTTAATGTATTTGGAGCACCAGTCTCTACCCAGGAAGTGGTGACATGTTTTCTGCTTGTATTAATGTCATACTGAAGAAATAAGGACCAGAATTTATCATAAGTATGTTTAGAAAAACTATGATTGTCACTCAGGAATTAAGTCAGTGAAGTCACACTTTCCCCAACACCAACCCATAAAATGTAACCTGATGGAATTGATTCTTGAATTAAAAAACATAAAAAAATACTAAAAATTTGAGAAAAAATTATCTGGTTACCAGTGAACGGTCTCACTCACTTACAAAAGAAGATAATAATTCAGAAATATTATATACATAGGAGAGAAGTGAGTGTTGGGGACTGGGTGCCTGAAATCTGAGAGAGAAACAGCATGCCTCATTTTTATTTGAAAATTTTTGAATAGACTTTTCTATAGCAATCACGCTAATGTTACTAAATGCAGAGTTTGGTAGCATTATAGTGTTGATCTTTCCACAAACAGATGGGTTATTCAACAAAATTTTCCCAATATATTTCAATCAGTGCTAGTTCACTATCTCAGAATATTAGTCATGTCAGTTCATGGCTAATTATTAGTATTTCCACAATCTATATAGAATTCATAAAGAGGTTTATTTTTAGTTTGGTTTGAGTTTTTATGTTTGAATTTTTTTTTTTTTTAGTGTGGGACCTTTAGAAAATGCTGGACTCATGTGAAATAGCTTCTATTATTTGTTTTTGAGAAACCTGTGATTTTGGCACTGATCTCTTTAGTGTTTAATAAGGAAGGTTTGTTTCATAGGGCCTAAAAATAAGATGTTTTGGAAATGTCACAACACATTTGAAAATGACAACCAAATTGTTTCCTGCTACAAATGGTAAGAATAACCACAAAACACTCAGATTCAACTTTTCCCTAAGAAAACTGTTTGAATTTGTTCTAAGACAAAACTTGTGATTTTCTGGTGCAGCTTCCACTTGAAAGGTAAATCCTAGATTTGTGGAGTTTGCAAATGCTTAGCTTACCTTGTTGTATAAAGACAGTTTCATGAATAGGCAGTTTTCCTTGAAATCGCTTAAGCATTCAAGAGGCAACTGCTCAACCTGCTCTTCCATCAAGTGCCGGTCACAGAACATTGTTTTAGACATAAACACAGATAACAGAAAGAATAATATTAAATCTCAATGGGTGTTATAGAACTGTAATTCCTTACAAGGCACATGTAAAGTCATATGTTATAGGAGCCAACTCAGGCAGTTTGGTCATAAGAATTCTGACTTGAAATGATAAACTGATAGGCTTTATAATCGAAAAGGATTTTCTTTTTGTATCATAGGAATAGTAACATTTTAGCCATTTCCTTCCTTTTGCCCCACATCAGGAAATTTCAATTCTCATTAGAAAACTGAAAAACATTATGCAGGTGTTTGGAAAAATAATGAAAGGGAAGGCAGGAAAAACCACAATATTATACCAAAGCCATTATAGCACCGTCTAGGCAAGGTATTTTCATCATGTCCAGAGTTACAGGAGAAGCCTTTATAAATTGAACCATGAGATAGCTTTTCAGAGCTGTGAATTAAAAGCTTGTAAAATAGAGATTAGCAGAATCTAGTCATCATCCCCTTAAGTATGTGGTAGACCTTTCTAACTAGATGTAAAAGATATATTCCTTGTATTAAATGTCACAGTAACTAAACAAGCTAATGCAGCTGAATAACAAAGAATAAAAGTAAATGTCAAGGGACATTGTAAAGCTGCTATTTATTTTTTCCTAGGGCTTCTGTAATGTCATAATTGTAAAAGTAAACTTAGTTTAAAGAAACCCTAAGGAAAAATAAGAGCTCTTACAATATTCTTTAGTGTGTATGAATTATATAGAACATACTATTGTCCTTTAGCTTAAAATAACCCTAAATAACCTAGTAACCATTAGAATATTGAAAACCACCACAGGATTTTGATTGTATTTTTCCTCCTTAAAAGTTTTATATTTTATATTATTATCACAGAGTATATTTGGTTAGACATTGGCATTTATGGTAATGTCCTGTATCAGGTGTCACTTTGGCTAGAAAACATTTGTAGTGGTCATTTCCTAAGTAATTTAGAAGGGTAATCTTCACAATAGGCTTCTAAAACAACTGTCACTTTAATATTTGTAACAAATAGCATTTACAAAAACAACTTTAATCTTCTGCTCATTCAGTAAACATTAATATTTGGCAAGGACATATATTTATGATGAATGCTATTAAGACCAATTGACTATGAGAAGCACATTTCTTTGCTATAGTACATCGTTTTCTCAACATTGTAATAGTGTACACCACGCTAACAGCAGCCTGAAGAAGGATATATGTGTTTTTTTAGAGATGCTACTTTTGATTTTTGAAAAATTTGATAAGAATTTGTGAAAGGCAAGAGCTTTAAAAATTTTATTCAGAAGTAACCTAATTGGGCTTCAATTTGTATTTATATATTTCAAAGTTTGATCTTTTAGAAGTAGCAATTGCTTGAAATATCTTTCATCTTAAATTTTTATTAAATTTTCATCATGTTTTGTATTGTCTGTAGTTAATTAATGATTGACCTAATGACCACTAACGTCCACTGGATTGATATTTAAAATGCATCTGTTTCAGTGCTAGCAGAGATCATGAATCTTTGTCTAATCTTAAAAAGATTGTGTATATACTGCAACCTTAAAACTCTGAGTGCAACTACATAACTGTGTAGAACAAAGACATGCAATGTCAGATGTATCTGCAAGTTCTCAGTCAAGTTTGTGTGGGTAGCTGAAGAACTGAATTGTAGGAGTAGGACAAAGGAGAGTACAAATTGACTTTTGCATTTGGGGCTGCCACTTCTTTAAAAGCTTGAAGGAAAGAAAGAGAAGGATCAGTCATTCTTGATACTAGTTTTAAGATGTGGTTATTGAGTTTGTGGTTATTTTAATTTAACAGATTTATGAATCCTTTATCACAGCTGCATTTTATTTCTTTTAGGATGCAAACTATGCACCTATATAACATCTGCATTTTTTTTCTTAGTAGAATGCATTCAGTGGGAAGTCTGGCTACTTTGACTATGAAGGGAAGTAATTGGACAAAACGATATTCCAGGTGTTAATACTTATCTTTAATTATTCAAGACCTAAAGATTTATTTGTGAGAAATAGTATGGATTGTGAAAAATAGCATTCCTCCTAGACTGACATACTACAGTTTTAAATACTTTCTCCTGTGTTGTACTACTATGCAAATTTTCATTGAACAGTTCTCATGTCTGATATCTGAAATATTAGTAGTTATGTTTTAATATATGTGCTTTAAATTGCTTATTTAGGGTTTGACATAGTGTCATTATATGACTAATGCTATATGAAGTGTTGGAGACAAAAGCATGGAGAGACATGTTTTGCTGTTAAAGATTTTTGTGTAGTGACGCTAGCAATTAGCTGACAACATTATGATAAACTGTAATAGAAACTCATTTTAGTTGCCCTTTCTGAGGCAGATCTATTATAAAGCTCTCACTAAACTGATATTTCTATTTGTTTTCATGGACCTTACTCACTGTATTGGCATTAGCAAATATGTTGTAGATCTGCCAGTCATTGCTCTAATATGAAAAAAATAAGAAATTGCAAATGCACTGCAGGTGACCTACAGGGTAATTATTATCCGCAAAATGTCCAGTAGTAAACTTCCTTCTTCTTAAAGAATGACAGATATAATCGAAGTTAAAAAGATATAATAGGTATAACATACTGATTTACCCCCATGCTAGAAAAAAAATGAGATGTCTCAGAGCTGCTTGGACAAAGGAATTATTTCATCACTGCTGAGAGAATTTGTCTTAATTTTCACTGGCCAGTGTTAACCAGAAATCAGTATTTTCACTCCAGCTTTAAAAGGTATTAAGCAAATTTAACAATTGGATTATTACTTGTCAGTTTGCTGTAAGAACTTCAGCAGTACAAATAAAATCAGTTGGGCCAGAAATATAATACATCATAACAGCAGTTCTAAAATCATTTGAGAAGACTGATCTGGATAATAAGAAATTTCTTTTTGTACAAGATCTATATGAAATATGTATGTTTTAATATTTTGAATCCAGCAAGTCACTTAGGCACATGAATAACTTCAAATACATCTACAGTCATATTGATTTCACAAATTAATATGCATCCTTCAATGTGCTTATCTAGTTGTCCATCTCCTATGGAATAAAAATTTTAAAGGAAGTTGAAATGTCCTGGCAATACACAGTTTCCTCTTATCCTTTTGGAAATGCATATTTATTTAAAATAATGTGACAATAGTAGACCTAATTCATTGAGATTTATTTCCCATTTTCTATAGATAATGAATGTAATGTAGTAATTCTGTTTCCTTTCTATTGGAAAATCTGGTTTCTTGTTGGTGTTCTTGTTCAAACTGCTAAATTTCTTAGATTAATAAAGAACAAACAATGAATAAGGCAGATGATAAAATGAAGGTGATCACTGGTCTATACTACAATACTAAAGATTTCATTTACTTTTAGTTTATAAAGGTTTGATATATGATGTATAGAGGCTTAAGTAGTAGACATACAAACAGTATGAGCTACAAATTGCATAAAACCATGTGATTAAATCCATGATTCATGAGAAACCCACTTACCTCCTGCATTCTATTACAGTAAGTAACACTTACCAATCCTTCTTTAATCTTCTATGAATTGTGTGCACCTGAAAAGGTAATATACATGGAATACATAGCCTTGTAAATTATATAAGCTTTTTGCATCATAATTACATCTTCTTTAAATTTATTTTTACTTGGTTTGTGAATTTTATCATCATGGCATTTTAGACTCATGCTAGTCTATCACATATGACTTCATACCAAGCCATGAAGAAAGAAACTGCCTTAGTCAGCCAGAGAAAGATGAGTAAAACTGCAGCATCTCAGCCTGTGTTTAGGTGCCTCAACAGAAATACTGCTGTTGAACACAGTGCAGTTCTGACTTCTGTACACAGGCCTATTTTATTGACCATTTAGTGGAAGCAAACTTCATTACCTTTTAATCTTTTAAAAAGTGCTACTAAGGTAACTGTAAAATGAGGGCTAAGATATCTAAAAAATAAATACTAATGTATAACACTGCATTAACTATCTTTTTGTCCTGTATTCAAATTCATGTGCATGTTGACACATATATATGTACACATACACACAATATGTTTGCATTTCTCTTCTGGGAGTTGCCCATCATTTAAGGCATTCATTGAGAATCACCAGAGCAGCTGATCAAAATTGTCACAGTATCTTTGCACAAATCTACAGAATTTATGGAATTTATGTGATTCTGAAATTGCACAAGTTTTACAGTGCAATAACGCTTTGATTCATATACAGTCATACCTAATTAACACTGACACAATGAAAAAAAAAAAAAATAAGGACAACATATCAGGGTATGAGTTAAAATTAAGAATGGTGTATTATGCTTAGAAGAAAGAGTCTTACTGTTTCAGATGATCAATTGAAATGATAGAGAATTGCATTCTCTAAATTACTCTATTGGTCATGTATAACTAATGTTATTTATTCCAAATATAACTTTATGAATTTTTTTTTCTTTAGAGACAAAAATATCTTCAATATTTTTCTCCTGAATAAGACAGTATTAGATGCTTTCAGGCTGGAAATACTGCTTTCTTCCCTGCATTCACTTTTGTCCTTGTATGCCCTTCAGGTTCCAGACAGATAGATTATTGTTTCCATCAGAAAAGGGATTTGATTAATCACCAGATCATATATTTTATTCAAAATCAGTGTCCTCCATACTTCATCCAGAGTAAATTAATGAAAAATTCACATAATTTGTGCAGCATAGTTTATTAACTGCTTTTTTTAGTTTTGTTTGCAGCCTCAGAATAAAGACTAAAAATCAGGAAAGAAGAAAACTATGTTTAGGGTCTTGATTTTTTTGAAGACTGTGTTGAAAAGAAGTTAAATTTCATCAAATTCTCTTAGAGAATTAGCTGACTATGTAAATTAGCCTTCACTAGCAAAACACTTGGGGATTTGAAACACCCCTTACTTGATTTTCCCATCCCCCACACAACTGTTTCTTTTACTGAACAATCTGTCTTTTGGGGTGCAAGGATTATACAGTAACTTTCTGCTAAGGTACTTGATATTGGCAAAATAAAGCGTTAAGATTTCAGGTCTCAGCGATGTGGATGTTCCTGTTTTATAAGTGCAAAAAGTATTAATTTGGAGTCCTTGTCAGTTTATATATTGAACATTGGGAGAAATATGGCATAAAATAAAAAGACTCCTTTGTAGCTACATGATAATGCTCAGTTTATATAACATGCTCACTTTGTAATACGGCAATGTCAAGTGAAGTCACGTACCATAGAGAAAAACTATTACTCTGAATATCTAAAACAAAAAAATTACTCTTAAATAGCAGAAATGCCTTCCAGCTTAATTTGTCATATCTTTTTGTTTTGATGATTTATTGAGAAAGATATTTAATCTGTCCCTGTTCAATTTATCTGTATTCTGAAGTCAAACAATTCAATTATATTGTGACACCTGAATCAGCCAGCAGCCTGTCTGAACAGAATCAAAAGGAGAATAGGGTTAAAGATGTCACTACTCTTATATGTGCTGCACACATCCAACAGAGTGAACGTAGAACATCTGAGTAGGAGAAGCCTGAGGCTATGTCCTATTGAGCCAAATGTATTTGATTTGCTCTGAAATAGTCAAATAAACCATAGTTTTTAAGATTTTCAAAGTTGAGATCACCCATAATTTGCTAAGGTGTATACGTTCTAAGTGCTCAGATCAGGCCAGCAAAACAAGTTCAACCACCCCAAACTACTAGCCTCTTCAAAACTATTAATGAAGTACATTATTGAGTTGGACAGATACAGTTTACTAGAACAAAAAAGAGTCACTAGGAAGACTCTTCCACCATGACTGAGACTGAATGTTGTTTGAAAAGTAGTAGGATAGGTATTGCTCATCACAGATGGATTATTTTGAACAGGTCTTCAGTGGTCTACAGCAGTTTTGTCTTTTAATTAGAAATTAATTTTTCCTATGTAAAACATTGACAGTCATGAGCACCTATGTGAAAACTATGTATTCCTTAGAAATCAATGTTTAGACTTCATTGGCTTTCCAAACATTGCCTACCTAACTTGGAGTTTATCCATCCTTTTTTTGCTGTAACTGCTATATCTATTGCAAACATGGAATAGTTGTTCTTGGTATTGTACTTAAGATAGTGAAGGAGATTTGTGTGCAATCCACAGAAGAGGAACTATGACCCTGAGAAGTGGTTTGCTCAAATTTGTACAGGTGTGCTTGTGAGTTAGTTGCATTAGGTGTCACCATTCTTTGACTTAAAATAAGTATCATCTTTAGCCCTGTGTCTGCTTTTCAAACAATTAGATTTGGAAAGTAGAAGAATCTAAGAAAATATTTTGAAAATGACCAGCTAATACAGGTTACTAGTGATACTGAATATGTAATAATAATATTCTGTGGATGTTTTATGAAAGTCTGCAAATTATTTTCCTACATCTGTTAGACTGGATCTATTTCTTTGATTGAAATATTGAATGATTAATAAGAATTACTACCAAAATTTTTCCTAACATTATACAATTATCTTGAGGCTGAGAAGAAAAAAATAAAGTCAGTGAACTTAGATATGGATTTCCCCACCAGGATCTATGGAATGAAGTAACTGTTTGATAAGCCAAAACATGTGGAAAGACACCTTGGTGGGAAAGTATGATAAGACAGGAATATCAAAAGACCTGATTTCTGGTTTGGGCTTGAAAGATAGGGCCTAGAGGAAGGAGAGAGACAGAAAAGTCAGAAGGGAGAAGTTATCTCTGGGTGTGCTGATAGAAGAGTGTCAGAAAATGGATTGATTTCAGGAGACAGATGTTTCTCTTTACATTTTAACGTAATCAAATATTATCTGTTATTGAGTATATTCTTTAAATTTGTAATTTTTACCCAAGTGGTTTTTAGCATTTCTTCACTTTCTGTATCATTTTAAAGACTAGTTTGATATGTGTGTTTTCGCAGAGTATACACTAAAAGAAAGCAAAATACTTCTCATGTCCTCAGAAAAGGTGAAAAAGATATATTTTAATAATACATCACAACTTACTAAATTGAGGAGAATAAGAGAAGACTTATTTGAAAATAGGAAGATAAAAGGTTGATGCCCAAACTGGGAAAGATTAGGGCCCATTTTCCACATCATTTGTAGAAGCATACTAGAAAATGAAAACCTATTGAACTAAAATTGAGTTCATGTAGCTAATATTTCTTGGTTAACGTGTTTGTAAAATATGTTTTAAAAATAACACAATAAATTACAAACTAATCTGTGATTATCAATATATCTGCACTTAAAATAAAAGTTCTGTTTGCAAATAATTTAAAAATGTGTCTGTGTTCAAATTGAAAGAAAAAAATAAAATTAAATTTGCTTAAAAATACAGGTAAATATTTGAGGCCTGTACATTTGAGTGTTCGTAATATCATATATAAAGATACGCAGAGTTTTAAAAATCAGATTCAAAGGTAATTTTAAAATTTTTAAAATGTCAAATATTTTATTTGGTAAGTGTCCAAACATGATGTTTCAACACTGTAATGATTTGAAGTTTTATTTGGAAAGAAAAAAAAAAAAAAAAAAAAAAAGAGAAAATGACCTAATTTCACCAAGGAGTTTCATTTTAATACAATTTAATAATGTTAGATACTGTGGAAATTTCACTTATTGCTATTTATTCACTCTTGTGTTGCTTTAAATTATCTAAAGTATTTCCAAAAACAGATCAAAAGAAATGTCTGTGACAGTTTTGTCTTGTGTAGCAGCAAATAGCATGGAAGACTTTAGGGAACCCACACTGAGATGAAGATTTATAGATAAATTTGCTAATTCTTGGAGAAGGAACTATGCATGCAGAAGCCAGTCTTACAGTATTTCTATAGAGGGAGCTTGTGGATGTCATGCTCCCTACGCTAAACTGGCCTTTCCACCCTATGGGGAAGAAAGTCTTCTCTTCTGTCAGTACATATTAGTAAGACAGAAACAAAAAACAATAATGCAAATGAACACAGTGCTGACCAATTAGTAACTCAAGGGTAAAATTGTAATGTGACATAAATTCATTCCATCAGTTCTGCCAAATCATTTCTATCCTGATTGCTACAAATATGACTGTAAGTCTCATTATTTTTAAGAAGCAGAATTATGAGCAGCCAGAGGCATAATCTGTTTGTACTAAATACCAGAGAAATACCTATTGCTTTCTAGAGCTTGTTAAAATTAGTACCCCAATGACCCAGATCACAAAAATCAGTTAGCAGAGATTTCCTTGAGAATGTACAAAATTTGCTTTTATGCAAAGATTTCAACACTTTTCTCTAAAACAAAAATTAAAAACTCTTTTAACATTAAATATTTAGTCATTGTTCTCCAAAAAGGAAACAGTAAATAGTTCTATTTCTTGTATACCTAGGATGTTGATTTTCCCTGAGGTTTTAGACCTCAAAACAGCAGCAAAGTCTGTCCACCCATGGATTTAACTGTCTTTTCTCAACTACTTTGAAACTATGGCTTGTGTTTGATGCCTTAGTAAATGAGAGGTGATTGAATTTTTTGTTGTGTTGAGCTTTTGGGATGGTAGTGGGTGGGTGTGTTTAGTTACTTGTTTTTCTATAAAAAAAAAAAAAGATGTAATTAATCTGAAATAAAAGAATTGATTGCTAAATACATATACTTTTTATTCTTGATTAGGTAAGTTTGCATCTTCAACCTTTAAAAAATTGCTTAGATAAAAATAGAAGGTTTCAGACAAGGAGAGATGTTGTTGCTGTCATTGAATTAACAATGAGGTTGTATTTGCTTTCACTATTGCAGAATTAGATCCATATTATCTAGCTGATCAGCTGAAACCCTACTAGCACCCACACAGGTAATAGGTGAAATGGAGAGTAACTTTTTTGTATCTCTTGTCAAACTATAGAAAAATTACACTGCAACAAATCTTCACTCTCTATCTTATGTGCTTTTGTGTTCATATAGCTGAATAAACCCACATATTCTGTCTCACTGGGACCTTCTCACCAAATGACAAGCCACTGCTCAATAGTGAGAAACGAAGAAACATTATTGTCAAAATTTAAAAAAAAAAACATTTCAAAACAGTATTTTAATTGATAAAGTTTACTTCTTTGATCATGAGTGCTTTTACAGTTCTTTGAATTCAAAGAAGATGTAAAAATTTCAAATATTTTAAATTAAAAAAAAAAAAAATATCCAAACCCATCAGTTAGAAACTGCTAAAATGGCTATTTCAACCAAAAAGTCAAATCAACACACATATGGGAATCATTTCAATGCTGCCTAATCTTGAGCACTGTGTTGAAAACTTTTCCCTATTGTATTCTGAGATAACCTATACAAATAATACCTCAATTTTCTGTAACTGTCATTATGCCTTTACCCAAATGCTTACACTCTTACACTTTGAATATGTTTTCTAGACTGATTCTCATGGTTTGAGCTCAGAGGACAACTGAGAACCACACAGCCGCTCACTGTCCCCCTTCATCCCCAGCACTGAGAAGGAGAAAACAAAGCAAAGGCTTGAGATTCAAGATAGGACAGGGAGGGATAAATCACCCATTACGGTCACAGACAAAAGACAGACTTGTTATGGGAAGAAAAAATGAACAAAAATTTACTACAGACACTAACAACAACACTTAACAGACAGAGTAGGACAGTGAGAAGCATTACCACATCTTGAAAACACCTTCTCCCCACCTCTCGCTTCTTCCCAGACGCAGCTTTGCTCTTGATATCTCTACCTCCTCCCCACAGCGGCGCAGGGGGCAGGGAACGGAGGATGCGGTCAGTGCTGCCTCTTCTTCTATCTTCAGGCAGGGGGAACTTCTGGAACTTCTTCACCCTGCTCCAGCATGGTCCCCTTCTCACAGGAGACAGTCCTCCACAACTTTCTCCAACTTGAGTCCCTCCCATGGGATGCAGCCCTTCCCAAGATGCTCCAGCGTGGGACATCCCCACATGTTGCAGTCTTCCCAGCTCCAAACTACAACAGTGGGGGCTGCTTCTTCCCACAGGATCCTGGCTGCCTTCAGGCACAGCCACCTTTATTGGTTATATGGGGCCACCCACAGACTATTTATCAGTGTCTGCTCCACTGCAGACCTTCATGGGTGGCAGGCGGGGGACTGCCCTGCTGTCTCACCACAGGATACAGGGAAGTCTCTGCTCCTGCACACCTCCCTGCTCCTTTCTTCTTCTGTTCCTCCACTGATCTTAGTGTTCATGCAGCTGCTGCAACTCCTCCTCACAAGTCCAACTCCTTCTCACCAGGTTCCTTCTTAAATATGTTTTCATAGACGCGCAGCTGATTGGCTTGGCCTTGGTGCAAAAGTTGGTCTGGCTTAGAACTGTGAGAGCTTGGAGAAGCTTATCACAGGGGGCCACTGCTGTAGCCCCCTCCCCTGATACCCAAAACCCCCACCACTCACTCAAAAACAGGACACTGATATTCAAAATCTCATCTGTTTCATAGTTTCTCATTTGATGTTCAGATTTTCACCCATTAATGAAAAGGTGAAGAACAGGCATCTTAGAGAAGCTAAAAGACAAAAGTTTAATATTTTTTACAACTCTAAAAGGAAAAAAATAATAAAATCAAGGGCTTAGTCTTTGTCCATCGCCAAAGAGTATGCAAACAGTGCTTTGCAGGGCGCTCTTCCTCCTGTTGCAAGTCTTCTGTCCCAGGGGAAGCTATGTGTAATTTATCCATGTTACATGGGCAGGACAAAAATAAGACTCTTAGCAGCTGTGGATCATTTTGGCCTGAAATACTTTTGAAGTTTTCTGTCTGTGTACAATCAGAATGAGTACTAAATAAACGAGCTTGCTATTGTGTTTCTGCAAAGCACATCAGGCTTGCTACTCTGTGTCAGACAGCAAGTATCATTCTGAGACCAACAATTTTTTGTCTCATATATTTATTTTTACAATATTGCATCAATTTTTTAAAGGGAGGATTATAAAATGCAGCCCTAAAACCTCCTCTTTATGGAGGTTAGGGTGGGCTGCCTTCATAATTTTTCATTGTTATCGAGTGGTGTTTCACAAAACTTCCCAAAATTAAAAATTAAAAAAATGTTTCTGAACATGTAATCGTATTTAGTTAATTATGAGGGGTCCCTATGGTATTTGATTTCTCCATTGGGAAATTTACTTGCTTGTAATCAAAAACATATTTTTATAATCAAAGATAATGTCATATTAATTTGTAAAGGTACCTGTAATGAGACAGGGAAATGGTTTGGATAAGTGAACTTTTCTGAACCAGAATTGTTATTTAAAGTATTTTTTACTTCTATTGTTTTGTATGCTTTCATTTTTCCAGACTTTTCCACACCTGTCGATAAGATAATATCAAAAATATTAACCTGGTGGCAATGAAGAACCATCTTCACAATAGAGACAAGATATGTCCGAGAAGATTATGTATGGTAGTTTACACCTGTGCAAAGTAGCATCCTCTGATTCCACTTGAATCCAGAGCTGAGAGTGCTCTGTCTGCATAGCGAGGCAGATGAGTTGAACAAGATACTTCCCATACAAAGCCTTGCAGCTTGTCATCCTGTTGGCATGCTGGCTGAATGTCAGCACTGATAACCTGTTTACATATACAACCTGTGGACCCTCATTTTGAGGAAGGGAAATTTGAGTACATTTCTGCACTTTTGTAGGCCTGCAGAAACTTTTTAAGCAACTTATGCAAAACTTAAATGAATCATGACAGAAACCATCTTCACGTAAATATATTTTGATTATTCTTTCAGTAGCTTTGATTTGGAGGTCCTGCTACACTCAAGTCCTACCTTCCTCAAATCAGTTTTGGTATAGTAATTTTTTTTCCAAAATACATAAGAAAACAAACTCATACCTTTCACTTTTTACTCTTAATCTCCTTCTGATTCCTTCATTTCCCTGTTTTTGATGTTATGTCCGAGTTTCCACTGTCTGTTCTTCCAGTTTGCTATCTGTTTGGAACCATGCTGATTTTTCTCATGGCAATGCTTCTTTGATGTGTACAGTGGAAATTAATGAGCTCTCCCAATATATACTGGTCTTCTGTGAAATCTTTGTAGAGTATGAGGAAGCTGGTTTTACTTAAAAATCCAGCCACATGTAAAGTGGGGATCTTCTGAAAACATAAAACAAACATTATGTATATGTCTTATTTTTTTTCCATTTGTAACCTTGGAAACTGTTATAAAGTATTATCTTTCGAAAGTGACATTTCTAAACAAGCAGTTCTGTACAGTATCTTCTTCTCTGTCAGTATCTGAGGCTGACAGAATACATACATCTATTCCATGCCAAAGGAACTAAAGTTTTTTTCCTTCTAGAAAAGGTTTTTTTCTTTGATTTCACCATGATCTTCCTTATCTTCTCCTAACTGTTGTTTTTTCTGGCTTACTTTGGTATAACTGTTACTTTCCATTGTCTGAAATCTTTTACTGGTTAACTTTCCTCAATTCCTGTTTCCCTGCCTTATTCTTGTTTTACTCCAGTTTTGTTGTTATGTTTCCTGCTGCTTAACTTTTCTAGCAGTTGCTTTCCTGGCTTATTTTTGTTTCAGTGCTATTTGTGATTTCTCTTAAAAGTCTCTGTTGTGGTTTAATGCCAGCCAGCAACTAAGTCCCACCTAGCCACTTGCTCACTCCTCTCTGGTGGGATGAGGGAGAGAATCAGAAGGGTAAAAGTGAGAAAACTCATGGGTTGAGATAAGCACAGTGTAATAGGTAAAACAAGAGCCACACACCCAAGCAAAGCAAAACGGAATTAATTCACCATGTCCCATCAGCAGGCAGGTGCTCAGGCATCTACAGGGAAGCTGGGCTCCATCATCTGTAATAGTCACTTGAGAAAATTAACGTCATCATTCTGAACGTGTCTCCCCTTCCTTCTTCTTCCCCCAGCATTCTATGCTAAGCACAATGCCATATGGTGTGGATATCCCTTAGGTTAGTTGGGGACATCTGTCCCGGCTGCGTCCCCTCCCAACTCCTTGGGCACCCCCAGCCACTCGCTGGTGGGGTGAGAAGCAACAAGGGCCTTGGCTCTGCTTCAGCACTGCTCAGCAATAACTAAAATATCCCTGAATTATCAACATCATTTCCAGCACAAATTCAAACCACAGCCCCATTCCAGCTACTGTGAAGAAAATTAACTCTATCCCAGCCAAAACCAGCACAGTCTCCTACTGTTTAACTTTCTCAAGCTGTTGTTTCTGGAATTTTTCCACTTCTCGAATTTGTTATTAAAAGTCTCCTGCTGTTTATCTTCTCCTAAATGTTGCTTCTATAGACCATTGTGTTCTCCCAAGCATTCAGTACATTCAATCTCTGGACCAAATTCAGGGGTGAATTCAGAGGGCTTCTGTATAGCCAGGTTGATCTGACCATGAAGAGAGAGATCTGGTTCAGTCCTTAAGTGATTCCTAACAAGTATATTTTAAAATAGAGTACAAATGTCTTCAAATTACTTCCCTGCAATGGAAAGTGGCCTTTGCTGGGCTTTTAGGTTGAGTCTAGAAAATTGTTTTTCCACTGATAAACTTTTCCTTTTTAATAAGTAACATTCTTATTCTTTGTAAAATATCTTAGAAAGATGTAAGTTTTCAAGATAGGAATCCCAAGGTTTCAGGATTTCAAATCACAATTGATGTTTTATTTCTGAGATTTAAAATAATTTTGAACTTTCACTGATACTTAACAGAAGAATATTCATGCAGGGTCAAATGTGCACTCTTTATCAGAGCATTGGAGAGAGACAGTGTGAGTAGACTTTCTTAACAACTCTTCCTTGTGCTCTTCCATCTTTGGTAACTTACTTGGCCAAAGACAGCAGCAATATTCAACAGCCAATATTCAAGGCACTCACTTGGAAAGAGGAAGTCAGTAGTCCAAGTCTTTGCTCCAATAAACATTTAATTATTGATATGAAGTGGAACAGTTCCAGCTGGAAACGCTGAGAAATATTAATCTCAGAATACCTTGTAACCTAGTACATTATGAAATACAGCTGGAAATTCACCTGGAGTTTCCACATTTGAAGTGATTAACATTTTAGTTATTCTGAATTGGGCCTCATTGCTGTCATTTATTTTGCAAAATATTTCAAAAGGTTCTGATTTAATCCCAGTGGGTAATGGGGCATGAAAAATACCCCAATTTTCACAGATATTTCATACTCACATCATTTGGCTTCATTACAGATTCTAGTCTCTTCTTGACCTATCTGGCTTACAGTTAGTTTGTGATGTAGTTTGTAGGATACTAATTTCTCAATAGTTGGCTAGTTTGATACTCTACTAAATTAAGAACCAGTTGAAACTTTTTATATTCCAAGGACCTTTATGAATCTTAATGAAAGGAAGTGCTTTGTATCATCACATATAGCATTTATATTTTTTGCATCTTTTCAGTACAAATGACACTCCCTTGCCTAGTACTTTATGATATACTTATTCTAAGAAAGATCCCAAAACTTATTTGAATTACAGTTATATACAGTATAAAGTAGTTGCAGAAGCTACTAAACACTTCTGTAAATCTTTAACATAACTGCATGATTATAATAATATAAAAGTGAGAAAGTTATGGAATGCTTTTAGAAGTAATAAAATAAAAGTATAACATTCTCATTGTATGCTATTTTATGCTATTTTATTAACATATTATCCTGGCAGCACTAAAATAATTTGTTGTCATCACTAGAACTTCACCAGAATCATAATTTGCAATTTTGCTGGAAGTTTACAGACTTCAGCAAATTGTTGCAAGATGATCACATTAATTCGTAGACTTTTTTAGCTCATTCCAGCTTTGTTTACTATGATCAGTAAGTCGAACACACTGAACTGAGTAAAATAGAACCAACTGTTTGCTTTCTGTGCAATACCAGACACCTCAATTTTAAGGTGTGCTAGCAGAATAGAACTCTTGTTACTCCCGTCCCATTCCAGTTAATGAGACGAATCTTCTGCAGTAAAAATACTGTGTCAACCTTTGCCTTTTTCATGATTGTATAGTATTTTATAACATTTAATGGAGACATTAACATCCTAATGTCCCAATAAGTACAATGTTGCAAACTCACATTTTAGTCAATGACATGTTAAAAGGGATTTAAAAAAATAGATATATAATTAACAGCTGCTATTTGTTGCCCCAGATTTCCTTGAAGAAACTCACACAAAGGGAAGTGGGGAGGGAAAGTGATATAAGGAAAAACCTTACTAATAGCGTACTAGCGTTCAGATATTTGATGAGCTGAGTAAGGAATGAGAAGTTGGGAGTAGATGCTGAATGTGTTTATACTTAGATTTTGGTACTCCATGATGTGGAGAGATCCAAAATGTTATTTTTATTGGAAAGATAAACAGGGAGGAAGAAAAGAGAAAAAAGAGAAAGATAATCTTGTTGTAGTAAGGATTATAATAGAAAACAACAAAAGGAAATATAAGAAAACCAAAGCCAGTTTTATATTACTATGCCTTTATGCTAATGTCCAAATGGCTTCTTGCATTATTACTTTTTCTTCTGAAAACCCCCTGTATTTTAAATAAACGTTATAAAAACTCTTTCCTGTTGGGGAAAGCAGTACAAGACAGAGAATATTCTCTTGGATTCTTCAAAATATCTAATATAAAATGGTCAAATGTTACAAGCATATTCCTATGTCTCGTATATTTCCAAAAAAACAGGATGAAGATGTTTTACCATGCATGTATTCTGGAGTCATGTTATTTCTTTGAGATTCTTTGTCAGGATCAGACACTGGATTGGTCACAATAGTTAACAGGATTATGGTTCCCTGGGTCCATTGAGGGAGATTCAGTCTCCTGATTTTTCATAAATAAAAAATAAACCTAAAGTCTTTTTCCTTAAATTTTTCTAGATTGAGGCATATGCAAGTAAAACAGCATTTTTCTTCAAGACAGACACTGAAAATAATGATCTCTGGCACAACTAGTCCTTATCTATTGTTCTGGAACTCTCTTTTCAAACATTTTTTTTTTTTTTATAAAAAAAGTTATTCTTCAACTTGCAGAAGAAAGACACAGAGAAAAATATTGTTTTAGCAAACCTCTCCTTTTTCCAATGTGTATGTTGTTTTGAGTCTGATCTGACAAAGTGGATTTTCCATGTCTGAAAGTCCATTCTGTCACAGTTCTGTGGATCTTTTTGATGAATCATTAACCTGATGAGTTATTTATATTTAAAGTCTGTTTGTTTAGTTTCTAAACTCCATTCAGTGACTCCCTGTCTTTAAGTTTATAAAGATACAACATGCTTTCCCTATAGGGAAATTTATATTAATTAACCTTTTGTCTCTAAGGTGTTTCTTAGTTTTGTTGGCATAGCCTTCTTTTCATCTCCAAAAGAAACTACTTTCTGAGCCTGACATTTCTGAAAGGCTGGTAGTAAAGCAAGGGGAGTTTCATTGTAGAAATAATAGCATATTGCTCTTTCTTTCTCATTCTTTTCCTTTTCCTTTCCTTTTCCTTTCCTTTTCCTTTCCTTTTCCTTTCCTTTTCCTTTCCTTTTCCTTTCCTTTTCCTTTCCTTTTCCTTTCCTTTTCCTTTCCTTTTCCTTTCCTTTCCTTTCCTTTTCCTTCCTTCCTTCCTTCCTTCCTTCCTTCCTTCCTTCCTTCCTTCCTTCCTTCCTTCCTTCCTTCCTTCCTTCCTTCCTTCCTTCCTTCCTTCCTTCCTTCCTTCCTTCCTTCCTTCCTTCCTTCCTTCCTTCCTTCCTTCCTTCCTTCCTTCCTTCCTTCCTTCCTTCCTTCCTTCCTTCCTTCCTTCCTTCCTTCCTTCCTTCCTTCCTTCCTTCCTTCCTTCCTTCCTTCCTTCCTTCCTTCCTTCCTTCCTTCCTTCCTTCCTTCCTTCCTTCCTTCCTTCCTTCCTTCCTTCCTTCCTTCCTTCCTTCCTTCCTTCCTTCCTTCCTTCCTTCCTTCCTTCCTTCCTTCCTTCCTTCCTTCCTTCCTTCCTTCCTTCCTTCCTTCCTTCCTTCCTTCCTTCCTTCCTTCCTTCCTTCCTTCCTTCCTTCCTTCCTTCCTTCCTTCCTTCCTTCCTTCCTTCCTTCCTTCCTTCCTTCCTTCCTTCCTTCCTTCCTTCCTTCCTTCCTTCCTTCCTTCCTTCCTTCCTTCCTTCCTTCCTTCCTTCCTTCCTTCCTTCCTTCCTTCCTTCCTTCCTTCCTTCCTTCCTTCCTTCCTTCCTTCCTTCCTTCCTTCCTTCCTTCCTTCCTTCCTTCCTTCCTTCCTTCCTTCCTTCCTTCCTTCCTTCCTTCCTTCCTTCCTTCCTTCCTTCCTTCCTTCCTTCCTTCCTTCCTTCCTTCCTTCCTTCCTTCCTTCCTTCCTTCCTTCCTTCCTTCCTTCCTTCCTTCCTTCCTTCCTTCCTTCCTTCCTTCCTTCCTTCCTTCCTTCCTTCCTTCCTTCCTTCCTTCCTTCCTTCCTTCCTTCCTTCCTTCCTTCCTTCCTTCCTTCCTTCCTTCCTTCCTTCCTTCCTTCCTTCCTTCCTTCCTTCCTTCCTTCCTTCCTTCCTTCCTTCCTTCCTTCCTTCCTTCCTTCCTTCCTTCCTTCCTTCCTTCCTTCCTTCCTTCCTTCCTTCCTTCCTTCCTTCCTTCCTTCCTTCCTTCCTTCCTTCCTTCCTTCCTTCCTTCCTTCCTTCCTTCCTTCCTTCCTTCCTTCCTTCCTTCCTTCCTTCCTTCCTTCCTTCCTTCCTTCCTTCCTTCCTTCCTTCCTTCCTTCCTTCCTTCCTTCTTCCTTCCTTCCTTCCTTCCTTCCTTCCTTCCTTCCTTCCTTCCTTCCTTCCTTCCTTCCTTCCTTCCTTCCTTCCTTCCTTCCTTCCTTCCTTCCTTCCTTCCTTCCTTCCTTCCTTCCTTCCTTCCTTCCTTCCTTCCTTCCTTCCTTCCTTCCTTCCTTCCTTCCTTCCTTCCTTCCTTCCTTCCTTCCTTCCTTCCTTCCTTCCTTCCTTCCTTCCTTCCTTCCTTCCTTCCTTCCTTCCTTCCTTCCTTCCTTCCTTCCTTCCTTCCTTCCTTCCTTCCTTCCTTCCTTCCTTCCTTCCTTCCTTCCTTCCTTCCTTCCTTCCTTCCTTCCTTCCTTCCTTCCTTCCTTCCTTCCTTCCTTCCTTCCTTCCTTCCTTCCTTCCTTCCTTCCTTCCTTCCTTCCTTCCTTCCTTCCTTCCTTCCTTCCTTCCTTCCTTCCTTCCTTCCTTCCTTCCTTCCTTCCTTCCTTCCTTCCTTCCTTCCTTCCTTCCTTCCTTCCTTCCTTCCTTCCTTCCTTCCTTCCTTCCTTCCTTCCTTCCTTCCTTCCTTCCTTCCTTCCTTCCTTCCTTCCTTCCTTCCTTCCTTCCTTCCTTCCTTCCTTCCTTCCTTCCTTCCTTCCTTCCTTCCTTCCTTCCTTCCTTCCTTCCTTCCTTCCTTCCTTCCTTCCTTCCTTCCTTCCTTCCTTCCTTCCTTCCTTCCTTCCTTCCTTCCTTCCTTCCTTCCTTCCTTCCTTCCTTCCTTCCTTCCTTCCTTCCTTCCTTCCTTCCTTCCTTCCTTCCTTCCTTCCTTCCTTCCTTCCTTCCTTCCTTCCTTCCTTCCTTCCTTCCTTCCTTCCTTCCTTCCTTCCTTCCTTCCTTCCTTCCTTCCTTCCTTCCTTCCTTCCTTCCTTCCTTCCTTCCTTCCTTCCTTCCTTCCTTCCTTCCTTCCTTCCTTCCTTCCTTCCTTCCTTCCTTCCTTCCTTCCTTCCTTCCTTCCTTCCTTCCTTCCTTCCTTCCTTCCTTCCTTCCTTCCTTCCTTCCTTCCTTCCTTCCTTCCTTCCTTCCTTCCTTCCTTCCTTCCTTCCTTCCTTCCTTCCTTCCTTCCTTCCTTCCTTCCTTCCTTCCTTCCTTCCTTCCTTCCTTCCTTCCTTCCTTCCTTCCTTCCTTCCTTCCTTCCTTCCTTCCTTCCTTCCTTCCTTCCTTCCTTCCTTCCTTCCTTCCTTCCTTCCTTCCTTCCTTCCTTCCTTCCTTCCTTCCTTCCTTCCTTCCTTCCTTCCTTCCTTCCTTCCTTCCTTCCTTCCTTCCTTCCTTCCTTCCTTCCTTCCTTCCTTCCTTCCTTCCTTCCTTCCTTCCTTCCTTCCTTCCTTCCTTCCTTCCTTCCTTCCTTCCTTCCTTCCTTCCTTCCTTCCTTCCTTCCTTCCTTCCTTCCTTCCTTCCTTCCTTCCTTCCTTCCTTCCTTCCTTCCTTCCTTCCTTCCTTCCTTCCTTCCTTCCTTCCTTCCTTCCTTCCTTCCTTCCTTCCTTCCTTCCTTCCTTCCTTCCTTCCTTCCTTCCTTCCTTCCTTCCTTCCTTCCTTCCTTCCTTCCTTCCTTCCTTCCTTCCTTCCTTCCTTCCTTCCTTCCTTCCTTCCTTCCTTCCTTCCTTCCTTCCTTCCTTCCTTCCTTCCTTCCTTCCTTCCTTCCTTCCTTCCTTCCTTCCTTCCTTCCTTCCTTCCTTCCTTCCTTCCTTCCTTCCTTCCTTCCTTCCTTCCTTCCTTCCTTCCTTCCTTCCTTCCTTCCTTCCTTCCTTCCTTCCTTCCTTCCTTCCTTCCTTCCTTCCTTCCTTCCTTCCTTCCTTCCTTCCTTCCTTCCTTCCTTCCTTCCTTCCTTCCTTCCTTCCTTCCTTCCTTCCTTCCTTCCTTCCTTCCTTCCTTCCTTCCTTCCTTCCTTCCTTCCTTCCTTCCTTCCTTCCTTCCTTCCTTCCTTCCTTCCTTCCTTCCTTCCTTCCTTCCTTCCTTCCTTCCTTCCTTCCTTCCTTCCTTCCTTCCTTCCTTCCTTCCTTCCTTCCTTCCTTCCTTCCTTCCTTCCTTCCTTCCTTCCTTCCTTCCTTCCTTCCTTCCTTCCTTCCTTCCTTCCTTCCTTCCTTCCTTCCTTCCTTCCTTCCTTCCTTCCTTCCTTCCTTCCTTCCTTCCTTCCTTCCTTCCTTCCTTCCTTCCTTCCTTCCTTCCTTCCTTCCTTCCTTCCTTCCTTCCTTCCTTCCTTCCTTCCTTCCTTCCTTCCTTCCTTCCTTCCTTCCTTCCTTCCTTCCTTCCTTCCTTCCTTCCTTCCTTCCTTCCTTCCTTCCTTCCTTCCTTCCTTCCTTCCTTCCTTCCTTCCTTCCTTCCTTCCTTCCTTCCTTCCTTCCTTCCTTCCTTCCTTCCTTCCTTCCTTCCTTCCTTCCTTCCTTCCTTCCTTCCTTCCTTCCTTCCTTCCTTCCTTCCTTCCTTCCTTCCTTCCTTGTTCAAAATGGAATACTGCAATAGTATTGTAGTAGTGACAAGAAGAAGAGGTATTCAGGACAATTAATTTATTATTCTTAATCAGATTTTTTTTCAGCAATGTCAACTTTGCTGTGTCGTTTGTTTGTTTGCTTTTAATTAAAAAACAAATTTATTTTTTTCCTTAGGGGAAAAGGGTTTTGAAATAAAAAATGCCAGCTCACAGTATGAACACTGCTAACATGCCTATTCTGTGAAGCAAAGCTATATTTAAGATATCTTGAGCCAGTTGCAACCTGTAGAAGGAGAAAGAGTCTGATTTCTTAGTATTTTATATTTTACTAATGTAGAAATATAAGAGAACTCATTGGATTCAAAATTCAGGCCTGTCTTCTGAGATACTTACCTTCCAATTTCAGCAATGTATGCCTGAGGCATTCACAAAGGCTATTTGCATAATCAATGTGGCGCTGGATCCAACCTATAAAAGAGAGGCTTTTACTCACTTGGAACTAACAGTAGAAATGAGTCTACACTTCTAAAGAAAAATTCTTCATCTATCAAGATTTTAGACAGCATCACAAACAAAATATGTATATATTTTACTGATAAAGGCACAACCACACATTGATACAGTTATGGCTTGAAAACATATTAACTATTGAATAGGTCTTTGAATGAAAGAACTGTGAAGTTTTCAGTTTTAATAATGCCCTAGTAAAGAATGAAGCAAGGAACTAAAATCACTCAAAACCATCATTTCTTATAGCCCCAAGTGTCAAGGGCATTCACTATGTTCTTGATAACCACAAACATTGACATCACTGGTGTTCCAGATCAACAGCTGTATATTTACTTGCTATGCTATTTCCTCTTGTGTGAGTGAAAGCAGTGTGAAAAGGTCATACAAAGTAAGCTACCATAGGTGTTGACTATTTTTGTTAGTTTCAGAAAACTAGAAGTCTCTTTTTTTATTCCCATTGCTTCAAATGTTTTTCTATGTCTGTACTAAGAAAAAAAGATTGGCCGAAGGAAATGAAGCTAAACTTTATGGGCAGATGGAGTGAAATGACATTTAAAAAGTCAAGGACCCAACTCCTATGGACTTTAAATAGTAACTGAGTACTCAGTTGCCCTTACTTCCTTTGAAAATCACTTGCTTCACTTACTCTACTATTTCCTTGATTTTAATGAGTAATCAAGAACAGGAATGTCATAATCTTGAAAAGAAGGATAAATTAGAGTGAGTTCAGAAATTGTGAAGGAAACTCAAGACTAATACGATGAAGTTTAAAATTTTTCTTGAAGGGGGAAATATTGCAACTGTCTAAATTTATGTGCCAGGTCCAAAAATAGATTCATTTACCATTTCTACAATGTTCCTGATACCTTCTGACAACTTCAAGTAATTAGCAGCAAAACGGACCATGTTCAAATTTAAAGAAACACCTTATGAACACCATTGTGAGTCCTGACATTGAAAACATCATTGTGAATCCTGACCTTGAAACTTTCTGGTGCTTAACAGGGTAATTTTCCCCATTCAAAGATTTAATTAATTTCCACAATAGAATTTTTTTTTTATTTTACTTTAATAATTAAAAAAAAAAAAAAAAAAAGCGTAGTTCAATAGGAAGAACTTAAAAATACAACCTTATTTTACAGTCCAGTTTTTTGAAGTTAGCTCAGCAGCTACTAGGCCACCTGGTTGCTTCTACCCCTTCTGCAGCAACATCTTACTCACAGCATGGGATTGTCAAGTCTTGAGGTCTTGTCACATTTCCTGCTGAGTAGCAAGGTGCAAGTCAAGCTGCCACTGATCTTGTAAAATCAGCTGCTTCTGTTTCATTAGAGCATTTTTGATAAAGTTTTTGTCATTTCAGTTTTTATAATTAGTTCATGCTGAAAAATAACACAGTTGTTAGATTATTAAGCTATTTCTTCAGCCTTCCATGTCATAGAATACTCTTAAGGTAACCTTTCATTCAGTTTTCTAGTGCGTAACTTCTGCACTGTGAGGTTGAGATTCTTGGACATAATAACCATTCAGGGTAGGTGTAGACTTAGTATTACAATGTTTTTCTCTCGTTTTGACATGCCTCTTGTCTTCAGGTGAAATGCTTCCCAAAACCAATCAGTTAACAATGCAAAACCAATCAGGAGGAATATACAAGTTCCATGTTTTTGAAGGGGGTTGATCCAAATTTATCTTGCTTGCACAATGAACAACCATAAAGAGTCCAACAAAAGGAATGGTTCTTAAAACCACTTTCTGGTGATTTTGATCACGAATTATAAGAACTATCAGGGCCACTTACCAGATGATATGAGTGGTTACAGGTCATACAAAACCTAAGTTCTAGATTCTGTGAAATCTGACTAATATAAGTATGTCTCTCATTTTTGGAAGACACATAACTACTAGCTAGCAGTATATCATCTATGAGTGTAGATACCTCCAATCCCCCTGCTTAAAAGTAAGGCACTCTATAAATGAGCATGGAATGTTGTACCACCTAGGGAAGCAATATAAGCTAAATTCTATAATCTAACAGTTAAAATATTCAGCTGGAAAAAGACCAAGGTTTTGTTTCCAGTTCAGTGGACTACTTATTTATCTTCCATTAGATGGACATTTAATATGAAATCCAAACAAACCAGACAGTAGAAGCCAGATCCCACTTCTTCTATAAGGTCAAATGACAAAGTAGTCACCTGATATGAAAGACTCTATTCCAACAGATATTCATTTACACATTCAAAGCCAAATTGATTGGGCTTTGAGTAACCTGGTCTAATGGAAGGTGTCCATGCCCATGGCATGAAGGTTGGAACTAGATGATCTTTTTGGTCCTTTCCAACCCACACCATTTTATGATTCTATGACCCCATGATTCTATACACTAACTGGAATAGCTTTATAAGTAAAATTGCAGTATTAGCTGCATACCTAATCTGAAATAACTTTCTGAAAGGTGGGAGACCTGGATTTCTATTTGTACGGATCAGGCAGGTTGAGAATCTGAAAGGTAGCTGTCAACATTTCAAGTCAGATTTTCAAGATCTGAACTAGAAGAGGGGTTTTTCCCTTGGAGATGGGGAGAATGATTTAATCATCAAGCTTCAAAAGATCTAAATGCTCCTGAGCAGATTCAGGTACCTTAATAGTTCTAAGACTGGTTTGTCTTTCTAGCTTCTGAAGTCTGTTTATAGATATTTTTTCTGTTAATATATTTTTTGAGCCTGCCTATGAGCCTGATTGTCAGGAAAGTGACATAAAGCATAGGTATTCATATGTGAAATTCCTCAGGGTATTCAATACCTGTATATCTTTAAAAATCTGGCCCTAATATGAGTCTGCAAGATCTGCAGGGGTCTCTCTGAATTAATATAAGAGGTCAGATAAACTGTGTGCTATCCTGTTTTCTTCTTGTGATTATAAAAGCTTCCCTCAAGTGTAAAGGCAGTGGTAGCTGGTTTTATTTTAGAGAGTAAGCTGCTAGGAACACTTCTGTCAAGAACTTTTTCTCAAAGCATATTTCTTCAGCATGGTCTTTCTCTAAACAAACTTTTTTCTGGCTATATTGTGACTTCCGTTGATTCTGTCTATCGAGAAGCTCTTCAGTGACCTTATAAATTATTAAATGGGTGGGTTTTGACTGGTAGGCTTACTTTGTAAGGGAGGCAGCAGGTGTGCCTGTAAAAGCCATAGTGGCAGACAATTACCATTTTAGGTTGACCATCTTCCATAGTGTAGCATTTCTAGAAAAATAAAGACTGATTTTAAAAATATAAACTTATCTATTTTCTGAATCTTTATATGTATTACACATATTTAAACTTAACTCTTTTTTTTTTTTTTTATGAAGAATATCTCTATATGGAGATCCAGAGTGCTTCCTTCTACACAGGTTACAACTAATCTTATAACCATGAAAATTAAGATATTGTAGATAATTCTATTCTTCACCAGAGTGACTCTATAGCAATACCATCCACAGTTTCACACATGTATGGTATATTGCAGAAAGGGACATATTTTATGAGTAACTTTCAACCCAAGGAGGGCTTGAACATGCCTAATGTGTCCAAAACATAACACAGCCTTTGGAGTTCTCTTGTGTTTTTTTTTTTTTTTTTTTAACTTTTCTTTAAGAATTAAGAATAAGTACTAAAGCAATATTTATTTTTATTCAAAATTCTAACTGTCTCCCGTGAGAAAAATAGATCCTGTTACTTTTAACTTCTCTACTTCAACAAATCCTTAACTTGTGGAGTCTAGTCTTTATCGTGAACAAAGTTATTTACTAAAGACCAATTAGTTACACTGTGATAAACCAAGGGGTTTGATATCACTGTAACCTGCTGAATAGAAGTCTTTCCAGTGTCATTTTTACCAATGCTTTCCTTAAAAATCATACTTTAAACAGCAGAATTTTCAAATCTAGTAGGCAAAAAAACAATTAATAAAAAATAATTAAACAGCAATGGAATTACATTTTTTTTTCCTATTTGGCAGTTATATAAATAACATTATTCCATAACTGGAAAAAACAAAAGAGTTGTGATTCTGTACCAACTCTTTTGTTATTTTTTTAGGCCATAATTTCCTCAAATAAACGTTAAGTGGCCAAACATTTTCATATGCCTTAAAAAAAAAGCCCTGCTTCAGACACTGTCAGTGACAGTGGAGGTATGACAGTGAAGGTTCAGCACGTATTTAAAGTTAGTTTGTTCTATTGCACAAGGAAGGAAATAAGTTGCAGGTTTTGGGTTTGGGGTTTTTTTTTGACACAGTAAAGAAAGTATCTTTTCAAAGTGCCTGAGAATAGCTTCTGCCAGAGATATATTTCCTTTTAGTTTCTACTATTACAATGCTACTATGAAGTTTAGTTGATGTATTTAAGCCATCCTTCTAAGAAAGGATCTATGAGAAAATAATCACCTCTCAGGAGAAAAACCATCTGCACTTTGATTGGCATTCCTACTTTGTCTTAAAAGAGCTTGCAACTCTGTCCTTGAGGGTTATCCTTCACCTTGTCTTCTGAAAAAAGTGTTGTTCAGATGCTACTCCAAAATGTGTTCACACTGCAGAGGGTATACATAAGTTTCAAATACTTTCTACTCACAAGTAACCAAAGTTAACTAACTTAATTCCCATGTTTTCTTTTTTTTTTTTTTTTATGAACTGTATTTTTATTTTTTTTGCTAATCATTTTTTAGTGGATTTTATTCCTAACTGGAAAATTATTTGAATATGCCTGGACTTTATTCTAGTTTGATTAGTCCTTGCTTAGACAAATCTCATATTGGTCAGAGAACTCACTGAGCTTTGACAGATACATGATATGATATGATATGTAAACTTTTAATAACAACTTCAAATTATAGGCCAAATATGAGGTAATACTGGCTTCTGGCCACTCCAAGCCAAAAGACTTTCCTGCCAAAGATGGAGATATTAAGTTTAAATCTGACCTTGAGATGTAGAAGTTTGTTAAAAGCCATCTTAGTTGTCAGTTGTGTGGTCAGATGGGAAGTAGTTCACTTGCGTTGTCATATGAATGAATGTGCAGGAACTCCACAAGGTCTTAAGTCTACCCTAGTCTTCTGGAGAAGGTTATGAGGAAATACACAAAGCTGCAATGGTGCATCACTGGAGGCTGGACAGTTGAGTAGTTCATAGCACAGCATTGTCCAAATAATTCTGAGCCTTTCCTAATTTATCAGGGTGATAGATCTTAAAATCATAAAAACATAGAATGGTTTGGTTTGGAAGAGACCTTAAAGACGATCTAGTTCCAACCCCCTTGCCATGGGCAGGGACACCTTCCACTAGACCAGGTTGCTCAAAGCCCCCTCCAACCTGGCCTTGAACCCTTCCAGGGAGGGGGCAGCCACAGCTTCTCTGGGCAACCTGTGCCAGGGTCTCACCACTCTCACAATGAAAAAAAAACCTTCCTTATATCTAATCTAAATCTACACTCTCTCATTTTAAAGCCATTACCCCTTGTTATGTCACTACATGTTCTCATAAAAATTCCCTCTCCAGATTTCCTGTAGGCACCCTTTAAGTACCAGAAGGCCACTATAAAGTCTCCCTGGAGCCTTGTTTTCTCTAGGCAGAACAACCCCAACTTTATCAGCCTGTCCTCTTAAGGGAGGTGCTCCAGCCCCCTGATCATCTTTGTGGCCTGTTCTAGACCCTCTCAAGCCGGTCCATGTCCTTCTTATGTTGGGGGCCCCAGAGCTGGAAACAACACTGCAGGTGGGGTCTCACGAGAGAAGAGTAGAGGGGGAGAATCCCCTTTCTTGACCTGCTGTCCACACTCCTCTTTATGCAGCCCAGGATACAGTTGTCTTTCTAGGCTGCAAACGCATGTTGCTGGCTCATAGTCAGTTTTCCACTCACTAATACCCCCAAATCCTTCTCCACAGGGCTGCTCTCAATCCACTCATCACCCAGCCTGTATTTGTGCTTGGGATTGCCCTGACCCATGTGCAGGACCTTGTACCTGCCCTTGTTGAACTTCATGAGGTTTGCATAGGACCACCTCTCAAGCCTGTCAAGGTCCCTCTGGATGGCATCCTTTCTCTTCAGCTTGGTGTTGTCCAAGATCCTTACGCCAAAGACTATAAAATTGTTTTATAAGGTAGATCATTTTGTTGCATGGTCACAATAAGATTTTTGTTCTTTGAAAACTTTTTGAATCATTGAACATGCCAAAAAAAAAACCCCGATACTTGTTTGTGGGTGAAATAAAAACTTTCTAGGCTTTAAAGTGAATTCAAAAAGAAAGTTCACACTTTTAGGGTTTGCAAGAATAGACATAAGAACAAACTTGCAAGTTTGTTTGTTTGGGTTTTTTTGTTATTCTTCCAGTCTTACCATTAGATCAAAATATTTCAGAGAGCAAGAATAAGTTATAGCATATGTATTAGGACAGTTGTCTAAATATATCTAACAGATGTTGCAGGAAATAAAAAAATTGTTTTAATTTTTAAATTTTGGCACAGTAGTAACTTTTTTATTCCTCCTAGTCCTACTGAAAAGTTAGGGACAATCAGCATAGCCAGTCTGATGTGTTTCCCCTAACTTTGCTATTTAAAAGAAAATTGATTTGTATGCGTGCACATGCCTAATCCGGTTATTGAATACCCTAGCCAAATCAATGTAGATTGATTATCCATGAAAAGTGGGTTAATTGAAATATAGCCATTTATACAAACGGCTAGTAGATATTTTACTATATGTAAATCTGAAGTTGATACACTTTCCTGCAAAATAAAACATAGTGAAAACAAGTATATTGATTCACATTAAAGTTGATAAATCTATTAATTAGTGTAATTTAATTGTCTGCAAAATTAGTCACTAAACAGTAGGAGAAAATAGGCATTTATTATAACTGTCTGTGTTAGAGCGAATGAAAGATTTTATTGAGTGTTATAGAAATAAATCTCAATTTCCCATATATATGTATTGCAACATAGATGGTGTCATTTACAATCACAGAATATACTATGAAATTATAATAAATAACTATTCACATTATCATGTTAGTTAATTATCAGATTTACTGTATTCAGCAGTCCATGTTATAGGGCAGTTGCAAGTAAAAACCACATAAAAGAATTCATTATCAATAGGAGAAAAGAGGACGTAATTGAGAAATGCCAGCCAGTGTCTGAATCTTCAATAGAAGAAAAATGGACCCTATCGCTAAATGCCAACTGTGGCCATGTTCTGTAATTTTCTTTTTGAGGACACTAAACAGCAGACTGGATTAAAAAGGAACTGGCAAAGCCATTATCTTTCACTTTCAATAAAAAAGCACCGTGTCCAAATGAAAAATGCCAGACTTCATCCCTCCTTGCTTGAGGAAAATAGTAGAACCAATTAAAAAAAGCCTGGTCAGTACATCTTCTGCATTTTATACTTTCTAGGAAAGAACAATAGAACATGAAGCCATTAAAAAACTGCAATAGCAAAAGTAAGTTCTCATGAACCGCAAATAGGAAATGGGGAGCAGGATTTCAAAACAAAATTAAAGATTGGAATATGGCCACTCAATAGGTCTGATGAATGTGTTTGACTAGTTTTGATGTTCCTCATACATGTAAAATGCTATTTTTCTTCTGAAAGAGAAGACCTCTAAGAAATGTCAGCATCAAAACTTAAAATAGTCATTTTGTTTCATTGAATTTCAACATAGGAATAGCCATATCCTATAGTTTCTTAGGTTGGTCAATAATATTTGCTTCACCATTTGTAGATTACTTGCACTCTCTAAATTGAAGGAGAAATGGCACACAAGATTGTTTAGTTTCTTTATTCAGAAAAATCCAGAAGCCTTTGATGGCTACCAGTTACGAATATGGCAGTTTCCAAGCAGAGATACTTTGTCAACAGTGCTCATCACAAACATTTTCCTTCCACAGAACTTACTAAAACCAAGCCATAATCCATGGTCTAATGTCACTAGTTAAAAATTGTGACTATTTTGCTTCTGATTGTAATTCATGCTGGGTACAGGAAATGCCCAGTTTCTGGGCATCATTTGGGATGAGAATGCCCTAACAGCAGCTTTTTGTTACCAGCTGACTCAAGCAATTTTCATTATGCATTGAGATTTCATGCAAGAGGGATATAACAATGTTTTTCCCTGTAAAATCACACAGTTCCAGACTAACTTTGTGGTATACCCAGGATCACTTAACGTCACTTCTAACTTCACTTAACAGAATGGTTTGTTCTGCATGAATTTCATTTGCCACCTCAGTTTAGGTATTTCTACATGGAGAGTGTCCTTTATCACTCTGGAATCACAGTACTAAGGTGTCATAGAAGCAGAATTAATCTCTGAAAGAAATTATGCAAATTCATTAGTTAGATGTCATGAAATAAAACACACAATGGTCTGTGCTCATCCAAGATCAGCTGGGAAGCAAGGGCATTTGCAGTTTGTAAAGGTGAAGGGACTATATCTGAGAAGTTATTCAGTAGATGCTGTGTTTAGAAAAAAAAAAAATCCCTTTTGTGATCTCAGTAGTCTGCCACTCCCTCTTTGAGTGAAAACAAAATCTAGTTAAATACTCCTGCAGCTATACTCTGGCATTCTGCAGCAGAGCAGTGACAAGGAGAGAATTACAGATTACTCTTGACCGCATTACTTCTCATAATGACCTTGATTCCTCGTCTCTGTCCTTTTCTTAAGTTATTGTATGTGCAGAAATCCACAAAGGATATGAGAAATACTGTCACTGAAAGGGAACATAGATGAGTAAGCAGCTATGAATTTCTGTAAAACAAGGCCACATATTTGCTAAACAGATACTTTGTCCTTTTCTGAGCCCTCAGAATAGCAATTTGTTAATGAAAGTTTTGAAATACCAACAATGAGATGTCCATTCATGACACTGCAAAACTACATTATCTCTCACCTTGTGTCAACAAGTCATAGTACAGCATCATATCTTACAAATGTCATATAGCCAGTAGACATTCATTGCATACACTACATCACTCTTCACTCTCATAACAGCTGTTCGTCACTCTTAGAAGAATAAATAAATAAATAAAACATTTTTGTTGGTGATAATTAAGCAGCAACATCCATTTTCTGTGCAGTTGTTATAATAAGTTTGTGATCGTTAGATTGGGTTTTTTATGCTAATTGTTTAGATGGTTGTGCTCATGCATACATCATCTAATGCAAATCCTCTTCAATCTGTTGCTAAGCAGTTATTGTTACTGTGGATATTGTGAAATGGTAACTACCTGAAATAAATAAAACAGAAAAAAGATACGTTCCTGAATTCCATAAACATTTCTCACACATGATATTTTCTCATCTTAGCATATTTATCTCAATATCTATTTTTAAAACTTAAATCCTCTATAGGAAAACTGCAGGATATAAAGGTCTAAGATCTATCTATTAATCTTTTCATAGGTTTCTAATGTTGGGTGAGTGGCTTGTGTGTAAGAGAGAATTCATGCTGACTTACTCAAAGATTACTTGTTCCCAGATAGTTCATTTTTTGATCCACATATACAATAAACACAGAAGAAAGGAAGTTTTGAAGTTCAAATTTCTCTTGGAACTGACAGTTTAATAAGAAACCATGGTTGTCTGTTACCTCCCTATTATAATTTATACAATACGAGTCTTTGAAATGGGGACTGAAAAGCACAGGCAGGCTTCATACTAAGAGGCTATCATCTTCATTTAATCAATACTACAAAGATAAAAGATCACAAAAATTATATTCTGTAAATGCCCCTGTATAGTGTTGAAATAAAGTTAATTTCATGAATGGAGGTCATTTCAAATGCATGTTTGTTTGGATAACTGATAAGAAGATGCATTAGTATGTATCAAGGGGAGAATTTCTTGTTGCTGAGGGAAGATAACAGCGTTTTGCTTTCCACACACTCTGCTCACACGGTTGCCTACTAATTGATTAATTGACCATCTATTATACTTCTCTATTGTACTCAACCTTCCAGCAAATTAAATAATCCTGTTCTCAAATTGTTGCTAGTGGCAGTGGAAGTTCAGTCTATTTCAGAAACATTGTAGTCTGAGGAGAGCTATAAACAGTGGCACGTTATTTTTTATGAAGCTTTACAATGAGTATCATAAATATCTGATTATTTTAATTGAGTCTTAGTAAGATATTTAATCTCTATTGATTACATGGAAAATAATAAAATTGTATCTATTTAACACCTGTGAAAGGCAAAGTAGGTATTTATTACATAGATTTTAACATTAAGTAAATATATGCAGTAACACCTTCGGGTTTATGTATTTAACACACAATTGTTGCATTTTATATGCTTTTCCCCAGCTCAAAAACATTAGAGCAGATATTTCAAACAGCTACATGGTACAGTGTAGGTTAAAGACCAACTGAATATCCAAAATATAGTAAGTGAGATTTTAAACCCATCACATTGATATGTATCTGTTATGTAGCCACTTATCATCAGTAAGTAGTTTATTTAAATATTGTTAATCATGAGCATTTAACATTCAACATACGGGTGCTGTCTCAATGAAAAATTAAAAGCTGCTTTGAGACTCTGTATTCAATGTAAAGAAGTACTACAGTTTTCTTACAAGGTTAGAAATGTCTGTGTTAATAAAGGGGAGAAACCAATATTGCAAATAACCAGTTATCTTCATCTTGAGCCTTTTCAAATTCACACCAGAAAAGCATTGGTGATTTTAGATGGGTTTAAATTATAAAATTAAAGCTATGTAAATATACAGTTTTCATAAACCACAGGCAAGTATAAATGCCTAATGTGGCTGATTGGATATACCTTTGATTGAATAGGCTAGCAGTCCTTGTAAATGCATAGGGTAAATAATATATATCTCTTGTGTAATTGTCTGAACACCTTGATTTGTATTTTAAGACTTTATGGTTAAAACATAATGCTCATGTATTGCTTTGTGTTAGTATCCTGGCATGCTCAAATCTATATAATGTAAAGTTATGTTTGAGCAACTGAAACCCAATGACCGGAGAACTTGAACAGGAGGACACTTCGTTTATGGGCTCAGAAAGGGATTACAGTAATAGATAATCTGTTCAATCCTAGTAAAGAAGAACGCTACTAGACACTTATAGAGACACAATCATAGGGAAGATAGAAAACATGTAAGTTGGAGGGGCTGCTTAAATTTATCAACATCTAGTATTATATAGAAGTGCAGCAATGGCTTTCAGGATTGTGATTTACTGAAATACTTGCAAGATGAGGAATTTAGGTGCAAACAATAAAAAATGATGAGAAGATCTTTAAATCTGCCAAATTGAAATACTGAGATAATATGAAAGAATCAATGTATTACCTAGCAGAATGGAACAAACTCTACCCTAGGACTGAAAGGAAGAAACATTGGGCAGATTTAGAAGAGGTTAGAAAAGGTTAGAAAAAAATGCAGGAAGTAAAATCATTATGCATATGACTAAATCTAGTTTGAGTTCATGTGAGTAGTTTTTATAACTACTCTAAATCCTGGCTGTCCTTACTGTATTCCCAGTGATGGACTGGTTTTGTAAGTGCAGCCAGACTTTTGAGTAGGTATCAAACTTTTTCACTGGTTGACTAGTGCAACTGGACCTTGTTCTCATTGTTATTGAATGAACTGTGGGTGTTTTCTCATTTTGTCAGGTTTTGGTTGAAGTTAGGATTCACTTGGAGGAAGCTTTGTTCAAGATGGAAGTTGATAATGTACCACAGTTAAATGGAGAAATTTACCTTATGTGTCTTTCCAAAGAGCCACATTCACTTAATTTTTTATTTGTTTATGCAGTGTATTAAAATAAAAATGATAAATGTTATAATTGTTCCTTACTCCATTGTACCCTCTGTTTCACTAAACATGAATCTAATCAAGTGTATAAGATTCCAAATTTAGGATTTCTAAAAATTCTGTAAACCTAGAGTTCTGTATATGTCAATCCAGATTAGCTATAATACATACCAGAATATGACACACTTCATCTAGAAATTTGCTTTCTCAAAATTCAAAATTAATACATAAGTATTTTTAGCACATATACAGCTTTCCATTTGTTGCCTTGTTCTGTAGTTGTTTTCATTACATTTTCAGTTTCAGGTATGAAATAATGTGATGACAGTATTTTTCCTCCCTCTGCCTGCTTTCCCTTACAGCACTTCTGAGCATGAGAAGACGTGTTTTGATTGTATTGCAAAAGTAAAAGCTTGCTGGTAAAACAGCTAATTTATTAAAAATAATAGTGAAGGAGAGGACAGAGTAGGCTCTCTTGTTTTTATGCAACTATGTAGACATACTGAAGGTGTAGCATGACAGAAATTTATATATTTCTGTCCTAAAATTACTTTTCTCTTCTACTAGCTAGGAGAGCACCAGAACAGAAATAGAGGGGAGAAAAGGTGGAAATTCTACAAAACAAAATAAATCTATTAGCTCACTTCAAACAACATTTGTGGGCAAATACTTCACTCTAAAAAACACCATCAGATCAGAACATCTTCTCCCGAAACCTTGTGATAATTACTCAGTCTTTTACTTGCATTTTACCATTTACATTCATTCGGTTTAATTTTATCATTTAATTTCATTTCATGCAGTGTCATTTAGGATGAAGGATTTGTTTTATTTGTCTGATAGTTTAGACTATCATTTTTAATTTTCTTTTTTAAAAGCTCTATCTGTTTTATATTGGTTCTGCAAGTCCCAGAACTGTAGTCAGTATTTGGTAAAGACTATTAAATAACAGTGAATTAATGAATCTTTCACAACTTTCTTATCTCATCCCCCATAGTATCTCTCCTGTGTTTCATTGCTAGTGTTCTTAGAGCAGCAGATTGACCCCAAAACTCTTCAGGTCTGTTTTCTGAGATTCCATCCTTTCTTATGTCATCTCTTCTCTAAGAGTCAGATATCAGTTCTTATTTTCTGGAAAACACAGTCCATTTCCCTTTTTAGAACACTTAGCTTTCATTTGCAGATGCTCATAAATAAAAGCCCATGACTTCCTTGTTGAAGAGGACTACTAAGCTTTCTATAAAGGAGTGCATTCCCTAAGCTCTCAAGTCATGTTTCAGGACTGACACCAGACTTGGTTTCATTTGTTTTAGCCCCAGTACTAATAATGAGTACTTTCAAACTTCGGGCCAAAGACAAACGAGCACCCATGAGGAACTCTACTAGGATTAGGTGCTTACAGGACTGAGGGCTAAGAATCCAGTCTGCCTTGATCAAGGCTTGTTAGGGATTCAAAGTAACATTTTAATGGAGTGTTTCATGATACAGGGATTTAGGGAAGTGTTTGCAGTTGACAGCCACTTATTTCTTGTTCTCTTATATAAAGCATGCTCCTGGCTGAAGGGGGACATCTTTCTTTGATCAGCTATGCTAGGTGGCTTGTATATCAAGCACAGCATAGGTTAATAAATATGATTTTTGAAATGATTACAAAGTTTCCTGGAGTTTGAAACCAGAAGAGACCCTCAGATCATCTATATCAGGTCATTAAGTTTTACCAAGGCTTTATTCTAAACTTAAAGGTGTTCATTAGACCAAAGAATTTTAGACCTCATGAGGTTTAACTATGCTACAAGCAAAGACTGGAACTAATCCCTAATGCCCTTGCAATGGTAGGAAATTAATTAGATGAAATATGCCTGGGTGAACCTAGAAAATAATTTCACTTATGATGCTGAGGAAGGCAAAACAAAAAAATAAAGGTCCAGCTCCAACTTCTAATCCCTGGATTTTGTTATATATTTATCATCAAAAATAAAAAGTTCTCCATTACTGGAAATCTTTTCCTTCTGCAAGTGCCTATAAACAGTGATCACATTGTCTTAACTTTTTTGTTTGTTTGTTTGTTTGTTTTTAAAACTAACTGAACATATCAAACTTCTTAGTCTTACATAACAAAGTTTATTTTTCAGTGTCAGGATCATTGGTAACTCCTTTTTAAATTCTTTCTAAGATTTCCATTTGCCTTGTGAACTAGATTTTTGCTGTGATCTTACTACAGCCAGTCCAAGTACCTTTTTTGACAAAGTTGCATGCAAAGAAAATAAAACTTCTCTCTTTTTACCTTATTTTCTCCCCTCTATGTCTTCTTGGGTCACATTTGATGCTTATGTGACAGCACTGCAAAAATGGGATCACTGTCTATGATGACCCCTAAATATATGTTGAAGACATGAACTTAGGTAAGCATTTATCTAGAGAAACTTCTCCAGTAGTAACTTTCAATTATATAATGAAGGAAACAAACATAATCCTCTCCCTTGCCAGAACAACTGTACTAGTAACAAATGCAACATCACTAAGTGTCTGACATTTGTAGACACTTTAGAAATCTGCTTGGTTTGATGCATTTTAGCTCTACATTTCTCAGTAGATTTATTATTTGGTCTATTCTGTTAATTGTTAATGTTCCTCATATTTGCATTGCAATTTTCAGTTCAGCTAGTTTTCCAACTGCCTGAATCTTTGATGTCAGCCACATGTTAATTGACTTCAATATTTGGTAATAATATTTCTTATTTATTTGATTTTCCTGATATTATTCAGAATTATAAACAGCATTTTACAGGCTTCGTTATTTTTGTGATTGTGTGGGTGTTTAACTTTTACTGTGGGATTTCTGTAGATGTCATAAGGATTTTGTCCTTTAATGTAAGCTGCTTTCTTGGCTCTTTCCTTTAATGTTATTTGCGTGTTTTGTTGTCACTGTTTAAATAGATGCACTCTTTTCTCTTTCCCACTAATGGTTAGGGTCAGAAAATATTTCTAAAGATTTGGTCTGTCTTTTGAGATCTTTGTGAAAGGAAGATGCAGAGAGGAGCTGCTGATACTGATACTGAATTGAAACTTTGGAAGAAATTCTAAGTAAACCTGAAATGAAGCCAAGGCTGAAACACATTCTAAACACATTCATATGCATGTACCAGGCTCCAAGTATTTTGCAGCAGTCTGACTCTAAGGTCTGGTGCCTTTGTTTTTTCCTTTGTGTACCACATGTTTACTTGGAGATATGCCACCAGGAGCAGAATCTCATTTGATCTCCTAAGATAAGCAATATCCAGTTCAGTTGGTGTTTGAAAAATGGTATCCCTAGGAAATCTCAGCTGTTTGTTAAGAGTGGCATATTTCAGTGTGTGCCATTCTTGCAGAAAATTGAAGCTGGCTTTGGTCATATATTTTAAAAACCTGATTTGAATTTGAGTTGCTAGAGATTTTTACGTCCAGGTGAGTCTCATGGGAGTAGGGATTTTTGTGATGCATAGTTCTGTGCTCAGTAGGGCAACATCCTGGAGTTGTCTCAGGGAGTGTCAGTGTCAGTCACACTCTGATTGATGCTGGCATTGGATAACTGCATGTGTACCCAATTTTGATTAGCTCTGAAGCAGAATAGAAGGCATACTGCCTTTGATAATCCTTCTAATCCACTCAGACTTCATGTGAGTGACAGGGCAGCTGTTACGAGTATGAGAAGCAAACTTAAAATGGTGATAGAAACTTTCTATTGCATCTCAGTCTTTCTTCACTCCAGTATGGATCCTCACCACTGTGTTCTAATTGCATAATTAGTTTCCAAGTTGCAGTCCTTTGCAAATGCCACTTGAGATATTTGGTCAATGAACCTGTTTGTATAAGCTGGAATTCTTCCCTTTTTGTACTGCAGTCTCTTCCCTTCCACAAGCACTGAAATATTTTTTGAAATAAAGAAGATTCAACTCCATCCATTTGATCTGAAAGAAGTTAGTATTTGTCTATAAAGCAATACATCTATTTTACCATAAGATGTTTCAGCAAGGATCAGCAAGCTTTCGCAGTTGTCAACACAGATACGTAAAGTTTATAATACATAGCATGATTGCTTCAGTGAATAACTTGTTAATTTTGGTTTTTGGTGGTTTTATGATTAGTTAATATCTATATATTTCATTACAACTTTCAGGCTGAGAACTATTGGAAATAGCACTATTTTAAAGAAGATATAAGACTTGGACACAGTAAAGGGAAATACAAAGCCCTGAGTTCGTGAAGTCATTTTCACTGCTGTGAAATGGAGATTGTACTGGTGTAGAAGACAGCTGGTTTCACTTTCATCTACAGGGATTTTATCCATACACATTTTCATTCATGGATGTGTTGATTTCACTGAAAAATCTGTTAGAAAGCAGTTTAGAGAAAAAAGATGACCACCTTTCTGTCCCTGTTGGTAGACAAGGGTGAAAAGTAATTTAAGTTCAAACTCTTAGTGTGAATTTTTTCATCCATGTTAAAACAGGCCCATTTTGTCTTTGAATACTAATTCTAGGTCTGTTCTGGCAAGGTAACTGGCAAAAAATCACAGACATGCCATAAGTGCAAAAATCCGTCCTGAATTGCTAAGGTCAACAAACAAATAAGAGAATCGTATCTTGCTTCTTTTTATCAAAGAACTGTAAATTTTATCAGAAAGTTTAAATTAAATATGTTTGATTAACTTAGGAACCTACAGAGAGCTGCCACAAAATAGGATTGTCATTATGTTTTTTGATTCATGCTTCATTCTTTAAAATTGTTAAAAGATAGTGTGTTAGTCAAAGACAAAGTTTTACTCTTATTAGTGAAGCATAATTAAATAGGTATCAAAGGTAGAAAAATTGTCAACAGCATCTCTAAGTGAAAGGAAGAGGTTTACATCAGGAGTGCTTTTGGTTGTTGAAAGTAGGAGTGAAAAAATAGTAGTTGAGGCACTTATTACTTACAGCTCATGCGTGTTTGAAAACCCATGCAAACTTAATATGACAATAAATGAATTACTATCAGTCTAGTTCCATGTTTACACATCTTTGCTATCTTCATAAGACATATTTCTGAATCTTCAGTTTCACATTTATGGTTTTAGGAGAAATTTTGAATATTAAAACATCTTTACCTCAAGTGGGTGACTTTTCTATGCCAAGTGAAATAATAGTACGGACAATTAGCAGAGGAAGGGCTTAACCAGCTGACTTAATTGTCAACGAAGAAATATGATTTTCAAATCATTAATAATGTTAAGATTATGCTTTGAACATATTGTTGCTCATACTGTTGTTTATATACTAAAAGCTAGTCTATTTGGAAATTCAAAATATAGTTGATTATTCTCATTCATACTTTAATTCTTAAGTATAGATATGCCTCCAGATTACATTGTCCTGTTTGAAAGAGCATCCTAAGAGTATTAAAATGTGTAAAATCATCCTCTCTTTACAATTATTCTGTATTTTATTCAAGTAGTGGTGAGGATCTTTTCTCCAACATTAATTAATAAACTCACTGGTGTCCCCTTTTCAGAACTACTACTCCCTTCATTACCTACCCATGATAGGAATATAGAAAATGACTTGCATTGTACAGAGCCTTACACACCCAATCCCATCTTAAAGATTACAACATGGAAATGAGCTATCCATAAATATTAAAAATTATCTGCTTCTCACAGATGTTCCTTCTGCTTATTTTCTGCAAAATTTCTGGATCAAATGTTCAATATGAATATGTTAGTATCCACTAAAGATTGCTTTTGGCAGCATATGTGTTGATATCAGCAGGAAATAAATAGGAAAACATTAAAGGGTATAAAACTTTAAAACAATAGCTTAAAGGTGTTTTATAAAGTACAGATGGCTTATATCGCTCAAGTGGATGTCTGGTGTAGAATGAGAAACAGAGAAAACTGGAAAAAAAAAGTGGAAATGACTGGAAATAATGAGTCCCATGCAATATGTTGTACTTAAAGCAGAGATAAGCTAAATGAAAATTGTTGCTCTTTTCTTATACAGATAGTGAGGCTATGCTAACATCTGTGAATAAGAGTGGTTCACCATTTTTTTAATATAATACTCTATATAATGAAACTTGTCACTCTGGATCCTCTCCAAAAAGGTGATGCTATCAACAATAGACTGATCATTTTTCTGTGCTCAATCACAAGTCTTAATCATTGACTTTACATAGAGAAAGTGTTCATGTCATGTAGACAAGCTGTCTATAAAAAAAAATAGGAGCTAAATGAAGCAAACTTTATTTTTGTCAGATTATTAGTATCATTGGTAGTGCTAAAGCTACTCTCTGTCTTTGAGCCAAACAGAATGAATGAGATCTCTTTGCAGAAGAACCATTCAGAACTGTTTATTCAAAGCTAAATATGGTTGAACATGGATAGAGCTTACAGGTTGCAACATTCCTCTCCTAAAACACCCCAGCATTGTGAACTCATCACTACAGGCAGTGAGAATGCCAAAGTATATAGCACAGCAAGAGAAAAAGAATATCACTGAAAAAGCTAAGAGGAAAGCAAATCGCTCTTGTTTTAACAGGCATGGAAAGTGTGAGCAGTATGGAAAAGCTGCACAATTATGGTGCTGATAACTTGCAGATACCCATGACTGCATCAATGATAAAAACGACAGCTAGAAGTTTCAAAACAAGATGTACAGAGTAGGCATAGTCAGTAAGACATAATACATTTAAGAAAATATTGTACAATTGTGAGATATATCACTCTGATGAAACTCAACCGATGTTTTAACAAAAAAAAAAAAAAAAAAGGAGTTGGGTTTGGGGGTTTTATTAATGATTTTAAAAGATATTCACTAGTTTGGTTACTAAAAGTCTGCCATCTATCTAGAGAATGAAGAGCATTTGCTTCATTCTTCCAGTAAAATTGCAACATCTCATTATTTTCACTTTCTTGTTATTGTTTCCTTTTTGTAAACTGTTGTGAAGCTTATAACAGCTGCTTTGTTTCACTGTATTAGTAAGTGAGATGAAGTACATGCAGTGTGTCATCTGCAATTTTGTATACAATTAGGTTGATTCAAAGTCATTGCAGAGAGGTGAAATGACCAATAGCAAAGAGGACCTTGATGATTATCACTGAACCTGAGCGGTTTGTGTTAAGATTTAATGTGACCACTGCATCTTAGACATATATTTTTTCCTGTATTTAGAAGGTCAAATACCATTTCCATGCCAGGCCTAAATTAAGTCTGTCACAAAGTGCAGTATCAACCATTTTCCCTGCTCTCCTCCACCAGGACCAGGCATTTAATAAACAATTTGTGAAGACCACACTCCTGTCTGCCGAGTGCTCCTCAGTGCAAACAAAATACAAAAACCTGAGCTGTGGATTTTGATATTTTATAACCACTTTCTTGGGACTTATGAGCAAGATCTTTTTTCATTTTTTCATTTTTTCAGCATTCTTTGAATCCAGCCTTATGAGCAGAGACAGTTAAGGTGTCTTAGTGATGGTGACGTTAGCAGTACTGATTGGATTTACTTCTGTAGAAAATCCTCTAGCAGCTGCACTGAGGGAGAATTTCCTTTAATAGCTGACAGTATGTCATGTCTCCTCATCTCCAGTTGCTACAGAGAGACAATAGTTCACTTTCCTCACTTTAAAAAAAGTATTCTGCTCTATTAACTAAATATGACATCTAATCAGCCTTTTATATGTTCCAGAGAAGACACATTTGACCCAGTGCATAAGGCCAGTGAAAGAACAGGGAGTCAGTCATTCATGTGCCACTGAAGTCTCACTAAGCCATCAAAATAGCACCTACCTGGTGTCTAATTGTTGCTGCCTGTTGGGAATCAGTCCCACTATAAGACCTCTTCTCAAACAGTGCTCAGTCTACTTACCTTTCTGTATCAATGGTTTCATCAGCATGCACGATCACCTGAGAGGAAAAAAAAAAAAAAAAAAAAAAAAAAAAGGAGTCTCTTCTAGTTACATATATGATGGAGAATCCTTGCACCCTGCTAAGTGGCTGCTGGGACAGTCTTTTCAGACTGGAGTCTCTTAATCCAAGACTTCATTACAGAAATGCCATGAAGTAACCAAGCTGCACACTCAACGCTGGAGCAACTGTTACTTAGGCATTAACAACCACAAAGGCAATTTCCACCTAAATGCTCAAATAAAACTCCCTATATTAGGAATTGTGCTACACATATTTGAGAGATACACTGAGTTATACACAGGGATACACAGTATACCTAACCTGCTTCCAGGTGACAATCAACATTGCTTCAAAGAAATAAAAGTACTCAAAGGATTTAATCTTTAGTCACGCTTTGGACAGGTGATACAATTTCAAAGCTGAAATTGTTATTTACCAGAACCTGTGACCAAGTGGTAGGTTTACTAAATTCTGCAGATAGAAACAGTACAAGCAAAACAAGTGTTTGTCAATATAAAGCTTTTGCAAATGTTCCCCAGAGAAAGGCCTGTGGGTCAGTTTAATCATGAAAAGCAGTCAGCGTATTTGATGGAAAGATACTAAATTCTGCATTTCACCATTGTGAAAAGAAAATAATATTTGAGGATAAGACAAAGGTACAAATGGGAGATATAGAAAAAAGTTTTAACTTAAAATATTGTAAAAATATTGTTAATACTGCTTTGAAAATTACTTTTTTTTTGAAGGGGGTGTGGGGGGGGAGCGTGATGAGGGGAGGGAAATGTCCCGTGCTTGCTTTTAGGAGTCCTAGATTGTTTGGCTGTGACTATATACTGTGAGTCAGGTGCTTTCTAGTAAAACCCAACCCCACTATTCCAATAGTACAGTCAGGTAGACTTGATAGATAGCACCATGACTGCTTGCTGGTCTGTATGTCTGCATTCCCTGCTGAAGGAAAACCATGGTGTGGTAGGTGGGGAATGGCTTATAACTATGTCTCACGCCCGTTTGGAATTAAAACATAGCTTGGATTGTACATCTGGACCAAGGAGTTCATGAGCTCTCTTCCCACCGCTGTTTAGACAGTGAATCAAACAGCCACGCTTAAAATAATTTTTATATATTCATAGTTTTTATATAATCTATGAGTGACAAAAGTCACTGAATACTACATTTAATGTTGTTCAATATGTTTTGTTTTCTCATGCTACTCAAAAAAGAGAATTCTCTACAGGTACCTGAGCAATAAGTATATAGCATATATATGATACATTAAATGTTCCATTTCTTGTCAAAGGCAAGATATACAGTAGGCTGGTTAAAAATGCCAACTTGTGATCTTTGGAATAACAATAATGTTATACAGTTAATAACATTTTCAAAATGCTGAACAAAAAAAAAAAGACAATTTAACAAAAAATCATATACAAGGTACCTCACATTATTTCACTCCATAATTTCATGTTTACAGCCAATTCAATGCACTATACTACATTCTCTGAAATGCTTTCCCTGGAATTCAGTGTAAAGACTTATAGATGTATTGTGTTAAAGTCAATTAATGTTATAGTATGCATGGCTTTTTGCTTCTATCATCTGGGTTCCAGTTTTCTAACTGCAGATTATACAAGTAGAGAATTGTGGCTCTTTAAATCTTACAAAATACAAAAAAAAAAAAAAAATGTAGAAGGCTTTTATTTAAGTGAAATGAAGGTTAGAGGGATCTATTTCTGTAACAAGAACAAGTGGAGGATACAGACAGTGTAGGCTGACCTTGCTTATTCAATATGTAGTTAAAGCACTGGCCTGTAGACAAAGACCTAGAGTGTCTTATGGTAAATGCCTCTATTCTGGGATTGTTTTTTACTGTCAGTCATTACTTTTCTATTCTCAGATTCAAGGCGCCTTCTGCCTCCAGGCACTTAAGGGAGAATCCTGATGTCCCAGAATCTGTGACCATCATTGACTTCACTATCTCACAAAACACAGCTTAAAACACGACATATATACTTTCTTGTACAGCTTTTGATTCATACTTTAACACAAAGCTTCCTCTTATTTATTGATTGTTAAGACTTTTGGGGACAGATTCTCAACCCTCCTCCTGCCTGCAGCACTGCTTTAGCAGAATAAAGAACGAGGAAATCTCTCCCTATTAAACTCTAGGTCACAGACCAAACGGATCTGTGTTTAGCCTCTGAACTGAGCCTGTTTGAAGTGTCATTACCCTCTTTGCAGTCAGTGAGGAGATATGGATGACTCCAAAGGTCCGTTTAGATCTGTAGAATGATGCATCAGCACTTGGTAACATCTCCATCTACTCACTGAGTCTAGAGGCACACTGTGGCAAATTGACAGTTTAAGAGTCCGAAGCTTAAGTTCTACCTACCTATATCTGGTATGATGTGATACGAGGGAGAAAACACCATAACATGTTAACTGCAAAAGTATTTGTAAAACAATGGAAGTCAGCACCATTTGAAACAGCCCTGCATGCTTCATACTCTAAAGCATTTCATCCCTCAGCCATATTCAGAACATTTTAAAATTTCAATATCCTGGAGCACAAATGCAACATTTCTCACTTGATTGTAATTTGATCCTATCTCAGCTATGTGAAGAGGTTAGCATTTATTTTCAAAATATCACAAAACTTTCATGCAAAGACTTCTAAAAGTTTCTAATTGAGTTTATTCACTTTTAGTCATATTAAAACCTTGCCAAAAATAGCTCTGTGCATATTGTAGGTACCATGAAATCTGATAAATCTTATTGTCATGATATTATAACACTGCTATGAAGACAAAGTGGGAACATCTGTGATTATTAAATTGTGTTATTTTTGAAGGCGTTCTGGATAACATTTACGAGTGTTACAGAACTGTGCTAAATTGAAACACCCTCAAGCTGAAAAATTGATTTCCTTGGAGCTACTGCACAGAAACATGAGACTATAGCACATTAAATGTTGGCTTTCATGTATTAGACTGTTTTTCAGGGGTTCAGAGGCATCTGATAAAAGCTGAAGGTTCCTTATAAATACATTAAGATTTTTAAAAGGGAACATTTTAAATGTGATTCTTCATCTGTACTGTAATCAAAGATTGCTTGTGTCCTCCAAAATAAGGTACTCAGAGAGCATTTCACTGTCAAAACAAATAAAAAAATGTGCCCCATGTATGAAAAAAATGTCAAGTTCACATTTTTTGTATTAATGCACAATTCAGACAACACATAGTAATAGCATTTCAATAGCTTCAGAATCCATTTGAAGTTCATATAAATTGGAAAAATACTTTACACTGCATTTATATAAGTGTTATTTTTTTCTGAATAGAGATGGAATAAAGTATGTGTCTTAATATACTCTGAGTAGATGTAAACCCAAGAGTTCAGCTTAATTCTGTCTCCCGATCCAAAAGGTACCATGTCAAGACAGAATTAAGCTAAGCAGCCCATGGTAGTTTTCCAGGCACTGTGCTACTTTTTCTGATTAAAGCTGAAGGTGAGATTGTTGTACTGTGAGGTTGCTAAGGAGCTTGGTATTTTTAACTGCTAATCCAGTGGGAAGTTTCCACCCTAAATTCCACAATTCCAGGTGAAAATAATAAGTTTTACCATTAAATATAATTTTGTCTTTGTTTCTTGCCTTGTTCATTAAAAATTACATCTGGATAGGAAGGTATTTTCCAGTCCCACAAGGATATTTGAGGTCTCAGGTTTTCCTATCTTGTTAGAACAAAAGGTGTTCCTGAATTTTCCATAAATCAAACATTCAAAAAGCAATTAAAATTACCTCAGTCAAAATACTTTAGATATTTTGATAATTTCAGTTCACCTTCAACATTTTTAATTTTCCCTTTTAGTCTTTATGCAATATGATTACATTTTTTAAAAATCAACTAAACAGAGATATTTCTTAAACTTAATGTTTTCAATTAATTGATTTTTTCCCTTAAATAAATTTCCCCTAAATTTTTTTCCCTAAATAAATTTACTTATACACGTGTAAGGACAGCAAAAGTTTTGATCTTTAAAAAATGCAGACTGGACAAAATCATCATAAAGGCTTGAATAAGGCTTGAATAATTTTTTTCTAGTTCTATAATAAATTGTCAAATGTTCTTTTGCACTGCTACAGAAATGGTGATATCAGAGATGACTACATTTCAACAGAATGAGGGAGACGGTGCTGAATATTTAGTCTGAAAAATACTCAGTAGATTAAGACATATGCTTTGTGATGAATGCGTTTGTAAAAATGATATTACATTATCTGTGCTTTTCCCACGTTGTTTTGAATGCAACCTGATATTTTTAAATAATAAGCTTCTGCAAGGTGATTCTACTCAGCTACTGAAGACACAATTTCTAATAGCAGAATCCCAGAGTTACATTAACATTCCACAAAGAAAGAAAAGCATTGGTGTTACTCCATCCATAGTGAGGAAAAATTTCCATCTAGTATAGTGGTGGCTTTAACCATACTGTCCTTAAATTATACCCTTACAAACATTGTCAACTCATGTATCTCCAAAATTAATCTTCAGTTAAATCAGGAAAAGGAGAGGCATTAGTTGCGATTTTCTGTTCCTGCTCTGTCTGGATTCATCCCAAGACAGTATCATATATAGCTGCTGTCCCAATCACATTCTCTAAATGGGTCTTTTTATAACAACTTAAACATCTGTTCATCAATTAGTCTTGAGAAGTGTCCTTGACATGTTTTTGTGCTTTTTGTTAAACAAATGCATTGGGGTCACCTGCATGTATTGCAGAGTCAAGCAGAAACCTTTGCTTTAGTTCTTTCCTATAAGCATTGCCACAAATTGACACAGATTTGTGCATATTTTAATGTATTCAGGAAGAACTGTGTACAACAAAATGTACAACAAAGAATGTAACTTCCTCTCAGTTTACATTTCCTCCTATCAGGCAAGATACCCGTCATGCCTATATTCCTTTTGACTCACTGAATTTTGATTTATTTTAGCACGGTAACAAGGCAACATTCTTGGCTAGTAACACAAGCACACTTTCTAGATTGTGTCTCTGTTGAATTGATATGATTCTTAAATCCTGAGGCAGAAGAGTCTGGCTGTTTGTTTCTGAAGTTCCACAACAGAGAACCATAGAAGCATGGATGTTTCTGGTAGATCAAAACTGTATTGATTGCATCTAATTAAGAAATACTGCTAACTTTCATCCTGAGATTGGGATATCTTTTCTTTCAATATGTGAGAACAAGATATATGATGTTGTGTGTAGATGAGTGTGAAGGGCAATAACAGTCACAACACACAGTGCTGAAAATAGTTGTATAAGAAATTATAAAGCATGACATAAAATGTTGCAAAGTATTTTCAATTCATTTTAACCTCCTGATCTGCCTCCTGTGTGTTAATCCCATTCCCCTGGAACTTAATGCAAGATTGCAACCTTTTAGCATTTAAAGCTACTTTTTAAAGCAATTCAGTCAATGTGTTTCTCCCCCTTTTTTACAATTTTGAAATCTCTTCACAAAATATGTGCATGTTCAAGGCCAGAAGCAGATTATGCTGTGGGATAGTCTAACGTCTCTATCTCAAAACCCTGCAGGTTTAAAATGGCATCTTTGCTCCTCTGGAAAAGGATCATTACCAGGTTTTTATTGGGGATATTGCACTCTGAAAACTGAGGTCTTTGATGCACAGAAGTTATTTTAGATCACATTAAGAAGGATACTTGGGTGTCTTTTTCTATGATTATTTCTTTACTCTGCATAAAAGTAGAACAGTTGCATCTCTGATATTAGGGGCCAGGAACTTTAAAAATATGTTTCAATTCAAATTAAAGTAATAAGGTCCTTATCCATACAAAACTACGGAGAAACCATATTCAAACCATTATCATTTTGTTCTATAGGGTTTTATTGCACTCATTAAGTATGGTGTTAATTTCTGTTCTTCAGAACAAGTACGCACCAGTTAAAATTTGTGTCACTAAACCACTCCATATTAATATATACCAGAAAAAATATATCCTGTGTATTGGTGATATCTTTATGATAAATTGTGAAGTCAGTTGTTTGATCAATACTGTTCTATTGTCTATTTTTAACACTTATACTCTGCCCAATGTTATTTTCTGAACTAGAGCTCAGAAATGGGTGCTGTTTTTGTGGTATTTCATCATTGTCCTTCATATGTATTCTTTCTGCATATTTGTCTATGAAGAGAGAGAAACACGAAGTCCTTTAAGGAACAGAAAAATAGTCCAAATGGAGAATGTTGCCAAAAATATAGGTGAGGCTACCTAAGTGCAGATTCCTAAAAAGGTACTAATTGCTACCATAAATTTTATTACTGAAGGATTCTATGACATGGCAAAATGAAGTTGAAAAATATTATCTGCACATTAGCTTTGAAAATATCTGGTCTTTTGCAGTGAATTTTGTACTTAATGTAAGAACTGCTTAAAATGTGATGTCTAATAGAATATCTGTGAGTGGAGATATTAACATTCTTAGGATCAAGTTTTCCATACTAAATATGACGTTAAAAAAAAAAAAAAAATCAATTCTGTGTTACAATGAAATCAAGAAAAGGCAGGAGAAAGAGGGTAGGAGGACATAGAGAAAATTATGAAGAACCACAAAATGACAGTTACTCAAAATAATTAGAAAATGCCTGTGGGAAATAATGGTTCAACATCTTTTTCTATTCAAATCAGGAATTGTACTTCAATTTCTCAGTCTCACACAAGCCACTTCACTGTTGTATATCACATATTCTGGTCCAAATATTGGGCCAGAAAAAGAAGAAAGCCTTTCTTCCATTTATGTGATACAGTTAAATTCATCTAACTTCACACTTGCATGAACACTTTGTGCCAATGTAGAGGTGTTTTCTACTGAAGAATTACAAGCAAGGTCTATGCAGGTTTATCCACAGTGAAATATAATTCAGCAGTTTATCTTAGAGATGGGTGACCTGACCTTTACATTGGTGGTCATATGACTAAAAACTACTCAACAATTTCTTAATGACTCCAATTTAAAGTCAGTAGCCACTGGTGCAAAAAGCACAGTGAAACAAAGAGATTCGAGGATTGCTCTGATAGAACAGTGTCAGCCTACAGGGAAAGGCTGAAAATGAAAGAACAGTAAAAATAAGCAGAAAGCTTTTCCACAGGCCTAATTAGGAGAAAGAGAAAAAAGGGAAAAAAAATAATAAAAATAAAAATACAGATGGAGTTCAGTTGGCTAATTTTCTACCTGACTGCTTGGATGAAAAACAGAGATGTACTAACCTTGTCCATCTGTATTTCTTAGAAGTTCAAATAGTCAGTCTGCTCCGGTTAACCAAAAAGTCTAGGTTGGATAGTCACTAACTGAACCCTAATCACTCATAAAATGTTTCTTAGTATTACAAAAAGGTCAGAAATGTTCTTTGCAGGTATGTTTTGCTATTCAACCTGAAAATATCACTTTTCAATATCAGATGGCTGAACAGCTTTAGCTAAAATGAGAAAAGAATCAAAATCATCACCAAAAGCTTACAGTAAACCTTTTATTTTTTTTTTAATTCCCCCACAGATTTCAAAATAGCTTTGTACTTCTTCGATTTCTTTTGTGTTTTCACACTTCATTTCCTACTTCTGGCCTGAACCAAAATACAAATACGAACATCTATAGATCAAAAGTGGTCTTCTAGATTAGATTACTTTAGGTAAATTAAGCCCTCAGTTCTTCTTGTCTATGACTTTCTAACCTAACCAGAAAAGAGAATTACTGAAAATATTATATTTTCAGTTCAGGTTTTGTTTTATTTTATCACATTTTGATCAAAATTACTTACTCATTATCAGTATTTTAAAACATTTTAAGTTCCTCTATTCTTAAAGGTACTATTAATGGCTAATCTTAATAAGCTTCCTTGCCCCAGTAAAAAAAATTTCTGAATTACAATGGGATTGGCAGACTGAGTTGATTAAAGTATCTGGAAATTAATATAGATGGATTGGATGAATGGCGCACCTAACTTTCCACACAAAGTTCTCTGATGCATTTCCATTTCTAATATATCAAACATCATTGCAGGCATCTGGAAATGTCCATTCTGGGTATATTGAACAAGTTTCTGAATGTGTTATTTTCTGGAGTTGCTAGTTTATGAAGTAGAGCTAAAGGATGGACACACAGCTTCTATTTCACATTGGACTCATCAATTTCCAGGTTTTGTTTGTGTTTTTTTTAACAGATAGTTGCAAGCATAAATTTTCCACTCCAAGTTATTTATTTCTAGTGCCAAAGTTTACAGGACCCTTGTTAAGTACCTGCAAAGAGTTTTAATGTCATTTGTCAATAAATCAAATATCTATCAAGAGTTTCCTTTTGCTTCAGTTCATACAGGTGACCCTACCTTTAGTCACAGGATGATCAGTGAATTGTACAACAGATGCCAAAGGGATTTTTTGAAATCTCAGACTGGCTTGGGGCAGGCAGCTGGAAGAATCAAGTCTTCTTCGTTACTGCTCATTCCTGAGTTTAGCATGAGTGGAAGCTCCTGACTTATGAAGAGGAAAGGTACTGCAGATGTGTTATGACACCTCTGGGAGTCACCACTTCATGTCTTCAGATGATGCATCTTAAATTATAAGAGTCAGTTATGGTAGACATAAACCTGTGATATTGTCCTGTAGAAAATACTTGCATCAGCATAACTCAAACTCTGACAGTCAATGAAAGCATAGGTTTATCTCAAATAAAAAATAGGGGTTCATTCTAATTTATTTCAGTCAAATGAAAAAGAAAAAATATCCAGACCTTGTACCATGAATATCAAGAGACACTCAACCTCAGTAAGTCTCCCTGGATGTCAGTAAGGAAAAAGAAATATTTCTCATGATTTGCCTGTTTTTTCTAGCTGTTCGAGTAGTGCTGGCAGTTTTAGTTTCCTCTGCACCTTTCAGTCATGCCATGATCCCAACAGTATTGGGATCATTCTTTTACCACATGCTTCCCAAATTGCTGCTGTTCTCAGTGCCCTGAATTGTCCATGCTTACATGCTGTGCCTTAAATCGTTACAGGTGGCTTTGGCAATTCACATATTAACCGTGTACCTATCACTCTTGTTTTAGAGATTTTTTCCTCTGAGCTATTTACATCTTGGATTTTTTAAAGGATTGGGAACAGCCTGATTCCAGCTGCTACTACTCACTTTCACAAGTTGTTTATTTTCTTCTATGCTTTCCTGTTTAGGATTCTTGGCCATCTATTTGAGTGAAGGACAGGTCTATGCGTCTTGGCCACCCATGAAGATATTCCCTGTTTTGACCCTTGAATAGAATTGATCTGATTTATGTATTGCCATATAAATTTTACATGCATTTGTTTCTACTTCTTTCAGAGCGAGACCTTGCTTTTTTCTTTTTAATTTGATGCTGCATAATCTTAATATATATCTTTTAACTTCTCTTAACTTCCAATTGTCACCTTCTGTCTTTTTTTACGTTGGTTTCTGCATAAGTAATATTTTCTTGTGAAATTTCACCAGTTCTGTGCACGTTCTATGGCATTTCAAAAGGAGTTAATGTACCAAAAGAGGAGAAATGTCACCTTTCTCCAAAAGTAAATGACTGTTGCTGTCATTGCTGCTTTATTTGACATTTCTGGCATTCAGCTAGTTAATGTTACTCATAAAAAGTGGGAATTTGGATGGTCATGACCATGTTATACCTTATTGTGTCTTCTTAATACAGAAGTGATGCGGTCTACAGTGCCTAAATGTAGGAAATAGACTTCTGAGGAATGTAGCATTACACATAATGTTGTGCTCCCAGCTGGGAAAATGTAACTGCTCTGTGTTGAAAAGTGGGCAACCTACTGAGCATCTGAGACAGACAAGGGCCTAACAGTAAATTCCATCATGCTTAGCGTGTGGCCACATTTATAGATTCTCCCAATTTATCATATTTTGTAAACCAACATTTGCCTCATCTCTTAGGGAAAAAAAAAAAAAAAAAAAAAAAAAAAATCCAAGGAATCTGGATGGAATATTTTAAAAGATTTAACACCTTTTTTATTTCTTTCCTTTTTCCCCTTGTTATTTTTAGCCTTATTTCCTTTTGATCTATCTCTATTTGTGGCAAGCATGACTGACCTGTTTTATTAAAGTCAGTAGGACTGTGCTCCGTATAGGCAGATGATTTAAACTTGTGACCTTCCTACCTTTCCTGAGACTATTTGGGAATTCTTAGTCCTCATATGACTGTGGATCATCACAGCTTACTCTAATGTAGAAGGAAGGAAACTCCTAATCAACACTGTCATTAATGTTCATGATAGTGAACTGTAAGTACTTTGAGCATCTTTTTATATAGACTTAAAACTGGCTGACAGCCATTTCTTGAAAAAACTTTGAATTTAACTTGCCAACAAGGGGTTTTATTTTCCCCTCTTTTATTGTGAAATGTATATTTAAATTATTTGGAGTAGAAATTAACTTTTAACTTAAAAACACTATGACAAAATGTTTATAAATGTTAAAGCATCATCAGATTTAGTATGCAAATATTTTTTTAGATAATAAGATTCTTTTGGAGCTGCAAACAAAGACCTCATATACTGCAGCAATGCTGATAACAGTGAGATTTTTAGTTCTGCTCACTGAAAAATGAGACTTGTCCTGGTTTGGGCTGGAATAGTTATTCTTTCTTTTTGGTAACTAGAATAGTGTTGTGTTTTGGATTCAGCATTGGGTTTGGTATGAGAAGAATGCTGATAGCACATTGATGTTTTCAGCTGCTGCTGAGATTTCAAGGACTCTCCAACTCCCCATGTCCTGCCCGTGTACAAGTGCACAAGAAGCAGGGAGGGAGCATGGCCAGAGCACCAGATCCAAATTTGCCAATGAAATATTCCATATCATGTAACATCATGCTCACTGTATAGAGGAGGGGTGATCAGGAAGGGGATCTCTCTTGCTTCCTGGATTGTGATTGTGGGATCTTGGTATTTCGGGATTGCTAGCTGGGAACGGGCTGGGTATTGGTCAGTGGGTGGTGAGCAATTGCATTGTGCATGGCCCAGTTATATTTTCTATTACTGTCATTGTTTTCATTTTATTAGCATTATTAAACTGTTTCTATCTCAGGCTGAGAGTCTCTCTTTGCCCCTCCAATTCCCTCCCTCATTCCCAAGTTGGGGGGGAGGGTGGGTGAGTGGCTGCGTGGTGTTTGGCTGCTGACCAGGCTCAAAGCATGACATTTGTGCACTTGCATTATGTTTTTGCCAGCTCTCCTTTAGGTTTCACAGTGTTTACAGAACTTGCTGACCGATTTCAATAATGTTGAACAGAGATAAAGTTCATCTTTGAAAGTACCTACAAGTAAAAAATAATAGTAAGCAAGACCCACATTATTCCTCTGTGGAAAACGTTGCTCTCTTTGGCATTCTGGCTACATCAGTGCTACCCTGATAGGTGCACATTCAGCTTGAAATAAAACAAAACATAAATTGCCTCTAGTCGAAGCAGTAATGAGGGAATACAGAGTACAGACAGACAGAGAAGACAGTTTTGAAGGAAGATGCTCTGAACAGAGAGAACACAGAATCATTACAAAATAATTTTGGGGATGCAAGAGGTCTGTAAGGAAACAGAAATCATTAGTCCTACTGCTCGTTGAATAAACGTCCTTTCCTTTTTTTTTCCATTAGTGAAAACCATGCTTGAATAAGTCCAGTTATTTGTTTTGGCTATAGCTAACTACTCAATGGACTTAGTAAATGTACTTCAATCATTCTAGACAAAACACTTTCAGGGCCCCATTAGACACTCTGTAAAATCCCTCTATTAAGTAAAAAAAATGAACAATCAACACTGATAGAAAGCTACTGTGATCAAGTCAAAGTTATTTTAGTGACCAAGTGATCTAAAGAGGTATACAAAATAAGTGCAATAGGAACTTAGATGCTATATGAGTGGCTTGGAACTGTATTAGAAGCCAGTTTTTAGGGATCATAGCTAAACGTACACACATAAGCTTTTTAAAACATTATTTTCTCTTTCTTGGTGAACTGGAAGGATAAAACATTCAGCTATGTAAAAAGAAATTGAATCATTGTCCAGATCCCATAAAAATTGATGTGAATTGGTCATCTAAATTCTCTAACTTTGAAAACATCAAAGCCATTCTTAATCATAAAAAAAAAAAGTACAGTGGTATCTACAAAGTATAACACTTTGAGTTCTAATTGTACCTGGGTCTGGGTTGAGCAGAATTTTATTAAGTACAGTACAAGTATGATTTTTTTTTGTATAAAACATAATTTTTATTTTATTTAAATGTCAGAGGAGAAATAGTTTTAAAGTATGTTGATGTCGTCATAAATTAGGGCCAGGAACCAGTCAAGCAGTACTACTATATAGTAACATTTTCATCCTAACTTAAACTACAAGAATCATCTGCATAGTGAAGAAAAAAGGAATCCAGCCAAACTCTTTTCATTAAAACTCTGAGTCATGTTATCTGGTTTAATGTAGATTTCCTGTTTCTGTTTCTCAGTGGTTTCACATACAGTTATTATTGAGTCATCTGCCAAACTGCTGAAATCTCTGGAGTCAGTTTTACAATAAATTCTAATCAGAGCCATGTCAAGGATTGAATCTCCTGCACTTCCCTTGCATTGCATTATTGGAGGAAAAGAAGCGGGTCATGTTTAGTCTGTGAAAAGTACAAGATTCCATAGACTAATTTCCTTAAAATCTGTATCAGTCTGGTGGCATTTTTCCTTCAGTATTTTCCCCTAGCTACTGGATGTAAAGCCCTCTTTATTTCTGCCTTTCCCTTTTCTTCATTTCAGCCTTTGCTTTTCTCTCTCAAAGCAGGGAGGCTGATGGGAAAAATGTTTTTTCTTTTTTCTTATACAGAAGGACTGGCGTCCAGATTTTTAGTTGATCTGGGACAATGAAAGAAAACTAAAATTAGAGATTAAAAATATCTCAAGAGATATTTTAAGATAAACAGAAAATGAGTGTGAAATGTGGGGATATGGCTGTGAAAAATTAGAAAATGAAGGGTTGATGGTAGGCAAGACAGAACATAAAATTTAAATGGGAGAGAATAAAGCAAAATGAAGGAAAGACAAAATTTGGAGGAAGAAGAAACAAAGAGGTTTAATGGATCATGTTATTTAATCAAACACTAGTTCCAAATATTCTTGGAAGCTTCTGGAGAATTCAGCATTTGTTTCATAATGCTGTGTGGGCCTGAGCTCCAATGAGAATATCAGTTATTCCAGTGTCACTGAGGGTTTAGACGTGCAACTAGGTAATAAATAAGAGAAGGTATTATAATAGTTCTGAACTATTTTTGGAAATCAACATTCTTGGAGGAAGAAGTAAAGGTTTTAAGGAATTTAATTCCCACTTCTATCAGAAAACTCTTCTACATGGTTCTCCTCTCTCTGAAAATCCGAAATCAGATTTGCAGCAAGTAGGGAAAATATGTTGTGTCTCATCAAAAACAACAAAATTTAAAAGCGGGTTGAAGTAAAAGTCAGGTGTAATGAGAAAAATACATTGTGCCAAATAATAAAAAGAAAATTTTTAAAATAGCTGGAATATAACTGTAATGAGAAAAATGAAAAAATGAGACAAATTCAGTGTTTTATTTTACGACACATTGCATACTGAAAGTGGGTGGAAGCATCAAGGCATAATATCTTGAAGAACTAATTCAAAAAGGACCTTGGAGAAATTTAAATTTTATAAACAGCTACTCAGCATTACCGGAAACTTAAAAAAAGTCTTTAAAACCATAAATAGTTGAAGGAAGGAGCCATGCACAGGCTAGAAAATAGCACAGATATAACAGCAGAAGTAAGGAAACAGCATAAGTTCATTTTTTGTTTATTGCATGTAAGATTTGGTGCCAAATAGTTACAATAAAATGCAGAATGTTTAAATGCAGTATATAAACTTGAGAAGCTGAGTGTGTGATACAATGTTAGCTATGTTCTTTTTTGTATATAGTAAATTGCAATTCTGCAGTCCTAGCAAAGCACATACAGTCACTTCTAAAAATATTTTTAGTGCTTTTATATGCTCAGTATTGTGCATAATTGCCTTAGTGGAAGCAGTTGCACATTTATTTGCTAATAAAGTAAAGATCACTTCTACTCCAAGACATATTAAAGAAATGTTGCCAACCTAATACATATACTGTTATCTCATTTAGCGGTCTATTTCTCTACCCATGACAATGTGGATTTTCTCATTGAGCAGAAGTGTATCAGCAGTGAATGACATTACATTGGTGCGTTTTGTTCAGAGTCTTATTTTGTACTTTGTACTTGGTCAATGCAAGATGCAGATTGGGACTGACCAATACGATCCTGTGGTCTTCCTTCAACTCTTCTGCTTTGAACCTGCCTTGTACTTGGATAAGTGCTTACCTCTCATGTGGTGGAGGAAAGGAGAAAGTCAGGATTTTGATGCTGGCTGTTCCATGGAATCTCTTTCCTCCCAGTTCCTGTCCTAACAATTTTCTATAGGATTTTTATTTTGCTGTAAAGAGTATGGGACAAGGAGAGAGAATCTTCTGAAATTATCCTGAGTCACATTGCAATTATTTTGAAAAGTACATCAATAATGGTTTCTCTGAACACTTTTATCAGAATTGTCAAGGAAAAACTAAAACCAAGTGATGTGAACTTACTCTGGTGTCTTTAAAAGTAGGCTTTTAGATATCTACTTATGCATAGTGGTCTACTAAATTTTGAAAATTCAGAGATACTGAAAACAAACAAAGTACAGCTCAGAAACAAAGCAGGAAAGCTTTCATAACTGTTTTTTTTGTTTTGTTTTGTTTTGGTTTGGTTTTTTCCATTTAGCAGCCAGCAAAAGAGCAAACACAAGCATCCTGGATCTAACCAACTTTGGTTTCTTTTCTTTGTTCCCTCCACCAAATGAAAAAACTGTAACTGCACATACAACAGATGTTATCCATCCAGAAGAGTACACAAAATTAAAGAAATTAAAGATATTTCTAACAGCACTCAGGTTTTAGTTAAACTGATAACAATAACTATTCTAGATTTGTTTTGCTTGAGGAGTAAGAGCACAATGCTAAGAACATGATCTCATAAGCAGCAGCATCATGCCCCAGAAGCTGAAGAAAGTTATGAGCAAAAAGCTTTTAATGGCCTTCTACAAGGTATAAAGTGCCAGAAATACAGTGCTTGCACTGAAGGCAGAAGTTAGTACCATATTAATTAGTATCTCCATAAATAGAAAAATGTATTTGGAGAGAGATCATAGAATCATAGAATAGTTTGAGTTGGAAGGAACCTTAAAGATCATCTAGTTCCAACCCCGCTGCCATGGGCAGAGACACCTTCCACCAGACCAGGTTGCCCAAAGCCCCGTCCAACCTGGCCTGGAACCCTTCCAGGGAGGGGGCAGCCACAGCTTCTCTGGGTAGCCTGTGCCAGGGTCTCACCACCCTCACAGTGAAAAACAACTTCCTTACATCTAATCTAAATCTACACTCTTTCACTTTAAAGCCATTACACTTTTTTCTATCACTACATGCTCTCATAAAGATTCCCTCTCTGGATTTCCTGTAGGCCCCCTTTAAGTACCAGAAGGCCACTATAAGGTGTCCCTTATAGTAACTCTTCAAGTACAACCATTCAGCCAATTTCTTATCCACCAAGTGGTTCATCCATCAAATCCATGTCTCTCCAATTTAGAGACAAGTATGTCATGCAGAACAGAGTCAAATTCTTTGCACAGCTCCAGGCAGATGACATCAGTTGTTCTTCCCTTATCCACCAGCACTGTAACCCCATCACAGAAGGCCATGAAATTTGGCAGGCGTGATTCACTCTTGGTGAAACCACGTTGGCTGTCACAAATCGCCTCCTTATTTTCCACGTGCCCTAGCAGTGTTCCCAGGAGGATCCATTCTATGATCTTGCTGGATAAAGGGGCAAGACTGACTGGCCTGTAGTTCTCCGGGTCCTCCTTTTTCCCCTTTTTATAAATGGGGTTTATGTTTCCCCTTTTCAAGTCAGCAAGAACTTCACCAGATTTTTACAACTTCTCAAATATGATGGATAGTGGCTTAGCCACTTCATCTGCCAGTTTCCTCATGACCCATGGATGCATCTCATCAGGTTCCATGGACTTGTACACCTTCAGGATTCTTAGATGTTCTTGAACCTGATCTTCTCCTACAGTGGGTGGTTCTTCATTCTCCTAGTCCCTGCTTTTGCCTTCTGAGTCTTGGGTGGTATGGCTGGAGCACTCACAAGTAAAGATTGAGGCAAAAAAGTCATTGAGTGCCTCAACCTTCTTCATATCCTGAGTAAATAGGTCTTCTGTTTCCTTTTGGAGAGGGTCCACATTTCCCCTAGTCTTCCTTTTATCACCAAACCAACCAAAGTTTAAAAATTAGTCTCAGTTTCTTTAATTTCACATGGCTATTACTGTTTTGACCAGATGGAATTGGCCTTTCACCATTATGATGTTAAAAATATCCTCTATACATGCATATTCTAAATTTTTCCAGCCTTTTAAGGAAGATTCATATTTTAAAATACCTGAAAATATCAGCTGAGTTGCAAGAAAACAAGTTAGCTGGAGGGAAATAAATTCAAAGAGGGTATCTGGAGCATCAGAAACATTCTAGCTTTCACCCAGCAGATTTCAAAGCTTTCAACTTTATCTACTGTAGCAACAACATTTGTGATGGCTTTTACAGTTTTGACCTCACCTTGCTTTTTCTTTAATCTTCTAGGTTAAGGTAATTGTGGGAGTATTTTGGCTCTCTCGTTATATATTCCTAGGTCTGCCTTGGAAACAATTTTCCACATATCCAACACGTAAAACTTCATCTGACAGAAATAATTCCCTGTAATTATTGCAAAGAACATTGCAGGTATAACTGATTGTGTCTCCTGCTCCCACCTGCCTAGCCACATTACACCAGTGCCTGTCACCACTCCAGCCAAAGCCAGAAGTACCTAAGGTAACATTATTTCGGGCCTAATTAACAAATCTGTGATATCTGAGATTGAATCAGTGGGGTTTCAAACTCTGGTAATCAGACCATAGACCATGCACTAGAAGTGGAATTGTCCTTTAATGTAATTTCAGAAAAGTCCAATAAGTAGCTCAAAAAAAATTTCCACAAACTGATGCAATCCAAAATAAGTTCACAAGTAAAAAAAAGAAAAAAATATATATATCTGTATTGCCTTAGCAGCATGAAATGACTTCTACAGACTAGGAAACTCTCAGGTAAGGATTGAACATCATATGTAAATAAGTAATAGAATGTGCTGCTATCATAATATTGGCTTGATTCCCATAGCAACTAGGATTAAAGTTTCAGTCCTGACCTGTGACTTTCATTACTTTTGAGGGTTTGTCTCAGGTTATTAACATTATTTTATTGCAGTACTACTATGTATATTATAGAAAAAGTGGAATATGGCAGATACTATGTAATTATTCCTCCATATTCACAATAAAGCACAATGAACATATGGCAGACATGGTTAACTGTACTTTATGCTAATCTCTGCATACTATTTAGTTCACCTAATTAACTATACATGGTATATTAGACACTGCCTTGAATCAGAAAATCAGTGAGACATCATGTGGATGAAGCATTAAATGTCTAAGAGGAAAATCACTATCGTGCTCTATTATGACTTTCTTTCCCCCCAACTGTCTGTTTCTTTATTTTTAAACATCTATTATTTCTTCAGTAGCCAAGACATAGAAACTTTCTGGCCTTTTTTTATCAGTAGAAAACTGTCAAATTCTCTAATAATCAAATTATTGTAGAATACTCAGGAAATACAAATGTTGAAGTATTTAAACATTCTTATCAGAAACCCATCGAGGAAGGGAACCACAATCAATTCTAATTGACCTATACATGTAATCAGACCAAATAACTGATTTTTTTTTTTTTTTTTAATGTAAACACCTGGTTTTGAATTAGATTCAAATCTTTACTTGTAAATTATAAGATTATAGAAAATAATCACATTTGTAATATATGGTCACTGAAAAATAAAATTGTTCTTTTCTTGGCTGTCATAGATTATTAAGAAGCTAAAATTTGCCAAAAGAATATGCCTTCTTTTTCTGAGCTTAGATAAAGATCAGATAAAATAATTTACCCATAGTCTAAAAATTCTTTGTATTATTACCAATATACAAATAGCAAATAGTACCCAACTGACCTTACCATGCAGGGCACAATCTGTCACAAGGAACATAACATACTCTATGAATAACTATATACTTGCTGACCACTTTCAAAGTGTTACAGGAAAAATTATCTAGCAATGATGGTCCAAGCTGGGAAAGAGGTGTTCTAACTAACAGAGACAGATGGCAAAGTAGCTTCAGAACCACAGAAACCTGAGGCAGTGTGACCTGTTCCCATGTACATAAGCTGCTCTTAGCTTGGGCTCATCACTCAGGTTCTACAGCGTGATTAGGAAAAGAAGCCCTCCTTCTGGTAGCCTCCTTCAGGTGATGCTGGTTTAGATTGCTGACAGCCAGTTCAGAGCCCATCTTCAATGTATCTGTGGTCTCATCAAGCATTTTTTACTGTTCACATTAATTTTATTTTCTTAAGGCTCCAAGCTTAACCTTTATCCAGAGGTTGCTGCAGTAAAACTGTTTTTGATGTAGCAAGGATATCCTCAGCCAGAGAGTGCAATCACAAATCTCTGTCTACATGATAGAATATATATACTGAATTGCTTCTTGCAGCTGTCTGATCTTCCAATATAACAACCACACCCCTTAGGGCAATCTTGATGAGTCAATGATCAATATACCCACGCAATTAAAGGAGCAAGTATTGCTTTTACCATTTCCTCCAGCCAATCTCAATTGCTTCAATCTTGTCTAGGGGATGACTCTCCATCTTGTACTAAAATACACACCAGTGTTGGACCCTTTGGCCAATTTGACAACTCTATTTTCTTTAGAAACCTTACAGAAAATACCAAACATTCCAGAAACCAGGTGTGCAAAACATTTTGGCAAAAAAAAAGATGTTTTGTTCTTGGTTAATTTTTTAATTCTTTTTCCAATTGGCAGTGTTTACAATTCAGATAAATTTGATTTCTGCCATGGAGTTCTAGAACAGTCTTTCTTCACAACAACATGGTTGGATACAGGAACCGTTTGACAAACAGCTTTTGTGTGCTTGTTGTATAATAGCAATAACCTCACAGAAACCTCACGTTACCAAGATACATTATTGTTCAATTTAACAAACAGCTTTTCTTTCCTTTGTTGTCTGTGTGCTGAATACACTTGCTCCTTCATGCACTTTATGCTGCTGCTGTAGAGGGTTATGACTTAATTAAATGTCTCTTCCTTTTTTCTTAAGGTTTTATTTCAGGACCTTTAAAAAAAGGCAGTCAACTGCTTGCTTCTGATTCACTTTTATCCCTCTCATTTACAATCTGAGAAAAAATGAGCACACTAGATACCTCCTAGTGAGTGGCTAACAACGAAAGATGAGCAAAAACTAATACTTTGTTATTATCTAGCCTAGAGAAAAGTTTACACGATAGCCAGCTATTGACCTTTCCAAGTAAACATATTTAAGAATTCAGTGGTTGTGGGGAGTTTAGACAAGCCACAGCATGAACCCTTCAGAAAATGTCCAAATGCTTGTACTTGAAGTTTAAGTGTATCACTGAAACAATTTTTCTTTTTTACAATTTGTCTAACATTTCAGACAAACACAATGGAACTGAGGTTCCATTTTTTACATTATATATATTATAAATTGCGTGTACATTTTGAACATTTCTCAAATGACATAAGAGCACACTTTAATCAGTACCCTTCACTCCCTAAACTTGCAGAAATGCTGCTGCAGTGCTGTCTGAAAGCATACACTGGTAAGGAAATTATGATCACTTTGAAGTATAACAGCAATAGACCTCACCTAGTCTCCTTCCTTCCTTCCTTTCTTTTTTTTTTTTTTTCCTTTCTCTCTCCTCTTTCTCCCCTTTTTCTTTCTTTCTCTTCCTCTGTCTTATTTTTCTTGACACCTACCTTTCTGTTATCTTAATTTCTTTCTTTTCTTTCTTTTGTAAAGGAAAGAGCACTTTCAAATTAACTCATTTAAATTAGGTTTCCATTTAATTGACTATGACCAGGATTAAAGCAAGGTATTTCTCTTACAAAATAAATTAAAAAAAAAAAAAAATAGTGTATTTGTCAATTGTTGCCCATTTGATACGGTGAGTTCTTTGGCACATGTTGATATAGAGAGCAGGAGATTGTTCTCCAACATGAGTAACCAGAACAGATGAGCTTTTCAAGGTTGTTGCTTCCCTTAACTCTTCCGGAAATTAAAAAAAAAAAAAAAAAAAAAAAAAAAAAAAAGTTAAAATTTGCACAAATCTCATTACCTGTGAACACATTTGCCTTAAATAAACTTTTATCAGTTGCCTTGAAGTTTTTCCATACCTTTCTATTCAAGTCGTAAATAGACATCCAAGTTGAGGATAGCTACATTTTTCTTTCTCTCTAAAATGTTGCACTTGAGTTGTTCTCTTGTCTTCCTGAGGACAGCAACATTCAATGAGATGTGTTATGTCTGATTACATTGTTTTATATGTTCTGGTACTCTTTATTTCTGCAGGTTGGGTGTGGTGGTTTTGTTTTGTTTGGGTTTTGTTGGTTTTTTTTTAACTACCTTGTTTATTTTTATGCTAGCTGCACTGTAATGTATCATTCCTAGTTAATGTTTGCAAGCTGAAGCATACGTGTCACAAATCCTGACAGTAAATAATTAACGTATTTAAATAAACCTGTGTCTGTATGGTAGTTTTGTGGTTGCACAAATTTGTAGAGCAAGATCTTATACTGATCTATAATTATAACTGCCACTGACTAGCATGAACCTTACTGAGTCAGATTAATTTACACATTAAACAGCCATCTGTAGAAATTTTCATAGTACCTTCTTTGGACTGCCAGGGCTCACATGGGGATTCAAAAACTAACTTGGCCTCTAGGGATTTTTTTTTTTATCACTGCTATTGGATACATTTTCTGTGAACAAATTATTCTAGACACTGACACCGTGTACCCTGTGTCACTGTTTTATATCATGATCAGCAGAGGCTTTTTAATATTTTGCATATGTAATGATGTGGTGATTAATAAGCTAAGAACAGTATTTTATATATACATATATGTGTATGTATATGTATACGTATATTTTTTAAAGTCCTTGGCTCTGTATTAAAAATCTTTGCAATACTTCTGAACCATAACAGGTTTGCCATCATCTGTAGTCATAAAAGATAAAAACACAACATATTTTGGCTACAGTAAGAAACATATTGCAAGTCTGTTGATGCTAATTCTCTAAAAAAAAGGATAACAACTGAAATGTACTGTGTAAGTCTTCTTATGCACAAGTGTTTTGTAAGTAAGCACAACTTGTGTGCTGTAAAGGGGAGATAACAAAACCCACTTTACCTGATAAAAAAATAAATTGTAAGTATAAATACAGTTTATAAACCCAGTTTTCCAAGATGAACAATGTGTGCTTCAGATATCTTCAATCAAATAGGTGAACAGGAGAGCAGCTGGAGTTAGGAAATGAAGGTTATAGTCCCCATTTCTATAATCAACATGCTCTGTAATGGGGAACAAGTCACTTCATTGCTCTGCTATGCTTTTTTCTTTCTCACTTTTGTCTGTTATACCTGTTCAGACTACCAGCTTTTTCAGACAGAAGAGTCTTCTAGTTCTGCTAAAGCACCTAGCATCATGGGGCTTTAATCCACATGGGGGCTTTGAGCATTATTGTAATTCTAGTAAAAATAACTGTAATGAAACAACGAAAGCACAATCACCTGCCAAATTCAGTCACAAAAATGGGCTCTCTAATATGTAGAGAGTGTTCTAGTATGCAATAAAATATTCATGATACTGAGGCCAAGAAAGTCATGGATATTCATGGAATAGATCCAACAATAATATACTAAGTCACTTTCCATCTTAGAACAGGGCTTTTAAACATAGGTAGAATGATTTAGGGTAAATCTATAACATTTAAGAGGTTCTAACTCATGGCAAAACAGAACCAAGTATGCCCACGTTCTGACACAACAGTATATGAAAAATGGTAGCAGGAGTCCATCCAAGCTAATTAAATCTGATTAACAAATACACTGGAAGAAATCAAGCTAATTTGTACACACATGCACACACAAAGATCTTAATGCCAGTGAATAATTGGCTAGCTCTCGCTAGTATTTCCCAAAACTATCAGCTAATCACAAACCCAAAGATAGTAACAGAGATCCCAGTTACTACAGTGAGTAGGAGGATCAGATCAAATGAACCAGCAGCTTTTTCCTAGCCACTGGCAGTCAAATGCAGATTCTTATTAAAGGCATCAAAGAACAGGACAAATGGACCACCACACAATAGAGCTTTCTAGGTTGTGATTCAGTGCTTCAGTCTGCCTGAGCTTCCCATCCAACACATTTAGCAGCAACAATTAGGGATTGCCTTCAATTTAATTCATATCAATTTCTGCATTAATTTTACTCTTGCTATCTACAGCAGCCTGTGTTAGTGGGATCCACAATGGCAAGCTGTGTGCAAAAGTACTCTTTTTGTTGGTTTCTTTTGTTTATTTAAAATCAATTGTCTGATCATTTAATTAGAAATATTGAATAATATTATTTCTTACTCATTTTCTCCCCATCTATGGTCATATAGGTGTCTTGGTCATATTTTACAGAATGACTTCTAAAATTAACTTTTTTTCTAAGTTTTTCCTTATACAGAGACAAACCCAGCCCTTCAAAAATTCTTTTCTTTTTCCAAACATTTTTCCATTCCCCCCCATTCTCTATACTGACAGCATGGCCAGAAGAGCACACAGTATTTGACAGGAGTAACACAAACCTATAAAATGGCATGACCATCTTTTATGTTTTGTAGCCTTCCAATAAATCCTAACCTCCTGATAATTCTTAACATTATGTTTTTCTTTCAGATTGCTCATGAGCACAGCTATGAAATTTTTGGAGGGCTATCCACAACATTGTCCACTTCAGACTGTTTTATTCCTATATGAATTGAATGCTCTGCTGACAGTCAGTTTTCAAAGTAAATTTTCTGAATTATATTATCAGGAATACTTTTTTTACATCACTATTCACCTGCCTTCCCAGATCATGTAGAAACTTGTTGAATAACTCATGTTCCAGTATCCCTAGAGGAACCTCTTAGGAAACTCTATTATTGAAAGCACTCCTGCACCTTGTTTCTCCCATTTGAACCAGTATATAAAAACTTTTCTTACTATCCCATATTTTCTTTAGGAAGCTTTTTTGAGAGGAACTATTGAGAAGAGAATGAGCAGGCCATTCCTTTTCTTGCTGATTGTTAATTAATTCTGCCTAGCTATATAAAGCAGGACTTTCTCTATTGGTCTTCCTAGATGTACTAACTCTGTGTTATTTGCTTTGGCGCAAAAAATCAGATATAGCTGACAAATCTGTACAAGTCACACCTGGAACCCAGATACTGACAATGTTTGATGCTTTCTATTTCTACACCAACATTGATTTAAGCATCAGGTTAAACACCACAATTTACTGAGCAGCTATTTCATATTTGTAGCCCTTTAAAGCTCTTGAAGAACATCTGGAAATGTGCTACCATTTATTTTAATGGCTTATCCTTAAATTTTTTCTTCTGATGCTTCACTCTGAGGCTCAATCACTCCTTACCATTCTCCTTTATTGCCCTATTTCCTTGGGCGCTATTTTCACCTCAGTTATGTATAAAGGCTGATAAGAATTCCATAAAATTTTCTTTGTACTAATATTAATCATGTTAATGTCTAGCTTGTGTTATTTATTTCTTTCCTCATCTGGTCATTACTTTCACTTTTGATTTCCAAGAAATTCTACTATGAAGAAATTCCTTTACAGTTTAACCAGGTTGATTTTATCATGTTTTCCTTCAATCTTTTTTCTTTTCTTTTTAGTGATATATACTTTACTCTCAGTCACTTGATGCTAAAAACTACGAAATAAATCTCGTGAACAGAAGAGGCCTCTTGCAATATAACTTATGCTGAGGATTATGACCTGGTAATGTCATGAAACCTTCAGAACTCTGCTTGATAATCATAAAGTGATACTAGAGGAGCACTTACCAGAGAGTGTAGTGGTATCTAATGGCATTGTCATCTGTGCTTTGCACATTCTGGGCACAGCAGACTTTCTGCGCTTTGTGCTGCTGCAGAGGCTTCCCTCCCATATAGTTCCCCCCATGCCTCAGCATTGTGGTTACAACCAAACAAAATTTTGTTTGCTTGGACTAATCCTGCTCACAAATATCAGCAGGATCTCTGAGAAAATCTCCTTATAAGATTTAACAGGATGTTTGTGAGAATTAGCATCAAGACTCACATCAAGACTTACAGTGGGTGTGCTAGGATCTCATAATTTTTTTGCAGTATTCAATTTATTCCAAGGTAGTTTGCCATATTACCCTTCTTGTTGTATGAGATGATGACTATTCATGTTCAATGTAATGCTAATTTAGAAACAGATTGTGACTAAACAAAGAAACAAAGATTCATAAGGATAATATTTACAGGTTACTACTATAATATAAAAATCGAGTAGATGATTACGAAGTATATAGTGCATCTTCCTTGAAAATCAACTTCTTACAGTGTATCTCCTTTGGAAATAAATAATTAAAAGGTCTTCTCATCAAATATCATATGACATGCCTTTTGGGGCTGGTCATATGAAATGGTAAATAGATATAAGATAAAAAATGCGGTGTGAAAGAAATTCTGTCCATGAGTCCATGATTACAAGAAAATTGACTGGCAAAGGAGAGATTTATTTCAATTCAAAGATGTCTGGGACAAAAACTTAGAGATGATATAAAGATTCTTATTAGAACCTTCTCTTCTGCCCAAGTCCACAAGTTAAAATAGAATACAAGGGGATGTGTGTGAAATCACCTTTTCCTTATGGGAAGAGCTATGAGGTGAGGACTAAAATAGCTACTAGGAATAGGGAATATAGTGAACTTCAACATAGTGATCTGACAAGACCAATTTTCTTAACAGTAGATCTGGTATCCTAGTTTATGCAATTCCAAATAATTTGGGGAATGTTAAGCACTCTTGTGATATGTGCACAGTAAGTTTAACACACAGAACTGTACTTATTGTCATTACAAGACTGACAACTGCCATCACACTTGCAACACATTTTCCAAAAATTCTACACTAATTCCAATTACAGGAATAATACCACTACTGGGTACTCATATTATTTGATAGTGCTATTTTGCATTGCTGGTCTGCTACCGTCTCTATGAAAATTTCAGAATATTCATGTACATGTTCTAATCATGTATTTCTACACTTGAACAAAAGAATGCTAATAAAAATGTGCACAGTAACATGAAAAGCTTAACAGCTGCCTGGAAGGTTAAGGAACATATTTCCAAAAGTACATTACCCTTTGCTTAGGCTGCTTTCCTAAAATACTACTTGTCATACATGATTCAGAGGAGCCATAATTTGCAAGACCTTCTTTTAGGGTATGGAATAACGATTTACACAGTCCCCAGTCCAAAGCTATCAATGGTTTAGTCTCAGATTTCTCAGAATAAGTAAGTTGTGACAGGATCAAGCAATTGACCCAGGAACTAAACAGGATTTAAATTCATCTACAATTACAGCCCCTGAGGCCTGTATTCCAGCCCACCTCATCTAAGAAATACCTACATTTTACTATGTGCCCATTTAGGGCATTGCATAAAAACATGCCTTCCAGCTCCAACATCCATGTCTCAGGAAATGATTGTTAGAGTTTGGTGCTTCACTGCAAAAGCAGGGTAGATATGCACCTCTCCACAGGCCAACCTGCAAGCATCACAAGAACTTGCAAGACAAATACATTGTATTAGGGAGTTCAAGTGCTGCTTAGACATTTTTCTGAAGTTTTTGCATTGCTATTTTGGATTTACATACCAAACTCCTTGGTTTTGCTGAGAGTATCGTTTCTTTCAATCTGATGTAAAGCCAGTCTCTGCTCACTGGAATCCCTGAAAACTCAAAATCAAGTTTGCATAAGTATGATCCATACCAATTAATTAAATACAGAACATCAGAGTTTATAGTGTTACCTATATTCAGCATGGCCAGGAACAAAAAAATATTGTAGATGCAGGTGAGTTATCCTCTATCTGGGGAAAATTAGAAAGATTTGAAAGGCCACTTCTGTGCTCCTTTGCCTGGCAAATATCTTCCATGTGATAATATTTAAAATCATAGTTTCAGGATTATTAAGCACCTCATATGCCAGTAACCATTACTTTTACTGGAAAGTTAAAATATAGGGAATGTTTGAAGAGTAAAACTAGAAAAGGTGGTCTTAATCTAGGTAAATTAGGAGGACAAACTGAAATTTTAAAATCTATACAATCTGTAAAACAGATGGCTCAGAGGGGAATTAAATTATAATTCATAAAATCTAATATGCTACAGACACAGTCAATCCAGGTTACTATTTTTCCCCTAAAACAAATATTGCAGCAAGAGGACATACTGTAAATTGAAATTACAGAAGAACTCTAAGACACAGGGAAGCAATTTTTTCCTTAACTAAAAAATATTCTGCAAGACAAATGTACAGGAAAAAAACACTGCAGTCTTCCAGAAACAATCAAATGTTATTATACAAGAAAGCTGGGATAGAAAACTATGCCTTAATTTGTCAGCTGTTTTACATTAATTCCAAACTTTTTAGGCCATTATATTTTTTCATACTGTGCATACATGTAAACAGAGAAGTTCAATTGTGTGAAAGTTTGGAGACACAATAAAGAATTGCAATAAAAAGAGAAAACATAAAAGATTGTATGAGGGAGAAGATATTTATTTATTTTCTGGTATAAAATTTTTGGAAGAAGGGATTGAGACTGACTATTTTCAAGTCCATTTATGGACACCCAGCAAAAGACTATTCAAGAAATGGTCTGCGGTAATAATAGTGATAGTTCCTAAAGAGCCACAAACTGAAACAAGGACACATGTCTGATATAATGGGATTAAAATTATTTCTGTCAGACCTCTAGCAAAACTGCACCTTTTCCCCCTTCTTTTGAATTTTTTAGCTATGACAAATGTCAAATCAGCACTGTTTAACATTAGTAGAAAGGGAATAGGAGTTTTTGAGTCCATATGCACAGATGTTTAATTTTTTACTTAGGTGACTATCGCCACTGTCTATCAGTGGGGTGAAACTGTGGAAATATAGATCTTGGCTGTTGTACTTGTGCAAACAGAGCTGTGATATGTCACATGGACATGCACAGCAGTTCAAATTTATCTAGCCTAGATTCCTGTACCTGTGTTTCCTGCTAGCTGTTTGGAGGCCTTCAGGGGCACCTAGCCAGTAGGAAACATTAGATTAAGGAATTTATGTGTAATTGAAGCCATCCAAATCTGGGCCAATGTCTCATCATTACTGCATCTGTAGAAGTGCTTCTTAGGAAATTCATTCTACCTATTAATTTTATTCAGCTATTTTGATCATTTGTGTGCACTAGCTCATTCCCCAAATTGCCAATAATCTGTAACAATCACAAAGGCAGCATGGCAAATCACAGCAATGTAGAACAGCTCAAGTCTTCAAAAAATATTCCTGCACATTCATTAAAAATCTTGACAGTATGTTCTGCAAAGCTGGTAAAGCCAGTAAGGTGGTGCAGTTTATAGCAACATGGCTAATCAATGCACACGCATCTTTTCCTGCAAGGTTGCTCAAAGTAATTAGTAACAGTGATACAGGGAATTAGAAAGCAAAACTGAAAAATAGCGGGTATCAGCTACAAGCCACTGAAACATAAGAACAGCAGGGTAGAGAAAATTCTTGGCTAGAAGATATTTTCTTCATGGGGGATTTTAGCTGCTCATAAATCTGTTGGGAAACAGATATATCCAAGCGTGTGGTGTCAAAGAGAGAATTTCCTCATTTTCAAAAAAAGGCAAAACTGCCCTGGATCTCATTCTTACTGAGAGGATGGAAAAATCTGAGGATATGAAAATAAAGGAATATCCTGAAGCCAAGGACCATAAGCTGTTTAAATTTAGTATGACAAATGATGTATCCATTGCAGAGTACAAAGAAAAATGTGCAAACTTATGTTAAGACATCTAAGTTAAGTTTTTGGCCATTTCAAAACCAATATCAATGTTGTCATTGATTCCAGGGAGTATAGAATTTAATTTCTGATCTAATAAAATGCATGGAAGATGACTGAGGTAGGATTTTAAAATTTTCCTCTTTTCTACTGCTCTTAAACAAAGAAGCAGCCAATGTTGCTTCACAAGAACCTGATGTTTGGTAAAATAAATACAAAATTCTACTGAAATTAGAAGATAACCTAATTAGATTACTTTATAACCAGCAGAGCACCCTCTGTCACTGTAGGATAAAAGTTATAAAAGACAAGAATTAAAAAAAAAATGTTTAGGGGCTGTGAGAACAAAAAAGATTTAAAGTGTTTCTGAAATACTTAATGAGAAAGAAAGTCCTTTCAATAGAAATGGAAGATTACATTAATAACAATTCAGAATTATAAAGATGATGAACTATTATTTAAAAATATGCCCTTAACAATAATAAAAATGAAAAAGAATGGAAGACAGTAAAGATAAATGTGAACAATTAACAAGGAGGTCTTTGTATTAATTGACTCTTACAAAAGAGCGGATGAGAGAATGTTCCACAGATTTGAACACAGCTGAGTCAGCCCTCTTTAATGTTATTGTCCTCTGATATTAGGAGATTCTACAAACATGTTTTGTACCATTGACAAATATTTGCTGAAAAGATACTGGAAGAAAGGAGGAAGTTTGTCTACAAGAAAATTGCAGGAAGCACAGTAATTACCTTTTACTTAGATTAATCACTGAAGTCTTTGTCCTGGAAGTCATGGCTCAGTTTAGGTATCCACAGGCATATATACATCTTTCTGTGAGTCAAGCCTACTAAAAAAATAAACCAAATAATAAATAAACCTATTATCCAGGCAGTAACAGCTAAGAGAATGGCTGTAAGGAATAAAACTTGCCAAAGTACTTAATGTAATTTAGAATTATTAGGTATCTCAGTGCATTAAATTTAGGATAAAATAGAGCATCAAGAGAATGCCATTGTGAAAAAAAAAAAAAAAAAAAAAAAAAAAAAAAATCATGAAGGAAAGTAGCCAGTTCCTAGAAACTGAATCTTTCTGGAGAATCCTTCAAATAGAGTTCAATAAGAAACCACAATTCCATCATTTACACAATGATAATGAAAGCTGCTTTCTCTGCTCTCTTTACGTCTGTAAATAAATTTGGTTCCAGCATCTTAACAACAGGAACTACTGCTTGTTTTGTTTTCTAACAGCCTCTCTTTTCTTATCACTTTAGGCATTAACAGTCAGGAATCTCTTAATTTGCAGAGCATGATTTAGCTTGATTAACATTAACAATGTATCACTACTTCTTTACTGGCTGACTTACTGAGAGGGAAATGTAATGAACTCTTCTTCACCTGGCTTTGTTATCCACCTTTTGGTTCAGTTTAAAATGAAATGAAAAGCACACGAAGTGCTCTTCTACTTTTACAAATGAGGAGGTTCCTCAGCTCAGTGTGATCATATGCCACTGACACAGGAGCGACATGGAACCGAAAGAGCAGCAGCTCCCAGCCTCAAGAAAAGCCACCTCAGGCACCAAAGGGGACATACTTTCTATCCCCAGGTCATCCTCCTCCCCAAGGCCACAGCAGGACTATAACTGTATGACATGGGAAGAGACAGGCGTTCATATATTTATTAGTATATATCATGGAGACACCTACTCTCTTGTTCTTGCATTCCTCGACACCAGGCTCTTCCAGAAGCACCAGTAAATAAGGTCTTTCATTTTGGAACCCCTGATATAATTTCACTGCAGTTGGAGCAGAAAGAAACACTCCTTCAAGTTGAATTTTAAAAATATTGTGGTCTGCAAACACAGCAAGAAGATCTGACAAATTCTTAGTCCACTTTAAGCCAAGTTCTTCCGATCCAAATTGTAATTGCACACAGACAGGGAAGTCATACTGTACTTATATTAACTTGGAATAATCTTGCAAACAGTTCTCACAGAAACACAAATGCAGAGTGTGTTGGTTTGTATGATGATATGCAGAAGGATTGATGATAAATAACACTGTGACTTAAGTAAGGCTTCTCCAGAAATAATCTACAATATGACAAAATGAAGGCTACAGAGTCATTGAGATATTATATATTGAAAGACTTTTCCGATTTACTTACAGCATTCAGTATAACGGATTTATTAGCAGTTCCTATCTTTATGGTAAATGATGCATAAATGATGGCAAAGGTGTACAAGAGAACTGTATAAAGACTCTAGCAGAGTGAATAAATTGGTTGAGTGCCAGCTTTTCTAAGGGTGAATGGATCCACAGACTTGTTTAGGGCATATCATGCAATGATGGATGTAAAATTACAACATTTTAGAATGCCAGCAGTTCGAGGGAAGATTCCAAATCTATGAGGGACAACAGTCTTATTCTAATAAACCAAACATGTGGCCTTAGCCTCTCCCTCCAGGAGAATAATTTTTCTCTTCCAAGGCAGGAGAGGTAGAACAAAGTACCTGGTATGCACAAGAGCTAAATTTTACTGTATAAAGCTGAAGCTCAGCTGAAGACCAGACAAAGACTTTTTGTTTTGTTTTGTTTTCATAGTTGTACCTGTGTATTTTTAAGGCAATCATTTCCATGCGTAACAAAGTCATTTTCAAATGAGACCAGTATTCCAGTGAGCCTTCTGCAAAATTCCCAGCTTCTTTTGTGCCATAGTCCATTGCCATTTCCACAGGGCTTTTATAATATACATAGAGAAAATGTCAATTCAAATTCAAAGAATGCCTTTTTTGAAGAAGCATCCTGTATATCATGTATTAGCTAGAGGTGTTCTCTGCTGCTTGACAGGGAACAATGACATGACAAGCAGGGAGAGAAGGAGCTTTTAACCAGTTTAATGTGCAGAGAGTTGGCACTCACTGAAAAGTCATTTGCCTGTTTGTTATTTTTTTTAAGCATGTCTCTTTCCTTTGACTTGTCATTATTCCTGCAATATACAATTTTGTCTTCTGTTTGTAATTTTCTGCTGCAGTGATTCCAAAGGTTCAAAATAATCTCTTTCTATCTTACTAGAAACAAGATAAGGGATTGTGTATCTAAATAGTTTGCTTATTCCAAAACATAAATGAGTTCCCATTTAGTATAGCTTTCACTGCTATACTTTTCTTACTGATGCTGCAGAGGCCTCATGAGTGTTACAGTGCTTGTGCTCTATACTTTTCATACTTCCTGGAAGTGATTTGGGCCAAAGACATTTTTCATAAAAGAAAATGGTCAAGATTCGTTTTAAATGGCAATCTGTTAAACACTCTTCTGTGGACAAAAAAAAAAAGTCAGAAAGTCATTGCCCTTTTCTTCTGGGAGAGAGAATTAGTCTACTAAATGCAAGGCAACACAGAATTCTACTTGAAGATAAATAGCATATTTTGAGCTGTTATCAGGCACATTACATGACGTTAAAGATAAAATTTAAAAATCAGTAGTCTCTACCATTCTTGCATGCGGTTTATTTTTCAAGTTAAGCTTTCAAATATTGAAAGTTCACATTCAGTGCCTTGATCAAAAATGATAAATGAACTACTGAATTAGAAGAAGATGCTGCTATTATTTTAACCAGTAAACTAACTCAGGGTTAATCTGGGTGTTATTTAACCTATTGAAAGTGTTTTGAGTGAACATATGGTTTCTATTGTGAAATCAAGGCACAGTTTTAACTATGAATATAGATAATTACCCTTTGGACTTTAAACATTTATATGTGTCACGTTATGTTGGAGTATTTTTCATGGTCAATAGGTTGAAAGGTTATAGAGTCGAAAATGTAAATTGAGTGTGTTTGAGTAAAACTATCCAGTGTAATGATAGTACAATTCACTACTGCTCTCTCTTGGAAAGAGGTAGCAATAACACTCAGTGAGCATGAGCAATGTAAGAGGTTATTTATTTAAATAGAGATTGTTATGGTAAAAGATTTTAATATGAGAATTACAGGAATTCTACAACAGTATATATTCTTAGAAAATCCCCGGTTCTTGGAGCTTAATTTGATACATATACACAGTATATTTGGGGGCCTAATTCTAATGTTAACAATAAAACCTTTAAATAAACTATGTGTGTATGTATGCATGTATATGTGTGTGCACAAGTGCCTTGGAGCCAAGAGTATTGTTATATCCCCACCAATACATTCTGCTCTTGATTTAGGCTTGAAAGTGTGTTTAGTTTTACTCCCGGAGTGTAGCCCTTGGCAACATCTCCTTCCAAGGAGCCAGACATTATGTCTGCACTGAGGATGGCTGAAGGACCGAGCGAGTATGTGTGAGGAGTACTAACATCCCGACTGTGCAGCGGCTGACGTGCAGCAGCCCTACCACCATGGACCTGACAGGGCAACCCCATCAGCCCAGGACACCACCCCGTCAGCGGCTCTAACAGCTTCTTAGTAACATAGTTCACACTGAAAGAAAGCCAAAGGTGCTTCTGGTCCGTGGCCTAAGGAGCCACATTTTCCCCCTGACTGAACAACTGGAGACATTTTGGGTGAGGTGAGGAGCTTCCCGCTTTGTCCTTGTGGATCGCTGAGATGCTGAGCTCTAGGAGTACATTTCTCAGCAAGACAGGTCCTGAAACTAGATGCATTTCTTCAGCACTAACATGCATTCTCTCAACACCAGTGCACACTTCAGTGTGGATGTACCCTAGTGTTGACTGTAGAATGACTGTGCTATCTCTGTTGAACTTCTAGCCACTGATAACCTGGGAAATACATGACTGAAACCAGCTTTAATCAAAAGCAGTTAATTATTTATTAATAATTAATAATTTTGGAGCATTTAATGTGCATTAACAAACACAGAGTAAAGCATTAGACCACAAAAAAATGCTACAAGAAAACCAAGGCCTTTGAAAAAAAACTTACTAAAATAATGTTTATTCTTGGGATTACCTTTCTATATATGCCAATGTTCTTTTATTTTATTTTAAATATATATATTTCCATGCCTTGTATCATATATTGCAAGAGAATACAGTATTTCTCCACACACACTAAAGAACAATGATATTCTTTTTTTCTCTGACCACACATGTGCTTTATGTATTGGGAGCCATTTTAATTACAGCACATCTCTATTCCTATTTCACATTTCCAGAAACACACACACACAAAAAAAAAACATTTTTTAGCCATTTCTAGAGGTATGCATATTCAAAATATCCTTTGATTACTCTTTAAACCATTGAACCACATCCAAAACTGCTTCACTTATCTATTGCTTTCCATGGCAACCTGATTTTTAGCACTTTCCCACACTGTTTTGTAACTTCTGAAGAATTACTTCTTTCCTTCAGTCCCTTCCATCGTAGATGCTCACTCCCTATCACTGTCAGTCTGAGAACCACAGAGTGAAGTTATAGCTAATATCTAATAACTGTTCTTAAGTAATGGCAATTAGCAAAAATTCATTGCTCTGTGAAAAATCCAAATAACTCACATTTTGGGGTGTTATCTTGAAGCAGGATAAAATTTTGCACTATTATTTCTTTTCACATATTTTTAAAAGTTGTGAAATGTTTTCATTGAAAAGGATGGGTTTTTTTCATTATTTTCACTTAAATATATCATTTATTTGTTTTGGTGACTAGCAGATTCTTTAGCTGTAATAAGCCCCAGCTGCTGAGTGGCCAATGGATTATGCTGTTTAAAAGATTAATTCCTGTGAATCTGTGTGCAGTTTATGAAATGCAGTTTCTGAAATGTTTTGGATCAGTTCAGGTAGCAAGTATTTTCATTTTGGATGAACTGAGATGAAACATGATGTTTTCCTCCAGTTTTGCTGATAGAAAAATTGCATATCATTGACCTAGTTGAACTATGTCAGTGTCACAGAACTGCCATTTGCTGTTAAAAATGTTAAGGTGAAAAATCAGTGAGCAGCTTTCCCAACTATTATCATTACTGCTCTTTACTGTTTGTGCTACAGTAATATTGAGGCACAAGCTGATAGCAAGGCTCTATTTTGTTAGACATTGTTAAAATATGTAATAGGAGGTCTTTCCCAGGAGAGTTTAGAATATCTATAGAGAAGGTAAGACCAAGGCAGAGGAGCAGGGGACATTGCAGGCTGGAGCAGGCCAATGTCAGAACTAGAAACAGGAAACTATAATTTCATTTTTGTTTTATTTTTAAAACTCAATTTGTTATTCTGTCAAAATCAGCCTTTTTGCTTCTTCTTAAAAATGCATTTTGTTTATTGTGTTCCTGTATGCACCACTTTATGGTTTTCTGTGTCCTTTCTTTCCTTCTTTTCCTTTCTCCTTGCCTTCTTAATTAATTAGTCTGAAAATCATTTTCCTAAAACATTCAGTTGTACTATCTCATTTAATCTTCTCTGTCTAGTTTTTTATATCAACTCTTGGACCAGTATATATACCTCCTCTCTAAGGAAGTCTGTCTTTGTTATGCCACTCCTAAAGTTTTCAGTTTTGCCTGCTGTTTTTATCTTTGTTAGTGTGCAGACAGGACTTTTATGTTCCTTGATTAGAGATATGCAAACTCTTGGGAAAAAGTAAAAAAAAAAAAAAACAATCCCTGAAGATTTTATAACCCAATGGTAGAGAAAATAAATTATCATCATTTTCTTTTAATGGGGAAAGGGAAGAAGGGAGCCACCAGTGCTCTACAGAAGTTGTGCCTTCCCACCAGCTGGCATTGGAGGTGAGCCTAGAAAGAGGTGACAATTGCATTTTGTCTCTGCACTTTGAATAGGATTTCTGGCAAATAGTGTATTTACATAGAAACAACTGCTGCATAGAAATATGATTTCAAATACACAAGAAACCTTTTCTGCTTATGAATTTTTAAGTCACTTAAGTCACCACCATATTTTAGATCACACCAGAATAGAAAGTCTCCCAGAAGTTGGCCTTGGCCTGACTGTCACTGTTTGTGTCTCCCTGTGAGGTCTCAAGCTTCAGCTGAAAAAATACTGAAAATGGGGCCACTACATGTTTTTAATGCCCTCTCTTCCTCCCACCTTAAAATGATCTACTTTTTTGCCATGCAAATATTCATTCCTATTTCTCTCCTAATAAGCTTATCTTGCTGATAGTTTGACTAAGCTCATGTTGTATTCAAAACTCAAAGTTTCCTAATTAAAGTCCAATTCCAGTTTTCCTCCTTAGATATTCAGTGCTTCTACACACTGTGAAGAAAGATATTTTTAGAAAATATGGGCCACTTAATTCCCGTTAAGTTTTCTGTAACAGATGGTATAGTTATTTGATTTATGCATTCACCTTCACGTGGCCCTGCTGACTGCCAGGATTTTTTAAACCTCTGAAATACTTTTTTGTTATGCACTGAAACTTCACCCTTTCCACTGCATGAAATATTAGTTTTACTTAGAAAATCTAACTGCGTGCAATTTTCATGTTAGTGAAATTGTGCACGGTCTGGTGATTAATTGTATTGTCTTGATCACAGCCTCAGCCTGGTGTTCAGGGCTCATTACAGCAGGAGGAATTCAGCAGAACAGGAATCTTAACCAGGTGTGGCTTATTAAAGTGGCAGTGCCCAATTTAAAGACCATAAAGGATTTGTATCAAAATTTATGCTTTTAGCTACTTTCCCTCCCAGGATCGTACAGATGTAATACAAAAAGGACAGTGTTGCTTGCTCATGAAAATCACTCACATTCATCATGTGAAAAAGCAGCTCAGATCTGTTCCTCCCTTGAGTGGGAAGAGTTGCAATATACCTTCAGTACAGCACATTCATACCAAACATCTTCAAAACTTCCCTTAGTTTGACACAGATTACAGTTCCTAATGCACCGTTTGCATTATGTACTGAATCATGTATTTCTCATCTCTCAGGAAAATGTTTTTCTTTCCTCTGAAGATGCCCTTACAACATCAATACAAATACTGAGGAGAGGTAAATCTTGTAGGAAGCTATCGACAGTATTTATCTTGAATTCAACCCAGACTTCATATTTCCATTCCATATTCTATACAATGTAACCTGATGGGGGGGGGGGGGGGGGGGGGGGGGCAGGGAAGGAAGGAAAAAAAAGGGGAAAAGAAAACTTTATACTACCAAGTGAACCTATCTTCATCCCAGTGTGAGTGCTGGTCCACCACAGCTGACACTAATATGCTGGTAGTAAGCTTTCAGCTGCCCAACAAGGCTCATTACCTACCAGAGAAGCAAGAAGCATGTTGTTTGTTCAAGTTTTGGGAAGGTTTCAGAACAAGGAAGATTTAAGTGGGATTGTTGTCCTATTCTTAGGCTTTGGATAAGCCATGTGAGTTGGGTGTGCTTTTATTGCTACTGTTGCGAGGAACTACAGCTTGATGCTTCTCTGCCTCAGAAATGTGAGTAAAACTTTACGCCTTCTCACAGCTATGGAAAACAAAGTCCAGGTCAGGGGGCTAAGTCTGAAATGGTATTTTGCTGCCATTTCATTGTGCTCTGTTGCTGTCAGGTGAAAGTATCAAATGCAGCCACACATTCATCAGTTATAGTGTTTAAAGTTGTTGATCCTTGCAGATCAGTGCTGGTTTGTGCTTCCTTAAACCTGAAAAGTATTTTCCTACTATTAAGAATGGGACTGGGTATGCTGTGAGCCTTTTAAGTAAGAGTTCTATGACATTTATGACTACAAAGGATTTGATCTGGTGCCTTGATACCAATTTTCTCATAGTCTGGGCCTCTGAAATGGTTACAAGCAGAAAGCGGTATGGGTACTCGAACACCTTAGTATAAATATTGAGTGTTTAAAAATAGTGACTAATAAAAGACTAGGAAAGAAGCAAAGTTGTCTTTGAAATGCATTTGAAGCTTAATGTTCGGTAAATCCAGAACTTTACACAGGGTAATACTTTCTTCTTTTGGTATTCTGTGTGCTTCAGCAAAAAGGACTATCTTGTTCCATGTCCACAGGAGGAATAATCTGATGTGCTTTCAGTAGTTGTTGAAAGGAAGATGATAATGAGAAGTAATTCATGACAAGAAAGCCACTGGAAACATAGGTTATCGGTTCAACGTCTCCTTGTCTTTACTTTCACAGGGATTGCATTTAAATTCTCCTTATTACTTAAAAATTATGGATGGAGTGCTATATATTTTTTGAAGGAGGTTCATTCCTTATGTCTTATGTGACAAATGATTTGATCTATTAACTACATGCAGCTGACCAACAAGTTTGGCAGTAGATACTCCTTATCAGAAAAGGAGTAAGTTAGTGAGTGTAAAATCAGCCTTGCTGATAGCTGTTGTTATGGGAAGCTCATATAAGGAAGAGGGAGAAGGACAACAACTGCTGAGAGCAAGGATTCTGACATGGGCTGGTGAGAAAGGGAATTCCCAGGCAGCAAAGGCTGAAACAGAGGGAAGGTGCATGTCCTGGCAGGCTTCAAATAAAAGAGAGTACACTTGAAAACTTATACAGCTTCAGTGGAAGTGGGACCTAAGGAATTAGTGAGCCAGTTCAAAACAGATCCCACAGGAAAATCAGCATTTCAAAGCATAAGAGAATTATCTCAGTGGGTGAGAAGGGAAATGCAGGGGAAATGCTGACGAGGTCATACGTGGAGCTACCCTAAGGTGCAGCAGTGCGTGTGTGCATTATACTGCTGTGTTCCCATATGGAGTTGCTAACAGTACAGTAAAATCACCTGTCCTGCTCTTAAGCTTATCATTCCTAATTTTTGTATGGGCTACTCCTTTTACTGCCTCTGTGACTGTGGAAATCGAGACTGTGGCTGATGTTGTGGTATATGTTTCTTTAAGAAGGTGCTCTATAGAGATATCTTAAAATTAGTGTGCATATCATGAGACACGGAGGTTGCCATGGTAAGTACACATTTTTTAATTGAATAGCAGACTAATAGGCACATAAAACCTCCATAACTTGTTGGCACATAAATTATGTCTCCTGGGGCTGCAGGCAATTAAACATACTTTTCCAAAATCCTTTCCAAGTCTTTTTCTCTGTTTTTGTTTAGATCAGAGCCTCTTATATTTCTTTGCCTTTTCCCCTCAACAATGCCTCCTGGTTTTCTTTTGTCCCTTTTAGATTACTCTCTGTTTCTCTCTGTCTTGCCTTCTCCTGAATGCCATATACTTCACAGAGCAGGGTAATAAAGATAATATCTAACTATAAAAGGGTTCTGGTTGCTATTTTTAATTATTATTTTTTTAAAAGCATAATTTGATAAATTTGATATTCATGGAGTTCTCTGAGTGCAAAGTAGTGTGAGGCTTATACAATATTACTCACCTCTTTGGACAAATAATTGAAGTGGCCATTAAATACTAAAAGGTTTGTTCAAATCAAATATATGCACTAATATACTATAATCTAAATACGTGTTTTAATAACCACTTTTATGCAGCTCCCCTATGGCGACATGCTCTCACCAGAACATAAGTTTATGACATTTTGTAACTTTAGAAAGCAGAGCAATGCTACTATAAATCTTGGTTTTTTTCTTTTGCTTCATTTGTGCTACTCTGATTTGAACTGTCAGGGCCAGAGATCTTTTGATGTTATTCTCTTTCCTGGCAATATTTTTGTCATTGGGCTTGTTTTATTTTGCTTTTCTAGTGATGTCATAAATACATCATTTGTCTATGCACATTGTTTCAAAAGTGGGCATTGTCTCTAATCTCTTCAGCAATACAGTAAATCACAAATGGAGGCACTGCATTCTTATTCCATTTCTTAAAGATTTTTTTCTTTTCTTCCGGTTACACAGTTGTTACTGAGAAGCAAATTGAGAGAAGGTTATTTGTACTTGCTCATACCTCAACTATTTTTAGAACCCATATTGACAAATTTTCAACTAAACATTGTATTTCGTAAAGAGCACTGCCCTAAAATCACTGTGGCTTGAACAATAAGAAAATTCAGGACTCCAGGAGGCTAACACAACAGGATATCCATAAGTAACAACGCCTACTTATCAACAAGGAGTGAGCTTAACAGACTTGTTCCTGGCTGTGACAAACAGTGAGCAGAATTCCTAGTGAGCCGGGGAGTGGCAAATAAATGCACAAGATAACGCTGAAGAAAGATTAGACGTGGCTGACTTGGTCTGTTCCTTTGCACAAATCAAGAGCAATTTAAAGCAATAATGACTGATGGTTTTTCACAGACATCCTGACTTTTATCCTATTGCAATACAGAGTTCAACCACCTCTGTTTTTTTGCTTTGATTTTGGTGTTGATTTTTTATGGTGTTCATTTTTTATGATGAAAGTGGTCTTGCCTTGAAGGAGCAGATGAGCAGCCTTTTTTTGGCTTTTTTTTTTTTCTTTCCCTTGAGTAGTTCAAAGATACCTTTAACGGCTTGGAACAAAAGGAAATTATTATACAGATCAAGGGATTACAAAGCAATGATTTACAGATTTTAAAATAAAATATAAACAGCTGTTGAAAAACAAATGGCACAGAGACAGTTGTTGCCAATTCATTAATAGTACCAACACAAATGCACTCTGTTTATTATGTTTTTAACCCATGTTTGTCAATAGGGAAAACAGTCATAATTTGAAATTGTAAAAATAATGAATGTATACCGGATAACTTCAGTGTAGAGATTTGAGAATACCAGCATGACTAGTGTTTTCCATCTGTGTAATCAATATTTTCTAACAGTGTAATGAGAAATAGCTCATTTATATCCTTGCCCCTTTGGCCCAAACAATTAGTCATTGTAGCCTTGTAGTTTTGCCTGCATTAGGAGGGGAATGGAGAATATAGGTAGTCACATGTGTTAGTGCATCCCGTCTCTAGCTGGAAGGCATTTACATGAAGTCTGTTTCCTTGAATGTGGCAAACATACACATTGCCAGCCCTCCCTGGGCACAGAAAGCTTTGAGGCAGAGCTTAGTCGCTCTGCTCTCTTGATGAACTGTTTGGTCAACTAATTCTCTCCTTGCTACTATCTCTTCCAGTTGTATTCAGCCTGCCAAAGTGTCCCTCCCTGCCACCATTTCAGAATGGAGCTCCCTGCCCACTGCTGTGACTCCCGCAGCCCATTGCTTTAGGTGGCATCTTCACGTGTTCCCTTTTGACTGCAGGAAGTCAACGAAGTGTTCTTCCTGATGGTGTGAAGGAGGGATGTTTAATAATCACACGTGTAATCAAATCTGTGTGATTCAATTGGAAGTTTGATATATTCTATTAACACTTTACCATAGGAGAACTTCTTCGATGTAGACTACCCAGCACACTAGAAATACTGCTTTCTAATAAAACAGTAACAGAACATGGCAGCAGTGATCAAGCTTGAGTTCTTTGAGTCATATGACAAGTGCAAAGAGAAGTGACCCAAGACAAGCAGATATAATGCTTCCTCATCTCTTGCTAATGGTATTGGCATTGTGTAGACTTGTAGCTAAACAGAAGTTCCTATGGGACTTTGAATATAGTACCATAGATTTTGTAATGGAGTTGTAAACTACATCAGGCCCCAATCTCATAGCTGTGGAACAACTCTCTCACATAGAAAACATTTAATTTCAGTGTATGTATATGAAAATTTTCAGGTAATAAACATCAGGAATTAGGTTCTCAAATAGATGAGAATGCTGGGGAGATTTTTGCCATGAAGATATCTCTTTCTCTGTACCTGTAAGGTATATAACAAATTCATAAGATACAATCTGAAAATGATAAATATAGTAGATAATAGTCCACTCTGCAAAGAGATTTTTCTCTTTGGAAAAAGCTTTCTGTAATTGAATAGACTTGTATGAAGCTTTCTATATAATTTCTAAACTGTCCACCACTGTATTCTAGAGAATTACAGCTTTCAGTTTTGGACAATCAATTCTGAACCTTTTTCAGCTTTTATTGGCTAAAGATGAAATCATAGAGGTGTTTAGGTTTAGTATGCAAAGGTTTAGACACGTATTAATTGTGTCTGCTTCTCTTTTCTTAAAATGCCATTAAATCAGTTTATATATTCTCTAAATAACCTCAAAAGTGTCAGTGTTCCTGTTTCTTGAAAGGACACTTAGCAGATATAATGATGCTTAAGGGATCCAACAATATGACAAAGATTGGCAAATGCATTGGGTTTTTTTGTTTGTTTTGAATGCCTTGTCGATACTAAGACCATCTCCCCAGGGGGAGCCTTACTGAATTTTGAACGCTTGCCACTGGCTATCAAGATCCCTTCATTGCTGGAAGCAACCAGAACAAAGTTATTACAGGCTACTCTATTTCATGCAGGTTTACATGGTGGAGATGAGAGTGATTTCCCTGCACACCTCTGTGGGCATTGCGCTAACTCTTGAAAGTATTTAGTTTAATGACACTCTTGTGGTGTATCCTCTTTGTCCCTTGCTCCTCTATCTTGACTCCTTGAAATACCAGTGTGTTGTCATAGAGGGGAGGCTGCACCTGCCATTTTGCTTTGGATGAGCTGTTTAATGATGCTTCTTCTCTAAACACAGCTGTTCCTTAGCTAAGAGTGCAGGTAAAACTTGGGCGTTGTGACTGCTTTTATTCTGACCAAAATAAGCCTATTTATACTTTTTTCCCTGTCTTTCAAATTAATATATTTTTCATGCTGAAAATATACCTTTAAATGATAAAGTATTTTTAAATATGCACAGCTTCATCCTGATGTCTTTACTTATGCTGAATAGGATTTAAATAAGTTCACTTACTTTCTACACAGAATAAGACTCTGGATCCTATCACCTCTTGATAGGGATGTATTCAGTGAAAATTTGATGTATTCAGGTTGAGCTAATTTCTTCAGAGCTGGTGATGAGGTGGTATGTATGTGTATGATGTACATATGTGAGTATAAGGTATGAACTGCAGATTATCATCAAGGAAGCTCTGATGTCAGTGCTGAACTTCCCAAGGGGACGTAAGAAGGAATATTAACTGTTTAAATATGAACAAAATCTTGCTGCATAAAGGAATTAAGATACTTGTATCCAGATTCTCTAGACACCGAAGGACAATGCTTGTCTCAGTTCAGAATGGGATAATACAGGCAGGAAGTGTAGAAAGAGGAAGTTAATACTTACCAAGCTGGATGTATTTATTTATTTATAAAATATTCCAAGTCATACTGCTGCTACTCGTACTCTTAACAGTTCCTTCTCTGTGAGTAATCCTGTTGCCACAATGCAAGAGAGAACAGTAAACAGATCTTGAGCGCTTCATCGAAATTCCCTTTCTGTCACCACTCAGCACTTCACTTGACTTAAATAAGCCAAATTAATGTGTCACTGGAGACTTAAAAAGCAGTTTTCTCCCCTGCCCCCGGGTGTTTCTCCTGCTATAAAATAATTTAGCCATATTTTATCAGCATCATTAATAGTAAATGCTTACTCGGTAATCCTTCCTGGGAGCATACATTTAGTATATCTACTAGCATGCAATTATGACTCGGATAGAAAGGTAAGTTTTTCCTGATAAGATATCTGATAAAGCCAAAATATTGCTCTTGCTCTTATGGTGGCCTAAAATCCTCTGTATCTATTAAGATGGGATAAATTTACAGTAAACTTGTGCATGGACACATGTGCTTAGTATAACCTATTTAATTTACAATAGTGATATATAACCATATCTTCATTTTGTAATATTTACTTAAGACCTTTTAAATGGAGCTGATTTATGGAAAATAGATATTTATCTCCATAAACCTAAATCCTCTCAAAATATTTTATTTTAGATACCAAAATAGTCTCTTTAAACTTTTCCTCTTTTGGAAGCCTAAACTACTTCTAGAGCATAATGATTGCTACCTGAACCAGAGTTGTATGACTGTTTCTTTTGCTGTGCCATAAGTGGGAATTTGTAACCTAATTTTTTACCCAGCAAGTAGCAGAAGAAAAGGTCCAAATAGAGTGGATACATCTAGTTTTCCATTGTAATGTAAGGACAGTGGTTTGCAAAGACTCAGGTTAGTTTCATCTGGCTTGTATGTATATGCTTTTCTGCTTTGTACAGTGAACCTTTACTCTTTCTTCAGATACCAAATTATAAACATCAAAACAACAACAAATGAATGTATATGTGCTCTCAACTTTTTGGGTGTTTTCCCAGATTCGGTATTTAAATTTTGTTTTGGATGCTGGATTTCTCTAGGCACTTTTTGGAAGTTTATCTTTTCAGAATAATTAATTGTGAAATCTCTGCATAACTACACTAAAGGACATGTTTGTGCCATTGTCTGCATTTGTTGCTGATTTCTGAAGTGTGTGAATAAAAGTTGCTGTTCAGGAGTGCAGGAATTCTTAATACTGGATTTAAGGTGGTGTTAGTGTGAATAAATCTGTGGAGAGTTTTCCTTAGTGACCATAGCCCACTATATGATTTCTATGTAGTCTGATCTCTTCTGAACACAGACGTGTTGCTGAGCCAATATTTCTACAACAGAAGCCAAACAAATTGATCTTTAGTATAATGGGCAGTTAATGTTTCTCCATCATAGAATAGTGATGGTGATGATACAAGAGATGCTTTGGGTAGTATAAAGTTTGGTGTATGACTGACTCTCAGGCAGCAGAACAGTCCTTGGGCCTTGTGCATTGAGGTTGTGCAGGGTTGGCATTTGGACAGCTACTTAGAAGTTGCACAAGCAGTTACAATCCTATTTGTTTCTTCTTCATAGCTTCTCTTTCCAGGCACTTTAAGCCCCTTTAAACTCCATTCAACCCTACTATTTGTGAAACGATCTAGGGGAGGGATTGGGGGGCAGGGAGGGGTGGGTTCAGTTTCACTTTTCTGGCCCTCTAGATGCTTTGGGCTTTTAAGAAGCCTGAAAATATGTCCAACACAATCATAGCCAGGGTCTTAATGTAATATGACTTCTAGTTTATCAGTTTGTCATAGTGACAAATATGATAAATGCTTGCTCTAAATATTTTTAATATAATTAATTTAAGCATGGTAAGATAATGCAGTTTCATAACAAATTACGTTTATTGACAGCAAGTAAAAATTTATAGCATTAGATGCAAAATGACAAGTTTTGTCATATAGCCACTGTAACAAGCTTTATGTTGTTTGAAATATTCACTGCTCAAATAGAACTCGTTATCTTCTGATGCTGATAGCTTGTCTATTTTAAAGTAAATTTTATTCCAAACTAATAATCATATAGATCTTTATATTTCAAGGCACAGAGCTGAGTCTTGGTCTCTAATGATCTCTTTGCCGTCCTTTTCAAGAGCTTAGTGCATTGAAATATGGCAGTGCAGTATTGTGTCTGTGTGTCTTTTGGGCGGCTGAAGTCTTGTGTTATCTTTGTCCTTTCTCTGCATATATGAATAACATCTAATACAATAAAAACACTAACACAATTCTCAGGGGGATGTGAAATGCAATACAATTGCCAAGTCCAAAGGTAAGATTGCCCAGAGGAAGGTGGGGGTGGCAGCCACACATGCTGTGGCAATCTCAGGTGTCCACTACGGGAAAAGAAAGGAACCCACCATCTGCTCTCCCCTGGAGTACATTATATCTTTGATATGTTGTTAGAGTATGCAATTAAGTCCCAGTACCTTGGAGGGTTACATTCTTGAGGCTCCTTAACCAAGCTGACTGCTTTGACTTCATATTATCCAAGTGATTTTAAGACCCACTATGCAACATCAAGCACATGGTATGTTCAGTGCCACATTCAGAAGTACAAGTCTAGGTACATATTGTGACATGTAAGACAACTTAAATTGCACAAATTAGTCAACAGCTGCTCTAAAGGCTCTTGATTGTACACCTGGGTCTGTATTTCCACTTCTCCAAAACTTCCAGGATTAAGGCAAATCCTCATTCTGCAATGACACCATTAATGGCATAGTTGTAGGTGCTGTCTCTGGCTGCAGTTTTTGCGCATCTGGTGCGTGACTGTCTCAGGCTTCAATCCCTCTTAAGCACAAGATAATCCTTTTCCTTGTGACAGGTTTCTCATTTCAGGTGCTTTCAGCATAACAACCCAGAATTTCTCCCTTGCCATCTTTTGAATCAATAACTTTAAAATAATATTGCTGTTCCCACCTGAATGCCAGTCTGAAACTGCAATCCAATGTAAGATGAATATTTAGAAGAAAAAAGGGGAAAAGAGGGACCTAACTCTCATCAGAATAATTCACTGAAATTATAACATGGACTTCTCTTTTTCTAATTTAAAAATGTGGCCAAATATGACTTACTATACAAGAGATTTTTAAAAAAGCAAAGAGGAGAGGAAAAAATGTTTTGTCTGGAGACGTATAGAAGCCTATTTCTTAATCTACTGTTCAGCCTTCTCTTTTTTGGGTGATGTTTTCATTTTGGAGCACTTTGTGCAATTTCATTTAAAAGAAAGGGGAAAAAAAAATCCAGAAAGATAGTCTAACCTCACAGCCAGCTCTTACCATCATGGGCTTGAGATGTGCTCTTAAAAATGGCAAACTGCTGTCATCACACTTAGAAGCAGTTTCAGAGGTGACATTTTCCTGGCAAAGGTCTCCTGTTGTTGTGCAAGACAGGTTAGTACATCAATTTTTTGTGAGATTGGAGTACAGAGTGCATCAGCAAAGCTCTCTGAAACACATCAAGGTATATTATCTTTTCAGCAAAGCAAAGAGGATAACAGGTTTCCAGGTTCTGGCATGCTTGATGAGAGTCAATATCTATCAGCAGTAACGCTCTGCATATACATTTACCACATGCAATACAGAAAATTTTCTATAGGGAATACTCCCCAAAATAGCATCATATTTCACAATAATTTTTGTCTGAATTCATACTCTGTTCAGGGCAAAGCATGTGGTTGCAGTAATTTATAATTTCAGGGAATTACCTAAATTTTTATCATAAATTGTTACTGGGATCTGGTCATTAAGTGTGAATCACAAATAGTTACCGATGATAATGTACTGTTTGTGTGTATATACATATTTTATATATTTATTATATATATGCTGTTTTCTATTGTTGAAGGAAAAACCCTGCTGGCTGGTCACTGCTCTTTAGTAACTAGCTCCTCGCAGTCAAGCAGAAGATGAAGTGGGATGAGGAATGACAGACAGTCACAGTTTTGTTTGGAATTATGAAGGATCGTGCTACTAAGCACATCTCACCCTGACAAACAAAATTTTGTAATACTCTTATTTAATCTCTTTTCTTCCTCAAAAAGTGCCTATAGAACCACCTTTCATTTTACAGTTTTACATGGTCATACTGTGATTCTTCTCTGTACTAGTAATTGTATTTTTTCCAGAGTTCCTTGTTCATCAATCATGCAAATTCAACAGTCATACAGATGCCATCACAGGTTAGCACATGTCTTGTGTCAGCATTAACCATGACTCTTAGAGGCATTTTAAACGTAGTGATGTATAAATACATGCATAGCAGATAAGGGAGGTGTGGGAGGTGAAATGTTTTAGTGAAAACGTAACTGAATTTTCTCTTAAGGGTTGTAGGATAGGAATGAGAGAGAAAAGTCTTTCCTTAGCCCAAAAATAATGTTTTGTTTTGTTAGTATTTTGTTACATGCTCTTGTGTTTTACCTTTACAGTTTTCATTTGGAATCTTTTTTTAAACAATAAAAATGACATTTTGAAAGTGAAAAATCAGTATTTCTTAAATTAAATAAGCTGACAATGCAGTGCTTTAATGCTCCTTGATTTCGCTTCCATTTTTTTGTTGTTGTTGTTAAAACACTTCATGGACCCTAAACACTGTTTTTTGTCCCTCCAATCTGTATTTGTTTTTTCTTGCTTAAAATGAATGACCAAGCAAAAACTATAAATTGTCAAGTGTTTCAAGGTAGAAAAGTTTCTTATGATGACACAGAAGTATTTATTTGATTGATTTCTATAGATCCAACAGTTTAGTAGAAATATCCATTAAACCCACAATATGACTTGAGGACAGAAAACTTCATGATGTTGTTTTCCCACTAGTGAATGATTAAAGCCACATTAATAATATGCCTTTGGTATTGAGGGGGAAAAAGGAGTAGGATGCAGTAGGAGTGAGTGCTGTGACGAAATAAAGAAAATAAAAAGTAAGGGAGAAGTAATGTTTTCTTCTAAAGCATCTTGCATTTGTGCATGACAGTTCAGTAATTATATGAATAGCTGAGCAGTAATTGAGGTTTAGAATCTCTTCAAAACAGGAATATTTCCAGTAAATATACTTGTGAATGGGGGCCTCTTGAAAAGTTGTCCTGTTTGTGTATGGGTTTAGGGCTTTTTGGAGAGGGAGAATGGAGCAAACTAGAAGGGGGGAAAAGACTCTCGACTGATATATAGGTGTCCTTCAACTGAAGTCAGTGGAGTTGGGTTACATTAACTGGACATTTGACCCTCATGTCATAACCAGAAGGTTTAGCTGTGATGTTTGTAGAGCTACTATCTCATGTATCTATTGATGAGAGAGATTAAGACAGATGGTGTGGTAAAAATATCTGTGTTGTGTGGCCTTGTCTTTATTGAGAGATCTGGAAGAAAGCGGTCTGAAGATGAGAGATAGAATTAGCCACAGCAATGAATCAAAATGTGTTGAGTTGTGGTGTCTAACCTTCATTCTTGCAGTATCTATGTCCAGCACTGCTCTGTCTGGCAGATCTCTGCTCCTGTTACAGGGATAGGATGCAAAGCCACTGTGCTGGTTTGCCTGGAATAGAGTTATTTTTTTTTTCACTGTAGCTAGTATGGGGCTGTGGTTTGAATTTGTGCTGGAAACAGTGTTGATAATTCAGGGATGTTTTGGTTATTGCTGAGCGGTGCTGAGGCAGAGCCAAATCCTTTTCTGCTTCTCACCCCACCCCATCAGCGAGTGGGCTGGGGGTGCACGAGGAGTTGATAGGGAACACAACTGGGGTGTCTGACCCCAATTGACCACAGGGATATCCCACACCATATGATGTCGTGCTCAGCATATAAAGGTGGGGGACATTCAGAATTGTGGCATTTGTCTTCCCAAGTAACTGTTACATGTGAGGGAGCCTGGCTTCCCTGGAGACGGCTGAGCACCTGCCTGCCAAAGGGAAGTGGTGAATGAATTCCCTGTTTTGCTTTGCTTTCACGTGCATCTGTGCTTTACTTATTAAATTGTCTTTATCTCAACCAGAAATTGAGAAATTTATTTCTTGACCAAAAATCAGCCAAAAATTCAGCTCTTTGGTCTGTCATTTAACATGAAAAAAATACCCAAATTATGGGTACAGTCCAATGAATGGCAGATAAAGTATGACCGCTTCTGAGGCATTTCATGCCTTTTTAACATAAAGGCTAGGAAGAGCTGTTTCTGGTCCCAGTGTTTGTGGAGGCTGTACTCATCAATTCTGCACTGGCTGCTCAAGACTGGGATGGGTATGGGCATTGATGAGGGTATCTGACTACAGCCAAAATACAGTAATATTTCAGATATATCTTTGGTCTACTCCAGTGGCAGTTGTGCATATGATGTACCTGTAGGCAGGAGGGTAGCATGCAGCCAGGTATGTCAACATTATTGCCTCTAGGGATTTCTCTGGATCAAAGTTTCTCAAGTGTGACAGGTTTATATCCACTCTGCATCACCAAAGAGATCAGTATCTGTCCTAAAATGTACCTTTGCTATTAGAAAAGGCAAATAAGTTACTGCAGTGATGTTACATTAATTAAAAAATATAATTGCCTATTCCTAAAATGTAGCTTTCAGTTTAAACTTATTTCAGATTAACTTGTTTAGCTCTGTACTTTTCAGGCCACTAGAGGAAATCAGCAATTTACAGCAATAGAGTGTAACCAAATATCATTCTCCAAATTACTCTTATTACATGCAGTTGGGCCACAGGTTAGTGGCAAGAGAGAGATGAGTTTACAATTGGCAAAGTTTATAGAAATGTGGAACCCTTTATGCGCACAAAAAAAAAAAAAAAAAAAAAAAAAAGTGAAGTGTATGGTTTTAATTACAAGTCTTCCAGATAGTAAATTACAGTAAGATGTGACATCTAAGCAAGAAAGCTGACTGCTACTACAGCTGAAATGCAGGCCATGCCACTGCGCTGCATTTTGTTACAAGAGATATAATTTGATATAACCGTATCCCAGAATTCTGTAACTGATTATATTTGGTCATGTTTTCTCATAAATGAAGGGGGACAAGATTAGTGATGGGTGTATCTCCAATAGTTTAGAGGTTTGGATCAGCAAATCTTAATCCTAAAATGTCTTACTGATTACTTGGACCTTTTGATGTTTTTTTTTTTTTTTTTCTTTTGTCCATTTCTGTGCAGTGCCCTCCAAATATGTGGCTTTGCCCTTCCTTTCTATTCATCCAGCCTAATCCTCCCATCCATCAGTTTCATTGTTTCCAGCTTCTCACAGCAAGCATTATCTGCCCACCTGCATTCCCAGACCAGGGTGTGAGCCCCATTTGCTGCCCTGTACTGTTTTTCTTTCTTTCTGTCTTTGTATGGTGGTTTCAAAGAGTCTTGATCTGGTCTTCCCAGCTGTCTCACTGGCAGTTCCTGAGAAAAGACGTTACAGTTGATCAAGACTATGCTGTATAGAAAAGAACAAGCACTAGAACCTGTTTTTGGGGTGGAAAACATTGGACAAGAGAAGCAAGAAGTGGATAGCATTGGAAAACTAAGAGGAAATAGTGTCAGAGTATAGACAGAAAAGCATGCATTTATAGAGATGTGTAGGGGAACAAGGAGGAAAAATATCTGAAGCACAGGCAATGAAATGCTGGCCAAGAATAGGTGATTTTACTGTATGAGGTAGAAAGGGATTAATTATCCAGTGTAATGTGTAGGCTATGTTGGACAGTTACTTTTGGTTTTGAATTGAAAATACTTTGGTTTAAAGTAATAGAAATGTTAGCAGTTCCAGTAAAAACAAGTGACTTGCGTAGCAAGGAAAATTATATTGTTAGAGCATAGAAGGTAGATCTGAGGTTCCTAAACTACAAAATTCCTGATTTGTACCATGACCACAACTTTCTACACAAAGTACAAATCATCAATTTAATGATACAAAGTCTACCCTAGACAGTACTCAGAACAAAGGCAGTCAGTCTGAACTGCTGACATAACAGCATTAAGTCCTCTGTACCACAACGTGATGTAATCATACTTACAGTTTGGACAAGATTACTTTGATCTTGAGAGTTTTGTTTGTTTGTTTATTTTTTCTTTTGCTGTTATAATGGAGAAGCTGAGACTTTGACCAATGTGGTATGACAAGTATTTGTTATCACATTTCACTGCCCTGAAATGTCAGTTCAAATAAAATCCAGATTTTGCATGCTCAGCCCATCCAGGCTGAACATTTCCATCTGTGACATCCTCCCACCATAGTCAGTGTGATGTATTAGAAGAGTTAAAGTGTACTTGAAGAGACAGGTTTTTGCAAAGGAGTCTTGGATTTTCAGTTAAGGATATCTGACATTTCCCAAAATTATTAACCTTAGCCCATGACCGGACCATGGCATATATATCGCTGTTCAAAGCCTAACCCAAACATGAACAAACTTTGTTGAATCCAAACATTTGAGATGGGTATCCAAGTTCTTTTGTTTTCTGTTTTTATTCCTCTGTCACAAGCAAAAAAATGATTGCTACATGACAGATAGTCTCCCTAACAGAAACACAACAAGAAATATTAAAGAAAAGTTTTGATTGTCTGTCAGCACGTCCCCTTAGGAAAAAACTGCCACATAATAGCTGACACTGGTCCTGGCTCCACACACTTATGCCATTTGATTTGATGTGAAGCACAGTGAGTTGCAGCTGGCAGATATTATTGCAATATTGAAGTATTTTACAGAGTAATGGTACATACAGGCAACATGGCATATTCCTAACAGTTTCTGTGTACTCTCAGTTAAACAGTACAGTTGTGTATACAGATAACACTCTCTGCATTTAATTGACAAGATCTCTGCAGTGATACAGCATGTTATTTTACCTTACCACTGCTCAGGTAAACTGACAATACAAGTATAATGAGTATTGTCCTGGGTTGGCTGCCGATCAGGCTCAAACCACGACAAGTATAAATTAATTATAGACCACATAGGCCATATCAAAACTTTCAGAAGTGTGTGGAGTAAGATTAAAAGCCTGAAATTTCATAGAAGCATGTTTATGTAAGTTTTTGGAGCAGGCTGTGGAGGTATTCTGCATGCAGCCCGTTCCTCAGTATTTCAGCTCTCAGTTTTAGAAGAAAAAAGAGACTGTGAACCTAAAGAACAATGAAGTTTAACAAACCCTGTGTTGATTTAACCCAAGGTTCTTAGTGTACCTTACTGTAAACTGTTCATTTGGGGCTTAAACTTTTGTTTTTAAATCTGTAGCACAACTAAGTTGCTCCCCAATGATGGTCAGCAGTATGGATCTTGTTTCTCTTACTAAGTGATTTAATAGACAATTTGGTATCTACCAGCTTAATTTAAGACTTTCAATTACATATTTTTTTTCTGAAAAATTGACCAGTTTAAGTCCTTCAGAATATCTGAGCAAGCTACTTCCACAACTCTTAGTCACATTTTAAGTTTAAGATGCTTTTTCTCTGAATTTTACTTAAAATGCTCAGAGAAGCCTGTCTTGTCTCTCAAGACAGACAGCATCACACACCAGCAAACAGGCCTTGCTACGGAGGAAGTGTTCTCTAATGATAAGTCAAGTATTGTGGCTTTCAAAGGTCAAACTTATAATGGAGCTTATTCTCTTTTACTGTTTGGAAATAGAAGTAAAATATGGCTATGATTAACATCCAGCATTTAATCAGATGCTGTTCTCTCAGCATTCATGCAGTGTTTGTTTTGGTAAGCTACTTGCCAAGTCTGAAAGCCAGAAAACCTGTAAGAGAAAAGAGATGAAGGAGGAATCTAGAGATTGCAGAAAGGTTAATAATACTTTTTATCTTAAGCAGCTATTGGAGCTGGACACTTTTAGTGTTTGTAGAGTAGATGAGGAGGAATTGGAATGAAATAGCCTATTTGTATCATTCTGAAGCCTCAAAGTTTTGAATTTTTCGCAAACTCATTTATATTGTTACTATAATATACCTCTAAGTGCAAGTATGCATTGTTAGTTTTGGCAAGATGAAATAATAGGCAAGCATCAGAGTGTTTACTGGGACACTCACAGTCTCACACCAGCTCTGCTCCCTGATCTCGTATGCAGTGAATTGATGTTAACATGGGAGAAGGGGTGAGAGCTGCTGAGGAAACTCTGTGTCCAGCAGGTTACAGGAGCACCAGGAGGCCTCAGGGCAGAGTGGAATGGCCTGTCTACAGTAGCTGCTGATACTAGAAAAAATTTCCATTTACCCTAAGAAAGAAGGAATTTTAAAATTTTAATGTCTGGGTTCATTACAAAACTTTAAAACATAAAAATTTGAAACACTTCACGTTATATCAAGTCTTGTTACGTTTAAACAAGTTGAAACACTACCGCAACAAGCTGTTTCAATAATGATGCATCAAAAATATAGAAGAAATCAATGTACAGCTGTAAAAAGTTTCAATTTTATCAAATCATCATTTTCTGGTGGAAAAACTGTTCCACTGGAAAAACTTCTGCAAGCTTCAGTAGAAAAATCCCTGGACAATTGTGCAGTCCAACAGCTCAGCAAGAGTGCCTCTCCTGCCATGTTATATTCTTTTGATGAAAGCTTCTACCTCCTATGTTTTTTGCACTTTATTCTTCTACCTTTGCAGTGTATCTGGTCAATAGAAGAACTGTTCTTTCCAAACACAAGAGACTATTCCAAAAAGTGAAATCTATGGGTATCTGTTTCAACTGTTCATGAAGTCTCTTTATGCTAACACCTTTTTCTGTGTTATCCTATGGGAAGGAAAGCTTCAAGGCCAAATGTTCATGCAAAGGAAGTTTATAAATTACATGGGAAGGTAGTTGTGGGGAGAGTACAGATTCATTCCTTTACTGAACAGAACAGACTCCCCTGACACAGCTGAGCAACCACAGCTAACTAATGCTGTTGAGATTCAATATATATTATCATATTTTCGAGTAAATAGTTTGTTAATAGACTGTAGAAAAGAGGAAAGGAACTTGAATAGATTAGGTGGAAACTGACTGTCTCAGGGTGTAGAGGAAAAAAAAATGTTAAATTGGACAGGTAAATAAATCATGAACTACTGGCTAACATCTGGAGTTTTTATAAATGTGAAGTGTTTATTCAGGATGTTCAGGCTTTATAGATCCAAACCTATATAGAAATTAGTAGTTTAATCACAATGCTACTTGTAGACCTTTGTCTATCAGTTTGCCAAGTGCCCACCTGCCATCTTACTCAAACAAATAATTCTTTAACTCTTTTAAAAGGAAACAAAAGCATTTAATGACTTTATTCTTTAATTGTTCAATTGATTCATCTGCATATCTATAGAAGAAGGGTACTTTTTAAAATGCAACACTTTTATTGAATTATCTCCTCCAAATATTCTTTAAATATGCATCAATTTATCTGACTTTTTTCAACAAAAGTGAATATTCACTGAATATGAAAATTTATTTCAGAAATGGCTTTTTCCTTCTGGGAAAAAAAAAAAAAAAAAACAAACAAACAAAAAAAAAACCTGGCAGAAGTGGTGAAAAGTTCAAATATCAGAAAATCTTTACTTGGACTGGCAGAGAAAAACACTATCAAACAGGGATCATCTATCACGTGGATGTCACAAGCTCTAGGCTCAGGTCTGCATAATTCTGGAGAGGGGCTTTAATTTCATTCACAATACCTCAGAATTACTTCTTTGTTCCATTTAAGTTTCTGTAGATAATTATATGTTGGGGAAGAAATTAAGGGAGAAACTGACTGCAGCTACACTTGGGTACTCTTCTGTGTTGGGGAAGACCTTGCTCAAGCTTTTAGAGGTGGGAGATATTCATACAGAGCAGATGCTTCCTCCCAGTGAGGGAAACCTGCTCACCTGCAAGGCCTGGCTGCTTTAGTGAAAGTCAAGTGTCAGGCTCACAAATGTAGAGCTGCTGAGCTGGAAAGCCAGGATTCCAGGGGACCCTTATTCAGATCAAACAGGACAGGCAACTTGGGACACCATTTCATTGTCTTAAAGAAGTGGGAGCAATTGGAAATCTTTGACACCAGTGGTTAGTGTGTCATGTAAGATCAAGTCTCACCAACCTCTGAGCAGGCTGAAGAGATAAAAATTAAATCCCTACTAGTAAATACAGTCCTACCAATGAAGAGATCAGTCTGGCCTTGGCTATGGGGTGTACAGAAAGGAAGTAGAGACTATGGATTTCTTGGGGGCTTCCTCCTAGCTGTGCTGTAGGATGAAGGGAGCTTTAGCTACTCAGTGTATATCACTTGACAGTTTGTTGTCACCATTTTCTATGTAATGGTGCTATTTATCAAGAGAAAAGATGGCAGGTGCTCTGGAACTGGGGGGGGAAATTCAGAGGGATGATATGTTCAAGATGTCAAGTCCTGTGAGGGTATAAGCACCAACAGTGAAACTGGAAGAAAGAACCTCAAGGCTGTTACTGTAAGCAATGACAAGCACAGAAAAGTCAACCTGAAGAATAACTACCAGTCCAACACACGAAGCACCAGGGCAAAGTCTTGCAAATGGCAGAAATTGCAGGGAAATATCTTCTGGAGGCCATATGTGAGAATTTTCTGATATCCACAGGGATAAGGAGCCTGGATGTGCTTAGAGAAAAAACTACATTTTCTCAAATTAATTGTTCACCCTGTGTTATTCATTTGACTAAACTAAGGAGTAACGGTTGTCTTTTTAAAGCTGAGCTCCTAATCATCTGTTCAGAAGGCAAGAAAAAGTTTGAATAAGCAAGAGAAAATTTAAATGTTGTCTTCATTCTTTACAGAAGTATATATATTTGCTTCCCTGATTCCCAGAAGAATAAAGCACTTTCTACATCCACATCTTATGAGTTGCCCTTTGGTCTGGTAATATTCACACTGAACACTTTTATACCAGTCTTGATGTACTATTAACCATCATAAAACTATAAGGAGCATATAAAAGTAATTCCCCTTAACTGAAAAATATAGTTAATAATGCAAAATGTAGTAGCTTATATTTTTAGTGGGGAATGATTATAACAAAAATCCACTACTTATGCTTGTATGCAAGGCTACTGTACACACATGTACTGCTGCATCCATGAATACTGACCTAGCTTGCACTTCAGTGAGAACAAACATAAAACAGGTACTACAGTTTCATTGACAGTAGTTCAAGGCACGTTGTGGAATGAGTTAAAGGACACTTGGCCATCACAGCTGATTCCACATGTTCACTTCACATCCCTCTATCCTATCCAGATGCCATCTAATTGGTTTTGAATTGTCATATTTAACCTCAGCAAGCTGCTGGTATTGGTTGAGCAGGTTCACTGTGCTGCTCACTGGAGAAAAGGAAAAAAAAACCTAAACACACCTTTGCCTTATCAAGTGAGGGTGTGAGTGTATACTAGACAACCAAATGCCAGAATTTAGATGCACTACTTACCTCTCCACACCATGGACACTGTTCTGAGTTTACAGTATACTTTTTAGGTGTATAAGAAGAGACAGTCATTGCTGTGTAGAAAGAATAAAATCAGTGGAATTTCTTTTAAAGTATTCTTCTGACAATAGCTATAATAAACTCTAAGAGAAATAAATCTTTTTTAGAAGAGAAACCACTATGACTTATTACTCAGTATATGTGTTATATGCAGCTAGGAAATTATTGATATTTGTAATTGTTTAAGGTGAGTTATCCTGTAAGTTTTAGTTGAGTTTCTTTTGGATGTACTCATGCAATAATATCTTGTAAGAAAAGTCTGTGCCTTGTGTTTGAAGGCCCAGGAAAGCTCCTGTTGTGTCTCCTATTTTGGAGATTGTCTGCCTTGATAGATTCTCTGAATGATCTGTGGGACAAATATTTCTGTCAGCTTACCTCATATATCTAGTGAAATGAACACATGAGAAGAGAGAAATAATTTCCAATTTCTTCATTTCCACACCAGTCTATGACCATTAATCCTCACTTCCAGTCTGCTTACAGTGTGTTATTCTTCCAGAGGTGCTGGCCTCGGGACAGGAAGCCAAATCCTATTGATGGCCAGAACCATATACTTAATAAAAAATTAAGCAGAAGCTAGTATGAATACACCATTCCAACATATTTAACTTTTGACTCTCACTGGATAGTTCTCTCCCAGGTACATTGCATCGCATATTTTTTGAGTGCTCTCTGGATGGTCCTAGCTGTCCCTCTTTTTCTCCTTTTCAAAACACTTTGTTGAATTAGAAGATTTTTGCCACATCTGCGGCCTGAGCAGCCTCCTCCTGAAGAGATCTTGACTAATTTTCAGTTCTGAAATGTTAATAACTCTGAGTTGGCTAGCCAACTCCAGTTAAAACTAGAATAAGTACACACTTCTAAGATAAAAATTAGCTTCTCCTGAGGGCGTGATGGGTCATTAATTTAAGAGAGTTGTTGAACTTATAATTTCTGCCCTTTATAATATACTCTAGGTAAAGAGTTCAGACATTGTTGGCCATGCTTTACAGGGAGTACCATCTAGAAATTATATTAAGTTATAACTATTAAGGAAGGACTCTCTCTTATTTGTAGACTTCAAAGATGTTTATAAACATTGTTTTGTATCCTTTGTATAGGCAAAGTTTACAGTCTTACAATCCCTGCAGAAAAGTCAGCCCATCTCATTTGGTTTTATCTTCTGTGGTTTCTCTTCTAGACATTTTTTCAAACTTTCCTGGTTTTAGACATATTCAGGTTTTATAACCATCAGCAAGAATAAAAAACAAACCAACCCAAGTGTGTGTGTGAAATAGGATGGTCTAGAGGAAAGCTAAGAGTGAAACATTTGCTAATAGACAGTGATATGGAAGCTCTGAAGTAAAAAACATTAAGTCTGGAAACCAGCAAATAACGTGTCCATGAATATAGAAAGTAGGGGCCTGAAAGAAAAAAGAGGGACCCAGTCATGACATCAGAGAAGAACAGAACGGTAGAGATAATTTAATCTTTTTTTTTCTCTTGCATTTACAAAGCTTATATTGAGCTAGAAAATGTAATTTCTTTCTTAGCACTTCTGTCCTTCGTTCAGCAAATATTTTGTCTGGCTGCCTCGTGTTTGCTTCTCTCTTGAGCAAGCAGAAACTATGCTATCAGCTCTGGAAACAGTATCAGACACTTCACTAACCCATCAGCTGACATTTAAGTCACAAGTTTTGTGGAGCTCAGGTTCAAAGGATGCTTTTACAGCATAGGCAGATAACATTTGTTCCACCTGTGACTTGACCAGTTGCTTTTGTAGGTAGATATTTAAAATTCTCCTTTGTGCAGAGGAGAGGGCCTTTCATTATGAAAACAGACTGATGAAAATGTGCCCATTTAACATGAGCAATATGACACTTCCCTTTGCATGTTAACTGAGCTCTGTTGAGGATGTGCATTCAGTGTCTATAACAACACAATATGAAAAAATATCAATGATATGATGGATTTGGTTGATGAAATAGATACACTTGCCTTGATTTATCACACGATTGCCTAAACCTCCTGCGATGCTGCTGCCCAGCTCAAATCCCTTTTGAAAACTAATCTGCTATCAAAGTGAGTATATTCTAAGCAGCCTGTGAGTCACACACCAAGGCTTACTCTTCAGGGCTTGCACACAGCTGTAAGAGCTGTCTGAGTCTCTGTTCAGTGAGCAGACTGCAAAAGCTTCTCTAGAAAAGAGGTGCAAAAATAAAATCTTTTAAGAAATATGGGTGTGATCCCACATGAAGAAACATCTGGAATGTAAGTCTAGTATATAAAATTGAAACTAGCACAGGTACCTTCTTAACAGTTTTGCCTCTGTATCACAAAGAAATGGGTGCAGAAAGACCCAATCTTTGTGCTAGCATATCATGGCAAATACAATTAAAAGCGGAAAGAAGAATTAGGACTGAAGTGCAGTGTATGCTGAGAAGTGGTCAGAGATTTTTTGAATTGAAATTGATTTCCTCTAACTCAGGGAAGCTGCGTTTCTCTGAGAAGACTGGGATTCTGCATAAGTCTTGATTTATCATTAGAAAAATGGATATGTTGTTTCAAATGAATAATTCTAATTTTTCTAAAATCAGAAAAAAAAAAAAAAAAGCCAACTCTTGTTTTGGTTAGGTTGATGGGGATAGCTGCCAGTTTGGTCACTACAGTGTCTTGTGTAAGTTAAATTGCAACACTTGAATGTTATCAGTTTTGTATATTGTTTTTTGGTTCATCCTTCTGAGAAAGGAAAATGGAATAATAAAGCAATAGTTTGATAATTATGTGCATGGTACTTCACAGTGACACAGATTTGAACTGAAATGAGCCCATTTTCCTTCCTTAATTGAATCATAACATTTCAGTCCTAGAAGATCACATTTTGTTTTTAAAAGAAAAAAAAACACATCAAACACTATTTCTGAATTTCTGTTTTTCATTCTAAACAGACATATGCTTTAAGAAAGAAAGCAACTTTTCATCCTGATTCAGGGAGAAAAGTCAAACGTTTCCCACGTGGCAGAAATTCAGATTTTTATTAATATTTGTCTTTAAGCAGGGTGAGTCAAGATCAAATTCTTGCCAGATAATACAATGGATAAATATTGGCATTCCTTTTACATAGTGGAGTCAGTGTTAAGTGATTCAGGGATTTTGGTGGGTTGGTTTTTGCTCAATGTTTTGTGTTGGGGTGAGGGTATTTTAGTATAAGTGATAGTACTTGACATTTCTAACCCTTTTAACTGTGAATGACTGAATTAAACTTTAGAGGGACATTACTCTGGAAGAGGTAAGATTGTGATATGCCCTTTTTTTAGACCACCCAGACTCTATATCCCATACAGTGCGTATTATAAAATACCCTTCTTACCCCTCTACCTCTAACCTTACTGCTACATCCAGCCTGAAAACATTTTTAGTACTCAAAAAAACCCAGGAAGTTTGAAAAAGGGAAGCTTTTAACCATCTCAAATGTTGTTAAAGGTGAACATTTATTATTATTTTAAATAACTGAATATATTGCAAGTTCTGATGAATTAAAATTAGTTTTAAAGGCTGCATGGATCAAATTAATTCCTTGAGTAGAACTAGAAATGTCCCTTTCAGGGTAAAAAGCCACTGGAAAACCCCCCTGATACTTTTCCATTTCTCCTCCGTACTTTTCTTATTCTTATCTTTCACTAAAGGAGATTTATATTTTATTTAAATAGCACTAGATACTTTTCACATAGAAAACTAACTTCAAAAGTACAGATCTTTCTCTTTACCATTAATGATTAGAGCCTTACAGGTATTTAGTCTTCTATAAAATTACAGAGAACTTAAGTTTTTGATGGATTAAGGAGGGGTCATATAGCCAAGAAATTCACCTTCTACCTCAAAAGACCTATCTGCTCATAGAAAGCCAATTTATTTTTTTTCTAACTGTCCTCCTCTGAGGCCTGTAATCCCTATATATTTGTGTATAAACTAGAAACTTATTTTAGAGTCTGTAGAGATCTTCACAAGGAGCGTTATTGACTTATTTTCCTGAAATTACATCACAATGTAAAGTTTTTGCACATGGCAAATGTAAGGATTTTCATAACAATCATTAAAGGGAAGAAGTTGTAGGATATGCTTCTCATTGCAACCGGACTTCAGGAATGGCTGATGATCATTGCTCACTTGGGAACAGTCTGGCCAAATACTGGTGGGATAAATAAAAGTGGTTTCTGAGAGACAAGGGCTCATAGCACTGCTGTAGACACATCTGAAAATCTATTCGAACTTGTATTCTCTTCTATTTTATTTCTTTCTGAGATTTATTTCAACTGAATGGCTGCCAGTGTTCTCTTTATTACTGTCTCTTGGAGCCTACAGCCACTTTAGCCAAACAGCCCTGTCTAACTGTCTTCGGTTTGTTTTGAAGTTTTGGATAAAAGAGGAACCAGTGATTGTAGAAAAAGCCTCTCTTTCCCCAAGCCATTGCTGGACTTTACATTTTCTAACACTGGAAACTGATCAGAAAAGAGGACTAGGGGAAAGCCCCCAAAATCCTTCTCTAGGACTGCTCTGTTTCCACCCTTAAGGCAGGCTACCTGTGAAGCTCAGATCATATCTGAGAAGCTGCAAGTTCTCAATACGCACCAGCAGAATCCGCAGAGCCCTGGCAGAAGCATGCTAATATCTTTGGGGTAGTTAGTTTATGTTCATTTAAAATGCAATTAAACAGAACAAATACTGTGAGGAAATGGACAAGATTTTGCATTTGCATACAAAAATTAGGGGGGAGGTCTTTTCATCACATTATAAATTTTATATAAACATTTTGGAAGGGAAATAATATGTGGTGACAATATAGACTGATATAATGAAATAACTGGAACAATGGTATTGTCGTCCATGGGGTCAAAAATTGTTCCCAGAAAAGAGTTAATAATTTATGGACCTTTATCCTTGTAATTAAATACTGGAATTGGGAGCCACATCCTGCCTAGTTGTTTTAAGTCTGCAAAAATTAGTCCTAAACTCTAGAAACAGAAACTTGCATGAAAAATGTACCTTTGGAAGGTTATTGTATTTTCCATAAAACAAAACAAAACAAAACAACAAAAACAAAACAAACAAAAAACCCCAAACAAACAAACAAACAAAAAAAAACCAACAAAAACAAAACAAAAAGAAAACATACCCAAGGTAGCTTTGTACTGATTTAGAATGGGATGAGTCCTTTTTTCATACAAAATTCTAGATGCAGGCAAGGGAAGCCATGGGATTTGTCACAGAAAGGGAATTGGAAATGAGGAACAAATCTATGCTTTTGTACTTCTAGTGCAGTTGTAATTAATGATATTAACATATTTCTTAACAAGTCTAAGGTCTGTATTGCTAGACACTGCCAGCTGCAGCACACCTACCTGGCCATTGATACATATGACAAAGCTCCTGGTTAGGTGGTCTTTGAGCTTGATTGAAGCATTTTCTGCATAAGGTCACAGAAATAAAATTGTAATAAAGCAGTAATATTGAACAGTATTTTTCTAGGAGCATCTTCTGAGCCAGTATCCCTTATACAGATCTTTAGATATGCCAGGAGTTTAATTCTAATCCAGAGTAAAGGCATGAATTCCCATTTCAATGAACTTTACTGGATGAATGCAAAAGCAAAAGCTTAGCTTTTGGCAGGCTACCTTCCATATTTTTTCTACCTATACATTAATGAGTTTGATATTAGCATAATATAACCACCGCATTCCATTTCTAACTTGAATAATTAAAAAAAAAAAAAAAAAAAGAAAAAAAAAAAAAGCTGGAAATAGAAGGAGAATGGGGAAAGGGGAAAATGGCTTGAAATACAATCTGCCCTGGTTTCAACTCTTGGGTACTAATCTTTCCTGGCAAGCTGAATATATTGAACTTGTTTGTGCTGAATGTGTAGCACAGAGCACAGGTAAGTGGGGGAAAAACACAAATTCCTGTTTGCCCTTGAACAATTGGACAAGCAGATCAGCCCTAAGATTCCTTATGCCACATAAATCCACACAAAGGTAGGCACAAGGGAGGGCAGCTTCTCTAAATAACCGAGGAATATTAATAGCAAGAGTGCTTGAAAACACTGTGTGCCTATGGGAGCAATGAAGAAATGCTAAAGGACTGAATCCTTCATGCTACCTCTGGGTCTGGAAGACCATGAGGTTGAATATGATACTGTGGGAGCCACAGTTACTCAGATAATATCTGCGTAGATCACCAATATGCTTAGGTCCTCGATGAGCTTGGTAGTAAGTCACGTCCTTCTTCATTACCACCACAGAAATACATGATTACAAGTGCCACAACTGGGCACTATTAAGATTTTTTTTTTTTTTTCTGGTGAGCACTGACTAAGATACAGCTATGGGGTCATCATACAAAAGCAATCTGTTATTTTGATTAGCGTAACTCTTACAGGCCAGCTTGCACATTAACTATTTTAATTGTCAACTACAACAGCACTATGGTGTAACATTAAAGGTGCTCTAAAGTTTGCTGTTTGCTGACGATGCATGACAGTTCTGCAGACCATTACACTTTCACAAATGCTCTGAGGCAGGCAATATATTTTTTTTCCTGTATAGTTTGAATTAACATGTTTGTCCGAGAGAAGTCCAGATGGCTGGATAGCTATTAGTCACCTACACATATTGTTCTCTTCTAGAAAGAATGAAAATTTAAGTTCTGAAATGCAAGATTGAGGTTGGTCTGTCTTTGGGGGTTTTGTTTTTTGGGGTTTTTGTTTGTTTGTTTCTTTATTTTTTAAAATCTGATTCCATCAGTTCCTTGATGAAAGGTTAGTTTCCTTTCATTTGAATGAAATTCCAAGGAAACTGCTCTAGCTTTATTTAGAAATTGACCGGTCCTCTTTCCCATAAACAGTCATATGTTTGTTGTCCCTCTCCTTCGCTGTCTTTGGATGTTTTCCTGAATAAGTTTTACATTTTGATATTCCCTTAACTCTTAAAGGTTAGAGTGAATTTGCTGAGGAGCTTCTTGCTTGTTTTCCTGCCCTCAGGCAACGATCTGCCTCTGACTCCTGTATCTTCCTGCATCATCACCTGGGACAACATGAAGTGGCCTTGTTTCCTTAAGCATGGAGTAAATCCTAATGATGGATTTTTCTCTCTGTATCCCACCAGTGTCCTTTGAGAGTGCCTTCCTCCCTCTGGTCTCTTTCATCCCCTTTTCTCTTTTGCAAGCCTATAGTAAAATAATTTTTTTCAGTTTAAACATTGTTACAAGGTCAAACAGACCAGTCAGTATCTGCTGGTGCTGCTGGCTGCTCCCACAGTCAAATTGAGACTTCTTCCACCACATATCCTATAAACACTTTTTTCCATTGATGATAGAATAAACTCTAAATTCAAATATTGTAGTTTTTCAGTCTTGATGGGATTATGGAAGAGATTTTTCAAAGGCATAAACAAGGCTCATATGTCCAAGTCCCATTGGCTTTCAGTGGGAATGGTCGGTGCCAGAAGCATTTTTTGACCTTGACAATCTTCACTTATTTCTTAAATAAAGATGGTACAAATAAAAGGTTCTTTCATTTTAGAGGCATTTGTAGAGATCATAAATTAAGGCTTTGATAGATAAACAATTTAAATCCAGTATGCTCTATAGTGGAACTATGTCTCAGAGTGTACTCTGTACTAAGACCCAGCACGTGCTTAATGAAACAGTAGTCAGAGCCTTTGGTTTACTGCCAGATGTGCCAGACCCATGAGGATCTCCTAATGACAGGAGAGGGGCTGAGTGATGAACTTGCTACGGTGGGACAGAGGGAACCGACGAGGGACTAGGAGGTGGCAGGTGTCCAGGGTAAAGAAATTGAATATTCATGGAGAGACCAGATGGAGTGAGGATCTCTACTCCTATCTTGTTTCTCTTTTAATTTGGGGAAGTCTCTTTCTACATTACTGCATAACACAAAGTTTGGCTGTTGTGGTGATTACTGTGTGAGGAGGCTGCTAAAAATATCAAGCTTCCAGCAGATGAAAAAGCAATAGGATATGAGCTACCTAATCATCTTTCTACACCTCTCACCTCCACAGATCGAAGTACTTAAGTGTACACTATTCATTAAGTAAAATCCCACTGCTGAATTCTGTTTACCAGGCAAAGAGACTTTTTTTTTTGTCACTGTTCCAATTAATCGGTGTTTCCTGTGCACATGGAAAGAATCACTAAGCTCTGATTCATCGTAGCAAGTCCCCCACTGCCACAGATAATAGCAGAGTGGGGATGAGTGTGGCTGACTAATATGCCTTTAAATTTCATTTGGGTTATAAGCTCTTGAGGCATAATGATTTTTTAGGTACTCTGTCATGTGTCACAATGTCACATCACAGAAAGTAAATAAGACTCACGTATTCCAGTTTGATATGTTGCAATTAGAATATGCTGAAGGGGTTTTCTTGCGCAGTGAGATACCCCACGTGAAGTGATTTTTTTTCCTCCCCTCCCCGCCCGCATTTTAGTGTTTCTGGTGGGAATGTTTCCAAGAGTGCAATGAATCTTTCCCATTTAGCCTCAGACAGAAGAATCTCAAGAGCCTCCTCAGAGTCCCTTGACATGGCTGAGTATGACACAGTTAAAATGTCTATTGAAAGTAGTGTGAAAGTGGCAAGTTTTGACCCGCAGGAAGACAAAAATATGGCTGTTTTAAGAGAGAAGCTCTTAAATCCCTCTGGTAAACAGCAGGAGTTGCAGTCTGTCAGTGTCTCAAGTTCTCTGAAATCTGCTGAACCATTTGGCACTGCCTCAGAGTTGGAAATGTTTTTTCTTCATATGATAATAGGAAAAGGGTGAGATTTTTTTGGGGTTCTTATTTTTTTGCTTTGTTTTCTGTTTTTGTTCTGTATTTAATGTCAGGGAAACACCTCATAGTAGTAAGAAACTGTCCTATACAGACATTTTTTCCACTTTTGCTTGCCAGGTAACAGCAGTGATTTGGTGTTCTAGCTAACAGGTAAATAGGGAAATAAGGAGGCATTTCAGCACCCAGGTCGCTGTTATGTCTTACAAGTACTGGCTAAAAGAAATTATTAAAAAAAAAAAAAAAAAAGCTCTTGCATAAACTCCTGGAACAATAGATTGCAATTTCCTCACCCGTTTTGGTGGGGGTGGAGTCTCCGAGATGGAGCCAGTTACCCTGGCTGCAGGGCAGCGTGGCATTGTGCAAGTAGCAGAGCACAAGCTGTGCTTTCCAAGCAGAGCCTTTGGATTGTTTGGAGTCCACCAGGAAGTCAACTCTGCCCTGGTTTCCGATGTGATTCAATAGGCTATTTTCCAGAGATGTCTGGAGCCAGAATAAAACATGTCAAGAATATTCCCATGATTATAGAACCACAGAGGGACAACTTGTTTTGGGAGGTGCACTGACAACTAATGACAAACAGCATATGCATTATCAAGCAGATATTGTGTTCTTGAATAAAAGACTGATAATGCCTGGGCACATAGGTCTGCTTTCAGCTCGCAGCTATAAACAGACTACTCCTACAGACTTCAAATAGCTGCATGTAACTAGGAGGAGAAACTCAGAAGTTCTTCCTCTGAGATGTACTTTATTTATTATTAATTCTCTCTAGGCCATCCACATTTCAACACTCACTTTGCAACATGTTCACTTCTTTGAGCTTGGCTGTAGCCTCATGTATCTTCAAGAAAAGATACAGTGTGAAGGACACTGGCTTCTGAACTCTGATCTAGCTACAGGAATGAGGATGGTACTTCTGGCATTGGGCTTCCATTTCCCACATACTTCCCCCATAATGGTGCAAGAAGTTAGCACGGTACCAGTGCTCTCTACCCTGCCATTCCTTACAAACGCCTCTGTCACACAGGTTGGACATAGCCTCCCCTCTCACTTGCTGTCCTGCCCTGGAAATTCATGCTGAACTCTGAATATCTGGGATACTTATGACTGAGTTTCTCTTCTTTTCCCCCAGTGCTTATTTCTTTCATCTATAATGCTTCCTGCCAGCTACATGTTATTGCAGTCTAAAAGGCCTTTCAGATATTAATACCTAGCCCTTGCCTGGAGTGAACTTTTACTACAGCCATTGTCACAGAGACATCTGGATGTGAATAGATCTATCTGACGCATGTAGCAGTCTCAGTCCCTTTTACTGTGTTCACCTCCATAGCTCCACTAACTCCTGCTTATTAAGTGCTCCTTCCTTGGACTGAGGCTAATGGAATAAATCCAAGTATGTAACACATTTTCCTTGTGGGGGTATTAATGTAGTAAAGGTAGTATCCTGAAATACTACCTTTTCCCTCTTTGGGCACAAAAGAACTTAACAACTGCAGAAATCTTTTGGTTCTTCTCTACATGATGGCCAAGAGAGAGACAAGGATACAGTAACACTTTGGAACATTTCATCCTGGGAGTATTATTCCATGGTATGTTGCAATGATGCTGAACAGGAAGAAGGAGGATATTCAGTTCATCTGGTTATTTTGGAGATGGACTTCCTTTCAGTGGGATTGACCAGGATTACTTAGGTAGCTGGAATATGAATTAATGTCCATGAAATAACCTGAGAAACTATTGGCAACGAATGAAACTTCTAAATTTCAAGTCTTGTTAAGGACATATGCCCAACTCCCACTCTGAATAGCGGTTATGGAAAGAAAATAGGGATCTGTGGCACTCATGTCCTTTATTGTGCATGATGTAGAACACAGCAAAGAAAAATTACTGTACCAGCTAAAGCAGATTATACAATCCTGATAGACTCACTGGAGATGGTATTGCACTCACTGTTTAACATTTACTCATCTTCCATCCTTTTTACAAAATCATTTTGCAGCAAAATGTTAGACTGCTTCACACTGTCAGTTTTAATTGGGAGAATTTGATCAGCACTAGTATTAGTTCCAAGAACTGTTGATAGGAGTTCAAAAACTTGTCTGTTGCTTCTGCCAAGTACTTTTAATGGAGGGAGGAGGGGCGGGGGGGAAGGGGGGAAAGAGAACTTTCTTCTGCTCTCACTGAAAGCTATGGAAATCAGAGCAGTTCTGAAATCAGCTTACTGTCTGTTGCAAAGATCAGCAGCTGAGCAAGCAAGAGTGGCTTTTAAAAAGACTGCTGGCATATGGGTAACGCAGAGAAAGCTGCCCATTGTGACAGCCCTAAAGAAAAAGAGGAGAGACATTCAGCGGTTGCTTTACAGATCTCACAGCTGGACTGCTAAGGTAGGAAATATAAGCAAGCTATCATGTCATTCTTGCAGGAGTGGCGAAAAGATGTTTCTCTCCCTGTGTAGAGAAGCTGAGATGCTGCAGTACTTTTTCTAGTCCATGCACGTCATATATGGTATTTGTGAGCTGGAGCTTAAAAAATATAAAACCGCAAAAATTCAGTGTGCTGCAGTGTGTGTGTGTTTGTGTTTGGATAACAAAAGAATTTTAGATGCATATTTTCTGCCAGCATACAACCTCGCTGTTGTGCAGCCTGACTGACTTCAGAGTTTTTAAAAGGGAAAATAAAAAGGTTGCTTAAGGGTTTAAAGATTAATAAGCGTGGTAAAATCTTCCATAACTAGGAAACAGTTTCAGGCCTTGGTGCTCACATGTCTCTTCTGATTCTTTTCTATAATCTTATTTCACTGCAGATGGGTATGGGGTGGAACAACAGTGTATGATGTCAGGACAGAGATTAGCCATAGAAATTAGTCAAACTTTCAGTGTTCTCACAAAGTAACTATTGCCATGCTCCAACAGAAGACTCCTTTGCTGTTATTTCCATGGCACAGTGTTGAGCAGACCCAACTGCACTGTTCTGAGTCATGGAGATATATAGTGCTATTTCTTCACTAGAGTTTGTATTTTTTTTGGAGGTTTCAGGCTAAGCAGTTTGTTCCAAGTAACATCTCTCAATAAAGCATTTGGATCTTGTGTTATATGAGAACAGAAAGGACTCTGCTTTTCCTTTATCAGTTGTGTTTATGGGCTTGCATAGACACAAAAACTCACATACACATTTCTGCCTCTTACACTTGCCAACCCATCATGTGTTCTACAATTAAAATGCATCACTCATAAATTACTGGATGTTCCTTCAACAGATTCCAGTATTTATCTGTTCTCATTCAGAAGAGCAGTAATGCCTTAGAACTGTCAAAAACTAACAAGTTGACATTTACGATTTTCCGTTTTGAATGAGGGAATTATTTGCTAGAATTCGGATGTATTTTTGATCTTTTTTCATGAAAATATAAAATCTGTAAAACGGAAAAATTATTTTAAACATTGCCTCAAACCATCTCTCATGGCATGTCTGTCAGAGTTTTGTATTTAAGAGGTTCACTTTTATTAAATACAAAAAGTCACATTGAAGAGGTATAATATTAGTACTCTGTGTCTCTGCTAAAATTAATTCTGCTCAGAATTTAACAAACATCCACCTAAAAAGATATCAGTCTGTTTGAACTCAATTTAATCTACAGCAAGTGTACAGGGCTAATGTATATGGAAGAAATGGCTATGCTTCCCCATATCTAAAATGGTATAACACACAAAAGTTCTGTAGCTTTTATGTTGTCCAACATTTTAAAATTTTCAGTTGCCAGTCAAAAATGTCACAGAAATCATGTCCTAAAGAGATCTAAGTCTTTAAACTCAGTTGAACTCAATATACTGAATGAGACACATAATTTCTGGATCTGGCCGGAGTTAGGTATATATTCATGTTGGACATATATTGACTAAAGTACTCTTAAAAAGAGATGAGTAAAAATCTGGGTTGAAGGTTAAATAAAAAACATTGGTGTTAATTTCTCTCAGACTGACCTTAAAGGTCTGCAAGAAGGATATACAGTGTGTCCTAACGCAGGGAATGGTTGCAGGGGGAGTTGAGAAGAAAATTCAAGGTCATGTGGAGGGGTGAATGAGCTAAACATGATTTGGAAGGAAGCCAAACAATGATTTTAAGTGCATTTATAGTTCTACAGAACTCATTTTCTTAGCAAATTCATGAATCCATATGAATTCTATATTGATGCCAATTTGGTCTGTTCTACCAAAGTACTACTACTTAGGTAAAAATATATATATTTGATTTCCTTTTCATCAGGGTGATTAAGCCAAATCCTGACATTATCCCTTTCAGTGTAGTTCTGCGTGGAATATATTATGATTAAATTCTTTGGGTTGGGCAACGTATGTGGCATAGCCACTGAAAAGCCCATGCAGGAGACAGAAAAGAGCTCTGATTTCATGAGGAAGATGGCAATGAAAGTAATGCTTTTTGCAGAAGGCATGAAAACAAAGCTTTTGTGGCAACAGTGCCCAGGAGGAGGTGGGGTAGGGAGCGGGGCAGCAGACAGAGCCAGGATGTTCTGCAGTCAGTGCCAAATTCCCCACAGGTCCCATGGAGGAGCTAGGAGATTCCACAGCAAGCTGAGCATCATTGCTTTCTTTCTGGAAAACCTAGAGGAGATTATGACCTAGGAACAATCATACCTCTGTGGTCCAATTGTTCCCACGCTTGGGGGGAAAAAAAAAAAAAAGTGAAAGGAAAAGGTGATCAGGGTAGCAATATTGTACATTGTGGTTATGTTTTCAAGTTACTCAGTCTATATACTGTTACATTGCTTTCAGACACAATAAAAAGCCAGTTATTAATCCTGCAATTACCCAGCCTTATCACTGCTACCCACACAGGCTGACTGTGTCTGGACTTCTAGATGATATTGTTTTCATTACAGTGACCAAAGCAAAATTTAATTAGAGACCCATCTCTCAAATGGACAAGTGAAAAATATAAGGATTAGGAAATTAATTCTAAAACTTAATTACATTAAGATATTTTGCCATACCGGATGGGGGATTTTTGATACTCTGGGCAACTCTTTTCTATCAATTCATTCTTTAGTGGCTGCTAAGCATGATTACAGGGATGGGGAAAATGCTGTTCATGACATTAAAAAGCGTATCCTTCCTGTCAGCTCTGAGCATGGAACAGGAATATCTAATCAAAAGGGTTTGCTCTGGATCATATCAGTTCCTGACCGCAAACTCTAAATCCATATTATAGGAGCAAGGCAAAATGATCCACAGGTAACAGAAATGGAAAAAATGAATTGATAGGGAGATCAGACTGTGACTAAATGGAAGCAGGGAGGCTGAAAGGCAGCATTTTAATAAGGAAGGCTTTTGTATGGTTTTCAGGTACAATTGGGCAGATTGGTAGAAAACAAAATTTCATCCTGGAGACCATTTAAATTTCATTGATAAGAATGCACTTCATTGCTTCATTTAGAAACTTCCACTGTGGCTTTTTTTTTTTTTCCCCATTTGTATAAAAATAAGAACCATCTGTAGGAAAAAAGAAAAAAACTACAACTTGTTTGTATGCCTGCTTTGCTGTTGTTGTTTAGATTTCTAGGAAACAGATGCATGTTTTTCATTTGGGGAAAGCATACATCTGTTCTGCCAAATTCTCTCCAGAAATCCTTAATTTTCCAGTAAAAGCTTATTCAATTACATTTGAAAATAGGAAACTTTCCCTCCGTCATCTGTGTACACACAGACATGTATTAGTAGGAAAAATGGTAATTTTGACACAGTAAGGAATTGTTTTCTCAGCAAATCCATAAGATCAAATCCATGCAAAATGCTATATAATAATTTAGGTTAAAAGAAGAAAAGAGAAGGTAGCAACAAATTTAATTCTGTAATCTGTGAAAGCAGATCTGCATAGTCGAAGATGTTTATATGTCACTCTTCAATATGAGACTATTTAACGAGGCTGAAACCAATAAGATTGTATAGAAATTCCTGTGTAAGGTTTAATAAAGATGTAATTCCTGTCTACAAATTGTTTAAACCATTCAATGGACTTCTCTAACAGGGATATTATCCTCTCTTTTATTCTATGGGATAATTTAAATATTTTATAGGGAGGTTATCATTCTCTGTTAACTTTATGAGTGTTCTCTAGAAGGGGAAAAAGGGAAGTAATCTTATGTGTTCTGAATGTTAGTCTACTTTGGAATCTACTTCAAAATAAGACATGGTATACTTTTCAATTGCTTCTTGTTTTGAAAAGAAACAAATACTACAACATAACTTGTAATAGCATGTGACTCATGTCCATATGTGCTTATTTCAGGGTTTGGATTAAAGTATCTTCCAGTAAGGTATCTTCCTTTGGCAAGGGGATTTTTATCTTCAGTTTAGAAATAGAAGAAGAAAAAGATGCATAGTCAGGAGTCAAATCTTAGTGCAGCAGGAATCTAAGAATACATCAAGAGTAATAAACCTATGAACTTCTTTCCCTTCAGGGAGAAGATTCTACATTAGTGATGCATTTTGGAAATAAATTTGAAGCAGGTGGACAGAGCAGCAGGAAGGCAGTATCAGGCTAATACAGCAGGAGGGCAACACCAGCCAGTTAGAAAAAAAAAATGAATAGCATGGACTGTAGGGGACTACATATTACAATTGCCAAGCTGAATATTTCCTACTGCATAACCTAAATAAATTAGACCTGCACAGAAATATGGGCAATGATAGCTCCCCACATGGCACAAATAGCAATAGAAAAGAAAGCTGCCCATGTGTGCTCCAGTAAAGCTCTGAACGATCAGGTGGGGTGTCACTTCAGTCCCATTTAAACCTGTCGCTGTGAGCAAGGCCTGTGGATAGATGTAATGTCCCTGTCGGTATTTTTTAATGATATTGCTGGTACTGTCTACATAGCAGTGAATTTCTTTCACTGTGACAAATATAGCTCCCTCTGCTATATATTCCTATCAAAAGCTAGTACTGGTGCCATCTGATGGTGGTGGTGGTGGTGTGGGACTGGTAGGAGATGAGCCCAGCAGGGAGGTCAGGGCTTCCTGAAGGAGCAGTGGGGAGGGAGAGATATCCCTGGATAAACCAGAGAGTGGGAGAGCTGTACTGAGCTCTTGTCACATCGTGTCCAGTCAAACCACCCTGCAGCCTCCAGACATCCTTACCCTGGTTGTAACAGGGACTCTACGTTTCTCCTTGAGCAGCAGATACAAGCGGCTGCCTTGAATTAAAAGCAGCCAAGTGGCAATACTGGACTGGGAACTTTTGTGCTGTGCCAACCTAACCACTGACATTTCAGAAAGGGGTAGAAGAAATGGCTTTGTTAAGCCAGTCTGGTATGGACTTAAAATACCCTGACCTTGAGTGTACTACCCAGGATGCTACTTGGAGCAGATCAGGTCCAGTCATCCTCAACCTTTATCTTGCCAGAATAGACCCCGACTCCCTTGATTTGTCACGCTAACTAGCATGTGGCTACTTGCATTAAAGTGCATTAGTTTGTTCATTTACCCATGACTGCTGCTCTGCTTCTGGAGGTCTGTGATGTTGGCTGGTGCTCCTTGGGCAGCCATTGGCAATAACTCTGCCGGGATGTTGCCCACCTGCTGGTCTGTCCATAGATGCCTGGTATTTTGCCTGCTGCCACTCTGGCTATATCTTTTCGTTCTGTGGCAGCTGGCCTGGTTGTGGGTTGATTTGTTGCATGCAGTGTTTTTCCTCCCCTGACTACATACCTTAGGCTACAAATCACGCTCTGAATTTTCCATTCCACGAGGGTGCAAAGCAAAGCCTGTTGAACACAGCGGAAATCCCCTGCTGACCTCAACGGGACAAAGATTCATAGACTAAATCACTGATGTTACAGATTCACCACAGAGTTTAGTACTTTGCTCAAAATACCACACTTCCGGGAATAGTTTCCAGCAGATTTTATTTTTCTAGAAATGATCCTGTTCCCTTATTGAGGTTTCTTCACTTTTTTACTTCTAGGCATCAGCTGCTCTTAAGTACCACTCTTGAGAATGTGTCTTTAACAATTTCAGCCCGTTGAATGTTCTTTCTCATAAAGTGTCTTGGTCTGCATTTCACTTTGCTGTTTTTCCAGTGCAAGTGGTTCCTGCTGATGAAGAGAATGTTCTTCCAAGGAATACGTCCTCCCTTTAGTCTCCTGGGAATGGATCTGAATTTTTGAAAGAGCAAAATACTCTGTTGGAGCTTTTAAAAGAGTTGCTGGAGTTTCCAGACATCCCTGGGGCTCCTCTCTGTCCTCCCAGTATATTCCACAAAAAAAAAATTAAGGACTCAGCATTCTTTATTCTTTCCTCTTTATTTCATTGCCTCACAGAGGAGCTTGAGATATTGGGAATGTCTGCCCACAACTGAGTCCCCAGTGGGTAGAGATGCCTCAACTGTATTTCTTAAATAATTACAGAGTTCTGTTATGCAGTCTTGTACCATGTGTGCCTTTGCAGTGACCTTCTGATAAAAGTCTTTCCCCTTTGATTACTGGAGTGTCAATTTTTTAACACTAAGCTATAAAACATCATCTGAAAACTGACAGGTGTTTTAGTCTACAACCATGTTTCTAAAATTTTGGTATGCTGAGTTTGATATGATTAGGTTAGAGGAGGACAGTAATAGAGATATTGTATAGTTTTAGATATTTCTTTTCTATTTCAATATAGAAATGAATATATTACCAAAGTTAATCCATTGTAACACCAGCCTTGGCGCTTTTGGGATATGTACTGTCAAGGCTGGAGGTAGGCAGAAATAGGATGCCAGGATGGAGCTTCAGGATAGGATATGTGTGCTGGGGGATATCCAGCCGGATATCAGGGGTAGGGCAGCTTTGTGATGCTGATGCCATGCACAGAATCCAGATGATTCTACCTTGCAGTACCACAGGCCATGCAGAAAGCAACAACACTTGAAAAATTGAGGCCATTACATTGTACTCTCAATTGCGAGGACATTGCTTCCCAGCAGTCTCCATTTTCAGACCACCTAAGCAATAAATAACATGTCTAACTAAAAAAAAGAGCAAATCTCCTTTGCAAATAATGGTAATGAAGTTTGAGACTTTCTGTTTTTACAAGTAAGAAAATATGTAGCAATTGAATATAACAGAGATGATCTGTACTAAATCAATTTTATGTTCATAATAGCCATTCATGGACACTCATCATTAACCTTCCAGCAAAAAATTACATGGGCTTTTGTCTTCTTCTCCACTATCTGTTTTATTTCTTTTGGGATACACACCTTGCCGCAAGGTCATCCTTTCTAAAGATTTTCAAGTGACTGGTGCTTATTGTCATTCAATATATCTAGTTACCATAATGTTCCAAATGCGTCAATACTAATTTAATTATTATGATGCTAAAATAGATGAGGCTTGGTTTGGGATTTTTTTGGTTGAGTAATTGGTTTGAGGGTTTTTTGCTCTGCAAGGTTTTGCTGATATGTTATGCTGATAACTTAAAAAATGTGGTGTGAATATAGTGTCAAATAAGTCTCAACTAATACTCTCTTTTTAAGATGGGAAGCACATCAAAAAATGAAGCTCCCACAGTTGGGCTACTGTGAAGCTGATCTAGAGAGGAAAGTGTACCTACAGGATGGATTTACTATTGCTTGCTATCTAACAAATAGGCTTGAACTTTTCATAATTACAGGAGGTTTTGCAGAGTGTATGACTTCCTTCACAGGTTAAAACACTTTTAATATATTACCTCAGGAGCAAAGGATCATATCTGCCAGATTTGTGAAATACAGTTGTTGGGAATCCTGTGGACACACAAGCTCTAGTTCATCCATGCCAGTCAAGATGGGATAGGATGAAGATGGAGGTAAAACCAGAACTTACCAGGTGAAAAACAACAAACACTGCAAACAGGTTAAGTTGGGCTTACTCCTTTTCAAAGAGCTCTTAAAATGTAATGAGTGATTGAGGGATAGGAAACCAAAGTCCCTTTCTTCAGCCATAGCTTGATCTTATTACTTGAAAAATATACAAAGTTCAATGTAATTGGAGTCATGTTAAAAATAATTGATATGTATATGTGTTGTGGTTTAACCCTAGCCCAGAACTAAGCCCCACCCAGCCATTCACTCACTCCCCTCAGCTGGGATGGGGGAGAGAATCAGAAGGGTAAAAGTGAGAACTCATGCATTGAGATAAAGACCATTTAAGTAAAGCAAAGCAAAACAAGGAATTAATTCACCACTTCCCCTCGTCAGGCAGGTGCTCAGCTATCCCCGGGGAAGCCGGGCTCCATCACACGTAACAGTTACTTGGGAAGACAAAATGCCATCACTCCGAACGTCCCCCCTTCTTCTCCTTCCCCCAGCTGTATACGCTGAGCATGACGCCATATGGTGCGAGACATCCCTGGGGTCAGTTGGGGTCAGCTGACCCGGCTGTGTCCCCTCCCAGCTCCTCGTGCACCCCCAGCCACTCCCTGGTGGGGTGAGGTGAGAAGCAGCAAAGGCCTCAGCACTGCTCAGCAATAACTAAAACATCCCTGTGTTATCAACACTATTTCCCACACAAATCCAAACCATAGCCACATATTAGCTACAGTGAAGAAAATTAACTCTAGCCTAGTCCAAACCAGCACAGTATGCTAATATGGAAATCAAGATTTCTGAAACTATTCCTTTTTTTAAAATAAAACGCCTCTAAAAATATTTATTCTATACTTTAGGAAAAATATGGAATTGTGGAAACGTAAACTTCAAAGGCTGTTTTAACCAGCAAGGTTAGGTATTCCCTTTGTTTTCTAGATATTCCCACAATGACAAGAGAAGAAAACAGAGGTGCAGTACAGTTGCTGATGAATGAGAGAGAAAATCAAAAGTAAGGCAACAAGTCTTATACACAATTGATGAAAAATTTACCTGCTTCACCTGACACTTCAGTATTGACTTTATATAATGTGGAAAACAATCATAACAGAAATAGTAATATACAGTATCAGTTACTGGAAGCAGCACAAATTGAGTGCAAACAACATGAAAAGAGAAAGTCACCAGTCCAGTTAGTCAATAAAGATCACAATTTTCAAGGACCATGCTTGAATCACTATTATTAATCAGGCTTCGAATTTACAACAGATGATATTGTGCAGGCAGTGATTGATAATCCTTTCGGGCGTAATGTCAGTTCTTCCTTGAACCATGAAGACACAGTTTGTGTGTGTTTGAGAACTCATAGCTTGGTGAGCTCCACAGTTCACCAGCTGCCCAAATTACTTTCTATTGAAAAAAATGCTTTTATTTAGGGGATGGGAGGGACCAATTTGTAATATTTCTCTCTTCTTTTTCTTTTTTTTTTAAAGATAGGAAGGTGAATTTGCAACATGTTGAACATAAACATAAAAGCTATTAGAAGCAATTGTTCTATAATAAAACATAATGTTGCTAGAGCACAAACATCTGTCACTCATGCAGAAATCATCCCGTAAACCCATCTAACTAACTCCATTTTCCCTTCTGATTGTATCAGGGTAGCTTGCGGCATGACAGTGGTTTGAGTGACAGACATCCAACCTGGAACAGTGCTATGCATACTTATGTTTGTTTACAGGGCCTCATCACTCCTGAAAGATGTAAATTTTAACATTTGTTTTTACTGACAAAAAAGAATGATGAGGAAAAGATTGTTACCTTGGAACACAGAGTCAAAGTTGTTGTAGGGCTCTAGCTTTCACAAAAATTTTACCAAGTTTTTAAATTGACTTTTTGGTTTTCTAATGAAAAAGAGCATGAATAATTTAAATGTAGACTGCATTTTCTACATTAGAACCATATTACACTAATACAATGGAAGAGACAACACTCAGGACACAGCTTAATCTTCCTCCTCCCAGACTTTGATTACAATCTTCAAAATGGCTATGGAACTTCTATATTAAAGGCAGATTTTCCCTATCTTCCCATTAAATTATTGTTAGATTTCTGGAATGCAACCTTAATAAATTTAATCAATGAAATTTTAATTTTGGTGTGTGTCCTCAATACCATAATAAAAATTGGTTAATTATTTAAGACTTCTAGATGCAGAGCACTGGAGACTTGTGCATTTCAAGATATTAAAAACTTTTTCTGTGTAAAATGTTTTTCAATTTTTCTGTTATGCATCTATTATAACAAATCAATTCCCAATTCTGACACGCCTGTGAAGAATCAGTTTTATTTGTGGTATGGGCATGACAATCCAAATACTTAGACTTCCATTTCAGTCCTATTTGACCATATCTGTAGTTTCTTTCTAGTATACCAGATGTAATGGGTCACATATCCTGTATAAACAAAGCTTTCTGCCCTGAATCTGCAATGTAGGCGAAATATGGTCCCTCGCCAATAAAATCGTGCTCTCTCTTTAATGATACCAATCTGTAAGTTGGCATTTTGCATTATGTGCTTATTTGTCAAGCAGTAAGTTGTTTCGTTCGACTAAGAAAGAAAATAATGTGCAACCTAATAATCTTGAACTACTGTAGCATATGACAGAAAGGTTTAGGTGCTTATTTTCCAAAGGCCACGCTCTCATTTCAAATCTGTTTTTTTTGACCTGAAATAAAAAAGAAAGGGAAAGAAAGGTAATTTCTACCTGATCACTGTTTCCCTGTCCTGGATCCTCTAATCTGGTGTCCATCAGGCAATTGGCATGGTCAGCTGACTTCTTTCAAAACCGTATCCATTTCCTCTTTCTTGTTTATGGCTTTCTGCAGAGGTAGCCTGTGAAGACCAGAGAAAGGTAGATGAAGTGTCACTGAATATCTTGGGAAGGATCTCTGGATGGAGTTTTTTACAGGGCAGGAGAGAAAGCTGTCTCAGTTAAAGTTACTAGGGAAAAAGTTAACTAAATGACAGTAACGTATAATCAGTTTTAACCATTAATTTTAAATTAGATGCAGCCTTTATATAATGAACCAGAATGCTTCATTTTAAACATTTCTCCAGGTTACTGGACCAACAAATATTCATATCTATATCTGACTATGCTTTTTTTTGTTATAACCACTGATTCTGTGATAACAGTGCTTCTTTTCATGGAAATAAAAAGCTTTTGTATTGAACAATTTTTGACTTTGAAACGTGTTACCTTAAATCAGGTACTAAATGAACAGTGTCTGATTTTCCCATAGTAATAATAAAGCAGCCTTCCCCAGTGGTTTTGTCCTTCCCAGATCTTGCTAATTTATGGTCAATTCTGGAGCACAGGTTTCTGTCATATCTATTCTCCTTATTTATTCCTTTTATATTGTTGTTACTGTTGTGATAGAACCTGGAGTATCTTGTTGTGAACCCTATGGGCACTAGTTAAAAAAAAACAGACTGTCCTTTCCTTGGCAAGTTTAAAATTACTTCATCCAAAGATAGAAATTGTGTGAGAAAAACTAAAATCACTGTAAGAAATAATAGCATAATAGTGAAATGATGATGCTTCTCATCAGAGAGGTAGTCCAAAATGTGAAAATGTCATCAAGTATTTTGGGAAAGACATTTTTTGAAATTACAGCCAGATTTATACTTCAAGCAACAGAACTGGAAAAACGCAATGTACTCTGACTCTTTCTACAGAGAAAAATGGGGGTCTCTTAAATATCTTTTAGTCTGAGGGGGAAAATATGGAACTGCAGTTTTGTGATTGAATTAAACTGTTCTATTTCCTAATTTTATTACAGGCTTTGTCAGAGGAATGGCTAAATGTCTGCTCATTAGTCCTGATCTCAGTATTTATCTCAGGAGACTTCTATCATAATGAGTGTTAATTCTATGAAATTAATTGAGAGGTTGTTATTTTCATCTCTAAATGGTGTGTATTTTTGATTGACTGGTCAATGACAAGTGTCTTCTCATTTTCCCCTATAATAAGACTATGAAAAGGAAAAGAAGTGTAATAGCTGGCCAATTAAGTTATACAATAATGACAAGGTCAGGCCAAAGAGAATATGTTGTGGTAGTTTACAAATTACTAAGACATTTGAGTTTTTCATGTTCCTGACAGAAATTGTAATGAAAATAAAGTGACACATGAATCTATTAATGTGACAGCACAATAACAGGGAGGAGAAATTATTTTAAGCATACAAGTATACATCAAAATAATTTGAAGTATAGACAAACCCACAAGAGAATTCTGACTCTTTCCAAAATAAGACAATACACCACAAAAAATATACATTTCCCATCTCCTTCTAAATCCATATCTTTTGCAGTTAGTTTCCTGTATTTCTGGAAAGTTTTTCCTTACTTTATCTCTTCAGTCTGCCCTATCTCTGAATAAGAGCTTTAAGTCATGCAAAGATGGTTCTATTCTTTGAAATCTTGTGATGTTGGTGTAACAAGTTTGTGTTACTTTGCCAAGGAAAGAGCAGCTCTCATCGTCAAAAATGTGTGAATCTCTGCCAGTGAAAGGTGACATGTTTATAAATAAAGAACAATGTAGTCATATTGAGCCTATGCCTGCAAACATCCTGCCTATTGCATCGTTCTGGTTGAACTGTTTTACCCAATAGTCTTATGGGACTCATTTGCTGAAAAGGAAAGAAGAGGAATCCTGCCTTAAAGTTTAGCTGAAATAAAAAAGCTTGGAGGAGATTTTTACCACTAGCTCTTTCCAGTGTTTCTTGTGGCTAAAATACAGTCATACATTGTGTTAAACAACAGTTGTGAAGGATTTGTTCTGTTTTACCTTTATAAAATATGAAAAAAAAATCACTTCATTTGAATATGTTATCAAATGACATATATGACTGTTTTAAATATCTGGGGTACTCCAGGTTTCCTAACAATACAATTAGTATTGTCCATTAATTATCTTGCACAGTACCTGCATAGAAAGCTCATGCAAACACATGACAATGATCTAGCCATAATGTATTAAGTGTATAGTCAAAAAAGGAAAAAAATTAACTTCATGCTGACTTTCTCTGAGACTCTTGCTTCAGATGAAGATGATCTCTGAAATACGTAGGGAATTTAAGGGATCTTTTAAAGTATGCTGCATGGCAGAGATCTTTCTGAGTGTACTGTGCTATACCAGCACAGTTCACCCTGCACCTACCCAAAGCCTTTCTTTCGGGCCCACCCTGTAATGTTCCCAATGACTGTGGGCGGCACAGCACTGTCTACATCAAAGAAATCTCCAGCTGTCCTGTTAAAATAGCTCTTCATTCTCTTGCCACTTATGGCACAGTACAAAGGAGACAGCCAGGGTCAAACTTCAGTACTGCATTGAAGAATATTCTCACACTGGTGCTCAACATATGCAAGTACAGCGGACTTATCCAAGGACCTTAGACTAGTTTGCAAAAACAGAGAAAAATAAACTGTTTTATTTGCAGATCTTGACTCCATCTGATGCAACTAGATGCTGACCAAGGTCAGGTTCTGAAAGAAAGTATCTCTTATGCCTGTTCTTGTTAGGGAATCTGTATGGTCTTGCTCACAGTATCCCCATTGCACCAACAACCAGTTGTTTTCCATATACACTAGACTAATATATTTTTCCCAGTACCATTGCTTGCTTTTGATGCTTTATGTAAATGTGATGAATTATCTTGCTGCTACTGTTGCAGTGTTTTAAAACAATAGGATACACAGCTTTCTGCAAGCTCACTCTGTAACACATCCTATAGAAGCTGACACATTAGGGTGTCAGGTTTCAGACTGTTCAGTTATCTCCAGTTCTTGTGATAGCAAATTTTGTGGGATTTTGACACCTTGTCTTTCAGTCTGTCTCTCACTCTCATTCTCTCTTGTCTTGTGGGAAAGAAGAAGAAACTTTCCATCCTATGTCTCTGAGCAGATCACAGCAGATCTCGGAGTTGTTCACTCAAGACAACTCAAGAGTTCTCTGGCAATGGAAGAATCAATTAATGTGGATTTTTCTTCCTGGTTTCATATTATAAAAGACAATCCATCTATTTATGTATCATCAGCAAAATTCATCATCTCCATCCCCAGAATTTGTGTGTCTTTTCACTGAACAGAGTTGGTATACCCAAATAGTATTTGGTAAATCTGTTCTCTTAGGAGATGTTATTATCTCTAAGAAAGGGATATTAATGTGCTCTCTCCGTCTCATTATGAATTTGAGAACCTGGTTAGGGTAAAAATCATCAAGCATCAGGAAAGTTTATATATGTAATAAAACTAATTTTTTTTCAACTAGGAAATTTCTGGGAGGCTTTAAAAAATAAAAACCACAGAAAAGTTGAGGTGAGCAAGGACCTCTGCAGATTATCTAGTGCAAATACCTGCCCAAAGCTAGAGCAGGTTGCTCAGGACATGGTAAGTTGGAATTTTAATATCTGCATGGACGGAGACTCCTAACCCTTTCTGGGCAACCTGTTCCTACATTTGATCACCTGCACAGGAAAAAAAAAAAAAAAAAAAAAAAAAAGGGTTTCTTATGTTTGAATAGAATTTCCAGTATTTCTGTTCATGCCTATCACCTTATCACCTCTTGTCCTGTCATTGGCACCGCTAAGAAGAGTCTGACTACAACTTCTTTATTCCCTCCCATCAGGTATTTATACACTTTGGTCAGATCCCCCTCCAGGCTGAACGGTCCCAACTCTCAGCATCTTTTCATATAGCATATGCTCAAGTCCATCAATCATCTTCATAGCTGTTTGCTGATATTTATTAATGTTAGGGATCTATGTGTTACCAAATTAGAATCCAGTTAAAATCACATCCCAGGCAAATTTATGTCTTTCTCTGGAGAGAAAGGGACATCCCTTCAGCTTTTTAGATTGCAGAGAATGGAATTTCTACATTGTAATGGGGGAGGTTTTTCTGCTAACCATTTCCATGTAAATGCAGTTCTCAGAAAATCATGATTTATACTATGATAAATGAATTCATCCATGCTTCCCCCAGAGTAAAGAGGCACGGATTAGGTAATGTTTTGCCAATACCTTATTTGATTATATTTTAGGAGTAAGAAAGTACTTTTCCCTCCAAACAGTAGAGAATAAGAGATGGATTGCAAAGACAGCTTGCAGGGGTAAAGTACACTTCAGCTGACAAAAAAGTTGTTTTGCAGTGTACCTAAGTCATATACTGATGGCAATAATGATCTGTCACAACATATATCTTCAGAGTAATTTCCCCCATACTCATCCAGATGTCAGGAAGCTAACACAGAAAGAGAAGGTATCAGTAGAACAGTAGATGGCAGAATCACTTACGCGACTCAAGCTTTCTGACTCAGCCTTCCTGCTGAACACTGTCTTCTTGTAGTTATTCTTGGAATTATTTGTTCATAAATAATGTTAGTTAGATTCTTACTGAATACTCTATTGTGTTTTTACAGCTACTGGACTGCAGTAAAGGATATTCTTTCTCCCAGGCAAAGCTGATAAAGAATGCAAAAAGGCAGCGCATCTCAATTCTCTATCACTGCTAGCTTCTTGAACATGAGCTGACACACACTGTGGACTTTGAAGATACAGTGATTGAATCTGTGCAAAGTGGAGGAATAAGACGTTGGAGTTCTATAACCTAACATTATCCTTAGCAGTGACTAATACAGGACATTAAAATTCATGATGAATGAGAACTCATAGTTAAAGGTGTTAAAGTAGTTTTTTTTCTCTAAAATGTGTTTTATAGGAATTTTTTTATAAATGATAACAGAATATGGCATAAAACAATGTCACAAGCCAGTGTCACTGTACAGTGTGAAGTATAATTGATGCACTGTGACAGTGAAGGCAAAAAGTATGCCCAAGGATAGATTTCTCACTAAATTGACTAACAGGACAGCAAAAGCCATAGAAAAAACTGGAAACACTGCTTACAATAGATAATTTATACTCAAATATGCTGCCGCTTTTGTACTCTCACTGAGCCTAAAACACACAATATTTGCAAAAACATCTGTTTCTCCTATCCTTCAGATCAGTATTCTTCATTGCTATTTTCTTGTCCCCCATACAATCAGTAATTTTAATTATTTCTGTTATCATGTACTCAGCTAAGAGTTTAGTTTCCGTAGATTAGACTGAATCCATTTTGCTTTCATTATTTTCTATTTGTTCCATTTATTGCAGATTGTTCTCTTTAGTTGTTATTACTTTCCACTAAGTTCTTTGAAATCTATGAATCCTTTCTTGGAATACCCAGCAATGTACATATTTAAACGAGGTCTGGTTTAGTAAACTAAGTCTGTAAGTAAAGGCATAGTTGTTCTATGCCTTTACTTTTCACTGCGAAAAACAACCCAAATGACAGCACGTTTAATTCATCTATTCTAAAAATGAATACCCAGTAGCAGCTATTTTCCTTAAACATCACTGCGGGGGAGGGCAGTTGACTACCTTCCTCGTGCAACTGTTCCACCATCTTTTTTTTCTTTTCTCTGCTAAAATGTGTTTTCTCAATAATAAAGATGCCTTCTTTTTTAACCCTCTCATGCACAGTTTACATATGCATTACATACCTCTTGATTACAATGTGGCATGAGCCCAACGAAATTCATCTAGCTCCCTTAGCAGGGAAAAGTAGATGTGGGGCTCATCCATAAACCTGTTCCAAAAGGTAACAGAAGACCCTTAAGCAAAACGGTATTCCCTCTAAGCACGCCACATGGCATGTCCAACAATGTAGAAGCAGTCATGGATCTTCTACTTTTCCCCAACTATGTGAGATACATAAACCTTTGTGGCTGTCTGTGGCTGTCCTTTTAAGTGACTGGTTTCTGAGTGCTGGTAGCTAAATGGCTGTGCCTATACAGCCTGTTCCATCTGCTGTTGAAGTACAGTGGGCCTCTATGCACATGCTGCCTACCTGCAAAAGTCCCTGTCTCAGTAAACTTTGATTTCTAGAGCCTGATGTCTTGCTTTCTTGAACTAGTGCAAGACAAGGGTCCTGGCAGTCGCCCTGCATTGTAAAATGTAGCTGGAACTCATAGCCTAAGCAGGAGTCCCTTCAGAGCAGGCTGAATTTATCCAAGAGTTGGTTCCTCAAATCAGACATCTATAAACAAATTACTCCACTAACTATTGCAACTCCCTTGCCAATCTTAGAAAAGATCAAAATTCCCATATTAGCTGCCAGGGTTTTTTCTTGGCAGCACCAATTTGTTTCAGTTTGTTTATCACAAGGTTTACATCTACTATTTAAAACAGAATTTAAACTACACAGGTTATTTGCTTATAAAAAGCATTTTGAAAAGATGGATCCAAGAAGGCTTTGTTAATATATACTGGGCCATTGCTTATCCTCATTCTCCAAGCACTGAAACTTTCCACAAGGTACAGTACTCATTGCCATAGCTGTCATGGATTTCTGGCATCCCATGTAATAGTAATTTAATATCTGCAAAAAGAAATAAGAGGAAAAGATGTATTGTATGTATGTGTAGTCAAAAACTTCTCAGAAATAATTGGTTTAAGTGATTAAAGACATTGAAAGAGTGCAGTAGCAATGCATAGCTTTATCTGGCTTCAGAGCAGAGCCAGCATTGACTGGCTGAGGTTAGCATGGCACGAGTCATCTCAGGTAGGTAAATAATGAATGTCACCATTAAAAAATTATCTTCTGTGTGACAGTCAACAAAGTATGAATGGAAATTCAGTGTAATCAAAATGGAAGAGAGCAGATTAAAGAGCAGAGTCATTTCTGTGCAGATATTGCTCATGTTTTGATGTGAGGTAATTTCAAGCAACAAGTACTGGGTGTGCCAGTAATGATTCAACTCATTCCTTTTCCTATCACACTGCAAAATGAGGTCATTGGAAGCAAGGAATGGAAAAATGACAAAACTTCCCTCAAATACCAGTGAATCTTGATTGTGCTTTCAGCTCAAGGCACATTCGAACTTGTGAATGGGCTGAGTCCTTGAAGGCAACTTGGCTGCCACAGACACGCACAGAACTACCCAGTAGCTGCTGATGTGTACAGGGGAAAGCAAAAAATTCCACATAGCAGCATTTTGTTAATGCATATGTTGAGTAAATATACACATTTTTATATTTGTTTGTGATATCCTAGCATTGTTGTGATATTCAGTAATTAATGTTAAGAAGAATCTCTAAAATTTGAAAATGGTGTTCTTGTTCAAATATAATATTTTGCTTGTTCAAAAGTACACAACTGTCATTTTTTCTGATCCTATTTTTCCTCCTTGAAGGGGTGCTGTTACTTTTTGATTATCTTTTTAGTTGTCTGCATCTATTGGCTTAGAAGCTGAGCTTGTAAAACACTGGTCTTTAAGTGTACAATATTGAACATCAAAATTCATACTAATTGCAACAGAATAACGTAATCATAACATAGTAAGAACTGTCAAATTTGCATTAATCAGATCAGGTCAGTGCTGTAAAGGTGAAAGAAAACTGTCTCACAAACTCACATCACTTCTCCAAGGAATTACTACTTTGTTGGCAGCAGCTTGCACATAAGAAAAACCAATCAGTACAGGTTTGTTTTAGCCAGGCGTGCCATCACACTTCAATGAAGTGTGTTGCTAAAGAGTAGTAGATGGGTCAGTGTTGTCTGAAGGACCAGGCATAAACATTAACCTGAATATTTCTTAAGTGAGTCAAAACAGCTAATTTACAAATGTGAGTTTCTGACAAGACATTCAATTTATGTCCTGTAAACTGTGACACTTGGCAAGAAGAGGAGTAGATGAGAAAGGGCAGGAGGGAGTGTTTAACTTTCCGTGTCTCTTTAAAGGGGAGGAAAGGGCAATTTAACTTTGAGAGTGTGCTAAGAGGGTTAATTCAGGAGAAGTTCTGCAATTTATTCTCGTTCTCCGTAATGTTGGACCTTAGGGCTTAGAGTAATGGAATGTGATTTAGAGTTCTGAATGTGCTAATTTTGTAATTCAGGTGTCCTGTGGAGAGGCTGTGTTCATGCCAGCTGTCTGGGGAATTAAAAGCAGCTGATTTGTGTTGGGGAAAATGTGTGGTTTTCTTCAGGCCAAAATTGTTGTAAAATTTAAACCAATGTATTTTTCTCTCTCCTTAATTTAAAGTATGGGATATAGGTGGGCCTGGGGGGAATTACCAAGGGCTCCCACATACTTCCTGTTGTTTAGTATAGAAAATTCTCATATTGTTAAATTAATGTACTTGGTAACCAGTGTAAACCAGTTTTATTTATAACACTGCTTTTCTATTGTCCTTTGATTTTGTCCTACTCTGAGTGTTCCATCTTCATCAAACACTGCTTACAGTAGGATTTTGAGTCTCATGTTCTCTGCAAGCATGAGATGCTGATCTAATGGCCAATTTCTTCAGAAGAAATTCTTGTGTGAAGTATCAATTTGATTTTCTTCCATGATAGAGATCTGGGGTTGGAAAATGGTTTCCATAATATTCTTGAGTCAAACTGAAGATTTGTAGATATTGCTGTGAAATTGTGAGCCAACAGCGCCTGTCTACCATAAGGGGTATGCTCGAGTGTTAGCTCAACAAAGCAAGAGGAGTTTACCAGGTAAAAAACACAGCCCTGAATTATTTATTTATTTTGAAAAGTATCCTCAGGAGATTACAAAATGTGGTTCTGAGAAATAAAGGACCATGTCTTCAGCTTATGTAAATCAGAGTTTCTCAATTTTCTTCAGTGAAGCTGTGCTGATTTATGTCGGCTAAAGAACTGGACCACTGTTCCTTAGGCTATAAAACTGCTTGTTGCTTTACAAATGACCCTGCATCTAAATGGCATTATCACACCATAACACCTGACCTGAAAGGTGAAATTTGTTACTTTTATTGAAATCAAAACAATAATATTTCTATCTTTACTGGTTTCCTCCAGCTGCCTTGGAAAAACATTTTAAGAAAGCAGAAAGTTGAAGTTGTCTTTTTATACATTCTTGCAAGAGTGCTGCCTTTTTGAAATACAATGAAGACCTCACTAGAAATGTTGGTGAATAACAAATTAAAGGTGCCTGGTTTGTTTTTTTCTCCACCTCCATCTTATTCCCTTTATCATGTCTTTTTGGAGGTAAGTGTAGTTAAATTACTTCAGGTCTCTTAATATTAAAACCAAAATATTGGGAGGACAGAAAACTCAAAGATGTTAATAGCAAAACACAATGAATAAGAGGATTTACCCAAACCAGCTTATGGAAGTATGTCAATTCAGCCATTCAACACATGATACCTGCACCCATCAGACACATTTTATGATCCATGTGCATTTGGGTAGCAATATTCTGTATTTGTTGGGTTTGTTAGAGGATAGGTAGAGTTTGCAGTAAATCCAAAGGAAGCAGTGTGTGGAAGTGATGTATGTGCTTTGAAATAACATTAAAATCAATTACTGTTATACACAGAATACATACAAACTGATTTTTATTTTGTTCTGTTTAAACATGGCCTAAAATATTTTCTTCGCAAAATCATTTTGAGAATGTTAGTATATATGCGGTATGCAAATGTGGGTACATACTAATGTTCCACTAATATCTGACAGATAAAATTTCATTTCTAAAAGGGCAATGTCTGACACTGTGATACAAACAGCTTGTTTCAGAGCAGATAAAATAGAAGATGAAAGTTGCCCTTAATGGAAATCAAAATTGTTTAAAATTGCAAAATGGTCGCTGTCTGACTTGACCATACTTCAAAGCTTTCCATGTTGATACATTTAGTTCCTGCCTTTATTTTTATTCAAAGCTCAAGAAGCTTGTGATAATTCATCCACTTCCTTCTATATTGTCCGTGACTGTTGAATTTAGTATTGGTTTAAAGTAATCTGGATATAATCCTCTTGTTGCCACTTCTTAGTTAAATTATCCAGTTAAATAGGTAAAGGTAACTGGTGAAATCCTTGCTCATTTTTATAGAGACTTCTTTCAGAACCTGGAACTGCACACTTGGGTTTTTTTGGCTGAAAAGTTTTTCTTCCAAACTTGCAGGTTCTACACAAATATTTGGCACACTAATTTTCTGTGTTCAGAGAAGAGGAGAATTCTGAGGAAGCTGTATCATTTCAGTTTGGCTTTGAAAATAAAATATGTCAGTGTTCTGTAGGGAAAAATATTTTTAAAAAAATAAAATTTAGAATAAGAAATGGTATTTCAATAGAAACAAAATGCTTTATTCACTCTCTAGTGATTTATTTAACTTTTTTTCCTCATAAATATATGGGCTTGGACAATAAAATAAGAATTTCTGGTTTTGGTGGATTTTTTATTATCAATAACAAAAAGCAGTTCTTTCCAGAGCTTTAACATAAACAAACTTTCTTCACTTGTCACATTAGTAATGAACACCTTTCCCTGTTTCTAAATTGTCATTGAATCCTTTTCCCAGAAGTGAGAAGACTATCAATCAACCTCTATTGGATAAGAGTATATCTATATGATTACCAGAAAATTAATCTGAATCAGCCATTAAAATAGTGGAACTAAATCACTTTAAGAATTTATTGTGGACACTTGTATTAAAAATTAAATTGGTGTTAATTTGATTTTATTCCCTTCACTTCACAATATGATAACACTTTGTTATGCCACTTTCTATGGTAATCTTATCAGACCTACTGAATGGACAAAGAAATATGCTGTAGAAAGTGGTACTGGTTAATCAATGAGCATCCTTTCAGTATTTAGTTAGCATTAAATCAAAAAGATACAGGAAAGTATTTGGGGTAATAAGCTATTGAATGTGAATCTTAATGAAAAATATGAAATTGAGGTCTTGACCACTTTGCAAAAAAGTAAGTATGTCCAAACTATATTTCCAAACAGCTATTGCTGTTTCCACTGGAGAATAATCTTCCCACCTGTTTACATTCTAGTGGGTTGTTTCTGAGTTTCACACCATGGACAGTTTTATTTCAATGTGTAATTATCCATTCTTCATTTGTTTGAATAAGTGAAGTAATATCTGTAAGTATTCTGGTGTCTTCAGAGAGAAGTAGCTACAGAAGTGCAAACTCTTACTTATCTTCTTCCAAAATGGACACTGGGTGTCATGACCAAAAAAATCTGGTAAAAGAAAAGATGGTCTGTTTCTGACATGTGAGTTCATCAGAATATAATTGTGTTAGATGCTTCATCTGCAAATCAGATTGCAAACTTAATCCAAGCCTTTTTATAAGAGCTAACACATTTTGCCTTGAGTCAGAAATTTGCTATTGCTAACATTGGTTATGCCCAAGGATTATTAATATTTGGCATCAAGTTCAATTTTATTCAGTGACTGTAACAGAGATCAACCTTTTTTGATCCTTTGCTTTTTCTTCAGGGAAATTAATTCCAAATGATGCAGCTGGATTGAAGAACTGAGAATTTAAATTTATCTTCTCTGCTGGGTGAAGGAGGATGCATATTTATAACATGAATAGAAAACTCTACATCCTGGCTTCCCATATCTTATTACTTGTTACCAGTAGCAAAACTTAGTGATCTCAGTGACAGCATTTCTAGAGGCTTTTTGTTTTGTTTTATTTCATTTTAAACTCTCATATGTAAGAGTTAATAGTCCAGTCACAGAGTTTGATAAAAGCATATATTCTCCTGCTTTTATAAATTAATTTAATCATTACTTTAATTGTGTCATAAATGAATGAAAAAGAAATGTGTCTTCTATTCTCCATTATTTCTGTCTGTTCTTCCTGGCTTCCTCAGTGTCCAAGCTTTTCATGTGTTGTTCATGTATTGTTTTTTTTCTTTGTCTGTAGTCAGATATTAATACAGACATCCTTTGTAAATCTCTTTGAAATCTACTAATGAAAAAATACAACAATGAAAATTGGTTGGCAATATGAATATCACCTCATTTGGCCTGAAGTATCAAGGCTAATTTGTTTAAGGCTTTGTATAACTTCCCTCACCAGAGAACTTTTTCTTCTTGTGAGATGCATCAATTTCCTTTGTGTTAGCTGATAGGCTCTTCCACTTGCTGCGTTCTTCACCCCCAGACAGCCACCAACTTTCCTCACCTGTTAGATTGAGTGATATAGAGCAGAAGGATATTCTCAGCCTCCTATGTCAAGCTAAGTAAGTAGCTGCCTTACTTGCTTTTTTGCTTCTCTTTCCTAAATATTTTTTCATTCATCCCCTAGTCCTTGGTTAAGCATACAATAAGCATCACTGTCTTACCTTTATGTCACCTCTCCTACAAACACAGCTTCTAGAAATGTCCTGGAAATGTGCCTAGTGAGGGGAAATCAGGAAACAACTGTATTGTGACGCAGGTGGGAACATAGAAAGAACTCAGACAATCCCTTCCTTCTGGTCCATCTAGACTTGTATTTTCTTTCCCACACTGACTCCCCCGCTCAAAGTAGGATTAGCTATAGAGGTATATAGCAGACAGCAAAGTTATCCAGCACAGCAGGACAGGGGTGCCTTGAGCATCTCCTGGGCATGACGGTTCTGCATGGGTACCCTAACCATGGGTGATGATAAGTGTTGCTGGCAGATAGAGGGAATAATTCCTACAAGAAAGTTTATCCACCTGGAAACAGAAAGACAAAAGCCATTGCCCTGGTGTGTGCTATAAGTTGGTGAAAGGGTTGTGTACCACCAGCTCCCTTAGCATGTTCCCTTTGCTTTCAACCTAAATTCAGCAAATGCAACATTCTGGTCTGACTCACCATAATTAGCTGCACCAGCAATCAATACCAGTAATGAATTTAGGGACAAAGTTGTTATTATTGATTAGAATGCTTTCTGTCACCTTCCCTCTCTTGGCAGCATCATGGAGAGAAATGTATGGTTATTTCAAGGCCTTTTGACATTGGGCTTCTACAAAATATTCAGGCATTCTGAGTAACTGACCCAAATCATCCTCTTTTTCTGCTTACAAAGCCTGTTTTGGTCACACCTACAAAACATTTTAAAAAACTATAAAACTGATAAGACATTCAAATGACATGTTTCCAGTGTGTCTTTTTATTACTGTACTGTGCCAGCTGTGACCATGCCCACCGTGTTATAGAACTGTTCAACAGATCTGCCTGGATGGTGATGATGCTTTTTCAAAAAATACTTTGGATTTAGAATAATAACCACAATCTGCTACAAGACAAATGTTGATGAAAAGAGGATGCCAGCAACAGAAAATGTGACAGAGCTGGAATTTCTAACAGAAAAGCTGTGTGCAGCAGTGTTACTCACACTTTGAAATGCAATCTCCCTCGGATAGCACTGCCTTCTGATATGCAATATGGGCCTGATCCAAAGCCTATTTAAGTCAGTGGACTGATTCCCAATGACTTTAATGGGCTTTGGATTACACCCTAATTGCACTGATGTTCCCTTTACTAAAGCTTTTAGTTATAATGAAGCTCAACAATTCTCTGTTTGTTTTTTCCTCGTTTCCAGGTGTTAATATTTTCTCTCTCTCCATCTAAGTGAAGCTTCAATTATCAGGGAGTAGAGGAAAAAGCCCAAATCTTTCACCAACTGCAGTGATCTGCTGCACATAGATTGATAATGTTCAGTGCTGAGTCACAGTGAGCAAGATGATGATCATGTAAAGTCAGTTAATAAAAGCAAAAGCGCAGTGACATTTTAAGCCTGATTTGGCAATAAATGTCTCCATGCATGAATGGCCCACTCTAGTGAAAGAACCAAAAGTACCCATGAAATATCAAATGGGACCAGAGTTCAGCAGGAGGAAAAGTCTTAAGAGAATCAATAAAGGAATTTTTATTTTTTTGCTGTAAAAACATAAAGAAAAAACTCAGTTCATACAGACACTGACAGTTTCTAGAACTCTTCTCTAGAAAGTATAAACAGCAAAAAACTTGCCCAGGTATGGCTTTTTGAGCAGGCCTTGCAAATGCTGGAGTAAATTGCCCTTCCCCTCTCTGGTTGGCAGCTCCCATGAGGACATGACTGTCTATCCTTTAGCTATAAGCATAAAGGTAGATACAATGTCCCATGCCTATTCCTGTGATGTAAAGCAGGATTTCTGACAAAATACCAACATTTACATTGCTAAATTCACATCTGATCTGACAACTAAAAATCATCTTCCCACTAGTCTCTGGCTGCCTTGGCTTCTTTAGTAAGATGGGATACTCCTGTGACAGCTACTTGCTAACTAAACGTATTGACAGAAGCTGCCTATAAATTAATTAATTGCTTAAGCAAATTAAACAGATGGAAAATGGAAAATCAGCTATGAGGGAGGGATGGATGGACAGTCAAGGATGAGTACACACACAGTGCTGATGACAGCATTCCCTTTCTCTCCCTACAGTCTTCTGCCTTTTAACAGAGAATGTAGAAGATCCTAAATTTTGCTCATTCTATAAACACTGTGGTCCAGCTGAAGTGAAGTAATAGAGCCCACTGAAAGAGAATGGACTGTGGTGTTTATATTAGGTTCCAATTATAACTGAATATGCCATAGATTTAACAACAAACTAAAAATTACAGAAAAAGTATAGGTCTAGGAATACTGAAAACTGAAAAATATTCCTTTTGGTTTCTTTAAAATAAGCAAAAAATTTTTCTTTTACCCCAAGCAAATTATTCTGCCCAGCTTCCAGTTTATTTAAATCCATTTTCAATTGAGTCTCTCTAAAATGAAAAATTAATTTCAAAATAAAAATTCAGAAATGTTCGCTTAGAAAATATCAAAGTGAAAGATTTTGGCATTTTCAAAATGGAACATTTCAGTTTCAAAAGATGTCAAAACAAAATGTTTCATTTTTTGGCTGAAACTATTTGTGTAAGTCAGCCTGAATTTGCTAAAAGATTCTCTCTTCCCACTCAAGAAGGGGTTTTTTTGTTTGTTTGGTTGTTTTTTTTTAGCAAATTTATTATTCAACACTTTTTTCAACTCCAGATTTGATTCTATGTGTGTGGTTTTTGGTGTGGAAAATATTATTTTACTTAACAAGACAAAAGTACATTATCACAAGACAGAAAGCTTGATCTGAAAAAGACAAGAGGTGAGATGGGCTAAGGGAATGATTTTTTTATTAAAGTAAGAGCAGAAATCATCTTACATATACTGCCAGACAACTAAATTTTTGACACACTTGACTTTTTATCTCTCAGGAGTTCAAAATTTGCCCACAATAAGTATGCATATTCTGTACATTATTTCTGCCCCACAGATTCTAACATACTAATGCTTCTGTGCACAAAAGAAAAACAGAAATTCCAGAATTTGTAAAACATTAGAAAAATTAGAAACTCCTTAAAGTACATATTACTCAAAAATCACTGGGAGTTAAAAAGTTTCATGAAGATTTACATCTTCAAAATTTTTATGGGACAAAAAAATAGCAGTAAAGCATGTTTCAGCAGCTGCGCATCTCTCTGCGTGACTATGAACCACTGGTGTTATTTTGTTATTGTTGATCTTGTTGAGTGTAGATGCAATATTTGATGCTAAGTCCTTTCTAGTATTTCAGAAGTTCAACTTACATGTTTTTAGCTGTGTGAAATGCCTGTATTTAACAGTTTTTCTGATCCAACTCACGAATTATATAATATTGATTACTTAATAGTAACTTTTTCAGGTTACAGGTTCACACAGTTGTCCTCGTAAAACAAACAAAATGATTAATTTTCTATAATATTGTATAAGACTAAGAAAAATGACATTTAAAAACTTGTTTAGTTTTTAGGAACTTTAGAAGAGACACCAACTGTCCTGGTTTTCCTAGGTAATTTCTTATTTCCTTCTAACTTCTTCTTCTTTGCTGAACATAGTATGCACAATCTGGGTAAACTATGTACATCTCAGTGAAATGTTCGTCAGGCAGTAAAATCCCACATATATCTCACCTTGGTCTCTTAAATTCATACTGTTTACCTAATTGTGCGTGCCACACCCTTTATGACTCTAATACTACAAATATTAATACAGCCTTGCAAAATTTATTCATTTTAGGTGTCTCTTTGGTACATGATGCAGGAGAGAAATTAAATTTTGAGCTCTTACATACATAAAGGCTTCAAGAGAAAACTATAGTACAATTTTTGTTGCAACCATAATAATTTTCAAATGTTTCCATCAAAAAATATTTAAATTAAGTTACCATAGAAATACTAGTTCACAGTCATGGGTCTAAATATTCTCTGCTTCACTTGTCTACTACTTTGCCTATACTATATCATCAGGCTCTTTTCTGACAGTCAATTGCTTTCCCTTCCATGACATTGCAGCACTTCATTGTCACTTGGGCTCACATAAAGTACACCAGTGGTGTCTCTTCTGCAGCCAGTTAGGGCTTCCGGATGGTTAATATATACGTGTTACTCATTTGGTCTATGCTTGGCCTGTCAGCTTTTCTCTTTAAATGCTATTGTATCAGTGGAAGCTATGACAAATAATCAAAGGCTTTCTAGATTAGAGCTAACCAATACCTTAAAATTTCTATTTGATTTTAAAAGAACAAAAATATTTAGGTTAGTTAACATCAATAAGCTATATTTCCAGTAGCACTGAAATTAGGAAAGGGCCTATGGTGAATCATATACTGTTAGTATGGGTTTTGTTTGATCTTGGTCATAGATGTATTATTTTCTTCTGAAGTCTGAGAGTACTTTATTTGTCAGGTTGAATAGTCAGAGTGAAAGTTGTTCATTGACCTGAAGAAATGTATGGCGTCTTCATGATGATGAAGAACATAAAAGACTCTCCTTCTTGGGAAATACTAGAGTTGATAGGGAGTGTTTGAAGAATAATGTGACAAAGGGCTGACAGAAACATGAACAAAAGGAGGAAAGGAAATAGAAGATGAGAGTCTGAATTTGTTCTCTTTGGGATTTCACTTTTAGGAATTTTAACAAAGAAAGAGTTATTATCTGAGCAGCATAACTTCCTGAACCCAGGTTTTATCTCTTCTTGTCCTTTTATGTAATTGAAGAAAATGCTCTTTCACACAGAAGAACAATGGAGGAACTGAAGGAAACATGATGGACGCAGGAGAAAATCCCTCTAGCACATGGCTTTTCAGTGCTGTTTCTCATGGGGCAGGATGCAGCAACCTCTCACTTGCACCCTAAGTTCACTGATCTTTGGAGGCTGGTTGTCTCCCTCTCAAATCAGGAACTCTTTGTTGTGCTCTTTAAGTGTTCTCTCATTTTTTGCTAGTTGCTACACATCTCAAGAACTGTGTTAATTCTTTCCGCATGTTGTTTGATTTGTGTCTACTGCTTTACTAACCCAGCTCTACTTAATCAAAGAGAAATTCCACCCTACATTCAAAATCTAATTGTAATATTATATACTAAGCCAAATATTTGCTATACTGTATGAAGTCCATACCAGTTTGTTGTTTGTTTTCTTTTCCATGGATGGAGTTATTAGATTGTACATCCCAGTACTGAAAGCTGTGACAGGCAAATAAGTTCTGAAGTTGCGTAATATTTTGCTGGCATTTGTTTTATTATTTCTTCCCTTGGTCTCCTCCTTAACTCTCTCCACCTTAAACCTTAGATTTTGTTAATCTAGTCTAACTCAGATCCTCACCTCTTGCCTGTCTTGGGTCTGGTCAATCTCTTCTGGCTTAGTACATATGAAACAACTGACATCAGAGTGATGAATCTCGTTCCATAGGGGCTGCCCTGCAGCAGGGAGTTTGGCTATTGGAATAAAAAAGTGGAATAAGTGAAGGAGTTATGAGGCCAACAGCAGGACTGCAAAGAACATCTTCAGAGCAGGAACTATGAGCTACATAATTGACTCAGATTCTATCCAATTTCACAACTCACTTTTCCAGCTTTTATGATTAGCTGTGGGTCAGTTCTCTAATTCTGTCACCTTGCTATGCATCTCTAGAACAAAACAGAGTGTTATTTTCCCATAACTGTCATGATTGCACCACTTTATGGATCAAAGTATTCAACCATAAAAATCCATGATTGTAACTGCAAGCTTTAATATAAAAACAATAATATTATGTATGTGATGAGGTGCCTGGCTCCATAGAGAAAAAAAGGAGTAGTGAACCCAAGGAACAAGGTACTTGTCTTCATCAGAACAAGAGCCTGGATGAAGGGTGTCCTCTATGTACAGCTCCAGTAGATTGGTTGGTATAGCAAAATAGCGGTTTATGCTTAATTCAGAATTTCTAGAATGGTCTAAGTTGACAGTAAATTACCAGGTAAAAGATAGATGAAGGGATGTAAGGTGTGTACATACACATATATGCACTTATGATTTGTGAAGTTTGATGAGCCTGAGGACTGTAAAACCCAAGAAAATCAGACACAAAAGAAAAGCTGTTTCCTTTCCAACTTTGCTTTGCAAATATTTAATAACTATGTAGTAAATATTTACTAAGGAAAATAATGAGGAAAATGCTCCTCTGAAGTTTACTGTGCCAAATTTAGAGACTACTCAACCATTAAGTGTGAAACAAGGAGATTTCCTTGATTTAAATGCAAATCTCAACCCAATCTTAACTCGGGAGTCATTAGCAACATGCTATTATAAAAGAAAACATTCAGTGTATTTAGTGCTCAGTTTTCCTGCCATCCTTCCTCCCTCAGTGTACCATTCACCAGGAAGGAGAGGTTTCTACTTGATAAGGCACTGGATAAAAGATGTTACTGGCCAAAATCCAATCCTATCTCTTATACAGGCTTTATGTGAAAGTCTCATGTTTCTTCTGATAGATTTTAACTACTATATGTGTCTGATATCATCATTCATGCTGGCAAGGATGTAGCATTTATACCTACTATGTACCTTTAGAATTGCCAGTATTTATGCAAAAAGTAATACACTTCTTTGTGTGAAATGCAAGCTGTTTTTGCTACAACATGTTAACTGTTTAGAAATGCTCATGACAGAGAGATGCTTAGCTTTTTCTTTTTGTCTGAGATTTTGGCTACAGATTGTTTTAGGGCAATATTTCAATAGTTTTCTGAATATTTAAACTCAGCTCCACAGTGTTGAAGAGTCCAGGCATCTTAGTTTCTGCTCCAGATAAACAAGATGTGTAAGAATTCCCCTGACTTTCAGAATTGCACTTACAGACCTTTTTTCTCATCTTAGCTGATCAATGAAGTGCAAACTCTTCTGATTGATTACAAGTTTCCATTTATACAATGGTCCATCATACCATTTCGGAAGGTCTTGACTATTTGCTATAGATCAGTCCAGGTGTAAAGCCATCTTGCATGAAGGCAAGACTTTAAACACAGATTTTTCAGTTTAATGCCCAATCAATTTCATATGACAGTATAATGGACTGATATAGTTTTTAGGGGATATAAGAGCAGTTTCAAGGGCTGCTCATGAAATAAAAAATAAATACCTTAATGTTATGAAAGAAAGGGACTTGATCATCAAGCTACACATTCCAGCCCTGGTCTGATGTACATGAATGTTCAAAGGTCTTCCATGAAAGTGCTTTTAGGGCTTATTTATCTCTTATAAAGAGGTAAATATAGTATAAAAGTGGGGTGTTCCCAGGCAAGTCAGGTGTGAGCACTTAATCTCACTCTCGGTTTAATTCCCCGGATTCAGCTCTTGTGTGCACAGAACTACCACTAATTGAAAACATTGAGATGAGATTAGACTCCCAGGCTGCTGGGTTGAGGTTTGAATCAGTTAAGTTTTCAGAAGAAACACTAGTACTAGTATCTACCTGTCATATAATACATCTATATACATAGACATACATCTATAAAGGAAAGAGAGTGAAAGGGGTGTATCATTATTTCAGTGTTATTGAGAATAGCTGTCAGTAGAGTTAAATAGAAACTTAAGGTAAACATTTCTGGTCCTTGCATGTTGCCTGCACTGGAATGTAGATTTTTGGCTTCTTTTACAGTCAGATTCATTATTTGAACATATTTATTCATTTTTAATCAGTGCTCTTCATTTTAAAGTAGCTTTGTACTTTCCCTCCATGCCAGCACTATGTATTTTATTTAAAAGTGAATGATAGAAGTGAATATCTGATTATGGAAACCCACTGCAAAACACTGCCTGCCTACTCATTGTAAAAACAAATCAAACATCCAAACATGATTTTTAATACAAGCTTGAGATCAAAGGGCAAAGTGGCTATGTTCTTTGGAAAACAGCAAAGAATCCTTATTTTAATGTATTTGAATAAGGCAGGTGGCACTAGCAAATTACATTACAGTCCCTGGGTAACACAAGAAGGAAAATAAGCAATAAAATACACCTTATTTGAACTCACTGCTACAGTGAATAGTTGTTTTTTTTAAAAAAAAGCTCTGTCCATGTCATTATAGTGTCATTAAAGACAAAAATTGCTTGGCATCTGTTTACATCTTATGACCTTTTCTTTTCAAATAAAGATGCTGTTTCTCTGATCCCAACTTCAGTTTCTGCAAGGAACCAACACACAGCTGTATCTTAGCTAAATCATATTTAAACTGTTTTATGCAGGAGGCTGCCCATTTGCCAAGGCTTCCATGTAGTAAGTAGATAACAGGTACAGGTTTCGTATAGGCCCCTGAATTGATTTGGGGTGTGAATTTTAACCTGCAGAGCTCCCAGGGAATTTGGAATATTTCTAATGGGATGCACGATCCACCACAGCCATCACTGTGGTCAATGGCAGTTCACCACCTGCATTCCCAGAAGTTCCAAGAGGGATGGATGTGAGCAGACCAGAAAATCAGCCAGAGGAAGGAAGGTCAAAAATAGCCTCAGTCGTTGGTCTTGACAGTGTGCAAGTAGGAAATCTGGGGAAAGAACAGAAGATAGGGTAGCGTCTGCAGAGAGATAAGCATACTAGGGGTTAGATTCATGCCAGTGAAGGAAATAATGTTCATTTTGTTGTAGGCAGAGCTGCTGGGAGACTGAAGTAAAAGACTAAATTATTTCTGTTCGTTGCTTGTGCCAGGACTCAAGACACTTTATGCATCGGAGATACAATGAATCCAAATAATTGCCATAAATTACTGTTGGGGTGGGGGAAGGGGAGGAAGGCATGTCAGAGTTTCATGGCATTTCTGTAACTTTTAGTGGAAATACTAATGCATATTACTTACATAAAATTCACCCACATATGCAAGATAAAAATGTGCTACAAAAATACTGGTCCATAAAAATAAATAAATAAATAGACGTCAGTAAAACTGCACTTGATAAAAATGAACTGAAGCCAGAAAAATCTAACTTGACTCACAGCCAAAACACTTCTTTTCTTTGGATTTGGCTCCTAATTGGAGATGAAAATAAAGCAGATGCTAGAAATGTCAATTAAACACATTTTTCAATCTGTTTTTTATACTCTCTAGCTCTTTATATGCAGACAGATTTCTGCTTTTCTAATCACTTGTCCTTATTTTTATTTTTTTAGGAAAGGAGTTATGTTGTTTCCATGGAGCATGACTCAGTGTATAGATGGTTAATATGTTCTTATAAGCCTGTTTTGCATGCCATTTTCCAGCATTTAATAATTTCTCTTATTATTAAGTTAATATTGCAATTATAATTTGTAAGTATTTCTACAAAAACTAGTAGAAATTATTACTACCTCTACTTGCTCCTGTATTACTACTGCTAGTACTGTATTACTTGTTCCTAGTATTATACTACCTATTTGTTCCTGGTTTATAAATACAAATGCAGACTCATTGTAAGATGAGAACCTGAGGAAGTTATACATGAGAGACTTCAAAAATTTCATTTACTCTTCACTGTTTATTCTGTTTGTTTACAGTTTTCTTGCACTAAGCAATATGACCTGAGAATTCTGGTTTATTGTTTACTTCCCTGTTACACGTGTCTTGTGAGGAAGTTTTGCTAGAGTTTTCTCATTAATTCATACATCAAAAACCTTAGAAAATATATAAAAATTGGTTTGTTTTTTTTTTTTTTTTTTAAGGTTGTTGCAAATCGGGAACTCTGTTTGATCTTTTAATTTACATAAAGTTTACTTCTTTGGTAGAATGGTTTGAAAGGCTTGGTGTTCAATATTTTTACAATCTGGCAGCTTATTGTGTAGACACAGATGAATTTGGTGCTTCCCTTCCATGTGATGGGAACTCTGCATGGTCTGGGGTGCTAAAGGGAGGGGAGGAGAGGCTGCACCTCCTTCCTTCCACCACTCCTGCGGGAAAAATGTATTGCAGAGCCACATAGCAATCCGCTACAATATATTGTAGCTCTGGGGAAAATTGGCCTGGACCTTCAAACTATTATTTGCAACTCTACTATTCACAGCTGGAATAGCTATGGGTTTGTTATTTGTAAAACATCCATGAATTTCGCCACAGGCCTTTCTAACAATATTGAAGCATCTGTGAATCAAACTGTTCCCCAGCTGTTCATTCACTACCTGCTGACTCCTCCAGCACCGCAGTCCTATTAATGCTGATGGTTACACCATACTCCTGGTGAGCTCCTGCCACACAGCTCTGCTCTTACTGCAGCTACAGGAGTTAATTCCCAACAAGAAGATGAGTATTATTTCTTTCAACAAAAAGTTCTTACCAATGCTTGGAGTCCTTGACGATGTTTACTGGCAGCTATTGATTTCAACCTAAACTTCAACCATCTTTTGTTCTTGTTTTTTGTAAACCAGTCAGAAACACTCAAGGTGATTTTCTACCTAAGAAAAAGAAAAAAAATAAAATAAAAAAAAAAGTATTTTTATCAGGAAGGGGAAAAATGAACTAAAGGCTGTGGAGGATACAATGAATATCCAACAAAAGTCATTCAGAGTTTATCTTCAAAAGAGCAAATCAGCTCAGAAGTCCTTAATAAATGACCTTATCAATAAACCTCAGAAACTGTAATTTCTTTTTACACTGAGGATATATTTTAGGTTTTATTTAAAAGCTTTTAGTGGTGGTTAAATCATTGTAATCAGTTACTTATTTTTGAGAAACATATCACATTTACAGATTGGTGAAGACTGAACCTTTAGTTGGCTCTTTGTTAGATGAGAGCACTGAGATCAGAGACTAACCAGTGTCTACACACTTGGAGAAAATTCCTTTGCTTTTCAAGAGTACATAGTGTTATTTTAAACTACTAACACATGATATCTGAAGACTGTGATGCTCAGATAGGAATCCAGAGGTTTAGGAGTTCTCCCAGGTTTCACCTGGTTGTGTCCAAGGCCAAATCTTACTGCAAAATCTTAATGACTTTTGTATGCTTCATCATGAAAGACAAAGTCAAGTTCTTCTATTTTAAAAATCTTGAGCAAAATTAATTAGTCTGTGTTGTCAATCAAGGAAATAGATCATCTTCCTCTATGTGATGGAGAAGTTCTAGTGCCTCCTTGCATTGGAGCAGAAACTAGTAATTTTATGATGAGAACGGCCATGCCTGAAGTATAATGGGTTCTTACTGACTTTAAGGGAAGTTTTGCATCTGACCATGATGAAGTCATCATTTTCTTTATTCTCAAGAGACCTGCAGATTTTTTTCAAGGAAGGAGCTCGCACCCTATATGCTAATTCATTATTTAAGCTACCTTAGACTTCTTAGGTGGCAGTGAAAGTGTAAAAGCAATTAGTGAACTGAAAGAAGGTGGAATTGCTTTCTCATAATTTTTTTTAATCTTGTTTCCTGTCAAGGTAATTTTGTCATGGGAGATAGCAGCATCCTCTTGCTATTCATCTGTCTACCTGGGCAGGAGGAGAAAGATGAGATGCTATATACATCTTGTCTGATACAGCCTTTGAAGAAAGTCATCAAACACTAGTGACATGCACCCTCTGGCAAATGTTGCTGCCTGGATTCTGAAGCAAAATGGGACTGATACATGTGACTTAGCTGGGAAAGATATTTTAACTCTGTTTTACAGAGGAAGTGTGCCACAGATGTGAAGAGTTAGAGTTTCCTACATTAGGTGTGTGACTTTTTTCTTTTTTGTATGTGATCAAATTTATTTTTATTTTTTTTATTATCATTATTATTACTACTACTACTATTACTACAATGACGACAAAGACATTTTTTACTAATATTTACTCTGGGGGGATAAATTCACAAAAATACTATGCCAATCATTTTATTCTGGGCAGTGATCTTCAAGCTCTCATTAAGGGAACTTCATGCAATCTTCACAGATGACACTGAATATTGTGGTTCTTTATTTCTTAAGATACGTCCCCAAGATTTTTTTCTCTATGAACATTTGATATCTTCAGGAAAAAAATAAATGTTCTGTGTCACTTCTTTGTAACTCCATTTCCAGTGACAGCATATGACCCAAGAAGAGGTTTCAGTCCTTAAAATTCATAGAGGAAGAACTGATCAGTTGTGCAAAATCTGCCATGGTTCCATTTTGGTTTGAATTTAAAAAACAAAACACAAAAAGAACCCCAAAACCTAATATTTATTATTTTTTCTAGTTTTGTTGTAATTTTGTCTTTGGTATTAGGATACCTAGATCTATAGTATCATCTTGGATCATTTAACAGTGAAGGGGACCTATTTATTTATTTTGGAGTGGTCATTTATTCCCTTTTCTTTATCATTCTTTAGGTTTATATTCTGACCTTCCACAACTAAAGGTACTGGGTGGTTTAGCTTAAGTTCTCTGAGGAAGTTTTTATATCAGTTTTTTTATCAGAGGCAATACCAGAGAATTCAAATCACTTCACCTTTGTTTCAGAGATTTTTAGCAAGTTAAAATATTACAGATATATGAGAACATTTGACATTCATATTTTTTTTTCCCACCCCCTGTAACATTTCTGCTATACTGATATAAATGAAGATATACTGTAAACGAGGGAAGATATTTTTCGTCCCATTGTCTTGCAATGCACTTTGATGTATATATTTAGTAGAGAAAATGGGAACAGAATACCTAAGTGGTAGCCATGCTTCCTACCATTAAAAAAGTTATTTGTGCAGGTTTTGTCCATGGCTGCCTGGCATCCCAGCTCTGATATTACACCTCCATCCACAGACTGCTGCTGGACCAGTTCTTATTGCTGCAACAGTCCGCAGACACACCAAAGCCCCTCTCCAGGATCGCTTAACAACAATTAATGAATGCTCATCTGCGTGTCTACAGTTCTTGTCTTTAGATAATATGTTGAAAAAGTTTTTTATTTTTCTCAATGAATTAGTGAGCATTTCTGTTCACTCCATTTAGAAGCTGAAGATTAAGAGGAACATCATACTGCAGGTATTATTAGACAAAAACAATGGATATTAAGCCATTATTTGTACATTAGCAAGTTTTCCCCAGGTAGGTTTTATCATTTCAAGACATTTTGTTTTGTGTTGTTCTTCCTTTCTTTGTCTAATCACCTCTAAAATTATGAACACTCCAAGAATAAAACATCCTGAATAGCAAAGCAGCTTGAAATATTCATAACTAAGAATGCAACTGGTAATGCTCATAAACAAAGTTGTTTGGAGACCCCTTTATTAATTTTTAATTTATTTTCAGTCAATTCCTTATTACTTCCAAATTCCTGTAGGGGATTCTGTTAATTAGTCATGTGTAAAATATTCATTAAAAACAGCTTCCTATTTTCTTCTTTTATTGCAAATTTACATTTCTAATCTTATAACCAAAATAAATGCCATTGGGTAGAGAGACCACATTAATTTTGATCAACCCCTTGAAATAGAAACCCAGAGAACAAAAGCTATGGTAATAAAATCATAGTTACAATGTGATTCCAACTCACTAGAAACAGGTATGCACATTTCAAACTGTTGTCTACCTGAGATAAAAGCAATAGACATTCTAGATTATTTTAGGAATTATTTTTAGGGGAAAAAAAAAAAAAAAAAAAAAGAACAACAAACAAGCCAGCAGAAAATCACAGCCTTCCATTGACACTTTCCATGGGCATTTACCCTTCTGAATTTGATAGATCTTGGTATAGAAAAATGATACTACTTTTGACATCTGGCCCAAAAATGGAGGCAAAATTATTTATTTCCAAACAAATTGAAGTTAAGTTTTTTTTCAATCTCACTTTTTATCTAATGATTAAGTAGAGGAAATATGCTCTTGTGATTTAGTTGGATGATTGGGTCTCAGAGGTCTGAATTCAGTTTTACTTCTGATTTACAGTCACTTCCTGGCAACTCACTTAATCCCTCTGGACCTTAGTTCTCGCCATGACTCATATTTCTGGCCTTGCGAATCTTTTGTTCTTATACTCAACTTTAAATATGTGATGAGGCCAGTGGAAAGGATTGATTAGTATTAGTAGTAGAAGTTAAACATGTGCACAAATGTTTCTGAGGTCAGAATCTTTGAATTGTCTGTTCTAATGGATAGGAAAAAGAGATGTTTCTGTCCTTTCAACTGTGTCAAGCAATGTGGAACATCACTATGTTTTGGACCATAATCTTGTAATATTATCTTTATATTATGTTATTCCATTTATATTATATTATGTTATGTTATAGGACCCTTCTATGGAAGTAAGGCTAAAGCAATGTTTCTTCTTTTTCTCATCTGCTTTGGTATTTATTAGTATAAGCATAGAGGAAAATTTCTGATGAACCTGTATTGATAAAAATTCTGTGTGCAGATCAGAAGCCAAGCCCATAGCCTGGCAAAGATCTCCATAAAATCAGGGGCTATTCTTTTCTCACAACGGGGCACATCTCACACAGATGTCAGGCATATGGTTAATCTGCTAAAATAAAGCCAGCTTGGTGCTTCTTTCTCTTTTGTTATCAGGATGGCAGACACTCGAAAAGAAAATGTTGTTATTCTTCATTTTGCTAGAGAAAAGACACTAAAAACCCAGGGAGAAATACTCTGGAAATGGTGCCTACTGTCAAGTAGCAACCTCTGAGAATATAAGTCATGGTAAAATATTGGCCAAAGTCACAGTCTTTACTCTTTAATCTCTTTTTACACTAAATACAGAGATGTTGATGTGCTTTCCTGCTAGGCAGAGGAGATTGGAAAAAGTTAAAAAAACATCCTGTTAAAGGAATGGGAATACAGAATTTTGTATATACAAAGGAAGAATCAAGACAACAGCAGACAACAATAATGGGTATTCCAGTTCCAGCAGATCTGGACTGGAACAAGAATGACTGGTTTCTGAATGAGCATATTGAGGCAAATCAACATAACTTTACTACTGCCAGCATTTCTGCTTTTGAAAGGTTTTTTTCCCCCCATCAAATCGATCCAATTGTAAAAAAGCAGGGCTGGTTCAGAGTATTCACAGTGTCTCCTGTGAACTGTTATCTGCTCTTCTGGGGGTACCCTGCACACCAGAAAGGTGACCAGCATGGGAAACAATAAGGCCAACAACCCAGAAGGCTCTTCCCTACATAGGAAGAAGCATCTGAAGCTAAACGCAGCAGTAAGAGCTTCAGGATGTTGCAAGACACTGTTGAACCTTCCCCCCTTCACAAGTGCACACTAAATATTTCACTCTCCAAGTAGTTACACTTTGTTCTTCTCCCAGCCTGGGCATTATAGTGGAGGATAAAGGATGGGGCTATGTGGAATGGTATTATTGGCAGGCAAAGAAGAGCTTTTATAAGGCTGTTGTGGAAAACGAAGGCTCAATTCCATCTCAACTAGGGAAATTGCATTTCACGTTAGATTTCCATTTCATGAACCGCTTCTCCCTTTGTGATGTCATTTACAAAAAAATCCACTTGGACATAAAATGCGTACTTTGTGGTATTCTAAATATAATTGAGGCAATTTATAATTGTTTTGAAGCTTCTCTCTGGATCAGGAGTGTTGCTGACCTGAATTCTCCCACTCAGTATTGCAAGCAGTCTGTCGTACTCCTGAAAGTGGTTAGAAACTCTAGACAATCCTGCTTGTTAGCGTTCTGTACTCAGCTCATGCAGGTATACATTACTATGCAATAAGTATAGCTTATGTCCCCAAGTATTCATCCCAGGAGAAAAGTGGCTTTTCAATGATTTTTTAATGTGTATTCTTCCCCTACTTTATTCACTACGTTTCCCCCATCATTATCTTAGTAATAATTTTCTAAATAACACTTAAAAAATGGATTTATAAATTGTGACTCACCACCTCTTCCATTCCTTGACATAAGAGTTCATAACTGTTGTTTCATCAAGACCCAGAATCCTCCTCAGACACATTTAATGTATATAACATCAACTCTAAGGAAATAATTATTTATTGCTGCTCCCAGTTCCAACAACTGATTTGATCAAGACCAAATTAATCACTGCCTTAAAATCATTAGAGATTATGTAGTACAGTGCTGGCTGAGCTGAACCATGACTCGGCCCTATAATACTCTATCTGAAAACTAATCACCATCCACCATATCATCATCTTGAGCCAGCAATTCATCTCTATTATCTCAGTGGCTCTTCTGATTGCAACTAGATCAAAACATCTTGCTGAAGTCCAGAGTAATTTTACCTTGTCCTTTTTTGCCCAATTTAGTATGTGGAAAAAGTCGATCGGTAATGTTAGCCTCAGTTCAGCAAACCCAGGCTGACTCCACTGACATGTTTTCTACTCCATCAGTTCTCATAAATTAATTCCTCTGTGATCATTTCAAGTTCTTCACCTGGAACAAAATCCAGGTTAAAAGTTTACATGTCCTGGTCACTCATCCTTTCCTCTCTGTTCAAACTTGAGCACTACATTTTGTTCAACATTTGGGTAGTGGAGCCTCGTCTGCAAAATCTGTCACATGCTTTCTGCTAATGTCTCTGCTCGTTCCTTGTCCCCAAGGAGCAAAGTCCTTCAGATCCCAAAGTCTTCTTTCATTAACTTCTCTTAAGTATATGTTTACATTTCCTTTACTGAAGCTGAGTTTTATATTATCCTGTTGGTTTCTTGGATTTTGCTGTCCATACATCTCTGCTTCTGATTCTTTTCTATTAAAAGTATGAAGAGAAGTATTTACACAGGAATTTTGCCATGCCTAAATCCTTGGTGGTTGTTTCCCCTTCTCTTGTTATTCAGAAATATTACTTAGTCTTTTGTTTTTCTTTCCCCTGGACATTTTTGAAAATTACCTTCTTTTCCTTTTTTTTTTTTTTTTTTTTTATTACTGCAACACACAAGAGTTCATTATATTTTTAGGTATCTCATTTTCCTCCCTCAGTTCTTGACTGCTAGCAGATATTTCAGGCATGTTAGGGGCATTTTTAATCACATTCACTGTCTCTCTCTCTTAAGAAGTCTTATGCAAATCTGTTCTGTATTTAATACACTTCTGTTCTGAAGGAGAATGGTTTTAATGTTTTACTTGAAATTCTTCAAATACAAAATCCACAATACTAAAATGTTAAATAATGAAAAGTGTGACTTCACATCAGAGCAAAAGTTTTAACAGGGGACTTCCATAGGTCTCCATGAAATCATTAAGAAAGGAACTGTGAAATATATTATTCCTGTGGCAAACTTACAAAGTACATCTCTTTTGATGCATTGTGTATGTATCTGTACAGGAACTGAGATCATTTCCAAGTAGGCTTGTATTTCAATTCTTTTTCCCTGTCAATCCAGTCAGCCAGTACAGGAACAAGGGACAAGTTGGGAGGGTTGAGTGCAGAAATGGCTGCTTTAATTCTCTGAATGGGGTTTGGTGAAGGTTTTCCATTTTTAATGTTTCCTGCATATTGCCGATTCCTTTTACCTACCACTTTATTACTGATTTCATGCTTGTGTACTAGAAGGATAATTGTACTAGGAATTGTATACAAAATATATGTTAATTTTTTTCAAGGATATTGTGTGTATGCTGTAGGCTATAATTGTTTTGGAAGATTGCACTAAATTAGACAGAGTACTTAGATTCAAAATGAGATGATATTGTGCCCTTTAGGACTCCAAAGATGTATATTCAGATCCTGCCTTGACAGAGTCTTCCTACATAACCTTGGCATGTCCCCTCATCTCTGTGTTCTTCAGCTTCCCAGCTACCCAGCCAAGATAGAAATACTCCTCATCTTTTATCTTTTTGGTGTAGACTGTAGCATGCTTATGTATTTTGCTTGATTTTTCCCCAGAACAGTCACCTTGATTTTAGTGGGATAACTTTAGTGCATGAAAACTCAGTCAAAGGCAATTTTTTTTTTTCTCTAGAACTAGAGCTCATCAGCTGTTTATGAGGTATACAGAGATTTAACTAAAATAATTTTAATGCTGTATGAATTACGTGTTCTTCAAGAAAACACTAAACATTTTTCTAACTAGTATGTCCTCATTACAAAGCTGGAATTGAATGACATTAATCTCTGAAAAGAAAACCGTCTGTTAATTTTCTTATACTTTGTGCCAAAGGCATAAATTTTGAACTTTTCCCCTTGTAAGCTTAATTCCTTTCATTTAGCCCATAAGATTACTGCCCAGTTGTTTTCTTTCCAAAGTGTATTTCCCTGTTACGAGAAGACGTGTTATTTTTATCTGAAGTGCTTAATATACCATATTGTAAAAACTTTCCCAGAAGAATCAATCTTCAGCCTTAAAGGTTATTTCACTTTAGTGCGCAATATACCACAATTTCTGCTGTGTTTGATCCATTTGAGCTGTGGAGTTGGTAAAATTATACATGGTTTATACTACATGGAGTTTTAATGTTTCACACATTAGCTTTTAAAAATTGCCTTCATATTCCCTATATTGATTTTTGTGGGTCCCAATGTACAGTACCCGCTGAGTGGCTTTGCCAAACTCTCCTGATGAAAAGATGATATAGAAATCCTCATCAGGGGCAAAGACAACCACAGATTAAAAAAACTAGCATTCAGTTGACCATTTTTTTCAAGCCTCATTGTAGGCTTTTTTTTTTTTTTTTTCTTTTTATGATGGCATGCACAGTATAACTGCCTAAGGGCATGCTTATTATAGACTGTATTTTAAAGCTGATTAAAAATAAATTCTCCATGCCTGTCTGAAACGTATTCCACAGAGAATCTCGTCTCATATCGAACAAGTAAAAGGATCTGTTGCTTAGTTAACTAGGTTCACCTTTTACCTCAGCACACATTTAAAAACTCATATCAAATTTCCATTACACTTCATTTAATATCCAGTATTTCTGCTTTCATCAGAGAAGGCATTATAATGACTGTGACTTTGAAAAGTTTTATAACCAATATGTGTGTGTCTATATATATATTTATGTTTTATTATATTTTATTTATAATCCATATAAAAATTAGGCTATCAAGTCTGACAGAAAGATCTTGGTACCATAATAAACAGACTTGTCTTCACAATCACTCTGCAGCACATAGGACTTGGCAAACTGTCAGATGGCAGGATGAAGAGGTAAAGCGCAGAATTTGCAAATTCTGGCCATGCACGTGGGAATAGGTTCTGGGCTTTCCAAGAACTTGTGGAGAAAATGAAACTTGGCAGGATCCATGCAGAAATTCATTTCATCTGTTTTCATTTTACACTATCTGTCATCTAGTTTTTGATCACTAAATGAAAAAGAAAAATGAAAATCTGCCATATGTATTCTATAAATTTCAATTTAGCTATCAGGTGTCACACCTGCCACAATTTTGCTTTTTGCTGCATTTCAGACAACAGACATAATCATTTGTTTATGTTACCAATGTTGGTTTGGGAAAGTTTATTTATGGTAGTATTTGCAGTAAATCTGCTCATTTCCAACCATTGCTGTATAAACCCACCACTTGAAATATAGACAGTTATGTCAGTTTGTCTAGGAAATATATTGTATAATGTTAATTAAATGGCAGTATTTATACTCTGTGCTCCTCTACTGAAATGCTCTGAGCCCTGAAACTGGCTGCTGTGACATTTTGAACAAAGTCACGCTATACAAGTTTCAAGCCCAGATTCCCTTAAACAGGGAGGGATGGATTATATTTCCCATTTCTGATTTGTCTGTCCTCACCAAGCACACACTGGTTGCCCTGTTAGGTCGGGTGGGCAGCCAGGTTTGCTGCCCACCACCTCTCCAAGGGACTCATTTTCCTTGATCCTGAAGGGTTCATTTGGGTGAGGTCAGTGATGGACTGGTGGCTGTGTGGCCATTTAGAAATTTCATGTTGCTGCACTTGCTTTGGCTATGAAAACACCGGCTGGGGCTAGCCCCTCATCACCCACCCCTGGGTGCCACAGCCCCACCACAGCTTTGGGCTTTGGTCCCTAAGGCATTGCCCACACCTTCCCCACACCCACAAAGCCTCAGTGCACCTGCACTGTAACAAGTCACTCTCTTTTTACTTAATCTCTCCAAACCTAACTGTTCATACCTTCTGAAGGAGGACTCTGTGTAGGGTAAATTTATGCTGTTATTAGCCAGCAGGATTAATAGTAGCAAGTTATCTCTCCATGAGCTGTCAAATATATTTATGCTGGCACTTCTTCCCCAATCATGGTTGTTTTTTTCTAGAAAAACATAAAAAATAAACTTGAAAAATTCATAAATAAATTAATCTCCTTGCCAAGTATCAGGAGAAAGCTAGAGGTAGGTCAAATTCTGTTGGTAAACACTGATTGGGTGGCAATGAATTTTTCCTTGGTTCCATTTCAATTTCTCTGAATTGTTTATGTCAAGGAAAGATGGATGGAAATTTAAATAAGAACTGAAACAGAAGTCAAAATACTGTGCTCTGATTCAATATCTTGATATTTCAGTATTTTAAATTGAAAGGATTTTTCTATTTGAAGAGTTTTTTCTTTACTATTTTAATTTTTAAAATTATATGTTTTCAGGCAGTTCATGCTTTCTCATTTTGATGTAGGTTTTTTGGAACTGTTTCAGGCTTTTTGGAATTTCTGGAAAATCAGAAAAGCTTCATGTGGTTATACACAGAGTAGAAACATAAGCCTATTGACTTACCTTTTTTATTTCCCCTTATTATTCTCTTCTTTAAGGAATAAATCTCTGAACTACAATGTAAGACCAGGTACGCAACACAAAATGCAAGCATAATCTATTAAATATTATTCCAGTAATAAAACACAAGTCATATAGCAGTCATATTAATGAAACAGCATGATACCATGCATCATGCTACATACCTGAGTTTGTTATTTTGCATTACAGGATCGTGAATTCTTTTTTTCTTTTTTTAGTTGGGGGTGGAGGGAAGATTAACAAATGCACTCTAGTTCAACTTTAATTTATACCATAATTTTTAATGACACTTCATTGCAGGATTTTATACTTGTCCTTGGATAGATAAAGATTTTACAGGCTTTCTATTAATTACCGTAATTTTGAAAAGTTCTGATTCATGCTCTGATAAATGTTGGTCCAGTATTTGAGAAAAATATAATTCACTTTGAGGAAATAAATGAGAGGATTCATAGGGCGAAAGTGAACATCTGTAGAGTGACTTACTTAATATATGATTTTTGAAACTAACCCCCCTGAGTTATAATGAGAAGGCAGCTGTGGGGGAAGTTGTCATATTGCATACCAATAAGCATTGTGCAGATGGGCCAACATTCTCCTTGCACACATACACCCATACACTCTGTCATACCCATCCAAAGGTAAGTACATCACTCAGTATGTGATTCATAAATTTGTTAGCTTCTTAGAGCAGAATTTTTTTAAAAAAATGTCATCATATTAGTGTTAAAACTTACTTGGCAATTAAATTAAAAAAACAGTTAGTCTAAGGTACTGCTTTTTTTTATTTATTTATTTCTCTTTGATTTCCTGGTATTTCACAAGCTTATGTTTAATAGGTTTTATTGTAATTTCTTTCATGGAACAATGGCAAACCTTTGTACTTCAATTATATTCAGTCGCTGCCAGCTCCGCCTCTTGCTGTTGTACACCTCTGCTGCCTCAACAGTTCAGCTGGTGACAGCAGTTCCAGCGCCCCATTGTCAGCCATTTTCCAGCTCACCATATGAATCAGACTCTTTCTTGTGTGCCTTTCAGAGGAAATCCACTTAAATGTAAAAATATACAGTGTATTATATCTGCACATCTAAGGAAGCTGAATCACCATATATCTATTAATAAAACTGTTGAGTCTCAAGCATATAAGAGCATGTATCTCCTGCTTTTTTTAACAGGACAGATTCAATCAATTAAACACTAATGCTCTATTCATAGCTCAGGTTTTTTATGGTACAAAGATTTGCATTCCAATTAGTGCTCGCAAAGCAAGTTTTCATGTTAAACTGATCAGTAGTATTTCCCCCTCCTCAGTGACTGCCTAATTCCATTGAGACTGCAACAATGTGTCAGGAAGAGCATCTCTGTTACCTTTTGATTGAACAAAACTCTCTTAGGTTTCCTTTGAAATCTTGAGGGCTTGTCACTTGAGGTGTTATTTTTTTAAGCATGAACAAATCTTGTCAGCCTAAACTGAGAAATCAGCTGTATTTTATCAGCAGTTTGGGATCAAACTTCACATTCAGTATTCAGCACTGGGTGCTGTATGTGAGACAAAATTAGAGGTCACAGTCTGCTTTAGGAAGACCATCTCTGGTGGCAGGGGGGTTAAGATTCTTACTGTTTACAGAATATGTTTACAAAAAAATAACTCAGATACTTCCATTTGTCTGATATATAAAGTGCTTAATATCTTGCAACACTTGCTTATTTATGTAGGCACATTAAGTTGAATTAACTTACAGCTTCTTTGACTTAAAGTACCTTGAATCCATACACAACTTTTTAAAGAGAATTAATTGGCATCATAGGTCTTTTGTAATTAATCCTCCTTAAGGTTGAGGTAATGCTGCTTTGCAGCAAGGTCTATCACTTACCCAATTACACACTGATTGCTGCGCTCCCTAGTCTTCCATCTGGACATCTGTAGAGCTCTGGGACTCAAAGAGCTGCATGCTCAGTCCCATCTGGAGGAGTGTCATGAAAGAAAACGTCTACAAGTTGTTGTTGGAGTAAATAAAACTGAGATGGCAATTCTTGTTCCTACTCCTGGTGTCAAGTCAAAGGAAAAATGCTCTGTGATAGTGACTGAGACAGGACAGGACAAAGCCTCAATCAGTGCTCCCAATACCAGCCTGTGTTCTTGGGAAACAGAGAGTACTTTGGTAGGCCATTCTACCAATGTACACAAACAGTGTGTTTACCAACGCACTGGAAAATTTCTCACAAATTACTGTAACCTGACAGGCAGCCAAAAACAGGTGACAGGCTCCCAAGATACCATAAAGGGAAGAAAACCACCCTTTCTACCTACATGCTGAGGTTTGATCAGGAGGTGACTTCTAACAGTGATCATAAATTATATGACCTGGCAGACAAGTGAGACCTCTTCATGCACAGTCATTTCTGAGTCTGGGCTGTGGAGCTTGTAAAAGCCATGAATGGAAGCAGGGTCCCAAGACTGAGCTGTATGTCAGTGCTATAGTGCAGAGAGAGCATCGGGGATGAAAAGCTGCATGGCATCCACAGATCAGAATGTAGAGAAGTGGGAATTGATGGGCTAATGTCTGAACTAGGAACACTTCTAGGTAAATTTTAATAATTTTTAAAACATACTTTGTACTGTGGGTGTAAAATGAGATGTGATTGTGGGTATCACAAAGACCTGCTCATGGCAAAGCAGATGGTTTGTTTTAGCATGCTCATTTTCAAGACAGGTTTTATCCTTAGAATTGTCCTTCTAATGAGGACTTCTTCCATTTCTGAGACAATTTCTCACCCATTGGTAGCACAGTATATTAAAGGCCTAGCTGAATTTGCTTAATGCCTGTAGGGAACATCCAAACTACCCAGTACAGTCCCTGCTTGTTGCTTCCACCTTTCAAGTTTTTTCTTTTTTGGTACTGTAGGCAAAAAGGGTATCCCACTGCTTGAAATTTGGGGGAGAAAAGGGGTTTTCACATGGATATTCTGTCACTTCAAATGAGCACCTAACAGCTTAGTGGGATCATCACTTTCTTCAGCATAAAATTCTTCAGTACAGACTGTTCTCCCAGGCTTGCATCCTACAAGGCATTCACAGCTTGCTAAGTAAAGCAGCAATGTTGCACTTTGTGAAAACATTTGCAGAGAAATGCCTCCAAGGAAGCAAAAAAAAAAAAATTACAACACACTGCTTTTTACTTCATCCTCCAGATTTTCTTCTCCTGAAACCATAATGCTACTCCTCCAAAGCTACAAAGCCAAATCCATCTGACTGTGTGAATGCCAATACAAGACATTATCCTGTTTATATTAAAGACTGCTGTAAGTGAGCAGTGTGTCTTCCAGGCTGCTCGCATGGCAGTTTAGAAATGGAGCTGGCAAAACACAGCTGAGTTATGGGAGAAGCATCATGGCAGTTTAACACAGCAAGTCTCAGGCCTCCTGCCAGTTCTAGGAGGCATTCATAAAGCACAGTGAGAAAAATCACAGAGCTGACATGCAAAAGTTTGCACTGGGTTCCTTGCCAAAATTGCCAACTATGAAGTCAAACAAACAGAATCTGTAAATGAAATGGTTAACATGGGAATTTATATGTCAGCTTTAGGAAGTGGTGTGGAAGCCTTTGCTTCCATTTAACATAATCAAGCACTGGCTCCTTCTCCTCATTTTAAAATCCCCATATAGACAAGCCTAGTATGATAATAAAATAGCAAGATAGCTTAAAGTTTATACTTTATTTTTACCCAGAGTATATTAAATTAGATTTTTTTTTCCTTTTATACCTTACACCAGAAAGCAAGAAATAGTAAACATTTCCCATTTCATCTAGCATCTCGAGAACATACATAAATATATATTTTGAAGAAATACTTAAAACATCTTTTTCTTATAATGTAGGCCGGTGTGAGAACCCTGAGAAAAGAATAAATTACAAGCATGCATAACAACCACACGTCACTTTAAAAATGGTGCAATAGCTAAGCATGAAGGGAAGAGTTAAGGGATTATATGTGGAAGCAGTAACTCTAAAATTTGTATTATTCTAGGTTTAAGTCCCACCATTATCATTATTTTTAATGGTGTTTTTATATTCTGTTGAGTAATAGTTTGTCCACATCCTGGCTTTTATCGAAGGAACTGCTTGTGCAGCAGTTGTGCTGGCAATAACCTCTAATACAGTTATAGTCGCTTAATTAAACAATTTGGAAGTTTACTTTAGGTGACATTTAAAATTGAAATTCCATGTACGTTTTGCTACCATGTTCTCTCTTGGTATTGTTCAGTAAAATGTTGTATTCAAGGAAATCCATGAAATTACAATTCAAAGACTGTGATAAGAATGGATTAGTTTTGTACCATTTTTAGCTCTCATTACAATTTTTGTTGCAAGACTAAGTCTACAGATTGAGTATAAAGTATATCAGGCTTTAAATTCAGTGATAAGTCATTGTTAGGACAGAGAATTTTGTGATAACACAGGCAGAAGATTAATCCACTCTGATGACAGCCTTGCAAGTCTATGAGGAGCAGAACACAGAGCAAGATTTATCCATCTCATTGACAAAGACAGTAAGGGGAATGGGAAATGGAACAAAATGAGTCCATTTGCATGACAACTTAAGTCTATAATCATATGGTTCCACTCAAATCCTACAGTAATGGGCCATAAAGAAAAAAGCATAAACAAGACACATCATTTAAAACTATATTGTACTCATCAACCTTTTCAGTGTCTGTAGAAAACATAATCAGGGAAGAAAAATTAATTTCAGACGGCTAAATTACACTGTAAATGCAGAGGGGATGCAACAGAATTGTTCAAACAAAGTTATTCATGTGGCTTTTATAAGTTTGAATAAATTCATTCTGCTCTGTATTCACAAAGATGAGACTATCAAACTAGATCCTCAGCTTGCATAAAGAAGCATAGTTCCCTTGACTTCAGTGAGCTCAAAATCTTCTCAAAATCTCCAAGGAAACCTTCTTCCTGATAGGGAGGCTTTGAAAATACTGAAATAAAAGATAATTCGATACCTAGGGGAGAATTCTAAAGAATGGAGATTGGCAAACAATGTGAAATATAGAATAGCAAATGTACATGTGCATCTTCCACATCCCTGTAGTTCCCTGAAACACACTGGAACTTCTCACACATATCCATTTGTGTGCTCAGATGTTCCTAGGACCATGGCCGTAACATTGTAAACTAGGGATTTGTGAGCTGAAGTCCAGCACATCATCGTTTGAATTAAAGCTACTGTGATGAGTGTTAGGATTATAACATATATAGTATATCATAAGTATACTGTAAATCTGTAGTTATTTTATTCTTTAAGTAAATAAAACAATGCAAACAAAGGCATAGGCACCAAGTGAATATGATGTCATTATTAGAAAGCTCTTAAATGCTTTTTCTGAAGGTCAAAATCAGAATTACACTAATTTAGTCATGAACTTTTGCACTTTCTCATCTAAACAATGGATTCTTATTTTAATTTCCTTTTACTTTAAATACAGGCATTTCTGTGAAGGAAGTTACATATGAATATCTGCACGTCTCCTTTCCTGCAACCTTATAAAAAAAGCTGTCTCATATGGTATAATCAGCAATGAGTATGCCACATACACATAGCAGTAGTGTATTTGAAAATATTTAAAATAGTTAATCTGAAAACATCTGAATTAGTAAGTGAAATCTTCAGTGTACCAGTTCAAGCAGTACATGAATAGACTTGTATTTCAGTTCTTTTAAAGAACAAGTCTTATAGCCATGCATAAGCAAAATTTCCACTAACTTCAGCTTACAGGCTGGAATTTATTCAGGAACTGCCTGCCATACCTGGATGTTCACATACTGAACCATATATGACTGAGGCAAATATATATTTCTTGCTGCTTTTTCAGCATTGCAGACTATATTCCATTCTGTTTTCGTCATTATACTGATGTGCAGAACAGACCTTAAAACAATTTAGGCTAATCACTCAAAAGGCCAAATGGTCCTCTGTGAGTATGTGTGTGACAGCTTCAACATTGTGTTCACATGAACCTCAATGTGGAGCATAGATTTGAATTTACTGAAGCAACTGAAGAGGCTCTTGTCCTTATATATGCACTTAATATAGTATCAATGATACTTAATAAGGAAAAAAGGATGGGGGAGAAATCAAACTCACCAGCTACCTTCATTTGACCTCTTCTTGGTATATGAAAGCCAAATCAATTTAATTTCCCTGATACAACGTTTCTCATGCATTACGTCACAGTATTGCAAATTCTCTGCCTCATTCATAGGATTTGCCTCTCTGTTTTCCATTTCTAGCATCTAGGTGAATTTCAAATATAACCTTGATCTAGGTTAGCGCTGCTGTGCAACACATAACAGAAGTGGTAACAGACTAGATGAGTTCTTAACTGTTATTATAAAACATCTAATTTTTTTATGATTTTGATTTATGACATATCTCATGATGTTTTAGAAACACACAGGGTAACATTGAAAAAGAAGCTGTGCCTCATGTAAGCAGCTCAATCTCTGCTGTATGGGTGAGAGAGACTGTTACTTCCTGAAATGGCTGCAGGGGTCCCGTCAAGTCCAGTTACCTGCCTGGGGTTTTGCCTGGGTGTGTAGCTGTGGAGGAGAGCAGAGAGAGAGCAGAGCAGGTAGTAGGAGCTGCATATGGCTCATCTGACCAATACCAGGTAGCACCTGTACAATGAAACCTGCTGGGACTCCATAATCCCCTCCTAGATGAGACTGAACCAGAATGCCAGGGTGCATGGAACAGCCAATCAATAAGCCAAAACAGTTGGAAATATGGGATTGGTCAGGAGCCAGTGCAGATGGCAACGGAGGGCTGGTCAGGACTGCAAGTCTTTGCTTGGCATTGGGTGGGTACTGATACAGATGGCGAATGGGATATGTCAGAAATGCTGTTCTCTCCTTACTTGTCTTGTGTCAGATTGCCTCTGCATGAGCAAAGAAGTCTTCCAAAACATACTCTTAGCTTCTGGGACTCTGTCCCCTCTCTAAAGATATCCCCTATACCCCTGAAATATGAGATTTGTCTAGAAACATGCAGGTTGAATTTTATTTGGAGGGATTATTTGTATAGGGGAATAAAATGTGAATTTCCTGCATGCATTTGCACTAGTAAATCTTTAGCACTCAATTGTTTGCAGAAAGTGAACAACGACTAGTCACGAATGCTGTCAAGGTGGAATTTGCTTTTAACTTCAAATGAATATTCATGAATAATTTCCTCCACTGTTTGCTCACCACTCATATTTAATGATATGGGAAATGGGATGAATAACAAGGTGCTGAAATTTGCTGACAATACACTATTATTAAGTTAATATAAACCAAGGAGTGAAGTAAGGAATTTCAGGAGGATCTAATAAAACCTGAGTGACTGAATAACAAGATACCAGATGAAGCTCAATGAAGACAAGTATAAGATAATGAACATTGGAAGAAATCATTTGAAGTACTTGCAGGTATTGATGGGGCATTAATTAGTTCTAAGCTGTCTGGGTTAGGATGGACATACTGTCCAGTAGCAGTGAGGAAGGAAAAAAGGCTGCAACCACTCCTGGGGAAGAGTGAGTCCAAATCAGAAAGATCTCTTCAGTCCTACTTCAGCCGTAAGCAAGGCTAATGTAAAATGGAAACAGTGATCTCTAGACCTGTGTGTAGGAGTGCAAGCTGGAGAAAAAAAAATCACTAGATTTATTTATTTGTAATTAATTTCTCATATTGGGAATGGAATTGCACCAATTTAAGCTAAAAGGCAACTTTGAAAGGACATAGTCAAAATAAATAACTCCAGAGGAAAGGGCAGACACATGTGAAAAGTGGACAAGTTAAACAAAGAGTTTACTTCCAAAGTCAAAAGAGCATCAGCATCATACAAAATAATATGCAGCTCTGTGATGGGCATATTTCGAGTTTCCTCAAGATATGCCACAATCCAGCAGCTAACATTAGAGAACAGAAAGGTTTAGCAATGAGTAATTAGGTTTAAATTAAGACGCTAAGCTTTTCATTGAAACAAGTGAGATATATTGTTGTAGTGGTGGTCTCTAGCAGAGGGTCAAACCAAGCCAACATACTACTAGCTTTATTCTTAATCTTCTTAAACATGGCTTGCTAGAGCTCAGCAATCAGTGCCCTAACACCACATGAACATGAGTCTCTAGCCTGAAGAAGTGAGAATATGGCTTTAAGTCACTGTCCCAGCAACAAAGCCTGAACTTTTCTGTAGCTGCTATGAACTCTCTGCTGTGTAGTACTGGGGTCCAGAGGAAGCATCTTCTGGAGTCAGTCCACATGAACAACATGGTTTGCCAAGTGATTGGGATGTTAGAAAAGCAATCAGATAATATTGGGGATGCATGAGGACCTGTCCCTCCCGTTCCTTCTGCTCTTCTCTCTGTCAAAAAGTTGTCCATGCTATCACTAAGAGGGACTTCACGTGTGCTCTGTGGGCTACTGCCAAACTTTCCCAAAACTTTACAACTTCCCAGTGAACTCCCATGTTCCTGAAACCTTGAATGAAGGAGATGCTATCACAGAGAAAGAATACTACAGAATCATTGGTTTCCTGTCCCATGAATCACAAAGAACCTTCTGCCTAGGAAGGGATAATGCAAAAAGTCAGTGATGATACAATTGTTTTTAATGCAGGTGTTTTGTTTTGACTTATAACACCCTTGGCAGTTCATAGGATGAACTTTTCAATCTGAGTCCTAAATAGTCATCCAATATTTTCCTCTTCTGATTACTATTTTGTTCCATGTCACAGTCCTCAAGCATTTTTCCTTCTGCAAGAGTTCTCAGATAGGAAATGCACAAATTCCTGAAGAGTCACTGGGAGAAAGGAGGAATGGATGCAGCTGGGGAGAGGTGGTGAGAAAGGAATGGGGGCAGGAGGAAGAGGGCTCTGGCCATGGCAGGACAGTGAGAAGGAGGGCAGAGCATAAAAGCAGCAGAAAGTCAGCGCTTCTAGGAGCTTTTAACCAGGACATTTGTAACTGTGAGGGACTGAAAGAATGGAAAAGAGCATCTTCTATTCCAGCATTGTGTATACCTCATCTGACCACAGTCCACTCCATTCCTATGGCCACATCTAGCTGGTCACACCTCCTCTGCTCCCTTTGGGCCTGCACCTCTGCATGATACAACCCCATGGCAGCTGAAGATTCCTGGGAATTGTAGGACCAAATGCCAAGATCCTCTACTAGGATCTAGTCATTCCTCAGCATACATGGAAGTTAATCCAATAACGACCTAAACCTATATCATAATTTAATCATTTTTCAGCCTGTTATGTGAGGAGAAAAAATCCAAGATAGCTTTATGGGATATTGGCCTGCTGGAATATTGACTGGAGAGTTGTGAGGGTAAACACCTGGTCAGATTAGGACAGTGACTGCCACTACTTCAATTTCTAAAACTGTATGATAGACAAACAAGAAGTGTCAGAACCCTTCTCCCATGTACGTAAAACAAAGACAAGGTAATTGTGGTCTTCTAGCAGCTAGTCTGGTTATTTGGTGGTTAACGTATTAGCATTGCACTGTAAGAGCCCTTCACTTCTAATGCTCTGATATAAAATAAGTGTAGATTAAAAGAAATTGATAATCTGGCATTTCATTGGTGTAATTATTCATGGGGTTCACTCTATTCCTGCTGCAGAGATGTGACTATCATTACAGCTACCGTAGCATGACCAGTCCCAGGAGAACATAAACAGACATGGAAACTGAATTACTTTATCCCTTTTAGCTGTGAGGTTCTTTATACTCAGTCTGTACATCTCTTCCGTGTTATAGCAGATGCGGAAACTGAGCCCAATTTCAGGGCAGTTAATCTGGCTTTCAGAAACATTGCATTCACTTTAAATTCCCTCATTTCATGACTTTGTCCAAGGTAAAGCAAAGAGCAGAAAGAAACTGGCTCTGAACACTGAAATGTGCGATTTTTTTCAGATGGACATAGCTATGCAGATTTAGTGGGATGTGTGCATGCATATGTTTATGTGTGTTCGTGTGTTTATTGCTTCAGAATTGCCTAGAGTTACATCATCCCAAGAGATATATTCAGGCCTGTATGCTCAGATGGAATATGATGTTTGCACATAAAATGATAAGGATTCGTGAGTCACTCAGACAGGAAGGTGAGGTGAGGCAGTTATAAAACAGATGCTAATATTACTCCTGGGCTAGAGTCCTCTGAGGTAGGCTGTTCTATGATAGACTAGTATGTGTTTGAAAAATGTTTTCCCTGGATTTTTTATTTGGAAATAGTTTTAACCAACCATGGAAATTCATTATTTTGATCTGACATTTAAGTACATTTTCAATTGTATCCAGATTTTATTGACTAGAAAAAAAACTATAATTTCTCTAGTGACTAGGATAAATGAAACATTTCTGAAGTAGTATAAAGACCATCTAAATTCTTGAAGTGATAGGACTTGGTTTGAAACCAATAAATTAATCTGATATTTTAAAAAAAACCAGCAAGCATCAGAGAAAAAGATTTATCCAAGGCATTTGTGCATCCTTAGTCTGTTTTACATCCCATTTTCCTTTTGGCAGCAAACCTGGTGATTCAAGTGAACAGTCATTTGTCAAAAAAAGCAAAGGCTGAAAGGAAAGATCATGATTATCTTTTTATTATTGGCATTAAATATTTATCAGCCCAATTCAGTAACAGATACATATCTATGTTTACGTGATAGAGATAAATGTGTGAGTGTGTGCATGCACATGAATGTGGTTGTTCTGCACATACAGAATGGATTATATTAGATCACACTGTTGATGGGTTGGATACCGGAATCTGAGGGTGCTGAATATGTGTGGAACTCAACAGCAAGGAGGCTGAATATATATGAACCTTAGCTGGAGCGTTCAGGATCTCTCAGTCTGATACACACTCTCACCAACCCCTCTCAGGATGATCCATTGTGGTCTGAATGTGGGGTCTGCAACCTATAGGAGATACATTTGTAAAATGCCCATCATACAAAATCTTTTGGCTCTTGTTAAGTATCTACTGGCATATTTAACTTGTAATTTGAGAAAGAAATATATATCCTGATATACCACACTTGTTTTTCCCAACTCTAATATAGAACTGCAAATGTGGTGAGCCTCTTTAGTATATGTATATCCATCTAGCAGTCCAAATTTGATAACACCAACGGAATAAATATCTTGAATATAGTAGATCATGCTTACATTCATTGAAAAGAAACACACCTAATACTAAATCTGATCAGGTTTTGCTCCTTTGTTGGTACTATAGGCAGTTTCTAGAATGAAAGCAGTTGCTTTGTATTTATCTATATTTTTTGAAAGCTACCTAAGACTGAGTGTTAGGAAGCATTAACTTCTCTCCATCATCAGCTGTGGGTGTTAGTTTCATAGCATTGTCTGCACAATCAGTATCCCAATTACCTTTAAAACCACTCTGAATAAACACATTTCTTCATGATGCAAAACTTGGAAAATATCCAGGAATTTCTAAGAGCAGGTTTATGTCTTCCTATCAGTTCACCAGCAAAAAAAACAACTTGAGAATTCTACAGTCACACGTAAGATATTATAATCATAGCGATCAGTAATCAAAAATGTGTGGTTTGAAGTCAAGCATATTACCCTGTGTATATTCATTTATTTCTGCCCTCCTAACTCAGTCTTGCAAAGATAAATGAGACCATTTCTAAAATGAACAACTTATTTAAGTATAGAATTGGGGCTTTACTTCCCACGTGTAAGAATAGAAATGCTGTCTTTTGGAGTGTTTCCACAAGCCATTTATTTTTAATGTTTCTTTATTTCAAGTCAAGCAGGGATGGATTCTGCAGTACTGACATTCCACATTCTTGTATCCTTTTTATTTTGTTTGGACATATTCTCCAGCCATCCAGGATTATGCATGTTTGTGCATGTCCCTCCTCCCTGCTTATAAAGACAGGCACCCATCAATACTTCAGTTTTATGACACCTCAATTTTTTTTCTCAGCATATTTTGAAAATTTTGACAGCACAAATTCGAAAGTGTCTGCTTTCTCATGTGTTCACCTCCTCATCTCCACTTGTTTAATGCCTTATCCTTATATGCCAATAGATATTATCAGTAAATCCTCCTGGTTTAATCTCCAAAATGTCTCAGAAATCTCCCCTTTCCCCTTCATTCTCCCCATAAAATCAAGTCCATCCTTCTCCACATCCATGCCTACTGCAACCTTGCTGTCTTCAGCCTCTAAATGACACTCATATTAGCCAGTTTTTAAAGTAGCCTGATGCAAAAGTAATCCACTGCTCCCAGTATTGAGATCTCATTAAGATATTCCTAAATCCCTCTTCTTCACTGTCTCGCTATTGCTTTCTAAATCTGATCGAAGCTCCTTTTATCATCCAGAGCTCCTCTTGACCTAACCTTCCTTCTTCTGTCCTTGCTCTGTTCTTCCACATCTTTCTTCTTTATGTGCTCCTCCTCACCCACTGCCAGGCACAATGTAAACCATTTGCCAGTTAGATCTATGCACTGCCTTTGATATTGTCCACTAGACTTGTGAGTGGGGTAAGTGGTTCAGCAATAATATTCCAGAAGGAAAGTATCCTGATGTGATTAGCATAGTTCCCTTGATAAGTTTGAACTGCTGATTACTAAAAAACAAGTTATCATGTGTTTTTCTAGCAAAAAGGAAAGGAGACATTTGTCGTCTTATAGTGAGGTTATGTTTTTTTCTGAGTCATCCACAATTTCTCCTGTGTCCTTAGGCCTTGAATTGGAAAGGGAATTAAAGTTTTTACTATAAGTTTATTACCACTATGATTCATGAAATTGCTCTCCAACCACACTGAACACTCTTTGCATAAAGCTGATGTCTAGATGACATTGAAATGTACATCTCTGACTTTTCAAAAATAAGTTTCCAGCTCTTAAGATATGAATTTTAGGTTGTAACTTGCTCTTTCCACTTGCTTACTATCAGACGTCTCTCAGATTGATTTTGGAGGAGTAAGAAGACACAGTGCAATAAGATAAAGTTTCTGCTTTATAGACCTCCCAAACTGAGCCCTTATTAGTCCACTGAAATTTAGCAGCAGGATCTGTAAATTAGTTCAGACAAACCAAGCTAACAATATGGCAAATGTCAGCACAAAGGACAGGACATGCAGATCAAAGCTCCCCTCAGTTCATCTGACTTTCTGTTCTTCTGTGTCTCCGTGCATTAGATTATGGGAAAACTTAAAAAAAACCACAAACTCCTAGTCCCTTCCTCTCTTCCCCTTTAAATCCTCCCCCCCTCACAAAATCAAACAGGAGAAAAACAGTCTTCCTACACCTGTATCCTTTGTTCATTATTCTGCAGTTCATCAAAAATTAACATCCGGTTACTGGAGCTTCCTCTCCCTTTGCCAAGGTGCTACAGAAGTATTTTGTGTCAACCAGACACCTACGTGCTATTTCTACATGCCTCACACCTCCCTGGCCTGAGTAGAGTTTAACCCGCTGAACTCCAGCCAGCAGCAAACTTGAAGCTGGAAAGTGACGGTGAGCAAATAGTTCCTAAGAAATTTAGTAAAAATATTGTCACATCCACAGATAATTCCTAAAAGCAGGTTGATGCTTCCCCATCAGTTCCCTATCAAAGTCCCAACCTCAAAACTTTCTAGCCAGACATGAGATATTTTGTCACAATGACATTCCATAGTCTCATGTCCATTTTATTAGGTTTAGAAAGATCCTCCACTCTTCCAGCAGCATGCCTATTTGTCCATGGCCCTCTGTTGCATCTATAAAGACAGGCATACATCAACGCTTCAGTTTTATAGCACTTCAATATGTGAGTCACCATCTCCAGGAAGCCGGGAAATGATGGTATGCACATCATCCATAACAAGACTAGAGAAAATATTGTCATGGCTGTTCATAATATATGTACATGCTGACATGTCATTGATTAGGATGCTATAATGAGAATAGAACTGCTCTCACTTTTAACACAAAGACATGACAAAAGCTTTACCAAATCGACTATATTGAATATGTCCTATTACACACACCCTGTTTCATTCCCACGAACTCAGAAACTTCAGCTCCTTCAGCTTCTGAGATTCCTGGCCATACAATTGCCTTCCTGCCTCTTTCCTCCCTGACTATATGTCTTTGTTTTTCTCACAAAGCAGAGTCAGTGGATTTCCTGCACCTCCTCACAGGCCACTACTCTTAAAGCAACATTGCTTGGCTGCAGTAAGGATCTATCTCAAAACCGGAGAAAGCAGTAGGAAAAACGATTGCAGTCAGCCAAGATTGTCTCCAAAAAAACGTGTCTTGGGGATCACATACACTCAACTCACCAGAAGAAGGTGGAAGGAAACATGTAGACCATTACCTTCAAGCTCATAAACCCTGAGTTAATCACTAATCTCCCCCACCTCTTCCTTACCCTCCCTGATCTGCGCCACCATTCTTCTGCTGCTCTCTTACTCCTTCTGCCAGCAGGCTGCAGCTCACCCCGTCCATCCTCCCCCTGCCCCAGACACTCTCCCAAACAGCTCTTTTAACCCATGCTCCTCTAGCCCACTCCTGAATCTTCTCTGATATCCCCTGAAAGACCCATGCTCCTGCTTCTCTTTTACTTTCTTGTTTATTCCCTTCTCATTTGTTCCATACTTGACAGAAGACCAGGTCCTCCACCCCTCCTGACCCTTCCTGTCCTGCCTGTGAGTCCCAGGAGCTTTTGGGACTGTGAAGCTTGGGACAAAGGGCAGTGTCAGGGTTGCGCCTAAACTAGGACGTCATTTTCCTGATAGGCATGTGTGCATATTTTACACATGGTCTTATATTTTAAGGTAGGGATTTTTTTTTTTCTGTGACACAGGGGCTCTGGCATCAGGCACCGCGCAGCAACAGCATCACCAATGAAACTGCTTCCATTTCTAGGTAGGTGAAATCTCCTTCCCCGGGGAACGAGTGGAGGTGGGAAGGGACTGGGGTCTGGCAAGCAGAAATTAGTATGTTGGAGATGGTGGAAAGCTGCTGGGTACACAGGACTGAAAGTCCCCGTAGCTTTGATCAGTGCTGTTATGAGATTCAGTAATTGCATGGTTTGGATCATCCCAAAACCAAATCCACAAATGCCAGTCTTTAACTCACTGTGGGTTTTATTCTGCAAAAAACAGAAACATTGTGGGTTTCCATGGGTTTGGGTTTTGTTTTTTTTCCTCTCTCTCTGTCTGCTTGAGCAATTTTTAGATTTCACATGTTATGAACAGTAAAATGACAACAGAATCACACAGTTTTCTGTTTTAATCTCTGGAAAATGGAGCCCTCTCTCAAAAACAGAAGGAAAAGATGAAACTTAGTGATACTTAAATTGATTTGGATTATATATCTAGTTGTAAAAAATTGTGTGCAATTTTAGTCTTTTGATTTTTTCATGAAACTTTAATTTGTCCAAGAAAACAATTCTTCAGTGAGAACTCCTGAAGCAATTGAATCTGTAATTATAACATTAAGCTAGCAAACATCCAGAATATTTGGGTAAGGAAGAGCAGAACTGCAGAGGAAGACAGTATCCAAAAGGGTCTTTGTGTTCTGCAACTTTCATTATGTCCTGCTAACAATTTATAAAGTACAAAGTAAAAAACTTATTTTTCCTTCCAAGTTAACTGTCTCATTTCTAACCTATTACAGGGTGTGTATAATTTTCAGAGAGCTGTTAGTCTTCTCGAAGGGCGAGATTCCTTTATCCTTTGCATTGAAAATCATATGCATTCATACAATGGGAAAGTAGTTATACCATTTAGAAATCATTCAGTGGATGGGAAAAAGGAGACAATACTTTCATAACATGGAAACAGTATTTTAAGAGATTAAATAATTTGGATAAATTTTTAAACCCTAATGTCATAATGCTGTAAATGTTGTGACATGTTACTTTAATCTCTCAGACCATGCATACGTGTTAGCTGCACATATATGGAAGTGTTTATAAAAATAAAAACTCTGATCGGGGAAACCCTCTTTGGTATTTTTCACTTGATATGTGTAGGGCAATTTGTATTACACTCAATAGATAATTCAGAGTGCAAATAAATGTCTGTGGTTTACTAGAAAGTAGTAGAGAGTTTTGAAAGCCTTTCAAATGTTTTCCCCAGATCAGTGAGTAGCTTCTATGGTTTTTTACTAATTTTATACTGGTTAAGCATATATACAAGTTCTCAATCTACAGTGCCTGCTGTTCCTAGCCCCTGAATAGTTTTACCAAAGAAGTCCCAGTAGCTGGTGGCTCTTGCCCCATCCTACAATATAGAATTTTGTGGATACTTTTTGCCCGGATTTGGTTTTAGAGCTAGGAATTAATTCTTTAGATAAAGAAACAAGTCTGATTTTCCTTTGCTCCAGTTCTGATTTCCAGTCTGCTGGACTATGGCTGCACTTCTGCAAGCTGCAACATGACGTGCCACAAAGATGCCAGGTGTGAAGTTCAGGGTGGGACAAAAGGCTGTTATTGCTCCCAAGGATATACTGGAAACGGCATAACATTCTGTCATGGTAAACAAATTTTATCTATATGCATTCTGTTATGTGTTTGTTTGAAAAACTTACTCAAGAGCCTGTTAGATCAAGGGTGAAACTTTATATCACAACACCTTACACAGACATGTTCTCAAAGCCAAAAACTTTAGCAGTTTCTGAGAAATTCTACATCTCACTCTCAGCCTAGTATTTTAATATAGCATTCAGTGTATCTCAGTTGAGTATGACCTGTTTTACAGTTTTTCTTTTCCATAAGAGATACTGATGTACTGCTCTGATTTAGCTTCAGCAATTTCCCTTGTGACTCAGGGTTTCTGAAGCTTGGAGTTGGCAGGACTACTACTTTACAGCCTTCACACCTCATCTACACACACATAAAGCTAGGCCACTCTTCCCATCACCTGATCATGGTCAGCTAACATAGCTCCTGGGCTACCCTAGAAGAACGAAGAGGTGTGTGTGCCACAGAGACATGCCCTCATGTGAGGCCATTGGTAATTTTTCCACTACAGATATTTGCAAGGGAAATACATCAGAAAGCTTACAGAGGGGTCTGCCTCTGGATGTCTCTATCTTCCATGTGAAGAAAAAGATATTTTCCCTGCCTTCATTTCTGAGTTGTTATCTGGTATGAATAGCTCTAGTACCTATTTCCACTGTTAGATATAGCAATGTCCAGCTACATGTAGGCTGAAATTCATATGAATCTTGTCAGTTGTCAGTGTCCTGAGAAGTAGTTATGAATATTAACCATCTGTTTGGTCATTTTTTGTGTTTCAAGCATCTTGGGAAATTTATCAGTAACAGAGGCACTTTGGTTTTGGTATGAGCACAGGTAGGCGGCCCACCTTTAGTTTGGGTTTTATAGCTCATTTGCCATGGTGTACTTGGAAGTGTGTTTGTTTTAGGAAAATGTAGAATGCAAAGACCTTTTTCCTAAGAAAGCTGTCTACCCTTTTATAAACTGGGAATGCTTAGAAAGAAATACAGCTGGCTACATTAATAAACAATAAGGAGTCACAAAAATCATAGAATAATTTAGTTTGGAAGAGGCCTCTGTAGATCATCTGGTCCAGCTCCCCACTCTGAACAGGTCCAACTTAGAGGAGGTTGCTCAGGTCCTTGTCCAACCAAGTTTTGAGTATCTCCAAGGATGAAGACCACACACTTCTCTGGGTCCCTGTTCCAGTGTCTGACTATCATAATTTTGAATATTTTTTCTGTTATCTAGTTGCTGTTTCTTTTGTTGCAGCTTGTAACTTTTGCCTGTCATGCACTTACCACTGTACATTTATAATAATAGTTTAGCTTCATCTCCTCTATAAACTCCTGTGACCTCTCATTAGGTAGCTGTACACAGCAATATGATTTCCCCTTTGCCTTCTCTTCTCAAGCCTGAACAAACACTGTTCTCTCAGCATCTTCTTTGCATTACGTGTCATGTAATCACTAAACATATTTACTGAATTTAATGTTAACCTTGCCCTAAATATAGGTCTATTATTATTTGTCTATTGAGCTGGTCAAAAGAAAATAAGAAGAAATGGCCTTCACCAGAGTAGTATTGTATTTGCACTAAGTCAGTTTTACTACTATGAGTAAGCTGGTTGATTTGAAAGTTAAGTGCACATTATGTTTGCAAAGCCAAGGGCTTATGCTTGTGAACAATGCAGAGAAAGAAGAAAACCAAGTCAATTTTTAGCAATACTACCTGGAACAAATCAAAACAGCATTTACTTATCTACCATGATCTGATCTCTACTACATTATCTGTACTTTTCTAGAATGTTGTGATTACAAATCATCAATTGAATTTACAGTAAAGATACCTGTTGTTCTTCACTGACATTACTGATGTTCTTAAATCCATATATTATATATGTACCCATTATGGCATTGTTAAATCCATTTGTGTGATGATGGATTTATCTTACCTTCCATATTCTTTTTTCTCATACAACATCTTTTTCTTACTTTCTCTTTTGCCTGTATTTTCTCAGGGAAATCTACATTCAAAATTCATAAAAACATTTATTGTTCTTTTAAAGAAAATTTAGTACAGTGAAATATAGATTCATTCATACACAAATCTTGTGAATCAATTGTTTATTAAGAATTATATTAAGTGTTTGAAAACTCAATCTTTAAAATAAGATTCCCAATGTCATTCTAGGCAAACCAAATAGTAGATGTATTTGTGGTGTTCTGCAGCTAAGTGGAAATGGTTTGAAGCAAGCCTCGTGTCAGCAGACCAATATTTTCTCTGGCAAAATACCTCAGCAACCACCAAAGTCGCTTACCTCCAGCTAAGCAACAAAGTTTGTACCAAACCTATGTGGCTGTTGCCCCTGAGAGATGATGTTTCTCTAGGGCAGCATGTTACATGGTGCATTATTAATATTGTGCAGTAGTCCTCTAATAGCATAGAAAAGTAACCTGAATTTTAATTGGATAGGCTCTAAAAATGATTAGAAATATAGGCTAAACCCTATCATAAATAGTTTAAATCTATGAAAACATAAAGCAAAGCCTCAGTTGTTTAATGATGTATTAGATCTTGCTTTTCTGTGTGGCGAAAACGGCAGGTGTATCTGCTGCTCTACAGATAGCTACCCATTTTTCATCAGTTATTAATCTTAGCCTTTTACAATGATAGTCCAGTCACCTTCAAACGAGGTCATCAATTATGTCCTAATACAGGCATTTTCTAAAGAGTATATATGGTACATTGTGTTTACATATTTGCCCTTTTAGTTATTTAGATAGATTGTGAGAGTCGTAATTACTGTCAAGAACATAAGTAATTTCACATAGCACCAACTTCTTCATTGTGCTTATCCTGGTAGGCAATTAAACCAGAACAGTCGTTGTTTTGAAGGTTTATTCTGGAAGAAGTAATTCAAATTCTTTCTCCTTGTAAAACGTTGAACAACAAAGAGTGCTAGTTTTCAGGTTAGTCCTCTCAAGCTTGTATAGCTGGAAAACTGTCCCTTTTTATTTATAGGAACATTCTCACTATTTTTAAAAGATTTACATTTGTTTCTCTACTTTAACTTGCTTGTAACACCTCTTAAATATTTGTAAAAATTATTTCTTTGCTAGATCTGTCTTTTCAATGTGATACCCTTAGACATTTTCCCTTGAGTTTACTGTGCTGCAAAAGGCAATAATGCCCTGCTATATTTATTTCCTAGCACCATTATTGATGAATCATGAATCACTGATGTCAGCATACCTTAGGAATAGGTTTGTTAGTTTTCACATTGCTCCCTTTGCCAGCTGGCCAAGTGATTGCAGAGAGCTCAAGATTATTGGATTTGCTGTGTATAGATAAAGACATATAGATATGAATTTAATTTCCTGGTGTCAAAGCCATGGCTTTTAAAATAATTATCCTCTTACAATCTTTCCCACAAGATATCAACCACTTTAAATTAGGTCATGTTTTGGACTTTCCGAAGCCATACTACGGCCAGTCTAACAAAAAGCTAATCCTCTTCATAATCTCATTCTCTTCAGTCAGAATATGTGCAGGAATGCACATAGTCAGGAGAATAACTGATTGTAGGATCTCGCCTCTTTATATACTGGAATTATAACTTACATAGCAATAAATTCCTTCTGTACAGTATCTTCCAGTAAGCCATAAATGAGTCACCTTGTCAAGCTTTACACCTCTGAGATACAAAATACTATCCCATTCTTCTTACTTCTTTTGTATTTATTTTCCTTGCTTTATGTAGTATTAGATGAGAGAGAACAGCCTCTGAAAATGTAACTACTTGCCTTTTCAGACTCCATTCTTGGGCAGATGTGTATTCTGAATATAATGCATGAAGCTTTAGCTTCACATTATCATACACCCGATTGAAGTAGCACAGCTAGAGCTCTTGGCATAAAAATAAAAATATATCCAGATAACACTGATTTATAGATAAGTTCACTTCCTCTTGTGCAAAAATGCCATGGATTTTTTATACATAAGTAGCATATATTTGCCACTTTTGTAAATCCATTTCTTTATATAAAAAGAGTCTGCCATATAAATTAGGTGTTGTTCATAATCCCAGCTTTCTTCCAAAATAAAATCAAAGGAAACAAACAAAATTTCAGATCCTTTAGCAAAGATTGTGGTGGTAGTAAAACTTCATAGAAGCCAATATTTTATTTTTAAAACAGAGGGAAAAATGAGTTGGCATCATTGATGCTTTCCTAAGCAGCTCTGCTCTTTCAATACTGGCTGCTTCTTGATTGCTGACTGCCAATTTGCTGCTTTGCTGGCACACTGCAGGAAATTAAAGTAAACACTGTGATCACAGTGTTTACTTTAACTTTGTAAAATACAGAAGGAAAATGAGGCAGTGCTGTTTGTTCCAGGAGAGTAGGCAGGCAAGCAGGAAAAGTCTGAACACAATATCCCTCCCAGATATCCCCGCACAATACTCCCTTGTAAATGTCACTTGAAAATTATACTGCAAAATTAATCAGTCTTACCTGTAAAATAGTTACAGCTCTTCCAGAAATAGTGAGCAGAGACAGGCTATCAGAGAAACTTTGTGCTGAAGCAAGGCACTGACTCTCTTTCCCAAGTGTTGTGTAGGAGGATTTATCATTTTCCAGAGGCAAAAAATACATTAGTGCAAAGTGGTATTTTATACCAAAATACAGAATCCCTGTTAGAACACACAGCAATTTGTGTAAACTCAGCTGAATCAAATTGAAAGCCTACTCAACATCTGAACACAAACATATTTTCTTGTTTTACTGAGGGTCACACAACCGACTCTCTGGTTTTTGTCAGCTGTAAAAAGCTTTTCTGTGAGACATCAGCTCCTTTCTCTAAGGTGATGTCACTGTGTCTCACCATCAACTTTTATTGCAGTCACTGAATTTGTTTAGATTCACCATTGCCATTCTGCAGCATCCAATCAGTGTATAGTTTTGAGGGAAATTTTACCTTTCAAATTAACATGACCCTGTAAAACCACCATGTGTAATCATTTAATTCTGTCCAGAAGTGTTCTTCAGTAGAAAAGGATCTAATCCAAATGCTGGTTCACCAGAGGAGAATTATTTTTTTTGTTACCAGCAAGCATCCATCACTGGATGTCACTTCTGTGTTTACCAAATAGTCTGAAATCACTGATACAGAAGATCCAATCCACACACTTCCTAAATTCATTTCACTACTATCAGTTACCACAAGCTATAAAAAGGCAAATTGCAGCTGCTCTAGCATAGCACAGAAGGAGAAAGATATGCCTTAGCCAAACACAAATAACAGGGTTCAACACAGTGGGTGACAGCTTGGAAAACTTGGGATGTGCTACACAGGAGGCCAAAGCAGACCACTGATTTCCAGCCATTTTGACATTGTCCTCATAGCCTCTGGTCTCTCTCTCCTCTCACTCTTCCTTGCCCCTTTTTCTTTTCCCGCCCTCCTCCTGTGTCTCCTAGTCTCTGCTGCTTTGCCTCCACGTTCTGCTGCATCTTTTACACAGTTTCAGATGGAGTATGGTAAAATCAGAGCACAGGCTGTGTGAAAGGCCAGAAGTCATCTTCAAATTCAGAATTCCTACTCCAGGTTTAGGTGTCTGGCATTTTGGTGATCCCAAGAAGTGTTAGAAGGCACAGTCCTGTTTGTTGCATATATAGGTATCATATTTAATTAAGCACATACCTTCAGGGTTCCTCTCCAAAGGACAGAAAGTTTTCTTCCTTTCCACATCTTCATTGGTCATAATGTAGCTGATCATTTTTCACCTTTTCTTGAAGTGCAGAGATTGACCGCTGAGTTCTGCAATGTTACACAGCTGAGGTGTCTTGATTCCACATTCCAGATTAAACTTGTCGGCAGATCATGGAATTGAAAAACTTGGACAAATTAGCCGAGAGGATTTGATATTCTGGTGCATAACAGTCCACTTACCTGGGAAAATGCGGGTGTTAATATACAGGTTAACACAGCAGGTTCCTGGCTATTTGGGAACCTATAGCTTTATGTATGACTTTGGCCTTTTCATGTGCAAGATGTTACACTTTTCTGTGAATCTGGGAAGGGTTTGCTGGCTATGATGTATGTAGACTGCTGGGGACTAACCAGCTATTGCATGGTTGCCTTCCAGTCGCAAAGGATGGAGATATGTTTATGTTCCTAAAAATAGCCATACCTTTGGTTAACATTGTTAGTCAAGACAGTTTTTGTAGAGTCGAATTATTTTTATAACTTAAATTGATTTTTGTAACTATCTGTTGTTGAAAGTATATTTTAATTGAAGCTTTTAAGAGTAGATCAGGAATTTGAAAGGGGAGAGTGTGTTGCAACAGGGCCTGGTGATGCATGAAAACATTAGTCAGGTGGAAAGCAGTGCAGGATATTTGAAGTAACAATACGATCCTGCTGAATAAGACACAATGGTGGCTGTCTTACTCCAATTGCCTTAGCTCTGTAAATGGCTGAGTACATAAAATTTTGACTTAGAACATTTTATGCATTCAAAGTGCCAGATCCAGTTTTCTCACTCATATGAAAAAATCCCTCCCAGTTTCTCATTTCAATGAGACAGAAAGAGATCTTCAGAGGTTTGCTCTTTCCTATTGCCAGAAAATACAGTTCACCTGGGCCAGAGGTATAGCCCACCATAACTATTTGTAAGACTGACCCTGACTTTAATAAGTCTTGGACCAAGTCTCTGATAGACTCATTAGAATCACACATAAGAGCCAAAAAAAAAAAAAAAAAAAAAAGCAGCTCTATATGTTTTCCCATGTTTTTTGTTTACATTTTCTTGAAATGTTACTTTGGGCATGACTAAAATACAGTAATTCATTTTTTGAGTAGGCCACAAAGAAACAAAACTTCCTCTTGTTACATCTTTAATCGTATCCAGTCTCTCCTTTAAGTTAGTCCTGTTTTCATCTAAAAAAAGTTTTAAAAATGTATGTAGATGATGTGGTATAAAAGAATTATTTGTCTCTCTCAAAAATGTATCCAAACTTTCAAGCTGATCAGCTGTACATGGATGGTTTCTTATTTGTTTAATTCAAAATGTGTTTTAACCCTTGCCAAATAACACTAATTTCCTTTCTGGAGAAAATACTGTTTTCATCTTGCTTTATGTTACTAAGAATCAATCAATATGTTACATGTTTAGAGGATGTGGGAAAATTCATTTAAGGAGCTTTAAACTTATTATTTCAGAGTCTGCTTACTTCATGTTTACCAGAGATATGATTCACTTCCTGTATCTCTAACATTTGAAGCGGTCTCAAAAGGTCCAACAGTAACAATACATTCTTCCCACTTGCTGGTCTGATGTAAAGGGGTAGAAGATATTTCCAGAACATGTATACTCACACATGTATATTAAATGTGCACGATCGTGTGCACGGGGACCTATATGTAAGTAGGTATGTGAATAAAAAGCAAACTTTTCTATGAAAAAATGTAACGCAATCTCAAAATTGTCAGTTTTACTCATTCTGTGGTTGCATAGTTGAAATTAGCTTTTGTTATGGAGAGACTGGGATTTATTGGAAATAAATTGCTTCCATAAATTCCACTTCTTTGAGACAACTATATATAGATTTGCACACAGTAAATCCCGCTACAGCCATCAGATTCTGCAGCTGCCTTTGGGGCTGTGAAGTTAGTGTTCTCCACATAACAAGGAAAGTATCATAAGGAATTACACACATAAGAGATGATGATGTCAATTCTGTGCAGCTACATTGATTTACATATAATATCCCATCAACCTGGCATACTCATTTTACTTTTGTATCTATGCAATAGCTCATAGAGTTCAGTAGTAGAAAAGTGATCTCTTTAGGATTGTTTTTTCTTTTATTTTGTTTCTTTGTTTTCCTCTTCCAGAACAAACTGGCTGGGAGTGGTGAAGTTGTCTGTAACCTGATTTGAAATGTGTAATTTATCTAGGATGATATGCTGGTGCACAATTTTTCAGTGTATGACTGTGAAAAATTGCCGACTGAGCTGTTGGCAGACAGAATATCAAACCCCACTCAGCCCTGTGTGTATGAAAGAGTTTAAGAAGGTAATTGACACTTTGGGCCTCTATTTGCCAAAGAAAGAGATAATGACATTCTCCAAGAAGATTAGAATCTAACCAAACATTGTGCTCTAAATATAAAGCACAAAGCCAGGTGATGTTTGTGAAAATGCTGCTCAGTTGCAGGAGAAGGAGGGGGCTGAATGACTCCAATTTTGCACTGTATATTTTTTAGGTACACAGATTTAATTTAGAGATTATGCCCTGAAAATGAAATTTACAGTATGTGTGTTTTTCAGTGATAAGAAATTGATTTTGTGACCTTGGTACACACTAATTGAAATATCTGGCACTGTGTTTTGCTGAGGTTAAAGGAAGCCATACACGCCTGGAACTGCATTCTTCTTTCACCTTGAACTGCGCCGTTAATCACAACCGCAATCACTGGCAGGAAGGAAGCTGCTGTTTTGCTGTGGTACAAGGAAGCTGAATAATCTCTGTTCATTGTCTAATGGATAAGTTGTTGTGTGATTACTTCGGGCTAGGTTTAAGAGACTCACGATAACTTCAAAATGGAGACTTCTGGTGGAATTAACATTCATCAAGTGCCAGGGGCCAGAGCTTCACCTGCTGCGGTGCAGCGGAGGGAGCAAGCAGGCAGGCCTGCACAGCAGAGGCGCTGGGGAATCTCCTTTGATCTGCCCACCACAAGCGTGGCTGCTCATTTAGGGCTGAGGCAGCTCTGTCCTGTGCTCTTTGCTGCTGTGCCAGGAGATGTTACAGGGAAAAGGCTCTCTGGTTGTGCTCTCCTGCATGCTGTTCCAGCGGCAAGGAAGAGAGAGCAGCACATGGGCTGCTCTGCCCTTGGACTGTTATTCCTGTGCATCCTCCCGCTTGAAAGGACAGTTATAGCATTTAGGAACAGCAGCTATGCCCCAAGGGACTCTGCTGGTGGGGTTTTGATTTAATATGTCTGCTCTATTTAACTGGGTTTCTGTCTTAGCTTAGACTTGTACAACTGTGACAGTCTAAAGTTGTCTATAAACTAGTGTGGTAGGGTGTCCCATTATTTTGCTTATTACTTAATGTTACACATTTGTTGGGTTGGCAAAGGATCGTGTTTTTTCAAAAAGGAAAATGAAAGCGCCTGAAAGGCCTTGACAATAAATGGTTATTTGTTCAAAAACAGCCGAGCCCAATCTTTGTTTATGTTAGTAGGTTTCATGTAATGGTGTTGCAATAAAGAAAAATAGCTCTTCAGGATATGCATTGGCTTTTATGTTTTATTTGTAATGAAAGCTAGGCACACAGGCAGCAATCTACATAAGTTACAGTAAAGGAGAACATAAGCATAGATGGTGACTTGCATGTTTATGTATTTAATATTTATTTGTGGCAAAGTGTCTGAACCTCAATTTTAAAGAATGTGAAATTAGGCTGAGGTATTGCAGTTTTCATTCCCAGAAATTTATCAAAGGAAGATTAAGAGAAAAGATAAATTCATCCTGCACCAGGAGGCCACCGCTTCTCTGCTTCCCTAACTGAACAGATCCAGTCCCACAACCGTTGCTCTGTCTTCTCATGTTCAATCCCAGGTTGGGAGAGACTCCAGTGATCCTCACTACCCTCCTAATGTTGTAATGGCTTTTGGGTATCCCCAAAGTTCAAATGGGCTGAGGGCAGCACAGCCCTGGCTCCCAGCTTGCATCAGGACTGTCATGGGGGGCAAGGAGTTATTGCAGCAGTAATCTCTGCATCACATGAAGGTCTTCATCACTGATCTCTGTAACATCAGAGGCCTTAAAAAAATGCCAGAGAAAGTCTTCAGGATGTTGGCATGAACTGAAAGAGAAGTTCAGCTAAACTCTGTGGGCCTAAATAGGAGCTCTGAGCCTTGCATTAGTTCTTTGTGGTGATGGGAAAGGAGTAGGTGGAAAATTGTATTACAGTGGAGGCTTTGCCTTACTTTTTGTCTTGAATAAATCATTTTGGTCAGTAACATTGATCCTGAGGAAGCTCTACCTTTTCAAAATCAACTTGTAAGAAGTTCAGAAGGGAGATCAGTGGAATCTGGAGGTGCTCAGACGAATATGTTCGGGCCCTTTGTACCTATCCAAAACATTTCATTATTTAGGGCTATGATGAAGCATACATCAATTCATAAATATTACCCACTGTGCAATATAAAAATATCAATATTGCTGTCCCATTGTGTAAGGGATATCTGGTGCATACAGAAAGAATTTCATCTCCTTAACAACCACAGAGAAAATGGGAAAGCCAAATAGCCTTCAAAAGTGTATTGACTTGAAAGCAGAGAGGAGGAGAAGTTTCTAAAACTTAGCACAGCTTTTCATCTGAACCAATCAAAATAGAAACTATTCAGGGTAGCAGTTGCAAAAGATGCAGAGCTGTGATTTGGCTGCTTTATTAGGGTTGTCACGCAAATCTTGGTACATTGATTCTACAAAGCTTTCATCATACTCAGCACCATGGTTAAAGTCTAGGAAGTTCTTAGTAAAGCTGTCTTTAGAAAATGAGGTCACTTCGGGGGTGCATCCTACAGCATCACTGTTCTCACAGCAGAAGCTAGATATTCAGTCCTACGTGTGTCGAGGCACAGTGGTGGGCTACAGGAGTGTTGAGTTTCTTTTGTATCATTTTGTACATGAGGTCTGAGGCTTAGAGGGATGTCAAAGGAGAGGCTGGGATAATATTTACACAGCTGTGGGCTGCAAAGAAAAGAACTATTAACTGAACTTTTTGTACATCCTCTTGAATAAACAGGTAGTATGCTAATACCGCCAAATGCTTCTTGGAGGGTAGGGATATGCTAAAAGGACTCTGGGCTGTATTCTCTGTTCTCAAAGAAAGCTATTGCAGCTTTTATTAGTTGTAGAGTGCTCTTGAATTATTACTCGAGCTTTGGCCTTAGACTGATGAACATTCAGAAAACTTTTAACCTGACAATGGCACATTACCCTCAAGGAAGGATACGCAGACAGCAGCATTCAAGTTTGAGCTTGATACTCAAATTAGTAAGGGGTCTGTGCCACAATATGAACATCTGGTTTTTAGTGCTGCAACAGAAATCCAAGTGCAAGGCTATTGCTGCTTTCACTGGCAGTGTGGTAAAAATAGTCTCTTGATATACCTGATGCCTCTGTTCTTGTTGCAGTAAGCAATGGCAAAATATAAGTAAAGTATTTTATTATAGTTTCCTGAAGAAGGGGTGATGCTGATGACTTTCTTCTGACAGGGAGGTGACTTGCGATTGACTCTTGCAAGCCACAATGGCTGTATGACACAAAGCCACAGTTAGGGGTAGATTTTCCAAAGAAATATATGTTGAGCACTTTTGAACTGTCTGGCTTTATCCTAGGTGCCTAAAGGAGGACTGAGTTGTTTCAAAAGAATAATCCCAGCTGTGGGTGCTGAGCAATTGAAAATCTGTCCCTGAAGTGCTTTTTTTTTTTCCTATCATCTGTTGGCAGTTTGGGCTTTTGACTGATGTTTTACTTTATTTTTAACTGCAAAGACCCTTTAATTAGGGAGGGGAACTATGTGAATGAGCTGGAGCTGCTGGTGGCAGCAGCTCCTTGCCGTCAGAGATTCGGTAATTAAATAAGTAGATAATATCTTCCTTATTGAGAAGATTTAGAAAATCATAAGGACTTTGCATTATTACAGTGTTTAACATCTGCAAATGGAGGAAAAAACCCCATAATGGCAATTTTCATTAGCTGAAAAACATGTGGAGGGCTCTTTTTCTTTCTTTGAATAGCCAAACACTGAACAATTCCTAAATCCCTCCTTGTTACTTATGTTTCCTTCTTGGTGGTTAAAAACCCCATAAAGCAGAAATTGAAGACTTGCTATTAAAATACTTGCTGACAGCTCCATTCAAAACATCCTTTCAAATAGTGCTATCGCATCATGATTCATCTGCTATTCTGATATAGTTGCTTTAACACAAATACATTCTTTCTCGGTTAGGGCTCATCTCTTTTCATTGGAAAATTCTTCCGTTAGACACTTTATTGAATCTCTGTTGTAAACAAGTCTTTCTCTGGTGTGATGCTGTTTGTGTTACAGAACGCATGTAACCCTCCCTAAAAAACACAGTAACAGGCTCATTGGGGATGAAAAATGAGAGATGGTCACAGCACAAGAAAGAAACCCTAGCCTTTTTCACCTTGTCACCTGGAGTATATGGGTGCAAGCACCTTGTGCAATTAGCATAACAAATCAGGATTTCTGGCCCAGCTTGATGACCCCATATCCCTGCGTGCTGCCCTCTTGGCTGCAGAGCTGGCACGCAGCACCGCGCTGATCTGCACCAGGGCCAGACCTTCACCTGGTGTAAAGCAGCGCAGCTCTATCGATTACAGCAGAGTTATGCAGCTCCCACCAGGTGAGCACCAAACCCAGGAACATCCTGGGGATTAAGTTGTCCCTAGTGAAGCAGGGGGAATTTCACTCTTGAAGCTTGAAGTTAGAATTATTTACAGTCACTTTAACAGGACAACAGCTGCTCTTTACCTAGAGATGAGCCAACAGCACTGAAAGAATTTGGATCTGAATTGCAGATGGATGGATTTCAATTTGACTCAAGTTGCTGGACTGCATGATTCTGTACTGTAAGCTCTCAAAGTCAGAGCTTGAGAGCAAAATCATTAATTTGGAAGCTGATACTCTGAAAGACTTTTATGAAGCAATATATTTTCATATCAGACACAGATCAATTTAAAAGCAGTAATCAAGGGCCATGTGCTACGTGTTCATGGATAGAAAATGTAGAGAATTCAGCCAGAGTCAGACACTTAACATTCAGAGCATTCAGACTAGTAGTGATGATGTTGCCTCTATGGAAAATAGTATGGTTCAGAATTAAAGTATTGTGAATTTGTCAGATAATCACAATGCTGTGCAGATATAAAGGTGCTGCTGGATTGCTGCCAGAAACAAGCTCGACATAACTTTTCTAGGCAAATTTGGGCTTAATTTCTGTACAAATTTTGGCAGAAGGAAAAGTCTCTGCAAATATTCCACAGAAAAGATGTGTTCAATTATTGACACAAAAGAGAAAATTATAATATAATATAACCCATTGAAATTACTTTTTATCATCATTAAAAGACATTCTCTACATCCAAAGTAACTACACCAGTTTTCATCAAATGAGACTCAGGCCCAGGGATTTTTCCCTTGCCAGTCCTAAGAATTTTATGAGAAGTAACATTCCCTTAAAAAACATTGTATAAAACTAAAATTTATGTTTACTTGAATACTACAACTAAACTCCTCCTGGAAATTTTTAACCTTGTTCCCTTAGTAGTCTTTTCTGGAATAATTATATGAAAAAATAGTGTCTACTGGCCATGAGAGATATTTCAAAAGGGTGATTAATTTCATCTCTTACTGTAGCCATTGACAGATTCTGCTCTGTGTTATGCTGTGTCTGAAATCAGATCCTCAACCATTCAGGATTTGTACTTAGAGCCAGATACAGTTTTCACTCATTTGCTGAGGTCGTCCTCTGTCATAACTTGAAGCAACCTGAAGGCACCTCCATGTGTATTACTTATGCCCTCTCATGTTGATTTTTCTCCAGTTTTCCATATCAATCTCTACCAGCCAGTAAAGAAAGAAGGGAATAATTAAATCTTTAATGGGTGGATTTATCTTAGTTGATGTGTTAAGGTTTTCTGTGGGAGTGACATTGAAGTGTGATCATCCTCAGTACCTTTTGAACTCAGTTGTCTTCCAGAAATTAAAAAAAAAAAAAAAAAAAAAAAAAAAGTTTTTTAAAAAGTTGAAAGTTTTCTCTAACTAACCTAATGTGGAAAGTTATACTTTAAACTCACATATACTGAAGAATCCACATGGAAGGGTGATTTTACTTTGGACTGAGCCATGAAAATAATTTGACCTTGAGCTTGCATTTCCCTACCCACCAAAGTCAAGCAAGTTCAAGATGTAAAATGGTAGGAAGCCAGGTTTTTACAGTTACAGGTCTTGTGGAACGTTTTGTTTGCTGCAAGTATTCAGAAGCATTTTTATGTGAGATGTTCCTAACTATTTTGCTTGGCTTCATTTTGAGTAATATAATGTTATCTTAAGAGGAAAAATTTTATTTTAACTGAAGAGTCTGGTTGGACCTACAGTCTATTTAGATTTTTCTACTCCTTGGGCTATAAAGTAGTAGGGAAATATTCATTATAAATGGACACACGTATATAGACCATACTGTCTATGTACATTTAAAAGGCATTGAAACTATCTGAATTCCTTTAATCTATATAAAAGATCCAAAAGGTTAATTCACAAAATTTAGATCCATATCCAATCTATCATGCAAATGCACTCTATAAATGGAAAATAAATAAATAAAAATATGCTGTAGTTAAGCACTCTGCACATAATTTCACGAAAATAGATTAGGACAATGGGAATGTTTCACAGGTTTTTCCATAGCACACAGAGCATAGTGCTTGAAAAAAAAAAAAAAATCTTATTTTTTTCATTCTGTAATGTGGGAACTATTAGGCAGCTGCTACAAATAGCTAGAGAATTTATTTTTGCTTTTACACCTCTAAACAGATTCAATTTGGGGCAGCTGAGTTGCTCGTGGAGAATGAAATTCCTAAAAGAACTTATTACCTCTGTGTCAGTTTTTACTACTTTTGTTCTTTTTATGTTAATAGTATAAGTAAACAAGGTATACCAAGAAAATGGCAAGATTTTTACCACTGATTTCTCCTTAGAAAACCATCATAATATAGTGATGTGAAGACACGTGACTTTGTATTACATTGCTATATGCTACTCCATTGAATGCAATTGGACAAAATCTTAGAAAATCTCAAACACTGACATTTCTTGAGACTAGAAAATGAGAGCGAAGCCTTTTCTTGGATCTTCTGGGGAAATTTAATTAATAATTATCTCCTAGCTGGTTTTGTTGTTATTTCTCTGCTCCAGCCTTTGGCAGACCAGATGTAAACTGCTTTTGCCCGGTCTGCTAGTGGGTTCCCATTATTATCAGTTGGGACATAAAACCCTCTCTCACATATTTCTACAGGTAAATATGGTCACTTACTCTTCCTATTCCCATCCTCTCTGTTTTCCCTCTATATAATATGTCTGTCCTGATTAGTGTTAACAACATCTAGTAATTTAGTATCATCTGTGAATTTAATTCTCAGGCTGTACATCTCTTTTTCCAGGGCATTAATAAATATGTAAAATAAAACTGGGCTTAACACCAACTCCTGTGGTAACCCAACTGGATACCTCTTCACAGCTCAGTGCAGTGCTGTTTGTCATGACTCATTATCCTTTGTTTATATTTCTTCAGCCAGTTTTCAATCTGCATGACAGCACTTTTATCCAAGACATTATAAATTATTTTTCTAATAAGAATTTGTGAGCCACTGTATCAAATGCTATACTACAGCCCAGATATATTGCAGCCACTCTGTTCCTTTTGTACACTAACCCAGAAAATGGTGAAGAAACAATTACATTTGACTGACATGATCTGTTCTTTGAAAATACAAACTATTTATTGGTCACGATTCCTCTGTTGTTCCAGATGATTTTTACACTCATAATATTTATTCCATTATTTTAGAAGAGTTTGAAAGCAATCATACCAAAAGATAACTGCAGATTTCCTCTTTTTCTTGGAAGACTTTGTGCAATTTCTGAGATTCATACCAAGGGGTTTAGGGCAAAGTGGGCAGCATATCCTAAATGCACACCCTTCAGCAATGGGGTGTCACATATGAGGACTACCACCAGATCATGAGGAATGGCACAAAGATGGGACTAGCTATAATCTAGGTGATACAGTCAGAGAGAAAGGACAAAAAGGCATGGCATGGCTGTTAGGAGAGGGAGGACTGCTGTAATGGTCTGAACAGAAGAAAAGAGAAGGGGAAGTCAAAGAGAGTGTCAAAACTGACAGTCAGTTTGACAGGGGAATCCCTAAGATGTCATTCATTCAGTGATTTTGTCTGGGGGTGTGCAAACCAGAAGCCATGCCTTGCTCTCATAGTAATTCTTGCGCTGCTGTTTGCATCACATGCCACTTGGGGCTCTGGAAAACCATTTAAAAAATAATGCGGTTTCTCTGTATGAATACAGATATAGGCATCATGTTTGTGCACTGTGTAGATTGTATCTGTAACCCATCTCTTCTCATGTCATCTGGTCTACATGGATTGTTGGGGACAGGAGCTCTCATAACCCCATGTTTGGGGTTGGTCCCTTACTCAAAAAGGAAATACACAGACAGACCTTGTACTGTCTTTACAAAGAGCTGTTCTTGCCTGAGAATAGCAGGATCACACCAAGGATCAAATCGTCTTTGTGGAGGGATTACACTTCCTGCCAAATATGTGACATGGTTCAGTTTCATACACATACAGAATAAATCTGTGACAAGGCAGACATTTAACTGTGGCTTAGTATCCAAGACTGTCATGGGAGACAGTTCTCAGCATCTGATCTAGCAAGATCTTTTGGTCAATGTTTGCATGACCTTGGGATCCACCTTTCTAAATAATTTCTAGGGGTGGTGACTAATGAAGTTTTAGTACTAATTTATATATACTGCACAAGTGTGGATTCATACAGTTAAATTATATTGAGAGATGATCCATGAGAAGTCACTTCTAAAGAAGCTAGTTTTCCTTTCTGCCAGCTCTTGTCACTGCTCTGCAAATCTTCACTGTCTTTGTGTTCCTTACCCATGCTTATCCTTGGACTTTAAAATGCATTCATCAAAGAGATAACAGATTTCATTTTGTATATCACTAAGGATTATCATGTGAAAACAATGCTATTGAAAATACGTGATGGCTGACTTGTAAGGAATGTGCAGATACTTTGTACATATTACAAAAATTTCAGTCCAGCTCCTGGAAAAAAAAACAAACAAACAAAAAAAAAAAAAACACCAAAACAAAAAAAAACAACAACAAAAAACAAACAAACAAAAAAAAAAACATAACTTTGCTCAAGAGATTCCTGTTTCTTGCAGTGTTGAGTGCCTGCTCTGAGAGCTCCCAAAAGCCAGACTTCCTGTGCTGGGGACAGAGGTACAGATGCTGTTACTTCCACCCTGGAAATTAACTGCTAATGCAGTTAATACCCTGCTCAGGCTACTCACTTAGGAAAGTATGGGTAATAGTGTAATGAGATTTTGCCTTGTGACTATGCAACAAAAGAAGAAATGAGAGAAAGGGGGGAAAAATGATAAAGGAGTTTTAAACTAGATATGACAGCCTTAAAGATTTTGCCTTCACTTCCTCCACTGGAATTAAAGAATGTTTAAAGCAGAATAACTTGGGGTATGTCAGCATGACTATATGATCCCAGGATCCAACCCATATTTTAAGATTGCACCGATTGGAATAATGCTCTCATGAATAAAATAATGTAGGATAAAGTGTTGTTTATGATTTCTTTTCTCAGCAGATTAGCTATGTACATCTTGTAGCACAGGCTGGCTCTGTGAAATATCAAGCACAGCAAGAGACCTGTTAGAAAATGAATTACATTATCCAGCCAAAGCAATATCGGAAATGTCCCAGAGTCTACACTATCTTAATGTTGATTTAAAATCATATATTCATATTACATTTTTATGTCTAGTAAAGCAATGTGATGGAGCCTTTCTTTTGCCAAAGTTGTATTATCCCATTTCTCTGAGTTAGGTAAACTGTAATGTGTCTGCTTTACAGATGGGTAAACTTAACATAAAGAGAGGGAAGCCATTGTTTTCAGTCAAGAATGCCTAAATGTAAGCACTTTCATCTATATTAGCCATCCATAGTGGCAGTGGCTCTGAAAATGAGCCTCTTTCCATTCATTTATATGACAGATTATTTTACTTGATACAATTCTTGGGTAAAATACATTAGGCATCCCCAGGGCAGGAACATAAAATCAAGACTCCCTCATGAAGACACTACCTGCCTGGTTGGAGAGACGTGATCATGGGCTCAGGGTGATTAAATTGCTTTTGCCAACTGGAGTAACTTCAGTAAGAGGAATGGGTTGTGTTTCTGGTAAGGTACTGCCTGCAGCTGGGTGAATAGGGTGCTTTTCGGGACCAGGGGAGAGCAGGTATGTTTAAGACTGCCTTTAAGCTCCTGAACATTAAAACACTGCTTATGGAGAGGACATTTCCACTACCTCCTTTACTTTCTCCTCTTCTTTTTCCTGTGTTTGAATAAAAGTAACTGCAGCTGCATTGAGTGTAGTGTAGGTTCCCATAGGTGTGTTAAGCGTACTATGCGTGAAGGACTCCATCCCCTTGGCAAAGAGTTCCCAGTGGAATTGAAGCATCACTAAAATATAGAGACTGGGCTGCTTATTGCTGGCAGGGTCAAGGCAGTCCCAAGCATATCAAGGAGCACAACACAGGCATTTGTCAAAGTCCTGCTTTTGGTGACAAAATCCTTTTATCAAGCTGTGACTAAAGAAGTAAGTAGCCACAGAGCAAGGAATTAGCATACCCCAGTCAGTAGCCAGTCTTTTCCAGCTGGCATTTTGATAAATGTTGTATAAATTATAGTATAATATAAATTATAGGCATATAAATTACAACTTGTGGCATGGGATGTTGGACCTGTTAGGATTTTTAGCCTGCATGTATGGCATAGCCAACATACTGTTTCCATCATCTTAATAACCTTTATAGAGCAGGTGGCTGATGCAGTTAATGCTGCTATCATTTTTCTTTCCTTGTGTGGTTTGTTGTGATGACAGTTCCATCATTTAATTTTGAATATTTAAGGCTATTAGGAAGCATTTTGAGGCAATCATCTAGAATAGATATTTTCAAACATGCCTAAAACATATAGGGAGTCACCCTCTTTCACACTGCATATTTCTAAATAAGTGTATGACATGTTCAGTGTTATTCTGAGGAAAAACTATGAGCAAGATCAACAGCCATGATAAACTGCCTACTTTAATTTAGTTAGATGGAGTTATGCCCTTATGTTCCAGAGGGGGATCAAGCCCAACATCTTACAATTGCAAAGATTTCAAAGATATGAAACATTTCTAAGATCATTGAAATATATATTTTGCATTTCAAAGTTAAAATACAGAAACCAATATGTCATCAAACCATTTAATTTCCTTCCAAGTTTGAGAGTAAATTGACAAGAGATCAGCAATTGGCAGGAGAACAAATGAAACATATTGAAAGACCCAATTTGTTAGTATTGAGGGAGACAGATGTGTCAGTTTTACATCTGCTCAGGCAAAGTCCATGTTGTTGTTTTTCCCCCTTCTCCTTTTAAAAAATATTTAGTTATCTAAAGGTTTAATTATTAGATAACTGAATAATCCTTTATAAGTGACCAAGGAGCATTGAAGAGCACCTTTCATCACCATGCTGTGATTCTAGCAGTTGTAGTTCATTTGTGGAAGTTTCTGTTTTCCCAGAACTTGTCACACCTGACACACACCAGATTTCAATTGCAGCTGAGTAGTTTCCTGGGCCCCAATACTCCAGATGCCAATTTACTACCTCTTTCTTGAACTAGCTATTAAAAGGGAAGGAAGTGGGAACAGTAGTGAGGTTTCTACTGACAGTCTGCTTCAGGATATAGGCAGGCACCATAGCAATGAGCAGCAACAGGAAAAAAAGAAGACAAGGGTAAGTGCTTCCATGCTTTTAAATGCAGACAGCAAGGGGGGACTCTTACATAGTTAATTTCTCTGTAAAGCAGGTAGGCACTCATGACCTAAGTCTGTCAATAGGTGTTAGTCAGAGATGTAAGTCTGAAGTGTGGCAGCAGCTGTTGTTTGAAGGAACGCGTACAGATAATGAAATGAGTAATTCTCTGCCCTTGACTTTCCCAGTAACTATTTGCTAGTCTCTATTCTATTTATTGCTAGTTCATTATCTGTCAAATTATTGTGAGGAGGATTTTTAAAATGCATCAACAAAATGAGGTAGCACAATTATCTAATTCTTAATATTTTATTAATTTTTAAGAGGTCTGATAAGTGGTATACCTAGGGTGTATATGCAGAACTGGAAAACCAAATAATTTAATGAGAGAAGTGGTTGGACCACTGGATTTGCAGAAGCTGTGTTGCCAAGTTGTATATTAGTGAATCAGATCTCATGTACGTGTTGACCCTGCAAGCTGAGAGCATGAAAAATATGTGATTTTCTTTTATTTAAAGGAAAAAGTGTTGCTAGGAATTTGAAACTCTGGGTTTGCTTTATCTTGTGTAAGTTTGTATTAGAGTTGTTAATGTGACTTTAGGAGTTAAAGCCTTATGTAAAAAAGTAATCAATATTGTAAAAGTGCTCATTTCACATACTGAAGGCATTTCTAAAGCACTGAGCACTGTAGCCTTGAGATGCCCACTGATGCTTAAAAATAACAAGCAATTCTGATCAAAATAGACTATCACAACCCTCTTTTTTGGCCACAATTTTAATCTTAAATTCCATGCTACAAATATTTTCTGCAGGAGAAGAAACTTTGCTTTAGGGAAGTGTTGGTTTGGTCTTGTTGAGAGAGATGTGTTAGTTACTGCAAGGAGGGCATCTGTTGACTGGGCTGGAAGATCTCCCCTCTCTCTCTCCTGACCATCTCCAGTACTCAGCAATGGGAACAACAGCACATGGCTTAGAAACAAATATGTGCAATATGTAACTTCTCTGTGATATTGAAAAGGTATTCAAGGTTAAATCTCCCAACTACTTGAACCCATGACAGAATTTCCTACTTGGCTCTGCTTGTTAGTGAGGAAACAAGGTACCTTTCTAACTATACAATTTATTCTTGAACCATCTTTCACTCAAAGCAAAAACATTCCAGAGAGCAGTGAAGGAAGTTTCAGTTTGTTTCATTTCTTAGGATTCATTATTTGGTTTACGCTTACCCAAACAAGATCAAGGTGCCAAATGAGTTCATATTGTTATTGAAGTACATGTGACCTTTGGGAGTGTGAGTCTGTTTTGTTTAAATCAAAACAGACAAGGTAGAAGAAAGGATTTTGTAGATGGGCAACTGAGACAAAAGCAGGTTAAGTGATTCCCCAGGCTTCCACCCACAGTCTATAGCAAAGTCAATAAATTAAAATGAAACCTGTAAATATCTCAAGGTCACACCTTCAAGGGTGCATCCAGTTTACAATCACCAGTTGTGGAGGTGGCTTCGGAATCATGGATGGAGGTGGAAAATCAGGAGACTACTGTGTAAAGGAAGGAGCACAATCTGCCTTCCAAGAGAAGAGTGAGCAACACAGAGCTGGAAAAATGTGACAGAACTCACCTTTTGTAGCTGGAATTACTTGAGTTGGGCACCAGTGTTGTCATGTCAGGGCTGTTGGATTTGGCACTGATGAAAATGCCTCTTAACTCTCTAGAGGTAGAGTGTACATGTAGAACTGTGAAGGTCAACCAAGATGCCTGTATTGGCCAGAACAGTTTACACTTGCCTACTTTGGCCATTGTTATCAGGAGCAACCTCTTGCTGAGTAGCCACCAAAGCTGAGATTTCCTGCTGGGCTGATGACTTCTAATTGTGCTGTTCCCATTATTATTCCAACAACATCCCTCAGCAAAAATTGGTGTGCTAGAGCACTGCTGACATAAGATGTGGACAGTATTTGTCATACAGTCTATTGGAGAGTCCACAGCCCTTCCCTGTGCTTAGTATAAATGGGAAGTCTTCAGTAGCAGCTGGCAAATGTTGAATTATTAAATTGTATCTACAGCACTTCATATAATTATTGCCCAAGTGATACTACAGTGAGATAAGCCTTGTGTCGACAAGCAGACTTTTCCACCTTCAGAGTTTAGTTAACAGGCTTGCTGTTTTGAAATTCAGGAAAATTCCACTCTGTAAGGAAGGATTTAAATAGGAAATTAAATGGGTTTGCATATTGCTCTGTATGACAGATTTTTTTGTTAGCCTTCAAAGTCTGCGGGATCTAACCAAGCATGTGGAAGTAAGATACATATTTTTGAGTGCTATAATAGTTGTAGTTATTGTGGAGAAGCATTAAATATAAGCAGTTACCCCAAATGTTATTTTAATCCACAGAATATTTAGTGGTTTAATAACACTGTATGTGAAGGCAGGAGAACAGGGATGGCTGAAATAATTTTTGGGTGGCTTCTCAATTGGTTGTCAATGCAGAAGGAATTCACTCTCTGCTGATCTTTTCTTCCTCAAGGAAACAAATGCAGACGAGATGACTCCACAATTATGTCTTGACTAGAAATAACTGTGGCAGAAACTGTTTGCTCTTCCCATCTCTTTCTGATAAAGTGCAATTAATATACCCCTTGCCTCTCTGAGATGTTTACAGGCAGTGTTATTGTGAAGGAACATAAGCTGCCACCACAGCAGTTCTTTAAACATGCAGTTGAAAATGACAGCTCTGCTATGGTGACAGAAAACATCAAAGCAATAAACCACACTGTTTTATCTGATGGGGGTAACAATATCTCAGCTAATAAAATGGCTGTCATTCCTGCCCATTGTATAGATAAGGAAGCTGAGGACGTTTGGATGCTCTTTGTTGGTACGCCAAATTGCAATTACCCTATGACAGAGCCCTTCTGGGCTATGATTGATGAAACATTTTGAGGGGAAAAAAGCGCTTCAATAAGTGAATTTCATTGCAAACAATGTCATTGAATCCACAATGGCTAGCAAAAACAAAAACATTTTGAGTAGAACTAGAAAAACATGGCCTTATTTAATCTGCCTGGGATGTCCTTGCCACATTCATTTATTTGTATTGTATACTGGATGTAAACAAGTCTAATTCTGAAGTTCTTGTGTTGACCTTTTCTGGCATTGAGATCAACATACTGCCTGCAATAAAGATGAGAAGACTTTAAAGACTTCAGTGGCTTGTCAGAGTAGAATATGTTTAAACATAAAATAACACAACAGTGCAGCCTTTGGCTAAAACAGACACTGAGTAAAGTTCTAAAATTTGTTGCTCCTCAATAAACCTATTATTATCTTGGAGTTTAATGGCCTAAAATTGGACCTGCTTAGAAAACAACTTTTCCTTCTTTCTTGGGCCTTAACTCACAGGGTGACTGCCACTTGGCTCTACCAGATGCAGTATGGATGTTTCCAGTTAAGAACAGAATACCCTTTCAAATTCTGGGTGGATTTGAGGACTGGTAAAGCCCTACTCTGAACAATAGTCAGCCCTCTGTAAAACGTCAGCCTTTCCAAAGCACAGCATTACCTTTTTTGCAACAGTGTATGCTGCTGTCCAATCCTCAACATGTTCTTTTCCCCAGCTCCAGCTGTCCCCTATCCCAGATCTTTCAGTGGGCCTATGAAGGAGATCCTGGAGGTTGACTTTATCGTTCCTGACCTGGAGCCAAGGCAGCTGGAATAAGAATTTAAGCTCTAAACTGGTATTTTCATATTTAACAACTTAACCATGTGAAAAGAAATGTCTTTTAAACACTACTTCTCTGTCCAGTTTGTATTTAGATTTGAGATGTAAACCTACTCCACTTGACAGAATAAACAAAAGAAATGTTTAATGCTTACTGTAACATAAAGTTTGCAACAAAACCAAGCATAGAGAAGCTTTCCCAACAAACTAATCTGGGATCTTCAGTATCTTGACTAAGCTAGGACTTTTGGAGCAAAACTAAGGATATCCTATAGGACTGCCTGTGCTGGTACGTCCAGAGGCAGGCACAGGGGACAAAAGGCAATGACTCTTAATGAAGAAAACATTTGATATATGATGTAATAGTTCTTCTGGATTAAAAATAAAGTAACAGTCTCTACTGTTGCTTTCTGCTAAACCAGTTTCTTGTCCAACACTTCAAAAAAAAAAAAATGAAGCTTGCAAAGCTTCTCCACATATCTAATAAATGGCCCAATTTTCAGGGATACTTAAACTGTAGAAACCTACCCAATGCCTCTACAAGTTCAGTCTATTTGATAATCAAGATATTTATCTTGATTATGTTTGTTTGAACTTAGATTTAGGCACTTACTTTGAGAGGTTTATTTCAATAAATGAAAGGAAGCTACATTTTTTTTTATTTTTCATTTTGAGTGATTTGCTTGGGAAACAAGTATTTAGCATTTCCAATTGAGACTTTTTCAGATGAGTAATACTTAGAAAAAATACTAGTGAAGGTTTCTGCAGTGCTTTCCTCTTTGACAGATCTCCAGCATAGCAGTCTGTGGAAATCTGCTGTTTTACATGCATTTATTCAGTACCTTATGACAATTCCCCTTTTCTATGGCTTCTGCCCTCTTAGTATGTAAATTATACCCCTCACTTTAATCAGTGGCAGCAGTGTTTTCTGTGTTTTGTAATTGGGACTCCAAGTGTCTGCTGAGCTGACACAGTGCAGTACTGGATAAACCAAATCAAGCAATAGTAAGCAGTGTGGCTGTGCAGCACAGTGCTATGTCCAGACTAACCTAGAGACTGTGTTTAAAGGGCTGATTAGCCTGGCTAGTGAGCGGCACTAGCTTCTTGCAGTATGACCTGCCTCTGAGCTCAGCGCAGCCCTCCATTGTGGCGTACAGGAATATCTCTGGTTGCCGAAAGATACACAGTGTTATACAACATATCTACACCCTCCTGCCTTTCACTGTTCTCAGGCATAAAATACACATAATAACACTTTTTGTGGCAGGTTGTATTATGGTAGGCAAACTTGAAAGTGTTTTCAGTTCTGACTTGTGCCATGTTTTAATATTATTCCCTGTTATAAGTATTACTTCTGTCTAAACAGTAGGTATGTTTTCAATGGAACCTTCATATTTTTGCCCACTAAATGTCTTTCATATCTTGGAGATAATAAAGTCCTTAGCCCCTGCATCTTCAAATAAACACCTTCACTAGAACATGAAAAAGTTATGTAGACAATGGTGATTATGAATGAACAGAATATTTCAACCTAGTATGTAATAACTACTGAAGAGCAGAGTTGGTGTAGTCAGCAAGGGAAAAGTCACTTCAGATTGAATTAAGATGCTATATACTTCCATTGCATTCAAAATCAATTAAGGAACCTGAGCAGGTTAACTCATTCTGTCATTTGACATAGAGCTAAAGTTTTTCAGATTTTTATGCCTTAGAAAAGTCCAGAAAAAGTTTTCTATCAAGACCATTTGGCATGAGGAGTCCATGGGCTCCATTATTTCAAATCTATAGGGCTCAGGAGGGAGAGATGAAAGAGGAAATCTGGCCTTTAGAGCAGTCTGGGTTTTTAAAAGGTTGCTCCAGAAAGGAGGAGGGCTATATACTTTTCAAATGAGCAAATTCCACTAAGATGATATCTGGCTATTATATGGTAAAATGACTACGATTACCCAAAAATGTGCAACCCTTTAACTGAGCCTGAGCAGTACCATAGACCAATCTCCTCAGTTTTATAACCTCTAATTCCACTTGCATCATTGAGTTTAGCTTTAATTCATATCAGAATGAAAAGAAAAAAGAGGGGAAGGGGGGGAATAGGGGGGGGAGGAATGGCACCAAGCACCATATGATTTTATAGTGACTTTTGTTATCAGAAATTGTCTGCTGGGGTCAGTCTGAGAATATCACTGTCAGTAGTTAAGATATTTTCACCATGGAGTTAAATACTTATAGCACTGACAGTAGCTGGAAATACTTCAGTGGTTATTGGTGAAGTCATTAGTCTGGCTGAAGTAATGCTGGCATGTTTTCCCTCAGGGTAGAATTCCTCAGTCTAATTGTCTCCTCCTTGCCAGACCATATTTAATATCTTCAGGTTTAGGGACTGGATGTTTTCCAGTAATTAATGGCTTTTCCCAGTTATAGATTGAAATTATCTCCTTTTGTGAATTAGTCTATTACCCAGTAGTGAAGATATTGAATTCCAGAGCATTTAAATGGAATAACTTACAAATCAAGCTAATATAAAAGTCACCAATCCACATGAAAGCTATGTGGGCCACTGTAGAAGATGTGTAGTTCACATGTAATTTTTGACAAGAATGAAACAATATTGCCCTTAAAAATAAAATAAATATATATATTTTTAATCTATTATTTGCAACTGACGTTATCTTCTTCTAATGATCTAACCTTAATATTAATTTAGAGCAATATATTTCCATGCATCTCATAGTCTAGCATTAGGTCACCTTATCTAACCTCCTGAATAGTAATGGCAATCAAATTTCATCAAGCTGCTCTGGTCTTGAGTACTGTAACTTGGGTTTGACAAAAGTACATCATGAACTCAATGTCTCTGATGCCCAGACTAGACTCCTTAAAGTACTTTGTCCACACAGAGCATAATTAGCCTGTGGTTTCAGAAATCAATGAATACTGTTCCACAATGGAAAAAAAATAGCTTCTGTAGTCACTGTTTTATGGTCTTCCATGTTATTTGAGCTATTACTTCTCTCAAAGCAATTTTACCACCACTTTTATTGTATTCTGCTTTTTAAATCCAAAATGGAACATAATACAGATCTCAAAGCTGAAAGCAAGAAATGTTTTTAATACTGTTTCAGATTAGTTACAGCAAATTATTTTTCAAAGGACAAAATGTATTGAAGATAACGTAGTACAACTGCACCTGCACTTCATAATGTACCACCTATTTTTAAGTAGCAGATTCAAAAGCATGAAGACTTCTAGTTAAACACTGATGAGCCTGATTGTTCTTTCTACATATGGATCTGTCCTTTTTGCCCAAATAAAGACTTCCTACTAAAGTTCTTAAATCATGTTATATCATGATTTAGCAAAAACCTTTTCAATAAAGTTCTGGTTTTCTTTTCCCTTCCAAAAATGCTGCTAAAACTCTGTCCATTTACATTTACCACTTATCTCCTCAGGGCCAGGAAGGTAGTCTGGAAATGTGAGACCTAGGAACTCCTGTTCATCATGATTTCCAGCCTTGTGTTTCACTTGCCATTAGATGGGGTATTGTTGAAGAAACCAGAGAGATCACAAGGTCTGAATGATGACCCTTGCATAACTGGCTGTAGGAGACATCCTTCTAGTGGCTGTTGAGGATTAGATAAGGACAGAGTAATCCTGATACGGTTATATTGCCTTTCTTTAAATGCATTTAGCATCTGTTGGATGCAGTTCAGATGGATCCCAAGATCTGTTGCATGGTAGTGTGCAATCTCTGTGCAGCTACTGGGGAACTATTTCCTCTACAAGAGGACAGTTTGTAGATTCTGATATAATATGCAAAAGAAAGTTTGGATTTGGACAAGTACCAGAATGTGCCATACTGAGGTTTTTTTATTTTGGTTCAGAAACTTCTGCAAACAGAAATTTCAGAAATTAGTGTTGAGAATAACAGGAACCAGGTGCACTGGGCACTGAACGACAATTTTGAGTCTTATTTTCATGAATGCTATTATACAGTGGCTACTGGACTATTGGAGGGATATGTGTACACAGCATAAATAAATTGTGACTTTTTTTATATAAAGTGAAGAAAGGGTTAAACCAATGTAATCAAGATTTCCGCCTCACATTCTGATACACCTATATTCATGGTGACAGCTCTATGCCAGTATTATGGTAAATGGAAAATGCAATGGGAAGTATTCAAGAAATTACAATGCAGATATTGTCTGGCTATAGGGTGTTTCGGTTTTGTGGGGTTTTTGTTTTGTTTTGTTTTTTTAAATACAGTTCTATTTGCAGTGTTGAAACAGACCTTCTACTTGGGCTGCCCATTCAGCTCTTCAGGAGGACACAGTTATCTACTGGCAATTCCCTCTCAGTAAAGGACTGCTGTGCTGCTTGCTTTCCTTTGAGCAAAAATATTCTGATTGTGAGTGTGTTGTTTTACTTTCCAGTTAAAGGATGAGTTTCAGTGAAAACAAACAAGTTAGCAACAGAAGTGAAAGATCGATTGGGAATGATGTAATTTAATAACAAGGAAGTTTCTAAAACACTTCTGCTGGTAACATTCAGAAAAACATTGACACCTGCACACTGCTGGCAGTTTGAATCCCACATATTCCCATTCAGCTGCACTTCACCTTGTTTTAATTCCATGCTTTTGAAGGAGGCAAACCAAGAAATATGATGTCTTTCAATTACATTCTGTTTAATCCTTGAGTAGTAATCTTGCCACAGGGTGTCTGCCAGGATGTTGAGTTTGGATCTTGGTAATTAGATCTGTGTGGGGTGAGGAAAGGAAGAGTACTGTGGTCTTCATTCTCAAGTTCTGCTCTTGGCAGGTTTAATCCATTTGCTTCTATAAAAGCAAAGATGTAGGTTAATGGGAGCCCCCCTTCGAAATTAATGACTTTGAAGTCAGGCCCTGTTATGGAAACAGACTTTTCACACATTTAAACCAAACATGAGCATGTTGTTCTGTTCACTCAGAAAAACGCAGAGGGAGTCCTGCGATTGCAGAGCCTGCCACAGGAAGGAGTGATGGAGCAGGTCAGCTGAGGGAAAAGCCTTCTTCAGAATCAGAGATGAACCTGAGTTTGCCCTTTAATTCAAACACAGTTGTCTGCCCACTCTAGGGAGGAACTCAGCAACTGGATCTTAATTTCTAACTCCCAACTGTATATTATAAAACACCCCAAACAAAATGACAGTCAATGATTCCCATCAACTCCAATTAAAAGTGCCTTTAACATATAACCAGCTCTATTCCTGAATAGTTACTTTATAAATCATTAGAGCGCGCCATGTACTTTCTTATTTGTGTCCACCACCACGTCATCTGTGCAATGAACTTGCATGCCTCACAGATTCACTGACGTTAAACATTGGAAATTTCCCACTGTGTTTTGCAGAGGGCTCCCAGAGTAGCAAGCACAGCAGCAATCCCCTGCGAGCACCTGTGTGACTGAAGGATAAGTTCATATCCTGACAGAGAAAGGTGCTATTTCTTATCACAGTCTTTGCTGCATGCTTGTATCAAGTTCAATAAAGCTCATCAGATAATGCTTAATGTTCCTGTGCCTCATTCAAGCCACATTGTCTCTCACCCTCTTTTTCACATCTTGCTTTCCCATACCACAATGGCGCCACAGTGGTTTTCATATATAAGCTGTAAAGTGGTAATGCATTTCCCGGCTGTGTTTTCTGAATAAATATATTTCTCTTTTTGTTTTGAAATTTGAGAAACTGCTGCCTGGAAGTTTTTCTTCCCCCTTAATCAAACTGTTTGCTAAGCTGTTTTTCTTCTGTCTCATCTCTTGCTTGGGACAAAAAATGTTTATATTTGAGCAGTGACATCTCACTTGTTCACATCCTGTCAGATGGGAGCCTTGGGCTGTTTGAGTTCACAGTATGGCTAACCGGAAGCTGCATGTGACTGGAACTGAAAATGGAATTATTGTTTTACCCCTTCCCATTCAGTGTCTATAATCCAGTTTTGCAGAGGATTCATCCAGTCATCGCTCCTCACCTCCAAAACCAATCTGAGCACTCCAGCAGACCATCTTCATGGTTTTTTTTTTTTTTTCCATTTTACTGTCTCTGACATTACTCCTGCTACAGTCTCTCTATTCACTTGGCTTTGCATTTTAACAGCTCATCAGGCCAGGTTCTCAGCTGGTGAATTAATGCCACATTCCTAGGAGGAAAGCATAAGGGGAGCCTGAAGTGCTCCACAGGTGTTATGGTCTGCTTCCCTGAAGAGTGAGTGGCAGCTCCCTGTCTCTTGTGACTGAGCTGTAATGTGGGTTGTGCTCTTCACCCACACCCCTGACAGGTACCCTGGGACTCTGCTCATCACATCAGCAGGGGATGCCTGACCAGCTCTGAGTTTTGCCTGTAATAAAGGGGTGAAGCTTCATAGCACTCCCAGGTCTTCCTCTTATGACTCAGTCAGGGAAGGGGTGTCAGTCAGACAATAAATAACTAATCTGGAGTTTGGACACCCAAACTGAAGCTCCCCACTTGCAGCTGCACAGCTCTGAATCTTTCTTGCTGAGTCTCTGCTGGCCAGTGCTGGTCTAAGGTCTCCTTTCGGGGGGAGCTGTGGGGGTGCATTGCTGCTGCCTGCAGTGCACATAGACCCCTGCTCTTCAGAGGAGGGAAGACAGTGGTGGGGAAAAAGTGGGACAGGGCCACTCAACAGCTATTTATTTCCCACCTTTCCCTCTGAGCACCCTGATCATTTTTGTTCTCAAATTCCTGCAGATGTTTGTCTGTGTAAATGGTTCGTTTCTAGTCAAGGACTAGCACTCTTAAAGATTCCCCCCCTCACCTTATTCTTCATATATGAGTGATCACAAATTATAGATTTTCTTTTTCTGATACTTCAAGTGTTGAAAAGGCAGGTTGTTCTGTGTGGCTAAACAAATGACAATTTCATCACTGGCACTTACCCAATAATAAATGCTTTTCATGTTTAATTTGTAATGTCTGAAAATACCAGCAAGAGGTGAGGGAAGCAGTTTAGATAGTATATTAACCTCTCCCAACTCTGTTCATTCTCTGAAACTCAACCTGAGTGTGTTTTGAATATGTAGGAACATGCCTTTCCTTATTCTTTTAGACTGTTCTACCCTGTTCCTTAGACTGGAACTAAGGGAATTTTTTGTTGTGAGGTTCTTTAGTGCAGCCAGACAAGAAAGAACTACTGATCTGAAATCATTGCTACATATACTCATAGAAGAATGTGGGAGAAAATATTTGTTTGCTGACCTAAGAATTTTTAGGAGTCTAGCTAGCTGCAGAGCCCTCAAGTTCAAACTAGTTAAAAACTCCTGCTAAGCTATAAAAACATCCTTAGCAGTCACTGTGAAAATCTCTTGCAAGGAGGTAGAGAGTTATGAAATTTTAGCAAGACAGCTCTTGCAGTGGCAAGATTTCCTATGCAGCAACTGCATGGTCCCCTGCCCCAGTGTAGGACAAAGATGAATCGGGCCCATTATGAAAGCAATTCATATTTAAATGAGATTTCCAGCCCAGTTCTGCAGTCTCACGTGGTTTTTCTAAGCATCTGCTCTTTCATGCTGATTTAGACCAAACTTGAATGCTGAATCTTTGGAGAATCATAAACAAATTGTGTTAAATTACCATTAATGGAAACGAATCACAAGAAAGGAAAAGCAAGGTTGTTAATGGTATCGCTGTTCTTAACTCAGGCTGTGATGGCTGTAGACACACAGTCCTGCAGCAGAGAAGTAATGTATGTAAGATCACCCACTGTTCCGAGACCTCCAGACAAGCTAAGCACAGCAGGGCGAGTAGCACTGGAATTTGTTTTACAGGAAGTCTTTCATTTCCTTGCTTTTGAGGGGTTAAGTGAGGCACTTCAAGTACTGTTCTCCCATGAGGGTTACACTAGGGAAGGGTAGTTTTAGTTTCCCCCAGGGGCTCCATAGCAGCTTTGGCAGCAGAGGCTGCTGTCAAACGAGAACAGCCGGATGCAATGAATCAATGTATTCCCCAGCCACTCTGGCTGTGTTTCCTTCCTACCCAGTGCTGTCCACTGTTAAGACTACTGTGTCTGATACTGGTCCGCAGCCCTGTGCTGCTACTGCAGTCCTTGATAGAAGAGCATGCCTCAGAGGCTTCCAACCTTGGTTTCAAAAGGCCTGGATTGGGGCAAAATTAATTGTTGATGTTTTAATTACTTCTTTTTATGTCATCTGGGCAATGCACTGAATAGAATGTGGATGTGTTGTAGTATACAGTAATGGCCTCAGTATGAGCTGCTCATGGTCCTTAGTAACATTAAACATTCGTTAAAATTGTGAAAATCTCTTCATCATGCCTATGCTTTTCAGGCATGACTTTGGGAAAACTCAGATTATCAAACTCAAGCGCTGGTCAGGAGTACTTTATTCATTAAAATCCTTGTCTGGAATGTCAAGTTCACTCCCAATGCCAGATTTCTGCCACCCAGGGAAGCCTCTCTGGTCAGCCTGGCTTGTTATCCAGGTCAGAGCCGGCAAAGAGCCCTGGCCACAACACAGATTACCCTGTGTGGGGAGCCAGGACTGCGGCCCCAGCCAAAGCGGAAGAACAAGAGCCTCGGGTGTTCTGCCTGTAGCAAGGCCCCAGTAAAAATCCTTGGGAGATGTAGGTCTAACTGGCAGATTTTCATCCAAGACTTTGGGAATTCTAGCTCTTCTGCAGAAGAGCCAAGAACATAGAAGTCAAGGGCTGAGCTCACAGGCTGTGCAGCTCCAGGGCAGGCTTTCCATGTGATGGGCTCCCAGGTGGTAAACTCCTGCAGCCATGGGCCATCCCACCACAAGCAGCTATCACCAGTGACCAAACTTCATGCTCGACATTGTTAGTTTTCCAATTAAATTACTCACCAATTAATAAAGGCCATCAGCCTGACTGGTACCAATTTAATTCAATGATAGAGAGCCCAGAACATATTCTAGAATACAAAGATTTCATTTTGCATGGATTGGTGGGGACTGAAAATGCACTAATAGTTCTGTTTAACTTGTGTGATTTCAACCTCCTTTGTCTGTCAAAGCGAAGGGTAAAACAGTTTACTTGAAAATTTACAAAGGAAAAAAAGAAAAACTTCTGTGTGATTGTCCATCAATACGCTGTTTCACACCAAAACTAACTCTTCACATTATATCTCATCATAACATCATAAAGTCTACTATGTAGATGTGCCCAGTGCAATGGAAATCCTTCAAAGCTGTTTTGATAAATCTGCTGCCATAAGACTTTACCTCATGGCATTTTTATGTAAAATATGTAAACAGCATTGCAAAAACTTATATGTAAAACTGATAATTCAAAACTTTTTCTCATGTTTGTCATAATAATAACAAATTATGTAATTTCATAGCTGGTGTTTTCCTATTGTAGGTTATAATCTTATAACCACCCAGTATTAAAATAAGATACATGACAGGGTAAAACTTGCAGTTTAGAAAATAAAATGAATACGATAGAAGAAATTTCCTCTATCTTATTTTCCCAAAAATCTTATCAGATTCCTCTAGCTTCCAACTGCATCATGGCCCTAAAATCCACAAATAATTCTTCCATTTTGTATTCCTATGTTTTTGAGTTTCTAAAAATTGAATGGTCTTTACAAAAAATATGTATTAAATCAATGCTAAATAAAATTCATACACATTTTGCTTAACAATTCCAAACAATGTTACCTGATGTAAAATAGTGATTATTCAAGCACTGGATCCAATTTACTGCCCTCTGTGACAGAGGAAGACTTCCATCAGTGCCCAAACTTCTTGGTGGGACTACTCCACCCTAAACCAATGGTTCATATTACTGAACACAAGAAGTTTCAATAAAGAATTACCATTCTCAATTCAAAATGGAGTTTGAAAGGGGTATATGAACTTTTCAGATATTTTATGTTTTTGAAGATCCTTATACATTTTCAAGAGACTAATAGAGATATGATTACATGGAGCTAGTAGCTGACTCCATATAACCATAATTACATTTATGTATGGTAAAATACATGGTAGCTGCATTTTTAAGGTGAAAAGGGAGAATAAGTTTTATTTTACAGCTGTATCATATAAGCATCCTACCAGTATTCAGGTACATACACATTCCTGTATCCTCCTATCTTTGGGTTATTTAACAGAAATTTCCTAGGAAACTATTTATAACTTTCCTTACATTGTGATTTTTAATGATGAGATTTTCAGAGCAATCCAAATATCATAGAACTGATGTTAATAAAAAACAAACAAACAAAGCCACATAAAAAAGACCACCTCCCCACGCCCCCATATAAAACACAGCCAACAACCTGCTTCCCCCCTGCCAGCCCCCAACTGTCATTTCTCAAGACAGTTCAGCTATTCAGGAAATGTCTTGTGTATCAAACAGACTTGATGAAGCATTACCATTTAGCCGCAGTAATTAACCTTGTCATTTGGCCAGTCTCATCTCTAAAAGTCTCCAAAGTTTTCATCAGTTACTGGAGGGGAAAAAAAAAAAGGGGGGGGGGAGGAATCTTTAAAGGAATATGCATTCTTGAAGTAATGCCTGCAGTGTTCAATTTATATCTATGCCAGCAGTGAATGCACATACCATAATTAAATTAGGTATCAACAAAGCAGGTGGATTATATGCTTGCTGTCACTTAAAGTATAGTCTCTGTATAGACAGAAAATTTTCTTAAAAAGAAAACAAAAAAAAAAGCAAAATATTTTTCCATCCATACATCCTGTTATTTTTTCCTGACATCCTTAAACCACAAATCCAGTAATATTGTAAATTATGTAAAATCTGGAAAACTACTTTTAGCCCCTGGGCTTCACATTGAAGTGCTGTCTGGGGGAAAAAAAAAAAAAAAAACAACAACAAAAAAAATCAAGTTGTTTACACAGAGAACTAGAAAATATTTTGTCATAGTTATCTTGTAAAGTATTTTGTGTAAAAGTAGACAGATTAAACACATCTAGTCAAACTGTATATGAAACTCCTTTTTTCCTTTGAAACTTCTTCCTCACTTGCCTTTCTCATTAACCCAGTAGTTTTCCATAACAAGCACCACTCTGGGCCTACTTACGTCAGTGTCTTTTATGCCATTAATTTCAATGGAAGCAGGATGTGGTCCAGTAAATTATCCCCCAGCATGGTCTGCTTAGTATTACATTAGACCATGGGAACCGTGAAAGGAAAGCTCCTTATGAATTTAACTTTTTAAAATAATAATTCTTGTGTTTGAAATGTAAGTTACTGCTATTCTTCTTCAATGTTCTAACCATTTCTCAAATTATCTGTTAGACACACTCAATAAGCAAGACTCCTATGGCAATATAGTCACCATTGAACCCCTTGCAGACTTCCTAAATATTGTGGAAAAACACCAATAATCCAGTAAATGTAATTAGTCATAATTATGAAGAATTTATTGATGATCACTGCATGAGTCATTTTTATATTGCTTATGAACTTTTTGGACCACCTGAAAAAGGTAATATTGCTGGATTTTGAGGACTGTATTTGAAATCCTAGAAAACAAATCCAAAATAAAAGTTCTTGCATGCAGTTTGTAGCTTTTCTCTCCTTAGCTCTGTTATTCCTCTACTTTCAATGAAAACCTGTAGTCATCAGTGTCCTTCTGCTTCTCATCTTCCATGACTATCCCATGAGCTTTCCAAAGTCAACACATATTGTTTTCTAGGATTTATAATAATTTCCCAAGACCAACTTTACTTGGCAGCTAAAATAGCATAGTCCATTTTCTTTCATCATGAAATACCAGGGCCTGGGAGCAAACTGAGATTGCAAAAGAGCCAAACAGACACAAATGGTATTTAAAGAAGTGGACCTTGTTACCAAGATTTGTAAAGTGTCCAGGGGCCTGATCTCTGCAAAGCCACATGCCAAACTGGATTTTTCATAGTCTCATGCTTTGCTTTTGAACTTGGGTCAACACCATATTTTTTTCTTCCCTATCATAATTCCACTTAAACTGATCTGGTTTTACTTTGGCATTCTTATGATCCAAATCATATACCTTCTCTGCTGTATTCTCATGAATACCAAAGTTGTAGAATAAATATTGTTGATGTGTGTTGGCAAAGTGCTTTTATACTTGGATTCCTCATTAAATTACATTCAATTTTAGTTATAATGAGTGTAATCCATTTGATGCTGCTGACCTAAATTCCCCTGAGGAAAGCTGCAGTTCTGAATTGATATTTGCATCTCTGAGTCAACTGAATATCATTCAAAATCACGTCAGACTTCAAATTTTAAAAATGGCCCGTTCCAGGGTTATGCTGGGGGTTGTGACTAAATTTTGTTGCAGAAATGTATTCCTGCAACTCTTTACAGCTCTTGTTGTAATTTAATCTTGCTACTGCCCTACATCACAGGACACTTCACTTGGCTGTACGCTATGTATGTAAATACCTTATGAAAACACTGACCATCAGGAAAGCAGAAACACCTTTCTGAAACTCATCCTTGGGTGTGTCTTCTGAAATCATATTTCTTCTCCCTGTCACACTCCTTACTCATTCCTCTTCTTCAATAAATTGTTATTTCTCTCCCTGTTGGAATTCTTTCCCATCATTCATCATGTTGTGAGTATCTTCTGCTTGAGAACAGGAACAAAATCCCAGTAGATTTCAGGAAGTCTTTAACTCTTTTTCCTTTCTCACTATGTAGAAAATAGAGAACTCCACACAGAGTTTCATCTTCTTTGGGAGAGTTTCATTGATTTGTTTGTTTCAGAGTTTTTGAGTGCTTTGGGAGAAATGGGCTATTTGGAAAGATGGAATTATCAGTATTATGACAGTCACTCTCAGTTGGATAAGTAGAGTGTCTGGATAAGGAAGATTTTGAGATTTTTCTCAAGTTTGAAAATTATTTAATAAGCAACAGGGACCTTGGAATATTCCAGAGAGGAAACAATTTTATTGAGTCATTGCAGAAGATCAACTATACAGTCCAAAACATGAGCTTATGATTTCATGTGACCTTTGATCAAGCTAGCTGGATCCCCATGCTCACAACGATAGCACATGCAGAGTCTCTGCAGAGATGAAGTAGTCTTAAAACTTGTGTATAGAGTTCCATTTTCTTGTACTACTGAAGGCATGGAATTAGCCCTGTAAAATAGATCATGTACGTTTCCAGGTACAGAAATGATGACTTGCACAGCAACTGCTAAGAGGCAAAGATCAAGCCATGATTCTTACTCATTTGTTTATTAAGATCTTTGGAATAACTAAGGAAAAATAATATACTTGAAGATTCAAGTCAGTTAGTAGGACAAACTTTGTAAGTTTGTTGTATAGGACTCCTGAGAAATATCACAGAATGTCTTCAAAACAGGCCAGAAAAAAAAAAAAAAAAAAAACAAAAAACAAAACTGTCAGTTTAGGTATATTGATCCTGCTTTGGTGTAAGGGAACGAAGTAGGTGGCTTCTTGATATCCTTTTGAGCTCTGTTTTCTGATTCTAAATTCCCAGTTGTATCTTTGGGGTGACTACCTGTAGATTTTTGGGTGGCAAAAAATTTTATCAAATACAACCATAGCAAAACACGTACTCATCTCAATTCTTTATTCCAAAGTGAATATCCAATCAAGCATTCACTTCAGTATCCTGCTGGTTTTCTCATTTGTTGACTCATGCAGGATGAGGGCAGAAGGGTGCTGCTGAACACCTGATTACATCCTTGGCAATGGGAAAACCATGTAGACAAACACCAAGAGTGCCAGCTCCAGCATTCAAAACTTATATAAATAAAATACCAGAGGCCAAATTAAGCTTTTACTTTACTGTTTTCTTCAGTCAGCAAATGCAAATATATTTCTCCATAATTTATGTCTTGACAGATGATAATGAATGTGAAAATGCTACTCAGCCTTGTGGAGAGCATGCCAATTGCACAAACACTGTGGGAAGTTATTTCTGCATGTGTGTGCCTGGTTTCAAATCTAGCAATGGTCAACAAACTTTTGTACCTAATGATGGAACCTCCTGCGTGGGTAAGTTATTAATGTCTGCCAGCTAACTTTACATTGTCACTCTTCCTTTATTGTTTCTGTTAATTACAGAAATCTAGCAAAATGCTTTCAGGTTTGTGAAGTTTGGAGTCTGGATATAAAATTCCCACAATTTAGACTGGTACAGACTTAATATTCCAGTTCAGGCCAACATTTCTCACCCATAACACAGCAGCTGCCATTGCTTTCAGTAATACTTCAATCTTGACTCTGCGATATTTTTAATCCACATGTCACAGTTTTAGACAATTAATATATAGTTAAGGTTACAGAGAAATCCCTAGTCCATGTATTTATTCCAGTTTTTCACTGATCCATGAGAGAAGTGGTCATATCCTTAAAACAAAGCAGAGTGACAAAGTATTCTGCATTCAGGTTGTTCTGGACCAACAGAATTGCCAATACATTTGACCTACTATGCTCTGAATATCTTTTGTTTGGGGCCTTTGGTTGGGATGTCTTTGGTAATTCTTCAAGTCTGATCAAAAGCAGCTAGAGAGATCAGCAGTTATCCTACAGCCTGTGCCATCCATCAGCCTCTGTTTCTGTAGCAGTTGTATGGAACATATTCAAAATTATAGGGGAGGAAAAGTTCTCTGGAAAAATGTTATTTCTGAACAACTATGCAATCCTTTAGGATTTCCTTTTGAATGGAAGATCTGTAACTACTTCTCTTTTTTCAAACTCCTGGTAATTTTCTCTCTACTTTGCCACTGTCCTCAGGGAATGGGAAAATGAGAAATAAATCTATTGCCCTTTACACCTTTATGCTGACTGTGTCTCATTCTAGATATGTCTCCTGTGAGCTCGTAAGTGCTGACAACCTCTCTTCTTACTGCTCTTAATATCAGCAGAATGGCTGCATATTAAGCCAGAAAGTGATCTAATCAACATTTCTTGCCCATTGCTCACATCCATCTAAAAGAGCTCTGCTTTATCCAGCCGCTATGAATTGTTCTTAAATTAGCTGGGATTGAGACTGTTAGCACATTGAGCTGTAAATATTCTTGTCATTTCTGGTCCAGGCTTTGATTTTTATGTTATGACATTTCCTTAACTTCAAAACTTTTGTCTTCAAAGTTATTTCTCTGACTGTTCTTGTGTCACTTTAGTCTTTTACCATCATCTTGCTAATTTCTTTTCTTTTTTTTTTTTTCCCTCTTTACTGGGCAAACTGAGCTTTTTTTATCCTCTAATGGTGGTTAGTTTACCACTCTTCTTCTTTTTGCAAATCCATATTTGGGAGGAGCTGAGAGCTTCCAAAACTCACACTGAAATAAAAAATTACCTATGGGCACCTTTTCTCACTAAACAAGTGTACCAATTACTTTACCAAGCAGTGAGTCCTAAAGACAACCTTTTGATCCACAATTAATTTTCTACTTTATCTGTCAGGGAAACCATAATAGGATATTTTATATCCAATGGATCTGCTGCTACAGGTAGTAGATATGACTTGCACACAAGCAGCTGACAGTAGTGTATTCAGGGTGTGTTACACACAGCTGTAACAAAGTTGACATTTTAAATGCAGTGCAAGTTACCCAGTATAAATCAGAGGACAGAGCTATCAAGTATCCATTATATCCAAGTTTATAGGGACCCAAAACATTTTCAGATCCTGCAGTCTTAAGTTTTCTTTTTAACATATATGTATAATGTATGTGGCAGTAACTTTAAAAATACAGTGGTTGTATTTTGGAGAGTATGCCATTATGCAACCTATTTGTTTATGCCATTAAATCTGTCTGGAGTTCCCAGTGGTGCAAGTGTGGTACGTTACTGTGTGTGTGTGGCTCCATTTCAAAGTCTATGTGCATATGCCTGTGTGTTCCTTCCCTCTTTCAATACTATACTAAACTTCCTAATGATTATAACCCTTAGGGTAGTGGACCAAAATAAAAATTGGGACAACAGCTTTGGGAAATGTCACTTCACACTTAATCCAACCAGAATGTTGAGTTTTGAGTTAAGGGTCAGCAGTATTTCATTGATGTTATCAGGCAGAATTGGTGAAGAGATGACGCTGAAACATGCAGGTAGAGGATGAACTGGAGGGTAGGAAGGGAGAGAGACAAAAAGAGAAGGAGAAAGAAAATGAAGAAAAAAGAGGAATGAAGAGATGTGGTATTTCTGAAGATGACATTTTTCTGCCGTCTTGAATGTGAGCTATTAAAATCTATTTACTGTGTAAAAGCCATGCTTTTTCCTTAGACTTCACATTTTATTGAATGTTTGGCTGAAGATAAAAAGGTGAAATATAAACCTACTTTTTTCACCCCGGTCAACAGAGTAAAAACGTGAAAATGGCCATCTGTAAAATGAAAGTGATATCTGTGCCACTCTGCCTTTTCCAGGAACATGCTATTAGTTTTCTTCAGGTATTTCTGAGAGCACTGGGAAGGCACCCATTCTCCATCACATCCTTTTCTGTGACAGGGGAGTTGTAGAGTGGATGGGATATGGCATTATGCCACATTGCTAACTTTTCTTTTACCTGTTGCCATTCGTAGGCTTTTTCATTTCTACTTTGTGTGTGCTGCTGCCTTCCACAGTATGGAGACACAGGGAGGGAACATCTAGTCCTTTGCAATTGGACTTTTCAAACACTTGCAAGCTACTAATAAGCAGAAGGTATAATGTAGACATCAAGCTGTCTTGACTGACTGGTGAAGAATCAAAGCGATGTAGGTACAATCCAGTAATTGGCAAGACTGAACATAATAACTGTTCTCAGTGCTTTTAATTTAATTGAAATTTTCTTGCCTGCTGCAGTAAATGAGGAGTGACAAAGCACAGAAATAAAATAAAAGGTTATAAATCTATTTTCACACTAGCCTAAGTGGTGTTGGTGATATTATTTTTCTGATCGGAGCTATTATAAAAGCTTCAAAGTTCAACTCCATGATTTGTTTTGAATATTTACTAAAAGGCCAGGGCTTTTTGCAGAGCTATGGCAATGCTCTTCTGTTTAAAAAGCTGCTGTTCTTCAACCTTTGCTCGGGAATGTTGTCTGTGAAGGCTGCTCACACAAGCCTTGGCAGCCCAGTCCCACTCCCACAGTAGATCAAGGATGACGGTTTGAGCTCCTCGCCCCAAAGCTCCAGTAAAATTGGATTGCTGAAAGCACTGACAAGCTGTTGTCCATGTGTGGTCCAACAATTGCATATTCGGTTAAAAAGGCATAACTACAAAATATGAAGAAATGAAAACCTATAGCTACCGCATACACTATTTCAAAGTAGGAACTTAAAAGCAGCATTCTTGCAAATGTCAAAAACTGTTAGCTGCCCCTGACAATCTCATTGATTTAAAAGGGATATGAAGCTGATTAGTACCTTGCAAGATCAGGCATATTGCCTTTTAATTTTGTCATCCAGGAGATTTTTTTTTTTCTCCCCCAGGAAACAGTAAATTAGATAGGTGTGATATGAACTCATTCCATATGGACAACTCAATTGCAGAAAGTCTATTTGCATATACTCAACAGGGTGTCTCTGGGAGACTTTAAGTAGCCATCCTGTTGTCAGAAATGTACCTTGGTGTTTGAGTTTCTGCTGTTGTTTTGGATAATCATGATTTCTCATTAAAATCTCCATTACACTTAATATCTGACATAATTACAAAAGAAAGGTTAATTTATGTGACTGCCCAATAATGGCAAATAAATGATTTACCAAACTAAAGGTTCATGAAAAGCAAAATATCATAATAATTTCAAAGTAGTTGCATCAGTAAATCACATGGAAATCTGATATTTAGCAATGGTAGTCTGGAAAGTATTAAAATATTTATTTATTTATAAGTCATTGTAAGTTTTAGCAAAGCAGTTTTAGCAAAGCTTGTTGTCATTTGCTGGTGTTGTAGCACTGCATTACATGTTGAATATCTTGTTAAGATGTACATGACCTTCTCTACATAGATGACAAGGCCAAAGAAATCTTTGGTATAAGGCTGATGTGTGTTCTTTTTATACAAGCTGGTATTGTCATGATTTTCACCCTTGCCACTTCAATTCATTCAAAGTTTGTCTGTCTTACACAGAATCACACAACAGGGCCCTGACAGGCACCCACTTATTTCAAAAAGAGCTTTATAATTTACTGATGTGAGAGGTTATTTAAATGTCAAAAGTAAGAACTTTAGCCTTATGTCTTTAAATGACAAGATTTAATTATGAGGTAGCCCGTGTGTAGCACCGTATCATGCTTTTCCCCTCCCTTTTCTTCACTTTTGCCAGATTCATTGATATATAGTGTGGCTAGCTCCATGACTATGAATACTGAGGTCACAATGACCAGACTAATATAGATAATGCAAAACTCAGTTCATTAAAGAGAAACATTTGCAGTTTGGAGCATTAAATATGGAAGCAAACTATTACCCTAATGCAGATAATTAGAATTTAACCTCGTACTTTAAATTTCAGTGCTTTGCGCCAACACATTCAAACACGCAGCCTCCTTGGCAGCTCTCCCTGCAGAGCAGAGGTTGTTTTGTTGGGGAGGGCAAATGCACCTTCAGCCCCACCTCTATTTCCCATCTGCACCATGCGGGAGTCTGAGAGGCTTTTCAGCAGGATCTTCTGAACCCCAGGCTTAAAATGCAACATTTGAGATGCAAATCAGAGCCATTACTCAGTGAGGAAAACAGGGATATGAAAATGAAGTAGGACCTCAACCTACTTCTTGAACCCCAGGAGAACCTCTGTGATTATGAGCAGAAGAAAGGGGGCTGGGGAATTAAGCACAAAACAGCCAAAATTGTGTGGATGCAGAAACTGTTGAGATACTCCATTGAAAGTTTAAATGCATTTTATAGTTGCCCCGTATACAAACAAAAAATAAAAAAATATTTTAAAAAAAAGCATTAATCTGATTATTTATGGCGGTTCTCTTGCCATTAGTAAATAATGTTCTACAAAGTTACCAACAATGCTGTCCAAATAGGCAGATGGCCCCTACGTATCCTTCAGACATCTTTCTGCATTACCTAGATGTAGCCACAGACATGCAGTATGTTTTTCCATTTTATCCACAACTTCTGTTTCTCTAGCAACATTATTTCACATACATTATTGCTCATTTTTGTTCTCTTTTTTTAAAACAACCAACAATCTTGTATCAAAATAAGAGTGCAAAAGTAGTCCTTACATGCTAATAGTGCATTTACAGACCCCTACATCTGCTGTCTGTCTGTCTGCACAAAGGCTTCTTATTAATTCAGGTAGCTATTCTCCTCCACTAACGGGTTTATCAGTTCTTTTTCACCAAGTTCTTTCCCAAACTCAGTGTCATGCCAGTTACTAACTTATGTCGTCCTCTACAGTTTCCATTCTTCTCTCTACCTTTACTTTCCTTCAGTCCAGTTCTAAGGCTGTTCCTTTAAATCTGCTCATGTATCACCTCTTCATTTCTCAACTTCTTTTGTCAGATATACCTGTCCCAAATCTGTTCACTTTTTTCTCCTTTTCCAACACAGCACTTCACAGTCCATTACTTCATTCTTCAGAATTATTTGGTATTGTACCCAGTTTACTTTCTCTGTTGATTTATTTGATTTTTATCCTCAGCCAACCAAATAATGCAAAATAATCCCTACTCCAGCCAGGGAGTTAGTACCCAGCTCTCCTAAATTGGTCGATTCATGGATTCCCTTACTGGAATTCATCAATTTTACTCTTGGATTGTGCCCCACACAGTTATTGAATGTGTCTACCTAATGGCAAATTATTTAGAAGCACAAAGACCATTTTAGGCAAATGTAATTTAAATGTGGATTAAAAAAAAAAAAAAAAACAACAAAAACATTCCAAGCACTTTGAAGGGCATAGAGCTTAAATCTTAGCTTAACGAAATGGATAGAGTGATCTTTTGTAGCATCCTTTTAAAGCCATGACTTAAAAGAAAAGGCTGCAGTTTTCTTTCTCTTTTCTAACTGAATCATAAGGCTGAGAAAATCTATTTAGTCTAATCTCTGGAAAATGGATTTCAGATGATTTGCATCATGCCGAGCATTTTGTTATCATAGAATTAATATTTACACTCATGATTTTAAAACATGAATGATGCAGTATTATATAGTAATAAAAGTGATGGTATAAAAATACGATCAATTATGATTTATCCTTCTAATCCCCAAGTATTATAATTGACAGGTGTTTTGCCATTAAGTTTGCCTTTTTAGTTTATGCTTTTTTTTATTGCATGAAATTTTATTATGAAACTGCTTGCAGTGTGCAGGGTTATTATCAACAAAGCAGCAAGGTGTTAGTCTGTAAATACTTAAAAAATTCAATTTCTCATGATATTTGCAGATGTAGATGAGTGCAGCAATGAAGGAACTGTTGCCTGTGGAGATCATGCAAAATGTGAAAACGTGGATGGAGGGTTTAACTGCTCCTGTAAGGAAGGTTATCAACCATCCACAGGAAAATTGCAGTTTAAGCCAAATGATGGCACTTCCTGCCAAGGTACATGATATTATAAAGGTTTATGTGTTATTATAGATCTACATCTTCTGAGAAACCCACCAGTGCCTCTTTATCTTCAGTTAGATTAATCAGCAAGACATGAAAAAGAGGCAAGGCAGTGGCATCTACATTTCCTGAGAACAGAATAATTTCCTAAATGTATTTTTACTAAACAGTGTGGTGGAATCCATTTGAAATAATGGTTACCTCCTCATAGCTGTCAGATCTGTAGTCTTCTGTAAATTTGAGCTGTCTCTTAACTTCATCTGTGGAAGTCCCAAGAAAAGGGGCCAAAATCTACCTGAGTAAAACAAAAGCTGAGTCCGATACAGTGCTGTAAACTTGGCAAAGATAAAGTCTTAGTAGTTGAAGTTTGAGAACGGACTGTTGCGTCTTATGTTCATAGATTCAGAATATTAGTGGTTTGGGGAATTACTTAGACAAGAGCTCTTACAATGGGTATATATTGAGTATTGATTAAACTACAATATATAATTAGTTTCTTTCTGATTTCTACAGAAAATCCGAAGACCAAGTGTGAGTTATACAAAGACTGTATAGAGGAACATATTAATAGAACTTTAGCTGGAGTAAGTAGCATTGGTTTATAGATTAATTTCCAAATCCTTTAATTGATTCTGTTCAAAACTGTTATTTCAATTATAATAGTTCTTAAAGAGCTTTTAACAAATGCTTGAAGCATACAATTGAACTTAAGCATGTTTACAGAAGTCTTTTTAATAATTTCAAATTATTTGAACTGGGTTGTATGTTCAAATCATAATAGCTTGCTGGGAATCTGTACATCCTGTTTCCAGCAAAGTGAGTCATGATGCATGAAAAATTCAGAAGCGTGGTAATCACTCAACTGTTTCTGTAATTTCTGAAGTTACACACTGCTGCATTTACTGATGTGCAATTATTTGCTTGTTCAGAGTGAAAGGCAGCAAGATAGCTTACAAAACTAATGTCAACAAGTGACAAAATAGAAAACGGAGCAACAACATCCTGGTATGTTAGTATATTTACTCCTCAAAGCATAGCATATAAAGTGGTACAGAATTTATAGACTCGAAGACTCTGGACTGAAGATTTTTTGTTTCACCAGAAGCAAAGATTCCTGAAGCAAATTAAAAAAGTATTAATGAATTCGCTATACATTATTTACAGCTATAGTATTATCTAATTTAAAAGGATACATGAAACATAAGCATAAATAAATTAAAACCAATTGTATATGTTTGCATTTCATATTAAGCAATTTTGCCGAAGTTATGAAATTCAGAATGATATTAAATTAAAGGCTTTTATTAACCTAGTAGAAGATATACACTGTATTAACACGCTTTCTGTTAACCTACAATGTAATACATTATATTAAATATAATGCATGTATACTACATTTATGTGCAAAGATGCAGTGAATACCACAGCAGGATCTTAGAGTGAGGGTCTTTTTAATATGTAGTCAAAGTAAACTTAAATTAACAAGTAATGAGTTAAAATACTTCAATTGTCTGTAAATAACAGTGTGTCAGATTTTAGTATAGTTTTCAGCCTGCGTTCTAGTTCTATGCAGCTGCAGTCAAAGACAAAGCAAGCCCCATAAAAGCTGTTCAGCATCAGAGACTACAATCTTACAAAATCAGGTGTTGGGGGGGTTGATGGATAAAATCTCATTAGATTCCAGTATCATGAAATAAGAACTGTTTTCTTATTCAGTCTTGAGACTGAAATTTGTAATCTTAATCTTCATCTGACCCTCTCCAGCCTATTACTTTTTAAACTAGTTATTTTATGGAAGTGCATTTAGCAGTTCATAATCTGAAGCAGTGAAGGTGAGATAGGCAGTACAATTTCACTAAACTACATACTTTATAATCTGCATTTGAGAAAAAATAACCACAAAATATACAAATACTTCCCATCTGCTCCCACCTCATTTAACAGGAAAGAGTCAATGGAGTAACAATATCACTGATATTGAATTATTTTTGCAGAACATTTATTAGTTCATTTTGGAGCACTAAGATAAATAAAACTGAGCTGTAATAGTTTTTTTTTAAAAAAAAAAAAAAGTGTAATGATAGCACATGGGTTTTTTTTTAATCACAGTTACTTGTTAGGGTTATACCAGACATGTATAACACCATTACTTTAGAGGTCAATCTGTTGGTTTAAATAGCGCCTCTTTTTATGCACAAGCATTTTAAAAGCCAGCATGTTAATTCACAGAAATTAGTCACTCGCATTGGGTTTACTTTCATTTGCAGAAATGTGACTTTACTTGTTTCTTTAAGATGCAAGTTCTTGTATTTTTCAGATTAATCATTTAAAAACACCCCTGGAGATGCTGCAAGAAATTAATAAAAATACTTTGGGACCACTTTTACCTGTAGATGTGATTTCATATGTTGAAGCACTATCTTATTCATCGTTGAATACCATGCACTACTCTGCTTCTGACAATGAAGCACTTCATAATACAACTATTAATGTAAGTTGATCAACCCCAAGTTGTGGGGGTTTTTTCTTATTTTACAAATAGCATATGACTTCTTTTCTTAAAAATATTCTTTTATTTACAGGTTTTGGTTAACATTGTGAACAATTTTTTACAAAAGGACAAAATTACAGTCTGGGAAGAAATTCCTGTAGATAACCAAAGACGAAGCCTGACTAAACTCCTTCATACTGCAGAACAAGCGATGCTTCTCATGTTGCAGAACTTCAAAAAGACAACACAGCTAGATGCTAATGCAAGTGACATAGGTAAGATAAAGAAAATTAATCTAAGGTATACTTTAGATGTGGATTACACTGAGGAGTTTTTCAGAACAATTATGAAGATTAGAAATGGTGTTATTTGAAACACACAGGTGTTAATTTGTATGAGTTTCATAACTAACACCTGACTTTCAGTGTAGAATCATAATTTTCAAAGATTGAACATTTGAGCTCAGAGCCCAGAAAAAAACTGGAGAGGCTGTGAGAAGTTGTCCTTTCAGATTCTCTTTCAATCTCTCATTATAGTCACACTGTCACAGTAAATCTGGATTCATCTTATATGCACAAAATTATCCTATGCATCTTATACGCGTAAAAAAACATCAGTGGAATGAAATTTGGATTTTCTTTATACAGATTTTTTTTTTTTTTTTTTTTTTTGGTTCAGTGAAGGTATTGTAAATTAACTTGGAATAAAGATTGTACCTAGTGAGTCCATTCTTGAGTGGCTTTCTTTTCAGATAAATTTCTCATTTTAGGAGGAATTTCAGAGGAGAATTGGTTAGTCTCAGATGAACCATTTTGCTCTTCTACCTTCTTCCTGTGTGTTGGTGTCTTCACACCAACTCCTGCTGATTTTCCTGTGGTAATAGTTTTACCATTCTTTCAGTGGGATCAGAGTAAAGCTAATACCAGCCGCTTCTGAAAATCCTAATAAAGCATTGCTGATTCCTTTGGCAGTGGCCACCCTTTCATCTTTATTTTTCTGAGTGTATCCAAACTGTATGTGACCTGATATCTTATTTTACATTCAGTACAGTCCTTCAGTGCCTCTTACTGGTTTACTATTTTATAAGATGACTTGGTGAGAAAGATTCCTCCTTTGGTCCTGAGGCAGGTCAAATCGCTTGTTCTTCCATTACTTTTCTGAAGCTAAATTATCAAAACTGGTGAAAAAATAGAGGGATTTGTTCCATAGCATAAGCTCTGTAGAAGCAGATTCATGTTAGTGCAGTGCACCTCCAGGTCTGCAGCAGATCCAGAGTGGTGCCAGGAGCTGGCTGCAAAGCCCCTGTCTCTCACCAGCCTGACCAAAAGCAGAGGCTCTCGTGGCCACAGAGCTGAGACCATGAAGGTCAAGATGAGAGGTTTCTGGTGCAGCCTCCAGTGGCAGTGCAGATGTCAGTCAGATCAAGGTGACAAAAGAAACTGATAAAGAGAATGGGGAGGAATTTCCATGTTAAAAAGTTGATGATATTTTGGCTTGCTTTTGTTCTAAAATGGGAAACTGTATGAGCTCTTTTCCAAATTGGCCCCAAACTCTAACATTTTTTGTTATTGTTTTACAGCATGAATATATTTTCCACAGGGCTCATATGTGCCCCACACATCTATTTTGGGACAAGACCTACAACATTACCCCTCTCTTTCCACTGTTTTTTATGCTGCAAGCTCTCGAACTACAAGCTTTTCAAAACTCCAGCCACAGAAAACTATTTCTTACATCCTGACAAACATTTTCTGACAGCTGGTCTATTGAATAGCTCATATTATTTTTGTGTGCTGTGCTATAAGCAATGCAGATGGTCTAGCTTAGTGATATTCCTCCATCAGTCAAGTTTTAGACTTTGTTGTTGTTTTGTTTTGTTTTTTAAAAAAAGACCTGATTGACTTTTTTGTTTCCATCCTGGGTGATTGAAACTCAGCACTATAATGAACCAAGTAAAGAGCTCAGTGTCCTCTAATGTAGTTTTTGTCCTGAGGGGTGATGCTTGTTTGTTTGCTTTTTGACAAGACACATCATTATTTCATGGTGAAATGTGTATTTGGTAGCATGGATAGATAACTATAAAATATATACTTTTCAAAAATTGGCTTTTATCAAATGTTACTATTCAGTAGAGAATTTTATGCTTTGCTTTTTATAATTGTGATTTGTGGTGCCTCTCAGAAATGCATTTTTAATAAAGCAATAGCTCTTCCTAAAGTAACCTACATTGTTCTTTCCAGTGTCTAATTTAATGTAAGGTAAATAAAAGACTATATTTTTCATGGAAAGAGTAAAATGTATGAGAGCAAAATGTATGCATGAAAATAACAAAACGTAGAGGTTTAAGCAAACATGCTATATTAATAGCATTTTTCTTGCAATATTTGGCACAATTATATATCCTTAAAATTCACAGTAATTATGCAATGCAATAGCACATTTATTAACCCAGCTGTAAATTATGGTTGACTGTAATGGAGCTATGATTTGTACAGTATTTTTCTTCTTTTGCAGCACTCAAGGTTTTTGCGTTTGATTCACACCACATGAAACACATTCACCCTCATGTATACACGGGGGGAGATTACATAAAGATCTACCCAAAGAAGAGAGAGGGGTCTCATCCTAATGGTAAGAAACAAAAGTTAGCGAGTAGGTTGGTTAATAAACATCTTGGATAGACTTGTACCCTCTAGTAAATAACCAAACATGCAGTTTACCAAGACTGAGCTTCAGCCCTGCTGACTACAGGGGAGTCAGGGTATTTTTGTCATCCTCTCTTACCCCTTTATTGTCTCAGGACTGATATTTCTAACATTTTCAATGTCACAGTGAGTATCCAGTGAATTTTAACACTGGATATTAGTAACAGAGACATGAACTTTATCCTTTTCTCAGCCATAGATCTGCTGTGTGACTTTGAACCAGCCTTTTCAACAGTCTGTGTTACTCCTCCAAAAACTGGTACATCTTTTCTATTTAGAGAGTAGCTCACTGGAGCAAGAACATGTAATCTTTAGCACCAAAATCAGCAGGGCCCAGATCTTGACTTAGACCTCAGAGTGCTACAGACTTACAACTACTGTCATCGATAAAAATAAATAAATGTGTTTTTAAAAGCCCTGGGATTAAACCACCTAACACAATAAACATAAAAAAGATCTTTTAAATCTTAATTTTCCAGATAATCTGAATCCCACCACCTACCAGTACCTAAAAATGTGGCTTATCTTTGTACCATGGAGAAAAATCACATTTTTTCAGATCAGCACTGCATCCTAAAACACCTTTTGCTTTCTTTTTCCCTATGTGCTTTCCATCCTGGCTCCACAGTAATGGAAGTCAAAGCAAGCCAGGTACTCTAGAGATGCCCAGTATTTACCTCAGGTCTGAGCCATTTTAGTTTATGAGACCTGACACTACATGTGTAGCCAATTGCAGAGCAGCAGCAAGCATATATTACTCTAGAAAAAATATATATACGTATATCTAATTAGAATTTCCAATACAAACACACATTTTTATTTGTAATGGAAGTTACATTGTTTTAAATAAAGCTGTATTTCATTGTCTCTAAAACATTTTTATAAGTATTCCACAAAGATTCCATCTGTTTTGCATATTTTATGCAATAGTAGTAATAATGTCTATTGTTTATTGTTTCCTTAATGTCTTCAATTTTGTTCTTCTGTAAAAAACCCACAAACTACTAAACATGGTCTGTTTGATTGATAGGCACCATTGCAGTTGTCTTTCTGCGGTATAACAATATTGGTTCTTTGCTTTCGTCGCCTAAAAACCGCTCTTCAAAAGATACTTCAGAGCAGAGACAGACAGTAAGCTCATCAGTTATAGCTGTTGCAATTAGCTCAAATCCACCTACACTCTATGAGCTCGAGAAAATAACATTTACCTTAAAGTATGCCAAGGTAAGGGTTTTTTTTATTATCAACTTCAAATAAAACAAAGAATAGCTAATCTTTTTATGTGACGTAACCATACCTGCAGTGTATGATATATTGAGATATAATTCTATTTCTTGCTGATGTGAGTTTTTCATTTATTTCTCTAATAAGATTAATCTCAAATGTGACACCCTAAGTGCAATATACTAAATATGATACAACTGAAAATTGCTATACTACTCAAGCAAGGAAACAATACCGTCTTTGCTGAGTTGTAGTATGAATAAAATGTAGCATGAATAAAATGTAGATGCCTGAACCAGAGATTATTACAGGATCTTAGCTATTCTGTATTTCGGTGGGTTTCTGTCTGAAAGTTTATCAGATGGTTAAGCATGCATGCTAAAAAAAGTGAAGAAATGCTTCAAAGCTAATGCAAAAAGTTAACCGGGAGCTAGGAGGTAATAGCAGAGTTTATAGTATTGCAACTTTGTTATTTCTGAAATCTGAGCAGGTTTATTTAAAACTGAGAGTTTTACTTCCAGTATATATGGATTTTTCTGACTTCATTTGTATGTGAAGAATTGCCTTACATGGCACAAAGAATTAGCAGAAACATAACAAGAAAGCAGTGGGACAAGGTGTTAACCTTGGTTATGTAGCTTTTTAAATTTGTTACTTGCCTTCTAATATTTGAGCTAGAGATCACCTTTATGTAAATTTGCATATATTTTTACAGTGTATAGTACAGTGGGGACCTTATCTTTGGTTAGTAAGGACTAACTGTAATAAATAATACTAATGGTCTTATTCATCGCTGTCATTGCACCCGATATAGCAGGTGTGATATGACCCTGGCTTTATCCCAGATTACTTTGTAAAATGCACAGAGTAAGTCTCAGTTTTTCAACTGCTTGTTTGGAAGGGACTATGAGCAGGACAAACCATGTGGCTGTAACCTTGGTGTTTAGTCCATGTTCAGCAGGTGCAGGTGTATATATAACAATGTTTTCAGTAGGTAAAAATTCCAACACCTCTGCAAGTGCCAGAATGGTTCAGTAATCTGATTAGTCTACATGTTTATTGTGGTATTAGTTGTGTGGATAAAATGCTTCCATCTCCAGCCATGTTTTAATTGCTTGGAATAGGCCTTGCAGAACGTGCTTTTTGTTTCTCAGCCTTCCAAAGGTAACAAGCAATTTTTAATGAATTGCACTGGCTAATGTAAGAAAGGTCTCTTGATGGGAAATATCCTGCCTTTTGCCATCAGTAAAACATCTTGTTTCCGTTCCAGACTGCGGATAAAGATATTAAATGTGCATTTTGGAACTACTCAGTAGACACAATGAGTGGCAACTGGGCTACAGAAGGCTGTGAGCTGACACATTCCAACTCCACTCATATCTCATGCAAATGTAATCATCTGACTCATTTTGCAGTTCTGATGTCCTCAGGTGGCTCTGTTGTAAGTGCTATTTTAATTTAATGTTTTACCTGATACTTTCTCCCATCTTCACTCCTTATGTTTTTATTTCGTTGCAACTTAGGTACTTTTCCCCCTTTAGGTTCTCTCTTGTTTTTGTTCAGCAAACACACAATTTATTGTGCACAAAGCAAACAAAATTCCTCCCATATGTGTTTGAATTTCCTTATGTCCTTTCTGCAGTATTACAGAGCAGTGATGCAGCAAAGTATCTTGTTCCAAATACACAGTCTGTTGTGCTTATTTTTGGTGCATTGCTTTTAATTTTAAATCCCACTTTAAGACTGCTGTGGGATTTAACTGGCATTCATTGGTGGCCAGTAACCATAAGGCCCTGAATTTCTCTCTCACAAAACTTTGCCACCCATTTGTGTAACCTTGGTATCTAAAAATCTGCTTTAAATTCTCTACTGAGAATTTACAACAGCATAATCAGTTTGAAGTTTAGGACTATTAGACATGGACACTCATGACCAGTACAAAATTGTGAGAATGACCATGCAATTTATGTGCTTCTTATATTAGGAGGCCCCATAGATTTCCTGGGTCTACATGGCAATCTGCAGGAGCTCAGGTCCTGCCTCAGGAGGCAGCTTTATAAGGTATCAGAACCGAATACAAGCAGAATATCAGCATGAATATACTGTATTGAGACAGTTCTCTCACACTGTGAATTTCATGCTGATAGAGGCTGTTTCCTGGTTGCTAAATAGCATCTTCTGTCTTCAGTTCAAATTTAAAACCTCTGTAGGTACTTATATAGTTATTTTGAAAAGGAAGGCTGGGAGGAAAATAATCTCTGGTCCTTTATTTAGGAAAAAAAAAAAAGCTTAGATACCTTTATGGTCAGCTGAATACTATCCTTATGCTGATGCACAGTCATGTATTTCATTCTTTGTGCAAATACTAACCAGCTAATGTAACTGTATTCCTATACAGAAAATATTCACATCTAATACTAAAATAGCCTGTGTTTCTCTGGAGAATGTTCATGTTACATATCCGGAATAGCATTTGTTTGAAGTGATTGTTATTTCAGAGTCTTGTTTTGATCATGTTGCAAATTCAGTAAGATGGGTATTCAATTTTGCTTATCTAAGTCACTGCTGTGATAAGTCCTCTTATATTAGAAAATGTTCATGTCATATTAATATATGTCTTACTGCCAGTGTATTTGTCATTCACTAAAATGATCTGATTTTAAAATCATATTAGGAGATACTGATGTTAATAAAAAGTTTTGATACAAAATATCAGAAATTGAAAGAGCAGGAATATATACAGTTCATTACTAATTTCCCCTAGAATTATATCTGTCTCACAAAAAACCAATACTTTTTAGATTATCCAAAGTGTACATTTGCAGTGGAACTCTACAAACAGTTTTGATTAATATTTTGTAGAAAAGAAAAAAAAAATGTGTTATAGAATGAGCTCTTTCTTGAGAAGGTACAAAACTATTCTTTTAAATATTATATTATAATTTTCCCCTAGGGTGTTACAAATTATAACATTCTTACAAGAATCACTCAGCTAGGAATAATTATTTCGTTGATTTGCCTCTCCATGTGCATTTTTACATTCTGGTTCTTCAGTGAAATTCAAAGCACTAGAACGACAATTCACAAAAACCTCTGCTGCAGCCTTTTCCTGGCGGAACTTATTTTTCTGATTGGAATTAATATGAACAATAATAAGGTGGGTAGTTTTCAGTTGTGTCTTGATTTTATGTTATAAAATAAATATTCAATATAAAATACAATCTTCCACCTACTTCCAGTATTTCCTAATATCAGTATGAATATTTTAGTGACGCTGACTTCCCAGTCTAGTAACAGAAAATGAAAAATGAACATTTAAAGAAGTAGGGCGTTCATCTGAGCTGGTGTATATTGACTTCGCTCTATGGGTTTCATTTACTTTGTCACCTTAACTGAAACTGTGGTCTCAATACATTTAGCATTTTCACTTTTCACATCTGTTTGGATGCTGTACAAGACCACATTGGTGGTTCTCTGGGTGACAATTTTCCCCAGAAGCCAGGCCAGAGCTGCAGTCCGAAGTTGGCATTTAAGATATTGCACTGTTGGCTTGAGAACCCCTTTCCTTTCTGCATATAAGGTTTTGACCTCTCTCTTTATCTTTTTATACAAGTTGGGTTTCTGATTTTTGCATCTAAAGTTAGGTATAGGAAATAAATTATGCATAAATTATCAAAATGCCCCTATAATTAGCTGAATAAGATTTAAAAGTACTTGAAAAAATATGAGCTGCTATCCCTGAGACAATAATCCAGTATTGATTCATTGAGAAATATTATTTTACAAAGACTTCATAGTAACAGAAGTTATTTCAGAAGTAACTCTTTATGATACCTAATTACATTGTTATCAAAATCATAAAAATAAACTTTATCTAGATCAGGAAAGCATATAGACTACTCAGCTATAACTGGGATCAACCTTGTCAATATGTTTATACAGTTTTTCTGGGAAGTCATGCACCACTTTTAACGGTTGAATATAGTCTCTTTATTTTAGCAGTTGCTACAGAAAACACTGATTAACAACTGTGCTCATGGGTGTAGGCCAAGTTCTTGTCAATCAGTAGTATATCTAGGCTGCTGGACCACCACTTTAGAGTCACTAGGTTGCTGTGCACATATTGTTATATTAACAGAGACATAATAATAGAATTGTGACTCTTGCTTTCTCTGATTAAATTTCTAGCTCTTCTGTTCAATTACTGCTGGATTACTCCATTATTTCCTTCTAGCTGCTTTTGCATGGATGTGCATTGAAGGTATTCACCTCTACCTTATAGTTGTGGGAGTCATCTACAACAAGGGTTTCTTGCACAAGAATTTCTACGTCTTTGGCTACATCAGTCCAGCCGTGGTTGTTGGAATCTCTGCTGCACTGGGATACAAGTACTATGGCACCACAGAAGTGTATGTCGCTTTTTCTGTATCCAAATCAGCATATATAAGGATGCAATAGTCACAATAGCACATTTCAAGGCATCTTCTGCTGTTTACATTTCAGATGTTGGCTCAGCACAAAGAATAACTTTATATGGAGTTTTATAGGACCAGCATGTCTAATAATTCTTGTAAGTATAATTTTCATTTTTTATTGTAGTACATAAAACTGATAATAAAAGGTGTTTAATAATCACCCACCCATTGCCAGCATAGCTGTGAGTGCTAATTATAGGGCAGAATTGGCTAATTTAGACCTTTTTATAGTGACTCTAAATTATTTATATGCTGTACATCTAAATACTTTACTAGCCTGAAAAATGAATGTTTGACAAAAAAAGCTCAATATAAGATCAGAGCTTTTTTTCTTACTTGATTTCTTTCTTTTATACTGGTGGTTTGAGAAATTCTGTGAAACATTTCTGGTTTTTAAGAAGTAGTATCTTTGTATGTCATTGGCATCTCAGCATGGCTCAGCAGGAGGTGTACACAGACACTATCCTAGCAGACAGATAATCTGGTTTTTCAAATGTTGTGTGACTTAATCTCTTATCAGTGATCGGTCATCTTTGTAAGATTAGACTGTCATCTTTATGGTTTTATCACTTGTGTGTACCCTGTCATCATCAAAGCTATTTTAAACTAAATTGCGACGTCAGAGAAAAGAACCCGCTATTTCAGATGGGCAGACAAGTCAAGTATTGATAGCCCTATTTCAGCTGTGAAGAAGGCCTTTTTAATTCTTATTGGAAGTGGTTTCAAACCTGCAAATTTGGCAGGTATTATATGTTCAATTCTGAATCGAGACATTTTGGTGCCTTGGGAGCATTTCTAAGTGCTATAAAGTTTAACAAAGCATTCCAACTGTAATGGGGCATTATTGTATATGACTGGGTTGACAGTGATCTGGCAATAATAGCTGGAGCTAACAGGAAGAGATGCTACAATGGTGAGGCCTCGTGACATCTACAGTCAAGTGAGCTATAACCCTTTGTTGCTTTTTAAGCTATTTGGTGATAAATGTGAGGATTTGTAAAAAGAAGTGGCAATGCCTAACACATACAATATGATAGTAAAACAGTTTTATTTCAATGCCTTAGCCATTTCAAAGCTGAATAAAGTAGCAGGTATAATTCTGGTCAAGTTCTACCCCAAATTCATATTGTAGATCGAGGATAGGCTGGGAGTGACCTACCAAATTCAATTGCAGGGGGATTCCTCCCCATCTTACCTTCCTGGTAAGCACAGCAGACTTCAGGAGAGTCAAGGCACCATAAGCTCCCTTGACTCAGCACTTCTGGGGTCAGAGGGCCCTGATGACCAACAGGTTACTACAGTAAAACAAAATCAGGGGGAGAGACCATCCTTTACTAAGAAATTCTTACACTTCTTAGATTTAAATTATCTCTTTTTTCCATGAAGGCAGCAGGGTTGGGATTTTTTTTGTTGTTGCTCTCATTCCTGTTCTTCATCTGCCTTCAGGTAGAGATTTATGGTCAGTGATGCATCACTGCACTGTTAGCACAGGAAAAGTGCATTATCAAAATATAAAAAATGCCCCAAATTTATGCATCTGTAACCTTGTTTTCAGCTCCGGGTGAGCTGTGCCTGATGTGGGATCTTAGGTACACAGTAGAGAGGTAGAGCAGATCTGCAGAAGCTTTGATATAAATCTAGATGGCCACAAAGGCAAATCCTGCAAGCTGGGCTCTGAGGCCCATAGCCATTCTTTGAGCACTACAGATCTTCCAGCAATCCCTACAAACTAAAAGAAAAAGGAGAGGTGATAGAAGTTGATATAGGCCCTATGCACTAATTCAATCCTCCTATGGATGAGGATAGCAGCCAGACAGATTTTTTTTTTTCTCCCACTCCTTTACCTAAGTGAAGCCACACAAGAAGCTGTAGCTAAACAGCAAATAGCCTCATGATAGTTTTGCTGGTTTTTGTGTGTTATGGAAGCATTTTGTGATAAATTATTTTCACAGTGTTCGCATACCTTTATTATTGTCTCTTCATAATCATACACTACTAGACCTGGGAGGAAATGCAACCCACTTTCAGCAAGCTGCTGCTTCTGCTGTGTGATTTTTTTTTGAGCATTTGGACAGCTTGTTTTGATGGGGTAATAACAAATTGAAGCCTGAAATGCAAGAGGGATGTTTTCAAAGAGTACAGGGAGCTAGGTAATTTGCTCTCACTCTATCCAGGTTACTGTCTAAGGAAAATATGGAAAACATTATGAAAATAGGCACTGACTCTAAACGATGAAATTGATGTTAGATGCCTCTGTGGAAAGCAAGTTTTTGTTGGTAATTCTGTTTCCATTGTCCAGCCTTCCTGTTGAACATACTGTTTGGGCACAACCACAACAAAGTTTAAACTCTTTCCAAAATAGGGCCACTCAGGAAGTCCTTTTAATTACAGAACCAATCTCTTTCCAAGATTTCCATTCTGTCCACAGCTAATTAAAGAAAAAAATACTTATTAAGGACTCTGAAAATGAAATATTTTTATTCTGGGATAACCAGACAGGGCACTGCAACCCTCATATAGAAAGCTGCAAAATCTGGCAGCTACAAGCTTACCATTAACCCTAAGCTTCATCCACTAATAGCATTGAGTTTGTAGGTTTTCCAAGATAGCCTGGAGAGTTTGGATAGCAAATTTCTGGAGAGCCATTCACCACAAATCTGATTCTTGCACAAAAATGTTAAAGTCGTCATCAGCACGAATGCCCATATACCCACACTGTGCTTTCAGTTCCTATGAATGGGGACCCAGGAGATTTGTGGTTTGGATTATACTATAGTATGCCTCTGAAACATCATGTAAATGATGAAGAACAGAACCAGTTATATACCATGGATTTTCTTCTGTCTCAGGGCACATTGTTTCAAACACATCCTTGGACTTTAAATCTGCAGTAATAGTGAAACACAAGGAGCTTAAGTGTTTATCAGGAGTACAAACTAAGTTTTCTTCTGACTGTCTAAACAGAAACACTACTGAAGGTGTTTGCCTATTAATATTAAGGTTCTATTAGGATTCTTAATTGCAAAGCAGTGGCCTTATTGATCCCATTTAAAAATTATTATTATTATTAGATTGGTGACTGTACATGAAAAGAAGTGGGTCAGAAGCTCTTTAGATGTAGTTAGAAAAGAAAGAGCATTTTAAACCTTTGTAAAGCAAGCTGCAAGCTGAAGATAATTTCTACAACTTATTTCTTCCTCCTAATACTTGTAACCTTTAGAACCACAACCTTTTTAGCTAAAACTATGCAGTAGATTAGATCAAAGCATACAAGTATGGAGAAATTATTTATAACAAGTATTTAAACTTTTTAATAGAAAAGTGAGTTTATCACAAGCTTTACGGGACAAACATTCACACACACCACAACCCATGCCTGATTGAGGCAAATACAAATATAGGCTCCAGTGATAAAAGGTATGGGAAAAAAAAAATTTAGAACATTTTATTTTCTTTTGTAATACAGACTTACAATAATAATCTCCCTGTAATAAGAAGTGTGTAGAATGGAAATAACCATTTATCTTCAGCGTAATGTGGCCACAGTTTTGATGAGCACGTCAGACAATAACAAACTCCTTCTCATTGTGAAGGACTTCTACGTGGCTTTCTCCACCCCTGGCATGGCAGCTCGCTCTGTGTTGACTGGGAGAAGGAGGGGCTTTATTCTGTATTGGTGATGTTTTTGGAAACTTCATCTTTTAAACTCTGGACACAGGATAAATCCATCCACTTGTACATATTATGAGGCACAGCTATGTATTATTTGTCCAACTGGTGGTAGAAATTATGTCATTTGGAAGGGTTGGGCAAAGACTATTATCACTGTACTTACAGCAGTCTACAAGCCATTAGAAGGAAAATTTGGAAAAGAATCACTGCTACTCCAACTGCAGTAACAGACAACCCTTCTAATATTCCTCTCTCACACATCCTTCTCCCATTAAATTTACTCAGCTGAGCTTCATGCAGCAAGTTCAAAGTCACCCATAACAACATGTTTTGCACCTTTGCAGTACTGACAGTCATGCAAGCTTGACCATTGCACCCACTGTCACTGCCACAATAAATTGGCATACCTCTGTAAGGAACCAGAACCCAGAAGTGTGACATGTGGTAACATTAACAGGTACAATTTGCCATTTAACCATATAAATCTAGCAGTATCAGTTGTTGAGATCACCTCTGTAATAACAAAATACAGACTAGCTCTTTGAGGTTGGAACATTTTCAAAACTGAGCATCCTCTAAATATTCTTCTCTGTGGCTTTTATCCAAACATCCTAGTGCTGTGCAGTGAGGAGGTGGATCCCGCACGCCCTTCCTTGTTTTGCTCCTCAAATGTGTGTTTTTTTGAAGGTGTCTGGCTTGGCTTCAAGATCCAGTTCCTTGAAACAAATGGTAATTGTAGTGTTTGAAACTACAAGAACAGCTTATAAATGGACCCTGCAATTTTCAGAGCATTCTTGTAAACTTGACTTGGAACATAAAAGCCAAGAATAGTTCTTGGAAGAGGTGTCCTCAGAAAAGCCAAGTTCTTTTTATTAAACATTCCTGTATGTAATAAATGTAATGAATAATCAACTGTAAAGCAAAAATATTCTAAGAATTGCAGTGATTGATTAACCATACTGTTTTGAACTTCCCATGTATAAATGAATGGGTAAATGAATAAAATATACAGATTGCAGTTGCAAAATACCAAAAAGTGACATATGAGTGATGAAAGCAGGCTAACAGTAATGCTTTTTATTAAGGAACTGCCTGCATATTCATTAGAGCTAGTCGATTACTTAAAGAATATATTCATCAGATAATTTATTTGATGAATTTTACTATTATTTGTCAAATAATTTATTCAACAAAAAAGGTAAAATTAATGGAATAGTGCATTCATCAAATCTTATTGGACAGCTCTAATACTTATTCAGTTTTGTACATTTCAGTTGATTCAGGATTAGTAATACTGCTGCAATCAATGCAGAAAAATTTCCAGGCTAATCCATTACTCTGATGTTTTCTCATATACCCACAGATTTCATGTACTTAATCTAGGCCATTCAACTGATCATCTTTCTTGTAGAAAAGTAAATATTCAAAGTCTTTAAAGTTTTACATTTCCCAGACTTCAATACTGAGCATGATCTGACAGTCCTTTTCTCCCACTTAATAAAAAAAAAAGGAAAATAAAAAAAAAGCAGCCCCTCTTAGGTCAATCACACCACACTGGTATAATCAAGTACACTACCTTCTGGGGCTTCTTCACATTATTATTCTTGTTCTTCAATGAAGCAGCTCGTGTTCATTACTCATGATATTTCTTGATATTCTAAGGATTACTATTGAAAAAGCTGTTTGACTTCTGACCTCCATCACAACAAACTATACTGCTATCTCACATTTTTAGTGAATATTTATGCTTTGGAAAATTCTGTTTTTTTTCCAAAGAGTTATTTGTGATAAATACCTAGTTATGTTTCTTAGATAGATGGGAAAAGCATACTCTGTACCATTTACTGTACATTTTTCAGAAAATAGCTGTTTTAAACATTTTTTTATATCTACTCTTGTTTCTCAGTCTGCCCTTTTAGTGGAAATAAATTTCCTACAGGGACTAGCAATGGCTTTATTATTCTTTATGAAAGAATAATAGTCCTCTTTTCATTAGCCCCTCTGTGGCTTCAGTTAAAGGTGTCTCCATTGCATTTCTTAGGCCATTGTGGATAAAGCGGAGATAATTAATTATATAGTGGCATTAAAGACTGAGTCTGCAACTTTGGTTGAAACAGATTAGTTCAAACCACAGTGTTGTTCAGCAACAACAATACTTGCTGTGATAAATAATCACAGAGTTGGAAAGTATTTGCCCTGCTCAGTGGACAGGACCAGCTTTAATTTCCAAGCCAAAGCTTCCATACTGTCATACCCAATGGATGCAGTTTCTCAGAAAAACCCGGACTTTCACGTGAAATTAAGGTTTTCCCTTCCTTCCTTTTGTCATTAAAGCCCCTGTTCTAAAGTCCCTGGAAATACTTGGGAAAAGAGGCTGTGGTCATTAGTCTACAACATGAAAATTATTTGCTCTTATGTTGTTACATAGGAACAAATTCATCACATAAGGCTCAAAGGCCTTTGAAGGATGTTTCATATAAAAGTTTGGGGGTTTTTTTTAATCAACTTAGTGAGTACTGTTATAAGAAAAATCATGTGAAGAAGTTCTCCCTCAGATTCACTGAAAGGACATTAGACTTGAAAATTCAAGCATGTCCTCTGTCATCAAGAGTGAAGCAAGCAGAAATAGCAGGTGAGGGAAGACAGGTGGGTGCCAAGGGGAAGGGGGAAAGCACCCGCAGGTGCCAGCTGGCTGTGCAGATTTCCTGAGATGTCCCACAGCTCAGTGCAGGTTAATGGCCCTGTCATCCTTCTTCTTTTCTAGCAAGATAAACTGTGCCCACTATTTTAATGGATCCATGTGCATTGAGCCTCAGTGTATTTTTTTTCGGGAAAGCCACACTACTGTCTGAATCATTTTTTTGGGGTTGTTTTGGTTTTTTTTTTTAATTTTTTTTTCTTGGTGATTATTTACATTATCTTGCTATAAGCACAATTACTATAAATACATATGCTTACCCTAAATTGGTCATTGAAATGACACAGTAGATTTGCTTTAGACTGATGATTTCTTTTGGACTTTCTTAGTAATTACATAATGACTACATCCACACTACATATTTTGTCACTCAAATCACATTTTCTTCTAATATTCTACTGCACCTTTGATTCATTACTCACAGACATTTAGGGAAGCAAATTTAAATTCCCAGTAGTAATTGCATGTGAATACTCTGTCTGGAAATCTCACTTGGTCATTGAAAGAGCTTTTTGTGGCTTTGAGTAAGACTGTAAGCCACATCATGGGATTTTGTGACCACATCCATAGCAGAATCATGAATATTTCTAAATAGCAAAGAGCCAAATCCTTTAGAGGATCTAATAAAGTTTGTAAGGCATGAACCACTTTCTGCCAACTATTCACACCTCCAAAATGGCAAATATAGCCTGTTGTCAGACTTGACATCTCAGTCATGCTCCTGATGCTGCCTCCATCCTGGTAGTTTATCCATTCACTGAAGCTAGTTGTGCTAAAAGATAACAACTATTTCACTCCACTTTGCCAGGTAAAAATACTTCTGCAGGTCTCCTGCATAAGGCTCTAGATGCAGCCAAAGAGAGGTTTGCATTTATGCAAAGAAACCATAGGAGAGCTGTAACATGTAGTCTGAAGTCTTAGATGCACCTGGAATCAGTTAATTAAACAGCCTGATTTATGTCATTACCAACTCCTAAGTAAATACACCTTTTCAAAAGCTTCTTGGAAAAGGAGAAGACTAAATCTACTAATTAATTACAGTACAAGCAAGACAGACCTCAGTCCTACCGCTAGATCTAGTTGGGCTTACATTTATGGCTCAGGTCAGATACAGCTCTATTGGTTCATCCCTCCTGCCCTTGGCTGCAAAACCAAGGTTAAATAAAAATATTTAGGTCACTATGTGTTCAGCTTTGCAATCCAATAAGAAACGACATTGAATACAGGAGTCTGAGAAGCTGTTTACGCTGATAAAAAATATAGAAACACCATTTATTTATTTATATTTACAGCTTGCTATAAGTGTTCTAAAAATATAAAGGAAACATTTAATTGAGTCTAAATCCACATCCTGAGGCATGTAAAGGAACAACTTTGAAGTATTCATGTATAAAGAGCAACTCTATGTGAAAATTATGTATTTCCTCAGACGGGGTTTGAAATAGATTCATTTAGTTATGTTTTAACTTTTAAAACAAGTGAAAATATTAAAATCTTAGAATCATAAAATCATGAATTATTGAAAATATTTCCCAAATATATAGTCTTAAAGGGGGTTTGTTAATGTTGTTACATTTTCTACTCCCAGATATGACTGCTCTTGTATACCTAAAGGATTCAAGAAGGTATATTCACTGGGAACATGATAATGAGATAAATCAGTCAGGAGACAAACCCAGACTGTTTGACTGCCAGCTTGTGTCCAATTTTATGCAATTAATATGGCATAAATTTTCATTTTGAAGCTTAAACTGTTTTATTGTTAATAGCTTAATTCCGTTCTTCCCCAACTAAAATAACGATGACCCACTGAATGTTGTCATTTTACCCAGCCATTAACCATACAGCCAGAAAGACAGAAACGTATTGCTCTCTATGGCAGAATTCAGACCATCACAAGCTGATTAATTCACACACTCATAATGAGGGTCATTGTAAAGACTGATACAGATACAGCTGCTCTGAACTTCAGACATTTTTTGAAAGAGCCAAATTCAATATGATATATGTAAAAAATTCAAGTATATGCCTAAGAGAGCAGCAGGAGAAATTTTCTCATTCTTTTTTGTGAGATCTGACATCAGCATATAGATGGTTTCATCAATTATTGAGACAGAGACTAAGAAAGGAAAAGGGAATGATTTGGGGGTTTCATTTTTGAAGTTTGAACGTAAAGTGTTCAGACTGAATCAGAACTAATATGTCTAAATCTTTAGAATTAGCTGCCTCTTTCTTATACCTTCTCTTCTTTGTAACACTAGAGAGCCTTACAAGGCTGGTATTTAAAGTGTTTTAATAACTTTTGAAAGGCTGGGGTGTATCTTTTACACAAGAATTTCACATATGAAATTATCAATTTCTTTTTCATTCTATAAATACATATGTACTGGAAATAGCCTCAAAAACTCAGTCTCATATTAAATAATTATGCCACCATTAAAAAAGGAACTGTCTTTAGATAGCACTGGATGAGGAATTGAGGGATGAGGGAGATCCAGGTCTCCCTGCTCTAGCAAATATTTAATTATTTATATGGCATGAAATAGATCCGGCAGGGCTAAAGGAGTAATAGCAGTGAATAGCTGGTACAGAGGATGGAGAAACTAAGGGTCATAGCCTAGTCTGAATATTAAGTATAACAGAAAATTGTGCCCATATCTCCAAAATCCTGGATAAATGCCCTGTCCACGGGGATTTTCATTGTTCAGAGGTGTTCTTTCTGGTTTTAATCAGAAAAGCTATCCTAGTCAGCAAGCCTTTTCTGGTGAAAGTATAGTCTAAAACAGTAAATGTCTTTTAGTGCTAATGAACTGACGTTCAGATTTTTTCAATACCTCTCATCCTGATCTGTTTCATTTTACCAGATGTCCAGGTGCTAAGTCAGCTACTGCCATGATAGATGTACCATTTCCCTCTGAGCTTTCAAGTGCTCTTTTGTCTTGGTTAAAAAAAGGGAGGGGGGTAGGAAGGAAAAAAAAAGTTGCCAAATTTGACAGCTGTCAGCTATCTTGATGGGGCAAAATGATGATATATCACTTCACTCGGTAGCTTACAGTTTAATTGTAATTAATTATGAAAGAAACTACAACTCTTCAACATGAGTGCAAATATTTTCATTTGCAGGCAGATGTTTTGCGTGCTTTATTAAATTTTGTGCATTTCATACCATTCAGTTCTCAGCTAAAAATAACTATCATTCTGTACCTACATAGAGAGTGTTTCATGCAGTGTGAAGCTCTAACATCATATTTACTTGAGGATAGAACATTATGTTACTCTTTCAGTATGTAAGATACGTACATTTAACACTGGAATTAAGGACCTACTTTAAATATAGCAGTTGTTAAGCAATGTGCTATTAGCAGAACTCCAGTAGCTTGGAACATTTAGCATTTTAGGACCTATGTGCTCATTTTTATATTATCACTTTGTTTGCAAAATACAGTTAATAATAGAGAAGTTTGTAATTTGCTTAGACAATAGATGAGCTTGTTTCTCAGTGCTCTTCTGGATCCTCATCTTAGGAAAATATTATTACGTCTTGATATGCGTACATCTCTATTATTTTCTTCTACAAAGTGCAGAGGGGTGAAATTCTGCTGTGGTGGTCCCAGAACTGCTAGGAGTAGAAGCCAAAGCAGCAGTAACTTGCTCTACCCATGCCCACCACTGGTCACTTTTTCTTCATTACAGAAGCCTGTGCAGAAGTACACTGTTCAGTTAGCCATGGTAGTATTGAGATAAAAGGAGGGATGCAAATCTGCAAACAGATTTACAGAGCCATCCCAGATCTAGTTGGAGGTAGGTTAACACCACGCACAGTTTTTCCCATCCTATCCTAAAATACATGTGATTGATTGAACAGAGCTCCCCAGGCTAAATTCCTTTGGCAAAACCTCCTTATTTTTGACAAGACGATTAGAAGAGCACCAGGAAATTTCTTTGAATTTGCAATTGCTTTTTCTCTCCTGTGGATTTCTTTACAACAGGAAATTATGCAGACCGATGCTGTGGTTGAGGGTCAGGTCTGATGCTAGGACTTGTAGCGCTCCAGACAGCTCTTAACTCTTCCTTGCATGCCTGCTGTATCTTACCCACCAGCATCACAGTTGCAAACATGGGAACCATACCATGGAGACCTCCAAAACACAGCTGCAGGAAAATTTATTATACTGCTCTATACCACAGTGTGCATCCATGATACATGCAAGTGCTAATCAGCAGAGCAAAACCCACAGCAGTGTCCACTATTGCCCATGCACTTGTGACTTCGAGTGCCTTGAGACTGCTGCTCTTTATGATGTGTAGAAGTAAAGTCTTGACAACGCTGGAGACAGTGAGAGTTTTAACATTTAATAGGTGTTCTGGCCTTGGTTTAATGGGGCCAGAAGTCACTCCAGAGTCCTAAATCCTTATGACCCTTCACACAGGTGATCTCCCCAAGAGAGATGTGACAAACACTTACCATCCTCCCTTTAAACTCAGTCACGGGTGTACATTAAAACCTAGCTCATTTTGATTTGTGGCTCCTTGGAGATTATCCTGGGTTATACAGATACATAAATGTATTTACTATATCTACAGGATCTTGATTCAATGCGATCCTAATAATCACCCTTATTTAATGTCTATTTCATGTAAATATTTTTTAAGTTTCCTACCATTTGTTCTTAAATATACCAATTTTGAGAATTTAAGAATGCTAGAAATACTTTTACAAATATCTTTAAGGAGAAATGATTCCCTGAAGATGATATGAACGGAGGCTGTTCCTATACCAGCCCTTGTGTTTGATTAACCACTTAAAAAAAAAAAAAAAAAAAAAAAAAAAAGCGATAGATTAATTATTAAAATTAGTCCTGTAGTGCTCCTGAGCATGCTAAGTGAAAATTGATTCCCACTGAATCTAGGGGGGAGGGAGGGTTGAGGATACACAGCACCTCACAGAATTGGGCTTGCAGGGAGAAAGTCAGAGGTTTCCTTTGTGAAATAGTAACGACTGAGTGCACTGTTTACCCAATAGCAGTTTGAGGTGGTTTGTTAAATAAAAACAAAACAAAACAAAAAAAAGAATTCAGTTCTGGGCTTGGAATCAATGCAATTCCCCTTTAGCCTATTACATTTGCCAAGAAGCCCCTCTCAGGACATGCAGCAGTTTCTCTGACTGCTCAGCCATGTAATAACACTGAAAACAAAGGCACAAGAACTTACCATGTCACACTGAAATGTCGTTATTCATTTGATAAAACTGTGGCCATGCCACAACACTTCATGATTTGGGTTTGCCCAAAGCTGCAGAGTAGCTTTGCTCATTATACAGGTAACTTCTCCCCAAAGCCGGTGTGTGGCAGCGGCAGTCCCCAGGCCAGCCCTTTCCAGGCCTGTGCAAAGCCTGTCCTGAGCTTGGCTTCACAGTTGCCTGCACATCTTGCTCTACTCCAGCTTGCTGCTTCCCCAGAGACAGCGTGCCTTATGTTTGCCATTTCATTCTCATTCACCTTGCCTGTCACCTTAAGGCAGGCTTAATTATAACACCATGGAAGGTTTATTAAACAATATCTGAAGATTGTGCTTTAATTGCAAAAATGAAAACACACGATTACAACCAAAGTAAGTATAATACACAGTATTTGGCTATAAGTAGCAGCTGAAGCCTTTTAGATATTTCAGAGACTATCATATAGAAGTCCCTCAGTTTTTACCAGCTGGAAGATTTGGGGATCCAGTATTCCTTGTGCCTATCTATATTTTAGATTACTGTTACAGCCTACCTCCTCCATTTCTACTCATTTGAAGCTGTTTTGGATACAAATTCAAATGTCTTAAGGGGTTGTATCTTTGCCCAAGCATTTTGGGTGATTTGACTTCCCATCCCATTTACTGATATATGTATGGCTTTTGGGGGCTATCAGTTATATAAAGGCAATTTCCCCTTTAGTCCTATTCAGTCCAACTGTCCAATGTGAACATTTTACTCTACATTTTCCAGAAATAGCTGAGGCTACTGGTATGTTCATAGCAAAAAACATAGAGTATCAGGCAGAAGCAGAATATGTCAAGTTTAGGATACCTGTTGGATTACCAGTTTTCTCTAAAGGCCACACTTCACACACTATTCACATTAGCTCTTTTTTGTCCTGGATTTCCTATGAGTTCATGTTATTGTTTTCCCTCAAGTTTTGCTGAATTTCTGTGTCACAGAATACTCACAATTACTTTGCTGTTACCTATTTTGTCCCCCGAAAGACAAAATGCAGTTCCAGAGGCCTCTAACATATGTTGAAAATAAAAAAAAAAAAAAATAAAACCAAACCAAAACAAAAAAAAAGAAAATGGAAAAAACAAAACCAATAGTATGTTGCCTAAAAGTCTTTTGAGACACTGAACATTGTGTAAAGGCAGTCTATGCACTTAGCTATAGACATTTTTTATTAATAGAGTGCTTCAAAATGGGGCAAAAACTTATTTAAGACTTTAATAAATCTTGGAAATGACTGGGTATTTCAGAAGTTAAGCTCACCCTCATTACCCTGTAACACTACCTCCTGTGAGGCTACCTGAGATGTATTGTACAATAATTGTGTTCTGGCAGCTGATTCCGACAAGCTGGTGTTAACCTCTCCTGTTCCCCCGATATGTACAGATTATTCCCATTAGAACGGATTGATGAATGAAAAGATCATAGTTAATGGGTATTACCTTAATGCAGAGGGCCAAATCCTATTATCCTGTGCAACAGACAGTGTAAGTAGTATTTGTGTAAAGGAGCCCCCCTGGGACAAAGAGAAATGGAGTCCGCTGCCACAAGGGCCCACATCTGCCCATTGCCTGCCCCATTCTTGCTCAGCAAAACCTCTCCAGTTCTGCAGCTGGTTTATGTGGCCAAAAGATAAGTGGTTTTGGCCCATAATGCTTCCTACAGAGCCTATTAATGGCAATAGGAAGGCTCTCATTGACATTAGCTATCTTGGTGAAAATTGGCAGAGAGGAAGGTTGGTTGTGTGCTTCATGCTGAGATCTTGGTAGCAGTTTCTGAAGTAGCAGTGTGTATTCTCTGTGCTCATGGCACTCTGATCACGTTTCACCCTACCTTTTTCAGATTAATAAATATATTAGGTGGGTTATGCAGATTACAGTGTGTGCACTAAGTTATTTGATATATTACTCACCAACAAATATAAGATAAAAAGTAAGTCTGTATATAATTACACACAACTGCTGACTGACTTATAATTAACTTTGAAAAATTGCTGGTTTAGAAGATATTATAGATTATAATTTTAAATATAAGGAGCTTCAGAATAGCTCTCACGAACAGTGCAAGTACAAGTTATTCAGTGAAGGATTAATTCCCTAAACTGCTAATCAGCTCTATCTCCTGTCATATCAAATTGTAAATACATTATGCTGTATTAAAGTATGAGCGTGCAGCTAATTAAAGCAGAGACTGCATTTAATATCAGATACTCCCCCTTGACACAACAAAAATGTTCTAAGGACATCCATAACAAGTGTTAACAAATTAAAGTGATTCTTTTTAAAGTGATGCTGTACTCCTACAGCAGCCTTTTGTTTTCATTTCAGAGGATTTTTTTTTTTTTAAAAGAAAAAGAAGGAGGGAGGAAAACCACACAGTCTTTCTGGAGAAACAAGTTGGGGAAGACATTAATTCTGTTCAGTCTACAGCCGGAAGCCCACAGGAACCAACCAAGGGATCACAACCAAGGATCTACAGATAGTATCTGAATGACATCTAGCTAAAATTTGTTTCATTTGCTAACATTTTAAATAGATTCTGATGTTAAATGCTGCAAAGCAAAATAAGGATTTTTTAAAAAAGCAAGCCCATCCACATCGTTAAAACAATGCAGTATATATTTAAATGAAATATCAGTGAAGCCTAGCTGAGCAGAGGTTCAGAACCATAATTGAGCTTCATTTGCAAAACTGCTTCTTCTAGTTGCTTTTTTCTGTTTCAAACTTAAATAAAGCAATGCCATTATAAAGAAGGCAGGAAAAAAAACCAAAAAAACAAACAAACAAAAAAAAACAATATACTGAAATTATTCACCTATGAAGCAAACATAAAATATGAGAGAATACGCAGCAAGGAGCCTTTCAACAAAAGTTAGTTTTTTAAAAATTCTTTGTGTAAGCCTCAAAGTTTTTTTGTGTCACTTGAAAGTTTTCACACCCCAAAGACCTCAGAACATATGATGTTATTAATGTTATTCAGCAACAAAAGACATACATTTTGTCAAGATCTACACGATACTGTACAATAGAAAATCCATGGGGGGAAGGGGCTTTTTTAGTTTTCTCCATTTCCCTTTTTCTTTTCCTTTCCTTTATTTTTTCTTTTCTTTATTTTTTGTCTTCTCTTTCCTCTTCACTTTTCTTCTCTTTTCTTTCTCTCCTTTTTTCTTTCTCCTCTTCTTAAACATCTCTACTTAGAGAAAATATCTCAGCAGGAAATTGAAGAGATTTACCAATAAAATCAATAAGCATTTGCAGACTGTTGGTAGTGATACTGTTGGGATAAGATAGAGTTACAGCTCTGTTTGATCAATGTTTCTTACAGGACTCATATTTTTTTAATAGAAGTGGATCAGAAAAGGATGGGGTTTTTTCCCTCCTGGCACTGGATTCTGTAGGTTTCAAATACACAGAAACTTCATCATCTGACTTGTTTCATTTAAATGTGTAACAGTTACTAAAACACAAAAGCATCCTGGTTTGAACTAAAAGTTCCTTTCTTCACTCCCCCAGGTTAATTTGTTGGCTTTTGGAGTGATTATTTATAAAGTATTTCGACACACTGCAATGTTGAAGCCAGAAGTTAGTTGTTATGAAAATATAAGGTAAGTTTGCCATTTAATACAAATTCTACCTTCTGTAAGTTTAAATACAGCCAAAGATGAGTACTTAGAAATAACAGTTTAATCTTGTGGAAGATTTGTGGAAAAAGATTTTTTTGTTGTTGTTGTTCCTTCATATAGATTTGGAGGTAGATTTTTCAATCTTTATCCCCATTGAGCCATACCTTGTAAAATAACATTGGAGTTGTGTAAGAGGTGTACAAGGAATACAAGTGGCCAATATCAACTAGAGCATAAAAGCTGATGGCAAGGTTAAAGAAGTAATTGTCCTTTTTTCTTAAGCACTTTCCACAGCCAAAGTGGAAGCCAAAACATATTTCAAAACTCATGCCTGAAGTGGGACCAAAATATTTGCCTTGAAGTAACAAGGAATTCAGTGATAAGAGAATCAAGCCATTCATGTTATTTGTAAAGTCTACAGTAGGACATTGTGCTTCTGTGGCACAGGGGGCAATGGGGAGGGATTCTCTCCAGGATTTTTACTTTGCATGCTGCTATGATTTTTCCATCAACTCACTCTCTTTAAAACTGATTTATAGGGACCTTGAAAACCATTTGTGCCGGAAAAGCTGAAGTGTACTACAGGGAACATTGAAAACAACTTACTGTTTGTGTTGCTTAGGAACACTCCTGCGGTTTCAATGTATTGCACTAGATTTATAGTTAGGATTTAGCAATTGTTTGATTGATTACTTTCTCTTATTCCTCACCCTTCGTAGTTTCATGTGGTGAGCTGGTTTTAATGAAGTTGAAAATTATTCATTTTCAGAGGAACAGTGCTAAAAATGTCTGTTGTTCAAAGGAAGTCCTGCAATGACTGGGCTGAGAATGAATAAGAAAGTAATCAGTAGCTTCATTTCCAAGACAACAAGCTGTAATTTGCTCAAGTCTGTGAGCATGGCTCTACAGCGTGTTGGAAAAAAAAAAAAAAAAATCATAGCCAATCAGTTCCTATAATTTTAAAGCATCAATATGCTGGCCTAGGAACTATTTGAGAGTATGTGTGTTCTAAAAACATTTTTTTTTTTTTTTTAAAGAAAGAATGAAAGAAGCAAAGTCTAGTTTTACAACTGACACCATCTTCTGCAGTGAACCTGACAGGGAGCCTGGGAACCCTTTGATGTTATGCTCATGTACTGACCTAAGAGCATACTGTACATTTTTCTGGGTTATTTTTTGAGGAAGATAAGGGGGAGGAGGAAAAATGGGGAAATGCTTCATAACAGACATATGTTTTTCCTTGGGGAATTACACTAACAGTAGATTTAAATCAAATCATATGGTGCTGCAGTACACCAGAGAAAACGTATCTGAAGATTAAAGAAGGCAGTGTTTTAAGGCCCTCCAGTTTCAATCCTTTGCTCTTCTGCAGTGAATATGTGAGTTTATACGTGCATAGTGCTACAGCACACCCTAAAGAGCAGCCCATGCATTGTCACTTCTTAAGCCTTGGCAGCTGTGAGAAAAATGTCTAGGAAGCATTCACTATCCAAAGCAGTGAAGGAAGGAAAATAGCACAAGCCCACATGTTGTTCGCAATGTTTTCTTCCTCTCTAGATCCTGTGCCCGAGGTGCTCTTGCTCTCCTGTTCCTCCTTGGTGCTACCTGGATCTTTGGGGTCCTCCATGTCATCCAGGGATCCGTAGTTACTGCTTATCTTTTTACAATCTTCAATGCATTCCAGGGAATGTTCATCTTCATATTTCTTTGTGTTTTGTCTAGGAAGGTAAGTGTCCCATTCCCTGTCGGAAGCGACTCAGGCAGCCTCGGGTACCTACATAGGCAGATGCCCAGCCCCAAAGTGGAGCTGTGATGCAAATGTTTTATCAGAGCAAAGGGAGAAATCCTTCTGCCATTGATGGGGGACAAGAGGGGAGAGGGAAAATTTTGCTATTGCCTTCAGTGGAGACAGAGCCTCTCTCCAATTTTTACCTTCTTGATATTTCCTCACAGTTTTAAAGCTAACATATGAAACATTGAAAAATGTATTTTTTAAATTGTAAATCTGGTTATAGTGCCATTAACCAGATGAAATAACACAATGTGTGCAATAAAACTCACTTCCAGTCTTTCCAGTTAGCAGCAGCATTCACCCACACTACCCTGAGGTATTTCCTTCAATATTGTGTCCTTAAGTCAAAAGCAGCCCCACCTTAAAACATCTAGTGACAGGAACAGTACAAAATCAGTTTAAAGACATATACACCTATCAATAAATCTATTTCATATTTTAATTCAATATTTTTATTTCAGATTCAGGAAGAGTATTATAGGTTGTTCAAAAACGTTCCTTGCTGTTTCGGCTGCTTGAGATAAATGGAAGGAAAACATGCATGAGCATCTCAGTGGAAGAAGGGAGCAATCTAGATGATGTTGTTATGGATATTACAGAAAAATACGGTATTGTGAAAGTATGAAATGACCTAGTGAGCAGGCATATCTCTTAACTGAATTACTGAATGGTTTTGTACATACGTGTGCACTCATGCAAAGCATTTATATTATACTGTATACAAACAGTATACAAAACAAACTGGATTATTGCAAAACAAATATTAATGAAGACCAGGGAAAGAAGCAAATTTCTAAAGCTCAGGACTTTTCATGTCTTAGGTTTTGTTTCTAATATAAAAATATCTGCAGTTCTTAAAAGCAAGATACCAAAAACCAACTGGCACAGAAGATTTTATTAATTGCTTTGCTAGTGGAAATATATTCACTGTCTTTTTGTAGTAATGAGCTTCTTATATGTGGCCATCTGCAGGGAATGGGTTCCATTAAAGAGTCAACAGATAAAGATCTGCTTCAGCACAGACTTTTGAAAACATTTCTTTTAATTTAAAGTAGATTAAAAAAGGAATTTGTTTAATATTATTCTCTTATCACTCTGAAATATATATTGGTATATTAATCAATTCTTTATTTTTATAACTTTTAAAGAACAGTTTAGATCTAAAGAGCTGAGGTAAGATCTGATACAAGAATGGTGGGACAGTCATTTTCTAAGTGAAAGATTATTTAGTAAATACTTTGAAAAAGATCTGGTTCTTGTTTTATTTAATTGCAAAAAGACTGAGATCTGCTAAACTGGCACTATGATTTTGAAAGCTGTGGGAAGAAGATGTTTTCACAAGTTTGTCACTTGATAGAGATATTTGGAATCCAGACCTTGTAGGATTAAATTAAAAGTGTTAGAAATCACCCATGCAGAAGAATATGGATTTAAATTCAAGGTTGTGTCCCTCCATACCATGTAAAATTGTAATAACAGCAGTTTTCTCTACTCATAGCATCTTTGAGTCAAGCAGTTGTCTTCCTCTGAGGCTCCTGATTTTGAAACACTTATCCTGCATTTAACCTTAGGAGCATACATAGATCTACTGAAATCGAAGGGAGTACTTGAGGTGTAAGTTTTGCCAGATCAGGACATAAACACGTGCATCAGCAGTTCCACCTTTGCCATCTTACTTATTTTAAAAGTATGCTTTAATTTCACCCTTTTATCACCAAGCTTATGTGAAGCACTGAGCAATCCTCAGTCCACATTGCCTTCTCAGGAAGCGTCTAAGATCTCAGAAGAAGCTCAGTATTCTTAACAGTGAGGCACTGTAAATATGTTGTTGTTAATAAATCCCACTGTTATGTTGTCTGTTAAAATAAAGCACTACTCAATTTTATTTATATTAAAGGAAGCCTTTTTTTTGTAATGATCAAATTTGTTTGATTTTTATCTTTTTTTCCATATACACAAGGTTTTCATTGTATTCACTGCAGTGCCATACTTCATTAAGTATATTCCATGTCTCTGTCAAAATTTTGGAAACCACAAGAGGAGTCCTTCTTTCTGGAAAAAAAAAAAAAAAAAAAAAAATATCTGTTGGTCCTTTGAGTGTAAATTATGTGAATAAACTGAAGTGCTTAGCTTTGACATTTCGACATTTCCCTTCATTTAAGTAAATACAGTGGTGAAAGTTCTCATGGCTATATATTATTTGTCCTGAATTATTTGCTGTATTTCCTTTGCTGTTGTATACGTTCTTCCAGGTTTGGAAAGATGCAGATACATATTACTTAAAAAGAGTACTTTTAAAAGGATTCCTACTAATATATCATTTTTAATCTCCTGCAAAAATGTAACCTATAGTAAGTCTGGACAAAGAAGCATCTCTAGCAACTATATAATGACTTCAGCATGCTCAGTGAGATTGAAAAAGTTCCTTGGAAAGAAAATATATCATAAAGTGTTTAGGTTACAATAGTCTTTTTAATGAAAAAACATCTTTTATAGGAAAACTGTGCTCTCCAGTCTCTGGGTCAGATCTTCACCGAAACTCTGTTTTCCTCACATGCAAGGACGAGTTTTCATCTTTTAATATAGCATATAAGGCTTAGAAAAATTTTCTTTAAATTCACTGCCTTAGAGCCTGAAGGATATTGTAATTATCCTCCCTAATGCATGCAGAAATACGGACAAGAAATAAAAGGGTTTATTTGCCGCAGCCCTTAGTAACACAAACCCCAACCCATCAGAGAGAGGAGGAGAGGCAATGAACATAAACTGAAAAAGAGATGTTTCAGAAAGATACGAGGAGAAATGTTTGCACTGTGAGGATAATCAGGCACTGGAAATGGTTGCCCAGAGAGGTTGTATGGTTTTGTTAAAATCTTTGGAGGTTTTTAAGACTGGATAAAGCCCCCAGCAACTTGATCTCATACCTGATCCTGCATTGAGCAGGAAGGTGGATGAGGTGACCCTCTGTGATCCCTTCCAGCCTGAATTGTTCTATGAGTCTATGCTATGAAATATCAAATCAGAGAAATAACAGTTGGGGATTAGTTATGATTTTGTTAAGCAAACTGGTACTCAAGTGCTGTGCATCATCTGAACAAACTGTTTTTCCAGAAATAAATTTGTGTGACATATTTGTCAGATCAACTGGTAACCAGTTGGCTGGTTTGAAAAATAAAAACTTTTTTCAGCATCTTTTAATATTACATGCTTTTGAGAGGTCTATGACATCTTCAGGTGGGTCTAACAGGAAAAAAAAAAAAAAAAAAAAAAGAAATCAATGATTGACAAGACAGATAAAAAGTAAAATGTTAAGGTTTCATTTTGAAATCAAGTGCTTGCTGAAGAGAGAAATTGTTTCCATTAAACCAATCAAAGAGAAATTTGTGTTCAGTGTTGCATTTCAAGGTGTGCTTCAGAATATAATAAATAAGGTCTGGATTAAGAAAGACTGGTTTATTCTGAAATAATTATTTCCTCAAAGAATTGGAAGTGTATTTCAAAGAAACTGCAACATTTAGGAGTTAATTATCATCACAGCCTTTGGGAGGTTCAGTCTGCCAAAGCTGTGCTGATGAACAGATCGTCTGTGCTCTTTACCTACTGGAATGAAGCAAATAGGCACTGAAAACACCATAAATACTGTTCAAATTTATTTCAGACTTTCCTCCACTCTGCAGCTGTCACAGTCCTTCAACTCAGAACATGGTGGTACCCTGAAGCCAGGAATTTGAAAACTTATGCATCTTACTGACCAGCCATATAGAAATGTCACACATGGTGATGTTAGAAAGAACAGATATTTGCAGGACTGATTCCTCCAGCTGATACACCTCCAGCAACACTTTTCTCAGCAATAATACCACCTTTTATATCTTTGTCATGGTAGTCCCTTAAAGCCCAGTTCAGAACCACACTTGCCAGATGCCAGTTAGTCACAGGAGAAGTCTTACCTCCTTCTTTGAGACCTGTATAGATGACATAAAAAAGTCAAACCTTAACCCATGAAGAAAGTTAAAATGTTTTTTCCTTTGGGAAAAGAGCTAGTGGGAGAAGGGCTCCTGACCAACAACCTGCTCCAGCCTGTGTTACTCTTTTCACTTTGTTCTCATACATTCAGGACATGCAGCATTACTGTGCTGTGAGATTACAGAAGTGAAGATGCTACGTCACCAAAGTCATCCCCCAAAGTTTTTTTTATATAAAATTAAGCCTTTAAAATAGATGCAGACTTGAAAACAGCTGGTCATCAATTCACCTATACTCCATTTAACCACAACCAAAATTTCAAGTGCAAATTTGCTAAAGCATTTTCACAAGCTGCCTGGCTCCCTGCCAGCTCAGCCCTCATGGCCATTGCAGTGGGCAGCTTGTCCATATAGACTGCAGCCACGTGAGAGACCGTATTGCCTTTTTCAGACTTCATATCTCCATGACAACGCTCCTGAACAAACCCTACAGAGAACCAATAGCCCTTGCAATATCCAGACTTTGCCAAGAGTCAGATACACAGCCACACATGGGACCCAGAGGTCCTGGAACTGCTGGTTTGAAACAAGCTTCAAGATGTGACTAATGGAAAGTACCATAATTCCGTCAACTTTACTGCTACACAGCAAAATCAGCAGCAGCAATCCTACTGGGTGAAAAGAACAGAAAGTCTGGGGAAGAAAAAAAAAAAAACACACACAACAAAAAGTATCAGTAAAACTGACTGCTGAGAATGTACAGGGGTTTTTTGAACTGGAACAAAAAGGGAAAAAAAGCTTAAAAAGCATACGGAAATTATAATGAAACATAAACATGACTTTTGACAGATTCAATTTGTAACAAGACCTTATTTTTTGTAGAGGCCTTAATTTTACATCTTCCCAATGCAGGGTTGCACTTTTCCCAGAATTCCTATTCCAGAGATATCACTTTAAATTTGGCAGAAGCTTTACTTCTACAGACGTTGTTTTACAGCTCTTTGTTACTTCTTGTCTTGCTGGTAAGTACTCAAATTTTATTGCATTTACTCTTTTGGATTCCCAAGAAAATAGAATATTTTTATCCAGATTCATAACATAAGGGAGTTCTTCTGTTTTCTGAAGCATTGCTGAATATTCTAATTAAAACTAGCTCTAACCATCAGTCTTCGATGCAGCGCAATAGGCACCTCCCTCCAATGTAAGCCTTTGTATTTATTGTAACTATTTATATAAATGCTGCAGTCAGCTCTGAATCCACATAAACCTAACACCACTTAAATTATTTTTGTAAGACTTCTGTGAGACACCGCTGAATAGTTTAGTCAAATCCAAGTTGATTATAAATGGTTCTTCTTTACAATAACCAAGTTTGAAATCTGTGGTTTTAAGAGACAATCCAGTTTATCTAGTAAAATGTGATGGGAAATACTGTTTCCAATACCCATAATCAGTTAGATTTTAATCTGGGCAGGGATATTTTCCTCCTGCATTTGGCCCACCATTATTGAACCTAATGGATTGAGTTAAAGGCAGCAGTCTTCAAAATCCCACTTCTCTCCCTCTTTGAATGTTACTACACTAAACAGACATCTGGCACCACCTTGTCTTCTGATGGGTTTCAGAAATAATTGTTGATGATACAGTAAATTTGTTTTCTATCCCTTGTGTTTAAATCCCAGTCTTACAAACACTCATGCATTTACTCAGTTTTATGCACGACTAAGTCTTAGGCGTTAATGAGACTGCTCATGTGCATAAAGTTAAGCATACGTGCAAGTGTTGTATGATCAAGGTCTTAGGATGCCAATTTGCAGTAATAACAGATTTGCATAAACTCATGATCCCAAGCACTAGGTTTCCTGCTCATTATCAATAGTGAAATTTGTTTAGCTGTTTTTCATTCACTGATGTTATGAGCCCTCTTTTTTTTTTTTTTTAAAGTGGACTTAAAGTTGCTTTCTTGCCACTCCTGAGTCATTGCTGATTTCATCTCTGTCTTCCTTAACCTATGTGGGGTTTTTCACTCCTGTTGACACACTTATAAATGCCCACCTTAACCATGTTAGTATCAGCTCATTTATGTTAGAGATGAAAGATCAGGTCACACTTCTTAAGCTGAAAATATGTTCCTTGCTCTATAAGAGAGCTGCAGAAATACCATGTGCAAATACTTAGCTAGGACTCATCAAACCCCTGTGCACAAGTCATGGCTTCTGTCATCAAGGGGTTAGGCCCTAAATGAAATTAGTAGCAGCTGTAACCCATTTAGTATAGATGCCAGCTAAGGGAGAGGCAGCTTGTACACCTATTCAGCAGGTGGGTTGCATGGAAGCAGAGAAAAAGCAAAGAATAGCCTCACTGAAATTATAGTGTACATCCTAGTGAATGATAATCTTCCTTACGCTCAGATCTGGTTTGTCTTTCTTACGATCAGAACTTAATACCTATAATATAACTCCTACAGACTTTGGGGTTTGACTCCTTGTTCTCAGAAGCAGTGGTGCATACTGTCCCTCTCTAAATGGATGGGGCAGAGCCATGTATCCACTCTCCTCTGGCAGGTACTAATGAGGATGTACCTACCCAGAGACCCTCCCCTCTGCAGTTCATCCAGCACCCACAGCCTACCTGCAGTTGCCTTCCAGTCTAACCACACAACTGAGGAGGTTAGAGTGCAATGTTTGGCTCTGTACTGAGGAAGGGATCTCAGTGCTGCAACAGAGAGACAGAAAGATAGCTGAGATACAAAGGTAAGAATGGCAATACCTGGTGGGTAATGAAGCAAAGGCATGTGTGTCTCCTAACCAAAATATGTAAAGTTTTTCAAAGGGGTAAGGAGGATGGGAAGGAAAAATAAATATATATTCTGGGACAAAATGCATAGTTGAGAGCTGTCATCTAGAACCACACGCTTCCCTGTCTGAATAACTGACCTGGACAAAAGAAAAGGGGAACGGTGATGGGGAGAAGAGGAGGCAGTATCATTTAAACAGGGAGGCAGGTGAAAACGCAACCAGATTTATGGATGATTGGGAAAATGAGAGAATCATCAAATGGTAACGGTTTGAAAGGATGTCTTTCCTGAAGCTAATCAAAGGTGAAAAAATATCAACTGAATCTTAGAGCAACTCTCAATGATATCCTATATGCTATCTTTTTAATGAATGAATTGTATGCAATGTTTCTAAGCTAAAAGATATTACAGGCTAGTGAATCAGACAGGATGATCCTGCACAAACAGCAGGAAAAAGTTTGCAGTAAGAGAGGCAGAGCAAAAGGTCCTGTGGTTCTGCTCAGCTTCCATGAAACCATGTAAGCCTATGAGATCTGCTTACACTGTCACATGTCTTGAAGGGTCTTGTTTGGTTTGTTTTTCTCCTTTAAGAACTACTGCTTTCTTCAGAAAGACATTGTGTGCATGGAATACGTATGAGTACATGAGTAGCATCCTTCTGGATCTGACAAACTTAAGGTGCATTCATCTCAGAAATATTCTTCTCTGCACATCGTATGTCTGTGCTGAGAAGGATGAACAGAAATACACTCTGTACTTAAACAGTGTACAGTAGTTACATAAAAACATTTTTTAAAGTAAGCTGTCCTTTCAAGTGGCTAATGTTATATTAACTATTTGAATGACCAAAAAGTTAGATTCTCTCCACTACCCACATCTACTTCAAACTCATTCAGAAATTATCACGCTGCATGGCTATATTAAGCCTACTCCCCCAGATCAAAATTCAAGCAATACTAATACAAATTACAGTTGTACCGCGTCTCTTCTGCATATGAGAATGATGGTGAAGGGCTATACGTAATGATAATGAAGCAATAGTATCTTCTCCAGGTCTTGTACAGTGCCAATGCAGGCTGACCTTGTGGGCTTTACCTGTCAGGTTCTGCAGATGAGTGTTACAGGCTCGTTGCCAAAGCAAACATCCTTTCCAGGAGTGCGGCCATGTTTTGGATCTCCCCTTTCTACAGCAGGAAGAGAGGAGGTGAATTTGTAATGAAAGCATGCTCTGGATGTGGTTCTCCAGCATGCTGCATGGAGGTAATGAAAAAAATCTATCTTGAGATGGGTTGTGGTTCAGGTTATTTTAGGTGCCAGTTGCAATGAATGTACTGAAATAGCAGGGCTAATACCAATTAGTGCATGGCATGGAGGCACCCAGGACAGGCCAGGAGAAGGCACTGCCAGGGCTGTTACCCATGTGCCCACCACAGTGAGCCGCATGCTGCGAGGCTCTGGGGGCAGCTGCTTCAGGGGAGCAGCAAAAAGCCAAGCAGGAGGCTCCCAGGGAAGGCTGCACTGGAAGTCTGAGATAAAGTGGAGGGGGAAAAGGAAAGTGTTGTTGTTGGTAATAAAGTCTCTTGTTCAGCATTACGTGAGAGCATGTTTTCTGTGATCTGTACCACTTGTACATTTAAGAGTGCTTCTGTGGGTTCCTGGGATTTCACAATGCTTTACTGTAGTGAACCTAAATTTCAAATTAAACTCCCACATCTGTCACTAATGAGGGCAGCAAAACTTTCGAGATTTCTGAAAGCCATCTGGAGCCACAGAGAGCAAAATCTCTGGAGGCCAGCCCAGGAGGAAGGTATTAACCCTCTTAGTGCTGGTGGAAATGCAGGAAAGCCAGTTAATATTACTAAATAAGTGAGTCTGTGTGTATCTCAAAGCCTTACTGCAATTATTTTCAGTACAGCATACTCTTCACCAGCCCAGGACCCTTGAAGCCATAATCACAAGGGGAGCGCACAAAGAAGCTCCCCTGTCTCTTTGTGGATGTTGCAGACAGGAGCAACCTGAAGTTATCAAGTACGGACCCCGGAGGGGTGGAAATGGCAGTGGGGAGCGTCACGCTGGAACTCCCTTTTCCTAAACAGCTGTGTTCTCCTACCAGAGACTGCTCTTGGAGGCTGCATCTGATTGCAGCTTCTAATCCCTGGCTTGGCTCTCACAGATGATATTCCCGTGACTGACAAGCCTGCTCCTCTGCCACTTATTTGTTCAAATGGGTTCAAAAGTTCTCAGCTTCCTGGCAAGTTTTTTTTTCTCCTTTTGTTTTATACCAATCAGTTAATTTGCTAACATCACCCTCCATATCTTCTGATCTTAGGCAAGCTGGCTAGGTTTACTGGTGCCTTTATCACCACATTACAGCCTGCAGTGAGGAATGCAGGTCAGAAGGGAAACAAGGAGGGACGGCTCTTTTGAAATGGGGAGGAACAAGGTCAGGGCGGTGGGGCAGAGGGGAGAGGGTGGAAGTGCAGAAGAGGGATGTACTTTAAAAACAAACTCACGCTGCACTAATCCATCTGCTATTCAGCTTTATCCCTCTTTGCTTATACATTGCTAGAAATATCTTTTTATCTTCCTTTGTCTCTTTTCCTTATTCTGCCTGTTACAAAGCCTTCAGGACACAACCCTATTTTTCTTACATGTTTTATAAAGTGCTCTGCATATTTCACGTGATGTGCTTTTATTAACTTCTGATCAAGGAGTCTGTTTCAAACAGAAACATTATAACTGATCAGAAATGGGAACATTTTTCATGAAAGGTGATGGTGGTTGTTTTGAGATCACTTTACTTTTTGGTTAGAATTTCTGTCCTAACCAACCACATAGCTTTTTTAGCTCTCTTCCTGTTACTCCAGATTTACAGGAGTGTGAATGAAAACAGACTGCAAATTTTGTCTTCATTACAAAAGGGACAGAGATTTAGAAGAAAAAGATTCATTGAGCAGTTTAATAGAAAAAAAATATGCTGTTTGACTTTGGTAGCTTTATGCTTGTTTATATCAGTGGAATGATCAGAGATGCTCATATTTGTTTTTTCCACTGGTCTGCATGTCCTAGGTGAACAGGACAGTCCTGTTTTATCTCTCACATTGTTCTTCCAGATCATGGTTGAGCACAGAGGCATGACCATGAGGAAACTTGCATTTACTTCTGTTAGCTGTATACCAGTCAATAAAGAGAAATCCATTTTCTTTCTACCTAGCACTAAAGTGGAAGAAGAAAGGGTCTCTCTTTTTCTTTTTTTTTTTTTCTTTTTTTTTTTTTTTTTTTTTTTTTTATGTGTGTGCAGCAAAGAAAACAAAAGTTTAAAGTAAAGTTTTTCAAATAACTTTTTCCTGGCAGAACTTTCTCGGCTTTCTGCTGGCTGAAGGGCATTGTAATTCATGCAATAAAAGGGGAAAAGATCTGCTGGTAGAGATTGTTTAAACTTCTGTTTGTTTTGCCTCCACTCTATGAAAGAATGTAATATTTCTATGAAGCTCTGTTAATTTTTTTATTTTTTTTTTCTCCCTTTGACTGACTAGAGCACTGGTGAAAGCACTCAATCGACAAACAGGAAACCAAAGGAGTCTCAATCCCTGTAGGACATAGATAGCATGAACTGTTGCACTGCAAGCTTCTTTCAACTGATCCTCTTTGTGAGTGAATGGGTGTTACCTGGTAATAACCCATGTACTTGGGCCAAAATTTTCAAACCAGTCTCCTAAAATCAAACAAAGATACTGAAATCAATGATGGAGTTACTAAACCACTTCAGACTCTAATTTTAAAGTACAATAAGGAATATAAATGCCAAACCATGGGCTTTATCTGTTGGTCACCGTTTGTGGAAATACTGTCACTTTGAAGACCTGTGTTTCAGATCCAGTTTCCAGATCAACAGACCAGAGATGATGATCTGGGAGCTGGACTCCATACAGGGACAGAGGTCCCTGGGAGGTGAAAGCTCCGCAGTTGTTATGAGCCAATAGCATCTGTGGTGACTCTTCACATTGTGGGCAGCAGCTCATGAACTGCCCACATAAAGCAGCCGGAAACTCAGTTTCCAACACAGAGTTTCCCTTGTCATCTGCTGTGGACTCTGTGTGTGAGTGTATGTGTCTGCTGCTCTTACTGAAAGGGGCTAAAGTTGAGAACGTGCAAAGGGTCATATGGATAAAATGCTCCGTCCAGCGTGATGTTTTTCAGGGTGGTGTGGAATCTGACATTTTGTGCTATTTTTTTATATATAAGAACAAGGTTAAAATAGGAGGAGCATGAGGGTACACAGGGGTGATTGAAAGGAAGGCAACTGCCATTATGTATGCTGGATCCATATTTCTGGGAGATGTAACCTACGTCCGGTTTCTTAATAACAGAGCAAGGGTTGTTTCCCCCCCCCCTCTTAATTCATAGCAAACAGCAACAGTGACATTGATCCACTTAATAACTAAGTGCCTAGTAGCTAGGAGCAGTGGATCTGGGTAGGGCATGCTCTAGCTCCTGTAAGGATTTAGATCTACATCTCTTACTCGTCAGGAGCATTTGCCAGAAACCTGCCCATGAGCTGGGACTCGGCAGAGTAGGGGCATGTTTTCCTGACAAATTCCAGCTACTGAAAGCACAAAGCATGGGGATAAGCAGGGCCTGAGTGTCTCTCCCTTTGGAAGTGCATTGAACCAGGAGATGGAAGCCTGTGTTCTTACAGCTCCTTCCAAGACCTCACCCTCTTTATATTGTCCAGATGCTACAGATGAGCAGGAAAAGAGCAGGAAGAGCGAGAGAACAGAAATAGCCTTGAGACTAAAGACCAGAAGTCAGGACTCCTTCCTGCCACTGTCTCAGCTGTGCAGTGTTACCGCCAGTCAAGTGCTCCAACTTTCTTATTTGCAAAGATGTGTCAGGGAAGGGACAAGCAACTCTTCTCTTTCCTTCTCTCATTATGTTAGGAGAGTAAAGTTGATACTATGGTGTTTTTGAGGCACTCTTTTCCTTGATGGTCATAGGGTGTTCACTGGTCTCCCCCTTTGAATGATGCCATGCAGGGGGCTTGGGTGCCACTCAGGCACTGTATCACTGCAGATCCCCATGTACCTGCTCCACTCTGCACAAAGGCACCAGGCAGAGCTGGAGGTGCCTGCACAGCTTGGGGTCAGGCAGGGACATACCTGGGGTTGCAAGAGAGATGCTGAGAGCAGATTTGGGGGTCTTGATTTTGGTGGTTGTCCTTTAAAGAACTCCCTGATGTGCCTTGAGCTTCTATAAGATCTGACCCTAAATATTGATCTAGAAAGTGTTAGATTTATTTTGGCAATATGAGCTCCACTCCCAGGATGTTCAGGAACATAGATCTTCAGAGCAATAAGGGATTAAAAACTTCACCTCCTGTGTAACAAAAAACTAAGAACCTTATCTGAAAATGTCTGCCTCAAGCTCGTAGCTTGTGATGAGATATTGCAAGACTCTTAAAATTCCAGGATCTCAAGAATTCTTGCCCATTCAGCCCCTTTCCCTTTCTCAAATCTGCCGCAGTTCTTGAATAAAAAGCTCTGGAAAATATGTATGTAAATGCAGGGCATTTTACAACATGCTTGCAAGGCAGGCAAATGGGTTAGGTCTTTGAGGAAGTATGAATAGGTTAGGATTATAATTCATTGTAATGTCATGGCAAGCTGCAATTTCAAAGGCATAAGCCCTCCATTTTGTAGCCAATAAAAAATTTAAAGGGACAACAACCCAATTTGCTTTATAATCAATAAAATGTACAAGTGCTTTATCTTATTAAAGAGGCTGTCGGTTGCAGTCAACCATTGTCAACAGGCCATTTGATCTATCAGTGAAACAAATCATTACGAGGAACACAGTGTTGCTGCTGTGGCTTTTGTGGTGTTTTTAATGAGGACTGGCAATACCTCTATTCCATTACAAGACTCGAAAGTGAATTTGTTGGAATCACACCCAGGTTTAAAGTAGGAGTGTGGGGTTTAAAAATAATTAACTGCACTATTCCAAGTAACTCAATAGATTAAGGAATCATTCAGTATAAAGCGACTCTCTGTCTCTCTGAATGGTATTTAAATCTAGGGTGTCATTACATGCTGCTCTGCTTCAGCCTAAACTTGGGACTGCACGGGATTAAAGGGCATGCATGGCTGCTCTCTTGGGGGCTAATCAAGGGGAGTGAAGAGTCTGGGCACTGGTATGGAGACAGGAAGAAGGAGAAAATATGAGAGTGGGAGGCAGTTAGGGGCTGTTTGATAGGTGTCTCCCAGCCTGGTTGTGTCAGTCCCTCTACACAGTGGCCCCGAACCTTGCGCTGGCACCCAGCACTCTTCCACCCCTGCAGCATGTAAACTGGACAGCCCTGGAAAGGGGACCCCTCCCTCCCATGCACACGCTGCTGGCTCAGGCCCTCCACACCAGTCCTCTATGCTTTCATGTCCCCTTAGGTGTTGGGCCACATAATAAGGTGATGAAGGTGACATGGGGCAGGCTGAAGCCTTGTCTTATTTAGACATGTTTCCCCATTAGGACACCCCCAACCACATGGCATCCCTTCTGCAGTGCCATGAACACTCACCCAGCTCAGCTGCTGACATGTGAGGGTCAGGACAGGGTTTCCTTCCTCCCAGCCCCGAGGGAAAATGTGCAGCCTTGGGAGGAGGGATACCCTGGGATTAAATTGGATCTGAGGTTGAGATGATAAATGTGGGACAAAAGCTCCTGTGAAAGGCATCTTCCTAATTCAAAGGTGATGCTAACAGAAGGCAAACCCTTAGGTCACATAATTCCTGAAATAAACTACAGAGTAGCCCAGTAAGTCAAGGAGAACTGATTTGCAGCTCCTCCTCCACCTCATACTGTGTTTTAGGCACTTAGCTCATAAGAAAATAATCTCATCCACCTGGCAAAATACAGGGGGCTGGGAACAGCAGCACCTCTGCTCAATCTTGCCCATCATTTGTGCTTTGGGATGGGGGTGTGCTTGGCAGAACAGGTAACTCTGCCCCTGGAAAAGGGTTGTCCTGGGAAGTGGCTGTGGACAGTCAGACTCCTCCGGAGGAGCTGGGTTTAAGAGTCCCCTCTGTGGCCTTTGGAGCCACTTCAGAATCTGCTTGAAGCTGGATGGGACCCAGAATTGTCAACAAGCTGAGTAGCCTCTCGCAGTCCTGCTGTGAACTGATTATCACATCTAACAAAATAATTTGCTGGAACAAATAACACTCCAGACTCTGTTGTTTCAGGTGAAACTTGGTCCTAGTAAGTATAAATTTATAATAACAGCCACAGCATTATGAGTTTCCCAACAGTCAGGCTTAATTCAAATGCATATTTCAGACCCTTATGGGGACACTCTCATCTTTGTACACTGGGATTTGGGGATTTACACACATAATTCCCATTAACACTAATAGGAGTTACAGTATGCACATATATTCCCCTCTTGATGCAGAGATTTCCCTTTGAGGATAATAACTACATTTTAAATTCTCCTTCCACGGTGGTTTGCTGTGATACTACATATGTTCAGACATAAGCCCCGGCTCCTTCCAGGTGGGGTGCACCTTGCAGGCCCCCCCCAGCCCCTCCCTGGCCGCGCACCCACCTCGGGCTGTCCCTGCAAGGTGGCCTGGCTTCCCCTTCACGACACGGACTCGCTCACAACAGATGCTGCTCTTAATTAAAGCCAAGAAAGCGCCTCGTTGCCCCAAGCCCGGACGACACCCGCGTTTGCCGAGGCCCGGTGCCCGCCCGGCCGCAGCGGCGGAGCCCGAGTGCCACCTGCCGGGGGCGGCAGCGGCGGCCACAGCTGGAAACAGCTGGAAAACCCCAGCCCGAGGTGGATGGGGGGCGCGGAGGGGGCGCACTGTTTAGGGCCCGGTGCTGCCGGAGGCGCAAAAAGCTGCACAGGTACACGGTGGCGGTGTCGTGCCGGGGGATGTGGTGCTTCGGGGGCGAGGGAGAAGGAAATATATAACTCCCTCTCAGTCCGTGCAGAATTCATGTGTCTGAAAAAAAAAAAAAAAATATATATATATATATATATATGAGAGCAAGGTTTCTTAGGGTGGTTAACTGAAAAAGGGAAAGAAAATGAGAGCTGACTTCATTCTGTTTCCTGTCATTTTTTTCAGAGCCATTAAGAGCACTGCTGAAAAACTTCTATAAGGCACTTCACTTAAACAGGATTTAACCTGATGTTTAAATGAGCTGCCCAATCAAGACCTGGAGGGTACTAGAATATCCTTTCTGGAAGTGTACTCGTTATACTATGTTGCATTTGTAATGTTTTGCAAATGCCTGCTTGTCTAACGAGATCTACTCGCATAAAATGCATTTGTAGCATAACTGTAGTGGGGAAAAAAGGTCATAAATATTATACTGTGCCTGACCAAAACCTATTTATTGTGTCCAGTTCCCTTTTTAGTGAGTGTGAAGTTGACCCTGTTGAAATTAATGGGTTGATGCTTTTACAAAGAGTGTGTGACAGACAAATCAAATTATGTAGAGGTTGTCGGGGCAGTTGCTTTTTGAGAGAGATTTTGGGGTTTGTTTTTTTGATGCTGATTGTTTCAATGTTATTCAGCGCGCTGGTAGCTGCAGTGCTCCTCTGACAAACCCACTACATCGTTAGAGTCCGAGTAGGCTGGTCCCCAGGTTTGCACAGCATAGAAGAGCCAAAGACAGAGTCTCACTGATCCAGACAGCCCTATGTTGCACTTAGAGCTGAGTTGCTAACATAACCCTTGTATTTCTGATTGATGAGTTAGTCTTAGCCAAAATTCTTCCATGAACTCAGAACTGTAATTTTGTTGTGTGTATGATTTACTAATAAGAATTTGCCATCACGCTATATGTAAAAGGCAGAACCCAAATTTTGTCTAGCAACAGAATGTGGAATACCCAGATCACTTTTTTTAATAGTTGTGTTTTAGCTCAAACTGGACTGTAAAGCCAAAATCATTTTGTCAGGTTTTTCAGGCTCCTTCACAGATTTCTCCTCATAAAACTACCGAGTGGTACATGGAAACGGTGTGTCTCCATGCGCGTGCAAACACACCAGAGTTCTTCCCTTCTTCATACATTAAGCTTCACCGCTTCTTGCAAGATGAGAATTTGGCCTTCTGTGTATTTCTCTATCTGCAAACAGAATACCTTTTTTAATATATGCTGTGAAATGCTGGAGGATCTCCCAGCTCATTGCAATTATGTGTATTTTAGATCAGGGAGGTGATGGCTTATAGTTGGAGGCTCTGCAGAGAGTGTTGCATGTTATGCAAGCGACACAGCTTTGGATACGGGCCCTGATCCAAAGCCAGTTGCAATCAAATAGTCAAAGGTCATGTCTACACAGCATAAAGAAATTGTAATTGTAGCTTGTCCTAGAATTACCCTTGGTGGTTTAAGCCAGCTAGCATGAGAAATAATAACACAAGCAAATGTATAGTTGAGAGCTACCAGAATACAAAGGTCTCTAATGTGCGTTGGTGGTGCCTTCTGGAACCCATCTCCATATACACGGAGAAATGGACCAAGTCTGTGTCACGTCTGTGGCCAGCACTGGGCCACCAGTGTGCCCTGACACCTCCATTCCCCACGTGGCAGCCCTGGTCGGAGGGGCAGCGGGACCTCCAGCCACCACCCTGCTCACAGGACACTGTGGCCAGGAACTGCCTCCTCCCAGACCCAGCTCCTGCTGCAGTCCCCCATGAATCACACGAGGCCATGAGGGCCTGACTGCTCCTTCTCCCCAGGTCAGGATAAGGCTGTGCACACACTGGATAAAAAAAGGGCCAGCTGCTGGAAAGCAGTGATTGCAGCATGGTGCCAGCTGCCATTAGCAGGGAGAAAAGTCTAATTTTCATAGCCTGGGGGAGGGCAAAAGCTTGAGAACATGAATAAATTTTCAGAAAGAGACAGGAGGTACTTAAAAAGAGTACAAATTTATTATTCATATAAAGAAACACATGTAATATATTTAGATGTCTGTAAATATTTTGCTGTATTTGCATTATTTTTTTTAAACTACCCTCCATATTTTAGGGCTATGGATTATTATTTCAAAGCATGTACCTTGTTGTAACAGCAGAGGATCTCTTCTTGCAATAGTGAGAAGCAGAAAGAAAAAGTTGGTGAATTGGACTTCTCCCATTACAGTGTCCAGACTTTTAATCTTAGAGGAAAGTTACTTATCCTATCTCTATGAAGTTACTATTCAGAGTGTATTTGATTGTAATTTTTTAATACAGTGGCAATGGCTTTTTATATCATTATGCAAAAGCAAGTCATATCATACTACAACTTTAAAAAATACAGAAAGATCATTAGAAATTAAGTTGTTTTCTATGAACAAAGTCACTGATTATTTTAGCTCAATATCTGTGAATGCTGTTGGGTCACCCTGAAATTGGGGGTGGAGGAAGGGGGAAAGAAGGAAAGGAATCAAAAGTAGAAGGAAAAAAAAAAAAAAAAAAAAAAAAAAAAAAACCAACAAGAAAGAAGCTTTACATTGCTGACCTTTCTTGAAGGCAGACTTTCAGCAGATCACTTTGACCTGTCTCCTGTCTACTGTCAAAATGATTATTTGTTCTTTCACAGTGCCTAAAACAATTGCAGTGTAAGGGTTTGTTTACTCTTTTGCGTCATATTGAAATCATTTACTTTTATAATTGTGGGCAGCTGGAAAAGTAGTTAGGGAGTAAGATAGGGGCCAAAATTAAGAGAACTGGAGAGAAGAGGAAGGATTTTAAGACAGGGTATCAGTTTTAATGCTTGAGATTACATAAGAATCTCTTATTGAACACCAAAGACTACTGTATAACTTCTATAGCTGGGAAGTAAATCACTGTTTTAATCAAATATCTTTCTCTCACTAGAACAGTAATAAACATGAGCAGATATGTTTCTCTTTTACCCACACTTTTGTCAGAATCGAAATCCTGAAGGAGGAAAAGAGTTACTGTCATCTGTCCCTGAAGTAAGATGTGTGTCTATTTAGCAAACATCTGAATAGCTCATTTAAAATGCTCTGTTCTCTGCTGTTAGCCATTTTGTATGTTCAGTCCCATGTAAACCCTTGGAAAGCAAAACATAATACCCTGCCTGATTTTTAAAGTGAACAAGAGTTCCTTTGTAAAATCTCCTTTCCATTTCCCAGAGTTTGGTTGGGTCTTTTTTTGGTTTGTTTTTTTTTTTTTTTTAAAAAAGCCACCATTTTTTTTCTTCTCAGTACACCACTATTGTTTTTATGTTGTGTTTTTAGCAAAAAAAAATGTTTTAAGAACAACAACGTAACATTTAAGAATAATAAACTTACTGCCTCACGTTGGCACTGCTATTCTTACTCACAAAGCTGTGCGTTCTGTCTATAACTAAAAGGCAATACCTAAGAATGAGTTTCAGAAAATAACAAGCGTACATATTTTCTCAGGGTTGCCACCAGAGGCATTGGGCATTTTTTGATTCAAGTGTGATAGGTCTGTATTAGCTTAATGGCTATTTGTTTCAGAAGCTTTCTAATTAGTCATGTAAATTTTTCAATATCTGGGGCACTTTGTACTTAATTGCACATTCAGTAAAGAGGAATCTCCTTTTGCTTGGAAACTACTACTTGCACTTTTGTTTGATTTGTTCCAGTTTTCTTATTAGAATACAAAGTGAGCGATTGTTTCCACTTGCTGCCTAATATTTCCATAATTAAAAAGTAATTGGACTGGTTTATGTTTTTACTTTTTATAGGAAAAACAAAATGCTCCCATAATATACTTACAAGTATTTTGCCCTGAGAAATTTTTTCACAAAAAATTCCTATGAAATTCCTATGCAGTTCTTATGCAAATATAGATATAGCTGGGATATAGACTTCTATTTGAACACCTGTCCATAATGCTTCTTTGATTTAATCAGAATTACATGCTCACTAGTGTCCAGCATTAGCGAGTGCAATACTAACTTATGCCAAATTAATCTTCCAGGTTTTTTTTCTAAATGTTCATTCATATTTTGGTTGATTTTCCTTTTCCTATACCCAGAAAGGAGGAATTTGCAGTTCGTGTGCATGCAATGCTGCTTGTCAGTAGTTCCCACCTCCTAGCTCCTGACACATTCCAATTTCTGGTCAAGCCCTTCAAAACGAATCACAAAAATCTGTACAAATATTTCATCTACTTTAATCACAGAGCAGGTATATGAGAACACTAAAGCTATGTGCCCTATTTGATTGGGTTTTAGTGAAATCAGAGTAAAAATTCATGTACCAGATGATTTTCAGACAGCCACTACCACAGAACATTTCACTGATGGATGTCACCAAACAGGAGGTCACACCACAGCATATGCACTCGGTTGTGCTGTGGAGTGACTGCATTTGTATGCAGCAAGGACGGTGAAGCATGGGACTACCTCTGGAGGAAACAATCAATCCTGCAAACATTAAGACACTGCAGACTAGTCTGGGGAAGTTTACCTGGCCCTTGTCCATGTAAAATGTTTTGTCAATCAGGGTTATCTGGTCAGAGCTTTCCTGGAGTCTCAGCACTACCAGTTCATGGAGCAAAGGCGGGGGGCAGACATCAGAAAGAGTCTTTATAGTGTGTCTTGTGGAATTCTTTTCAGAAAAGCCACTGAACCAGGACTTGGGATTTCTGACCTCAGTTTCCAGGGATTGCTTTGGACAAACAAGAAACCTTTAGCCTTTCTGTGTATTGCTGCAGCTTAAGAACAGGATGCAGATCTTCTCCCTGCATTATGTGGAATAAGGTCATCCCTGTAATGCTGTCTGGTGTACACAAGACCCTGATCTCAGCTGGGATCTACAGATATTACTTTGTAACATGTTGAATAATGAACATGTGATCAAAAAATCTTATTGAATGTTTGTCTGAACAAATTACAAGAAGATAGGAAAGGAGAGCTAGATTAATGTCTGTACTGCAGCTTTGGTAAAGGTGAAATCTGAGCCTGGGCTTTCGACACCCCAGACCTTGTTCCTGCTTCATTTTGCGAAAGGCACCATCATTACTTGTTCTTCTCTTTCTTCAATTTTAGCAGTGCTGCCTAAGTCACTGTGAATCAAATCCCTTGTTTTCAAGTTCTTATTTTATTTTTTTCAAGTCTCAGAAAACCCCTCAAATCAAATTCAGATAAATATTTTTATTTAACCTCAAGCAATTTTTGTTTCAATTGTGGATAATTCTGAAAAAGAAAAAAAAGATTAGGTTCAGATGGATATCAAATTACTTGGGGATTTTTAAGAAATGTCAGTGGTGAATCAAAAAAATCAATTGTTTCCACAGATCTTCTTAGGTCTTTATTCATACAACCTGCAGATCTGTCATTTCTTTCCCTGCCTCTTTCATTTTTTAATTTCTTGTGCCTATTCCTGTTCTCCAAAGATCATTTGTAAAAACAGTTATCTCGGTTTTATATTTTCAGATGTACTGCTTGTTATCTTACAATCTGCAAACAAATAAAGATCTTTTGTATCTCCTCTATCCCAAGGAGGTCAAATGCTACAGAACTGAAGCCACAGCAGCTTCTCTTAAATAGAGTTTCAAGGATAAGTGTGGGCTGCTTATTTGCATCTTCATTTGTTGTTTTCCTGAAAAAATAAAGTAACAGTTCATTAAGTTTTATTAGATTTTGGCCACCAAAGAAATATTTTTTCTAATGAAAGACATTCAGGCTTTTATCTTTATTTTTTTGTAAACCAGCAGTATTTTATTTTACTGTACAGAGTGATATAACCAGCCATACCAAGTGACACGATGCAACTTAGCTAGAAATGAAGTGTCTGATGAAAAGAGTTAACAGCATATATAAATACAGAAAAATAATGAAAAATGTTACAAAAAATCATAAATAGACAGCTTGTGTGTATATATGTGTGTGTCTCTTTTTTAAGACATGCACTAATTCACAGGTTTAAATTAGTACAGATCTAGTAGAAATGAGCTGAAAATCAGCCCCACGTTTTTGAAACAACTTCTTATATGGTGACACTAGTGATGTTTTGCCAAGTATGTAGATCTGCTCAGGTGTCCATAAAGTCGAAAGGGTTGCTCCTGGATGAAACCTGCTCTAGCACAGCCTGGGGTATGCAGATCTGCAACATCCCAGTGCAGGAGCTGTATGTGGGTGTGGGTACGGATTGCACATACAGAGACAACAAATTTGGCTGGAGAGGAGCCACAACAGCAAAAGGCACATGCATACACATGCTTCTGTGGACACTGAGGCAGAAAAAGCTGGTAAAGGAGGAAAACGTGCTTAAGGACACGTGGATTTCAAGAGAGGAGTCAGCAGTGGCGAAGAGAGGGACATGCCAGAGACAAGTTTTACCAGTGACTGAAAGCCAGCCATTACACCACATGTTGATTAGTTTACCTCCACAACAGGTCTGGCTTCACAGTTAGGCTGAAATCCACATTCACAGCTTCAGTTTTCTATGTACGAGTTTGGTAGGCACACAGTTACACTAAGCCTGGGCATTTGGATGTCTGCCTGCCCAATGTGGTGTGTTAATATCTCATTTGGGAATACAAGCACCAGGTTTGGTCATGGAAAGAAGTGAATGAACTCATTTGCAGGTGCAATCTTAATGTATTCTTAAACTGCTGGCCTCTTTGCTTTTCCCAGTTCAGTTTTATAGTGCTGGTTTGGGGTTGGTTTTTTCATGAGGTTTTTTTTTTTTTTCAAGTAGTCCAAAATGTTCCTTAACTGAGATCTCTTTGATCTCCCAGAATCTTTTTAACTGGACTTGCCCAATGCTTAATAATGGCAGGGAGAAGGGAAGATCAGAGAAGAAAGATACACAAGGATCATTTGACCATTGGCATTTAGTTCTGAACCTCAGAGTAATGTCTATATTCTTTGTTCTTTCTAGTAATGTAACTTTCCAAACATGTAAAGTACAGCATGCCAGGAAACTTTGTAACAGTTAATTCATTTTTGTGCAGTTCCCAACTGCCAAAAGCCAAGGGAGCAAACTAGAACATAGTGTAAGCCACAGTTCACATGGTTATGTTACAGACCACGAAGACCGTTGATTGATGCAGTGTGAGTTTACCCTCCAGGATACAGCTGAGGTTATTGGTGGGACAAGGAACTGAAGATTGTGTTGCAGCTATTGGCTTCATTCATGAATTGTTAATGTAGAAGAATAAAAGAATTCACTCAAGGCAATCAATTTCCCTTTAAAAATACAACAATTCACCCCAAAAGAGTGAAAGGAGGCTTAAGTGATAAATTGCAGGAATATTGCTTTCACATTTGACACCCATTAGCCCTGTTTTATATTGGGAAAATAGTATCATTAAGCAAAGTAGACAGTGCTTTACAACTATTAGCTTATGAAAAGATTCAGCTACTACATAAAGATAACTGTTATTAAATAGGAACATTTTGCAAAGCCTTTAAAGGATAAGAAGCAAGAAAAGTTGTCTTTGGTAGTATAGGTCTTTTTCTGCATGCTTTCACAAAAAAAGCACGTCTCACATCTTTAAGACAGAACAATGGGAGCTATTTGAGTTGAGAGGCACTTAATGGGAAGCTACATTCCCTTAGCAATAAATGCATATGCCTGTATAAACTGAAGGAAGTTGCTGTCCTCCTCCGAAAGCACAGGAGTGAAATAATTACTGTGTGCTGAATTCCCATGGTGAAATTGTAGCAACTGTTGTTCTGCCCCAGGAGGAGCCATGGAGCAGATGTAGAGTGGTCAGTGTCCAGTTGTCCAGGGTTAAGGGCCAAGCTAAATAGTGCCTCCCTCACCCTTGCCAGCCTTTTCAGACGTAAGCTGAAACCACTTTCACCAGCAACTTTCATCCCATAGTCCTTTTCCAACACAGATCATCAACACTCACTCAATCTTATAATACACTATCTTGTAAGCTGTTAAATAAAAAGTATGTGACCAAGTTTCAAAAACCCTGCCAAACAAGCCTTCCTCCTAATGTCCAGAAACTGCTGTCCTTTCATTCTCCATGTCTAATTTGATGCAGATAAAACTAATTTCTCATCATGCTTTATCCATCTGTTACATGTCTTCCCACCACATTATACCCCAAATGTCCCTTAAAGAAGGAAGAGTACAAGGCTGATAGAGAGGAGGCAGTTCATTTTCTAACTTATGCCCTCTCCGTTCTGAACAAAAAGCATTTACTTCTATTGAAACCATTAGCCTTCATCCCATGTGCCAGGTTATGTCCTAGAGCAAGGCACAGCAGTATTGCATGTGCAGGGATTTGTGAAAGGAAAGGATGAGAGAAGTAGGATGGTGAGGACTGCATGAAGCATCAAAAACAGGAACAGGCAGAAGAGAATTCAGAGCAAGGGTTAGTTTTTGCACTGAGTGCTGGCTAGGAAAAAAGACTTAGAGCTCTCAACCTTGCTGTTTCTCATGCTTTGTACCTGCTTTCTGGACTGTGGATGCTTGACTATATAATCAGGTTTTTTCTCCTTAATTACCCCTATGTTTGTTTTATTTTTGAGGTGAAAACAACATTTTCTAATTCCCTGAAAACTTTCTGTTCTAGCTAGTGCCAGACTACAAAGTGGAAATTGCTTGGGATAAGCACTGAACCTTAGTGACACTAAGCAAAAAAAGACCTGAAAATCCCTTGTTCCTGGCTTGTAAACATGTGGACAATAAAATGTCTTTCATACAGCACATGTGATTCACATGAACCTTTGCCTCTATTGTGCCAGCACAATAACTTCCATTTCAATAGCATTAGTTCAACCATCACTTGTCCAAAGGTCTTCCCCAATCTCTACAGTGATCTTCAGGAGCAACTGCTCTTTACCATCTGCCCACCAGAATAATGTCACTGACTTATTTTCTTCCATCAGTTCCTCCTCCTTTCTGTTTTCCCTCACCACTCTGGTTCACTTTCTTCTTTGCCAACTTTCCTGATCTTCAGCAGTCAAGAGCTGTCTGCCCCCGGCATCACAACAAAGCTAGTGCAGAAGATCTGTGTACCCAATCTCACATCTGAGATAAGTTCCAGCAACCAGGGAAGGCTAGGAAGAGACAGCAATATTTGTTTTTGTTATTGATCAGTATTTCTAATATAGGGATACCTCAGCCTCCCAGTCAAGATAGATATTTCTTTGAAGTAGGTGCTGAGTCTTCACCTAGTGAGAGATTTTCCCTGCCTTAAAACTTTTATAGTCCAATAGGCATGACATACTATCCACATTTTGTGTTAAGAGTGATTTGCTCCAAGAGCAACATGGAACCATAAATTGAAACCAGTTCTTCTCAGGCTGTATCTACTGCCTCAACCACAAAACCAAGTTTTCTGATTCCTGCAGGTTATCTAGCATTTGGAACTCAAAAATATTTCAGTCTCTTTTTCTTAGTACCTGTAAATTGGGTCTTACTGAAGCCAAAAAGATTGTTCTACTTGGACTTTCAGATGCCTGTCATATGCGTATCTAAAGTGATCCAAATTGTATCTCTGTATATTACAATTATGCTTAATGTCACCATTCTACTGCACATATTTCATTCTGGCCACTTGAATTCACTTGAAGTCAATGAGCAGCAATTTTTCCCCAGCCATGTTTGTAACTTTGCTGTGTTTTGCCATGTTTGAATTCAAGCCTATATATCGTTACCACTTTTCTGTGCTAGATAAGAATGCCCTTTTTCCTCAGTACTGAACTATTTAAAATGTTTAAAAAATCAAGCCCAGAAGTAACCGCAGTCCTCCTTAAACTGTACTGCACCAAGTAACTCCAACATACTTTGCTTGCCTCATTTTCATACCTACATCTGAAAAGTTAGTGCATCATACATTATGATTACTGACAGGTATTTTCAAGCATGTCACTGTTTTGTATGAAGCTTTGTACTAGAGCTTCTTGGTAGTCAGGAAAGGTGCTACTTGGACTTTCAGATGCCTGTCATATGCGTATCTAAAGTGATCCAAATTGTACCTCTGTATATTACAATTATGCTTAATGTCACCATTCTACCCCACATATTTCATTCTGGCCACTTGAATTCACTTGAAGTGAATGAGCAGCATTTTTTCCTCAGCCATGCATTCATACAGTTGTGCTGTAAATTCGAGCTCATACCCATGTCATTTTCTCCTACACCTTGCCCAAGTTTTATTCAAGTTATCCATAGATGGTTCTATTTTTCCCAGATCAAGGGCATATATTATATTTGCAGTTGCCATTTGATTGGCATCAAGGATACTATTAGGTGCTAAACAATCTGAAAAAGTAGGTCACATAAATTTGCAGAGTATACTTTGCTGAATACCTGTGGAGATTTACATATAGCACATTGTATGGATTCCTTCTAAGCATCCTTTGCCCATGTTGTGGTTTAGAATTATGTGGTGGATAGGAAAGTTCTTCTAGTAACAGACCCTTCATACTTTCTATAGGATTATCCTGATACAAGTGCTAGTGCTCCTTGAAGTTTGAGCATGAGCTGGGAAGAGGGTATAAATGGAAGAAAGTGACTTGAGGGCTAAGAATAAAATAAAGGTCATGGAAACAGATACCAACAAGTACAGAAAAATAAATTATTTCAAACTAAATTTATGCAACATTCTGTCAAACATATATATATGGAAGCCAGGAGTAACTCTCTCATCCTCTAAATTCTTCCGTAGTCCCCACAGCGCATCAATGTGAGCAATACAGAGGGCCAAACTAATACCTAGTCTAACACCACTGATGTAACTCCAAATTATCAAGTTAGATAGAGGCAACATTGTGCAAAAATCTATAGCTTGTGTTATTGAGACCCCTAGTTTAGGTACCGTAATGGTCTCTTTTGGCCTGTGAACCTTTGAAATGATCATTCTACTTTTTAAAGAAGACTCTTAAGCATCTTGAGGTCATTGCATTGGGTTACAATTGCAGCTATAAAATGACCAGTAGCAAACCAAATACATTTCTTTTCTCTTTTCTGAAGCATGCTTCTTATGTTGCAGAGACTGCTTCTCTCACTCATTATAGTGAGATCCCTTATTGCCCAGTATTGTACTAACTCCGTCTGGTCTATTGTATTGTGATAACACTCCTTTGCCCATTGTATTAGGTTAGCACCTCCTTGGCTATAATAAGTATGAAAAAAAATTCAAGGTTTAACTTGTCAAATGGAACTTTTCAGTGACTTATTAAAAGAACCCCTGCGGTATTACAAAATGCAGGTTTTCTGTCATCTAACTAAAAGATCCCTTTAGAAACCTTCATTTTTTATGTGTGTAAAGACAATTTCTTCTAGTGAAACTCTTTGATTCTTCCCTGAATGAAATCAAGTGTTTTAAAACTTTTTGAGGTGCCCCAAAGGCTCACTTCTATACTATGGAATGTGAAAGACTATGAACCTCTCACATAATCGTCACACAGACACTTTGCAGTGTGCTCCTGGCAGCAATCGTTCATTACATACTGCAGGCTTTCATAAAGGAAAAAAAAAAAAAAAAAAAAAAAAAAAAAAAAAAAAAAAACTGAGTAAAATCAGGGAAGAGAAAACTGTGAACTGTGTCTTTCTTGATCATGAGAATTTGGGGGAAGCAAAGCTGGAGAGAAAGCTGTTGTGAGAGATTGTTAATGAGGTTAAGATAAATTGTGGCTGGAGAGTTCTTACCTAATGACATAGAATAAGAAACAGAAATGTGGAGAGAGATGGCATCCCTGTTAACATCCTTCAAGAAGATAGACCTTAAGTGTTGTTGTCTTTTGTACTTGACAAGCAAACAGTAACATTTATTTGTACGAGTGGAGCTCATAAGTCAGCATTCTTTTCTCTCCCCTTACATCCCTGCTTGGAGCGACTTTCTTCCACTACAGCACATGAATTACTGCCAGCGAAGTAAGTTGCTGCAAGTGAATCAGGTCCTTGGACTGTCTTCTTACATTTTTGCTGTTTCTCCCTTTTTCTTTATCCCTTGAGCTGCAATGTTGAGGTGAAGCTGGGCTTTTTTCCCTTTTAGCATCCCTATGACAGCCTTTAACCCACATGGTAATCAACATAGTATACAGACAAGGAAGACAGAGATCTTTTTATACGAATAAATGTGCTTTGGTCTTTTGGGGATTGTTTGGTTGGGTTTTTGTGGGTTTTGGTTTTTGTTTGTTTGTTTGTTTATTTGTTTTTTAGCAACGCCTATTGTAAACACAAGAGCAGTTTTGTGAGAGGTTTGGGAAGACAGTGCTTCCTACATCTTTGCATGAGTGCACAAAGGAGGGAAGGGAAGGGGCAAGGTCTGTGCCTGACTTGCTCTCCCAGTGGCATAGTCCGGGCACCACAGGAGGAGGCAGCAGTACCTAGAGGGTGGTTTAAATGGAGCTCCCCTTCCATTCTCTGGACAGCTAAGAGAAGTATTTATCTCTCTCTGGTTTTATTCAATCTTCTTTGTAGTTAGTACGGTTTAAGTACCGTGAAGCAATGTAAATTAGTGAGAGTCTGAGAGAACTGCAGCATGGGCTGTTTAAGAGATCAAGGATCCATCTGAGGGGTATTGTTGCACTGTGCTCCTCATTCAGCTTTGAGTCTGGGACAGAGTCACTAGGCCTATGGTGCCACAAAGCAAGAGACAGGCTGAAAATGGTGAGAGATGTTAGAATAACTTTTCCAGATAAGAAAGAAAAGCAATTCGGAAAAAACAGAGTATATGAAATTCAGGGGTCTTCCAGAACAGCAAGACCAAGAAAAGAAAATACCTGAGTCTCTCTTATATTGTTCTGAAGGATCCAGGGAGAAATCAAAGAGAGGAAAAAAAAAAAAAGTTTATTTTTTGTTCCTTTTTTTCTGCATTGTACACTTGTTCCTGGCTTCAGATAAGAGACTGAAGTAGACACCTTTTTCCAGCCTTCTCATCTGAAGAATTTTAAATGGGTTTAAAAATGGAAAAGTAGAATTTTATATATATATATAAATATCTTCTTTTATTGTGTAGCTTCAAATTATTCTCATTTCTTTCCAGAGTAGTTTTTTCTGTGTATTTATTTAAACTGTTTAAAATCTCTCTGTCTTCTTTTGTTTACAAGGACAAATCCAAATAATTTTTAAAGACAGAGAACCAAAAATAAACAACTTAATGCTGAGGTAATAAAATGGACAAAATATCACCTGTGTGTTTCAGTTTAAAGCCCCTTTTCCCTCATGTTATTTCAATCTGCCTGTTGAGGACACCTAAGAGTCTCTCTGTAAAAACAATAGGTTTCCAATTAAGTATCATTAGTGGGACAAAAACACCTGTTTTGGGTTAAAGATGTTAGCAAGCTCCAAAGCAAAATGAGTGACAGTGAGGGCAAAGCGCTATGACAAGAAATCGAACTGCTCCCTCCCTGGGAAGTCCAGCATCTCTTCTCTCTCTCCAGATCAATCTGGAGCTGTTGTCAGCTTCTTGTGTGCCTCATGCTCTTTAGCAAGGCAGAGTCCCCTTATCTCTCAGGGTTAGGGAATACCCCTGTGAAAAACCTGACTGCTTCCCTGAACCTGTCATTTCATACAGTTGCTGAAAGTCTTCTCCTCACCCCTCATACCACCTTTCATTGCAGGCAGTTGAAGCCCACTTCAGTGACTGTTCTTTCCACTGTTTTAGAAAAAGCACACTGCCTCATTCTGCCTTTGTTCATGCTCCTTGGCACCTTATTTTTCATAGCCAGAGGTACATGGGCTCTGTCCAGGACCATTTTGAGGATCTGTCCACAGGTCTCACCCTTCCTGCAAGAGGGAATTTACCCAATAAATAGCAACAAACCTATTTGTTGTAACTTCAAGATGAAAAGGCAGACTGTTTCAAGCCTATTGTTAAATGGCTCCTTGAAGTCAGATAAATGTCTCTAGAAATACCTTTAATGGTCTTTATTTCAATATAGTTTGAACCTGTTTCTTCAGTAATTATCTTCTTCTGTGTTAAGATTGGCTCAAAAACCTGTGGTTCCAAGTGTACTGTAGACAGTTCTATAATTCTAGAGCCTATTAACCACTAACTTACAAGTCTATGGTAGTTTTATTTTTTGAATGCTTTGTGAGGCTTGAGGTGATAGCCTATTTTCTTGGGTTTGGTTTTTTTTGTTTGTTTGTTTCCCAGGTGACTGGCCTGGCTTTGCAATTGTGCTGTGAGATCGGTTTCTTTTCCATGCTTCATTAATATAGAGTATTTGTTACCCTCTCTTCAGACATTGACTAAGTCTTGGTACATGCACCTCTGTCACTCTCTTTTATCTTTTTCTATACATTTCCCAACATGTTGGGTGAGTGAAAATTTACAGATGGAGCTGCCAATGCGCTTTCATGTAGAGCATATTTTCTTTTACAGCTGTATGTCTCATATTTAATTTCCTTTTGTTGTTACCAGCAACTTTTATGCCTGGAAGATGAGCTGTTTCCACACTTCTCCATAGTTTCTCCTAGCAACATTTCTGTGTAGATTGGTTGGTGAGGAGAACTGAAAGGTTATAGGGCTGCTACTTTCCAGAAGGACACTGAATTATTTAGTATCAACACTTCTACTTAAAATGATAGCATTTTTTGACTCCAAATTCAACAGTGGCACTGCCATCATCTATTAGAACAATGGCTTGAGCACACTGCTGCTACAGAAAGCCCAGGAGCTGTCTGGAGAGCCTAAATATGGACAGATTTCAAAATATCTTTAATGTTTATGAGTATTAGTTAAACTGAGAAAGATATTTGAGCTTTATAAACACAAAAATGTTGTGTTGAGAGTCTTGGCTGTGTTAATAGGCAGTTCTGCTGTAACTCTGTGTGAGATGGCAGCCTGTGCTGAAGAGTAGGTGCCCGTGGTGGCTAGTCCAAGAACGCAAGTGGTATAGGAAGTTTGTATAACTAGTTAGGAGTTAAAACAAATGTTTAAAAGCATATATTTATTATACCTTATAGCTTTATATGCTGCATGTATTTATGAGTGCACAAGTATAGAATGGAGTGGTAAAGTTGATGTTCACTTCAGAAAATTCACAGATGTATGAATTCAAATAGTTTTATTTGCTGTAGGAAAGGTTTTCAATCAATATTTAAATTAAGAAGATGTCAAATTTCCATTTACTTTTACTTCTTCTACTCTTCCTTTTAAGTGTCACAGTGTCCAGGAATTCTGGGAAAATTAATAAGAATGTTTTATTTATGTACTAGATAATACTTGTGTTTGTGTTTTGCAGCATAAGTACTCGATTATGGGGTTCATGCACTAATAATTAGTTCAAATGAATTCAGTTGCTGTTAGAAAGCCTCTAGAAAAATAAGAAGGTGGCATCAACCAACATCTCCCTACATTAAAATTTTTACAATATTAGGTTAGATACACATCTAGGGTAGACTGACCCAATTCCATGTAATTTGACTGAGCTACATCATTTTATCCCAGAAGAAATTCATCCTGTGATTGAATCACAATTAAATAGACAGAGGAGAAAGGAAAGCAAACAAGACAAAACCACAGAAAAGATACATGGAATCTCTCTGGCTTCATTCCACTGCCTTCCCTGAAGAATGAAAAACCTGGATATTTATGTCCAATTTCAGTTTTGAGACCAACATGGTTTGTTGATTAGTGCAGGAATTCCTTGAAAATTAAATTCAGAAGTTCAGAATTTCTCCACAGATGAGCAAAAGAAAATTAATTTAGATATTCCTATTAAAAAAAAAATAATAATAAATGAACAGTTAAGAAACTGTATGGTTTCTGAAATAAAGTCTTAAAGAACTTTTTAAAATGTTCTGAGAGCAGATTTTCAAGCTCTGTTCGCATTGAGAACCATTTTATTCCATGAGTATTTGCACTGAAGTTACAGTGATTACTCAAAGAGCAAATTAGTGTCAGTATATAGTAGATATAGCTCCAGTTAAACTCTGTGAACAGATACCATTAACTTCAGCACAGGGTAGAGAGTGTAGTGAGCCAGAGTCTACCTTTAACTTTTGCCTATATTCATACTAAAAAGCCTTGAAATAGAATTTGAGCAGTTAAACATTAAGGCTGCACACACCATGCTGGAGAACAGAATTTGTAGTGTTCTGGCCATGTTAAATTCTTCCTGCAGCAAAAGACAGTCTTTATCATAAAACTGTTAGAATTGTTCCCAGTCAAATGGGTAAGAAATTTTCTGCAAGTTGGGAGAAAATGCAGTTGTGTAAGTGTGTAAGACACCAATCAGCTAAAAATTGCAAGCCTGGATCTGCATCCAGATCCCACATCTCCTGGATATGTGAATTTCTTTAGCTTTTATTCTTTATATTAGGAAGAAGAAATTAATTATTCATAGACTTAGCCAAAGGTGTATTCAAGAGTTAGTTTGTCCTCTGATGTTTATGGTCAATGTGTAAGCATAGCACTGTAGTCCCTGATAAGCAGATATGAACATCAGTGCTCCATTTAATATTTGCAAACTGTAATTGTCTTATACAGAAAATGCAATAATACATGCTGTAGTGGGAGTAATCATGTAGCAACTTCCTTTCAAAGTAATGAAACATATGGTGCTCAATTTATTACTGAACTAACTTTCACAGTAATTTAAAAACAAAATTGTGTTCTTATTTTTATACGATTAGACCTTTTAATCTCTGGAAGTCATAGTCATTGATTAAATACTGGTAGGTGATTTTGCCTTTTTTTTTTTTATTTTGAGGGTAAAGTCAATGCTTATTGTTTAAACTGGCAGAGTATTATCTGCTTCTTCTTTAGGAATAATACACTGCTCAGCTTATCTGACCCATGACCTAATGTCACAGTGACCCAGTGCTGTGAAACTAAAGTATCACACACCTCATATATTCTGTACTGAGAGTAAGTTCATATCAGGAACTTCCTCCTGATATCATAAACTTATCTGATACTCTGACACTAGAAAATGATGATCCAGATCCATCATGTCTTTACAGTGATTCTGTGGTATAAGGGAATGAGTCTCTAAGGTGAAGGTCTATGAAACAGAAAAATAATCATCATTATACCTAAGAATATTGGCTTCTGGGGAAAAAAGTCAGTGCTTTCCCCTTCATTCATGAAGAATCTTCCACATTTTGGGTGCAACTGCAAAATAAGTAGCAGTTTTGAGACTTCATTATATATTTGTACAACTCGGCACCTTAAAAAAAAAAAAAAAAAGCCAAATTCCTTTCTTAGGAGAGTCTGAAGTTTTTCAGCTGTAATACAATTGGCCTAATATAGAGAAAAAGAAAGACTTGAGAAATTTTTTCTTTCTAATATTCTCCCACCAATGACTCCGGCCTTGTTCCTCCAATAATAGAAAAGTATCCTCACACAAGGTTACAGAGGATTATGGGTCTTTTTTCTGAAGTGACAACTTTTTTATGTGCTCACAACACCTCCTGCAAAATGGTTGTTGATGCTGAGTCTGTTAAATCAGGTATGCTCCCTCTTCCTGCCACCCATCCTAAGGCACGTGGGATAGCCTGGGATCTCCTCACCTCCCTGCGGCAGAGCCACATTTTATACAGCCGAAGTAGATAGGAATAAACATTACCCAAGTGTTTTTCCCTCAGGATAAATTACTAGCCGTGATAGCTCTAACCAAGCACTGAATTACAAACAGTACTATAGGAGAGCAATGTTTAATGCAGCACACAGAGTTCTCCATTGTTCTATATGTGCAGTCACCATTTCATCCCCAAAGTGACTGTGAGGGAGACATGACAAGGCTAAATTTCAGGGCTACATGATTTCCCGTCAGTATCAATGCCACAGCAGCTAATCATTCTGTGACCATGAAGTTTAAGTTAAGGTTAAGATAAACTTGGAGAAGTTATCTTCTAGTGCAATAGAATTACATAGCAAACACCAGTCCTCAAATATGACATGACTCCAATCTCAGATGGCAAGTTGTTTAACATTTAACCCTACTGAATGACCTGGGAAATAGTATATACTGAAAAGGGGGGGAAATTCTGAAGCCACTTAATCAGTATGCTGTCTGATGAGCCAATGATGATGGTAATGACATAGGACTGTTAGGCTTCAGAATGTGTTTTCCATATATGAACAAAAATAAAACCCTTTGAGCTTCTTTGTAAAGCTAAATTGTATCAAAACAATCTGTTCTCAGATTGAGAATATCAGAGTTGGATTCCACACTCCTTTTTCTTAATTTCATTCTTTCGTCTGGAAATGACAGGCAAATCCATGTTAGGTGTCAGGAACAGTCCCACTGACTACTTCATTGAAATGCACAAAGATGTGGCTTTGGCTTAATAGTATATATTAATGAAAAAAAAAATAACAAAACAAAATTGTACATCTACACTATAAATCTAGACAAACAGTATCTTTCAAACCATACATACTCCAAAAGCAAGGCAAAATATAAATCATGTTTCTACCTCTTTCATTTTGCAAACCTTGTATCCAATTCCCACAGTTATCACTCCATTGGTGGTGTGCCAGAATCAAACTGGGATAACAGCAGGGAATTGGGCCTGTTGGTTTCTTTCTTGTAAGAGGAATGGAAGTAAAAAAAAAAACAAAAAGCCCCTTTTAAAGCAAGCTAATGTAACAAAATCCCTTTGTGAATGTACTAGAATCAGCATATGGCAATTTAGCCCAACCCAGAACACATTCTTATTCATTAGACAATGTCCAGAGTCTCTGGAGAGAATATCAAACATAATCTTGGAGGCTATGCTACAGTGGAAAATGCCAAATATTTTGAGAAAAAAATTCAAAGAGTGAATGTTAAATATGAAATAGGTGTGAATCTATTTTTTTAAAAATTTTTTTAAGTAAGATTTCTTCATCTTTAGAAATAAGGAAAACTGAAGAATAAAAATCACTTAGCTTAGCCAAATGATTATATCTATTTTAACCTGCTATGGTTGCTTGGGAGCTGTTTTGCTAATCCCTGCTTTGTTGTTAGGCTATATATTAGCAGGATGGAAATGGCATCACTGCACCATAATTCAGCAATGTGAATACAGAGCAAGGAGAGTGCAGAGCTATCGACAGCAGTACAACAGCAGATAATAAGACTCTGTTACTCAAGCAGAATGTGTTATGTAAAGACAATTGCAGTGTAGAAGCAATAGCTCTAATCAGGTTAATTAGGCTGTATTCATGTTTCATTTATGGTGCAAGTGCCCTGTAAATTCAAAGCAGTCTACCTCATCTTATTGTACTCCTTATACAGCCATCATGCTTTCTGCAACACTCAACACCATAGATTTTCTTCCTTAAAAAAATAATTCCAAAGTATTTCCCATTGTTTTTTAAGAATTCCTTTTCTTCATCATTTATGGCTAGAAAAGAGAAAAAATTAAAAGCTACAGTTTGTGTATAAAGTCCACGCCCACATTAAAGTTTCTTCCTCTGCTACCAAATTAGTCACTTGGAAGCTGTTTGTGGAGGGCCTGTTTAATTACATTTTATATATTTTCATGTATTTTCTTGCTCACTAACATGGCATGTTGAATATTTAAGAAAAATCATATTGGCTTTAAAAAGTGTGGCTCTCACCTTTCCTCCTCTTATCCATTCCCTTAAAGTGATATATTGCCTGTTTATTCCCTCAGAGCTAGCTGGAAGGACATGTCTGCTTTGGAGAAAGGATTAGAGCCCAGTGCTGTGACCCTCAACCTTTAGCTGTGTCTCCTCTCCACTTACTGAATACATTAGGTTGTCTCTTTAAAGTAAAAATGGGTACAACAGTTCTGAGATCACTTTCTCCTCAACCCCCAGAAAACAAGCTTGGGTGGAGAGGAGTTATTGAAAAGAAAGAGGACATGCTGCAGATGAAGAGAACACAGCAGCCTAGACAATCTTAATTATTTTAGCTAACTATCTAGCAATCAGGTGTCTACATGCTGGTTGTGGGCTTAGGCTGACTGTTTCCCATTAAAAAAAGAAATTCAGTATTTTCACTACCCAGTTATAACAAATCTATTCATGTTATACCTTAATTATAAAGCCTTTTATTAACCTTGAAAAATGTTGTAACCCAATTTTAATATATATGTGTCCCTTAGACATTATTTCAATATGCTGTTAATAACAATGTTTAAATTAATAGTCTCACTTATATAGTTCTGTATATAATATATTTTTTTTCTTAGACATTCTGTCCTGTCGAAGTGTGTCTAGTTGAACACAATAGCACAGTATTACTGCAAGGGTCAAGCTGTGGTGCCGATGAGCAGTGCCATAAGATCAGGGAGACTGGAGCAGGAAAGTTTGTCACGTTACCACTTACAGTATTACACTGCTGATGTGCATTTACCCCCATTCTGGCTGCAAAAATGTGACTGTTTGTAAGGCATTTCTAAATACATTTGGCAGCACACACATGCCAGACAAAGTATGCCACTGAATTTCACAGGGTCCGCAAGCGTGATGCATCTTGTCATATCTCACACAAGTTAACACCCTAGAAGAAAACACCAGGGAAAATCCATGTGCACTTAATTTTTCGCCTTCTGAGCCCACACTGAACCAACAACCCAATTATTAATCTCTTGTAACAGTTCATATGTCTATCGTATATTTTTAAATATTTTACTAGATACACATTTCATTTCAATGAAGGTCTGACTGCTCATCCGATTCTGTATCTTTCCCTTCATGAAAAAATAGCAGCGATATTAAAATTCTCAAGATTTCTGGAGGTATCAGTAGTGAAGGTGCTTAAACGAGACAGCCCACATTTGACTTCTGCCTTTCCCTCGCTTATTCTGGGCAGCACGGCTGCAGAGAGCAACAGCAGAGCAGAGGGGCTGACCAGCTGCATCCCTGACTCCAGCTCAGGTGCACTGGCACCACAATAATAAACTTAATTATTTCTCAGTCAGGTGGCATCACTCCAAGTAAATGAAGTAATTGAGCAAAGGGACTGCTTGATGGGGCCTGCAGTAAATACATTCTCAGGCCCAAGGGTGGAGGCCTCAAGACCTGTGCTCAGGTTTCACCCTTCTCCTCCCTGATGAATAGCAACAGCCGAGAAAACCTCGTTCTCCTCACAGAGGACAGTCTAGCTGCCTGACTATGTGCAGTACTTGCAAGTATGTTGTACTTTTCACAGCCTCAAGGAAATACCAGATACACATTCCTGAGCTCTACTTCCTGCCCCCTCAGTAACCCTTGTAGCCAGGTGTTTTTTCACGTGGTATTTAATTCTCCATTTGTACAAAAGACAAGCTTAAATTCAAAGTAAATGATAAACATTTACAAAAAATATGTATAACTGGGTTTAAGGAGCAAACTCCCTGCTGACTTACTTGTGCTAAGGATTGGTCTAAATGTTATTACTAAAAGTGGGAAATTCTGGATGTATTTTCTGAAGAGTGGCCCTGTGAGAAACCACTGAGAAGGACCCAGTGCTCCCAACTCACTGAGGGCCTTCTGGAAATGTAACTCATCTTTTATTAGGTTCTTCTCATAAACAAAGAAATAAATTCCCCCTCCTGTTTTCATAGTATAAACTTTGACCATTAGCCAGAAGCTAATGTGAAGGTCATACTGACAAGATTTGTCTTCCCAGGTGTGAGTAACAAGATATGCTAACAAAGACAGCCATGGTAGATACTGTGGAAAGACAGTTTCTCATTGCATGTCTAGGAGCTCTAAAGTATCTCAATCCTAAATCTATGAAATCAATCACAAATTCTTCTCTAAAAGTAGAGTTTCAATGTGACAGAGCAAGGTGTGTCTCCAAAGCTGTGACCCTTAGCAAGAGCAAATTATCAGGAGATTGAAGACGTGATAGGAAAAAAGCTAATTTATTTCAGTTACGATTGAGGAAAAATTTTTATTTGGTTTTAAATTTTAATTCTTGTTTTAATAGATAACTATGACGTGATGAAATTGGGGGAAAAATGACAAGCAAAATATTTTGAAAATGAAATCTCTAGTTCACATAGAAAGTAAGTTAGTTGAAATCATGAGGTGATTTGAAGTTGTCAACATTCATGACCTCAGAAATGTTTATTTTTTGATTGATCGATACACATTCTGAAGTACATTTATTTGTCAAACTAACATACCAAAAGAAACATGTGATAGCATATGCCTTTATAAAAGAGAACTCAGCATGTTCACCTTTACTTTATCACCATCATGAGGGGTTTGATATTAGCCCTGGTTTTAAGCCTGGTGGGTAAGTAACTTACCTGCTTTGATGAATTTAAAATAATAAATTCAGGAAAAGGTTTCAGAATCTAAATATAGTACACTTACAATCATGAACTTTAACATTTTATAGGAAAAATTATTTTATGACAATATTTTTGTTTAGAGGAAAAAGGCTTTTAGCTATGTGCTGAACTAGAAGTAAAGTTAATTAGAAAGAGTTATACCATATGTACAAGATGAGATATAGCCTTTCAAACTAAAATACATTAACATTTTGGGGTGTTTTTTTTTTCTTTGTTATTTCATTATTCTTTTTTTTTCCTTCTCTTTCAGGGAGCCAGCATCTTAATTACCGTAAGTAATTTTCCTATCAGCTAATATAATTATAATGAATGAAATTCAAAATAGAATCTGAAAAGCATATCAATGTTTAATATAATTTTACAACAGCTAATTTTGTTCAGGTGCAATACAAAAATGAACAAATTCATCTTTTTTGTTCCATACATCCTAATACTGGTACTTTAATATATTCTGTACAGCCTTTATAATGTTTTATGGGAACCATTTCTTTGCAGAACCTGATTTCAGTGAAAACAAGGTTTATACGTTTAATTACGAAAGTGTGCTTCTCAGTGGACTTCCAGAGAAAGGACTTGCAAGAGCTGGAATAAGAATAAAAAGTAAAGTGGAAATTAGTGGTATTGGGCCAAACCTTTGTCTTATTAGGGTAAGAAAATGTATTAAATTTGAAAGGTAAAATTCTCTTCATACCTGACTTCTTTTTTAAGCTTTTGGGAAGTAATTAACTTTCATCACATGTTGTGCTTACTCAGGGAGAATGCAACTAACACTAATATTTTTTATGCAGTGCCCTAAATTCTATTTGCACTTTGCCAGGTAATTCTCAGCTCAAGCCAGCCTTGAGCTTGAAGGATTTCTTCTGCTTTGTGGTCAGGGATACAATGGAATGTAATTTGAAATACACAATAATTTATTACTGGATCAATCCAATTGTTCCAAACTGTACAACCTAGGATTATTTAATCAACTGATTTCGTAACCCGCAAACGAAAGGCAATAAAGCATGCTACAGGAGCTGGATGCGATTCAATATTTAGCATAATTGTCATCTGGTGGCTTCTTTTTCTGCAGGGTCCCAAATGACATTCTTTGTCATCCTCAATTGTATATTTTTACTGCATGCTGAGTAATTACTAAGAGTTTTGATTACGTGAAAAACACTTTTGCCTTTAACAGCAGCCTATACATGCTTCTAATGCATGTATTGAAACGCACCCCTCAATTGCTTTACTGAAACTCCACTTAGTCTTCTGTATATGTGGAAGAAAAATGATCTTTTTAAAAGCTTTTATTTGGCAAATTGAAAACTGCAGATTAAAAAGACTGGTGACTGTCTGATAAATGCTTGTAAATGCTGTAGCCTTCCAGCCTGAATTAGCCTTCTGTTACTAGGTATTTTTGTAAATTCAAATTATAATAGATCTGGACGGGAAACATTGCTTTTCTATGACATTTGCAAATGGCTGGATTTTTTTTTTAAAACAAACAAACAAACAAACAAAACAAAGGAAATAAGAGCCACATATTAGCACTGGTGAGTAGAAGGCTCAGTGGCAGAGAGGAGGCAGAAGCAATATTGTCCTCACCCCACATCCTCCCCATTCCTGCCAAAACACTTCTTGGAGTGCCAGGGTGAGTCTTCACCAAAATCTGACTCCCATTCCCTAAATCTTCCAACATCTTTTCACCTGCCCTAGTGCATTTGGGAAAAAGTTTCCATTTCAAAATAAATCATTGCAGGCAAGAAAAAGAAGAGAAAAGAAGAAAAATATCACAAGATTTTGTATCAAGTTGTAAGCTAAAGGTAACAATACATTTATTCTTTTCTGCTCTGGGATAAGTTTATTTTGCTGCTGTTATATTTAAATTAGACAGTTTGGAGGGATGGTTCAGGGAATTAATCTTTCATCTGTAGCCTACTAGTTCTCATTCAGTCCAAGCAAAAAGCTGTGTTCCCTGGGCAGTTTCCAGCTGACAATTTTTTCATCATAAGAATTGCCAGCTGTGTTCAAAACCTAGCAGACAGTGTTAGTCCTGACTGGGCTCTGAGGGCTGGGTAAAACTACCTCACCCTGACCCTGCAGAGCAGTCCCAAACCTGCCCATATGCAATATGCCAGAAGCATGTCCAAGAGGCAGCATGAGGGATTTGCTCCATAACAGCATCCTCTGTAAGCTTCAGTTACTGGGGATGGCAGTGATCTCCACCAACAATAACAAAAATAAATACGAAAGTGCAGTCTCCAGTGATTTTCTATGTGAGGATTTAGTTTGTGTGGCTGTTTGAGAAATTAATCTGCATCTTGCATCACATCGCCAGCCTGAGGTGTCAGAGAAAAGTCTCTCTAAATTGTCAAAATACATAGAAGGGAAGAGTCCTCTGAGAAACTAAGCTAAATATGCCCCATTCCCATGTGGTAGAAATCATTTGAGTTATACATAGTTCAGCACAACTTTCTATTTGCCTGGATGTACCCCAGGTTGAGGCTGGAATGTGAAGTGCAGAGCAGGGTTGGGGCCAAAGCCTGAGCCTTAAGCTCCACAGCAAAATATGTAGGGAAAACAACTTTTGTCATCTGCTCTCCAGTGCTCAAACTAATTATAACTATCTAGCTGGCCCAGCAGCCATGTTGTTATTAGTTTCTGACTGCTGTCTGTGCTCTGTGACCCCAATGAGGGAGACAACAGAGTTCACAACAGGAGTTAATGATGCTTTATGCAACATTAACTTTCTCCTGCAATTTCCTTCAGATCTTCCATACTACTTTTGGGGAGCAACCTGCTTCATGCAGCTCTTCTCTGGCTCTTTTCTTCATAAAAGTCAAGCTTTGGTAATGTGGATTATCTATGAAACAGAACAGAGTGCAGTGACCGTGGAAATATCACAGTCATTTGCATTACTCTCTTTCCTTTTATTTGTGGAAATATGTATTTTCATACTAGCTATGTTAATTGACAACTTTTAAGTTTTCCCTTTGAAGAGGCTTTGTGTTATTTAAAAGTGATGTGAATAAAGCTCTAGATGTTCGTGTGCATTGCAAAAACTTAACTGAAAAAATTAAAGAGGAATTATATTCTCGCTTTGTTCTAGATTCACTCAATTGAAGCAGCAGAGTACAATGGTGTCTGGCCCATAAACTCATTCTCTCGATCACTGAAGCTAACCCAGGTACTAACCGGGCAACTCAGTAATCCCATCAAGTTTGAGTATAGCAGTGGCCATGTTGGAAACCTTATGGCTCCTGATTCTGTCTCGGATGATGGCCTGAACATCTACAGAGGGATTCTGAATGTGCTGGAGCTAAGTATAAAGAAGATGCAGCATTCATACAGTTTACAGGAGGTGAGCTTTTTGGTTTAGCTGATGTGGTCACTTTGTAAATAAATAAGTCTTCTCTTCAGATTCTTCTACCACATTTTCTGAATTCATCCTTGACATAAATATCACAAGAAACACCTAAGCTTGGGAAATCATGATTAAGTTGTTCTTATGGGACATTTGATGGAGCTGTAGCTAAACAGGACAACAGAATAGCAGATTTTTAATCTGGCTAATCAAAGTATTTCAGAAAATGAACTTGCAGGATTAGACCCTTACAAAATCTGGTTTATGATTTTAGAGAAAGTAAACTCATATGAAAGCGGAAGCCTACATAAAATTTGAATACTGTATTAAAACAAACTTGAACATACAGCATAAGATTAAAGCTAAAATAACAGTAATTTGACTTTTTTACCAATCATATATACTTTAATCTCTTCTAGCTCCTTTTTTAGGAAGAAAATAGTATATATGCCATGACATTATTGTAATAACTTTGACAGTTGCAGTCGATGCTCTGTTGGAATTTCCACTGTTTTTCAGGTTTTAATATCTTAGTCAAGATAAATCATCTGATATTACTATTCACCACAGAAACTGCAATGTGTTTCGTTTTTGCGAAACCGTGTTTACATTGATTAGACTACATTCGATTCAGAGATCAGCAAAAACCTTGAAATTATTATATTTACATGTTATTTTTATTGAAAATGCAGACCAGAATAACTTCAATCTTTAAAAAAAAAAAAAAATTTATTTAAGTAGAGTTGTTTCTGGGAAAGGAATTACATGATTTAATATTTTCACACTGCTCGTTGCACATAAAAACCTGGGTGATGGTGTCGCATATTCTGCAGTGCTATTTTCTCATATCTAGTTTTACATCTTCATTCCTTCTAATTCAGTTAGCAGTATGTCCTGCTCTCACTGCTGAGCAATATATGTGACTTCATCTCCTAGAATCATTTCCAAGTTTTCTTTGCTTTTCTCAGACAGCAACTGATTAATGAGCATTGGCACGCTTGCTTGACAATCTCATGTCACTCTGTAAAGGAAGATAAGCATTACTAGTCCCAAAATCTGAGCTGCAGAGAGGTTTAAAGGACTAATCTGGGAAAGTCCACATCACATCCTGCAGGGTGTAGAGTAAGGGTATCCGATCTAGTTGTGAACTCCTCACAGATAGAAAGTCTGGGTAGGCAGGAGGTTACTTCATCCCACTGAACCTGGTGGGCTGGACATTCCCATTTAAAGTCTAGATGTCTCTACCACACCTTGCAGTCTGCAGAGGAGACCCACACCTGTATTTGCAAAGTTCAAGTCTTTCAGAAAACTTAGGCAATTTTTATTTCTAGCCCTTACCAAGGCCACAGTGTCTTCAGAAATACTGTTAAGCTAAAGATGAAGTGAGTGTGTCTTACCTCTTAACGACCACATGACCATTTTGCTGTTCTGACATAGCCCAGAGCTGCTCTCTGGAATGGCTATGCTATCAATAACAATAAAAAACATGAAAATAACCCTTCCTCCTAAAATGCAATCAAATATTTTCCTCTCCAGAAATCTCCTCACTGACTGAGGAGATTTAAGAGATCTTATAAATATATATGCTTGAAATATTATTGAAGATCTGAGCTAAAACCAAAAACTCAAGAAAACCAACAATCAAAACTCTGCTATCCTGAAATTCTTTTTAATTATTGCTCTTCGTATTTTGACAGATCATCTGATATTGCAAGGCCTGTTCCATAGGCATTTATAAGCTGTCTGTAAAAACAAATTTTAAGGGCAGAATGTTATCTCCAACATTAAAATATTTTGCTGTTGAGATTTTATTCTGACTGATCAAATTATTTTGGCACTTTTTATTAATATTCCTCAAATCGTATTTCATAATTGACAGCTCTAACTGGAAATTGTTATTCACCTTTTCGGAGGCTCCAAATTGTGTCTCAGTGAAACTCTTGAGAATTTTAGTTCTCTCAGTGAAACTCTGATCTGGCTTACTGGAAACCTGTACATGTAAAAGAGATGAAAGTAACGATCATCCTGATTTTATTTCTGGAGAGTACCATGAATAAAAAAGCATTAATTTCTATCAGAAAATTTGAAAATACAGAATTAAACAGGAAAGTCCGTGTGGGGGATTGATGAAGCTTTGTGTAAGAGTGAACTTCTCTGATCATATTCTCATTTTTGCCAGGCCGGGATTGGAGGTATTTGTAACACAACATACGCAATTCAGGAAAACAAGAAAGCCAACCTATTGTATGTGACCAAATCCAAGGACTTGAACAGTTGTGAAGAGAAAGTACAAATGGTCACAGGTTCAGCATACACTTATCCATGCCAGATCTGCCAGCAGGTAAATTAGAGTGGTATTATGTAACGTATTTTATATTCTTATAGAGAGAGCCATTTGGTATCCATGCTATCTCTTGCTTTGTAACACATAGAATGAGAGAAGAGTCAGATCTACTGTATCTAGTTATCAACATTTTCTTTCTGTATGAAAATCAGATCCACAGAGCAGCAGAGGTCTGTGCTGCACATTGTCATGTACTGCAGGTGCACTTCAACTAGCTCAAACTAGCTGGCTTGGAAACCATTAATTATCAGCATGAGTTAATTCACCTGCTCTGTTGAGTAAAAAAGATAGACAAGATGTCCAGTTTCTGCTATTCAAGATAGGTACTGCTGCATCTTATTATAATCCTGTCTTTGAAATAAGAAAACGTGTGGCTTATACTGCTGCTCTCCTCAGAAAATATCTCTCCTTCTCAAGGGAATAACCAATTACTTATATTTGGGAAAAGGAAAAACCATCTAATGCTTCTTAGCAGTAAAAGTAACAGAGCCAGGCAGCGTACCTGACCTCTCCCATGTAAGTGTGCACACAGAATTCATATAAACTGCTCACACGGCCAATGAACAAAACAGCCTTGGAAAATAAGTGAGCTGAAGTGGGTGATGTAATAGCTTCTAGTCACAGAATTTGGACCTTCAATGACTTTTCTTTGTTTCTTTGTTTTTTTATATTATAAAGAGAAACAAGAATTCCCGGGCAACTGTTACTTACAATTACAAAATTAAATATACACGTAATGAAGCTGTAATTACACAAGTCAATGTTGAGGAAATCCACCAGTTTGCACCCTTCAATGAGATAACAGGAGGAAATGCTATAGTAGAAGCAAGGTACTGTACATATGCCTTTAAATCTGCAACTAACTCAGCATCTCAGTAATCTGGTCAAACTCCATAACTGAAATAAATCCTTTACTTCCACAGCCTATTGTTTGCCAGTATTTAATTACATAAGATCTCAAACAGTTCATAAAAAAACCCTTCATTGTTAGTTGTAAATCTGAAACATGCACATCACTATCCAAATTTTGTTAGCTAAACTTGGCAGACTTTGACTATTTTATTTCTCAGGGATATTTGATTTATGTCATAAAAGCCAAAACAAATGTAATTCCATATGAAAAATTGTGAACTAATATATTTGCAGTAAAATACTTTGAAAGACAGTTACTCATGGAAAGAGAGTTCCCTGGAAAATAATAATGCAGTAAGAGACCCTGGAGACTAGTTCAGAAGAAACCTAGATAGGACTTTGGATTCTGATATACTTCCTAAATACAGTGGGCTGCATGCAAATTTCCCATCAAAACTGTTTCTTGATAGGAAATTGGATTTTATTGCAGAAATATTGGGCACAAGGCATGTAAAATGTATTTGCTTTTTCACAGCAAATTTTGCATATTTCTTAAACAAGTTTTAGGCAAAATGAGAATACAGCCATCTAAGAAATTATACCCCTGATCATTTTTAGATCAAGCCCACAAACTTTCAGTGTTTGAAAATTTTTTCATCTTCAGCAAAATTAACTACTGAAAAAGGTTTTATTTGCCTGTTTCAATGATGGACTCTGTGGACAGGAGTGGCCTACTGAAGAGGGAGGCTTTCTGCATAAAGGTCATTGTACAGAAGATAATACCTTAATCCCACTCTTCATCTGCTGTAATCTTGCATTGCTCCATTAGATTCTGCAAGGATCTATTGGTATAATATACTGTTTTGGAAACTGCAACATTAGAAAATTCATGCCAATAAATCACTCATTAACTTCATTAATATGATGAACACATTCAGTCTGGCTAACCAAAAACAACCCCAAAAAAGAACGGTAAAGGGGAAAGTAGCTTTATAATCTCTTTCAATCAAGGTGAAGATAGATACAACTGCAATGCTTTTATCAAATTATAGATTGTTGTAAGACAGCATTAGTCTGGAGCCAATGGACTTTTGCTGATTTAAACTCTCCTTCTGCAAGTCTCCGTAACCTGTCTTCCTTACTGTTCTTCCTCAGGTATTGAGCCCTCAGAACAGGTAGTGTCCTTAATTTTCCCATTTTCTCTGGATCTTTTGCATTGCACAACAGAAGGGGCCAAATATAATATTGGCAGATTGAAGGGGCCAAATATAATATTGAAGATGTGGATATGTCACCCAAGTCTAACATCAAGGACTTAAAAGTTTTGGAGATGAGATTTCAGACCTGCTCATCATAAGCCTCTTGCAGCACCTTTCAAAGCCAAGAGGGGTTATACTATTGTTTCACCATTTTAATCCTATCTTTAGTATTCATTTGCTCTTCTCTTCAGAATATAACATTTTCCCATCTATTCTAGGCAGATATATCTCTTCCCAAAATGATGAAGATGAAGACATAATAGATTCATCATGTTCTGAAAGGGGGAGCTAAACCTGCCCAAGTGTACCTGACGTTATACATTCTGACCCAAATGCCCTTTCAATAATATTGTATAAAATTTCAAGAGAGAAAAAATCTCTGCTGATTCTGTAGCGATTCCTATTCAAATTCCAGTGGCTTGTCTGCAAAGCAGTTATATGCTATTTTCTGCGGCAGTTCTCTGCAATCCGAATGGAAGGAGTAGATAGAAATGATACAGAAGATCAACACAGAGATTCCAAAATAAACACACTAATTTTCTACAGAGATTTTGAGATACTGTGTAGTACAGCGATATTGCTTTTAGAATGTTTTCAGTTGTTCACTACAAATGCCTAACTTTATTATAGTGTCCTAAATGACCTATTTTAAACATAATTGATGGGATAGGATGCATCCCTTTAGCTGAAAATGTAGCAAAGCTAGCAAATGCTTACAAAGACAATCTCTCATTGGAATTATTCTTAATAACAAAGTATGAAGGTTTGGTGCTCCTTGAAAAGTTTCCAAAAACTTGAGTATTTTTCCAAAGACTAATCCTGAATTTTCCTGGCCCTTTTTGTTTGGGAAATCCAATTTGAAACCTCATGAGAACCTTTTATATTCTGCATTCTCTAGGACATTCAACTTGCTAGGAAAAATGGGGAGGGAATTGCAATAGTGCAAGATTGTAACATTTCATATTGTATCTAACAATTTTCAATTCCTTCTTAAGCTTCTGGGAGGCATAGACATTTAAGAGCTTTTATGAACTTCTTAAAAGCTTTAAATTAAGTTTTCCATCAGTTATTTTTCTATAATTCTTAATTTACTCCTTAAGACACAACACACAGTTCCTGTGCTCTTCTTCAGACCACAGCTTCTCACCTCCCACTTCTTCCTTAAATTCTCAAGCCCTGTTCTTCCCAAAGGAAGACAAAGGCTGCCTCTGATCTGAGCCCTGCTCTGTAAGTGCACACCTTCTCAGTGTATGGTTCGGAGCATCATGTCCAAATGTATCTGTTTGTAAATATCTTTGCCCCTCAATAACAAAACCCTTTTGAAACAACTGTAATTGTATTGCAATGCAGGGAGGCAGAATTACTGTGTTCTTTTTAGTTTGTACCCTGCATCTTGTGATGTTACCTCCCTGGGTTTCTCCATTTCAGGCAGAAACTTGCTTTGACTGATGTGCAGAAGCATGTGTCAGAGGTCCCACCGAAAGAATTCCAGAATCGTGGGTCACTTCAGTACCAGTTCGGCAGTGAATTGCTTCAACTTCCTGTCCACTTATTCAGAATAAGAGATGTGGAAAGCCAGGTAAAGTTCAGCCACTGGACAGACTCTTTGTTGGAGGTTGGAATCTGTGCGTGTGGAAAATAGTGTGAGCTTCCTGCATTTTAATCTTCCTGCAGATAAAGGAAAGCCTGCAAGACCTAGTAGAGACTACATCTGAACAGCTTCCCAGCGATGCACCAGCAAAAGCCCTCAAGCTTATACACCTCCTCCGTGCAGCAAATGAGGAGAATTATGAGTCAGTGTGGAAGCAGTTCTCGAGTCGGCCAGCATACAGGTACAAGGAATACAAGTGGTGATTCTTCTGATAAACTCTGTTAGACACCATCTGAATTGATTGTTCAAATGCAGATCTTGAAAATGATCCTTGAGTTTCCCATTACAGGCGCTACATTTTGGATTTAATTCCTGCAGTTGCCAGTCACCGTGCACTCAGATTCCTGAGGCATAAAATGGAAAGGCAAGAACTCACCAACTGGGAAGCAGCTCAGACAGTGCTTGTGGCTCTGCACTCAAGCACACCAACTCGGGACGTGATGGAGGAAGCAATGGTAGGATTCTCTAAACACTCTCAAATCACTCTTTACTGATCTTGGTATCTCTCGTATTTATTCCTTTGACAAGATGGCAAAGGCTTTGAAAATATAAAGATTTTATATCCCCTAGTGAGGTTAAAAGGAGTTTATTTCCTGACTGTCTTAAAGGGAGGAGAATGCAAATCAGAAGTGCACATATGAATCCAGAATGAAACAGCAAAGAAAGAGTAAAATACCTCTCAGGGACAGAGGGTATTGCTGCAAACAGTGGTTTCTAGTCTCACTTTGTCCAACTGTACTTTATAGTTACATCAGGTTAGATCTCTAACTGAGTGTCTACAAAGACTAGGGAGTAAGAAATACTTATTTGTTACATCCATGGATTCATCCTGATTGACCGAGAACAATGGGTAGAAATCAGATCAGATCTATCAAAATCAAGGGAATTATGACAATGTGGAGCCCACATAGGAGAAAGTCTAATGATTTTCACATTTTTTTCCTCTTATGCAGGTTCTAAACCTAGCTTCAGATGCAGGAACATATCTCTGCATACCCTGGGTAGAGACCACGAATCTCAGACAAGGGTTTTGCCCTCTGTAAAAGCCATGACAACCCAGCTGTTAACTGTACAGTAATGCTCTGCTTCCCACTCAAGGAAGCAGTGGGCTGGTGCCTCCTGTCAGCTCCTACATTTATATGAAATATTCCTGTCTGCCCAAAATACTGAGGTCCATTCACAATGTATCTCAAGTATTTTGTACCTATAGCTGAGGCAATTATAAAACAACGATGAATGTTTTTTGAATAATGTGTGTTTTTCCATTCTAAAACTAGGTAATTTCCTCCCTTTGGATTACAGCCTATGCCGAATTTAAATCTGAAGCACTATAAAAGCAACAGATCTGCCTTACAGATGCTACTTGGAATTACTTTACAATTACATTGTCAAATACAGTAATATCCACTGATTAACTATAAATCCATTGATACAAAAATATCAAGAGCCTGGTTTTGTCTTGAATTTGACAGAAACATGTTTTTTAGTATTGTTGCTCTTCAGTAATGGTGGAATAACTGCTTTCTCACCAGCTCATCGTGAAAAAACATTGCCCACGCTCAAGTACTGTACTTGGAAAGGTTTGCCACCTCAGCTATGCGTCACTGTGCCACAAACAGTGCTTTTCATCAGACTCCTGCTCTGAATGTCTTCAGGTAACCACATTGTTATTTATCGTCTAAAAGAAAAATTAAGCCTTGAATTCTTTTTTCATTATTCAGAAACCTGTATTTCACTTCACTCCAGTGTTTTCTTTGGGGAAATGAACCCCAGTTGATTAAATACATCATGTTTATCTTTAGATTAACACACAAAAGAGACTGAGAGGAAGAAGCGTATAACTCATAGCACTTTCTATCTGAGTATCTCTGAGTGCTTTATTGCCAATTATTAATGAAGTCTCATGGCACTGCTCTGAAATACTTTAAATATAGGTACTTATAAATAAACTAAGTGACACAAAAGCCCAGGTTTTTGCCCAAAGTCATGTAGCCCAGCCATTTCTCAACCAGAAGCAAAGCCCAGTTGTCCACAAAGTCTATAAGCTTTTAATAATAGTAATACCCTCCTGTTCTGAAAACAATTTAAATAGGCAGTAAATAGCATTTGCTGACTGTAGAGATGAATGTCATGGTTTACAGAGGTCAGTCACTCAGCCAGTGATAGAGGGGAAAAGAGAAATAGGTGTTTTCAGTCTTCAACACTGGTCAGTCCACCATCCCTGGTAAGAGCAGGATGTTCCCAATACACTGTGTGCCTGCCATGATTTCTTTTCCTGTAGTACACAAGCATGGCCCACATTCCTACATGCATCTCTTGTGTTACGATTGCCACCAATTGTCTTGGGTTAATTAAATCCAGTTTTTAAGACCAGTGCCAGGGAATGGAAATTCTTTCCCAAAACAAGTGATTGTATAGGCTTATTCAGTGCATTTCAAATGTCCATACATTTGATTAGTAATATCAAATGGACTCTTTCTGCACCATCGATGGATCTCAAAGGTGATATTTTAACGCACAGGAACTGTATTGATATCATTCTATGACATCTCAGTTTCTTTTTTAGAGCCATTGGTTAGCATTGAAAACAGTTATCTTTTATGATTTAGTTCTTTTCTCACATTCAGCCTTCAGACAACTACTCTAATCTTGCCATGTGAATGTAAGTGTTGTCCAGTCGCTTATGATGAAGGCTGTAAAATGACCTGATGATCACTTTTCGAGCTATTAATCCACACTAAAAAGTGGCTGTCATAGCTGAAGAGCACCACCACTAACCACATCTTCAGGAATCTTATTTAAGGGTCTGAAGAATTTAACTGTATCTGCATTTTTGCACCTGTCTTCAACCATGAGACAGAGATATTCAAACAGCACTATTGCAGGTTCCCAACTCACCCTGAAAGGCAGTGGGAACTAGCTGCTAGCCATTATTTTTTTACTTTAAAAATCTTACTTGATAGCTGTAAGGCATAGTGATGAGGAAGCTTTTCATTGCAGCTTTCTTGGCTATGCTTGTTCTATGAATAAAATGTCCTATTCATGAGGACAAAAAGAATTTGAAAATATTTAAAATAAGTGAATTGAACAAACTGAAATTATCAAAGTCAAACCTCAGAATAGGCTGGGGGATGGGATATAGATAAGAGCTGGAATTGAACTCAACAGAAGATTTGTTTTCTTTTTTCAGCTACTTCATGGCTTTGCAGGAGAGGCATTGAGCAAGTCTAATACAGAAGAAATTTTCCTGGCTTTGAAAGCCCTTGGGAATGTAGGACATCCAGCCAGCATCAAGCACATCAAGAAATTTTTGCCAGGATATGCAGCTGGTGCCTCAGATTTGCCACTCAAGGTCCATGCGACTGCTGTGATGGCCCTGAAAAACATAGGCATGAAAGACCCAAAAATGGTAAGGAAACAAAGCTGCCTCCTTTGCACTTATGATAACCCAACACAAGACTGCTAACTGATGATGGGCAGTGAGGGGAAAGCAAACATTTTTCTTTCAAATATAGCTGTAATATATGGTGGGGTTTTTTTTAATACTTAACCATTCCTTAGTTAGCATGTCTTATCCCTTTTGACATTAACTGCTAGTGTTTCAGACAGCAACAAATATCCCGTTAAAAGGATATATTCATGACCCATGATTGAAGACAAATCAGTATTTCCATTGCAATCATTTATTTTCCAAGAACATTAGAGAGAAGGCTAAGTTATTGACCAAAATGTGTTTAGTGTTACTTCAACTTTGGTATGTGAGAGAACCACAAAACAAGGTTTACAAAGAATTGTCATTTAATACTGAGTGTCACATCTAATTGTAATTCAAGACCAGATTTTATTGTAAATAGATACTAGAGGTTTGCATCCTAATTACAAATTTACAGACATTTTGTGGGTTTAAGTCATAAACAGAACATTTACTAAATGTGACTTTTGTCCCTGAATTAGATAACGATTAGATATCACATACAATGGTTACACAGGCATGCTCTTATCCACCACAGACATCACTTTACAATCATTTTCACCTTAAAGCAATCTGCTTCTAAAAGGAAACGTTGCATTTTCAAGATTTTTTCCCTGATATTGAAATCTTTTATTTTATATAAATCTATTAATACAAAAGTAAAATAAAAGCCTTCATTAACTATTCTACTACTAATCTGTATCAGTTTTTCTATTATACTCATTTTTTTAATATGATTCCCAGTCTGAGTGCACATATTGATCCATAGACAATAGTGTGCCCGGATATGCTTTTAAGCAAAAGAATGAAGAAACAATTTACTAGAGTGCAGGATCTAGATGGGGAAATGCAGGGCAGGAGGAGAGAATAGCAAGGGTAGGAGTTAAGGTATTTGCTGGTGAAGAAAAAAAAGCTAATTTGGTGTTTGAAAACAATACTGTGTCTGTGATTGCCCTTTGGCCTGACTTTCCACTTGTGACCCAGACCACTGTTTAGTTCCATTTTCTATGCATTTTCTTTGAAGAAAATTGATCTGGAGCACTTTAATGACTGTAACTGGATTTTTCATAGTTCAAAAACCGGTTTAATGCCTGGCTTGCAGATAGCTACACACCCATATTTGCATTAAACAGATTTAATACATGGCCTGTCTTTTTTATTGTTTAATTTGAAAATATAATTACATTCAGAAAGAGGTTACTGCATCCTTTTCACCACTTTTAGGTTGGTATTTGACAATCAACATACTCAAATTAATAAAACCAATCAGAGTGTCTCCAAAGTTTGTTGACGTTTTCTGGGTGAGTTTTTTCATTAGAGAGCATGGATGTGCACTGTCCCAGGCAGGACAGGACTGTGCAGAGGGGCTGCCTGAGTGGTGTTACACCATCTACCTCCATTTTGAAGTTGGAGGTCAAAAGCTTCAGTTCAGCTCATGAAAACCGAAAAGGTTCCAGTGCAAAATTAGTCTTGATGCTGAATATGGCTGAGGTCAAACACATTGGTCACAAGTAGTACTGTGGAAATTACATTTTTTGCATAAACTTCTGGTTTTAAGGTGCCTATATGGCATAGAGATTTCTGGTAGTAAACTGGATTTTACTCATTTCATTTTTATTCTATTATTTAGCAGAAAGGGTCCCAGGAGATCAAATGATTAGAAATAAAGCATACTTATGAGTAGGGATAAGTGATCACTGAAACCACTTCTCAGGTATGTAGAGCATCCATGCAATCTCTTTTATCTAGAGCAGTTATGTTACAGATATATTTTGCTGTAGCTTAAAAAGTGATAATAAACTTGATGTAGAAGTTATCCAGTGAAGTTCCTTGGATTTGACTGTGTAGGAAGTCAGACTACATTGCGATAATGCCCCTTCCAGTCCTCAGACTATGAAACCAGGAACACTGTTGCCATAATAATTAAATAATACAATTTTTTACTGTATTAGCAAAAAAGAGATCATTCACCAGTGATTAATGGTTATTAACAAAATGCTCAAACATACTTTAAAGTTGAGTGTATCTATTATTTTCAGGTCCAGGCTATTACCCTTGAGATCTTCCTGAATCACAAAATTCATCCTCGGGTCCGAATGTTAGCTGCAGTGGTTTTGCTTGAAACCAAGCCAGGTCTTCCAATAGTGACAACACTAGCTGATGCTGTGCTGAAGGAACCTAGTTTGCAAGTGGCAAGTTTCATCTACTCTTACCTGAGGGCCCTGGGTAGAAGCACAGCTCCGGATCTTCAAGTGATGTAAGGAAAATCTGAATCCCTTCCCTAGATAAAAAACTTGTTGCAAACTAATTAGGGTGTTAATGTGCTCACCAAATTTTTTCAGGGCTTCTGCCTGCAGAATGGCTATCAGAGTATTAAGTCCAAAATTTGACAGATCTGGATATCTGTTCAGCAAGGTTTTCCGCTTCAGTATGTTTAAAGGTAAGATTCAGAAGATTTTATAGAGAAATATATACAGACCAACGTGTGAAAAAAATCATACAGTATGAGAACCCAATTCTGCTAGCCAGCTGGTTAGCTTCATATTGTTCCTCCATATTCTCCTATGTTCAATGAAAAAAAAAAAAAAAAAAGAAAAATCTCAGGCTCTCCTTTTTGGAAAGTGTTTAAGTCCCTGTGTGTTTTGCATTGTACACTGCCAGCATGAAATTACCAGAGGGCTTGTGGGGCTCTAACCCTCCATTTTCATTAGCCAGTGAGGAACATGCTCCTGTATCAAATACCATAGTCTCAGTGGTGCTTAACAATTTCATACCATTGTTCAGCACCAAACAAACAGAAGGGACCTAAATTACTGCTGAAGTGGATTAATTTCTACCAGTTCTGAACACCTACAACTCTTGCTGAATTCAAATGTGATGCTAAATACTCTTCACCCTGACAGTAGTACCCAGTAAAACAGCAAACTGTGAAAACTTTCAGATGTGACAATTCATTGCACCCATAAGCAGCTAACTAAGGCTTATTGTCTAAAGATTTTTTTGTACCTTCTTACCAGGAATCTTTACTGGAATGAGCAGATCCATGCATGGGATGTGAAGGATAGCCAGTTACATCAATGGGAGTCGTACATAAAAATGTAGTCAGAGCAGGGAGGACCAGATGAGAAAACAGGTCTCGCTGGGTGAAATTATTGCTATTTCTATTTTCCATGTATATTATTTTTCTCAGTAGATATTTTTCAAGCAACTCCCCTATGTAAATGGCCATGGCAACCTCTATGATTTGGCATATGTAACTGGCAGACTAGGGAGATTATATCTACAGTCTCCTTACACATGCTGTTTATCTAGGAGGACTTGGATGTTTTTAGCATTTTTGATATTCACTGGTACATGTAAAGTTTCTTTTCAAAGTAATCAATAGAAAAAGAGATTCTGAAACATCTGAAATCCACAGTGCTAAGTGTACAAGTACTTTTGCCTTCTATTTGGAGTGCTGGAGTGGTCTGAACGACTTTTGTAGATGTTATTTTTGCCCTGCCCCTGTTTCATGTTTTTTACATGACCATTTATTCTGCTCTATAATAAAAATAAATGTAATATATACCACAAAACCACAGTAATATATGACACACATGCTTGCTGCTTCAGAGATGGAGACAGAGAGTGCCCAAAGAAATAAAGTCACTAATATGGGCTGTGTGAACGTTTGTAGCATTTAAAATGCATTCAGGGAGAGATGCATTTTCCATTAATATACAGATATGTGTTTCTAGTTTTAGGTACTCATTTTCTCCTCTTATTTTTGCTTTTAAAATGAAGGTATCTGAATTTTCTCACAATGAGAAAGAAGGGTGTAGTACACATGAGGGTAGCTGGCAGAGGGCTATGTGAAATGGATTGCTTCATTCTGGTTGTATCCTGGAAATGCAGCACATCAGTGAATTCCTGTTACTTGGTGAATACCACTGTCAGAAATCTGGCTACAATGCATATGTAATATTTAAACCTCTCATCCTGAAGAATAAGGAATCAAGATCCTTTTCTCACAGATGTTAACCTTAGACTTGGGTAACTCAGCTAAATTAAGTTAATCCGCTATTAGACTGGCGTGGGAGGATGATCCATCCTCCAGCTTTCTGATTTGATTTGTCACCACTAGCCACAGGTGAAATGTGTTTTAGTGAGTCCATTCTGGAGGAATTACCATAGTGACAACTGTAATGCAGTACCTATTTCCTTGCTAAAAACAAAAATGTGCCCTCAGCATCACAGATCTTTGTGGTGCTAGATGCTGAATTTTTAATGGCAGGCAATAATGTCAGCTGAATCTATCTCTAATCTGGAACCTGTCACACATGGCTCTACACACTGCTACTGAAATCAAAGGTATGACCCAGGTTCTGCTCAGTGTGAGGATTCTCAATATGCACAGATTCATATAATTAAATATGCGTACTAATGTTCATAGTTACCAAAGACTGCTTTCTTTGATCACCAATTTTTCATTACCCTCTTCCTTGGGGCAAGACATTTAGTCAGATACATGCAGGTGCTATCACACTCTCACAGTGAAGTGGCTACAGTGCATCATCTGACTGTGTCAGTAGAATTTTCCACTGGTAAATATTTTCTTAGAGCATTAATACTGTGTAATGCCTGAGGTATGGAAAATATCGCTGCTCTCTTCAAGTCAATGAATTCTGTATAATCACTTAATCATTTATGAGCAATGCTTATTAAGTATCAATAAGTACCATGGGGTTTTTTAACTAACAGGTTTTGTGAGTTAGAACACCAAAAAAGAGCCTTAACAAATTCACTAGAAGTACCATGCCTCATTCAACTGTCCAGTTCATGTAACACATACATTCTGGCTAAACTCACTCAGAAGAAAACTAGTCTTCACATTTCCAAGTCTTTGGGCAGCTTATTAGTAATGCCCCAGTGCAGCCTCACCTTGCTTTTTATTTTCTATAAGATCGGCATTAAAATGTGATCTTTTGTCATCTTTCCTTGCTATCTGCTGAAGGTTCTCCACTGATTTCTCTGCCGCCAATGGGATTGCATAAATACCTGTATTTTGATTGTAGGGGCTGCTACTGAACCATGTATGTTGTAGGTAGATAGTGGCTAGCACTTTGAGTACCACAGGAGCTTCATACAGCAAAACAGTGAAGGTAATGTAGTGAAATGCCAGTTCATATGGACTTAGTAGAATAACTGAATTGTTTTTCCAACAGACTGTCTCTCAAATACATGGAAAGTTGGAATCTGTCCTGAGAAATTAGAAATCAAAATTAGTCCCAACAATCTGATACAGAACAACTTAGCATGAGGAGTAAACAAGGATAAAGGACCATCCAGATCCCTGTCTGCATGCACAGATTCAGAAGAGAATTGTCAGGTGTTGTCTCACAAGTGAGATGGTATTCAAAACACAGAGAGTGGCACTAGAGAAGTAATATGGGCATGAGAATTCATAACACCCCACATTTGTGAGCCAAGCAATAATATTTTCTTTAATTTTTGGCTAAATAATTTATGAGAATTTAGGCACTTCTTTTCTGAAAAGAGGTCAAAGACTCCCTCTCATAATGTTTGAAAATATATTTCCTACAATTTATCAATTATTTCTGTACAGACACTAAAATTATTGTTCTGGATCTTCCAGGGCTGTACTGGATTTCCAAAGCTGATCTCTGGTGGTGCAGGGATTTAATCAGTATATGGTGCCTACATCTAACATGAGGATAGCAAAAATTTAATATATGGAGTCCTGAAATACTTCCCTGTCCTCCAACTAGTGTAGGAAGATAAGACAGAGGAGGGCTGGAAGAAAGGAAACACGACAGGGATGACTACATATCATGTTGGCCTTCTTCCTCTTGAAACCTAAGGAAATTTAGAAAACACTTGGGATTACTTTAACTCAGACAACAGGACTGTATAGACCTGTGCCAAGGTCAGGAAGAATGCATGATTCTGATCTGCACTGATTATCTGTATCTATGGACACTATAGATGATAAATTTAAAATATAGAAAATAAATAGACACAAATCATTCTTGCTTGAAGTTCACTGAGTAGTTAACATTTACTTAACAATTAGTGCATTTCATGTAAGGAGTTACAGCATTTGGCACTAGATAGATTAAATTGCCTCTGAGTCATTTGAGAGACAGATCTACACCTCACCATCTGTCCTTATAGGACATCTATATCACTTTCCCTAAGCTATTAACAAAGGATGGAAAATCTGTTTTCATTTCTGATCCCCTTTGTCAAGTTTCCCTAAATGATATCTCATAAAAGCACTTAATATGCTGAAGTTACAGAATTTGACCGGATGTAAATGATATAGCAGAAGCAATTGAAAAAATAGCATAACAAACATGTAATGATCAGGGAGCTTGTAATTTTGCCCATTAATTGTTCAAAAATGCAAAATATTCTGTTTATGACTTTTATAACATCAGTTTTATAACTGCGTTTTCTGGTCTTTCTCATATCGTGCTATATCAGTTGAATTATGCAATTAGTAAATTGATACAATCTGCATACTGTGGCTTTAAAAACTAACTGTGCCTTGCTTTATTGCCTATTTCTCTTCAGAGTTCCTTATGAGTGGACTGGCAGCTAAATATTTGGTATTGAATAATGCAGGCGGCTTAATTCCAGCGATAGCAATGTCCCAGCTGCGGACACATTTCCTTGGAAAAGTGGCTGATCCCTTGGAGGTAATTGGGTCTACCTGCAGTTTCCCCTCTCCTCCCTTCTTACAATCATCATACAATTGTCATTTACACTTTACTTCTTCACACAGGTGGGAATAATGGTTGAAGGACTGCAGGAGATGTTTGCTAAAGGTTACGCTCCTGACGAGGACTGGAAGACTGACTATGACTTCAAGGAAATCCTGAAAACAGTAAATTCTCAGGGAAAAGAAAATCTCTAAGCTATTTCTTCCCCAAATGTTACGAAGAATCAGACTTTCTTCCTCTTCTCATGCAGCTCTCTGACTGGAAGGCATTCTCCAGTGACAAACCTTTTGCATCAGGCTACTTCAAGATGTTTGGCCAAGAGTTGTTCTTTGGTGGACTTGATAAAAATGCCATCCAAAATGCATTGCAGGTATGATTTTGAAAACACCACCACCCAAGTATCAAAAGCTTTAAAATACTGTTTCTTTCACACATTCTCTCCCTTTTTTTTTTAACTTTTTATTTCAGGAGGGTTTTTTGTCTTTAGTATTAATCAAGGCAAATAAGGTCAAGCTTTGATCAGGATTAGCTATAATCATTGCTGGCAGACTTTTCCCTGAGGCATAGTTTATGACATGGATCATGATATTCAAGTTCTGCTTATTTAGACAAGTTGAACTGCAATTGCAGGCATGGTTTGGACCTGACGAAAAAATCCATTCAATAAGAAGAATAATCAGTAGCCTTCAAAGTGGTGTAGGAAGGCAATGGACCAAGGCTTTACTGTCCTCTGAGATTCGTCATATCGTGCCCACTTGCACTGGGTTCCCGACAGAGACCAGCTTCTATTACTCTTCTATCACAAAAGTGGCAGGAAATGGTAATGTATTTCAAGACTTGAACAATATAAACATGCTTGTCAGGATTGTGGGGGATCTTTAACACTTTTTTTGCTTTCTTTGTAATAGTTCAAGCACAGATTACACCTTCTCCGAAGTCTGATTTCAGATTGCCTGAGTTATTAAATGCCAACATTAGGGTGCGATCCAAAATGAGTCTGAGGTAAATATTTAATATAAAATAAAAGAGTGATATTTCCAAGTGACAGAGGCCATAAAAATTAAACAGCTGTTTGCTATCTGAACATAATTTCACCCTCATTCTACCTTTTCAGCATGGCTAAGGAGATGACCTTTGTAATGGGGATCAATACACACATAATTCAGGCAGGGCTAGAAGCACACACCAAAATGGATGCTCATGTACCTGTGAATGTTGTTGCCACTGTCTATATGAAGGAAAAAAATATCAAAATTGAAATTCCACCATGTAAAGATGAGACTAACATAATTACTGTAAGGTAAGACATAGCACTTATTATCTTTCTATGTACCAATGCAGTCTTTCCAAACAGAAATTTGTTTAGAGATCTTCTTTTTGACTGACAGCTTGAGTAACTGGCAATGATTGGTGTAGTTTATTTTAAATGAAGTGACATGTACTAAAGCTTTGCTTGAAAATATGCATGGTCTTCAATTGAAAATTTTTAGGACCATTTCTCAGTTATTGAGACCTATAAGCTATTTGAAACACAAATGGCACAAAATTTCTATCCCAATACATACATATGTAGGAGACACTAGGTAAGATATAAACCGGCTGAATCCTATCAGTTATAACAGATAACCCATATATATTTACATTTGATGCCTTGAAGCATAGAAGATTTGATGTTTCTTGTGTTTTTAGCTTGTTTCTCTGTGGCTGCCGTTTGGTTTTCTTACCTGTTAGGTCTACTTGATTTATTATCAGTGTATGCAATTACAATACACTCTGGAAAACTGCTGTAGCCAGATGCCAAACAAATGAAAACAGATGGAAATACAAGCACAAAGAGAGGGAGGAAACAGAAAGAGTATGTCCAAGGAATCAAAGCAGCAGACCAAAGCTTAGAAATCCTTCATACACACACATGAAAAAAAATACTGAGAAAGACAAGCCAAAAATTCATCACAAAGGAAAAAGCATCAATGACAACAAAAATCATCTATTATACAATCCGTAGAAATGTTAACAAGTTTCTGCTCTAGGAATACAGCCATAACAAAAGAGCTCAGTTGCCTGATCCAGCTGCAATTAGCATTCATGGCTGCTGGCCCAGAGAAGCTCTGCAGGTCTTCTCAGTTTAGCCACCAGTTAGACTAATCATTATTCTCTCTTGCCCTTCAATGGTCACAGATGATCCTAGTAGGCATTTGCCATCACATCTTTCTCTGTAAGATGATTACTCCATTCCATCAGATGTCATCGTAGTCAGCTGCTTCGTGCAGAGGAAGGAGTGTTTTGGCAGTTCATAGAGCTAAAGTTAGCTGCATGTAAACTGCTGGGGTACCACAGCCCAAAAGTTTTGTTCAGTTTCTTGGGAAGACCAGGACAGTCTGCTCCCAAGGTCATCAGGGATAGCAGGAACCGGCTCTCACTGTTGGATAAGGTGAGATGGATATTAATGAACTCAATAAGGATGCTCAACTGCAATGAAAATATTGAACACTGATATGGAGTTTAGAGCCTCAAGCAGAGCTACAAATGTTAGCAGAAGTGTCCATCCTGCAAAGCAAAATTAAAAATACTTTGAATCCTTTGACTTAAGAGGAAATCACATCAGACACAAAAAGTGTTAAATGCATTGCCAGAAGGCATAAAGCAAGTCAGTATCAGACACGAGGGATGACAGTAGAGGAGTCCATGAGTTCCAGCCCAAGCCCTGCCCTAGATCCTGCAGCATTATCATTTATAAAGTGAAGTAGTCATTTGGAAATAGCTCTGTAATGCCAAGTATATGAGAAAGCTAATACTTACTAGCTAACTTTTAGTACCATCAATTTTTCTCCAAAAAGCATTCCCATTCACTGTTACAAAACAAATGGTCAGTGGAAACCACACAGAGCAATGAAACAACAAGTATAAGTGAAGGCAAAGCAACAACTAGAGAAAGTAACACTGAACCACATCACTGAGGATGTCAAAGACCAAGTAAAGTAAAATCTTAAAAGTATGAGGAGAAACAAGGAGTCATGACAGAGAGAGAAAGGGCACATATATATTCTATAGAGAATGAGTCAAAAATTTTAGTTTAACATAGACTTCCTCTTCCTTTTGCATAGATCCACCAAAGACTAAAGAACCTATTAAATTCAATATTTAAGAGATATTCTGACATCTTCCCTTGTTAGCTTTAAAATACCCATTTAAGAAAATGGTTCTAGAAAGCTATTGCTCTTTCATTTGTTTGTGAGCTCTGTTCAAAATATTTTAGTATTGGGTACTTTGTCTTAATGGTCGGTAGGTTACCTTCTATAGTACCATGTCATTAAAGTCAGGATGAGATATTATTTCCCCCTTCATCTCTCACATCCAGATGCAGTCAGTCTTCAACAGCATTAAGTTCAGTTATATCCTACACACCATACAGGTTATAACCTGTCAAAGCTGTGGGATTTATATAAATTTTCAGGAGCCGAAGAAGAACTCAGGTGAGCAATCGCAGACTCTAAAGAAAAAAATAATGAAAACTTCAGTGATAGAGAGATTGCATTCCCAAGACAAATCCACACATTATGGACTTGACTTTCTCTATAGCAAAAGTCAGAGCAAAATAATTAATCATACCATGGAGAGAATATATGGCATGTGTTTCAATTCAATCTTATCGAAGTTAAATTTAATTTAAATAATAGTTATTTTTAAGGGTCTTTTAATATAATTATTTAGTATACTACAGATGGCTACTTAAACATACTTTTAAGCAAAATTTACAAGAAGAAGTAAAAATCAAATAAATTTCAGGGAAAATTAGAGCCCTGTGATTAAAGTATACATATGGAGAGCTGCCAGAGAATGCACTTTGCAAATATATCATATATTCATAATGACAGGCTACTGAAGGATATACATAATCTTGAATAGAGCCTGTATCATAGGGCTTTTTTTCTTGTTCTAACTGTAGGATAGCAGAAATTGCTTCACATGGGCATCTTATTTAAAAGATGAATTATGAAAATTACAACGCTATGTACAAGACATATACAGCATGTGTAGCAGAAAATGCAGAAGAGCTAGCGTATGCTGAGCTCGCGAGGCAGCACAGTGTGTTTGGGGACAGAGAATGGAAATGACTGGCGCTCCAAGTCTCTGTTTTTATAACACCTTTGCACTGAGGTCAGAAGGATGATACGTAGGAAAGGCAGAAATTTTCATTTCACTGCAGCAGAAAGAGAGCTAAAGATCTGGTTGGAGGATTGTCTCTTGCTTCTCATTTATTTAGATACGATGTCATGCTGTGCTTTAAAACCTGCGAAAATAGTTTTTCATTTATTTTTTTGTTTTAAACAGACGTTGAGCTCTTCTATCCCCATGTTAGGGAGGTATGTAAGGCCACGCTCATTGAAACATCAGTGGGGCCAACACAGCTGAATTACTTGTCCCTTACCCCTGCAGTGAATTTGGCTTATACTATAGCACAGCTTCTTCTCTCATCCAAAAAAATACACTAATACATATTGGAAAATCTCCTTTTTATTTTTTCTCCCTTGTGTGGGATCAGAGAGAACAGATTCTTTCATACCATAGCTTTAGGCCTTCTTTGTGACTGTTTTTCTTGTTAAAGCACCAGAGCTGGCTCTTGTAGCCTATTTTTACTGTTCTGTGTGATTCTGCAGACATTGACATGTGTCACCTGTGATGCAGCTACATTTGTTGGCTCTCTGTGCTCAACAGGGAGGAATCGATCTTCCACTTTCATTAGGTGGCAGGAGTAGACTATTGGCATAAAAAATACTAAAAAAAAAAAATTGGAAAAGAAACCCCAGGGCTTTCTGCTTGGAGACCCAACCTGCAGTTCAGTGGTCATTTGAATTATTGAATGGGATTAAAATAAAAGCCATTTCCCTTTTTGTCCCTTTACCCAGATGAGCCATCTGAAATGCAAGTTGATTTGTATTTTCTTTTATCCCCTCAGCTTGTTAAGGAGAATATTTTATTTCAGATTCCATTCTTCAAGGTTCTCCTATCACCCAGCGTGGAGCATTGCTGTCATGTCCTTATCTAAAATATAGAGAGATGGAAAAGAAAACAAAGCCCACAGGTGACACACGTTTTATTGAGGTGTTCCACATGAAGAGCAATTGTGTGCTTTACAGTGCACGCAGCACGGTAGGAGCCTTCAAGAGGAAGAGAGGGCTATCAAATGAATACAAATTCATCTCTCAAATAGGTTAGATTGGAATTGCTCAGGCTAGTACAGTGTGGACCGTATTAAAATAGAGACCATTTTGTAGACCATCTTTCCATTCACTGTCACAAAGGCCACCTCCATTGGTAGACCACAAAAGCCCCAGGACAAGCAGATCAACTTCGTACTTGAGAAACAGCACATGGGGAATTTTGAGCTGGATGTTAGCACAGATAAATAGCTAAGGAAGAGTTATCACAATGTCACTAGCTGAGGGAAATACGTTTTCATCTCTCAAAAGTTTTCAGCATTCAAGTTATTTCTCTGACCCAAAACAAAACTCACACTTATCACAACACTGTAACAACTTCCATGAAGAACATGGTGTATGGAGCCAGGGGGCAGTCAGAATATTTAGTTGTGAGTCTCAGTCTCATGCTGCACCTTATGTTGCTCATCCTGGATCCTGACTAATACTCTTAGAGTCCATAACACTGGAAACAATGTACTGAACACATTTATGTAAATAGGTTCTAAGCTTTCCTACACACCTCTCTATGATGTCTTGACAAGCCATGAGTACTAGTGTATTTAGATCGAGCTGGAGACCCTTACTTTGATGATTTCAGGCCCCTTTCTTTTAATTCTGTTTTAACAAAAGTTGCACAGGAAACATCATTCAGCAGCCACCAGTCCCTAGTTATGGCAGTATTTTCCCAAATATAATGTCAAAGGAAATGAGAATAAAGTTTAGCAGTGTATACACAGTTGATGAGTTAAAAAATTTAGAAGTCCAAGATCAAAATAAGAGACTCAAAAATTTAATAATGTATTCCACACCCAGGCTTCAAAGTAAGTGGGCTGTTCTTCAAGGTGTTAGGAATATGGAGATCCCATCAACTGCAATACTTGGAACCTGTACATGTGATTCTAAGAGCCCAACTGAGCTATCTGCCCCTGTGATTCGTCCATGTCTTTATTCACTCTTAGCAGTCCTTGAAAATACAACTAACAGGAAAGATGCTGTAAATATCTTAAAGCAGTTTGCAAGGTATAATACTTGTTGCTGAGTATGTGTTACAAGGCATTATTCAGGTCTTTTCTTCAGCAGTGCTTTATCAATACAGATTTCCTCTAATGTTTATTCTGCAGGTCCAAGACATTTGCTGTTACACGAAATATTGGGGATCTGACTGCTAGTAAGATGATTCCAGTTCTTCTACCTGAAGCAGTGCCTGACATAATGAAGATGTCCTTCAATTCAGAGTCTACATCAGGAGAGACTGATAACAGGGTAAATGATGTAGTATCTGACTATTCTTCTTTGGGCTTTTAATCAGTGGGAGACCATTTCTTTTCTCCATATGAAAATGTACAATTCATCTCTGACCAATACTGCTTAGCTCAAAATAAGTCAGGTTCAATCTAATAGCACAAATAGCCCTATAGTAACAGTATTTTAAAATCTGGAGTGTAATACATCAGACTTGCAACACTTTTTCAAAAGCAAAAGCATCTTTGGTAATTAATTTTACACTGCCATCTACAGGATAGGCCCACAATCTTTAAAATATTTTGCAACCATTATGCAAGCATCACATTCCTGGGGCAGCCACAAATATTCCACGACATGCTCCGTTGCTCAGCTTGTAGAGCCAAATTTAATGCTTATAAGCATCATGATTCAAGGATGGATGGCAGTTTGTGTGTCAAGTCAAATGACGCCCTGAGCTACATTTTTCTGTAAAAGACAGTACAGGCTTTCTATGATGGGCAGCATTGTGAAGGCATCACCATGACAAGTCATTCAATGAAAGAGTGACAGAGGTAAGGAATACACTGTCCTGTTCTGATTTCATTGTTGTCCTGCAACTCTGAAGGGTTTTCAGATAAAATAAGAGTCAAACAGAGGATGAGTACAGCACTTCCCTATGTAGAAGTCAATAGGCAAATATACTGTCAGTGAGAGTATCCCAGAACAAGAAAAGTTCTGCTGCTTTGTGCCTCTGTGCTGCCATTCCTGAAAACTCTACACTCCATGTTTATTCTTAAATGAACAGCAACTGAAAAATGACACTAACTGGAACATTTCCCACTATCTTTAGAATTTCCTTTCGAAAGAAAGCATTAAAATTCCAGTTTTTCGAGAGGATTCATACTAGTTTGGAATCTTATGAGACAGGATAAACTGAGTAAAAAATTAATTGCAAACCTGTATTATATGTGAAATTGAAAGCTTATGATTATGTCTTTAGCTATTTGCTTCACTGCTTCAGGAAATCGTAGTTTTCATTTCATGGATTTTATTCTAATTTTAATTAATCTTAATTTGTCCTTCTGCAAGCATTGCTTATCACATGTAAATTATACAGTTTTGAGTGGAAATTTCTAATATCTGATATGCTTTGACCATCTAGTTGATACAGGCTCACATTCATATCAGACCTCAACTGAGACAGAATTTTCATGGACATAGGTGAAGGTTCTGTTGTTTGACCCCATCAAAAATCAAAGGAAAGAACTCCAGTCAGTCTAGAGCACATTTAGATTTATGAAGAACTTGTTAACACTGTCTACTACTCCAGGAAAACAAAATTAAATATTTAGAATTAATTTGTAATATAATTTTCCCTTCTTCTAGCCTGAAGCTCTTTTTACACTAATAGTCTAGTCAAACCACTCAGTTGATAATTTTGTCCAGTTAAAAAACGAGTTGTCCTATGTCACAGCCTTGCTATCTCAAATAAACTGGTTAATTGCTCCTGAAGAATACATGTAACTATTTACTGAAGCAGGACTCATAACATGCAAGTATTCCTCTTACTGTTGTCCAGTATAATTTGACATGTGTATTATCTAATAGGACAGACAGTCTGCAGATGTTTCATCAGGAAAACCCTTTTACTTTGGACACTCTTCTTCCCAAAAAGAGCCATTTATTCAGTCCATGTGCTCCAATGCAAGTACATTTGGGATTCAAGTGTGCATTGAGAGGAAAAGCGTACAAGCAGCATTTATCAAAAACGTGCCTCTCTATTACCTAGTTGGAGAGCACACCTTTAAAATGAGCTTCAAACCAGGTAAATACAACTGTGTACAAAAAAAGAAAGTAATGGATGGGTGGGTAAGGGTGTATGTATATACACATACATGCTTGTACATGTACATACATATCTTTTGTATCTCAAGTACCACTAAAACTACCATTAGACCTACCAGCCCTGCCAGTATTAGCAACAGACTATGCTTGTAGCAGGAATCCAATTCTCTCTCACTTGTCTGAGCAGCAATTTCCCAGCTCTCCCAGCAATGCCTCTCAGCCTGCCCAGCATCAAGCAGAGCTGACTGATCTGTGCCTGCAGAGTGTGTCTGATGCATCCTGAATCATTGGATTTGGGATGCGAGCACAGAGCAATTGGATGTGGACAACAGATCTGATGCAGTGTCCTGTAGCTACACTCTAAAAACCCAGACTCTTAAAGAGAATTATGGATTAACCCTGCCAGGACCTATTCCTTAATCTCTTAATCCATGGTCATAAGAAGTAAAAGCACAGCAGGCCACTGAGTCTAGGTCTCCTAATCATCAAACTAATGACCTAACCATTGGTCCATTCTTTACAATTCAAGAGTTGAGCCTCAGTTCCTCTCTGATGCCTAATTTGCTATCCCATACTGTTATCTAGTTAATCAGTCCAAATGACTTGACTTATATCTGCTGATCATTCTATTTATTGACTTGAAAAGAATCTAGTATCATGCTAATATTTTAAAATTTGGTTATTGCCAGCATATGTTCTAGCTATTACAGAAATTTTTTAATTAAGTTACTCAATACCAAAAATAATCGATAAACATTTACATTTTCATTTGAGGAAGAATTGCTAAATAAATTATAGCAAAAAATGGCTTATTCTATTATTCAGTTGCTAATACTAACAGTAATACTAATTGTTGTGCAATTTCAGTTTACACAGAGATACCTATTGAAAAAATACAAGTCACAATTCAAGCAGGAGACCAAGCTCCTAGGAAAATGGTACGTTTAGTAACATTTGAAGATCCAGAGGCACAAGTATCTCCCCGTAGAAAAGCAGTTAAAAGAGTGAAGAAGATCCTTGATGATACTGATGACCAGGTACTGCTGTAAAAATCCACCTCTAGATTTGTGAGAGACATTACAAAAAGCTTAGTTTTTTATACTTCTTTTACTAAGTATCGTCCTTTGTTTAGATAATATACAAAAATTGGAAAATAAAGACAGGCTTTTGAGTACACGAGTCTTTCTGCAGGTCTTTTCTTTGCATTCATCTCTTCTGCAGGTGAAGGCCATTAGAAAGAGTAGGTTGGTTTTGAAGGTTTTTCTGAAAATCTTTTGTAAGGCACAAAATAGCTGTTGTGTGCCCAAAAGGTAGTCTGTTCTTTCAAGCTACTGCAACTGTAGCTAAAAGGTATGACGCTTACCTACACAACTTGCCATGAGATAGTCACAGCTACAGCATTGTCATTACCAACAATCGTTACATGTAATTGTATGATCAACAACTTCTACACATGTTCATTTTCACGAAAGGGTTTGGGGTATTGTTTTACTCATGCATGGTTTTAACACATTATTATGAATTTGCCTTATTGTGATGTATTGAAAGAATGCTATCAGATGTACATCTTGTCTTCTAAGGCAGCAGAGAGATTCATAGCTTTCTGTGTCTGATTTTACTTACAGCCTTCTGCAGGAACACAGAAAAATAATTTTGTTTTTCCAATGGTACCATTGACTAGGGGACAAGAAAATCCAGAAGCTCATCATCCAGTGCCAGCAGCACCAGTGGAAGTGCCGAGAGTACAGCAAGCAGTCCCTCCAGCAGCGACTCTGACAACAGAGCATCACAGGGAGGCACCCAGATAAATATGAAAACAAGACAGTCCAAAGCTGAAGGAAAGAAATTCTACCCTTTTGGGGACAGCAGCGGTAGCAGCAGCAGCAGTAGTGGTAGCAGCAGCTGTAGTGGTAGCAGCAGCAGTAGGAGTGGTAGTAGTAGCAGCAAAAGCAGTAGTAGTAGTAATAGAAAAAGCAGTGGTAGTAACAGCAGCAGTAGCAGCAAAAGCAGTAGTAGTAGTAGCAATAGCAGCAAAAGCAGTAGAAGCAGTAGCAGCAGTAGCAAAAGCAGTAGCAGTAGGAGCAACAGCAGTAGCAGCAGCAAGGACAGCAGTAGTAGTAGTAGTAGCAGTAGCAGGAGTAGCAGCAGCAAGGGCGGCAGCGGCAGCAGAAGCAGTAGTAGCAGAAGCAGTAGTAGCAGCAGCAAAGGCAGCATCAGTAGCATCACAGGTAGCAGTAACAGCAGCAGTAGCAAAGCATCTGGTATAAAGCATAAGGCTAATAAGCAGTCCAAGACCACACCATTTCCATATGCCAGCACTGCTGAAGGAGAGAGAAGTGTCCGTGAGCAGAATCATAAAACACAGAGTAGCAGCAGAAGCACCAGCAGTGGCACCCGCAGCAGCAGTGAAAGCACTGGTGCTTCCTATCACCGCAGCAAATATAAGAGTCAAGCTGAGACAAAACGTGTCAAGTCCCAATTTAACAGTCACAGTAGTCATATTTCTACAGAACAGGTAAAATTTTCTATTGCTTTTCCTTCTGCTAGGAGGCAACTCTTACTGAGCTGTAAGTAATAACTTCTTTTGGAATTTTGCAGGAATATCACCTTCCAAAAGTATACCAGCTGTGCTTCAAGTCTGCTCACAGCCATTGGGTAGGTCCGAAATTCAAGTGCACATTCCACATGGTGGTTACAGCTGATATGATCAAGCATATTACTGCTTGATTTAGCTTATTTCACTTGAGTATTCCATATTGTACAATAACAACATTGACAATGGCCAAAATAAGCAGATTTTTTACTAAAATACTGCATATTAATCTACACCTTTCTGTTGTGGCAGCACTAGCAATCCTCAAATTTGGGTCAGGACACCTTTGGGCTAGATGTTGTGCAATGCAACCAAAGCTAAGTTAACAAAAAACATGGGGGAATTATAAAACAGCAGGTTCTTCCACTGGGAATAGCTGTGTCTACAGTACTTAGGCAATCATGACAAAATCATCAGGTATGTGGATTGTATCAGAAACCAGATTCAATATGCATTACCGCACAGTGGTATTTTAGGTATATATTAGAAGGATGATAGGGTAGTGACTTTTATAGGTGTTACCTGTAAAGTTATTATGTATCCTGTTTGTGAAAGAGGAAGATGATTTATGTTTGGTTTTTTTTTTTTTTTAATTAAATTGTATTCTCTTTTTTATTTCTAAAAAATTTGGATATATTTGACCACTTGTCAAGTTTTATTTTTGCTAACATTAGACCTGGACTATGTGATGTTGCCATTTGCCATCACTGTGTATGCAGCCTTCCTACCAGCAGAGAGGTCCAGGTGCATCCAAGGCACATTCCTACCCAACATATTTCACTTATGCATATGATAAAAAAAATAACACTCTACACATCTTAAGTGTGTCTGTTATCTACAGAGGGAGGCTGATAGCTACGATTTTGCTGTCTACACTGTAAAACTAGAGGCCATGTCAGAGTTTTTTAACCTATTTTTGTTTCGTAGCATCCAGATCATAAAATATCAAGCAGCTCATTGTCATCTTCTGCTGAGTCGGGAAGCAGCCGCCGTAACAGCAGCAGCAGTGGCAACAGCAGCACGAGCGGTCGCCCGAGTGGCACCAGCAGCAGCAGCAGCAGCCACCACCATGGAGAAAACAGTGGACACAGCTCAAGCAGGAGCCCTGTAATCAGAGGAGTCAGCAGCCAGCACAGCCAGGGTTCCAGCGTGACACGCGAGGTACTGCTGTCTGTGCCGTACACACGAGCAGGCAGGCTTTGCTGGCCGCGGAGCGGGAACTGTAGCTGCAGTGGCACTCTCACCAGCTGAGGGGGCGAAGCTCAGGAAGTACTCCCAAGTCAAGTTTGTAAATTGAAAGGCAAAGCCCACTGAGCTATTTCCCCCCATGAAAATATTTTTCCAAATTCCCTTGGCTTCGGGATTTTGTTTGCTGGTTTCTTGGGTATGTTTTCCTTCATTTCTAATGGTGTTTGCAGTATGTGAAAGCCTGGATTTGGAAATAATAAAAATTGAGGAGAATGGGGTGTAAGTTTAAGGGGAAAGAATTTTCTTTTTCCTGTGAAAGCTCAAAATGCAAAATAAACTGCACTAAGGTAAAAATGGGGAGGAAATAAATAGGTTTTATTTAAAGATTTTTTTTTAACTTAAGTCCACCTGATTAGTTTTAGATGTAGACCTGAGGTCATGAGTGCATGAAGTTTATAACTAAAACCAGACTCTCCACGGTCACTACTGATTGGTAAATGTAAAGTCCCATTAAGCACATATCATCTTTATATTTATTACACACTTAGTACTCTATAATTGTACTAAGTAAAGGTATATACATAATAATACAACAAATAGCTCTGCAAATAGTAAAATACATTGTGAATGTGTGAACTGCTATGAAGTTATCTAATAAGTACTGTAGGCAGTCATCTGAAATATTAAAATAATGAAAAAATCATACTACATGCATAAAGATAGTTTGGAAGAGTCTTGGATCCCTCATCAAAACAGTCACGTCTCTGAAAATTCCTGGTGGTAATGAAATAATCAAGATCCCAACCAAATTTATCCTTAAATATTGGGGATATAGAACTATGAACCACAAAATAAACTGATGAAGTGTAAGGGCTGCTTCCTGCTCTCAGCACACATAAACCGGACTGTAGGATCTCCAGTGAATACACAGAAATACTTAAGCACAGATGGTTGGGGGTTGTTTTTCAGCACAACTTCCTGGGAGACGTAATTCCACCTGGCATTACGATTGTGGCACAGGCAGTAAGGAGTGACAACAGAAATCAAGGTTATCAAGCTACAGCATATGTTCGTCCTGATGCTGCCAAAGTTGATGTGCAACTAGTTGTGGTTCAGCTGGCTGAAACCACGTGGAAAGCTTGTGCTGATGCTGTAATACTGCCTCTGAAAGCACAGGTAAGCACACAGGCAGCTTCGCCCAGAGAGACATCTGAAAAGCCCAGAGTTTTTAAAATAAGCACAGAGGACCAGCTGATCAGGAGAACTAAACAGGAAAAACATGCATATTTTGAAATGTCTCACAAAGTTTGTGCAATTTGATAAAATGTTCATATCTTTCACCATTCTTTTGAATTAAAAATAAAAAATAAATTAAAAAACAGCTACTTCAAAATCTGGCAAAAAAAAAAATATATAGACTTTCAAAATACATCAAAATATGACCAGTAGAAATATAAAAAATATTTGAAAAATTGGCTGCTTCATTACTACCTATTTATTATTTGCTCTCCTATGAGTTTGGTTGTCTTGGAATCTGGCTGGTTTTCTCTATATCATCCATTTTACCAGACTCATAACTCAAATGCATTTGAAATGTATTTCTTAGGATTTATATGAAAAGGTAGAAAAAGTAAAGTTGGGTAATGGGTTGATGCCTGAGAGAGTGTCATAAATCTTTCCTTTTCTTTTTTTATGTCCCCCTATGTTACACTTCCCATGTGACTTTTAATGCAAGAGATCTTTGTGTAACAATTTACAGAACTCTGCTTTTCACAGCTGCAATTAGTGAATTCAAAATGATATTTCAGTATTGAAAAAAGTGGAATGGGATTCACATCAAGAGGTATTGGAGAAGGCTAATGGAAATTATAGCACAGTCTTCCTCTAGAAAAATAATATATATTGATTATGAAGTTACCAAATCTAAGGAAATCTCAGGAAATTATGACAAACCTAACGTTTCAGGGGCTGCTTTGAGACAAGAACAAGTACATGTAGTTCTGTACAGCCTAGCAAACTCTTTCTCTACTATGCCTCAGATTTTTCCAGATGTAGTCAAAATTTCTCTGGGAGCCTACTTAGAGCAAAAGAAAGACTTGGAAAAATTAAGGATCAGTGTGAAGTTCTGGGAAAGAAAAATTCACAGTTTGAAATGGTCAAGGGTGGTTCTGTGATTCTTTTTGACTGTTTCCCTGTTTATAAAGGCCAGACTGAGATGGGGCAAAGAATGCCGGGACTACAGGATAGCAGCCATGGCTACCACAGGCCAACTGGCAAGGAAGCCAGCCATGCAGCTGAAGGTGCAATGGGGAAATCTTCCATCCTGGATAAAAAAGACAAGCACGGAGTATGTAATTTGTTCTTTCCTAAGTTATTTTGCTTTTTTTACTCTAGTTGGCTTTATAAAAATGCTGAAAGAATTGGATGAAATTTTTCAATCCAAACATGTTTGGATTTTTTTTTAGATGGAAAACACAAGTTTAATGGCACAAAAATATTTTGTGAATGTGTTCTACTTTCTTCACATGTTTCATATTAAAAGATATCCCCTAAATATTTAAAAACTTGACATGCTTAATTTCATCTTCGATATTAAATGATTTGATAGTTCAAAATGTCTTTTTGTTTTGAAATGTTATTCTATTCAGTCTCAAAAAATACCCAGTTAAAATGAGCAAAATAAAACCACTGTGTGTCCTTTGGATAAAATCAAACATTTAATTTGACTGAAAGTATTATTTCTTTGACTTTTCAATTGTTTCATTGTTTCCCTGATTTTTCAGAACTGCCAGTAGTCCTTACCCTCCCATGTCTGCTTTTGCTCATGTACCCGAGTTTGTCACATCTTGTTTATCTCTAGATTCATGCAATACGTTCCTGGTGCAGCACTCATGTTGGGCTTCTCAGAAGTGCATCAGAGAAATCCATCTCATGAATTTATAGTAAGGGCAGCTGCAACATCTCCACGAACAATTGATACAGTAATTAAAGCTCCTGGGGTACGTGTCAATTTTTATTTTCCTTTTCCTTACCTTGAATGGATTTTCAACTAATAATGTTTTGATACCTAATGTAAGGAAAAAAAAAAGCAAAGCATTCCCTTTTAGAGAAGCTGCTATATACCTGACTACATTGCATGGGTCTTGAAATACATACAAGAGTACTCTTGATTTTGTGCTGCTTTGGTGCAATGTAGCAGTAAGTTGAAATTCAGACTCTGTAGTCAAATACCTTATTTCCATGCTGAGAATAGCAGTTAGGCCCAAATTGTCTCATGTATGACTGCTCTGCACTCACACCTTTATTCATTTTACCCAGTGTGACTAGTTTTGTGGGATGTATCGGGGTCTCAGAGCAGATAATGGAGGCTTTGAGAACACCTTGCACTCCACTGCAATCATGTACGGCATCTATCTGTGTTGGCACTCGAGTCCCACATCTGCAGTAACCATGCTTGATGTGACAGGTTAGAGCAAGTTATGACAGCCACAAATACAAGTCTGCCTTAACCAGGCTGGAGCAGTTAGTTATACTATCAGAGCAGCTTACACAGGCTGGATCTGCAGAATCCCACTGATTAATTGGTCCTTGTCCACCAAATCCCTATGCACCACTTTGAAAAATTTCCCCTAAGGATCTGTGGCAAATTAATAACAGCTAGCTATTCATACACAGAGAAATTAGTGTGTCTTTAACCTTCCATGGTGTTTCAGTATCACAGGCTCTTTAATATATGATAATGAAGAAGTAGGCACACTAGGCATTAATTTGATTCTCTTGGTAAAAGCAATTTGTAGCTACAGTGAGGGATCTTACCCCAATGCTCATCATACCAGTTTTCAGCATGTAATGGATGCTGTTCACTTTTCCAGACACATCCATCAACTTAGTCAGTTGCTTAACTTCTTACCTTATTTTTTAAGAAGTCACTTAATTATCACTTAAACTTCATCTATGCCGGTTACTTTCCAATGTCCTTAACAATTTCTCAAAAAGTCAAGAAGTATGACTAGAAGAGAAGACACTGATTCCTCACAAAAGCTTAAGGTTTGGGTGCGTCCTGGAGAGACTAACACAACTGCAATTGTATAAATGCATCTTCAAGATTTTTTTTTCTAGATAAGAGTCTTTTTTTGTTTGCAGTCATATCTTGAGCAATATGGTTCAATTTATCTTAATGTATTTTCATTTCTGCTTTTTCAGATAACACTTTACTATCAGGCACTCCGAATGCCATTCACTCTGCCCTTAGGCCCATCTCCAACTTACAAGACTCGAGATATCACTGCCTGGAATTTATTTCCTGAAATAGCTTTGCAAATAGCACAAGAAGATCAATGTAAATATTACTTATATGCTTGTGTTGTGAATAATCAATGTTTGTAGATCTGTCCTCTGCCATGACTGGGCCTTGTCCTTCCTTGTAATGGCCTTCTAGGGAAGCATAGCATCTCTAACCCTGCTTTCTCAACAGCTTATTCCTTCACTTTAAAGCATGTTTGTTGGCAGGTGAATGAAGAGACTTCAAACTGATATAAATATTCAGAGTTCAGGAATCATTCCTGTCTGCAAGGACTAGAAGTTGTCTCTTGCCCCTTCTAAGAAGGTGCCATCTCTGCATTGAGAGGCATCAGATGACGGGTACAAGACAGATGATGTATTTTCTGCCCAGTTTATTTTCTTCAAAAAGGAGTCACATGAGCCTTAGCTGGTTGGTGCCTAGCACTTATGTGGGAAATCTGAACTACTTTTTATCAGGGTTAGTTACTATTTTTAGTTTCTCAATAATTTGGTACATTTTAGTCCCTGTTAGCTTGTGTTTTGTGTTTAGCGGGTAATCAGAACCAGTACTAGTATAGTCTATATCTAGTAGTGATTTTGTAGTGCTATCCTGTCCTTACAGACTCTGACAGCATTGGAAGCTCCTGCCAGCATGATGATGAAGTTTCTTTCCTGTTTGCTGGGTAGTTCAATCTCACAGAGGTGGCTTTCAACACTTTGCAGAAATACCATGTGCCATTGTCACATTTGCCATATCTCTTCTGGTTTTGTTTTGCAGCAACATGTGAAGTCAGAGAGGGAGATTTCAAAACATTCGATCACGTGAGCCATACATATTCTTTCAATAAAAACTGCAACCTGATAGTGGTTCAAGACTGTACTGAACACCCAAAATTCATCATTACTACAAGAAATGTTGATCCTAAGTCTTTCTCAAGAGAGGTTCACATAAATACAACCTCAGTGTAAGTGTGGTTTATCCTGAGGGCTCAGGAATTAGTCATAAAGTTTCAGGGAGTTAGTCTGGGTATGGGTGATATCTAGCTCCTAGGTGAAACTAATTTTCAAACAGATATTTGCGGAAAGACAGGATTTCCAGAAGGAATCCTCGTCTGAAATTCTTTGGCTTAGTTGTTCTTGTCTTCAATTTCACAGCCATCATTATCTGACAGTGTGCTTATTAAGTCCCCACACTGCCTTTTCTTTAAAAGTTGAATCTCAATACCCAAAGTCCCAATAAATTTTGCACTGTGGAAAGAAAACAGATCATTCACTCATTCAAAATTCAGATATTCAAATTAGTTCTCTGCTAGCTTTGGTCACAAATATCTCAATTTTTCATATTTTAAATTAACCACTAGGTTCTGGTTTTGTTTTTTGTGAAGGAACATCACAGTCAGTTCTGCCACAAATTCATCTCTCCTTGTGGCATGCAATGAAGAACCAGTACTGTCGCATAGTGGAGTTTCTGAGTATGAAAAAGGTAAGCTGTGATTGATACCCACATTTCCAGGACTGACCTGGAAACTAAATATCTTCGAGATATTTTTATAAATTCCACAGTAAAATCCCAATGTAAAGAAAACACAAGTGGGATTAATTAAAAAAACTAAAGACTTTACTTTCTTAATATTTGTATTGACTTACGTTCCTGTTTCCTGCAGTACATACACTCTTACCTTCCTCCAGCATAATTTGTAGGTCCAGGGTGGTGATTATTTAGAAAAAAAGTTCTTGTTATAGTCACAGTTAGATGATTTGGTTCAGATATTTAGCTGGAGGGCCACCAATGTCATTATCATTTTGAGACTTGGCAGACTCAATACAAAAGTCAGTTTCAACTATAGGAAACACCAGTAGAAAATTTTTACAAAAAAGTCCAACTGTAGCAGAAAAATGATCATTGTGAAGGCAAATACACTATAGTATATTTTATGCTACTCAGTTTCTCCATTAGTTTGAAATTAAGCAGATCACCTTATGATTCATTATCTTTTTACAGACAATGTTAAAATTTATAAAAATGGAACAACAGTTACCGTGGAAGTTCCAACACAGGGACTGAAGAATGTGACTTTTGATGGTGTCATCCTTAAGGTACTGGGCTTACTTTCAAGGTTACTACTTTCTTTCTGTTTAGTACCTTGGCAGTGTAGCAGACCAACACTTCAGTATTCACTACAAAGATGTGCTATTTTATAGGTTACTGTTGCTTCATGGATGAGAGGAAAGACCTGTGGAGTTTGTGGGAATAATGACAGAGAAAAGCACAATGAACTCCTAATGCCAAATCATAAGCTGGCACAGAGCTCTTTTGCTTTTGTTCATTCATGGATATTACTAGAAGAAACCTGCACTGGAAGTGAGTAGATCTGAAAACACTTTATGCTTGGGAAGAATATGATTTCACTTTTCCTCTGCCAATAGCTAGAAAAAAAATTTTCAAAGCAGCAGATAACTTTTACTTGAAAAAAAAAAAAAAATAGCAATATATATCCATTTTAACTTCATTAACCACTGACTGTTTAAAACACTGCCCATGAATATAGATAATATATACTACAGCAGAAGTCTTTGTCTCATGTGCAGTTCAATGTTAAATAACTGATTCTACTGTAATTTCTTACATTGAGTATCTTTTTTCTTGGAGAGGCAAAAATCAGACCTAATCTTGCTCCCACTGAAATTAGTGTGATTTTCACCACTGAATCAAAGCAGTTTCAGCTTTTGTCTGCAGACTTAATTTAATCAAACAAGTGCAGACTATTAATGTAGTGTCAGCTCTTAAGTTTATATAAATTTTCAGAGTGCACAAAATTTCATTTTTGTTATGTACCATCTGAGGGTGCAGTTTCAGGAAAATACTTAGAAATGCTCCTAAACTAAAAGAGCTTCCTCTCACATGTAGCTGGGAAAATAATGATGGTCTCCCATAACATCAATACAGTTTTGTTCTGCAGGTCTCCATTTACCTTGGACCTGAGATAACTTTATTGAAGTTAATGGTTGTTTTCTCCTTGACTTCAGTGGCAGCAGAACTGTACTTATCTGTGTGTCAGGAAACGGAGTCATAGCTGGGATCCTGTTAAGTTACATTATACCTTTCTAGTGAGATAATTGCAGCATTATAAAAATCATCCAATACAAAAATTATCCTTGATGTTATTATATAAATGCTGCCTTTTTTTTTTATCCATTCACTACAGTTGACATTTTTCCTAATGCAATGAAGTAGCCATTGTGCTTGCAGTATCTATTCTTAATAGCTTTCAGACATGAGAGGTTATTTTCTGAGTATTATGTAGTTCTAAAAAACTGGGTATACATGATTCCATTTGGGTTATATTGTGCAATTAGATTTTAAAAATAGCTCCCCTTTCAGACTCTTTCCTCTATCCCCCAACTTATTATCATCGTATCTCAATAACCTTGCTAGTGTGAAAATGGTTTGTCAGGCACCTGTGTTTTAATAAAAGCTGAAAAGAAAATACGGACCTTTATTATTACAAGGATCGATTGGGATTTATTTCTACAATTTTAACTACTTTTCCTTTTCCTCGTAGGGTGCAAGCTGCAGCACAGTTATGTGAAGTTGAATCGAAATCCTACTATTGATGGAGAAGAAGCTACGTGCTACTCTGTTGACCCAGTACTGAAATGTATGAAAGACTGTACTCCAGTCGAAAAAACTTCAGTTAAGGTTGGCTTCCACTGTTTCCCAAAAGGTAGGATATTTTTTTCTCTGTGTGTCATGTACTGTAGATCTGTCAGAGCACTTGAAAGAACAAAACACAACACAGCCACACACAGACCTGTATTGCTCCGGCTCCTCTCTGAGCTGCTGGTTTTAATCCCATTAGTATTTGCTATAACCACTGACAGTACTGGCCAGCTAAAAGCTAGTTTAGATGATGGCAGGTAGCATCATCTGAGAAAAACATTTGAGGTGGTAAAAGGGGCAGCAGTGGTCAATAAAAATTTTTTCACATTTTTAGAATCTCCATAAAGTTGAGATAAGCAACACTGAGTCCTTTTATGCACGGTACAGCCTGCAATTTTGTGTAGATCAGGGCAAGCAAGGCAATTGAAAGTCAGTCAGGTAGTGTGACATGACTGCTGTGATTAGGCTGCCATGCTATGCCACTGTGCAATACATCAGCAAAAAACACATTGCTGAAGTGTTCTCTAGATTGTTGCAAAAAATTGTTTGTTTTTGAAGGTATTTTATACACACACACTCGTGCCCCATATTTTTAAAAATACTGGTCCCTTTTCTCCTTTCACTTAGACCAATTTGTTATGGATATGATGCATTGTCTAACAAAGGTTCACACTGAATTTATACAAGCATGAGAGGAGAATCCAGCCTGGAACCTACAGATATTTCTGGTGTATTCCTACCTAAATCTTTTCATGCATTACACAGTACATATATACCTTAGAGGGAAACCTACCATTAGGAAGTATCTACTGAAGTGGTCTGTTCTCTGTGTTACCTATTGTTGGCCAAATCCATTGTTAGTTGGGATAATCCAGTATAGTTTTAATGAAGCCAATGGACTCCTGTGTTGAGTAATACTTGGGAGAAACAGAGTATTTTATGTCTGATTTTAAACAGCATCTGTGTAGAACTTTGCACTTTGCTCATGTTATTAATATCTGCAATGTGCTGAATCAGCCCGTAAAAGAAATGAGTATCTTTCTATAATAGCCAACCAACTACAACAGTCTATTCAACGTGTAGCACAGAGAGAGTGCTAACAGTTTCCTGACAGCTCCCTGAGATGTGAATAGATGTATCCTTTTATGAAAGGAAAAACCCACCCTCAACAAAAAAACCTTCCAAAATCTTGTCATATCCATGTTTCACAGATTTCTTTTGTGTGTCCAAATCTGTATCTCTGAAATGTCATCACCCCAGGCCACTCACTGCCTCAGAATATTAGGCTATAATAAAGCTGTCTCATTCTCCCACAAAAATGTGTGAGAAAAGAGGAAAATCAAAAAAAAATATATGTTAGTTGTCGCAGCCAGTGCTGCTTTTACAGCAACTGCAGGTTTCTCTGGTTCATTTACTGAACCAAAGACTGGGAAATCTGCTAGCAGCACTCCTAATCAAGGGCTTTATTTATTTATTTATTTATTTATCATGATGAGAAGGAGGAAGAAGAGGAGAAAGAGGAGGAGGAAGGAAAAATATGCCATTTGCTTTTTTTTAGCAAGGTGACTGCTTTTCCTCAGGCTAAGGATCAATGGGAATACAAGGCCAGCCCTTAAAATCTGTTCTTTTTCTTTCTTTGTTCAGTGACTTGGAGAAGCAGCAGAAACAAAATCCTCATCTTTCTCAAGCTGAGAACCTGTATTTGCATACACTGGACAAAGACAGTTTCTCAGCTCTTTATATCAGATCTCAGAACTGATAGTCTGCTGTTTCAAGACAGGGACACCATCACTGTCACCAGTGGAGCAAGGATAAAATTAAGTACAAGGATGCAGAATTTCCCCTGTTGTTCTCAGATCAGGGAGACTATAGTCTTAGGATCTTTACCAAGGCAGACATCACTCCAAGTTTAAGTCCACATACTGGTTTACATTTCAAACATGCCACAAGCCCTACCCATAGGGACTGTAGTTACTCAGCCATGATCCAGTTTGCTGATCATTTCCTACATGGATATGAATGTGATCAGACCCACAGTGTGCCCAAGAGTAAGAAACATAACAAGAATTAATGTATATAAAAATCAAAACTCAGACATTTTATAGCATTTCTCATTTCACAGCTTGAAAATGTTATATATTTTTTAAAAGCATCTCCAGTAACTTTCTGGGAAGTATTTATTATCCAGTTTATTATGCAAAACCTGTGCTTCAGGTTGGACAGTAATTTAGCCAAGGGAGAGTGTTAGCATTTCAGGAGGTAAGTGACTGATACAACCTGAACCCATACAGCAGTCTCCAGATTTCCCTGTGATGAGAGATGGCATGTTATAACTGTATTGTCCAACTAAGGGATAAAACAAACGGAGGTAAAATTATGGAAGCTTTACCGATTCTCATTATACAAACTTAATCTAAATGGATGTCCTAATATTTTTCTAGATGCAATGATAAACCTCCAACTAGCTAAGAATATTTATTGGGAGGATGAATATCATTATTCCATTTAGATTATTTCAGCATTAAAGGATATGGCTTATTCAAGCTGCTGTTGATAAAGCAGTGTGGTAAGGTTAATACTGCAACTGACAATGCTCTGCCAGATTTCACAATATATGGGGAACTTTAATTAGAAGTTTATGAACCTCTGAAAATTCTCCAAAGGATTTATCCTTCAGAATGAACTTCGACAAATAGACAGCTGAAATACACAGTGATATGCAGCACTAACATACAAAAGGATTGCTGATGTGTATTGGTACATGGTGGTCTTATATTGACAGTGACTACCTTCAGCACTTTTACAGCCTCCTGTCTGTTGTCTTTGTGCTTCTTGAAATATTATTCATTTTGTTTTAGGGAAGTATTATAGTAATTATATCATGGATGAAAAGCCTACTCCAAGTCAGTGAGTCAGTTAGATGTCAGTTGTGGGGCAGGATTTCATTCTTTACTTGATGAGGGAGTTGGCAGCCATCAAAACAGTATTTCCTTGAAATGTATTAATTTGCTTGATGTTAGTTAACAATGGCTTCACTCTTCTGACAGATACTGCTGTAAGCCTGCTGGAATGGCAGAGAAGCAGTGATAAGAAATCTGCATCTGAGGATGTCGTGGAGTCTGTGGATGCTGACATTGATTGTACCTGCACTGGAGCCTGTAGTTAAGCTAAATGATTTAGTGTTGTGCTATAGACATACTATACAAATAATTGAATAGCTGGACAGATAAGAAGAGAATGTAATAGCTGTAATAAAATATTAAGAAATGTGCTTGAAGAAAATAAGCCTACTGCATTGCGTCCAAAGTCAAATGCATTATGTACAGTCTGTACTGCTTAATAAATATGTTGTTCATTAAATAAGTATTCATGTGGTCTCTCTCTTTATTTTTCCCTATCAACAAAACAATCAGACCAACCATAATATTATCCAGAAATTCTGCTTTCTTTTATCTAAAATATAATTACAGCAGTTCTCTCTTAAAATTATGTTCACTAGGTGATGAAAGGAAAACATGATTACAGCTACTGCTAACATTCCACTGTGCAAAGAATTTCATATTTAGCATACTAAAGACACAGTAAGCATTTGTTTTCTTTTATGTTTTCTGGTAAAGAGCAAAGTCTGTTCTTGGAACTGTTCTGCAAAAAAATACATTTTACTCCCAGCAAGACCATTAGCCTTAGTACATTCTACAAAGGAATGAATTGGACTGCTAGACTCCTACTGTAGCTTTCCAGAGAGCTATAGTGTGTGACACAGTCCCAATTTTCATTTAAATTTCAATGGATGTGCTGTTGCTTCATGAGCTAAAAGTATGAATAGGAACTTTTTTTTTTTTTTTCGGTTTACCATCTCCTATTGTGTATCTATGAAAATGATGCCTTAAAAAACTTCAGGGAACAATAATACATCAGGTAGAATTCCAAATACTCCAAAAAAGTAGTATGTAGAAAAATATGTAAGATCAGTAGCATCACAAAGCTAAAATAAAGTACAAGCAAGACAGTTAGACTTTGTTTAACCAGGGAATTGTCAATCTATCAGCTTTCACTAGGCCTATGCAGAAAGGCAAATCCTTCCCACCCCAGGGTACCAGGAATAGGTGGCACCTTCAAGCCCCATGCAGCAGCACAAAATCTCTTCACCTGATACACGAATCAGCCGTGCAGTGAGCCATATGTTTTCCCAACCCAGGGCAACAGGCAATAACAGCCAGCATGCCCTTCCAAGAGAAGCCTTATCATGGGCAAGGTACTGCAGAACCCAAATGCTGTCAAGAAACTGTCGTTAAAGAAAATACTATTCTTCTTAACTAAAACCTGAGCTATCAGAAAGGTGATTGAAGACTAAATAGCTGAACAATTACAGAATAACATTTCTCAGTGCTTTTCTTTCAAGAGCAGAAACATGAGTAATGGATAATACTCCCCTCTCTCTCTCAAGTTGCAGCTTGCCACCAACTTTAAATTAGAAAAGACCCAGTTTTTCCTCTGTGTACTGCATGCACTTCCTTAATTCCAGAAAAACATAAGTCATTATGAGTTTAGACAAGGGCTCAGTGGGCTGAGCCCTGATGCCTAGTGCATACCCTGTGGTACCATGTTTGTCTCTGCCCCTAAGCCTCTCTCCTGAGAATAACCTACTGCCATGGTTTAAGCCCAGAGGACAACTGAGCACCACACAGATGATTGCTCACTCTTCCCCTCCCACCCACTGCAGTAGGATGGGGAGGAGAAAACATACCAAAAGGCTTGTGGAGTCAGACAAGGACAGGGAGGGCTCACTCAGCAGTTATGGTCACAGGCAAAAGGCAGACTCGACTTGGGAAGAAAGAACATCAGTTGAATTTGAACATCACCACCACCAATTTACCAATCAAATCAGAGTAAGACAGTGACAAATACAACCACATCTTAAAATCACCTTCTTCCCATTCTTCCCTTCTTCCCTTGCTCAGCTTTGCTCCTGATTTCTCTACCTCCTCCCCATCAGCAGTGCAGGGGGACAGGGGATGGGGGTTGTGTTCAGTTCATCACCCTTGTTTCTGCCACTCCTCATCAGGGGTAGCACTCTTCACACCCTTTCCCTGCTCCAGTGTGGGGTCCCTCCCATGGAACGCAGTCCTCCACAAACATCTCTAATGTGAGTCCTTCTCTCAGGCTGCAGCTCTTCATTAACTGCTCCAGTGTGAGTCCCTCCTGCACATTGCAGTCCTCCCAGCAACAGACTTCTCCAGTGCAAGCTTCCCTCCAAGTCACAGCCTTCTTCAGATGCAACCACATGCTTTAGTGTGGGGTCCTTCATGGGCTGCAGGTCAGCATCTGCTCCACCCTGGACCTCCATGGGCTGCAGGGGGACAGCCTGCCCTCATCACTATGGGCTGCAGGGAAGTCTCTGCTCCGGCACATGTCACCCTCCTCCTCCTTTCATCCATTGACCTCGCTGTTTGCAGAGGTATTTCCCTCACAGCTCCTCCTCCTCCTCTCAGGTTCCGCTTAAATAAGTCATTACAGAGGTGCAGCCACTGTCACTAATTGGCTCAATCTTGGCCTGAGGAGGGAGCCAGGGAAGCTTCTAGCAGCTTCTCACAGGAGCCACATCTGTAGCCCCTCCCCTGCTACTAAAACCCCACCGCACACAAACCCAATACACTTACAAAGAGCAAAAGGGGGTTACCTGCTCTTTCCCTTTCCCTAGCCTTAATTTAGTCTATATTTTAAATTTGAGAACCTTCATGAGTATTGCATCTATATGCAGAAAACCAGCACTCTATTCAACAGCTTTTTTCATGCAAGTATGTTCAAACTAAGACCAATAACATGAGTTCTTGTGCTGTGCTTTTATTTGTAATAAAGCATTCACAAATTGCCTGTACAAAAGCTGTGTTTTGCTAACTCATTAGAAGTGCTACACTGAAAAAAGAGTAGCCCCAAACAAGAGGAGAGATTAACAATATTACATTGCACTTTCCTTTAAAATCACAGTACTAGTACACTTGGAGAGCCCTTTTCTTCTCTGTGTTGTTTTCACTGTGGCTTATGGGAGATTTGCCGTTGACTTTCATAGGATCAGACTGTCATCTTTAATCCAACACCTTTCTCTTTAATCCGCTTGTTTACAAAAGAGAAACTTTTGCGAGTCAACCACTTCAGATAAGACAAAGGTAGTGAAGAGATGTAGTGAGAGAAGAAAAATGAACTTTCATGCTCATCTACTAGAACAGGAATTTAGTAACAGCAAAGAGCCATTAGTAAGAAAAGTAATTCTGCTGGCAATAAAACACAGTCATCTACACAGAAGCATGACACTAATTAACAGTGATCAAGCTGGGATATACAGTACAAAAAAATACGAGCAGCTCATAGAAGCAAACACCTTCTCCCAGACACAATTTACAGACTGCTAAAGATCATTGGAAAAAATTTGAAGGCATAGACTTATCAGCAGTCTTAAATTAGTTTATTCTACAGTGACAATATATAGTAATACTGCATACTGGACAGCGTTAAAAAACAGTTAGAGTGCCAAGTCAGGCCTGTCCCTGCTGAAGCCCCACTTTGGATCCTGCACTAATGAGAAGGCACCGCCAGCACCCCAATTAAAGGGAACCACCAGAACTGCTACATGTCTCTTTCTGCTATATTGTTGTGCCTGGAAAAAGGTATCCTAACCATGCTAGTACCACACACGTGCTTTTCCCCAGCAGAAGCTCCTCTGTTAAGCACTTTCCACTGGCTGCAGTGTTCACAGGCAACAGATCTCCCAAAAGCAAGATGCTGCATGCAATGGTTTGAGCCCAAAAGTAACTCCTAGCTCACACACTGTTCCAGACACAAAGAAAGAAAGGTGGAAATGCCCCACAATGTCAGCGCACAGCCAGGGAATTTGCTCACCATCACCCTACTAGTAACACAGTCCGGTCTGGGGTACAGGCTCAGCCAGAGGAGAAAGCAGTCACTAGCAAAACTCAGGCACACTCCTCTCCTGGCTTTGTGCAAGGCACGGGTGAGACACAGCTCTTTCTATTTCCATTTCGAAGGGGCAGCTTTCATTTCTGTCTAGTTCCTGTTCGTTAGTGCCCTCTTGCTGAGACAGCTGAATGCCTTTGACTGAAAGACTCCACCAATGTTGCAGCTGTAAAATCCAAATGCAATGAAAGTTAGTAAAGCCTGAGGTTGGCAGTGGCCACGGCAAAGCAAAACACTTAGAACCAGCTCATTCTGCCAAAGGAATTAAGAGCATTAGCAGTACAAGTGTGAAAAAGCCCTTCTGGACTTTCTAATACACTACATAGACATTTCCAACCCATCTGGGAAGATATCTGCAGTCCAGATTTAAACCTCATTTGAAAATCATGCCTGTCCTGTCTTATAAAGCAAACTAAAGTTATATAGCCTACTGAGTATTAAAATGTATATTTCACAATATGCACTCTACTTTTCATTCTTAGTGCTTCTCAATGATATGAATTAATGAACTCTGGACTTTACTATAGTAATCAAGGAATATGACCTTGCAATTATAGTACTCCAGTATTTTTTAAAAAAATGTCAGAAAAATTATGCAGGCCTAAGTATAGGCCAGGCTTGAGTCCTAATCCTGCCTTTGCAGCTCTGTAATGCAGTTTTGCATGAGTCTGGGGATTTCTGTGACTCATTTTCTGTATCAGAAGGATATGACTACTTACCTACTTGATGGAGTCAGAAATGCTTATGAATTTATAGTCCCGTATGTCTTTTGCAAGTTCTTCAGTGATCCTAGAGATGAAAAGTAAATTTTTCCACTAGATCTCCTAACCACATGAGTATATTTTATTGCTAAGTTGAAGGTTTTCATTTTCAAATTCATCCAACTGTAAAATAACTACACATTTGGAAAAAATCAAAACAATGTACTTAATTTGTTCACAGTCAACTTTGGTTAAACCTTAGTGGTTTATTCATAAAGGCCTAGAATTGGATCCTGCTATTACAGTGGTCTAGGCAAAGGCTATTGAAGACAGAGTCTTCTGTAGCCTAGACAAAGACAACAAACCTTTTGTCCATCAGACCTGGCTCTTTTGATTCACTAATTTTAAGTGACACAGTGACTTTCAGGAAAGCATGGTCATTCTGCTCCAGAGAAAGGAGCTGTAGCGTGATAGGAAAGGACAAAATCATTAATATCAGACCCCTCCTGGAAATGAAATGCCTGTTCTGCAGTATGAGCATTGAAAAAAAAAAAAAAAAAACATGTACAATTCTAACCCCACTGAAGTCAATGGTTAAACTCAGCAGAGCTGAGTTTACTCAGCTCGTTTGAATGAGTTATTAAATGAACTTTAGTTGTCCCTAAAAATAAATGTACTGTGTGGATCTAAGTGCAGCTGATGAATAAGAAACCTCGGGAATCTGGCAAATACAGTAGTTGGGGCTAAAACCAGAGACAGCACAGAAGGTTGCAGGAACAGCTATTAGGGGCCATCTGAGCTTTACACTGAATCTCAAGGTCTCTCATGCCATCTACTGGCTTTTTTATTTACTAACAATGGTTTAAATCTTTTTCTTCCAGGTTTATTTATAGGTCTGATACATTCCAGGCAGTTTTATATAAATTCTAATCAAGGTTTGGGGTGGATTTTTTCCCTCTAACCTCCACACTTGATTATTACATGTTTTTTTCCTGTAAGTACATTACAGTTCTGTACCTTTCCGAACACCATTTTACATCGTCTCTGGAGGAAAAAGACATTGTCTAAGACATTCTCATTTCTGTTATTGTTGGATAAGCAGTAATTACGTTGCAAGCAGGGCTGGGAGAACAGTTTACTAAGAAAATCCAAAGCTGTTTGAAAATAGCAGTTACGGTTCTTCTTCAGTCTGTGTGAAAAGGTTGTTATTTTGGTACCTGAAAATGCCTTAATGTACAAAAAAAATATCTGGTTTTCCCTCTTTATTCCCTTGCAGTTTACTCAGCTGTAACTCACATTGAACACTTACATGTCCTAATATTAAGTTTACTTTCAGATGGGTTTTGGGAAGCAGGAATTATATAGAGATAGAACTGATCACAGGACTTCATTATCTGTAGCCTGTTTCTTCCTGACATCCCAGTTTCCCTTCCTTATTCATTCGTGTTCACTGGCTTGTTCAGCTTCTTTCAGCAGGACAAATGTGGGCACCTCAGTACACCTTCACCCAGCTCCTGGGGTGAGCAGCCAGCCCTGCAGCTGCGCACCATGCCCGATCTAGAAGCTATTCAGACAGCTTCAAAATTCACATTATACCCCATGTTAAAACATCAGCCTTCTGAAGTTTTTGGAGCTTTAAAAACTTGTGGTCTCTCTTCTCTGTGCTTTCCTTCTGCAGTATCTTTCATTCATGATTATAAACAGGCTAAGGGCCAGGGACATGTGTGACAGTAGTTGTAAAGGCAGGTTGTTTATGTCGTCAAGGTTGGCATTCGGGGCCTAGGAGGAGTCTGAGCATGCAAGACTTCTATGGATTATCCTGAAGTATACCAATTCCCATCTGCATATTAGAGGCAAAATTAAATCAAAATCTTTACCATAGCAGCTAACTGGGATTCATCAGGTTGTGCACAATGTTAGTCCAAGTAAACTTGGGTCCTGTTACTGGACAGCCACGTTCTCCATCATCTTTGAGTATTTTGGAGAAAAATACTAAATGGAGACTTGCACAATCAAACTCCAAGTCCTGCACGAACTCTACAAGGGTCACTATAACAAATATAGAGCTAAACTAGGGTGCTGAAATAACAATCCTCAGGCTTTTGCCACATCTTTGTTTTGTCTCACCAGGAAAATGGGTCACAATCTCTTTTCATTCTGAAGCTTCAGGGCACTTTCATGACTCTTAAAATCTTATTCTTAGTAATGAAATGAATTTCAAAATATAGTAAGTGGTGACAAACACATGAATTGTTGTGAGTAGTTCCCCTCAAACCTATCTATTATTTTTTTACATTATTTCCTCCATGTGTCAACCTTCACAAGTAGAGGTAACTCAACATTCTTTATAAACACTGTATGAACCAATATTTAAGTAAGTCCCTTGTTTAATAGTGGTCATATCTGTCTCTCATGGGGTTGAGAATTTACTCTAGTGAGAGATGCTTTGATGCTTTGTTTTCTTGCAAGCTGATAAAACAATAATTATAGCAAAAGAAATAGAGCCAATAATTTGGGCTGAATAAGATAACACACTAGAATTCTACTTAGATTCCTGCTTATGTGGTCAAAACAAAACTATTAATATTCAAGATCTGCTCGTGACCATGAGACTGGTGGATGATACACAGATGAGATTCACTATGGGCATAGGAGATTGATGCAGGCTCAGGCTGGGGCTAGAACTGGCAGTCAAATTATACCACCGTGACACTAGCCTGCCTACTTTACTTCAGGCTCAATGCAGATACATTGGTATCTCTGAATGGTGTTTCACTTTTGTGAAATGTGGCTATGCCACTTCCATTTGATACTAACTTGGATACCTCTTCACAATGAGCCATAGTGCCCCCATTGCCTCTGATGATATGACTCGCTGTATTACAAGACCTGACTTTCATGTCTCTGAAGCCAGAGTACAATCTTCTCCCCAGAGTGATGTACTAAATTCCATATATTAAGAAGAGTTAAACACTCTAGGTGGGATCTAAGGTATCTTCCCACTCCAGCCTGATAGCTACCTAGACTATTCAATAAGAAATGCTGAACAGGTCATCATACACATCCCATTTCCCAAGGCCCTAGTTTTCCTCTGAACGGTTTTCCATACCTGAAATCATCTTTGAGGTTCTGGCAGCTGCATTGTCCCTTCTGAAACACAACTGGGGGATAGTGGGGAGAGGGAGAAGTCTCACATCTCAGGTGACTGTTCAACCCATTAAATCATTTTATGAAAATACGTGGGAAGCACAGTTGTATCATTGAATGAGCTTAATCACCGATACTGTGTTTTTGTGGGGCTCATTGATAGAGAATAAGGGGTATAGAAGGAAGAACATCTTGTGTGAGGCTTTTCATGTCTTATGTATGAGAAGGGGCTGAGCCCTGCAGCTCTTCCAGCACATCTCAGCAGAGGCAAGGGTGTTCTTTAGGTCACTGGAGAGCTGCACACACTGTGAAAATTAGGCACCAATAGACTTTGTTATTTAAAGGTATAGAAGGGAGCATTAAGAATTTCAGTCTGGAGTATAAGAACCTACATTGTATCCAAGTCTTTTACTTTCCTCTGTGAAGCTGGGCATCAGTTTCTACAATGCTACAGCTTCACATTGGAAAATCCTGATGCAACCAAACTGAAATGCTCCAGAGGAATTAATTGGTGACCTTGCCTGACAGACCAGAATAAATCTGGCAGGCAGGTTGTCCCCTTTGCCAAGTCTTCAGATCCCCAGCTGCAGCCGTACGGATTACACAGTTTCCTGGGCTGGGAACGGTTGCCAGCTCCGAGTCCAGCAAGCAGCCAGCTCCCCGGCGCTGCCTCCTGCCTTCAGCTTGGCTCTGCAGGCCCCCGAGCGTGCCCAGGGCCAGCTGGTTAGCACCAGGCAGACAGGGAACCTGGCACTGCCCCCACCTTTTGGCCAGCTGGTGGATCAACAAAATGGATTGCTCCACTCATGAGAAATGCTGGGATGCCAACACCTCCCTCCTGCACAGAGCGAGCAGCAATGTGACAGCCCAAAACTCCCCCGAGACGCAAGTCCTTTTTGTAGCGTGTACGGGCGGCTCCCTGCCTCACTTTCTTCACTCATGCAGGGGACGGAGAAGCTTTGCAGGTGTGGTGTGATAAGGTTATTTCATTTATATTTTTGAAAGGATCTGAAGCCCAAAGCACTAAATTTCTGTACATCGTTCATCATCCCTTTCCAGTTTTCTCTTGGTGGGTAGGCACAGTCTAGCTGAATTAAAGGTCAAGGCTTAGGTTACTGACACAGGCAAAGCTCCATGCTTTGTGTGCTACTCAGTCCTACCAAATCTGCAGCTTTACATGAACAAATACCTACAGAGAGAATACTGGCCTGGCCAAGGCAGAGTCATAGCTCAGACTATATTATTGATTTATATCATGTCAATATAAATAAAAATATAATTAAGAAGGATTTCTCATTTCTTTCAAAGCTTCTATCACCAATTCTAAGGTTAAATTTTTTTGTGGTACAAACATTTGAATGTCACCTTTACTCACTTGCTGCACTTTTTCAGCATGGCACTGAAAAACGTCTAAAATGTCTAAGTTTTTCTCCCCTTGAAAGGGTTTTTTTCAATAATTTATATATGCAACTGATTTGTTTTGAGCTTAGGTGATTAGGACTGTATGCCTGAACTGTTCCATATATAATAGCAATATAAATATTTTCTGTGATTGTGTCCACTCCTTCACCATTGTTCCAGTCATCAAGTCCCCTTTTAACTGAAGCTCGATGTTGAGCACAAGACAAGCATTGCACTACCACTACAGCTTACATTTGCATAACCTCTGTACTGTAGACAGTGTGAGATTTTCACCACTGCTAGCTGCAAATGCATGTTTAGCCAAGCTGCTCAAACTCATATTTTAGCTCGGGAAGTCCTTCATCCAGTAAGGCTGTCATTACACTTCCACCGTTCTACAAGCATTTCCTCCTAAGGCAATCAAGATGGTAAAAATTAGTGCTTTTTAAAAAACAACGGCCTCAAGTGAGTGGGTGTTTGGAATACAAATGAAGTGGAATCAACCAGGGTTGGCCCCCTCAGGAAGATACCTAATAATTTCCACATTACATCATCCTTGAATTTCAATCATTTCCTCAGTAGCTGAACTAACAGCACTGAAATCATAGAACCTCACTGTTTCCCTCCACATCAACAATCACTCTAAGGAAAAAAAAAGTTTATTCTGCAGCAAAAATGTTGGTAGATCTTTTAAAGCGGTGTACAAGAAACAAAACACGTGGCATAGTCTGCCATACTATTCCAATGACTCAAGTCTGAAAACTGCAGTCATTTTTCTGAATGACAGACTGAGAGGTTGCTTACTTGGTTATCATACAGCAATTTTACAGCCACCGGCTTTCATTACCCACTTCCCTCCCCAAAAGATTTCCTTCACATGAAAAGACCTTTCCTACTTTTAGTTCTTCTCTTTGCCTGAATACTTCATTATGCTATTTGTAGGGCTTATTTCTCCCTTGTTAGGCAGAAAGCAGGGTTGTAATGAGAGCGCTACATAATCAAGTGTGTCTCAACAAGCTGAACATATTCCTACTGCAAACCCCCAGGAAACCTAACTGCAGCCCCCTCTGCTCCTGCCAGCTGCTGCTGTGCTTATCTTCTAGATAAGAGACTTGGTGATCTCCTCTATGGCCTTGCCTTTGAGGGAATGGAGCAGTGGGGAAGCAGGCTTACTCACACTTCACCCTGACTTCTAGTTGAGAAGAAGCCTTCCTTGTACAGTTATATGCTCACAGTAGAGGCTGATAAATAGACCGAACCATAAATCAAACAACAGAGTCAAATCAAAATCCATTAGCTATGTTCTCTGTAGAGGGCCCTTCTTGCTTGGCTCCTGGGGGTCTGTCGTTTGCAAACTCGCTGCCACTAGAGGGCAAACGTGACTGAGCCGTTTAACAAAATAAATCTCTCTACATTAATATATAATCAATTTTAATTACAGCTTACTGTGTGAGAAGAAACCTCTTTGCCTAACTTCACCTTAAGGAAAGATACAGTAATTGAATCTTTTACCAGATACATCAATATCAGTATTCACAATTGCAATTGTGCCAAAACATTCCTACTTCATTACATGTGTCCCTAAAAATTGTATAAACATGTAAGTCAAACATTCTTCTCAAATATTCAAGTAGAATACATCTTGATATCATTCAAACCAATACAAGTGAAAACAAGCTAGATACATTTCACCTTGTGGAAAAGAATTCTTTTGAAACATATATTCACAGTAACCAGTCAGAAGATTTCCAGAAAACTGTTGAGACCCCTCTCTGGGAATCTCCTATTAAAGAAGGAGGTGATACAAGGAGACATCCAGACTGACTCCCTCTACAAGGCACTTGTCTGGCTTTCATCTCATTCTGAATGAGCATATTGGCAGTTTAAGTCTCGTTCAATAGCTCTTTATAATGGCTTCGGGATCTGTTTCTGGAGTTAGTCACTATCACATAAAATGGGCATTTAGCTGTTCAATGTTAGGATATAGAAAGTAATTTCTAGTGCAACAAAGTGAAAGGAAAAAAAAGTAAAGAACACACACAATGCATGGGAAATAACTCAAGATGTAATTTAAACTACGAGGAAGAAATACTATTTTTTTTTTTTTTTGATAATTTCTTGAATGGTTTGTCCAGGTGATTTTCCTAATGGAAATAAATTATAGGTTTGGAAAGATCCTGCAGTCATACACACCTGCAGAATTGGTATCAAAGCTCAGAAGCTAGCAAGTCTGTTCTCACCTTAGCATAAGCAAGGCAATATTTTTCTTCGAAGGGGGGGTCCAGCTACATAACTGCAATGAGATGCATTTCCACTGATGCCTCTGGAGTAGCATCTGCCTCTGGTAGCACTGTGACACCCCCAGCATCAGGATTTTATAAAAATTAGCCCAGCAAGCACATAAAACATCAAAAGCCACAGGAAAATTTCAGCATTTTCCATCAGCTCCTGAGAAGGGAAGTTGTCAAAGTAGCTGTCTGCTAAACATATCATCTGCCTTACTATAGAAAGAAGGATGTCAACACTGCATGTCAAATCCAACCCTGAGATATATTTTTTAATGGGCAGGATCTGACTTAGACAGATCCCAAATCTCTCTGCAATTACCTGCATCTGTAGGAAAGGCACAAAAGGATTTCTCTTAAAGAGCTCTCAAACTATTTTCCAGTCCTGCTTTTTGTGACAGAAGCAAAGTAAAAATCTTAGGAAAATATTTTCAAAGGCATTGTTTGAGGAGATTGTAAGCTTTAGTTTTCCCATGCCTTCACACCAGCAACAGTGCCACTCAGATGCAGTTTGGCCAATGACGGTTTGTTCTCAACCACCACCTCTCCTGGGGCTCTGGTGACCCTTCGCCCATGAGCTCCAGCCCTGGCAGCACCCAGGAACCATGACACACTATGGCTTTCAGGAAAGAGACTACTCAGAAGTGGGCTAATGCCACCAGAACTATTCATCTATTACTATAGCCTATTATTACCTTTGAGAAAAGTGTTTGGGAAGATACAGTCTGACTGGAAATGACTGCCTATCTCTACACCCTTCCTTGGCCAGGGACCCTTCAAACATAAGAAGGGAAGGCACAGAAATACAAGCGTATTGAGAGAAAGCTGGACACTTTCAAGATATTTCAGCTTAACCAGTGTAATGTATCAAGTATGCTGGCAGTTCCAAGTATGCTGGCAGTTCCCTGATGCAGCCACCAAGGGACATACCATGGCAGTGAGAAAAGACACTGCTTCCTGATGCCAATGTTCACATGGGTGCAAGAGGCAAATTAATTCATTCCTGCCAACACAATCATCTTTTCCCTGCTAGTCTTTCTTCCTGCTCAAAGCGTACTTCAAACACAAGCAGTAATGTGACCTAAAGCCTGAACTCTAGCTCTAGCTTCTAGGATCCTTTTCCACGGGTAAAGGGAAGTCATGCCAGCCAGGTATGAGAGTCACCACATTTCAGAGCTGGTTTCTCAGGTTAATTTTTCACATCCCACTGCAGGTGGTCATTTCAGAGCCATATCCAGTCAATATAACTAATTAATTACCCTGTATTAGCCCAAGAGCCGGTCTACATATGCAAATCACTAATGATGGCACTTTGGGATTATGACATCTGACCCTTTACATCCTTTTTTTTGTGTGTCACTTTTATACTTACACAAGGTATGTACAGAACCCTAATGTAACTTTTAACAAAAACTTTGTGAATGTTCATAGAGGGGAAAAAAAAAAAAAAAAAAGGAGAGCCAAACCATTATGGTTAAAGGAAGTTTTTTTGCCTTTGTAACTAACCTTTATTCTCCTCTGAATTGGATTCACTAAGCATACAAAAATGTGCTTTGGTGGGCCAGGGAAGCAAATCTCTGGACAGGTTTCACAAGTGCTCCTGTGGATTCTTAAACAGAGCACCAAGGAACTGCTCATAGTTAAGCCACCAATGTGCAAGTATTAGGGGATGCGATAGCATATTGGCTGCTTAGCCAGCACCTCAGTTCCCTCCTTTCTCCTTCTTTCCCTACTTAGACACGTGAATTAAAAAAAAAAAAAAATAAAATAAAAAGAGTGAGTGCTGTAGAAGGTGATTGTCTGAAACTAAACTCCTGCCATTCTGCATTGGACTGGATTCAACAAGTCAACCTAGTCCTTACTTTTCCTCAATTTCTGGTATCTTTCTCTGCTATCATTAGCCAGTTTATTCTTTAAGGGTTATGTATAATTTCAGCATATTTTAAATTTTTAGAAAGGGAAAAAAGACTTTGAGTTGTCACATGAATTATGTTTTCAGAGTATGGTGGTCCCTAATGAAATAAATTATGGCAGAAATAGAGTACAACTGCATTCTGCTTCTCATGGGATGTGCTTGTGTACATGGCCTGAGCACCTTCCTCAAAACAAGAAAATGTTTTCTTCATTGTAGAGGAAAGGATGCTCCGGTGCCAAACAAATGGGCAACCTTCTAGGAACTGCTCCCCGAGCAGCCTCTCTGTAATTGCTTCTGGTTGAAGACAGCACAAGAATTCAGTTTTTCACAAAGGCATTAGGTAGAAAAGCTTTAATTATTAAAAGAGCGTGAATTAAGCAGATACTCTGCTGCACCTACAGTGCCTTGGTGAGAAGGCGCTCTGTAAACAGAATTATTATTTCATCAACACAGTAGACTCCTCACTTAATGGCTCACTAACTGGGCCAGAGATGAGATTCGATGTGAAGAAATCAATGACTCAAAGCAAGAGATTCAGCAAATATGAAACACCTAGTGCTTAGCTCTTAGAATTGCATATTGTCTCCTGTGGAAGTGACTCATACCATGCAGGGAGAAAATAACACTCCTGCTGCTGCGTCCAGCTGTATCCATAGGAGACAAGACTGAACTGGTGCTTGCTAGCACTAGACTCCCATACTTTAAGGGGGTTTTATTTGCTTTTTGGTGTTCTCCTTCTGTGCTATAGCTGTTAAATAAATAAGCACTGCTACTTCATATTTCCAAAATGGTCTTAGTGCCTTTTTTCTTTTTATTTTTTTTTTTAATTCATGACATCAAAGTCATTATTTCTTAGTAGTGTTAGCCTTATTTTGGTGTCCACCAGATGTATACATCAATCAGGTTGATTCTGCTGTACCGCAGAGCAGAAGCACCAAAGGGCATCCTGCAAAATTAAGTGGTGAGAATAATGAAGTCCTTCAAAATTCCTCTCTGTTCTAAACCATTATAACAACTCAAGAGAGCAGAGAAGATATTTTCAACATGTGGCTGTAGGTGTATGACACTTCAGACAGCTGGCTAGAGGGAAAATGGCAGGAGCAATAAGTATCTATCTCTGCTCCCCAGGAGTGAGCATGATTCATGGATGAAGAATATTTTATTTTCCTACTCACCAGCATACTAAGGCTTTACTGTGAAATTACTTCTTAAGTTTTCCCCTTCTCTTCAGTGCTAATTTAGGGATATAAAACTCACCACACTGGCTCACTTTTCACTGAAGTGATTTCAGCTTCTCTTCCAGATTCTCAGGGAAAATCTCAGCTTTACGTTCATCGGCTCTTAATGCAAAACAGTGAATCTGACTGCAGAGAAAGGTTCCTGCTGTAGCTGTGAGTATCTGCACAAAGGGGGAGAGGTGACTTAAATTGCAGAAGGAAATCCTTCACTAATAGTGCCAAAGGATTGTATAAAACCTAACTAATTCTCTGAAAGAAGGAAGGATTAATATCCCATTTTACAGGGAGGAAAGTGAGATAACAGAGCAAACACCCAGGAAAATTAACAGCCAGGATCACTGCAGCTTCAGTTCCACATCCAATCCCACTGGTGGAGAGCCAAATTTGCGCACAATCTCTTCTATTAGTGTGGTAGTTTGTTTATTTGCTGCTATATAAGGAACAGCCCAGCAAAATTTCTCTCAAGCAATTTTCTTCAGAATATCCTGTTGCTTCTCATTTGGATTTTTTTCCTATCAACATGCACCTTTACCAAATAAGACAGTTAACACTTAACATGACACAAAACAATTATAAATTACACAGAATTGTGTTGAAATCAGACTGCCTCCTTTCATACATTTTTGAAGATAATCTGTCTTTCTGACACACCTTTCTGGCTGCTTTTTGTTGGGGGGAATAATACAGCACAGAAATACACTGTTGAAAAATGTCAGCTTCCAATACCTTCCTCAAAAACAGCAATAACCTTTTTCTACATGTAATTGCACTAAATTCACCAAAAGCACATAATGGACAGGAATACCAAATGAATCACAGCATTTCTATATGAAACAGCTGTTCCATAAACTGGCCATGATGATTTTTGACTATATGACTGCATCTGTAGTTTGGAAACAATTAGCCAGAAGCAATTATTTATCTTGAGTTGTCACACTTGTTTTATCAGCTCTTTAGGGGGTTCTCATGTAATCATAGAACTTGCAGAGCTGAAAAAGCAGGATTTTCCTGCTCCAGTTGGACCAAGAAATAAAATGTAAATCAGTGACAGCATGTTTAAACAAAATTTGTACGATCCAATTTCATCCATCATTTTCTTCCTTTCCTTGTTAAGACAAAAATATTGCATGCTCTCAAAGACTCAGGAGATCTCCAAATATATTTAGTAGTCACACCAGTATACTGGAATCAGGAGAATGAAAATAAAATCCATCCTTCATTGCCTCATACTTTCCAGTCCTCTAATTTGCAGTGGTAAATTTGAAATCTGAATTGTCTCATTTTTCAGAAAGCACTGAGCACTCCCCAGTGCCTTTTGCAGCCACTGGGACGTGTAGCTGTGACAGTCAACACCTATGCAAATCTGTGCCGAGTTATCTGCAGTGAGACAACTAATGCAGCTGAGAAAAAAAGTTGCTTTGCCATCTCACAAGGGAATGAAATCTCTATAGTGAGCTGCTGGCTCTGTTAGAGGTAACTCAACAACATTACGATAATGTAAGCAGCCTTAGGAATAGGCTAAAAGTCATTAGGAGGTTGGTTTCCAAAACCTATCAAGAGACACCGTCATGCATTCAGGAAATCATGTTCAGGTTTTATAAACCACAAATGCAAATAAGGCCTGGCAAGCTTTATACTGTGAACACATAAATAGATTTAGCATATGTAAGCTATTGTCTAGTTCAGCTGGAGAATTAATACTGTCCAGGAAAAGATATACCAGTGTAGTAAGAAGTTTCTTAGTAGCATGAGGTGAACAGTAACCAGGACAGACGTGTCAAGCCTTCTAATTTCACATTTCTGAAACAAGAACCAAGATACAAATGCCTCAACTATGCTGTTGACATTAGACCTCATTTTCCAGGATACCCTGAGCAGTTAGCAAAGTGTGCATAGCTGCACAAACGAACTTGTTGTTGCTTGTTATTAAGTTATCTGGCTGCTTAGGTATGGGCCACAATCTCTGGACAGTCACTCTGAGCACTCAGTTCACAAGCAATAAACATAATTTTTCGGGAAACTAATAAGGTTCAGACGTTAACTGCTCACGTATGTATTAAAAGGCTATTTCCTTTCAGAGCTGAATTCAAACCACCCATTTGTGCTCACACAGTTCTTTTTAAATTAACTTCTTTATTTTATCTATAACCTTTTTTTGCCTTTTCTTTCAGAAGCAGCTTTCGAACATGCAAGAAGACTGAAGATCTGTTTGTGCTTTCTCCTTTGAAACATTCACCAGCCTCCTGTGCTGAATCCTGATTCACCAGGTCCTGCACGCTGCCAGGCTTGTGTCCTCAAACAGTGCTAGCAGGACTCCTGCTCTCATTCCACTCGTGCTTTCTGGACACAACACGTTTTACAGAAATGGGGCTCTGGGGCTCAGCTGCTATAGGTGCACAGGACAGGCAAAGAGCTGAAATGCACCTCATCCTGAATGCCAGACACGAATACTCTGCCTCACAGCTCAGGGGGTAATGAAAACCGAAGACACAAAGGGATTTTGCACTAGATTTCTGAAAAATCCAAGCTGAGCTGACAATCTAAGCACTTCTCTGTCAACAAAGGCTGTTTGGGATTTACAAACTAGCTGTCCCTCCTGAAGAGTCTGATTTATTTGGTATGCTTTGAACGATCTTAATGCATGCCAAGTTTTAATTCACAGCCATGGCATTTTGCATAATACCCGAATAGAGTATTTGCTTAGGAAGTGGTAGACCTGGATTCCAGGCTTTTCCCTGCTGAGGAGGGCTGAAACTACAGCTTCCACTTCCTGCAGGAAAATGCAGGAAGGACTGGGCCAGGCAGAGCCTACAAAGAAGCACAAACCTGGATCCCAGTGGAAGAGACCTGGGACCCAGTATCTGCTCCATGGGATGTTCAAATATCCAACATTAGATGGCATCTGGATTAAAAAACAAATACAAGCCAGAAATAATCAAGGACATAGAGGCTGGAACCAAGAATACATCACTCTTGGCCAAGCTCCCTAATCACTAGGTTAGATAATGATGCCAGTTCTCTTGGAAGACCTTATTTGCAATGTGCTGATGCAACTATATTATTTCAGTTCTGCAGCAGCTCGAATGCCATGAGGTATGTGTCCCTGTACTGCCCCTCCATGGCACAGTGCAGGCATACTTTCTTGTGTTTTATTGAGGCAGTCTAGTACAAACTATCTTACAATTTCCTGGGTCAGAGAGAAGTTATACGCAATAGTCAGTAACATTAATGTAGCTACTACTGCTTCACTATTATTATGCATTTCTAAATTGGGACTGTACATATCTTTGGTATCCATGGCACTGTCTGCACCTGCAGCAGGAATGCTTCCCATGTATTTTCAAATATGTTCTATGATTACACCAGTCATCCATTTAAATGGGGCATCATTCTCCTGTTTCAAGTAATATTTAATTAGATTGCAGAAAAAGGAAAGCAAAATTGAGAACTCCCTATCCAGGAATGAATACCCTAACGGATTTCGGAATAAATATCCTTGAGGATTTTAGAGTAAAGAAGATTTGACAAGGAATAGTAAGATGTTACAATTAATTTGCCCTTGTCTTTATTAACACATCTCATCCTCCCTACAACGGGGATGAGATTTGCTGGACAGCTGCATTTCCAGGTCAGCACTCTAAGATCAGGGAGTATGAAAAAGGCACTGCCTCATTCCTCCTCCCTGGATGGAGCCTTTGGTGTACAAGGCCTTCTGCCTACAGCCCAGAGTCAAGAGCCTCTCGGATGGAAAGGACATTTCACCCTGGCCTGTTGAAGTGGCTCTGAGCATAGCAGCTTTCATGAATCCTACCCTTGAGCCCTACTGATCCTATGGAGTATCAGGGCACCCAAGAGCTAGATGCCTTGTATCTCCTTAGAGAATTAGCCCTCAGTATTACTCTGTGCAATTCCCTATCTAACTGAAGCAGTTTGAGCATAGGTGCATTTAAACTTGCAAAGCACTTGGATTTCATATGGATGGAGAAGCACCTAAGATTCAAGTATCACAGACAACTAGATGACCTCCTAGGAGAACATGAGTTTACCTTACCTGGTTCTCAAGACAAGCCACTTGACCAACAATGAGTAATTGTGCATGGGTTAACTACCATTCATTTTGTCTCAGTGGAAATGTCAGACACTTGCAAATAACCAGGAGATACAGTAGTGCAGCATTAAAAGCAGGCCACCACAGTTTCCACGAGAAACATGTATTTATTTGACATTAACCTGTCTTTGACTCACAGTCCACAACAGTTAGATCATTTCCAAGGAAGTCTGATACTTTGAATGTGAAGTTTTTAAAACTTGCTGTTATGGCTGTGCTATTATTGTGCAGCATGCATTGCTTGCACAGCAAGATTAGAGATCCATTTCCAAAATTAGGGTCAAATTTATAAACTCGTATACTGTGCATTGTCTCTTATTGTAATAGGATTTTTCCCTTCATACTCTTTCCTGTTTAATGCAAACTGAAATTCCATTTCATCTTTAGTAAACCTTTCAGCCAAAATATAATTTTAACTAATAGAACCTCCATAAACACAATCAGTTTTATTATGTATGACTGCAACAGTCAGACCTTGATAATAACACTTGGCATGACTGGCAGCAACAAGGTAACCATGGACACTGCTCTTATAAAGAAGAGATAAAAAATTACATACCAGTAATTTGGAGATACTTCTTTTCTCTTGAAAGGGAAAGTGCTAAAAAAATGTATATTTACAGTTATATTCCTTTGTCAGATTCCATGCCTTCTATTAGTAACATTAATAATGTTATAGTTTTAACTGTGGTGCTTGGAAATACCAGCCTGAGGTCAGGCATACTGAGGTCAGAGTGCTGTCCAAACAGAACTAATGATCCTTGTCATCAACACCCAGAGTCGAAACAAAGAAGACAAACAAGAGTTGAAGAAAATTGGTTTTACCTCCATTTCTCATATAAAGGAAAAGAAGCACGAGATGACAAATCTTTAACTAGTACAAATCAGTACAACCTCATGGACTTTGCCATCTTTGGAGTGACTGTTTTTCTGTATCTATCAAGCACAGTAAAGGCCATCAAAAGCACTCAACTAATCAGTCCTGCACAAGCAAAACTATATCCATGTCCTCACTAATCTTCTGCGTTACTTATAAATTTTTTATAGACATATTTTAAATAACAGTATTTATAAAGACTGACCATAGAGCAGACCGTTTTGCTGACATTTTTACTGTCTACAAAACCTCGTGAGTTCTGGAATTCCAGCAAATGGCATACCTTAAAAAGCACATCAATTTTATCTGTGCATTTTCCTAGCCAACTGGCCTCCTCTATTTTTTCATGAGTGTCATAAACTGGTATATGGGTTGACTCAACTCGAACCAGCTGTTTGTTTTCTTGATTAAATTATTTTTCTATCACACCCTGCTTGTGCCCTTTGCCTTTCTCCATACCAACAGCTTTGCCAGAGTAAATCTTTGCTGTTCAGTCAGATGCAAAAACAGCCTGCAAAGAAGGTTAGTGTCCTTTTTTGGTTAGGTATGCCTAGCCCAGACCGCAAAGTTCTGACTAGTGTGTCAGACTGTTTTTACATTTCTTATTCTGTATTACCAAAAGGTGTCTTTGAATCATTAGGTCATCTACCTGTAAATAAGCCAAAAAAGATATAATGCTAAAAATTAAATCATGTGGCACAATGAATATACTCTGCTTCAAATATGTACAATATTATATCCTCACACTCCCAGATAATTTAAAAGAATCTTTCCAAGATTTTCTGGGTAGTCTGAATCCAGGCAGATTAAAAATGATACAAAAGATAAAAAAGGCAATAAACCTGTAGCTCACCGTAGCCCATGGAGTGCTCCATAACACTTGTTGGTTTGAAATTACTTATGTTGCAGTGACGAGCAGGTGTCTGCGCTTTCACTCGGAAACAAAGACTGAATTATTAACTCTGCTGTTGAGACAGTGTTTTAATTTCTTGCATTACATTCACTTGGAAGTTCAGCACCTAGCCTGTAGATGGAGAGAGGGAGGGCTGTGGTTTCTATGCTCACTGGCTTTCCCCACAGAGTTACTGCCTGAACTTCATCCGAAACTCAGCCCTGCAGTTCTCAAGACAAAGCAGGACACAGAGTAACAGCGTGGCATATGCTTAACTGAACAGGTATTCCCAAAGGCACATTCTACTCTCAGCCATATAGTTGTAATTTGGCAATATGTTTTTGAACTTCTCTGTATATTGGTTAGAAGAATGTTAGACCAGAAGCTTCTTACCTGATAGGAACTTCTGAGTGTTGATGCCATTGAATAAAGGAATTCAGAAAACAAAGTTATTTTCTTCTGGTTAGTGGCTGATATCACCCCACTGTATTTATAGAACTGAAAGCCTGCTCAGTATCTCTGACACTTATGTCATTTCCAAAGCCTAAGTCATATGGCTGAGACATGCATGTTAAAAAGAGAACCTAATTTTACTTTCCATTTTCTGATCACTTATAATTTTGAACACAAGTATTGATACAACAAAGTTATCATCAGAAGAGAGGAAATAGACTTCTGTCACACAATTAGAAAGGATTTATATACTAAACCTTCAAATTATTATTTCCAAATAATTCAGTAATAAAATGTGTATCTGTATGTAAGAAGAGAGATAATGAGCTGTAAGTATTGGCATATGTATTCTTATCCCAAGAGGACTTTTAAAGAATTATTATTCTGTAAGAAAGAGGAAAAAATTGAACTCAATACCTTTACAGACAAATCCAATAGATAAGTAGCATGCTCTGCTTGTTGAAGTTTTCTTTATGTTACACTCAAAAAAAAAAAAAATTAAAATCATTGCTCTGAACTGAGGACATGGGCTCCACTGACGTTAACAGAAGTTCTCATATTGGGAGCAGAAATTCATCCTGCAAATACCAAGGTGGTTGCTTCTTCACTTGGCCCCTTAGTCTTGTTATCACTAACCACCCCTCAGTGTCTTTGACATGACACTGAAATGCCCAACTAAGGATGTATTCAAAGTCTCATTGCCTCAGCTTGAGTAACTTCCCAAACACCATTTTTCCTACCTTGTTGAAATTTTAACGAAAGGAATGAAAATATTCATATTTTGGCGATGCTTTGGCACAAGCACCAGACTGCAATTGCTGTGACAGTCCTACCCTGTGCTTATCAAGAGGGACGCAAAAGTTCTTGTGGACATGGCACACTATCTGAAATGAGGAGTTTATAAACTGTTCCCTGAAAAGCCAAGGAAATTATTTTCAAAGATCTTTAGGCACGTTTGTCATTCAGTCCTTCTCACTAAACAGATTTATACAATGTTTTAGTGATCTCAGTGTAGAAGATTAACTGATCAGCAAAACAAAAAAACACTAAGAAAAAAAAATTGCAGAAAACAAAAATGTAGTTTCTTGTAGAACTTTCAATGCAGAATGAGCCACTTTCCATGTAGTTATGCATTTGTTAGCACTGCTACAATCATAGAGAAACAGAATTTTGAATGAAGGAAAAGGCAGTAACTCTGCTCAGAATGAAATAGATCAGGCTCATCATAGGTGCTGTAAATACCTCCTACGAACATGATTTCATTCATACAATCATTGGGTTCAACCACTCACTGATAGGCCTCATTGTGTGTTTCCTGAATGTTTCTTTTCAGGGGTATTTCTTTGGAAAATTGTTTCTTCATTCAATATTTGCATCTAAAGAAGTGTATTTTTCCACTCTGAGAAAATTGGGAGATGAAAAAAAAACAACTCCGTTATGTCCCATTCCTTCTTAAAATTATCACTGGAGAAAGGATGGGATTTCAGTAAGATCTTAGCTGATCAGAGAATGGGATATAAAGAAACCCTCTCTGAGATGGTGGAAAAGGTCTAGCAGTAATGTTAAGGATCCAATCACTGGTTCTATCCATATATACACACTCAAAAATATAAGTAGATTTTGAACCAACAGAATTCAAGGGTTCAGAGCCCATTCTTGTGTATTCATAACAGAATTTAATTAGTATGAAGTTTAAACCCAACCCTTTCCACATGTATAGAGTATCTACATAGCCATGGTTCATCCTGTCTTTTTTTAAGGACATTGGGTTTTCTGGGACTCACTTTGGCTTTCCCTCTCACACAAACCTGACTCATCCTATTTCATTTTGCATATTGTCTTCAGAAAGAGGTTTGTGAACTTTCTCTGGATGCCACTTGTTTTCTGTCATCTTTATGTCAAAAAAAAATAAAAAAAAATGTACATGCCTAAGGATGCTTCCTTCCCAGTCTGGTTTGCAACTTTGGACTGTCAAGAGGGATTATATATTTCTGTCACAGGGCAATTTTTGCACTGGAAGGTCTTATATTTCCTTAAACCACAAATCCACTGCTTTATAGCACTTACCTATACCTTTGATTGAGCATGAGTGAGCTAGCAAGTGCTGGGGTCTGGCACAGACTTCCTTATGGTCTGCAAGTTTCCTTTCAATAGAAAAACAAAACCACCAGCAGCCTTAAGGGAAGAAAATAATAGAATTAATAACAGATTCCCAAAATGAAATGGCTTTCTCTATTGCCAGTTGCAAAGAGCAAAGATGTATTAACCTGGTTCAGCAGTTTTGGTAGTTGGGTGATAATGCAACTGTTTGCATACAGCCCAGTTCATATGGGTAACATGATAAATGTTCCAGAAGACAACATCTTGTTTTAGCAGGTCAGACCTAGTACAAACATATCTTCACAGCATGTGTAGACTTCACAAACATGAGAGGGTGGCTGAATGTTTGTATTGATTGTTTTACTGGCACAGTACTATTGCATAGCTTGGGTTCTTTAAATAGAGGTGAATATTATTTGTCCGGTCATTTCATAATAAGCAATATGCCATATCAAACGTTCTCAGGCTGTATAAGAAAACATTAATTTACATCACTAAGAACACCTGATACTAAGAAACATCTTGAGAAATATTACTCAATGTATACAGAGTGAGGATATTTCCTTTATGTGTTAAAGAACACCTCACTTATAAGTAAGTACCTGTGTAAGCATACGTAGCAAAGTACTAACACCTCAAAAGTCAAGAGGCCCTCAGGAGGATGGAGAGAGAAGCCCCATCCATTCAGACCCCATCTCTCCCACCACAGAGGACAGCACCTGGAGAATACCAAATCAGCAAGTGGTCAAAAAAACTCACTTCATGCAAACACATCTAGAATTCAATGCCACAGGACATCAACCACTGAAATACTGCAGATAGTTCCACTGCTTACACAATGTGAAAGCAAAAGCTAATCAGAATTCATGCCATGCAATGTAAAATCTCAGGGATGAGAAAATGACCTTTCTTTATTTTCTATATTGTGGTGATAGGTGTAGCACTCAGCACAAGATAACTGCTTACCTTAAAGTGTGCTGCAGTGGTCACCTTCCAATGATGTTACCAGGTTAATGGTTTCAGTAGGCACAACAGTTCCTGCTGCTGTGATACACAACTCTCCAAGGACACACCATTGACATAAATTGTAAGTTACAAATGTTTGGTCCTAAAAATTTGCTTTATTTCCACTATCTTTCATTCAAGTATTTTTCCAACACATTAAGGAATGCACTGCACATCTCTAATGCTTTTTCATTTTTTGGAGTATGTCTTTTACCCAAAATACATTAAAGTAACATTGCCATTAATAGATTATGAACCACTAATGTAATTATCAGTTTAAGCAGCAGCAAAAAAACAGAATCCTTGTTTTTTATTTAAATTACACTAATCCACTCACATGTACCATTATAAAGAATAACATCCTGCATCTTTTAACAAAATGACTTAGAACTTCACTTTTCTGAATCTTAGTAATTTAAAGGGGGGGGGGGGAAAGATTAAAAATGGGGAAAATTATGGTTTAAAATATCTTTATTGTCTTCAATACACTATAATTTTAGTTTAGATAATGTTATTCTCCTAAACTTTATACCGTGTTAATTTTTTTCTACTTGCATATTTCTTTCCTCAGGTACAGATCATGCATTTCACCCATCTTTTGTTTCTACTTGAAGGCTGAGTTTTCCTAGGGACAGCTTTGTTCAGCAGCAAGCAGGCAGTCATTTTAGCTTTTTCATTCCCCTTACCCCCCATTCTCAGTTATATTCAGTTTTTTGTGGATATAAAGGATACCTCTCAGGTGAGTTGAGACACTATTCATAACATCTTTCTGCCAACCCCCACTGAAATAACAATAATCAGAGACAACGTGTCCTTGTTCTTTCCTTGCTACCAGAACATTCAAGATTGACAACTCTATACCGAGTTGCTCAGTTAATCATACATGTTCTGGTAGAAATTATTACCTTTATTACAAAGCTGTGTATAGATAGAACTAAATGCTCATCTTTGCAATAAAGAATGTGCTCTTGTGTAAAATAATTACTCCATTATCTGGTGTGCTTTAAGTATTGTGAAGTTGCTAGTCCTTTTTCCTATTCTGTGAGGATTATAAAAGAGAACTTGAATTTCCAAAGTACAGGATTTAAGACTATCAATTATTTCCTTTTTGGGTCCCTCCCTTTCCAAAAGAAAATAATCTCCTCTGAAGAAGGTGTCATTCTTATGACAACAGAGGAAGTGCAATATCACACATTCAGTCAGAACGTTAGACCTGATTCAAAGTCCAAAAATTTGAAGTACATGGAAAATATCCTATTAACATCAGCAAGCTGTTCATCAGCTCCACTGAACAAAAGCTTCCCCTCACTTAAGGTCCTGCTGATAGCTGTCAGGCCCTTAAAATTTTTGACATCCTGGTCCAGTTATATCAGCTCTCAGACTAAGATTTATACAGTTTTTCTTCTCGTCTTTACTGGTTAGGTATATTCAAGTCCTCCTTCCTTGCTTCAGAAGCATGTTTTATATAGCTTAACTTTTAGATATTTACTTCAGCTTGTTAAAATTACAAGCACGATAGGGACCATGCCAGCATTAATATCCAAAGTCATATGTCTTTTAAGATACATAGATTTCTGAAACCAAATAATTTACCCCATGCCTTGCAATCCATGTGATACTAAAACTTGAAAGAAATTACTGTTGTGTAATTATCATCTCCTGCAAAAGACAACCACTAAAATAACTTACAACTCTGAATGTTAGATGAAGCCAAACTCATTTACGCCTTCAGAAACATCAGGAAGTTCTTTGATTCGATAAATACTCTTGAGAACTGATGGTCTAAACAAGGCTTCCCTGCCAGTTGTCCTCTTTCATAAAATAAAGCATCACAGGAGCATGCCAAGTAAAAACAAAATTAAGACAGTTGCGATCACCAGGTGTAGACAGAAAAGAAATAAATTCTCCAGGACAAAAACACAAAACAGGAAATCCAGCCAGGAAAATGACAGTTAGGTAACAGACCCTACAAGTATGGCAGATAAATGAAAGAAAATAACATATAACATCACCATATATAACATCATTATAAGTAACATATATATCATCAGGGAGGTACTGCTGTTCCCCCACAATCCAACCCAACTACTTCCATTTTTTTGCATCCAGAATCAGCATGGTAAAGGTTTTTGATTTAGAAGTGGAAGCTGAATGGAAATCACAGCTGAAAACAGAACTGCACTGGAAAATATCCCAGTCCAGCTGAGTACTGAATACTTATCCCCCCAGAGCAGAAAAAAGGCCATCATCAAGACTAGTCCCAAAACCACAAACTTTCAATCCTCTCTTCTCAAAGACAGCCAACAAGAATAATTCAACCCACATGAACCAAAGCTGAAATATTTTCTCTGCCTGTGCCCAAAAAGATGAATCACAGTAAGAGGTACCCAGCATATTTCACGAAGGATTGATTTTTGTTTTTCTACAATCTGTAAGTGATACGGCCGCAAGCTTCCCCCACAACCATCACACCCGCACCAGCACTACAGAAATGCAGTCAGAGTTCAGATAAAATAGGTAAAGTCAGCTGAACCCAGGAAAGACAAGCTGAAAAAGCAGCAACAGCCATAGCATTCATCCCAACATTCCCACTCCCCAGACAGACCTGTTGACGTTGCCAGTGCAAGGGATTAGCCCGTGCTGTCGTGGCTGGCTCACATCCAGCTCTTGTGTTTCCTGGTGCTGCACTAAGGGGCAATGGAACAGCATGGCATGCCATTGCAGTCAGCAGGAAACACTCCTGTCCTTTGGAGCAAGGGGTCTTTCTGGACACATTGGCTATAGCATTTTCCGAATAGTCACTGTTACTTTGAAAGACATACCAATATTTTGATCCCAGATGAATGCATTCTGCTCCTCCAGCTCATTAATGCCAATCTCTTCTACAATAAATAAGCTCTGTAGCTGGTCTCCACTGGCCTTTCCTGGATGATTTATGTCATCAGCTTGCAATAAGTCATGCTGAAGTTTCCTTGCCCTAGATTCACTCCAACATTGTAACTAGTTGGGTGACTTCTTTCCAGTCTTTCAAATCCATTATTCAGCAAGCCAGTGCTGATGATGCACTTTCAGCCAGGTTGCTTTCATCTTTCATTTTATTAAATGCAAATTGGATTTGAAAATGAAGGTGGACACTGTTGTAATCATACTGGCAGGTAACAGTGTTATTCAGCTGTCAACAGAATTCAGCCTAAATAGATCATGGCTCAAGAAAAAAATTATATCAATGACTTTGCTTTGCTTGTATTTAAATATTACATCAAACTTATACTGTCACAGGGGACAAAAAGTGAGCATAAGTTGCAAACAGCATTCTTACTCTACATCCTTTCTCTTTTCCCTTTCTCTTGTTCCTTAGTAAACCCAAGGGGAGCTCTTAAAGTGTGAAATTTGTGCATTGTTTGCCAAAAAGGTAGCAGGATATTAAACCAGACAGCACCAGTGCCACAGGGTCCCACTTCATATTACTGGTTTAGATAAAATAACTAATTACATGTGTAAAGCATGTTAAGAGCATGCTTTACACATGAATACTCCTAAGTTCCAGAGAGCTAAAAGTAAATCAATAAAAAACACTAGATACAGATATATACCACTGATACCAATTTTCTGGTCTGTATGTTACTTGTAATAACACAGTGGTCTGCATTTATCAAAGTATCTATTAATAACTAACTATTGTATTAACTATTCTGAACTATATTGTATTAACTATTTCTGAACTTTATGTGATCATAGCCTTATGTAAAGTACAATCCAGCTGTGGCACAATCAAAAATATCAATGAGTATTAACTAGACTTTAACAATGACTTCATGAATTGGATAGTGTTAATTTTTCCTACCTTTGCTAACATTTTAATAATAAGGAACATGTCAGTGCTCAATGTTCTTTGTTATTAATGTGAAAATATGCCAAGGCTTTCATTAAAGTGTAGTAGATATATGTTTGATGGTATTTTTTGTGAAGGGACAATTATTCCCTACAAGGAAGAAGGCAATGCAGCCTACAATCCCTCCAAAGAACAGACTAAAACCTCTGAAATGTCTCGACACAGGACACAGCATTTAGCACAGATGGAAAAATCTTGGTTTTTCTTTAAGTGATGACATTTTGTTAACAAGTGGCAATGCCATTAAGAAGATGGGTTAAATATCTGGCTTGAGGTCTGGCAAGATGCACCCAAAGCTTTGGGTATGGCATCAGAATCATTCCTGACATGTCTCATTTATTCTGTTCTTCTGTGCAAGCACCAAAGTATGTTGTCAAGTGTCTAATTGTCTCATTTCAATTGCAGCAAGCAGTTTTCTCGCCCACTAAAGAGCTATAATTTTGTGCACTCGCCACTTACTACAAATGTTGTCAGAAATGAAAATGAACAAGTGGGAGAAATATTTAAACCCTGCCACCGTTCCAGTGAACAAAAAATCAGAGGGGGTCAATAATCCTGTTTGTGTGGTCAGAAAGGGTACTCAGAATCTTGTCTTGCCTCTCTCCTAGCCAAGACAGAAAACTCAGCAGTGCAGCCCATTCACACCAGGGTCCCTCCATACCTAAAGGATTTCAGAGGTGGCCACTGCCCTACACTGGGCCGCTGCTTCCTCCATTCCTCTGCAAACATTCCCTGAGAAAACTGAAATAAAGTTTCCTCCATCTGCCAGAGAAAATTGCAACTAGATAGACAAAAGTCAGAACAAAGCCGGGTCCTGCAAACTGATCTTTGGCTCAAGTATCTTTACCCCTCCAACAGCTGTAGAAGTACGTCAAAATGCCCCCTCAAGTTCTCACGCACCTCTATGGCAACAGAGTCCCAAGCAAGTTTGGACTCAGGTGTTTTACAGTTCAAGGATCTTGTTTATTTCAGGTGGAGAGCAACGAATTTATAGCATTTTGCATACATACATATATATATGTATGTGTGTGCTTTCATTTGAAAAAGTCTTATTTATTTGAAGAAATTCAGATTAGAATTGGTTAAGGTTTTTTTAAATTTATTTTTATTTCTTAACAGACCATTGAAGAACATAATAAAGTTCTTGACATGTATCTGGTATGATTTCTGCCAGGCTGTGTATTCCATCTCTAACAGAGTGCCTCAGTCTTTGTGTCACAAGAAAAGTCACTAATATATCTAATAAGGATTCTAATACATGTCTACTCTGACAGATGGAAGTAAGGCACCTTTTTTTTTTTTTAAATGCAAATTATTAAATAAACTTTAATGTCACAGCTCACTCGGCTCACAATCCCTTTACTGTGTCAAGGATTTCTTTGCGCATAGACATACTTCAGTGTTGGGGACTGACCTATTAAGAAACACCTACCTTCCCGACTGATGTACAGCAGACGGAGAGCTCTGCTGTGATTTAAATCATGATCCTGCAGCAGAGGGCACTGTGAAAGCACCATATGACACAGCCCTGCACAGAAGGAGCTGGAAAGGGAGAAGGGACATCCGCCCCAGAGGACATATGTGCCTCCTTTCCTGATGCTTCTCTTATTTCCCTTCCTGGAAAGGTTTCCCCTCTGAGTAGGCAACCAGGAGGCAGGCTGGTTTATCTCATCATGCTCCTAACAACAAAGCTGACTGAGTCTTTACTGAATAGCTGCTGTCAATGAAACCTCCTTCCAAGTGAAATCTCTCATGTGCTGGCTCATGACTAGTGTAGACAGCCCATCTCTCCAGACTCTGCAGCTGGTAGCTCTGCTGAGATGGACGGAGAGCTATAAAACTGTGACTCTGGGAATCAGCACACACACTACCAGCAAATGACTCATGCCTATACAACCAATGGATATGACTGGTCTATAAAGTCTGCTTGGGACTATGCTGGCTTAACTTTCAAAAGATCCTTGGGAGCAACAACGCCATTAAAACACAGGTTTTATAATCAGTCATTTTCATTTGGAAGCTGAAGGCAGCTCTCCCCTGCTCTGCTTTTATATTCTGCACTATCAGATATTCCCAAACAACCCACAAAGTGGCTAAGCCTGCAGAGCTGAGATAGTGAATATTTACAGCAGTGCTCAGCAGCCAGCATCTCTGAATCTATCAACAGCTCCTTGCAGATGGAATCAACCCTGTCTTTCTCCCTTTGAACAAGTACTTTAAAAAATAATTTTAAAAAGCAAATGAACTATTGCAGAGCCATTAAAAGAATTAAATAATCCATAAGAAGCAGTAAAATGGCACAATAAGGAACACTTAATGTATTAGAAAAGTCAGTTGTGTGTGGACAAAGGCTGGCTGACAAATGAGAACAATATTTGTTCACTGTGACTGATCTACAGCAGACCTACAGCCAATGGCACCAGATGGTTGGGCTGTTTTTTTGTAAACACACCTCTTCTAGAACCAAAAAAGCCTGGTTAATCGACCATGGATCATGGTCCTATAAACTAAGCAAAGCTGTGCCTGCCCAGCACTGTTGGCTGACAGTTCCCACTGGGGAAGCATTAGAGAAAAGTTCCTGGGTTCTTTGGGAGGCATCTGGATTCACTGGGAAGCACACACAAAAAAAAAAAAAAAGAGAAATGGAGTAATTTTGACTGTGGATCAGGTGATACAGAAAAGATCATATTCAACTTTGCATGCCTGTGATGGAGAATACATTTGATTTGAATGAGCAGGCTTCACTTTTAACTCAATATTTTCAGTCTTTCACCCAGAACACAGGCATATAGAGCTAAAGAGCTGTGCAGCTGAGAAACCTATCACACAGAGTGGATTTGTTGGATGATAACCATGAAAAGGACATTGATTCTTGGTTTGAACTGTTATTTGACAATAACTAATAGTGTTCTTAACTCTAGCACTGTGATGGTATTTAATTCATAGATTTCAAAGAGCTTTTCTACAATATAGAGGATGAAAGAAATTTCCAAAGCAAATAGCCATAAAATATTCATCAAGGGAAAACTGACTCTAGTTGTTAGTCTGCAACAGCCTTCCCAACCCGTGGAACACATTAATTTGTTCATTGGCACATCATCACAGCTAACCCTGCGATCAGCCACATGAGTATTAATGACTTGATTAATGACCAGCAGCAGAGCAGCTCCATTCTGTACAACATATAAGAACCAATTTCTAAGAACTACAATCTAGCTGACACTGTCTTGAGGTATAGAATAAATGTCTGGGAATATTTTTTCTTATACTCACAGAGAATAAGCTTTCTCTGACCACAAGATGGCCCTCATAGTATACTGTCTGTGCTACGGTATACAACATCCTTGCCTTGTTTATGATGCATAGCTTGTAATATTCTGGCTTCACTTTTTTTTGTTTGTTTTTTTTTTTTGTTTGTTTGGTTTTTTTAGTATATATATATATATATAAAGTTTCTTTCTTCTCTGTTACCTTTTGTTAGCAGAAGACAAAGCAAAATTCCTGAATCTGTCAGATAAATTCACAGGCTCTGGTGGGAGTGCACACTGGCCCAAGCACAGCCACAAGCACATCTCACCACCCACTGCAACCTCTGCACGTCCACACATCCCAAAGTACAACTATTGTACATCTATGGCTACTGTGAAAAAGTCAGTTTTGTGTATCTGGAGAAAAGTCTTTTCCTCATTGCAAGGGCTGGCTGCCCCCAGGTCAGATGCTGGCCGAGCAGAGCTCATCCTCGTTCTCTCATCAGGATATTTTGCATCTCCTGCTTGTCATTGTTTTCTCAAGGATTCTTGGTATTCCTTCTGCAGGCACATTCGACCCAGCATTGTTTCATTTCCTGTGTTTTCTCCCCAATAGCTGTATGATCAGGCACAGTGACATCAAGTAAGGAAACTAAATTGTTTCTTTCAGTCTCTGGCTTACACTGGACCCTCTGCAGCCTTTAGCTGTAGTGACAGGGCTCAGGTGCCTCTCTTTTAAGGCTGATGCCAGTCTAGGATTTGGGAATTTCATAAGAGCACTTCCTGAGAGTTTAGCTCAAGATGATTCAAAGCAGACCAATATGTTAAAGACCTATATATTCTTCTGCCTAGAAATCTTCTTGTTTCCTGCCTGAACGTGTTCAAAATTTTAAAATGGGAGTGCTACAACAAGGAGTTCCAGAGGGAGAAAGGACAATCCCAACTCAGCCCAACTGAAAGGCTTTCTAAAATCATGGAAACATGGGATTGTTTTATGACCATGTGATGCTGATTTGGTAAAGTGTAAGGCTATCCCACAACAAGATGGGGTACCACTCACACTTCAAGCGTGTCTCTTGAGTAAAAGATCAGCAGTAATTCATGCTCCAAATATTAATGAGATATGACTATTTCCAGTGGACTTCCAGTGCTCCAAATTGGTGACAAGCACAATTTAAAAAAAAAAAAAAAAATCATTACAAATTTCAGATGAGAATGTGTTGTTTCTAATTCCACCCTGTGGGGGCAAACTTTAGGACTTCTCTGTTTCCCATAGCAAGAAAAGCAGTTGAAAGCCTTTCCATCCTTTCTAGATGTGTAGGGCTTAACAGGGGAAAGGAACTTGAGTGTTGAGGTTTTTGGGATGCCAAACTTACCAGCTTCACACTCTCCAACTTCAGCCTGTCACTCACATCTGATCTGTGCTCACAAGCTAAAATGCAAGTAACTCAGTCAGTGATGCTAGTCTTAAGCAATATATTTGTTAAAAACATCTGTGTAGCTGATTACTGATCATATATCATTCAGAACAAAGAAAAGCTTATGTGAGGTATTAGAAAAGGCCCAATAATAAGACAGTTCTTTAAAGAATGAAAGATGCATCTTTGATCAGTTCCAGAAAACTTAGCAAAAGCATTGAAGATACACTGAAACAATTATTTCTTGATTATCATCCCAACACATAATTTGAATACAAAAGGAAAGCACTGTGCTCCATTAAAAAGCAATACATTTTGGATCTGTAAAACCAGAAATAATTATTTGTAGATAGATAACCTGACAAAATCAGCTATAGCTAAATAATACAGCTATAATTTAATGCAATCAGTGTACCCTTTAAACTGCTGAAGATGTTGACTGATGCCAGTAGCACAAATTAAGAGTTCTCCATAAGGAATGAAATCTAATTCCCTCCTTCTCTAAGAAAAAAAAAAAAAATATTTGTACAGCTTTGAAGAACTGATCCATGATACTTTCATGGCATATCAACTCTTAAATTTCTGACCTATAAAAGAGTTTGGAATACCAAAAGAAGAACAAGAATTACACAACAGCCATATATCAGACCAAATTCAGTTTAGCTCTATATTGCCCCCTGAGTTAGTGACTATGCAACAAAGGGTGGAAGAAGGGAGGAAAAATCCTCTCAAGAAGTTCTTTCCCAGAACTATTACTGCTGCTACTGGACCTGAGCTTTTCTGGTACTGAATTCAAAACCAAAGGCTGTGTATTTCTCTTAGCATAATTAGTTAACACACACACATCAGTAGCAGGCTTTCACAGCCCCAAGCAGAGGATGGCCATTGATTTATAAAGTGCAAAATCTCCCCAGCAAATCTGGATCTAAAAGAAATTTCACTTGATTTCATGACAAATTTGATCATTAGCTGCAAGATTTTTCATTGGGTTTATTTTAAAAAAAATAAATATTCTTTAAGCTCTTGCATAGATTTGTAAGTCACAATGAGTCAAGCTCTGCGAGTGTTTGCATGAACTAAGAGTACACGGAAACGCAGCACCCTCACATGCTTACAATCAGTAACCTGGCTTCGTGTCTTCGGTCTGGCAGAGTCTGAGTTTGAGCTTTTAGGTCCATCTAAATGCAAACCATAGAGGGGGCAACACTCAAATCAGAAAACAAGTCAGCAAATCCCTACAGAAGCTGTTCTTCATTGGTTCATTCCAGTGTCAGCAAAATGTGTCTGGATCTAGACCTGAACTGGACTTATTCACTGTTGCAAAGAAAATGTATTGATGACAATTTCTCATGGCTCCCTCTAATCCTCTTTTTTCTATATCCCACACACCATACTGTTCCTCCTCTCTAAATTAATTTTTCTCAAAAATTGGCTCCCCACTTACTCTTCCTTCACCCTCTTGAGCAGGATGACGTTTCCTTTACTATGAAGTTCTATGGGCTCTGTAATTTGCAGTTATGGATATATAAAATAATATTTTTAACATTGTTCTCTATGTGATTTCTCTAGACCTAACTGCTAAGCAAACTCTTTGGTGTTAGACTTTACATAAGCTGGAAAACAGGTATCACAGATGAAAAAGCTTTAGGTATGAACAGCAAGAGCCCTTGCACTGTAATATTCAAGGAACCAACAGGCTATAAAGCAGCTGGGCAGAAGTGGCCCTACTGCTTCTGGCAACCCAAGTGGAATAGGAGGAGAAAGAAGATAAAGGGTGTCCAACAGCTTTAAGACTCATATTAATTTTTCTTTCTCTTGAGAGAAATGAATACTTAGAAGCTTTTCCAGGGAACCATCCATCATGCTGAAAATGTGGTTGACAGCTCTTTTATGGAAGAAAAAATTAAAAAAAAGAACCTTATATCAGATTGTATATCCTCTGCCCAGAATGGGACCAAAGAAATGATACTGAAAGGCATGACAGTCTTCATGGAAAGAGATTTCCACTCTTCAAACCATTAATACACTGGATGCACAAATCAGTAGGTTTTTTTCTTTTGATGTCAATGCAGTCTCCACGGCACAGAAAAGGAGCCTGGATATCACTGAAAAAAACTTGTCTGCTGCACACTGCCTGCTGCTCTTATGCACTATAAGTCACTGTGAAATATATCCAGACCAATTTATGTCACTGTGCTGCCTCCGCTGCTTGGCTGCAGAGACAGGTGTATTAAAGACAGAACTTTGGCTTTATATGCTCTTCATGATTTCCAAGCCATCTGCTAAAAGGCAAAATAAATGGGCTCAGTCTGCATGCAAAATTAAGCAATAAAGGTGGGAAAATAATGTTATATAAAAGTACTTAACCAAAATTAATATAAGCATGAGTCTGACTATCTCTGTGAAGTATAGTGCTCAAACAGGACAATAAACAGAAGAAAGCCACAGAAAAGTGTAAAAATAAAAATTAGTGCCAAATGAGTTTTACATAGCTTTAGAAAGAAAAGATGCAATTAAATCACTTCAGGCTTTTTTGAGAATAGTATCCATAAAGGTACCAGTAGCAGGATATAAACACCCGCTCTTTAAAATCCATTGTTTTTTCTTTAAAATTCATTGTTTCGTTTAATAGAAAAAGGTACTTTCAAACTTCAGTTTAATCCAATGTGAGATTTAGTTTTCAGATGGAAAATAGGATGACCTGGAAAAACTACCTGTTTAGGGAACCTATTACTTGATTTTCAACCTGTTTAAGACATGAGTTTCAACCATAAACTAAACTCCATCCCCAGGAACTTTGATTAAAAAAAAAAAAAAAAAGCCCAGAAATCTTTAGAACAGCCTGCACCATTGTTAGTAGCTTTCAGCATCCCAGCTCCTGCAGCTTTCTTCTACTGCTGAAGTAACAAAAATCCAAAATGATTGTCCAATATCTAAAGCTAACATTTACTTGGAGCTACTGAAATTAATTCCTTTGCATGATAACTTGAATGATACAAGACACTATCATATTGCACACATCAATATTTTGCAGATTATTTCTCTTAATGTTGATAGTTTTACCACAGGTCTTCTATTGGCAGAAGAATATCAACACATAATTTCTCTATATCAACAGAGAATCACAGTACAAGAGGAAATCAGAGAGGAAGGAGTATGGAGAAAGTCCTGAGCATCTGCCCTGCACCAGAGTACAGGTCGATAGGGAGAAACCAGGGCATAGCATAGCAGCCTCTCCTCCTTGATTATCATTAAATGAAAACACTTTTTGACTAACCCATTATTCTTAATACACTATCTCTCCTTACTGTTATGACAGTACTAATTAAGAGTAATGCCAACAAAATTAATAAAAGTACATAAACAAAACCTAGCATAAATTTGTGAAAATCAGAATGAAAATTTAGTAACTTGACTGAATCTTAAGTGAAGTCGAGCCTGTCAAATATTATATAATGTCAATTAGTACTGCCTTGTTCTGCTATAATTATTGTGTTTTCCTGAGAAAAATACCACAGCTTTTCATAAACAATTAAATGTGTTAAAAATACAGTCTGACTTTTAAAAATCCACATAATTTTACTTGACCAATTGGTCAGTTTGAAGCAATACTTCTTTGTGAACGTCTTTAAGGTCAGGTCTTGTAAAATGGTTAGCTCTTCAGGGAATCCTCCTTGAAAATTATTTGCACTGTTGTTCTCCTACTCACTTCTCTGGAGAAATGTTATGTGTATATATATATGTATATATATAAATATAATAGATATACTCACATGCATGAGTATATTTATATACACATCCTCATATTCTGGTCTTGTAACATGGTGCTTTGTGGCTTGTGTCCATGGAAATGAACAGTTGCATTCATTCCTGCAACATCCATCACCGAAATCCTTCTTGATGCTGTGAACAAATAAACCAGTGGCAGCTCCTGGTTACTCTGCCCCTGCACTTGGCACAGGTGTGGGAAGTAGCTGACAGTGACAGTAGCACTTACTCGATTTACACACTCCCTCTACAGGGGCCCTGAGAGTCTCCTCAGCACCTGTAGCACAAGCAAGCAAATCTTAGGCACTGCTGCAGCACCTTGGACTCAGATTTGAGGGTTTTGAACAAAATCAGGAACAGATTTTGAAACAATTTGGTCCACTAAGCCCCACAAATGTGGCGCTCAGAGGAGGGCTGGGGAAATGTGCCATAGTAGAAAGGGATGGGTCCAGAGCACACAGAGAACCTTCCAGCAGAAACATCCTTCTGACCCAGCAAATATGTCCTTTTGAGACAGCCATTCCTCAGAGCTGCCAGTAAGGAGCCCTTGACTATCACATATTAACAATAATAGTGCAAAAAGGCCTGCATCAAGTGTGAGCATAGAGCATGTGAAGAGTCAAAATTAAAATGTTGGACATATCTGCATCTCTCTGTGAAAAAGAGCTTTTTTTTCAGTATTCCTGCAGCATCTATACTTATCAGTTATTTCCCTAATCTATGCCTTAAAAGTGTAGCCATAAAACTTCACTGTAGCCCTGACACCATTTTCTATTTCACTCAACATCAATCTTTTGCTGCTCCGACAAATGTGCTCCTCTCAGTGCTATCAGAGATGCTGCCTGGTGACAGACCCATTTTGCTCTTGCTTTGATGGTGCCAGGACATCAGAACAGATTATTTGCTTTTCTGGGAGCATAGTTTGACCTGCTGAGCACTTATTACTGGTAATGAAATAGAAGTAAATAACTTGATTTGGCTTCTAGGGCCAAAAGTGAATTTATGAGGCTGGCACCTACAGGGAAAAAAAAAAAAATAAAATATTTTCATTTATATACTGAAGATGTTTGTCTTTAGTTCCTGGCACAGAATTTGAATAGACCCCTGAAACACATTTGAGATTGAAATTAGTCTTTAATGTAGATCAAATGGAAGTCAGGGAACCCTCTGTTTTCAATATTTCAAAGATATCCTTCCTAAATTGCAATAAATGTTAGTACTCTCTTTCCAGACTAACCCTCAGGGTTCTCACATTAACCTATTTAGTCTCTCCTCAGACAGCGATTAGATAAAAGGCACCATTGTTTTGTGAATGTTTGATTCAACAAACTTTTTGGGCAATCTACTTTGCCAAGAACTTTGGGAAAGGTGAGACTAAAACCCTGTGGAGCTCAGAGTGCAAGGACAACACATTCTACTTCATCACAGCAGGTCTTCCTAGGGCATGCAAAGCATTTCTTCATTGTGGTTGAGGGAATCAAAGTATCCCTGCATATCACCATGCAGTTTTGATTGCCAGTATTGAGAAGTGAGAAGAAGAACCAGACCAGTTTCAGCAGTGGAAAAAAACATGCCAAAAGTGGGCTCAGGGTGACCTCTTAGATACTCTGAATTGGTGTGGCTGACACAGTAAGGCTGCACCCATGATGCTTGAAACTCATTTCTAGTGTTACATCTGTTTTACATGGTTCTGTGAGGTCCCTGCATTGCAGTTATCTTAATAAAATAGCTTGAATCCTAGAATATTATTTTGATTCTGTTTAGAATATGATTTTGATTTTAAAATAGAGTTATAGCAGCTATGAGAATATAAAGCACACTAAGGCCCTTAGGAATAGGTAACTAGTATGGTGTGTGCCTTGAACACTATAAGAATCGTTATGGACTCTGAATCAAAACAATGGGTACTGGTTATGGATCTTGATTTGAAACAATGGGTACCAGAAGAAAGTGGTTTTGGTTGGGAAGATTGGCCAAAGAAGAATCGAGCATTAGCCAAAGATAAAATGAGTATGCGCAGGGATGGAGTTCAATCAGCGGACACAGTGATGAAGACTATCAATGACCACCAGCGGACCCCCGTCCAACATAACCATGCATGCGTTAGAGACATTTGCATTTGATAACGATTTCCATGAAATAACATGAATATGCTAATCATTACCCTCCCCCCATTCTATTTAAATTGATCAGTAGAGATAACCAATGATTTCTGTAGAATAGGAATATAGGTAAGGTGAGGTAACTGAAAGCCAATCATTATTAAGGTCAAATTAAACTTTACGAATTTTGTTGATCTTATGTAACCATGACTCTGCTGAAAAAGTGTATAAATATGTTATGCTTTGTACCTGTCAGGGAACATGTCTTTGGTGGAGCTATCCCCCATGTTCCCCAGCGCTGGAATAAAGAAGTGCCTGCTTATCTGCTTTGTGTAGATAAGTTCTATTCACTATTGCGACCGCTAACACCTGAGATCTATCTATATAAACAGGGACTATTTGCTCAGCTCTGAAGACTGAAGGAAAAGATTAATTGACAGGAATTGGGAAAAGATTAGTAGAAAAATTATTCCCCTTGCTAAACATGAGGTTCGGATTCAGACTGCTTTTTATTCTGTCCAATAAATTCATAGCCAAAAAGACTGAAAGAAACTGAATTTGAACAAGACATCCGAGTGTTACAGCATACTAAAAATAAAAATTTAAAAAAATATATATATTAGGAAAGCTTAGTGGAGACCCCTGTACTGTCATGTTTCACTTTGTTTGCTGGGATCCAGTATTCATAGTAGAAAGTACATCACTTTACTGTATGGTACCTCTTTAGAAAGGAAGCTGCTTGCTTGTTCAGAAATATGACATAGTTATGCCAGAAAAACAAACAGAACTTTGAAGATCCAATATCTTGAAACATGTAGTTGCTATTTCCAGTTCTGACTTCCTTCTAGTTAGAGACCAAAGTTTTAAACCAAAATGTTTTGGGATCAATATTTGGAGAAGTGCATGCTGCCTCTGCTCCCAGCTCACTTTTGGAGCCTATGCAGTACAATTTCTCACAACTAAACAGCTACCCAATAAGGATCATCATTACATCTATTTAATCACTGCTTTCAAAAACACATACTTTCCAAATATCTTATAGAATGAAGAATTTCAGAATGTTATAAATTCTCAAAGTCTCTTCTCAGTACTTTCATTTATATCACTGGATGTTAATTCCATAGATTCCTTCCTGAACTTCCTAATCTACCTAATAGCAAAACTTTTTATAAAGGGTAGCATATCTAAACTGCAGCCTTGGACTCAGTTCCTACTCACCTCCTCAAGGATTTTGTGGATTTTCTAGTGACAGAAAACAGATGTCTTCAGAACAGAAGTTGAATTTTTAGGGCGTTTCCCTACTGAGAGCTCACAAGAACTTTGGACAAGAGACCCATTCGACTATCTATTATCTAGAACAAGAGACAATTCTATAGACCTATTTAAACACAGACATCTTAAACCTTTAAACTAAACTGTGCGATCTACACATTTACCCAGAGCAATGTTGGATACCAGAGCAATCTAGCTGGCATCTTGCTTCCAGTGCCAACACTGCTTTTATCACCTGGCACTGGTGGTAGAAGCTCTGTAAGAGGTAGCAACTGGTTTTGCAGAAGCTATCTGTTTTCTGGCCACATAAGAAATTCAACAGTTCAATTTATAGCATAAAATGAAACTTTGGCTATTTCTGGGTGGATGGTTTGTTTTATTCCCTTCAAGTCCTCACTTGCATGGGGTGTTTTAGGCATTACTTTTCCTTTGTGCACTGACCAGTCAGTGTTACAGTGCCTGTCCCAGCAAGCTGTCTTTTCCTCTTTACCTTCATTTTCCTAGCTGTACTTTTTTGTGGTGAGTTCCCTGATGTCGACTAACATGTCACCCATCACATATGGGGGGAAGTCATCCCTCCTCCCTGCTCAGTATATATTTTAACAATATATTAAATTCTATTAGTTTCTCTCTCAGGGATAATACAAAGAGCCCATTCACCCTTTATTCTCAAGTTGCAGAGAGGAAGTGCTTCATGAGCACATCTCATCCCCAAACATTTTCAAGATGATAGGGGAGTTTGTGGTTTCTTTTTTCTTATTTAAACATTTTAAGAATGACCATAGGTCACATTCACATTAAGGTCTTTTTCTTTGGAAATGCTCCACTTCCTACAGGAAGCACAATGGCTCACATGACTTAATTCTACCTTGAAAACTAACAAGTAAATGATCACAGAATACCTGAATAGCTTTTCAGTGATCAAACTGAGTCTTTTACTAGACAGGGTCTAAATTATGCAGCTTTCTTTTGTGTGTGAAAAATCCCATCTTTCTTTGTTCATTTAACAGGGAAAGTCACCAATTCCAGGTTGTTACTGAGGCTGTTATTACATGCTTTAGGTTTAGAGCAGTGGTCTTAATACTGTGAAACTGCACTACCTCAGAAAATGTTCCCATTTTCCTAGGAAGGGCCAAACAAATTATGGGGGGAAATGGACAAAAGAAAAAAATACAGCTCAACAGTAATAAGAGCATCATTCACTATGGATTTTAAGGTTTTGACATTTATTGGTATTAAATCCCCTTTCCTAAAAGAGAGATTCCTTATAAGAATAAGTGGTAATATGTGCATATAGAGTGGGAGATCCGCATTAAATGGTCTGTTCTGCTCTTTAGGACTGGAATTACATTCTTTCATAAACTACATAGCTATCCTCATTAGAGAAACTTTGGCAACTCTCTCTGTTCTCTAAAAATTATGGACTATTCCTATGTCCTGGTTTATGGCTGGAATAAAGTTAATTTTCTTCTAGTAGCTGGTATAGTGCTGTGTTTTGGATTTAGGATGAAAATAATGTTGATAGCACACTGATGTTTTAGTTGTTGCTAAGCAATGTTTACACTAAATCAAGGACTTTTCATCTTCTCACACTGCCTGGCCAGCAGAGGCGGGGGGGTACAAGAAGCTGGGAGGGGACACAGCCAGAACAGACGACTCAAACTGGCCAAAGGTGTATTCTGTACGATATGATGTCATGCCCAGTATATAAACTGGGGGGATTTGGCTGGGGGGAACCACAGCTTGGGGATTGGCTGGGCATCGGTCAGTGGGTGGTGAGCAATTGTATTGTGCATCACTTTTGTACATTCTATTAATATTATTACTTTCCCTTCCTTTTCTGTCCTATTAAAATCTGTCTTTATCTCAACCCACAAGTTTTACTTTTTTTTCCAATTCTCTCCCCCATCCCACTGAGGGCGGGGGGAGTGAAGAAGCTGTTGTGTGGTGTTTAATTGTTGGCTGGGTTTAAATCACAACATCCTATCAAACCTTTCCATTAAAAAATATTCTCAAATATTAGTGTGTGCACAGATAAAGTGAAGCTATATAAGTACAAAAAATATCCCAAATAGTAGAAACTTAATTAAAAAAAAAAAGGGGGGGGGGGGGGGAAGGGAAGGGGAACATAAAGGAAAGTCAGGTTTCTTAGCTTGTTGAACACATTTAATTGAAATTTGGCACAAACAAGAACAACAAAAAAAGTACATTTCCAGATGAAACTGCTCTTCCTAAATCTTGTTTGGGAGTGAGCCAGCATGAAAGAGAAATGAGGATAGCAATATGACTACACATTTCCCACAATACAGGTCACAATAAAATTTAATGAGTTTCCTGATATTAGATGCTCAGTCCCATTCCTCACTGCACCCTGATGATGTAAAGGCCTCCCAGGAGGAAAAATGGGGAGAAAGAAGACTGTTTCCACAGAACCCTGCCCACTGCTAAAAAGAGCATCTAAAATGTACTCCAAAACAGACATGAGAAAATAGCAATTATGTGTTTTACCTTTAAAACTCACATCTTTTTTTTTGCTGATTCAGATCCAGTGAGTTTGAAAGAATAGAGATATCACCAAAAAATTTATTAACATTTTTTTTTAATTAAGTTTTGTGTCTGAAGTTGTTTTGTCATCTTTTCCTTTATGACAACAAAGAATCAGTGTATCAACATTCCTGAGGTGTAATCATTTGCCTTAGTCCTTTTATAAGAGGTGTATTATCATAACTTTGGGAGAACTGTATGCATTAATGCAAATCTACAGTAACTTAGTAGAAATATACATATTTCATCCCAATATGCTACATGTAGATTCCATACACTTTAGCACTTGTATAGATAAAATGTGTGTTAAAACAACTTTAGATGCGTAAATTCAGCCAGTAGAAATAAGCTCTGAATAGACTATTCAGCTGGGCTAGCTTTTTTTTTTCCAAAAGTAAATTAACTGCACTGAAATCTTTACAGACATGTGCACAACCAGTATACATTATTTAAAAATGAAAAAATAATTAAAAAAATCACATTCTAGTGGATTTTACTCTTAAAGTATTATACGACAGTGTCCTACTATTTAGCCCATCTAATCTTACTTATGAGGTTAATTTCTGTCAGTGAAAAAGAGACATATTAGGATACTCTTCAATGAATCAAAGGTATAACAAGAGCCTATTGAAACTGAAGTCACCAAAGTTCAAACAGGAAAGAGAACATATGGTTGTATTGAGAAGTACTCCAAAACTGGCTTGTCACAATAATCTGGTATTAGTGGACTACACAGCAGTGAACTATTTGTTAGTGGTGAACTGATTGTTCCTCTACAGGAAAACATCCCTTATTTGAGTCCTGAGTACTACTTCCTCATCACACCATTTGAGGCTATACAGCTATGAAAATCCAGCTCTTTTCTGAGGGCTGACCCAAGCCACAGATTCACCACAGAAATCCAAATGTTGCTGACCATCTGAATGTTGAGTATTAAAGTGTTTAGGCTAAAATACATTAGGCCCAAATCCTGCACCACAGAAATCAAACAGCATTTTACCAGTGACATTAAAATTTCCAACCTCGAGGATAATCAGTATTTGACTGTGCAGGACCCTGAGCAACCTGATCTAAAGTTAGACCTACTTAGACTGGTGGTTCAGATCAGATGACCTTCTGAGCTCTCTTCCTACCTAAATTATTCTGTGATTCCTTGGAAAAAAGGTCAGTAGGTAAAATGAAAAACTGCAAAAACAGAACATGAGAGATTTTCACAGTGACTACAACAGAATTGTGGAATAATATTGCTAGAAACAAGATTTTGAAGTGAAGAGACAGAAATTACAGCTGAAAAGTATTTTGTAGAAGATTTACTCAAGAATTAGTTGAAATGGTCAAGTGAGCCTTTCAAGACACATGACAGCACAGGATTTATAGACATAAATCCCCTGCCTTCTCCAGTATTTTCAAACAACTGTTTGAATGTTGTACTTTTTTCCTTTCCACAGATATGGTGGAAAGGACTGGTCAGATTATCAGAATGGGTTAACTACTTTTTCTTCTTTTTTTCCTTTGTTTTAATCAAATAGCAAAATATTTAAAGGATACATCATGAACATTTTGAACTCAGGGGGAGTTGAAAGCAGCAGGACACACTAAGTACCTCTCACACTTAATAGAGCACTAGGATGTACACAACAATTCAAGGTCTGAACTGAAAATATAAAGTTTACAAGGGAATGGTAAGGAAAGTGCATGGAAACTTCTGCTTCAAATATGTCAGACTTGGCACTTGCACTGACAAGTACAACAAACAGCAATACTATAAAATGCACTTCTTCATAGGGCAACAACTGCAAGCCTCAAAGCAGAAAACATTAAAATGGTTACCAGCATGAAATATTGCTACTTTTGCTCTTTTGTGTCAGAGTAGTTTCTTGGCTCATTAGAAGGTTTAAACTGGTTACTTTTTTTATGCTCCATTCTGTGTCACTGAGATTTAGTGTTCAGACACTAACCCTGATGCAGAATCCAAATACCAAGGCAAGGGAAGCAATGGTTAAAACACTTGAGATATATGAAAGTTGGATTCAGCCTTCAAAATTTTATTTCATTTGCAACTATATGCACATTTTCCTGAACACTGTGATGGATGTTTACTGTTGAGAAATGTTTTCAAATTTCTGATCCCTAGCAAGACTAAGAGCAGCAGATCAGTTTGTTTGTACAGTACAAGGCAAGAAGACATTGTGGTGAAAAAGGTGAAAAGCTGGAGGTGTCACTGCACCAACTGTCTAAACCATCTTCTTCTCTACCATTTACTTGTACCTGGGAAACCACTGTGGTTGGACCAGAGAAGAGAATATTACAAACATCTCTCAAAGGCATGTCCTTTAAACACAGCTCTTTTACCTCCTATTAGCTTAGTTAAACAAGAGAATGAGAGAGTTCTAACTCCAGCACCCTCAGTTTTTCTGTTTTCTGAGAAATAAGTCCTTCCCAGGGCATGTTAGTATATCCAGAGTCACAGCTCCTAATTATTTGAATTAACAACCCTTTACCACCACTCCTTCCTGCAAACGCTGTTAGCTCAGCAACAGTAGGAGGGCATGGGATTATAGACAGGACTCGTGCCACTTGCAAGGCCAAATCTTGCTATCTGTTATACACAACCAGTGTTTGAGAAGGAGGAAAAAAAAAGAATGCATTGATTTTAAGAACTCACAATGAAGGACAGACCAAAGAAAAAAGCCCAACTTGTATTAGATGTAAACTACAGTCACCGAAAGACAATAAATATGAATGTTTATTGACCTTCTTCTGTGCTCTACCACATTTCTGAAGTACCAGTCTGAGCCTAAGAATAGTTACGGAATAGAATCATTGTTGGACTGGTACTTCTGGGTAAGAAAACGTTTGGAACATAACGAACACCAAAGCATGAAATAAACCATTAAATAAGAAACTAAGAAGTCAGAAAAATACGATGAACTCACTTGAAATGTTCTTTGAGACAAATTACTATTCTGGAAAGATTAACAATGTGGTTCCAAAGTAGCACAACCAAACAATACTGGCCATAAAAAATAAATAAAAGCAAATATTAGTTATAATTCATTAAAAATAAATAGATACAACAATAAGGATTCATAGTAACACTATTATTGCAGTCAAATGAAGCAGGTGGTTAATGGGTTCAATAACTGTTTGAAGCAACCTGTGGTTTGGAAATGCTCACAGCTAAGCTTAGAAGCTAATCACATAGCACTGCCAAGACCAAGTCCAGAAGACATGTCAGCAGCACCTTGCTCTCTCAGGCTCCAGCAAACTGCCACTGAAGTACCTGAGCAGCAGAACCAGAGACAGTAAAAAACAGCTATACCCAGTATGAAGTAGAAGCAATCACAGCCAAAAGGGAGAAAGAGCAACTCCACTGCTTTGACTTTTGGTTACAGTGACAACCATGACTGGAACAGAAAATGAAACACACAGAAACAGGGCCAAAATCTGTGCCTTGAATCTTCCCCACAAAGCAGGACAGAGTCTCACAACAGATCCACCCTCGTCCACCTGAGGGGGCAGGGTGCTCCCCACTTTTGCAGCCCCTCGTACACACCCCTGAGCTCAGAGTGAGACAAGCAAATCCCTCTCTCCCTTCACTCCCACCCACACCTTATTAGCTGAAACTCCTGATAAACTTAGATTTGAACTTGGATGCCAGATTCCAGACCAGAGCTCAGACACGTTCTCTGCTCGCTTGGAGTGAGGAAAAGTAACATCACAAGTCACTCCAACTATCGTCCCAGTAAACATAAATAAGTCCTCATACCTGATTAAATATAGCAAGTTACAGTCACCCATTAAGACTTTTACATGACAAAATGAAAAAACAGAGTACTGAAGAAAATCCATAGGGCCTTCTTTTGACTAAGGATAAAAACATCTCTAGGAAATGAAATTATCATCTGATATTACAATGCCACCACTTTTAATCATTCAATTCAAGAAGGTTTATAAAAACATTGTCAGGTTAAAAGGGAATTCCCTACCCAAATAGCAAAAGAGACTTAACTGGCTTATGAGTTCACTGGGTGTTCAGCTGTTAGAAAGCAAGAAAATTACATATGCCATTTGTAAAGATCAAATCTAGTGATAATATCACCCAAAAGAAAGCATGCCCCCACAGCCAATACAGATCAAACCTGTTCCATCAGGGTCTTAAAGTTGGAGTTCTTGGCAATATGTTTGCTTACTTACTCTTGGTCCCTTACACCTTTTGCCACATCTTACTATCAGCTTCTGAACATAACACATGAACTACGGCACTCCCCTGGTTCTATTGCAGGTAGTATTCCAAGCCTTTCAACAATGTAATAGGCAATCCCAGTACCATACTGGTTATTTTTTTCACCTCACTCCCAAGGGATTTTACACAAACAAGGAGACAGATGGAACCTGTAGGCACAATCTTTGGCCTTACCTATAGCTGAATCTGTAATTACAGACTGCAGCTCTGTGTGAAGTACAGAGGAGTCAACTCACTGAAAAATATTGTGTTAGACACTGGGCCCAGTTACTGAACAGAGGTTATAAAGAAGTCACCAAAAGAGCAGGAGAGAAACTATCTGTACCTGTCCATACTGTGAGACTCATAAGTGAGATTATTTTAACTGTCTTTCCTTAAAAATTGCACATGCATTCAAATGTATTTATAAACAGCAGATTCCCAGTCAAAATCAGAGAAATGTCACATACCTTGTTTGAATTAAGTAGTCAGGAAAAAAACAATGCAATTCCTTCATAAACAGAGGGTTTTTTTGGAGGAGCAGTCACATCAGAGCAGGGTACAGCTCTCTCTGTGTCCCACGTTCCACAGTGGCTCATGCTGACTTCAGGACTGAGAGATGTTGCAATACACAGCCTGTCCTCCAAGGAAGTTTCCTGCTTCAGATCCTGTGTGGAGCATTACGCCAACAGCCACCAAAACTGAAGACCCAGCACTCTCCTCCACATTTATGTGGAAATCCTACCATGTTGCTTGTTAGGCTGACATACAAGTATGTCATAGCACACATAGCTGGGTTAAAAAAATAAATAAATAAATTTAAAAATATATATCTTTGCAAAAATTAAAGTTAGCATTTCCTGATACTATTGTGTTAATTTTTGAGATCATATTTTAATAAGCTCTGTTTGCAGTTCCCCTTACATCTATTTAAGAAAGGTTAAGAAAAATACAAATGATCAGATTTACTTTGAGGGGTTTGATAGGGGATTTAATAGCTGATGAAGATGCAAGTGTTGTGGGGGTTATAGGTTTACTTTTGATTCCTTCAAGACCTTTCTAAGGCTTTGCACAGATGCCCGGAAACCATTTCTGCTCTATCTTTTTATATAAATGACAGCATAGCAGAGAATTGGGGAATGTTCTGTTATCCTTCCTGAGGATGCACATCAAACAAGATAGCTTTCCTGTTCAAAATGTGTTTCTCAATTTTCAGAATTAAAAACATCTGTGTTTCCCATGTCAACTCATGACATCTTGAAACTATTCCGAAACAAATGAAAGATCATTTTTCCACTGCTGAATATTCTGACCAAGGCTGAAGAGTAATTTTACAGTAATTGGAAACTAAACATTATTGATTGTAAAAAAAGAATTAAAAATGGAATTTTTTATTAAGTCAAAATGTTTTTCAGTAGCAATACATGACATTAGGTTCAGTAATGATTCCAGAAAAGGTCAGTCATCTCAGTGTAATTGGGCTATTTTTGCCCAGAGCACAGGACTGGGCTTCAGTAGATCTGTCTCCTATTTCCCATTTATTATTACTGACCTTCAGCACAGCAGTGTCTCTCTCTGTGGACCAGCAGTGCTGACTTGCAAAGGGCTTTGTGATAAGCAGGTGAAAAGCACTTTCTCACCTCTTCCTCTAAACCTTATTAATTAATGACAGAATAATTGGCTTGGTCTTATTGTTCGTTAGGTTTTGATGTGTTAAATTGGTTTATCCTAATGGCTTTATTGAATAGACAGCTTCCATTAGATTAATTTCCAGTCAATGAATAATACAAAAAAGTGTTTTCTTACAGACTATTAAAACATGTATGTAAGGCTGTATAACACAGGCTTCACAAATACAGTCTGAAGCAACAAGAAGCCTAATTTAATCTGCATCCAGTTAGTTCTGTCAGAGATGAGATGTGTGAACTTTGTTATCTCAATTCATTGACAGAGTGGAGGTGTTTCCAGCCATAATAAATCTTATCTTCCATTTCTCAAGCCAGTAATAAAGCATAATATTCAGTAAATGAGCCTAGTTTCTTTACTGTGAGTCTTTTGAATCCTTTTTGAAACTACTATTTTAATAATTTTCTCCTGCATAAATGATCTTAAAAAAATATTAGACAAAGATGTAGGAATTTGTTTCCCAACATGTAATAGAAAAAACCCATCAGCTACAGAAACTGTTATTTTATTAATAAATTAATAGCTTTTTTTTTCCCAAATTATTTAAAACTACTAATTTTTTCTCCTGCTCTGATCCTGAGAAAGGTAATATAAAATATGGCAAATTTAAAAATTAAACATGTATATATATATATAAAAGTTATAGCATCTCTTTCTTCCTTCTTCTGTGGCTGTCCTTTGGTCCTGATGGACAATGTCTTCATACCTTCTACTGTAACAACTAAGAAGAAAGGGAAATGAAAATGAGGCAAGGAAGAGGAGACAGATAGACAGTATGAAAGAGGAGAAAGGAGAGAATAAGAGAAGAGGTAAAGTTAAATGGAGAGAAAAATTAGTTTGTCTTAATGTTTTTATCACTGAAGTTTCATTCCATTCTGGTCCCTAGCATAAATGAGAGAGATGCTGGATGTGGAGAGCAAGAGGGAGGATAGTATGTTCACAGCTGATTGGAAGAAGTATTAGCCAGTTTCAGTTTACAAATAGGAGCAAATATGCTTACTGAACCAGCCACACCGAGCACATGAAATTTGCTTTTGAGAAAAGGCATGCAGTGGAACTACTGGCATAGAAAAGTTCTCAAGAGAAATCTGTGAAAGTGCTTGCACAAAATATAAATCCTATCACCATAACAAAGCAAGCAAAGGGCAATTGTTCCAAACACCTGCATTCTGCTCATCAGTTCACTGATCACACCCTTGTGATTCAATTTTGTTAGAAACCTGATGATCTCCATGACAGCCTTTCATTAAGCAGTAAAACCTCTGCACCCAAATGTGTAGAAGTGTTATATTCGTGCATTAGAAAACATATGGCACAAATTTGTAATTTGAGTTTCATGCCATTACCATTAGAGACCACCTTTCTCCTCTAACCTCAGAAGGAGTCAAGCAGTAAATACAGACTCAGTAATTTCCTGTTGGGCTTGCCTTGTTATGGTTTTACTAATTTATTTTGTCATGTAAACACTTTCACAGATGTGTCTGACAACCTCCTCCAGTTCCATTATACACCTTTTCTCAACAGCAAATTACTTGTGTTGACAATGCCTTGCTTGGCATGAACATTTGCTCCTTTTTGTTTGGAGCACTCACAGATGTTGATATTGGTATAAATTTGTATCTTAAAGGCCAAGCTCTCTCCCCATCTGTAAACCCATGTCACCCCACCTCTGCACACTAAACAAAAACAAAATCACAGGCAGGAAACAAAACAAAAGAAAGCATCAGAAGACTGAAACGGTGATAATAATGGGTCATCATTCACAGAGCAGCAGAAGTTCAGTGAACTAAAAGGGAAGCTGTAAGTTCACCTCTTAGAAGGGACAGTGATTTGGAAACAGATAGGACTAAACCCCACCTTCTGTCTCTGCTAGACCACCAGGAAATTGGATCTCATCTTGTCATGACCTGAGCAAACGTGGCAAAAGATCATTACCTAGTTTCTTACAGCTTAAACTGCATATTTATTCATAAAAATAAAGGGCAGCTTGTGATCCATCTGATAAGGTTACCGTACAGTAAGCATTCATTATCAGAGATTATAATTAAATACATTATTTTATTTAATTATTTTACATAAAGCTTCTGTAAGTAGGGAAATTGAGAGCTAGCTTTTCCTGAAGAATGACCATTACAATTTATTTAGATAAACATTGGCAAAATAATATAATCAAAAGACTGTCTCTGCATCAGGCACCGTTCAATAGAATTGAGAATGGCATATGTCATCTTGCTAAAGGAATGAGCCAGATGTTCAATTTCTCTGTTCAGAGAATTTACTAAATAAAGACTTATAAGAGAAAGTGTCATGAGGCAGCTGGCACGGGTTATGAAGAAGACGTTGTTGCTCAAGTGATACAGGAACTCAGACCCTTTGAAGTAAAACCTCCATCAGACCTGCGTGAAACTATGTAAAAACATATCATAGGAAGAAAAGCAAGGTGACTTTTCTTTTAAAAATACTTCCAGCAGCATTAACATACCAGGAAATATGGGGACAGCAAAAGCAAAGATTGTATCAGCAAGCAATGGGAGTGAGAAAGAAGGAAGACAAGCAGAGAGTAGTTTTATTTCTGCATATTGCTAGTTGTGAAACAGTTTTCAGTAGGCCTTGGTCTGGTTAGACAGACAAATAACTACAGTAGTATATAATGACATATGACATCTACCATACTAAAAATGACAAGATTAAATAAAGTATAAAAAGGAAGTAGAGTCCATGACTGTTTTAAAAGTAAAGAACTAGTCTTTGTAGACCTGAGCTATTTCAGGTTGTATTTCAGTTTGGATCTACAATAGAACGTTCAGAAGGACTAGAAAACTTAGGAATTACTTGTTGGCAAGAAAAAGTTAGTCAAGTATGATGGCTGAATGCTATCCTGAGACCAAGGACAGGAAAAAATTCAGAATAATGTGGGAGATAAAGACAGAAATGTGAACTTCAGTCTTCAAGATGATAAAACACAACAGAAGGGTAAAATATCACTAAACAAACCATTGTATTTGGGAAAAGATGTAAAAACTTCAAAGGATTCTATTGCTTTGTAAGGATTTGGGAATGCCAACAGAGTTTTCACAGCATAAACAGAAAGGATAACAAGAATAACAGTAACTCCAAGGAATTTTTCAGAGAACTGGCAAATAATATTACAGAAGATAAATGGAGTACATCTGAAAGGCAGTCCAACATTTAAATTTAAAAGCATACATTCTTGGCTTCACAGTAAGTGGACTCAAATGCCCAAGCCAAAGGAATATTCCAAAGTGCCAAAAAGTTTCCATATTGTGGCTGACCTTTGCCCATTTCTACCACCTCTGGTTATCTGGAATTCATAATATTTTTTCTGCACAATAAATATAAACAATTAAGTTGTCCACTGATACATTCGAGCAGGTGTTTTTTTAAACCATTTCAAAGTCTCAGTTAAAAACAGTTTCAAACCTGGAAGACACTACAATGAGGTACTTGCCAGATCTGATAGTACACCATCATGTAGTGGCATGAATTTAAGCAGTTTTCAGCAAAGTATGATTTAAGCCATGTTATTCCAGTTCTTTGACAGAATTAATTGAACCATCTTTATTAATGTACTAAATAACACAGCTTTTTAAACTGCAAAAACTACAAATCTTTGTTCTAAAACAAACAATGTCATTAGCTAAATTCTTATTTAACTGAAAACTTAAAACAGGAATGTACTGTTTGAGAAGTCTGATCACATTACTGAGAAAATGCAAATACAGAGGAAAAGGAATGCAAAAATAAAGTCTAAATGATGGGGGTCCACACTTTGGGCTAATAATTCCATATTAGATATACAATAACACTGTCAATGCAGACAGTAGCATAAGGTCCAGATAGACACAAGCAGCTCAAAATTAGTTTTATTCCCAGAACAGTGGAAGAAATGAGGAATAGATACTGATTTGGAGGTGATGATCTCAAATGAAAACATACAGCATACTGAAACAACTGGGCATAACTAGTGGATTTATCTTCTCCTGACAGCTCTGAGGCTGTTTTAGGAACATCACAGTTCCTCCCACCAGACAAGACGCCATAGACTGTAACAGTACATTAACTAGTAATTTAGGGAACAGAGTGCTTGTAAGAATTTGAAATTGTGCCTTTAACTGTTGCTAGCATTATGCATACCTAGAAAACCAAGATGTGAGGAATGTCTCCTTTAAAGAACTGCTGGTGGGGAGCTGTGGGGCTGGATATGGTGGGAGAACACGCACACTAGCAAAAGCACTAAAACACAGAGCAAGTGCATACTGTTTCTGAGTTACTACTGAACAACATCCACCAGCATTTCTCATTAGAAGAGAGGAAAATAAACTAAATTTCTAAAACGCTTCTATGAAGAACTTTTACTCATAACACCTGCAAGGAAAATTAATACCACCTGAAAAAAAGAAACAGAAGTCTGAAACTATTCCTTTGAATGTCATGGAGCATCTTTAAAATCACAAATGTTTTAAAAGGATAAAAGTACAGCCAGGAGTTCCAAGTGAAATATTTTGGCATTTGTTTCATATTCTTCAAACTAGAAAGTTTGATGTCTTTGCTTGTGGTGAACTATTGGCTTTACAAACACATATCACACATCTTACCTGCTAATGAACCTCATTATCCTTAACAGAGGGAAAAAATATTGAAAGTCAGTAACACTACATGGTCTTTCTTAACTACTATTGTCAATGTGCACAAATGTTAGACCCCATAGCGCATGAATTATACAGCAAACCATGGAGATTATAATTCTTCACTTTGTTTCATGTTTACTTTTCATTCTGGTTCTTTATTGTTCTTAAGTGAATTAAAGCTACTATATGTGAAACTTGATCATTAGAAGTTATTGGGTTTAAGGTAGAAATTAATTAATCACAGTTTTTATTGTCTTTTCTTTCCTATTAAAAACTTCAAACTTATTCTTTCTTCTCCTCCCCTACAATCTTATGTTAAAAATCCATGATAAAACTGTTTCTTTAAAGAACATCAATAACTGAAGTTGCTCATTTATAGATACATTATAAGTTAAGAAATTACAGTGTTACATCCACACTGACAGATCAGTGTAATGGACCACATCGGCCTAGTATTTTCTAGTACAGCTACTAATATGATCCTTGACCTCTAAACTCATGATTAAAAAAGTAAGCTACCTAGTTTGTGAACAAAATCAAGTAGGTGTCTCCCAGAAGATGAACTTTCCATGTGCTGTTTCATGTGTAATTATTAGGGGATACCTGAATATGTTTCAAATAGGAACTTGTTATACTTTATTTCACAAATTATTATAGAGATTATATTGAAATTCAGCTGCAGAGCATTTCCAAATGCCAAGCTTTTGGACCAGCACACTTGTACTTCACATATCACAGAGAACATACACATTCAAGAACTTAGAAACAGCGACAAAAATAAGAAAAGGCATTTGACATTTCCCAGTCAGATTTGCTGAATAATATTTGTGACTGGAATTATCCACTAAAATGTCAAATTTGAAGAGGTACACAGTCAGCAGAGTTTTAGGTATTACATGACTACCCACACCCTACCTGTTTTGTATTTGTCAGGAACATTATACAGATGCTATACAAAGACAACATTATATTGGATACATAGTTTCCAGACTCTGTAAAAGAATCCCAAAATAAGATTAGGTCAAAGCAATTTCACATTGGATTTTCCCGTTCTCTTTCAAAAAGGAAGAAAGTATTTCCTTACAGCTTCCCTGGTACAGCTCTGTTTACATATTATGTCAAGTTTCCAAAGCTCCCTTCATTTGATTTGTTGACACAGTGTCCAGTAAAATATTCTGGATCATTAACCAGGCCTAAATATTTTTTTCTGTTTTGTTTTACATAAACATGTGGTTGGTTGGTTTTATTTAATTCAGAACTTTTCAGTCATCCTAAAAATGTTATGCTGTTCTTAAGGCTCACTTGAAGATAATTCCATGAGGAGGGATTTTCCTGTTTTACACATTAAGCCTGTGGATCAGATAGAAAGTATGATCAACAGCTTTTTTTCTTGTTCAGCTCTATATCCTTTCAGGACTTTGGAAAAATAAGCTGATTTTCTCTTTCTAAATATCTGAGACACAGAACACATCTCCAGCTGCTCTCCTGGTATCACCCAGGCAGACTTCAGCTGCTCCTCTCCACATGAGGAATTTTACTACTGAAGCAAAAGGAACAAGATGAACTGATGTCCCCACAAGAGCAGCGATTCATGATTCCATCTTTCTTCATGGCTAACAAGTTTTTACCCTCTCTCTACAGTCATCCATTGGCTTCTGGCTTCATAAACCCTTGTGTCTTCCTTGCACAGAGCTGGGCTTTAAGCACCCTGTCATAATTTCAAAATCTAACAGATGTAGTGTTTAGTTTGTACTGACTCCATCTGTTCAGCTATGAACTTCTTCCTGCTGGGATTGTAAATGCAGATGGGAAAGAAAATTACACTTAATTGTTTTGGGTTTTGGGTTGTAGGGTTTTTTTTATCTGTACAATTCCCTAGAAGCTGAAATACAAAACAACAGAAAAACCCAAAAGACAAAAGCCCAACGCAAACAGATATAGCAGAATTACTGCCATCTAGATCAAATAAATCTAAGGAGATAATCCACTTATGATAGTCTTGTCATGTCGAATTTGAAAGGGAAAATAGTGTAAGCCATTAGTGGATGAAAGCTATAACAAATATATAGTAAGCAACTACAAGATATCATGTCACATAAACATATGCACTAAGCAATTTTTTTCTGTGCTTCCTTGTGTCTTTAGACAAAATCCTTTAGATTTCATAAACAAAGTTCTGACATTGATGAAAGAAAAGTAATTTTAAGTATGACAAGTCCATTACTAATACAGCTCAGTTAGTGTCTAGCTCATAGGAATTCCACCCCCACTTTCTCACTCAGCCACAAGAACTTTAAAATGTTTTAATAAATCTGACTAAATCCCTTAAATAACTGATCAAGTCTTATAATTTCAGAAACTCTAATAAAAGTACTATTTAAAACCATTAATAATTCTATACCCTTATGAGCATAAACCAAATTCAGTCACAACATGAAGTACATATCAAGAATGTACTTTGTAAGACATTTTTCAGGGTAACACTAATAAAACTTACGTAGCCCATCACACAAGCAAAAGTGTCTGATATAAAGTGTCCTGTCTGGTGATCTTGATTATACAAGTCCCAAAAGTCCCAGGTACGTGGAAAGGGAAAGAGCAACAGCTTGGGCTTAAAGCTCTTCTCCACAGGGTAAACAGTATGGGAGCAGAGATCATTTTATTGTAGCAGGACAGGAAGGAAACCCAGCATATAGGCTCTCTGCAGAGTACTTGCATAATTTTGAGGATCATTTTACTTTGCCCTATGAGCAGAGACTGAATACTGGACTGTGCAGCATCAGCATGGCCCATGAACTTAACAGCACAGATAGGAAATAGCGTGGGTTTTGCTAGTAGTTTTACACACTTCTGGTTTCTGTTGCTTGGCAGGGTACAATCCTGGCCAAGAATTGCACCTGTCTGCTCTCAGAAATTGTCATATTTGTCCTTACAGAGGGGCAAAAACCTTCAGGAGTCTCCTGAAAGACTACACAAAGATCCAAAAATAGATTTCAGTCATACAAATCCAGTATTGCAGTCCTGAAAAACCCTTCACTTCATAAGCACCTTATCACTCTAAGGACACCCAGAAGCAACTCAGCTTTGGCAGAAAGATTTCTTCGGCCTGCAGCTGATCGACAAAGCTGATCATGTTTCAAAGTTCAGGCATTTTTTCTACCCATGTCCCTCTCTGATCCCCTATGCAGTTTTATAGCATGCTTAATATAGAGGTACAGGATCAAACACCATGCAAGTATCAGTAGCTGCTTCAACTCTCTTGATACAACTTGAAGGAAGAGTTTCTTCTTCACTTAGCCCATATCCCATTACACAAAAACCTCCACAGTGCAGCCTTCACCTAAGGGGAGAGAGGGAAATTCGTCTTCATGCCCTTCTCTGCCTGAGCAGACCCAGACATTTTTCCTGATGATATGGGTGCTCTTCAGGAAGGAGGCATAAAGTTGGGAGCCTCTCAAACAATGCACAAAATTTATTCTGTGTCCTCCATATCTGAAAGAAAGCTCTCAACAATTTTATAATTACAGTCTTATATACTAATTACTGCCTAGCTTGAAGGCAGCTCCATCTTTTCTCCCACTACATTTTAAGAGTATCTCTGCTCAAAATTCTGGATAAAGATGGCAGCATCAGTCTTCTAAAGATTGGCTGGCAGAAGAAATGTCCCTTTTCTCTTCTCCCTGCTGTTGAAAGAACCTGTGCTTAAAGGAGGGATGAGCCGAGGACAAGCTCTGACCTTGGCAGGTGAACTCCTTTCAAGGTCCTTCAGGATCCCACAGTGGAGAGCTGGACACACCAGTGCTGTGCTAATTGGTCCTGTTGTCTGAAGCCACCTCTTGCAACTTTAATAGCAAACCAGTGCCATCTGATTAAAGGTAGCTAGAAAATTATCAAATTAGAAAGTATTGATTCAGAAAGAAAAAGAAAAAAAAATGAAATAATTTAATTTTCAGGAAGAAAACAGTTGAAATCATGATCCCCCCTATGTCAAAAATAGGCAACACACATTCAGACACAGCTCCTAGTCCAAGTTATTTGTATGTGGGCTTACCTCTAAAAGAACGTTTATCTGAAAGAACAATTACACTCAGTGATTCAAAATTAATCAAAATTCCAATAAGACAAAGGCATGATGTTTCCAGCTGCAGCCTTTTAAGGCTTGGGGTTTTTTTCCTGATAATAAACAGCAAATGAAAAATAAACAACTTCACTTAGAAATAACAATAACAAAATTAATAAAGTTTGAAGTGCATGGCAGGAGGTTGGAACTAGATGATCTTTTAGGTCCCTTCCAACCCAAACCATTCTATGATTCTATGATCAAGTTTTCCTGTGTATTTAAACTGACTTAGAACACTGCAATGCCTTGCAACACTATGGGCAATGATTTTAGTATAGTAATAAGAAGTATAGAGTATCACATTTTCCCATGTGGCTTGCTAATTATAGCTCGCTAATTATAGCTCAGTAATACGATGGTCAATATTGCACACAATTAAATGATGAATTAGGTAAATTGAAATCAGTGCAGAGTTAAAACATCATTCCAAGATGAAGTTACAATATAAGTCATAAAAGTATTTCAGATGAAGATAATAATATGTCAGGCTAAAATTATTAAAATAATGATCCTTTTTACAGAATATAGAAATTATTTATTCTTTCCTCTGCACCAATAAAAGTACTAGCATTACTTTTATATTGAATAGGTGTATTTTATTTGCACAGACTATTTTCATATAATTAATTGTTGCACATAGAATTAGTTTCTTCTCTTGATATACAAGCCATTTTAATAATTATAAAGGGAAGTACAAGGCTTGGAGCTTTCTTCAATTCTTATAAATTAAAAACTTTATGCTCTGTTATATAGACATGTGTGTGTGCACATCTGTTTATATACAACTTACTCCTAGCAGAAAAACAATGTTTAAATAACTTGTCTCCTTCAATACTTAAATATTGATGTTATGTTTTCACACTGCATATTCATTATTATTATTTGGTGTATCATCCCAAGCAAGCATATACTTCTGTGATAAAAATATGAACAAATATTTAAACAGATAGGATTAGTTTATTGACGGCTGTTACGAGACTAGCAGTATCTTATGTGAAAACAGGTAAAGTTATGGGTTTTTTTAGTTTGAAACCATATTGTTGTTTCTAAAATTAAAGATATAATCTGACTAAATTTGAATTCTGTATGTCAGAAACAGAAAAATCAGGAAAAAATGTTATTCTCTAAGAGCTAATAAAGATTTCCTCTCCATCAAATAATATCAGAATTTTTATGATGTTTTCATATTCTTTAGTTCTCAAAAGTAAGTTTTATTTCCAAAAGACAAATTGCACTTTTGACTTAACATTTTTTTCTCCTAAAAGATAGAAACCAGCTTACCTCTTCATCATTACTGCATCAGTAGAGCAACTCAGTGGTGGAGGCTTTCCTGTTAGCTGCTAAGATTTTTCAGTGTTGTAAGAAAAGGTATTTTTACACCAGTCTGGAAGTTCAGGCTTCCTGCAAACAGCGCTCCAAGGACCAGAATCTATGCGCAGCTCTTTAGCCTGTGCTCCACACCACCTCATTTTCCACACGACATCTTTATGCTTTCTCCCACACCCTGTCCCTTTCACAGGAACTTCATGTATTGTTCCCTTCATCAAAGGCATGAATGTGATACAATTCCAGACAAATTCAGAATGGATACACCCTGAAAAAAGACTATCTACTTTCTGGCTGGTAAACACCTTCTCAATTTATTTCTGATGGGATTTTATATTAATCAAGATTTTTATGAAGGCAAGCTTCTCTATCACATATACAACTAATGAAAACCTTCATTAAAGGTATGAAGGTTTCAAAATTAAGCACTCAGGACTTAGAAAATGCCTAAATTAGTGTTCCCTTTACAGCTAAAGTTTACACTGCATGTACATATGTATCACAGAACAATCCTTAGTTATTTTTCCCACCGGCTGTGAGCCAAATAATGTATCATTCCCTAGTCCCATCTCCACAGACAGCTGAACAGCTTCAGTTGAATTTTTCCCAAAAAGATTCTCTTCAGGAAGCCATCCAACATGACTTTTTCAAGCAAAAGGTTAATATTTCAAACTTCAGCAAATATAACCAGTTATACTTTGAGTTCTCATGGAGTCTCCTAGATGGTCCCATAGACAAAGATGCCACCTCTTTGCAACATGACAAGGAACTTCCTTCGTGAGGATTCAAGGACACAGAATTCACTACAAAAGAAAAGGGTCTATCTGTTGCCCAACTCACCTACCCACCCCTGGCATACAAGGAGCAGGAAAGGAGTGGGATAGGTCATTATGAACTTGGGCCAAGTTATTCCAGGACTGAGATCACATTGCATGAAGATGATCCACGCAGCTGCTCATGGCACCACCTTGAATGACTATAATCCTACCTGCCCATTTGGAGATCTGCCTTGGGTGCCATGAATCCCCATTCAGTTCTGCTGGCCTGTTCCGCAGTGTCCCTTTCTTGCCTGATCTCAAAACAGAATACATGTGTCTGCTCAGCCAGCCTGGCTCTTTCTTTCCAGGTTGAGCATTCAACATTACACTACTGTTTCATATACGTAGCAAACTAATAACCAAAGACAGACAGGTTTCTTCACAGGGATTTGAGCTAGGAACATGATCTAAATTCCTGCCCCATGTAACACAGCCTAACAAGAGGTCTGTATTAGATTACATGAAAAGGACTCTGGAAAGCAAATATTCTCTCTCTTGCAATTATTAAATCTACTACTAAGTGATATGATTGTGTATCATTTGTATGTTACAACTTTGATGTATGTTTACATATAACTCCAGCATTTTAATTCCACTAGAATATAGAACCAAATTGGCCAATTTGATTGTATGCTTATTTCTTTCATCTTCATTTCAACCATATGCATTTATTATGAGCCAATTCCCTGAATGAACACAAGGCCATCTCTTTAATTCCATTACAACATGCATACATGGCTTACAAAGCTTCACGCTGCACTAACACTGTTTCTGATACTCCTGCTCCATTATTTGAAGTTAGATAAGGTATCACTCCACTGCACACTGGAGCATGAAGTGTTGGCATATCCTCAAATTGTTTGGGGTGGTTTTCTTTTTCCATTAAATGCTTTTTATTTTCAACACTGTGAGAACAGAATCAAATCCAAGACTAAATCTTTCTGCAGATTTAATCATGTTTCCATTGTTTTAATTGCAATTTAGAAGCATGTTAGTACCTGTCTACATACCTATCTTTATTGTTCCAGCTCAAATTAAGTAATTTCTTGTCTTCAACAAAATATTTGAATGAAAATTTTTAATGTCAATGCTTTAGAAAGCACAGCTGTGGCTGGAGTGTATGTACGCTGCTGGCAGCAATTAGCATTTTGCTAATGACATACAGATAGGGATTCTCTTCTAGTTCCTTATGGTTTTCACAATCTGGACTCTGAAATTTTATAAACTGCTGTTACACAAACTGGGCTCTCCCTCCCAAGAAACCCCAACTTAAGCAATGGAGATATAGCTATGAAATATATTCAACAGTTTTACCTTCAAGTCATGAGAAATAAATACTGCTCTATTCACCAAACATACTTATTGTGTAGCACACAACTGCCACAGTTTGTGATGGTAACAAGGAGGGTAGCTTACTTTGATGGAAGTTGGATGTCAAAGGAGTTATCTGGCCTTTGGAGCCTTGAAAGTACAGCCCTCCATTCTCTAAGGGCTTTTGCATTTCAGTTATAAAATCTCATAGGGCTTTTTGTGGTTGAGTTTGAATCATATTTTAAAAATGAAAAGCATGTGAGCCTCTTTGTCTATATTTACTGTTGTGCCATTAAACATCTGTAGATTGTCATAAGTGGGTTTACTGACATATAACCGAAAGCAAATCCCTTTATCTTCTCACCAGGAATAATGACATTAAGCTGAGGTGATCATCACTAAAAAAGATCTCCGTAGTTTCAGTGACCAAATATATTCCTGAACATTCAAGAGAATCAAAAGTCCTGTTTCTCTGCATATTTAAAAAAAAAAAAAAAAAGGGGGGGGGGGGGGGGGAAGAGGGGGGGAAAAGGGGGGAAGCATGGTATAAACACAGAGGACAACACTTGAATTTCCACACCAAATAATAAATGGAAAAATAAAATAAACTGTATTTCAGCCATCTTAGACTTCTGAAGTGTAACAGGATATTGGACTTCACATAAATCTTTATCACACCTTTCAGGTTATTTCAGAAAAGATTTCTATTAAAATGTAATATAAATAAAAGAGAACTAGGTGATAGTAAAATGAAATAGTTCAAAGGAATTCTCACTAGCACCTTCTGAACTCTGTGGCTCATTCTACATCTATTATGAATCCCAAGATCCCACAAGGAAAAAACAACGTAGATAGTTAGGGAATGTCCTGCACTTGAAATTTTACCCTGAGCACTACAGTGATGCAATGAACAGGGTATATAACCATTAAAAACAGTAATAAAGGAAACTTTTTCAGCTGCTAGTGAACACAGACTTATTATGTACTACTCTACTGTGACTGAATAACAATTTATGCCCATTACTAATATTTCAGAAATAACCAGAGTTTGGTTTTCAATAAAAATGTTCATTTTCATTATTTTTCAAATTCTCTTAAGGCTGCTTAACAAAAAAAAAAATCTTCATTCTGTCCTGCTTTTTCTATCTACTCCACAATCCCAGCTTTTCCCCCTGTTTTAACTAGAATGATTAGTTACATTTATCACTCAAAGAGTTCTGAATAAATTGGAAAGATATGAAGTCTGGAGAAATGAAGCTGGCTGGAAGCTTTGGATGTTGGCATAACAACATCTAGTTTTGACAATGAAGGCAGCATCTGTGTTTCGTTGGGTAAAAGAAAATAAAGCTTTCTGATGGGCTAATTTATAGTCTTGGGATATTTTTAAAGAACCAAGCAGCTACTTTTATGCTTTGTCATGATGTCTCAAGAAGTCATTTGTCAGGTTAGCCCTTTAATGTATCAGGGATTTTGTTTACATATTAATAAATTTCGAGTAACTGTAAAGATTTTTTTAAAATATTTGTCAGGTCTCTGTGGCTATAGGGAATTATAAAATATAAAAATTTTGTTAAATATAAATAAATTGAGTTCTATCCAGTCAATCAAACTGGGCAGAGTCAAAGGGGCAGAATTTCACACTGCAAATATATGTTTCCAATGGCACATAAAGAAACAGCCAGAAAAGTGTAGAGCCTTTGCACTGGGACATTTTTTCCTGCACCCCCTGCATTGTTTGGTAAATAGTTTAAGAATGTCATGTTGCCTCACACATACAGAGTTATTAGCTAACAGTCAGCAAGTTTTGCATTAATATATCATGGGGGAGAGATATACTTATTTATCTTCCCCAGATAAGTAGAAACTTTCCTTACAACCGGAGATGGAATGGAGTCCCAACTAGTAAGGATGAGTCCCTTTCATGCAAGTTGAAGAAGTCATCCAGACCCTCCCCTTTCCTCCTGATGGTACAACTTGAACATACTATCTTCATCACAAGTGACATTACTGAGCATCATTATTTTAACCCTACTCACACATCTATTTTTATCTTAGGCAGGCCATGTGCTTGCGAACTGTCCTATTTACTTTAGGCATTAAAGTAGGACCAGCAGACACACTGCACTCATGAAAAACTGCAACATGAATCATCACTGCTTAGTAGCAGTAGAATCATTCACTGCGGTTCACAGTATGTATAACTCATCCTTAAATCAGAGCAAGCCACTCTAAATGGGTAGCCAAGTTTATGGCAATTTGAAAAGACATTGGGGAATTAACTTTTAGAGAGTGACCTCTATCATTTCTCATTTTCTTTGCAAGCAGTACAAAATGTTTGTTAATGCTGGGGGGGAATGAAAAAAAAAAAAAAAAAAAAAGGAATTAGCAACCACAGCACATAGAAGTCATGAAATCAGCAGTAAAGTTCTAGGTTCCCCTTATGTCCTCCTGTTCTTCCTTGTGGAGAAAGCAGGTAAGATGCAGCACAGCTGGTCTGATTCCCTTGACTAAGCATACCCTCCTGGTGAAAGGATGGGGGCTGCAGGTGTTGTTTGTGTCCCCTCCAGAAGGTTATTTCTGTTCAGCATGAACCCTCCTATCAGAAATTTTATAAAAAGGTGGCAGTTACAATACCTGTCTCTATATTCATTGGTCTGCACAGCGGAAAGGCTGATAGAATGGCAACTGCGAATTTGCAGTACTAAGAACAGAGTGTATTGCATTATACTCAGTCCTCTGCCACATGCATTTGGCTGACAGTGGTTCTCAGTTTGTTTATTCTGTTAGAACTCAGTATATTTGCATCACTTCCTATTCTGAAAGATATTATACATTGATTATGCTGCTAACCACTTATGAACAAAACAGTGGAGGAGATGAGCTTTACTTAGTCCCAAAGATAAGCAGCAGAGATGGACAGCTGGGGGAAGGAACTGTGATTTAAAAGCATACGAGCATTATAACTGTGTAAGGCCTCATTACTTCTACCATAAAATCCCATCACCAATGCAGAAAATACAAAGCAATTAGAAAGAGGAAGAAAGAGTCAGAAAAACTAGAGGAAAGATGAAGAACAGAAATTACAAGAGCATTTGGCAATAAGAGTGATGACTAAAGTGCTAGAGGTAGCTTTACGTCTCTCTATTGGTTTGTTTTCATAATAGTTTCTTCTGTAGTAGACTAGGATTACAGATTAAGCTATTTTTCCATGTGAGTAAAAATAATTGATTCAGTCTCAATGTGGGCACCACATGAATTTAATAAATCTGAATTTGAAGGGGCACTTTTACTATATTGGGATTTATAGAACCCAAACCTGGGGTCTCCTCAGAAATAAATCACACTTTCGTACTAAATGAAATGAAAATCAAAGTTTCTCCCATATTGGGTAGCAGAACATAGCATCAGAAATACCTGCAAAAAAAATCACCCAGCCCTGCTTTGATTTGTCTTCTAATTCACAAAAGTAGCAATATTGCTTTCCACAGAAAATGCTTAATGTATTTAGACTTTTTTACTCCTGTGTCCTCACCTCTCTCTGAGACTGCTACAAAGTAGGTGAACCCCTTGACATGGAATTACCACATGCAATGACCACATTGCAGGCTGAGTTTATTAAGTCACCCAGGGCAGGAAATCCAAGTGTCTCAAGCAAATGAAGAACTTCTGTTCTGCTTCTGAGAGCTGTACCTACCTTCCACACAGGCTTGTTTGAGAGATTTCCTCACTCTGACTGCATGTAATCAGCAAGGCCTGAGGTAAGTGGGAAAATTTATAACTAGTTACTGCTCTCAGATGACTTCAAAATCCCTGAGGAATAAGGTCCTGAAAAGCATGCCTTATTAGAGCTGCCCACTGGGTAGCATGCTCTCACAGAACTGTATTTCAAGTGAAATGGTTTTAAATAAAAAAGATTTTAAAAATACTCTATTACATGATTGGGTTCTTTCTCCTTTTTCACAATGAAAAGCATCCATATTCACCTCACCATCCTGGCTTCAAAACAACCTTTCTTTTATCAGCCACAGTTTAAAAAAGAGATTTCACCTGCCTCAGCAGCTGCGTAGTGGATGCGCCGATGCCGGAGGCTGGCAGAGCTTTTGGCCACCCCCCCTGAACATCCCGCTGCCGAAGAGCTGCCACAGGCCACTTGATGACACTGCTGAAGCATCACAGCCTGTCCACAGGAGTGTCACCCAGAAGGTGGGGAGCTCTGACAAGTGGAATTTATCTGGGGTCCGTCCGGAGCAACCTGCAGTGTGAACCAGAGGAGGAAACGTTGCCGCATCGTCTTGTCTCCAGGCGAGAGCACGATCACAAAGAGTGACTCTTCTGGCTGGGATTCTGTTGGTGTATGTATGACACTATCATTTAACCCACTTTATACACATTTCCTTGTCTTCAGCCAAGATTTTTCCTTCTTTGGAGATACGGGTTAAGAGATATGGACTACACTCATCCATTCAGGCCATGGTATTGGACTCTGCCAGAAGCTATTCTGAAATCCAAGAAGGCTACATCTGTAACTTTCCCCATCTGTTCTTTACATAATTTCCCTGAAAAGAAGTATATCAGACAACATCACACTTGAGATTTGAACATTTTATAAAGTTATACTGGCTCAGTTTTGTCATCCAGGATTTTTCCAGATGTTTTGTGATCTCATTTATAATTAACATATCCAAGATCCAAGCCTCACACTGGCACTGAGATCACTCAGACACATACTTTCAACGGTCTAACATCATTGCTGCTTTTATTTTATTTTATTTACATTTCCCAATCCTTTTCTATTGAACAAAATAAAAAATACATGCAAATCACAACTTTGAATATCATCAGCAACTCCTAATAATCTATTTAAAAATACTGCTTTATTATATTTCAATGCTGAACATTTATACTGCAAAAGTATTATAATTCTGCATTTCTATAGAAAATGTAGTTCACAGACACATACATCCTAGGCTGAGTCCCCTATTGTTCACTCCACAACTCTGAAATTAAAGTGGCATTTTTAATTTTCATAGCTGAGAAAACAAAATGGACTAGGCAAAACATGACAGTATGTATGACAGTATAACACTAATTGCTACACTGTCAGGAGCCACCAGCACTCACATGTAACCTTAAGAAGGTTTGACTCAGGATGTTATTTTTCTACATGTTACCACCCTAAATTTAGTCTATTTTCATGAACTACTGACATTTTGGCACTAACAGGACTACATGCAGCACAAATTGCTGGCCAAAAATAAGTGTATAGTTTATTGACACAGTAGGTTATATTCCAATATTGGGATATCAGTATTACAGTAACGCATTTGAGCTTTTTTTTTTCGCCTCTATCAAAGTATCATCCTCTTAAATTAGTTACAGTGAGTTGGATAATACTTAATAAAGAGATACGCAAGTTGGATGAATCATCTCTGCTTAATTACAGCAAAAATCATAGTTCCTGCTTGATGACCTGAAGTGTTTTAAAAAGGAAAGTAAATTTTTATATATGAATGATGCTAACCTTCACTTGACAATTGCTTTTCTTTTTTTTTTTTGAAAACAGAAATATTTGAAATAGCTTAAAAAAAAAAACTCAGGGGAGAAACCTGGTTCTCCTATACATATTTGCAAATCATCTAGTGCATTCCTTTCAGATCACTGAAAGCATATAAACTATTTCCCAAGAAGACACTCATGTGAGCAGAAATACACCAGCCAAACACAGTGAAATGTGAACATTTATTTGGGAGTGAAATGAAGTGGTGAGTGATATGTTGTGGGATTAACCTGTGCCAAGTTGTGAGTTATTTGGTAGAAGGAAGTAATTTAGAAATGTATCAGTATTTCTTCAAGCACTGAGTGACTTAGTATAGCTCTGTCAAATCTTCTAGAACTGAAAAAAACTGTTCCATCAATGTCAGTGGGAACTCTGACAGTGAATTCAAGACGAGCAGGCTTGCAGTAAGCATATCAAATAAAATGTAGTATTAAACAGTGCAAACATTTTAAAAATCATTTTACTGGTTCTGTTGTACTGAACCAATAAAACACCACAGCAAGAATTATGGTTTCTCACTAAAGTGGATTAATGATTTCTTGGAAGAGAAGATTACTGAAAACATATGTACAAAGATTGACATTTCTGTATAAAAATAGAAACACTTCATGAGAATAGTTTATTCAACTTTGAAGGCTAAATCAACCAAACCGCTATCTTTCATTCTGGCTGTTAGCTCCTACTCACACGCAATAATAGATGGCTCACCCATAGAGTAGATGCAGAGGAGGCGTGGGTAGGACACTCCAAGCAGTAGGTGCAGCTGAGGTGTTGATAGGATACTCCAAGCATACCCCTGGGCTGCAGCTATGATGCTTTGATTTGGCAGTTTTCAAACAGACAGCAGTAGAGAATGATGAGCTGCGATTTCTCTTATGCAGTTTATTTTAGAATTATTTTTTTAATTAAATAATTTTACTTTAAAAGTGACTGGATTTCTTGGGGATTTTTCTACATTCCCAAGAATCCTTGCCATTTGCACAATGTGAGGCCTTCCATGATGGTTGTATAAAAGCAAGAGACAGAGGATCACTAACATAAGGTGTTATTTATATCTTATCAGATTCAGACATCTTAAAATTCTTAACCAAATTGGCAGAGAAATTTTTTATGGTTACTTTCTAAAGTTCATAGTAAGAAGAAAGTGTATATTTTTTTTTATTCCAGCTTTTTCCCATTACCCTTCCCTGTGCAAGTTTCTGATTCTATGGACTGTAGTACAGCAGTAAAAACTATCTCCCAGTTAATTGTGTTTGCAGAAAATCATATAATAGTGCATTTGGAGGAGAAAAATCTGAAGGAGATATTTTATACGGCCATCACATTCTCTTAAAAATCACCCTTTCTCTTCTGGGAGATTATGTAAAACCACAAATGAGCTATTTTAATGTGCTCTTGAATTTTAAGAGCCAGGCTGTTGCAATCAAAGAGAGTATTTTGTTTGGATTGCTTAAAGCTGAAATTAAAGGGGATCACTGCTGATCTCCCACAATAGCAGGCAACATGGGCTGGAAGAAGTGTAACTACAAAGAACTTCAGACACCAGAAGTATAGACTGCACCAAAGATTTTGTTAGAAGGCCCAAGTCTGTTGACAGAGTAAGCCCAGCAACCAGAAATCCTGTTTCATCAGCCAGAAATACTGATGAGAGAATAAACTGTACTAATGACAAGCCTGACTTGGGACTGAGAATTTATGCAATAAACATGAAATAATTTAAGTTGGAAGTGATCCTAGAGGTCATCATGTCCAATCTCCTGTCCAGTGCAAGGCAAGCTTTAGAGATGGATATCATATTGTGCTTTTGAAACTTGATGGTATAGCTTCCCGTAGCTTGTCACCATGGAAAGAAAAATCTTGCCAACTACAGAGGGACTGGGAAGAGCCGAGATGGAACAGCCAAGGGCCTTAGATATTGTCACCACTACAGTAGAAAAATACCAGAGAAAGAAAACAGAGGAGGTCACATCACCCACATACCAGATGAATGCATCAAGTTCAAGGTCTCATACTCACAAAAGGACTTGTTTGTCATGAGTTAAGCAATAATTGGACCCCAGGGCTCAGCACAGTTGACTGTTGAGGGGTGAGAACTCCAAACATGCGTTGCAGAGTCATGCTCCTTCCCTGCTGGGAGGGGGTCAGTCACACCGGTTTTGGCAAACCAGAGTATCTTCAACACAGATGACAGATGTCAAGTTATTGTTTTAGGAAGTGGGGTTGAATCATGGATTAAATTTCTGCTTTCTTCATCTTCCTCTCATTACTTTATTATGTAGACCAGAAGGAGCAGCAGATAGCATGTAGTGTTTCAGGCACCTGAGGAACTTAATGGGTGAAAATTAACACACACTAAAAATTACTAGAAGTTACTGCTCCTCAGGATTTATAAAAATAAAAAATTTTAATCCTGCAATGGAATTTAGACTTTATCACTTGTCCATGTCATTGCAAAAAATGTCTCTCTAGGCTGCCAGTCTGCTTTGGCATGTGCTATTGTAAGTTCTTCTGCTGGAGTCCTCATTTCCACACAGCTCTGCCTTCAGTATGTCTGAAGCAAAATAGGACTGAAACACATAATCCAATGAAGAAATTGTTTCAGATTAGAAATATCTGAATTTATAACTGATAATGGAATTTAAAGTATTTTTCTTCTGCTGGCTTCAGAGGAAAGTAAATACCCATACACACAAATTTTGCTGGGAATGGTAGCTACTTGGTAGCAACATTTCACTGATAACATTTTTTTGCCTCAAGTACTTTAACTTGTCAGCCTCTTACTGGTAGTAGATTAAAAAAAAAAAAAAAAAAAAAGTGAAATGGATTTATCTTTGCAAACTTCTGTAGTATGTATTTATTTTGCAACCATGGTGCTGAAATTAAGCAGCTAGATAGATACATGTTTATATTCCTGTAACCGCAGGACATTTTTTTTAAGACTCCATGAATGTATTGCTAAGAAACAAAGTCCTTAGTATATCTATGTCACTCTTTAACTTATCCTAATTATAAACATTTTTTTAATTGTATTTAAAATTATATTTTTAATATTTAACCATAGTCCAATCATTTTAGACATCATCTTGTTTACAGGAGGCAGTAGAAAAAAGGGACAAGTGAGATAAAGAGATTTGTTCTTAAAGTATCGTCATTGAGAGCTGCTGAAATGTTCACAGGAAATCTTTATCCCCACACGAGGAGAGTCAGATCTGTTACGGTAAATAGTTGTGATTGACTAGACATTTGGTATTTTTGTGTTATTAATTCTTCCTGTAACTTGCTGCAAAAATTATGTTTATTTGTTTTCTTGTTCCTTATGAATAAATTGTACTAAGATATAATGTTTTGGGTTTTGCATAATTTTCAGGCTCTCTGATCAAATTGCTAGGTTTCTGCCAATAGGTACATTCTTCAGTTGCACTGCCCATTCCTTCTAAACATAAATGACCTGTAAAAAGTCATCAGACTACTACATTTCTCCAGAGCTAGATGAGACTTTTTCTTATGGTCTTTCTGCCCTTAAAAAAAAAAAAAAAAAAAAAAAAAAAAAAAAAGATAAATGGAAAAAGTTAGACCTTTCTTTTAGTACTGGAAGAAGCATGGAAAACGGAGCTAAAAACACTCATACCTACATTCTGCTGTCCTGCTAGGGTTGGATCCTTTCTGCACACTCGCTAACTCAGATCTCAGAAAGGGAAGCCTGCTAATAAGAATTTGTACTCAGCCATAGGGCTTAAGATACTTGAGCCAGAAACTGTGGGTCACTGGTATCTACTGTATCTATCTGCATAAAATCAGAGCATCAGCTACATAAAGGTCAGACTGCAAATCTGTTTTAATTTGCCAGACACTATTAAAGTGCAGCAAAATGAGAAAAAAGTAGAGATTACTACTTACCAGAGAATAACAAGTAACAGATTATAAGAGAAAAACCTGCAACAGTCATTGCCTTTTTCAACCTTCACCAAAAAAAATTGTGACCTAATTAGTTTAAACAACCAAGAAAGCTTGGAAGAGCCTGAAGAAAATATGAGTTAGTGAATCTGTGAGATACATTTAAGACTCCTATAACAAGGAAGTGTAAATCCTGCTCACCAGTCTGATCTCCTCCCACCAAGGGCATGGGTTCACAAAGCAGCTCCTTGGCAAGGGAGGCCTCATTGCCCTTTCCTTTGCTGATGCACTTCCCCTCATGCTCCCTTTGCTTTGCTCTTGCAAAATTTCTGGCACTGCAACATAGAGCAATTCAACTCATTATGCCCGTAAACAGCTACTCTCTCTTTTCCTGAACTCATGTTTTGGGGTTTTTTTTTTCCATTTTTGCAATTTCAATCAACTCACTGCGCATTCAAACACCAAAAACAGTGCAAAGGCAGCAGGAAGAGAACGTGTCCAGACACCTTGTCCTCCTAGCCATGGATAAGCCAGCTCGCTCCAAAAGCACCCCAGCACCCAAAAAGCTGAGGTAACAACAGCCTGGTGAAAGTTTTGGTGTAGAAGGGATCATTTACTTGACAGTCTGAGTTGTATTTACAACAGAAAACAGTCTCCTTCCAAAGCATCCAACTGGGTGTTCTAATGGTCACAGGCAAGTGAGCTGTGATAGTGGTTGTTCCATGTAGAGAATCAAATAAGTTATTTTTCCCATTGTTTACCCAGCTCCAGTGTCTGAGACAAGACACACAATACCCGTCATCACCACTTTCCACATTGCTGCATCCACTGGTAAGGAGCAACCCACCTTTGAAAAGTCATGTATGTGAGAATAAAAAGCATGTTGTTACTGAATCAGTCAACATAGCACTGCTGTGCAATATTTTCCACCTGAGCTACACACTCAATACTATCTGACAGCCAATGGGTACTGGAACTCATAACTGTTTTTTTTCCTTGAAGTTATTCCTCATCACAAAGTAGTAAACTCAGGGTTCTCCTAAGAACACAAAATGCAACTACTCATATTAAATAGCCCCTCTTTTATCTCATCTTTGGAACAGCATTACACTGTTAGCATTTAAGACTTCCTACTAAGTATTAAAATTAGCTCACATTTAGCAAGAAAACATTGTCTGTTCAAGGAGTAAATACTTTCCTCAATATAATGCAGCAGGTCTGAATTGAAAGTCATTGTTTACTGAAATCAAAGACCAGTTTTGCATTTTTCATGGAGCCAGATCACAGAAATTTAAATTGAAAAGCAGCTGAGTTTTTTTAGGAAGCAACAAAAGTCGCAATAGGTGTTATAAATTCCCTTGGGATTTGAGTGCTTTTCCCAGAACCTAAGTGCTAAGAATTAAATCTTATGCCAAACTATGCAATTAATCAGCAGTATGCTGTGCCACCAGTAATGTCCTGGAGCAGTGTATCAGCAGGCAAGGTGCATCTGAAAGGTCCCAACTCCTTGTCCTAAAGGGTCACCATGGCTACAGAACTTCTATGTATTGCTGTTCCTGAAGTCATTCCTAACACATCAGACTAATGTAATAAAACCACTTATATACAAATATCTGAAAATAAACACACAAGATAGACACTTTTCCTAAAGAATCAGATCAAAAAGACCTTGAACCTTGCTCTCCATTTTTATATCTAGGTAACAAACTACAGATATTTGCTTAATCCCTGTGATGAACAACACTTTACTGGTGTTTTCTTTGCTTCAGCAGGTTGATTCAGCCCAGGCTGGGGCCTCAGTGCTTCCTTATATAACCTGCCGTTGCTTAAGATCCCAATTAGGTTAAAATATTCTCCCACCCTGAGGATTTCCTCTGTCATTAGTCAGAAATGAGATTCACTTTCTTCCCACCAGAATGCTTACTGCCCCTGCCTGCTCTGGAGACACTAATTACTGCCTAGCAGTAAATAGGCAGCTTGTGACTGCTCACATCGTTAGCCAACCTCTAAAGAGATCATCAGCACATTGCTAAGCAGACTGCCCTTTTCTCCCTGCCTGGGCAATACTCAGATCCTAGTGTAAAGCTGTCCTATTGTCTTCTTTTGTAATCTCATATTCCATAAAACATATAATTTGCTACTCATACAATACAGTGCATTGCTGGCTCTCGTGTGAGATGAAACACAATGATAATCAAATCACTTTCAGTGGTAACAGATACTTGGGTGACTATATCCTGAGCTGTCTCTGCATGCTACCATATGAATGGAGAAGAAAAAATATTAACAGCAAAACTCACTTTTTTTTTTTCAATATTCATAGTGTATGTGAAACTCATCAGTCTGTGTAACATGTTGGCAGATATTTGAACAAAAACACTTTCGTTCCAAACACCAAACTCCCTCAGCTCCACTTTTATTTGCATTTTCTAAGCATGGATCATCAGAACTTGACCTTGTCTGCCTTAGATCACCAACTGCACTGGGCTGCTCATGTGACAGTGAAGTGTACAAACTCGTACCTCCGGTCTGAATTCTCCTCGCCCTCCTCTCTCCCTTCACAACTGATGTGAATGGCAGTGGCTGGCTTGAATCCTGTGTGAGGTTTTTTGTCATAAATATTATTTTTAACAACTGCAGTTCTCTTCTGTTACAAATATCATGACTCTCAAGATACAGTTTGATAACTTTAATGAAGCTTTGCAATTTACATTCAATATGTATTAGTACACAAAATATAAGAAATCACATATACATATAAACTTTTGTTTTACAAGTCAACCAGTATGAACTACACAAGCTACATTTATTCACATAACAAAATGGATCATTGACGAGCTTCATTCACCGACCAAATATCAACAATTTACAGACGAACATTTTTTGCAGCTGCTAAAACAACAATCTTCCATAAAGAACAAATAATTTATGTCAACAAATACACTGGCATCACATTCTGTGAAATGGAAAAGCCAAACTGAGCACTGACTGAACACTTACAGATTTCAGCAGAACCCACACGAAGCAACAATGCAGAGCTTCTACCAGCATCCAATCTGTCCACAGTTTATCAGCTCTGTGACTGAGAAAATAAATCACATACAGAAATTCTTTACAGTAAGTGAAGCCATTTTATTTCATTACAGGGTTATTTAACCCACTTATTTTTCAACCTTTTTAAAACAAAAAGGATATAGCTTTTAAAACAAAAAGTTGAAATATTTAAACCTTGTGGTTTTTTATTTTCTGACTTAAACTATTCTCACATACAACATGAATTTGTAGATTGTGAATAGTTTTGGTCCCTCAGACTGCCTTCTTGGTGAATCAGTTTTTAGCCAATTTGTCCAAATATATCAACAATTCACTAATGTAGTTATTTGAAGTTAAGTAGGTAAAAATAACATAGATATTTCTGTCTTAAAACAATCTCTCTGCTACAAAGTCTCTGATATCTTATTTTTGCTTCTGAATAGAATAGTCACAAAAACCAAAGCTTCTTTTAGCAGCATTAAAGGTGAAGGACCTCCTGTGTAAAGTCCTAGAAACCTTCTGGTACCTTCAAACATACTGAATGACCTCAGCTCTTCAGACACAGACCCTGCAAAAACTGAGTGTGCAGTTTGCTTTCACAAAAATCCCCACATTCCCAGTGCAGTTCCCTGCAGAGTTGCTCATTTGGTCACACACATTCTTCATGAGACACATGTGACCTTTTACAAATGAAGCAGATGTACCTCATGAGCATTTCAGTATATGCATTAGGGGAACATTTCAAGAAACTTCCTTCAGTTTAGGGAAAAAAAAAAAAAAAAACAAAAAAACAAACTACTCTTTTTACAGACTAACGACAGCTTTCTGCCTGATAATTTCAACGAAATTTGTTAAAAAGACTAAAAACTCACCAATAGACCTGAAAATGTAACTGTAAGCAAGCTGAGCTCATCTGCTTCTGTGTTCCCACAGGGAACCTCATGTTTTGTCAGTGATTTGAAAGGAATGCTTGCACTGATGAAGTTTGCAGCTCTCCCAAGAACTCATGGAACAGTAAATAATTAAGAGGTCAAGTCAATGAACCAAGCAAACTGGATCATTTAATATGATGGGCACAAGCAAAACTTCTTTTATATATCCAACTGGAAAATTCAATGCCTAGAAGCAAAGACTACTCTTATGGAAAGGATGGTGGACTTTACCCTAGGAAGCAGTGACTCTGCAAAGGATTTGGTAGATAAAATCTACCCCCTTTTAAAAATCACTTTGGAGATCACTTTCGCACTTGCATGTGTTCTTAAGAAGCCTGCTAAGGTAAAGGATTTGGTGGGGAGTATAAGGAACCCTGTTCACTTTAGTACCTGGAAGGAAGAAATACATGATGTTTTATCATGCTACTACCAGTTTTGTAAGGGATGTATTCTAAAGGGAATGAAAACATTCAAGTGCATCTTTTGGAGTAGCAATATCAAACCAGTAAGCAACAAAAGAAAACCACTCACATTTTAAAACAAATACCAAACCACTGAGCCTGGGAATTCATTTTAAGGCATTGCCCATGTATGAGCGTTGCCTCCCTTATCTCTTCATATACTGTATTTAACTCATCTCTTCGTATACTGTGTTTAACTTTATTGCCCCACAGAGCTGAGCGGCTGTAGGTTTATTTGTTTGGAACTTACTGGTGACTCAGATATTGCTGCAACCTTCAAAGAATTCTTGATGGAACTGAGTTCCCACACGTGTAAGTTTATGATGTGCACACCACAACATCCCCTTGTGATCTTGTACAGGTTTTTAAGCACAGCTTTCCGAAGAAGAATGTACACCCAAGGATCTAAAATCTGATTCCATGTTGCCATTCGGAGAGCAAAAAGTATTGTTTCACAGGTCTCCTTTGAACGACTCTCATTTATCCCAATTCTGGCCATTGTCACCTGAAAATGGAACATTTTAAAGTTATACATCAAAAAGATACACCAAGAGAGATGTAAATGAATGAAATCATTTCAAGATTATCTCTAATCTTCACAAGTTCACAGCATCAATGCATCTCAATTGTAAAATAAATACTTTCAGGTACGTAACATTTATAATCCTAGAAATCCTCTAATGTTTCACATGGGACATACGTGTGTCTTTGCTGAACTACTGCTGAATCTTGAGCAGAGGATGGCAACCAGCCAGAGAGTATCTTCCAAAACCAGGGATTAATTTGAGCAAGGAATAAAAAGTTATCCAGAATTTGAGCTAACAAAGCATGACAAGACTGTTCCAGGGATGGGTTTTTTCAAGGATAGAGACGAGAACATTTTTACAAAAGATAGTTATTTTTCCATATTTTCCAAATTAAAGTCTGCATAAGGAATACAGCCCCTTGATTTCATCAAGAAGGTTCACACTTTTTAAGCTGCAGCAGAACACAATTTATTGACACCTGAGGGTTTAGAGGTTTCTAGGAAAAGTTAAGCCATGGTGACAAAGGCCACCAAAACCCCTCTTCTTGCCAATGGAGACACAGAGGGTTTCGTTCACCTATGGAGGTGCTACACGTGGACAGACCTCCACCAGCAACAACACTGCCCGAGCCAAGTTTCACATGGGGGGAGTCATTAGTCTTCCAGTATAGCTCAGCAGGACTGCTTCTGGCAGAGGATACCCAAGAGCTACACCAGCCCAGGAAGTTGCGGCTGGCCTCCTGGCTTTGCAGAGCTGCAACCTAGGCTTTGAAACACCAGCCCTAGTGAAACACACACCCTGGGGCTCCCGCCCTGCAGAGCCCTCCTCCACAGGCTTTCTGATACTGAGGTTTTGTAACCTGAGTTCCTGTGTGAAGAAAGCCTGACTCTGCAAAGCCAGGAATCTGCCAGAGGGCTGTAAATTATCTCTCTCTATTATTAATGTTAAAAGCACATGAAGACTTTTTTGGTAGAAAGATGAAACACTGCAAGACTTTCAGTTCCAAAGCCTTTAAAGTGATACAGTTATTTAACTAAGAAACAGGATATTTTACAACTGATGGTATGAGTACACTGATTTATTGGGCAATGAGAGGTAGGGCAAATCTATCCAAGTGCAGAGGGTCATATTTTCAGAAAGATACACTGAAAAACAAACAAACAAACCAACCAACCACTAAAAAATAATAATTAATTGAGAGAAAACTACCATTCAAGATTCCAGAACCTATTTTACTCCTTTTTAAATGCTTCTCTCTATTTCTAGGTCCTACCTATAGTTTACAGGTCACCATATCTGAGTATAAACTTGAGTGGAACAGAGTAAATGCATAAAAGGAGACTGTACTTGCTTGATTAAGCATCTGATGAAGCATTTCTGTCTGGACTTCTATGGGAGTAGAAAAAAGAGCCCCTAGGAACATTCCTGAGGAAGCTGGTAAGACTGGCAGAAACACAGCTGGGAACTGGTGTGAGGAAGAGGAGGAATGTCTGAGCACCAAGCCAATGCAAACACTTACAAGTCAGTTCCCTGAACCTGCTATTCACCCCACAACCATTGGGCGCATTCATTCCTCTCTGACATCAGCAGCCCACCCAAACTTGGACAACTCCTTTGGCTTCTGTACAGAATGTTTTCTCAGGACAGTCCTACATTTTCTTTATTAGAGGTCCAACACCACAAGCCAAACTAAGATGGACTACTCCTTACTCATGCAAGTAGAACTGGGCAGCAAATGACAGCACAACAGAGCTCATAGACCAACATTCTTATCCAATATACCACATACTTGACTTAATACACATATATAGCTTTCTAATCTGCTTCTTGATGTACTTCAAAATTCCATTTCTTGTTCTTCTCTCACATTCTGCAAAGTTAATAAATGCCAAATCCAATGCAATTTCATGTCTGGGAAGAAACAGTAGATATTGCCATCTAGGAAAAGTAGCTTCATCCAGATTTTGTAAAATTGTATTATCTTCTCATACATTACCTAGCAAACTCATGAGATTCCTTTCTCTTTTGTAGTAGTCAACTCTAAGTGAATCCATTTGTTTGCTGTTCAATCTGCTGTCTCAACACAAAGAACTGCTGTTTTGATTATGGATTTACATGAAGTACATCAGAAGAACAAGGAAATTTGGTATGTAAGTTTATGGATTCTGATACTTGGAAAAGCTTCATCCAGAACATTTAAGTTACCTCTTCTGAATACTGGATTTACAAAAAATAATAGATCTGAACTCACAAGTAGCAAGTAGACTTTATGTACATAGATAAATGCTTAAGCAACTCAGCTGTGAATTCCTGTATTGGAAATAATAATATAAAATCTACATTATCTACGAATTTTGTTTCATAAAATAAGAATTTTCTAGACATATTACTTGTTTTGGAGTGTTATGCAGAAATTAAAAAAATTTTTCCTTTCTTGTATCACTAAAACCAACATAAAATGATATCCCAACTTTCTGAAGTTCTGAGAGGCTGAGATTTCCGTATAGGCCTGGACTAAGAGAGAGAATCTCACTCCAACCCCAAGCATGAGGAATTTCTTCCTAAACACTTGTGGCAAGCAATGGTAGTGACAGACATGTTACCATCACATTGTCTCCAAGTATGAAGTGAGACAGCTTCTCACTCCTCCAAAGAGCCTGCACTGTGCTGGGAGCTCTTCCATGTCTTCTGAGAAAACACATAAGAAAATGGCAAGCAACTGAAGCCAACTTCATGCAAAGGCAGGGCAAAGGGGAGACCATGTCCTGGCTACCAGAGCCTTTCTAAAGTCACCTGATGATTTCTAGAACAAAACTCTAAACTCCAGCTGAAGAGAGGTAGGATGGACTGGATCTGTAGGTCCATCAGGTTAGTGTGATGAAGGAATTCTGTCCTCTGTAGCCAACAGTACACAAGTGGGGAAGTGGAAAGAGGCAATGTGATTGCATCATATCTAGTTGTCTTTGATCTCCACAACTGAATTTAATATTCATGCAGATTCAGCAGTATGACTCAAAAAATTAATCCCCAGCTGCTACATAATAAATTTAACTCATGACATTTTCTAACATATTTAGAAATGTAAAAATCCAAGCAGCATTTTTCTGAATTATACAATGTTTATATGAACACAGCTGTAGTATGTCTCCTTGGTTTGCAAAAAAAAAAAATTAAAGTATCACATGATGTAACCAATAAAATTCAAACTTTCTTTAGGAAAGTAACTATAAAAGCATAAATGTAAAAGTGACTTTTTAAACCAAGGCTACCTACTTTTAAGATTTAAAGTTACTCTGGCTCATATTAATCTTTGATGGTTTAAGGAAAGACCTAAGAATTCCCTGTCCCTAAAAATAAACACAGAGAAATCAAATTTGTGTCAATCAAGGACTTGATACAAATACATTAAACTTCTCCATCCTTTTTGTCCAGTTTTAGGCTTCACTAAAACCAAAGCTCACTTTGCAAGATCCAGAAAGTTTGATGGAAAAGTTTTAAAAACACTTTGAAATTGATGACTTCTACAATTTTGCATCTAGTAGATAGCATCAGAGAATTGCCATTTCCCTCAGGGACAAAGCTCAGTGCAACAAACTGCAAAAAATTTGCTCAAAGCTTCACACCACTCTCCAAATTTAAACAGCATGACTTTAATTTCCCTTCCAATTTGATCTCAATTATATGAGAACAACTAATAAGCTAAATGGCAGTGCTGCTTAGTCACATTCCTGTTAGTACTCAAGGACAGCCAGCCAAAACAAGAAGCAGACTTTACAGCTAGTTAGGAAATAAAACAAACTGTAATGCTACTTTGATGCGTTTCAGTACATAGGCTCTAAATCCAGGTTCTATCCTTGACTTCAGGAAACTAAATAAAAACCAGTCACAAAGAGATTGACATGGAAAGCAGAGCAGACAAATATCAGAAATTCTCTTCCTCTGTAGCTCAGCCTTCAGGCTCCACTTCCCTGTGGGAACCTTGCAGACTGTCCCAAACCTCTTCCTCTTCCTTTGGATTTCATTACAAGCAGTCCTGAGAATTTCCATTAGTGGAAGAAAGTCCATGTTTTTTTTCAGTATTTGCAGAGAACTTATATAGAGGTACATATCCCCTTCTCACACAAGTCAAGGCGGCACTACATACTTTTGATTTTCCAGAAGTTTTTGGAACTTCCATTATTCATGTATGCTACGATGAAGCTGCAGTTTGCTATAGGCATGAGCTGATAGAAGATGATAGTTTGTAGTATGTTATAAATATAAACTTTAAGAAAAAAAATTTGCAGAAGAGAGGGAGGGAGAAATCAAAATGTATCTATCTTCACATTTTGTGTATAATTTTGTATCTCCTAAGAACAGCCATTAGAAAAGAAACACTGACAGCAAATCACCTATATCATTGCTTTATAGATATTGCAGTGTATAAACCAAGCATTTGTTTCAACAAAGCTGAGTATACTTGATATTATTTTTTATGTGATTCTATAGAAGTCAGTTTAAAAACAACGGCTTCCAAGAAAAATATGTAGCACACCACTTCTGCTATCAAAATGTTAGTACACACATTTTACTTCTTATGCCCCATAATGCTTTTTATGTTATAGATCTACAACATGTTTTTCCCCTAATATTTTCCTTTCCCTTTTTAAAAAAAAAATCACAAACCATACCTTCAGCTTTTATATATCAGATGAACATTTGGCCTAGCAAGTAAATTTTAACTGAGCATAGTAATTTTATAAAAATGTGTATTTAAAAGGAATTTGAGAAGACAAAATGCTTTAGCAAGTTTTCCTCTACATTAAAGTCCAGAGGGTACTTTTAAGGGGATACATAATACTTCCATGTGTATGTAAAGTTTTGCGGGATCAGCTCTTGAGAAGTAGCAGCAAAATAAGGGAGTCCCCTTTTCTTAGTTCTGTGAAAAAAATAATAATGCCACTAAAACTGAAGAGTGGATCCACTGGCTCACTATTCAGTTGGGAAAAAGCTGTGTCTACCTCCCGAAATCAAGTTCTACTCCAAGACAGGTAAATCAAGGATGGTTACTACTACCTGCCATGATATGCATCCCTAAACATGCAAGTTTACTTATTATCTTGTTAAAGACAGCCCATCTGAGAAAGACCTTTCCTCTGTCAGGGTCACATTCTCTCTTGGGAAACACAGAACCCAAATGAGAAACAGACAGAAAAGTTTCAGATGACCAGAGGTAGCTGAGATTGCAAAAACATTTTTTAGAAGTTTATTTAGCCTTCATGTGCTCCATATTTACCACCCTTAAAATGGAGTTCTGTAAACCTTTTGGAGGTATTTTAAAGCTAAAGGTGCTCAGATGTGTTCCCAAAGCAGTACTGCTGTGATAAAAGTCAAAAAAGTATAGAGAAAACAGGAAAACATTACATTTTCCACAGAGCAAATGAAAACAGTTTCTAATATTCCTTTCTCAGATACAGTAGATTCTGTGACCAGGCGATTTCTCACCAGCCAATGATACTGCTTGATGAATGTGGTACCATTCAGGACACATGTGCCTTGCCTCATGTTGGCAAGATAAAAAGCCTTGAAACGGAGTGTCCAAGCACCCTTCTGAATTGGTAGGGCAGATCTCACATCAACTGCACGCCAAAGGAAGGACTGCAGCATAGCAGCACATACATGACACTGCAGCCATGACATTAAATTAAGGTCCTTGTGGGTGTTTGCCACCCAGTAGCTCAGCTCTGCCTGACCTCGTTGTAAGATCCCTCTCCACTGAGGCTGTTCAGTTCCTCTGAGCTTTCTGCTCTCGTCACACAGGCGCGGGTCTGCAGAGGACTCACAGTCTATTGCACTCCATTACTGTGCCATTAGAGTCAAGTGTGACATTTTCACCATCTGTGTTTTTACAGCTTTATGCAAAATATTTATGGATAGCAATACACTTTCTGAACAAACATTTGGAAACATCATTTGAAATGAGACTTTTATGTATGCAAGAATTTGTCAAAATTACTGAACAAAATGTAAAGTGCCACAATGTTATACTCCCTATTTATATTTTATTAACTGCCTTTGGCATTATCATGCTCTGTATAAGGCAGGAATGCAATTATGAAGTAAGCCTCATAAACAGAAGGATTTTTTTGTGTGCATAAACTCACAAACATTAACTGAAAGTGAAGCTTTTATTTTCTGTCAACTTTCCAGGGAGGCTGTGGTTGTCCCCTCCCTGGAAGTGTTCAAGGCCAGGTTGGACGGGGCTTGGAGCAACCTGGTCTAATGGAAGATGTCCCTGCCAAAGTCCCTACCAAAGTCAAATAAACAACCTGTTTCCTGAGCTACATGTTTTGAAGTTACAAGAAAGCCTGCTTCCGTAGAGCAAGGAATATATTGCTGCCTAACAACAAGACCTATATCAAAAATCTCTTGTACAAAAAAAATAATTTTACATATAAAATTAAAATATTTTTTATCCAGCAATGCTGAGAGAAACTTTACAGGACAACTGCTAGGCCAGAAAACAATAGAGTATTTCTAATACTCCATAATAAGGACCATCCTGAGAAGCACAGACAAATCAAATAATTAAGCATTTAGGGATGTAAGAATACATAGTCAGGATCAATTTATTCTTCGTTTAGGGTCAGTTGGGTAAAGCTTCAAACCTTGGAAATGGCCTATTACTTCTCTTATTGCTTTGCTTTTTCAGGTTTTCACACTCGTTTGGAAAAAAAATCACATTTTTTATTGGTTGAATAAATATTCTCATTATTTAGCAATAGAACTTCTCTCATCAATACCCTACAAATACCCAAGGAAAGTGAGACAAATAACATATAACACTGGAGAGGAAGAGAACTGTCTGAATACAGAAAAAAAAAAAAGACAATACACAGACAACCTGGTGGAAAAGGGAGCTGCAAAGGTCCATAATTATAGAACAAATTTAGCATTTAATTACTGTTGTTCACAGGATAAAATCAATAGCTTAGAAGTGAACTGTCTTTTCATACATCACCACATTCATACTGCTTCATTACTAAAGTCATCCTCTACTATATTTACATGTCTGAGGAGAGATATTATATAGCTTCAGCTACTGGAGGCAAATCTACTTATGGCTCTGAGAGCAAGAAAATGTTCTTCTACAGGGAATGCAGGATCTGCCAATTCTTAGATGGCCATTTTTTAAATTCTCTCAGATTTGTTACTTCTGTCTAAAAAAACCCCAAGAATTAGGTTGAATTCTCTGAGAGTTCCTTGGACAGGTCACTCCCTGATTCCAGAGGAACAGCACATATGTGCAGACTTTCAGGGCAAATACCACTGAATCCAGAGATATCCATACATATCAACAGTGTTAAAAGAAGGGAGAAGAATTTCACAGTGAGTCAGTCATGATATATAGTGGTCTTTTCACCTCTTCTAGAATTCAGGAATGCAGATGGCTTTAATGTGTGACAAGCCTGCAAGACCTCAAGTAATAACAGGTCTAAAAAAGTAAAGAACTTACTCTGTTGTCTATCAATGGAGTCAGACCTTCAGTTTATCTACCTGAGAAATTATCATGTTTATTACATGGGTATAGGGGGAAAATAATAAGAAAAAAAAAAAAAAAAAAAAAAAATATATTAGCTTACCATGTATGCAACATACAACAGACATAGTGAAGGAAAACTAAATCTTTTTAAAGATGGATTGGAGTCAGTCACCTAATGACTTGGTGATATCTGATTTGCAGTATTTGCCAATCTGGCTGGGGGCAACGGATTATGTGATGTGTTCCTCATTATTTTTTTAAAATTAACCTTTATTAAAGTGACATTCTGTATATCATTCTGGAGAAGTACACTAAGAAGCTATGAACACAAATATCAGGGCTAATGAATTATCAATATATTTACCAGGTTGGATTATATAATTATTTTTTTCTTTAATGTTGGCAAATAAATTAAATGGGACTGCTGTGCAGCTGAATCACCTTTACATGGCAGAGGGAAGAGAAAAATCAAATCTCCATTTAAGAGTGATTTATTTCTCACTACTGCAAATGCACGCTCCTGGTAAAAAGCGGATTTAATTTCATTTCCAACTCACTAATGAACTGTAAATCCTAAAGCAAATTACTACCACTTACATAGTTCCTCACCTCCTTCCTGCTTCACCTCCTGCTTTAACACCTTTCCATGCAGTGAGGCAGAAAGGAACACAGCTGGCTACATCCCCTCCAGCACAAGAGTCTTCCTCCCCACATCCGTCCTCATGTGCTGATGTTGGTCATGAGTGACAAGGTTGTTCACGGGCAGACTCGCTGCATCCTTTACATCCTCCCTCCCTCCCTCCCGTAACTTCCCGCCCATGCACAGCCAGCTTACGTAGGGCTCAAGCCACCTGAGGCAGCTGGCAGGTCCAGGACAGCAAGTAGGGGACCAGCTGGAGATCAGTCATTTTATTTCCGGTTCTTTAGTGACAAAGTAATCTTTGGTTTCTGGGAGTTTACAACTGAGGCCTAATTGCCTTAAAAACCTCGCTTCAGGACATTCCTTACACAAAGGCTCATCTTCAGCCTTCTTAGGGAAATCATGCAGAAAGACAACTCCAATGCCATTCAAACCCACTCTTCAGCACGTGTCTCTGAATGAGGTCTTCACACAGCTCATTAAAAATAGGAGCTAAGAGAAAGCTTATGAGCTGCTCTCTACTCCCTGCTCTGTCTGGGCTAAATAAGAGCAATCCTTCAGCAAGAGACAGTATATTACCTACAACACTGCTAGAGCTAATTCAGCCACTCAGCTATTTTGCCTCATCCAATATGAGAATGAATCCAAAAGAATGAGTCACAATTACTAAAACTTTACTGTTACTCCTGGTGTAAATCCTTTCTGCAATGTTCTGCTACCTGACCATTACTATTTCTAAAAGCACATGCACAGAACCCACGATGGGATCATGCTCCTGCTCTGCTGGACCCTGTGCATGCACACAGGAAGTGGGCATCTTCCTTCCTCAGGGAGCTTGTAACCCAAATTGCAATTCAGCAATTTCTGAATGCTTTAATGTAAAATTTAAGTCTTAAAAGCACATGAAATAAGAATTATTGTTCTGTTTTAAATCTAAACATTTCCCAGAAAAGGTTCCAAACAATGCGCTCACTCAGACATGAATTGATTCTACACTGCTATTGAGACAAGTAACTTCTGCTAGAAAGCATTTATAATCACCATGTAAAACATACAATCGTGAATTAACACCATAATAAATATCTCACAGAATATATGAATGTATATCACACGCTGATGTCTGCCATGTAAACCTGGTGAGGATGAAGGACTTCCTGGAATTGTTCCATGTGAGTGTATTTGTCCTAGAGACTTTTCAGCAACAAGTTTACCATTTAAAGGCTTTAGATAGTCAGAAAAGAGAGCTTTCCTAAAATAACCATCCAAAAATGGTTATGCCATGTATGACATTTTCCAAAAATGGTTATGCAGTGTATGATATTTTCAAGCAAAAAAGACATGAATAAGTGTAATATCTAGGAAATAGGAAGGGGGCTCTTATATCAAACAAAATTGGAATTTATGTCAAATTTACTTTTTAATATCAAGCACAGAATCCAAAAACTACCAATTGAATAAATAAGAGGAGATTATGAATGGCAAATTAATTTGGCTGAAGTTTTCAGAATTTGAATTTTTGAGAAGGCAACTTCAAAATTGAAAAAAAAAAAAAAAAAAAAACAACAACAAAAAAAATTTCTGTGAAAGTCACTGACATCTATTTGGAATGAAATATTGTGTTTCAATTTATAGATCTTTATCGTTTAACTCCACACATATAATATACACTTAAAAATCAAGTGGCATGGAATTTTGAAAGAAAAACAAGACCATGTTTTTTGAAAATGCAATATTCCTACATGACTGGAAACCTGCCTTCCCTACCTTTTCTCTCCAAAACAAACCAATCTCATTGCATTCTGATCACACTGCATTTTCAGAAACAGGCTTTACATAAGTTTTTGCAAGCAGCACAAGTAAACATAAATAACAAAAACTGTAATTGTGCTTCCTCAAAAACCTTTGGTAAAGGACAATCTGTCACTCTCAGCTCTTCTTCCTTCCCTGGTTCATATCATTCCTGCAGGACAATACGCTGACTTCTTCCCTGTTGAGAGAGTATCTATCTCAGCAGCTCAACTCCCTGACTTCTGTGAGAGGGAAGTAAACATTTGAATTACAAATATAGCTACAATTAATAAAGAGTTTCTAAGCACTCTATGATAAACTACAGCCTGGCCTACACTTAAAAACATTTTTTTTAAGTGATTCATATTTCTCAGAAAGGCTAACGCCCGTAAGATCTCTACAAACTGTAAGAGATGAAAATAGTAACAGACCAGTTCTGAACATTGAAACAATACTTTTGAAATCCAGTATCATTTTAGGTGGGTATACTTTAAAATGATGCTCATTCCATTTCTCATCTATCCTAGTGGAAATTTGTGAGCTGTCCCTCTTAAGAGTCGAAATTAAAAGGAAGATCTCTACAACCAGTACTAAAAAAGGTATGAACATCTTATCCAAGGGTTTCTACTATCACAGAAACACATCTGAATAGGTGGATTTAATTTTTAAATGCATTACGTTAAACTTTGTTATCCTCTCTCTGAAAACACCTGCAATTTCTTGCCATGGAGTATTTTCATGGTGACATACAAAAGCACACTCAAATTGTCTGAGCTGCTGCTTAAAACTCATTCCATGGGAAACTAAGCTAAAAAGACACTTCTGCCTTGAGACTGAAAAGCTTCAATCGAAATGAGTGTTTTCGTTCCTCTTAACCCCTAAAATTAACTATTTATTCCAAAGTATCTTTTGGGTCATAACATTTTGGGCAATAAGAATGACACTAACATTTAAGCAATTTAACCTTGAGCATCAAAAGCTCATTCAGAGGAACTCAAGCAAGAATAGTAATTGAATTTGCACAGCATTAACAGTTGTATTGAGAAACTTGGCAAGCAATTAAAAGGCCATGATGTGAGGGAGAGTGAGAGCCCTCTTTCTAGTGTAGCCTTAGAGACAAGCAAATTCATATGGATTTTTTATTCTTTCCAGAGGAACTCAGGGAGCATTTTATTCAAACAGCCGCTCCTGATCTGACCTTTTCTGACACAGCAAGGCCTGGAAGAGAAATAACAACTTGCAGTCGACAGTAACCATTACTGTATTGATGCTTCAGACTAGAAAGAGGCATATCTAGCAGGCCTTCTGCTAGCAAAAAGCTTTTTTCTTTTCTCTGTGAAATGGGTTCATCTATTAAAGCCATCGTGGCAGAAGTGGGCTCCAGAGATGGGCTTGCACCCGGCCCAAGAGATGCAATGACAAGGTCCCACGGGTATTCCTGTGGAGGTCCTGCAGCACGTCACTGCTCCTGTGCCCGGCCACCTGCCACAGGCAGGGTGTGAAGCAGAGTCCAGACCCAACTCGAACCACATCTTCTGCACTCTGACAAATCCTGTGTTTGTATGGTGTCAACAGACAACCATTCTAGCAAAACGTGACAAGAATTCAATTACAAAAGCCAGCACAGTCATTATCATTGGTTACCTTCTTTAAAGTATGAATCTTGAAAAATACAGACAAATGTGGTTTTACCCAGTGAAAGTAACTTTTACAACAGCATTCAAGGCTGCAAGGTTCACTAAACATGTTTAAGAGTATCTCCCTCAGTCTTCAGAAACAGATGACTGGAAAATGAAAGCCTAAGTCATTCTTTTTCAAAAGAAAAGATCACTCTGCTTGTTGACAGTGCTTATGCAGGCACAAGGAGCTCACGGAGGCTGGAGCTTTGACTAACAGCATGTTTTGCTAGTGTAAGAGAATATACTTCTGCAGAGCAGCCACCATGAGATCTGGGGTGTCTGTACTGTACATGGAGACAAGAGCCTCGCTGCCAAAGCATGAACCTTGTCCTGGGGTGAGTGGTGGAGCTTTTTGGTGGTAGGGGAGGGGGCTATAGGGGCGGCCCCCTGTGAGAAGCTTCTTGAAGGGGGCCACCCCTATAGCCCCCTCCCCTGCCACCAAAAAACTCCACCACTCACTCAACCCAGGACATTGTGCATCTTGGGACATCTTGTATCTGCTTCTCTTCAGATGCATTTTCTGATTATGAAAATCACCAGTCACAAAAGCACAAGAGAAGGGACAAATTTTCAAGTAACTATTTTCTTGTAGGGATGATACAACCAGCAATATTTGAAGGCATAGAAACTGTATTAATAAAGCAATGAGCTCATATACATGATGTCCATTGCACATGTAAGCATAAGGTAGTATAAGGGAAATTTAAACTGCCAGATTATTAAAGAATACAGAAAACAAGAATAGAGGGAAACACTTCAAGGGTAACACAGGTATGAACTCCTGGTAAAGCATCAATGTGCGTGTATATACATGACTACACATACAAAAACACTAAAATGAGATGCATAGAGAATTGCCTTGTACAACGAAGTAACTTATACTGTATGCAACTACGTGGCCTGGAATTTAGTTAGTGTAAAACCTGCAACCCACTGACCTCCTTCAGCACATACCAACTGTGAGCCTGTCTCAGCACCTGAAATACTTGGTGGAGCAACCAGGGTGGGGTGGGCTGGGGTAAGGACATTCCACCAAGAACCTCCCTGTTAGTGCACCACTGTCCTTCTCACCTCCTCTGGCAGCATATTCACTGAAAGGACCACTCACACCAGCTCCAGCAGCTTCTAGGTTGGAGTGATTCACCAATCTGTAAGCTAAATGTAGCCCTACGTGCATGAAAACCAACCCTGAAGTCTCTCTGCATGAGACAATCTGAGGACAAGAAGAAGGCAGAGTGAGTTCAGGGAGATGCAATTAGCATAACAAATTGGAAAGGGAAGAGATTACATGAGAAAAGACTGCTAGAAATTAATCTAGGCAGTAAAAAAATCAACTGAGTAAGAGCTGATTTAATCATATAAAATAAACAGCTGAGATCTTTCAAAAAAACCCCAGAGTTGCTATTTTCTACAGTAGAAGGGAGGTAAAATTGGAACAAAAGTAATCAGATAACTGCATGGAAAAAGATCTTAACAAGAATAATTTGAATGTAAAAGTATTTTTCTCAGGCTAAGACTGTGTTCCACACATGAAAAGAATTAGACATTTCTCCATACCATAATTTGTTCCTGTAGATAAATTCACTCTGAAATAAACTCCTCCTATCCGTAATTACAGGGAGATCACTTTGCTACTCCAAGAACAAAATTTAAAATACGTTTATCCCTTGAGCCCCACAGAATTTGACATACTGATCAGAATTTGCTCATATGAAGACAGCCCCAAAAAACAAGATGCTTCATGAGAGGCCAGACTTCAAGTCACAGCCAAAAACCAGTTTTATATAACAATCTATTTCATCGGAGATACTCATCACAAAACGCTCCAGTCCAACAATTCTCCTTGGGAATCCAATACCTAGGGACCAAATTTATCCAACAAAATTCACATATCCTTAGCAAAGGGCTAAGACTCCAGCAAGGATGAAAAAGGTGACTTACTGCACAGAGAAGTTGATGTTACTATCTTCACAACATATTTTCCTGGAGTTACCCATTACAAAGCAAAATCATTTGGACTGTCATAACAAATGTGCCTCTGCAAATCATTGACTACTTGCATTATTGGAAAACTCATGAATTTCACTTGTTACTTTTTTGTGAATTCCCTCCCACTCTCAACTCCTCAAAAAGGAAGTAGCTGGCAGTACCCCTCATTCTGGTACTTCATTAAGGAAAGATTCACACATAGTGTCAGAAAACTTGAAAAAGCTGCTAATTTTTAAGGAACAGATGAGATGGAGCTTCAGGAAATAAATCAGAAGGAAGAAAATAAATCAGAAGGAAGTCTCTATCCAACAGCCCCAGGCAGAGCTTCACATGAGCCTTGCCAAGGGCTCTGGCTCTGAAAAATGCTCCAGATCTCCAGGAGTCTAAAAACAGAGGTGGTGATTGATTATAATATTGTATATTATTAAATATCATATTAAATGTTAGATATATATAAATTCCCAGACATATACAAAGGCACCAAAACAAGTTCACTACCACTGAGCAGGTGCAGAAGTCGAGTTCAGTTCCACACCAGACACCATAAAGGATGATGCAGGGTCTTGGGCCTCTAATATCTTCTAAAGGTGATTTTACACCAGTCACAGGACAGTGACTGAATATATAACTCTATTGGGGGGGGGGGGAGGAAATCTAATAGTGAAGTCAATCTGCAGTTGCATTACAGTATTGGATAGACTTGATTTTGGTAGCCATGTACATATGACAATTGATATAACACCAGACCAGATTAAAACCAGAAGAAAAATCAACAAAGCAAACCCCCTATCAGATGAAGAATCACACCAAATAAATCCAGACTTGTATCTGCAAACCATATGTGGCATAAACTGCACTGCATTCCTCAGCTTTCACTTCCAAAGGTTTGTTTGGTTTCTTATCGCTTTGGTTTATATCAGAGCAATTCACTCTCAAGTAACATTTTGTTCTGTATACTCTTTGGGATAAAAAACATGGGCAAAATTCACAATTCAAAGACTGACACTGACTTCTAGATTTAACTTTGAGAAAAAATTCAACAAGCAAATGACTGCAAAATAAGCACGTATTTACCTACTTTACCAAATAATTTAACTTACGAACACCTGCTTCTATTTATTTCAAAAAATACTTATTTTGATATATGCTGATTATATTACACAATGTAAACCACTTATTTCACAAATTGAAAGCCCTGAGAGGTTTCAGGTAAATCAGACAAGTAGATTTGGATCAGCAATTCATCGTAAATCATATGCCTTGATAAATCCGGGATATCTCTTTATTGTAGCACTTTAGCAGTATGTTCCAGGCAAAGATTTATTCCACTGCATCTGTATGCTCCACCGCAGTCCAATAAAGCTTGCTAAATTAACACTGCACTTATAATTCTGTTTGTATTCAGTTAACAGAATGCTATCAAAACAAAGATTGGGTAATTCAGAGAATTAACTTTGATGTAAACTTTACAAATCTAATAGCTAAGAAAGGTAATACCTACCAAGGACCCTGTCCTATTGTATCTCCCACACTACCCAACTCTTTGGCTAAAACACTAATTGTTCACTTCCTTGAAACATTGTTCCAAAAACTAAATCCTACTTTACACTTACTTTCTTTTTACTTTCTCCTTTCTAACATAAATTTGGCCATATTGCAGAACTATCTTCCATACTGCCAGGCTAATTTTGTTGATTTCTCATTTCAAAATAGATCAAGAAACAAAGTGTCATGACCCAGGAACCCAGAGAGCACCAGCAGATCTGCCATCCAATGAGCCAAAATTGCTTGTGTATCACCTCCCTCTGCAACACAGTCCCAAAAACTACCAAGTACAAAATTAAGCAAAAAGTCATTCACTGGTCTGCATCCCTAGCTGATGAAAACACCAAACTCTGAAAAAAAATTGCTGCTGAAAATAATCCATTGTCAACTACAGCTTAGATAAATACTTTAACAAAAGTATTGCTGTGATTTTGTTAATGATTGTCAAGATTTTTAAAATTATATTTTTTATAATTAATAAGAATTGAAAGGTGTAACAAAATTGCCAACACTGAAAAAACAACCACAATAGTTGCAATTTCGTGTTCCCTCATATGCTGAATAAATAAAGTATCTTTTTTAAATTAAAAAAGTCTATAGCTCTTTTGACACCCAAGGGCTTTTTAAAAATCACATTAATTTCAACCTTTAAGAACAGTTATTATATCTGAAAATAAATGTCACCAGATGACGATATACTATTTTTTCATGAAAAGTAAAGCCAGAGTTGCTTTTCTCAAAAACCCTTCTGTGGCTTGCCCAGACAGATTTCAGAAGGTGTCTGGAAGTAACTGAAAGGAAGTTCACTACAAAAACTTGCTATGCTGTTCTGATGACTTTGTTTATGCTTTATACACTACAGCCACAACACAGACAAAAGCCAACATGAATTTAAACTATGCTGCCTCTCTAGCAAGCCTCAAGAAATTGTGTGTGCATTGGACAAAATGTAAAGAGTTTTTGTGCATTTCAGTGATGCAGAGATTTATATCCAGACTCTCTCCTGGAAGTCTGTGATTTAATTAATTAAATGCTACCTGCCAGATATACCCAACTGCTGCAGTGAAGGTAATATCAGTATCTAATTTAGAACTAGTTCAGATAACTCCATACTATACCATAGGCAGTGAGTAGATGAGATACAGCTGGGTCTGATTCAGATCTCAGATTTAAATTTCTGTATTTATAAACTCAAACCAAAAGTGCTCCTCATTCATATCAGTGGAAAACTATGGGACCTTATTTCTAAGAAAGAAATTAAGTTCTCACATTACTTGAGATTTAACCTCTCTCACCCTAATAAAAAAAATAAATTTTCTTCAGTCAGGTTTACTGAAGTGAAAAGATTCACAGTCGATATCAGGTTTATAATGGCATCATACAACAGGGCCATCAAAACCTTTTCCCTATCATAATCCTTGCTTCCTTTGACCCTGCTCACTGATAGAGCACATGCTACCATGAGCAACACTTCTGCTTTGGAAGAGTCAGAGCATTTACCAGCAAACAGTCCTAAGTTACAGCCGGGACAGCTGAGAAAGCGCAACAACTGCACAGAGCCGCTTCGCCAGTCAGCTGTCCAGATTACAAACTCAGCTTGGTTAGGTCTAAATCTAAACTTTATTTTAACCCAGTGTCAACCACTGTTTTTTAACATGACTCTAAAGTCTTAATACCGTTAATACCCTGCTAATGGAGTGGAGGATTTTTACGTTCTTAACTGTTACCTTCCATAACACAGTTCACAAGTAGCAGTAAACCGTAATAATAACGAACAGAATGCCATAAATAAAAAAATTATATGAACCACAGTACAGACTAAACAGAAGACTGCCACTCCAAGATTTCACTGAATTTTTGGACAAGCTCAATATTTGCTCTGATTTATTCTAGCCACCATTCTGCTACCACTGAGTGCTCCACAGCACAGGAAACAGAGTCCTCAGTCCCTATACATTTAGCTTACTCAGTGTATGTTGCTTATGATCAGAAGTGGAGAATAATTACCATTTTTGTTATGGATGCATAGGTACACACATTATAGGTAATATGATGTAAAATTAATACATTGAGGAGTGAATGGAGCCGTTATTGCAGCTAAAGCACCTTAAAACCTGGAGTTAAAAAAGTATAACTTTTATACAGTGCTGTGCATTAAAAATTGGCAAACACATTAGACTCTTACCAGGAATGGACTCCAGCAAATGCAAGAAACACACATTATAGCCAAGAGCTGAATGATCATTTCAAAATGATGAGATCTGCCTTGTCTTTGTTGACTTTTAAGTTTGACCCTTAAGAGGGTAATTCCTGTGACAGCATTGCACAAGAATGAAATAGCAAGGGCCAGTAACCCAAGGCAAGAAAAAAGTAAGAGATAAAATCTGTCTTCCCAGTCCTCAACATGTTCTGTTTTATAGAAGCACCAGGTCCTCGATGCTTGAATTTGATAGGCTCTAAACCTAAGAACAGGCAGCAAAGCTATAAGAACAGCAAACAGACATACCATAGTCAACATCATTTTCACATGTTTAGAAGTCATTTTTGTAGAGTGAAATATTGGCTTAGTGACTCCAATGCACCGTTCAACAGCCATCACACTGCCCAGGAAGAGTGGGCACAAACCAAAGAAAACCATGCAGATGCCAAAAACACTGCAAAGAATGTTGGACTGGTTAAATCGAATCCAGTCTTTATCTGATGCGTACACAAAGACTGCAATGGCTCCGTTGATGAGGTGGCCGAAGAGATCTGTGACAACCAAACCACTAGCAAGAAGCAAAAAGGAGGCTTTCGATTTCTGCCTAAATCTCTGATACGCCTTCATGAGAATTGCTACTGCAAGACTGTTGGACAAAATTCCCACCGTCATGAAGATTATTGAAAAGAAAACTGAAATCTTCTTCTCCGTGTGGCAGGTTGTGTTTTTCAAGATTCCAAATCCAGCCAGCCCTGGTGATTTTGAACTGTTCATGGTTAGGAAAGGAGAGGCAGCCCTCAAAACATCTCAGCAGTCTTGCAATCAAAAGGCATCTGCAATATTAAAAACAAATATACACACACTGTAAAAGGCATACCACTGTTCAAATGACATTTGAAGCAGAAATTCCACAATATTAGTCTGTGGTACAAATCTAATTTTCCATTTTTCTGAGTGATATGATATGGCATCATATTTTAAGCGCAACAGTCACAGGATAAAACAATTGCCTGCATGCATATACAAAGCAGATATAGTGTAAAATATCTTTACAGTCTCTGCAGCTATAAGATTACAAAATTATGTATAAAATATATAATGCTCATGTACATATAATCAGAGAAACCATGAAAAACATTCTGGTGGCTAAACGATGTACATTAACTAATGTTTTTGCAACATCCTCCTAGAATTAAAGTATTTACCAGCCCAACCACAGTCAAGAGTGAAATACTCAGACTGGAATTTTTTGAGATGATAATCACACTCCATTTTTCTTCTCACTGTTAAGCACTTATTTTCAAAACAATGTCCCGACCTCTTCCAAGTAATTCTCCTCTCACAATTCAATGTTTTAAAGCTTTAAGCTAACCAGCGCTGAAGGCTCCAACTCCCCAGTTCCCTCACTGAAGCACAAACTTGTATTTTAGGCGCTCCCTTACTCAGAAGCCAACGCTGCAAGTTCCTTCACACTTTATCTCCCATCTCTACTCTCAGGGCATTCCTGCCGGCAAAAACTTCCCACGCGGAAGGGCGAGCAGGCTTTAATAATGCCTAGTGCAGAGAGCCGCGGGACCCTCTCAGTCACGGAGCTCCACGGGCCACGGCCCCGCCGGAGCGCAGGGGTTCCCACCCTCGGGACGGCCGGAGGGGAGCGGCGCCGGCGACTCCTCACGCGGGGCGGCCGCGCCGCGCCGCCCCCCACCCCACACACCGCGGCGCGCTCACGCGTGGGGCAGCACCGGGCTAGCCGCGCTCCCGCACGCCGCCCCGCACCGCCCCGCCGTGCCCCCCGCCGCCGGGGGCGGGGGCGGAGCGAGCCCGCCGCGCCGGGCACAAGCGTACCCTGCCGGTACCGGCACCCGACCCGCGGGGCTCCCGCCGCGCCCCGGTCCCGGTCCCGGTCCCGGTCCCGGCCCGCCGCCGCTCACCTCCGCTTCGCTCCGCGGCGCCGGGGAGGGGCGCGGCGCAGCGCGGTGCCCCACCGGCCGCCGCCGCCCGGCCCGCCGCCCGCCCGGCGCCGCCCGCCTCCCGCCCTCCCTCCGCCTCCCCGCCCGCCCTCCCCGCTCGCCGCCCCCCCGCCCGGGCCCCGGCCACCCCCCGGCTCCAGGGCCGCTGCGCTGCCCGGTCCCGTCTCCCCGCGGGGGATCGCTGCTGCCCTCCGCGCTGCGCGGGACCGCCGCGGGGCTCCGAGAGCGCCCGGGGACGCGGCACCTGCCCCCCCGCACAACCACCCACCCCGAGCCCAGCGGCCCTTTGCCCGGCCCTTCTGGAGGGGACCGAGGGCAATTCGGGCAGCCCCGGGGCTCGCGGGGCTCTGTCCCAAGACTCTGGGGACCCGGGGCTCCGGCCTTCCCCCGCCGCGGGGGGGCTGCCTTCTCACATCACAGCGCCGGGACCGCGCCGGCCGGGCAGGAGGGGTTCTTGCCCCCCGGGGCTGCAGCCGCAGCAGTAACAACCCCTGCGGTGACCAGGAGACCGGCTATGCCCTCAGCCACAGCCTCATCCCTTCGCTTCCCGTGTGCTCCTGCCCATCCACCCTCTGCCCCAGCACACGGGGCGCTTGGGAAGGGGCAGCCCGCAGGAATAGTGCCACGGGGTGCAGCTCTGCGCATCACTGGACACACGACCCTGCGCCCACCGGACCATGCAGAGCTAACCCCCGCTCCTTGACCCACTTCTCCACTGGAGCAACACAACAAAAACGTGGCCAGGCAAGGAGTTAATGATACTACGGATAAGGCCCAAGATCCAAAGGTTCTTCATTTCCCATCACGTACACAGGTTGTTAAAACTTGAAGTTATAGATAACCTTTTAAGTTCTCTTATCCATCAATGTCCAGGACAACCAGACAGGCCTGAATGGGAATATTTATTAAAAACTCTTACTATAGAAGTACACCAAAATATAAAATCAAGGTCAAAATATGAAATCAAACTGTAAAATATTACAGAATTTGTATGGGCAAGAATGATGGAGAACTTGTATTTGTTTCCATTGAGACACAGTCTTGAGTTGTACTACTCCTAGCTCTGCAAGGCAATTGTTTAAAAATTAAAACCCTCAAACATGTTACTGTTTTTGCTTACCTTCGTATCTTGAATGCTATGGGTACAATCTGCCTCTCCCCAGTCCACCAGTGAGGTAATACAAGCCAGCTAAACCCATTCTTTCAAATAGTATCTCAAGTCACATACATAAACAGTTGAAAGCACCATGCGATGGCCTTCTTCCTCAAAATGCTTGTCAGATTTTGGCATCTTACACAAGCAAAAACGGTCAATTTGGTCTGATTGAGACCTATAAATGCCCAGAAATTCTTTATTTAAGATAACAATAAAATATAAAAACCTCTCAAAATACATTATTGCTCATTAAAGTTCAGAGTAAAAGAGTTTATTTTATGTTTCCCTGCCCAGAAATAAATGGAGATGGAGACCTCAAACTACAAATAGCTTGCACCATGCCCTTCTTTCCTAGCCAGATCTCTTCACCCATCCCTCCTGAAATGGCTGAGGCAGGGGGGAAGGCAATTCTGCTTGAAAAGAAGTAATGAATCTGGTACTTCAAGACCCTGAAGTCTGGGAAGTAGAAGAGAAAATATCATTATCAGGTAGATCGAGCCAAAGAGCAGAACAGAAAAACCTCAAGACAGATGTTTCAGTGTGCTTGTAAAATGTGGTTAGAGTAAGGAAGGAAAATGCAGGCTTGTAGAGTGCATCCTGAGAAAAGTAGTGATTTACTGAAAGGAGGGTGAGTGACATTTCAGTTCCTGAAGAGGTGGGGAATGGAGAGCAAGAACTGGGGTTAGGAAAGTAAATATATAAACTTCCATCTCTCTTTTCAGACAACAGGAGTAGAAGAATGCTCCTACACCTGTAGCAGCTTGAAGAGCACAAAGTGCCACATCGCAGTTTTGTACTGTTAGCAAAGCAGCAGGCATGTTAAGCATCAACATAAGCAGGAGAATTGTGTCTAAAGCTCGGCCCTGAACATATTTGTGTGCTCCTGACACAAGAATAACTGAAATAATGGTTTCTTTGGATATGGAATGATTTTTGTGGTGTTATGGCTAAGTAGGATGGTGACTTCAGAAGGTGTTGGAGGAGTGAAAACTAGCAATGACACCAACAGCACTATGTTTTTCTCACTGACTGATGGTCAGCTCTTTTCATTTCCTAATACTAATGAAAACAGAGGGAGTGACCAAAATTGTCCCATCAGAGCCTTTGCTGTGGGTCCTGGCTGGGGAGCCACTGCTTTCTTAGGGGGGAGCAGTCTCTTCACGTGCCATACACCTGAGCCAGAGCTTCAGGAAGAGAGAGGAAGGATTAACATCTTCTTCATCAGGACAGTGGCTCTTCCTCTCCTCAACACTTTGCCAATCAGCTAATATGGAGCTGGACTTGGTAGAGTCCCTTATATGACTGAAAACAAAAGCTATAGGTGCAGGAGCCACACGGGAGTGTTTGCTGTGTTGCTCTGGCTGTTCAAAGGCTGCAAAAGACTGAAGAACTGAAGTTGTGCTGTTGGTTTGGCTCACTGGCTTCAGCACTTCTGAATGTGTTTTGGAGCCCGTATTTTTTATAAAACCCTGGACTCCAAGAACCAAGAAGACAAATACTCTTTTTGCCCCAAGTTTCAACCTGAATGAAGGAATCATCATTCCCTGTTCACGTTCAATGGGTTTAAATGCAGAAGCATTGGTATAATACATATGCAGAGATAAAAACACAGTCTGCATCTCCATGTGCTGTGATAATTGCAATCCACCCATTGGTTACCAAAGTTTAAATAGTAGGAGGAAGATGTAAATTCTCTTTGGGGGAAGCATGTTGATGGTTGGCAAATGAAGTGTACAGTAATCAAACCCTCAAAGCCTCCTGCTACACATCCAGAAGCATACTCAAGTGTTGCACTAATTTTTCACTAAAGACCAGCTCCAGAAAACCTTGCCATAAATAAACAGGTAGACATTTCAGTAGCAACATCAGAGGTGGTAGAATGCAAATAAAACAAATCTCTCTTCCTCTTTTGTCATCTTCTGTGAAATTTCTTGTGCAGCCTTCAAGTTACTATATACTTTTGCTACATTATTCGTAGTTCCTGTTGCAAAATATTGAAAACCTTTTTTTCTTTGTACATAACAACAGTAAATGTCATCTTTCCAACTAATCAAATTTAGTGAAATATCAGTGATATATAAGCCTCTATATTTAAGAGACAAAAGTAGTAAATCAAAATAACTATATATGGAAATTAATAAAATAGGATCAGTTTTGGAGCTTCTCAGTCAAATAAAACTGTCAGTGAAAATCCTTCAGTTAAATGCCACATTGTTTGGCCTGCAATTGTTCAAGGCAAAAAAGATTTCTGAGGTCACAGGCATTGACAGCAAGTCCTACAGCACCCATTGTCTCAAAGGGTTAGTTACCCTCTTCCACTTCTTCAAAATTAACAGTCTTTCAGGACTTCCTTCTCCTCTGGAATTAGTGTTAGCCCTACCATCCCCATGGAGAGACTTCTATCAAAGATCCAACTATACAAGATAAGTGAGGTATTCATATGAAGGTAAGAAAGGAGATTTAGAGTAGATGGGATTTACATTGGGCAATATTGAACACTTTTTGATGCATACACACCATTCTAAATATTGTATGGCTGAGAAAAAAAAAATCAAATTAATGCAAATTATGAGTTTCAAAAGGCCAATAAACAGTACAGAGAGGTGAGTTAGGCTTGCTCTGCTCCGAAGCTAGCAATAGGCAGAGAGCAGAAACATGGAGATGAAAAATTAATCCTGGAAGTCTGAGTCACTCCTTAAGAACACCAGCGTTACTAATTCTTCTTGTATTTTCAGTGATATTATTTAGTATTCTCATTATTAGAAAATTAAGAATAATTTACATGTCTGTTTGGAGTTTATTGGTTTTACAGCAGATTTTCAAAGAGATTGTGATTTTAAATCACGTATAAGTGAAGGACAATTTGCAGTATCATTTCATGAAACAGCTAAGACTGATCAAGGCTGATTTTGCTTTAGAAATTAATTACACCTCATGTCTGGAAAATATAGGCAGAAAATTGGGTCAAAAATATGGAAGATGATGATGTACATAGTAAAATGGCAATAAGTGAACAATAAAGAATGTCACTAATTCTTAAGCATTTGAAGGCTCATATAAATTTAAAAAATAAAGTTTTCTTAAAAGCATTATGTGACTGTGTCCCCTTTCATAATCAGGTGTAGTTTCTGATTTAGGTCCTGGATTGATAGCATTAAGACAAAACTGCAAGTTTCTGCCCCAGTTAGGAAATAGATGTTTTATAAGAACATATGCACTATCATAATATTGGTGTGCAGTTAGACAGTGTAGGTACCTGAAGCAAGTTGCAATATGTGTCCTCAAAGATCTGGTCTCAGGATCCTGGGTTTGCTTGATTCTTGAGGAGGGTGGATAAAATACATACTTCCAGTATCCTCACATATTCATAGAACTCATTTTAAAATATATTAAAACACTTCTCTGATTAAAAAGGTATGGTTCAGCAGAATGCACTAAACAGCTCATCCATGGGTTTGTCATTCAGATAACTGCCGCTCTGACCTTCATGCCTCACCATGAAATAGTTCATAAAGCAGTCACAAATTCTGGCATAAGTACTGCCTCAATTGGGACACTGGCCAATGCAGTTAAAAGAGGAAATTCCTAGGTAGTTAAATATAAATTAATGGTGTTTTGTAACAAGCCCCAAATCAGTTCAGGAAGTTAAAAACACCAACATGCCAGTAGGCATTCACTATCAGTGTGGAATAAACCCAAGAAAGGTCATCAGGAATAATAATAACAAACATGCATCCTTCTGCTGAGATTTCCACCTGCTGATATCTAAAAATGGACTGTTTGCTATTACTGGAAGTACAGCTGTGGATAATAGTGCTTTATTTTCTAAACATCCCTATCAGCAAGGAAGTTCAATTCTTTTCTTCTTGATAATGAGACATGCCTCCTGGCAAATGAGGTAAGAGTTGCAGTAGACAGAACAAAAATGAAATATTCACAAAAGGAAATACTCCCTGATGAAGTTTGAAGAGGGAGGAGGGACACGGAGGTTTGCTATAATGTGTGACATTCATATTCACACTGTAGTTCATTTCACTAGGAAGAGCAAAGACAGATTTTCTGTTTTAATGTAGGTCTTGATCCTGTCAGAAGAAGAGTCCAAGAAGTCCATTCAGAAGCATTCCTTTAGCCAAGGAATTTGGCTGTCAAATGGCTGATGGGCCTATTGGTACTAACTAGATTGTTTCTGAGATATCAGCAGACCTGCAAAGCAATTTCTTGATGTGCAGACCAAAAACATCATCTAAACTTCTGAAATAACTGAATTTGACCTAGTTGTCATGACCAAACTGTGTTAGCAGAGGAGGAGAGAGCTCAAGCATCCATTATCCACCTATCAAACATGCAAACAAAACTTCAAGGGGGAAAAAAATTACTAAGCGCAGAATTTTCCAGTCTAAGAATATTTGCATTACTTCAGGATATGCAATACAACAACAACAAAAATTATTCTTCGCTGTCTTATTCACATTTGTTCTATCAATGTTTGCATAAACACAAAAATTAAGATGTTGCTTATTGGTGAAATGATTCACTAACAGATCATGCCAATCAGTGCTAAATATTAAAGTGGCTGGTGAAACCTTTCATTACATCAGGTTATTGATTTGCATTTGCTCCTACTTAGAAATACACTTTCAGATACTGTCACACTATAATTATCTGATTACTACAAACAGTGCCTAACTTGGTTATAAGAAAGAACTGGAGGACAATAATTACCCTTCTTTCTTCTTCTTTTGCAAACCTTGTGTATCTGGTACTTTCTTGATACCTTTTTCTTCTATTATGTCACTACAAGACATACATGGGAGATAGTTAGGAACCTTGTGTGCGTAGTTTGATTCTTTCTTATATACAGTTTTATGTATTACCTTGTACAAGCATGCCCCTTAGAAATGAGGGAAGAGGAGCAGCATTATAACAGGCGTGTCACTGAAACATCTGTTAACTACTTTTTAAATATTGACTACAAAATAGTCTGAGGATGTTTTTCCTATAAATCCACAAATTTGCAAGCATTCCCTTCAAGAATTTCTAGGAAGTTTCATGTAGTAATTCTGTACCAATTTACTGGTTTTAATGAATAGTAGATTTAACAGTCAGAAACATATTTTTTAAAGTTCAGTGTGATTTTTCAGAATCAAGGATTGTCTCCTTTACAGTTGCATAAAGTACTCATCTTTTGTGCTACCATTGACCCAAATCTTTAAATGGCCAGAGGAGACACACATTGCCACTACTTACATGAATCTTGTCTGTTCAGGCTGGGGTAATTTGTAATGAGTGGTCTTAATCAAGACTGGAAGTACTGTTCTACCCATAACAATAACAGTGTAATTTTCTTTTGTTCATTTGAAATATGTGGGACAAAATGTTCTCTCTTATGACTCACCTCTTTAATATTCTGACACATGAGAACAAACAATCTACAAAGTGATACTAAATGCTGAGCCATATTAACTCCTTTTCTCTTCTTCCATTCTCCAGAATGGAGACACTGCAAAACCAAATCAGAAGAAATCTTTCATCCAGTATTCTTTTCAATCATTCTACTCAAGTCAAATTAAATAAAGAAATCATTTCCTTCAAATTGTGCTAACCTATTATATTTATGCCATGTGACATAATGACCAAAATAAGTCCATTACATGAATAAATCTTGTTACGGGTATGCCTGCTGTATGCCTTCAAGATATGGGGTGTTATTTATTTCTTTTCTTTGCTCGTACACATGTTTAAAGATTTAATATGTGAAGTTTTGATAGATTAAACACTTCTAAAGGATATTTTGAAACCAGAGGCTCATATTGTTCTACTGGTTGCAAACAGAATTTCCACAGTGACTTCAAAGAAATAATTTGCTTCAAATCAATGACCCATAATTCACTGGGTTCATTATAAGTTCTAGTAGTCATGCCGTATTACCTCACCACCTAGTTTCTGGTCTAGCTGACAGGTAGAGAACTATCTCTTCAGACTTTATCAGATCACAAACAACAAAAAAAATATTCTCTCAATACATCAATAAATAGTTACAGAATTAATACACCAAACAACAAATGCACTAGTTATGATCAGAGGTCTTAAAGATACATTCTTCATTTCTCTTTTTAATTGTGTGATTTTCAATGCCTTTGTTTGGGAGATATGGTCTATGTATTACTTTCAGTTATGGCTCAAAAGAAGGGTGAAATGCTGCTAAATGGAACAACATTTCATTTAAGCAATGTGGTAAAGGATGATGTTCTTGAGAAAGGGAACTCATCAAATTACTTACCAATCCAGGATTCTTCTAATTAAGAAGTTAATTAAGAGAGGCAAATCACATTTAAAATACTATTTTATGACTTTATGTATTTTTCTTTAAAAGGGGAAATTCTAAACCATTAACTTTGGCAGAAGGGTGGAAGGAAAATCCAGTGATTTATTGCTAGGTGGGTTCAGTGGTCTACAGCTCTTTCATGGAGGTTTTACCAGCCTCAACCCCACAGGAGGCACAGCTGAAGGTCATAAAAGGCCTGTACAACTCCTCGAGAGTTATGATCATACCCCACACCCACTTGCATGTGAAGAGGTTTACATATTACAGTCTATGTAATACTCCATCTGAAGTTCATCACTCATTCCTGCTGAAGAGAAGCTGAAGGGTTTGGGGGAACAGATAGGGAAGAGATGCAGGTAACAAGGGAAAGGTGGTCGGCCTTGCAGTGAGCTCCTTTCACAGCCAGGGCACAGTCAGGATGGTATGAACTGTCACAGGACTAACCCTGTCCTGAAGGGTTTACAGTCTACATAAATAGATAGAAGAGGCTGAAGCTATCTTCTCCCCAGAAACACAAAAACAACCCTTCTCATGTGTCATCTTCCAATATGCCATGCTGGGCCCTGAGAAGCATTTCTTTCAGGCAATTAAGATGAAATACAATGCTCTCATCTTCAGATGCACCTATTCCAATTCATACGAGAGTAACAAGACATTTGCAACTGATAACTCACTGAAGAAATGAAAAATGGGATCTGTTGCTTCTTGTGAGCAGATACTGATAGGACAATCAAAGCTGTGACTGAGTGAAACCCTTTCTGTTTGATAACCTGTAATAAATACTGCTGTGTGCAAAATGTGCATACTTTTCCATACTAGTTTGGTTACAAAATCACAGTCAGATTAATATTAGTTGCTTCTGATTATCAAAAGTATCAGGAAACAGAACACAGCTGCATTTAAGAATAAAAAAAAAAAGTATCTTTTTAATGTAGAACCCTTTTGCAATTTGCAAATGTGAAGGGTGGCAAACTGATGGTTCTGCGGGTTAACAATTTCATCACTTACCATAAGAGTTTCTAATCATACATGTCATAGTATATTAAGATTTTCCAAACTTTTACATCTGCCATCTGTGATCCTGGAATCCTGTATCCTGTATTCAAAGGTTTTACCTTTGAATTTATGCTCTAGAAATTTGTTACCATTTCTTCCACATCAATGAGAAGTCAAACTTTTGACAGTAATTCCATTTAGTATATCAAATGTGGAAGAGAATTAAAGAATACTTGCAATCTTGAATACGTGAATTAATAGACTCTTATGTATGAGACATAACGGAAAGCTGACAGTTGCAAATCTAACATTGCCAGTTAAATATGCTTTTCTTTTATAATTAATTGTTTGGGGGGTTATATAAAGGGTTAAAATAAAGCAGCATGAAACAAGCATTTCTGAAAATGGTCATCCAGTTGTAAAGTCACTTTCCAAATAGAGAAAATAAAATTGTTGTCATAATTGGAAAATTCCTATGAAAGTCCATGAAAATGATGGAAGAGATTAATTTGGAATCAATCAGCATTGTAATCTTTTTCTTTTTATACCACCAGCTAAGTTATTTTATCCTCCTTCTTCCAAAATTCAAATTTAACAATTATTTGGAATGGTAGAGGAAATATTTATATTTTAATAATGAAAAAAAAAGGTTCTATCAAAGTAATTATTACCCATCTATTTTACAGTGCACAACATTGAGATTTCTGGCAGCACATTCTTGGCAAAACTGCAGTTTTTACAAGCTCTAGTCAAAGAGACTTTGACAACTGTACTTTCCTTAGTAAGTTCTCACTAAGACAATTTTAATTGAACTACGCAGTAGTATTTCTGTGGAATTTTTATCAAACATGTTAACATAATCCCTTCACTTACAAAATAAACTCAGTAGATTCAGAATGCTGTTATTTAATGTTAGCCATGTAGTGGCATATTCAGAACCCTATTGCTCTGTTGTAACAGAGAAGAATTCATTTTGCTAGAAATAACAAAATCTTTCAAAGGAGCATCTAATTATCAATGAAATTTCCCAAAACAAGAATAGGAAGCATTTATTTACTGAGAGGATGGTCAAACACTGGAACAGACTTCCTAGAGAGGTGGTCGAAACCCAAAGCCCATCAGTGTTCAAGAGGCATTTGGACAACGCCCTTAACAGCATGCTTTAACTTGGTCAGCCCTGAAGTGGTGAGGCAGTTGGACTAGATGATCGTTGTAGGTCCCTTCCAACTGAAATATACTATTCTATTCTATTCTATTCTATTCTATTCTATTCTATTCTATTCTATTCTATTCTATTCTATTCTATTCTATTCTATGCTGTGCTATGCTATGCTGTGCTGTGCTATGCTATGCCAGCAAGTAGGTAGGTTGATTTTTATTTTCAGTGATTTTTTCCTCTGATTCTCCTCTTATAATTTTTCATATTTTGAAGTAAAAATAATTCAGTGTTATTTTTAAGTATATCATAAAATACAAATCTGAAGTCCATTAAAAAGCAATAGGAAGATTTCAATTAACATCATGGTGCCTGAAGTTACAAACAATATAGATGCCAGCTGATTAGCAGAAAAAGCAGCCCTAGAATAGCCAACTATTACATTTCAGAGATACAGTTTTCCCCCTGAGCCATGCCACCATAGCTAGAGATCAATAGAGATTCAGAAATACATGATTGCTGCAGATAAATAATAAAAAGTTATCTCTATATCTTATCATCCAAAAATTAGGAGAAATAAATTTTGTTTACAGTACACCAAAATAAACTAAATTAAATTAGAATAAGGCAACAGTTTAGGCAAGCAAATCTAACCTTAGAAAAAGCTCTTAATATTTTCACAACGTTTTTTTTCCTAGAATTGTTAGTATCTTAAAGTAAAGTGTGGTCTTTGAATTTTAGACTCAACAACAAACCACAACCAGAAGTGGGAACTCAGCCTCAAGGCTTCCAACTAAGTGAAAGTGTTTGGATTTCCTGGCAGAAGATAATTTTTGATGAAGAAATAAAATCATCTTAAGTAAAACAAAAAGCACTCATTTATGATGTGGATAAGTCTCTCTGTGGAGATATTTAATTAAGAATGATCTAATTTTTTTTATAAGTAATTCTCACAGTGTTGGCTTACCTCAAGTAATATCTGCACTAAAGAAAGTTGGTAAATGAGTTTATATGCTTCATTAGAAGAAATTTCATTTTCAGTGTGATAAGCAGCCATGTAACCATTCATCTCCTATTAAATTAATACAATCTATGTAGATATAGCCTTAACCCAGCAGACAATTTACCTCCAAAATCTCAATAAACGAGTTGCTCTTGATAAGCAGTAGGATTTGATAAAGAGTAGGCTAATAAAATACAATGATATTTCCAGTAATAGCATTAGTGGAGTTTCACTGGAGAGAAGAACAAGTTGTTCGGAGAGGAACTAAACCATTAAAGCCTGAGAACATATTATGAAGGAAGAGAGCAAAGAGAAATTCACATCTACTACATGTCTGTACATCTATGTATATCTAGTACATGCACTGATTTTCTTTGGCTTTGTTTTCTGGAGGGTAGAGGGCTGGATTTCTAGGACAAATAAAGTATTCAAGTTTGGGAATGGACCTCTGCATGACTGGATTGACCAATCACATGCAAGGATTTAGTAATCAGATGGACCCATGTGCATCCAGAGAGACAGCGGCAGAGACAAAGCATCTGTGAATTACAGTTTTGCAACCACACTCTCCAGGTACTGGTGCTTGATGAGGAAGTTGAGCTTTACATATTCAAAAGAGAAGTATATCCAGAAGTGTCATAAAGGTTCTTAATAGCCAGCCACATGCATTTGCATATAGATATTAGATCACATATATAAGTGAGTGCAAGCACAGAAAGAGTGAGTCTGACTTCTGATGTTTAAAGAATGAAAAACTCTGGGCTTTCTTCAGCAACTTGTGAGTCCATTAGTAATGCTACAGGTTGTAAAAACATGGTAAGGATTTTTTTTTTTTTAATCTTTAATTAGTAACAAAACAATTAGTAGCTTTTTAACATTCTGATTGCCTGAGGTCATAGCTAGTTAAAAATAAACCCAGAAATTATGTATCAGACTTCTACTTTCTATCTTGGGAAACTGGAGTAGGCACAGAGCTGTTTACTTAGTAGAAGTAAAACAGGTGAAAAATTAAGGAAATGGGAAAAAAAGGTACAAAATTAATCTGTAATACTAGCACACTGTAGCACTGCAGTGAAAACAAGACGGCCTTTCAGTACCCAGACTGGGGTTAGAAAGTGCTAAACAGGGGTGAGTCTGTAAGGCTGCTGAAGAAGTACCATTTCTGCTGAAATTTGACTAACTAATCAAACATCAGGACATTTATAAGAGGACATCTATAAGAGGACATTTCATCTCATCCTGAGTAACAGCTTCGATTCCTTTACTTTCATTTTTACCATTAAATAATTGGCCAGTATGAGGTCAGATTTATTTCCTTCTGGGAATTACTTACCCTTAGGATGAAGGGCAACCATTGAGCTCTTATCATTTCAGGTCCTAGAGCACTTGAGCTGTATTTAAGGACTAAAAACTACCAGTGAATTTCCATATTTTCATTTTGAATGGCCCCTAGCCCTTTGATTTCTTTTTCAAGAGGATCAGTCTTTCCCACTACTTTTTCTTAGCTTTCATAGCAAAGTATTCACTCTCTTTCTGAGGTCCTATGATCTTCCATGGTGTCTGATAAAAGCTGACTGACAGAGAAATTATCTAGGAAAATACGTTACTGTTCCTCACAGCTAGAAAAATTTAGATTGCTCTACCCTGCTACCATAGATGACCAAGATCTTGAAATGAATTAAAGAAGTGGAAGGATTAAGAGATAAGAATGATAAATGTGAGTTTTGAGGAAATACTTTAAGTAAATCAAATCAACACAGGCTGGCTAAACAGAAATTAAGCAGGATATTACCTTCTACACAAGCATAAATATCAAAAACAAAAAAGAGGAAAAGGAACTGTTTAGGGTGAAGCCCAAGGAGACAAAACTAGTGCTAAGCAGACTAGATTGGTCAATGAAAATTATCAGAAGAATGTACTAAATGTGAGATGTGGGTGGTTGTGAAGTGTTCTGGTAAGGACGCTGGTGTAACCCTGAGCAGGATAACCAACCCAGCATGGTTCAACCACATAAATTTTATTCAATGTTTTAATTTTTTTTTTTTAAGAGGTTGTTTTTTTACTCATCCTGCTTTGTTTTGCCATTATACGATTAGTTTCATCTTAAAGGCCATAAAAAAGATGGTGAATCATTGCAGGCAAGATTTACATGAGTATATTTTTTTTCCAGTGAGACTGGAAAGGTAATATTTATCAAAATACAGTGTGGTTCATGGTGATAACACAGGACAATGTGATTTTTGGAAAAATAATAGCAAGTTATGAAAGACAAGAAAAGAAATTTCAGTGCTTGAAAAAGTAGATTTTTATTTAATGTTTCCCACTTTCTAATAATACTACACTTCACTTTTAGACTGATTACATAACTTGTACTTTTTTCTAAGAGAGTATCAGTTTAAAATCGGCTATCTGATATTTTTTCTTAGCAGCTATATCCTTTAGATTTATTGACTGATCAGAATTAAATTATGTTTTTTTATTTTTACTGCACTATTAAGACCAGAGTTAATCTGGGACTGTACATGCCATGATAACATCATACTTTATACAAACCAATGTTCAATAATAACTTTTTTAAATTCCATACTTGAATGAAAAAAATAAAAATAAGGAACTCGTGGCTGCATGAAATCACTATCTCTGTCATGACAACTTCAGAGTCAGGACAGGAAGAGTTACTGTTTTCATATCTCATGCTTCCACATTTCATTTTGACAATATTTTTTTCATAATGTGAATGTGAAAACAGCATATCCCAGCAATCCCAGTAACCACAGTAAATGTCACAGGCAGAGGAGCACATATCATAAGCAGTATACAGTATTAAAACAGAATAGGTCAAGGTGGCTCAGAGGTTTTTAAGAGTACTGAGCACAGTAGAATTTCTTTGCCAGAATCTACTCTTTAACGAAATCCAGTGTGATCTGATATTTTTCATCAGCCGCGTACAGCAGGTAATATTTAATGTTTTTCTTAAGGTCTCTGTCCTTATATTTGTGGAGGTATATTGACAACAGAATAATAAACTGGAGATAAATTGCTGAGGCCCTAATTAGCTAAGTAGCAGTTTAGCTATATTCAGAGTTACTGTGGATGGAATGCATCAATATCCATGAGCTGTTAATATACCCATAAGATATATGTCATCTTTTGGGAAAATATATAAACTGTAGCTGAATCCAAAAAGAGAGAAAAGTTTTTCCTAACTGATCCAACGTCAAAAAAAAAAAAAAAAAGAAAAAGAAAAAAAACAAAAAGAAACACAAGAAAAAATAACAAAAAACCAAACCAAAACAAAAAACCCCCACAACAAAACAACAACAAAAACTAACAGTAACAGGTTATGGGACAATATTCTGTTTAAAAATTCAGATAGGAAAAAGTTAAACTTAAGAAAAAATTGATGATCCAAAACATAATGGCCATGCTATTGTTTCATCATCTTGAGCAAACAGCAAATTAGTCTGCACTTTCTATAAACAGTGCCCACAACTGGACCCTGCATTCATGCTGAGGCCTTTGGAGGACCAAGGAGCGACAAACTTGTTTTCTGCTTGGCACAACCCTCTTGTTCACAAACTGTCGCACTGTCACATTGCTGACTCAGGTTTTCAGGATAACCACAGCAGTTTCAAATATGCTAATAGGAAAAAATAGCAGAAATATTAAAAATAATAAAATCCGTTAAAGAATCATTTTCCTTAGAATTAGTGGCTTTCTGATTCAGAGGACAAATGAGTAACAGCTTAGAACAAAGAATATAACCATGCAATAGCATCACCATTGATTTAGGTTTTACTAACTGAGCAATTGTTCTATTTATCCTTACACAATTCAACCCTGACTGAAATAGAGGAAAACCATGGTACATTTCCCCAGAATGTTTGGGGACAAACTGTACCCAAGAGTCTTACTGGTGCAGAAAGTAAAAGAGAGGAACTATAGTTAAAACTTGCTTAACTGAAACACTAAAAAAGAAGTGAGCCATGTTATTACATTTCAGGTGTGGATACAGACAATAAAATGAGGCCTACAGAAATAATTTGGTTTAGCAATACAGGACATCAACAACAGCCTTCTAACACCAGATAATTTAGATTAAGCAGTGAATCAGGGAAGAAAAAAAAAAATTAAAGCTTATGGTTTATATAAAATTAATCTACATGCTCCTAATTTCTCATTTAAAAATTCCATTCCACTTTATTTTTGAAGAAAACAATTGCTTGGCATATTTCTGTGAAAGGTTTAAGAACTTAATCAGCTATCCTCTAGAAAAACCCTACTCCAAGCTAATGGATTTTGGCTAATGAAAACAGTTTTGTAGCAGAACAAATACTTGGTGACAGTTTTTCACACTTTCATGGAGAACCACAATGAGGTGACTATATTGCAGTGCCCTGATAAACTACAGGACCGCAGCATATAATTTTTTGGCTAGATTTAGGGCCAGGGTTTCCCCAAGAATAATGCTCCAGCTGTGCAGTTCAGATGAACCTTCTCTTGGCTTACATCTCGTCTCAGCCACTGTGTCTCCCAGCATCAGGGAGGTTCCACTCACTATTTTGGACGGTCCTAATTGAACACCACCAGTTCCAAGACTCATTCTAACTCTCATTTATTAATGAGAGCATTTGTTAAATGCATGCTTTTAGGATCAAAAAAACAAAACTCCTTTACCTGCTTTGCTGCATAAGAATACTTAGAAATATTCTTTAAGGCAGGAAAGTGCAGGAGTGATAAAAGCATGGGAACCATACCTTGCTGCTTGATTTGACTGCCTGCAGAGAAAGAGGTTTCTGTGCAGAATCAATGTATAGATCGTCTAGGTTACATTTAACTATAAACCAGAACTACCTCTGTTCCTGTAGTTCTTAAAGTCATGCACTCTTAAATACCACTTATGCCATTGTTGACGTTCTCCCGGTGACCCGTTAGACAAGGTGGAAGAGCAAGCTGCCAAATCTGGGGACAATTAAAATACTAAGAATCAATTTGTTTTCCATTTTGTAAGAGAGTACTGGCTTGAAGATCAGAAGAAAAAAAAATTAAAAATCACTTATACCAAGCAATACACCAAAAACCCTCCCCTGAACTAGAAATTGAACTAAAAAATAGGGGAGAAGATATATTACCTGCTTTAGTAAACTGTAAGTAGCAATTCTTCACGAATTATTATACCTAAATCAGCTCATAATATTTGCAGTTATGCTGAAATATAGTTAACTCAAGCTCAGATTCATGCTACTACATATTTGTCCCATGTGTATAATGTTGATGGGATCATATCTGCAACAGAAATTGAATTTCTGTATTTTTTTCCAGTGGGCCTGAATTTTACTGGGTAATTCACTCAGGAAGGAAGGAATTAAAATTCTAACAGTCTTAATATTGTTGCAACCAGCCACTGTTACAGCTGACATTCATATTTCACGTTCCTTGTTTTCTCATACTTCACACAAAACCTCATCCATAGACTGCAAAGAACCTAAACATTTGAATCATATTCAGTATGTTGTGAATCAGGTGTTCAGCAGAGAGTCATTAATGAATTTGGGAAAAAGTAATTCCAACAGGTTTGAGCAGGAATTGTCTACACCTTATCTTATTTCCCTAAATTTTGATTAAATTTTGTCATAAAGTGCACAATCTTTGGTGTTCTGTATTGATCATAAAGTTAACCTTTATGGGGGTTCACAACTTAGATGGCTGTAGCTTTATTGCCTCAACTACTTCATCGTAACACATGAACACAGCCAGAATTACATTTTTTTAAAAAAAAAAAAACTAAAGGCCTGCCATGTGAGTAACTGACATTTCTGCAGCACTGTGTTGTAAATGTTTGATTTTTTCAGGTATGTGACAGATTTAGGTCCCCTTCACAAAAAACCTAAATGCAAAAATGACACTGTTGTGTTCAGTCTCAAAGTTTTAACTAAGCATAGTCCAAGCATAAATTTATCTCAGAAGTGTGAAAGAGTTGGTTCCTGTAAGTAGAGAAGTTAAAGATGCTCAGTACTTGCCTTTGGGCTTCTTCAAACCTGGGTCAGCACCTTTCATCAATAAGTATCAACGGCGCTCGTGTGCTGTTTCTGAACCTTCTACCAAAGGAACTGCAGGTCCTCTGGATCAAAAACTGCTGTCTGGTTCTGTCCCTTCTGCAAGGAAAGAATTTATCTCAAATGCTTTGTCTTGGCTGCAGACTAATGGAATGCAAACAGTTTTCACGGATCATCTGACTCATGTTAGCCATTTTTTCTGTGTATAAATCTCCAGATTGCCTCCTTGTGATAACTTCAGACATTCATTGAGATAGCCTCTAAATAAATATGTGCTTCCCATTTACTAAATTCTTTTATTTTTATTATTTATTTGTTACAGCCTAGTACTAGGCACTGTATCCATCTCTACCCATTTTATTTTTTTTCTTTAAAATTTTCTCTCCTGAATAGAAGTAACAATCAAATGTTGAGGCATGAAAGGACTTCCAATTTCACCTCAATGATTATTTCAATGGATATTAAATGGTTCTCATCATCACCTGCTTACTGAAATAATCAGTGGCACCACTAGATCTAGAATGGCTGGTTGAATCTTACGGAAATTAAATTATTGCTTTAAAATAATGGATGTCTCTAATTGATTGCTCCTCCAAATCTAAAAGTGTTCTTCTTTTTAATGAAACCTATATAGTTTCTTGGATGATCAGAGAAATTGTACAGTATAAGATCTACTGTAGCCTTTCTTAGAATTTAGTTAATTCTGCCATTAACTTTTGTCTCCGTAAGTGGTAACCTAATTCTGCTAAGATTTCATAAGAAGTTTATCCTCTGTGAAATTATTTCTGATCAGGAAAAGTTCTTTTTTTTAAAAAAAAAAAAGGAGGAGAAGAGAATAAAACCTTTAATAACGGATCCAGTGGAGCTTCTTTTCCCATTAAGGTTCTTTAAAGTCCAAACATATACACAGCTACTAAGAGATCACCTTCAAACTGCCTGTCTTGTGGTGTGGAGTTTCTTTGGCAATCATTGGTAGGTTCCTGATGTATTAACATAGTTCTTCCAGGAGGAAATAATCCAAACTGACCATTCACTATCTACCTGAAACCTGTACATGAGAAGATTCTGAAAGATTAGCCATGAGCTCAACATAACTTTTATTATACCTGAGCAGACAATCCATTTCTCCATCAGCATCATAGGATCAAGGAAAAGACACAAAATCTCCAAACCAGTCTTACCAAAAAAATCAGAAACAGGCTCATTTTCAAAAGTGGTAAGGTAAACCAAAGACCTGACTTTCGTAATAATTGATAGCAATAAAGTAAAAAAAAAAGTGAGATAATTTAAAAAATGATCATTTGAAAAATAGCTACTATTTTACCAGCCCCATTCTAGGAAGTTCAATCATATCTATTTATTGAAACATAGTTTGCAATATGTGCCCATATTCTCCCTATTTCCAATTCTGAGAAGTCAAATTGCAATACATCATATGGGAACCCACTGAGCTAAAGAACACAAGGGAGATTACTGGTGAAAAGATATTTTGCTATCCAACAAAAATTGCAGCTTTCTAGTTCCAGCCCAACCTGTTTGCAGCCAGCATTGATTTACAGGTTTTCCTGCTGTATAGCAGAACTCTTGTATGAGCTGAGGTTTCCTACCACAACTGAAAACAGACTATGCATTACAACATCAGCGTCTTGGTTGATAATTAATCTTTGTAATGAGCACCAGTTTTACCCTTAACAACAATACCAAGAAAGATCTGATATGTGAAGAAGGATTGAGTCTAGGCTTGGTTTGGGGTTTTGATTTTTTTTTTCCACTGACAAAGGCACACTCAGAATTATCACCTTTAAACACAGCAGAAGACTCATCTTGACAGATGCAGCAGCATTATAAATTAATGGGAAGATCAAAATGAAACAAGATGATGCATAAAATTGAGAAATAATGTTCTGGTATTGGAGCCTATTTTAGTTCTGGAGATTGATGACGCATGTCCAGAATTCGTATTCTTTGTTGAAGGGCTGAGAGAGAGAAATTGTGTAAGTAGCAAACTTGGAAACAGGGAAAACAGCAAGACTAGAATAATCACCACGTACCTGCCAGAAGACAAAAAAGTGTATTACTTGGCCCAATACATCATCCTGCTTTCCCCCAAAGGATTTGTGAGAACAGTTTTAAGATACTGTTCCCCTGCAATATGTGCTGTTGGAATACCCAAAAAAAAAAAAAAAAAAAAAAAAAAAATGGAGACAAAAGCCTGGAAAAGAAAAGCAAATCATTACCAAACAAAACAGAAGAGAAAGTTAAGAAAAGAACAAGTGGATGTACTAATAGGATAGGAGGCAAGCATGTGGTATTTAATTGAAGAGTAACAGAGACTCAGAAGCATACAGAAATACTGTGGTGAGAGGAGCATAAAGACAGTAATCAAACAGCACAGTTAATATACCATATGCTATGAGGGGAAAAGCTAAGGAAAGCAAATTGCTTCTTCAGGAAATCCAGATATCAGACCATGGTGCTGCAAAACAAAATCCATTAGAAACAACAGGGCTAATGAGAAGACAAGAGAATTAACATATATTTACACTAATAACTTTGTATGAGTTACTGAGCAACTGGAAGCAGATAGAAAGCTTCAAATAAACTCTGAAAAACAATATGCCTACAGAGCAGCTGGGAAGCCAAAAACGGTCTGGTTAGTACAGAGACCAGCAAACCACCATTAGGGTGGTCCTGGCTTGGGGAGGGGGAAGCGGTAAAGCAAACAATTGTGGGTTCTTTACTACAGCTTCACTCTTCATTACTCAAGCTCCCTAGCCCTAAAGATGCTTACAAGCACCATATCTCCCCTTCCTAATATAGACTTACGATGGAAAGATAAGTTCCAGTGTTGGGTAGAAAGGAATGTGTGCATGTGTAAAAGAAGTTTTATATCTTTATTTTCCTGATAGACATTAAATAAACATCTAATTTTGCGAGGGAAGCAAGAGAAATTCAGACATTTAATTTACAGAAGACATGACTACAAGATAGCAAAAAAGGTCAAGGTGAAATACTTTCATCCATTTCTCTATACCTAGATTTTGGCAGCTGAATATTAGACCTAAATAATACAAAAAACTGAACAAGAAAATTTGTAAAATGTTTACATGAAGAGTATTACCTTCCACTGTAGTCAATTTTTGAACAAATCCCATATTTGGACACATGTATATGTGACAATCATTGGACATCCACAAGACATATTCACATGTCTCATCATATAAGCGGAGCTGACTGTATTACTGGTGATGCCAGCTTTGCAAACACATTTAGTCAAATCCCTAGGCTTTAGCTGCTGTCACTGGGAACTTTCTGACACTCATCTGAGGCACAGGCTGAAAGTCAAACCTCATGGAAGTCAAAGACAGAACCCAGTAGACTTCAGCAAGGCCAGGACTGCACTCAGCCAAAAAAATGAATGGCTGATCACTCACAGTCAAAATATAGACCAGACTGCATGTCTGTCATTAGAGCAATAGCCATGGACAGAATAATGCTGGCAATATGTAGACCTATATTTACTGTAGCCAGAAAAACTTTCATTAAAAAACAAGGAAAAAGGCAGAAAACATTTTGAAAGGGACATGACGATAACTGGAGTAATAAGTACCTAGGAAAAAAAAGAAGATAGAAGACAGATTGAGTGTGTCTGTACAGTTACCATATTGAAACCATATGCACAGGAACAGTAACAGACACATAAACACAGAGCTGTTTGTCCTGGAGCTGAGGTGCAGAATCTACTGTCTCTCTAAAAACGAAAAGCATCACTACAGTGAAATCAAGGTGTTAAGAGATACTTATAATCTAGTAAGGGTCGATAATGCTCAGCATAAACAATTATCTCTTCTTTGTTTTTAAGACAGTTTTTTTCCATTAATGACTTGAGCAACATCCTTTATGGAGGACACCAGCTAGGCGGTAGTTGGCTCTTGCAACAGTATGATCTCTGAAAGTTTAAGAGCATTGCGCAGAAGGTTTTCTTCTTTTTCCTTTTTCTTTTTTTCTTCTTTTTTTTTTTTTTCCTTAAGAAAGAAGTGGGAAATGAGTAAATTTTTAAGATTGGCAGATTGTTTTCCTTTATATAAACAGCCTCAGGGGATTTGTTGAGACACAGTATTCAAACAAGCAGATTTTACTTCATAATAAATTAGCTTTTAAATTATTCTGGCATATTCAATGATACAAACAAGTTTTTTCCCAATTCATAAAAACATCTCAGAGTTTTTTCAATTATTTTTCCTTGCATCAGAAAATATCCTTGCTTTTCTCCTCAGATAACATTTACTTGCTTTTTTCCTGAATCTTGTGATCTCATTTTCATTTACATCACCAGCCAATCTTATCATTAGGATTTGGAAATTTATTAAACATTTCATAGTAAGTTTGGTAATGTATTTGTGATGTATTGAATCCAGTCCTAATGAAGGTTTGTTTTAACATAATATAAACAAGAGGGACTTGTTCTCATCTAATGCAATTTGGCAGCAGAAACTCTCCTTGAGAGGAAATGAGCTGTCCCATAGTTAGTATACTAGTCTGGAACTCAGAAATTCCTGGTTTAGTTCCCTGTTCTGCTGTAGACTTCCTGAATGACCTCAAATAAATCTCTCTCTGCATCTGATGCCCATGTGTAAAATTAAATAATACCTGTTTCCAGGTTAACAGATGAAGGAAAACGAAACACAGCTGAAAAGAAAAGAGCTTAATATCTGTCAGCCCTGTTGATATGTTCTTATTCAAATTGTGGATTTACTCATGCTGCCATCTTATTTCTGTCTACAGTTTTCTTGTATGAACAGACCTTTAACCATTTAGCAAAAGCCTTTCCTGACCTTTTTTCACCTCAGTAATCTTTTCCTGTCTTTCCTCTATTCTCTATACATCCTTGACGGCCTTATCCCTGCCTGTTGCACGTGTCTTCTTTCATCCCTGAACTAGCACCCATCATTGACACCTGTTTCCATGAACAAAACCAGATAATTTTATATTCTAATAAAGGCAAATTATTCACTCTGTTCTTCTTCATAAGATTCTGGAAACTATAACATATATAAGACAAAATTAAACCCTTTAAAACACTCTCACAAATTCTACCTAACCTAACACACATTTCATCCTGAATGCTTGGACCAGGATGTTCTTTCAGAGACAGACCTGGAGAGAGTACTTAGAAATCTGCAGCTCACAATGTGCCATGATAAAATGTAAACCACAGAACTTTTGCACTTTAGAACAATTTATTTTAAACACTATTAACCATATATATGCTATTAATAATTATAGGTTATTTTTATAATATAACATAAAAAGAATACATCTATAGTGTGAACACTGAGAGAAGATGAAAGAGGAATGCAGAATAATTAGCACTTTCAAAAGTATTCTTTGAGAGAAATCAAAGGAGCCTTGATAATTCTAACTACTGAAAACCAGACAATTTAAAATATATATATATATATATATATAGTAACCAAATGTAAGGTTACTCTTTATAAACCCGACTACTTTCATTCTGAGGTTACTAGGGAAATAAAACAGATTCTCCAAAACTTATTTTGTAACGAACAAATGGAAATCCAGACTCAAGAAATACGTATTTTATTCTATTCTAGACCTTGATCCATGTCCATATATGACTAGGTTTTGGGGTGTTTTTTACATTCCTAATCCCAGCTTCAAAATCATTGTATCTGTTACATCTGTTAGCCAAGTATGTAACAAAGACTGTACATATAATTACTGCCAATGGAGTTCAGAATTATAGTGGAAAGTGATGACTCAGACCAATGGTTAATATTTCTAACAATCCTATCATAGTGGATTAATATATTCCAACTCTTTGTCTCAAGATTATAACATTATGTTTACAGTATATTCTCAATGGGAAAATTCCAGGGAAAGTGTAAGGACAACGTTTTCCAGAGTTTCAACAGACACATTTAGAGGTGTGAATAAAAATAAAAGTAGTTTACCAAGAGTCTGTTATAGTATTCTTATTTGCCTGCAACGTATGTAAGGTAACATTGAGTTTTCATCCTACATATTCCATAAGAGTATCATGTAATAATTCTGTATTTCCATTTTGAAGTTTTAGGTATTAATTTATTGGACATCATCACTTACCCCTTTTTGGTAGGTGTGATTCAGCATGCAATGCCATCCAAAAAAAACTAAGATCCTAAATCAAGATGTATTGCTGAATCAATATGGAAAAGTACAACTTCAGCTGCCTTATCTGGAGTGTCACACAAAGAAGTCTCTGATTATTCCCTCTGCAAAAAGACATAAATAATATTCTTAATTTCTCAGTTTCCTGACTGAAATCCTGCTGTGCATATTTTGCATAACTCACTGTACTAGGCAGGAGGCTTATATTTGATTCCACATTATTCTACTCAAAGCAACATTTATACTCAGTTTCTACTTTAGTATAAGATTAAAAGTTTGCTGCAGGAGGAAAAGTTTTTAAATCAAACTATCCGAATTCCATTAAAAGTATTAGGCAATTATTTATGTTGCTTGTCCTTTAAGATATTACATATTTTAGACAACAGGTAATTAGACAAACTGTGAAGCTAGACGTTTACTTTGGTTTCTGATCTATGAACTAAGAATAAAATCCACTCACAAGATGGAAAAGTTATGATAGAATAGTCAAATTATTCTCTTTACTTTTTGTGAAAAATAATACTGGAGCAATTAAAGAAAAGATACTGCAAATATACTGAATAAAAAGTCCCATATATTTATTCCCACTGCATCATGTTTGGCCTCCTAGTCATGATTTCACTTTTGTTTAACAGTGAAAATAGGAAATAAAGCAGACTGATAGTCCTCATTGAGTTACAGTAGCATGTCTGTAGAAAAAAAAAAAATTATAAACCAATCATGTCATTCACTTTGAGGGTAGAAACTTTGGGAATTAGGATTGAGTAAATCATAACCAAGTAAAAGATGATGAGTTGGTATTACCACATTGCCCTGCCAATGTATTCTAATCCTGATCTGATCACCTGTAGAAAAGGGAGCTCTGTCTAATCCTTGCTGTCTTGTGTAAAAATAACAATAAAGATGTTAGGTACAACTAATACTAGTGAAGATTATTGGCAGCTGAAAACCAGAGTACAATAATCAAATGAAGGCCATTATGTTACACTCATATCCCAACTTTTGTTGGCATCAACATTGTATAATCAATTTAACTATTAACAGGAGGGAAAAACTCCACAATTTCACAAATAATTGACCCGATGTTTTCCCAACCATTTATTTTCGTTGATTCTCCTTACATAATGATATCTAGTCTACCAAGAACTAGATAAAATAATCTGTATAATACATGTAGAGTGAGGTATGTGACATTTGGTGAGCTAACCTTTCTTTTTTTTCTTTTTTTTCTAATAAAATATTTTCACAGGAGAGGCTAACAGAAAAACTTAGAGAAAAATTATCAACTCAAGCCCTTAAGACAACCTTTTCTCTGTCGTAAGTAGCTTGCAGTATAAAACTTAAGCGGGGATTAGTTTGCAGGAAGTTTCAGAAGAGAAAAAAGTTGCGGTTTCTTCTCCCTGTGTGTCTGGTATAATTGTTGCAGCACCGCTTTGTAGCAAAATTGTGGGAATGGGAAGGCAGATGAGAAGTGGATAATGCTGTGTCAGGACCTCATATCTTACAGACTAAGAAGTATATACAAAGCTGGAGTTAATGCTGCGAAACCAGTGTTTGCTAAAGAGTTTCAGCTCTGTAGCCAGATCAGCAAATCCATCCGCACAGCCAGTGCAGGCCATTAGGACATAGTCCAGCACTGGGAGTGAATATTGGCCACTAGCAGGACCCTCAAACAATTCAATATTGTCATCAAATCAGCAACACAAAGACCCACTTGTTTAGAGAAATTTAATTTCTCTACAGTATAAGATTCTCTTAGCTGACTAATTTACTAATTTCTCCTCTTTTTTTTTTTTTTTTTTTTATGAAAGGTTTCCCAGAAAGTGTGGCTACTGACTCACTCACTGTTTTCCACAGAACTTGTGCATCAGGTTTTGTTTTCTTCCAATCACATTCCAAACCCTCCTTGCTGTTAAGAAAACCTGAACGTGTTCTGACACTCTGAACTTGGAGACAGACATAAGTGGATCTGTTGGGAAATCTATATTATATTTTGCAGTGCTTCAGAAGTGTAATTCAGACTGTTAAAATTTTCATTGTAGCCTTTTCAAAGATATGCAGCATCCAGTTATGACGTTTGGCTGTAATTCCTGTATACTTAAAAAAAAAAAAAAAAATTGATCATTTATCAAAAATGACCCCTGGACTGACCCTAATGACATATCTAGAGTACCCAAAACATTACCTTCTTACTTTACTTCATATTCTTTACTGCATTCTTCATACGAGCTAGTCTTAGCAGATATGTTCCACTTAATCTAAGCTGAATTTACCAGGTAACCACTTTAACATTGTTCCTGCGACTACAGTGCAAAATAACAGTATTTGTATGCATTTAATTCAGTTGCCAACATATCAAGTGACAGCTTGAGATAATTGAGGGCTTAAAGAAGAGGAGAAAGAAGCAGGGGTGAGTCCATCCATAACCAGCACCTAAGCAAGCTATTTCCATCTTTCCAATGCCCCAGCAGATAAAGCAAATTGCAGTTATTTAATTTGTGCTTGGACAAAGAAGAATTAATTTTTTAAATTCCTATTTTCCATCTGAGAATCAACCACTTCAAAATTAAATACACCATAAGGGGCAGAAGAAACCACAGCCTCTGCTTGGCTCTATGGGAGTGGCAACATGAGTCTTCTGTCATGCATCTGACTCCTTTCTGCAACAAGATACAGCCAATGCTCTCATTCATCTCCCTAAATCTTATTTGTGTTGGATAGTTTCTAACAACACTGTTTCAGTTCCTATTTGCTACTACATTATTGTAAGACAAGGATGAAAAATTATTTGTCTGTCTTTCATCCTGTCTCCTTCTTCACGTTACATTTTACTTTCACTAGATATGTACCTGAGCTGGAAATCCCACTTAAATACACCAAAGCTCACACTGGATGAAAGTTGCAACTCTGATGCTGACTTAAATTACAACGCCATGGTCCAAAAAACTGCTGACTTTTAAGAAGTTTAAAACCTGTCATAATGTTCTGACCTAAACCTGCTGCTCACATTGTTTAATGACAAGTGAGCATTATGCTGAATCAGAATACATGCCTCACATAAAACAGACTGAGTTTGATATCCAAAACTGACCTTCTAGTTCTATTTCTATACACAAGTAAACCCCAAATCCCAAATAGTATCAACTTTTAAGAGGCTCCAATATTAATTCAGATTGAATTCAAGTGTATCAGAAAGAAAGAAATATGTCTAAAACAGCAAACTACCCTCTCTTCTCTATCCTGGTTTCTTCTCTGAGCTTGCTTTGATTTTGATCCATAGCTTTACATTTCACGTTGATTTTCAGGTACAAGCAAAGGCATAATCCTACCAAGTTCCTCTGCAGCTGATGTTAAAACAGAAACTATGTAAATAATTGAATTTTTTTTGGTTTGGTAGCCAACAGAAAAAAAAAAAAAAAGTTAGTGGTTATTTTTTTGGATTCATCCCAAACTGAAATTTTTCCACACTCTCAGCCAATTAAGACAGATCAGATGAGATTAAACAAAACATTTCATTCAAGCAGAAATTAATCTGACATACTTAATAATGCCAGCAAACCAGAATCAGAAAGCAATCAAGAAAAAAAAAAAAAAGAAAAACACTTAATGTTTCTGACCTTGCAATACCAAAGGTGGTGATCCTGTTGCTCTTGGATGGCAGACGACTCCCAGGAGGCCCAGGGACCGCTCCCACGCCAGGCCTGGGTACGTGAGGGAGCAGGGCCAGCTTCTGCAGGAATGTGCTGGCCACGTCCTCTGAACCCTTTTCTAGGAGAAGAAAGGAACCAGCTGTGGCCAACACAGTTCACCTGGATCTGTGATACGTGACATATTCAGCCTCAGGGATCTGTCATCAGCTCCTGCCTGTGAACTTCTTTCAGAGTTTCCTCTCCTCAGCTTTTGAATTACAGTGTTTTGCTCCTTGATTATATGAAATAAAGAAAATTGCTCACAAGTTTCAGCTTTTTCTGTTGGAAAATCATCTAACATATGGGTTACTTGAATATTAATACTGACCTGTCCATACCAAGAAGCAATTTCACTCTAGGTCTTCATCCCATGAGTAGACCAGAGCAGCAGACCAGGACATATTGAGACCAAACTCTGTTCAGCAGACTTCAGTTTTATGAATGGCATCCAAATCTTTCCATTAATTCAGATATCAAACGGTTTTAGGAAATATTACAATAGCTTCCTGGGGCATATTTTTCTTCCTCTTCTATTGTCTGAAATAGCACATTTTGAGAAGTAAATTGTTCACAAAAAAAAAACCCTAAAGTTAGTCAAAGTTATTAAAAAAAAAAATCACCCACATCTTTAATTCTGCTGGGTTTAATATAAACTAATGTGATAGTCCAGGTTTTCTCAAATGTTTTTCAGAAGATATTTAAACTTCTAAATAATTTCATGCTTTTGTTTTTTTTGAAAAAAATTTGGATGATCATGTTGAAACTCCTCCTGAAAAAATAAAGTAAACCAATACTTAAGTTTAGGTATAACTGTGAGACTGATCCTCTTTTTTCCTCTTCCTATGCAACCTTTTTGTGAGAAGAAAAGCCTTGAATTTTAACATATAAATCAATGACCATATAGACAAAAAGTAAACACAGTAAGACCAGTAATGGAACCTCTATTCACATGAATTGTACATGTGTGAGCCACCAAAAAAAAAGAAAAAGCTTAGTATAGCTGTTTTTTCAATACAATAAAATACACTATTTTTTATTGTTCTTTCCTTTTAGAAGTACTTCTGACAGCCAAGTTTAGTGAAACAGTTGAATTTAATAAAAACAGGGGAAATTGCATTTTCAAAGTTCGCTTAATACTCAAAGTGAAATGCAGATGTTTAACTCACCACAAATATCAACATTTTGTTTATTTAACAAAGATCTTGAGGAGTTCATGTGCCTCTTCTGGAGTCACATCATATGCTCCTTTCTGAGACTACTCCCGCTGATGTCAAGCTCTCCTGGCTTGTAAACTTGGCTTGACACTAACTGCACTGCACTAATTGAGAGGAGGACTGTGAGGCTGCAGGCCTGTGAATAAAATAAGGTGTGCCTTCACATCCTCAGATAGCAGTTGCCAAAAAAATAACAGCAGGGAGATGAATGAAAGAACTAGAATAACCTGCAGGAGGTTAAACATTCTTTTGCTGGTACAAAGAATAAATTAATTTTTCTCTTTCTGAAGGACAATTCAGTAGCAATTCAGAGTGGTATAATTAGAATTGTCCAATATCAAGGTAAATCAAAGGGCACAAAAAAAGTGACAGTTGTAAAAAAGGCTGGCAAACTTTTTGTCACATTTCACCTATCAGAGTCTTTGTGACCCTTTTCTCCTGTAGCTTTTCTCTTAAAACCTTGTGTAGGAAAAAGCAAGTCCTACTCAGCCTGCTTCCTTTGGACAAACTGTTTCTGCTCTGAAGCCAAAAGTATGAGAATTGCACATTGTACTTGTTTCTTTTATTTATTCCCCATGACTATCTTCAGCATGGAATCTTGAGCTACCAAAAATAAATACTAAGTCAGAGAAAATGCTACTGGGATTTTTGTCATTTAAAATAAATTAATAAATGGTTCCTGATCAGAACAGTCTTCAACTACCCAAAGTGTTTCTTCAGTGATGTATCACATCTGTTGAATATCGGGCATTAGTCCTGCTGAAATATATGAAAAACATTAACAAAGTGATAACACTACTTCACAAATGTGAAGATCAGTTACCAGGATTATGTTCCTAATTAATATTCACCTTACAAAGGAGCTGAGAGTACAGTAGATGAAGAACAGACTCAGTTACAGCAGAAAGTGAATGCATGCTGGAACACTACAAACTTTTGGTTTTGCTTTGTACATCATGGAAATGTTGCTTAAGAGTTGTTGAGCAATCTCCAGTAAGGAAATTTGTGATTATGAGAAACCTTTTCCTAAGGGATTTTCTATGTTTTGGAAGATGTTATGTGCTTTTATTTGTGAGGTGTTTGAACTTGAAAATGGTTGGGGGTGGGGGTAAAGGCTTTTTTGTTTGAGAGCTTGGTTATTTTGGGTTTGTTGTTTGGGAATTTTCCTGCACTGTAAGCCCAGTAAACAATTATTTCCTTCCTTTTCTTTTTTTTTTTTTTTTTTTTTTTTCCCCAAAGAGAGGTAGCTTCTGTTCTGTTATGGCCTCCCGGACTGCACTGATAATCCAAAACTCAGCATAAGGTGCATATTTGTACATTGCACGATCTCAGGCACTTTTGGGATGCCACCAGACTGCAGCTGATTCATAAACAAATTAAGTCACTGGGGACCTTTTCACTGACTTTACGGGGCTTTGGGAAGGCCTGTGAAGATCATTTCATTAATCTAATAATTTCCCTTGTCAACATCACCAGGAAAGTTGAAGCACACAGATATTAAGATCACACACTAGAAATAATTACAAGTTCACTGTTAAAGGGTTAAGGAAACATGTCTCTGTCAGTCTTTCTGGTCCCCTCTCCATATCCTCATGTTTTGGGAAGCTAATTCTTTTTCGGGGGTTGGGTTGGGTCTTTTTGTCACTACAGGGCAAAGTCCCATCTGAGAATTGTCCAGCATTAGTGTGTTTAAACAAACACACTTCTACTTGGTCTGACAAGTGCTTTCTCTCAATGTGGTTTATTCTCTGCTTGCCACATCCTAGAGGTAGTGTCCAATTAATAGCAATTTAATAAAAGTAAGTTTGCAGTTATGTTTATACAAAAACTGCGAAGCGTTTTTTACCTCTCAAATTGCTTTAATCACTTCCTTTCTAATAGGAAATAGCATCCATAGCATTTTTTTCTTTCCAATAACACAGTAGAGCTCTTAAACAGTAAATAAACTCAGTCTCTTGTCTACTTGGTAGAAAAAAAATATTGGACTGCTGCCATCTTTTGGTTACACTCTATGATAATTACCATCAATTAGAGGTTGTTTTCTAAACCAAACACAGGAATAAAGTATTCTCAAGACATTTATGAGTTTGTTGTAATAAAGGGGATTCTCTAAATAAATATAAATCCAGGAACATTTTCTCTGTAGTCGCTAAAGTTTCAGCCGGAACTTTAGTGTATTTGTACAAGAATCTGTAGGAAGGCTTGTTTGAGGCAACAGAATTTCAGGACACTTGAAAACAAACAGTAGATTTCAGATTTTTTTAATTACAGATTCATCACTAGGTAACCTGTTTTTACATTTCATTCTTCACTTTGTAAAACTATTTTACATTTCTCCACTTCCATGAATATATAGCTGTATTTTCAGAAGTCTTCATCCATCTGTCCTTGTGACATTTGGGACTTAATATGTCCCCACAGACCTGAATTATCAGAAGCCTTGAATCCTGATTTCTCTGATGCATCCAAGCTAAATGTCTCCACGTGGGCAGAATTAGAGACTATAGAGTAAGCACATGCTCCCCATTGGTTTTGCTCTTACGTCAGCCGATGAGCAATGACTAAAACTGCAAGCTTCTATCACTGGTCCAGATTTCTCAGATTGTAAATACATCCACAGCTGTTTCATTTAGGAGTCCAGAACACAATCAATGCAAGGAATACAGTTTACAAACAGTTTAGCAGCTGGATGAGCATAGCCCACAGATTATCATGCCAGCTGGAGTATTTCAGAAACTGTTCAGTAAGACATACACAAAACTACTCTTAATTTCAGTGAGAAATCAAGATGAGAGCGTCCTACTTCCTGGCTGTCCTTTGATAAACAGCAAAAGACATTAAAAAAGATAAATTACTGCAACAAAGCTGTGTTTTCTTGAGATTCCGTGATAATTCCTCTAGTCCACACTATCTGCAGCTGGAATCTCACAATATAGAGATAGAACATGTCTTTTCTTGTTCAAGGTGCAGAATATTTTCTACTTAGCTTTTAACAATATATAGTCCACCATGCACCCAGCAGGTAGCTCTGATTCACCTAAGAAGATATGTGTATGGGTACCTATACCCTAGTTAGCTAGCTAAGATAGTATTGATCCTAGTTAAATGTAAGCACATTTGGTCACCTGATACATCTCTTGTACCCAAAATCAGCAGGAGGACAAGTATGTTAACATAATTCAGTGCATAAAACCATCTATTATCATTATTGGGCGGTTCAAAAGAACCGTGCAATGCCAAAAGCATTTCAAAGCTACCTTTTTTAGTGTACCTGGAATATAATGGAATTTGTTTTATTGGTGTTGTTAAATATATATGTTAAGTTAGTGCCCAAAGGTACTAATTAATCAGTAGTGGAGATGCTTGTGTTTGGTAGTGCATAAACACACATTACTTATATCCTGCCAGGCTTACAGTCCATTTTATCAGGACATTTTTATTTCATTCATGAATCTATAAAATGCAGTATATTACCTAACCCCTCATGTCACTGATGGGGAATCTGTGACACACAGGCCAGAAATGACAAACAGTGCTACAGTCGATGGTACACAAGCACAAATAAAATAGCCATAGCTGTGGAGGAGCCTCTAGATGCCAAAAGGAGCTGTCATGGTTTAACCCCTGGCAGCAACTAAGCACAACGCATCCCCTTGCTCACTCCTCCCTTCTCCCAGTCGGATGGGAAGGAGAATTGGAAAAAAAGAAAGACTTGTGGGTTGAGATAAGAACAGTTTAATAAATAAAATAAATTATAAGAATAAAAACAATAATAAGATGATAATAATAATAGTAGTAGTAATAATAATAATAATATAATGGAGGGAGAAATAAGACTCAAGAAAAGACAAGTGATGCACAATGCAATTGCTCATCACTAACTGACTGAAGCCTGAGCAGCAATCAGCCCCTCCCAACCACGTCCCCCCCAGTGTATATACTGGGCATGACGTTCTGTGGTATGGAATATCCCTTTGGCTAGTTCAGGTCAGCTGTCTTGGCCACACTCTCTCCCAGCTTCTTGTGCACCTGCTCCCTTACAGAGCATGGGAAACTGAAAAATACTTGACTTACAATAAATGCTACTCAGCAACAACTGAAATATTAGTCTGGTAGCAACATTATTCTCAAACTAAATCCAAAACACGGCACTGTACCAGATACTAGGGAGAAAATTAACTCAGCCCCAGTTGAAACCAGGACAGAATCAAAGGTACAGAGAATGACCGGGAAGAATTAGCATAAGAAGCAGGGGAGTATTTTGTGAGAACATACAGAGTCTTCTCCATCACCAATTAATTCTCTTCCATCTATCTGGAAGCTTTCCCAAAATTGACATTTCATTTCAAGGCTCAGAAAATATGTTTCTTTCTAGATAATTAGTTTCTCAGGTAATAAATTTCATAGTTATAAAGTTAAATACAGATCTTTAAATATCCCAAAAATTCAGTAGGAAGCAGGCTTTTACATATGGCACTAGATACAAAGCACTGCCTATCCCAACCTGCGTGGAGATACAGAACTCATTCAGATAGGTGTTGCACAGAAAATGCCAGCATATCTTTAGGAAAACACAGATTGGAAATATTTGCAATATATATTACAGTCTTATAATATGTTATATCTACTTATTTCAGTGTATATAAACTCATATATTTAAAATACATAATCTGCCTGACCCATTTGATGTCTGCACCAAGCATACATGCAACATGTCCCTGGCAGACCAAGGTGGTTGTTGATGACACACAAACAGGAGAGAACTTCAGACCCAGATGTTCATGCCCAGTAGAGACACTAGCTGTTAGAAAATGACATTGTTACCCTTCTGAACTGGGTAAAACATGTTGTATAACAATGAAGGACGTGAAATAAAGATATTTGCAGTGAAGTTTTCAGTGTCACATCTCAGGGTATAACTCTGCTTTATATAGTTGAAAAGACTTCTACCAGTGAAAGAACGGAATTTTGATATAGCAGCTTGTCATTCTACAAAGGAATAATCAGTCTGCACTAGCTGTCACACTGTGATATGTTATTACAGAGCACCACATTCAAAGAGAAGAAAGCAGACTTGCTATTAATTTCAAACTTAAAGAAGGACAAGTTGAATTTCTCTTAATAAGGAATGAATGCTTTAATGATGATTTTCCTCTTTAACTTCAAGGTTCTGGGAAAGACTTCTATGAATTTTCATAGAAAACAGAAGAGGCCTTTTGATATCAAAGTGGCCCTTAACTGAACATATTATTTAATTTAAAGTATTACCCAGCCAGCACTGCAGAGATTACATTTGCTTTAATATAAGAGTGTGTGTGAATTTACTAGATTGTATTGTGGATTTCCTCACAGTGCACGCCTGCAAGGCTCACGCTGGTCACAACTGATGCAACGGACTCTGCCTTCAGCGTGGAAATGAGCTTGATGTATGTTGAGTAGTAGAAACTAGGCAGTTCATAATGGAATTTACACTACTTCAGACTGTTCAAGTGTTGCCTACAACATCTCTTCTCCATAGATCTATAACCAGTCACTGAGCCGACAAAACAAAATGTCTTTGTGGCACATCCCCAAACATGGCAGGCTTAACCACTTTGTTTCAAGTAACCACAGCTGACATTGATGAACTGGCATTCTGCTGAGAAAAAAAATCCTCCCAGATGCACAGCTGCAGGAAATGCTGAACACAGCTTAGGATATAATGGGGAAAACAAAAGAACCATTTGCAGCTCTCAAATCTTTAATATGGTCTACAGCCTGATTTAAAGTAGTGGCCACATTCATCTTCCTTACCCACCAGCCCCAGACTGAGATGAGGAAAAACATGGTTTAGGGCAAACTATTTTTGTTACTATTATGTTAACTAACTATTACCCTAGCTGAGAGGACCTGTCAACTTTCCAGACATCAGTGGTGCAAAAGAACTAACTGAGGCTTCCAAGCACATCTCAGGACTTTATAAAACAAACAAAAGCAAAGGAAAACATACAAATATATGACATTATCCTTCTCAATATCTCCCATACTGATATCAGCTTGACCAAAGATACAGATATAGACACACATACACTGCTGAAGGTAGACAAACTGCTCATGGGTTTCTGGCTGGTGACTCATGTAATATAATCTGCTTAACTGGCACATAAACACTAGTTCATCTTCTTGTCCACCTACTTTCCACCCCCTGCATCTTGAATTCACAGATGCCCTTGAAGATTTTGGTTCATTTGCCTGCATTTCTAACAGAGCAAATACAAGTGTGCATCAATTATATGTATTTTATATGAGAAGATCTCTTGGAAAGGGCATTTGAACCTTGGGAACTCTTGGAACTCTTGGAAAGGGCATTTGAAGTTTGCGTTCTTGGTAGAAACTCTCTTCTTAGATAAAGGAAGTTCAAAATAAGAGTAGGGTTTGACTCTTTGAGTTTGGATACTGGAGATGGTTTCTTTCCATTTTACCCTTTCCCTTTGACCTGAGACAAATAAGAAGCAGCTTCAGAACCAAACCCAACTTGCAACAGCGTACAGCTGCAGTGCAAAACTGCTCAAGTTGGTTGGTGGCCAAGAATAAAAAGGAAAATGGAAATTACTACACGTATGTCCCTCAGAGTACTTAGTTTTTGTGGAAACTTTTTCCTATATGAGACACTTTCTTCTGCTGATTTACTGAGAGTAAACTACAAGCATCAGCAAAGTTATCTGTGCCATGCTATGAAATCAGTTATATCCAACGGTCTAGGAACAAAGAATTGTCTAGGAACAAAAATTATTATACAGAGTTCAGAGTTCTTTGTGACCACAAGTGAAAGACCACATTTCTTCCTGGTGACAGCAGTGTTATGCATCTGTACTTACAGAAATGTGTAAGAAATAACTGTTAATTTTGTCTGACATTGAAGTAAACACCTCCAAATATAAGGAGTGGAAGGAACACCAAAACATCTTTAACTGTTGAAAGTATCAAAAAACCTCAGTTCTACATCCTCCTGAAATATATGTCTGGTCTCAATTAATAGAAAAATTACAGGAAATGGACCATAAGTAGTCATCTACACCTTCACCCTGTGCACCATGTCCACAGTGATTTGGAGCGATGTGTCTTATCTATCATTGCTTTCCTAGCACATCCTAGGTGGAAAGCTAGGAAGATAGCTGCTTCATAAAGATATCTCAGTCATGACCTAATTAGTTCTGAGCTTGCTAATTCTACGATATTGTTGACTAGCTATAAAGAGCAGAATTGCAGCTGTGAGCTGAATTAGAGCTACCTCCACCAAGCAATTCTCTCTTTTTCAATCCTCCATCCTTTAGAAGATGAGGGCTTGCCAAACTCTGGAAACCAGTTATGTCAGAAAAAATAGGAAGGAAGCCCTAAGAGTGCTAGGTGAGCACAGCATGCAGCCCTTTCACAGACAGAGTTGTTTCTTGAATCAACTTGAGCAAAAGAGAGGGTTTTTTAAATGTAATCCTGTAAGCAAACTATACTGACAAATTCAAAATATCACAGAGAATGCCACCGTATCTAAAGGATGCCATTAATACAACACTACAAGAGTAAAGGAAAAGAATGAAAATGAAGAAATAAAACTGCAAAACAAACAATAAAGGAACATGGAAGAAAATTACTGTCAGAGGATTAAGCATTTTGTGTTGGTATATCATGTTCATTTCCACTTGCTTCTGAGAAAAGCAAGGTCTTCTGTTCTCTTTCCCAGCAGTGCCTGCAGAACTGCAATGCATCTGCTACAGCTGGGTTCCTTGGAGCTGTTCGGTATTTTGGATGGGAACATGACACAGCAGAAGGCAAAGGGAGGATCACAGGAGCTGACCAAGCATCCTGCACTACAAGAATTCAAGGCCTCTGAGCAATCCCAGGGTGAGCCTTCATCTACTCAGAACAAAGGCTGCAGCAGCCTCTGGAGCAGCATACAGACAGTCAGAAACACCATGATTTTATTGTTATAGCAAAGGATTATCCCACATCTTCCAAAAGCACATTTGGGGCTACAGCTCCCTCATGCACACTCTCTCAGCACTGTGTAGCAGATCTTACCAGTAATGCACCGAGAAAGGAAACTGCTCCAAAGACAGAGCATTGCACAACAACATTCCACTTACGTGGTACTGATCAGATGCCAATTATGTATCATTAAGTATTGTGTTTGGATAGTAAATCGGGCAGACTCAGCTAAAATAACACAGCTTGTTTTACTAAGTCTTTATGTAAATAAAACTATTGTACTGTTCCTATTCCATACTTATTGCTTCTCCCTATGGGCCAGATTCTGCCTTTCCTCTACTCAGTAGAAACCAATTTCATAAGTTTTTCATTAGTTTCACAATGTACATTTCACAACATACAATAGTCACAAATTTGACCTTTCTCCAGCCATTTTCTGCAAAACTTCTCTCATTCTCCATGAGATACAACCGTTTCTTCATCACTTTCCCTGGAGGCAGAATAAAAAAGACACGGATGATATGTCATTTTCTTCCAGATACACTGTTTCCGCAAATCTTTAAATGCAATGCCATGATGCATCAAGAATCCAGAAGGACTAGTGATGCTGTTGTGGTCTGTCAAAGTGCAAATGGAGTCCAACTGTAGATATGTGATATACCAACTAACTTCATAACTGAACAATTAGAATCAATGGAAAAGAAAATCCAAATAAATTTAAATTAGAAAGTCACTCACTAGTAACTATTACCAAACCAAGAAGGTTCTCATATATTCCCAAAAAATCAACAGGCATGGATATCTAATGTCTGTAGTAGCCACTTTCTATAAATCTTGACTGAAAAATTAACATAACTTTTTTTGGAGAGGCTGCCTTTATTTACACAGATCAGTAGATTGGATCAACCAACCAGCACAGAACATATATTTTGACGAGGAGACTTGCTATGCAGATTTCCATAAATACTGCCAACAGTCAGTTAAGGAAGTGTGCATTATCTTGCAGAATTACAAAAGTCTTCAAGGAACATAGTGTACAGAAATATAATACCAACTGTCTGCAAACACTAACTCAAATCACATAGTTTGCACACCGAATAACTGTGAAAAATTTGCAAGTACAAATATTTCAAAAATATGTGTTGAAGAGACGTAAGAGAAATAAATAAACATTGGATAAGCATTTGTCTTACAGCATATGGAGCATTACTGAACAGGTACCTACCTAGTGACTTTGATAACTGTTCATTTATGTACATTAGTAATAGATAATTAGCTTCTCATTGTATGGGCACTGCTTTCCAAAGGAAAAGTTTCCTTTAAGGAGTTTGATGATGGAAATGCAAAAGACCAATCACAAAACATATAGCAAAATCCTTGAGCATAAGTATAAACACAAGTGACCACTCTAGGAAATGAATGGGACTTGGCAAGAGTGATATTTATAGCTGTGATGTAAAATTAGACCTCAGGCAGACTCTACTTTATATCAAGAATCATTAGTCCTATTTGTCTGCTGACAAAAATTGGAACGTAAACATTACATTAGGCTCACTCAATCTACTTGTAAATTTCATGATATATGAAGAACTGAAACAATCACGTTTAGTCAAAATACTTGCCTTTTGAGAGGTACATTGAGGTGTCTCCAATATACCCTTGGATGTACTCTTCAAGCAGAAACCTGGGTATACCTCCTGCATAAGTATCTTTAGTGAACCACAGTGGAATCCCACAAAAAACGGCCAATACACAAAGTTGGTCAGACTCATTGGAGATGCATGCAGAAAAGGAAGAGATGGAGAAAATAAGTGTCCACATACTTTGAAATACCCATTTCCAAATCACCATGCATCAGTTCAGATTGACCATTACTGAGATGAAAGGTAAAGTTACTTTAACACTTATTCCCTTCTGCGTGTCTCTGTCTCAAACATGTCCTCCTTCCCCAAGCAACTTTCCTTTCACTTTCAAGCTCCTCCATATAATTTTCAATTAATTTTCCATATAATTATTTTTTTATTTCTATTCACCACTAACTAGCCTCTGATTTGTTTTACATGTTCCTCCTGTGTTTTAAAGTCTTACGTTACAAAAAAATGTTACACTATGCTGCTTGTAAGACAGTAAACACATCATCCAAAAGCAGCTTGAAAAGGAATAAAAAATTTTTAACACGTTTTAGAATTAACCTTTTGGACAAAACAATTTTTCCTGAGAATGTTTTTCATTTTTAGTCAGGTTTTTAGGTCTCAGTCAAAAACCTTAACTGTGTGACCGTGTTCAAGTTAAATTTATATCAGGCTAGGAGCTTGCATCATACTCATGCACTTCCCTACATTTTTTGTATAGACAGCAATATTGACAGAGGAAGTATAATGATTCTCAATTTCACTCATGCTATGTCAGACAAAGATACTGTCTTCTGAACAACTGCTCACAGTCCTAGATCAATTACAATCGTTCATAATGAGCAATAATCGATATATTTCAAACTGTTCTTAGTGCCACCTGGCAATTGAGAAATATTTCCAGGCAATTTCAAGGATTTCCAATAGACCCATTTAATTCTGGGTTGCTGCTAGAGATTTCAGCATATCCCATGCCCAGATATAGTATATCTAGCAGAGATAGTGAAAACATTCCATTTTAAAATACTATATTTCTTCATTTTGGATATTACTTGGCAATCTGAACCACATTAAACTACAATATCTGTTCTATTCAGAATTTGATTGACATGCTTGTCTCAAGAACAGTAAATACCCATATAGCTTTTGAAATCTTTTTATGGACAATAAAGAAAATGGTTGTTCCAAATTGCAGGATGAAAAATAATACAAATTTACGAGATGAAATAAAATAACAGAAAGGTCAAATTTAAATGTAGCTAAAAAGAAGTCAAAAGAAACTTTTAGCAGACATTTATGGCTACTGGATTTAAGTGATAAAGATGGCACAGATTCCTGAGCAGATACAGCAAATAACTTCTATCTAAAGTTTAATCAAAAGCATTGCTACATATTGCCAAGACAGTGTTTCTACGGTGTGCACCTCAGTGGGCACCACATCTGCTTGCAAAGAAATCAGATGCTACTGGCTACATTGCTCAAAAACCTGGTGGCTGAGACTTTCTGGAGGTGGGAGCAGGGGCTAAGAAATAATGTTGGTAGCTTTATCTATAAGTCGGTACACACTGAGACTCCCTGTGAAGGATCTTGTGAAAACACATTGGCTGATGGAGGTAAAACAGCTGATCTGGAAGGCAGCAAAAAAGCGTTACTATATTGCCCAACTTCCAGAAAGTTTTACCAAGCTTCTGCAGTGGTTAAAAATTCTTATTGTAGACCTAGGCAAACAACCCCATTAATGTTTGGAAAGAGTAACTGTCCTTTAAATACGTTTTCATTTTTTTTGACAAATTTAATCCTCCTGCACTGTTTCGGTATCATGCACAAATGAAACTACTGAAGCAGAAGGAGACTCTTTTCATTAGGAAATATGGAAAAAATTTCAGCTGAAAAAAAAAAAAAAGTCACTCAGCACAATCAAAACACGTATTTCAAAGGACAAATAAAACCAAGAAACATAAAAGGTTAAAATAGAGTTAAGACCTAGCAGAAAAATTCAGCATCTCTACCTTTAGGACATGCATTAAATATATATGATTTTCAAATGTATTTTTTTAATAGCTTAGACTAAATTTATGTGTGAAATTTTTTTTATTTTTTGAGTGGAAACATTTCTAAACAGAATCCTAGACTCAGAAAAAACATCCATCTGGTTCCCATGCTGCACAGAGCTGAAGCTGGATGTTCATGGTTGTGTAGGTTTGCACAGAACAGAAGGCAGCACCAGACAGCGATTGTATTCCTGAATTGGCCTTCTCAAATTAGACATTTGCTTCTAATCACAATTGTCAAGCTGTAATAAAAGGAGAAAAATATGAGCTTTTAAACAATGTAGTATGGTTGTGTAAACATTTTTTATTTATAGGACCTTGCCATCAAATCCTCCCAGGTAAGGAAAAGGAACCAGAACACCTAGGCTCTCAGAATAACCAGTTGTGTAATTTTTCTACCATGCAAATATTTTTTTAATTTATGCATCTTCCCCAAGCTGTAACATTCTTATAACATTTGTGACAGATCTGATGGGTCTCATTAGCCTTGTGTTCTCATGTGCTGAAATGTTGAGAGTTAGATTTGAACAACAGAGAAGAGAAGACACAAGAGCAACAACAGGACGCAGCAGTAAATGGAGCTCTTTTGTGGCCATGAAGTACAGAGCAATAAAAAGGAAATTATAACTTTAAACTGAGCTACACTTTTTTCTTTGCACGTCTCTTGCAATGAATAAAACCAGTGTAGCTTGGGACGTTGCCATTCTGTCACCCTCCAGGAAGGAAAAATAAAAAAGCACAAAATTATGTAAGGTAATTCAAATATCTGGTGTAGCACTGAGAAAGATCATGATGATATCTCTTCAGAAAGGCACTTGTAGCAGAGAAGCCAGATTGCTTTGCCTTGTGCTGCTCACTTCCATGGCTTATATGGTAGAAGAATCGATTCCACCAGGCAAACACATCCTAGTACATGCAACTTCTTACAATATCCTCACTGCAGACACCTGAGGAATAAGTTACAACTTACTTGAACATGAAACAATTGTAAATTACCGTATAACAGCCAAGCACAGCAGTAACACACTAATAATTATCTGTTTCCCTGTCCCAGTTGCTGAATTCCTGAGGGTGAGCTAAATAGCTTACAGCTGATGGAGGTCTGAAGGCTGCGTATGAATCATTCCCTGTCTCTTGAGCATCCTGAGTCATCTTCATTGTGAACAAAACAATGTTATTTATTTATTGCTCATCACTGTAACATCTGGGTGCCATGCAGAATTTAAAATCAATATGCTGGCAGGCAGAGCAGTACAGCACAGGCTCAAGACTATGTCAGATGGCTGTTAGATGTCATTGTTGTTAGCACAGCTTTTTTTGCTTTGCTTTGTCTTTTTCTTCTGCTGCTGTCACTCTGGCAGTTGCAGTAAGTTGCTGAATTTGTCCTGGTTTTCCCATTGTTTCAGATTCTGGGTGAAGTCAGTGACTATGCAGAGCTGAGAGCTTAGTCTTGCAGATAAGCAGAAAGCAAGAGGGAAAATGGTATGGGATTTGACAGCAACATAACTCCAAATGCTGTAATGTTATCAGCTACCATGTTTATATCATCAAAGACAGTTTCTAGTTTCTTTTGTTTCTAGGTGTGTCATTCACATGTATTTTAATGGGACCTGAGTTTTCAGTGATTTCCAATGCTTTTACCTTTCACCGGGTAATCCTGTTATGCATTTAATCATTCACATGATTATTTGAGTAGTTAAAGAGCTGCTTTTACTCTAAACAACTCCTTCTGTATTTCCTTTGGCAAAGCTGCTCTCCTACGTAAGCAAAGAAAAGCATGTAGAGAATATTTTACTTACTGAAAAAAGGCAACACATCATACCAATAACGGATTTCAGGACTTTTTCCCAATTTGACATCTTGTTAATTTTTATGTGTTCGATTTAAGCTTCTCAGCCTTCAGATTTCAAGCCAGTTGAGATATATACTTCAAGGTAGAGATGTCTTTATAAAATGTGCTAAGTACCTGCAAAAGACAGGCAGCAGAGAACAGTAGGAATCATAGAATCTTCTAAATTGGAAAAGACCTTTAAGAGTCCAGCCATTAAGCTAACACTGCCAATCCCACCACTAAACTATGTCCCTAAGCACCACACCACATCTTTTAATTACCTCCAGGGGTGGTGATGCAACCATTTCCCTGAGCAGCCTGTTCCAACAATGCTTGACAACCCTTTCAGTGAAGAAATTTTCCATAATATCCAATCTAAACCTCCCCTGGTGCAACTTGAGACCATTTCCTCCTGTTCTATCGCTGGTTACTGACACCCTGACACCCACCTCGCTACAACTTCCTTTCAGGTAATTGCAGAGAGCAATAAAGTCTCCCCTGAGCCTCCTTTTCTCCAGGCTAAACCACCAGAGTTACCTCAGCTGCTCCTCATACGACTTGTGCTCTAGACCCTTCACCAGCTTCATTGCTCTTCTTGGATGCATTCCAGCACCTCAATGTCTTTCTTGTAGGGAGGGGCCCAAAACTGAACACAGTATTCAAAATGCAGCCTCACCAATGCCAAGTACAGGGGGATGATCACTTCCCTAGTCCTGCTAGCCACACTATTTCTGATACAAGCCAAGATGCTATGAGCCTTCTTGGCCACCTGGGCATGCTGCTGGCTCATATTCAGCTGGCTGTTGACCAACACCCTCAGGTCCTTTTCCACCAGGCAGCTTTCCAACCACTGTTCTCCAAGCCTGTAGTGTTGAGTGGGGTTGTTGCAACCCAGGTGCAGGACCCAGCACTTAACCTCGTTGAATCACATATAGTCAGCCTTGGCGCACCAATCCAGCCTGTCCAGATCCCTCTGTAGAGCCTTCCTACCCCTCAAGCAGATCAACACTCCTGCCCAGCTTGGTGTTTTCTGCAAATTTACTGAGGGTGCACTTGATCCCCTTGTTCAGACAGTAACCTTTTACAACATTTCTACTAGTTCTTGTTTCTAACCAGTCTGAAACAATAATCTCACCAACTTTCGGTAGCTCACATACTTGGGATATCTGAATTTTGGAGTGTTCTGCATGAATATTTATGATTTTTTTTCCAGAACTGCTCCATCCTGCTGAGTTTAATGGAAATCCGTAGTATTACATTCAAACATGTCAACAGATATCCCAGTTAATCACACATACACACATTTAAAAACTCAATACACTCCAGACTGGAGGATACTCAAAAAATTTGGACATAAAGTCATCCAGTCCTCAGAAGAGACACTGACAACCCACAAATATGATTCCCCACATAGAAAATGCAAGAAATCTTACTGACTATTCTCTGTGACTTTGAAGCCTGGAAATCAATAAACTATTTAAAATCGTTGAGCTAAACCAAAATTTCAACAACAAAAGAAAATATCCTGTGAGATTCACAACAGGAATTTTTTGAAATTTTTTTCTTTTTATTTTCCTTTCTCTTTATTTCCTTGCTTTAAACAGCATGACCCCCATTCTCATATGATTTATTACAGAAACCTAAGACCCAAAGTGTTACTCTGGTTATCTTGGTTAAGAGCTTTAAAAGGGCACCCAGAAGAATCACAGCTGGAGGAGCCCTGAAATTCCTGTGGAGAAATGGCAGCAATTTGGAAAGAGACTGAATAAGCAGATAGCTCCAATAAATCTCTAATTTCTGTTGCCCCATGAATACATCATTGTTTAACTCCTTCCACAGAAGGGAGTATAGGGCCATAGTTGTAGGACTGAATTGTTTTAACAATGGCTTCTGTGTGCATTTAATTACGTTAACACACAAAATATACTGTCACCTGAAGCAACTGTCACTCTATCTATTGGTCCTAAAGGCAATGTAGGGATAGCTGGTTGGAAATAAATTTTTATGTAACGTGCTGTTAGTCAAGGACATGAGAAATAGAGAATTCTCAAGAATACAGCTACATTATACAGTCTCTTCCATCATTTCATCAGTGTGTCTCATACGAAGGTAAAACAATACATAGAGAGCACATCAAATGAATATAATTTCAGAAGAGCCTTCTGACTTACAACCAGCTGTTTCACGCAGTGAATTCTCACTTATTGTGAGGCATCAAAGCAAGGGATACCACTGTGACCCTAATGCCAGATGAGTAATGTCAGCAAGAAAAACTTTGTCAGTATGTCAAAAAATTAAGCCATTCCAACTTCCATCAAAGGAGATGGGGGAGAACATTCTCTCAGCTCTTTGCTTAAGATGCAAGCACTCCATGTTCCTGCACTCCAATGGTTGTCTAAGGAACTGGAGGAAATGGAACTAATCAGAAGGCATGGTAACAGAATATGTATGTAAAGAAAGAATAAGCTACATTTTCCTTAATTATTCCCACCAACTCTATCAGCATTCCCTTTCTACACACAGCAGAGTGTTTTTCATCTGCACATCTCCATCCACCAGCTGCTTCCTTCCTATCTGGGTGTTTGCAGCTTGGACCAGTAGTGATCAACACAGTTCAAGGGCTTCTCTGCAGCTGAGGATCCAGTTCACAGGAGGCTGCATCAATCAGGGCTACCACATCATCCACTTTCAAAGTTCATTAAGGATCTGTGCAGACACAAAGTCTCTAGAATATTGTTATTTCTGCTGCTCTCTCATCCATTATCTCTCAGACTGAAGTGGGTCTAAACTACTCCTCCCCCAGTCAAAAAAAAAAAAAAAAAAAAAAAAACCATGCTTAGGGTCATTCTGCAGAATCTGACCATTTCAAAACAACCAACTCATCATCTCCTTCAGTCTCTGTAGTGCTCCAAGGGAACATTGTCCTCAAAGTCCAAGTACATTAGATGATCCCACCAGAGGACTGTGTCTAGGCATGTGCAGCTCATCATGGCTATGCCTTGCTGCCAGCCATTCACACTGGTAACACATACAGCATGGCTGTAATAAGGTTTAAGGTCAGTCCTTGAAACCTACTGTGAAGATAGGACCCAAAAAGAGCCAGCCATCCTGGGCAAACTTCAGCTCCTCACATGTGGTGGATGGATCAACAGTGACAGAGGAAAAGCTCAGGATGAACACCTCATATTTGAGCAGCAGCAAGAAATTACTTGATGACCTGGATGACCTCTTATCCAGATCTCTCTCTGCAAGGGCTGCCCTCCGCCGAAGTCAACCATCACCCCAGTTCAAGCTAGAGGCAAGAATTTACACAGACAATTTCTTTGCAGCCTTTCAGCAATGATTCAATGCCTCCTAACTGAGACATATGCTCAGTATATGCCTGATACTTTGGACCAAACAACTGGCTGGGGAGCTTTCTGACCACCATTCATAGTCACAATTCACAGTTCAATTTTAAGGAAATCTTGCAATGGAAGCTTAACTTATGCTTTGCCCTTTTCAATAGGAAGAAGACTGAATTCTCTCCCATTCAAGCCACTAACAAAACTCAGAAGAAATCTAACAGATTATATATTATTTGCTGGAGTATCATTCTTCTTCTCTTTAATACACCTTGAATTTTTTCTTGACTATATTTACATCATATTTTGAGTATAAAAGAATCACAGTGCACAGAAAAAAAAAAAATACAGATACCGCAATTTAAAGTTATCTATTAGGTTACTATTGTTTCAGAGCTTTATCACATTCTATTATATACACAGTAGCAGACAAAAATTGAACCCAGTGATTCTGTGTAGTCTTCAGCCATCTAAAAGAAATAGCAGGTGACTTGATCCAACAATACAAAATTTATTTTGCATTCAGTTTCAAGTTCAACCTCCTATTAGGGACATCACAAAGTAAATTTTATTCTTTCTGAGAAAAGAACTTCCTGTGCATATTAAAATATGCCATACATCTAGTAACTCATATATCCTGTTCCTGCATTCTGGGGAAATTTTTCCTTACTGTCATTTAATAATGTGCTTTCTTTCAATTCCTTAATTATATTCAGAGGAACCACATTTTGACAATTTTAATTCCCTGGTTTCTGGAGTAATTTCTTATAGGGCATACCAAAGAAGAGGAAAAATACGAACTTAAAAAAATATAAAACACACCAGTACCTGACAGAAGTTAATACATAGTAAATGGAAAGAATTGCTGCTGTACATGCGTATAAGTGAACTCACCCAGAGGCACAGACAGGGAAGTTAATGTAATAAGACATTATTAAAAAAGGCACATGATGCTCAAGAGGTTAAAGACAGTTGATGGCTCTTACTGATCTGAGGTGAATCTTCAAATTAAGTTTTATCGGGCAGTTTCTCAGTGAAAAATTTCAAAGGGCCAGACAAGATGGCTTTTATGCCGATTTGTGAAGATAAACCAATGATTAGCCAGAATTGATTCTGCAATCATGTGAGACATGCTAAAGTATCATAAGAAGAGACAAAGAGGCAAAACAATTCTATTATTTTGCAGAACAGTATTTAATGTTTTGAGTTGATCTAAAATATTCAGTTTCATTTTCATCTATTTATACTTGGTAATAAATTCTCTTCCTCTTAACTGTGAAAAACAAATCTAGAATTTCCATTTCAAAAATGTTAAGAAGGTGGTGAGTAGCTACATTTCAAAGTGAGTGCCACTGGATTTTTAATTGCATGTAAAAAAAATGCAAAAATACCTCATCATCTGCATCTCTGAATAGAGTGTACAGTTTCTGGGATTGCATATATATGGTGACTGCACACAGAAATGATCAAAATGCTAAACAGCCCTACAGTAGAGTGCTCAATTACTCACTGAAAAAGTGTAATGTAAATTGGGCTGTGTGAGCCACACGTACCAAGAGCTCGGCTCAGACCACATCTCCCATGCAGGACTGTTTGTACTAAACATAATTAGTTTGTTATATTGTGCATCTTCTAAACACTGTGTGTCCATTACAGCGTTATGCCCTCTACACACAATGGTCTCTTATCTGTTGTGCTCTTGTTCTTTATTACCCAGTCCTGAGCCCTCTATTCCATCTGTCAACAGCAAATATTATTTGTGTTATGTAAACCACAAAAGCAGGTTCAGTCCTTTCTGCATTCACTCTCTGTATTCACCTCATGATCTAAGGATCCACTCAGAAGTGAATTACTACTGAATAGGTTAGTGGTTTGTGCTATAGCACCTATGCTACCTTCCAGGGTATCTGGATGGTTATCTCAGTATATAATTTGCAAACATACATTATGATAAATTATGTAAGATAAATACTTTTTTAAAAAAAAAAAAAAAAAAAAAGAATTTAAATGAAGGGTAAGGGTATTTAAATTTTTAAAAATATATAAAAAGGTTATTTATATGTCAGCTATTAGTGGACAAATGAAAAAATTTAAGTATATGGTGCTAGAAGTGGTTTATGCATAGGATTTTAGTATTTTATGTAAAATATTGTGTTGCTATAGGATGTCACTTTAAATTGCTTAGAAGGCTTATTTTTTTTTTTTTTTAATCACTAATTTCAAAATTATTGTCCTTTGCTTTGCTTTTATATGAAAAGACAACAAGTTTGTCATAGTAACACATTAAAAACTTGGTGGACAGCTTAGTAATGTGAAGGAAGACATGCTTAGGAGTTTGTAATTTTTATTACAATCTTTATCTTTTATACTATGGATCTGAAGGTGCCAGATTACCTAAAACAAAAACTCAGCAAACTAAATAGAGTAGTGGATATAGAAAAAAAAGTATTACAAGGTCACATTTCCACTTGATTTATTCAGATCATCTTTAAAGTCACTTGACTTTCAGTTAACATGAGTAGACGGTGTATGGTCACTTAACTACACGGAAGCTAAATAGATTAGTGTTGGCAGTATCTGATTGTGAAATCAAGTCATGAAATAGCATTAGCCCTTGTTATATGTTCTTAAACAGGATTAGTGGAAAAACAGGTAGTTTAGCAACAATGCAAATGCTGCCAGAGAGAACTCAGAAAAAATTTCAATAGGGCACCATCAGCCTTCATAATACAAGGACTGTACTATCTGGGAAGAGTAACTAGTATTACAAAGAAACAGTAAGTAAAGGTATATATCCTTATGTAAGACTGTTCTGCAGCACCTGTTTAGATATCTGCAAATAAAAGCCAAATAGTCATGAAAAGTTGTTGCAAGGATATTTATGAAGTTTGCCTGAAGCTGATTCCTCAGTAATTAAGATAACCGAGACAATTAAGAAAGCAATGAAAAAGGCATTAAGAAAGTATATTAAAATTAAAATTATTAATCAAAAACCTGAGGCTTCTCTGTACATTTCCTAATTCAGTCAGAAGTATTTATAATAAAGGGAAATCTTCTGTATTACCATTCCCTGGAAAAGATTACAAATAACAGTGTGATACTGATGTCTGTCCTCTGCTTCATTTTTCATTATTATTTCAGTTTAAACACAGAAGTCATTACTATATACAGTAATAATAAAAAGATGTCTCTAAATTGTAAGATGTTTCCCTCTAATAGAAAAATTCCATCTTCAATTCTAGCAAACCATGCCACGAAGGCCAGCTGCCTGCAGCACCCTCTCCAGCCAGACAGCACATCTTGCTCTCTCATATGCTTGGTAGTTATTAAGTTGATTTTTTTATCTGATGAAAAGACTGCTCCAACAGTCAGCAGGCATCCCCTCAAACACACTTCTGTTAGAAGAAATGGACCAAGCTTTTTTTTTTTTTTTTTTTTTGTGCTAATCTTCTTCCAGTGCTGTGTCAGTGTCCAGGTTGCTTTAAGATCAGCATGCATCAGTTCTCTCACTGACAGAAGCTGCTACACTGCATCCCCAAGCCCTTTCTCAGGGCTGGTTTCCCAAATTCTGCCACTACCTTAGTGCAAGTGAGTACAGCACACCAGAGCTGATTACTACAGTGGCCAGAGAATTAGAAATAACCAAGGTGAATATACCTGAGATGCCTACAAAAATAGCTGCATGAAGAAAAGAGTAAGTCTACAGCTGAAGATCCAGAGGAGGACCTGTACTAACAGCATCCTGACCCCCAGCTCCCAGTACTGCTAGGACCAGTATTGTATATCTAACAGGATGCCTACAGCATTATACTGCACTGCTGACCACTCTCAGTCTGCAAGGACTTCTCCCTGACAAGTACCAACTCACAGCCAAATATTTCAATTTGGACAGACCTTAGACTGAAATTAAATTCAGACATCGTGTAGAATCAACAATTACAGATTTCTTGGCTATTCACACTGTTCTGTGTCCAGGAATTCTCTGCAGGAGTAGATGATTTAAAACTGTGTTTTCATTAATAACACTGAACACAAGGAAAACAAAAAAAAAAACCACAAGATAGATAGAAATCCTTTGCTAGCTTAAAAATGCATGTGTCCCAGCCTGATTGGTTAAAGCTTCTTTTTCTTAGCTTCTGGTTTATTTTTCAATGTCAAGACATCAGTCATTTTTGTGTTATAAGTGGGATTGTCAGCAGGAAAATCCAACCTCAGATTCATTCTCTTAATTAGCTTTGGACAGAGTACATTTCTGTAGCATGATCTAACAGTTTGAAGTACAGCTAAGTACATGCCAGGGTGCTTGCTAATGAAAATTAATTTCATACTGTATTCTGTACTTATAGCATCTTTCACTTGGAGAAAATATGTTCAATGAATATATCAACTTCTACAGAATCTTTTTAAACACAACTTCAGCAACTGCATTTCAATGGGCTTGAGTTTTTGTTTCTTGACTTGAGGAGGTACGATCTCACCTAGCTTTCAGTGTTGGACTATAGGACCTGCAGTATTTCTCCAAGTGCTCAAATCATTTTTTCCAGAATGACATACCTTCAACCCAAATGGGCTAAGAAAATTTTGGACATAAATTTCTTCACTTGCACTGTTGCAGTTACCTTAATAAAACAGTTTGGATCCTAGAATATTATTTTGATTTTAGTTTAAAAGTATGATTTTGACTTAACATGAAGCTACAGTAGCTCTGAGAATATAAAGTACACTGAGGCCCTTAGGATTAAGCAACTAGTATGGTGTGTGCCTTGAACACTATAACAATCATTATGGACTCTGAATTAATGCAATGAGTACTGGTTATGGATCTTGACTTGAAACAATAGGTACCAGAGGAAAACTGGTTTGGTTGGGAAGATCGGCCAAGGGAGAGGTGAACATTAACCAAAGGTGGAGTGAGCATGCGCGAGGATGGAGTTCAATCAGCCTACACAGTGATGAAGACTATCGACGACCACCAGAGGACCCCCGTCCAGTATAACCATGCATGCGTTAGGGACATTTGAATATGATAATAATTTCCAGGAAATAACATGAATATGCTAATCATTGCCCTCCCCCCATTCTATTTAAATCAATCAGTAAAGATGACCAATGATTTCTGTAAAATAGGAATATAGATAAGGTGAGGTAACGGAAAGCCAATCATTATTAAGGTCAACTTAAACGTTATGAATTTATTGATCTTATGTAACTATGACTCTGCTGAAAAAGTGTATAAATATTCTGTGCTTTTTACCTGTCGGCAAACACGTCTTTGGCGGAGTTATCCCCCGTGTTCCCCAGCGCTGGAATAAAGAAGTGCCTGCTTATCTGCTGTGTGTAGATAAGTTCTATTCGCGATTGTGACCGCTAACAGCACCAACTCATGTTACTCCTAATCATGCCCGAGGAGAAAGGCAGTGCAAATGCAGAGGGCTGAGCAGCATAGGTTGGCTGCACCAAACCATTATAGAATCAACCTAATGAAGAAGCTAAAGGTGGGCTTATACTTTATTTCAGATCCAGTCAGGCCACTATGAAAGATAACTACACCAGCTGCTTGTTGGGGCAGTGGGTTCTGCAGGGAGTGGGGAGGTGGGAAGAAAGAGAAGCTTGCCTCCGGGTGCTCCATGATTAACGTCAAGCAAAATCAGCAGTGGATAGAGTTATCTTGGCATGCTTGCTTTAATAAGATAAGAAAGCAATTACATTACCTGCTTGACTGGCAGAGAAGTCAAATCAAGAATGAAGAGTTAGGGGATCAAGAATTCTTTCACTGGCACAGCTGGACAAAGAAAAGTTTGTCTTATGCAGGATTAGAGATGCCCTTGATCACTTCAACATCTTTCCTTTTGAGTTAGACAGATCATAAACCTCATTTAAACTTAACATTTACAACTTTACTGCTATTCAAACTGACGTCTGAAATCCACTGCCTGAAGTCAAGCAGTAGGCTGCACATGTATCACACAGGTAACTAAGACTCAACAAGCAGGTGAGGCTGTGTCAGCCCTGGAAATTGTATTTGTTCTACCTGTGACATGGAATTAGTGAAGTACTAGTGGACAGCCCAATCATATATAAATGTATTTATAAAATATTTAAATATATTATAAATATTTGTGTGTGCAGCTATTATTTTTATAATATGTTTTTTTATCATAAAGATCCTTTTTTAAAATTCCTGTTTGGCCAACTTTCAAATACTGCTGTAGAGTAAATAATTCATCATTTTTTTTAACAGCCATATTAATTTTAATTTAACTTTATAAATAACTCTAATATATTACTTACCTACTACTTAGCTGGTAATAAGAGAAAACTGTGTTCTGTAGCCCTGTCCCACAGAGTAAAATGAACTTTAAACATGAAAAAATGGTTGAAAATATTGAATGCAAGCCAAGAAAAGTATTGCTGCTATGAAGAGAATTACAGACTTATTTTGCTTTTAAAAATCCTTTTTCTCAAACTTAAAAGGTAATATGCTAAACTAATCAGGAATTCACAGTGAGAGACCAAATGAAAGAATCAATTCTTTCTATTCCCAGAAGGGAGCAGGTATAAGACAAAACTGGATGTAAAAATACAGCAGGAGAATTGTTATGCATTTAAAACAAAGTTTGGAGGTAGACTATATTTTCAAAAAGAGGAAGAGTAATTCATCTTCTCGGTTATTCTTTGCTAAGAATGAAGGTAATCAGAGTAATAACTATACATTTTTAGTAAAAACAAAGAACAGGTATCGTGTGCAAAAGGGACAACATCCTGGAGACTTTTGTACTATGAATGACAGCATTAAAATAAAATTGCCCAAGCCTATGTTTGCAAAGCAAACTTCCAAAATGCAAATAATAATGTGGACCTGTAACAACAATTCAGGACCAGTTCCTTCTACCAGTCTTAGCAGAGAAATTCTTTCTTACTGAGTAAAATATACATAAAAGGAGAGAAACAACCACTTTGTGTTTGTCCTGCCAATGATGACTAGAATCCCATTATACTTTCAAGAGTTTGTTTGGAGCAGGAGAGTACAGTTTCTTTTATTATTTCAAAGCTGGTCCACGGTCAGAGCAGTAGAAAATTACATTGCCCCTACCTGTCATGTGTTTACAGTGAGTCTAGGCCTGGGGAACGGGTGATTTTTGGCCTAATACCTCAGATCACAAAAGCATAACCCTTTTAATTCAGTTGGTGACTGGTGCCTTTTATCACAGTAAGTAACTGTCTGTCTCTGCTTGAAACTTTAAGTGATTAACATAATTTTAAGCATATTTCAAAATGGCAGAAATAAGATGGAGTGCTATGATGATTATGAAAAAAAGCCACTGACTGGTTCTTCAGTCACACATTATAGCAAAAATGAGCATCACAATCATTCCAAAATATTAGCATAAAACCCACACAGCAATGAAATATCATTCAAGCCATGTGAAATCACAGGAACAAATGGCAATAATTCATATACCATATAAAAACAAATCAAGTCATTTTATTGGTTTCATCAATACTCAGAAAAACATAGCTGACTTTCTTAGAATTGCTTAATCTGTCACATCCTTGAAGGTGTAGCCAGAGACATCAACATGTGCTTGCAACGCTTAGTCAGTTTAAGCTCTCCAGGCGTATTGAATCCATAACCTTGGAAATGACATATGACAAAACATGGATTACCACATCTCTGCCTATATTTTGTGAGCAGTGCTAATTAGATTAAACTACTTTGTGTACACAAAGACTTCTTATCTCACACCACTGTTTTACTGAGTAGACAGCTCCTCAGACTGATTATCTGTGGTCACACTGCCTGAAATAGTCACATCATTGGGTACTCCTTCCTTTTTGCCTGTAACAGACCCCAGGTATACTCCTGGTATTAACAACATTGCCCCTGATAACAAATACAAGGAGAACAACATTTGCAGGATGAGTAAGGGCAGTGGAAAATTACCAAGCTGTTTACTGTTATATCTCAACAAACACTTGTTGGCTCTATTTTGATTGTTAAAAAAAGGAGAATTGTCTAATCCAAATGTGAGATGTCACTATTTTATTTTATGCACAAGCTGTGGATGCCAGCAAATCTAAGAGGTTTGCAGACCCCGACCAGAACAACCATCTGATCAGAGCAGCTTAGTCCTTCTGGACAACTTACCTCACAACACTTGGCATAAAGACAACAAAAGATAAGGATTTTACACACCGCATTTTGGTCATATTAACAAGTCTTTTAAGTAACAGATTCAGCTTCCACTTGCAAATGATAGTTTGGCAGTGGAACAGGTGTAGTTTTACCACTTTATAATGTCTCTGGGAGAAGGGTGATAATAGAGACATTTGTTTTGCACAGATGCCACCTCCTGTAACAGAAGGACAATGATGGGATGGTAATCACTAAGCTAATATGTGTTCCATGAAGTCCATTAACAGCTAAACAGCTACCAGTGCAGGCACCTTTAGGAAGCACCGCACTGTTTTCTAGAATGGGCCCTAACATCCACTCATAGCTTCATTAACAAATGGAGTTACATATAAACTGCAGAGTGAATTCAACAACTGAAAACACTGTCCTCAGAGTAACATGGAATATTATATGCTTCAGCTTTCTATCAATATCATTCAGCATTTTTTATTCTTTCCTCATCTTTGCAGTTGATTCTTTTAATCTCTGGACAATTTGCCTGTCTAGGTACAAATCAGATTACATCTCACTTCCACATTAGGTTCCTATCCCTATCCAAAGGAGAGTATTCATCACCAATTCAGAAACAAGTATTTCTTTTAGCTTTTAAAACTTTTAGAGAAACATCAGCCTTTGATGCTTGAAAATTCATGTCATATAACACAGTGCCCAGCTTTTCCCAACAATGACAAAGTTGTTGACTGAAAAGAAACCCTGCAAAACTGACACTTAGAAAATATCAAAAAGATTAACTTCTACAGCTACTGAGTCAATGAGTTTTGGAAAAAACATGCTTGCTTAAGGTCATAAACTTCAGCAAGATTCAGCCATCATCCTGGAAGACACTGTGACTCTGAGATGCACCTATGACACAAAGCACCTCCTGGGGTTCCTTTTACTCTGGCATCTGGCCATTTACTTGTAGCCCATCACTCTCATTCTGCATTTCCTCAGCTCTTTGGTCAGTGAATTGAAAGAGGTCAGCTCAGCTCACACCCTTGAAAAGCAGCTGTGTTCTTTAACCCATACATTATCACCTTATTAAGGATTTAATAGTATAAATATCTAGAGCCCACTGAATTTAACAAGACTGTAGCTATTGGTTTGTCTGGATCTTGGGTGCAATTCTGAGATCTCTGGAAATCTCCAGTACATCTGTGGGAGTACTACATGTACTCAGTACTACATATGGGAGAATATAAGGTCATTGCAATTACTGCAGGGTCCAGGAATCAAAGAGTAAGTCTTTTCAGGAGGGAGTAATGCTATTTGAGCTGTTCTACAACCCAGGGTGGGACTGGTTCTGTAAAGCTGATAGAGGTTAAACACACTAAAAACCTCACTCATTAAAATAAGCAACTGTGACTGAGAATGCTCACAGCAAATAGAAAAATCACATATCTTTTCCATGCAGACACTTTTCAGAGAAGATGAAAAATTATGGAGTCCATACTCTTTCTACTTCTACTCTTACACAGCAGTACACTACAATACTTTCCCATGTCTGTGAAAATCCATACCTACTATAGCAAGAGACATATCTTGTGATTCTTGCTATTCTCATAGATTTTCTTTGTTTTGTCTATGATAAAATGTGAATAACGACTTAAATGGTCCAGTGAGATGATTTGCCACCATTTCAACTTCTTTCCTCATACCAATGAATTAAAAACGGTAGTGTTCCTTTTCAGATGTTTATACAATTTTTCTGTTTCCCAGTGTAAGTTAGGCAGTAGGTTATGTAAAACAAATTAATGTTTCAAAAGTGCAACTTTCAGTATGGAGATTTGAAATTACAAGATCAAACTATAGGTTACTACACAGCTTTAGTGAGCTATACACAGCAAACCTTGAGTAATTTGAAACTGGGTCCAGGTTCATTTCCCTATTTTGTTATCCTAGAAAATCTTTTGAACAGTTGTGATCCGACTTTGCAAATAATTAAAAAAAAAAAAAAAGTCTACCATCCTACTTCACTAAAAACAGTTTGACACCGTTGTTCATACTAAAATATAAATAGTGTTCTCATGGCATATTAGATATTCAAGCCAGCATTAAGTCTCCAAGCAAAATCTCTGTAATCCAAATGGATTAAACTACATTATGTTGCAAAGTCTTTGTAATGAAATTGTATTGACTAATTCTACTATTAACCAGGTATCAGCATTTCTTATAAGCATGTTGCTTGTGTCTACTGAAACTTCCTCAGTGTAGACCGTATCCTATAGCCAGGCATCTCCATTTGAAATTCCAATCACAAAACATAAAATTAAATAAAAAAGAACTTACAGATCTGGATTCTGACAGACTGAAGACAGAAGCTATGGGGACTTTATGGAATGTTTTTGACCAGCTGTTTTCTTTGTCAGACCAAGGAACTTCCTAATCTCCATTTCCTGTTGTCAGAGGATCACTCCTGCCATTACTTCAATGAACATATTCTACATGACTTCTGGAAATACTGTATGCCAGGTTTCCTAAGTAATTCCTGAAGCCTCATTCTCATTTCTTCTTCAATCCCTCCCTTTACTCCACATAGTAAGGAAAGTGCTTAGCTTCTTTTGTGTTATGATTCATATTTAAATTATTGCATATTGCAATAACTTTTTATTTTTTCTAAATGTAGTGTCTCCTTGAAGCCATACTCAAAATATACCTCATCATTGAGCTTTTGTAGGGAATGCTTTAGACAGGTATGAACTCTTATGGCCTCTCACAACTTCCTACTACTACTTCATTTTGCCATCAAGTTCATTAATGATTCAACAATTATTTCTGTGGCACTCCTTGAATTGTGTCCTCTCCCCTCTTTCCTTCCTCAAAATGTCTCAATTTATGCAAATTTTAGAGAGTCTAAATTTCCTCCTCCTTGACACCTTTGATGCAGTGGACAGTGGAAAAAACCCTTCATGGAATGTTTGTCACCACTTGTATTTCATAGCTTGATCTTGTCCTGTTTCTTCTCTTCCTTTTGTTCCATCAATTCCTTTTTCCACAGATCTTTCTTATTTCAGACCCTTTTGATCTGAAATCTTGGTAAATCATTCAAGCTTCAAGCTGGTATCTTCTCTTCCTACTTCCTGTCCCATTCCACCCCAATTCTATGCTAACAGTAAGGGCAGAATAAAGCAACTAGGTAACATATTAATGTTAACAATGTAATTAAAAGCCATTAAGAGGTTTCAGTTGGCTTTATTCCCAGTTTTGAAAAGTAAATCAGTACATTTTAATTATGTTAATAATATATTGCCTGTTTTTAAAAGAAGTGCTTAGCTAAAGTAAAACCATAACCACAAGGATGTTAAAACAACAATTTGACTATGCACAACATATGTGTGATTCACAATTATATTGTCATACCATAATAAATGCAGTGGATGAATAATACAAGAAATTCTAATATCTTCTGTGTGATAACACAGGTACTAAGAATTATTTGATCATTATGCATAATAGAAGTATAATATATTACATATCTTTATTTTTCTTTCTGAAGACTACTTTTTTCTGTGAACTGTTGGAAAACTGACTTAGACTAAAAAGTGAAGACCAGCATTGTATTAAGATGAAAGACCAGAGCCTTCTCAGTTGTATTAATACTTACCATTTTACAACAGTGCTTTGAAACTTCAATTTTGGCAGAGCACTCTGACTACTTCAATACCAATAAATAAAAAAAGGTCAGGGAAGAGGATTAAGGCCTCACCCGCAAAGACTAGTACTGTTGAGCACATGGCATGTCCCCTGCCAGAGCTTTGACCTTCACAAATTAGCGCCTTCCCAGAAAGTGCTTAAGTGCAAGACCAGCCACAGCCCATGTCGAGGACCACCCCCAATATGCAGTTTGGATGCTGCCACCCTGTTTTGAGAAGGAATTCAAATTAAATACATTACATGATCTGTGCCACTCCAGCTGGTCTCAGAGAAAGGCCTAATTTTCTTTCTTGGAAAGATTCTGTTGCAGTAGGTAAGATACATGCACAGACCAAGGAGAGTTTACAACTTAAATATAGAAAACTCAGAATTATTTAAGAAGAAGCAGCATTACCCTCCATTTTAATGATCTCCTAATTCCTGGTCCAATGTTTTACTGGCAGAAGCATCTTCTTTGATTTGTCTAATACTTTCCATTGCTTGTAGCGCTGCCAATGTACAAGATCTTCCAATTTCTATGTTTGACTCAGGCTTTTATATTTTTTATTTATATGCACATGCCTATACACACATATACATATATTCCCTTTATATGTAAGATATTTGTGCTTGATCCTGCCAAGCACAAATCAAAAAAACAATCCATGAAAATCAAGGTCATTGCAAAACATCATTCAAAACAGAGGTACAATATCTAGAACTAAATTTCATACTTGGTGTGAAGTAGATTTAGCTGCGAGGGTTTGATTTGTTTTCTGTGCTATTGAAATACAAATAAAATAAAGTGCTGGAAATAACTTAATCTCATTTGATCATGTCTGTCATCAATACATTATTTAACATTTTTCAGAATTAAAGAGGTTATCTTAGGTAAAAAATACAGGGAAAACATAATCAGAAGGGCTCAACAACTCCCCTCATATGAGATGAGCTGTAATTAAAGAATGTTTTATATTAAATTGAGCTAAATTTAAAGAGAATTATTCTATTGCCAAGACTTCAATATGCAAGGAATAGCTCTGAATTTGCAATCAGCCATTACCTTGCATATCTGCACAAAGAGAAGCTCAGATATTAAGATCTATTAGATCCATTTTTGTAGGAAATTATTAAAATATTAATTTCCCTGGTTTTCAATCAACACTAAGATATACCTAAATATGGCCTAGATATTACCATGCCTACCTCACAACATTCATTTATAGGTAATTTTTTTATGGCCACCAACCTGATATTACAGAATTATTTTAACGTGTGGCATTATTGTGGAAATTTTGCTAGGAAAAATAATTATAATAGGGCTGCCTTCAGTATCAGCAGAGGGAAATACATTTACCAGAAGCCATGACTTTTAAACAGCAATGCATAGCAATAGAGGTTTAACAAAACTAATCATTAACTATTTAGCAACACAGGACTATCAAACTGAGTATGTAAATTTACACTGTACTAATAAAGAATTATCAAGATTTCAAATTTAGCCATACTATAAAAAAAAGTTATGAAAATAACTGATTTTTTGGTTCACTGGTTAAAGAAAAGAGGATAAAAGCTATTTTTCAGAATCAGTCTGATGATAAAAACAAATTATTCTGATGTAATTCAAAACATTTAATTCTGTTCAAAGTATTTCTTTTTATTGTGTTTAAGCTACCATTAAGCTTTGCAATTTTTCAAATAGGATGTCATTTCAAAACCAATAAATACTGAAATTATTAACAGTGGAGAGTTTCAGAGAGAAAGTAGTACAGAAATTTTTATGAGCAGTGACCTGTGCCCATGTCTCCCACTACCAGGTGGTACCTTAACCACTAAACTATGGTTTATGCTTCTTTGCTACATGAATCTTTTTTTTTTTTTTTTTTTTTTCAGAAAGTATCTCATCCTTATAGAAAAACTACATTTCTTAGAACTCATTCCTGGGAAGCTTTTCATTCAATTCTCTTCAGTCAAGAGAAAGAACTAAATCTAGACTTCTTATATTTTTATTAGCTGTTTGGTACTGTATTAAAGTACATTTTCAGTACCAGCTCTAGCAGAATACTCTATACATACTTAGAAGAGGCAGGTCAGTAATTCAAATAACACTTGCATGCTGGTTTTAAGTATCTGGCATTACAGAACAGCACTTTGTTGCAATCCTGCACAATCTTTTCACGCAGGATATTTTCAAAGACTGTCATTAAGAAAGCCTCAGAAGTTATGCTAGCTTTCATCAGTTGAGAGCTTCACCTATATAGCTGGTTTATCTTGTATGATGTAATAATTATAGCCTTAAATTAAGTCAGAAGCAGGTTAAAGTGAAATATCAGACTGTACATGGAATGTCAACAGAATATATTTATTACCACAGACTGAAAGTCTAGACAGCAGTAAAGATAGATTAAAACAGTACCTCGCTCAAAGAATAAAAATAACAGTGTAGTCATAAAACCTATGCAAGCAAGGAACAAAACTATTCGAACAAGTTACATAAGGTAGCAACCAATGAATTTCACATGAACTGAAAAAAAGAACAAGATTTCAAACCACTATAATCACTAAAAGTAGCAAAATAAAGAATTGCAACTATATTCTCTTCTCAAGTAAAATTGCCATTTAAATCAGTGGAAACTTTTTATAGGGAAAAACATGAAGTAGTGGAACAAATTGAGTACATATTTTTAGAACGTTCATTGAGAAAGCGAGAGGAAATTATTTGGTATTTTCAAGGTACCAACAAAATCCTTACACAGAATTGTTTTGAAAACTTCAAATTACCTTTTTTTTTTTTTCCTTCCACTGCACAGTTTGCATAAGGATTTAGCAAAATGAAGGCCATAATGACTAATTAAATAAAAATGGAAGAATAAAAACAGGCCTCAAAAACCTTTTATTCCCGACTCTAAGTAGTATTTTAAAATCAGGACTCACATCTGAATTCAAGTGTTGTTAAGGTAAAGTGAGGGCATTCCCTTGAAGCAGAGCTTTAAAATAAATTTCACCCTGAAGAAGGGTTGTGAAAGTAAACTGAGTATTTTGTGGAGCCCAGGCTGCTGGAATAAGTGCAGGAGAGCAGGCAGTTGGTGTTGGGACACTTCTCCAGCTCTACCTCCCAGTCAGCCCCACAGCTCAGTAGCCTCAGATAACCCAACTCATCATTACTAGGTGGAGGCCAAGCAAAGGTTTCCATCCATCTTTTGAAGAAAGTCACCATTACCAAGACATGCCAGAAATTTCAAGTTTTTAAGCTGTTCAGACTATAAAAAGCAAAATGTTTGCCATACATGTCTAAGGGAGTCTACAGGAAGAGGCAGTCTCCTCACTCTTTTTATTTTCTTGATTCACATGCAACTCTAGTGATAACTAACACTGTTTAGATTCTGTCATAAAGACTATAGTCATTTACATTGTTCTTTATCCACTCACTCCAACAGTCATGGTAGTATTTCCACTTTTTTGCCTGTGCATGCATTGCCCTGCATGTTGTCTCTCTCTTTCCTTTATGGCTTGACCTTCAAAAGAGAATCACTGGAGTGATAAGACTGCAAAAGGGCAGGTGAACATAATAATTTGTTGTTAGTAATTTTGTTCCAAATTCCTGTTCTTGACACAAAGCAGCAAAATGAAATCTAGATGCCTGGCACTAATTTTCTATTGAATACCCAGGAAACCTAACAAATGAAATATAATTCTCTGACATCTTGTTGACCTCTCCATATGACTTCTTCAAGACTGAACCACTGCCACAAACCTGGGTAAATCCAAAGCTAAATAACTGCAACCAATAATAAATTCAAGCAATGAAAGGGGATCATTTCCCCTCAATTCAACACATATAGATATAAAAATAGGGGATATATGTTTATGAGTATGTTAAAGTAAAAACAAAAGAGAAAATCCTGCAAGAGTAAATCAAGGTGGTTAGGATATGTAATGCAGAGAATCCACCTCTAATTCACTGCTACTTGTAGCCTAAATGCAAAATGAGCTCCAACTTTTATTTTTCGCATGGCACAATTACATTGTGTAACTAACCTCTGTAAGGCATCATAATTATAGAGATGAGAAAGGCACAGCAGTACTTTAGCAAGATACGAGTGAAAGTTTCAAGAACGGCCATTGTAAAAGAGACTAAAAAGATTTCAAAGTCATCCCTAAGTCTTCAAGGCATACCTTGAGTGAAACATCTGATGTACATCACTGGGCTCTAACAGGATCTCAGTGTGATGAAACCATGATTCCTTATCTGCTTCAGTAAGTCATTTTTTTTTATTGAAGTCTTTCTTATTTTTTCATTGAAATCACTGTGGAAAAAAAAAAAAAAAAAAAAAAAACTGTAAAAGTGTTTACAAACTCACTTATCTTCAAGCTATTAAAATCAGTTCCTTATATGCCTGAGGTTAAACATGTACAGAACATTCTCAGGATTAAGAGAACCACTGAATAGCTATAAAAATTGTTTCAGCACAATGAAAAATGAGCTTTAACAACAAGGCGAAGAGGAACATTCTTGATAATGACCTGCTTTTTTGAAATAAAAGGATGATAATTCCCACTACCACTTTATGAAGTAATGAACTGATTTTTGAGAGCGCAAGTTTAACATTCTAAATCTGCATCATAAAGCCGCACTGCTACAGCTGAGAATTTGCTTTCACTTCTTTTCCATTCTCATGTTTTTTAAAAATAAAAGATTTTTACTTTACTGAAATGGCTACAGTATAAAGCCAAAAATGTTTAGCTATTAGACCATGTTACCAGCAGGTCATTTTTTTATCTTTTAATATTATCGTGGAGCTGCAGTTTGATGGATGTAGAATTTTTCTCCTGGGACACTGGAGAAGTACCAGTGTAAAGAATTACTTCAAGGACTTAATAAATATTTCATGACTGCAGTTTTTAAATGGTGACCTATCCAAACTATCTGCTCCAGCTGAGACAAATGGAGTCTTATCGGTCTAGGAATGAACATTCAAAATTATCTTTGAACTCCATTATAATCACCCACTATTTGAGCTGTAAAATTCATACTCTCATTTTCATTACTTACCAGGAACAAATCTTTAATCAATCCATTACATCAAATTAATACAGCTCACATGTGGAGAAATTTAATCACAAATAGTTGTGAAACAATATACACAGTATGTAAATCCATAAATGAATAAAAGGTATTTATACCAGTTTTTAAAAGTTAAATATCTGATAGCTTTGTATAGGCACATATATTACACAAGTATAGCTACAACTAAAAAGTACTTTTGTAGTAAATGCTAAACCAAAAAAAACCAACCAAAACAAAACCAGTCAAGTTTTTGCCTGTGGAGCTAGTTAAAACAATGGAGTTAAAACAATGGAGCATATTGCTCCAGGCTAGTCTCTCACCTAGCACCTCCTGACCTGCAATAGTAGGTCGGATGGGCATTTCTTATCTGCCTCCCTGCAGATACCACAGCTTAAACAACATTCAGCTGAACTTTAAAGACTGATGAAGAGAAAAATAGGTAAAGCCAACTACATTTGCACAGTAACATGTGAGAAGCTTTCACACAATCCCCTTGCCGAGGTCCAGTTAATAAGTGTGGTGATGTCCATCTGGCCATTTTATACCACAGCAGATGCTTCTAAGCAATTGCTTTTTGTAGTTCCCCTTTACAGACTTACACCAAAATACTGTAACTACAGAAGTTATAGTTCATATATTCTGTTTTCCCAGTGCAGGTCTACACATAAACATTTAGTTCAGATTAACCTTCTCTGGTCCTTGTCCAGTTTAGTTTAGCACATTCAAAAACTAAATTATTGTATAATCATATAGTATACACAAACTTAGCCCAAAATAAGACAGTGTATGAATAACTGAATACATTGATCTAGTAAAAGTTTTTAAGGAGGACAATTACAAGCTTGTAAACAGTGATGACATTGAGAACAGAAAACCTAGCAACTTCTTCAAGATATCATCCTACCCCTTCTTTAGGCATTAATCTCCTACTCTTGGAGTCCATCGTCCCCACTGAAGATCTCATAGACAAGCAGTGCTCACACAAAGCACCCTTCTTCAGTAGAGCCAGTGAAATTAGGTAGTTTAAGATGATCATCTATTCCACTCAGCTACTGCTGCAGCAGTCCTGCTTCTCCGGGTCACTTGGACAAATTTTAAGCTTTACATACCACTCTTGCAAAAAGCCATTCTACACTGTAACAGTACAAAGCAGCACAAAAATAACTACATATTGACTAATGTACTGGATTCATAGCTAGCACTAGCTAGATACAAAGCTAGGTTTTAATATGTTCAGTATTCCAGATAAGACACATACCGTGATCACTGCCTGGTCAGCAAACACTGCTGGGTGTGCAAGGGCAGGATACTGACTTCCCTTAAGATAGGGGATTCTGGCCCTCCAGGATTCAGAATCATTGTTCTTATTCTGTTTTTTTTCCTAAAAAGGAAGAAAGCAGAGAATTCTTTATTTCTTCTTAAAAATAAGTTTTATTACATTTTCATGTCAGATTTTTTTCTTCTTGAATCCTTGATCTATGATATCTCCAAAATTACACTTACAAATGTTTACTTTTTTTACTTTGCATGGCTTTATTTCAAGTACTTTCTCACTCCTTAACAAGAATTTTCACTTTGTAATTGATCTGAGTTCACACAGCTGAGCTGAACTAAAAAGCCTTGAATACTAGCTAACCCTAAGGCTGAGGGTTGAGATGCTGGGAAGCTGACCCACAAACCTTTCTGGGCGGAAGCCTACAAGATAGTCCAGATCTCTGAAATATTTATGCCCTTTGCTGGTATCACCTGTGACTTTAACAAGACATTTTCAGTTCCCCTAGCCTCTGTATCACAATGAATTGGAGTAATGATATTTAAGATCTGGAACTGGAAAGCACAAATGAAGCCCTGTTACTGACATATGCCACTCTTCACAGCATGAATTCAAAGTTTCCTAGACTATCTCCATCTTCAAATATTTGTTTTTATGCACACCAGTGAAAAATCAATTACATTACTGAAAGGGAAACCCTTGATGAACAAAGGCATTACTAATAAACTTTGAGCTTTTTCAAGATAAAATGAAGATTTATTAGAAGAAAGCTTTTTCTCAGAACTGAAAACTGCAATTACATTTGTGAAAAACAGAGTTGTTTCAGCATCATTCCCCTTCTACATGTTTGTAATACCGGATGGATATTTTTCAGAGTTGAAGGGGTAGGAGAATGAAAGACAAGCTAAGGAGAAAGCAAGTAAAATTCAATAAATTTTTAAATACTTATAACAGGCTGATAGTAGGCTGAACAGTTTATAGTAAACAACAGAATAGTCCTAAAAGTAGAATACAGTAGAAAAATAGGCAACATGCATTTCTCCACATAACAGCTTTATTGTTGAAAAGAAACTAAATGTTTTGGAAAAGTGTTTCCCCTCAACGGAGTTTAATTCAAACTTCCAGAATACACAGACCACAACTGCAGACCTGATCCAGCCAGAAGTATGCAATTAATCATCGCAATTATAACCGTATCATTGAATTTTCTTTACAGAATTTATTAAGTTCCAAAACCATCTCTGATAATATTTTAATAATGCTAGTAATAAAAATTCTGTTTCGCTTGTATTAACCATAGGTTAACTTTTTTCCTTACTCAACCATATAGACAAGATTCATGTTTCCCAGTCTCTCAATTATTTCATAAATAAAAACTAACAATGAATACTCTCACTGATAGCAGTTGTACCTCTGACATCTTGCTGCCCATCTCAGAATTGTAAGGCTCTCATCATTTCATACTCAGAACCTGTGATACCCAAGCTGTCTTTCTCTGGCTACAGAGGCATAGGAAGGCAAGGGATAGAGGGATAGATGGATGGATGGATGGATGGATGGATGGATGGATGGATGGATGGATGGATGGATGGATGGATGGATGGATGGATGGATGGATGGATGGATGGATGGATGGATGGATGGATGGATGGATGGATGGATGTGCATGCAGAACGTCCCTCAACACAGGGGCAGAAGCAACAAAATGGTACCCACCCAAGCCCAGGAAACAAATAAACACAACAGGTGGAGGGACCAAACCAGGTTTAACCATAGCTAATATGTGCTTTCATGGGCACATATCCTCCATCAAAGCACCAGGTATGTATTCATTTTAAGACACAGTCATATGTAATCATGATGCTTTGCTGAATTAAGTTCATAACACACAAAACAAGACTTTGGGACACTATCCTCCAAGTTATGTGTCAAAGCTCCTTCTACAATCATGGAAAGAATTAGGCCCATCAGAGTGGATCCAAAACAACCAACAACTGTGAAACTGGCTTCTTGTGTAGCCAGGAGGAGTTCCAGGAAAGAGCCTCCAGAAAACCTCCCCACACACAGGCTGGATAATAAAATCCATTCAAAGGAAAGGAATTCATAGGAATTGATGGTATTAAGAGCTCAAAGACTCAGACCTTTGGAAAACAGAATAAGGAGATGCAGACAGATCCATCTCCTTTCAGAACTCCCATGTATCTCCTCCGACACTGTCTCTGAGGACAAGGTACAACCAGGAGGGCTGTGTCAGGGCTCTGTGCAGGCAGTGACTGTGAAGGAATAAATTGTGCTGAGAAAGCAGAGACTGTCGCACACTGAGGAGAACAAGAGGAATGGGAAGCAAAGCAGGTGAAGGCAGAGGTCACTGCTGGTCTGATGAGAACAACCAGCACACAAGGCACATACTCCTTTCACAGAGACTCAGTTTTCTGTCAGACATCAGCTCTGGTAAATTCTCCCAGAGGCTGCCCTAAATCAAATTCCAGGACACAGCAGTAATGTCCTGCACTTGATGCAGCCAAGGTCCCTTGGAACCATGCCCTGAAGTTACTCCACATGTTATCTATCGAGTTTCGTATCCTGGAAGAGAAACAATGCTACTTTATCTGTGGCCAATCAAACAAATTGGTTCCGTAAATGATGGTCAACAGAAATTTCTAGTACAGAGTGGCTGATGCCTCCTGTCCGATCAAGGAACCTGTGAAAGGAAGAAATTAAAAGATGCAGATATAAACATCTGCAGGGTTCTGAAGCAGACACCTGGATTCCACTTCAGTCCCATTTTAGGAAGACAAACCCCTGTGGGGACTCATCTGTATTCCCTCACAGATCATAAAATACACATGATATTCCCCAGCACCAGCTGGCTCAGCAGGAATGTTCTGCCAAGCTTCTCCCAGACAAAAGCCAGCCATCCTCATTTGGCAGTATTAAAACACTGAACACATTTGTGCAGAGTCTTTCCTCCAAATCAGTATACTTCAGTCCCAGGTAGCACGTGAACCTTGTCCAGATGTGTGAAAATATCAGGTATTTGACACATCGTGGTATTTCTTCACCCTAAACAGTAATATCATCATTCATCTCAAAGAAAGTGGAATCATTAACATAGAACACTATTTTAATATGAAAGGCTCTAGGGGAATACTTGCCAGAATGCTTTACTGAACCTTAAAGTTTTCATGTGCAAGCATACACAGTGCTTGTAACATGGGCCAGTCACAGCTTCGAGGAGCAAAACACAGGCTCTCTCAGGCTCCAGACTACAGCCGCGCTCTCCCTCTCGCAATAGCTCTTGGACTAGATCAAGTTCCAGCAGTGCTGAGCTGCTCGGATTACAACATGGTGGCTAAGAAAATGCACCACTATACCTCATTCCAGGAAGTCAGGGGTTGCCCCGTTTAATTACTCAACATTTTGGCTAAGCTGTTCTTCCCCAGACAACTTTAATCTTTCCTTACCACTCAGATATATTTATCACCTAAGATAGCATCTGGGTTTTAAAGCAGGAATGTTGCAACTTTGCTGAGGTCATAGCTTATAGAAACCCCTGCTTGCTCATTGAAGTTCTCCATGCTGGCTTCAAATAGAGTGCAATTCCAGAAATGTATTTTAATTATTATTTTAAAATAATTTTTAAAATGCAGAGGTTGTTCTGAAAAAGCTACATCTCAATAATTTCTCCACCTTCATTTAGCAATGTATTTTCTTTCCAAAGCAGACCTCAATACTAAAGAAGTAATGCACTCAAATCCAATTCAAGGGGGAGCAGGTTTTACTGTTTTTTTGCTGAGATATGGGGAAAAAAAAAATTAATGGAAAAATTCTCATCACCGTAATTTTAATGATTTACCTTGCTCAGAGGTACTGGCAGAAACAAGCCACCTCTGTTGTAACTAACTCCTTCCTTGTGTGAAGCTTACTACTCAGTGACATGATAATGGTATTTAATAACTGTTCTGGTAATGCAGCAACAGCGAATCACTACAAATACTTTTTAATTTTTCTGATTGTTAAACTTTGAATTTTACAGTGTTGTCTACTTGCTGCTGTCTTTATTAGCTCGGCTGAACTGATTTTATACTCACTTGTTAGAAGCTTATTATGACTTATCTTATACATCTGTCACTGCAAATTGTCCCTGTGCCTGGTGAGAATTCTGCAGCATGGCCACTCTGTCATGTTTTGGTCTGAGCATTTAACACGAACTTACATTTCATGTTTTATTAGGACATTCACAAAGCCATTATCATCCTCACCTAATCACAGCTTGATATCTAAGAAGCTTGAACAATTCTTTTAATAACACATTTTTTTAACTGTACAAAATGGGAATGACTTGGAGCAATGGGACAAGCCTCCTTAGAGAAGCACAGTATAATAAGACATAAGAATATCAAGTTAAGCTATCATTACAACAAATAAACCAATGTTTTTTCCCCATTGGGAAGGTTCAACATGGACTTATTAATAAGGACTACAGTAACAACAACTCAGACAGACCAGCCTACACTGAACTGCAGAGCACTGTCACTAGCCTGGGTTAAACGAGGCTGGAAATTCAATTACCTCTGTTACAGCACCAATCATGGCTAATTAACCCACAGGTTAATGGGTGAAGAAGCTTTGAATTTGAAACACCGTAAGTCACTGAAATCTTTCTTAGTAAAAGCCTCAGTCAAGTTGCAAGAAAATAGCATAGATCTGTGTTCTGGTTTTGGATGGGATACAGTTAATTTTCCTTCTTAGTAGCTAGAATAGCTCTGTGTTTTGGATTCAGTATGGGATTTGACATGAGAAGAAGATAATACACTGATGTTTTTAGCTATTGCAAAGAAACCAAGGACTTTTCAACTTCTCATGTCTTGCTAGTGCACAGGTGCACAAGAAACTGGGAGGGAGAGTACTAGAGCACCGGACCCAAATTAGCCAATGGAATATTCCATATCATACAACGTCATTCTCAGCGTATAGAAGAGGGTTGGCCAGGAAGCTCTCCCACTCTTCCAGAATAGTGGTTTGGGGATTTTCCCTCCTCTGGGATCACTACTCAGGAACAGGCTGGGCATTGGTTGGTGGGTGGTGAGCAATCACACTACACATTACTTGTTTGTATTTTCTATTATTATTATTATTAATTATTATTATTATTATTTTATTTTATTTCAATTATTAAATTGCTTTTATCTCAACCTATGAGTCTCCTTACCTTTAACCCTCCAATTCTTTCACCCATCCCCCAGGGCAGGGAGAGGGTGAGCAAGCAGCTGCATGGTGTTTGGCTGCTGGCTGGGTTTATACCACGACAATCTGCTATTTATGAACATCTGAATTTGCACATTCCTGTAGGTTAGGTATAATGTAGCTAACATTCACTATACTAAAGTAAAAGGCAAGCACATAGACATGTTTTTGTAAGTATAACTTACATTTGGAATACAGAGTATTAGTTTCTCTTTAAGGATTGGCATATTATTTTTCAGAAGCATCAACAGATCTTTAATGAAATATTTTGTCCAAGGATTTTTGCTGTTCTACATATGAGCCAAAACAACAGGATCTCAAGCAGTCCTGAACTTCCTAATAACTTTCTGCTATAGCAACTGAACTGGACAAAATAAAGCAAGGCCACCATTTACACCACAGGAAACATCACTTCCTGCAAGACCATCTTCAAAGCATTTCATTTCACCTCAAGACCATCTAATTTGTGAGCTCTGGCTTAATCACAGTTCATGGCAAAAGGATGAAAGATAAATCCTAAAAAAAAAAGGCTAAAGTCCTGAGGGATTAGAAGATGTTTTGTAGATGCTCTGTTCAAAATCAGCTGCTTAAGTAGATGCAGTTTCACATGGACACCAAGAGAAGAGAGGTCTTTTAAGTGACATACATTCCTTTCTGTACTAGCTGCATCCAACCATGTTCAACAGCATTACTCCAAAATAATTCAAACTGCTGAATCACAGAGGGATGGCACTTACAAAACCAGATGGAAATCCAAGTATGTGTTTTGCAGAGCAGCTCTGCAGCACTAACCACTCACTCAGGGGTGAACAAGTCTTTCTTTCTTCTCCTTCTGAAATTAAAGCATTCTTCTCTGTTAAGAGAAATACAAGAAAAAAAATCAACTAAAAACCAAACACAACTCAAATAAAAGAAAATTATTTTCCTTTCTTATCAGTGGTATGTCAGCACCAGTTAGCTTTTGCCAGCTGTCGTAGACTGCCTTTGAAATAGGTACCTCCTCTCATGATGATTTGGAAATGCCAAAACAGAATCCTAAATGTAAAACCCAGCAGGAATATATCGGAAACCAGAGGTAGCGGAATATCTGCTTTCTTACTGTATTTTTCTTCAAGAAAAGATATATTTTTTCCATGACTAGGGAAATAGAAGAGCTCTAGCTCTCTTCCAGTGTTCACTAAACAGACAGAAAGTCTTTTCCTTACAAAGATACTGGAGAATGAAAGGAATAATCCACCCATGAAGCTGCAGCACTGACTTTACCATAGCCCTTAGTTCTGCTGATCCCTTCTCCACTCCTGCTGGCTAGCCCACAGCCCCAGAGAGGACATTTCTTAAGCGCTGGAGTCTGGCACACCTGAGCATGAATACCAGAAAGCCTTTATCTCTCTTCTCTCCTACCCATCTCTGTCCTACAAAGGACCTGGTTCTCTGGATGCAGATTGGGTCTCCAGAGGATAAAAGGGAAGATTTTCCCTTGTGATTAGACTTTTTACAAGTTGTTGTCTTGCTGAAATATTTAAAGTTAAAAGCATGCCACTTTCTTCATTCTCAGATGCCTCACATACACAATTTAATGAAAAAATCAACAACCTATTACATTTCCCATTTATGATCTGTTTTTTCTTAAAAGAAAGTAAAACACACATATTGTGGCTTTCAGGGACAAAGGAAGCTGTCAGTAACAACCATGCAAGGTATTATATCCAAGGATTAGCCTATCAGGAAACTACATGATAATTAATTGGCCACAGCACTGAGTTTTGAAACAGAGGTTGGGTCATGTTACAAGAAGGACAGCAGAGTTAGTTACTCCTCCAGAGAGCTCTTAAGTCAGTAGGAGACTTTAGATCCTTATTCTTTTAACATAAAACTGATATCCCACATGTTGTATATAAATACTATTCTGTGAAATTAGTGGTCAGACAGTATTTATATGTCACACCAATATTTTCCAGATGTAGACTTTGATATTCCCAAGGAAAAAGCAAAAAAAACAGCTAATTCAGGGGATCCTCAAAGTAAACCTCAATGCTGTTAATTTTCTAATGTTGTATTCTTTTTGGCAATGCTAACTTAAACTCATAAACAATAGGATTGTATCCCAGAGAATGCAGCATGCCCTCAACCACAACTGAAAGCAATAGGAGCAGAGCATGCTGAGCACCTGGCAGGAAAAGTCCTTAATTAGCACCATTTGGAAAGCCATAATATGAGATCACTCACTCTTGGCTCTTAAGAAAGAATACAAGGTGGTCCAGAAGGGAAAATGCACCCAAATCAAACACACGTGTTGACATACACCATTACCCTGCTGATTTAAATAAAAAGGGTAGGATTTTATTCTTATAACCACTCTAGAATTGTCCTGTATTTTGTGTTTACCCATTAGCACAGATTCTGTGCAAACTACTTGTGTTCAGTTGTATGGATTAGAACCATAACAAAAATTGGTAACTGGGTCTCATTCTAAAAAAGCCATACTTAATTTGACATAACTGTCCTTTTAAAGTTAATGACACTATTTATGCTCTTATGCAAATAAGAGCAAGAAATACAGAATCATTTGCAGAGTCACTCTTTGCATAAATTAAATTACTCTTTCTTGTTAAAAAGAGGAAAATAATTTTAAAGGAAGAAACAGTTTGAGGTAAGCCATAAACAGACAATGTCTAGAATTTCTTCATTGTAATCAGTTTGTAATTGAAAACTTCATAAACATGACAGGCTGCCTATATTCTGAAGAAACCTCCTTCTCCTCTGTAGAGTATGGTATATAATTCAGTGAAAGAAAATACCTTTGTCAGTCTCAGATCCTCTCTTCTACCACTTCATCTTTGATTGTATTTTACTTGCATTGAGTAACAATTTCCAATCCTTTTGCTGAGATGGTTTATCTCTTCTTTTAGTCAGAGCTCAACTTCTTTCTCAGGAACATGGCACACCACAGCACAGAAGTTACATGCAAGCATTCATCATGCCAGTTTAAGTGTCCAGTGTTCAGCTCTAGTCAGGAAATTCCTACATTTCATTCAGCTTATTAATGCATGTATGTTGTATGAAAAACAGTTAATATTTCTTCAAGACTAAGAAAACTTACGTGATTCTAAAATCACAGAAGAAAAAAGAAAACATGGTGTGACTGTCTATAGCTTTTAAAAAAATCAGTCTGCAGTACTTGTAATTAATAACACCTCTCACTGACATAAAAGCGGAAGGGGGGGGTTGCGTGTGCGTTAGGAAAACGTTTCACTTTTTTTTTTTTTTCAATTTACATTTGCCAGGAGGAAACAGAGGACAAAACAAAGTGACTCTAGCTGAAATTTTGTCTCCTTCAACACAACGATTCTGCTGTGCCATGTTCCTGATTTCTACTATGACCACCACCATCACGTGGATAATAAAATAACGTTACTTGGAGAAATGTGGTAATTTTTTCAATGTGATGTTTATTTTGACCAACAGATTGCAGTAGAGCCAGTTTCTCTCTAGACTACATGATAGCTGGTTTTGTCCAACAATTAAATGATTCACTGGGTCTCTTTCCCTGAAGCAGTTAAATTTAAAGAAAAATAATAGTAAATTTGCCAAAATAGCTTTGCTTTTTCTATGCCATATGTTTCATATTACCAATTTAAGATTATAAATCTGGCAAAGGATATTGGCCATCTTGTCTAGATGCAGCCAATTCCTACTCTTATGCTGCAATGGAGTCAGCAGATCCAATCTCACAGCTAAACTTTTATCAGCTATTCTCGTTAATGTTACCCAGTGTTCATTTTGTTGCTAATAACATAAAAAGACAATGTAAATGCATACATGGTCATATTTTAAAATAAAAATGCAAGTACAGATAAGTCAGTTCAGAAAACCTCAATTTCAATGTATAAAATGTAACAATCTTAACAAGCAGCCTGCTCCTGTAAAACCCTGAATCTATTCAACCTCCAGGACAACACTACTAAAAAACGCCATCTTAAGGATCCCAGCAAGAGGCTCCACACTTCTATTGAGAGGGGGTTTTTGGTTTTATGTTTGGTTTTGTTTTGTGTTTGGTTTGGGATTTTTCTGAAAAAAACATCGATAACCAAACACAGCATGATTCCCATTCCAGTCAGGAATACTTTTGTCATTGAATCCAGTCTGGGAATGAACTCTTCATAAAAATACTTTTAACATTATTTATCACTGCCTTACTAACTCCGTTGACATGTACTGCATCAACTACTGCAGAAGCAAGAATAAAGCAGGACTCTCAATATCAACATCAATACCATCATCTTGGCAATCTCTGTACTGCTTCATTGACTTACTACCATGAACTAATCACAAACCTACCTAAGATTCAGCTAAATACTGAACATCCTAGGAGACAGCACTGACAAACCAGATATAATTTTGAAGACTCTGTAAGGATGAGAAAAGGAGAGAGAATGGTACATATCAAAACTTATGTCAGTAAATAAAGTTACCAGATCTATAAAGTGATCTTACTGAAGAAGCAAGGACACGCTGTATTCACTTGATCTCCTTCAGAGGAATAGTATGTAATTGAAGAGCTGTGAATGGTAGAAAAGTTTTGTGTGTTATACTATGTTGATAGACAATCATGATTCATCCAGCATCCTCCAGGCTATTTACTGAGTAATCCATTAGCTACTACTAATTTTCATCTTGCAATTAAATTCTTTTCCTATATAAAACAGGGAGGCAATTGTGCTTAGCACTGGAAAGACTACCACATACACACAAACACCACTGAGTTAATTAACACCAGTTAGTTAATTAAAACCTGTTAGTAATTATGTGACACCCACAATCCTGACATTACTGTCATGGTAGGGCTCTATCAACCACATAGGAGGACCTCCCCAGCTTGTTTCCACCCTCACACTCATAATATTCCTCTCTCAGTCATCGCAATGGAGCATTTCCCAGTATGAGAAGAGAGAATTATCCCACCGTGAGATCATGGTAGAACAGCCACAAAGCAATGCCAGTATTCCTCCACTGTTATGCCATCTTAGGCTAGGATGGATGTTTCAGATGCCAGAACTAGGAGCACTCAAGTCAACTGGCCAGATGTTTCATGATTCCTTTTGGATAAGCGCCCAGATCAAACCTAAGCAATTTAAAAGAATAAACCTTTTTTTCTTTTTTTCCCCCTTTTATTTTCTTTTTTCCTTTTTTCTTTTTTTTTTTTTTTTTATTTTTTCCTTTTCTTCCTTTTTTTTATCTTTTTTTCCTTTTTCGAGTGGAATGTCCTTTACCAGTGTATCACTTTTCCCAACTGGCTTTCTAATTATAAAAGTATTTGATTGTAGTGCATATAACTGTGGTTTAAAACATCCCAACTATTTTAACCAAGTTGAACTTTATGAGAAGTCTTTGCAAAGTTGGCTTATATTTGCCACACGCAAATATATATTTAATGTAACAGGAATAAACAGAATACTATTGCATAAAAGCTGGAGAGGAGAAAAGCTTCGAAGAGCAAGTTAAAATTAAATTAATTAACAAAAATTATCATTTTCAAACCTTTCTTCACTTAGTTCTTGATTACACAAATAAGTTTTTTCACTTGATTACAAATAGGCAAAGTTGTTATAGAGGTAGAAATCAAGCAAATGCAACTTTTAGCACATTCATAACACTCTGAAAGCCACGTGCTTCAAACTGAGGAAATTTTTGTCAGGAGCTGCCAGGTAAGCCAGAAGTTATAGCAAAGAGCACTGGCCAAAAAAAAAATATATAAAATAATCCATAACTGAAGTGGAAAAGAAAATAATACTTTTAGATACTAAAGTGTGAAATAATTCTGTGACTTCATATTTAATTTCCATCTACTGACCTTTTCCTAAGGGAATACAGTCCAGTTTCTCTTTATCTCAGGAACTATCTTCAGACACTCTATTTTTAGCATCTGTCTTGTAGAGATCTTTTCCGATTAGAATAATTTCATTAAAGAGGACATTCAGCTTATAGCCAGGAAACCAAGATACTAGGCTTTAACTTCAGTTTGGTCTTTGGCAAATAATGAAAATTTGACAGCTTCACTTATCCAGCTGTAAAAAAAATTTTTTTGAGGCCTTAGAGAAGTGTGAGACATTGACTGTGCATATTGATTTATATCATCTTAAAATAGGATTAGAACCTCTCTGTTAATCAAAATAGCTTGTTTCCCCTACCTATTGAAAGGACCATTACCTTCTCTCCATCAATTCTCTTTCCCTCCTTTACCTCTTCACCATCTGGAGGACTCATACTTTCTTAGTTTTGCCCATTCTTCTGCCCTCATTTCTGTAATAACGAACAGTGATGACATCTTGAAACAAGGAGCAAAGGAAGGTGCCTGCTGAGAATTACCTAGTCCTTGTCTGCATGCGTAGTAGTTGTGCCCTCAGTTTTCATCTGAAAATTACTTAGTCTGAAAACTCAAGTCTTCTTCCACAGCTGTTACTGACATTTGTGCCTTCTTTCAGAGCAGAAATATTTATTTTCAAAATATTCAGACAATCTTGTGAAACAACTTGGAACCTGTCATGATTCATAATACAAGACAAACATATTTTCACTAACTCTATCAGAATCCCTGCTTTAGGTGCTTGTAGTGAGCCTTCCTAAGGCAAATAGAAGGTTGTGTGGAAAATTAACAAATTGACCTTTACAATCATATTTAGAAAACAAGACCTTTTTTGAAATAAATTCAGCCTAGTTATACCATTACTTATTTTGCTGTATAACCTTTATTTTACTGACGAATGTCGACTTTACAGCAGCTTTGCACTAATGCCTTATTGACATAAATTGGGTCTTTTTTGGGATTTTTTTGTTTGTTTGTTTTAATAAAATTTTCAAATTCCAGTCCACTTTTCAGTAAAAATAGCTGCAAAAAAAAAAAAAAAAAAAACAAAACAAAACATCTCCTCTTATACAAGTTATCTACATGACTCAGACTCTCTTAGGTAGCTTCAGGTCACCTTCCATAATCCATTCTCCCTAAGTCTGTTTGGCCTCATCCATTGTTCACTGTGTCCAGAAATAGACTGGACAGTCAGTAGAATGTCTATTGAAAAAATATCATCAAGGTTCACTTCTCAAAACATTATACCGTTTCTCTTTTCTTCCAGTCTCAGGCACAAAGCTGTGGGAGGAAGCACAACAGCAAAGAAGCCTCCTCAATGGCACAGTGTAAGAATTGGCACTTTGGTATTTGTTATTCACACAGGTTTTCTGCTGTCATTATAAAGGTGAGCAGATGTCAGTCAGGAGAGCAGGTGAAGAGAGGATGGAGCCTCAGAAAAGCGATGTTTTTACCTTAAATCAAAGATGCTAGGGAAATCCTCAGGATCTATTTCTTTCTTCTACTTTTGAAGTAAAATGGAGATGCTGTGGCAGAAACCAGTCTTTCCAGGCTTCACCCAGCTGTAAAGTATTTCATACTCAAACAGCTTTGCATGCAGCAAAGCTTAGCAAATAATACAGAGAGAATTCATCTCTACCAGTGCTAAAAATGTTGTGGTTTTGTTGCTATGGTTTTAATGCTTTAATAATGGTGCCTCCTCACCTTTTCAGATTTGCCATTATGTATAGTACAGCACTTTTAGTTGTGAGTACAGACTACCCAATTTCTCCACAATACAGACATAATTTCCATACAACAAAATTAAAGCTGCTGTCTGACCTGTGCTGCAGCTGTGAGTTAAAGCAAACTTTCTTCCTAGGCATCCAACCACCATATCAATTCTTCCAAACTTATCACATTAAGCTCCCCATAGTTTTTGACCTGGACAATATTGTTTATTAAACTTGTGCATATATGAACACCTGAAAAACAATGTGATGACTTCAGTAAAATTTCCATTGCTTTTAGAGAGTAAGAGACTGTGCATGTGAGAAAATAAACATGCTTACAATAATATGTTAAAATATAAGGTGTATTTCAGAATAGGACTGAAATTACAGATCAGTCAGTAAACTACAAAAACACCACAGATAGAAGAAATTACCTAAAAGTCAGGGTTAATAATAATTGTAATACCTAGTATTTATAGGACTTTCCTCAAGATGTGAAAGCATTTTAAAATAAGAATTTAGTTTCATTTCATATTGTTATTCTTAAGTGACAGAGAAATAAACAACATATAGATGATTGAATAGGATATAATTGGCAGAGCTAGAAACCTAGTTCCATGCCTCAAAAACAAGCTCAGTGGAAACTGTTCATATAAAATTAAGTTTGCTCCCATAATCAAAACCACATTTTACTTCTAACTCATAGGAAAGTTAAGTTTATTTCTGGATTATTTTAATTTTTTTCAGCCCTACCGACAGAGCCTCTGTGGTACCTGCTGTAAACAGATAACCACGTAACATAATCCTATTCATAAATTCAAATTCTATCTCCTCAGCTGGTCCCCATATTCCTGCACTGAAACCTCAGTCAATGTTTCATTGTTGATTATCTACCTCCCACCACCCCTGTGCTCAGGAGGAGGTTTCAGCTATCTCTTCCTGCATGGATTTTTTTAATTTTTGTTTCAGCCGTTCTCCCATCCTGGAACTGAAACTGTTCTGAAACACTTGAACAGAGAAGTCATATCCCCACTTCATCCTCATTTGCTATCCAAACAACTTGAAGTCTTTTAGTATAACTCATCAAATATTATCTCTTTTCCTGTAATCCAATCCCAGTTTGAATGAATCTTTCTTAAGCAACTGTTATTAAAGCAGCAGATACCATTATTTTGTATTAACTATACATATACAACAACTAGAATATTCCCTTGCCTTCACCAGTAATACTTTCCCAAAAAAGACTTCTGGTTTTTCATGGCTGTATTACATTCTTGGTTGAGTAACTTTGTGAGTGAGGAATAGTCAAGTTTTCCCTTTTCTCTGCCATGAGTGTATCCAGCTACTCCCACTTTATAGAAGACAATCAAGTACACAGACTTCTGCTTTGCTCTATTAAATTTCTTCCTGTCTTTACTACCCCCGTGTTAAAGGATAACGAGTTCTTCTTTCATAATATTAGTACTCTTTTATACATCTTTTATCTCTTTCTGCTTCTGTTGGCATTCAAAAATAGTTTTAAAACATGCATTAAAATAACAGAAATGTGTCAGTGGTTGTGTTAGGTACCCCCTAGACCATAGGTCATATCTTTGCTATATTTTAGCTCTAGTCTAGCAGATTCATTTGAGAACCAGCAGTTGTGCATCTTAACATGCCAATTTTTCCTGTGTGCTGGGGAAGAGCTGGAATCACTATGCCGTTCCTATAGATGAGCCTAAGGTTAGGGTTAGGAGAAAGAGAACACGTAATTAGAAATTACAGCTCAAAGCAAACTAAGGGATGATGTTACCATTTCCTCTGAGCAGTGTTTAATCTCTCAGCAGAATGTCATCCCTGGCCTGTAAATCAGCCCAGAGTTCAGGCTGAAAAAAGATGGAAGTCCAGAGTTATATTTGTAATTGGGAATGGAAATGTGGTGCAAAATGTAACTGAGCTGTAGAAGGAATTCTGTGAAAAGAGACTGACTTCCTTTTGAAGACATTAGCTCTATATATTGAATTTATATGTTGCTTTCAACTGCAGCAACATCTGTAGCCTTATTTTTGTCTTTCTCAACAACTGCATTCACCCTTTCCACAGGACTAACATAACTACTCCATCTTTATGAATTATGACCATGCCTAAGTATTAAGTCCCTTAGTCACATCCTAAATGGATTAAAACAATGCAATTTACTTGGGCATAAAGCCATTGCTGTTAGAAAACTCTAGCTACTACAGGACATTGCAGCTGGTCTCCTCAACAACTGAAGCAATAGAACCTATTCTTCACAATCCACACTCATTTGTCATAGAAGAGAGACAAATTCTAGACCTGAGCACTCCAGGCAGTCGATTTCCCAAAATAGCACAATTAGAAGATCACTGAACATATTTGAAAATAAGTTTGAAAACAGTTACTTCAGATCCCCATTTTAAGATATTTCTTAGAAATAAATGACCTTTTCCTAAGGTCAGTCTGCACCTAGAACCAAAAGCTGTCTCAAACCTCACTATTCCTTACTCTAGTGCAAAATATACATCTCTAACTCACTTTCTCTAAAAAATAACCAGCAAAGCTGTATTAAAAAACTATAGATATTAACCCTGAAGGGGGTGGCAGAAGAGAAATTAAAACAGTATGCAACAGCTTAGTCATTTTATTTAACAGGCTACTAGAAGTGTTTGTTGTAAGCAAACCTAATTAGTTACACAGCTAAAAAGTCATTGTTCTCCTGAAAAGCATATAGCCAAATTCAAGTGTATATGCACAAAATTAGCTTCATATTTTTGAACTACAATAGTCCATTCCAAATCCTTTAAAGCCAATGGAAAGGTTCCCACTCACTTTAGTCAACTTGACTTGTCCCTGGACTTCTCTTCCAACAATTTGTAAGCAAGTGGAAAAGAAAAATAGATGAGCTGTACTAAGTAGACTTCCAAGTCAAAATAAAAAGTTGTCTGCAATTAAAGAAAAGCAACAGATAAACTGGAACTTTTTTGGAGTCTGGAGACTCAAAAATAGCAGGACAAAAATGCCTGGGGAACTAGAGAAAGAACAGCCTAAACAGGCTTAGGAAAACTGTTCTTTCTCTACCAAGAATGCCAGACAGAATTTATAAACCTATCCAAGTCATTTTCTCATAGGACTACCAGTGCAGGCTAGGAGTTTTGGTTCGGTTTTGTTTTTCAACTGTAGACAGATTAAGAAAAAGCTTTCTCTCAGTGTATTTTACTGAAGAAAAATTAGATGATTTTTCTTAACACACTAACTTATGGTATTTCAGAAACAAATGAGTAATTTTAGAAATAAGTGAGAAATCTTTGTTCATATTACAGAAGTGCAGAGTAATAAAACTGTGTAGAAGTTCCAGGGTATGGTCTTTGTGAAGCCACTTTCTTTCAGAAGCAACTCAACTGCAGTGATGTGCTGAACAGATCTTGGTCTCTGGAAACAATCTTTCATGACATAGGTTAGACTCATCCCTTGCCCTAGCTTGTTTCTCTTTCTTGTACTTCCATGTATGACATCACTAATACAGCTACCAAGCAACTTAGGCAAGGCAGCACCTAAATATTTTGTTTGGATTAGGCAATGGTAGGGTCTGAAAGTTTCAAATATCATGCAGGTTCTCCACTGGTATTCACGCAAACCTTAACTTAAAAATGGACACATAGTAATTTATCCAACTGAGAATTCAGACATGTTAGCTTGCATTTAATCTTCAGAACATGCTTGTTGACAGAAACATCAAGACAGAAATTAGCCAAGAGCATTGGAACAAAATCAGCAAACATGAAGTATAGATGTGAAGGGGAACAACACAGACACAAGCATTTTATGCTGGATGTTATTGTAACTTAGTTCTTTACTTCAGTTAGATTTACTGGAAAGAACCCTGAACTTCATTCAGGATAAACATCTGTTGTATCATAATTATCTTCCTTGTTATGTGACAACAATAGAAGAGCTACAAACAGAGAAAAAACATTACTGAGGTTGCAAAGCCAAACTCTCAAAAGTTAAGAAATGTCAGATTTAAGGTTGCCTAATGCAGCCTCTGTATTATGATACAAACTTTAACTATGCCATTACATTGTTTTCCCAAACCTCATGCACTGTACAGGATGGATAGCTCTTCTGTTGGAATTTCTTCACTATTATGTTTTATACACACTTTTTCCAACATCTTACCCCATAACTTTACTTTATTATAAGGCCTTCAAATGTTTAATGAACTAACCTTTACCGCACTGTAAAAAGAGAGATGTAATTTTACAGTGACAGACACATTAAGAAAGAAAGCAGATAGACTAAACAGCAAGAGTGAGACCTGCAAAGTCATTTAAATAAGTAGGCATTTAAGCAAGTAAAGTAAGCAACTCAAAATTATATTAAGAAATTCTTTATTAAAAAACAAAAAAACAACAAGCCAAAAAACATCAGAGTATTAGGGGACTTTAAAAAATAATATTTTTTTTTTTAAATTACTTAAGGTGATTTATTCTAGAACATTTCTGGAAGACAAATGATGTTATCTTGTTTTTAAAAGAGTTGTATATGAGCTGCCTTTCCAGTGCAATTCAGTGCATGAGAATAACATCATTAGTTTTGTCCATGGCTTGCTTCTGAGGGCTATTTCCTCTCTGTTTTGTCAGAAAAGTGACAGGTCTGAAGTATCAGGCAAATTTAACAAGTGTTTTTCAGGCAGGCTAAATTGCCCTGCGATAGAATAGAAACCATGCTGCTTTTTAGTTGAGATATTGAAATTCCTTCCTTTCTTTTTCCAATGGTTGAGTGTAGCCATATCTTGAACAATACTTTGTATCTTCAACTTCAAAATCTCTGTAGCCTCTTAAGACAAAGCCAGATGAGGTAGGAAGGAAGCCAATATTAGCCATTTGTTGATCTAGTTCTTCTGGCTGAGAACAGCCCAGCTGAACAAATGCTGCAGAAAGCGGAGCCAGAGTGAATGAGGATGAAGCAGCAATGCATTTGTCTCCTGAAAAAGCACATTAGACCCAGTCTCTATCCATCATTTTGAGATCCATCCTACTTTTCACTTTAAAAAGCTTAGCAGAAGCAGTTAAATACTATTTACAGTGAAAAAAAAAAAAAAAAAAAAAATCCTTCAGAAAGTTATGCCACCTGCCAAGTTCTGATCTTTTCACTGGCCATGCAAGTTGAAGCAATAAAAGAAGCTGGTGTTCTTGGGGAGGTAAATGGCTCATTTGCCTTTTGCAGTAGAGGCTCCCAAGGTAACCATATCTGAATTTTTGCTTTCAGTTCTAAAATCTTTATATCGTATCAATTGATCAAGGGAATGGAATAAAGCAAGAAAATGTAACTGGGAAAATTATAACTTAGCAGTGTATTAGACAATAATTTGTGTGTATGCTCTGCTCTTGCAGGAATAAAATCAGAGGTAGTTCTTCAATTGCAGTGCTGCATGCGTGGCAAAAAAAAAAAAGGAGAAAAATGTTGTCTTCTGTTGTAAACAGTCAGAAGCTCTGTTGGTTACTGATCTGATATAGACTGATCAGTCCACTGACTAAATGAGAGCCAAATGGGGCCAGCCAAACGGGGCAGCACTGTGCCTGCACATGGCAAGCAGTGTACTTTTCAGTCAAGAGGTCACAGGGCAGGACAACAGGCTGTTGACAACCTTTTCCAGGGTTGTAATGACCACAGCTCCAGAGGGAAGGAAAAAGATCCACTAAGGTTGGGGAATATTAAACAGCTGTTATACAAAGCATTCTCAAAGCATGCAAGTCCCACCATTTCTACCAAGCTACTAAGATTTTTTCATCTGAACTATGACCAGTCTGGATGGCAGAGGTCACTCTTCTTTCTCAAGACTACCATATACAAATGATAGTAAAGCAAGACCTTTTTCTTCAACCCAGTGTTAACTGTACTACTAAGCACCACAGCAAAAATAAAGGCTATCCCAGACCCTTCATTCTGCAGATCTCCTCCTCATCCATGTAAGTACACTCTGAGCCTTCTCAAGCTCAGCAACAAATTCTGCAATATCTCCCAACTGCATTATGCTGAAGAAATGGGATAGAAATCCCTGAGGGTAATACATCTCATTGATAGCCCCAGATCAGCCCCCGCAGAGCCCCCTGAAGAGGGGAACTGATGGGGAGCTGGCAGGGCGGGCGCGCATGGTGCTGCACGCTCGGGCCACCTGCAGCAGCTCCTCTGGGATGCTGCCAGAGCAAAACACTGAAGTATCACAAAGGTAGTCAAATGGAGAACTTGCTTACACAGACAACATTGCTTGTCAGTTCTTACTGTTTAGAGGTCTAAATGCGACAGTCATTTAGCCTGAATAATTAACAGTGAGATTGTACCTGAGTACCAATTGGGGATTTACATGGCCATGTGCGTTCTTGACAAAGTTTCAAAACCATATCTACATAAAAATGAGATGACTACCAGTGCAAAGACAATGCTATTCATTTTTTTTTCTGGTAGCAAAAATAATTTAAAACTGCTGAAGCAACGAACAAAAATGTGACTTTGCCAAGTCGCAGTTAAAAAATACAAAACTAGTGATAAAAATCTTGTTGGAGTAAAGCCCATCCAGTGAGGACAAGAGGGCTTTACAGACCTATAAAATAAAACTTTATATCCCTCAATTTATATCCCTCCATTTAGAAATGCTCTTCCTGCTAATTGTAGTGAGTCAGCTTATCCACCTCTGTGTCTCTTCAATTCTTTATATTATAAATAATTATATTCTTTGCTCTGCAGGTAAGTAAAGTATATTTGCACACCTGACTAAACAAGGTCTGATTTATTGACTTTGTTGCTACATGAATATGTGGCACTGTTAGAAGAGGAAACTAAGAAACTTAAGAAAAGAAGAGCTATAATAAGACCAAGGAAGTCTCAGAGATTAAGGCCATTTTCCTTAAACTAGAAAACTGTGTGCTGTATTTAAAGGATATGACACTATGATCCAATATGATTGCCAAATTGGAATGATTATGTCCGTGAATCACTGATTTCAAAACATAATTCCTACTTACCTTGAAATGCAAAGAATGGAAAATCTAAACAAATAAGGCTGTGTGGTTTCCTGGTATTTTTCCATAACATGCAATGCATTGGCAATCCAAGACATAGCAAAGCACAGGGACACAGAATTTAACACTACCTAAGAGAACTAAATTTCAAACAGGCATGGAATGTGCAGAGTCTGCCGACTATAACCACTTAGAACACATCCTTAACACAAGACCTCTAAGACCCCAATATAATGGGATAACAACAAACTATAAGAAAATTCTCTTGCTCTGCCAGAGAATAGGCTGTTGTTAAGAGGGAAGGAAAGGCTGTTCATTCTGTTACTCAGAAGAGACAGGGTAACAACTGGTAGAGGACTATTTTAAGACAACATTTTTACAGATGTTGTAAGAATTGCAGAAGTCACTCTCAGATTGTTTCTGCTTTTGCTCAGCAAAGCAAAAAGTATTGCTCAGCCTGGTGTCAAAAAAAATCTGGACAGGAGTGGTTGGCTCATGATACATTTCCTCTGACTGCTTGGATGTTTTTAATTATTACCTACTGGATGTCCAATTTAAAATTTATAAATAATCCTAGGAGATAAGATAGGACTCCTACTTTTCCAATGTCAACATTTCTAATCACTAGTGAGGTAGATCCTCCTTTTTTTTTCCTGAAAATTTGAGAAAAATGTAATTCAAAAATCTGTGCTTCATAAAACCTGATGTTCTAATATTAAAAAAAAAAAAAAAAAAATCAGAAAAAAAATCCACTCAAAAAATACATTGAGAGTAACCTTAAGAGACTCTACTTAATTTCTTAAAGACTAATACATGGCCATGCCATCTCTTAAAGGGAGCCAAAAAATAAAATTCTGAATAACTGCAGCTCCAGTATAAGCAGCATTAACAAAAGATTTCAAATTGATGTTTTCAGTTCTGGACATTACTTGATTGCAGATTTAAATAATTTTTCAGTACTGTATAAATCTGCAATGAATATAATGTAATTTTCTTCAAATATTTGTTCTATGAATGAAATCTGAAAAGAATTAATATGCAGAACTTAAATATTGTTACTGTCTGGCCTGCTCCATCTAGAAAAAACAAGCAAGCCTCAAATTTCTCAAATTAAATGTCCACTCCAAATAAGAAAAAAATTATAATCTATAGGAAACATAAATGAAACCCAACATTCCTGGACAATTTGTGAACAAATTATTGGAAACAATTTTACTGAACTATTTCATCTTCCCATGTTTTCTTTTGTTTGTTCTAATGTCCAATAGCTTTTATTCAATTCACCTCTAACGGGTGTGCTTTTCATGATAGCATTTGTTTTCAATTGGATCTAGCTTAAATGAAATCAGCGAATATTAAGTATTTCTAACCAAACCACATGTATGACAATCACATTTACAAATCAAAGGGCCAAGTGGCTGATCCTACAGTCTGGTACCATTAAAACAGTGACTCAAGACATACTGATCCAGTCCAATTTCAAAACATTTTGCTTTCTAAAATTAGTAATGTTCAATCCATGCTTCAAATTGCCTCAACTCAATAAGGAGGCATACAATCATTTTTATTGACTATAAAACTTCCTAAAAGAGGTCAGGAATTGCTTCTTCCTTCTTATTGCTATATAATTGCCTTAAGATGTATGTGCAACATTAAAAAAATATTATTATCCATCGGATTTATTAACTAATTCACATGAACCACAACTAAAATAAACTGAATATATTTCTAGAAATCTCAGTTAGGATTCCTGCTGCTTTTTATTATGAACACTAGAGTCACAGTTTGAAGAAGGTTCAAAAGATCCATATTAAAACTTGCATACCTTATGTCTGCTAAATAAACTACTTCATAAGAACTACCAGAGATCAGTTACAAAGCAATCTCTATAAAGAGACAAGAGGTCTCTGCACTTATTCTTGTTTGACTCAGAATAATTCTTTTAAAGCACTGGTTTTAAAATCCAGTCTTGATTTTAAAATGTAGAAGGGAGAATCCATCAATATTTTTTATGTCATAAGTGATTAATTAACCACAGTTTTCTTTGAATTTGAATTGACTTTGATTAACTTTATTCTTCTCTTATTAAAAAAATTTATGTGTGTTTTATCAAACTTAGATTAGCAAATCTCTGTTTTCTTTGTGATCAAATTAAAGGGTCTTCACTTCCTCTTTGATCTGCTGAGTAAGAGTTCCTAAACCTTTTACACAGAGTAATGGAAGACTATCTCTTTTCAGATATTTCCCAATCTCTAAAGTATTGAGAAAAGCAAACATGTAGTCTATGAATGATTTAACATTTCTTTTCAAAAAAAGCTAAAGATTACCTAAACAGAAATAAGTTATTCAATGAAAAATTTCTCATTGCCAGCAATTGCACATATTGCAGACCTACAGCACATGCATTCAGTTGGTTCTCAGAAAACCTGTGTTTATGGTAACATGAACAGTTAGATCAAAACAGGCAGCATTACACTAAATTCATGACAAACATACCTCTTCAAGCACTCATGCTCTGTAGCTTTTGAAGGTCATGAATTTACAAGCAACAGTATAACAACAATCTCAGAAATCTGTGTGCATTTCATATCAGATAAAACGGAGACAACTAGATCGATATAATATTTTGTGTGATTCCAGCATACACAGAAATTGCTTCTGCTGCTTAATTAAGACAGACAAAAATTAAGGGGTAAGTGGGTACTCTAGCACTGGCAGAGGGCATTCAGAGGAACTAGGCAGTCTCAGTGTTAGACTGGACCTGACTTCACTGAACACCATAGGACTGATCTTTCAAACCCGCTCAAGAAAATGAAACTAAGAGACACTGGATGAAAAGTTAATGAAGAGTACAGTCACACGCTCTAGGTATGTCAGCACCCAGGGTTAGTTCTTTATTTAGGGAGTACAGGCTCCAAGCTTTGGTGTGTACCAAAATTAGCTATGTAAAGCTGGACAGTCAAACCAATGATCCCATAAGGAGCAGGCATGGAATAGCTGGATTATTATGTATTTATATCTGAGATGATTCCTATATTCTTTACAAGACATTTGCGTTTAGGTCTAAATAAATGTTAAAAAAGAAAAAGGGTAGGTAGGGAATGTACCCAAATCAAGGACAAAGCTTGCAGTCAGGAATAAAGAAACAGCATCTAGTTGCAATAAAACAGAAAGCAGCAGCATTTCCAGCAGCTGCAGAAAACAGTAACCTTCATCTGAAGGAATTCAAGGCTGCAGAGAAAACAACAGTCTTCTGGTACTAAAACTGCAAAATAGTGAGCAGGAAGGAAACAGTTTTTTTGGAAAATAAATTGAGAATTCCCTCTAGTTGTAGAATGCCTGGCAGGAATGCCTCCTGCATGCTGAAGCGTCTAATTCAGAAAGTCTAGGAATATGGAAATAAATTAGAGTCATTAAGATTAAATATTAGTTCTTAAAGCCACATGGGATAATGCTAATCTTTAAGAATTGCACTATATTGTTCTTGGAGTATCAAATGGAAGATATTTCAGATAACTAAATTATGTGTATTTTATGTTCTAATTGGCACTTCTCCAATTATTTTTTTTTTTTAGCAATTATCTAGCATAACTATCTCTTTTCCAAATTTGACATCATTTTCTCAGTTTTGAGGAACTTTCTCTTAATATCATCTGCATCTGAACTCTGCAATAGCATAGCTTTTTTCTAGTAGTGATCTAGTTTTTATATTCCAATACAGCACAGAAACCAAGCAGAGAGGAGCAGCAATGCATTAATGAAGGCTAAAACATCATGTACATTTGCATTCTGCTAGATAACCCACAGCAGCAACCTATGCTTTCCCTATTACTTATCAGCTTCTGCAAGTAGCTTGAGCAGGAAGAGCTCACAGACCAGCAGTTACCATTACTCAGAAATGAGCTGTATGAAGCCACATTTGTATCACCTCCAGTCAAAAGCGCAATAATCCCACTGACGTGGATTTTTAAAATTGCAAAATGTATCTAGTAATTGCCTTTTTCACTACTGTCTCATAGTGGCTCAAGATAAATGAGCAACATTAAACACATTATCAGCTCTTAGCCTTATTAACAAATTCAATGCAATAAAAACAAAAGAGTTAATGTCACCATTTCTTTTAGTACAAAAGTTAGAATCACAAAAGAGGACTTGAGAACTCTCTGTTAAATTGATCTACTTTGGGTCTGCTAAAGAAATAATCCTTTTACATAGCCAAAGTGCACAGACCAACCACCAAGCAATTTTTTGCACAATAGAAGGATAGAATGGATCGTTATAACCTTCCAGTCTGACCTCCTGAATAAATTGGGCCATAAGACTTTTATGTATTCATCTTGTTTGAATTGGAGCATTTCCTTCAGAAAAGCATCCAGTTCAGATCTTAAAATGTCCAATAAGGGGGAATTTATTACAATCCTTATTAAATCATTCCACTGGCAAATCACTCACACTGTTTAAGAAGTGCCTGCTTGGAATCTAAATCACCTAGACTTAAATTTAATTGCACGGATCTCATTATACCTCTGCCAGCCAGACAGGAGAGCTGCTCTTATCAAATCTCTGCTTCACATACGGTCAAAGCTGCTCCTTTATCTTCTCCTTAATAAACTTTCCTGGATCCCACCGCAAAGAAAGGTTTCCAAATCTCAGAAGTTCCTCACTGAGACCTCCCTGATTAATAAACTTCCAGACCTGCATGTGATATTCCAGTAACCATTGTACTGTGGGTAATTACAGGTTGAACAATTTCCTATTCCTCTGTTCAAAGAGCAAAAAAAATCACCTTTATAACATTGTACTGGAAGCTCCCTCTCCGCCAGAGTCCTTTTCTGAGTCATTACTTCCCAATGCAGCCTTCCCTCATAGAAAAAACACTTCCCTGCTTTGCTTCCAGCAGCACAGTTTTAGCTCTAATCATATTAAAACACATATTGTTTGAATATACCCAGGGCAAAATGCAATCATTATGTGACTGTGAGGTAGCAATAGCCCGTCTGTACAGCCACATACACATTACCCTATATCTGGGAGCACACATCACATTGGGCAATGGAGAAGCTGCTCAGGGAAGGCATGCAAGGATAAAACCGTGTCACCAAACAGTCCACACCATCCCAGACACCTGTCTCTTCAGTATTCATCATACTTTCAATCTTTGTGTAACTTCTGTTCATTATTTGTAATGTTTTCTACCTAATCACTCCTGAAATGTGAGAACCAAGGACCAAGAAGCATCTTTGGATTCACACAGCCGCTGTAACCCACTACCCAGCACACGCCGAGAGCAACCGCCCAGCTCTTCTCCTAGTCCACGCTGTGCCGATTTCTCCTTCTGCTCCTACGGAAGGGGTGACTATATTACATCAATTAGTTTTCCATTGATTAGATTTAAACCTGTAAATCTGCTGCACGAGCAAGGAAAACACCAAAAAATGACTCGAGAAGCATGTCTTCTGTTTGCTGATCCCACTCCAGGTCAGACCTGCAGCTTCCGAGCTCTGCACCCAGGGGCCCAGCAGCATGCTCCGGAGAAGGGGTAAGAGGAGGGGGGGAGCAGGAGGGAGCAAGGAGTGCAGCAGGCTTGTACGTTATGGCTGTGGAAAACACACTTCTCCCAGTCCTTTCCCTAACACCTTGGTGTAACCCCAGCAGAAGGGAAAGTTCAGAGGGGAAAGTTCAGAGAAATCTCTCTGATGAGTATAATGAGCATATGAGTGTAACTCATGACTGGAAACAGTACCTTATACAATTCTTGCATTTCTACAATGCATCCTAAGTGGAATTTATTGTCCTGACAATGTTGTACTGATACAAAATGATTTGGAAACAGCTGAAAAGCATTTGCTAAAGATAAAGCCAAAACAAATAATTAACTAAAGCATGAGATCACCAAGCTTTGTCTTCACAATTATGATCTTTAAAATGTAGTACTGAATTGAAATACATTTCTGCAAATATGTGAAAATTTATGGGGCAGTGAGAGGAAGAATTTGGAAAGAAACTGAAGCATCTGCAGTACATACTGTGCTGGCATTTTTAATTACTTACTACATCTCAACTTATTTCAGAGTTTCAAATGTGTTCTGATTAGTGAATTAGCACAAAGAACATAGTCCTGATGTATTTATGAAATAGCTAAATACCCAGTTGTTCCCTTTAATTAATGGTTAGTATATTCACTGTTGAAGGTGAAGCTGCATTGCATGTTAATGTATTTATATGTAGTTTCGCCTATTAACATATATTTTTAAAAGAAAAAAAAAATATTGAAAGTAGAAAATACAAGATTTTAAACATAAAAGAGAGATATACAAAATGGGCTTAAGAAGTTATCAGAAATTTCTGCAGATTGAAACGCCTAGAACATGAAGAGACTCTCTCTCCACTACCATTTAAAATAGCTTTTATAGATATTCATTGTGTTATAGATATCCACAATATAATTTTAAGGCCTGACAAATACTGAGACCTAAAACACTCATCATAATGGAAATCATTCTGTGGAACTTAAACACAGTTCTAACAATACTTTTAATGTTATTTAAATTCTTTAAGTATTGATTCTGAGAGAAAATATTTGAAATATTTAAAAATATTTTAAATCTTTAGTCTTTCAAATAATTTCCAGTTTTTACATATATAGTCTTGGGAAAAAATAACAGGGATATGTGTATCTGTGACTGTTTCTTGTGAGTACTTATACCCTTCAGCAAAAGAGTGTCCAGATCACAAGGGGGCTGTGCAATAGCTACACAGCTCTGTATTCAAGCACGCTGCTCCCAGCTCTCCGGCCACTCCCAGTAGCACCCCTCAGATCCAGGGCACCATTTTGGCCTTCCTGTTTTCCTCAGTGCCAGGGGCAATAAAGTGGAACATTCAGCACAAACATCAGTCATTTTTCCCAAGTATAATTTCACAGACAGCACAAGAGATGAGATCCATTAACTCTTCAGACGTAAACCCCATTTTGCCAGAGAAATGTATAATGACTATAAATATAAATTTATAATTACTATGAACAAAGACGATATGAAAGGCAATTCAAGGATATGAAAGGATACAGGGTAAACTGCTGTTTAGCAGCCACACCTGAATCAAGAGCTTCCTCTGAGAATCACTTGACTGTTTTCCTTCTGATTTTTTATTTAGATTTGGATTGAGTAGTACATGTGATCTTGTTTTATTTAAACAAGGTCAAGAACAAAGGCATAAAATAACCATCAGAGATGTAGTTAGAAGCATTCAATTCACATGTTCTGTTGAAAGCAGTTGTAGTTATACTTCTGAGATGCAGGAACAGGTATACGTAAAGGTAAGGCACCAAAATAGAAGCACTATTACCTTTAAATCATGACACACCAGCTTACGTAGGAAGATCAAACTGGGGAAGACATTTCTTATAATAGAAAGAGCCACAATGAAGGTTATGGTTAGGTCAAGAAACAGCACTTCTGTTGTTTGAGGTTCTTTTTTAAACTGAAGATAATTGACCTATTAAAGCACCTTACCTGGCAACGTAGTAGATCCTTTATCTCCTGAAGCCCTTTATATCACTATCCACACATTTCAGAGATATGCTAAGAGCTCAGACAGAAATTATAAGATGGATGCAGGAATTACCAGATCAGTACTAAGATGTTATGCAAGAGGCTAGAATTGTCCAACTTTCAAAAATTACAAAGTCTTTTTATTGCTCTGCCTGGATCCTTGATAGTATTTCTGTTAAGTTGGCACATTCAACAAACCAAATTGGAAAAATGGACTTTTTTTTTTCAGTTCTTTTTTCTTTACATTTTGGCAACCTCTCTGTTCTAATAAAAACCACACCTTTTTATGCACATTTCTCTCTTAAAGGCTAGTACAGATTACTCTGTATGGCAGTTGTTCAATTTATCCAGCCCTGTTATTAAATTTGTATGTGGTTTACATTCACACAATTTGGCAGATCGTCCTTTTTCCAGACCATATTTTTCTAATAGTCCTTTGTGCTTTTGATGCTTCATATCTTTCTAATCTTTCTCCTATTTTACTCTCCCTTTGTCAATGGTTTGGGTTCCAGCCTCTGGCTGCAGCATGTTCACAAATCTGTTTCTCAGAAGATATCCTGATGTACTCTTGGGCTTTTGCCCACATAGACTGCTCACATGGTTCTATAACAAGATCTGGGTATGAAACTTTGTCCAAAAAAAGACAAAGAAAATACAAATTTTAATGGTATTTCTACTTGAAATTGAAATTGCCCCAAGATCTTGTAAGGGAGACAATCACAAATTCTACCAACATGCTGGGGGGTATTTGCCAGGGATATGACCAACCTGCCTCCAGACCTTCTGTTCCACAATTATGATTAGGGGACTGAATCTAATTTTTCCACTTTGATTAAGTGCACATCTTAAGTCATTAGGCCTTCTAGGTAGATTGAACTATTCTGGTTTTTACAAGTAATGAAATTATTTATTTCATCAGCTTGACTGTGCACCTTGCAATGAAGTGACTAGCTGGTCTCTCGCTGAAGAAGTGCATAACTCCCTGTATAAATAGAGTATCTTCAGCTATCAAACTGAATCAAATTATCTTCAAAAAAGTTTTGATGTTGACAAATGAGACTTTTTAGCTTAAAAAAAGAATGTATCAGACCAGATTTATCAAAAGAATAAATCTAGCTTACCTATACCGTCTCAACCATTATAATTTCATGAAAGGGTATACTGCAGCACTTAAGCATGTTTGAGATACCTTTCTAAATAGTCATTGCCACCTAAGAATATCGGGAATTTCACTCACAGTACACAGTAGTTATCTGCATGCATTTTAAATATTCTGCTGCCTTCATGTTTATAATCTATAACTCATTCGGTTTTCCTATTTCTAGCAATGTATCAATAATTTGGCAGTAAATTTCATGTTTTGCCTGCATAGAGTAAAAGTGGGTTTGCCTCTGATTCACTCTGATTGCCTCTGTGAGATTGTTAGTAGGCTATTTATTCCATCACTGCCTCAGCTGCATGATGTGTAGAATAATGATAGTATATAGCAAGATTTACTATGGAAAAGGACTTTGAGACTTAATAGAGAAAACATTTTAGAGGGCAAACTGTATAGGGTAAGAATTTATATAACCCAGCATGCAAAGTATTTGATTGGTACTGCATTCATTCAATGAGAGCTGGATGGGAACGCATTCCTCACCACACCAAAAAATGCTTTTTAGAAGTTGAGTTGAAAAAATCCTGTTCTTCTACTGCCACGAGGCAGTGCCTGAGAGCAGGCAGCACCAGAAAAGACTGACTGTCAGGAAGCAGACAGGGAGTACCTCAGCCTTTCCCGCACCCTCCATTGGCAGGCTCTCCCTGCCCTCCCTTGGGACCAAGTGCAAGACGTGCAAGCACAGCTGGCTGGTGCTGGTGAACAGCAAGCAGGACACAAGCCTCCTCTCTACCCGTCCCACACCTCAGTTGCCTGCCCAGCCGGCTTTCGGTCCCCAGATGCAATAGACTCACGGCATGAACGGTGATTTGGCTGCAGGCTCCTTTGTCCCACGTCATGCTCCAAGTAGGAAGCCTAGGCAGAAGCCCCACATGGATGCAGAAGCCCAACAATCGCCCCAGTTTTGCTACATTAACATTTTCACTCAAAAACATCAAGGAGAATCAAATACATTAAACGTTTTTATCTGAAGCTGTCCCTCCTTGCCACTCATCTAAGACCGTTGCAAGAGATCCTGCTTGATTTGACCAAAACACAGGAGTCACTGAAAAACTTCTGAGGGCTGCTGTACATATACCCCACCTGCACGACAGCACCTTTCCTCAGGCGCTCCAGACAAGGCCTTATAATGCTACCTCATGCTTTCCAGGCCATGTGAGAGCTGAAACCATGTCATTTGGGAGTTTTCTTATGAAAAAAGAAAAAAGCACTCCAAAAGATCTCTATTGTGCAGATCAACCTAGTACAAAGACTCAAGATTTATTTTTTTTCCCTCCAGGAAAACAGATGTCATTGGCTTTTCAGTTTCATCAGCCTTCTTTAAAATAGATTCAGGCAAAAAGGTAAAAAAGTTTTACCCTTGGGAGCAGGAACTCTTAAAGAAATCAGTAAATCACAGAGAAACTAGAAGCAGGACTGATCTCTAGGACAGGCAAGTAAGAGCAAATCAGGACACTGTGGAAGACACATGCCTCTTGCACTGAGGCTAAAACTCAGAGGAAACATTCATACAGCAGCATACCTTATTTTAGCCATTTTTGTACTTTGTCATACAGGCTTGTTGAAAAAAAAGGAAGACCTACCTTTTTTTAATTTATTTACTTCTAATAATGTTGTTTTACTCCTTTGCTCTGTCTGGAAGCAAGACAGATATTCCATTGTGGAGGGGAAAAAAAAAAAAAAAAAAGACAATAAAAAAAAATAAAGTGTTGCGATACCAGATAGAGGTTAAAATAAATGAGGCCGAGCGATGTCAGTGGACATACTAGCCAAGTGATAACTGCATATCAGCTCTAATGAGCTGAGATTTTTTCCTGCAGGGTATGAGTTACTCTGAGTCAAAGGAATATTTTTAAGTGACAAATAAAATGCCACAGAGGAATTAATTGTTGCATTGTTAACTACTGATTACTCATACATATCACAATATGTGGCTGAGTGATGTCATCTTTTAAACTCCCACCCCACATGAACATAATGAGGAGGTAATTACAAGAAGCTGGCTGGAAGGGATCTGAGGGAAGAGACACGAAGCTGAAACTGCTGAAAAGATTGTTTTAATCTTGACAGAGAAGGAAGTGTCATTTCACATTTTCCAGAAGAAACTATCTTACCTGTATCTCCATGAACTCTGACAAAGCACAGTTCATTTCTTTGTTCCCATATGTTTGTAAGCAAGTATAACTTTTTTTTTTTTTTTTTCCTTGTAAATCATACTGACTAAGAGTTGATCATACAGAGACTAGGGGAAAAATCACTCAGGGTGAAGGCAGATCAGAGTCATGCAGCTCGCTTTGTCTGACATGTTCTGTGAGACACTGGTAAAATGTTTAAAATCCTCCTTTTCTGAGGCACTTGGAAAAAAATCTATTGTTAATCTCCAGTTTTCAGTTCCCTAGTTATTTTGCATTATGCTTTTGTCTATACATAGCTAGTCTTGTCTTAGATGATATACTTCTCAGGACAGACACTTAAGAGTAGATTTATGTACTTCCTCAGATGGTGGAAACCTGATATGAAAATCCAGATTTACTACACTACAAACAATAAAGAAGAATTCTTTTGCCAGATAAAGTAAATACGTTCCTGTTTCATAAATTGAAGTGTTTAAACAGAATATTTTTTTTTTCTGCTTACTTAACCCTGTCATCAATATCACCCCCTTATAAATAATTCATAATGATGGACTATAGGAAATACACTTCTCAAATTCATAAAATCTGCATTGTCTGCCCACTTAAATGTATCACAGGACCTGTTTTCTATCTGCACAGTGACAGTATCAGGTATAAATAGTTTCAGGGGTTTTTTTTAATGCTTTTGAGACAGTTGCCATGGAATCTAAAGTACTTTCTGTGATGATTTTTGAAGGTAATGTTTTGAGAACTATTCATGACAAATGAGGATCTCTTGCAACAATTCAACACTACAGTCTAGTTTAATTTATTGGCAATTTTTTCTACATGAGAAGATTTAAGAAGATAATGATTTCAGAAGATGCATAAAGAAAGAGCATGAAATCCTAATTAATTATAATAAACAAATTTCTGTTACCCACCTCTGTTTCTATGTAAACTAGCAAACACCAGTTTGGTAAACAGGAAAGCCAAGGGATCTTGGATGTGAGATCATGGGAGATGGGAGTGGCACTGGGAAGAAAGAAGATTGCAATCCTGCTATCAAGTTCACAGTCCAAATGGTTCAAAGTTATTAATTATTTTATTTATTCGCTTATTCAAGTGTTCTCAGTAATAGAAGATCAAATTCTTTCTGCAATAAAACAATTCAATAAGCGGAATTTAGTGCCAAGAGTAAAATGACTGAATTACGCATGTAACACTACCTGATTCATACTAATCCTAGATGGCTTTTTTGCTAACTGTTAAGCCTTTTTACTTACTCTGGATATGGGAATGAAGATTTAATAAAACTTCCCAAACTCCTACTTGCCTTAGAGCTGAAGTAGATGGTATAACAGGACAGTAATTATTATTTTTTTAATCAGCCAACTTCCATGCTCCAATATCGAGATTACTTTTGCAGTTACATTTGTTATGGTAGGAATATTAATAGATATTAGGCAGTGTATCATTTGCATACAAGGAATAACATATGTCAAAATAATGTGATAAGACCATTCTTTCAGACTCATTGGCAGGAACAGTGAGGCTCCAAATACAAGGTATGGCTGTAAAGAATAGAAAAACAATCTGTAGTGCAAAGTCTAACAAAAACTAAGCTGGGTGGAATAAGAGACCACCTTATTGTTCAGTGCTGTTTGGCAAGCTTAGAGGCACAAAGGAGAAGAATGAAAGCTGTAAGCGAACGAAACTGTCAAAGGCATGATTATGACATGGACCAAAGATGAACAAAATAAAGCCTGTTGGAGAAAGCAGTTTGGAAACAATGAGACAAACAACTACCCCTCTGCCCTCAGCCATTGAAATAAACCAGGAATTTACACACTTTGCTCAGGCCATCAACATTTCTTTTCAAAATAATGCAGCAAAGCTGTAAATACACATTCAGGCCCTTCTGTGAACATTAACCACCTTCTTACTAAAACCAGCACTGACTACAGGCTTGTTCATCACACTTATAAAGCTATATTTTTATGCAATGAAAATTGTCATCATTAAGAAATACTGCAAAGAGGTCAGGCTGATTATCACACATTCCACCTGCAAGTAATAAAACAGCATGCTTGCAACTCCACTCTCACATTTCCAAATGCAATATAAATAAGACATAATAATGATTTGCAACAAATCTTGAAAAACATTCTCTTCCCTATAAATACTATTGAGACAGGCTATTTTCTTGCATATGTATTAATGCATTTAATTGAAAACCCAAGGCAGCTGTTACACTGCTATTCATTTTATTATAGCCATAAAAATAATGGATGTTCAACACAGACCTGAATACAGATTACAGCCAAAGCTATTTAATAATTCCTTTTCCCCTGATCATTCAAGAGACTAATAAAAAATTTGAAAGGCTAGAAATACAGGAGGAGAGCATATTGTAGTGAGTTTAGCAGGTAAAAATCTCAGACATTTTTGTAGAAATCTAGACAATGGAGAAAATAGTATCCTGAGCAACAGTTTGCAGCATAACCAGCAGACACTATGTTGTCTGCACACTTTCTTCATTCAACCATAGCTAGAAGCTAAGCAGAACTTAGCTCTTACCCCTCATATGTCCTGGGCAATTCAGTGCCTATACCTGAATATTGCTGAAGACCAGAACTTCTCTCAGCTGTTCCTAGGAGCAGAACAGAAACTTGGCAGACGACTCCTCCTCCATACTCAGAAGTTGTAGTGCTGGCTTTAAGCATAGGTGTATGACAGCAAAATGACTGTAGTGCAGCAAATACATACAAAAATCAGGATCCAGCTGCTAACACTGAAGGAAAAGTCAGTAGGACCAGTAGCTGTTAATGGAAATGATTCATCCCTAGCCTCAGCAAACTCAAGACTCCAGAAACATCTTCTTCTCTTTCCTGACACTGCTCCCCTTCTTTTGGCACACAGTAGGAAAGCCTTGGTTTAGCCATCTCTCTCCACACCCTTGGAGTGGCAAAATCCAAATAATCTACACCCTGCTGAGAGAACTCAAGTGGACTTTGGCATTGTACTTCAGTCAAAAGGCGAGTTCCTTCACTCATCTTAAAAGACTTTCTATAATCCTACCTGCCTTTTCCAAATCTGTCCACATTTAAATGAGCCCGTGAAAGTTTAAAACACCTGGTAATTCAACACTGCCAAAACAATTCTTGGGACTGGAAGGAACCTACTGGAGGTATCATAACTTGTTTGCCAGTATTCCAGCAACTATATCATATAATCTCTCTTCAATAAGGGTTAAAGCTCTGTCCTAAAACCAGCCTGGATTCTGTTCCCATACTCTTCCATTGCATTGTTTCACTTGTGGTTAGAAATCCTCCTCAGTGTTTCCAGACTGAAGGTGGTTCATGGCCATATAATATGCACCTGCGGTTTTGGCTATGCAGTTGGTTAGCTTGAACTCTTCTCTCAAAGATTTTTGCCATCCTAACACACTCTTTTGTTGTTTTTACTGTGCCAAAGAATGCAGGCTCTTCAGTTTGCTCCTTAACGATTCTCATGATAACCTTACTCAGCCTTTTTTTTTTTTTTTAATTCTGTCCACTGTTTAAACAAATGGGGGAAGCCTGTACTGAGTACATTGTTGCAGATAAAAATCTCACCATTAACCTGGATAACAACACTACCTCCCAGCTTCTCTGGGATTTCCTCCCTGTGATGCACACCACAGTCATTTTTTTACCTCAGATGCAGCCCTCTGGTGGCTTATAGTCATTCTATGGATGACTAAGTGCAGCAAGGTATTTTTCATCCATCATTTCAAATGAAGAACTTCCTTCAGTTACTAGTCCCTGAAGTTATGACCTTTCATTTTAAACAATTAAAATTCTATTAGTCAAGCTTTAAAGGCCATCTTCTTGGATAATATTCCACTATTCTTTCTAGTCCTGTCATCTTTCCCAGTTTATGTCATCAGCAATCTCATTAACCTAAGCCTATTCTTTGTACCAAGGTTATTTGGTTTGGTTTGGTTTTGTTTGTTTGGTTGTTTTTTTTTCTTTTAAAAAGAGAAATCAGTCCCGAGATCAATTCTTGAGAAAGTCTTCTGGTAAACTCTCTAGCTCAATAGTTTGATAATTAGCACAACTCAAGAGAACTGTTGTTTGCCTTCCAAGCAATGTTTTAGCTGTCTTGGACCTTATGGACCAAACCACAAAACTGAGATAAGTTTCATGAATCTTTTCCTTAGTGGCAATTGACTCCAAGCTAAGAACCTCACCAAGAAAGTTGTACATTCAATAGATAGTACACAGTTCACTGTATTTGAACAGATAAGTAACATTAAAGTTGTATTCAGTTATCTGTGATATTGAAAGTTGTTACCTTATTCTTTACCAAATGAGAAAGGATTTCTACTGATATCATGTTTATCTAGAGTTTCACCTCAATTCACAATGATTCTGGCCCTGGAAAGAGCCAGATTTCAGGTATTCTTACGAACAGAGTTGAAATTTACACCATTCTGTTGAATAGTTTCTGTACCTCATAATTAAAAATTTAGCTTACCTAGAGATGCTTCTGAAAAGGCTTACTGGTTTCAAAACTTAAGATCAGCAATTAAAATTATGTGTAAAAATACCCATTGGAAACAAAATCTGCATTGTGAAAATAAGGATGTTTGGAAAGGATATGTGAAGGGTTTTGATAGAGATTTCAATATTATGAATGCCTGAAGAATATAACTTGCAATGGATTTACAATGCTTTCTTTCCCATTTCAAGCCAGAGGAAGTACAATTTGGTGCCTTTACTGGAAGAGTTGTCAAGTGAAAGGATTAGGCAAATCATTGTTAGATCATCTGTGTTACAAGCACAACTTGTAACCATAATTCTGTCATTAAAAGCTTTTTCCAATAAACTAAAAGTTTTCCTCCCTGGCTGTTCACTATTCTGTAAACTTATTTCCTTATTAAAAGGACAAAGAAGAATATTTGGGAATACTTAATGAAAAAATCTTTTTAGTAAGCAGAAACTTGCATTCTTCGATGTTGCGAAGTATTGTGGTGCAATATGTTTCTCCAATTAGAGCTCATCTGAAATTCAAACATCTTATTTATTTTGCGTAGTTAATTAATACAGTTCATGCTCCAAAAAGAAACATTAATAATAAAATATTTAGCTATTCATCCCAAAAGAGGACAGGAAAAAAACAAGTCAATATAAAGCATAATTAGTAAGCAAAAATTTGAATACTATAGTGAATCTTGTTTTCCTTCTCTCCACCTCTATGAAAAGTTCAGACATTCAGTGGCTAGAGAAACACAACAAAAAAGCTCTGGGACCATTGTTTGTAACCTTTAGGTTCAGACAAACCTGTCTCACTCCAAAGAGAAAAAAATTACAGTTAATTTCCAAGATAAACCATCCAGGCTTACAAAGCTCCTTAGGCATTACTTTATATGCTACATTCATAAGCCTACCTTCGTAGTAAACATTAACAGATTAGGATAGCTGGCAAGCAGTTGAGGAACCACAGAAGTAGGTCTGCTGAGCAAAACTGCTGGGGCTGAGAACCCGACATCCACACGAGTCCTGTGTCAGGGCTTTACTTTGAACTCCCTCTCTCTGACCCACAGACTCAAGCCCCCTTAGGAGTTGGAAAGGTTTGAAACTAAAGTATCCAGCAAGTGCTCTCCCATCTTTACTCCTTTATTTATACCCAACCAGTCTGGTGGGTATGTTAGGAAACTGGGGGGAAGGACGATAGGACCACTTCCTCATGTGCACCAACAAATGATTATCCTCATAACTTCCATGGCACAGCACTTCATCCTGCACGAACAAGCTGTTTCCTTTTCTGATCCACTACCCTGTCTGCCCTGCTGTGAGCTCCTGTGCTTTGCACATGGCTTTATGTATCAATTTCCTGACACCACACACAGAAAATACAACTTGGATAGCAAGATTAAAGGGAGTGAGACGAAGACTTGGTCAGTCATGTTCTTCCATCTGAGCTCTTGGAAAACTCCTACCTTACGCCACAAACTGGGGTTACCTGTTGAGACTTTGAGTATCAATTACTCTTTTTTCCACACTGATGATTTCCTAATAATTGACAAGGCATTCTTCCTACATAGTGATTGTTCTGGCATGATTTTCAGACAAAAGATTTTATCAGATATCATCTTCCCTGTTTCTCTTCAGCATCCTACGTACAGGTCACTGCAGAAGTACTGCAGTAATGACTCTAAAAAGTGGAACTCACAGATATCCTTTAATTAGAAGGAAAAAGGAGACATTTATTTCTCCTTGATCTTTCAATATTATATAGTAAAATTAAGTTCATGACAACTTGAAAATCTACACTAATTCTCAGGGAACTGGGAGAAACCCACAGACTAATGATTCAGCTACAAAACCAACAGCTACATTTTTCTGATGTAAAATGATGTAAAATGAGCTCTGATGTAGCAATAGAGATTTAGGTAAGGACTGCCATTATTTAAAGAAACTGAAAAAGGTGTTCACAACCTCTCTGTTTACAAGCAAAAAGAGTTGAGAGATAGGGCAGCCTAAATACTTCAGGAGGTTGCTTCTGTTCAATCTACAGACCTCGTGTTGTTCTATTTAAAGCTAGTTTCAATTTAAAAAAGAGATATTTTCTTTGCATTTATGCTGTCTCAATCTTTTTCCTCTTTTTAGTTGTCATTCCCTGAATCTCACACATTGAATATACCTTTTCTGAGGGCAAATTCTGTACTACAGGCTGCATATATTTTAAAAACTATTTACAAGTATCTTCCAGAAATGTTGAGAACTTCCAAGACTGTAAAGTTGCTCATATTTTCATAGCCTAAATCACAGATCTTTCAAAGTGTAACAACATCTAAAGGCAAAATAGCTTACAAACATAGAGAGTCAGAGAACTGGGAAAAAAAAAAAAAAAAACAATACTGAACATAAATTTCAGATTAAGCTCTTATTGCTAGAGTTGAGTTCTGAAGTTCATGGCAAACATGCATTTGATTTCAAAAGGGCAAACAGTCAACACCCTGACTTCTAATTGTTCTGAAATACCTCCTAGCAGAAAGAAAACTAAGAGTAATGTATCATTTTACTACAATATTCAGACTTTGGAACAGAAATTCTCAGAGCTGTTTTAATGAAAAACAATATGTAATTTGAAAAGTAGCAGAAGTTCACATTAAAAAGCAGGAAAAAATTATGTGCTTTTTTATCATCACAGATGGCACTTTATAACCTTATATCTTGTCTGATCACTTTTTCTTAATAAAATATTATAAATGAGCTTAACTTAAATATTTCACTCTCAAATACAAAGAACAAGATTTTCAAAGCTTTATATTACCTTTATAAAAAAAAAAAAAAAGGAAATAGACAAATTGTGAAGAAAAACATATACAGAAATAAGAATATATGCATTATTCAAATCAAGGTGCCAATCTAAATGGCAAACAAGATTTTCCCAGATACACTGATTATATTAATAGCTATTTGAATAACTGTATTATGAATAGGGTTGCATAAAATCAGATTTAACTGAAGCAACATCTGACATACTAAAGGCGTCACAAAGGATGTATGTGTAATTTGCAAAATTAGTTCCATTAAAAGTGTGAAATAGTCATTGCTCATCATATTTTTAAGATTATGAACTCAGAACTTTATGAATACCAGATTTCATTTAAACCCCGTGTTGCATCTAAAGACTGTTGCCTACAAAGAAAAATAGTCAGGCATTTTCTGCACTCTTCAATATAGCAGTAAGTCTGAAGTAAAGACAGAAACAATTGCATACATCTGCCTGCAAATTGTGCACCAAATTATAAGAGTAAAGAATCAGTTACTTTTAGAATAGCATTCAGGCTGAATTACTACCTTGTCTCATTCCACCTCCAACTTCGAGAGGACTGTTCACCAACATTCACCTCCACCTGCAACACACACTAACAAGATGTTTATAATCCTACTCTGATCAGCACTTATGTTAACTAGAACTAGTACTTCAAATGCATTTGGGAGATTCTGGTAGTGACATTTAATGACATTTTCACCCTACAAAGCATGTAAAGGCTTTAGTGTTGTTATTGACTACATTTTAAAGGGATCTGCAGGCTGTATTTCATTAGCAAAACAACATTAATTTAGTACACTAACCCCACTACACAAGTATTTATCATACTTTATAAGATAGTATGATTTTCACATGACAATTTATTCATGCATAGCTGGAAAATGCAAATAATCTACTAAATTGGGTAGTGGTACCATTATGTCTTATGTGCTGGAAATAGTCTATGTGTAAATGAGAACTCAGAAAAATTATTAAGAGATATCAACGTACTTTATTGCAGTAAATTCTAGTAAAATTGCATCACTGTTTAAATCTTAGTTCTGAAATAAATTCCACAAAGATAGGGCACTATGACGAGAGACATCTTTGTGAAGAATTAGAGCTTCAGAGATTATTTTTATCTCAATATTTTATCAGTGTAATGAGACAAATTATCCTCTGAGGATAAATTGATTAAACATTAATTTCTCAAAATAAAGCGAACAGCCAAAACACGAGGGCTTATCTGCTACAGGTAAAACTTCATATATTATTTTATAATATGACCCTTCCATAGTACTTTTGTTTGATTGCTTAAGAAGGAATTCTTAACTTTCATTGATTTTATAATCAGTGACATGTTGGTTACTAACATCAGTGTACATAAACTTTTACGCAAAATTTGACATTTGAGCTTTACATAAAGCAATCTAAACCAACAGGGAATTCTTGACATTTCATTTGTCCTTATCACCTAAAAGAAGTTTAAGGAATAAATTATATGGCCCACAATACTTTAACTCTTCATTACCAAGAGTACGTTAGTTAAAATAGCCCTGTGCAAGACAGCGAGTATGCTCAACTGCAACAGAAGACTGTGGGCTCAGAGTTGCAATTATTAAATACAGATAAATGCTCTCTGCCGTAAAATTACACTCCCTTTTCAAAATAATACAACCTCATGACCCCAAGTTGAGCAACAGGATGTATAAAATTTAACCACCTCCTTAAAAAGCTTCTTTAATTTTATTTTCAAGTTTTACTAAAGTTTCAATTGTCTTATAAAATTATGTATTTTTACTTTTCATAACCCGAGAATAGCCTAAAGTTTTGTATCTATATGTATTTCTACATATAGAAATTAATAATGAACACACCTGTTTGAAGATACATACAGATTTCATCCCACACTGGTGATATGAGGCACTAGAACAATTAAGAGAAATTTTGACACTTCTGAAATACAATAAAATGCATGACCTCCATACTGCTCTGTACTACTCATTCCATAAAAATGAATATCAGTATTATGTGAAAGCTTGTCCTTAAATCAGAGATACAAGAGTAAAATGTTCACAACAGCACTTACAAAACTGGAGATTATCCCCACTGAAAGATCACTGAACAGTATTTATAAAGCTTCATGTAATATTTCACAACTAGTAAAAAAATCCACTTATTGGAACACGTGCAAAAGACTGAAGTCAAGTTCAGGAGCCTTCCTAAATAACACAGTAAAGAGAATGAGGACCTGTTCTCTCAATGATACTTCGAAGTGTCATGGTTTTAGACCAAAAAAAAAAAAAAACCCATTGACATAGAACATGTAAAATTATTGGCATAGTCTTTATTTTAAATAGATCTCTCCAGCACAGTGAAAGACATTTCCCTCAGAAGAAAAGTAACTAGGTAGTGATTTAGAAAAAAAATATTGTAATGCCTATTATTTTATATGCTTATGCAAATACAAAAATACTAAAAAGCTAGAACACCTTTCCAGGTCAGGCCCCACATTCTTGTCCAATTTAATTTTCAAGGACACTCATGATGTGTTATTTGGCTATAATAATCACCTGAAAGTAGCTTTTTCTAAACAAATAAGCAAATCTCTGTCTTGATTAAAACAAAGCACAGTAAAAACTGATAACGAATCTAGTTGCGAGTAAAAACAGAACTTACTGCATTGCTCTTCACTAAGTACAGAGTCAACAGAAGAATAAATGCAGACATAGCAGATATGTTAAAAGACAGTTCATTTTTAATAATCTGATAATTATTAGTAAGATGTTATCAGTTAAAGTAGATGTTTATGTACAATATAATTGGAAATCCTAACATCTAGAATTAATTTAATGTATTTTTCAGGGATTAGGCATGCATTTTCATCCAAACCACGATTGTTTGTGACTTCACAATAATATTTTCCAGGTTTGAACAGCAACATCTCTCCTATGTTGCCATGTTAAAAAAAAGCAGACGAGGGGAACACTGTGGGATCTCAGCAAATCATTTAGTATATGCAAAGATCAAATAAGCACTCAGTCATACACTATAGTCTCCAGTGCCAGATCACAGATATTATTCAAATATATGAATAGTAATCAAAATTAACATTTGTTTCTTCCTATGCAGCTCCTGCTGCAATAATATGGCATCTGAAGAAAGCAGCAGCTTCCTGGTTTAAGCATTTCTACTATATTTACTCATCTCAGTAATACCCAGACAGAACGTGTTATGACTCAAATGAAGAAAAGACTTTTTCATTCAAAGATCTTATTTCTCATGTTTCAGAGGATTTTTTTTTTTCCTGAACTCAGGTTCTTCAAAAACAGGGTAGCTTCTTCCCAGCTCTGTCTACAGAAAATACTACATCCAGGCCAAACTGTAAACAGCTCTTTTTGTACGAGAATACATAAGGACAACAGAAGACCAAGGGACTGCAGCGTGTAGAGCTAGGTAGTTTTTCAACAAGTTTCTAAATCTTTGTAAAGAAGAGATAGAGTAATCCAAACTGTTGCATATGTCTAACACTCTTCAGAATATTGATATCAAAGTGTATGTACAATAAAAAATACCTAATTTTAATAAAATGTCTGTATAAATATATCTCCTTGGTGCACTATTCACAGTGATTTCTACATTTAAATTAAATGTTTTAAATGTGTAGTTGTCAGAACTTTGGGTTTATCTTCATATTTCTTTTAGAAAACTTCCTTTGAAAAGAGTCTCAGATAAGAATACTTATACAGAGCACCCTGGATTCATATCAATAAAATTAAAATTCTGATGTACATATTTGAAAAATATTTTGTATTTTCAAATACGGATTGATAAACTGCACAGTTCTCATTCCAGTCGTCCTTGCTTAGCATCACCTATTGCTCCCCACACATCAAAGACAAACTCATCTGGAAATGCAAAGTCTCCAAGAGTTTCATCCAAAGCCACTGCAAATTCATCTGGGTTTTTCTTGTCTCTTCCAGCTTCCACCATTGTTGCAGCTAAAAAGTAACAGAAGAAAATAATGTAATTATCATGAAAGTGACAGCTAACATATACGGCCAAGGTATTTTTTTAATGTCTATTTTCAAAACCAGGTAAGGTCACTTTAGGGAGATGTAAAGCTTACCTACTGAATTTATGATTCAATAGGAATTATGTACTTAGATGTCCCCACATTAGCTACATTCTGCTCTGATAAACAGGAGAGCATCCTTGAAGCACTCGTATATTCTTCTGTTTGTTTGGCAGAGGTTTAATTTTTTATTCAACAAACTTCCATTTTAATCTTATCAAATTATATTCACTACTGAATGCACATGAAGCATGACTCTAAAAACAAGGTTAAGCACAACTCTTCTGCAAAAACAAGATCCATGCCAGTCCATCACCAACTTCAGTGAGTTTGATATGAACTTGCTGATCTGAACCAGAAGATCAAAAGGCAAACCTGGATGTTTTTCTCCTCTAAACAATGAACAAAAGATCTTAGCAAGTCAGAGTTTAAAGTGGTCAAGTTTTTCACAGAAAGCCGAAAGGGATAAGGTTTGAACATAGAAAACAACATAGTCTGCATAATAAACATCCACAACCAAGCTCGTATGGGTTTGCTAGCCACAACCTGTTTTATTAGTTTAAATGTTGAGTATGACTTGCATTTAGAAAGGAATAATGATAAATCGGCCTGGAGATAACATTTGAATATCCTACTTTAGGAAACAAGAAATCAAATACTAGGCTCAACTAATGTGTCGTGTAAAATATAGAGAAAATTAAATCTAGTTTGTTAGGTATTGGACACAGTACACTTACAACTGCCTGAAAGAAGTTGTGCCTGAAAGAAGTTGTGCTCTCAAGAAACTACGGTATGACCTCAACCAGACTTCCTTAATTTTTCAGCTTAATTTTTTAACCCAAAACCCACCTCCAGTAAGTAAACAGACTGATGCATTTAGTGTGAGACACATTATTCTTCTGTTTGGGTCTACATTTTTTTCCATACCATCCAAACTAAAGAGTAACTAATTTCAATGCATAAGTTTGCTTGAGTTATTATTACCACCAACTCTGAAAAGCAAATCTTTAATTTATAGCACCCTCAAGGCCGGGAAAATTTGTGCTTATGCCACCAGGAAGTGAAAAAGATCAAAGTTATATCTGGAAGTCTCAGTTAGGTGGTTCAAATTGTGCAAGAGAAAGGGAATGGCCTTGCTACTGTGCACAAAAAAAAAAAAAACACAATAAAAAAAACACACACAAAAAAAAAACAAACAACAACAACAAAAAAAAAACACACAAAACCAACCAACCAAACAAACAAACACCAAAAAATGGAGCTACCAAAGGCTAGGAACATCTTGGTATCCAAAAAAGTTAAAGCAGAGAGGTCTGATACAACAGAGGCAGAGCGTGATATCTTGTAATACCCATGCTGTCTGATATTTCCTCTTATTTAACACACAAGTATCAGAATTTATCAAGTTTTAGACTTTAGTTTGGAAATGGCTACACTACATTGGGGTTGCTGCTTAGGACTCAGTCCTTAGCTGCTGTGCTCATCTCTCACCTTTTAGCCACCGTGCAGTTTCTCAGATTCTGGGACAAACTGCACGTCTACCACAACCACCACTGGATGCTGGCAACCCAGGGATATCGGAGCAAACTCTGAGGGGTCAAACCTCTCTCAGTCATGGCACCTGCACCCCCCTGAAGGATGAGAAGTGTCAACACAAGAGATTCTCCTGGTTAAGTTAGGCCAGAAGAATTACTGGTATCAGGTTTTTGTGGTTTGAGGGATGCAGAAGACTCTCTAAAACAGACTCAGCACAAACAGCACTGCTGAACACAGTTTATTTTCTGAGTCGCATCTCTGCTCCACAGCCTCTGCTCATATTCACAAGAAACGATGGTATTGTACAATAGATGAAAACCTCAAAGTCTGCTTCATTTTGAGATTACTTTACACACTTGTCTTAAACTGCAAGATGCCCTCCATCTTTTGTTATACATGATGGAACCACCACTGCCTTCATAAGCATATAAAATTCAAGTGTCACAATGAAGGATTTGATAGCTTCTAGCCTTTTCTCAGAGTGATATCTGAGTGGAAAAAATTACAACACCTGAGAAAGGGAAGGAAATTCTGAAGCCACAAAAGACCATCTTCACTGGGACAGCCTGCTGTCTACTGCATGTACTGTATAGTATCAACATGGCAAAATCTCTCTGATAAAAACGGAGAGAAACTGCCCCTGCTCTGAAGTTTTATTAAACATATTTAATATTATTTTGTTGACCTGAAACTCAGCTCAAGTTTACTGACAGTTATGAACTTCTGGCAAACAGCGTTTGCTCTTATGCAAACTTCTAACAAGCTGTGAGCAAACTTGAGCCATACTCCACATTGTGGACGTCAGCAACAGTAATTCTGAAGAAATTTGACGTTTTGTTGTTAAGTACGTTCAGACGGGAGGCTCCAAACAGAATTGCGGTGTGCCAAACTATACAAAGCAGTCCAAACAAAATCTGTGTAAATCTTGACAAACTGCTGTGATCAAGACAGTTCAAGTGTAACCCAGCTTCCCGGGCACCACTAGTCGTTCTCAAGGAGTCTCGAGAACTGTTTCTCTGCCAGAAGAAACCCTATCCCTGTTGTGTTGATTCTTTCTGTGTCCCCTGTGAAGTTCTTGTGACATTGACTCAGAGAAATATGGATGGGAAACAGGCATTAAACAGGGAAATCTTGTTCCAGACAAGCAGAAGACAAGTATTTGTCCTATCAACGCCGCCCTGTATCCCCTGACACAGTGGCATAAGAAGGTACTTACAGAGGAGCAGCCCTGAAGGTAACGAGGTGAATGGTGTGGTTTAAACTTCAGATTTCTGGATATGAATCAGGGTATGAAGTTACTCTAAATAGACCCTGGGAGAGGGTTGGAGGGAGAAGAACCGTGGAACGTGACACAAGAGCAAACATGTCTAGACATAGTAACACATGTTCAAAAAAGGCTGCCATCAATAGAGTGAGGGTCTAGACAAGTGTTCCAGCAGAAAGACTGGGAGCAGGAATTTAGTCAGTTTTAAAATAAATTAGTAGAGATATATGAAGGAGCCATATGACACAGCAGCAATAAAACAAAACAGCGTTATATTACAGTCCAACTGCCCCAGTTGAAATCTCAGAATTACACGATAATAAACTGTTATCAACAGAAAATGTTACTTCAAGCACATTTTCCTTTAAAGATAGAGCTTCCCAAATTATGAAACAGAACCCTAAAATAAATAAATAAATACAAATAGATTATTATCAATTTACAAAACCTGAAAACAAAATCCACTAAATTGGACAATCAAGACAACATTCGCCCCCCTCCAAGCAGACGTCCGGACGTGACGGCGGCGCAGCACCAGCAGCCGCCGCCTCCTCACACGAAGGCGGTTTCAGGAGCGCCGAGCCCCCAGCGCCAGCCCCCCCGCCCCGGGAGCGGTCCCGCCCCGCGCAGCCCCGCGCAGCCCCGCGCAGCCCCGCGCAGCCCCGCCGCTGAGGGGTCGCGCGCTCCTCCGGCGGCTCGCTGCCGCCCCCCGCTGCCCGTCCGGCCGCGTCGCGCCTCCCCCCGCCCCGCCCCGCCCCGCCCCGCTTTTCTCACACCAACTCGCGCACGGCTGCGCGAGGCCGGGCCGCGCTTCACGGGTTTCGCGCGCCCAGGCACCCACTGGAGCCGACCGGACACCCAGCCCACGCGCGCTTCCCGCGGCCGCGCAGCCGGGCGGAGCGGGGCGGCCCTGCTCGCACGACGGCATCTGCGACGCCTCATGCCCGAGGCTCGTCAGAAACTACTGACCGCCGAGGCCTTTGGCAGGTACGTGCCAACCTGAAGAAAACTACCGGTTCTCAGAGGGTGACAGCTCCCTGCCGGCCGAATTGCCTTCGCTCCCGTCTCTTTCCCCCACTGCTGCTTGTAACAGCTGCACAAGTGATTATAGGAATTCTATTCCAACAAAGTAGTTTTAGCCCCAGTTGTCTTCCGATTTTATTACTTTTTTTTTTTTTTTTAAATGTCACTTCAGGCAACACTCATACCTGACAAATTTCTACATAAAATGTGAAAAGTTCAGCAAACTTGAAAGTGATGAAAGGAATTAGAAGTCTTCTCAAATTCAACTGAGAAGCTCAATACCAGGCTTTCCAGTAGTATGTTGACTTTTTAAATCTAGCCCTTCAAAAATACCTTCAAAGCTCTTTCATAAAATCCTTATTTTCACTTTCACTAGACACATGCAGCACAAGCCCTGAAAGCTACAATCTGCCTGCCACTGTTATCTGCCTTATATAGGGGTTTTGCTACCTATAACCACTCCTGTAACTTCTAAAAAAATTTTTTCAGAAGTCTTAACAGAAATTTCAATGTTTATTTAGCAGTAGTACTATCAGAAGCTTTGCTTTCATCAAAAGGTAACAAATGTCATTATTCTGGCCTGACCTGACACTTTTAAAGAGCTAGAATTCACATTCAGCTTCTGTACGACATGACAGAAAATGAAGTATGTCATGGCAGTTTCTAGTGTTTAACATTACTTGGGTTTAGTTTAATGTTGAACATTGTCAGATCTGGCACTCAAGGAACCACTGGAAATATCCTTTCTTCTTGTTTCTTTTTATTAAGTACTAATTCTTTTTGAAGTGGAAGTTTTCTTGTTTAACCAAACTTGCTACCTTTCCCTTCTTCACAAAACTCCCATTATTCTCTCAGAGTAAATAAACAGTCATAAACAATATACCCCAGAGTGTATACAATAAAATCCCTTGGGAAAAGAAGACTGGTGACAGAAGAAGCAGAAAACAACAGATTCGGGGAGAGTATCACTTTAGTCAAAGCATTGCAAGATAAAAACATCTATCTAATATTGTGGGTGAGCCAAGAAAAGAAGCTTGGGTGACAAAAACTTTAAACCTGTTAGGACATACTGACTAGATGGGGAGTTTGGAGAATGAAGTCAAGAGAGGAGAAGTAGATTTGAAATTCCTCTAAGCAGATGGACAATATGCCAAGATATGTAATGTCTGATGATATCACAGCAAACAACAACAAGGAAATAATCGTCCAAAAGCATAAAAATAGAACTCACTGAATAAAAATCACTGAATGAAGAGCTGGCCAAAAGATGCTGAAAGAAAAAAGTTGGATGGAAAGCCCTTTTTACCATCATATAGATCCCGGCTTCCTCCCACCCAGAATCTTTAGGATCAAACACAGTCTGTAACAATTCAAGCTTCACTGATTTAAAAACTAAATGGCACCAGTATTTTTTACTAACACGTGCTTCCTGAGTCCCTCCTATTAATCAGCTGTTCACGTTCCTTTACCAGAAAGCACTGACGGGATTTAAAATAACCTGAATTATCTCTCAATGGCACATTTGTTTTAAAGAAGGCTGAAGTCAAGCCTTGGCCCAATTTCTAATGTACCCATAAAATGGCTGAGGAATAAATTTCCAGAGCCAAGAGTTCCCTTCTGCAGATTAAGTCCGGTTTTCAGTAAAATAAAGAGGTAAAAAGGTAAAAGTGCATTCAAAAGTCAGGTATGTAAATCTCAACAGCATTTACATCTCTGAGAATAAAAAATTGTGCCAAAAAAAAAGGAAGTGTATGCATTTCCAGTAAATGGCTTCTAAGCATTTTTCTCCAATTTTGGGATTTGTGTGTAGATTTAGTCAGCCATTCTTGGAACTGTCAAGATACTTAACTATGCAAAAATTAAGGGCTTTATCTCATATTTAATTCTGTCTGTAATTTTACATTATTTTTTCTCTCTTTCTAACTTCTGACTTAAAGCAGGGGCACTGTTTTAGAATTCAATCACACCATGGAAGTGTCATTTTAATGGAGATGAAAGAGCAATATTAACTGACATCCAAAGCTTCTGGCAAACAGAACTGCACGGGAGTGAGCAATGATTGAGATCTTAATCACTTGTCGGCTGTCGCATTGTGATGACTTGCATTTTCAACTAATCTGGCTTGAGTAATGAGTGAAATTTCTAGCTGAGTGGTGATTGGCATTCTCTGAATGAATCCTTTCCTCATATTTCATTTACATGGGTGACTGATCACATCCAGTATATGAAAAACTGACATGTGTTAATTGAACAGATTTGTGACAGGTGATTAGCTCTACTTTCCTGAAGAGTCCTAGACCTGTTTAATTGTTTAAAAATGATAAAACTTTTTTTCATCATCACTGTCGGCCCTCAACTCTTAAGACTTGAACGTTAGGAAATGGCTTCAAAGGTACAAACTAAAGCTACACGAACCCTGTAGTCTTTGATTCCTGACAGTTTCTCTTTGTTTCACTGCCTTTTTGGGAGGAAGAGAAGGAAGAGGTGAAGGGCTAAACAAGAACCCATTTGGGAAGAGGAGAGTGCCTCTGAGGTCAAAGACCTCTTCCTTCTTTGAGTATTCTTTTAAGTCATTCTTTGAAACTTTCCAAACTACATACTGAAAAATGAAGGACATTAGAGCTTTGAGAAAAAAAAAAAAAATAATCAAGGAATTAACAGGAAAACTCTACCAGATGCTTGACAATCAGCTCAGCCATATGTGCTGAAAGCTGAACTTCTTGGTCTAACTGTGCAAGAGCCATCCTGTTACGGTACCGAGAGCCAAAAACACAGGGAACACCAGTTCTCACGGAAACTTGCTGCCCTGTCCCAAAGCAGAGCAGAGCACACCTCAACATCCCAAGAAACCATGCTCTAGCCTAGGATCTCAGGTTTCTGGGATATGAACACCAAAACCAGAACACCTATAGCCACTTATTCCTGTAGGGCCAGGAGCCCGGGGACCTTGGAGATAACCTGCAAGGACAGGGTCCTCCAGAAGTCTGGCTTGAGCCGGGCCGGCAACAGCTGCAGGACAAAAACAGCTCCCAGAGGGACGACTGGCACAAGACTTGGAGCTTTGAAGCCCAAGCCAGAGACGGACCAAGGCAGAGGCTGCAGGAGAGCGAAAGGACAGGGGATCCTCCCTAACCTGCAGAGAGTCAGCACCACACAGGGCTCACGGGAGCGTATTACATGGCAGCAGCATCACATATTAGAGATCCTGGGAACAGAATTTTGGATAATTTTTAGTTTTCAGGGAATAGGAAAGTTTAGATATTACCTACAAAACAGAATGGACAAGTTTTGGGCAGCTCCACTCTCTCTTCTATGCCAGGAGGCCCACCACTACCTGAGGCTGGGGGACAAATAATAATACACCTACAATTTTTCCTCTGAGAAAACTAGAAGCTGCCAGTCAGATGCTTGCTGGTAAGAGCAGCCAACAAAGGACTTTTGACTATTCAGATAATCACCTATTGTTGTCATTCCTCTATGCTAACTGCTGCCCATCCAAGCTTCCTGCTTTGCCCTTAGCTTCATGCCAGACGTATTTTCTCTTCTGCTTTGCCTCCTCCAATTCTCTCTCATAAAAATGTTCTTTTCGAGATCATTTTCCATTTAGCTTATCCTTTCCTAATTCTTGGCTGATTTTTTTAGATATTACCGTAACAATAAATACCTTCTTTGTCTCAGCATTAGCAGTTCCACAAGATCGTATGAGGACTACAGCAGCCACAGCTGGCTACAGTGACACTTCTTACTCAGCTAGACTGCGGCTTCTTCCCATACAAACAGAAGTTCCTATTTAGTTGTTGTCAGACTAACAGAGGAAGGCAACAGCTGCAAGGACAAGTTTGGTGCAGTTTTAAGGAACTTATGACACTGAGGTTGAATAGTTTCTTTCATTATAGATTGATGACTGTGATAACTAAGTAAATATTCTGGAAAATTTCCCATGCTCTTCAGAACACAGGCTTTAGAGAATTTGATAAATTTATGCAATTACTGTGTCATTTCCCTTGCTAACCAGTTGCCTTTTCACTGATGAAGATCTTGGAATGAAACTTTAGTGATCAACTTTGATGTGTCTAAGCCAAGGGGCAAAAGAGCAAAAAAGCAAATACATGGTTATGCTTAACAATCCTTAAATGTGGTACACACAAACTCCCCAAGAAAATACATGTCAAAGAATACACTGATGACAGTTAATGGCAAACAACTAAATAATTCATGCAATAGTATATAGGTGATGTGTGGGAAGAATAGAGGATTAATGACATCATAATGCTTGTAGTGAGAGATTCTTTCTTTTATCGGAGACACACATTTGCAGAAATACAGGCAAGTTTTTGAGACTGCATGCTAGACAAATTTTGCTTCGTTTACATCCAGAGACTAAAGTACCAAATGAATTTTAGACTACAGAAAATAAGAAATTATTTAATTTTGTAGTAACATATCTGTTAAAAACTCACCTAATTCAATATCTCTTATCCCCATGTATGTTTCAAGAAGCTCATCCACTTTTTTAATTGCTTTTTCTTCAACTCCAGTTGGCTTTGTTGAAGTAGAGGGAAAAAAAAGTATGGTTATATCTATGCAGATTTCAAAATAACCAGCAATTCACCACTGGTTATCCTTCCATCCTAGCCACCTAGACTTACAAAACCTACAAGTAAAACATGTTATTCCACTCTTTCCCTCTTCTCACAAACCTGAGCCTTCCTCCTAATGTCAAGACACACAGCTCTCACATTCAAATTAAACAGGGACCTTACATCTCCTGACAATTCATCAGTTCCTCATCATCTTTAGAGGAATCCAGAATAAATAACACTTCTTCCTAATCCTGGTTCTGCAAATATTCATGTCAATGTATATTCTTAACCTCTACTAACAACACACCTTACACCAGCACAGTACACTTTGGAGGGTCAGAAACAGAAGCAACTCTTCAACTGTCCCACCTCTATTTTTTCCCCCCTTCCCTCTTTTCAACACTCCTTGGTCTAATCTACTTTAAATTCATCCATGTAACCCATGACATCTAAATACAGGCTCCCTGTTTCCAGATTCCTCAGCCCCTAGTCTGCTAGAATATCCCTGCTAGTCTTCAATTTTATATAAACATTTCTCCCTGCAAAAGGCAGTCATCTTAAGTCCTGCAAGCTTTGTTACATCCAGATTTTTCTTTCCTACTTTACCTTGCCAACCCTGGGGAAGAATAAATCAGGTGTTAGATGATTAAACTGCTGAAGGACCCCAAGATAACCGTACCATTTCCTCCACGGTAGCAGGGCCTTTGGTTCTCAGCCGAAGTGTTTCTCTCCCTCTGGAGATTTTAGCCTCTGGCAGAGTTCCACCTTTGGACCTTGGTTCCAGCTTTTCTGAAGACAAAACAAACAACAACAACAAACGTAAAAGAATACCAAACAAAACTAAGTATATTGTATGAAAGAATATGATATATCTGCTTTTGCTATTGCATTACCCTCACTTTTTGTTCTAATCAAGACCTAGATCTATGTAAAAATTTAATTATAAATTAACTATATTCTAAGTATAGGTTTGCTGACAGTTTCTTGTCATCAAAGTTTGATATCCGCTTGACTGCACTGAAGCTAGGACTTCCATTGAGCAATATATCTATGCAGACCTATTGCACTCAACTTCATATATGCACTTTGTATAATTTTATTTCCCTATTTTATGGAAAAGTAGATTTATTACTTAATACCAGATAATGGCTGGAGTTACCAGCCAAATGCTACAGCAGACTGTGTAGCAGGTTTTAGCATTGTAACACTTCTGTCTTTCACTGATGCAATGCTGCAAACACTACTGCTAAACAGGTCATGATGAGCCACATTGAGCTGAGCTAACAATTTGATTACTAACAGTCACATAGGTGAAATGTTCATAAGTAGATCTGCAGGAGTTTTTCCACTGGTTTCACCGAACTCATGATTTCACACCTGATAAATCTCTACCAAGAATATCTGGGTTTTCTTTACATGATTTCAGCTTTCATTGTTTAATCTTGGGTATAGGCACTCCATTTATTAAATGGAGTATGGAATCAGTTAAGATTTGGCTTTCTTGTTCTAGGACATAATTTTACATTCAGTAGTAGCAAGGCTTTAATTTACTTACTGACATGGGAGTTATATAGTTAATCTGAAAAGTGCTAGAAGAGGGGAAATGATTTTGCAGAACCATTTTTAACTGTGATTTTTTCTCTACCAGATTATTCCTCCTCTTAACATCAGGCCTTTCTAATAATCTGTCCTTGAAGCAAGAATTTAACATGCTATATTAATTTTGCCCAGGTAGATTCCAATTCATCATTCTTGTGTTAGTAATCAAAAATCCAGATTATTCTGCTGAACAAGTCTTGAAAAGTAAATTTTAATTGTTTTTATTTTAACAAATAGATATGGCACAGTCTCTTACATATATACTTAGTATCAACACTTTGGCTTAATCCTTTTATTGCTTGAAGGATAGTTTAAAACATCCTTAAGATTGTCATAATTTCTAGACTTGTTTCAAAAAGTCATTCCTGATACAACATACATATTTTTTCTAGTTCTGTTACCATTAATACCGTAGAATTCATGATCTGACATAACCTGTATTCGTAATACCTCAGACCAAAGCTCTCTGGCCACCACAGAAACTATTTTTCATATTAATGTAATTTAAATATAGTATTTGTGTTATGCTGCCTTTACTTTGCTTCTACTAATTTTTCACCAATTCACAGAGAACCAGCTTGTGACTGGTAAGGACCAACCTTATTCAGACAAGTCTTTAGTTCTGTGCTACAAGCCTTGCCTAGAGTAGCTGAGGCAGCCTGTGTGCACATGATAGAAAGATATCTAACCTGTAAATTATACTTATTTCACATTCTCCTGAGAAGAAAAATAAAAGTTAGTAATTTCACACAGAGGTTTGTCTCTTATTTCCATACTATCACCAACTTGTGTTGAAACTAACAGGAATTCAGCACCTACTTGTCCAGCAGGATCTGAATCTTATTTGTTACCTCCTTTGGGGCTATTCTCAGCATGCTGCAGCTTAAACACCATCTTGAATAAATTTATGCCTAATGCTTAGCTGCACCTAAGGCTAGAGGTGGGATATTCTAACCTATTGGGCACTGCAACTTGTAAATTAATTTCTGTAGGGTAAAAAAATAACATGCATCTTCCAGAAATCTGCCCAAAAAGCTCTGATCACCTCTTAATCCAGTGTCAGATGAAAAGTATTGCCATGGAATTCACAGGTTTCCTTCTCTACATCACAGGCAGACTAAAAGGTATCTTAATTACCTGACTAAAGTAATTACTCTTAAATAATGGCTGAAGTCATCAATCAAATGCTGATTTACCCTGGTCTTTACAAACAGACTATGTAGAACATTTAGCATTGCATACAAATTATAGACCCATATTAAAAAGGTATTCCTATATTATTAATTGCAGTACTATACATATGTAACACTACTTTAGTGCAATGTATAACACACACATTTACTTAACAGGAGTATCAACTTATATCCAAACACATTAGAGATTAACTCATAAACCTCATTCTTCACAGAAGCACCAAAAGCAAAAAGAAATCTTTAAATTCCTCTCATTTTCAATTTCTGCTGCTATTCTGACACCAAGTGTCAAGACTGGTGTATGACAGCAGTTGTAAACTACTAACAGGTAAAAACAGATTTGAATAATAAACATTTCAAATTCTTGCTGCTGTGGTGATTTTGAACTTGTTGTTAGTGCAGGTGTGCACAAGGACTCATACACACTTACAATTTAGAAATATTTTGAAGTTTTTATTACAGAAAAATGCTATGTAGTCCGGGGAGAATATAAAAAATTGAGAGAATAAAAATTAGAACTCAGTCTCTATTTTGACTCCCTGAGTTAAACCTGTTTTGTTCACCACACTGATGAAATTCATATACATAAGAATTAGTAGTAGGTATGCATTTGTCCTGTATAAGTATCACTTTCTCATAGAATGCAGGTGGTAGGTAGAGACAGATCTTTGCCATACTGCTTTCTTCCAATTCTGAGTATACGTGTTGTATGATTAGAGATCCACAAAAAAGTTGGGGAGAGGGAGAGCTGGCAGGCATGCAGCAAAGGAGATGCTCTAGAGAATCCCAGACAATGTTTCCTGTAGCATCCTTCTGCATTAGAGAGCCCAGTCCCCAGTAAAGGGTACAGAAATAGAAGTCAGACACACAAATGAACAGGAATTACGTATCAATAGAGGAAAAGAAGATGTTCAAGGATCAGCACATTAGTGAAGTGATCCATGCTTTAAAACTGTGTCTATGAAACAATTCCTGTACTTATTTTGCATGGTCATGTCGTGGCAAAGGAATCAAGCAACTGAGACTCAGGCTGAGGCAGCCCACGCCGGGATGACTGCTGGAGAAAGCAAGATGGAAGAAAAGCCATTCATAAGTTTCCCACTTAAAAGAAAAAAAAAAAAAAAAAAAAAAAGAACGTTCTTGTAGCAGTTATGTTACCTGGCTACAATCTGAAAACAAACTTACAATGCAATGCAATGTTGGGGTTTCAAAATCCAATGAACAAGGTGGACAGCCAGGTCACTCACCAAATGCTTTCATAGGCTCTATCAACTCCAGCTTAAACATCTGACCTTTCTCCAGATCTTTTAGCATTTTGGCAACTTCATAATGCCGACAATCTGACACATTTTTTCCATTTATAGTCTCTATGTGATCACCCACGCAGACCATTTTGATTTGGTCCATAGGGCTACCTTCTTTGATTCGCTATTGTTTAAAAAAAAAAAAAAAAACAAACAAAAACAACACATCACAATTAGAAACATTTCCTTATGAGGTGACACGACAGAGTTTCAAGAATGTTAGTTAACAACAACATAACCATTATTTATCATTACTATTACTTATTATACCAACAGTGTGTTTTGCCTAAGATTTTCATAAAACATATTTTGGAAAGCATTATTTTTTGAAGTATTTTAATAAGCATTGAATATAAAATCAATAGAAAAAAATATGCAATCATACCTCAGAAATTAAGGCCTCCAAATAAGCTAATATTTTTGTGCTTTAAAACTGAACCCAAATGTGTCAGTAACGTGAACATTTAATTGAGTTTTGGGGTTTTATTTGAATAGCTTGACAAGAACAGATACAGAACTTCTCTCAAGTACAGCCCAAGAACATAAAAAAAATGTGTGTGATAAACTAAAATCACCTCTAGTGATAAAACTTCTACCATTTTCCTCATTAAGCTATACAGCTGCATATTAAAGTATTTTCTCTGAAATAACAATAAAGAATAAGAAATTATTCTAAATGCTGTCTCATGAAATACAAATACAAATGGTCGAAAGGTCATAAGACATAACAGAAGTTAGTATTTATAGGTTTTGTGAAGTGGAATTTAAAAAGTGAGAAAAAAAATCTTTAGAAGATGTCTATGATTTATCAAGTCAATCAAAGGACACTTTAGATTTCAGTGATTCTGTTTATTGTTGTTATATATTGTCATCTTTGTTTATCATGTGCCTAAGTTATGTAAGCCATTATCCTATGGCTATTTAATAGAAAAGCTATGACATAGTAGAATATCTTTTATTTTGTAGAAATATGAATTTCATTCTAGTATCTTCCTGAATAACATACTTTTCAATAAAGACTGATGTTGTTCAGGCTAACTTTGAGTGAGATAACAGTGAGACAAGGGAGATAAACATATTGCCACCTACTACTATAACACCTATCCTAGCTGCATAACTATCTCAGAAACCTGCTACTAGTTTATGTGCGCATGTCTGAGCCCACATATGTGCCTCCATCTGAGAGAGTCAGTGGGAAGTGTGATAGTGCTCAGTGTCCTATAATATACCGCAACGGTTTTTAGCTTCACTCCGAGTTTAACTCTTTCTAGCACTTTTTTCTTTAATTTAGATTAGAACAAAAAAGCAGATTCATGGTGAATGAAGAGAGGGGTATCATACACACACCAGAAACCCAGTCCCATATGTATTTCTCTTCCCAGGTGCTAGGATTCAAAAGCATGCCCATGAGACTCCAATTAATGTTTAGTCTTCATGTTGAATTAATTTTCATTTAGCTTTTCTTCTTCACTTGGATCCTAGTACCAAAACTGTATAAGTAATATTCATTGGCTATGTTATTTGTGTCACGTCAAACTTTTTTTTCATATGACTTAACCTTTATCATCACTTAAGGTAACTGACCAGTGATAGTCAAGCTACGTTGTCACAGTAATTAAGATACAATGATAAGCCTGTATTTCAAGCGCTCTACAGTCCATTTAGAAGCTAGGATTTATATTTCCTATGCAATGCCTAAAATTAATTGCACCACCCCATTCTATAATGTTTCATACACCAGTCAGTCATGCTTCAAGTTCTACTGTTATTCTCTGAAGGGCTAATTTGATTCCATAATACATTTTCCCATCTGGCCATGTACCCAAAAAACAAATCTGTGAAAGTAGAATGACACCAAATTTTGTTCTTAGTGAGGTGAAACATTACATCCTCATAGGAAAAGAACCTGCATTTCACAGTGTCAGGTTTAAAAACTGGCCAGGTTATATTTCAAACCTAGAAACTGCCCTGTTATTCAAAATGTAATAAAATTACTACAGCCCATAATAGCTTTCAACAACCCACAGATAGATAAATTTAATATTAATTGTTAATTAATAATAAAACATAACAATTTTTCAAGGAAAGTAAATATATAAACAAAACAAATTCTATCAAACTTAAAAGTAGAGACAGTCTTAATCATTTACGTAGACAAACAAGGACAAAAAAGATGCAGCTTTTACTTTTGCTTATGTATTTTCTATGCTGTTTTAAAAAAATCCTTTGGCTAAATATGCAACAGCAAAGTAAGCTCTTAGAAACTCCTTTAAACTGATGCATTCTCACAAAGACTGCACCATTTTCATTATACTGTTTATTATTAGACCAGGACAAGGACAATGATCTATTTGTTCAGACAAGCTTTATACAATTTACTGGAAATTGCAGCTTGTTCTGAAGATGTGTTGAGGGTTTTCCAGTCTGCTCCAATTATGCAGTAGTCTGTGTGATGGCTGTTCTCTCTCTCCGTATTACCAACCAAGCAAAGAGCGAGTCACCCCCTGTACAGTGCTGCACATGCAAACTTTAATCACTGAAGCACTGCTTTCAACACCTTCTTCTTAAATGCCACATAAGCAGCAGCATGACTGAATGTTATGGGCCGCATGGATGCTACCACTAGAAATTCAGAGTTCTGTGTCTGTAAGCATAAAAATGAGGCTATGATTTTGCCAAAATGCTTACTGAAACCTCCACTGCATCTCGACTTTCTCAAGTGTGATCTCAATCACATTTTTCCACAACAAAGACAAGCAAACGTATTTCTAAACCACGTCTTGTTTTATATCCATGGTAGCTAAGGAACGAATAGAGACTACAATCTCTCCATACAAGAAGCTCTGTTTAAAATAGCAATGAGAACAGCAGTTGGAGCAGTGGTAATCGAAGATAACTGCCAATGCCTCACTAATAATGGATAATTGGAGTAGATTAGAGCAAAGCATCTAAAAAAGGCAAAAAATGTGATTAAGGGTCCTAATACCTAGTCTAGCAGGAAGCGTAGCATCGTTTCCTCAGCCTCCACTTGTCTCAAAACATACTATCTGGAGGTCATATAGAAGATGAGGAGGAAGGCAAGTGTGATTAATATATTGTACATGTTACTGCCCATAGTTGCAACTCAAGTTGTGGTAAATTGTGTTAATCCATATCCTTAGCACCTTTTAATTCACCCTACCTATCTAAGGCAAAAATATTGGAAAGCTGAAAAAGCACTATACTTGCACTTAGTCTTATACAGCACAAATGCTTCTGCCTTGTGAACAGTCATAGACTGAAAGAACATGATCTCATTATCACATGAGTGACAAGGGTTCTATAAGCACCTAATCAACGACATCAGAAAAATCACTTAAAAAGGGAGGGGGCAGACTCAAGCATCTAACACCTACCACCTCAGGATAGGTCAGGAAATACAATGGCCACATTCTAAAGCTGATACACATTACGGAAGCAATGAACAAATGAACTAATTTTGAATGACAGGCAGTACAGAAATAGCTGAACTAATTTTGAATGATGTACCCTCAAGAAAAGCGACTATTTTTTACTTACCATATATATTATAATTAAAGATTTTTTAGTTTTAAAGGATCATTAAACCAATAATTAACCTGTTACAGTAACAGAAGCTTCTATAGGACAATGTATTTAACTGGTATTTGAATTTACCTTTATAAACGGGCAGCCCGTTCCATTGTCTGTAATGGTAAGCCCAAGCACATCATCAGTTTTAAGAATTTCCACTTCTTTTCGTTGTCCTTTTATGTGGGCAAATATGAAATCTTCAAGGCCAATTTGTGCACCTAAGAGCTTGTCCATATCGGCTTTATGAGTGTTCAAAGTGCAAAACATAATCTGTGCAGGAGGCAAGCAAACACATTATCTTTAGTAGTATATTAGGTTTGGTGAGCTTCATAGGAAGGTAAAAGGAGAGCACAGTTCTGGCCTCTCTGACACATCCATAGCTGAAATTATGATAACTCTCCTTCTCCAGCTGTCCCAGGGGAGGTAACAGTCTCCATCCATGCACACGACAGGAAGCATCAATAGCTCAAACTCTGCAGACAGGAGCTGGCAGGGAGCAAAGGAAAGAGGCAAATCTGTGTGAGCCGCCTTTCACAGCCTGTGTTAGCACACCAACTCTGACACAGGCACCTTGAGCTAGAGCAGAACAGCTTGTTCCACAGGTGACAGTGAGCAAACCAAAGAGCCACCACCATCTTTTGCTTCACCATTCCCCCACCTCAAATTCCACAGGATTCAAACATCACTAAGGATTGCTTTAAAACATAACTGCTTGAAAGCAGTTTCATGGGAAAAAAAAAAGTTTATCAAAGCAAAAGGGTTGTGAGACAGCATGAAATGTTTTATATTGCTCCACGTGTTCCCCCATTAGCTAGGAGCACATTGTCTCCAGTGGGTTTACTTAGCTTCCCACCCCTTCTCCAGCATAAGTGGGGGTCATCTCTGTTCCAGCTTAGTAAAAAGCAAGGCTTAAGAAAAAGGTCAAATTGGTTCTTTATAAATCAGCCTTTCTGAACGATTTCCCTTCAGCACTGAGTGTTAGGCACCCCTTTTTCTCCCTACATTTACGCTACTAGTTCTTTATTGTCCTGGGCATAGGCAGGATGAGACTAACCCATCTGCACAGTGTTAGTCTCAGGGACAGTAGACGATGCTTTTGCCTACCATGGTGCTGCATGGAAGAATCTGGCCAGTCCGGGCAGGCTCCAGGCTTTCTGCTTTTTAAGTACAGACTGTACTGAACAGCCTAGCCAAAAAAACAAAAACAACCAAACCCAGTGCTCTCCCTCACGGCCAGAGTAACTACCCCTGCCCGACTCCTTTCCAAGCTGTAGCCAGAGAGGAGTGAGGGCTGTGGGAGGCCCCACACAGCCACCTCCTGGGCAGCACCCAAGAGCAGCAGCCAAAATAAAGAAACTCTGCTCTCCAAGAGAAACTTGGACAATCCCTAAAATCTACTTCACTGAGGCAAAGATCATCCCTAAAGACCATCTTTCACATGTAACTGGAAACAGGGGAAGAGGAGGAGACTTGCCACCCCGTTTGGTTCTTCAACAGGGGTGGCAAAGCCACAGCTGCAAACCATCACAAAAAGGCTCTGCTGCCAGGAGTATGCCCATGGTTCTGACAGGAAAAGAGACAAAAGTAGATACTTTTCTACCCCCTGCCTATATCTGCTGGACATTATTTTCCTTCAGAGCACAGCTTGGACCCCCTTGTAGCCCATTGCCTACACCAGCTCCAAATTAAGAAGTAGTAAAAGCAGTGCCAACACATGAAAAAAAGAACACAGTGGGAAGCCAGTCTAGCATTTGAGAAAAAACAGCAGCAGGATGTCACTCCGTGTCCTTCATCTTTGCTACGGCTGTAGTGGCAGTCCCTGGGGAGCGGCAGGCCAGGCCAGCTGACCCAAAACCCAGGCACAGACCTGTGCCCGCAGCCTGCCAAACCTCCCAGTGCTTCACTGGAAATGGAGGGTGGTCTCCTTCCACCTTCCCAGCTTCCCTCACTGCACTTGCAAATGTTACAGGGTTTTCTGCACAAGAACACTTCAACTGCCTTTTCTTTCCTTCCAGCATCACTGGATGACAGCAGAAAAAATTAAATGAAAGTCACCAACCTATTCAAGTCTATTCCAGGTCAAAAGAAGAGTGCATACTTTTCCTAATGTATTTCACAAAGGGCATTTAAGTTTCTGAAGCTTTCTAGAACTTAGATTCTGTAACTATTGTGGGCTTTGGTTTTAAAAACTGAAATTTTAGTAGTGAGATGGTATTTATTGATGAGGAGGGGCTTGTTTAGTGGTTGTTTAAAAAACAAGACAAAACAACCGAACAGCCCTATTTCAAAGGCTAATTGCTTGTCTCATATAATCCATCAAACATCCATTGCAATCTAATGCCTTAACAATGATAGCACAGCTTATAATAGCACAGCCCTTAACAAACATTAGTTTTATTCTCTCAGGTAATGAAAAGTTTTTCAGTTAACCAATACTCAAGCAGTAACATCACCTAGAGAAACTCAGCTGGCTGTAGGTAGAAAATTAAATTTTATTTTATAAACAATAATCTCTAATCATCAGCATTTTTTTTTAACCAAGAAGGTTCAATTCAAAAAGACTACATAAAGTTCATATATATGTTTTCAGCTCTCTCTCAATCTATGCAGTAACTTGGCCAGTTTACAAATGCAACTCAGTTCTTATTCTTACAAGGAACAAAAAGCATTATGTCTTTACATTTTAGACATTAGCATCCTTCATCTGACCTTGTCAAACAGACAATCATCTAGTAACTACTGTCACACTTCTGAATAGATAAAATTGGCAACAGAGCAGAAATGTGATATTTAGAAACTCGATCCAGAGTTTCTCTATTTAGACCTTCATCTGGATGGCATTCCTACTACAGCCTATAAGTCTGCAGAATTTTCTGTGAGTCAGTTCTATGCTAACCACAAGGCTGAGAGAGCATCAGCCAGTCAAAAATAAAACTGAAATCATTCTGTATCCTCTGTAGTGAACAACTGCTTTTTCTCAGAACAGATATATGCGGAGAGTAATGTACTAAACATGTATCTACCCAGGATAATATACAATTACACCATCTATCAGCTAGAGCACAGCTTTATTTGTGCATGACTGAGATGTCAATTTAAAAATTACATTTTTTCATAGATTTTACTTGAGTTTGATATAGGTACCCAATAACAGCTTATATACTTAAATACTTAAACAACATCTGCTATAGTACACCTTCCATTCACTGAAATCTTGGTATATTTTTAATAGTAATTTTCTTACCCAGAAATTCAAGACAAAAATTCAATGTGAAATTTTCATTGTTAAGTCTTTTCTCTGTCTTCCTACCCTCAACCTTCACATGCATTTGATCTTTAACTCAGCATACCAGCGCTGTGTCATTTCATGTCAACTTTAGCAAGAAATTATAAATCATAAGTGCTACATCAGTAACGAAGTATCTAGCATACCTTCTTCACTGATTCGGCTGGCAGGGACTGGGGGTTTGTGCACAACCTTATAAAACAGGTTTGTCAGATAAGATTACTAACAGATTATTCCCTGCCTCAGTATTTTCAATAGGAAGAGACTACATTAGCCAATAAAACTGGGGTTCCACTGTGCGTTATATAAAGGAACTATATTAGCTAAGAAGAAGAGGGTTACAGTATATGCTATATAAAGTATATATGCAGTACCACATTGCATACCCTATATAAATTACATTTGTATCTTCCATATGAAGCCTACACCTTGAGAAGAACTCAAAAATAAGTTGACTGACAGATGACATACTCAGAAGCTATTAAAAGTGCTTTTAAAATTGGTAGGTCTTGGATGACTTTACAGAGATCATAATCACTTTCTGTATTTAAGAGGTGAGGAAACGAGAATTCTACTTCTGAGCAAGATATAACACCCACTGACATCCCTATATAGGTAGACATCATTACATCAAGGAATCACCAACACATTTTCTAGATACTTTACTCAATTTATCCTCCCTGGGGAAAATGTAGGAGCCTTGGCTAGCTGCAGCAACAGGAAGAATAACCAAGTCCTCCAACTTCTAGTGTGCTTTTGGTACTCTATCAGGTATTCAACTTTGCCTCCCCAGGTACATTCAAAGTACTATAAAATAAGCATTCAGTGTTTGATTGTTCTTTTTTTAAACCCAGAGCACACAAGAATTACAGCGTAAATTCTTCCACACAGCTTAAAAGTATTTGAAAACCAGATCATTGACACAGCAATACAGGTGTGAAATTGAAGTACTGCTTAGGGGAACAGCAAGCAAACAATTGTTGCCATAGGGTTGGGAGGAGGTGTTTTGTAGGGAGTGTTAAGTTTGTTCATTTAAAGTCTTCAATCTGTAAACAAGATTGTGAACAATTATTTTGATAGATAAGCATACACTCTAAAACTTTGAGCATTGTGGTGATGAGGATTTCACAAGCTGACCCTTTCCTCTAACCTCCTAAAATACACTTCAGATTTCTTCTTGTTATAAGGTCACTTTTATTCAGAAACCTAAGTTTCAGCAGTGGCTTAGTTTTCAGTATTCTTTCATAAAAGTTTAAATTGAACAGGTTTAAATCAAATATGTCTGTGAAAGTTTAATGTGGCACAGCTTCATAGTATAATTAACTGTTTAGTATGAGGACGCAAGGCCCAGGGAACAACAGCCCGCCCAACCACAAGCTCAGCAGCTGAACTCTTGTTACGAGAAGAGGCAGAGGGAGATGCATTTCTGCCCTTGGTGTTACCAGGAAGGTCTCCATTTTCCTGTATGCCCTTTATGAAGCAAAAATCCTTCCACTGTGAAAGAAACCCCAATCTCCATGGGCTCTTAACAGACACACCCGCTGAGCATTCAACTTACCTCACTAGCCCCACCATACTTCACCTTCCAAAGCAAACAAAATAATCAAAAGTGCAAATTATGAGTACACAAACTGAAAGCCCATAGAGCCTCTACAGTTTATCATTCCCTTCTCAGATGATCAGGAAATACCCCTGCTATAGTTGGACTTTCAATATCATTGTTCCTGGTACCCAATTAGCTACTTCAAATACTTTAAAGCCCTACAGGCTTTAAAAGGTGTGCTCTCACAGGAGCACACCACCACCAAATGCTTTTAACAGGCCCACATTGTCCTTTGGTCAGTGCTCATTTATTTATCACACTGGCTGCACTTTGCATTTTAACTCTTACAGGGAACATAACACTCCCTGCTACATTTCCCAATAGTCACAGTGGAGTAGTCATCCTAAATGGCCAAGACCACACACAAATACTTTTTCCAACTACTTTTTCTACTTCATCCTCTATAGAAAAAAAATGAGGAGATATTTGTATTATTTATGCAAGTAGAAACATACACATAACTGTGTATGGGTTGTGTTGCTAGTTAAGAATTGCATCTGGGGGTTTTTTTGGTGGTTTGTATTTTTTTTTTTTTTTTTTTTTTAGCTCTGTGCTTCCTTGTTGAAATCCTGTTGAAGAAATTAAGTTAAAAGTCAAGAACAATGAGATCTACCTCAAACAGCACTCATATAAATGATATAGGCAATTCATTGCTAGAAGCCATCCTCACTCCTTCTCCCTGAAGAACATTCACATTGAACCAGGAAAAGAAAAAATACCGGTCATGGTAAAGGTCAGAGAGGTAGGCAGAAATGCAGGTGAATGTCAGGTTCAAAAGAGATAACTGAGATATATATTCACCTATGAAGACAGATAAAGAATAAAATACCTAGGCAAGAAAAGATGAGTATAGGAAAAGTTTCAAAAAGCTGCTGTTATGGCTCACTCCTTCACAGATGCCTACCAAACATCACAGGAGTGGAAGAGTGTCCCCTTTGAAGCTATACCTGTCTTGTTCTGTCCCCATCCCACCCTACTCATGATCCAGGTCTGCCCACAAGTTTTTGTCAGTGCCTGTCCAACAAATACTGTATTTTATACAAGCTTCTTTCTGTCACTGTTGGCAGTCAATCACAGATCCTGGAAAGGATTCTCCAGCAGAAGCTGAACTCAGCTGGTCCTGCGAGATATGATACAAAGAGGAAATGAGATGCTGTAACCATGTGGGGTCGAAAGGAGAAGTGACAGACGACAAGTATAGCTCATCCTGAACCATACTAAAACACTTAAATAGGATCCAAGAATCCATACCCTTGTCTACACTGCAGTAAACTCACATATCCTATTAAATGTATTCACTTCTGCAACAGTTATCCAAATGCTCTCTACACTGAGCTCTTCCCCTCCCTCCCCCTCCCTATTTTCCACCGAAGCCACCACAGGGCAGAGATCTCTTTGATAGTACCTGTTTCCGAAGGCATTCAGGTATCACACTGCCCATAGGCTTCAGCATAGCTAGGTCACAGAAACTTTCCTAGACAGATAACACCTACAAATGGCATTTGAGTACCTTACTGTCCTTCAGTTTGATGAAGTGCAGCTTCTGGCATTATTCTTTACACCACACTGTCTGTCCAAAAGCAGCTTTAATAAATAGATCATACCATTTAAAATGTCTAGTCTTTCCTTACTTCCAGCAATCTCAGCAGTGGCTAATATTTTCATGTTTCATGGCACTCCTTGCTATTCACTGATCCCTCCTATTTTATCTTGTCTACCCAAAATTTTGTTGCAAAACTCTCTGGTCCAGGTTCTCCACTCTCCTGTGACACATTTACACCAGGAAATATTTTTGATCATTATTTTAATTTCATACAACTTAAGTTTCTTAAAACCATATGAATTTCTTGAGTGTAAGATTTTAAGTTCAGTCCCTCCAGCAATAATTCTCTATCCTTTTTTACCAATAAATTATAAAAAAAAAAAACAAAAAAACAAACAAAAAAAAAAACAACAAAAAAAAAAAAACAGACAAACAAAATGCCAAATGTGAATGGGACAGTAGAGAGAAAAAGAGAAAAGAAGAAACCTCTCTAGATTAGGACAAGACTGGCAATAGATGCCCATGAAACATGTTGTTCTTCCTCTAAAGCCTTTGGGGGTGTCAGATTATACATCTAGGAGAAATGGGAGCACACCATCCATACAAAATTGAATTTCCTGGTGAACACTGTTCTTTCTCAAGTTGGTGAAGCCAAAAGACCAGTAGCAAAAGTTCAACAGTGAAAGAAAGAAAAGTAGAATAGAAGATATTCTAGCAGTTATGAGAACTTGAAAGTAAAAGGTATAACTGAAGATGGAACAAAACAAAAGGGGAACAACAGCTCAGTATGGAAAGAAAACAGAGAAGCAGACGGTCAGAAGGCAGCTGGGAAGGTCTGGGACATAGGTGCATTGCCTGGCAGTGGTACTGGTTACTTAATGCACCAGTGACTGGTTAAACTGTATTCACTGCTTCTGCCACTTTTATTTTAAAATTAACTGTTTGAAATGCTGCTAGGTCAGGCCCCAGGAAACTGTCAGAACAAAGTCTGTAGTAGTAGTCTTTACTACTTGAAAAGAGCCTGCTACAAATAAGAAAACAAGTAAAGCTGTTTGGCCATATACAGAGGTAAGGAAGTGTTAGCACTTTGTTTCAATGTGTCACTCAGGTTAAGGTTCATAGAACCACGTAGGAAGAACCTGATATGGCCGCTATCTTATAACTAAGAGAAAACAATGCATTTACAAACAGAAATGAATCATTATACAAACAAACGTTTAAAGTTTGGCTCAGAAAAAAAAGATCAAAAAGGCAGCAGTGTTAAAAAAAATCCTGTTATAGATTTAAATAACCTCACTTGAACAGTGGGCCTTTTAAGAGTAATCACCTGGCAAATCAGAAAACTTTCCAAACATCACATGCAGTTGGAAATTTAAAATGTAGTCAGATTTAAAGCATTTATACCTCCCCCCATTGCCTTTATTCTTGGTATTTACCCTCATGGGTCCATACTTTGGTTGTTTGATTTTTTTTTTTTTTTTCTTTAACGAATCACTACAGTCTATAATTCCTGCACTGGAAATAATTATTCACTCAACTGCGATACAAATGATTTGAGCCAGTGCTCAAGAGCCGTGTTACACGGCAGGCTGGCAACAGGTTAAGAGACACTAGAAATACTTTGGTCAAAATGCCCATTGGTTTTCCGTGTAAAAGTTAAATGCAGTTATGCTTATATCCTTTCCTGTATGATAACGCTCACCTGAAAATAGCAAAAGAACTTTTATTTCCACACTCCCCCCCCAAAAAACAAAACAAAACAAAAACGGAAAATATCCATGTTCGCAAAAGTTTGCGAAAACAAGGCGCAGGGGCAGCGGCCGCCGCGCAGACCCGGCCCTACCTCGGCGGGCTGGATGCAGAAAGCCTCGGCGATCTTCGCGTAGAGCTCGCGGGCGCTGCCGAAGCCCTCCACGCGGCCCGTGGGGCTGCCGTGCGCCAGCTGCGTGTGGAACTGCAGCCGCGACACAGTCGGGGCCGGGGCCGGGGCCGGGGCCGCCGCCGCCGCCTCCGCCGCGGGGGCCGGGGCCGGGGCCGCCGCCTCGCTCTCCACCAGCTTGACGGTCTCCTTGGACTTGTCCTTCTTCTTGCTCCTCAGCCCCAGCGGCATCTTCCGCGCCTGTGACGGGCTCCCGCCGCCCGCCCGCCCGCCCGCGCCGGACTCTGCCCCCGGCGCCGCCCCGGCCCCGCACGGCCCCTCACGGCCATGCCGCCGCCAGGTGCGGCTGGGCCGGGCCCGCCCCGCCCCGCTCCCCGCGCAGCTCCCCGCGCTTCGCCCCGCTCCCCGGCGGCTCGGGGGGCAACGGGCCACGGCCCGGCCCTGCCCACGCCCCCACACCACCAGCCCCGGTCGAAGCGGGGTCGCACACCGAGGACCCCCACAGCCCACCCTGGAAGCCACAAGCGGCCGTAACTAAAGCAGAGGAACAGGGACTTGGGTCAGCAAGTTATTCATACAAATAAATAATCTTTCCCATCCCTGATGGTGAATGGGACAGCACCAAGAATGCCGAGTTTGCCAAAGCCTGTTACGGCCTATTTTCTGACCCCTTCAAGGACATCTCTTCCACTTTTTTCTACTTGGGCATTATATAAAGTGTACACTGTGAAGTGTACTTACATACCATTAAAGTGGAAAAGTGTAAAAAGTTTACCATCTTTCCACTCACTAGTTCAGGAATTTCTACCAATAAGGAAATATTAAATATTGATCAGAATAGGTTTATATCCTCCAAGGATTAGTAAAGCAACAGCCATATAAAGCAAAGTTTAAGAGGCTTCCTATTGAACTGGACAACAGCTTTGTAATACTGAGATTTAATATATATTTGAAAAATGTATTTTCTAACATTTTGAAGATTTAAAATATTTCCTTCTCCACCATGGAATAGAGAAATGTATTTTATGGAATGAGTTGGTTGTTCACAAGTTACAGAAGACATCTGTGCTCCAATCTAAGTACACTCACCTCAGTGGAATTGCTCTATTTTCACTGGTGTACTGAATCCACTCAAGATGTGAAGAGTGAAAATCCCATGCAGCAACATCCAGCACTTCTAAATGAATTGGCTATAAAGCTGCAGAGAGAAGGAGCATTGACTTACCGCATCTTCTAACTCACAGAATAAAAAAGATAAACCACTTCTTAGAAGAAGAAAAAAAAAAAAAAAAAAGTGTTCTGGCACACGGAGTCAGACCAGGTAGGCACAGAGAAGTGAATTATTAGGAGGCAGCCCACAGTCAAAAGTTCTTAGCATAGCTAGTCAGAGAGTACTTGGAACACCTCATAAAATACATACAACTTTCAAGCTGCTCATATTGTGAGGAAAAAAAAAATGGTTTGAAGCCAGTTGGATCTCAGTCTTTGCAGATAGCATGGGGTAGATTTAACTGAAAACTCAAAAATGCTTAACTTTGATCCGATTCTAAGACTACTGAATTCAAAATTATTAATTTTCTAGTAATTTCCACCAATAAAAAAAAAAACCACCACAGAATAAACTGACTTTCACAATTTAATAGTTGACTTCATAGTCCAGTTTGAAACCAGAAAACTTAAACTGAAGATTTCTCTGACCTGTGTGTAACTTTCCCCATTATTGGAATGCAATTCAGACAGCACGCTGCCTTAGGTTGGATGAGATTGCAGTGAGATTAAATGGAATAGATTAAATAACAGTATCAAACTGTTCATGTTCATTCTAATATTTAGGGGATTTTGCTGTTTTGCAATTTTAAATGGGCAATTTCTTTTGAAACAATGTCTTTTTTCATTTACTAAAATGTAGTACAGTGGAACTGGTGACATTGACAAGTATTTGTCTTGTCTCTACTGAACCTGATGTCTACCAACTCATTCCTTCTCTTCTGAAAAGATAGCTGAACCAATGTCAAAAAACAGTAAGTACTGTTTACAATCATTACTGATGTTAACAATTTAGTTAATGTAAATGAAAAGAGTCACATTTCCGTATAATGACATACATGGGTTGATTTGTTTTATTTTAAAAACTCGGACATTGACATAGTCCTAATTTAGATATCGGTTGCAAAACTTTCTTCAATGAAAGTGTTAATGCTTCCATGTTTCATATGGAAAAGGATGGAAAAAGACAGCTGAAGTTGTACAAGAACTATGCTGATCCTCCTTACAGCTTGGAGCAACAGCCTCAGCTTTTAATTGTGGAAAGAAAAAGTGAAGAGACCAACAGATCTGACAATGAACTGAAGATCACATTGTACTGTTCAATACAAACAGTATGGAGCATGTATATGCTATCGTTATTTACATGATGTAACAGATGAAAATAAACCTTTTTGTTGTTTAAATCAGAGGAACATTCCACATATGCTAAATTATTCTTAAAAAAACAAACCTAGAAAAGCATCTATGTGAAGCTGTCATAGCTTTGGCAAGAAATGGTAAAGAAGTGTTCAGCACTCAGTTTCACCCGTTCACTACTGCTACATATACTTATTTTTTGCTAAACTGTGAATGCTGTTTATTAATATTGCTCTGAAAACAGATTAGCAGTTTCAACCATTCAGATTTAACCAGCATTACATAGTGTTGACCAAGCAATCTGTAGAGCTAGAAAGTAGTCAGATTGCTGAGAACCTCAAAGAAAGAAACCTGTAATGGATACAAGCCGTTTTCGCCAACTACAATCAGTCCTGCTCTCAGGCTCCCTTGAACATGTACCCTCTAGGGAAGTTATCTGTCACCATTAACTAAAACAAATTAAAACTAGATCATGAATCCAAAGAAGCCTCCAGCAATTCAGGATAGCTAGAATCCAAAAATTACTTAAACTTCACTTTTTATAAGTGACATCAGAGTTAACAATTTAAAAAATGTTAATAATCAATTATTAGCCTTGGTTTTAGAAGGAAAAATTCACCATGTACTAGAAAAAAATGGAAAAATGGATTTCAGTCCTTTTATCCTATGATTATATTAGACATTGCACTTACCACATGCTTTACTTTCTCAGACAAAGTACACAGTTCAGAATTATGGCATGCAACAGCCATAAAGTTTGTGGGGAAAGTATGTGCAATCAGAGTCATGTTACTGCATATGAAATGCCGCAGTGCTATACTGCAGACTATAACTGTCACATATATATATACATATATATATATTTTACGTGTATTGAACCTGTGAAGATCTTACCTGAAGCATATTACATCTTTCTGGTCATTCATGTTCCAAATGAAGCAATCGCTTCAAAGAATTACTGGTATGACCAGAGAACAAAGAGCTTTTTTAAGAACTTTCAAGACCTTATCTGGTTTAGTCTAATGAAAATAAGACTGACAAGAGACATAGCTGGTGTTTATATCTATGATAGCATTAAATTGATATAAACTAACAAAAGAATGTTGATGAAAATAAAACTGAAACTTCCTACTCATAAATATTAAAAACCATTTTTTAAACCAGAGGATACTGCAAATTAAGGCCTTTCAATAAGATTGTATTTCCTCCTCCATTTTAAGACCAAAGTTCAAATAGGACTGCCTGTGACAGGAAGGGCCCAAACTCCATTACCAAAACTTACTGATCTTCTGAGAGTTTGTCCATGCTACATTAAGTATTCTTATTTTGGCTTTGACACATGAAAAACATCAACTAGTATAACCACCCTCTGAAAGTCCATGCAGCAACAATAAACTCACTTTGCACACTGAATTCAGTTTTGCAATCCTGACTCAACAGGGAGCAGAGGGGGATCCCAGGGAATTTTATCCTGCTTCCTATTACTTTTAAAATCAGTTTGTTGGTATATGAGGAAAATAAAAATACATAGTTTTCCTGGATCGCTCTCAGAAGTTGTTTGAGGTCATTATTACACTTGGCCACAGCTTTTCTGGCAAGGGTTGCTTCTCACTGAACCCAGCTTATCAACCTTTCTTTGGATATAAATATAAAGCAGTTGAGACACTTCTTCGGAGCATGCCATAAAGTACTTATTCAGGGAAACGCTATGTTGTATTTCAAGAGCTGGTTGGGTAGGGATTTTGTTTTTTTTAATTATGTAGGGCAGCAGGAGTGTGGAGATGATAATTTGTCCTTGATAAAGCAATCAGGCATGACTAACGAGATTGTTATTGTATAGCTCCTCCCTTGGGTAAGCCAGTAATTCCAGGAGAACAAAACAAGCACAGGCCAGTTACACCTTCTAGACCCAGAGGGAGCAACAGTAGATTTCTACTTTCACTCTTTAAATAATAGAAAAATTAATTGGAGGAGCCAGAAGGAAAAAATCATGCCATCCAACAGTCTACTGGTGAGCAATCTGACAGATGAAGAGCCAAGATTCTGTACTTTGTGCGGAGATTAGTACTGCCATTTGCCCAGTTTGCATGCCAAACAGTAAGTGAACACATGAATACCCTGGTTCTACAGGATTTGTTCATTAAGCAATATAGTGAAAACTATTACATGTCAGCTGTAAAGGAGGACTAGCATTTAGTGACTGGAAAACTGGCTCAATTATATTTACAGTAGCATGTCCATGTCCTGTATTTTTTAGACCTAGCATATGAATTAAAGTGCACAGAGTTTTACCCTGAATCATAGCAAGTTTCACTGGTGGGGTAAAACCTATTCTACCCCCAAAGTATGTTACCAGTGAGTCAGACTAGCACGTAAGATCTGCATGCTAGAAAGGAATGGAATGCATTTAGTTTGTCAGTTGTCTAGTGACCTTCAGATCTGCCTAGGAGCTTCATCAACTATCTAAACTAATAAAGGGAGCTAAGTGTCAGCATGAGAGCTGTCACAACCACTGTGACCTGGAGCTCTGGAAGTGGATCCCCATGGGACTGATACTCCTGAAGTCAGGGAAAGTGACTCCAGATCTGGCAGGGACTGACCAGATCTTCACAAACATACTTCTGTTCTTCTCCACAATCATTTGAATGTAGTGTCTTTCCCTTCCATTCTGCATTCCGCTTTTTCTGCCATCTGAAGTACAGAAACCATTTAGTCACACACACCATTCTCTCAAACCCCTATCTACGAAGTACTTGCTATGGGATAATCCTGTCAGCTGGACAAACAGGTCATTATCAAGTATGCAAGTGGCTAAAGCAGCAAAATAACAGTCTGTCACGAAGGGATGAGACACGTGATTAACAAGCCCTTACAAAGACTACAGACTTTACTCCTTCAGCTCAGTAGCACCCCAGATTCCTAGAATCACATTTTAAGACTGCATCATCACATTAGTGAGACCAAGTCATTGAGCTGCAAAAGCATCTTAAGGGCGTAAAGATTTGGTGTTTTTGAGGACTAAAATATTTTGAAAGACTCAAGGGTTATAGGCTAAGAATAAAAAAAGTTGTAGATATGTCTAGGATCATACAGCCTTAACTAAAGGCCAAAGAAAATAAGGTTTGGAAATCACTATTGTCTTTCTCGCTCAATAAAACCTAAATACCAGTCAGGTGCAGCCAGTATGTGTCAAAAAAAACCCCCACAAAGCACGACTCATTAATAGAGGAAGTTTAGTTTATGCAAGCATAGGGCTAGTGGTACTTACCAAAAAGTAGAACTGATTCTTGGAGAAATTCAACTCCCTTTCCAGGCTGCCAACTTATTTTGGAACAGGCTGCCCCCCCCCCCCCCCCCCCAAAAAAAAAAAAATCCACAACTAATAGCAGATTACCCAAGACAATGGTCTCCTCCAGTCTCTAAGCAAAACTATGCAAGGTCAAGAACTCTATGGCACACTGATACCTGTGCACAGCTCAACCAGGTCTTTAAAACCAAGCCAGCTACGGACCTCTTCTTCACCCATGCTTTGGCTCTTTAGCATTAAAGGTACAACTGGTATGAGCTGGAATGAGCTTCATTCATTTACAGCACTATGCATTGATCCGATGGATGCCTCCTCACTGTGCTTGGATTTTTGAGAATCAGACATGGATACTGTTTTGAGCATTTACTAAAAATTCTAGAACTATCACATCTGAGAATTAGAACACCGATAATCTCATTTGACTGATCATCATGGTACATATTGCTCATCTTCAGCACTGTGTGTGAAGTTTGGACTGAAGGTCACAATGAAAATAGGAGTGAAGTCTAGAAGAGGACATAGGAATGAAGACAAAGCTTCCAGCCTATAAAAAGCAAATGGAAGTGAGTACACACAAAGTTGCAAGATGAAGGTGGTAAGAACAACAGTGGAGACCCAACCTCAGTTAGAGAGTCTGTTATTTCAGTAACAAAGTAAACAGGTCAGGACTCAAAACCAACCCAAAACCACAACATCTGTTCAACACACCACAAATGGGCTTCAACAAGTTTTCAGCATAGATAATAGAAAAAAAAGCTCAGTGGGAGAGTGGAATACTAATATCTTCATGACATCAGAAAGCCTGCTCTGGAGCAATCACAGAGTACCATTGTATGGCAGAAAGGGGAAACGGTTGTGATGTAGCTTGCCCTACTCTTCCAACAGCTTGAGGTTATCAGAAAGCTTGATGTTGGGAAGATTAAAAAAAGGTTCTTCAGAAGTAGATGTTTTCACAGACTTGTTGAATGAACTCCTCCAAAGTAACCAAATTACTTTTGCTTTCTATGTATGGCATTTAAGAAATCTTCAAGAGATCAAAATATCCTCCTCATCCCAACCTGGACTCATGAATGTCCATTTTATTTACATGTATTTCAGTAGTTATAGATATAGTAGGTGACGGAGTATTTGCTTCCTTCTCTCAAGCAGCCTTTATTAAATAAAGTGTTTTTTAAAACATAGCTTTTAAGCACATTTTTTAATTAGAAAAATATTATTTTTTGTGACCCCTGGATTAGATAGATATTGATGCTCCCTCTCATACTCTGAAGTAATTCCATGTGTTTTTTTCTGAAACATATACTTTGTTGCCTCTCCATAAGAAAAGAAATACAAGCATTTCATACCAGTCCTCTAGTTCTGTATTTTGAGCATGAAAACAGTTTGAAAAGTTTAGTTTGCTATACATATATATATACACCTCTAAATACACAAGATACTGCAATTCCTCTATTTAACACTAATCCTCTTACCTGAAGATGGTTACAAAAAATAGTCCTAGTTGCTGTAACTTTTTTTTTAACAAGTTGGACTATGGTTACAAGATCCTGGATTACAAAATACTCAATTCCATTAGCTTTTAAACTGACAAACAGGTATTTTATGATGATATGCTTTTAAAGTTCTGTAGCTTATAGCATCTGCCATCATAACAAAGAGAAAGTCAAAACCCAACTTTACACTTTTTACTTAAAAACCACGTAAGAAGTGCAATATGGAACATACTGAAATGGAAGTTTTTTGAACAAACAATAATATATAGTGTTAACGATATGCATAAGCACTAAGCAGCAAATTTTCTCCCTTTGTGATACTGCTCCAGCAATTGTTAAGTTCTTTGTAGAATAAGGACTACAACTAACTGACACTGTTAAGAAGAGATCTGCAGTTGAAAACCTGACTCTAACAGTATCTCCTAGAAATTCTATTCCTTTGAGTAATAGAAATGGGATTCTTCTTGTGCTCATTAAAAAGTGATTGTAAATTAAATCCCAACCTCCATATGATTTACTTACCTGCAGAAAATCACATATATAAAGATAACACTGCTATTTCTTAAGTTACCTAGCAGAGAAGGTAACTAAATTTCCAAAAGCCTTACAGCAAATCTTACGTATTTTCTTATGAAGAAAAAAAAAAAAAACAAACCACAAAATAAAACCCAAACCAAAAAAAACCCCTTTCAAAGTGTTGTTAAAGCACTGTAATATGGTTTTAAACTCAAGTAACAGATCACGCCCACAAGGCATTTCTTTCACCAAAATCATGCCACAATCAAGGGAACCAGCCCTATTACTATATTATAAAACTAGACTATTACAGAGGGCTCTCCATTTCCCTATGTGCCTTTTAACTCCAGACAAGTAATTTGTATTCGAAATTCAAAAAGGACTCAATACAAGCATATGAAAGTTTATGGGCAACCCTATCCCACTTTGTGTCTTAAGCAAACTTCCCTTTAGCTAGAACCTGGGCTTTTCCTTCTTCATGGGAGTAAAGTTCAGCCTTTGACAATAATTGAGATCAGCATGATCTTTAAATATCTGTGCTAGCCAAATGCTTTTAGTGTTCTTCGTGCATCTTTCCACTCGAGCATAGACCTACTCCCTAGGGATTCAAGCTGTCACATCAGTACCACCCATATTTGGGCTAAGCCTCATTTGCAGAACATGGCCCATACCACTGTCTCGTGAAAAGTGCAAGTCCAGGTTCACAGAATCATTTAGGTTGGAAAGAACCTCTTGGAATCATGTAGTCCAAGATCTCTGCTCAAGCCAGGTCAGCTAGAGCAGGCTGCCTGCGACCACGTCCAGTCAGGCTTTGAGTATCTCCAGGGATAGTGACTCTTCAACCTCTCTGAGCAAACAGTTCCAGTGTTTGACCACCCTCACAGTAAAAAAGTGTTTTCTTGTATTCAGACGGAATGTCCAGTCTTTTAACTTGTGTCCACTGTCTCTTAGTCCTGTCACTGAGAGCTACTGAGAAAAGCCTGACTCTCCCATCTTCACTCCCTCCCATCAGGTATTTATATGCAGTGATAAGATCCTCCCAAGCCTTTTCTTGCCCAGGCTGAAGAGCTCCAGCTCTCTCAGCCTCTCATGCATGGCCCTGTGCTAGACCCGCTCCAGTAAGCTTGTCTTTTTCCTGTACTGGGGAGCCTAGAACTGGAAATTACTCCAGATGCATCCTCATCAGTGCTGAGAGTAGGTAAGAAGGATCATCCCCTGCTCAACCTTCTAGCAAAGCTTTGGCCTTTGTTGCCACAAGGGTGCATTGCTGGCTCACCATCAGTTTGTTGTCCACCAGGACATCAAGGTCTTTCTCAGCAAAGCTGCTTTCCAGCCAGTCAGCTCCCAGGGTGTACTAGTGCCTTGGGTTATTCCTCAGGGAGCAAGACTTCGCTGTCAACACTTTGTTGAACTTTGTGAGAATCCTCTGTCCAGCTCTCTAGCCCACTGAGGTCCCTTTGAAAGGCAGGACATCATCTAATGTTACACCAGCCACTCTTTCTAGTTCTATACAATTTGCAAACTTGCGGAGGATGAACTCCATCCCATAAACCAGGTCATTAATAAAGATGTTGAATACTGGCCCCAGTATTGAGCCATATACTATACCACTACTCACTTGCCTCCAACTGGACTTTGTGCCACTGATTATACCCTCCTGTGCCCACTCATTTGGCCAGTTTTTAATCTACCTCACTTTCCGCTTATCTAACCTGTACTTTATTAGTCTGTTAACTAAAGACAAAGTAAACAATGTGGACTGTTCTCTTGTCATCCAGAAAGCTAGTCACCCCACTGTAGAAGGCAATGAGGTTGGTCAAGCACGTTTTTCCCTTTATAAATATATGTTGACTCCTCCTGATCACCTTGTCCTTCATGTGTTTGGAAATGCTTTCCAGGAGGATTTTCTCCATCACTTTCCCAAGGACTGAGGTGAAGTCGACTGGTCTGTAGCTCCCCAAATCTTCCTTCTTGTTTTTGTTGAAGGTGGGAGTGATATTTGCTCTTTTCCAGTTTACTGGTACATCTCCCAGTCTCCATGACCATTCTAGGTAATTAAGGGTGGTCTTGCAATGGTACTAGCCAGCTCTCTCAACACTTCTGGGTGCAACTTGTCAGGCTCTCAGACTTCCAGTTTAAGTGCACCCTAATCCTCCAGCACCGAGGTTCCAGATCTCCCCTCTGGTCTCAGGGGCATGGAACTCCCAAAGGCCTGTTTTACTGATAGACTGATGCAAAGAAGGCAGTAACTATCTCAGCCTTCTGCATGTCATTTGTCACCAGCTTCCCTGTCCCATTTGACAGCAGGCCCACCATTTGCTGTTTATGTAATTGTGGAATCCCTTCTTGCTGTTCTGCCTGAAGGCAGAGAAACTATCCCATAGCAAACAGCTATTCTTGCTCCACAAGCCACGTGCCCTTTGCTAGACTCACAATGCAGTCCTCACATTCTGGGGCAATAAAGAAAATGCTTTAATTGCACTGGGGGGCAGTTCAGGAGTCCAAGCTGATTTTCCCAGTCTATGCTTTGTGCAGTGGAAGGCAACATACCAAAATGATAACTTCCATTATTTGCTATTTAAAATATTTATACATTTGTGTATTTCTACTACTATCTCCAATTTCTCTATAAATGGATAATGTTATAGATAGGGTAGGGATAAAAAATAAAGTACTTGGAGGCTCAAGTACTGTATCAGAAATATGCGGTGACTGATCAGTAAAAACTGACTATGTTTTATATTAGGCAAAATAATGAATAAACTTTTGATTAGGAAGATGTAAAATGAGTGGTTTTCCCTGTAAATTTTACTGCAGAAGCCACCTGTATGACTTGTACTTAACCCTTTTCTTCTCATGCAGCATTACAGTATTTCCCCCCCACCCATCCCACAAAACAAAACAAACAAACAAAAAAAACCAAATATTCCACTAGTTGTTACAGATTGCACTTTTAAAGCACAGACTTGCCAGTCTTCTGCATTTCCAGTGTCCTATTTAAACAGTTGACATACACAGTCTTCATTTTATGAAACTGGAAGATTTCGCCTAAGTACTTCTTTTGATGCTGGAGAAATGTTATCTGGGAAAATTACTTCAAACTCTATAATTAAGTCTCCACGTTGGTCAGGATTTTTGGGAAACGGTAAACCATATCCTATAATTCTTCTTCTCATCCCAGGCTTTACAACTTCATTTACTGTCATGGGTATGGTTCTTCCTTCTATCGTTGGCACATTGATAGAGCTGCCACACAAAGCCTGAAGAAAGATTGTATCATGAGAAAAAGAAATTGGTCAGAACTTTACTTGTACCTATAACTTAATTTGGATTATTTAGAAAAGACTGGCATTCTAAACAGTATTTCCACTGTATTCTACTAAGATGTCAAAATTCAAATACAATGTTCCTCTCTTAAAAAGGGAAGGCTTCAATTTGTCATTGAATATCACAGAATTTATCAATCTTATGCTATGGCCACTGGAGGATAATTGAGCTTATATATCCTTCAAAGACTTCACCAAATAATAAGCTGGTTGAGCACCAAGAGAACTCTTCACTCATACCTCTAGAGGTATGCAGCTTCTCAGTTTACACTGGAAATTTAGAGTCCTGTTCCATTTCTTGTTTGTTTACATTGCACAAGGGTTTACTCTAATATACTATCAACCTATACTATATCAAATTGCAGAACAACATTTAAGTGTCTATAAGCAGAGGTGTATCAAATTTCACAGCCATCTTAGGTTAGTATTTGCGATGCTCTAAGAAAAGAAAACAACTGTTTTGGTGCACCAAAATTAAAAAAATCACAGACCTTCTGCTTTATCCAAACATTTGTTCTCATTACTAGGATCTCTGATTATACCATTTTGATTCCTCCAGCTTCACCTGATTCAGCACATTTAGTCTATACTGATAAAGCCCAATTTACATAACAATTCAATGAGTCTAAATTGGCTTTTATCTATGAAGCAACTATATTACCCACATCAATATTAAATATAATCTTTTCTCCCTCCCTCATCCTATTTTAGGCACTTCACTTCAAATGTATTTTTAGTTAAGATTCCTTTAAGAAGGGAGCTCATAAATGTACACGAAGAGCTTATAGTGCAAGCAAGAATTTATTTCTCCACCTAATACCAATTAAGAAGAAGAACCACATCACACACATTCAGCTACACTATCTATTAAATGATAACCATGTCAAGGCTTCAGACCCTTAAGAACTCTGCTCAGTTGTCTTTCTGATTTTTCCTTTTGAAAGCCAATGCGTTTTGACTTGGAACAGAATTTTAAAAAACTATACCATTTTTGTAGTTATATATAGCTCCTGTAACACCTGTTCACAATAATTTATCCTCATGAAATCAATCTCTATGTACTTTGAAATCACACTGAAATAACTTACGACATAAAAAGGCAGACTTTGAATTTGTTGGCAGTGAAAATATTTAAGATATTTCTACTTTGTCCTATAGAAGCAGTAATCATATCAAGCAGTAAGGAGCATTCTATGTTGGATGTATTTGTTAACTGTATTTGTGTTTGTTACTTCAGCCTAATATATATTTAGCTTGAAAGGTAAAGTGAAGATTTAAAGACTCATTCTCTTCCACCACTACAGCAAACAGCTTGAAATAATACTCTATTTTTATCAAAACAGCCATTGCACTATAAATAACTGTGCTCTGCAGCCATATATTAAATTTGCAAGAGTGAAACTCTTCAAAAAAAAAAACCCCAACAACCAAACAAAACTTTACTGCTGCCCTACAGCTTATTCAGCATAGTCATTGTATCATACTGTAACAGAATTAAACATTTAGAGTTCTACCAAAAGAGAAACTTACCTCCCTTAAGCTGATCTTAACAGGATAGATAATATTTGATCCATCCCTCTTGAAGTGAGAGTGAGGTTTATCTTTGATGATAAAAACAATATCAGCTGGAATGGTGTTGGGTGTTTCATCGCCTTCTTTTGGAAAAGTGATTTTGGTGCCTTCTTTCCATCCTCTTTTTATCTCAATCGTAAGAATTTTGTCCTCTGTTCGGACACTTCTACCATCTGGGTTAAGCCTTTTACGTGAAATCCTCATCCTTTTCGTGCAGCCATGATAGATCTCTTCCAATGACACTTTAAGTTCATGGATTACAGGGGGATCTTGTTTACGACGTAACTGGCTACCAACTGTATTCCTTTCCCTTGGAAAACCATTCATACTAAAACTAGTGAAGGATCCAAAAGGATCACCATCCACCTCCATGTCTTCAGTGTCTCTGCCACCAGGCATCCTCCTTCCAAAGAAAATCTCAAAAGGATTTGTGCCACCAAAGAAAGCTGCAAATGTAGCATGTGGGTCACCATGGAAGGAGTACCGGAAGGTACCACCCTGTCCATCAGGTCCTCCAGCTCCTCCTTTCAGACCTACATAAGACAAATAAGCAAAGTTAAAAATAAATCGAATATTAACATAAGCTTTCCTACTGTAGAGTACAATGATATCGGAACTGATGAGTCAAAAATGCCTTTGCACTAGAGTGAAAGGTCTCCTTTTCAATGAGGACTCATCATCAGCAATGAAGTTGCTGAAGTTCTAGAATGATTTCTACTTCAGAAGAACAAGTATTTTGACACTGCCAATTTAATTTCATATGATTGAAGCCAGTTATTCCAAGAACTAGCATCTTAAAACAGAAGACAGGTCTGTTTGATTTTTTTTTTTTTTTTTATTCTGGGAGTTGCATTCCTCTTCAAGATCACTTCTAAGAAAATTATGCAGTATCATATGCAACATTTTCTATAGTCTCCATAGCTCAGCTTTAACTCAGTGCTAATTAGTTTTACCTCTATTTTCCTACAATTCAGTCTGAGTAAAATGTAACATGCCAATAGTCAAGCAGCCATATGCTTCCTTAATGTTCAATTTAGAATCCCAAACTTATTACAGCTTGTGTTTCTGTGATATAAAGTAGGTGAGAAACCTGGGAACTCTTTTCAATGCAGCCATAAAATATAGCTTGGAAGTTCTTAAGTCCCATTTGGGTACAGAAAATCTTGTATATACTGTCACCATCTCCGTGCAAAAAATCAGAATGTTCTCAAATAGTTTTGTTCTTTCTCTTCTATCTTCCACATGAAGAGATCTATCTACCTCTCATTTCTTCCTGATGAGATTTCCCTTACAATTCTCACTGGACAGTGCTTTGCATTTCCTGCTCTTATTCCAAACCCAGCTAAAATCAGTTTTCTTAAATGCCTCTCTCCCAACAGGTGATCTCTAGGTATCTCCTCGTAATACTGCTCTCCTACACTGACAATTTCAGGATACCTTCTCAAACCTCTAAGATGAAAGACTGAAAGTTTTCAAAGTTTTCAAGAGAATTCTGTTTCTAAACTTGTACTATTTGGTTTGTTTTTTGTTTTTTTTTAAATCTTACAGCAGCTCAGCATGTATTACACCTTCTATGCATAAGCTTAATACTGCTTATCAACAGTAACCAAGGCAGACATTAGAATGGGAATGCTTTCCCAATCTCAATACCAGACCACATTAAAAGTTCTTCACAACATGCAGTACATCCTTCTGTCACAGTACTGTTAATGTCAAACAAGCAGATCACTAGATTCAATCTGCAATAGTGGAAGGACACCTCCTGGAATAGCTAGCCAAAAGTTACTGAAGGTACATCAAGTTTCTGGCTGTAAAAACACTGAGGTTTCCTCCTTCCTCCCACCCCAGCCCCTGCCTTTTCTGCACAACTACTAGTTACACTCTCAGATGTAAGTGTAGACTTGAGAGAGCAACTGAGGCATCAAGAAGTATTTACAGGTTCACCATTCTAAAAGTTCATATGTTGGTTTAATATTACGCCCCAAATAAATAAAAATCTACGTTTTGAACCTCTCTCTTGAAGTGTGCAATACTAGGACACCAAAGGCTGCACTGCTTTACATGCTTTACTTCAAGCTTTTCGGTAGAAGTGACTAAAATGGTATTTTGGGAAAGTAGTTGGGATGAGCTGTTGCACAGGAATCTAAAATGCAAATGAATCCACAGAGTAAATAGGTTTATAATGATATTCATAAAGGAGGCAGAGGATGAGAAGGAAGAAGTGCAAGAAGGCAAAAGTCCTAAGAGGCAACAAAGGCCTGTGGTATCTACATGAACACTTTTTTCCTAGCATGTTTCAGTAACAGCACTAAAGCTTTGAACATTTTGGAACAAATGACAAAAAACCCCTGTGACCTCTGTAGAAGCTGAAGGTCTTCTACATGAATTTATGGATGTTAAAAATTGCATTATGTCCTATGGATGACAGAGGACCAAATTTTATTATGCATTTATAGGAACCCGCAATTTTCCCCAAAGTACTGCTATTTACGTGTCCTCCTTTATATTAGCAAAAAACATGGCCCTGAGTGAATGGACCTACTTATCACAACAGAAGTAATTATTTCATGTGGAATTTCTGATACCATACATTTAAGGGGAGGGATGTTAGTGACTTCCTCTGTTGCTCAATCATAAGACTAAAAGTCATGTTAGTCAAAAAAAAAAAAAAGTCATCCTCTCCAGATAACCATTTTAGGATAAATATGACATTTCTGAGGCCTCATTCTCTTGGCATGTTATCACTGTTTACAATTAAAGCTAAAAAATTGTTCTGGTATTTCATGACATCAGCCAAATTCTTTCCTCTCCAGGCAAGAAGCCAAGGACAACTATGGACTGGACACCTGGGCTTCTGCTCAGAAGGACTGCCCTGCCTAGACCAAGCAGACTGCCCTTTAGCAAAAATTCAAAAAAAGAATACAAGTCTTTTCAGCTGCACCTCAAGAAGTGCTACGGCAAGCAAAGACAGAAAGCCATTTATGGGTCATACAAACTTTTTAAATTCAGTAACTTTTTGCCTGTCGAGTATTTGAGATTTTTAAAAAACATAAAAACTCATTAAAATAAGAAATTAAAACTTGACCAGCATTAAAACTCTGCACTACATTTTACATTTAAAAAGCTGATGAGTCAAACTTCCAAGCAGTACAAATACACTGCCTAAAAATCAACATGTTGTTGTTTGTCATGTTGTTTTCATGCATCATCTATGTTTATTTTGCTTCATTCAACATTAAAAAAGTGACCAATCAGAGTATGACAGAGACATACATACCTTCCTCCCCAAACTGATCATAAATATCTCTCTTTTTGGGATCACTCAGGACTTCGTAAGCTTCTGCAACCTCTTTGAATTTTTCTTCTGCGTGGGGAGATTTGTTCTTATCTGGATGCCATTTAAGCGCTTGCTTTCTGTAAGCCTTTTTGATATCCTCTTCGGAAGCCCCTTTTTCAATTCCCAGGATAGAATAATAATCTTTCCCCATCCTGAGTGTTGGAGGAATTCAGATTTTCCTTGCTATAAAGCAAGCAGCGTCCAGTGTCTTAGCAACGTACAGATGCTAGAGAAGGAAAAATAAAAATCAAATTTGGAATTGAAACAAACAGAACTGTAACAAATCAGCAAACTCTCCGATACACTAAAGAAACACTAGACAGCTTCTCCGTATTTCATTCCTCCCCCCATTGCTCATTTATAAATAATTATACACACTGGACAGGACACAGCCCTCTTTAGAGTCCTCCCATCTACAGTACGTGTCTCCGCTCTTTCTAGAACGACAAATAATACAGGACGTCACTTCCCCGACTGCCCCAGCTGAACAGCCTGCACAGCTTTCACTCTCTCACACACACGCATGCGCAGCACATACACACAGAAAATGCTGAACTTCTGTTTCCTCCCTTCCCAGGCAACTAGAAAGTTTAAAGGTTTAATAGTGTGATACAGTGCCTTTCACCACCAGGGCTGAACCCAGTCAGCTCTCAGGACATAAGTGCCCCGACAGAAATGCAGTAGCCCATGTAAAGTAATTACAGAATTTTACTTCACAGTTTCTATAGAGACAGCTGTACATGTAATTGTTTTCTAAGTATGTCAACATGAATTTGTAATCTTTCCAGCAAAGACTACAGTATTTTACTCCCAATTTAACTACAAAGCTTCAGAAAACACAACTTCATTTCTTTAAAAATAAAATTAACCCACGCACAACCACAATTGACTGCAGCCATGTACTACTAAGCAGTAAGAAATCCAGTCTGAGCAAAAAACACCACTCACTTTACCACAGATCAAGCCACTCAATTAAAGCAGACCAAAACTGTTACTCCCTGCCCAGGCCTCCTCCTACACAAAAGGCAACATCATGACTATTATACAAGTATGGCAATATATCAAGTAAATATCTTTTATGTGATAAGATGTTAATAACAGAAAACTACCTGGTTGCTACACATTTACTTTACAATATATAGTACAAATTTTACTGCTGAACTATTTCTCATGCTCTGCAAATGGAATGGTATGAAGTTTCAGCCTGCAGTATTTCTTCTGGATATTAGCTAAGAGCTATAGATCAAGAAATTATTCCTACTTGTTAGTTTGGCAATCAACTTCAAGACTGGGTAGCTTGAAAAATAACTCCTCCCTGGAACAAAGTATTAAAATCCACCAGTTTTGGTCATAGCTAGAAGCTACCCATATGAAGACATATCTAGGCTCAGTTATGAAGTTACTAGTATGAAAACAATTAGGCTCAATTGCCTTCCTTGTAATGATAAAGAAGTTTAAAAAAATTCGGCACTTAGCAATCAAGGAACCATCAAACTCAAGTGGAGAATGCTAACCTTCTGACTCAGGGAGCATTACATTTGAAGTTGTTTTCCAGAACTTGCTCTAACTTAAAAGAGGGCTGATGAGAAGAGACAGAAAATTTCTCATTAACCAAAGTACTGGAAAAAGATTTGGGACTTTTTTTCAAAAAAAAAAAAAAACCAAACCCATGGGTCATCCATCTATTTCTTACACTGTTATCTATTATTTTCCAATTTCTGCAATAGAATTGACTAGATTCCCTCAATGTATCCAGGATTTGCCCCCCCCCCCCTTTTTTTTTTTTTTTCACATTCCCCTTACAATAGGGGTAGGAAAGATGAAGGCAGAATAAAGCTGAGATTCCATCAAAATATTTGAGAAAGCAAGAGCTTTTGGAGATATGTAGTTACTGTTTCAAATGTATCAGAGGCCAAAGGGTATTGAAATAAGGATTTAGCTCTCCTTGCCACCAAATCTCTCAGGTCTTGCATGCGTTTGGGGAACATTCGGAGCCACAGGGTTACAGAACCAATTATCTTTACAGCTGAAGGATGAAGTTGTTGTTGAGCTCCACATGGAATAAAGCTAGCCTTTTACTAATCACACACTTCTTTTTATCCTTCTTTAAAACATTCTACTTACATTATTATTATTATTATTATTATTGTATCATACTAGCATGCACAGGATGAATATCTAGTGAACATGCTAATGATCATTTGAGTACATCCAATCATACCAGCACTTCTTCAGACAGTGAAATCCATCTGGTAAGTGTGACAAGTTTTCACATCTTTTGATCTTGTAGTGCTAATTAACAACTAAGCACAGATAAACAGAAAACAAAACAGTTTCTAAAAGAAAAACTATATATTTAGTTTTACTGCTACAGTCCTATCTTCCCTGTTACCGTACACACCTAGAAGTGGAAGAATTTAAAAAACTCTTCTAGACTGTGAAAAGATTCCGCTTTCAATATGTTTGAATAAGATTTTTTTGGTTGTTTAAATGCCTGAATGTGTCCCCTACAAAAATAGATAGGGTCATCACCTAGTGTGCAACAGATTAACTCATTTATGGGATTATTTTGTTCTTTACCAGTTTCTGCATTTCTAACTTGAGGTCTTCCTCCTTTGTAGTAGGACTTAGAAACATCACTGGGCATTTTGTTTGTAAGCCCATTTCCCTGAGTCATTGCATTTCACTCACTTCAGAGATTGACACCTTGGGTCCAAGTACCAGGAGACACCTGCACTGTACACACACCAGCTCACACACAGTTCTAACTGCAGCATACTGGGATGTGTCCTCTATTTGGACTTTTACCTTTTACTTAAGAGGGGTAGTTACTGTGATTTGATTTGTTTAGGGAGCATTAACAGCACATAACCTGATAGATCCTATGTAACCAAGGCTGGCCTCAGCTGTGACAAGCCAGCAGTAGTAAGTATACCCTGCAACTTATTCAAGCCTCCCAGAAACAAGCCAATAAATTACATATCTATAAAATTAGTAAGGCCATAATCTAAAACTTTGTTCTTGAATGAGCGCTAAGCAACTTCTCAGACGTACAAATCCAGTAACATACTTGGCTGTGATGCCACCTCAAAAACAAGAGATAAAAAACCCCACCTAAATTAGCTACCATTCTTCTTCATTCTACCACATCCACACTTCTGATATATCACATTATAAATAAAGAAACCATTTATACCATCAGTTCTTTGTTTGCACAGTCTTCAAATGCAACAGCTGCATTCCATTTCAGCCATACAGAGAAGAAAGCTTTTATCATCACTGTAGTATCAAAATGGTGTCTATGAAGCTTTTGCTTATAGCCAATTCTGTAAATCTATTTTGTCAAATCAGGCAGTCTCAGACCTGTCTTCCTGCTCATAAGCTACTTCAGGGTACTCTTATTATGCACTGAGAAAGTTAGCAGCCTGTATTTTGTTCAGCGCTTCCTTATGTGAGTGTTATTTGTTACAGTCCAAATTAAAAAGCAAACACATAAAATGGGAATTTCAGTTTGAGCTCTGTAAGGTTACGTGGGAAAAAAATTGGTGCATCTTAAACTGTAACAAATTACTAAAAAGCCAAATAGACAATTTATTAAAAAACAATACAGAACTTGCCTAATATAAGCCCACTCTTCTCCACAGAGGATTTTCTATGTTCTTTGATCAAAAACAACAGTGACATTCACTTTTGTAATATAAGACTTCTTTTTCAATCTAAAAATTTTTGGGAAATATACACTAGGAAGCTGGAAATTGTTCCTTCAACAGATCACCTTCACTTCTGAGCCTGAGTTTGACTATTCATAATCAGCATTCCACTTGAGTTAGTATTTCAGTGAAATATTTGTTGCTTTAAAATCTCTTTCCCGTTATTCTCTGAACAACCACAGTTTAATTCACGTACATATGGACAAGTGCTGTACATCATAAGTTTGGCAGAACAGTGGGAGCAAGGTCATACAACTTCCAGGTCTTATAATAGTTGCATTGATAATATTAACTTTGAATTATCTGCTTTCTTTAAAGAAGCCCTCATAAGAACAACTGAAATAAATTAAAGAAACATTCACTGTAAGTTACACTGAATTCAAATTCTAGATTAATCATAAACTAGCACCAGTGTAAGATTCTTTTAAGGAAAAACTTCTAAGCAGAACAGTGTCGTTATTCCCTGAAGTATGTGAAGTTGAATAAACATGCTCATTATTTCCTTTAAATTAAGCTATTTCTTCCATATTCCTCACCTACTAAACCTCAGAAACAAAACTGAAAAAGACAGGACTAGATCACTGAGCAAGCTAAAGAGCAAACAAAACCACAAAGGCAAATTCCAGACAGATCACAACTATAAATACACATGTGCATGTAAATGTCAAGGCAGAGGAGCCAAATCCCTCCCCAGAAAAGTCTCTTTCACAATTAAGCATCAGAATATTTGCAAACATATTAATGAATAAATTGACATTTGTCTACAATGGTTTGAAGACAGAACATCCATCTACAGTAAAATTTCCCCTAAGATCTTCCATTATTTTTCCAAAGAATTTTGACAATTACTTTTCTCCCTATCATCTTTAACTGTATATATTTGTCAACTGAGCTACATTTATACTTTTGAACTGTAAATAAGAACTTGTACATGCAAACACCACTCATTAATTCATTAGTTTTATTATGGAAACATTCAGTAGCTGGTCTCATATACAAAAATAAGTTTTAGAGTTTACAACATAAGCAACAAATAGTTGAAATTATTTTAATTTCAGAAAATGCAACGTGGAACTTGCAGAGCATAACAATTCTTCCTAATCGGCCAATGGCCCTAAAAGAAAAGCTTAATTTAGTCATACACTTTATATCCAAGTAATTACCCAAATATATCAAAGTTTTACTTCAGTTATCTGTAGGAACATGCTGCTACTGTAATGAAAGTAAAAAGTTCATTGTACATAAGGATTCTGGAGCTGATTTTACATCTAAATAAATAATCATAAAAGAAAGTATAATACCACATAAAAGCTTTTTAAATTGATAGAATTATGAAGTTACAATAGATAGTGACATTAACTTCGTTAAAGAGCATATTTGAGCAGCTAGGCACACTTACTTTGTATTTTCATATTGCATACACTGTGTCTTTGAGACACACTACTTGTAAAAGACTCAAATTGAAATGCACCCCAAAGCATTTACCAGTTTGTGTACTACATTATCATAATTTCTTTCCTAAGGCACATGCAACAGTGCAGTTTAATGCAATTCCCTAACAACTGAAGCTTACATTAAAATGACTTATTGACTTTTGATTTCCTCACAGGTTAAAAAGGAAGAAATGTAGTGGGATAAGTATAGTCATGCTTTACAAAAATACCTGTCTTCCATTAGACATATATGTAGTCACGGTGAAACAGTACTTCATAGGACACATACCTACTATATTTTCTATATTTAAAAGTCAATAGTATTGTCTGGAAAAGGTCTGGTCTGATTATTTTTGGTTCAAGAAGAAATATTAAACAGAACTGCAGGATACAGAGTTATCCAAGACAACTAAATTCTTTATATTTAAGTTATACCAGCCCTATCATCAACAAAAATATTTTCTATTTTATATTGGCACTATCTGTTTCAAAACAATGTTTATAATATTACTGAAATATATACTCCTGCGAACAGGCCAAAGAACGTGTTTTTAAGGTCTCCTGTGGGAAAGCTTACTTTGAATATACATTCCAGAGTCAATATGAATTTAGAGCTCAAGTTCCAATGTTAAATCTCAAAATGCATACTGCTATCACCCAGATATACTGTTACCACTTCTGAACTTTCAAAATGAATTTTCAAGCCTGTGATTCATGTATCCTTCGATTTTATTTGGAAAATCTACATGACAAGACAGCAGGCACTGTTAGCAAATTTTTAATTAGGTTTTTTTTGTTACTTTTGTAACAACAGACCAAAAGCTAGAAATGCTATGCAGAACTGAAAATGTCATTTATATTTTCACATTAAAACTCTGTATAATTATATATGAAGTTATAGGGTTGGGTTTTTCTCTTCAGAAAATTATTATTCCCACTATATATGACCTACATAGAAGTACATGCAATACAAGAAAAAAGAAAACAAACCAATCCAAATCTCAAGTAGATTTTATATTAAATATGGTTACAACTATCTTCAAAAACATGACAAGGACACTAGCAACACATGCACACTGATCCTTCATCACAACATAACAAACTTATATGTCATTAACGTAAAGAATTGCTTTCTCATACCTGATTCCTGTCTACTAAGTCACAATCTCTACTACAGCTGAAGAACAAAAATATACTTGGAAGAATTTTCCAAATTTAACTTTCCATGGCTGAGAAGTAATGAACATCATCTTGCAAGTAAGCAAAGTTCTTAGGACTCAGCTATGATGTAATGCATTGATGAAAACACAACTAACTCCCCCTTACTTCACAATGGTGTGATTAACTACTTCAGTCAAGTACCAGACTGCACTTAGAAAAACAAAAGGAAACATCCAAAGTATGGTCACACAAAGTAACACACACACAAAGTATTTTCATCTACAGATTATAGCTTCCTTCATCTGAAAGAATACAGATTCCACAAATGCTTTTCAATTCCTTACTTAGATTCAGAGTCCATTTCAATTCCCACCCACACGAATTTCTGTAAAAGGATACTTCTTCAGAACAAGTTGACTGGTCAACCAGGAAAAATGCCAATCTTGCAAAACATTTAACAGGTTCCCTCACAATACTGACTCACACTCACTCTTATAAACCTCAAGTAAATTAACGACTTTTTTGCCATACATACTTTTGTAAACATCTATATGGAAAAGTGTACTGTGTTGGCAAGGAGAAATATCTTCTCACTGTTGTTACCAAAAAAAAAAAAAGTCAAATTCATAAGAAACCTGCAGTTCTGTTTCCCCCAAGAAAATGTTCTATTTTGACAGGTTCTGCACTATTTACTACTAAGTTACCAGTTTGGGGGAAAAAAAAAAAGCAGAAAAATATAATAGTGAAAGTCCCTCCTTTTAATTTTACATATAATAAGACTGGATTTTTGTCTTAACTATTTTTGGCTCTGACTGCTATCACTCAGAAATTTATCCACGACTGATGGAATTCTGTCATGAAACAGCCCATATGCAAATGAAGACTTAGACTTAATCACACATTTATCACACTGTACCAGTCAGGTTTCTGACACCCATGCCACCAACCTTCCCATGTTGGTTATATAACAAGTAAAGACATTAAATATGATGCACACTTTAAGGCTTCATAATTGTTCACTGTCTCCCTTCAACACCAGTTGCCTTTTATTTGAATGTATTATGTTCTATAGCCTTTCTGGTAATTGTTTTAAGAAGCAACATAGTGCTGCAATAAAAGTCTTTCAGATTCTCAAGTGCTAACATACTCAGACCCTGAATATGTTTTCAATATTGTCACATCATAGTATTTTATCGGTTATACCTATGCGTTATACGTATGTCATTGGCTTCCATGTTACACTTTTCTCAGCATGAATAGTAAGCCACATAACAAAATCGATATTGTTTATAAAAGGTAAAATGTATTGATTAAGTCTGATTAGTGCCAAAAAATACAAGATGGATTGGTAGTCAGGAAAAAGAACTAGTGGAAGTGTTAGGAGGTAACAGGAAAGGAATAGAGAACAAACCAAAAAACATTATTATAGTATCATATGAACAGCAGAGTACTAATAGTACATCTACACCATAACACTGTGCAGTTCTGTTCCCCCAAACTCCCCAAAATCAAGTTTGTGGTTTTTTTTTTTTTTTTAAATGTTTGGAGGACCATAAAATATGTACGATCAAAGATATGCAAATGCTTCCATATGAGAAACAACTGAGGAGGCTTGAGTTCTTCAGTCTGTAAAAAAGAAAGAAGTTAGAGGTCTACAATGGATGGAGAAAGGAAGAAGCATGAACTGTTCACGGTCTACTCACATCTAAGCCAGAGCCACCATGTGAAACTAGCAGAAGCCAGTTTCAACAATAAAATTAAGTTCTAAAAGTGATAGAATTCCCTGCCAAAGGACACTGGAAACTCAAAAATGGTTTCAGTGGGAGACTGAAAAAGTACTATAGAAGAGATTCACTGCAAGGTTCTTGACAGAGAAGACAGGGTGGGAATTCCCTGAGCTGCAATTCCTTGGAAGTTAGGAAGGTGAAAGTTAGAAAGAGGACCAAGCATAAACTTTATTCTAACATTCCCTGAGGAATCTACTTATGGCCACTTTCAAATGCAAATTACTGGGCTAAACCACCCACTTAATGAACAACCAGTTCAGTATTCTCTAGATGAGCACTCTCATTAGATTCATTAAAATTTCAACATAATGCAATTCAGCCACTTCCATGTTCATGTAGAATGAACACTTTCTAACACAGAAGCTTAAAATGTCAGCAACGGCACTCTAATCAACCTCAGTGACACACAAATGCTGTCCAGATGTATGGGTTCAGTCAAGTGCTAGAGGTATGCTCCAACTAACACATTCGAAGAAAAGTGTTGGAGTACTCTTTATTCCTTGTCATATAACTGGAGTATTGGTTTGTATATGTTTTCAAAAAAAACATTCAACTCATTTATTAGTATTGCCAAAGAGGGCTGGTGGAAGCCTTTTTGGATTTGGGCTTTTTGGAGGCTGGTATTTGTTGGTTGTCTGTTTTGGGCTTTTTTAAAATGTAGACACACTAGAGGCATATTACTTAAAACTAACTTGAAATTACAATCCAGGCAGAGTACTACTTGCAACCATGCTGCCTCTTCTTTCTCTCCTGCCACCTCTCCATCTGTTCCTATGAAACAAGGTATCAGTTGCCTATAGGCAATTCACACACCAAAAAAAAAAAAAATTAAGAGATGTGTAAACCTCTACCCTCATTTTCCTACCTGCAGATCTGGTTATTATATAAACCTTGGAAAATATGCAATAAATATTAAGTATATCTGTATTGTTTTCCATCTGAGTGAAATAAAGAGGGGTGTTGTTTACAATAAACAGACTTTTTAAAAAAACAGGTATTTAGTAACACTTGTAAAGATGTTTCTAATATTCCTGTTTTCAGTAAAAGTGAGGCTTAATTCAACATTAACATTCAATGGATTTAGCCCCACTCTTACAGCACAGAAGGGACAGAAATCTCCCTAAAAGTATAGACACGGAATAGCCATCTCACTCTGCTACTTCTGCAGTCCAGCATTCCCCACCCCACCAAGCAGAGCCAGCTGGCACAAACCAAAGTAACATTTGCTCTGGGCTAGCTGAGACTGGATACAAGGCCAGCCAGCTCAGACCCTGGGAACCATGACTGGCTCCCTACCAGTTCTTCCACCAAATGAATGCTGGTGTAGGAGAACTTCTGTGACCTAATAGTAGTGCTATGTACTGATTAACAGGAAAAGGACAATGGAAAAACAGTGCTAGTTTCCACAATAACCCTTGCTGACTTCCTTCAAGAAACTAGAATGTAAAAAGATTTTTTTAAAGGCATTTTAAATGTGTTAATTTCAATATCCTACATAAGGTTAGTTATCACAACTACCGTATCACCCAGGAAACATTAGGATGGGCAGACCGTTTCATTTAATACCTATTTCAATGTAAGTAGCATACAACAGCTCCTCTTTTAGCCTTTCACCTGTAGAAAAGGGAGATTATCCACCACCTATAACAATTTACTGGTGTTTACCTTAACTACAGTAGCAATTCCTTCATTCCCAGCAATGGAATCCTAAAGGGTTTCTTCCACCAAAAAAAAAATACTTAACAACCTGTTGTCTCAGCAATGAGGCAGCAGCAGAGAACACAGGGCACCTGTAGAATAAAGACAGTCCTTAGAGGTTAGCTCTTGCTAAAAATCTCTGATAAATTGGCACTGGCATGACTCAGATGTGATCTGATCTGAATGTGAAGTCTTTTTTTCCAGTGGTTCTCAGCCTATCACTAAGTATTTGGATTCATTCTATTAAAAAAACAACAACAACAAAACAAACAAAACAAAAAAAACAATACCAACAAACAAAAAACCAACAGCCCAAACACACTGCTAGTTTGGAACATTCATTAGTGGACCATAACACATTATAGAATTATTTTCCTAATGGTGAACATAGTCTACAGGTTTATACTGAAGACTGATAGGCTCATCCAGAGTTTTATCCCTACTTCAGTCATGTTCCATAATTAAGGAACAGACCCAAGTCATGCCTGAAAGTTATTTTTACTTCTTGCAAAAGTATTAGATCTTTTTTTTCCTGACATAATTAAAAAGTTATCAGTAAACAGAACAGCTGAGAGAAAAAACTGAATAAACACAATACTGATCGTAGTTATGGGTTAGATGTAAGAGGGGGGATGAAAGGTCAGTGGAAGATGCTTGCACAATCCCTATCCACACTTGGTTAATTTTTTTTTCCTGTAAGAATGACAGAAATTAATAGTTTACAAAAGAAAATACACTGTTTTCTCTGTCCTGATAAAGAGAGGAACTACAAAACAAAGAAATCCACTTGGAAAATTGAATCAGCTACAGTGTATTGTTTTTAATTGCTGTTATACACAAACAAGATGAAGGTTATTAATGCATTACCAAATAAGGAACTGCACACATTTTTGCTGTAGACATGTGATGACACTGTTCTTACATAAGCAAAAGGACATGGTCACACTAGATGCTTTTTCCAGAGTGTGCTCGTCAAAATCCCACCCAGCTGCTCTGATTCACACAGCTAGTTTTACATGCAAGGCTGAAAACACACGCACCAAACTGTTGTATAAAGACAGGAATTTGGAAAGGAGATATCAGAACAACTCTATTTAACCTGAAAGGAGAACACAAGTCAATAAGAATGTATTTCTGTTCACCTACAGAAGACAGAAATACAGGCAGCCCCAATTATATTTATCAGAATGTGCTGTAACAGGAGTCAAAATAGTTGCTCATTAGTCTTTCAAATGTTTCAACAACATTACATAGTTCAAATCAGGCTGCTTAGTTGTTTTTCTCCTCCTTAGTCAACCTAGAATATTTTTGGGAAAAGAAGATGGAAGGGAGGAGCTTAATAGACCTACTTTCGAGTTAATCTCTTAAATGACTTTATTCCTCTAGACTAAATGGTGCATGCCTAGCTAAAAGGTAAAGAAGGTACAACATGGACAGATGAACAATTAAGCAGAAAAAATGTCCAGGCGTTCTGAAGTGATAGCAAATTTCGGCATCACATCTACTAATGACTACAGAAATCCTATAGTTTCATGAAAATTTTCCCTCAAACTCATACTAGAAGTTCAAACTTTGCATGGTAGCAAATCCTAGAAAGACATTTAACTGTAGGAAGTAACATGTTTTCTTTTTAACCTTTTCCCTGCCCCTTCTGAAAAATGCAGTACAAGTAACAGTGATGAATTAGAGGACATCTGCAAATAAAATTTATAATTTCCATGACATTTAATGAAAACATTGCACAAAATCAGTTCACTCATATGATGTAATCCTAACAGCCAACAACCTGTACAAATGAAGTAAAAGATCTCCTCTTTATATTCTCTGCAGTAAATACCAATCCATAGTCAAAAAGTTTACAGGTGTATGGGTTTTTGTTTGTTTAAGCTAAACTTACAGAACCTCCTGTTTTCTTGTTCTTTACATTAAGTCATATCATGACATCCACATCACAGATTTTTTTGTTGCTGGGTTAATCTCAGAGATCACTCATTCATCCCTTTCCAAGTCTACACACCATTGTTAAGGAGGGGTCATTTTAAATGCAACTAGACTGATGATTATACCAAGATACTTTTAACCACCAATAGATACTGAAGGGGCAGTTAAACAACAGGTTTCTCTAAGGTGCCTTTGAAAATTGATTTATTAAAGAAAAAATATCCTTAAACATTCACAAACTTCACTGCAAATGTGTAATTTTCCTAAAACATGCATGTAACCCTTACAATAAACTTTAAGGGGGTTTTTAGTTTGTCATAATTATGGTTTTATAGACTAAAGGGATTAGTCATTCTGAGCTTCTAAACCACCTCTTCCATTTTTCCTTCGTAGCCCTCAGAAGAGATTTACCTTTCTATGCTAGTTTTTTTAATTGACACTATGATATATGCACACTTTGTTTAAAAATAAGGTGCTCTGACTCACAAATTAACAAATACAGTTAACTGTAATTAAACAGTATCAGAAAGAATACTACTATGGCACCCATCTCTTTAAAGTAATCAAGTTTTTCCCACTTCAAGTTGAGAATTCTGAACATCACTTCCTTAATTCAACAAAATATGTATTTACATACTTATTAACAGGACTTGGACACACATTCTTCAGTGCTCAGCTGTTAGAGGGATACAGCAGACACTTCCCTACAGCTACTATTGCATTATTTATTTGTTCTCCCTTTCAAAGTCCCTCAGACCCCATCTCTGACTTAATCCCCATTCATATGCAACTTCCATGCCAAGCTCCATCCACCAATTTATTTCCAGCAAGACCTTTCACACTTTCTCTCCCCCATCTGGGAGTTTTGCAGATGTTAACAGAAAACAAATTCTCCAGGCTCTGAAAGCTTTCCTTCCCATGATACTCACATAAAAATATCCAATCCCCTTGAACAAGTCAGATGCTGAAGACTGATGACCACATTATCATGCTGACTAATATTATCCAGCTGCCTTTTTGCACTACATTCTTTCTATAGGGTGACCCACACTGCCTCATTGTGTATTTCAGTTGTATTTAAGGAAGAAGTGCATGTTCTCTGATTTATCCTTCTGTATTTGTGACACATCTAACACAATGGTGGCCTAATGCAATTTGATAGCCTTCTGTAAGCTAGTCAAAATTTTAGAGGTTAGGTCATATTAATCCTTTATTGCTCAACTGTCCTCAAGCCCAGAATCAAATTTGCTGGCAGACCGCAACAGAAACCTTGGGACAAAAATCCCTTCTTCCTTTTTAAGTTTTACTATTAAATTTTCTTTCAGCAGCTCCAACCCACTTCCAGCTTTAAATCAAATACATACAAAATTAGATTCACAAGAGTAAAATGTGCAAGACAAGTGAACACATATTTACCCATCTTTTCTTCAAATACTTAACACAGTAAAACTTTTTTGCTAATAAAAGCAGAGTGACTAAATGCAAGCCAAAAACTCCGAAGACTTAGGTGTTTTTGAAACTTACTATAGCAAAGTAGGTACACAAGGGACCAGATAGGGACTTAGGGAGCAAATCCACTCTTGCCCTTCCCCAGAAGCCAAAAGGAAAGCTGTGTTATCATCAGTGACTGAAGGCAGATGTGACAGCAGCTGCAGCAAAGCAGGCTGCCCTTCCTCTTTTCCCACAAATATTTTTTCCTACCCCCTCCAATTCCTCAGCAGCAGCCCATGCCTCTGCATTTGTCTGGAATGAAGCATAACAGGAATATTTGTGGACTAGAAAGACACAGCTGGCCATCACTTGGATAATCCTGAGTAGATAAATTCTGCACAGTAATTTTACTATTTCAGTCCGAAAAACTGTTCCCCTTGCCCATCATCTCAAAAGAGAGCTTAACTATGAGTATTGTATAGATTTTGTAGACAGTTTTAGTTATGCTTTAATATTACATTTTTTCCACCAATGCTTTCTCTTTCAGATCCAAATTGTGGATCTGAAATTTGTAATTACTACTTCAGTGCACATGTAGTAAATATGAAAGCTCCTGATAGATCAACAGTTGTCTGGATATAGAGCACATGCTGAATATTCTCTCAGTAGTTAATGGAGTTTTCTACTGATAACGTTGCAGATCCTGGGCACTCTTTCCCAGTGCAGGAGCATTGGCTGACAGCTGGGATCTGAATCAGTTGATCTAAATCTCCCAAGTGATAAAATCATCAGAAACTAATTACAAATTTCCTCACACCAGCAATGACTTGAAGTAGATGTAAAGCTATCACAATGGTTATCCTCTGATAGTTGAGAGACCATAATCACTTCTACACAGGTGTTTAGTGTACTGAGGCAAAGCTAAACAAAACACACTACCCAGAGAGTTGCAGAGACAACTTTCTAAGAAATGTAATCCTTTAGTTTATGATCCTGTGAGAGGTCTCCTTACCTGTACTAGCGAACCACTTCTATCAGGACTGCATTACTCTTTGGTCTGGTCACCTCAGATCAAAGCTGAAGTCAATTGCTAAAGTGGAAAAAAACCCAAACAACCCAACAACAGAACTAAATGCAAGCATGCACTGCAAGTGTCTTGGCTTATGCAGAGGATTTGGGTCAGTTCTACACTTTTACATGTACACTTCTGCAATACCTGAACTAGCTAATTTATAAACGCCTCTGGTACTTTTCGGTAGAAGTAAGGATTCCTTCATAAACACAATATTTGATTTAAAACAAAACAAAAAGTTGTGTTGTTTTGTTTTTTCCCAGAACTTCCCATTACTTGTGTGACAATCTACACTATACATAAAGTTTTCTGACTTATGAGATTTTTCATTTAAACTATCTGTTTCTCAGTAATTGTATCTACCAGAATGTTCTAGTCTGACAATTACTGGAAAAAGCAACAACTATGGCCTGAAAACCATGAAGAATATCATTATCTAATAAGTTTAACTATGGGAGACGCCATCCTCCAGTCTCCAAAAGAAAAACTGAAAGACATTTTAATACTCCATATTCTCTCTTACCTCTTATGTTGTCTACTATCTAATTATTAAAATTCTGGAAGATAAATTGTAGATTACCACACATCCTTCTTTAGTAAGAATGAGTTACTGTAGAAGTGAGGCTTATTTTAAACAGCAAAACCAAAGTTCTCATGATCCAGCAGCACAGTGAAAATATCTGCTTACCTATCCACTACATTTAATTTCTGAGAAGGTAGATTAGAGAAAATGAGCAGTGAGTAATTTCTGCAAGTGAGAAAGCAGAATAACCTAGTGTATGCTGCTGTAACAAGTCAGCAAAGCACTTAAAAGAATACTGCAGTTAGCACTGTTAAAGGGTTAGGTCCTTACCCCACTCCATTAAGAAATCAAAGAGAAGGAAGTAATCCCATAGGGATAATTTTCTCAACAGAAGTATCATTTAATAAAGCGAAATGGAGATAGAGAGCTTAAGAGACATGGGTTTCTAGGAGATAGGTTCTGAGTACTATCATTAGGAATTCAGATAGAAGCAACTCTAACTGTTGATAAAGGTCATTAGGTCAACTTAACAGTGAAAATAAGGGCATAATATTTATACAGTAGACAATATTTAAGATCTTCCTCCTCTGTAGTTTTTTAAATTTAATGTTCTAACTATCTGACAGGCCTAAGAAATACAGTGAGTTCAAGAATTTGAAAGATTGAGGAATCATATATATACTAAATATCTCTCAGCTTTCAAATGAAACACCACCTCAAACAGCAGTAAAAAGCTGATAAAAATTCCAGAATTAACATTCACTTATTAGTTGTTTATGAATACAACTAGAACACTTACAGTACCAGACAAGTGTTTTCATTAGCCCAAGGCATTATAACTGCTTAAAAACATCATTAATGTTATTATACAGCTACTGGCTTGTCTCACAGAACTTAGCAAAGAGTCATTAGCCCATTTCATAACAATAAAAAGCGAAGTACATAGACGTTCCACATCTTGTAGTACATTAAGAGCCATAAAAGACATAGCCAGTAGCTTCAATGCATCACAGTCTACTACTATTGCTCAACTTAACTTATTTGCACAGCATGACTGGTATACATAACCAAATTCTCAGTAACAAAGGAAATGAAAAAATGGTTCAAAGTCAAATTACTGTAAATAATACCAAAATAAATAGCAAAGAGTCAAGCATAAAAATGAAGTTCCCACTTTTCAAACCTATTTTTACTTTCTCCTCGCCCCCCTGCCTCCTGCCCAGCTAGCACAACTATATTAATGTAAAGTATATGCTAATTATTCAGAACAGGCATTTTCAGCAGAAGTATCTCAGCAGCAAGTTTCACCTAGCTCTAATTATACATTGTAATCTGCCTAGAAGCATGTAGGAATTTTAATTTTGTAGCATATCTTTATCTTAAAACCCTTTTGAGCTATACTACTTCAAAAGTATTATAAAAGAACAAAGAATCTAGCATGTGTTTTCAGCTTTCTTTGGTGGAGTTATCTGGACTAGTGATGCAGGATAATCTGACTTCAGCAGCAGCACTGTTTTAAGGTCCATTAAAATGATCCCATTTATAAACAGTCAGAACTGAAGGGACCAATGAAAATCCAGGAACTTCTTAAGGCAGCATGGAACTACAAGGCTGGCCAAAAGACAAGAAAGCAAGATGCATTTTGACTTCAGCAGGGTTGCTCCCTCTCTGTATATTGCCCCAAATTAGGCAAAGTGCAGAACACCAGTTTCTTTATTAAAAGTACAGACAACAGAGAAACACAGACCCATTTAGGTTGGAAGAGACCTCCCACACCTCAGTTTAAAACCACACGTGTTTAAAAAAACCTCTTATGTAATCCAGAAACTTGTAAAGAAACTACAGTTCAATGCATATAAATATTTTTTTCAAAAATTGCAAAGCATCTGCTAGGAATAGTACAGAAAGCAGATGTACAGCTTAGTTCCCCTTTGGTATTATCTAGTCTCTACGGCTATGACAGCTAAGTAGATATTCTATGACCTTATCTAGACGTGAAGCCTTTGCAACATTGTCATCCGTATTCAGCATGACAGTTCATCCCTACTAGGTCACAGGACCTAACCAGGGCCCAGATTAAAGCACTACAAGCTCCAATTTTTCACTAAAGCTTGTGCTTGCGCAAGCAAGAAAAAAAATCCCCCTCGATTGTGAAAACTATACAATAGCTGTGACCACTTGCAACTAAGAAATAAACAATCGTGGACGCTGCAGGGGGAAGCAAATGAAGCCCCCCCGAAAAATGAAAGCCTGCCGAGTTTCGCGAGGCGGTAGAAGAGCCCAAAAGCCGCTGAAACCAAACGGCGGGCCGCGGCCCAAGGGACAAGGTGGGCAGAGCGCGGCGGGGGGGACAGACTGCCCCGGGAGCCGGCTGGGGAACAAGTCCCACGGGGAGCCCCGCGCTTCTCCAGCTACCCTAAAGCCTGCACCACTAGACGCCGAGGTTTACCCCCCCCAAAACGGAGCTTGTGTTATTTCCACTGGCTGTCCCGCGTCACACCGCGGGTACACCGACAGCGCCAGGCGACCGCGCAACGAGAGGCACCGTGGCACGACACTGCGAGGAGCCCCACCATGGGCCACGGCCACACCGTGGAGGGAAAAAGGCCCGGCCCGGCCCCCCCCTTCGCTCTGGGCAACGCCGCTGCTACCCCCACCGCCCGCTCCTCCGACAGCCCAGGGACCAGTCGGGAAGGAACAGAAGCATCGGAGCGCCAAACGCCTCCCCAGGCGCAATCTAAGGCGGGCAGGCGGCCAAGCCGCAGCCATGGCGCTGCCGCTTGCCCCGGGGCCCCCCGCCATTACCGCCCTCACGCACTCACCCAACTGACGCCACTTCAACCGCCCCCCGGGCCAACCTTGCTCCCGGCAGTCCCCGCGCCGCAGGCACAGCTCCCACTCGCGCACCTACAGCTCGAGACCAAGTCGCGCGAGACTTGCCCGGAGCGGAGCGCAGCGCAACACGCAATACCCGACTCCCTCCTCCCGCCCACCCCGCCCCGCCCCGCCTCACGTGACACTCCCAGCCCTATCACTGGCTGTCTCCAAGCCCTCGTGCCCCTATGGAAACACCGCGCGCTGACTGCCTCCCCCTTTCCGGGGGGCTCCCCCGCAGGCCCTGCTGCTCGCGAGGGGGGTGGGGGGGCGGGGAAGCGAGGCCGCTCGAAACGCCGCGAGGTTTCTTCGTCGTTCTCCGGCACGCCTACGAAATCTCGCCCCAGGTCTCGCGAGGTTACGCTGCGTTCCCTCCCCCCTCCCTGAGCACGATGCCGCGCAGGAATGTGAAAGGCTCCCGCCCGCCGCCATTTTCTTTCTTTCTTGGCAGACAGCGAGTGGGGCAGGAAGCGGTGGCTGAGCGAGTATGGCGGACTATTCTACGGTGCCCCCTCCTGCTTCGGGCGCGCCTGGGGGAGGCGGCGGCGGAGGTGGAGGAGTGAACGACGCCTTTAAAGACGCGCTGCAGAGGGCTAGGCAGGTGCGTGTGTGCGTGGGCGCAGCGCGGCGCTGCCAAATCAATGGGCCCTCGGGTCGCGAGGCCTGGAGGCAGCTGCGGACCGCGCCGCGGGGCCTGAGCCGCGGGAGGAGTCAGCGGGCTGCGCCCTGACTGCCCTCGGCTTTAGGGAGACCTGAGGAGGGGGGGAGCCCCTCCGCCGGTATGTGTCTGCGGGTTGGGGGGAGCTTTGTCTTGTCCCCTCAGGCCCTCCGCGCACACCGCCCGCCCGCCCTCCGGCACTGAAAGGTTTTTTTCCCATTCGCTGGCTCCCTTAGCTCCGCCATTGCGGACTGGGCGCCCTCAGCGCCGCGGCTCGGCGCCATCGCTGCCGGGGTCCCCGCCGCCGGCCTGCGGGGAGGCGAAACCTCAGCCGGCGGGTAGCGGCGCGCCGCCTCACCGGGAGGGAGCCCGGCGGGAGGGAGGGCGGCTCCGCCGCGGCCCGTATTGTGTTCCCCGAGGCGCCCTCGGTGCCCGCTAACCTGCTCAGACCGGTTGGGTCTGAGCGCTGCGGCCTGCGGAGCGAAGGCGGCGAGGGCTGTCTTTTTGGAAGTTCCTTATCCCGAAGTTTTATTCGCAGCTTTTGCACCACGGGCGATGCTTTCATTCTTTATCGGGCAAAATTTTCGCCTCGTCTGGTAATAGCCGGTCGTGGGTTTAGCAATTTTTGAAGGCCCGGTGGTGTTGGAACTATAAAGGTTTTAAATAGTTTTAGCGGCCAGGTGCTCTGTGAAATATCGCAGTGGTTCGTGAAGAATGGGTAGAAAAGGAAGAGCCCCTTTTAGAAAAAAGTTTCTGGTGTGTGAAGGGCAGGCTGTTTTGTTCTAACGGATGAAGAAAATACAGGAAGCTTTACTGTTGAAAGATGAGCACAAGTCTTAATGAAAATATTAAAATATTCGTAGGCAGAACTGTTTTTAGCAGCAGTCTTATCCTTACTTACTTGGGGGTCACGTTAATATGCATTGTCTGAATAGCTCAAAATCGTTTAGAAGACCTGGAATAAACGAGGGCTGACTGAATTTTTTTTTTTTTCTTTTTTTTTTACTTGCAACTTTTGCGGTTTGTTTAGATTGCAGCAAAAATTGGAGGAGATGCTGGCACATCAATGAATTCAAACGACTACGGTTACGGAGGACAAAAAAGACCTCTTGAGGATGGAGGTATGCGATCGTTACTCCTGCATTTATTTTTGTTGAGTGTGGCCACAGTGCCGCAAAGATTGCAGGTGTTTGTTTTTTGTTTTTGTGTTTTTTTGTTTTTTTTTCAGTAGTACAGCATAAAAGGATTTTGTTCCCTTTATAGATCACAACATGCTTTTTCATTTTCAGTTTAATGGGGAAATTTGTTTTGAACCATTGTGCTCTAACCTGAACTGAACGTAATCCTGTTTTAAAATATTTTAAATGTGGTTTAAATGCTGTAAAGAGGAAAATGTATGCTGGGGAGGGGGACAGTTAAATTAATGGTTGAGAAATGCTTACACAGGTATGTCATTTAAGCCTCTTGTTGTGTAGGTCTGATTACAGTTTGTAAATTGTAATTAGAGCAGGAGGTGCTCACTCCTTAAATTTGATTGTTTCATAGACTTTATTACTGCACAGTTTCAAATAAAAGTATTAATGCATTTCATTGTAAAAGCATAGGACTTTAAAAAAAGACAGGAAAGTAAATTTTCTACCTTATAGACACTTTTGCTTAGTCTAGTATTTAAGTCTATAGCATGTGTGAACCCTGATAAGATCATACTTAAATCTTCTAACTTCTTGCAGCTTTTTGGATTTGCCTTATACTGCAGTAAAGTTTTCTCCTGAAATGTGTGTGTGTGGTCTTCTGTCTCTTAGTAAGCAGCCAGTTTGAACTTAACAGGGTTTGATATGTTTAATATACACACAAAATCCTGGCTAAATTGTGGAAAGAAATCTCTGAGCTTGTTGAAATGTTTCTCGTAGGTCTTCACAAAAGAGCAATGCCTTTTTTTCCTTTAAGAGGATCGAAACTCAGTCTACAGAATGTAACTAAGGCTTTATATCAGGAGTTCTTGTGGCCTGTAATAAGGTTTTTTTTTTCCTATTAACGGTGAGGTTTTTAATATACAAAAATGAGCTAATGATGCTTCAGATGATATATGTAATGTATTCTTTTTATTTTATGTGTAGATGGCTCTTGGACAAGTCCGAGCAGTACAACACACTGGGAGGGAATGCCCTCTCCTTTTAAAGGCAGGAATTTTTATTTATTACCTGTGTTTAGTATGTAAACATGACATAAACTAGTGGATCTTTCTGGATTGACACAAATATTTCTTGGAATATGTGTCTGAGTTTTTGCTGCACATAAATTATGGTGGTTCATATAACCTTTATTTTGGGGTGGGAAGGAAGCATCTGAAGTCTGTCTTTTCAGATATAGGTTAATTATGCCTTTTGTTCCTTTACTGTACAGAAAGGATTTGGATGGTAGTGATGTAGTTTCTTTGAATCTGCTTTTTTTTTGAAGTTTTATGCTATGAAATGCTTGATATTTGGATAGGAATTTCATATCGACTTTCAGATTGAGATTGCATTGCCATGTGATACTGCTGTAATTTCAGATGTTTGATCTAGATTTGTGGTCATTGTCAAATTTTTTTTCTTTAAATCATTGTTGATTTTTGTATGGATTTGATTTTTTTTTTTCTTCTTTTTTACTATAGAAGCATCATTAGCTTGAGCAACCAACAAAGCTAAACTTTGTTCCTTGTCTTAGTTAAGTTTCAGTGACTGGGTACCTATGAGCAATCTACAGTGTGTTCTGAAAACTGCCTTTTGTTAAACTACTGAAGAGATATATGGAGAAACCTAACATCTTTTCAGCTATACTAACCAAGTGCTGAGTGTTTGTGAGATTCTTTCTTTTATTCAGATGATCAGCTCCCTGAAATTGGAGGAAAAAAAAGAAAGAAAAGGAAAAAAAAAAAGGAAAGGGGGACTAAAATACACTGGAAAGTTACAATTCACACTAAAGGGTGTAAACATTTCTTGAATTTCTTGGCAAAAAAAATTTAAAAAATCTTAATTTTGCAGATCAACCAGATGCTAAGAAAGTTGCTCCTCAGAATGACTGTAAGTAATTTTTATTTTGTTGCCAAAAAAATCCCTAAACAAGTGTAACATTGTCAAAACAAGAATTTGAAACAGTGTTCTGGTAGGTGATACTTGAATCAGTAAGATCAAAGAATGGCTGGGGGTTTATGCCTTATTTTCTTGAAGCAGTGTGAGTCTGCTTGGTAAAACTCACAATGATGTTAGCAACAGCTGAGAATCATTTCAGCTGTTTTTAAATCTCTTGATAACACCTCTTTAAAAGTCAACTTGGAAAAAATTAAGGTTACAATTAAGTTTTATTATCAAAGGAGAAGTTTAGTTGTAAATTATACTACTTGGTTTGAATTTAATTTTAGCAATATTTGTTTATAGCTTTTGGAAACCAGCTACCACCAATGCATCAACAGCAAAGGTATGAGTTAAATTACATCTTCTGTAGAGTTTTCCTTTTTACTGAAAGAAAGCAGTTTCAAGAAATTTTTCTGAAAAAGTGGTATCAATGTGTAAAGCAGTTACTCTGTGTGATCTGTTGAAACGTAGCTTCAGCAAGTCCCAAGCCAGACACTTAAAATGCATCTACGTTGCTGTCTCTCTTTCTTTTCACGGTCTAGGCTGTGCACCAAACTTAGTAAAAGGAAAATGCATTGTGGGTTTTTACTACTTGAGTGTAGGTAGCACAACCAGAAGTTAGACCTGAAGGGGAAGGGGTTGACAGTATCTTAAAAAAAAAAAAAAAAAAAAAAAAAAAAAAAAAAGAGAGAGAAAAAGAAAAGAAAAACCACAAAAAACAAAGCAAAACTTCAGATTTAACACAACGTATTGCTCAGTCAGCTACATTTGCTACAACAGTAGTTTTCTCCACTCATTTCTTCCCTAAACAACCACATTCAGCTTGGCCAGCCATCCCATGCTTTGGCTGGTTTTGGTAGATGAAACGCTGAAATTTGTGTATTTTCAGTGTACTTGGATATACAGATTAAGCTTAAAATGCTACACTGGCCTTTTCTGTACCCCGCATCTCTTACTAGTAAAGAGGATGAAGAAAAACTTAGATTAATTCATACTATACTAGAACTTTTTGCGGTCGCTTTTATATAAATTGTCAGTTTACTTAGTACTGTGCTTGCATGATGACTTTTAAATTTAATGGAAACAAGTAAGCCAGGGTGATAGTGGTAGCACTAGCTTTCTTTAGTTTAATGGGAGGATATATATAAATTTAATGCCAGTTCGGTCTCTGTATGGTCACTGTCTTTTGTTTTAACATTCTCTGTAGGTCTGTGATGACAGAGGAGTACAAAGTTCCAGACGGGATGGTTGGATTCAGTAAGTAGTATGGATGTAGTGGTGTATTATAGTGAGGGATGTTAGCAGATGCTGTTAATACAAATAATCTTTCTGTATTTTTTTTTTTCTCCAAGTAATTGGCAGAGGTGGAGAGCAGATCTCGCGCATACAGCAAGAGTCTGGCTGTAAAATACAGATTGCACCAGGTAGCTATTGTGGGTTTTTTTCTTTGTTTATTTTGGTGAGGGTTTTTGGTAGAAGGTTCAGAAGGCTAATCATTACTTATGATTGCGTGAACCTACAGTTAAGGTATATTTTAGTGTTTTGTGCTAATTGTGATTATCACAATCTAAAGAAATGCAAAGTGTTGTGATACACTGATTATTCTACTTCAGTGAAATTCCAGTAGTTTGCATATTATGTTTAATTTCATAATCTCTCTGTGACTTAACACTACTAAGCGGGTTTTATTTTATGATGTAGATAGCGGAGGCCTGCCTGAAAGATCATGTATGCTAACTGGAACACCAGAGTCTGTTCAGTAAGTAAAAAAAAAAATCCCATGTGTTCATATTTAACTGTGCAAAAACTTTTTTTTTTAATCTATAATATTTATATGGTATGCTTATAATATTAGGTTTTCCCTCTATTGAAGAGACAGTCTAGTGACAATTAAATGTATACATAAGAAAAAAAGCCCTGAACCTGCAGTCAAATCCCTCAGCATACTTGGAATTTTCCAAGACAAATATGGAACTTGATCTCTTTCAAGTCCAATTCTTGTAAGCAGTACTTCTCTAACCATGCACTAATTTCAGCTTGAGAAAGAAATGTGTGAATATATGCTAAAAAGAAATGTATGCTGAAAAGAAACTATTAACCATAAATTGGAAGAGCATGGGGAAAATGTGGAAAACGAGTGATGTGTAAGAGTGGGATTTACTCAACGCCCAGCCCATCAGGGTTTTGAAATGTCTTTGGTACAAATTTATGTATACCAAAAGTTGTAAAAGTGATGTCTATGGAATACCTATCGTCAAAGTTAACTTCTGCCTTGTGCTCAGGGAAGAGGATGATAGCAATGAAATTTTAGTGGTTTTCTTACTGGCATAGAGGTTATAACCACTTGAAGATGAACTTACCCTGGCTTTGGTAGGAAAGATCTAAAGTCTAGTAGTATATTTGGTGTTATCTCATTTCTGTCAGCTGCTCCTAGTTCATGCAGCTACATCTTTTCCTTTGCAAAAGTAGCATGGCATTCTCCTCTTACATTGCAGCCAAGCAAGCTGCTGTTCATGAAGTCATTCCTTTTTGAGAATTTTCTTTCTAATTATATTTTATTCTGTGCACATATTAGAGGGAAGAGTTTTTAACTGATGTTAGTGCCATAATCATGATTTCACTCTGATGGCAACTGACTTACATGTGTGGTGAATGTATACCTGCTTTTGTCCGCTATTCTGGTAATAGTTACAAGTACAAATATCCTTTGCATGCTGAATCACTCAGCAGCTGTCATTGTACTTTGTGCTAAAGATGGGTTTGTTTCACAGTCTGGGTTTTTTTGCCTTTTATAAACTTAACATAAATAGATCTGCCTTAAGATTTGCTGTTAGTAGATGGAAGAAAGAAAAATTACTGTCAAATGAGAGGTTACCTGATTTACTACTGTAATTAAGAAAAGTTAGAAAACTCTTTGGTTTTTAAATGCACTAAAAAAAGTAAATTATAACAATTTAAAAATTTCTAATTAACACAGATTTTAATTTTTTATAATATTTTAAAGGACAAGGTTTCCATTTGTTTTTCTGAATTAAGGTTTGATCAGTGTAACTATATTCAGGCCTGATGGTCATGTTTGAGGAGGTCACTTTTACTTGTGTGTTTGGTAAAGAACCACCTTTTGTATTCTGACATTGAGATGGTTTTAGGTCTATCACATTATCTTGCAATTAAGTTTATTAAGTTACTGTTATGGATTTACTGATTTTTCTCTTGTATTTCTTAATGATAGTAATTATATTTCTTCTGCAGAAACTGTTCACATTAAAAAAACAAAATTTTCCAAGCAGAATAGGTGTGGGCAAGTGGTACTTGTAGGAATAAGCCTATTTATAAATGTATATGTTCTTTCACAGATCAGCAAAAAGATTACTTGATCAGATAGTTGAAAAGGGAAGACCTGCACCTGGCTTTCATCATGGTGATGGACCTGGAAATGCAGTCCAAGAAATTATGATTCCAGCAAGTAAAGCAGGATTAGTTATTGGAAAAGGTGGAGAGACAATTAAACAATTACAGGTATACATGTATCTTCTAAATGTGATAATATCGGATCTGGGTTTGAGTGGATATTGATCTCCTTTTTGTCAAATAGGAGCGGGCAGGTGTCAAAATGGTCATGATTCAAGATGGTCCACAGAACACTGGTGCTGACAAGCCCCTTAGGATAACTGGAGACCCTTATAAAGTTCAAGTAAGGAGTCCTTCAGAATTCAGAGTATTTTTAAATCAATTCTGATGTTGCAGTACCTAAATGTACTTTTATTTTTCTTTTAGCAAGCCAAGGAAATGGTGCTGGAGTTAATTCGTGATCAAGGTGGCTTTAGAGAGGTGCGCAACGAATATGGGTCAAGAATAGGAGGAAATGAAGGGATAGACGTAAGCATGGTTGAAAAACTTGTTCACTGTATTTTGAGATGTTAACATTAAAACGTTAAGCTGGGTAATACCACTGAAAGCTCTTAACCAGATTCAAAAAGTGGTTGTGGCATGTAAGTATTAATTGCTCATTGCTGAAATTATGACTTTAAATGTATGCAGCATTCACTTTACCACCAGTTCTGAGTGGTTTCAGCTAGATGGAAATTTTTATCGAAAAAGCAAGTAAGTTTCATGGCTGAGTACATAATGTCCTTAGAAATTGGAGTTTGGCCTTTACAGAAGGATATTTAAATCCACATATTATGCAAGCCATGAGCTTATTACTGTCCATCAGAGGTGAGGCTGAAAGTTTCATCTAGAATCTGCATTTTAGGCCCATTAGAACTTTTGTTCTTCGATTGTGAGAAGCATAATATCCACTGGAATTGCTGCCGCTATGCGAACTTGTAGTGCATAGGATGCCTTTCTTTGATACTTTCATCCAGTATTTGATAGGCTTCTGACTTGATATTAAAAAATTAATATTTCCAAAAGCCTGAAGTGGCATAGGGCTGGCCCTAGTTTGCCATTCTAATATGTGACCCTTTAATTGTATCTATTTGGTAGAAATATTTGCACCATTCACATTTTTTTTTTTCCTCTTTAAGGTTCCAATACCACGATTTGCTGTAGGTATTGTAATTGGAAGAAATGGAGAGATGATAAAAAAGATACAGAATGATGCTGGTGTTAGGATCCAATTTAAGCCAGGTTGGTAGTATGTCTGTAAGTTTCTGTGAATTTAGTGTAAATTTACTGGATCACATAAACTGGAATAGTTCATTTTTATTCCAGATGATGGAACAACTCCAGATAGAATAGCCCAGATCACAGGGCCTCCTGACAGATGTCAGCACGCTGCAGAAATTATTACAGATCTCCTTCGAAGTGTTCAGGTTGGGTAATACGTTGTTTACCATTTAAAATCTCCTGCCTGACTTTTTGGAAAGATACAAAAAATTTAAAAATTAGTGCGTAACCAAAGAAAATAATGGTGCCATTTTAATCTACTTTAGAGTTCAGTCTGGAATAGGAATGTTCGCTTTTAAAGTTAGTTTTGCAAGTGTCAGGATGATAATACTGATTCAGAGGCATGACGGTTCTTGATCTGGATGGTTTGAGCTGTTTCTTCTTGTGTCATATGTTAATAGCTGGTATGTTGTTACTTGTGGCTGTAGTAAGTGTTTAAAAGCTAGTTCAAATGCTTATTGTTTGATGAGCCCCACTGTTGCATTTATAGAATGGAGACAGAAATTACATCTTTGTATGTTTGAAACTTTCTGATTGCTTCTTGGTCTTTTCCTTCTTCATCTTTCATATGCAGAGCTGTACAGAACATCTTGTAAAATGTAATTTAGGTCTTCTGGATAAGAGACTACTTTAACTATCAAAACTGAGTAGTAAATCAGTAATTTCTTAACAAATTTTGTGATGTAACCAGTTGACAATAATTTGTTTGCAGTAATTTTTGTAGAACATGCTAACATTTTGCTTTTTCTTTTTAGGCTGGTAACCCTGGTGGACCAGGACCTGGTGGTCGAGGAAGGGGTAGGGGCCAAGGCAACTGGAACATGGGGCCTCCTGGTGGATTACAGGAATTCAATTTTATTGTTCCCACTGGCAAAACTGGATTAATCATTGGCAAAGGCAATATATCTTATATATATGTGTATCTATATGTAATTTTAAAAGCTCTCAGCTTTTCTGTTTGTAGAAATAGCCATACTAGAGAGATGTTTCAAGAGAAGCCTTTGCAGATACTTTCATGTTTGGTGGAGCAATTCAATATTGCTAAATCATAACACTCCTAATACTCTTTTCAGATTTTCCTCACCAGAACGCATACCCCAGTAGTTAAAAGTCAAGAACCAATCCATTTATCTAACCCCTCTTTTTTTTTTTTTTTTTTTTTTCCCTTCTTCCCCAAGTAATAAGTACTGTGTTACGCTGGTAGTGTTTGGTAGATTCTTGGATAATGTATCTTATAATTAACTTGCATTTGATACTGCTTGATTAGCATAGTGTTATTGCATCAGTAACTCACTCTTAAAACTAATTTTCACATATTCTGGTGAAGATCTTTTACAGTGGAATCCTGTAAGAATTTCTTATGTGTGTTTATTAAAATAATTACTTTGTAAAGAATTTTGTTTTTAAAATAATTTACTGTATGCTTCTAAATGAAACACTTGAATTATCTTAATCTTTTGTTTGTGATATGTTTTCCAGACACAACAAATAGGCTGACATAGTTCAGTTCTTGACCTGGAAGGTTGATTTCTATATTTTTTTAAATGCCAAATGATCCATGTTTTGAAAACTTCGTGCCTGCTAATGATATAAGTAACTTCTCAGGATCCTATAAGAAGAGGAAGTAGTTTAGGGGATTTAACTTTCCAGTTTTAGTGCACTGCAAAAAATGTGAACTTTACCGTCTAGTCAGCTTCTGAGGTTTTTTTTTGTCATCTGTGCTTACCTCATGCTTTATAGGGAGGTTAGACTTTAAGGTTGCATTTACTGATAACTGGGTATCAGTTGTTATTCATGTCTAATCTTATTTCTTTATGTGAATGCAGAAAACCAGACAATATTGTAGGAATTCCTTACTGTTCTTTGAGTAACAATACTGTGGTCTTTAAATTAAAAAATAATACTACTAGTTTATTGCAGTCAAAGCTTTACAGTACACTGAAGAGGCTTTTTTTCAGTTGTTGTTAGAATGTTCTTGTATGGCTCATAAGAATAGGTATCTTTCCACTTCTTCAGCTTCCGTGCAGTTGACTTTCTCTGATTTGAATCTTTAGTATTTTTGCTTTAGTGCATGTCATAAAAGCTGTATGTTGCATTGTAGGTGGTGAAACTATTAAAAGTATAAGCCAGCAGTCTGGTGCTAGAATAGAACTTCAGAGAAATCCTCCACCTAATGCAGATCCAAACATGAAGATGTTTACTATACGTGGAACACCTCAGCAAATAGATTATGCACGGCAACTTATAGAAGAAAAGATTGGAGTGAGTGTATAACTAACTTGATTTACTATTATAGCTAAACAGAATAGGAAGCAAGTCTTCTCTGTGGAGACTTTTTTTCCATTTCACTTCCGAAGTACTTAATCAGATAATAAAATTTCTGCAAGAAATAACTGAAATAAATGCAGCTTTTTAGTTGCTGTTACTGCTATGGCTGCATTTAACTCTCTTCTTTAACTAGCCATAGGCGTAATTAATCGTCAAAAAGACTGTTTTCTCCAGCAAAATGTCTTTATTTAAAAACAAACCTCCTAGATTATATTCTTTAAAGTGTTCGAAACTGCTGAAAATTTGACAACTGCAAGGTTTATTTTTGCCTGTGTGCTACTCTTGTTACAGGGTCCAGTAAATCCATTGGGTCCACCTGTTCCACACGGACCCCATGGTGTTGTTCCTGGCCCACATGGACCTCCTGGGCCACCAGGTCCTGGTGCTCCTATGGGACCGTATAACCCAGCTCCTTATAATCCAGGGCCTCCTGGCCCTGCGCCTCAGTAAGTACCGCTTCAGCTAGCTTAATTTTTTGTAGGGTGACCCTGGAACTGGCTTTCACTGTATATGCATGACTTGATCTTTTATAGTGGTCCTCCTGCTCCATATGCTCCACAGGGATGGGGAAATGCTTATCCACATTGGCAGCCACCAAATCCACCAGATCCAGGTAAGAAAAGTCCCAGTTGTACCGTAGTGTGGATATATTCTTTTTATCCTTACAATTATATACATTTCACAGTTCATTTGTGTTATACTGGTAAATCTGAAAAAGCCTCCTATTCAGGATTTTCTTTACTGATTATCAGTTTACATATGTTTTACATTTCCCACATGTTGCTTGCAAGATGTTGAAATTCAGTTGTTAGTCTGGAATATACTTCTTTACTAAGTATTATTGATACCGCATCCCAATTTATGATAGTTTTTGCAAGACTCTTGGTTAACTTGGTATGTGCAAATCAGTTCATTTTTTTACAGTGGATGTTTTTACATATATTTCTTTAGTGAGGATGTGTTTTCTTTCTCTAATAGTCGATGACTTATTTTAAACAGTGCCCCTTGTAATCTCACTGATGCTGACTTTGCACAGTTTACACTATATTATGCATTTCTAGGTTTTTTTGACCCATATAAGGATTGCTTCTTAGTCTTGATACAAATATATTTTGTTCAGTACTTTTTGAGGGATAAAACTTCTGTTGAACTGCTGTTAATACAATTAAAAAGTTAAGATTCTGTATTTTGAGCTTTTGCTTCTAATAGTTTTGTATTTTTTTCTGAAACCCATCTTCGTAGAATCTGTTTCTTCTGTTTATCTTTGTCAAGACGGGGAGTTTTTACTTAATTACAACTTCCCAAAGTTGTAGCATCCTGCTTTTCTTTGTTACATCCTTTGGTTGGACTAGAGCATATGGGGAAACGGAACTGCAGTCGCAGAAGGCATGGTAAGGCTAGATGATTAAGTCACTTATACCTCATTTGTTTGAGGTGGAGCTTCTTCAGAACTTCAGCCAAAAGATCTCAATTTTATTTTTGTTACAAATGGAATAAATATTTTCTGATAGCTGCTGGTGCTGACACAAGTTCCATTAGTGAAAAAGAAGAGGGCTTTGGAGGGTGTTACAAACTACAGAGAGTTCTGTTTGTGTTCACATCTCTTATATCCTTTCTTGTCAAAGAATGATCTCTGGTTTCAATTCCCAAGCTTCTCTAAAAGATAGCTTTGCATGCATTCAGTTCAGTATTTAAAAATGCTTGTCAGTATTTAAAAGTAGAATGATTCAAAGTAACTTGACTTGAAGTCTCAGCATACCGAAAGTGTCATTTAATCCAAAGCCACTGCCAAAATGTTACAGCCTTTTTCATACCACCTATTTATTATTTTATAAAGTAATTTATCTACATAAAGATCTGTAAGAAAAATGGCAAATACTCACCTTGATGTCATCTTGATGATTTTATAAACAGTTTTTGATACATAAATTTTCCTGTGTGCAGTTGGTGTTTCTTTTGACTCGCATTTATTTGGATGAGGTTTGTACAGTATGCCACTTAATTGCTCATTTCAGTGCAACAAATGGGTTATTTTAGGTTGTTTTTTTGGTTTTTTTTTTTTCAGAGATGCTTTCTCTAGAACCATGCTTGCCTCTTGTCATGTGAAAGCAGAGCTAGTTACTACAGTCAGATTTCTTGGGAAATTTAATGAATCCTACTCTGTGGTGGTCTGCTGTAGAGAAGTAGCTACTAAGGGACAGGAGGGGGTGGAACTGAATAATGGCCTATTTGATATTTGCAGATAACCTTAGACTGTAGCACATGTTAGTTTAAATCCACTGTTGTTGATGCAAGCAGTGTAATTTAAAAAGGAAACAGCGTGTTAACACTGTTTACTGTATACTTATCCTACTGTGTGCATTAAGTGGTTACATCAGGCTTTAATGCTAAATTAAATACTGCAAGAAATTTATTGTGTTGTGGATTTCTTCTTCCTGAATGCCTTTTTCAGGGGATTTTTTCTTTCTCTTCCACTAGTCACTGCCTTAACTATTTTGTGTTTGGAAGGGAATATATTTCCATTCCCATGTATAGTTATTGTAAAGTGTCAGTTGTGTCTTATGTCCTTATGCGAAGTTCTCTCCTCAGTTGGCCACGTATATTTGCAGATACTTTTACTCTTTAAGGATGCAAATAATGCCGAAGGATGCTGCTTGTGTTCTATCTAGAACATTATGTTCTCTAATAGGTTTGCAATTTTTGTGGATTGCCAATCTGGTAATGTAATCAATTCAGCAAGAATAAACCATTCCTGAAGGCTATATGTGAAAAACAGAAAAATAAGGCTCTAGGGAGTGGCATTGTTGGCCTACCTAGATGTAGTTAAAAATAAGGGAAGTGTGGAGATAGCTGCAGGAGATGCAAATGTTGCTATTATTAGTTATACTAAAAACCTGTAAGTAGACACTGATGCTTTATATCCATGTGTGGGGATTCAGGTTCTTAAAATACGATGTGTTTCTGTATTTTGCTGTTACCTTAAAGTTTAACTGACAAGCATTACAAATATCTAGTAAGATTTGTATTCTTCTGTTTGAGAAATAACTATTTGGCATGCCTCCTCCACCTGTGCCAGTGTCATTAGTGTGAGGTTACAACAAAAGTAAAACCACTGAAGTTGTTTGGTGTTAGAATGATTCATTGTTGTCATTTAGTAACCTGACTGCTTAAATAAACTTGAAAATCTGTTTCTGTTTATCACATTTAAAAATTAATAAATGGCATTGTAGTAGTAAGGTTTCTAGAATTATTTTTATTTCATCAGTCCTGTGAAAGTATACTTTGTACAATACAGTTGAATCCTGATCATAAGTTTGTGCTAGAAAGAAAAGATACTTACAGGATGTACATGGTTATTTTGTTTAGATGGGTTTTTTCCTTGGAGGAAAAGATGAGTTCTTAGGGGACAGGGTTAACTGAGGGGACAGCATTCTCTTCATACTACTTTTATAAATACTTGTCTTATTTTCATAGGTAAGCCAGGAACAGATCCCAACTCAGCAGCGTGGGCAGCTTATTATGCTCACTACTATCAGCAGCAAGCACAGCCACCACCTGCAGCCCCTCCTGGTGGGCCAGCTACAACTCAAACTAATGGACAAGGTAGCTGTTTAGTAAAATGGATTAATTTCTCATTGCTGGTGGTGTAGATGCCCCACTGTTTTTTTTTATTATTGTTTTCATATATTGGGTAAATTTATTTTAAGGTAGCTGGGTTTCTGAGAAGACTTTTGCTTACAGCCTTCAACACTGCTTTTTTTTTTTAATTTCAGCAGTAATGAGAGTCATGTATTTATCTTGTACTAGACTCCAAAGAATTTTGCTGCAACTTGGACTGACTTAATTACGCCTGCATAGTGCAAGCAGTCATAAGTAAAACTGGAATGAGCCAAACTGTTGTCATTTGCCTAAATGGTTGCATCAATTCCAGTAGGTTTAGGACAATTATGGTTGTAGTATTTAGTTGTATTAGTATAATTGTGCCTGGATGAATGAGGCTTACCACTTAAATTTTAGGCACTGTTTTGCACTGAGGGTGGTGTGCGTTCCCCGGATCTTGAAAATATGCTGAACATTTTAAAGAATTCTTTGTTTTTGTCGTGTCTTTTACTAATTATTTGTATTTGTAGCAGCTTGTACCACATAGGTTTATAGTGTCAGATTTGAGTGATGTTATTTGGGATTGTTACTGAAAAGTTCAACTGATTATTTGTAAATTGTTCTATGTATGAAACAAAACCCAGTAGTTTTGACTTTTTTTTGTTAATGTAATTCAGGAGATCAGCCAAATCCAGCACCAGCAGGGCAGGTTGACTATACCAAGGCCTGGGAAGAGTACTACAAAAAAATGGGTATGTGTACATGTCTTTCTGTTGCGTAGTCAAATGTTTTAGGAGATCTGCATATCTTGTTTGAGATGGTTTGGGTATTTTTATACCCCCTACCAGTCCCCCCCCCAAATGCACAACCCATTCGTCTTCTGAAATACATACTGCTAGAGGTTCTGAACCCTGCAGAAAAACAGATTTAAAAATTTGTGTTGTGTTTAAGGCTTTGTTTGTACTCATGCTAGTAATTAGCTTTGCAGAAATACTTCATACCTAATGTGATGTCTATATTTCATCACTGGGAAACAACATCTAATAAATAGTTAAATCTGAGTATTTTTAAGTATATTTATTTCTTAAATTTTGGAGTTCAACATTGACCTACTTTATGAAGCTGTTGTTTGTATTGCTTAGTATTTGTTTCTTAATGCTTTTAAGATTACAGATTATTTTTTCTTGTAACTTGCTTTCTGTGTTGCAGATTATCAAAGCATCATAATTAGCTTTCATTTATATTGTGCCCTTTTTTAAATTGTACTTGCTAGCTTTTTCAAAATATTTTTCTTGAACCGACTTATAAAACTTAAATGTGTTTGCTTGTTAAGTTGATGACTTCATTGCTTGCTGAATAAGGAAAGAATATGTGGCCTTGATGTGTTGGCAGAAGGTGGTGTTATCTTTTAAATCATGGGAATGTCGTGCAGGTCTGTGTTTTGTCCACAGTGTTGTCCTATGGATACTGTAGTTGATGTAGATTTGTATATGGAGGGCTAGTGGGCTTACAAATGCCAGTGATTTCCCTGGTATCTCTGTTTGACCATACACACAGCAGCATCTAGTTTGGATATTTTTGTTCGCGTGGGTGGGAGGGTTTGAGTGTTTTTGTGCTGTTCCAACTGCACTAATTTTCTCCTGGAATATTAAAAAGCATTTGGAGTTAAGATTTAATATCATGTTTAATTTGTTTTTACTTTCCACAAGTTGATCTCAAATCATTTGTCAAGATATAACTACCTTTACTCTTCTTTATTTTGGCATGGCTTAAGTGATGAAATGAAACAAAATATATAATGATGATTTACTTTAATAATTCTGTGTCAGACTATGAAAATAGCAACAGATCTCCCAAACACATGATTTTTAAGATGTGACGGGCCTTTCCATTTTTCCTCTTTCTGGTTAATTTTCTTTTTTCCATTTACCGTTTCTGTTAGTTCAGCTCATATTCTTTGAATGCAAAGTTGTGAGTTTTTTCAATGCCTTTTTAAGAAAAATGTGATCTGTTGCCTGGGCTCAGCCATCTTTCAATTTGCTATCTCTGGAAAGCAAAGTCTGGGTTGCACTAGTCTTCCATTTGCTTCGATTAAATAATAGGTAGTTATAAGGTGTTGGGACAGAGTTTCTGGGAGCAAGTCCAAAGATGAGTGTGAACCACGCAAAGATAGACACTGGGAGATGTAAAGAATTGCTCTTAAAATGCAACATAAAATAATGCCAAGAGAACAAACAGAAGGGCAGTTCTGATCTTCATTTCTTTTTCTAGTTCAAATTGAATTCTTGGCCTGAAGGAGAACTCTTGATATCTTGATTTACGCTTGACTGTGTAAATTATGAGAACTTTTTGCTTCTTTAGCATGTTGAAAATCTTGATATGGAAGATACCATTTTTCATAAAATCCACTTAGGAAGAACGGACCAAATGAGGCTGAAGGGCAGAGAATTCCCCTAGAGTTGATTTAGTGCTAAATGGCCCTGTTTTTCCCCACCTCCTTAACAACAGTGTTAAGAAGCAGTAGAATACCTGACAAACGGGAAGGCTGTCCATCAGCAGATTCATGTGATCTCTCGGCTCTCATACAAATACTACTCTTTGTGCTTCCTGCAGTATTGTAATGCTTCTGTCCCCATTAACTTGTGAAGGAGGGGAAAGGTGGGAGTAACAAGTCACTCACTCTTTGACTCTTCTATCAGATTTTTCACAGTATAGTTAATTACACAAAGAGCTGTTTTGGAGAAGTGAACTGAAACTTGGGACTTGCTGAGCCCAAGCAGATTTATTTTTGCTGCTGAGTAAAATTACTTTGCCACATGGATTATCAAGCTTATGAGGGTGACAGTACTTAGCTGAACAAGCTACATGTGATACTGCAATTGGTACTCTGGATTTTCCCATGCTTTAAGTATGAGCAATCTGAAAACTCTAAAGCACTCATGAATATACCGTAACACTGTTTGCCAAAGTGGCTTCCTCCTGGTACAACAGGACTTGGCTAATAACAGAGAACACTTTCCTATTTTTTTCAGTGTATAGAACAGTGACTTGAAAATAACTTGTTTTCCAACTCACAAATACAGTGGCAAAGTCTGTCTCTGTTTTCAGACTCTTATTTTAGTCAGAGACTATTGCTCTGAGTAGCAAATACTATTAAAAATAAGACTGAAAAGTTAGTAAAATTACTCATGCACACTGGTAAGGTACTGTACATGGATCTTGCAGGTGAGGCAGACCGTCTGTTTGCTTGGTACCCTAATTCATAAATTCAGAAAACTTGTTTTAAATTTACCTAGAATATTGCTAGGTAGCAAGACAGTAGTTTAGCTTTTGAAGACATACAGATGCTGTTATCTTGGATACAGTATTTTTATTTTTCCTTAGAAGAGCTGAAATAAAGATTTGCCTAACTGGGCCCTAAAAAATCTCTCAGTGATAACAGTTCCCTCTAAACATGAAGTCGTATTTTAGTACATGATCTATATGTCACCATTGGATTTTGTAAGTTTATCATTTAAAGTCTTTCTAATATATAGTGAGCTTGATTTATAGTTAAGGAATTTCATAATAGCATAGTGGAACTGTTCTTCAATGATTCCTTAGCATTGTAGCAGGAAAGAGGACAAAGAACGGTTTTCTCTTATTAGAATCACCCATGATGATTTGAGTAGTTCAGGAACTGTAGAATTATCTGGCTTTTTCTTTCTTAGCCTTCCTTACTGGGTAGGTGTCCTGTGTTTCTTCCGTTTCCTTTGTATGTAATTTATATCAGTTTTGTTTGTTAGTGTTCCAGTTGAATCTGGGTATTAATGAGCATGTACTGTTTCAGTGCAGTTCTGTACACTGAAAGGAAATTTTGACTAAACTGCTGAATTCCATGTGTAAGTACTTAATGGGGGAATGATGCAGCTAAAATACTTTGAAATTTTACTAACCCATTTCAGGACAGAAGTCCGGTTTGACATCTTTGAGTAGATGTTAAATTTTCTGTATCTGATTTACTACTTGAATTTCAACACTGCCTTGGGATACCTGGCTGAATGCCAGAAGGATCTTGGGTCATAATGCACCAAAAAATGCCATAGCTTTGACATTCAGCACTGCTGACACCTGTGACATAGCTAAGTAATTTGTAAGTGGAATTACTATGTCATAAATTAATAGTTGTCTTGGTTTCAGCTGGGATAGAGCTAACTTTTTTCCTCCTTAGTAGCTAGAATAGTGCTGTGTTTTGGATTTGATATGAGAAGAATGTTGATAATCTTCTGATGGTTTTAGTTGTTGCTAAGAAATCAAGGAGTCTTCAACTTCTCATGTCCTGCTAGTGCACAGGTACACAAGGCGCTGGGAGGGAGCATAGCCAAAACAGTGGACCCAAATTGGCCAATGGAATGTTGCAAGTCATCTTAATGTCTTGGTCAGTGTGTAGATGAGGGTTGACCAGGAAGCTCATTCAGGCTTCCAGGATGGTGGTTTCAGGATTCTCTCTTCTCTGGGATCACTAGCCAGGAACAGGCTGGGCATCGGTCAGCGGGTGGTGAGCAATCACATTGTGCGTTACTTGGTTTTATTTTTTATTGTTTTAATAATAATGATAATAATGATAGTTATTATTATTGATGTTATTGTTTCTGCTATTAAATGCTTTTTATCTCAACCTATGAGTCTCCTTGCCCTTACCCTTTCAAATCTCCCCCATTCCCTGAGGATGGGGGAGGGTGATCAAGTGGCTGTGTGGTGTTTGGCTGCTGGCTTGGTTTAAGCCATAATAGGGAACTTTCAAAAAACTACAGTGTAAGTGGAAAAACTACATGTAAACTGTATAGAGAGTTGGAAGGTAGAAGATTGCATTTTGAAGACATTCAGGGTAGTGCTTTGCCTAGTGTTCAGATTCCTTGCTCACACTCAATGTGTTTGAGAGGATTGGGAGAATACACATCTGTGAGAGGAGTGTGGATAGCTAGTATTCTGCATGTGAATTTTCTGTGTAAAGGTGTATTAAAAACAAACAAAACCAACCTTATATCTGATATCCTAGAAAACAGTTGAATACAGTCTTTGATACTCAGGTTCTCCAGAAGGTTGCTCAGTGGTTTTGTATCCAAATAAAAGGTTGAGGTGATTTCAGGTAGGATTGAAAACTTCCAGCCCTTGTCTTGTGGAAGCTGCCCCTTTTTCTTGAAAGCAGAACAGAAGATTAGGTGCATGTGGAATGTTACATGTGCAGACTTATGTTTTGCTTGGATCTGTTGGATCTTGTGTGATTGGATGTGATGTTTTGTGTTGTGGGTTGTTTTTTGGCTTTTGTTTTTTTCTAGTATCCTAGAAAAATCTTGGTGATGTGGTGGGTTTTTGATAGTATTCTTATTCTGACTGTAAAACTTTGATTTGAAAAAGTAACCCTTTAGTAATCTAGATCACAGAAATGTCATATCACAATAGTAATAGTCATTCTGTTTTGGAAGTTAAATAAATTTATAATCAAGCACTCCATATAAAACAGTTCTGTCTGGATGCTTTCAAGTGTGAGGACGGATAATTGGATAGAGGATAGTGTTCTGCTTATGGTCAGGTGTGTTTTGCAGTGGTGACTGCAAAAGCACCTTTATAAAGATAAAAAGTTGTGAAGAAGGTTGTGATAACAAGTGGAGTGTGTTTGATCTTTGTGAAATAAGAGAAGGGAAAAAGGAAGTGAAAATGTCTGTGACACACCTTCCTTGGAAGAACAGCGTGATGGAGGTCCTAAAAAGTTGGCTGTAATTTCTTTATATATATACACACACTGGAGTCATTGTGTATTAGTCTATCGCCTTTATATATAGTTTTTGAGCTGCAAGTTGATTTTGTTGAAAGCACTGGTAGTTCCCAGCCGTAAGTCAGAGTGGAGGGGGCTGTACACCTATGTGTGTACATGCTATCGTTTCTAGAGGATTGGAATTTAAGTGAAGATTGGAAGGAGAAGTTTCAGGACTTCACTTTCAGGTGGAGTAAATGTTTACAAAAAATAATGCATTTTCTGAAAAAATGTAATTGCAATTTAGCAATTGCATTAAGGAGGCCAAAATTGTGGGAGTGAATGAATTGGCATCTGATGAATTAATTAATGCAGTCTGTACAGTAAGATAAAGTCAGTCTAGGTGGATTACAAAAAAACCAGTCTTGCTTGTTGACCTGTATTTTAATTTAAATGCTGCCCATTGTTCAAGTCAGTCTAAGTCAGCAAGCTTTAAAGACTTTTGCTCTGGAACGTGATTCAGGAGATGGAAAAAACCCTGTCCTTAGGGTTCTTCCATTTTGCTTTACATGGGAATCGTTACGTTAAAATAATAGTATGAGTGGTTAGCTAAAAAACAGAAAGCCACAAGATTATTCAAAAGCCTTGGAGTAATACTGCAAGACGCTTTTGTTTGTTAGGCATTGAGATTTTGAAATTTTCTCATTTCTATTGCAGCAACAAAGCTATTAATGTTAATTACTTGTAGGTCAAGCAGTTCCCGCCCCTGCTGGGGCTCCGCCAGGCGGTCAGCCGGATTACAGTGCGGCATGGGCTGAGTACTACAGGCAGCAAGCAGCATACTATGCCCAGACAAGTCCACAGGGAATGCCACAGCACCCTCCAGCACCGCAGGTATAAAATATAAGTATTTTTTGGCTGGCTTCTGTTTCAGTGGTTGTAGATACCTTTTTGCATGTCTCCTGCTTTGTTACCTTTGGAGTATGCATCTTTTTTTCTAGCAAAATAACTATCAGAATAATTAATAGATGACTTTGTTTACCTGATAACTTCGGTTCTGTATCTATCCATATGTTTGGTGATTGTGTTTTTTGTTTTTTTTTTTTTTTTAAAAAAAAAAGAAAAACTTTCTCCTCCCAGGGTTTTGAAAACCATGCAAGAAGCCACCACCATTTACATTAACCAATTTTTCTTTCTTAAAGGCTTCACTCCTGAGTTAGCTCGATTTAAAGGATTTTTTTAACTTTTTGTGTATCTCTTATGTATCTCTTCTGCACAGGGCCAATAATAAGAAGTGGACAATACAGTATTTGCTTCATTGTGTGGGGGAAAAAACCTTTGTTAAATGTATGGATGCAGACGCCTTGATGAAGATCTTAATTTTGTTTGGTTAAAAAAATAGTGTTTTTGAAAATGTACAAAATATCTATCACTACTGATAGGAGGTAATATTTCTGTGTAGAAATGAAAAATGGTTTGTTTTTAGTATTAGTGTAGATGTACACATTCCAGCAAATGTATTTGCAATTACGTGGTCAATGCTTTGTGATATAAATGTACTTTTTCAATGTATACTTTATCACTTTTAAAATGCCTGTTTTGTGCTTTACAATAAATAATATGAAACCTCCTGTGTCGGTAAGTTGGATATGTGGGTATATAAAGAACTATAGGATTGATTTGCAACGATGAATCAAGGTACCTGTACATGAATGAGATTTTATTTTTTCCCCCCACCCATGAAACCTGGTTGAGTTTAAAAACTTGTTGTTAGCATGTTTTTCCCCTCTTGCAGAATAGTTGTAGATGGAGGATCTCTTTCATTCATTGTATTTTGCTGCCTAGCACCAGTAATCTGATACCTTAATTTTCTTTCTATTTGATTAAAACTGCATGTGTTTAAGAAGGTGATCTTTTGGCATACTTCCATTGCATTAACAGTGAAATTTCCTTTTATACATGACCACTGTTTCAGACCTGTGCAGCTGTTGTAACAGATAACTTTTGTTCTCAATTGAATACTTCCTGCATATAACTATTTTATGGATTTTTTCAGACTAGTTATAACTTCTATTTTAAGTGTAATGTACTTAAGCCTTCAGTTTAAAGTAGTCCAAAGTTCAGTGTAGAAAACTCAGTGTGGTATGCATAGTGGTTACAAAAATTGCATCTGTCCTTAAAACGCTGTTTTGTTTGAGTGGTGGGGAGTGGTTGAGAACTTCCTGCAGAGCAGATAACTTTGTTTTTGTAAATACTCTCAAGTATTTGAATCAATTGGTTATTTTTCTTATATATACTTGCAACTTCTTATTGCTCTAATGCTCATACTAAAAAATTTGATTCTCTTGAAATCCTGTGTTTGCTCTTTGCATATTTATTGGCTCTTTGCATATATTAGACTACATGCAATACAGTCTGTCTTGCCATTGTCTGTTGAAGTGCAGGTTTGATCCAGCCAGTATAGAACTAGCTCTATAGGGGTGAGGAGGACTGTGCTGTGTATCATCCTTGATTGTTCCTTCAAGGAGCATTGCACTGTAAGTACATCAGAATGACAAATTGATGAACTGCAACAGTATCTTTTTGTCAATGTTCCACATAATGAAAATGCCATACTTGTGTGACTATTATGTTGGAATACAGTGCTAATATCGTAGGAAATCATAATTGCTTCTTAATTCAGAAACATAGGTTTGCGTGTATATATATACATACACATAATATGAGCTTTATGGGTAAGTATTCCTGAAACGTTTAGCAATAGCTAAAGAAAATCATGTTTCTGTTTATGTGAGTAATAGTGTTTTTTTCAATAGTACTCCTGAGACAGCTGTATCTTTCAGTGTTTTAAAGTATGCATATCATAACATTGAAGTCTTTGGAACCACTTGTTAGACAGAAGTTGTCTTTGTCTTCAGATAGTTTGCAGATATGTAGCGATGTAGGTATGTTTTAAATAATTCTGTAACTGTTACTTGCTTTATCTTTTGGAACACCGTATTGTTGCTTTGAGAATAAATTTTTTTAGGGTGGCTGCACAGAGAAGTAAAAGTTAAGGCTTGAAAATTGAAGTAGTTTATTCAGGTAATTAGCAATGTATGTATTGTGCTGTAGAAATAGAAGGAATTATTTTTATCCCTTTAGGAATTATTCTGGTAGCTTTAAAAAGGCTAGGACAGTATTTGCTATCTTTAGAGTAGGGTATGAAGTTTAGTTCAGCTATTTTGCATGGTATTTTGTAGATAACCTTATAGAATGGTGCATTTGTTATGTACTAAACTGAGCAAAATTAAATTCACTGGATTCTTTATCATTCACAAAATGGAGGCTGTTGATTTTGATTCATTTAAGGTATAAAATCTTTATTAATTGCAAACAGTGCAATTATTTATACTTCACAGTGCCTTCCCAGACCTTCCACCTTAGGTTCTGCTGCAAAAAAGCAACAGGTAAGCACAACCTAAGGAAGTATATAAATTAATATATTTCAGTACATTAATGTTGTCCCTGTGAGATCTTTGTGGTTGTGTATTGAAAAGCAATCTGCTGCTTCCCCAAATGCATTGTTACTCACGGTTCCATTTCAGTGGAAAGTCTTTTTTAAACAACTGTTTATATTTCTAGGTAAATATGTATATCTCTTTTTTCTTTTTTTCTTTTTTTCTTTTTTTTTTTTTTTTTTTTAAGAAAAGACAAGTAGATTGCAGTAATTAAACCTGATCAGAATAAGTAATTTTTGTTATTTTTCCTCAAATAGCTAATTGTTGCAATTAAAGAATCAAAACCTTTAAAATATGCAGGAATCACTTTGGTTAGAAACGTCAACAGCCTTCACAAATGTTTTTTATAATAGGGCACTATTCCCACTCAAACCCATAAGACCTAAATATAAAGAATATAATTCATGTTGTTATCACTGAACTTGATAACTTGTCTTACAGTTATAGTGTGTTAGTGCAATTTTTAGATAACTTAGTTTGCTTTTCATACTTGACATGGTAGGAAAACAGATTCCGGAGTTTCAGAGATTAGTATGTTTTAACTGAAAAAGCATGTGCACCAACTAAATGTTAACAGTACAGCAGATAATATTTTATATAGCAGTCAGTGTATCCTGTTTCTTGATACTTTAACTGAATTGCTGTATATTTTGATAGTTTAAAATGTTTGTATGTCTTATAGATGGTCTGGTACAGGTTTTTGTTTCTGGTTTTTGTTGGTTTTGTTTTTTTTAGCTTAAAGTAAAGCAGCATCTATTTGGTTTTTGTTGATTATTTTGTTTCTAAAATGTGCTGCTCCTCTTTCAAAAGTCCTGCTTATCTGTACATCAAAGGAAAATATTCAAAAATACTGCCTTCATTTTCACACACAGTGCTGAAGATGCTGCAAGCACCAAATCATAGCTCATAGAATCAGGTCCTGAGATAGTTACTACCAGTAAAGAGGAATCCTTTGAGTGTATGCCATTGGTGAGCCGATGAGCATGGACCATAGAAGGGCTCCATGTAGAAGGTAAAATTGGCAAAAACATAACAGATTTGAAATGTATACCATACATGATGGTGTAGGGTATAATTTTTGTTCTGATCACTTTTCATTCTTTAAAGTATTATGTTTGACCATAAATGTTCCATAATCTGTTAAGTTTTTTAAACTGTGATTTAATAATATAAACCATCTATTTTAATTTGTATTCTTCTAAACAGCCAAGCTTAGATATATTGAATTTTTGAACTAAAGTAATAGCTGTGATTCAGTTTCTCAAGCCACTTAATATTTTATATGTAGTTTAATATGTAACTTCATTTTTGACGTGAGAAAAGGTTAGGTGCGTACCATTTGGATTTTGATACTGTGAACTTAGTGTTGGGGTGAGTCATTTGTTCACTTCCTTTTACATTGATACCTTTTTCTTCAACTGTTGTTCCTACAATATCTTGAACAATCTTTCAACTGGAAATATAGCCAGAGGGAGGAGATAGAGAAGAAAAAGCCAGTTTATTGGAATGTTGATGGTGTGTGGAAGATGAGATGTTCTTGTGTGTAGCATTTGAGGTGTACTGACATCCAGCTTTCTCACTGCTGGGCTTACAGACATGCTATTTTGTGCTAAGCATAGTGTTTATTTTTTCAGCTCTGTCTCTAAACTCAGTTTTTAGGAGAACAGCAAATAGATTATTGGTGTTATCTTGATCCAAAAAGATAACTGGACTTCCTTAGAAATGTAATGAACTTGCCCAAAAGGTGTCTTTAAATGTTTCCTGCTTCCCCCTTCCCCTTAGTGTCCCACAAATTAAGGAGAATGTGAAGAGTACATGACGTTTAAAAATGGAACATAATGTTCAGAGTAGAAAAAGCATTTTCGTGTCACTTTCTGCAGCCTGTACTTTAATAGGACATGAAAAAAGTGTCAGGTGGATAATCTTCAATCTAGCATGATCATAAGTCATCTATTTCAGTTGTCCAGGCAGATGGGATCATTACTCACTTGCACAGCCTATCTTAAAATATTTCATCTTTTTACTAGTGGTATTTTATTGGGTGATAGGAACTGTTTCTCCCCAGTTCTCTTGGAAAGTAATTTTTGAGTTTTCCATTGCATGCTAAAAGCTTTATATTTTGCTTTTTTTTCTGGAAGTGGGGGGAGGAAGGGAAGACTGGGCTTTTCAGAAAAGCATACAGTTGACAGGATTCCCTCTTCCCTAGTAATAGCTTATAAAATTCTTATGTATGCACAAATATTTCTCTTGCGTGCATGTGAAATGCCTTTTCGTCCTGAGAAAAGTGTTCTCTGCAGAAACTACCCGTGTGTAAAAAGAAGATTGGCTTTAAAAGGCAACTGTGATGGGAACAGTGTCTTAGGGAGATGCAGCTTGGACTTGAGGTAAATTGAATGCTTTACAAAAATGTGGTTTTGAGCTTGCATTGACATTGTATGTAATATGGGTACACGTTAACTGTATAATGTTTTTTGTATGTTTTTTTCTCAATAAATGTAAATCGATGGATAATAATAGCAATGTTTTTGTCTTTTTTATGCTCCTACCCCTGCCTTTGTTAGTTTGAAATAACAGCTTCAGAAGAAAGATATTGCAGCAACTAGTACTTCTGTGAATGAACATCACCCACATGAAGTAAAATATATTTATGTGGCTATTTAGAATAAATATTTATTCAAAACATGCAGCTTACTACCATTTTTTCCAAGATGCGTCTGAATTTGTCACTTTTATTGAGGCAAAAGAGTGACTTCCAATAGGCAACTCTACAAAGAGCAGTCAGCAGATTCAACCACAGGAAAATTTATTTCAGAAATGACTGCATAAACCTGAATTGCAGCCTACCTTGCCATTATGTTAAGGCTTATACACATGTTCTTCAATTTAAAATGTGACTATTGTTTGTAAAATTACTCCCTACAGAAGCTTAAGCCGAACAGTTCAGATAGTGTTAGCACAATGACATTAGTGTTGATATCAAGAGATCTTAAGAGAAAAATAGTACAGTAGCCTTAAGAAGACAATGTTCAGAGATGCACCAATAAGTCTGTTACATTAAGAGAGAACAGAAATTGAGAAGTCAGGCACTTTCTGAAAATATTTTTCTTAACGCTTGCTTCCTATCATCTTGGCTATGATAGGCTTGTATTTTGTCACCAACTGTTCCTGCATTACTTAAGCAGTGAAAAAAATAGAAGTTTTACAAGCAAATGTTGGTACTATAAAGACTACTACAAGACTTAATGAGATAGTTTTTACTTTTGTGTTATCAGCAGCATAGATTGATAAGAGCATAACAGTTTAAATGCAAGCCCATTTTAAAACAAAAGAATTAATGCTCTTTGAAACAAAACAACAAAAGTGAGCTGTTATATAATATTTTATTCTTTAAAAATAGTACACTGGGGGTTCTAAAAATCAATAAGTATTTCCTTTTGCCAGCTCAATGCCTCTGAGATAAAGTAAAACAGCTTAAATATTCAGTGTTCATGCAAAATATACCAATAGATATAAACTACTACACAGGTTTCCAGATTGTGTATTTAGCTTTATACTGCTACACAACAGTTGGTCTTCAAATGTGGGCGTGCTATTATAATTCAACTTTTTTTTCCCTTTAGTTGATCTTCCGTACATTGATTTCTTATTTTTAGCCTTTAATACCAATTTTTGTATTGAGGAAGGAACGAGGACACACTCACAATTTGAAGGTTATTCTTATCTGATGTAGGAATGAGAAATCAATGCATATCCTCACTTTCTTTAGTTGGCCCCATCAGAGAAAGAGATGATGCAATAAGAAAGTTTTGAGGGGAAGAAAGATTCCAGCTAAAGTAGAGCATTAGTAGTCATCAGCTAGAAAATAAAAGGGTTAGGAGAAAGAGCTGATCAGATTTTCATAATAGGAAAGATGCAAGAAGAGTATTTGAGAATTAAGCAAATTAAAATGCTAACTCTTACTTTCAATGGTGAGAATACAGGTGCTAGCAGATGTGCCTCTGTTGTTGACTGCTTTACACATATATTCCCCTTCATCTTCTGGGAAGGTTTCTGGCAAGTAAAGGCAGTAGGTTTCTCCTCTTTCAATATACTGATAGTCCTCAGAGTCCTGCAACATTTCCCCCTCAAACCACCATGTAACTTCAGGTTTTGGTTCTCCAGTAATTTTAACTGTAAATCTCACTGGCTCGCCATCAACAACTGATGTGTTTTTCAGTGACTTTTTGAACCAGGGAGCTCCAGATCGAGCTTGATCATCCTCATCGTCACAAGTAGAACCATTGATAATGCTTCCTTCTTCTTCTTCTTCCTCTTCTCTTTTCTGTTTTAAAATAAGTCCATTTAGAACGTTTCAAGTGGCAATAGCAGCATGACTGCTAGTACTACCTATTCAATTCAACAGAAAAGTTACCATGTTTCTGAGAAGGGGAACTATCCCACCTATCCTCACTAGGTAACAAAGCAATGATTCTGGACAGGGAACAGGCAGTGAAATGGATTTTAATGAGGCCAGAATCTTAGGGTAAAATAAGGCATGAATGTAGATTCCATTTTCAGACTATTCAAAGGATACAATGAACTTTGCGGTATCTCTCATACTCTTCAAGAATATGTGAAAACACCAAAAGCAATTTTACATTATTGCAGCAATTCACAGCAGCTGTTGAAACAAGTATCATGTTCATTTTATACCTCTGGCAGCGTTGCCATCAGCTGTAATCAGATGCTAAGTTAAAGGACATTTAGGACTGAAGAAAAGGTACTTTGTAATTTATACCTTCTGTAACGCCGCATCAATTTCTTTTTGTTCAAACTGCATGCGTAGCAATTTCTGTTCTTCAATTCTTCTCTGCTCCTCTTCTTCCCTGGCTCTTGCCATTTGCTCAAAACGGGCCTTCATGTTTACTTTATGAGTAAATGGAGCCTCAGATTTCTTAGCTGGTCTCACATCTACCTCCTCATCCTTGGGGGGGGAGAAATATTAAATATAGGACTTAACTCATTTATTACCTTTTAAATGCATATGATAACAAAACTAGTTTTGTAGAGCAGTAGTTCTTAACCGAGCAAAGCCACCCAGAGTCCAGTTTTTCTCAGAAGTTTGTTTAATGTTGGGTTTAAGGTCAAGTCTCGTAATAGTTTATCCCAGGGATAGGGCAAAATACTTGCAGAAGTAATTTTGAAAAAGTTAGGCAGAAAAACACTTCTAAAAATAGATTTTCATATAGAAGTTGAATACTGTCTTGTGATGTGGCTTCCATGCCATAATGTTATGGTAGCTTCAATGCCTAACGCAGGTTGACCTTATAGAAGCATAACTACAGTGTCAGTTAAATTAAAAGCTCAAAACTAAAAGATACTGAAGTGTCTGACTACTGTGGAAAGAAACCTCAGAATGAGACTCAGATCAGGTTTCCTCGCTGGCACTGCCATGTGACTATGCTACACAAGCTCACATTGGTGTTTTGGGTCACAAAGCATAATGTTGATTTACTGGTTAGGCTGATAACTTCATTTCTTGATCTTTCCCTCTGAAATAAATGTGAGAGGTTCCAGTCTGAAGCGCATAGATAAGTAGGCATTCTTTGCTTTAGCCTCAGGAAGTAGTAAAGATGGTAAAAAGATTTGATCTTCAAATTGTATTGTTTAGTTTTGTTTTGTTTTTAATTCATACAGTAGAGAATGAATTAGACTTCAGAAAGAGAAGCAATTCATGTGATTATTAATTCTCAAATATAAATGTTTCAAACCTGCAGGCTGGCAGGTTTCAGGTGATTAAGATGCTGAACTGAGGACTTTGCACAGAAAAACAGATCTCTGCTTGACCTGATGCCTGGTAATAAACTGGTGCTGTTTCCTTTAGAGATGCTGAGGTGACACTTCCTCATGCATCCAGAGGAGGGATCAGGAAAGAAGGGAGAAAATAATCTTGGAAATACAGCAAACTGGTGAAAGCAGCAGCACTGTCCATCCCTGGATTATTAGCGTGCTAGTTAAGTGGATCATTAAGATAGACAGAGTGCAACTTACCTCTTGAAATTTTTCTGCTTCTCTTTCTCTTATTTCTTCATCCATTGCTCTTCTCTTAGCTCGCTCTTCTTCAATCTTCTTCTGTATTTCTTCTTGAGACAGTTGTCCTATTTTTTCAAACTTGCTTTTTAAGTTCTTTGCCTGAATAGAACCACTTCTTTTTAGCTTTATTAATTCTTCGTATTCTTTACTTAGCTCAAAAGTTTCGGATTCTTCTTCCAGCTGTTCAGAAATTACAGAATGTGTAAGATGGTAAATGCCCTAGCTATTTTTACTACCTATTCTTCCCACAGACAGGTGTAACTTAATACACTTCAACAGTTCTCTTAGCTATTTGAAATCAGCACAGAGACCTTTTCCCTCTAATTTCTTTTTTCCTCTCACTATTCTTAGGATTACTGCATTTGTATCGCATATAAACTAGACACAGATTTTAAAATACCATGCTTGAATGTACCCCGTGTTCAAGGATTGCTGTCAGTAAGCCATCCATCACAGACTCAGAAAACCAGACACCTAGCAATACAAAAATCTTAAGTTATCCTGGATCCATAATTTTACCTCTCTAACTTACTTACAATATGACACAAAATATTTTTTTAAAAATACATTTACATGCTAAACAGAAAATTATTCCTTTTTTGAGTTCAGTAAAAAGCAAATTAAATTTCAGGATGTCACAGCTGGAAAAGCAATGGCAGTTCTGGATCCTGTAGTCAAATCACGTCTGAAGCTGTAATTGTTGGTAACTTACTGTCTACTTTTACTACCTCTGACTGACAGTAAGGATGTATATGCATTTTTGTTGGGTGTCCCTGTCTCCCTTCTTTCCCAGGATGTAATACCAAATTTACTCGAAAAGTTAAAAGCTAGAGCCTTTATTACTTACTCCAGCTTTGCTTAACAAAAATAAATAAATTCAGTCCTCTAACAGTCAAAAGGGAATAAAGAATTGCCACCCACAGCCAAATCAAATGGCAGTGTAAAGTTCATGAACATGTTTTAAAAATTTGGTATGCAAAGCAAATTTTGTGTGTGATTTTTAAAATCGTCTGTGGCAGTCTTCAAACCCTTGATACGCTAATTAGAAATATGTTGAGGCCACTGCACTTCTTTTCTAATTAGTTAACAGAGCATTCCCTTGAGGAAAAGCAAGATTTTTGCTTTTTCCTACTTTCATTTTTGTATTTTCATTTGGGAAGTAGATGTTTTTGTTCTCCCAATATTGTAAATATTACATAGTTGTTTTAGTAACACTGTAGAATTTTCAGAAGTGACCAAAATAAAATTACAAATTTGAAATTGTGTTTTTATTTCAAGGGTGGCAAAGGATAAAAGCATTTTACATGTAGATTAGTGATTAAAACATGTATCTTATTAGATACAATGTTATGTTTTAAAAATATGGTTTTCTATTTTTCATTCTCTTCACATAATAAAGTACTGATTTAAAATTCCTTTTAAAGGAATTTTCAGTTACACTCTTGAACTTTGAGATTTTAGTAATTAACTGAAATCACCTATTGTATTTTTATTCAGAGCATGCTTAACATGGCCTTTGATATACAAACCTCTCCCATTTCTTGTCTTAGCTGTTGAAATTCTTGCTTTTCCATTTCCAACTTTTGCCTACGCTCTTCTTCTGTGCGTCTCTTTTCTTCTTCCATTTTTTGTCTCAGCAACTCCTCAAAATTAATTTCCAGTTTACCAGGTATGAGGGATTCTTGAGAAACTGTTTTAAACATTTCTGGTGATTCATCATCCAGCACCTGCTGGAAATTCAGAGCATTAATGATACATCCCGAAGGTACCTGTGATGAAATCACAGTGTTGTTCACACATTTTTAGTATGTAAAGATAATCAAGTATTTTGCCACATCTGCCACAGTACAGTAAGATGCAATGTGACATGTGGGTATTCCTCTTAATATTTGAGGAGGGAAAGTGTTTGGAGGGTTTTGTATTTGACTTTAGCTCTTTATTCTTGCAATGCTAAACTTCTAGAATGAAGGTGTTTATTACATGTGTTCTTTTTTGCAAGATGATGGAGAGGATGTCCTTGAAATGCAGTTTTGGGACCTGAAACAATTAATTCCTGTTTATTTCACAGACTGTCATTAGACAAAGTGTTTGTGTTTAAATGTCATTGCTTTTAACACTGAAGTACACGTATCTGTTATCTTTTTCAAAACAAACTGAATTACATTCCTGTTCCTAAGTAGTATTAGTATTCCTAGTAAGGATAACTGAACAGAATATTCTACAAGAAACTCTTCTTGTGCATAAATTGGTTATATGAGGTTATGTTGCCAGCGCATTGCTTTGTGCAACCCAACAGCAAGGGTTTCTCCCTTTCCCAGTCTTCACAGCAGGGTTGGGCTTTGACGGTCATTCAGGAGCAGTTTGCTTATTTTGTAGACTAATTCGTAAGAAGATGGTAGGGCCTAGGAAAGGCAGTCTTCATTACTTCCAAAAGCAGGAAGTGCAAGAATGAATATTTTGTCAGACTGCATTTGTTGAAGCAAAGCATTACTAAAATGGCCAGTTAGCATGACAGTCTGAGTTAGCAGGAAGATTTTAAAATAACTTCTTGATAAAGCTTATATAAATGTATGCTTGTGCACGTAACTGTGTAAACTTATTAAGAGGGGTTCTCTCAACAGGAATGTTCTGTAGATAAAGGTGTGAGATGAGGTCAGATACTGATCTAGAACGGTGTGGTGATGTGGCTTTTGGCGCTGTTCAACTGGCGCATGTTTGAAAAGCCTTGTGGCAAACATTAAACACCCCAGTGTGCCTTAGATTTTGTAGGCATTCCCAAGGTGTAATAATTGGTCAAATGCTAGAAGCAATTAAAGGAGCAAAACTTTCATCTGAGAAAGTGTTTTGACTAGCTTTACAAGGAAACAGAAAATAAGCCTTTTTTTTTTTAAAGATTCTTTGGCACTCCTATTTATTACTACTTACTGCCATTACCTTTCACTCCTGTTTGTGCTGTCTTAGTTCATACCACTGTCTTGACCTACTTTGCCCATATCCTTTTTATTTGTCACTGCTCTTTCAATAGGTTTTTTTTGCCCAATCCCACCCAAATACTGCTATTCACTGTAGATGTCCTTCAGATTTTCCCTCTCAGTAAGCTTACAGTTGGACTTCAGCCCCACCATTCCTTCCATTCTTCATTCGTTTTACATGAGTGTATTTGTTGAAATTGTGTTATGGAGAAGTGGAGTCAGAAAACAAAACTGTAAACTATTTCCTTTAATGAAAACAATGCATAGCCACATAGTTTTCAGAGGCTAGCCACAGCTAATTTAGCTAAGGAATGTGAAAGTCTCTTGCTTTTGATGCATTAGTTCATATGCTCATCACTTCAAGAGGATAGAGAACCTAAGTGAATAGGAGAAGCATTAATTCAAAATTTACCAACGCATCTATAAACTTTAAAAAGCTGCGCACGTGAGCAAACACTAGCAGCTGTCTGCTCTGAATTTTTGAATGGGTAAGTTAAGAAAAGACAGTAAGCCAACTTCTTCCTGCTTAAAAAGCACAGGAAAAAAATTCAGCTGAATTGTGTGATGCACAAAACCCTTTTGGTTAGCTCAGTAAGTATTTTAGCTGTATTTTGTGAAGTGAGACCATACTTTTTTTTTTTTTTTTTTCCCTGCAGAGTGGGAACAGACAGTAGTGAGAAACAGTCCTGGAACAACCATAGTTTGCAGCAGAGTCAACCAGGTTTCAGAGGGCAGTGACTGACACAAAGTAGAAGGCTTTTTTGTTTGTGTTAAGACAGGTTCCTTATGCAGTCACTAATGGGAGGAGACTGACAGGGATGGAAGATGAATGCTTCAGTCTGAAAGTGATCACACTGATGGTGGGAAGCACGGAAGTGTAGATGCAGCATAAGTAAATGTGAAATAGGGAGATCCTTCCAAAAGGAGGTGGCATTTTTGTTTTCCAGCACTGATGTTACTACTGTGTGTGTATGCTTTCAAAACTAAATTAAAATGAATAAGTATGAAAAAGGTTCTAAAATAACTACTTAATTTAAATGCTTAAATAAAAATTAAACATGAGGTTTTACTACTGAGAGGACTGATGTGTTCTTAAAATCTTTAAAAGCACATCTGCATTGCTGCTACATTGTGTAGCTGCAGAAAATAGGGAAAGCATGGGCTTATTTTCTGTTATAAGTAATCAAAAATGTGCTCATACTCAGTATGTTAATTAACAGGAAACTTTCAAACATGTATATACTGAAAATATGTTTGCAGTTAATTTTTTAAATTACTGACCATCTTCACTCTCAGTGGTTACGTGCAATCACAGACTCTGTGCTACATCTAATGGATTAAACCCTGTTTAATCAGTGAGATTTTTTCTTGCCTGGACACTTAAGCTTAGGTTCTTGCTACACTGAGGCAGAAAAATGAGATTCTAAGGAAAGCAGAAGAAAGCAGAAGACAGCTCGTACTTTCTTTGCTTTCCTTTAGTTGTCTCCTGGTTTTTCATAAAAATTGTAAATGGCAGAAGTCGAGTAGTGCTCGTGGCAGGGGGTTGGTTTTGTTTTGTTTTGTTTTTCTCCTGGTGGCTTTAGCTTCTATTTTCTCTCTTTGTATGGACAGACATGGAAGGTAGAGACAGATGCTGTTTTCCATAATTGCTTACCAGTTACAATATCAAATAGAAATTTACATTGTCGTTTCTGTATGTAGGCTTTCAGCAGAGGTCTTGTCTTTGGCCCAATTTTCAGGCAGAGGGAGCACTGCTAGCAGTATTAGTAGTGATACAGAGTTTTAACTTGTCTCACAAGCATTGCTTTAAATGATAAGTAACATTTTATTAGGCATGCAGTTGGTCTTTCTCAATAAAACCGCAGAGGGGAATGTAGGAAAACACTGCCAGATGAGTGGGTTATTCCACAGTTCTGTATTGCATTCTTGCTCCTCCTTTTGAAACAAACAATACTTAGTTTTTGTTGGTATTTCTGTAATTTAATACAGTATTTGCTAATACCCACCATTAAGTAACTGGCTTATACCCAAAAGCCTACTGAAACTTGAAGTTGTTGGAATGAGCATGAAGAATACAGTGAGGAGTTCCATGCTAGTTATTCTTTATAAATTATTGTTGCCACTCTCTGAAAGCAGAGAAATATGCCTGATTTCAGGTAGTGTCATAATGTCAGTCCTAGGTCCCTGAAAATTTATCTTAAGTTTTAGAAGTCTTTGCATAACAGAGATCTGTAATTGTCTAAGGAAGTTCCATATTATAATTTTTTCTAATGGTAAATGCCACAAGTTACTTTCCTGTTTCTCTGAACAAGCAATGAAATACAATAAAAACATCAATTGGCTGAGTGCAGCCTTCTTAATTTTTCCTTCCTAAAGGACCACAGATGACTATAAAATTTTGTACTTGCAGTGAGCATTTTCCTGTATGCCATTAATTATGCTTTAGCTAGTAGGAGCTGATTGGTGGACAAGGCTGTAAAGGTAGGAAGATAAACTTGGAGAAGTAAAAGGAATTGCTCTTCCCCCAAAAAACCCAACAAAACCTCCTTGTGAAAACATTTTGCTTTCCAAGTTTGTTGCATCTAGCATAATAGTATCCACTGGACACAATATCTGGTTTTGACTAAATTTTGAAGTCCTTTCTAGGCTTGCTGTGAGGAGGGGTTGTTCTGTGATGATTTTTAAATGAACTTGATTAGTTTTACCTCACTACCTTCTAATCAGTAGTGAGGTGAACTAATTAATGAAGGAATTGCTTGTATTCCTAACTGTATTTAAAGCTTTTTCCCAGAAGTGCTTTCCAGTTCATTTGACATTTAGGTAAAAATTAAACTATATACCAAACAAATGCCATACCATGTTCTTCCTTGCTTCAGCAAATGCTCTTTTCTCCTCTTCTATGCGTCGTCTTGCATCTTCTTCTGCTTTCCTCTTTTCCTCTTCTCTTCTCTGTCTTTCTATCTCCTCAAAACTGAGTCTGAGTTTACCAGGACGGAATTCTTTAACAGAATTTTCAGATTCTTCATCGCCACCTTCATTTATCTTCACAGAAGGAGGAGAGGGAAAAACAGAAAGAACTTAGCTAAACATATTCTTTATAGTAAATAAACACTCTGTTAATTCCTTCCTGATCTTTTATTATTATTATATATCAAGAGTTTGATTCCTGTAAGAAACATTTTAATCTTGGTTTTAGCCAGGGAGGGATAAAAGAAACTTACTTCAGTATCCTATATATAGCTTCTCTAATTTTTAAAAATCTGCTGGGTGTGTAATTCAAAGAACAATATGTTATCAGGAAACAGCTGAACAATTAAGTACATATTTTATGGTCTCAGGGTTGGATCATTTACTGTAAATCACTCCCTATTCACTTTTGTTACATCACTTTCATAGACCTTTATCCCATCAAGTTTTTTTGTTTGCATGTAAGTTGTTTTCACCAATGCACTTACCAGTTAAAAAATGCTGTACTTTCATAGCAAAACTAAATCAATTAACATTTTGCTATTACTCCAGACTGAGATTCTTGTTTCTTTTCTTTTTAGACATTTAATCATCACTGAAAAAGGGAATTGAGATACTCTGACCTCTTCACTATTGTCTCCAGTGAACAGTTATCTGATAAGAGAAGCCTGTGGTTTGTAAACTGCAATCAAGAACAAAAGAACAAACCATCTTCAGAAGACATCTCAGAGTACTTTATTTGTTAATGGAGGAAATGGACTGGGAAGTGTCAGAGTATGGATAATCCAGATTTCTGTATCCTGCAAGCAGCCCTGGGGCTGGTATGTGGGGTAGCCAGTTCAGGGAATTACAGGAATCCTTTCTTTGCAATTCATAGGGAAAAAATAAAGATTTAAAGGAAATTAACTGCTGAACTCTTCCTTTGAGAAAACTTTTGACTTCAAATTTTGATAACCACTGATAACAGATAAAACTGCGTGTTAGAAAATTTCTTTTGAGGTAGAGAATTTGTAAACTATTTTATATTACTTGGTTAATAAATGCATATACATAAGGGTGGCAGACGTGAACAAAACTTCAGTTAGTGGCTGGTGGCTCCGTGAAGTTCTCTCTCCTTCATTTTCTTCACTCTTCTCCTCCTCTAATATCCCCTGCCCAACCCCAAATAAAAAGAAAAATATGTATTATTGACATAATGTCAAGGCTATTGGTGTGGGAAGGTTAAGTGATATATTAGAGGTGGGGGTATAGGAGTAAACTACAATTTGCGTATCTGCCCAAACCTAGAACCTTCTCAGTTTGGGCCAGATGGGAATCTCAGAGTTTCAGCTTCCCGGAGGTTCTGTGGTAGTGTTTTTTTTCCCTGGAGAATAGAAATTTCTTAAATGTTTTTGAAATACAGTTAATATAGTGATCTTGAGCTGTTTGTCCAAGTTTGTTCATTCATAATTTTATTCTGTTTAAGTTAGCAAATTTCTAGAAATATTATTTTCAAAGATTTCATGGAAGATTGAAATCTCATTTATCATGAGTCTTCTTTGTATGTGAATTAACAAAACCATAATGATCATGATTGTCCAGGAGAAAGATATTTAAATGCAGAACTTTAAAAATGCTTTTGGAAATGGAATATGGTAAAGTGAGGAAATATAGAACTAAACTATCTGGTATATCTTCTGTTAATATTAAGTGTATGATTCCTTTAGTATGATCAAAGAACAAACTGTAGGTGAAGTCTGTTTATAGTTGATCTAAAATAAGTCTGGCTTATGAAAAAGAACACATGAAGGCAGTTTTGCAAGTAATATAAAATAGGAATGGTGAGCTACATTTCTGACGATTCAGGGCTTAGTGTAGTAATTTCTAGTATATTGTTATTTATGTCAATACATACAAGAGAGCTGACCTCTCCTTTTTCCCTTTCTTCATATGAAGACAGTTGTAATTGATGTATTTATATATCATATTTATAAATAAATATGGGAATAAGAAATAGCATTCTGTTACTACAGAATGTTTTTATCCAAAAAACATTACCGAAACATCTTGAAGCACTATTTTAGAGCAAAACAGACAACTCATTATCTTCTTGAGGACTTACAGCTTAAGGTACTACAATGTATAGATATAATCCCTGCTAAGATTGCTGCTAAGTATAAAACACATAAATTTATTGGTTTTACTAGAAGAATGTCTAATGCATTATGCCAGTGTGGTTACTGAGTTAGACCTAAGGTCAAAGATATGTCTTTCAAAAATTAATTTTCAGACACTTAACAGCTTGAAATATAGTAAAGGAATAAGAAAAAAGACGACGAATCAGAGGAAAGAATGTAAAAGCATATCCTGTGTGAAAATTCTGTAACAACATGAACAAAATGTATTTACCATTCGCTGTCTAGCTTCTTCAAAGGCACGTTTTTCCTCTTCTAAACGCTGTCTTGCTTCTTCCTCTGCTTGCCGCCTTTGATTTTCCTGTCTTTGTCTTTCGAGTTCTTCAAATGTTACTTTCAGCTTACCAGGAGACAGAGGCTCTTGTGTTTCACTGTCTTTATTTTCACCCTGTGTAAGAAAAGTGAAATAGTTATATCTTAAATAATAGATATTTATTTCTTAGGTATTTTTAGATGTCTGGTTTACCATGGCAAATGAAAGGCACTTGGTTTCCTTAAGGGATTGGTTTTGTTCCTCATACTTCAGCTTCATTTCTTCATCCTGTCTCTCTCTTTGTTCTGCTCTCTCCTTTCCTGTGTTCGCAAAGTTCATTTTCATCTTCCCAGGTGTTTTGGTGGGTTTTACAGGCACTACTGTAACTAGCAGTGAATCATCCCCTTCCTGTCCAAAAAGATATTTATTTTATTTTCATAAAGTTTGACTTCTAAATAGACTCATTTCTTAATGAAACTGCTGGTTTTACCTGCGTGCACAAAAGCTTCCAAAAGAATTACTTGCATTGAGTATTAACCACAGGAATAAACCCATCTGCCTATGTCAGTCACTAGTTTTCTTGTAATATCTGAAGAGCATCAAGACTGAATTATGTTTAAACATAACTGCTGACAAACTCAATTTCTTTACATATTTTCATTAACCATTAGTTATAAATGTTCATAGTTTAGAAAAGAACAGGTGAAATTTTGAATACATAGCAATTGTAGCCTCCCTCTACTTCTAGTCTTATATTTACTGTGTAAAGTACATACTGCGGTTGCAATAAGCTAGTAGTTCTAGAGAGCAATATGTAATTTGTCAGGCAGAGTAAGTTTTTTGAAGGATGTTGCTGCTTCAAAGCTATTTTCACAACTTGCTTGCCAAAATACATTTTACCCAGTGTTGGTTTTTTTTTTTTTTTCCACAAAATACCATGATTAACAGGGATATTGTCAAATAACTTAAAACTAATGTTTTTGGGGTGTTTGGGTTTTTTTTGCTTTCCAAAACAGTAGTAGGAATATGATTTTCTTGTGTTAGTGAAGGACAATAGGACCTTTGGACCAAGCTTTTTGAAATTAAACATTTCTTTGCAAGACTTAAAATCCAAATCCATATGGTAAATTAGTCTAAAAATAAAAATACAGTTAACTGAGTCAGGTGTTCAAACATCTGTATATTGACAGAATCCCCTTTTAATTTCAAGTTTAAGGCAAAGAGCTTTTAAGGTGATACTTTCCAAAGCCAGAGGATTTAGAGTATCGTTGCCAGTATACCTCAAATCATTCTGGTGGCTTTGAATATTTACATTTTAGATGTTCTTAACTAACCACAAAGTATTCACAGCGCAGACTCTTATTTCAAACTTAAACAAATTGACTTCAAGTACAGACATATAGTTCCATATACTTTAAAAAAAGTATTTGTGTGCCATTTTCTAAGTTTTCCCAGCCCAAATTACAATAATAAAACAAAGTGAATAAAAATGTAGGTGAACATTTCTTTAAAAAAATCTGATTACCTCAGCTGCTGATTCAGTTCCCGAATTGTTAAAGTCATCAATCTATTAAATGAGAATTTCATATGATTACATTACTTTGGCTCTTTGCCTTAGATTTGCAGACACAGAACTGGAAATTCTTTTTGTATCAGTGATATGCATGTAGCACTTAAATTCACAGTGATGATAATGACTGAACCTTTGTTGGAATACTTCAGATAGGTTAGCTTGTTGAGGAGGAGGGAACATGATATAAAACATTATACAGAAAGTATGCTAGAGCATTCTTAACACTTCAGTTATGAACTGGGAAGAGTACTTCAGGTGTCCATTCTTCATTTAAGCATTCCAGAATTGTGTAAAAAAAAAAAAGCTAAAGCAAGCTCATGGATTATTTCCGATTCAAGTGACATTGTCTTCCCCTTAACTCCTGCAAAAAGCCCATTGCTGTATTTGCTTCATATGGTGTCTTTATGTTACTATCTAAAACTAGCATACTTTCTAAAATTTTCTCTTTCAGAATAGATTAAATATATGTTAGATACATTTCCAGTTAAAAGTACAGTTTTAAGAATGTTAAGAATCTTAGTAGGAAATACTATCCAAGTCCTTGTTGAAAACTGCCTCCTTTCTTACGACAAAAACAAACCTAAATTAAGTACTGCTATATTTCGGTTAAGTAAAAATTCACTTACGGTTCTAGTCTATCATTTAGATGCTCACTCTGACTGCAGCACTGAAGAAAACTTTAAAAAGGAATTAAATATGCACCAATGCAGAATTCTACTAAGGAAAAACTTTGCTTTATTGCATTCAACAGAAGTTGGGAGTCTATTCATATATATATTCAATAAAGATTCACAAAGTGGCAATGGAGTTAAATGTGATCTGGATCTTTGTGATTAACTATTTTAACTGCATTAGTGTCTTCTCATTTTTGCTTGCCAGTGGCATTTTCGTACTTCTTGCTTGCCTTAGTTCATCTATCACTCAACTGTATTCACTAACGTATAAGTAAATACAGTCTAAAGGAAGGGTTGGTAAAATATAAGAAACATTTCCAAATTAGTTCCGTAAATTCTATCAACTCTTGTATGTATATGACACCAAAATTTGTGCCTGACTCACATTCCTACCAGGTCTCTGCCTGCCTGGTTTCATCTGTAGCTCAAGTTTAGTGCTTAAAAAAAACATTACTGTAAAGAAGTGAATATTCTCTGAATATTATTCTCCACTTCTATCCCATCAAACATCTCCCATGTAAATTGCTACTATCTGAAATCTTAAGATCAAATCTTTCCAATCAATACAAAACGGTTTTTGTTTACAATTATATCCTGATGATTGTGATCAAATGAACATACCTCCTGTGCTTTTTTTGCTAATTCTCTTTGAATTTTTCTTTTCTCAATCATATCTTGTTCAATTCTGCGTTTTCTTTCTTCTTCCATTCTTTTTCTTTCCTCTTCTTGCCTTTGCTTCTCCATTTCTGCAAACTTGCCTTTAACGGTTCCTGTGAATATGAGATACACAATTCAGTAATTATATCTAACACTTACCTAGTGATTTATGTGGCCCTTAAAATCGGACCTCTCTTACCTATTAGCTTTGGAACATAACCTTTTTCTATTTTAGATAATTTTGTGTCATCGTCTTCATCAGATCCAAGCAGTTCTTTCATCTAGTTGATGAAACACAGAAAGTAAACTATCTTTAACCTTAAATAAAATTCCAATATTGTTGTCTTAAAATAACGTGAAAATATTTTCACATATTATATTAAGTATTAAAATAACACAAAATATTTGCAAAGAAAATAACCTCCTGCTTTCTCCTGTTCCATTCTCTCTCTCTAACATATTGTTCTTTTCTTCTTTGCTTTTCATCTCTAGATCTCCTTTGATTTCTTTCTTCCCTTGCTTTCTGCATAGCTTCAAATTTATCCTTTACATCACCCTTGTGAAGCTTGGGCACATAGGATTTTTGGACGGGTTTAGATGAAGAAAGCAGAATCTTGGTGAAGATATAGAAGAAATTAAGATAAGAAAAAGAAAGGTGAAACAGATGGACAGAAATATTCTGACAGATTGGATTAGAAGGAATGTAAGAACATAAAACAGAAGTGCATTTGGGATTATGAACTTTGTGCCACTAGACTTTATTATTTAAGCATCATTGTATTTGTTCATGAATAGTAATAAATACTAAAATATCCAAAACACCATTTTAGCATTGTATTAAACTTAGGCTATAAGTAATTGTAATGAATAGCTACATACCTAAGTACATGAACAATGTGAATGTACATTTTCAGTTACTATGACTTTAACAATTAGATACAGATCTGTATTGCTGCTTTCAATCATAAGCAGTCACCAAAGAGCCCCTCCACCCCAACACTTAAAATAAAGAAACAGACAATACAAAATGTATGTTTTCTTCTGCAACACTTCAACAGCCATATATGGTTTTAAAATAAATAGCATTATTTGTTCATTTAAAACTTCCATTACATTATATATTTATTTTTTAATATTTAGAGAACTATAAAGTGCCAAGATCACTGGACTTGTAGGACTCTGATACAGCTGGTGGACACTTCTTTGCCAGTGCTTACTCTGTGAGTGTCCCAACAGTACAAGAAGTTCCCACTTTTCAGAACTACTGTAAAGTTTTCTCTTTTTACTGCAATGACTACAGGAATGCTCTCAGTACAGTAATGCTGAGAAAACTGCCTGAAAACATTCCATAGTTCACATTTTGCATCTAAACCAATAGTTTTTGTTCCCGCTTTTGTTCCTGTTGCTCAGTGAGTCTACGCAGAAGAACTACCAGAACTATCCTAATATTTACAGTTTAGAATTAGATGTAAAGGTTGCCCTGAATTTTCCCCCCAACATTTAAAGTTTCTTCATATTGTTACCTTTATTTTGCCTTCCTTCATTTTTTTTTTTAATAAGAACGTATTTCACAGACTCCATCAAATCAGCTATTTTCCTTAAGCTACATTCAAGTGCCCTTCCATTGCCTTAAAGTAACAGCAGTACCATCAGACTTCCAGTATAATTGCTTGGTTTTTACAACGGTTTGTAGTTACTCTTCTTGCAAACATCAGTTGTAAATTACATTACTTTGATTACTTCAAAATTCGTACATACCTCAGTTTTCTGTGCAATGTCATTCATGGCTACTGTATTGTGCTCTGCACCTGGTATGTTTAAGATTGCTTTCAGTTTCTACCTGAAAGAAACAGTTGTAGTTATATTCCTTTCTTTTCCTTTTAAATGATGCTTTCACCATCTTCCTGTAAATAAGTTTGCATAGGCTGAAATCGATGTATCACAATTTCATTTGGTCCTTTGAGGCTTTTGAAGACATGAATAGGTTCTAAGTATGCGACACTAATTAAAAGAACAAGCTTATGATTCACTATTCATGCTCATAACTCCTCTATATAGTCCTTGATACTGGTTTTTAATTTCCATTAAAAAAAAAAAAAATCCGAACAAAAAAAAAAAAACCCGGAGCCAAGCTCTGGCAGCCCTGGCTGGTGTGTTGCGAAACTGTTTTTCTGAACAGCCGTGCTAGCAGAAAGGAATGTGCTCTGCACCTCCACCGAGCCGCTTCGGTCTGATGTTCGCGCCGGGGAGCTCGGGCTGCCCGAGGGCTGCAGGGGCCAAAACCCCCCGGCTGCCCCCCCGGCTGGCGGGCAGCGAACCCCCCTGCCTCTGAGACACAGGGGCATCTCCTGCCTGCTGAGTCTCAGCCGGGCTGGCAACTCTCAGCTCTTCACCCAACACGTGATTACAAAATAAGGCTTCCCTTTCTCCTAGGGCCATTCTAGGAAAAACTGGTGCTAAAAACTATGAAGTGAGTTAGGTAAACCACATACGTACCTTAGAGGAAGTATTTATATCCTTTAATTGTGGGCTGGAAATTGCACTGCATTTTTTTAAGAGAAAAGCATTACAAATTTTAAATTACACTGTATTTATCAGGAACCTAACAGAAGGCACTTCAAGTTCAGGGCAAGCTCCCCCCCCCCCCTTTTTTTTTTAAATCATCATGTCTATCAAAGTAGGAAATCTTGACATGACTCCTGTCTCTACTACAATGATGCCCTGAGTCTCAGGCAAGCCTTAAAAACTCAGTGTACCAAACATGGTGCAAACAGACTCAAAGGCTCAAAGTAAACAGGCTAGAAAAGTAGCTTAGTACTGGAAGGGGCTTCTCACTTGGGGTTTAGAGGAACTGAAGTCAGGGCATTTCATGATACAGAAAGTTCTTAGTAGTTCTTAGCCTTTAAGTTCTCGAATTCTGAATTACAAACATTATAAACATGGGAATTTTTACGTGGTGTTAGAAATAATGAACATTAAGAGTTGTTTTCATACAAGCTCTTCAAAAACACACCAATGTCATCGATGTTCACTGGTGCTGCTGTAGCTGTACAGATTGAGTGAGATTCTAAGATATCTCTGGATGTTTTTCCAAATAAAAGCAGTCACAACATATGAAACAAGCATTTAGCTACAAACCCCTGCCCTGATTTACAAATTCCAAACTCTTCAAATTCAGCTTCAACAGAAATGTTCTCGAGAACATTGCGGGTGCTCCCTTTCAACAAATGAGCACGGAAAGTCATTCCCCCCCAAATCAAAGTTGACAAATACCTCATTTGTAGACTGACAGGAATCCAAGGCATTTCAGTTTGTCACTTGTGAACACATGAACATAAAATTACTAAGTGCTAATTCCTATTTAGACTGTTTCAGATTAGCAATAGCATGTTAGAGTTCTGTTGTGTCTAGAAAGGCAGATAACTTCACTAGCATCCTTGTGGTGTCAAGGTCCCTATAGACTTCAACGTGCATTTCTATAGTGTGCTGCCGGGTTTGCGCGTCTTGGTAAACTTTAGCTTAGTGCATGCATGTAAGTTAAATCCCCATTTTGATCAGTATAACCTTAAAGCTAGTTAAAATCTTCTGACTTACTCATTTTTCTAACCAGCTTTTAGAGAAGTTCTCTGCTCTCTTCTTTTGCTACTCTTTTTTTCATGTTTTCTTCCCTACTTTTAGCTGACAGCCTTTAGCCTTGTACTTAAAATACAGTACAGAGGTTGAATAAAAAGTTTACTGCATGAATCCATCAGAAAACGAGGGAACATCATGCATTGGTACAATTCACGCACTGAAGTAGCCTGGGACATAGAGACCTTCTAGCCTTCATACAGGGCTGGAGCCAGAAAGTAAGTCCCAAAGATAACCTTTCAGATGGAATTCCATTTCACCTCAATACCTTGAGTGAAGGCTACTGCTAACCTTCACCACAGCAACAATACCCTATCTATATGGCTTCATCTTAAAGTCATTTGAAAGCTGACTATTCCAAAGTCTGATTTGCTTATTATGTGCAGTTAATTGTAGGAAGAAGATTATGTTTACAAGTCTAAGAACACACTTGAGCTTTTGGATCAACTTTGTCTTGAACCTTTCTGACAGCTCCAATTACCTGAACCCCTTGACAGTATCACTAAGATTGCTGACAGCAGTGAGACCCACCCTCAGATAAAAAATATGAAATTTTCTTTAAAAGTGCAAATGTTAGAAGAAATTTTCTTTGCAAATTCCTGCTGTCTGAACATCTAGAAATGTGCCAGTCCAACAGGTTGCGGGCCTTCAAGATGGCAGATAAGTTTCTGCCATGTGGAATACTGCCATATCTGCTATTACTTTAGGCTACTTTCCACTTCTTTGGCATCACTAACTCTTGATATGCTTGAAGGTTAGCCAGCTGGCTTGAATACATTTTGCATCTGCAAGTCATCCTACCTCCACCTTTGATGCTAAAAGATACGGATATAATGCAGTAGGGCATTACTAAACATGATACCACCCATGTTTGCCCTTTCATCCTTCCCTGTGGCAGTTTAACCTTGAGTAGGAGCAGAAGCAGGACCCTGCCTCAGGCACCCCCCAAGGCCAATGAGGAGTTCCCAGTAAAGACAATCCAGAATCTTTAAGCAAAACAAGAAGCACTCCTTGAGTTTTGGCTTCCGTCTGTGCGGCAGTGGCCACTGCTTCAGGAACAACAACAGTGGATGGAAGCTCCTTTGTATCTGCCTTATCGTTAGGAGAGGATCCACACAGTCAGTGTATCATTGCTGAGAAGACGTAAGCGGGTAAGTCAAGAAGTCCTGGCATCTACGAATCATGGAAGAACAGTGCCTTCATCCTCTGCCCAGGCTTTGCACAAAGTATGTGGTAATAAGTTTTCCAACCCAAGAAACTGACCTACTAACTCCCTTTTTAGGGAATGAACTAGTTTTATTTTTAAGTTGTATATATGTATTTATTCTTGTTTTGTAGTAAGAATTTTCCCACAGAGTTGATCTAATACAAGTGATGCATATTCTTTGAGGCAACAAGAGTCTACTTGTACATGCGCTTATCAGAAGAGATTTGTTCTTCTATTATGAAGCTGTCCAAACTTAAGATTCAGTCTCATCTTTTATTTCCCAAGATCAACATATCTTACGAAGAGCTGTAGGAGCTCCTCATTTAAGCTTCCCACTCAGAAAAATCCCGTATTATAATGTCAGACATAACCATGATTAAAAAATTAATTCAGCTCGTTACTAGGCTTTTCTTTGCCTATTCGGTCTCATCACACTAGCATTCACCTGACAGTAGTCTATTTTTTCTCTCTCTACATTTTTACTTTCTTATGATTAAATAAAATATCTCAGGAAATGTTCATCTGGTGTTATAATGTTTATACTGACAGTACCAGACTGCAGTCCCACTTTCAAAGGAGGTCTACATTGAGATTTTTCCTAGAAGAGAAATTTAACCTCCATCTTTTGATCAATATTCCTACCTCTGGAATTGAATGGAAGAGAAAAATGCAATTCCTGGAATTACTTGACTGGATGTAATGCGGAGAGTCATCTCTAAGAAGTTTCAAGTAAAAATTTAATACAAAACCAGTGCACAGGAAACTAGGTAATAGATTAGAAATACTCTGTGAGAAAAAAACAAAAAAACCCAACCAAACAAAACAACCCACAACAAACAACTGTTTTCAAACATCTTATTTGTTTGCTGCAAATGGACAGGCTATCACCTCCAATATGTCTTGATTTGTTATGATCATAGCACTTTTTCAACTTTGCACACAGACTCCCCTAAAACCTTACTTTAGGCAAAAATCAAAGTGAACAAAGAAAACCATTAAGGGGACACAGAAGGTTTGATGGCTCACCAGTCCCAAAATCCATCTCCTTAAATTTAGTTAATTTCCATTTCTGGAAGGAGGGTCGGTGTCCCGGATTGATCAAAAACTGTTGGGCAGCTTTAACCAGATGAAAAAAAAAAAAAAACAACTCCCATAAACAACTCAATTCCCCTTCACTAGAAAACACAGAAGTTGTTGATTTCCAGTGGCGTGATTAACATCCTCGCACGAGACACGGGAAAATACCAGCATTTTCCTGAACTAAATACTACTTTTTATAATTGGAGTATGAAGCCAGGACTTAAAAAATAAGTCTAGTTCCTCTGTGATTTCTCCTTTCGGGAGGCCCCCCTGCTGTCCTATGGCTACTGTGAGTTATAAATAAGCCCTTCACAGCACAGTCTAAGTTACATTTACCATCTGTCTCCTCTTTGTGATCTACTCGCAAGGAAGACTCTATTATATAAGAAAACCATATTGTGAGAGTTGGAAACTCACTACTTGCAGCCAGAGCACTTAGGAGAGGAAAACACGGTCCACAGTGTTCAAATTTTTAATGAAATACCAAACAGAACTGGAAAGAGGAGGGGGAAGAGAGCAATGTTCAGCATTTATGTCCTTACTGCAACTCGTCTGGAATGACACTACCAGTTGTTGTACTAAATTACAGATACTAAAGTAGATACTAAAATTACCGTGCATAGGGGAAGATCCTGAACTGGCATAAACAGTCACCTCCACTGAAGCCAATGAGTTACGACAATTAACAGCAGTTGTCTAAACTTCACATTCTGTAAAATACAAAATACAAAACTACTCCCACTTGCTTGCATTTCCTTCATTAAGTCTTCATAATTAAGGACTAGAATGCTTACCGACAATTGACCCAGATAATTCAATTTCATACACAATCTCTTCCTCAATCTTTGAATTTATTGCACTTCATCATTTATTGAGAGTCTCAGAATAGAATAGAATAGTCCGTGCAGATATGATGTTATTTCTAAAAACATTTATTATAAAGGATTTTGTCTATGTTTATATAACCATGAATACTCTTAACGTGACAGTGCCATGCAGTCCAACTGCTGTGTTAAAGAAATAAAACCACCCTTCTCTGTAGAAGAGATCTGTCTGTTAATTCCTTACTCTCTTCAGGTACTATTATGGGGTACGTAGGCTCCAGAACAAACGTAGTGGGGGCTGAGAGACTGCTCTGTTACGGGGAAAGCCCTGCTGAGATCTTCTGGGCCGTGATTTCATGTTCCCAGATACCTGCTGATCCTCATCATGAGTGGCAGTAAATTGTGAACCAAGGTCCTCAAGAGAAAAATCAGCATATTTTGCCCTGTACCATAGTTCCTCCATCCCTCGCTGTGTCACAGCAGCTGAAGAGAAACAGTATGATTTGAGCTCAACTCCTGACTTCACTGACAGGACTTCAGAGAGCAGCATACTGAAATGTGGGATAAAATACTGGACATGAAGCACTACTGCAGTTAGCTTCTTCCCTTCTCTGATGACAGGACGCAGCCTATCTGCCTCTTCTCTGAAATCCTCGTGGTCAGCTCGGACTGAGCACAGGGGCGGTCACTGTGCCCGTGCTGTGCCTCTGCCACGGAGGAGAGACCTCCCGGCTTCGGGGAGAGGAGCTGCTGTTTCCACTCGACCAGCTCTACTCCCTTGGTAGCGCTGATGCCCAAAAAAACAGACTCTGTAATAACCCTCATGTGTACAGGTACGGCTGCCTTCAGCACACAGCGAAGGGTCACTCCCATTGCTCCTGGAACTGCTCTTCCACAGTCATTAACCTTCACCTCCATTTCCCCACAACGAGCTTCCAGAGGGCTGACCGTGGCAGCGCTCCTTGTTAGAGGAGTTTCAAATCTGAATATCCAAGTATGGTAAATGACAGATTTGTCTGTCTTCAACTTCTGTCACCGCGGAAACTACTCATTTAAAATATGCCAAATGCAGTTAGAGAAGGTATTTCACTGGCATGTCTTAAACCATCTACCCTGTTCTTGTATCTCATCAGACTCTACTTTCTACATATACTAGACACGCTCTCATACTTCTGAATGTTCCTTAATACACTTGGTACTCGTATAAGATTAATTATTACTTTACAATTTCATTTCATTGGACGTTTCTCTAAGAGATCTAAGGCCTCTTCAGACCCGACATGTAAGGTTAAGAGTACTATGTTTTCTAGCATGCAACACTTGCTGGTAATTTTTCGAAATACTTTTCATTAAACATGCTTTTTTTTTTTTTTCCCAGACGTGTATGTGCTAGCAGAAGCTCTTATGTACGTAAACCAAACTTGACAGCAAGTGGTTTGTAAGCTGTCACAGAAGCCCAGTATTTTTTCCCGAGCCACGCCGTCTCCCAGCCATCGCCCGGGGATGAAGCGGAACCGCCAAACGCACGCTGCACGCCCTCGCTGCTGAAGACCTCACCCAACAAAGCCGAACTCCTCTTCACGTAGAGCCGTGGGGTTTGTGAACACGCGCGATTTTCCAACGACTTTTATTAGGCGCAGATGACCGCGAGGCGGCCTGACGAGGCTGCCCCCCCCCCCCGCGCCCGGGCTGCCCGGCGGGGCGAGGGGACGCGGCAGCTCCGGCGGGGCTCGGCGCTCCCCGCGGGGCACAGGCCCCCCCCGCGCCGATTTCATCTCCGCTCCCACCCGTGGGGCAGCCCCCGCCAAGCCTCGCCCCCCCACATCCCGGCCCCTCTTTCCGCGAGGCTGCGGCCGCCGTCCCCAGGCGCTGCCACCCCCCCGTCCCCACAACCGAGGGGCAGCTTGGCGGCCGCGGTGCGAAGGGGGCTGCTTCTCCCCGCGGGGGGCTGGGAGGGGGCGGCCGGCGGAGCGAAGGAGCCGCCGCGGGTCGGACCGCGGGAAGCAGCGGGCCGGGCCCCGCCGCACGACGAGGAGGGGGGGCCCGGGGGGGGGGCCCGCCCGCGCCCTCTCGCCCACCCGCGGGCCGGCGGGGCCGCTCTTACCTGCGAGCGCTGCCCCGGCGCTGCGGCTCCGGCGCGGTCCCGGCGGGCGGGCGGGCGGGCTGGCGGCTGCGGAGCGCCCCTCGGCTGCGGCCGCCGCTCCGGCGCTGCAAGTTTCCATAAAAGTCGCGACGGGCGGCCGGCGCCCACATTCCAGGCGAGCCCCGCGCCGCAGCAGCTGGCCCGGCCCGGCCCGGCCCGGCCCCGCACGCCGCGCCCGGCCCCTCGCCGCGGCGGGGGGCGCGCAAGCCCGGCCGCGCCGCCAGGCCCCCCGCTCCCCCCCTCCCCAAGCCGCGGACAGCCACCCCGGCCAACAGGCTTATTTTGGGCTGGAAGCAGCACGGAGCTATAAATAACCGGGGGAGGGGGGCCGCCTCTCCGTTAGCGCCTTCCCGGCCGCAGGGCAGCGGCGGGAGGGGAGCGGAGCGGAGCGGAGCTGCCCGCGGCCGAGGCGGCGGCACCGCGGCTCTTCCCCGGGCACAGCCCCCGGCTCTGCCCCGGGCACAGCCCCCGGCTCTGCCCCGGGCTCGCACCTACCGGACTTGCGCCTCCGGGCCCCCAGCGCTGGGTCGGGCCCGGCCCGCGGGGAGGCTTTATACCCACGGCCGCCGGGTTGGGGCACAGGCAGAGCAATTAACTAATAATAGTAATGTGACAGCTAGCTGAGGGAGCCGAGGGGGATCCAGCTGGTGCCAGAGCTGCGAGGCGGAGAGCGCGGTGGGTTTAAAGCGGCGCCTTTCTCTAGAAACTTTGCAAAGAAGAGGCAGAAACATGACTTTAGTACAGCTGAATACAGTCCTTTTTCTGCTTAAAGATGACTGGTTTCCTGCGTGTTCAATTGCAAGGTCTCCAGTGCAGAACTTTCCTCCTCTTATCTTGCTCGGAGCCCAGCTTTCCGCGGGATTAGAAACATTAGGGAGATAACTGCATCACCTCGGGCTTTGCAAATCTGAACAACGGCCATCGAAGTTAAAACACAGAATGTGTTTGTCTGTTGAAGGACAGGGCAGCAGCTTTGCCCCAGCACCACCCTCAAAAGCGCTGTTCTATTTCTGAAGCAAAGACACAAGATTTCAGTCAAGGTAGGGCTTTCAACTCAGCAAAGTAACAGTTTTCAGTAGATGAACACATGTTAACACATAAAACAAATTTGGGCAGCTCAAAGCATACAGACAGTGCCCCTGTACAGCAGTAAGGATTAGACACTTTATGTTCTCTATTTCATTATTTGTATTTCCCCACAAGGGAAGTCTTACTCCACGACTGGAACTCACTGTAGCAGTTTGCTTTGGAAATAATCCTGAAAAAACTCCTCTCCTAAAACCAAGAAAAGAGACAACAGGCATAGAGAGACCGACGCAATTAACCCTTTCAGGTGAGTACCGCCGGCTGGGCTGGCTCCCGCTGAGCAGCCCCTGCCCGGGCACAGCCCCCGCCGCGGCTTCGCCAGCGCCCTGCCCCAACCCGCCACAGCCACCCCCAGCCTGGGGGGGTCTGCATTTACTAAGGTGCCTGGCTGGGTCACTTCTTGACTTCCAAGACTAGAAACACCAATATTTGGCTTTTTGGTGGATCACTGGCCTATGTGTTAGAAATTTATCAATGCTGTGGACCATTTAATAGAAGCAAACTTAAACAGGTTGACAAAGTCAGTTTAAACTGGACAGCTCAAAATATGTTCCCGCTCCATTTTTTTTTTTCCATGTATATAATAAATTTTGTAATAGTTGTTTTTTGTTGGATTTCTGAGAGAAAATTCCGATTTCAGGACAACTAACTGGTCTCAAACCTCCTGCCAAATTAAATAATTTTGCATTAGATTTCAAGAACTGTGCAAATTCAAGTTTTCAATACAGTTATATGAGCAACAGTTGTTTCACTGAAATATTTTATTTAATATACACAGCTGCAGTTCATTTAGGCAATAGAAAGTTCACAAATATGCTTACTCTGACACTTGATTTGACACATTTAGTTTGATAGGAACCAAAGACTACAAAAGTGAAATATAATAATCATTAAGAACACATTAAAAGTGAGATTACTATTACAACTAAATTACAAATGATATAAATATTTGATTCTTGTATAATCCCTACACATTCAACATTTCTGATCTTCAGCATACAGTTATGGCAGAAGAGGATGGCTTTTGCATTTAGCTTGTTCTTATCAGCATGGAAAGTGGCATTCCAAACTATTTAAAAATTTCAAGATTATATCCTAAATTCTGATTTTGATTATGAATTCACTAAAATAGAATTGCATCACATTATCAGTGCTTTAGTGCATCTCTGGCACTTGTGTTTTCAAAGATGGTGGACCTCTGAAATTCTTAAGCCATATGGCTGGTTATCAACAGATATTCTTTATACAACTTCTAACTAAGGTGTATAAACCTTCAGTTATAAGAGAGCTGATTCCAGTTCTGTGTTACAAGGAGACAGTTACCTCCCATGGCAAGGTACAGCTCTGTCCCTGGCGTTAGGAAGCACAGAATGTAGGAATGCTTTCTGGGAAAAGGTCCAAAAAGACCCAGAGGAGATCAAAAGCCTACCCACACCTACCTGCACATTTCCCTCTTCTCTTTTTCTCCCTTACACTCTTTCTCTCTTTCTTTCTTTCTTCTTAACTGTTTCTCATTCAAACATTTGTTGGTTGTTTCTTACACCAACCAGATACTGTAATTCTTATTTTGGATGGGAAATACATCAATTCAATTGCCAATCCCATTCTATGGACTTTTGAGAGCTCTACAAGTACATGGAAGTGCTCCTGACTTAAAGGGATACATTTGTTTAAGCCAGATACTATCAAGTTCTTACCCATTTTCTAAATATTTTGGTGTTTCATTAGGCCTTTTTCATTCTTCTGTTTAAAAATATCTTTTTTGTTTTGACAGAAGATTGACTTTTAAATTACCTGGAAACATTTATAATCTCATGCAATGCTGTTGCACTTTCTTTAAAAGCTTTTTATAAATAATATGAAAATGGCTTACTTAAATATACATTTACTTCTGTGAAAAAGTACATTTCTGTCTTTTTGTGATGAATGTTACGGTGTAATTTTCTTCGTATCATTTTACTAGACCAGACAAACCACTGCAACCTCCAGGCAGTACATCTGCTGTGGATATGCAATTTACTCTGTTACTTCTATTTCCAGCTATTCCTATTGAGTCTGAACACAAGATGACGCCTTGCTGTGCCATATAATTTCATTCATAGGCTTGAAAAAAGCAACCAAAATACAGATACTTCTGAGCAGATAAGTATGTTTAAGCTAAGTGAGATGGGTGAGAAAAACTTCACATTCCAGCACTAAAGACATACTTTGCGGAGAAAAAAGTATAGCATGAAGCATGCTGCCAAGTTCAGCAACTTGAATGGAGGAAATAGACCAACAGCAGCATTTGGAATTTCTGTTTTATTACACATAGAAGTATACTTTTTTAAATAAACTATAATCAGTTGGCATTTCACATAAGTTATATGACACATTTTCATAATTTTTATATTTAGCAAATGAGTACAACAAAGGAGCAGAATGTTGGCTTCAGTAAAATCTACAGAATTATACAGGTCCTCCTTTTTAAGTATCATCCTTTTGGGTTGCGTTTGCAACAGAAGTTGAAATGTTTCTAACTGAAGTTTGTTTCAATATGCCAGATTTTAACAGTATACTTCTCAAGTATCTGACTATTTAGAATTACTCTCTCCTTACTCTGTATTACTTGACACAGGATAGATTCCTGTGGGCTGGCATTGTGTGGCAAAATATATGTAAGTGTAGTTTAAAAGCCTCAGCTAACTATGGAACATTGTTTCAGTTTACAGAAATTCAAAGATTATACATCATCTCTATTTATTACCTCTAGCGCAGAAAAAAAAAACTTTACTGCAAGTTCCCTCATGCCTTCTTACCATGCTGTGCTCCTATCTAAAGTTCAAGCTTCCATATCCTGAGCCACAGTTTTGCATTGCACATAGATGGCCACAATTGCTTAAATTTCCTCTGAAATAGACACCAGACTTCCTACAAGGAAGGGAGGAAGACAGAAATACTTTTAAATTATAAAACACTGCCTTTGATTCTGTTTCATGATCAGCAAATCTCCTTATACATCCTTATGTAAAAATATATTTTGAAATGCTACACATGAACTGAGAAGGGTATTAGATTATTTACCACCGCTATATGAAGTAGTAACAGTTTGAAAAAAAAAATAAAAAGTTTTAAATTAATTGGTGAAGCTAGCATAGCTTTTTTGAATATAAATAAGTGCTTTCAAACATCTTCATGATGTTTAGATATTTTAAAACAAAATAAAGTAAAAAATGCATACTGGAAGTCATTCCTGCCCCAAAGGTGCCTGCATTTCCCGCATCGCCCTTTTACACTGTAGTACAAAATGACTGCTTGCACCCACACAAATGTAATTTCAGGGCAGTGGCAACACATTCAACTTTATGCGTGTGATTACTTTATTGCATGTGTCACATGAATCGGAGACTGCATATACCCCAGTCGAAACACCTTCTCGATCTAGACACACGATGATTTGGAGTGACTGAAATGAACGTTTCGTACTATAGGCCTTTAAAGGAAACAACTCCATCAGCTTCACTTACAAATTATCTGCGCAAAAGTACAGTATTTCATAAATTAACTTTACCCAGGTGTTACGGAAAAAAGCTTTGGGATACATTAAGTATAAATACAATGACAGTTGAGCTGCAAAATTAATTTATGTAAATACAATGATATGCTCACCAGTTCTTTTCGCAGATGTACACTTAACCTCCCTGAGTCCTTTTCCATACTTAGTGACATGACACATTCTCAGTTGCCTGCTCAATAACAGCAATGATAGCTTCGGCGTTAGAGAGAAAGGCACGAAGGAGCACGTCCAAGTGCACTCCCTCTCACTTGTCATGGATTTTAAACTTACTGTGCTTTTGCTTCTACGAGCCCACTGGTCATGACATGCCCATGACCACTGACACAAGCACTGACGTGTCTGAGTGAATCTGCTCCAAGGTAGGCCATTAAAAGTTCAGTGTGTCGGATTAATAATTGCATAAGATCTTCAGCCAAACTCTCCATGGTTGAGTATCTCACCTTTTCAAAATCAAAAATATCTTTGAGGAAGAAAAGCACTTGATCCTAGTGGGGAAAAAAATGGGAAAACTTGTATTCATTTACAAGAAGAAAAAAAGTATGCAATGCTAGCTATTTCTTTTATACGTTTCCTAAAAACATCCATTAATGTATTCTTTTGGTGCTAAGGTAGAAGTGCACTAAAACAGACCTTGCAAAACAGTTCTAGGCTTAAAAAAAAGTTTAACATGAAAATATTTATTTTCACGGTTTCTTACTGTTAGTCTTAATCTTAGGAAAATACACATGTATGCCTATAAATAAGATCCTCATTTCTTTTAATTGGAAAGATTTTTTTAAAAATTAAGTGGTAATTAAAAGTTGCAAACCTTGAAGAAGCAGCATAGGTCATAAAGGGAATTTCTAGGACCCAAGAAGCCCCACGCCAAAACAGGGCTGATATGTTCACATATAGCATAGAAATGTGCAAAAAATCCATCAGGCACCTAGTGATGTAAAAATTGTAAACCAAAGTTACATGATAAATTTATTATAAATCTCTATTATATAACATTAAGTCTTCAGAAAACCTTAAACCACTTCAGGGCTGTGGTAACTTTAACTCCTTCAAGTTATAGGGCAACTGTACCAACCAAGTGTCATGATTTTTTTAAAAAAGGTTTTTATTTCAGTGGTACTTTGTGTTTTAAATATTTTAAGATTAATAGGCATAAGCCTACTCTGACTCCCATATGACTGATTAGACAATTTTATTCAGTTATTCCTGTTTGAGCCCCTATACTCTGTATAGCTGAAACTTGCAAAAAAGTAAGCAAACTGCACAGTTTTGAATGGAAAAAAAATACACTTTACAAGAATCCATCTTTAGATCTAAAGAAAAACATAAAATATCTGTGAATGTCCATCCTGTTGTTACTTTTACAACCTACAGGCACTCGTAAAATATAACATAAATTTATAGGTCATATATGAATGTCCAGTTTATTTTATATATTCATATACATTTTTTAATAATTTTATAACACCAGCTAATTTATAAAATAATAAACATAGAAACTCATCATTAATTAAAACACAGAATACCACATAAAGACCTGTCTGTAAGTAAATTTAGGTTCATCAAACTCCTGGTGGTACAGTTGGTTTCTCCCTTACAAAGACTTCCACGGTGCTTAGCTTTATCCACTTTTGAACAACTCCAGCAGCACTGATGAAACTAGTCCCAAGAAGTAAAGTTACTCACACATTTACAAACTTAGAAATATTGAGACTTCAGTATACAAAGGAACTACAAAATAAGGTAGTTATGCAGTGCAACAGAGATGAAAATAATAGGTTACTATAACATCTATTTTGGAGATATAATCCCTTTATATAAAACTATTATAGAAAAGATCTATTTATATAAAATATAGTATGTATATATATACACACACACAGAGGGATGTAACATCTCAAGTCTTAAAATATTAAGGTGGCTGAGGACCTTTTATAAAATACCAACTGCCATTGGAAGCAACTTTTTTTACTACGAAATACGTCTTTAGCAGTTAGGAGTCACGTAAATAGCTATCCTTAGAATCAGAGAAAGGTGTCAGCGCCAATCACTCGAGCAGAGGTGACTCACCTGCAGTATGCAAAAGCACTTCTAATGGCTAGGGATATCCTGCAGCAAGCCTCAACTCTGCTGTTGGACTCGCTGTTACACAGATGGGGCATTTGCCTCCTAGGTCTAATAAAATCCTCCAGAGGTGGAAGTGAGGAGCTGCTGGCACAGAGTTCTGCTTCGAAATCTGCACAGTTCCTTCACTGAGAGGTCAGGATGAAGAAGGGGGCTGGGGGAGGCTGCAACAGAGCTCCTGCTGCTGGCAAGGAAGACGGTACTTCTGGTAAGTTAAGGGATGGGACTGAATTTTATGTAGCTGTGGAGATGCTGCAGGGAGATGAGGTTGAGAATCCCAGCGTAAGCAGACGAGATACAAGATTAATGACCTTGGTCTGCAAAAATCCAAGGTACATGTGTGGGGCCATAAGTCAGAGAAACTACTGTCACCACCACTGACTGGACCTAAACTAGGTTGAAGAACCTTTCAGCTGAGACTTTTTGCTAAAAAAATAAATGGTATTAGGGCCCCAGGAGCTCAAATTCTACAATTAGCAGCCTCTTGTCTAAAGTAACATGATTACAGGATTAAGGGTTGATCTGTAATTTATTTTGCCAAAGCTACAAACGGAACTTCAAATTCTTAGGAGCTGATCAGTAACTTTGGTCCACATAATTTGCAAGGCAACTTACCTTCATTTGCTGTCTTTTCTGCTTCAGTACTGACCAACAGCTTGAAGCCACAGCCTAAATGTACAAAAAAAAAAAAAAAAACAAACCAAAAAAAACCCCAGAGAGAAACAAACAAAAAAAAACCCACCCAAAACCCTGTGTAACTTCACTATAACGGAAATTATTTTTCATCTCAAAAGAATTGATCTGCAGAATACTATCTATCTTATGGGGATTTCTATTTTCTTCAGCATCAAGCTTGTGATAACACAAAGCTTAAAGTGATAAAATATCAGCTGATACAAATAACTAGTTTTATATATAGTTCATATTTATTTTCAGATCTAACTTTGCAACATTTTCTTCAGTTTAATTCAAATGTAATTTGGTACTCTTGACTGATTTTACAGTTGCAACAGTTAGTAACAGTCACTGGTTTTAACTGAGGACCAGTCTCTTATATAGCAAAGCCTGTGCTCAGACATAAGTAACTATTTTAGATATTAAGTAGCATGTGAACACATTGAAATGTCTTTTTTCATTTTATAAAAACATTCCTGCAATAGCTTCAGATTCAGCTAAGGAGTTTTGTCCAAATATGGACCTGTGAAATACAATGTACTGCTATCAGTACTAGGCTTTTTCCCCTCATAGCTTGTAAGTATCCTCATCTGATTCTCCTTCAGTACTGTAATATAATTTACTACTCACAAAACACAATGTTATCACATAACTACAAAAATAAATATATTCATATTACCTTTTCCCCCCTCTATATTTCAATTAATATTTCAATATTTCAATTGAATATTTCAATTCAAAGACAAAAATAAAAGGAAAACTGGCAGTTTATAGGTATAAATGAAAGAAATGACAGTAGTATCTCTACCAGCTGACCATGGCAGTAGCCTGTATGTCTGTAACAGAACGACGAGATCTATTTCACAAATAAACAAGCACATCTGAAAAAGCCTCAAATGTTATCAACATTTGAATGCCTATATTGTATTAATTTACTTTTTTTTATTTGTAATTTTGTGCGTTAGTGCTAATACTCTGATATATGAACCAAAACCTGTATCTAACATTTAAGATGTGGCTAACAGAAACTTCTCTTCTGAAATTCTACTTCCTCAGAGAAAACTCATTTTTGCGGACAAGTTGAAGTATTTTCTCCAATACATTAAACCTTTCTGTACATTCTGGGCCCGGACTTGTTTAAATTGCTATATTGAAAAATCTGATAATACAATCTGTTTGTTTTTTTCTAAGGAATATTTCAGGTACTTATTCAGTTATATTGGAAGTTGAATTAGACTTTACAGCAAAGGACAATATAGTTTCTTTGCTTCAAAATTAATGCTATTATCAAGACAATATATACTGTCTTTATCCTACAGTTATTGGATTTATTCTCATTTTTACACTGTGCTTTAAGAATATAAAGCACAGAACACTGGAAGAACAGTTTTGGCAGATACAGAAATTTTATATCAGAAAGCTCACACCAATGCTGTATCAATCATACCATTTACCTATTATAATGTACTACAGAATAATGATTATGAAAATTACACATAAATACTTACTGTTTCTTTAAAAGAGGAATTCAGCCAGCGGTTATTTACTACATTCTGTATAGATATTGGTGGATTTTCTAAATCTTCAAATGAATCCATTAATATGAAGTCCAGAACAACATCATAAAAATTCAGGTCTTTCACCTATATTAAAACAGAACATGATCTAAGTAATCTAGTTTCTCTTTCAGCAGTGGGATTCAGGATGCAGCATATTCTAACTCTGTATTAACATGCAGATTTATAATTGTTTTTAATGAATATTAAAGATACTTCGTCAGTAATGGAGAAGTTAAAAAAAAACATTACATGCTTTCTGGTACTAAACTGCAGTGGTAGATGCCATTTCTCTAAATCAGCAGTGTAAACAAAAAAGAATTGCCTTTCCCACAATTCTGAACTGTAAAAATTTATTTTTAGATGCTACAGTTTGCGTAATTAAGGGTAAAAGCACTTTTCAGAATTTCAGACTCACGCCTCTAGCAGCAAGTTCCATTTCAGTATTATCCCAGTGATCTGTCTGTTCCAAAAAGTATATCATTTCATCGAAGACATCTTCAAATTTCTTCGGATTCTGTAAAGTAAAAGCAATGAGTATCAAGCAAACTTAACAAGAGAGATGGTTTACAGTGGAAAGTAAATTCTGGTAGAAGTTACATTAGCAATAAAACATTAGTTAAAAAAGGCTTTTACCTTTCGTGCTCTCACAATTAAAGCAGATAAAATTTTTCTTCCACTTTCAGCAAGAAATACTCTGTTTGCTGTTTCTGAAAGAATTATCTAGAAAAGGTTTCAGAAAATGTAGACATTTTCATTCACAGGTTATACTAAATGACCTTAAACACTTCAATCAAATTTAATATAATTATAATTGCTACTATAGTAGGCAAGTTCCTAATAAGCCTTCAGTGCAAAGGTTCCAAAGCTAATTACAAAACTGGGACTCCTCTGCAAATATGCCCCATTTTAGAATTACAGAAATGTAAAAACAAGAAAATATTTAATTAAACAATGTTATAAAAATGCTTGCACAGGCAGTTGCACATTGATAGTTTCAGTGCTGCATACACAACCAGACATATAAATCACTCTTCCTACTATTTACCTGAAAAGCTTGTCGAATACAATGAAGCTTAGCAAGGAAGTCACTGTCTCCTAGACATTCGAACATTTCAGTCCTATATAAAATAGAAAAGTTTTCAAAGACCATTAAAAAAAGGACAAGAAAATTCAACTAATTCTAATTCCTAGAAAAAAATACCTACTACAAGTAACTTCTAAAAACTAGTTCTATGTAGAATATTTAACTGAATTATTTCCAAGAAAAGCAAGAATTAAAGTAGACATAAATCAGTACCTTAACACTCGTGAATAAATTTTGCCTTCTTCTGCTAAGTGCATAGCTTCTTCATACAATGGGCAATGGCAAAGGGAATCTAGACCGCATGTATTACGAATCTCTCTGTGCTCTGTAAGCTGAAAAATATATATTTCTTTTTAAGTTCATTACAGAAATTGCTAACATAAGTTTTGTAAAGATAAAACATATTAAAGAAGTTTTCCTGATATTCTACTGAAAGATGCATCCTTTTCTGCATCTGCATAAAACAAAGGGCCAACACTCAACTAGTAAACGGAAGAGAAACACCACCCTATTAACAAGATTGCTTTCTAACTTTTAAAATCTGAAAGCTACAGTTTCAGGTTTCAAGTTTCAAAAGTTTACTTAATAAAATGGAGGCAGCTTTGTTTTGTTTTTAATTTGCCTAGTTAAATTTTTAATTTGCCTAGTTAAATATAATGGGTCTCAAAGTGGTTAAGAAAAATAATTGTCAGGACACAAAGTATAGAATGATTGCATCACGCAAATCTTTAGGAAGACGGAAATAGTAACATCCTCCCATCCTTTTTTTTGTTTTGCTGGTAAATGTCTGCATTATCAAAGCATATTGTCTGAAGCATGAACATTCAGCATTTTACTACAGGCTCCCAAAAAGGTTTTCATTATTGGCAGTTTTAATTCTGTGGTCATCTTATAAATTAACATGAGCTCATAGACTTTTTTAGAAGGGAAAAAAACAAAACACAAAAACAGATTAAGAAATCAAAGCGCATGAATAATACAGAGAACTCCTGTTTACAGGATATCATATTTAATCCACAAAACAATGGGTAGCTACAATTTCCACTAACAACATTACATCATATTACTACTGATCAAAAAAAAAAAAAAAAAAATCAGAGACTTACACGTCCTTCAGTTTAGTTAATGACCAGAAGATGAATTCTAACTTTTTTTCTAGAGCCTTTTTTTTTTAATATCCTGCGTGGGGGAAACAAACCTGTGCTTCTAGGCTATAAAAACAGAGCCTAGAAACATCTTTTAAAATAATTCTTCAAGTAATTGAACTATATAAAAAATAGTTACCCTATATCTTAGAAACACTTAAAAAAAATCAGATTAAAATATAGCTTTATGTTAATCTTCCATTAAAATTTCCAAATAAATGTATGCTGAAAAGTTTTTCCTATCACTGAGAACATACAGGCAAGTGCTGGCATGAGACTTCATAAAGACATTAAAAAACATACTTCCAGTGTGTCTTCTCCACAGACTTTAGTTGAGCCAATTACAGCAACAACAGTTGGACAAGTAGGGTTGCCTGCTAAAGGGAAGAGTATACTGATGTGCCAATACCTATTTTTGTCCATGTAAACATTGAAGCACATCAGTAAGTTACAGAGATTTCAGTACTGAGTTGGTGTTCTGACAAGTGTCACACATTGATAGATGGTATATATTTGCTGGAACTTACACTGATGTTTTGAATCACTCATATTAGTATCATTTTACTGTCAGCAAATACATACAACTCCTTTCCTAAAATTGTCAGGTTCCATTTTAAATTGATCTGTTTGGGTAACAAAAAAAAACAAAAAAAAACCAACAACAAAAAAAAAAATCTCTATTCCCATACAGATTTCTATGGAGTTCTCAAATTGAGACTCAAGTGACAAGATGACAGCTAGGAAATAAGTGAAGGAATAAAGGTTTTAAGGTCAACAAAACATTACACTTAAGTGAGTAACGTACACTTTCAGAATTCATCCAGCTTGAAAGCACTTACATTTTAAAAGTACATATTTGTTTATCAGTTGTTTTGCTTGGAAGAACAGAGTAGAATAAGCTGACTTCCTAAAAAATATTTACAGCTATTAAGCTTGAAGATTTTATTCCAGTTTAACTGTATTAATTATAGCACCAATTTTTTTTTTTTTTATTCACTAATTCAAAAAGCCCACCTGGAAATTTATGTTCTTATTAAACAAAGGAAGCCACCCAGCTTTTAATTGAAAATACATAGGAAGGAATAATTCAAGCAACTGGAAGAAACAGGAATATATCTTTCAGATGTATGAAATCAATACACACACTCACACATACATATATATGCATGTATATATATACCGTGTAATAGTTAGAACAGGTATAAACAAGACAAAGTGAAAAATCTTTACTCCAGAATTTGTTTATCTGCATTACGGTTAAGGAAATATTAACTGTGAAACAATACATATGTATCTTTCAAAATAAAGACCAGAACAGAACACAGATATGTCTGCTAATTTATTTCTTACCTGATCCATCAATTACCGAAGCCATAAAACATTCCATTTACTTTATTTCATTTGCAAAGCATGAGAAGAAATGGGTTGTGAACACATATGCACTTTGTAAACAGCTGCCCCTCTCTTGGAGATTATAATTTCTGTGGTAAAAGGGATCATATTAGTTTTCTCTAGTGAACTTCAGGCAAATCACCTTCTTCAGATATTTAGGCAAACTGACTGACTGTGACTGAATTAGGACTCGTGATTCCTACAGTTAGATGCAGGTAACCTCCATCTGCTGCCAGCAAGCCTGAGATGATAATATCTTTAGCACATGAAGATGCCTCATCATAGCCTTTGTGGTTATGGATTAGCATAGAATCTGATACCTGGGAGTTGGGTGAGGCCCCCTTGATAATATTAAGCTTTTTTTTGCCTTTTTTTTTTTTTTCCTTTTAACTTCTTCTCATGCTAGCAGATGAAATAAAATTGCCGTGTTACTGTTGTAATACATATTATTGAGCTCAAACAAAGAAAGCAGTTAAATCAACCGGCTACTAAGCAGGAGAGAAGGATACTCTTCCACTTAGAAGATGGTTTTGATTACAGATGAAAGTTAGTTCCAACCAGCATTTGGAAAGGGGGTGCAAATTCCTCTACCACTGACTTCTCTTAGCATGCAAAAAGACGAGAGGAGAAAGAAAACCAAACTGAAAACCAGAACCTAAAATGACCTCCAAGTTTAACTAGAAAAGGTGATTTCCAGTCAAGCTCTGGAACTGCATCGCAATGATCCTGGAGTCATCATGGATTTTCTTTTGATGCTTTCTAGTATTTAAAAATGTATTTATATAGAAATACTTTATATGTATATATAAACAGTATGTATACATATGTAACATACAGTATTATATTTTAAATGGTCTTGCAAACATTCAGTAATGGCCATTCTTTTTCAGATTAAATAAGTGAAAGCTTGTCTATATAAACATCCTGGTTCAAAATAAAATGAGTTGAAGATGCTCATTTACAGTAGAATTCATGTATTAGAAGAACGGACAAATTGTATATGATGTTTAAATACATGCAGAGCATACATTTTCTAGATAAGAACTTTGCAAGCTAACATCGAAAGGAAAATTAAGCCTTTGTTGTAAAAGTCCAAGGACTTGTTACTTTTGAAAAAAAAGGTGAAAAAGTTAGTTTTAAATGAGATGGCTCACTATAACCACCTCATATGAATTGGCATGCATTCATGACATGTATTCAAGTACCTGCTTTTTACCCCACTACGTCCCCTATGTACCACGTAACTTTCTTCAGCAGTGGTTTGATATTTGTCAGAAGTTAGCAGGAAGCCCCAGCACCCTACACCTTGTCATCACAGGTAAGTTGGACTCTCGAAAGCTCCTTGAGTCCTTCCTTGCCATGCTGTAGTAAACACTTCTTTGCACAGCCACTGACATTTTGAAACTCTTAACAGACGACTAACGATGAAAAAGTGCCTCATGCACAGCTACCAAAAGTGCTGGTAGTTGTGAGTAATGCAGGGGCTTGTGTTGATGGACCTGACGTGCCAGCCTCTAAATGTCTGCTATTTCCTCAGTGTCATGTGGGGTTACATGAAGTACAATATGAAAATGCAGACAAAGAGATAAAGATTACAACATGGATTATTTTTGTTCAGATGCTAATCAGTTTTCTCTAGATAGTTCAGCTTTAAGCCTGCGTCTACTAGTAAAGAGATGATGAAACCATTGTTGTAAAGCATCAAACCTCTGGAACTTGCAGTAGTTTTTAAGCCTGGGATTATCCAACTGCTTTGATCTAATGAACCGACTCAGTCCTCTTATTTGCCACCAACAAGTTGTTTCTTAATAGATAGAAAAAAATCTCAGCTGTGCATCGAGACTTCATTAACTACCAAAATAACCACCTACATGAATGTAACAAAAATAAACAATGGTAGACCTTTTAGGAATTCTTGCTTGCTCACCCTAATAAAAAGGTCAGTTTACTGGCACAGTCACCATTCCTTACATTCTGAGAAACTACGCTTATCCTGTATTAAAAAGGCTGCTGATGCTGATCTCTTTCTCTGGATATCTTCATCGTTTAAATATTTATTTATTTAAACAAAAAAAATCTAAGTGGCTGCAGGATAAGCATGAAAAATGTTTTGGGAGTTGAAAGATGTGATGTTGATTATTAACTAAAACATTTGTGATGGTTCTTTGATAAGCTGAAATGATAAAGTAGTATATCCTTCCTAATACCTGGAAGAAAACAGGAAAGAAGTTCATGTATTTTCAGGAACTCCTTTTATACTTACTTGTACATATTACAAGACACCTGATATATTTTCTTTAAGGAAAACACACATTCAGAACATGATTTTATCTGAATTGCTGTGCAACTTTAATAATTTTCAGTGTAACCAAGCACATGAATGCAGTGTGTTGTGTGCGTCAGTGGTAGTAGCACTACTCCTTGCCAGGAAGAGTAACCCCAGGCTAGGTGCTGTGTCCCGTGTATAGGCTTTTGCCTACGTAATACCTACATGGAGGTATTATGGTACAAAAATTAGTTCAGTGCGAATATATGGGATTTATAACAAATGTTACATGTGTCTCCTAAGAATTAAAAACTATATAGTATGAGCAATCGGCATATAGGAACATATATTAGATGAAACACCTCTTTGTCCTAGAAGTGAAAACATTTAATATACTATGCAAATACCATGCATAGCTAAGGTTTCTGTTAGAGGACAAGGATCAGCTCCAGATTTTTTTATTTTATTATTATTTTTAAAGCTTTTAGAGCACCATTTAATGACTTGTTGGCCGAAGTTTTCCCATTCATAGCCACACAGTAAGCAACCACAGTTGCCCTTGGAAAGAATCATAGGAATCTGGTTCCCAGTGACTACTCTTCATTGGCACATGGAAAAACTTTTCCCCACAATGGAATCTTTTTATCTGGGGCTACATCTATTAGGATGCAGAAGACAAATAATGGAAAAAAAAAAAAAAAAAAACACCAAAAACCCCAACACAAATGAAGCATTAAGTTTGAGGAATTTATTAGAAAAAACATAGGAACAGGAATTACTTCAAAGTGGAAGAGAACTTTTCTGTTGCCTACAACACCACTGACATTTATTGGGAGGTGGAAAGCTTCTGATGATGATATGAATAGAGAAGCTTTAATTACTGGATATTGTGATTCACTGGACACCATGAAATCTTTTGAGCTTGCCCAAAGTAGTAAGCAGTGGTTAGTGGCACTTCAGGTACAGGTTCTTCAAAGAAACAGCATTACTGTTAGCAGAATGAAAGACTTCAGGGATTAATTATTCCTCTCTTTCTCCACTTCTTAAGACTGTAAATATGAGGCACACCATACCTCATTAAAATTGTTAGAATAGAGAGTTCCTTACAATTTGCTACTCAGGGCATGCTAGTCTACAGGACTGCTGTACCACATTTGTTTTTGAGGTAAGACAATAATCCATGTGAAACTGGACAGATGACATGAACATGGAAGAAGTGACCAGAATGAGAAGAATATGGCTTGAGAAAATCAGATTAGTGATTATGGTTACACTTCTGAAAGCAACCAGAATGCAGGAGGGCATGTCTCTGATTTTTGTGATGAAAGAGGGAAAAAAAGCCCCAAACCTAACATCCCACTTACAAATGCTATAGGAATACACCTTACTACTACCTGGCAACATTAATTCCTCTGGTATTCCCTATTTCAGGAAAGGAATAAAATATCTATCTGGAAACCAGGAAGAAGGTAACCCTACCCTTCAGTGACAGGGCTGTTTTTGAGCACTTTCGGAACCTAAAACTCAGTTTCAGTCACTTTGAAGGTTTTGGTGCCATATACGAATAATTACAGGCATATGGAAACTGATGTTCTTTCCCTGTTGTCAAAGCCTGCTTCTTCATGCACTGTTTTGCTTTCAAAGACTTGAATTGAGAAGAAGACAACCATAGTACAGGAATTACTGATAAAAGAGCAGCTAAGGCTTTATTCACAAGTCTAAAAAAATCTCCTAAACTTTGGATTAACATTTTAATAAAGCAAGCAAAGTATATTTGCTAATAGAAATACAGATTCAGTTCTAGTCAAGATATGAAAATAAGACATGACAAATGCATGTGCACTGACAACAGAGGTGGCAATGAGGCTCACTGTCAGGGAGAGCAGAAAAGAACTTCTATTGGAAAGACAGAAGAGATGCCAAGAAAGAGATGGTGGAGACCTTTGTCTGGCACGCTCATTCTTGCCAAAGGTGGTAGCTATTTTGATCACACAGGAGGTAAGATATAAAGATTATGAAAAGGATACTAACCCTCAAACACAAGCTGATGGCAGGTGGTCTCAAATGGGTAAAAAAATACCATTATTTATCATGGTATACAGTATCATTCACTTAATTAGGGTAAACTGTTGTGTTTACCATCCCTTCTGCAGTGCTTCTGAGAGCTTACGTGTGTTTAGGAATAGAAGTCTGTCTGGGCTTGGGGATGGCAACTGACGTCTGTGTATTGTAGGTGTCCAGACTGGAACAATTTTGTATGAGTTGCCGTAAAATGCATGATCCTCAGCATCCTCTTGATTATCAGCCATAGGCAAGATGAGGTTTTAGCATACCCTACTGCTATCCTGTAGAGCTCATCAAAAGGATATGTGATTTAAACTCTGCCAACTGTCCCAATTTTGTACAGTTTTTTCTTGAAAGCAGTCTTCCTATGTTTGGTCCTAACATAACATAGCACAACATTCTTGTTGCCTCCTAAGCGTATCCCTATCAGTTTCCCTCAAAACATCTATCTAAGTCTTATTTTAGAATTCCCTGTATTTTTGCTGTTGTCTCTCCTGAGGGCAGTGAACTAAATTTGACTTGACTGTGTATCAGCACTGAAACATGAAAATAGCTTTCAGTCTCTGCTCTTTGGGACAGGATACAACATAGAAGGAAGATGAATAACTGTCAACACAGAGCTTGTAGCATGATGTGACCACAAAAAATGCTGCTACTTTGTAATTTCCCAGAAGGTGAAATTACTAATAATTCCAGTGTGGGGGGAGGGATATGGACTATCCCACAGCAGTATACACACATATATGAATTTCAAATTTAAAAACTTTGCTAAACATTTCTATCAGCAGAGTTTAGGACAGTTACTAAAATTGCAACTAAAATCAGGGAGCATAGCATGAAAGAACAACTGTCTATTTGCCCATTAGCTATGGCAAATCCAAAACTGGAAAAGCCTCAGACCTCTTAGTCTAAAACATTTCACTTTTTTTGCAAGTGGAAGAGAAAAAAAAAAAAAAAAAAAAAGTAGTAGATAAGAAAGCAGAAGCAATCAGACATTATCATGTTTAGAATAAAAAAAAATGTGGTATATCCATGCTAATCCAGTTATATCAAAGTGTTACTCTTCCATATGAATAGCTGAAATACACTGGGAAGTAGTTATTACTCCTTCTCATTACAATAGTTACTTGCAATACTAATTTATTTTTTACCCACAGAAGATGGACAAAATTTTACATCAAGGTAACATATTCATAAGAGAAGACCAATTCACAGCTTTATTTTACCTGTAGCACCAGTGATGCCCCAGTAGCTACTACTAGAGAGCTAACTGGCCCTGCAGTTTAAGTCTAGCGGCTTATATTTAATCCAGATTTTTGATGGTCTGGTTTGAACATCAACACTCAAAGGTTTTTTTATGGCTTTGTTAATCTGCAGGATTCCTGTCAGCTGAGAATTTTAAGATTCTTCATTAAATCTGAGAAAGGAGATCAGAGAGCTTCTTCTATTGGCAAAGGCTAGAACAGCTGGAAAGAAAGTCTTCATAACTTTGTTCTGGAAGAATATGTTGACAGAAGTGGCTTTGAGGTATCAAAATGTGGAGAATATTTTCAGGTTACGGAAAGACAATTCTGTTGTCAATTTTGACTCAAACATTGCTTTAGCAAATACTGAGACAATTTAGCTTCAGGATAGGATAGTAATTCCACTGAGGCGATACATCATGGATTTTTTGTTTTGTTTTGGTTTGGTTTTTGTGTTTTTCTTGTTTGTTTCAGTGTTTGTTTTTTTGTTTGTTTGTTTGTTTAAGTCAAGCAACATAATAATGGATTGATCTCATCTTTACATATTTGCAAAAACACTAGGAAAGTTCATCAGGGAAAAAAAAAAAAAAAACAACCAAAACCAAAGTGTACCACCACAACTTAATGTGAATTACTAAATCAAGGTAATCACAATTTAATTATGCTATGGAAAAGAAACCATACAATAGACAGTCAAAATGATCATTGCAAATAACGTGTATGCAATTTTCTCTCTTTTTACATCTGTCTGAGTTTCTGAGTTTAGTAGCTTGGTCGTAGTGCATATATGACAGCAATATCTAACAAAGAATTTATCTACTGAGACCAATTGCCTTTCATGTAATTTGGAGAAGAGTGCTATTCAAGATCAGTTCAGCTCTTGAGAGACTGTAAAAGGAGATATTCCTCATTCAAATAAGTGTGGCACTGTATATAAAATTCTTTCAAATACTTCAAGGAAACTGTAGCAGATTTCAGCCAATAGACAATGCCCTGTTATCCAAAGATTATTTCTTTATGTATGTTGTGTGGTCTTATCCAAGAAGATCAGGGAACGTTAGATGAAGTATATTATATTGTGCATGGAATGTACTACAATAGGTAGCTGTCAATATCTAATAATTTCCTCTCCAAAAAAAACCAACTCCAAAAAAAAAAATAAAGCCTTCTTCATACATCTTCATATTATGGCAAGGGAATAGGAAAGAATAAAAAAAAAGAACAGAAAAATGCAATTAATAGTGAAAGGAACTACTATAGCCTCAATTGTTTGTGCTTCTTCACTTAATAAAATCGGATATATTTTTCAAAAGCAACTTCCTTCTAGAATGATTTGGGGAAACACTCTGCCAATGCCCCCAAAAAAAAATTACTTGAACTCCTAGGGAGCTGGTTACAAATAAGCAAGGAACATTTCCTTTATTCCCCACAAGAGAAATACACTTTCCTTACAATAATTAGCAAAAAATTAAGATTCTTCTGTTCACTGTTCAAATAGATCACTGAATCTTTAAAGAAGCAATCTTTAAGAGTCTTACCTCAGCTGTGGACACAAAGGAGTCTGTTGATGCAATGCTTAAGGTGTCTCGAAGGCAGAAATCATCCGCATTATCCTTTACAGTAATGTCTGTATTTTTATCTTTAAAATAAAAATACAACCAAAAAAATGATCATTAGACTACCAGAAAATTCCATTTAAGTCTTGAAAGTGTGTTTCATTTATACTTTAATGTAGTACTTCATTTCAAAGGCACAACATTGTACTACTATGAGAGTAAATTCTCCTATGACCCACTAACATATATAAAAGTGACTGTATTTGTCTTTAAAGCAGATTTACAAACATTATCTGCAATGAACAGAGAAAAGAAAAAATATTTCCCCAGGGGTTTTGCATTTTCTTTGATAGACTTTTGAAGATCTATCTAAAGATATTACTTTGCTATATTGATCTAAACCCTCTGTTAAGTATTTCACTTGGCTCTGTTATATAACAAATGCTCAATGTTTTAGTAACCAAGAAATACTGTTCTAAATAAAAGTCCACTAATAACAAACAGGTTTCAGCTTCACTTGAACTCATTTCATTTTCTACTTCCCATGACTTTTTTCATTTGCTGGTTCTTCATGAGAGCAACTGAAGTTTTTAATCTTCACTGTATCATCTTTCCCCAAAAAGTTTTTCCATTGAAATAATAAATCCAGAAGTATTTCCTATAGCACTATAATTCTTAAAGCCTTCAAAATAACAGATTTTTTTTTCTTAATCTGCAATACAGTTTCTCTCAGTTTTCCTTTATTTTATTCTCAGATTTCAACTGTTGCACATATTACTAGCATACATGGTTTCATTTTCACCATACAGAAACACTTCCACAGAAGGATTAAATTTGTAAGTCAGTAAGTCAGACTTTGGCTTTACGTACCCCACATTACGGTCTCTGTAGAGCACAGGCATTTATTTTGGGTTACTTCACCTTCAGACATTACACATGTGTTGCTAAAAGTCTGTTTTATTTCCAACAGCCAGCAGCAACCAGCTACCCAATGTCATCCAGACCTGTTGCTACAGCAATACTTCATAAACACTATTACATAGCAAAGTGGCCAAATGCCAATATACTGGAATGGTTTACTCATCAATTGAAGTGCTACAAATCCACATAACTTTACTATTATTTCGGTGGTTGTTATGGTATTATTGGTTATGGACTTGGAATGACAGTTCAAAAACTGCACATAATAAATATCTGTCTTTGAGACTATTCACTAAGGGAAAAAAACTATTAAAAGTTTGGACAAAGACCTTACTAGAATGAGTTAGGCAGATTCCTACTTGTAATCACAACTTCACCAATACTAATACGAGTGTCTCTGATTTTTCAGATCATTCCTAATAATTTGTTCCTTCTTTTGGCCTCTTAAAACCAAGAGGAAAAGTACAGCATCATCCAAGTTGGTTGAGAAACAATCACATACTGGAATCTGAAGAGCTTGAACAGAAAACCAAACTGTGGTTTGTAAAGCATTTGCTTGGTCTTGTAAGAGCAGATGGGTAACGTGATGTTTCTTTCTTATTTCTAGCTCATAATTTGCATTAATCCCCTTCTAATATTACATTAAATGCTTTTCTAATATCACTTTTTTCACAGAAGCAATTGCTGAAACCACAGTAACGTAGGGTAATACAGGGATGTATAGCCTGGCTACAGATTTTTCCACTGAACCTCTCCTTTTGGCTAAGATGTTTTCCATAATAAAATTGCAATTAAAACAAAAGTTTCTGCATCTCAGTTAGAAAAGCCCTCTAGCAACTGGTTCAAGTGCAATCCACAGAAATTATTTTTCTGATCCTCCCTGCCTGTAGGCAACATGCAAGACTTATTTCATGATAAGTAAACAGCTATATTCACCAGTAGCAATGCAGATTACAAACTCCTAGGAGAGTAAGGCGTGGGCCATACTTATAAAGAAATTACTGATGGCTTTAATGAAGCTGTTAAGGTGAGGACCCAACACTTATTCACACGAAGTGCAGCTGTCACGTAGTCTTATATATCAACTTCTTTACAATTCAAGAACATCTCCACCACCCTCACAAGGAAGTCCCAACTATACCACACACTGAAGGCTCAAAGCCTTTGGATAGTGTCTGATAATTACTGTGCTGTTGCTCTTAGATGGGAGTTTATAGCTCAGTGGCAACCACATATCCCCAAACTGACACTGAAGTATTTAACACTGGGCTATGTGATCGATTACATATAAATGGCGATAATGCTATTTAACTAAAATTTATTCTGCATATATGTAAAAAAATAATTAGTGTAAATGAAGGAACCACAGAGTTTCCAGCCCAAAATACTACAGAATCAGGGGTTCTTCTGTAGAGTTTGCATTCAGCCTGCTACAGATTACATGAAGCTCTAGAGATAACAAGATTTTGAATCTATATTTGCTGAAGTCATAATTACAAGTTTTCTAATATGGGCCTAAAACTTTCACCTAACGTGTTAGTTGAATATGGAATATCTGTGTTTTCACTCAAAGAAAATTCTCACTATTACAAAAAAAGGCACAAAATTTGTTATGACAAAAAAAACACGATTAAAAAATGGTTGGTAGTGTTGAGTGAAATAATACCTTTAGCAAGTGATATGTGTGTACAAAGCACAGCCTCCCCTAAGGAAAAACAGCCTTGTCAGCTATTTCCCTTTCTGGCCTCCACCACCCTAAGACCCTAAAATACCCTTAGCCAAGCAGGTGCTTACCAATATTGACACTGTGCAGAGAGCACACTATTATGAAAACATTAGGGTGGAAATTAAGTTACAGCTGGAGTACATACCACGCAAGTACCAGGAGAACATTCTTAGACACAAGAACATGAAAAAAAAGAGACAGCAGCACGATGAGACTCCTGGAATGAACAGCTGCAAGAGGAACTCACCCATCAGCGGCTGCAACTGCTCATACAGTCATCCCTGGTTCTTAGGCAGTCTAATACCTTCAGGAAAGGAATAGTAGCGAGTATGTGAGCTTCAAATATACTTTACTTATGTGAGAAGCCAGGGAGTTATTTTGGGTTCATTTATATTCGTAACGAGGATGAAGTAGAGCTTCATACTGACAACAGTAATTGCCATCAAGACACTTGGTTGTAGTGCCTTAAAATGCATACATGGTTCTAAAACTAGATTAAGGGTATTAAAAAAAAATGGAGGAATATGGAGTATTGCTAAAGCTTGTGAAATTAATCCTAGCTTTGTAAGATTTTGCAAACAACTATCTATTTGAAACTAAGCAAGCAAAAACCCCCCAAACCAGAATAAAGCTACTTTCACATGTATTCACAGAGTACTAAACTAGAATATTTATTTGTCTTTGCTCTGGTAGGTTCGCGTGCTTAGACAAGCCACAAAACTAACCCTCTAAACTCTCAAAGCAAAATCTGACCTTGGAGATGGAACTGCACACAAATTAACTTCTTTGCATTCATTTGGGAAGTATTCACCTTCACATAATGTTTTAAAATTCTGAGAACTGTTTATATGTTATCTTCCCTCCAACCCTGAATGAAACATCGCATGAGTTCACAAGTGAGTTTGGTACTTACATGCAGTGGTTAAAAAAGGAAAGCGCTTACCCACTAGCAAAGAACTCACTGGAAGTTAAGGAATTTAATTCTGAGTGCCACCATTAAAGCCATGGTTTCCTATTCTCCCCAGCCCTCCCACTTCAGTGGAGTATCAGTGTAGTAATAACATCAAAAGCAGGAAAACAGGTGAGAGAGACTTCATAGACTCTGAAAGGGAGAAAACCTTGTAAAGGAATCCACTTATGAAAAGTCGGGTACCAGTATTCTGACAGGCTACCACAGACAGGGAGTGTTGTGTGCTAGTCAGGCCCCTTAGATGTGTGGCTTCATGCCTAGGCAAAGAAATTACAACAGTCAAGTTCAGAGAGCACAGAAGCATGAATTACTACATAATTCAGTTTCAAGAGAATGTGTCACAGTCTTCTAGCTAGTCACAAGCCGCACAGTGGTTTGTCACCACTTGCTGAAGCATCCGAAACCAGCTTTATTTACGTTTAGAAACAGTCGTAACTCAGAGAGTGTTGACTGGTTATTCATTAAAAAATCGTCAGTCCTACCAAGTAGCTACTAATGTATTACATAAAGTCTTACAGGATGCACCTAGAAAGCAGTGTTACTTTATGTCATATTTATAAAAAGAAAACAGTTCCAACCTTCAGATAGCACCTTCTAATGACTGGGTCATACAGTCACAGGTTTAAAAAAAGCAAATCAATAGTGGAGTGGGGTGTCCACACAGACCATTCTGGATTTAACAGCTATTGCTAAATTATGCATTTACATTCTCCAGTAACACAAATATCTGGGTTCAAGAAAGTGCCTATAGCTGGAGGAATTTCACCTCACTGAATATAAACAAAGCTGTTATTAACTTCAGCATAAAAATATATTTCAGGTCAGGGTCTTTTAAAAATATCTAACCAAATTTTGTACTCTACCAGTACATCAGCATATATCACAAGTTAAACATGTCTCATGGTTCTTTTTGGGACCTCTCTGATGCAAACTGAAGTGAGAGATTCCTTTAAAAAAAAAATAAAAAAGAAAACCACAACTCCCAACCCCACCAAACCCACAGAAAGATACTCCAGTGCTGCACAATCATTTGGCCTGGCTGTCAGTACGTGCTCACATCTCCAGTATGCCCCCGTTGTGAACACACAGCTTCTGCTCACCACTACTCAGCTAGGAACTCATCAGCTCAAGCAGTGATCTGATAGAAAGGAACGACTAGGGAACACAGAGCACAGGACAGCACCAACTACTTAATATTTGCAATTTCACCTTCCTCCTAGCACTCACAGACCTTCTTCAAGGTAAGTTTCAGCTGAGCTGACTGCTGAGCCTTCAAATTACGCCCTTAACAAATAACATAGTAGTTTTCATGCAGAGAATAATCTTCTGGCTTGAGAAGGCCAAATCTTACTTCCTCGGTAAAAGTTGACTCAACAGAGCTTTCATAATAGTTTCCAAGCATAGCTACAACCTTCGAGGTCCACATAAAAGCCTTCCACTACTATACTCTTACAAAGAGTATACAAAGGCCCATTTTCCAAGACACTGAATGCTCACCTAATTATCATTATGCAAAACACAAGGTGCTCTTCATTCACAGTGTTCTGTATTACTTTGGTGTTATTCTTAAGACAAAAGGAGTCCAGCTCATTAAACGCTGAATTAAAAGCTTGTGTATAGATAACAGTAATAGATTTTTCATGCTTAAATGTAAGTAGAGAATGCATATAAAAATTGAATTGTACAATCCATTAAGTTTATATACATAAACAATAAAATCCACCTGAAAACTGAGATGTATAGATTTGCAATATTTGTCATCTGGAAAAAGATGAACTTGCCTAAAATAACCTTACAATCTCCAAGAGATCTTCCAGATACTTTGAAAAAAAATAATAGCAATTTCTGAGATGTTTATAATAATTTGGTTATTTTCAGACCTTCAAGATAATGACTTTGTCCATAAAATTATATTATCTGCTGAGCACCACATGTTTAATGATATATAAAACAAAAAAAAATATGGCTACCGCTCTTATATTCTAAAACAGTAAAATCAAGCACCTTGCATGCTCTCATCTAGCAAAGGTAAAGACAGGACAAAATGCTTGTGCATAAATAATCATTTTAGCCTCTTCAAGTAAAAATCAAATATACCTAAGAAAGGAATTTAAGTATAAATTATTGCCTGTAATCCATAGACACTGGTACATTAAATAACTAAGGGTATTAGGAAATATTATATAGCTTTGATATTCTGGAATGGTGCTAAATCAAATGATTCTTTCAAGATTTAAATCTGCTGAACAACTCTACCATAAATTTGATAATCAAATTGGAATATCTTCTGATAGTTGCGATTTTTTTTTAAGCAAAAAAATTATCAAAAGGCTAGAAATATTTTGTTATAGAGAATGTGACCTGTGAAAGCTGTCCCTGAATCACCATGGCATGCTTTATTGTAAAACTAAAATCTCAAAATAGAAAGACCTCACCATGAGGAACTCTGCATTTCAAATCTCAAGGAAGAGACAGAATAAACACATATGGTGCTAGATTTCTGAAATATGTATTTCAGGAAAATAAAGCAGTATCTAATGTGTATTTTATAACCTGAACCAACACATCATATGTGCTGACAGCTGAGAAATCAGCTTAGTAAACACGAAATAAATTTACACATATGTTCACTTCCCTGGTTTACTGCTCTAACTTTCTGCTTGACATAGACATATGATCCTGAAACAGATTTGAGATGTGTATCATGTGTAAACTAAGTGTCACTGTTAGGTCTCTCCCTATCATACAGCTTTTCATTTATTTGAAAATGTAAACTTTATTTGTAACTGCACATTACAAGCTTCTACATTTACAGGGGGTTAAAATTTTCTTCAACTTTTTTTCTTTACCCTAAAGTTAAAAATCAGTGGGGTCTTCCCTGATATTAAGGTTTAAATCCCTCTCCCTTACAAAAGAATTTGATTTTTGACCACCCTCTTGTTTTCAAGTCTAATAGTTTAGATAGCAGTTTCTGTACTTGTACTTGATTTGAGAGAGAAGATCTGGTGATCAAGTTTGCTCAGCTCTCTAATCTGGACAGAGTCTATTTAGATGGATGTACAACACAAAGCTGTCACTGTTTCCTTTTCATAGGGGTACTTGGTTCTCCTGTAGTTCAGAAAGCATCACATCTATTTCGTCCACAGCAAAATCTAGTTTGAATTCCAGTGCTGCTTATTTTAAGATGTAAGCTGTCCACTGGGGATTTATAGCACAGCACTTTGAAGACTGCCAGATACCTTAGTCATCAGATTTGAGCGTCAGTGCCTTTTCTTAGTTCTTCACATCGTAAAAACAAGCACAACCTACCGCTATTTTTGCAGAGACACTTTCCAGTGACAACGGAATGGCCTGTTCAACCACATTCAGCGTGATAGTACGTTAACTCATTGTGACGCAAATTCAAAATGCAATGTCATATTTACAGGAGAAGGAAGTACAAGGTTAACTTGAAGGCCTAACATCTAGAATTAGCTCCTTTAATACCAGAAGCCTCCATAAGCAAGTTCGGTAGAAAAGCCTTCTCACCAGACTTGAGAGAGGTGTCTTACCATCCGTTTGGCTTCAGTTCGACTACGCCTGTGTAAATCTACTGAAATCAGTGGGTACTTAAAGCAAGATGTTTACACAAGTGTATTACTAGCAGGATCCCTTGCTTCTTTCCAAGGCAGTTCACTGCCACCTTCTTGGCTTTCCTACCATGCATCTCTTCACAGAAGAGCAGATAGTAGCACATCTAGAGATTAAAAAGGACAATAATAACCAGCAACTGTTGCTCAGCTCCTGAAACTTGTTGCTTTATAATTTGTTATACAAAAAAAGGAAACAGTAACCAGTTTAGTATGCTAGCATACGAACTATTTTACTGGACACAGCACAAAGCCATGGGATCATTCAACACGTTCTCTTCAAAGTAAGATTTTAAACACGAAATTGCTGAAAAGGTTTTTCTTTAGCTAATACATTACACTTCAAGGATGTTAACATTTCAAACCAAGTGAGACAGACTGAAAAAAGAACCCACATATTCATTTACTTTTCTGTTAAAAGAAAAATATACTATCAGTTCATAATTTCGCTTACATGTATAAAGACAGTATCAGAGAAGAAAGACTGATACCTTTCTATCCCCAGAATTAATAGACAGAAAGACAGAACCAACCATATAACTGGTGGTCCTTGGTGAAATCAACATCTAAAGATGCAAATATATGTATTTGATTTAGACTAAAATTTGGATTCTGTATTCAGAATGGAGACTAGTGTATCTGACGCAGGCAGACACAGGAATGCATAATAATCCTAGTCTTCACCTGAATTTCAGGGCAGAATTGTTTTACAGAATTCTGCAGACTCCAGTGCAACTGCTCAGGAATGTGACTGGCTTCTGCAAACCCAGCTGCACACTGCATCCAGTTTAAGCACCTAAATTAGCAAGACACATGCTTAACTTTAAACAATAAGACTTAAAGAATATCTTAAGTGCTCTATCGATTGGGGCCTGCCTGCATTCCACTTGCCCCCAGGAGTAGGAAAGAATGAGATAAGAATCCTTAAAAAGTTGTACTGAATGAAGAGTTTTTCCTCTGGACCTTTAGTTTACTAAATAACACCAATTACCAAACCTAAATTAAAAACCAAATTAATAACACTATAAGGATGCTAAATGCATTAGTAACAACATATTGACACTTGAAGTATAATGTAAGTAACGGTTAGTGTAACCTGACCCTGGAAGATAGCTTGACACTGACTAGCAGCTACTCAAACAAATGTAGTTAAAGCTGCTATCTAGTCAATACATTAGCTATCTGTGATAAATTAAAGTAAAATAAAGCAAAGCTTGAATAATAAAGAATGTGCATAATTTAGGCTATCTGGAAATATGTATACGTTTACCTTTAAATACTTGCAGCATATCTGCATGTAGAACAAGGGCAGCTTTAAATAGCAGTAGAGAGAATAAAGCCTGGTGTGATAGATGTGCTCTTGAATAAACTACACTACAGCACTCTGCTACTAACAGGATTAGGTAAGGTGGGACATAGTGCACAGACCACATATCCCACAAAGAATTAGAGAACTGACATTAATTTATTTTTAAAAAAGTTTAGCTTGAACTATCAGAAAGGAAATAAAACACATCTCAATTTTTAATTTAAAACACATCTTAAATTTTTTAACAGTTTTAGTAATTAGCTGCATAAATACATGCATGAGAGAAAATGACACACAAATACTAAATTTTACTCCCTCTTTTGATATTGTTCACAGAACCTTTTGGTTTAACTTTCCAGAAAAATGGATGTACTCTCACATATAGGTTCAACTTTGAAATGTTTCAAGCTGAAACAAAAGTTTAAGAAAATTCTAAGATATAAAAAGGCATTTAGGAAGGTAATGCTTACACAAGCTACTTGTACCTCTCAGCTATAGGTTAAACAATTAAAAAACCCCCGCAAACTATATGCTTGGTAAATAAACGTGTATTGCTGTAGTAATGGGGTATGGCTAGTGCTAAATAACAAACAAGCCTAGTAAACAGCAATCGTTGAAGTCTGCTATGTGGATACCTACAACCACTTATGCCAGGCTGATGGGAATCTGACTTAAATGGCAGCAAAATTTAGACATAGTAGATACATCAGTCAAGAAAAGCTGTTAGCTTTTGCATGTGTACACAGACACAATGCTTTCATTTTAAGCCACTGAAAATAAATTGTAGACAGAAATCTATTTTAGTCCTAACCGAACTATTGAATTAATAAAGGAACTACAGTGCAGAGAGCTACATTTGCTGATTTTACACGATTCTGTTGATATTCCATTTTGATATTGTGCTCAAAAGCAATCAGAAAAATCTGAAAATGTTGTTTCTGCACTTTCAAGATCAAACTAGCAAGCTAAGAGAGCTGATTACCTCTGAAGCCTTTTCAAATTCTAAACAATCACTGTCCGTATCTCCCCCATCCCATTCCCATTCTCATTCTCCTTCTTTCCTTTCGCCCAAGAATGTTTCAGACAAACCTCTCTTAAAAATAGACTTTAATGCAAGAATAAATTGTTTTAGTAGAAGTTCTAAACCAGGAATTAGCCCTATGGGCCAAAACATGTTCTTGGTCATCCGTTTATATAACCTCACACTGCGATACTCCAGCCAGAAAAATAAACACTTATCCCACCCTCACTACTTGCCATCAGTCTGGTATGATTTTTCCTGCCTCTGGAACATTTACACTCACAATGTATATAAACACATAGAAGTTAAGTGTATATACATCCCTTTTAGTAAGAAAAAGAATTTCTAAACTATAACTTGTTAAGAATATACCACAAGAACATGAGAGAGAAGAAAAAAAAAAGGAACTTTCTGCCTTTGGAAAACTGTTTCCACTTATTCCACACACCACTTTTCAAAAGTGTTCAAAATGAAGGCAAGTGATTATTAAATCAAGCCCTGATGTATGGGGAAAACGATCACTTTTCTTTACACAAAATTAAGGTAAATATGTATACTTTTTTAAAAAGGTTCGGGAAAAAATAATGGAGAAACTGTTGACTAAAACTAAGCACTAGAACGGCCACCAAAAAAGATACAAGAGGAACGCTCAAAAAATATACCTTTAAAGTAGTGTTAGTCATGTGTGCTTGCTGTTGTGGGGTATGTGATAAACACAGAGATGATACAGCATGCGTTAACTAGTCCTTGAGCAGTACTGTGGGGCACTAACTGCATAAACTGCTGTACAAATGTTCTTTAGTCATATAAAGAACTGGAACAGCTTCATTATATTTCCCCCTTTTTTCATAGATTTAGAAAATGATGGGTGGAGAAGAAAGGAAAAAGAGGGAGAAAGTAATTAGAGTTTGCCTGGGTAGCTATGTGGAACCAGGAAGCTCACACTAAGAAGAGAACTGGGGAAAGAGATGATTGCAGCTGCTCACACGTTGTAAGAACAAGCAGAGACAGTTGAGAAATAGCAGACAGATTTTGTGTTCAGAGGACTGAGCAGGGAAGCACAGGAACAGCTAACTGAACAACGTCAGGGAAATTAAATCAGGTAGGTGGATTGTGGCTCAGTTACGAGCAGCCTTTAGAGCTAACAGGAGGAATAGCTTATATCTCATTTGAAGAGAAGCTCCTAAGGGAGAGAGATAGCTTAAGCAAAAGAAATAATCTGGTCAGAAAAATGAGCAAAGGTGATCTTTATAAACAACAGTGAAGTCCATGTGAGAGCAGCAAGTTTTAAATGGACAAGGCAAGACAGGAGAACACATCGGGAGTCAAGAAGTGAGAGAGACAAGGGCTTAAATAAGAGTTTTGGTGTGGACAGAAAGAAGACAGGTTTCAGGGATGCCATTTAAGGAAAAGCAACAAGGTGTATAAATAGCCTTCACGGTTGGATCTAAGAGCAAAGCTGTTGGGCAAATGGTAACAAGGCTCCTCAAAAATCAGAAATGGACACTTTCTGATCTTACTAGAAGTGGTTTTGGAAATTTCTACCCATATCACCCCCCAAACTAATATACAATAATTGACCTTGAGTTCTCCAATTTTTTTTCAGTACCAGTAATTTCACTGCAGATACATGCAAAGCTATTTTGAGGTTTTAGTATAGTATTGCCATAATTATCACTGAGAAAGCCAAGCATTATAATCTTTTCATAGACACAACATTTGCAGAAATACTTTTGTTTAAAGTTTTAAGTTGACCTTTTAACCACCAGTCTTACTCTACTATTCAACATTGTGCTTAGGTACTTTCTGGTAAAGAATTTTGCTGAAGGTGATTTAGAAAGGAAGCATTATTAATATTGGACAAGTATGCCTTTAAGTGAAAGTCTTAAATATTATTGATAGCAGAAGACATGCTATTCAATTCAAACATCTGCCTTTTGAGTATCTACTGTGAATGAGAAATAAGGAGTTGCAGCAATAAGTTGCAATACAAGAGACCTCACAGTAAAACGCAGTAAGCTTCAGCGGTTACTGAACTTACACAAACTGTAAGGAGTTAAATTATGTTCAAATTATGCGCCTTTTTTTTTTTTTTTTTTAATAGGATTGGATTAACTTTTCTGGGCTTTTCCTCAGACTTAGTAATATTGTTTTCTTTCCTTTACAAGAGCATTTATTGGGATGAATATATTTCCACACTTAAAGAAAAAGCTACTATTTTCTTTTGTTTTGATTTCAATTCTGTTTCAGCCACTAGAAAAATGTTTTGTCCTTCTCCAAGAAATGAAGAAATAATTTAATGTAAATTTACGTTCAAGGAACACAAAGCAAGGAAACATTTTCAAGCCATCATAAAAAGTTATAGTATGTACTACTAGAGCCTCCTAAATTAATTATTACAAACTGCCCACCTCCTCATTGGAGTCTGAGAATTATAAACAGAAACATTTCTTGTCCATAACCAAATAAAACATAATATTCTCAAACCAAAATTTTTCCATTAACATTTCAGAGGCAGGAAGGAAAGTATAGGCTGTAGATATTCACCCATGAACATTACAACATTATAGAAGTCTTTGTTAATAAAATATATAAAAATAAGCTTTCAACACCTTCCTTGATTATGCAAAGAGGTTTTTTTATTTGTTTAAAGAGCAGCTGGAGAAAAGGTTTCTAATATGTAAATATGTTCTCCAAAGAGTTTTGTCACTAGGTTAAAGGCTGCGCTTATTCTCTCCAAAATGCCAGGCATATCTTTGAGTGTGAGAAGAAAATTAAAAAAAGAAACAGACAAATCTTCCAACAAAACCATCCAACAACACTGACCTTTTTGAGAGATCTTCTACTTCAGTAGCTCAAACAATTAATTTTAAATTGTATAATTAATATAAAATAAAATGTAAATATTTTTAAAATGTAATCAATTAATATTTTTTAATATTATTATCAAAAAGTTTAAGGGCCAGTGTACACAAGTCACCATTAGTTTGGGTGCCAGCATTTCTTTTTACAGTACGAATCAAAATAATAATGTGAAGTATTAGGAATTCAGTACTGACAAGGAGCCCTACAATTTGAGAATTTTCCCCTCTGACCTGCAATTCTGCTCATAAGTAAAGCTATTGTTTCTCTCCTAACTCTTTGCATTCCTCCCAAGTTAGCTCAACTAACATTTGAGTCTGCTAGAAAAGATCTAAAAAGAAAGAGAAAAAAAAACAACCCCAAAAAAACAAAAAACAAACAACTTTCATCAAGGACAGATTACAGAAAGTACTGGAAGCTTTTAAAACCCTCCACCCCCTCACATTCACCACTTGGAAATAACAAGATGGCAGAAAAATGCGAAATAAAATATTCAATTGCTTCCTCCTTCCTGATTCAGTGCAGCTAATCTGTGCCTCAGAAAAGCCTGTTTCTAGGCTTCCCATTTTGTTTCACAGTCCTAAGAGGATCAGCATAAAAACAACAGCAGTTTAGCCCTGCATATTTGTTTTAATTTCATGTCCAGAAATATTTCTGCTATATAAATCCTATTTTAGATTGCTGGTTTATATGATGGATGATTCTGAAAGTCCAGTGGAGAATACAACAAAAATGAACATCATTGTGTTCCATTATTTCATCTATACAAAATGCAAGTCTTTTCCAGGGCTGTATTTTGTTGTTTATAACTCAACAATAGCTTACAGAGTTGAAAATTATTATTTGCAATTATTATTATTTATAGAATTCTACCCACAAGGAGAAAAGGTATTTATTTATACCTATATCTTCTGCACTGCTATAAGTTAAATATTTAGAAATATCTGGAAGATAAAATATTTAACTTACATATAACTAGGAAAAAAAAAAAAAGGCATTTTGAGGTGCCAATTTACACAAGAAGAATCGAAAGGCAATTAAACCACATCATGCAACCACTTCAAGTGATGATTACCAGGTCTGACAAGTTACTGTTTACATGTCATAACAGAAGCACTTTAGGCCACATCATGAAAGACGTGGTTGCAGTGACCAGCTATTCTATTCCAGCAGGGCCTCCCACATAGCATGTTCCTGTACACTCCTTCAGAAGACTGTTTCTCAAAACTGGCTGGCAAATTGTTTATCATGCCAACCAACTTCAACTAGTAAGTGGGATCACAAAATATAAAGCAAATCTGTGGTATGATTGATCAATGGCAGCACTAAGATCTTAATTTGATTAAGGAGAAGGAAATGATGACCTGGGAAAAGTTACATTGAAAGGTTTTGGAAAGGAGCAACATCTGTGACTAATAGACAAGTAGGAGAGAGCATGGTTTCAGCAGCCCCAGGAGTTCGACATGAGATTTTACAGAGAAAGCTGAAAACCAGAAATTGATGGAAATTTTTACCTTTGAAAGTTTACTTCCTGAGCAAATTTGGAGCTTGTAACAACTCAGGGTTTCTGAATAAGAAGTGCTAGTCAGACAGCTGTGTAGCAAATCTTTTGATGACACTTGATAGCATTTGTCCAACTGTCAGAACCCTGTCTCCAGCTGTGGCTACTCACAAGTGCTTCAGATTAAGAAAATGGAAGAAAAATCCACAAACTATATTTAATCATCATGTGTGAAACAAATCGAAATATTTTCTGGCTACTGTTGTGGGTCAACAGTTGAAACCCTGAAGCATAAGAGCTGGTTATAAGCATTCTAGCAACAAGATACAAGTGTTATGACCCTAGTGAGGACAACAAAGGCTTTTTCTTGTTCACTACAGGGCCCAGAAAAGAAGAAAAAATAGCAGTAGTAAGAGGAAATGCTTAAATGCCAGAAAGACCACAATGACCATTTACCCCAAGTCCATCTCTTCCTCTCAGAGAGGAATAAAAACATCCCTCAAAACAGCATTAAAAAATAAAAATATTTGTCTAAAACACTGAAATACCCTCAATACGCTTCAGAGGCTACTTACTTCAGACCTTGTTTCACTTGAACAACTAGAAACTGGATCTAGTTATGTCTTTGACAACAAGGTCTACAAAACCCCCAGCAGCACATACCTTTTCCATGTGTAAGTAGCTATTCAGAACAAGTAAGTAACCTCTCAGTATTTTCTTCAATAAAGAGCTGGACATATGCAACTTAAACCAAGTATTAGCTTGTTTTTCCAAAACATGGATCATTTTTATGGCTTGTTTTGAGCTGTCTGGTGTTTCCATATCTTCTGAAATATGAACAGAACTGGACACAGTATTCTAAAAACATAGAAAAACAAGATCGTATCTCTGCCTCTATGCTGATGCTGTCCTTTTCACATAGCCAAAGATTAGCAATGGTCTTTTTTTCTATGGCACTGTGCTGAGAACTTACACTGACTTTGATGCATAATTTTCCTAATGCATTCCAAGAGTATTTCTTTATTATTTTCCTTTTAAAATCTTTCATCTATATCTACAATCCATATTTGCCTAGATTCAATTGTCATTTGTTAGACTGTAACCATTTAAACAAGTAATTCAGATCAGTATTACCAACCTTTCCTTTTCATGAATTCAGTGCTTTTAACATCTTAAATGATCATCTTTTTTATCAACTTCCAGCTCTACAAATGACTTTATCACCTTCATAGTTGATAAAATCACTGTGTTCGACCAAACATGTTCTCTAAAAAGCAAACCCTTCCCTTAACAGTAGACAGAAGTATAAACAAATGTTCATGTCAGTGAGCTAATTACTGTCATCTAATGTATACTATATGAATCCCCCAAATTGCAGATCTCTCAGAAACCTACAGTCCACAAAAAACTACCTATGATAAAACTGTACCAGCTGGCACTAATGATACCACAGACAGCATAATAAAAAGTAGAAGAACTGCAAATTAGCAACTCTATTTCACAAGCATGCTGCTTAACTTGGGTGTTGGAGTTTTGGAGTGGTTTGTTTTTTAAGATTTGGAATTAAATTGGCAATTTCCCAATCATTTGGAACATTTTCCACTTTCCAAGATTAGTGAACAGTAAATGATGGATTAGGGTCCTTTCTTTATCTAGCTTATTTTAAGAAGTTTTGGATATAAATTGTCCAGGACTACTGATTCTGATTTAGCAGATGCTGCCTCTTTTGACACAAATTACATACGTTCCTACAGAGAAGAGGCACCTACATTTCTGTTTCTGTTCAGAACCGTCATTTGTATTTTGCAGTAGGATATTATTCTTATTCTTAGTAGTGTGAAGAATGCTGTACTACTTTTACTTCTTTTGGCCACAGGGATTTCATAATTTTCTTGGACTTGCTTATTCTTGTGGCTCTTGAACCCTTCCATTCCTGTTGTTGTTAATACGTGCACGTGTGCGCACACATACAAAAAGGAAAACAAGTGATCAATATTTATACTAGCACACTTCCTAAAAGAGTAATACAAAGCTTTGTATAGAATTGAAACAAAGTAAGTATTACTTGTTAACATGTATATTTTTGGGTAGTAAAATAAAATCTGTTGACACTAGCTTTCATTTACTTTCACTAGATTATCAAATAAAAAAAATAAAAAAAAGTAAAAAGGGGGGGGGGGAGGGGGAGGGTGGGCAGGGGAGAGAAGGGTAATAAGCCCATAAGAGAGCCTCTAGGATTCTCCCAAACATACTTTTCTGTCTCTCCTATGAAAGTTACCAAAAAACTGTCACTCTCAAAAACATCCTACTTCAAATATTCACACGCTACACTCAGTATCATATCCTACAGGTCATTAAATTATCTACCAAATTTTCAGTGATGAAATGTTTTTATATTGAATATTGAACATTATCTTCCTCTTTATTAAATCTTCCAAGCACCGTGGTGCTTGGAAGCAGATGATGATGTTCTGGTTTTGTTCTAAAACATTCTGAAAAAGTGAAGCATTTATTACTTGCTGTTCAAGCCAGAAATTCAAGACAGTGATGAAAAAGCCCCAAATCCCAAACAGTGAAAATGCTACTCACTAAAACTATTCCTTACTTGTTTTCCTCACTCATCTGGGCCAGCACAAATAAAATTCATAATAAAGTAACAGACATCTACTCAAGAGATCACAAATTATTTCTACAAAGAACATTTGACAGGAATTAAAGTCTCAGAACATTTGTGATAAACAATAATCTAGTTATCACATCTTAAAAAACAAAATATAAATTTAAAATACTTTCAGGTTAACCAAGCATAACAATAACTAAACACATTAAACATCACATTTAGTCGTTTGAATACCATTTTATTATTTTGGCCTGAAGACAGAAATTACAAATAAACTTGTAATTTAATAATGAATATACAATGCAACTTTATTTAGGGCTTATGGCTTCAGACACCAAAGCAAAACATGCAAACACTTTCTGCTTTAAGAATTACATTAACAGGTGTACATAGATATGTCAGAAAGCCAACTCTGACTAAATTTAATTCCCACCTTACTCAGAGCTGTATTTAGTAGTTGCAGCATAACACCAGGGCTAAGAGATGAGAGTACTGCCACCTAGTGCCAGTCAAGCCTAACAAACAAGACTACTGAATACAACTAATTCCAGAACATGTGCTCCCTTTAAAGTCTAACAGTTATTTGAAATGAGATGCTTGATCTTGAATTATAAAAGAACATGTCCTTAAAGACTGATACGATTATGTTAAACCAATTCTTTAAATAGTCAGACTATCTGTACTTAATCAGCATGTTTGGCAGCAGCTATTCATTATATTCACCATTTTAACATCCTGGTTTTAGTCATTCATAACTGTGACAAATTGCCATCACCATGAATAAGAGCTTTGGTAATGAATATCTGTTTCAGACTAAGACTTTCTGGTTTGGTTTTGTTTTTTTGTAAAAAATTATGACAAACCTAAAAAAAAAAAAAAAAAAAAAGTACATGCATACACAGTTCAACAGTTCAAAAGACATATGAAACTTCTTTTGAAATGCTCTAATACACTCATGCTATAAAAAGGGTCATTTATTCTTACTGCATAAATATTTAAATACCCAAGTCAACATAAACTTCAGAAAATTAAGAAGTATTATGAAAATTCTCAAGTATACTGACAAGCCACAGAGAAAAAAATGTCTTCTCAATCCATTCTTATCTAAAATACCAGCACTAAATCAAACATTATTTAATGTAAAGAACCTGATTTTTTTTCCTGTTTATTTACTGATAGATATATTTCTGCTCAGTGGATATTTCAGTGACTTCCTCCCCAAGAGTCATTATTACAAGCAATAAAAATGTAAAATATTAGTACTCACCAACATCATTAGCTAGAGAAGCAGGATCAGAGGCCCCAAGGGTGGCTTCAAACTCCTCCTGAAGACGATAAGCTCTTTGAAGAAGGGATTCAAGCTTATGAATGAATTCAGCACTAATGATATCCTGCAAGAAGATAGACATCAGATTTTCTATTTGCTCACAGTCTGTAAGATTCCTTTGTAAAATCTAAGCCTTCAAAGAGCAAACTGTGCCACATTAATTTCCTACAAACCACACAAGGACACTGTCAGATAAATACTTCAACATCCAAAATACATGCACATATATTCTTTAGTGCCATAAAAATAAAAACTGAATTGTAAACCACTTTGAAGTTATCTGTGATGTTCACTAGAAATGATGAAAGCCACACAGGTGTATGTTTATTTCAAAATCTAGTTAATCAGAACAAAGGAATACAAATAAAATTCAAGCACATTATGAATATTCATAAATTGATCATCTTTCCCAAGACCTTTATCTTAGCTGAGCAGATGTCCTCTTACATAGTCATAAAAGAAAGGGATGACCCAAGGGATTTTGTGCAGAGAACTAGTATGTTTGCTTGGTAGCTTGATAATACCGTGCGGAAGCAAAGACCGATGCAATAGCAATTGCCAAAAAATAAATAATTCTAATTCCCTCTCCCCCTCCTCCAAATAACCAACCAAAAAAAAAAAAAAACCAACAAAAAAAAAATCAAATAGAACAAAGTTAGATGGCCTTTAAATGCAATACCACTAAATTGGAAATTTGAATTAATTCTCAGTTTTGGTAATCGAATTAGAAGTTGCAAAGATTCAGGTAACAAAACACAACAAATTGTCAGGGCAGCAACAGTAGATTACAAAGTGAATATACTCACTTCTACACTTTCTTCTGCAATCGCGTCTCCTGCTCCCAGCTTAATGGAACCACAACTTGCTTCATCTTCAACTTGCCTGTTACGGAAAGTTAGTGCCTGCTCCCATCGACGCAGCGCTTCTTCGAAAAGCTCCATACCTAGGGGAGACCAGGAATACCTCCATTCCATCAAACACACAGCTTCCACATATATTCACATTTTAGAGTTGCAGGAAACTACGTAGCTAATAAAGCATGATCATAGCAGAGATACAAGTTTCTAAAACAACAGGAGTTCCCAGTCTAAAAAAAAAAAAAAAAAAAGATATCTGCCTTTTTAATAAGATAAGGAAGATCACAATATGATTAAAGCAACAAATTTCAATGTATTTTTCCTACTTACTTTTAAAAATAATGTTATGGGTTACTATTACAAATAACAGTAGAATATTATTTTATTAGAAATAAAAAAAAAAAAAAGTATTTTGAAAAAATACCTCTAGATCAAGTAAGATTTCATTATTTTTGGAAATATTCTTAGACACATGCCAACAGGACACTATGAAAGAACACCACAATAATACTGTTTATCACCTTGTCATAAAAACAATAAACTATTTACATTAATTATTGGTAGATGCTGAATATTCTTTTTATAACTTACCCATCAAATACAAATTTTCAGGTGTAGTCACTGGAATATTGACAAGCTTAATATCATCTTCATCTGCTTTATCCCACGAATTAGAATTGGCACAAGCACAACTGTGACAAGAGGTGGCACTCTGAACCTTAAAAAAAAAACAAACCAAACCAAAACAAATTTTGAAGTGATATTATACAGAGTATCCTTAAAACTATTTCTGCCAGAGTATATTACATCCAAGTAATCTGTCTGGCAACTGCTTTTAATATACAGTAGGTATATTAAAATATACCGTACATTTAATATACAGTAGGTATATGCCTTCTCAGCATCACCTTCTGCACAGCTTGTTCAGGAACGTTGTTTCAGCTCAGCAAGACCATTAGGTACATATTCAGTGCAAGTTAACAAACATTCAGGAGCCTTAAAACACTTTTACTTACCGAAGCCAGGCTTTGAACTGAACCAGAGTATTTACTGAAAAGTCCTCCATTTGCATAGATACAAGACTGAGATCCTTTTTCCTTGGCAGAACTCAGAGAAAGAGTCAAGTTTTGCCGACTACTGGAACAACTAGAACCTAAGAGATACGGTGATTTTAAAGCTGCTGCAAGCCCAAAACATTGTATCTTTCGTTAGCAAGATCTATCAAGCATTGCATGTACTCTTTTCAATAAAATCCAGTTTAGAAGTAAACAACAACTATTGTTTTATTTACAGTTCTACATGAGAAACTACAAATTAGAACAGTCAATATCTATAACAATAACTGTGCATTTGAGCACAATTATTTTCCCATCCCATAAAAAAATAAATGTGCTTTTCTCAGTATTGAGATATGTCCACAAGAACAGTAAATCTCCTTGTTAATATACTATTAATAAAAAAAGTTTTAACCCAAATTCATGATTAATACTTCACCTTTGAGAACAAGACCAGCTTATTTATAAAACACTGTAATCTTGTTCCTAATTTGCACAACTTCTACTTTAACAATTCAAACCTACTCAGCATTAAAGGAAAACAGTTTGTTTTATTACTAGACACTGTTATGCACACCCATCCGCTCACACCCCTTTCCTTCCCCTCCAATAAAACAAACAAAAAAAAACCAAAACAAAACAACTTGGGGGTTCTTACATGTACCTTTTTCTGATGCAGCTGCTTTGGTACACTCTAATACTAGGTGACTTGGTTCCCATGGTGGCACTTTATTGCTTTTCTTTCCACGTCTTCTTTTAAAGTGATGGGCCAGAAAAATAACTGATATTGCACTCACTGCCGTTACTGTGAAAAGCTTCTTTAACCCAGGGGAAAGCTTTACCTGAAAGTAAGAGAGAGTGACTTTATTAGAAAAGTATGCTCCTTAACTTCCACCTTTCCTCCTACCCTCCTTTTGGTGTGTTCAACCTAGACTACAGCTTGCCTGGGGGAGATCAGAGATGCTGTTCTCACACAGCCTGAGAAACAGACAGCTTTGAGTAAGTGCACAGACTAACAGCTTCTCAAAATTTGTGATGACCGGTAGGTGAGAGAGTTTACAAAGGGGCTGGTACAACAAAGTGAGTGGCTACACTGGGGGGCATATTGCAGCACCAAGGACTATAAGGTATATTGCAAATCCACAGACTATGGGGATTTAAGTAAATGACTTCCAGGCAAACTTCTTTTTAATGCCAGGACAATGCAGGGCCTCAGTTAATACTCTGACAGCAAAAAAATACTGAAAAGAAACTCAGCCTTCACAACTAGATTATTCCTTGCACTTTGGAAGAGTAGAGGATCCAAAAGCTAACATTTGCATTGCATTTCAATTTACAAAAAACATGTATTTACATATTTCTCTAAAGAAACCTTTTTTTTTTTTTTTTAAAAAATTGTTATGTTTTGTTTTGGGTTGAAGGGGATTTTAAAAATCATCTGGTTCCTGGCATGGGCAGGGACACCTTCTACCAGACCAGGTTGCTCAAAACCCTGTGCAACCTGGCGTTGAACCCTCCCAGGGAGGGGGCAGCCACAGCTTCTCTGGGCAGGATCTCACCACCCTCACAGTAAAGAATTTCTTCCTTATACCTAATATAAATCTACCCTCTTTCAGTCTAAAACCATGACCCCTCATCCGATCACTACACTCCCTCATAAATAGTTCCTCCCCACCTTTCCTGTAGCCCCCTGTAAGTACTGGAAGGCTGCCATAAGGTCTCCCCAGAGCCTTCTCTTCTCCAGGCTGAACAACTCCAACTCTCCCAGCCTGTCCTCCTAAAGGAGGTGCTCCAGCCCCCTGACCATCTTCGCAGCCTCCTCCGGACCTGCTCAAGCAGGTCCATGTCCTTCTTATGTTGGGGACCCCAGAGCCGGACACAGCACTGCAGGTGGGGTCTCATGAGAGCGGAGTAGAGGGGCAGAATCCCCTCTCTTAACCTGCTGGCCACACTTCTCTTGATGCAGACCAGGGTACAGTTGGCTTTCTGGGCTGTGAGCACACATGGATGGCTCATAGTCAGTTTTTTATTCACCAATACCTCCCCTTCAAGTCCTTCTCTGCAGGGCTGCTCTCCATCCACTCATCACTCAGCCTGTATTTGTGCTTGGGATTGCCCCAGCCCACGTGCAGGACCTTGCACTTGGCCTTCTCAAACTTCATGACGTTTGCACAGGCCCACCACTCAAGCCTGTCCAGGTCCCTCGGGATGGCATCCCTTCCCTCCAGCGTGTCACCGCACCACACAGCTCGGTGTCATCAGCAAACCTGCTGAGGGTGCACTCCATCCCACTGCCCATGTTACCAACAAAGATGTTAAACAGCACTGGTCCCAACATCAACCCCTGAGGAACACCACTCATCACTGCTCTCCACTTGGACATTTAGCAACTGACCATCAAATCCACGTCCCTCCAATTTAGAGACAAGGATATCATGTGAGACAGTGTCAAATGCTTTACACAGGTCCAGGTAGATGACGTTGCTCTTCCCTTGTCCATCAGCACTGTAACCCCATCACAGAAGGCCACCAAATTTGTCAGGTACAATTTGCCCTTAGTGAAGCCATGTTGGCTGTCACCAATCACCTCCTTATTTTCCACATGCCCTAGCAGAGTTTCCAGGAGGATCCGTTCCATGATCTTGCCAGGCACAGAGGTGAGACTGACTGGCCTGTAGCTCCCTGGGTCATTTTTTTTTCTCCTTTTAAAAACTGGGGTTACATTTCCCCTTTTCCAGTCAGCAAGAACTTCACCAGATTGCCACGAGTTCTCAAATCTCATGGATTGTGGCTTAGCCACTTCATCCACCAGTTCCTTCAGGACCTGTGGATATATCTCATCAGGTCCCATGGACTTGTGCACCTTCAGGTTCCTTAGATGGTATCAAACCTGATGTTCTCCTACAGTGGGCAGTTCTTCATTCTCCCAGTCCCTGCCTTTGCCTTCTGTGTCTTGGGCAGTGTGGCTGGAGCACTTGCCAATAATGATTGAAGCAAAAAAGTTGTGGAATACCTCAGCTTTCTCCATATCACAGGTAATCAAGTCTCCTGTTTCCTTTCACAGAGGGCCAACATCTTCCCTAGTCTTCCTTTTATCAACACCGTACCTACAGAAGCTTTTCTTGTTGCCCTTGACATCCCTGGCCAGATTTAATGCTATGAGGGCCTTAGCTTTCCTACCAACACATATACAAGCAACTGGAATTAAAAGCTATTCACGAAATTTATAAAAATTCAAAGTGACAAGATACACAAAGAAGAAAAAGAGCCATTTAACCGGGAACTAGAGTCCACATTCACAAAATCTTTAGGACATCTATGCTGCTTGAGAAACATATTGCTGATAGTAAAAAAAACAGATCTGCAGTCCTTGGGGATAATATGGTGTTTCTGTAACATGTTTCCTCATATGAGAGACAGCTGTCCACATAGTACCATGGCACTCAGGCAGTCCCTGGTTGCTGTGCAATTGGTTAATACCATCAGAGCTGTGTAATTTAAAAAAGCATTGAAAGCTTTGCTCTGTACTGCGTTTGCAATCAAGAAGCCAAACACCTGTGACTTGAGAACCCTGTCCTTAGTGGTACTGTAGCTTGACTGAAGCCACAAGCCTAGCACTGTAGACTGCAGGGAAAGGGAAATCCCAGAAACACATCACAAATACATTCTTACAAAAGACTACTGTATGTCACAGAAAAGATTTAATAACCAAATAACTGAGATTAAAACCTTGAAGCTCACAAAATTAAATGCTAGAACTAAAGTTTCAAAAGAACTGTAAGTGGATTTTTAAAAATTTGTCTGTGCCTACAAACATGATCATAAATAAATTAACACTGAAATGAAAACCTCTAAGGAAATTTAACAGTTGCACATAATGGAGTTGCACATGGTACTTAAGGATATGAACATGCTGCAACACAAAAAATAAATCAGTGATCTGGCAGTGAGAATTTTAAAGTATACTAAACACAGAAAAAAATGTGAAAATAATCAGATGCAGCTACGACTGAAAATCTCTCATTCTGCTTTTTTATGCAGTAAAACTTTGAAAAGCATTTACATGGAAATATGAAAAAAGACATAGCATTTGCTTACAAGCATCTAATTCAATAAAAATAAAATACAGACATATTAAAGACATGGGTTTTAAAAGCAGAACTTTATTAGGACCTGGTAATACCTATTTTATAAAAAAATATTATTGGCATTACTAATTATAAACTTTTTTTTTGTTGGTAGTTATCCTTAGTTAATAGTTATCCTTTAGTTATTAGTCAATGATTCAGCATACACGTAATGAAAAAAAAAAATACTGGACCATATTTTGTACAGTCAACTAGAAGCTCTTTTCTTTCTCCTGTGTATTATGGCATCAGAATATGTCTCACTCTTCAAGAAATTTATTCTCTGATGGATATAACTGAAGCCTTAATATTTTCTCAAGTAATTCTGATTTATTTCACTCTATCATTTATCACATATGTAGTTATAGGCAACTAACACTTCTCTTCTCTGAATCTCTACAGCATAAATACTGCTTCTCTTCCCCGTCTTTGACATGAAGGTGCTCTAGGGACAAATCTTATGGTTCCCTGCAGACAAGGAGCATCAGCTTCACAACATTTGCAGCTTTTGTCAACCTGAAAACTAAGATCATAATGTATTCTTCAGCCAGATTTGAGTGACCACTATCCATGTTGCTAGTGAAAACTTGCCTATAATATCAATGAAAGAAAATAAATCACTCCAGGGCCATCTGTAAAAGGAAATACTGTGATGAATAGAGCCTTAAGATTTTCTTTGAAGATCTTTCCGCAAGTAAAACAAACAAAACCAGCAAAATGAACTGGTTTAAAAAAACGCCTGCTTTTAAAGAATCACTGCCTTGTTTTAGCTATGTGCTACTTAATCAAACAGAAATGACTCAAAAATTAGAACAAGGATTTTTTATTTCAATTAATGAATTATCATATAGGTTAATTTGGGGAATGGTACTGGCAACCTAAAAAGTATTTCAGCTCACACACAATACTATTATTCAAAATGTAATTAGTTATGTTTAGTTTTTATATACCTAACAATTTCTACCAAAAGAAACCACTTGACGATTTTGATATTTGATTTGATGAAAATCACTGTGCTGTTGCAATATGAAGACATATAGACATCGCAGATAAAGCAATCTCTTTAGTCAGATTTATGATGATGCACTAAGCGTTTATTAGCAGTCAAAAAAACCCCACTTATTTTAGGTCAGTATTTTAAATGCACTAAAAAAAAAAAAAAAAAATCAAGGTATTCTGTACAAATTTAACTCGTATTAAACTCAGAAGCAGAAGTACAACATTGCAATTAAATATATCAAGAGTGACAATATTCAGATAACGTATATATTACCTGGTTAAGAGAATAATACCAAGAAAGGGGAAGATTAAATACCCGTAAAGCTACCGTCTTCAGAGAAAATCGTGCCTCAGTAACAGCTTCTTCTGACATGGCTCCTTCTCTCCCATAACCTCATTAAGTGGAACTACCTTGAAAACAGTCACAGATGGTCTCTGTCAAATGAAGGATACACACTAAATTATGAAATAGAAGCCCAGGACAGCTTTCTTCTACAAGTTCAAATGTCTTCTATACCAGGTACAGGACTTGTGTGATTGATATTTCTGCGTTGAGGTAAGACTTGTGCTTAAATGAGAAGACAGCAGATTTGCTGGCTCAGCTTAGGCCCCACTCCTTCCAACTGCTCTGTTCAGAGACCAGTATGTGCATAACCAGGACCTACAGAGCACTCGGTCTGCTCTTACTAGCTGGCAGTTCACTTATTATATCCTCCCAACCATACATGGCAACAACCTTGTTTCTGAGATCACTACTGTCGGAAGAGTATGTTTGCCCGCTAAAAAGAGTTAAAAGATTTCAAAGCAGCCAGAAAAAGTTTACCTCACTCAGACCTTCAATTTTTTTGCAGACACACGATGAGAAATAAATACTACAGGCTGACGTCATCTCCCCCAATAAAAGGAACACCCCCCCTCACACCCTAACGTTAAGCACAAGGCGAAGTCCATGACATTCAGGACCGCAACAGTGGCAGGGAGCGAGGTGCCAGAAAAGGGCGGGCCCGCAGGCCGCGGGAGCGGTCAGCTTTAACCCCCGGCTCCGTCCCCACCCGCCGACGCCCCCGGCCGGGCCGTGCTGCCCCGGAGGCGTTTCCTCAGGACAGGCGCCTCTCCCCGCCGCGGGGCGCGGAGAGGGGCTCCCCCGGCCTCGGCAGAGGGGTCCGTCCCCGTCGGGGGCAGAAGCCACCTCCGCCCGGCCCTGCCGAGCTCTACCCAGGCAGAGCAGTCCCGGCACCGCGGTCGCGGGTGCCCGAGCCTTGCGGCGCCTCGGGCGGTCAAGGGACGGAGCCGGGGTACCGGCTCCCCGCGAACCGCAGCCCCTGTCCCCGCAGCCGCGCAGGCCGAGGTAGGCATGCCGCTCCCTGGGCCCGGGCCGGGTGTCGCTCTCAGTTACCTGCCGAGCGCCGGGGCAGACGCTACGGGGCGCGACCGCGGCTCCCTCCCCGCGGAGGCTGCTAGGAGCCCGGGAGCAAATCCACTTCCGGGCCAGCGAGAAGCGGCCGAGGTCGCCCATGAGGCGGCCCCTGTCGCTGCCACGTGAGGGCGACCCGCGCCGTCAGGAGTCCGCGTCAGCCATCTTTGCACAGGGCAGCCGCCTTCTGCGGCCGACCGGGCGGGATGGGGTAAGAGCCTGGCGCCGCCATCTTTGTGCGGGGCGGCGCTCACGTGAGTGGCGGAGAAGCTCCGCGCGGCCATCTTTGTGCGGGGCGCGTCCCGAGGCCGGTGGTGCCGCAGTCGCGGTCGGGGGGCGCGTCCGTCTGTCTGTGCGCCGAGGCGCTGGCGAGGCCGTGGCTGCGCGTCTTTCTCCGCGTCGGCGGCCTTTTGTACCACTGCGTCCCGTGCAGGGGAGCGCTGTCCGCCCGCTCGCCCACGAGGGTCGCTGTCCGCGGAGGCTGGGGTTCGCCATCGGTGCGAGCCGTGGAGCTGGCCGCCGCCCGGCTTAGCTCCGGGCTCTGCGCCCGGTGCGTCCTCCCGGCTGCTCCGGTAAGAGGGGGAGAGCCGCTCCGGCGGCGGGGAAAGCGGGGAGGGTCCGGCTTCCACGAAGAGGGGATAGGAGCGTGGCGGGCGGTGTCTCCGGCCGATTTCAAAGTCCAGGGCGGCTCGGCCCGCGGGGCGGGTTGGCACGGTGATGGCCGCCGCCAGCGGCAGCCGTGTGAGCGGCCGGGCCGCCGCGCTCCCGGGGGGCCGGGCGGGGGCCGCGGGCGGTGCGCGGCCTGCCCGGGCCGGGCTGCGGGGCGATGGGCCGGTGGAGCCCGGGCCGGGCTGCGGGGCGATGGGCCGGTGGAGCCCGGGCCGGGCTGCGGGGCGATGGGCCGGTGGAGCCCGGGCCGGGCTGCGGGGCGATGGGCCGGTGGAGCCCGGGCCGGGCTGCGGGGCGATGGGCCGGTGGAGCCCGGGCCGGGCTGCGGGGCGATGGGCCGGTGGAGCCCGGGCCGGGCTGCGGGGCGATGGGCCGGTGGAGCCCGGGCCGGGCTGCGGGGCGATGGGCCGGTGGAGCCCGGGCCGGGCTGCGGGGCGATGGGCCGGTGGAGCCCGGGCCGGGCTGCGGGGCGTCTGCCGGGCGCCGTGCGAGGCGGTCGGCAGGCGGGGTGGGCGCGCCCGCCGGGCTGCGGCAAGCGGCCGGAGAGCATCGGGCCGACCTCCTCGGGTACCCGCTGAAGTGGAAACCGTACGGCCACGGTGTTGTATTTATGAGGCAATGCCTAAAAACAATGCCTGTAAATTACGCTGTTCGTGCCCTGAGGTATCTACGCGCTATAGATCACCGTGTACGAGGGATGAAATAGGCTGGAGAAAAAAGTCTGGTCTAGCACCCAGTGGAAAATCACTGTAGACTTCCCCTGTGCGCAGGCAAAGCCAGCGTTAGGAAAATCCTCTTAGAAACGTAAAGCTCAGCTAGTGGGTTTCAGAGTTAGGATTTAAAGTGGTGGAAGAAAGAAATGAATGGGTGGTCTCTATATCCTAAAAGGCAATGGAAAATGGAAAATGACTAACCCTGTAAGAGGATATACTTTCAACTCAAACATTTTTTAACTATCCTTTCTCTTTGGAAACAATACTTCATGACAGAAAAAGAATATAATGGAAGTGACTTAAAAATTTGTGTCTTCCTTGAGTGGATAGCTCTTGGTGCCTGAAGAGAAGGACCAGGTATTTTTCATCAGCTTACTGAGCATGCTTTTGTTATTCACTGGGAGAATACCAGGTTTTATTCCAAGTAGATAAAGCAAGTTTTCTACCAGAGTTAGGACTGGTGTTACCATTTTTTCAGGAATCCCGGATACTCTTAGAGTTGATACATTTTAAAAAGGTAGAAATAGGGAGGAATGGGAGATGAAATTCAACACCACCTACTGATTAAAAGAATATAAAGGAACTTAGTATGTGAAGTTAAGGTTAATTTGTCCTATTTCTTGACCTAAGAAGACTATTCTCAAGTTTGGTAACAATATTATTCATGTACTTTGTTATGCTGAAGTAATTTCTGTAGTAAACTGGCAAAGATTCCAGTAAAGTTTTTAGAACAACACAGTTCTTTACAAAACTGACAGAAAAATGCACATGTTAAAAAATCTGAATACACATGTCTAGGTATGTAGCTTCAATAGGCATGTACAATTTGGAGTGAATGCTGCTGTTTTTTTTTTCTGAAGTGTGAAGAATATCTATGTGACAATTACTGAAGTTCCAGAATTCTGTAGTATTCCAAATAGTTAAACATTCAGATACAAAATTGCATCCCTGTGTCACTCTTACTTTGTTGCCATAAAATGAAAATAAATGTTAAACATGATTGTTCCGATGCATCACTAGTAAAATAACTGTGAGTGCAAATAAGACTGAACTTAGGGCTTACTGGTTTCTTATACTGTTCTTCAGAAGCTGTACAGGCAAAATAATAAAAGCCTGTAATGAAGATACAATTACTAATGCAGGTAATTGCTATCTTCAGAATAAGCATTTTATTCTTAAAATCTTCTACCACCATTCCCTTACTGAACCCTGTAAAATGATCTGATAAAATGGCTCCATAGTTAGGGACATCAACAGAATAAAAACATATATTTGTTTATTTCAACATCTATTGAAGTGTTAACTACTATAACTAGGCAGATGAAGACATTAACTTTAATTCAAAAAATTTTTGAAAGATTGTAAAATCTGTTATGTTTCTTTAGAAAATATTAGGCTCACTGTGTGAGCTTAAGATCATTTTCAAGATCAGTTGAATTATCTCAGTGTTTGGTATTTTTCTGTGTGTGATAGGTTTTTCATGGTAGGCACTACACAAGTCTATGATGTCAAGGAATTCTGCTGAAGTAGGTTGCTGGTCATGATGCTTTAAATTATGGTTCACATTTCTCTGAAGGCTCACATGAACAAATACTTTTTTCTTAGTGAATGCAAAGAATAAACAGGAAAAAAAAAACAACTGTGAGTTCAAGAGAAGTTACAGGCTTTTTTTTTTTTCTTTCTTTTAAGTATGACTCTATACATGCACTAAGCAAAAATGTGTTAAAAAGTCATTTTGAATATTAAATGGTTCACTTAATTGAATGATGCAGTATGATGCATTGAGATAGGTGGGCTGAAACAAACCTTCCAGTGGAAACAATGGAGACAGCTAGCAATATACTGCAAAGTTCTCTCCCAAATATATGGGAAGCATTTGATGAGAATCTTACTGCATCAATATGATCATGAGCAGTCAGTGTGAAAACTTGAGTTCTATTCCAAGTTTAGTTTTACTTCATTCTTAACCTCACAGTAAAACAAAGATGCTTCATGTATCCCATGTGGAGGTTCATGGTTTTCAGCTTTTGATTTTTCTGAGGTTCTTGGGAGAGCATGGAATACTTCTGAAGGGTTCATGAAAGGTGACAGAAATAGTCTTGTTGCCCCTGGACACGATTGCTGTCTAGGAGTTCCTGCCTCAGTAACAATTCTTTAGAGTTCTGCGATGTGAGGAAGGCTGAAATTATAGAACCTTTCCAGAGCCTTTCTCTGTTTTTCTAATATATAAACATTGGGTTCAGGAAGTCCCAGAGCTGGAAAGGACATGGGGAAGCTATATATTCTTTTAAAAATTTTATGCTTCTGTGTCTGTCTTCTTTTGGTCGGTGGTAGAAACAGGATACTGGGCTTAAATGGACCTTTCATCTGAGCCAGTAGAGCTGTTCATATGAGATATCTAGGTACTCTCCCAGTACAAACTATCAGGTATCACTGGGGGCATGAAGTGAAGATATACTGTAGCTTCAGAACAGGAGTGTAAAATGGAATGTAAGAGAAACTACCAAACTTGATTTTTTTTTTTTTTTAATTACTGAAAATGCGAAGAAGCAACTTTCAGATGAGGTCAACGCAACACAGAAGCTCGTGAAAAAGCAGATGTGATAATGAGATACATCCGTAGAGGAAGATAGGCAATCTTTTCAGATAGAGTAGGAAGTGTTGAAATGGAGGAAGGGCAGTGTGGGAGGGAGGGGCTACCCTGGGCTTGGTAGGATTTAGAGATGAAGGATGAATCACCGTTTTTAATTTTATCTTACAGTTTTAGACTTTAGCATAAACTTTTACAAAATGTGTTACTGCAGCTAAGCATATTAAGCCACCAAAGTTATATCAGTACAGTGAGTTATCGTGGTTGCTACAGGGTGAAAGGTGTGTGAGAATTTTGTTAACAAAAAGTGAAAGGCTTTGTCCATATAATAACATGTAGAGAATCTGTAACATTAACTAGAATTCTACAAGGGATGCTTTCCATATGGACAGGAATAGAGACCGGATCCACAGGGACATGAGTTTCAATATCCTTTGGCCTTTCTGATGATTATTATGACAAGAGAGATGCAGATGACACCAAGAAACAAAATCTACTGTGAGCAGAACTCCTGGGTCTGGTTTTGTTCAGGACTGCAGGTTTGGATCTTCATGATTCCAGGTGTGAAAAGTGGCTATTAAATACAAATCTGGTAGCATGAGGTGAAGTCTCACTGTATTCATTGCTTTCTATTACTTGGAATAATGCATTCAGAAAGCTGCTTCAAGAATAATAATAATACAAAAAAAAAAAAAAGGAAACCACAAAAAACCTAAGTCTAAACCTTTACTAATTCATTATACCTGTCTTTCTAAAGCATTTGAGTTAAATCAGCATTAATTAGCACTGATTTTTTTTTTTTTTAAGGTTGTTAGGGCTTTATTGGAAACTCGGATATTTTTAATGTTTTAACAGACCTTGCAAAATGTGCAAGATGAAACATACATTCATGTTTCCATTTCTGTTCTGAAAAGGAACTTTACAGTTCAAAGCAGAATTGATAATATGACTGAAATTGAGGAGATTTGGCCTGAAAAACTTCTTATTTTTGTATTTGAAGTGTCTTTCAGCAGTACTGCACATAAATTACAAATAGACACGGAACTGCAGGCATACTTGTCCAGATGCATCTTGTATTTGAGAGTAATGCTTTTTAAATGTCATGCCATTGGTTCAGGAAGAGAATTTACAACTCATCTTGAAAAAAATTCCTAAATTATTAATTTACTGTAGTATTTCCAGTCTTGTGAGGTTTTAAATATTTTATTGAACAGCTGTTAGTATGACATTCACAAAGACTGATAGACACACATACTTGAGTAAGTGTATACATTTTATATATTTAATAAAGATCTTGTATATTATTTATATATAAATAGTTGTTTATATATAAATAAAATATATGAAAGTATATATATGCAGGTATATAATACAGTATCTAACGTAGTGTATTATTCCTATACAAACAATACTTTAATAATATTATATGTATAGGAATGTTTGTAGGAATAATATAGACTATTTATACACATGCACGCACACATAAAAAGCCCCTTTGATAACCAAAGGGAACTGAAATTACTCTTGATTCGAAGGGATCTTACTGCAAGGCAATGGAAATAAAGACCAAGTCAAAGATAAGAAACTGAAAGTTTAATAGGTAGTGTGTCTGAGGTGCCTTCTAGAAAAGGTTTGTTTTCCCCCATGCTGTCAAAGCCCTAGGTTATTTAATATTCAAAGGAGCGATTGGTTGTATAGCGGAAGGAACAAACCTATAACTGCAAAGCCAACAGGCAAAGTGGAAAGAGATGTTGGTAACAGTGCTAGAGGCTGCAAACAGATCAAGGAGTGTGCATCGCTGAGTTAGGACGGAAGTTTAGTTGCAAGTATTGATAAAGAAATGCTAGATTGGATGGATAATAACTGGGCAAAGAAAGCTTAAGATTTCTTGGGCTTTAGAGAGATCGAGGCATCATTAGTAATTGTTTAAGTGACAAAACCGTAACAAAGTTCTTGGTTCTTATCTGCATGAGTCAGTCGGAGTACTTGTATAATAAGAACATTACTGAGTCAATTTTTAAATTTTCCTTCTATAAAACATCATGGCTTTTTGTGCAACCATCAAAATAAAACTGACAACATGATTGTATTTAGCATTCTTTGTTTCTGTGTCTGCATCAGAGACCTTGGATGGACAGAGAGAACTCAAACAAGAGAAAAGCTTGCTGAGTGTTCAGTACTGCATGTGAGTTACAAGTTTCAGTTTGCTTTTGGTATATAATATATCTCAATCTAGAAAGTGTCTTTGTAAATAAATAAAACCAAGATAAAGTTTCCTTCTCCTTTGACAAGCAAGTTGTGTGCCTCCTGCATTTTAGCCTTCACAGCTTCAGCACACTTCAGCAGTGTTACATAAGATCCCTTTCCAGAATATGCAGTCAGTCACCATCAGTTCGGGGTAGCCTTCAAAACTGTAATTTTTATGTCGTTGGGGTGCCATGGTAGAGGCCAGGAAGTTAAATAATTAGTCCAGACCATCCCTGTTCCACTCAAGATTCTGTTAGTTTATGCCCTAAAAGTCAGAGGATTTATTTTTAGAAGTCAGCTGTGTTTAATTTGGACTATTGTATTCTCTTACTGTTAATAAAGTTATTTATACTAACTTACTTTAAAAAAGCACATTCTTTCAAAAGTTACATACATGTTGCATATTAGATATCTAATATTGCTGCCAGCTGTAAGGAATTGGGTTTTACTTATTCTTCTGTTGACAAGTGATTTCCCTGGTCTTGAAAATCCTGGCTACAGAACCTCAGAAGATACAGCTTCTGAAATGTCATCGCCCGGCAGCAATTGCCCACACTTGGAATCAGTTGGTGAGATAACAAAAGAGGAATTGATACAGAAATCTCATGTGAGTTGCTGCAGTTTACTTTCTATCACAGTTAACTCTGGTCACTTATTTTAGCTACATATCTTGTCATGTATTATTAGTTATAAGATGCATGTAAGTGTTAAGCATGGGTAAAATCTGTACTGGAGGTGGTTTAAATGAAGTAATGGAAGAATTATGAACTTGATAAAACTGAAAAACTATTTTTCAGTACTTAACACTTCGAGTACCTTTACCAGCAATGTTTTCCAAAGCAAGTGATTGAATGGAAGAATTCCATTCCAAAGCAAGTGATAGAGTGGAAATATTAGTTAAAAGAGTTAGTTAGCATAACACCAAGCTTGAACTTTTCAGACACTGCCATTGTAGCAGTTAGTTATTTGGAATGTAAATGTAATAAAGTGTAACTGACTTCAAGTAGAAATGAACAAAGAAATATATCCTGAAATTTTTCTTGCATAATGGTCCACATTTTGATGGAGAAGCCACAGATTGAGAAACTGCCCCTACCCAAACTTGGATGCCAGCTAGTATTAATAAATAGAACAAAGAAAGATCTTGTAACCGTTTTTAGTAGCTGGGAGATGAAAAGGCAAACCTCTTCTGTCCATGGTGCTAAATTTATTTGAAAAGTGTAACAGTTAATTTGCTGCTGAGGGATAATAACATTCCTCTATTGTTTAATCTTTATTTGTAAACCTTTGCAGGTAGTATTGACTGTCTGCAAAGAGGAACATGCAGTTATTACAAGTTCTGTCACTTCAATTTCTTTTGATATTAAATTTATAGGAGAGTCCAATTTTGAAGGTTTTTATAATAATGTGATATATGTTTATGCTTTATTTAGAAGAATTATTTTTGGTTTAAGATGAAAACTTGGAGAGAGATCCAAGGTTTTACTAGGAAAAATATTCTGATTTTAAGATGGTAAAGCAAAACAAAAACTGGGTTGGTTATCATTACATACTTTCTTTTGTCTTAAAATTATTCAGCTGATAATGAATTTTAGAGTATTTTTTCTTGGTTTGTCTCATAGTTGTGGCTTACTGGTGAAAGTAAAGGAAATAAGACTTTGCTTTTGTGTTTAACTTTAATAGGGCACTTGTCAGGACTGTAAAGTCAGAGGACCCAACCTTTGGGCATGCTTAGAGGTAAGTTGTTCTGTTGTTCCATAGTCGGGTTCTTTCCTAGTAATCTGTAGATAAGGTTGGTAGTGTATTTTTGAGGAAACAACTATAATGAAGTTTTTAAAATTAGTTTCTTTAAGCTATTATTTAAAAGCAAAACTTCTTGTGCAGTTTTCATTTTTTTAAAATTATTTACCCTTATCAGGTACGTACTTCGTGTAATTTAAGAATAATGTGTTAAAAATGAGATTTTTTTTTTTATATGTATAAGAAGCTAGCATATTAAGGTTTCTCCTTGAGTTATGATATTTTTTAGCTCAAGATTTTTAAAAAATCTTTTCTCCAGGTTTGTAGATCTGAAAAATAATACATTATTCCTGAATTAAGTTACTTTTTATAAGCCTCTATTAGCATTTCTAGTAATAACATCTAGCAGTAAATGGTGACTTTACAGCATAAAAATACATACTCTTGACTTTTTTATTCTTAAGCAAAACAAAAAAGAAAACTTATTTTGAAACTTGTAGAAGCTTGTATAAATATTCTTCAAACTTTGTACCCATTTTGTACAGTCTTTATCCTGGATATGGTTCTTTCTTAAGTATGCTTTTGCCTTACTCTTCTTGCTCTCTACCAAAAAAAAAAAAAAAAAAAAGCTCTGAAAATGTTGCTTTTGATTGATCCTGATACCAACGGGAAAGTATGTAGCTAATATAGTTTTTAAAATGTCTCGTGAGTTCTTCAGACATACAGCTGTTGCCAGAGATTGAAATTTTGCTCTATAGACTTGACTTAATTCCTTGGCAACTGCTGTCTAAATCCTGTCAGGAAGATACCTAGGCATATATGCCAACCTTTAGATGTATGTATGAGTATTTTAAAAAACCTACTTGATTAGTTTCCTTTGAAGTGTATTATGGTAACAGTTAAGAGATCAGATTATTTTGCTCCTTCCATCAATAAGAGGTAGAAATGAAGGGGGGAAAGAAACAGTTTTTAATGTCTTTTTATTAGGTGGCTTGAAGTTTAATTATGTATAAAAATCTTCTTGAGAGTAGGAAGATGTGTTCAGGGATGCACAATCTGGCAGGTGGGGAAATGCTGTGAAGCTTAAAACAAGTTTTTTATTTCTCACTTAGAGCTCTTAAACTGTTATTGCGAAACTCAATTTCATACCAACATTTCCATAGGAGAGTTTTGTAATTGCAGTAGGACACTTAGCGTCATGCTGTGATGTATCTCCTCTTGGATGAATTGGCATCTTGCCCTCAACTTTTTCGGTAGAAAAACATGGTGAGATCCCAGCATGTTAACTATCTGTAACTTAACAAATATCTGTGATTATTTAATATAGAAAATTGACTGTGTTCAGCTGCAATTTGATCGTATAAATTAACGAGCTTAGAGAGTTATACAGCTAACATGCTGTACCCTCTTATGTGATTGTCTTGACTTATGCAAATGAGGAATTAATGAAAATTGCTTGAAGATTGGCAGCTGCAAGATTCCACACTAACTCAGCCAAATATGTTTTGCAATTAGCACAACTAAAATCAATGGTTATTTTGCATGGTATAACTACAAAGTAGTAAGTACTTAACCACATAGTGCTGGAAACTATTATTTAAAGGTGAAAAAATGAATTACTTGTCAAGTAATACTCCGATAAATAAGAACTGCAGATAGGGACATACAGGCATTTTTGTCAAAATGTGTCATGTTCCGAGGCGGTTGCAATTCAGTATTTTGGACACTGGGCTAACTTCATATTTTCTGTAACAGTCTCTACCAAATCATGAATTGTAAAAAATATCTGTGGACCTTAATCTGGATAAATATATCAAAATTGCCAAAAAACTATATTCCAAAGACATCAAATACCTTAACACTGCCCACCAGTGAGAGGAGTTGAGTTAAATCTTGCAGCATTCTTATTTGCTTTAGGTGATATTTATTTTAACATTTACTGTGCATGTCTATTCATTTGTGTAGGACTCTGCAAGTTTGAAATTTAAGTGTATTTTAAAGGGATTGGCAGTATATTCCTATTGTGTAAACCTGTTTGACACCAGTTTTTAATTCTTCATATACTTCTTCATATCTTGCTCAACAGAACAGATGTACATATGTTGGCTGTGGTGAATCCCATGTTGATCACAGTACTACCCATTCCCAGGTATGTGTCTTTGCTTCAAGTAACTAGCAGTTGAAATGGAGTTAGAGAACAATTTTTAATTGGTGAAGTCAATAACCTGTGTTAGCATAACTGTTTGGAAGTTTGATTAGCTATGATTGTTTTTCATCCATAGAAGCAGGTCTTACTAATTTAGGAGCGAGTTTGCAGTCTGTGTGCAGCTGCATAATTACTAACATAATTCTGACATTATTGTGCTCCTTAAAAGAACATGGTGCAAATTAAAACAAGAACAACAGTTGCTTATGATTTTCAAGACGGATGGACAAAAGATTTCTTCAGTACTTCATTTTATATGTAGTACTTTGCTACTTCAGTCTAACATTAGGATTGTGGCTGCCTGATGGATAAGAGGAGGGAAGTTCAATTAATGAAGAAGAGAGCTGAACAGGTGTAAGATAGGAAGTACAAATTACAAGAAACATGTGCTTTGTTTCTGCTTTATGCTGCTGTTCCAGTGGCTACAGATGAAGAACCTGTAGACTGAACTAAACATATCCTTTCGGGCTATGTCCTGATTTTGAATCCAGCTTGGTAGGAGCAGTGGAGCGTGTGTACTCTGTTCGCCGATATGCCAAGTTCTGGCAGGGTTGGGCAGCTTGTGTGCATCTATTTGGGTCTTAAACTCATTGTCTGTTCTGTGCACACACGTGTGCAAGTGAAACACTTGCCAAAATGAAACAAATGAGATACATCGTTCTCTCTTAACAAATTTGTGGGGGACAGAGGGATGGAAGTTTTATTAATATGTCACTCCAGAATTGCTGAGGTTCCGATTAAAGAAAATTCTTGCCACCAATTTGCAGTTCGTCTGTCAGAACAGAAATCTAAGGTTCCACACTGAGCAATTTTTTGTCCCTAAAAATACTAAAAAAAACCCTGGTGAATAATAAATTGAACAAATTGTATATACCAGGGTTTTAGAAGAAGTAAGCTTTATGACTGCACTTCAGCATCACTCATGATTTTTTTGGGGAATGCAGGGCCTTGAGAGGAGTGCATATTTATACAAGCCAATAGTGCATTAATATAAATCTATATAAATACTTTTTTTTTTTTTTTTTTGCCACCCATTTAAGCTGAATCACAGTTCTGAAGCCGTTACAATAGATACACGAATGAGCTGCTTGTAGTGAAATTGGGGAACAGATGGTCCCTGAATTTCTTGCCTATAATTTTTCACCTCTTGGCTTTCTACAGTAGTTTATTCCTGCTTTACATGCTGTTTTAGCAATGTTATGTATTTGCCAGGTAAAAGGAAGGGAATGGATAGTTTGCTTGCTGTCAGTGACATCCTTGTCTTGATTTTCTTGTTACTTAATTTTAATTTCTGAACAGTAAGCCCTCTTCTGTTTTGTTTTGTTTTATTTTCAGTAAAAATCTCAAACTCACTAAAATAAGAGAAGCAAGGTTGACCTAAATTAGTTTATTTCTGCTTATTCCAGTTTCTGCTGGGAAGGCTCCTTGTACTGCAAATAATCATGTTGATTTTGCCCACTTCAAGAAAATTAATAAGCTGTAGCTCTGGAGACCTGTAATTATTTATGCCGCTGAAACTGCGGAATCAAGCATATTCTCATGATTAAAATTGTCTGAAATATTTATGTCATCTGACATTTCTGTCGTTTGTAGGAGGGAAAGAGCTACTTAATGAAATGGTAGCCTACAGCTTATATTAAAAACATTGTTCTTGTACAAGGCCTTATTAAATGAGGGGAGGAGGAATTTGGGCATCCTGCAGCAGTTGTATTTTCCTAATTTGTAGCAAATCCCTCATTGTCTATACACCTGGCTGGTGCCAACATATAAGGAAGAAATACAGGAAGGATTGGTGGAAATATTTGGAGGATAATAGCAACTGTGTACACAATCTTACAGTAAGCGAAGAGGTTAAAAAAAGAAAGAAACAGCTTAGAACAACAAAAATGTTCTCCATCTGTCAAATTTATATATTGCTTCATGGTATGAAACTGCCAGCAAAAGAACTAATTGAATCTAGAATGTATCTTTTGATATGAGCACCTCTTACTGTAACAGAACTAAAAATCTTATCTTACTGTTCTGATTGTTAAATAGCTTGAATTTCCTATAGCAAACCAGCAGAAATAAACACTGCCCTGACTGTAGAGGAGGCAGCTGCCATTATGACCAATAGCAGACATTCCTGTAAAATTGGTTTGTTGTGTATTGTAACCCTTCTGACAGTAGGCTTTCTTATCTTTGTAATTACACAGAGGGATATCAGATATGACAGTGACTTAGATTCTGATTGTACCTTGTTGCTAATTTGAGTGATTTGTACTAAAAATGGGTAGTCTGTGCTAAAATTTCAGTAATTGAATTGCTATTTTAAAATATTCTAACATACATATTTGTTTCATTGTTGGAAGATGTAGAATTTTAATGCTTCTGTTCTAGCTTGCATGTAGAAATATTTAATTATTCCAAATTTCTGAATCACGGTTTTGGGTTTTGTTCTGTTTTAGGAGACAAAACACTGTCTAACTGTAAACCTTACTACTCTCCGTGTTTGGTGTTATGCCTGTAGTAAGGAAGTATTCCTGGATAGAAAATTAGGATCTCATTCTCCACTACCAAGTGCAAGACTGTCTCACCAAGCACAAGAAAACAGTGTGCAGGTATTTTTTTTAACCTAACAAAACAAACATAACTAGCTTTGCAGTAAACATTATGTCTTCTCTCAAGCAAGAGTGACTTTTTTTCCTTTCTTGTGGCTGAACTTTCTTAATTTCTATTTCTTTAAAAAGACAGTGCCCAGTTTCTGTGTTCTGTCTCTGTGTACTGCATGCTTCCTAAGAATGCTTTTTTCATCTTGTCTAATTGTTTGTAATTTACAGTAAACTGTAAGGTATAGAAAAAGCACAGGTTTAAATTTAAGGTTACAAGATTTGAATAGTTCACCTGTGCTTCCCCATCCTGTCAGCTCTTGAAAATGTTATTTACAGAACTCATTACAGTAATTGCTGGGTAACTTTCAGGAAGGGGCAGAATGCCTTACTGTGTGTTTATGGATACTTGCTCGAGATACAAATTCATTCATACAAGCACAGTACTTTTAGAGAAATATGTACAAATTGTTAACCTCATTCAGCTATTAATATAAGACACTTAAAGGGATTCCTGTAACTTAATTTCTGAGGTTTAAACATGTCTAGTTTTCAGTTTTGATAAATGCCTGAAAAGGTCTTGTTTTTTTTTTTTTTGTATGTATATGTGTGTGGGAAAATTTTTCCAGTGGAGTGGTGTATGCACAAACAGTTCTGAATAGTTAGGAATTTAACTACTATGCAAGAGTTTACTAAGGAGGCAGTAGCAACCTGTAAATACTCTATATACATGTATAATTTTGGTGTAGAATGAGAAGTATATTGTTAGATTCATGTGGAAAAATATGTATCAAACTAGAAATGAGGAGAATGCTATTAGTGTTCTATGGCAGTTAGCATTGCCAAGGAGTGTAAATATGCCAAGGAGGAAAAAATATGGCCAATACCTGGAAAGTTCATGTTGGCCAAGTAAATCACAGGCTTAAGATTGTAATGTTTTATATGATTATGACGTTGAAGAAAAGACTTTATAAAAGTGCTTAGCTGCCTAGCTCCACATTTATTACCAATTAGCATAGTAGCTGAAGAGTAAGATAATTAGGTATTAGCTAATATTGGAGACAAGTTAAAGGAAAAAATGAGCGAAGTAGATGTTATACAGGGAATTTTGAAATACGCTATTTGCTTGTCTTTTTCTTCTGCCAGCTTTGTTTAGGTTTGGTTTATTGTTTTGTTACCTTCTCCTGCTTATATTAATCTTTACTGGCATCAGTACTTTTGACTCTGATAGTCTCTTTTCTAGATGAATGTTATCTTGGAGAAAGTTGTGCTGCAATTTCTTAAGCATAATTGTTTGGCATAATGCATGTATCTGAAAAAGTGTCATTTCTTTCTTGCATATTTAATGTACTTATATAAAAATGACAGGTAACTCTCATAAAACTGACACAAGTACAGTATTTGTAAAATTGCTTTGCTTGAGGCATAGGCCTATGTAAGAGATACCATGATGCGCAGGTTGGGCAGAAAGATGGCCAACTTTTCAATGTATGTAGAGAGGAAATATCCTTTAGTATTTTCACTTCAAATTTTAGTATTTAATATAAACCTAATTTGATAATTTTCTCATAAAATGCCAGCAGCTCAACTGGAATAATATCCTTAGAATATTTTTTTTTTTAATTTCTGTTGTCCAGAAATTCTGCTGACTTGATATAAAGCTGGGTTCAGACTTCTGAACTTCTGTTCGATTATACTTAACCTGTTTTAATTTTCCAAGGAAATGTGTATAATATACAGAAAAACCAGTAGAACTTAGAAAGTTTGTCAAACATTTTGTTTAGAATTTTTATTTATGAGCTCACAAAAAGAGCTTGTCACATAATAAATGTCTGCCTGCCTAATACTTTGTTTCTCTATTTGTACGTTTTGCTTCCAACAGTTTAATTTATCTTCCTTAAATGTAGTGAGCCATCTGGTGGCATATCAAAAACATGTACACTAACTTTTGTGATGAATACTGTGTTAGCTTTTCAGTGCTGGCTTACCGTTCGTTATCTAATGGAAAGAAATACTATAACTTGCTTTGTTTTGACTCTTCAGCTGTTGTCATAAAATCATGTATTGTCACTGCTAATCTGAAAGCAAAAACATGGGGTTTTTCATAGTAAACTAATATTAGGGTAGCTGTGGAATCCCGTTATTCTCATTTTATGTGCAGTGAGATTTCAAAAAGCATTCACATAATTTTCAGTTCCTAGATCTGTTGGTGAAATTATACATAAGTTTTATTAAGAGGAAAATTGATAAATACAAGTAAATAACCTTTTTTTCTTTTTCTACTTATAAGGATTTTAAAATACCAAGTAATCCCACACTGAAGATTCCACTAGCAGCTGTATTTGATGACTTAGATATAGAAGTGGAAGAAGATGAGTTAAAGATTAGAGGTAACAAAAGAAAAACCCAGCACTTTATTGCCCTTTATTGCATGTGTATATCTCCAATTCTGTTCTTCAGTTAGTTCTCTTCTAAGTAGAACTGTTTCCTATTCTGCTCCAACCGAGTCCTCTATTTTTATTTTCACCTTTATAGCAGCAATCTTCCCTTCAGAGCAGAGGCTGGGGTGGTAAATGTAGTGCACCCATGCAAGCAGCAACAAAAATAAGCACATTGGAGTAACGTTTAGTGTAGCTGGTGTTCTAGCCACTCTGGTAAAAGTAGTTTTTTCTAAAATCTGTTCCAGTGTTTTCTCTTTTCCTAAAAGGTTTCTGATTTGAATGCTTTCTTGCGTTCTGGGTAACCCTTTCCTGAGCCTGTAGTGAAGGTTTTTGGTTTCTTGTTTTCTCCTTTACAGTAATGGATTTCATGTACTGCCAAACTTTCTGGTGTAAAAGGTTACCCCACCCTAATATTAAACTATTGTGAAGATGAAAATGAAGAGTGGATGAAACCCCAAACAGTGAAGCCTTAATATCTTATTAGATAAGAGAACATAACAATTATTATTTCTTACAAGTCTCAAATTGGTATTGATCATTTTTAAAAGGATATGTGTATTTGTTAGTAAAAATATATTTCTAACTACCATTTTCTCAGAAAAATCTGACCAGCAGATTGTTAAGCTATTGTTTTTGAGATGCCAGTGCATATTCCAAGGCAGTTTGTTTTCCATCAGTGATGATAAAAGAGTTATTCTGATTTATGGATCTCATTTCTCCTTGACTCATCTACTACACACTTTCTCTCTCCTAAGTCTGCTGGCATTGGCCAGAAAACCTTCTTTGCCCCTTCTGTTGTCTGGCACAGTCTTTCTGGATATGTCACCACCCCGCTAATTTTCCATCTGCCCTTAAATCATTAAACCATGTGTTTTATTCCCAGTTAGTTTCTCCTACCAATGTGTGTATTTGTGTATCTTCTTGTCCTACCAATATTTTTGGGAACGTAACTTGTATAGAAGTAATATACAAGTAGAATTGCATTAAAGTTCCCTGTAATATTGATGTGACTGTGTTAAGACATTTCTCAAATTTAAAGGAAAAAACTTCTTTAGCTCCATTTTAACTTTATTCTTAAAATTTATTTTGAAATGCTTTTAATGAAACAAACATTAGAATATATCTTTGCAAGAAAAGAAGTATTCAAAACTTTACTTGCAACACTGCAGGCTGGAAAACTACAGTGAGAGTATCTTTCTGATATATCTTCTGCTGTTGAAAAAATAAAATGAAAAAAAAAATTACAAAATCCTATGGCTGTTCTCACTTTCCAACTTCAGTAAGAATGATTGTCCTTTTTTGTAGCAGAAATCGGAAGAGCAGGTTCAGATGTGGGAAACAGGACTTTATTTACATTCAGACAGATAGAAGAACCTTTTAAAACTTAAAAGTGAAGTTCTGTGTATAAGAAAATTCAACTGAAGTAATCAAAGTGTTTTTCAGAAATAAAAGAATTTTCTTAGTGATTTTTGTTTTCCTGCCATTGAGTAAAATGATCTGCGTAGTTCCTGTAATTCAAGGATTGCATAGAGCTAACTGTGTTAGTTGCTGAGTATTTTAAGTTTTCCAGTCTTATTGATTCTTTGCTTATAAATTTTACTATTTTCTCATACAAAAGAAATTTTATTTTGAAATTACTTCATTAATTTAGCACTTTAGTAGCTATGAATAGCAACTACTTCAGATTAATTTTTTAAAAATTGTGATCCTATGAAAATTATTACTTGTTTAAATAGCCTCTACTCACATATTTAGAGAGCATTTTTCATGACTCCATAATCACTGAAATAATATATGTTAATTCTAACTTTTATGTGTGTGGAAAAACTCTATGTGGATATCAGCAAAGAAGGTAAACAATCTCGGCTTGAAAATAAATTCTGTGGGGAAGTCTAAACTAAGCATTCTGCCTATAAAAATAAGGGTATATAATTGGCATAGAAAAAGGTCTGATCGTAGGTAACTATAGTTCTGATTCTGAGATAATCACAAGCAGAGTAGGTTTTGAATGTTTAGCATAATCTGACTACTATCATGATTTTGAGATGAAGAACGAAATCTTCCCTGAGAAGCTTTTGGTAATACGGATAATGGTTATGAACTCAGTATAGCAACAGTTTTAATTGAATACGTAAATCTTTAAGCTCAAGTAAAACTTAAATACTTAATAAATGATAAATGTATTTTAAATAAAAATCTGCAGCTGTCATAAAGCATCAAAAGTTAGTAAGATGAAATACAGTCTACTTGTCTCGAGTGTTTTAGTCAGCAAAAATCAAAACACTTAACTATTTTTTCTAGTTGGATAAGTATTCCTTTAGGAGTTCTGTGTTTCTCTTAGTTACAGCTCTGCATTATAATTGGCATCAGAAGTGTTACATAAGTATTTTAATTAGTACATATCTTTTACAAAGTATTTTCCTTAACATGTCTTGTATTCAGTGAACAGACTTGCTGACTATTCATTGTTTTTCAGGTTTGACAGGATTAAAAAATATTGGAAACACTTGTTACATGAATGCAGCTTTACAAGCTCTTTCCAACTGGTAAGGAAAATGATTGTAAATGTCATTTTATATTTGCGTATAGATGCATTTTTTCAAAAAGGGACTTAAGGATTTTGTAGGGCTGCACTACCATGGAAGAAGACATGTATTTGTTAAATGTCAGTCTTATATACTACAAACAATTGTGTCGCTCATACGAGGAAAAAAAAAAAAAAAGTAGCATGGTGTATGGGCTACTCTGCTTTTTTCCTGTTTCGTTCTAATTCCTCACTGTCCTAAATAAAAATATGTGCAGTTCTAGAAATTAGAATAAAATCTGATAAAATCTGTTAAACCTGGGGGTTGTTTGTTTTTTTCTCTGCTACAGAAGAAATCAAAGGAAATGCATGAGAATAAACCCAAATTAAGAGACATGTTTAAAATCAAAAGGTCCAAGTTCAATCCTTGCAAACAATGCATCTAGGACTTTCTATGCTAAATCATTGTAGGAATGGCTAGAATACAGAATCTAGTACTCCCATGGGGATACCAGACAAGTTCACAAAGGAGAAACCTGCGGAAGCTGAAGAAATAAAAACACTATCCATCTCTGAAGTTTCTTGCACTAGAAATGGTGAGGTGGGGACAGTACTTGAGCATATATCATATATGCTTACCATATGTGTCTACTTTTGGCTGCAACACAGGGCTAAGTTAGACCTCAAGAAGATCCTTTGTTGAGGGAAAAGAGAAATGAGGCAAATCTCTCTAGAAGGTAAAGAAGTGAAGAAGGCAGCTAATCATGAGCAAATGATTCTGTTGAGAAATGCCAAATTTTGCAAGTATGCTGGGATATCTCCTTTCTTGGATAAAAATAGGTCCAATCTGTATGAGAGATTGTCACTTCGAAAGAGGGGCTGAAGGGAGAAAAGTGAGAGAGTATGTGAGCTGGCAACACTGCATGAAGTAAACAGATAAATAATCATTTGAGTATAAATGATTTACCTGTAAACATCATGTGGCACTATTGGATTCTAGAGAAAAGAAGACTTCAGATACTATTTATGGACTAGACTAATGGCTATTGTTGCTGTAGTGGTGCACGTGTACTTCTGTGATGGCTAATAGGAATTGACATGTATTTGAGTCCCACTAGATAATTCTGGTGATTTAACAAATGTCAGAATATGTTTGAGCAGCAGTGTTGCAGTACTGCTGAAGTTGCCCTACTAAGAAACATTTGGTTGTGGCATTTAGGAAATGGAATTGTTCAATTACATATTAGAATTACTTTTTTTTTTTTTTTTAATTGTCTTGTATGAAATGTGGATTTCCTCTTGTATTTTAACAACTTGAAACAACCTGAAAAAAATCCTGTTTTCTTGTTTTTAATCAGCCCACCTTTGACATACTTTTTTCTTGACTGTGGAGGCTTAGCCCGAACAGATAAGAAACCGGCAATTTGTAAAAGTTACCTCAAGCTAATGACAGAACTTTGGCACAAAAACAGGTATTGAATCATTTTGGTGATGAAATGATTATAAATAAACTCCAGTCACAAAAGATGCATTTATCTGTTCTAGGTTTCTAATTTCTAATTTGTATGTATCACAGAATTACTCTTAAAAATTAAGGAAGAAAAGACTAATGTGCAGTATTTAAACACTCCTCATAAGATGTTCTTTTCCATGTCTAGGACAAGTAATTGATGTATATTGTAATAAGGAAGAGCTGACAAAAAAAACAGAAGATAAACACTATACAGAGTAGCATTAAGCTTTTAAAAATAGGTTTATATCTGCCAGAAAGATATCTAAAATGTTTAACTACTTTATCTTGTCTGTGTTCATCATTCTGTATCAATGTTTTATTAATTTCTCTTATTTCCTTATATGGAATTTCTGTTATCTCTGTCTAAGAAAATACTTCAAAATACAAGTACAAAGGTAAAGAAACAGTAATTGTGCATAGTGCCAAGAGTGTGTCTGATTTGTCATCTGATTGTCTGACAAGAAATGTGGCGTAAAAGACCTGATACAGTCTCTATTTCTGTCAGATCACAGATTTTTAAACAATTGTATAGTTAATAATGCAATACCAATATTATGTTTGGTTAAGATTAATATTATTGGTGTTAGACGTGTTATAGTTCAGCTGCAGGTAAAATTATGATCCCAGTAAAGGTAGAAAATTCCATTTAAATGCTTGCATTTTTATGAAAAGTTATATATTTAAAACTTTTTCTTTAGGTCTGGTTCTGTTGTTCCTACTGGTTTGTTTCAAGGAATTAAAACTGTTAATCCAACATTTCGAGGCTACTCTCAGCAGGTAAAACTTTCTGATGTCCTTTAGCTCTACCTAAGCCATAAAGTTTCTCTTATTTTTAAACCTAATGCTTAAGATACCATGCTTCCTATATTTACTAAAAGGAAATGCAACATGTACTTTAGTTTATGTGCTTCAAATGTAGATCTTCTGAAATGGAACCATTAACAGTTAAGTCAAGTTTTATGTTTGTTTATATCAAATACATGAAAGGCCTTCAATTTCTGAGAATAACTCCTTTTCCCTTTTTCCAGGAAAATTAAAATAATACGTATCTAAAACTTTTCCTTTGTGTGAAATAAGGCTGTTTATAAAAGGTGTTCAAAATAAAGGTGTTCAAAAATAAAAGAGAATATAATATCATTTAATTTCATTTAGTATCTTTGAAAATAACCCCACCACTGTGTGTTTTATAAGCAGTATTGTGGGAACTGCAAGTTGGTAGCTCGTTAAATAAGCAGGATTATTATATAGTAAAGGTATTCATTAGTTGATTCTTCATAGAGTATCTTGCTGCATTCATGCAGTTTGCAGTACTTTATTAAAAGCTTTTGGGCTAAAGGAAAAATTGAAACCCTGTAATTAGAAAAGCTTACTAATATCTTCCAGGAATCTGCTGTTATTCAAGGAAATTTGCTGCTTCAGTTAACATGTTTCATATTTGTGGAGTGGACGACTAGAACACATGTTTTAGTGTTAAAATGCTGCATGTAGTTGTAAAGTAAATGTTTAAATAGTAATCTCAGTGGTTTTTAATTTAGTCATTAGTTTCTTAAGAGCCACATTAAAAAAATAGAAAATCAGTCTTGATAACTGAAAAGAAACTGTATGGAAACTTGGTTCTCACAGCTTTGAACACTGATGAGAATGTATTTTTCCATGCAGAGCAACACTTAATGAAAACCTTTTTAGGTTCTGCTTGGATCACACTTTAGTTATATGTTTAGTAGGTCTCATGGCAACAATTAAAACAAATCAGGTCTTTCATGACCAACACTCTCCTATTGCCCAGCCTCACAAGTTGGGCAGCCAGTTGGGCAGCCATGTCCAATCTTCAGAGAGAAAAAGGAATTCTTTTGCTCAATGAAGAATATTTATCAGTTAATCCGTGTCTCAAGGTTTGAGTTGGTTTGTTTTTGTTTTTTTTTTTTTTTTTTTTTCCTTTGGTAAAAGGATTACCAGCAGATAGGAGTATTAGTTTTTTTTTCATTACCCAAACTTTAAATCTAATAGTTGCAGTTTTTAAGAAAAATGTTTTCTAGTCAGCAGTTGTGAGCTTAATAAGTAATTGCTATGATGGATGGGAATGTTGGGCAGCAAAAATTACTATTATGAACAACCATAATACAAAAAGGAAAATAGAAGCAGTAGTAGTTGTCAAGAAGAGGCTATTGTTTTCTCCCATACTTGCTTTATTAGATTCCCTGTTGCCAGGAACTAAGCTGCTGTGTGGATTGTTGAAATTTGGTGGCTTTTAGGATATTTCCAAACACGGATTAGACATTGTAATACATGACAGCACTTAGTGGAAAAACTGATAGTTGAGGAACCTTGTCCGGGCTTGAGAAGAATAATTAAAATCTTGTTGACAGTATGATGCAATTGGGAAGACAGGCTAACTGCATCATAATACTTTTTAATAAAGTACTTCCATGCCCAGTGAAAGCAAGGCTCTGGTTGCTTTACTGAAGATGCTGCATAAGGTGTAAGAAACTGTCCCTAAAACATTCCATTACCAGCAAAGTTGGAGTCTGACCACACTGTTGATAGTTGCTTGAGTTACATTTATCATTTGTGTAAGCTATGACAGTATTTTTGTTCAAGGTGTTGAAATAAGCTTTTTGGGATTCAAAGTGTTTTGGAGGAAACTTGTATGATAAGGTTTACTTGTGACATGCAAGAAATGGATGCAGGAAACAAATATGTGGTCTGGAAATTAAATTTCTTGTGGACATTAGACCTGGGACAGAGGAATTTACTTTACTCTTCTTTAACAGACAGCTATAGATTTCTTTTAAATTATCTGTATCTTTTCCTGATAGGGTTTTAATATGTTCCAAATATAATGGAATAATATTATAAAACGTTTAAAATCCTAGGATGCACAAGAATTTTTGCGTTGTCTTATGGATTTACTTCATGAAGAACTTAAAGAACCAGTTGTAGAACTGGAAGACGCCCAGCCTATGAGTGTTGAAGAGAGTATGGAAGAAGACAAGAGCCAGTCAGATGTAGGCTTTCAGCCTTGTGAATCCTGTGGTACCTGTGATAAAACAGAAAATGATGCTATTTTCAAACCTGTATTAGAGGATCCTGCAGAGACAACCATGTTAATTCAGGATGATGATAACAACTCAATCCCATCCAAAGACTGGCAGAAAGAAAAACTATCAAGCAACAAGCTTAAACGAGCAAATTCTATGGAAGAGTTAGAAAAAGACACAAACACTGCTTCAGAGACTACTGAATTTTTAAATAATCAAGGAACTGTCAAAGTACAGATACACAGCCGATTCTCAGGTAATACATTACTCATGTGCAGTTGAAATAGTCAGATTCTTAGCCAGAATATCTGTGTGAGTTCAATGAATTTTAGAATACAGCAGAGAGGTATAGGTCAAATAGGGTAGGTGGATTTCCTTGTAAACAATGCACCTTCTTAATTTACTTTTTCAGTTTTTCAGTGTTCTGAATTCAATTTGAATTCCTTTGAAAAGCTAAAGATTTGTACTGGGTAAAGTTTCAGATAACCCAAAAGAGTATGTTTTTTTGGTTTTGTTCTTAACTTAAAAGCTATGTGAATTGAAATGGTGTTTCATTCCTAAATGTCCAGTGACCTGATGGTGTGGTTAAATAAATGACATGACCATTATGTCTGTTCAGTTGGCAGTAATCTTTTTTTTTTATGGTAGAAGTTATGAAATAATGCAGATATTAATTGCAGAGTACATCAGTGATGTCCACATGAATGATATATCTGCAGCCCAAACCCCATCATCACATGAAGGGATGAATACACGCTTGTCAAACAGTCCTCCAAAATCATTCTCATCGTGCTCTTCACTGGCACCAGTCCACAAAAAAGGTATAGGAATTTGATTTTCTCCCTCCCGGTACTGGATTGCTCTGCATTAAAGTTTTAATTGTATTGTTTCTTGTGTCTTGCATAGCGATACAGGTTGTTCTTAAGGTTTTTTTTTATCTCCTATTCCTAGTGGGGAGAGGGAGCATTATGTAAGCTGGACATATGATAAGGCTCCCTTTGCTTCTGTAAAATTCTGATTCTTTTGAAGCGTGAATAGTATTTGCCTCTGCTGTGGGAGGATGGAATAATATTTTTAGGCAGCTTTCTCAGTTGCACTGGTTTGGAGACAGGTGAAACGTGAGAACTTAGTACCCCTCGAAAAGTAATGCTCTCCAGAGAACAAGCACATTGATTCTTCAGCAGAAGTTCAGTAAGTCAACGTTTTGGTCTATTAAGGTTTTAGGAGCCATGTGTACCTGTGATAGACTTGTAAATGTTAGATACTTTCTCCTTGTTAGTGTCTCTGTGGTATAGAGTATTTCTGTTGTCACTTTCCACAGTATGATGTGTTTATCAACATCCAGAATGCTTAGACTTTTACTGCCTTTAGATACAAGACAATGCAGCTTTAGGGCACAAGGAATAACATATTTTTTTTTCCCTTTTTATTTGTGTAACAGTAGACTATTTTAATAAAAGCTTGTCTTTTGGAACATGATTTTAAGGCTAGCATTAAACAAAACCAAACCAAAAAACTCCCACAATTTTAATATTGTGATCCTTTTTCAATCAACAGGCTGTCCAGGATAAGTTCTGAAAATGTTAATGTTATGCTTTTAATGCTTTAGCATTCATGTTGAATTACAATGATTTAATGCACTTAAATCATTGATCTCTTTGGTTCATTTGTTCAGCAGATTTGACACTGCATCTGTACTCTGTCTCCAGTTTTGGCTTCACCATTATGGGCGGGTTTTAGACAAGCTGCAGTGAGTCTATCAGAAGAGGCATTACGTGGCTGGAGCCTGTCATGCACAAAGAGAGGCTGAGAGAACTGGGTTTGTTCAGTGTGGAGAAGGAAAGGCTAAAGGAGAACTGTTGCTGTCATCAGCATTATAGTTGGTTATAGAGAAGGCAGAGCCAGACTTTCCTTGGAGCCATGCTGCAAATAGAAATGGAAGCAAGTTGCACAAAGGAAAATTTCTATTACAGGGAAGGAAAAAAATCTTTCCAATGAGTAGTTGAATACTGGCACAGAGGCAGGAGCCCAGAGGTACCCCAAAGTTCTTGGGAGGTGGATATTCCAAAGTTCAACTGGAACTGCTTTGAACAGAGTCTGTACCAGATGATATCCAGAGGTCTCTTCCCGTCTAGGCTACTCATTGTTGTCACTTCCTAATAATTTAACTCTTGCCATCTTTACTGAGTGTTGAGGGAACAGATACGTATGCAGTAGAACTCACTGGGGGAGTAGTGTAACAGCCATTTGCAAGCTCTCAAGTTATTAGCTTTATGGGGAATTAAAAAAGAGGGGAATACCCTAGTGTGGTAGGACTTGTGTCTGGGGGCTAATACCTAATTACAACACACCTATTCCCGTCTTCTCTTCCATTTCCCCCTTGTTGAAAGCACATGGTGTCTGTTGGGTGCCACAATTCTAAGATTGCCCCCGCTTGTCAGTGTCTTCCATTTCTTCCTGCTATTTATTAGTGTGGATAAATACAGCACATTCTCCACATCACTGATAAATAAAAAATTTACTGATAAATAAAGACTTTAGAACCATCTTAAAGCAGTTTACTGATAAAATAACTGATTGAAATGAACTGTAGAAAATTCTGGGCAAAAGGCTCAATGAGGCAGTTTGTGTCTATGATAAATATATCTGATATATTCTGGAAAGGTGTTTTTTCAGATTACTTCTAGCAGATGTTCTTTCTGCAGGAGATACTTTTGAATTCAGACTTTTTTATTATTTTAGATATCTTTTTTTTTAGGTATGGGATGATGCAGATACTATATAATACTACTGGATGGTAAAAAGACAAGAGTAGCTGCATATGGGCCAAACTCTTTAGGTACAAAGGAGTCTTGGGAGGTTGTGTTCTATGTGAAAGATTTACTGGAGTTATTCAGATTCCTTCTCACTGTAATTATTTCCATGTTACACTGCCTATCTTGTTACTGGCTGACAGCATTTTGTCCGAGTTTGCCTTTGACTCCTACAAGACTTTAGAGTCATCTTTTGGGTGATACACTGACTTCAGAAGAGGTTTTGTGGTCTTCATTTTAGCCTACCATTCCAGTAACCTATATAGAGCCCAAGAGACTGCTCTGGTGTGTTTACCTAATTAGTAATGAATTTGAGTGGGCAGTGCATGTTATTGGCTTGGAGTTTTACTTCATTTTTTTTTTAAGCTGCTGCTAGGCTGGGTTCTAGTAGTACATTTAGTCTGCTTCAACCCACTGTCACCAGTGTTGTGATACAATAAGCTTGTATATGAGCTCTTCAGCCCAACATAGTTAAAATTGCCTGGAAAGATGTGATCAAATTAAATGTCAGATATAACGTGCCTTTTTAAATTTATACCTTTGGGGATTTCTGCCAAGATGAATCTTGTAGCAGTAGGCTGTAGATTTCAAGGGTGGCAGTTTGAGTTTCACTTAAACGGAGGCAAAATTTTCTGCTGTTTGTCTCCCGTAAACTGCTTAAGGAATGTACTTGAATTGCCTGGTACTAGCAGTAATCTGGTTGTGTAATTTCTGAGAAATATTTAGTAAATAGAAAGCAGGGCTCGGCTCATAATTTAATCCTAAATATGTGTGATCTATAATTATACTATGCAAAGTTGAAGAAAATCAGAATCCACTTGATTTACTTTGAACATTTTATTTTTGTCATTTTATAGTTTCAAATGTATCATCACCAAAAAGGAAGAAGCGCAAGAAGTACAGGAGTGTCATCTCTGATATATTTGATGGGACTATAATAAGCTCAGTACAGTGCCTAACTTGTGATAGGGTGAGTAAGGAGGGGAAGTTCTAGCTTTTAATATGTTTTTTTTCCCCAATACAAATACTAACAGCTTTACGAATACAGTCATTCTCTGGTAACTTTATTCTTTTGGGGCAGATCTCCTCAGAAGGTTAAGTTGTTTCACGCTTAAAGTAATATTTAAGTTGTTTACTTTGTTTAAGTAAATATTCAGGTTGTTTACATAAATAGTAATAGCAGCTACTGCCAGCACTTTGTGTTTAGACTAGCTTGCATTTATTGAGCTGGATATTTACTGAGAGTTGAAAAATAACATTTTGAGAATTGGTTAATAGCAAGGACGGCGAAAGAGGGTTGCTATTCAACTTCACTTAGTATGATCAGTTTTTAGTAATGTTCTGAATATCCTAATGCATACCTCCTACTGTCATAAATTCTCAGGTACAGAGTTACAAAGAAAAGAAAAAGACAGTAGTCTAATCATACTGCTGTAACAGTTTTATTGGGTTGACTGAGGTTAAGAAAATTCATGTCTTTCAGAAAATCCAAGTAAAGACGCTTACTTTTTCAAGTGTTACGAATCATTAACTGCTTTCTGAAGTTGTCCCGTATTACAAGATGTAGTGCATCATAGGAACAGTTGATATTTTTTTTTCTACTATTTTCTCATAGAATTACTTAAAACAGCACACATGATCATTTTAAAAAAAAGTCAATTACCTAAATATGTCTAGTGGATCATTTTAGTTTCAAAGCTATAGTATCAAATATTGGATATCTAAATTGGGGACAAGCTTTTCAACCTAAGGTTTAAACCTAACCCTGATGCAGCTGCATGCCCTTACTGCTTCCCTTGTTTCCTTGATCTAAGAATACAGAGACCTCAGGGTAATCTGGTGAGCAAGTTCAAAAAACAAATAAGAATTGCTAAAGTTTGTTTGATGTTTGTGACTATGTGATTACTAAATCCAGCATGGGAGAAAGAAAATGTCCAGCTGGGTCTCTTTTGCAGCAGGTCCAGTTACATCAGGTCAAGATAATGTCAAATGCTGTCAAAACAGTGGGATGAAGCTTCCTGAAACTAGTTTGTATAACAGGAGCCTGAGGCAAAAATCATAGTACTTTGTATGACTAGTAGGAAGACAATTAATAATGCCTTAAAAGTTTCAGAGATAACAAACTGCAAGGTCACTCTAAAATGTTATTTTTTTCTTCATCTTTTTTAGAAAATGAATTATTACATCTCCTTATTTATAATTAATTTGCTACCTAGTGGAATTTTCAGCTACAGAATGACTCGGTAGTTACTGGTGAACTTCACAGAATTCAATTTAATTGCTGTTTCTCTTCAAGCTGAAGTCTATTTTGTTTCATTTGTTTTCTTCTTTAGCTGTCTGTAACCCTGGAGACCTTTCAGGATCTGTCCTTGCCTATTCCAGGTAAGGAAGATCTTGCTAAACTCCATTCTGCAAGTCATCAGACATCTTTAGTCAAGGCAGGGTCATGTGGAGAAGCGTATGCCCCCCAGGGATGGATAGCATTTTTTATGGAGTATTTCAAAAGGTAAATAATATTTACCTTGGTTTTTGTATTTATCTATTTTGAAATTCCAGTTTCTGCTCTTCTGGCAGAACATTTGTTGGTTTTCTTTCTTTTCTGTCAATGATGTTTCAGGTTTGTTGTCTCATGTGTTCCTAGCTGGTTTTGGGGTCCAGTTGTAACCTTACAAGATTGTCTTGCTGCCTTTTTCGCCAGAGATGAGCTCAAGGGTAAGAGGTTAATTGCATGAACATGTCTCTTCTGGGTCTTTTTTTCCTCCTATATCAATAAGATGATTAATATCTTCTTAGCTTCACGCAATTAAGCAAAGGCCACCTGTTAGACTGTAATACTCCTTGCTCTTATGGGATCACTCATTTCAGAAAGGTAAGCTTCTCACTCAACTGAATATTTGAGGTAAGAAATGCCCATGAAAGCTGTTTTAGAAATGTCAGCTAGATCTGAATTTGGTTTAATGGTATCAACTGAAGGTTCAGAAAAATTTCAAAACCCACTGAATTAATACTGATTCTCATAATCCACCAAATCCAAATTAAAGGTTATTTCCCTTTTGAATTATGTAGCATCATCTCTTCAGATTATGCTGTACTGCTTCACAGTTGAAAGCATAAAACCTAAGAACCTTTCTATTTAGTTGCTATGTCAACACTCTTACAGCTATTAAATATCCAATGCAACCTAAAGATAAATTCCCTTGAAACTTTTATATATCAAGTGTTTGTGCTTGAAGGATAACTAGTTGGATTTAGAGAATAATGGCTGTTTTTCTTCTCCCTGATATTTGCAGGTGATAACATGTACAGCTGTGGAAGGTGTAAAAAGTAAGCTGTCTTTTACCTTTGTTTTAACTTGTCTTAATTTGAATGCTTTAATGCTTCTGTTAGAAAAGAGGTTTTTATTTCTGTCGGATATGTCGTAGCACTATTACCCTTTTGATACTACCTTGTGTTCTGGCTGTCAGAAAATCAGTATTACAAAGGTACAGGAGTCAGGAAGCCCTGACTCACTGTACCATATTGCAGACCAAATGTACTTAATTCTTTTTCATGTTCCTTACAATCTTAGACCTTTCTAAATTGTTTTTCATTGATGAAGTAAGAGCTTTCAGCCCCCTATATTGCTAGAAGGTTTTCACTGGTATGCAGTAGGTCACTTCAGTGTGTTAAAAGTAAATAAACTATGGCTTTAAATACTAGAGAACCAAGTAACAGTAGTGTTCTGGAGACTGCTCGAAGCCCTTTATGGAAAAGGGAATGTTACTCCTTGCTATAGAACTCATGATCTGCTGTAGCAAATTTCTTAAAAATAAACTTAGTTGGTTTATTTTTTCTCTCTTGGTGAATAATCAGCTTTCATGAAGCTTAAATTTATTTCCTTTATGTTAAGAGAAACTGTTAGCTAGATGGGACTTGATGACATGTACTTGCTACTTTGAATTTTTCAGCAGTACAGATTGTATTTTCTTCTGAAGCATTATTGTTTGTATCATTTTGGCTACTCCATGTCTAGTCTACATTCCAGAAATATTTTGAGTTTACTAATGTAATGTTCAGCTTAGACTTTTGCTGATCTAGCACAATAAAACAAAACCTTTTCAGATGTAAGTATTGGTTATTCTGTTTTCTTTTTCTCTTTGCCTAGGTTAAGAAATGGAGTGAAATTCTGCAAAGTGCAAAAATTTCCTGAGGTACTGTTACTACATGCACTTTAAAGCACTTTTTCTGCATGATTAGGAATGTGGTAAGACTAATGAGTTGCATGGAGTAAATTGTGATTATAATGTTATATGATGAAAGCATATCTCCATACTGGCATTTGTTTTAATAAATGTGAGCAACATTTGATTGTTCACCCTGTAAGAAAGTGAACCTTGTACATGAAAAGTAAAGTTAGAGGAATGGGGTTTTTCTGTGTTGTTGTTGTCAGCCTGCAGAACTTATTTCTACTGTACCTCATAGAATTAAATACCACAGCCAGGCTGGAAATCTTTTCTATAAGTAATGCTTGTAACTTTACGTTTTAAAAGTAATCCAATCTTAAACTTCAAAACATGAGTTGATGGCTGCAATAATCGGGAAGAATTATTGTCCCTTGTGACAAGATTGTGCAATAGGTGCATTGAGGAAGATAAAAGGTATGTTGTTCATTGCTACATCAGTGTTAGTAACTGTTCAGGACTGGGTTTTTTAATACTGTCATTAACATAAGTCTTTGATAATTACAAATTCATTTCCTAACTCCTTGAGCTGCAGTTGATTTAAAAAAAAAAAAAAAAAAAAGTAAATCTCTGGAACACGGGGCTTGTAATAATTGCCCCAGGCCATAGAGAAAAGTGATCCTTTTGGGATGATAAAAGGGAAAAATGGCATGCCCAGTGTACTTATTAAATATTGAATAGTAGCACATAGGGTTCTTGAGTGAATCTGTCAATCCTTCTTACAGATATTGTGCATTCATCTCAAACGATTTAGACATGAACTTATGTTTTCCACAAAAATTGGGACCCATGTGTCCTTTCCCTTGGAAGGCCTTGATCTTCAGCCTTTCCTGGCAAAGGACAGTCCAGCTCAAATAGTGACTTATGATCTCCTATCTGTCATCTGCCATCATGGAACTGCCAGCAGTAAGTATGAGATTGGTTGATTGTTCTGTCTTTGCAGTTGATACTCACACCAGCACTTCTGTTTAAGGATGATATCCATATACTGAAGGGTAAATAGTTGATTGGTAATTGGTAATTATAATGTAAAAGATAAATGCTATGATTTTGACCTTGAACCATAAGATGGCTTGCTCTTAATGAGTTGACACATCTTTGAAATTGTATGGCATACCTAAATAAAATTATAGGTGGAAAAAAATTAGCAGGTCCTGGAATATTAAGTGAAAAAAACCACTATGGACTACTGAAAGTAAACAGTATAAATGTACAGATAATGTTACATGCCAGCAGATGACCCATTGATTGGCTGTTCTGCACAGCTGTTGTTTGTCTAGAGTTTTGATGCACTGTGTGCCTTAATTTTTTGGAAAGAGTTCATAAAGCACCACAAAGACGCCAGTAATTTTTTTTAAAAGATGTTCTCTTGGGTGATTAGTTAAACGCAAAACTAAGTAACTGCTCTTTATGGGTAGTAATGAGTACCTGAATAAACATCTTACTGCTATGTGTCAAGATTGTTTCTGCATAGGTACTTTCAGTATACACAAAGATTTGGAAAATTGAAGAAAAGAAAGTTTGAAGCCAGAAACTTCATAGATTTTTATAGACGTTACCCACCCCCTCATACTTTCCAAATATCACCTAGATTAAGTTGTTTCCATTTTTTCTGGATGCCTTTTCATCTTCTGTTTAGTGCTTGCTGAATGATGCTTCTGGTAATTAATTTAGTAGATATTTGATTATTTAACTACTGGAAGTTGAATATGTATTTAAAAATAGTAATGATTTAAAATACATTATGAATAGTCTTCAAAACGTAGTTAAGTATGGTCTTGATAATCATGTAGCCATTACACATCTATGCTAATTTCTATTATAAAGTATATAAAGGTTTGAAAAGAGTTCCTTGTGGAAGCTTATTAGGGTAGATTTTTCAGACAGTCTTACTCAGATTTGAATATCATGGTTCAGGAGTGCATTAGACAGCAAGCTTCTTGAAGAGTTCAAGAATGTGCTGAAAGCGGAATCCAACTTTCCACTAGCTGATTAAGTCAAAAAAAATGCTGATCTTGAGTTTGAGAGACGTTAATATCCAGGCCATATCTGCTAATGATTTAGTGTTTCTCCCGTTTAAGACTTGTGTTTTTTGGACTTACTTCCTTTCCATGTATTGCAGAGTGAAAGAGGCAGCTCTGGACACTTTTTAATAACTCTTGCTTCTAACACTCTAGGTGGACATTATATAGCTTATTGTCGCAACAATTTAAATAATTTGTGGTATGAATTTGATGACCAGAGTGTCACAGAAGTATCAGAATCCACAGTGCAAAATGCAGAAGCATATGTTCTCTTCTACAGGTAAGAAATTAAAAGTGCAGTCATACTTATACAAGTCAGGTGTGTAAATAACTTTTTAAGTGGTTGTGCAGCTTTTAGAAATTGGCTGCCCCACAAGAATTATAAAGGGAGAATCCGACCAACCAGAAAACCTGTGCTGGAGAGAGACTTAATCCTTCAGTTATGTCCTTAACACCTGCTCTGTCACTGCTAAAACATGTGGAGCGTAAAATGAAAATTAAATCTGCATAAATAAAGCATAGTAAAATGACTAGAAAGGTAACTTTAAGCAACTGTTAGAACTAGTCACCAGTTACCTTATTTTCAATTAGAGGAAAGGAATTCTACACAATGGGAGATTTTGCACACAGACTCTTAACTGTTAGATCTCTAAAAGGAATTGTGGAAAGTCTTTAGGAGATGGGATGTGGAACAATAGAGGTTTTACTATGTTGTAATTTAATTTCAGGGAATTTTTAGGCTGTTTTTTTCCTGAAAGTTGAAATGAAAAACAAGAAGTCATGTTATTATCATCTTCAGTCCAAGGAATTTTTGTACATGAAATAATAAAAGCACCTTAACTCAATTTTCAAATTCTAAATTTCTGGTACTAAGATCAAATTTCCACTAAAAGTTTACTGTGACATAGATTGTGTCAGAGTTGTACAAGAAATTAGATGTGGTTTTGAGAATGTTTTAACTTGCATTAGGAGCACTTGTAGCTGCCACTGTCTGAGCTGAGCCTGTGAGTATGACTCAGTAGGTCTTTTAAAAGCAATGTGGAAGTCATTCTGTATTACCAAGAAAGATCACTGTACCCAATTGTGGGCAAACACGTTAAAATAAATAATAAAGGAATAGCATTCATAAAATTTGGTTTTCAAAAAAAATATACCTACAAAACACTACCATACGCACAAAATGGGTGTTCTTTCAGCACGTTTTAGAAAGCTTATTGGAGATATGTATGCATTTTTAAATGACAGCTGGAAAGTGAACTTTTACATACTTGAGTTTCATTTTCAGTCTTCAAAGGTTTTTGTTAGATAATTTTGATTTGAACTTAAACAGGTAATGTATTTTAATTGAGTTCATAGCATTTGTTTTTTCCTACTCTTTTAGTCTTGTTTTGCTATGCTATAAATAACTCTGTTGCTATAGCCATTAGCTCTACCTGAAGCTTTCCTGTCAGCTGCTTGAGTCAACTTTGACTGTAAATTAACTGTGGCAGCCCAGCTTTTGTGTGATACTGAGTCAAGTTTCAGGTCAGAGTTTTGAAGAATGGAATGTTTCAAACCTGCTTTTGGAGAAGAGAGGTCCTATTCAATCTAAAAACAGAAGAGCAGGTAGACAGCAGTAACGGCCTCAATGAGAAATGTAGAGGGACACAGGAAAAGTAGGGGAATTACCCAGTGTACTAACTGTTAACCTTACTTCTGAAGGTAAGCAAGGAACATCTGCCCCAGCTTGCAAACCTTTAGTTCAAAAGATGCATAGGGGAAATGGTCAGATGGGCAGAGCCTTATCTCTCCTGTGGCAGTAATCACCTCTGCAGTACAGTCTGCTGCTGCTATTGCAGTCCAACTGTTTGTTTTCTCAGGCTGTCAGGTTGAATGGGTCTTTGAGTTGTTGAACTAAGCAGGGAAAAGTTTTCTTGTCAGTATGATAACACCCGTGCTATGGTTTGTCACAACTAAGGACAAGGATAGGTTTAACAAAGCAAGGGCTCTGTTGCCTTTCCTGCTCTGTAACTAAAGGTACTGACTGTTGTGACACGTGGTTCTGTAACATGACAGTCTAGGTTCCTGCCACGCATTTAGATGGTGGCTCTTGCTGTGCATAAAAGGTGCAAGTTTTTTCACATGCTAAGTCAACTACTACATGCCATAGACGTGGCCCAGGTAATTTACTTGAAAATACAGTTTTCACAAAGTAAATTATCTGCACTGTACACGAGGATATATATTTGTTTAATGATTTCTATTTCTGTAATAGAAAGAGCAGTGAAGAAGCACAGAGAGAGAGACGGAGGATATCAGGTCTACTGAATATGATGGAACCAAGCCTTCTGCAGTTCTATGTTTCCAGACAGTGGTTAAATAAATTCAAGACTTTTGCAGAGCCAGGACCAATTTCAAATAATGACTTTCTGTGTATGCACGGAGGTGAGACTGTAATTGAGTATCATCTAAAAAGAATTTGTCTGTCAACTTTATACAGGGAGGTACACTTGTTTTAATTAAAAGAATTTTAATATAAGTTCATATTATAACTTCTATAACTTCTTAGGTAAATTGGAACTATAACTTTAAATTATTTCTCTCATTTTAGTAGCTGACTGGTAGGAAATGATACTGTGTGAAGTTCTGATTTTTTTTTTTTTTCTTGGAACATTTGATTTTGTGTATAAGCTTTCTTGATTCATGAAGAGGAACAGTTTGGCTTATCTGATTGCTTCCTAAACATATATATTCTCATTTTTAAAAATCCTGTCACTTTATCATCATCCTTAATGCTTTGGTCTGCCAATCTAAATCTTCTTAGCAACATGCTAGAAGCAACAAGAAGGTTTGAAAGTTGGGGAAGAAATTGGTCTGACGCAGAGTATCTAGCACATAGCAGTGTGAAAACAGAGTAGTAATACTGTATATTTTGTACAGTAGAATAAAAATTTTACCTTGTGCTACATGTTAATAAAAATGAGAGAATTACACTAAGCAAAACATATTTGGGAAAATACCCATATTTGAGTGCTAACATTCCAAGAAATCATTACTGTGTGGTGGTGTTACACCTATTTTCTAATAAAAAAACCCCAGCAGTATTAGATTAGTGGTTAGAGGTGCTACCCCTGTTGCTGAATCAAACTTTTAATATAGAAATATTGTGCACTTGTAGCAATTTGCAGAGGGTGTACATGTAAGCTCTTGTGGCTGTGGCTTTCCTTTTGCAGGTTACAGAGGTGACCCTTGTACTAGTGCCCAAACTACTAGATTTTCCCTATTCAAAAGAATTCCTGCATAGCACGTTGCTGCTTACCTGTGCTTCAACTGAACGCTTCTGGTTGTGCCAGCCCCTCTATTTCTGCTTCCCTCAAAATTTTGCTGCTTTCAAGCATTCATGTTGCTTGAAGTAATTCAAAAAGGTTTACAGCATGTAAGAGAATTTTGAATAGACAGTCTGCTATTGTGTTTACAGGAATAAATAAAATATTTAATCAATCCTTAACATTTCAATTGTATGCCTCAAGAAGTATTTCACAATCAATATCTAAAAAGGATTCTAGCCCTTTAATATTTCATGTAGTTTGCTTCTGCTCTTTATAAGCTTTTCAGCCTCATGAAAGACTAAAATTAGTGTGGTCTCTTTAAATACAGTAATAGATTATACTGTGGTAAGACTTGTTTCACATAATTTCTCTAAATTCATCAAACGGTTGTATTTTTTTTTTATTTAGAAACACCTCTAACTAGTCTTCCCACAATGAAATCCGCAAGTCTTTTTTTTGGTTTTGTTTTGGTTTGTTTTTTGTTTTTATTGCTTCTGCAGGTGTTCCTCCACACAAAGCTAACTTCATAGAGGACCTAGTTGTAATGCTACCTCAAAATATATGGGATAATCTATATAGCAGGTAAGTTTGTACTGTAACTGGAAAAAATCCAGTGATGTGGTGAGAGAGCAAGTATGTGCCAAGTAGCAACATCAGACTTCAGAACTAGTGTCTCAGAAAAAAATATATAGGCACAAAGCTAAGTGAAGGGATTGAAAATGGCCAATTTATATAATTTGCTTGTGCAAAGTAATGCTAAAAGCCTATGCAAAGCAGTGTGTTACCAGGATAATAATTGAGTATTAAGCCAATAAACATGTATGGTATGTACAAAATGACTCAAAGTAGTTTCGCAAAAGTATGCTTTGCAAGAGGTATTTTGAAAGAGCTCTCTGTATCGTCTTCCTGTTCTCTTGTTGGCTGGAGGCAGCTCTTCTTTTATGTTGGCTTTGAATCCACAGCCTCAGCTGCCAGTACTGCTTCAAAATAACTTAGATATAAGCTTCCCATATAACTACTCCACACTTTTTAATTTAGGTCAGGTTTAAGTGCTTGCTTATAAAGGAGTGATTCTTACAAGATGTGTTTCCTTTTAAAGTAACAAAAAGTTGCAGAAGAGCATTGCTGATGAGCCTAAGGACTCTGTATTGCACTTGGATTAGATATTTTTAGCTATTAATCTCCTGCCACCTAAGCACTATAGCTAAAGGGTTGGAGGGTTTTGTTTTAAAGTTTCAGTGGACTCAAGTGAAAAACAGAAACAATGCTATTTCCATCTTATTTCTGCTTTTCTAGATGTACAGAATTTTTCTTCCAGCCAGCAAAGGCATTATGCATTTTCTGTACGCAGAAATATTTGTTAAATCTGAAGGAAAATGTTTTTAAATTTCTCATTAATTTCCCTTATGTATAAACTTTTTTAAAATAGGTCAAACTTACATCATTTGACAGAAAGGTAGAAGTCCCAGAGGTGATAGGGTCCCCCAGATTTTGAGAGTAATCTACTGGGTAGAAAAGAGGTATGAAATGTTACTGCTAAACATTTGTGTTCTGTCTGGCTTCCTGACTGGCACATGCACTCTTCAACACAGACTAGCTCTGAAGCAACCATGCTTTGCTTTTTGTCTTGCTCTTATCTCGGAATTATGGGAAAGTACTGTGGCTGCTGTGGGTGAGAATTTAGGGTGAGGAAGCCACATATAGTGGAAGCTGACATTTACTGAGATAGTATTAAGGAAAGGGAGATACTCGTCTAGGATGTCAATTGCTAATCTAAGCCCCAAACACACTTATTTTGTGGCTCACATGGCACTACTCCAGTTCAATTCCAAATACTTCGGGGTCAGAGTTGCTTTGAGAAAATACAGTATAGTCCATGCTCGACCTATTTCAGTTAAAAACTTTTGAACTGATCAGTGCAGTCGAAGGACAAAGTGTCATCTTCAGAGGTGCAATTTAAATGGTGGGTGACCATTTAATGAAACATACATCTATGTTATATTGGGATAATTGAGTATATACCAATAAATTTGTATGGACAAGTGATGTTGTACTGAAGTAATGCTTTAATTTTCAGTTAAAATGCAACACTTCTGTATTAGGATGGATTTTTTTTTTCCCCCAAAATTATAATTATGTACTGACAAACATACCAGTCTAAAAGGGGAAAAAGAAGCAATGCCTTCCATGGCAGATTTTAAAATTTTATTCATTAAATAAATGTAGTTATTTTTCACTCTTGCTTAAGAGCTTTCATGTTTTGAGCTTTAATTCATGTTGCTATACTTAAGAGGTCTCTTTTATCTCATATAATGTAATAAAAGAGCTCTCATTTAATGTAAGATTTTTTTGGAATAAAATCTGAAGTTTTAGAAGAGAAACCAAATAGGAAGAGAATACAGCTCTTACAAAAATAATTATTCAACTAGGAAGTAGAACCTGGAATATCCTTATCTTAGTGCATATTTTAACCTGACCTTTCTGTTGTAGTAAATGCAACTCTTAGTGCTCGTCATTCAAGAATATTTTCTTTATCAGTCTTGTAGTTTCCAGGGTAGCAAATGCTGCCTGTGTTCATAATGATACATACATATATTTACACACACAGAGATAGTTAGATCGATCAATTGATCCTGTGCTTCTCAGTAACAGTGCCCTTGAAGACATCCATGTATGCAGTTTCTCATAATGAAAATATGAAGAGGAGGATCATGGAGAATAACTTTTTAAGAACAAAACAATAATCAAGTTTAGAGGCTGCTATCAGGGAGGTAGCAAACTGCTGAAGAGCCTGCGATGAAATGGAGGAACATGTTTAAGATAGAAAAGGCTGGAACATTTCCATAAGCTGTTTCTTAGCAGCCGTTAATAAAATCACACGTGATGTATATATGTATTACAGAATACTTGCTCACTGACATGTTCTTCCCATAGTAATGCCTTTTAAAGTATGTGATACTGCAGACTTTTAAGATGGTATATAGTGGCTTTAGGCAGTCAGAACTTGGAAGATGATTATGTCTTAGGATGGAGTACAAAATATTACTAGGAAAATAAATGATGGCATTTGTGGATCCATGTGACTGGCATGTGTCAAACTTCTGTTACATATTACAAGAATGTCTACAGGTGGGTGATCTTTTTACATGGTATTTTTCACAGGGTTAGTGTTTTTTTACTTTTACTGCAGGTATGGAGGAGGACCAGCTGTTAACCATCTGTATGTTTGTCACACCTGCCAAATAGAGTCTGAAAGAATTGAAAAAAGAAGGAAAAATGAATTGGAAATGTTTATTCGGGTAAAAAAGTAAACACTTATTCATTCTACTTTTTGACATCACCTGATATTCATGAGTTGACCCAAGGCATTACCAGAGTGCATAGGTGATTCCTGTAACAAATGGACTTTATTAAATATCCATATACCTATACAGAATCCCTTATTTTCTGTTGGCAACAGTAATGTTCTTGTGATATCCCAGATAACTGTTTATATGGAAGGGTACTTAGAGAAAATATTTAATGTGTTTCTTAAATTGCTTTTTTGCAGTATGGAAACAGTGTAGCCACATGAGCAGTTTTTCTTTATAAACTGCCAGAGATCTTTTCTGTGCAATCCCATAAGGTTTAAGTGCAGTAATACTGTGCCAGCAAAAAGTTAATCATAATCTTTATCTCTAGTTCTAATTTTAAAAATATCATTAGAGACATAAATAAACAAACATAAACAATTCAGTGTGAAGTAAATACCTTAATATTGTAATGGATCTGTAAAATTAATATTAAGCAGCTACTATATTTTCCATGAGTTAGAAATTATGTGTACAAGTCTGAATGGTAAAATAACTAGTAGTAATGAATTTGTAATTCATAAACCAAAAATGTGTTTTGAAGTTTTCAGCAAAACTAAATGCAGAGCTATTGGAGTCCCATTTCTGCTCTCTTAATTCATGAGAGGGAGGAAAATGGAATTGCAGCTGTTCTTTCAGTTCTGTCAGTGCTTTAATCACACTGCAGAGATTGTATCAACTTTTCAATGGTTTAACTGCATTTGAACTTTTTAGTAATGGATTTTTCTTTAGTCTGGGTTACTACTGGATAGTAATTATTATTAACAACATTGAGCCAACCTCATTTGCTTTAGCTATCATAATCATTGTTTATACTGGAAAGATACTATGTGCACTTTTGTGCAAGTGTTGTTACTAGTTAGAGGATAACATAGTTTTCTGTCTGCTATAAAGTCTGTTTTAGGGAATGATTGCAAAACTTATTCTAGCTGAAGCTTTAAGAAGTTGTGTTGATGCTTTAGGTTCATGGCTTCCGGGGGGAAATATAGCTATGTTATTACAGAGCTAAGAAGATAATTGTTTTAAAAGTTTAAGTGACTTTTTGCACATTTCTGAATAACATTGTGAAAAGATCCGTAGTCTCTGAAAAAGAATAAAATGTTAAACTTCCTAAATCTTGATTATAAAAGAAAATATATTTTTATACAATGATAGAAACAAATTTAGCTAAATGCAACTGAGACTTTTCACTCAGTTGTTTTTTGTAATTTATGCAGTCACTTATATTGTCTTGCAACAGAAAGTCAGAAAGCCAAGATGTGATTTGGTTTTGGTTTTTTTGTTTTTTTGTTTTTTTTTTTTTTATTTATTATTTTAAAATAGTAGGAACGAAAAAATGTTTTGTGTTTTTTAAACTGAAGCATAGAAAATTCATAAAAAGTCCCATTGCATTAGTTCATTGTGCCTTGCTTGGACTCATACCAACATTTGTTGAAAGTATTATAGAGAACACAAACATAGATGAAGATACAGTTCATCACACAAAGGACACTCTATAAAATTATGGAAATTATGGAGCAACTTTTTTATTTTATTTTAGAAAAATAAGTTTTCCATTTTCTTTTGTGACTTGAAAGTTCTACCTTCACAATAATTATCCAGTGGTGTTTGATGAATAAACACTTAAGAAAAACTTTTTACTGTTTTCAGGAAAAAATAAATAAACTCTCAATTAAAGAATAAATCCTCTTTTAATATGAAGGTTACCACTACATCAAAATCACACCTTGGAAATTCACCAGGTGTTTACTGTTCTGATGTTCGGTAATTCTTTACAATGTTCTGTATCATTGCAATATTATGCTGTAATACTATGCAGTGGTTAAAGGAATTCAGTAATTTAAAGTAAAAAAGGCAGAAAAACACAGATTCTTTTTCCTTTCAGCTTAATAGACCATTCCGAGAAAAAGGATCTCCATCAACATTTTACTGCATCAGTATGCAATGGTTCAGAGAATGGGAAGGATTTGTAAAGGGTAAAGACAGTGGTAAGTTGTGCTCCATTTCAAAATATGAGTAATTTTTTCCTTTTTGTTGTCTTGTAGTGGTACTGTTTAAGTAAATTGTTTCTGCTTTGGAGAAGGCTGTAGGAAGAACATATAGAGAAGGTAACAAAAGCTCGTAAAACAAACATCTAAGACACAGGTTTTATAGGTTACAAATTTATCCAGGAACCAAATTACAGAATATAGTAAAATAATTCACAAGAACATATACTGGGGTAGTTGTGGAAAGAATGTTGCTTGTTTGCAGGAGGTTTGCTGTTAGCAGCAGCAGGAAAATCCTGTCAAAGTACAAGGAGGCGGATGGATTTTGCTGTGCAGACTGGTAGATAACGCTACAGCTTCTGGAGGAAAGGTGACCTCGCTGTCACAACCTATACTCATAGATAACTGAGTACCAACTATAGCAATATCACTTCAGCCTACTTCAGGTTCCTCTAAAGTTATGAAATGGAAACACTGATAAAATGTTCTATGGTCTTGTGTGAGTCTGCTCCAGGACAATTTTGCTAGTGGTAAGAATTAGGATTCATTTTTGTTTTCCGCTGCTTGAAGACTTAGTGTCATCATGAATGCTTTGAAAAACTTGTTCTTGATTAAAAATCTGATTAGCTTTTAACAGTTTAGAACATAGTGTTAAGCAGTACAAGAACAAGCGGTAAACAAACGAGCTATTTCTCCTTCCGTTTGAAAATAGAACCTCCAACCTGATGTTTGTTTTCAGCTGTCCCGATTTTAATCATCTTTCTGTCACATTAGATCCTCCTGGTCCTATTGATAATGCTAAGATTGCAGTAACAAAATGTGGAAACGCTGTGCTAAGACAAGGTAGGTGTCCAATATTGCTGCATCTTTGGGCTCCGTATGATCTATTTGCTGAACTTTGGAAAAATTATTATGAATTCTTTTTTTAACTGTTATCATTAAGTGGCAATTTCTAGTGAATGTGTTGTGTCTGTTTTGAGGGGACCAAGTTATTCTTAAAATAAAGAATTATTAACTGTAACAGACTAATCCAAGTGCAGAAAAGAGTGTAGAAGGAGGTGCAGAGGAACATAAAATTGTGAAAGTGTGCTTTGGCTTTGTATTGCTTGGTTTGATACAGGTTTTCTTAATGTAAATTGGGGGACGCTTGTCTTTTAGAGTGTGTCATATATCTGTATGTAGTTACTTGAATCTTGAAACCTAATTTGAATTGAGAGCTACTTCTCACAGAGGGAAACAGACCACATTAAGTAAATGCTGTTGCTCAGTGGCGTTCCTCAGGGGTCAGTGTTGGGACCAGTGCTGTTTAACATCTTTGTTGGTAACATGGGCAGTGGGATGGAGTGCACCCTCAGCAGGTTTGCTGATGACACCGAGCTGTGTGGTGCGGTGACACGCTGGAGGGAAGGGATGCCATCCCGAGGGACCTGGACAGGCTTGAGTGGTGGGCCTGTGCAAACGTCATGAAGTTTGAGAAGGCCAAGTGCAAGGTCCTGCACGTGGGCTGGGGCAATCCCAAGCACAAATACAGGCTGAGTGATGAGTGGATGGAGAGCAGCCCTGCAGAGAAGGACTTGAAGGGGAGGTATTGGTGAATAAAAAACTGACTATGAGCCATCCATGTGTGCTCACAGCCCAGAAAGCCAACTGTACCCTGGTCTGCATCAAGAGAAGTGTGGCCAGCAGGTTGAGAGAGGGGATTCTGCCCCTCTACTCCGCTCTCATGAGACCCCACCTGCAGTGCTGTGTCCGGCTCTGGGGTCCCCAACATCAGAAGGACATGGACCTGCTTGAGCAGGTCCGGAGGAGGCTGCGAAGATGGTCAGGGGGCTGGAGCACCTCCTTTAGGAGGACAGGCTGGGAGAGTTGGAGTTGTTCAGCCTGGAGAAGAGAAGGCTCTGGGGAGACCTTATGGCAGCCTTCCAGTACTTACAGGGGGCTACAGGAAAGGTGGGGAGGAACTATTTATGAGGGAGTGTAGTGATGGGATGAGGGGTCATGGTTTTAGACTGAAAGAGGGTAGATTTATATTAGATATAAGGAAGAAATTCTTCACTGTGAGGGTGGTGATCCACTGGAATATGTTTCCCAGAGAAATTGTGGCTGGAACCCTGGAAGGGTTCAAGACCAGGTTGCACAGGGTTTTGAGCAACCTGGTCTGGTGGAAGGTGTCCGTGCCTGTGGCAGGGGGGTTGGAACTAGATGATCTTTAAGGTCCTCTCCAACTCAAACCATTCTATTATTTTTCTGCAATTTTTTTGCCACTGTACATTGTAAAAACTTCTCAAGCGTGCAAAGATACATATTTCTTTGTTATTCTTCACAATCAGGTGCTTAACACCATTTATTTGAAATTCATAGATACAGAGAAAAAAATTATAATATGGCTTGCTTTATGAAGACTTTAGACTTCCTATGAATATTTAAATTAATTGTAGCTCAGCCTAAAAAGAAAAAAAAATTCAGCATTAAGATTAACATTTATTTAACTGGATCTTTTCCAATTTACCTTAATGCCTCAGCATACAATGGTCCTACCAGTGGCAGTTCACTGAAGGCCACTAGGTCCTGCATAAACCTAACCAATTGTAAAATGTCAAAAGTATATTTAAAAAAGAACAAGTTCTTGCATTCATGAGTTTTGCAGTACATTTTAATGACTTAAGCACTAATGTAGAATTTAAATACCAGGTATAAGCATCTGACTGGCATGTAGCCAAAAAAAACTAATCATTTTAGAATCAGTAGTTGATAGCAAATTAACCTGTTGACTTGCCTTCATTGGCTACATTGATTCAAATTAGATCTTGGGTAGAAATGAAGAGAAACAGGCTGTGGAAAATTTGTCTCAAGTCGTGAGAGAAGAGGTGGGAGCGTCATTAAATAGTGTACAGCACTAGATATTTCTGTGATCCGGTGTTCTGATCCTAGTGCCTTAGTTCACTGTGCCTGTTCAGTTAAACATGACTGTTAGAAGAGCTGGAATCTGGATAAGGATCTACTCCTATGCCTACAGAGATGGAGTTGTTTTTTTGAGAACCTGAACCTAAGCAAGTAAAACTGAGGCATAATGTAATTAGTAGTGGCATAGGATCTGCATCATGACTTCAGATGAAGCTTTGCATGGTTGAGTTAGTGTAGGTAAACAAATGTGCAGCTCTTTGTACCCTTCCTCTCTGGAAATTTTTTTATATATGATGTATAGTAATAGGCGTGCTGAAGCAGGTAGTGGGGACAGAAAAGTCCACTTGTTATGGTGCTGCCTTTTTTCTGTCTTTTTTTTTCCCTTCCCCCCCCGAAGTAGGAGGGTGCTGAAATTAGGTTTAAGACAGATTAATAGTATTGAATAAGGTTATTGGGGGAAACTTGCTGTGGGGCACGTTTTTAATGAGCTGCTTAAAGAAGAGGGGGATTACTCTGGTAGAATAGAAATTTGTCCTCTCTGCCTAGGTTACTGTGAAGAAATCGCTTCAACTGTATCAGACAGGATCCTTATGTTAAAACTTAAACAGACAATGTGCTGATGCTCCCTTGCCCTTTGCCACTATAAAAGGTTATGGAAAATCAGAAATGATTGTTGGATGCTGACTTGAGACAGGAAATGGACCTCTAGCCAGAGGAATGGAATCATAAGCAAAGACTTTAATTGGTGAACTAAAAGAAATCAGGCTGACCCATCAGTGCTACATACAAGGAACATTACTGGGGCTATTAATGTCCTAACAGTGGTTTGTCTCTGGGGTTCTGAGGATTTCACTGTGGTTCTCTCACTTTTATTTTTCACTATCAATATTAATTTCTTTGATGAAATAAGAATCTTGAGTCCTTGGACTTTACTGTGTAATTGACAGGGCTGCATGTTCTTATATTGAATCATTGTTTCCTGTGTACCAAGATCTACCAGTTGTCAGCTTGATAGATAAGTATCAGGTAAGATGTTTATCATAGAACCTTCATGTGTTTTCTGCTTGAGGTATGTTAAGTACTGGGTAATTCAGAGCAGGTAGTTGTAAGAATCAAGAAGTATAAAATTAACAGAAAGTATGTCATTTGGCGGTTGGTGCAGCATAAAATTCAGCTTAGGGTTTTAAATTTTAATCTATATTTTTTTTTTGTTTTGTTTATTATAGTCTTCAAAGAAATCATGAAGGAATTATTCTAAATAGTAATTAAAACTTTAAAAATGTTTTCAGGTGCAGATTCTGGACAAATATCTGAAGGAGCATGGAATTTTCTTCAGTCAATCTATGGTGGGGGTCCAGAGATTATACTCAGACCACCTGTTCCTCCAGTAGAACCTGATATCTTGCAAACAGAGGAGAAGATTGAATTAGAAACTCACGGTCTGTAGCTATTGAGAAAAAGATGAACTTGTAAGGAATCCAGCTTCCTTACAAAATGCCCAAAATACATTCCTAAAAGTTTTATTCTCTTATGTCTGTCGGAAGCACTGCTCACTGGGCATTACATTAACTACAGAATAGTAAGATGAAGTATGTATTACAATTTGTTTAAATAGAGGCTGTTTCTCTGTTTTGGAAGGCATGTGGTTTGTACATTTTTGAGTGTTTGGTCAATAGAAAAAATTGTAATTTCTGAACTTTTTGGTATAAGTCAAAATCCTGTCATATCCTTGGACTTGAAAAATGGGGACAAATTTTAGAGATGTTCAGTAACCCTTCCAATTTCTGATTGGGCTTCTGGTATCTACGAACTTTTGCCTGTCTTAATTGTACAGTCTTGACAAGCCTAGGCATATGGGGAATGTATTTTAAATGGATTACAATCAATGATTAAAAAAAAAAAAAGGATTTTAATTTCCTAAATGCTCAGGAAAAAAATTCTCACTTATTTTGCACTGTAAGTATATGAAATGGGTAGTATATAACATCCAAATACTTACTGTATTTGAATGGATCAAACATTAGTGTAGATTGAATATTGTTTTAGTCAGCAAATGTTATAACTTATTATCTACTAAATTTTACATCTTATTATAGTCTTCTGTAACTCTACAAACCTGCCTAGTGTCTTCAATAGTATATGTGGCAAAAAGATTTAGTCTTCTCTAGGGTAATGTTTGAGAGCATGAAGTGTGAAATGTAAAATTATTATGGATATGAGTGATATAAATTTCAGAAATTAAGTTGTCTGGTCTCTTGAATTACATTCATAAACAATTCAAATTGGAGGATTTTTATTGTATTGTTAAAGATTTTCATTGGCATGATGACCTATAATGGCAGCAGCTGGATAAAATGTATATAATGCAAACCTTTCCTGAATGATTCGTATTGGAATACAGAATGACACTTGCTCTTGGTTATGCCTGATATTGTTACCAAATAAGCAGCACTATTCCAGGCTGGATCAATTAAAAAAAATTAAACTGTGGAAGGGGGGGGGGAAAAGCTTTCTTAAACTTTCTTCATTTACTACATCGATATGAAAACTTTGGAAGTAATGTTGTGGTGCTGGTCTCACACCCATATAACTATATTTCTTGACCACTTTATGTTTATGCAATTATGTTGACAGTTCTGGCATCAAAGAAGCAAGATGCTGACATAACATTCTTCTGGATAATTTTATATCTACTATAAAATCAAATTGGTTTTGAACTTTGTAAAGCACTTAAAGCCATTCTAGTTAAAAAGCCACCTGTAAGAGTCCGAGAGAAAGTGTCTTCTAACCTTAAGTACTTGCTTATGTGCCGTGTGAGAAGAATCAGTTCTATTTTTAATGTAAATCCCAGTATTTTCCTCAGCCTACCCGAGAATAACCACAGCTAAAAACACAGTAGTGCCAATAATAGAGGTAAATGGACAGCAGTATGAAGCCAAGGATTATATGTCTTGTACATAAGGAAAACATTTTTCAATTTTAAACTCTATTGCAGGTAACTCTTGGACAGCCTGTTAAGTTTCTGAACTTTTATGTAAGTGTTCTTTAAATTCCAGAGGAGGTCATGGGATATCAGCAGATGAGACACCTTGCATGTACATAGGTGTGAATGTAAGGAAACACCAGCATAGACTTAATATTTGACAATGCATTCAGACAATTTCATATTAGCAGATAAGGCAACTTGAAGTTAATATCAAGTTCCCCCTGTATGCAAGGTAAATACATCAATTACTACTACAGACTCGTCTCACTGATTAAAGTTAACTTGCTGATAAACAGTCAATAGTAACTTGCTGACCTTGGCCTGTGGAAGGCTGTTCTAACTTCTCACCTCCATTTTTTGTCCTTTTTTTATATTAGGGTAACTAAACTAAACTGGATTTATACTTCTTTCCCTAAAATTTTATCTCACTTAAGCTATTCTTAAGGTTCTTGAACATACTAAACCTAAATAACAATGAACAGGTCTGCGTACTTTAGGAAGATTTTTTCCTACATGAATGTCTTAATTGAAAGCTTGAAAAATATTTTCATGGTTAAAGCTCTGTATGGTATTAGGTTTACCAATTTATTAAGTGTTTTCATTAATAATCTGGATGATGGAATAGACTGTCCCTGTAAAACTTGGAAGAGAAAAATGGATTGAGTGTTAGGGATATCAGCTTGTCAGGGGAATGAAGCAGTTCTGTGTTAAGTATTCTGGGTATTATAGCGAATCAGACTAAGAGTTAAAATCCAACGATACCAAAACAAAAACTGTTCTGGGTAATAGTAACAAAAGCATCAGATGTGAGGCACAGGAGGTAATTATTCTGCTCTACTTGGTGCTGTGCTTGTTGTGGAATCTCATCTGTACTGTTCCCAGTTTTGGATGCAATGTGATGATAAATAGAAGTTGAGGAGAGGTTATTTCAGAGGCAACCAACAAGACTCATTGAAAAAGAAGCTGTTCTCTCGCTTAAAAGAATGCTGAAGGTGCAAGAGTTCTAATGTGGAAATAATCGCTGGATAATAGTGAACAATTTTTCCTAGGTGAGTAGGGATATTTGCCTCAGCTTTAGCAATGATGATTTGTGCTGGGCTTAGGTAGCCTATTAGAAATCTAGAAATCTTCTAGCACTTCTGTCAGTCTTTTCCACTGGGTGTCTGAGAATCCATAGTCAAACATAAACTGTGATGCACTCAGACCAGGAATGAGACACTTTAAACTAGCAGAGTTTGTGAAATGCCTCTGTCACTGCAGTAAAAGACATTTTCACACTACAACTGTTTATCGTGCTGTTAAAAAAAAAAAAAAAAAAAAGAAATCCCGAGTTTGCAGATATGAAATAAATGTGTTTATGTTTAAGACAGACAGTTCCAAAGGGATGACTGTCTTGCTTTTAGCTCTTTGAGAACTCTACAAGGGATTTTATGCCACAGAAATGGAAGTAGCCTTTTAAAGTAAGAGTGTGGGAGAACTCCAGATGGATGGCTTGTGCATGCTGGAGGGGAAGGCAACAGTTCAGAGAGTAGGTAAAGGAGAAGCCTTTACTGTGAAGAGCTGTCTGATTTGCAGCAAAGAAAGAATGCATTTCAGGAAGGGGCTCTGGAAATTATTTTTTTCCGTAAGCCTTTCACCAGACTGTTTGGATTCTTTGTTCATTTGTTTCCAGTTGAGGAAACACAGCAATGTGTTTGGGTGCCAGGGAAGCTGTCATTTCAAGAAGGGAAAAATCCAGTGGAGTCCTTGGTTTAGGACTGTGAATCTAGATTTGAGCTGTTAAAAGCCTGTTGTTCAGTGTGGTAACTGTAATCCTCTCTTCTGGAGAAAACTACATGAGGGGTATGGGTGACTAACCAGCTCAAAGGTTGATTTCTCTGAACTTTTGAAGGTTTTTTGCAAGTAGTGTAGCTAATTGTTCATCTGAACCCCCAGCATCAAGGAGAGTGCTTCAGATACTGTGTGACGTAGCTGAACAGTATAATTGTAGGGAAAAAGATTCACAGAAGAGCTATTGAATTACTCAGTAGTAACATAAGGCATATGTTACATAATATGCTTCAGAGGTGAGAGCTAAGTGGTCTGTCTGCTTAATAAAGCAAATGAAAATGACCTGCTTGTTAGCTGTAAAATTATCGCATGTTATACTTTTACTGACTTAAAGACCAGTTTCTTCCTTTCCTGTGACTGGACCATTAGGAAATGAAAGAAGTTCTGAAGACAAATCTGTGATGTAAATTCATTACTGAACTTGGGTAGTCCAGAAAGCTGTTTCTGCAAGTTTCATCTAAATTAGTCCTGTGTCTAGGGATAGATATATATAGAGATAGATATAAATGCACATAATCTATTTCTCCAGTCTCTTAATTGAACTGTGGCTGGAAGCACTACAGTAATTATTTTAGTTTCTATGTTGGAATAGTGAGCTTGAGTATCTTTGATCCAATAAAGGTTGGATTTTGTTTTCAAATAGAGAAATGACACTCGATTGATTGCTGTTATGGGTGCTATAATGGGCCTTCCCATCAGTAATGGGCCGAAAGGTTGCTAGGTAAGTTAGAGGCTTCATGCACTGTTCACCAGCTGTATCAAGATAACATGAAAAAGGGCAAAAGCAGTATTTACTAATTCATATCAGACAAACTCAGAACCATTTTGATAACTCTGCATATTTTATTTGAATACTGTTGTCGTTGTCAGCTGTTGAGCTGCCTGAGTGAAGCAAAACATATTTTAAGGTATCCTGTAATATCTGTTTGACAAAAACTGCTGTAGGTTAAGCTGTCTGTGGTAAGATACTACAAACCTGCCAAATCTGAATTCAAGGGAGAACAGCCACACCCATTGTTGCTACACATCCCTGACAGTGGTAAAGGCATCTTGCGTTTGAATTTTACTGCTCTGTCTAGATACCACACTATGACTTGCAAACCTACTACATGCAGTGGGGTCTATGGAAGGTAATTTATTTAGGGTTTTTTATTTAATTAAACTGTTTCTTCTCCTTGACAGTATATTTGACGTGAAAGTTCTAGGCGTTCAGCTTTGCTTGGGAGTCACATAGTCATGTGAGAATGCTTACTGTTCTATTAACAGAGCTATGCTGATGGGAGCTAACTTCTGACCAAGCTATCCAAGTAGAGATGTCAGAAGATTGGCGCCAACAAGTAGTAGTGGCTAAATGATAATGTAGTCCTAGAAATCTGTCCTTCCAGCAGAGTGCAACACTTGGTGACATTTGAAAATTTTTATTTAGACCCTTTTGTAAATTCATATGGTCCTATATTTTGGTAAAGAGAGCCTCAGGGCAGGGTTATTTCATACAAGTATCTGTTGTGTTGAAGGTATGTCCCACTAACAGTGGGATATCAGCATAAAGTTTTAGCAGTATGTTTGGCTATAAAACTTATTATGTGGATGAAGCAGTTTTCATTTGTGGAGCAAAAGTTAAAATGCCTATCTAGACCTGACTTTTCTTTTAATGAAATCTGGTGTAATTTGATGTGGTATGTTGTTGAATTATCTAAGAATCCTGGTTCTCAGATTCTAAATTTACATAGTGATTGGCTTTTTCTAACACAAGATGTCTTGGGTTTTCTTTAAAGGACTAAAGCCAAGAAGTTTCTTTCAAGTTAGTATTATAGGCACTCATTTATAATGATACTGCTAACATTTGACTTTTTTTCTCTTTGATTGATAGATTATCCTGTTTTTCATCATATAAATTCATTTGGAAAAGCAAACCTGAGATTTGGAAAATTCACAGGAAAACTTAGAGATCTGCTTAAAGGGGCAAGTGGTTTTCTCATATTTGCCATACAACTATTTTATACTGAACTAAGAAAATTCTGTTCCATTTATTCATTTTGAATTCCCTATATACATCTGGCTTAGTGCAGTCTAAGCAGTTTTCTCACTGAAAACCTTTCAGCTCTTCATTTTGCCCAGGAAATGAGTAAAACAACTAGGCTTTTTCATTCTTCCAAACAGATGGCTTTTCTGGCTTAGCTCTATACTTAAACCATCCAGAGCTGACAATTAGTAGCAGGAAGCAAAATAAGAGTTCTAGATTTCTGAAGTGTCAGAAAGAAAGACAAATCAGTTTCAGCGTTATTTCACAGAAATTATCTGGTTGCAAACAAACTTGGTTTATATTAGCCTTCAGAATCTTAGCAGATTAGAAAATAGTCTGTTCACTAAAAGAATTTAAAAGTGCTATTCTCACAGTGAAAAGTATAACTTCTTTTCTTGCATATAGTCTATAATATATATATAGTGCTGTTTAAAGCATGTGACTTGTCTTAAGAATAGCTTCAGCCTAGCTTTCAGCCATTCAGCAAGGTGACAGGGCTGTTTCTCCATTAAAAAACAGTGTGAACACTTCCACACAATAAGGTAAAATGTCATCTGTTTATAATACATTTAATATTACAGATGTCTGCTTACAATAGCAGAGTCAGGTTTTTCGTAGAAAGCTGGTATTATTTACTCTATCAGAACTTTTCTCTCTTCTAAATGTGTCTCAGCTGAGACATTCAGCTAGAAAAAGAAGGTCCATTTGTGAGAAATGTATTACTGATGTGTCTGATAGGTTTTATGTATTGTCAGTGATATTCCATGCCAAGTCACTTGTCATCAGGTTTCCTAATAAGGGTCATAGATGGGTATATGTGTGGACTTAAGAAAATGCAGTAGGAACTTGATCACTCAAATAGGATGTTTATAAGATGAATAAGCAAGAAATTTAATTTTCTGACTTGTTCATGATTGAATTGATTAACTAGAAGGGTAAAATACAGGCTCTGGTTGTTGAAATGAGTGGACACGAGGAAACACAGCTAGCACTTGACTTACTTGACACCATTATGAAATGAATAGTCAGTAAAAAAATAAAGTTGGAGTAATAGGAATACACTGGTTATTTTTGCAGTTTTGATACACCTTTATGCAATGCTAGCAAATCTCAAATCACTTATTTTTCTTACTAGGCATTTGTTCAGCAACATGAGAGGTGCAAAAATAAAGCAGTCGCCATCCACAAAATGTTTTCATAATATAAATGAAGTTGAGATTTCATTTTCAGATATGTTCATCCTTTCTCAATTGGAACTCACAAAGAACTTAATATACCTTGAGAACTTTAGTGAGATCCATTTTTGGAATAACTTACCACACGAGAAAGTAAATCTTAAAGTACTTTGAGAAGAATAAAGAGGGCAGAGAAGAAGAGGCATTTGATTTTTACAAGTAAGAAAAAACTCAGCTCAAAATAAATTGTCAGCTGTCAAAAATTAAAATTAGCAATTTTTTTCTCTTCTCATAGGACAATGCCAAAACCTTTTCATTTTCATTGTTTGTGAGTAGTTTTGCCCAGAAAGGAATATTTTTCTAGGTGACCAATTTTGTTCTGTCCAGTGTGTTTTTTAATGTACATGCTAAAACAAGATGTCCTGGTTACCATGGTGATAGATTGCTTCCCCCCCACCACCACCTCCCTTCCTCGGGGTGTCTGTTAAAATGCCAAACCCAAATGAACAGAGATGCAGCACTGGCTCATGCTGTGAATGCATGTTTATTTCCACCAGTGCTCACACCTTCTCTTTAGGACCAGAAGATTACTTTGAGATTTTCAGTTATAACAAAAAAAATGCACTCATGCTTGCCAAAATGATAATTTATCATCAGCTATTAATTTAGTTAGACAATATTTTCAATTAAATTCCTAGTCCAGTACTGAGGTTTTATATTTAGACTGACTTTACAATTTAACTGTAGAAGCAAGAAATAAGATATTTATTTAACTATGAACTCTTTTTTGGTGTCTCATCTTCTAAGGAATTTTTAGCAAGGGAAACATACTCTCTCATACCTTGTTTGTCTGTAGAGGTAATTTGTCTCTTAAACTAGATCAGTAACAGTCTGAACTTTATTTGTGACCTTGACTCTGCACACTCAAGTGCTGACGCTAGTCCTCCTGGACTTTTTCTGTAGATATCGAAAAAGATCCAGGTAATGGAGGCACTTTCTGGGCTTCTGCTCTGCAAGCCTCCTCCAAAAGATGTTAAGTTTCCTGATTGCACTGTTAAGCTAAATCTGAAAAGTGCCTACTCTACTCTGGATTTGAGCCCTGAGCAGGGATCTCTCCTTCTTGAACTGTCAGTGGTGCTGCTGCCTACTCCTGTGTGATGGCAATTAGGTTTAAACAAAAATTCAGTCATTTACATCTTGTATGAGAGGGCCCTAATCACAAGCTAGTCTTGTCTTTGGAAAAAGCCACTTGCCTAAAGGCTAGGCAGAAATGTGCCAGGTCTTTTTTTCTTTTTGATTTAGACACCTACATTTTTCTTAAACTTCTGTGTTTTTCTGGTTTACATTGAACATACTACATGCTGTTTAGTTTGAGTAACAATAGAGCACTTTATTGTGATCTAGGACCTGAAGGAATATGCAAGGTAGTCAAAACAGCAATAGGGATATTCCATGACCTGACTCATCTTTCTGTAGCTTTTCCATAATTCAAAGTATTAATGCAGAACCACTAATATATGAGAGTGCTCCATACATGTAATAATGGGAAGTTTCTAAAGGAGAGGGGAAAATAAAAGTGGTTGTTTGGATAGGAATTCATAACGTCTATAAATGGTAAAACTCAGAGTAAGCTGACGCTTAAAGTCAGTGCTGATGTGAGCACTCCAATAAGGTAACTATTAATGCAGACTTTTTAATGCAGAATTTAATGCAAATTTATTAATGCAGACAATTTTTCAGTAGCCTTAGGCAAAAACACCTGTGCCCATATAGGTCCAGCTTCCATTCTAACCCCATTTAGTCAGAACTTCCCTGTCTCACATAAATGAAATCTTCCAGAACCTGGAAGTCTCTGGACTGTTGTTTTCTTGAAGCCTGAGTCACAGTTTATATACTAGAATAGTAACACGCTCAAAGTAACTAAAATAAAGCAGATTAAAAAATACAGTTGATTGAAATATTTTAGACACCAGTATTTCAGTTTTGAAATATAAAGCCTCACTCTTGAGCATTAAAAACTAGAAAGTAGAATGCATTCTGAAAGTCAAGGAGCTTCCTTCTTGGTATACTTCTTTTATGTTAATGAGTTCCAATCTGGAATATTTTTTTTAATAATGCATTTCAGTCTAGCTATTGTTGCATATCTACGTAACTTTGAAGCCCCTACTGAAATTAGAAAAAGCCATTTAAATGGAAATACCTCACGTGTGAGAAGTGTTTATACATTATACTGAATATAGTCTAATTATTAAAAATAAGTATAAGTATTAGGTTTTCTTAACGGCAACTTTTTAGACCAATTTGGATTAGCTTGCCCTTACTTTAAATATACAGGCATAAAATGGAAATAAACTAATCAATTCCTAAATGTATTTAACTTTTGTAATTGGCAACTTGCTTTTTCAGCATGGAATATGACATCTTTCAGTAACCAAAATAAACTCTGCAGTAGTCTGTGTGGGTTGTAAGACTTCTAAATTGTCTAATGTACATATCCTTTATCAATGACTGGAGATCATTCTGTTTAATAAAGAGCTACAACTTTGATTTTGCCCTGCCTTGTTCCCACAAAAAAAACCCAAAAAAGTTGTTATAAAAACAGGCATTCTGAATTTATGGCTGGAGTGGAGTAGATACTAGACCAGATGACCGCTTACAAGCGTGTGCAATTTACCACAATTGCATATTTTTTCAATTATGATTTTAGTAATTTTTATTATTATTGAGATGCTGACTTCCATAACTACTGTAAAGTCTTTTTCCAAGTAGTATTTGAAATAGTGGAAATACTATTAAAACCATGCATTTTGTTACTATGTTACTGAATTGATAATATTGTAAATTTCAGTTAAAATTATGGCAAAAAGCTGTACAGTCTCTGATGTAAACTAGCTACTGAAGCCACACCTAAATGAGTCAGTAGAGTATGCCTTCGGGCAGAATTTTTATTTTTTTTTTTTTTTTTTAAGTTTAGGCACAAACCAATTTTACTTATCTAAAGCATTTTGCTTCACGTAAAACCACTGAAAATGCTTTGTTGTTGATGATGATAAGGGAAATATAGCCTTTTTCATATTTGTTCTTTACATATGGTAGCATGAATGAGGGGAAAAAAAAATAAATTTGTTTTTAGGGCTCTCCAGGGAATACAGCAGGCAGAACTGAGCTGGAAAACAGAGGACCTATAACAAAACATTAAGTGATTCTGTGTAAGGATGCATATTGAAGCAGAAAATGATCTTAACACTCTTTAAAAATGTGTTGGTTTTGTTTATTTTTCCCTTTTAGCCCAACAAAAACTTCCCTTTTACAACTTTTATTTTCTGTAATTATTGTTGGAATTTTATTCTCAAGAATGCAAATGATTTTTCATTTTTTCTTTTAGAAATAGGTAAATACAAAATCCAAAATGCCACCTATAAAGCACCTACAAACAAAATTATTGAGATTGTAAGGTAATTAGTGCAGAGACTTCTGAGTGTGCTGAGCCAACTCTCATCCAGTCCAGTCCAGGATGGTTTATTAGATTTGGGCTCTACTGTAGAAGTTGGCCCTACTGAATAGAAGCAGGCTTTAGGAAAATTCTCTGCTGTTGTCCAGGGTTTACTGTGCAGCCACCTGAGTAATTCCACACAACCAGACAGTCCACTACAGCTTCCCTTGAGTCAGAACAAGGGGAATCTGAGCTGAACTCAGGGGATGAATTCAGCTATAATCTTCCTTATCCTGCATGCCCTTTTTAAGAGCTAGTGCAGATCTAGAGCTGTGGCCAAGAACATAAGCCCAATTTTAACTGCAGTGTTGGGCAGCAAGCAGTAATAGCTTGCTAATGCTGTTCGTGGGGCATGGTGTAAAGATGCTAGAGTAGCTGTCACAGAACTAACCTAGACGCCCTTAGGATCAACTTCTAAATTGTGCTGAGTTGTAAAGAGTGAACTTTGTTAATCGTTTGTCAGAAAAAAATTCACATTTAATTTGCTTTAATACTAGGAGAAGCAATGAAGCTATTTCATGGATTGAGATATGTAGGAACAGCAATGCTGCTGCTGAAGGTAGGAGCCATGAAACAGCTTCATCAAGGCTGGACCGTGTGGTTTTAGCAGTTCTCTATGCGCAGACATGAGCTGAGGTTTCAGTGACATGGAGGGGTATAAAGCATCTCGGCTCCTGATTTTATAGAAGGTACTGAGTTGGGGGAGGGGAGCTGATGTAGTATTTTTTAGATTGTCCCATTTTAACATGCTGAAAAGTAGCTATTAACACTATTTTCCCTTGATCAGAATAGTGGGTTGTTTGGAGTTTGGTTTGATTTGTGGTTTGTTTTTTGGTTTTTTTTTTTTTTTGCTACCAACATTGATGAGGCCAGGAGAAATTGTTAGTGCCCTATAAATGAGTAATACTCAAGGCTGCCCATAGTAAATACAACTACCAATTACTGGTACAAGATAGCTGCTGTAGCACAGAGGAAACTGCAGCCACAAGACTTAGGAATGTGATATAGTTTGAGTAGGGTATATGAGGAGCAAGAGAGACTTGGCTGGAAGTGAAAATGCATTGGAAAAAGCAATGTGGTGCTGCTAGGCAGGAGCGTATTCCTTTAGACTTAGGAATTATTTAAACACTGCTGTAGGATATCGTGAGTGGATGAAAGAGAGATTTTGAACTGTGAGGACAACAAAGTGAATGTAGAGCCCCAGCCAGCTTCAAAGCAAGCAGGTTTCTCCAGGTTTAAATATAAATTCTCTTGGGTGGAGGTCTTAGTAAAGACTGAGATCAAGCAGGTTTACTATATATGGACTGCTTTTTTCTTCTTTGCATACTGTTCATCTTCCTCTGGAAGGTTAGTTGAGCCAAACTACCCTGTAGATACACAACGGTTGGATTAAATCCAGGGAAAATGAGGTGGGGCAAAAGCCTCCTGAGTATCTCTTTCACTAGCATGAACCATTATCTGAAATATCATGCCATCAACAACTGCTGCTCTTTGTTATCATCCCATCACTAGACATGACTGCCTCTTAGGCAAGATGGCAGAACGTATTTAAGTTCTCCTGAGTGAATTCAAGGCAAACCCTGGTGTAGGGTGTGGCTAGACAATACAGTTTGACTGGTTTAATCCTGTTGCCAAAAAGTTACTGCTGCCAAGAGGATTGTGGTGTTCCTCCCCTCTCCTGGCAACAGTCCCTCACCCCCATCTCGCCTGCCGGCTCCGCAGTGAGCCAATGCAGTTTATCTTCTAGTTGAAAACTAACACACCAGAAACAGGAACAGTTTCTGGTGGTTTAGGAAGTACAACCGGTTTACTATGTGTGTAGATGAGCACGGGTGGGCAGCAGGGAAGACTGTGGGGCAGGAAGAGGGGGACGGGCAAGAGTGCTGCCTCATGTGTCGCAGGCCATCGGATTAGGTCAGCTCTGTTGCTCAACTGCACCCTTAAATGGCCTTGGGAATTTGAAAAAAATCAAAAAAGCCCCCAACCCAATCAATTTTGCACTGAAGCAGCTGAGAACCCTTAGTTTTACTGTGAAAGCACTAACACTTGTCTGAAATGCAGTATCTTCAGCCACTGCAGCTGTTTAGCTAAGTGAATGTATTTCTAAATGGATTGCAAATTCACAATATTTTAGTGCTTACAGGTGCTCCTGTAATAAACAGAAAAAGCACCATTCCTCTTTCAGATCTGGGCATGCAGACAGAAGACTGACTGCATAAGAACAGTGGCATAGCGTCAAGAAAAAAAATTCCTTCCCCCTCTCGTGGGATTTCAGTTGTTTTGAATCTGATCACAGGAGAAGACTTCCAAGTCAGCAAGACACAGGGAAATGTAAGAACTGCTTGGGAAAGTGGAAAAGCTACTGAGGTTTTACTGCAGACTCTGGCATTGCAGAATGAGGGTCGGTGTGACTAGACTTGCAATTAGGATTTTATTAAATCTGCTTTCTTTACAAATGTATCAATCCGTTGAATTGCCACATAGTAACTACTTTTAAAAGCAATTGAAAGTGTTCTTCAGTACTTGGTTTTCCGTACAGAAAACTGTTTTAGTTTACTATTTTCTAGCCATTTGGAAAGCTGTTAATTGTTCATAATGGAAAGATTCTTGCATTTCCTAAGCATTTAACAGAAAACTTGAGTCTTTTGTGTTTCATGGCTACAACAAGCTCTTCCAGATGTGTTATAACTGTAGTGTATCAGGGGAAAAAAAAAACAAGGGAGAGGTTACAAGGATAGTTGAGAGAGACACAGTAGTTCCTCTCTCTCTGTAGTAGAGAGGTAAATAATCTATTAGAGCAGGGTGCCTGCATTAAATAGTAACTGTTGGTGATCACATACACGTTAGCAGACAACCAGACGCCACCAAAAGCAAGAAATTTGAAAGAGCGATTGACTTATTTTTAGCCATACTCCAGAAGGCTGGAGTACCCCACGGTGTCTGTGCCGAGGCATTGCTAGAAGCGCGAAATCCAGAAGCGAGCGCTGGAAATTTTTCAGGGGCCGCGAACAAAACAGCCCGGCTTTTGGGGCACAAAACGGTCTGCGGTGGCCGCCGCGGGGACTGCTAGAGGCAGAAACTGCCTCGCAGGACCTGGGAAGCAGCAGTGCCAGGCAGCAGAATGCTGCCCCTGAGCCGCGCTTCCCCCGTTCCCCTTCCTCACCGCACCAAACCTGCAAGTCACCAGGCGCTGGCCGGCTGCTAGCTCGGCGCCAGAGCGGCCCGCCGGCGGGGGCAGCGGGCGGGACGGCCGCGGCGCTGCCCGGCTCGGCGGGAGCACCCGCGGCCGCTCCGGGCCGCGCCGCCCTCTTCCTCCGCCCGCCCTGGGCGGGCAGGCGGGGCCCCGTCCCTGTCCCTCAGGGCGCCCGGCCGAGCGACCTGCCCCGGCGCCCGGGGGCGCGCCCGCCCCCCCCCACCTCGCAGGGCCGGCCCTCCCCTCGGGGCATGCCGCAGCGCCGCGCAGCCCGGCCCCCCGCCCCGCCCGGGGGCAGCGAGCCGCCCCTCGGCCGTTGGCCGCGGGCAGGCCGGGGCCGGCCGCCTCCGCCCTCTGCCAGCAGGCGGAGCTGCAGGGAGCGGGTCCCCGCCGCAGCGGCGGGAGGGGGAGGGGAAGGAAGCGGAAGGAGCCGCCGCCGCGCTGAGGGGAGCAGGCGCTGTGCGGAGCCGCCGCCGCCGCCACCGCCGCCGCCGCCTGGTGCGGGCAGCACGGAGAGAGGGAGGGAGCGAGCGGCGCACGGGGCTGCGCGGGCCGGCCGCACCGAGGAGCGGGCGCCAGGTGAGGGCGCGGGCCCGGCCCCGGGAGAAGGGGGGACCCGGATGGTGCCGAGTTCGGAACCCGCGAGGGGAGGGGGGAGGAGGGGGAGGAGGAGGAGGTGGAGGAGGAGGAGGAGGGAAGGCGAGGGGGGAAGCCCCCACGTGACCAGCGCGTGCAGGGAGGAGGTGGTGGCTCGCGCGCACTGTTCGAATCAGCTGGCCCGCAGCGGCGCCCCGTGCGCGTGCGCGGCGGCTCCGCCCCGTTTCCCCCCCCCCCCCCGTCCCCCCCGCGTTACGTGTGCGTATGCGTCTCCGTGCGCGCGCCCGGCCTGACGGCGAGGCCGGGGACACGTGCGCGGCGCCGCCGCCGCCATGTTGGGACTGAGATGAGTGCGGGCAGCGCGCGCGCGCGTGTCTGTGTGTGTGTGTGTGCGTGCGTGCGCGCGCGAGAAGGAGTGAGTGGAAATCTCGCGAGGTCGCGCGGTCCCTGCGGGAGCGGGCCGGCTGCGGGATGGCGGCGCAGCGCTGGGCGTGCTGGGTAATGGTAACGGGGGCCCGGGGGGCGGGGACCCTGGGACCAGCCTCCTCCCCGCCATCGTGCCCCGGGCCACACGGGGAGCGGGGCGGGGTTGGGCGCCCCGGGGAAGCGCGACTGGCTCCGCTCCCTCCTCCCCCCCCCACGCGCCGGCCCTGCCCCGCCTCACCTCAGATCACCTCACGCCCGCCCCTCACTGCGCCGGGGCCGCGGCAGCGCCCCCCCCCCCCGCCCCCCCGGCTCTCCAGAGGCGCGGCGGCGGCGTGGCCCGCGCCCTCCCCATCGCTTGCTCCGCGCCTCTCCCCTCCAGCCGCCGCACCGCCTCTGCCCTGGCGGCCGAGGCCCTCCGGCTTGCGGGCAGTGCTGCTGGCGCCCAGGCGGGGTGGGTGATGTGTCCCCTGGGTGCCCCGCGCTGTCCTGCCACATCACCTGCCTGAAAGGGCGCCCAGCTTCACGGCGCCAACTCGGTTGTGCCTCGGAGGGCTCTAGTGCTGCTTTCACAGCCTCTTGTCTGTGTTAACACTCGGAGGTCCTTTGGCCCTTTCTCGACCAGCTTTGGGCCATACCCTTGCCCCCCACAAGCACTTCATGGTGGTTTTGTGGTCTCGGCTTGCCTTTCATACTTGTCCCATGCTGTTGCTTGTGTACTCATTCAGGTTTCTGCTTTTGAAGCCAAACTGCTTCTACCTTGTAGGAACGCTGATGTTAAAGGATGCAGGGGTCCCAAAAGAGAGAGATTTTAACATCACAAATCTGGTATCTCTTCAGGCTGTGATGTATGTCCCATTATATCTCAAACTTCTAATGTACATTTCTGTTTTCACTTGTATTTGGAAAAATAATTTCAGTAGTATTCAAGCATCCCAGCGCAGCAATATCCCCTTTGTCTCCCGGTCCTGATCTCTCTTAAGGGAGAGCATATGGTTCTGCTTCTTCCTTATGGTGTCTTGTATTCCATCCCTGATTATCCAGAAACACTGGCAGTTTTTGTAGTCTTGGAGTGTAACTGTGTTTTACTAATCTGGTTTTAGGCTGCCACGTAAGTGATACTAAATTTTTATAAAAGAATTTGTTCTTTAGGCTTTGAAGTTTCAAGCTTGATTTTGGAAATATGTTTGTAGTGGTTGTACATATATTGGCATGTTTTCCATTGATATTGCCATTAGTGTACTGATAGTGATCGTTTAATGAGGCTTTTAAGGTGAAGCTCTAAGTGTACCCTGTATTTCATATAACTACTAACTTGTGCAACCTTTTGTGAATATGCTTTTTTGCTATATTTCTAATTTATGGTTAGATATTATGCTTCACCTTCCTTCCTCGCTGCTACAAGGACTGGTAGGTTTGGGATAGCAAAATTTGATTCTTTTCTTAAGCAGGTATAACTTTTCTGAAAATAAGCCAGCAAGTTATTGTTGTGGTTTGTTTTCAAGTATCTTTTAATCTTACTAATACTGTTAGTCTGACAGTACAGTATTTGCTTAATCAGAAGTGGAAAAAAGTTTATTTAAGGAAAAAAAAGATGGCATTTGTTAAACAGTAGGAGAGAAAAATGCAGTTCTTTTAAAGTAAAGAATGTATGGTAAAATGTTCAAACAAATAGCTACCAGGTGAAATTTTCACCCAGTTGAAGTCACTCATGAAATTCCCATTGCCTTAGAAGGGGTTAGCAGTTAGTAATTTACTTTAACATGTGACTTCTAGCAGGTTGTTCAGAACCTGAACAACTGTGGTTGCAGGCTTTCTCCATCACTCTCCTACTTATTTCATAAAAACATCCTCTGTCTTGAATTTACAGTAAGGCTTTTTGTGAAGGACTGTTGAGCAGAAATTGTGACCTTAAATTGAAATACTGTTTATAATTTGTGGCTAGTTATTTAGTCCAATATAGGTAGTTCTTGCAATTCTTAGTTGTACCACTGATAACTGAAACGATTTTTCCTTTGCATTGCATACTCCAGGTGTATAATTACTAAGGAGATAAGCTCTATTAAATAGCTTAGTTTCTAAGCTATTTAGTCATGAAGTTCAATTACATGATTTGTCTCATAATTTTAAACATTTCTGGAAAAACAGAAATAGCAAATGAGATTTTTGAGCTCAATGTTATTACAGATTTAATGTGCAAAAATAGCTAGATCTCTATTTCACAAAATTTGGGAATGTGTCCTAGTATGGGCTTCTGTTCTACAGCTGAACAGCATGTGACTGCTCTGATATTTATCAGTGTTTCTAACATCCTTATGTAGTGAGATTCCAGTCTGCTGTCCATAGTCTCATACAGAATGAAGGCTTCCAATGTTTCCAAGAGACTTAAAGATTTTTTGTTTCTGGTTCTTCCAGATCGTTCTAGGTATGTTGATTAGGTTGAGTTCTGATCAGTAAGAGTTGTCTGGTTGATACAAGGTGGAAAGACTTTCACTCTGCTCTCTTACTACCTTGTTGAAGGGAAATAAGAAATTTTTTGCCCATGTTTCTAAAAGTACTCGGTAAGTTGGAACAGAAGTCTTTACAGTCTGACCTACTTCCAATTATGGAGATTTTCTTGGCTTTTAAATTAGTCTTTCACATTTGAAAAGTTCTCTTTTAAAGTTTTTAGAGCTAATCTTTTGGGACTTGTTTTGTTTTGATTTTCCCCAAAATGAAAGTCTTTGCATTGTGTGGGAACTGATATTATAGGTCTCTCTGATCATAAAGAACCCTATTTGCAAGAGAGACCTTACTTTTCAAGTATTCAGCACTTGCTTAGATCCATAGATGTACATCGCATTCACAGTTCTAGAAATGCAATACTGTAAGACCTATTGTTCCCTTTCTTTAGGGTTGGTTTAAACATACTCAGATTATTCCAGACAGATATTTGTAGAACTTGTCCTTAAAAACCTTGAACAAGAAAAATTCTGCCACCTCTGTAGGCGGGAGTGAAGTTGCAGTTAAGTGAGAAACTTTCTCACTTCTGTAGTGAGGAAGGTTTGGGGTTTAGTTTTTTTGGGTTTTTTTAGCTTCCAAATTAAGTGTTCTTTGCTGGAAATGAAGCTGCTGATTATAAGAACTTGCTTCTGGTAAACTTTAACACAGGTATATTGTTCTATTTTAAAAACATTGTAAATACGATTTCTGCTTCAAAAACTGCCTTAGTTGTAGAAGAGCTATCATGTGGGTTTGTTTTAGTTTTGTGAAGACCTTTGTGTTTGAGTAACTTGTAAAACACTGAAATGCAGAGCTGAACATAAAATAGTGTGTTCTCTTTCTTAATGGGCAGTGTTTTTCAAACAAAAGACTTAAAAAGATTATCTGATTCAGTGCAGCTTTCTAATCAAAATACAATACTTGGGTTTGATAATTTGTACAGTTTGTATTTAAAATGTGTTAACAGTTTGCCTCTAACTACTTTCCCTTACACAGTTTGTCATTCAAAATTTTTTTATATCTTCAGAATAAAAGCTTAGTAGCTTAACTGTTCTTTAAATTTACTTTAATGTTTTGATGCTTTTAATGAATTCAGTTAAATGTAGAAATACAGAAAGGTCAGCTAGTCCAATCCTCTCTTGTTTGGAGGTGTAGCAAGATCATTCCCTCTGATGACAAAGTTCCTCTTTGTGTTGCTCATCACCCCATGGTTAAAGTTTTACCTGATACTCAATTTAAATATTTTTGCTTTGCATTAAGCTGATTGCTTTGTGTCTTGTTGCTTCAGAAAACAGTTGATTGTCCTTGTAGCGATGTTTTATCTATTAGATTGCTGTTAGGTGCTCTCCATTTTTTCTGGTCTATTGAACATTATCATAGGACATAGGAATATGAATGTTGGCAAGATAGACAATTAATTTGATTGTCCAAGATTTTAAAGATGTTTTACTAGTTCAGATTTTAATACAGTATTTAAGCACAACTGTTTTGATTAGTGGGTACACATGTGCCAGACAAACTAGAGGTAAAAAGCATAAAAGCTTTCCTTTTAGAGGATACATCAGTAGTAGGGCAGTGGGATTTTGTCAGTATCTTACTGATTTGCCATGAGAAATGCCTGATTTGTGTCCCTAAAATGTAGTGATTTGAACTTTGTTTAAAACAATTATTTTATTTAGAAAATTTAAAAGTGAAAAAGGAAATGGATGTTCTTGAGAGTTTGCTTGATGGTATGTAAATGGTAACATCCTGCTTTTTGTTGTTGTTTTTGTCTTATTGGCATATATATACATAAACAAAATCTGAATTTTTCAGAGCTGGTGTTTTGGGTGGTGTTTTCTTTTTTTTTTTTCTCGTGAATTGCAGTGCCTCTATAGTATCTCTAGTATGGGAAAGAAAAACAGGGATATAGCCGAAATTCAAAATTGGAAGAGCTGTGCAAGTGGGTTACTGTGCCACATGCAAATATGTTAAAGGGGGAGGAAAATGGTAGAGCCTCTCCTGTATATTGCTGTTTGAAAGATACTCTGCCTGTTCAGTAGTGTTGACGTTAGGAATTTTATCTCCACAGCTAAAGAATCTAGAAACACCAAAAATAGATACTGTCAGAGAAGGTTTGCTGTGCTGGTTCGTTACTTATTAATTAAATGCTTTAAGGACATTTTAAATTGAAGGCATGCATTGAGTGGAATTGTGTAGGTGTATTTTCTGAATTTAATCCTGTTTAGTCTTTCAATTTGTGACCTGGATGATAGAACAAAGCAGATTCACTAACAGATCTGGGAGGGAATACAATCATTAGAGTGTGAAATGGTCTTGACAAATTGAATTAATGACCTGAACTATATGGGATGCAGTTCAGTAATGAGAAACACAAAATAATACATTTCAATAGCAGCAGTAAACTTAAATATGAGAAACAACTGGCTGGGCAACAGTTCTGCAAATAAGCAACTGTATCACAAAACAAAACAAAAAAAAACCTGAGTCATATGGGGATATAGGAACAGGATTGTTGTGTGTTAGGTAGGAAATTCTTCTGCAGTGCTTGGTGTAAGGCCTCAGATGATGTATTGTCTCCATTTGTGTTACTCTGGTTCAAACAGATTTGGACCAATTGAATATTTAGAGAAGAGTTGTATTAATGGCCCTCAAGGAAGGACTGAAAGAATTGCACTTGTTGAGTCTATAACAGAGACGGGGAGACATAATAGGCTTCAAATATGGTAAAGATTGCTACAGAGAAGAATGTAATAAACTGTTCTCTCTAGGTAGGATAAGAAATAATGATCCTAAAAAGCACAAAATGAGATTTTGATGTTAGAAAAAAATTTCCAGCTCTGTGGATAGATAATGACAGGGTTAAATATCTGAGGGAGGTAATGGGATATCTGTTGCTGAAGGTGCTCTAGAAAAGGTTAAATAACCTCCTTTTAGAGGTGATTTAGATATAGTTGGTCTGTTCTTGGCACAGGAGGTAGGATGGCTTGTCAGCATTAGATCTCTTCACATTTTTATGATTTTTATAATATTTCTGGCCATGATTTAAAAAAACAAAACGAAACTTCATGGTGGAGGAAAAAAAATTAGTGATGTGACAGTTTGTAAGATGTAGTTTTAAAAAAAAATAATCATCAGATATATTCATTAAAGGCTTTTTTTATAGAGCATTTATTAAAGCCTTCTGTGATATAATATTGAAAATAAGTAATAGAGTATTCATTGTAGATTTATGATCATTGACTTACCTTTATGTGTTCTTTATGACCTAGTAGAAATAAGCTGGGCTAGAGTTGAAGTCTTTCAGACGATTTCGTTGAAGAGAAGCGAAGTTCAAATGATTGAGTCTAGGGAGCCAGGGAATCAGGTGCAAATCATGCAACTTCTTCTTTCTGTAAAATAGAGATAACAGTTATTATCTGAGAGATGTGTTTTGAGGGAGAATCATCACCTGTAAAGTATCTCCAGGTTCCTGAAGAGTTACATAAATATGTTACTTAAAATTGGTTTGCGTTCCATGAATTAGGATTTAAGATTTAAGTCTTCCATGCCCATTGCTGTGTAACAGTCACAGTATGGAAATGCCTGAATAGAAATGTTTCCTTTCTACTACATATGCTAGTTTTAAACAAAATTTCTCCTCTGATATTTTTTTCGGTGATGTAAAAGTATTTTATTAAATTGGAAGAACTAAACTTGACACAAATGAGTTGTTAAAGCTTTTTAGGGTTAAAAGTACTGGGCAATTTGATAAAACTGTGTTTTGAACCAGATTCAGTTTAATGAATTATTCTGCACTTTTTTCTATTCAAAATCAGCTGCCTACCTTCCACGTGACCTTGTTCAAGGAAACTTCTGGGTTTTGATATTTGACAAAGCTGCCATGTACTTAATGACAAGTGAAGGGTAGGCTCTGTGTCATGTATGTATCTGCTTTGTAATTAAGAAAAGGGTTAAAGTGAAACAAAATCTATCACATTCTCAATGTTTAAAAAAAGTGTAGAGAATTTAGATAAAATAATACTTTCAGTCTATTACTGCCTAATTATAATTAGGCTTTTAGGGCATTTTTCCATCTTGTCAATGGTACGGATTAAACTTTATATATACTTCACAGGGTATCATCCTTCTGTTTATTGTAATTAATGGGAAATTAGTCACCAAACTATTGAGAAACAAAGTGTCGGTAACTGACATGGCACTGGTTTTAGGTCCTGATTCAATGCTTGCTTACTTATAGTTGCAAATGCAGCAGAACATGGTGGAAGTTGATTCTAACAGTTTCATGTACTTTATTTCAGTTAAATAAATGTGCTCCCAAACCTGCTAATGAGAATCATATTTCTAAAAATAAAAACAGGAAGAATGGAAACATTGTTCACTATATTAGAATGATGTCAGAAAGGGAATTTGTTCTTTTCCTTAAATATTTTAAATCTTCCAGGAATTTTCCTTCTATGTATCACTGCAGTACAGAGGCTTTTTTGTAGAGTATTATAAAGGGGTCACAGTGTCTCATGCAGAAAGGGCACAAAGGCTTAAGTCTTAGGCAGAGACAGGTGCACCTATTCCCTAAGGTCCACCTGAAGAGCTGTAACTGAGAAGAAAAAGGCTGTTTTAACCTGGAGTTTGGAGAAGCATTGCTTGCAGCGTAGACTGGGGGAGTGTATAGGCAGTGACTGACTAAAAGGCTTGGGGTGGGAATCTATTAGTGTTCCAACAGATGCTGGAGTTTGTTCGCTTGGTTTTCTTCCGTTTGCAAGTGTATAAAGTTTTGTGACAACTTCAACTATTTTATTAATCACTCTAAAGTTAGAATATATTGATAGATGTTTTCTCTTCCACTCACTACCTTCTTTTCATTCACTTGCACTTTCTCTGTACACGTCTCTGAAAGTCAGAGTATAACTAGCAGTGAGTTTTATTGTATAGGTACACATGATTGTATTGCTTTTGTTAGTAACTACTCTGTCTAAATTGTCACTTGAAAAGATTTGACAATGTTTCTGTGCTTTGCAATGCTGCCAGCACTGTTCTTTAGGTATTTCCTCAAAAGCTAGGCCTCAGGAAAAAGGAAGCTAACCAGATGTTCTCAGTTCTTTTCAATCCCCAGTCTGCAACTTTTCTGGGTTTGTTTTTGTTTTAAACTTATTTTGCTCTGGAAAAATAGCCAAAATAGAAAGCGACCACATCTTATGATTTTTTTTTTTAACTAGTTTTCTATTTTTAGCAGAATCATGGTGTTTACTGCATCAGTTTTCTGGAAATTCTGCTATATCCAGTGCATTGCAAAAAATTCAAAAAGGCTGAAAAAAATCATTATTCACAGTATCATTGTGGAGGCTGCAGTAAAGCAATTAGTTTTCATATATGCTTGCATAGTTTTAAATCCATCTGTGAGGAAGTGGTTTCTAATAGAACAAAATGTAGTTACCTCATTTCTCTTCAGTGAGGTCAGCTGAGAGTTTCTCTGGATCATATAGTTGGGAATCCACTGATCCTTTGTTAAGAGGATTCCTAAGATACATCAGATGGAGAAGGTTCTTCACACAGCTGCCATCTCATAGCCAGTGCTGAAAAGGACAGTGAGAAACATTTACTCTTTGTATGATGTCCTAGTGCAAATAAAGCTTTCTACCCCGCCCCAATGTGAAGTCTGTCTTTTTCAATTTTTTTTTCCTACTTTACAGTTCATTTCAAGACTTTTTAGATCCTAAGTCTTACCTCAGTGTGGTTTTTGACATGTAGTTTGAACCAAAGAGGATTTTGCAAATCCTCAATAATTGTCTATATTTTTTTTCTCATAAATTGATTGCTTTATGGTATACAGTTTACTGTCAGGACCATTTAAATAATCCAAGTATGTAAGTGTAAAGAAACAGATTTCTTAATGTTAAGATCTAGATAGTCTCTTTTTTGTTGTTGTTTTATGACTACCCCTCAAAAAAACCACCACACCAACATTATAGGTACTTAATTTCTTGTAAATATTTATGAATTTCAGTTACCTCGCTTATGATCTGAAAATAGCCCTGGTTAATTACAGCCCCAAAGTGGTTTTATTGAAACTTCCTATATTGCATGAAGGGTTGTTTTTTTTCTGATATCAGAATTAAGATTGTAGAGAGGGAATCTTTTACAGGGATATGGAAGCGAAGACAGGCCAGTTAATGTAATTTTATCCAGTGTGACTCATGTCACATAGATTTTTCCACTTGAGCAGTAACTCTGGTGATCAGACCTTTGTGTCCTGCTTTTAGGGTATAGCTCATAGTTGAATTTAGTTGCAGTTAGATCAACTGTCTTTTTAAAAAACTCTTCTTATTTGTCCCAAGAAATTCTCCAAATAAATGATTCCAAAGGCCAGGAGATTCTCCACGAGAAACAGGAGAGCTCTGGAGAGGCTTAATGTGTAATATTCTTGGTACCATTTTCAGTTTTGATTCCAGTGTCACTATAGCTTTGTTATATGACTTTTACCAAATAATCATGTGGATGTTTTTTCTCAGTCTGTCCATTCCGTCAGTAGGCCTGATCTGCAGAATTGGCATGAGCTATAATTTAAGTTCTGTTTGCTTGTCCTCCCTTAAATGTGTCCTTTACCATGAGTGGGCTATAGTTGCAGCTTCCCTAGTTGGTTAGCTCTTGCTGCTGCTTTGTGTCATGGTTTAAGCCCAGCTGGCAAGTAAGCACCGTGCAGCCATTCACTCACTCCTTCTGCACACCCTCACCCCCCTGGTGGGATGGGGGAGGAGAATTGGAAGGAAAAGGTAAAACCTCATGGGTTAAGATAAGGACAGTTTAACTGGACAACACAAGGAGAGAAGAAGTAATAATAACAATACTACTAATAAAAGAATGTATAAAGTGAACGATGCAATGCAGTGCAATTGCTCACCACCCAGAACCCGATGCTCAGCCCAGGCCGCGATCACTCCTTCCCCCCTCAGCCAACTGCCCCCCAGTTTATATACTGTACATGATTGTTGTATGGTATGGAATATCCCCTTGGCTAGTTGGGGTCAGCTGTCCTGGCCATGCCCCCTCCCAGATTCTTGTGAACATTAATTCTATCCCAGACAAACCCAGGACACTTTGAAACAAAAGTTTGCTTTTCTTATACTTAGAAATGAAGTTCTGTTGAAGTCTGGACAACTGTTTCTTTTGACCTTCACTGACTATGTTTTCCATAATGAGAAGATGTCAGAGAGACGAAGGGTTTGAATCAGTAACAACTCAGAATATACAAGGCCTATTTCTTTTTTTTCCTCTGATGCTTTTTTGTGCTTCAGGTTCTGTCAGTGCAGACTGGCATCAACTGAATTTCAGTTAAATTTTCAATAGAATTTTAACAGTTTTATATTTGAATGAACAGTAAAACAGAATAAAAATAAAGTGAAATGGGTGGTGCTGTGACCCCTGCTTTGCAGAAGCAGACGGGAAGAACAATTACCCCAAGGATTATAATATAGATTATAGCTGGACAATACTGATGGGAACAGTGAGATGGTTGAATTATTTCCTGTGCATCAGTTATAAAATATTTTAATCCTCATCGTGGAAGATTAGAGTTCCAAGTTAAAAGAATTAACTGTGCTTCTTATGCTTTCAAAGTGTAAGCGAGAGCCTGAGAGTAAGGCTTCACATTACAGCTAACTTGATCCAACAGCTATCTGTCACCAAAATACATAGTTGTGACCCCTGCTTTCTGCTGGCACCTGTGCTCATTTGACCATTACAGTAAGCCTGTTTAGGGAGCTAAACCAGCAGAAAAATAATGGCTCTTTTGTAAAGGCTTGTATTTTCTAAATCAGCTCATTGTGAGATCAGATTGAATACTAAAGCAACAAATGGATGGGAAAAATCGGGATGATGCACCTGAGAGTTACAGGAGAGTGGGATTGCTCCTTTTTGTAGATTAAATCATTTAACAGTAAAATGAAACCTCACCTGGGAAGTCTTGTTGCAAAATTAAAGAGAGAATGATTGAAGGCTAACCAGAGTGTGAATCAACCCTTTTGATAAGGAGTGAGATGATAGATGGGTTAGAAAGGTACAAGGGGAGTGGTGCCATGGACAAAGCAATAAACTAAGGAGATGCTCTTTGGAGAAGTATCTGAATGGATATAAGTGGAGCAAGGGTAAAGAAAAGAGTATCGCAGTAATTAGGATGCAAAATGATGAGATACTCATGAGAATTGCCTGCTTGGGGTAACAGTGGAAACCTTTCTAAATCAAGTCAACTGCTGAAAGAGGGTTCAATCAGTAAAAAAGATATTTGCCAGTGGATCTTTGTAACCTTCACTGTCAATTAATGTGTAACCTTAAACATAGACTCCTGAACTGGCACAACATACTTTCAATTATGAATCTGTTAACTCACACATGGATTTGCAGTTTTATTTCCTCAGTGGCTGTTTAAATACACAGACATTGTAGAGTGGCTCTTTCTCACCACTAAGAGAAAATAAAAAATTATTGTTGGTGTTTTCCTCAGCTGAGCAATGGTAATGCAAACTGTATGCCTGCAGAGCTCCAGTAAGCAAGTAGTGCCCACATTAGCTGGCACATGATTTAAGAGGGGGATTTTCAGTCAAAATAAGCAGGTGTTTTGAATGTTAGAAGATGATCAGAGTTAATTTTGATCAAATACTTACAGAGTAGTGATATTTTAATAAAATTATTTCAGGGATTGCATAAAAAAACCCACCTCTACTCTGATAATAGTTTAGAGATGATAAAAATCTGGTGTGTCTTGATTTCACCACTGTCTTGAGTCAGAGTTGTAGAAGAATCTCACAAAACTGAATGGGTGATAAAATAGAAACTTATTTTCAGAAATGTGAAGTAATGCATGAGTATAAAATAACTTTATGCAAAAAACCCCAACCCTGACTTTAAATCAGCTATTACTGCTCAGGGAAGTGTTCTGATAGACATTTCTGTAAAAACATCAACTTGGTTTTCACTAGCTGTCAGAAAAAGTAAATAGTGTTGAGTATTATTAGAAAGGGGTCGTAACATAAAACATTACTATTCTGTGGTAAAAATCCATGACATACATAGATCATGCTTTGAATATGATTATCCAGCACTGATCTGTCTGCTAGCCTTAGTACAGAAAAAGGCAGCAAGAATAATCAAAAGGTTTGGGATTGCTGCTCTGTGTGGAACACCAAGGAGATAGGCCAAATAAAATATCCATTAATTCTGGGAGAGTACAGCAAAGGTATGTCCTAGGGTCTGTCATGCTGTACATGGTCACTGTATTTCAGTACTTTCTTTGTTTCTAGATACAGTGAAACTAATTTTTAAAGGTACAGAGGTTAAAGATTTTTTTTTTCTTCTGTTATCAAGAAAAGAATGTGTTTAATTGCTTATTGCCCTAGGAGAGATAATATATCACAGAGTTATGAGGGCTTTGTATTTTCAAGATACAGTGAAAGCTGCTTAGGGGCTATATTCTTACTGTATTTATTTTTCTTCTTTTATGGTTACAGCATTGTGCTGTGGGTAACAGTTGTTCATATCTGAATAATATTTTTATACAAATTTTAGATGTTCTCTAAGAGAACTGACAGTTATTTTTTAATAATATTAAAAAAAAAAAAGGTTAAGCAGTTTTATGGATGGCATGTAAATTACATTTGTCAAGTTAATCCTTACTTAATACTTGATGTCAGCTCTTCAGAGGGCTTATTCCTAAGCAAGGAATAAGCAGAGCACTTGGTTTGACACAGTACTGTTAAATCCCTTAGAATAGTTTGAAAAAACTGGGCCTTAGAAAGGGTCAGTAAGGCATTTTCAGGACATCACTGGCAAACAATAAGTGATTTGTTATTAAAAACAGATGTGTAGAGTCTTCTGCTTGATATCTTTATAAATGCAAATGTGCATATAACAAAGTGAATTAATGTGATTTCTAACTTTGTAGCTGCTTTTATTGATTATTTTCAAATCCATACTATAAAGATTCCAAACTGTATCTGTGGCAAACTCAGAAAGCTACTGGTCAAATTGTTCTTGGTCTTGTAAGAAATAAGCATTTGGAGTAACCAGATCTCTATAACTGAATGTTTCAGAGGGATAAAAATCAGAAAAAGAATCCATTTTACATTATAATTGTGTAAGTCAATATGTAAGTCCATAGGAAATAATTCAGCTGTTTAGTCTAAGCTTTATCTAATATCTTCAAATTAAAGTTTTTAAATGTGTTGTCACTTGATACAGTGTGTGGGCAATCTGGTGTGTGTGTCAGAGGCAAAGCCCCTGCCTGTGGAGAGCGAGAACTTAACTGCAAGTGCAGATTTTGCATAATTTAACATACAAAGAGAACTGAGTGCATATGTGCATGGGTGATAGATATACTCATGTGCTTAGGTGGTAATAGGTAAGGCCCTTTCGCTCTGTAAATGTAGTGCAACATCTCAATATCTGGAGCATGAAACATTTAGAAAGTGCATGATAAAAAGTATTCATCAAGTGAGAAGAGATAATACAATCAGAATGAGCTTCTCACTTTGTAGTCAGTCTTTCATTTTATGCTTGAACAGAGAGCATCATTTTGAAAGTAAATTGCCTCATGTAGGTGCAGGAAATCATAAACTAAGTATTGCAAAACAAAATGCCGAAGAACAATAATAATCAAAGATGAATACCAGGGTATTCCTTACATCACAGAGTTGAGTAAAGGAAGCAAAAAGAGAAGCATACAGAGGGTGAACTGTGACAGTATTTCAGCAATGTGTTGGCAGGTTAATAGTGGGTTTAGAGTAGCTGTAAAATCTCAGAAATTCTTCAAAATGCATTTTAAATCTATAAAATACATATATTCAACAAGTTAATAAGATACCTGGAGAAGAAACAGCTGATGCGTAGTTGTACTGTCTGAAAAGTTTTACTCTTCTGGCTGAAACTTTCAAGGTAATTCATTTGTAACTTTGAGAGATTAACCAAGTGTGAATCAGACTGGTTTGAGTTTTTACTGTGCCGGAGCTGTAGAAACTGGAAAACCGGTGAACAAGCCTGCATCTAGATGAAAAATGTAAGTGGAACTAGCCTAAAGATTATTTATCAGTGGTCACAAGAAAAGCAAAGATCTGTAGTTATGGTAGAAAAAAAAAATACTACTCTTCTGGGTTTTTTACAGGGTGATAATGGTATTTTATGCCAAAGTGTTCAAAAAAAAATGTTCATATTGAGAAAGTAAGCAGTAACCAGAAGGCTGAGATTTTAAATGTAAATGCAGGCCAAACAGAACTTTCTTTGTATTTCCAGTTAGTACTGTAAGCATAGGCAAGGCAGAACACAGAAAATCCAGGAAATTAAATGCAGCATATTGTTTATTAGTGAGTGTACTGGCCTACAAAGACTTTCTGAGCTAAGCAAGAGAAGAAAGCAAAATAGCAATCAAACAAAACAAAATTACACATGATGCAATCTTAGACTTAATTTAATTATACGTATTCAAATAAAAAAGGAAAATAGACTACCGCTCTACTGTTAAATCAGTGAAATTCTGGCCAGTTACTCTATCTGGAAGTAATTGGATATAGACAGAAGCATCTAGAAAAAATAATGTACTAGTTGAACTGGAACCACTCTTACAATAAAGTTTAGGTTTTTTTTTTTTTTTTTAAATCAAGGCCTCTATTACCAGGTATGCTGTAATAAAAAGGAAAAGGTGTGCAATAATGTTCATACTGAAAGTTTTGTTTCCTGTGCCTGGAGACAGGACAGCAATCAAAGTGGCTGGTCACTGTTACTTTAAAAAATGCAGTTGCTAATGCACTTAAAAACACCTTCAATACTTGCCAATTGAAACTTCAGGAATCCGAGTAGGCTGAAATATGCATAATTGTCATCTTATTCATAACACTTAAATACAGACTTAACAGAGAGTGAGAACATGAAACTATAGAGGGGTATGAAACCTCTCTGTTTAGCAAGTCCCGTGTTAATTGCAAAACAGAATTTCAAAGGAATCTAAGAATAAATTGTAAAATACTGTTTGTATGTGCTGATATCTGCGCTTCTGTCAGGATGCTCAAGCACTGGGAGAAAATGTCTATCTGCTTTAAGTACTTCTGTAGAGACAGACTCATTCTCGATGTACGTGATGCTGACATCCAGCTCACAGAGCAGGAATGTGCTCAAAACTGCTTTGAAAGACTATCTGAAATGGCAGAGCTATCATGTATGGCTAAATGTAGCTAGCAGTTGTGCTGTGTATTAGACCAAATGGAAAAAAGAGACAATGCAAATAAACAATATCCTGTATGGAAGACTGGAACAAAAAGTAGGCATGGGTCTTTTTGGCACAAATGACAATTTTGAGAACTGCAACAATGTTGAGGTTCTAGCATAGAGGTATGTCAGTGAAACATTTCAACAGCTGTGGTACCTCAGGCTGTTTCTGCAGAAAATAGATGTTTTTCTGCTGGCTGTACACTGGAGAGATGAGTCCATATAACAAAGTCAATTGTGCTATATGATTTTATTAATATATCAGAGTCAGTCATAACACAGCCATGTGAGCATTTAAAAGAGCTAGGGCTCTTACAAATAACTGCCAATCAAAAAGGCAATTTATTTTTAGACTCAATGATCTTAAGGGTCTTTTCCAACCTAAATGATTCTGTGTTTCTATGGTAGCAGGTTACTACAGTATTTAAATTCAAGGTTAAAGCATAGTTTGTTTTACCAGGTAGTCCTTTACTTTCCAGAGCCCCTAGCATGTGAGAACATGGTGAGTGGTGCTACAGTTACACCTGCAGTATCAGCTCATGTAGCAAGGGATGTCTGTAATTCTGGGAGCATGAAAATACATCTGGTCAAAAGACACAGCAGGGCCACAGCATAGCTGTGATAAGCTTCGTTTCTTTTGTTCATAGATGCCAGGATAGTTCTAGATTCCCTCACCACCCCTAGTCTGTCTGGAATGTGTTTTAAGCATTTAAAGCTGTGATTTATATCAGCCCTTCAGCTGAGGCTAGAAGGTGTCCTGTTTGTTTACCATTATCATATGACATTTGAACCCATTGGCCAATTTGCAGCCCCCCTAAATTTAGCTGGGAGTGAAGATCTCAGAAATGTAACAAGTTTGAAGATTTCCTGACATTTGGAGTCCCCTTTTTAAGGAGAATTGCAGTTCAAGCCCAGCAATTACCTGTTATACGTGGATTGCTAGGAATCTAGACAGTGCCTGTATAGACTGGAGTTGGCCACACCATCCTGGAATTTTGGAGATGACCAGAGAGAGGAGCATGAAGTTTTTCAAAGTGTTGGAGGTGAGGTGAAATGTCTGACAGAACTGAGTTGCATTTAGGACAGCAAAGAGCCAGCCCATAGGATAGCAGTTTTGCCGATTTGCTTATAGAATAACATGCTTATCTCCTAGATTGAGTCGAAAGTATTTTCAGATGGAAAAGAAGTGGTTAAGACATTTTTTATGAATGGAGATAAATGGAAAAACATCCTTTCTTCTCATTTGTTTTGTGTTTTTTTGGGGGGTGTGTGTGTGGATGGAGGGGGTGGGAGTGGGAGGGACATGACAAGACGGGATATTTTAAATTTTGATGAAAAATTGGAAACAAAAACATTTTAATTCTGATATGATACTCAGCATTTTACAGGAACCATTACATGCCTCATACTTGTGTTTTCCAGACTCTTGTGTGGTACTTGCCTTAGTACCCATGCAACAGCAGTTCTAAGTATGACCCATGCACAATACCTGGTTGAGTGTATGTAGTACTGCTCTATCCTCTACATCCATGTTTGTCATTATGATAGCCTTCTGAAGCTTATGTAGCTGATGGTGTAATTTTGCATATAAAAAAGTATATTAATTGGTTTATTTCAAATGCATGCCCTTGACTGAAAATCATCTGGGATAAAAATATATTCTAGACAGTATTTCATACAATATGCACACTACAGTGTACTTCATAGAGTAGCATGTTTGCAGTCACTGTTCTGAAAGTACATCAGGCAGAGTAGATATTTCCAGTGTAATATTCTACAAAAATAGACAGGCTGGTTTACCTTCAGGCTTTTAAGAAAGTAGGGGAGGACTGTTTTTCTTCATCAACTTAATTTTCATCTGTAAGCTGTTAGCAGGGTTATTAAGCACTTTATCCCTTACAATTGCAGCCTACCTGTAGGAAAAAACAGATGTCTTTTTATGCCTGATGGTTTCTGTATATTACGATAATAACTTCACTAAGAAGTAAATAATATTTTTCCTATTTATTGGTATAAAACTATATTCTAGCTGTGGTTAAGAGATTAAATACTACTGGAGTCTGTTCTACTAGAATAACATTTTGGTAAATGGTTACTGTAATCAAGTTAGTGTAATTAATTTTATAATGAGCTTTTCAAGAACCTGTGTAATTTAATGTATCTCAAAGATGTTAGTCACATGTTTTGATAATCCTGCACAGGAGATGTTCTTTAGATAACAGCAAAGCTATTTAGCAGCTGAATGGTTTCACAGGGAAAAGGCGTATTATAATTTAGAGTGGGACTTTCACCTAGGATGACATAGTGGAGTGGGTAGGTGGGGTGAGAAGGATATAGAGTGATGGCCAGTAAGTGAGGTTAAGCATGACTTTTTTGAAGTGGAAAGTGGAAGTTATTTGCAGTCTGTTTCAAGTTTTCTTGCTAAGTTAATTGTATCAGACAACAGTTACTTTAGTGGCTGATTAGTAAGTTCAGTAAGGGTGATTGGTTAAGGCTACTGTCTTTATTCATGCTAAATGTAATTTGTATTAAATGATGTCACAGTAATTGATCCTTTTTTGAGTTTTTCTAATAAGTTAAGATGAAGCAGTACTAGGTGGTGTGTTGAAGTGTGGAATGCAGTTTTTTGTTCCTAGAGCTGTGACACTACCTTACAAAGTTCACATCTTCACCTTTGGTTCTGGCCACATGATCCCATTCTTGTGCTGGAGCACATTGTCCTTTAATATGACCCACAGGAAAAACTGACCCATCTGAAAAGAAAAAAATAAAAGTCGATATTTTCATCTCAGACCTAATTGTAGATTCATTTTGTAGTATAGTTCCACAAATATTTGTGTTGATGGAGTTGTCACAAGTATTTGTGACAGATAATTGGTATGGGTGATGTGTATAGATTAGTTGTGACTAGGTAAGATGCCAGATTCTCTGTATCTGCTGCTTCTGTTTATTCCCAGTCCCAGTTTCCCTCTTTCACAGTTGTGATCTTTCTGTCTTCTAGCAGTTCTTCAAGATTTCCAGTCTGTCACTTTCTCCAGTCAGCATCCACTCATTTTGCTAATGTAGCTGCTCTCCTTACCTTATGTTGGAATGTTTGGCTGGAAAAGGGGTGATGCCTCTATCGTAACCAACCTCCCAATAAATTTCCTCATGTAGGTAGCCCAGATGAGTGAGAAATACCAGTGCAGTCAGCTGTTTTGATAACTCACTGCTGACTGTAACGAATACAAAGGAACAGATGTGCTTTGCTAGACCTTGTCATATAACTTGCTGGTTTTGACCTTTTTCTTTATTTTGTGGTTTTAGAGAAAGAGGAGTCAATGTAAGACAGTGATGGAGAGGAGGATGTTAAGCTTTTGTTTTCACACATCCTATTGTTTAAGTACTATTTTCAGCTTGCTTACTCATCCATTACTTCCCCCTCCCCACCGAAATATGAAGATTTTTTTCTAAAGATTTTTTTTTTTGCTTCTGTAAGAGTAAGTTTGTCTGGCCTGGTGAACCCCTCTATTTTAAGGAAGAAAATAAGCGTATTGAACTATCTGTTCTGGTTTTTTGCCAGTTTTAGTTTTCGGTAAAGCGTGTCTCTTACTAGTTTGCTAGCTTTAAAAACTGCTTATAATTTTTTCCTCCTATTCTAAATTTTTCTTTTTTTCTTTAATTCATCTTGCTATCCTTATATATAAGAAAGAGTCAATATAAGTGGTCCCATTCTGACAGACTATTTTGACCGTATGTACTATAGTCTCACTGTGTCAGAGATGTCTGAAATCTCAGAGTAATTACAGACCATGGAGCTTCATAACATTTATTTATTTTTACTTTTATTTTGTTTAAACTTTCATTATAGCTTTAAGCTGGTTATTGTTATATATTATTTCAAGTAAGATCTTTGTAATGGCTTTTGGTGGAGGTTACTTCTATCATTTGAAAGTATTGCTTATTTTGATGTAATGTAAAGTCAGAAAAATATAGTGCCTTCTCCAGAAAACTAATTTATTGTTAATGCAGTTATGCTAAGCTCTGTATGTGTGGGAAGAGATTCTGGCATACTCTAGATGTGATAGACTGGTGAATATAATTTGTTAAATTGAATTCATCCCTAATTTAGTAATACCACTTTGCTAAGAAGTGCTATGATTTATATATGGAGATAAACCGAAGTCCTGATAATCTCATGTCTCTGCAGATTCTCCTCTGTTCAGAGATGCTAATTTTTTTGTCTTGGGCAAATACTTTTATAAGGGATTAGATTCTGTTTGCATAAACAGCTTCTGCAGTCTTCATTTTATTCAATAAACTTTAAATTTTAAAAAACTTACTGTTTTAAGTAACATACTACTGCTCTGCAGAAAATTTAAGAATTGCTATTTTATACCGCAGAGATACACCATTTTTATTTATTAGTTTGTCATCTATGAGTATTCTTTTATTTTGAAATACACCTGTAAGCAGTACTGTGCATGCTTAAGATGTAAAAAGTGTATTATTTTTTTTTCTGTGTTACTAAAATAATGTTGACTGGAGTGTATAGCTGATAAGAAGAAAGATAATGATGTAATGATCAGGATGTCTGTAGGCACTCAGAACACAAATGCTTTTTCAAGATACCTTTGGTGTCATTCTCTGTAGAAAATGCAAAACCGGAAGATGTAATCTGGGGGGAGTGCCCACTCCCCAAGAGCCATAGCATGAAGCATATAGGGGGTCCTGCTAATGATTAAAGGTTGCGTGTGTGCATGCATGCTTAGTGTAGGGATGCAGTAATTGGTTAAAGATTTGTGACAAGCTCTTAATAGAAAGTAATGACAAACAGGAGATTCATGGTAAACGTCATGCTTTTTCTTTGTTAAACCACTGTAATGTAGAAGACTGAGTTACAGATATAGGCTCTGATCAGACTGGGGTTTTGTCAACTCTTCCTGAGTCTTGAGAGTAGTGGAATTCAGCAAGAGGCTTGAGAAAAGCCAATTTTGGCTATCAGTTTTATGTCTGTACTAAGATAGATCAGTAGCAAGTTCCTAGTGAAGTGCTGTTTCCCAGAATGTAAGTAGTGGCCAGTGGCTCAGAGTGGTTTTTGAAATTCTGAAAGAAACGGTTAATGATTATAGGTTCAGAAATATGGCAGATTTTGCTATATTCTTATGTAAAACTCACAATTATTTTAATAGTTATATTAACTGCATTGTAATAGCAGTCTAGAAAATCATTAGGTCAATGAAAGCAGGATTTCAAAATTAAAGAAATAGTTTGGGATGAGGTAGAGAATAATTGAGTGTACATTGTCTCAAACTAGCTAAATTATGCACAGTCTTATGCTCTCAAATCACATCATGTTGTCATTGATACAGATTTGTTTTGATCTGCTTTCTTTCACAGAAAATGTTCTGCTTTTTAGTATTAGAAAGATGTGTGTAAAAGTGATGTTTCTTTTCAGGTGTTACAATTTGAAAAAGATAATGTAAAATCTGACACACATTTTAAAATGAATAAAATACAAAGTTTTAAAAAAGAAATATACATTAAGGACTCCCAAGTTCTGATGACAGAAATAAGTATGATCAAAAAGTGTTATGAGTGAAATAAAACATTCTGCAATATTCTTTTCAGCCAGAGGCAGGCAAGGTCCCACAGATCTTAGAGCAGAATGAAAATGAAACAGGAGAGGGCGATTAGATAAATGTCACATTTGCTCTTGTAAATGGTAACTACACCAATAGCAGATACTTTTTCTGAAGTAATTTTGGGCTTTACTGCAGTGTGGGACTAGCAAGTTGCTGCTGTCAGGTATCCACAGTTGTGTTATCTGAACACTGGAAAAAGTTTTAATCTATCACCATGAAGTATTATCATTGAGCATGAATGGAAACTGATTGTTAGATGAGACTCAGAAGAACAGGAAGAGAACAAATTATTTCTCTTCAATAAGATGATGGTTCATTATGTTCTAGATGAGATGAACAGACTACTCTGTTTTCTAGGGCTGAATTATTATGGAAGGCTGTAGCTATTTTCCATTTTCATAAAATAGTGAAATCAAATAACTACTGGAGACTTTTCCCTGTTGCAAGAGTGTTCTGCCGTCTCCCCTCCAAATACACAATTTTTTTGTTTGTTTAATGTTGTATGTAATGTCAATATATGCACTGTAAGTACCTTATATATAAAAAGCACCACCACACAGTTATAGTAGAGGCTTCCTTTGTTTTGCTGCTTTCAGGTCTTGTATGCTGATACATCCAGTATGTCCATATATTGACCTCTTTACTATTTATTTTCTAGCTTAGGGCCACATTGAATATACTTTTAACTATGTACATTTTTCTTAATTCTTGGGGTTCCTTTGAACAACCGACTAGTACTTGCTTCCCAGATAGCCAGTACTGGTTTAACCTAGTGAAGAAATTGGTTATTCTGAATACTTAGGAAGGAGTTTCCTCATTCTTATGTCCCTAAGTGTTGGTTTCAATATCTATGTGAATTTGTTTTCTCTGTTGCTAGAGGTTTTCACACACACAGTTCAACATGCACTAGCTTTGCTAAATAGGCTTCTGGTTAAGTTAAATTAAAATTCTAGTGTAATTATCTGACTATGGTGTGTATCAGTAGAGTCTGCCTAAAGCTATGTAACACTTTAAGAGTTCTCAAATGCTAAAATGCATACCTATGCTGTCCTCTACTTTCATCAAATTTTTGATTTTGATTATGCAAGATGTACGAACAATTTCTGTAAGCATTCAAGCTTCAGTCTCATTCTGAAGTTCCATACTGATTAATGTATGACTGTTCCCTATAAGGTTTCAGCATCAGCACTCCCTCACTGACTTCTTACACAGGTCTTTCCCCACAAGAAACAAATTCAGACTCCCTTTCTTACTTCAGAGTTTTGTTTCTGCATTACATTCTGCTTTCACCTGTAACTTCTTCATTTTTAGTGGGCTTTGCAAACCAGACAGTTCTGTTTATTAGCTGATTTTTTCTCATTAGGCTTTGCGTCTTTATTGCAATATTCTCTTTCTTAAATGTTGATGTGGTTCCCTGAAGAATGGCTTAGATCTAAAAGCATATTTAGTTTCTCTTGCACTTCTTATTCCAACTCATAAATATCTTCTAAAATGAGTGGTGTTCAAAACATTAAATTACTCTTCCATTGAATTTCTCTGCTATGGAAGATGTAGTTCTAGGTGAAAAAAGTTCGAATTGGTTATGAAATGTAAGGAAATAATAGGTTCTTTTTTAGACAATTTTTTCAGGGAAACTTCTGGGAAAAGTTATTTAATTGTTCACTTAGTAAGCTCTTGTGAATGTTGTTTTCTAGTTTTTAAGCAGTAACTAAGGTGCAATCATTTCAGTGTATCCTGATTAAAGTTTTATTGCTTGTTTTGGTTTTTTTTTTTTTTTTTTTAAATCCCCCACCTCCCAAAACTGCTCCTTAACAAAAAATCCTGACTAGGTGAACCTTTTTTTCTCACCGTGCTTCTTCCTCTTGTGATAGTTACACATTCTTTTTCCTGTTTCTGAAATTCCCTTGCTTTCCCCCAAGGTGACTAGGCACAGCAGAGGTTGTGTCTTTCCTGCTGTGAGTAAAATAGGGTTGTTTTAGGGTAAAGAAAATTAGAAGAAATACAGTGTACAAATCTGAGGAAAGCCTGACATGACTGTTTCAGCCATTCCTGAAACAAGTTATGCGGATGTTCTTTACTTAGTGACTGGTAAAGTAATTAAGATATTTGAGATTAGGCCTCCTTCTGATTGACTCACTGTTAAATTTTGTTTGAGGCTTTTTTCTGTATTTTGTATTTTACCAAAGTTACTGAGCTACAGGATTTTTGTTGGGGCGTGTTCAAATTTTACCAAAATATGTCAAAATCTCTATTTACTTTTGATATCTACACATATGTCTTTCCTGTCAGTTAAAGGGATCTATAGGAAAGGCAACAATATAGGTTTAGGTAACTGAGAATGTACCAGAATATTAAAAACAGAAGAAACTTGATGGTGGTTAAGATGGAGGGGACACAGGCTGAAGTCACTTGATATTGGAGCTTTTTATGGAGTTCATCTCTAGCTGTTTCTGGTTTCATTCCTGGTACGGCTGAGTAGCAACTGTTCCTCTTTACTCATTCCTTTCAGTCATTTACCTCTTGCATTTTCAAGTCTTTTTCCTTGCCTTTTAATTTTCCATTCTTTATTTGTCTTTTATGATGATAGTTCTCTGCTGTTTGTTAAGAAATTCCACTGAATAATTGATATCTAATTTGATTTAGTTATCCATATAATAGAATTTATGTTACTTCATGTAACATCATTGCAGAAATATCTTTCACTATTGAATTTCACTGTAGACACAATTAATCTCTTCTCCTATTTGACTCAGTTTATATCTTGAATTGTCAACTTAATGGGGAATTCATTTTCTGCTCTTACCAGTATGAAATCATAAGTAGGTTGAAAGACGACAATTTCCAAAGGCTTTGGACATATATAATCTAAATATAATAACTGTGTAGAAAGAAAAACGTGGCAAAACCTGTCAGCTTGTGTTCTTCATGAAGTTTCTGAATTGTCAATATGAAATTAAGTTCACTTTTACGAATTAAACAGAATATGAAGAAACAGTAATCGCTATTCTGTAGTGATTTATGGTGCCTCCATAGTACTAGATGTTCTTAAATTAAATGCAATTCCTAATATGTTTTTTCAAGTAATAGCTGTTGGGCATTGGCATTGATGCCCAAACTCTGGAGACAACTGAAAGCATTGTGTGGCTTTTGGAGCCATAGATTTGTTTCTGTCTTTCAATGTCAAAATTGATTCACTTCCACTATAAACAAGGTAGTAAACACACTGTTTTCTTTGGGTTAAGAATAAGTTTAACGTGAACTCTGGAAAGCATTTCACTCCTATTGTGTAGATGAAGGTTATGCAGGGATTTGAAACCATTGTAAGTTTTGAGTTTGCTCTGTTGATTAAGATTAAATAGCAGAAATAAGTGTTTTTCATTGTGTATCTAATTATAAAATATATTTGACAATGCATTTCATAATTCATTAGTTGTAGTAATATCTTTCACTACTTGTTTTCTTGTGTGTCTTCAAATGTCTTGAAGTCCCATTCTACTCAGCACTTGTCAGGCCATACCTGGAATACTGTGTTCAGCTTTGGTCCCTGCTGTACAAAAAAGATGTGGACAGTCTGGAGAGGGTCCAGAGGGGGGCCGCAAAGATGGCCAAGGGACTGGGAAGCCTGCTGTATGAGGAAAGGCTGAGAGAACTGGGTTTGTTCAGCCTTGACAAGAGAAGGCGTAGGGGAGACCTAATCACCATGTTCCAGTGTTTAAAGGGTGGCTACAAAGAGGACAGAGACTCCCTTTTTATATGATTCACATGAAAAAGACAACAGGGAATGGGTATAAGTTACTTCTAGGGAGATCCTGATTGGATACAAGAGGAAAATTTTTCACAATGAGAACAATCAGCCACTGAAATAATCTCCCCAGGGAAGTGGTGGATTCCTCAACACTGCACACTCTTAAGATTCAGCTGGACAGGGTGCTGGGCCATCTTGTCTAGGATGTGCTTTTGCCAGAAAGGTTAGACCGGGTGATCCATGAGGTCCCTTCCAGCCTGGTGTTCTATGATTCTGAGGTTTGAACGCCCTAACAAGTGACACTATTGTGAATTCGTTTGCTTGCACATCTTCAGTGTGATACAGTGAATCACTTAAAAATAGCCAAGAAATATATTTTATATTTGAAACGTAAATTAGCTTGTCACATTCTTTATTACTTTTTAGCATACTGTTCTTCATGTAGGACGCTTGTAAAATTGATAGCTGCTTCTTAAAAAAAAAACCTGTTACTCCCTATATGTCCTATTGCATTCTTAATTTTTAATGAAACAACTTAGATGTTTTATTGATTCCTTTGTCTTTTTCTCCACAGTTTCAACATCTTGTTAAGGTGATGGCATAAACTAGTGAAAAAGCATTTGGATTACGTCATGGATATCAGCAATGGTGATTGGTATTATTTGAGTGGTACAGTAAGAGTCTGATGTATGAAATGTCAGAAGTTTATATTTCTTCTAGTTCTGCAATGGTAAGTTTTTTTACATTTTGTACTAAGTAAATAATAACTTTTCAACTTGTTATGTATGGTGTATTTTTTTAGAAAGTTTGTCTTATTATTTCTAATGTCTGTTGAGTTCAGCAGTAATTACTCACAAAAGTGTACACTGGAATTTGGTTTATTTTATTTTATTGGTATCCACTTGAAGTGTCAGTTACTCATTCTTAATCCATACTAGCCTTAATTAGAACCTAGATAAAATGGAATATCTAAATGACCCTGTTTTTCATGTTTGGGATTAACCCCAAATGAGATCAGTCTTCAGAAGGTATTGAGCATGTGTGTGAAAGGGCACGTTTATCCATGTGGAAAATAAGTATAAACAGCCATAACAGACAACATAGATGGGGTTTTTTTTCACCTCTTCAACTCAGCTACTGATGCTTGCCCATTTGCTGTTTGTTGTATTATTTATATTTTCTCTTAAGGCAGAAGAGTTTGTTGAACATCTCACTCTTGGTTCTGCACTGTTACTTTTAAATGAACAGTATGGAAGTTAGTACGATAGCAGTTCTTTACCTGTGTCTCCCGGCACACCACCAGTACACCTTTCCAAGCATTCATGTAAGGCAACAGGAATAGCTAACAAGCAGGAGGGTTGTAGCAGCACAAATATGACTCAATTTTGAGAACATTCAAAATGTTACACTGTCTCAAACAGTTGTATCTAGAACTATACCAAGCAATACTTTTAGGATACGTTACTTTCATTAAGAAATACTACTTGCATTATGAATACCTAAACAGACAATATCATAATTACTGTTAGTTGTCAAACGGAATTGTATTGCTTAAGAGATACACTGGTCTTGTCCCATTCTCTCTGCTCTAGGCCCATCTGACACATAGAGAGTAGATTTATGAGAATTGATGCTCTCTTTTTTTTTTTTTCCCCTCCCCTTTGCTGAAGATGAAAAATACCTATTGAAACAGTTTTCTTCAATTTGTCATTTTCAGCCTTTCTAAATAACATGTAAAAGGTTTGATTCTATGTTTAAAATCTTAAGTCTTCACATCATATGTCACTTGAACAGGTTTGTATAATCTGGAATTGTGGTAGATGGGAAAGGGAAGCTATGCCATTATGTACAAATGTGAATTTATTCATTATCATGGATATTATGACAGGTTTGTGGTGATGTGCAGTTTGACACATTGAATGTTTAAAGATGAAATGAATAGAAGGATAAGACTGAACTGATTTCTGTTAAAAATGTTATTTTGAGATTGGACAAGTCAAGTACTCTTATTTCACCCTGCAGTCTGTAATACAGACACTCTCAAAATGGATGTTTTAAACTTAGAGATTGAATTTACTTAAATCCAATGTAGGTGATGATTCATCTTGCCCAACTATATGAAAAGTTTAAAAGTGGAGAAGGCTTTGGAAACAGCCTTCTAGTACCTCAGAGGAGATTACTGAGAAGATAGAGCTAGGCTTTTTGTTGATGTAAATGATGCAAAAATAGGGGAAGATCCACCTGGGTCTAAGAAAAAATATTTTAACTGTAAGGACAATTAAACACTGGAACAGGTAGCCCAGAGAAGTTGTGGAGTATCTGTACTTGGAGGTTTTCGGGACCCAGGTGAACAATGTCCTGTGTAACTAAATCTGAATTTAGTCTTGATGTTCATTTAAGCAGGCGGTTGGACTAGATTGCCTCCCAAAGTCCTTTCCAACTTGAATGATTTTATGATTCTCATTCAGGCATTTTGTTTTATTTCATTTTTACTATTAATGACTGTAACTGGTTTTTTTACTGTTGTGATTTATTTATTTTTTTAATCCCCTGTTAAATTAGAATTGCAATTCTGTTTTGTTATTTATGAACAATTTGGTTTTGTTTTAAGCAATAAGCAAGCAAATACAATTTTAATGGTTTTCTTCTTAGTATGTGAAATCACGTAATTGGAAATTGGGATACTGAGAATGTGATTTGATACCTCTCGTTTGACCTAACTTAATACTAATATATTATATTGTATGTACAATACATAAAAATAGTGTAATTTAGTAACTGGAGCCTAACTGGAACATTCCAGCCTTACATAAGGCATAAATATGAACAACATTCACACACAAGTACTAAAGCCAGAACAATCTCAAATACCAAGTCAGCTACTTTGTAGTTTAGATGGAAAACTTCTAATGCATCAAAAAAAAACACATAAAGAAGAGATATTAATACATTGCATAGGCATATTTAGTTTTATATTAGGTACATTTGTGACAAAATATTCTTCAGATTTGCTGTGTCTGTAAGTGTGTTTTAAATATTTTTTTTCTGACTGTTTTGTTTACATTTTTTTTAAGGTTTCCTAATGAGTGGATCATGATGAACATACTTTAGGGACTTGCCATAGTATGGCTGCTTCTCGATCTACTCGTGTTACAAGATCTACAGTGGGTTTAAATGGTTTGGATGAAAACTTCTGTGGTAGAACATTAAGAAACCGTAGTATTGCTCATCCAGAGGAAGCTTCACCGCATCCTCAGATACGATCAAGGTCACCAAAGAAAAGACCAGAGTCTGTGCAAACTCAGAAAGGAAGTAGTGGTGGAAGAACTACTGATTTGAAACAACAGAGCACTCGGGAATCATGGGTGAGCCCTAGAAAGAGAGGCCTGTCTACTTCGGAGAGAGATAATGTTGATAAACAAACTGTGGAAAATTGTGAAAAAAAGCAAGCAGAACCTGTTTCACCAGTTTTGAAAAGAATTAAGCGCTGTCTACGTTCAGAGGCACCCAACAGCTCAGAAGAAGACTTGCCTACTAAAACAGAGAAGGAACCATTGGAGCATAAAAGCTTGGTGTCGGACAATGATGCAGTCTCCACAGGGACTAAGCGAGCTTGTCGATGTCTTATATTGGATGATTGTGACAAAAGGGAAGTTAAAAAGGTGAATGTCTGTGCAGAAGGATTTAATAATTCTGCAATCGTTGATGAGATCACAGGCTATCAGACTGTCAATGGAGTTGGTGAGAGAGACTTAAATTCTCTTAACTGTGATGACTGTCAGCTTGATGGGAACACTAAGCAAAATAGTGCTGGTTCCTGTATGCTCAAGGACAAAACAGTAGCAGAAAACGGAAACTCATTTGCCCATTCTTCATTGTTGCTTAATAGCAGCAAGGAGGACAGTGTTGTAGACCATTATGTGCCTTGCACAAACTCTCAAGAACAGGTAAAGTTAGAGGACCACAAAATAATAAATGACTGCTTGCCTGAGGAGCCTGCTAATCAGGCATATGAGCCAGCTACAGGGTCCTTTTCTGAAGTCCAGTCATCTTTGTTAAGGGATTCGGAGGAGGAAGTAGATGTTGTAGGAGATAGTGCCTCTAAGGAACAGTGTGCTGAAAACACCAATAGCAACCCGAATACTCATCATGACAGTGCATCAATCTCAGGTGAACCTGAACCACATTCTTCAGTGCTGGACTGTGTTTCGGCTCAAATGACATCTGTGTCGGAACTTCAAGAACACAGATACACATTGAGAACTTCACCACGGAGGGCTGCCCCTGCCAGAAGCAGCCCTACTAAAAACAACTCTCCTTGTAGAGAAAATGGACAGGTTGAGGAAAATAATCTTAGTCCCACTGAAAAGAATGTACCTGTAGGTATTAATAATATCAATGGATCTCCCCAAAAGTCTGAAGAAATTAAACAGAATGATAAAGAGAGAAATTGTAATACAGGAGATCATGGGAGTGATGGACTAAGAAAGCCACTTTCTGAGGCTAGGCTTGTTGCTGGATATGTACCATCTGCCAAAGAGAGTGCCAACATCCACACTGCAGAGGATGATGAGGAAGAGCCTGATGTGTATTACTTTGAATCAGATCATGTGGCATTGAAACACAACAAAGAGTATGTGTAACTATGGTAACCATGAATTCTGCTTTTGTTTCTTACCAAAGAAAAAAAAAATTAATACGTATTTATAAAGTACTTTCACAAAAATTTAAGTGCTTTATGATTTTCATACTCTTCAGTTTTCATTTTTCTTCCTTGTTTCTACCTCAAACAAAATTAAACTCTTATTTAATATGCAGTATGGTACAGCAATGTGGTTTATGCATTTCTAGCAATATGAATTCTTTAGCCAGAACTCTTTTTAAAAAAAAAAAAAAAAAAAAAAAAAACAAAACCCAAACCAACACATCTGTTATCTCTTTTATCTAAAAAAATAGCTGGAAACAAACCCAAAGGAATTATAACCCTTAATCAGAGTTCAGTCACTTATCAGCATATCCAGTAAGCACAGCACATACAGTTTATGAAACAAGTATTTTCTTGTACATAGAATTTAAGGTTAGATAACTATTTGCAGAGTGTTATGGGAAAGATTTATCATTATTGGGTTAAAGAAGATAAATTGATTAAATGCAGCAATTTGAGAACTTTCTCCAGAACAAATTATATCTACATTGCTGTTTATATTCATTAAATGTAAATATATATGTTCTAATTACTATTAGAAAAGAGCACTAACTTGTTTTTATATTTATCATCTGAATGTTTGTAAGTAGAACTGTAGTAATTGTACATTTGTGATAACTGTGAAAGAGGTTCTTGAAGCAAAAGGGCAATTTTCTTGGTGAAGAAAGTTTATCTGAAGAAAAATTGTCTTCAAGTGATAGATCAGGCCACAGTTTTTATTACAGTCTTTGTAATACTGTTTTGACTTCTGTGTTTTGCTGTTTGGTAGATGTTCTACATTTTGTTGTAAATACTGAAAGGCTAAATGCAGATGATCTTCAGTTTGTTCCATATGAAGAGTTAAATCACTGCTAACAGCTTCTGTAAATGGTCACAGCACAGTTGTTAGGAGTATGGGGCACAAAGCACAAATGATTGTTTAATCCGCAGAAGTTTGACTGGGTTTTTTGCTATTAGAGTTGCATTATTTTTATAATGAAGTTTTCTAAAATATTGAATATGAATAAATTGCTTTAATCATAGAAAACTGTGAATTTAGAGCATGGTTCAGAGAAACTGTGATTTCAAAATAACGATCAAATATCTGCAGCTTCAGACATTAGTCTAAAGTGTATGGACACTTTCCTGGAAGACAGAATATTGCTGTTTCCTAGATTATAAATGGGACTGTTGTCTTTTGACCTTTTTTGGATGTTTTTGTATCTGTATGTAGGATGACTTTACTAGTTATGTTAGTACAAAGATATACTAGTAATGTATTTTTTTAATTAGAAAAAGAATGATAAAGATCATACGCCATTTTTAGATGTAGGCTCAGTTTTTTACTTTTCAAATTAAGCATGTCCGAAATGCAGAGTTTTTAAAAATAAAAATCTGCAATTGAATGTAAATGCTGCAAAAATAACGGTAGTTTTTTCTATTCTTGCAATTAAACACAGATCTAAATAGTTCTTGAAAAATTTCAGGAATGTGCCCTAGTGTTAGCTTCATTTTGCAGAGCTTTTGGCATTGGAACTAGGACTTGGTAGTTCGCTACCACCTTGCTTCCTGAATGCAGAATTTCAAAATAAATTGCTGTTATTTTTATGCTATTTTGTATCTTTTGGCAGCAAAGTCAAAGCTAGAATTCTCTTCTAGCTCAAGAAAGAATAATTTCTACTTTTCAGAAGGGAAGTATGCTACTGAAAGTAGTGTTAGATGGACTTTTTTTTTTTTCCCTTTAAAAAAATGTTGATATAATCAGAAAATGATGGGCAGTCTTCTTGCTGTTGCTTATATTTGCAAGAAAATAAATGTAGTATTCTGGTGGTTCCTCATGGTAATAGGATCCTTCTAAAGAATGTAAGTCTGTATTTTGATATTTGAGTGCAATTGTCCTTTACCTGGAACTTTGTAGTTCAAGAGTTAATCAAATACAGTGCACTACATCCTTTTTCAAATTTTGAAAATACCAGAGCTCATTTGAGGATACTTCTAGTTCATGTGTTACAGGTCTTGAATAGTGTCTTAATTATATCCTTGTTTAATCTCATTTGGTGCTTATTTTCTGAAGTGTTAAACTGAAAAAAAAAGATTTTAGCAGAAATGCTTTCCTCAATTAGTCAGATGCAAAGAATTCCAGGGTTCCCATGCTGTCAGGTAAAGGCTGTTTGTTTTGCTGACAGTATTTCTGGCTAGGCAAAGTATGCTGGTCTTCTGCTTATCCGATCTTCAAATGGTACAGAGCTTTGCTTTTCTGTCCCTTATCAGTTTGTGATTAAACTTGTCTTTATGGATTATTTTTTATTTGGTTTATATTTCTATTCTCTTTTAAACGCAAAATCCGAGAGACATTAGCATTTTGGCTAGAGTCAGGAGGCAGATTTCTCCAAGGAGGTATCAATATAATTCTTTGGATTTTCCACAGCAGAAAAAAGAAACTTGTAGAATCAATTTGATAGGTCTGTAACCTTACTTTATTTCTTGTTAAATTCCATAGCTTGATGACATACACATTCATACAGCTGATTTTAACTCTCCAATAAATTATTGTAACATTGATAAAATATGAAGATACCACCTTAAACAGCTGTTGATAAAACTTGCTATAAGAAAAATTACTAGATGTATATTGTGGTATTTTTGCATGAATTTTGTTGTGTTTTGAATGTTGTCATGTTTAAACAACATTCATGTATTTCTGGGAAAACTGGATGATAGAATAATCATCACAGAAAGCAAATTACGAAATATTATTATTCAGAGAGAAGGCTGAAATTATGGATATTCTACAACCTCCTTCATAAAATAAATCTCTCCCACAAGGACAGATCGAAGATCTCTAACAGAAATTTTATCGCAGCCTAGACATTCGTGTAGATAATAACAGACTGATATAGGGCATCATATAATTGTAAAGTATTGTTAATTTTTCTGTTATTCCACACACAATTTGAATTTCTCTGTCTTATGATTCCTTTCAGAAAAATACGGTTTGGTGCATATTTGAGAAACTTGCTTCTATGTTCTTGCTCAGAAACGTTTGCATTTTCTCTTGAAATGTTTTCATCAAAACTGAACTTGTTGATTTAAATCTTCTTACGCTGTGTAATTTTATATGCTGTGCTTAGTGTTTTGCATATCTTTCCTCGAGAGTTTCTCATATCTCTTTGCTGTATCCTTTTATAGTTTAATTGTTTCTTATAGTGCAGTAGCTTACTTTAATTTCTATCTTATGCAATATTTTATTCTCAGTACATTTTCCCTTTTGCCCAGTGTTCCATTCAGTGGCCTTTTTTCTTTTTTAATTCCTCTCTACTTACTGTCTTCGGAGATATGAAGTGTTTGGCAGGTATTAGGTTGAATAAGGGGAAGTTTTTGTTTAACACTTAGCTCTGAGTTCTAGTTGAAAATGTAATAGAGGAATTGAGTTTTCATGTGCATGTAATGCATTATACAGTATATTTCTGGCATCCTGTAAACTGTGGTTGGCTTTATAGGACCTGCTCAGGCCTGTAGGAAAACTCAGTGACATATAAGCATTATGTATGAGCACTTGCCTACAGGCATTCAGTTGCAAGAGTTAGAACCTTGTGTTTCTTCAGTAAATAGATATTTTAATATATCTTTGGTTTCTTTTATTACTTTATAATATTTAAAATCATAATAGCTGTACTGACATTTAAACTGAAGACAGATTAAAATTAAATACTTTAATACATCTGTTAAAACCCAGTCTTGTGAATTCTTACCTACTGAGTCTTGTATTGTTACAGGGGCCTTGGAAAGACGGAGGACCATGTAGGATCATACAATTAGATTTAGTATATAATTGACAACCCATACTGTTAATGTCTTTGGATGCTCTTTTAATATTATTTGAATGTGAGAAAGAAAAGAAACATCTGTGGCATTTCCTGTGGTACAGGTTTATTCAGTCACAAATGTTTCTGCCTAATGAATCAGATTAAAACAGTTCTTTATAAAAGTTCATCTTATTGTGCTTGACTTGTTAGAATGGGGTCTGGTGCACCTTGCCATATCAATTATTTGAGAACTGCCTTAAACAGAGTCTTCGTAAATTGCAATTCTGATGTAATCCTGTAGCAGTCTTTTTCACTGAGATGAACTTCTAATTTTACCTGCACCATGTTTTTTTTCTTTAACCGGATGACAATTAGTATTAAAAATTAAACTACTTTCCGTATTTAATATATATTACATTATATATTATGTACTATATAATATATAATATATTATTATATATTATATAATATTAAATATATTAATATTTTAGGATAAAATCTCCGTGGTACATATATATTGGGTAAGAATAAAAATATTACAGCAGTTTTGTAATTTATCCCCATATATTCAGATATATGTCTGAGAATTAAGATCACATTCATCACACAGTATGGATTTATTTTACTGTACAGATAAATCAGATGTTCTAACATTTCTTTGTAGTGATGTCATGTAGCTATGAGTAGCTAATACTTTAGAACAAATTACCCTCTTGTATTATTTTTAAGGACAACATTATCTGATTTTCCTATGAGACATACAGTTTTAGTCTGAGGAGACTTTGGTTGTTATGTTGTTTCATCTTAAAGAATAAAGGGAATTGGTATAAATCAAGTTACTTTTTGTAGTAGCAGTTTTAATCCATATTGGAGTCAAGGATGTTGGAAATGGCAACGATTTTGTAAGCATGTAACTTTTGAGTACTTTGTAGAATATATCAACATAAAAGAATTGAAGAATGCATTTTTAGTGTTTAAGAATAGTAAAAGTTAATAATTCAAAAAAATGCATATATGCCATATAGATTAGATTACAATGTGTGTTAATTGTTTGTACCACAAGAGTGGTGTGGCATACAGTGATATTTTGCTTAAACTATCTTTTAATGTAAAACTTAAGCATACAGAAAATTAATACTTTTTTCAAAGAGTAGTTTCTACTGTCTGGTAGATTGGTCTGTGTTCTTAGTAAGTAACAAAAAATTAAATCTGCTCTAAGTAAAAATATAATTTCATATAGAAGTTGAATGCTGCAACTAGTTAATCTACAAAACAGAAATATAATGGAAATCAATTAGAAATTTCTAATATCTGCAGTTTGGTATTGCCGATAATTGTGTTACTATAACATTATGATAGTGTAACAGCCATACCATGACATTTATTAATGTAATTGACATTATATTTTACACTAGCTTAAAATGCTAAGTCTTTTGAGAATTTTTTACTGCCAGCATTATTATTTTATTATATTTTATAAGGCCATTTCTATCTATAAATGCTTCTCAGTGGAAGAGTTATAAGTGACACAAAATTGTTGTAGGACTGAAGATTAAGGTTTAGTTAAGAGTATTTTTATAATCTTAGAATCAAGTTTTACAATTACATAAACTATTCAATAAACACTAAATAATAGAGTTCTTAATTTGCAAGAGAGGATGCCTTGGGCGTGTGCTGCATCTGCTTTTCTCTCTCTAGTAATAGGCTTACTCTGGGAACCATTAAGTGTCAAATACATTTGTCAAATTAATTTTTCTTTCTCTGAGCATAGTTATCTTGCTGTCAACCACAGCACAATCCTTGTGAACAGTGCTGTCAAACAGAGTGCAGTCCTTATTTAAATAATGCATCCTGTGGAAAACAAAGCTTGATTTCTTTTGGATTTGTGTCCTTTGCTCCTTGAATTCTCTTCTGTCCAGATTTGCCTCATACCCGCTTTTCTTATTCTGCCTGTGCTGTCACCTCCAAGGGTCCTCCTCTGTTGCAGCATCCTGGTCTGGAAGAGAGAGCGCAAGCTCTCCAGCGCAGAGCTGCTTCCCTGCTGGTGGGCTTGGTAGTATGTGTGGGTGGGTGTGCTCGTGGATAGATCGGAGAATGTGAAGAGTAGCAGTTGAATTCTGCTTGCCTTTCTCTTTTGGAGATAGTAGTTATGGTCTCTTCCCCTTTCCAAACTGCCTGTTTTTAGAGAACATACAGGAACTCAGCTTGTCTTTCCAACTTCTTTGATCAACAAGGATCAAAAATCACGGGGGAAAAATGTACAAATAATAATAAACACAAACTTACTATTTTAATACAGAAAAAGGGAGAAACTTATTTTCCCTTCTGTTCATTTGGAAATGTGTGCCATTTCTAATGATCCTCAGTGTTAAATTCATCTAAATTGGAAAATTAAGTATTAGCAAATAATAAAAATGGTTTTGTGATATAGGAAATGTCAGTTAAAAAAAAAGCTGTAGGAAATTCAAGTTCCTGATTTAAAAAAAGAGAGAGAAAACTAAGAAAAGTAATGTATTCACCCAGCACAGCTGTATGGAGAGTAATGCATGGGCTGTGTTTTTGGTTATACACACAAGGGACGCTTAGCAAAAGCAGCAGTAGTGAAGTGTGGTTATAACAATGTAGAGTACGTCTAGTGGGACAGGGTATGAATCATATTACTATAATAGTCTACTTGGTAGGGATGGAGAAGTATTTCACTAAAATACTAGTAAGCATAATGCTGCCACCAAGAAAACAGGAACATAATGACTGGCATATGCTGTGAGAATGTGGGTATCTTTACTCTTCAGTTTTAACTAACCTAACTTGAAATAACTCCATTAGCAGTCTTAAGTATTTGTTCTGTTCTTACATGAAGTTTTGACAGCATGTCCATCATGAACGGTGAAATTCACTAGCAGTATCTTCTAGAAAGGAATTGTACAAGCAGTATGTATTAATGCTTGATTTAGTTTCAGCAGTAAGTTCTAATCAAGATAGGTGTTTCTTTGGTATTAGAAAGTGCTTACATGCTATTTTGAGAGGAGGAAAGATCTTACTTTTTGGTTTCCTTCAACTTTTATTCTTGATAGGAATAACCAGCTGATTTTTCATTTTTCATTATTGCACATCTTTATTTTGTTCTGCATAGTTAAAGGCGAGGATGTGCTGCTGTTTTGTATAACAACTTCTGAAAGTTTTATGCTTCTTAGGCCAAGGACCAACTGTGTTTGTCCATGGTATATTATCATAGTGAGTACTAATAAAAATAGACATTTTACTAATTTTCTGCTGTATTTCTAACTTTTCTTCCCCTTCTTTAGCCAAAAATATGATTGAATAATTCTTTGTATTTCTGTTAGAAAATTCAGCTTCTTGTGGTTACTTACCATGTTCTTGTAACCCAATTATAGTCCTCAGATATTATTGTAGCAGAATACTTCAGGGAATATGTTAACTCAATCCTGTGACAAGAATATATACCTTAATAATTGGGGGGGTTCTTCCTTGGGTTTTAATGAAAACCTGCATAAAACTAACATAGAGTGAGTTGAAGAATTCAGTAATCAGTGTTGTGAGCTTTCTCTGATTTTTTTTGTTCAACAGCGATTTTTGTTTGCTGGAGAAGCCACTTAATGTATACTTTAGTTGTTTCATGTATGAAATTGAGATACAGTTTAATTATCTCTGAGGTCTTTTCAAGGGTTGAAGTATGAATATTAATTACGGATAAAGTACAGTAAATTACAGTATGTGTAAAGAGGTTAAGATCAAGTGGAAAACAGCTTCATAATTAGTTGCAGAATGGGCTAGAAGTAGATTGCATTGGCCATAGTACCCAAGCATTAGGTTAAGTAAAAACCTACCATGTTCTGCTTTCTTCAGGCAGAGGTGTTTTTATAAGTCCTGAAGGAGTTGATACATGCCCTTAAACTTTTTCTGTTTCTGAATGGAGATCAAAGAAAGGCCACTCTTCATCAGACTCTTTTGCTTCCTAGTTGCTGTCTTGTGTGTTCTACAAGTCTAGCATTGAATCCCAGCACTCCTCCCTAGTGCCTTATTTTAAATCTTAGATGCACACTGGAATACTTCGAGAGAAACTCTACAATGTCAAAATTACTGTATCATGACACTGGCAAAGATTTCAGGCCAAGCTTAAAAGCTGGAAGTGTTATCTGATATTTCTAAACTGAAACAAACAAAACAAGACTCTCACTACTTCGAAATGAGAAGATTGTGCTTCATCTGATTTAAAAGATTTATCTAGGAAGCCAAACTCTTACTCCACCTGCCTTGAGTTTACTTGGAAATTCTAAGTGCAATTAATGTTTCCCTTTTCCAGCAGTTATTTGCAGTCTTATAACTTGTTTAATAGTGAATATTTTCTTAGCTTAGCATCTACTAAGAGATTTTTTTCTAAGTCACTCTTAGTAGACCAAAATCCAGAGTGATGAATGACTTGCGTATAGAGCAGGTTTTAATCTGTACTTTGCCAGAGTGCCAGTAGATGGCAATAAAACAAAGACTTCCTCAAATCCTCCTGGTTATTGGTATGTGTGGATTTTTTGTCACAGCTCTTGGAAATACAAAAAACCAAGTATTCTTTAGATTTTATATATATATATATGTATATTTTAGCCATAACAATGAGAAGTGTATGCTTCTTCACTTAAAACAAATCCTACCTACACAAGAAATAACCAGTATTTCTAGTATGAAATCTGTACACACGTTTTTACCTTCTAATGCCCCAAATTGATGTTACTATACTTTTTATCATATTGTGAACTATAGAACTGTAGAAATGCAGTTTAGTTTTGGGAGTGGAAAGCAATAACCACTGGCTGCACAGCATTTTATCAGTTGAGAGGATAAGTTACTTCTCTTTAATTAGGCACCAAAGTATATGTCTTTGCCAAGTACTAAATGATAATTGTAAGGCAAGTATAATTGACAAAGTAACTTATTCTATTTCAGGTAATTTCTGTGAGCATCCAGACAGTAAATTACAGGGAACTCCTGTATGTTGATTTTATTCGATAAATTACAAATAATTTCTTGCTACAGTTTTCCGCTCTTAGTGTCACCTTTGTCACCTGCTAGCTTTATAAAACTATTTTATATATCATCAACTTTTAAAAAATACTGAATGGAGTTGCATTAGTGATCTAACAATGATAAATATTTAAATAAAGGGAAAATATTGTGATAAAAATGTAGGTGTTTTAAATCTATATGGTTCATGCTAAAAGCAAGTGATAAACATTTAGCTATGTGTCTGTAAGATTGAATACTGTGTGAAAATATGAAGCAAAGTTGCATGAGTATATATAAAGGTAAATGTGTGAATGTTCATTATATCATTACTTTAGAGATGATTATGTAAGGTTGAAAAAGATTAAATAAGGACTAAACTTTGGACTGGCAAGAACCTCCTTCCATGTATTTTCATTTAAGGGAAGAGTCGAAGTAATAACTGCTGTTTCCAAGTCTAGCTTAAAAGTTGAGAAAATACATTATAATTATGTTGGAATATTAGATAAGGAGAGTCCAACAAATAGGGCACAGTAATGCTTTGAGATACCTCTTACTAATTTCAAGTTTGTGTGTAAATTTACTTGGAATAAAGACACTTCAGATGAAAATTCTTTTTTTTAATGGATAAAACCAATGGCTGAAAATTTTCTGACATGGTCTTACATGTTTGAGCATTAAGACTTTGCAGGGGGCTTATCTTTAAAGGAGGCTTGGCATTTTTGTGGTGTTTGGTGAATGTTACCAACAGCCTCTTTAATGTCTGCCCCTTACATTGCTCAGCAGGACAAAACTGATGCTTCACGTTTATTTACCGCAATTTAACTGAACAGTTTCACTTATTTACTTTATTTCCACTAATTTGAATTAGGTACCTAAAAGTTAAAATTTCCGTTTTCTAATATCAGTTTCTCACATCACTAATTCACTTAAGTTTTAAAGTACAGTATGTTCTTCTTTTGAAGGGAGAAGAAACCTTCAGAAACCATGGAGGGACTAGCCTCTGTGATTTATTCTTATTGTAATATTGAGATTAATTTATTTGAAAATGCAGAATGACATGGCCTCTTGCAAAGTCTAGTGTTAAGTCATTTAATATAAAAAGAGTAAACATAAATATGCAATTCTTAAGGCAGATTGACTCCATATATGTATAGTGCTTTCTAAAGCTTGTTGTTAGTTCCTGATGCAAAGAAAATATAATCTGTGATGTAATTCTGGGTACTTAGAGCTGGAAATGTAAACAGTTTTAGAACAGGACAGAAAGAATGGAGGGGGAAAAAGCATCTTGAAAGTAGATCTCAGAAAAGTGGATCAAAATGGTCATGGGTCTCATTAAGGTACTAGCTACACTATTTCTAAGCTTTATCACACACGAGAGGAGGCTGCTGTGTCACTAGCCACTATTAGAACAAGGTTCATGGAAATGAATAGTGTAATAAATAATTGCTTATGGCAGGACTTCCAGAAATATGGCTCTGCTATGTGATAATTATTTTATGGAGCAATCCAAAAGAGTGGAGTAGTTAAGACTGCAGAAGAACAACTGAATCAGCAGGAATCCCAGCTGATCAGTATCAGTCTTTAAGAAGTGGCTCTCCATTTTTAAATATTGGTCTCTCAAAAACCCGTGTTAATCAAGGTTTTTCAGCATAGAGATGCTGAAACTGTTTCTGTACTATACTGAATTATTCAAGTGTTCTTCTGGAGGCTTACTGGCATTTAACATGATTTTAAAAATCACAGGTATTTCAATACTGGGATTGTGGAACCCCAAGGGATTACTTTCTGTAGAATGGAAGTTTTTCTGCAAAGAAAACAGCTTCAGATTTTGTATGTGCTAACAATTTTGTAGTTAGAACTGAGAAAAGTGTAACTTCAGCCAGTGCAAGGGATGTGAGTGAGTTGACTCAAATTATGCATTTTAAATTGTATGTGTTTGTTTTGTTTTGGCAGAGGATGAGAGATAATTTTCCTCGGTAATTCCTCACAGATCTTACAGAGAAAATGATGTAACTGTAGCTGGATAATTTTGAGATGGTTGCTCTTTGATTACCTCATTGAAGGATGGAGCCAGTTTTGCAGCAGACTTGCTCCAGTTTTGGAGCAAGGTTCCAGTTACTTCTGCTTTACCTTCATCAGGTTTTTTCAATTTTTGAGAACATTAGCACAACTGCAGGAGGTAGTTTGAATCATAATTGCTGTGCTTCTTAACACAGAACCTTGGAAGAGGGATAGTAAAATTGTAAGCTACATTTTTTTTCTTTTTTTTTTTCTTTTTTTTTAAATAGTCCTGGAAGTTATGCACAATGTCTTTTGTTTAACGCGATGGAAGTATTATGTCATGGTTTGGGACTAAGAACCCAGGACAGAGACTTTGAGAAAGTGCTCAATGTGTGCGTTGTTATTTCGCTTACTGTTTTTCAGAGGAATACTTGGCTTTATTAGAGTCATGTGTAGGACCAGATAAAGTCTTGCACAAACCTGTGAAAACTGTAGTGGTTCAAGACTTAAAAGAACATATGCAGACGTTATAGTACAGTCGGTTCAAAAGTCATGTAGAAATTTAAAAGAATGTGCAGTGATTTGGAGATAATGCAGTACTGCAGCAAATCTGAAGTACCTGAGTATGGACTGTGCAAACTAGGTATTTCAGGATTAGCATTGTAAATTTTTTATTGGCAGTGTAAGACCCCAAAATGCAAATTTTTTTGCATTTCTGTGCTTCTGATACTCACTTGATAAAATTGCAGCCTTTTTCCTGGACTTTGGAATATATTTATTCTTAAAAACTTAATATGGAAGTTGAAATAAATAGCTTCAAGTTAATACATTTCTTTAGCAGAGGTACAAAAAACATGCCAGAAATCTTTTTATCTAAACGGTTTGCTCAAAACCTCTTTTTTCTCTTTTGAATTATTTCATGATAATAGTGTTATTTAGCCACAGATCAACATAGCATGACATGTTTTTGAATGATCCTGACATTCTTGTAATATTTTATGTATTTCCGTGAATACCAGAGGTATTGTGTCTGAACCATTTATCTTCAATTCCATGATCACTTCAGTGAGGTCAGATGAATGTTTTAACGAGGGAAATAATTGGAGTTCAATGTTCCTGTTTTGTTTGTTCTTTCTTCCCAAATGTAATTTCTTCTCTTTCCATTCAAACTTAATTATATAAGGCTACTCATTAAGATAATTTCTTCCCCCCCTTTGCACATGTGAATCATCTTTAAATTAGCACTTCATCTAAATTGTTTACATTTGGTTGCTTTTTTTCTTCTATGTATGTAAATGTTTTAAATAAGATGATTATTTTCTTTCCATTTCATTGGAAAAGCAATCACTTAAATACAATTTGAATAAATGAGGTAAAATGGTTCAAGAAAAGAAAGGCAGGTATTTATTGTGTTCTTAGATCCAAATTTTTGTGCACGCTACTGAGCCTCTGTTACAGTCATTAGAGTTAACTCCAGAGTCTTGTATAGAAATTTTGGCACCTGCTGATAGAAAAAGGCTTTCTGTTGTTCAAGTTAAATCATCTCCCCAGATGTCACTAAGTTCTTCTGTGGTGTTTTGGCTGCATCTACATCAGACACACTAGCAGCCTGCCTACGTTTCATTTCTCTGGAGCACACAAGGCAGGCTTCTGCGTAAGAAGTGCTGTCAGTCCACCTGAGCATGGACAGAAGATGCCCAGTGCAAAGCTAGGCAATAATCAGATGCTATTTGTAAAAACTAAGTAAAGATCTTAATTCCACATCTGATGATTCCTGTAAACCTGAAAGAATCTGAACTGCAGTATTGTCTCAGGCCAATTTTGATGTGCAGTCACTAATTTTGGAAGTTATTTCTGAAGTTCGTTTTTTACCTGTTGAAGAATAGCCCCATCAATTGTCTTGCTTTATACAAAGTTTTGTTTAGAAGAAACTGGAGCACTTTTCCATTAGTGAAAATATATCACTATTGTTCCTGTATTAATAGCCTATCTAACGAGCATTTTAGGTTTTAGTTGTATATAAACCTGAATATGTGCAGACAAATATAAATAATAGTTAATTCATAAAAGAATTGTGTCCTACTGTTTTTAAATAAGCGCAGTATTTTAGTTTCAAACTTCAGGTTGCATGAGTATATTTTATGTTTTCAGGCATTGTATGTGAGTGGAAAGAAAATTACCCTTTTTCATGGGGAGGCAGCAGTTTAATGTCTAGGTAGAAACTTAAATGTTTGATGGTACGAAGACTGTATTTTGCCTTGAGGCTGTTTACTTCTCTCCACTTAGTCTTACCCAATTACCAATGCAGTCAATTGAAAAACTTGTATTAGCTCAGTAACATCTGGATCTTTTCTGTAATACGTGTGGAATTCATCATGTTAGGCTTGTCTTTGTTTTAGCAATAAGGGAATAGAAAGTAAATTTACTTGAAATACAGCAGTCGTTAATAGATCTTACCTGATTTTAGTATACATTAGGTTGCATTTTGTGCTGAACTAAAATACAGTTGTAATACTAAATGTCAGAAAACATTTTAATGAAAAAAAGTTGATACATAACAATTTGCGACAAGGGCCATGGGTAGCTACATAATTCAGAAACTGGACAGCTGTAACTTTAAAACTAATAGAAGGTATTAAATGTTGTTACCCATTTTTTAAAGGCTATTACAATATTGTATGGTTTCCTGACTCTGACTTTGCTTTATAAGAAAACAGTTTGGGAAGCATATATTATTGGATACAAGTATGATGGTCACATCAGTGACTCTCAAATGTATCTGTTAAACAGACAGCCAAAATTGAATCTGGGACTGCAGGTTTGAGAGAATGCTGAATTTTCATTCAATGGCTGTATTCTTAGAGAAACCTGTTTTGTATGTATTTATTTTGCAAATTACGTATTCCTTAATTTACTGTTACATTTCATAAATGATTTTCATATTCTGTTCTAAGGTGAGGCTTCTGTGAGATATTTAGATACAGTTTCTAAGCCATTCCTGTACACTCTGTGAGTGGTTGAGCAAAATGTTAAAATTCTGTGGTAGAATCATTTGTATTGGGGTAGAAGGAAGCTGGTTTTGAAGTGTCAGAGAAATTAGGTCATTTTGTTTGTGTTTTTTAACTTTGTAAGCAAAGCTTGTTAGTCATAACTATTGAGAATATGAATAGGTTGTCCCTGATACCATATTGTTTTAACTAGTATAGAATTTACATTTAAGGGAAATCCCTGTGAGGGTTATTTTTTTTTTTTAATGGGTTTATATAAATTAACCTACTACTTAAAATAGATGTGTTCCTTTTTTTATATAGTTCAGTAAAAATTTCTATGAACTGTGTCAGATAAGCTGTGAATTCTGGTAGATACTAGTAGATAATCATGGATAGTATTTAGATTGGGGGGGTTGTCACTTTTAAAGACAAATTCAGTGAGATGTTTTCCTTTGTCTCTGTAGTTATCAGAGACTGTTACAGACGATTGCTGTACTCGAGGCACAACGTACTCAAGCAGTTCAAGACCTTGAAAGTTTAGGGAGACACCAGAGAGAAGCACTGAAAGATCCTATTGGATTTGTGGAAAGACTCCAGAAGAAGGTATTTCATTGGGCTTTTCTTAAGTCTTTTTTTTTTTTTTTTTTAATAAGTAGTAATTCATCGTCTGTAGAGATCAGAGAATTATATATATACTTATGTAAACATGATGAATTTAAAATGCTTTATCTGCTGAGCAAAAAATGGGCCTTTGTTTTCTTACTAAATCTCTTAAGACATAAGTCTTCAATGGTTTTATCAGATATGCTTTCTTCCCTTTTTTGGTATGTAGAAATGTAATCTTTAAGTTTCTAATTGTAATGTAGGTATTTTAAGACAACCTGAAATCTACAGGTGACTGGAAGTAATTCATAGTAAGGCATCAAATCAAGAATTTATAACTTTTCTCATTAGAGAAATTAGATTTTCGGCTGTGAGTTAATTTCATAGGGTACTTTTTAAAGACCAAGAAATGTACTTCATAGCGTAAAACCAAATGAACACTAGAAAATACACCTGAGTTCTGGATAATGTAATAGAACATTGATAGAGGAGAATTAATTTTGATAAGGAAACACTTTATTTTCAAGATTTAAAAAAAAAAATGTAGTAACAGGAATACTGAAAAATGTTTAAAGCTTGAATACTTTCTTGCTGCCATGTCTATCAGCAGCAAACACTTGACCATCTAGTCTGGTAGCAACACGTATTTCAGTGAAGAATGAAGGTATTTTATGGTGGTCTTTTCCTAGGTTTGTAGAGACCTAGGTTTAAAGAGAGGTCTGATATAAGCCCATTGGTTTCAGTAGTTTTCTTTCCATTAAATTTTGAGATGAGTTAATAGCATGCATGATGCAGTAGTTGTATTTGATAATGATTTTATGGGGAAATACTACTGATAGTTGAAAGTATCTGGTATGTTTTTATCTCCAAACCAGAGGAATGATACTCTTAAGGTTTACCTTTAAATCAAGTGGTGAGCTTTTGTAACAGTTGCGTTTTAGGCAGAGGACAGCAAAATCAGTGCGAAACATACATTGATTTCTTTGATGGGAGGAGTTCAGGTTTATTGGATGATAAAACTCTGAATCTTAAAGATTCCTGTGTTAAGAAAGTTACAGATCTGGGCAAAGAGCATGTTTAAACAAAATAAAAGACAGATAGACAATAACAGGATATTGGAGTCAGAAACACCTGATTTCAACTTTGAAATACACACTTAAAGTTTTATGCTCAGTAAGCCATCATTGACCGTGCCGCTGCATATTTTATATGCATTGTTATATAATATTTTTGAAAGATATCTTATCCTTAAAAAGGCTGTGCTGCATGGCACTTTAAAAGTTCTGATTTTTAATTTAGCTAAAAAGCAGTATGAGGTTTTCATAACTTTTCAGGATTCATAATTTTTTGTTTGGATATACAGTGATTGCATTAAATACTGATTTTCACTTTTCATTCTTGTTTTTTCAGGTTGATATGGGTCTTCCATATCCTCAAAGAGTTGTTCAGCTCCCTGAGATTGCCTGGGACCAATATACCACTAGCCTTGGAAACTTTGAGAGAGAATTTAAAAACCGAAAACGTAACAGTAGGAGAGTGAAGCTGATCTTTGACAAAGGTAAAAGGAAAGTGGGCATATGTTGCAAGAAAGAAGTCACCAGTGTGGAGGCTTAATAATTCCTTTCTTGTTTTGCTTACAGTAGGTATACCCGCAAGACCAAAAAGTCCTATGGATCCCAAGAAGGATGGAGAGTCTATTTCATACTCTGTCTTGCCTTTAAGTGATGGTCCAGAAGGTTCAACAAACAGTCGTCCACAGGTAGTTGTTACAAAAGGAAAGATCAAATTTTACAAAATAGTAATTTTTATTTTTTTAATATGAGTATGTGTATAATATTAACTGTTACTTCAAATGTTAATGTTGGTGATGCCAAGTCATTCGTGTACTCAAATCGGGGAAATATTTTTGGTTTAGGCAAATTTCATTTCAAATCTTCATGCATTTCTTCAGTTTGGTTTTGGGTTTAGTTAGGTAGGAAAAGAGTTAAAATCAAGTTATCCTAACTGTACTTTTTCTAAACTGGTATTTCATTTTATGCACTGTGTTTGAGCAGATGATAAGAGGACGACTTTGCGATGAGACCAAACCTGAAACGTTTAACCAGCTGTGGACTGTAGAGGAACAGGTAATGGGAAAGTCTAACATGGTGTATCTGTGGTAACATACGTGAGAATAAAAGCAAATTGTGTAATAATGTTTAAAGCATTTAGAAGTTCAGTCACGTGTATGTAGGTACTCATCTTTTGACAACTCATACATCTGCTAGGAATGATGTATTTATTTTTTTTCCCTGTTGATATAGAAAAAACTTGAGCAATTGCTTTTGAAGTATCCACCAGAGGAAGTAGAGTCCCGACGGTGGCAGAAGATTGCTGATGAACTGGGAAATAGAACAGCAAAGCAGGTAACAAGTAAACCACGCTGAGAAGTAATCCCTTTCCTTGACTTCCTTTTAGTTTTTTATTTTAAGCTTTTTAGGAAGCAGCATAAGAGACTGTATCCAGGTTTCTCTTCAACACTTACGTCATATATTTCTAATTTGAGCTTTTTTTCATAAAACGGGATTAAAAAAAGAGGGTTTATTTTCTATAATGTTCATAATTAAAACAATAAAATTTATTTTGCTAGAAAAGCAATTTGACTGCTTGGGCATTGTTTGAGTGCTTCTGCTGTGGCAGTAATGATGTCAGTCACTGCATCCTAGCAGTTGATACAGGTTCACAGATTTATTTGTAGATATCTTTTTGTTGTTGCTAAAGAGTAATAAATAAAATCCAGTATGTTTTCAATAATCACTTTTTCGTAAAAATGTAATAGCAGGGCCTGCATTTCACTAATAACAATGGGACCATTATTCTCAATCTCAAATACTTAATTTTAAGATTCCCTTGAAGCCCATGATAAAGATGCCAGACCTAGTTGTTAATTAGATTTTGACAGCATTCATTTAATTCTATAGAGCAACTATAGTGACACCCATTGTTCTCAGAATGGAGTGTTGAATTTCCTGCACCTCAATACTGTAGAATGGGCAGGCATGTGAATACTCACAAACAGAAGAATTAGTTCTGTACTGGGGCTGAGATCCACAAAAGAACACAGATGTGGAGACACCGAGTAGTTCTGCATCTGAGTTGTTAGGATTTTTCCCCTAAAATGACCTAATTTCTCTATTTTGACCAGAAGTAAAAAATGCTGATGTTCTCTGTTTACAGTATTTTAATTTCTCCTGTTTCAGTTGTGTGCTTTCAGGTAAAAGTATATTTAACTATTTCAATTTTATTTCAATACTTTAATCTTATTTCAATAATATTACATCATCTCTGATCATATGTATGCTTACAGGTATATTTCTCCATACCTGAAAAAATTAAAATATATCCTTACTTATTTCATAAATAAAATGTAGAAGTACTTTCTGTATGCTAAGTATGCGTAATTTATATGTCATGTTAAGAAAGAGTAAGTTCAGCTTCAGCAGTTAACATACTAAAATTCTTCTCTTTCTATCACAGTTTTTGCTAGATTTCCTGTGTACTTTCAAACAATGGTAGTATTTTTTTCCTGAAAGCCTTCGAAGTGTCTGGAAATACTGTAAGTGCAGCATTGCAAGATAGGTAATGGTTAGAGTAGTTGTTGCGAAGTAGAAAACAAAGATTTCTTGCCCTTATATTCTGAAAAATGTAGCAATGCTGGCATAACTTTGAAGTGAAGGCCTGTTACATTTCTTTTGGCATTTAATTGTTACATGTTATTTTTCCTAGGTTGCCAGTAGAGTGCAAAAATATTTTATTAAACTGACTAAAGCTGGTATTCCAGTTCCAGGAAGAACTCCAAATTTATATTTATATTCCAAAAAGGTGAGACAATATTACAGCAGAAATTCTGTATTTCTGTTTTCATATACATGCAGATTGAGTGTAAATCATTACTATTTTCAATAGATTTAAGTCTTGATTAGTGCTTTCTTGCTAGCTAGTTACACGTTGCATATATTTCTTACTTAATAAAGTAAAATTGTCTTTTACCATTAGCACTGTAGAGTGAGTTGGGTGTTACTCTAGTTTCCTGCCAACATCTGTTAATTAAATCTCTTATCAGATAATCTTAGGGACATGAAGTGTCAGAAAAGAGAACATAGCAGTCAGATTGCAGGCTGAACTAACAGGATTGAATGATTGGTCTTGGGGTACTTTCTCCTCATTTGTAAGTTTACTGTATTTGATCTAGAAGAGGATAATGAGAACCTGGGTGGAAGAGGATAAGGAGCCCTATAATTCATACTGTACAGTCATCTTCTAATTAACAGAAACATAGAAAAGTGTGTATAACTGAGCATATTAAACTAGCACAAGTTTAGGCTTAAGACTCAAACATGTTTTATTTTCATTTGTAATATATATGATGATTAAAATAGAATAGTCATATAAATAACCATTAAAATACAGTGCTTTCCCTGGGCTTGGAATGGATGAGAAAATGATATGATCCTGAGAAATCTTAATTTGCTAAAGAAAAGACTACATTTCTGTGCAGGCCAATTACATATTTTGATTTAAATAATGTGGTACTCTTAGGTACTAATGAGGACCCTAGACATTTGAAGAGGTCAGTCTCAGGTTTTGTGGGGGTTTTGTTGTGTTTGGGTTTTTTTGTTACTGTTGTGTTTACAAAAGTTCTTTTAAAACCTGTTACAATGGCGTTTTGTAGAATAATATTACTTATTTTGTATCCAGGTGTCCATTATGTTTTCTGATTAAGAATAGAGAGTAAGCCTTACATTGATTCTGCAAAAAGACAGATTTGCAGATTTAGTCCCTTGAGAGGTTGGGAACAAAAGTTACTTCCAGAGGGGCCTGGTAGTAAGATCTGCCACAGCTCATCTCTAACAATTGAAAATGTTACACAATCCCTAGTCATCTCCTATTACTCTCTGAAGTTACTGTAAGCATTAAATTCTCATATCAGAGTCTTTCCAGTTTGCCATCCATCATGGTAATGCTATTTTACTTTCACCAGGATTTTAATCTACTATTCTGCTCTATAAACAGAGGCAGGAAAGGTACAGACAGGATGCTTGTCTGCTGCCATGTCAATTGGGAAAGTGCTTTCTGGCAGTAGAACCAAAAAACAGCTGGAAACATTGATACCTTAAATATTCTGGCAAGATTCATCTGTCAGAACTCCGTTTACTATACTGTGGGGCTAATTTCAAAAGGGTTTGAAAATTTACTTCTGAAAATTATAATCCTTCGAGTTCTTTATGTCACCATTTTAAATGACCTTAGTCACATGTCTTGTCTTCTTTCCTCTTAGTTTGATTTGGAAAAACTGTTACTACAGAATGTGAGCAACGCTGCCAGACAGCAGATCACTGTATTTGATAAATAGTGGAAATACTTAATTAGTACGTGTGACATTTTAACCTTATTTTTCACTAATTTGGATAGTGATCCATAAAGTTTTTTAAACCACTGCTCTGCGTACACAGTATAACCAAGAATGAAACTGGTTTTTTTTATAAAATTCTTAATATTCTCATACCACAGTGGTAATGTCACTATCCTACAGATTTTACTTAAGCTTATATGTAGAACAAATCTAATGCTTACGTCTTTTCACAGTATGATTCATATCCTTGTTACCAGGTCATAGGAGTAAGGTCACTGTGCCCTGGTTTGTATTAAGGTATAGCGTCTCCATTTTATATTTGTATCCCACATAAGAAGTACAGCAGATGAAAAAATCGAACAAATAGTTTATGTGGGAGAATTGAGCTCTCAGCCTGTTAATATAGCTGTCTACTTAGAGCACAGATTGACAGCACTGTACCAGGCTGTAGTTATTCCCAAGTCTCCAATGGAGATGATAATGTGGCAGAAAGGAGATGTAAGTGATATTGTAAGCCTGGGTCATACTTAGGCTGTGCTCATCCTCATTTTGATACTGAGCATGCACAAACACTGTAAACTGCAGTATCTGCTTTATTGCCAACAACAGAAGTGTGACAGTTGGATGCTTAAAGCACCTATCTGTGGGAGAATAAAAAACAGAAAAAATTAATGTAAATAATTGTGTCAAAAGGGATGCTTTACAAGAAGGTAATTGCATTTGTCCGTGGGGATTGCCCAGGGTGCTTTTCTTAAGTGGTTACTGGAGAGGTGAGAAGCCTATTCAGTTCTTGAATGTCTTGAAGTTACTCTGTATATATCTTCCTTATGACATAATGTGTCCTCTGATAAGTAATACAGGAAATTAAATGGGACACATCAGTTTATTTTCCTGTATAACCACTACCAGTTACTGGTGAAAATAAAACTGAATCAGAGATTTACTACTCTTAGTATTCAGTTCTTCAATTATGGCTTATCATTTTCAATGTGATGCTTATATAATATCATTAGTGCACCTGCTTTAAAGCTTAATCCAGAGGATACATTTCACATAGGAACAGTGATTTTTTAACTGTCTGCTTTTATGTAGTATTTTAGTCTATTTTTCACCAGAAGTAGAATCATGTTAAAAAGATAATTCAAATCCTCATTTACATTCCTAGGTCATGACTGTATGCATAACAGTGCTACTATTTAAGCATAGATGCAGTTTTCCTTTCTCGATTTCCAGATCTAATACTGAATGCAGATCTGTTTTCTATTAACAGAAAATTTAAATCACTGTGTCAGCTCAAGCTGAAATACCATCTAACCTTAAGAATGGAAGTATTTTGAGGGGGGTTGAAATCTTAAACCAGAAAAGCAGCAAAACACAGAAAGTGATCATAAGGCAGAAGGCGGAAAAATTCAACATAATGGCTAGTACATTAGTCTTAGAACAAAATGTTCATTTTTTTGTGCACTGTAGTTCTGCAGACCTGAGGTACCAACTTCCGATTGTTACTACAGACTTCATCTCTTCCCTTAAGAGTAAATGGAGCTAGTCTCAATTCCTTGTTATACTTCTGTCTGCATAGCTATGTTCCATCTAAGACAATTTGTGTGATCTTTGCCTTTGCTTTTTAAACTCTGCACAACTGTAGAATAATGCTAGATCCCTCTTTAGAGGTTGAATCCCTCATTAGAGATAAATGGTTATATATAGGAACCTTTGCGATAAAAAGTCTTGCATAAAAAGAGAAGCAATTAACTATTGTAAATATTCCTTCTTTTACCTGTTTGGCAGAACCTAGACACAGTGTAGGACAATCTAATCTTTTATGATTATTAAAAAATACACTTTTCATACTTCTGGGTTTTGATTCACACTATTTTCTTTAAATTGAGGAATGTAAGATTTGACATTTATGATGTCAAAATGCTGGTCTGGAAAGTAGCTAAGTAAAAAGTTGAGACAGTTTGATTCACCCTAAATTCTTCTTTTTTGATATTTAATATTCTTCCATGGGGAATAAGTAATAGGGGCTGAGTGCCTTTATGTAATCTATTTTAAAACTACCATGTATTCTACACCTTCAGACAGCATTAAAGTTAAAAGCTTTTAGATATACAGTAATGGAGTAATTTATCTCATCTAACATTTTTTAGGTTTCTTTTCTAGTCAGTGGCAATGAAAAAGAGCCCTCAGAGAGCAATTCTTTCTCATTCGTAGAAACCTCTTTTATGGTGGAATGAATTGCCTGGACAAGGAAAGAAATGTGGACAATTAGCCTAGACTTAGATTTTCTAAGGCACAGATTAATGCAAGAAGTTGATAAGTGTCAAGCATGGACTGGTCTCTTGGATCTTGGGCCCGTGCAAAACTACTTCTTTGTATAGTTTTACACCATTCATGACTCTTTGAAGTCTTTTAATGTCTTTGCACTTTTATTCTCAGTCTTCAAAATTGTAACAGCTTTATTTTCCATTTTTCTATTGTTGTTAGCCTCATCTATTTAAATGGTAGGGGGGTTATGGTAAGGGCTCTTTTTTACTGCATTCTTACCAAAGAAGTGTTGCACTGTTCATCTGATTTCAGTTATTATGGGGGAAAAAAACTCCAACTGTATGAGGCTCTGATACGGAGATTTAAGTAAAAATAATTGGCAAGACGATAGACTCTTAAGTGCAAAAGAGCCAATTTCTGGCAAGTTTTTATCAGTGAGGATTACTTAAACAGTAGCCAAGGAATGTTTTTAAAAATATATCATTTTTTCACTGTAGTCATCAAGTAGACGGCAGCATCCTTTAAATAAACATCTTTTCAAACCTTCAACTTTCATGACATCTCATGAACCTCCAGTTTATATGGATGAAGATGATGACAGATCCAGTTTTCACAGCCACATGGATACTGCAGCAGAAGAGGAAGTATCGGTATGTCATTTAAATCAGTCAGAGAATGCCTTGCTTACTGTCATATTAACCTTGTTTAATGAATAGTATGAGAATAAAGCACCTTTGCCATAAAATAAGTATCATCAAGTATGTATTAAATTCTGGCAAGATTCATGAGCCATTTTGAGTTATAAACACATTGTTAATATAAAGGCCTCCAACTGCAGAAAATTTACACCAATTCAGGAAGGAAGTATATAAAAGAAGTAATAAACAGTTTTGTCCTGAAACAGCTCTAAAAGGTTTTAGTTGCATATTTTCAAAAAGTGACCTAGCATGAGATGAGTTTGAAAATAATATAAACTAAATAGTTATGATTCTGGTTACAGATGTGTTTTAGAAAAGTTATGTAGAGCTCTGGTAAAATTTGAATGCTATTGACATCATTGCTTTTGTCTTCCTTCATTGGCTGAATTAAGTATAGATTTTTTTTAAATCCACTTCAGAGCGTGAACTAACAGACTGAGTTGTCCAACAAGTAAATTTATGTGTTTTTAGAGGCAAATTCTAATAGACATATTAACCCAATGTATTACTACATCGTGTAGTGTTTCACTTTCCTAATTATCACATGCAATAATATAAGAATTTAGACATACGTCTTTCCCGCTTCCATGTAGAATCATAGAGGAACTATATCCTACTGCTAGGATCCTGAACAAGTTTCACAGCTGGTGTGAATCAGTGTGGCTTTACTGTGCTTAGACTGAAGAACCTGGATTGTTAATTTTTTTTTTTTGGTGAGCTTAGTGACATTTTGTATGTGAAAAGCTTGTTGCATAACAGAAGTATTAAGCCATCCAGTATAGGTCAATTCATTTTCTTTATTGACTTTTTTATATACACTGCATTATCTTCCTTAAATTACTAAATTTGCTGACCTATTACCCAGTCTTAAATTCCATCTTCAGTCATGTTCTGTATTCTCTCCCTGATGGTCTTTTGGTTCATCTAGAGACAGTCCTGATAACTTCACATGTTACAATAAGAACCTTAAAAGGCCTGGAAAGAAAAATAAATGTTAGGGGACATGCAGATTACTACTATTTATCTTAATGGAACTGTTTTTGAGCAAACATTCTTTTGTTCTGTATTGGTTTTAAATACATATTTTCTAACTGTTCTGAATATTTTCCTAAAACATTTTGATTTTGCCATGGTGTCCTAATTCTCATAAATGTGGGCACCATAAATCAGCTGGGATTCATTTTAATTTGGATAGAAGTTGCTGGTTTACATTTTTGCAATGATAATGGTGGACTCGTGACCCTCCCCTACCCTTTTTTTTTTTTTTTTTTAATATATATTTGGCTTAATCTTTTCTTTCTTCACTAGTGCATCATTTCCAGATGGATATATTTCTGGCTTGCAGTAATGTAGAAAGACACAGGTGAGCTCAGTTACCAAAAAGATCCCCATTATCAGTGCAAAATGGAAGCAATTTGGAAGAAAAAAGAGATCATGAACTGTATTCAAAATGAATGTATAGGATTCTGTTATAATGTTTAAAGTTAGGTCTCTTAGTGACAGTCACTGTCTTGGAGAAAAACACTTTGCATCAGCATGGTGAAGAGATTGAGTGTAGCAAGAAAATTACAGGAAAGGTTTTCTTTGACATCTTTACAATGGAAGTACCAGATGCTGTTCCCTTGTAAAGACAGTAGGTTTTGCCTGGTTATTACCAGTCAGCTTGACTGGCATAACAGTTCGTGAAAAACTACTTCAGTATGAGTTATTCCCAAGTAAAGGCCCTCTATTCTCAACAGAGTGAATTTACTTTTCAGTTACAATTACTTCATTTTGTGAGTAGTCTAGTTGTTCTAAAATACAGCTACTTACTATTCTAGAATTAAGTGTCCACACAGGGAGCTATTATAGCATAGTTTATTCAATATACAGTTATTTTGTGCCAGGCAGTTTTTCTCAGAAAAACTTCTGAGATTTGCACAGAAGGTGAATCCCTGTTTTATATTAAGAGAATGTAGCTTATCACCACACAATTTATTCATGTCGTTTAATCCTGACTTTCCTGTACGCTTGCAGTCTAGTCCTTTATATAGGTTCATAATTACAATTAAATAATTGATAAGGCTTTTAGAAATTTAACACTTAAGAGCAAGACTTTTCCTCAATTACTTTAATAAACTTATTAAATAATACAGTTTTGTTAATCTTCACAGGTTTGTAAAAATAAATTTAAATTATGTATGTAGGCTACCTTAGAAGAATTTTGATTATCTTGTAGTTTTCTGTAGCTGAGTGTTCCTGTCAGTATGGGATCTGAAAACCTCTCTACATCAGTAAAGACTTGTCGTCTTTGAAAACAGCTGATACCTACCAAGTACAGCTGCTACAATTAAATAGCCATCTTGAGACAAGCATCTGAATTAGAATGAGAGGTTCTGTCTTCTCATAACATAGAGGAAGAAGAAAATTGGATGAGAAAAAATAGAAATGGTGTGTTTCTTTAAAAAGAGGGAACCATGTGTTGTTAATCTCTGGCAGAGGGGTATGCACCAGCCTGTAGGGATACAAACTTTTTCATAATTTAGGAAAAATAGGAATCTGTTTTCTTAAGATTTTAAGAGACAGCATGAAGTAAAGGGATGAAGGAGTTGGATAACTCTGAAACTTCTATTCTTTCAGTCTTGCAATGATGCTTCTCATCACTTTTTATTCTTACAGGTAAAGGTGAGAAGTTAATACTGTTAAGATTGACTGTCTTCAAATAAAAAATATATATAGTGGAAGCTTGGTACTGTGTTGATTTATGAGTCTTTTAAAAATCTGAGTGTGCAAAAATTCTTAGAACTAAAAAGTTTTTGGGTGTCATTTGTTTTATTTTTACAGCTTTGAAAGTACTTCAGAACAGTGATCATAACTATCCTTTAAATAGTATTATTCTATACCATTCTGCAGAATCATAAAGTGAAAGATTGATTAACTTGATGAAACTGATCTGAAGTATCAGTTCTCAAGTATAATATCTGTTGCCAAGTATTTAAAACTAAAATAAAATAAGTTTACCTTAAACAAAAGCTGAGTCTTTTATTGCAGCTGCCATTTTACCCACAATGTATGGACAAATGGATTACATGCAAATTGCAGTTAGACATCCAAGATGAGAAAAAACCTAGGAATTAAAGTCAGGCGCTGCTTTCTGCTTTATACAAGAGCTAAGCTATTCACCAGAAGAAACTTGTTCATAGGATAATGTGGTTTTTGTTTTAATGCAAATAATAAAGTATAAATAATACAAAATAAAATGTAAGTTAGCTGTATGCACTGTCTTGTGCAATGGTTTTAAAAATCATTTCCCAGTATGTTTCTTAGTTAGAATATACTGCCAGAGTTTTCTCAGTTATTATTAATCATACCTAATGATTTATGGAATATATGTCTTACTAGTTTTTATGTTCCTAAAGTAAGGAATGTTTCTCTTATTTTTAACCATGAACAGGATGAAGAGAGTATTCCAATAACATACCGAGAGTTACCTGAATACAAAGAGCTGTTAGAGTTTAAAAAATTGAAGAAACAGAAACTCCAGCAGATGCATGCAGAAAGTGGATTTGTCCAGCATGTGGGATTCAAGGTGAGTTTAAGAGATGTTCTGTTACTTGGTGGATTGTGGAAGTTTTCAAAGAACATGGTTTGGATTTCCCCAGAAGGCTTTGTTTAATTAATCAAGTTTGGTTCCTTTGTTCTTCCTCACAGTGTCTGCTTTCCCTCATCCTCTTTAATAAAAACAACCCAAGTAATTCACTCTTTCCAATAGCTCAGGTTTCACTGAAAACTGGTACTATAGGAAAATTAATAAGCATACTGTCTTTTCCTCACTTGTATTATGAAAATACAGCTTTAGAGCCTTGTTAAATCATTGTAGAATCCATTTGACACTACACTCTGTTTTGACAATAATTCATTGATGATAGTTTCCTGATTATGAATTTGGAGTCATTTTGCTTACACCTGGGGCAAGAGAAAGGACAAAGATTTTGAATGAGAACAGTAATAGATTAATAATCTTTCTGTTCTGTGGCAACTTTCCAATCCTATCAGGTAATAACTTGCAGAAGTTGAATCGAGGACACAAAACAATGGTTACTTGAAATGAAGAAAAGAAACATTAAGTTAAACTAATGTGTTGTCCAAGTATCAACCATTAATAGTTGACATGAAAGAAAGAGTATTCTCTAAATTATATTTTCTAGTTTGCAAGGCATTTTTTTGTGTAACTGGTGGCTGTGTTGGAACAGTTTCTTCACCTTGTTTAGTGTTATGCAGATACATTTATTTTCTAATACCCATTTATATAAGAATGCAAAGATAGTTTAAAATTCAGTTCAAAATGACTGGAAAATTAAGACAGCCTTGTCAGTTGACACTGATGGACTTAGTCATGTTGTTAGACAACCAAGGCACTTTTTATTTTTGCCTCTTTTTTTTTTTTTTTTTTTTTTTTCAGTTAGCATGGTGTGTTTGGTTTTTTGTTTGGGGGATTTTGGGGGTTCTTTTGTTTTTTTAAGTTAGCATTTTTTCCCCCCAAAATCAAAACTGATCAGGCAGACTAGACTTCTAGGTAACAAACTAGTTGCTTTTTCTACAAAAAATTACTCTGAAAAGGAAATTGGTATTATTCAGTGTCAAGCATTCCAAGTTTGAAAGCTTCTTTGCAATCTGAATTTTATTTTATTATGCATTACAGTAAACTATTAAATTACATGATTATATACTATTTTCCCTCAGGAGTGCTGCCTTGCTCAATACACAGGCTGGACAGAGCTCACCTGATAAGCAGCCATTCAGAACACTTTTGGTTCTGCATGGCCTTCAGCCTCATTTACTACACATTATTCACACTCTACTTTGAATATTGAATTATTGAATCCCTTGTGGGCTTTTTATGGCTTTCATTGCTGTAATATCAGAGCACTTTGCAGGAATTTTTTTTTCTTAGGAAATAAAAGGCATGGAACTATTTCTGTTTCACAGGGGAGAAGGAAGCTGGAGCACAGAAATTAATGCCAAGGGTTTCTACTTTCTTGGTTCTCATTGAAATAACTGGAACCAATTTTTATTTTTTATATTTTTAAAGTATTTGACATTATTCTGAACTTCATATTTTCAAAGAACAGCTCTGAGGTATGCTTAGTCCCTCCTCATTATCAGCCCTCAAACTCTGAAAGCCATCTGTGGAAGGAAGGGATACAGCTGTGACAAATCTGTTTGTAACCCTGAGTGGATTCATTGTGGCCAGAAATGAGCTGCTGTGTGAGTGGGTTTCACAGATGCTGTGAGAGAACTTCAGGTTCTGAAGGAGGATGAGCTATGGGAGCACAGGCTTGTTTCCCACATTTCTTTCTCCTTTTCAGTCCAGTCTCTGCAGTACTCTTCATAGTTTAGATTTTTTTAAAATTTCTTTTCCCATTTTGAAAAGTTCTCTGAGTCCCATTTTCCAGGTTTCCTTTTTTTATCAAATAATTTTGCATTTTTGCCCCCCTTCCCTACCATCGTCAATTTTTCATCCAGTCTTGATGTTTCGTTTATATTTTGTTTCCTCCTCTTGATGCCAGGCTCTTTTTGGGCTTAGCTGCTGTTGTGTTGTCCCTGATTTTTCTCAGGGCATTAGTTCTTGTCTTCTTGCTCAGCCTTAGTTTTAGACTTCTGTTCCCTTCCCTGAAGATGGTGTCCCACTTCCTTCCCAGCCACCTGGCTTTTAGTTCCAGCCCACCTACAATGCGTTACTGTATTTCCTGAGTTTGAAAGTGCTTCGGTCTGACCTGTCATGTCCTGATCTGCAGCCCACCAACAGTCTCCCAGCAAACTCTACTGGTCTAGTCTTACTGCTTTCTTCTGCCATGGAAAGTGGGTCTATATTTAGACATTTCATGTGGTTGGACTTAAGCTATAGAAACATCGTGTCCATGTATTGTGTCACAGCAGTTCTTACAGCCATGCGAGGATGAGCAGTGACTGCAGGCAGGACTAGGTCTGCTTTTGTTGAGCAGGAGGATAACGTCAACATGGAGCATCTGGGGAGTGGGAACAAAAGCAAGAGAAAGACTTATCGATCCTCAGGGCTCTGGAGGGCCTCTCCTAGAGTCTGAGGACTTCATCATGAATACATTATGGTCTGTGGTGAGAAGAATTCAGCTGTGTGGGCTGGCAATAATCGACCTACATACACGTCTTGCTGTATGGGGTAGTGGTATATACTGTTGGTGATGTAAGTGGTTACTGTTGCTGTTTTCTCAGTGCTCTTCCATCTGCTTCACAGTGTGATAACTGCGGAATTGAACCTATCCAGGGTGTTCGGTGGCACTGCCAAGACTGCCCTCAAGAAATGTCCTTGGATTTCTGTGATTCTTGTTCTGACTGGTGAGCAGCATACCCTTCTACTTGTTATTTATAATTAGCTTGAATCTCTCTATGTGGCTTAACTGCTGTGTGTGTTGGAAATCTTTGCTCCAGCATAGGACACATCCTGTGTTGGGTAAAGTGGAAAACACTTTAGCATATATTTGTGGGATATATATTTTGTAAGCATGTTCTGGATGTAGAAAATCTTTTTTCTTGATACAGTGGACACGCAGGTTTGGTACTGTTAATTAGAGGGGGAAATTATGCTTCATTAATTAATTGGTATCAAGTTTGTTATAAATCTGTTAATATGATCACTGTTTCTGAAAGTTAAAGATGAGGAAAATATTTTACTTTTAAACTGTTATCTTTTTCTTTCCCTTGCAGTCTGCATGAAACAGAGATTCATAAGGAAGATCATCAGTTAGAACCTATTTACAGAGCAGAGACATTTTTAGACAGAGACTACTGCATGTCCCAGGGCACCAGTTACAATTATCTTGACCCAAACTACTTTCCAGCAAATAGATGACATGGGAAGCAGATCTACCATCTTGGGCTTACTATCCTCTTTGAAAAATAACAATGGCACCATTGTTAATTCTGTGCACATTTTGGAAAGACTCTGCTTTCCCTGAAATGTTGCTCACAGCATGACAGCTTCCTGGGTGTACTTGTCAAACTACAGCTTTGAGCTGTCATGGTTCTAGATCACTGAACAGCAGCTGAACATTCCTAGTGTGCAGAAGGTTTCACTGGGAGACTTTTCTTTCACCACATTAGTCATGTTTAGGTGGTGAATCTAAACACAAAAGAAAAACGTACAAAAGGGTGAGCCAGAAATGAGAGCACACATTAAAGATAGAGTAAATTCCAAAGGCTTTGAGGAACTTGGTTATAATGAGATCCAGAGGAGATGAAGTATTTATATAAAAACAGTTTAGTAGCTTGCAGTTTTGTTGTGAAATAGTTTTCAGCACAGTAACTGACTTCTTTAGGCAAGGTTTTAACCAATGACAGTGTTTGCTTCTAGGATGTACTCTAAAAAATACTCACTGTCTCAGCAATGGTTGGTTACAGGCCTTTATTAAATCGGAGCTGCTTAATCACATTGACTTTGAATTTCTTTTTTTTTTTTTTTTTTTTTTTTTAAACCACGATGAACTCTATTTACCAACAGTGAAGCACTACAGGGGGCAACTGTGGCATTGCTTCCTTAACCAGCTCATGGTGTGTGAATGTTATAAAATTGTCACTCAGATATATTTTTTAAATGTAATGTTATATAAGATGATCATGTGATGTGTACAAAATATGGTGAAAAGTGCCAGTGGTAGTAACTGTGTAAAGTCTCTAATACTCAACATTAACTCCTTTAAAATAAAATACACAGCCTTCTGCCTCTGTATTTGGAGTTGTTAGTGCAACTCATCAAAGAAAACTGCCTAATATAAATCATATATATGGTAATAATTTTTCCTCTTTTGTAGTCTGCACAAGATCCATGAAAGATTGTATTTTTATTACTATTTAAACAGTGATTAAATTTAGCCTGAGCAGTGAGCAAGGGTTCACATGCGTTCTTTTATACTGCTGGATTTTGTTGTGCATCATTTAAAACATTTTGTATGTTTCTTCTTATCTGTGTATACAGTATGTTCTTAAATAATGTTCAATTGTCAGGAGAACTGTGAGAAATAAACTATGTGGATACAGTCTGTTTATATATAGAATGCTTGCTGTGACTTCCTTTCTGTGTAGTTCTGACTTTTTAATCAAGATGGAAAACATTAAAAGGACATTTTAATACGTCATACAAATATTCACTATGCAGACCTGCAAGATGCCCAGCGCCTTCCTCTGCTGTTCATTTCAGTGGGAACTGATGGTGCTCTGCGCCTACTGAAATACGCTTTGCCTTTTGCAGGATTAGCATTTTAGTTTCCTCATATCTTACTTACAGACTGTTCTTTTTCAAATTGTAGAAAATTCAGGTTTTAGTAGCCTTGGTACACTGTATACCATTGTCTGAGAAGCTTTGTAATTATTGTGACATATTTTAGTTAATATATTTTCTAATGAAATGTATAGCTTGTGATTCAGAAACACTTGATTATTTTATAACTGTAATAGATTTCCAGTTGCTTTGAAACTTGAATACTCGGAGTAATTAGCTGGACAAGAAACTCATTTGACATAAAAAGACGGCAATAAGAAGGATAATTGGCTGGCTGCACCTAATAACTTTAATTATAAACCGCTCAGTATTAAGTTTTGCAATAACTTTAGGTGTAGTTATTTTTTTGCTACAGAAAAAGAAAATTTAAGCATTTAATCTACTTAGAAGGTAAAACAGTACAGTTATTAAAACACTGAGCAAATCTCATATGTAAACATATCTTGTTATCTAGAATACTTAAATAAATTTAATAAACCTTAAAGAAATACAACACAAAACTTCACATGATGTATTTTAGTTTTTAATTGGAAAAGAGACTGCTCTGAGAGGCTCTCTAATACAGTAAAAAATGTGCTTTCCACGTCATTCATGCTGTTTATAGGAAGCTAGAGTTGGTGAAGGTGGATTATCAGGGAGAGAATCTGTGGTAATACTTGTTTCCTGTTGATATCCTGAAAAAAATTCTGGAAGAAAATAACAAAAGTACATTAGTGCAAATATTCAGTCATTGATTTAGGATAGCTTGGGAAGAACAAAAAGACATGGTACAGTTTGAGTGAGATTGGAAGCAGAAGGAGAATCTAAAGTCTGAATCACCCAAGGAAGAAGTGTCTTGGATAAGTCCTCTTTTTATTGAATATGTATAAATATTATATTTCCATATGCATGCATATACAGCTATTTCTCTTGCATACATTATGAACATAAGCAAATAGATATTTACTGCACATACACCAAATCAAGCATGGGAATTTTTTTGTTTTGTGCCACAGAAAAGACCAGAAAAAGCAGGAAGAAAAATTAAACTGAAACTGCATGTTAAATAATTTTTGTAATTTGATAAAAACCCAAACAAAAAGCAGCTGATTGTTGCCTTTGTTCCCATCCTGCACAAGTATGATACTCCACACTTTTTAACTTCTACTGTAATTAGAAGTAATAAAAAATACTCCAGGAAACCCACCCAGATGGATTTCCAACTTCATGGTAATTCCAGAATATTTAACTTTTTTTTTTTATGGAAAAATACTCCACCAGACACCTGCTAGTGCTTCAAGGCTCGGTTTAGAAAAACCTGCCTTCTCGAGCTGATGCATTCTGAAAGTCTCTTGCTTAAAGCTGTTGTACTGCAGATGTTACTGGTCACTTAATTGCACTGGTCTGGAGCTGGAGCAGCACTTCCTAGAGCATCAGAGGTAAAATGTAGGCTATAAAAGGACTCAGGAAAGACGGAACATCCAGCATATGAAGGATAAGAACATATCTAAAACAGTCCCTTAAAAATAATTGAACTAGCATTTACAGGGCAAATGCTAAGGAAGAAAAAGAAAACAGAAGAATCTGCCCTGAATGGAAAAAGGACATATTCTGTAAGCATGCTGATTTGAGCTATATTTTCAAGTCATGTACTGTGCTTTAAAAAGGATTAAACCCACATATACTGTAACAGAAATCATTACTCTTCATTTTTGTACATGTTTTATTTGTATTATGTCTTCATTACAAGAAAGGTAACTTTAAAAATCCAAATCCGCTGCATAAAGTACAACTTTGACAATAAGAGCAATCATGCAACCCACTTCAACTGAATTCATCCAGTAGTTCCAGTAAGAGGATGCAATTATATTACAGGAATGTCAAACAAGCTTTTACTTAATTGTCAGAATACCAAAGAAACTCCACAATATTTTGGTTAACCTAATGGAAATACAATGATTTTTACAGACTCTTGTGCAGATATTACGGATAAATGTCTTACTAAAGATGCAAGCAATATGAATCAAATAATCCCTGACATTTTCCTCCTTCCCCCCCCCCCCCCCCCCCCAAGTTTTGGCAGTGCCAGTACAAGACAACAGATGATGTGAGTTTTACATTTTAAATACTTCCAAAGTATGCTTTAGACATCTTCATACATTCTGGCTTATAGTCAGCTTTATATGTAGACCTTAATTAATACAGTAAAACTGCTGTTGATATGGACAATTACTGGATTGCACGTTTAACTATACAATACAATCATTATTTTCACCTCAGCTCACAAAACTGGGAAGTCGTCATTTATAACATCTTACAATTCCCAGCAGAAGACAAGGCTGCCTCAGAGATGGTGTCTGCTCCCCAATAATGGATCGACAGACTTCTGTAATACTCAACTGTGTCTTCACCTTTAATTAATTTTTCTGCTTCTTGTAATAGTGTTCCAGGGATGTGAGAAAATTTTATTTTAACTTCTAGCTTGTCTAATTCCAGCCGCCTTACAGCTGCATGTAACAGAATTTTATAGATTTTAGTCAATAAAGCCCAAGAACAAGCTAAGGGACACTGCAGAAATTAATAGTGTTAATTAAAAGAAAATAATAACCAGTGGGAAACCTGTATGCAGTAATCTTAAAGTTAATATGCTAAATAGCGAATGATGTGGTTGTAGAGCTCACTGCTGGCCAGGCACTGTCTGATTTCCAATCAAATGTATGAAATCATGAAATACAAACCAGAGCTACTGTTCACCGTGCTGCTTTTAACCCATGAAGAGCAAACAACCAGTAAAACAATATACAGTTCTTAGCATTAGCATACAGAGCACTTTCTATTGAGTGTATTGTCAGAACAGAGAAAAAAGATTGCATCTAAAATAACATACCACATGCACAAATTCCAGATGCCTCTCAAGAAAGCAGTATTGCTTTGAACAGCATTTTAACCATGACTGTCAAGTGCATGTGAGGTGAGGCTGTGTACACGCCATTACTGCATTTCTGTTGAAAAAGAAAATGCCTCTTCCTCTTACAGAAAAGAGTCAATTGTCTTGCAGACTTCCAGAAAAACATTCTCGTGTGTTCCTTCTGCATCAACCTGTGAAGCAGGCAAAAACCATTAGTTTTGATTAAGTTACAAAGAATTATCTCGGAAGCTAAACATTGGCACAAAGAAAAAGGTCCAATATAAATAAAAGCTGTTCTGTTTCGCGTTACAAGCATTCTAATGTAGAGGAGCAGCTTCTACAAAACAAATTATTCACTGTTTCCACAGATTTATATGAGAAGGTTCTGTAGGCTCCATTGTCTGGAATTAACATTATATGTTAATCAAATGAAGGAGCTTATGCTCTTTCTCCTAAGTACTCATGTTTTAAAGTATAATTACACCTTTGGTATACCAAACAGTTTCCAGAGATTTTTAGAAATTATTTTAACATGTAATACCCTCCAAAAGAAACCTAACAGAGTAACTTCGATATCATACTGTTAATGAGATGAATAACACTGACTTGTAAATTTGTTTCTTGTCATCATCTAAAGTGCCAAAGTATGTAATGCTATGACTGACCTAAAAGCTTTCAAATGGCAGTAACTTAGCAAGGTTGTGTGTTCCCGTGGATTTCTATGTGCAGGCTTGGTGGATTGGTTCTGGTTTTACGCCGACCTTTGGGCAATGCATGTTTCATAGTGGCACTAGTTTTGTTGTGCAGCAACTCGCTTTCATTGAAGAAATCTTTAACACCCCAAAGATTCTGTTTTGGCCACAGGTTGTCCAGGCTGTTCAAGTTACTCTGCATGACTGGACTTCACGAACAACACCACCAATTTATTCTCCTACGCTGAGGAATGGAGCACTGCATTTTAGCAATGAGGAATTATGTTTGTAGCCAGTAATACTTCTGTACGTTCCCTAGAAGATGTAATGTAGCACTGAGCTTTGCTGAGCTATGAGTTTCAAGCCCATCCCATGCAGGAAGTGTCGTGCAGGTCATTACTTGAGGAAGGAGAGCTGGCTTTTGCCTTCACGGTAGTGCCACAAGCAGCTTTCATGCTGGCTGTGTGCACCGCACAGATTGCCTCTGCTGATTATTCAGTTCCTCTCAGACACCTGGTGAGAGCCTTGATTCTCTATCAAAAGCAAGCACCCTCTCTGCTTCTTCATACTTTGTCTTTCATGTATGCATGCCATGGACTTTACACACATTTAAATGGACCTATGACAACTTTGCTAAGGCCCGTTTTTCTGAACTGTGTGCTGCATTTTCATCTCCAAGTTGCTGACTAGGATGTCAAACAATTGTAATGTTTGAAGGGGACATTCCTGACCGTCATATTTTCTGCCACCTCTTTGTTCTGCAGGAGAAAGGACAGACTTTCAAACTCCAAAAAATGTATTTTTGAAATAGGACATGAAATTCTTCTCAGATACAGCTTTGGCTTGCAGACAGCTCCTGTACAGTCTGACTGCACTCAATGTACATTTAAGTCCCTCAGTGCTAAGTCTTGTGTGGGAGTCAGCAGCTGCTCCTTGCAGAGATCCAGAAAGGGATCTCATTCACACTCTCTAGCTTGGTTTTGCTCTTGGTGGCATCTGCAGATGCTGCGACATTTGGTCCCTTGTTGCATCCTGTCGGAAGTGCTGGCACATCCAGCCAGTCCACCTCCACACACAGCAGTTCCAGCACTGGAAACGACCAGCCTGGCCAACCTTCAAGGAGCCACGCCTGACTGGGTCCAGTTGCCTCGGGCTCACTGCAAAGGTAACTTACAGTCTGAGCTGAACTACCCTCTCCTCTCCTGGTAAGCTTTCAGGAGCACAGTTCTCTTGCTTCCCTTGCTGTCCGTCATGTTGGTGTTTGCTGACATTGCTGCTTTGTGTAATGCTGAAGCACGCACATGCTGGAATAGCTTGTGAAGCAGCATGTGGTGCCTTAGAACTTAGGTCAGTTCTCAAACAAGGGCTGCATGTCTTTCAGAAGCTTTCTATGCGACAGAAACAAAGGGTTTGAGGGGGATACCTACGAGTAGCAAAGAGAAAAGGGGAATGGTGAACCATTCTGGGCCAAATGCGTGCCTTCTCCAGGTACAATAAAACTAGCAACTCCCATCTCAGCTGCTATAAAGTGGCTTGTTTTGTCTGTCTCAGCTGCCAAGACACCTATTTTTATACGGCTATCCCACAGGAAATACACTTCACACAGGGTGAAGACCACAGCCATTTTACAGCTCTCTTATCAATATATATTTTAATTATCTCTTTGTTCCATAAATACATTTGCACTGGCTAACTGATCTAACCTAATCAGCACAGCTGATTGCTATTGGCTTTTCAGCAACCTCTTCTAGAACTGGGACTAATACTCAGGTCTAGATCTAAGCAGTCATGATGAAGAATTGGGTTTATAAGCATGGAAATTGTCACCCCTTTATGACTGGCTGGAATGCTGACTTCCTAACAGTCACAGTAAAATATGGATGTGCATGACTAATGACAGCCCCAGTGCTTCCCATGCCATCCTCCTAAATAACAAAGGCCCAATTCATAAAACTAACTTAAAGTCGTGGCACAGAACTAACTTAATGTGACAATAACTCACAGCTAGTACCGCAGTAATTCAATGACACTCTTTGCAGCTCCAGGAGAGAAAAATGTGTAATTTTCTTTCTCAGATTATAATAAGACTCATAAATTAGAACTGTTTTCAAGGTTATTTAAGGCTACTGTCTTCTCATAAAAGCAAGATCCAGATGCAGTTTTCCATAGTGCTTCCAGATCTGAAATGCCACTATGGCTTTAGGTAACTGCAAATACAGAGAAATTTAATGAGTTCATATGAAAAATGGCTGCAGTAATTATCTCCATAGTACAGTGGTGCTCCTTTTGGCATTAAAACCAGCCAATTAAATTTTATGTCATCAAATCTCCATTTGTCGTAGGTTTGGGGATTTAGAACCATAAACATATACTGCCACTAAGAAAATACCTGATTATCTGTAGAGGGGATGGCTGAGGACCACCATTTTCAACAAGGCAGACTGAGATGCTGGAATAAACTCACTAGTTAGAAGATTCTTATCAAAGGTCAGTAAAGTTAATCTGTGTTGCCACTAACATTTATACCTTTGTCATTAAAAAGAGTGTTAAAAACTTCTCTGAGACAGCACAGTACCTGGATCTCAGAGCAACAGATCAAGCTGTCTGGAAATCCAGTGGAAACATGCTGCCTCGATACCTACTCACATTTGACATGAATTTACTGCTGTGTTTTATGTATAATGCCCTGATAATGTTTCTGATGTATATTTCTAGACTGGTGTCTTATCTAATGGGTCACAAGCCACCAAGGGCAGTGACATAGAAACTCTTGTCCCTTTGTTCCCCACCTACTTACCTACCAGGGTTAATGATTCTCTGCCAACATTTCAAAAGATGGAACTAAATTACATACCTGCTATCACTATTACCATTATCACTTCTCTAAAGGGAAAAGCACATATCTGCCCCTCCCCAGAGACATTTCTATCAGAGGATCGGCATGAGAAGACTCAGAAATGGAATATCATGAGAGGGTGGATGGTCGCTTGTTCTTTCATAATGGTTACAGAAAATGTTTGTGATAAGAATCCAGTAACTACTGCTTAACCATCATGTGACTTCAACTGATTTTAGAAAGAAATGTTAGAACAACACTGTGAAAAAAGAAAAAGGGAGAAAGAAAAAGAAGGAAAAGAAAAAGAAAGAAAAATTTTTTAAAAAATGCATTTTGGTCGAAATTTGTAGGCTAAGCTTCCACAGCTTGTGATCTGAAATAGTGAAGGGTTTTGCCCAGCCTTGAAAATCCTCTGCTCCGGACTGCCTACCTTATTTGTTATACTTTTCCTCAGATGACTTTGAACAGGGAACCTGTATTTAAGACACCTACTAGATGTCTTATGTTACCTAGATAGGTTCGGTTTTGTCTTGCTTGACTACCAATGCATTGCTCTTCTCTATTACTTATTACCCTCCTACATACTGTCACTTGAAAACAGCTTTAAAAAATGAGTCAGATATTAAAAACAATCAGGTTTTTTCCTCCCTTTCTTCTGAATTGACAGAGGGCCATATATTCAAAGGTATTTACATTTAGCCACGTTAAAACACAAGTAGGTGCCTACTAAATTTTCAGATGCACTTTGTCCAGCTGCCTTGGAAATCACTGAGAAATAAATTTAGAAACAACAGCATCTACCTGCTTATTACAGCTACCATAGTGCATTTCATTTCATTTCATTAATCTGAAACATCTGATTCCCACAGAATCAGGCAGCTTGAAACTGTTTTTGTGAGTAGTGCTTTCAGTCCTTGCACTTCCAGTATGAGTTCTTAGTTTAATACTACCCGCCTGCTGCCCTTAGCAGCAGGTGGATGTTCTGTAACTGACTATGAAAGAAATTATGGAATATTAAACAATATTCCCAAAACATTATTTTTTAAAAATTAATTGGAAATTTTCTAACTTATTGTTAAACATACTTTACCTTCCACAACACAGTTTAGAAACTTAACGCCTTAGCAGAAAAGTGAGCAGAGGACCCTGTCATTCTTTGCCCTTCATTCTTCAGTCAGTTAATCTTCCCTTGTAAATACATCCCCGTGAGTTACATCACAGTTCTTCATCTCAGCTGGGTGTCTGGAAGGATCACTATTATTTATTCCTGTCAGGTTCACAGATGTTTCATCTGCACCCAAAGTCTACACCCTTTGTGCATGCCTCATGCTTTCACTGCTGAACAGAAACACTGACAGGTAATCTTGGTCAAAGGAAAATTTCAGATAGAGTTCTGATCTTTTGGCAGCTTTATCAGGTCAATGTTCTTGTTCAGAGGTCAGTGGAACGGAAAAATGCTCCATTTAAAAATACTATATTAGTTATTTATGAATGCATCTGTGCACAATAACTCTAGGTTTAGAGAAGGTCATAAAATTCTCATTGATTAAAATGGGAATGATGTTACAACCATACACCTTTGTCTCTTCTGTGTATGTAAAGCAAAGAGAGAATTCCTAATGACTGCAGAGGAAGCTAGGTCAGACGAGTTTTTCTGTCTCTATCATGTTTATTAGGTACCTAGCATCTGTGCCATAACACCCATTCCAATGCAGAGAACAAGTGTAGTCTCAAGCACACCCTGATATGGCGTGACAGATCGGTTCCTCCACTGAATGCTCATCCAACATCTAATTCCCACACCAGACCTTTTGCTTTGTTTTGCCCAGGGCTGAATTTTACTTTCCATACTTAATCTGCCTGTTTCAGGACTGAAAACTTTCAGGCTGGATAGGACAAATTAAACACGTACCACCGTTGCCATGTGCTGTTCCCAATCTGTGGAAAAGTTTGCCTATCCCTAAATACACTTAAAATGGACACATCAAATAATACCAATATGCCAACTAAATTTACTTGTTAGATGAGTCTATTTAACAATTCTGATTTTCTTCTCTGTGACAAAGCAAGGACTGCATGCTACAGTTAAGCCCTACAGGACATATTCACTCATGCGATTAAACACTATTTCACCTACAATTATTAGTGGTGTTTAGTCACACATTGCAGTAAGATGACTAGAAAAGGTTAATGCTGAATCTTCATGGCAGTTAGGTGGGATTTAGACTCTTAATATTCTTCTTAAAAACCCAGCATCCACTCCTCTGAATTCTTAAGAATGTGCCTGGCTGGAATCTCAAGGGACATAAAGCTTACATGAGCCTTCCACTGCAGAGCTGTTTCTGTTGAAAAAACAAGACTGGGCAGGAATAACTTTCCAGAAGAAGACAACTAAAGGTTCTTTCAGACCCTTCTCTTCCCATCTTAAACAGCTTCTCTTCAGATGCTTTCACCATCCCTTATCCTGGGATCACAGACTGATCTGGATCTGTGAACAGCACCTTCAGGTAAGACATCACTTCCTTGAAGCTACTGGATCCCACCAGCTTTGCCTCTGGTCTGTAGTTATATGAAAGTCCATGCATTATTTTAAAAATCTCACTAATGTAGATGAGATAATGTATTTTAAGGGGCCTTCAAATCAACACGTGTAAATTAATTTTGGTGGCTTTGCCTGAAATGGATTAGGAAATATATACACAGTTCTTTCAGTAAGCAGAATTACAGAGGCAGTAGCATCTTAATGGAGCGTTAACATCTTCAACCAGCACTAGTCAATGCTGGAGAATAATAAAACCCACTTAGGAATGAACAGATTCCCAAAGCTAAAAATATGTGGTGTTATAAGTAAAATCAAGAGGAAAAATATTAAACATGTTAGACTGCCTCTAGGTAAAATCTCAGTCTTCTGTGTATATATATGATATTACAAATAACAAAACCCAAGGACTATTTTAGCCTAGCCTATGCACAAAAAAATGCAGTCAGAAGTATTACTGTTAGTTTTTCTGCTTTCCACCTGAATTTATTTTATTCATTCAGATAACATCAGAGTGGCTGCTAATGTCAATGCTTAGCAGGATGTAAAATATGTTGCTATAAATAAGAAACTAACCCTGCTTTCTGGGAATTGTAAACTTCCCCTTTACTCTCTGCTTTGTTCAACACATGCAGCTTAAACCTGTTCACTGCTAAAATAGCTTTTAAATGGTAAACCAAGTGTCTGTTTTCTCTAAATTTCCCACATAGCTCAGTTATACATTTTGTGTTACCTAGTTCTCCTTATTTCAAAACAGCTGTTGACCAAGTCTTAACTGTTCTGTCTTTGTCTTTATTCTTCAAATTGTTGAACCAAATAATGTGTAGATTTGCAAGATGTGCATTTACAGGATAATAATACAGGTTGGAAAGAACCTCAATAGGTCTAGTCCAATCTCCTGAGCAAAGAAGGACTGGGCATGGGAAGGATGCCACTATGCCAGACACTATGTTTGAGCTGTGTCATTGACCACATCAGACTGTATCGTTAAACTCTTTGAGTTCATTTATCCAGGAAAATTGACTATAAACATTTCCTAAACAAGTATTCCTTTCAGAAAATAAATTACTTTGTTTCACAGTGTGTAGCATATTTCCAACACTAATTTTTTTCTTTTTTTTCTTTTTTTTTTATTACAGCACTGTCCACTGCAGAACTGATAGGGATTGTCTGGATCAGAATAGCTATTGAAGTCAATTGCCCTGTGCAAAAAAATGCTCAGACCTAGTTTTCCACTTTCACTATAGGTACAAAGTAAATTTTAAAACAGATTTCCACAACTGTTCAATAACAGTTGGTCAAAAAAATAACTTCTCTCACCCATGAACAATAAAACATTAACATGCTTCTTGTATGAAAACTACATTTGCTCCTGCTCCTTGCTGTACAGGCACCAGGGCTGCAGGCTTGTACCCACGGCTGGCTGAGGGTGACAAGGATAGACTTGGGAGGATTAATTTTAAAAGCCTATCTCTGCTGAGTATTTTGGCAGCGTTCTCTCAATGCTGATAAATAACTGAACACATCTACATCGTAAGGGCTGGGGGCGGGGGGGCATCTCCCTGCTTAAATCCATAATGGAATCACATCTTTGATAGCACATGTGTATTTTATCAGCTTAGTGAAAAGTAGATGAGGTAGACATTTCAATACAGAGTACCCGGGTTCACGAAAAACAGAGCATGTTTTTCAACCTTAAAAGGACATTTTCCATTATAGTGTTTATAAAGCTGATTTTATAGAGCTTTCATACCCAATAGTTCCACCCAAAAGATGGAAGTATGTTGAACACCTACATTCATCAGAAGGAAATACAGACAATGTAGATTGTACGAAAGCCAGTGTAAGCACTGATCAAGCAATGCACGAATATTTTCTAATGTAGCAATGCACAATGTCAGTTCCCCCAAAAAATAATGATAAAAGAGTGCAAAGCACATATCCAGTTCTGACCCACAGACTCAGCAAGTCCCTTAAGGAGCTAGCGAGCTATAAGCTTTCAAGAAAAGACTGCATGTTTTGCCACAGCACAGATTATATAGGAGATGGAGCAGAAACTTGCAGCAGAAGAATTAAGGAAGGGCAAGGAGAGTCTATGTCAAGTGAAATAAGGCAGACCATGGATGCACAATCTGTGTGCAAGTATTTAGTGTAGTTTAATTTTCTCTGGGACTGTCACTTCCCTAATGCTTCAAAAAGGGAAACACTGTGGTAGGCGCAGCTCGCTGGAGCAAGATCTTAGAGATATAGAGAGCTCCCTTCTCCTTTGCATCACACTGTGTTGGTGTATTTTGTATTGTACTGAATACTTAATTAGTCCCATCTTTGCAATGTTGGCAAGGTAGGTTTTCAAAGAAAATACAAATAAAACCAGATAATCGTCTTAAGCTTAAATAAGAAAAGTAACTGAGGATTTTTTTTCTGCCAGTCTAGAGTTTGCCTTCTGTACACTTATCATGGGGTTACCAAAGGACACAAACTGGGACTATCCCTTTGACTACCATTTTTCTCAGGACTGTGTTATTTACTCTGTTCTCAGGTCAGGGCATGGTTGCATAATGTAGCTGCACGTTTCTTTCAGGAACTTTGTAGAGGAGAAAGGTTTGGGATATGTGATTTGCATGTTTGCTACAGCCTCCAGAAAAAAGCTCCCATAGTATTTCCAGAAACTCTTACTGTATTCTTTCCCTTTTGGGACAAGAAGGATCAATAGGACTAGATCTTTCTGTAGCTGAACACAAGAGACAGTTTGCCATGACAGAGAAGAGAAATGTATAAAAGGAAATATAAGTGTCCCATGTAAATGAGTTTACAGACGTGCCAGTATATACATTGGCTAATTGCACTGACGGATTTTTTCTTGCTTCTCTGTAAACTATTGATTAGAGAATAAAAAGAATGCTTTAAATATCACTTCCTGAGCAGGTGCAAATGGAGGTACTTCACTGAAATTAATATAACTATGTCATTTATTCCAGAAGAAAGATCTTTCTCTTGTGCAGATCTGTTTTATTTCAGGATACATACTGTCAGTTTTGTAAATTTAGCTAAAGAGTTTTGGATTAACATAATCTTTCATACTAATTCTGAAAGCCCTTATATAGAAATAAATCCTAATACTTAAAGAAAAGCTCTCCAGCATTAATGTTTAATAAGAGATTCTGTACAGATGAGGTAGTGATTCAGGATATGTTCTCAGACTCAGGATAAATTTATGTTTTTATTCTTTCAAATTGTACTGTGGAACTCAGAAGTTTATAGAAGTTGCAAACAAACCAGAGAAGAGTAAAATGAGAACAAACTGGAAAGTGCAGAAACTAATACAGCTCATAAATGGTGTCATGTCAGTATTTTCTGAATATTGCTCATATCACAGAAATAAAAAGCAATAATTGAATTAAAAAGATCAAGCAATTTACCTTGCATAACTGTGTCTTCCTTTCATAGTATGCAATCACAGGTCTTGATGCTTGGTAATAGCTTTTGATTCCTTCCTTGATAGTTTCAGCATTATCAGAGTACTGACTGCTCTGATTTCTCATCAGAAGGCGACTGCTCATGGTTTCTGCAGAGCAGTCCAGGCAGACCACAAGTTTTGGTTCCCCAATCTACAGACAAAGAAAAACAGTAAGTATTCAAACCACTGGCCTGGTAAAACTGATTTGGTTTGGATAATTTTGAAAAGAAATGCTACCAAAATAGTCATCAAGGAATTTATTAGCAAATTACTTTCATATTTGTCTATGCAGAAATTATGCTTATTGACAAACACCTCTTATTACAGCAGCACTTAGAGATCCCACTATTCAAGATCTAGGCTGTGCTTGATCAGACTCTACACATACAGAGAAAAAGAGATATGATCTGAAAAATTCTGGCTGCTTGGACTGCAGATCATCAGTTTGTTCATTATCTGCAACTGTTTGAGAAAAGCTTGATGCAAACAGCACTGGACTCAGGGAATGCTTGACATGGTTATTTTTCTAGCCTTTGCTTTGTTTAATCTGTGAAAAATACATTTACATTCAGTGAATGGTAAACTATAGCTTAGATTTTCAAAAGGCAATAGAAGGAAAAGTCCAAATTAAAGTGTTCCCACTTGAAACAGAAATGAGTAGCAACAGACAGGCTCAGGGACACCATCAAATGCTTGTTATTGGACAGAGTCACAGGAATACATTCTGTGAATTACTTTAGACCACACACTAGTTTATGTCAATATTTGCAGTGTAACTCTACATCATTACTACCCATGGCATAAAGAAAGGATGTGATATATTCCTCTGCATTTTCAAATTCGTGAGTAATTTCCAAATTCTCTAACAAGCCCACCATTTAGTGCTTTTTGGCTAGTGCCAAAGTAGTCACAAGGGAGAGTCTGCCCTTTTCTATAAAGAAATGAAATACAGATTTATTTATTTTTACTCCCAGGCCTTGGCAAATACAGTAAATAATTGTCTCTATCTACATTTGATCATAGATAGTGCAGTACTTTATGGGTGAAAAAGAACTGGCAAGAAAGAGCAAAACGTTCCTTATAACATTTTAGGAGAGACCCAAAAGTCCTGAACATAAATCCTCATAATTCTTTCCCCGAGATGCTGAAAAATATGCATGTCATTTAGCATAAATCTTGCAATATACTCTGTCAAACACCCTGCTCAGGCACAGCTTTCTCTGACACAAGCTTTTGCCTGAGCAACAACTGTTGGGCTCAGTTTAAAGGGGTAAACTCCACCTCTATCAAGTAAACTAAAGGTGTTACAGGATCAGAGAAAAGTAATGTAACAATTTTTCCATGCAGTTGTGTATTAAATTGTTCAATGATGCTCTCAGACTTTTCCTCATTCCTTCCCTTTCTATAAGGGATTTGGAGAACCCCTTTTAGGAGAAAGAAGTCTTGAGAAAAGACGACTGTTCTTCACATTAGATCTTCACATTATAAAATCATGCTTTTACCATGGCTACAGCAAAGTCTAAAGGACTGATATATGAAAATTGCCATTGCTACCTTTGTTGACAGCTCTTAAAGGAAGAAATATTCTAAAGGTAAATATTTCATGTTAGGGCTTCTGCATTTGACTGAGGATGTCTGGATTACGTTGACCTTTCTACCTTAATGACTTTTTAAGAGATAGCTGAAGCCAAGGGATTATGTCAGACAGTTCAATGACAGGCTTTTATCCATTCTTTTTTTCCACACCGCTCAGAAAACATTAATGCTATTAGCAGCAGCAGTATTGGGTTTTGGGATTAAAAAAGCCAACAAAGCAGTTTGAACAGACTTAGATCTAGAAGTTAAAAAAGATGTGGGCTTAATCAACGATTTAAACAAATGCCCTTTTTGTATAATCAGACTAGGATGGTGAGAAGTTATTTCCTCCAAGCTCCACATGAGGAATTCCATGGTCTGTTCTAAATTAGAATACAATAAATGAGGAATGATTCCTTTCATCACTTATAGTCATATCATCACCTTACAATGACGATATGAAGGAGTCTACTGACTGGCAGGATCAGATCATAGTATCTTGTTTGATAGACCAAGATTCACTTTTGAAAAATCTATATGGTTCTCTTGAAAGTTTCAATGTTGCTAGTCTCTGAAATTCAAAACATTACAGAAATGTCATTCTTCCAAGTTAAAAATTGCAGAAAGTAAACATAATGCCCCTATCAGATATTACAGCAATTTTTACTACTCTTTTTTTTTTTTTTTTTTTTTTTCCAAAATTACAGTTTTCCTGACACAATCTAGCTTAAATAATGCATGCTGTGGGGACACCTGCAGGAAGTTAAACAAGTCTAATGTATTCGGTGTTTACTCAGTTTTATTGCATATCTTCCACCTGGTGATGTGGAATTTATAATTTAATATTGTTTTATACTTTTCACATAGAAGAAAGACCAAGGAGGTAACAGAGACATGTGCTTCTCTAGAATTATGGCTAGGTAAAAGTACAGTTATATCATAGAAAGGAATTGGGCAAAACTGGCTGGAGATTAAGTTGTTTCTATATAGCTAATTCTATTGAGAGCTGTCAAGCTTTTCAGTATAAGCAGTATTTCCAATGTCTTCTAAATACAACAGCTCTTGGTTAACAACTATAATGCTTTTTTACACATCATGTAGATATTCATTTGCACTTTGCCACCATTAATTAATATAGCCTCTTTTCATTCAATTATAATGTAGGAAGAACTTCTTATCGCCCTTCAGAAAGAACCGGAAAGCACTATTTCAATAATGACTCATTTAAAAAAACTTCACAGACTTACAGCTTACAGCCAGCCAAGTTCACCCAGTGAAAACTGAAGTGGATACATGGGTACAACAGGGATGACTTAGCACATTCAAAATTATTGGTTGGGGTCCTTGTATTTTACTCCAAATATAAAAGGCAGCTCAGGACTACAGAATCTTTTCCTGCTACAGTGTCTCCAGGAACTGAAAGGGATTCTGCTTTTGCACTGGATGCATCAAGACTTGTTTGGCTGTCAATGCCTTAGTCCAGGACATGCCAATCTCTAAATCCTACTTTATAGCATAGACCAGTGTTCACAGGACATGACACATATGCCTGCCAGAAAAGCAGCACTGCTGAAATAGTTCCTCCTTCTACACAAAGTAAAAGAAATCTCCAATGACTTTTTAATAGTCTGTGGCACTTTAGTAAAGGAACTAACAGATCAACATTTCCATGAATGCTTCCATAGCAAATCCTGTTGTCCATTATTTTGTCCAGCTTCTGATGCTTAAATCTTGCTAGGCTTTTCTGGTAATCAACTAAATAAAGCAGCTAAAAGTTCAGGGAGAAAACAGATGATTCATTAAAGTTTTATTACCTTTCAAACTTGTATAGGACATTTGTGAAGTGTAATATGGTAGAATATATACTTAACTATTTCTCCTAGTTCACCACTTCTCCTAAATCCTGGCAAATTCATTCACAGGGCTTATATAGAGTATTTTCTGCAGATTGAGAAATGTACAGCTGAGACTTCTCAGTAGGTCTTAACACATGCTGCAGAAATCGATAACTCTCTGAACTGCCACGCAGTCACTTGCAAAATGCTCTTTTTATGGCTACACCACCTGTTACTCATCACAAAAATTAAATCTGTGTTTTGCTGTTTCTAAGTGGCAGCAAGGTTTAGCAGAGCTGGCTCAATAGTAAGAGATATTAACTATGAAAATACATGCTTTCATGAAACTACATCAAGTAGTGTTTGATGAGCTTTCATGAGTATAGCAGCCATCCACTAGAATTAGAAAACAGATTCTAAAAACAGTGTTTTCCACTAAGTATGAATTTATCCTGGTTTATATTAAATTTGGGTAAAATCTGACTTTACTTCTGGTATTACAGAGTCTGTGTAGGTGAAGGCAAAAGCTGGAGTTGCTATATTGATGGGATGCCAAATTTTCAGCGATCAGCAGCACAACACTGTTGGATCAGCTCTTTACACATCCCCATTGCAATCAGCTAAAGATGGGGACCCAAGCAGCATCAGAAGTACAGTCATATCTTAGTGGGATTTATGAAAGCATTATGATTATATGGTCACCTTGCTCTCAAATTCTTCTGCTTCTTTCAGCTCCCGGGGATACCCATCGATCAGGAATCCATTTGTGTCCCCTAACCTGGAAACCATGGCTTCCTTCAGTAGCTCTAGGACAATACCCTGCATTGGAAAGAAAGAGAGTTACTTGGTTAATTAATAAGAAAGACTGATACCTTTGTTTGTTACACTGACTTTAGTCCTATGCCCTTGAGAACTGCCTTGTTTTGCTAAAAGCAGGTCCTGTGAATGCAGGTGTTCTTCCCATCCTGAAGGTAGCAAGGCACTCTACTTTTTCTTCTCTCAGGACCAGCTATGCTACACAAATCTAGTGCTGCAACCTATCCAAGAGTTCCTGAAGTGACCTCTAGATAGCTGGGAATATTTCATCGTTTCAAAATTAATGTGAATACCTGTGAAACTTTGGAGTACTGTTGCAGCATTTTCCAATCTGATTGCATTTTGCTATGTCATTGATATATTACATGGAAAGTGGTAAGAGACCCCATCTGACCAAACATAGTGAAGAGCAAAGCAATCACAATCAAGCTTCAGCACAGCTTTTAGTTTCCCCTGAGCAGCACTTCCCAGTATCTTTCATTAGCAAACACATCCTATGATCTAGATGCACTTGCTGAAGACCCACCAAGAGCTGGGGCTGCGGACCTGCCATGTAGAAGTCAAGTCCAGCTGAGAATAACACACTGTCTTCACAGTCTCCATTAAACTGCAGTCCAGCTACTCTGGGATGTCAGCCAGCTCTGCAGGGAACTGCTGCAGGTATTGTAAATTAGAATAGCTGCCAGGAGGACCAGCTCTGAATCTGAAATGCAAAGCTATAAAATGGACATGAAGTTTCTGTTTCCTGTACTTATTCTTACAATTTGCAATGCATAGAACAGCATCTGTCTCGCAGGATTCCATGACTAATTTGTTGCCTATGTGAGTCTGAAATGTGAAGAAATACTGGCATAGGAAGGGGAAAGAATTGCCACAGGACTGGCAATGAGGAAACTTCTCCCTCAAGTTCCAGACTCATTTTACTTAAACAGGAATCATCAAATCTAGTGTCTTATTTCCACCCTTTTAGACAATTTACCTACTGCTGCCTTTATTTAACCATTAGGACCCCAAATAAAACTCTTGCTTACGCCAGGCACAGGTTCACCACATTCCATGATGTCTTTGATCAATTTACTTCTCTCTGATAATGATGATAACTCATTTTGAAGAAGGTCACCAGTGGACAGGTGAGTAAATCCATATTTCTTGGCTAACTGTTCGCATTGGCTACCTTTGCCAGAGCCAGGCCCACCTTTGTGAGGGAAAAATATCTAGAATTAGAAAAGAAGAAATATCTCCCTCTTCTCAAACTATAGCAACCAAAAAAATGGGAGGAAATTGGTAAGACTGCCTATTTTGCAACTTTTTTTTGCAAAGATGCTCTATACAGTAAAAAAGTCATATACTTCCCTTCCAGTACACTACACTGCTGACTCAAAAATCCATACCGAAGTTGAAGGAGTCACATCAGTGTGGAATCTCTTGCAGAAGAGAACCTGTACCTAAAACACCATTACCATGTAAAATAAAAACATGAAACAGACAGCCAGTGGGGAAGGGTATTTGATTCAGCATACGTTCAGCTTGATAGCTGCAACAAATATTAGCAAACTAATGTTCTCTGCATCCTTGTGAGGGAAATATTTTGTCCCCATTTATGGAATGGAAAGGTATAGGCAAAGAGATGGTGAAAACTGCCTCTGTTATGTGGGATGCACATAGGTGTACAGTAACCAAACCCTTTTGCACTGTGGTAAACATAAAAGGAAAATTTCACTGTGCTTGTGCCCTTTCCCTTTGAGCTGGAAAGCTCTCATGTGCTGGTATGTCTGCCGATAACAGAAAGCCAGGTACTGAAGCCGCTGAATGCTGAGGAAAGCTCGGTCATGCTGCTCCCTGCAGCTGTGGCACTGGCTTGCTTTTCATGCATGCTGCAGGGAAGTGCAAGGGCAAAGGGCTCAGCGACAAAGGGCCCACGGAGACCCTGTCACCACCCCCTCTTCTACACCCACACCTGTACTCAGCTGGAAAACCACCTCTGAACCAGGCTGGGAGTCAAACAACCGGAGGGGTGAAGGGCAGTCTCAGCCCACAGGGCACTCAGGTGAACCTGCTCAAGTGATTTTCCACAGGCTGAAGGGAAGGCACGGGAGGCCAGCCCCCCAGCTCACCACAGCTGCAGGCTGGCTGTTCGCATCTCTCAGGGGCCTGTGGGGAGATGGAGAGGGCGGGAGGGGAAGCGCAGCAATTCAGGTGAATGCTGTAGTGTCCTGTCAGAAATGGCACCTCAAGCTTCCTTGTGTCCTTCAACAGCAGAGCTGCCACCACCTCTGAAGTCCCCAAACTCTGCCTCTCTGGCAAGCACACTTTTTCTGGGGCTGTCTCAGGGGCTCCGGACGCTTCCTTGCTCTGCAGGTGCTGGCGTTGCCCTGTCCCACTTCCTCAATGGAGGTGGCTGCTCTTCCTTCCTCACCCTGAAGGCCATCCCTGTGAAATGCCAGATGCCTCTTCAACCGCTTGCTGAGTGGCAGCTTCTACCTCAACCTGGCTGGAGAGATGGGGAAGCCATGGAAATTGCTGGAAGCGACTACTCAGGGATCCTGCTCCTGTGGCTGCAACGTCTAGATCTGCTGGTGGAGCTGAGGTGAGTACCCTGTGAGGGCTGAACAGGGTGGGGAGGGCTGAGGGGCCATGTTGGTGCCAGGGGTGGTGTGGGAGAGGCCAGGAAAGGAAATTTTTGTTGTGACAATATCAGGATTTGGGGAGAAATTTCAAGGTGTGTAGCAGCTTTTTTACAATTGTTGATGGATTTATGTAGAAGATCTCCTGCAGTAGAAGGTAGTTATACCCTTGTAGGGAGACAGTGTTCAAAAATCAAAAGAAGCAAGGTCATGATAAAAAACCCAATTTCTTTTTCAATAAAGTTTTTTAAGCATCTGACTTGTGTATTTTTCAACTTTTTGGACGTGCAAATATGACTATACAGTTCTATCATGTGGATTTAAGATGCTAGAAGATACGTGATTTTCCTTTTTGTTTATCTTTTCATGAACAAATATAGGAATAACAAGGTCATAATATAGTGAATTTGGCACCATCTCCTCCTGACTTGGACTTTCTTCTAACTTTTGAATTTAATTTGAGAAATAATTGCTTTGAGCATATATTTTTCAGAGAAGTTACAGTACTGTAGCTGAGAATAAAAATCAGGTCATAAGGAAGTAGCATCAAAGGAATGGTTTTGTCTACTGTAACCTGGAGTCTTTTACTCCAGCTTCACAAAGACAGTTATCAACCCACGGTGTGAGAATCACACTTGTGCTACAGTTTTAGCTAGAAATATCTTTGTCACAGTCTCATTTTCTTGCCAGTGTGGGTTGCATGTTGTTTTTCTATTGCTTTAATAAGAAGAATGTTAATATTCTGTAAAAGCACCAATTTAAAGAAACAACGAATAAATAAGAGTGGCTACAAAGAAATAGATGCAGAGAAATTATAGGCAGATTAACTATAATGAGACCATTATGTATCTGTAGTGGCAATTAATTTTATTTCTGGTCTGTTTTGGTTTTTTAGATTAGTAAGTTTGTGTGTGCATGTGGTTGTTTACACGTTCTATCTCCTGGCCTTGAATATACTAGAAGTGCAGTAATTTCATCCTGTTTATTTGGTGTATGTACACATTATTAGAAAAAACACAACTATAAATATCACTTTATTCTACTCCTTATATAACTGTTTCTCTTCTGAATGTAGAGCTGAAACAGAAATTTCATAATGTCCTGATATATACTAATTAAACTTTTTAGAAATAACAATACATGGAAAACTTTGGGTTGTTTAGCAGGTAAATATTCAGAGAAGTTGATGTGTTTCTATAATACTTTTATCTGTCAGTATCTTGAAAGAGAGCCCTGTCAGAATGACAAAATATGGAGGGCATACACCATAATGAGAATTACTGTGCCTCCAAAACATTAATTAAAATTATCTATATTTATTTTTTATAGAAGAGTTCCAACAAAGCTGAGATTAAAATGCTGAGCTCTTTAAGGAGGAAAAGACATAATTAAATGACAATTATGTGTTGAAAATGGTAATTTTTATGGCCACTGTTACTAATTTAGTATCATTTGATGAGTAGCAAAGCATTCTCCTGCTTGACAAATGTAAATGACCCACTTTAAAAAAGTCTTGTACTTTCTTATAGATGAATGAGACTGCAGTTCTTGCTTGGCCTGATCTGAGAAGAGGCTGAATGCCCCTGGGAAATTGAGCATTGAGGGCCAAATGCATACTCGGCACTTATGCCAGTATTAATTTACACTGAAGTTCAAGTATTAGTTAATGTCTTGTCTCCCTCTGAAGGCCAGTATTTAATGTAACTGAAAAAGAGCTATTCAGGTGGGAAAGAATGTGAAAGTACATTTCCTTACTAATTAGATACTTCCTTCCTGTTCAGAGTATATACTTACAAGACTGCTATGTAAGCATCTTTTAATAGCAAATTAACCCTGCAGTCATGAGATGTATTATCAATTTATAGTGTTGCAAAAATTGTATTTTGTTATTTTACGAGGTCTCTTTACTAAATGTATGCAATTTTATTAAAAAAAAAAAGTACAATAATCTACTTGACAAAAGTTTTTAAGGAACAACAACTGCATATAAAATATAAGAAAAGCTAGCACAAAAATATTTTCAGGTAAGGAGGCTTCATTGCAACTTGTTATGCTGTTTTTCAAACAGAAAAAAACCTGAAGCATTGAAAAAGGTAGTGAAGTTCTCCCATTGGCTCAGTTGTTAGGAGGAGGAAAATATGTCTCCACTTTGGTTGTGAAGGCACAAGATTCTTTGCGAACATTGTCGTTTTTTCTGTATGTAGTCATCTTTTACTCTGTCTACATATATTTTGGAAAAAACAAATGTTAACCAGTGACAGACTTATTCACAGTAACTTGTTATTCAGGTTAATCATATTGTCTTTGAATTTTTCATATGTGACATGAAGATAAAGAGTTAAAGCCTAGAAAACGACTACGGGAATTACGAGTGTGATGTGACCCGTAGGAGAACATAGAAGAACTACTAGTTCTTCAGTGTTAGCATGCTTCTTTATTATGCTAGTATTGCTAAGTGCAGTGCATCTTGCTATAAGGCTCATTCATTAACTTAATAAAACATTGCATCTTAAGAAAATAAGCACATTGTATCAGTCAGTGAGATTATTCTTGGAAACTGAATCCTTCGTGTGTCCCGTTCTGCTTTCTGACACAAACAGTAAGCAAGCGCCTGTAACCAGGGTACTAGACAGAGCACAGAAATCAAACGCAGCTCTGTATATTGCGTTTCTGTAGAGAAGGCTGGATTGAAAGGTCTGGGCACGCCCTTAGCTCGTCTATCCCTCCTATTACGTTGATTCAGCTGCCTGTGAAACTGTGTAAGGGGATCTTCTGGTAAATAACTTTCTGGCAGCACTGCTGATTTAGTTGGTTACCTTTCCCCATTTAATTACTGACTGCAGAAATGTTTGACGGAGAGCACTTCAAGAAGAGAAAAAGAGAGGTCTCAGTGGGTAGGGAGAAATGACAGCTGCCCAAGCAGCACTTCTGAATGTTTAATTGCAGCCTGACTTAGATCAGTGAAAGATCTTAGGTTAAGAAACCATGTCTCTCACACCTGCTCTCCCTCATGCCCCAGTCCCCGCCAGACTATGAAAGACCACAAGCCTAGGCATGTGATTCAAATGGACCCATCTGGCCTAGAGCACATCATCACAAGCAGATGAATTAATGATGCTAGAGGGAGCTAGGACTGCCGCTGCGAGTGAGCAGGAACAGGAACAAGCGATATGAGCAGTTCATGAGCCAGATTTGCTGCCAGAAATATTAATAAAGCCGAAGTGTCATACAGACAGACTGGGATGTCTATTTTAAATTTGCCAAGTCTTATGAGCTTATCATAGACCAAAATACCATGAACATTTACATAAAATGCCAGCAGCAGGGTTTACAACGGAGTCCCACCATTCATTTTAAAATGTTTCAATTTCTGGACCTTATTTTCATAATAAGTATCATTCCTGTATCACGGAAAAGAGCTTGAAGTGGAAACCTAGCTGCACAATGGAGCCTCAGAAGTCAGAACTGAAATCAAAATAACCACAGTTAAGCTATCCTTATATTTGTGCTATAATTTTGGAGGACTTGATCAGTTTGGCAGACCTAATCAATGCTACTTGGATTATGTGTGCATCTAGAAATAAGCCTTAGCTTCAGAATATGACATTTGAAGGCTTCTCAATAGCACTTCATCTGTTGTTCACATATGATTTTAGTCTGAGTGAAACTATATAGGAATGATGCTGTTATTTAAAACCAACAACAACAAAAAACCCTTGACACTTTCTTTTTTTCTGAAAGATGATTTTAATCAGAAAACAACCTGGAGCACATGTTGGCAGAGTGATGTGATGACCTAGGACATCACTGAGTTTTTGTCCCACTTAAAGAAAACATGGAGTTCATTTAATGGAAAGTCAGAGAAAGCAGTCTTCATCAGCTTTACAGTTAATATTTGGATCAATTGGGGTTTTAATTATCAGCACTGCTCATCCTATGTCTATCTGATTGTAGAAGGAGCTGTAATACTGGTACTACAGCATGATTTAGGTTGGAAGGGATCTCATCTGTTAAAGCCCTCAACTAAGCAGGGCTAAATTAAATCAAGTCATTGAAGGTCTGACATACCTTGGACAAATAAAGATTCTGGGGTTTTGTGATTATTTTTTTTTGTTTTGTTTTTGTTGGTGTTTTTTTGGGGGGGAGGGGGGGAGGTGTTTATGCAGAAGCAGCTAGTCTAGTGTCTGCAGCTGATAATGTTTTACCTGTAAGTGTAGGTGGTAATAATACCTTCAGAGTGCCAGCTGAACAGCTGGTCTTACTTACATTGAGCTTAAACCATTATGAGCTTTGGTTCATCAGCAAGAATATGACAAGGATTCTGCAAAGGAAGTTGGTTACACTGACTAAGTTTTAAACACCACATTTAAGATTAAGTGGAGAGTTTGTCTCTGATCCAAAGCGCAGAAACATTCCCCAAAACTTTCTGCTTCAGTTTCAGCCTCAACCAAAGCCAAATGCGGCTGTTTTATGAAATTCCTGTAGAGGATAGGGAGGGATAATGCTCCCAGTAACTGTTATGGATGACAATCTTCTGGATGTGATATAGAGTATTGCATTAGTTGGGAATTATAAAGTCATACATTGTGGCTAAGATTTTAATTTTCATGTTGCTCTGATGAAAAAGGTTTTTTTAATGGTTGGTGGGGATTTTTTCTTTGTGTTTTTTTTTTTTTTGGGGGGGGGGTTGTTTTTTTTTTTAAGTGACTGGCAATAATTATGTAAGTTTTGAATATTAGAGCATCCCCCCAAATTTATCTCTGAGCCTGTTTAATTTTTTGTTTTTCTCTTTAATTTTACTTTATAGGCCAAATTTAACTTGGTTTTGCCTCTTTTATTACCCAGTTCTTAACTCCCATATTTTTGACCTGCTGGTTCTATGTCTCCACTTTGCCATCTGGATAAAACACTGACATTATTTCTTAATTAATCCGAGTTGATTGTTATTCCAATTAATTCCTACATTATCTCTAATGTAAATATTTGCCAATTAGGTTTTTTTTTCCTTTCCTTTTTTGGACAATTTTTAAGGGAAATTAGTGGGGGAGGGAACTGTCTGCTTTTTTCCCCCTTGTCTTATAAACAGTAACTTGTCAGCTATGTCAGATGGTATAGTTATTTCAAGTATTTTGTAAACTGCTTCAAATGCACATCTTTAGAACTCTAGTTTTAAAACATCTTTTTATAAGCATCTTACTATTTCCTCATGAATACATCTATGTAATGAATAAACATTCCTAATGACACCTGAGCCTGAGAGAGTTTTTCTCATTCAAGTATCTACAGCAGCATGCTCCAACCCATCTTCTCTGCTTTCCTTGACATCAAGGTATCATGGGCTGAACATTTCTAGCGCTGTCCACTGCAATGGTGTACTTAGCCACTGAGAACTTGTGGTGCTTTTTTCCTTTTTTTCCCCCCTCCCCCCCCACAGTTTTGTTCCACTCCTGTGAGGCTTCTTCAAAGTTTTCATTTGTCCTTGTCCAATTCACAGTGATCAGGTTTCAGTTCTTAACTGACATGTAAGACAACTTTACTGCCTAGGCAAATGGTATATATTTGCCTGGTGTGTTTAATGTTGACCCATATGCACTCCAGGTTTAACAAGTGATTCAGGCAGGTTTATGTGCCTGAAAAGGCCATAAGGAAAAAGAGCTTGTGGCCACTCTGCCCTAGCACCAGCAAGAATCTGTCTCTGGGAAATACCATTTACCTTCACTATCTAGATGGAGTAAAATCAAGATTTTGCAGCCAACTGTGAAGATCTCAGGTTGGTCACAAAAAAATCCAAAATAAAGAAAGCAGAAAAAAAATACGCTCTCACTCTTCGCATCAGATTTCAAGAAGCTTTTTCAGGGGTGGGAGGATGAGGGGTGGGGATGGGGGTATTTTGGGAAAAAGTAGAAATCATTCTACATAATTTGTTGAATAGTAACTCATGACTGGACTTAGTCAATCTTTTCATTATAACTTTTTTTAACGAAGATAACCTAAGACTTTTGATTAAGCAGAATTTCCCTCTGTTCCTAGAAGGCAGTTACTAGAAAGTCTGAGATGGATTTAAGAGCAGGCATAAATGGGGAAAAGGTGTGTTTTCAGTTCTAAGCTGGAAGATGGCTAGTACGTGGCCTATAAAAAATGAGAAATGAAAATTAAAAAATATTCTTTGAAGAAGAAAAAGCAGTTCAGAGGTACGTGAACAATATGCCTTACCATGGATAATTTCAGAGGAAAAATTCCTTGAGTGTCTTCACTTTTTTTAAAAATCTATGTTTGTACAAAACCAAACATAATTTTCCAATATGTGAGGCAGAGAGAATGAAAATTTGTCACTGTAGCAAACAGCAGGAAGATGTACTTCAATAAGCATAGAATTACAGTTTGCTTAAAGACTGAAAATTGTTACGCATCTTTCCCTTAAAACTCTCCAATGAACTCTTCAGTAACTTAATTTTACTTTTTCAAACACATAACATTCACCATAGGCTTGCAATAAGTTGAGTCAACTTGCATTTGGTATAAGATGGAGTGAGATAAAAGTACAACCCACAAGCATGCTATGTTTTCACAGTATCCTTTAGGTTGGAAGGAACCTCATAGGTTCGTCTAGTCCAACAACTCTGTTACACCAGGATCATCTGGAGCAGGTTGTTCAGGACTCTGTCCAGTTGGGTTTTGAACAACTCTAGAGATGGAGACTCTACAGTCACCCTGGGTAACCTGTTTCAGTGTTTGATGACCTTCATAGTAAAAAGGTGTATTCCTGTGTTCAGATGGACTTTATTGTATTTGAAGTTGTCCCCATTTTCTCTTGTCACTGGGGACTACTGAGAAGATTCTGGCTCCCTCATCTTCATTCCCTCCCATCAGGTATTTATACATATTGATGAGATCCCCTGGAGCCTTCTCTTCTCCAGGCTGAAGAGTTCCAGCTCTCAGACTCTCCTTATATGAAAAATGCTCCTGTCCCTCAAACATCTTTGTGTTCCTGCACCAGACTTGCTCCAGTAAGTCTTGTACTCTTGTACTGGGGAGCCCAGACTGGACACAGCACTCCAGGTGCAGCCTTGCCAGTGCTGAAGAGGGAGGAAGGATCACCTCCCTCAACCTGCTGGTATTTTTTGATACCTTCTGAATGAAACTTCCATTCATTTATGACTAATTTCAGAGGTTACTTTTTTTTTTTTTCTTTAAGAAAAAAGATGCACAGAGTGGCTTACCCAAACATGGGTAATTTTACATAAAAGTATCTATCATCAGGTCCTTGGAAATGTGTTGTTCCTGCTCTGTATTGTAAAGCAGTTCTGAAAAACTCTGCCCGATACAAAACCAATTATTCTTTCTCAGTAATTAATACCAAGTTTTAAACTGAAACTTGTAAATCCTCTGCTTATAAATTGTTTTAAAAGGCTGTTCAAAGTTTATACTAATTACATTAATTACATTTATGTAATAATGGGCATTAACATGGTGCTTTTCCTATGTGGATTTCCAGAAAGCAAATACAAAGCAAACCTTGAACCTGCAAAGCCTCAGTGCATGCTAAGCATCATGCATGGTGACTAGCCCATTGACTTTTTAACAGCATGTTCAGCATATGCAGAATTGCAACGTGTATTTACAAAAGTTGTTTCACAAATGAAGGGGTGAAGAGACCTGATTTTTTTTTCACCTAAACCTCAAAATTCTGAGTGTTAAATCTAATCTGGTAACATTGTAACTAATGCTGGTGAGGCAGCTTTCCTGTGGGAAATCACACAACACTACTTGTAACTGCACAAGAACTAAGGTAATTCTGAATATGTTCACACTTAAACATAGCTCCTGCTGTGACCTTTGCACAATTGTTAGCATGGTCAGATCCAGATTAATAACATGATATTAAATTCTTACTCCCTTTCAAAAGACTAAACCACCACTGTAGTGTAAATACTCATAACCAAACTGTTGTGCTAAACTTTAAAAGAAATCATATACTTTTAATCAAAACTAAATAACATGGGGATTTTCAAATGTAGCAGTTAAATTAGGAATCCTACTTACCGACAACAAAAATTATGTTTGATTTCCTCAGATCTTCTGAAAAGTCTAAAATGAAAATAAAAATTCTTTAGTTGTCAACAGTTACTGTTTTTAATTTTAGTTACTTTCCACACTGAATTGTGTAATACTCATGGAAGGTGACCTGATTTTACTAGATTTCTTTCTGTTATCATGCTCTGCAATCCAAAAGGAGCTATTATCCACATCATATTTATCTCCCAGCTTTGTAGTTCTCACTGCAGATACGATAAAAATATTTTACCTGAAAATTAGACCTCGCCCAAACACATCAGTTCATTAAAAATAAGAAAGGGGGGAGGGGAGGAGGGAAAGAAAAGCAGATCCATCCTGATGTAATAATGTGCCTCCTGAGCCATTGTGTTTTTCTCTGAATATGTTATTACATTATAATTGCTATCGAAGTTTGTCCACATCCCATTCCGATTTTCTATTCGGTGCACTACATCTGAGATGTAGTCTTAAATTCCCCTGAGCCTCAAAGTCAGCCTAATAATAATCTTAACTAAAATTCAGGTATTACTGTCATTTAAGTACAAAACTACTGTATGTAATGCACCTTTGCCTTTTACTGAAATTGTATGTTTTAAAAAAGTAGTTCTTCCTAGTCTGAGTCCCAGTCATTAGCTTGATTACACCAGTACAGAAGGCCACCTTGTACCATTGGAGCCTGCTGGAATTTAATTATGTTTTTGACTTAATCACTTACACTAATTTACCACATTTTTTTTTTAATTTTGATATTTACATCTCTTATTACATAATGTCATTAGCCATAAATGGTTTTGATTAATCCTTTCATTCCTCTTAGACTCTTAGCAGACCATACTTTCCAACAAGCTTTTCATAACTGCCAATTTCTGAAAACACTAATGAGATCTGATGCTCAGATTAACAGTAATATTTTCTAATAATTTTGGATCTACTGGCCTAGAAAGTGTAGAAATGTCTTTTACAAGCTTTAATTTGCATTCAGTGAGAATTCACATGATAAAATTCTTTGAGACATAACTTTCACAATATAAATAACCTGAATTCACTTTACCTTCTAAGTAACTAAATATGATGGGAAATCAAAGGTTTCAAAATTAAGTGGTAAATGACACTGGAAAAGAAACTCACCTCCTGTGTTCTCATAACCAGAAAAACTTGACTGATCCTCCTCCTGTTAATTAAGCAATTGACAAATTGAAATGGGTATTCTGCATTGTTTGCATTTCTTCTTATATCTGATTATCTGTATATCTTAATATCTTATCCATATTCTGACCTCTCAGTTTTAATCTATGTTGAGATATGGTTCATAATGTCACAGAAATGATGTTAGTACTGTTTCAATTGGTAGACCTTGAGCACAGGTAACCCAAGATAACTTGAGATGATTAGCTGGTCCATACTGGTTTTGCAAGGAACAGTTTTTTCAGTGTCCAACTGCATAGTTCCAGCACAATATATAAGCAACCAGTGCGCATGCTGAATTGCTTCCAAAGTAAATATGGTATGATAAGCTGTTATTAGCTGAAAGGCAACACTAGAGTAAGTTTTAGAAGTGAGCTACAATATAAAGATGAAATTAGTCTTTGGTCTAAAACGACTTCAGTATGTTTACCTTCAGAACACAACACAAGCTACAAGTTGTTATGAAGGCTTCTGAGCTACAAAAAGGGATTCTATCAGACAAATGGGGATCTTGGCATGTTTTTTTTTCCTGATACTTGGCCACTTTGAATTATTTTCTCTCAACACAGTATAGTACAACCAATGAGGAATTGCAAATACCAGTCAGCAAGACTGTCAGAATGGGAATTCTTTGTCATACTTACAAATCAGAATTATATACATGCTGGACATGGTCTATGTTACATAGTGTCAATATACTCACACCACCAGTGCTTTAGTCTATAAAATAACAGTAATAACATTAACAGTAACGTGCTTGTATTACATCATCAGTGTGTAATATCAGCACAGAATACATTATGCTAGTCCTCTCAAAATAGCACAGGGCTATCAAGCTGTAGTTTCTTACAGTCCTGTTTCAGCATGCTGTCAGAAATAGCCACTGTTAGAAATCTGTATAGACACATGAACAGATGAAGTGAAACGAGCAGCATGGTAAATAGAACAATTCAAGTGACAGTATTAACCCTATATGATTTTTCTTTGATGTAATAATACAATAAAATCTTTTACCCTACAAAGGATATATTACATATAAAAGGCCTGGGTTTAGATTCAGCTTCTTATCATGCCTTTTAAGGTTTATGGATCAAAATAATTTTAGGCACAGAGTTTAGGGTACAGTTTCTTTAAAAATCAAGATCACAGTCACAAGTTTACAATCAAATGAAAGAGGCATTACTTTCTTCAAGTACTGCTCTTTGTTCTCCCCTATAATTGCAGAATGAATCTGCCTCCGTAACCCTGGTGGGCTTCTCAGAGCAGCAGGCAATAATAAATGTCAGTTTAAGTCAGGAACAGCTCCAGTTTTTTAGAGCTGAAATATGTAAAAACTAGACACAGAACTGAAGCTAAATAAGCTATCAGCTGCTTTTATTTGACCAGCCATATCTGCTTTAATAGAATAGTAGGTTAACTAACCAACAAGCCACGATCACTTCAGGAAGAAGTGCTATGAAAAGCCATTAAAGTGAATTCTAATTACAACTTAAAAGCGGGTAAATAGGAAGTGCGACAGTGACACTGATCAGAACCCAGAATATCAAAACAATTTATTCTGTTTATATCTGTAGCTGCTCACTTCTCAGGTGCAGAAATATTGTTTTCAAAAGAATTGCTTTTGTTCTCCACATATTTTTTTTCAAAATTTCTGTTTCATAATTCTGTAAGACAACTCTGCACACAGCTTGATGTCAGTAGGACCACCAGCCCTGCTGAACTTTCACAACAAAATAAGCTTCCCCATATTTCAGATAAGTTATTCCATAAAAACATTTTTTAAGACAGAATTGAACAGCACCCAACTGTGGTAGAAAGAGGTCCTGAAAGCCTGGTCTCTAAGGGAGCTGCAAGAAGTCAGGAGGAGCAAATTAGAACAGTTGGGATACAATTAAATTGGCTGTGACAAGGTATTCCTACACAGTTTTCATTATTCCATACTTAAACGAAACTTAGAACCATTTCCCTTCATCCCGTTCCTCCCAGTCTCCTCAAAAGTGAAACCAGTTTTTCTGCTGATCTGGGTAATCAGATAGATTTGCCATTCAATTTGCAGTCCCTTGCAGAGTGTGGCAAAGACTGGCATCCTGGTTAATGCCAGTCCCCTCATATTTACATTGGATATTTTTCTCCATTAGGATTTAGCGACAACTGTTGTGAATGTTTATTACCTGATGAAATGCAAAAGCTTTTCTGTTACCCGTAAATAACTTCTGCTCCAGTCCTTGAGGCTTTTTTTGTAGCATGGAAAAGAAAAAAACTTCTCTCTTATCACCTTGTTGTTGCTTTAATGTTTCTTGAAAATAGTGGTGATAAAGTGTCTGCTACATCTTATTCAAATTTCTAACAGATATAACAAGAGTTCCTCCTAGAAATTTACTGAAGAGGATAAATAATCATGGATTAAAGAGAAAAGAGGCAGTAGAGTGAGACTGAATTTAAAACACAGCATGATTGTTGCCTAAAATGCTCAATTTTCAAGACTGAATTTGAGAATGTAAATATGCAGAGGAATATGTCAGCCACAAATTATTTAAACAAATAAAAACTACATGTTTCTCTGCCTAAAACTATTGAGAATTTAACTTAATGTGCAAGGAAAAAAAAAAAAAGGCAGCATAGACAAACAACATTAATACAGAATTACATAATGTATATAGTAGAAAGTACAGGCAAGAGCTGACTGGTTTTATCATGGCGATCTCATCAGCATCCTTTTGATGGGAATGTAGGTATATAACCATCAATATCTCAGCACACTGTAGTTATATAATTCTCCCTTTGCTGTTGTTAGGTATGCAAAACACTTGTACTCCTGCAGCATTTTATTTCTTCAGAGAACACTACAGTTCCACATATATTTTCCTTGTACTTCCTTTGGGAATAGATGCAAGGGCGTTATTTCCTTTTTTGCAGAGATATTAAGTGACTTTTCAACATAAACACAGTTATATATGGAAGCAGAACTAGGTTTAGGACTTAAATTTTCACTTTCACCTCTTTAGACTGTAGTATATTTACTCTGAATACTCCTTAATAAAGTAATATTGAATAAAATCTGAAATGTTTGCAGATAATGCTTCTACATCTAGTACCCTCAAAATCAACTTTAGCTCTCAGTTAAATAAACTCTCTCACTGATTAAGAATACTGTAGGGAATCAGAAAGCTGTATGAGATGTCTACTGAGCACTGTCTGGAGATACAATTTACTTGCTTCAGCACAGTCCAGTCTGTCACAGTCTGTGTGGTTTTAGAGTTTGACGTGTTTGCAACTGGATTTAACAGGCATCCACCTAATCACAGAGGATGGCCTTTCTGTTTATATGTATGCAGCCTCTTTTTATAAAAATGTAGTTATCACTAAGTGGTGTCATTACATATTTTGCAAAATGTGAAGACCCTAAACAAGCTTCAGCTAGGCAAAGTTAAGCGTCAGAATAAACTGGGGTTAGTCAGAGCTCAGCTGCAGAATTTGTCTTCTAAATCCCTGTTTTCTTCCTGTAAGAGTGAATGTTTGGGTTTTATGAGATATGCTGGGTTAACTGCAGGTTTTATGTACAAGCAGTGGTGCCTGGGAATGGATCTTATGAGCCATACAGTTGCTTGCCGTTAAAGATGATTTATTTTGTTACATCAAGCCACTGCAGCAGGGAACCTTGAGTGCATCTGAACTGACTGCAAACTCAGTGCTGCTTAACTCCTTTTCTTAGACTGCTAGTGACAATCCTAATGAATGGATCCCTCAATCATACACCTTTGGCACTATATGAAGAGTCTCTCTGCCCCGGACTATTAGTTTGCCTTCTGAGAGCTGGATTTCAGTGGTTTGGGTTTTTTGGTTTGAGTGGGTTTGCTTGTTTTTTGTTTGTTTGTTTGTTTTTGTTGTTGTTTTTGTTTTGTTTGGTTTGGGTTTTTTTTTGTTGTTTTTTTTTTACTTTAGATGAAAAAGGCTTTTCTGAAGGCCAGTCTCAATTCAATTTAAAAAAAAAAACAAAAAAACAAAAAAAACCCAACAAAAACATGATCTTGGCACAGCAAAGGACAAGAGCAGGATGTGGTCTCAGATCCTATGATTTGATGCTATTAAGATAAAAGTTGACAGCTGTGCTCAATTTTTACATCTTAAAAGACCACCTCTGAATAATGTTTGACCAAGCATATTTTAGGTTTACTAAAACACCTATTTATGTTTTATTAGATAGTTTATACTGTTCAGTAAGGAACTTCTACAGTATTTATAAAGAACCTCTCTATTAAGAAGGAATTTAACTGTAGGAAGAAACAGTCCACTGATCTAGATATGCACTACTGGAAGGAATTCTAAAACTAGGGCACTTCTCACTCCTTATGACTGATATTTGAGTCCAGATTGACTAAAGTTGACTGAACAATCATGGGATACATAAGGAGTAAAAAGACACCAAATAGGAAACATATGGCTTCCTGAAAATACATGTAGGATTTGTTTTTTTTTCAAGTGTTTCCAATGTACCCAGAGAAGCCACTCTTCTGCTTCAATAAAATACAAATAAGTTATTTAAAGAACAGTGTTGTACCCCATATAGTAAAATAGCATCCTTGCAGTCACTGCAGTTTAATATGTCAGTGTAAAAATCTATAGTATGTACTTTGATTAAGAAATATTAATATATTTTATAAAAAGCCGTTTCTTCTTCAGTGCTTTAAAATACAGGAATTAACGCTACAAATATTTTTAAGGACAGGCTTTGGTAGCTGTCTTTAGGGATGCTGGGCTATGTGAACAGAACCTGTCCACAGCTCTGAGTAAGGTGTCTAAATCTGGGAGGGGGGGATTTAAAACACAGGTTTGCTTTTCTTTATCAGCTTTAGGTGCAATATGAAATGTTTGAGGTGGATCCTATTTGCATCAACTGTGTAGGATGCCTCATATTCCCCAAGAATTATGCAGGTGCTCTGAGCTGTAAAGGTAGATGTGTAAAACACAAAACTCATAAATTTAGCTGTAAAGTTATATTTTGTGCATAAGAGGATAAGGCCTCAGTTTGCCAGCAGAAGGACAAGCTGGTATGAGGAAAGGAGGTACATTATCCTAGTGCTATTGCCTAGAAAAATGAGGGTGAGATACTGTAAATTGTAACACTTTTTTCTACAGACACCTTCCACAAGCCACAGAGAAGAGCTTTCTAAGTTACTGCAAAAGTATTCAGTGGAGCATAAATGCAGCACATCTTGAAGAATGATGCTGTCACTGTTGTTTAAATCTCCAGTAACTCAGATGAGCTCACCTTCCTTGTAATAAAGTCCTCATGCCCTGTACTGCCCACCAGAGCTGCAGGCAGCTACTTCTGGTTCAAAGTCAGAGAAGAAATGGGGATGCAAAGACTTCAGCTAACCTTGGCAGTTCAGTCCCCCCTACTATATGTATCACAAGAAAGTAAATCCAAATAATGTCTGTGAAAGGAGGAGAAAACAACTTTTTCTGGCATTCCAAATAAAAAATGCAGATTGAGTCTACAGCAAATTTTTTTTTGCCTGTTTTTCCATGGTTTGCATGGGGTGAAATAGAGCAGTAGCCTTTTTCACACGCCTTTACTACAGTGTATAATGGTGATTTTGAAAGAGCAAAATAATTATTCAAGCTTACAAAATGATATAGAAGCACCAAAATACACTTGGTTTGAGCTTATTAAGGGAGCACTTTGTAACAGGCAAACTGTAGTACTTTGTTTCTAGAACTGATTTTTTTAAAGCATTTAATAGGATAGTTTCCATGGCAACTTGAACTGAACAGATTGTTCATTGACTTCAGTACATTTCTATTAAACATCTTTTCTCTGTAGTTAGGCCTGCCTTTCCAGCACTTTCATCTCTTTGGATGCTTATTCATTATCTCTTTTTGCAGACATCCTTAAACTAGATTGGACTCTACCTTTCTATGCTCTTTAACAAAAACAAATGTTGAGGGAACAGAGTTTCACAGTCATTCTCTGAGTTTCCTAGAGTCCATTTTCTTTTCTATGGTATTCTCCTGTTTTAATCCGTTTCCCTGCAGAACCAGAATCTGTAATTCAAATTGATACCACAGCCTATCAGTGAAAGAGAAACGGACACCACAAAAATGTTCAGCGTTAAAAGCCCAAATGGCTTCTGGATACTCTTGGTTGTTTTACCGAGACCTGTAACGATTAAAGCTGCACAGCATATATGCATAAAACTGCTGCTATTTCAGAAGTTCCTTATGTTCTCAAGTAAAGAGAAAGCACATGATTGATATAGTACATTCTAGATCAAACCCTTTAAATAATTTAATCAACGTTTATTTAATTTTGAAAAGTAGCTTTAGGAGTCCAAATGAAAATGTCTCTTGCTAATGGAGCTACACAATTTGCTCTTTGTCATATTGTAATGTCAACCCCTGGAGTACTATTTCCGAAGGGTTAAATAAATACCTTGGATTGAATCTCTGATGTCGAGAAAATGGAGTCAAAACACAGTGACAACTGGTATGAAACACAGTAAATGGAGGAAAATGGTCTTTGGCTTAACCCGCAGAGCTTTAGATAAATGAGGCTTTCAGTCTGCTGTTGCCCACCAGTTTTAGGAACATTTGTGTTCTGCTTCTGCATTGAAAAAAAAACTTTCAGGGCCTTTTCATTTTCTCTCTTGAATATTTAAGTTTCAAGCTGTGATAATCAGTCAGGCTGGAAATGTTGTTATAGTCTTGGTAGCAATGGAATCTGTTTTTTATCAGTCCACTTGAAGCCTTCCTCCTGCTCCCCTAAAGCCTAGATTCCTATGTACTCTGGGTGGGAAATGACAGTGAGCTGTAAGAATTGTCACTACATGGCAACAACTTTTAATCAAGAGCTTGTTTCCTCTCATTAGAATGAGAGTAAGTCTCTTTGAGGGCTTCTTTCCTCCACTTCATTTTGGTTTTGCTTGTTGCTTTTCAAGTGATCTGTCACATTTTCTAATTATAAAACATTCTGCACTTGCAGCAAAGATTGGGTTATGCAATTTTCTTAATTCAATAGATTGCTTGTCACTGCTGAACAGAAAACCTTTCATTATCTTTCTGTCTATTACATCTACTTTTCCTAGGTCTTTGACACACTTGGGGAAAAGAAAGAAAAAAAAAAAGGCAATCTCTCCTTTGCAAGTGCCATAGCATTTACCCAATTGCATAAGTAAATGCAGTCTGACACTGGAAGGACATAGAAATGCCTCAGTTATGAACTGGTAGCTTCCTCTGAGGTGCAAAAATGCATTTCCATGTTTTGTAGATATGAAATACATTTCCCCTGCCGCAAATATTAGAAGAGGCTAAGTATATTTTTAAGGTTTTTACTTGAAGTTTAGCAGATTTTCATGTTTCCCAAATTTTAAAGTTATCAATTCTATAAGCACTTGTTCAGGAGCGTATTCACTCTACAGTCATCTGACTGTATGTTTTAACTTTTTCTCTAATTCGTCTAAATATTCCTCAGACTAGTTAAGGTTGTCTTCAAAGTCTTGTTTTCACAAGAAAATAATTGGATATTCTTTTCTTCTGGAACTCTTTGATAGGATTCACTGCTACCAATTTTCCAATACTCCCTTTTGGCCTGAATGCCTTGAAACAAGGCAAATGGTAGGTTTCTAATTAAAAATCCAATTATTAAAGATAAAGCTTGTCTGATCTCTGGCAACAAGTGGCATTATATTGACAGCCTCTCTGTCAAAGCTGAGAAATTGAATGGCAAGTATAAATGAATGCAGTGAGCAGTGAAAACCTGTATCACACTTGAGAGCATTCCAGCAGCAAAAGACAATCCTTACTAAACCAGACACTAGTTACGAGAGCGAGTTCTGAAAATTGAGAACTTTCTATAAAGCACAGGTCTTCCCTCATTAGAAGCTATGCTGTTACACCCAAAAATGAGTGGCCCAAAACATATTCCTGATGTCTTAATATGGGTGAAAGTATCTGAAACTTATCAGTTTACCGTGCCTTAATGTTTTTCAATAAAGTCAGTAGTAGTGTAATCATTACGCCAGAAAAGGCTGTAGAGATTGGTACCACGTGAAACTTTGGTTCTTCCACAAGGCATTCTCAATGAGAGGTACCTTCTGCTTTTTTTTTATTATTTTTTGGAAGAATATTTTTTAGGCAGTCATTCTAAAAACCTACATTATTCCTTTTCTAATACAGGATCTGACAGCTACAGATCGAGAAGGAACAGAAAAATAGTTATTAGTGATTTAGAGAAAACAGTTTTTTGTTTTCTGGGTCTTTTTTTAAAAGTGGGTATTTTCCTCCTGCCTTTCAATGCTGTAGGGACTCAGTGATTACAACTGTTCTAGTTCTTGAAGCATTCACGCATAGCCAGTAGAAAACAATCAGCTTGCTTTTAATTTAGGTAGATTAATTTAATTGAACATTCATTTATAAAATGTACAATACAAAGCTCAAGCTTTTTCTGAGTTATTTTTAATTCAATTTCCCCTGTGTACTCCTCCAGAAAATCCAGATCTTAGCTTGCGTTAGTGTTGCTTTGCACTGTTTCAGCAACAGGTACCAGGTGTTTCTTGAAACACTTCACTGTATTTTGGAGCACTCCTGGATGAGTTGATGACTACATCGGTAGTTGGAACCATGCCACCCATTCTCCTTGTTCCTACCTGCCAGTAAGAGAGGTTATTCTGGAAGAAGTAGCATACATCTGAAGAACATGGATACTTCTTTGCTGGCTTAGTTTACACTAGAAATTTTCCTGGCTTTTTCAAAGAATGAGAAAATGCAAAGGTATCTGTGTACATCCATTTCAGTTGTGCCAAGTGATACTCATTCCCAGCTGTGGCTTTGTCTTCAGTATGTGTTGTGTACTGCTCTAACCCCCAACTCCTCTTGTTCGGTGACTACCAAGACGTTCTGCTAAAATTCAGCCATTTTTAGCAGCTCAGCTGTGTAAGGTTGCTTAGAAACCAGCCTTCTTATCCCCCACATTCTCATGACAGATTTCCTATGCAATAACATCACTGCATGACACATTTGTATCGAGACACACGTTCCTTTCCACTTAAGATTCTCTAAGTAAAGGTTGGTGCTTTGCACAATTCATAAACAGCATGTGGTAAATCACTGGAGTATTAAATCACTGCCACAGTCAAAGTGAGCTCAGGTTTCAAATGCAAGCAGTTCCTCACTCCTGTATTTAGTTATTGATCTTTTCTTCCTGAGAGTAATTTGTAATTTTGTTTTCTAGACTGGGTAGCTAAATGGTATTGTGATTTTATGGTAATCTCCACTTCCTTCTTTGCTTCCGTATGTAATACTTGCTTGCACCATTTCAAAATTTAGATGGTAAGGTTTTTGGTTGCAATTGCTTTCTCCTTTATATTTGTACAAGGCATCGCATATGAACTGGGTATAAAAATATTTATTAGTAATAGAAATATTTATATTATTTAAAATGTCACTAATAAGTATCAAAGATACCAAATTGCAGTTGAAGGCAATCATTGCCAGCCACTTCATATTTATATATCTCTCTTTGACTGAAAGGTTTTTAGCACCGTTTTTCCTTCATTTCTTCTCTGTTTGATAACAGTACTGCACCCTTGAAAGAATAGCAATGTGTTGGTCTGGTAAAATAATGTGAAAAGCTAACCACCACATCTGGCAGAGAGAATACTTGCTATTGACAAAGACGGTAAGCTCCCATAGTAGTCCTCTTGTTTAGTCTCACATAAGAACCCCATGCAACTTCATTCAAAACTACAGTCAGTGCTTTTATGGACTGTGCAATATATCATCAGTAAACCATATAGTGTAGAAATTATATATTAGTATAATTTTCATATATTTTAATGTTAATTTTATTTTGTAACTATAAAACTGGTGCTTATTATTTAAACAGCATTTCAGATGTTATGAACCAATAGTATAATTTCTTTAGTGTTCATACTCTATCAAAAGAACGTATTTAGAATGTCATTAAAATGCAAAGTTTAACATCAACATAATCCTAAAATGATTTAAATATACATTCTGCTTTATAGGGCGTAAAAGCCTAAACCCTGCAAAAAAGTAGTAGTACAGTCAAGACACATATGATGAGAAATTTAAGAGAGTTTCCAGGGGTAGAGAATGTTTTAAGAAGGATTTATGAAAGAATGGGATTTAAAATGGGAACTGGAGACAGAGGTGAGCTGTCTGCTGGAAAAAAAAAAAAAAAAACAAACTGAAATAACTGAGCCAATAAGAACAGTAAAAGGTTCATAAATTAACAGAAATTAATAGGGCTAGAACATAAAACATGTTGCAGGTGAGGATAAAGTGTTGCATTGAATACTGGGAAAGAAAGCCAATGAATGAACAGATGCCACTGAATGAAAATTGTTTTGTTGGTCCTGATTTTGTCACTAGCTTTAAAATTTCACAAGAAAAGCTATCTTTTGTGAATAATGAGGAAAGAGGTGAGAACATTCTCAACTGTATTTAGTTGAATGACAACAGAAACACAAAATAACATTCTTTGCCAAGCTGCTGCTCACAAATCTAGAGAAGTGTTTGTGGTATTCATGAAAAAAATGCAAGCAGAGTTGTGCAAAAGTGAAAGGCAGAAAGCAAAACATACAAAAACACCACCCTTAAGTATGGTGGTGTGATAGGCAGATGGCTTTAAAAGTTGTTGGGTTTGTTGTTTTGTTTTGTTTTGTTTTTTTTTTTTAAGTCATTCTTTTAATGCTTATCCACAGCACAGTAACAAGAATAATGACACTTATCCTTAGCACAGTATCCAAGCCACCGGAACATCCTGTGTTTCAGTTTGTGCCCACTGCCTCTTGTCCTGTCACTGGGCATCACTGGAAAGAGTGACTGACCATCTTCTTTGCACTCTTCCTTCAGATTTCTGTACAGATTTTCTTGGATTCCCCCTGGAGCCTTCTATTTTCCAGGCTGGACAGTCCCAGCTCTCTCAGCCTTCCCTCACAGGAGATGGCCCAGTCCCTTAATCATCTTACTGGCCCTCCACTGGATTCTCTTAAGTAGCCCCATATGTTGTACTGGTAAGCCTAGAACTGGACACAGTACTCCAGATGTTAGCCTTAGCAGTGGTGAGGTGAAGATTAGAGAGGAAAGTTGTATGCAACCTTTTTTCCCCCCTCTCTAGCCTTCTTTCTTCCTACGTACAAGGAAAACACTACCAAAACTTAGTTTTTAGGTGTGGATAGAATGGGATCAGTTGAAAAGCTGGTTAAAACACAGTGTAAGCGTTTGTTGTTTTTTTCTTAAAAACACCTTTCTTTTTTAAGGGGAGAATGTTTGGTTTAGTTATATTTCACACTTCTTTTGTACTTTTGTGCCTCTCTTGAAAAATATTTTATTCCTCCTTCTTAAACATACAGTAGACTTACAGTGCATTCCAACAATTCTATTTGCCATGTCTGCCAACATCTTAAAATTTGTGGAGGAAACTCAGCAATGTACAGCAATGGAAGATATGGGCTCTTAATATCACAATAATATTTACTCTTTTCTCATAACCAGAAAGCAACCTCTGTATATCACAAATTTACTTGTATTGCACTTTAAAAGACCTTTAGCTTAGTTAACCTTAAAGTTTCACCACCTTGTTCAGACAAATTGTATAGAATAGTATGTACATAAATGAGCAAATTGTCTAGAGAAAGGCCATATATACATAAAATTACCTGGTCTTCAAAGTCAAATTCTGTATAAATAGTATCTCCAGAATCCATAATCAGACTGCAGTCAAGTTCATTTGACCCTAAAATAAGAAAGAAAATTAGACTTCATAAATGGATTGGAAATTTTCGCTTTATGTGATGGAACACTACAATGTTTCCAATTGTCTGTATGTATGCAAAAACTGTGATCCAAGGAACCATTCAGATGTGCTAGAGTACCCAGATGGATGGTATTCCATTAACAAAGCCTTGAAAGCATCCATAAAAGCTATCACAAATCTTAATAAGGAATGGTTATACTAAAAAGTGAATTGTTTCAGATAGACTGCAAATTTATTGGGCAGGGTGTTCTGTGTGCCATGACTTGCAATTATAAAATTGCCACAAGGACTTTGGCTCAAGAGAGAGTACAAACCATGCTTAGAAAAGAGAAAGGAAATACTAATTGGTGATTAGCAGATAAGGATCGTGGAGTGATGTCAGTGGGGGGACCAAAGCAGCAGTCTTCCTGAAGCAATTGTCCCCACTCCTATCCTCCTTTCCAAGGTGACAGTGTGACTCTGCCCCTTCTCTTCATCATCCTCCTGTGCCAGGATCAGCAAGTCATGCAGCCTCTTGCACTTGGGATGACAAAATTCACTTGCTGAGAAGCCTTGACCTGTGTGAGCTTTACAGTTTAGCTTCTGCTGAACTGAAGGTACAGGATAACAGAAACTGTGCTTGGTATTTCAAGAAGTCATATTGGGGAGGTAGTCACTGCTAAACCAGAATGGGAGGATAAACAGACCACTAATCATGTTTCTATATAAAACAGGAAGGGTGTAGCATGGACATTATATTCTGGCATTATCACCCCATTCAGATTATCTCATTCCTGGGCAGTGAGGAAAACAGTCTCCTGTGCCATCCAGATGATGTAGCCCTAAACCAAACCCTGCACACGTTCAACACATATTAAAATGTTGATAGGTGTGTGACTACAGGAGTATTTTCCACAGCATTATTAAAATGAGAGTAACAAAAATACTGTAATGATACACAGAGATCTAAAAATTGTAACCAGCCAGTAGCCACGGGTGAGTCCAGTCACGATCTTCATGTGGGGAGAAACAGGTAACACCAGGGGAAGTATAAGACGTGCTTTGTTTTGTGTCCCCTTGTCCCTGGTCAGACAAGATCACTGATGAGGAAGAGAATACAACTCCCTCCCCCCTGGGTTACAGGTGTCTCTAGCTGGTATGACCCTGCAAGCACTGGCATTGAAGATACATAGTTTTAAGACTATTGCTGACCTTGAGTTGTTTTCTTGCCATTAGAGATGTTTGCATGGGTGGCTCTCTGTAATAAGCACTATCAGTAACAGATTTTGCAGTTCAATTTCTGCCAGATGCATTTATGTATTATTTGCTTCTGTTTGCTTTTAAAGTTTACATAGTAATAATCTATTGTAGGTGGTGAGCTAAACATCACAGAGAGAGAACAGAGGAGAGGAACTCAATGTCATGATGACTAAAACCATAACCGCTTGGTAGAGATTATGATTCCAGCTTGTCTTAGTTTGCAATCCATATTACAATTACCAATAAATTAATCTTTGATTCAACTATTTGGACTACGTAAGAGACACCAGGGAAAGACTTGGGTCTACCATCTGCTGGTGTTTTTGTTTTTTTTTCTTCCCCCACTAATGTTCTTGTATACTTTATCAGATTGCTATAAAAAAAAACAGAAAGGGATTACATTCTTGCTACTGTATAATGTCACATGTATATATGCAGCATGTTCTCTGGCATATACACTTTATGGTCTTTTGAAAATACCTGTCCATAAGAGATATACACGACCAAATAGATTTATAACTGCTAAAATAATCTTAATTTTTTGATTTATTTTACACAGCTGACATCTCACTCTTAACACTGTGTCATTGTTGGTAATATAATTTAACTAAGCCTTAGTTGTCACCAGCACTGGCCTACCTTGACACATCAATCATTTTTAAAGGCACTTGTGTGCAAATATTTGATTAAATGTCACTTAACTACCAAAAGCAGTATGTATTCTTAGCTAGAAACGTTAATATGAAATATGGTGCTGCAAACTTAAATGTAAAGGTCAGGCTGGAAATGAATATTCATGCATAATGTATCTTAAGTGATAAAATCCATAATGGTTATACAATTTTAATATGGTCAAGCATCTTATAGCCTTTTTTCTTGAACTAGGGCACCAATTTCCTTAGGGAAGCATAGCTCCTTTCTAGGGTATATTCAAGGAAGGTCAGGAAAATTGAAAATATGTGTCTTTTCTTTCTTAATTTCATGAGAACTAACAAAACCCATAACAATCTATCACTGAACAGTATACAGACTTCTCTACCCTTCTCAAATTGCCTAAAGACAAACCTACCAGAAATTAATTGAAGCAAATGACTACTCCCATGACAAGATGAAGTAATGAAGGGATATATAAGAGTACTTGAGATATCCTTGGTGCAGTTTGAATAAGCATGAGTAGTTTGCTATTCTCCAGCTCAGCCTGTTGTTGGAGGAAGCATATTTTGCTGAGTTTGGACTAAATCTTGCTGAAACAGATCTTCTAGGGGAGGACAACAGGCTTGTTAACTAATTGCTACTACACGTGGCAGAAGCAGCATACCAGACAGCCACCTTGCAAGGTACTGGGAGTCAGTAGTCCTGATGGTAGGCAAAGCTACCGGCAAGGCTAAAGCTGAGGGGAGAGTGTTCGAAAGGGTGGATAATTAAAAACTCAGTTCAGGTTTTCTGAGCACAAGTTTCAATCAGCAACATTTTATGTAAAACTTGTGGCAGTGTTCAGCTGTCAAAGGAGAAGCACAGAATGTTGGCTTAGGGAAAAGAGGACTGGTTAATGCATTTGGAAGCAAACATGCCCTGCTGCTTTCAGTGAGTCTGCAGGCTGCACATCTCATGCTCTGACAACAAAACAGCTGATCATAAGTTTCCTTGCCTTTTCTCAGGAAGTTGCATTGTTTTTCCTTTGATAAATTGGTACACTGAGAACTAGGCTATAAAAAAGATTAAAACTTTTTTACCATTAGGAGGAAGGTCGTAAGAGTCTGAATTGTCTTAATTCCTTTCAAAGGGATGCCCCATTCCACCAGATAATCTCAGCTCTTGATTAATTTAGAGCATTCATGTGCTTGTATGAACCTATTGCAAATGATCTGAATAACTATATCAATTTCAAAAGAGGAAACTCAACAGTTAAACCCCCCCACACCCCAAAATTAAGAAAATGCATGAAAGCTCTACTGCCATGGAGAAATAGTTTAGGAGCACCTGCAATGAAAAGGTACTCTTATGACTTAAAATATACATCCTCAATTTCAGTGCATGCATAAAGTTGAGGTAAGGGAAACCAGGTCATTTTCATGTGCCTTGTGATTTCCTTAGGGAAAAAACAGAGAGGATTTTATTAGGTTCAGTACTGTACAATTAAAAAATAAATCAGTTGGAAGGTTTTATTAAATCCCCATTAACTGAATAATCAGCTCTCCCAGGGGGAAGCAGGCTGCTGATAAAAGAAACAGCATATCAGCTATAATGAACTCCCTTTTTTTTCCTAGCTTTGTATCTTGACACTGAAGGCATCATTCATAAAGATTTGTCCTGCTAGGAACCCAAGAGGATCCAATGACACAGCACGAAGGAACGAGTTGAATTAATGGGTGGCTGCAGTTGTACGAGGGTGTGCTGACAGGAGCTACCCCTGCCAGGTCTGACAGTTGGGGAGAATGACCCCCCCTGCCCCAAAGGGGTGCGGGGCTGTGCTCAGTTGCTTCCTTCACCACAAGGCTGTACTTTTAAATTTTATGCTGTATTTTACATATTGCTTGCTGCTCCAAAGCTGAATTGCACAGGATTGGTCATGGAAAGCTGAGAGAGCATGGCTATTACAGGCAGGTGTGTGATTCCCATGACAGAAATGCACCCCAGAATCCAGGGGCATCACTGGCCATAAATATCTCTTGTCCTATAAAATATTTCAGTGTTCTGAGCCTGGGTGTGTGCCACTTCCTCTGCAAGTGTGTTCTTCCTTTAGTTTTCATGAATGTAAATGTCAAGCATTGCTTTTTCACAGCTCACTAAATTAATTTATACAATGAAACTAAATTGTACTGATCTGTCTAAATTTATTTGCAGTTGATTTAACTTCCCATTACAAGGTAGCTATACCCCATCATGTGAGTTAATTAAGTCTGCTCCTTGGACCACTTATGTTTTGGCAAATCAGTTAATGTATTTCCAATCCTTGCTTAAATCCATTAGTTATTTCAAATCCTGGTATCAATTCTATTCAATATGGTTCATTGGCTTAAATATGCCCATACTCATATTTTAACAGCTATAGTATTTGCACTGTTCAATGCTGACTGTCATAAAGTAATCTAAGGCTATCCCATGAAACATGTTTCTTCTTTTAATAGCGTGTTTAAGCTCAGTAAAATAAAAATGTCTTTTTGTATTACGGAACGTGCTCTGAAGCACTGCTGAATAACTCAATACATGTTGCATATAAGCACTCAGGCAAGACAAATGCTTAGGAGATAATTTATTTTACTGAAACCTTACACTGTTGAGTTTCATGTCAGGTTGTTGCTCTTAGCAACAGTCTTAATATGTCATAGAAGGCAACAATGAGAAAATTGTATTTTAATCTGTAAAAATATTCAGTTGTATTCTTTCAACGTATATTGTTACACAGTTGATTACAACTGGATTTTACAGGTATAACATACCAATTAGATTGATGCGGAGGCATGAAAATATTAGAAATACTGTGTTTACATTTGCCACCAGGAACCAAAATATATTGCAATATCACTAATAATATTAAAAGACAAAAAGTGAAATCAAGGCAATGCTGGAATTGCAACCTCTAGAAATTAAATATTTGGTCTCACAGGATGTCTAGAAATCCTACTATGAATCTCCTTATTATTACTGGTGCTCAGGTTAGGCACCAATTAGATGATTGTGGCATGGCTTCTGATAAAGCTCATAGCTCCCCAATTATTTTGGTTAGGAATTTATTAAATAGATCAGATTTTCAAGGAACTGACTAGAACTCATCCAGGATCACAGCCAATTTGTGCAAATTGTTTAGCTTTTGTCAATCTGTCAGAGCTAGCACCTCTATGTCACTTCTCTCCTCTTCTTGCTATTCAGTACTTAGCTCATTTAATTAGAAAATCCACAGGTAATTATCAATACAGTGCTATACAGTGGGAATGCCATTTTAGGTTTGGAATCAATCTCTTGCCTCTAGGAATAAGGCTAAGCACGAAAGAGATAAGTATGCTAATTAACAGAGAAAGCTAGTAGTGTTTATTCTTGTGTGCATCTTACCTCTAAACTGCCCACTGCAAACCTGCTTTTTTAGCTAATGCACTTTTTATCATTCTCAGCCTCCCCACTCCCCCACCTTGATCATTATGATGATTTTGAACATTATCAAAAATACCCTTATGGGTGGGGTTTGTAGGCTAGCTAGCTTGGGAACCCCCATTCAAAACTTCAAAATACGACCAAACCTTTCTCTCTGACACACTGCTCTTTGCAAATGTCATGTCAGTAGAAAAAAGTAAACCCCCCTTTGTCAAAAAGAGATAATAGATGTATTGCTACTACTAGACTTCACTGTGCTTCATCAATTCCTTCTGCCTTGGCAGCCCCCATATGATTGTTCATGGTTACAAATAACGGAAGCTACCTTGCCTGTCAATTTATGGCAGATAAGTTTTCCGTTAAACAGAAGAGAGATCAGATACATGATTTTCTTTACTATACATATCTAATCTTAGTTTTAATAAATCTAGCAGATTTTATATGAAAATATTTCACCCAGAATTTTCTTTTTGTGTGCTGTTTCACAAGACATTTATGACATCTACCTACATAGCCCTCATGGTCTACTTGGAAGGCAGCCAGGGATGTCATCTGTAAAAAGAAAAAGTTGTGAAGTTACAAAGGAACATTTTCCTGTTCCCCTCAAGCAAAATATTTCTGACAGATGTTATGGATTTTCAGTGCTTTGATTTTTATCTTCAATTCTTTTGCAGTCCTTTGTCCCTCAAAGGCTTTTTCTTTGAAGACATTAAAGCCTCAGTAAGCACAAATAATAAATATATAAATAAATAAAATCCCCAACTGCCTGACTTATATTCATACTCTGTTTCAGAATTAATACCTATTAAGGGAGAAGTATGATCATTAATCTCATAGGACTGGTTTTCTGGTGAACACTGAGGTATCATCTGGAACTGAAACTGATAGCTGACAACTAGAATCTTACAAAGTTTTTGTATTAATAATATAGTTGCTTAGTGGACTCTCCATAGTATTTTAAGGTGCAATTGTAGATAAACAAAATGTTAGGTAGGTTGTATGAAGTTTCCAAGTATAAAGAGATTTTTTTGCCATCGGTTGTGCGAATGTTCGAGGTCGGTCAAGGCTTTGCTACTGTAAACTCATCCGTACTTGAGGATTATGAGAAAGGCATCCCACCGATGTCAAATGCAGTATAAAAAATGTGTTTCTTTAAATCTTCCATTAACTCACCTGCTACAGCCTCTTTGTTTGCAAATAGTTTATTGTCAACTGCCGAACTTATATCAAAGAACACTTCTTCTTCATCTCTGTCTGCATCAAACTAATAAAAAAACAACAACAAAAACAAAACAAACAGTTGGAAATCACACACTGCTTATACTCGGCTGAACATCAATGTGTAACATGATTTCTCACCCTGAGCCTTCTTGATAGGAACCTTTCTATTTTTCTGTGTGCTGTCCATTGCTTTAGGTATGAACCATTTTAACTGTGACTGAGAATTAAACTAATTTTGTATATGATTTTGCCTATTTTCAATAGCTTGTCAGAAGCACAAGCTACAGTAAAATTGACCAGCTCTCAGAGAATGAAGTTTCAAAGCAGAAAGTAGAACTAGTAATGCATATTACTTTTTCAACCATGGGATGGTTAAAAAAAATGACAGCATAGAGACCAGAAATGTGATTACTTTACTGTCACTTCTTTTCAGAGATTAGTATAATTAACTATTTAATTTGCAAGTGAAAAATTTTCAACAACTTCTGAATTATCTGAAACTAATTTTTTTGACATGTATGTGTGCATGATTTCTTCCAGTATTTGAGCAAAATTCTTAGGAAAAAGTATCTTTTGAAAGTCCCCTTTTGCAAAGAAAGGAAAGCTTTCCTTGCTCTCACACTAGCAGAAAGTGTATTAGCTCAATGATTAATAAAATCAGGAAAGCAGTGTCCTTTAAAATGAAAATAAATATTTTCTTACTGTTTTAATTTTTTTTCACTTGTTCTATCTTTTGCCTGAATTCTGACACTGATTCTTCCAAGTTTTTTCTCATCTGTGTCTAACAGGTTCTTTTTATGGCCAGGTAACATGCTTAACAGTGCGCTTATGTTTTTTCTTATCACATTAATCAAGCTTCATTCATTTAGATCATCACTTATTGAGTCCTTCTTTGGAAAAAGATTGGAGATTTTATCACTGTTGCTCTGGACTTTTTCTTATTTCTCAAATTGAGGACAGGTACATTACTATGGAAAAGGGGAATACTGTAACCTCAAGTTACAGGAGCAAGCAAATAATGGTCATATCATATGGCTGTCAGAGCATGCTGCCCTGTGTAACAGTCACTATTTTCAATCATTCTGTATCTTCAGTGTAGTATGGTTTAGGATGTAGAATGAACCTCAGGGCAAAAAGCATTACACTAGCAATTGCAAGCTCATGAACTTCAGTGGGGTCTTTGTTCCAAGTCCTAGACCTTTTCAGAGCACCTCTTCAGATGTCTCGCCAATACCTGCCTGTTTCATGGCTTTTCTCTGCTTGTTGTTTTCACCATGGAGAGAGAAGGGCAAACCCTACTAGGAACTTTGCTGCAGAAGCTAATATTTATAGAGATGAAGTTGTTTTCCAAATATCTATCTCAGAATATAGCATCATACTTAGTTAATTTTAGAGAGATACTGAACTGCTTTGTCTAACACCCACCATTGCAAAATCAGTATCAGTCTTTTCCTTATGCCTTATGCTGAGTTATGTATCATCTATATTACTTAAGTTGTTCTGTCACTGGTAATGAAATTTGCTTGCTTATGGAATTTTCTGTCAGCACCTCAAGGTAAACTCAGAGTGAAATACCAGCCCAAGAATAATCATTTAGAGTGGCAGATGTCAGAAATAGTTCAAAAATAGAGAAAGAACATCAAAGAGACAAAGAATGATTCTACCAACTAGGTCTGTGTGAATGAAAGAAAATGGAAGCTTGTGGGAAGCCAGAGTATACTAGAGAGAAGAAACCATTGTAGAAAGTTTGCTGCCAACAAGCTTAACTCTCAGTACCTGAGTGCTCAAATATTAATTGGTTTGGTCCTGATTTAAATCTTTAAGGTCTTAATATTTAGCTTTATGCTTAGCTCAGCTCTGGAGTTCATTTCCATCATAGATGAGCCTACTATAACTATCAATATATGGGGTTTTCTGACTGATTCTTGAAATGGAGTTTCTGGCTCTGACCCTGAGGACCACTCGGAAGTTCATCCTGTGATGCAACACTGTTGTCCATCTGTCAAGGCAGACATTTATCTGTTCTTGAGGAGCTGTTCTGCCATTCAGTGTTAATCAAAACTCAAAGCATTATTTTTCATTTATAAAGTATAAATTCATGTTTACTTATTAGAAGGATTACATCTTAACTTGTGTCAAAACTGAGGCTTATGGAGGAACAGGTCTTAAATGAAGCTGTTTGGCTACTGTTGGGCAATTTATTATCCATGCACAAAGAGCATCTTTGGAATTTTTTTGTTAATAAGAGTATTGATCTCTCAGAATTCTTCTGCACTGGTGTGTCTCCAAGGACATGTGGGAATATGCTTTTCTTCTGTCACTTCTCAGCAAAAAATGTATGCATTTCATTAGACATGTTAGGGAAGACATCATATAATATGATGTTTGTGGCTATATGTACAAATAAACCCAGTAAATTTTAATCAGGTCATGTCTGATTGTTACTGTGTAGGTCACACCACACTTGGAGAGATGACAGGTTTGCTTTCTCATTAGTAGCATTCGTCTGAATAATCCAGTTTACCATGAAAAAACACATTATCAATCTCAAAACGTTCTGAAGGTCCCAAGAATTTGAAACATCGGCTTCCCCCATTCAAAGAACACCAGCTGTGCTTCAGTACTCTGAAAAATCTGGGCTTTGTAATGAAAGCCTATATTGTCACCCAAAGAAAACCAATTATTTGAAGCTTGCACACAGACTCAGTTTTCCGCTCACTAAATGAGAATTGTAATACCCTGAGCCACAGGAAGGCACGGTAGCTTTCAAAGAGAAATTATTTTTGAAAGGAACTAAGTAACCATGTGAGTTCTGTACTTCACTGAATTGCTAAACATTTTAAAATGAAATCCTCTGATAATTATTGGAGGCTTGAATAAAACATAAAAGGTACTCAAACCAACCTATTCACAAAGAACAAACAGCAGTAAAAGTTGTATTTTTAGCAGAACATGTCTAAATCAATAGGTTGCTTTCCATACTGAAAACAAATTCCTACCTGCTTCAAAACATAGCTCTTTGCAACTAAATTATCTACTGGTATCTTTATGGATGGCTCAGTTTAATTATAATCAAGGCCTTTGTTTTATAGAAATATAACTTTTTTAAACATGCCACTGAAAGTATTTGCAATACATAAGGCGCATTAACTGTACTGTTATCTGAATTGATATAATCTTTACGAGTGATCCAGGAAGAAGCAAAGTATCTCTTCCTTTTGAGGTCAATGGCGTTTGAGGTCTAAACACACTAATGGGGTTTTTGTACTTGGCTATCTCCATCTTCTTGGGGCAGGAAAAAGTGAGAGAGGATGTCCGAAGACAAGAGAATCACATTTCTTTAAGAAACCAGCCTAAATCTCTGAGCCAAGAAAGGTTTCACAAACCTTTCTGAAGGACATCTGGGGGGCTATCCTTGGTAAGCATGTAGTAAAGTCCTTCCCCTGCCCAACACATACATGTGAATGCTGCGGGGCAGCAATCTCCACATAATTTCTATTAGTGGTCCTGCTTCCAAGATTTATCTCTCTTTGATGAAGGGAAGTACGAGAGATTTTTTTTTCTACCTTCTCTCTCCTCAGTCAGTTCAATAATGGTGTTTCTGCAGAAGGAAGAGGTAATACAGCATCGCTTGGGAGGATGTGTATTTACCACACCCACATGCTGTAGTTACATGACACTCTGTTCTGCTCCCACCTGTTTTGGGGGAACACATCCCAAAAATTAAGGCAGGAATACAAACAGATCCCTGAAGTCTCCAAGGTTTCTTTTGATTGAGTTTCAGATAGTTTTGCTTTGCTGTGACACCATGATTTAGTAAAGAAATGACTAGTAGAAGTCATGTACCTCAGTATAGATTGATTGATTGATTGATTTTTTTAAAATAAATGGTGACTGGCATAATGATCAATTTTCTGGAAAGTTTATCACAGTTTCATGTGAACATTGTTGAATTGGAAGATTTGGTGCTATATATAAAAATGATGGAAAATATTTTCTAGATCTTCTGCACTGTAAATAATTGTTCTAGGGAAAGCGGGTTGTATTTGCTGCTCTCAGAGAGAAAATTATTAGTGTTTCTAAATAAGCACCCAACAAATCCTAGCCAATAGGAGCTTCACAGAAAAACTGTCTGAGTTGTTGAACATTGCAAATCTCCCTGGTCAATGATGTTAAATGGAGGTTTGGAAATACCATGTATTGAGTTAAAGAAAAAAGTACACAGCTCTTTCTTTTTGTCTATCAGGGACAAGCATCAAGGAAACTTCAGTTAACTAGAATTTTAGGTGAGGGTGAAGTCATGCAGCCTGGAACTGCCCCCTACAGACTGATTCACCTCCAGTGACACTGCTGGTCTTTGCAGGTGGTTTATCCAAAATAACAATCCCAAAACAGGGGACCATAATAGATTTTCAAATTGGAGTACAGGAAAACTAGAAAGAAATTTGGTTGCAGCAGGGTCACGGGGAATTCATGTTTGTGCACTTTGACATAAAGTTAGAAAAGGAGAAAGCATAAAACAACCCCAAGCAAATAGGTGTAGTTAACTAGCATTTGCAACAGTAGCTTAAAATGTCCTCTATTTTAGAACATGATGGATGTCAAGAAAAACAAAATAAGCCATGTCCAAATTAAAATAACAACATTGGGCTAATTACTGTATGGAAGTATTCCCATCCACCTCAAAATCAAACAGGATTACAGGAATTGGATGATGAAAGCTCTCTTTCCAGGCAACGACTTCAACAATAACTACAATTCTTAGATGTCTGAGTGTTTTCTCAGTCACTGAAACGTATGTCACTTGAAGAAATGCTCAAAATACTGTACATTTAAAGGTACAGGTGATCTGATTATCAAACCCACTTGCTGCAAGATGGTATTCATATGTCCTCTTTTGACCTCTTGGTCTTAAGCCTCTGACCATTGCAGTCAATGCTGGTCAGTAGAAAAAAAAACAGTGTTGCTTTGAGTTGTTCCTTTAAGCCACACCCTCAGGTATGGACCTTTCTGTGGTGTTTGACTGATTTTTGGCCGTGGAAAATAGGTCATCAGACCTCCAGTCATAAATAGGATAGGGTATTTTTTTTTCCCAGACAAAGAAATTTCTAAGGGGAGATTTATAGCGAACAATTAAGTGAATAGGAGTTGGGTTGTGCTGCTTAGTCAGAGGGTCTGATTAGATGTATGAGCAGGAATGCTGAATGTAAGCCCAGTGATAACATTGTGGTGTTTGGCACAGGGGTATACTCCTGGATGCTCAGTGCAGTGCTAGTATCCATAGCTGATTAAACTGGAGGGATTTCCAGATGGGCTCTGAGAATGACTATTGACTACCATGCCTAATAAGGGAAGAATTAGGGCTGAAATCAAAGGCTGAAAAATTAATCTGTTTCCTGTACCTTTCCATGGGAAAGAAAAATTTTAGAAGTTGTTATTATATCCAGCAGACATAAGCTGCAAGGAAGAGAAAGTGAGATAAATCCAGAATTGGAGCAAGCAACAAGATTTATTCTGATGCCAGTTTCTGTACTGTCTAATTAATCATAATAGGCAATGGATTCCTCATGATTTAAACATTTTAAAAATTGTTCCTAAAAAGAAAAATGGTAATATATTAAAATTCAAATAGTAATTAATTCAGGAAAGTCTGCAGTCTAAAATTGATTTACATAGCCATAGTTGTCACTTCTGGCTTTATGATCTATTCATCAGCTATACGTGGAAGTGAAACACAATCATTGTTTAGAAGTGGACAAATCACCCATATATTATCACCTGCAACAGAGGAATAATTTCTTTTTAAATTAAAAAAAAAAAAAAAGGAGGGTAAGCTACAAAAAAGAGAACATGGCTTCTTGTATCACAGTTATCCCAGGCTTTTAAAAGAGATACCTAGTTTAGAAGTCAGAATGTACCACTGTCCTTGAAGTACTGGTATTTTTTGGTTGAAAAGTTGACAGTCCTTTAGCTAGTAACATAAAAAGATTCATAAGATTGAACCAGTTATGATTTTCAGGTGGCAATGGCTACAACTGTGATGAGAACCACTCACTACTTCTATTCATACTGGTTTAGGCAGAGGTTTGCTCCTGAAAGACTGAAAACAAGTATGAAGTTTTATTTTACCCTTGGTAATACTAAAAGGTGAAGTGAGACACACACTTGAGTGTATAGGTGCCACTTTATGATTTTTGGACACCCACAAAGAAATCCCTTTATTATTGTTGAACCATCCCTGGTTCACTTCTCTTAATAATTACAAGTTAATTGACTTGTGCAGCTACTTCTAGAGAACTGTGGAAAATGCAAAAGAAAAAAAAAAAAAAAGATCAGCAACATGAGAAAACTGAAGAAATATGTGAGGAAAAATATATAAGGAAGGGTAATAAACATTGGGAAGGGATGACAGGAAAAAGGAGTTGAAGCCTTGTATAGGAAATATAGTAAGCGGAGTAACAGGAATGAAGCTGGAATGTGCAGACTGGGAGCTCAGAGAGTATTTCCCTATTATAAAGTACTTTTAATGATACTCTTTTAGAAAAAACACAAAAATAACTCCATAACACTACAAAACTGGGGGAGGGAGGGACATATGGGAGACATATTTCTCTGTAATCCCTTCTCTAGTTCCAATATTTTCTATCTTTTATATGAAATACTCTGAAATCTCAGAATAATTTTTTATATGATACTGTATCACATACAGAAGAGAAACTACAACTGAAATTACACTAGGGCTCACCAGTGATTTATAAAAAATGATGCAATTGTTATCATACAGAAACTTAGAAATGAAACTGGGGATTTTGCCACCATTATTAAAATCCTAAGGAATACTCTGGGTTATCTAAAATAAACCACTTAACACCTTATTTTTTACCTCAGGAGTTCCACAGAGGATTCCTAACTCATTGCAGAGTCCCCATACTTCTATCATTACAGTTTCTCAAGTTCCACTTGTCATCGAAGTGTCTATTGCTATGAGCACTACTTGTTAGCAAACATGAGGGTGAACGTTCACCAGCCCTGAGTGGAGCTGACAGTTCTGTAGGGGCTGCTGCTAGCTTTTTGTATATCCCAAAATAATTTACTCAAAATAGGTGCAGTCTGAAGCCACTAACTACATAATTTTTGAACACATTAGGCTTATAGATGGAATCTAGTATGGTAAGAAAAAAATAAAATTAAACCATCAAATTCAAGTAACATCTTCCAGTAACATTAGTGAGAACTGAAATGATCCTCAAAAATATTAAATACACAGTTATAACGGGAACTTACCAACTAATTTAACTGCCTTATGCCACCAAATATGAACATACAAACATGCACACCCATGCACACCCATAGATCAAACTTGTTCTGCTCCTCTAGAAACAGAGACGGACCCTGAACAGATTTAGGGAATTTGTTACAGTTGATATGAAATGCGAAAGTGTCAGATTCTGGCCCATTCCCACATTAGTACAAAATAGGGTATTTGGGTACACCTGTAGTTTCATTGCTAATAATTTCCCTTTTCTATTAATTTGGCAGTACATAAATAATTCAATTACTATAAATGAGAGGCTTTGGGGAGTTTTTGTTCTTAAAGTGATTTTCTCTTATTTCATGTGAAACTCGAGAACTTTGTGCTATGGCACACAAGTGTGAAAATGTTCTGACAGTTTAATTCCCCTCATGGTAAAACTCTGTTAAGCTAGCACCCATACTTGTAATATGGAACAGTATGACACCAAGTAAATGGTAATTCTTACCTGAAGAAACAGTTAACAGTAAGCAGAAATAATAGCCTGTCTTTGTAGGTTTATGTGGAGTAATAGCTTTTGATAGGCAGAAAGAGGGAAAAGTTCTATCTTTATGCTGTGATCATGTTGAGCAACACCCTGACTTATATCGGTTTTCAGCTGTTAAAAATGAGCACCTCGGGCAATGTGGTTGTGAGAGTTGATGGGAAAGTCACCGTGCAATTATGGGCCCTTGTAGAGCAGAAAATGGGCAAATTGAAGGAGAGCTAGATTTTATTGGGGGTGAGGGGAGAAATCAATAATTTGGTGGCATGGTAGGTAGAAAATTAATGAACTGGGGGGGAAACCATTTACTTGTTTGGCAGGAAAGCTGACGGAGGCAGAGAGTGGTGCCACAGACTGGTTTTAGAACATATATGCTTTTCAAAACCCTAAGATGCAAAGCCTTTCTGTCTGAGCAGATATTTAAGAGCCCTGGCTGGTTATTTTTTTTTCCCAATAAGAATATTCATCTGGATCGCTGGTGACTGTTATGTGGAAAGCAAATATATTGCTGTTTTATTTCTGAAATAATTTTTTCATCATGTTTTCCATTTCCTCAGAGGGGCTCTGAGCTTCCAGTAGGCATTGTCCTCCACTATATTTGTGTCTCTTTAACTTTTTTAAGCTAAAGTCAGTTTAACATAGTCTGTAATAAACAAATCAAAATGTTTCAGCCATTTCTCTACACTACTGTGACCCCTACAGTAAATATTCTATTTCTCTCTGAAGTTTTCATCAGGAATCAGAATTGAATTAGGCAGCACATGTATTAGTTCACATAGTATTTATGGGACATGATTTACATATGTTTGTTCTGGGTTATCTGACTTGTCAACTTCAACAAGTAACTTTTCAAGCTATAAATACTGCCAACTTCTCTATGTATAAACTCTCTAAGCATATTCACTTTGCTAATGATGGAAAACTTGCACCTTGACATGTACTACATCTGTTCACCTGCCTCTATTGCAAAGTCAACTATATTAATTATTTTTGAAGATTAATCAGAGACAAAGAGATGCTTTAGTACACGCACCTGTAGAGACCTTTTCTACCTTGAAAGCACAAACACGTACTCCTTCTTATTTTACAAAATAATTCCACTGTTGGAGCAATTTTCACTATGCGTTTACTTTTTGAAGGAAATTGCCTTTAAAGAGGCAAATGGTATTACAAAGAATGAGAACAGTGGTGTCAAGCATCAAGACAGATCCCTTCTGAAGAGCTTGAATGGAAAACTGAATTACAGTCTGAGTCAGGAGATGCTCCATGATTTATTTGTTACTCTTCCTGTAGAACACAAGAAAACATTCAGCCTTAGGGGAGAGATCATCTTACTCTCACCTCCACTGGGTCTAGAATAAATTGTTTGATTTTTAATTTAATGCACCTAACCCTAAAGGAAGGGGAAAGACATTACTGATTACTGTCAGATATGACTGGATGCTGTCCAAATCCTTATATAGCTTTAACAGTCCTCTGTGTCTTAGCTTGCAATATCCTTTCTTTCCTCTTACATTACTGGAGCTCACAGTGATGCTGAAAATCATGAAGCATTAATGTAAAATTCAGTATTTTGAAACACAGACAAAGGGCAGAGCAGTACAAACAAGTTGCATGAATCTCAGTCAATAACAGCTGTAGTTGTCAGTTTGCTATATGCAGCTCAGTGACATTACAGGAAGATCTAGAATTACCCAACTCTTCCCCAACTGCCTTTGTTTTTTAATTCCCCATCAATAATTCTTGTCCTCCAGTAGTTTTTCTTCCATCTTTATCTAGGAAGACTTCTGAAAGGGCTTGGATGTGTCCTCAGTCTTCAAAAGTTCCTGGGAGCTCACCCTATTTCATATAAACCAAGAGACTCTTCGGGAATAAACCAGTTAAGGACCAGCCACTACAGCATAATTCCCCTATTTCCTCGAGTAACACATCAAATGAGTACTGGAATGTTCCCATTCCTAGAGCACCCAGTTCAGTGAAACAGCTCTGATTACTAATATGTTCAGATAAATGCACTCCTTGATACTTTTAATTTTTATTATTGAGTGCAATAGTACTTCTCAGAGGGAATGACCCCTAAAGCTACAAGACACTAACCAGTATGTTTCTGTGTAGAGAGATTTTTCCTGAATTACGTTTAAAAAAATATGTTTTCCTCTGCCTGTAGTACTCCTGGACCTACTGTGTCACTGTCTCTTTTGTTTAAAAAAAAAACAAATAATTTTCTAGCATCAGCTCCCATAGCACATAGAGATCACAGACAGACACCCCAAATAAATACAAAGAAACACTGGTTTCCCAGAAAAGGTCCATGCAAACAACAACTGTAATTCAAAAAGACAACTAAAACAAATTTTAGAAAAATTCAGAAATAAGAGACATTCCTATAAATACTATTTCCTTCCGGTGATAGTTTGCACTTTGCTTCAATTAAAAGCATTGATGCTGCTGCCAAATACACTAAGTATTTCCCTTTCAAGATCAATAGCATTTCTCCTGTTGGCTTTTGTGGCAGAAGTTCTGAATGAAAAATACTAAAATATTGTAGGCTGCTCTTTCACCAACAGATGATGTCATAACAGCTATTACCAAAAATAAGATTTTTGCCTGTATATCACCACTGTTTTCTACAGAAGAATGCTACCAACTGAAAGCAAACAAGAAAAGTCTTGCATTAATTTCAACTGCATATCTAACTAGTTAATAAAGCACAAGAACTAATGACTCAGATGTAAGAACAAGCGTAGAGTATACCATAGGCTTAAACACTAGCTGCTGTGGGATTTTTATATGAAAAATCTGCACTTAATTCAGGAAATAATTTGACATTTGTAGGTGTCTAAGACCTTAGCAATATAGATTGTTTTATCTACAATAGTTGTAGTTACTTGAAGTGAGATTTCAGACTGTAAGAACTAGAACATTTGATAATTATTAGCTTTTCTATTTTCCTTGGACAACAAAAATAAATTTTTCTTCTCAGCTAAACAGTTGATGTGTATTTAAATAAATTCTGACCCAGGGTAAGCAGTGTTTCCAGTGATGGTCTCTGTAGTAATAAATGTCATATGGCACCGGAATCCTTAATAATAGGCCTTTCCCTTGGTCATCTTGAGCTGAAGAGTGCTAAATTTCAGTGAAATACATTATTTATCTCTAGGAGCATGATTCATACCAAATTCAGGAAAATATTCAGCGAATGTCAGTTTGAGTTCAGGATAGGCTCATAAAACCAACTTCCAATTGCGCTGCCTCAGGAAGGACATGAATTTGTTTCCTGCAGCAAGAAGTGAGTGCACTACTATTTTAATTTCTGTACCAGAAAGTTCTATTTAGCTGTCTAAATTATTGGGGCATGTTGTTTCAGAGCACAAAGGAGATTATTTGATTTATAAATGAAAGCTGGCAAGCTAAGGAGATACTGACAAAAACTATTGCTTTAGTCATCATGGACTATGACGTTCTTGCATCTAGCATGTACTTTTTGCAAACAAATGTAGGATAAAATCCCATGTGATTATGTAGGCTGAAAGCATTTTTTAAATTATCATAAAAAAGTGGATGAAGTGGAACTAATTGACATAATTTATTTAACTTTTCAAAAGCTTTTGACAATATTTCTACCCAGAGGCTATTAAGTGAAACATAATTTTAGGGAAGCACTAAATAATGTAATGGGTTTATTAAAAAAAATGGAAGAGAAATCCCAACAAGGGATGTGTTCTCAACAAGCCAGAGAATGTCCACTGTAATAATCAAGGAAATAGAAAGTACAAATCAGAAAAGTAGAGCAGCTCAACTACTCTGACTAGGGAAATGAAGTCTGAGAAGGGATAGGGATAGTGTCAATAAATGCATGTAATGTGACAGTAGCGTATGTCGCAGGAGAAAGATGAAAAAGACCAAGAAAGATCAAAATGAAGCCTCCACAATCTTTCTTTTAATATAATTTCATAACTTCACCTTTGGCTGTCCACTCCCTGTTTGTTTGAACTAAGTGAATTACCAAACACCTGAAACTCTAACACTTGAGATCTAATACCATAGTATTCATACATTGTTGAGATATCAATAATTTATTGCAAAAGCAAGCCAAACAACCCATATTGAGTATTTATACAACATTATCTATAAAAACTGCCATAACTGACTATTGATTCAATTTACACAGAAAATTAGAACTTTTAGAGGACTTACTAAAGGAGAATCCACTACTTTACACGTACTAAACAGTAATTATTTTATAAACTGAGGGTTTTCTTTGTATTAAAATAGCTTCTGGCTATTCTCTACCAACAAGCTCCTATTCCATTGCTATATTTTTCTATTGGATGAGACTACATCATGGCATTTCTCACACTATCGTTGTTTTCAATGTCACCTTGTGAAATGACAGACAAATAAATATCTGTGAAGCTTCTACCTTTCCATTTCCTGCCTCGTGCTGGTCTGGGTTTTTTTAATGACTGTTTCAACCCTGGATTATTTTAGCAGAATAATCTCAATCTTAAAACTGTACAGTGTTATTAATTTCCACTGGGATTCTGGCAAAACATGGGCAGCAAATTATAAAATTAAGTGTTTTCAAAGTGTCTGCTTTTTTAATGTAAGTCAACTCATAGTGTACAAAAAGTGTACCTCTTTTTTCATTCTTCACTAGTGTTGTAGTACTGACTAGAAATAATAGCTATTTAGCTATAATTTAACAATTATCCATTGTTTTGTATTTACCTTAATTATAATGAATGTTTATGTTTGCCTTTCTTTTATTATTAAAACTTCACTATTGATAAAATTATTATTAAAATCATTCGTGTTATCCAGACAGAGAAAATGGCATAGTTTCTAATACACTTATGGACCCTGAGAAACAGGTTTGGTTTAGAGTTGGGATAGGCTTTAGGAGAAAACATTGATTTGATTTTATTTTCTGTTTTTAAACAGTTAAGGAACATCTATACAATTATGACTAAGAATTAATACATGCTTATGTTAACAACTGAAAATTACTTCAGTATAAGCTTATAGAAGAACTGTTAAAAGCAACTCAATGTAAATGGGTATTGTTGCATGCTTTTAAGATGAAAATACAAGAAATTAGATACATAAAACAAATTCTAAAATTATCTATAGTTCATATTGGTCAAGATACTCTGAAAAGTTGCAGTGTGAATGGGTATAAGCAATTTAGTCTTTATTTTTAATAAATTCAGTAAAAGAAGGAAGTGTTAAGATGCAATTTATAAGGGTATAACAATTTCATTAAGTTTTGTGATGTTTAGCTTCAGTTAATTTGACACTAAGCTTAAAGATATCTTTTACTGCATTTTTTCTGTTTAAGGTTCTAATTAAACAAAAGGCATTCAAGAAACTGAAGTTTCCTTTACCTTTGCAGTGAAATTACTTAAAGTGGAAAAAAAGACAGTGTAAATACATCCCAATTTTTTTGCTTACAAAAGGAATTGGGGGGGATATTAGGTTTCCATTCTCCTTTCACTTGGTTTAAGCTGTAGTAAGACAGGAAACAAAGTATTTTAAATATTCCTTTCTCTTTCTGTAACTTTTTTGGTTTAATTCTGAGTAAGATGACTTGGATAATCTGACAGTAAAAATCGTTTTAAATGAGAAATAATTTCAGGTGATCTTAAGCCTAAACCTGTTATGTTAACTCAGTTTTCTGGCATTCTTTGGCTACCTGTCCCATTTTTAAGTAATACTATATATGGCATCATACTGTGCAGATAACCAAATTCAGTTCATGTGTCCCACCAAGTATATCCTAATTAATAATCATTAATACAATTCCAATTCCTTCCTTTTGCATATCATAAATTTTACTAGATTTTCTAACTCTTATGGAGTATTATATCAAAGGTAAGTTATTTTTCTCATACTAAATAAATGTATCATGCAGGAAGTATCAATACTCAGACTCACTCCAGAAGTGAACTTGTGATAATTTATAGAACAAAGACAAGATTTACAGAGTTTTCAAGACAGTTCAGATATGGTATTTCATAAAACTGGTCTGCAAAATTTTAAATTGAAACAATGACTGCATTCCATACAGTCATTATTGCTAAGGAGGAAAGGAAAATTTCCTTTAGCTTGAACTACAGTATTCTAGCTCCCTGAAACTTTTGGAAGTCACTGTCCAAACTTCCAGAGAACTGTAATCTCTGATTCTATTAGTTCAGAGAGTAGTCTGTACTGTAAAATAAGAAAAATAATTTAGAGACAAATCCCAATTATTTGTAAATCTTACTCTGTATTAAAATTACATCAAGGAAGTAAGGGAACTAACTAAATACAAATACCTCAACAAACAAAAGTTCATGTGGACCAGTCTGCACTGAACAAACTAGATCCCATTTCCATTTCCTCCACTGGGTCTTAGGATGTTGTTGACTTCCTCCTTCCTCCAGTGTGGAAAGCAAGCGTCTACAGAGAGCCCATTTACACCTACAGGCTCTGAAGCAATTAATTTTGCACACCAGCTAATTTTTAACTGATTCCCTGATGTGACCTCAACACTCTCTTACCTCATGTAATGAAGATCCTGAGTATTTGCCTGTGATTTAATTAGTAAAAGGTTTCCTTCATACCCTTCTCTCAGAGCTGTACAACTGTTGTAAATACATAAATAGTCACTGAGGTAGAGAGTGACTCTCTCTACATACTTGTCCCATCCTTACTTCAGTGAATAAATTATCACAAGCTTCTATCCCTGCTTAAGACTTTTTTATTTATTCTTTTTCATCCTTAAGCCAAATCGCGCACTCGAAAAAGGCTATCTTTAGGTCTTGCTTCATGCCTCAAGTGTCAGTCATTTTCTAGTAAATTTTTTTTTCAGTGCTTTTTTTTTTTTTTAAATCAGCAAAGTTCACCATGCTTGTGCAATTCATAAGGAAAAAAGGAATTTCGCAATTTTGTCTGACCTTTTCTGAATGTAAAAAGAGCAACTGTAACTTCTAACTTAAATAATAATTAATACTTACAAGGTATGTTATCAGAATGGGATTATAAAAAATTGTTGTGCAGTCTTAACAAGAGGCTATCAAATAAATTCTATTGAAAGTTCTCTCTAACATAACTGGTTGTTAAGCTAAGGGTTTTAGTAGAGACATCTTTCCAAGAAACACTGACATGGTTTCTGTTACCAAGTCCCAAGTCAATCTATGAGAGAATATCTAGATATGTTGAACTTATTCTGTATTACACTCACCCTACTAAATTTAGTGATTTTTCTGAGGAGTGGTCTTATGACTGTAGTTCAAGGATATAATGAACAGTTCTCAAACCCAAACTTATTTCAGAATTCACATGGCTCCTGACCCTTCTTCTGAAGTCTGAGATATGAGAGGACATAAATCGCATAAATGAAGAAAAGCCTCTGCTCACAGTACTGGAATTGAGCTCATTTGTGTCTTGCACCCCATGAACAGGGTCAGAGATGAAAGCTAAAGTACCCACAAAACCTTTAATGGCCATTATGGCAGAATGAGCTGACATACATAGCCTGAAGGACAGTAGAGATAATGTTCTTGTAAAAGAAACAGAAACTAGCTGCCTTGGGTTTATGTGAGTCTATATTATGTAGAATCTATAGAGTTAACTTTTTGCAGTAAAGTGAAGATACAAAGAGAATTATTAATTTTTTTTTTCAGTGTATTAAGGTCTGATGAATTTAGTAAGCAACTTGACTAAAAACTGTATTGCCCAGGTTCTAGGTTCCCTTTTAGTAAGGACTCTGCATTTATACAGAAGTCTGTTCTTTTCAGTAGAGCAGACCAAAACAGCACAGAAGGCAGGACACAATAGGAAACTAGTGAAAAATATATTTTTAAATTACCTAATTGGCATCTTGCAGTGGTAGACAAGGGAGGTGACCTCAGCATTACAAAAACTATATTATTACCAAATCACAATGGATGATAGAATGCAGGAAAAGATAAGACCTGATATGCTAGACAGAGCAGAGAATTTTGAAGTACTGGTATTGAAACGTGAATGTGAAGCTTCAATTTGACATTCTGGTTAAAAGACAGGAGGAGAAATCCAGGGGAGGACATAATGAAAAATGTTAAGATTTGCCTAAAACCAACATAATTTCAGCAATTATATTTTTAATAAAATGGATCAAGGAGTAACATATGTATGGACAATCCAGGATATATAACCGATCATAACAAGTTACAGTGAAAAGATGCCACGTTTTACAAACTAAGTCCTCTGTTTGCTATACTGTGATTGGCATGAATGACCATGTTGTTGGCATAAAAATAGATTAACCATTGAGAATGGAGACAACAGTTCTCCCTTCACAGAAAATTACAATAATTGCGATTGCAGTGTTGTAGTCATATCTTCTGAGGTTTCTTTTCCCATTTTATTATTTAAATAGACTACTGAATTGCAGAACGTGATATGGTGACAATAAAGTGAACTGATAGTTACATTCACTGTCCATTAACAAAAAACCTGAAGTCTTGTATCAGATGGAAAGGTATAAAAGTTAACCCTAGGAGTGGGAAGGATGGTAACAGTGCAAGATAACACAAACATGCTTAATTATAACGAAGACGAACTGCAGAGGATTCACAAGAGAGTCTTTGCCAAGAATTTTAGGTTATTTCTATGTGACACAAGGCTATACTGTGCAGAGATGTTTGTGCTAACACTAAATGATGTACCACAGTTACAAGGAAAAAAACAGCCACATTAGTGGCTACCTGATGTATAATTATCAGTGAATTTAAGACGCCAGGATATATTACTTCAGTGAAGTGCTGAGTTAACACAAGAGCAGTGTTTCCTAATTCTGAAGTATTTCATACAGTCCTTCAAAGCACTGTTTGTAATATTCTTTACTTGTATTAGAAAAAAAAAAAAATCCTCCAAAGAGCTTTCAGAAACTTTCAAAAGGATATTCTGCAAAGGGGTAGATATACTAGGGGAAGGCTATAATTCTCACTTTATTACTGTGAAGTATAGTGTGGTGTGTTCCCTGAGTCACACAACAGATCAGTAGCCCTGCAGCTTTCTCAGTTCTCCACCAACACTGTAGCTGCATCTAACCCTGTCTTGTTGAACCTAAATGCTGAAATAAGTCTCCAGAAGGCTAGAGAAAAATGCCAGTACAGGTCCAGAAGATTAACTGCACCAGACTTACTGCTAACAGTCTGATCATCTCTTCTCCATTTTGACACTTAAATGGCTTCCAACATTACAATACCTGAGCATTTGTGAATGTGAGTCAATTTATCTCTATGATGCATTAAAAATAAGATAAAAGTAATCTTTTACGTCTCCCCTCTCTTTCATGCAGTATATCTACAGAAAAGGAAGAACAGGAGTAAATGATCGAATAACTACAGGATGATACTAGATTGCATGACTAGAGGCCAGTCCACTCAAGTTCATTTCACCTATCTGAATCAGTTGAGTATGGCTGATATCAGAGCAAACGTTCAATTGCCATGTTCATATGGAAGTAGAAATATTTAACAGCTAATGATACAGACTTAAGATTCAGGAAATAAGGATGTTAAAAATTGGAATTGTAGGGCATAAGCCATTAGATGTAGTAATGTTTTAACAGGACTGTGAGAGTGAGAGCTGAAAGACCATCCTGATTCTACTGATGTAGCAACTTGCATGAGTTGATATCCAAAATATTTCCATCAAATGGCAGCAAAATGGTTTTGCTGTAAAATTGAGAAGTCACTGACTATAAACTTTTCACAGGAAGGATCCACCAGTGGTAATCAGAGCTGGAAATCACTAATGGAACTTTTGGTAAGAAGGTGGTATTTTAACACTTACACTAAAACATGGTTGAAATGCAGCTTTGCTTCTTCTGCTGGATGTTCACAAAATCAGGTGTGGTTTAGGATAGGAAAATTTGCTTGGATGCCAGGTATTCCTGATTCAATACAAAAGGACTTCCCAGAGAAGATGTATTTTTTTCCAAGATGGTTTTTAATACAAGTTTCCTCTAAATAAGAAAAATTAATCCTCTTTAAGCCTCACTTTAACTACAAAAAGGAAATTAGAAGTTAATATTCATCCAAAGGACACATCTTAATTACCTTAAGATGAACTGTTTAAATTAACTTGAATATGTAGGGCATGTTATTTTAAATATCTCTTACAGTTCATTTCTCTGCATGATAACTTAGCTTAATTACTTATCTCAGCTTTAGCTTCAGATCTGTAAAAAAACCTCAGTTAATTTTAAACATGTATCAGCTTTCATAGTGCCAGAAATTGATAAAATAAAAATAGTATGGCTGTCAGAAACAGCATTCACTCTCTCTTTCTGCAGTTCCTAAATCAGCTTGGCCCATGTACTCATCAACGGCTAATTCTATAGCCAGACTTGTCAAAGCTTTTTTCTTTTTTCAAAGTCTACTTCCTCATTCAAGCTACTGGGTGCACAGTGGGCAGGGTGGATTTGAAAAAGCTGGTATTTATTTAAATCATCACACATCCATAGTTAGAAAATACAGTGCTATTGACCTCAGCAAAGAATTTCCACCCTCAAGGTTTCTCTGCATGCTTGCATGTACACAGATGGAAAGTTTCCAAGCTTGGTCATTCTCTGGCAGACATCAGTATTTCTGATATACTTAACTTGTTGACATAAATCATGTAATCAGAGGCTGAAAATATTTTGAAGCTTGGAAAGTGTATATGGTGCACATACTTCCACATATGCACAAATTACTCATCTATCTTTCCCATTTAAAATGTGCATATATTTATAAACAGTTTGTTTAGACACATTACTACATAAATTTAATTTATATATCTTCTTTTGTAAGTTCTTCAAAATATTTCACAAAGCAGTAACACGAAGTGTTGAGTCACTTTGTTGTTGAGACACAGTATAAAACCTAGCAGTAATGACAGCATGCATAAACTTTCTCTAGTTCAGCAGTTCCGCAGGAAACAGTTCCAGGTTCTTTCTCATATCCCAGTTTTTCTGCCAAAGATCTATCAAACATAGGAGAGACACAGAGACTCTTAATTTGCAATGGCAGCTAGCTCACTTTCTATGTCTGCAGAGATCTGGTTACCTGTTCTAGGCTTCAATTTACCTTTCATTGCTGTGAATCACCAAAAACTGAAAAGTAATAGTAATTACTTCCCATCCCATGTCTCATTTTCCCTGTATAGAATTTTTTTTTCATTACTATATAAGCCTATACATTCATGGAGCCAGATAAAGATTTAGGAACCATGCAACAAACCAGAGGAAGACTCCTGAATCTCAAACAGAACCTCTGGTCTCAAGTTTCCCACAAATACCTGCCTACATTCCTTGTTTGATTTCACAAGTTCCTAAAACATTGAAGTTTTTCTCCAGATGATGTTCAAAGCTATCTGGGTTCTTCTTTGCACTCCCACTTGGTCAAGACCAAGAAACAAATACCTCTAAGAGCCAGTGTAGTAGCCATGTTAAAAGTACATCTTACATGTTCCTACAAGACTGTGCTCATGACTGCTGTATTTTTAAAACAACTGAGAAGCATTTGAAAATATATTGGTGGCACTGGACCAATCAATGGGAAATCTCAGTTCAGTACCATCTACAAAGCAAAGCAAGTTCAAACCCACATCTATGACATGGGGAGAAAGGCTATGCTCAGATACAGACGAGGCTAGGTTCGAGTGAAACCATTCCTGCCAAGTCTGTATCATTTTGCAGCCAAAAATGCAAGATCCAACGCATCAGATGACATGTAAATGAGATCCTGAGCCTGCAGCAGAGAAGTGAGAGCACGCAGGGGAGGTGGTGGCTAACAGTCTCTATTCCTAGCATTACTTCAGGGAAGGGGGTGGGGGGATATTTTTTATTTTCTTTTTAAGGATTGTTTAATGCAAAACTGCATGGATGACAGCAAGTATCACCACCATAAAATCAAGAGCAGCTAGTCATTCTGTGTTCTGCCAAACCAAATGCATGTTCATCCACTGGGGAGAAGGTTCTTGGAGCTGGATTCTGGTTTGGGAGAGGTGCCTGGCAGTGGCTGCTATCGGGACATGGAAGCGGGCTGGAGGTTCAGATCATGCCTTTGCATAAGTTTGCTATGATAGCACAGAAACTTTAGAAATGGATTATAACTGATATTTTTGTCAGCGTATTGTTAAGTCACAGCCTGTAGCCAAAGTTCATTTCAGTGTGCAATGCTATAGCAAAACCCCTTTTTTAACCAAATCAAGAGAAAAATTTATGTAACACAGTTCCGTGGGGAATTTTTCTGTGACAGTTGACAGCCATTAGGCTTGTGTGATGCTAATGAGGGGAGACAGCTATATAAGCTATTTCCCTCACCAACAACTATTTAACTTCTAAATTTGTGCTCAAAATCCATTTCCAGCTTCATCTGCCTTTTCTGGGTTTTCTTTACTTCTCTGACTAATCTGAATGTCATTTTAATATTTTGCATAGGCATGGTAAATTCCCTAGAAGGACAAGTGAGACAATGCAGACATCAGTGAAATCAACATTTTATGCCACAGGATGCTGTCCTGTTCTGACAGTTTAAATAAGGTCCAGAACCTTCTTTTAATGTTTAGCATTTGTGTCTCACTAAAGGCAGTCTTTTATTTTTGTTAGAATACACACAGACTTATTAACATAACAAGGTTAATGCCATAGAATTATTATAAATAAGGCAGACTGCGCCTAATCCTGCCTCTATTAAGAGAAATTTCTATTGCTACGATGATGAGCTCTGTAAATTTTTGTAACCTAATGATCTCCTCTCCAATGACTCTATCAATATCTATACCAGATTGGAGTCCAGATAAAGTGGAGATTTAGAAACCCTTTTCAAAATAACCAATAGCTGGGTGATGGGTATAGCTGGGGTGGGAACAGCAGAGATTAGAGACCTGAAGTTTAATTGTCTTTTCCTTTCTACTTAACTTCTACTCTATCCTACCATCTCCCCACAATTAGTTTTGGTTTGGTACAAATAACTGAAATACAGATTATCTGGAGATACAAATCCTGCATATTATCTTGTGCTCCTCACCTCTGATAATTTTTATCTCTGATAAAAACATAACAGCAATAACCATAACATAGTCAAAGTTTTTACTTTACTGAATATGACTGATTGCTACCAAGGGCTTCATTTAATAAAAATGAGTAGCCATAATTTTTTTCTTGCATATTCCTCAGTGAATTAGCAGTAAAAAAAGTACCACTCTGGTATTTTTTACTATGTGGGCACTATCTACTATCCTCTAAATTCTCATTCCTTTCTCTCCAGAATATCAGTCTGATATTCCAGAATATCATCTGTTAATTTAAAGCATATTACTTACATAGAGGCTAGGGGTTTTTCGTTTCGTTGCCTTACCTTTTCATTATTATTTAATACAAAAAAAAAAAAAAAAAAAAAGAGGAAAACCCTTATAAATCAGTGTTAGAAAGTGAAATGATACCATACTATATTTCTTGAGTACTGTAGTCATAACAAAGTACCTAACAACGATTCTCATAGGTGAATTATATGAACAACATAAGTAATTTTAGTTGAACAACAAGCACTGTCTAGAAGTTTGCATGCACAGACCCTTTTACTTTGAAATTCTCTACTCATGACCACATCTCAATAGTAGCCTTGGCTTATTGGGCACGACTGTGTACACATACCAAATGTCATGTCAGCACCTGAGGCTAAATATAATAATATTCTAATATGTTCACCTAAATAATTACTACATGCCAGGAAGGATATGGGAATGGACTAAACTGCGTTCAGAACTGAAATCCTCTGCTAAACGTTAGTGTACTTGCAAATCATCTACGTACCTACATTTTCTCCCTTTTATAATTTAATCTAACATCTTCTCCCCTCTTGGTCATTTGTGCCTTAGTTACTGTCTAGATAAACAATATATAATGTTCTAAGATTTTTAAGTTACCGATACAATAAATGCCAGCATATACATCTATTTATATACTCCACGTCCAATAATGTGATATCTGTTACTGTCATTTTGATACCTGCTAAAATCAAATTTGACTTGTCAGGTTTTGATTTGTAAGACCTACTCACAGATTGCTAAAAAGATTTTTAAACACAGACTGCATATTTCATGAAAATATCAGATATTTCATTTTATTTCTTAATTATAATGAAATTTACAGATCTGTTCAATTTGAACAACAATCTAAAACCTTGGATATTCCAACTTCTTTATTCCAAAGAAGTTTTTCAGAAAGGATAGAAATACAACTTCCTGTTTCTTAGAAGTACTGTAGGTGGGGCCCTCGCTTCTTTCCTTGAAAACAGAAACCAGGATCAGACTGAGAGCAGGGATACCATGCACAGACTGAAAACATAAGGCATACAGAGCAGCAAACAAGTACAAGCTACGTACTGTATCAAATTATCAAAGATCAAGAGAAAAAAAAAGATGAAGGGAAAGAATTACACCTAAGCAGCCTAACCAATAAGATTTGAAATGAAGAATATGGTTTTTACTTCTGTTAACTTAATCAAAATATATTAAAATCAGTAATGAATAACTTAAAGCAGGAAAATTGATATTCTTTGGGAATTTAGTTTTTTCTTGTTCAAACAGTGTCTAACAGTAGACTATAAGTATATCAAATGTTGGCTCATTTATCATATTTAGTTATATTTCAGTGACTCCTTTTCTCTTTTGGTCTGTTTACTGATGAAGAACATCATATTTAAGTAGATGATTAAAATTTGAGTTGTGGTTTTAAAATTATAACTCTACATAAGACAAATGGTTTTGTTTCTTTTCCCTGAGTTAGAATCATGATGCTGAGCAGAAGAAATGTCTGAGATTTAGAGCTCTGAATAGCAGTGACAAGGTGCAGGTGGGGATTTAAGAAAAATGTAAATCTTTTTTTTTTCCTTCTGGTCAACAATGACCTTGCCTGACCTTGCCTCACGGATTCACTCCTCTAGGAATTAGCCTAGTATAATTCTGTTTTATGCTGTTCTTGTTCTTACACTGCTCTCATCCACATAATATTTCAGTGCATTCCAAGTTCAACATTATAATCAGCAAGTTGAATTCACTTTTGTTTCTTGCTTCCTTCTGTGGGGAAGTAGCATGCACAAATGCATCAAGCGTATGTAGAAGTGATAATGTTACATGTATAATATATAGAACTAGTAGAGGCAAGCTGAAGATCCAAGGCTTCCATCGGAATAACCGCTTTCTAAGAAAACCCTTGTCTTTTCCACTGATGGAAGGCTATGAAAAATTGTATGATTTTTTTTTTCCCCAGAACCAGAAGGAAGATCAAGTTCATCAGTGAAGAAGACAATGTGATCAAAGCCATGTGGAGTAAGAAAACATCTGTTACCTCCATTGCTGTTTGCTTAAAGGAATAGGACAGGAAATCAGCACAAACAGATTTCGCATTGGGCAAGTGAATTTCCAACAAAGTGAACACAGGAAAAGAAACTACATTCTCAGAAGAATCTCAGAACTATAGCTAATGTTGATCTATAAATTGAGCACTAAGAAAAGACACAAATGGTGATAAAATAACCATTTTTAAAAACCACTATTTTAAAATTTACAACTTGCTGTAGTAGTATGTAGTTTTCCATGTGGACTTAGCATGTCTCCTCTGTTTCAAGGTCATGTAGTTTTAAAAAATGCCCTTTTGTAGAAATTTTCAGTGGCTTACTTGCTCTGGATTATGCATGCTTAATCTCTTTTTATTACTCCTTTCCCAGCTACTCCTTTTTCTCATTTATACCCCACCAATTTAGTTGCCTTAGGCAACTGCAAAAATTTATTTCCATATGCAATGAAATGCTATGGAAATGAGGTCTGCCATATATATTCTTTATCATCTACAGAAATGGATCCTTTTATCAACTGACCATGAAATTCATGCATCTAACTCCCAGGGCTTGGCTTTACTAATGCATCCTGTTTTTGCAACAAGGGAAATGCAACCACACCATAGCAGCTCTGGCAGGTGAACAACAGAGTCTCCCTTCCAAAGTAATTTTCTTCGTTTCTACACCAATGTAAATCTATAGTTAGTTCTAGACCTCTACATCTCATCCTCAGTAACAAAGAACAACTTCCAAGAACTCCAGTCCTCATCCTTCCAAACAGAGTTAATCAAAATCCTCAAACAGAACAGAACAGATACTCTCTGGAGAAAATAATGCAATAATTTTTCTGGGATTTCAATTTTGAAATTCAGAAGGATGTTGAAGTGCTTTATTAAGCACATCATTAGATGACTTGGCAATTAAGGATGCTTCGGCCCATCATGAATCTGACCAGCACATACAATTAGTCATATTTGTCATGAGGAGAACATACCAATGTAAATTACCTAAGTTATTTAGGCTATCAAAAGAAGCAAAATAGGCCACCTGTGCTCCCATGGTACCATATGTGGGAACAAGTTCTGTGTGCTGTTACAACCAGGCACAGTCCGCAATTTAGAACAGTCAGTAATTGAACCATTGTCAACTGTTCATTGAATTCATCATCATTAAGCCCTTAAATACTTCAGCAGTACTTGCTAGCTCTACTCCCATGAAGTACTCCTGACTTTATTTATGAATGCAGATTTTCATATATTCTGTGTTTACAGATAATTTCTCTTGCCCCAAATATTGCAGGAATTGGTATTCTTACTGGTATCCAAGTGGTCTATTTACATTGCAATTTTCTTGTCAACAATTTTTTTATCTGAAACATTAAAGTATGTAGGAGAACACATAATAAGGCATATTTAAACCATAAGATAATCTAAGGACTTTTAATTTACTGGAGTCAGTCAGCAGCCAGATATATTTATTCCTTGAAGAACCTGTATTGATTTAATCCAACTCAAAACATGCTTTCTGTTAGAATGTATTTTTTTTCTGCTTTCCTCCCCTCTCAAGACAGCCATCCAAAAAGTAAATGACTATTTGCAAGGGACGAGGCTGCTGGCACTGGAATCGCAATGTCCCAAAGCAAGCTCTTCTTTCATGCAAGTAATTTCTGAGCAAAGGGTTTGCAACTAGTTGGTGAAGCAATTTATGCTTGGAGCAAAGAACTGACATAATGCTTACCATGTCATCTACATGCACATGAAATTTGCTCTATGTTACTGCATTTTGCAGAAAATACTCTCTCAGCAAACTAAAGTTTGCTTTCAGTAACCCTGGTGTATATCTAAAACATAATTTGACTCATCTAGCCTATCTTAAAGCAACTAAGAGGCCAAGTATAACCACAACAACAATTCAGGTTTCAGAGGTATATACTAAAGGACTTACTGTGATGATTAGCCCTTTTTCCTGGAAATATTTAACCAGTGGGACAGCATTCTGCTTGAAATTCATTAGTCTTCTTTGAGTGGCTTTCAGGTTATCATCAGGTCTCCCTTGCTGTTCAGCACGCTTCAGTAACCTTTCTTTCAGCCTTTGACTGGAACAAGCCAGAAACACCACCAAATCTGGAGTACAGATCTGTGGAAAGAGAAAATCAAGAAGTCTGTGATTAAGTTGACTATCCAGCACTACAAGACTCATCAATTCCATTATTAAGTGAGGCTTAGATATGCTACATTTTCATAAGTTGGAACTTGATGAAGTCGTTCATTTTCTGTTGTTTTTTTTTTAAGGGAAATTTGTAGGCTTAAGAAGGGGCTTATTTGTCTTATGTGAAGGTTAGTCAATTTGTTTCACCTGAAATGTTAAGGAAAAAGTTTAATGAAAAATTTTTAACCTTATTCCAGAAACCTTCTCTAGACTATGTTCATCATTTGCATTACCAGAAGGTACCCCTAGCTAAAATTAAAATATTTTAAAAGAGCAAAATATGTCTCATGTTCTGTAGGAAAATAGTTGTATGGTTTCCACCTAAAACCCCTTTAAGTAAGGTGGTATTTAAAATGTAGCAGTCACTATGAAGCTAACTGATGCCTAGGACCAGGTGAAAGCAGATCTGTTCCAAGATCCACAGTTTCTTATAACACTTTTTCTGCTTCTCTAAATCTCACTCAAACTTCAGTGCACTTTTCAAGAGATAGGGTGTGGCAGCTAAAAGGATTTTAATTTCTCCTATCCTTTTTCGTCTGTGTGAGCACTGTTTTATGTCACACCCATCTGTGCACTGAAGTTCAGGAAGTACAACCTTATGGCAATGAAAAAAACATTCTCTGCACGTTTAGCTCTTTCCGAGTTAAATTCAAGTTGTCCTTATGGCTTTCAGTGTTCTTCATAACTTTGGTTACTCATGCTATCAAAAGTTATAGAAGAGCATCTGAGTTATCTGGTGCTTAAGGCAGGGAAAGCAATGATAGCCCCACTTAGAAATGCTGCTACATGTTCACAGGCAATCTTTGGAGGTCACCACTATTTAGTACATGTGATGGTAAAAACAGAAGCCAGAATCATAGAATAATTTAGGCTAGAAAAGACCTTGAAGATCATCAATTCAAAAAAACAAACCTAACACTACTGCTTCCACCAATAAACCGTGTCCCTAAGTTTGACAACTACACGTCTTTTAATTACCTCCAGGGATGGTGACTCAACCACCTCCCTGGGCAACCTGTTCCAATGCTTGATAACACTTTCTGTGAAGAAATTTATCCTAATTTCCAATCTATACCTCCTCTGGTGCAACTTGACGCTGTTTCTTCTCATCCCAAAGTCACTCAGACAGCTGATTTCACAGGATTTTAAAAATGGGGCTACAAGTGTCTATTAACCATATTTATAAGATCTGATTTCATTCTTTCCTCTACCTGGTTGTTACAAAGAAATCTACCTCTTTCAAAGACTCACCTAAAAATCTTTTTCTCACTAGCTTTGTGTTTCCTTTTAAAACATTACAATTCTCTGTAAGAAGCATTTGAAGTTAAAACAAACTCTACTGTACTGTGCAAGTTCTTATCCGATTACAGATTAGAAAGGGTTTATTTGTTCTCACATACAAGCACAAAGTCATACCTGCTGTCTTTATTTACCTGAACAAAAAAGCTCATACTTTAATTTTACCTAATTTAAAAATTAGCTTACTATTCTAGAAGTGACATAATCTAGTTACATTACAAATGATGGTGGATGCTCAGGAATGCTAAATAGACCATTTTTTCATGATGTTTCCTGTCTACAGAATAGTCAAATTTGAGCTATACAAAAGTATCACCAAAACATCTACATGTATTCTAACTACCGCTGTGTAGAGAGGGAACCAATTTATATATTTATGTTCATTATACAGTCATTATTAACACATTGCTACTGAGGGCCAGAACAAACCAATTCTGCTTCTGAACACTCTCTATATCTAGGTCCCTCTATTCCATTGCCTAAACACAACCATATACAAGCCTGAACAGTCAAGACTTCACAGATGGACAATCTGGAAAACTAATAACTAAGTTTAAAAAAAAAAGTCCCATCTAGTTAGGTTTCTGTCATTTGAGGGAATACAACCTGAAGTAGAGTCTGGCCTTTTCTCCTGGCAGTCTGAGCACAAAAAGGTTCTTCTGAAGTCAGAAGAAACAAATACAGCTTTTCAAAACTGGGGTGATGGTCATTAGCCTTTACAAAGAAGGTCACTGACAGAGTAGGATATGGAGATGAGGGAGTAGTAAGTGGCTAAAAAGCAGACCCATTTTCAAACAATAAGGCTAGCAAGCAGGTTGGTGGCTTCTATCATTACAGAAACTAAATGGGGCTTTAAAGAAAATCAAATTATTTTTTATGCACAGTGTAGATGAATGGAGACAGGAGGACACCAACTACAAACCAAACCCCAAAAATACTAATTTTGGTAATTTTTAATGAGTATCTAATAGATTTTGAAACAGTCTTGTAATCTATTTTTTTTAAAAAATAACTGCCAGTGGAAGAGAATCACTGTCCTACCTCTAACACATCTACCTCAGTGTCAACAAAAACAGAGTAACTTTCCTCCCCTTTTCAGACTATTCTAAATACATAATTGACAGAGTTATTCTGTCCTTTCATGGGATGAATTAGGACAGTTAGTTTTACTACCACGTAATAGGTTTAAGGCGCATAATTATTTAAATGAAAGACTATGAAAGTAAGTTTTTGTGTTAGACTTTCATGCAATATGGACATTATTAAAAGTAGCTCTGCTAAATTAAGGTTGCTTCATTAGTAGTAGGAGCATAATGAGGAATTTTACAGTAGTAAAGAAATGCAAATTATGATGCAGATCCTGAAAGATTTCAAATCCTTTTAGGTCATGGAACACTATTTCACAAAAGGGAATGGGTGATGCACATTGCAGCAGACTGAGCACAGAGACATTTCAAGTCCCAATGTGGATATTTAGCTGATTGTATTTTACACAGGGACTTGGAAATTATAACTGCAAATCAGGGATCTAGTAAAGTGAAGGACAAAAGGAGTTTATACAAGTCAGTAGTTTTTGATTAGCATTTCCATTTATGTGCATCCCAGTAATAGTGAAGAAAGATGGTAAGAAATCTTCAGATGCTCCAAGCTGTAGCTGGCCTTCTCCTCACTTTCAATGCTCGCTCACAAACATCTTCAGGACTAGCATCTACCATGTATTCAGGTCTGTGAAGTCACACCAGACCTCCTCAAGTGTAGGACTTAACCTTTTGTGTATCACGTAACTTCACATATAGCATCAAACCTTACAGATAGTACTTAGAATAGATTGCTCATGAAAATATTAGCCCTAAAGGAAAAAGAGAAAGGAGACAAAGGGAAGGTCTCCTTCTGTTTCACACAAACATGAGAGTGCAGCTTTCCACAGTCAATCTCAGTTCTTTAAAGAAACTATGGCTGAGTAAGTGCAGCCCCACAGTAAAGGAAGGATCTGAATGCCACCACGACACCATCAGGTATGCAGGTTCTCATCTGCTTGGTTCCCACAAGCTGCACTGGCTTCAGAGGTCAGTTCCCTTTTAAGAAAATGGGAGAGCACCTCCTGGGCCTAATCTTTAATTTTTTTTCCTAATTGTAACACGAGGATAATAATGAGGTACAACACAGTAATTACTGTGGAAAATTAATTCATTAATTAGGTTTTAATTATTTCCTACTGCTTTCTAAAATACAAAGATCTACACAGAAGCTGAGTACTGTTGTTGTTCTTAATTTTTTGACTAGTAACGGCAACAATACAAAAGACAGTATCAGAACCCCAGGAACTAAAACTATTCTTTCTGACACTCTGGCTTTTGTAATTTGGAATATATTTCAGTTACAGAAATAGAATATAAGTGAAAGCAATGGTTTAAAATGGTTTAAAACTAGTTCAAGATGCCTAGTTTCAGATGAAATATTGTCTAAAACATTTTTTGAAGTGGAAAAAAAGGTAATTCAGTGTATGTGATGTAGGAATTCAAAGCAGATTCTGATTATGTGATGTCTCTATGAATTCATCCTTTACCTGCAGAATATACATCTTTATCATCAAAAAGTAGCTGAAAAGCATTTGATAAACACAAGACTCTGCTGGGTTTTAGATGCACAAAAGGGTAGCATCTCTTCTATATCCGTAAGTATATGGACCAAATAGCACTTAATATATTTCTCCTACATGTATTTAAAACCTTCAGGGTAAGCCCTTAAAATGCTATTGATACTTCACTCCTGTTTTCATGAACCACTCTGCTTCCACTTATCTCAACTGCACCTGCCTGCAAGCCATACTTATAAATACTTTAAATTGGAATGTAACAGGATAGTGTGAACATATAGACATCTGGGATAACTTCTCTAGAAACTTATCTCATTCTCCTACGTAAATATGACTACAAATTGTTTTTTTCTAACAAAGGAATAGGCTTTTTTATGACTCATTTGAAAACAAACCTATTTTTTAAATTCGGAACTAACTGTTGTTGAGTTTTATGACTAGGGAGTAAGCTTTATTCTGAGACTCAGCTTGTATAAAAGGTGTACAGAACCAGCACAGACAGAAGAACTGGATTCAATAATGCTGATTTCCCATAGCACGCTCATCTTGTGCTGAAGGCAGTCTTATTCATGTCCAGAAATGCATGTAAGGAAGGACTGCAGGGCTCAGGAAAGTGAATTTGATTGCTTATTAACTGGAACGCAGCAAAAGGAAGAATCTTTGCCTATGGGAACAGAGAGGTTTCTGGTTATTCACAACCTTTTGAATTTTAAATGAGACAGAGAGTGTATGGCATCGACTCAGAATAAAACTGGTGGGTACATCCTCTCACTTTTTAGAATAGTATTTACTACTATGTAAATCATACTCTCTTTGGGTCTGACTCTCCTTCCTAAACTGGAAGGAGTAAATTGAGAGTGATTCCATGCGAGTTGGTGGTGGCATTGACGTAAACCACTATAAGTGGAAAGATGTTCTCTTCTCTCTGGGGATATTTTCTACATCTCCTTTTGTTAGTAGGAATAGTGTGGTTGTTTGCTAGAAATTACTCTGTCTCGTTATTCCTCATTAGGCAAAAGATGAAAATGCTCTGTTTCCTAATTCCTGGTATGTTCTACTAGATACACTTGAGAAAACTTAACTGACAGCTCATGAACAATTGTCATTAATTTAACAGTGCATTTTATTCTACTTGGTCAAGGTTACTAGCAAGCTAGTTTCTGTCCATTGTATGGGTGCTCTCCATTGTAATTACTGATTTGCTTTTTATAATTCTATTTCTGATGGGTTAGTAGACTGTTTGCATAGTTTTTTCTTGTTTTAGAAAAGCAAAATCATGAATCCTGTTGTCAAAGAATGTATCCTGCTGACAGAATTTTTTTCTGGTAACTGGTTTTGAACCATATTCACATTGCCCAAGAAATAAGCTTCCAGAAAATTGTCCAGACTACATCATTAGTCCTCCTAATAATCGACTGAGAGAGGCAGGTGGCTTTAGGGAGAACTGATTCAGATTTTCACCTCTGTAGGGAAACTAGTCAATAGGAATCCCTATCTGTAAACACTAATGCTACAAAGAAAGGTCTAAGCAGACCTCTGGTTCAGAACTGCTCAGCAGGCACTTTCATCCAGTCTGAATTCAGAACACCAGGCCCTCTCCTGAGGGTTAAGGACCCGCAATGGATGAGCACTACTTTGGCTAGCGGAGAAGAGCCCTTGTCCTGAAAAACAGGAAACCTGAAGTCTCCTACCCAGCAGAAAATTGTACCACTGCTTGCCCTTCCCAGGAGAGTGCTCTAACTTCCAGTGGAGAAGACAGACAATAAGATGACCATTCCACAGGCTTCCTGCTCAGGCTTGGCTTTAAGAAAGCAATGTAAAACTCACAGGGCCAAAGAGAATGAGTAAGAGGAACCACAGCAATGCAGACTGCTGTTATGCTAGTCCTCCCACTCCTCATACAGATGACTGGGTACTTATATCCAGTAGGGAACTGTGCCTGAGACTGTACCTGGAACAATGAAGTGGAGATCTGGGAGAAGGGAGGTAGAAGTTGAGGAGGGAATGAAATTAAGAAGACATACAGACCATGATGCAGAAAAAATACTTTTACAAAAGAACAAAAACCTATTTCAATGAACAGATCTTTTCCCCTTGAGAAGATTCACAGAAAGGTTGCATTCATTTTTCCAGTTGCTCTGGAGCCAATGCTCCTGGCTAGTAACAGAGCAGGTTTTCTAGGAGAAGTTCTTTGCAGAGCATGCGCTTGGCAGTCAGACCGCCATAGGTCAGCTGGCCACAAACACCTATGTCAAACTTTGAGGGTACTGCAGACATCGTTTCTGCTTGGAGTTTTAAGTATTGGACTTGGAGGAACTGTACTGCTGTCCTTAGCCTGTGAGAGGACAGTTTTTCCCAGCATCCTATATTGTGCCATCTACATAGTTTGTTCTACTTTAGCACAATTAATTCTCATAATAATTTTCATAAGGAATATATTTGGGAGTTTAAAAGTTAACTCAAATCGCAGCCAGGATGAACTAGTTATTCTTTGTAGGTGTAGTGCATTTATGAATATTCTTAAGGACATTTTAAACAAAGAATCAGATAAAATTTACTGCCTCTGTTTATTATTTAAATTAAGATTTTACTTCTTCAAATACAGTCTTGTCACGCAGGCCATATAACACAAAAGTAGCTTTTAAATAATTTTTACAAAAACAGTCTTTCTCTTTTATCAAGGAATTAAATTATATTCATTAATGAATATTCATTAATTCTAATACCTTTCATTTTTTTATTAACAAACTTACTATATTTTAAGCAAAGTTCATCTGTAGTTGAAACTGTACCGAAACTAACTTGAAACATACTGCATTGAAACTAACAAGGCTAATGTTGGTGAAGGAATTACTGAAATCAGAAGGAAAGTTATGCATGAATAACTTAAAGTGGAGAAAAAAAAAAAAAAAACAAAACAAAAACAAACCAAAGCTGTAATAGAATTAACTGCAAAATACTGAAGTGAGAAATTGTTTCTCCTGGGAAGGGTACAAACTTATTGCAATGTGAGGCATTACACAGCAAGTCGAACTGCAGTTTCTTCTTCACAAGTCATTTGAGTTCAACACAGCAGTCAGAGGTATTTCATTACAGTGTTACAGGAGAGGAAGGTATTTAGCATGCTTGAGCATGCTGGAACTGTAGGTGACTTGCTGAATTTCAAGCTGACAGGTTATTGGTAAATAAACCATTTTCTCCTTGGCATTTTCAAATGTGTGCTTGGAATCTAAACACCCTTCTACTATTTGCACTCAGCAGAGATCATGGATACCTTAGAAATTTGTGGTTTAGGATAGCTTTACAACTAGGCACAAACTGAAAGGCTAAATAAATCAGTATTAAGCCTGTGCTACTACACAGAAGGATTTATAAATGATCAAAATCCAGAAATGATCATATATTTAAAATTAACACATAAACTGAAAGTTCTATTTACTTTTAAGCCATTAAATTTAATGTTTTCATTTCTTCTCCACAACTATGACTGCTTGGAAATTTGTTTTAAAGAGAGAGCTGAGATTCTCATAGTCACATGACTTCAGGGCTTTATTAAAAGTACCCCTATCAAAAGTGTTGGCAGTATCTACCCTGCTTTCTGGAATTATGAAATGGGAGAGTCAGAATTTGGCAACAATCCAAGACTTCCAATAAGAGAATTTATATGTCACATATTCAGTTTTCAAAGAGAAAAATACAGGCCTTATTTCAACTAAGATAAGAAGTTCAAAGAAAACTGAAACTCAGAGAAAACTGTAGTGCTCATGGCTTCAAGTTCTCACAGGCTGCAATGATTAGCTGAACATTAAGAAATGAAGCTCGTTAAAGTGACCAGAATGGCAGAGTTGCTTATGGATGGCAAACACTGCTGAAAATCTGAAAACATTGCTGATGCCATCTTAAAGACTACTTTTCTGCTCAGAAGATATGGATGATAGTAACATTGATATTAACAAAACTCAATCAAAGAGAGGGAAAAAAAGCTTTAATTCAAATGTAAAATTCCTCAGATGTGTAAAATGCTTTCTAATCCACTTATTCCAGATTGACATTATTGAGTGGAAGCAGTGTTTGTTACTTCTGGTTTCTAGATCTGAGCAGAAATACTGTGAGTGCTGCAAATGATACATTGCTTTATCTTAGGCACTTTAGTCACTGAGATGCAATGCGTTTTAGTACAATCCTGCCTAGCAACAAATTGAGAACTTACTGTCCACACAAGAGTCTGGCAACATAATAAGGAAGAAATCGTCATCTTTTAGCTATACCTATGTTTGGGAATGTTAGCATAAGTTGGTTTGTTTTGACTCATTTACTAAAAATAACATTTTTTTCCTTGAGAAAAGTTCAGCTTCTGGATTAGTCAAATGGATAAAAATGTGCTGGTAGTACCAAGAGCCAATTGCAAATGAAGTTTAAAAAGAATTCATTACCATCGTGTATTTCTGTATTAGAACATTATGCAGGACAGGTACTGTAACTAGAGTTCAGACATAGATGTATCCATTTGATTTTTTCACAAAATTAAGAGGTTATGAAAACTCAAATAGTCTCAAGTTTCAGTAACATCTATATGAGCCATAAAACGAAAGGAATTATTTTAGCATAAATAATTTGTTACACTGAAGATGTCTGCAAACACAGCACAGTTAGATTTCACATGTGCTTGCAAGAGAAACCACGCGCCTGATCTGACCTTTTCCTTTTCTGCTACTAATATGGTGAACCATTTCCAATATAAAATAGTTTGTATTTACAATAACTCAGCACAGTTCTTACTGGTGAAGGACATGTAATAATATACAAAAAAAGGATTAGTAAACAGCATTCAGGAACTGTAGTGTTGGTATTTGGGAGCAAGACAGATTTGATGCCCTTTATAGGTTTCCTTTCACTTGTTCATCACTTACTGTCCAGAACATGCGCTGGTGGAAAAAGGGGAGATGACATGGCTTAGACCAAAAATCATATAGGCTCTCTCCTGGTCCACCTTTCACTGACCACTGTGGCCAGCCCACATCTAGTCTAAGTTTGACTTTCTGCCCCCTTATGTGACATTGGGTCCAGATACTTTCTTGACCCCACTGCATTATGCCTCACAAAGAGGAACAATAGAGGGGTAACAAAACAATGTAGACTTCTTACAATTGATAAAGACCAGACATGCTTCCTTGAGCTATAATGATATTAGGTTTTTGTAGTCTGTTTTGTTTGTAGACCTCCTATTTTCCTCACATGTGTTCAGTCTCTGTTCCAGCCTTATCTACTCTCTCAGTATCTTGTATTACTCATCTCTATTTCCATTCAGTTTAATAACTTGTCCTTCACATTCTCCCCCCCACAACTTATTTTTGGTATTACTACATATGTTCTTGGAGTTTGTTTCTGTCTGCGTAAACAACGGCAGAGGAGAAAGGCTGTCTATGCAGTGGAAAATGTCACTTTTAAAATGAATGCGTCGTCACTTATTTCAAGCTTCTATGGGATTACAGATGAATACACATCTCAACACACTCAAATGATGAAGGATAAATGAACAGTCACCCTTGTCCATGCTGCTCATTCCTCCCACTGCCATCTACTCTATATTCTATATGGCTGAAAGAACTGAGAAAGCCAGCATACTCTTATCTACACTTATACAAACTTACCATCATTATTTTCATTTACTTCATAAAATCCAAGTGTTCTAGCTGCTTTATGGAACAAATAATAATGTAAAGTCACTGTTCGAAAGCACACAATTGGATTTTAGAAATGCTTGTAATCAGAACAATTAACAGCTGTGAAGGGATCGTGAATGAAGGAAAAGAGTTAAATAAGTAGTAACTCCTACTTCATGCATCTTTTGCCAGTTCCCCTAAATTTAACCTTTAAAATGGCCTGTGTCATACAACCTTTTCCACTGTTTCCAGGTACATAAGCATGTAATGGTCTTAAAGGGACCATCTGTAAGAATAAGTATCCACCCATGCCAAAATTAATGATAACAATAAGAATTAGTTGTAATTCAGAACGTTTTATCAACAGATCTCAGTGTCCTACAGGGGATGTCTGTAATAATGAGGCATGTGTATTACAGAATAATGTGATTGATTATTTGAATTTTGTGGGATTTTGCCATTTTATTCAGAAGGATGTTTCATTGCCTAATAGATCTTCTAATTATAAAATGTCTTATTTAATCAAAACTTTATTTGCTGAAATTTCAACTAATTATTTCTCATCTTGTCACTTTTGGCTAATAAGAACAATTCTGTTCTGTTCTTCCACACACTGCTAACAAGCAAGCTATAACATTTCTAAGCAGTGGAAAACATCCATAGCATCTCCAATTGCAGACCTACACAAATTACCACAACAGTTAATTACTGAATTCTCCACAACTCAATTGCACTTCCCATTGACGGATCTCTGAGTGCCTTAAAAATGCTAGCACGTTCAATGTAAATAACCTGACATGCCATGGATTACTGTCAGCCTCATCCTGTGAAGGAAGATGGGTACCACAACTGCTGATAGTCCCCTCTCCTTACCACAAGACCTTCCTACTTATGTGTGTATCATTACGGCTTACTAAACATAGAATTTTAAAGGAACAACAAGCATATTTTATTGCTTTAAAATATAAATCCAAGATAAACCACTGAATATATCCCACTGGATTAAATAGATGTTGTATGTTGAAGTATGTACATCCTTTGTACATTTATTTCTATGACTTTAGATATGCTCATATAAGTGGTCAGCTGCAAAGAAAAGTGAAAAAGGGGGAGCCTAAACAGACCGAATTTTGTCTCCTATGCTCCTATAAAAGCTCTATGATTCCTTCTTTTCTTTCCAATATTTATTTTAGAACAGATAAGACTGAAAGGTGGCCGTATATTAAGTGTTCTGGGATTTTTTTAGAGACTCAACCATCTATCTTTCAGGCAGAAATAGGCCTTGAGGAGTATGATTTAACAAATCCCATTAGACTGAAAACGGAGGAACTCTCGGAGAATATAGTCAGGTTTAAAATTACTAAGGAGTTCTAGGGGTTCTGTAATCTGTCATTCTATCAGTCTTTCTTCCATGTAGTTTCTATAGTCAACAAGAGCTAACCAGGCTGGTAGAGGGGAATAGTTCAATTTAAATCAGGAAATTATATAAAAGCACATTAGAATGGTGCAAAGGGAAGGTTTATAGAATCATAGAATGGTTTGGGTTGGAAGGGACCTTAAAGATCAACCAGTTCCAACTCCCCTGCCAGGGGCAGGGACACTTTCCATTAGATCAGGTTGTCCAAAGCCCCATCCAACCTGGCCTTGAACCCTTCCAGGGACGGGGCAGCCACAGCTTCTCTGGGCAGCCTGTGCCAGGGTCTCACCACCCTCACAGTGAAGAATTTCTTCCTTATATCTAATTTAAATCTACCCTCTTTCACTTTAAAGCCATTACCCTTTGTCCTATCACTACAATCCCTGATAAAGAGTCCCTCCTCATCTTTCCTGTAGCCCCCCTAAAGTATTGGAAGGCCGCTACAAGGTCTCCTTGGAGCCTTCTCTTCTCCAGGCTGAACAACCCCAACTCTCTTAGCCTGTCCTCATAGGGGAGGTGCTCCAGCCCCCTGACCATCTTCGTGGCCTCCTCTGGACCCGCTCGGACAGGTCTGTGTCCTCCTTATGTTGGGGGCCCCAGAGCTGGACACAGCACTGCAGGTGGGGTCTCACGAGAGAAGAGAAAGGGAGGACACTCACCTTCCTTGACCTGCTGGCCACACTTCTCTTGATGCAGCCCAGGACACGGTTGGCTTTCTGGGCTGCAAGTGCACATGGCTGGCTCAGTCAGTTTTCCATCTGCCAATACCCCCAAGTCCCTCTCCGCAGGGCTGCTCTCAATCCACTCAGTGCCCAGCCTGTATTTGTGCTTGGGATTGCCCTGGCCCATGTGCAGGACCTTGTACTTGGCCTTGTTGAACTTCATGAGGTTTGCATGAGCCCACCTCTCACACCAGTCAAGGTTCCTCTGGATGGCAAACGTATAGGAAACATAGTGTCCATCTTTCTCCCCTTCTACAGCACAGCACTGCCTGAGCTTTTTCCATTACATCTTGGACTCCACTTCTTAGTGGTATTACTAATGGACCCTATGATGGGCGTTCAAGTGTTGTTTAACTGGTTTTCATTTGTAGAAGGAGAATCTGACCCTAGGATAACTCAAAACATTTAATTTAACTCCTGTCAGTTCTTCCAGTTTCACATCCTCCGTTCTTTCATTAAACACAACATCCACACAAATTTATAGCACCAAGAAATGCACTGAAATCACACTATCGCACAATATACTGGACAAAAAAAATGAGGCATGGAAATGACCATTAAGCCTAAATTTCTGCTGTTTCATTTATAAAATAGTCAATCTTCTCTTCTGTTAATTATAAGGAGATATAGCTGGCAGTCACTGGCTATTTTCTGTAATAACTATTTTGCCTGTTTCCTTTCAATGCAGTCTTCTAAATTTTGCCCAGAATAATACCTTATAAAAGCACACTAATGAAATGCATAATTACTTGCTTTCTTTTGTTACTTCTGTCTTGGCAATGCCGCTTAGAATTCGAAGTAGAGAAATGGTAGTACACCAGCAATTGTGAAGGACTTTGAGACACTGCATGAAGGGCGCTCTAAAAATTCAGTACTGAAACTGCAACCTTTACTTGTGACCATAACTGTTTTGTTAACAGTACTTGATCAGAAAATGACATATGCTGTTTGTTTTTCCACAGAATTTAAGTATTTTTAGATTAGTTTAAAATACACACATGAAAACAACACGTGAATAGAACTCGGGAACACATTTTTAGTTGACTAAACCTTAGAACTGTAGTTTAGAATAACCAAAATTACCTAAATTTCTAAAAAAAGAGCATAATTTCTGGTTTGCAAGAATTTGCAAAACATGGGCAGTTTTAACCCTTATTTTATTCCAGTCTTTTCAATGCACTGTAATAAACTTGAGATTAAAATCGTTTTCAAGATATGCATTGATTTATTTCTGTTAATGTAGATTAAATTGAACAAATAGGTATAGAATTATAACGTCTTCTCCCTTTTAAAATCAGTAAGATATGAAAAATATTAATTGTTGGATTTGATGTTATTCTTCATCTTGAGAGGATTTTCATTACTGAGATCAGAGGCTTGGAATATTAGTTATATTATCACATTGTCTTTTTACAAAACATTCTGTCTTCAGACAGGACGTAATATAACATAAACCAAAAGAATAACCTTTTGTCAACCTGTAATTATGTGCTTACAAAGATTTAAAGAACAATGATCAGTTAGAAACAACATCTTTCTTGGAATGTGACTGACGATTTCAAGAAGCTTAACTGTTGTAGAGATATGTGAGTTATTTTAAGAATAAAAACAGTCTCTTACTTGGTCCTCAAAGGAGATTGCCTGGGCAACATCTCTGGGAAATCCATCAATTACTATACCCTCTTCATCCGGGATCTGCATTAATCTCTGCTTTATCTCAGTTATGGTCGTTTCCTTTCACAGAGAAAATAAATTATTTATTTAATATTGTAAAGGAGGTTTACTTGATGGTGCACATTAATACTGCATGTACAAATCCTTCAAAAGTAAACACTAGCACAGGACACACTGTACCTGAGGGGCGAGTTCTCCAGTAGTAATTATTTTGGCAATTAGACTCCATTTTCTATTGCTGCTTGTGCTGTGGATCTTCTTTCTTAACAATTCACCAACTGATATGTAGTTAAATCCATAACGTTCTGCTATTTTCAAACTTTGTGTTCCTTTACCACTTCCTGGGCCACCTATTGTTAATTATAAGCAAAACATTCAATTAACCTTTCATCCGAAGCACCCAATCACATATGAAATCTTTGCTATCGGTACCAATTTTCCAACCATTATTAGAGCAAATCTTGCAGCTGCGTGACTTGTTGCCAGCCATTAGAGATGGGTCTCATCTACCCAATCATAAAGGTAACAGTTTTTAAAGTGAAGTAAAAAAAAATAATATAAATCTACTTGCAAATTAAAAAAAAACACACTCTTTTAGGCTTGACCTCATTCTAAAGATGTTCCTGGTGAGGAATTTTTCTTGATTTGTAGTAGAGTAGCAGACATATGAACTGGTCCCTTCTTGAACTCTCTGAATCCAAAGATAGAGACAGATAGTCTGAAGCATATTCATGTCAGAAAGAATACTTGATTAAATAAACTAATTAAATCAATGAACTAGTTATGAAATGGAACTAATAAAATCTGCTCCTAAATATGCTTGCATGAGTTTCTGAGATTTTCTAATTTTAAAATACAGAAAAATATTAAACAATCAGCTGAGATGTTACCATAGTGATCTGGTACAAGGACTTTGATTGAACCATGCATACTTCTGGTATTGATGCTTGAAGCATCTGATAGAGAAGCAATTCCTTAGGTTCAGCTTGCTGGACAACTTGAAGAATAAAGAGACCCTTCAATACAGCACAGGGAGAATAAGTATCAAAATCACAGAAAACAGCTACATTACAGAGCAGGGAATGCTGAAGTGAAGGTCAGCTGGACAGCAGTAGCAAGAATACACATAAAAAAAATCAGACTATCTGAACTAAAAGGACACACAATGATGTGAAGAAGAGAGAAACTGGAATCTAGTATGTAAAAATAGGGAATTGTTTTGATAAAAACAAATGTTTCTATATAGAAAAGTGTATGTTACTGAATATCATAACAAAGCAAAACCAAAACAAATGTTTTGATATTAAATCCCAACCCTAAGTAGCTATATTTTGTGGAACTGCATGTGAGAATATTGAATTTTATTTCAACAAAGAATTAAAATTTATTAAAGATATAATACACACTTTCTAGGAACTTCAGAAAATACAGCAATGCAGTGAAAGAAAATATTAATACAATGAGCTTCCTGTTAGTAATCATACAACTCTCTCTTATATTATCTGTAGTACTCCTGTAAATAGTTTTTAGGCATTTATATAATTAATACAGATTTGACTGCAGGATAAGCTTTACAGTGTTTCTTCATATATGGTTATGACACTCCTTGTGTCACCAGGTTCAAACCTGTGCTCCCATATTAAATGTCAGAGAGCTTTCCGTGTCACCAGTGTCACTAGGAACTCTCCTGTACCCCTGACGCTGTGATGGTAACTTCACCTGGCCTTTGTAAACTCACATCGGGACCCACTGGAAGAGAACGCACAGGGAAAATTGAGTATTGTTAAGGTGTTCCTATACCCTGCCCACAGTTTAGTTATACCATGGAGGGGAAAAAAAAGGGTTTTATCATTATCCAATGAGTTTAGATAATGCTTAAATCAAGCCAGGTCAAGATATGCAAATACAAGCATTTATCTGTAACATCCAACTAGTCAATACAGCTACAGAAGTTCAAAAAACACACAAGCAAAGAAATTAAAGAAAAACTGTATCTTAACTGAAAAATATTTTCCCCTCATTCAGTTCACTTGCTGTTTGTCTCCTAAAAAGGCACATGCTTTCTCTCTTCTTTCGACAGATTGTTAGGTTTTACAGATATTCTTCCATTTCAGATCTTCTAGGTGATCCAAATGGGCTTATTTTTTTCAGCCTGAACTCTTTCTTTCATAGACACTTTAGCTACCCTCTACGTTAGAAAAAAGGATGTTTCCCTTTTGTAGATAGGCAAGCATCTGATGCACTAGGAATCACCTCCTCCACAGAAGTGGTTACAAAGCAATTGTGCTTTGGCTCTCCCTGCTGCCTTTGATGGCACGCTCAGCCTCCCCCGTGACAAATGCATTTCACCAAACTTCACACTGTGCTTCACTCCTGTATCAAAAACATACCTGATACAAGTGTTCAAACAAGATAGTTCCATGTAGTTTACAGTTTATTACAGGCTCTTGGTAATCTGGAATAGTAGGTTTGGAGTAACTGATTCCCAGTGCCTTTTTTCTTATAGAGGTGAAAACAACAGCACAAGGAAGTGCAGCTACTTGTTCGATGATTGCTGCCAGTTTGTGTGGAGCAGATTTTGCCAGGTGAATGAATAGGATTATTACTGGTTAATGGAATGTCTATTAACTGGGCAAAGATTTCCATAAGCAACTCTGTCTATATAAAGCCAATCTAATGAGCATAACATATAAATGTTTTATCTTACATATGTGTGTGTTCATATATATGTGTAACAAGTACTATTATGAATTTATGTGGCTTTATTTATTGGCAGTAGTCCTAGCTAATGGAAAAAAGGGCTAGTAGGTTGTGACTGTGCTTTGGAGCAAAGTGTTTATAAAACATACTGGAGCCAATGATGTGCTTAATTCCTGAAGATATAAAACTTCCAAGGAAGAAAATTCAATGTATTTCCCTGGTGACTCAAGACAGACTATATTGCACCCTAGAAACAACAAAGATTCAAAACATATATAGGTAACATTTAGAAAATTAGAAACAGAAAATTTTACAAAGAAAATAGTATCCACATTCCAGCAGAGATACAAAAGATGCCAGAAAAACAGAACTGTTACATGAAAAAACATCAGTCTCTGTAAAATCATAAAATAGATGAAAGAAACTTTCTGAAACCAAGTAGATAGATTTCACACTCCTGTTATGGACAGCTTTGTTTCGCCATTAAAGAGAAGAAAAAAAAAATAGTTCAGCACTTCTGTTCCTTTAATTTGAATTGTAAGCAGGAAAAAACTAATAAAGTCTTTGCTTTAATGTTCATAAACTTCTCATACATTTTGTTTTTCTCAATCCAAAAATATCCCTTTATAGCAAGCTGGGATTACCCATTTACAATCTAAGGGGAAACATTCAGGTAATAAGAGAAAAGTGATAGGACAAAATTACTTCCCACAGCAAATCATTATAATTTATTGAACTATGTATCCATTCCTGACTCTTTGATAAATCATACAGACAGACTGTTCACGAGAAAGGAAAATCAAATCACTTTTGGTTTTCATTTTTTTCACTTATTCTGAGATTATACATTATTCAAGAAAAGTGTGATTATTTTACATATTTCTTAGAAGATGTCTTGACTACGGAACATTTGTTACATCTAAAATGATGTTTGCTAACTGGTTACAAGTGAAGATGTGTATGCCCAAAAAGTTTTACTAAAGCAGTTGTTTTAATCTGGTTTTGCTGATGGAAGTTCAGAATTCCAATTTTGCTTATATTGTTGTAAATTCAAACTAAATTAATGTGATAGTAAGATCTCTGAAAAGACTCGTGATTTTAAAAGCTAGCTGTGGACTGGATTTAACAAATCAATGGGCCAGACACCTGGTGATAGCACTATCTTTTATCTATCATTTAAAGCTTGATTATAGAAGGAAAATGTATTATTTTAACTAATATTTTTAATTAAGTGCATTTTAAAAACATACTGAACTGTGGGGCTAATGACAGCATGTAATTAATTTTTTAAGATCCTTGTATTCAGGCTGTATCAACAGTAAAAATGTGTTTGGCAAAATCTGTTAAGAAGCACATTTTTAAACATAATCTAGTTTCCTAGTGTTACAATGCCTTAGAAACTTAATTTTCCAGGGATTCATATGTATGCCATCCCAGTTGGTTCCATCCAGTTTTTCTAAAACCCAGTCACATATTCACTTTGCAGTTTTATGGCTTTAGATTTCACCAGAAGACTTTTCTGCAAACACAGAAAAAGAACAAAACCCCCACCTTTGTGAGTGAGTTCTTTTTTTGCCCTGGAGCTACCTGGTTCATTATAAGCATGATAGATTTCCTAAAGCAAAGAAGTTGTAAAAACCTTTATGAAGAATTAAAAAGATCTTGGGCTAATGTATTATTAAAGAAAAGTTAAACTAAAATGTGAAGCAGAAGATAGGTCTTTAACTTCTATTTATTTCAGTCCTCAACAATGAATGGTACCAGTGCCATCTGAACTAGGCAGTATCGTTACTTATCACTAGTAAGACATGAATACCTTGCTTAACAGAAGTTTTCATTGGCATTTTATGCAAACTGAAAAAATATACAAAACATTTTTGTGTACAATATTTGTCTCTTGAAATTAATAGTACACTGTTTTTCATTTTCTCTCTTTCATTCAGTATATTAGTTATTCTTTTATTCTTTCCAGTATGTGTTTTTATGTGCTTTCTCAATAGAAAGTGGAATTTTGGAGAAATTTTCTTGATACTGTACAAAATTGGACAATAGCTGCTAAGCTACATATAGTGTTGTGTTTCTGTCAGATCACACTCCAACAGACAGATTCAGAGGAACTCAGTCGGAAAATAGACCTGAAATAGCTTTTGTAGAATGTTTACAATATTCCCTATATAAATAGAGGAAAATAAAAGCTCTGTAAAATCCATGGTCTGTTCACTGTATGCTGGCGTTCAAGGATTTCACTTCAAATAGCCCTGCACTCAGTTCCAGAGGTGAAAGCCAATCTCTCTTTATCTCACCTAGATCAAAACTTCATTTATCACTCTACTGCAATAGAGCTACATGGATTTCAACACATTAAGAGCCTTCTGTGGTCACTGAAAAGGAGCCAGTTTTTCTCCTTCATGAAAAGGAAGGCTAGTTAATTAATTAAGATGAAAGAAAGACGTGTTATTTTTCCATCTAATGCAAGCTTTATAGTTCAACGGTGCATGGAGAGATTTGCATGTTGAGGTTTGTAATTCTGAAACAAAAGATTAAGAAAATTCAAATGCCTAAGCAATTCTTTTGGCATACCACAAATATCTAGAAAAATGCCTGGTTTTCTGTTTTCAATATATTCCAATACCACATTTCCAAGAACAGCTAGATGCAGAGCCTAGAGAACATACTGTTCTCGGAGATAATACAGAGAAGACATTTCTATTCTCTTTTACGGTACTACATACTCTGTTATGGAAACAATATCTCTCTTTAATATGAATAAGTCTTTATAGACCAAAAATGTTATTCTCCATCACCTGGCAGCTGTGATGCAACTGTTTAAACAGTCCAGAGAATCAGAGAATTACACCTGGCAGTAAAATTTTGGGAGACAACTATCCCAGATGACAAGGAAACTAATTCAAAGAACTTAAATTCAGAAACAGTATGTAACATTGATTTAGACTTAAACTGCATCTATTTCTTAATAAACAGTATGCTTGTCTGAAGCTGGAAAGTACGAGTTGCTTAGAAAGGACACTAAGCAGAACACAACTGAGAACTTGGGGAGACAGCACAATGAACTAATGCTAACTGATCGCTCACTCTCCCCAAGTTTGGCACAGGATTCATTTGCCAAATAGATCCAGTGATTCATTTATCAATTCAATGGATTAGTAACCATGTATGCTTACACTCCAGCGGGACATACCAATCAGTTTTCAGGGTTCTAAATATAGCGAACAACAGTTACCTATCACCTCTTTGAACTGGCTTATCCAATATTTTTAAATGTCTTTTTCTGTGAGCAGCTTTGAGTACATCTATGATAGTGTTTTAGTTCAGATACATGGAGCGTGCTTTGGAAAAGCACTTCGGTTCACATAGTGAACCGTCTTGAAAAGCATGAGCTGGATATGTTTTAGATTAAATGAAACATGCAGATGTGCTCCATAAGCAAACCATGAGCTCTCCAGCTGCTAACAGGAATCCTAAAGAACAGGAAGTCTAGAGAACATGACCACAGGTGCTCACTGTAACACCTAAAATGCTTACAATTGGGATGCTTAATGCTCAGCACTAACAATTTTGTTTTCTGATGTGCTCTAATTGAACTGCACCACTTGCTATGGCAGATGGAAAAATTGTATTTAAATACATATAGGTATTCAGTGTATCTGCAATACATATAAAAAGGCAAAGTATCAAAGATAAAATCTTGTCAAAATGGCTCTGCCTTCATACCTATGACAAGGATAATTTTTGGTCGAGGTCTTGCAGGATCAAATACATCGTACTCCTCAATGAGCTCCGCAGTTTCAGAGAGGTCAGTGTCACTTTCTATTGAAAACTGTTGGATTGGAGGCAGTCGGTCATACCGTCGGTATGGGAAGTTAGAATTATCAGGCATCACTGTAAAATAGTAAGATAAACTGGGAATTGTGGAAATACACAGAAACTCAAAATCTATTGTGTACACAGATTTAAATAAGTATAATAAATAAAGTATAAATATCTCCTAATTTAACAATGTGCTTGCTATTAGAGTATTATATATTCCTTGCCTCTATTTAGCTGATTTATTAAATTGGAACCACCAGGAGTCAGGTTTTTTTGGTGTTTCTTTACAAGCACGTCAGCTTTTCTGTGAAAATCTGGCCACAGCACCCAGAATTCAGCAGTGGCCTCTGAGAAGAAAAGCCTTGTATTGTGCAGATAACCTGTACTACTAAGCAGAACTCCTTTGGTGATACATGTTGTACACAGAGATAGAGATCGTATTCGTGCTAATTAGTTTAATGAAATGCTGGATGGCAAGGAAGAATAACTATGGCAACTGAAAGATGAGCTAATTATTCTTTGTTAACATTACAAATAAAATAATTACAGGTATTGGTATGACATTTGCTTAGATTTTATGAGACACCTTTTTCTAAGAGCTATCATTTACATTGTATTTAGTAAATTAGCATGTAGCTGCAATATAAACTAGAAAAACAACCTAATGTAACTGCACTGAAGTTACTATGTACGTCATCCATAAGGACCAAGTGAAAATATAAACCAAGTGTGCTGAGTCAACTTCGCCCCCATCTTTGCAACTGTTTTAGGTAGAAGAGGAGAAATCTCTCCACTAATGTGTTAAACATTTACACAGCAAACATCCAGCATTAGGCTGCAAAATGATCACAATTTCCTCTCCTGCATAGCATCCATTATGCAAGGAGAAAAACAAAAGCCAAAACGCAAGGAAACAGAATCCTTGAGTCCTCTGCAGAAGGAAAATCAGAATAAGGCATAATCTTCTATAGAAGTAAGTATAAAATAATTCAGCAGTGAATGTAAAACCACCAACAGTTCAAGAAATACAATCATTTTTATACTTAATACATTACCATTCCTGAAAAAAGACCTTCTGGATTGTCCTCCATTGAGTGGAGGCAGGGTCTTCTTTTCTGGGCTGACAAAAGTGTCCCATTTCACTTTTTCTGACCCTCCAAGCTCTTTCACTTTCTGCAAACAGCTTTCCAAATATTCAATTGGGTCATCGGGTTTGTAACACATTAATCCGTTCAACAGACTCTGCAACGTAAGACCAGAAATACACACTATAATGATAGATGCCAGGAAAAAAATAAGCACTTTTTCTTTGAATTTTACTTTACACAGAGAAACCCTATATTCCTTGTATTTTCAGACTCTCCATTTCAAGCCAGTGCGTGAGACTGAGGCCTGCAAAAATTGTATGATTTTGGTTTGTCAACATCACAAAAATGATTCAGAACAGGAAGCTTGTGGCTTTGTCTTTATATTTGTCTGTTTGCACTGTAATAAAAACTGAAGATAGTAAAAAAGTTCCCCACATTTTTCTTAGAACTACCACTGGCAAACATAAGCAGAGCAATGCACAAGCTAGATAGCCCCTGAAGTTACATATTCTGTGTAGCCTATTAGGTCACTAAAACATATCTTCTCCTTAAAAAGCGATGTACCAGCAAGAATCTCATCCATATTCTTGAGTCAACACTCACACAAATAATGAAAAAAGCATTTTTTAAAATCACAAGAAATACTCAAATATCATCTTGATTAGTATTGGAAAGAAAGCCTAACCCCAAAGTTCATAGGTGCATCCAAATTTAATCAAGCGGAAATTCCCAGCCATTAGAAAACTCCTGCCTACAGTATTAATTCTACACCCATCGTACCCTTGAGCATCACGGGGAGCATGGAGAAGGAATGCCAGGCCCTCTGACGCATGGTAATTGATTTTCCTTGACAAAGTGATACATAAGTCATCATCTCACCTCTCCACAAGACAACTGCATCCAACCTTCTCTTAGCAGTATTTATGTCTTTCGGGGTGATTTCTGTTCCTTTGTGCTTTTCCTAATTTTTGTTCAAATAAACTTGAGGGGCAGAGTTGGTATTAGTAATAAACATAAATAGCTCCAATTCAGAATTTGCTCAGTTATTTATTATCTACAGTTTATACAATAACTGTTATTTACACACATTTGAATTTATAAAATAGGATATAATTTCTGTGCATCTATGCCCTTATTATCCTTCTTAACCGATCATGGCAACTAGCCCTATATTTTTGCAGAAGGTATGCACCAATTTTTAAAAATTGCTAGCTCAAGCTTTGAGCCTTTACAGAAAAACAGTTTTGTCTGCATATCTTCTTAAACCATTGACATTCTAAATGTGTTAGTAAAACATTAGCATGGTCTATGTCCTGTAATTTTCAAATACATGAAAAATGTCTAGCTTCAGATCAGACCAGAAAAATACATATATGTCTATGTCTGTGTGTTTTATATAGATGGCAGGATGCCTGATTCAGAAGGGAAAAAAAAAATAAAAATCCACATTGTACAGAGAAGTAATTATCAACCATTAGCAGCAGGCAAGTTGTAGGAAGCTAAACAAAACCTCACTAAGCATTTGTGGGGTTTTCCTTCTCCCAGACCGATGAAAATCTGGAGAAAACCTGGAAGATAACCCCCGCCTGAATTCCTCGGCAGAGCGGCCCCGGGGGTCCTTTGCCCTGCGGCCGCACAAGTTCGCTCCCTCCCCGGGCGCCTGAGGAAGGGCAGGCGCGGCCACCCGCAGCATCGCGGAGGGGCGCGGTCGCCTGCGCGCCCGCGGAGGCTCACGGCAAGTGGGCAGCGGCCGGCAGCTCCCGGCCCGGGCAGCCCCGGGAGCCGCGGTCACCCACCCGGCTGCGCCCCGCGGCCCGGGGCGGGGGCCGGCCCTCCGCGGCGCGGCTCCCCGCGCAAGGTACGCGCGCCGCAGCGCCCGGCTGCTCCGTCCTTCCAGCCACCTTCAGCCCGCTGCCCGCCGCGGGGTCCCAGCGCGGAGCACCCCCCACCCCCCGACGGGGCGGAAAACGCTTCCCCCCGCCCCGCTCCCCCTCGCCTACCTCGAAAAGCTGCGGGATCTCCCTGCGGGCCAGGTACTCCTTCGCCTCGCCGGCGCTCATACCGCCAGCCGGGGACGGGGGCGCCGGCGGGGCGCGGGTGGGCAGCGCCGAGCCCCGCGCACAGCACGGCACGGCACGGCACGGTCACGGCACGGCACGGCACGGCACGGCACGGCACGGCACGGCGGTGCAATGCGGGAGGCTCAGCGAGGTTTCCGCGGGCGGGCGAGCCGGGGCGGGGGGGGGGGGGGAGGAGGGAGTCAGGCTGCCCGCCTCCCCGTCCCCGCTGCACGGAGGGAGCGAGAGCACGTTTTCCCCCGGCGGGGAGGGAGGGCGTGCGCAGGCTGCCGGGGAAAGTTTGGGGGGGGGGGGGGGGGTGTGCCTGCGGTGAGGCACCCGAGCGGAGGCGGTGAGGGGCTGTGCCTGGCCGTGAGCCGCGGGCCGGGTGCCCCGGGCGAGAGCCGACCCCGGCTCCCCGGGAAGCACCGTCTGCTCTGGCCGCCCTCAGGCGCGCCCCGCAGGCGGGGGGCTGTGCACGGGTGTAGCGCAGAGGTGGTGGAAGCTTCCCGCTGTACCGCCGCCTCTGCCCTTGGCATCGGAATTTGGCGTTTTGAAGAGCAAGGCGTTTCGTACGCCTTTGGGCGAGTAAAAGGCCACGAACTGCGATCACTCCTGAGCATCTGTGAGCGTCAGGTCACAGGAGGAGACCTGTAGACATCTCTGGTCCAACCTACTGCTCAGAGCAAGGGCAGCTCTCGAGGTCAGACCAGGTTGCTCAGAGCTTTGTCCAGCCTCATCTTGCAAAACCTCCAAGGATGGAGATTGCGTAGCCTTCTCTGGGCAGCCCGTGCTTGGGTGGCCTCATGGTGAAAAACGGTTCTCTTCTATTCAGTTACCACCTCCCTCATCCTAATTTGTCTGTTGCCCACCACTGCACAGTTGTGAAGAGTCTGGCTCCGTCTTCACGATGATCACAAGCATCGAAGAGCTGCTATTATGTCCCCTCTAAGCCTGCCACAAGCTGAACAAGCCCAGTTCCCTCAGCCTCTTTTCAAGGGCAAGTGCTGTCATCCCTGACCATCTTTGGGTCTGTCCACTCAACTCACTCCAGTTTATCAACATTTCTCTTCTACTGGGGAGCCCAAAACAGGATGCATTTATTCTAGATGGGCTCTAAGGAGTGCTAAGCAGGGGGTAGCTTCTGTAATATTTTGTAGCATACTGCAAGTCAGAGTAGATTATTTCAGTTGCTTAATTGTCCTATATCAAGTCTGATGTTCCAATTAGATTTTATCTTTTCTAACACAACATCCATGTAGTTTCACTGCTGCACACCCCAACAGAAACAGGTTACGTAAGTGCAAGTTTATGAACAACAGTGAGGAACTGCTTTCTGTATCTCAGTATTTTTCAGGCACGGGATAGCTCTTCTCGGGAGACTTTCAAGAAGCTTCTCCCCCTTGTGTGTGAACTGTGGATCAATATCACTTTGACAAGCTTCTCCCTCTCAGCTGCAGCGATGTTCCTTGTTTTGCTATTTCTGCAGTTAAACTGTCCTCTTTTCCTCTGCCCTGCCTCCAGCTTTTTATGTAGACACTTTCTCCTGGAGAGGCTTCCAGTCCTTGTTCATTCCCTGAACTGCTAACATTGCCGCAGGGGCTGTCCTATGATGTTCCTCTGACAAACTGGACTGGAAGGTTTTCCAAGTCATCCAGTTACTTCCACTTGAAGGGCAGCCACTAACTTCCTTTCACAGCAGTTGATGGATGGATGGCCTATTCACCACTTCAGCTGAAGTATCTCTGGAATGTAGTTTGGATTAGACAGTTTAGGATCCTTTCCAGCTCCATTTTCTATGAATCCAGTGGTATCCACTTAGGGAGGCTGCAGTAATGTCACGGAATTGACACTTCTCGGATGTTTAAAGGAAGACCTTAGTCTTTGCTGGAGAGTTTAATCAGCATTCATCTGCAGTCTTACTCATCCTCCCATGAACTCTGGATATGGCTTTAACCCTACTTTATCTTGCTAAGCTTTTAATACATCCAGATATAAATTCATCGAAAAGCACAGTATCTTAATTTGGATTGAGTGAAAAATAGGCTCCGATGTCCTAATCAAAAGATATGAGATATAATTGCTTTTAAAAGACTTTAAATGAAGCTTGACAAGAGAAAGACTGAATAAATAAAATATTTTCTTAAAATAGTATCATTCCTAAGGAGGGCTAATGGAAAATACCGTTCTATTTAGGAAGACAGAGCTGTGGCTTTGCCATTTTGTGGTTTGAAATTTTTTTTTTTTTTTAGTTTATACAAAAAAATTCATCTGTTTTATCATTGTCTCAGACAAATTCCATTCATAGGTTTTCAGAATATATATTTTTTATATTAAACATTTACAGGTAAATTAGTCTCTTATCCAATGTCCTGGATTGATAGAGAAAAATACTTCCTTCCACATGCTTTCCATGACATCTTCGAGAATGTGAAAATTTTTTGTGTAAAGTCATATCTGAGGTGTTTGTTTTTAACTGTAGGCTCCCAGGCATTTTGCTCAGTTAGATAATGCTAACAGAAAATAAAAATTCTGATTGTTCAGCTATAAAACTATTATCATTATGCACATCTAAATTATTGTTCAGAAAAAAAGTGATTTTGAGCTAATCTGTTCTTTGTTGCACAAAATCAAATTCTATGTTGCAGAAATTACCACCTCAAAAGAAATCTGGCCATTTAGGAAATCCATCAGATTGAATGTGTGAAATGTATTTGGAAAGGATTTTTTTTGCATCTAATAATGTGGTACCTCCTTCTAAAAGCAATTTGTTATGAGTGTGCCTGTGGCAAAATCCCCATATTGAAACAGGGTCACAGGTGGATGCTTCTCAAAGGCTGTGAAGAACATCGTCAGCAAAAGATTAAGAATATATCAACTAAATGGGCATACAGAGCTGGGTTATTTGTCACTTCAGGTGTGTAGGTAACATAAAGGCAGCTGTTAGAAGGTTAGCTGTTTGTTATTTAACAGTGTCTGATCGAGTGTGGATGGAAATGAAGTGGTCTTACTGCCTTAGAAAATAACGCAGGATGCAAAAAATGTTCACAGAAATGGAAACATGTATTTGAACTCTAGAGTACTGCCAATTCCTGAAGGTCTGGGCAGCTCTTTGTGGTACTGGGGTAAGGCTGAAGGATCGCTTTGGTTGTACTTCTACCACTTTCTACCTCTTCTGGAGGAGAAGAAGCTACAGTAGAAAGAACAAAATTTTCCTATCAAAATGATAACACTTGTGGAAATTAATCTTGAAAACTTCTTATGGATCCTATACCATTAGGTTGATTCCATTCTCATTTTCGTTGGTTCCTCCATTAACTACACAAAACTGAACTAATATGAAATTAGTATGGGATCAACTGGAATATCCTGTTCTGGGCCTTGTCTTCTTCTTGGTCAAACCAATTACCTAACAGCCATAGTCTTCAGTCAAAACTTAATTACGTTCAGTGTTTTCAAAAATTACTTCAGAATCACCCAGTACTTTGTAAGAGTCTTCTTGGTTTTTGTCTAGTGCCTGTTCAAGCACTAGTGGCTGGCATTTTTCACATAAACTACTGCTCTGCTAGATGTCTTTATTAAATCAGAACTGATGTCCTTGGATTGTGCTTATACAGGCGGGTGTGAGATATGTGGACAGTTTGAATCTGTAGATTATTCAAGTAAAAAAATTCTGTGTAGCCTTTTTAATAGAATATGCTAAATTATATGCTTCTCATCTAGAAATAATATGCATTTTAATGTAAACACAGAACTTATTTGCAGCCTTGTATTGTGCTTAGTGTGGTGTAAATTAAACTAAGATTGCTAAAACAATCTTTCCATTTTAATGAGAAACCTGTTTTTGAACTCTCTTGGTACAGTGTTAACATTTTTTTACAAACTGCTGGTTTCCACCCCCCTTCCTTTTCCACTTTGCTAAACCATTTTTTCTTTTCTACTGATATCTAAACAGGTTACTTAAGTGAATTAAATCACTAATAGAAAGGTAGTGAAAAATCTACCTAGAAAAATCTAATCTCTGGATCTAATTGTCACTGAGTCCCAGAACTGCCATTTTATGTAACTTTTGAGGACACCAAGATGAATAAAACCTGGGAGGGAAGGAATAATATTGTGCCATTTAGAAGTTTGAGGATGCATATTTCAATATGCTGAGGGAAAAAAAAAAAAAAAAAAACCAACAAAAACAAACAACTATCATCAGGTCAGTTTTTAACCTTTGTTGTGATAAACTAAATAGCTGTAGCTTTTATTACAGTGTAATTATTCTTGTGACCCTTCCCTGAACTCTTTCCAATTTATCAACAGGCATCTTCAGCAAAGGCATCAAATAGAACACACTGTTCCAGAAATGGTCGCACCAAGTGCCAGGTACCGATGTGATTCAGCCTGCCTGTAACACTCTCACTGTCCTCATTCTGTTGTTTTCACGCTGGTGGACTGAATTTGTGCACTGGCCTTGGTGTTGCAATGGGGTTCACTCTTAGGTGGTTATCTAGCAGACTCCCAGCAGCTCTGCTTTCCACTCTGTTTTCTTACATAGATTCCTCCACTCTAGGATCAACGTCTGCTCTTCATTCTTTCATGTATGACTTCATATATTTGCTTGCAGCCAATTTATCAAGAAATCGGCGTGCTCAGTACTGATGAACCCCTTTGTGAGGTTTTGGTTTTTTTTTTTGGTAATCAATGAAACTGTTACACAGCACATGGCCAAAACACAGTTCCCATGGAACCAAACCAGAAATTCACTTAATATTTACCATTTACACTTCTCTTTTGAGAGCAGTCATTTAGTCATTAAATATATGTGCATTAATTTTGATTCCTTCAGGTTTCCTAAACAAAATATCCTGGAGCACTAAATAAATGCCATCAGATCAGCACTTTCTTCTTCATCAGCCAAAACAAACCTTCTTGAACAAGTATTTGTGGATAGATCTGAGAGGATCTATTTTTCAAAAACTGGCATCGATAAGCATTAATTAAATTTCATATAAACTATATTCTGGTATGTTCTTATCAGTTCTGGTTTTGCACTAAGTTCCATGTTAGATGGACAGGCCTGTAATTCCCTATGCCACCACCCTTTTAAATTACTGGTCTAACATACTCCTGGAATACAAATATTTCATGGGTTCTTAGAGGCCCAAAATGAACTTTCCACCTGTTTTAAAACTGTGATACAACTTATCGAAATATGCAGATACACTCAGTTGGTTTTAGTGGCTACTATTTATAAACCTACCTGACTACAGTTGCAATGGAGAATGTTTCATCATCATCCTATAGTATAATTACATCATCTGATTATTTCTCTATATACAGAACAGAAATATTTAGTGAAGGCTTCCAGTTGCTTTTGTAGTATCTCTGCAAGCATATTCCAACAATATTGTTAGGATCCTTTTCTTTCTTCTCTTCAGAAAAACATCTCTTTTAAATGCTGTTCTATCAGTTTGATCATTGGGTTTTGTCATTTTGTTTCCCTTCTCATTTTTTTAGTTCTTAAATCTCTTGTATATATTCATTGCAGCTTCCAGTATTTGCTATAGATGTTTTTCTTATGTATCTTTATTTTCAAGCCAAATTGCTTTTCATTCAGTGCTGTCCTCTTTTTTTTTTTTTTTTTTTCCCCAGTCATAAGTTGTTAGTGTTTTGGCTTTTTTGTTAGCATTTCTTAAATATTTCCCAATTGCTGTGCATATTTTCGTATTTAAGTCCTTATTCTTGACCTGGGTCATAGTAACTAGATAGTATGAGGATACTGTACAGGCATTATCTAACTTAATAGATTCAAGGTTATCACCTCACAAAGTCCTTAAGCCTCTGTGAGATGGAAGGCAGGAGATCATGTAGAGGTTTTTCTTGTTCTTAACTTGGTCCTTAAGACAACTGGTCACTATTGGTGAGAACACAGACTAGGGGTTTACACAGACTTTCAGTCTGATTCATTACAGCTTCTTGATGCCTTTTGCTTTTATTTTATGTCACTTAAACTGAAATTCTGTCCCCCTCCCTGCAACATTACAGAAACTGCTTTTTGGGAGGATTTAAAAATTTTCCTCAGTTACCATTTTTCAGTAACTGAATAACACTCCAAATAATTTGATACTGAATTTTGAACAACTTAGAAATGCTGTGCTATTTTCTTCTTATAAAGTCTTAACTCTCTTGACTTTTCATCCTAATGATCCAACCACAGATTTTAAGGTTCTAATCTAGGAATCATCCCCAAATAGATACTGACAATAAAGCAATTTCAGTTTATCTCTTTTACTTTTTATGAATGAAGGAAATTTGGGTAGCTGTTGAATAAAAAACAAACCAAAGCAAAACAACAACCAAAAAAACCCACAAAGAAACACAGCAAAATTCAGTTAATAAAATAAGCTTGAACTGAATAATGACTTGTGTGTGGTGGTGGTGGTGGGAATAGAAAAGAATTCAAGCACAGCTATTAGACTTCATCTTGGGAACGCTGTGGAGCATAAGATTGTTAAAAAGTACGAGTCTCTGCTACTTACCATTTGGGTTTTATTTCAGTGGTATAATGGACCAGTGCCTTACAACATTATTTCTATAATCTGTTATTCAATTATATAGTGAAACTCTTCCCTTGATACTAAGTACAGCTCTTGAAAAGATCCTCTTGATTATATTTTAATAGAAATCTAAATTAACTGAAAGTAATGCCAACTTCCTATATGAAGGCCTTAGAAGAGTCATATGATTTCAGGGATTGCTCACACTGAGAAACCTTCAACATTTTTTGATACATATATCTTTACTGTGGCAGAAAAACATTGTGATGTCAAGTCATAGAGAATATGATGCAAGGTAGTTTGATATTTTTTTTTTTTTTACCTAGGGTCAAGAAGGATTCCCAACTGGGCTTTTTTCAAGTAGGAAAGGGCCCATAGAACATTTACAAATACAGATTTTTGTTTCACTGTAGTCAAAGCAAAGTACTAATTATTTTGGTCAGGTTGTACATGTATGTCAAAAAAGAAAATAAAATTTTAAAAAATCTTGTTTTGTGACATGGCAATTTTTTTATAATTAGGATCCACAATGGAGTAACATTGGCATGTGCTCTTGTTGAGAGTGATCATGGCAATAACTGTATTGTTCTGGTAAAAAATGAAGAGTCACCTGTTTCCATATTCAGTGTGTATTCAGTATTCACCACAAAGCAGCAGCTGTCAAAATGTTGGTCAGCCAGGTATTTGTTTTTTTATCGTTAAAGAACTTAGTTTCTTTAGCGCTATAGCTCTGTTTGGTTTTCATATTTCATAATAAAGTGGAAAATGACTGTCCAAATCCTCTTTTCTAAACACAGGAAGGCGGTAACTTAGGCCGGTATTGGCTCACAACTCTGAATTCTATTGTAAGTAACAAATCTTCTGTGGGGGCAGTTTTAATTTTGATTGAGGTAAGTAATTTTTCAACAATCTAAGGTTCTTGAACTCATCCATTTAACTTTTTGTTCTTGCATTGCAATGAATAGAATGCAATATATAGAGATTAAAATATGCACATTACATAATAATCAGATAACAATCAGAATAGAGAACAAGGGCAAGATAAAGAAATTGCATCTTAAAATACAGTGAGATTAATTGAGAGACATGGGATAAATTGGCAAATGTTCTAACCATGGAAATGTTTTAATGCTAATTCAAAATTCATCCTGACTTTCTGCTGACGTACAAGAACATTGCCTGAATTTAGTCACCAACTTCAGTGAATGCTTTCTTGACAGTATAACAAATGAGAATTGGATCAAACACCTGTTTTCAGTAGAAGATGACACCCTGCCAGATGGCTTATTAGCAAAGATAACAGAACAGTTGATGAAACTGTCATATGATGGTTGAACTTGAACTCAGATTCAACAAAGCATGGGTTGAAAACTTTTGGCTAAACAGAAGAAGAGAGTTTAGCCTGATACTGGGTAGAGCCTGATACTGAATAGTTTTTAACATTGAAATTACGAATAGTCATCAGCACTTCTTGAATCATGAAGACTTAGGGTTTTCCTGTCATGCTATCCAAGTAGCTGTTCATCTGCAGTGCTGAACAGCACCCTTGGTTTACCAGTATCTCTTCAGAGATGAGGCAACGGTGTTCTGGAAAGCAAACAAACCCTGTCTGGGTGTTGGAGTCATGACACGAGGCAGGGTTCAGAAGCCAGTTAAGGACAGCTGTTTTCAGGAGAACTCCTTACAAAGTTCTGCACCTATGTGAACTCATTGTCTTAAGAGGCAGGTTACTGTAAATGACACAGCTGTACAAGTGACAAACTCCGTGGCTGCAGCTTTCATATTTATTCATAATGTTTAGGAAGGTTTTTTTTTTGCTTAAATATTATTTTGACTCTTGTCTATTTGAAGAAGTGATCACTTGCTTCAGATGTTTTTCTTTGTGTGTTTTGGATCTTAGCAAAGTCTGGTCAGTATCTTTTATTTCCTTTTATTCAAGTTATCTTATAAAACTGGACTCACTAATATGTTCCTTGTATTGATTTATTAAAAAATTTTAAAGTATGGCTGTCTTGGAGTTTGTAGTCTTAAAAATGTCTTTCACAGCTCTCAGACTACATTGGGACAGTGAAAAACTAAGATTTTATTAAATTTACCATGTGTTTGAATACTTTGTATCTGATAAATCATAAATTAATTTATTAGCAATAATACCAAGCAAGTTGTTTTTTTTTTTTTTTTTTTTCCACTCTGTAGTAGATATATTCTGTGTAACAAATGGATCAGATTCAGGCATTTTGCTACAGTCTTTACTGTTTCTTTTGTTGCTGACTTACAGATGAGTTGCTACTGTTTGGAAAAGATTTGCATATTCAAAGATCTTTTAAATTACTTCTTTCTCTACATTATAGAGCTAAATCACCTCCACATCAATTTTGGACAGAATTTTTAAAATTACCCTGTAGTGTAACTGACATTTTATTGTTCTGTATAAGTTGATTGACAGTGATATTCTACTTTATTTTCCTGGCTTTCTGCTGAAACTTTGTATTCCTCCAGCCTCTGGGCTAGGGAGAAGAGAATCATGACTTGTAGAGGTAGACTGTACAGCTTTCCTAGCCGACTTCTTTTATGGAAACAACATTATGAGCAATTTTGGGGAAAAAGACTGATTTACCATTCAATATTACTAGTACACACACAGACATATTCCCTTTCTGAAACAAATTTTTCACTTATGAACCTATGAAGATCTCCTCTCAGAGAGAAAATACATTTGGTTTCCAGAATTCTGAGCAGATAAATAGCCTAATGGATCAATTTATTTCACAAAAGGATTTGAAAACCAATACAGCAATTTTAGACCATCATAACTAGATATAGATTTACTGAAGGAAATGGAAAAGATGGATCATACTGTTCTGGTTCCTCGATGAGCATATAAGGCAGGCCACATATGTTCATCCTCCTTGATTTTAAATGCTCCTTCAGAATCTTGTGATAAAAACCCATCCATGGAAAAGAATCTGTATTAAAAATGCTTCTCATAACATGATAATATATAACAATCAAAAAACTCCAATTGCTTTCCTGGTCTTGTGGAAATATACAGGCAAACAGAATCAGATGAAGGAGCAAAAATGAATATATAGTAGCAGCATGCAAATTTTTTGAAATGGAATTTAAAATGTTCTGGTTTCAAGATGACATGAAATTAACACTGAATGCTTTCAGATCCTTCAGTAAGAGGTGTTGTACAGATGCAAAGCATTTATTATTTTTATATTTCACAAAGTCAAATTATTATCATCTTTATTCCAAAGCTAAGTTGCAAGTAAAGTTATGTACCCTTGACTTCATATCATGAGTTTGATGTTGTTAATCTGAAAAGGATAATCTTAATTTGTTCTTTTTAGGGTCCTGTTTGTGAAACTTCAGTATGGAACTCTTGCAGTCCGCAAACACAGCGTACATTTCTGTACCTGGTAAATATATATATATATATATATAATTTTCTTGAGATATATATTTAATATGAACATGCAGCCAAAGTGCAAGATATTTTTTTTTCCAGCATTTACATCATATTATAATGACAGAAATTTTGTTTAAGGAAACCCTTGATAACTATCAGAGTTAAAGTGCAGGAAGGTGATTATCGCTGCGATAATACTTTTGCAAATGTATCCATTAAGGCACTGATTAGTTGAAACTGATTGACTGATTGGTGTCTTTTCTCCATATAAAAATCCCTCGCCTCAAATGAACACGTAAATTTGAATGCCTACCTTAAAATGTAAAAAGTTATTAACTGCAGTAAGTGTAGCTTTTATATTTTCATGTAATATATATTTAGCAGCTAAAATAATTAGTTCAGGTCATAGAACAGGACAGATACATAGACATGACTGGCACATATTCATGTATTAATAATTCCTGTTATCACTGGAACTTTTTCTTGATGGTCTCTTTCAGCTGGAAAATCCCATCAGGATACATTCCTTAACACAAAGATAAAGACAAGTAAAAAGGAACTGTTTGGATTTTTTTTATACATGAGAGGGTTGCAGAACAATTAGAAAGACTTCCATAGATTTCCTAACTGAATGCATTCTCATGTAGGCAGTTCTCCTCAGTTTGCAGAATATCTCGATCAACTTAGACCACAAAATTTGGCTTTTAAAAAAGAATTTGGGGGATTGCTAGTCACCAGTTTACTTTCTTGCTGAATGTGTTTTCTGGTTTCATCCAGACTTTCTGCTTAGTAACAGTCCATTTAATTTTTTAAGTAGAATTCCACCATGCACTGAGTGCCAGCACTGTAATGGTGAAAAGACCTTTTACTGACCTGCTGCACAGAAGGAAATTTCAACAGGACAGCATTTTTATAAATCATAGCAAAATCTGGCTCCCAAGAATTATGATTTCAATTTATGAAGTCATTCTGGCATTTCTACGTGGGAATAGTTTCCAGTAAATATGCTCAAAGAAATAGGTACTTTTAATTTCAACGAGCTTGGAGTTAGAATTTGTAGTATGTTGAAGGATACTCCATGTTTAGTTCAGTGTATTTTCCACCTGATCCATAGCTGCTTTGACAGCATCCTGATAAATGAAGCTAAAGAGAGAACCAGATGCTTTGCTTTATGCAGTTTGAGTACTCAGGAAAATATTTAAGGTTTGCTGATCCACTGCCACTTTTGTTCATAGCCTAGCAGCTACTCTAAAAAGTACAAGTGAGCTTTTATCTTAACATTTTTTGAGCTGTTTTGATCTACTCTACCCGATAACTCCTGGAAAAACAGAAATAATCATACATATTTACATTTTTAAAAATTAAGTTATTTCTTCCGTTGAGAATATTTCTTTAATTTCTTAATGGCCTATTTTTGGGTTTGTCTTAAATTTTGCTTCTCGAGTGTAATCTTCTACTAATGAGTTCTAATAACATTTCAGTACTCATCACAGAGTGATCTACATAGCCTTTCCTGGCAATTTACTGGATTCAGTTTTAATCACTGTTCAAATATTTAATGTTAATCAGTGTTATTGTACTTTGTGTATGAGTAACCTTTTTTCAAGTTGACTCTGTTCACTGTAGATCTTATTTCTAATACAATTTTCATAATATTAAATAATATTTTTTCAGGTAAAGCTGATGTGCATTCAGCCCTTAATTTTCAAAACTTTTGTGTTTCTTTTCTCATATAGCTGATAAGTAGTTCTCAATGGAGTAAAAAATTAAGACAACTGCTTGGAAGACAGAAGGATGTATTTAGATTGCAGGCTGTAGAGTAGTCTAAGAATGCACACAATAGCTTTAAGTAATGGTTTGGGAGCTGAAATGAGTCCATCAGCAACACCGCCCTTTATTTGAGTTAATTTAACCAGCAGAACTGAGACAATTTTTGATATAGAAAAAAAAAGTTTGTGGTCAAAAAGTGTCACGTAAACTCTAGTGGGGACAAATCCCTGTTTTAGGAGTTTATGGAGTTACACTTGGGATTGCTGCCTCTCCTCAGAGGAAGGCTAGGTTTGTTTGCTCCATACTGGACAGGAGCAAGCTGACAGATGGCTCTTAGAGGGCGATTCTTAGACAGTATAGATTAGAGGATTAGGGCCTGCTGGAGGAAGAGAGAATCTGGAAGGGCACAGAGATATGCACGAAGCTGCAGTTACATCAGCTTTTTAAACAGTTGTTTTAATTATGAATATTTTGGGGATACACATTTGGTGTCCTTTCTAATTACTAAGCATCAGGTACCAGAAACATTGTGCCAAAGGTCAAGCTAAAAGACTGGGATAATGAAAAACACTGTGATTAGCATGAAAACAAAGCAGAATGATGAAACAAGAGCAGTCATCATAGAGCTTAATTTCTAGACAAAAAAAATCCTGTACAGGCCTGGAAGCAAACACCAAGTCTGTATTGAGAGCTGCCTAAAGGAATAAAGATGGAAAATACGAAGGCAAAGCTTTTGGTACTATCTTACTGGGGAAAAAAAGAAGTGATACCACCTCCAGGAATAATAAGCACTGGCACACTCATTTGTGTCTGATGAATATGAAAGCCCATGAAAGACTGCGAATGTAAAGAAATAAAAGCCAGAGGTAGAAGAAATAGATCCAGTACAAAATACGCTCAAGCAGGCTAAGGGAATCCAGAAGACAAAACAGAGACAGATCTAAAAAAGTGAACTATGCACGGTATTACGTGGCATATAGATCAGAGGGAATAATGGCCATTCTTTTGGAATATTCCAATGAGCTTATCAAACTGAGTTTGCCCTAACTCGGTGCTGTCTCTGCCTTGGGATAGAAAGGCAGCAATATGAGCTGAACACCTACAATCAAAGAGTAACACCTGCAGTGTGACTGTAGTTGGTCCAAACATTGCCCACACACTGCAGCAGGCAGCATGTGACATGGGACTGATGAGTTTGCAGCTCTTCTTTTACAGGAGCCAGCTAAACCTTCCTGTAGATTGCAGAGCCAACTACATATAACCCATGAGAAATAGCAGCAATATTGACTGGCCAGTGTGCTTGTACTATTCTGACTATTGGTGAAAGCTAGTATTTTACATGTCTCATCCCCTCTAAGTGATCTTTCATGTTAGGAATAATTGCTACAGTTCTTAATTGCTCAGCACAAGTAGCAGATGTCTGCTTGTACTGTCCATACGTGATAACCTATGTTTACATCATTCCAGTGCTACATGACAGAAATTTATTTGGTTGCATTTTTTCCATTTTCTTATTTCTTATGTAGCAAATCATACACAGTGACCTTAAATGAATGTTATTAAAACTACAGTCAAGTATTCCAGTGAATGACAAAATTACGGTCACCTGTGATACAAATTTCAGAAGGTTCTGGAGTTTTTAAGTGAATAGGATGCTTTTAAGTTTTATTCACAGAAAAGATGTTCATTACTCTCATGTCAGGTATGTTTCTTGTTAAGCTGGTTACCTTTTAGTAGCATTTGACGTAACTTTTCATTCAGTACAAACATCAGGACTTATGCCTCGTTCAAAGATGCATCATCAGGATCAGCTGATAACATTATTCCTATGGGAATAGCTCTTAACCAAAATGCATCACACTGAAGGATGAATACTAGTAATAAATGCAAAGAGCAAAGAACTAAGCTTAACAGAAAGAAGTTCGGCCAAAGTTTGAGACCTTCTATCACATGTTATCTGACCATTTCCACATGGGAGCTGAAAAGTAATGAGAAGCTATCCAAGTCAAAATGCATGAAATCAACCCACCAATTTATAAAACTGCATGAGTGTATGCTCTGGAAGATAGCTGCCTATCCTTTAGAATTACTGACACATCTTGAATACATCTGAGAATCATCAGAGATCTAAGTAGAAGCATTTGAAAGGGCAAGGAAAAAGCTCAAGCTTGCCCCTAGTCTTAAATTAATTTAGTTTGCTGGAGCAAGAAGATAAACAGTGCAACTTATAAGCAGGCACTGAGGGACACAGATGTCCACAGCACTCCTCAGTAGGCTTGTAACAAGCTCACACAGGAGATGTGTTGAGGCACAGCAGGAGCTAGTGGCTATAGTCTTCAGAAGGGAGTAAGTTCATTAGCTTTAGGCACAAAAAGAAAAGGCAATCTAATTACAGGTGATTATTTTTATTGAGGAAACCAATGATGCTTTCAAACAGAGAATGTGGTATTATTGAAATTCCAACATCAATACATGGAAAAATGTTCCTGTCTGATAAAGTCATTACTGATGAGAAATACACAGAGCAGGAAATAGCTTCCATGGTTCAGGGCATGTTCTGAATCTTCACTAATGGAAGGCATCAGGCAATTGAACAAAGGTGGTGACAGGATGAGTTAGTGGAAATAAAAGAATCATACGAAGTGGTTCAATAGATTGAAATAAAAATCTGATGATTCATTAGCTCTGAGGGATGTGTGCGCCAAAGGCGAGGCTTTAGCAACACATCTTAACAAAAGATCTGCTTTCAGATCCACCTCTCATCCCCACCAAAGGTAGTCCCTCTCCATCACACTTCGCTTTCCAAGGCAGCTCTGCCTCACAGACACCAAGACCTGAGGATCCCCCCCACCCCACTCTCAGGTTAACTTCAAGAGAGCCGAGATTTGAGCATATTTGGTAGGCAACTGAGAAAAACGTCTCGTTACACCCCCAAGAACCTCCCAAGCTTAAGGCTAGATGTGAGACCACCACCGTGTTTTCTACTTTCAGCTGGGCCTGTCTCAGGGATGGCCGAGGTCAGGTATGGGCGGCATTACACCTCCCAACAAATCCACAAGCGTGTATGCTCACAGCAACGGTGAGAGCTGCCACCATTATCGCCGAAGCTCTGTAAAAATCGAATTTAAAGCAAGCTCCCCAGGGGCTGACAAGGTCGAGGGAGTTTTGATACGTAACTAAGCGCCTGGCGCTGCTCAGAGAAGGGGCACTGTTCCTGAGGGCACCGAGAGAAGGCAAGCCAGGGCCGCGCAGACACGCAGCAGCTCCGCTCGCCGCCCTGAGGCTGCAGCGCGGCGCATGCGCAGGGGCCGCTTCCCCCCCCTTCCGGCAGCTGCGGCGGCGGGTGCCTTGCGGAGGAGGCGGGCTAAGATGGCGGCCGCGGCGCTCGCTGCCTGCCGGCTCCGCGCCGCCGCAGCCCTTCTCCTGGGATGCTGCGGCGCAGCGCTCGCCGGCGGCGTCCAGGTACGAAGGAAGCGGCCGGCGGGGAAAGAGGGCGGGCGGCACTGGGCCGCGCCGCGCCGCAGGCCCCGTGCTGCTGGTTCCCCCCTATTTCCTCCCCTCCGCAGGCAGCGCCCGCCGCCCCCTGGGCTGCCCGCCCCGCCGTCGCGCAGGGGCCCGCGCTGGCGGAGCTGCTCCGCGGCGCTTGCGGCGCTTCGACAGGGGCCGCGCCGGCGTCAGCGGGAGCCGTCCCTGAGCGGCTCTGCCGGGCGGCCCGTCCCTCCGCCGGCCCCGCCTCGCCCCGCGCTGCCGGTGGGCGGGACGCGCGGGGCTCGTCAGGCACCTCTAGCGTGTTTAAACTGTTGTAAAAAAGCTGTTTTTCAGTACGCTTGCAGGTTTCTGAAACTAGGTTTGTCTTTGGCTACGCAATGTAACTTTCGATGGACGGTGTTCTATGTACCTTTTCCGGACATTTGTTGGCTAATTTATGCGTGAATAGAGTTCCTTCGGTTAAAAACCGGGGTGAGGTGTTGGGCGCTTGCACAGGCGGCCGAGCTGCCCGGGCTCACCTGGGCTTGATTGCCGGGTGCCCTTCTCGCAGGTGCGAGGTATTTACACAGCGAAGGAGCTAATACTTCTTTCCAAGGGGGAGTAATTTCATATTTCAGTAATTACGGGTTTTGCACAATGCCCACACTACATCTGGAGTGTTGTTTGCATTTGAATTCTGCTTTATTAACAAATTGAAATTAATTACAAATAGGACAAAAACTAGCCAACAGAAATATTTTTAGAGTTTTTGGATTACTAATAAAACTGCAAGTTGTTTGGTACTTGAAGTGCAGTATGCTTTGCATATATTTTCACAAATGGTTTTTCTGTTACTTTGTTTTGTGTGAGACCACAGGCATCAGCCCAGTACTCAGAGACTTAGAAAGTCTGATTAAGAATCAGCAAGTCTGCATTCTTGTCCTGTGAAACTCATTCCCTCACCTCTGGGAACGTGTCATGCCCTTTCTGTGTTCTGACTTATGCTGTTAAAGAAATAGGGCGGTGTCCTCTGCAAAGCACAGTGGGAGCTACGGATAGCACAGATTATAGAGAAGGTGGTGGTTGTCATAGCTCGTGATTTTGGAAGATAAATGTAATCAGTTTGGCTTTGAAATGGGTTAAAATTGCAGATTTGTTTACCTGCTTTTGAAATTAAGAGAACAATGAAAACAGAAATTAATCCAAGCCCCTTTTCTTACTTAAGATGAAACTGTAGGTTATTGGAGTGTCTTTTGGAATAGAGATGTGTGGGGTTTTTGTTTTAATTAAGCTGCAAGTGACTAATACTTCTTCCTCCTTTGTTATTTAGCAAGTTTCAGGAAAGGATTTGGAACAGTTAACTTGCATGAAAAGTGCAAAATAGAATAAGAAAAATGACCTTTCTTGAAACTTTTGTAAGGTTTATTCAGTGTTAATGTGTGATAAACAGATGTATTGAACACTGTTTTGTGAAAACAGCAAAAAGATGAGTAATTATATCTTATTGGTGAAAAAATTTAATGTTTTCTTAATCTTTCAGGATCAAGCAGAACAGTTCTTTAGAAGTGGACATACAAACAACTGGGCAGTTTTGGTAAGCTTGGTCCAGGTTGTTTTCCTTCAATAGTTGACAGTTTTTTATCAGGAGCCATAATTGCAACAGTCACTCAAGAATTCTGTTCGTATGGAAAGATAAAGACTTGGAAATGAAATTAAATTGTGCCTGCGGATTTATTACACTATGAGAAAATTATCTTTTCAGTATGACTGCATTTCAAGTGCTCAAAACATCTAGCTACATGGCAGGATTCATAAAACAAAAGTTCTGACAGCATCAAAACAGTTAAATTACCATATTGAATGAAAGTATAATTCTGACATCAGAGAAGAACATCAGGAAGGTATAATTTATTTCTGATTTTTGTTCTCAGTCTGTTAACTTGGGATAACAGACTTAGAATAAAATAAATTCAGGCAACATAATGTTTAGATCAACTGTTCTTACCCTGTTTTTTTTTCTTTGTCATGAATCTTTTATTAGCTTTGAATCATGCTGCACAATTGGTTCTTAATCACAATTCAGATCTTAATGACTAATTTGTTTCAGAACACTATTGTAATTACTCAGTAGCAGCTGTTTGTTTTCCAGATACTAAAATTGAGCAATATAAACGGAAAGTTAACAGTAATTAATTGAATTAGAAGGAATAATTTCTATATTCTACAATGTAAAAACTTGACGCTATTAAAACATCAAGTACTACTTTAATGTTCTTAACAAATAGGTGCTTATATTAGTACCCATAAAAGCACACAAAGAAGGTGGAAAATTAGGTCTAAGGAGCTATACTTTCTATCCTCAACAGATTCGCTGCTGTTTATATTTTTTCAGTAGTTCATGATTAAGCTTTATAACAATTGCTACTAATTTTTTAAGCAGTAAAACAGAGAGGATTTTACTGCCATCAGGCACTTCAAGCCTACGATTGTACTGCAATATCACCTCATCAGTAGTTTGAATTAATGCACTGCAGTGTGAATAGCTATATTTAAAGCACAGTCACGTCTTCCACTGTGTTGTACGGGAGGTAATGGCGTAAAGGGGCAGATGATAATACCTCAAAATGTCACCGTTAGATTGGCCACCGTTAGTTTTCAGAGCTTTAAATCTTGCTGAAAGGCAAATGTTCTCATGGACTGATCCCTGTGGGCTTTTCTGAAATTCCTAATTGATGTGATGATTGAGACACAAGGGAATCCTTTCAGGCTGAATTTTTATTATTATTTAACCTACTACTCATTTATTTTTTATGGAAAAGCTAGAGAAAAAGATGTTATATAGTGTAACTTAAAGATGTTTCTGTTTAAACTAGAGCTGTACATTTAAAGCTGAAAAATTTAAAAACTGTCTACAATGCTTGTCCTGGCTTCTCTATTTTCGTGGTTTTAAAGTCACCTCTTCTAAAATGCTTCTTCCTTTGTATGTTTGGAAGACTTGTAAAAGCCAAAGAAATTTGTCTCCAAAGGAGAATTGCTGTCTTTGGTGTGCAACAAACAAAAAGTAGTGAACTGAAGTTAAACACAAGGACAATGATAAGGCTAGTAAGAAGCTACTGCAGATTTTAAACACCATCTGAGGCAATCTCATTGATTTGAGGCTTTTGAGGACAGGTTAAATAATACCTGATTTAGGGGGTAGTGTAAGTACAAGAATGACTGATCCCCAGTGCTTTGCCTGTTAGAACAGTAGAACCTGAACTCCTTCAAGACTTTTGAGAATTTGTATTCAGACTTGGTTAGAGCTTACTTTATTATATTTGACTCCTTAAATGCAAATGTCCTCAGTGTATTTTCCCATGTGTGTGGCTTCTGCTTGAATTCACTTATGCCTTTGTGCAAGAATGCTCCCAGAATGAGTTTGCTATTGAGATGAGAACTCTTCCTGTGACTTTTCTCTTCCATTTGATATGGAAAAAGCAAATGAAAAAAATTTAGCTTATCCACTTACTATTGCTGAATTACTCCCTAAAGTGCTGCTTTCTATACTTAGTTGGGTTTTATGACAATTTTTTTATGAGTCAGTATGTTAAGAACTCTTTTATTTTCAGCGTTTGTTACTTTGGTACAACAAAGATTGATATAGCTTCTATCACGAGTTTCTTGGTGTTGCTATGTTCTTTCTGATTTGCTACTAGTTTGTTGATATTTGTGCAATCATGGTCTTCTGATGCAATGTGCCAGGCCAATTTGTATCTTTTACACTATTTAATATGCCTTTTTTTTTTTCCTAGGTGTGTACATCTCGATTCTGGTTTAATTATCGTCATGTGGCAAATACTCTTTCAGTATACAGAAGTGTCAAAAGACTGGGCATTCCTGATAGGTGAGGGAGTCTTGGTGAATAAAATTCCTTGCATGTGTGCTTTTAAAGTTCTCTTGTTGTGTGAAGCAGTATAAAAGTTTCTCTTCCCAGTTCAACTGGATAAAAGTAAAAAGGAATGATGCAATCACATCAGTGTATTGAAAAGGGCAGCAGTATTGCTTAAAAGAAAAATCATCAAGTTATGTAATAAAGCTTCCAGCTGGAATAGGCTAATTAGAATAAAAAGATGAGGAGCTTTCTGGCCAGTAAAATGTACAACTTACTAAACTGGTGAAAGCATAATGTGAAAATTGATGAATGCATTCAGCAGTGACAATACTACTCTGGGATATGGCTTTTGATGTACTTTAATTTCCTTCCGGTCTGGAGATGTTAGTAACCCTAACTGTACTGAAATGTAAGACTTCCACATCTGCAACTACACTGAGAGTCTCTAAACTAAAGGCCCTGAACAAAGCAGCTTGTATATATTGAAAATAACACTGAAAAAATCCATTTTGCGTGATGTGTTTAGAGAAACCAGAGGCTTTATCCATACAAATGCTACTTCTCTAGCAATAGCACAATGGTTAAAATAATATCCCTTCTTTGACAACAGGATGAGGAAGGTGATCAAACTGTTCTGAAGTGTCTTTGTAGTTGTGTTCCTACTGGAAGTTGCAGGGGTACTGGAATGCAATTTACTTACACCAGAACTGTGGAAATGAATTCTAGGCACTAACATCCATTGAATAGCAGGCTATATGTATCATCCATAGACTTTTATGGAAATCTTGGTGTTCCTGGTTTTTAATATTATTTTAGAGGACTGGTAGTTTCTCCAGCATGTCTGCCTGAAGAAGTATGGCCCACTTCATCATCACTAAATGCATATTCCAGTGGATTAAATGTGTATGGCATTTTTTTGTCCAAGTCTGAAATTTTAGTATCAGGAGTCCCCACTTAGCTTCCACTCAGCTGTGAATGCAATGGCAGTAACATCCTGTTTCCTGCGTTTTATTTTTAAAAAGAAAAGCATGACTTCCTGGTTTTTGAAAGAGGGGATATTGAAACCTAATTCTTGGAAGCATTTGGGCACTATATATACATCCAAAGGAATGCACTGTGGGCTAAAAGCCACAGAAAGAGCGCGTCTTTTTTTGCACATGTCGTGGTTTGGGCCTGGTCGGCAACCAACCACCGCAGGTGGTCACCCTCCCTTCCCCCTCCCCGCCTGGGAATGGGGGAGGGAAGTAGAGGGGTGAAGGAAGACTTGCAGGCTGAGATAGAAACAGTTTAATAATGGCAATAAAATGATGATGATAGGGAAAAAAAAAAAAAAAACATAAACAGGCAATGCACAACGTAATTGCTCCCCACCCACTAACCAATATCCAGCCCGTTCCCGGCCAGCGACCCCGAGATACCAAGGTCCCGCAATTGCAATCCCGGAAGCCAGAGAGCTCCTTCCCCACCACCCCTCCTCTATATAGTGAGCATGACGTGCCATGATATGGAATATTTCACTGGCCAATTTGGGTCAGGTGCTGTGGCCGTGCTCCCTCCCTGCTCCCTGTGCCCTTGTGCACAGGCAGGACATGAGGAGTCAGAGAGTCCTTGAAGTCTCGGTAGCAGCTGAGAACACCAGTGTGCTATCAGCATTCTTCTCATACCAAACCCAAAGCTAAATCCAAAACACAGCACTCATCTAGTCCCTGAAAAGGAATATTAACTCTATTTCAGCCCAAACCAAGACAGCACATCTCATTCAGAAGCAGCTGTCTTCTCTCCCGTATAGCCTTTGAAGCATAGGCACCCTAGGCACTACCTTAGAAATTCTTTCACTAGTTCTGCCCTTACCTGAGAACTTTCATCTTCCCTGCATTCATCCATCTTCACCATTATGGTCAGAATAGGTGACAGTTTTAGAAATACTGCAAAAACTACAGCATGGCTGGAGATTTCTGTTCTTCAGTAGCCTGATCCTTTTCTTATCCATACCCAAGTATCTGGACATTAATATCAGAAAGCCAGCAATGCTTTAGCCTAAGGTGAAGAATAAGGCACTGGAGCAGACCTAGAGAGAGAGTGAGCCTTATTCTTCCCATTTGCAGCACATGGATTTGTGTGGGTTTCTCCCTTAGATAAACTTCTTCCTCTACCCATTTTTCTTTCTTTGCTGCAGAACTTCATTCAAAATATTGATAAGACTGAAAAAAAATACCTCAAATGACATCTTCAAAATAAACCTTTATCGCGATTCTTGGGGTTGGATTTTTTTGGAGGGCTTTGTGTGTAGTCTCATTTTGAATGGAACTGTGTTAATTAGGTGATTTAAATAGATTTGTCCTCCAACAAGAGAACTCATTAAAAAAATGATTTGTGGTTTTATAACTCTAAGTTGCGCTGGTTTGTTGACATGTGGGCACAGTGCTTCAATTCATAAAAGAAATGTTTTGCTAAAATGAAACAAAGCCATAATGAATCCAGAAATTATTTTTGATTCTTGGAATCATTATTTAATAGAAGTTTTACATCATGAAAATAGCATTAATGTAATATGTGGTTAGATTACCTTGTTGTAATAGTTAAACTGCAAGTTAACATCTGGATTGTTTTGCTCCATGTATGAACCACTTGTACACAGTGGTTCTGTTTAACCATAGGGTATCTAGTATGCTTTTATGAATGTATACGAACTTGGCATGTTTGTGGTCACCTGTCTGTACTACTATTATGCAGAACCTTTTACTGAGTGTGTGTGATTATTCTTTTTTTAATAGACACATTCCTAGGAAAAATAAAGTGCAACTGTAGGCTTAGTGATGGCTTAGTATGGAATATTTGCTTTTGAGTATAGTACAAAAAAATGGGTTACCACCTGACTATCTCAGTATATCTGCAAGGCATGTATTCAACACTTGATTCCAACTAACTCACTTTTAATGTTAATCTTTTATAAAAGTAGTTTTTGTTCTGCTGTGCATGTATGGAGGAAAAAAATGATCTATCTTGATTTATCTTCTGTGGTTGTCCTCCTCTGGTTTTTGTCATTATAGCTTCATATTTATGCCAGCATTTTATTCCTGTTGAAATAATTTAGTTTCATTATTTCTGAGGATTTCTGTTTCTTATTTTGGACAGCATTTCTCTCTCCTTTTTTTATTTTCTGTTTTATTTTGTGTGTGTGTATCATGTGGAGTGCATCACCACTTAAGAACAGCTTTACTCTTAAAATGCTCGTGTAGACATATAGGTCAATGATGACAAGCACAGGAACGGTGTTTAAATAGCAGGACACAGTTATAAATTAAACTTTGTGAGTCTGAATTAGCAACATTCTTTGCAGGATACAGAGCTTTCCTTTTGTAAGCATTATTTGGGAGAACACAAGTATCACAGTCCAGGAGAAACTGTATCCAAGTCAGGGTTATTCAAGGAAAGGACTGACTTCACCTTGTTCCAGACATCTCTGGCACATTCTTCCTAGTGCTAACAGTCTCCAGTGACTATTTGTTTATTTCATATTTTGACCCAAAGCTGCCCCTGCCAGGTGAAATACAGATCTTTGTCTGCATGCAAGGGGGAACAGTTTTATAATGTGCTGGGTGTTTGGTTTTTTTTTTTTTTTTGGTTTTTTTTTTTTGTTTTTTGTTTTTTTCTTGGTACTATGAAATGCTTAGTTGTTTTATTCTCTTGGTACTATGAAGAAGACAAAATGTCTGGTGTCAGCCTATTTGTGTTCTTCAGGAAAATTTCATTAACACAGATAATCATACAGTAGTGTATCAGGTGTAGTATAATGGTTTGAGAAATGTTCAGGAGCTCAAATTTAATTTAAAATTGTCATAATGTTTTTAATTGATCTGTCTGAGAAGGTGCAAACAGGCTGGGATTTCTTATGTGGAGCTGCTTGAAACGATTTAGTGCCCTGCAAAAATCTCCAGATTTTTTAATAAAGATTTCTGTCAGCCTAGGTCCAGGCAATTCTATATCATAAAGTTGCTAATGTCAACTACCCTCATGCTCATCCTTGGCATAACTTAATCCTGTAGATAACAGCTAGCTGCATTTCAATGTGTGGTATCTTTATAATAGGATGTACATAAGGAAATAGGGTATAACTAAGCGAAGTTCCACTTACAATTCCAGGAATCTTCTTAATGTTTTAAGCTATTGTTATATTTGTGGGACAGTGTTGTTATAACTCCTGTTTGACTGTTATGTGAAAGTAGAATGGCTGAAATGTTTTTGTCTTGTTTTCCATAGTCACATTGTCCTGATGCTGGCAGATGATATGGCATGTAATCCCAGAAATCCCAAACCAGCTACTGTGTTTAGCCATAAAAACATGGAGCTGAATGTCTATGGAGATGATGTGGAAGTGGATTACAGAAGCTATGAGGTGACTGTGCTTTAATTGAATCGCTGGTCTTTGTGTTGGTTTAAAGATTTATACAATATCTGTGAAGTCTGAGGAAGTCTTTCTATTGATGTTACTGGTTTTGGGCTAGGCTTTTATTATCAACTGATAGGTTTAAAACACATACCCCTACCCCCACCCTTGATACTTGGTTTTGTATTTGAAACTAGAAACACGTTGTGTACTGGCTCGTTTAAATAATGGAATCTCCACAGTTAAAAAATATGGAAATCCTTGTATGTATTAGGAATACACACATATTACTGAAATTTCTCTTTGGAAATGGCTGTTTAGCGTTTCATCTTGTAATCACTTAATACCACTTGAGAAACTTTTGATGTGCAATTAAAATGTTTATTAGGGAGACGTACTTATTTTTCTAATCTTAAGCATATGCTTTTGTCAAAATAAAAGCCATAACTTAATCATTAACATAAAGTAATTACTATATAGAAATCTGCATTCTATCACCTTTTCATTTTTGTGTAATATTCCTTCAAACAGACAGTGTCTTTACCAGTTGATCTTAAATTGGACATCAGTTGCATGGTTTAATAGTGCTATATAATCATTACTAAAGGTTTACAGGAGCATATTTAAGTATATTATAGGTGTTTTATTTCTCTGAAACTTTATATAAAGAAGTGAAGATACCACACTGAAATAGAGGTATGTTCTCTTTGTCACATTTTTTCCTGACTATGGATTTGTTGCTAGCATTTGAGCTGTATACATGTGCATGAACAGGAAGTGGTGTTTTATAGGATGTTTTACAGTCACTGTCCATATGGTTTTTACCTGATCACTCAGACTTATGTAACCAGAATTGATCTTTTTCCTTTCCTGAGCTGCAGAGAGAATTTAAACTTTTAGTTTTTCATAGTAACACACACGAATGTTGGAGCATTTTGAGTACATGAGCATCTTTGGCAAAATAAAGCTATATGCTGACAGGTTTTCAGATCAGTAAAAATGTATTTAGAAATTATAATGGCTGTAGACTTACTGGATATAATAAAGCAACAGGCTGATGTTAGTGGAATAGAGTAAAAGGTACCATATGGTTGTGAACATGCAGTAAAACCTTAAACAGAAAATGTCTCTTTATGCAGTTCATACCATGCAATATTAAGTCTTGTTAGATACAGTGCATATGTAAATGTTCCATTATTTAATTAATGTAACCCAGCCTAGAGTTGTTAATATTTTTCTCTTTAGAAAGTTACTTTATGCTTCTATTTGTAGGTTACTGTTGAAAATTTCTTGCGTGTATTAACAGGAAGAATCCCACCAAGCACACCACGATCTAAACGTCTTCTTTCTGATGACAGAAGCAATATTCTAATATATATGACAGGTAATTACAGGTTTCTGTATACAATTTATTGATGTTTGTTGTTCAGTTGGATGGGCCTGTTTGAAAGCATAAAATCCCATTGGGAGTCCAAACAAAAAGATCAACAAAAGGATTTTTTTCTTTTTTTTAACATGTCATACTAATTAAGAAAAAAACCTGTAAGGCAGTACTTAGCAACTATAGTTTCCAGTTTAAATGATGTATCTGTACTGTTCTTACTGTACTAATATTTTCTTTTGTTGGAGTCTGTTTGGAGAAAGAGAATTGGGTTTGCCTTTTTTAGAAAAATGACCAACTGGGCTGAATATCTCCATCTAACCTACATACTTGCATAACTTCTGATTTTTCTGCCAGGACATGGTGGAAATGGTTTCCTGAAATTTCAGGATTCTGAAGAAATCACAAATGTAGAACTTGCTGATGCCTTCGAACAAATGTGGCAGAAAAGAAGGTAAGATAAAAAGCATTATTTAGAGGTTACGTATTGTATTTCATGAACATGCCTGAAGTTTTACCGTCAGGCATTGCTTACCTTCAGCAGTGATACTATCTGTTGTCCATAAAATTGCATGAGACTTTGTGTTCAGTAAGAAGAGCTTTAATTTTTGTTTTCAGCTTCACTGTAGTTACAGCTGCTCAAATGTATTGATTTGAGTAAACTCTCATCTTACAGTCAGTCAGTGTGAACTCTTCTGTTCCTTAGGTTCCTAGCAGCTGACCTGGTAACTAAAAAGCAAAAGTATGTGTATGTTGTTTAAAGAGATATGGGTAAAGAGGCTGTTTTATTTCTTTCAGGTACAATGAACTGTTGTTTATTATTGATACTTGTCAAGGAGCATCTATGTATGAACGATTCTATTCACCTAATATAATGGCCTTGGCTAGCAGCCAAGTAGGAGAAGATTCTTTATCAGTAAGTAGATTTTTGGGATCCAGAAGGCAGTTTTCAGATTGCTTGAGTTAAAAGCACAGGTCCTATTGACTTTTAAATAAAAATTTCTCTTCTAATTGCTGAATGTGTAAGATATTTAATTACAAAGTGTGGTTTTGACAAAACTTGTAAGTGTACGTTTCCTGCTTCTTTTTGTGTGCTGTCCCAAAGAACCATGCTAATGATGGGTTTCCGTTCTTGCTGGCCAATTTATGCATTGCCTAGGACAGGAAGAAATTTTATGGGAAGACTGCTGAGAGATATGCGTAGGGAATACTCAGTCTAGGGCTTCTTTTACACTTGATATTAAAAAAAAAAAAAAAAAGCCACTACCTTTCACCTGCTGTAATTATATCCCATCTGAATTACAGAAGGAATGATAGGAGAGAGATCCTAGCCCAACCAAAACTAGCAGGTCAGGATTACCTGAACCTCTGCAATGCAGTAAAGTAAGATCTCTTCCAGCCCTGTTTTCCAAGTCCTAAGAAGCTCGGGGCAACCCACAAATCTGTATTGGACCACTAAGAAGGAGTTGCCTGTTTTTTCACCAGGACATAGTCTAGAAAAATGAAGATAAACTGTATTACTCAGCTTGCTGACAATATGTTTCTTCATGGCTAGTCATTTTCTTTGTGTAATTTGCCCAAGAACAAAAAGCCATTATGCTTAGCTTTTGTAACATGCCATTACATTCTGTTCCCTCTCTGAAATACTGAGTTCTCTCCTGCAAATGCCTAATAACTGCTGTGTGTTGTTTTTAAGCATCAACCAGATCTCGGGATTGGAGTTCATCTTATGGACAGATACACATTCTATGTGCTGGAGTTCTTGGAAGAAATTCATCCAGCCAGTCAGACAAATATGAATGACCTAGTAAGTAGAATACTCAACATTCATGAATATGTTAATGAATTTAACAGTTTCAAAACTAATTTATTTTGTCCATAGGGTTCTCCAGGTGCTTTTTGTTTTCCTGCTGTTTCTTTTGGAAGCAGCTTTGGGGGGAGGGTCATTTTGCCATTATTGAATGTAGTTGTAGTGTAACTCTTCAAGGATTGCCCTCAGTGTGGAAGTGGTTTGCTGGCTACGGAAAAAAAATAACCAAAGATAGCCAGATTTTTTTTTTTATTCATTGGAAAATGAATAAAGTATTAATTAAATATTAATTTCAATACAATGAGGTATTGCATGTGAAAAATGGTAGTAGGAAGCTTCTGAAATCACCTTAATGGATAGCAGACACTTTGTACATCTGGAAAGGCAACCATTGATACTGTTTTGAAAAGGTGATTAAACAGTTAAAATTCTAATTGTGCACTCACAAATGCTTGCAGACTAATTTCTCTATATATCTGCTTAGATTCCAGAGCAAGATATATCCAAATTCATCAATATTTGGAGTTAATTATATCTTAGGTAAATATTAATTGTAGCTTTCAGATATAAGGCAGGAGGAAAAAAACCCCACAACCAGATAACCCATGACAAAATTTATGAAAATGACTCTATAACAGTTAGATATATACACTGGTGAGATAACATAAAAAGTAACTATACTTTATTTATTAAACCTTTATACCTGTTCCAATACTAGTTTCACTGTAGTAATACATTATGCTTCGGTGCCGTGTAACTGTAAATCCTGTCATGCTGTGTCAGCGATCTAAGAGCCACTGCTTACAGAACACATTGTCTTTGATTCATTTCTGTGAAAGGAGCAGCTGCTCAAAAGTTTTATGCCACCCTCTGTCTACAGAGGATGGTGTTAGCCTGGCTGCTAGATATGTAGTGGAATTCACTCTAAACAGCCCACACTTGACAGATTTTATGTTGATACAGAATTGATTCTGTGACTAAGATTCAAGATTCTTTTACTGCCATGGGAATTAAATTCTGTCCTGTAATTTAATACCTTCTGATCATGGGACAGAGATAACTTTAAAATCTTGTTGAAGAAGAATATGCAAGTTCTTTGTTAAGTATCTTCTTCCAGCCAGTTCATTCAAACAGCACTTTAGAACTCTATTCTGTAAACCAGAAGATGGATTGATGTTAAAAAAAAATAGTAGTCATAAGAAATGAAGAGTGTTTTCTACTGTGTAAGACACCATCTGGGAAGCAGTATAACTGGTCTAACATGCTAGATATTAATACAGCTGTGAAAAGTGTAGAAAACTTGTTAGCTGGCCAAGTAGTTTTACCTTTTCAGCTCTTGGAGAAAATGTCTAAACATTCTCCCTTGCATTTTTGGTTTTGCTTATGTGCCAAATACACTGGAAGAGCTATTGGAATTATCCCATACTGGTAAATTCTTTGTCATGTAAGTTATCTTATCATGTATTGATCTGCTTATTGTTGCTCTGGGAAGGGAAAAGAATAGACCCAAATATATAATGGTTTGTAATGATCATGTACAGAGCCATAATATCCACGTATTTCAGCAAATGTGACCTCTTGATTTCAAGTCAGTGCTTTTCAGAGATTCATCTGAGTTCTAAAATGTTACATGGTTAGTCCATGGTAAGGATATAAGACCATTTATTTGTCAACAGTTATAGGGGGTACTTTGGCCCTGGAATGCACTGTTAGTGTTGTGCTGGTTTAAGAACAAAGACCTACTTCTTATCCAAGTCTGATTTTTTTAAAATGAACAGTTTCTAAACTCAGGATAACATATTAAGTGGCTCACTGAGTAGCTTCAAAATTATTAGCTGATGTTTAGTTGTTTGATCTTCTGATATGTCAAACGCTCTTTTAGAGCGTTTATTACACTGCTTCTATCCCATCACCTCTTTACTTTTCTCCAACCACATTTAAAACAGCTTCTCTTCACATTCACCTGAAATTTGGATATTGCAATCCTGCAAAGAATGAGACATCTTTTTTCATAATCCACTCCACCTACTCCCCACCTGCTCCATCTGTGTTGCTAAGGGATAGCATAAAGCTGTGCAAATGACTGGCTTTCGGTTTGATCACAATTCCAAAAAAGTAAAGACTAAATTGAAATGTCACACATTTGAACTTTTAAAAGAAGATTCAAATACATTTCTAAATGAGATCTCATTTGTCATAAAATACCTAAAAATGTTGTTAAGAAAAGTCAAGATAATAAAGTTCCCATTTTTGGGATTTGTTTAGCTTTATTTAAATAATATCTTATTTAAAAAAAAAATGGAAAAATCGACACATGAACAAATGTATTTATTTAGCTAGTGTTTGCCTTTCCCTTTTTTGTCAGAAGACGGCAGTTATTAGTGTTGGTCTGCTGTGGTGTAATTGCTTTGCAGTCCTCCTTTTCTCACACCGGTACTAGATAGGTGGATTTTTAATACTGAGGTTGTCTTCTCGGTGCCATTGCACATTTTTGTTCAAGATTCATCTCAACATCTTTCGGTAGTAGGTTGTTGTGGGACAGGTAAGAAATAGTTGGGTGCAGTATCAATTTCCCACTTTCTGTGCTGATGCAGTTGTTTGGGGACATTTACACTTTCCTGAGAGCTTGGAAGAGAGACTTAATGTTATAACTGCAGTATAGATTTATGCATCAGATAGTGGGATTAAAACAAATGCTTAGATTTTATAGCTTACTTCAGGGACTTAGGTTTTATGTTTGTGCCCTTAGCTGGAGCAGAATTGAAGAAAATTGATTGCATGTTGGTGAAACGGAAACTTAAGAGGGTTTGTGTGCATTGATAAGTGGCTTTGTATGGGAAGCATGATGTTGATGAGTCTAGTTTGTTTTCACTTCACAGGGAGGGTAACAGAAAGATTTGGTCTGCCCCTCTACTTTAGCAGCAGCCTAATGCCATATGCTTACAGGCTTAGACAAAAAAGACAAGGTATGAAAGAGAAACTGTAATGGAGCAGAGGACAGGAATGGGGACATAGAATTTGTCCTATATGAGGGAAAGCCAGGTACATTGTTTTCTCTCTAGGAAACTTTTTCAATGTAGGGCTCTGTCCTAAGAGAAGGAGCCACACAAACCGATGTATTTTGTGTCAGGCTAAGCACAGAAATTTTGCTATTAAGTATGGGCTGAATCTCACAAGCTTTGTCAGTCATAAACTGGGATAGTTGAGGTTGCATCTGCATTGAGTTAAGTAAGACCTGTGATTCTGTCCTAAGAATGCAACCTTCTAAGAGCTGACTCATGATGTAATTAGGTATATGAGCGCTAGATCCAGTGACCGATGGACCTGTTTGTGAAAGTCACTTGGAGAATATAAGATGAGTGGAGATGAGCACTGTGTGGATAGAAGCGTCCTTCATAGTCCCATACATTAATCTGTCCTGTTTAATGTTCTCTGTTGCTGGAACATACAAGGACTCATATAACCTATACTGTTACCAGGTGATCTGGGGGCTGCCCATGAGACTGTTGAATGAACAGCAACATTTGCTCATAAGCTAGTGCCTCTGTCTAGCAGGAATGTGTGTCTAGCTCCTGTGTCTAGTTGGCTTGTGTGGTTGGTTGTGAAATGCCTTCTAATGACTGAGATATGAACTCATCTTCCCAAACTCATCAAGGTGGCCAGAGAGAGTGAGGCCTTGGGTTGCATTTGATGGCACTTTAAGCTATGTAGCATTATTAGTAAAAATGCAAACATATTATTATTTATTATATTACATTATGTGCATTACAAGATCCCTTGAAATAGGGAATCTATCCAGATGGGAAATATTAGAGACTTCTGTGGTGAGTGTGGTAGGACTTGTGCAAAAAGGCATTGTGTCCAAAAAGCATTGGTTTTGCCTTGAATGTCTGCTGCATATGTAATTTTGTTATTTAATAGGCATGTTGTCTTGTCATGTACTCTAAATCTGCTACTGTTATGTCTACTTATTTTCTGCAAATGTACTTTTATATAAACTGAGTCCCTTGAAAACAGTTTTTAAGTGTTCTTCTTGTCTTCTGGGTGTTGCAATGCATGCTGGATATAGTGGATCTGATATGTAGACAAAATACATAGGTAAAATAAATAATAAGGTGTATAGATAATTTGTAGGTTTTAAAGGATGTCTCTGCGAACATAAAACACCTTTGATATTTGAAGATCCTAATTCTGCATTAATTTGTAGGCTGTAAACTAGAAATGCAATCAAAATGTAAATTCTTATTTCTTTATGAAGCCTTTACTATTAGCTACTTATCAAGGCTTGTTTAATCTTGTCTACCTCCCTTTGGTAAATATGAAGAATTTATACCCACTTGTGCTTTTTGGAAGGTTATAGCAGCATTGCTGCATCTATATTCAGAATACTTTTGTGCATTTAACGAATTAGATGTAATTGATGGTTGGCTTTGACAGAAGCATTTCTAAACACAAATGGCATAATTGTGAGGATAAAGGTTTTCTGAAATGCATAATGAAGATGTTTATGCCTTTTAATGTTTTTGTTCAGTCATTATTTTCGGCTGTGGAGCTTGTACTGAAATTAATGCCAGTTATGTGTGGCATTTATTTTTTTTTTTTTTTATAGCGATTTCATTTTGGAAGGTAGAGACTCTTGATGAATGAGGGACAGGATATGATGCTCCACCTTGGTTTCCAGTTTCAGGTCTGTCCAAAAAGTTTGTGTGTTTCCACGCCTGGGCACCGAACTGATCTCTTCCGGCGAGACCCGCAAAATGTTCTGATAACAGACTTCTTCGGCAGTGTGAGAAAGGTGGAAATTACAACAGAGACAATTTCTTTGGACCGTGACTTAGCTGGTTTTGAAAGCAAGTAAGTAGTCATCTAGACTTGATTTGTATTGCTTTGTGCCACAGAAAGAGAATAGTCATATAACTGTCAAGGAAAGAAGAACTCTGATTTCCTGTAATTTCTTACAAAGAATCAAGGAGTTAGTATGGACCTGCTACCAACGATAAAGTTGGGGTTTGTCAGCTGAAAACTTTGTTTAAAAATGTTCACCCCTTTATTCAGTCTTGTAAATAAATATTGCTAAAGACTAAGGGGTGGATGTCAACAACAAAAAAATTAGTCTGAAATTTTCTTTCTTCCTTAACATTTCTTCTTTAATGTGCAGAAACATTTTGTTCCTGTAAATTCCTGCTTATAATAGTTTGCTCCCTCAGATAAGCTCTGAGTATAAGCCATCAGTTAGTTGTTTCATAGCAACTAGCTTTTTAAGAAATGCTTTGTTTCTATTCTGTGAGTTCTCTGACTTTTGACATTAACTGTCCTGAGAATTTCTGTTGCTGACATGCAACAATTAATTTGAATAAAATTGCTGGTGCAAGTTCATTGAGAGAAGTTGTAACAGGGCTTCTATTACTTTGTGGATGAAGAAAGAATTATAAACTACTTTGTGTTTTTGGTATTCTGTTGCCACCTATTGGGAACATGTAACGGAAGATGTGCTTGTACTGTAGAGTTTATTTAGCATTGTGCTTCCATTCCTGTTGCATCTTGTATGTTTCATGATAGCGTCTTCTAGTAGGGGAAGAAAAATAAAAGGATTGAAATAGTTTACTGTACCAGGGATGAAATATTTTTCAATCCATAAATGAATGTAAATTATTGTCTACTGTGTTTATTGTTGCTCAGATAAAATAAGAAGTTAGTGGATAGCAGTTTTATTAATTTTAAAGTAGTCGGGGGAGGTTTAGACTGGATACTAGGAAGCGTTTATTTACTGAGGGGATGGTCAAACACTGGAACAGGCTTCCTAGAGAGGTGGTCGATGCCCCAAGCCTGTTGGTGTTTAAGAGGCATTTGGACAATGCCCTTAATAACATGCTTTAACTTGGTCAGCCCTGAAGTGGTGAGGCAGTTGGACTAGATGATCGTTGTAGGTCCCTTCCAACTAGAATAGTCTATTCTAGTCTAAAGATAACAGTAATTCTGGTCCTCATAATTAAAAATACCCTACACAGTTTAGTGTGTTTCATATTTTACTTTCATGCTGTATTTTTGTCTGTATCATGAGCTAACTATATGTATCTTAAGCTAATTTTGTGACTCCTCAGTTTAGAATAGTATTTAGTGACACTAAATTTGTTTTTTCTCTAAAGAATAAAAAAGCTTTTGGCAAATAACAGACACTTTGCCAGACAAAAACCGTGATGAAAACTTAACCTGTGTGGATTTCTAATTTATGGCCAATTAAAAGGAGAAATAGGTTTTGGATAACTTTAGTGTTCTGAAATGGGAAATGACTGATTGGGATTTTCAGCTTTTATTTTTGAGTTAGTTTGGCGCCAAAATACGAGGGCTTTTTTAGGTATCTGACATTCTACTGAATTGGACACATGGAAACAATGTTGAGAAATGGGCACTCATGCACTGAGCGGAATACTATCCTTGAGAACTGTTCTGTTAGTTGATGAAAGCTGTATTACATTATCATGGCAATTCCAATTAACTTAAACTTGTGAAGTTGGAATGGATGGGAACATGCTGGTTAAACAGCTAAATAGTTCTCCTTTAGCTTTAGACAGTTAGAATGTATATGCCTAGAAATGGAAACACATAGCAGCTGCTGATGGAATACTACTCTATCATGTCTGTTATGTGTATGGCCATTTTTAAACAGTCTCATGTAAGTTATTCATTGCACTATATTCAGATTCAATTTAAAAAAAAAAAAAAAGTACTTTAATTCTTAGTTTTCTTGTTACCAGTTAGGAAGACCTTATAGAGAGTGTGTTTTTAATGGAGAAGAAAGTATGGACTTTGTAAAAAACTGATGAGAAATTGTAGTATAGCTGTGTACATAGTGATGTGGAGTACTTAAATTCCTTAAACAGAATTCTGAGGTCAGTACTTCTTGGTATGACAGAGATCTGTTTTGCTACAACAAATTTAAGAATTATATCTTAAAGTGAATTTTATGTTAATGCTTTTTTAAAAATGCAATTTTGAAGGATCTGTTCTGCAAGAACTAGTTAAGCTGGTTTTATTTAAAGCGTATTATAAACATTACGCACATTTATTTCTGTGGGTGTTAAGTCAGAACGCTTCAGAAATTATGTGAATAGATACTACCCAGATTGTTCCAAATTAATATAAGAATGACCATTGAATGAGAGAATGTGGGTGCATATTTGTAACCTCCTCAGTGTTAGTTAAACCATTCTGTGCCTTTTGGGATACTACAGATTGCACCCTTACGTAAAATAGCTAGGGAAAGATGGGGCTAGCACAGAATGATCTTGTTCATGCCTAATAGTATTTCAGAAGCCTTTGAGAAGAAGAAAAAAAGTCATGTAGAATTGAACTTGTGTCCCTTAAGGGTTTGCAATAAGTATTTACCAGGAAGTATTTGACAGATCACAACTATATAGCACTGATACAAATTTTGTTGTATTACATTGGTTACTGAGTGTGCAGATCTTTTTTTTTTATTCTGATAAAATCTATGTAGAGTTATATTTTCCTCTTTTTTCCGTCTTGCGTTCCAGTTATGTTTTTTTTATAGGAGATAATTTGCAGAGGTTTTATTGGTTTAATATTTGATATAGTGTCTTGGCTTCATTCCTTTATGAATCACTTTCTCTTTGATTTATTCTTCCTTCAGTGTTAGCTTGATACCTTTTTCCTTTTACACACTGGTGGCAGTAAAATGCTACAGAATATTTGTGTTACTGAGCATAACCAGAAAATGAAATACAGACCTCAACTCTGACACAATCTCAAGTAGTCTGCATTAGATCTGATTTGTTTTAAAGTTGCAGGTGATATGTGCAGATAAGGGCATTAAAAACCAAATGAACTAAAGAGATAAACTGCTGATTACACAGATAATGGGAAAAGAAGATGCCGTCATGTGAGGCATGAACATATATTGTGAACATACTGTTGGCAGACTGTTCAAGTTTTCATCTAACCCACTGCTGTGACTTTGCCAAATCTTTTCAATAGGAGTTTGTTCTTTGTTACACAATTGCTTAGCAGTTACTTCGTAATAGGGATCTACTCCCAAGCTCAGCGTGAGCTATAGCTGTGCAACCGGATCAGAACTGGAAGTTTCATGTTGAGCACAAGCCCTGACATCTGATGAGTGAGGCCTTTGAAGTTTGCTTTGGCTTTGGCTGAGACTGGTACAAAGAACAACTACTAATTAACCAAAAGAAGAGGTTTTCTTTCTATCCACATAGTAGTATGTGAATATTTGTCAGTAAAAGCGTTAAAAAAATAAAAAGAAACCCCCTCTGCTGTTTCCTTTCTTCATAGCAGTTTCAATCTAAGCTATGTTCACTTCAAAGGGCTTGTCTGCAGCTGCCGCAGGCCTGACTGGGTTTGTAGATGCCAATTTTACCTGAAAACCCGACAGTCTAGGGGTTCTGGGGCTTCAGCTGATTAGATTTCGTTTAAATCCCCATGAAAGAGCAAAAAGTAAACATTAAGGAATAGAAGAAATCCTGCAGCTTTGGAGAAGGAGCCTTGCAGAGTTCAGTACATCTAATAAATTAGAAGTGTGTCTCTTAAACTTGGATTGTAACTCCACAGCCAGTTGGAACACTTTCTCCTTCTCAGCTCCTATCATGAGGAAAAGATGTGTATCAGCAGAAAGCGTTGGTAAAAATTGGGATGAATATTTCTCTTGAGGGTAGTAAGAAGTGAATTAAAGACAGTGTCATATAAAATCACCCTAGTTTCATTGCTTGTGAGAATTGGGCTTCATATTTAATACTTCTCTTAAGAAGAATTGTGGTACTACTGGCAGTGATGATTTTCCTAAAAATAAACAAACGGGCCACTTATGTTAGGAAGGATGCTTGTGTAACAAGGAATAATTGTGAGTAATTGGTACATTTGCAGTATGTTAATAGCTAATGTTCTCTCAATCTATTTTTTTTGTGCGTTAGTGTCTCTCTTCTGTCTCTTTCCTATCTTTTCTTCTTTGTCATCCAGTTTTTTCAATTTTTCAGTTTGATGTGCTTAATAAGTAAAGCTACTCTTGCATGTTCCTGAATCCATGGGGATCCAGTTTGTGAACCAATAGGTAATTTTCTTGGCTAGTAGAAGCTGTTCAGCTCAGTGGGCTTTTCTTAAAATAAAAAAGGCTGGGTTTGTTCTGAAACCACCGTTATTTTTTTACCAAATGCCTCAGATTTGTAATTCTTTTAAGTTTTATAAATAATTTTTAGGACTAATTCTGAAAGGTCTTGTTTTCTGAGAAATCCCACTTCTCATTTGCATCCTGATTTACTGTTACATCAGTGATAAATTCACATCAGCCTTTTTTTTTTCCGCCTCCCTCTTTGTATTTCCCACCTATTCATTCTGCAAAGGCTTTGAAAGGTAAAAGTTGCTGTATTTGTTGTGGTGGCTGCTGCCGCTCTGCGTTGCGGAAAACGGTTTGGGCTGCCCCTCCCCACATGTACCTTCCGCGGAGCCCCGCCGCCGCGCCGGGGAGGTGAACGTGTGGGGGCGGGGGCGGTGCCGGCGGGCGCCGGCAGGTGGCGCCATTGGAACGGGCGAGCTCCCGCCACTGGCCCGGCCCGGCGGGAGCGCGGCGGGGCCCCGCCGTTTGTAGTAATCCTGCTTGTGGGGGGGGGTGTGGTTCCCGCCCCTTCGACCCCGCTTGGTATGATCAGTTTGAAACTACTTTAGATGGGGAGGAGAGGAGGTGCACTTTCTTTTTTGTTGTTTGTTGTGCATTTGGGGGGATAATGTAAGGTTTATTTTCCACTTTTCCCACTGGACAGCAACCCTGTGGAGATGTGTTTCAGTTTCAGAGTAGTGTATAAATAGAAAAAGTACTTAAAAATTAGCAGGTCTCTACTAATCTGTATTAAACTGACAGTGGGGTTATGAAGCTATGAGTTTGAGGTCGCATTTTTTTTCTGGAGACATCTTCACAGGGATTTCATATTTTTTTTTTTTTTTTCCCTCACAAAACACACTAATCAGTTGCACGTGTAGTGTATTTTCCTTTAATGTTGTACAATTATAACAGAATGAATTAATAACTGTGGATTTTCTGACCCATGTGTGTTTTAATAGCCTACAAGTAAGTTAAAAAGATAGATGAACTAATACTTGCTGTTAATATTATTGCTATATTTCTTAAAGTATTTTGTAAACATATTTGTGTTTTCTTCACTTACCTAAAGAGAGATCAGTGTATACATACATTCCTGTACCTGTTACTGAAAAAGAACTTTTCAAGGTAATGCAACTAAAATTAATATGAAGGCTATAGTAGGAAAAATTATGTAGGAGAGTACAATTTCACTAGTATAACATCAGTATAAATAAGGGTGGTTGACAATATCTAAAGGAACTGCAGGTATAAATTGTGTCGGGAAGACTTTAAATACATGTAAGTGCTATGCTCGGTAATTATAGTCCATGTTTAGCAAGATGTTTTAAATAGCAGCTTGGAACAATATACTATTTGTTCATTTGAAAGGATTTTTTTTTTTTTGACCATGCTTTTTGCCATATTCTACTTTTTTTTTTTTTTGTTTGTGTGTTTTAAAAAAATAAAAGTTTGTTGTAAAAAAAAGCTCCAAAGTAGGATTTTCTTTTTGATTATTTTTTTCCTCTCTTCCTCCAACTTTTAGGGAGGTTTTGTGTGGCATCCTGCATTTCTTCTGTGAGGAAGCCTTCAACTATCAGTACCAGATTGTGCTGTTATCATTTCACGTTGTTTTCAGTAGAATGCTACTTTGCTGAGCCTACATATAGTTACTCCTATGTATAATTTTAAGAGGCATTGACATCAAAACAAACCTCTTGGTCTGTAGAGGTGCTGTGAAGCATGTGCAAGTCAATGGCAATATTTTTTTTAACTGCAGCTTTTGAATCAAGTCCAGAAGCTACGTGTTGTTCATAACACGTATTGACTTGTGTTGACTTGTGCACATCACAGTGTTAGGTAATGGACAGGTAATGTCTAAAATTGTTGCATGGCAGATTTAGAAGGAGGTCATAAGTAAATCTAGCAGATTTTAACATCATCTAGATAGCTGAGAACATCCAGAAATCATAGTATGTTCAGTCTAGGTTTTGTATTTTATTTTCCTTTACCCACTCCTTATTATGTCTTTCCTATGTAGCATTCTTATTTTGTATCATTATTTCTTCTTCACCTCTTCTGCCTTGTGTGATCTTTACCTGTTGTCGTTTCTGCAGTTGAATGGGTTGCTCTATAAGTCTAGTCTCCTGAAGTGCTTGTTAGTCTTTCTAGTGCTTTTTATATGGAGGGCCTGGTTTGATCTTCTTGCTTTGATGTCCAAGTGCTAAATACAAATTAATGTATGTTCTTAGAGGTACTTCTGTAGTTGTGTCCTGTATGTTGCTGTTCAAAAAGACCATGCGAACAGCTGTAGTATTTGGCGTAAGTCTGACCAGGAAATATTTTCATGTAATTTTGGCATGTTTTCAGCACTTTCAGATAGCATGATAATTTAAATAATGTTATATTACTATTATTTACTTCCTGTCAAAAATACAGCTTCTGTTGCTGTTTGTTAGGATACACTTTTTGTGTGATTAAGAGGAAAATATCTAGGAGGTAGGAAAATTGGGGCAAAGAGCAAACAGGCAGCTTGAAGCAGTGACTATGGGACTGCTAGGTCTTTGGAATTTAGTGGCCAAGCATATGTTAGCATTCCTTATGCCCCAGAAATGAATCTGGGCATATACTGTTGAGTCTCAGGGGCTCAAGCAACATTACTGGGTTTTTTTAATATGATATTAAGGCATATGCAAAGGCTCTTAGTCTTTCCCTGTTTTGATAATGTGAAAAAGCTTACACTTGTTTTTTGAGTGCCTGAGGGATTACCTTCCAGATGGTCAGAGATTTCTGCCACTGAAAATTCATGTCTTGTCCAAAGCTGTGGGGGAGAAGGGGGCGTTCTGCCTTCGCAACACATTTATATAACTGATGTCTAAAAGACCATAAAATGATCTCTGTCTGCATCTCCCAGCCCTCCCAATAGGAGAGACTTTTTCTCAAGTCAGGTGTTTGGTATACCAAAGGTCTTGTCATAGAGCTATTAAATTTGTTACTTAAATATAAGGTCTTAAAGCCCTATTGTTGATTTTGGTAAGCTGTATGATGGTCTGAAAGACAGTAAGATGTTGCCCTGCAGTGCTTATTTCTGAAGGCTCTATTACACTCAAAAGTTATACTTCATAGTGAGCATACTAAGGGCCCTGATTCTTTAGCAAAAAAAGTGACATGTGAGTTGTGAGAAGAGCTGAGCTCCAAAAAAAGTATTGCATTATTGCTAGGCATCTCTTTTCCATCCACATAGCTGTTTGAATAGACTAGTGTGAATTTCTGACAATGGGAGAGCAAGGAAGTCACAATTGCATCAAAGGATGGAAAGAAAACTAGAGGTGATTACAAAAGGCGATTCTGATCACATAAAGAAATGGATTTACAGATAGCTTCCTGAACGCTGTTTAATATTACTTTACAAAATGAGATTGCTTTATGTGCTTGGTCAAGGGTATCAGAAATCTATCGAAATTGCGGGAAGGGAAATAACAGATGCTGAATACATCTACCAAAGTGCCCAAGTTACTGCTAAGATTATTGTATGAAATTTGTAGAACAGCAGAATATTATCTGTGTGGTAAGATTGATCTTGCAGGAAAAGAAATTCTGTAAACAAAGAACTTCCTGAAAATGGGATTTATTCAACATTTTTGCAGGCAGGAGGCCATGATTGCATGACAGGCTGGTATTGGTAAATACCAGACAACACAAGCAAAAAGTAATGAAACACAATAGTGTTTTGCATCCACTGAAGTGAAAAAAGGAAACAAAAGAGGGAAGTGGGATACAAAGGGAGTTGGAGGAATAGCTATTCAAGGGTTGGATGTGTTGTATCATCTTTTGAATTCTAGTAAATTTAATTCACTTGGCTTCAGTTACTATTTAGAGGTTCCTGGGGCTGCGATGGAATCCAGTGGCAACTGTGGATGTTCAGCTTTCATAGAATAGTGACAGCTCATCCCCATTGTGCCTGTTACTGTTAAAAAAGCAAGAATAAATTGGCTACAACTTTACATAATATTGAAAAATAATTAAAAAGCATGAAAACATTGTGTAGAGGTCAGATCTAACTTCAAACATAAAGAGAGTCAGGGTTTCTCTTCCACACAATGAACCAGAAGTTTGTACTGTGTGTATATGTGTAGAGGTGTGTTCATATTTTGTAATTCAGCACCGGAATTTATTACCACTGAAAGCAGTAAATTCTCATACTATAAATGGAACAAACATATTTTCATTGCAAACTGAAAATGCTAGGTTTTTATATAGCCAAACTATATTTATCTTTTTTATGGATACAGGAATGGTTCAAATCATTGGATGTCCAAAAAATTTAAATTGAAACCACCAGTATTTTTTAGAGAGTTCCACTTTTCCTTTGTATATACTATATGGAATTAGTGAGAGCACTGCATTACCTGAACAGTGTTCGGGTGACTGGCAGGAATGAGGATTTAGAAGCAAATTTGGAGAGCGAGATTGTGTCTTCCTCCTACCCCTACCAAGTGTTAGGGCATGAATAGTTTAAACCAGTAGTTCCCAAGAGAAGGCAAGACCACAGTGGAGTCTAGGATTTCCTGTCCTGTGGGGAAGTGGAGAATAAATGTTGAGTGTTGGTATTCACAGTTGCTTTAGCATAAATTCCTTGAATTATGTGATAGCTATTTTAAGTTTCTATTCCTACTGGCTAAAAAAAAATTGCTGCTGAAGTCTAGCTGACACAGAAATTTGTTCCAATACGAAGGGAACGGTTGATCAGAAACTGAAGCAGTTAACAATGTTACACCTTCCTCCTGCCTCCTGTTGCTGGATTTTTAATTTTCCAGTACTATTTTGTATGTAATTCTTTGTGTAATTGCTATGTAAAAATTACAAAAAAATTAATTCCTCAGGGACCAGATGCAGGGAAAAAGACTGAATAATACTGGCCATGTATTGGTACATTTTTAGACACTCTGACTGAGGATAAGGAAAAACTCCACTAATCTTTCAGAATTATCTTCAACAGATTGTAATCTTTAAATTGATGGTATGTTTTCAGCCTTTATGTGTTTCTTATGTCAATACTTTAAAAAATGTTTATTAGATTATTGTTTTTTCAGTGATGAATGATAAAGGCAGATGTTTGGAATCATACAGCTGCAGAAGGTGTGTGGACAAGTACTTTGTAGAAGTGGGCTACCTCTTGTACTTTGCAAAAATTCACATTTAACATTAGGAATCTGAGTATGCCCATCAAGTTATCCATTACTGAAAGTGGTTTTGCTGGCCTGGGACATGGCACATTCTTAAACCAAAGCTGGTCTCATTTGTGTTGCTATCAGCTATCAGAGTAAGCCACTAAAATGCATATCCCACATTGCGTATCCATACCGTAGCTGGTCCCAGGTACTTTGTTAGTCTGCGTAACTTTTACTCTGCTGGCATAGCAGAGCCTGCTGCCCTTTCTGGGGGGGAGATTAACTGCAAGGAGAGAACAGATGGTCTTTCTGCTCCTCGCGGAGGGAGGGGGCAGAACTAATCTGTGGCTGGGACGCGCTAGCCAGAGTGGCTGAAGGCGTCCTGCTGGACGGCAGGACTTGCTGTTCAGTTTGCACAGACCCCATATGGGCTCTCAGAAGGACAGGAGGGCTGGGGCTGCCTGGTGCCAATATGTTTTCCCCATGGCTACCTTCCTGGAACTGCAGGCCAGGGCGATGGTTCTGCTGGCAGAAGCTTCTATAGCTGGGGACAAATCTGGCTTGCAGATTATACATCTGAATTTCCTCCTGAAAAGCATGGAGCTCTGAAGGATAGGAATGGTTAGATTTTCTATGCAAGCAGAAAGATTACTTAAGTGTAAACTGCATGAAAGAAACACATAGGAGTATGTTTTTCCTGTAGTTCCACAATAGGTGTGTAAATTTGACAGGTGGGGTAGTACATATAATATTATAATTGTATTAAATAATTCAAATGAGAGAAAAATCAGAAAGGGTTACATGTATTCCTGGATGATTTCTGGTTCTGCGTTACCTGCAAGTGAAACATGTTGCCATAGGCATGTTTCAGCCACTCTAAAATTTCAGTAATATTTTTCTGTTTGAAATAGTAGGACAAAAGTTACATCTCTACCTATTTAGCAATTTATGACTCATTTCAGTTTGTGAGAATATAATGAACCCTGTAGTTACTGTAAGGTTTATCTCAGTTTAACTGTAGCATAATATTTAAGCTTCATGGTTCCCCACTGACTAGTATTTTTTTTTTTTTTCCATTGGTTACTTAAGAGTCTGAACCATGACTTCCCACTAGAATAAAATAAGAATGAAGACTTCTTGCTGTAGGTCTAAATTTTATCTGGGGAATTGGAGCAGAACAGCCACTAAGTGAAACAGCTCTAAATCTCAGCCATAGAGGACATAACCTCTGTTTCTTCTTTAGCTGTCAGATAGAGTGCCCTAGTTTTTTTCCTTTGTTTGTGATTTCCGTCTGATACAGTTTTTACTAATAGGTACATTATTACAAATTATTCTGAGCTGACTTCTATCTTACTAGATGCTTAGGAGCTTTTACAAATGTCTCCATAAAAATATATGGTGTGTCTGTAAAATGGATAAATCTGCACTCTGCTGTAATGTTTTAAAACTGGAAACTGTATGCACACAAAAAATGTGGTTAGATGGAAAATTTTCCTAAAAACAGAATATTGCTATGTGGTTTGCAAATCTAATGGTGCTACCGAAAAATGTTAGACTGCATATTAATCTGTAGGTTTATAAAGTAATTTAGGAAGGACAGGAGAAAGTATCATGCTAGCTGTGGCAGGAAGGCTTTTCATGCCATAGATTCAAAAATGGTTTATGTCAGCATTTATAGTAATAATTGTTGTATACAAGGGATGTGTGTTTGCTCAGTTACTAATGAGCAAATATCTAAGAAGCACCATGAAATCAGATTTCCCAGTTACCATTCTCAGGGGTGCTTCCATCAGCAGTGGTGGCTTTTGAAAGGTTATGGAGAGGGACATGCTTCCAGTTTGGTGATGGAGTGTGGAGGGAAAAAAAAGAAGTACTGGTGGTATACATATTCTGCAAACAGAAGGCATCCATTACTGGTCAGAAAATTCTTACTATATTGCACTATCAGGGTTTTATGCAAACATAATTATTTCTTTAACACCATGAGAAAGTATGCATGAGTCATTTGGTAATTATGTGCCAAATTATGACTGTTCTTAAATTCCGCTAATACTAAATATAAAGCATTTAAAATTACAGTGCAGTTCTTAAAAGATTATCATTATCACTGTATTAAATTTTGTATACACCTATGTGAGTTTTATCACTGGTAATAATAGATACAAGAGATGCCTTAGAATAATACTGATTAGTAAAGTGACATGAAATTATTTATGATAGTACATCACCCAAGAGATACTTAGGTTAGTTTTCAGATATCCTAGATAATTGTTTCTTACTGGTTTCTAACTGTTTCTTTCCATTTTCTCTGGATGTAAAATGAAGTCCTTTACAAGACACAGTGAGACTGAAAAAAAAAAAAAGGGGGAGGGGGGAGGTGGGCTGGGGGAAGGGGGAAAACTCATTTTACATGTCAGTGATTATATCATAAAATGTAGCTATTGAACGGACCTAATCGCTATGCAACTGTTGCCTGTGTCTGACAGCACAAGAGAAAGCTGTAGAAACTATGGCTGATAGAGATATTATTAGAAAGGAAATTCCACCTACTGAGGAAATTCCACCATCTTTTAATATGCCAAGTGAATATGCAACCTGTACATTGTAACAAACTGAAGTCTCAGTAAAGCTAGTGTAATATAAATTGAAACAGGGAATAATTAATGTATTAAAGCATTTTGTGCCTACTGTGCTCATCTAGTAATCAGATTATTTTTCTAAACGTAATCAGAATAGTACCAAAGAATAATTATATAATAAAGCTAACTTCACCATAAATTTGAAAAGAAACAAAATTGCTGAAATGAAGTGGAGCAAATTGTAAATTATTTATTTTCACTGGTTGTCCTTGTAAAATAAAACAGTAATTTTTAGGTATGCTTCTTTTCAAACTGAATCGAGGGGGGAAAAAAAGTTAATAGGAGAGAAGAGAATCAGAAAATCAATATAATTGGAAATAACAGCAATATACAAGTTAGTTGTCTATCCAAGTTAAAAAAAACATAATGTGTTTCCGGTTATGAAACCTGAAATTAAGGAAAATTTCCATATCCATAATAAAGGACAAAAAGGTAAATTATTATTGTTGAGGCAAATGGATATTAAATGCAACCCATCCCTAAACAAACTAATGCAAAATCATTCTCAGAGTTGAATTACATGAAATAGTTAGTAATTTTCTTAGCTTGCAAAGCCTTTCTATTTTTTGTTCATATTATTGATATTGTTTAAGAGGACAACAAAATTAAAGATGAAATAATTTTACCAGAGGTTGTTTCAATAGCCTACTCTACTGAACTGGACCAAACTGTCTCCAGCAGGGCCCTGCCAGTATACACTACAGAGTTATGTCAGGGGCCAGATCCAGGTAACTGTATTCAAGTAAAACTCTAGTCCGGGAACACTAGTTTTGGACCTTATTTAGTGAGGGAAGTAGTTAATCTGTTTGGTGTGGATTTATGTTTCTAATGCTCTGTCCTGTATGTTGGATGAATTTTGTGTAATTGTTTAATCAGCTCAGCCTGACTCAATCCCTGTGTTAGAGTTACTTTTCTTGAGTAAGGTGTGAAGTACTCAGAGAGGTGCTTCCTATCTGGAGCAGAAAAAGATGACGTTGTCGTGTAGAAAGTGCCAAGAAAGCATCTCCTTTGAATTAATTTAAGGAAAAGCAAAAGTTCAAGAACAAACCTGCATTGATGAATTTAGCCCAAAGCTTAAATATTTTTGGAAAAATAGATTTAGAATAGAATCTTAATAAAGAGCATTTGGAAATGGCTCAAGCCTTTGCACACACTTCATCTGTTTGTTGGCATATGCAGTTTGTTTCCTGTAGGTTATAGACCAACTTGATAACAGACTATGTGCTAATCTTAAAAAATACTTTATTAAAGTGACCAGAAGTATTTTTTCTGTGACAGGGAGATTTGAGCTGATGTTAATTTGTAGTAGTAGTGCAGGAAACAACTCCGTTCTCATTTTCTTTAGTTGTGTCCTGCTTAGTCTAGGTGAAACAGTAATTAATTTTCTTTCAAGAAAAAGTTACTACACAAAGTCCTTTGTTCCTTAAGCATTACTGTTTTTAAAAATTGCTTTATCTTACATTTACTGGTGTATTAATTAGTATATTTTACCTGCATAATATTCAGGTTAAAAGAAAGAAACAGACATTTAAAAAACAAACAAACAAAAGCCTTAAAAAAACCCATTTCAATTGCTAGTTTTCAGAATTTAGCAAAACATAATTTTTTCCAGTTACTACTGTGAAATACCAGGATTCTCATCTGGTACAGTATACAGTACCTTAGTCAAGGAACTATTGTGATAGAGCAGATAAGATTAAAAAAAAGTCATTGGGTTTGATGAAAACCTGCATGAACAGTGGGGGAAAAAAAGCCAAAGTTACCATAGCAACCACCAGTGCTTTAGAATCTAAGCGAAAAGAGGAGAAATGTAACAGAAAATATGAGGGCCGTTTCATAAAGCATTAAAAATTAAAAATGAAATTTTAAGGCAGATATGATTAATACTCAGCTTTTATCACTTAGAAATCCCTGATAAGCAGGAGATTGTCTTTAAAGTAAAAATATGAGGACCACTATTAATAAATAAGTTGTAGTGTTGGAGTCTGTTATACCCTATTAAAGAGATATTTTTGTGAATTTGAAAAATGGGTGAAAGTTTTATGAGGTCTTTTTGTTGTTGGGGTTTTTTTGTTTGTTTGTTTGTTTTTGTTTCTTGTTTTTTTGTTTTTTGTTTTTTACTGTATTTTCCTCTCTGCACACAGTTTTCTGAGTAACTGCACTTTTAACCTGTGTGGTAGAATAGTCTCTGAAGATGCCTTGCCTGATATAAACATGACCAAAAGTATTCCTAATGAACGTGGAATACCGTGAGTTCTTCATGGGATGGTACGTTGGGCCATCTGGCCGTGTAGCACTCCCTTCAGTACAGGAGTGGCAAAGGCAGCTTTAAAATTCTCGGACATCAAAATTTAAAGACAGAGCAGTGTTAATAAGTTTAGGGGTGTGAGTTGCCATATAGCAGGTTCATGTAAAATAACATGTATAGTCAGTTTTCTGTGCCTTTGTGTCTGAACCTATGTTCTGATACCAGTGATTAATTTAAATGCTCAGCTTTGATAACTCTTTTGTCTTTTTGCATGGAGTCAGCATTCTGCAATGATTTGATATTGGGTATGAAGTCTAGTGTTTTGCCTATATATTGCTTCACAGTTGTGCAGAATTAGATTTTATGTGGGTGAACTTCCAATGCACATGGGATAAAATTGCAAGGATCATTTCTTTTCTACTTCCTATGCAGCTATTAAGTCTTACATTTGATCTTAGTCCTCACAGAGCAAAACAGGCCCTGTTGGAACCTTAAGCAAATAAAACTGTGAAAAATGCACTTTAAAGTACTATCCTGAAAGAGGGCTTTGGATGAGTATTAAAACAATCTAAAAGTTTGAGTTCAAAAAGTGAAACAAAACCTGCTTTATCCTTTCTTTAAAATACAGTCTGACTCACTTGTTTGCCTTCTCTTCAAAGGATTGTGTTGGTGTCTACTTGGTTGTGGCACAGTTATCCTCTGACATTGTTAGAATATGATTCTATCATATAGTAGTAGATAGTACTTAACTGTCCTAGACAGTACTGTAGCCTGGGGCTTTGCAATACATATCAGTGCAGTTGTTACTAGTGTCTGTTTCTTCTGGAAAAAAAGGCATTGTTTCTGAGTAAACAGATTTTGCTTATAAATCACTGCGAAATGAAACTGTTTTCCTCTCCTCTCACACAGAAGTTTATAGAAGGCTAAAAAGTTTTGCGGTATTCCCCAAAGTCTTCCTGTGAATCCAAATAAACATTTGTAACGAGTTCCTTATTGTAAAGTGGGTATAGTATTTTTTTCTCCTCTGATATTGTACGAGTTACAAATATATGCCTATATTGAAGTGAGAGCTGAAACTGATTAAGCTGAAATCATGACATAATGAATGTTGTAAAAAAGAAAGGAGGTGTAAATTTCTGTAGGTACTTAATTAAGGTCCCTACTCTAGAAACTTCAGGTGGGAGAGCTAGAAGCGCTCTTTGGTGCTGATACCTTGTTTATTTAATTACCCTATCTAAAAAGCATTCTGTAGTGCCTGTATAGTATGATTTCTGCTCCAGATTAATTGCAACAGACTTCCTACTGCAGTATGTGATTTTTTTCCTGAGGAATAACTGAGATAAATGTATTCTGGATCTGTTCAGTGTTTAAATGCAAGTCTTAAATGGCATATTTAATGAATTCTTGTCTATTATCAGGTTGAGATTTGACCTGAGAAAATAACTTTTCCAGTGTGGCTTTATGTAGTAAAGTTTTGTGCTGGGGCAGTGCATTATAAAGCAGCCAGCTTACAAGCATGAGCTGAAGTGGAACAACCAGGAACTGTTATGACAAAGGCCGTGTAGGTGCTTGTTCCTGCTGCAGTTGGGCTTTATCACAGGTTGTTGCTGCTCACTAATGTCTCCTTTCCAGCAGAAGGGGCCCATTGTGCTGTGTGCCTGCCTCTGCCAGATCAAAAAGTCCTGTAGAAATCTTCCAAATCTCTCAGTGTGTGGCCTTGTTATTACTTTACACAATCATCTGTTAAAACTGTTGAGATTATGTATGGTATGTTCTGACAAGGTGCTGCTGACATGTACTTCAAATTAGAAACTCATAAACATTACATTGTGAAAGTTTTTTATGGCATCTCTGTTATGTTCCTGCAGAACTTAATACAAGCAAAATAAATAATGTTTTTTTAGGATTTTTCTGTGCTATGTCTTTATAGATGTGTAGAAACTTTAAAGTGTAGTGCTGTTAGTGGGTCATGCTGACTTGAAATATTAAGCATGTTGTGAGAAAATGCAGTCTGTCACTAATGTCATGAGGTAGAAAGATGACTGAGCTCTGACGGTTTTGGTAGATTAAACTAAACCCCACTAGGTGGTGCAAGCAAATAAATCACCTTGCAAAATACTTCGCTCCAGATGAATAAATTTGGGGAAAGGGTGTCTTTCACTAAATTAAAATATAGTCTTTGGTTTTTCATTTGTGATTATGTCCAATTGTTATTAAAATTTAACATTTAACTCTGTCTTAGACTGCCCTTTCCACATACCAGAAAAAAATGCTTCCTGGTTTTGGCTTAGACTTGCGTATCTGCCTTGCTTGTAGTGTAGGCTAATGTCACAACGCTGTATTCTTAGCTGGGGTGGTGGCTCGCAGAGGAAGTAGCAGAGGACTTCCACTGTCTTTTGCTGTGCTATCAGAAGTCACTGCTGTGAAATAATATCCTTCCTAGGGGCTTACTGAGACATTTTCAGACTTACCATCTGCTTGGAGAATTATCTCTCAGGATCTCGCTTGTTGTGGTTTTTCCTCTGCCAGTTTCACTTTGGATTTGTTTACCTTTACAGCAGTATTGTGTACATACAATTAAGGGTATTTATGAGAAAAACAGATTTCAAATAGTGAGTTACAATAGTGTACTGTCACTTTACTGTCCTGATAGAAATGGAGTGAATTTCCAGTAGGAAATAATTTTTGAAATATGCCGTTGGTCTGTAAGGGTTAATGTAGCATATAGAGTACATCAGTGGTTCTATTATGTTTTAGTTTAGAAAAACCAGAAAACCACAAAACAAAACCCCAAACCTGGAAACACTTCTTCATTTTACTCCTGGATATGATTATAATATAACATTAACAGTTATTGTTGCACTGGCTATACCATTGTCTTGAGTTCAGACTATATAATCTCTTAACAGCTCATTTTTTAACTGTTTTTTCTTTTCCTCCTCCTCGCAAGACTTCTTGTGTAATGGTGGTTTTACTAAAGATGCACTGGCCAATAGCTGGTCAACATCTTTTTATAGCCAGAAGAGCAGTAACAAAAGTATTTGAGTAGCAGAAAACCCCACATTCTTGAGATAAGTAGAAATTCTCAGGGTCTTCCACTTACGGAGCGCCAACAGCACTTTTTCTTGTCTTTTTCTTGTCATAAATCACATTTTACCAGAGTTTGTATGGCTTCCCAGTGGACCCCAGGCTGCCAGCTCTTCTGAGAAGGTGGTGTCACCGTGGTTCTGCCATGATACTGAGGAAACCCCTGCCCGTGCTGAAGGGCAAGTGCTGCAGTGAAAATGTTGTCAGATGCTTAGCAGTCAGCTTGTTCTTATTGCTGTTTTGTTCACTGTATCTGTCTTTCAGGCCTTTCTCTCTCAGTGAATACACTGCATCAGTAAATACTATATTATCACGTTTCAGTTCAGAACTCTGTAATAAGATAACTGCAGTCACTAAGCAGCTTTCTAGTAAAAGTTCAGTACTTTACAGTGTGGTATATTTACTGAAATGGAAATTTTTCATTTCAAAGTGGCTTATATTCGTTGATGGGGATGGGTGTGTTTGCTACATTCATCCTAGTCTTGATAAATGCAGCAGAAGCAGATTTTTGGTTCATGGGTTGGTGGGGGTTTTTTGTGTTGTTTTATGTTGATGGGTTTTTTTTAGGAAATAAGGCAGGGAAGCATTAAGATATAAAAAGCCTGTGCCCATGAAATCTCAGTTGACCAGCAGCCATAAAGAACATGTATACTAGCCACAAGTAGTCAACACATACTCATGAGTTTTACAATAAGATTTTATTAGAATGTGTAACCTCTAATGGGTAGACATAGCAAAATTGCTGCAGACGTATTAGACCTAAATATTTTGTTTCTGCATTTTTTTTCCTTAGTTTTCTTGGGTAAAGGGCCAGCATACTTGATTGCCATCATACACTTTTGGATATCATATAATTCTACTCTGGTTTTGGAATTAATGATGATTCAAGTAGAAGGGCATCATGGTGTGTACGTTAAAATACTTTGATATTCCTGCTGAAAAAAATTGGTGCCTATTGTTTTGGTTACTTATATTGCAATAGAGTGTGGGAATCCCACTCGTGAATGAGGGTCCACTGTAGCTGAGCAATGAGCATATACAAGAAAGATACACATCTGCCACCACAGTGCTTACATTCAAAGTACTTTAACAAATTTGGTGACAGATATGTCATCACCAACATTCCTGAAAACATGAGAGAAAATGGATGATTTAGAAATCAAGTTTATTTTCCACAAAACTTGTAAAAGATGAAGTTAAAAGGTGCAGGACAGAATGTAAACTCTTTAATAGACTTCATGTATTTGATAAGATTTAGCATGCAAAATTTTGTAGAAAGGAATCTTTCAGCTGTTGCAAATATTTCTGCTTCCCTCACTTTGGATTTTTTTTCTTGAGTATATTACTGTGCCATTGGAGTTGTTCCATTGTCTCTATGAATGTTAGTTATTCAATATGCAGGTTACAAAAGAGAAATGTGGCCTTATTATCTGTATTAAATGAACCAAGAAACTTAAATTCTTGCCTTAATTTCATAGTTGCCTTTTATGTATACGTGTATACACACAGAGTCACATACATATTCATCTATAGGATTGTGAAGGGCCTCAGCAGCATTTCAGATTTTGTTCTTTTACATAAGGTGTATTGAGAGCCTGAAGTTCTAAAAGCTGAGTGACAGATTGGCATTGTGATGTTTTCTGCTTTACAGAGTCTCTTGCTGGTAGTATCTACTGATAATGTATACTTAACATTCAGATTTGCTGATACAATGTTCTGTAGATTGTAAACATTTACAGGAAATTACTTTTAAATAAGGGTTATAAATAGTGGAAGAACCTACCACTGGACTGAGATAAAGACTGAGATTAGATTAGGCTCTCAATCTTAGTTAAAATTGCACATGATTTTTATGTAAACCCCTACATTTGTTTAAAAAAAATAAAAAAAAACAACATGAACAATCCTCTAATAAAAGAGTGGATTTTTTTTTTCTGTTTTGCGGTTGTTTTGGAAAGTCAAACCAGGTCAACCCATTTAGAGTATATACTGCCATAAGACATTGTTAGGAAGTCATGGTCAACTTAAGTTTGGGCATATTCTGACTGAATACTGAAGGTTTAATTTTAAAAATTAAAGTCCCATTTTCAAAATTAACTATTTAATACTAGTCTCTGTTAGACATTTTTGTTAGCATAATAATTCTATTAAATTATTTTTTACTGTGGGCAAGGTCCAACTTGTATAGGTGTTCTTGAAAAATGTACTTAATTTTGTAGGAACTTAACATTTCATAGAAGTAACTTTTGCTTTATTAAATTATAAAGATCTTTGATTGCTTAAACATTGCTTGGCATTTACCATGTTGATGATTAAGATGTTGCAGAATTCATATCAGCATAGGTATGGAAATAAACTTCTGTAAAAAAGCTTTTTCTCATTAAATGGCTTTATCTCTTTGTTCTTGAAGTAAGACAAATAAAACCCTATGGAGAATTTAAGGCAACTGAGAAGGAGAGATGGGGAGGGACATGCCTGTAGCATTCAGAGCTGCTTCTGTTCCTACTTAAGCCTTGTCCCTTGGAGACTACTGATCGCTTGTGGCATGCTCTGAGCTACTGCATCTGTCCCCACCCAGCAAGAAGAGGGTGAGGTAATCAGAAATCTGGACTTGGCAGGTATCTGAGATGCTGGATTTTGTGTCAAATATTTGGATTAGAAATCACTTTGGAATGTTAAGAAATCTGGCTTGTCCAGCCTACTGTTTGGCTTTGCAACCAGGAATAACTTGCACATGCAGGCATATGTCTTGTACAAGTATAGCTGACAGATGCTGGAACTACTACAGCATTCAATTGAGTGGAAGGAGATAGTGTCCCTCTTTGTCCCACAGACCTCAGACCTAGTGGCTTGCCCTGGATAGGCAGGGGAATTCCCAAGTTTGTGTAGCTGTTGGGAGGTTGGCAAGTGATGTGTCATGTACTTGACCCAGGAAAAGTATGACTTGCTGCTGCTGCTTTTGTTCCTGGGAGTGGACCACTAAAATCATTGAGGCATAAAGACTGTCAAAGTTTGTGAAGTCACCGAACTTAATATAGGGCACTCTGGTTAATATGCAGTGGTCTGTGGTGGACGGGAAATAAGTCCTTTCTAGTCCTAATACTGTGAAATAAGTGAGAACAGAAAGGCATACTATGAAATACCAATATGAAGAAAAAGGATGACTGCTCTACAGGGTCAGACATTAATAGATTCATTCTTCAATATCAGCAGACTCAGTAACCTGCGGTACCTTGGCCTCAGAGAATATAATCTAGCTAAGTGTTTGTATTTGAACTTAAGGTTTCATCTGCCATTAACAAGAACAAACAAAACCAGAATCCAGACAAAAAAGTGCATGTCGTCTATAAATAACAGAAAATCACAGTCTAGAAGATAAGGCTGATAAAAAGCTTAAGAGCTGCAGACATTCTGTGAAGCTTTCTGTGAAGAAAAGCCCTCCTAATGTGCTTAGCAAAGTAGTGTTACCTAGGTACGTGTGTTGACAGGAGATCTAAAGCATTTAGTGCTAGTTGACTAGAATGCTACTCAGTTCTGTCTGCCATGGCCACTCTTAGAGTTGGCTACAGAGAGGAATAGTACTAGGGAAAGCAGTTGGTTAAGTTTTATGGTATAGTCATTTGCAGTTCTTGGGGTATCTTTGTTGTCTGCTTAATGGAAATGTGTTACTGATCATGTTGTATCGAAGAAGACCAAATGCAACATCTGGTGTTCAGGGGAGACTTGATTGCACAGTAAACCATATCTCAAAAGCCCAGCACTGTAATTTTTATGATTAATTTTCCAAGTGCTCAGTGTAGAGCGTGTTTCTTTCAAGAAAACCTGGGTCTATTATTGGTACCAATACATGCTCTTTTATACACTTGTAGAGAGAAGTTCAGTTGGTGTCTTCTCTTGTTCTTTCATATCAGTAGGGGCTAGAAGCTGACAGGTTGATTAGCAGCCCTGCTGTAAAGGATATGGAGGTGGTGGTGGAAATGAGGTTGAATATGAGCCAACAGAGTGCCATCATCATCATCAATAAGGCAAGCTGCCTGCTGACCTACACGAGGGGGAATATGATTAGCAGATTGAACAATATTGTTGTTATTTCTCTGTCATGCTGGTGAAGACCCACCTGAAATACTGTGTCTGGGGTTTGGCCCACCCCTTCAAGAAGGATGCTGAGACAGTGGGAAAGGGGGTTGCCAAGATGGTCAGGGCCTAGAGCACATAAGCTGTGAGAGGTGGTTGAGAGATCTGGACTCGCTGAGCCTTGAAAAGATGGTAAATGTAATAGCAGGCTGCAACTGTTAGAAATGCAGTTATGCAGATGGTTACGGTAAACTCTTCTTTTGGCAATAAGGGGCATTGGCTGTAGGTTGTGGCTTGGGATGTTCAGGTTGTACATTAGGAGAAAAGTTTTTGAAAAGAGGGTAAAGTAGCATTGCAGCACGTTACGCAAAGAGGTTGTGGAGGTTTTGAAGACTCAGTTAGACAAAGCAAGCCATGGCTGACCTGATCTGGTGTTGGGAGGTTGAACCAGACGATCTCCAAAAATCCTTTAGAAACAGCATTTCTATAATTCTATGTAGTTATCTACGTTGATTAATTGGAGTAAAGGGGCAAAAAAAGTAATGAAGATTGAAATGGAGTGGGTAAGGTAGAAGGTCTGAGGATGGTGTTGGGCCCAGAACAGACATTGCCACTGCTGCTTTGAAAGATTCTTGTAGTGAACTAAGCAGTCTCATGTGAAATTATAGCTGGATGGTACATTACGTGACTCATGAACTGAAAATATAGAGATATGTACTGTAGGTGTAGACATATTGGCACTTAAAAATGTGTGTATTACAGGGTTTTAGGTGTTTGCTGAAAAGTGTAACAGTATAAACAAATGTAGATACATTGTTTAATTTGAATGTGTGCAGGAGGGAACACTGTTATTAAACAAAAAATGAACTTCTTTATACACACTCACTGTGGCCACTAACTAATGGAATTGCTATCCTGCCACACTCCCATGTTAATTCTTTATTTTAAAAACATCTTCCCATCTTCCTCCTGATTTTTCTGACTTTCTGTGCACTGGTATGTTGTGTTGAATTGGTTTTCATAAAGATTAGGCACTGCTGATAAACTTTCAGTTGTGAAAAATAAACAAGCTTGCTTTATCCAGCTGAAAGTGTAATTCTAATGTGTCCTGGTAGTATATATTTAAACTGCATATGTGATGCGGTAGTGGGGGAGAGTTTGGTCTTTTTTAATTTGAGATTTTTGTGAAATTCAGTCACGGGTTTCAAAACTATTAGTCATAGAGTGATAATAACATGTGGGGTTTTTTAACCACTCTGCAACATTTCCCCATGCAATTAGGAAGGACAGAGTCCAAGGGGGAAATTTTTAGTCTCAGTAACTAGACACAGCTCATACACACTTCAAACTAGATACATTTGCTCAGCTAGGTGGGCGATGTTCTTTTCTGACGGGTTTGGACAATCAGTAGAAGTTTCTCTGATATTGATATTGCTGGACTTGTCTGTATAAACATGCTCCGAGTTTGGGAAATTTGATGGAGACACTTGTTCTCTCTCTCTTCAACACCACCCCACCCCCCTCCCACCCCAAACCCCTGCCTGCTATGGGAATAAATTAACATTAAGCAGTGAGTACTTACATTTAGCTGTGGATTCAAATGGTGATTTTCAGTGATAAAGGAGAAACTTAGCTGGTCTTTTTATCTCCAATTTTGATTAGCATTTTGTGCTTCAGCAGCATCATCATGTTGAAGTTTTAAATTAATTCAAAAGAGATGTTCTAATTTACCTAAAATGTGGAATATTTGAGATAACAACATAAAGCCCTACAGGTCATGTGTTTTCCAGTAGCAGCAAAGTAATTTCTGCTTACTTAAGCTAATATTCTCTTAAATTCCTTTCCTGTGTCTTACCTAAGTATAAAAATAGGAGCAGGAATAACAGAGTCCCTTCAGCAACTAAACATATTTTGGCAAAAGTCATTAGCTAGAAAAGAGCAGAGACACAATATTGGTCAACCTGTGTTAAAACACACTACAGACTTCTATTACCTCTTTGTAGGATTTTCGGATGGTTGAAAATATGTGGCTTGACAAAAGTTAATCACCTTAAAATCGTAGATAAGAAATTACGTATGGATCACAGAAAGGCAGAGGAAACATTTATTACACTCTAGTTTTATCCAGTTTATGAAGCAACAGATTATAACTCAATGTGTCTGGCAGACTCTGGGAATACCAGCAGACCTGTTTGTGATCAGATCCAGCAGAAACCACTGTTCGTTCAGAGACTAAGGTATTTTTTAAACTCCAGGAATAAGTCTGTATGACTAGTTTGGGTCAAAATCTTTCACATTTATTTGAAAAGAAGAGATTACAGAAATTTATTTTGCATTTCTAAACTGTAAGGTGCTTTGCTGCTTTATTCTACAGGAATATCTCTTTGTAAAGGTCAGCGTGCTGAAGTAAAATACTTTTTTCTTTTCAATGCAATTCAGTAGCTTCGTCTTTCAGATAATTATAGATCTGATTGTGTCTAACATCGATTTAGTTTTTCATTGCATCAGAGATCATTTTTGCCTTCAATTTATTTTTTTCCTTTATCACCATATTGTATTGTTCATTTTTCTGCAATCTTCTTTTTAAGCCATCATTGGTAGTATGCCACCTGCTGCATTAGGTTCTGCAAGCATCATGAAGTAGAAGTTACAGCATTCGTGGACCACAGAATCTTGGTGTGCTTGGCTGTACCTGTGAAATGCCTGCATATTTCCCCTGCAGACATAGCTCCCTCCTCTCCTCATCTTTGAATATGCATTAGTCTCTTACCCATTCAAAGACATGACTTTCAGACTTTCAGCAATGAACTGCAAAAGATGCATATTAGCATTCTACTAGACAGTCCTTCAAGGTCTCCCAAGGTAAGCTGCCAGCTGTCCAGCTTACCAAAGGTCAGTACTGTGGTAGTGAATTAAGTTGTTTGCATTATTAAGTGTAACAGTTTTTTAGAGGGGGACATCCACACTCATCTGAGCAAAGGTTGCAGCAACAAAGCGTATGCTGAATGCTTTCTTACATTAGCCAGAAGACTTGTTTTGACCCTCTGATTGAAGGAACTGATGCCGTGAAAGCGATATTGTGAGGAAGTTCCCTGGAGTCATGATGCTCTTGAGGGCTTGCTTCTCTTTGTGACTATCCATGTGGTAAACATGCTTATAGGCAAATCTTGCATTCACTTAAAAAGGATTGATTAGCACACCTTTTGGGAAAGAGCAGAGTTAATCATGATATCATCTTTTCAGGCATTGGCATTTTCCATGTACATTAGTGCTTATGTTGTTTAAACATACCCTATTCTTAAGTATGTGTGAAGTTAGGATTTAGCAGATAGATCAAGTACCTGGCATTAATCCAAGGTCTAATTCTTAATCTTCTGTAGTGTGGATATGGTAGATAAATTTCTCAATGGCCAATTTTAAAAACTATTCACTCAAACCCGACATAGTCCATTTCAGCCTCTCTTTAATAGGAAACCTAATAACTTTTTCTGATGTGGTGCATAAAGCTCTGGTATTTTGTTTTCTTTTTATTGCCAGATGCGAGCGTGTTCATGTATTTACAGTCAATAAAGCTATCAGTGCTATACACAGGTTTAGATTAATAATTTCAACCTTTCAGTCTGGGGTGTCTCATTTAGGCCACTGCTGTGTCATTTGTGTCCTTTGGCCATGTACTGACTGTCCGATCAGCTACAGTATTTCTGCTTTCAAGCCACTTCTAGAAGTGGGACAATCCATTCCGATATTTTTTTTCATGCTATTCAGAAGTTGTGTCAAACCAGGCTGTACTTCAGGAGCAGTGTGAGTTGTGTACATCTACAGCAAATAAAAGAAGGTAATACCCAACCCCCTTTTTCCATAATGCATTCTTGTCTCTGATATCCCCTTCTTTACCCTGTTCACACTCTGACATTGATCGTGTATAATTTGCAAGAGAGGTGGTTATGTATTAGAACTTTCAAGGAACAATAGTTTCAAAGAGGTGCGGTATTACCTGTGCATGGGTCATATACATGAAAGAACGTGCGAACTGTCCAAGCCATCAAATCTAGAGACTGTATAGGAAGGAAGAAGTAATGGCCTTAGTCATTAGTGAATGTTTATATTTTGGCCAGAGAGCCAGGTTTTACGGTTTGTCCTGTTATCTACACTTTTATTTCTTCTGAAGTGTCTTAACAGTCCATTTCTGCCATAAGCAAACCAGTTAGTGATCAGATGTTGCTCTTATTTTTCCTGTAATTTCTGTAATACTTGCATGAGGAAACATCTCTGCCCTAAAGCCACTGCAGATACTCTGTGTAGCAGACCATAGGCTGGATTAGCACTTGTGGCAAAATGTGCCACCTCTTGATGCTAGGGATTTATTTTTCTTTAGCACACGTTGACTCTCTCAGGATTTTCCCCGTAAGACCGAGCATGCAAATATAAATAACAAATAAGATTTTCCACTAAATATCTTGACACATTTTACTGGCTTTAGATTCACTTTCCACAGTTTCTGTTTCATGCTTACTTTCCTTCATCTAAGAGCAGTGACAGTGGCAGTATAAAAATAACTTTTAAATTGAATTTTTAGAGATCCTCCTCTTCTACTATCTCTTACTGCTTCCCCCTTCTCTTCTGATTTTATGTTTCTTTCTAGTCTTCTCCCTGAAAATCAAGATCTCCTTATGCTTTGCATTACCAGCTGTCAGGCGTGATGCCGTATATGCTGATATGCCACTGTGTTAGCTTGCTTTGGCACTGTTGGCAGCACTCTGCTGTCATGCTCAATTGAGATAGAAAGGACCATTTCTTACTGGAAAATGAATTCGTGAAAAACTACTTTTTTGTAATGGAATTGTTTTGAAAGAAATTACACATAGAAAGAAATTTATATTATAACAAATTAGCCATTAATTTTATAAAGGTTTAAGTGTCAACTATAAATGAACTAAACAGTGGGGCCAACTAATTTTGTGAAATTACAGCCTCAAATTGCCACGTTTCAGCACAAATTCTATCAACTGAGATGTTTTTTTGTCTTTTGGGGTTTTTGTGGTGTTTTTTTTTTTGTTTTGTTTTGTTTTGTTTTGTTTTTTTTTGTTTCCTGACATAGCTGGTTTTAAGCAAAAGTGACTGTCACATCCCAGGCATCTGGAAATTATCTCTGGAAGGAGAGTGGTAACTGTTTTACTTCTGTGAAAGGGAGATGCAAGGGCAGGATGATTGTAATGGAGATGAGCTTTCTGGTGGCCTGTTCTCTTCCTCCACCCTGCAAAAGAGGAGGAAGTAGAACATCCTCTTCTGTGTTGACCTTCTCCTCTCTAGTCATGGCCTTCCTATCCCTTATGCTTTTTAGAAGAGGGTTGCCTTTTACAGGTAATTCTGCCAGTCTAGGAGGCCCAGTGTTGGTGGGCTGCTAATCTTAGGGCTAGTGTAAAATGAAGTAGCAGCTCCACAGGAAGTTTCTTTCTCCTTGGTACTAATTGCCCTGATTGTGACTCTTTGATCCACTTGTAAAACCAAGCTACCCAATGTAATTTTCTTAAACGCAGAATATGAGGCTTCTTCTGTGCTTGTAAATTAAACAGACTGATGTACTGTCTTGCAGTCGTGTGTGATGTTTAATTGTAGCGTGGTCCCTGATACTACTTTGGCTCATGCCAGCTAGCACTCTCCTGGACCATGTTTGCCCACGGTTCAGGGCATAACACGTGCCCAGAGTAGCCAGTTTTAGATGCAACCCCCACTTTGGGGGAGAGAATTCAGCCATGAAGTTGTGAGCTGTGTCATGATGCTTGATCTTACTGGCAGTGAGCTGTCTCTGTTCTTATTTAAAATACAGCCTCTGTGACCACTTGAAAGGGATTTTAGGATCCAGTAGCTGTTTCTGGCCTTTCCTCAGGATAGACAAGTCTTGTCTTTGTTCCAGTTCTTGGAGCTTTCAGGGTGGATGCTGTTTTGTGGAAGCCTTTCGTATGCAGTGTTTCATCCTCTGTCCTGTTTATAGGACAGCAATTTCTTGTTGCATCATCCAGTTTTCACCTTTGTTAGAAGGAATGACTGCACAACAGGTATACACAACACAACTCATTATATAAGTACGTGTAACTGAGGCCTGGAAGGTACCTCTGTTGTAAAGCTTAGTTACTGTCACAGGTATCACCACTTGATAGGAAAATTAGAAAGATAAATCAGCAAAAAATGTGGTCAAAACCATGAGCAGAAACGGATGAGAATAACCCTAGAAAAATATGCTGAAATATTCCGATAGCTGATCAAAGAAGAGAAGAGAGCTGGGAACAAAGTGTTCAGGAAAACCTTTGTGAAGCCATATATATGCTTATGAATTTAGGCAAAAAAAAAAAAAAAATCATGTTCAATAAGAACTTGTTGATGTTTTACATTGGCTCAATAATCTGCATGTCCTTCTCACAATTTATTTTTGTTAGATGGATCTGAATGTATGGTACTAGGAGGAGGTGGTATGTTCTTTCACTTGACAAAATGCCATGCAATGACTTTAGATGATAGCACTGCAGTATCATAATAATGAAGACTATATTATTATTGTCAAATTTGCAAAGATCATTTACTGTGAGTTATTCTTGCACTTTATTTAGTAACCTCAAATGCCCAAAGTTTATCAATACACTGCTTTATCATACCTGCTAGCTTAGGTTAATGTCTTGTTCCAGGTAAAGGATATAGGTAGGCAATATTTCATATGGCTTTTTTGTCAAGAATTTTGAGCTTCCATGCTTTCATTTATGTAGTTCCATATAAAAGACTGAGATACATGCTCATCTAGTTGAGGAGGCTTATTTGCCGGAGAGAAGAATCAAAACTCTTTTGTTGACTTGACAGCTAGTACATCACTGAGTACGTATACAAGATGTTCATAGCACTTAAGCAGAAATTTTGAGAGAACATGTCTGAACTTTTCTTCCAAAATACTTGTGTGCATGTGTATATACATATTTATAGTGTGGATACATATACATATATGTAGACACATGTATGTCTACATATCATAACATGCACCTATTTAATCTATATCCTATAATTTAATTAAATGCCTAAATTTAGTGTAGTTCAACTGACTTGATTATTTTTTTTTTTCAGAAAGTAAATTAGAAAAAAACTAAAATAGCCTTTCTTGATGTTGAAAGGCTCCCATCAGCCTAATTTCAATTTAAATCTAATTACTTTAGAATACATGTTTATATTATTCTACCTTCTCTATTTTTTTAGTAAAGCTGCCTAAAGCTCAAAATTATATTGATAATTTTTTTCTCTTTTCTAACCCTTTGACATCTGAAGAAAGGTCTTTTTTTCTGCAATTGACAGGGAGGGTGTTTGACTATGTAAAGGAATGCTGACTTTGCCTAGGCAGAAAACATTGCCCAGTGTACAAAGTCCTTGATAGAACAGACAAGCCTTTTTGTTTGTGTTTTTTTTTTTTTTTTTTTTTCCTGCTAACATTCAGTTTGTAGTAATTTTAGCTGTTACTTGCAGCTTCAATTATTTAATTTTTGGATTTGGTTTGGTTTTTTTCCAGATTTGCAGTGTCCCTGTAAAGACTGTAGAGATAAGTGTTCAAGATACTGATGAATACTTTGTTCCATGTACAGTGGTTTCATATCTAGAAATATGGCTAAGAAATGGGTTTATTTAGCTGGTATCCATAAATCAAGGTGGTATGTCATCTCACAGGCTCCGGTAAGACAGAAGTCATCTCAAATTCACACTGACTCTGGGTAGCTAAATAGTGGTATGTTTGCCAGTCAGGACTCCACAAATGATGAAAGTAGAAAGGAAATGGGTGGGAAGGTTCCTTCTGCACACTGCAGTGGAGTTGCTGAGCCCATTCTAAGATATGACAGTTGTGCTGGACTGTAACAGCAGTATATTTCGTGTTGCGAGTATAAATTAAGCATTGCTGTAATAGTCCAAAAAGTCCAAAAAACATATAAGTAAATGAGCTCTTTCAATAGTTTCAGTAGAGCTTGCTTACTTATTTTTTCTTAAGTACTTTAAATGGTTCTAGATGGGCCGTCTCTATGATCTTTGAAATATTGCCATGTTTCTTTTGTTCTCTGCTTTTAAATTTCTTATACAGTAAGACTTTCATACTTCTTCATACTCTTCTTTACAAATTTCTGGCTATTCAGGCTCTTATTTGGCACTTAAAAGCATTTCATACCACCACATAAATTCAGAAATGGACAAGGTAGGAAATGTGCATTTGTTGTCCTCTCTTTTACCACAGCCTGTTGACTCCCAGTGCAGAGACTAAGCCTGCAGTTTCTCTCTCTTACCTGGCAGCTGGTCTGCAGGTAAATTAACCCAGCAAACGTGTATCATTTTTGACTAGAATGGGTATAAGGTAGTAATTTGAACCTGGAAAAATAATGTCTTAGCCACAGTTTTTGTCTGAAGTAATTCTGCTTTAACTTTAGAGAAAGGCATTGTTTTTGTAAGGATTTTTTTTTTCCTTTGATTTCTTGTCATATTACTCAAATTCCTATATTCAGAACTCTTCAGAAAGATTGAGGAATGGCTGATGAAAACCTTAAATGATACTTTGAAAAAGTAGCACATGCTGTGCAGTTCCAGTAGATGAAAGCTGTATGGTTGAAGGGTTTAAAATACGCTTTCATATTAATTTGCTATCATTTAAATGTTTTTTTAAGAGACTGCTTATGGATTCTGAATTTTCAGTTGCAACTACAGTTTCTTCAAAGTTTAAAGGGATATGATGCATCTTCGTTGTTATGTATTCTGTTCTTTTTGTTCTTTGGCTTTTTTGAAACCAGTAGTACACACTACTGCGCTGGCAAATGTTTGTGGTGTTGAACTTCTACCACAGTTGAACACTGGTGTGTGCTTGCAGCAAAAATGGGAAACGGGGAATAATCCCTCTTGCCTTTTGAGATGGACGTATTTGAATTATGTGGGCAGGATTGAGTGAAGAAGCTTGTATTGTTATCAGTACTGAGTCTGCTCTGTAAATGCATAAGACTTTTTTCTGCGGAGATTGCAATCCAGCTTTCAGCAGCACTTTGTTCGCCTAAAACTACATTCAAAGGTTTTCTTAGGGTTCTGCTGCTAAATTTGTGTTTTATGTGCTTTGGTCAGGGAAAAAATCCACAGTGTTACACACATTTCTGTTTACTATAAATTTATTCTTTTGCTCAACTTTGTAAGAATTAAAGTCTTTGTAAGAATTCAGGTAAGAATTAAGAATTCAATGAAGGTCTTAAAATACACTTTTTCTTCATCTTACCCAAGATAATCTCCCAGATACCACAGTTTTTGAAGTAATGTACACGAAACTCTTAAATTTCAGTAATTTTACTTGGTAAACATTGTACTAACTTTAATAAATGTAAACTTAATTTCTTTCCAGCATTCCAAAAGATGAGTTGGCAGCAGAACCACTAAAATATGCTGAACAGCTTCCTGTAGCTCAGATAATACACCAGGTATGTCTTTCTAATTTAAATATTTTCTTTGAGAATAAGCAACATCTGTAATAATTAAATTGCTTTTCTAGGTCACACAGAATCAATGTACCTATGCTAGAAGTGTGTAAAAAGAACATACTCATGTTCAGATGACAGCTATTAAATTATAAGTGTCTTAATTCTGAAGATGGCAATGAAAACATTCTTGCTGTATGACACAGTTAACACTTCAGAGGTTGCTGTTAGAATTGTTGTGTGTTTACTGATATAAAAGAAAAAAAAACCCATTAATTTCTTCGAATTTGCATCTTGACCTAAATCATATTCCCCTTCCTGAAAAAGCAGCCGAAGTATAGAATCATTGTTGTCGAATAACTGTCATGTTGAGTTGAGTAGGGAAAACAGTCTCCCCTCCTAACACAGTTCTGAATTAGCACTATTTCTATTTCTATGGCATCATACTTTCTGCTTTGCATAGGGTTTTTTGTTTCTTTTTTGTTTTGCACAATAAAAAAAAAAAACCCAGAGATTGAGATTTTGCCCAAATTGTGCCTTCTAACTGTGTCTTTATTTAAAATCAATACTCTTCCATTGATTTAGGTAAACAAATGAGGGGTGATGTGGACATCTGAGATGGGAATGAATAGAAAGCTACAGTTTCTATTACAGCGTGTCTCTTTGTTTTGTTTTGTTTGGAGTGTTTTTGTTTTTTTCCTCAAAATTTATAGCAAGGAGGAGGAAGAAATCTTTTTTGTGCAGAAGATTCTGTACTCCCTTCTTGCTCATTTCTCAGAGTTGAAGGTCTGATTCTCAGTTCATCCTGCTGGTAGATTAGATGCCCAGTCTGCATTCACGTGTCTTATTCTTCATTGTTAGCCACAGTGGGTTCTGCCTATTTTGTGGAAACACGCACGGCCAAATAACATACATAAACTTGTGATACACTGTAAAACATGAATATTGAGACTTAGCATCATCCTTCTTGGTGATGCTTTAAAAAAAAGCAGAAAGACCAACTCTGTTGCAGTCAGTTGAAATTTTCTCCAAAAACCCCTTATTTTTAACTTGGTAGATGTGAGCCCTGCTTCAGGGACAGGTAACTATAGTTTTCCTAAGTCACAACTGAATAGGTCAGATTACTGTTTTCCTAATGGTACCTTGGCAGTATGGAATCTTTCAGGTAATGAGGTGTACTCTGAAAAATTGACCTGAAAGTTGGGGAAGAAAATGACAATTCATCATGGGAGACAAAATGGTACAGTCCATTCACTGCCTTGAGATAAGGAAAACTTCCAACCTGAAAACTTGGTGTTGGTCAGGGTAGCAATAAGCCAGATAGACAATGTTAGATAAAGCTTTGGTTTCAGGCTGAGCTGGTTTTTATTGCTTAAAGATCAACAGGAGCAAATGGAAGTCCACTAAATGTCAAAGTTGCTTACAAGATCCTGTTAGTATTAATTATTATTGTATATCTTTCTGAGTATCTTTGTCAATCAGTGTTTTTAAGCAGTTGAGTCACACGCTGCAGGCAGTGCTGGTTTTACCTTAAAGGAAACATAAGCTTTATTTTAAAACTTTAAAGTGTACAAGTCTTTTCTGCGAGATGTAAACACAAGGGATTTAAAAACTTTTGGCTGAAATCTGCACCTCCGGGAAGAATCTCTGATGTGTTCAGAACATGGAAGATTGGAAATCAGGACCAGTTTGTATGTCAGGAACTCCCTGGTGTTGTCAGAGCTTCAAATGACCCAGCAGCCTGCAAATGTCACATTTAAAATTCTGTCTTCATGCCTGACTCTCAGCATAAATGAATTAAATAGCAGAGCAGGCAGCCAGTCAATATGTTCTTAACAGTGAGAGTGAGCAATGAAACAGTTTGGGGGTTGTTTGGAATCAGTAAATAGAAAGTGCACAGAATAGCTCACCTAGAGGAAAATCTCAAATAGGAAACAGAATTAACCTTTAAGATGGTCGACCAGACGAAATGTCATAGTAATATTTTTACAACATTAGGTGGGTAATAACCACAGAGGGTTCATTTGGCTACTGTGTATTACACTGCAACAGAATATTGCACTGTGGAAAGGCAAAAATCTGTTTTTTATGTGCTTTTATCTGTTTGCTGTAACAAATTTACTGGTAGTATAGAGCTGTGGTCCGCACAAGGCAGCAAAACAGACCCAACAGAACTGCAGATGTCCTTGATGTAGAGAAACAGAGTTAAATGCCCATTGTTTAGCTATGGTGTCAGGGAGTCAGGCGTCATGCTCTGGTTTTGTATGATGGCGATGCCCTTTTTGAGCCTCCTGGAGCTGTAATCAGCAGAGCATAATCTGCACCAGTGTCCCGGTGAATTAGCACTGCGAAGATTATAACGTATCGTTTCTGAGGGAGCTCTGTCAACTGGGACATGTGATGCAAGGGCCACATTAAGTTTATATGAACAAATATTTTTTATTAGAAGAAAAAAGAAATTGTAAGAAATTGTAAAACCAGTGAGTAGTAATTGTGGTGTTATGATGCTTTATCGAAATGAGTAATCAATGTGTTTTAGTATGGGCGTTTGTTTCTGGTTCTGTATCACATGTAAGATTTCTCTCATGTTAACCCATGTTTTGTTTACCTCTAGGCATAAATAAAGCCATCAATAATGTATATTTACAGCATAAATACACATTAAAATTTTGGTATACATTAAAACAATGGTAGATGGGTATCCTGTATCAGTATAGTGCCAAAGTACATTTTGATTATAGTTAGTAGCCAACATGGATGCTAATTCTATCCAGGTTTCACTGTAAATTTATTGTCCAGAATGCTACTAAGAGTCTACATGTTTTCCTCCAACATTTACATGTGATTTCTAACATTCTCTTCAGTACTTCATCTCCAGTATTTTAAAAAAAATATACTAATGAACAGAAATTACCTTTTGATTTCTAATCTGATTATTCCACAAGAAAATTTCAAACTTGGTACATCCTCAACTAAGGAGACCCAGAATCTGATTTTGGAATTGATCTTAAACTTTATGGCACTAGTAATTATTTATTATTATAGGAGTATAAAAACAGAAGAACAACAACCCTATAAATTTCACAGTTCCAATTCTCAGAAATGTGTTAAATTTAATGCATTAGACCATGGTTAATTAAAAATACAAATGTGAAGAAATTAAATAGCAGAATGAAAATAAATACTAACACTTAAACCACTAGTCTTTTTAGACATGAACCACAATCAGACATTTGTAAATAAAGTATCTTTCTCCAGTATCAAAAACAAAAAGGAAAAATGTGTGCTTTTAACTGAAATAAAAACCCAGTAGTGTTTGGTAAAGAAATGCAGTCAATATAAATTTCTAAAATGGCAAAAGTTAAGCTTTCAGAGGAATACACACATAAGACAGCCTTTTTAATGAGGTTCTTTGTGTACTGCCACGCATACAGTGCTGCTACTTAGAATAAGTTTATGAATAGTAAGAGAAAAAATAAAGGGGGCAGAGCAGTGAGAAAAAGGAGAGACTACTTTAATTCTGTACTTGTCTTTAGTTGAAATAGGTCTGGTAAAAGAACAGGGGAAACTGCAGTTGAGAAGATTGTTTATCATAAGGGGTATTCATTGCTGGCCTTCCAATTCAGCAAGGTATTTTAATAAAAGCACTTAATTTCAGTGCTAGTGCTCACGCTCTGAATGTCACTACATGTTAATATATTTTGCCTAACTGGGATTTAGGATATTGAAGAGACTGAAATTATTACAGGTGTCTTACCGATAGAAGAATGTTTTATTGATGAAAGGCACATTTCAGTGGATAAATGCCAGATCTCCTAATGTTACAATTGAAAACAAAATGAAATACCAAATTCAGACCACGATCAACTTGCATACTTATTTTAGTCCACTGTAAAATTTTAAGCAGATAAATTAACGTGCTGTTAAAACACAGGATGGTATTTCAGGAAACTGAGTTCCGGCCCATAGTGGCAATTGCACAATTTACTTAAAATTTTGCATCATTTACAGTTGAACATTTACTTAAAATAAAGAGTTCCTAGGTATTTTCTCATGTAAGGGAATGCATGGGGGAATGTTAGATATGATTTCTAATTAAATTAGACTGAGTTTTCTTTTGGACGTGTGTGTTAAGTTTGGTTGGTTTGTAGAGTTTTTAACTGGTGCATTTCTGTAGTCTCTGTAGCAGCCTCAGTGGAAAATGCCTTCTGTAGTCTCAGGAGATTACTGGGAGATGATGCTAACCCTGTTAAGTAGATGTCTCTCTATTCTAGATTCTAGTTGAGCAACTCGTGTGAGCACCATTAGCTTTGCTGAGTTTAGATGTGGAGGATGTTAGGGAGTTGCTGCATCTTGTCTCGTTTGAGGGTATTGACTGCAGTTCACTAGAAAGGAAATTAAATAAGAAATTTAAGATAGAAGATGAGAGGGGGATCTGCAGGGTTATAAATGCACAGGCTGCTGACCGTCAAAGATGACTGTAGAGTTGCAGTTCCGTATTAAGTCTTTGTTTCCATAATTTCTGTGCATCTGTAACAAGTCTGCCCCCCTCCACCTCCCCCCCCACCCCAAAATCTCCTTTTGCTTTGAAGTTTAGTTTTTCTTTGTCCTCAGGACCTCATTCTCACATAGTAGAGGGGTGTTAGTTTATTGCATTTGTTGATATTATTCTTGGTTCACGCTGATTTAATTGGGAGAGGTTTTCTTTAGCAGCATTTGGCAGAAATTGTTGAGACACTTAAGAAAATAGAACACACTATGTTGTGTAGATGTTTTGAAGTATATTTTGATTATAACAACAATTTTAGCTCTGAGACTTAAATGTTTTCACAAACATTAAGTTAAAGTGGGTTTATGTGGCTTATGATCTTTGTGAAATGCTCGATATGAAAATTAACCCATCACATGCTGATACAGTCTTGAAAGCATAACTTTAAAACCCAGGGATCCCACTGGTGCCTTGCCCATTACCTTGTAGCTGCCCTTTGGCAGTTGTTAGGTTTCAAGAGGTTCTCTTGTATTCAGTCCACATCTGTCCTGATGGTGGAGTCTTGGTTCCTATTTATGTTTTGCAAAAACCATTAGTAATGTTCAGAACTTTGGTCAAGTATGGAATGTGTTTAATGGCAGAGCAGAAGCCCATATTTTGATTTTGTTTTTTTTTTGTTGTTGATGCAGACAGTAATTTTGGTTTATGGACAATAATTTATTAAAAGTTTTAAAGTAATTTTATAAGTGATACTTGCATTTTACTGTGTCTTTACAGGCTGAGAGGTTCAAAAGCAACTTGTGATACTTGGATGTGTCAGGCTGGATGTGTAAAATTTTAGACACAGCTATTTATACATTCCCTGAAAAGCTATTCCTGTAGCTGTGTTTGAAACTAGCTTTAAACCATAACTTGCTTTTAAAAACTCTGATCAGAGTATTCAGTTAGATGATGTCAGAGATAAAATATGACCTTTCACCGAAAGGTGCAAATTTTACTGCACCTGTTACCACAGATAGGTCTTTTCAGGAATGCTTTTCTTTGTCAGAAGTGAATTTTTTCAGACTCATTGGAAATTGAATTGTTCATATCAAAGATTAGACAGTACTCTTACTTTAGAATTCAGTTTTATTTTAACAAAATACATTACATGACTACCCAAGAAATAGCCTTGTGTCATGTCACCTTGTGTTAGGACACCTGCCTGGTCAGGCTTCTGCAATTCTGAGCAACATACTGAAGACAGTGCTGTTCCCTTATCACTGCCACTTCTTGTGGCCACTTTGGAATATATGGAGACCAGCAGCCTGTTCTGGCAGTGTTCATTTCTGTCTGTTCCAGACTGGAGGTGAGAAAAGCTGTTTCTGATGTATGTCATGGAAATCTGTTGACATTTTCTTCCTCACCTTCTGACCTGAAGTCCTTTTTGGGGCTCGCATTCTGACTATATTCATGTGCACTAAACCCAGGTGTGCTGTACACCTTTTGCTGAACCAGCCTTTCTTCATCTAGGGCACTTTGGATGTAAAGGAATTAGAAATTAATATGTCTTACTAAGTTTGGTTGGTTGTTCTTTTTTTTTAAATTCCTTTTCTGTATTAAACATATGTTTGTGAATTGTGTAACGTAGAGGTGATCTGACTGCATTTTGTAACTCTAATGGAAGCAGTCTCAAGTGGAATCACAACTGGATGTTATCCAGTAAATTAAGAGCTTGATTCTTTCCCTAAATTATATACAGTATATGGATTTAATTTCTCTCACTGCTGCAGAAGTTATTTAATTTTTTTTTGCTTCCTTTAAATTAAATACTACTCAGTATGAAACTCAGTGCGCAAATGGAGCAAAACAGACTTTCTCTGAAAAGCTATTTCTGCACAGTTTTGCCGGTCACCAAACCAAATATGTCATAGAGCAGCAAAGATATTCCTGCCAACACTCTCTGCTACTTGGTGCGTATAGGTGCTTTGAAGTTCACTCCCTAATATTTCTTCTAATATTAAAGTTGATTAAAAAAATTGTGAGTAGCAGTCTTGCTGTGTGTATGAGTCATGTAATGTGGGTAGTGTGTACCTTTAAATGTAGAGACTGAATGCCTAATTATTTTGATAGTACTGTTTTCTATAAATAATAAATTAAGAATGGAATAGTTCCCAGTTTCTCTTACTCACTCCAAGAAATCACCAGACACATTCTTAACTTAGTTTTAGATGATACAGATCTTTTACTGGCAAAATATTAAACCAGAAACATTTTCAGGCATTTTTTTCATCTAGTGAACTACTGCAGAGTAAGTGATGGTACTCAGAACCTTCATATGTAAGCTTGTAGTCCACACAGGCAATAAGGGGTTGTCTCTTTTTTTCTTACTCAGAAATTAAGTAGCATGCTAGCCTCATGAAATATCATAAGCAAAGTTGTAACACTCCTGAAATAGAGCATATTTCTGAGTGTAGCATAAAGTACTTTTGTAAAAGATTTAAACTGTAATTTGTTTTATTTGCTGTTGTTTTTCTCATCAGTTCTTTCCAATCACAGAACACAATGCTGTGGAGTTAGCATAAATTACTGATGATCTGTCTTTACAGACAAGGCACAGCTGCTTTTGTTTTGTTATGTTTTCCTTCTGAGCATGAGGGAAACCCTCTGGAATCAGAGACCTAGTAAAGCAGTCTCTTTTCTTCCATCTTCCCATTAAAGGACTGCTGTGGGTGATCACTCTCTGCCTATTCAGGATCATTGTTTTTACTGTTTCTTAACCACAGGGAAAGTTCTACTTCTTTATCTCTTTGTTCACTTGAAATATTAGGTGGAAGCTCTTCTCTTAGTCTTCAAGACACAATAAACATAAGTATCTTAGAAATATTTTTCTTTTAAATGCTGCCTCCCAGATCTTAAAAATTTAGCAGTAATTATGAGGAACTTAATTTCCATAAGGATAGACTACCAAAATATTCTTGCATGGGAACTCTTTTGTCTGCACGCAACACTGCTCAGCAGTGTCAAGAATGGAGTGAGACACTTAACTTCTAAGAGAGAAGTAGCAATATGTTTACTGAAAGAAACAGTGATTTAATAAAGTTTGATAGTAAATGCAGCAGTGGTTTAACAAGATTCGATGTCAAGGTTCATTTGATATTTACTGCCCAGAGAACAGGGTCAGAGAAAACTGTTAGGGAGACTCTCCCGTTGAGTCAGGAGGTTGAGAACGGACCCCCATGCTGTCTAAACTCCTTCTCAGAGAGGTGCAGCTGGATCCAGTCCTAGTCCCAGACTGGGCCAATGGCTTATGTGTAAAGGATATATGTGCACAATCAATCCCGTGTATCACTTATGCTAAAACTCTGAAATCTCAGCATTAACTTCCCCCTGAATCCACTTTGAGTGGGATGCTACCGTCATGACTAGGTGCATCCATTGTAATCGCCACGGGTGGTTACCACTTGAATAGGGTTACAGGAAATACCGGCGGGTTGGGGGGCGAGGAGCACACCACCACAGGCAGAGCCAGAAAAGTAGCATGAGTGGGTTTTGTTGTTGACCCAAGCATTACAGGGGAACTGAATGTAGTATTACATTCTTCCAATTATAGCTGAATACAATGGATTGAATAACAATGGGTTGAAAAGTATCTTGCAGGAGGAGCCTGAACAGTCAGTTGTGGGGTGGTTCTTTTTAATCATTTCCTACTAGAAATATATCACATCTTATCTTTTTGTCAGAAATGTTGCATGCATGGTCCATCCTTTCTTCCCTGTTTATGCATAAAAAAGGAGGATTTACCTCCTTTCTTGTGTGTTTTTTTTTTTTTTAATGAAACCAACATATATTTTATAAACAATAAAAGAATTACTGCTTTCTTATTATACAGCTCTTAGTTGAGCTGTCATCAAAATGTTCTGTTTGATGTGGATAATACATTATTAGCTTGTCTAGGCATCAGTAGGCTTCAATCTCTGCCGTCATGTCTTAGAATGTGAACGTATCACTTCTTCACAGAAGTGGCACCCAGAAACGTGAGAGTAACCCCTAGACCATGCTCCTCCGCAAAATAGTCACCTCTTCAGGGAGATGTAACAGCAGAAATGGATGCAACTGATACAGCATTTTCAAAATGACCATTTTAGGCTGTACAGATCCTGCAGTTTGGCCAAAGGAGTAGAGCACCAAGCTGTTCCATTTTCTGAGGTCATGTCTCTCTTCTCCTTCCCTGACCTATGAAAACCCTTACACTTAAAGATTGGCACCGTATCTTCGTTCTTCTTTGGTACAGGATGGGAAATCAGTTTGACAGGCAGGTTGGAGTAGTTTTACTAGGGGCTGCCACTTGAGTGGCCACACTCACCCCATTCTGGTTAGAGTCATGTGCTCATTAAGCAAAGTATTGAGCTGAAAACTACTGCTTAAAAAAAAACCAAGGGGAATTGGGGGGGGGGGGCATTTTTCAGCCTGGCTGGGTGCATAAGTACAAGATTTCTAAAGCCAGCTAGGGTAGATGGTATCAGCCGAAATTGATAAAAGTATATGAATAGTCCCTGAAAATTTTTGTTTATATTTCTCATGAGCAGGTGAAATGAGAGTGAGAATGTTTGTTATTCTGAGAAGTTGAGATGGAAATAAATTTAAGGCTTTTGTGTGTGTCATGGGAGTGTTCAGTTTGCCCTTGAGAATACTGGTAATATGAGACATTATATGTGAATGTAACATCATCCATTTTGTGGATTATGAGACATCAGTTTCATACTCACCAGCATATACAATTGTCAGACATACTATTAACAAGTACAGGAGAAAATACCCTGGTTCTATAGTAGCTATAATTGTTAGAGAAGCTATGTTGGATTTGTAGCTTTTTTAAAAGAGATTATTCCTGTAATCGTTCCTTTTTAATAAGTGCTATCTAAGATGTGAAAAGACGGAAGAGGTTCAGGAAGAGACTGTAACATGTCAAGCTTTGTAGAGTGCTGTAGATATTTGTGGTTTACCCATTGGAACTTCAAATAATGGCATTTGGAGGGTCGATAGTAGCAGTATGACCATGAACTTCAAAAATTACTCTATTTCATGTATTCAGAAAAATGATTTGTGCTTTTTTCAGTTGAACCAGCCATGTGCTTGAAGATCCTGTACACAAAAACCTTTCAGTATGCATTATTGATCTTTCTATGTCTTTGTTTTGGCTTTAGACTGATTATACCATGATCCCCTTTTGTTGTGTTTTACAACCTGCTCACAACTGTGATTTTAAGACACTGGTTACTGTTTCTATTGTGCTGTAGCTATGCTCAGAGCTTTAAAGAAAGAGACAGATTCAAAAATGCTTACAGCTTAAAGTAAACTTCACAAAGCATGTTGGCAAAAGTCAAAACAAGGTTTAACTGTGAGAGGTTCTGATTTGTAGACTAAGGCCATAAAGGACCGTTACGTTAATCTCTTCTGACTTTCTGCACAAAGTACATAGATACTTTATTTATATTCTCCCTTCTTTCCAACTATATTGAAATCAGGAAGATTAACTAGAGAAAGGGAGTGAATAAAGGCTAGTAGATGTTTAATCAAAACATTGTAATTATGGGGGAAATAAAAACGAGGAAGACAATTACAGCATGTTAGTACATGTGCGTGACTACAGAAGGTATGCACGATATTACAGCTGTTATTGAAGAAGCAATATGTATGTGTCCCGTGGGTTTCAATTGCTACCATCATGTGAATTGTTACACAGCGCTATAGATAAAATATCGATAGCTATCTTGCTTTGGTTTGGGCAGCTGATACTGGAAGTGCTGCTGTCACTGCAAATGTAAGGAGGTTATTTTTAAGTGAGTTCTGTGATTTGAGACTCTTCCTTCTCCTTTGTGGTCCTAATAAGCTTGGCTAATGCCAGAGCTTTTTTGCTAAAATGATCTCTCTAGTCATTTTCACCCTCAACATTGTAGTCCTCTATTAAGCATATCACTCATTTTTTTTCATCATTCTTTGCTTCCTTGAGATTTTTTTGTGATACACTGGTCTACATTCATTTGCATTTGTCATTTATAAGCCTGGATTCTTACATATTCTGAGTCTTTTTGGATTTATCTGCACTGGGTCCCATTTATTTGCTGTTGCTTCAAATAGTAGAAAAGTGAATACTATTTAGGTCACTGTGGTGAGTTGTCTCCAGTGGGGATAACTGAATAGGTTTTTCAGTGCATAATGGTATGCAAATAATATAACTACCTCACGTGGGAATAGACTAAGTATATGCACAAGTTTTCTGTGACCTTAATAGGTTTGTAGGCATCATAATACACTGTGTGCTGCTGTAGCATAGTATCTGATGTACAGACACTTCAGCTGTGGTTCAGGGCAAAGAAATGTATGAAATAACTCTGAATTTAGTGAGTGATCCACACACCTTACTGTGTATGGAAGTGTATACCAGTGATATAACTTATTTACTTTTGTAACATAAGCAGTAGGTTTTAATAATAGTCACCATTAATAAAACAGAAGGTGCTTAATGTCTTAAGCTCAGAACATGCTAATTCATTACATTGGTAGAGTGTCTGCATGCGTGATGCAAGATGAAACTGAAAAACATACAGTGAAATGATAAATAAATTACTTAGACTTTTTACGTTTATGATGTTTCACATCTTAAAGTACCTTTTAAAATTTTTGCTTCTTTGTAGTTTATTTTTATTACAGGTTCTAGAGCAATTCAGGAAACAGATGCTGCATTTAAAAAAGCTTTGCTTTAGTGAAGCTTTCGGTGCAAGAGAATGCATTCTTCCTAAAACTTAATTTTACTTAAATTAACTTGTATTTCCACTGAGGATGGCTTATATTAAGCACAAAGGGAGGCTTAGCGGTTTAGACTTCCATCAAATAAACTGCATAACTAAAAAGAGAAGATGCCAAGCCTCACACCTTTGTACTTGAAAGTATTGTGTTCTCTCTCGTGGGAACTTGAGATTAGAGAAATTATAAAGGCTTTGCATAAAATCAGGGAGTTAGAATTAATTTTTGCTTAAGCAGAGAAGTGTCAAAAGCCTATTATGGTAATTTTTCAATTTTGTCTTAACTGTTCACACATTTTAAAATAGTTGTACAATTGAGTGGAAGCATAATTGATGTGTTGTGGTTTCTTTTTTTCTTCCTTGGGCCATCATAAAACATAGCTTAGGTGCACTTAGGCTTGGAAGACGTAGGTGTGCTAATTAAGTAGATGAAAATTTTCATATCATAGTGAGAAAATTTGCCTAATGGATTGGAATAGTATTCTAAGAATGATTCCCCTATTATTAATTGCATCCAAGTACCAAATATCAATATTACATGAAGACAATTAAACCACAAAAACCTTAGTGAGAAAGCATAATTCCTAGCAGTAGAATTTTGGTGTTGTAGAGACTATCATGTTCATTATTACAGTAAACAGTAGCAGTAAAAGTCTACATTAAAAAAAAAAGTTACTTAAAAGACAATAAAGTTACTATTGTAAATTAAAAGCTGAAAATATTATGGAATGAAGAGCTACTGCTACATTTATTTTGTTAATCTTTATTGAATTAAAAAATTATAAATCTTGTCTATCATATCAGCCCATAAAGTGCTAGCATAGTAATTTAAAATTTATGCTTGACCTAAAATAAATTTTAGGACTTCCCTAATTAAAGAAAAACTGATTTGGCAAAACCTTTTAATGGTAAATTAAATCACTTCTTCTTTTAATAAATACAGTATTTAACAGAAGAAATACTGTTCCAGAGTTGCTTTCAGTTTGGCGATCAGTTTTGCTGTTCCATAGGAGTCATTACTGGAACCAGCTTTGCGTTTGGAATGAGACTTACTGGCAAATGTGAAAAAAAGCATGTCATGGCTTAACCCCAGCTGGCAACTAAGCACCACCCAGCCTCTCGCTCACTCCCCCTGGCTGGGGTGGGGGAGAGAATCGGAAGAGTAAAAGTGAGAAAACTCATGGGTTGAGATAAAGACAATTTAATAAGTAAAGCAAAAGCCGCACACACAAGCAAAGCAAAACAAGGAATTAATTCACCACTTCCCCTCGTCAGGCAGGTGCTCAGCCATCCCCGGGGAAGCCGGGCTCCATCACACGTAACAGTTACTTGGGAAGACAAAATGCCATCACTCCGAACGTCCCCCCTTCTTCTCCTTCCCCCAGCTGTATACGCTGAGCATGACGCCATATGGTGCGAGACATCCCTGGGGTCAGTTGGGGTCAGCTGTCCCCGCTGTGTCCCCTCCCAGCTCCTCGTGCACCCCCAGCCACTCCCTGGTGGGGTGAGGTGAGAAGCAGCAAAGGCCTCAGCACTGCTCAGCAATAACTAAAACATCCCTGTGTTTAACACTGTTCCCACCACAAATCCAAACCTATAGCCCCAAACTAGCTACTGTGAAGAAAATTAACTCTATCCCAGCCAAAACCAGCATAAAGCAATACTCTTAGAGGTCATTGATTAGTAAGACTTTTGTTTTTATATAAAGAGAAGGGGTCTCTTTCCTATGTTTCAGCATATTTTTCTGCAGAAGCCTCCTTGGGCTATGAAAGAGCTGCAATTTGGCATCCCCAAATTGCGCCCAACTTGTTGAGAATTTTTCTGCCTTTGCCTACAGTAGAAACTGATGAAAAGACTGAGATCTGTTGTATTACAGCAATGAGGCGTATTCTGCTTTATCACCTTTCCTGACACTGCTGAATGGCTTCTGTCAAGTTTCTCTTAACATGTACCTTAGGGTGGTCTGATTCTTCCTTAGCTCTTCTCGCCCCAAAAGCTGTGAACAGGAACTACCTGACTAAAAGTGCAATATGGTTGTGCAGTTTTTGTGAGATGAGGCCTGGAGAGGAGGGTCAGCATCCATTCTGGCTGTTAAATTTATTCTTCAGTGTACATGTTTCTGATGTTTTGTATTTGTGTCCCTGGAATAAAAATGCTGGGAATAAGAAAGCCAAGTGTATGCATGGATGAGTGGAGGGAAAGGAGGGGATACTGTTAGTTTCTTAGTCAAAGGGCAGATTATTTCTTAGTCTTTATTTTATTGCTTATTAGTGATTGTCCTGAGCATAGGAACAACGTTAGCATGTGGGTAAGCACACGTGTAATTTGAGCATAAGACTAAATCCTTGACTAACTTTGTCTTACCTGTCATTAAATATATGCAGGATCAGGACCTTTCTATGTAAAGATTACTGAAGTATGTTATAGTAGGTTGTCCAAGATGCAAGGTTTAATTCTGTTTTCTGGTGTCAGTTCAGTGTTCTGTAACATTTTCTCACATAACCTGTGTACAGTTTTTATTAATCATCACTTATTTTATTGTTTACACATGAAAGCTGCTGTGATCGACACTGTTTATTTAAATGGTATTTCAGTGAGTAGAAAATTAGTAGTAATGGTTTTGCTATGTTTTTTTCTTCTATCTACTATATGTCTTCTGGGCTTATGCAGCATAAAAAGTAGTTGTTAACAGTAAGTTCACACAGATAAGGAAAAAATATAAATGTTATGAATCTTAGCTTGACATATTTTGCAGTTTTGTAAAGGCAGATAACTTTCTGAATAGTTTTCCTTAGGTGAAGGCACTCTTAGCTCAAAATATATCCACAGATTTATTCCACTTAGCCATGTAAATTTAGTGAGGTGTTATTGGTGATTTTTTTTTTGTGTTGATTATTTTTTGTTTACCCTTCAGTAGTGCTGTGAGGAGCACAGCACTGTAACTCACAAGCTCTTGACAGGACTGATGAATGGCCAGAGATAGAGATATTGGCAGGCTGCTCTCCAGTGCTCTGTCTAGAATTGTTCTCCTAAATAATTCAGAGGGTTGAAATTTGATGAAATCATTTCCATTTGAAGAATGAATGGGAGGGGTAAATGAATGAAGACTCTAGTAACGGAGCAGTTGTATTCATACAGCATCCCGCATCGTCGTTCCTGCACAAATTCTTCGCATGAGGTTGCGATTCAGCTTTGTGTCAGTGATTACTTCTGTGATGACTGGCTTTCTTGCTCGGTGTGTGGCCCTGCCATAGCCAGCTCTCTCCTCCCCTCAGCCTCTCCCCAGGGTGAGAGGCCCCGCGCACTGAGAGCCCTCTCCTCCGGCTCAGTGTTACCGGAGAAGCCCAACTTCGCTGGCGAGGCTCCGTGAATTAGCGAGTGATCGTGTATTTTGAGGAGCGAGCTCTTAGCATGAAAGACAGTCTACATGTACGTGGCTAACAGATGATGAGTGGTACTTACAGGGGACTGAGTGACAACGTGACATCAGTAGGGTGGTGGCCTGTGATTAATTTAGATGGTAGGCTGGAAAGGTGCAACTGGTTTGCCACTAGATAAGGCCATCTGCGTTTTTATCTTTTTTTAAAGACTACCTTTTCGGTAAGATGTTGATACTTGTATCCATGTGATAGTCTAGGAGGGTGTATACTCAGCTACACTCTTTCTTCCAGAAAGATGGTCTTTGTTGAGCCCCACGTAGCATTCAACTGATGAACCTAGTGTCATGAAGATATCATGTGGGAACAGTGAATATTTATGATACCATAAATCTGCCATTCTTTCTTAATGGCAGCTGCTTACAAAAACTCTTTACAGGAGTGGATCTACTCTCTGGGACTCCTTGTTCTTTGACATACCAAGCATAACAGAAATGACTTTCTGGTGTAGGTGTAATTATGTGCAGCCACTAAATAAGTGTCTCTATTACTACTGTATCCATGTTTTATGATTTGTTTTCAAGGTTGTATAGCAGCTAGAATAGCCAAAATATTAGGTTGATATTTCAGAATAGTTCTTTTTCCTTTTCCTTTTTTCCTGCTCACATAGAGAGTACGTGCAACATAATGTTGGGTGAGAATACTTGTCTGGCATATGAGTGCAAAACCACTGAATCCAACAATAGTCTTTAAAAGCTGGGTGTTGGTGGGAAACAAACCAATCTATCTCCAGCTGTAATACACTGATTTCTCACTGAAAATGAAAATGTTTTGCAATAAAAACACATCCATATTTGATCTTCTTCATATAAATGTAAAAGCATCTTTTGCCTCAGCCTTGCTTTTCCCTCCATCCATTTTTTCTTGCCTGCCTCTTAAATGTAATGCTGTTTTGAGTTGTGCAAGCTGGAGCTAGAAAATGTGGAGCTCTACTGCACACATGTATAGTGTAGCACACAGCTCAGGGCAAAGAACTTAGAAAATTATAGTAGTAGAGATTTTAAAAATGAGCAGTAAAAACTATATGAATAAGGAATATTTATGTGGATTCCAGTTTCTTAAAATGTAGCTGTTGAGATATTTTATTAGCTCTTGTACTCAATATAGCATATTGAGTATAAGATCTAATGTTGTCTAACATCTGTTGTTAATACAGCCTGTCACCTGGAAATAAATGAATAGGTACTCACGGGATATCCAGGAAAAAATGTGTGGTTAGAAGCGTCACTACTACTTTGAAAGGAATAGCATAATAATTTATGAACATCATAGTCTCCATATAAACAGAAACAACTTCGTTTGAATTTGAATGATCAAAATTATACTTCATAATGGAACTTCTAAGGCATACAGTTAATTTTACGAGATCAAGAAAAAGACCTGTCTCAGAGCATGTTGATATAAAAGCATTTGAATAGACTTGCCTTGTGGTCCAGAGAGATGATATGGGAAATCCAAGTTAGATTTCCAAGGAGGAAGCGGGAGTGTTGTGCTCCTTAGAAAGGTTGGGCTGGGTGAGTCTGGTACTTGGAGGAATCATCCCAGCCTGAAAGAGGTAGGAGCCCATGCATGCACGTACTGCCTCGTCCCTGCAGAGCTGAGAGGTTGGTTCTGGTTCTGCTCCCACTGGCAACACAACATCGTATTTGTATGAACAAGTTCAGCACCATACAAAACTCTGAGATAATCTTTTCCCATGGGAAAGTGAACAGTGCATGCTGCTTGGAAAAATACTGCTCTGAGAACAGCTTGGTCCTATTTACACAACTGTATTTTTGTGAATGCAAAATATCGATGTCCGTCTAGCAGCCTCTACACACCCTTTTCACCTCCTTTGTTCTTTGCAGCAGCTGTTTCTGTCTGCTTAACCCAAAGCTGTAGTAGCAGCGAGTTGCTTTTACATCTGATCATATTTAGAGGTCCTTTCCACTGAGATCTGTCTGCTCTACTAGTGCATATTTTGTCATTTTCTGACCCCCTCCAGTGCAGGGACCTCAAGAAGTTTATCCTTCCATTTGTGGCATGTCTTGTTTTTGCTAATAATCGTCTTATTGTTTAAATTAATTAAATATAAACATATTGAAAAAGAAGGATACGTCTCAAAGTAACGGTGGCCAAGTTTTGAATACCAAGTCTGCTTAAGTTGCTTACCTTTTATTTTTGCATGCTTCATTTTTCATGAAGCTTTGTGTTTGCAAATGTAATTCAAATATTTGCTGTGGACTTAGTTTCCCTTTTGTGAAAAATCATGATCATGGCTTCATATAAGAGTATGAATTTGATTAAGATATAAAACCCAATTTGCTTACTATACCTTAAATAGATGTAGTTTGTTTCTTGTTTGATTTGGTTATTTGTGTTTTGTTTTGTTTTTTTTTGTTTTGTTTTTTTTTCTAACTACAACTTTATACTGTGACTTTTTTCATCTCCATGCTAAAGCATACGTGAGTTCCATAATGTAGCCAGGTGGTAGCTGAGCAGGCAAGAGCTCAGCCCATGTACCTCGGGCAGAGGTAAGGGCTCTGCTCTGCCAGTCTGTCAGGACAGACCTGGGGGGTGACTGCTGCTGGTACAGAGATGTGTGTGTTGGCTTTGGATGTAGCACATCACACTCCTTGGTTGGGAGGCCCCTGGTACAGTCCCTGTTGTGTTTGCCAGGTGGGCATCATTCATCTGAGCGCTGGCTTGTCTGGGATTTAAACTGCACTGACTCCCAGGTGCTGGGAAAGCTCCCTTTGATAAGAAGTATATTATGTATTGTGTCACAGGTTGGAAGATAAATAATAATTGTTAAACTACTAAAAGCACTTTAAAGTGTTAAGAAATGCTGAGAGATAACACTGAAAGTAGAGAATAAGAAGCAGAAGTTAATTTATAAAAAGCCCTTATAGATTACATATTTTAGAAGGAAATTAAAAACTAAGGCTATCATAACAGTATTGCAGTTTGTATTATGGTGATTATACAGTTCTCAAAGTAAATATTTAAAATGCAGTTGTTGGCATTGATATGTTAATTCAGTTTAACTGCTGTTCTTTCCCATATCCTTCATGAGTTTTTGTTGTTGATGAGTGAGCTTTCTTTATTATTTTATTAATATTGGAGATATTGGTAGTCATAGCACTGTGGTTAATAAATAAAAACTGGGAGATTAGACAAAAGTGCTTTAAATTGTTTTGCAGGTTAACAGACACCGTTTATGTTGGAGTTCTCTTAGGACTTTAATCTTTCTGTGGGCACAAAAGAGGATTCAACTAGATAGTAGATGGCTGGAGTTACTTGATTTCCCCCACCCCCTGTGAGGACCCCAAATCCAAAGTGTAACTGGCAAATTAGAGGTGCACACTTCCACTAAAAGCTTTGAGGACATACTTTATGATGTGGTTTGCTTCTGATATGTATAATTTCATTCTGAAATAAAACTTTGTTGTGTGCTTTTTTGTAAGAGTTGAGAGGATTACCCATTTTGAAATTTTAAACCTGAATTATTATGAAGTGTCTCTTAGAAATACATAATGTGCTGTTGGCACAGCGCACTGCATAGCAGAATTTGGCTTTTCCAAGGAAGTTCCTTGTCCTTCAGTTTGAGATCAGTGAGTTTTTTGCTGTGATGAGAAGCAGGCATGGGTTGTTTCAGTTTTGGATCTCATGTTGGCCTTGGATTTCAAAGACCTGTTTTCAAATGTGGACCTTTCTTTTTTAGATTTCAGTACTGGTCTTTAACACAGACCCTAACATAAAATTAAGTATCTTGAGAAACAAGAAAGAAAACCTTTAGTATTGCAATGGAAGAAATAGAAATGTTCATTTAAATGGAGAATTACCAAGAAGAAAACTTGGAAATTTACACCTCAGAATACATCAAATTCATCCCAGTGATCTAATAATGACGGCAAATACTGCACAGACAAGCAGCAAATGTGGTTCGCTTCCCTGCGAGTGCTTGCTGACGCCCAAGACTAACAGAGGTGAAGAACTCCACAGAGAGCTGTGCACGGGATTTCCCCCCAGTGACGTAGCTGCCTCTGTCTGCCCGGCAGCCCTAGAACCCGGGGTGATACTTTATACCACGTGTGCTGCAATAAATAGGTCAAAACAGGGTATAGGGCACTCTGAACTGAAACTCCAGAGAGAATTAAGCAGGGATTAATTTGAAATACGATAGTTGGCACTTTAATGGACTTGCTGGAACACAGCACTTAAAATGTTTTATTTTTGTGTGGTTACATGTGAATATTTTGCACGCTTGGTACAAACACACACCATCTGCCTTAGGTTGGGGAGAACGTCCCCCGTAACAAGGATGATGTAAACATTCATTTTTAAGGTTTTGGCCACTTTCTTAAAGCCCTGTGTGGAATAAGATGCTGGAGGAGACTGAAGAATTTGCTTATCTCTCTTCCATTTGGGAATTACTACATTCCTGACTGTATGCACTGCTTTCTCTACTGCTACCATCCAAACACGGATTCTGAGTTTAACCCAAAGCTTTCTGTACCAATATTTTTGCCCCTATTGAGAACACTAATGCAAAGGGAGTTCTGTTGGAAGAGGACTGTAGAGTTGGATTATAATGATATTTAACACAGTATTTTCCACATGAAATGTTAATACATGATGTTTTAAATTTTATTTCTGTTCTGATGTAGCATTTTAAAATTAAACCGTTCTTAGTCTAATTACCACTTCAGCTTTAATACTTTTTAATTATTTTTTGCATAAAACTCATTTTAATTGGAGTAACAAGTATTGCATGTTTTATGAAACACCTTCATTGAAAGTCTTGGATGCTTTCCATTTGGGTCCCCACAGACCCATCCAGTTTGAAAATACACTGTTTTATCCTCTCTTTAATTACAGTATTTGGAGCAACTCTCTGTTAACTGTTTTTAAGTTCCACAGGATAATGAGTCTACCAGAACTAGAGAGTGTACAACAGAAAACTGTTCACAGGAGGAAGCTTGCTGTTGCTTAGCTACCTATCTTTTTAATTTGGAATCTCCAGCAATTCAGTAATGACTAGCCCTTAAGCTGCTAAATGTATTTGTTCGTGACACATTGTACCATTTTATATGTGCATTTCACCTATGTGTTTCTGCTATTATTGTAGGGATAAAGAGGGCATTTATAACGGAGTTTATAATGGCATAAATCACAAAATCTGAATATATCAGTTACATAAGCAGGACTTGGTATACTAAATTCTTAGGTGGGTACTGCAACAATGAAATTCAGAGTAACTTGAGCCAAAAGAGCTATTACCTCTGCTCCTCCAGATCACTTCCAAATACAAAAAAGTTATGCATAATCTGTAAGTACTGCAACCAATCTGTAGCCTTTTAATACCACACATTCTCACATCAATTTAGGCAGAATAAAGATACATAATTAATTGCAAATTAAAATACTGCAACACTTAACATTTTTTTCTGTCCATGTAGCATTTTCTCTCAAGTGAGAAAATGCCTGACTTTCAAAAATTGCCTGACTTTCACAGAAATTTGCTGGAGTAGGGCTCTGAACTAGGCAATGTTCATGGGATAAGTATTGAAATTTTTTTTTAGGCATCTGGGAAAAACTTTGTATTCACTAATGCTTTCTGATCAATCCTAAAATTGATATGAAGGGACAGTTTATCTAGGGATTGCTTACAGCCACAGAACTGGTATAAGCACAGAAAGAAACTCTGTCTTTTCTAAACCTTTTTGTTCACGTGGATCTAAAAAGGAAAACTTTTCATTTACTATTAAAGTGACTCTTGCTTACTTGAATAGTTTTTCCCATTAGGAGAGATCCCTGTGACTCTTCCCCACCTGCCTGCACAAAATAGTCAAAGCAGCTTCTGCAGCAATACTGTTGAGGCTGACGTATGCTTCAGGAGGGACACCCCGCCTTGGCTCTGCCTGCGTTGTGCAACCCTGCTGGCGTAGCTCTGGCAGCTCCGAGGGATGCCGCGCTTCCTCGCTGGCACAGGTGCCCTGTGCCCTGGCCCTGCTTTGGGCACCGTCACAGCTGTGCCAAGAGCAAAGAGTTGTTGGGTTTGCTGTTAACAGTGGCCTGCTAGCCTATGTTACAATTTCCTGACAGAATTTATGGGCGCAGCGACTCCATCTTTCGTGTAGATGGGGGTGATTCACAGGTGCAAAATGCAGCTTTTTCTAGAGGAACGTCAGTGCTATTTGTTGCTTAGCTGATGTGTCCGGCTGGACAAAAATTTGTTACTGAAGTTTTCTATGTTATATTTGTTCTGATTTTAGAAGGAAAACCTTGTCAATTTGACAGCTAATTACATTTTTAATTCAGTGATGGACTTTCTTGGGAATCTATAATCAATTTAGAGAAAATAGCATATTTTAGCTCTTCCCAATATACTTTGTAGGTTTAAACATGAATCTGTGTAATCCCGTTTTAGGTATTCATGAGGTTTTGATGTCTGTATGCCCCTAGTGGAAAATACTGGCATATTTCAATACAATTTTGTGCTCAATTAACCTCACTATTGACTTACAGATGCATAAGAGTTGCATCTCTTTGCCCTTTTATTGTGGTTTAATATTTATGTGTAGATTTCAGTTTCTCGGTCTGTAAATCTTTCTCATTAAGATAATATATTTTTAAGTTTATGAAGTATGTAGCTCTTGTATAGCCTCATGTATTTTTTGTCATGCTTGCATCTTAATCCTTCACATTTTAACACTGCGTCCTATGGCTTTAAACTGGTTATATGTCAGTCCTTGATTTCCCAGCGCAGAGCTGCTGCCGCACTGGCCTCTGTTGCCTTGCGGAATTCCATGGAGGCTTCAGTACATGGCATGACAAACCGTAAAACCATACTCATAGATCACCTTATAAATATTTATTCATATAAATTCTTTAAAGAAATTAAATTACGTGTTCTATACAAAATAGGAGAGAGAGGCTTTTAGTGTCACTGACTGCAAATTGAAGTCATTTGTCTAGAAGGGTCAGGTGCCACTTTGTGGTAAGGAATTTGTCTGAGATCCAAGAAGGGAAAGATTGATAGTACAAAGAGATTGATGAAACAGGCACTGCAATCTGCATACGAAGTTATGGGTTAATTAGGAGGATTTAAACAAGAAAGTTCCTTTGTGCGGAGAAGTGTCGCAAGCCGTTACTTCCAGAAGCGAGGTGTGCTGGCAGCCTTTTTGAACATGCAGAGTTGATTTTCTCAGGTGTTTATATGGAGATGTGTGGTTGTGAATATCAGCAAGGTGGCAGATTACCGACAGCATGTACACTGCAGTTGATGAGTGCTTCTTAGGAAACTGGGTGGTTTGCATATATAGACACCACCTCTGCTTGTGTCTTTGGTTTTGTTGTTGATGATGTAAATTATAATGCTGGTTCTGTGATTCCTGTATCAGAGTAAAATCATTAATATTTCGGAGTGCCAAGTTCTTCAGGTGTCTTGAGTGACATGTCTATTTGTTATGCTTTTGAATTATAAGCATGGCACTTAAAGAAAAATCCTACAGCTAAAACTATGTAGCTTAGAAAATGGGAGCTGAGCAATCAACAAACATTGTCTTCCTGTTGATAGGTAAGCTGTTTTGAAAGAACAGACGCTGCAAACTGTTCCTTATTGCATTAAAGTTCACCAGCCACCTGGTACAGTTAGTGGAGAACGACAAGCTTTCATACGCAGATTAATGCAGAAATTGAAACAGTACCATCTTTTGTAATAGTTGCTCACATGGCAGGAAGAGAATTTTAAATTTGACTTAGATGCAACAAAACCAAAATACTCTGTGCCCCTTGTGTCTCATTCTATACAAGGACAAAATAGTGCAAATCTTTCACCAAGGCAGGAATAAAAAGCTCAGCAAGCACTTCAGTATTTATTATTGTAATAGTAAATCATCTCTGCGTAGAAGATCTGTAAAACATACCTGCTGAGGGCAGGAGTAGGCACAGGCAAGAGGGACTGAGTTATGCTTCTAAATACTGTATTTCTGGTATTTTTTCATGATGGTCTTAACTAAATTTTGCATCCCTATAGCTTCACCTTATTCTTAGCCCTAGAGACAGATCCTGGGGCACATAGCAGCTCTTACCTTCTACAATCCATTTCTCACTGCAGTATCTGAACTTTTTTCAAATAAGAGGAGGAAGAGGACAGACAAGTTTTATCTTGTATTACTGCTAAGTGTGAGATAGAAAAGGCCTTAACAAATTGCAATGTATTGCTTTTTACTGAAGATGAAAAAATTGTTGAAGGGACAGGTATTTGAATTGCAGAATATATTTCTACATGAAGGAAAGGCAGTTAGACTCAATGAGGCCCCTGGGAAATGTGATTGACATTAAAAACAATCCTATTTTGTTTTATGATATTCCTGTAATAATGAATCTTAGCTTCTTGTGTGGTTAGATATCTGTTTATTCATATAATTCTGAGTACAGAAGGAGCTGTAGAAAACATTCAAGGGAGTGGAAAAACAACACTGTCTTTTCTCTTTCACATTCTTCATACTCGCAGCATTTTTCTCTTGTATTAACATGAGACCAGATATGAGGAATTCTGTCCAAACAAATGAGTTTGAACATGTCCCACATGCTGATAGGCACTGTCAAAGTGGTGTCTCGGGCACAGCTGTAGTGGCCTTTTTGTGGTATTTAACCTCCCTGCTTGAGTGGCAGCTCACCTCCTATCAGCCTTTCCACCACGTCAAGAAGAAAGATGCTTCTCCTATATGAAGAAATACAGCTTACTGGTATTTTTCTCTACTGCAAGGATTTTTTTTTTTTTTTCACTTTATAAACAGAGTGCCTGTTTAATGTGAAAGCTAAGTATGAATTCTTTGTTTTTCTCTTTTTGTTTGTTTTTCTTTTTTTCAGAAACCAAAACAAAAGGACTGGCATCCTCCTGGAGGATTTATTTTAGGACTCTGGGCATTGATCATCATGGTTTTCTTCAAAACATATGGAATCAAGCACATGAAACACATCTTCTGAATTTGAGCAAGATGATTGCATTGACTGCTACTTTGGATTCATTGGTGTCATCCAAGTTCTCTGGACGTGTATTATGGTTGTAGTGAAAAAGTGCTGAGATCTCGCTTCTAAAGGTTCTTTTGAGGTCATCTCTTTTGCCCCTCTTTTCTGAAAAGAGTCTAACAAATGGCTTTAACGTTAGACTTTTGTTCGTTTGTTTGTTTTAAACATATTTTAATGCTTTTCTGAGGAATTCTTCTTTGTGGTTAAACTTAAAGAGGAGGGACCTAAACACAGTCACAGAATTTCTGAGGTCGATTGTGAATTGTAAATGGGCAAATTCTTTCCCCTCTGCTTCAAAGTAAATCTTAGGAGGAGTCAGCCTATCAGTAAAGAACTAGACATTGTGCAGAACGTTATTTAAGATGTCATTTTATCAATAAAAACTTAAGCCACTTTACAGACTTTGGCATGACGTATTGAAAGCTTTCTTCACAAAAATAAAAATACTCTAGAATATATTGATTTTTTTTTTTTTTCTTTTTTTCTTCCTTGTTAGTACAACCCTTAGATCAGTCCTTTCACCTCAGGCAATTCTGAGTGTAGGATTCTATGAGTTGGTGAAAGTGAAACAAAAATATATGATGACCTCACTGAATCTGCTAAAAAAATGCCAAGAAAAGTGAAACTATGACTTCACCGTGTCCTTTAGAAAGCCTTCATAGGTGTTGTATTTTCAGTCCATACAATATGGAGTTGGATGCTTTCAGGATTTTCAGTGCACTGGATTTTTGCACAGAAGAAAATCGACTCTGGCATCAGGATGAAAAATATTATAAATTATACTGCTGTGTCCTGTAGTTTCTGAGCCCTTGGAAAATGAGCTTTATCATCTAGCTTTTGTAAACTCTGATTCTTGGACATTTACTGATGAATGTATGCTAAAAGGGTTTTGTCTGTATAATACACTGATAGTAGTGAAGAGAAGAGCAAATTTGTGCATATATAGAAGCAAGTCTGTCAGCAAGGAGAAGCTTTTGCAGTTTGCTTTTGGAACCTGTTCTCTAGCTGAATCATAATAAAGATTACATGATGCATACGTGGTGTAAATGCTAGGTACATATCTCTGAAAGTTATTAGAAATTACTTTAATCACACATAATGTCAGAGCCAATACATTTTTCTTAGAATAAGGCATTGAGCATTTTCATATTGTGCAAAACATACAAATCTGAGTGCATAAATATTTTTGTTATCCTTTTTTCTTCTCTTTCAGATTGATTGTGGCATCATAGCCTTGGGTGAGGGGTAGTGAACTTGTCAGAGCTGTGCGTGCCCGCTGACGGGGAGGGCTGCAGCGGAGGCAGCCCTTGAAGCCTTCAGCTGTTTCTAAGGGCTGATGGCAGAGAACAATAAAACCAGCAGTGCAGTACATCTCTTGAGTATTAAAACCTTATTTTTTTTCTTCATACATCTTCTAGGCTTGGAGAGGATAAAGGTACAAAATGATCCATTATCGGGAGGTAAACACTTGCCTGCTACGCCTCTTTGTTCCGCTTTTTGGTGAGCGGCAGGAATTGTTTTCAATTGTGCAGGCTAAGCACCAGGAAGTGGAATTAATCTGTATTTAAAACAAAAGCATCCCTACACCACTGTCCTCATAGTTCTATAAACTGATATTCTGTGATAAATAATACTAGAGGTTTCTTCCCAATTTGACGGTGAGAAGTTTTTGTATAACTGATGCACAGGTATCACCTGCCAACAGCAATGCAAATAAAGATGAAAGTTGTGTTTGCTGAAAGTGCCTCCTGCAGAGAGGGAGGAGTCGAACAGCTCTGAGCAGCATTCCTAGTGCTGCATCACTGGATCTCTTCACAATGTGTTGGGTTTTGGGGTTGTTTTTTTGGATAGCACCCTTCATAAGCAGTGACTTCATATGCAAAATCCAATACAATGGTGACTTTTCTTAAAATCAGAAAATAATCTTTTTTTTTTTTTCCCCCCACCTCAGCTATTTCTAATGCAACAGCTAGCTAAGATCTGTTGTAGACAGACTGTATGAAAATGCAGAGAGACACTATAGAAATATGTAGACATGGTCTAGAAATGAATCCTACAGAATTTCTGAGAGGATTTGCTTAGCTTTCATTTTTTAATCCAGCCTTTGATACTCTTTTTCAACTGTAATGAATATTTTTAATCAAATATTTATTTTATAGGCAAGTTTTGTCACACTTTAAAAAGTAGCTAAAGTGAAGCTGATAGAGCTTTGTGCCTTGCATCAGTTGCAATTACACTTACTCCGACTCCTCAGGCGTTATTCAATTTTTCTCTTTCCCTCTTTCAGCCACCTTTTGGAGGAAGTGATAGAAACATCTACAGAACTCAGCTGAATTTTGTAAGTAGCAGAAGATACCAAAGATGCTGTCTTTTTAAAAGCTTATCTGCTTGGGGAAAAGGAGGCAATTAGGTGGGTTATTAAAATGCAATTTATGAATAGGAGCACTCAGTAAGTGTGCCTGTGAAGGTGATTAAAGTGAAGAGAGAACAACAATTTGACTGGAATGCAGCAAACTGTGCTTGGGGCATTTCTAACATTTTTATATGCACAAAGCGAGGAGTTGACATGGATCATTCTCAGAGTCACCATAGAGTTGCCTGTGCTACACTTACAAGGCAGTATTTTCTATACTGTGATAACTTTTATTCCTTGAATAGTTATAGTCTGAAAGCAAGTATAGAAATGTCACAGAATTGTCTGTAAATGTGTTTTGTATATTTAATTATTTATTTAAAGTTAGTAATCTTTTCGTTCTTTCTGAAAGCCCTTCAAACTCAGTTTGGGATCTGGGTTCTGGGAACCAGCCATGTTATTCTCACTCACAGACCCTTTGTGTTTTGCAGGCCAGACAATGTGCTTGTGCAGCATAGGTGTTTCCTCCATTGTGCACAGATGATCTTTTTAATGGAATCCAGAAAACAAGCCAGGTGGCGGTTTCTTGATGTTTCTTTGCATAGAAACTTCCAGAGCATAATTTAAATTTCAGCATTTTGTGAGTCTACACAGATAGGTTTGTGAACCAAGTATGCCCATCCTTGCAAAATTTTGACCGTCTGCACCCTGTACTGTGTAACTGCATTGACAGGCCTTGGAGTGGGTTTCATAGACGTTGCGTTGGATAATCATGGGTGATAAAACTACAAGTTATTTGATTTCAGTTTTTCAGCTCTCTTTCAGGATCACATATTGAAATGCATTACTGTTACTGATCTGAAGTAATGGTAAGTTAACAGTAGGGTTATACTCACATACATATTCTCTCATGTCTCTGCACTTCATTTGATTTCTGAACTGTCTGTGAGATGCTGTATACATTAGAGAACGCTGTCTTGTATGACCATGCCCAAACATTTACACAAATGTTGCCTCTAAGTTACACTTCCGTAACAGACTGAAAAGTGACATTCCTGCAAAATTCAGTGGAGAAGGAAGCCTAGGCAGTGATGAGGCAGTAAGCATTTCATTGGTCTCTGCCAGCTGAATCTTTTTATATTTATGTCACTATCACCATGAAAATGCTGCCTTCTCAGCATCAGCAAAACTCACAGACTGTTCAAAAGTATCTTTACAAATATCATTAGTGATAGTGTATCTAGAGTGTGAACTTTTTTTCTGTATCAGTTGTTTTCCTCTCTTAAAAGCTGGTCTCCATTATTGATTACAGAAGAACAAATGTAATCTGGTTCTAATTCTGTTGTTGCGTGTCTGCAAATCGAGCCATTTCCATCTCCCGGTAGAATTTTAACGTGCTTCCAGACTAAGTCACCTTTGGACTGAGGACAAGCAAAAAATGTTTCACCCAAGAGACTAATCTGTCCATAAAGTTAAGAACTTCAGAAAATATCAGTGTATATAATGCAGGTGTCTTCCCAACCATCTAGATATATTTCCCTGGAATATGAAAACCAAAGTCAGGTGGGAGCTGACGGAGTGGAAAGTTGTGACTCAATCGCAGTGTCTGCCCTGCAGAAGTTTATTTTTGGTATTCTATGAATCAGTCACATGTGCCGCAAGAACTTCACAACCATCACTTCAACACTTCTGTACAATAATGAGCATAATAGTTTTTGCATTCTATAAGTGGTGAAAGGCAAATTTAAAAAAAAAAATCAAAAAAACAAAACAACAGAGAAAAGTGTTTCTCCTAGAAGATAATATCCTCTGCTGTGTGCACTGTGCAATTATTTCTGCTTTTCCTCTTTCTATTAACTTTTTAAAATAATATGCTGTAGGGAAATGTATCTTGAAAGAGTTGTTTTATGAAGATGACTTGTATAAGCTACATAACATAATCTGAAATTGGTATTTCATAGCACTGATTTCATTTGCAAGTTCTTTAAAATGAGTTACTTTTTCTCCCTTCATGAGGATTTCTGCCTGATTTAGTGGTTAAATTGACAGTGTTTAAGGTTTCAGTTCAAAATCTATGAAGATGTACATCTATTAATGTTTGCTTGTGACATGTCTTCTTCCCCATGCAAATTTTAGATTTAACCTCTTTCTTTCTTTTTCTTCCGTTCTTTCATTCTTTTGTTCATTCTGTCTTCTAACGTATATATACAAAGAACACTGAAGTCTTGACCAAAACTGAGCCAGTTTTTCTGCTCTGACCAACAGGCTTACCAGAGATACTAATTGTATTGGCAGAAGTTATTTTGGCAGAATTGTTTACAGAAATCTGTTGAACAAAACAAGCTATACCAGAAACAGATTGTTTCAGTAGTATTCCAGCAATGCTGGCAAAGCTCTAGCGTAGATGTTATTTCTTATGAAGTTATTTTTTTCATGCTGCTGGCTGCTGGTGACACCTCTCTCCAGAGACCAGGCCACCGGGCTGTGGTTTCTTTGGGAGATTCCTGGCATGTCATACTAGTCCCAGTGTCAAAGTTGACTTATTTGAAATAGCAGATGTGTTTCCTTGCTTGCCTCCAACATAAGTTAATGGAATAATGCTGTCATATATTAAATGCTTGACCAGGTTCACTGGTTTTGCACGTAGTGGGCATTTTAAGTTTGGGCTCTGTCCTTCCTTTATATCAGTTCAAATATAACGGTATTTTCTTTGTCAAATGCTTCAGGATTTACCAGTGAAAAGCATTACTATCCATTAGATACTGCTGTTTGTTTTTTGATAAGTTACTTCTTCTGTACTGGTTTTCCTGCCCAGATTAAGTCTGTAGCTCAAAAATATGGCTCAAATTGTGGAGTTTTTAGGGTCCCCTTACCTCCCTTGGTCTTTATAATGCAAGTAGAATAGCAAATAGGGCCATCAGTGTATCACTGCAGTGTACGTTTATATTTTGCACAGTTCTTTTATGTACCCTTCTCTGCAGTAGTCCCTATCTTTGCTTTTTTTTTTTTTTTTTGCATGTGTTTGGAAGGTTTTCTGCACTTGTTTTTGTTACTCATTTCTGTATAGCGGCTCCTTCTCTGCAATATCATTTGCAATGGAGTGACAAGGAATAGCTATTTAGTGTTTCATGTAATGCTCACCTACAGATGCATTGCCATATCTAAAAAAAATAATGCTGTAGTGGAAATGTTCCAGTTTTGTCCAACACAAATGAACGGTCCCACAGAATACCAGTAACCTTTCAGTTCTGGCTTTTTGTGCAGAGTGGTTACAGCAAGGATGCAGTGGGGGGAAGCAAATCCTCATAGGTTATAAATCTGTTCACTTTGCCTTCTTTGTTAAAACATGAGTGTAACCTAAGCTCTTGCCTTAAACTCAGCCACACCAAATGGTTCCCTTCAGAATTCCCTTCATTTTGCTATTAACAGACTCACATCATGCTGTATGTTTGGATCCTATCTGACAGGCTCCAACTGATCTGATAGCCAAAGTGCAGTCAGCAAAGTCCTAAAACCTTATACCTTGCTAAATATGCATTATTCCCCTTATCCTCTCTGTACTTCAGGAAGTATCTAGTGTCCTAAAAGCTACTGATGTTATCTTAATAGTTGTCTGGGTTATGTAAAGAAGCTGGCAGATTTAAATATCACTAGACATCTCCTGAAGGAGATAAACGTGTTCTGAGAAACCAGATTATTAAAATGACTTTCCTTGGCTGTTAAAAAGGGTCCACGCTTGCTCTCCACCTGAGGTAGATACTTTGACATTATTTCAGTAAAATGAGAATGCAGATACTGTTGTTGGATCTTGTGGCTGCCTGGCACACTGTGAGTATGGCAAGACTGTAACTGGGCTTTAGTGTACAAGTTGATGTTCACTGGATACAGCACGTTTTTTCGTATTTTTTAGTTATCTATTTATTTAGACAGAGTCTAGCTCCAGTATCCTGTGTCTAGGAGTTACCTGTGGTAGATGCCAGGGAAAGAATATAGAAAAGCAGAGAAAATATATTGTGACATTTCCCTGTGGAATTCTGCTTGTAACCTTAAGCTGATGATGTATCCTCTTAGACTCATTTCCTATGCTCAGATGGATTCTGTCGGTGAGGATCTTATCTTTTACCCTGCAGCACCGTAGCTTCTTTGTAAGACTTTTAAAAGAGACACCTTGCAAAGCCAGTTGTGGATTCGTCACCTGGATCTCGTCCCCTGGCTTCAGAGAACTCTGAAGAACTCTAGATTTGCGAGGCATGACTTATCTTACAAAGGCTGCATTACATCTTAGCCAGTGTATCTTCTTTATGACTGCTAATTCAGTTGTTACAGTTTCCCATCCATTTGGTTGGGTTGCTGCAGTTGCTTGTCTGCAGTTTGTCTTTTCTGTCTTCCTGACAATTCCCAGTCCAAGCACTCCAGAGTCAGCAGGGGCACTGGGTGCTCATCACCTGCTGAGTAGTTTCTCTGGCGTGGTCTGTTGTTCAGGGACAGCACAAAGAAACGTCTCCCGTTTCTGCTGGCAGGGCCAGAGTGTGTCTGTGGCAGCGGGGTGCTCTCTGCTGGTGCCCCCGGGGGGTGCTGCAGATGGGAAGGAGATGCTGGTTCACGGCCTCTTTCCACACGTCTGCGTTTGCCACAGAGCCTGTGCTAAAAGTCACTGTCTTTGTTTCCACTGTGATACTGAAACTCCATCCACACGGTGGTCAAAGGGCATCATTTGACATTTCATGTTTTGTTGTTATTTTCAGTGTAGAAAACACTTAACAGTCTTGTGGTTTTAATGGTATTTAGCATAAGCAGAGACATTTTACAGGCATTTTATAAAACATCCTTTGAGTTTTATACTTTTCTGCCTCATTACAAAGAAATATCTCACCACCGTAGACTCTTGCCCTTTCATATTCCCTAGGTTTTTTTAAGAGGAGATTGCCCTTACTTTTTTTTTTCTCCTCCTTTCTCCTTATAAAGTCTTACACTTGTGATATGCAAGGTGTACTTTTGCAATAGGCAGCTGGAAACCCAAGGTGATCAGCATTAACTGATGCACCAGGAAAGGTGAAGTACTGATACCTGTAAGGTTTCTGTACTTTCTTCTCTTGCACTACGTTTTGCTGTCTTACAAGTACTCTTTCCTTGTGCAACTGTTTCTTTGTGTTTTTTTATCCCTAAGCTATGTTTTTAATTGAACTAGAAATTGCATCTGCTTGCATCAAATAAAATAATTAACTTTCATTAGTCAGAGGTGATCATCAGAATTTTTCAAAGAATTTTTGTGGCACATGTGATAGATTTGTATAATATTGAAAAGAAACTTCTGCAGGACACACATTGTCACTGAGCCACAGCTTTCCACTCCTGTCAGCTCCAGCCTGACTTCGATCTTCATATTCCAGGGAAACATCACTGAATAGCACAAACCACATTTTATTCTTTACTCTTTAGATTTCCCTCACTCCATCCCCTAGGGTTTTTCCAGGTATTTTTAGATTATTGTGTCCTTGCCTCCTTAGAGCTATTTTGGGTAAAATCACTTAATTTCCTATAAAGTTTGACCAAGAAGTACTGCAGGTTAAGAAGCAGGTAAGCACCTCCTGCAGAATTTTATTAATTTACACTCCTGTTCGTGTGTATGTATGTATAATGAATGAAATTGCCATTGTGTGTTCTAGTGGCTAGAGCCAGGAGTAGCTGTCAGCAGACCCGAGTATCTCTAAAATCTAGTCCTAAGGCTGTGACTTGGTCTTAGTAAGTTTAACCTCTCCTTCCCTCAGTTTCCTTAACCAGGAATAACCCGTGTTAAACTTGTCTTTCTGAGGTGCTTTAATGCTTTGGGTGGAAGGTTTTCTCAGAGTCCGTTGTGTTTCTGCTTTGTGTCGTGATGCTGTTAGCGGGGCATCTTGCAACCATTGTGCCAAAATAACAGAAAGCAATAGTTGTATTTTTCTGTTCTTAGTTGCAGAGATAGTCTCTTTATCATTCTCGATTTCAGTTGCACATATCACAGCCTAAGAGCTATGGTTCTTCGAGATGAAAAATAGCTACTCTGATGAAGCCAAGCATAAAAAGCGTAAGGCACGCAAGGAGTTCAGAGCTAAAGTAACATAGATCTTAAAATTGCTGATGTCTGTAAACACTGTTTTGCAACGGCTTTTAATATGTGAAATGATGCGCCCTGAAGATCATGAATCGATCAAATTACAGGGAAGAGTGTAAGATGACAACATAAACCAGAGAATGGCAGCAGTGCTTAGTTTGTACTACTTATCTCTGGCCTGACAGCATTTTCTATCATTAATCTGTTTGTTTTATAACTTAGCCATAAAACCTTACTTCAGGCTGAAATGTAGCAGGATATACTGTGGTTCAAAACCTGTGCTTTTATAGAAAAATATATCAGTAATTTGTAAATTAAAATTGCAGCACTTTAAAAAATATTTACATTTCTTTTGCACTCTGATACCTTGGGCTTTTTGGACTGGATTTATATTCCATATAAATCTGGGTGATCCGTCCTTTTTAAAACTTGCTGTCTGCTTGGCTTCATCAAATTCCTTTTGCAGTTAGGTTTATGTATGCCGGTGTGACTTGCTCGTAGAAAATACTGCTTGGTACTTTCTGTAATTAGATGGGGGAACTTGCTGAAACTTCACAGGAGGCTGATGAGACTAAAGTGAGGTTTGGGTTTGTTTTGTTTAATAATGTGCGTGTGTGTAAGGGTAACAGGAATACACAGTTGTTATTAACAGAACCTGAAGAAGGAATATTTACAGTCCTTAGATTTGCTCTGGTAGAAATTAGGAGATTTTGTATCAGTTTATCCCATGTTTCTTCTTCACATTCTTAATGCTTTATCTGATCTACTTGGTATTGATGAGTCTTGCAGACAGGAAACAAGCATGTGGAGCACAACAGAGTCTGGCAAGTCCCCATGTTTCTACTGAATACTAAAATAGTGTAATCTATTTTAAAATGATCTGGTTTTAACAATAACAGAACTAAACATTTAGCATACACATCGTGCAGCCCTTGACTAATGGAAAAACTAAAGAGTTCTATTTTAGAACGGCAAGATCTTTTTATTATTATATCACTAATAAAATAACAAAAGCATGGTGGCATCAGAGGACCTACTGTGATCTGAACCATCTCTTGCAGTCACATTAGAAATGATCTGTAAATCAATTTGAGAGAGTTCATCAGTTTGAGCGATATATGATGGATACACGCCCCAGTACACATGCTGAAAGGGATGTTCAAATTACCATTAGTTCAAAATTCATTCTGTTTTTTGTAGAATGTTGTGAAATCAAGTGGAAGGAGTAAAACACAATCAGTGAAAGAGGGAGAGTTAAACACCAGCTGACAAGAGACAGGTTACAAGCGACTGGCAACAGTAGAGCTTTGCGTTCAGTTTGTATGCCGAGTGGTGGGCACCAGGAAGAGCACCAGAAGAAAGCTTTTAAGGCAAAATAGGTTATAGCTTCTTGCTCTTTGATAGTGGGGAGGGCTGCAGCGAGGAGAGTGGCTCTTGAGGTCCAGGCAGTGTTACAGGACTAACACTGTTCTGCCCCTGACACGGGGCAGTTCCCTCTGTCCCCAGAGAATCGGGGTGGCTGTAGGGCAGCTGCAGCTATTGCTGTCCAGTTTTGGAAAGAGGAAGACTGTGGGTTATAAGTGGGTTTGAATGATGGTGAGTTTGGTCCCAGGTCTGTGTGTCGCCTCTGAGGTTCAGCTTCTTGCATTTACACATTTTAAGGTATTGTCTTTGTTGAGAGACACCTGTTGCCAGCTGAGGCATAATGTTCCATGCAATAGCTACTCCTACTGATTATTTCCAAGAAATAAGAGATTTAATATTAGTGAGGCAAAAGGAAAAATAATAGTGTAACTGAAATCTTCTTTATTCACAAGCCAAATGTGAGCCATGAACTGACACTGTGAGGTTCCATACCCAGCACCAGCACTGTCCGTGCCCTTGGCTCACCGGGACTCGCCATGCGCATGTACTTCACAAAAGAACTGCCAAGTGTAACTTTGTTCTTTTCAAGGGGACAGTTTTGTATTCGTGGAACTCCTTGCACATCCCAGCTTCAGTGCAGGCCCAGATCTCCGAGATCGGTGATGATCTTGGAACAGTGGAAGGCAGAGATTTTTGCAGGTGCAGTGTTGTAATCTTTTTGGCTAGTATGGCTGGTGGTGTTGTACCTGGTAATTTAACTTCTTGATTTCAGAAATTTGGTCATGTTGTTCCAAGCAGTCGTTGCCTGGTGTGTAGTCTCTTGCCTCGGGAGGGTTGCTCCTTCACCCTCTTGCAGGACCGCAAGAGGCGAAGCAGAACGCAACCCCTCCAGCCTTAGCCTGGTCTCTTCACTGAAAAGCATACTGCTAAAGCCAGTGATTTTCTGGATAAACTTTGCCCTCCTTCCTCCCACCCCTAATTAAAAAACAGCAGCTTGATAGCACAGCAGCAAATGCACATTAATATCAAACAGAATTTTCACTACCGTTTTCATATTAACATGTCAGAATGTAAAGTTAGATTTGCACATGGGACCGTTCTTGCTGTTAAAGGCTTTAGGCTGGAACAGAACCCCGAATTTTTAAAAGAAATGCAACATTTCCAGATCAAATATTAATTACATGCTATATAGAATTGTATTTTTTCAAACAAATTTTATAAATAAAAGCTAGGCCTTTCAAATCATCAGCAATATTAATTTTGGATTTGAAAGATTCTGAAAGATAAACAACCACATAACTGTGAACTAGAAAAATACTGGCCTAGTTTGCATAAAAACCTCCATTAAATAAATACTGCAAGTGTTCACTATGAAAATTTAGTGGCATTGTACTTTAAAAAACCATAATGAATTAACAATCTGTTAATGACACTCAGGTTGTTTTTCACAAATCACACACACACAGAGGAAGTCAGATGGCCAAAAGAGGCTATACACTGGATTAATACACGGCTGGACAGAAGGTGCTCAGTATGCTCTGCACCTTCATCGTAACCTCCGGACTGCGCTCGCAGTTACCAGCTGCAAATCCTGTTACCCTTCTCCTCCCGGCTGCCTTGCTGTCCCAGAAGGTCCAACACCCTGAAGGCTGATCCAGCAGGTGACCGTGATTGCGGCCTCGTGCACTCATCCCTCAGACCACTGGTTTAATCTCGGGGTGGTTTACAGTGAGTGGTTCTGGTTTCCAGTCTGGTTGGAAAAAGCGAATGTTGAAGGTCCGTGCCCAGTTCTCAAACACTCGTTTCTCTGTGATGAAACGATGATGACTGCCCTTTCGTCCCCGCTCGTGTGAAATGTACATTGTGCATTCATCAGGTCCCAAAGGTTCATAATAATGATATGGTACTGAGAGATGATTAGGATCCCTGTAGAAGAAAGAAAATAGATGGAAGCCTGCGCTGTTCTTTTTTAGTGATTGAAAAGATGCTATCTTTAATAAACTGATGGGCTCAAATCCACTTTTTCTCCCAGTAAAACCAGATTTCTAGGTAGCTGTATTTTTCTTGCATATTTAATACATCAGAAAGGGACAAAGGTCTTGTCTTTGCTCTTTCTATTGCTCTCCTTTAATCCCCTCCTCCTGGTTAAATAAAGGACAGCAGTAGCTCAGAAACAAGGGAGAGTGCTGCAGGGCTGTGTTACTACTCTGAAATTTGAAGCAAACCGCTTAAAAGAGATTTATATCTACATTGTGATTTGTAAAAAGCCTTGCAGAGGTATTTACTGAACTGGGGGAAGAAAGGGAAGCGGAAGAAAGGGGGGAGGTGGTTATCTGTGTCACATCAGCTCAGCTGAACATTGCCAGCATGGTGCAGGAGGTTCTGAGTGCACAGCTTCAATGGATGTATCTGCACGCCGGGCCAGTGATACAGTCTGCTTCTGCTGGGTTTATAATCAAACATCTGATGCACAAATGAGTTCTTTTTGATTTTACAGTGCTAACTTTCATGTATCTGAGCTAAAAATTCAAACCATTCACCCACAGTGTCTTCTGCCCTTGTGAGCCCATCGGCATTAGCCAGCAGGAGGTGAGTACTCACACGATGACACACAGGATATGCCCAAGACACTTAGGAGAAAGTTCATTTTAGCAGTTCTAGCCTCAATGTTTTGATGTTACATCCTGTAAAAGGCACATTTGTATTATCATCAGCCAAAGTGATTCATTCTCCTGTTGTTTTATTCTTTACATTAAACTGTATCTAATATGTTTTTACTTTGGGCACAGGCATTTTGGGCTGACAAGAGCTCGTACAGCCGTCTCTGTTATAAATTCAAAGAGAGTGAGCTGTCCCAGGCCGAATAACCCAGTTGTACCCATCTCCACAGTTGCTACCCACAAACTGTTTTGTAGTGGCAGAAAAGTTAATCCAGATATTACCATTTAGTGAAGCCTTGGAACCGCTCTGTATTAAAGCCTGAGCTGAACAGGACCCTAGTACAGAGCAAGAAATCTCATGCAGATTCCAGGCTGTCAACTCCAATACAGAGTTGATTATTTTCATTTTGAAGAGCTAATATTTAAGCTCACTTTCAATTGAATGCATCCACAATCTGTCAGTATTCTGTCCTGGTCATTATTTTTACTGTGTAATTCTGTCACCTACGCAATTCTCTTAATTTTTCTTATTTTGCCATTATCCATATTATATATGCAGCAGTAATGTATGAGATTGCTGATGCTTTCCATTTGTACCTTAGATTAACGCTTTAATTCAATCAGTCTAGCTTCCTGGTAACACAACATGGTGATCAATCTTGCAAGACCAGAATAACACTAAAATTACATTTCTAGCATATGATGGATTCTAAATTTACTGTATATATTCTCACTGGAATGCATAAGAGTAAAAAGAAAACCTTTAATACCTCACCTACAGAAAACGTATTTGTAAGGTAAAAAAATACCCTTCGTATACAAATGTAATGCTTTTTTTTAAGCTACAACTATTAGATCTCAATCTTCAATTATTTTTTCACATGCTTTTTGGATACATTGACCTCTTATTAGAATCTCTTCAATTAATCATTTGCATGGTTACTGTAAATCTAAGAGGACACATTTTAATGTGATTTGTTTTTTCTTAAGAACTACTAAACACATAGGCCTCTGCCTCTCATTTAGACTGTTCTTCCTTTCTGCACTGAAGCTGGATTTTACTCTTGTGTTCTTGAGGGTAAACCTATATTGCCTGGTGTAAATTTACTGCTTTAAAGTTAAGATGAGGCAAGTTGAAATCCTATCTCCAACAGACTTTGAACAAATCCAGTCACAGTGGAAAGAAGTTAACTAACTGCTGAGGGCCTGGTACTGCAAAGTGAGCCTGCAAGGCTGCTGGCCCCGGTACCTCGGGGTAGATTTGGTTGGGATCCTCCCTCCACTGCCCCACCTCACCCCTTTTTTATAAAGGCCTGAGTTGGGTTTGTAGAACGTGAACTGGAAGAGCAAAAAGTAGGAAATTAATCGCTGTCTGTCTCTTCCCTGTTCCGCTCCCTTATGCGGAGATGAGCAATGGATGTTGGGGATAAAGGGAATCAGATTTCTCATGGAGGATCTATAGGAATGCTGGTCATTTTTTTTTTTTCTCCACACAGAACCCAAAGTGTACAGGTACAGGGGCCAGGTGGATCAGATGGAGAGAGGAGCAAGAGAAGGCTTCACAGTGGTCCTTTTTCTTCTCTCTCACTCTGATAACTTACTATTTCCCTAGGGTTACACCCTTCTGTTGCCTCTTTGAAGGCACATTTTGAAGCCTGTACCTCCCCGTAAGTGCTTTAGCTCCTGTGTTGCCAGTATTCTACCAGTGGATATTTTGGCAATGGAGTTCCCTTCTGAAGACAGGGATTCCACATTGCATCAGAGGCTCTGAAGCTAACCCCTGCGTGTCCTGGGTGGATGCCCTTCGCTCCAGGCTGTACCGGGTCACTGTACTGTGCGCAGTGTCCTGTCGGCCCGGGAGCAGGAGCTGCACGGGGCCTGGCAGGCGAGGGAGGCGGAGGAGCTGCGGTCAGGCATCCCCACGGGGTGCTGTCGGGCTCGTGTGCAGGTCTGCTGCCTGAACTGGAGGTGAACGCGATGCACAAAGGAAAATGCTGGTGGCTTTAGACCTCTCCAAGACTCCTCTGCAGCTGACTGAAGCTTTGAGGCTAAATCCCACATGTGGTATTTGGGATTTAGGAACTGTGAAAGGCAGTTAGATACCTTCTCCTTTGCTGCAAGTTCTGGATTCCCCTAGATAGCATGCTAGTAAGGTTTGGATTTGAACTCTGGCTTGAGTAACTACACCATAACCCAAATTAACTGTACTGTGTTATCTTCTAACTCCGCAATTAGCTTGTGTCACCAGCAAATGAAATGCATGAGTAATTTCTGTACGGAAATTGCTTGCCACCTCATTTATTAACATTAAAACAGATGCTGTTTTATCACTGACTGATACTGGACATTAATCAGTATTTTGTCAGACTTTGCATGCATATTAATATCACAGCTGGGAGGAATCTAGGAAAGTTCCTCTGTAAAATATACTGTACTTCCTGCGTAATAGCCTGCCAGCACAGCAACTGTGTGCTTGTACCCAATGTCAGTCATCTACTGTTTGCCACTTCAGTGCACATTTTCCTACAGATGGTATCCACCCACAGTGAAAGCTGAAAATACAGCAGTGTTTGCCTCAAAAGAAACAAGGCAGAAAAACAAGGCCATCCCATCTCACATTCTGGTCAACCTCTTCCTTTACAAATGAAGAGCCATTATAAATCAACCCACTAAAACGGTATGTACTCACATGCTTTGTAAAATAATTTATATTTTGAAGGGTGAATAAAGTGTCATTAATATGTTGAGTGACGGGCAAGGTTCTGTGCCAGGACTATGAAGATTTCTTGCTTTCTATTCCCAGGATCCCCTTTGCTTGCCCTCCCTTCTAGCGCTGTTTTCCAAACCATTTATGCATTTTGTTATTAAGTTGTTATGGTAATGGGGCGAGCTTCAGGCATATGGACCGAAGGGCAGGACTATCTGTCTCCCATACAGTTTACGATATCTGTGAGCACCCCTTCTTCCAGCAAGCCCCTCATAAGCCCCAGGAAATGTAACTAGCAACAACTGCTTCTCTATGGACTTGATTTAAAGCAATTGAAAAGTGGAGAGAAGGAGGTAGAAAAACCACTAGATTTAAAAGCTGTACCCAAAGGAATAAATTAAAGGATTTAAAATGCCAATTTTCAGGCAAATTATCACAGATGGGAAATGGCCTGGCAGTCAAATGAGGATTCTTATAGGAAAATGATCTGGCTCCATAATTGGAGCAAAAATTATTTGAGTTAAAATAAGGCTCAGAATTAAGCTTTAAGTTTCTCTGAGCTCCAGAAGGCCCATGAAGAGGGAGGGGGCTTGAAGAGGGCTCTTCTCACTAACACCTTGGCTCTTCCTGTGTGCATGAGGACCCAGAGATACCTGCAAGGAACCAACCTCCCACTGCTGCTGATACCAAGGGGCAGGGACTGGAGTTACTACAGACTGCATTAAGGCTTGTCTGTTTCCCACCGATGCTGAGCAGCCACAAAGCAAAGCAGCAGCACTGCAGTGCCTTTGGGCTTGTGCTCTCGATGTGTGCACCACGGTCTGGCTGCTGGTGGAGAGGAGAGAGGGAAATCCTTGATGTCCCAGTTCAGGAGGCTGCCAAAGGGAGCCCGCAGGGGGAAATGCTTCCCAGCTGGGGTGATCGTGTGCTACAGCAAAGGCTGGGAGTGGATCCCTGGGCACTGGAAAAAATACAGCAAAATGGCTTGTCTTTTTGTGACAAAATAGAGCTGCACACGCTCTCCAAAATCTTTGCAATGTGCGTGGAAGCACAAGCTTTCATCTTGTTCTAGAATGTGCAAGTCAGATGTATTTAACAGCATGAGAGCAGTATCAAAGCCATTAACCCTTACTCCAGCACAGATCTGTAGCAAGGGATTTGATATTATGTACAGCTTTGCTGTAAAGTACCAACAATTTGTAATAATTGGGTCACCAATTCCAGTTCAGCTATAAAAATCAATGTCCAGTGAAAGTAAATAGAAATGAATCTAAAACACGTTGTTGCAATTAATAGTGACAAATCTTTCAGTCTGTACTCCAGACTCCTTCACTAGACTATTTTCTCTGCACGGGTGGGAAGCAATTTGGTTAATGATCTTAGGCTAATAATCTGTAGCAGAATCAACAATATGATATTCACAATACCTTTGAGATGTCCTTCACGTTACAGATGTGATACTAATTTAGTTCCATGACTCTGATCACCAACACTCATTACTTACTCCACAAATTAATACTTAAAAAATAATGGGTATCTATCTGCTGAAGTTGTAAATTTGGCGATATTAACTCTGAATAGAAATAAGAGTATTACTTTTTTTCAATCTTAATGATTCTTTAGTTGCACAGCAGCTGAAGTACCTTTTCCATCTTGCACACATATGAGAGATAGGGTGGGGTTTGTTGTTGTTGGGGTTTAAGTTTTGTTTTGTTTTTTGTTTTTTTGGGGGGGGGGTGTTGGTTGTTTGGTTTGGTTTGGTTTTTTTCAATGGTAGGTTTGTATTTTGTCTGATTGAAAACCAGGAAATATGGCGTAAAATTATAGAATATTTATTTATTTCTGCTATTCTTTTTTGTTGTCTTATTTCTTTGAAAGGAAGCACTGTTTAACTTCTGAATGAGTGGCTGAAGAGCACACTAAAGTGGTTAACCGTATTTATGGCAAGAGGTTCCTTTCATAGCTCTTCATGGATAGTATCTTCCAGCCATGGCAACTACAGTTTTTCCCTTCATCATCTGGGGAATAAACCTGATGTAAAGACACTTTATATTATTTTGATTAAGAAATGACCTTTTGCCTTTTTACAACCAGGTGAGCGTACTCTTATGTTAAGATTTTTTTAGGCAAGCTGTAAGCATTATTACATCTATCAACAGCAGGATTGATTACAGCCTTTGTTGTGTTGTAATTTAATACTATATTCATTTTATTTCAGTGTATCAATTCTGTGAAAACCTTTCATTTGGTCTCAGTGACAATATTAGCCTCTCTTTAAGAGTTTGTTGGGGTTTTTTTTAATCAAGTATATGTATCTAAACTGATCTGACTTTGCCTGAAAAGTCAGGATTGAGCATTGCTTTGCAGTGAATTGCCGTCTTTTGCATTTTCAGATCATCAGTTTACTTAAGAATTCCATGTACCACTGGAATACAGCCACTCCTGGATGAAGACAGACTAGCCACTTACAGAAACTGAAGAAGTGTGTCTTGGCCAACTGAAATGACAAGGGAACTAAAATGCTGCACTGTGGAAGGTATTTATGTTGTCTGGAATATCTGATCTAGTTTGTTATTTTCCTTGGAGAATTCATGATGAAATCTGGCAGTACATCACAGCATTTATCATCAGTGATTTGTTATAATTTGCAGAAATTCTCACAAAGTGGAATTTAGTGTTGACATTTTATACTGTAATTTCTTAAGGGATTTCTACAAATGCAGATTCCTGAATGATCCTTTTCAGTGCTCAGAAGAAAGTCAAAGCAGTCCTGTTCTTTGATAGATGAACTAACCTGTCACTGCAGCCTTGCTCCCCTTGCCCCTGAAAGATATCTAGAATTAAGTCAATAAACCAGACTTCAGATTTGCAACTGAAAATTAAGCAAGTACTTCTTAGTGAAAGGGACTCATGGGCAGGTGATGAAACATTACACTGACGCCCTGGTGCCAGACGGCCAGTAGCAGCTCTGTGCACTGCTGGGTCACCTCACGCTGCAGATGGGAGCAGGAGTAGGTCTGGGCACGTAACTACGTTTTTCTGAAAGCCCAGAGTGTGAGGTTTAGTAATGGATGGACAGCTGATACTTAAATCAGCATAAGGATTGTTGATGTGAAACTAATTTGTATGAATTCATACTGGATCAATGCTTTGCATCGTGTAGCTAATGTGAGTTTGGGCCAGTACCAGAAGTCCTGAAGACTGTCTCCCTCCTATCACTGATCCATAGTGGGAAACCTTAACCAGCACCTTGGCTCTGAGTCCCGAATATGGCTGGAGGCACAACGTAGCCACAAAACGTCCAGAGGCTGTTACTTTATACAACAGTGTGAAGGGGACACATAGCTTGCACTGACAGAACCTGGGTGCTGCTTCTACCACTCGTGGCCCGCACACTGCATGACCAAAATGATCATCTCTTCTGCACGTCCAAATTCTGGGGATTATTTAGGAAGCTAGTTTATTGGAAGACTGGGACTCCTGTGGCAGATACACAACAATCTTAATTTGATTTGTGTAGAAAGTTCAATTTAGAAACTAGTCATTGTGAGAACCCCGTTTGTTTATTAACTGGGGGCAAACTTTAAAAACAAATTAGAAGTAATGTTTCCTAGTAGTCCTTTTTCCATATTAATGTCGTGTCGATTACTGCATTACTTTTAACTGATAAATATTCAGAGACTAAAAGAAACCAACAAGATGGATTAATTCTCCCACACTACAAACAAAATTTTAAAATATTTTATATAACATAATTAAAAGCTGTTTGTTGTTTTCAGAATCAGATCTGGGGACATGTTAATTGCTTTAAGACAACTGAAGACATGTTGCAGAGGAAAAAAAAATGGGAGGATTCAGATATTTATCCGTAACGTTCAACCTTGTTGGCTAATAATGGTTCCAAAATAAATCCTACCTGCAGAAATCCGGTGGCACCATGCCATAAACATTTATCCTGTCACAGAGCTCTAATGCAATAGTCATTGTGAACCAGCCCGTGCTAAGCCAGGTGTTGGATATCTTCCTGAAAGCAAAAACATAATTAAGTTTCTAGGCTGACAAATAATTCTTGAGATATCTGAAGCAATTTCTGGGCATTTTTTTCATTCTTGTGAAAGGTTATGAAAATTGGGCAACCAAGACTACTTTGCTCATTCATCTTTTAATGATTTTGCTAGTGTCTTCTGTCAGTGGACTAATCTGTGCAGAAACTGCCCTTGCTGTAATTAATTTTGAGCACGGCAATGTTAATATTTAGCTGACCTTTTGGTAAGTTTACTTCAAGTGACTGAAACTTCATGTCCTATATTTATATTCTTCTGCTAGTAATCTGTACACATCTATAATCACCTAATGGAGCTTACACACTAAGTGCTCAGGAAGACGCATCACGGGGGATGAAGAGGGCTGCTTAAAATGCTGCCTCCCACAGCGTGCAGAGGAGCCTGTCTGCTGGAGCGAGAGTTGGCCTCAAGTCATCTTTCCTCCCACCCCATCCATGATTTGGTTTCTAGAAGCTCCCAGCCACTCACTGTGACTGCCGGCAAGAAACTCTTAGCTGCAGCTCTGCCTGTCCCTTGGCCAGCCTGCGAAACCTTCATCCTGGGTGCTACCCCTCTGCCTGCCCCAAGTCCCAGCCCTGCCTGCTGCGACTTCTGAATATGAGTGGCAGTGCTGCAAGGGAGCCTGCTAAGGCAGCTCCTTCCCTGGCCACCTCTGCAAGCTGGGAGCAATCTTTAAAAGCAGCACAACGGCAAAATAGGAGAGATCTCCATGGAACTGTTCACAGATGTAAGAGATTTACAAGCTGTGCTTAAATTTTGATGTATCACAGATTCTTATCTGCAAAATGGCAATAGTAACGTTTCCTCTTTTTGCTCGTCATGGCTGGTCAGTGTGTAAGAGCTGGGTACTATAAGGTTACTGGTTGCCTGGTACAAGCACTGGAAGTCCCAGTCCTGTGTTAAGTTCCTGCATTGTCTGTATACCGGGGGAGAGCTGGAAGTCTTGGAACGGGAGGGTCAGTGAATTGCCAGTGAGGAGCATGTCTTAAATGTGTCGTAAAGGCATACTTAGGGGCGGCCCTACAGGACCAAGTCAGGCGCCTCTCTTAGAAATGGAGACACATGAAGTCCATTATTTGCTCCAGAGAAAACAAGTTGACTCAAAGATCTCCTTTCAAATACTGTTTAAGAAGGAGACAGCAGATCTCCCTTAATGGCTGCTCACTCAGCTAGAAACGTCTCATGGAAGGGAGTTCAAGCTTGTGTCATCTGTGACCCAAAAAGGCCTTTGATTCCTGACGACGGCCTCTCAGTGACCGGCTGCCCTTTCATCGCCTACTGACGTTGAGGCACTGTGAGAGCAAGTGCAGGCTCTGGGATGGCTTGTGGGCTGTGTCAGATCGTACTCAGATGGAACCTACGTTAACCCCATTCCACCACACCTCCATCTGCCTGACACCTGCAGAATTTTGTGACACCCCTCTCCCCAGAAAGCACAGCTGAGAACATGAAGTTCTCATAAGAACAGCCACCTGGGAATCCCAGGTCCTGACCCCAGTTCCAAGGCCATCTTTCACAGTGTTTCCAGTGATAGTGGAATGCACAACAGTCCTGGAAGCAGGGACCTGAAGTCACAACAGCCCCTGCAAGCAAGTGCCAGCAACCACTAATATGTAACTCAGCGGGTAGGAGCTCGCCATGCAGCTTCCCAAGCTAATGCTGAACAAGTTGGTTCCAAGCAGGTTACCTACAGGGCAGTAGGAGGGAGATGGTTTGAGCACTGTCAGATTGAGGAATGCCTTGTACCAAGGTTTCCCATTTCCTCAGTGATTTAGACTATTCAAAAGAAAAAAATAAAGTGGTGGTATCAGTGCTGGCTGGTTAAAAGACACTTCTAAACATAAGGGAATTCTTTAACCAAAAATGCCTGAAGAATGCTGGGGAACCCAGGTAATTTGTCCTGTTCCTTATAGGTCACCTGGTAACGTATGAACTCCTGAAACATATGTTTTCACTGCTTGTGACACGTAAGCTTTCAGGCTAAGCTAGCATTTGGAGAATAACATGATGTAAGCATCTCATTAGGTCCAATTATGGGGCCTTATTTATTTTCTGAATTTGCACTTAAGCTTGGGGGGGGGTGCAATTTGTCACAATGTCATGGCTGGGTCATAAGCTCAGCAGAGGCCTTCAGGCACTGCAAAATACAAAACAGTAAATAATAATTCTTGGCTCAGAATTATTAGGAAAGGGAAGGATAAGGAAAAGCCTAAAATACTTGCTTTCCTGTCACTTGAGAGTTTCTGAGCCAATTAATCGCTAGGTAATTCAGAAACATGTTCAGGCTAAGAGTACTTTGGGGCTCGTACAAGGCCAGTGTTGTAGGTGCCCAAGACATCACATTCCAAAACTGATGGTGCAATTGTATCTATTTAGCCATAACCAAAGTGGCTGGGCTTTGCACAGGTCAGGCAGCCTAGCTAGGTTGGCTGCGGGGTTAGTTTTCTTCTTGCTTACACACACTTACATCATAATCTAGTGTTTTCCATAAATAATATGAGAAAACAAAATTTAAATAAAGTAGCTTAAAAGCTAAACAATGAAATAAAGATTTAAAAACTTACTCGGGTATCACTCTGCCCTCTTTAAATACCACGTCTGTAGGACAGCAGTATAGAAACAGGGCTATGGTGTCCTGCCTTTTCATAAAAGATCTGAACAAGAGTCCAACAAAAGAATACTGTTTTTATACCTAATCAACTGTAATGAAAGAATATGAAGAACTGTCATGTGCTTATTAGGGGAAATTATCAGATATTCTTTCCTATGATGAACCAACACACTGTGCTGATAATTCTGTAGTGCACACTAAATTACAATTAAAGGCCTTTCTGCTCCACCAAAATCTCATTTATAATCTCTTTGGAAATACTCTTCCTGCAGTTATTTCATTTATGCTTCCTTTATCTAATTACTATAATATTGGTTCTGAATCATATTTTCTTAATGCACCCTTATTCAATTATAAAGTTACTTTCAAGTGCAGTTACTTTATAATACCAAGTATATTGCTCTGCAGCCTTTGTCATGCACCATACTATTTAACTAGCAATGTTTTCTGAAGGTTTCCCTTCATTTCGAAATCAGCTTTTTTTTGAATAGCACAATATATCCAATTACATTTTTTCTCATCATTTTCAAGTCAGAAATGAATGGTTTGCTTATTGCAACTTTGCAATCAGCCTTCTCTCTCCCTCCTTTGTTTTTTGCAGGCACTAATGTCAAGAGCTCAGCAGAAACCTCCCAGGGAACAGCAACATTCTGGGCTGTACAATGTTCCATTCCTGCCCCCACAGCTACATAAATTTCCTTCCCTTACAAATTCCTTCCTACCCATGTTTCTTTTCATCTTCCCTCTTTTTCTGTGCTGCCTATTCATTTATTTTCATCTCCCATTTTAGTTTTTTTAGTCCTTCAAGTAGGGTGTATGTGCCCTCTAAAGGAGTGGTTCATACACAGCAGAGCCTGCAATTTCTTAAAAGCAACAGGACCTGTCCACGAGGCTAAATTTTGCTAGCACCCAAGTGCCCTTGATTCACACTGCCCATAACTGAGTTCACTATAAACTTGTTCTAATGTCATTAATGGCTCAAATGCCTTGAGAATATTTCAGGAACCAAGACCGAGCTTGAAAAATAAATGCTTTCATCACATTCAGGGCTGTAGGCCTCTTGCATCTGGATGGGTGATGCAGAACCAGAAAGAGCAGCTTGCCTGAATCTGCACGGCAAGTGTCAGGAAAGGAATGGGATGCTGGCTCTCCACAGCTGAACTGGCCAGACAGAAGCAGAGGAGGTAAACTGTTCCTCAAAACTGGGGACTGCATGTGGTCTGACACTGAAGGAGTAATCCAGGCAGGGAGGGGCAGTGTGCATTCTGGGGCTCTGACCCTTCGGGCTACTGGTGGCCCGTGTTACAGTGCACCTACAGCTTTGTTAACTTCCATGCCTTTGTAAATACTGGACATACAGATAATCCTTTGCACTTTTCTTGAAGTGTTCAAATGCTTAATTCACATTCTCATTTCGCTCTACTCTGGGTTAACAAACTTAGAAAAGACCGTAACGCACCAGAACTGGTAGGGCACCTTACCTTGTTTTCCTTCCTTGTTCTGGCAGAGGCAGAGTCTCTGGCAGAGACTCACGAGCACTGATTCGAGGACAAAGAAAAAAGGACCTTTAATGGTAAGAAACTGGCCAAGTTACTGTGTGCTCTTGTGTTTGTGTGAGTCAGGCAGGAACTTAGTTGTGTAGGTCGATCCACTGTAACTGAACAGAGCTCTGCAGGCAAACCATCTCGGGTATGGCTAGGGCAGCAAATGCCAAGCAAAGACACAGTCACCATCAGCTAAGAGGCTACAACAGTTTCCTCCAACACTGTTTCTGCCTTCATTGTACAGCCCAGAAAACAAACTCCATGCTCTTGAATCCTCCTCATCCGCAAGAGGATCAAGTCCAGCTCCAGGTTTGGTCTGTATATATAGTATTTGTGAAGGTAGACCGTCTCCCCGTGAGTTACTACACAGTAAACCTACTTCTTCATTTGTACCTAAGCAGGGACCCTGTTCCATTTTTACAGCAGTATATTTAATAAGTAAAAAATAGGAGTTCATTAAAAATAAATGTATTTCTTGCTAGGAAGTCTTTGGTTTAAATGCCCATTTTCAAACTGTATGTGAAAATGCTCAAGTCCTGCAGTGGGTCACCTACTACGATTTTGATTTGAAGATCAGCCTACAAGTCATAAACAGTCTCATAAAGATGTAACTATCATAATAACTTTCCTTTTCCCAGTTGGAAATATAAGATGAACTGTTCTGAAGCACCTAATGTATGACTAATGTTTATTTGTTTTACAAGAAGCTTTACAGCTGCAATGTTCCAAGAATGCTTAAATTCAATAAACAGCTATTATAATTCACTGAATGGTGGCATTTCCTCTATAAGAAAACATAACCTATCCATTCTGATTTTTCAGAATCAGTAAAAAAACTTTCAGGTATATTACCCCAAAGTGAGATTTAAACAGCTCCTGCCTCCTTGGCTGTATAAACAGTGCATCCAGATTCTGGTATTCTAAACTGATGAGGCAATACTCCATACAAATTACTTTGATGCATATTTTTTACTTATGGTACAAGTGATGTTATTTGGCATGTCATACCATATTACAACTCATGAGGCAGAGGATTTAATGGGTATGATGGTCCCTCTGAGCAGATCTTAAATTGCTATATATAAACTACATTATTTTACTACTGTATGACATCCCCCAAATGTAACCACATAAGTTCTCACCTGTCTTTTCCAGTTTCCCGTTTAAAAAGGTCATCAAATTGAAGCATCTTGTGGCGAGAAATCATATATGCTTTTAACTGAGGCAGTATCTGATTCATCAGCTGCAGGTTATTATACACCAAGCCTTTGCCATCTCTCCTCATGTAGCTGCTGGGACCCCAGAAGATAAACACAGCACCGTGGCTCATATTTAAGAGTTCATTGCGATTTCGCAAAATCCTCTGAATACTGGAGTGTGCAATGACTCGAAGGCTCGTTTTGTTTCCAACATCTTTTCCATAACCTCGAGTAGGTGCATCATTCATTCGTATTACACACTCTGTCTCGTCGATTCTGTCACCTTGTTTACTTCCCAGAAGGTGTCCAGAGCTGGTTACCAATGCACAACTCTTGCAGTGCATTTTTAAAGGCTGCAAAGACATACATACTTCACAATTAGCTGTAGACATTCTCCCATTCACTACATGACAACTATACTTTACATGTACATGGCATATTTTACAGCAAAAATCTCAGATGACTTTACATAAATCTCTCCCAGCAGTCTTCCCAAATAACTGGGGACACATTACCTGTATATTTTGTAGATGGGAAAAATGTGGTATAGGTGTGTAGCCCTTAAAGTTCTGTGGTGGAGTTAAGAAGTCCACTGTTTAAATCTTCCTTTCCACTGCTGCTTCATATACAGTCACCACAACAGCTTCTATGCAGTTCCCAGCTGCTCAGGACTGTACTTCCACTTGCCATAAATGAGCTATAATTGGAGTATTTTTCATTCTTCCTCTTCCAATTTTTTGCAGGAAATAATCAATCATAAGTCTTCATAAGCACAGGTGTGAATAGCTTTTCAACCTTGAGGTCAGGACATTTTGCTAAGGGAAGAGAGCTAGACCTTGGTCCAGTCCTTCCCCGCTATTTGCAAGTTGGTGCCATAACCTTGCATACCGCCTCTGTGGTTCAACAGTCAGAGCTGGTCATTAATGTCTGCATGTATTTTACATGACAGTGAGTTAGCTTGTCAGGTCATGTATAAAAGTTACACAGTAAAATGGAACAGGAGGTGCCTGTTCAGTGAGTGGCTGACCTAATGGAATCAGGAGACTAAAACAAGCTTTCAGGAAAATGAAAATGCATGATAAATGGTATTACTGAAGTATGCCACCAATATAAGTATCAGTAAGAGGAGTATATAAGTGTATCTGCTGCTCAGCATGAGAACTAAAAAGGGCAGCGGGTTAACAGTGTCCCTACAGTGCTACTTTTTAACAGGAATACAATAAACTGTGAGGTAAAGACTGTTTGAATGTGTGCCTTGGTGGCCCTCCACGAAACAGTATCTTGCAGCATTTAAGACCAGTGACATCAGATTGCAGTACATACAGAGTATCTTACCCTTTCTTTGGGGAAAAAAATAAAAAAAAAAAGCAAACAGACTGAAGGGTGGTTGCTCATTGGTCTGTAGTTCCTTCAAAGGCCATTTCAGTTCATGCTCATTTTGATCTACCGATCTTCTTCCCTTAAGATGTCCACCAGCATTTTATTTTCATCGTTAACCATACCTTCCTGGTAAGCAACAGGCTTGCTTAATTCCAGAGGCTCCAAGTCAGACACACAACACGCTGAGAGCAGTTGTCTCCTGCATTGTGGCACCGGCCTGATTCTGTAGTAGACCGAGGAGGTGACCAGTATTCCTTGGCTCTGAAGAGCGCTCTGACAACGAGGGCCTCAGCATCGTGAGATCAAACCCCGTGGCTCTCCATGGCAGCTCATTGTTCATGCCGTTACAAACATAGCTAGCATGTCTCCAGGTGCAAACCTGGTGGGTTTACTAGCAATGAGAGGAAGTTATGGTGACATATTACACTTTCTATCAACCACCTGTAAATGGAACTCAAATGACTAAATCAATGTGCAGTGAGGCACAGCTTAAAACTCTAAAGCTGAAAAGAAGACATAACCTAAATTTGAGATAATCTCAATCCCCTCTTTGAAGACGCTTTTGCCGCTAGTAACTGAAGTGGGTATTTTACTTCAGTAACTTGGTTTTAATTTTGCAGGTAGTAAGTAGTTGCAGTCTGAGCTTTTTTCTATGAGAACAGCTAATGATGAAGTACTTCTTAATTAAAGACAAAATAACTAAACTATGTAATTCACATAATGATGCAACCAGTAAGCTTTGTATCTCCCATCTTCCCCAAGCAACAAAGTCCCTTTTCTTTCACATATATGGACTGTCATCCAGAGCTAATGATATGGGTAGAAATGTTCATGCCTTTGTGAGCCAAGGTTCCTAATGCAGCATTTACATGCATTTTCCTTTAAGCCTTCATCTGCCACTTTGATGAATTACCCAGCAAAAGGCTCTAAGGTGAACTAGCTGCTCCACCATCATGCTTGGGAAAGCAAGATGAAGTGCTAATGAGGTTAAAGGAAATGTAGTCAGCACCAATGTTAACTCACATGGGTTTGAATATCCACATAGCAAGACATTTTCACCTAAACAATCTCTGCTGGTTTCTGGCCTACTGAGCTACAACTTACTTGTTTCTTTTAAAAGCCTGCCAGAGAATCCATCAATTGTTAGGAAACAAGGGTAACCATCAGTGGAGCTGTGGAAACTTGGGGAGGGGGTTAGGAAGGGAGATGTCAGCATTTGCTAATGATAAACATTAACACCCCCCAAAACATCTGTCCCTGATCTTGTTTGAAAACTGTTCCTCCTGGGAAAAAGTGTTTAGACTGAAACATTCAGGTACTGCCTAGCTACTTCTTGAATGATGCATGGGGGCTGAGCCCGCTGCTCCGGGCAAGTAATTTTCAGTCAACTCACTCAGATTCTTTCAGTCAAAGTCTACAAAACTCACACCTAAAAATTGTCAGAGGAATTCACAGCTAACAGCCACAACATTCTCATACCAGCTGTTTATAATGCTTTGACAATATTGAAAGCAAGAGGGAAAAAAGCTATTGGCTATAATATCATCGCATTGGGAGGCAGCAGTTGCACCAGAAATGTCATCTACTTAAGCAATACTAATGGAGGCACAAGGCAGTTCTTTGGGATTGATGACCAGCTGGGAAAAGTTGATGGCCTGAGAATAACCAGGGGCCATTAAGCCAGAAGAACATTAACTTCACAGAAAGGTCTCTGTTACAGTAATTATTACAGTGATATTTGGGAAAAAAAAGCAAACCCATGACATGAGAGTTGTATTTTAGGTAGGTGATGCAACCCTTACTTGATGAGCCTTGCTTCAATATGCCCAAAAAAGAGAGAGAATGAGAGGTAGGTGAGTTTTATGGCGTCTGTATTAATTACCTTGAAAGGTAACATGGCGTGGATGTAAAAGCTGTTGACATTTAATCATACACATTGTCAATAAGCAGCCACAGTTTCATGTGTACCTGAACTACACGTACAGCACCTTGCACGACATGGCAGAGCATGTGGCTACTTCTACAACGCACATCAGGGATATCAGTACTCAGGGCACTTGGTGAACACACCAAGTATCAGCCAAATACATTGCCCAAATCAGCTGTCAGTTCCAGTCACCTACAATACAGCTGGGGAGAGGGAGAACAGAGATTACAAGACAGGAAGCTCACAGTGCTAGAACCCCAGAAGACAGCAAACTCAGCTGGTGCTTTTCTGGGACAGATGAGCTATCGCAGGGGACTGAAGGGAGCAGGTGAACCTTGCTAGGTTCTGGTAAACCCTGTAATAGCACTTTAGTGGTCATGACAGAGCAGTGCAAGGCTGTACTCAGTTAAGTATCACAGGCAAACTGACTCCTGGCAACTTTCACTTATACAGCTCAAAGCCCGGTCAGTACTGTTGCTATATCCTCTACATCTGATTTGTTTAATATCAACCAACAGACAAACAGAAACAAAAAACAATGCCACAGTCGTTTCTGTATTTTCCAATTTGAGGCAATGTGCTCTGTTATTGACTTTTAAAACTATGTTGTCCAATGACAGAAAAATGTTATTTTCAGACACTTTATGGCTCAAAAAAAAAAAAAAAAAAAATCAATGGAAAAATGTTATTCCTGATTCAAAATATGTTACTCTTAGATATAATTATTTTCTTTGTGATGAAATCAAATGATCAATTTTTTATTTCTTTTTGTGCTTGTAGAAGTCTTTTGATATTAAAGCCAAGATTTAGAAAACAAGACAATTCCCTCCAGTAAAATCAGGAACACTGGAAAACACATACTTTTTTCCTATACTGAGTACTTAATGACCTACTTTCAAGACCCCAGGGTTCAGATCACTCCATTATCACTAGTATAAAAGTTTCCCTTCTATAAAGAAAAAAATGGGAGTGTTTTATCTTAGCAATGATGACCTGGCCAACAAAACAAACAAACGATGAAGATCTTCTAGAGTAAAGACCAGCTCATTAGTGAGTTCAGCAGAAAAAGACCACCTGTCAGTTCATGAACACCAGCTCATACTATCTGTTATCTCGTGTATCTGTTCCTCATAGATACATCTGAAAATATTACAGATGACTTCAAAGTGTATTGGGAGAGAGCAAAAGAGACTGAGAAGGGTTAAAGAATATCCAAATCATTTTGGATGAATGACCTTTAACTAAGCACTTGAGACTGGAAGTGTAAAATATCAATAAGGTACTTGACAGCTATGTTTTTCTCTTGCACTGCAACACCTCTACAGTATTTTTTTAGCCAGTGCCAGCATGCCTGCCTTCTGTTTGATCTGGAATGAAAAGCTATAGGGCTTCTTCACTCTATATTAACTACCTGAACTGTATTACTGAACCGACAACCTCCTCTGCAAGAGCTCCCAACCTGACCGCTAAAGTAAAAGCAGTGGTAGAAATAAGAAGACTGATACATAGGAAAACAAAACTTTCCATTTTCAATTGAATTAATGCACTGTAGGACTATATTAATGGCTGAAAAAGCACACATAAACACTACAAGAGACAGGCGTACCGATTCAGGAGAAAGTGAGCTTATTCCAGAGCAGTCTAGATTTCTCTTTTTGTTATAAAGCAGACAATTTCATTGGTAGGAGTTTCATGTCTCCCCTACCTAGTGCCTGGCCTAAGCACAACAGCCAGATGGTGACACTCCCTGTATGCTACTTCAATATTTGCTTTTTATGTTCCTTGCCTTGTGCAGGGAACTTAATCAGCATTTCATATGTGATGTTAATGAACCCTGTGTTCACCCCATATTCAATATAATTTATTACTTATGGCTTGTTCTTGATTGCTGGGTCATCAGCCACTGGCAACAACTGAGTAATTAATGCATTGCCAGTAATACAGTATTTTGTCCTGGCAGCTTCAGTCCTAACTTTTTACTTTCTTGTAGCTTTGAAGTTTCTCACAAGCTGCTAGCTCAGGACCACTGCTCCACTAGGCTGGCTGCTACTTCCCAGTTCTCCTCTCCCCGAGGCTTTGAGGACAATCTCCCCTGTCACAATGGGCTCCCTAATCTCTGCAGGAGCTCCAGGCATCCCCAGCCCATTGCTGGCACAGCACAAACAGCTGCTCCAGCTCTTGTGAGCCCCTGTCACCCAGCATCGCTCCAGGTATAAAGCTTCTCTTGCCATTACATCCATCCCTCATAAGCAAGCTATACATATTGTTTCTATCGGTGTGACTCCTCCCTTAATACTTTCCCTAGAAGACTGGCGGTTGTAAGGCTAAAACTGCTTTTCTTTGAGAAATTCCCAGCAATCACAATAAAGTAGAATATAAACAATAAAGTAGAATATAAACCCTGAAGCTTCACATTTGCAAAGTAGCTTCTGTTCTCTAAGTCAATGCAGCAAGCTGTGGGGCTCAAGCTGTCTCATTAGTGAAGTACAGCTGTGCACTTCAGAAGTGATTTCCACAATGCAAGTACTCTGGGAGACACGATCCTGTGAAAATAATGCAAGTTTCCTGATAATTTTTGCTTTGTAATATATTGATGTTGGAACAGTGCTTTCATAATAACATGAAAAGAACCAAAAATGAAAAAACATACAAGCACAAAGACTTTGCTTTGCTATTTTTCAAGTCCCATCTACCTGACACACTATGAAATGATGCTCCCAAACTAGTCTCTGAACAGTAAAAATAATTCAGATGCATACTGGAATATTTTAGGTAACACTTCTGTGTATAAAAAGCTGGAAGAAAAACACAGACTGAAACACTTAAAGCGTGAAGAGAGTACTGAACTTCAACCAATTTCAACTTGCTGTGGTACACGCCCTTTTCAAGTCTCCAGGCGTTTTGATTTTGTGGTGCCAAGTTCTGATCTGAGAGATGATTTTGCTTTGACCATGACATTTTCACACGTATGTTCAGATAGGGAATGTAGCTTAATTTCTACACTCTGAATGCCAGCTTAGACTTTCCCCTCAAGTTTCATAAATTTTCAGTCTTTAACCCTCATGCTATCAGGTAAAGAGAGCTCTTAAATGGGGGGGTGGGGGGGTGGGGAAATCCTCTGAGCAAATGCATTTATAATTTTTGTTGAACTACACTTTTGAAATGTTAGCGAATCTGCCATGGAAACAAACTCCATTATCCACTGAACTAAAAGCACCGATTACCTTGAAAACTGTATCCCAGTGACTGATACCACACAAGTAAACAGAAAGGGTTAGGAGATACCACTTGCCCAACATTGTTAATCCTTATCCAAATCCAAACAACAAGTATTTGCAGCAAAACTTTCCAATTCAAGAAAGGTCTGGCAAGTCAGCTCATAAAGATAAATGCATGTCTGTTTAAAAAGATAAAAGATAAAACAAATGAATTTCTTATTATTTCTCTTTGTTCCTTGGGCTGTGGAGCTTGAATATGCAAATGTGAAAACATTAGCATCTTAATTTCCCATTGATTCTTCTGAGTTAATTATATAACTGGACTCTGCCTTCGGATATTTAATAAGTAGAAACAGTGAAATAGCCAAACTTCGGCAAATGCATACATCACACTAGTGATCACAGTGCCCTAGGTTTTATTCCTCCAAGGAATAGAATATTTTTGTTTTCCGTGATACAATACTGATGGGCATCTGCAAAACCTGTAGTAAAAATATAGTAATTCTATTTTCAAAAGGTCCCTAGACATATCTAATTCAATTTCAAAACATGAGGCTCTATTATGAAAAGAAAAATAGAAAAACAAATGCACTCCATAAAGCTTTCACTGGGATAATTTTCTTATAAAAAGTACCATTAAGCACATTAGTCAATGAAGAGTCTTCTGCTTGTGTGAAGTGTTTTCCGGCACATTAACTCTTTTTCAGGGGACTGCCTGCTAGTCAAAGCTTCCATTAGGTTAATTAAAATATGGCTCCTCTCACTAGAAAGAAAAGGCATGAGTTTGGTTACGGGACACTGACCAGCTACAGAAACTGAGCCCTTTCTAGTTACATAAAATACAAGCAGAAGCAGCACAGGAGACTGAACATTAAGGCAACTTGTCATATATGGAACGTATTTCTCTTCTTATTTGGAAGCATGATTACCAGGTGCTGATGTTTTCCCCTAAGCCACCTGAAGTGAATATAAGGTGCAACCTTGCAAATTGTCAGCACATATAAAGCTAAGATTTAGTTTCCATCCTGCATCCTATAAATGCGTCCCATGAGGAAGATAAGTATCAATCATAGGCTTATTGGAGAGGGAGATAGGATACAATGATAACCTGAAGCTATCAACTAGAGTAATGGTCTAAGAAGAAAAAGCAATCTAAGAGGAAAAAAAGAATATCCTCAATGAAAGAACGGGAAAATCAAGCATGAATGTATCATGTTGATGAACATGAGCTGTTATACAAGAGAGAGAATCGTATGAACAATATACCGGCTCTAAAGAAATTGTTATTGCCTAATGTTTATCTTAAAAGGAGTGCAAATAGACATCCATATTACATCCAACTGCTTTTCTTTAGTTCTGCACTAAAATGCAATAAAGCCACAAGCACGGTGTCTTAACTATGCAAATTGTTATCACTGAAGTGTCAGAAAAACAGAAATTATTTCAATGGTCTACAGAAAAGATATTGGACAGCTTAGATTTTTGCTTCAGAAAGTTATCACATCAACTTCTCTCATCTGCTTTGGTATGTTTTGGCAATTCTTTTCAGTTTAAATGTTTCATGGAAATACACCCTCAGCTGCTCTCTCTGCACCTGTCATGTCTGTGCAAGGTTATTTTTTTGAGCTGCAAGTTTTACAGGGTCACTTTTTTTTTATCTAACCCAGCTCTAAAGCTAAGCATGACTGATCCTTAAAGTCTGTGTCTAAGTTTTCAAATTCAAGCATTTGTTTCTTTGTGACACTATTTGGCTCATCCAAATGCATCTAAAGTTTCACTATAACTTATCGCTACAAGGCAATAATGTGATAGCAATTGCAAGGACACACTTGCAAGCCTTTCCAATGGCATCCAGTTTTACCATAACTTCAACACAGCACTCAGAGTCCCTAGAACAGTCCAGATGAAGTTTAAGACCAAATGTCTGATTAAAACGTTACTGATCCCATAGAGAATTTCCTCTGAAATATATTTTGTCTTATATTTCTCTATCTTGTTGAAGTAGACTGAAATAAAAAACAGGGTTCCTCCTTCCTTTGTTACTTTCTTCAAAAATTTTGTTCAAAGGTCTTTCTTTCAAAACCTCAAAAATGTTCAGTTTCATGTTGTTATCTAAGGCCTTTCAATTTTAAAGTGGCTAGCTCCATGTAACCTTCATCAGCTTATTTTATATTAACCCAGACTGCTCTGTATGTTCATACTTCTGCCACTCTGAGCTAACAGCACATCGGAAATTAAGGAACAAAAGCAGATTTTTGAATGTTTGTTGTTTTTTGTTTGGTTGGTTTTGTTGTGTTGTTTGTTTTTTGTTTTTTTTTTTTTCCCTAGAAGATACTGCATCTGAGTTTAAAATGTTTTCCTGATGATGTGTCAGGTTCAACAATACACAAAGTTGTACCACCTCTGCAGCAGGATCCCAAGTTAGCCTCCATAATCACTGGCATATTGACACTAAAGACATGCTGGAAACAGGTCCTGGCAGCAAAACTGGTCAAAACATCCATTTCATTCAATAGCTAGAGAATGCAGAGAGTCACTAGGAGTTTCTCCCATGCACACATGTAGAGAAGAAGAAGAAAGCGTGTTCTGGACTAAAATATTTGTATATTCAGCTTTGGACTAAAACTAGATGAAAACATTTTGAGGACAGATGTTTAAAAATCTATATCTATATCTGCGACTATGTATCGCTATAATTTTAACAGGTTTTGGACTACAATTAAATTTGAAAAATAATCCTTTGAATTCAAGGGTCAGCTCTTTGAGTATTTGGTGTTTTTTAAAGGGTCTCAAGCATTCCAAACATGCCTCTCCAATTGTTTACTATTATCACAGTCCTGATCAGGAGACAAAAATAAACCAGTAAACACATTTATCTAACCAGGATGTTTGTATCAAATCTATTTGTCAGTGTGCAGGTTAAAATGAAATTAAAAACTCGGTGGATGGAAACATTTAGCACTGAAATGCACCTACCACTGAGTTAATTAGACAATCACGTAGAAGAGATGGCATTCTGTCTGCCAAAGTGGCATTGCTTCTCCAAAGGGATGCTCTTCAATTTATAGCAGAACATCAAAACTATCTTCTGAGTAAGGCAGGGACAAATAAGTCTGGGTGAAAAGGATGAGGTTAACTGGAATCTCTGGAGGAACCAGTGGAAAAGGCTGGCTGGAGAGAAAGGAAGGTCTGTCTCAGAGGAAGGTACCCTGAGCTGCAGGGCAAATGAGAAGAGGGAGTCCTTGGAAAAACGAGCCAGGAAAGAGCTGATAGCAAGTCAGCTAATTACAGTGAGAGAGGGGGTTTGACCTTGCTAGAAGTAGACTTAAGTCTATTTCCGTATCTATGCACTTCACAGACATTTATAACTGTGCAATTTCTTGTGGCTGTGACACATAAATGCTTTTATTTATGTTTTACTGTGAAGTATGATTCCCAGGCACTTGGCTAGCACTCTTCGGTACTATTCCTTGTTTAAAGATATAGCTTATATATAACTAAGGAGATGATCTAACTTAAATCCACAGTTAACCACTCCATTTGGTCAAGGAATTTGAAGTGTAGAAGGGTGTGCCACAGAGAGTATGCAAGCAGTAGGTTTAAGAACAGATACCACAGAAATCAGGAAAAAAGGAATCATCTTTTAGTGAGCAGCAGCAGAAACAAAACCTTCCTGCAAAGAGTTGAAATGCAGAGTACCAGAGTCCCAGGGGATTTGTGGATGCTTTATACACTTTATCTACTTTTTATTTCACGTTACTAGTCCTAAATTGTACTCCTTGGATGTGATGTACATGTCATTTTGAAGTGCATTTTACCTGGTAGTGACATTAAACAATTCCTGCTCACTTATTCCTGAGTTGGGGAGTGTATTTCACTGAATCACTCTTTGGATCCATTTCACAATGGGAACAGGATTCAAAGAGAAGTAAAAACAAGACAGGGGGGGAAAAAAAAAAAAAAGGTGGATAGCATTGCTTTCTTTAGTGATACAGAATGTACATAAAATTCAGCCCAAAATACTATGATAAGATGGGTGATGGTGGTGGTGGTCATGGAAGAATTACGAGAAGAACATAGCATCATGACCAAGAAGTGCTAGGCTGCAGAGGTTTTTCAATGTCTTAATCTTTCATTGTTTCAAATCACTGAATGCCTTGACATATAACTGATACCTGTCAGCAGGAAATTTTAAATTCTGTAACCAGTGCTTGCTTTTCAGGTCTCTGTACCACACCTGGCTGTAGCCCAGGATTCTTGTTTCATGTGAATGAACTTCTGTCAAACAGTTTCTTCAGAGCAATAGGCATATTCTAAAGTAGTTTTTCTGCACTGGACATGTAGGTCATCTTTCCAGCTTTACTGTCCCAAATAATGCTCACCTGCCTAAACAGCATTTTTGACAATCTCTAGAGACACAATTTCAAATCTCAGGAAAGAAGGCGGGGTATTTTCTTCTTGCAGGGGAGAAACACCAAAGTGTTGACAGATTTTTGGATGGGAATCTTTCAGTAGAGAATTAAAAAGACCAGCTACTCATCAGGTGTAACTGCTTCACTCCACCGAAGAAAGATGCAATCAGGTGGTTCATCCTGTCTTTACTGCATGGCCCCTGAGCTGCCCGCAGGGGCTGCCTCACACTGGAGCAGAATGGGCCAGAAGACTCTGCCTGCAGCTGCCCAAACCCCACTGCCTCGCTGGCAGGGTGAGGTGGTACCCGTCTTTCTGCTGCCCACATATATCAGGAGGTTCACGGAAGCTGCCTGATGTTTTTTCACACTCTTGGCACACGCTCAATGCTCAGCAGTCGTGTCCACCTTATTGCACGCACCCTGTGCGGGTGTAACATCTGACCCTGCAGCATCCCCAGCAGGGCTCTGCACTGTGTCCCTGTACCTGCTCCGTCTGCTCTAATCCCCCACTGTGCCCACACAAGGCCACCCACAGCCCCACTGGCTTTCACGCTGATCTCACAGGGCTGACATGCTGCGACAAATACATCTGCGGAGGACAGGGCAGGGCAGAAGGGACATAGACAGCGTGGGAGAGGCAAACACAGTGACAATCTGCCAGGAGATGGCATGAGAGCATAATCCTGACTCCGCCTGCCCAGTGGCAGGCATGGTAAAACCACAAGTGTCCAAGCCACCGGCAAGGGAGAGCCTTTGAGGACAGCTGGCACCTTGGTATACTAAAAACCAGTGTGAACAAAGTGGGAATTTCACCTTGAGCATGGCTGTGTCTGCACTGTGTCAGGCCTGCCTATTTCCCAGATTTGCACATCCAAAGAGAAAGCAACATATTCTCCCAGGAGGAGCCTCTGTCCTGAAAACCCAACTTTGAAGAAATGAGCAGCCAAACTCCACTGACATGACAGCATTTAATTACAGCTGGAGCATGGTGCAGATCTTTCCCTTTCTGCCATGTGTTCTGCTTCCCAAAACACAAAAAAACAGCAATGGTGCAGGATTTCTACCCCTCAAAAATAATAATCACACTACAGCCCTACTATTATAATTAAACAGAAATTAATTACATTCTATAGAAGGGGACAGGTTCTGAAGGCTTAGCTGGGTTCCTTTTTAATTATTGTATAACATTGTGAACACAGCAAAAATCTTCTTTTTAACATGCTGAACGCGCTGGAGTTTTTGTTTGCTTTAACAGACTGCAATGGATGCTACATTTGCATTTAATTAAAAAATAAGTTATTAAAATAGTTTATTTTGGTTCAGTATGTATTTGTTGAGCAGTTGGGAGATTTCACATCAGAAATGAGATTTTTTTTTTTTTTTTTGAATCAGTATCGAGCAATAGACATCTGGGAAAGCAAATAAAAAGAACAGATCAATGTATTTTCCAAAGTAAGCTTTTTAACATTTGGTCCTGCCACAACCAGATTATTTTTGAATATTCTCCATTTCCAAAGGACTCAATCCCTATCCCAAAAGCTAAACAGAACGCTACCTTTTTGAGAGGAACAAAGTAACACAACCCCAGAAACTGGAATGCATGAAAAAACCTCACACCAAGTATGAACTACCCTCCAGCCAACAGTGATATGAAGAAACAACTCCTGTGAGTGGATGGTACCATCCCTTCAGCTACATTTCTAGCGGCATGGCTGGCTGCATGGATGTAGGATGGGTCTGCCGAACCAGGCAGAGCATTTGGGAGAAAGAATTTCTAATTTCTAGGTCCTGAGGAGCCTTATACAGGAATCAGGCAAAGATTCCTGCAGATGCAGAAAAAGAAGCGTAGGCATCCAGTTCACTTGAAATTCAAATGAGGAAACAGTGAGTTGGTTTATGTGCTTTCAGGGTTAGGCAGCAGCTAAGCAAAGAAATTTTGAAACTGCAGTTTTACGTTTAGGTTTAGGAGTAGAGCTTTAATTGGGTTAAGTCTTGCTTTACACACCAAAGCTCTTCATGGGATCAAACTCTGTGGTCCTCTATTTAATAAAGTCCTAGGGAGCCACTTCTTTGGAGCCACATACCTGATTCATCACTCTTTGGAAGGCTACAATAAATCTGTCACGGAGGCCTACTAATTGCTAGTAAATCACCAAAGTTGGAAGTGTCACAAGCATATCCAAAAAGAGTAAAAGTGAAGACCAGAACATTCAAAGAGCTCTGGGGTGAAATTCTGTCACTTTACAGATGAACCTGTAATCTATGTGAAAATAAATGATGTATAATGATTACTAAATTTGAAATCAAATCTTCACATGGGGACAATTCAATAAGGTTAGGTGATTATAGGACTATGCAGCAGCATCAATTATGGAGCCAGAAATAGTCTCACGTCCCTCAGAGGCTACAAAAATTCTGCATTGCTTTATTCACCAACATCAGAGGACATTCACTTTCATCAAATAGTCTGGGGGTTCTCGTTTGGAAGGAAAAAAAGAACGAAAAAACGGAAGGCATGAGCCCAAAAATGACTGGCAATGATCCTAACTTATCATCTGAACTACCATTTGCTCTGCCAATTGATGGGAAATGAAGTGTGATCAATTCTAGTCCATTGTACATCGTTCCCATTGAGTGACCTGCCAAGTCCTTGATTGAATAATTAGTTAAGATATCGATATCTGCCATTTTGCACAATGCTCTCAAGACAAAGCCCTGAAGTTTTCATAAAATGGACAATTACAGCATTATCTATAACTTGACATTTTCTTTCACATATATGACTACGCCTTGATATTGTCAAAATATGGAATAAAAACATAACAGTACATAAGAAGTACTAAATCCAGAAGCATGAAATCTAGAGATCAGTGCAACCCCTGAAGTAATACAACATATATTTTTAATCTTACAGATGGATAATAAACTGTATCAGAAAGGATTAAATCTGTACTCCTCATTTACAATAGTTCACTTTAAGTAGCACCCTATTTTCCATTCTGAGTATCAAGGGAAACAGAGCTAACTCAGGTACTCAGTGGTGACTGACAGCAATGCTGACATTTTAATAGCAGCTACTGTTTAAGAGCACTATCACTATCCTGTGATTCTTAGATAAAGATTTCATCTACTTTTGATGCAGCAGAGCTCTACAGCCCAGGCAATCTGCTGTTAGGGCACATGAAAAGGTGGGGGTTTCTTTACTCCCACCACCCAGTCCCACACTGGGTGTGTAACAAGCTGTTCCAACACCATAAATTAGACAAGGCAAGGCACTGCCCGACATTATACTTTACATTACAGTCCCAAGTCTGAACCGCTAGCAAACAGGGACACTACATTTACTTTTCTCTCTCAGACACAAATGGTGTTAACTTCAAATACAAATCAGTTATTCAGTGCAAAAATGACACATGACTTGTAAACTGGGCCCTTTATAGGTACCTTGGCATTTCTATGTTTAGTTCACACGCATGGATGTAGTTCCCAAGTATCCGGATGCCATAGCAGTACCTAAAGACACCACTTCTCCCCAAACCATTCTGCTGCAGCTTTGGGTGTGCTCACCACCTCTCCCCTTAGTTCTCGGATCTTTTCCCCTCTTATCTGCCAGTGAAGAGCAACAGAAAGGGAAATGTACAAACTGAAAATGCAAGTGTATCATCTAAAATGCAGGAAAGTGCTAATGGCTTACAAGGCAGAAACAGAGAAATCATGTGAAAGAGAAAATATTCTACTCCACATCATGGGTGACTAATTTCTTCCCACACTATGTTGTAATAAATCCTAGCCTTTGCTAAAACAAGAATAGGAAAGCTCTTTCCCAGAGCTAATAAAGACATGCCCTGCTTAGTGCTCACCTTAGTGTGCATAAATGGAAGACATTTCTGGTTTGCCAGGTAGTGGCACCTCAGATAACCCAAAGAAAACAGATTCATCTTTCCTTCTGGGCTGACAGCACGTTAAAAGCATAATGCCATAGCTTGGTATCCACAAAAGGCTTCCTTTGGACACTATACCAGCTATATCCTAGGTCTTTATTTTTCAGTTGGCAGAAAATACCATACCAGTGTGGTCCTAGCGCTTGCTGGCTGATTGTTTTCCGATCCCTGCGCTCGACAGGTGTGTGTAATAGCTGGGACGTGCTGCAGTGTTTGCTATGGCTGCTGCTGTAGTGCAGTACTTTGCATAACACTTTGAAGTGAATGCTTCCTAAGAGAGGAAATCTGCATTACAGAGGCAGCACTTGTATCACAGACAAATTCAAGTCCGATGTGTATCTTTGTACTGCAAACCAACTTTTTCGTGCAACTCTCCATCAACAGGATTTTCACATTAGGGAAGTGACACAAGTTGCACTCAGCGCCACCCTGAATTGCTTCAACAGTATTTGCCTATGAAGGCTGTGCAAGCTCTGTGCAGTGTGCAAACTCTTACTGTGAAAATGTGAATTACATATATATATTTACTATTTGCAGATGAATAAAGTCTGAAGCAATCTGGTTCTGTGCATTCTGCATGTCAAAACAGCTTTCTCTCATATGTTCTGAATGATGCCTTTTAATCCTATTTGAAGACCAGTTATCCACCATTATCTTGCAGTATTTTGAAACGCGTTTGTCCCTCCTCAGTAAAAGACTGGAATGACCAACTCAAACCCACAGACAAAACACTATCTTCATCAGAAATAGCTACATATTTCCTGTGTTACCTATGGCAGTTTGGGTCTTAGTAGTTGGTCAGCCTCTCTTCTTTTCAAGAACAAAAAACCTTATCTGTCGTTTTCTACAGGGCTTAGCTCTGGTGAGTATTAATTAAGCACTGTGAGTATCACAGTAGGAAAATGCCTCCTTTCTCCCTGCTAGCAAGACTAGTAGCAGGGGGTATATAAAATATAAAATAAAATATTCTACTCTTTCCAGATTAGCCCAAAGCACAAACAAGTACTATCATTCTCTTTGTTCTTCTTACCCAGAGCAAACGCTACATCAAGTTTGAGAAAGACAGTTCCATCTTGATGAGCAAATTGGCTCCTGGAATCAATCAATTTATCCAAGAAGAAGTAGGATGTCTAGACTTTTACATTTGTGGAAATGGTTACTAGGCATTCAGTAATAACGACAACATGATGGGCTGACAAGACTTGATTTTCCTCTGAGATTGGAAAATTCTGATTCTGCTTGGCAATAAATGTAAATTATTTACAGTGTAAAGATTTGGTAGATGCCATGCAGTTTACTGCATATGGGTGTATGGAATTCTTATATGCCATAATTGTGCACTATATATGCATTGATAAAATTAATAGAAATGCAGGTAGAATGTTTCTATCTTGAATAATTTTCCATACATTAACCATTCATCTTAATATTATGTCTTTTCTTATCTAATTATTTTATTGAGAATTGGTGGGGGTTTAAATTCAGCTAAAGCTTACCGAATGAAGGAAAACTTGTAGTTGTTTAGCAGGTCATGTAAAAATTGGATAAAGAAGCCTCAATACTGCATAAGATGCCAACAGCCTCCAAAATAACATTTACTAAACAGATCTTCACAAGCAGCAATTTCTATTTACTAAAGCGGTAAATGGAGTCTTGCAAAATCTCAAAGAATTAAACATTCTCTGTGAAAATTGGCCATACAGCTTCACAGGAGGTTCCCCTTTATCCAGCATCAGTTAAATTTCACTGTCTTCTAAGAAGGAGATTAAATTTCCCCTTTACAACTCTGTTTCCAACTGTCTAATACACTTCAGCAAGCTTTCAAAAGCAAGCTGGCATCACTGAATTCTCTCTCATATCCAGGCTGCTTCCTTTGCACCAAGCTTCTCCACTCACTATTTTTTCATTATTTTTTTTTTCCTATCTTTCATGGTTGCTCACTCCCCAGTATATCTTTATTTTCTAGGCTAAAAACTCTATGCCACATATATGCCACTGCAGTGATACAACATAAACAAAGCACATATGGTAAATTAAGAAAGCATTTGAAACATCCCTGAAATTCATTTTGAAGGATGAAGGGAGCACATCAAAAATGGAGGATGCGAATGTGAATTTTAGGATGTTATAAAAATCGCCTGGGCACACTATAGATTTCAATCTTTTTTCTGTTTCTTTGGTATTTGCTCTTAGCATAAGGTTACCAAAGGCTTTGTATGGACAAACTGCAGCCTATGGACAGTTTATAAAATGTATTTTCTGTATGTATTTGTCACTTGTTAAAAACCTACAGCTGTTACTTTAATAAAGCATATTTTGGTAACTTCAATAAATTTACAAGTTCAGGGTCTACATTCTGTAGATGCAGGTCTTTTGTAGATATAGGTATTTTTTTCTCTCAAGAATACAGTGACAGTTGCTTATGACTTAAACTTGCAAATTAACAGCATTTCTGGACCTTAGTAGACAACCTTCCTTTCAGAGACCTCGTAAGGCTTTTCTTCACTTGGGCATCACCAAGTGAGAAGGATGAATTACTGCATATAGTAGTCTTAGGCTGATGATCTGTTTACTCTTCTTACCATATTGCCAATTGTTACAATTTTATTAAATATTTCATAATATTGCATGTTTTTATTAAATCTCTAGCTCTCAGAGTGATGGGATTAGAAGAGAACAAGTTTCTAAGAGTGGCTGAGAAACTGGAAAGTGTAACATTAAGTACACAATGAAACTTCAAAAGCAAATAAAAAAATAAACTCCACATATAATATTAGTATTTACAGCTTATGATTTTTAAACTGTATTTTAGTTGGACACAATTTCTGATTGTTTAACTCCAACAGTCTGGAGCTATGATATCTAAGGAATATGTGAAGAATGGTCTTATACGCTCACTTCAGACTCGTGTAGTTACCACAACTGAGATATTGATGCTTAATCTGTATCTACTCTCTACACAGAAGTTTTGAGTAGTCCTAACTGGGAAGTGTTGCATCATACTCTCCTCTTTAAGTCTATTAGTATCAGTATGCCACATGTTTCAGCAGGCCTATTCCTACTCCCTCCCTCTCAAACAGACACACTAGAGCCTCTATTTGCTTTACTCACCCCACCCTAGCAACAGACTTTATTGTGCAGTTTCCCCTCCACTTCTCCTTCTGAAGAACAGGTGACTAAGGAGTCACCTGCCATATGTCCTGGTAAAAACAGTAAAGTCATTTGGACCACTCTTGTCCTCTATGCTCTTGACTTCCTTCCCAGAAAAACCCAGCGACTCTTAAACTCGTTCTTGCAGGCAACATTTCTGCTGACTGTGGGAGAGTGAATTTGTTGCATTTCAGTCTCTCTGTCCAGTTCTTGGCACTCACATACACCTCAGAGTGACAATGTGAATGAAAGGAAATTTAAAAAAAAAAAAAAAATTGAGTGAGATTGTAACTGTCTCACAGAAACGCTCAGCAAAATCCTTCATGCTAAATGAGAGAGATGTTACAAGCTGCCTTAAAAATTGATCCCGAATGAATGAGTCACCTTCTTAGTAAGTAAGACTTGGCAGGACTGATTTGCATCACAAAGCCACCACTGCCTTCTGACATCCTGAAGGCATTGTCAGTGAAAAAGCCAAGGACTGAACAGATATAGATGCAGATGAAAATCACTCACTCCTAGGGCAGGCTTTAGCTGCAGAGCTAGCCTGAACTTTAACTACTGCTCCCTACCACTTTCTTACCCACACAGGAAAGCTTATGATCTGTCTCAGAGGATGCTTTCAGCTTGTGTTAACACAGTGAGGGAAGTACAGGCTTAAGCCCTGATGTTGGCTCTCTCCATACTGGCAATCTACCTACTTACATGCAACACAGGGGCCCATCATTCACACATGCTATTATTTCCCAAGTGTTACTGGACAGTTAACTAGGATGAGATGCTGTCGTTCTCCGGCACAAATCCTAAATCTTCTGCAGTGAACTGTGATCATCAAGCTGCTGGAGCAAAGATATGCCATGAGAGGACACCATGGCTTTCATTTATGTAACTTCATCTGGCATAGAAGAGTGAGCACCTTCTAAAAAGCTCTTCCTTGCTTAGGAGTAAATATGTAATATTGTAATTGTAATTTACCAACAATCCCATTATTACACTGAAGCTAACTCCATTTAAAGAACTTTCAACCTCTAAAGGGTTTCAAGCAATTCCCAGTAAATTTTGATGTCTAGATATGTCAATAATTTCAGTCTCTTAAACAGCAAGAATAATCCGTCATGGGAATAATACTGCATTTACCAAATGTATGCAAATAAGTCTGACTAACAAAAAATATCAGTTTGAAAACAAAAAGACAAATACTACTTGGATTTATCAGTATTAAGCACCATTTTGCCACATTTCCTTTGTTTTGTACCAGACAAACTGCAAAAGTGTGATTTCTTCCCAAACCAACAGTCCTGCTGAGCTTCACCTTTTACCCCAGTCTCTTCACGAAATTCATTCCAGCTTCTGAGTGTGACAGGTATGCAGCAATATATGCTTGGTGATGAGCATTTGTGACAGCATTTAAGTTGACCCAGTTTTCAAGGTAGATCATGTATCTTAGTGGAAAAAAAAATCCAGATCAATGAATAGGATAGGAATTCTATTATTACATTATTGTCTCTACCGTCCCCTCCCAAAGAGAAAGAGAGGCACTTTTCATCTGTATTCAGCCTCTCCTGTTCTTAGGTCCTTTTTATTCTACAAGCGCGTTATTGTTATAGCAAAACAAGTATATTATGCCAAAAAAGCAGTCCTAGCAGAGATACAGATATGTGGCAAAGAAGTTCTTCGTACACCCCCTCACAATCAAGCTAAATTCTACCAGATTCATGGGTACAAATGCATCTACACTACAGTCTCTTCTAAAACCACTGTGCCAGTCTGTGAGCACACCTCTTCTCTCTCGACACCTACAGGGCTCCTTAGGATACGTCTGGCATCTGATTTCCTCCCTTTACCAACAACAGTAGCACAAACTTATTCCCATTATCCACATCCTAAAGAAGCCAGCAACCTCCACTGCCACTTCAATAAGGCATTCCCCTCAAAAGTTCTAGAAATTCCTATTTCTTTAGCCTTTCTTTTTGACAAATAAAACAACTAGACCTGGTCCTCCTACTGACCAACTACAAAATCAGACTGACCAGTAAAGCTTCCTTTGTTCACTTCTCTGCTCTGCTGTCACACATGGGCACACTTGCTTGCTTACTATTAAATAGGAATTTCATATTGCTATTTGCAGTTCTGCTTCTTAAGTGCTTTCTACAAGCAAGAATAATGGTAGTTTATTGCTCTTGAGCCAAGTATTCTCTGGTCAAAACCAGAAAAGCAAATATAAAATCCCTTCTCCCTCTCTTCCACATAAGATTTGTTTAATAAAAAGGTTGTTTTGTTTTTCTCCCATGTCTCTCTGAGCACCTGGGATCAAAATGTTGAGCTAGGTTCTTTCTTATATCACAGAGAGTAATTAGGATACTGCACTCTCTGCCAGTTGGCAACCTGGTTGATGAGGAGTAAGGCAAAAAAATAATTCAAAGTTCAATACTCCTTTCCATCACTTAATTCAAAAAACAGCCAAAGGAAAAGAAAATCTAATATGAAGAATGAGAAGAAATAGTGAACAGAGACTGTACAACATGCTTGCCCAAAGGTTAAAGAATTTAGTCCATGCTCCAAGGACTTTCACGAGTTTAATGCAAAATAGTCATTGTATAATATGCAGAAAGAGGAGCAGGGGTTGAACCAAGCTCTCCCCAGCATTCGGCTTGCTCTCCCACCTGCTCAGTTCAAAGTACTCTGACGCCCACATCAGTTTGTCATTTAGGATTGTATCCTTAGAGAAAGAATTGTAAATCACCTCGGACCAAGGAAGACATGAAGGTTTTGCCTTCTGCATTCTATATAAGCATTCTAACCCTCTTCAGGGCAGAGCAGATGACCTTCTTGGTTAATCAAGGATGGTTTTTTTGCAAAGGTGACCTTGATCTCTGATTTCTGAGAGAAGGGCGGAGATATTTATTTCAGAATCAGCATTTAGGACAGCATGAAGGAAGGTGTTTCTTCAGAGGCGTGACTAAGCATGAAGACAAGATATTTAAGACATAACCCCTCACTCATTGTTTTCTATTATCTCTTGTTTTCTTTGGGTTTTTGTTTAGTTTTTTTTCCTGAAGTAACTGTATACTGTCTTAAATGTATGTTAATGGCTATGTATTTACTAAATACTGCATAAACCAAGGAGACTTGGCTTTTTATGTGCATACAGTTATACCTCCAAGTCTTAAACAGTATCTATTGAAATACTTAGGATCTTCAAATATATCATTGTGTTTTACACATTTGATTCATAGACATTTCTGAATGCAATACAAACTCTTATTTTCAATAAAGAGAAGATGTTATTTCCTATTTCCTGCAATACAAGTCCAGTGCAAAGCATGGCTGTGGTTATGTAACGTGTTTTTGTGTTTCTTCCATGCATCTCTATCTCCATCACTAATTTTGTAATTTCAAGTAAATCCCAATGAATATCTCCTGTGAGAATATGAAACACTGTATTCCCTTCACATTTACAGGGAAGCATAGATACTGCACTGTTTTTCCTGAACATAGATTTGAACATGTTCTTGGCAGAGAAGTGTCCACCTTATTGATTCAAACAATATCTGAGAGGCATCAAAACTGCAGCAATAGTTTAGCTGCTAACATGAATCACAAACGCTTTTTCAGCACATTTGAACTGAGATCTTACTGCTCTGAACACTGATACATAAATACAGTTATCTGACATAATGTAATTTCAGAGCAAAATCACATCAGTGCATTGACTTAATACCAGGTTCTATATGAGAGTCTCATATACTTGGCTGATTACTTAGAAAGTGCAGCCTAAACAATCTAAACAAGGAAAAAATATCTAACCTATAGAAAATAAGATGAATAAAGTTATTAGACAGATGCACTCTGAGATTTCAATTCTGCTTCAATTCCTGTTTAGCAGAAGTTCATTAAACTCCTACATCATGAGTCTGACCTAGAAAAGCAAATAAGTACTCTGTTATTCCCTTTAGAGCCCTGAGTTACTAATAAGGAATTATAAATCTCCAGTCACTTTGTCAAGCAGCCAAATACATCCCAAGCGAAACCCCACTGCAAAGTTCGTAAAAATGAGACCAATTGAAATGCAAGACTAAAAACGTGATTTTGTTTTATAGACCATGAATTAATACCACATTGTTTCCGGTTTTGTGAACTACAAATATGGACAAGTAAGAATACAGAGCATACAGCCACCTTCACCCACCTAAGTCAACTCTTTCACTGGCCCTTGTTTTTCTCCTCCTTGAAAACATCAAATTACTGTACTTACATAGCACTATTCATCATAGATGCTTAAGATTTTTATGAAGACAGATAGGTAGTTTAGATGTGGAGAGACTCGGGAGCAAATAATCATAAACATTCACACATGCCTCAGCTAAAGTCACCAAGCAATCCAGTGATGGATTTGCTAATGGGACCATAGCATCCTGGATCAACCTCCAGCTCCAAAATCCACTGTGTATCGTGGGCACTGCTCCAGCAACATGATAAGCATATATTACTAGAAATTTATGAAGAATCATATTGAAGATATTTGCTGAAACAAAGCCACAGTCCTTCTATGCATAGGGTGCATTCTGCACTCTGCTGGAAAATCTGACTCACTGATAGTCCTCTTGGCTTCAGCAGGTCTAAGACTTTTCATTCCCTTCTACATGTTTCTTGAAAATCTGCTTTGGATTTGTTAATCCATTTGTTGGATGACCTCAGTTATTCTATCCAGGCTATGTTAAATATAGTAGCTTGAATTGTCATTACCTACAGCGATTAAGCCTATAATTAGATCCCCTTCAATGTCTCCTTGACTTGCAAATGCACCCCTCTAACCTTGCCTGATGCTGTTTTACCATTTGACCCTGAAATATCTCTGGTTGCTTTCCTGGTGCAATAGTTTCAAAGTCTCTTTGAAGTAATCTGGCCAAAAAGCTGAACACTAGTTCTATATAGTACAGCGAGAGTTATTTCTAATCAAGTTTCTTCTGCCTGACTACGAAAGACCTAGGGCTCATCTACAAATTATCCTACTGCAGTTTATCCCACTGCTTTTGCAGCTGTCCTTCAGAGCACAGCTTTGCCTGTAGAGCATTCTGAATGCTGCTGAAACTTCAAAATATGCAATTGCACATGTAAACATTGGTTTAGGCAGGAATTTGGCTATATTAATAAGACCGGTGAGGTCAGCCCTTCACATTGCAAAGCTCACTCATTCTGCCATGAGGAAACCTTCGCAATGAGGCCGTAAAATCCCTGAAGTCCTGCCTGCTCCCAGTAACAAAGATGGCATGTCTTATCCACAAGAGTCATGTTCAGAACATGACTAAACTTTCCCAAGTTTACTGTCCACTTGGCTGCTGCTTTCTGAGGACAGAATGTTCTGTACTATGTATATTCTGCATATACTCTGTAAAGCAGTTTGGGACTCTGCGGTATGAAAATAATTTAAGGTAAATTATAACATGGCTTCACAATTTGAATTATTCCTGATGTATTTGTCATGCTGATTTTTAATTCTCTATCCACCTCTAAAGCTGAGATGGCACCATTAATTACATAGCTGGAACACTGTACCTGTATAAAAAAGTGAATGAAAACATTAAATTAAGATTGCCTCCAAGAAACTGTTGCTTAGTCTCATTAGCAATACTAAAGTGCAGTAATTGAAATGCATGCAAGAAGCTGTTTATTCAACTGGCCAAGAAATGTGACAGTTACTAAAGGCAATCTTAATCTACACAAAGAGGGGGTTAATTAAAGATATGCAAATAATTTGTTTGTTTCTGTTTCAAGCTAGAAAGTACCTACTGTTCCATTTAAATAGGTGATGAGAAGACAATGGATCCTCTGGAAGATCACAATGAGATGTGAAATACATTGTACAACGGGTGTTAAAAAATCATGTGCTAAAATACAATGAACTCGGAAAACAGGAATTAAAATCTGGTACACTTGGCCCAATTTGCATGTAATTTAGCATCCCACTGGGTAAATAAACGTGTTTTGTAACTACTGACACCTTCACATCAAATTCAGAGACCAAGTCACTGAGGGGGTTTTCCAGCCACACACAGTGTTTCCAAGACAGCATGTCACAGTCTTTCCAGCTCCGACAGAAAAAGACAGACATGGCTTTGGGCTGTGGGAGAGCTGATATTTTACTGTTATATGGTTAAAACCAGCTAAAAATTCACCAATTATTCTGTAAACTGAAGAGTAATGCTAGCAACTGGACAGTCTGTGTCTCCACTTCAGGCAATTTAATATCTCCTATCTTTTATTTTCCTTTACTCACTATTCCATAAAATGCCAATAAATCCTCCTTTTCTTTAATCTAAGCTTAATTGGGTTTTTGGCTCTTATCTGGGGAAATTACTTTTTCGCATTCCTGAGGGAAACAGAACTGTCCTCAGGAGTGCTGAACACCACAGTCAGCCTACCGGTCAAGGGCAGGGGAAAAATTGTTATCTCCTTTCAAGGAATTGCCTCAGAGGGGTCAGTAGTATCATTATGAACAGAGAAAGGGCTAAATTGAGGATACAATGCACCATCGGGGAGTTAGATACACGTAATAGACTACTGGTAGGGAGAGGTAGGATTATACACAAATATGATAGGAATAAGATGGATATCTTCAAAAATATTTCAAAAGTAATATGTTCACTGAAATATAGTGCACATGCAGAAGTCACATAATTTTAATTATAAAACTATAATTAAAGCAGTACAATTGTCCTAATATGGATGCAGACTTAGAGGTATAAAGGTGTTTATTCCATGATAAACTAGTCCTGGAAAACAATAATAGAAGGCATTTCTGGGATAAGGCATCTTGACACTATACATCTATGCCCATGGCAGAAGACAACTATTTCCATTAGGGATGTGAATATAATAGACGTAGACCAGTCCCAACAAAAGAGGGCAGATTTTAACAGAAATGGGGGAAACAGAGTTTTTGATAAAAAGAGCATAAAAAAAAGTTATGTTTTGTTTGTACATCAAAGGCACACCATTATCAACAGAAAGGAAAACTCATTATCCGTTGATGCCCTCCTCAGGGTTTGCACATACAGACTTACCACTAATAGTTCTCCGCATTGTGTAATTATAGAAGATGGTAATAGATCCACAGTTTTGAGGTACTTTCAATGGAGTTACCTCTTTGCAAGTTTGAGCCTAGCATTTTTATTATTTTTGCTGCTTTGTATCACTGTGCTGCTTGAAATATTTATTCAGAGCATTTGTGTTCCAAATATTTCCATTTACAGAATACAATTTAATGTATAGACAGAGCAGAAAACTGTCTGCTTCCTGACAGGGCTGATAAGAACCAAAATGTTTACAACGTAAAACTGTCTGAGAAGCAAAGCAACAGACCTCTGCAGGACAGGTGCTCAGACAGGAATATCTACTAGTAAATCTGAAATGTCTCATGCTGACAGAACCATCCTACCTGCTATCCAGAAACATTCCTCTGAAATACCAAAGTAACTCACAAGTACAACCCAAACTATTTAATTTAAAAATACTACATCTTCCCCTACTGTGGCCAGATATATTCTGAACACCAACATATTTGAAACATTTTGCTGTGACACCAACATACATGTACTTTTTTTTAAATCCTAGCTGAAATAGCATGCTTCTGAACAGTCTGTGGTGTGCTGGGATGAATATGTATCTGCCTTACTATGCTTAGATTTCTTCAACAACTCTACAAGGAATGGAAACTTACGTTAACTACTGTGTTGTCCCTAGCATTGAGCACTGTTATCTCCAGCTGCATTCTTAGGCAATGCTTCATGCAATCTAATTTGCACCCACAATCTACTAAACCACTATCCAGTATCAAGTTGCCCTCCTGGTGCAATTGTACAAGTAATTCACAAAAAGATCACAGCATCCATAATTTTACTATGGCTACTTTGTGAGAGGGCTAGGGAGGAAATAAATAGCCCCGAAAGAAATTCTGCTTTATGAATTATTCTGATGCAAATTCATACTCTAAAGCATTTCTCTTGTGCTAGAAGAAAGGAATATAAACAACTGAGAATATATTTTTATATTTGGATTTACAGGGGCCATTATGAAAAATTGATTAACTGTAACAAACCTCCAAACAAATCCTAATTTAAAGAGTTAGGTGAGAAGCACAATAGTGATGAACAGCTAACCAATACATTCACCTAAGACTGAGTCACAGTCAAAAGATGTTCATTTCCATTATTCCTATTTAATGTTGTTGATTTTAAAATATTTTGGCCTAGATCTTTAAAGCACATAGACACTTAAATCTGTTTGAAATGAACGAGAATTTTCGTCAAACTACTTTTCAAGAACTGGCCCTCTGGATTTCTCAGGGTATGATCATCACAGTTAATGTATTCACATAGGAGAGAAATTGGCTTAGTCACACAAACCATCAGCTGAGGTTTGCAGCACCCTCCTCACTGAAGAAAATAATCTCATATGAAGATTCTGAACATTTTCCAACTGTTTCAAACACTAATATTGTTCTGTGCATCCTGATCCCTTCCTACCACAATGGCTAATATGCTGATATCACTGTAAGGTCAGGGTTCCAAATCAATGAAATGCTGAATTATACTAAAACTACTAAGCACTGATCCTACCGCACATCACGGCATCTGTGTGCCAGGGAGGTCCAGCATCTCCCTGGGGTGCAGGAGCAGAGGGGGCTCACCAGGGAGCTGGCAGGGCAGAGACTCACCATCCCAGTCAGGGAGTAGGAGAGCTGGAGGGCAGCCCCAGCCCTGGGCATAAGACGCTTCCGTGGGGGACAGCGATGCGCTGAGGCCAGGCCAGGATGTCAGCCCATGAGCTGGGCTCGGCTCGGCAGGGCTGGGGCAGAGCCGGAGGCTGGCACTCCTACAGTGCTGGTGTCACTGGGGCAGGCACTGATGGCCTCCTCAGGCTGGGCTGAGATAGGGCTCCTGGGCCGACAGGAGCGCTGGGTGGGTAGAGCTGTTCACATCCTTCTCCAAAGGAAAAGCAGAGCTGCTGTGCAACTCATGCAAAAATTATCTGTAGGTTTTGAGGAGAACACAGATGAAGATGACAGCTGTGCGGGGACAGGGTCATAAAGGAAAGGTTGGGCAGGAAGGCCCCAGCATCCATTTCTGCTGCAGTATCCAGCCCACAGCAATGACAGTTTCAGATTTTGCACTCTGAAATTAGGCATCAAATAAAGGATAGATAGGTCACATGGTATTTATAGTATTTACAATGTTTACGGGTCCCAGGTAAAACATTTAGATGGCATTGCCCATTACTCCTAGGTACAATGATTCCATGATCGCATGGATAGACCAAGCCACACTAACCAAGTAACATCATTTACAATTCTACCAGTCCAAGGCATGTCAGGATAAGACACCAGGCTATGATCTTCCTCCCATATGAATCATTTTGATGAGTTTTACAAAACGTCAAACTACAAAGCAGTGTCATTATTTTATAATAAGAGGGGAGATTTTTCCATTTAAGAGCCGTACATGTGAGATATCAAATTCAACACCAGAAATAGTCAACTAGTATCAATTCAGGGCAGCTTGTGTCCATCCAACCAACATACAATTAACTGCAAACATCCCTCCTTTAACTTCTAAAACCAACTTGTGACCAGTCTTTCAAAGAAGTCACTACAAAATTCACTTTGGAGAATCTTATTTTTTCATCTCTTCCTAATGCAGCTTTAAATTAACATGTTCAATAAAGCGAGCAACACTCCAGCTCTAATAGCCAGAATCAGTCTTGACCCTCATTTTATCTTAGCTGAAGATAATTATTTGATACTAATGTAGAGTACCAACGAGATTCCTGAATTTCACTGAATTATTAGACAGACTTTGGTTCAAATCACTTGGTGTAACACTACATAGCTATATCTATCAGTTTATTTTGTAATATTCTTGCTTGCTTGTAGACAAAGGTCACATACCTTGATTGTACCTTCAAGTAAATCCACAGACTTCAGGACCAATCCCATAATCTGATACACGCGTGTAATCACATCAATTGGTTTGTACAAATCCTTGGCAAATAGAAAAGTGCATACTCGTTTCCCTGAACCATGTTAAGTGCATTTACTACAGGCGTAATGCATGGAGTGTTATATTCCAAATAGGGTATCGTACATGTCATACATCAGCTATGTAGGCAAGTACTTGCTGCCTTTTTGTGGAGGTGTGTCACATGAGCTGTCAATAGAGTTTGTCAAGCAGTACTTTGAAATTCAGTTATATCTCAGTGGATGACTGGTTAATTTTACGGAGTCTAGACAGAAAGTCTGAAAATTAACATGCATAAATTTGAATCAATCATTCCTGTGCATTTAGCAGTCACTGCAGTACTGATATCTATGGAAAAATGACCAGAGCTGTCTGGAATATCAATAAGAAACCCCACAATAGGTGGCTAACTGTCAACAAATACTGAAGTATCTACGTAATCACAATTCTACCATTTGAAAGGATATATGATCTCTCTAAATGAGCTGATCATGCCCTTAGCAGATATTAGCATTAAGTAATGGTCAGTCACAGTGGAAAATCTCAATGATTCAGCCTTAGTATATACAGCACAGTGTTATGTGTTACATGAGCAAAGACTGGCTGGATTTTCACTAATCAGTTCTGAGAGTGCCAAAGGCTCACTGATTGTTTCATCAACTCAGGTTTATTCCAAGTATAGCTCATCAGATTACAAATCTGACAGATGCTGAAGTACCTTACAGTGTTACACAGCTGATGAGCTCAGTGTCACAACAGCAAACCAAAATGAGGCAGAATCTTTCTTTCAAAATATATTCTACTGAATATTAAGCTTTCTCCTTCAGAATATACTCTAAAAATTAACTGTATCATGCCAAAATTCTGTAATATACATACGTCACTACTTAACTGCATACTTCAAAATATCCTACTTTCACTGAGTATCTGCAGCAACACGTTGGAGTAATATGAAAAATGTGTCCTTTTGTATTCTTCATGGATCAGAACCAATACAAGAACACAAGATGGTTGAACTGAGAAAGTAACAGGCACACAGACATTAACTGAACAATGTACCTGATATATGAGGTAATCCCCACAGTGGATGTTTCACATGCATCAGGTATGTTGCTTTGGTATCAGTGCTCTAAAGAAATATTTCAACCCTTCTCTACAGCCTAGTAAGTAGTTAATAATCTTAATCTCATCTAGTATATTTTTAAACACTGTAAAACATTTTCTTCTGTTTTATCTACCATATACAGTCAGCCTAACCAGGAGTGACACACACAGGCATACACCCTCACACTTGTACTGAGAGCCTCATTTCTACTAACAGACATCACTTTGGATCACAGGAGCTTAGAGCCTTCAAAACATTTTGCAGTACTGTAAGAACCTTCCACTGAAGCAGCACTTACAAGCAGCACAGAAATTTGTAGGTAATTCAGTTACTTATTTTATCCTGTCATGCTTCAACATTATTCTTGATGTTTTTCTGGTGTTTGATACAGTTATATTGTTTACTTAAACTACTATAGAACTGTGCCAATATGAGATAAACAGTACCTATAGCACTTCTAGCACTTACAAAAACTTCTCATAGTTCAGATGCAGGTGTAGTGTAACTGTCACTTAACTGTTACTTTATGCTTTACTCTGCAACTTCTTCCCTTACCTACTGTCTTTTACCTTACTTAGTCCTCAAATTCCTTAGATCTGGGAATTGATCTATGTATTACATGTTTGTAGAGTTCCTGGCACATTTAGGCTTGGCTCCCCACCTGTGCCTTTAAATACACAGAAACAGAAGAGGTTCTCTATTGCAATTCCCTAGGGACACTGCTCACCACCGCCTCAGTGCTCATTTCTTTCTAGTTTTCTGGCCAAAAGCAATCCAAATTTGTACGTTCCACCCACAGCAAACTACTGCATCTAAAAAAGAGCAGTGCAGCACACCTTCTAATGTTAGAAGTAGAAATTAACCATCCTTTAAAAACACCACTCTATAATCTGTAATTTGTAGGATCTGTGGAGTGTATGCTGATTTACACAAAGTAACAATGGACCTCTCTGGTAGAACCAACAGATATTGTCCTTTATTCCTGTTATTTTCCAAACAGATTCTGACCATAAATGCATAAAAGCCCATGCATTTTCATATTGTTAAGGTACAACATTAAACTGAAAGTGGGGGAGAAGAAGCCCTTTTTATGCCAAGGTCTTCAGCTCTGGATACAAAAGCACTAATGCCACTTTTATGGATTATGTCATGTCAATAGTAACTAACCAAAAGTTATCCACATGCAGATTTAAGTAGACACATATTCCTAAAGATACCGGATCATTTCACGAAAGGCCATCACTTCCTGAACCCACTGACATTTACATGCACCACAGGAAGCCAACACCTTTTTGGAATCAGACTAGGATAAGCAGGAGTCCAGCACTAATTACTGGAGCCTTCACTAGCATGATAGTTTAGCATGTGCTTAAATGTTTAATTATTCCTACTGCAGTAAGAGATGAACTCACATGCTTAAGTACCTCACTGAAATATAGCTGTAATTATGGTCTATTCTTCCTGTCAGTATCTTTCAATATCACTAAATAAAGATTCTTCAGAGCATGTGGATATTTGAGTAAGACTTAGAACAGTGGATGAGAGAAGGAGGCCTCAACAGGGTCACTGAACAGTTTCTCAACATCATCTGAGTACTCGCATGCTGCTCTACCCCATGCATGAGATATCCCTAAGTATTCAGGTAGTCAATGCAGTGATGCTTCTAAAATACAGTAGGATGCATTATTTGACTAAACATTATGCCTCCCCAAGTGTCCCTGAAGCAACAGAAAGCCAAAGTGAAATAGGCATTAAATAGGTGTTAATACCGATTCTAAAGCACCCTTTCCTAAAACATTCCATACTGAACAAAACAATTGAATAAAATCTTCATCCAAGTACATAGTTCATAATAAACACAATCTTTGGAATTTGAACAGATAATCAAATGCTGCCATCATTAAACACTTAGAAAGTTGGAAAAGTATGGTGCAGTTAAAAATACCAAATTTGTTAGTTACAGAGAAATGTGACTTGTCCTGATTATTCATTGAACCCCTGACATGCTATATAACACAAAGCACTGATGTTAGAACTTGGAAACTGAATTACTGCATTCAATGTTTATTCATAACAATGTTACAGACTATAAAGGAAGTTTGGGGTTTTCGGGGATTTGCTTTCTTTTAAGAATCTGAAGTTGTACAGTAAAGGCACTAGCTAAAGGGGAATGAGAACTGCTTGGATGGAGCTAGATGAGTCCTGGCCTCACAAATTTACAGATGTAGGTAAATATTTCAGTTATATATTTAATGGTCAACTTTGTAACAACACTGTGAAAGGCAACAAATGATTCAGCGGGATAAATAAAAGTTCAATAAATAAAACAAGTACAGTAAATAGCACATCTTTACCCCTAAAACTAATACCCCATCATAACCATACTAACTGATTCCTTTAGTAGAAAAGCAAAATACTGATGATGGCCACAATTTGGACACAGATTTTCTTCACAGAAAACCTTTCAAAACAATTCTGATTTGAAAATTATACTTTTCTTTTCAAAAAACCCCTAAGCTTCCTGAAAAGTGTTTCTCCCTCCGTATTAGGTTTACCTGGTTCTACTAAAATGCAGTTTTTCATTTTTGAATACATCATGGTTTTTAAAAAACACAGTTTTCCAGGTATCAAAATGTTACTACAAAATACGAAAATCTGTTTCTGAAATATCTAAAATGAAAAAAACCTAAATATATTTTTTTTAAAATGCTTTTGTCTTCTGGTAGGTTCTCCCTAAGAAAGAAGACAACTCTACTGATATCAACGTATGTTTTCTTTAAGGCTGGTCCCTTTACATACAGCATAGTATGGGAGAACAGTGAAAGAAACTCACCCTCTTATTTCTATTATAATATGGCTCACTGGTAAACACATAAAGTATATGAACTATATGCAACACTTCAGATACATTCCATTCACTCAAAAACAACTGAAAAAACTCTTTACCATGCAAATTATTTGATATTAAATCAGTAATTAAAATATATTTAATTTCACTTGGGATTCCTTTTTATCTTAGAGCAAAATAAGTAAATTGATACTATTTGTCTTCATGTTTATGCTTTCTTTGATCTTCAAAATACAGAGAAATACACTGCATATTAAAGTAATTTTGTATATGCAATATAATTAATTCCTCCAGAAACCACAGTTACCAAACCCCAGCCTCATTTTAGGACAGCATATAGCAATGCGCAGAAGGATTACCTCTCTCCCATATGTTATTTATGAATGCCCATTCAAAAATGCAAAGGTACAGGCTATTAATTTACCCAATACGTAGCTAAAATAACATTTGTTATATCCTGCAATACCCCTGACACTCAATATCGTTAGGTTTTTAGAAGGCAAGTTTTGTTCTGCATACAATAACCTACATGGAAAAAACTAATATTCACAGCTGTCAGAACATATCTACAACTGTATTCAAACAAACAAGTTATCAATAAAAACACCTGATACATAATAACAAAGAATATTTACAGCTGCAAATAACTGACCATATAGGATAGATTTTATTTAGTAACTGAAATAAAGATTTGGGTGCCTGGCATGAAATTTAACTTCACTTTTATTACAATGTAGTTTTGGGAGGTAACTAACCATAAATTTGTTCAGTGCTTAAATTCAAACCACCTTTTTTTAGGATTAAGGCTTTCTATGACAAAAGAAATGCACCTGCAGAAGCACAATTTAAAGATAGCCCTGTGTAATTAAATACGACGGAGAAATTCTGTGCAGCGCCGGGCTGGATGCCTGACTGGATTTACTCCAAAGAGGAACAGCTTTTTTGAGCGCTGAGTATCAGGAAATTTGACAGTGGTCGCAGAGGAGCTACAGTCCTCCAAATCCCCATCTGTTTCCGAACAGGTAGGCTGCCTGCAGTAGTTTGACTATGGACATGATGTCTAGCATTAGCTAGAGTTATGGGGCTCAAACCTAATTCCTGTTTAAAGACATGGAAATCTGAGGTGGAATCAAGCTGAGGTATTGATCCTTACATGTAACAGGCAAAACAAGCATTGTAAGCCCTCATTAGTACCACAAGCCTCCAAGATGTACTTAGTGCAAAGATACAACTGAAGTCTGGGAAAACTGAAAGGCAGAAGTAAAGCAAAGCATGAAACAAGATTAACTAAGCAAGCAGGAAGTAGAAAGTAGAAATCAAAGAAGAAGAAAGGGATGGAGGCAAGAAAATGTGCAATTTCATGAAGAGCATTACACTGTAATATAAAAGAAGAAAACTACACTTCTGCAGTAGGCAAAAGTCAAAAGTTTCAAAGAGAGCACTAGAAAATATAATGGATAATGACATGGGACAATTTTTAAAGAAAATTTTTTCAGTAAGTGGGAACACAGCTCATGGTCCTTCAAACACATCTCACAACTGTAACTGGTATTCAGAGAGGATCAGAAAACGTAACACTCAAACTTTCTTCCTGACATCAAAACCTTGTTAAGAAAGGAAGGTGATCAAAAGCACACTCCACCTACCAGCCAAGGAGATAATACAGTGTGAGGTGCTTATGGAAGAAAAAGCACTGGAGGAAAGGCAGTCACGTTACACTAACCCCACACAGGAACACTCCACTGTGAACTGCAAGCACAACAGTTCCCAGCGTGATGGTAAGCACAGAGCTCTTACAGGGCTCACCTCCTGCACTGACTTTCATGCTACATCTATAAGAAGGAAAATTTCAATCCTAATCTACAATACAAAACCATCAGTGAGTAAAGGAGCTGTTAGAGGTAATGAAACTACACTTGTTGATTAAAAAGTGCTTGGATTATATTCTATTTCTCAAATCTGTGTATAAAACCAGACCCTGTATCACACTTCTATACATAGAGTTAAAATATCAAGAACTAAGTTTGTACAAGGGCACACCACCTCTTCACCTCTTCAGACACACACTTGCATAACAATAATTAAATCTTGCAGAGAATACATAAAAACATTGAAAAGGACTTTTCTTACACCCAAAGTGAAAGACCTAATTTATGGAGGAACAAATGAAAACTGTGTTAGTTCCAAGTACATGCGGACAGTAGGAATCATTTGATCAGTATTGTAGAAGTGTTCAAAAGACTGGATGATACCAGACTGTGTTCAGACCAGTTAAGAACTTAAACTGAAATCTTGGGGGGGGGGGGGGGGAAGAAGAGCTTTCATTCCAAAACGAAGGAAAACTACAAAACCTCACCATTTTCTGATTTTAAAAACCCAAAGATTATGCTAATGAACGTATAGGACAAGAGAAATGCAATGCACTTTGCGTTTAATCAATTCACTTAAAAGCTGTGAATAGATGGTATATGAACAAGACAAGTTTCTAATTCAAGAACCCCTACGTTAGAGTGTTAAGATTCATGACATAAATTCCTCCGTATTTCAGGTTTCCTCACATTCCAGGAACCAAAATAGTTTTCATTGTGAAAATTACAACAATGTATTATATGATCACATATAATATGTATATCCCCATATAGCTCTCCAGTGAAAATACCATAGATACCAGTCTGTTAGAGCTCAAGCTAAAGCAGCTCAGTCCTTTAGCTCCTATTACAGCTTCCTTTGGTTTTAAATCTGCAGTACAAGCTCTGACATCTGTCACATACATTACTAAATAAAATACTGATACAACTATTAAAACAGCTCAACATCTGAGCTTACACATACATGCTGGCAGGGCTGTGTCATTCAATTCTATATAACTGGAAATTCTTGGGAAATGAAGCGAAAGGAAATGTATCTCCTAGCTTCCTTGAGACAACAGATTGCCTGTCCCAAAATAAAAGATTAATTTTATTGTTGGGTTTTTTTTTTTTGGTCAATAACAAAAAGAATAGAAAGTGATCACAGAATATATTTCAGTATTTATTATTATCCTTTAAGATACCCCATAGAAGTCACTGATGAGTTTGGTATTGACTCCAGTACACCAGAATCCAACACAAGACATTTTCATTTAATAAACTCTAACCAAGGGCAAGATGAAAGTGCTGTCTACATTCCTGGAATGCCTAATGTTGTGTTCACCACATTGGGCTACCTGACATTCAGGATGAAAACCAAGATAACCCTAAGGAAGAACTAGTCATTAACATTCCAGAAGACACAACCACTCCTGAAGGATGTGTTTGAGTAGATAGTTTGGAAAAGCACTAAATTTTAGAGTACCATCTCATAGGAGGTAGAGCAAGGGGCCTGAATATGGCACCATATGCATTCCCATCAAAGAGGTGAATAACTAAGGTACCCACAGGCCAACAGTTTGTTTCAGAGAGTGACAAATGAAGCTTTGCAAAAGGGCAAGGAGAAGGAGTAGGTTTAAGACTATAACTCTCCAAATAATAATATAGTTCTCTGTACACGGACATGTTAAATAAGCATCTGTCCTTCTGAAGAGGAGCGTACCGTCAGTAACTATTTAAATTCAAGGTGATGGTACTATAAACCTAGGACTACTGGTTGTCCTTCCCCTCATTTCTTAATAGGGCTCATCTTCTACCATAAATCTCTTACATGACATATCTGTAGTCAGTCTTCAAACTGGTTGCCATGGACCTCTAAACATTGTTGCTTCACTACCTACAGAACAACTGAGTTCTCCACAGCAAGGCTCAATGTGAATAGATCAAGCTCACATTAATACACACGTGCAACCCCTTCATCATCACCACCACTCTCCAAACATGTATGTATGATATATATATGTGACAGGACAAAGCGAGGGATGAGGAGGAAAGACAAGACATTACATGACATGATATACCTATCAAAAATGTTATGACAGCAAATTATTCCATTCTGAGTGCTAATTTACCTGGAAAGTTTTAAAGGTAACTGCAGTACACACTAAAATACACTTTTGGTAATAACACCTTAGCAGCTCTAAATAACTACAACATTACAACAAACGAGCATGGTGAATAGTCACATATCCATTTCTCATTGATTTCAATGGGATTCAGTGTACCATATCTGATAAATTATACTGTGCAGCTGATAAAACACATACAGCATTACATGAATACTAATGAGTATTTCTCTTTTTTTGACTCATAATTCTATAAATAGTACTTTGTATTTTATACTGATTTTAGGGCATATATAATACATTATGTCTCATTAGAATCAACGAAGAGTGAAAATACAATTACTGAAAATAATTTGGATTAAGATAAATATTATTGACCTTTTAACCTTTTTCCATGTTTTCAACAAATCAGGCTGAGAAACAAATTTAAGATGACATTTACATTTAAGAGTAGCACAAAGGAGTAAGAGACTTGTGACATCCAGAAACATGGGACGGACCTACAAATCAGACAATAAAATTGCTTAGGTGAATAACAAATACATGAAGAGTTGATCTGACTCTTATTTTCTTACCACTTGCTTCTTGTCTGTCCCTTATCAAGCTCAATTTTCTATCTAAATCAAACACTGAAATCATCAGCACTTTTCTTTCAAAAACTGGAATTTAGATTCTATAGCATATGCTTAATCTTCTGGAAAACAGCATTAACACAAGCACAGGCAATTATATCAGAATACCAAATAAATGGATTTAACAGACTTTTGCAAAAACCATATAGATGAACTTACCAGTCAAATTTAAATGCTTGAATAAAGCAATAATGCTACTTACTAAACATGCCTGTGAAGATCTGATAGATTCTGTAGTTGCCAAGATTAGCAACACACACCTGAGAATAATCATAAACACTGTAGCTAAAAACAAAAACAGTTGCCAACTCCTCTCACTGAGGGTGGGAAAATAAACAGCATAAAGAATACTGACAGAAAGGCAAATTACAAATAGGGAAAAAAAAAAAAAATCAACATGACATTTCGTAGTTGTATCACAAACACACTAATGCAAAATACTAAGTTTTCTCATGCAGGACTCAGACAAATTAACTTCAGAATCAAAGTCTCTTCCATTGTCTTCCAGAACATTAATACTGAAGTAGCATAAATGTATTGTTACCTCAACAGAAACATTTTCCTTCCAATTCTACAAACTTAATCATGTCTCTTCTAGTTCTTGCTTTTTTAAAGCACCCAAGTGCTACGAGGTGGTTCTTTCAAACTAATGAGATTAGAGACTTACATTATCACTATCTACTAGTAAAAGGGAAAATGTGTCTCACTGGACTTTGGAGCAGAAGCTTTCAGTATTATGTATCTTAATGGTTTATTTCATTTGAATGCACAGCAACAGACTGCACTGAGATGAGGAAATAACACAAAGGGAAAATAACTTAAAAAAAAAAAAAAAAGCCACACTGAGATGATATATGAAGTACAATTAGCATTTTTGAGACTACTGCTCTTCCAATACATGATTTAACATTTACTGAAAGAAGACCAAGGAGTTAGTTTCTCTGACTTAAGAACAAATGTTACACTATGTTCCTCTTTAGCACTAGAGTCTCAAAATAATTTGAGGTAAGCACAGCTATGAGATAACTAAAAATTATTTATATTGTCATTGCTGGGCTTCAAAGCACAAACCTTTTATTTTTTTTTAACCCAAATCCACTACAAGTGTATTACATATCCCATCTGTATCCCATCCCATGCCCCAACACTCCATATCCCATCCCTATCCTCACTTTCACCGCAAGTAAGGTGATGAACCATTCTGAAACTCAAATCTGAACTGGCACAACTGAGCCACTTCAAAAGCCAGAAGAATCTTTCTGAGAGCTTTATCAGTGATAAAATACTGAATCTGGTATCCCCTCCCTCATATCTTCAAAACTGGTGATTTCACATACATCACTGGATTAAATGGCAAAGATGGCAAAGAATGCCTGCTACTTTTGCAGTTAGATATGCCACACAGGGTAAAATAAAAATTAACACCATTGAATCATTCCACAAAAGAAGAACATTAAAACTGCATGCAAAATACAGACACTTGGTTATGATGCTCCGTATAGTTTTGTAAGGATGAGGATGTTTCACCTGGATTCAGCACCTAACACTTGAGTTATGCAACTTTGTAGGACAAATGCCTAACACAGAAGTTAAAACATGTAATTTCACTCTCTATTCCATTTAATGGCTGCAGGTCAAGACCCTTAAACTAATAAGAATTTGCTGACTTTCATCAACCAACCACGTCAGACATGCAGCATGTCCAGCAATTGTGGGAACAGATGGGAACTGAGCAAGTCTTTTTCTAGCTAGCCAGGCTGTTCCTCTCAATCAGCTGTCAGGATCCTCCTGGCCAGCCACTTGCCAAGAAATAGAGAATCCTCAAGCAAACAATGCAGGCTACCTTCTAGTCTAAGCAGCAGCCCTGTGGATCACTTTGAACCCATAGTCTGCCTAGTTTTTAGTGAAATTAACACTTTGAATTTCATCTTTTAAATGAGAGTCATAACACTGATCCATTCTTTACCCTAAGGGCTCAAAGCACTTTAGGAAGAACTATGCAAGTGCTAGGTATATCATGTTAAAAGAACAATCCGTAGAATGGGACTGTCTTCTTGCCCTGTGTTTGGAAGCTCCTGGCACCTCAGAGCCTGCTCTGCAAGAAGGCTTAAAAGAATAATGTTAACATAAAGAAACACCTTATTCCGTAACTGTGTCCTGTTTACATTGACCTCAGAGCCAACTAGTCCATTGCCAGGAGCAGTAGCAAGGTCTGTTCATAGCTGTCTACTTCTTGTACGGCCTTGAATAAACAATTTATCACATACTGTCATACTATTTTCATTTCTGTATTAAGAAAACAAATGAACTGCCAAACATCACTCACTGAAGCTAAATTATAATTTGCCTCCTTTAAATGCTGCTTTCAATACAAAGCATTAGATAAGCACCATTTCATGGGTGGTATGACCTGCAGAAAACATCACTCCTGGAGGAATACGTCCACAGTGAGTATTGGGATAAATGTTTGAACAATTTGCTTAGTACAGGAAAATGCACTCCTTGGGGTTCCTGAATTTGTGGTCAGATGAGGGTGCTGACAGCATTTGTTCTAGATCTTCACTGTTTTGCAACAGCATCTGTAGGAATGAAGTTGAGTGTTTATAAAAGCAGGAGCTAGAGCAAAGGTTAGGAGATATGGACCTTCCACCACCAAATATACTGCTAATGCCTTCAATAAAGTTATCAACCATATGCCTTACTGATGGAAAGACTGTAACATCTAAGGATGAGGAGCCTTAAGACGGGTCTCCCGCTCTGAAATGTGGAGAACGCCCAGACACAAGAGAGATTCATCCTGAAATGCTGAGGGTTTAATATCCAAAGGTTTCAAACTAAGACTAGTTAGCCTGGTTCTATTTTACACTAAGCCCATTTTGCACTTTTAAAATATTATATAGAAGTGTTCAAGTGGGTAGACATTGTGAAGTGTCCAGGAATGGCTTCACATCAACCTTAGCATTAGCATAGGCTGCAACAAATGGTACAGAATTGAACTATCCTGTTTACCATAACAAAGGATAATACCAAAAGTAGAGAATAAATTTAGAGATAGCATGCAGCTGGTCTAACTCTCACCAGGGGCCAAGAGTGATACAGTCCAGTTCGGGAAATATTTTGCTGTTTGAATTTCTCTTCCAGTCTCAACTACAGCACTAAACCAGAAGCCAGTTGCACTGTAGTAATATTTACAAACAGGATTTATATTAAAAATAGTAAATTCCTCAAAAAAGAATACAGAAGTATAATAAGGCACTGTATTTTTTGCATTCAGAAAGGTTTTCTGTACCTATAACTCCAGTTTCAAGTTGTGTGACCCATCCTTCAATCTCATCAGACAAATAGGTTTTTTGTTTGTTTTCCTAGCCTTTTTAATACATACAAGTGCTCTTCTCCATTTCCTCAGATTTAGAATAACATATTTAAAAGGTATTCAGGACTCACATTAACATCTAAGCAGCAGCAAAAACTGTCACTTCTATTTTATCCCTCTTAGCTCCCTGATTACAAAGTTCTATTAACTGAAAGACAGCACCAGTTCACAAAGATAATCAAGAAAGGTCAGTGGTTTATGAAAGGAAGTTCTGGCCTTTCAGGGCACCGCTGGGACTTGAGCTCAGTGCTAGTCTCAAGAATGTAGAGAGATTCAGTATCCCTCCACACTATAATCCTGGCACTGCTCATAAAACCATACAGATTTCCTCAGATTTGAGGATGACCACTGAAACATCAACCCTCAAATGAAAATTCCTTACAAATGGTCATTGTACAGACACTATCAGAGTAATATGTGACAAGGATTGACAAAGTCTGTACTTTATTAACACCCAGACCTGTTGATAGAAAAACAAGTGTCACCTTCTATCACTGTCACCCTCTAATGCAGAGAATCCTAAAAAAATGCTTTAAAATAATGTAATTATTTCCCCACTCCTATTTCTGTATTAACACTATGGTTCCAATTTCTTCTGCAGCATCCTAAATTCTTGTGCTCCTTTAACAATGAGACCCACGTACAAAGATTTTTAGAAACATTCAATGTAGGAAGTATTTGGGACCTAACAATTATTAGCCCTAGACTGCAGCCTCCCACTCTTTTCCCTAATTTGTAAGAATCTGACAGAGAGTGCCTGACCCTGCATACTACTCACCCCTTCTGACTTCAAATTCTATTGATCTATAAATTTCAACACTTCAAAGAAAAACCAGGAAATAGCCTGTGTGGCAACATAAGAGAGGTGCATCTTGCAGGCCTGCACCCGCAGCACTGGCAGCCTCTACTAATAACAACTGATTGGGCTGCAGACTTGGGTACTAATCCTGCTTCCACCGATTTCCAGGGGAGAATTCCGCAGAGTTTTATCAGAAGCAAGATTGGGCTCTCTGAATAACAGTATTTCATTCACAGGGTTTCCTGACCTTGTGTACCTCTTCCTAGCTCTGCAAAGCAGCATGTGGGAATGGCCTCAGTGATCCAGTGCTATGCTTTTGTTCTCCCAAGAAACACAAAGTGAAAGAAAGTTACAAGAATGTCTGCCATATAAGATCGTTAGGAAATGCACACCAAGAAGTGATGGATTATAATAAAGAGAAAAAAAGAAGTTGTCAGAGTTTGCCTTCCCTGACATAGTCTCAACATCACTTGCTGGATTATTTGTCAAGGTTCACCATTTGTGAGCCTTATATCTGGCTTAAACTACAACGTAGTGGCAGGAATATAAGTATTTCAGTGTCTAATTAGAACGGTCTTGTTTGTACACCTTCACTCTGAAAGCTGTGCAGTGCAGCTTTTATTGCACTTTTATTATCCATGAAAACAGGATTCACTACTTGCAGTTCTCCAACTTTCCTAATTTAAATAAGAACAGAATCGTCTTATCTTTATTTTTACCCTTTGAAAGGGAAGAGAAAAATATTTACTCCTAATCCATAGGAAGCAAAGAAAACTGAGGTCATTTAGACTTTAGCTGTGTGATGTTAAGCCTGAAAGACCAGCTTCATTTTTCTCAATGATGATACTCCATAAATCCTGTATTTCCGTACCCAGTTGCTCATACCTCACTACTGTTATACAGAAAATAATTGAAACTTTTTGTATCTGTATTCTTGTATTTACAATTTCTGTACATACTCTTTAGACTTTGCAAATTTTAGGCAAAGAAAGCCAAGGGCTATCTAAACATTAAGCATATAGTGGATGCCCTTATAGTCTACAGAATTTCAGGAGACCTACCATTTTCATCTACTAGATTAAATACAGTCACACCACAAGTGATTTTGCCACAACTCAATGTCCAAGGAAACTGTGGATCTGCAGTCATAGAGAGGTTAATGACTGATCTGGCAGTCTAAAGACTACTTCTACCTTTGCTCCTCAAGACAATCTTTCTGGGTATATGGCAAGATTTTTCCTGCTCTTCCCAAACTGTTTTTGTTTCACAGAATTGTGATAGACTTCATACTCCAAAACTATCAGCCAGGTACTTTATACAAGCACAACATTTACATTCAAATACATTTTAAATCATCCTATTTGTTGGTATTCTGCAGTCAGGCAAGGATTTTATTTTTCTTTACACTAAAATATGATGGGATTACTTAAATATGCAAAATGAAACCTGAGATATGCTATCATGATTATTCTCCCCATCAATGAAATTCATTTATTTGATTTTTAAACAGATTATATTTTTAATATGTCATATAATGGATACCACACGCACAATATAATAAAAATATTTGGTATTTATTTTATATTTTAAGGCACAATAAACTAATGAACTTTGTATAAATAGTTGGTGCCAGTATGATTAATACACTCTTTCCCTAGGGACCCAAGGGTGCCTATTTAACACTGTTCAGTGCCTGCATTTGCATGCCCCATTAAAGTTTATTAGAGCCCAAAATACTGCGCAGCTCTGCTGTGCACATCAAATACCATGCTTAAAGAGTTAACCTGCCCTAAGTCACCAGAGTTGTTGCAAAATGCATGTGGTTCAACCTGCTCTGAAAATCAGGTCATTTATTTAAGTACCTGTGTACTAATTTAGAGTGAGATCTCAGTGGCTCAGACATAGTCGATGACACTTTGACAGAACCTGAAAGCCAAAACCAGAAGTGTTGTCCTCAAAAGCCTTGTTCAGCCACCATCTAAATCTGTGCTTAAGGACTGCTCTTTCTGTGTGTCTGACTATGATCTGACAGGGGCTAAAGCTGGCAGCCTCATAGGACATCTAACATTGCCACACATGATGAAGTTGGGGGAGTTACACAGTTCAGTAAAACAGATTAGAAAGCTCCTTGGAAAGTTACAAGGTAATGCTATAATCTCCAATTTATGTGCTACTCAAAATATGTGCTTTAACAGCTTCTGGAGCAGGAACTCAAAAGCTTTACATGCCATTTCCATGTAAGATCCCCAACTCAAGACCACAAAGAGCATTCTCCTTTGTTATCTTTCATCTAAGCTAAACTATCCTCCACCGTGATCCTGTTCAAGCCGAAAAGCTGAACTGAAAGTGCACTTAGGTATTTTTCTGTTAGGCAGCTCTTCGCAGCAGAAAAGGCATCTTGAATCTACTTCAGATGCATAACTCTCCCAATCCACTGTATATAACTTTAGTGTTATATAGAACAAAATCTGAAATTTCACTTAAGCCATGCATGGAAGTCAGGTATCTCACATGATTGCTTGTGCATCTATTCTGAGGTTGAATCTCCTCAGCTTTCAATACTTCAGCACTTTTCAAATTCCTACCTGAAATTCCTTGCTGGACACCCAAGGTCAAAACTGTGGTTTGAACTTTTTTGTTTCACTATTCCCCTATGTTATAAGGAATTAATACTCCTGTATGTTAAGGCAGGAGTCTCCATTTAATGCTTCTACAGCATTTGGAGATCCTCAGAAGCAAGGTGATATGTAAGTACGAAGCATTATTATTTAATGAGTTGAGGAAAAGAACCTCTTGTTTAAGAAAATGGGGAAGGTTATATGTGTGTAAAATCCCAAAACAGCCACTTGAAACTGTATTTGAAGGAGAATGCACAAGCAAATTATTACTTGTTGAGGGTTTCTTTTCCTATTATTTCAAAAAATTAGAAAATGCCTGATTAGAAAAGCACAATTTAGGCATCTACCACACTCAACAGCTTCTTTGTAGTATATTTTACCTACTGCTTCAACATACAACTTGTATCACTTCACTGGATGATTATGTTACCACTCTGAATGAATATGTGCACAAACTGCACTAGTTGGCTATTGCCAGATAATTATTTAAAGATTCCTCTTCACAAGTTTTAGCTAGGACAACATTAATTAAATGGTGTAGACATCCACAGCAAAATGTAAACCTTTGCTACCTATAGCACAATACTGTGGCTCCTTACTACCAGTTTTATACACTGTGGGGGCAAAAATATTAGCTTTAATCTTTCACACTGAATGTATCTTTGCCTCCCAGCTTCACCATTCTTTTCATATAGTTCTGTTTCAAGTCTTTCCTTGTCTAAATATGCTACAACTATAGCACATTTCTTCTTTTGTGACTTAATGTTGTAATTTGAAAGGAAAAATGTAAGAGTAATTACTGATGCAATAAGACATGAACATACTGTAGACGATTCTGTGGAATTTTAATTAGGAAATGTAGGTTCACAAAATTTCCCCTGTCCTCCTTTCAATGAGCTGTCACCCACTGCACATCTTATTTTCATTAATTTAATATTTTGAACACTTTCTGTCAACTTTGTCTTCATAATTCACAAGCATAAACATAAAGCAAATTATGATGCTGCTAAATAAGACCTTGAAATGCAATCTTCTTACAGAAATACACGTCTAACACAGCTTCTCTTTTTATCGATGGCTCTGTGCAAAAATATGAAGGCATAAATACTAGGAGAGTTGATTCATTTTAATTTCTTTGCACTTAGACATGGCCTCAGTCTAAAGAAGGATCTAACCAGACTCTGACAGTTAAAGATTAACAGTCCTGCCATACCAACAGGCTTGACAAAGGAGCTTAACTTAATCCTTAAGGCAGTATAAGATGTCTTATGTGTATGACTGCATAGGAGCACAACTTTAATAAACACAGTGTAATGTAATTTTCAGCAGTTTTACTGATGTAAAGAACGGGTTATGAAAAAAAATAAATAAATCAACAGATCTATTTGTTTTCCAAGGGAAACAAAAAGGAACTAGAAAACTTTTTAAAAGATTACTTTTATTTTGAATTTCAAAGTCTTGGTGCTTTGCAGACTAGTACGCAAAAAAGCAATTCCAATAAAAAAAAGACAAGCAGATGCAACCTCATCATCTTCAATCAAGATGCAATGGGACTACAATTCCACTAAACCTGCTTACACGCTCCTCTGTTATAACTGGTTTTAGCTCTGATCTCAGCCACAAGGTTTTCATGCACTTCCTGTGAGCAAGGCACTCAATTTTAAAAAGTCTTGAGAACTTAAATAACTGTTGGTCCTGGAACTTAGTATGACATGGCTAAAATCACCTCTTACACCTTCAAGTGGAATTAATGTTCTTTTTTTATTTGCTATAGACCGTGAAAATTAACCATCATACCTGAAAGTTCAAATGTTAGAACACTAATTGTCATGTTAAAATTATTTTTTTTCACATTATGCACTACAAATAGGATATGTCATCTTCATAACACACTGAAAAATATACCTAGGAAGTGGCATAATTATAAAAAATCATTTCTGAGGAACTTTAATAAAGCTGATGCATCTTATCATCAATCAATTTACTCTATATGTGTCCGAGAGCACCGATACAAGCATAATGGCTCTGTCTGGTTTTAGCATACACTCTATTTCTATGGTGCTCCTAACACAGCCGTTTCACTGTATTCCGTATCAATACGAAATCTCAAAGAAAGTTTTTCAGGTCCTGTGGATTGTCTCAAATCTAGATTTGATTTGATTTGAAAATACATGCTATTACAGGTTATATGTGTATGTACATATAGGATATGTTGTTACTCAATCTTGACAGCAGTGAGAGCTCTGACAGGAAGACTGAGAGCCAGCTACACATTCTACTGAAGCCCAGGATGCTGCATATTCAGTGTCTTTCATGAGAGCAGAAACATGATACCTAAACTTACAGGTAGGTAACAAGCTGTGCAAAGTTTCAAATCAGCACAGCTGGGAGTGAAAGGTGATTCTAAAGCCTCATTTCACTTTCCAGGCCAAAATATCCACAGGCATAATTAAAGATACTCTGAAAGCTGTTCTGTATTGCGCAAATTGATGCATATCAAAAGGGATCACTGTGCTGGAAGAAATTAGACACATTAATACCAGATATATCCTTCTGGCCCTGACATCCCTCCTCCACATCTACCAGCTGCACAAAGTACCTCATTTATGCCCTTAAACCATCAAGTGATACACCAACACTACTCCTGAGAAAGAATATTCAGCATATCTATAACTAGGTGCATTGCTTCTTTGCATTGCTACCAAGACATAAAGCAGATACAGTGAAGGTGAAGAATCTAGCTCTAGTTTTGATTCTACTTTTAAAACCCAGAGCTTTTGGCTATTCATAAAAATTAAAAGATACATCAAAATTATATCTATTGATATGATAATTACATACAGAAAGAGTAACATTAAGGCTCAGCAATCCTATATTAGTGAAGATAATATTAAATATCCTATCAGCAAAAATTCCTCATTGACTGAAATTAAGATACAGTCATGAACATTTCCAAAGAAGTATACATGGTAAGAATACCAGAAAACACAAATGAAAACAAATATTACAAATTAAATAACCTATGTGTATAGAAATAGCCATATTAGAAGCAGAAACCCTCTCAGCTTCATTCACAAACATGATTTCCTAAAGCAAAGCAATTAAAATCTTTTCTTTGATAAGTATGTGCCCAGTGAAAACAGCATGTTTTGTCATAAATGGTGACTTAGATGACTAAATCATGCTCTGTGAACTTAATTTAGGGTCTCATTTCAAACTTTGAAAACCTGATCCGCAACATCATCTATCATATTAGGCCACTGTACAGAAGAGAAACACTGAAAAACAGTCCTTTTTTGTTAAGTGTACTAAACATGGGACAATCTAATGACCATAATTTAAGTAACAAGGGTACTGTGGGGTATACAAGACTTCCAGTTGAACACTGAGAAGTGCACAATTGTAGAAAAAAATCTGTAGGTTGTCGTTTTATTCTCTGACTGTATTAGGAAATTCTTGGTGGTGTGGCAGAAGACTGAAAATGCTCCTCTGGAGCAGGGTTGGGAAACTATTAGGATATGGACTAACAGGTTTCTGCAGGGAGATGCAAACAAATACTGACCATGCTCCATACAACCAGCCACAAGCAAGCTCTGCCTTTGCATCGAGATTGTAGGACACAGAGAAGCTCTATGGTATAAGCTACACAACCACACTAAACATGCTGCTGAGTCCAAGATAATAAACCCTGCCTCTCAGTCAAGCTTGTTAGTTCTGGCTTAGCAACATGCTAACTGCAGCTACTCAGCTGCCAAAGCAGAGCCGGTGCATCTCCAACCAGCTCTAAAGGAGGGCAGCGCAGGCTCTCGTCTGCTGGCAAAATCCCATACAGACATATGCTTAGACATCGTGTCAGCTGGCACTCGGCAAGAGGGGGAAAGCCTTACTGAAGTGCTGGTTATTATGTATAGTCCCATTCATGTCCGAGGTGGTTCTCATGCATAATATGAGCAATATTATAACAAACTGTCTCAGTCTTCATAAGGCTCATGAATCACTATTAAAAACAGAAAGAAACCTGGAGCAGCATCACACAGAGAATACATAAGTAGATGAACAAGGGGTAATAGCGGTGACTTTGCCATCGGATTTTAGTTTGTAAAATGTGTTTTGGATAATCATCAATAATATGAATAATGACCATTTTATAGAATATAAGAATTAAGAAAGAAATTATCTAAATAAACCACTAAGTGTTTTGTTGTTTTGTTTTTAAAAAAATAGGAGTTCAACTACAGTTATCCAGGCGCAGGCAGATGAGCTGAGGAAGGACAGGCAGTATTAACTCTGCAACACTCCGGCAGCTGCAGTCAGACCACTGGCTGTATTTTGAGGTTTTATGTTCCTATTTTGGAATCAATCAATATGCTGAGATGTGTAAAACTAACCCTTTTACAGTAGCATTAGGAACAAAATGGACAGCAACAAAATTTAAGAGCACATTTGTCATTATTCTAATCTCCAAAGATGAAATTCAGCCAAGTGTCTGAAGGACTGACCCAAAGATGTCATACTAAAAGCCAGAGTGGAGCAGGGAAGGAATAGCACAGGTTGTACAACAGCACATACTCCCTGTGAGCCTCTGCTCTCTGCATAAATACTAAGGATAAGGTGGGGAGAGCACTGCTTCCATGCATTTGGCCAAAAGCTTTCTTGTAAGGACCATGGACAAGTCCTGGAAATCATAATGTTTTTTAAACGTATCTTTGTTGTGGACAAATGTTCACTTTCTGCAAATACAAGGTGTATATAGTTTGTTTGGCTAAAGTTAAAGAACAGTTAGTATTTCAAATGCAGTTTCAGTCCTTGGCACTGCACTTGAGAATTGTCCAGAAATGTTTTGAGCGTGTCTGTACCACCATTCCCCAGGCACCCCGTGTGGCTTCAGCCCATCCTGACCCTGACTGCCACAGAAAGTACAGTGTAGAGCCAGCCCAGCTCCAGAAGAAATGCACCTGCCAAAGGTCAGGATTTACTTGCTTAGATACAGGTCACTATTCTGCTTCCAAATTCAAGCTAACGAGCCTGTCTCGAACTAACCTAGGTAGACTGACCCAGCCTCCACTCGCTTTGGGATCTCTGCATCACACTTTATTAGTCCACAACCATGTGCTGCCTTCCTGTCAGTTGCCTCAATTATGTGCTTCCTCAGATGCTTATGCTTCGTACAAGTCACATGGGTACATTTCACTGAAACAGAATAAAAATGTCTATCCACAGAGAATGCAATGCAGGCAAGAAAGTTTAGAAGGTAATGAGCCTGAATGTCACTATCTACAAAACATGGCCCAGTGTCTCAAAATGGGAGAAAAGGTTTTAACGTCATGTAGGTAAACTGGTAACTAGCATGTACTTAGTGATGAATGCAGCCTCTAGAAGCCAATTTCTCAGTGAACCATTTCTTAAGTGTAACAATAGTCCTTTAACCTTCCTGTGCAGAAAGCCTGATACAGATACACATGTGCACAAACTTGCACTGTTAAATTTTTCTCTTTCTTAGAGATAACTTTTAGACTGATGCTCTGCTGAGTGTTATTACATTTACTTTTATGACCTGCTATAGCTGACAGCAAGATATATTCTGATTTAATACTGTCCAACAGCACAAAATTTACAGAATATTTTGTTTCTGCAATATTAACATCATACCAATATCTGAGGATGCTAATAGCACACTAAAATATAGTATTTGCTAAACAAAAATGAATATTCCAAATGTATTGACTGTATACTGAGAAACATTCTCCTCCTCTTTTCCAGGTTGTTTCTTACTAAGCCATCCATTCTACAACAGAAATTTTTCTACAGCTGTAATGAATTCTTAACGTGTTGCACTCGACAATGGAGTACATATTTATATATTCTTGTTCTATATTACTTAGAACAGTACAGATTATTAAATCTGAATTAAGAAAAACCTGACCTACACTGCCTGCATACCAGATAAACCCATTAACATTCCCTTTTCTTGGACAATTAACATTTTGCACTCATCCACTGTCATTGTGAAAAAATAAACTAGTAATCAATTAAATATCACCATTTGCCCGCCTCTGTACTTTAAAATAACCCGATCTTATTCTGACGTTTTCTTACAAGGTTACAGTAAGAAATTAGTATTTATTATTGCACTTAGTATAAATATTGTGCTTTTCTTACATTGTATGTCTCTCTGAATACAGTCCAGGCACTAACACTATTACCAGATTTGCCTACCCTCAGCTCAAACGAGGCATATTCTCTATACAGACGTGTACCCGTCTCAGCACCCAACTCTGTCTTTCACAGAACACCATGAAGGGGCACCTCAGAGCTCCACTTCTCCACTTGTATTTTGCACTTTGTTGCAAACAGACTGTCTGAAGGCAGAAGGTTTCAGCTTTGACTTGTCCCCTCACTTCCTATGTGGCTTATTCTCAACTTCATTTGCATATTTTCAGAATGACAATGGAGAACAATTAATAGCAGTTTCTGAACTGAAAATACTCGCTTTTCCAGCTGATAGCAAAATTCGGTAATTAACCTGGTCTTAACACTTTAAGCTTTAACTATTAGAGCAAAGAGTGATGACTAATGGAGATTGCTTAGGGATGAAGTGAAACAGTGAGGTGAAATATCACGATGCTTCACCTCACCTTCAAAGTAGCTTTTGTGCTGTCACATCTGCTTGTATCAGCACCAAATGACTACTGATTTGATCATAATTGCCCTAATTAGAAGTTCAATTAATACACTGAGTTCTTCGTATCAATGCCACATCAGCATCAAGGATGTGCATACAGAGCATTACTGAGCAATACAGGTTAAACTAATAGGGAAGGTCACCGGGAAAAGGAAACTACCTGCACTGTGCTGTTTGGAGGATATCACATAGTTAGGATGACACTCAATATCCACTTATGCCCCAGGACAAGCAGAAAGGGAGAATTTAAGGAACTCTATTGAGAGATATCCATCAGCTATGAACAAAAATTACATTTCCTGTCATTGAAAATCTCATTTAGTTCAGACTTGTTTCCACTAAGGATTAAAATCCTTCAAAAGAACACTTTGTCTTCAACAGGAAGATGAAAATAGCCTAAAATGCTCACAGTGAAAGACTGTGTGAAAAAAGTGCACAATATGGTAACTTTTAATGGTTATCAAATATAACATCTTCAACACATACTAGAAATATAAATGTGGTCATTGAAACTAATGATGAAAATTAAAAGAAAAAAAAATTAAGGGGTTTTGCATGTGAGACAGGAAAATCTCACTGGCAGACAAAGTGTCATCAATTCCCTGCCTGGAAGTATTTGCATATCCATCCAATGAAGAATTTTGCATGTTAACAAAAGAAGAGAGGAAAGCAGACAAGGGAAACAGCATGCACTTATTAAAATATGATGCACAGGATATTCATAAAACAGGAAATAGCATACTTACTCATTCTTCACTTTTCACTAATCAGGCTATAATCCAGAATCAATCAAAAAACAGAAGTGCAAAATAAAAACATCTTCATGCTTCTGCAATTTTTCTTATACAAAAAAAAAAAAAAAAGAAAAAACTAACTTTGTCTCAGTCAGCTGTAAAAACAAGATAACATATCATGACCAATTTCATGGTATCCAATATTGATGCGAGATGTGACTGTTTTAAAACATGAGCAAATTAAAACACAGTTCTGCATTAACTGTCTTGACCTGACCACCTATCTACTATTTATGTTTGTACTGAAACCAATCATCAAGATTTTGTGATACAGTCTCTGAAATTATCTTTTTTGCTTCAGTTTCTAAGAAAGAATAAAGCTACATCACAAAAAATCACAAATTACATGGGGCAAGATCTTCATCTGGTATAAATTCCAGTACTTTCTCTCTTATCAGTATAACAACAATGATTTACTCTTTATTTTCTCAATAACCAGGAAATGATCAGAACACAGCTAGTTTGTGGTTGGGTAGGTTTTAGTGCATCATGTTACATGAATTCATGTAATAACACCATATATTAGATGCACAACAAGCATCTTTCAATTTTCAGGTACATGTAAATATTTAATAGTAGCTGCACTCTTTTTAGACAATTCTTTTAAGCAACCAGTCCTGACCTCTGCCTGGAGTCACTACCTCTACTAGTAAGACTTCATCTTTAATGGCATTTATTTTTGAAAGAATTAGGCAATACTGCTAACTCTAAAATATTACTTTTCTTTATTATCCTGATAGCTAACCTTTTTGTTTCCTCTCAAGCAGACACTGGAGTCAGAATTCTATAAAACATTTGTCCAACTACAGAATATGGCCTTTCTCATAAAATAGATGCACAAGCTACACAGCTAACTGATACCTATGTGTAAAGATTTGAAAATATTTCAAGATACTCTAAGTAGAAACAGTGCCAGGCTATGACTGTTGGTTCTTTGCAGAGGTGCCAAGCAACCTGGAAAAGAGGAAAATGTCCCAACATTCCCTATCATTGCTGTGTGCTCTGTATTGCACACTAGGTATTATCATCTAGTGCACACAGAAGCTGCTAAAAATTTTAGACAAGGTTCATTAAAATGAATTAATCCAGTATTATGATTTGTTAGGCTGAAAAAGCAAACTACTGCAGTCACTCAAAAGCAAGAAAACATACAGCACAACATAGTCATTATTCAATTGTTGGGTAAATTGGTAAAACAACTGTCTCTGCTCTATGGGTGTGGATATTCAGTCACATTCACCAACTGTCACAGTCCTAAATTTTATTTTTTTTTTTTACTCTGTCAACTTTATGAGGGTTTTAATAAACATACGTAAAGAGTAACTACAGTACCTCAAAAATAATAAAAAAAAAAGCCAAAAAGTCAACAAAACACTGACCAAGGGGCTTTCTGGACTCACATCTTGCGTAGATCTCCGACAGACGGAAGTGTCCCCCAGAAAGGTTATTCTAGAATAAAGTCTCCCCCTTGTGGATCTCTCACATAATAAAAGCTCCATCAAATAATTGCATAATAGTCTGTGCTCCTTTCCTTTCAGGTAAGGATTTCAGAGGCAAATAGGAACATGTAGCAAAATCATGGTACATGGTTTACTTCAACTCAGTGGGCTCAATCCCACCTCAGGCAAGGCAAGCTGGTTTGTTGTAAGATACCTTACGATTCTGTGATAAATTCATTTGAAAGAGACTAAAACCCTCAAAATAATTTAATTCTTTTCTATCTCCACACAAATTAGTTATGAAGGTTGGCTTAGTGATATCCCATAAACTATTCAGCCCAAAACCATCCATGGTTTAACTATTTAGGTAAGAATTCAAATTCCAAACTATTTTCTATCCAATACTTATCAAAAAGAATTTTAAAAAGCCAAGATCCCCCCCATTTTAACTGCACAAGGTTTACTATCCTGGAAAAAAATAGTTTCATCCCAGAACAACTTATTGTGTCTCAGAGATTAAGGAGCTATAGCACTATTTGCAGAATGACTCTTCCTCAAACACTTCATTAACTACACTATTCTCTGAGCTGCATTAATTTAAAGGGATCACAAAGATTTCTTTGCATATGATAATTTATATTATCATAAATTAAGAAATCATTGTGATCACTTAAATTATGTTGATATCAATGCTCTCAAGGTATTTAAACATGATTCTAATAAATCATACTTTTTGTCTGCAAGATTGATTTTGATATGATTTTTTATATTTTCTAAGAAACAAAATCTTTAATGGCTTGAAATATTATTCAATTACATACGTGACAAACTCATATTTTATTTGCAGTACCAACTGTTGAGTCAATACTGGGTAAAAAGCTTTTTAACTATCCAGAGACATGTTCTCACATTCATTTCAGAATAGTAATATAATGGTTAAATATTTATTTCTTGAAAGTTCTGGAATAGTACTAGGTTTCCTACTTTCATTAACAGTGTCTTATTTGTATGCAGTAATTGCTTTAAAAATATTAGCATTGTAATTTTTTGCTAGCACTATGATAAATCAACAGAAAGTCTTATCCCCATGCCTCCCCATGGAAGAGCATAATTCTGCTTCCTCAATGCCAGTGACAAAACCTCTTTCAGGATTTTTCTTCAGGATTACCCTAGAAGAATTCATGAAAGAAGTTGGTCTGACAGTCTGGATCTCCTCCTTTCTAATTGCAGAACAGATGCAACAGCTAAACTGTGCTACATTCTGCCAACGTGGCTCTGTAGGAAGCAACAGCTCCTCGAAGTAGAAGGGTAGCTGCTACTTTGTTTCAGTCCCTGACCTCTTAAATAGCAACTATCAGCAAACCATGTTTTCTATTCCAAATGCGAGAGTTTTCAGGATATAAACACCTGGCTACTGGGAACAAAAAAAGATACCATTCATTCATTTCAAACATCCATCAACAATGACTGTCAACTGCTGTTGCTCTGGGACACGCAGACGAGAAATGCCAAGAACCAATCTCTGAATCCACTGCATTTCTGAATTTTCTTGTTTTAAGAGTTCAGCTCAACAAAAATGAAGTTTACACTGCTAAACTGCAAAACGCTGCTAAAACTAAGAACATGGGTTCTGATCTCTGCTGCTTGATGCAGGGAAAAATGGGCTTGCAGAAACCATGAAAGCAAAGCACTAAGAAACAAAACATCACAAATCTGACCAAGTGACAAGAGACTCCTGCAAAAAGACTCTTCAACCCAGTAAAAAGAGTATTATGTATTTTAGCTGTATTCTCAGAGACTGCCTGCTTATCTTGACAGGATGGATGAGGAACTACAATTCTTCCTGAATATAAAAGGAGGAAAATAATTGGTAATTACAATATTGTAAGCTATATTTCAAAATCATTGGTACTTTACTAAGTGCCTTGACTTTCTGGCAAATAGTCTCCATACATGATCACCCAGCACTATTAAATGAGCTGTATTGCTAGTAGTGACAGACATTTGTAATACATGGTATTTCACAACATGGACAATTATTATATTTTATCCCTGAAGAGAAATGGCTAATACTGCCATATAACACAGCTTCTGTATTTGTCAATATTCATATTGTAACTATGGATTAATAATAACTTCAGTACTTATCATACAGCTTCTACATATATGTGCGTACTTACCTTCATTAAATGCATTAGAATGGGTACAGCACCACAACCATGAAACTAGGTTTTCCTATTAAAGCAAACTATGGGATCCAGAAACAAAGTCTTTCTAAAGTTAAGAACATGTTTCAGCTCCTAGGTGTGAATGATCTAGACATTCAGTCTACTGCTAACTGTCACTCATGCATGAACATATACTAAGGACGAATTTTGTATAATGGTCATTCAGCTTCTGGTCATTCAACCTGACAGATAATCCCCAGATTCTATACGCAAAATTAAGGAAGCTGTATTGTGAAAAATCTACCATCCATTGTCATTTCACACTGTCACCTCTGTGCCATCAAAATAACATGTACCATTGCTGAAGTCATTCCTCCTCTACCTTTGCAAGCCTATTGTCCTGATACAGCCAGTACTTTTCACCTCCTTCTGGACTTCCCTGCCTCTTCAAATATCATGTCCTTCTCACAGTTAAAGAATTTTATCTTGCTCTCTTCTTGCAGCTCTCTTAACATACCTTAAACCTCCCCAATTCCTTTTCTCTCACTTTGGGCTGGACTTATAATCTGCTTGCTATTCAAGCTGTCGTCTCCCCTGCAGTCTACAGTGTCCCACCCAAAAAATACGTTTTCTGAAAATTTTTCATGATTTCCTAGTTCTTGCTCTCTCTCTCCCTATTCTCATCATCACCAATCCTGCATCCTTCTTTTTTCAAACCATTAATGCCTCCTATCTTTCGTGTTCTCCAGTTTTTTATCCTGCAGGAATCCTATGCATGCTGAGATTGTAAATCTATGTTAAATATATGGGTCTGTTAAATTAGTAAAACAAATACACTACTAAGAATGAAAGCCCTTCTCTCCCCCATCATCTCCTTATGGTAATACAGTGTCCTCACTGCTCTGTATACCACAGTGGCACAGCTCTCTGCATGATCTCATGTGCATTAAAATAAGACAAAGCAAGCTGGGAACACAGCAGGGACTGCACAATCTTCTTACTGACCCACAGAAGTTATGCGGAAAAGTTATTACACCTTCAGCAGATTATTACCGTGAGGCATGAGCTGTGTGAAATGAAATTCAGAAAGGGAGTATCTGTGAGTTTTGGACCATATACCATATTACAATATATTAAAAGCTAGAGGATTGGTTTTCTCCAAAACACAGGGAAACATTAAAATTGCCCTGGAAAATAATGAACATAGAACAGTGATTTTAAGTATGTTCTATTAATGAGAGGTGTCTGGGAGTCAGAAGAAAGCAATCTAAGTGGTTGCCAGCGTCAGAGGGCTCTCACATATACACCCTAGAAACCCCATAGATACCTTTTCAATTATTACTGCTTACAAAAATCATATGCATATATATCTACACCTTATCACTATAGTCGTGTTCAAGAAGAACAAAAGAATTACAAGAGAACACCTCACACAGCAGACAGCCCCATGGCCAAACCGGCCTTTTCTACAGAGAGATTAGATTTGAGTATTTCCAGAAGAACCATGTAAAAAAGCAAATAAAGCCTACAAGGGACCACCATGAGCTATTTTTCTGTGTTAAGAGCCCTACAGATAACTCTTGCATAGAAAGTGAAGCCAGAAGGAACAATAAAAACCTCTGTGTCTCAAAGTTACTAGTCTTTACACAATACTTCTAAACTGAGCCCAGTAACTTATCTGACAACATATCTTTCAGAAAGATGTCAGTCTGGATGTAAATATATGAGAAAGTTGAGAATCTCCCCTTGCTTATTTTTTACAGTAAATTTTTACTGCACAAAGTGTGTGTACTAAACATTATCTGAGGTTTTGGCAGAGGGTCCTTGGAGTTTCCAGGTAAAAGCAACAAACTGAACACTGCACAAGAAGTAGAAGTATCTGCCTTCTGAGAAAATACTGAAGCTCAAGTATCTCTTCAGCATGGATGTGCCACCTTGCTCACTTTATGTCATTACATCTGTCCTGTGAGCTATCAAAGCTTAGTCTGCCTATCTCTGGTAAACGGATATTACAGTCTGACTATCCAGCCTGGTAATTCCTGTGTCAAGGGAAGGAACATCATTTTGTTCACCATTAAAGAGGTGCCCGCAATTTCTAGAATGGAGACTATGGTTGACAACTTCTGCTTCCCAGGAGGAGGATGAAAAGGTCATTTGTGCAGAAGATACAGCTCTCTTCGGTTTCCCAAGATAAAACGAGATAAGAATAAACACCTACCTATTGACTTTCTCTTCCAGTAACTAAACTTCCCTCTTTAACCCTCCCTAATATCATCACAAACATACATTTGTAGCATACCTCTAGCATCCAACACCAGAAACAAAACACTTCAGCCTCCATCTTCTACTGGGCAAGGGAGGAGATAACCAACACTCCACAAGAGCCTAACTGCAGGTGTGCACCGGGTCCTGACCCCGTTAATCCACGCCCGCACTTGGGGCCAGGCATGACAACATCTGAGGGCTGCAGAAGCCAGCCAGGGCACCGCGATCCCGCCGAGGGGCACCGGCCACCTCAGAGAGGGCATGAAGGAGAGCTTTGCGGGTACGGTGTCGGGTGCCCCCTCGGGAGGACGGGGCAGCGCGGGGGCACCGGCTGCGCGGAGGGCCGGGTGAGAGGGGCGGCCCCGCGGCCGGAGGCTCACCTTGTGCTCCAGGACGCTGATGTAGCCCTCCAGGAGGCCGGCCCCGACGGGGAGCGCCGGGTGGGGCTGGCCGCGCCCCGGCGGGCGGCTGGGCACCGCCGCCACCTGCTGCTGCCGCCGCCGCGGCTCCGGGTGGCCCCCGCCGCCGCCGATGCCGCCGTACATGAGCAACAAGCTGGTGCACATGGTGGTGAGCGCCAAGCAGACGGCCAGCCCGTGGCGCTGCGGGGGGCAGAGAGAGAGGCGGCTCAGCGCCGCGGGGCAGAGGGCTCCCCCCGCCGCCGGGCCCTGCGGGGCGCGCCGCTCCCCGCCGCCGCACTCGCGGCGCCCGCAAGTTTCACGCCGCCAGAGGCCCGGCAAAAGTGCGAGGAGAGAACTGGGGGCCCCGCTCTTTCCTCCGCCTGCCCGCTCCCCCGCCGCCCTCCCTCCCTCCGTCTCCCCCAGCCCGGCTTCCTTGACCCTTCTCCCCGCTCGGTGCCCGGCTCCCCCGCGCCTCTCATTCCCATGCAGCCGTCCCCCTTTGGACATGTCGTTCGTGCATTTTAACGAGTGTTGGGGATTGTAGTGCAATCCCCACACACACACCCCCGCGCAGCTACCTCCAGCCTCGTCCTTTAAGCAGGTCGGTTTTCTATACGCTCCTTAAAGCGCACACACACACACACACACACCCTCCAAACCACGAGCAACACGAATAAAAGAAAGCAGGCGGAAAGTTCTTCGCCGCCGCCGCCGGGGTTTTGTTCGCCTTCCCGCGATCCCGAAGAGCCGTGGGGCTGCAGCCCGGGGACGGCTGAGCGTGTGCAGGGCGCCCGGGGCAGCCCGCTCCTCTCCTCCCCGCTGCCGGAGCCGGGATGAGCAGTGCCAGCAATGCACTTACCATCAGGGTCTTCATTTTGTGCGCCTCCCGGCCGCCAGTCTTCCCGCTCCGCGCTAGGCTCGGCATGGCGGGGAAGCCGCAGACATGGCTCGGCCAGGGAAGCGCCGCCGTGGCGGGGATTAGGGGGGAATTACACCCGGCCGGACCCTCGGAGCCTGCCAGAGCCGGGTCCTCGGCTGCCCCGCCTGCCTCCGCCTCCGCCCCCGCCTCCTCCCGCCGGCGCAGCGGCGGCACCAGGGCAGGTGGAAGTTAACTTCTGCCTCCCCCTCGGTCGCGCTGCTCCGCCGGCGAGCCCGCGTCTCGGCGGCGCGGGGGGGCGGCGAGCGGGCACCGGGCTCCGGGCCGCGGCGGGCTCCGGGCGAGCGGGCACCGGGCTCCGGGCTAGCGGGCAGCGCAGCGCAGCGCAGGGCTTGCCGCCCTCGGCCCAGGCTTCTCTCCTACTTGTGGCACCGGGGCACGACCCTCATATCGCACTATTTATATTTTTCCCTAGCAGAAAATTCGTCGCTCTCCCGCCGCTAGCCGCGTTTCCTGAAGCTGGCAGCATTCAGGCAATACTTCAAATTTATGTTAGTAAAAAAATCGACGCCCTCAACTCCTGTGCGGCACTAACCACGCCGTCTCTCACACGTTTCACGAGCCCTAAAAACCGGTTTCAAAACCTTTTGACAGAAGCTTTCTTAATTTTCTGTAAATCTCACAGGCTTGCTCCCCATGCCATCTTTTTGGTTTCTGAAGACAGGCATTTTCCCACTCTCTTAAGCAGCCTTCTGAAGTTTTTTTATTATTTCTTTCTTTGTGTTAACAATGTACCATTCAGTCATGAAAACTTTATTAACAGACCCCAAATTACATAGATTTCTAGCTCTGGGAATTCCACATTTATAAATGTGCCCCTTCAAAATAAGCCATTTTAAGGTTGATTTCTTATGAAGTTATTAAACTGACAGCATAGCATTAAAAAAAAAAAAATCTATCTCCTAATCATGAAGATATTTCTCTTGAAACTACTCATGGAAATAATAGTTCTAATATATGGCTTCACATCTAACCTATAGCTATATAACATTAAAGATTACATTAAGGAGAAAACGATCAGCAGGCTAACTCAACCATGGTCACAATAGCAGCTTTCTCAAGGCTGAAATTGTCATTGAAATTCATTTTTTATCTTTACTAATTCATTGCAGGACTAACAGTGAAACAAATGCTGTCTCTAGCATTGGTACAGCAGGCAGCATTTAGTGCCTCTTAAGAAAGTAAAAAGAAACAAGAATGTATGGCACATCAGCAGATAGCGCAGTAAACATGCTTTATCATTTCAAAGAAGAATGCCACATTGCACGCATGCTTGCTATTTATTCAATTTGTGGGTTTGGTTTCAATAGTACCAGTTGTTAAGACAAACGAAGCAATATAAGAAGAATCTTATCAGGTCTTGGTAATTCTTTATTATGTGGTTGCACTTGACACTCAAATTAGCGAAACAAAGGGCCAACTTGATGAATCATTGAAAGCAAATTATCTGTGGCTCTCCAAGGCTTCCTGCAAGAGACTACAAAAGGCAGCTCATGCATTTTATAGTGCTGTTTCTCAACTATCAGCAAGCAGGTTGCTGGTGATTGACCTTTCTAAGCCTTTCTAATATATTTTACCATGACAAACGGAAGCATCATTTTTATGATTTAGGCTCACGGCTGTATGTTAGACATCTGTTACACAGTATGTCTGACCAAATTCACTAAACTTATGGGTTTTGGTAGAATAGGCTGATTTAAAAATCTACTGATAAAGCAGACAAACTAAATTTTCTAATTTAATGCTGAGCTTGACTTGAATAATGTCCAGTTTTCTGCTCGTCAAATATTTAATTAGATTGCCATGATGGTCATAGACAGTATTCTTGGCAGTAAAATGCTCACTGAAACAAATACTGTAGTGTAATGTAAATCCTGTGGAGGTTTTTATGTGTAAGCATGGGAACTTTAGAAATCATCTGGAAAATATCCCAGCTATTTAATCTAAAATTCATATGAATTAATAGTTCTAGCTATCTGGAGGTTTGTTTTTCAACGCTATTGGAATCTACATACATGTAGATATGCATCTGTATACCCAATAGTTAGACTTGTGAAGAGGAGAAGAGCATAGGCTAAACTCTAAGCTTTTAATCAACTTGGAAAGGAGTCGATACAGAGAACATCTTAAAGTCCATCTGACTTCCTGATTCAACCAATTTATTTTCAATATGCAAGGGATACTGAACTGTCCGTGCATTTCTATTCCTCCTTAGAACTGTAGGTAAAGACACATTAAAACATAAACAGCTGCTTTCCCTAGCCCAGGAGAAAAAGTGGCAGAGCCTGGTTATGTTTTTCAGCAAAGCCTGACTGAGAAGAGCTTTTCATCTGCGTGGAAAGGACAGGGTTGTCCCCTCTTTCCATTTACCCTTCTCACTTTCACCTTTCTGGTAGTTACAGGCTGACAAAATAGCCACATGAAATAAAAATTTGCTTCTGGCAGCTTCAGGGGGACCTAAGACAATGACAAAATAAAAGTCCACGTACGGTGAGAAATCCATGTAAGAAGTAGTGATGCAGATAGAGATAAACTTCTCAAAACTGACAGTGGACTTGGAGCAACAGAGCTCTTTCATCAATTCCTAAATACACGTTCTCAAACAGCAACTTTCCATGAGCTGTCTGGATGAATGAAGCAACTTGCCATTTTATAATGCATTTTAACCCAGGCTGTCTTTCAGAGATTTCCTTGTATAGATATAAAACACCCTTTCAAACTGTGGTTGATTTCTCACGAAGTCCATACAGAGACAACACTGCATAATCTACACCTTAATAGAATAAACAATTATAAACATACTTTCCACATTATGGTTGGCCTGGAATGAGTACTCAGGTGGAAAAGCCTCTTATTCTTCATGTATGTCTTTGCATCTCAGCAACTGGTAGCCAAAATATTCAGTGCAAGTTAAGGTGAGGGCAATGGCTAGTATTCCTGCTGATGACCCAGATGTTTGCCCAGACGTTTTCCCTGAGCATGCTGCCTACCACCTGTGTGACTCCAGCAAACCCTACTCTGGACCTTGCTGTCCCTCTCTCCGTTCCACTACATCAGGAGGTAGGGTGTTTGTGCATTCAGTCAGTACACAGAATGCCTCCAAAGGGGAAGCTGCAGCTACTCTTCAGCCCTGTCACCTCCTCAGAATGAAAGCCCAGACAGTCTTAAAAGTTTGTGACTCATTGATGGCAGTGTGACTACTTTGCTGAAAAAAAAAAAAAAAAAAGAGAGAATACTTTAGATAACTGATTTAGATCTGTACCCAGTTTTTAAGAAAATGGAGGGTTTGTTTATTTCCTACCCTTCACAAAAGAGTGAGAAGATCTGGTGTGATGTAAGTAGTTAAACTGTAGGTGAGTTCTGCATGTTACTCTGCAGGAGTGCTGAAAGCACTTATATTCCCATCACACTATCTGTATGAAGATGTTTTTCAGAAAAATATTGGTGATAGAAGTGCTTAAAATAGATTGGAGGGGGCAGGTTAATTGTATCAGGACCACTTTGATCTCCTTACGCCTTTGAAATGAAGAATCTGAATTACTAAGATTCTATAAGTGGCTAAGCATGAGAAAATACTTGTTAAAAATATAAAATTTATCTAAAAGTGACTCCTGTTAAAGTTGCATCATTTTGTCATTTCCATTATATTCTGTGGTCTGTGAAGCTTTGGATCTGTCTCCTCAACAGTAAAATCCCAGCCTCACAGAAATTAACTCCTATACATCTTTTATCCCTCTTTGCTTGCTGGGGCAAGGAGCTCACCAGCAAGTATAAAGCTCCCACTTCTAGCTCTGTAGCCTCATGAGGTATGAGCTTAAACCATGATCACTAGTGTAGAACAGAATATTGCTTGTCCTGGGCCTCTAGCCAGTGACATTTGGGAGGATGGTTGGGAGTGCCACATTTCAGGGGGGAGAAGTAAGCATTTTTTGATTTACTAGCTAGAAAAATGAGACTAAAAGTGCTAAGGAGGTTGGAATATGATGAAAGCTTGTGTGGATTAATGGACAGAGGGGCAGTCAAAGGTATCTAGGAAATGAAATACATCACACTGATATCACCTCCACGTGTTGTTTTATTATTTATGTATATATGAAATTTTAACCTGAAAGATGGAAAACATTCAGCAGCCAGCAAAGTAATGAGCTTACACTATAGATTTTTCAAACTGCCCAGTGATTCATGAAATGCTTTTCAAAACTGGAAATGTGCATTGAGGATTGGTCAAAAAAGGTAGAAACAATATTATAGATCAGTCAATACTGTCTCTCCTTTATGAAAGCAGGCTGCCTTTGAACTTCTGACAGAAGCAAGCAGTGATAGATACATAAAAAAAAAATGAAATACTGCGTGGAAATAGAAGTGCAAATGAAAACAGAAGGGGGAAAATAGTGAGATAAGATCTGCTGAATCTGCTGTTTTTTTCTTTTATATTTCTTAGTTTTCTCCCCAATCTCGGAAGCATAAATAAAGGTACTGGATGTTTCAGAAACCATCTGTCTAGCTCAACTGAATGGACTCATCTGCTTTAGGACCACATGTGAAATGCTGCTTCATTCTAATCACTTTTGAGGGGAGAAAGTTAAACAAGGCACATCCTGAAATATACAGCATATTCAAAATTCCACATCTAAAGTCAGAAACTTTGAGGGTTAAGAAATTAGCACAGGAGGCTGCACGTGGAGTGTACCCAGTACCACTTGTTGAAGCCAACAGGAATGAACAGAAACTGTTCCTCATGGCCTTTTGTTTTACTATCCACCACCGAAAAAAAAAAAAAGAAGGAAGACATACATAATCTCTATAAACGAAGCACATATTTAATATATGGACTAAAGCAACTGAGGACATAATTACTACAATGTGGTAAGAGATCAGATACATTTGAATATTCTGGAGGTACCTTTGCTGTAATATAACAGCTCTCAACAGGATCCCGAATGGCTCACCTTTCAGTATATGTATGTCTGTTACTTTGCAGTGAAAAACCACACCGACAGGAAGTCAAAGAGTTAAATAGAATAGAATTTCTAAACTTTTAAAAAAATTACCAATCAAACATCAGAAATGAGGCATTAGAGCAAAAAAGGAAGCAAAGAAGGATAAGTGCTCATTATGGATTGGTTTGCAGTTCTTTATGTATTATTAGAGTCGATAGGAAAACTCTCCTGCTATTACTAACACAAACACAAACATCACTTATGATGACAAGCTGAACAACAACTATGGCAACAAGGGGATCCATTACCATCAAACTGAAAAGGCACAGTCACAGAATCAAGTCAAGTCCTTCAGTGGCCAAGCTATATATATCTTATTTTGATAATAGCTACTGGTCTTATCTACAGGTTTATATAAACCATCTTTACTATTTACATAGTATATCACTATATAAGCATATATGCAAATTCAAAGCAATAAATAAGTTAACGTACAATGTGAGAATAGCTGCCAATGACTCCTGACATAGCTCATCAATTTCACACTCATGTCCCATGTGCTTCTGAAATTATGTAGTGGCTGCCTTTGTTATGTACTAATTTCTTCTCTAGACACAGCTACCTAAGTGAAGTCTTGCCTGTTTGAGCTTAATGCTGAGAGGTCCTGAGGATTCTTGCTTCCCAGGGAAGTCAACAAGAATTGAAGAAGCATCTCTGCATTCAAGTGAGCTGCCTGTTAAAGACAGTGTTGGTTCTAGACATTTGCAGATTCAGACGGGCATAGATTTCTACTAGGAAGTATCAGAGATCATGGGCTCAGGGTGCAGTCATTTTAAAGGTATGGAGACAGTGCCCGTGTTTATGTAGCTTGCTTAGTTAATTGCAGTTGAACATGGAATCTGGACCTACAAGAGAGTACAAAATGGCTATAAAAATATTTCCTATGTCCAAATCTGGTACTGCAAACTACCCTAGACAACTCTTCTACCCCGGAACTAGCCTGAAACAGTGGGAGAGTTTCTTCACTGCAATAGATACCTAACTGAATGCTTCAAACCAGCTGTTAAAACAGATGGATTGTCTTCCTTTGTGATGTACTGGGTCCTTGTTTAAACATTTCTGACATATTATTGATATTTGTCACTCTTAAACAAATACAGAAAAAAAGTCTTCTCTGTTTCATACAGGATAGGTATCTTGGGTGTCTACTGGCATCCTCAAATCATGGATTAGAGCAAATCCATGGCTATATACGCTCATTTTTCTTTCTTACACTTCAGGGCAGAGGACCAAGTTCAGCTCAGCTGCAGAGCTGGATCCAACATTTCCTGCAGCAGCTGTACCCTCCTTTCTTTGAACTTCTATTAATACTTGTTATCTCATTTCCTAGCCTTTGTCACCACCACCTGCTTCATGCTTTTGATTCAAGTGACAGAACTTTAAAAAATCCTCTACTTTTCCCAACCATGGTAAATATTTTATTCAAGGTGATGATTATATATCTATTCTCTCCCATAAACTACAGTGGCAGGAAGATAACATCTCAAGTTTTGCCTCAGTACTTTTACTGCCTTCTGATGGGTGGGAATTGCATTTGGCCTTTTGTTTTGCTGAATTTCTCTAGTGACCAAAGCATTCTAATCAAACACTCATATTTATCTAATTGCTTTATTTTTCCTTTTTGTTTATGATTTATTTCAGCTCAGAAGGGAGTATTTTGATGACTTCTTTCTCTACAATAGTTTTTGTTTGTATGGTAAGTATCTTATTTTGTTATAAAAAGCCCCTAAATTCTGTAAGGTTTGTTCAGATCTTCTTGTGATCAGTACTTGAAATGTGAAGCTAAGCTCTGTAAGGCATGTGCTGTTTCTGTGCCAAGTTCAAATAAATGAGGCCTTAGGCCACTTATGTTTTAGACCATAAATTCAGATGTCAAAGGAACAGGTGCTAATGTGACACAAGCTGTTCTTGCTCATTGTGTGAGGTTCCTCTGCTCAGTCTCCTACTGCTTCATCTTTGTCACAATCCCGAATCACTCTCCAACAGTGGTTACTCCATTTTGGTGGGTTTAGTTTCTGTCCATTGATAAATGAGAGTTTCTCTGCTTCTAAACAATATCAGTTGAGAAAATGTGGAGCTTGAAATCTGAAAGCATGTCTATACTGGCACATTAACTCAGGCACAGAACCGCATTAGTGTGACTAAAGCCTTCTGGGATAAAGCTGGCTCACATTGCTCTGCTTGAAGCCTGTGCAGACGAGCTCAGGTCCATCTGCACATCAGCTCTGACTCATGAGAAGTCTGCTAGGTTGAAGCACTGTGGGTTGTGGTTCAAGAACTTGCAAAAAGTAAAGAAGAACAAAAGCTAACCAGAGAAGTTAAAACAATGGGCATAATATGATGTAATAGTTGCTCAATGTTTGTGCAGTCACCAATTCTGGAGATATTTTTTTTGTATTATTTGATATCCTGATGGTGAGCAAGTGTGGACAGTGTTGGACTTTCTTCCTAAGTGAGAAGGAATTATCTTCCAGTCTTGTTTGTGTAGCTAGCTCAATTATTTTAATTGAAGAAACTACTAACTTTGTCAGTTTCTTTAGGATCCTCAAAAAATTTTATCCTAAGCATTATTCATCTTCAAGCATTGTCTACATACTAACTAGTCCTCACAAAATCCATGTGGCTTCATCCCTATTTACAGGAAACAGTTCTGTAGTGAAGGTAAGAGCTCACTCAACTCCAGCTGTCACCTATGAATATTTAGTACCTACAAAGTCTAAAGTTGGGCATTGAATATTAGAAGAGTCTTTTGGAAATTTGAGCCTTCCTGACTTCTCAAACCAAGAGTTATTTCTCAGCAACATCTCCCATCTCAGCTTGTAGTTTAAAAAGTTTCAAACAGAATTGGGCAGAAAGTGACCTCATACAAATGCTGGCTTGGAACATTACTTGACTCTGATTCTGCACATTTCTAGCTACCAGAAGTTACAAAACTTCACAGTCTCTCTCCCGAATTACCATCAGCAGTTATCAAAAGCTGATGAAACACATTGGAGACTAATGGGTCATTGGAAAAAAAATGTGTTTGCTTCAGTCTTCCCCAAAAGGCAAAGATGGACTATGCACAGGCTCATTTCACGAGAAAGTGGGCCAGCCTCTCTCAGCATATGTGCTAGACATATGGTCCAACTCCGGTTTTCAGTTTCCTTTTTTCAGCTTCTGCAGGGGCTTTGCTAAGCCCTTTTTGCTTTGTATCACCTCTCCAGCCAGCAAGGCAAAAGGACCTACAAGAAACTACACAGAGCTGAACGAGAAATACTGCAATATTTTCAAATTACCCTGTACTGATTGTCCCAATGCATCACACCTGCAACTAACACCTGACAAAAACCTTTCTCAAATCCCCCTACCCTCATCTTCAACTAGAACCACCTGTACTTTTTTTTTTTTTTTTTTTTTTTTTTTAAAAAAAAAAAAACAAACCAAACCTGTCCCTTGTCCAGCCATTGAATAGCTGGAATAGGTCCTCCCTAGCTACTCTTTCCTACCACCTACTCCACCATGTACTTACCCAATCCATGCAGAGCTCCATGATGTAACTGGCTAATGATGGGTCTTCTCAGCAAGTTGTTCTTCAACAGAGCACTGGATGATTGTAGCACAGCTACTTATCGGTAGCTATATTATTACAGCATGGTCTTTTTGATTAATTAGAAATGCAGCACTGTAAGGTTTAGTTTCACAGTCTGGGTATTATTAACTAACATGCAGAAGAAAGAGTTCCCTCTTCGCAGCTTTACATATTGGAAGGTGAGAGAAGAAGGGAAAGGGATTAGAATGAGGCAGAAAGAGCATATGCAGCAAATATGGTTACGGTCCAGGGTGGGAAGCACTTTGGGGGGGTATGTCAGGAATAAACAAGGTCCTAAGACATCATCACAGATAGTCAAGAAGTCAAAAGAGATATTAAGAAAAGTATTAAGTCTGATCTGCACAGTTTCACTCACACAAACAGAAAAGAAACGTTTGGGGCCTAAAGGTTACCCTGGGCTGCTGACATTTCAAGTCATCTAATTAAGATTTAGCAAAGGAAGTAGAAGATGGTACACAGAGAAAGCATGTTATGCAATGACTGCTCTCTGACCATACCAAATAGAAGGGAAACAATTTCTAAATCTTACTAAAGAAGTCGTGTAAAGGGAGATAACATCTCTGCTTCACACTGCTTGGAGTTCAAGATCTATGAAGAGGGAGACAAAGTATTCAAATCTGGGTGATTATAAAGTATATTCCTAAACCCAAATCTAAGTATTTCTGTATAAGGATGTTACTTCTCAGAATTCTGTGCTGTCTTGAAAGTAGAGCTCTGGGTCTTTGTCTTATCTTTCATCTCACTCAAAGCTGCTTAGCCTTTGTGTACACGTGGACTGACCTTTCACTTTCCTAGTCTATTGCTATTGAATTGTTCATAAATCTTGTAATCATTAGACAAGGTTAGCCTTCACATTTCAAAAAGGGAACATCATTTTTTTGCAAGCTGACGTTGACTGTTTTTTGCATCTTTGTAACATCAGATTATGCAAACCAGGTGCTGACCAGCAGATACTTTACAGACTGCAGGGTGCTGATTGTGGCAACACTGAAGCAGACTAAAATGTAGAGGAATATGGGTTACATAGATCCATTTTATTCCTAAATGCAGGTATTAACAAATTGGCAAAGTTATTGGCCAATTGACTCAAAGTATAAGCATTAAAATAATTCATCCTGAACAATGAGTGGGTTTATTTTATGTTTAGTACAGTAGGCTCACCTGCACGAATTTGCTGTGCTTATTTAATATCCTCTTTAAGATGAAAAATGATGCCAGTCCTGTGGTAATAGCATCTTTTGACGCTGAGAAAGCGTTTCACTGTATTGAATGGCAGTTTCTCTTTACTGTGATGGAAATTTAAAAATTTGCCGTAAATATATTGCATCAGTTACACTATTCTGAGCAAGGATGCATACTAATGTCACAATACTATCTCAATTTTGACTTTTGAGGGTGACTAGTCAAGGGTGCCCACTTCCAGTACTATTTTTGCTAATGGAAGTAACCCAATCTTTAAAAGACTAGGGTGATTGGGTGGAGACTCTGAAATAGAATGCATTACAGCTGAGAGCTTGTATTTGCAGAACTGCCCTTAAAATGGTGTCCCATTTTGTTATACATTAGTAACCCTTTGGAGACTCTAAAACAGATTCTTCAGGGAGATACAGTTCCTAAACAACTTCCCAGATACACAGTAGGTTAGGATTCAGTCAAAGATTTTGGAGCTAAAGTGATTATAGCTGAGTCACTCATTACTCATTAAACTGAAAACTCACAAGTCTGAGGACCTCCAGTGTCCTGCATGGGGTACAGCGGGGCTTCAAATGAAAAAACACTTTAATCTAGGCTTGGATTTTCACATGATTTTATGAAGGAAGAATTCCTTAGAAGCATTATGGATGGTTCTCCCATGCTGTGATCACTGGGGTGATGTAAGGAATAAGTGTCTCCTGCCCTTGCACTAAAGCATATCACCATGAAGAAAAAGGGAATCTCCTTATGAATTTTCAAAAGACTATGTAATTTCTTTATTACTTTTCCGCAGTGTTCTGAAAGAGTCAGACAGAAGTTTGCCAGCACTATTTGAATGAATGTTTCTACAAACAGAAGGAAAATACCTTTATGTGAGCAACTGTCGTACAAGTTCTTCATTTCCTAGCTGCTGGCTTCCCCCACGTTAAATGTCAGAACCCTCTTCTATGATATTTTAGACTTTTCTTATACTGCTTTCCTGCATTACGTTCACATTAATAATGCTGAGAGAACATCCCCCTACACTGGTGTTCTCCAGCACACATCAACCCTTACTTGCGTCTTTCCCATCCCTAGTTTCTGTTACTGTTCTTTCATGCACCAAATGAGCTTGGAGATTCTTGCAGATTGGTGTTGGCAAAGATTCTTCCACTGCCAGCTCACTTGGAGCTGTAACCTGTAACCTCCACACCAGTTTCAATGCTACAGATTTGGGAAGCTAGAATTAGTCCCTATGGCAACAGAGAAATCAGCAAAATACAGGTGAAATGCTGAGCAGTACCTGATGAAACTAACTTAGCAGCTGGTTCCAATTTATCACAGGCTTCTGCAATTATGTGTAATCAGATCATCATTTCCACTATGAAAAAGATTGCATATAACTCTGTATGGCCAATGAAATATATTTCCTGGCTGGAACGTGATCCTTATGGTAGGACACAGAAGAACCAGAGGTGACAGGACGCTTAGTTGCCCCTGAAATCAGCAATGTCTAACTGCCACTAGATCTTGGCAACCCTTGCCTTTCAGTAACGTGGCAAACTGAGGTATCTACACAGGGAAAACTAAAGTCCTTAAATACCAATTTTCCACTCTCACACCAGAAAGAATGCTGTGACTGAAGGAGCTTTTTCAAAATTCATTACTCTTATTCTCATCTTATTTGTATTTATAGACTTGTAACAGTTTTAAATATATGGTGATATACATTAAATGCACATCAAATCAAACATTTAGGAATAAAGCCCTCTAGTCACAAAAATTGAGATTTCACTAAGTGCTTAGAAGTTAAATTCCAAATCAGTAACTAAAGTTTAACAAAGGTAAACTGAAAGGCAAAATGAACTCACTCTGATGAGTTAATGTAATTCCCTTGTGGAATGCTAGTTTCCCTACTATAATGAATTTTAAACACTAAACCAGTATGTCTGTTTTTTGATAATTATAAAAATGCATTCATCCATGTCCTTGCAAATTATTAATATTTATCATAAGGAATATCTGTAGACATTAAGAATCAAGGGAGACAGAGTTTTTAGCAAATTCTTACACAGCTTTACTGAAACAATAGTGGAGTTTTAAATACCTACAGGTGCAAAGCAAAGAGACATATAGGGCTAAGTCTTCAAGCCTCCTTCATAGCATCTATCTCACAAATCACTCAGGCAAAACTTGCACTGAACCTCAAAATCAAAGATTTCAGGGCTGCAAGTGTGTGATACTGCCAAGTATCCTACATGCTCACTTCATTCGTGTTCCACTCCTGGGAGCCAAGAGTATCAAGTGTTCTAAAGGGATGAAGCCATAATGATGTTATAAAAAGATTATGAAAGCCCCTATAGTTCTCTTCCATTTCAGGGCTAACTTCAGTGATAAGGAAACTGCCTCATGACACTTTTGAGTTACTTCTGTGACATTTCAGCAACACTGATTATCAGTAGTTCTGTTCATGGATATTTTTAAGCCTCCCAGCACATTTGGACCTAAAGCTTCACACTTGTAGGAGCCCAAACTCATCATCAGTAGCAGTAAGAAGCTTCTCTTAAGTCAGCAGGAGTCAATAGGGGTTTTGCTTGCATAGAAGCTGCTGGATCAGATGCATGTGATCTAGTTGTATGTTGGCTTACTGTTTATGATAAACACAAAAAGCAGAAACTAGAACCAAATATAAGGCATAGCATTTTGCAGTTTCAAAAACTTAGGTTCCATCTAACTTAATTTCCCATTAAAAAAAACCCAAACCCCACATATCTCACTAATTTCTGAAATTAAATTTGACTGGTATGGGCTTTCCTTCAAAATATACCCCCAACACAGAGGTAGGAAACAGAGCAGTTTCATAGAATAGTTGACTCTAAGAAAGTGTGTGAATGTGTCAATAAAACCCATTGTCCCCTTCCAAAATTATAGGCAGACATCAGTTTACATGTAGTGGACAACAAATATCATCTCTATAGATTAGGAAAAAGATGCTGAACATTGGTGGGAATATCAGGAAATATTTGCAACCTTTTTGTTGCTAGTTCCTGCAACAGACTGAATGAGCTGGGGTTTTAGAAGATACCCTGAGTTTTTCTTTTTTTCATTTTGCTGAAGCAGAGCAGCTTAGCTCTGTTTGTGATGGGGACTGTGAAAACACAAAGGAGCAGACGAGACAGAACTAGATAAGAAAAGATGTGTATTCCTTCTCCTATCTCTACTCAGTAACTAAGGGAGGCAGGAACCACAGCAATGTCAGTACAGGCAGATATGCATTACTCCCTGCGCAGAGTGATGATGCAGCAACCTGCGCTTCTACAATGCAAATTAACTTACTGCTGTTTCATGTACCAACAGAAAGACTTAAACCAGGATGTAAGATAACATGCTAAATATACCTATAGGCTGACAAAAGAAATTATTAGATTTAGACTAATCCAGAAGTATCAGAGGTATACAGGATAACCATCGTGGTGTAAGACAAATGGAACAGTTAATGATGTTTTAAGGATGTCTAGCTCTTGCCTCTGAAAGTGAAGTTTTGCATTCTTTGATGTGACATTCCCAATTTTGTTCACCTTGCTGACCACCAAGAGAGGAGTGAAAAGACTTAGAGTGTGTGACTGTAGGGTGCTATTTTTTATGTCAGCATTCTTCATTATTGAGTTGGCTGTTTATGCTGCTGATGTGTAATGTTGTGAAGCAGATGAGCTGGTAAAGTATGAAGGGTATTCTATAACCTTTGCTGTACTTTCAATTACCTTACAGTAACTTAGAATTCAGAAGGGCTGCTCTGAGCAAAATCAAAATACAGTAAGATAAACTCCATTAGGAACTGAAGCACTAGGGCTGCTGTTGAAGGAGGGCAAAATGGTCTAATTAATAGTTATTGCATCAAACTCATGCAGCAGTTGCAGTAATGACACTGATGATATTGATGGCATTGAAGATGGAGTTTAGTTCAGAATGGAAATGAGCAGAGTATTCATCTTCCACTGCATATTGCTGAAGGCAGTGGAAGGCCTCAGAGCTTCTTAGTTTTGTTCTGTTGTTCAGCTGGTTTTCTTTGATAGTGCAGCTCCAAGCGATTAATATATATATATTTACACAAGACAGAGCACGTTCATTTTGCTGGAGCCCCATGGCTGACACTTGGCCATACTGAAGAATAAGCATTTATTGGGTTTTATTCCTGCTGTTTGGTTTTTCAGTAACAGCTACATGTAGGTGGATAGTTATCTAAGGGGGTCTCCCAACTTCTTTACAATATTTATAAAACATTTCTCTCTCTTCTTTGGTTTGTGAAAGCTGTTGGCAGCAGGGAATGCCAACTCCTGCATCCTGAGATAAGGTTTCGTTCTCATCAGTATTTGGTTTCCGTTCAGACTCCTGTTGATATGTTTTCTTTCTTTCACTTTACTGATATATCTGTTTGGCTTGTGTTATTGTTCAGAAATAAACACATCACAATGTCTTCCAGTAACCAAGTTGATTTATGTAAGTAGATGAGGTCTTCATCAAATGTCAGGGTCAGTAAAGCCCCTACCCACTCTGATATGATTCCCCACTGTCTTGCAAACACCATTTATTAATATGAAATGCCAAATCCCAGAACTGGAACAAAAACCACCTTATAGGACAAAAAGCTAACAAGGGAATCCAGAGCTTGGAATATACCCTGGGAATTCATCACAATAACTGATACCCATAACAGTAGCACTTTTATTCTGAATGGGTCATGCCGTACAATTAAGCTCAAGAGAGCCCTGTGATCAAGAGAAGAGTCAGAGTTACATATATCAGATACAATATTTTCCCAGTGTCATTGAATTTGATAGCAAAATTATTCCTGACTTCATCAGAGAGAAAGATTTATCTCCTTGCCTCTCTTCAGACTTCACTCACCTGCCATGTAAACGTCAAGGTTGAAAGTGCAATCCCAGGTAGGACAGAGGTGGCACCAAGCATCCTAGGAGTTTACTCAGGTAAGCAATGCTCAACTACCCAGATGGACAGAAGTTTACCACACAAAGAGTGTGCCAGGCCTCCAGATACACTGTACAGAACAGCCATAGCACCTGTTTAGCTAGACACCTGCAGATTCTGCTAATTAAAGAATAGTCCTCTGATGAAGATCTGGTGTAACAGCTCTGAACTACCCACTTCAGAAGAACCTGTTAAGAAGATGGTATCCACTGTAAATACCTTCATGGCTTTAGGAATGGCCAATTGTGATAGGGGCTAGCCTTTGGATGTGTACCTTACTTTCTGCCTCCCTCAGCAGCAGTAAAGTGCTAGGTCACTTGGTGCTGAAACTTCTCCAAGTGAGTCTTTATCTGTTGCCTCAGGAGGAGACTTACTACTTGCTTTCTTTTTGTTTTAATTTACTTTCCCTAAAGACAACATTTCAAAGCATCAGCTAATGTTCTGTAAACTATGTACTGGTCCATCTTAACACCTGTTCATCCATTTACAAAGAGAAACTCCGTCTGTGCAGGAGGAAGAATGTAAATATAGGAAGTATTGTAGAGGCCTGGACAGGTTTTCCATTCATTTGTGTGTTTAGTATTAGGTTTCAGTATTAGGTTATTGTAGGTTTCAGTCATTTTAAGTTGTGAATTTGTACAATGCCTTAAACTAGTTATACAACTTTTTCTTGATGCTGCACATCATAAAAACTCCACAATCTTTTAGTTCAGAGCTGCTGATAGCACAACTAACTACTCCATTTCACCAGGTATACACACCCCAGAGCCTAAAAATTCACCTTTCCCAGGACCTTTCTCTGTTATTCCCTGGCTTTTGTCATGAACATTTTTTCATGCATTTGCAAGGCTTGTCCAGCCATTGGCATAGATGGAAAGCAGTTATGACTGTTGCTGAGAACATAACACAGCAGTAGCAGCAGAGACGCTGAAGCCTGTAATTTCCAAATAGCCATGATTTCCATGGTTGTCTTGGTTTGTAACCTCCAGTCTCAAATAACTGAGTACAGGAGAACCTCTATCCCAGATCCTCAGCAAATGTCAATGCACATAACACCATAAACTCCAGAGCAGCTACCAAAGCAAACCATAGAAATAATTTTGCTCTTTGCTTTCCCCAGAATAGAGAAGGCTTGTTTTTCATCAGCATTTCTGTCAGTACCTCATCTCAGCACATACAGCCTTACACTGATGTGTTACTATGTGGTCATCTGTTTCTCATTTGGATTAGGAGCGGCAGGCAGGTGTCCAGTCTGGATTCCATTTCTATTGAGAAAAAGTTATCAGCTTTGTTGTGCCACTAGACAAGAAGCACATAGAACTGTTGGAATGAGTCCAGAGGAGGCCATGAAGATGATCAGGGGGCTGGAGCACCTCCCTTATGAGAATGACCTGAGAGAGTTCAGGTTGTTCAGTCTAGAGATGAGAAGGCTCCAGGGACACTTTATAGTGGCCTTACGGTACTTAAAGGGGGCTACAGGAAAGCTGGGAAGGGACTGTTTATCAGGGAGTGTAGTGACAAGACAAGGGGTCATGGTTTTAAAATGAAAGAGAGTAGATTTAGATTAGATATAAGGAAGAAATTATTTACTGTGAAGGTGGTGAGACCCTGGCATAGGTTGCCCAGAGAAGCTGTGGCTGCCCCCTCCCGGGAAGGGTTCAAGGCCAGGTTGGATGGGCCTTTGAGCAACCTGGTCTAGTGGAAGGTGTCTCTGCCCCTGGCATTTGCTTGGTACAGGATTTACAGAATAATAATACCTTGTACTGGCTAAGACAAAGTTTATGAAAGCCAAAGAAGTATTTAAAAGGTAATGTTAGATCTTTAAAGAATTATGTTCTCCCTCAAGACCTGCACAGAAGAGGTGCTGAAATTTGGCCTCCTGCCCTAATGTGCTATGACTGAAGTAACCTTCAGACTCTCCAAAGCTTCCTCTTATCTGAGACTTAGCAGAAGTGAAATATTCTTGCCTTTTTAACAGAAAGCTTCATTACACTAATTTTGTTAATTGGTTACTAAATAGCTTGCTGTAACCCTTTCTTTCAAGTGTACATCTGCTCTCATTTATCAGCATTTCTTAGTGTTTTATACAGTATTTACTTTTTTTTTTTTTTTTTTTTTTAGTGGGTATCCAATGCATGTAAGGCTATTTTGCTGTACATGCCCCTGCTTCACTGTTTTTTCCCTTCCTGTGAACTACAGAACATTTGTTTGAAGAATAAGCTTCATGGGTGAGTTGCTGCATTTAACATTTTTCCCCTCTCTTCTGCTACCACATGCAGGGTGGCCATTCTGTCTGGCCAAAGTAAATGCAGCAAAGCCAAGGCTGCCAGCTAGCAATTTGTGTTTCGTTTAGCATTGCTGGAGCAAGTGGTGATATGTGTTATCTACATATTAAGAGCATCCTTCAGGGTCAAAAGCTGGTCGTTAGAAAGCAAGGATGAGTAAGAATGCACAGAAGTTATCCCAAAGTCAAATGCTTTCTAAAACTGCATCAGCTTTAATAAGAAATGGCAGTTTCAGGCACCACACACATATTTTTATACTGTCAAATGTAAATGCACAGGAATATATAGTACATGATTAGCACCCACCGGATCTGCCAAGAAATTTGTGCACCTTGCCAAATAAATGCCAGTACTGTTAGGCAGTACAGACACTGACTCTGGCCTTGGCATGTCTAAGCAGTAAACCTTTGCCCTGCTAATAAATGGTAAAACGCAATGGTATTTTGGTTCATCAACAGGTCAGGAACAGCAGTATCTCGATCCTTGAAAAGAAGAATCACACTTTTTTTTTTTAATTCTCTATTCTTCTCCACTATTTCCCCCCAGTTTTTAGAAAAATCATTTCATGTTCTCCTCCCTACCCAGCTAGTACTATGCTCCTCTGTTACCAGTTATGAGTGATATTTTGTGCACTGGATTGCACAACCCGTTTTAATGAGCTCTGGCAGAACATCAGATTCATTCCCCCTCTCCTTGTCTAATTACAGTGTGCCATTTGTGTTATTCTGGTTCAGGACCTATCATGAGATCTATTAGAAACACCTATTTCTAAGGATTTATAAATAAGCAATAATAATGAGCTTAAAAATGACTGAAGAATAGCATGCAGCTGCAATATTTTTGGATCCTTTTTACACTGTTTACTCAGTTGGTTTAATATGTTTTTGAGGTCTTACAGCCCTGTGTAAAGAGCAGTTCCCTGCAATTAACATATGCTGTAAATTAATTCATTCTGGTGCTTGAAGGTGTTTCATAAACTCTTATAAAACAATGCAGTGACAAAACTGAATTTGCAAAGTTTCACCCATGGTTCAAAGTCCTCATCCTGCAAGGACAAATACACATATTCTACTTTCTGAAATTTAGCAGACATGTTTAAATCTGAAGGATGACTTATGTGCTTAGAGTCAAGCCTGGTGAAAGTCTTCAGCAGACATAGATCTGCAGTAACAGGGAGAAGCTACTTTTGGCCCCTAAATATTGATAAATTACTTTAGAACAAAGCATTTGAAAACTACTTTTAGTTTTACTCATTTGCGAGCCTTGGTTTTCTCAGGACTCGGATCCTGGCAGAAAGATAAAGGATATATAGATGAGGTTTGCACGTGGAACAGCCAGGGACATAAATTGCTACCGTGCAATGTATGCTATTCTGATGATTAAAGACAGGACTTTGCCATCCTTTCTCAATTTTTCTGAACCAAACAGGAATTTTGCTTGAATAAAATCTGCATACAAGCTGATCAACACGGTGCTCAAGTTGCTTTTGAATTTTGTTAAGTTTTATGGATTGAAATAAATACACAGACACACATATGTGTGTACAAAAACTGCTGGTTTGATTTTCTAAGGTATCAGTCATTCTCTAGTAACTGTAGACTGTAATCCAGGACAAAGTCAAAACATACCCCTCCTGCCTACAGAGATGGGTCCTGAAGTTTTTTAGGGTTATAAAATCATCAGCTTATACACTAATCAGATCTTACAATATTTACTGTCTGATTAGTATGATTGATTTAGGGTCCATTTAAGAGATTTGGAAAATAAATGTATCTATCTTCACAGTTTCTTTCTTGCTTTAATACAGGAATTGTCTGGATGGTCACATTCTAAGAGTTGCCACCAATGGCTCAATGCCCAAGCAGAGAACGGTTCCTCAGGGGTCAGTGTTGGGACCAGTGCTGTTTAACATCTTTGTTGGTGACATGGACAGTGGGATTGAGTGCACCCTCAGCAAGGTCACCGATGGCACCAAGCTGTGTGGTGCAGTTGACACGCTGGAGGGAAGGGATGCCATCCAGAGGGACCTGGACAGGCTTGAGAGGTGGGCCTGTGTGAACCTTATGAGGCTCAATAAGGCCAAGTGCAAGGTCCTGCACATGAGTCAGGGCAATCCCAAGCACAAATACAGGCTGGGTGATGAGTGGACTGAGAGCAGCCCTGCAGAGAAGGACTTGGGGGTATTAGTGGGCGGAAAACTGACTGAGCCAGCCATGTGCGCTTGCAGCCCAGAAAGCCAACCATGTCCTTGGCTGCATCAAGAGCCAGCAGGTCAAGGAAGGTGATTCTCCCTGTCTACTCTGCTCTCATGAGACCCCACCTGCAGTGCTGTGTCCAGCTCTGGGGCCCCCAAATAAGAAGGACATGGACCTGTTAGAGCAGGTCCAGAAGAGGCCACAAAGATGGACAGGGGGCTAGAGCACCTCCTTTATGAGGACAGGCTGAGAGAGCTGGGGTTGTTCAGCCTGGAGAAGAGAAGGCTCCAAGGAGATCTTATAGCGGCCTTCTGGTACTTAAAGGGGGCTACAGGAAAGGTGGGGAGGGACTGTACCAGGGACTGTAGGGATAGACAAGGGATCACAGTTTTAAAATGAAAGAAGGTAGATTTAGATTAGATATAAAGAAGAAATTCTTTACTGTGAGGGTGGTGAGACCCTGGCCCAGGTTGCCCAGAGAAGCTGTGGCTGCCTCCTCCCTGGAAGGGTTCAAGGCCAGGTTGGACGGGGCTTTGAGCAACCTGGTCTAGTGGAAGGTGTCCCTGCCTGTGGCAGGGCGGTTGACACTAGATAATCTTTAAGGTCCCTTCCAGCCCAAACCGTTCTATGATTCTACGAATGAGTCCTGTACTTTTCTCATTCCTGTAGTAGGACACATTTTCAACATTCCTATAAATCACAGTCTCAACTTCATCTAGTGACTAAGCAGTCAACTGCAGTATCCTTTTTATTAGCCCACTTCCTTGCCAATTCTGCAATCTGAGCCCAAATCTGGAGCTCCCATCAGGCCCCAGGAAGGAAACCCAGCTTTGAAGTATAACATCTAACCTGGCTCTGTAGAAGCAAGTCACTGAGTGATCTAAAGAATTCATAAGCTCTGGATATGGAAAGAATAGGTCAAAGACAGCTGTAAGGATGGACAGAAAAGTGTCCCTCCCCAGTCAGTTCCTTCACTCAGTTTCATGACCCAGCTAAGTGTAAGTTAATGTTTACACAAAATATTTTTTTTTCTCTCTGGGATCTCCTTCCAGTGTGCTGAACAACTTCAGAGTTCAGAATACAAAAAGAAGATAATAGCTAAAATGAATGTCCAAGACATAGTGCTATAATACAGCTTGGGGAGCAGTAAGACAGGTATAAGGGAACTCCTTAAACGCAGATGTACAGAATACCCTGTCACCATCCTGAAACAATCCTCATGTTATGTGATTCCATGCTCCATCATGGAAAGTGGCTCTATATCCCTTTACCCTTCCAATGCAAAACCCTGAGTGATCTCTGCACTAGATCCCCATGTCACTGAACATGAAATCACTTCAATTTTAAAAAAACAGGAACCCATGGGCACTACATTTAGCCTTAGATGATTCTGCATTTGTAATATACTAAGAATCAATTCTCATCTGCAGGCACCTGATATATTTCAGTCCTATGTATGACTGAACAGATAAAACATGTAAGAGCTAATACAGATCTGCATTTCCCCCTATACACTCATGTCTGGCTTGACTGGGTGGCCTAAGTGTCATTGCAGTGCAAAGAAAAATAAACAAAATAGTCCATTTAAACATACCTGTTATTTCCTTCCTGCCACACCTAGAGTATTCAATAAAGACAGCAGTTTCTCTTTTTTCTTTCTACATACAGAATTAGCAATATAGCAAAGTGGACAATCTGAAGAAAGAGCTACTTTATAGGAGGTCACAAATGCACAACAATTTTTATTATTGCAAGTTCACTTCACTCCATGCAATAATTTAACATGCTTTTTGCTTTGCTGCTGTATTGCATCTTCCAGTCTCAGCTTTGTGCTCTAAACACTGAATGTCATGGCTCATGAGCTGACTTTGTCATCCTTTGCCCACTATCTCCTGCTTTCATCTACATAGCTCTTTCTGGCTGCATTATCTGTAACATGTTTCTCAAGAGCTAGTTTAAAAGTGGATGATGGGATATTACTTCCCTTATCGAACATACATGGATTTTCCCATAAGACAATGCACAGACAGTATCTGTTCTGTCTGCCAGTCCTTCTTTGCTTTTGTAAACCTAAAATGTAATACAGTTCATAGTTTTTCTCTTGTATGCCTATTTAAATTTCTACAGCTTAATAACTTCCACAAATCAAAAGATTCAAGGGGCATTTTCAAGACTGACAAGTTCAAAATGTGGCTACTATCCTATAAGCGAAGGCTGCAACAGCTATAAAATCCCAATTTCCAAAAGGACTATATGTACTAATTTTGCACACAGTAGTATAATGGTAAACACAAATGTGGTAAGAAGTGCATAAAAAGCAAAGTTGAGCAGCTCCATTTACCTGCATTTACCCATGACTACATCAATACCTAATGACATATACCTCTGCACCTTACAGTTTCACCCTTCCTGCTGCCTGTCTTTTCACAAATGCCTAGTGCAAGTAAAAACTTTACTCTCTAAACTGCTCAGTCATGAAATTCTCTATCTACAGTCCCAACAAATTTCAGGTTTTATTAACTGGGACTGCTATGTCCCGTTTTCTGCACACTGACTGACATTGTTTCACTAAAGGGACTGCAGGTGCTAAAAAGGTGCTGTTTCAAAGCAAATGTGAAGAGGACATTCAGAATCTGTTGGTTTTGTCAGCCTTCATTTTTCAGTTTCACTACAATTATCAGTAGAAGCCACTTGCTGCTTCTCTTGGGGACAGAAGTAGGACCCACAGTGGCCACACTCAATTACAATTGTTTATTTAAAAGTTATTTAATTCCATCTTCAGATATTTCAACTCTCAATAATCTGAAATAACATAAGACATATTAGATAGGTCAACATTTTGTGACTGTAAGTTAGGGTTCCTATAGCCCTGAGATTTGCTGCAGACTTTTAAGACTTTAAGCATGACATTTACCTGGCTCTCAGGTTTCCTATTTAGAAAGCAGTAACAGTGGCTTCATGTGAATGATGTGTGGATGGACAAATATAATGGCTGTGAGACATTCCAACACTGCTGAGAGGTAGTCACAGAAAAACTCAGGTAAAATGTGTAATACTAATGGAGTAATCCAATAAAGGTTATAGCAACCATATACATAAACACTTCAAGCTGGCCAAACACTTTTGGATGACTAGTGCAAATTAATGATCAGCCTTGGTTCTCCATTTGCTTTTCTGATTTCTGTTCATTTGAGAAAATAAGTGTGAAAAATGCAAAGAGAGGTTCATAGTTTCCTTGTTTGGTAGCTGGCTGAGGACTATTTCTTCATACTGCTTTAGCTTGAATCCTATTACCCATATCAACAAAATAGTGACAGCTAAAATAAGCTGCAGTGTGCTTTTGGAATACCTCTTTCTTGACCTTCTCTATTTACAGATAATATTTTCTAGGGCTTGGTTATAGTTCCTGAATATATATAGAAGGCTATATAAGGCCTGGATATAGCTCCTTTGTATTTACAAGGTGGCAAAAATAATTAAAAAACTAGCCTCATGGAGTTTCACTCTAAATCTTAAAATTAAATTATACGAAAGATAATTTCATGAGTCATAAAAGTAAAGATTCTAGACAAAGAATGTTCATCATGGATCTAATGTTCACTACTACAATTTTTCATACTATGAACTGATTTTAAATAATAGGGATGCTCCCTGGTAGCATCCATTAGTCCTTCAGTGCATGCTAAACAATGGAGTCACAGAGCGGTAGATACTGAAGTTCAAGGATGCTTTCTGACACAAAAATGTAAGAAGCCCTCAGACTCCTGAAAGGTATCAGAATACAATATAATCCTGCCGATAAAGGGGGAAAAATTCCAAGTAGCCAGTACAGATTCCCAAATATCTACTCAAAGAATGGAGGGCAACGAGAATGCTCTGGAAATGGAGAGAATTATATATAAATGAGCAGAGCTGGACAAAGATAAGAGCAACTGAATATGCACTGAGGAAATTTTAGTTAAAGAAGAAACAGTGAATAAAAAAATATTTGAAGGCACCAAGAAGAAAAAATACATTACTGAGAAATTATATCAGTTAATAAATGATCAGGAGGATTACCTTACTAATGAATCAAAAAATGACTGAGCTGCCTGCACTGTGGGTTTGTTTTTTTTTTTAAATTTGGTCTATAAAAAAGAAAAATAGGAAAAGGCAGTATGGACAGTTAAAGTAGCAAAGAAAACTGTTATCCCAATATGGCTGCCTCAGGAGACCAACCCTTTTACCACTCTTCTCTAGGGCAGACTCACCTGGAGGTAGGCACGTTTTCCCCAGATCTCTACCTTCACTTCAGGGAATGTTTGCTGAACCCAAAAGTTTCAATGAATTGTTATAGAAGAAATTTGACTTCACTGTATTTCTACAACAACCTACACTAAAATGTGCAAGAGGGATCCTGAGCCTGGCTGAAGCATAAAATAAGGGATTTGCATCAAGTCAGACCTCCCTGACAGTTTGTATTGCTTTAATCCTGTGAGATAGGAACAGCACTGTGCATAGAGAAATATGAAGATATGGAACTAGACATGGCCTTGGCAGGAGTTCCCCTTGCTCTGAGACAGAATCAGGAATAGTTAGCCTATTTTCTCCAAATCCTTTGGGAAAAGCTTGCAAAACCTCCAGAGGTAGCCTGCTCCCAACCTTTCATCCTATAAATTGAAAGGTTTTCTTAACATCAGAAAAACACTATGTGATTCAAACAGGACCCATTTCTTCCTTTTCATTGTAAGTAGACACAGGGAAATAAAAACCCCTTACCACTGTCCTCTTCATTACAACATTTCTCATATGTGATTATTACATTCAGCTGCCTTGTTCAGTAATCAGTTCTATCAACCATTCATTTCTAAACCTGGTATTGTTCTTGCTGGTATTCTCTCAGCTTTCTCAGAATTGACCATGTGCTTAAGTGTGAGGTTGCAAATGGAGTACAGTGGTCCTGGAGAGCCCTAGCAGTACTAAAAATCATGGCATAATTAGATCACACTCCTCCTTCACACTTCGGAATGACAGTTTCTTTTTTTCATCCAGCATCACATTTGTGCAGTGACTCCTATTCAGTTTTTGGCCAGATAATTATCTGCAGAGATTTCGCATAGCTAATCATTTCACAGTGTGTTGGTGCTTCCATCTAGAGATCTGTCTGTATCGATGTCACCTTATTGATTTCAGAATGTTTTTCCAATTTATCATCACCATTTTCAGTTCTAATCTTTCCCTTGCAGACCCTTCCAACCTTTTGGTGTCATCTACATTTTTTTTTACCTTGTTTCACAATCTCATTCAATAGTGAAATGCTTATACATCCAGACATAGGAAAGATCCTTGTGAGATTCCACTTGCTGCGTCTTCAGAGTTTGGTGTACCAACCGACATAGCGAAACACCTCTCAAAATCTCATTAAAAATGTATTGAAATTATCTTGGATATTGTCACTGTCTTAGCAACAGGATGCAAGCAAAAATTGTTATGAACAGGAGGCTAGCATGCTTTATCTACAACAGTGACAATTTAAAGGAAAGAGAAAATACATATTTCATATATCGGCATATTATTTCATCATAAGTTTGGCACTTTTATATTCTAGTCAAAGACAGATAAATCATACAAAAAACTCTTAAGTGTTAGAAATAAGAGTAAAAATAATAAGAATTAAATTCTTCCTCCAAAAATCAAAGTAATGTTTTGTTATGCTTTGAAGCAGTGCAATTCCATAGAAAGGACATACTGGAAGTCCAGACAGACAGCCAAGCATGGCAAATTAAAGCTCACAGTGAAGAGCTGAAGCAGCCAAAACAGCTACTGGCTCTGGGTTGTAGAAATACTGTATCACAGCCCAATAACGTGATCATCTTTCTCCTTGCAGCTTTGGTGAGACTGCACATAGAATTCTGTACATAGCTTTTGGCATTCTAATACTGGAAAGGTGTCAGTGAACTAAAAATTATTCAGAAAAAAAAAAACCAACCCAAACAACTGAGAGATTTTGTGTAGATTAGAAAGGATGCTTTTGGAGAAAGATTAAAATAACTAAATTAAGATTGCTAAGGAATAACTACAGGGAATATTATAACATCTACAAATATTTGACAAGGAAGAAGTAAAGTTTTTCACAGTTATACAATGGATCATAATAATGAGTTACAAAATGAAGGCAAAAAGGTAAACATAACAAGAGTACTAGGAGACATTTCCTAAGTCCGTGGCCAAGGTACATGTCTACAGGGAATTAATGAAACCCCCTTTGGCAGCAATAGCAGAACTTCCTTGAGAAACTCAGCGACAGCCAGGAAATGGATGTCATCTTAATGAACTTTCTGAGCGTATGACAGAGCATTATCTAACTTCCATCTAACTTTCTATCTCACTTAACCATATCAGAAACTACACTTTAGATTCAATTTGGAGTATGGAGTTTGAAAAATAGTATCTCTTAGTAAACCTTTCCAGAAGGCAGTGAAAGATGATCAAGTAAGGCAAAACTGCTACCTAAGATGTCTCTCAAACTTAATGAATAATCATTGCTCCCTACCATTTAGAGACAAATGGAATGTTTAGTTCTGTTCTTGTCTAAGCAACTGATCAGTGAGGGGAGGAAGTTACTAAAGGAAAAAAGAAGTGTCCTGGTCACATGGACGACTAGACTAGATTAGATTCAGTTAGATTACCTGTAATCATAGAAAGATCAGGGCCCCTCTTAGATGACTCCCACAGCTGCATTCATAGTAACGATCCTGGGTTTTAGACTTGACTGAGAATTTCTATGAACTCTGTCCTTCTTTAGGAGATTTCTTATTTTCAAAATATCTGTTAACAAGCAAGTTGTGTCAGTGGAACTAAAACCTGCTGGAATTTCTACATATAGAATTAGATGTTTAGCTTGTGAAATATTCCATGTATTTGAGGCAAAAGATGCAAACAGTATGTTCACTGGAAGAGAACCAAGCTCATACTCATATCAGGTGAGCTCAGCTACTTCAACTTGAAATAAAGAACATCCTAGCAAGTAAATGAGAAATGGAATTTTAAATCTATGCATTATACCTCTTTCCTTCCTCCATAAGTGATCCTCCCTTATAAGTGAGATGGAAGTTAACTGGTGCATGCCATGTATTTTGATATCCATTATGTCTTTAGTTACTGCACCCTAAGAGTGTCAGGTGCTTTGTAAACAAATAAGGGGACAATGCCTGAGGAACTGACAATCTAAATAGGTTGCAAGTGTTAACATTATCACTAGCAAATCATCCCAGGGTGCTAAGTAGAGAGATTGGCCACAGCTGACACAACGGAGACCTTTTTCTGCCACAGTGATTTTCAGAAGAGAAAGAATGGACTCTACATGAGTATGCAAATATTTAGTATCACTGTCATCTTAGTCTGGGTGACAGGGTGAAGCCTGTTGGACCACTCTCACTGGGAGTATAGCATTTGCAAGTTTAAGTTTGCATGTTAAAGGCACAGGAGCAGGCTGTCCCCATGTGCCAAAAGACAAACCAGCAGGCAAGACCACCAGCCTTTGGCTGGAACTCAGGAAAAAAAGGAGATTTTATGACCTTTGGAAAAAGTGGCAGGCAACTCAGGAGGACTACAAGGATGTCGTGAGGTTACGCAGGGAGAAAATTAGAGGGGCCAAAACCCAACTTGAAGTTAATATGGCTACTGACATAAAATACAATAAAAAATGTTTCTATAAATACATTAGCAACAAAAGGTGGGCTAAGGAAAATCTCCATCCTTTAACAGATGTGGGGCGAAACACGGTGACAAAAGATGAGAAAAAGGCTAAGGTACTTAGTGCTGCCTTTGCCTCAGTCTTTAACAGTAAGACCAGTTGTTCTCTAGGTACCCAGCCCCCTGAGCTGGAAGACAGGGATGGGGAGTGGAATTAAACCCCCATAATCCAACTGGAAATAGTGACCTGCTACATCACTTAGACTCACACAAGTCTATGGGACCATGTGGGATCCATCCAAGGGCACCAAGGGAGCTGGTGGAAGTGCTCACCAAGCCACTTTCAATTGTTTATCAGCAGTCCTGTCTAACCAGAGAGGTCCCAGTTGACTGGAAGTTAGCAAATGTGACGTTCATCTACAAGAAGGGCTGGAAGGAGGATCCGTGGAACTACAAGCCTGTCAGTCTGACCTCAGTGCTGGGGAAGGTTATGGAGCAGATCATCCTGAGTGCCATCACATGGCACCTACAGGACAACCAGGTGATCAGGGCCAGTCAGCATGGGTTTCTGAAAGGCAGGTCCTGCTTGACTAACCTGATCTCCTTCTATGACAAGGTGACCTGCTTAGTGGATGAGGGAAAGGCTGTGGATATTGTCTACCTAGACTTTAGTAAAGCCTTTGACACTGTTTCCCACAGCATTCTCCTGGAAAAACTGGCTGCTCATGGCTTGGATGGGTGTACTCTTCACTGGGTAAAAAACTAGATAGGATGGTCAAACCCAAGGAGTGGTGGTGAACAGAGTTAAATCCAGCTGGTGGCCAGTTACAAGTGGTGATCCCCAGGGCTCAGTATTGGTGCCAGTTCTGTTTAATATCTTTGTCAATGATCTGGGCAAGGGGATTGAGCGCACCCTCAGTAAATTGCAGACACCACCAAGCTGGGTGGGGGGTGTTGATCTGCTTGAGGGTAGGAAGGCTCTGCAGAGGGATATGGACAGGCTGGATCAATGCACCAAGGCCAACTGTATGAGATTCAACCAGGCTAAGTGCTGGGTCCTGCACCTGGGTCACAACAACCCCACGCAACATTACAGGCTTGGGGAAGAGTGGCTGAAAAGCTGCCTGGTGGAAAAGGACCTGGGGGTGTTGGTCAACCGCCGTCTGAATATGAATCTTTTAACCTGTTTAAGATATTTCATTGAATTAGATTAAGTTGGCAATGTCAAAATCCAGAGACTGCTATCTGTCTCTGATGAAGTTATCAAATTCACATGAAAGAAAGCTGTGCTACAATTGTTAGGCAGGAAGCCTGGCCAGGATTTCTGCCATACTTGCTGATGAAACAAAAGATATAGCTTGCAGAGAACAATGGAGTATTTCCACCTGTTATGCCAGTAATAGCTTTCCCTGTAGAGGAGTGTCTCTTGCTTCCAAGATAGCAGCAATGCTAGCTACCTAAAATCTGACAAATGGACTGTGTTCAAAGTTGGCTAATTGGAATCTCAGTAGTGTAGATGTGACTTCTGTCACTTAATGCTATGACAGTTCATTTAGTCTCAGCAGTAATAAATAGAAAGCAGAGACTACTCTTTTGTCATTCATTACTATACAGTCACAAGTTCTTGCTGTCACAATTATCAATATACTCAAAACAGAATTATGGTGAAAATAGTTTCCATGCATTCTTGAAGAATTTGAGCTGATACAGAAGAGTCTCTCAAACATGAAGATAAAATAGTATGCTAAAACAGCTTCTACAATATTGTTCTTGAAGCTTAAAAAGAAGATTAAATCAAATTTTGGAAAGTTTAGAATTTGGGATTGTCAGAAGTATGCTGTAATTTCAATTTATTTTGGATTCTTAAAATAAATGCAACTTGTACTTTTGCAGAAAGGTAAGATATGGAGGAGCCATGCTTAATTATTCAATTTGATACTGTATTTTCTCCTAAAATGTGGTAAATGTTGTCAATAACCAATTGTTTACATTGATTTTAGACTAGGCCAAATGTTCACTCCCCTGACTGCTTTCAGATGGGAATGCATAATGGCAAATTAGCAGACACCACACTCATCTGAATTACGCCTGTTGCACATGACAAGGAACCCTCATTAACATTGGGGAAAAGCATATTCACAGTCTACAGAGTAAACACTGAAAATATACCTCAATAAGCTTGATTTTGTTCTCAGTATTACTTCAGTTAAGCAGTGTACTTAGTATTAAACAGGTAAATGACCAACATCTTTGACTTAAGGACTCCATCTGAATGCCTGCAGTTTGTTATTTGCTTACATCAGACAAAGCAAGAAGATGTAGGAAACAGCTGTAGGAATCATACAGACAGCATGTGGACTTCAGATAATCTGATCAGTAATAAATTAATTATATGAGATTATGGGTATGTATGTTTTCAGGATCAGCATCTTTCTACTGGTTAACTCCATTGAGGTCAACAGAGTTGAAACAACCAAAGTAAAAATGTGAATTGGTATTTTCTTCTTGTAACTTAAATGTGTTTCTTTAACAAATCTCAGATGTCAGTTTGTTAAATTCAGAATGTTAAGAAAATGGAAAAAAAACCAACTTTTTTTTTTTTAAATGTAATTTTTACAACCATTTTAAGTGTTCTACAAATTAGTTATAGCAGAATTCCTGAAACTTTGGAAGAAAAGTTGGGATAAACATGGCAAGAGACTCTCTACTGTCTATTGAAACGGAGCTCCCACTCAGAGACCTTACAAATCTTTTCCGTAAATACACTTTTTATCCAGTGCTATGGCAAACCATTGCTGAATGTATTAACAATTCCAGTAACTACTTACATATGCAAGTTCTTTTTCATATGACTCATCACTATCAATATATCTCAAAAATGAAACAAAGAATAAAAAAGATTGAGTTGATTTGTAATTCATAAGTCAGAAATAACTTTTTTAAAAACAGATTGTGAAACAGTAGAATTTGTCATAGTCTCAAACCAAAAAGCCTTCACCTCATTCTAAAAAGCATAAGTAAAATAAAAATAAAAATTTTGTATTTTAAATGAGTATCTTGGCAAGCACTGACCCAATAAAATAACCTTATTTTACTAAGTCTTCACTACTTCAGGGCAGTAATTTCCACTCTGTGTTCAGCCACCTCTGACTGCAGGACTAGTCAAAATGAAATCAATGCAGGGTATAAACAAAATCAAACAGGGTACAACAGTATTTCCTCCATTTTCTTTGAGCTGGCTTGCAGCAGGTCGGAACTACAATTAGGTCTGAACATCATCTATTACATTATAAGGTAGACCTCTCTTTATCCTATCTCCTTACTCTCCTTGCACTAGAGACTAAAGACTAGATTCACTTCTAGAGTAGTCCAACTTCCATCAGCACCTCTCAAGAAGACAAACCACTGGTGATAAAAAGGCCACCTGAGGCAAAGCACTACGTCTAGGCTGTTTGTGAGTGTGTTTGAGTCACATACTTGAGGAATATTGCAAAAGTGACCTGGCAAAGCTGCTGCGTGTTATCATAACTCTTGTGCATCTATGCTGATTAAATTCTGGAAAGGTGGTCATGTTCACAGAAAGCTCAGTCCTGTATGTATGTATGCATGTAGATATGTAGGGATTCATTCTGAAGATCACTGGCATATAAAATAAAATTTTATATTAATTGTCCACTCTCTTACAACATGCAAATGCATTTATACCTGCAATGTCAGGGTCTAAAAAAAAAAAAAGGTATGTGAAATTACTGGGTCAGATTCTCATTTGCACTAAGGTAACTGTACCTGCTTTTGACCATACTATGGGGCTGTAAATGGGGGGTAAATCTCAGCTAAGCAGATCTTTTTAAAGGCTGTTTCTCATTGCTCAACAAGTGTCCAAGGCTTCATGTAAATTAGAATCAGGCCCTACCAAAAAAACAGGACCATACATATTCAGATGACTAATAACCAGTTTCAATGCATGCCAACATCCATATGGAGATAAATTCATAATGTAATTAAAACAGTTCAGAAATTCAGAATGTGAAACACTGTTTGCAGTTTGATTCACAGTAAGTCAATTAAATAGCGTTTTACTCATCTCATAGCTTTATATTTTTTGAAGAATTGACTATATAAGCATCTTTTTTGTATAGTTCATGAAAATAACAGATGAGTAAGGACATTTTTTAACTGGAACCTAACAGCATGTACACATGTGGTCTTATTTGCATAATAATTCCATTTAACTTCTGTGAAACTACAGACATGAGCAAGTGGCTCATGTCTTTAAAAGTTTGTAAGATCAACCTGTGTCTGTTTTCCTCTTTCAGTATTGTTAAATTTGGCCCAGTGTAACTACACGTGAGTACTGGGCTGCGTAAGTATAAATTAAGGGCTGATGCTCCTTCACATACTGGTTTAAACTATAAAATAATCTTTACTAATTTATAAAAATTCAAGAAAGAATGACCCTAAGCATGATATTTTCACTACATTAAAAATCTAACAAAAAAGAAACAGCTCCATTTTAAAAACAAAGTAAGAATATGTATACCTCGTTAAATTCCACCGTAGTGATATGGTAAGGTAATAGAAAAAGCATTGCTCCTGTTTGTAGAAGTTACTATTCTGCAAGTAATTTTTGCTATTTTTTCAATTATTTTGCTATTCATTTTCTAGAATTTAGATTAGAAAATTTACATTTTTATTCTTTTAAACCATCCTAAAGGAAATCAGACTTGTCTCCTACAATAGAGATACACATAGTATACAGGACTTCCATTTTGCTTTTTTTAAACTAATGCTATCACAGAAACTTTTTAGCTTTGGATGAAAAATCACATCTCAATGACTTTACAGAACGTCAAGAACTGTTAGGTTAATATAAGAGATTTTTAGCTGCTAGCTTTTATTCTCCTATGTATAGCTCTCACTACCCCTATTTTCCATCATTTGATCATAACACTAGTAATAAAACTTCACTTCACCTTAATAAAACAGAGTCAAAGCATCTCATTTCATATATTTCTATTTTATTTTAAATAGACACTGATTACTGATCTGAAAATATACCATCCTATACTGTTGTACTTTTCTGCCTCATTTTTCCATTTATATCCATTGTTGACTGTGATGGAATTATACTAGCAGAACAACATGATCCCAGCCTTGAGAAGATGTCTCTCTGCTAGGTCAAACAATTTGCCATAATGAAAATTGCAAAAAGAAAATAAGTGCATTCACTGAACAGTCGAGAACACTGGCCGCCTTCTCCATGCCTCATGATAACAGATTGGCCTTGCCAACTTCCATCACAAAAACATTTTCATCTGTAGAAGATCTTATAATTCTTGGTTTGAGTGATTGCTTTTAGATGACAGATAGCAATAAATATGAACTTTATTTTGTGACCAGTGCTTCTGAAAGACTGCAAGCCAACTAGAGCAGCAGAATACTGAATACATAAAACTGCTATTAAAGAAGGTTAAGGCTGTGTCATAAACTATCTAAAATGTTATTATTATTTCAAGCTCAAGCTGATATGTTGGTGTACTGTTAGGAGAAAAGAAAAGGATAGAACAGCAGGAATGAAAGCACAGTCACAGTCAGAAAAAGTCACTGTAATAATGACTTTGGGATGACTTCAGTACAAACAAAAGCAGATCCACTGTGGGTTACACAGTCTTCACCGGTGATACCATATCAAAGTCATTCAACCCAAGCTACATGAGATTAAATTTTTTTTTAAACTAACAGTCTAGAAGATGCAAGGATTGGCCTCATTTACAATGAATACAATTCGAACTAGAACCATAATTTGGGAACTGAAAGTTAAACTGCATTTCTTCTGTCTTTTCTGTCTCCATTACTAACGATTTTACAGCTGGAATGTAGTTGATGGTGCTCATGCAGAACAGAAAGCAGGAAGGTCCTATTAAGTCCACAGATAGATAATTCAGTTGTATTAACAAGTACAACTTGCATTAACAAGTACAACATGTTATACAACTTTACTATTCAACTAACATAATGCCTACGTATACATGCACTTGTCTCCCATTCCCCAGCTGCATGCTAAAGCACAGCTTTTTCAGGGTTCTTTGGATCTTAAAGCCAGCCAACAGTGTCATAGAGGCATGTTCCCAGACCAATGCTGTCTGTATTTTCATTTGCCCCCATGAAAGTAGGCTCACCTCTGCCTTTCAATACTGACTTTGGCACTAGCTGGTAGCAAAATATGCATTGTTTACCTCTTCCACAAAGTCAGGAAGACTTTTCAAGAGACAGAAGCCTTCATACCTTCACAGAGCTTGGTCAGAATAGACCCTACCCTAGACATTTTTTTCTAGTGCATTTTAAAGACCATGATATTCCAAATACCCATTCAGGACTCAAACGCCAAAGACAAAGCACTCTGCTCCTCACCTTAGATAGCATTTTGCCTTCACATTTAGTTTGTGAACAGTCCTACTCTTTCAGTGAAATTTGACCTATGAACTGTACACTTGAGCCTTAAACAACAGGAACTTTTTAATTCACATGTGAAAAAAACAGTGCAAAAGCCTTGCCATACTTTTCAGATTATGATACAAACTAATCCCCCAACCTCATAAACCAACCTACCACTTCTTATGTGTTAGGAAAAGCCTAAAGAGCATGGGCAGATTTATGGGGGGCACAGCCAGCCAGGAGGAGTTTCAGGGTGCGCAGCCTCTTGATAGAACTGTTGAGTTCAGCATATATGTGGCTCTGTTGAGAGTTTAAAAATCAAAGTAGGTAATTCCATATGCAATTGGGAAAGTGCTATCCCTTTTTTCAAGAACTCACAGCATTACCCGATGGATAACATGGGAAGTTTGCTGCTCTCAAAGGACACCACTAAAATGTAAACTTTTAACAGCTGGACAGCTTTCTGTGCTTTCAGTGAAGAGGAGGCACCATTCTGGGGTGGATATTTGGAGTCAAGAAGCCTCAAATTTTGACCTTTAAGTGGAGTCAGATTTGGCTGAACCCAGCTTTCTTGATCAGCTTGTTTTTCTGCTTTGCTCCAGATTTTGATTTCAATTCCATTCCCTGTCACCTGTGAGGATGTCTGACAGTGAAACATAGCAAAAGAAAAGCCAATATTCAAAGGCTGGGTTTTCCAGAATGGATTACACTTGTGAAAAATCCGAAGACATTGATCAGGTGACTGCAGTTAATATTACACAATTAATGAACACAACAACAAAGGCCTTCTGTACCAAGTTATTAAATCTATATCCATTTTATGACCGGAGAAAAAAAATGTGTCCTTTTCCTTAGCTGGCTTTGGTCTTTAATGTAACTTAAAACAATCTCATGGGCTGTACTTAGTCACTTCATCAACCTCTGGAGTCCAAGCAGAGTGAAGGCACTGCACTTGGAGTTCCCAGATAGACCGTGGTGAAGTAGCTACTATTTCCAGAAACCTCTCCAGACAGCCAGATTCATAGCTGAACTCCTTGTCCACTGGACTTGGTAATGATCCTTCAGAAACATTTGTGATTTAATCTGCCTTTTCCAGAAATCTCCACTGGAAGATATCCACTCATCCAGTTTACAGAAAATTACATGGTAAATATAACTCACAAATATTTTGTAAAACACTTCTGCAACTGCTGTCTCTTTAATTTGTCAGCATAAGAAATGTTCAGATTTGTGCTCAAAAATAATGTATGCACTTCACTGTCAGCCAGTCTTCTCACTACTGGCTGGGACAAAGCCCAGTGGAGTAACCCATGATCTTTCTATGACCACAGAGCTTTTTCAGTCTATCTTGCTCAGTAGCCTTGGCTGGTCTTGCAGCTATATCAAATCCTACTGTGGCACCTCTGTTCTTCATATCTCCAGACACCATTTCCTGGATCTTCTTTTTAGATGAGTCTCTAAATTAGTCATTTATCCAGATCTTCTGTTTAACAAATTTCCATTGCTTCAAACTCAAAATGCTTCCTTGCAATCTATCCCTATCAAACAACTTTGTTAATTACCTTGTTCCCAACATTTTTCCACCTTAAGAAGCTTCTCATTGAGCTTTAAATAAGATCAGCTACCCATGTTAAGTGAAAAATATGCTAAAACCTATTTTTGCAATTTGGTTTATTCATTCATATTGCCGAAGAAAATATAGCAATTTTATACCTTCACTATATCTTTGAAACTACATAATTCTCCAAACAGTCATAGGTACAAGTTTCTCAGTTAATGTTGATGGGCATTGGCTCAAACATTGAAAGACCACTGAAAGAATCAAACTACTGAACAGATGATTTCTGCTCAATAGTGCTGTTGCAGCCATGATGGTTAGTGGGTGTAAGAGAGATGATGATACTTGTAACTGCTGTTATGAAAGATTTAAATGAGAATTATTTCTAGCCCGTGTGAAATACAAACTACAATTATTAACTAAGTTATATGGCTTGCAGAATGATTTATGATTTGTGTGAATCGTACATCTGGTTGAAATATCTGAAATTCACAATCTGATAATCTGCTGACTGTGAAATTCTGTTTTGGCTTGAATTGTGAATAAAGAATATGTTTAATTTTTCTTCTACCCAATGCCCTAAAGAGCTGAAAAGAGGGTAAAACTAACCAAATAAATATTTTCTGCTATCCGTTTGCTTATGTAACACTAATCACATTGTAAAGTTTGTTTGTTTGTTTTTTCCAATTTACTAGCTGATGGATTTTTTTTCTCTCTGCTTTAGTATCAGCTTAAGTTTTACAATCCAGGGATCCTGGAAAGCAAAGCCTGTTCTCTAGCTCTAAAACTGACATTTATAGCAGAAATTTGCTACATCTACTTTGCTCAAAAAGACTCATCCATAAGGCAATAGAACACCTGAATGACATCTTCAGCACCTTGGCATACCTAGTATAACTGTAATCTTGTGCTATACACTGAAAGAATTAATTACTCAGTACCTCAGTACTGAAAACATGATTATAACAAGCAGATAAATGTCATGCACACAGACATGATGTGGTAACAGCTTTCTACTTTGATAATGATGTAGATTTGAACTGCAGTCCAGAAGTAGAGATCATGAGGGTTTTTCTTTACCTCACTCTGTGGAAAGTCTACCTTAATACAGGAAAAAAAAAAAAAAACCAAGTTAATTTTGTGTGTGTGTGTGACCTCTTTCAGTTTCTATCTTCAGTATATGCTCAGCATGATGGGAAGGAAAGTGGGTAAGAAAAATGTTTCTCTTTAAAGGTACTTTAAAAAAAAAAATCTCTATTTTCTGTAAATCAAAGACCTTTATCACCATATTATTTTTGTTATAATATATGAGGTGGAAGATATACTGCATACACAGATACAAAATGCTGCAATTTTAAGCTAATCACTGAAAAAAATTACAGCTTTATAATGAGGTTAAGAATGAAAACGTGCTATATAAAAAAAACCTTATGTGATATACATTTGAAATGCAGTTTTAATCAACCCCTGATGGAGGAGCGTGAAATCTAAGTAATAAAAATGACATACTGCCTATGAGAGTTTTAAAGTGACATGAAGTTATATCCTAAAAAGAGTCTCGATAACCTCACAAACAGGGTTATAGGGCACAGGGTATCAACTTTCCCAGGAAATTGAATGGGGGTAACAATTGTTGGTACCAGCAATTTCCAGAACAGCTCCTCCATGCTCATCAACAACAAACTAATGCAAGTGTTAGTATAGGTGTTGTAAAACCATTTTTCAGTGTCATTATAAAAAGCCTAATTGAACCCAGGTAGCATACACACAAACTATATAGATCATGAGTTTCTTATGAGAGAAATAGGACTACTAATGATTATAGACAGAGTGATAATTGTAAGGGCTTTTACTTATTTTTGAAGCTTACATATCAGGTCCAAATGTAACATTTCATACCAACAAGTGCCACTCACACGAATAAGAAGTAAACCCTAGCATACTTGTTAACTTATCTAGAAATGTCAAGTAATGATGCAAGGGGCATTAAACAGATCATTTTATTACCACGACTGTAGCTAACACAAGGAGCTAGGCTTCTGTTACAACAAAGAAAAAACCCAACAAATTTAACATGACAAAAGATAAATCAGTGCTCTCAAAAAGCTATTAAGCCATAAGTGTTAATTTCCCTTAGTTAAATCTTTGCTCCATCACCTTGTTATATATGAATCATTTCATAAAAGTGAAAAAATGGTGCTTTAGAAATATTAAAGTCAGAGCTTTATGTCTTCTTGAATAGGTCAGGTTCTTAAACTTTCAGTAAAGGGTACCTAAATGCAGCTATCTTTGAAAAAGCTAAAAAAAGATGACACGCATGGTTCAGTGGAGAGAATCTTTGAAAAATCAAGAATACAGACATATCTCAAATAGATCTCATTGACTTTTAGAAACACTTTGAACAACAGCTGTAGCCACTGGGGTGCTGTAATGACATACCCCATTATAAAATGTAACACTAAGTAAATGTAGGAGTGGAAACTTAACAATTGGACTTTTAATGGCTGCAATTATGGCAAAAGAATAATGAACCTATTAGACAGAAGAACTGGCAATTACTCTAAGGCTTATTGCAATACAGCTGTGAAAAAAGTAATACAGAGGCATGCTTAAAAATGGTTATTAAAGGGGGATAATGCATTCTGTTTACCTTGACAGAAGCAATTTTTCTTCTGAAATGAAATGGAGCTTTTTGGCTATCAGACATGGGAGCTCAGATGTGATGGATCCTGCTATTTGAAGGTAATGTATTTTCAGATATGCTTTTCTAGGTATAAATTATGTCCATACTAAGACTATAACAGCTAGATTTATCAGCCAACAAACAGACAGAGGAAGATGTTTAAGAATACACATAAGTGAAAAATAAATAGCATGCAAAAATTTTAGGGTACCCTCTAAGCAGTCTAAGTAGCTACTCTTCATGAATGGAAATGCTGAATGTTAGATGTCTCCTATAAAGACAGATTAAGTGCCAGACCCATTAGGCAGTTTACAAAACTCCCATGTTGGGATTCAGATATAATTTATTTGGCTTGCTTTATTTTAATCTCTACATATCCCAGTGAGGGTATAAGTGAATGAAAAGAAGTGTGGTACAGATGAAACAAGGAAGACTGTAGGAGAAAGCCTTGTTTGCCTTGTAAAGGAGTATAATATTTGATTAAAGCAGTATATAATTTTTTAAAATTTCAGTTTCCTTTAGATAGTCAGAGTCAACAATAAGGGGTAAAAAGTCCATGAAAGTGTTAGCAAATGATACAGAATGTGTTGCTTGTCCATGTAATTAGTAATCTGACAGAAGTTCAGAGGACGGCTGTGTCAACCTTGCTCTAATCAACTGGTGGCTCCACGTTAAGCACTGTGGGAAGTTAAACATTCCACACCAAGTCATGGCAGTGTTGCTAAAACACGTCTCAAGCTCAACTAATCAATCTGTGTTCATCAACGTTCTACCTTATTCAGTGTCTCATAAGGGATTTATTAAATACATTGCAGCTCTCAGCCATACATTCCCACAAAAGAGCTCAAAACTAAATATGGATCTAAATTTGGATGACAGTGAGTGCAACTACAGAAAGGGCCTCAGGGCCCATATCTTATCATTTGGTGCAGACAGAAAGAAATGAAGACTTACCCTTAAAAGGCAATGAAAATAGGATCAACTAATTGAGAAATAGAGTCTTAGAAGACACAAAACACAGTGTCTTATGAATGGCTTCATAAAGCCAGGAACCAAAGTAATCAAAATGTTATGCACTAGCAAAATTCTCATCAAAGGCCTTGCCCTAAGCTTGCTTACATCACAAAAAAATGAATATATACAAAAATAGGTTTACTCTTGGTTTAAACAGCATGACGATGTGTGTTTGGTTCAGGTTCTGTGATTGGCTTTGGCTGCTTTATGCAGCTGGAAAACTGCTATAAGGGACAATAAAAATGTCCCAGTTTGCTCTAAATTATTCAACAGGTCATTTAGGCCCAAGGCCAGTACATGAACATGGGCAAAAAAAAGTGGCTTTGAGCTACAGCTTTCAGTTTCCTGCTATGGGAATTCATTTTGAGAATTAAAGGGATGATGTTGAAATTTGACCTACTGACTTAAAAAGGTTTCTGTTTAAGAGCAATATGAAATGAAAATAAAGCTATTCATAATGTGTATCAAATACCCATCTTGCACCATGGTATTTTTTTTGCTACATGCTTTGGCTGCTCTATGAAACTAACTCATCATTATACATATTCCCTGCATACTTTCCCCAGAAATTATCAGTTCATGAAAATAAGTTCCCCAGATCACTGTGAGAGCAGGAGGGTTATCACTCTAGAAGAAACAAGCTTTTGAAGCTTAAGAACGGGGACCATACAGGCTATGGAGAAGCACATTCCAGAGGCAGAAGCAGAGAAGACTACTAAGGAGTTCCAAGGTAAACATAACCTTGTATTACTTGTCCAGAGACAGAACTCCATGACTTCTGAAATGCAAGCTGTTTATTTGTTCTTATACTTAAATATACATATTTTTACAGATGACTTGTGGGTGATATGGTGTGAAAATGCAGTATAATAATTCTCCTGAAAAATATACTCTTTTAACTTTAAAGTATACCCTGAAGTTAGTGACACTTATACCATCACTCCTTAAGCATGCCTGCCAGGCAAAATGTCATGATACTATAAATGATGTCTCTTTTCCCACATATATTTCCTCCTTGTTTCCCTCATCTTTGTCCAAGACACTGCTGTAGAGGTTTTAGACCATACATACACTAGCAGTGTATTGCATCAGCATGCAAATTATACTTACATCTTTCGATGTGCAAGTGTCTGTTTTACCAGTGTCTAAATTATTAGACTTCTCTTTGGACTGCAATGTGTCAGTGGTGTCCCTGGCTGAAAAGGATGTGTTTTCACACACTCAACCCAAGCATGACTAAGGATGTAGCTTTAAAAGCATAGCCTGTTTGACGAGTGTTGATGCATGCATCAGAAACCAGTAACAAACAGAAAATCCAAGAAGGTATGAAGGAAAGTGGAAAAAACCATGCCATGAAAAACTGCCATTAAAACAGGATGTTATCCTTAGTTGTCATTTGCTGAGAATATATTTGTTCACCAAGTAATAAATAAACATATCCTCAGGTTCTCTGCTTTGAAATGATGCTACAGAAAAGCACATTGCTACTATAATCAAGTTTAGGCTATCATTGGTTTATGGCAAATAGATGGTATTAGTTAACTCTCTCCAGAAGAAATGATACGTTGCAGGAGGAGCAGTATTTAAAAGGTGTCCCTTCAAACTTCTCAGCTCCCCAGACAGGAAGTGTATTGCATGAGACTAAAGAATAGAGACTGTCTTTGAAGAAGCATTAACATGCAGTGCCATCTTTTAAATGTTTTAATTGCTTGTATTCAGCATTTGTATGAGTAAGACAGTCTGTTTATATCAAATTTCTCTTTCTTGTTAACTTCCTTGTTCCTCAAATTGCTGAGAGGAGTTTGTGCTTTTTCTCCACAAGCTGTACATATTCATTGTGCCCCCGTGCTCAATTTCCTTCAGAAAAAAAGCACTTACTCTTATCCCTTCTGAAAATTCTTATAATATGTGTGCTTTTTGTGGCACAGTTATCTTTCAAATATTAGAGAAAGTCATTAAGAAAAAAAACATATGTACTATACAGAAGGATAAAGCCAGACTGGTTAACTCGTTACTTTTAAATATTCTTGAATGTGGTGATATAATTGATTTCCTGAATTCTGAAAATTGCCATTCAGACAGTCAATACACCAGGGACAGACACTCAGGATAATGATTATCCTATAAAGCTTTTTTTTTTTGTGTTTTTTTTTTTTTGTTTTGGTTTTTTTGTTTGTTTGTTTGTTTGTTTGTTTTTTGTTTTACTCTCATACTACATCAGACCTTTTTAAATGAGTTGTAGGTTTGTTTTCCTGGTTCATTTAGCTCCATCTGCCTGCTTCAAATATGGTTTTATTATGTGGTAGACTGTCTACAAGTGCCTTCTTTCCACAGTAGCCTTTTAAATTAAATATGTTAGCGGAGTATGAGAGTTTTCTAACCAGGGACTTGCCCTATTTTCCCAAGTGGCTCCTCTCAAAGAAAAATTTATTTTCACAAAAAAAATGCAGAAATTCTGCTTACTGTGTTGTAGCATGTCAACTCTGTGCCATGAAATACAGGATATTAATACATTAATACTCCATATTAATGGCAATCCAAGGCTGGTAGCAGCACCATACAGACATAATAGCTTGTCTCTGGAAGCAGAAGAGTGTTGATCAGGTGGCCCCATGACCAAGCTAAGAATCCCTGCTGTGGTATTGAGGGGATAAGATATTCTGGGTCCACGCTGCTTTGTGTACATGTAGGTAGGTGTTTCTAAGTTGTAAGATAAACTCTACAATGTAAGATACGTTGATCAACATGGCTTAAAAGGCATCCAAAAGTGTATCTGAAGACTACAGTGCATCCTGAAGAAATGCTTTAAATGGGCTAAGTGGAATATCCACAGCACTTGCCATTAACTACTCGGTAAGATGAGTGGGAAACATCAGCTCAAGTGGTCTGTGTGACACTCTCAGGTCTGGTCCCTAAATTAAATATTCCCTGACACCAGACAATGGAATCAAATTCCTAACTGGAATAGCTTATAAACCTCTGAATTTTGGCTACTTAAGGGAAATAAATATGAATAATTAGCTCACATTTTTAATGACTTTTTTTTGAAGACAGTAAAGGTAACTCTTTATGCACTGTTACATCTCTTGAGAGTGCAACCAGGCTGTATTAGTTATAGGAGAATGACATTACTTGCTCAGCTTTTGGGAACCATCTATGTTTTGGGAACTGGCATCTTCATAGTCAGTACTGAAACGTTGTTATTTAAAAGAAAAAACAAATCATGCCTCCCAGAGACTCACAAACTTGAAGTACATCTGCAAACATCAGAAAATGTTTAGAAAGTTTGGGTAAACTCAAATTTCATGAGAATTGTTCATCCCTAATTTGCATGCATGAGTCATGTAATTGTCAATGAGTGATGAAACAGGGAAGCAGGTGGCCATGTCTGCACACTGGGTTATGAGTGAAGCGTTCTGAGGCAGGATGTGTTCCAGTCTGTAGGAGAGTTACTGGGAAATGTGACAGACCGAGTTCTTTTGGTTACTGGACAAACAGAATAGATCTGAAAAAAACAGTTTAGATCGGAAAAAGTAGTTTAACAGGCCAGGAAGACAGATGCTCTGGCTATGTCAGAAAGTCTGTTATAAGAAAAGAAAGATGATTTCTTGGATGACAAATGTGAAAATATTGAAGGCTCAAAAAATACAAAGCGCTCTGAGGGCTCCTATTATAACTAGCTCACCCAAAGATAAGAGAATAAGGATCATCAGAGAGATACATTTGCACTGAAGAAAAAAAAAAGTCACACCCTTTTTATTCTGCCCGATGGCCTCATTAAAAGAAACAAAATACCTTGTTATAAAATTGAGATCCACTGTTTGTGCTCTTCCTCTCTAACACAGGCTGTCATATTGCATGACATTTGCATATTCCCATCAAATTTATACTGCTTGCAGATCTTTCTAAGCAGCATTATACCACAAAAAGTAATGTTCTAAATATCCATAATACAGCATCCTTTGGACTAAGGACAAGGAAAGAAAAACAGGTATATATTCTTCCAAAATATTGTTTTGGAAACTGTTAGACTACATAACTGTGTTGTACTTCTGGAATGTTTTAACTGCTGCTATTTTGGTTGCTAAAAGCACAAAAAAAGCCAAGACCAATGAGATGGAAGCTCAGCTTCTCCAGTCCAATTACAGTGGACAGAATTAAAGTTCTCTTAATTGCTGGGTTGCTAAAGCAGAATAATGAAATTTAGTAGAAGCATTGCTAGCTGCAAAAATACATTCAGAAGTAGTCTGACATTGAGATCAGCATTTCTGACTTGTCCATTTTGAAAGATGATAGCTCTGTACTGAAAGCTAAAGGCAAAGGTTTTGTCATTGGCTTGTTGCATTACAAGCTCCATTTAGGACTAAACCATCCATACTGTGCTAGGAGATAGAAACCATGTAAACCACTACAAACTTGAGGGTCACTGTGGGTTCTCAACTGAATATGTGTCTTCCTCATTGAAATACAGTTCCATAGTAGTAAAGTCTTTGAATGCACTCTGGAAAGAAACCTGCATGGTAAAGAAGATAAATTCTCCAGTGGTTTGCTCTGAAAGCTGCAGTTTGTCTACCTGAACACTTAGCTTGAGGAGCTGTCTGAAAACTGAAAGCCATTTTAGTGCAACTAGTCAGCAGAACTACCTGGAAGAAGAAAAGGCAGGAGGTATCTATTTGGACCAAAGGTGCTAAGCAGAATGATAATCAATGGTGAAGAAAGATTTATCAAAGAGAATTTTCTTATTTTCAGATTTTCAGTTCTCTAAGCTCTTTGAGAGAAAATGTCCATAGGATGAAGAAATGCCTTGCCAAGCATGTTTTTGTCATTATTGCCTCAGTACCAAGCCATGAACGTACTGAAGTTGCTAGGCTCTCTGGTTCTATCATGTCCTCCAGTGCATTAGCAGATCAGTGCAAAGTAAATTAAGTCCTGTTCTTTGCCTTACATGTTCATATGTCTGTTAGTGAACAGGTTAACATAGCCAAATCATATCCAACAAAGAACAGCCTAACAAATTCTAGCATTTGTGAAATGTCAAGTAAATTTGTGTGCTCATAGAATCCAGAGCATAATTCCTCCAGGACTAGATAAAAAGTAGGATCTCAACAGCAATAGGCTTTAGGTAAGCAGACAGAAAACCCACACTCCTGTGGTGGTTTTAATTCCCCAGTACCATACCTGCCAACTTAAGTAGCATTCTTCTGTCACCGTTTGCTTCATTTATGCATACATTCATCTAGGAAATATAAACTTGACCTACAAAATAATCTAGATGGAATGAGAATTCATACAAAACACCAAATTACTAACCATAAATGTTCAATCATCTGCTCTGATCCTTTATTTCTGATTTCTTCATTGACAGACTTCTGTGACCAACATGCATAAGGAAAAGCTATTGTAACTTTGACTGGAGGAAGAGCAGAACTTGACAAATAAAACATTCCTTGAGACAAGGTGGTTGTAAAATTGCATACAGGTCTATAGTTTCCTGCTCTTCACTAGTGCTTAGAAATAGTTCTCTTTGGCTAAATTAATTTCTTAATGACACTCAGTTATGATACTTGTTGCCGGTTTATATTACATTTTGCAGATTTTCAGCTTAGTGCCGCTGAGATGTAAACTTCCTGACCTTCAATAAATTAAGCTAATGTCCTAGCACATTAATGTAATAAGATGATCACAGCACTTCCCACCATCTGCTATTTACATCTACAGTGATCAGTGCAGAAGTCAATGCATCTCAGTTGTGTTGTCCACTGTAATAACAATCTCCTTGCTATGTAGTTTTTAGTTCATTATTATTGTGTAGTCACATTTTCCACATAAAAGCTGGTGGCTATGAGAAAATTTAACTTGATGAATACAAAAGGAAAGTCAGCTTTTATGAAAAATGTAAATTTGACACATTAGGAAGAAGTGATATCTTTTCTTATACAGGCAAATACAGTAAGGACAAACAGACCAGCTTTGGGTGCACAAGGCCTTCTTCAGGTGAGGGGTGTTTTTCCCCCTCAACAATTGTAATAGCTGTTGTAATAATGCATATGACTTTTTCTTGAAAACCTTACCTTATTTGTATTCTTAGACCATCATAGCAACAACAATTTTTCAGTATATGTGTATACAGAACTAAAACCCTAGGGATCTCAAAATGATCTGTATTTTTTTCTTTATGTTGTAGTGTTTATGCACCTTTAAGCCATAAACAGTTCCTGCATGGAGACATGGGTGTGCAACACAAACTGCATCACAGATATTTCATACAGGAAATTAAGAAGTTTTCTTTGTTAGAACTAGCAGAAAGAATTCTGTTAGAACACAATGATTACAAGAATTGAAAACTTCATATTTTTCCAAAACTATGCATGAGGTCACACAGGAGAGGGAATTCTAAAGAGGGCTCCCTGCATGTCAGAGCTTGTTCAATAGTGTAGTAGAATCACGTACTAGCTCCAAGAGCCTTTAGGTGTCTAGGCTTGGTTTGGAGACATGTGCTCCCTCCAGTAATGGAGGTGACAAAGCAATGCAAACAGGAAATGCATAATAAATCTGCATACTTTGTAAAACTCATAAGCTTATCTTACATGATATATTCTCTTTGAAAACATTATAGATAAACTTGTGCCAACCAGAGTCCATCAATTTTATGAAATTATATTTAATGAATGCAACAGATTCCCATAGCATAGGAATAACTACAGAACCATTATGAATAATGAACATAATGAAAGAAATATACCTCTAAGCACAGAACAAACTACTGACTGCATCATCAGATTAAAAAAAGAAGGTGACTTAAATAGTTATTTGCAAATATCATTCTGTAAACAAATTTGAATATAAAAGCCACACAGAGTTTGTTTATTCTTCAAATTTATATAAAGGATTTGTCATCTCTGAACTGACAATCTACTGAAAGCACAAAGGCAAATGTGCTGAAGGTGCCAGTTTGATTTACCAGAAATACCAGGAAATAGGGCAGAATACAGCTGAGCATAAATTCCTACCAAAAGTTATCTTCGAGTGAGTGATCATCAGGGAGTAAAATGCATGTGCCTCCACTTCATAGAGATGTCGTGGAACTATAGTGCACTTATCACTAATCAGTACCATTACCACTGTACTCCAGGAAATTGTATTTACAGAGGTTTATTGCTTCCTTTATTTTACTGTCCTCAAATATAAGACAGACTTGGATCAAAAACAGCCCTCACCCTTCCCCAAGCAGAAATAAAAATACACCAAAAAAAAATCCCCAAAGCATTTGCCTTCCCATTCAGACAATAGTTTGAAAATAGAAAGAACAGGATTTTCCTTTGTTTACCAGTGTACGCCATACCATATTCAGGCCAGTATCACATATTGAAAAATGAGATAGCTGATAGTGTGATCACCTGACAGAGATGGCTCAAAGATAACTCTAAAGCCTGTACTTGCTGCCCAGCTCAGGTTGTCCCCCTTTAGCAGGGTTCAACCTGAGCCTAAGAAAGGGAGGGTCTGAGACTGAAGATGCCAGTGTTAAGTCTTCTTGGCAGAATGTAGATTTCTTCACCATCTCACTTCATTTAGCATCCCTCTGACTGCCTGCACTGCTCCTCATTAGAGGGGAAAGTGAACTCACAGCAAGGAGGAGGGAGAAACAAACATCCCCAATGGGTTGACAGCTTTCAAAATACTTTACAGGTAGGGGAGAGGCAGCTCCTACAGCAGAGACTAGGTGAGAGTAACCCTTAAACTCCATTCTGAAAGTTAGTTGTGTAGCCCCACCTTAGTGTCAATGTAAATAACCACCAGGGCAGGGCAGGTGAAAGAAATCTGGGTTTATTTCCACCATCTTCTGAACTGAACAGCTGTGCTTCAGTGGGAATCTGGGATCAGGAAGTTCCTACCTGCTGCATTATAGCACCATAAATGCTCTTTGTTATGTAAAAAATGGTAAACAAAACAGTAAAGACATCAAAAAACGCTGGATCTCACTGTGCTGCTATTCTTAAAGATAATTAATATAAACTTGGCAAAAGCAGAAAAGGCACATGTATGGTCCTGTGTCTGGTATGAAGTTTAGACACCCAGAATTTTATAGAGGGTGGTTATATCTCAGTTAACGAGTCTCTTGACTCAAGTGATGCATGCATGCTCCTCAGTGCCAAAAGTACACATACTCTGGATAGCACAGTGTTACCTCCACAGCAGACAGAATTGTTTTCAGTTGGCCATAGACATAGTAAGGGAAAAGAAACTGACTTTATTTATTTGGAAGCTACTGTCTCCTGTGCACAAGAATTATCAAGGAGAAGGTATGAATTTATGAGTGACACCAAGATTGAATGAAAAAATTGGAAGAGGAGTTGAAGGAATATAAAGAAGAAAGCGGGAAACAAAGTACTACTAAATGAGTGATGCAGATGTTAATTTGAATACAGAAATGTTTACGGTTTTTAGGGTGACTAAGGTGTGTTTTAAGGGATTTCAGAATTAATCAGAGGTTTATTTATGCAAAGCAGTGGTATACATGGAGCCTAGTCTCAGTAACTCTGCTTCTAGCTGGCTTTTTTTTAATGTTTCGGTAAGCCAATTAAAAAACCCCACAGTTATAAGCAATCTGGTTATGTCATTGCATTTCCCGGATGGTAAGTCTGTAAAATGATGCTTGGACTTTGTGTAATTGGGCCCACAGATGTCTCCCGGAGGAACTGAAATGTGCGTAGAAAAGATACATTGGTTTTTGTTTGGGTTCATTTGGAATGAAAAGGCACAGCCCTACTGCAAAGCATATTTGTGAAGCTGGGAAAAAAAAATAAATGTGGTTGTTGCCATCTGGCTCTTTCAAAATGATCCCTACAGAGATCTGTCTCTGTCTATTTATACCATATCCATTGTCATCATATCTGACCGTCCTGTGAGACGACACTCTGGGCAAAAAACATATAGGACGATATTCTGAAAATTATGGAGATTATTCTCAGTGAAAATCAGCATAGCAAGATTAATGAATGAAGTACACAGTTTACACCAAATGAGAATCTGCCCTTATGAATGACTTGCCTGTTAAAAGATTTTAGAAATACACTTGTCATGACTGTTCTTGGTGTGCTCATTCTGCCTCAGACACTGGGGATAAGATAAAATAGCTTTTTGCTTTCCTCGTCTGATGAGCATTTCTGTGTATGTGCAAATGTAGTCTCATTCACACTGGTATTCATGGATCCCCTCTAACTGTATTCACACGAAAATACATATTATGTCGGAAAAGCTTATATATTCACCTATGACATTCTCTGTAAGAAGCAAGGCTAACAGGACCTTGGAGGGGCACTGAAGAAAGAACAATTAAAGATAAATATCTGTAAGTTAAATGCAACTACTATATAGCTAACAATGAGGGTAGGTAGGCAGTGTTCTCTATTTTGTATCTCATATTCAGGAATACAAACAGAATACTGTGCTCCTCTGACAGCTCTTCCATTTTTAGCTTTTTCCTGTGTATCTCCAGCTGTGCTTCCCCTTTATAGAGCTGTCTCTCCTTTTTTTAAGGCAACAAACCCCCTAACAGGCCCTACCAAGGCTCATTTTCTGATTAAAATCATTGTGGGCATCCACTCAAGGAACAGAGCCATGTGATTTAGGCATCCATTCACACCATTCAAATGTTAATTATTCACCATAAGAAAGTCCCTGAGAAAGCCACAGGCAAATGTGTTAACATTATCTTAACAACAAAAGATATTTACCTGATTTGTGGGAGGGAGCTTGTTTCAACAACTAAAAGAGGCCACGTTCAGCCAGTTTCTCCTTTCCTAATGTCATATCCCACCCAAATGATAAAACTGTTCAAAATATTTGTCCAGCCAAGGGGAAAAACCCACATGAACCCCACTGAGTTTCTTGGTACAGCATAAGAAATGCTGTAAACATCAAGTGTTTATAAGCAGTGTTCTATCAGTCTTTGTAAACTGTACCACTAAGACTCACAAAAAAACCTAACAACCCAACCTCAAAAAACCCCCCAACATAATCTTTAAAAGTAAAAATGGGTTCTGAAATTTTGTTCTTTCGTATCAAATCCAGTCTAACCCAAGCCAAGAAGCAGTGGCAGTTGCATTACTCACATACAGCATAGTTCTCCAGATCCTACCCTCCCAATAAAGTATTTCTCAGCTTTTAACTGTTTAATGATTTCTTAAAACTTTCAGAATGGTTTTCCATCTAATATCAGATCTAGCGTTACTGCTACTTAGGCATGTAAAGACAGTATAAAAATTACTAGGTGTTGAAATATGAAGGGGCATCTCCTGCAGTACAAACTGAACGGCTTAATTCTGCTCTTATTTAACTCACCTGAGAGCAGTAAGGGGTAGTTCAGTGCTGGTTTAAGTTTCCATAACATGCCCTAATGCCCTGCTCACTGCTGGCCCAGCATCACTGCTGCCTGTTTTGGCAAAACACTACTCTGGAAATCCTTGCTAAGGTACAGGAACTTGCACTGGGATGAAGGACTGACTGGTAGGAATGCAAACACCCTGACAGTATCCTCACTGAACCCTTCTTGGTCTCCATCTCACAGCAAATGGTCTTATTCTGATACACTTCTGGGGGTAAAATGGTATGAAATTTAAATCAAAATCAGTCATAAGATTTTCTCCTAGTGGCAAATCCACTCAACTGTATTTGAAGTAGAATGTATTCCTAATTAATCCACTAGGATTTTCACCTTAACCACAGCTGCCAATTTAAATAAAACAAACCACAACCTAGTTCAGGGAGTATGAAATAAAATAACAGTGACAGCTGATACAGGTGAACACCAAGTTACTGTTAAAAATCTTCACAGGACCTACTCTTGGAAAGGCTGTGAAATGTGAATATTTATCTGAGCCTGAATACATACTACACAGCAAGCCTCTAGTATATTAATTTTTCTTCAACATTTTTCTATGAATAACTCCTAGAGAAGCCAGAGAGCTGATTCTTTCCCTACCTTTCAGCCACCTCTTAGAAGAGCTTCTACCTTCCACTCTTTAGGGATCACTTTCATATCGTTTCTTCTAATCACATCTAGCTCCTTTGCTGGAGGTTGAATTTTCCTTCGCATATTTTTCTTCAAGAGAAATACCATTTTTCCAACTACAACCTTTTGTTCCTTTCTCTTCAAGTCACACAACTATTATTCTACAGCTCTCCCTAAAAAGCCTTCTATTTTATATAATTATTCATAGATCAAAATAGCAGAGAATGTCTTTCCTACTGTACTTTAATATTTAGAGTGTAGTCTAAGTTTAGAGTGTTTCTGATAACTACATAATGAGAAAAGGCTTTGCACTATAGTTCTCTTGTGTCCTAGTTGGATATTACTTGTATTTAGATCTTGACATAACAAGAGCTTGAAATTAATTTTCATGAATATTTGTTGTAAAAAGAGGACACATTTGAAATGATGATATTTAGAATCTATTAAGGTGCAATTGACCAACTTCCACACAGCTGAACAGAGGCTCAGGAAGAAATTACCTAAGATCCCAGTAGGACTCAACATTCAGGGCCAGATCCTCTGTTTGGCTTCAATGGAGCAATGCTGATGTACTCCCACACACAATCTGTCCTTATTCTTTGCAATGCTATTGCACCCAATACTTTTTTTTTTAACAGGTTTGCCTTTGTCTAAGATTTTTTTTTTTTATATTCAAGCAACTTCATTAAAAAAAAAATAAATTCTGTGTTTAAAAGCTCTAAAATGCAACCAATGAACTCTGTATCTGCTTCTTGGTACGCTAACTTTTGATTCAGTCTCCATGTGTAAACTCAAAGACCTTCAATACCTATTTCCTCTCAGATGCATTTCCCACAGACGCATAATACTCCCTGGAAACTCTTCAAGACACAAATGTGCTGAAATCTCACTGTGTAGGGGTAAAATACTATATTACGTAATATTGAATTTTAGTCTTATATCAGAGATTTTCATCTGGAAATATTACAGCACCCAAAATGTAATATTCCAACTTCTCTCTTCAAGTGTCAGGTATTTAACTGCCAAATAAATGCTCTGTCAGCTGGAACCCCTTGGGAACTCCAGTGATATCTGGAGCTCATCACACAATTCTCAGAAATTTTTTTCCAGAGTTTTTTGGGGAAGTATCTCAAGCTAGACTGTGCCTATGTAAAACCAGCAGCCCAAAAGTATAACAGTGCTTGCATCCCACATGCCTAGGTAAAACATCTTCACGGGTTTATTGTCCAACATTCTGCAGTAACAGATAAAAATGGCAGGCAAACCCCAGAAATTAATAAGATGCTTTCATGCATGTGTCTACAGGGAGTCTTCATTAACATTAAAGTTGAACCTCTAAAGAGTTGGATAGACATTTTGTATGACACTCCTCCTGGCCCTTTACTTAGGGTATTTTATTGGCATCGACACAGAGATATTACGTAGTAAGAGTTTATGACAGCACAAGTGCTTGTATGAGAGGACTACACTTCATTAGAACACATTTTCCAACATCGTGTATTCTTCATTAACTTTTAAACATTTTACTAATTACATTTCACTTTGTGAAATGGACACTAAGGAGGATGGCTTTTATCCTGGCTCCTACTCAGTGAAAAATTATGGGACTGTGGGCAGCAGATGTTAATTGAATATACAGCAGCAGCTGAGTTCTGCTGCTGCCCTTCTCTTCCTGCTGCCCTTTTCAAGACTGAAGGCTGCCATTATTGTTTCATTCCTTTGACCTCTTATAAAGGCAGCACAGAAAGGTCAGGCTGCTCTTTTCCTTCCTCTCCTCCAGATCAGCTGGCAGACCAGACCTCTCCAAATCTCTTCCCACAGTTTCCTATTACACATCTCCCTGCACACTTTATTTCTATTCTTACCTCTGATTTATTGTTCTAATACAAATACATGAAAAATTAGGCACCTCCAGCTTTCCAGGCATCTAGACAACCTCTTAAAACCACATGACTAACACTTGTCATATGATTGGGTAAGAGTAAGACACACACCTAAAGCGAAATGCGATGCAACCCTTCAGCAGTTTCACCAAAATTCGCTTGCTGCCTCCTCTCAGCCCATCTATCTCTGTGACCAAAGGGGAAACAAGAAAACTGCCTCGCAACTGGTCCTGAAAGTTAACAAAGATGTCCATAGGAATGGTGACTCACTGTCTCCATCTTTGCACTTACTTTTCTTTAACCCTAATGTCCCAATGCAATCAAAGCTTATGTGATCACAGACACTATGCTTGTTTGCAAGTCAGTCCGCCTCCGCCTAGTAACTTTGGATTTCACTGGATAATTTAAAACTCATTTCAGAGAAAAACAAGTCTCAGATATAAACACGAGTTTTATGAAGCTCAGCTGCCAGCTAATAGGAGAGGGGCCCTACTCGCACTTCCAATGAAAAGGCAGCAACAATTTACATTGTCTCTCTTTCAATCAGTTTACCCAGAGCCTGGGAGGAAGTAGCAAACAGGTGAGTCAGTACACATTTATTAACTGGACCAGAAGCCTAAACATAACTTTAAACCAGCCAAAGTATGTTTTCTTTTGACCACCAGACAGGGCAGAAGTTGGTCGAGAATACGGGAAGGAGCTCTGAGACCACTTTAAATTCAGAAGTTATTGCAGTAGAAAGTGTACCTAGGGACACAAGAAAGCGATAGGGGTAGTGTGGAAAAAGAGGACACAGAGATATCACAGAGTATGAGGATTTTTAAAGGACATGAGGGAATTTGGAGCTGAATTAATGGAGAAATGCAGAATATTAAGGACAAATCCATTGCTAACCAGACTTCATTACTCCCAGAACTAGTAATAGGCCTATGGCTTAGGATTCTGTATTTTTTTGACAGTGAAGGGACATATCAGACAGAGCTGCTTCTAAGGATTCACTCAGATTATTTAGCTTTCTAGATCAAAATCTACAGCTTCAAATGAATCTGGAAGACAGTGGCATGAATAGCCTTATGGGCTAACAAGAAACTCCAGCTTTTATTGATAGCAGTGAAATAAGATCAATAAATGCAGTCACATAACATTCAAAAGCCCAGACAAGTCTAGTTAATTCATTACAAATGAGTGTATCAGCATTTGCTCTGTGCAGGTGTCAACATTTTTAGGTTGAGATAATACACAGAATTTACTTGTAAAATTTTCACTGTGTTATCTTTCCAAAGAGCCTGACTACAGTATTCATGCTGTTCCCTGAAAGCATAGGGCTTCCAGAGGACTTGCCAGGTCTAAGAAAAGTATTTGTAAAACTGTCCATAGAAATCTCGGCATATGGAATCAGGCTGATCCTGGACGGCAGTGGCAATGTCCTTATTAATTCAAACATTTTGTTATTAAGAGATCTTAGTACTCTCATGAACATTAATAGCACAAGAGCGTTATTTTAAGAGGAAATACAGTAGTGGAAGGAAGAATGCTCCAGAGAAGAAGATTTCCATGGGACTTAAAGATCCTTGGCACAGGATACAAATGAGATTGACTTCTGTGTCTCAGAAAAGTTACCTCACTTTGCCACCAGAAGGAACATGACTGAGTCCGAGTTCAATTAAATGTTGCCCCCAGACTTGATTCCTATAGCCAATGAGTTTGATGTTAACTATTCCTTAGGCATTACAAGTCATGAATGTACTGATTTTGTGTAACTTGGATGCGAGTACCACTGCTGTGGAAAATCCAAAGCAAACAAGTATCTGTATACAATTTCCAAACTTGTTCAAGAGAAACAGCTAAATCTGAAATAAAATTCAGGAAAAATTTTAGACTCCTTACCTGTTCATCTGGTAGTTCACATACATTTTCAGGCAAAATATTATTGAATTAAATTACACAAGTAACTTTGGATCACCAAAGTAAGAAGACACTTAATCTATCCTGATTAAATCATCTTTTTGTTTCCATGACTTTTAAACATTGAATATTTGGAAAAAAATTATACCCAGCAACAGGCATACCAGGGCCTGATGCCATCTAATCTAGTGCCTGTTGTGCCCATACCAAACATGACTCTAAGCATCCTCAAAGGTGTGGCATGGGAAGAATTAAACTGACTCTTTCATGTCTTCATAACTAATATCTGTTATCTAGTTAGAATGTAGACTGATCACAGGAAGAGAGTTTAAATACATGGTGACTTGTCACCCTTGGGCATTCAACTGTTTGAAATAGTAGATTATTTTCAGACAGTTGCTGTTGTTCAGTTATGCATTTTTGTTTTTTGATGCATATAATAATTCACCATATTCACAAATTCAAGCTTTCCCAGTGGGAAAAGTTTTAAAGATAGGACTTCTATTGCTTTCATACTTTATCAAAATGGAGGCAAGCAACACATGTTTTCAGCAACAAACATCTTAGGAAATATACTAAGGGCTCAAACCTGGTGTTCTTAGAAATTTTAGTATTTGCTGCTACTGATAGAACTGTTAAGGCAGTACGGTAAGCCTAGATCTATTCTGTGTTCTCAACAGAAAACTGTTTTGAGGGGAAAAAAAATGGTAGGCTATCAAATTTCAGACCAAAAGGGTAATACATATGTCAAAAGATTTACTCAAAAGAATGAATGTTTGTTTCTTTGGCTTACATGTTATCAACCACATCTGTAACCAAAACAGGAACAAAAACCTGTAACCAGGGCTAGAAACTCTCTTCCCAAGCATTAAAAGAACCTCTTCCCAGTCAGGTGGCACACAGTTTTGTATCTGTCCTCTTCAGCATCTACGTATCCAAGCCTGTGACACAGCGCATCAGCACTAACTGCACACACACAAAACGGCTGCACGCTTTCTCTGAGAAACAACTGACCTTGGTGCCTGCACGCACCTTCTGTTACTCCTGACAAATCTTCTGCATTTTATTTAAGTAAAGAGGAGACCATGTGCAGGAAATCCACCTAGATGTCCCCCATGCACTCCACCAGGAGCTTGGATTCTTTTGATATATTAAAACCAGAAACACATTGTTACTGAAAGACTGAAACATAATTCTTGATATGGAGGTGTACAGTTATGTAACATCACTGTGGCCCAGACAGTTTTGAAATGTGAATGGAGCTCACAGGCCTTTTAGCTTTCTGGATGCGGTCAAAACAGTATCTAAGATTTCAAGCCTTACAAAATTAAAGGGAGAACAATACTGAACTATAGATCCCGGCTTTGTCTGATACATTCACCTCTATTAATATTGGGGGCAATATTCCCACTGGATGAGGAGGATGTCAAAGATAAGCCAGCTTTGCTTATGCATCGCTGTCCAGAGAAGATGGAGATCAACCCAGTTTTTACATTTCAAATCTTTGTTTTGCTTAACATCAAAGTTATTTCAACAGCCCTCCCTGTGAGAATCATGACATCATTACTCTGGGTGTTGAAGAGACAGGTGTTGTATAACCCAATTCTGGCCTGATGATTTTTCCCTTCCCAGACAAGATATATGTAGTGAACTTTGACAATAACATTCCGTGCAATTCTTTTTTATTAGAAATGTGCTCAGAAAACAGTCCATTAAAACTGAATGAAAGGTCAAGTCTCCATGTGGATAATTAGGTTGTTTTCAAGAGTGATCAGAGAGAACTATGGCAACATATTGTGAATTAGTATCTGCCACCATATGGCACTTCAAAATAACAAAGAGGAACAATGCATATACCTGGTTAAAGAAGCAAGTTGTAAGCCATTTTAAAACCTGTTTTACAAAGTCAACCCTTGGTATTAAATGTAAGAAATCTGTGGGATATTTTATTGTACGCACTGCTGTTCAGGTACAGAAATATCCAAGACCATCAAGTCCTGGACAACTTTTTTTTTTTACTTCTGATTATTTTAGACTTTTTCATTTATACTATCTAAGAAATTGTTAAGGTATCTCTAGCCCTAAAGAAACACCTGAGTTGCTTAAATACATGCTTAAAAAGCAAAGCAAAGACACCCAGGTACAAAGATTGAGTACTTAGATCTATTGAACAAAATAGAAAAAAAAAAAGAATCCTAGAAATTTAAATAGTTTTCATATCATGATTACTAACAGAAAAACACACCAAATTGTACCTCCTCCCTACTGCTTCTCCTTTCCACAAATCATGCGATAGGCTTAAAGGTTAAGAATACAAAAGGAAAAAAAAGTTGTGTTTTATTTACCTCCTTCTCCGTTCAAACCGCTGAAATGTACACAAATCCGTTCTAGGGTTTTTCTACAAGATGAACTGCAGCATTTTTGTGGTTTTTTTGTTCTCTTATGAACCAGGTCTTCAAGAAAAAAACCCACAAAATCTTGTGAAATACAACATCTTCAAGAGCTCAGAGCCACGGCAGACGTGGACAATGCCCACATGGAAACGTTGAGAACCAGCTGCCAGGAAACGTTGAGCAGAGATGGCAGTACTTTGGCACACAAGTTTGAAGAAAGAATTTTATAAGGGTGCCATGTTCCCAGCATCATCTTTTCCCAGCTGTGCTCCAGCCAGAAAAACTCTCCCAAGGCAATAGGTGGGCCGTGGCCTGCAACCACTCCACATGGAGCTCCAGGGTGGAAGTGGCTGGCTAGAACTCTCCAAAACAACCTCTGCTGCCCTGAGGGCTATAAACACACTTGTAGCAGGTCCTGGGCACCACCCAGTCCATATCAGCTGCCAGACCTCTAATCAGAGCAGCTGCTGCCATCAGCCACCACAGCCTCCATCTTGTCTGCCCTCTGCTGAGGGATCTGTCTCCCCCTTCAGAACCGCTTCTTCCAATGAGAGGCCAGAGACAGACAGCCAATCATTTGCCTTTCTTGGAGAGTGACATTCCTCTTCTCCAATGAAAGCCCACTCCTCTGTCAGGCAGGGAATGTCCCACCCCAAAGCCCGCTGGCCAGGCTGAGGGCGGGGCAGGGCTGAGGCGGCTGCCTTATGCCACAGCCTTTTGGGCGGGAACGCGCCTCCCTGCTTCGAGCGTCACCACTCAGACCAGGATGAAGTAACTGAGAAAGACAGAAACTTGCCCCAAACAAAACGGGGCTGTTTCGATCAAAATACTGAGGAAACAAACTGTGTGAACAATCACATGGAAATCATGCAGTCTCTCTCCTACCTTATCATTCCAATTACGTTCTCCTAATCTAGAAAATTGAAAGGTAATGAGCAGTATTTCCTTAAACCACATTAAATAACACTGTCAAAATGCAAATTTATTCATTAAGTATAAATGAGTGTGTTAAATATTCATGAATTGTTGCTTGCAGTATATAATTAATCCCATGGTCTGTGTGTCCAAAAGCATTTAGGAGATAGAGTTGAGAAGACAGTGCTGTAGAATGATAACATTTAAAGCATGTTTTTAAAAGCAAAGGTCGCCAGCCCTTTGGATCCTAAACTATTACCCGTGCTTATAATTCATTGTAATACCTCTTCAGCATGTACACATGCTTTCATGATTCAGGGCTTGTATCCTCAGCCCTTGCTGTCTAATCTATTCAAGGAAAGAAATACTTGAGAGCGGAAGGTGCTATTAAATTATCCCATTCACCACCAATGCACTCAAATTAATACGATACTTTCCACATTTTAAAATTCCCAAGGATTGCAAAGCTGTCCTTGAAAAATAATGCAGTTTGACTCCCTGGCCCTCCTTTTTCTGAAAAAAGTGCATTCTGACATTAACTTGAACTGTCACTAAGACTGGCTGCCATTTCAAGTATCATGAAAGATAAAACAAAGGCTTCAGCACCAGAAAAAGACTGGCCTCTTTTTTTCTGTGCTTTATAGCCATTTTCAGATACAAAGGAAAAACCCTAAGTCCTGTACTAAGCTTTAAGTAGGTGCTCCCATTGATGCCAATGAGAAGTACAGCACATAAAGCGCTGGGATGATGTTATGGCTCAATGTTCTTAGCTTAAATATTCACTCTTTTCTCTGCCTTTCTTAAATACCTGCTGCTTCCTTTCATGTAATTGAAACCACTTTCAGAAACTCTTGGTCAGTCTGCTTCATGCTTTTTGGGGGAAGAATCTTTGAGCTACTGATGAAAAGAACTGATTTTTTTTCAAGATTTTATGAAGAAATAACAAAAAATAAAATCATGATAATGTTCATGGTAATTCCCTCCACAATCACTTGATCTCGGGTTGCTTACTGTACACAGCTTTCAGCAAGTTGTGCATGTATAAACTCTGAAGTCTCCCTTTCCTTTCACAACACCTTCAGAAAAAAAGTAGATGGCAGTGATTTGATCTATGATGTTGACATGAGATTTCTACCACGTTATTTTGTGTATGTGAATTAATCAACACAATATCAGAAGTGATTGACAATTCCAAGTAATTCAACCTATTGTTCACAGAACAGGCCATAGAAACTAGGTATTTAAGATGAGCTCTGGCGCTGTGCTCTGTCAATTTTTTTTCATGTTTTTCCTTGCAAAAATGTAACAAATGGTATGTCATTTGTGTGCAGACATATTTTGTTCATTCAGAACCAGCAAGAGTATCTCTGCATGGCATGGACTTGTACTGTACCCTGTGGACATATCCTGCAAAGTTAGGTGCTGGAGGATTTCAAGACTATATAGTATCTTCAGGGAACACCTTTGCATAGCTCTCTTCCTAGTTCTGCAGAACGAACACATAGGACAAGGAAACAATCAGACTTTTTGCTAGGTGACATCACCATATACCAAGTATCTTTCATCAATCAAGTCACTAAGATGATAAAGCAAGGCAACTTGTAGTGCGTCAGAACAATGAACTGAACATCTTTTCAAGTGCTGATAAAAAAAGGCAATGTGAGACCAAATGGATTTGGTTAGCCTTATGTCAAGGCCTGAGCAGTAGCACTTGATGAACTATAGGCACTATAAGAATAGGTTGAAGGCAAAGTTGGTCACAGAATGCAGGATAATGTTTCATCACATCATTAAACAGGTAAGTCATCAAACCCCATGGCCAGGCAGCTGCAATCCAAACACTGTTGACACTCAGTTTACAAGACATTTTTGATAAGTGCTTTTATTGTAATTAAAAAGCTGTGGAATTCTACCCAGATGTGTTGTAACCAGTACCTTATCTCTTGTACCAAGATGAGAACAGACCTCACCTGTCAAAGACAATTAATTTAGATAGCTCTCCTCTGGAAAGGAGAAGAGTTAATCAGAAATTCTCTTGTAGAATGTTTTGCTTTTTCCAGTGAAGAATGCTAGTTGGTTGACATTTAAATCTCCCACAGAAAGATACAGATTTTGATCAACCTTCTGACAAAACAAGCCAGTTCTTTATTTCATTTTTTGACAGATCCTCTGATCACTTTACATACCGTCTCAGAACCTAGACTGTGTAGTTCCCAAGTTCTGCCGATCCAGAGTAGAGACAGGAGCTGCTAGCCCAGGGACTGCACTGCTCACAGAGTTCTAGTTTCCCTGTGCAACAATAAAAATAAGGGCTCAAGCAGATGTGTTAGAATAGCCTACATTTTTATTTGAAAACAGACAGCTTTCCCCCATCTCTGATTCACCAAAGCCCAAATTCAGAATCCTCCAGAGGCAGAAGTGTTTTTCAAAAAAGACAGTTAGGGATCATAGGTAGCCAAACCAATCTGGGGAAAAGGCTGGAGATACAAAGATGAATGGGAAGACTGTTTTGAAAAGGAAAAGTAGGTAACAGTAGTGTGTTCCTGCACAGCCTGGACGCAAGGTAGGTCTTTTAAGATTGAACAGACATCCAGTGTCAGAGAGCAAGAATCGTCAGTGATTACACATTAAGCATCGTGACTCTACTTCATAGGGGGCTGTCTCACAGATCTTACACCAGTTCAGGAAATCCTGAATGTTGCTGAAGGAGATGAATACCTGCACGATTCTCTAGGATATTATCTTTGGCTGGCAAATGAAAGAAGACAGGAAAAAAAAAAAGATTCTGAACATGGAGCATCTGTCTTTTGATTCAGGTTAAAGGATGGCACAGTTTGGGTGGTCTCCTGTTCAGTAGAAAGGCAAACAGCCTGCTAGTGAAGAGGCTGAAAATGAGTGCTAAAAGGGGAATTGAAAAAACCCAAACCCGGCCAAACAAAAATACAAATGAATTCTCATTGAGTGTGAAGTCAAGATGGCAAAACCAAAATTAATCAAGGATGTACAAGTAGTAGATTTTCTATAAACCAATACTAAGGAATCTGGGTAAAAAAGGGAAAGGAATCAGAATTACCTATTTATAAACTCAGTGTAGCTGGTGTTACTGACACTAGATGGGAAGAACTACATAACTGGAACATTAAAATCAATGGCTATAACCTATTTTGGAAAGATCAAGTAGAGAGAAGGGGAAGAAGAGTGTAACTCTATGGCAAAAAAGCTGCACTATCATCTGAGATTTCAGTCAGCCTGACATAATGCCTAAAGTTTCATGATGCTGGTACTAAAACCCCTGCAGAAATTTTGAACATTATATATAAACATTTCTTAAACCAAAGAGGAAAACTCTCCAAAATGAGAATTTTATGAGATCTCATCTCACAAATAATGAAAAGAGATCAGAGGACTTGATAAGAGAACTAAGTATTACTGGCTGTGATGATAGCTTGATTGCTCTCTATGGCCATAAAGAGAATGCAGCCCAAACAGGAATATGGATGGTGCAGTCTTTTTACCAAACTAAAAATTATTGCAAAGGAGAATCAGCTATGGGTGAGAACTGATCAATAACTGGAAAATACAAATACTTAATTTAATAGCTGTAAAATTAGGAAAAAAAGCTGTATGTTTTAAAAAAATATCTATCTCAAAGGGTTAATGAAAGCCTCTACGTAATGGTAAATCAATGAAATGAAGAAAGAAAGTTGATAACCCTAGATATAGAGTAGAAGTAAGGAATTACATAAATAATTCCTCCAATAAGTGTAGCCGAGTTGTAAGGAGAAATTTATGGCCAGAGAATTAAGGACAATATTTTTAAAATACATTAGGAATCCTGACAATGGTACCAGTTCTTTATCAGATTGAAGTGAAAGATTTGTTAAGAGTAATGAAGACAAGAAAGAAGCATTCATTAAGTATTTGTGTTCAGTATTTAAGGAAAGGGCAGACAATTGGTGATGCACTATGAGGATGATGAACTACCAGGCAACAAAAAAAACCCGAAGAAAAACATTAAATGGAAGCTACTGAAGTAATAAATATTTGCATAGGATACTTCAGATAACTTGTATCACAAGAGTTGTTAAAGAGCTGACAGAGGAATCTCTATTGTTATTACTGCTTTTTGTTAAGTCTTGGAACAATTGAGAAAGTTCCAGAAAGCTGGAAGAAAACTTATGTTGTGTTAATATTTAAGAAGGATAAACTTAATGACCTAGATAATTACAGTCCTGTCAGTCTGAAATTGATCTGGAGCAAAATAATGGAATGGCTGACAGGGGACTCAATTACTAACTAATTAAAGAGGAGAAATATAGTAAAAGCCAATCTAAGTGCAATATGGAAAATAGATAACTGTCAAACACATTTGCTGGCTTTTTCTCCAGTTGTGACTATAAACAAAACACAACACTCTCGATATATATTGATTCTATATGACATTTGATGTAGTATTCATGATATTTGAGAAACCATGATAATACAAAATCGGTATGTCACACATTAAATGAATCAAAACCTGGTTAACTGACATTTCAAAATGTGAATTTAAATGGGGAATGATCACAGAATAGGTATTCTGCTGGGATAGCTTCCTGGGTATACTCTAGTTAACATTTTTATCAACAATTCAGAAGAAAACCCAAAGGTTTGCAAAAGACATTAATTAAGGAAGCAGTCGGTAATAAAAAGAAAAGATCGCTGAGACTAGTTGACAAGGATTACTGAGTGATCTGGTGCAAACTAATAAAATCAAATCCAAATATAAAGCCACAGGAACAAAATCTTCAGGGGGATAGATTATTCTATAAGGGTTTGAAAAGGTCTAAGGGGGAAAATTCAATAATTAAACTATTTTTTTTACCTGAGTATCTAGTTTCGTGATAAGTAAAATGGCATTCACATCCCAATACAATACTATTAAGTATGAATGTACTTCCAGAGCAATATACAAACCCAACTGTTCTGCATGGAAAAAGAGTGAAATGAATCCATATTACAGCATGCTATTAATATGCATTCACAGCTCACACTGTAATTGTTCTGAAGGGAACGTTACGGTATATTCAGATAGTATGTCTGAAAAATAACACACAAATTCTTAACAAGCCCCTTGGCAGCATATCAGATTTGAAGGACCCGCAAAGCTGAGCATCTGAATGGCATTTCTTCCCTTTATTTAGTTTTGGTCTTACTGCAGAACCTCTCCCTCATTGTGGTGGCTGACAAAATAGCCCAGTTCGTAAAGGAAACAAATCTCTGTGCCATGAGTACCTGACTACCAGAATCTAGACCAAAATTAGATTATGACAGTTGCTACATTATATATGCCAGTGCTGACAAACACACCTGGAATCTCTAGTTCTTTCACAAACCCAATTAGTCTATCTGTATTTAATTCAGCACATATAGACTAAGTTAAAATTCACATGTTGAAGCCTGTTGCTTTTTAATCATGTTGTTAGCTGGGCAATAAAAGAGGAAAATTGGAGGCTAAAAGAATTCCAGTTCCCTTTCCCTTTCAGCACGATGGGGTCCAATGCATGATGGAAGAGAAGTTATGTAAGCCCGCCCCGCATTCTTGTCAACACTGTAGGTGCAAGTAGAGGTTTGCACTTTTTCATGAGATGTGATCTCTCCCACAGCCCTTCAGTCTTATACAGCTCTCTCAAGTGTGTGCTGAATGTCCACTCCTAGGGGTTTCAATGACTTGACTCCTGAGCATGCTATGCTCTGATAGAGTGCTTGAAGAATGTACCTTGTATGGATAGGATCCAATTTTCCTTTCTTATAAATTTCCATTTCTGTGTGCATGTGTGTGTGCAACGTGTTTTAACACACAGAAATAAAAAAAAAAAAAAAGTTACTGTAAGTGTAGGTTTTGTGTCTGTGTTTACCTAACATTACTGGATATGTTTAGGATAGATGCCTTAAAATGTCTTTAAGGTCAATGAAGATATAATTTAGGCATAGTTTATATTTGTGTGCAGTAGATTACAATACTTTCTAGAACAGAGATCTTTGTTTCTTTGAGTTCAGTGAACTGTCAGGTATTATAGTGGCATATACATAAACAAGAATAAAAGTGTTTAGCACAAAATCATATATAAATTATGTCAGACAATTTGAAAATTGTATACATTTATTCATATTTTAAAATAACCCAGGCACAATTCTGCAAGTACATAGAAGCACATTCTCCAAATGGGAGCAAAAAATAAGTAGCATATAGCAGAGAAACACATGGCAGAACTTCTAAAATAAGTATAAATAGTATGAAAGTTTTCTAAGTCTACAGTGATATCTACTATGAATACACTTGTCAGCATTACAAAAAGGCAACCAAAGAATACATGTAATAAATAGCATAACATGAACTTTCTAAATAAGTTTATGTTAGCAGCATATAGTAGCAACTGTCTAAAAACAGAAGAATTCTTGTACACTGTGTATACATGCACATATGCACACGTATACAGATACAACTGGAGGGCCACAAGAACAAAAATACCCCGGGGAAAATGATGAAGGGAATTTTTATGTGTGATGCAGTATAAAAACAATGCATGCATTAGCAAGAATCTAACACGTTCATGATAAAAACGCATCCACAAGTGGAATCACAGTTAACTCTTCATCAAACTAAGCACTTCCCATGCTGTACCCATGCTGGATTACTCTGTCCTATACCACATTCCTGATTTATGGAGCACATTTGGATGCTAATTTTAGGAGGAGTCAGGAGCCCTAGATTCCCATGATCTGACAGGAGGAATCAGATCTCAGATTTGAAATAAAAATATATATGCAAAAAAATACCCATGCAAAGCTCAAGCAGGGAAAAAAAAAAAAAACAGCAGGCGGCTTCTATTTAGCCAGAAGGTGGGCTAACAGGAATTCACTTTCCTGTGGGACAGCCTAGTATAGACTCACTTAACAAGCTTTAGTTTTCATGATGGAGTGGTCCTGAGGATGTGAACTAGATTCTTTTTGGATGAAACTAAAAGATGTGCTTCGAGAACTAGTGGCATTCAGCCCTTGGGACCAGACTAGAGACTGTGTATGGTGTGGAAATCAGGTCCTTTGGTCCTTTGCATCGCTTCAGGCTACAGATCTGATCCAGCTGAGCTAATTCCTCACCAGTGTAGACATAGGCTTTGGAAATATACAGAATAAATATGAATCAACAAGTACTATAACCTGTATTTACCATATTTTACTATACATTTACTATATTTATATTAGTCTTAATTAGTTTTACTTGACACTATCTGGAAAAAAAGACTACTTATAGACACCCTTTGTGTTTGCAGATCTGTGTGGATGAAGAGGGGATAGATGAACGGCCAAAAGAGCAGTGAGCACACAATTTCTTTTTCCTCCGGCCATCCTCAGAAATACTATTTTCAGCAGCAAGAATATGAAAAAACTACAGGCATCCTAGCCAATGTTCTACGTGTGCAATTCCCGTTAAAAAGATACTCCCATAATGTAAAAAAATTGTGGTCGCTGCTCTGCCAACATCTTAACACTATCCATGTCGATAAAGTCATTCCTGATGTTACACTCAGATGTGAGATATCCTTATAACAGAACATAGAACTGTGACTGTGAGCACCTGAGTAGGCTCACAAAAGCAAGTTTAACTATTTCCAGTATTCCAAGGAAAAATGTCAAATTCAGTACATATTTCCTGACTGCTTTCAACAATTTATTTGCTTCCAGTTGCTAATGGCACTTACAGAGCTCCAGCAAAGTGCTTGGGGCAACACATGATATGAGAGAAAGAAAAAACACTACTTCTGCTGCTTAAACTAAGATTACACACAACTTACATTATTTATTATAGTGCGAGAATAAAATGCGTAACATGCTATCATGCATAATACATGGTAAGAACATGCATTAGTTCAAGTTTACAGTCTCTTTATGGCCAGTAAATCAGAACAGCAGTGGCAGATGCTGACAGCTGCATATCTTGAGGAATTCCCAGAAATAGCAGCAAGCAATGCAAAAAAAGACACAAAATCAGCTGTTTAAGACAACCATAAAATGGTCACTCTTTGTGAGTTAGTCATACAAACAATAACAAAACCCAGTGATATCTTCCCCATCACATTCTGAGAAACTGAGTTCAGCACCTGAGGTGAGACTGTGCCCAAGCAAGGCCATGCTGCTAACCTGGGGGAGCGTCCCTGCTCTGACACCAGTCACTCCTCGCTCCTGAATTAGCACCACCGCTCCCCTGGCCCCACAGAAGGGGAGGATAGGGCAGCCTTTGTGCAGCTCCCAGGCTGCATAAATCAGCTGGGGAACGTGCTTCATCCTGTGGGGCTGGAAAGGGCCCAAAGCTGCGGCGGGGTGGGGAGCCCACCACAGCTGGGGGCACAGGCCCAGCTGTGCCTCACAGATTCTTACGGCTTCCACAGAAGCCCTGGCTCTCAATGGGGAGAGACTCTCTCCTTCAGCCCCTTCCTTGAGGGTTCGCCTAGGAGACTCTACTCCAGAACAGACACGTGAGACTTCTGTAGATTATGCGATACAAGGTTTACAAAAAGCTTGCTTTTCTCGGTGTCATTAGCTATACATCACAGCAATAGCCAGAAAAATATATATGAATCTGGTGGTTGGCTATTTACCATATCATTCTTCACTCCCCCATGGTTAAGTCACATTCCTCTGCATCCTCTCAGGAAAGAAGGAACAGAATGAGACACATCTGCTGAAAATGAAACACTTTCTCCTCAAAAGAACTATGCCTAGTCAGGAAAAACAGGCCTTTTTTAGTAAATGCATGACTCTGTTGTACACAGTACACCGCAATTCCCACAGACAGCTCCTATGGGATCCTTTAGCACTACCACAGAGTTTCACTCTTGCGGCTACCCTAAGATTCATCATAAACAAGCCCCCAACCTGCTCGAGCACAACTAAAGACACATGCTATTTCTGAGATGCATGCAGAAAATAATGTCAGCAAAATATAAGCATCAACATGTAAAGTGCTTCTCATTTTCTACTTATTAAGGGCACCATCCAGTTATAATTCATGAGTGATTACTTAATTCTTACTTACCTGTACATGTCCTCTAGTTGAACATCTGTGCTTTGCTGCCAGCTATCTTACTTTTGTCCCGCCCATGAGCAGATATATAAAGACCATCTGCATCAGCCCTCCAAGTGTTAGATGGGCTTCTCTTTATTAACTATGCGATGCATTATGTGCACATGGTACTTCTGAAAGAAAACACTGCTTACTTTAGTACCCAGGAGTGCAAAGATTTTACTAGGATGGGTGTTGTATTCATGAACTTGCCGAAGTGATTTTCATTAGTTTTGAATTGAGCTCTGAGAGATTCCTAAATCAGTGGGTCTTCAGATAGTTTGTGTCAGGCTGACTTATTCATCCCTGGTGTTGTTTATACAGAAATCTTTAACAGCACAGAATTTGCCTCTATTTTTTCTTGTAAAGGGCATGTTTTTTCCAACGCTGGTAATCCTTACTGGAGAGAGTAGGACGATAGTTCTACACAGGAGCTAAAGGCATTTGAAGAAACAGAATACATTGGTGAAGTATTTCCAGGAGAGATCAATGGATACTCCTCTCTTAAAGCACTTTAGGGACATTTTTCAGAAGTTGGAACACCATCTGCTCCTAAGTAGAACTCTTCCTCAGCCCTTCCCGCTTACTGATGTAACTGATACAAGCAATCTGCAGATGGAGCCTCCCAGCCCAGATGGAAAGGGAATTTGGCTGAATACATAGACTACATTTTTCTTTCTGTGAAGAGGCCTTAGTATAAACAGAAGGATGTGATCTGGACATCTAGCAGGGATGAAAAGGTTGGGATCATGTCTACTCTGTCTGTTTGGAAAAACAAAACCTAGTTTTTTATGTTATTCAGATAATTGTCTGTGAATTAGTAATTATCCAGTCAAAAAGATATTTTTTTTTTCCCCTCAGGAAAACTTCTGCTTCTATTTACAACTATTTTAATTTGAAAAAAAAAAAAACAAAAAAAAAAACATTAAATCAGAAGGTAATGCAACATAAAACACAAAGTATATTAAAATTTAAACTTTCATTAAAAGCAAGCCTACAGCAAGCCAAACAATAAAAGCCTTATTTTTCTTCAAAAAGTGTATTTTAAAAAACTAACTAAATTATAAAAGAAAACATTTGTTGACTACATAGCTGACTGATGGCAAAAAGTATACCAACTTATTTGTGAGTATTCCTCTATTAGCAGCAATATGAAGATCTATTTTGAAAATCTCAGATAAACTCCCTGCTTATTTTATACACGAGTAGCTGATTGAAATAGGACTGCTTGAAGGAATAAGCAATTAGGATCTGATTACATACATTCAGGTAAACTGTAGTAGGCTTTATTTTAAAGAATTAATAAATGATTCTCAGCTGATGTCTTAACTGCTCTCAAAAGGTGAATCATCAAGGTCTCTTACTCCCCAGCCAAGTATTGAGATTCATCCTTCAGTATTACAGTGCTGATTTTTAACAGATTTGGACAAAGTAATTTCTTTGTAGAATCATCTTTAACACAGTGGTCACAGTTCCTTACTCATATAATAGAAATCATGCAAATACGTGTTTAGTTTATGCTAAAGACAGACTCATTTAAATAAGGTAACTGATGTTCATTTACTGTAGTGTGAATGAAGCCTGCTGCAATGTTTCTAAAAGTGGATCTGTTCTTACTGCAAATCCAAGCAGAGAGCAACACTTTTACTTTGTGACAACTGCACTCTAATGATGTTGTCAATTTTGCTGTACATTTAGCTGTTCTTAGAGCTTTATTTCTCTTAGCTAGCCTTTGCATGAGATATTGTTTCATACAGCATGCAAGCACTCTACAAGGAGCTTCAGTATGAAGCACATATTTTACAACAGATTTATGGTGATTTGACAAGTCTTAATTAACTTAAAAAGTTTCTCAGGCTTGAAAACCACCTTGTACGTCAACACAACTCAGGCAGAATCCTTACGCTGTGCTTGTTGGGGACTATGATTCATCAGGACACTTCTGTAAGTCTGTCCAGCCCAACTGCACTTACATGTGCAGCACTTTCATAGTAACTTTCTACCAACCCAAAGACCTTCTAAATACAAGTTCAATTTGACTGATATTCTCCTTTTCAGCTCCTCTTCCCATAAGGGAGCTATAGGTTTTCCCAGGCTGCCCTGTACAATATATGTGGAATGTTCTCCCTCGTTCTGTGTGTCCTGCATTCTTCAAACCCTGCATTACAATTTATTTTTTTTATTAGCTTTCTATCTATCCAGTCATCCGTCTGAACTGAAAGAAGCATATGCATATGGCGATAAATCTAGCTCACTGTCTTTTGCTACTACGACTTCATCCATCCATGACCCTTCCCCCTCTTGATTTCATCCCATGCTATATTAGCCTACAATTGATTTTAAACTCCAGGGACAAGAAGCAGCCACTTCAAATTATTTGTATATTATAGCATTGCCTGTAGCCTTCAGACACTTTGGGTATCTTTTCTGCAAGGCATTATACAAATATATTGCAAATGAGAATACCTGTCTCAAGAGCTTATAAGAAAGTCAGTCAAGACAGGGAGCACAAAAATGTTATTGTTCTCCTTTCGAAAACAGGAAGGTGAGACATCAAGTTGCGCAAGAAGTCTGGGACAGACCCTGTATTTGAATACAGATGTTTACCCAGGATCATAAGCATGGCCCCAGCCTATATCTGACAACCAGCATGAACACTTACAGCGCTAAAGTAAGCAGTGAAAGGTGAGCTATATTAGAAATAAAACCATAAAACTGCATTTACAGTAGAAATTAGAAGGGGTGAGAAGGATGATATCCTGGCATCACCTACCAACAGGAACAAGAAACCAATGATCAGGAGGAAGAACAATGGTGAAGAAATTTCCTACCCATCCTCAGAGTTGCCGCTGCTGATGAGAGAATATATATGCCATGAACATATAAAATATAGATTTATATATACAAATATACAATAGGAAATAGTCAGTATACAAATACTTACATGTAAAAATAGCTTTTTACTTTCCCCTTTCATGATTTACAAAAGCATACAAAGTTTCCTGTTGGCTAATGTTTAAGTAGTGTGAGTAAACACTGTGTGTCATGTTCCACACACAATTCTTTCAAGTGTTCACAGTATTGGCTATTACAGTGTTGAATCTGACATTCCAGATGTTAAAATATTTGTAGGACACATTATAAACTTAAAGCATTAATTTAAATACAGTTTAAATAAAACTCACGTGTAGTTGAATTATTGGTCATATTACAAATCAGTCTGCTGCAGTTGAAAATTTTCGATGAGAGTAAGCTTGGAAATACATATTTCAGCTAGAGATGAGTATATTTTTAAATTCTTGAACTGCCTCTTAATGTGCAGATAATACTGCAAGGTGGTGAGTTCTTTCAACTCCATCTGAAGCAATGCAAGCTGAGAGAACTCAGTATTACGAATTATCCTGTTAGGAAAGTGGATGCACAGAACAATTTGCCATCAGCCCCAGACATGCTGTAACTTTCTTCAAATACTCAGCAGACAAGAATAAATGACAGGTACCACTGTTTTTGTTTTAAGAATAAATGCTCTGTAGCATTCTTCATCAGGAAAGTGCTTTATGGACTTAAATGAATCCTCACAACTCCCTTGTGAGGTAGACAGATACTATCCCTGTTTTTAAAGATGGAAAAACTGGATATTTAAAATAAATTATGATGGCTACATGGGAAATACTGTCAAAATACTGGTATTTGGATGTTGGAGAAACTCAAAGGCACAACTGGAGTAAATGGAGATGCTCATGAGACAACTTTGCACTAATCAGCTTGGGTACTGACATCAGGCTTGGTACAATGGCCAAAGGTTCAGCATGGACTGCAAAACACAGTCTTTGCTAAGTGCCATGCTGCTAGAGCTAAACTGTGAGACAACAGCCTCAAAAAGCACATAACATCATCCAAGATGGTGCAGCCTGACCAGGGCAGAAGGAAGCTGCATTTCAGAAGTTATGAATTAATCAGGAGCCTTTGAGTAAATAACACCTTATCATGAGAGTTGTGTACAGTTCAAGAACCATGTTTAGCTCATCTCTGATTTTACCATATATGCAAGGGCTCACATGTATCAATGTATTCAGGTGTTTTTTAAAATTTACTTGCTCATAGACCTTGGAGGTCTATATTTTCCTCATATTTCTTTTGTGGAAAATTTCTACTAATACCACATATGGAACTAGTGCTGTAGTACTGCAAATTAATTAACTAAGGTGATGGACAATTTTTAAAGGACCACCAGGTTCTCTAGGTGCACCTGTATATACAGGAAATCTCATCCATCTTTAACTGCTACTGCCTTGAAGTAAAATCCAGTTAAAGTATAAAGTGCATTGTGTGGAGTAAAACCCTAAGAAATAACAATGTGCCTGCCTTCCACAGATGATTAATTTTGCTTAACAGCTGAACCATCACCCTCTTTGTCTTCCAGTTTTTAGTTTAGTGTTACCTAGGCTGAGAAAGGCCAGCCATATGTAAGCAAAATTATTGTAAACTGAGACATTTTTGTAGTATGATGTTAAAGGAGAGTTAAGAAAACCAGTATCAAGACACTGTCCAGTTGGGGTGTGTAAATATTATTGTGTGCTTCTTGGCCCATTTAGCAAATACTTTCTTTTCTGTGATAAACCTATGGCCTCCATATGGAGCATTTTCATGCAGAAAGTATTCCTCACACTCATCTCTTCCTGGCTCATAGTAGTGGTAGGGAACTTTACGAAATCCTTCTGACCTAAGGAAAAAAAAGATACATTTAAGTATTATTTCCAAGAAAAACATTAATATATACTGCACCTGAATTATCTGAAATCTTTTCCATGTATCAGCACCAGAGCTCCTTTGCCAAATTGCAGAAGGGCTTTCATATTACAGCATCATTTGTATTAATTTTCCTATGGAAAATGAAACTAACTGTATCTCTCAACATACACTGATTTTATCAGTCAGTAAGAAGCTGATGGGCTGGCTCTTATGTGTACTGCACATTTTGTTTAACCTGGAGAACTCGGTCAATAAGGCTCCATTCCTAAGCAAAGTCTTCTCATTGGATAGTCCCAACTCTTGAAATTGGTTCTTAAACTGGCTGAGTAAGGCAGTTATAAGGATAATATATACATTATAAGTAGGTGATGGAGTCAGAATTGCAGCTTTAAGGAAACCCATCCTTCTCTGCTGTCAACAGACTGAAGTGCTATCATACTGTTTACTGGTTTTACATGAGGGCTTTGCAACACCAGCTTGGCTGAGCTCTGTAAGGACAACTTTAGTCCTGTCACCCCTCATCTCAGGGCGCCTACTGTGTTTTCATAAACAAAGAACAACATATGTTCATTCCATCTGGATGACTCAATCAGTGAGATCTGCAAGTTCTAAAAAGTCAGCCTTTAATGTTAAGATACCCTAATTAAACAGCTGTGACTCAAATTCCCTTTTTTTTTTTTTTTTAGAGTCTGCCAGGAATGCGTCCCATACTGGAGTAACACAGAATGTGGAGTGGGGGTCTGCACAAAGACTTCAGGAGCTGAGGAGCCACTGGGCTGATTACATGAAAGACTTGAACCAGACTAGGTACAGAAGAATAGATTTGTACTAGTATCATACATTGATTATGACATTTCCTGCTTTTCTGAATGAGGAATAGCTTCATTTTATATTTTTCTACCACACAGCGTAGATGAAAGCATTTAACTTGGACTTTTAAAAATTGTGTTTAGAGTTATACTTCTGACAGTAGGATTAATCCATTGTCACTGTAAGGTCACTAACAATAGTTGGCTAGAATTTATGTCAGTTTACTGTGATAAAGCTCAAAGGACTTGTTTTATTATCTAATTAGAAACCCCCTACTACTCAAAGGAAGCCATATATAACCTAGAAAGTTCAAGTAGGTTGCTCAATGGTGGTTAAATGTAATTTCAGGTAACTATCCTGAGCTAATCAGTTTCTTTCACTTCCAGGTGTATTTGGTATTCAGAGATCTAATATATTAGTATTTCCTCTATAGATTTGTTTTAGCACTAGAAGTAAGTACATTTTGTCAGAAGAGCATGAACATACTGTGTTTTCAGCTAATTCAGAAACTGCAAAAGATCTTTGATTAAAAATACTTCCCTGTGACATCTGATGTTAGATTCTATAAATGTTTTTATTTTATCAACAGCAAATGACATATCAGGTCTAAATATGCTGACAATAGTGTCACATCAAAAACACTGGGAAATGACTGCCTGATCCATTTTTTGGATTTATGATATTAAAATCAATTGTGAAATTTTGACAAGACATCAGAATTGTAGATGCATGAAAATAATTTCCAGTGATCTTACTTGCAGTAGGTGTCATTTATCATCCCATAGACGTGAATTCCATAGCAGGCATCCATAGCCAAAATTAAGGTAAACCAACCCGTACTGAGATATGAACCTGACTGGACTCTGTAAAAATACAACATACACAAAACAAATTGCAGTGAGAAATTATCAACACTTCATCAAAGAAATATAATCTATTACCTGGGACAAAAGGCATTAAGCAACTTGACAATCTGTCAAAACCATACAATTATTTTGAATTATTTATATATATGCTCTCATTCTTCCCAGCTTGGGGCCTCAAGCTATTGTCCACAGAAAAAATACCATGTTAAATATCTGAAGTCAAACAATACATCTCCCATGAGACAGAAAATAATTTATTTTTACATCCAAAAGATAGCCATTGGTAGAGTGTGCAAAATGAGATAAAGTTCACCAAAAAACAAACTACCAGCAGAATTTGTGCTATGTGCATTAAGCATGCACCATCCTCTTCCACAATCAAAGTCTTAATCTGCAGTGGGCTATCCTCATCTTGAAAATTCATGCAATAATGAAACTTTCAAGGACATTTTGGTAGAAAAACATCTAATACAAGGCTTTGAAAACCAAAATTCTGTGCATAACCCTCTACATAAGTCTGTGTTACCATTCTTTAGGATAACCTAGCAGAGAGAAAAACACAAGAGGACAGTGCCCAGATTGATAACCTTTGCTCAGATAAGAGTTGCATTAGCTCAGTCCAAAAGTATTACCTGCATGAGTGAGAACAAATGAGGTGTAAGGATTTGGCTCACTCATTGGCTATGTGAGCAAACATATGCATTGTTAATTACAGACCAAGTCCTGTTCACTTTACTCATGCAAGTGTTACCAACAGGGGACTGGGAGTCAACAGAGCTACCCGTATAACCTAGGCAAGCAAGACTTACTGCCTTAAAACCTTGTAAGTGCTAAGAACACACTTAGCCCTCACTGCTTACAAACTGATTGAAGTCCAGCTTTGTGAATGTATTGCTTTCATTTTGACTGAAATCAGTAAAAATAATTACCTTCAAATTATAAATAACTTGTCCAGCTTCCAAAGAAAGATATCACAGAAGTCATAAAACCATCTTAACAGAGCCTCAACTTTGGCTCAGTTTGAGAGAGATGGGTGTGAATGAGAGGAGGGGATAATTTAGTTTTGTGCCACATATTTTAGCTCTTAGCTTTTGGGTACAGCAGGGAGTAGTCTGTTCTCCATCATAAGTTAACGTAGCATAAGGTTTGCACACAATTAAGTTTTGCTGCAAAAGAACTCCCAAGTATGCCTGTGTGTGAATCAGTTATCCCCATCAACAAAATCTTCTGAAAACATTTTCATCCTGGGGTAGGAATTAAGCTTTCATGTGGAAAAAAAAAATATATATAGCAACCTATCCAGCCTATAAACCCCAACTTTCCTGTGAGACAGAACCAACCTCAGGTGTTTCTTACTGATTCAGAGCAAGAACGTACTGTCGTCTCCTGCCTTCCAGGTAAATCTGCCAATCAGTGGCTTTTGGCTCAGATTCTGCGTTACTTCCTTGCTTGCTCTTGTTGAAGTTTGACTAAATGCTTATTAAGATGAATGGTGAAAAAGTAGTTGTACAACCTTTATAATGACATTTACCTGACACATACAAAACTGAGATTCAAATTCCTTCTCTGATGAATACCTTTTATTATGCATAGTAGAAAATCTCCAAGAGCTTTACATTCCTAATGGAACTCCACTACACTCCAGTTTAAACAATTTTTTTTTTTTTTTTTTTTAAGTGAAAAACAATTATTTCAACTTCTGGAGAGTTTTATTGTTCTCAACACAAAAATAGTTTGGGCTATATCTTCTCTTCCTTGACCATGGGTTAGCTGGTGTGAACTTCTATTCCGACCTTTCCTGAAATGTCCTTTTCCTTGAGAAAACTCCCAAGTATCCACTTAGTTGCTTTTGTAAAGGACCGTTCTGGAAACAATAAATAAAGCATTAATTTAGCACTGAAGAATGACAGTTGGGAACAAAAGGCAGGGTGTCAAATATCTGTGTGTCATTAGGTGGACACCAACTATAATTGTGCCTCCTTACTTGGCGCCTTTATAGCCAGGAAACCTACATCTGTTTATCTGTCCTGTTAGGTTCTTCATTTCTTCAAACAGAATGTTCTGCTACTGTCTAGCAGAGAATTCCCAATCCGATTCATGTTACTTCAGAGTAACATTCTGCCATGATAAAAAGCTGCATCAGTTCTAACTTGCTTTCTGCTCTTGCACCAAAGAACACTAGCCTTGAGCTTTTAAAGTCATTTAGAATCATAATAACCATTTATTCGAACACTAGGAATATCAGGACCCTTATGATAATGGAGGTTTATTGGAGAGTACTACATTGACAGTAGCGTCTGAAATTTGCTATACTCAGGAGGAAAAAAATGAATTTTAAAAAAGAATTAATCAATTTTTCATGCCTTGTTTTAACACCATTGGACCTTAGTCCTCTCATCTATATACTATACTGGCAGGATAAATAAAAAGAGCAGAGTGAGATCCCAGATACCTTCCCTGGGAGATGAAGTACATGACAGAATACAGATTATATACTTTAAAACAAAGCACTTGCATTCCTCCCATTTTTTCCTCTGAAGATACATAAGGATACAGGGGAATATACTTAAGCAGTGGGGATTCTGAATGATTTGGTAACACTTTAGAATTCAATCTGATACTGTAAAAATACTTTCAACATTCTAATGAAAGCAATATTAGAAATGTGAAAACAGTTTTAGCTGTCCCTAAAAAGTCATAAATCTCTGAATACCTTTTAAAATATCATCCCATAAAACTGTAGTGCAAAGCAATGTCTCAACCCTTGCTATTATGCTAACACCGTGCACTTAATTTCTTTCTCTATATGAGAGTTTTACATGTTTTCTGGCCAGAGCTTTTTGCGACTCATTAGAAAGAGTTCCTCTTGTTACTATAATTGCATTCAAATTTCAAATTTTACACACTGAAAAGAGAAGAATCCTCCATTTATGTGTAGCATAAGTCTATGGCTCTGCACAGATCTGAGGGAAGGAGGACATTAATCCCAAAATAGGGAAAACAGGAGTTTGTTAAACATCATCCATAGAACTACTATAGGCAAATCTATTGTGATATATGTGTGTGCAGCAAATCAAAAATTGTTCCCTAAGGCTCACAGTGACTTTTTCTTATACTCTAAAATTAATGGTGCACCAGATATAGGCAGGAAATTGTCTCAAGAGCTCAGGAGAAAATAATGCACTATTTTTCAAAAGATGCATTTAAAAAGATGGTTTTGCTTTCAAGACATGACTTACAGCTGGATGCAGCAATGAAAAGGCAATGCTCACAAAAAGTTACTTTGCTTATCTTGAAAATGAAAGCTTGTTTTGCATACTTCCTACATTATTAGGATTCTTAAAGAAATGTTACTTATTGGGATGTAATTCATTCTGCTAAATACCATCCAGCATTTCAGAAAAGTACATAGGCATTTGCTTAACATTAAACACATGAAAAGACCAATGGAATCTACTTAATTAAGATGCTTGAAACAAAGTATATGCTTGCATATCTTGCTCTCAGTGAAGGTTTAAGTGCTTAAAATGTCATTATTTCATCTCAGAATATAAAAGTAAGCTCCAAGATTAATAGTTACTTGCAAGTTTCAAGTCTCAAAACATGGAATTTGCATTTTTAGTAATGCTTTCCATAAACTCCAGTAGAAAAAATGGACTATATTTTCTCACAGCACCTTAAAAAGGAGACCTGCCTTCTATTTTTCAGAAGGAATTGGTAAAAAATGTGTTTAGGATTGCTAGAATTGTAATGTGTGATCCATAAAGCTTTAATTAAAAATTAATTAAAAAAAAAAAAAGCAATTAGCCAGGGTTCTTTAGACTTAGCTTTCCAATATTTTACAAAAAGCATAAGAAATTGATATAAAGAAGATGGAATAGAGAGTGCCACATAACAATGTTGGAGGCTGAAATTCATATTCTTTGACATCTGCTTTGATGTAGGCTAAATGTAGGAAAAACTAGTTCCTTCTTTCATCAGGGAAAAATGGAGGAACATCAAATATTTTCTTAATGATCAAGGGCAGGTGAGTTCAAATTGGATAAAAGTTTTGTTGTCATTTGAGTTCTGATTTTACCACAGAATTCCAGAAAGTTCTCTCCTTTGTTCAATTGTTCCCAGGTTTTTATGTGCACAATCAATTCTAGCTCTATGGTTCAATGGACCGTGATTTCCAGTGGGGACTTCAGTGGTAAAAAAAAATAAAAATGGAACAAAAAAGTTTGTTAAGGTGAAGATGATCTGTAGACCAGCAATTTCATGTCAATCTGATTGCAGAAAATAATTTAGAAGCCTATTCTTTAGTTCTTTACTGGGAAAAATTAGAGAGCAGAGAAGGTCAATTAAGAGTCTTAATTAAGATGAAAAAAGAAGAAATTTAGGACTTCGAGAAGCTATTAAGTAACAGAGCTTGCCAAAGGCATTAACTAGACTCTCTTCCTTTTTTGCTTCGGTTCAAAATGCTGCAGTAAAAAAAAATTCAACAATGACAGATTGAAATGACAAGATTCTCTAGGCCAATTAATTGACAAAAAATTTTATCTTTTCATAAAGGCTGTTTATAGATTCTAATCCTCAGATGACCCTCCTACTAAACTACTGAACCAGCGGAAGCCTTATTTGCAGCAGCTTATCAGGCCCCTTGATTAATAAATAAGTATAAATAAGAGTATTGGTCTAAACAAACTAAGAGATGTGTAATCCACAGAGTGGAGGCTTCATAATGTGACATGTCCTTCCAACATGGTAAAAGATTTGTAAAAATGATTGAAAATAAAAGGAAATATTTTGAAGAACTGTGCCAAGATTAGCTTAGGCTGTGTTCAGGTAGACGTGTCTCTGGTACTTATTTGTACCTGCAGTGCATCAAGATACCATTAATCCTCTGAGAGGGGGTCAAGATACTCCGGTTTTGCTTGGGTCTCTGCCACTGACCCTCAGGAATGAGAGAAGAAGGTACATCTCCTCTACAATCCCTTGTTAAAGACAACCAGCTCTTTTCCTCCCTGTGTTACTGTAGGTTTTTGCATTGCTGAATAACAGTGTGTTTCCTTACAACTAAAAATACGGCAAATTATCTACCAGCACAAACTGGTGGTCCATTACTTAATTCTATACTAACCAAATTAATGCTACCATTGTACTTACGTTGACTGAGATTTTTCTTTTTTTTTTTTTTTTTTTTCTGAGGAAGCATCTCTGAATATAGCTGCTGAACAACTCTTTTTTGCCAAATTAAACGCCCACATTCCCCATGTTGCAGGTTTGGTCTATGCCTTCCTCTTCATCACAAAAGTAGATTTGTAAATGACAGATTAGAATGAGCTGACAGAAAAATGTCCCCACCTCTGAGAGAACGGCAAGGCTCATTTTCCTAGTACCTCTCCTTTGAGGAGCACATATACTTCTCATGACATCAAGCTGTTTTCTTGAGAGGAAAAAAGAAAGTACATTTGTTACAGGAGAAGGGTAAGACTCTAAATGCTGAAGAGTATTAGCAGTAGCCTAGATTTAATTCTGTTTTCTGTAAGACTTGGTGCTTTGTTGCTAATAATTTCATTATATACTTTCTGCAGAAAAAATAGCACAAGAAGGCAATGAAGACACAAGCACGGAGAATTGATTTCACCTGGTTAAAATGGTTGCTATTTCTGCATTATAAAGATACCTGTTAGGCAGTTGTTTATCATAATTATTCATTCTTTTGTGAGTGTGTGTGTGCACACATGTGCTTGCTTTGCATTCCATAATGATGCAGGACGTCTAATAATAAGCACTCATGCCCCTCTAGCAGTGAACAGACTGTCTCACGCATTCAAAAGCTCACACAGTGCTTCAGGTCATTCTGAAAAGTGAAACATTTATATATGGACAGATGTTTTATTATCCATCATGTATGGTTTTATGCAAAGCTTAAACAAGTGGAATGCATTACGAACAGCACAGACCACATTCCAGATTCAGACAGTGGTTGTGCCCAGAAAGATGTACCTAGAAATGGAGAACTGATGCACTCCTGCCAGCCCAAGCTCTTGGTAGATCATCTTTACTGTGAATCCTGAAAATAAACTGCAGTCAAGTGGCATACCGTCCAATTAATCTCCAGAAATATAGGCTTTCTATCTATATTGATACTGCACCAATAGAACACAGAGGACAAGAGTCCATTTCAGTTGAATTTGCTAAAATCCCACAGTAAAGGCTACTCCTGGATCACAAACTAGCCCGTGAAAATCTCCCCTCACAATCTGATGTAAAAAGAGATGTAACAATTAATAATCCTATGCAAAAATGGCCTTGAAAAAAAGACAGAAAGGACACTTCTGAATGATCACAAAAGGCAACAGAGAAATTATGGCTTTGTATTTAACTGTATTTAATTAATTGAAAAAAAAAGTTACAACTATTTAACTTACTATTTACAATTTTTGGCAAGACAGTCAAAACCAATATTAGAAATAAGGAAGAATCTGTTACTGCAATTACTGAAATCCATGTGGCATCTGCTTGGGTATGTAATTTATGCATACAGTTCCAATCTTTGTGTTGTGTACATATATTTTTATTTGTTCTTTCTGCTCTATTCAATATACGCATGGAAACCTAAAACAAAGGAGGGGGGGGAAAGGCAGCTTAAAGAAATTTACTTCTGCTGCACAGGCTTCTGTAGTGTCCTTATTTCTGATTCCTTGACCTGACTTTGATGCATCTCAGCTCAGTCGTGAATTCAGGCAACAAGAGAACGAAGTTATTTCATCCGGGCAGGGAGGGCTCCTTCAGATGCCTGTGTTGCTGAGCTCAGAGAAGAGGAGAATTCCTCTTTATCAAGAGTAATCACAGAGGTACAGCTTGATGCAAAGTACACAGAAAAGAAACAAGACTAAAGAATTATACTTATAAGCCCTGCCTTCTAGCCGAGATACACACACACGCACACGTATATATTTACATATATAATTTTGAGGTGATTCTTGTGCAGGAAAACCGGTGCTAGTCTTTTCAAGATGAATGGCATCCTCTGTAGAGAACAAGAGTTGCTAGCTAAAATTCGTATAGCTATTGGGATTCTGCAGCTTGCAGTGAGTCTTCAGATACAAATTGTGCTCTCGGTGCAAACTGTTTACACAACAGTAAATCCCAATCCAAATTTTTCTCTTCTGTGCTCTCTTCCCTAATCTTCCCATTTCCAGAAATACATATTCTCTTGATTTCTCTTGAATCAAGAATTCTTTATTTCCCTTTCTTAAGTACAAACTGTGGTCTGAAGCACAGCCCATGCTATTGCACCTGGTCAAGTTATTGGCAATAGATGTCTTTTGCAAGTGCCCTGGTTGCAGCTGACACCTGGGATCTAAAGTCAAGCAGTTTACGCATGATTACCTTGACCCACTGGAGGTGGATTGTGCAAAGTGAAGTGTATGGCTCCACACATCTCTGTTTGCACTTGAATTTCATTGATGAGCAAATGGATGTTTAAAACAGAAGAGGATCCACAGAAGTGTCAACCATTACAACTACACAATTATTTTTGGAACAAAGGGAAACTATGTTCACGTAAGCAGATTTGAGGGCTAAGCTGTTGGTATCTTTACACAGCCATTTTTCTCTTCAAAATTCACTTGAGTAAAAATCACTCCACCCTTAGGAAGACTGAACTTATCAGAAAATGCAACTCTTCTGGTCTATGCCAACATAACACTTGCTCCATGGTACAGTTATTTATGCTTGCAGTGGCTGAAGCAAATGGGAGGTAATGCCAACTCTGCTTTCCCTGGAGAGTACTCAAGCCCTCAAGTTAGTTGTGGCACCATGGTGTACTCCACTTCCCATTGGCCTCTGCTAGGTCAAAGACCTACTGCAGTCCCCAATGTCTGTGACATAGGGAGTGACAGCTGAAACCCTGACACAGGTTTCATGACTTGTGCCACAGGCCTCTGCAGAGCAGCTTTATGTGCTCTTCTCTTCACCGGTAGCCGCACGCAGTTTGCTGGGCGCTGGTTCAACCTTTTCCCACAGCATGAAAGGGAGTAGAGAGGGATTTAGATTTTCATCTTTTGTAACCAAAAATGAATCAAAATTCAAAAGTGTGCCAAGTGGAAAAAAAAAAAAAAAAAAAAAAAGAGAACAGTGATTTTTTCTCCTGCATCTTCATTTAAATCAATACTTGCTGTCTTAGGTCTGTACATTTTTCTCCAGGGAGGATGTAAACTAAACAGAGCTGTAGTTAATCCAGGATCCCCAAAGAGATTTAATTAAGCAGGCTTTCCCACCCTATTCTTTTGGTATTAAAGGGCACTTACTACTCCTAGCTGAATATTTTAGTGAAATCTATTGTAGGTGAATACAGAAGAAATTTCTTGATCAGTTCTTACTTTGTCAAGATAAAATATTGAAGGGAACTCATCTAACCTTAGCTGAAAGCAGCTTAAATTTTTCATAAAATTATTTTTTATTAGGTTTGGTTTTTTTATTTTTTTATGTTTAAAGCAAAAAATATGAGCTAACTTTCTAAAGGTGCACGCTGTGTGTCTGTGATGTTGACATGTGAGTGGAGACTTTTATAAAGGTGTTTTGGTTTACTGCTATGGTGAAAATGAAAGAACAGCTAGCATGAGATTGTACCCTAACTCTGTTCATTTGAGTGGGGAGAACATGACCAAATACTCAGCTGATAGAAACCACAGTGATGTACATCAGTTTATATCCTTTTAAATTTTCTACAATCTGCAGTCATAGTGTTAATTCAATCTCTACCTCTTTGATGTTAACATGGAAGGGAAGACAACGTTATATTTTTCTCCCTACATTTCACATTTATCTGAGAACTTTGCTTTGCATGAGGGTGGATGTTCATCCAAAAATGTTTACGGAGGGTCAGCCATAATATTCATGGGAAGTTTCATTTCTAAAAGGAAAATATTCACTGAAAAAAAAGAGAACTTGAACCCCACAGATAAGGCCTTCATTGGTGCATATCCTTCTATCAACAATTTGTCTCTCCCCAGCTGTGTTATTCATAAGAGCATTTCCAAAAATTAATTCCTAATTTGTTGATAAATTACTCACTGATTATTTACATTAAAGTAGCATTGTGAATCCTTACTGTGCAAGGCCGTATACACACACCTGTGACAGTTCTTGACCCAAAGAGCCTAACTGTCAAATAATCAAGAGAAACAGATTCTTTGGAGAACATACATATCCTCGCCCCTAGTTCTCACAGGTAACAGATGCATACTGCGATTTCTGCCCTTACATTTAAGGTGTCTATATAAGTAGTGATTTAATATGCATGTGAAAGTCTCTCCACCAAATATAGGAGGTAGAATGGAATAAAATAAATGCAAGACCTTCTAGCACTGTTCCACAGAAACTTTCTACAATAGTGCATTGTGTTATAAAGCCATAGTCTCTGAAATTGAATCTGGAGCCACAGTGCTCTTCTCCACACTGCCTATTTGCACAAAACAAAAGTTCATTTTAGATTATGGAACATCAATATTTTTAGCAAAAATGAAATCTCAAATCCAGACAAATTATTCTGATGTGGAAAAATGGAGGTAAAAATAGAACTTGTGTGGGTCTGAATTTTAATTCAAATGGAAGAGGCCATAATGTAACCCATCAGTCAAGCTTTGAAGATGAACTGCTAATTAACACAGATGTTGCCTTCCCTTTTACTACTGTAACTTTCTCCAGATTAACTTTTCCTTAAAGTAAAAAAGGAACAAATCATTTATCTTTCCTTTTATGTTTTTGACATAGAATTTAATGAAACACATGCACATATATAGGTATCATATTACTGTTTAGAATCAATATTGGGGTCTTGTTTATTCTCTTTATTTCATACAGATGTCTCCAGTCTTTCACTGATTTATTAATTAACTTGCCTCTGTCCAACAATCTATAAAGAAGCAAATAAACCTAGCCTCTGAGCTGCTGAAACTTCCCATATCTTCTCCATTGATCTCTTTACATTGTAGCTGGCTTTCTGATGGGCACCTCTCACTCATGTACATTGCCGACAGAAGAGGATGAGGTCTAATTAAAGCCCCACTTGAAATACAGGGCCCCAAATCATCAGAACGTGCAAGATTCAGTTTTGTCTTTTCCCTTCTATTCACCAAGAGCCACTACATTTATGTATCAGGGTCTTCTGAAGGCCACATGCCTGCAGCCACTGACACAAATATTTACAGTGAAGCAGGACCTTGATTGCAGACAGACATATTTAGCAGAACAGACAAAGAATGGTTCATTTTTTTCTCTCAGATGGCAGCCTTTATTAAAAAAAAAGCGTGATGTAGCAAACAATTTAGAAGAACAGAAGACTGCCACTGAGAAGCTCATACGAAGAGGAACTATGGATGAGAGCACATTCCCTTCTAGCCCACTACACAGTTCCTTCAACACTGGACAATTTGAGAGTATTTTCTTCCCATATTCATTGAATGGACTGCAGGAGGGTAATTGTACGAATGGAAGCTGGGAGAAAAATCTCCATATTTATTAGAATGGCAGTGAAATGCTCCAAAAGAGAATTTTTATGGCTTCCCTGCTATCAACTGAAGTAGCAAATTAGTTAATTTTCCAAGTCTTTCACAATCCATCTCCTTGAGAATAGTAAACTCAAGAATTATTGGACTAATCATCTAGCCAGCTCACTGTCAGAGTAAGCTAATGCCTAGTTATCAAGTACGGTGAAGAATTCAGTTAGCTTCAGGGATTTGATATTTCCAGTGAACCAAATTTATTAGAACACATTCATGAAGCAGGACAGTGGTTCTTCGCTTTATAAATAAATGTACTGATTTCTCCTCCACATATTATATTGCTCTTAATGACATCATCTTTTCAGTGATTCCCAGTATCAGCCAGTTAAGACTTGGATATGTTGACAATGAAGCTCTCCAGGCAAGCAGCTCCTATTTAGAAGGCCACACACCTGACAGCCCACATCAGAGGAGGCTGTTTCTGCTCCCTGGACATCAAAGATCAGGACATCACAGTTAACTGAATTCTTATTTATAAGATTTGCATAACAAACATTAAAACAAGCTAATTCATTACAACTAGAAACTACAGCCCACTTGTTACAATGTAGATGACTCAAGACTACATCTTTTTGGCACCAAATTGTAAAATTTAACACTGCCAAAAATCTGTCATATAGTTACATTACAGAGAACCTCAGGTAACACCAGAAGCTACATTGCTGGAAGGAATACCAGATTAAAAATTAAGAGTTCAATCACGCACAATACCAGAGATAGCGTCACAATTAGTTTTACAAAACAACATCATACTTTATGAGGTTTTTTCTTTGCCTCTTTGTGCTATTTGCCTGATAAGCCCTTGCCAACAAAGACATTATACTAATTACAATTAGTTATACAAAGTGTGGGACAACTGAAATGATTTATTGATTTTTCCTCACAAAATAAACCTTATTTTGAATTCCAAAAATACAGTAAGAAAAATAAAGCAGAAGCCCCAAATGGCATGTTTACTCCAGACATGTATGAATGTGAATACACTTATGGAGACGCTCAATCCATTTAAAACTTTAATCTTACAGTAATTGTTTGGAAAAATCAGTGCAGAGTAGGTTTTATGCAATTAAATTCCTTTTCCCCTGAGCAGACACATTTAAGGTACAAAGCTAAGAGCTGAGCTGTTTTCAAAAAAACTTAGAACTAGAAGGATCTTCAAAGAATAGTCAAGAAAACAAAAAAGTGTCCAGTCCAACAAATATAAGTATGCATGTTTATCATGCAATATTAATGTGGCACTGACTATGTTTGCATTTGATATAATCTATTATCTACATGCAATCTGAAGAGATGAAAGAATATGAAGCTGTGTTAAATATCAATCTGTGGTATCTACCACTTCATATCTAGGCATGGAAATAATGAAGGAATCTTCACTTCTCTGAAAACTCATTCTAAGCATTTCTACAAGACCATCCTTTGTCCTCCATCTTGCAACATCATGAATGATCCTCAAACCATAGTGAGAATTTGTTCACCCTGTGAATATCCCCAGTGTTGAAATGTATTTCCATGAAGGATGTGCATGAACTGAGATTTTGAGCAAAATACAGCACCTGATCCTTCATGGGGACCCTCCTCACAAGTCTGTATCTTAAATTCCTTCAAAGTTAAAAAAAAATAAAATATCTAGACTTACTGAAAAACGAATAGCTGATCCAATTTTACATTCTCCCAGTCCTTTTTATATGTCTCATCTCCAGAGCTCCAACTCTCTCAAGCACTTAGATATAAACCTTCTGTAATATAGACAATGAGTATATATAACTAAATAGGCTTAGATGCAACAGCCACACTCACAAACCAACAGGTTTACTCCCCGATCTCTACAGTGCCTTTTGCCACTACACTAGCCATTTTGTCCTCAGTCTTGACAAGAAAAGGCATAGCACTTAGACAAAATACATTTCTTCTCTTTTTTCTGGTCTGCAAGTCAGCATTATCTGATTAGGTCTACTTCCTACGGCTTGTTCAGTCTTGCTTATCAGACACGCTGAAAAATATTTCCAATAATAAGCCACCAGAAATCTGCCTTCATATCTGGTGTCAGGCTACATATAACAGAAATCTTTTCATTTTAGTTTTAAAGTATTGCTTCATTCAACAAGCTGACTGCTGGCTGACACACAATCTAACCTAAAGGCTATGGATCAGCAGGTAAATGCAAAAATTCTATTAGTTTTCAGACCTGAGGTTTACGCCTTTCGTTTCAAATGAAATCAAAATCCTACACATGAATAGGTAAAGCACAGAGTAAAGATCCTTTCTTAAAACCATCCATTACCTATTACATGAGTGCAAGGAATAAAGCAGTTTCTGCATCTTGTAGATACTGAATTTCTTGTGCTCAATGACTCTGGCAAGGATGGTAAATAGCAGACATAAAAGAGATCCATTCTGAGGAAAAATTAAAACCATGATGAACATTATATTAGGCAATATGAAATTCTGCAAAGGTACAAAGGCAGGCATATTCAGATATGCGTGGTATTAACAAAGCCTCTCCAAGCTTGTATAAATTGGATTTCCTTACCTAAATCCAAATTTAAAAGTCATAGGCAAACTTGTCTATGCTTTAGAGGTTTTGGAAATGAGCATCTCATTTAGCACCAGAGGAAGGAAATAGTGCAAAAGTGCATATTACAAAGTATCCAGAATGTTTATGAAAATATTTCTTTTTCCAAACTGAAAGAAAAAACATCAACAAAAAGAGATCTCATTCCTTTGTTCCTTCTACAGGTACATGTACTTTGGATATGTAATCAGATTTCCTACCCAACTTTATATATAAATACAAGAGATTTATGAATGATTGATACCTCACTTCATTTTACTGTTTGCTCTAAAGATGTATGATCACTGGAAGTTCTCAGAGCACATGCGTCAGCATTTTGACACAGTATATGGACTGAGTCCCCAGATTAATAGCAGTGAGTATAACTCACTTCTGGTGTGCTCAGGCAGAGCTTCACTGAAGTCACTGGAACCACTTCTGCCAGAGTTTAGCTTCTGGTCTATTGTCTGGTGTACAGGCAGAAGTACCTTTTGGAGATAAGGCCACCTGATATGGGGCTCACCCTAAACATGTGGAAAGAACACATCTAGATCCTAGATTTGTGGCTCAGAGATTTCTTTATTATATACACAGTTCCTGTACAATTATGCTACACACTGTTTTCTTTCAAAACGGTGGATGATGACGGTCTCAGAGCAAGAAAATAAATTGATTACCTAATCACAATTATGATCACATTAATCCTGGGGGTTTTGCTGCATGTCTCATTCTGTGCATTGAGTTAAGGAAATTGTTCCATGGTTTTGATATTTATTCAGGAAAAAAACACAGAATAAAAGCATAAGTTTCTGTTCCATGAAAAACTATCTGTAATATTTGTCTTTGGAGTATGGCATTATACAGTAGAGAAGCTAATCAGTTTGTTGTGCTCTTTCTCACTATACAAGCTTACTCACACCTTTCATTAGTATTTTGTGTTTATTTGTATTTAATCTGTATTTTCCTCTGGCAATAGGTTTGATAGCCTCTTGTTTCATTTTGTGCCTGATGCTATCTTATAGCTTGATGATTACAAGTGAGTTGGTATTCTTTATCATATCTCTTAGCTATTACAATATTCAGTCCTCATTTATGGACTTCCCATACATTTTCTCCAAGAGAGGTAGAATTGTAGCTGTTACACAAAACTGAGAAGAAACAGAAGTCTAAGTGTGAGATTTCACTTCGTGTTCAGTCGGATCAAGAAAACTTACGCCAACTGGCTTACAGTAAAAGCAAATGGAAACCACGTCCAGGTCTAGCTCTCAGTTAAGTCCAATAAGCCAATTAAATCACAGCTTACAAAGGAACAAAAAATAGCCATGATCATTCTGTTCTATCTCACAGAAGATGATAATAGAAATGCTGGTTTATCTTGCCCTTCTGACAGGTATATGCCAGCACTTCTCCTGATTCTGCGTAAGCACTTTTGACAAGGAAACAGTGATCTGTACACTCCAGTCAAAGTCTGACCCAAACGGTGCTTCATATTTAACATTCTGTTGAGATATACTAAAATCAGTGATGCAGAAACTGAATATACAATATAGTATCTGAGCTGGCACCACTGCTTATGTAATGCCTTTCATCCTGAAAGGTTCTTCGTAGACTACATACACACTGACAAATGCAGCCACTTGTGGGGGAATGTGGAAGGTGTTTAACAGAATGGCAATGACAAAGGACAACTTAGGATGAGGATGATGAACCATGCATCAAGTAAACTCCCCAACAACATGGGAGATGTGTGTTCAGTGCTGGCAAGAGATGAATACTGCTATGGAGCAGTTTCCTAATGTATTCTTGAACTACCTTGGAAATCCCTCATCTAAGTATTGACTGAATTTGACTATGCTGACCTTGTTTGATCTGATGAGATCAGGTTGTATGGCTGAAAGTTTGTGATAAGAAGCCAGTGTTAGAAAAAAACTGCAGACCTCAGAAAAGCAAAGCAAGAAAACTCACAACCCTAAACCATTCATATGGAAATTATTCAATATAAACAGGTAATTTCTTCTTGAACTGCTCTTATAATAGCCTATATCCATCAATCATTATGAAAACTACATGGATACACAGATTATTACCATATGAAACAATGCAGAAATTGTATGCCTCCTCATAGGTTTACTAGCATTGCTCAGGACTTTGCTATTTTAGAGTAACGTCATTATCCTTTATGCTGTGTAGTATCGTCCTCCACTGTGCAGTATTAATTATTACTTACTTTGTCATGCACTACTTCTACAGATGTATTTAATATGCACAGATTAAGCTAACAGATTTACTGGCATCATAGACATACATTGCACTTAGATCTATCACAGGTTTTACTTACACGTACAAGACAAAGCAAATGAGTTATCTTTTATATACTAGAGGATCACTCTTTGTAAATACTGAATGATTTTAGTGGTGACATTATGACTTTGTTTTCTGTCAATTTGTTCCTAAGAGGATGTAAGAAATAAAAATGTACTGATAGGGGGAAGGAATATAAATTAAGCTATTTTATGAAGACCATTCCTTAAAATGACTCAGACAGTAAATTTCAGCAACTGTTCAAGAGCAAAAGCCTTTGCAAGTAACTGAGAACAATAATACGGGTGGAGGAAGGAGAACATCTCCAACTGAAATCATACAGGTTTGCCCTTTACTTGTACAAGCATAACCAGAGAGCTGATCTTCAAATAGGGAACTGTTCTCTAGGCCTTGAGTGATGTTTTGCTCTTCCTTTATGTTGGGTTTTTATTTGGTTTCTTTAAGTGCACACAAAGGATTAGTTTGAAATTATCCTTGTTTTCACACGCTGTGGAATGTGTTGCCCATTCCTGACTTGCAAACTACAATGTAGACTAGACAGTCTCCATAACATTTAAACAGATTTTTATAGAGGCTATAAGAAGCAGCTGGAATGGAAGTGTTTTGTACAGAGCAGTGTTTGAAAAGATGCTAGATAGACCACAGTAAATAAACACATAAGACAAACCCCATTTCTCCCAGGAAGGGTTTTTTTAACTTACTTTCCTAGAGATTTCTGGAGTTTCCCTTTAAGAAGAGAGTCTGGGATGAAGGCATAACAAATACAAAATTTTCTCCTCTTGATAACTTACTTCACTAGTGCATAAATTGCATGAAATGCAATTCTGTATTGCATGAATGTGTGAAAATTAACCGTAGGATAAATGCATTTTATACTGCAATCCAGAACTGAAATATACATTGCCAACATGCTTCTTTCCAAGCAGTTTAATACTGAAAATAAATGAGACCTCACAGTGGTATGCAGTGGACAAATATTACCAACAAGTGGAAAAGCTAAGACTTTGGTGGACAAAGCTAGGTCTATACAGCTCAGTTAAGCCTGTGCCGAGCTTATGTACCGTCGTCACTCACGTTCAGCAGCCTGTCAGACACAGCCTGAATCTTGCTGTGTGGTAGATGATGTTACAGTCTGTCAAACAGTGCCTGAATCGAGCTGTGTGGTAGATGATGTTACTGCTCCAACTGTTTATCACCAGCAAACAACTAGAGGTTACTGATCCTATAGTTCTGGCAGCACATGACGCAGGTCTCTAACCTGCTTCAAGCAAAATAACCAGACTAGACCAACTCACGTACATCGGAAGCACAACAGCAGATTGCTGACTTTGCACTGGAGATTTAGGAAGTGGCTGTGTCTTAAAGTAGTCCAGACAGGAATAAGTATCTTGACCCTTTGGGAATGTGAATTCGTGAGCCTTGATAGAGCAGCTTCCTAGAATTTTCTATTAATAGGAAACTGGGAAAATAAACTAATCTGAGGAGAGCAAAATATCTGATATTTTGACTACGGACAAGTAAATAGCTTCAAAAAGACTCTGTGCCTATAAAGACAATTACTGGAATCACATCTTTTTCAAGCCTGTATTGAAGCATACCTAGTATCTACATACAAAGATCATTGTTGCAATGGTAATTGCTTTGCCACTCTAGGAGCCTGAGTATCAGACACAGCTATGATTAAATATCATTCAATTCACCTCTTTGTAACTTTTACCTGGCATCACATTGTTATTTACCTGAACAGTGGTTATAAACCCCCACAGTTCAAATATTATACAGTGCAACAGATTATTCCGAACTTGAGATAAAACCACTAGTGAAGTACTCCTCCCTAAGTAAAAAATGGTGAGAGCTTTTCAGTACTTTGCCTTAAGTGCTTAACTTTGTTCAAAAATAATCTTGAGGAGAGGCAGAAAAGATATTTGACAGAGTGGTTAGGTGGAGGTTTACATTACTATGGATTTTAATTCAGTAGCGGCAGGTAGAAGGTGAATTCAATGCACCTTCTGGAAAATAATCTGTCCTTTTCTTTCCTCCTATTTGTTAAAAAAAAAGTTTCAATCCAAATTAATTTCCAAAACACTATAAAAAATGAAGGTGTAAAATTATTTATGCTCTTTGTGACCTCTTTTGTTTTTTGTTCTGTCTTTACACAGTACTGTACTCAGATCCAAATGATTTTGTGGATGAAGCGCCTCAGCTGCCCAAGCGCTAAGAATTAGCAGTTGCACAAAGTTGTACTGAATTATTAAGTTGCCTTCACATTTTGGAGTGCTCCAAAATAAATAGCAATCTTTCGGTTTCTGTTCAAAGTACTTCCTGAAAGCAAAAATAATTAAACTATTAGCACACTTGTAAATTAAGTAGGTATAACTTATTAACTGAAGCACACAGAAGCTGTGTGAGATATTCAAATGGCTTGCTCTTGCTCTTGCTCCCATTGAAACCACCAGCAGTACTCTGGTCAGAGTAATAGGATCAAGACCAGAATAAGCAGCAAATCAACAAAAGGTAAATCTAATTCTCAATCAATTGCATTAACAATGCATAGTAGACTACAGGACAACAGGAAGACAATGTGCCTGACAAACACAAGTTGCACAAAGCAACAGCAACAAGGGGTATGCAGGCATTTGCAACATGACTACCTGTATACAATTTTTCCCAGCAGCTCTTGAATGTGTCCCTCATAGGTGGGCAATGTGCCAGTAATCATGCAATTGTGAAAGAAAAGCAATTGGAGGTCCATTTAAAAAGTGAAAATCCCTGTCTGCTCCTGCCCCTGAATACCAAGCAGACCTGATAAACCTGATGACTCCCTATTAGGAAAAACACATTCCACAAATTCTCATAAATAATTAAGTGGGATGTATGCTTAGTTCTTGCACGCAAAGAAAAACCTTCATCCTGGCTTGAATGCATGAAGAACTTTTCAAAGTACAGAATTTCAAACAACATTAAACCACATAAATCCTCTTTCATTGTGCCTTGCTGTGCAGACTGTCCTTTCACCGAACACAGGTTTGAAATATGGGGAAGCTGATTTCCCAGAGTGCCATCCTTCACTGGCTCAAATTCTCACAGAGGTTTGTTTTCTCAGCCAACCTTGCACATTCCTCCCACTAACAAGTGCAACTGCACTACAAAACAGACATCAAAACAACTGCCATGCCACAGAATCCAGGCTCCTACAAACAGGAAATTCAGAAGAGCCAGATATTGTTCAATCCCACCTCCCAAAACAGGGAACAATTCCTGTCAATAAATTGACCTCATGTTCCTGGTGGTTTTGTATTTCTTGTTCTCCTTCTTTTCCAAAATGTCCTTTTCAATAAAGTTTGAATAAATCTTCAAAAATAAATGAACTGCATTGGAAAGGGTAAGCAATCAGCTTTGCAGCCAAAGGAAAAGAATATTTTTTTCATTACAAAATTTATACATCATTCAGAATGAATATCTTAATTTTAACCTATATAGCGTCCACAAATGAGCTCCAGCCTCACTTGAAACAAACAAAATCTTGATGAAAGAAAACAATGTACCTATAGTGTTTTTCAATGTTCTAACTTTGAAGTTAGAAAAGACAGGAATTATTTAGAGGAAAACCAGTGCAAGTATTGTAAATATTACAAATATTTCTTTGCTATGAAGCAGAAATTATTTTATAGCTTTCCTGTGAGGAACTGTGAAACCCATTTTCTTATCCTGCAAAGAGAGGTAAAAATCATCTGAAAGTCTATAACTATTACACTCTAAAATATGTATTAGGCACAGAGATAAACTCTCCTAAGAAAACAGTAAGAAAAAATCTAGTCAAAAGTTTCTAAACACGAAACAGTACAACATTACCCTTCTGGTTTCTTCTGGAATAAAAATGAGTATCACAGTAAGTGCAGAGGAATAAAATCCTTAAAATCCCAGATGTATTCCCATGGGTTTTGCTGAGCCATTTTACTCCTTCTGAGGCATCCGCCAAGAAAAGGTCGGTTGAACTAATCCATGCTTACACCTTGGCATCTCCATTGAAACATGTCATCTCTCCACTGTAGAGTTATTACTTGCTGTCTGTGAGACTAAGTCTCAGAAACAGGCTAGACTTGATCCTGAATGGAGGTGTGACTGATGTGTCTTTCATAAGCCAAAGAAATCTATACACTGGGTGTCTCGGGAGACTAACAGTCCAACTTCCTTTGGAGTATTTTCCTCTCCTGTCTGGCTTTCAGAGCACTCCTCTTCCTGATACAGTAGCTACAGAGCAGAAGAGGAACCATCAATAAAAATTCAATATCAAACAATTATCTTTGTGGGACAAAACTCAAAGGAAAGTCAAATGTATTTGCTTATATTCATTTACCCCAAAACCAGGGCTTAAACATTCTCTACTAGTTGTGAATTCATCTTCTCTAACTGTGAAACCACAGCTTCCCTGGATGGTCTCACAGGCTTTTCCCACACAAAGCCATCTCTTCATAAACTGGGAATCCTGAAATCTCAGAGTGAATGCCTGGCAGCAAACAAACAAATGAAACAACACATCACAGACTAAAAGCAGCCATAAAAAACCCTCATGTATAAAAAATAGTTGTCACGTAGCTGACAACTCCATTCTGTCTTCCTGTAGCTTGTAATACTCAGGAAACAACCCCTTCACATTTATCACTATTTACCAATACCACTCTCTCAGGTTTCAGAGCTTGGACCAGCTACAATTGCCACCCACTCCATATTCATGGAATCCATCTCCTTCTCATGCCATCTGTTCTTTGTCCTGGACTAATCATGATATATAAGGCAGTATGATTGCTACCTGCTCTGAACACTGCTCCTAGTATCTCACCACAGGTTTCAGCACAATCACAACTGTGAGCCTATTTGTGTTGTCTCTAAACCCCTGGTGTAAAACCACTGAAGCAGAGGCAAGTTTTAGGACTAGTACTACTTCTTATACTGTTACCACTCCATGTTCAGTGTTGGAGGAGAGATTCTCTCTGATTTCTTAGCACCTCTATCCTTCAAAGCTACACTTGGTGCAAACAAATCTAATTGATAATGACCTCTGTAGGATAACACGGGATCATTCAAAAGGACTCTAAGATTTACCTCTGAAAATTAGGCTTTGATTGGTCTATTTGGGAGTAAGGCTGCTTATCAGTGACAGCACATGCATTTAGACTTAAAGAAACCTGACAGGTGACAGACATAAGAAATTATCATTTGCCTCTCCAAGTCTGGCTCCATTACACACATGTTCAGATCCCATTCTTGTTAGCCAAAGTCCTGTTTAAAAAATAATTTTACAGGTTTTAAGAAGCCTGTAGTCATTTATTCAGAATTTTTCCTTTTTTGTTTCAGTCAGATATTAATAGAACAGCAAAGAAAAATGTTCCCGTGGTTTAAAGAACCCATTTTTCTCTATATCTGCCTCTGCTTACACGTGAGGCTCTGATAATCTACAGCACAAGCAGGAAAGGTGACAAGGGAAAACTTATCTTTTAAAATGTTTTCCTGTTTTACTTCAGGTGAAACAGGCAGTTAATATGCTAGAGGCTGTTTTCTGTGTAGCCTGGAACACTAAAGAAAAGTAGCATGCTAAATATCGTATATAGAGCCTGCATCATAAGACTGCAACTTAGGAAAATAGGAAAATATGTGACAACTTGAGATGGATAGGAATAAAAGTTTAACCAGTTTTAAAGTAATAAGTTAAATACCAGCAAGAATATTTCTTACTATCTGCCCAATATTAAGAACACTAAATAATTTGAAAAACTACAGTGAGGGTAATATATGCAGCAAACCACAGAAGACTACCCTTGCAAACAAAGTTCGGGAGCATTTTTGCTCACAGGAAAAGCATCTTAGTTTGAATTCATATGATAAGTAAATATTCCCACTTCTCTGCTGGTTTGGAAGAGAGGTTAATAGAGGTGAAACATTCAACCAACATCTCTAACATACACATTTTTCTGTGCAAGAAATTGTTATTATTCCCGCTTCATGATTTTATCAGCCTGGATACAAGATCTGCAAAATGGAGAAAGGTTTACAAAATGTAAAAATCACTTTTAGAGCAAAATAGAATTGTATATTTATGTTTCTGGTTAGAAAGTAAGCTAGGGCAGTCATTTCATTGAATAAACAAAGAACAAGTCATCACCTCTCTCTTTGCTGTGGTCAAAGTTGGGATTTGCAGATTTCATCCGTTGAGACTTTGATCTTCAGACCTATCCAGGCTGATAAGATTCAATCCAAGCAGTAGTAACATTTAAGTGGATTCTATTTCTGTTCTGCTTGAATTAACTGTCTGAAAGATTCATTACTTACATTGTTCAAGGCTCTGAACAAATCTGAATTAACTTCAGTGGTGCATTTTCATAGAACAGAGTTAGTTTGTACACAAGTGCAATCCAAATTTTATCAGTGACTCAGGCTGGTTTGATATGGATGGGAGAAGAAAACCTAAGGTACTTAAATATGTTAGAACCTGATTTCCTTAGTTCACATTAAAACCAAAAGTATAGAGTATTGTAGTTTAAAAAATCTTTGATGTTAATAGAACGAGTGATAAAATATGGGTCTAATCAAAATGAGTCAGTATTGCACATTAAACCCTGCAGTACCCAATTACTCATTGCTGTTTCTGGTGAGAAATGTGATATTCAAGGGTATAACCTAACCTGCAGCCATAAATAACACATATATTAAAAAGAACGGGTTGATGACAGGGCTACTAAATGCTGTTCTTTTACTGCCTGATCTCAGCTTTGAATCCATCGGTAGTAGTAGTAGTACAGTAGTTACATGGTACAGTTTTATTTAAAAGCAATCAGGTCTACAGACTCAGCAAAATCATAAAGTGGTTGTGCTTGTCAGAAAGCAACATTAATAAGCTTGGGCTTGGTACAGGGATGATCTGCCTTTAAAAAAAAGGACTCATGTTTTGTTTTGAACTTGTCATTTTGATTTGTCTGGGAGTCTCTTCTTGATTTTCCTTGAAAAACATTACGAGGGACAAAGAGAGACCTTTTCGGGATGCCTTGTCACATGAAAAGGCTTTATCTTACTGTCCACCCAGTTTGCTAAATAAACAACCTGTCATGCTTGTATTAATTCACTCAGGCCAAAGCTGAAATTCATTTTGAAGCTTGTATTTCAGCATTTTTCTTCTTGAATCTATTGAGCTTGTTGTGTACAAACACAGAGCTCTCTGCCATAGAAAGGGAAAACTACTAAGAAAAAAAAAAGTAAAAAAACCCTGCTGTCATATGCTTTGGGTTGGTTTTCTTTCCCCCTTTCAGTTCAAACAAGTGTCTGTTTTGTGTTGTAGAGGTTGGTACACCACCTCATCCATTTCAAAAGAGAGACTGCTTTATGAACTCATGGAAAACGGTTATTTTATACAGCAACTTGCAGATATGATCCTCTGACAAGCAGCACTCATTAAAAGAGCATCAGCTGGCACAAGCAGTAGTCTTGGTCGTTATTGAAGTAAGTCAGACTCTTGGGGATTTTAACACCATTTGTTCAACAAACAGTCTCATTCTGTCCAGCTGTAAAAAAAAAATTCCAATTTAAAAATAAATCTTTTGTAATGGGCTCAAGGAAATGTATGGTATGGGAGGATTGAGAAGTTATCTATTATACAGGCATTCTGTTCACATCCAGGATGATTCTGCCTTGATAAACGAACAGTGACACTATTGGCAAACCTGGGATTTGAAGTAATGGTTCATTAATGCAACTGCACACTAAGTAATGTACTTGGGTGTCAGCATTCTGCTGGGTTTTCTTCCTCATTGTAATGCTCTTTTTCCTCCTGGATATGCTTAAAAAATATTCTGGCACTCCTGTCAATATATTAGTTTGAAAAACGTCACCATGGGTCTGGAACTGTTGTGTGTATATGTAACTGTGCATTGACACATGCATTGGCTTGATGCGTTCTGGTGATGCGAGTTCAGTCTCCTGTAGAGATCCAAATTATGATACGATTGCACTGAGCTTACAGACTTCTCTCATGCTGGGATGGAGATGGTGTGAGGAACTAAATTCACAAAACAGAGCAACGTGCTTATACTGCATGGTTTGAACAGCTCTTCCAGCTGCACGCAGTGCACATCTCGCTTTTCTTTAGAGGAGTGAGGAGATTAGATATGGCTGAGCTGGGGATGCGAGGTATTCAGTTCTTCCCCTTCACTAACACAGTCCTCCTCCTTCTGATCTGAGCTTCCACCATTCGTTCCTTCCCTCTCTGCTTTAATCATATTCAACAGTTCCCACATCTACCTGTCAGGGACCAAATGTCTAATACAAGGGTTTGTATAACCCATGGCTCTGTTCCAACAGGGTGAGTGCTCAAAGGCCCTGACAACAATATTTTAATGTGTCATTTAGGATTTAGGATCTATTTGAAAAAGACAATTGGAACTGGTACTGTTGGTAAGGCAAGGTTTTAAAGTGCATATAGAGTAGGGGAGGATTCAATATCAAGGGGAATGACATCCAAAAGGGACAGACTTAGTAATTCCATCCATCTGTCACCTATAGATGACAGAAAATTTATTAAGCCATCTTTTTGTGATCAGAGGGGAAAAACACATTTTCAGCATAATTAAGTAGCATCATGTTTAACTATTACTGTATTTGTCAGCAAGAATTACTAGTCATTGGATGGCGCTTATAAATTTATTGTGTGAAGAACTCAGAAAAGGTGTGTGTAATTGTTTCAAACATGTTTCATTAGATTTTAATTTGTAGACTGATGTGACTGGTGCAGAATAAAGTGACCTCATGCTTCCTGCCCCAGGAAATTCTTGGAAATTAGATATTTCAAGTCAGCAGGATTCACATTGCAATGTATTTTAAATTACAAGAACTGAGTCTTTTGCTTGCTGTTGTCCATCTGTGTTATATTCTTTGATTTACTCCTATACACAGAATATATAGATTGCTTCTTATCTACACACGTTAGTCCATCCTACACAGAAAAATCAGGAAGGAAATCTCAAAGGCAATTATGTTGGAATTAAATAGCTGCAAGGAATCGTCAAAGGCATTGTGGCCAGATGCAGTGAGAGTGTTTGAAATGGTTTGAATTCATGTGAAAACTCACCTCACATGGGCTTTTTGAAGGAAGATACAAGTCTCTGGTCAGGATTTTTTGAAATTTTACAGAATTTCTCAGTTTTCCCCCCTCCTATGAAGACATTACTAACAGTCAGCAGAGCTATCCTTTGCTAGTGGCTATGGATCGTAATCCCTTTCCCCTGCCCCCACAGGTAGGGAATGTGAACAAATATCCACTGCTGTTAATGGGATCATCTTAAATCCTTCAGAGGCAACTATTCTACTCCATTAACCCACTGGGGACTGATTGTAAGAGAGGCCAGAATGTGGTTCAATTCCTAGCCTATCTCAATGTCCACAATATTTCTTAGGGCACCATTTACGAATGCATCTTTGCACACAAATGAGGACGAATGCACTGAACCAATAAAGATTACCTACTATTCAAACTGTAAAGCACATCAAGGAGCATGCCTAACTAATTCCACCACTGGGCTAAGATCATGCTGTATATTTGACAGTAAGCACTGTCTTTCCAGCTTGCCCAGGGGAACCTCCACTCTTATCATTTTGGCTTTTGATGTGCAGCACCTACAGAACAAAAATACTTAGCAAGTTGCAAACATTAAGGGTGCACTTGAAAACTTCTTGTTCCAAGCCCAGATGTCTGATATTGAACGTGCCCGTTGGCACATTCCAAGTAAGACCAATTTTAAAAACTAAACTGAACATACTATTATTGATCTGATTTTGTCTGCTGTGCAAGGTGCAGTCTTTCCCCGGGGTACCTATGCAGTTCACACAGCTGAAGGCCACTGAACTAGAGAACAAGCTGATTGATTTTCTATTTGTGTCCAACAGCACTTCAGTGGCATTAAATATTATTTAATGGCACTGGTTACATTTTAATGAAATTATCAAAAAAACCTCAACCGAAAATAACAACAACCACCTCTCCCCTAATAGGTAGCATTGTTCTATCTCTGAAGCAAACACACTGTCTGGTTGCACTGGAGGGTCACGTCTTGATTAAGCAGAGTGTCAAGAGTATTGATAGCATCTTTTCAGTATACTGGGGAGCAGCCATCAATAAAACCCTAACAGAGTACAATGACTTCTACTCTCTTTTTATTAATCATGAAAATATATTTACAGTTGGAGCAGAAGTGCATTCTACAGAAGCATCAGTCCTCTCTGCTCACATCTACGTTGCAATCCCCTTTCATTTTATGGGAATTGAAATCTAAAATGGAAGTCAGGTCACATGAATCTTCCTGTTGCAAACAATTATTGTTACCAGAAATCTTCAAGGAAAATCAAAATAAAGCTCACAGGCAAATCAAAATGACAAGTTCAAAACAAAAGCACATTAAAGCTTAAAGAAAAAAAAAAATCTATTTCCTTTACCAACTACAACTTAATAAAGAAGATTCTGACAAGCACAGTCCTGTTATATATACAGCTGCCTGAATCCACATTCCTGATTGTTTTATATGAAACAGTGTCAAGAAAATACCTTTTCAGTAGTACTAAATTGGAAACATCTCAAGTGCATTTACTTTAAAAATCAAATGCAGGTGAGCAGGACACTAGTTTAATTTCTTTTTGATGGTAATATTCCTCTCTCATTTCTGGGCTACAGCTCTTGGTTTGTTGATTGTTTGACTTGTCCAGAGGTTGCAGAATGTGGATGGAATCTCAAATTTTCATGGCAGAGCAGAGGGGAGACATTTTCTCCTGCAGATCAGCAGTTTGTGGTGTGGGTCAGATAGGCAAGTTTGCCTGTTCATGAAAACCATGCAAATAAAAATCCTTCCCCTCACTATATGGAGAAAATCTTTCTGGAAAGAATTCACTGCAACCCCTCACCGCCTGACTTCTGAGTTACTTGTTTTACCAATCCCAAGAGACGCAAATGATCTCCTGGGATATGTCACACTGCTCACGTGCCACTAGGGTATGCAGCTCCTCGTGGGAGATATTCAGCATCTCACGTGATTTGGTCCCTAACACATAGAAGTAAAAAAAGAAGAAAAACTATACTTGCGTGGTTCATGTGCATGAAACAAGGAATCTTCCTGAACACATACTGCAGAGGGTGAGCAACTAGTGAGGTGGAGCTCCTACCTAGAAAGGGAAAAACCATTCTATTTCCTATGTCAATCCCATGGCAAATATTTGCAAGGACTAAGCAAGCATACTTAATTGGCTACTCTTTTTGTAAGCAGAAGCCACAGAAGATGTTTATCTTCAAATCTGATTTCATACCTTAGCTGTCACTGAGAAAATTAAACATTCAGCAAGTCACTCTCTCTGTCAAATATGGAGCCACTTGGCAAATGTAGGCCATAAAGCTAGAGATTAATTACCAGCTGTATAAATTGTTGCGGTTTTCCTCTGTCAATTACGTCATGGTTAATCACGGAGTGAACTCCTGAGAGTTTTCTATCATTCCTCCCAGGATTTTTCACAAATAAAAAATAAACAAATGTAACCAGAGTTCATTCTAAGCTCTCTCTATCCACTGACAGGAAAAAGTTTTGGGAATTGCAGCATATCTCTGCGTTAAGAATAATTTAAATGTTTTAACTTCAGAAGATTATTTAAAACAGATCAAGACATGCCATGATTTGTTTTATGAATTTGAATAATATTTATGCACACATTTACTTCTGGTAAAAAAAAATCTGGTTACTATTTGGAGGCATTTCTTCCTCTTTTGGGCTCAGAATTGTTTACATTGGGCTATGGAAGATTTGACATAAATGATCCAGAGCAGAGTGAAGTGAAAGAGAAGAATGGAAGGAATATATATAGTGCAGGTCAGTCATCTTAGTCATAATTACTGAGCTAAGCATTTCTCCCTATGAGGCCACTCCAGACTGGGTTTCCCCCAGAAGGATCAGCTATATCAGATAGAAGCTAAATTTAATAAAAAGGTAGAAATATGATTTACTATTAAAAAAGGCAATATATCTGCCAATGTTGGGCAGCCAGCAGCATATCAGTATTCCTCTAGCACTTTAGAAAAAGTCAAGCATCCCAGTTTGCTCCACGGGGTTTTTTTAGAAAATGTGTTATTACAGTTGAATTCATTAAATAAACCTAGATATCAACATTAGCCAATATCTACACAGAATTTCCCACAGGAGGCTAGATGAGAAGAATATTGTAAAAATGTCATTAAGGTACATGGATAGTTGAGGGAATGGAATCTTCACAAATATTAATGTAGGACACCAGAAGCACAGTTTGAGGTAAGTTTGCCTTGGATGGCAAGGACAGTCTAATCCAGTTCCCGTATGAGTTAAGGAGTCTCCTTCCATCAACTTTGACACATCAGACTAAATCCACCATAAGCAGATACAGAAGGAAACTATTCACACCAGTTGGTGTTACCCATTGGTTCTTTCCTCCCTACAGTTAGTTATAGTCACACTGTAATTAGCACAATATCTATCAATACTCCTCAAGATATAATGTTTGTAAGCATTATTCTCACTTCTGTTTTACAGGTGCATAAATACAATTACAGAAGTGTTTTCTTCCTTTCATCTGACACTAAGGAACATTAAGTTAAAAAATGTGCTCTTGATCAAATGACAAGTCTTGCTGACAGAACCAAAGAAAGACCTTAATAATTTTGATTTCAAATACAGGAAAGCCCTATGTACTACACTTCACTTTCAAAATCCTTAAGACTGTTCACTAAGTAAGAAAAAAACATGACAATTGCATCTAATTACATGACCAAAATTATCTGTAAATGGGGTAGTTGGTTATGGTTTGCACTTGGCACAGCTCAGTGATATAGCATGGGTATAAGACAGCAGTCTTCACACAGTTCTCTGTCAGAAAAAGTCATTTGTATAATCTGAATAATCTGAATTGACTAAGATAACAGTGTCTACATCTTATACTGGAAAGACTGGCAATGTGTGAGATAAGTAAGACACGCTGCTCAGATAAAGAATAAAAATAGCAATTATTGAGGGGTTGTCATTTGTGTTTGCTAGACATAAAACTGATTAAGAGCATCACCATCTTTCTTCTCTGCATCACAGAAGCTGACTGGTATAAGATGTCTGTTGTTTCTTGTCTACTGATCCAGGGATATCACATTTCCAAACAGTTGTGGGAATAGAGGCCAGCAAATACATTTGCCTTCATCTGGAAGGTGAAGGTACTGGAATATCTTAAACATGTAAGGCTATTACAGAGGTTATTCCAGTTCTACTGGGGGGAGGAAGAGGTTATGGGAAAGAGAGGACTTTTTTTGTGTAAACATATAGAAGAAAGAGGCTCAAAACAGAACAAAATACTTGTTAAATATAGACACAGATTTACCACAGTACACAAAACTCATGTGTTTTGCGACCTATGTTTCAGCACAGCTCCTTATCATCTGGCCAGCAAGCTCCACTGCCCTGTGTGGGACTCAGGAAGATTACAGTTCTGGCACTTGTTTTTACTGAAGGGCATCGTGATCTGACTTGAACCTCCTTTTCATACCTTTCTTTATGTGAATACAATTAGATCTAAACCTCCCTGCAGCTGTTTGGAAATTCACTGATAACTAAACAAATAATAGGTACTAGTGCATTTGGACTAAAGAGTCCATATTCCAGGCTGTGAGGGATATTGTGACATCCAGCAATCCCCAATTTGGCATGGCAGGAATTATGCGTCAGTCGGGCTACAACCAAATGAAGATTGGAGTATTCCCATCCATGCTGTTATGACCGTAAAAATAATTGCTTATTAACCTAGAAAGGATTATCTTGAACCAATAAAATTCTGTTAGTTGGACTTGAGCCATTTGGTTACTTACTACTTCTGTTTACAGAGAACTGGGGACTACCACTACTCACCATATCAGTCATGAGAAAATTACTTTTCCAGTCAAGCTATTATGGTTTTACCTTTTCTATTTAGTGATATCATGAATTACTATAATATTGACATAAATAGAATAGATCTTTTTTTGGTCTTATTTTAACAATTGGGCAGTTTTCAGGTTTGGCTGTAGGGCTGTTAAAATTAACTGCAATATAACAATAGGTGTCATGGAATGGCACGACAAGAGCAAAAGCAAAACACGGTAATAATGGGTAATAAGGCTGAATTATTGTAGTGATAAATTTGTATCATATACAATCTGCAAGCGATACCTGGCTGGTTACATCCCTGACAGGCTTATACATAACAAATCTTCAGTCTATGGTGGAGAGAGGTACACTGGTTATTTCTAATTCATTTCTAATTCTGAACTAGATCCATGCAATTATTTGAAAACTGTGTGGGCAATAAAATGATTGTTTCAGCACCTATTTCTTATACAGAAAAATAAAAAGGCTGAAGGAAAGAAACAACACAGAAGTGACAATTTGATGGGATTGCAAGCTTACTCAGCCATCACTGGGATGCCTGAAAGGCCAGGCACTTAGCTTTCCTTGGTACAGATTAATTAGCCAGCTGTGACTCCTAGATCTCTATTTTTAAATAATAACTTGAATAAATCTCTGGAGACAAGAATCTACCACTGCTACATTACACACAGTCATGGCTGAAAGATATTACCACCAGTTGTAAATTCAAGTTCACAGGAAACTGATGTAATGTTTTCCCATGAAGATTAAGAAAATTAACCCTGACACCTATAAAATTCCACTGGGCCTCACCTTGATTTCTGATATAACACTACAGCAAATTGCATCCTCATAGTTCTTATAGAACCATGGAACTGGTAATATTAAAAAACCTGGCAAGGTCCCTGTGTTTTAGCTAGAATTAATACTTCTGAAAAGGGAAAAGCTTGGGAAACATTGGAGTAAGCAATGGCAGGTGAATTTGTCCCAAGGCTCATGAAAACTACATTACACACATTCATACATGGATACTTATACCTTCAATGAAGGCAAGCAGAACTATTTTGCCATTTTTCAGATTGTTTTTGTATACTTGTGCTTATTACCATTGGGCTCACAACTCTCATTCTGAGCAGATGCACTGAAGTAGGTTTAACTACCTGCAGGTTTCAGATAAGAGTTGTTCCTTTTTCCAACTCAGGTTTGAATTCCCTCAATTCATGTAAAATTTCTGTCTGCAGTCATGGTAAAGACAAAGTGCAAGATGAAAGGAATGGCTGCCTGCAGAGTGATCGTCGATAACTGCATACCACAGGATATTGTCGCCAGCTGGAATAGCATTCAGGATTCAGGTGTCATTCATAAATGTGATTTTTAACAAAATGATAGTCAATAGAATTGCCATAACATTACAGTGGGGAGAGGGAAAAGACATGAAGCACTCCAGAGCTGATTTATACTGCAATATTAAGTGAATTACCAACACTTTGCAGTAAGTTTGTCTCAAGGAATACAAAAATAACTCAGCTTTGAAACATCCCAGTAGTTATTTAATAGGTGCAAAAGATCAACAGATAATTACAGTGTATTTTGGTAATTACAGTGGATATGATTTATGGTATATTTTAATTACCACAAAGAGCCTAGCATGAAGTATGAACACTTAAAAGTCAAGATAAATATATGAATATATCGCCTATAAAAATAAATCCATTAAGTAACATGTACTTCACTGATATTTGCAAGAAACTGCAAAGCTACATAAGAATAGCCCTTTTCCATTTCTTTTGTAAATGGCTGATGAGTTACAGGACCTTCTCTCACCGTCTGTCAGATTCAGTAAGATAAGTTATGTTTCCTGTCATGAGCACATACCTTTAAGAAGTCCAAAGGAAAGAAAACACCGAGCAGTTCTGTTTAAATAGGTGACACCAAATGCTATTTTCTTAGCATTATTTCAGCCTTATGCTAATGAATTCCAACAGTATTGTAGGTGAGCATCTCCTCAATTATGCAAACTTTGGTCTTTAGTATAGAGGTCATTATGTGACACACAAAAATGGTATAGTGATGAGGTTATTCACATTCTGTTACAGTGCCTAAGAATTGAAAACCAAAAGTTAAATTAACTTTCTTCCTGTTTTTCCTGGTTTTGGTTGTTTTTTTTTGGTTTTTTTTTGGTTTTTTTTGTCTTCATAGATTTAGGCTAATAACACAGTGGTATGGTATGACTGAGATACAAATGTTTTAGAACACAGCATCATACCAGTATCACAAACCAAACATCATAGCAGGGAGTACTGCATTAACACCCCGCTTCTGAGTTCTCCAAGATGAATTTCATATATAATACAGTGTGATGTTTACCAATTCATTACAATGACCTGGCTTGCTACTCCCTCAGAAAACTGCAAAAATCAAAATGTCACACATATTTGCATTCAGGAGGTTACTGTGTATCACTGCACACTCCTCATGCTGTCTAAACAAAAGTCTCTTTTCTGCTGTCAGTCTAATGGCTTATCTGCTAACCCAATCTGAACTGCCTTTGGGAGGCACCAGGGGACTCTGGTAGCTTGAGGCATGAAGAAGATGACACACTTTGTTCCCTCAAGAAAGAGAAAAGCTACAGCCAGGACAGCCCGTATCCCACAGGATCTTCTTCTGGAAGTTACTGGAATAGGCTGGAAGTGTGACTACAAGGAAGGAGAGGTGGCAGAGGATAGCTGGTGTGGGAAGCTGCAACTAGTTTGTGCATAGGAAAGGGGTCTGAACTGTTGAGAACTGGATTTCAGATTAGGAAGTTGCCTTAGCTCAAACTGATGCAGAAGACATCTTCTAGGGCAAAAGACAGTATTTGGTGCATACATAAGGACATCCACATGTTGGTATCTTAAACTCCCTCTCTTTCAACTCACTATTTTGTTTGATCTTTTTATACCTAAAAGAATAACTTCATAAAATGTGTATATAACATACGGTCCTGATGTCTTTAAAACACATCTTACTCTGCAGCTACCAGAGTAGCTGGATTAGGACAAAAATAGGACTGGGTTTCTCCCCCCCCCCCCCCCCCCCCCCCCCCAAATGTTCATTTTGTTAAAAATCTGCTGAAATCTACAAAGCCAAGCAAAGATCATAACTACTTCAGAGTCACATTCCAGTCTAGACAAGGCAAACTGCCCAGTACTCTCATTTTATGGAATATCAACAGTGATGTAGAACACTTCAGTCTCCAGAAGAAAGAGAAGATCTATGGTCAGGCTAGCTCATAGCCCATGAAGTGTCTTTCTGGGAGTGATGAGGATACAGGGCCAGAACTTGATTTCTTTTTTATGGGAATTTTTGACAGTCCAAAATTCAATTTCATTGCAAACCAATAAAGATAATTTCCAAAGCAGAACTCTATAAGCTGTGTCATCAGCCTTTTTTTGTCCTTAAATTTCCGTTTCAAAATGAGTTTAGAATTTTCATTTACCATTTTTTTCCAGTAAAATAGCAGTAATCTATGTTATGCACTATTTTGAGTGTACCGCAAATATGACCTATAAGAATCACGCTATATTCAGAAAATGGATATGGCTGATTAATACTCAGTATTCCACTGCTTTTCTGAATGAAGGATACACCTGTGTGGCACAAAGCAGTGCAATGCAAAATACAGATACTCACCTTTAGCTGGAGGAGCAAAGTACACACAAGTTCTATGTCTCCTGTCTGCATAGTAATAAAACAGTGCAAGAAATGTCTATCCAAGTGGCCTGACCTTCTGAAGTAATGAATACCCAGCAACTACCGGTGAAGTTGCTGAATCTCAGAATTCATTTGAACTAAAGCTGTTATTAAGGGGAAGATTTTCACATGAAAAGCATGCAGTTATGGGAACAGAAATGCTAGGTGTGCCTTGGGAAATCCCGTCACTGTCAAACTCTGGAGTGAACATCTAACTTTTGGTACATAAGTGTGCAAGTCTTAGTTATTTTTTCACTGTGTTTTATATACAATGGCTGACAAATGAAAAGTAATTATTAATTTGTGTTGACACTTAGTAACTATTCTGGGAAATGCTAAAGTCAGAACTCCTAATCCTGCATTTATTCTCTCCCCAGTTCTCCCTCTTCTCTTGCAGGGGATCTGTGGCACTGCCAGTATGTGCAGAAAACGTCATGACATAATCCTGTTACATAAAGTGTTCTTTAAAAATTAGTTCTTCCAAATCTATCTCTTTTGTGACTTTCTGGGAGTCACAAGGGGAAGAATTCCATCATGTCTTAATGCACCTTGCAGAATTTCTCAGCTTTTGGGAAATAATAGATGTTCTCTGACTCCTTTGTGTGAAACGCCAACATATTTATGTTGAGATCCAGGGTCTGAGCTTGAAGTATTATTACAAAAGCAGCGAAGTAGCAACAAGTTCTAAATGTAATTTTCTGTGAGACAGAAGTACATTCTGTTCCACGTTTACATTCAATGATCTTTACATGCTGAATGCAATACCATTATCACATCTATTTGAATTCTTTTTCTGCCATGGCACAAAAGAAATAATTCTTAATGACACAGCCAACCTAGACTTGCAAGTCATTAGGAGACCAAAGTTTCTTTCTGTGCTGAAAGGACTGCATCATGTGAGATGTGGAGGTGAAGGAGAGCTATTGTTTAGCTGCAGGACAAATCCTGTACTCTACACACTGCAGATTGGCAGAGTGCCCAGCACTGGGCTGCTCTGTTCACACGATCAGTTCAATACATCTTCAACCTGAAAGAATTGCTCTGGATCCAGAAAAAGAAAATTCTTGTTAAGACTGTACCAATTGTTTAGCATCTTGCCAATGGTGCCGAATGTGCCACTAGTGAGCACTTGAGGTCTGGAACAACAATGGATGAATGAGGATACAAAATTAGTTGTCTCACTTGACTGTATTCTTTACCTTCACTTGGCCCAAGCAGGTTAGAGGAGGAGTCTACCTGTTGTATTTGCAAGAAAGGATCTGTTTCCATTAAGAAATAATGTCTGAGATTGGCAAGCCTGTTTACTCAAGTTCAGGTGCAGCTGAAATTTGGAAATGAGAGAATGTGTTGTAATTGCCTCCAACACTAAGGGAGGGGGTCTTCCAGGGAAACCTCTGCCTGTGCTTCTTACAGGGTGGGAAGCAGCAGAGAATACAGCCAGATTCTCATTGCTCTTATCCCTGAGGATTTTTGTGCAGGAGTCTGAGAACGGATAGGGTCTCACTTCTGCATGAGGAAGTAAAGATAGCTTCACTAGGACAAAATCCTGGTATAAACAAGCTCTGCTGTGAAAAGTAACTTGGATCAATGTGGCTTTCTGTACTGTCAAATACCAGCAGTAATGCATTGCACCATTTCCTCTGGGTGATCCAGCACAGGCCAGGTGCTATTTCAGTACTACTAGAGGTAGTACTAAAGCTAATGGGCCATACTTGTATTGTGGAGGGAGGTGAAACAGTGGAGACAGGGAGGTCCCAAAATGAGTGGCTTCAGAGCTTCACCGATCCTTTCCCTGATTCCATGGGACTTGGAGGTGCAAAACTCATCTATTCAGAAATTAAGGTACCTTCCTCATCACAAAACTGAGTTATATATTACCTATTCAGTGACTTTTTGGCTGCCTTCCATCAAAGATACTTCCCATTCCTTTCCTGTACCTAGTGCTAAAGCTTCAGCCTTACATTTTTCTTAATAGCTTTAATTGCAGTTTTTGGGTGAATGGGATTATTAGCTCCTGAACCTAAAAAAGTCTCAGTTCAAACTATGTCCCAAACTTTCCTAACCATTCGGTTTGTCATTCAAATACATATAAACCTATATATGTGTATGCAATTGGAAACATTTCTTCTGCAAATGACTGTGGTGACATTGCCAGTATCTTCATTACAATTAAAGAGGCTTTAATATATTCCATCACACAAGAAGGGAAAGACTCTACACGCCAAACATGCACCCTCTTTTTTCAAGATCATGCTTCTGGAGCAGTTTCACTACATGGTTATGAGTGCAATCTTGAAACATCTGAGATGAACTCGTTCCCATCAATTCTGAATTCTACCCCACTAGTGGCATTAATATGCAAAAAATCTGCTGGAAGATGCAATTTTTATCACAACCATTAATGAAATGCAACATCATAAACAATAAAGTTTAATTAGTAACTAAAGTGTCTATGGCAATTAAATAAGAAGGAAGCGTTCTGGAACGCAGCAGGATGGATTTTACTTTGAGCCATTTACATTGCAAATGGTTTTTAAAGAAGTTATTGATGGAAATTAAGATTTTTAGAAAATGAGATATTGACTATGACATTCAAATGCGTTACTTGGTTTAACGTGAACTTGGTAACTGTAACTGCAGGTAGAACTAATGGGAGCAGCTAATCATATGAAGTGCACTGAAAAAAACATTAAAAAAAGAACTTAAGAGAATATAGTGCAATGACATGATTCATTAGTGTCAGGCCAAAATAGCACTTAAAATTAAAGAATGAATGTTAAGTTATACAGTAAGGAAAAAATGTTAATGTATTCCATGCCTGATACTAGAAACTGAACACAGCTGCTTACTATATAGTCATAACTCTACCTGAAACACTGTAATCATTTAAGATTCAGAGCAAAGGTCCTATTTCAAGACAATCTGTGAATAACTTAAGTGGACAAGTGGTGGAACACTGTCTACTTGTTTCAACTCACAGTTCATTCCACCTGAATTATTCAACCTGCAACAGCAAAGCTGGATAATCATCAGGAGAAGTCTGGGTAAGAACAAAAATAAAGAGGAAAAGAGCCAGGTGGCTGTGACTCGAGGCCAAGATTTCTCCTCTGTGACAGGAAGGTAAAGAAAGCATTAGTGTTCGCTCTTTTGCAGAAAAAGTCAGTGAAAGCTAGATGCGGAAAGAATTCTCACTGGCTGATTCACTAAGGAAGTGAGCGTTCAGCTTTGCACAGGCTGCCCTGAAAGCAAGTGAATCCTCTTGGGTTTGCAAGAGGACAGGTCACCTCCAAACCAGGCTTGTCCTCACGCACCTTGCTACCCAGCCTGCATCAAGACCCACTGTGATCCCCCCAGGAATGGGCACTCAAGCATGCTGAAACATCGCTGGTCTTGGTACAGTGACTGTGACTGTGCAAACTGCACCTGAGAGCCTCACAGAGGCTATCCAGCTTTTGAGCTATCCATGAGGATATATTTAGGAAGAGGCAATCTTGGGTTCTTCATCTGCAGAGTACAGGAATTTGAATTGTTCCCACTGACAGCAGCTATAACATGGGCAGCTGAAGATATGTTTTTAGGATGGTAAGAATGGGAAAATATTGGCTTTTAATTCTTTGATTTCTCAGGTTTCCATGAACTTGAAATGTTTCACTTTTCAAATAAATCTGATCTTTAAAACACTGTCTGCCATCTATAATTGCCGTTGTGTTCAGGGTTTTCTTCTGTTGTTTTCTCATGTCTCCTCCACTATCCCATGCTCAGCATATCAATCTTAGTGAAATTTAAGAGACAATATTCTGGGCTTTGGTGCTACATTAGAATTTAATTTGGTTTCATAAAGATCCTTGGTGTTATCTACTTTCTCCTTAGAGGAAGAAGTGAGTAAACAGAGAAAAAGGTATTTCTCAATAGCTTCATAAATAAAAACCCTTGACACTTCTGCTCCTACTCTCATCCCTCTTTGTTTGCATATTTACAAACATCCCAGCATCAAAGGATAGGATTTTCAAAAGCATTCAGGTGATTGTTTACATTGCTGCAAGTGCAAGAGGAGGTAAAAGTGCCCCTTACCTAATGGGAGCCCTGATGTGCCTTTGCTAATAGTAAATCCCATCTCCAAGGTTTTTCTTCCCAAGAATATTTGTGGAATAAGCACCACAAGAAGCTCATATCTTAGCCACGGGGATGTCTGCTTTACAGGATAGATTCTCCCTGGAATATCTACTGCTCTCCAGTGAACCACAGAGAGGATTGTTTCTGCTACACAGCCTTGGCAGGTGACAAACTCCTCTCTCTCTTCCTCCTCAGTATCACAAGGCGACACTGCCAGTCGCTTTCTTCTGTTCTGAGGTACAGTGGGCAACGTGAATAGCCACATATACTTCTGAGAACTGCTTTGCACTCTAATGCTTCCATCTACGCAACATAAAAGCAAAGCAAAGGCATAAAACCAGTGAAAGCAAAGAATCCAAATGTGTTATTCAAAGGTTTGAAGTTTTTGCTTTATGCTCTTCTAATAGCCCTGAAATGAAATGACACTAGATCTTTTTAACTGCGTGCACAAAATGTGATCTTGCAAGTGCTGGCTACTCCCCTCCTAGCACTGCGCGCTTCTCCTATTGCTTTAGAACTCTGGTGCTCAATGCATGTGCTTCGTACCTGCGGGACCAATCTCATCATTTATATTTTTACTATTGCAAGGTGAAAGAAAAAATGGAACTCTCAGAGTTTGTATTGTTAACACGTAGAGTGGCCACAGAGCTGACTTCTGGAGCAAAGCTTAGCAACTGGAGGGCACATGCAAATGTCTGCATACTAAGTGGCTGAGAGATTGTTTTTCCTTGAACTCAAACTTCAGTCAAATGACATGACATATGCAAATGGATCCTTCAGGATTGGCTCATTAGTGCTCTTAAGACCTCTGATTCACCTACTATCTTAAATGCAAAAACTTTCACAAGTTTTGTAAATATTAAACAGAATATTGGTGTGCACACAAATGTATAGGCAGGTTTTCAGACAGCTTAGGAAAAAAGCACTGTATTTGTTGCCACGAAATAACTCCTTTTTCCCTATGTGAATGTCAACTTGTTTTGGGTGGTGGTGAATTCTGACACCCAGAGACCAGTCTGTGCTTATTCAGGCCTGTGTGGATGAGGAAAGACAGCAATATATGAGATCTAAACCAGGAAACGTTCACACTTTGCAAAGGGTCTTAGATCTTTAAAATGAGCCAAATCTAAATCCCAACTCTGAAAAACACTTAGTTTTGAGATATTTGTTAACAGGTAGGCTCAGATCAGAGGTCTAGAGTTTGGATTGTCTTGTTCTCTGATGCCTGTGTTTCTTCACTATGCGTAATAATACAACAAATAGGGAAGAAAGGCTGCCTGATAATTAGAGCACAAGACACAGCATGGGGAGAGAGGATATTCACACAGCTTAACTGAGACGCTTTTCCCCAGGCTTTCTACAGCCATTGAAGAGCGAGAACTTCACAAGGCAACTCAGAACCCCTAAGTAGGCCTCTATTTTTAATCACCTCTATCTCCAGTGAATCTTGAAAGGACTCCCATAGCTGTGAAAAGAGGGTTTCTCTCCAATGAATACAGAAGGAACAAGAAAGCCGAATCTCCTAATGTAGGGTTCTGAGTAGCAGTTTAAATCTCTTCGGTTCTGTTTTTGCTTATTCCACAGGTCTGTGCCTGACAAAAAGCAGATGCCTCAGTCTTCTCATCTGCAAAATGGGAGAGCTGGTGCCCTTTCCACCGACTGGCTCCGGGGCTGTGAGGCTAATGTTGAAGCCTGTGAAGCACTGCGGCTGTGCAGTGGGACTACAAAAGGCAGAACAAACAGGATGTGATGCTTCACATTGCAGCACACCAGATTTCGTCCCTAACAGCAGATCTCCACAGGCAACCTAACTAGAAGAAAGGTGTCACCACCAGACCTTGACTGCTACTGACAGGAATTGGAACATGGAGAGAGGTGCTGATATAAATGCCATGCATTGTGTTGAGAGGCAACTTTCCCAGCAGTAGTGCTATCCTGGATATAGTGTAGCTATTTTAAAATGTTTTATGATTTTAAAGCATCATAAAGGTCAAAGTTTAATAACTGTGGTGCATAATTCCCTCTACCTTTAGCTCTACCTCTAGTGTTATTAACTTATCCACAGTCTAGACATAATATGCAGTGCAGCAGTTTGAGCAATGCTCTGCCAAGCTGACAGGATCAGCTTCTCAAGGGATGTAAGGGTAATTCACCCTCCAACTTTACTGAATCCTCTTTGGACTAAAACCTGCTAGTTGAACAAAAGTTGCCACAATGTGTCATAGGCTACAGTGTATAAGAGATGTGAAATGCGGTGAACATTTGTAATTGAAAACACACAGTTGAGTGCAAGAGGAAGCAAGCTGTATTTCAGAAAATGAATGGGATGGTTCCACATGTATAAATAGCAGTTTTCACTAACGTTATCAAGCTCCGAAGGATAAAAGGCTTGCTCTTTTTTTTTTTTTTTTTTTTTTTTTTTAAGTAGATTCAGGCTCTAAATTGATTAGGGGAGCCACTTTTCTTAGATTACTGTAAGAGCAAAATACAGCCCAAGTCAGAGTGTCACTGTGGAGGAATCCACATTCTCACAGCATCAACCCAATCAGTCCCCCAGATTCAATTAAAATAACAATTTATTCAGTTAACTTGGTCTTTTTCTTAGCTATGGATTTTCTCAACTGCATCTATGAGGAGACTGACCTAAAACACACCCAAGCCAACAAATTTGCTGTTTAAATGAATTTGGACAGCTTTTTGCTCTAAGAATCGATCACACATATTTAGTAATAAAAAGCCGAGCATTTTTAAGTTGCTATGTAACAAAGGTGATTTTTCATATAGCTCAGATAAACCTGTATCTGGCCCACAGCTAGATGAGCATTAACACGAATTTTTCTGCATTCAAAATTAAAGCTCTGTTCCTACAAAAACTCAAACATGAAATATTGAAATTTATTTTCTGCAAACGTTTATACCAGATGTGATTGCTTGACTATTTGCAGAGTTAATGTGAGTGTGAAGTAAATTAATTTTTAAATTAAAATGAATATTCATAGAAATTTTTAGTTCACACTATTCATCCAACTTTGTTTAACACAGAGGACAAGGAACGAATGTGCATGGAGGCAAGAACATAATACTAGTCTCCTTTCTTTTGCCCCAATCTTTTACACTTTCTGGGCATAGCCTGCTACTCTCCAGTTCTCGCAGTCAGAAAACCTTCATTAGTAACAACGGTTATATCAAAAAAGAAAAAAACTTCATTTTGCTTCTCTTAAGACACAAACATGGAAAAAAATGTGGCATTTCTTAGCTGTAGAAACATTGTGCTAGGGATTACATCCTTTCTTGTGCCTGAGTCTATCTTCAGAATTAGTATTAATGCCGTGACACCATGCAACAGACATATGGAAGTGTTATTTGTTTCTCATTTACCAAACAGATAAGAATATGGAAATAGTTTCACTCCATTTGTTTGATGAGCTTCCTAAGCCAGTAATAAACAAATCAATACAATTAGTTTTGGCTCATCATCATTAGAAACCTTCACTACTGGGATACAATTTAATTATACCTCTTGTTCCACGGCAAAGGAAAGCCTTTGAAAATGGACTACTTTGCCAACTATCGAACCAGGAGGGAGGAGCAAGAGGATACATCAGTGATGGAGGAGTTATTATCTAAGCAGGGTGTACAACATATAAAGCATATTGTGCAATACAATTTCCCTGATTGCAAGTCTAAAATACTCCTGCCATTAAGTGCTTATGAGCAACGCAATGTGAAATCCAGCTGTAAAATGACTGTGTATATGACATGCTTCATGTGAATGTTGCAATTAATATGGCATGCATCAATCACTCTTGGACTTGATTACAAACTGCACTAATCCTAACTGATTAATTAAGCTGCAAAGTTACATACAGTAATGTAGGTTAAAAAATCCTCACCATATGTGTGTTAATGTCCCGAAATACATTTTCATTGTGAAGATTAATGCTGTGACTTTGCTCTTGACTGTGTAGCTAGAGTCTAACAAGAAGGACTGCACTAAACATGGATATCCTCAAAACTAAAAATTCTTCAGTATAGGAATGCAGCTAGCTATAACAGAGGCAGGGGAAATGAACATTCACGTTCAAACCCTCAGAAATACTTTTGGGAGGAAAGGGCTGAAGTCTAAACCTGACTTTCCGAAAAACTCCTGAACCACAATTCTGCTGTGGCAATGCCTGCTGTGGTACAGTCCTTACCTCTGGGAGGGGGGGTAACAGAAAATCTTGGGTTTTAAGTGCACTGCATGCACACTGTCAATCAGTGCCTCAAGACTTTAACTGGTACTTGTACACCATCTCTTTGCGCCACAGTTGCAGTCATTCTTCCCTAAACCATGTCTGACAGGCTTGAAAGTGGAGATTACTCCAGAGAGGGGGCAGCTGGGGTAGGACGGTGCCAACCTGCTTAGGGAGAGGGGCCCAGATAACCTGTAGCTGGAGATGAAAGAGTTACACAGGAGAGGAAAGAATCCGCTAGTGATCTCCTCATCATGTCACCTTATCAAAGGCTAGGTTTGCCAGGCTTTTATTTGCCATGGTTTCAATCCTCCAGGGAAAATATCTTTGTGAAATCTAAAGTGGCTTGATACATAAATAATGCAATTGGGATCACTCAAACAACATTACATTCACTGCACATCCAGTGCAAAGCTCACTATTGTATTTATAACAATACATCTTTGGATGACACATTTTAGATTGACTTGTAGGAACTTTTTACACAATCAATAAGCGTTATCTCCAAATTAATTGCTTGGATGCTTAGAAGTCTATTTCTGCTCAGTACCCAGCATCAGGCAGTGGTAATCAATGCATTGTACTGTATAATTATCATCCTAGTTTTCATCTTATTTTTGAATGACACTAAAAGAAAAAAAATAATGTTTTTAAAACACAGAAACTGCATGTGTACTTTGAAAAACTGGGGTACATTTTAGTTTCTATCTGGAGACTTCAATTTGGAGACTTCAGACAGCCTTTTTTAGGTATCTTGCTGTAAACTGACACATAAAAATTACAGTAGGCTGTCTTAGCTGAAATTCAAAAAAGTGTCATAATGACAATAAGGGCACTGTAAACCAGTGAGATGTAGTCCATCTAAGGCTCCGTTTCAAAGTATGTGAGGTTGGTTTTCAGTTTCAGCTTGTCTCCTGTGTCATCAGAGAGGACCAATTCATCCTGGAAGGTAGGAATTGAAGGAAAATTACCCTGAGGTTCCCCAGTAATGCCAAAGTGACACTGCCAATTCAGTATCTCAGCAGTACAGTCCCAGAGTGAGCATCTGAAGATTTCCAGAAAATAACAGGATTTTTTAAAAGCCTCTTATACAAGCCTCTATGTTTTGCTTGGCAAAATGTGAAAAATAATATAGTATATTTCATGTTTGTTTATGGTTACTTTTGTCATCAGGACTGATGCAGTAATATATTTTTGACTGCATACAGGTATGCATTTGCCCTTCCTATGGTTTAACACTTTAGTTTCTCTTTCATCAAGTCCCTTGATCATAATCCAAAAGTAATGGTCTAGTATCACTTCAAATTGTCATGGAAGTACAAAGCTATTAAGGACAGCTGAGCTGACAAAAGGAAAGAAGTTACTACTGCTGAAATGTATTGATGGCTGAGCTTTGTAACAAATTTATCAGTTTCTTCTGTAACGTATTATCACTAGTAACTGGTGTGGCAGAGTGGAGTGGGTACCATACTGTTGGAGCTAATAAAACCTCATATTTTTCTGAGGAAGTTTGCACTGTTCAGATTGAAGTGTCCTGCTTCACTGTACTGTCTTTGTAACACCTTCCTCAGCCTCACAGGACACGGCACTGGCTGCAAGCCAATAAAGCAAACTGTACAACAGCCTACAGTTGAGATGAAAGGGATGTGATCTTGGGGGAGGAAATGCAAATTTATTAGCACGGTCATGCACAAAGAGCACGGGGAGTTGAACCTTTGGCACAGTTCAAGGATCTCTCAACAGGCCTGTGCCTGCCTCACTCATTGCCTCTGCTGAAAGTCATGGGGAAAAGCCAGCAGCACCCTTAACACAGATGACTCTACAGTGGAAAAAGGAAAGTTAATCAAATATGGGCTGTTACATTAAAAACATAGCAAGACCATCTTCCAGGGTGTCTTATCCTCTATGGGGCAGAAAATCATCCACATAAATATGGCAAAATTTGATCCAAACACCTTTTGCTTCAACGGTAAGATGCTAGGGCTGTGAGATTTCACCATTTTATTGTAAGTTTTACAATATCTACCATTCTTTCAGCCCTGCTTTCTGGAACCAATTGACTAGGTGGGTGGTGCCACTTTTGCTAAAACAGAAGACATTTTCTAGCCATCATGGCTTCAGAAAACAGCCGGAAGACGTAAACTATGAAAGCCCAAGTACATGAACACAAATTAATAGAATTCCGTGTCTATCCTGAAATCTCATCATCTTGGGAGGCTCAGCTCCAGCCTTGAACACCTCGGAATGATGGCATTAAGACACTTACTGACACCTCAAACAAGCTCCTGTTCCTGGCCCAGAATCTATACAGGTACTCAGAGGAGAAGCTCCACAGTATGTGTCAATGCAGATGTGATGATGAGCACAAGTGTCATTTCCAGAGAGACACCTTCTTGCAGCATCTGGTGTTTTTTCCAACAGTACTGTTTCACTACTCCAAAAAGCCAAAGTTCAAAAAGTAAGAAAACCAACACACTTTGGGACTTGAAGGTAAGACAGCTGACTGAAGCTGTGACCTTGCATGCCAGTGAAAAAATGTAAGGCTTGTTAGTACATGTCTAGAAACCCTTTCTGAAAAATAAACACAAGTGTAGTTATTTCAGTGGGCTCTCATTCTAAAGAGTGCACACAGTTTGTGCTTTTTTCTCAACATCTGATTATATACATGCAAAACAATATTTGATTCTGTCATCAAGTGGGCAATTTTGTTGTTTTATTGTTTCTTTTAAAACAGATAATAGCTGCAAACGGTGCAAAAAACAGGCTAAAAGCTTTAAATGCACAAAAGCTTACCTATGCATTTTCTATGGTGCATCACTATCTGACAGCTCTTCACTGATTGAGTCATTCAGAACCACAGTTACAATGTCCATTAGGATCCTGTGGTGAATTCTATCTGATTGTTTTAACAGTTCTAAGAGGATAAAGCAGTATGGCTAAATTCTTTATTTCTAGAATGCAGTTATAATAATGGGCCCATAACTCCTACAGTAACCACTTAGCAACATTCAAATGCTGTAAAATACTGTAGCTGGGAAATCTAACAGTCATAACTTTGAGACCCCTCAAAACTGCTCTGTTTTCCAAGTTTCGGTTAATCTTATCAGGGAAATATATGCCAATGGGAAACATACATGTTCATCTTCAGATGCTAGTTCAGAGGACAAGTCTTAAGATTTCAGAATATATTCTTCCATTTTAATTAAACCCAGAATGTTGAAAGCATGCTGTAAAACTCAGTCCTTTTCCAGCGTCATTACTTCCTCCAAAACTGAGTGGTTTGATTGGTTGATTGTTATGGAAATGAATGAAAAATGTCAAGACATTCTGATTTTCGAGTGTTCTACTCCTGATATCAGATCAGACTGTATTGTAATACATAATTAATGGTGTATCTGTCCAGTGTACTCAATTACACTGCTTTTATAAACTAAAATAAATATTTCTTGTATATATACACCCACATGGTTGACTTACATTAGCTGTACAACCTATAACTTTGAATATCTTTATATGCAGTTAAAATCTCAAGCATATTGTTCCATCACCATAGTTTCTTGAATTTAATATGATATTAATTCAGCAAGTCACTTAAAAAGCATTCAAGATGAGATAAAACAAACAGTAATAATTTTTCCTAAAGATCCAGTAACAAGGGAAAGCTGTGGTTTTATAATCTTTCTTTAGAAGAGACAGTCTTTCACATAATCACTCAAAATTTTAATTTCTCTGCACAGAATAAAATTCCAAATGTTTTTTGACAGCTGTAACTCTTATGCAAACCTATTTCATTTTAGTAGCTGCACATCAATTCATACCATAATGAAAAGCAAATCTTCAAAGTTCTCTCTCTCTCTTCCCTAGCATTTAATACAAATCAATGACACAACGTGACTGCTATCACAACATCTCCCCTTGCAGATTATTTTCTTAGTTAGCTTCACATATTTAATCCATGATGTTAAGATACTAAAATCACTTTGCTGCCTTTTTTCAATTTATCAATTATCAGTCTCCCTCCAGCTTTCTTTTAGCATGTAAGTTAAATAATACTGGTTGAATGTAGAATGTGGATTGATTTGGGGGTAATAGTTATATGTGAAATAGCATATATGGTATTTTAATTTAGTGATCTTAAACAGAAGAATTTTTGAGTACATGTATCACAGATGGCACGGCAGTTTATCTTTCAAAAGGTCTCCTGTTATAAACTGTAAACTTCACTCAACAAGCTCCGTAAAACATTTTATATATATAAACTGACTCCTAATTGTGTGCTGACATTTGTAATAGTTCAACAATCCCACGGATTTTTCTACTTTATTTGGCAAAGTGCTCTTTACAATATCATTCACTCTCTTTCTCTCTTGAGATATATAAAGGTTTAACTGGAGCTCCAGGATACACTGCACACGGTCAGAGAATTCATCAACAGCCAGCCATGCTCTTTATTACTCCTTCATTCCCTGGGTTTATGAAAAGGGCTGTTAATTCAGTAGGCAGCACTCCTACCTCTGTCCCAGTGCTGCGGGAGTGATGGCCCCAATTCCTCTCGCACTTTCCCTGTTCTAAGTCTGCAATAACTCCAGTGAAATCATCAGTAAAACTGGCCTTTGTGAGAAGAAAATGAAGCCCCTTATCTTTCAGAGAGTAAGTGTTCTTTCTTACTGTAAAGTAAGTGCTTTTTCTGTATTGAAGCTATTAAAAATGTCAGAGTGCATCTTGCAAGGCCACAGACGTTTCACTTTTATGACCAAATTCCAGTTTGAATAATTACAAGAGCCAGTTAAAAATAAATTTTCAACAAAAAGGGGCAACATTTTCATGAAAACATTTTCTTTCCATGCTGCATTTTTCTCACTGTGTCAAATGCAAGTTTGTTCTTTCCTTTCATTCTTAAATGTCTATGTGCTGTTTAGCAGCCATTGCATTTCATCCTAGAGGTGGCTGCATTTCACAGTGGATAAAAGAGACCCTTTTATAAATAGTAAAGTTAATTATTTCATCTTATTTCTTCATTTCCACCAAGATTAGCTGTTATAAATAAATACATTTACAGTCATCAAATACTACTGTCTAATTTCCCATTAGATTCATTCTCTACACTTCTTTTCCATAAAATCAGACTCAGCTTTTTTATACAAGAATGGTACATGATTTTTAATTCCACTAGGATTATGTCTTTGGGTCAAGGCATAATTGCCTACAATAAATAGAAGCATAAAAGAGTGACTTGCAAATGGAAAGACAATATGCTGGACCTGTTTAAAAGACATCTGGTGTCCCAATTCACTGATAGCAATGCTGAAGGGCATTTGTTTTCCCCTGCTATGTGAAAATTCAATTTCCTTTGAACTAGGGGGAAATCATATTTTTATCGATTAAAGGGAATAAAAAACCCAGACAGATACCCAATTTTGTGGGTATCACACAGAGCATCTCTGGCCTTGCATATGGTGTAATACTGCTTTAAATAAAATACGGTTGGCCTTGATTTCTTTAGACAGCAGCCAGATCTAGGAAGTGTGCATCTCTGGGAAGACCAACAGAGAAATGGTTCCGCATCTTTACATTTAGAATTATCCTCAGACTCTAGCTATTATTCAGTAGAGCAGCTTGGCAGGGAAAGTATATAATGTTTTGTAAGGTAAGAAAGGGTGTCCATTCCCCACCCCGGCACATAAAAGCTATGGAGGATGTATCCTCAGTGTTGCTTCAGAAAGGAGGTGCAATCAGCTTTTAAAGTCCTGATAGTTGTGTGCTAGGTGAGCTCTTCGCACCTCCCACCAGCTCTAAATTCTCCTGGGCTGCTGCAGCTACCTGCCAGTCCCTGAAACCACCAAGAAGCTCTTCTCAGTGTCAGCATCCTCGCAGTGGCTCCTGGACACACATCTGGCACTGACTGCATGTGTTTGCACAACTGACTTTCTGATCCCTCAAGGTTATTCACATGAGAGGAGTAAATGCCTTTTAAATCAGATGTAGAGCAGCTATGAACAGCTGGAACAATGAAAGACAGCCTGCTAGAGCTGGATCCCCTCCATTCAACTATCCTACCACTGTGGCAACACCTGAAGCTTCCAAAAGCATGGGAAGGTGATGGAGATTCAAGTATCCCCAACTACTGTGGGGCAGCTGCCATCCGCTGGGCTCCTACAAGCCAGCAATGGCTCTACGTTGTGAGGGGGTGGGCAGCAGCGGGCCCCGGGCCCACGTGCAGAGAAGGCAGCAATGTCACGAGGATTTACTACAAGCCTTTCCTGAGGCCCCAGCCTGGCCAGTGGGTGCACTCTCGTTAACAGCTTTAGCGCTGGTAAGCAGCAGGAAACATTTGGAATAGTAACATTCAGAGCTGAAATCTGCTCACGACAGATGGGAAAGTTAATTCACTCCTGGACGGCAGACACCACAAAAGGTTAGTCACAGAGATATAGGTCTGAACAGGCAATGTAAATACAATTGAGCATCAGTTTTAGGTATCTTATTCCTTTGCAAAGAGAGTTTATGTCCTATTATCTCCTCCAGGGGGTTCACTGCTCTGCCCTTGGTCCCACTTCTCACAGGGAAACAGGTAACAATATTAAGTGTTAGGTATAGTCATACAACAGTCTACAGGCAAGTCTGACCCAGCTACAGTTCTACAGGTCCCACAGGGTAAGATTACAAGGTCAGAAGAGGACGTGCTACAGAGAAAGCAAGCTCTGTCCACACTTGTGTTGCTAAGCTATCAACCTGCTGGTGTACTAAAGGCTTACAATGTGGGTTCCTAAACACACACCTCTCAGCGTAGGTACTTCGGTCTACCTGTTACAGTGAAAAGGCATTCCCCTAAACACAATCAGCTTTTCCCCCTTCTCTTAAAAAAGAATATGCAGATTTAGTGAAAAATACTATGTGTCCAACCAATGCTCTAAGAACTGGGAAGACCAAATGTTATTGTGCCAATGGGAGGAATGAATTTCGGAAGAAAAGGCAGTCAACTAAAACAGCCAACCATATTCACATACTTAAGTCCACAGTACTGTTGGCTTCGATGTTCCAGCTGAGTTTAGTCACTACAGAACTAGAAAAAAGCAATGTTAGCCATTTCTAAACTCAATTTTTGCACTGGAAATATTCCAGATAACTTTGGACAGTAATCTCACTGCAGTCAGATATGTCAAGACTCTTCTATATCCAGGTGAACTCTAATACATCTAGGATGCTTTTAGGACTTCTGTATAACAATGAAAAGCTTCCTGATATTGTTCATTATAACCACTTCCATGAAAATATACTGAACAGTTACTATTCCCACACTTGGAAAAGGCACTCCAGCTATCTGGCTAAACTTCTACCTTTTTTTTGGTATCTCTCTCCCTCACTTTTCCATATAATTTTTTTTCTCTATCCAAGGGTGGAATTAATTTTCAGACCCAGTTTTATGTTGCCAGAAACAAGTAATTCTTAAGAACCAGGATGGCAACCAGATTGAAAAGAGTATGATATAGCAGATGAACTTTCTGCTACAGTAAGAGGATGAAAGATACCACCTCTGTCATGCCTTTACCAAAACCTTGAACTAAATACAACAGCATACTAAATAACTACACATGCCATTTAGAAGATATAACACATAACCAGAAGACACTTAACATTTACATCACTTTCATTTGCTAATGAAAAGTGTCTAGGCCAGGCATTTAGACTCTCTTTAATCAACAGGGAAGGGGCAGAAAATTTGCTTCACCTATCTTTAGACAACTCTTTGAGAAAAACAATTTTCAGAGATGCATACTGAAAACTGCCTGAAGGGAGCTGAGGGAACTACCTGAACCAAATGCCTACCCTCCACACTGCCAAAGCGGCCCACTGAAAGTCTACCTGTATTAGGGATTTTACATCTCAACGTTAAGTCATTACAGTGAAGTTCTCTCTATTTTATATTTAATGTTAAGAATACAAATTCAGTCAGTTAACTATGTTTAATGCAAGCCTTTGGTTTTCACTGGGTTGGGAGCTCTTGCCTGCAGCAGCTGTCTCCATTTACGTTAGCATTCTGTGTCAAGAAGCTGCACCCTATGACATAAAGGGTCTAAAAGTTTTATGACTGTATGCTGTAGCACTAAAATCAAAGAATCGAAATCAATGCTACAGATCACAGAATGCATCATTGGGAGTTTCTCACCATTAAAAAAACAAGTCTCATATCTATGTAGTAAATACACACTCAATCAATTTTTAAAACATATATTGCTCTGAGTGTGCAGTGATGGTAATGGGAATGGCAAGGATGTCACTGAGATATTCCTGCCCAAATGTCTCCCCTGAGTGGAAGATGTTTTATTGAACTGATATGTGAAACTATCAAGACAGTCGTTACAAATATAGATACACACAGTTTGTTAGTTACAGCCAGACTCTTTTGTAGAACTGACAACTAAAATTATGGCCACTAATAATGCTAAAAAGTGATTCTGTAAAGCCAGTACTTCTATAATCCATAGTGGTGTGGATCACATGGTGAGATACAACTTATCTTCATATAATCTTCCACACAGAGGCTTATAAATACATTTTCCTCTGATAGATAATGTAATGGTTCAGCAGAATTCTAACTTTTTCCTGCAAATTTATTCAAACATTGATGAAAATCAGGCTACTGTATTAGCCTTGCTATTACATGGGTGATTACAGGTAATTTTTTAGGAATCAGACAAGAAAGCAGAAAAGAAAAACCAACTCATAAGACGGTCTGAATGAAAGCAAACCATACCATTTTGAATTCTCCTATTCTGCTGTCTTACACAGTAACATAAGAAATTAAAGCATCTATTCAGTACAAGGTGGGAAAGGCTGCTGATCAGAGTACTTAGCATCCAAAGGGCATGAAACAAAGAAGTGAAAAGGATCTAAACTTTCTGCATGAATCTGCAGCACACTCAGTACTACTCAGTGCTAGACTGACAGAACTTCTTAAACTGTAACACTGTAAGGTAATTTGGAGTTCAGTTGTACTTTAAATAGAGAGGGATCCTCTAGGAATTAGAAGAATGAATTACTGCATATTAGACACAGCAGATATAACTTTTGTGTGAGCCTTCAATTTGAAACCAATAGGTTTGGTCCTCAGTAGAAAAGCATGCCCTTCTTAACTTGACTTTAAACAGTATTTTCTCAGATGTTTTTCAACTGAGATTCTCTGTATCACATTGCTTTCCTACCCGCTCCTTTCAATTCATTGATTTTGCACATCAGGGACCAAGTTACATTTTGGAGTCTTTCACTTTTAAAGCAATGAATGAACTGTGTACATTGCTACCGCAGATTTTTTAAAAATATTACTAAACAATAAACCCCTACATTGTTTTTTTGTATCAGTTTTTTACCTCAGAGACTTAAGGTCAAATGTAGGTTAGACAAACTTGTGTAACCTGTTAGTTTCAGCAGTCCATGGCAGTGTTTCATGTACATAGTAAAAGAGCAGTTTACATTAGTTGGACCAGCAATCTTTGCTCAGGAGAGATAGCCAAGGTCTGGGACAGCAGCGTTACAGTGAACAGGGTGTGACACAAACTCACAGAACTGGACAGGTTTTACCAGGTTCTGGTGCACGACATTCATCTGTCACTGTCATGGGCACTCAAATTATTCAAGCTATTTCTATATAAACTAAGATTTTGAGTGTAAGAGGGATAGAACTTGCCAAAGCAGATCAGGAATATAATACCGGTTTACAGGGACAGAAAGTCGTTATTACTAGATGGCCAGTTGCATGCAAGATGAATTGTTGTCTGTAGTTGAAGAAAGCAGGGAATGTTCATAACACAAAATTACCATGCCTCTCAAAATACATTTTGTGATAGCCTGAAAAGGAATGAATGAGCAGAGACACCAAGATATTAGAATCAATGTTTTTTGCTTAAAATATAGTACCTAGATATTTAAATGCATTATTCTGCTGTGATATTGGAGTATATTACTTTTAAACATGGACAGGATACACTGCAACACCTCAAGCTTCTGTATATTCCCATTATAACCATCTTTTATTTACTACTACTAGCATTTTATAATACTAAGGTACCTGCAACACCAGCAATCATGCAGAACTTCATAATCATGTTTGGGAAAAATAGCACAAGAGGTTCAGACAAATGTTACCAGAAAATCTCTGCTGCTTTGACTAATGGAAACATCCTATAGTAGTGTTCCCAATTCTTCAATTTAGATATTTCATGGGAATTCCAGATACTTCGGTTGGAAAAAAAAAAAAAATCAAGATGCCTAAATTATTCAGGGAACTGTTTAATTTTCAGATGTAATACAGACTATTTGGTCAAGGAGGTGCTTTGGAAAATGTTTCTCCCTAAATTTGTGCCATGTCAAACAGTAATTACTGATGATCAAGAACTGTAAACAGAAATAAAACCCTGGCAAAACTTAGCTGCCAGCTCTCAAATTTCCTAGAACTAATTGAAACATCTTCCTCAATTCGAAGGGAGAAATCGGCTCCTGATGCAGCATCCCACGTCTGTGAACAAAAGTGCAACACAACCTCTGACATCGTGACTTTGATGGGGGATGTACATGTTGAAAACCAGATTAAAGATCTGCCGTTCAGACCAGTCTTGTATTTACAGGGGTCTGGTGGCAGTGAGGAGAGGGAAGAGGGTGGTAATGGCTGGCAGAGAAAGCTGTAACACTGTTCAATTCACAGTGCAGGTGAAGGGAAATCTGCAGCACACAGCAAGCACCGCTTCTCCACATTTCCTGAAATGAAAGTTTCCATCAGGTTCTATTAACGCTGTCTGGATGCCACTGCAAAGGCACCTGAGCTCACAGTTTACCATGTTGAGTAAGAAGAATAGCAGCATACTGTGGACTATTTTCATCAGGTTTTCTTCAGCTAATCTCATTCCCCTCATGCTATAAGATCACTCATAGCAGCTCAGAAATGCCTAATGAAAAGAGAAATAGTGTGTCTGATTCCAGACATGCTGTTCTAAGGGAATTAAACGGAGTCATCATTACCTTAAACACTTCCATTCAGAGTGGGTTTTATGATGAGCTAAGGAAAAGTAAATGCTGTTTCAAATAGGAACCTCTATATATTAAATCAAATAAATGAATGATAAAGTGCTGGCACTTTTTGGCTGTAATCCTGTTATTGCTTAGAGCCATTTCTAATGCAAATGAAGCATGATGTAGCAGAGCTATTTAGCAATTTTCTTTGATGGGCAGTGCTGACTGCTGGAAGGTGGCAGGAATGAAACTGCTCAGATGTGGGGTGCTTCAACATGTCTTGCAGGATTCCTTCCCAAATCTAATGATCACCTCTCTCTCCTGCAAAGTGTGATCTTTAAACAAGGCTCAGCTGAGCAATACAAGCCTATCTTTGCACAGAGGCCAAGACACAAGAGCTGGGTCTAGTCATACAGAATTTTTGGAAATGTGAAATTTCTAGTGAACTCACTTAGGAAGTTCCACTTCTGCCAGTTTATAAAAATGCACTTTATATGGATTTGATCATCACTTGGTCATCCAGGACTCCCTCCCAGGTAAGCATGAACTTACATAGGCAAGAATACGCTCTTGTGCTTTCTGAATGTCAGGATAGGGCATCAGGGGTCATTTGGGACACCTGACTGAAGGATATCTTCATAGCTCTGACATAGACTTGCAGGATGATATCTGTGCATAACTTGACAAATGATTCCATGGGTTTTACAATCAGGAAATTGGGGAAACTAAAGCTGATTTAACATCCAGTGGTGCTTTAAGGTCTGCTGATGATAAGCGTTACAAAATGATAAATATTATTAATGAGATCTAACTGGAAGAAGAACAGTAACTTCAATCTTGGGAAGGAAGATGAGCTCAGGAACTGTCCCTCTGTTTAATAAAACATTGCATAAAACCAGTAGGAGGTTGTCATCAAGTAAGGGCATACGTATAAAATGTGATAGATTATATGCCTAATGTAAATTCAAGCACAGAAAACTTCTTCAGGGACTGCAAACTATCTGGACAATGTGAAATGGTGCATAAACATCATCTTTTCAATGGAAGAGCATGGGCTCCCTTCAGGATATATATGGGAAAAGAATAAGCCAGGGCTAACCTTGATTTTTTGGGCTTCTTTGATATTTGTGTCACATGAATGTGGGATGTGGAACTGACTGGAAACCCCAAGCTAGCAAGACACACAATGCTGCTGACTGCAGCCTAGATCCCAGACCTTCAGACCCAATAACACAGCAGAAGAGGCAAAATGTTACATACAGGTAGTGAGAAAGAAAGAACAGACCCCCGTGTCTGCACTAGTCACCCCCAAATCACAGAACAGCCATCCTGCTAACAATATCACAAAGCAGACATAGTCTTTTGTAGAGTGGCTGGCTGGGGGCTCTCAGAGAGAGACCCAAACATACCTTCCCCAGCCCTTAGCACACACTGCTACACACTTAGGGGGAGCAAAGCTATTCATAATGCTGCATCCTAGGGAAAAGTGAGACATGGTATTCTGAAGTGAATGAAAACGTCACTAAAAGCGTTTCCACTAGGATAGCAGGTCTGGAAAACTGAGCAGACCTTACTGAAGGAAATGGCCAGGAAAAAAACCTAAGAAAATTTTTTTTCCAGTCAAACTGACCAGGTTTGCAGGATGCTAACTGGCATTTTTGCAACAATATTTCACTACGGTTTTGCTCCAACTTTTCTACCTGAGGAATGACTTCGGAAATGGAGAAGTAGGGCTTGCTGAGATCCATATGTTGTGGTGAGAAGAGATGTAACTTTGAGCTTTTTCCACAAGACTGGGCAGGGCAATCTGTCCTCAAAGGGCATATTTACAGGAAATCATCAAAGATAAATTTGTGGTTTCCCCTTTCCTGATTGGGCCGGATGGCACTGTATGATTGCTGTCCCAGGTCCTCAGGTTTCCTGCTGTTTTCAATACTTCGCACTTTAAACTGTCTTACAACTGACTTCTGTCTTTTTAAAACTATTTATTTATTAAAAACCCACTTCCATCCATTTAACTAGTTAATGCTTTCACAGCCCTTTGAAGCTGTAAAGCACTGCAAATTTAGAAACTGTTCTTAATAATCATTTGGACAAATGGATCCAGAAAATTGCATATTGATGGAAGGAGTTTATGTTCTTTGCAGTCAAATATTGCCTCACTCGTTTCATGCAAAATTGCTTGGCCAAACAGATTTTCCCAAGGCTCTCTCAATAATGAATGTAACTTTCTTTTGTTTCTGACTCTTCTCTGAACCCATCAGGAAAGGGTAAAGCATAATGACATAGGTCTGTTGTCTCCTGTAACCCTCTGGGACTGTTTTCTCTAATGTGATTGTTTGAAAATCAGCAGTTTTCTGCCAGGAAATAAAACAACCCATTTTCCTTCCAAGTAACACTGAAAAACTCTGTATGCCACAGAGCCCGCTCACTCATGCAACATTAATTTTTAAAAGAATCAATTTTGTAATCTTTCAATTATGGTTTATTATAATGATAATAATCACTGAGAAATCAGGTTTTTTTTTCCACTGCTAGTGCTGGTAGCTGTCATCAAACCACTTTCATCAATGCTGAAAACACCTGCACTAATAAACTAGGCATTATTTATTTATACTTTAGTTTTACTTATTTAAAAACATATTAAACGTCAATTCCCTTAGCAGTTGGTGATGTTACAAAAACTAAAAGTAAATAAATTACATCTATAGCACATAAAGACCTAAAAGTCACTGCCAGTCTGGCTATCTTGTACTGTCGTAACTGAAAAATACCTACAAAAAGCCAAACCAAACCACATGGGCCTCGCTCATTGCTAACACTATGCAACACATAAAGTGAGTCTCTGTGTGAACAACTCTCATGCTGGAAGCTCACCGAAAGGCTGTCCTAGCTCCAGCCAGGCAGCTGCATACCAGATCTCTTTGCTTTTCACACTGAAATCACACTGTGCTGGGTGTTTGGTGCACTTGAGCACCGACATGAAGCATCTGTGATAGCTTGTGTATATACATGTATATGAGTCATCATATAACAGCTCCAAGACTTTATCAATGCTTGCATATACAGAGTTACATACTCGTGTAACAGCGAACATGCATTGTTCATACAGCAGGTCATGGCAGAGCTTAACATTTAACAGCATGAGCACAATGGGTTTATATTTTGTTCACATTTTACAATAAAAAGTATACAGAAAAATCACTTGGTTTCTGATCAAAATCTGAGCTCCCTGCTGTTTTAATTCCTGTAACCAACAATCATCAATAAATAATCATGCACAACTTCTACACCCCACTGTGATATTTTGTTTTTGGTTTAAGTACTAGATGTGCTGAGTTGGGATCTGCAATTCCAGATCAGATTTTCAGGTGTTCTGCTTCAGGGTTCAAATGAAAGAGTAAGCACAAGGGCAAGGGCAAGGGCACAGAGGGGAGAGCTGTTCTTCAACAGATGCCTTGCAGGTCTGTGAGCTGTTTCAAAAGAGATTGTGCTGAAAACAGGAGGTGTGTTCAAGGCAATGTGTTGCACAATAAAAGGACAAAAGGCTGAAAGAAGAAAGCTATATAGATGACACAGTTACAAACAATGAGGCAGGAAATCAAAGAGGAAAAAATGTGGAAAATATCAGTAATGATAGAGAAGGAAAAAAATATTTGAAGGAAAGCAAGAAACATGCCAAATCGAAACAAGTATCCTGTTAAAGAGAAACATGAACAAGGAAGGGTTTGTGACCAAAGTACAGTGACAATATTACAGCCTGTGATTTGAGTTAGCTAATCCAAATGGAAGAGTCCAAGATAGGCGTAAGGAGAAGGCACAAAAGTTGAAATGCTTCAGGAATTGCTTGGGGCAAGGCCTCAGGCCTCACAGACAGTGTATGCCTTAGTATGTACTGAGCTCTCCTGTCATCTGAACAAAGACTCAGACAGTAACCGGGCTCTGACCATCATACAAACATGTACACTGTGGCTCACAAACTCAATCCACCATGTAGCTGACTGGAAGAGAAAATGAAACCCTACCTTTGCAAAGACACAAAAACTGTCACCTCCTAGGAGACTATCCTGTGTGTGGATGCACCAAGTAGCTCAGCTAGCCTCCAGTCTTATTCTCTTCTGTAGCTCTCCCACCCCGGCCACCTGGAGTCGCTTTAGCCTTCCCTCATCAGCCATGGGCAAGAGCAGCAGGGAATGCGGTAGGGAGGTGGAAGTCCACAATCCCCTCCCCTCAACAGGAAAGGCTTCTTTACCTCCTTGGTGGGGAGGCCAGGCTGCCACGGACTTCTGGCAGTGAGGAGGTGGCTTGCTGTATCTGTGGCTCTCCTCACCCTCTTCTATCACCATCTTTATCATCCAGTCAGGTCTAGAGCACTCCCTGGGTATACAGGGGATAGGACACTGGGCAGTGGAGGAATGGCAGAAGGCCAAGTCATTCATTCATTCATTGAATAAAAAAATCAAGCCATTTGTTTCTGAAATGTAGGCAATTAAAATAAAGTAATTAAATATCACAGTTAGACCAAAGACATTTTCTATCGATATCATTTGATATAATACCTAGAAAAATCAGTGCAATTATATTTTTAATGCCTAATTCATAACTGCTTAATTCATATCTCTTAATTCTGTTTTGGAGTGAAATGGTTTAGATTATAAAATTCCCACTTCCATGCGTTTGACATTTAAAGGTAACATTCAACCATGCCATTATGTTTAGAAAATATGCAAAGTATTGAAAACTGAAGGACAATCTTACTGCATCTTTAAAAATCAGTGTAGTCTGATCTGGATATACAAATACCAAAATGTCTTAATTCTAATTAATGTTCTTGCCATTTAGATAATTTGGGAGCTCTATCTACGCATTCCTGAACTAAGCACTTTTAACTTTGAGCTCAACATCCTGACATATAAAATGAGAGGCTCCTTTATTCATGTCAAAGAACTGGTTTGCTATTTGTTCTTGCATGTTCCATCTCTGGATACAATAGAAAAAGAACTTGCTCACGTGCCTGACAATACTACTCAGCTGTAGACAATACTAAAACAAAATTGCCACAGATGAAAATGCATACATTTAACATTTCTCATTCATCTAAAGAGAAATGGTATTCTACTGACTGACTCAGTGTCAGGCTACCTTCATTTTTCTAACATACCAATCCTGAAGGACCAAAAATTATTTTAAAATTTTTGTTCTATGCAGCCATGTTGCAATATTTTACTACCTCTGATAACAGAATTTCAGAAATGTTCTTTGTGAAGACTATATGTACCATTTGATAAAAAAGAACTTGTAAACATTGGTTTTAAAACAGTCATATTTTGAAATACATAGAGAATGGACACAAACTTTACTGAAGCATGCAAATGTACAATTCTGTGCAAAATGTTGTCTTTACAGGAAGTGCAATAGTATTGTAAACTGTAATTAGATATAATCTTCCCTGTTTTAATTAGCTATTAACATTATGTAAAGATAAACTAAAGCATAATGTGTCTTTTCATTATCACATAATTGTTATTTTAATGGTTACATTACAAGCAATATAATAATATACATACTTCCACCTCTCATATTAGTGAGCAATTATTTTGAATTTTTTATTATAATTTACCCAGAGAGATCACTGTATTAATGCCACTATTTTAGTATAATGATGACCATGGTTTTGAAATCAATATGATAGCCTCAGGGAACAATGTAAAGTAATAATGAAGAAAATATTTGTATTATATGCCAGTCTCCATCCCATTACATAGACAAAAGAAGTTTAAGGAAAACATGTGGGGCTGCTCTTCCTGCTGCTATCCTGAAACAAGTCAAATGCGTATGAAACCAGTGGTTATTATTTCAAGAACAGGTAAACTTTTAAGTGATCTAGAATTAAAAGCTTGAAAGTGAAACTGGAATAAGCCTTCCCTGAAAGCATCATCCGCAAGCACCATTCAAAACTACACCCAGAAATACTGCCCAAAATACTCTATTTCCCACTGATAAACAATGAACCGGCCTTAGTTATTCATTCATTCACTACCTTTCTCCTAACCATGCAAAGTAGTGTAGCTTGGCAGGAAGTCACTGGTGCTTAGACATGTCTAATCAGTACATAAAGCTTAAGGATATACTGAAAATATCCTATATAAAGTTAAATGAAGTTTCGTATCTGCAAGCCACTCCATGAGCAAGTCTCAAAATATTTCTAGGAGTGAGAAGGCTCTGGGATGCCACTGCAGCTGCGTCCCTGGCAGGATCTGTACAGTGGAGCTGAAATCCAACTCTGTTGAACACTGTGCTTTCTTGGAAGAGGACGTAAAGGCAATTTAAGACCATGAAATAAGCCCAGAGGAGTTAAGGACCACTGCTTTCTTCTACTCCAAATATGAAACATATTTCAACAGTGTCATCACTAATATAAAATCAGAGCGGCACAGAGAGCGTGCAAAAACCCACAACCACTAAGCTCCAGCAAAGACACAATTCTCCCTTGATAAAAGAAAAAGCTGCACATGACAAACACTAGTCACATTTCTTAATGGACTGGAGAGAGGTGTGGAAACAATGATAAGATGGGTAGACACAGGATAGGAAAACAAATAATACTTGAAAAAATATAAACTAAAGTCCTTCTTTTAGAGGAATACTGCTTTGCAAATACTCTTCAGATTATTTTCTTTCCTTAATAGTTTGACTGATTGTAAAATGTCATGAGATTACTGCTAATTTCATATAGAAGGGAATGCTGAAAAATTATTGTGTTTGGCTGAAAACAGGTTATAGAGCAGCAGAAATTGGTTCCATTTTGCAGTTCCGGACCATTCCAACCCCACATTAGCACTCTGAGAGATTGAAATGCCTTCACGGTAAATGCACAACATTCAAAAAGCCCTATGGGCATGAATTTCTGCACAGCAATAGCTCCTCCTTTCCCCCAGTGTCCTTTCCTCAGGGAAGTCAAGTTGTAAAAAGGAGATAAATATTCCTTGCTTCACAAAGGTATTTTGAGACTTAACTGATATCTGCAATTTTTTCGGAAAAACTGATATCTGCAATATTTTCAGAAATGCTCTCATGGAATATGTTTGGGACGCTCTTCAGAGACAGGAGCACTAGCATCTCTAATGAATGTACTTCAAGGAAAACTCTGAAACAACATATGGAGAGCAAACTGAACACAGAGCACATATTTCTGACATTTATCTTTGTTTTTATTGTTAAGATAAAAGCATGCTGTTTGTTTCTTAGGATTTCATCTGCTATCACTTTCCTTTCTCTGTGTCTTATTCTACAGCAGTGACATCATCTGCAGCAATTTTTAAAGTTTTGCAGCAAATCCTGTGCTTTAGAAGTTTTAATGAGTCATGTAGAGAATATTAGACAGGGAGTTCATGCCTCCTTTCTGTAACCAGTATGACTACAGCAGAGGGGATATGCTTGCTGGGATGACTGACTTCTGAAAATAAAAACCAAAAAAAAGAAGCCTTCAAAGACCAGGGTGGGATAGCAACAGAAAACTTGCAAAGAACAAATATGAGCATTTAGAAACCTTTTCTTCTATTGCAGTTGCATGTTTACTGAATACTAATGTACTGGGTAGGGTTGCTCAGGTTCTGAGATGAATGGTGTCTCTGGTATGCGGTCCCAACTATACTGAATGATACTACAAACAAGAATTGCTTACAAAATCTTGAAAATAGAATGGTTGAATCTTCGAACATCTGCATAAAAAAGTATTCCTCTTCACACTCAAACTAAGCTACATGCTGATCAATATCCAAGATGTCAGACAAACTGTTTGAGGACACTCCTCAAGATTCATAATAAATCCCCACAGTTGTGGTTACGTTTTTCCAAACTGTTATAACTTCCATAACCTGCTGAAGTTGTAAATGAATGAGAAAAAATGTAGATGCTGCTCTTGTGCATGTTACTCTTTAAATGCATAGCTGCCTCACTGTTAAAAGCTCAGAGAATTTGAGTATCACAAGAACTCTATAAGATGTACTCAGAGATTGTTTTCTAAACACAGGTTGTAGCATATCCCAATAGCACATCAAGTTCTCCGAGAAGCATGGCTGTGAATCCTGAGTTATCTTCAAAGACATGTGCTATAAATCCATGTGTGCACATATATATATATATATGTATATATCTGTACAGTTTCACTGTTTGAAATTGCCACCTGGATTCTTTATATGGGATACTTGATAACAGATATATAAGTTAAACAACACAGAACCTCTGTTTTGTTTTTATATGAATAAAAATACGTATTGAAGATGTGCATAAGCAAGTGCCGAGTTAACACTGAGTTCTAAATTAATTTAATGAGACATAAAATTTCACCATTTTTCCCCAGTTTTCCTCTCACACAGGCTTGAATTCTTACCAATTAAATTTTCAGTGCAGTATTTGTTTACTAACCTTTCTAGATTCTAAGGTAAAATATTCCAACATCAGGTCAAGCTAAACTGTTTCTACATTCAAATGGTTTGTCTTTTGCTGTGTTGCCTGCTTGTTCAAAGCTTTAAGAAAACAATTTTTTCTAGAAATCATTCAGTGAGATATTTGAAATTAGTTCTCATACACCTTTTCTTATAAAACCTTTTCTAGTAAGTTTTACTAGCCAGTGGGTGGACAGACATACAGAAATTCTTCTCTATCTGAAGCAACAAATCACTTTAGTGTTTTATTCCCTACCTCCTAAAATTGCTATTCTCACTTGAGCAGCAACTCTGTAGCACAAAATCTCCCAGTGCATTTCATGCAGTTTGATTGCAGTATATTGTCTTTTGCTAAACACTGTAAATATGGCTTAGTGCACTTTAGGGAGCTTCCATTAGAAAACCCACAGTTACCAGTAAGTGACAGGTATCATATTAAAATAATAGCAACATTGCATTTTTTTTCTAACCTATTTAATATATCTTAGAAAAGCATTTCTGCATGGCAACTGGTTATAAGCACAGACTTTTTAAAGACAGCTATTTCAGTTGGCAGCAAGGTCAAGTTAAAAAAAATAGATTAATTTATAGATTTTTTAAAAATTAGTTCTGTTCCTTTAAAATTTTAATCTCATTTAGGAAAATCAAGGTCTATTGTAAACACTGTAATCTGAAAAATCAAAAACACTGAACTGTGGAGATGACCCAGTGATGCCTCTATGAACACCAAAGGTTTCATTCAAAGTCTATGCCTCTTCTCATTTTCCTTCCAAGACTTCTGCCTTTGCAATCATAAAATATCTTTACCACCAGCAGCAAAACTGGAACCACTGCGATGCACAGTGCTACCAGGGCTGCTAGCATACGACTCAAAGATTTACATAATCCTTATAAAATGTTCTCAGGATGCAAGAAAAGTCAAAGCAGAATCTCATCTACGTGTGCAATCCCAGTGTTGCTCATGAGAGATGTCAGCAATACTCTCGTGATCATAAAAGCAGCAGAATACTTAAAGGACAAGATGGGAAAGGTGTGTGTGCAATTATGACAATACCAAACACTGTATAAAGATTTAACGTACAGCTTGTCAGGAGTAAAAACAGATTCAGTGGCACTTAAATAAGATATGTTAAATCAAAAGCAATAGATGTTGGATTAATTCAAAGGATATGTGAAAATGCACAAAGACAAAGTAGGTCCTGATTATGTATTTCTTGACTTACATCATTTGGTAAAAACTAATCACTCCATGGCTAAAGTCAGCAACCATCACAGAATCACAATAGGTCTCTGAGCCCACACCAATCTATATGCAGCCACAGTTTTATCACAAAATACTAGCTAATATTGATATTTTTAAATAAAGTTTCACTTCACTATGTAATTATTGTAATGTAGTAGGAGCTGTGTTCCTTAACAAAAGTGCTGGTGCTTTGTACAGAGTTTACTGGCATGTTAATAAAAAACGGACTTCTATTGAGTTCCATCTGCCTAATAGAGAAAAATGTTCATCTTAATTAGGAAAATCTTCATAAAGATATATAAATGCAGTTACTAATGGGCTGCAGGGAATAAATCTAGGACACTCAGGAACAACTGGTGTTTTACCAGGAAATGGAAGAGTGAATATAAACCCCAAACCAGTTGTTAGCTGTCCGGTGATTGATCACAAATAGCAATAGATGTGGAGGTTTTAAGTGTTTTATAATGAAAAATCTATTTATTTCATTAAGGTTTCATGCTTTAGACCCTTGTTTTTTCAGGTCATAAAGCAGTCTTATCTGATAATGAAACTATTTAAACCCTCCATGAATTAAGATGGGCAAATCAATTAGCATTTTTTGAAGGAATTACTTTATATAAAGAAAGAATGGAAGTGCCAAGCAATGGTTCAAGAAAGATCCACCATCAAGCATTTGAAAAATGGTCACTATGTCAAACATATATTTTGGGGTTTGCTGTGATGCTCACAGGCTGTTGAGAACCTTTTGCTGACTTTATCGGTGCAGAAGCAGACGTTACATCATCATGATAAAGATCATACCAAAATGTAAACTGCAATTCATTTTTGTCCTTAAAAATGTTTCAACAGGCATTATATATTTCCTCTGTCAGTCTGAATCAGTTTTTCCATCACTTTCTTCTAAGGGTTCTGTAATTCAAAGATGCTGATATTCCCTAACTCTGCTTAATTTCCTTTCAAAAATGAAATTAACTTTTACTCAACCTCCAGAATTTGGGGTTTCTTTAGAATAAGCATGTTAATACAAAGCACTGATGGGAAGTACTACTCAAGTCAAAAAATCTAACTCTCTAAGCCAGATTCAGTGTCAATTGTTCACAGCTGCCCAATGAGAAACTGCTTTCTGCAAATATTACCTAACACTAGCTAAGGTTTTGTTTTTTCTCTGAATGTCCTTGACAGAGAAACTAGTACATGTATGTAAGCAAGTGCAAAAGTGAAAATAGCATTACTATAATATTTCATTCAACCTAACAACCAGAAATAAGAAATATGGCATAAAACTCTGATGTTCTGGCCACTGACAGCTTTACTACCTTAATTCACAGAGAATATCACCAAACAATAGAAGTTGCAGCTACGTGAGCCTCAGAGAATGTAATTTCATTTATTCATTTCAATGACATTTTTACTAGACTACTGCTTCATGCAGATTAGTCAGAGACATCAAAAACCACTTATTAGCTGAGGTGAAGCTGTGATGACTGCAGTTGTCTAACAGTGTCAATCCAAACTTTAGATTAATATAATTTGCTAGCTCTAAATGACAGAGATATAATATAGATCTCGTATATCACCAAAGTAATAAATAATTAGTGAGCAGAACTGCGTGAAATAGCAGGTTGAGCACATCCCCAAATTTTGAATCTTATTCCAGAGAAGTCAGTGATCAGAATGATCCATCTCTCTGCCTCGAATGATAAAACAGCTTTCTCACAAGCTAACACATAGCACCATCTGGCACAAACAGGGAAAACTAAGAACTTCTGGAAGAGAAGCACAAAAGCAATTTAGTTTCTTCAGAATTGTCCAAGATATTAACAAAAAACCTTCAGAAACAGCCATCTGACTGCAAATGTGGCTCAGTGAACCTGTCTCCTGTAGAAATGCTTGTATAGCTAATAACCTCAATAAAATGTTGAATTTAACTGAATTGTTTGGGCATGGGGTGGGTATTGTCAGAGTTAGGACAGTGTGTGTGGAAAGTCAATTGTCTACCAGACTGGCTGGGTTTCAGAACATTATCTCATGTCTCTCAACAGGAATTTTAGGAGCTCAGAATGCATCTCCTCAGAAAAGATCAGCAGGCTCTTTTCAGTAGTTATTTATAAAAAGAGCGACTACAGACACCAAGCTAAGCTCTGCTTTGAGCAGTATCAGCACAAACATTACTGCCTGTTCGCTGGGGCAAAACGTCCTCCACGTGCAGAGCCGCGGACGAACGACACGCCGAGACGGGTTCAGTGTGGGTGATAGAGCATCAATCTAGGTGTGTGTTTATTGGTCCAGGGTACATATATTTATACAGACAATGATAATTATTATGCCTACTAGTCACTAGCTGATTGGCTTAAGCTCTAAAGGTCGTATTCGCACGGTCCACCTACTTGCAGTTAGCTAACAGCACAAGCTTCTCATAACACTAAGTTTCTCATGTTACTATTTCTGATTCCTCTTGACTTGTTTTCGATACACAACAGTACCATAACACAATGTTTCTCAGACCACCGTTACCCTAACACTGGGTTTCTCAGACCACTATTCCCAATCCCTCTCAACCTGTTTTCGACACACCACGGTACACAAGGCCGAAGCGTCCTTGACATTCCTCATGTATCAGCAGCGGCGAGCAGCTGCAGGCAAACCCTAGTGAGGCCCAGCATCAGCGAGGCAGCATCAGCCCCTAGAACAGGCTCTGACTGTACAACTGCTCGGTGGGCTCGGGACCCTTGTCTCTGAGCCATTCTCCAACATCCATGTGCAGTGGGGCAGGAAGGGTCTGGCCACACCATCAGCCCCCAGAGGGGACATGGAGCTGTGCCATCGGAGGCACTACTCAGGCATACAGCGCTGACTTTGAGAAGTTTGTAGTATAAACAGAAATGGAGTCTGCAGGCTGGATAACATTAGCCTGTTTCACTGATAGTAGCACAGATTTATTCTATCATTGCTTTTTGAAAGTGACTTTAAATGCAGACTGTTTTCTAAATGATCCTTAAAAGACACTCCTTTCTTCCTCATCACCTTCACCTAAGGCAATAACATCCAGTAGCATTGATCTATTTGCTGCTAGTTTTCATTAATTTTACCCTCCCTAAGGGTGGTGCAGCTTTGGTGCCAGCTAATTAAAACCTATTTAGGGCTGTTCAGTGCACTTTATCAGGCCAGAATTAGCTCTGCTGCTTTAATGAAGACTACAGTTTTATCTGTTATTACCAATTAAATGTTGTTATATCATATTGCATTACATTTCTAACGCATGGCAAAGACATAGATGGCTTTAGAACCACTTACCTGGACAGAAGTATGTACAAAGATGCCACATTTAGTAATTACCTAATGTTTCTTTAAATCCTTTCACTTGACTCAATACATATAATATACCAAAACATTAGTGAAGTACTAGAAGAAGCTGCCAGCTTTATGCTCCCTCTAGGGAAGTACCAAGTAAAATGCATTAATGAAAAATTGTGAGTCTGGTAATGAATATTATTTATGTACAACAATTATTCAAAGTGGATGAGCATTCACCGCCTTGAACTCAAATGCTTCACTAATGAAGACTCTCAGAAAGAACATATGTCCCCCAGATTCATAACACCGCATGCAAGGTTAATTCTCCAGCCTGGATAGCCCATATCAGAGGGTATTTTGTACTGCTGTAGAATTAAAAAATGCTTCATTGCAAAATAAACAAACTTCTTTGTTGGAAGTTATTTAGAGGCAATTCATGTTTCTTCCATGAACCAATAATAAGTCATTTGTCAATACCAAAGCTGTGGGTTTTGAACCTGCACTCAGTGAAGTCAGGGATGAAGCTCCCATGTCAGTGCTGCAGGACCAGAACTTTTCTGCAGCAGAGAAGTGACTGCAGCATATACCTGTTAGCTGCTTCTCATAACATCCTTCAAAACTCATGCACTGCTAAGATGAAACTAGTGAAAAGTCCCACTAATTACCTAAAAAGATGGTACATCAAAGAGTAGAAATAGAAAGCTCATTAAAGGCTTGACAGACTAGAAATCTGTTGCAATCTTACTCTGCATTAGTAGCATACACTGTACGTAAGGACAGTATTTTAGGATTAAACCAAAATAGATGTGGTTACAATCCACTGAGTACATTTTAAAATATGAGTTGAACTTGGTTTCCTTCCAGAATTTTTGCTGGGAACATGCTGAAACAGACCTCTGTTCAATCTAATACTGCAAGCAAGAGTTGATGTTTCTCTGAGGAACTGAAGGAATATTTGGCTGAGTAACCTGAGTCTGTCTCAGCATCATAATAGTCTGGCACAATGTGTGAAACTATTTTCATCGCCCACAAATCTCTTGTGCTCTCCCTTTATTCCTTCCACAAATGCCACATACCTCTAACAGCCTCATGACCCTCCCTAGAAACACCAGATGGGTCCTGTGAATTGAAGATGTTACAGAAAATGAAACAGTTTCCAAATGGAGGTCCCCTGGTTAGTAGGGAACTGAGGGATGTTTTCTTGTGATGCAGAAGGTGTCGGCTGGTGACACCTCAATTGTTTCCCTTGCTTCTGGATGACAAGTGCACTAAATGATGTTAAAAAGTACTTAGTATTTGATGTGGAAAAGTAGAACTGAAATGGAAAGTTGCAGTAGATACAAGGATGTTACCTGGTTGCCACTGGGAGTGGTAGTTTTTTTTCATAGTGTTAAAGGGATGCATGTGCAAACGCAATGTGGTGCGGGTCATGAGGCAGGCTTTTTACAATTTGCTGCTGTTCACAATGTGAAAAATTTAGTTGTAACAGCTTAAGGAGAAATAAATTGGCCCACTTTGACATTAGACTGCTTAAGAACTTTGTTCATAATCACTGGGAGAATAGAAGTTCAATCTGCCTTTGACACAAAAAGAAGCATTTGTATTGTGTTAATTGTGTAATAATAAAACCCTGAGATGTGTTAATTTGTTGAAGAGGAATGGATTAGGCTGGAGGTGAGGATACTTTGACACTGGATTATAAGATTTTTTGATAGGATATGCTAAGGGCTGGTCTCACAATAAGGATTTTGATAAAGTATTGTAAAGTCACTGTGACCTGACTACCTATTAACATAGAAGAGTCGTAATTATATAAAAAAAAAATATGTTTAGCAATGCAAGAATGCACTCATGACCATATTTAACTTGATTAATATGTAAACAGGATTACTTGCATTATTAGAGGTCATTTTTGAAGAACAGATCTTGTGTATTTTCTTTCTTAGCCTCTGTTCATCAGCTTGTTCAGTTAAACTAAAGAAGCCATGATAATCTTGACACCTTTATGACATACAGAAGCTCCCTCCAACTCCAGAATCGCAGCAGCAACACATGCACATGGTGAACAAGCTCAGGGGCAAGTTCCTCTGCATGTTTCAATAGTTTAAAAAAAAAAAAAAGGAAAAATAAACTCTAAGTTTTGACATTTTAATAACAAAGTGAATCAAGGAAGTTTGAGAGAACAAGCTCTTCTACTTCAAAAGCTAAGTCAAAAGTTCAGACTAAGTTAAACTGTCCGTGAATATCTGTATTTTTAATTTGGTCAGAATAACTATAGTCCTTCACAACTGCAAATTCATGATTTGCAAATTCAAAAATTAATACTAAGGCACAGCAGTGATCTGGAAACTCCTTCCTAATTAGCTCCAGTGAGTATGCATGACAGGTGCTATTTCATGCCAAAACACAGAAGATCAGAATTTTTGCAGCTCAGTTACAAAATCCTGAAATTTGTGGTCTTAATTCCACAGATCTAATTTCTGCTCTGAACATGCTAGCCAAAATAGTGGCCCTCACACCTTCATCTCCTTACAGCCCACACTTGAGCAGCATAAACACACACCCTCAGGCATAGAAAACAGAATTTCAGCATAATTCTAGTAAAAACCTAAATCTATTACGGTATCACTGATAATCCATTTTCACCAAGAAATAGAGATAATGCATATCCCTGAGGTTTGTGTTTGAAGAAAAGCTACAGTGAATCTCAACAGAGAAGAAAATACAATATCCTGGGGTTGTGAATTTGGAAATGTTGTTTGTGTAGGATTATCCTCTTCAAATAAAATGTCAATTTAATCAATAGTAAATTGAGCTGAAAAAAACACACAGCTTTGAAAACATTTCAGGAAGACATCCAATATTTTTGGGACTCAAGCCAACAGAAATGGAAAGAACAGAAGGTAGTGTAGGTGGGGTAAATGGGGCCTAGCTGCTGCCTCATCAAATGCTTATAACAGTCAAAACCATATAACAATCCATTAAAAACCTATCTGGGGACTCATGTAGTAGCTGGCATCCGGCATGGACCTCTCTTATGTGTCTTTTGTCAAACATTGCAATTGTTCTTCACATTTAGGACTTACCGGTCTTTTCCTGTCTCCTTCTTAAATACTGCATCACAGTAACTCATCCGCTTTTCTGTTGTCACATAGATTTTGGCAGTTGGGTAGCTGTCAACAGTTTTCTTCAGCATGTTGTACACAATGCCATTTCCATCCTTCCTCATATTTCGAAAAGGTCCCCAGATCACGTACACAGTGTTGTTGGTTTCTTTGAAAAAGTACTCAGGATTCTTGAGTAGGAGAGGCACGCTTGTGTGAGAGACCACTCTTATGGTTGTTCTCTTCCCAACATCTTCCTCATAGCCCTTTGTAGGAGCATTGTTCATCCTCCATATGCAGGAGGACTTGTCTATCTCGGCTCCCAAATTCTGGCCAGCCATCTGTCCCGAGTTTGAAACAATGGCGCACAGGTCACAGTCAAGTTGCAGAGGCTGGAAGAAAGAAAACAAAAATATACGGCAAGTCTTTCTCTAGGAAACATGAAGACTGAAAATTCAGTTAAAAGAAAGATGGGCATAGTCCAAAAAATTGATAGCAATGCTTCTCTTTAAAAAAAAAACTAACAATCCCCATGTAGTATAGCTGGTAGAAAACCCTACCACTGCAAAGTTCTGAATGCAACCCTTTTTAGTAAAATAAGCAATTCCAATATGTTACTTTGTTCTCCACCTTGTAAAATCAACTATAAAAATAACAATTTTTTTTCCTCTAAATGTTACTCTTTCCACTAGAAAACAAGGAAAGAAAGAAGAAACAGAAAACAGTATTTAGATCAATGCTGCCTTCTAACAAGGTGTTGTCAGCAATACAAAAAAAAAGTACATAAAAAGCAATGCTGGAAATTTAGCTATACACTGTGTTTATGTGTCTGAATTAATAGTACTAAAATTTGTGAAAGAAGTCAAACATGAGATATAACTCTAAAAAGCAATCTAGTAATATGAAAATCCTGCAATTGGAAAAGAGTTGTAGACAGAAGAATATGTTGTTCTCTCCAGAGAACAGTTATGACCTAAGAAAAATGAGAGGCAGATGGACTGGTGACACGTGAGCTTAATCCTGTGCAAACTGAAGTTGAAGACAGTATTTCCTGAGCACATTCTAGGGTAGTATTTCTCCAGTATGAATCGAAAATAGGAACAGTTATCTGTCTAACAGAGATACAGGTACCTATCTGATGTTCCGTTTGTCAGAGTATAAATAGTAAATGTCTTTTGGTTCTTTTGTAACAACAGACAAAAAGGAAATGACCTGTATTTAAGTTGGATTGTATGAGAAGATTGTTTAGAATGTAAACCAAAGGAAAACTAGATCCATCAAAAAGACCTACAGAAGATGGTCCAGGCCACAGATAATCTACAATTTTTTGTATGGTAACAGACTTGATCTTATGCCATGCTTCCAGCTGGGAACCCGTGACTTCAGTTTAATGTTTGCTACGAATAACTTCCTTCATGTTCTTCAGACATTAACCTGAGAGGATCCCGGGTGTTTTTCTGATTAGACTTGTGGTTATGTCCCTTCAAAATCACACCTCATTTAGCTGATGTGGCTGAATATCTGGGCTACATTTGAGCGCTGTAACCCTAGGACATGGTAGCTGACAAAACACCAAGTTTCTCTGATAATGGTGCATAATATAAGGACAAGAAATAAACATATGAAGTGAGCCAAAATATAACAGCTAAAATATCTCATCTTTGGGTGACAAATATTGTACTGAACTAAGGTGTATCCTGCAAGACTTCTGCAATAAATCTCACACTTGCAAATGTTTGATTTCTCTATTATGATTTGTTTGATTTCTCTATGTGAGTGGTTCATGAAAACATTATTTTCTCATTTTATCAGGAGTTAAAGATGTCTGACTGCATGCAAAAGCATTGGCAATGTTTCCTTTACAGAACCTCGTGTATTTTTTTTATAGCTGTTGTAGTTTTAGAGAGCTGTCCTGCATACTGCTCTGACAGCAGGGATGAAATCCCAGGAGATGCAACTGAACACAACAGTCTTTCTGTTTACCGCTTAGTTAGAGAAATCCTCCCTAAGATACCTTATGAGGACATGGCTGGGTGACCTAAACAAATCCATAAGCATAACTCACATCCTAACACGAAGTGAATTGTTAAAGTCCCAGTAGATTAATTTATAGCTTTCAGGGTGAACTTTCAAACTAACAAATGCTGAATATGAAACTGCTAGATAGGAAAAGCCAATTTGGTCAAGAATCCAGTCCCATTTAAATCTGTCTCAACCTCGGTGCTGGTTTTTGGTTTTCGTTGGTTGTTTGGTTGTTTTGTTTTGTTTGTTTTGTTTTTTTCTCCTTCAGGATATTCTTCCTTCTCCATTAAAATGGAGCTGCTCTCTTAAATTTGGAATTGTTTGATTTTCTGACCTTAGTTAGAAATGCATTGCACATTTTCTATTCACTGAGTGTAACTGTTCTGCTCGAATAAACTGAGTACACTCACTCCTGCAATTGTGTCCCCTGGTTTTCTAGCTCTTTTGTTGTGATTCATTTGTCTTGTTCCAATTTATAAAGCACTTTCATAATACTGAATGCCTGCAATAGGTCAACATATAATCTGCTCTTCTTCAATAGAGGCAGAGGCTTAACCCCTCCCAGCCCTATCTCAGAATAAATATTTTTTATAATGTAAGAAATTTTACATGTCCTAATAAGCATTTTTCCCAATAGAGATCCCAGAGAGAGTTAGGAGACTGGCTGACCCATGACAGACTTTCCACTGACTCCAGAGTCATCCACTGACTTCAGTATCTTTTTGCATCGTATCTTCCTCAACATATGAGAAAACACACATCAATATGCATTCACTGAACCCCCATAGAGAGACAGGCTGTCAGCTTGTGGTGTTGGTTTATAAGTGCCACAGACAAAAGGGGCAGTCTCAGTAATCCACATACAACTGCCTTCTCATTTTCCCCATTTAACAAGACGTTCCTGTTTGTTACTACACCCTAGCTCCGATATGGTTGTCCCAACATTTTAAGACTCAAAAGCTGCTAAAATGTAGTTCCTCTGTCAGGTGGCTCCCTAAGGAGCTATTCAGGCACAGGGATTTGGGTGCCCAAGGTGCCAGAACTGGGAAGCACCTGGGTGGTTGTGACTTCTACTTCTGCTACTGAACTAGGACACAGCTGACAGCTCCTTATGACCCTGAGGAGTTAGTGATGTGCTGTAGTCTCCCCTCACCTCATACTCTGAGGTCCTACATCCCTCACACCCTTTTCCCATACGCAGATTTCTGGCTGCAAGGTTGCCCATGATAGCCTTAACCTGCATAAGAAACCATCACTTTTCCATTTAACTTGCTCTATTGTTTATATTAAGGATAAACAGAAGCAGAGAGACATTTTTTACACACAGAAACCAGAATACAGAGAGATGAAAACTGGAGAATTGGAGAAAATGTGCCTTCTTGGTGATCTGTTTTGTAATTAACAGTAACTGATTACAGGTGTCCACATCACAAACGCCAGGATAACAATTAAACACTAACTCATCATCAGCCTTATCAGAGAAAGCAAAAATGGGTCTGGCAGGCAGTCCAGGCTGCCCTCTCATTTGTAGAGATGGTCCAGCAGCAGTGGGATTGATACAGATTGGCAGGACCATACGGAAACCTATGCTGTTAATGTTTAGGCTTTCTGGACCAATGTCCTGGTTTCGGCTGGATAGAGTTAATTTTCTTCTTAGTAGATGGCACAGTGCTGTGTTTTGGATTTAGTATGAAAATAATGTTTATAGCAACAACTAAAACATCAGCATGTCAAGTAGTGCTTATCCTAAATCAAGGATTGTTCAGTTTCCCACACTCTGCCAGGGAGCAGGTACACAAGAAGCTGAAAGGGAGCACGGCCGGGACAGCTGACCCAAACTAGCCAAAGGGATATTCCGTACCATAGAATGTCATGCCCAGTATATAAACTGGGGGGAGTTGGCCGGGAAGGTGGGACTGCTCCTTGGGCTTCAGTGAGCAATTGCATTGTGCATCACTTGTTTTTCTTGGGTTTTATTTATCTATCTTAAATTATTATTATTATTATTATTATTATTATTATTATTATTATTATTATTATTATTATTATTATTATTATTATTATTATTATTATTATTATTATTAAACTATTCTTATCTCAACCCATGAGTTTTACTTTCTTTTTTCCAATTCTCCTCCCCATCCCACCAGGGGTGGAGGGAGAAGTGAGTGAGTGGCTGTGTGGTGCTTAGTTCCTGACTGGGGTTAAACCATGACAACCAAGAATGTCAGTTAAGGGTTTACCTGTACGTTTCACAAGATCTTCATTCACTTGAATTGCAGATATATGAGCTAAAGAAAAAGCCATAGAGAACAGCTCACGTTTTCTTCTCTTTTCATGTATTTAGACACGTATTTCACCTCTACACACCATGGGGGCTGAGCTATTATTGCTTCTAGAAAATTATTCATTTTGTCGCTGACCAGAAGAATGTAGAAGTTCTCAGCAGAGCAGCTGGGCATGATTCTGACAAATTGTCCCATCTTTTTCCTGAATGATACATTGTAACTGTTGAGGAGCACTTATATTTTAATCAGTAAAGAAAATGAAATGTCTGACCTTTTCATTTCCTGTGCAAGCTTACAGACAATAGAAAAGATAATTAAAACTGTGAATTAGAACTTGCAAAACAGTGCCGTTTCTCTAGCAAAGAGAAATAGCTGTGTAATAAAGGTCACTTATCAAACAGTTCTAGTTATTAAATCTTTGCATTTAGCACTGAAGTGGCTTCACAGAATCAAAGGTCAAATCATTAAATAACAAAACCAGCCAGAATTAGAAAAGGTCACAAGCAAATCTAACTAGAACTAGGTCACAAAGCATGATTCTCTTCCACAGAGGATTTCAATATTTGAAAACTGGTTACTTTCCAATTTGAAACAACTCCCAACCATTTTAAATGTCTCCACCAAGAGACTGAAATTCCAGCTACAGGACCATTTGTATGGGTGGGTTTCCCAGTGGCACAAATCCTGAATTGCCAAGTTTCTACAGATCCGGTCTGCTGAAGTCCCAAGCATGAATATCTCAGGCCAGGTCTCTTAACCTCTCCTCTTGTCCAACACTTCAGCACAAGTCAGTGGAATCCAACAAAACAATGTCTTGACAGACCAGTCACATGCCAAGCTTCCGTCTTAGCAGAGGCTGCCAGATTCACTCCTCAGTTGGACCAAATCTAGCTCAGGATGCATGCAGATGTAATTTATACTGATGAAAAGCTGGATTTCTCTTGCGACTTCTTATCACTGTAGGTTGGTGGTGTGCTGGCGAGCTCACTCCAACCACCAACTCTGCTTCACTCTGTGAATCACAGAACTAATCATACAGATAGTTAGGAAATACAGATTAAACTTTCCCAATTGTTACTTTGACAATATGATTGTAATTTTGTAAATTGGACGCAATGCCCATTCACTACATAATGAGGCAATTATTAGCAGCTCACCACATATTAATTTGCTCCTTTAATGTTGAAACAAATGAGATCTTTTCTTATAATCATCCTATTTGAGTGAATTCTAACAAAGCCGATTGAACAAAGCTCCAGAGAGACTTTCTTTATTTCAATGCCATTTATTCTTCTACTCTTCTTGGATGTCTTTAGAGTTTTAGAGGATACAACATTTATAATGATGCCAATAGGGAATAGATTTTGCCTTTATTCTTCTTGATGTTCATTTGAGGTCTTTGAAATGAAAGGTACAAGAGAGGCATTAACCGTCTGGCATTGTTTTTATTGCTTTTCTCTACTTTACAAGCAAAAAATGTATTTTAATTTTTCCTGTGTTTCAGCGATGATTAATCAAGCTGGTTTTATCTACACTTACTCCCTTTCTTCAGACCTCTGACTGGGAGGAAAGACTTGCCAGGCTTCTCTAAGACAAAATTCAGCACATTTAAAGAAAAGAAAGATAGTGCTTGTGTGTTCACCCAGGAAGAGCTATCAATTTAATACAGCACTCAAAAGCGCTGTATATAAATCACATTAGATAGCTAAAAACAAACAATAAAACTAAAAATTATTTAAAAACACAAGTATGATTGTCCTGAGTTTGTGGTTGTTCCCCCTTCCCTCCTGTGGTAGTGTTGTGGTTTTTAAATCTTCAGCAGTCGATTTTGTCCTAGCCCTTGGCACCATTTCCCAGCAAACATCTCTGTTTTCATAAAATCTAACGTTAAGATTTCATAAAGATTTTCACATTTTGACATTATTTTGAAATAAGCCCTATGCCAACATGCATCCAAATAAATAGAATATGATCTGCCTCTTCATAAGACTGTTCTTGAGACTCAAGTGCCTGGCATATTTTCTTTAGATGACTGTCACTGATACCTACATAAGGACTAGCAAGAAGTTTTTATTTAAATTGAATGAATTGGAAGGGAATGTATAGGACCCACATAATGGGACTAATCTTGCAGTAAGAGACTGAATAAATAACCATCACTGAAATTCTTTCTATATACACTGACCTAGTTGTTACAGAACTATTTGATTTGCAGCTCATGTTACAGCTCCTTAAAAGGCCTGTATCAGCCCTTTGCTTGAACAAGTACCTTGTGGATTCCTGATGTCAGTGGTAAAAAGACAGAAAAGGGAAAGAAGCTTGGACTTCGGGCAGAGGTTGAAACTTGCATGTCAACATCTCCAGCACCATCTAAACTTTCATTCGGCAAGTAGTTTTTTGAAACACTTTAGCTTGCTTTCTCATGGAAAGGAAAAAAAACCCACAAACCCAAACCTTCCAAACATGAACCACAGTGCAAAGTGATGCAGTGTCATCTTTCGCACTTTCAAGACAGCTCCAGTTACTCCATGCCAGCTCATACCGCTTTCAAGATACAGAAAAGCAAATGCTTACCAGAATGTTGTTGATTTTGCTGCTGCTATTGGTAACAATATAGGCAGCTTTGAAACAAGGCAAGAATCAAGTACATCTCTTGATATTGAGAGTTGAAAAGAAAATGTCTCAAATGTATGTGAGAAAAATCTGAGTAGCAACAGAGTCAAGTATATGACCTATAAAGAAGAAAACCATGTCTTTTTATGTATTGTCCTCTATTCTAATATAATGTAAAAATTGAAAAGTCAAAGATAATACCTCTTTTGATAATCCCATAAAATAAAATTCAAGTAAAACCAGGTCCACCTTGACCAAAATATTTTAACTGTTATTTAAAAATCATATTTAAATAGTTTTCTAAAATGGAACTAAAATTCTCCTTCAATTGAACATTTGTCTGTATTATGAAAAGGTTAAAGCATGGTAGTTCATACAACAGAACAGTCCTTTTCATTTTTTCCTCTTCTCCTGATTTCCGGCTGAAATTTCATTGAAACGGACATCTTTTAAATAAGCCTACACTAGTATTTTCTTCTGGAATAATAAAATATTGAAAGATCCCTGATAGCTCTATTTGTAAAAATGACTCAGAAATAGAAAGGTTGCAGAGAGTAAATAAAGAACAGGAAAAATTGTTCTCTCTCTACATGGAGGGTTAATGGAGGAAGGAAGCTGCCAGATTCAGTGTTTCAAGTACAACAGAGAGACCCAGCACAGGCAGAGCACTGCGGGACCGGTGGTCAACAGCCCTGCAGGACTTGGAGCACTGTGAGAGTGGCAGGTGAAGAAAGCTTTGCCTCGAGGCATTGCCTGAAGGATGTGTGAGGACCTGTCCTGCGCACACACTCTCCGTCAGTAGAAGCCACGTTGTAGTTTGTGTCTCAGGTGGTCGGTAATTTCTTCTTTCCCAAGGTAGGATGGCAGAAGGGATGTGCTCTTATCAACATGAATGAATATGCTGAAAAACAGGAATGAAATAAATGGAAGCAGGATACCAAAAGAGAAGAGAGGACAGGAAAAATTTTCAGAGAAGAACTGAAACATGATATTATAAGGTAGAATATAGGTTAGTGTTTAAAAGTGAAACATGTAAGGGCAAAGAGGATTTGAGAAAAAGTAAAATACAGATATATAGCCAGCAATATAAACCATGATGTTTGGGAATGAAATCTAGCAAAAGAGAAGAATAAAACCACCAGAAGATATTTGTTAAGGTATAAACTAACTGTTGTGAAGAAAGCTTTATCAGACATGCCAATCTAATAACTCAGCATCAGACAGAGAGAATAGCTTTTTTCCTTTGAACTGCAACTGCCCAAGCAGAAAACAGATGGAAACAGATACATTGACTGCAGCATATAGTACTACAGCTTGGAGGTAACCAGAAACCCTGACAATCTGTAGACATACAGACATCTACAGTTCCAGATCCACATAATTAGCACCTCTGAATGGAAGGGGGGCTGAGGGGTGTGGGCGGGAAGAAAAGCAGATTCTTCTTTGGCATATAAAATATCAGGATAAAAAAAAACAAACACGCCCAAGAACATACGTGGAAATGTTCATGTCAAACACAGTTGAGGATTAAATGCCTGATTGTTATGAGAGGGAGGCAAACTCCATCAGGCACACCCTATAGAGCAAGTTCACAGGGTAGGCACCAAAATAACATTCACTCTGAAAAACAGACTATAAAAAAAAAATAATTTTGCAGTTGTTCAAAATGGGAAACCAAACAAACTACATTAGTTCTAGAGTATTCTTAACTTCCTCCCAGTGGTTTAGCTGATGATCACAAATAACCAGAATGCTGGTGACACTCCATCTATCAGTCATTTGCAAAAATACAGCCTTTGAAATATCATGGCTTTGTAATAGTTCAAAAGCTGGGAATTCTTCCAACCAAATGCTGCTTGCTGAATTCTCAATCCAGCAAGTCATTTATCTTAACATCTACCACATTACTCACTGACCCTCATTAGCACATGATGACTCTTGAATTTTGTGCAAAATAGTTACTGGAGGAACAAAATTTAAACCAGTCACTGTCCATCAAACTTCATACGCAACTCCAAACACAACACAACCAGCTGATCTTAACTATGGCACCCCTTTTGCCACTCTACTGCAAAACTGTATTTGCAACAGTGTATTTGATATCAGCAAAAAACATTGTCACTCGATCCAGCAAGTTATCAGTATCGTAATAATATGATCAAAATATCAGAATAAGATCAAAGTATCAGAATAAGGTTTACCTTATTTCCCACAATTTTCTGTGTATATTGCATTTCTTTTCTGTTTTTTTGTACGTAGCAATAAGGAGGATAAAATTTGTTCCTTCTCTATACAGGCATATTTGCCTGGCAAATGATAAAAAACATGAGGAGGTAAAATGTCACTTAGAACTCAAAGAGACGTAAAAGGGGGGAATGTACTATTAGCACATGGACTGAATAGTGAATGAATCACAGTATGAAAAGACAAAACCAATTTCTCACATAATACCGTGTACAGCAACAGAACACAGGTAACGCAGAACACACAACACACAATCCTTCCTTACAGAGTGGACTTTAGAATTACATCCTTGAAAGCAACCAAGGCCAAAAGGACTCTCTCCATAAAAGCTGTTTTTTCTTTGCAAATAATAATATGTATCTGTTAAAAAAAAAAAAAAAAAAAAAAAGAATTCTTCACTATGAAGTTGTCTACTACAAGACTATGTATAAGAAATTCTGTGTCACATATGCAAAACATTGGTTATTCTGTAACCACTGACTTTAATTTGTATTTATTATAAATACCCACAGATGGCGGTAAAGTATATAATGTATACAGCAGATTTGTTCCAAGTTTGCTTCCTCTAATAACCTCCTATTATCAGCACTCACCATTAATCATGAGCCATTATCTAGGAACTTATTTGGCTGAATCACAGATGCAGGAATGCCTGTTAGGCCTCTAATCTAAATACATTTGAAAAAATTACATTCACAAATAAATTATGGGACTTCTAATATGTTGTTCACATCTTATTTCAGGTCAATTTATTTGGGATCTGATATGGGGAAATGATATGGAGGCAAGCAGCAAAAACTGTCAGAAAAACTACCTTGTGTTCCCCCTTTTATTTTTTCATGAAAATCCACCTAACAGTCTGGAAGCCTAACCTCTAATTTATTTTGGTTCCATGCTGTCTAGACCTATTATTTAATTTTGTCTCTCTTGGTGGTCTATCTGTCAAATTATTTGTATGCATGGAAGGAAAGTGATAAGCTAAAATGCTAATTATCCATTTTTCTGAAATTAAAAAAAAAAAAACAAAAAAAAAACAAAAAAACCCAAAACAAACTCATGCCAGGAATAACAATAAGGTTTATTACAATAGTGTTAAAACCAGTGGCATTTTTTCATTTGACAAAATAAGCCTTAAGAAGCTTTCTGAGTCCAGTGTTTTTAATTGCAGGATGCCTTATCTAAACGAGAATACATACTTGCTTCTGGCCACGTTCATTTCTTTTCCCCTCATTGGTACATATATTTACTCCACCACTTTATGACTGTCGGCTTTATAAATGTTTAAAATCTTCTGTAAAAATGTAATTTCAGGTTAAAACTTTGCTTACAAGGTCTTAGTCAAAAAACCAAATTGTTTTAAATATCTTTTATTTTAAGATATTTCAATCATTTCAGTTGCAATAAGATACAAGGTTAAGTCACCATTTTTCACATATCTGAATGTTCAAAAACTATGGCACTGGGCACTAGGACAGAACTTTAAGCTGGTTTGGAGAGTTCTGCTTAAATAATTAGGAAGATTTATTTTAAGGTCTTTTAAGTCATTAATGGAAGCTGTTGAAGCATAGCTGAATATTTTAAAACTCTGAATTAGAAGGTCTGTTTCAAATGAAAAAATCGCTGTACATATACTCTCTTCTGATTGCTTTTACATCAGTGCCTCTGTATGTACGTCCACTAACCAAATTTTAATCAGTGCAGATTTCATTGCAGGCACTAGTTTGCATCATGTACTAACACTACCTGCAATAACTTTGTACGTACTCTCAAGTGGGAACTACTGGGTTAAATGATTTTTAAATAATTCAGAGGTCATTCTGTATCAGTTCTCCTTCCTCACAGAGCTTGACAGTGTAGCTTCCGCTACTACCACATCCCACACCAGCCTCTGAGCACCGTGGTCTCTGCCAAATCTTACTGAAGTCAACAGGGCCTTGCGCAGGTCCTTGCATCATCAGTATGGAGCTCAGAACAAGATCGAGGCCTGAGGAGGTGTTGAATAATGCACACACACAAATGAGGTGGTAAGTCATGAGGTGAAGCATGTTAGAAGCAATTGCAAAACAAAATCTTACTAAAAAAGTGAAAATAAAAAACCCTATCAATCTTTTCTCCACTATATAGCCTGGCCTGACAATGATATAGTTGCAAGATATAAACAACACTACCTCCGAAATGGGTCATTATAATCCTATAGCTCTTCTACCTATAATTTAAATTTTTAAGAGAGAAATTGATTTTTAGTCCTTCACACTTCTTAAGGAGAAAAATACCACTGCAATATACCTATACACTGACTTTCTAGGAAAATCTATGGCACATTCATAGCCCTCATTACAGTCAAAAGTAAATCTCCCACTGTCATCACTGGAACAATGACTTCACCTAATGTCTGAATTTTGGAAAGAGAAATTTGGATTCTCATTTCATAGATGGAAAAGCTTTCTATCTGTAAACAGACTCAGCTCAACAGTAAGAGAAACAGCAAGGAAACTTCTCACGTGACATCTCCAGCCTGGGCTGAGAATCTGTGCAACGCTGGGCTCAACAAGACATACTCTACTCTGAAGAGTAAATTTGGACATGGGACTATAAAGTGAAATAGCTCAGAAAAAAATGTTCTGGGCATAATATTTGCCTGGGCAGCAGCAAAGGCCTCGCAGCTGTGATTCTGCTTCAGCCTGTGAAAAGGATGCAGGGCATTTTCTTGATGTAAACTATCTACTCACAAAGCCAGACAACAGTCTTCCTTCTTTGCATGCATACTGATATTCTGTGCTATATGGACTTACTTATGACTACTGAAACTATTTCCCCCCGAGTCTATTTCTGGGATGGAAACCTAGGAGGCCATGTTAGGTCCCTGCTCCTGCTGGCATCAAATGGGTTAAACCAGAGTCTACATTTCAACCCTGCTTGTGAGTGCACAGGGTTTGTGTAGGGTGTTGGAGATTTTTTTTTTGTTTTAAACCTGTTGACTTTAATGAAGCTTGTGATTCCTTATGTTTTCAAGGACTGTAATGACAGCAGGATCTTTATTGTCTGACAACTTAAAAAGCAATCTTACAGGTCAACACCAAAGCTCATCAGCTGCTCTGCAACTCCAAGTGATACACCAATGACAACTGTAGTTCTGAAACTTGGTGCTCTCTGATAGCATGTACCTGCTGACAACTTTGGCTTGCTGGCACTATGAATATGGCAAAATATATGTCAACTGATGGCCTAGCAAGAGAAGAGATAATGGAAGACTGACAAGTGTCTTCTACAGCAAACAGTTTGTGCCTCATTTCCTCCTCCTCCCAGAACAGTGCTGCTCCATGCTGCAGGCTCTGTTGCACCTCTAGCTATCAATAGCTCACAACTGCACATTGGGAACTGAAGAGTCCAAGTTCCACCTCACTGCCACAAAGAAGTTCTGAGGGGCTATAATGTGCAGCCAAGTAGGAAAAAAAAAATTCCACTGAAGTCATCAACTAATTATAAAATAATCATAAAAAAAAAACCAACCAACCAACCAACAAACCAATCAAACGCCCAACCAGGTTACAGCTGATGTCGAGGGAAAAGCCCAAAGGACAACAATGAATCTTGGCTTGCATAGAAATATCATTTCCTCATTTCCATGAACAGTATATATTGGAAAATTTTTCTATAGTCAAATTAGTTCTATGTTCTCTTGTCTGCTTAGTGACATTAAAAACAAGCATATATATATATATAAACACAAAACTAAAAGCAATGAGAGAGAGATGGAGAGTTTAGATTATGTATTAATTTCCTTATCAGAAAATATTTACAACGCAAATGTGAAAGCTTTGGCATCTCCACTCTCTGAGTCATACCACTGCAGAATTATAGATGCAGCATGAAGAAAAATATGAGTGTCTGTGTGTGTGTTCAGCTACCCCATCATACATGGTTTCAGACATGTAGTGCTTGTTATGGCTAAAAGGGACCAGTGGAGATGAGCTGAGGAAGGAACACTGTCCCATAAAAAAAGATCCCTTTTTTCAGGGAATGCACTTCTGTAACAGAGGGCAATTAAGCTTGAACGGCTGCCCAGAAGGTTCTAGAGACTTCCAAAGCTTGCCGAGGCACAGACCTGACCTAACCTTGATGTTAGTCTTACTAACTTATCTTACTAACGTAATCACCTAACTTCGATGATGTTGAGCAAGATGGATTCCAGAGGTTCTTTCCAACCTATTTTTTTTTTAGTAATTCTATAATTCTATCACTTTAAGAGACAAGGGGAAGTTGCATGAATTTTAATGAAAAAGACAACACACGTTTTTAATATTCATCACTGAGGGAAACCCCCTAGCCCCTTCGCCCCCCCCCCCCAAAAAAAAAAAAACAACCAAACAACCAACCAAAAAAAAACCACCAAACAAAAAATCAGAAACACACAAAAAGATTGAAAGTTGCATCATTAGTGAAAAATTGTTCTTCTTTTCCCCTGTCCATTCTTGGTTCTTTCTACTGCCTGTCATACAAAAAATCACATAGAAAATACAGCAGGAGAGAGAAACATTCCTAAAATGAAGATGGGATGATAAGACTTGATATCACAATCCCACACAGAACCTACACCTAATAAATCTTATGTCTAATAATAAAACATTATTAGACACAGTTACAAGACTGGAATCCACATTGACCTAAGATCATAACCACAAGTGCACTACAGCTGGGGTAGCACAGGGTATGGGCAGGCAACACAGCACAATTTCCTTCCTGGCATATATGAACTAGCTCCAGGACTGCTAAACTGGCTGTTTCAAACAGTTTAGGTTCATTACTTCATAGGATATTTGTAGAGACCATAAATTTTAGTTGAGTCCTCCTCATAGGTCTTCTTTCTAAGGCCTGTTAGCAATGAATACAAGGTGATATATATCCCAACATGACTGGAGACTGATGCTGTGAGTTCTTGTTACTACTTTTAGCTCTACTAACAGTGGTGTCTCCACCAGTACTGGAACATGGACAAGATGCAGAAGTGGTAGCTCTAATGGACCCTGGGGTTAGGAGAAGGGTAAAAAGAAGGAAAAAATCCCATTGATCCAGAATGAATAAATCTTTTCCAAATCAGAAGTCAAGACTGCTGTCATGTGCTAGTGACCACTGAGCAGTAAGCTGTAACTTCACAGGCTGAGGCAGAGGGGAGAAGTATGCTGCAAGAAATGGAATACACATTGCATTCCAGAAAAATGGGAAAAACTCCCATACAATCAGACCTGCAAAGCTCCAACTATAATACAACAGAATTATAGTGGCTACAAAATGTAGGATGATGAAAACCAATTCTGAAAAAGTATATCACAAGTGAATACTGTACTTATCCCCTCCCCCTGGAATAACCCCACTGTAGCAGCAAAACCATTGCTAGTTCTGTCACAAGATCCTTGCAAAAATCCTGCAGACCCTGTTTTTCAAAAGAGCAATAATGAAAAAATAAAGTCCTGTGGTGCTTTTCCTCTATCAGCCCTGTTTATGAATTCATAGCACAGCATGAAGGTTATTAAAATCCCATATGTGAGAACCACACACAGCAAAAGGAGATATGAATTGGCATTCCACAGAGATAATGCTATCTAATGGGCAAAACAAGTAGCACGGTTTCATTCTTATTCAGGTTACATTTGGAAAGGGCAAAGCATCTGGCTGCTGCTCATGGATAGCTGACCAGACACAAATCATTTCTTCTTACCTGTTGATTAATAAGTTAAATGAAAAGAGCATTGCTGTTATCTTGCTGGGCCTTGAAATTCTCAGGACACCCTTTTACCCACAAACCATTTGACACGGGGCAGATTAAATGCTATTTGGGTGACCCAGATACAGTAACTATTAAACACATTGCTGTTCCACATATGCACACTTCAAAGCAAAATGTAATTTACTGTGGAGATAACCAATACACCTCACAAATTAATTCCAGAGTCCTGCCTATCCAATAATTTAATTATTTTCCAAAATTATCAATTTATTTCCCACTTTATTGTTGAAACAAAACAGTTAACGCTGTGCTTTATTTTGCTGCCACAAATGTTTTGATCCCAAGTAGCACAGAGTTATTTTGAACAGTACCAGCAGCTGGAAAAACTTCAAGAAAAAAAAACACCACCAACAACAACAACAAAAAAAAACAAACAAAAAAACCACAAACAAACAAACAAACAAAAAACCACAAACAACTGTTTTGGAAAAAAGGTTTATGAAAAAAAATAAAAACAAACTAACAAAACATAGACATGCAGAAAAATTCTTCCCAGTTTTCAAATACTCTGAAACTTTTGTTAAAGAGAAAGCAAGCCCCGGTCCACAATTCTAAAAACATTGAGTCAAAATCGATGTCTAAATCATACTCTACTTAAGGACAACGATCAAAGGTTTGCAAGACTGTTTCTCTGTCATGCATGTATGATCAGTCATCGCAGTGAGACCACAGGTGTCTGACGGTAGTCATCACTAATGACAGAGATGAAAAGCACTCCAGAATTGGAGAAGCAAGATTTGCCGTGAAGCAACATGAGACAAAACCATCTTCTGGCAGGATTAAAATCCATATGTTTGCTTGGTACTCTGCTATATTCTTGAGGTAGGGTTTCCTTATCCATACCTCTATGATCACATACTGCTGCTCAGTCTCCCCCACTTGAACAATCACTGCTGAAATTCAGGACTGGGATGATGCTGTGAAGTTTGTGTTCAGATATGAACTTTCTCTCATTTCAGGAGTGTTCAAACTCGAGATTCTTATTTATACCAAATTATACACTCTCTCAGCTGCACCTTCCAATCTCGTCACTATGTGATAAGCCCCATCACAGTATTACACCATCTGTTTTAGCTGCTGGATACTACTTACATGCTACAATCAACATCCCTGTCAGAAATTGTAATCTATATCAATATTTTACAGAGGCAAAGGAGGGAAGACAGTGAAAAGAAATTAAGTTTCATAACTAAAATGAGAAATCCTTTATCTCTAATGACTCCTGCCTTCTAAACTGTTTTTCTTTATGCATAAGACAATTTGACTTGGGATTTGCTACCTGACTAGGATTAGATGTATACTTTGGAACAGGAGTCCCACAATGAGAAATACATAAAACATAATTTTCAGTGGCATGCCTTTCCAAATAGAGATGGTTATCCTTCCTATCACCCTCACAACTAAAGCTACAGTCAGGTATTTAATACTGTTCCATAACCAAGAGCTCTTTGGTTTGTATTCAGCATGTAAAAATGAGACTACAGGCTAAGTATTTCAGGACCTTTTTTAGCAGCCAATTCCTTCTGTTGTTGGTTGGTTTTGGAGGGTTTTTTTGGTCGGGTTTTTTTTTGGTTGTTTTGTTTTGTTTTGTTTTTTTAAAAAGAATGGCAAATAACAGATCTCAGACAAGAGCTGGATAACTTTTTGGTTTGTACTTGAGTGTCAAGATGAGCTTTGTAGATGCCTCCATGATCTTATGAGCCTTGCTTTATCATCTCACAAATGCTGATATATCTAAGGCAAAATCAGAAAAGAAATTTAGGTGATCTGTATGTGACAAATCAAAAAATGCAAACCGTTACGATCCCCACTACCTAGCACACAGACTTAGACTTGCAAAGTATCTTCTTTTACAGACTGAAATGTTTCCTTGGTAGCTCAAGTTCCACATGACACTCAGGCTAGGATCCTTCTGTGGTACCAATCTGAAACTTCCATCCCAATGACATCCAGGAATGATACTGTGTTGTAAAAAAATTGAATCCAGCAGATGAGATCAGAGAAGGGCTGTCAGAGATCCTTTTGGATCTTATTTCTGCCTTCCTGCCACCAAGTAAAAATTGACCATTTGTCCTTGGTTTTGATTTCCTATCACATTACCAGCTAACTTGCAGGATAACCTTCCCTGTTATGCTGAGACATTTAGTTTTCTTCAGGATCTTCAAAATTCTTAAATAAAAAACCTTCTGATTGTGGTGAATATTTATTTTTAATTCATCAGTTTGCTTTCTTTGGAGGCTTGGGGTTGGTTGGGCTTTTTTGGTAGAATAGATTATGACTGTTCTGAGCCTCTGATGTGGATATTGATTTGTATTTACAGCACTGTCCAAAGAGTAACAGCTGACATATGCAAACACAGGAGACCTGCTGATACTAGAGCTCAGGAACACAGTTCCATAGGCATTTCCAAGCCTCACAGAAGCATTCAAGATGCAAAGTGGATTCCTTGCCATACCACATGATGAATGAGACATCTAGTTTGATCGTGGTGCCAAAGAAAAACACGTTTATATCTGTAAATATGTCAACCTGAATTTCAGTCTTGCTGCATTTTTAATGTGGACATCAGAACTTCACTGGTCAACACAGAAATTTATGTAAACTTGAACCCCTAGGACATGATTCTTTCTTTCATTATTTTTACTATTCCTACCTTACAACAGACTGCATGTTTTTCTGGCTGTGAAGTAGTCTGTGGTTTCTCCAGTGACAGCTCATTGTCTATGATACAGGGGAATTCAGAGCCCAAATGCCAGAACTTTGTATTCTTACAAAGTAGTCAGGAACACAGAGCTAAATCTTCAACTGTCTTAAAGGGAGAAGCAAAGATGGGAATCCAACTACTCCTACTCTTGGTTGCATCTAAGAATGGTCCACCTTCACCTGGAAATTGGAATAGCTCAACAGAAGCTTAATTTCTGAAAATTTCTGGTAGGGAAACAGATTAGTGATGGCTGTCTGGAGTGCAGTGCATTTATTCCATAGTGATACCAAAATTTTATTGCCTGAACATGAAGTGAAAAGGCTGATAGTAGTGATTTTTTTCCAGATTCATGAAGGAATGACTTGTGGTTTTGAAAAGGCACAGGTACAGTGTAATTGCATTGTACAATGAGAACCCCTGCACTTTGGAGGAGGTGGAAGGTTTGGTTACCTTCTAGGACAGTGCAAACAGCCCCTTTTAAAGAAGCAGATGAAGAAACATGTTCTTCAGTGTTGGGGAGATTTTCTGTATGCCGTTATCTTCAGGTTTCAGTTCAGCTCTGAGTATACTCTGTCTCTGCACAATACTTTTGGCTGATCCCACAGCAAGTCATGTCAGTTTAAGGTTCTGATGCTGCAAAATACTTAAGGTCAGCTATTTTTTTTCTTATACTATTAGATTATTTTTGCTTTAGTCACAAGCTCACAGAGTTTTGTTCTATGCTGAAAATAAGAGGCTACCCTTGTATCTTTTTCACTGGCACTACCATTAAAAAACGTGAGGAAAATAACTCCATTTTATTTTTGCCTTGGCTCCTCAAAAGAAGTCTTACTGCATCTCTAACAAATCAGATGAAAAAAACAAAAAAAAAAAAAAACTGTGGAAAATAACTGACTTTTGTTCTCCTGACCTTGGGAAATAAAAATTCACTAGAGCTTCCCTTCATCTTCCCACTTCATTTCTGCCAAGCCACAGAACAAAATAAATATCCAACAACAACAAAAAAATCTTCTAACAGTCTTCTGAATACTTTTGGGACAGAAATCACTTAGAAGTGATGTGTCAGGGCACCTTGTCTGTCTCTTCCTCTCCCTTTCTCAGTCTAAGGATGGTATTGAAAAAGCAAAAGCACTTAAAAGTGCTGTTTGGGGCATAAAATCCCCTGCCATCCATCTCTCACTAGGACAAATTTTGAAAAGCAAAGTACTTAGAAGTCTCTTTTTGTCTCCATTTACATTATTCCCTTTCTCAGATGTGTTCTGAAATAAAAATAGAAATTAAATGCTATTTTCACTGTTTTGATATTCAAATCAGGCAAGTCTCCTCTAATTTCTTCCTTTTGCATTTGCTCTCTAACAAATACCAGTTTTGGTGTATACTTCATCCCATTTCTTCCTCTTTTTAATCTCAACATCCCCCTCCCAATTCAGGTAATGAGATTATGATGCTATAATCTTACTCTGAGCATGACCTTTGATTTCCATGGATTTCTATTCCAAAAAAGATACATCTGTTCTGCTGGCCAGATGACAGCAATATAAACATTTAGCTAATTTAACTGACGTATTAGCTTTCTAAAGTGGGGCAACCTTCACTGGCAATGGCAGTCATCTCCTGATCTACAAGTCACAAATGTGTGTTCAGTGGCAGCAAAATCGTCAATACAGTTTTTAATAACTAAAAAAGCAAACATAATCCTGAGACATACATAAAGGGTTTTGAAATGATCTTTTCACTCTATTCAGCAGCAATGATAGTAAATTCAGTCTGGGCGTTTGACTTCAGCACAGATTTAGATCAGCTGCTGAAAGGCCAGAAAAAGCAAAAAGAATAATCCATGCCCTAGAAAACTTAACCAGCAATGGAAGAACTGGGTTAGTGCAGAGAAGAGAAGAGTAAATGGAGGAGATGTGATGGATGTTTCCAAATATGTAAAACATTCTGCAAAGGATTCTCCACATCTGTTCTACGTGAGCTGGGTGGTAGCAAGAGAGATTTGGGTTAGACTTTAAGCAGCTTTCTAGCAAGTGATACACTAAAACATAGTCACAAACAATCTTGCCACATGCACAATTACAAACTAGATAACTCCTGAAGTCCTTTCTTACCCTATTTTCTGTGATTCGGTGAGTTTTAGCAGGCTGATATACATATAGAACTTCACAACTTAGCCTTCTTGGGTGACACTAAAGAAAGAAGGTGATACTCTGTGCTGTCTAACAGTCTCTGATTGAGCACCATGCTCTGCACCATATGGAAAAGTAGCTATCCAGGTATCCTTCAGCAAAAAGGCAGCTCTGTGTGTGTGTGCATGTGTATAAGTGTAACTCATGTACTAGTAAAGCAACATGCAATTTAACAAACCTTCATCACTGGATAGAGAAATCAGTAAAATAAGAACAAATCTAGTTCTCCATAATAAGAACAATGTCCAACATTTTAGAAAAAGTCAAGAATATTTCGCTAAATATTAATGGTTATTTTAAAACACTGTCATGTGCTTCTGACATTCAAATTCAAGCTACAGCAGAATGATACTGAAATGGAGGTATTCACTAGCCCATCACGGTTTAAGATTTCTGCTGAAATCCTGCTTAAATGCAACAGAAGAGTTGCAGTCAAGCTTTCTTTCCTCTAAATCTATTCAAATGTTACCTGAAGCTTTCCTGACAAACCTCTGCTTCTTGACAACAGTAGATACAAAGCTGTGTTTGAGTAAAATCTGTATTTCTTCTTAGTTTATGATAGCTTTAGGCTTGCTATCCTTTTTTTTTTTTAATTTTATTTTTTTCCTCAGTAGAGAGAATAGGAATAATTGCGGAATAAAGTACCACTCATCATGAGTAGGATGTCAATTCTGTTCTATTGTAAGCCCTGTCAAATGATAAGAAATTAGACCCTGCTTTCAAGGTCGCTTAAATAAATAATATTTTGTATGAGTTACTTTTTAAAAACTGCCTAATGTACATACCAGTCTGGAATAATGATATGTCTATACTGACAGTGGTGTTAAATGTATATTTCAAGTATAAGAATTTCTATCTGTGCAAAAAAATGTTGTTTTAAAAGTCAATCTGAGGGTGTGCATTTTCACATGTTTCTGATCAGCTCTTCACTGTCGCTTTTCCAAAATCTTTGCCATATTGTCAGCATCATCTTCATATATAGCTGCCAGAGGAAAATGGATCAGACACTACATATTGCTCAAGGGCAATGAAGCCTTGAAGGAACTTTCTGCAGAGAGTTTCTGAACACAGAGCCTAAGCCTGCTGTTCTCTAATTTCCTTGGTAGGATTCTCCCATGAAGGCAAACATTTGTTTACCACAGAGGCAGCAAAGTCCAGTGGTGAAGAAATGCTAGTTTGTGGCTATTACATTCAATAATTTATTCAAGAAAAATATAGTTATGAAAGCTATAAAAACATTGCTAAATGACTGAGCCTACTGACCTACAAAACACAGATTAAACCTGCATTTCATGTGTTTCTTGGTTCCAAGATCTTGCAAGCTTACATGTTAACCAAGTAACTGTTCCGCTTGAAAAAAACATTATGGGATTCCAATGCCAATAGCCCTTGATAAAACATGAGTGTATTGTGTGTAAGCTCTGATGCCCCCTCCATCAGAGAGGTATTGTGAATCAGTGACGTTCAGTTTACCATCAAAGAAACCCCAGCACTTGTGGAAACACACGTAGAGATTCTGCTGCAGTAGATTTTCACATCCGTCACTACAGCTGAACTTGTCCAGTGAACTACAGATTGGCCTCAGTGTATGCAGATCAATTTAAGTACTGAACAACTCTCTCTGACAGAGATCAGTCTGTCTATTCCATCTCCCATACAAAAAGCATATACCGCAGTCACACAGAGCTCACTGGAAACTGAACTGCTTCCACACAGCCACATAGCAGAGGGACTCTGTCACAATAGGAAGAAAGGTTAAAAAAAGCAAAATAAAGACTACAAGCTTGGGAAAGACAGACTGCAAAAGCTGATATGCTTTAATTATTGGCACTGGGATGTGAAAGCCAGATTCCTAAGAATTTTTTTGTGCTGTCTTTGACTTTACACTTGTAAATATGAAATGTAATAGCACAAGGTCATACTATTCAGCACAATGATGCTGAGATTTTCTCTATGACACAACCTTTGCACCACCATTCTATTTATTTACTTATTGCTTCAGCAGGATTACTCATACAGCCAAAAAGTTAGATTTATATCACCGGTAATTAAAAAAAAAAAATTAAAAAAATCCCAACTTTGTACAATTCTGCTAATGCACACAATATCATTGCAGTGAAAAGGAACAGAGGACCTCATTGTCCTTTCACACTAACATAAACCTGAAATCCTGGGTAAGCCATTTATGCCAGTGGTGGAAATAAGAAACATGCCCTGTGAATTGTAAACCACTATAGAGAAATCTAAACAAAGGAAGGTAAAGAGACTGCACAAGTTTCTGCTGAACAAGTGCTGTGTTGAGGAAAGATGATGCTTCTGGTTTATAATTGCACTCGTTACTTTCGTCCTTGTTGCTGAGCACAAAAAAATATCAACTCTGTTCCCAAAAAGCATGATACATGAGAAATAATAATGAATAGAGATATCCTTTAAACCAAGATCAACTTGTTTAAAAGACCTGTGTTATAAATTGGTGGTATTGTTAAAGGGGTATGTAAGAGTACAGATGAAGGTTAATTAGGAGAGTAATGAAACAACCCCTGTGAAGGAGCAATAAACAGCATGGAGTGGAAATTTTGAGTCTGCCTGTGTGTGCATTTTCAAATGTAGCCATTCTGAACTTCTAAACTGTTGGAGCAGCCATCAGGGCTACTTCTGATATCAAGTTATTTCTCAGAGAAATAGAAACTTTTCTAGTTTTGGAACAAATGAATAACAAATGGAGTATAACCCACACTCCCTTGGAGTCTAAACCTGATAGTGTCACCTCAAGTAGCACTTCCTTCTGAATAGTTCTTCTACAATTAATAGCCTTACTCCTGGAGAGATCTATTGCTTATGTTCATCAGATCCCAGAATACTGCAGTTTGAGGCAACATTCATTTTCATGCAGTTTTGTCTGTGCCGTGTAACATTTGCTCTCTCCCATGGGGAGAATCCACAGACAGATGCAAGGAGGAAGAAAAGGGAACAGAAGTTTAACAAGGCAGAAGGTAGGCAGGGACAGCAGAGCCCCTATAGAGCCAAAGTTAATAGACAGTTAAAAATATATACCTTGTGGAGCTTGGTCGTGGGGAGCAAATCTGAACTGACAACTTCGAATGGCAAGACCAAGACTTTGTGCTGTTCAAGAATCTGGTATAAATTCCTGATTGGGGTGGGTGAGGGTGAAGAAGGTGGAACCAGACCCTTCTCAGTGGTGCCCAGCAACAGAACAAGATACGATGGGCATGAACAGAAATATAGGAAATTCTGTTCAAACATACAAAAACTTTTATATTGTGAGGATGGTTGAACACTGGAACAGGTTGCCCAGAGGTGCCGTGGAATCGCCATCTATGGAGATAGTAGAATGCAGCTGGACAAAGTCTTGAGCAACCTGCTCTAGCTGACTTTGCTTTGAGGAAGGAGATTGGACTAGACCATCTCCAGAGTTTCCAAACCCAGAGGCAAGTACCTTGATCAACCCCAACTGAGCTACATTTACAGGAAAGATCAGTCACAAGAGCTTTTTTTTTTTAAAAAAAAAAAAAGGAAGGCTGTGTGTAGAAAAGCCTGCTTGAAATCCTCTCACTGTTCAGCAAAGAAAAAGGTGTAAGGTTGGACATATTTTTTCTGGATCTCAAGAAATGATTTGATACTGCTTCATCCAACAGATTGATTTCTAAAGTGGGAAAGCATGGCATTGAGAAAGACAGAACACAGAGCGGGTTATAAATCTTTCCATAGAGAAGAAAACAAGGATGTCTATAAAAGGAACATTTCAAGGTTTTAGTGTAGAGAATGTGTAGTGCCATATAGGTACCTACTAGAACCACTTAAGCTTCTTTTATGCCATTTGTCACCATTACAAAGAAAATGAATCAGAGCATCTAACATAAGTCAAACATAAAAATAGAAAAGGATAGTAAAAATTTTCTGCTGAGGAGAAACAAATGAACGGCAACCTGCTATGCTAGCCAGTGAGTCGTTCTTAGACACAGTGGGATAATTTCCAGTCTAACATGTAGTTTCTGTCTATGATCATCAATCTATATCTTAGATATGCAAACAGCACATAGATTAAAAAATAAAAGTCTACATATTACAGTTTCTGCTAAACTGTTTTATTATTTTTATTGTTTGCATAGAACTATCAATAAGCTGTATCTGTACAGAAAGTTGGAGAAGAAGATTCAGGTCCACAGGAGCTGACCTGAGTTGGGTGCTTCTAAATGCAACACTACAGAGAGCTGAAATCGTAGTTTTCGGACAAAATATCAGTAAGCGCTATCCAATCACTGGGCAACACTGGCAAAGTATTATAGTACCAAAACCCAAAGAGTATCACCTCTGTATCCACAGTGTAGATAATTACACCAAAACAATGAAGAATGAGGGGTAACAGTTTGTACAGACTGACTTTGTTTGGTTGTTGGTTGTTATTTTTTTTAATTTACAGTTATGTATAGGTATCGGCCCATGTTCTGGGGAACTAACCCACGAATCAAAATATGTAAAGATCACACATATCCAGGTTCATTTTGACAGATTAACCCCATATTTTACAAAAGGGTTCAGAAGGAATGATATGGTGAAATGTGAGCTCCTGAGATGGAATGGTAGCAGAAATCATATAGACTAAATCGTAAAAGGAAGGAATGAGCAGTACAACACTTAGAACTAGGAAAGGATTTGGAGGTGATGATAAATTATACACTAAGCCACCTGTTCAGTATATTTTCAATTGATGTCACCTTCTGAGACTATCAGAAAGCCCAACCACATTAGAAATACTTTAGTAAGTAGCTGGACCTCTGTTATTGGCAAGAAGGAAGTTTACTGTGGATAAAAAATACAGTAGGAAATCAACCAAAATCATGGGTTTCTGTGGTAGAAAATAAAAGGAAAAGAGAGAAAATTGGGAGGATATCATCATGTAGTATAAATGTCTCAGCTTCACTGCCTTCACTGTATACCCATGGACTACCACCATTTAAAATTTTATCTACTACAAATTGGAGGTAATTCAGCCAATACAGAATTTAGCATGTGCTTAAATGTTTTGGGCCCCATTCCAAAACACATGAAAAATCATTGTCTTTATCTGGTTTTGGATGAGGCCCCTGTTAAATATATCTGGTTCTAAGCATGAGCTGAAGTGTTTTGCTAAACAAGTATCAGAGAGAAATAAGGATCTCACAGAGGTCATTTCTGTCTCTATATAAACACTTCAGTGCTGCTAGTCTACTTGAGATACCAAGTTTTAAACAATGTGAGATGAAAGCATTTGGACACTTCAAGAACAGTTTCTGGAAGAAGCCTAAATGTAGCAGGAGAAGATATTATAAGTTCTGGGTAAGTACTGAGCTTCACATGTCCTTTGTCTGGAGCTGTCATCCTTATTTGTTATCATCTGATTGTTCATGTTCTTTGTGTTTCTGATTTTAATTCACATGAACAGGGTGTTACAGGAAAATGTGACTCCACAAATCCTTAAATAGAAAAGTGAAAAATGTATCACAAAATTCAGATATGGAGCTCAAAATAACAAAGGATCTGAAAAGCTTCTGTAATTTACATATATTCTGTCAGAGCCTGTACCAACCTAAGTTTTAAAAAAATTCCAAAGGACTTCACAATATGAGATAAAACAATAATTTTAGGCTATGATAAATGTAATTCATTGACAAATGATTTCCATACAGTTTCTAAAAGAAAGAGTTTTATAAGAATAGGAAGCTTTGTAAAAGTCTGCTAAAATTGATATAAAAACTGCAATAAAAGACAATATAATTTCAGAGTTAACCATCTATTTTCACTACTACTTTAGGTATTTTGTGAAAGGCATTCATGGTCTTAGAGATTTTTTTAATGCACCATTCCTGAATGATAAACAATCAAAAGAAAAAGATGCAACTAAAGACAATTCTAATAGAAAACTAAAATAAAAACTTATTACTAAGTGCAAGTAAAAGGTCACTTGCAGCTTATTTTCTGTCATATTAAAAAAAAAAAAAAAAGTTATACTAAAATTCATTTCCATAAAGGAGGGAAAAAAACCAAAACAAAACAAAACAAAACAAACCCCAACAACAAACTTTATTCCCATGCATCGATGTTTAATTATAGCAGATTTGACTTTAAGTCCAAGAACTACTGATTCTGGAAAAAAATACAAATAGTTCTTTAAAGATGATGTATGCATGGCTTGATACATAATGTAGACAACTCCATTCGTGATTTCTTGTCCCCATGATGACAGCTTTTTATTTCAGGTAAAATCTTAGTAAAGGGAAGGAAAATAATTGAATTATAAGTTTGGGGAGAGAGCAAGATGAAAAAAGCTGAGTTTTTCAGGATTTCTAATCCTTAACCTATCACCTGGGTTTGTATTTTGATACTATTACTAATGCTGAAGATTACCTACCAACATCAGATGTCCCTTTGATATGAATATAGATTTAGCATAAGTAAGAATATAAGAATGTACTTTTACAAGGAATTGAGACTGCTTTAGCTCTGCAAGCTCTTAGGGACAGACTGTGAAGGTGGACACGTACTGGAGCAAAGGAGGTACCTTTAGGAACACATGCTGACAAAGGCAGCTCTAACTCAGATGTCATTATGTTCTAATATCCTCCTTTTCACCCTTTTGCTCTGCAGGGCGGGTAAAGCGGACCTGGCATCTGATAACAGCAATTTAGATATACGGGCATCATATCTCAACTGGGAAGCACAGGAAACAAAGCCCTTGCTCAACCCTTGGCCATATTCATATTCATATTCAAATGAGGGCATATTTCAGAATAATGGCATCCTACTTCGAGTAGACCAGGTACAGGACAATTGTGGAGGCACAGCTCAGGAGAGCAGCATCCCTGAAGCACTGAAATAATTTATTTGTATGCACAAGACAAAAAGTCTGGATAAACCTTCTTTACTTTCCTGTCCATCATTCTCCTGTACCAGTCTCTCAATTTTTCCATTTTTATGTTTATTGTTCTTAAATGAAAAGTTCCAAATCACACAAGCAGTTAATGCCAATTAGAAAGATGCACTTTAGAATTGAAATATCTGGCTCCAGACAATATTCTTTCAAAAGGAAAAACTGATGAAATAAAATTATCTTCTAAAATAAGGGCCATAGATAAAGATTGCTCACACTCAAGGGAGAAGAGTTTTAGGAATACAGTTCTCATTAAAAAGATGTTTCATCCACACAATTATCAGTAAGCTGTGAAGAATAAATGTAGAAACAGAACTGGAAATAATGCAACATAGTGTGTAATGGAAGAGGCTGCACTGAAAACATAACTAACTTCTTAAAAATAAATAAGCAAATGTATTGATGTAACAGTACAGTTTACTGATGTAAACCCTTCAAAGCTCTGACAGCCTGAAGTTTCCTACTCTGCAGCATGATATCCAAGGTTCATTGCAAACCCCTGTTTATCCAACTAACTGCATTTCTCAGTAGTTCTATCTAATTAACAGTTTGGCAATGGAGGCGGCAATGGGGAGAATATATATGTAAATACACCAAAAATATGCTAGGGAATATTAAATGTGTAAAATCAAGCACTGAAAATTTAGGGAAGTGTCAGAATTAAGGTTTCTGTGCAGCCCTAATTGGGCAACCTTGTGTGCACGCATTATGATACTGTCTTTAATTACCCGACCACCTACTATTTTTTCCACTGGACCCCTGCCTGCACTGACTGACATAATGAGCAGCTACTCAATGCCTTTGTTTTCTTGTTATTAGTCAGTGTGTCCCCATGCCGCATTTATTGAGTGCTATTCACACCCTGCTCCAAGACTTATTAATTTCTGCCTGGGCAGTCATACAGTACCTATAGTAGCTCCTCACTTCTCAAATACCATTCTAAAGAGAGACAGGGAAAGATTGTATTAGCCGTCTTCAGCAGAAGGGGTCTGAGAAATTAAGATGAAAGGTATAAATTCAATTAAGAAGTATACAGTCGCTGATAGATGGAACCTGGAGCAATTAGGATTCTTCGGTAATTTGTATATTCAAATAATTTTCATTTACTTGAGCTATCTCTGTGAAAGATCAGTGCTTCATAAATCAGACCCAAGGGTGTCAAACTAAGCATTCAGAAAGTAAACAACATACAATTAGTAAAAACATGGCTTGATTAGATCGGAATCACACAGAAATTCTGTAACAAAGGCAAGAATAGAATCCAGCAGCTAGCATTAATGCTTAACCATGACAGCCTTGCCTTCCATTCCTGCAATGTCGTGACTCCTTCACACCTTGCCATTTCTTCAGGAAATGAGGCTGCCGTCCTAGCAACTTTCCTTATACAGTTCCAGCTGGCACCAGAAATGGTAAAATCTTGACAATGAATGAGGCTGAAGTCATCCCACTATGCACAGTCATGAATGAAAAGAAGTCTGAATGAGAAGTGGACAGGTGATTTCAATTATGGCATTTCCCAGTTCCTGAACCTTGACTTTGCAACCGTACTAGAATTATGTCAGCTTCAAAGGTAAATAAGCATACCAGAAAACCCAAGAAATCTGCCCACAGCACAAGAGTGACACCTATGTGGTCCATGGCAGGGCCAGAACCTTCCTATCCACCACACAGATTCCAGGCAGTTACACTAACACAGTAATAGAGGCAGTAGCAGAATACCACCCTCTACTTCAGTAGCCACACTATTTTTAATTATAACATCAGGATTGTTACTGGGAAAATATTTTTCCAACCAGCTCTAGTGAAAATAATATATCTTCCCCTAACCAACAAATATGTCATTAAGAAATAAAATATTCATACTAAAGAAGCATTCAAAATTTTGAGTCTAACAGGCATCCAAATTCCAAAATTAATTATGTAAACTAATTAAGATGTATTTAACAAGACAATGTTGTAAATAGCTTTTTGTGTCTTTCACCCACCAGTAGTCCTTCAGGCAAATTATTCACTGGACATACAAGCCTATTGACCTGCAAATGTAACAAAATAAAAGTCCAGAGGTCAGAATAGTGGCCTTGGACTCAGGCAGCTGGAGCTGTGGTCTGGCCTGCTACTGACCTGATTTGTGGTCTCAGGCAAATGAAAGCCTCAGGGTCTCACTTTCCCAATTTGTAAAATGGGATTGATACTTGATCTCAAAAAGAACTGCACGGACTTGTTATATTACTGTTATTGAAAAAAAATCCTCCCTACCTCAAACCTCTTCACATGTAAAACTGTGTATGAAGGTGAAGTATTTATTGTCGTCCATTTAGTTAGAGAATTATCATGTTTTCTACCAAAGCCCCATTTTCCCCCTGCGCACGGAGATCAGCGGAGTTACACCTCCCACCTTCCAGGTGTCACCCTGCAGGGACTGGAGAAGAGACGGGCAGATCAGTTCCAGGGAAGCACAGTAGGGGGAAACCTGAGGCACTGTCATGCACTCCGAGTCAAACTTAAAATGAATTAAAATTTCTTTTTGCAAAGTCCTCTTAAGTTGATGTGGATTTAGCTACTGGTCAACTCTAGACATGGTGCAAGTAAATGCGAGGATAAAGCCTTTCTCAGGTGCTCACTTCCCGTGCACAGCAGGTGCTCAGATATTAGAACTGGAAATTTGAAATAGTAAAATCTAAAACTCTATGTAAATCTATGTTCTGGAGGAATGATTTCAACTGACTATTCAAAAGTATAAATCGGTCATATCACTGCTAGTAAAACATAATTAGCAGAATGACATAGCTTTTACTTATTAATTCTATTTCTTTTCTACTACACAGGAGCTGCAGCAAAAAAAGTTATAATCAACAAAATCTTTTCTAATGACAGGTTTTTTTCTTCCATTAGCTCTGCAAAACATATTAATCCTGAAAGAATGATATTTCCTTTTAATTTTGCATAGCGGTGTGCCCAAATAAAAACGTTAACCACCAGGACATAATTTTCAGTATGCTTGTCTTACTTCAGATGTGTGTTTTCTGTTTGGAGCACAGCTGTTCATATTTCCGAACATAAGCTTCAGTGCTGTAAATATCTTCTCTATTGAGGGCTACATTCCCAAAGTACTGCACAGGGGCCACATGTACAAATTGTGTTAGTGCTAATGTAAGCTGTGTGCATGCAGATCCATGTACAGAACTTAGAAAATGTGGACCACGGACCTTGACCCCACCACTTTGCCACTGAACCAGAATTGTTCTATTTAATGCTGTGACTGTGACATAAATCAGGTTTTCAAAAGGATTTTATTCAGCTAAAAGAACTCGTTCTTGGATAAAATTTTAATAGATAGTGCAGCAGAACTGCATTAATGAAGCAAATTACTCCCAGCAACCTGGAAAACAAAATAATTTGGAAACTAAAGGTAAGATCGTCTGGGGTTTATTGCCACATTTTTTTCAACAGTAGAAGTCTGTGTTGTGTTTAGCTCAATTTCTTTACTTCTGTATTTCAAAACCAAGTCCTTTGCCTGTCAGCATTACGCAGCTGGCAGTGCTATTGCCTCTCTGCTAGAAGGTCAGAGATGCACATCTCTGACTGAGACATGGGCTTATATCCAACGCTGACGCTGCAACAGAGCGTTTGGGGGGATGTCGTTGCACAGTTAGAGCTGCCTGCCTTCAGATGAGACATTAAATCAAGGTCATTTCTGCCCATCAGTGGGGACCACCTGGGTGAAAGGTAACAATCCTGTGGCAATTTTCACAACAGTAGGACATAAGCACAATGGTCTTAACAATATTTGCTCCTAACAAATAGCTTCTGGTATCTGAGATTCTTTGGAAGCAATTGTTAAGCAAAATAATAGAAATCCATGGGACTACCCAAACCATGTCAATGATATTGCCCTCCTTACTTTGCAAAGTTTTCTCTGTTTAAGAGGAAAGGTAGCCTACTTCTAAGCACCAGAGTACTGAGTCCAAGTACACATTGAAACATTTTGTATAGATGATGTAGCATATATTTGTAAGTTTTTAGAAATATGGATTCATGAATTTCCAGTTTCCCAAAGGCAAATTTGCAACAATTATCAAATTAGGTTAGTATCATTCAGTCAATCTGCTGCTTTAGGAAGAGGGGAAAATACAAGAAACATGAGCGTATGGGAAATAAAAGCTAGTTCTGCACCATTTTCCTCTGAGTCCAGCAGTCAAATTTATTCTATGGCTGGTGACAAAAGTGGTGGTTGGTGGCCATCTACCTGCTCTGTGCCCTGGCTTTGTTGACTCCAAGGAGAGTATCTGATGAACAGACATAGGCATTTTTTAGCTTTCATAAGATCAATTTATACTGTAAGATCAAAAGCAGAAAGAAAGAATGGTACAACTACCAATGGATGTTAGGCTGTCATTCTAAAAGTGGTGAAATACCACATCATTTAATAAGAGATACAGAGATAATGTAACAGGAATGGAAGTGTGGTGTACTGCACTCGGGCAGTTGCAGAAATCAAGGATTTCACCTATTCTTCACGGACTACAATCAATCAAGAAGATTTTTTTTTTTTTTTTCTTTACTTCAGACACTGTCTGAACCAAAGTCGAGGGGGAATCACAAACATATAAAGGAATAAGATTTGATGGGGGGGGGGAGGGGGAAAAGAAGGAATCTGAATTGATTTGCAGGCAAGAAATTATAAAACATGTTTTTCATTCCAAGGAAGCCCTCAAAAGGAAATTGAGAGGACTTGCATCATTTAAGGTATTGATAAAATAGGGCTCTTCACTGTGTTAATTTGAGCAATCTTAGGCAGGTCTCAAGGAAGGAAATATGTTGCTTTATCCATTCATGTGACAGGAGAAATAAGAATGGAAGAATATCAGATAAAAAGGAAAACTGGACTAAACTTATCTTTGACCACAACTGAAAATAAGAAGTAAAACCTAATATATACATAGTAGATAGTGAAATAAAAATAAGCATACAAATAAAAATGCTGTTTCTATAAAAATAAGAATTAGGCATATACTTAACATCCATCATGGGAAAAATTCCGCTGATGTTACAATTAGATTTTGAGAGTAATTTCAGTAGCAACCTATTTCATTTCTATAACATGATAATGATTTCATCAGTAACAAATTCTCTAGGTAGTATCACAGTGGAAGGTTTAAGGATGGCACCATTAAATAGCATCCATAATTGTTACAATCAAATGCATATTACACAAAAAGGTGCATTTGTGGATGACTGTTAATGTACCAATTTGCTGGATTAGCATTTTGCTGAAAGTAACACTGAGCCTTCAGAACCTATTACCTATGGGCCAAAACTCATGTTGAGTCCATTTCCTGCTGCAAAATGAAACCTGTCATCCTTTCACAGTAGAATTTGTATTACAGCCACAAATACTACTGATTACCATTAACAGTTCAGGTATGATGGGGCAAACCACAGGTTTTCAAAATGTCACTGAGCATAGGGCTGGGTATTAACAGCTGTCAATATGCAGATGTTTCCTCACCTTGTTTTAGTCTCCTTTGCACTAAACTATTGCAGGGAACTGTGACCAGTGCTTTGCAAAAGGCAATGGAATTTCTGTTGTGAACTTGACAGAACACCAAATCTATTTAACAGCAAAGGGAGTCTTGCAGACACACGTATGGGATCCACAAAGCACAAGAACCTGAGGTTTCATTTGCAATGATACTAGGAGCAAACCTAAACAAGCAATCTAGAAACACATATGCCCTCCCAAATCACCTAGATAATTAAATAATAGACACTACCTCTCTCTAGAACACTTTAAAAAGATTATTCTATTTCAAATGCAAAAAAAGTAATAGAAATCTAGGACATTCTTAGATAGACAAATACTTCACTGCATTCAGAAATAACTAATGGTTATATAGAGAGATATCCATATTGGAAAGAAACAAAAATGCTACATTCATGAATCCTCTAGCAATTTAAAAATTCAAACAGATTTTAAGACGTATTATGTAATAATATCTACTCACTCACAGCTAATGTAGAAATGCTTGTTAGTGATATGTAGCTGCTAAAAGTATATTTATGTTTATAAAGATCTTGACAGACAAACTAGATTTTTCAAAGAAAAATAACATGCTTAGTGAGTGAAGAGAATTTACTAGAGGCATTTTTGCATTTAGTAAAGACTGATAAAAGATTGATTTTCAGGAATTCAGAATACAATTTCCTAGATAATTGTACAATTAATCTGAATGAACAAGAACTACAAATGTATATACAAATCAGGTGTTTTGAGCATAATATGAACTGCTAATTTCTTAACAGATCTGGCACTTTCTATTATGAAAACTGTTCCTCTAATGAACAAACACATTTAAACTGCAAGAATGCTACTGCAGACTGAAAAAATGATGGCCAAAAATCCTGTTTCCAAGAATAACTTAAACTACTGTAAGATTTCTCACATGGACTGAAACAAAAAAAAAAAACAAAAGCAAAAAAAAAAAAACACCCCACAAACCAAAACAAAACAGTTAAACAGTTTAGTTTAGTTCTAAAACTTTTAATTTGCCTCATACAACACACATCTTTGTGATCTTTTCCTTGTTAAATCTGCCTTATCTTTACAAACAGTCTTCAGATGAAAATAAATGGTATTTGCAGAAAGAGCGGGAAAGCAAGTAGAACGGAGAAAGTAACAAGCTGGGCGTCATCTTGGAAAACCACTACGTGATTCATCTTATGAAGAAACATCCATGCAGAGGTAACCTGTTACGTCATCTCCTGTCCTTCATTACAGCTGGATCCCATGCCAAGTTCTAGCAAACCGAAACAGTGAGAAGTGAGGAGGGGGTGGGCTTTTTCTATGGATAAATTAGGAAAAATAAGGAAGAGTTTTGCTTGATAACATGGTGATAAAGGTGGAACTGCAAGTGTCTGTATACACTAGAAGAAAGAAAAGAAGTTGAAATATTTAAGATCTTTAAAGAAGAAGGAACTAAAGAGGTATAAACACCTGTAATATTTCCCATATCTCAGTCTGAGGAAAAATTAAAGTGTTGAACTATTATCCCACCACACAATCTTCCAAGGGATGTGGGCAAAGGCCCAAGAATTGCCCATATAAAGCAGACAGGTTAAAATCTGAGTTCATGTGGAATATGGGTCGATCATGTACTAGCAGAGAGATGAGCAGCCAGCTGTTTTTTTTCAGCTCTAGATTTTATTTTTTGTATATTTAGCATACACTGAAACTAGTAGAAAAATATATGCATTATTCATGTTATTCATGGTAGACATGCACTGTAGTTTCAGTGAACAGGACTGGAAGTAATACCAGAGGAAATAGGGGCCTTAAAGGAAGACACTAATCTCAGAAACTTCAGAGTGTCACTGTAATTTTTTTTTAAAGGATTCTGTTATGATAATAGTTAGGTTTGCAGAAAATGATTTCTGCACTATTCAGATAAACGACCTCACAGAAGGCCATTTCTTCCCCAGGAAATGAAGAGTGGTAACACCCACCAGAATGGCAGCAAGCCATTTAAGAGCAAGTGGAGGGAGCTCCAAAATGCTGGTTCCTATGTGATTATCAACAGCCTGAACATAACAAATGTTTTAGATTTCATTTAGAATTTACCTTGCGTTGTGGCCAGCAGAGGTGGGAACTCATTTTAAACAGGAAACAATATCACCCCCATCCATTGCTTGAAAATGACTTCTCATCTACAATTATCTGTCAGTTATGCCTTCTCATTTTCAGCTATCACCAGCCTCCATACCCACAAAGTCCATTTCTCCTTGATTCTTGTGCTCAGCTCCAAAATAATTTATTAGGAGTTACACATGCTTATCAAAGACAGACAGAATTCATGCAGAAATTAATGACAGTCTATGGAAGTTGCTATATATCATTATATAATACATGCCAACACTGCTGTCACAGTACCTGGATTGCCTCGTCCTTTGTCAATCAGAATAAAGCATTAGTGTAGTGGAAAGATTATTTTTGTTGTTGTTCTGACAATAAAGTTTTGGCTGTAATACAATGGTAATAAGTGATAATTTATCAGGGATAGTAGATCCCCAATCATTTTATGACAGTCAATCTGGCTGTCCCCATATTACTTTTTGAACATAATTAGAAGTGGCTTGATCTAAAAATGTTATTTGCTGTTTATAAACATGAATACTTTACAAACATGATAAACCTGAAGTAGTGAAGAGTACTTTGGTCCATGCCAGCGGCAGGACAGAAATTGAGGCTAGTTTGTAAGAGTTCCAGCCTGTTCTTCTATCTGTTCTCTTCTGATAAACACTAATCATCATTATTTGCCTTACAATAATGTTATCAAATCCATCAGTCGTCACTGATACTGATGATGACAAGGCGCATCCAACACCAAGGACCAACTGCAGAAGAAATTAACAGGAGTGGACTCATCTGAATGGGGGGATCCCACAGCACAGTTTCTCTACCTCCAGGGCATTCTCCTGTGGGACTCTCTGAAGGTCTGCAATTGAGAGAATTAGCAAAGAAACACCATCTACTATGTGTTTGAGAGAATTACATTTCTCTGGCTTCTAAGTAGAGAGCCTATTTAGCCTCAAAACCACTGAAAAGGGTTTGTACTCAGCCATGCCAGTGTCTCCCAAAGGCTGCAAATAAACTTTGCAGGGACTCACTGCATTTGAGAAAGAAGTTATGCTTGTAAAGACATTGGAAAGAAAATTAAAAATGTATGTAAGCTCTGACCCGAGACACAAATTTGACATAGGTTCTGGTTTGGAATCTATTCCCAGTTGCTCTTTTGAAGCCTGCCACCAGCAGACTGGATCAATATAATGCATCATCTTGGGGCTACATTTTGAATCCATTCAGGAACCAAACCTTGTGCAGAATGCAGCTGGCTTTAGAACAGCCTCTCATCTCCTAAATCTCCAAGTTATACCTTCAAAGCTGATCTAAATGGCAATATAATTTTGGAGAAGAGATAATCTGATGATCTAGTGAAAGAAATTTTGGACAGTGCGAGACAAATCAGAGAGGAGGCTGAAGAAACAAATCAGCAGTTTTGGACAACATGCACTGGATTTAAAAAGAAAACCTACCAGGAAATAGGATAGACATTACAAATCTTTTACATGCTAGAAATAAGATGACATGAAAACTGTATTATAAGCTATAAAATGTTAATAAATCAATAAAAGTAATTACACAAAAAACACCTGAGAACAAAATGGTCAGTCATTGATCAATTCCATAATATACTGTATGTCATCAAATATAGGGTTATTGGTTTTACCTAAAGGCCAAACATTATCCTTCACCATGGTTTTTAATTTCTATGGTAGGATATTTGCCAGCTCTGATCTAAGCTTTCGGTGTACTACCCTGGAACTATTTTGGGGTAACTCCTGTGTGTGCAGTCAAGCATTTCATAGGAGTCTGAAAGCATCTGAAGAAAAGCTTAGAAAAATACTTTTCCAACTTGGTGTACTCCAGAAATTTTATTTTCTCTTTACAGACATGAATCCTAGGCACCAGTACTCAAAAGGGCAGAAGGGAGGAAGTGTGGTAGCATCACTGAACCAGGGAAATCAACAAAAACCAACTTGCACTTTGGCTGGTGCAATATTAATACGAGGCCCTTGAGCATTCTTTTCAGTCTTTAATTGGAGCAAGCGGGTTCTGCCCTCTGGAGAAATATTGATCTAAGACCTGTAGCATTTCCATCAATTTCAAATCCAAAACTCTGGGTCCTAACTACAAGAGCCTCTTAAAGACAAATTCAAGAAGCTGTACTTCAAAAAATGATGCTATTACTTGCCAAAAAGAGGACTTGACTGGTATGAACAAGGTAAAGGCAGTAATGCGCACCCCTGGGGTTGGGATAAAAATGGAGGATGAATTGCTGTTATTAAGTGGACAATCCCAAAATCACTCTAGTAATTTCTTTGCACTTGTTTTGGGAATTTCATTTAACACTGTATTTATTCATCTAATGGGTATGCCAACTGCTTCTCTGAGTGACAGGAAACAACAGATTACTGTAATCTCCCACTAGCTGAATATGAAAAATATATCAAATGGAGAGAAGGAAAAATAAAGATGGAGGAAAGAAATACTGCATATAACACAGAACTTAATTTTCTCCCCATCCCGCCCCAGATTGAATTGGTTTTCACTTCAGGGTGCAGCCCCATGGACAAAATTTACCATGAACTTTTCAACACTGGTGGTAATATCACTTACTGGTTTAGAGGTAGTTAAAAAATTATTTATGATGAGTTGACAAAATTTACAGCTACACCCACAGAAAATGTAGCTCCTTGTTACAGATACTGTAACTCTATCAAGTAGAGCTCTAAGGTGCACACACTGCCAGCACAGTAATGTCAGTAAGGGGCATGAGGCTTTTGATGCGACAGTCACACGGGTCCTCTTACAGACCAAATAACACATATTTGGTAGTATGGATTAATGTATTCAGTCAGACAAGAGAGACTATCCCAAGAAAAGCAATTACTGCTGGTGCAATCTGCATCTGCTCTAAGAGGGTCTCTGAGCTCATTTCTCTCTATGCAGCAGTTACACCAGTCCACCTGTTCCAGCGCAGTCTGAGAGCAGATAGGACAGATTAACAGCTCAAAAATGCATTTAAGGTTCACATTTTAATCTAACAAAAAGCCTAAGAGAAAAGGCTCACGTGGTAGAAACTTTCCACCAACTCAGAGAACAATAAAAAAGACCAAACTATGTATTCAATCCACAGAGCTTTGCAGCAGAACCTGTAGCTGCCAAATGCAGGCTATGACAGATGGCCATGGGAGCAAACTTGGAAAGCAGAGGCTTTCAAGGAAGATGGCTGTGGCTTTAAAACTAACTAGTAATTGGCACGATTACCAGTGTTGGGAGTCTGTCTCTTCAGCAAGTTATATCTGCTGTGTTTACGTGAGCACCCATGCACGTATGTGTGACTCTGTGTGTGTGGCTGGCACGCTGTTCCCCTGCAGCAAAGTATTAATAGCTTCAGGTCAGCTCAGTGCTGCACATCTCTGCCAGAACAGCTATGCTGGGCAAGAGCTCAAAGAGCCAAAATCGCTGATTCCTACAGCCAGCAGAAACCCCTTGTGTAGAAACAATTATACGAGCAAAATTCCATTTTCACTGGCTCTTTTTACTCTGTGGTGTATTTTATACACCAGTACAAAGTGTACTTTAGCTGTCATCACTGTATCTAAAACTAGCAACACTTTACTGGAAAGGGTACCTTGAATCTCTATGAGAAATAGACTCCAGGTATAAACTCAGGGGGGATGACACTGAACTTCTTATGATGGAAGCATCTTAATTTTTAAACAGCAGTAGTGGGAGGATATTCAGTGGGTAAATGATAGGGCACTGCTCTCCCAACTGATGAAATGTAACACCAAGAAGACACCTTGCTTGCTGTTAATGCAAACCAGCCCATCCTTCATTTAGCAACTATTATTGACAAAAGCTGAAATCACATCACGGTAACAGAATTCAGTCCTCATCCAGAGTCAGAGCAGTAAGCTCCTCTGTCCTCCTTTTGACCACAAGACTCATCCTCATCTGCTCATTACACTTGCAAGCCCACCTTTCCTATCTTCCCCAGCGATTTGTTCTCATTCAAGAAGCTACTACAGTAAACCTCTGCCATTTTCTTTACCAGTCCAAAGAATACTCCATTCACTCTGTCTGGATCACCTGCCATTTAAATAAAACAGAACTTTACTGATAGAAGTTCATCTATCAAGCTGGCTATCTGCAAAACTTAAGCTTGTTTCTGTTTTCCAAATGGTCTCAAACTAATTTTCACCATGTTCTGTGTCTCATTTGGAGATGCACTGTTCACACTTCTTACATGGAAAACACAAGTGGCACCTTCTCATAGGCAGTCTAACATTATCTAATATAAACCTCTCCTTTGCTAGCAGTGAAAAAATCCTCAAGAAGGCCAGAGAAATCTCTGGAAATTACATACAACCAAGGCGGATAGAAAATCTATGACACCAGGCACCTTTTCCAGTATAACCTGTACGCTCTGTTCAACAGATCTATCCAGCCCATGACTGTGCATCATAGACATTTACTTCTATCAGCCCAGATTCTTTAGGGATTGACTTTAGATGGCACAGCTCACTGGCTGATAGTAATCTCTTCTCAAGTCCCTTAGTCTTTTTTAAAAAAGCAGAGCTGCCACACAGGCAGCACTGCTTGACTCATCACATTCAGGCTCTGTGTGGAGCAGATTTAATTCCTTTGTATAGAACACTCGATATATTTATCCTGGCACTTGACTTTTTCCTCATGAGACACCATCAGAGTTGTGGCAGCTTTAAAAACCTAAGCTAATTCCATACATACAGAAGGAAAAAAGCTGAGCTGGCAGGATTTACTCTACTGAGGACACACATCATCTGTGCTCCCTTCTCTCCTGTAGGTTCGTAACAGCCTGAGTGGTTTCAAGTGGACCTTGCAGCTAATTCTGATGGTTCTGTCTTCTCCCACGCAAAAAGGAGGTTGGAAAGAAGAAGAGGGCAGTGGGGAGTCTGGTAGTAATTTGTTTGGCGAGGTCTATTTCTATACTATAAGATGCGCTCCTGGATTTGCTCATTTGATGGTTAAAGCCTTCAGCAGGAATATTATTTTCAAGTGTGTGTCTATGTCTCTCAGAGCCAGGAATGGGAGCTCTGGTATAAATAGCAAGCACAAGGGGGTGGGGGGACAGGAACCAAAAACCCACCATACAAATCAGTCTCAGAAGTGTACCAAGCAATGTGATTGTCATTAAAAATGTTTTGTAGCCAATCCTTCTGTAATACTTCCAAGAAAAGTTGTTCCTGAAAATTTATATAGCAGAAGCATAAAAATATCCAGAAGAATATATGGTGTGTTTAGGTTTAGTTTCATTATTAGTACTATTGTTATTATTAAGTGATTACTAAAGCTGAAATGATGTAACTGAGCAATTGAAATAAAATTGTGTCTTAGAAGAGATATAAATGATAAATGGCTATGAAACAGATGACCTTTTCTTAACAAAATATCCTATGAATTCTTAAGCTCTAACAGTGAATAAGATCCCAAAGGAAAAGACAGGATAGAAGTTGTGAATGTGCCAGAAATCAAATACTAAAGCAACTTTCTGTCACAGTGAGTTTGGTTCACGTAGCTTTTTAGTCTCCCTAGGACCCAGTTCTTCGCAACAATAGTATAAAACAAACATATCCGAAGTTAGCTAAATACACCAAGCAAATTCACAGTCTGGTACCTTCTGTTTTGACATGAAGCCTAGTGCTATTCTCCAAGTTTCTCTTCATAGTAAGTGTCATTCAGCATCCATCACTAACAGGCGAAACTTAAACCTTCCCAGTTTAATCACTAGCGTTACTTATTTTTAGTATTTGATATAAAAATTTCTGTCCCTTTAAATTTTTTTTCTCACTTCCCATATCTGGAAAGAAACTAATATTAAAACATCAGTCACATTCTTTTATTTCTTTGTGCATTTTTTAATTTAGTTATTAAAGTTTTATAAGAAGATGGCCTCTTGTGACTGGTATGGGTCCTTCCTATGATTACTCCTAACATGTTTGACAACCAAACTTTTGCTATTATTGAAATGGTATGTGCCTTATCTTCCTGTCAGATAGCACATCGCAGCCTGTATTTCTGCATGTTATGTTAATTTTCCTCTGTATTTCAGGTGCTGATGTTTTTTAATGCAATAACTTTATTCTGTTAAAAATAAAAAAGAAAAAAGGACTACACAAATATGGATAAGGTCGGTAGCCTCCTCCTATTTTTATTCATATCTGGGATATTTAATTTGTGGAAACCTCCACTCATTTTGGCTGAGTTCTACCACAGAAATCCTGACAGGAAAAAAAAAAAAAAAAAGGAAACTAGACTTAGGCTGTATGTTCACACATGTATGTGGCCATGTGTGCCACAACAGGCAAGCCTGTATACTAGTTTGTTCAGGTTATGCGACAAAATGGTATGTGATAATATGATCCAAATTTGTTTCTTCAACATCAACATAGTATTGATGAGTTTTTCAGTTGCGATAGGATTTTTTAAAAAATCTTAACTGCTACAATGCAGTCCTTTTATCTGGTGCTCATCACTATACAGTGAGATTCTTCAGTGTTCATGACACAAAGGCTCTTCTCTCCCTCAGAATTCATTTTAGATGAAGCCATTAGATCTCACAGTTGCAGTTTAATGTGGGGATTTTAGGTCATCTCAGAACTTACCCTTTTCCAAGAACAGTTTTAATCTTTGTATAGTACTTGAATATACTTCTTATAATTATGTTTCAAGTGTTATTGCAGCTATATTTCAGATTTTACGTATGTAAGAAAATGCTATATTATTTTAATACTGACAGTAGAGTAAAAATCTATTCAATATTCACCTTTCAGGAAGCACAATCAAATATCCAAGAACACTATTAGACTTGCCTAGCATAAAGTTTCAAACTGCTAATGGGTTTTAAATTGATGTCATAATGCTGCAATTTAAAGACATGATGTTCATTAATTTTGCCAGAACTCTTTGTAGAGTAGGAGTGGTATGAAAGAAGGAGGAAGGTTATATTTTCTATACCTGCTTCTTTTTATCTGCTTGCCTATTTTTGATACACAAGAAGAATCATTACATCAGCTTGGGGTGAGGGGTGAAGCTCACTCAAATGACAATAGATTTCCATTAGGTAACCACCATAGAGTTGTATCACTGTAATATTTTCTATGAAAAAATACCAGGAATAGCATAGAAGTAACTAACAAATGTTAGGCATGACATTTCTTAAAGATGGATTTCATGGGACCCATCACCAAAAATCCATAACAAAGTGGAGGAAACAAGGGACAGAAAGGTCATCTTGCTCATACACCTCCTTTTCACTGAAAGGTCAAAATTCATGTACTTGAGCAAGAGAGCAATACTGCAAAACAGGCAGCCATAGTCTCTCACAAATCTCAGGGAATTCCCTCAGACGTGGACATTGAAAAGGGAAAAGAGATCACATTGTGGAGGACTGCTAAGGGATCCTCTTCTTTTGAGGGGGGAGAGGGTGGGCACTGGATACAAATTTTCTAGGTGAAGAATCATCTGTTTCAGAAATATTTCAAAAATCAAACTAAAATGTGTCTAGAGCTAATGGACCAGTATAGAACAACACATCTATTTATATTTTAAATATAGTATGTTTACTGTACATAAAGTCAGTTTTTCCAAAATTGTTGCTATAGCTACAAATCAAGGAAACCATAGCAACAACCCTGTATTAGGTACAGCATTAATTAGGGGTTAAGTTATGTCTCTCTTTGCATTTTATATTAAATATTCCCATACCATCTAGTTACAGTAATTTTTTTTTTCAGATTTTTTAATACTAAAAATTCCATAGTATTATACACCCTTGAAATATGTCTTTATGGCATTATTCTGATCATGCCTAATAACATACATGTCAATATTCTTTACTTGAGATAAACACAGATATGTGTATCACCATATTTCCTGATCTTCTTTAATAAAAATCATTGATCACTTCAGCCTTTAACCATCAAGTAATTAATTTTCCATCATCTCATAAGGTTTTCAAGACACATGCCACTCAGCCTTACCCCAAAAGAAATCAGCTTCTTCCTAAATTCAACCTTTTTTCCTATGGATTAAAGTCTTGGGTTGTTTTTTCCTTTTTCCCCAGAAAGTAAGTATCAAGGGAGGGACAGGAAACGCAGAGTAGCAGTTCATCTAGATTTTCTGGCTTCCCTCTCATGTCAAATGACTGACTGAGTTGGTGGTAAGTTACTCTAATCACTCTGTTTTGTTGACCTTATATATGCACTATTTAAGTACACTAAGAATTTGCAATTAGAGAGCCCTAGCATGCTGCACGCAGCCAGGCCTCAGAGTGGAGCCTAGGAGGAACAGGTAAAGGAGAACAGAGAACAAATGTGATGAAAGGAGGAGAAGGATGTTGGAAGTGGCTGAGGAACAGGAGGGAGTGCTATCGGACAGCAGGAGAATGTAGGACCCAGTGGGGTGACAGGCTTCAAAGGGCACCCTAGAAGACTGAACACATTCAACAGGTGTACAAAGACTCTCTCAACAAAAGAGCAAAGAGAAGGTAAAAATTAATGTCTTTAAAAGTCTTCTCACCTGTCTTCCCTTCTATCACACAATTTTCTGATAATTCATTATGGTATAGTTTCCTCACCTTTTGGTCCTTGCCCACTGATGTGATGGCATATGTCCCATTTTGCAAAAACCTTGGCCACATTTGTTTAGCTGCACTCACAGACTGAACCTTCTACTTATCTCACATACTATTGCAGCATAAAAAAATAGAAAATAATATCTTAATTCCATTAAATGAGCAGAAATTCAGTGTATTTGGCACTCGTACAAAAATGAGAGATCTGTGGTTTTAATCTCTGAACAATTGAGAATCGCTGGCCATTTTAATATAAATAATATATATATGCTTATTTTATAAAGTAATTTGTGTTATAAAAACTGTAGTCTGAGAAAGCTATGAGTGTGAGTTAGGAAAATAATCTGTGCAAAAGCTTTTCACATGGGCAGCACAATAATATTTCCCTCTCACAGGGAATAATTAAGTCAGAAGATAGTGCATTCACAATTAGCAAGGCATATTCAGTTTCTTCATTAACATTTTAATTAGCAAATATTAATGTAATCTACAAATACAAGGGGGAAAACAATTAAAATTACTACATTTAAGGAGTCCTTCATGACCTAAGATAAATTGAGACAAATGCCTTACTAATCGATACTGGTCACCAACTTTCAGGACGTTCATTTCCATTTACTGTTAGAACTTCCAAGTGTGTTACCAAATTTAAGAAGGAATTAAGGCTCCCACAAGCTACATCTAACCTCTGATGAAGGCAGTGGTGAGTAAAAATGGATTAGTATGCTCCTCTCCAGTTATCAGTTCAGACTGATAGTGATCAAGTGACTATGGCAGGTCTACCTCATTCAGATTCCATCCCTGCCACAGTGTCAGTAACCCAGGGCCATGCAGAACACACTGCCCTCTCATTTTTAGTGGGTTCCTGGTCCCCTGTATTTAAGATATGCTGGACAGAGCCTTAGCCCTTTTGAACTCTACTAGGGACTTTTTTACTGGGACTAGGATTTACACCCCGACTCAACAGATTTCCTTTCAGGTGCTTGTCCTTTTTCTGCTCTGTAGATAATGTACTTTGGCCTCCGATATACTCAGTGCTGCATCTTACATGGACAACACTTAAAAGCTACCAAAATTTAAAAGAAGCTGCCCCCTAAAAAATATAACCTTCTCTCATTATGATTTTCATATTCAACACACAAACAGTAAAATAATTAACTAACTTGTCCAATATATCTATAGAACTGAATATCGTGAAGTGGTAAAATATTTTCATTTTCTACTAAAGCTGTTATGTGAATGAATTTCATTAATTAATATAATAATTGCAATTTTATAAAGAAAAATAAGTAGCAGTAAGTGAAAGTCTGACAGTATTTCTCATGACTGACAGTGCTATAACTGCTCAAAAACAACTTTTAGAATGAGCTTATTTTTTTATGTTAGCTTATTTTGCAAGCTTGTACTATATAAATAGTGCAGAGAGAGAGAGCGGAATAGTCTGGGGGAAAAGCACCACTACCACCAAAACCAAACAATGTCATTAGATATTTTGCCAGCTAAGAGAGTCTAAAGTAGGAGTCCCTGTAAAATCTAATTTCATCGCACAGAATGTATTTTGCAAAGCAGATAAAGGCATTTTAAAATACAGACTGAAAATACATACCTGTCTTTCAAATAGCTACTAAGTGTTAATGTGATAGTTTCAGAAAAATCCAGTAAAACTCTACCTTTAGAAATTTTCTACACTCACATATGTTAATTTCACAAATCATTCCCTTTTTCTCTTCCATGCATATACAAACACAAATAAACTACTTCCTTCAATATCCCAGTCAAAATTAAATGTTTTTAGGACTTTACTACAAACACACACAAGAACATTTCCTTTTAAGTCAAAAGGACTGAAGTCCTTGAAATTAATCTGAAAAATTCTCTCACTTGTATAGATACCAGTTTTCACTGCAACCAAGCATGATTTTGAGGTCTGTTCTCTCCACTGCAGTCATGACAGAAATTTTAAAAATTCAGTGGTCATTTACATGGTAGCACACTTATAAAAAAGGCACTTTGCTCAGAAACATTACTTGCTTTAGTTTTTACATTGGGCAGGTTGGTAGAAAAACAATTACGTGGTTCAGAGAAAGAGAAGTCTACTGGTCCATTTTTCTGTGCTCTTGATAACACATCTTACCTCTTGTGTTTTCACATTTATATACCCATAATGAGTTCTCAGAGGCTGCCTTTGGCCATTAGAAAATGGTATCCATTTGACACTGTGTTGTCCAAAGCAGTTTAGGATCAAAGGGAATGTTACTTCATTTGTGAGACGAACGATGATCAGACAGACGAATGCTGCAATGAAACTCACAGCAACGATGGACTTCCTCTGTAATGAAAAGAAGAAAGAAAACCAATTATTAAAATTAAGAATTGTTTTTTTTAAAAAAATGTATCTTCTATTGTAGGATGAAGGAAAAACACTTTAGAAAGCTTTATGTGAAATTATTTTTATGGTAGTCATCTTGCTGCAGGAGCACAAGGAGGCAGGTGAATGTATCATTTTGTTTCAATAAATTTACATTTCAGAGGATTTGAGAGTTTCCTTTAGAAATGGTTGGAAATTAATCAGTTTTGCTAAAAAAAAAAAATCGGCTTTTTTTTTTAAGTTTCAAAAAGCATCTCTCAGTTTTAAATTTTATTAGTATTTGGAATTAATATTTTATGTAAACATAAAATGTTTAATGTATGTAAATACCAGTCTCCATTCAAAATCACCAGTGCTCTAGTCACATGACAAAGACACATTGTGGCAATGCCATCTGAAGTCATGCCACCCAAAGTTTATTGTGAAGAAGAAAATCACTACAGATTGTATTTATTGTGCATTAATTTTAAACCATTCTCATGAGACAGAAATCATACTCTAACCTTAAATATTTTAGAACAAATTGTCGATGAAGTCAGCACAACATTCTGCCTTATTCTAGGTTCATGAATTTACACTTTGTAAATTATTATTATCTTGGCATTATTATCTCGAACAAGATAACCTCCATTGTTAATAATGTAACAGATCTGAAGCCTGTGTTTAATTAGCCTTTGCTTTCCACCTCTAACCTATCCAGTTTGTTGGACTGGTGAATGTAACCACAGAAAGATATCAACTGTTTACCTGGGTAACTCCCCAGACTGCAGGAGAAAACTTGTAAGAAATATGATGTTCCCCTCATTTTTAGATATTTGTTAAATACTGCAATCAATTACTTCTACACAAATTATGTATGGACAAAACATGTTATTTGGCATATGTAAAGATTCTAGGTATGATACTCTATTGTAAAAGTTATTTTTAAATTTTCCCTGAGGGAATGGAACAATAATCATTTACAGGTGTCTATACTGTACTTTAATTGCAGTCTAGCTTTACCTGATTTGCCATAGTTTAATCACCCTACTGAATGTAATTCTATCCCTCTAAACAGTAATACATACAGAAAATAGAGGGGAAAAAAATTATTTCCCTAAGGGCCAACATAAGTATACAGTAACACTTCATGCTGGATGCTAGAATCTGATCAGCCCAATTCCTGTCTACAAATACCACCAAATAACATGACCCAGCAGAGTACACATTTAAGACCACTTTTGTAAATGATGGAAATAAGATCACACATTCTGCAATGGTGATGGAGGGGTGAAAGGTGAACTCTGATTGCAACCATATAAGATGAATGTATTCTTTGCTTGAAGGTTCATTTAACAGTCTGCAGAAACTAATATTCAAAATGTTGAGCAGAAGAAACAATACTTACACAGCAAGTATATTGCAAAAGACAAAGTTTTACTGAATGTGAGCACACCAGGCCTATATGCCCATGCACAAGGCCTGTAGGCACTGCTGACATGCTTTGGTACAGTTACTGGACATAGAAAACAGCAAGAATCACAAAGAGCAGACAGCAAATCTGAAGGTATATTACTGTATTCCCACAAACAGTTAACAAAATAGTATGTTATGGAGGTTAACCACATGGCTGTATCAGTTTTGATGTATTAGGAGACTGCAATTTATAGAATAAAAACAACAAAAGATCAAGATGGAAAAATTGGGTGAATGAGGTCACTGTGGGGAGAAAGAGAAGAGGATGATGAAGAGAAGTATCGTGGCAGTGCAATTCAGTGAGGAATCGTAGTCAGCTAATGGCTGTGCAATGTAAAATTAAACCCAGCAAATCTTCAGAGGGCAGCACAACTGCTGCAACCCAATCACAGCTTTCAGAATTCAGGCAAGCCACTGCACTTTTCATCAGCTGCATTATAACAGATTTACATTAAATTGCGATAAACTGGCTGGGGAGCACTTCTGCATCACTTCTCTTTGTACCAGATGGAGTCAGAAATGTTTAGCTATATATCAGGGTCTTGTAAGTGTTAAGAGCAGTCAAGATGTGCAGTGCAAGTGATAATCATAAAGAAATGAGAAGGAGCATGGAATAGTCATATTATTTATTGCTAAATCAGATAAATCAGATGATAAATCAGAATGAAAGTACTGCAAATATTTAAAGTGGAATCTAGAGTCTCATTCTACTACATGAGCATGCTTCAATCAAAATGCCCACAGCAGGAAGCATCAATACTGCCCTGTTTGATGCTACTACCTGATTTCCACATATTCTATCTTCCTGGTTTGCTGAATACCATTTTTTACTCCCTTTATTTTGTGCAGGTATGTTCTGAACATGAAAACATTTCAATCACTTTTGTGTGCTTCTGACAGGGAGCTGTTCTAAAGATCCTCTGCCCCGAGAAGAATTCAGATTGTGTAGCTAGATTTCTTGGCCTTCATTAGGATGCCACCTGATTTTTATACTCCTTTTCTTTAAATGTAATGTACTACAGGAGGAAAGAAAAAAGTGTGGCCTTCTTTTGCTTTCTTATGCAAGAAAATATTGTTTGAAAAAGAAAACAACAAAGATTTTTCTCTGTGTTGCTTAGCCAGAAAGAACCTGTGCTAACTAGAACAATGCAATGAGAGAAAGGAATCTTCACAACAGAAAGGAATTAAGGCATCTGTTATAATCATTTTGGGAAAAAACAAAAAAAAACAAAACAAAACAAAACAAAACAAAACAAACAAACAAAAAAACCCAACAAACTAGCCATATGCAAACACAACGTCCATCTATCAACTTATACAAAGGAAGCTTGTGTTAAGGACTCAGTTCCCCTGTTAAAGGCATGAGATCCAACAATATGCATTCTCTGAAGGAAAGACTACTGCAAATTGGAATTTCAGTGGCTCTATAAATTTCACTGTAAAAATATTAAAAACAACAAAGCACCTACTTATCATAATTTTCCCCTTCTTAAGCATCAAGTAAGGCGGTCTGCTCAGTTAGCAAGAGTGTTTTAAAGGGCACCTCTAAAAGTAATTTATTCCCCTTAAGTTCTTCCCTCCTTTACCTGCTCAAGAAAAAAAATAAATACAGGCACCATTTGTCAGTAAGTGGTTCTTGTAAAATCTCCCTTTCAGCAGATAAATGGATTTTGCTATCTTTAATCTGATAAAACTTAAAATTTAGCATTGGAGACTCTGGAATTCTACATGACATTAAGATATGACAGAGAAGTATGAAACTGTATACAGGGATGAATACCAGACTCTAATTTGTCTCCAAATTTGTCTGCATCAACGTTTTAAATACTTACACATCCTACTGCTGTCTGAAAAGTGGATTTGTCACCTGGTGCACAGTAAGTCAATAATCACACATTCAGGAGAGACATTGCCTATTTATTTTAGGGTTGCACAAACCTAGGTCCTTGGTAGTTTCCCCCAAATCAAGCACACCAACAGGACTTTCCATGCTAGATTTATACACAAAACTTGCAGAGTTAGCAATTTGCCAAGTCCATCCTCTCTACGCTGATTGGTTAATAATTTACATACAATTATAATACTGCTGACACAATACTTCTACGCATGCTCAGGGGAAGGGTCTTCCACTGGGCAAGGGGATTCTTGACTTATAGGCATGATTTTTAGTATTATAATGAGGGTAGTTCAGCTAGGGATACATGGACCTTGAGTTTGCTTGCCAAGTTGGCAATGTACTCACTTCAAGGTCTAATTGATCCAGGATGTTCTTACTCAAAGAAGGCTACCTACTTGTTCTTCTGATTAGGGATGCCTCTGGCTTTAACGTATACAAAGAACAACTTTCTTGACCCATGCATAATATTGCTACATTGTTCTAAAAGTTTAACCTTCAGCACTAGCAGTTGGGAGAGATAAGCCAACATTAATTATCCAGTCTGAATAGAATCAAGTCTTATTCCTTCTTATTTTTTAATTCTCATGAATGCAAATATTTTCTTAACAAAAGAAATGTTTCTCTAATGGGGAAACATCCCCTGTATAAATCTCAACAATCTTTATATTTTTCTGGCTAATTTAATGTAGATATTTGATGTCGCCTACATTTAAGTAAAAAATGTATATTCTGTTATAAACATGTTTTTTGCATCTTCAGTAAGGAGTAAACAATGAGACATATTTTAAACAGTTTCTTAGCTGGATGATTTGCACGGTATATTAGCTCTTGTAACATTTTATTTCATTCACTATAGTAGGTGACTAGTCTGGATGACAGTTGTAAGAAGAAAATTACCATACTTATGAATACAGGATCCTATAGCAGAAGATTGATCGAGTTTACGATTTGTTAATGATATGAAGTCTAAGAGGCTATTCATTCATGGTTTAAAACAGAAAAAGCGGGGGGGAAAAAAAAAGAGGGGGAGAGAAAAGTGGACACACTTCAGATCAGAGTACATGTACTGCAATACCTGGGACCCTACCGGGCAGAAGCCATACACTAGAACTAAACAGTTTCTTCTCAATTCTTTTTACTCAATCCCCACAGTAATATGATTCCGCTTGCAGTTTCAGTTATTTCTCAGACACCAGGTTCTTTCTGTCTATTGTGTATATCAAAATCAATAAGCACTTCCAAGGCTTCAATTTATATTTACATTGTTAAAAAAAAATAATTGAAATAAAACCAGGAGTGTCATACTACTGCGGTGGTTAGGATTTCATTAAAAACTTAATGGATACAAAACAATAACAGCAGTATTTTTATGGCTGTATATATATATATTTGGCAACATGGTCCCTAACACTATTTATAACCTTCATATCATCTGGTTGTGACTATTTACCAGTGCCAGGGTGATTCATTAGCTTCAGTTTGGCAAGATCTTGACAGTCTGAACAAGTTTTAGTCATTTTTCTTTCATAATGTGTTAAGAAGTTTGAGATGACAGTACCATTTCTTAGAGTTCAATAATGCCTGATAGAGTAATAAGACACAAACATTTTCTGTGTTGCATGCAGTTGTCTAGCAGGGAGGAAGAAAGGAAATATTTTCAGCATAAGAGAGTTTCGTAAATTGTAAATTTTACAGAGGTATGTACTAAGTATCTTTATACTACTTTCTAGCCCAAGAGCAACACCCTGCCACTTAGAATGTATTTTATGGCAGAGACTATCAAACCACTTTACAAGGGGTAATAAATCAGCATCCTAGTGAGATTAATAGTAAAAACCCATTTCACAGATACATAAACTGAGGCTGATAGCAACTTCCCTAAAATCACTAAGAAATCAACAGAAGCTACTCCTAAACTTTTATTCTACAGCTATGTTGTTTCTCAGGTTTATTGTTTCTATTATAACTAACTGGCTGAATTTTTAAGTACCAAAGTTGACTATGATATTATGGAAGACTAGTAAAGAACCCTTGGAACCAGTGAAGTTCCACATTCCAAACAGTAATTGAATATAAACCTTTTTTCAGAAATCGATTTTTTACGGTATTCATTTTTTGTTATTTTCGTGCATACACGATAACACTGCACTTGGAAGGACAAATCAAAGGTAAAGTCTTATATGAGAGCTTTGAGTCTCCTAGATGACACAATAAGCAGTAATATTGTATTAGTTTCACAATACCTACCTTTATGAGCATACTGAATAACTCAATCACTTTTTAATATCTCTGCACATTATACTACTTTTATTATAGGACTGATGAGGCTTTCAGGTTTTTCACTCAAGTATAATACCAACTGAAAACAATAATGGCTACACTTACTGAATTTGTTTCATTTTGTAGACCACCATACGTAAAAAATAGTTTTATTTAATTTTCTCTTTTATAGTCTTGAACATCCTTTTCAAATGATGCTTTCTGTTAAAACAGAGCATAAAATGAAATTCTTTCAGCACACTAGTTTAGTATACTTTACTGATTTCACTGGTATTGGAAATAAATATGCCTTCCAGCTATTTCTTTCGTCCTGAATCTCTCTTAGCAGGGCTGCAGAAGGGCTACCCAGTCAGGGGTCCTAGAAGTTTTCAGAGAGGGAGCAAGACTATATAGCAAAGATCCTTTTAGAAACAGACACATGTCAAACAACATTTGCATAAAATCGGTAGCTGAAGATTTACTTTCTTCTCCTCCAGAAGTGAAAGTTAACTTGAATATGTTCAAAGGCTCCACAGGTGATGGCTGTCAATGCTTCTCTCTCAGGAGAAGAAAACAAAGAAGGTAAGGGTTCTACGAACGCACCCCGAGTCAGGACTGTGTTCATAGCTTATGATGTTTGAGAAGGCACGAACAGAAGACACATTACTTCTTGCATGCCTCCTCTGTAGGAGCTCTGGCCTTTTTTATAGCTAAGACAGCTGAAGAGCTCTCAAGAACACAGCTCATTGTACCTTTTATATTGTCATTTGTTGAAAACTTGTTATGTAATTCGCTTTTCACCATGATTCACAATGCAGTCCCACATGAATAGTGGAGTATCTAGGTTTGTAACAGCTCGACACAGTGTTTTTCACAGCAAAATAAAACATATTCAAAGATCTCCTTCATTAAAACAAAAAATCTGCAGAGTGCTCAGGCTCACTGGGCTAAGACCTGACCAATGAATAAAACCAGGAATCAGCACAGTATTGTCCAAATAACTGATGCAGCAGCAGAAGCAGTGGTCTATATTAAAAGCCTTCATAGTTTATATATAGGACGACGATTATCGCTATTGACATTTAGTCTCAGGTAACCGCATAACGTTATTACATACAGCATTCCCATCAGAAATAGCACACATATTTGGGTAATTTGAAATTACATAACGTGAAGAACTTCAAAGTTTCAAGAAGTAAATGTATTTTGAAGGTCTCCCATTTGTTATCATGCGTAAGAAGTTACTACATTTGACAAGTCCCAGTGATTCTGAGACCTCCAAATTGCAAAGCATTGCTAGATTTCAGGAATTAATCTGTGTCACTCTTCCCTCTTGCCCTAAACTCAAAGACTGATAAGAAAGAGTTGGTTTTATTTTTTTGGTTTTGGTTGTTTTTTTTTTTTTTTTTGTCTGGAGATATTCTTATCCCTTAAAGTGATTTCAGGCTTTCCAACCCTTTGCATTCTCCATACCCTATAGTGATTGTTTCTTCCACTCCTTTCTTGCTTACTCAAAGCTAAATTTGTATTTCCTTCAGCAGTCTACTTCTGGCCTAGGGTTCCCTATGCAAACAGCCTCTCTCCCATCAAGTCACAAACACATCATTAGCACAGCTCCAATCTTCACAAACCACAAAGTCACAGTACCACCAAGGCAACCTAAACTTCTAAGCAAGGCATGCCTTTGGCCAGTCTGCTGCTTCATTTTATATCACAACTGAAAGCTGTTCAGCAGCTTAAAAGATCTAGCCCCTTAAAATGCCTGTAGCAGAGAAGCACACTTTAAATAAGGTTGTTCATTTTTCATTCTATAAAATCTGTTAAGAATATTTAATCTAAAACTGCTGTTACTGATTCATTGGTGTCCTTCACAACTAAGGTGAACTTCATCAGTAGCAGTAGATGCATGTTATATAAACACTAATGTAGTCTCTGCATAATAAAGTAGTATTAAAAAGGAAGGAAAAAAGCCTCTGCAGTACAGCTCTCAAATGGTGCACTTTTATTTTACTTTTTTTTTTTTTTTTTTACCCTGGATTATTGCCCAGCTCTTCTTATCAATAGCTTGGCAAGCTTTCAGACACACACACAGGCTGACGTACGTTTCCCTATAATAGAACTGCTGGTACAAGATTTCGTGATCTTTCAACCTGGCAGTTGGTTGTTACTACTTATTGAAGTACCACCTGATTGTAGCTATTTTTCACCTGCTGAGAAAAAGTTCAAAGAAAAAATGACCCATATGTAAGTATTAACTCTTACCCTGCCAGATATACCTCACATAGATGACCTCTCTCTCTCCTCTACAGAAATATATAAAGATATGTAATGATATATATAATGATAGGCAACATCATAAGAAGGAATCCCTAACTAAGAGGTTTTCACAAGCATTCTGAAAGACATGCTATAGCTGCCAACATTTTAATTAAAAATCCCTTTCAAGAAGTTGATTCTTTCAACCAGAAATAGACTAAAAAAATGTATAGACCAGAAGAAAAACAATAACAAAAAGCCCCACGGATGCATCAAGAAAGTTTCTTCAAAAATAACAGAATACCAGCAGACTCTGGTCTTCATGTCTCAATAAATGAAAAAAAGATGTAGTTATTAAAAGCCTATTGCATTTCTTTGTTATTTTATAGGACATACCAGAAATACTAAATTTCTTGTTTCAAAAACTCACAGGAAAGGGAATGTGATGGCTTCTAAAGTGAAAGTGAGATAAATTCAATTTATGCTCCTAGCGGTAAAATCATCAGTGCATTTGGTAAGCAGCAGGAGGAATAGATGTTAATCACATACCTATATGTTTAGCAAACACTAAACTGGGATGTAACCTCCAGAAGTACTAACTTCTAGATAAGAAAAAAAAAAAAAACAAAACAAAAACAAAAACAAAAAAAGACAGATAAAATTAAACATGGCAGCAGTCCAGGGGCAGAAGAAATTAAAGTAAATAAAATGTTGTAACAACCCCATATTCTCAGTATTCTCATGCTGCATATCTGTGAAGAAAATGTCTTTTGCTGGAAACCTTCACTTGCCTGCAGCTCACTTCTACCTGCAGGGGAAAGTTTATGCTACAGACAGAAACTGCATAACCAGAAATTGACACAAGTGAAATGTAATTGCCTGCCACCATCTGGACAAGCCCAAACTTCCTCCAATGAATGTTCCTCTGTAAAGATCCCTGACTGCCATGCTGGACTTGAAGCTAACAAAAATTGGCCCCATACCCCAGTTTCCATCTAAAGGCCAGATAACACTGGAAGACAAAAGAGATCTTGCCCAGCCTGTTGCTTGGCAGGACTCTTGCCCTGGCCCTTCAAACCAGTTTCATTCCATACTGTTCTTTGGAAGGTCAGCACTTGCGGAAAGTTGCTCTGGATGCTGCCTGTGCCGCAGTGCATGCAGCATGCCTGCTATTCAGAAGCATGGAAAGGAAAACAGAAACACGTGGTCATTATTCATTTTAGTCTTGTGTTAGTCACCCTCAGACAGCCAGTGCACTCTAACACAATGTGGATTAATGTCTTGTTGCAGTGGCAGGGATGTAAACACTGTTCGGTGTGAGCAGGCATATAGGCTCTTTCAAGGTCTGGCTGAATGGTTGGCTCTGCTCTGAAATATAAGATACAAGTACTGAATATAAGGGTTAGAGACCTCCTTCACAGCCACCAGGCAAAGGTCCAAATGCAGAGAGTGGAAAGACAAGTTTTTTCAAGTTTTTTCAAACTGGTCTTCCACCAAAAAAGGAGGACCACTGTGAATTAGCAAGGAGCTATTCTTAAATGGAGATGATGCTTTTCAGCCAGCCTCGAGTTGTGTAGGGTTTTGGGGGGGTTGTTTGCTTGTTTATTTTTGGTTTTCTTTTCCTTTTTTTTTTTTTTTTTTTTTTTTTTTGCATTTGACCATGATACTCTCCAGCACAGCTGTCCTGGATTGGCAGAAAGCAAGAGCAGCCTCCATGGTCAGCCTTTTACATAAACAAAGTAAACCTGGGCTCTAAATTGTTTTGGCAAGGCCCTTTCCCTTCATCAAACACAGAAATCTCCCTGTTTTCTTTGGATAAACCGGCTCTAGCCTAACTCCTCTATACATAGTTGCCACATATGTCATCAGAAAAGTAAAATGTATTATTCAATGTCTCTAAGCATTGTCTGCTTCTGGCATGTGCAGTAACATTTCAATAGGCACAATCATTTATAGCTGATAAAAAGCAAGACCTAATTACGGAGAAGTCTAGGCTGAGACCAGCTATTTCATAATGGGAATTTTAAATTTTCTGCCATATAGCTGGAAACATACTACTTTTAGTGAGGAAAACACGCTTTCCCTTCTTAATTCTTGGTCTTTTCTTTATGCTGTTTTCTCTACTGGAAGTTTAGGAAAAGGGACTTTGGGAAAAAAAAAAATTAAAAAAACAGAAGGATTGATAAAAAGCGACACGCCAGCATGGCAGTGTCACCTCTGAAGAGACCTTCAAGGCCAAGACTTAGATGCAGATGTTCAACTATTTCTGTGGCATAAAACCCTTCAGGGCAGCAAACTTTTGAGCAAACGGAGTCATGTGAAGGATGTGGTATTTTCTGGAATGGTCACATTTGGCTTCATTCTATGAGATGAGTTCATTTTCCAGCACAACAGCAACATGCCACCTGGAGGATATACATTGAATTAATTTCTAGGGTGGGATTTTAGGGGGCTGTTTTGGGGGTAAGGTATGCAGAACTCAGGCACTTTTTATAGTATACGTTAACAATCATATTATTATCACAGCACTACAGCATAGAGCTTTCCATCTACGATGCAGATCAACTATGTTGAACACTGTATGCTCATAGCAGTGGATCCAGCAATTTCATAATCCAAATGAAAAATAGAAGACAGGCCTACATTTTAAATCTCACTTGTAGAGCAATGCAGTGTCTGTACTGACACAGAGGGGCAAGTGGACTGTACATTTTTGGCAGAGACTTTCCTTTCAAGTACTGGCATTATCTGACCCCGCTTTACTCGCTTCTACTGATACAATCACAGGAAAATGTTGCAAACCAGCAGGAACTTAAACAAAATTTCTTGCCTGTTGAGTACAATTGTATTCCCTCTATATGTAGGAGTCTGTTCATTATTCATCCTTGGATATCATGAGCAAGAGGTTATCAGAAGTTGTCACAAGGGACTCTCCAGATAGAAAAGAATATGCAGCAGTATAGTTACAGAACATGACTGCTCACATACTGCTCAAGTTGATGACATATCCCTCAATTGACTAGGGAGCTCCTTAAATCAGGGCACTGAAACTCAATAAAAACACTGATCAAATCAGTGGCCTCAATTTATTGATGAGCCTTATTGATCATGTCCCTCTCTTTATTAAAAAAAAAAAATAAAAAAAAAGAAGGGAAAAAAAACGTGCCCACAAAGAACTGAGCTCATGGCAAGGCCTGGTGGGACACACTGCAGAACAGACTCCTTGGCTGTTCTGACAAATCTATAGTGGACAATCTTTGCCTTTTGTGCTGACCTCTCACTTCAAGGAATTAGGAAGATAATTTTATGTGAACTAGTTTTCATCAGAAGGAATCAAAATACAATTTCATATTTACAATAAAATCCACAATCTGAAATCTATTTTGTGAATACACACAGTTGAATGCTATACCTGCAGTGGAATAGCACCCAAAAGCCACAATCAGGAGCCAATCTCCATTGTGCTAAAAGCTATAAATTCTTTGGATTCATTATTTCTACAGAGCATCTCAATAGGAGCTAGAGGAAATCATAAAAATTGATAGTTTTCCAAAAGAAATTCTTCCAAGGAGTAAAGTTTAATCTCTCACTGATCTGTTATCCTGATAGAATAGTACAGGGATAGTAACATATATATCCTACCCAAATACACATTCTATCATCATATCACACTCCTCTCAAGCTGGGTGAGCTAACTGAATTGAACTTGACCTTCAAAGCCCTTGGAATGCAACAAAATATCTCTGTTTTCTGACATTTATGGGTAGCTTTTCTGCATGGCTGCTTTTATTGCCTAGAAAATAGTGGTGAAAGCTGTGTGTACAAATCCACTATAAACACTGACAAATCACATGAAAGGAAGACAGATTTATTCAGTGTAGATTACTCCAGAACTAATCTAATCAAATCCAAGATTTACATTTTTAAAGCAGATCAAAAATTCATAGAGTTAGGATTTCGATACAATAGATATATATTACAGTTTTATTTTAATCTGCAAGTGTAATTGAACTGATTTGGATTTTCTGTGCTTCTGTTTTTGCTTAAAAAGGCTTTATGTTTTTCATATGAAAATGCATAATTGAACTCTCACGTGCACAATGAAAACCCTATGGAAAATTCATACAGAAGTGTCCTGGGTTATTAATTATTATCAATCTCTGTCCAATAAAGCTTAAATAAAAGTATATTTGGACATGAATCTGTATTAAAAACTAAAAGCGCTAGATGTGAAAAGGTAAATATATCCTGTTTGTGGCTTGCTTAAACTTAAAAGAAAGCACTACTTGCCACTCTACCGGTGCTGATCCGGAACATTTTGATGGAAAAAAATGACACACAAATGTGCACCTACCACAGTTCTCCATCTTTTAGTCAATGAAATATAGAGGGACTGTCAGGTGTCAGAAATTATTCCAAACTCCTCTTCCCTACATACACATTTTAGTTATTTTCATGCAAGAAAGAAAAGAAGTAGTAAAAAAATCCAAAACATTCAGATTATGATTAATTTTTGTATGGTTTGTATACAGTGCCTCATACAGTCTGTGGACTGTTCTTTGGAAGACACGATGAGCTCACCATACAAAGGGTGCACCTCTACTACAAGATGGACACAAGTGGCTCTTGTTCTGCTGCCTGACCTTGGACAAATCACTGCTACTCTGTTCCTCATTTTCATTGCCTGTAAAAGTACCCTAACATCCACCAGAGCATATTGTTTTCAAACAACAGCAAAGCCTGATCCAATTAGAAACAAGTATTTTCACCAAGTATTCTAGTCAAAGACATAACCTACTGTCTGGGTACTCAGTTCTATTCCAGCATATCTAGCTACTTGCGCTGAACAAAATCAACTGTTGAATGCTGTTCCCCCTCCGCTTAAAGATATCTCTAATTGATTTAAAGGAGAGCAAGAGAAAGCCAGAAGCACAATCAAATTTGAAAAGGAATAGTTAGAAAAATATAATTATAAAATTTTATTTTTATTCCTTCCCAGTGCCTTTGTCTATCAGTTACTCAATTTGCAAACTCAGGATTGCTCAGCTTAACCCACACTTGAGTCAAGTCTGGCATCACCAAACCCAGCTCCTGAATGCTCTTATTGAGGTTTGTGGGACTGAATACTGTGTCTTTGTAGTTTACAGCCACAGAGAAACCTCCTTAATTGCCAACTATGCAAGCCTTAACCTGGGTATGAAGAATAAGTTCTCATCTTCAGTTTTGCTGCTCATGCATGAAGCAGGTTCTGCCCGCAAGCTTTCTGTAGGATATAAATGTCGCCCACACACTAACAGCCCAGAGACCATTTATTATCAGTTCTCCTTAACACCACTCTGGTGTAAAGCAGTAGAATAAGGCCACTCAGACCCTAATGAACTCATCACAATGTCCCAGGGTTTACAAAAGGGTGCTTTCCTTTCCATCAGGGAACTGCCAGAGACACCAGTGAAATTAAATCATGTGCCCCAAGACCCTTTGGAAGTACTAGGCAAAGCTGAGTTTTCCTAAAGTTCATTTAGAACCAGAATCGTACTCACTTATTTCTAAAAAAAGAAGCATTACTTGTAAAGTTGGAGAGTCTAGGATGTATGATATTCAAAAAACATGTATAATAAATGCAATAATGTTACTCTTACATTTACTGTTCAGTCTGTTTTCAGTATTTTCCATTATCTTTCTCAAAGGTCTTAATTTTTAGGTAATAGTTATCAATTTTTATCTCTAGATTTACCCCAGTGCTGCTTAAACACAGTTACCTATAAAGGAATGAATCTGGACAGGACAGAGTACTCCCTCCACTCTCCTGTGGCTACATGTGACCCACCACCTTGCACAGTGCCTATGTTCTCTGTCAGAATATTTGAGTTTGTAGTAGTTTGTACAGTCATAACAAGTTGTGAGAGTTTATGATCTGTTCCAATCACTACAAGTCATAAAAATTATCCCAGTGCTCTGAAAAAAAGCAGCACAAGATTTTCTCAGTGAACCGCTAAGTCTTTTAGCCATAAATCTCAACAAATAATGTTGTTTAGTTTAACACTGCTATACAGACTAATGAGACAAGTTGCCCACTAGTCAGGGGAGGAACACAAAGATCCATCCTAACGTATTTCATTTCCAGGTTTATTGATTGTAAGTGTTATCTAATGTGACATTCACACATTACTGAAGAAGTTAAAAGAGCAAAATGCACATCACTAATCAGCTGATCATTTTTCATTTGATTTTAGATGCCAAAATTAATGATGACTTTCCTTTTTCATTAAATCTCCTTTTATATACTTTGTTTCATTAAATCTGAAAGTGAGTATGTGAACAATTAGAATACTTCTCTGCAATTTCCTTGCTTCTGGACATATAACTAACCCCACAGTGCCAGAAAATAGATTTAATCGGTTTAAACCCTAAATCTGTTGGGACTCCAACAACTTTTTTGTCTAGAAGATCCAACTTCGGATGCTAATGTTCCAAGACATTAAAACTTTATATTTTCAGTTTCTCATTTTTACTTATTAAGCATTCACCGTAAATGTCACCAGTCCATTTGCAGCTGGTCTTTTTCCATTTCCTATTACCTGAAATTTTATTGTGTGCAAAGCTTTTGACACTGTCTCACCTGACATCCTTGTCCCTAAATTGGAGAGACGTGGATTTGATGGATAGACCACTCAGTGGATAAAGAATTGTCTGCATGGTAGCACTCAGAGTTGTCATCAATGGCTCAATGTCAAAGTGGAGAGAAGTGATGAGTGGCATTCCTCAGGGGTCAGTGTTGGGACCAGTGCTGTTTAGCATCTTTGTTGGTGACATGGACAGTGGGATTGAGTGCACCCTCAGCAAGGTCACCGATGGCACCAAGCTGTGTGGTGCAGTTGACATGCTGGAGGGAAGGGATGCCATCCAGAGGGACCTGGAGAAGTGGGCCCATGAGAACATCATGAAGCTTAATAAGGCCAAGTGCAAGGTCCTGCACATGGGTCAGGGTGATCCCAAGCACAAATACAGGCTGAGTGATGAGTGAATTGAGAGCAGCCCTGCAGAGAAGGACTTGGGGGTATTAGTGGATGGAAAACTGACTATGAGCCAGCCATGTGTGTTTGCAGCCCAGAAATCCAACCGTGTCCTGGGCTGCATCAAGAGCAGTGTAGCCAGCAGGTCAAGGAAGGTGATTCTCCCTGTCTACTCTGCTCTCATGAGACCCCACCTGCAGTGCTGTGTCCAGCTCTGGAGTCCCCAAAATAAGAAGGACATGGACATGTTGAAGTGAGTCCAGAGGAGGCCACAAAGATGATCAAGGGGCTGGAGCACCTCCCCTACAAGGACAGCCTGAGAGAGTTGGGGTTGTTCAGCCTGGAGAAGAGAAGGCTCCAAGGAGATCTTATAGCGGCCTTCTGGTACTTACAGGGGGCTACAGGAAAGCCAGAGAGGGACTTTTTACAAGGGCATATAGTGATAGGACTAGGGGTAATGGCTTTAAAGTGAAAGAGGGTAGATTTAGATTAGATATAAGGAAGAAATTCTTCGCTACGAGGGTGGTGAGACCCTGGCACAGGGTGCCCACAGAACCTGTGGCTGCCCCCTCCCTGGAAGGGTTCAAGGCCAGGTTGGACGGGGCTTTGAGCAACCTGGTCTAGTGGACGGTGTCCCTGCCCATGGCAGGGGGGTAGGAACTAGATGATCTTTAAGGTTGCTTCCAACCCAAACCATTCTATGATTACCTCATTGAGTGCCACAACATCTAATTTTCTACCCTCTGACCATTCTTAGATACTCTAATCCTCCAAAAAGTCATATAGTACTCCCCATTTTGCTGTGTTGGATAGTGCCTCTGCTTCAGTAAGTTCTTGCAAGCCAAGAATGCTGTTTTCACATTCTCCTCTTTTATTGGCCTTAAGGAATTGACATATTTAATTCTTTAATTCCTTAGTTTTTCTGCAGTTATGCCCCAACTTCCTGTGTAAGTTTTAAACCTTCCTGCCAGTTTCGCCTTTCATAATTTTTTTTTAAGAATCTTGTACTTAACTATTCTTCATTTATATATATACTCCTTTGTCTAGCTGACTAATTCCACTCTAAATTCCCTCTCAGATAATAATCTTTTATCTCCTATTATTCCTTCTTTTTATCATATTAAATATCCTTTCTTTTTCTGGAAACAGAATCACTTTCCCATGCAGACCAGACGTGTTCCTTTTTCCTGTAGTTTAGCTTCTGCTGTTCTGTTATGACACTACTCCAGTGGTTGCTGTAATGGTCTGGGCTGCTGTATTTCAGCCCCGTTAATATTTTTAAGCCTTTGTTACTGAAATCCAGATTTTTGATTGGTGCTGTATTAAGGAAAAGAAAATACTTTTCCACTTAGGTCCCACAAAGTGCCCCCTATGGCAAGAAGTATGCAGATGGAAGTATGTAACACTATAGGGAAAGAATGTGCTTTGGAGGATTACTGGGGGCACCACGTTTTCATAATGTTTTTGCCTAGAAAGTATTAATCTAAATGAAAGGCCAGTAGACTAGAAGCAGTTTTCTAAATGACAGACTGCATTTAATGTATCTAATTAGTCTTATCCATTCTCAGAAATTTACCTTTGATGTATCTCCTCTCAACTGGTTCTAGCAAGCTAACTGAACCAAATTCTTCTTGTAACTTCCAATAAGCAGGTCCTCCACTTTCCTGATAGAGTAGCTTCTCAACCCTTGTTCTTCTGCTTTCAGGTTATCTTCCTTGTCAGTCTTTCAAAAGGGATCTCACTAGTGTGCATATATCGGCTCCTAAACTTCCTTAGATTCCTGATCATCTGCTGAGAGTACCCATAATGAGTCCTATGTCATTTTTTTCCAGCTGATGAGCTGCCAGTATATCAAGCAGAGTGGCTGCTTGATTGCTTTGTTTTTCTAGGGACTAATTAATTTTTTTTTTTTTCACCTTGCAGAACATCCCTGGAATATTCTGTAACTATATCTATGATATTAACTGTAGGAGCCAAACAACCTCCAGAAAACTTTTACAAAAAGACTTTCAGAAAAGCTCAGGTCTCAGTAATGCCAGGCAGAACAGAAGAAGCTGCAGCAGCTAGAATAATAGGAGTTGGTGGGTTTACAGTCTGATTTTTGTGAAGTGCTCTCCCTTTTCTGACAGGAGTTACAGAAAGGGGTCTTGAAATTAGCATCTTAATCTGGTTTTAAGTCTTTAGACACTACTTCAAAAAGTTTGCAATGGCCAATCTTAACTCACATTACTTGGGAAGTATCTCAAGGAAACACATTGTGCACAGGGTGTACCATGACAGAAACCAACCACAGTCAGGTCACTTTACATAAGAATATTCAGTATGCTTTTAAACAGCGTTAAGAGGAATTTTCACACAAAATTATTTAGCTTCTCAAATTTTGACCAAGATTTTATCAAGGAACGTCATATATTGTCCAGTGAAGAGTAAAAGTATACAAAGCACTAGAGGATGAAGTAAATTACTAAGGTTATGCACATTTCATTTCATCGTTCTACCTTTCTTCTACTGAGCACCAGAGCTGTGATCTCCTAAAAGCCTCATACTGTCACCTCAAAGAGACAGCAGCTGACATGTCCCTTTAAAGCCAAATGAAAAAGAGATTTTGTGACATCATAAAACTGATGAAGATAAAATCAGCTTAATTTACAATAAGTACAGAAAGATATTTGGTGCTTATCTTTCACTTTTGTCTCTCCTTCGTGTTATTGGATCCTACAGAAACAGAAAAGTAATGCAGCTTTTTCCCTTACACCCAAAGTATTTCCCTTTGGTGATCCAAAGTCTTCTGAAATCTACAGGAAAGCTTTGCATTGATTAAAAATCTCAGAGTTTTCTTTGGTTTCTGTGACCACAAGATAGATTGCCCACATGATATTTATACATAAAAAAACCCATGGATCAATTACTGGACTATTTTACTTCACAGACATGTAGGAGAAAGGAGAATCAGAGAGGTTTTGACAAATCAGCTAGGCAGTAAAAAAACAAAAACAAAAACAAAAAAAAAACAAAAAAAAAAAAAAAACAAACAACAAACCCAAACAAAAAAGCAATTAAACAACCAGTCCTGGTACACAAGCTCAGTTAGGGAATCTCCTCTGCACGACAGAAAAAAAAATGAAGATCTTTAAAGACAGTCATCACCACTTGCAGCAAAAGCATGCCACAGCAGGCTACACTGCTGACTAGGGTGAAATGTTGTTATTCTATTATATAGGGGTAAATGGTTTGCTCTTTTTTTAACCACACTGTAAACCCAATACCAGTGCAAACAGAGATGCTCTTAAGAATCAGCAAGGTCAATAAGCTGAACTAAGAGCCCATTAAAAATTGCAGAGGTAAAGGAATGATACAATAATAGTCCACTGAAGTACAAATTCAAAAACAGTCTGATATAATGCAAAGCAGTTTGAAGTTTGTCAGTTACTCAGACGATCTAAGATTCAAACCAGGTAAGGTAATCATAGCAATAAGAAAGCAAAATTTGATTTTTTATTTTTTAATTACGCTATTGTCTAATAATGAATAAATTAAATTTAATTCATTCTATTCTCTTGTCCTGTGCAGCACAATTACAACAGCAATGGAATGAGATTTTTTTTTAAATTACCATTTCATCAAAGGTTTTTAATACCCATCTATGATTTAATTTGATTGCCAAATTTGATCTATAATGATATTAATAGAGAGAAAAATCCATAGTAGAGTCCATTATTGTTGAACTTTATCATCTTTTTAGAAAGCACAATAGTAAAATTATCTATTAATTAGATTAATTTCAAGGAAGTGTAAATCATCCTGACCCGTGATACTTGCTTGCAAAGCTATTGTGAGAGAATAATTAATAGGCAATAGTCCAGGAATATTATTCTGAGCAGGCGCAAACCTTGAACTTCCAGTCACTAGACTTAAATTCTAAGAATGCATATGGAAACTCCAACATCCTGGAGTGTTGCAAGAAGGAGGAGAAGAAAAAAAAAAATCTAAGGAGATCGTTGTTGTTGTATATTATCATCCATATTATTGCTTAACATGACTATGAATTAGAAATGGATATAAGTAAAAAATCTCTGAATTTTAGAACTTCAAGGTGAGAAGGACTGTACCACACAAATAATGGAGTTCCACATAAAGAACATGTCTTACAAGTAATTTAATTTGTAACCTAGTCTGCTGGCAAACTGTATGGCCTTGGGCAAGTACTTAACCCTAAGCAGGAGCTAGCAGTACATACATACAGTAAGGAAGACAAATAAAACACTTAAGCATAGGTTTGCAATTTTTCCTCACCCTTCCATCATGTTAAATCAATTTTTACAGATTCTGGATTAGATCTGTCCCAAACATCTATCTGATTCCTAGGTCCTAGGATTAAAAATGTAATTGTAAGGTGTTTATGGCAGCAATAGTAGCCACTAAACAATGAATGGGAAGCAATCAAGATGAGAATCTTGTGTTCACATGTAAATTTTCAACAGAAATTAGTCACTGTGTTTTCTGACGAGCTATATGTCACATTGCAGTGTCTGTCTAATAAATTGTAAAATGTTTTCAGTTGTGATGGATGGTGCTCTTACCTGTAAAACCTCTTTATAATAATACTGAGAGGCTACCAAAATGTTCTGTTTCAAGATTTGAAGAGACAGCAGAATTATTTTCATGCACACATAAAGTCCCAGGAACACCCTGTAAGCACAGAAGGATGGAAAGCGCTATTCTGCTCTGCTATGTCATTCCCTCACATGATTCCTGTACCATGTTTTATAATATCTGGGCTTTTAACATAGACTCTTTGCAGAACAAAAGCAGATCACTGAACTGGAAAACCTAGCATCATGCATCCCAAGACTTTAGTAAAGATCAAACTGAATGGAGGTACATTTGCAATTTTGTGACCGAAAAGGAAAGGGTGGATGGAAGACAAAGAACCTTCTTCCCATTCCTTGAATTCCCAGTTAGTTTTAACTCCTATATAGTGCCGTGTATTGACTAACAGAACATGATCGACACCACTGCTTTAGCTAGAATTTTATGACAGCTTATAGCACCAAGCAATAACACTTTTTTCTTGGGGGAATACTGCATGTTTCTGACAGACTACTTAGGAGCTGCTAAATGTGCTGAATTCAAATGAAATGTGTGTATGAGACGGTCAGTGGAAAAAGGACCTCGCAGTATGGGCCTTGATCCCCAGTCAGAAGTATTTGGTGTGGTATTCAGTAAGGCATGGAGTTCTTTTATAACAAAGTGCCAAGAATAAACTCTACCAAAAACACATCCCATGATGCTGCTATCTCTCTGGGAAATCTAGTGAAGTGAAATTGATTTTCTTTTTTTATTAGCAAGGCTATTAAGCATGAGGCATCGAGAGATGAATGGAGAGCAAGTCACATAAAGAGACAGAAGCATCTGAAAATGCCTTTTATTTGTTGCACAGGTGCTTTTTGAGAAGAAATACCTGCACTGGTAGAAGATCATTCTCTATCCAGATTCCACTGGCAACACACAGAGTGACTCCAGGACCCTGCAAGCACCCAGAAATCTGCAGGTGCAGTAAGCAAGCACTACAGAAATCTGATCCTAAATTTGTCAAAAGAAGAAGAACATTGCTCCTAACTTCTGAGAGACAGCATAGCTCACTAGAGACTGTTCTAGTAAAAGCCACATATTGCTGATAGCCCACTTCAACTTCTCAGTATAAAGAAACTTGAAACCACTTCTTGCAGATGAGGTTAAAATACTCATTAATGACACCTCTCCTCTTTCCATCCTTTTCTAAACTCACATACTCATGGCTTTTTCTTTTATTTTCTCCTGCTTTGATCACCCAGAGCTGACCATACAGATTTGTTCCCTAAGTCATCTTTCAACAGAAGCAGAAGTGGTCAGAGAGCTGTAAATCAGATCTAAAAGAAGCTGGATAGCAGCACATTGCTGCTGTAAAACAATGGGCCCTAATCAAGTACTGCACTGAGTTCTGGAGTCCCCAAAATAAGAAGGACATGGACATGTTGAAGTGAGTCCAGAGGAGGCCACAAAGATGATCAAGGGGCTGGAGCACCTCCCCTACAAGGACAGCCTGAGAGAGTTGGGGTTGTTCAGCCTGGAGAAGAGAAGGCTCCAAGGAGATCTTATAGTGGCCTTCTGGTACTTACAGGGGGCTACAGGAAAGACAGGGAGGGACTTTTTACAAGGGCACATAGTGATAGGACTAGGGGTAATGGCTTTAAAGTGAAAGAGGGTAGATTTAGATTAGATATAAGGAAGAAATTCTTCACTACGAGGGTGGTGAGACCCTGGCCCAGGTTGCCCAGAGAAGCTGTGGCTGCCCCCTCCCTGGAAGGGTTCAAGGCCAGGTTGGACGGGGCTTTGAGCAACCTGGTCTGGTGGGAGGTGTCCCTGCCCGTGGCAGGAGGGCTGGAACTAGGTGATCTTTAAGGTTGCTTCCAACCCAAACCATTCTATGATTCTGTGATTCTAATCTTGTCTCTTTCTGATGCACTGATTTCCTGGTGGTCTTTTAAACAGTGTGATAAAAATATTGAAGGTAAAATGTTTCATTTTCTGGCAGTGGAACAGTTTGGCACACAGTGACAAAGAGAACAAAGGAGGATACCCCCCCAGAACATGCACAATTTAAATACACTTATGGTTCTTTGAGAGTAGAATGAATTCCTACAAGGAGAATTAATAGGATACCTTATTCTTTAACATCTAAAGGAGGCAGAAGTAAAAGAAAAGTGAAACTTAAAGTTTCTTTTATTTCAAACAAAAGGAGGATATTTAAACAGGGGAGTCTCATGGGAAAGATTTCGTATCACTACAAACAGCACACTTGTTCAGAATATAACGACAGTGATAGTATTACTAATGGAAGTAAGACATCCTCTCAGTTTTCATGTGGATTGTAAAGAGAAACACATACCAGAACTAAGATATCCATGTATGCACATGCATGCACACATACACCACTCACCCTTTGCAATTACCTAATTGCAATGTCAGATCAAAGACAGTCAGAGTACAGATGGATGATTTCTCATCTGCATCTAGCTGTTTGTTTGTCATTGAGCCTAGGTGATAGCATGAAGCAATATTATACTCATCAGTCCCTGGAGGTTTCTGCAGTTTATGATCAAACAGAGAGGAGTTTTCCATCTTCCCACTGCTTGTATATCATTTAGCATTACAAGATGTTCCATGAATAATAGAAATAATGAATCTACATCCTCTAAGACACTCTCCCCAGGCCAGAAACAGCATACGCTGTAGTTATTAACAAATTATATATCCACTGATTAACTGGCAGCTTCTGCCAAGCAGACTGTGTATTACAGCTCAGCTTCGCCTGCCTTTCCTTCACCTGGGAACTTACTTTGGATCCTCCTCTTCTAAGTGGTCACTAATGTTCAAAAAGCTTTTAGGAATGTAAGTAGCTCTGAGGTGATCAGGAAATGCAGAAGTTATATGGAGAAGAGGACCAGATTGACAGATTAACAGGCAGGTAAGCACTATGGTAGTGTAAGTGTTATTTCCGATAAAACCTAAATGCTGACTGTTCTTCTAGTTCTTTCCTTATGGTTCTTGCACATCGTAATATTAAAATAAATAATAAAGACAGACTGAACAACTTTTAAAGTATGGATTTTTCTTATTTATCTACAAACTTGAGGACAAGAAAGAATGTCAGTGCTCTCTCTACCTGTTCTTCATAAGCATATATGAACATTTCTTGGCAGTCTTCATTTCTTAGGAACAGTAAGACAGGATCCAACTTACTGAGTGTTGAATAATAGTTTTGCAGTACTTAAGTATACTGTAACAGCAAAGGCCCTTAGAGACTTATTTAGTAAAGTAGGTTGGAATATTCTAATTCTGGATCCATACTGGCTTTAGTAAATTCTATAACAAATCCAGGGCCATGCAGGAATTCACAGTTGTAACTATACTGAGCAGCCTGGCCAGCAAAACACTTTAAAGCAACTAAGATGGAATTTAATCCTTCCAAGCCACAAAGGATTTTTCTTGAATTGTTGCCACAAATGAGTGCATGTTACACTTGAATTTTAATTCCATTTGTTGGAAGTACATAAGCATTAACTAGTTCATATAGATCACTAGATCTATAGGAAGTAAACATCTTTAATATAAGAACTCACTGCTGAAAACAAGCTAACATTGCTTATTTGGGTGGGGGCTTTTTGTTTGGTTTTGAGTTGGGTTTTTTTTGTTAACAACTTGAACACGACTTATCTGTCTGCTATCCCTCCTTTCTTCCCCTAGTATCTTAGGTATCCATTTGCAAATTTTGACAAAACCAGAAAGAGTGCAAGGTTTATTTATCTCAGAGGTAATTAAATTCCCAAGAGAAAAAACAGCAGCTGATCAGATAAGTACCCACATATGAGGTCAGATAGGCACAACTCAGCTGTTCAGCATTTTGCTTGAGATTTTGCTGGCTGACCAGTGTATGCACATAGCTCCAGACTTGACAGATCGTTTGCCATCCTGCATGCCAAGAGTGCAGCAAGAACGACCCAGTGAACAGGAGTGTACAAGAAGGGTAAAGGGCACATTAGATCACCACTCTTGGAGAAAAATTTGCTTACTCAAATATCACTGATCTTGTAAAGAAATTCTAAAACTCTCTCTACCTCATTAGACATGACTAGCTGAAATTAGAAGAACCCTACATGCCATTATACATGCATACCTCAAATTTACTTCAGAAGATGCTTTAATGCAACAAAGCTGGAAAATGCAAATATTTGTTGAATCATATAAGACAAATAGTTCCACGACCACATTGCACTGACAGAGCCTGATTTTCTCTTCATACACACTAGCTAATGTGATGGATTACAATTCATGTCAATTGAACTATTTCTGATTTTCATCAGTGTGAAAAGAACTCGGTTCAAGATTAAGGAACAATTATGGTTTTTTAATCCCATGAACTAAATGAGAAGCTGAAAGATGCATATACTATAGCTTTAGTAAGACACTGAATGTTTATTAGACTGTATTATCTTTTATATCAATGGTAAAAGTTACAAACTGATAAACAGACAAAATTACATTGTTAGACAATACTAGCATCTCACTAGAGATGAAGGGCAAAATACATTGCATAAAGTTTGGGTGCATGGGAGGCTTATACAAAAAGCCAGGGATGGGGTGGAGGTGAACAAAAGAAAAAAAAAAAAGAATAGTCCTGAAATTTGGGGATATATAATGCATGTGGATAGAACTACACAAATTCTATTCCCAGGGATGCGCTTAAATACTTCCTCAAGGCAGCAATGTGATTACAATGAATTGATGCATTGAAATGTTCTGAGAATGGAAGCTGATCCAGTTCAAACAAGTGAGAAATGAGGATGCTACAATGTTGAATATTTAATTAACAGAAGAAAAACAGTGGAGATTCACTAGAGACAACTGCTCTGTATTCCCAGGCTTTGGCTAGCTGGCTTCAGAAATATTTCCACTGTTAAACTCAGTTTAAAGAAAGGAAAAGAGAAAGAGGCATACAAGAATCTGATATTGTTCAATTAACATTTTAGTTTAAAATTTTAACAACAGCATCTTGAAAAAGTCCATTTAATGTTTAGGAAAATGTCTGCTCCCAATTGGTTTGGCATGTTCCAGAAATGCTGTCTGATTATACATCAGCCCAGAAGACTGAGAAAGCTGTCTTAAAGGATTACAACCTACAGACTTACGTTTCTGATTTGTACAACTGCTGGAGGGCATCGCTGAGTGAAAGCATTTTGTGAGGGTATTGTACAGAATGTGCATCTCAAGTGTTTTACACACATGAATTCAGCAAACCTGCCTTCATGGACAGCAGTAAATCAAGGACCCAAGCATCTTAGGAAGGAAAAAGGGAAAGTAATATATTATATGATTTTTCTCTATTTTGTCCTGTGAACACACTCTTCTGATAGTGCAGAGGTCTGTTTGATAAAACAGTCTGATTGATAACAACTATGCCATTCCTCTGAAGAGTCCGTATGAGTATCACAGATGGTGAGATAAGTTGCTGTAATTTTCTCACCAAAGAACACTGAATCAGGCTTTCAGCCTAGATAGTGGTCAATAATTTCCAATAAAATTCACTAAAGAAGGTTTTTTTGGTTTGTTTTTTGTTTGTTTGTTTGTTTGTTTGTGTTTTGTTTTTTTTTTTTTTTGAAGGTAGAGAAAGAATTTTATACTTGCACTTCTCAGATTTCAATTATCCCAGCATCCATGTCTCTGCTGCAATGCTGGAATGTGTGCTCCACTCAGCATGTTGAATGCTTCTGCCCTGGTGATTCTGAGTGCACATGTAGGCTAATGTCAGATTTTGACAGTGACAAAGCAGCAGGGGGTGGGGAGCAAAGAGGGAAAGCAAAAGGGAAAAAACAGGCATAAATAATATTGAACTACAACAGACTTAACAGATGCTTGGAATACTATAGAACCAAGGCCCTAGTCTAGTAATCACTTTGAAATATCTTTACATTATACTGTAGTAGCTGAGTAATGAAGTGACATTGTGTCCTGCTACTCAGAGCCTAACTAGAAAAACTGGACTTAATTATATTTAAGGTAGATTCGTGTAGATACATCTACAAATAAGCCAACTGTATTTCACTATACCAAATGATTAGATAAACTGAAACAAATAAAATATAGCATTTCTATGATCCAAGCTACTCAACTGCAGCTATCCCTCAATGTTTTAAGGAGTTTTTACCAAATACACTGACCACAGAATGGACGAGCAGAGGAGACCATCAATTTGCAGGTGCACTGTGGACTGTAAGGATGTACAGGAGTGTCCTGTAACATCTAACTAGAAACACTGACAATTATGGGCCTTCAAAATATGTACCACTCTGGACCTCAGACAGCCTTCTGCAAGCTGAAAAAATAAGCCTTCTGCTTTAAGAAGATTTTATTCCTAGTTCTCTAATAATCAGCCCTTCCTGTTTCATCAGTAATATCCAACATAAGGGAAGGTTATGTCAAGCCAACCTTCTATTTCCAGTGACTCTTCACATTTTCTAAACTGTCAACAAGGAAAAAGACTGTGTAGCCAATGACAAAAAACAGCACACCTGGATTCTAACATCTCACTGGACTTGGGTACCTACTGTGGTGAGGGAACACTATATCAACATGCATAGTCAGTCTGGGTTTCTAACTTGGGAGGTAAACAAAACATAATTTGGTTCTTATAACTCGGATGCTCTGGTAACCTTGCTCCCATGGATCTTACAGTTTCCCTGGATAGCACCAAACCTGGCAGTGATGGAATTTGCCTGCCAGTGTTTCTCTCAAGTGTATCCCTCTGCTGCCTCTTCAGGTTTCCCATATGCACCTCTTCACACAGACCCCTAAAAGCATTTCCACTGGCAGCATTCTTGGAATATGCACAAAACTGGCTGATTGTCTGCAAGCCTCCTTCCTCTGCCATTGCATCAGTGATCCATCTAAAGAGCCTGCTTTAATTTCAACTCTCACACTTCTCATTTAACTGGCATTTAGTTCTGATCTAGATGGCTTGCCTCTGGAGAATTCTTTCCCTCGGGAAGAAATGCTAGAGCTCCATTGATCAGCCCATGCTCTGGGTATAGCAATTTCACAGGAGTGTACTACATTGCTTGAACTCCATGGCACAATTTCCATTGTTTTGCAACAGCTTTACGGCTCTCAAAATGGTCTCATCAGCAGCACGATTATTTGTTTAAAAGGCTGCACTGCTCTTTGAGTGCTGTCATTCAGTAAGCCCACCTGCATTGAATGGAATAGCATCCTTGTTGCAAGTTGAGATAATATTTTGTGTGTTGAAAAACAAACAATGCTTCAATTAAAATATAAAACTCCAACTAAACCGCCAAGGCATTTTTCTAGTCCTTGCTGCTTTTGATTATAGCCAATAAAATGCCAGCTAATATTTTTCCTGGGAATTTGCTTCTACTTTGGCAAGTTTTAGTCTCTGCTATGACTAACTCCTGCACAGAATCCTATTCAAACTAAGATGACTAGCTTTCTTGACTATTTCCTATGGAAATATCACCACTTTCAATTTTATGAACCAAATTAAAAAAAAACTGTGCTCTTTGGATAAGGAACTGTTGATCTATAATTTAAAAATCCTTAAAGATTCTATTCCCAGGACTGGGAATATCCAATCTTTCACAGAAGGCTGGCTTTTAATTTCCTTCCTGCTTTCCTCCAGTTGTATTTCAGACACCTTTTTCATAACACTGTTTCTGAATTGTCTGTTTTTCACTTGTGTGAAGTACTTGTACTGAATCTTCTATGGCAGTTGCAGTCAGCTATAGCCTATAGGTAGATTTTTGAAAGGTCATATATTCACATTTAGCTTTTTCTGCCTGTTGTTTTTTGGTTTGTGGTACATTGTGTTACAGGGGTTACACTCCCATCCCAAGAAAGAAATATATTAAAGTTAGTATCCAAAATAACAAAACAGCAATAAAAACTGTTTGCAAAGCAATTTGAAAGGTAAATGCCTTCCTATTTCAACAGAAATTACACTTACAGAATTTGATATTACCTAAACAAGCAACACAGAGTGGGCCACTCCCAACATTTCTGTTGTTTCAGTTACAGAAAAATTTTGATTAACACTGACAGAAAATTAGCCAGCTGTGCTTTGAACCCTTTCAGCAATTGGTAAATACAGAGCATTTTTAAAAAATCACGAACAAAGAGTTAAACTTTGATCTCTTGACATCAAGAGGTACAGGATAAAATATACAAGCAAGTAACATTAACTGTTAACTGGATCAGCAGCAGTATTTATCTATAACTGTATTCACTGTATTAGATGCAGCTGTATGTGAACAGAAAAAGTGTTGCCTGACTGAAGCAGCACCACAAGGGATGTGCAGCCTTGCCTCTCTACCCAGCCGTTCATGTCATCCAACCTCAGAAACACAGACTCCTGAAAGATCAGAAGGATCCAGCTGCCTGATGTCCCTGGCATGGCAGAATCGTCTCCTTCCTAAGGAGCATCACTTAAAGGTGAATGAATAGATTTTGATAGCAATGTACACATGAAACAAGCTAATTACAGATTTTAGCAAGCACTTTGTCCATTCTACGGTTGCTCAACACTGTGCAAGTACAGCACCAGTGTGACTTGTAAGGATCTTGGGTACCTTTCAAAGAGAACAGCATTACAGCACCACTAACACATACCAGCACTCTGTTTCCCAGTTGCAGAGTTTTAAGTTTTGTCACATCAGTCTAGGAAGGCAAGAGACACCGTTCAACAACTTCAATTTGGTTAATAAAGCTTTCTTTCATTACAGTTGAGTGGTTTTGTTTCTAAGACAAAATAGTTCTCATAAGAGATGTCAACCATGCACACAACTGTGCTGAGGAGGTAGTTCACTGACCACCTGTTCAAGCATTCCCCATCCCAAACAAAATGGTGTGGTACACTTGTAGCATGCCTGTTTAAGTCCTACACAGAAGCACAAGGTTCCCCCTGAGGCACATCCACATGGTGAAAGAAAAAAGACCTTATATCCCCTGAGAAGGTCACTGACTAGACTTGAACACTAGGGAAGGGACGTCTGGCTTCTACATTCCTATGACTGCCTGTCTCCTGATGCTGCCTATGCAATGATCCAGTTTGTTATTAGTGTTTTCTAAATCCTAGGCAACAGTTTTATCTCTACAGATATAGACTAGAGGGCTGCTTAAGAAATGTACTTATTAAAAAGTCAGAAACTGTGCTACCAAAATCTGTGTGAGTGGAGAAACATCATCCATGATGTAAGCCCAAGTTTTTCCCAGGTTACTCATTAGGAGCACAAAATAATTCTATTTCATATTTCTACATAGAATCTCCAGCCTTTGAGCCCAGTTCTTGTTGCTAACAATAATGGATGACAGGTAGATGGAGGTTATAATGGCTCCATTATAAAGGAAACCCAAAAGAATACAGAGCTAAAGGTTTCACAGCTCACCAACTCTGTCACTGCTTGATGTTTCGGATTTTGAATTCTTATCTTTGCATCTTCCTTTTAACATTTTTATAGGACTTTCTAGCTGGACTAACTATTAAAGCAGCTATGTTATTTGCTGGATAAAAATCTAACAAAAGAGCTCTCTTCAAAACAAATTAAAATAAATGCAACAAATATGTAGTTCTACTCTTACCCTATTGATTTCAAATCCCACAAGAGTTTCACTATTGTATTATAATTTACATGGTAACTCAGGGTAGAAATTGTTCAGTGAAACGCATTGAGGTTCACCTTGGGACCTGACCCTGGTAGGGTTCCATCCTCCCGCATTTTCATTTTGCCTTCAAGTTGAGTATTCGTTTTTAAACTGCACCAAAGCGTACATATGGCTCATGATAAAATTCTCAAGAGGAGTCTCACTAGTTTTAGAAGCAACAGTGGAAAGAATACAAACAGAGCAGTGCAAAAAAGAAACCTCAGCAAGGCTCTGCCCTATTGAAGTCTCTTCTGCATTCAACATTTGAATTTTCTACATTATTTATTGCCACCATCAAAAGTTTAATCCTTAAGGCATCATTCTGCATGCAGTTGCCTTATAAGCACATGAAATCCTAGGTAGCTTAATTCCAATACAGTTATATAAATTATTAACCTCATCTCAAAATATGGTGTGTATTGCATCTGAGGAATTGTCTGAGATCCAGAAATTTAGTGTGGAGACCAAATTTCTTATATAAAAGCTCATTTGCAAGAGCTCTGTTAAATGATCTTTCACTTGAAGACTATACTGTAGACAAATGCCATTTTGTAAACTCCAAGTACAACCAAGAACACATCCTCAAACCCAAACACTTACCTAATGGAATTGTATTTTTAACCTAAATTTCTGAATTTTTCTCTCCATCTGACCAGACAAACAGTCTGAACACTTTCCCCACACACTAAAATATCCAGACAGATTAACCTATAATTGCGGCTAATTGTAAGGTACCTTACTACTTTGAGTGCATCAAACATGATAACTTAGGATGTGACAAACCTCACAAGAGAAAACTCTCTGCAAGCACCACTTCTATTATTCATTCCCTACTGTCACCCTGAATGTTCTCAGAAGAGTTCTCCAAATGTCACCTTCCCACCAACTTTCACGTAGATACACACATGTGGCTAGAAATACAGTTTCAAGGATATCCCAGAGTAAATGTTCAGTTTTCACATACACAGAAAATGCATTAGCTTCTTCTAAAGAAAAAAAAAAAAAAAAAGAAAAAAAAAGAAAAAAAATGTGTCCACAGAGCCAGTACATCCTTCTATGCTATCCTCAAAACTAAAAGTAGATTGAATAGTTATTTTTGTCATCACTAGAACTCTAAACTGCTTCCTCCAAGGGTCACTGAAGCACACAGGAAGGTGTGGGTTGTCTTCTTTCTACAGCAGTCCTGACCTTGCATTCAGTCCATAACTGCCTGCTCAGTTTGCCTGTATTAGTGATTCAGCCGTTATTTCCAATATTTCCCTCCAAATTTCATATCTGAGAAACAGCAACACTTTGTGCAAATATCTATATTCTTGTACATGAGGAAATATGTATATTCTTTGCTAATATTTATTTTTATTTCTACTTGAGAAGTTTTAGCCATCTAGCTAAGAAGAAGAAACAAGGTAAAATAAGCAGTTGTCAGGCAGAATACTGTACATCAAGCAAGGGACTGTTTGGCTAAACTACTGGTAAGTACCACTGATAATTCAGCACAGACCAGAATTCACTGTTTGACCAAAATGGGAAGAAAAAGCTTTGCATTTTGTACAGGTGAAAGAAAGCAACTACAATGTATAAGTATCTTCTGCAAATATCCTCAGACGTGTTAAGTGGAAAGAAAGAAGGCATTCTGAGATTCAAGAATGAAAATGCTAGTAACAACTCATCTGAATCCATTTTAGGATCTGATCCAAAACTCAGTAAGTAAAGACATGGTGAGACATAGGGCATTAAGCTGTTGTTTCTATAGACAATCACCAATAACATTGCTGCTAGTAAGGAAGGAGTGGTTTTGAAGTAGTCAGTACATATCCAGAAACGGCACTGTCAATACGTGCATTTAATTTTTTATTGTATAATACCCCTTGGGCATAAGGAGTTTTGAGAATCCCAACATTACAAGCATTTTAAGTCGACTTCTGGGTTTCTTGAGCTAGCCTATTAAAACAGTAGTCTTTTTGAAATCCTAGATCCCTTGAAGTCAATGAGTTTATTCTGTCTGAGTACAGTGGTCCACTACTTCCACTGATTTCTTTTCACCTTTGTCTTCAGAGAAAAACCCAGATTCTCTCAGCACTTGCCACTGTCAAGATCTTTACTACATTTAAAAGTATTTATACTGTCTGGCAAGGTAAGAAAATGCTTCCTGCAACCAAAGCCTTTATGAACATTTTTAATACTGTTCCATTCCAGTCTTACTGATGTGGTGATATATATACATACATCACAAGCTGTATTTGAAATGAGGGAGACTAATGCAGAAAGGTTAAATAATCCAGATAAGGGTGGATGTCTGAGCATACCAGATTCAGCACAGAAACCACAAAATCCATTAGTTTAACTGCTTTCAGCACAGCCTTAGCTACAAAACTGTCTTATAAAATTAATGCAAACACCACTGATTTCTCTTACATACTTTTTTATTTAAAAAAAAAATAAAAATACCTTTTTCCTTAGAGCATAAAAGAATTGTGCTTCTTAGAGTTTGCTTTTCATTAGAAATCAAGAGTGGTATCAACTTTTCGTTGAATTACCTTTGGAGGCCATATTTGGTTAGTTTAATTCGCCAAAGATTTCCTTGCTCTGTATCCTTGGCTCTTTTTTCTGTCATACATTGGCTCATTTTATGTCTGACAGTTCTTTTATTACCAGATTTCATTTTGAATCCGATTTCCCCCCTGTCTCATTACTTCTGTCTTGCTCTCTGTTTGCTCTCTTTTTCTTTTCCTGTCTGACAATTCTTTTATTAGTGGATTCGGTTTTGCTTTTGTTTCATGCTTTCTGGTTTTATTCTCTTGTGTCTTACTTTTGCTTTTTTACTTATTTTTCTTCTGTCAAGGCCTCCTTTTTTTTTTTCTGCCTGTTCTCTCAAAAGGTATATACTTAGCTTTTATTTAACATTACTGGATTTCAGCATGTTGTGGAGTTGGTTTATCATTAGATATTGCCATGCAGAAGGAACCAGGTTTAACTCTTAGGTCCTTCAGTTGTTTGGTCTAAGAGCACAATCACTAATTTAAGTATCAACATATGTATGAGCCATTAGCTCTGCTTCTCAGCTACTATAATATGCCCTAGATCTAAACTTACTGGGTTAAGAGCAAGGACACTGCTGCTAAATTCATTACTTTCTGCCAGCATTCTCCATAAGCCATTAGGTTCCCCCCAGTTAGTACAGAGAAAAGGTGACACAAAAGCCTTGCCTTTGCTCTGCTCCTCTCAGGTTCGCCTAACATGATCGCTACAGCAAACGAATACTCTCCTGAAGCGCGTAAGCAGGCACAATCAACGTCCAACATTACTTGTGGTTCCTTGTGTCTCAGCTCCTTCCCAGGGAAACAGTTGTGTGTGCACATCATGCAGTCTTGATGTAAGACATTTCAGAGTGAAAATGAGAGCTTCTGTGTGCTTCATTGGGGAAAAGGTGGAAATGCTGCTATTAGTGATCTTCGTCCTGCTGGTCTCCTAATCCTTTAAAGAACTCACTGTACCACAGGGACTGCATGTGTCCTAGGAGCTAGCAAGTGCCCACTGGAGCAGAGTGATCATTTCCAAGCAGTCAGGGCCCTGAGTGAAAGCCAGGGCCTTACTTGTCACCATCACCACTGTTTTTCTAGTGCCAGAACTTGAGGCAAGACCAAGAAAGCACTTGGGACCAGGAGTTGATCTGAAAGGAGGTGCTTGGCCTATACTGATACTTGGGGAATTGCTTATCAATGGGATATTTATGTTTACAGGAGTAGAAAACACAGTTGGGTGAATTTGCTGGAACTGACTGCAAGGAGGAGGAGAATATTGTCTCACTGCCCTTTCATATTGTTGTTCTGATGTTTTTCAAATTAAAACGTAAGTATTGCAGTCATAAATTTTCTCCTCCATGATTATGGATTGAGAATTTCTGCTTCCAAAGGCACCAAGGAAAGGAGCTTTACTAGATTTCTGGGTGAGAGCTCAAACTGATTTATTATTTGTCAAGAGACACATTAAATAAACTTGGCCTTTTTTGCTGTCATCAGCTGTCTAAAAGACAAGCAACAGGCATTAGAGTTTTGTTTAATGCCACAGCACTTATCTTTGAGAAAGCACAGTTGAAGCACCTTACATTTGGAGGGAAGGTGTGATGTCAGGGATGAGTATTACTTGATGGGGCTGCTTGTTCCTCAGTGGGGGACTAGTTCCTATGCAGTGTCTCTTGTGCATTCTTACGCTGGGGGAGAACAAAGGAGTAAATTGTCTTGGTAAATTAAAATTTGATGAATCAAGAGGAGGATGAAGTGCCACGTCATTTTCATAGCCTATAAAGAGGGTCTCCATAAAGTGACTCAGCATTCTTTTAAAGGTCATTACTGCCCAAGTGCAAGGAACACATTTCCATTCAGATATTTTTAGAACACAGCTTCTCTATTGCTGCCAAAGACATTTTCAGGTAATTTTTTTGCTGACAGGCCACAGGACTCTCTCACTGTTTCCAGTTCTGCAGACTTAAAAAACTTAAAAAATCATCAGCAGTACTCCATACAAATTGCAGTGCAGACCAAGACGATTTCTGCCTAAACCTCTGAAAACTAAAGAAAAAAGCACATCATGTGCTGTGCACTGTGGGCTAGGTGTACTAACACCCTGTTCCATTGGCTAATGAAAGCTATGAAATCAAAAGGATATAATGCATACAATAATATGGGGCAGTGCAACATAAAATGTAAAGGCATGAAGCCATGCAGCAATATTTGCTGTATTTAAATCCTGTGGACATACTAAAAACTGCAGCTGTGTGAACCAGATACAAACCCTTCCTTGCTATGCACAAATTCTGTATTCTTGGACCAGTATCAGATTCATCAAACTGAGTCCAGAATGAGAATAATAAAGAAAATAGAGAAAATGCTCAGAAACATACTGTTGGGTTTTTTTGATTCTTCTTCTTTAAACAGACACATCTGCACCAATTTCTCAGATTAAATGGCATTAATCACATTACCATAGTAGAGTCCCACAGCAAAGATGATTCATCTAATCTGCTGGAGGAAGGCCTTCTCCCTTCCTGCAGACACTACTCCTCTTCACATTTCTTAGTTTCCTGCGTTGTGGTGTAAACAGAATTGGGAATACATTGCATACCCTTGATACAGAAGTCTCACTAACATTTCAATAACCGTTCACCATTGTGCATAAAAGCTCCTATTAGTGGTCTTTGAGTGCTGCTGAACCTGACATAGCACTGAACTGCAGCAAACAGACTGGGATTAGAAATTTTAAAACCATTTAGATGCCTTAAAGATGCAGTGTCATAATCTGCCTTTGGGAATGATCTGCCCTCATAGCAAAAGTTAGCATGTTAGCAGCATCCTTCAATTCCCACAGGCTCTCCTGCAGCCTAGTTATAGCTACCAAAAGACTTGTTTCAGCATTTTCCACTATCTATACTGGATTTAATCTCAATAAGCACCCTATGCACCCTTCTCAGGACAGCCAGAATCAGGTATTTGTAGACACATGCTGCTTCTAAACTAAAACTCCATGGCAGAACTGCCCTTTTTTCCAGCATTTGGAGAAATGGAGCAGTCAAAAAACAAAGAATAAATTTCCTAAAGTCAGACCTGTACCTGTTAGTCTCATCTCCCAAACTGAGAGTGGGAAGAAACACCAATATTTTCCTCTGCACTGCAATTATCAGCAGAATCCAAATAGTCCCAAATGGAAGATTCATAAAGGATCCCAGGTCCTCAGTTTCTCAACCTTTGTGGATTGAATTCAGGCCAAAGCAGTGACTGTTTTCAATCTGAATGCTGATCTGGAGTCACAAACTGCTCCTAAGTTTCTGCCTGAAGCCCATCTATACTACATTCAGAGTAACTGCACATGCCAGAACCATCATGGACCTTGCACACTTCTGCCAAAACTCTATCCACTTCACTGGAAGTTAATTTGGCCCAGAGTCTGAAATTACTTAATTCAAACGGCATCTTGTTATAAATTTGCCGGGAACTATCCCCCAGTTTGTCAGCAGGAAGACAAAAATTTAAAATAGAGTTTATATTTTCCGAGGCCAAGAATTGCTGGCTTTATAATAACACTATTGACTTGTAAATAAACAGTAAAAGGGAGGGTAAAAATCTATCATGCAGGATAATATCCCTCTCATAAACACTGAAATTATATCTACCTAGCAAACAGAGAGCAAGCAAGGCCTCTGAACCACTTAAACTTCAACTGTTCCAAGAAACCCTTGGACAAGGTTAGCAGATAAAAGGTAAGCTGTGAAATTAATATCCTTTCCTTTCCCTTTTACTTAGTTCACATTACTTAAGAGTAAATTGCCTCAAATGCATCCCTTACCAAAAAACAAAGATATGTTTCCATACTCTTAAAACATACATTTTCAGTTTACATTTCTTCCCTACAACTTCTGTCAAAGATGTACACAGTACCATTGTTTTCCCTCTTGTATCCTTGTCCTCAAGAAAAGGCGATGGCATAGAGAAAGAAAGCATCAAACAAGGACAAAGGTAGGCCCAATTTACATATTTTTGTTTTTTCACCTTCCACTTGATCATATTTTCTCCATAGTTCTGAAGTACTTAGACGCAAGCGTCAAGTTAACTCACACAAAGAGAACAGTTCAAGCAAAAAGGAAAGCAACCTATGGGTAAACACAGTATTAAAATGTGTACATATTTCAAGACCATACTTCAAGAAAGCTCTCCCTCATAAAGGCTTGAGTTTGTGAGTAAAAAACGCACCCAGCAAGTAAGCAAACTCAACTATTTCAGAAGCCAAAGACCAACTCGCTACCAATTTCGTAGCCTTGTAACTCCCAAGCAGGAACTCTCATGACTGAAATACTTTGGTAATTGATAGCAAGTATTTTTCTACTATAGAAGCACTTCATCTACATAAACATGAGGTAAGCACAGGAGGCTGACTCTGAAGATGTCACCCTTAAGTGGGTTGACTGAGGTAGGTGTCCCTTCCAACTTCACAGCACCAGCTTTTATCATTGTGGTTTTAAAAGTCGTTCCAAAACTTCACTGGTTTGAAAACACATACTAAGAGACAGAAATTGCAAAGGAAGTGGGAAAGGCTATACTATTCCTGTAGGGCAAGATAAATTGAAGAAAAATCTATGCTCTGACTGTTTTTTATATTCTTACTATTTTCAAACAAAAAGCTCATTCTTTTGTGGAGGATAATTTCGGATCAATTGGTTCTAATCAATCGTTTCAAAACCAATAATTGAATTTTGTATAAACCATGGGAAGATTGCCAGTGAAAGTATACACCTCACCCCTAGTAAGGCTGTTTTATGAGCTGTCATAATCTGCAAATCTCATCTAAAAACCAAGCTCTATCTCTTAACTATTTAACAATTAGATGAAATGTTTTGCTACAGTCTCACTGTAATTCAATTGAAATGAGAGTTTAAGTGAAACAAAATTTCAAAATGCCACTCTATTTATACCCATCCTCATATAGCTTAAAATACCCAAGACTACTTGCAGCAAAAATTTCAATTGCTGCAAAAACTTAATGGGCCTTAACATTTCATATACCATAGAGCCAAACACAGACAGACAAACTACAGGTTGATATTATTTAGAATACTGCAGGACACCAAAAGAGGACTCCAGGGTAAAAAGCTCCCTGCCGCTAATAGTCTGTGTCTGAGCTGACAGCAGTGACGTACGTACACAGAGTAATAATTCCTGGGGGCAAAGTCATGATACAAACAAAACACTGTCTTCAGAAGGGGGAGGCACAGATTTTCTGGTAATGCCTATTGTGAATTTGCACATGTACATGTAAATATAAAAAGGTTAAAAAGAAAACTAGGCTGTAAGTTAGCTTGAGGAATAGGGAAGCTGAAGTATGGATTTAGGATACCATCAGAAAACAGAGAAGGAAATACATGCATGTAGAGGGGAGAAGGAAGGGATCCCCAGAGAAAGGAACAACCTTTACTTGGCCAATTGGTGGATGTGTCATTATACTCACAGTTGACCCAGTTGCCTAAATATAAAGAACACTCATGAGTCCTACCTAGCCATGCCCTTTCTATGAAATCATCATTTACAAAAACCAGTCTGTCACTACAACCTTGACTTGTACAGAAGGCACTTCATACTTGCATGAAACAAACAGGAATTGAGTCTGCACTAACACATGAGATTCAGATGATGGGCTGCTAGAAGTAGTGAGCAGCATCCCATTTTTTTTCCAACATCTTCGCTCGCATTTGTTATTTTTAGTTTGGTGTTCTAAGAAAAGAAGTCACAGACCACTACATCCTGCCTGTCCATTCACCACGTTCAAAAATTGTATTTCCTTACAGGTTTTGTGAAAAATCTGCTTCACAGGGTATACTCAAAAGTTATCCACACTCATTGCACTTCTGGTCCATACCAATACACACAGACTAGCCAGTTACTTGGGGCCCCTGTAGCTCAGGATGTGTCATAGCACTGATTTGAAAGAGCCCTGATGCTAAGGAAAAGAACTAGACAAATCAAAGGAAAAAAATCAGAGATACTGTAAGGACATGTCATTTCATAAAGGCTGAGGGGAAGCAGTCAGAAAAGCAAGAGATATTGTGAGTGAGAGAAGGGAGGGAAGCATACAATGACATAAGATCCCCAACCTGAGCAAACAGGTTGTATGAATTCCACTACTGATGGAATGACTTTTTACTCATTAAGAAACTCACTTTAGATCGTCTGTTGGTGACTGTTCTGATTGTTTCCAGGACAGAGAGATTTATTAAGAGGTTAGATAACAATACATCCATAAGACATATGAGTCAATGTAAAGGTGTTTAAATGTTTGCATAAGGTCATAAGTAAAACACTGACTTCTCTTAACAGTGCAATAGCGGTTCAACATTGGCCACCATAAAGCAAGTTCCAGTGGCACCATGTGCATACAGCAGCCAAATTCAGGGCTTATCAGGGCCCACCACAAGTCAGACAAGACTACTGGGGCTATTACATAAATGCATAACCTATTATCAGGAAACAAAATATTTCCATGGAGAAAGTGTAAGATTTTTGCTTACAGCAACCCTAAGACATGAGAGCAAATTCACAGAACTCGTATTTGTGATAATCCTTTTTGACAGAATTCATTAGCCAACTCAAGAGTCCTGCAGTTTATTTTGATTAGGATGAGAAATTCATGAAAGAACCAACTACCTTATGCAATTCTGTCTGCTTACAAAAAAAACAACCAACCAACAAAACTACACACACACACAAAAAAACACTAACAAAAAAACCCAACCAACCAAGCAAAACAAAAAACAAACATACACAAAAATCCCAGACTTGCCTTGAACACAACAGAAATTAAGGTAAAAGGAGGTATCTTCTTTACTCACACAGTGCCAAACTTCCTCCTAGCTGACATTCAATCCAGAATGATTTTTTGGCTTTTCCTCTGGATTAGACTGCCAAGGACTTCGTGACTCCATCCGATGCTTTAAATACAGCCCTCTCTCACTGCTTTAGTACTCTCTCTACCTTCTCTTACCCATTTATCGAAGCCTTCATAAAATCATATGTGATAAAACCTTCTGCCCACACGCACCCTGTGCTTGCTCATGTTTGAAGTGGAAGCTGCTATCACTCTGCCATCTGTTCTGTAAAAGAGCATCTCTGTTTCATAATGATGTTCCCAGATGAAGGGCAACGATTGTTTCCCCATTGGTAGCAATAGTTTTAGTCCAATTCAGAACAATATCTAATAGCAAAAATATAGGGCAAAAATACTGCCCTACAACCTAAAAAGACCAAAACCGTGTTTAAATAAAGTTGCCTGGAGAGCAACCCAAAAGACTCTTGAGAAGCTAAGGAGAGACAGTAACATTACACTCAAGTGTGTGGGTCTGCCCTGTTTTAAACCCTTTAAATGGAAACTTTTTGATGCTAAAGAAAAGCAATAGCATGAAAGTACTTATAATAAAAGGCCAGCTTAAAATGTCCTTGGCTCAAAGGCCATCCAAGGCCACCTGTCTTTGCCTTTTTTAAACATAAATCTCCAAACTTTGTTCACTTCTTTTCAAAACATAACTGGAAGTGCAACCCAGTTGTGGTAATCTGGGAATAAATTTAATTTTATGAAAGTGTTTCAATTTTGAGTGTCTGATCCTACAACTTTAGCCCTATATCAGACACTCAATTAAGAAGGCCCTGTATTTTTTCCTGCAAAACAACTGCTCTTCAGTGCAGTGTCACAGTGTTTCATGCCCATAAGACCGTTTTTTTTCTCTCGTTGAGGCCAATATCTTTGTTCAGCCCCAGTGGCTTTCCTCTCTGATGCATGAACAGATATTATGGATTCTTTGCACTGTGTGTTTGCATCCTTTGGTCCATATCTACAGACACTGGATTATTTCTTTTTAAAATTTTATTTGAAAAACTCTGATTTGATGTCCATTTTTAAGGTCAGACTTACAAAACATGCACAACCTACCTGTTCTTGATATAGCTTGTTAAATATTTTATTTTATTTGTGTTTTTATTAGCTGGATACAGCCCTCTAGGGCACTTTTGTGAAGGATCCTTTTGAAATGCAAATGTGATTGATTTGATATTACAGCTTATATTATTCTACTTGCACTGTGCCTTTGGGAACAAGAGAATGGAGTTTCTCTTTTTACTGATGAAAAGGTCCTATGGCAGGTATTTTCCTCTTTTCTACACACAAACACAAAGAGCCTTCTAATTTCTAAAAAAAAGTTAGCAATGTTCATATGATCATGTCAACAAACTTCTAGCGCTTCTTCCATTTTCTGAACTGTTTTGGTTAATAAAAACAATAGATTTGATACTCCCATTTAAGAGGCAAGTTAAAATTTACACATAATGCAGACACAGCTCCACTTTTAATAGACTGAAAAGTACAAACCATACCATTCTTATCACAGTTGCTAATGAAAAGTGCATAAAGCAGTACAGCTAAGTGGTGTGGAACATGCTGCTGCGTTTTCCATTACAAGAGAAAAGGCATAAAAGCAAAAGAAAAGTTTGCAAAACTCGTGTTGTGAGAATGATTTGACTACCTTTAAAAAATAGTTAAATAAATCGTCAATTCCTTTATGTAACACCAAGTCTTTTAAGAAGAATGTATTCCAGGAGAATATTGAAACATCTGGAAATTATGGGCTAGCACATTCCCATTTGAAACAATGTGTTTCACTTCCTCCTGCCCCCAAGGGAGTGGAATGGACATAGCAAGTATATTTCACCGTGGTTCTGCAATGAAATCTCCCAGTTTCAAAGGAAGCATATTTGTATGACTTCTACAACCTATGAAATCCCAACACCTTAGCAGAAATAATTTTGACTGTAATAAACAATGGAAACTGTTTCAAAATAGTGATGTATTGTCTGGGGAGATATTCAAAGTAAAGCAAGTTACTAAGAAGCTATCTGCATCTCACATGCACAGTATTAAAATACACCCACAAGAACAAAAGGCATCTGTGTAAAATTTAAGCAATATTAAGTGTTCAGTATTTCCAATGAATTGGTAAAGCTCAGAAAATGTAACTAATTAGAACAGAAGGCTGCAACAGTTAGACTATTTCAGAAAGAATAGTTAAGGTACGTTGCCATATGGTTCTGAAAATACATTTAATGCAATCCAAATAGAAGAACATGTGCATATACCCCTGTGAGTTGCCCAAGCATTAATACCGCCTTTTAACTCAGTCATTTAGTACAGGCACAACTGTTACTGAGCTGCATGACTTTAGACAGTGAAGGTAAAATTAAATTGGGAAAAGATTACAAAAGCTGTGAAAGCAGCATAAATCAAAACAAATTAAATATTCACCTATGTGATATACGACATATGATTTTCCATTCTGATGAAACAGATCGCTATGTATAGCAACAAACTTTATACTTCCAAAGGAGCAACCATATCTTTGCATAAACTCATACAGTGTTTAGGACAGTGTTGTCATACAGTGGATCCTGAGGTGATGGACATAATCTATATATCTAAAATGCAAAGCTACATGTTCAAAATGCAGAAAGAGCCCCAGCTAAAAATCACTTATATGTTTGAAAGTATCAGATGCCATCTGTTCCTATTCAAGTATGTTCCTTGAAAAAGACCAAGAAGAAATGTTTTGAGTTTAAGAAAGAAGCTAGCATTAACATTTATGAATCTAGAAAAGAAGTAGAGTTAGAAGTTGAGAAGTTAACATCTAAGACTTTGACTAACAAAATTTCACAGTCATTCACTTCTGTGAAAACGTAAACTCTTTTTTATTAATGAGGAAGCAGCATTGTTGAAAGTTACTCTCGCCTTTAACTAGGATGTTGCACTATTGATATTGATCCAGAAATAACACCAAAACCAGAAGTTCAGCTCTTCCTCTGTCAAACCTGGAGAAAGTCTTGACCTCATTTAAATACCAAGGCTTAGTTCACAGCCTAACAAATAAACTGTTCATCATACAAGAATAAGTAGTTTGAAAACCTTACTATCTCTTCTACTGTTGGAGCTATTCTCAACCACTGTGTCAAGATCTATCACTGTATAAACTCTCTGAGTGTTACTTATTTTTAACATTGCACTTAGCATGTTTTGGGCATCAAATAATACACAAAATAAGACCTTTCACTGAATCCAAAAGAAGAATGGAAGACTGTTGTTGCTATTGTTTAATGAATAAAACTTTCTCACACCCATAATCCCTGGCTCATCCCTTTGGAGGCAGAATATAGTCCCCTGGGAGGTTTAAGTAAAAATGGAATTGTGCTCCAGTTCTGTAACTGGTAATTGCCTTCTACAAGATCTGTGCTGACACAAGGACATGGTGTGCACGGGAATAGCTGTTCTATTCACACCATCAGTGATAGGAGAATGGCCCTGAATTTGTACCTGTTACAGTTCCTGAATCTTAATCACCTGGGGGCTGAAGACACTCCCTTAATTGTGTATATGTTGCAACAAGTCAATGCAAAATTAATTACTAACTCTCCCAGTCCTCCAAGATATTTTAAAAGATTTTTAGACCCATACATTTTTAAAAAGCATCCTTCACTGATCTATGTCTCTGCCATAGATCTGTGTGCTGTTTTCTGTTCTCTTCAATCTGAATCTTGAAAACAAGGTACCTTTTCTGAATCCCAATGTCTAAATGTATTCGTTGACATTTAGTAATATGTTTTACTACTCTGGCCTTTGAGTATGTTGTATTGCAACTGCCTGGTCATCCCATAGTTTCCCCACAGGTCAACAACACTTCTAAGGAGGGAATAAGCAAAATACTATTTGAGCTGATGGTATCGCTTTCTTATTGCAATGCCTTTGAATAACAGGTGGTGAATAACAGTAACAACACAAGACAGCTCACTCCTTTTGGTGCCAGCTCCCTTCAGAAACTTCCTTATTGTTACCAATGAGGCCACACTCACAGCAGTGGATGACAGAAGAAAGCTGCATTGCCATTGCTTTTCAGAAGACAACAGATTTTGCAGAAAGTTAATTCTGAAAATTAACATGGTTGTAAACAAAATTTTCTGAAGGCTGTAGCATTTACTTTGAAGAAATCTGTCAGACTGAATACAGAGGAAAACTGCAAAGGGCATTACCTTAAGAATCATTCTTTTATGTCACTTCCCTGATTGGTAACATTTAGCTAGTGTGAAAAAATGTCTATTTAAAAACCCATACTTTAATGTGTGAGGCAGATATTCAGATATTTTCATTATCCCCAACACTGAAGATTCTTACAAGTAGAACTTTATATCACTGAGCAGTCTTCCAAGAGAACAACATAAATATTATACATGAATTTATGATTTATTTTTCTTTACCTCCACTGCTTTAGAGACTATATTCTTACAGCAGATTGAAATCCAACCATCTTTGTAACAGAAACTAGCCATTCAGTGCCCCAAACCACCCAAACCAGTACATGTCGGGAGAAAACAGGCAGAAAAGGTGCCAGAACAAACATTATCTGAAAAAAAAAAAAAGAAGAAAAAAAAAAAAAAGCATCAGAGTGTTGTCAATTCTATAAAAAGAAAGATATACTTATAAAGGTCTTATCTGAAAGCCTCCAGTTTTATGGGAACAGATGCAATGAAAATGTGCCATGAGGGCACACATTAGAGCAAGGGACAGACTTCTTAATTCTAGGAAAGTAGTTTATATATACAGTGACCAAAGCTAGCTTCCTTGAAATCAGTAGGAGAACTCCTATTGATTTCCATAGGGATGACATTTTCCTTCCTATAGCTATGTTACAATAGGGAAGACCTTAAGGAAGGGTGAATAAAAAACGACTTGTAAGAAGAAAATGCCTCTTTAGAAAATAATTAAAGGCCCTTCTTTGTCCTTATACTCTTTTCTTTCCTCTCCATAGAAGAAATCAAAATCTGTTTTTCATCTTTGCAGATCAGCGTTGCTTGTTACAACTGTACCAAAGCAGACTGATTAGGTTTGATTTTTCAGTCAGCTAGTTCCCATAAACAGTCTATGATCTTTGTTCTAGACAAATTAGCTGGACATCAGCTACATAAACACACATGTCTATCACCATTTTACAAGCCTTAATCTCTAGCTGACTTTCCAGGAAGGCTTCGTCATACCTACCAGTTGATTGTGCATGCTTTTGTTGTCCCAGAACACATGAAATGGTGCTAGACACTTATGTTGAAGCAACTGAATGCCGTTGTTCAGTACAGACCTTCCCAAAGCAGGAAATATTATACCAGTCTGATAAGACCTATTCGAAATGCAGCACCTGGGTCAGAACAGATGAAGAAGAACCTCAGAGCTTCAGGCACTTTTGTATACAGTTTAATTCCACTGTTGTCTTAAAGGACAGATTCCCCAAAGACCATATCGAACTTACAGATTTAAGAGTGGTGTATCCTATAAATTCACTGTACACTTGGGTTTACATGTTAGTCACTGCTATTTTGTAACAGCAGATGGTTATAATAATAGTATTTCATGTTGTTTCACAACGAGAGAAGATAGAATAATCATTTAGGAATCCACAGGGGGCCAGTGAAACCAAGTAAATGTTTTGCTATTCAAATTGTGACGTGAAAGCAAAATTTTTTATCAAAAGTGCTGGTATAGATTTTTCAAAATCTCTTTAAATACCTTTCCTATAAACTCTGTCATAATACATAATAATGTGTTCTCCTGACTCCCAATCATTAAATTAATCACTGAATTACCTAATGATTTCTCAGAAATCTTTATGATGTTTAGCATGTTTGTTCTACACCTGATTTGCCTTTGTGTTTTATAAGCAAGTGATTGCAAAGAAATATTTAAAAATATACATTACTTAAGAAAACAACTTTCATAAAAATAACAAATGATCACATTCTGCTGGCAGGAAAACACTGCAATGTTACAATATTTTGACTGAAAGTTGAAGTGAAATTTGGATTACAATATTCAGAGTTAGGTAGAAGAAAGCTGAGTGAATTAGGAAAGAAGGGAGCATTAAATGTCTGGGAAGAAGTCAGGGAGTTTCTTAATCTTCTGTTCAGAAGTAAGCTTGGCAGGTCCTTGAAATCTGAATGTATGTTTACACTAAACACCAAGTTGCAATTTGTCATGTGTGTTTTAGGACCAAAAAAGTCCAGCAAATTCTTCTAGAGGAGAAATGTGTTAAATCATATTTCAAAATATTTAAAACTCCCTGTTCTCTTAGACTAGGGGGACCCTGGTGCTTTGTACTACTAGTTATGATGCAATTGATTTACTTCCACAGAAATCACTCATCTATCAGCACAGAAAACATAAATGTCAGAGCAGCTATAATATATGTGCACCAATAAAGTAATCTGTTATGCTTACCTTTTTTCTTTCTCTTTCTTATATATATATTTTTTTAAAAACTCAGAAAATAGAAAAAGTCTTTATTAACCTTCACTAGAATTAAACATGTACTTTTAAAACAGAAGATCACTGGGTGACTTCTACACAGGAGTCCTTCAGAGGGGACAACGAGCCTGACCTGCAGGCCAGTAATCAGAAACTGCTAATGCCTTTTCTGGCCTTGGCAGTATCATTTAAATTTCCTTTCCTCGATTTCTTAACATGGGATCATAAATAACAGTGTCATAACACTGATGATCTATGAGGGCAACTTATTACCATGGCTAATACCATCAGAAAATTTAGCTATAAAGTAGTTCAAAAGGAATTATATGTGTGAAGAAACACACACATACATATATCCTGGGAGAACTGACAATCCACAAAGAACCACAAGTAACTCACTTCCTCCATGTTTTCTAGCTGATGTCAAATCCCTTTATTCAACTGGTTCAAACATCTCCAATTCATTTGCCCCTTTAGCTAGTTTGACTAGATAAAAACAAACAATCAAAAATACCCCAAAACGCCACACACCACACACAGAAGTTGCTGCAAAGCAAAAAAAAAAAAAAAAACAAAAAAAAAAACCAACCAACCAAAGAACATACTCCAAATAGAGTAGCTCTGTGTGATGAATTGATAGATGAAGTTAGAAAGGAATAAAGAAATCCACCCTCTGACTATATCACAAGAATATGGCTCTAGTGAGGACTCATCAACCATGCTCCACATCATTAGGTGTTCCAGTAACAGTCACATGCTGAAAGGTAGGAAACTTGGAAAAGAAAAACAGTGTGATCTGACCACTTCTGAGAGTAATGGGATTGAAAAGTGCCTGAGAGCAATGGAAGTTCATGTTCCTCCAGGGGAAACCCCATCCACCCACTCCTGTTCACAGACTGCACCCATGAAGCCCTGTCTTTGATAGACCGGTAAGTGACACCACAGGCCTAGCACAAGCCCCTGGCAGAACCCCTGCGGAAGGTCTGTAGGATTATGTCCTATGTTTAGTTTTAGGTCTTGTTTACCAACTGTCGTGAAAACAAAAGATGGACCAAAAGATGAGGCACACAGTAGGAATGAAAGACTAATAATATTTTAGAAGTGAGCTAGAGTTGAACATTTCAGGGCACAAAAAAATAAAAAAAAAAAATAAAAAAAAAAAAATCTGTTGTCTGAATGAGGAACCTTTACCAACATTTGCTCTGACATTCAAAAAGTTAGACAGCAAGTGTATGACGAACAAAAGGACCCCACCCCAGAAAAATATTTTAATATCAAAGTTCCATTTATGTCTGTGAAAGTTAAATAACTTCATTTTCTTGGTCCAAAGTGCTTACTATTAAACAATGTGGTAATCACAATTCAATTTATTCTAGGATTGATGCTGCTTGTAAATTCTCAATTGGTGGGGATCTCAAATTGTGTAGTAGACATGCATGCGTGTGTAATACAACAGATGTTAAAGAGAACAAATTCATACAAAACCAGTATAGCACAGGCCAGAATATTTATATTCTGCAAAATGAAACAAATCTACTATTTTGCCGAAGACATTGCAACTTTCTCCTAGACATCCTTTCTTGGTGCTCAGACCAAGAGGCTGCATGACCAGCCCAGGGAGCCTGAGAACAGAACATGAAAATCCTACTGCAGGCTAAGGAGAAGGAGCACAAAGGCATCAGAGATCTGTAGTATAAACATTAAATATCACAAGCTGTTACATGGAATTTATTCGATGCTATGATACTGTTCTCTTTAATTTTCACTCCATTATGCCACCATGGCACTATACTGTTGATGCAGAATGCCCAGGAAGCATCTTTGTCACTTTTGTAAAGTTGGTGGGGATAAGACCCCACTAACTCCAAGGTAAAAGCCACCCCTGTATGGGATACTCAGTATAAAGAAAAAGGGTAAATTTAAATACATCTTCCATAAGTGAAAATGATTTTTTTAACAGTTTTACCAAATATGTTGACATTCATTTAGGCTAATCCTGTTCCAACCTAATCTAGTATTCAAAATCCACTTTAGCAGTTTAAGAACCAGTTTATTTTTCAACACTATCAGTTCTTTCTGATATGCAGCTTCAGGAAAGCTCTACTGCACCCCACAGGATCATACCGAAAGGCTGACTTGATACATCACAGCCACACATACAAGAAAATGCAAGGCATAACATAACAAGGTATTTAAATATCTAACTTTTTCGTCAAAGGATCTACTCAGAATATAGTTTCTGGTCTGCAGGACCATACATCCAGAGCAACACATTATGGCTGTCTGCAATGGATACAAAATTGGGGAGATTTTTTTTTTTCTTTCATTGATGTAAACTACACTGTTATGGACCTCTTTACTGTTGACAAAGAAAACAGGTCCAAGTTACTGTAAGGTTAATCTTTCTTCACAGCTATCTCTTATCCCTACAAAGCCTGCATTAAACACCTTCCAAATGACAAAACAAACAGGTAGAGTGAAAACAACAAAAAAAAAAGGAAGACATGAAAAAATATTGGTTCTTGCTTTAAAACATCGAGAATGTGAATTTGAATTTTGTATCTAATGTCTACACATTGTGGCTTACAGAAACATTAAAAATGTATAAACAGAATTTGAAATAGCTTGAAAAAACACAGAATAACACATCTGTTAATCAAATTGAAAGTATCTGAAAAATTAAAGAGGTTGTAAAATTTATTTGTTTTATTCTTTTGCATTGCAGACAATCATTATGTGTTGTTCTCTTCTAATTGAGTCCTCTAAGCTATGAGGTTACTTAAACACAAGTGTCCAGCAATAATGTCTGTTTGTATCAGTCTTTGATCAAGCCTAACTGCAGAAAATTAGGAAGGGTCTTTAAGTAGTAATTAGCAACATTATTATAAAAGAGCAACAAAATACTTGCATAACATATTTCTCTCAGACCAAAGATACCAGTAGTATTAAGGGAGGATAGTCTTAAACTGCTTTTGAAGATCTCACAGTATATAAGAGCATGAATTGACTTGGGTATGTACCAGGATAAGAGAGGATACAACATGCTAAGACTCACACTAAAATAAACCATTTTTGAAGATTAAGGTGTTCTTCAGACAGCATTTCCCAATCTTTTTTCAGGAGAAGAGAAGGATGGGAATGAGGTCAGCAAAAAAAAGGAGACTGACTGAGTGAAACCACAAACAGAATATAGGAGGAGGGGAATGTCTTCAGCATAAGCGGACTGCCTTTAATTTGCATTAATGACATGCATAACACTACTCTCCCGTCCCCCTTGAAAAAACAAATAAAACAAAAACAAAACAAAACAAAAAATAACCCAACATACATTGCAAACCACATTTTACTGTTTGCACAGGCTCCATTTGGAGGTTGTCAATACACTGAAAGAATCCACAAGAAAATTAATGTGATACGGCAAACTGATGAGAAAGGTGTATTTTTCTTCTGTGTCTTGTTCTACTTCATTAGCCAGGAGGAGTAAAGTCTTGGAGCGTGCAACTGAGCAATTTGTCTGTTGTCTCAGAAACATATCAAACATATTTGATATGCTGGAGGAAAAAAAAAATCTCTCCTTTACTTCCTTATTAATCTGCATCTAAGAAGTCATGCTGTTTTCATGCATCTGTACCCAAACAGTCAACACAAGTGAGAAAACTAGATGTCTATGATCTTTGGTGATATAACTGTCTTTCTATTATTTAAAAAAAATTACAAAAAGTCTAGAATCAGGGCCATGGATTAAGGAAAAGATAATCAGTCTTTTATTTAGCACATTACCATTTCACAACGAAGGCTACAGACACTACAACTTCATAAAAGAGCAGATAATTTATTTCACTACTGCTAGAAATGCTCTTTCTAGAAAGAGATCTATTTTTACTTCTTCAGTACCATTAAAATATGTTTACAGCCAATCCTTATTCAGAGCTAAAGGCATTTTTTAAATTACTGGTTATGATGTTAATTCTTTGATAACAAGATTTGTGATTTATATAGCAAGCACAATTTAATGTAGCTATAATTTGCCCTCCTGCTGCTAACTGATGACAAAGCACTACATACTTTTTTAAACTTTAAAGAAAAATTAAACATTTTCAATGCATTATTGACCTTTACTGTACACAAATTGCTTTAAATAATAATGTATGATGATCTGAAAACCAGTTCTAGATTACCTTTAACCTCCACACCCTGAATACCTCTGTTACATACACATCAACCAATTAATGTGATCTCTTTGCAGTGTGAATATTAGTGGAGGAAAACGGAAGGGTAATAAAATGTACAACAAGAATAATGTGGGTTTGAACACATTTTCCAACTTTGAGACTTCGTTATTTGTGATTTTGGAAAAACTGACACTGCTATACAAGTATATATAATAAATATAAAACAAGCCTTATTGAAAAAAAAAATCTATTTCCTTTTAGTTATCTTACAGAGATTTCCACTTCCCTTCAAGCACTGCTTTTTATTTTAGCTAGCAGAAATTCTGGTAAAGGTAGCCAATGTTTGTTCCCTGACATTTCTGCTGAGAAGAAAAACAAGGACTTACTCATCTTATGCTCTGAATCCACAGTACATGTGTGAGAAATAATCAATAGATCTGGGTTAATACTGCAGAATATTTCTGCAAATAATCACTGCAGTTGTAATACTTAGGCCCATAGTCAGGGGGTCATGTTTCGCTCTTCCCTCTCAAGAAACCTTTTCAGTATCTCAAAGCTACTTCCTATATAACATTTCCATAACACATTCTTGTGTTCTGTGCACATCAGTACAAACTAATTTGGGTCCCTATTATTTCAGTTTTGACAATTTTTCCTTCACACAGCTGCTAAAAATTTATTCATTTCAAATGTCCCCAAAAAGCTGCTGCTAAATTTATCTTCTAGTTTCCCCAGAGCTTTTACTGCTTTGATTATTTCCACTGGTTCCCCTTCCATCCAAATAAAAAAGAAACTATTGTTACACCCTGCAGAACTCAGCTGCATCCTCTCCTCGCAATATTCACCCCAGCTTTTCTTTTAGAAATCCCGCTGGCACCTAACTCTGTCTCTTTCCACTTTCAGTTCATCTGACTCTTGTTTCATTCTCTTCAGGACACGCATCTTTGAGGCCTACAAAGTCCTGTCTGACAGAAATGAAGTAAAACACACTCCTTCTCTTTCCAATACTCCCAATCTGCCGTTCCTTTCTCTGTCTTTACACAGAGGTCAAATACTGAAAATAATCACTCTCTAACTCCCCCACACATAATTAAGTTGGTCCAGATCTTCACAGCTTTCAGTTGTAATAAGATCATTTCAGACACACTTGGCCTCCCTTTGGATCTTCTGCCTTCTGTCAGAATTTCAGATATTATCTTTATACACACAAATTTTAACAAAAAAAAACCACATAAAACTGCAGTTTTCAAGGCTGCATAAAACAGCATTTGCATGAACCATAGAATGCTCAAATTGTCATAGGGACAGAGAATGGAAGTGACAGCATGTAACTTTTCTGACAATGTAAGCAAGCTATAGATCAAACCTGAAAATAACGTCCTCAATGCTAAATGCTTGCACAGAACTTCATGATCCATTCCAGGGAATAATCTTTAGTTGGCATGAACAGATTTTTTCTCTATCAAGCCAAAAAAAAAGGAACAAACACGGTAAATATACTACAGAGTTCCTCCTCTTTGGAAAATATTTTTTCATAGAAGTCCAACATTTGTATACCTCTAAAGAGAACTTTTTTTAAGGAATTCGTATTGTCACTTTACAGCTTACACCCATTTTTTAACGGACATACGTATATAAAGTTTGCTGTTAAGCATCCTGGAACAAGCATTACACTCCTTGCTATTTATTTGAAGACCAACTTGAAAAAGAGATACTTGTCCTTAATTAAGATTCATTAAGTAGGAGTAAAACATAATTTTTACCACCACCTCAGTTTAGATGGGTAAAGCCTCAGCATAATGAAAACAGTAGAGAGCTTCACCCTATAATCTGTAATATAAAGGTATCTTTAAAATATAATACTTCATGTAGTACACAGTGGGAGAAACTCAGAAAATTATTAATGAGATCTAAATGCTTGCAGCTATGTGCAAATTTTGCAGCTACAATTAATTAGGCTTTTTAGTTAAGACACCTTTACAAAACACAGGTACTTACTTAACAAGGTAGGGTTAAAGCAAATGTCTTCAGTGAAAAAGACAGTAATCACAGTTTTTTTCTAACACACTATTGAAGATATTACTTACAATTAGGGGGATACCTATCTAGAAGGGCACTAAATGGTGATACCCAGATCACTCATACAATTCAGAAGAGAGATTTTTATATACAAACTCAGGCCAAGGAAGACTCCTAGAGTTAGAGACAAGTGCAATTCTATCACACAAGCTTACATATATGCATTAGGGAACCAGAGAGTTTATACAAACTTGAATGAAGGGAAAGCGCTCTCTTAAGATAAAAAAGAACAACAAAAATGAATTTGCTTGATTAAAACAAATGTGATGTATTTCCAGAAGGAAAAAAAAAGCTCTTCTCTGATCAATTGAGATTATTTGAGGATACTGTCAAGATGAAAATCACGGCATAGCTCAACCTATTTTTTTTTAACAAAAAAAGGAAAAGGAAACACATCTCAGAGGTGAGCTCTAAGGTGAGAGCTTAATTACAAGGATAGGAAATTATCTTTAGGAATAACTAACTTTAAAATTTGAAGAATGGCCAAAGGTTACAAAGTAAGTAAACTTTTAGTAAAAACAGAATCTCTTCTTTTCCCATTTCTGCTCATGACCACAAATGGAAGAGGACCTGTACAGACTCCGCCCTGCTCAGTGGAAAACAATGGGGATCAGGAAGCCAAGTAAGGTTTAGTATAGGAAGGCAGAGATACAGCATCCTCTCCCCACCTGCTGCACTACGATCAGGGTCTCTGCACATGGAACACAGACTTTGGACCATATCCTCCAGCAAAAGTTTTCTATCTTCCATTGTATGTTGCAATTATTACAAAAGATGTCTTGCCCTCATCCAACAGGGCACAATGACCCTTAGAGAACAGCTTCTGTAACCCACAGCGTCACCTCAGCCTTCAATTCAAGGAAGAGCTGAAGCTGGAATCAGGGAGAGCTTGGGGTGGAGCACAGAGAAGGCATAGTGCCTGGGAACTACTGATGATGGGGGACAGGGCAGGGGACAGCCTACAGGCAGGAGCCTGCCAGGGACCCTGGAGCCCGACTAAGAGAAGAGGACACAGACACTGGAACAGACTCCAAGTTTATGATTGGGTGAATCACTGGGGAAACCTTGGACCTTTCTGGAGATTAACCTAGACACAACATGATCCAGCAGTTCTGTGGAATTAAGATCAAGGCTGTCAAGTGGGATATCAGTGTTAGACAGATAACAGGTAGGAGCAGAAGAAGATTTGACTTTTAAAATACTCAGTGGTTATAAATAAGTGAGCACTGCAAATTATATCAAACACAAAAGAAGGCAGATCATTTTAGAGCAGGTGCACAGGCTAAGAGATAGTAAAGCAGTTCAATACTGATAAGCTTCAACCAATATATCTTACAGCAAACAGAGAAGAAATTCTTGCAAAAATCTGTCCATAAACAGATGATAGAAAGGCAGAAACATACCTCTAACATCCCTAAGCCAGTGATGGTGGATGCTGAGGATTACAAGGGAGTGCTGTTGCTATTGGAACTGAGGGATGGGCTACATAGACCATTGGTCTAACAGACCCACATATTTGTGTTCCTTAAAAAAATGCAAGCTGTTGAGACTGTTACGTGCAGAGAAGAAAATGCTGAAGTACAGGAGAGGAGGGGAAATGGCTCAGTGTGCAGCTGCAATAATAAAGCTTAGTGTGAACAAAGACAGCCATCGCTACTACCAAATTTGCAGTTCAATCAAGTTTTTCATTCACAAGTCTCCAAGGATTATACAAATGTTCATTAATGAGGTAACCAATCTCTTTCCAACTCATTTTCAAATGAGTTAACTAAACAAAACAAAATAAGATAATAGAATCTAGTTTCCCAAGCTTGCTGGTTTACGATTATACTGCTACCCAATAGGAGATTTTATGGCATATTCACATATAAAGCAACATCTAGAGATCTCTGCATTTCAAAAGAGCGTGATGAGATGGGATAATACTTGAGCTTTTTTTCCTTTATGTTTGTGTATTAGACTCATTGGCTCCATCTCCTTTTATTCTCCTGCACTGAACTTGGTGACAGAAAGGAATTAGCTCCTTCAGATACCTGATATCAAAAGCTAAGAATACTGAACCTCCCTCCTGCGCACACACACAAAGAGCCAACAATGATCGTGGCAATGTACCAGTCCTGTCCCTGAGCAGACAGACATAAAAGAATTTAGTTCAAAATTGGAAAGCCTTCTGATCAGAATGAAAAATTGAAGTGACACTAGACAGAGAGAACCAGCATAAGAGCAGCCATATTATCATCTGTATTAGGCAACGGCTGCCACAAGCTACAAACAGCATTTGGATTTTTCAGCACAAACCGGGAGGATCTATATAAAATTTTAGAAGCATTTTCAATCCTCAATGTCCATCATATGCCAACAAAGAATAATAATACATTTGTAGAAAAAGCAGATAGGTAGGTTGCCAATCTGCATGAAACAGCCAAGTCATGCTATTATGATATCGTAAAGCGATGAACTAATGTTTAATAGATTAATAAGGGTAAATAAAAATATAGGAAACAAATAATTCAGAAACTCTATTAAGATCTACAGATACATGCACAGCTAGTGAGCAAGGCCACATCCAAACAGAGATGATGTGTGGTACAGGCTTAAAATCCATTCATCCAGTATCTCAGAAGGTAAGAAAGCAAACAAAAAGCAAATGCACAAGTACAAAACACAGGTGAGCTTAATACAATGATGTGTGGAATCAGAAAGAAAAATACCCAAGACAAAGCAATGTTTTGTATAACAGGTCATGTGCACTAACTGTGGTAAGGGGAATAATTATGTCACAGCTTCCAGACAAGAAAATAATGCACCGTATTGAAGTAAGGAGCAACAGGGATCAATGCCTTGGAAGATAACATTTTGCATGTATGACATTAATATAGTGCCCTCTTTGCAAAACAAAGACAGCACTAGGTATAAAGAAAGAGACACACATGCACAAAGCCCAAACAATTAAATGCAATATGAACATTAGTCCATGTACTACACCGTGCAAATTCCCTCAGAATTACACAAGAAAATAACGCAAAGCTACTGTCAAACTGAATTAAATAATCACGTAACTGAAGGAAGTACACAGGTTATAATTATATACAAAACCACCAAAGAATAAATACAGACACTGAAGTTTCAGAAAGTACAGACAACACAATCACTGCCTTCAGTTACAACAAGTAAATGGGTGCTTCTAGCAATGCTAAAACAAGGAAAGTATTCCTATGAGATGCAGCAGATGTAAAATAAAGATGCAGCCTGAATACGTCTCTTTCAGCTTGATACAGCCATCAGAGGTAGCATGAAGCTTATTACCAAGCATGCCACCTTGAAGCACTACGTGAATGAAAAGACAATCTCACGATAGGATGCCAGTGAGATGGGCCTTGAAGGACCGTTCCTGTAACAGGTACAGTCAGCACCTTGTGTGTGAAGGTCACTATCACCAGAGGAAAAATATACACCTGATTGAAAAGAAATGTCTTACAGTAATGTTTGCATGTGAAAAGTTTGGTTCAAGGACAGGAAACCACTCTAGTAGAAAGAGATCATAAATCACCAGAACACTGCCTTTTTTTTAAAAAAAAAAAAAAAAAAAAAAAAAGTAATGACAAGAAAAAAAGACTGAGATATACATAACTGACCTCCCATCCAGCACAATCTTGCAGCAGCAAAATATGGCAGCTCGACTGTAATATTAACTCCTCAGTTTGACAGACTCAGCTGAAAAAATTTAATGCCCATATCAAGGATATCAAGGGAGATGCTAGAATGATTCAAAGAAATAATGAAAAACAAAAGTTTACTCAGTCTTACAGCTAGCATCTTTTCAGGATGATAATATTCCCAATAAACCAAGTTCCCAAGAACTGAACAACCTTCCTTCCCTCTATACCAGAGGTATAAGGTAAGGCTGCAAGGCACAATTAGATGTAGTGATAGCTGAATCTCGGTGAGAAGTTATTGCTGAGCAAATAAATACTCTAAATATTAATTCACATATCTTTTGTAATATGAACAACAGATGCTACACAGACCTCAGCCATGACAACAGATATGTAAGCCCAGTGAACAGCAATAACTCATATAAAGGTGTCCAGTCTAAGCAGAAGGAAAGACATTAGCATAATGTAGGAAGAGCCCTATAGGTTGCTGGCTAAATGGTCAGATATTGTAAAATTATTCCATACTGGGCAAAGAGCAAAACCAGAAATTGAAAATTAGAACAAAAATATATTTTTATATTCCTTTGTTAAAAGGCATTATGTTGAATGTCAGCCCTTAAAGGATAAGGCCTAACCTCAACTATCTTTGAAGACAGTCAGTCATTCAAGGAGAATCACATGGCAGCAAAGCTACATCTGTTTAACAGACACTAACTTAGTCATAAACAAATTGAAGAGGAATGGGATATATTTCACAAGAAAGCAAGCAAATTTATTCATGGCAAACCAAGACACAACTGGGAATGATGAAGAGAACAAAATATGCTCTTGAGACTTGATCAGTAGACCACAAAAGAAAATGGCAAAGTTTTCTAAAATCCTACTCTAGCAAGAATTTCTTTTTGTCTGAAAGAATCAGACTTGCTTTAAAAAAAAAAAAAGTTAAAAAATTAAAAATAAAAACTTGGTCACTAGCAATTCCCAACACAAACTAAACTGTGAAGGATTAACACATTCAAAATCAGATACGTTTCCAGCCATTAAAGCAGCAATTTGTTTTGCCTTTCCTTCTCTTGCATCTATTATATAAATATACAGACAAATTTTAAAAGTGTAATTAAGACAAAGTGAATGATGCATTTTTTTCAGCACTGCCATTTCAGATGAAACAGAAGGTCAGGATGGGTTCCCAAGAGAGGGTGCTGTATTAGGATAGTATGGCTGCATTCATGGTAGGGTACAGGGATCTATCTGCAGACTGGGCTCAGTGATGGGAAAGAATAAAACCTGACTAGTATATGGTTTTACTAATCAGTGTATCACCACTGTAGGTTGCGGACCACAGGTGCCACAACACCCCTCTGCAGCACGGGTCTCACAAGGGCACTTCCATCCTCTGCTGTTGGCAGGAGTTACCGATGACAGCTCATTACTGCTAGGGGAACTCCAGTTTTGCTTGAATTACATAGATGGTGCTTTGGATGCCAAAGGTCCCACTTCAGTCCCTGCTGATTCACATCGTGTCTTTTCTATAAGCAGCTACGGTTCATTACTCATCAGCCTGCAAGGTTCTTCTGTTCACATCTCTGATTAACTGTTAAAGCACACTAATATGGAAGACTTACAAGAAAATAGACTTCACTGCCTTGGATAAAAACAGTATTAATCAAGCAAAGATCTGCTCTGTGCATTTGTAGATGTGTGGAAACCAAGAAGTCTGACTGTGTCCCAAAAATGTTCTTAAAGCACTAGAGCTATCTCGTTTAAAATCTCACATTCTACGTACTAGATTAAATAAATACTGCAGCCCACAAGTGGAGAAATTTAAAGTCTTTTTCAAGGCTCTTTTATAATATTTAAATGTCATTTATTATGCAAGAACCCTTAAGTCAGTGGAAGGCCAAGTAAAGCAAAAAAATCACCCTGCCATACTTCCCAAACATACTCAAATAAAACAGTTTAGGCAGAGGCATAAGTTGAAGCAGAAGTAGCTCCCAGTAAGTCCTCCAGGTTCTGCATGCGGCACAGCTGCAAGAAAGGACTAGGTTTGAGAGCTAACACAGCAGAAGCTGAAACTATCATGTTTCCTATCCCTTTAATATTATTACAGTGTTAGAGGATCCTCTTCCTACTGAAGCAATTTGGTTCTCATCCATTCAAAATTGTTTCTGCAGTGCTGGAAGAAAGAAAAGTCCAACTTCAGAAGCAATGTGGATAGAGTAAGACATGGGTTTCTATTTGAAAAAGTTAAATAGCTTTCTCAGCCTCTTTGCTCATTTAATACCTCTGTTGGCAGATAATTTTTTGGTTAAGTTGCTGGAGGAATTGTTCTGCTTTACAGTCACGTGGAAAACAATAATTCTTTGAAGACATCTCAGTGTGGAGAAAACACAGGCAAAACATTAACTTCGTCCTTGGAATCATGATAAAGATTGGACATAGGGTGCTACTTGAGGGACACTAATTCTAATTTCATCTACCTGAACACTGAGATTCAGAATTGTAAAATGTTAACATTTTTTTTTTGCATAACAAGGCACACGTCTTAGTCAGCCACGGTAAAGCAGATCCTTTCTGGCCTCTGATCCAGTCTGACCTCTATGTTATACACAACTATGTTTCACCAAAACAACCTATATCAAGCTGAAAGACTTGAGTTATGCATTTAAATTTAGCAGTGAAACACTTAGTCTACTGTAACTACAGAAAGGAAAAAGTCAAAGCATCAATGTTGCACAAAGCCTTTGCAATGGCCAGGAGCTAATGAGCAGAAGGAAGTCCAGATAGTTCCAAAAGCCAAACCACACCTCTGTAGCACAAAGTTGAAACACCCCTAGAGCTCCTGCCAGGCTAAGCCAGAGGAAAAACCTGAATGATCACCAGCCCGCAAGCAAATCACTGCCGAGACATGCAAGGGAATTCTCTGCACCAGCTTCTTGGAGATTATGCTGACCTGACCTACTTATTATCCAGATGCCAGCTACAACCTGGTTTTGATGCTCACAAAGGAACACTGCTTTCACCAAAGTCAAAATATGTAAAAGGAACAGGCAGAGTGCAGAAGAGGAATTTATTCCTGGCAGGCAATTAGCAGAAACCCTGATGCATGAAATATAATATAATCATCATTTTAATGCAGAGTTCTATGTAATAAAAGCTACCCCTGATTTCTTTTAGGGCTCACTAAAGGAAAGAAACAGGCCAAGGCAGCTTTAATTCCACACCTCCAGTACATATAGATTAAAGAGCATGTCCCAAAACTGGAGCAAACTAGATATTTCAAGAGAAGCAGCCAATTTTCCTTAACTACTCACAGTGATGCAAGTCCACTGTCTCCCTAGGGCACTCTTCCAATGCTCCATCCCTTGAGTGCAGTGAAAACTAACAAGAGTCACCAATGACATGTTTGCTACAAAAGCCTGGTCTGTTCTTGATAATATTACTGGACTTATTAGCAGCATTTGTTACTGTTCAGTAGATCCTGCTGCATTACTAAGTAGAGGTGATCAGTTATGTACAGATAGCTCTGATCAGAATTGGCTGCAGTCTTGCTTTTATTTGGTGAAAGTGAATTCATTCTCTCACTTTGCTGGGTTTATGCACATAGCTCACTTCTCCCACGTGGATTTTAAGACCTCAGGGCAGGACACATTTCTTTTATAACTTTTACTTGTTCTACATGAATTCATATGCACACTTGTAAAGTGCATCTGAGATGAATACATAAACACATTATCTAGTAAACTGTGCGAGTGCTAGCAAACTATGAGCAACCCAACTGAAAGGTGGCAGCTCTGACAAGGATCAGATACATGACAACTTTCCCAAAGTCGTGTCTCATTTAGTTTTCCATCTCTGCTTTCCTACTTTTATTCTGCCACTAAATTGCCTCACTTCAACTCCCACTCTCAAATCCTCTAGCTCTTTCTCTTCCTCTCTCAGACTCAACCAAAAAGCCACCTACCTAACTCATGTAGTGGGCTCACAGCCTTATATAGCCTTTCACATTTCTGCTGCATCAGTTATCACTTGATCTCTGCAGGATGAACAGTGCCAAAAGCACCAGTGTGAAGCAACTAAAAAGGGACCAAAAAAAAAAGACGACCAAAAGACAGGAAAAATAAGGATGATATAACAGCCCCTGTTTTTATATGAAACATAAGGCAGCTAAACTCAGCACTGTGACGTAAAATAGTACTGACATCTGTACTTTCAGAATGTGTGGTCTAATCTCCATCAGAATCCCTAGTACTTAATCTGTCAGTCACCACACACAGATTTAGTATTTACTGCCAGGTATTAATTCTCAACTGTTTCAAGCATAAAAATCATCAGGATTGGACAATATAGCTAGAAAAACATGGTTTTTATCAACTCTCTTTACAGAGATGTCCTACCTTGGTTTAATTAATAAAAAAGCAATCCTATTGACAACAAGTTTAATTTTACCCTAAGTATTTTGCCAGCGTGACCACAGAAATATCTCTGAATGTAAGGCTAATTTTTCATTAAGAACAAAACCAAAATAAACATCTCACAGTGGCAGATTAGAACCAAATCTCCTTTTCTGTAAGTGGCCGAGGACTTTGGCTGGGAAATTTCTGGGAAGATTTATCACCTCTGAACCATACCATCTTCTCCAGTTCAGAACAGCTTTGAGTTTTTACCCCTTGGGTTCCCTGGATTACTCTGGATGTAGATAATGAGTTATATAACAAGAGAGTGTGCTCCTTAGCCACCTCATGCAGGTGTCCATTCACTCCAGGCATTTGCAAAGCAAAGGTTTCTCTTTCCTTCCTACTGTTCTTTTTCTTTTGGAAAGTGAAAAAGTAAAATAGATGGCTGTACAAAGGAAGAAGCAGGGAAAGATTTAAAAAGGATGGGAAACAGTTAATTTGAAACAAAGGTAAATAATTACCTCCAGTCTCCAGTTCCTACAAGTAAGATCTAAATTGCATACAGTTCAAAGGGTTTCTTTGTTTTACTTTCCTAATGTCAAAGGCCCCATTCCTCCACCGCACTACTGAAGCAGCAACTATATTAAGACTGTGATTCACTGAGCACAGCCCACTGGAGCCCACTTGCAAAACCCAAGGTAAAGAGAGCAGCAGTTTGGTAAAAATACTGGCAGCCCATGACTGCATGATAGACAGTGAGAGAAACAAACTTCCAGGTCCATCACCATATTCAGATCTCCTGATGTCCAGGATTACTTTCCTTAGTACTGTCCCAGACTACTCAGGGCATATCTTGAACATGCTATATGGTCTACACTATGCTGGCATTTCAGGACAAGGGGTTTGAAACTTCCATAAAGTAACTTTATTTTATGTCTGCATCACCCATTAGACAATTTAACACTGATTGCCACTGGTCATCAAATTTCTTTGCCCTTCGTTCACATTGTCAAGGCAGAGGTCACAAGGAATTACATCCCAGAATGTGGCAGTTCCTTCACTGGCTAAGCCAGTCTCATATGGTTTATTATACTAAAGTCAAATGTCTTCTCTACCTTCTCATTTCAAAAGTTACAGACAACAAGCATTTTCCAGCCAATTCTTGGAAGAGCTCCTTTAACCACTACAAAGTCATTCTGCTTGCCAACTCATCTACCAAATACTTTCTTTTCAGTTGGAATGACCCTCACTGCAGTAAATTTTTAAATGTAAATTTAATCAACAGACTGCCTGTATTTACCAAACTAAGAGCTATATATTTATGAATACTTCTGTTCAAGTAAGCACAGAATGCAAGATTAGGTGTTTATTTTATTTTTATTGACAATAACATTTCTGTCTGACAGAAGGCTAAAGGCTTAAATAAAAAGCCTCCTTGAAGCGAAGGTCAGCACAATCAGATACTCAGAACTCAAGGTCTAATTCACCATATGAAGGTTAGTAAAGAAAATCATCAGAGACTACTTTGCATGATTTTACTAATGCAGAATGGCTAGCATACCAATTGCGGCAACAGATTATTATATAGGGTTGCTCAAACATTTAGAATGTCAATACAGGATCAATTTACCTGTCCTGCATCCAAACAATTATAAAGAGCAAGACTGCTTGCTAATTGTGAGCTAACACAGAACATCAGCACTAGATCCAAGCAAACAGACCTTTATCACTAGAGAAACAAGAGGGAGTGCTATAATCTTGGTACCTACTGAGGAAATATTTGCTTTGCGTATTTAAAAACAAATGCATTTTAAAAAATTATAAAATACAAACAAAATTACTGTATAAGAACTACAAGCATGAACTCAGTAAGCACTATATTGAAAGGTTTCCTTCAAACACCCTACACTTTCAAATAAAATTAAAAATTTATGTGTTTAATTCCGCTCTGAAAATATTCCAAAATCATTATCAACTGTATGCAAGCCAGATTTTCACAAACCCAGGCTAGTGCTGTACATAACCACTGTACTTTTGCCTGGAATAGCAAAGATAAATAACAATGATGTGCTTCAAGATGTCCCAAGACTTAGTTACAAATTAAATAATACATCACCTTCTTCAAGGAGAAATCATGTAGCTAGAATACTGTGGAATGTTTGATCTAGCTACAGACTAACTGCAGATAGACATCTCTACAGTGTTATTGTTATTGACAAAACTTCCACAACAGGGACACAACCTAATAAACCAGAAGGATCAATTATTTCTGCACTACATTCTTTACCATCTCAGTTCACCAAGCCCTTTAAGTAATTTCTTTAGGAGTAATTCAAAGCAATGGCAAAGAGTCCTTGGAAAAATGTGTTTATCAGACTTCTGGAGACTTCTATGAGCTAAGATCTGGCATTCATCAGTATATTCTGCAGTCTGTATAGCACATGCTTACTCTAAGTACCAGTTTCTTTTCTCTGTAATTCTATGAAAATACTTTTATTTTGAGGACATGGGATCATTTCAGCATTCCAGAAGAGCATTCCTTTCTCCCCCACATTCTCCCTCTGCTTACATCCTCAGAAGCTGGTTCCTGCAGAAACACAGCCCCAGTCTGTCCCATGCATCAATTGGTAGGAACAATCGGTCCCAGACTCAACTGCTTCACTGTGGCCACTGTGCCTGCATCTGTATGCAGATGCATTACCTCATTAAGAGCTTCTTTGAAAGCAAAGCACTGATAAAATACCAGCAGTACGTCATTAAATACCTGTCTTCAGAAAGGTATCTGATCTTACATACATAAGATGCTGACATTTTGCCCCAGCATGTAATGGTTACTCCAAACACTTCATTAGAAATATGAAGATATTTGAAAAAATTTCATTTACAAATCCTTTCTTGAACAGTGGCCAATTCAGATCACAGTTCTCTTAAATATTATTTTTTATCAGTGCACTAACTTTATGCCTTTTTTTTTAACCAATAAGATATGGAGGCCCTCTAGACATTGTGTCTTCCCTGGCTCTCACAAAAGACAGTACCGTAGACAAAATTTTCTGGTTTATTTTCAGCTAATCTGAAATGAATGTCAATTTGGTCAACCTACCAAGGAAAGTAGAGCTACTTGGAGCAGACCACCTCCCACACTTCAGATCTGATCGCTGGAACCTCCACCCAGGACATGCAGCAAAATAGCACAGTTGGAAAGACTGGAATCAGGAAGCAAGCTGAACATCACACACACAGTGGATTATTGCAGACACCCTTCTGGGTGGCATCAAACTGCAGCAACACTGTTTCTGATCTTTGTAAACCCCTGAGGGAGAATCCCATACCAACACATACTAATTAAAACCTTAGTTGATCCTTTCTTTAATAGAGGCATCAAATTTGCATTTCCTTAACCAGTAAACCAAAATGAGTATCTAGTGATTAAAGTGTTAGGTATTTGATACTCCTCAGAATTACAAGCTTACATCCTATCAGCAGTCTAGTAAACATGCTCAACTTCTTGACATTTACTACAACAAATCTTTCAATAAAATAAAAAAAAAATAAAAAGGGGAGGGGCACCAAGAAGGTAGTTATAGAAGGTAGCAAAGTATGTTTGTCAAATTTCACCCAGTTTAAACCACCGTTCTACTCATATTGATATATAAATTTATTAAATAATTGATCATCTTCCTAACAATGCCCAAGAATTATATTGATTGTGCCATATAAAGAGAAAGAAAGAAAAAAAAAAATCTTAATTCTTACAGTGAACATAAAGAAAGAGTAATTACAGAACTACTGGATGGAAAACAATCACAGTATTTTAGTTAAAGAAGCTGAGACTAAGTAGTATAATGTACTCATCTGTTGTCTGTCATAATGAATGCAGTCATTTGTTCCATACCATTTAAGTATCTTAAATCATTTGGAATGCATGGTAAACTTCACAACGGCATTGCAAACATTTAAAAAGCTATAATTTTGTTGGGAATCTGAGTTCAGGATTAGGATGACAACAACAGGATGTGATTAAAGTGAGACACTTCACTTTCAAAATTTTCCGGAGGGGTTCAGGGGCAGGGGAGGGGATGATGTTTCCTTGGAAACTAGTGTACATGTATAGTTGCAGTGTTTATTATGGATTAGACAGCATAGTTACTATGAAGCAAATATAATTATTCTTCTTTAAAGTGAAGAAATCTAGAATATAAAAAATTCCAATCTCTAAGAAACATAAAAGGATGTTGAGTAGGAAAGATCAAACAGCAAGAGTACACAAACAGAGCAGAAGAGAACAGTCACCAGTGTCCAGGATGTAAAAGTAACAATGAAAATAAATTCCATGTGTGTCCTCCTTTGTGATGAATGACTGCCACAAGCACAGTTCAATCTTTTATTTGTTTGTTCTCCCTACAGTCATTATTGGTCGGATACGTTTCACTTGGCATAGGTCTTGGAAACAGGCTGCATTTCAAGAGAGCAAACTCATTTAAAGGCTTTATAAGGGCCTCACACAAGATATTTACCAAGAAGCAAACTTTCAGCAGAAAAAAAATAAAATAAAAAAGTATTTATAAAATATTGGCCAAACATCTTTGGTTTTAGCTTAGCTAATATTTTACAGGTATTCTGGAAACCCAAGGCCCTCTGCACTTGAGTGATCAGCTAGGCAGGACTGCTCACATGATAACTTTCAAGTGGGTTTTAGACAGAATTTCCTAACTGAATGGCCATTAGACCTTCCATAAGATACAGCTACAGAAGGTGTATGTTTTAACTGGATATATTTTAGCCCCCAGAAACATCTGGTCCTGACCTGGAACACACTTATGAATGCCCTGGATTTTATGATCGCTAGGGGTCTCTAATGTCAGCAGGAGTACTGCAGCAGTCACTTGCCCTGCAGACATTCATGCACATGGTTAAGTCTTTGAATATGCACTCAAACACAATCTTCACAAAGAATACTAATGGAGATCGGCTGAAACTAAAGGTTGTAGCCAAAAGCAAAAAAATCTCACGCAGTTTACACTGAAGTAAAAAATAATAAAAAAAATCTGCACAATTTTCATCATTACACCTGCACTGTTGAATTACAGGAACCAACAAAAAGATAAGGAGAAAGAGAATATTTAAATCACTGGTTTTTTAAACATGACAGAACAAAACCACCAACAAGTTAAATCCAAATTATAGGCCTTAATGCCATTCCCCTTCCTTTTTTATGACACAGTTATTTAATAAAAGGTGTTTGATAAGGAAATACTGAGTAAGTACTACAAACAAATAGTTGGTGAGAGTTTGTTCACATTTTAAAGTGAATTTAAATTTCAATGTGGGGTGGGGTTTTTTTGTTTTCACTGATCACCCAAGTACTGTATTTTAGTGCACTATATTAATGGTGCCAAATTTCATTAGACTGTGAAATTCAAAACCCACCTCTCCTTATGCAAGAGACTCCGTGAAAGAACATAAGCAGTAAACCTGATGTTTTGGAAAATATTCTCCATAGTCTATAAAAATTTGAAGTTTCCTATCGCAAGTAAAAAATGAAAAACAAAACCAAACTACCTTTATTTAAAAAGTGTGCTGACAGACAACAAAATACTAATTTAAAATTAGTTCTCTATAATCACAGGATTCATCAGTAAGCATTCAGATATACTTTTTAAAATTGCTATCTTTTAAACATATTAAATACTAAAATCTAAATGTAGTGAGGTAAATGTTACAGACTTGATAATAAAATCTTTGGTATCATTTAAAGCAGCTGTCTGGGAGCAGGAACACATCAGTATGAAAACTGTATTTTAAATGCAATCTATATAGGGTTATTGTCCAATTTAATACTACATGATACATGGTAGCATGATGATTGTTCTAGTCACAATGGAGTTGTGTCATACTTCTAAAGAAAAACATAATTTATAGTCACTACACATTTCTCATTTTTATCAATGATCTAGGACAAAGTCTTACTAGAGTATAATTCTTGCAAAATACAGCAATGTTGATGTCAAAATGTAATGCAAAAATTTCCAGTGATTTAAACTTAGTCTCAGATGGCATTGAGTAAAGAGCTCTAAATCAACTGAACGCTCCACTTAAATATCTATCATTTAAAGAACAAGATCACAAAGAGAAGGAAAAAACCCAAGGTTTATCAAAGTTAAATGGGCTTCAGATAGCCTCAATACACTTTGTGCTAAAAAGATACCACTGAGTTGCAGATGTCACATATGAAAACAGCATTGTTATTTATAGTTGCTCCTTCTCTAAATTTAATGCTCGGCCTTCTAATGCAGAGTTGCTCTTTTTCCTCTTGTATGGAGACTAGAAAGCATAAAAGGTAAACCTGCACCGTGCCTTTAACAGTCCTCTTCCTTTGACATGCCCATGCCCACTGGTTAAGTCCTCTACTTCCAAAACAACAGCGGACATCTCACTGCTGGAACAACAGCTGCACTTAAACAGCAATTTATTTATTCCATATATAGATCATCTAATTATCCCTCAGGATAATTAGCAAAATTCAAGAGGCATTTGAACAAAGTCACAAAGACAGTAAGTAAGAGCAAGACGTCACTTGCTCACAGTGACATAGTAAATTAGTAGAAAATACAATATTTCTGGCAATAAATGGCAAAGCTTTTCAAGAGGACGTATAAGCTCAACTTCAATTTCCTCCTCATTCTTAAAACATTTCTATTTTCTGAAAACAAAGTGGTGAAGGTAGAACAGAAGTTACTAGAGGTATATAATGCATTGCAAATGGATTTGTCAGCCACATTTAAGCTGTTATCATTTACATATATGTAGATATAAAAAGTCAAGTCAGTGAAATTCTTGTGTCTTAGGTTTCAAAACTTCTAGAAGTATTTCTTACCATTTTGGTTTAGCATCTTACCACACCTCTCACTGTGTATTGGTCTGTAATAAAGTCATTCTGCTGATTCAGATGTAGTAGTAGTAAAATAGGGCAAGAGCTCTACTAATCAAACCAATTATTAAAAATAAAGGTAACTAAAATACTATAATTTATAGGTATACATTGAATATAGAGTAACTTACTACCTGAAAAAAAATAAACAAACCAACTAATCTATCAGTCAGTAGTAATCAATCAGGTTTGCTCTCTAGTGTTTTTGGTACTGTCAAAAGCATTTAGGAATAAATCCAGTGATGAAGCCAGAGGAAACCCTTCCAACTTGTCTGTGTCTGTCTAGTGAACACATCTCAAGTAGTAGCAACTAAAAATTTGCACAGGCAGTTTGAGTTTGAAAAGCACATAAAAGTAATAGTCAAACAATGGACAGAGAAAGACAACAAACAGAACAACAATCACTCAGATGTTGTTCCTTATACCTTACTAGCTCATGATGAAAAGAATAGGGATTTTTGACTGCTGGGAACAGGACAGGGGAAACCAGAAGGCCTCTAAATAAAGCCTAATAGAGATGGAAATTATTTTTTGTTTGTTTGCAATTTCATGTTTTCTTTAGATACTTAGTCTCTTGTTCAAATATGTATGGGTTTTCACTTTATAAAATTGGAAGAAAACTTCTAAATGAGGACATTTCAAAAATAAGAAGTGTTTTGTAAAATTTGACTTTTTGTGGGTACATTTTAATGTCATCTCACACCCATTTGGGAAGAAGATCATGAGTTATTTCACTGTCATTAAATCTGTAGTTTTCAATTAGAAGTCAGCTTTCAGCAAAAACATTCCCTAAAGGGAGCTACAATTGTAGAAAGTTCTGGATATGCAGAAAAATCCCTGCTCTTCCAATCTTTGTCCATAAGCAAGGCCGGTTCATCATTGGTGCCAGGGAATACAAAATGTTTCACCTTGTGATGCCTCGGGTAATATTTGAGGTTGTGCCTCTGCTCATGCCTCTTCTCTCCACTGTTCTTACTTCAGCAAACCTCCCACTGGAGTCAATTAGAATTTTGCTTGAGTAAGCACTGCAGGGTATGGCCTGTTGGCATTAAATAAGTCATCATTTTTAATTGGCATTTTAAGATCCATCAAACTGCAGACTATACCTCACACTGCCTTAGTAAATGTTTGCACAGGGTAACAATTTGGATCATGTTAATATTCACAAGTGATCCAAACATACACTGTACAAATACAGAGATTAGGTGAGTTATTTCAGGACAAAAAATATCTAGATCTATTCTTCTTAAATTAGTCTATATTTTGAAAGTCATAAGACAGGCCAGTTATTTATCTTAGGATACACACATACTTCTTTTAGATCATTTGGTCCAGTGCCAGTAAGTACTGTGTATACTGAAGACCTTATAATAGCTCATTTTATCAGTAAATTCATCCTAAGCCTCTTTTTAAGTGTAGTATTATTCATCTTGAAAAGGTTGTAACAGCATGCTCACCACTTTTCATGATTACACTAGCTGCTATCAAAACACCCCAAAATCTCTCATTATTGGGAATTCTTGTTGGGACTTTCTCCCTGATATCGTTCCTCCTCCCCCCTCAAAAGGGGCATCAAAAGAAGCTTTTGGTTTGTTGTGTTAGCTGTATTATACACTCAGGATGTCTATTTTTTGAAACACTTCAGGACTGGAATTTGTATGAACCTCAACAGATGTTGTAGAACATAACATCAGATTATTTTTTTTTTTTAGGAGCCTAAATCACTTAACATAATATCATTCTAGATATGTGAAGGACAAACTTCACACTGATGAACGGCCTGTCTCTCAATTCCTATGCACACATATGCTTCTATGGAAATACACATAGGACCCTAAATTACTCTAACCTTCAAAATCTATTTTTTTCCCCAGTTTCTTCAAAGAAACATGGAAACTTTACTGAGTCTTATGACATATATTTCAATCCAGAAAGTGTTGTGGGTTTTTTTTTCATGTCCTGTTAACCCTTTTGCATGCCTAAATCATACCTCTTTCCCTCCCTCCCCCCCCCCCCCCCCCCCAAAAAAAAGAAGTCCCCATTTCTTGGAGAACTGATCTATTCAAACATCCCCATGCTCAATTCCTAATGCATCTCAGGATTAATGACAGCTAAAAGATAAAAAATACTGAGCTTGTGTAAGATTAAGTCATGTTTACAGAGAATGCGTAACTTGCAACTCAAAGGAACACGTGATCTTATGTAAACTGTGTTTATGTACAGGCAGAGCAAAAAGTGAAGAGAAAACACTTTAAGAGCCAAATCAAGTGGATTGTTTCTGTAGCATCCTAGAGTTAAAAGGCAAATTACAATCAGTCCCTCAGTAAAATTGAATTTGACACCTCTTTTCTATTGAGATTAGGAATTATCATCTTGCAAACCTGCACTTCGGAGCATCAGTGTCAACCTGTCTGGAATGTAATTTAGATTTTTCAGTAACATAAAATGCCTACTTTTCCTGTAGTCATTAGTGGCTGGCATAAACAGTCTGACAGTATTATAAATGAAAGCCCCAATAGTTTGCAACACTAATCTAATATTTGGCCAGTAGCTCTAGAGCTCTCTAAAGAGGGGGAAAAAAAACACACCTCTTCAATCAGAATCCGGTTTTTTTATTCTTGAACTGATGGTTTGGAAGTCTTTTTGCTAGACCAACCTGATTTCTGTTGTAGAGCTAGAAGACACACAGTGGAGTTCAGAATTACAAACATTTATGCACGTTTAATGTTCTTATAAAAAAAGATGAGCTAATATAGATTAGCAATTTCTTAGAGATGAATCTAAAACTAATGAGGAATAAAAGACTGTTTCTTTTGAAATGGAAACAGTCTGGGATCTCTCATTCCCTCTAGTGGCCACTGGAGCTTAGACACTGGATTCAAGAATGCATGTGAACTGCATCCTTCCATTTGATAGATGTAACTAGACTGAGCTCTTCCGTGATGTCGCATTTTAAGTGGAACTCCCTGAAGAAATCAATGGGGAATTCTGCTTAAAAACCGGTGGCATATTATGGCCTGTAGTTGCCTAAGGAAGATTTCTTCCCATCAGGGACAAAAATGAAGGTCATTCTCTAGGAAGAGAGAGCACTAAGGCTGGACTTAAAGTAATTTAAAATTACATTAACATTTTGATTGTTTTTCATCTGTTGCACTTGCCAAGGCCTCTGATCAGAAAATATAAAATAAAGATTCAGGAAACGTGAAACAAGACAAAACTGGTGCAATTCATGGTGGAAAGCAGGTAATCTAAAACAAACAGGAGAAGGCAAGCTGCTTTTTAACAAGATCCATTTCGATCTGACAGATCAAGAAGCTGGAAAACTTTCTGTGTTCTCCTCCTTAGAAAACATTTGTAAATCTATGTATTGTGCTTATTGCTATGTTTAAAACTCCATTGAAAAGGGAAGAATGCTAGTCTAAGAGTAGAGCAGCAACATGTGAATATATCAGCTAATTATTTAGATTAAGCAAAGAAGATGGCTAGGTACCACAGAAATTTCAATCTTGAACTCAGTACCCACCCCCATCAAGATGAAGGTAAATTTTGAGGAGGGTAACCTATGTAGATAAGAGCAATTCAAACTATTATTGCTAGCTTCAGGTTAACTACAGCCATTGAGGCCAAAAAAAACAAAACAAAAGCCTGGATTTTACAATTTCTGTTCAGGGTGGATTATTGATGAAAGATAAATAAAATGATCGATTTACACTGTGCGAAGTGTGACAACTATTGAAATTATTAAGATGTTATTAAACTGACAGCAAATGGTAGAAAGTCAGTTCTGATATCTCCATTTTAGAACAAATAGAAGAATGGGATTTCTATGACTGGAGCACATATAACCAATGGAGAAATTTGGGATTAGCTGGTTTATAAAGGAAACCTAAGACTGGACTCAGCAGACTGGCAATTTGATTAAGAGCATGAAAATAGAAAAACTGAAATATACTTCTATTAAAGATCCAAATATTATTTTGGGATTTAAATTGAAAAAAAAAAAAAAAAAAGTACACATCATAGAGCATCTCTATGCAGAAGTATCTACGAAATACTTCTGCTCTACTGCAAGACTGTAAAATATCAGTTAAAATACCATTCTCACTTCTGAGCATAATCAGCAATGAGGTTGATCAGACCAGAGATTTTAAAAAACTTATGAGGAAAGGCTAGGGAAAATACTTCAATTAATTCAAAGAAGAAATGACAATGGAATATGCTTCAAATACATAAAAGGCTACTGTTCATCATGCCTGTTGGACAGTACAAGTAGTAAAGGGATTAAGTTGCAGCAAGACAAGGACAGCGTTTTCAAACAGTAATGAAATACAGTAGTTTATCTTGCAATGTCTGCCTTATTGAAGGTGTTCAAAACTAGCTAAGACAATCATCCGTCCAAAAGGACCAATATAGCTGATCCTGCCTTAGGGCAAGATCACAGAGGTGATCACAGAGGTTCTTTCCAGACCTGTAAATCTATGAACAGGGTAAGAACAAGACTAGTCACTGAATCTGAAAGACAGGAGATAAGAAGCAAAACAAGTGAATTAACAGCAAATACTCTTTAACACATTAGCTTACTAGGCCACAGAACTCATTACCAAGGAAAAACAAAGGTTGAATGTTAAATACCTTACTAGAAGCAATCATTTATTTTTATAGACACTGAAAAATATCCTCAAACTTACCAGGATTGTGCAGCTATAGCACCAGTAATGTCATTATTTCTGGCTGTTTACATGGTAATTTTGCAATACAAAGAATAGTTCACTTGGAAGGTAAGTGAGGATGAGACTGATTCCCTCCACAGTTTCATGCCCTTGAAGACAGGGTACCATGCCCAGACATTAAGAGAAAAATATTCCCTATCTCAATACTCACAAGAGGAACAGGATAATACTGCATTCCGAAACTAACACATTAACATCTGTTTTACTATGGCTTGTACTTTGCTTAGCAAGTCTTCTCCCTTTTAAAACAGTGTAGGTAGGAGTTAAGAAACTCATGAGAAAGTTTTTGCATTTCTGGAGAAGTGGAAGAACCTGCTCCCATAAGCTCCAAAAAGCCAGAACCAGATATAACATACTTGTCTTCTCAGAAAGTTGGCATTCACTCACCAACATTTAACATTTCTTACCATGGAAACTAGATATCAGAGGTTGATGCTCATGATCTACACTGCCTTTCAGCTTCATGTCATCCAGTTCTAATAGTAACCAGGCTAGTGAGCATTCAAAAATCATCATACGTAAGTGACAACAGATGAGATTAACTCAGTAGAAAATGGAATTTCCACCTTTCACAAATGTATCACCATACTTTATGATTGCACTGCAAGTTCTTCCACTACAGGCCAGATCTCCTATCCTGTTTTGACTGTACCCAAGACAGTGATCTTGGCTGAACACACTACTTTGGTATGTTAACAGAAAACAATACTTTCACAATACAAGGATTTGCTTTGTCAGTAATCTAAAACTAGGTCATATTCAGACCGACATTAGTCAAATATTACATCTACACAAGAGTAATCACCCACTGTTTACATAGCTGTTATCAAAATCTGCATGGTTATGCTGTTCATATTTGTTGCAAATCATCCCTTCTCACTGAATGGATTTAGTGGTTAAAAGTTGCAATACAAATAGTTATTTGTATTAATCATTGTGAAGGGAAATATAAGAGGGAGACACCACTTTCTAAGATTCTGAGACAGAACCTTAGTAAATCATGATAGCTTTGAAAATGGCATATTAAAATATACACACATGTAAAAAAAGCCCTAATAGAGCCTAATATTTCTTTTTAAATTCCAAGAGCGCCCTCTTGTGTGAAAACTACCAGACATTACGCTGTGCGCAATGGTGAAACACGTAAAATGATGTTTTAAAGTCTGGAACAACATAATTACATTCCCACATCACCTTGTAACTTTGCCTGTTTCTGGCATGTAATTTTTTCTTCTTCCAACCTGTTTCACTGGATTGCTATTCTCATGGACACATGAGCAGGCAAAGTCAAAGTCAAATCAATGCTAAATAATCTATTCCTTATCTTGTCTCATAAATACTGTTTCCTCCAACGTTTCCCTACTCAGCTCTGAAGGTCTAATACTTCCTCCAGGCTGCAACGCTGACACATACCGGATCCTAATAAAAATAATAAGAAAATATCAGCCAACACTTCCAAGCTGATAGAAAACTGAAAAAAAAAAACATAACTAGAACTGTGAGTGAGCAGGGGACTCAGCTTACTTTTTGTTGTCCATCTTCAAATCAGATAGTTTGCAATGGGAAATTTCCAGAAAATAATGGCGTATTTACACTGGAATGTCAGTAGGAAAGCATCATTTGGCACAAAGGAACAAGAAAACTGAAAGACATCACAGAGACTTGCCCAGAGGTAACATATTGACTAATGCCACAGATTTCAAATTGACAGGTGCTCGTTAAAAGCCACAAATGCAAGCAGCCAAAGTGAAACCAGATTTACTAGGGAAAATACACATGTTGCCTGTTAAAGCTTTCATAATTACCAGAAGTAGAGCAGACCCAGAGCTACTGAGGAAGAGTGGGTAAAAACAAACAGGGAGAGAGGCAGATGGAAAGACCTAAAGCAAAGGTAGAAAGATGAAAGAAAGGGAGAGGAAAGGAGTTACAAGTTGAATCCATACAGAACATAAAACCCTCATCACTTGCATTACTCATTCTTTTAATTTTGTGCTTGCCTTCCCGTAGCAATTAAACCGAACGTCCTTGACAGTTTGTCTTCTGTAGCAGCACAGAACTGAAACCAGACATCAGCTTCAGTCCTTTATGGTCCCCATAGTATTTTAATTTTCTAAATTGGAGATTTATGGAAATGCTGACATTCATCTCAGTTAAAATGCTAGCGTGTTGCTTACAAACACAGACGTTTTCTCCTTTTAGTTAGAAGGTTGACAAGAAAGGCTTAGCTGCTTTCTAATCATTATCCTGCACATGATGGGCTGTGAATTTTATGAGCTTTATCATCTTACTGCTTACATCTCAAAAAGCGTCTGGTCACAGCCATGCTTTTGCTCTCTGTGTTCTTTAAACAACAGTCGTAAAAATTAGCAACTGTGAGCAGCCTGATTATCATATGAATGGAGAAACAATTGAAAATGCAGAAGAATCAGGACCCAGCAAATATCTAAATCTTCACAATTACAGAATCTTTAGCAACAGATGCCATTCTGAAGTTTACTTGCCACCACACCATTACATTAAATACTATTAACAGTAAGCTCTAAATTGCACCGTGAGACTTCAGGTTTGATTGAAGAGACTTCATAGTATTGATGACTTCTTTCCCTATGTAGATCTTTAATAAGGGGACCTGAACTCAGGTTAGTATGTTTCCAGAAGATTTGTTTATTATTTATAAAAATATATGCTTTTTGTCCCTTCCCCAAGCTTTCTTTTTGTCTCTTCTCAGATATCATAAAGTAAAATGTGATTAGTTCTGCACATGCGTTGACAAAACAATTAAAAAAACCTCAATGTGATTGAGAATCTACTGTTACTAGAAACGTTACTGTCCATTAAAAGTGAAAGAAGAGTGACAAACAATCATTCCTTCTATCTTAAAGAAAATTCTTAAGACACATGAACTAGAATGTTAATCTGTCCTACTGAACAGCAAATACCTTTATTTCTGCCTTCCGTGCTTCAGAGGGCTTCTACAGCAGCAAGTTTTAAAAAAGGCAAAACTGTTCATGAAACCAAATATGAAACATCAGTACTTCTAATTGTGCTTTAGTTATCCTCGACAGAGTTGAATGGGGTGTCATGCTGCAGAACAGTGGCAAAGGGTTAAGAAAGGCTACAGGAAAATTCAAGTTCTCTGGTTGTCAACATTCACCTTTGTAAAAAGGGAATTAAACCAGACCAAGAAATAAAATTACTGCACAGACACCCTTTCATGCAAGAGGCTAGCCATGAAAATTAGATGGAAGACAACTGCAACTGAGTATGGGCTCTTCTACATCAGAATGAGCATATAGAACGATCAGCTACAGCCAACAGTGTGTACGGACTGGATCTAATGAAAAATAATGCACAACTTCCCCAGAATATGTTGTGAAATGGGCATATCTGTCACCAATAGGATTCCCAGAGAGAAAATATTACACATAAATACCAAGGTGCATTAAGAGCTATTTATAACAAAAGGTGTTATCTATTTTACAAGTGTCTCCATATGCCAGACCCACTCACTGCCTTTCCAGAATCCTACTTTAATAACATGAAATTTCATTAAATCTCCAGTAACTGCTGGCACTGCTGGCCATAAGCCAAGGCACTAAGACATTCCTCTCATTTTGCAAAGGAATGAATCCTAATGGAACATGTGTGCAATTGTTAACCCATCATCAGTCTTTCCTCTGTACCTAAATCCTCAGCATTGTAGGCAAGACAGAAGTGGTCTGGGATCAGTCAGAGTATTTCCCTATCTTTCTATCATACATATATCCTTCCTCCTGTCCTACATGCTTGTCTTTCAGACCATGGTAATATTTACATTTAATGTTCCCCATGTGAACATTGAGAGGCAGATAATAGCATATGTAAATTACTTGTCAGAAACAATGAAACTTCATTTTTTAGTAGTATATTTATCATCATGCCTTTTTCCACAATCCAGAAATTCAGTCCATTTACCAAACTGTAAATCATGACCTCAGAACTTTCAAATTTTGTTTGCAGAGGTATTTAGTCACCCAAGAGCCACAGCAATATTTTAATATACCTCTGAAAATGGCTTCTTGCTTTTGTTTACCACTTGAGACAAAAGACAACAAATAAAAAAAAAAAAAACAAAAAAAAAAAAAAAAAAAAAAAAAACAACACATACACTAAAAAAGGAAGGCAAAAAAGAAAGAAATGCAATGGTTTCCCACATACGGTAGTTTGTAGTTTGTGACTTAGTTACAGCTCCTGAGCTTTCTCATTCCCCTCACAGCTTCAGCAGTAGAAAAAGGGGTGGAAAAAGAAAAAACAAACTCTTCAACACACTGCATTTGGAATGTCTCCAAATCCACAATAACATTCCTCCAGGACTTTGGGGATTGACAGACAGCTCACTGCAAGCAGCACCCACTGCTTTTTCCTCTAACATTTTTAAAGCCCAGCAGCGCCACCATCACCCATTAACATCCCAATTGCCTGAAGAATAATTTCCCTGGCCTGGAGTCTCCTGCAGCACAAGGCACAGAGCTGTCACATCTCTTGTAGATTTGCTGTCTCAGCAAATTCAGTTTACACTTTTATTTGCTTATTTTCGAAATGAAATCCAAGCTGGATCACTTTCCCAGGAAAAAAACCTGATGTTAAAAACAAGCAGAATTTGTCTCTCCTGACAATACTCTAAACAAGGAGTTAAGAAATAATTTTCCCCTTATAAAAAAGAGGGAATTTAAGGCTTTAGTAGACAGCAGTTTAAATCATCCCAGCAATCAATCCCAACCAGCAAAATCTAGGTCAGTGAAACTGAATAGAAGTCAGAAGGCTCCAAAGAATGAAACATTCAATTGTTAAGAATTACAGAAAAAGCCTAAGATCTGGTTAGGACAAAGGTCATATTAAAGCTGCCAAGTGGAAATACAGAAGTTATCTGGAAAATAACCTCCTTCCAAATCCTACATGCAACAAACTACTTAGAGAGTTTGTCTTGAAACAACAAAAATAAGACTTTGCAGAGGGAAAAAAAAAATAAATGCAGCCATCTTGGAGCTTTAAGTAAATACCGCAATGATCACAGGCTTCACCAATACCTTCTCTGACATCATCTCAAGATTAACAGAATTAGATCCAGTATTTTACACGGTTATGAAATTTCTAGTAGGACAGAAAATAGCTGCTGTTACAAACCGGTCTCCCTGGCCTTACAAATGGCTAGAAGCAATGTAAGACTTACAAGTTAAGACATTACAGTAAATGAAAGTTATATGCATTACTTCATTTTCCTTCCTGCTGCTGCAGGAATGTAAAATCTTCCAATTCTGTTTCACGTAAAGGATTACAGACCACTCTCTGGAACTGCTCCAAACAGTATCTGCTCAATTTCCCTGAATACAAAGCTCCAGCTGACCTACGAATCCACAGTGATATTGCGTATCTCAAACTGATCACAACTTTGGAAATCAGCGCTGCTAATAGGACTGTTGACAGAACATCAGCTACTGGAATTCTGTTAGTGCTCTCAGTACCCTTCAGGATTCCCTGTCCTGGAAGGTGAACTGAATGAGGTAATTGAAAATCCCAACTATTTAGAAGTGTCCTCACCGGTCCCTACAGCCCTTTAATAATTCTTAAGCACCATATGAGACACACGGGACACATCGACACCCACCTGCAGGTATCTTTTCTTTTTTTCTAGTGGAAAAATGATATCTCAAAAACCACTCCCTGCAACAGGAATAAAGCTCTGAACTCCAAGCACAGTATGTACAAAGGCTCCTGGTCTGTCAGCATGGTGTTCTGCTTATCATGTGAAAGCAAAACAGTAAAGCCTGTTGTGCTCCTTGTGTTTCTTTACAGTACAAAACAGAATCAAGCTGACCATTGCTCATCAGAAGACCCGTGACACCCCCAGAACTCCTCTAAAAGGGATCTGCATTGCAAGGACAGGTTAAAGGGCAGCTTTTCTTGAACCTTCATTTTATGTGGTGCAGAGGAAAGCTTTGGAGTATGCAAGAAGTGAGAAATCTAGGTCACACCTTGCAATGAAATGTTTAGACATTTAAGTGATACAAAGACTTTGACGTGTTCCACACTATTTTAAACCATGCCGTTTGCCATTCTGGATGGACTCCTATGAAAAAGACCTTCAGTCTGCTCACAAGCAAGATGGAAAGAAGCTATTACTTTGCACTAGTCTCTCAAAACTTCTCAGAAATTTGTTTGGAGTTTGTTTTTTGGGGAGTTTTTTATGGGTTTGGGGTATTTTTCAGCTTGGCATTGGTCTCCGGTAAGGACAGAAGATAAAAATTTTGAGACCAAGAAATGTGAAGTCACTTGTCCATCCACAGAGGTGAGAATGGAAGATGCATCTCCTTGGTCTACAGCTATATTTTAATAAACCTAAACTTGTCATGGCATTAAAATAAACGCACAGCTATACATCAAACTGGAATGGAGAACATTTGTTGTGGACAAGGGAGTTTCAAAAAGTATATAGACAGATGTGTTCAGTTAACTACAGCCCTTCTGCATTATTTTAAAGACACATCATCCTTGTTTCTGGACTGTAGTTTTCATCAACAAAACTCTTCTGCCAGGAATGTGGTCCAATACTAGTGGGCATAGTACTAAAGATCTATTTCACAGCAGATTTTAATTTCCCTATATGCCCAATAATGTCTATGTGCTGCCTGAAAAGCTTAAGGGTTTGGAATGCTTGTAAAAAGATCAGAGTCAGACATTAACGGGTAAAGAAAATGTATTTTGTAGACAATAGGAGGCTATGAACCACTCCTCACAAGCAACAGATATTGATGTTTATCTCTTTATTTATTATGTCTGGCACTGAAGCATCTAAACCATTAGATGCCACAATTTCATCTTCCTAACCAAAATGGGACTTGAAAAGACAGCTTGAAGGTTGTAGACACAACTTGCAAAAGTGTTCAGCAGACTAATACCTTTTAAAGTATTCACTAATATTCAAATGCAATATAATGCTTTTGCAGTGCTCTATTTACTACAAGGTCTTCTTAATGAAGGCATGCATACAAATAGATTAACATCAGCATTATCAAAAATACTAACATTTAAAAATAAACAAAAAAGCTAGCAATAGCAAAATTATTTAAATAAATTACTTAAAATAACTCTTACATGTTTAGAAAATGCTGGCTGTCTCATTCACATAGTAAAAGAGAATATTATTCTTTAAACAGTATTTTTTTTTTTTTTTAAGTGAGAAAGTGAATACAAGCATGTTGGCTCACATTCTGGAAAACAACCTGAATAAAGATTGAAATGCAGGAATTTCCATCTCCTGGCCTAATGCTCAGGTAATCAGAATACGGGTTACTAACAACAGACTTCACACCTGTAATGGCTACGTTTGTGGCTCTGAAGAGCAGCAACCTCTTTAAACATAAAAGTTCTAACTACCATCTAGAGATGTTATCCAGATGAGTGCCATATTTAATCATATGGAATGCTACAGTACTGTTTTCCACATTCAAAGTTTCCAAACTACTATGTCTTTTACCAAAAGAGAAGCTTCATTTCTTGTAATAATAGCCTTCTCTAGACTGCATTGGAGACTATGCTGAATATCTTCCTTCCCCAAGTAGCTGGAGAAATAGCATTTGGAGTGGTATGGAGAGGCTAAGGAAGGGTAATTTTTCACTGTCCCTTTCAAGAAAAGAAAAAGGGGGCATCAAGCAGTTAGAGGTGTTTTCTGTGCATGTGGCTTAATTAAGCTGTGGCACTCCTTGCCACAGTACACAATAAAGCTATGTGGGTTCATGAGAGGACTGTTCAAGTTCACAAAATAAGTTTGTTAGGGGTTATGGAGTAAACAGAAACTATTGCTGGCTCAGGAGGCCTCTCCTCCCAAATTGTTGGGTGCTGGGAGAGAACAGGGGAAGCATTGTCTGACGCTCACTTTGGTCTTCTGCCAAATATAGCCTCTGGTCTCACCTTTCACCAGTCTTATATCTGTATTAGTATAATTTACATCCTTATTATTATAATGAGATTCAAAAGTTCTTATAAGGATTGGAGCATCATGCTGGATGAGAACAGGACTAGAACTGCTTACAACCTGAAAGGGATCAATACCTTGCTGGTAGCACCTAAAGCACCTGCACAGAAATGGGAATGAGAGGGCTCAAATCTCCATGTCTCATTGCTCAGAGCAGCCCACACAGCAGCTGTAAAATGCTTCATCATATCTACAAGTACCTGTTTAAACTATCTCCTTCTAAATAAACACCACTTCAGGTAAGATACTTGAAAAGCAACTCAGAGGCCTTGGGATACCTATAAAATAACACAGAGAATCCTATGACCTAAATTATCACTGACATCAAAGAAATAAAAATCAGGCACCAAGTCTACTTCTTATTGTGTGCCCAAATGCTTAAACTGCTTTTCAAAAATAAGACTAAGTCCCAGTAATCCTGCAAAAATGTTTTAAATCCTGAGCATGACAAGCTTTTGAAATATTACCCTTTGGGTCAATGTGATGCCATCTCCACTATTTTATGCCTAGCCTTATCAGTCCTGGCAGGGACCTGGTTTCACAGCTTGAAAATCTGTGCAGAGACAAACATCTGGCAGCAGTCTGAATGTGTCTCCTCTTCGGCTGCCTGATTAACAGTGCACACTGGCTTTGGATAGCCACTACCTCAGACAACGCCATATGCCTCTAAACAGACTCCCTGGAGGAGGACAGTAGCAAACCACAAAAACCCATATCCATAGAGCAGTCTCTGGAACTGGTTAGTCTTTTTGGTCAATATTCTTAATTTGTAAGATTCAGGGCCTGGATTCCAGTTCTTCTGACAGCAATGGATGTATGACTGGCAGAAGTAGGTTCACAAAGAACTAAAAAAAACCAAACCTATACCCCACCACTCACCCCACAACTCCTTCCACTGATTATCTGCTATCAAGACTCTCTGGCAAAAATAGCTGACATTACTGGAGGAAAAACAAAAGCAAACAAACAAAAAAACTCCATGCAATGAAACCCAGAGATTGCAGTTGCTACAAGATGTGTCCTACATAACCCCAAAAGACTGACACCACTGCCAACCATCCTCTGGGCCATTCCACAGCAGAAGGGAAGCAGTTGTGACACGGATACACATCTACTAGAAACTGGACAGACAGGAACAATACAGATTTTATCATTATAGTGTATGGAACGGGACCCAAGAACTTTCACATGATGGATGTCATCATGCTCCTGTGTGGTCTCTGACACCAGGAATCAAAGAACCTTTTCTCCAAGCCATCACCAACCTGCTTTGGTGTTGGGTTTTTTACTTGTTTGTCTGCTTTTGGTAGAAACATGGAGAGTAGCAGACAAACCAGATCCAGGAGAAAGAACAGGGTGTCTGAAAAATCTAATTGAAAGTGAGAACATCTGCAAGAGAGAGAAATCTGTAGAAAATAGGAATGTTACTGTAATGTCTGTCAATACCACACAGTCTTAAAAAGGGGAGAAAGTAAGGCAGGAGTATAAAACCAGGATCAGAGGTTTCTGAGATGTATGCAAAGAAATTAATATAAGGCACATGACTAAATCTAACCCAAATAATGTCAATGCATCAAGAAGAATGACATTGAGCACACACAGTAGTGCTGATACTGCTGAAAACACAAAATGACAAATCTCCTAATTTATTAGGCACAAATATTTTTTCATGCAATATCAGACATGCATGACTTCTTATTCCATTGATTTTGTTCCCTTTTCTGCTAGCAAGAGGATTGAATTAAGATCCAGTCCAGTCAATGAGCTTCTTTCCATTGACTTTTGTGAGCTCTGGCTCAAGCCCATACTTGTCATGGCCAATGCACAGTATACAGTATTTGTCTTGTCACTGTCCAAAGAGAAAATTATTTCAGTGTTTTGCATATCCATTTGCTGAATCAGAGAGAAAGCAGATTTTGCTAACAGCAGTAGAAAATAGCTGGGAGGAGAAGAGACAGAATTAATTTTGGACCTTAACAAGCCAAATTACTGAGCTATTCAGTCAATAATTGGCACGTTGGAATATAATAAGGGGTCCTAAAGACTCTGAATGCACCCAGGTCACCTACATAGCCTTTACAGTCCAGTAGGAAGGGCAGGGGGAAGGGAGTCAGGACAGAACAAGCCAGCCTTGAACATGCATAACCAGACTTGGTATCACTCTTTTGAAGACTGGACATTTTGTTTTAGTGTACCAGTATGTCATGGATGAATTCAAATTATGTCTAAAACAAATGACAACAGGTGTAATCATTCCCCATGTGCTTACAGAGTCACAAAGAGAGCATGCATCAGTGCTGCTTAACTAGAATTTACAGGTCTGCATAAGAGAGAGTATTTCTCCTCCATGCTTGAGCTAACTCATTAATTTAGAAGAGGAATCCAGTCTTGTACAATGTTGTTGTACTTAAAGCACTTTTCTGTATGTAGATTTCAGGACATCACAGTCTAGAGTTACCAGTTTAATAAAAGGTACAGAAAATTTGTACTAGCAACTGCTTACTTATGGGAAATGCAAAAAAGAAGGAAAATCAAAAGGAGAACAAAAGTTAATGAAGCAGCCTCTACAAACACACAGTGATTAGCTGATGCAATTATGAGGGGTTGGTTGGTTTGATTTTTGGAGCTTTTTAAGAAACCACAGAATGGAGGCAAAAATCTCTAATACCTCATTATTCAGCTTAATTTAAGGATTGTAGACCACTTTTGAGCATTGTATTGTGTTCAGAAATGGATTCATCTTGCCCACCTGTTCTTTGTATTCTAACATAACCTGCCAGTAGAAGCATCATCACTTTTATCTGAAGAAGCGAGCAACTCCTACTCTTCCATACTCTTTCTCAATAATAACAATAGTGCAACACATGATGTTTCCAATATTATCACCATCTGCTGCCTCCCTCTTCTTCCAAGGTGGTTAAAGAGAAAATGTTTTTCATGTTTACTCTTATTTCTTCTGTCATGCACACAGTATAACATCTTATACTTGCAATTTTGTACATTCTCTCCAGATTCAGTCCTTGAGAAAGTATTTTGACATTTGTTTATGTATCCATACCACAACTCTGAATTAATTTTCATCATATTTTGTGGTTATTTAAAAAAAAAAAATAACAAAACCAAACCAAAACAAAACAAAAAAACCTAAACAAAACAACCAGGGGGACAATCCACATGCAACTTCACATTCTGAAGGTACTTTCAGCTAAGCTCTCCAATCCATTAACTTGTGATATACCACCATCTTTTGCAGAACAATCAAAAGCATGATATTTTTTTCTATTTTATAGGCTGCTTAAAAATATCCATACTTGGCTCTGTAGTCCCTTATCCTTGCCTCAGTCAAAGTCTTTCAGTGGGTTTTATGATGTCCACAGAAATGCTTTTTGCATCCACAGTATGCTTAAAAGCTCTATCTCAGATGCCAGCCCCACATACAAAATCACATTCACAGGGTTTTAATCAGACCCAGTTAGCTTCCACAGTGAGATAAGGGCACAGTGGCACAGTGATGAGACCAACTGCCTGAGAACCAAAATGGTTTGAGGGCCAGCCAAGGAAAGTAAAAATTAAACATGTAAATTCATGACAGTGCTAGAAAAGGAAAGCCATGCATGCTAGAAAGGAATAAGGACCTTGGCCCAAAGCAGTCACCAGGCAGCTCCCAGACCCATTTTCTCCTTGTGTTTCTGAATGTCTATAGGTAGTTTCTCTGTTCCAGGTTCTTGTTTTGTTCACCAGTGTAATTCTGCCAGACAAACTAACTCAGATATTCACAGCTCAGCTACCAGTAACACTAGCAACAACTATGTAGATCAGCTTTAATGTAGAAATATGCCCTATTTATTCTTTCTCTAACTAAAGATTGCTCCAGCCACTAAAGCAGAAAAACAGTTTTCTTTGCTGACAGGCATGCTATAAAAAAAAAAAGAATAGGAAACAATTGTCAGAGAAAGGTAACAATCCACATGCAAATCACAGTCTTAAATCATATCAAGTACTCATGTTAGGCTGGAATATAAGCCAGGGTAACTTTCAAAATGTCGTAGGGCCACATGTGCTGTTTTCCCATAGGATGGTTCCTATGAAGTAGGCTTGACAGTCATCTTTTCCACATGCAATGTTGAATTCACTATTGCTGCTCAAGAAAACAATACTATAGTGTATGGGACAAATCCCCACAAACTGCTTCTACCACTAAATGTGAACTACAGAAAGCGCTGTACTCTGCAGACCAAATGTAATGTTTTAAAAGCCATCTGTAATGACTTCTAAGAAGCTGTGCATAAATAAGCATTTTCTGATGGTGTTTCAGTAACTTATAAACAATTTACAAAGTGATGGCAATACCAGGCCCTACAAGCAATGCATTCATTTTCAGAGACAGAACATAGCTTACTAAACTGGTTTACATATGTTCAATAAATCATTTATAATGAACTGTGAAACCCTTAGAAAAAAAATTAATACAATAAATTGATTTGGTAAATGCAGATATTGACTAGCTATTTAATAAAGCACTCATAACAGGCCATACAAAGTGTCTCTCTATAACACCATGCTTACTAAACTATTCACCACTGAAATAGGCAACTTTTAATAAAAAAACACTAAATTTAATTCCAAAGATTATTGACCTGCTCTAGTTGTTAAATACATCATTCATAACACATTTAATCAAACATTTATTCTGAGTTATGCAGCCCTCAAAACAAACACATTTACACAGCTGTTGAAATAACACATCTTCTATGCAGTAACTACTTCATCACTTATGACGAAGGTATTAACAATTTATAGGCTATTCCGAGTAAATACAGAAAATATTAGAGAGTACATGCATTGGGATATCTAGTAGAACTGCACAGCAGGGGCATAGAAACATCATGTGAGCACCATGCCCTTGGGGATTTCCAGAGTAAAATCCCTGCTTTCTTTGGTCCTGGAAGGATCCTCTAAAACGTGGTGCTGGTTCTTACATGTCTTTGAACTTTTGCAACTACCTCAAGACTTGCTAGTTTCACTTGCAGATTATCAAATTTTACCTTCTGTTTTTACGAAGTATTTAAGCCTTAGCAGTGCGCAGTGTTTTGGATTTGGTGTGACAAAGGCAGTTAGTGAAGTACCTTTATATAGGATGCTTACATTATAGTTAAAAGGTCAAGATCTCAGCACTTTCAAGCAGCTGAAAAAGTTAACGAGGAAAACCATTCTTCTCTATCAAGTAAGGCAGAATTAAACAGCTTTTTTCTGTTTTGTAAAATTACGATTCGCATGTAATAGTCTGATTCTTCTCTATTCAAATGTCATTCATGTCCCCAAATAAAAGCTGCAGGTGCAAACACTGCTACATTTCCTGACCACCACCCGCCTTGGCCTTGGGACATAGCTTTGTCACTACATCTCATTTCAATTAAGCTATGCTTTTTTTCCTTGGAAATGCTGTGCAGATCATTAGCTTGTTACTTTGCAGCTTCAATAATGGCAGAAGCTCTGCAGAATTCAATTCTGCTCTTTCTTACTCCAGTGAACCCTTGCTGATATTAATGAAGGTGTGCCACTTTACCCAGAAATCTGGTTACTGGTAGCAGATAAAGTACGTAAAGCAACAGAGTTTATCTTCTACATTTTTGAGGAGCTATCTGCTGCATCATTTATACCATAGAAATGTGTGCTGGCTTATAGAAGCACTGAAGCCTGTTTGCAACACCTCTACAGGGTGACTCAGTACTGCTCAAAATACCTGCTGTATTTATTTCTCTGTCCCAGCACCACACTCTCCCTATTCTTTTCATATTTTAAAAAAATTTTTCACTCTGTTTTCTGGAGAATACAGTTTACCGTGAAAGCAAAACAACAACATAAAATGGCTTCAAACTCCTGTATGGCTAGTAAAATGCTTCAGGCAAATTAAACTCCCTACACCACCCTAGTAGTCTCGTTACTGAAACTAAAGAATCCTTCATATATCTGCCATGGAAAGTCATTGATATCCTAAAACAATCCTGATGATGATTCAACAATTTGGAAGAAGAGTCATCTAAGCAACAAATTTTAAACTTTTTTCCTTTTTTTTTTAATTGTTAATACTGCTCTGTTATGATACTCCTATAAAAAACAGTGCTTAAGAAAGAAGTAAGATCCTTTCTTCCAAGCAGATTAGGTCAAGCCTCACAGAAAGTGGACTAATTAATCCCATTTGAGTGCAGTCAGAGCTGACCTCACACAAGTTACACAGAAATATGCAAAAGCGTAAACAAGACAAATTCAGATTAATAGAAGAGACTGAGACTTCAAATTCTTGTGGCTAATCAGGAGTTTCTGCTGTTGTTATATGCAGTGAAAAAAAAAAAAAAAAAAGTAAATAAAATATCTGAAGTCTCCTATTTTCCTAGATTCTAAATTTAACTAGATGGCTCTGAAAGCAGATTATTCAAAAAGACCCTTCTGAGATACTGTCTTTGACTGTCAAGTTAGACTTGCCCTTAATACAAACACTTGGCAAATTACACCAAAGTGTTGTTTTGCTTAGACAAAAAACAAACAAGAGACAATAAACTGGATTTAAGACAGGACATTATTTTGACTTATGTCCAGTCTCTGCTTATTATTTTGCCATATCTGGTTTAGTAATTATCCCTTAAAATACCAGAGGGTGATGAAAGAGACAGGTGTTGTTCAATCCAGGTATAAATTAATAACAGCTACAAAGCTGTTTCAGTTGTACTTTAGTTTACATCCTTTACTAAAAGGAGATATTAAAAGATTCTGAAGAGAGGTAAAACAGTATCAAAATCTCCATCTACAGAGGAAAGAAACTAACAGGGAGTTCTGCCTTAAACCAGAGCAGAAAAAATTCTGATCCACTAAGCACAGAAACAGCAACTAAACCAATAAGCTGACAGGAAGGACTGTTTATTTACAGCTTCTGTAAGGTGGAACACAGACCTTTCAGTTGAAAGCGCTGGAATATTTTGTTGCTTTTGAATATGGAGGTCAGAACTGCTGAAAATGAAGCTTTATTCTAGTCTTGTGTAGTAATCCACTTATGGCCTCCAGTCTATCAAAAATCAAAAATATTTAAAATATTGTGTCCATATCAGACAATGTCTAAGAAAGAAATTAGGAACTGGGAGGAGTCTTGAAAAGCCAGAAACTACATCCACAAAGACATACAATATGAGATACAAAGTCAGTAGTTATATTTGCCCTTACTCTCTGTCCACCAGAATGTGGACATGCATGCAAGCACACACTTTCTAGGGCAGTCTTTCAAACATCAATCTATTTAAAATTGTGCATATTTGCCACTGATAGTGGGCCTACCATAATATTCCCTGTAGTAAAATAAATTCCGGGCCTGTGGGATGATTGAAATAAAGTCTAGAACTTGTGCGTTTGTTTTCCATGTTTGTACCAAAGCAAAAGAATATAATTTACTTCAGAAGTCAGAGGATCCAAAGCATATTGACATCCACCATTTACACAGTTTGGCTGTGAACCTGGACTAAGTTTAGCCTTGAATCAAAAGAAGATGAAACATGGCCATATATTAGACATAGGATGGTCATTTGAGCCTCTCCAGATGATATTGTCATATTTGTACTGCTAGCACAAGGACCAAAACCACACTGAAGTAAAGAATTGTGACCATAATGTTAAAATTAATTCACTTTATAGGCACCAGTAGATTGACCTTTGTTTCCTACAAACATTCTAGAATAACTTTATCAATAGGCATTTTAGCAGACAGCTGATTTTAAACTAGAGTGAACAAGTGGCAAAGAGAAAAGAAGAAAAAAATTGTTTGACAATACATTTGCATCATAATTATCAAGAAAAATGTAAGATGAAAACAAAGCAAAGCGTTTCTCTAACTCCTCTGAAACCTGTAAGAATAGGTTTGGGGCATATGTAGCAAACATTGTCTGTGAACAACATTTTACATTCTACCATTCCAGTAAAAATAACATTGTGAAATGCAAACAGCATGGTCTTACCATGCACAGTTCGGGTGAGAAGAAGTCAAAGTTCACTGTTCCTGCACTACAACCTTTGAGAAACAAGGGAAGGTGTGGATTTCAGCAGAAACAGACATCTGGAATAAATCAGCCCTGTTCATCATACTTAGCTCTATTAAAGGCATATGTATCTAGCATTCCCTCACTTATCTTTAATACCAAAAAAAAACAACTGAATTTTCATACCAGTAGTAAGCCATAAACCTCATTCCAGGTAGTCTCTCTTGTATAATTACATAAAGCTTACTTTCTTGGTGAAAAAGTTAATAGCCCTGAATATAGGTTTTAAATAGGGCCTTTGGGAAAAACAGGGCAAGATGAGTCAGTGAACTGCAGAAAGAAGAGCTGAAAAGATGGATCGAGTTTGCACTCACTCTCACAAACCATCAAATTACTAGAAGCTTATCGGTTTAGCTAGATTTTCCGGTCTAGTGGAACACAGGCAGAAAAAGAAGAGTTACACTCTACCACTTCAGAAAATTCTCAACTGAGTGCATTACACATCAACAAATTAAATTTAGGCTCTAGGACAAAAAAAAAAAACCCTGCCACATTAAAGTTTGCTGCCAAATACAATCCTTCAAACTTTCTTAAGAGTACTGCAAACTGTAATTCCTTTCAAGAGAAGCCTTCACTTAATTGCAGAGACCTTAACAAAGACAAGAATGCTACATTCAGGATAACCAGACAGTAATTTATTCATGCCCTAAGCCAATTGGTAAAGAGTTCCTCTGCTTCATGACTGAAGGGCCACCATTACCAGATCTTCAATCTACCCCTCTACATGTAAAATAATTAAACTTCCAATGTTTTTACCTTCTGGAGGTAACACTACGCCACCTCAGCAAGATTAAAGAGAGAACCAAAATTGCTTGACCTGCTCATGGGTGCGTATGATTCTGTTAACACACCTATTAGATACGTTTCAGTAAATCTGCTGCATATGGTGCACTACAATTAACATTATAAATAGCAGCAGCAGCATTGTAGAAATCAAAATCATAGAATAATTAAGACTGGGGGACCTCTAGAGATCACCTAGTCAAACCTCCTGCCTAAAGCAGGCTTAATTTCAAAGTTCCATCAGGTTGCTCAGTGCCTTGTCTCACTGAGTTTTGAGTATTTCCAAGGCTATTTATACCAGGCCCCTGTGTCAGTATTATTCCAGTCTTAGTGTAATTTTTTTCTCCTTATATTTAGTTGGAATTTCCCTTGTTGCAACCTGTGGCTGTTGCCTCTTTCTACTATACTCCTCTGAGAAAAGCCTGTCTCTATCTCTGTAACCCTTCTGGAGGTAGAAGACTGCTAAAAGCTACTCACTAGGTCTTTGCTTTTCCAGGCTAAGCAAACTCAGCTCCCTCAGACTCTCCTCATAAGATTTTTCTTTTCTACCAACTAGGACATTAGTGGGTGGTTATCTGCCTCCCACTATTTTTTGCAAAGGAGAAACCTCAGACTTCGGGATTTTTCACTTCTAACTTTAGTTCCTATAAAAAGCAAGCACACAAAGACCAAGTTCCCATACATGCTTGCTATTTGTTCTAGAGGATGAGGACAGGGGACAAACTTGCCTAGCAGTTGATCCAAGAAATCCTTTCCATCTGCTTTATCACAGTTCAGAATTACTCTCAGCCTGTGGCAGAAGAAAAACAGGGATACAAGCCCTGATCTCCACTGGGTGCCTACATTTATCAGGGAAGAGACAAGCTTTAAAAATCCATACAGTAGTTAAAGACCTCTCTTTTGAAAAGAGGCCTTAACTAAGGCAGATGACAGGCTGTCATTACAAGAAACACCTTGAAGCACCTCCCTTAGCCGGCCAGCCCAGGTTCAGTCCATGGCTTTCAGAGAGGCAGCGATACCCTCATGGTCCTGCTCCCTTGGCAAAGGAGCACTGCTGCTCAGGGACCCTGCAGCCTGCGCACAGCCTGGGAGGCAGTCATCTGGTGTCACACAGCCAGCCCTCCCACAGCGGGCTTTCATGGAACAATGTTTCTTTCAGATGAACTAGAAACAAACGAACAAACAAATAAATGTTTGGCTCTTTTTTTTTTTTTTTTTTGACAAACAACACACATAAACCAACAAAAAAATCTAGTGTTAAAAAACAGAAAGGAGAAGCCAACTTTTCCTTCGTCTCACAAGGAAAATAGACCAGAAACACCTGGTGATGCAGCCTATTGTACTATGCATACATTGCCATAAAATCCCCACCTGTGGCATGAATTACCAACAGTCTAAGATACATATTAACCCCACGAAAACATTCTAAGTGCAGTGCCTCTCAGTTCTGCAGTAAATGTTACTCTCCTTACCAACACTTGTTTAGTGCTTCAGTAGCAACAATGAAACTAAAGCAGAAAAAAGCCTAGACAACCCTCCTGTTATTTCTTCCTAATAGTAGATATCTTCCAGTCTGTATATGGCTAATCACATTTTACCACTTCAGTGCTCAAAAAATCCATCTTGGCATCCACATGCAACCAGGGACAGCCCCTGCCGCCTTCTCGGTTCCTATCACCACACTCAGCCCATCAGCACTTGAATCATCAGCCAAATTCAGAGAGGGATGGTTGTCTTTCAAAGCTCTTACTCCTATATTTTTCTCCCATTGTGGGTCTGGGAAGGAAAGGATGTACTCACACTTAGCTACTTTGGAATGTGACAGAGTAGTTAGTGAGTTGATATACTTGACATCTTTTTTTTTTTTTTTATTTAGAATCATTGTGTGGGTGGAAAGAAATTAACAATTCTAAAGCACTGAAGAGTAAGAAAACAAAATTTCAGATTTATGTTTAAGGTTCTCCTGTTTGCATCAGTTCTGCAAAGAAACAAAGCACATGCACTGTAAAAAGTAACTTTATCATACCTGTTTTTTTATGTAAAATTCATATTCAGTCCTCTACACAACAGCAACCCATATGTTTTCCTGTTTATTGCAGGAATAATCCTGATTTAAGATGCTGATATAAAACTGACTGAACCTTTAAAATCCATAATAATATTACAGTACAAAGATACAAGAAATCTTGTACCTTCTCAAGTAACTTTTCTAAATATAATATAATTTGACTTCAGGGTTATTAATGTATTTTTTCCTGTAATTTCCAACTGAGGGCTTATCACCATTGATGATGAAGTTGCCATCATAGAATACCTTCGGGGATAGCCCTGGCTAATTCCCAGTTCTATTGCAGTTGTCTGATAAAACGCGGACAGCACTTCTGGGATTTCACTTCTTACTGGCAGAGTGTAATATATTAGGAAACAGAAGTGACATCTCTTATCAAAACTTAACCCAAGTGTCTATTATTAGACCTGAACTCAAGACTCAGGCTTCAGAAGACAGTTTAATGTAACTTTATTTAAATAAATGGTAATACTTATCTATTTGCAGGCTAGCATTTCAAAGCATGCATTGCCTAAATCTGCTTTGAATTAGTCCTTTGCATCTGCTATTATAGTTCAAAGAAATTACTTCAATTAAGTTTAATTACTTCCTTCCACAGCTTTGGATACAGCCCTTATTATATTTCATTGCCTTTCCTCATGGACTGCACGGCAAATAGATGACTAATAAAACTACAAAAACAAAGAAACTATTAAGCAAGTACATTACATATACATAACAATACTATACATGTATCACACTAATTTATTATCAGTCTGCAATCACATAAATGGAATATTAGGAGGGAACTTTTCACACAAGATCAGCAAAATCTGGCTCATTCTCTGAAGTTTTTAATACCTTCCTTACCTAATTTATAAATAGCTTTAAGTTCCTGAAAGGAAACAAGCCCATTAAAGCACAAAAATAGTTATACTTTTTACTCAAGATTATATTAAAGAACATCATCCAGGTAGCAAGTTGGTTACCAGTTATATTCCTTTGTACTCTGCTTGTCTAATAGTTGCAGAAGTATTCGAAATAGCTCTATCCTTCCCAGTCATCTGGAATACCATACCCGTGATTCAATATGGATCCTATAATCTCACTTTTTTTTCAACTACAGATTGTAGGAAGGATGAGGTAAAGCAATGGTAGTACTATGTAGTAAAGCAATTCTTCCCGTTTCATTTGGATGAGAAGGTCTCAAGTGTTTACTTGAAAAACAAAGCATAACTCATATCAGATTGTTTTGAACCAAGGTTAAAACAGTCCTATGTCCACTAAAGGGAAATACTAGGATCAACGTTATACCATTTCTGGTCCAAGCAATGAGATAACCTTTAAAGGTCCCTTCCAACACAAACCAATCTATGATTCTGTAAAAGCTGTATTTTTTGCTGTTGTTAGTAATAAAATACTGATAAACAATATAACTAACAATTAATAAAGTGCAAAGCTGTTTCTGGAACCCTTTACCAAGTAAAGAAACATACGACTAGTCATCACACATCTCAGACTGCTAGAGGCCTTGAAGACTGAACAATTTCAGAACTCATTTTAACTTGGTACAAGAAAATAAGTATGTTTCCTACCAGTAAATAATTTTGAAATCAATTGGATGTTAAGGTTATTATATTTTAGTTCCACACACACACCCCCCAAGTAGACTTCCCACAGTGTTATCTAAACTACTGATGATTTTTCCATTTTCCTTCTTATAAGGATGTTTATTTCCATAAATGGATTACCTTTTCCCATAAATTGCTTTAGAGCACGTCCATGCAGTGCTTCACAAGACACTTTACAAATACAACAATGGTGGTTTAATGGTGCCACTGGCAAATCATGACAAGCCATGGTACCTTGCCCTGAGGCCCTGAAGGAAATTCAACTCTCTGGCCTTATTCACAAGGGGCTGATGACTTCCCTTTTCGAGCAAGATTTGGCAAACAGGCAGAAAAAACTAAAAGGAGCAAGCCTGTCAAATTCAATTTCCTTTTCAGTGTCACTGATAATGTTTTCCTGCAGATTTTGAAGATAAAAGCATCTACAATCCATTTTCACATGTCTGTGACCTGCACGATATCTGCCTTTTGGGGGATGCACTTTTCACTGTACAATTGTTCCTCACTGCAGTGGCCTCAGGCAGATTTGAAACTGATGATCAGAGGTAGAAGGTAAAATAGGAGTTTGTAGCCCTAACAGCTCTTGCAGTTTGCATTCAGAACGAGTACACCAAAGTCAGCTTCTCCCACTGGAATCAATGAATGGCGAGTAGTAATAAGGTCTCATGCAAGACCCCAGTGGGGAAAAAAGCACAGTCAATCTTCTGGTTAATTCATAAGTGACATCAAGTGTAACATTAGTTTTAGCAAATACTGAAAGCTAAATTTTCAGAAACATTCATTTTCCAACCCTCACCTGAAATACCAGGAGGCAAAGAAAGCTATGCAAGCATGCCAGCTGAGCTTCACCGCACACACCTCAAAAGCACAAGCACCCCCAGGAGACAGCAGATGAACTAACACACTGCCTTCTAGACGTGTGGTCAAACTTGAAATACCAATGGCATTTAGTAAAACAACAGGAGACAAAATACATTCAGAGGCCAGCAAGATGCAAGACCACAAGCAATTTAATTCTTTCAAGCAATTTTTATTCTTTATTTGACAGACATTTGGTATCACTCTTTCAATAAAGACCAACTACAGTGCAGTCACTGTTGTCTCTTGTTCTTGTAGGATCCAACAAGGAAAAATGTTGTGTAGTTTTATCTGGCCACAGTATACAACAAACTGAAGTAGAGTGGACTTTGAATGGCTTCTTCAGGATCTCTGACTGATACAACTATGGGTAGCCATTCTTTTAATTTAAAAAAATCAGCTGTAAGAAACAGTGATAGAAATAAAATCTATAATCTGCAGATAGACGAAGCAGAAAAGAACCAATGCCATTTTAGGGATATATATATATACATACGCTCATATGCTGAATAAGAGACAACTTCTGAAGAAATAAAGGGCCTAGAAGCATAAATCCAACAGACTTGGTCACTAACTGTCTATTAGGTTGTTTGAGTATCTAAAACTATAGCATTAGTGCTATTAAAATACACTACTGCTTCCTAAATAATTCAGACTTACCTACAGTCAGATGTAGAAGTTAAGTAATGCAGATATTTTGTAGTACCTGGAGTTTGTGCAGGACTGTAGTTGAGGAGGTGGTGGCATGTACAAACCAGAAGGTAGCCCAGGGGTATTGTTCACATGCAGCAAAACTAGATAGCATGCAGCCAGCTCAGCTGATCATAGATGGAAAAAGTTATAGATGTATCTACAAGTCTGGGACAGACAATGATCTCCATCAGTACTAGATGAAGTAAGGAACAACTCCTTTCTTCCATTCTGTGCACGCTGAAACCGTATTCCAGTGCTCAGAAGGCATCAATTTATCAGACTGGACAAAGGGACTTGCTGCCTTTCTAACTCACAGCAGTGGGGCATGCACACAATAAAGCTGCATTTTTGCTACAGAACTTCCCATTTGGCTTCTCTCACCGTTTAAACAGTGGCTAGATCCAGACTATTCTTATTGCCTATACATTGGCAAGCAGTCTCCTACTGAAGGGCATACAATTAACAGTATGGACTACTACTACTGCAGGCAATTTTTTGGTAGTAGTACCCACATAAAGATTTCCTGACACCTGGTAGACTACTCTCTTATGTTGCACCACCTCCTCAGCTGGGCCCAATGCAATCTCTGCAATACTCAGGAAACTAATTAATCTTAAAAATAACCCTCTGGAAATCAAAAAGAGTTATTCTAATCCAGTTCCATTTTCTGCTTATGTTACCACAGCCCCACAGGCAGCTATGTGGGCACAACAGAGGAAAAAGTGAGTAGCTGTCAGTGACTCGTCAGAGGTGCCAGTCTTTGAAGGCAGAGCAACGCTGAGGAAAGGGTGAGATGTGCTGCCCACGGGGACAGTGACCACACATTGACTATCTGGCTCTTGGATTACACATTTGGCACAGGTATCTGGGTCTGTTCTTGTGGTTAAGGCAGTGATTACAGGCAAGGAAACCAAGTCTCTGTATTTAGTATTCTCAAGAGGAAGTGTGGTTAGATGTGGGAAGCTTCGATGGCATTTCAAGGTCCTCAGTTCTCCCATTTCAGATGAAGTGACTTGGTAAAACCTCTAAGATATATTTCATTAAACCAATTAAGGTGAGTGGGCAAGTGGCAGCAAACACGACAGAAAAACATAGTATGAATTGCAATTCATAATAAGAGTTGTGAACTGCAGAGACAGACTGCCAGGTCTCAGTAACAGGTACAGAGCAGTTAGTCCTGGCTGAGAGAACCTGCACACTAAAGATAAAGTCCAAGAAGTTTTTCTAAAGATGCCATGTCTTTTACCTTGTTTGGAATGTTCAGTGGCTCTTTTCTCTTCCCATTTCCCTACTCAAGAAAAACATTTAGTAGGGTAAAACTAATTTTTCTGTAAAAATATTTTTATGTCCTGTGAAAGGAAATGAAAAAAAAGATAGAAGAGGGATAGAGACATGCAGAGACAGCTGTCTGAAATTGTCTCATTAATCATATGGAAAAAAGTTACAAAAGTTTTTCTTTTGGCAAAATTTCCATATTCCAATTACAAAAGATGTGTCTTCAACCAGTTTTTTCCCCACGTTACACATTCCACAGCTCCCAGGGATCCCACAGCAGAATGAGTCAGTCACATTCTCCATTCCTTTTTTTAAAATGCAAAGGCTTTTTTTTTTTTTTGTCTCCACCTATGACGCACTAATAGAAAGCTCTCTTCTGTTAACAGTTAATTGTTACCTGACTAGCTTGCCACAGGCAAATTCAAACACAGGAAAATTACAATAGATCAGCAGACAAGAAGTAACTTGTAAATAACTTATTCACATGGCCGAGAGGACTAATCTAGAAAAGTTTAGTAAAACTAGAATGAATTTTAATAATCACATAAGCCGCAGCATGGACACATATAAAGTGGAATTAGAATCTTTATTCATCTGCCAAAGCAGAACAAACAAAATCATATAGGAACTTTATTCTAGTGTAACTGCATTCCCACAGCAGAACACAACACATTAAAACATTAAAGCCTTCTAGCCTTTTGGGATTAACCCAAAAAATAAAGTGACTTCCACTCATGAAGAAGGGCCAGATGTTAGGAATTTAAAGGAGTACATACATAAGCCACAAGCACATAACTTCATATTCTAATGTAAAATAGTAATAATAATTACTCGAAGTATACCAGGTGGTGTTCTACTGGCCCCAGTGAGTTTGTAATAATACCAATATGTATATTAAAGATCTAATAAATACACATTGTTATTTCTTAAATGCAGTATCACCCCATCATTCCAAGAAGAAAATTACATTCAAATCTGAGTAAACAATAGATTTGGAAGAAACTAAAAACTGATGATTAATAAAAGGTTGTGAACCTTGCAAGGAAAAAAAAAAGTGGTATTTGATTTCTGGATTTTCCTATCTAGAATTAAAACACCAAACCTCATGGAATGATGTCTCATGTTGTTACATGCTCAGGTCATTCCCTTTGCCAAAGACTGGACAAATTTTTGCTAGTAGTAAGTTTATATTTAATTTTAAGGAAGAAAACTTTAGAAAGAGACAGAAGATACCTAATCCTACAAAAAAAAACAACATGCAAGGAATACATCATTAGAAGAGATAGGATCTATAAATAATTCATTCTGCATTTCTTCTGTACAAATTGCTATTGCCATGAAATAAACATGGTTTTCTGATTATTTTCAACTGCTCCACACCTGCATCTTACCTGCCTAGGCTAGCATTCTATTGCCTATTGTTAATGCAAATTGCTGCAAAATATACCTTCATAAGAAACTACTGCTGCATTTAATTATTAGCAAGTGTGGTGCTCCCATGTTACTTTTAAAATGTCACACATGCTGTGCAGATATACAAGAACTGCTTAACAGGACTGCCTTTAGATGACACAAGCCATTACTCCTGAATGGCACCACTGATAAGATTTCATCTCCCAATCCTCTTCGATTTCAGTTCCTGTCTCACTTTTTTTCTTCTCAATAGTAAAGATGAAAAAGAATATCCAGCATGGTATTTTATCCAATTTTAAATACATAAACTGAGAATTATCATGTTTTCCAGGTGCTTCTGCAAAAATGATCAGAGGCAAAATAACTGTCATTATTTTAAATACAAACCCCATTTATATAAATTTTGTACTGATAACAATTTCAGTTGGTTGACCGATTTTAAAAAATAAAGAAACACAGTATAGCTGTACAGCTCCTGAAAAACATATGAATGCAGCAGTATATCTTAGTAAAATGTGTGACACTACTGTCAAAATCGTATTTGTAACAGTGTAAAGGCAATATTTTCATAAACCTTGGCTGTTCTTGGGGGGGGGGGGGGGGGGGGGGAAAGGGGGAGTGCAGAGAATATTCAGTTTAATATTTAACATTGTCTGAGATGACATACAGAAATTCGCACCTCATCCAGCCATGTTTTATTATGTCCTCAGACTCAGAAACACAACATACAATACAATCACACGTTGTCCTTTTTCGGTCCAAGCTCCCATTCTGCAGAAACCAATGAACCCAGTGGAGAAGTGCTGGTCTTTCTTACCTCAGCAGCGCATGGGTTATTTACAAGAACTGTCACACAAAATGCAGTAGATGCAGTTTTTCCTCCAACAGGAATAGCAAATTCATCCCATATGAGTACTTGATGCTGACAACAGTGAAGCAACCGCTCCCTCAACTTTAAGAAATTATAGTGCCCAAGATAGAATTTTGCCTTATTTCTTGGGAATACATCCAATAAATAGAGCTGACTTTATCCCTGTTATTTACAGATCCCCACAAAGATCAATTCTTCCTAATTCCTGGAGAGAGGTCCCAGAGAGGTCTCAAATACTACCAAGATAAAATACACCTAAACCTCTTCTTTGTTATGTATGTGTACACTTCTGTACTACGAATCAGACCATGAATGGAGAGCAATTGATAGTCAGAAGAAAGTACTGGGAAAGTGTCATGGATAACAACCACAAAATAAATCATCAGTTTAATATCTAAAAGTCAAACTAGAAATCTAAAATAAATTTACAATCAATAATTTATTTTTTCTTGCACAAAACAGCTCTTTATTTTATGGTAAAAGCTGCTCTGGGGAGGAGATTGGTCCAAAAAGTATATTCATCCAATAACCACCAAGAAGATAAAGAAATTCACTTTCCATTCCATATGTGAGCATTTGACCTTTCCCTTCCTAACAAACACACAGAAAACTTTTTTTTTTTTCCTCCCCTTAAAGCCACACACAAAAAAAATCCCTCAAAAAAAAAAAGTCAACCTGCTGCATAGATATTGCTTCCTTGGGAAAAGATGAAAGAACAAACGCTGGACAGATCATCATGTCCAGTACTACACTTCTGGAAGGTGCACAGATACTGCTGGAATGAAACATGGCAAATGGACAGAAAAAATGCTGAAAGCTCTGCTTTTTCAAATTAACTGCACAGATGTTGTTATCATTGTGACTGAAACCTAAAAAATAAAATAAGAAACAGGATCTTTTAAACTGCATTTCAGACCCCCTTAAATTAATCAGTAATGTTTAGCTCCTGTCACAAAACAAGGTATGTTTTCCTTTTGGCTGCCATCTCACTAGAAATGAGAAAGAACATATCTGTCCAATATCTCCAGGGGTTCGATATGTTATGTCAAAGTATAAGAATTTGCCACTTCCTATGATGTTTTATGTTATACTATGACATGCCAAGTTATCTGGCATTCACGACGTGTCAAAATGAAAATTGAAAAAAAAAAAAATGAACAAGACATAAACCAATTAAACTCATGCACAAGTCTACAAAGAAGCTGAATTTTGAGAAGATTATCTTTAATATGTGATTCCATACCTGTGATAATGCCCACAACCATTGTGCATCCCTGGCGGGGGAAGCCTAAAACATCTGGATGGCACATGCTTCATTGCTTAAAGATGAAGTGCAAAACAAAAAACTTTGCCCCATTACTGCCTTGTCACACAACTACTTAAATGTAAAACTGAGACAGCTCCTAATTTCGTTCTGGTTTTGTCACTCTAATTTTTACACCTCTAATGAATTCAGACAGGAAACTCCAGTTTTAAACCAACTGAAGTATGCTTACACTGGAGGTTGTCTTGGTTTAGCTACGTGGGCATCAAAATCAAATTCATTCAACCAAAGCAAGTCCTCCTGTAGGACTAGACTGCCATCTCCTTCTGCTTGGAAGATAGCTAATATATTATCTTTAAAGTATAATTAGTTTAAGATCGTTGCAAGCAAGAATGAAAAGCGGTTTTATACTTCTTCAAATTTAATTTTCCCTAAATTTTCAAGAAGCCAGCATAATAAAAAGCACATTATAAAATTCCATGTACTACACTCCATAAAATCTTACACGGTAGTTAAGTACCACTGGACCATGATACAGCAATCCTAGCCCTGTACATTGCTGGATTCATTAATGCAGCTTCATTTACTTTGGAGAAATTTAGAGGTAAGCAATATAAAGCAACAAAAAAAGTAGTCTTTTAATTACAAACAGAATAATTTTAAGAAATGTATTTAAAATAGAAATATGCAGTATAGAAGGAGCATCAGAAAGAATTAACTACGGAGTTTTGCTAGTTTTGTTTGGTAGAGGGGAAAAGGAAGGTAAAAATCAGCCATAGCAAATAAGGACAGAGTGATCCAACTAGAAACCTGTTTACTGCCTCAGAAATCCTGATTATTCTCTGTAACTCCTTGTTGCATCCACCTGTTACTTTCCAACTCATTTGTCCATACCTCATCAGGGCATTTTTACATATTTACCACTTCCATCCCTAGAGATATAACCAAAACTAGGAATGATTCCAGTCACAACAGAAACACCATGCCAACAAAACTGTTGATCATCAGGTTAAGACAGGCTGAGAAGAGAGCTCACATTATGGTGAACCTGCAGCAAATTTAGAGGTTGCTGGGAAATGACTCATCAGATGGGCATCTGCCCATGAGGAGGGGAGGTCACCTTTGTTTCTTTCCATAGAATCTCTCCATCTCTTGTCATGTCAGAAGAAATAGCACAGCATGAGACTCAAACAGGATCCAAGTACAATTCTCAGCACAGGAAAACTGATGGATGCCATGCATAAACATTGCTGCAGTCAATTTAACAGTCAAGGCAGTATGTGAATTATCTTGGACCTGATTCAAGCAGGATATAGAGGTCATCTCTATGGAAGGCCCTGCATCCTGCAAATCGCCAGCAGTGAATGGAATTATGGTGAGACACAAAGCCTATCCTGCAGAACAGAGCATAACTGAAACAAGGAATGTGCTTCTGATGATGTAGAAACTTGGGTGGAAATAGCTAGAACCTGTGTCATGTACATAGGGGTTAACAAATAAATAAATAATCAAATTAATAATTAAGTATCCAAAATGACAAGTGTCCAAAAACCAGAACCAGATCCTTTTAGACCTTCTGCCTCTCCCCTCTGAACAGCTACTTGCCAGGGTGGAAAATCTGATATAATGAGATCAGCTTCGCTATTTTAGTCTCAAAAGTGCAGATGGAGCATATGTCTGCAGATAGTAATGTTATCTGTATTACTGCAGTGTCTGAGGACCCCAATCAGACACAGGCCATTGAACACTCAGAGAAAACTCTCAAAGAAAATTCCTGCCAAAAACAGTTTACCATGTGAACTAGGGGATAAAGCCTGTGGATTTAATTAAACTAGCTGAGATAACTACAGAGGGAACATGGAGAACAACCATAGGTGAACACACAGGTATAGTCAATTTTAACAGCATGCTGCAGAAAACTGTTACAAGCATGTGCTGAAGGGTTTTGTTTGGTTGAAACCCGTAGGTTACACTTTGCAAAACAGTTCTTTCAATCTTTGAATTAGAGGAAAAAAAATGTTAAAGAAGCTACGGATTTTAGTCAGCCACCTGCTTACTGGGAGAGAACTCACAACCAGCTGTGGAAATATGAACACTGTCTCACATTATACAAATACTATTACAACCACAGAATTTCACTGAAGGTTTCAACTAACTTGTGATCTCTGCTGGTAGGTCATGTCCAGCCTATAAATACATGAAATCTCTTTTATTCACCACACAGTAAATACCCAGAGCACAAAAGAGAAGGAAACCTCTTTCTAGATTTCACATTAATCTTCAGAGTATGGTCTCATCACACATGGGCTTTTTAAATTAAATTCTACCATATTAAGCCTACACAGTTAAAATTATACTATGATGACAACATAATCCACCTCCATCATCTTCTTCAAAACCTCCATTTAAAAAGAAGACTTTGTAAACAGGGGAAGGAATAATCCCCTGGAATGTGCAGCATGTGTAAACTAAGTTACCTGTTCTATTTGCTTTAAAAGATCACAGTCAAGTCCTCAGTGGGGGGATACCAACATTCTACAGAGTATCATTATAATTCATGCTGTATTTATTGTAAGACAACAGGTACACTGAAGTATCATTTTTCAGTTATGCAAAAAGTAGCATTTAAGTAATTTATTGAATATCTGTCATGATTTTAAAGGGTTAGTGGCTGATACAGTGGAAGTTAGGGAGTTCAAAATCTTTAGGGATAACAGTGACTACATAAATTGTAATCACTGTTAATCTAGTAATAGCAAGGTGGCATGTAGCTACCATAGTAACAAGCATAAGATCAACTGTTCGCTTCCAAGAAATGCCTACACTTCACTCAGCTATTCTGCCATGATTTTTAATGACATGATAGAAAAAATAACACATTCTGCAGTTTAGAACTCGCCCCTTTCTCTGCATTTCCTCAACAGAAGAATTCCTCAGAAGAGACTGTCACTGGTTTTAACGAGAATGTCCCACTACTGATAGGGAGACAAAGTTTCTGGAGTCATGAGCAGTGACAGACCTGCCAATCTTAACCTTGGGAGAGTACATGAGAAACACCACAGAGACAGCATGCACCCAAGGAAGAATCACCTTCCCAAGTATTTCTACAAGAGCTACACACAGAGATTACTTTGTGCTGTAGTCATAGTAAAAGGAGGTCTTGGTATCAAAAGGTTATACTTTTTCTAATATGCTCTGAACCACTGTAAGTAACTCCAGTTAATTATTAATAGCCACCTCTGTTCTTTGCACTTTACAGACATCTCTATCCAATCTCATTTATATTATATTCTCACACATACAGAACTTCAACATTTCACAAGTCTCAGTATTGGGGAGGGGGGAAGAGGGATTTAAAAATATAGGAACAGAGGCAGGGCAAGCCACAAGGCAGAGCCACAGGGGCACTCAGGGCTGAAGTGACAAGGATGTGGTGTTTTTCTGGCTTCCCATCCACTGTTCCACCACCTAGTTAATATCTATACCTATAACGCAGATTTTTTTATTACTATTTATTTATTTTATTTTTAAATGTTTCCACACAGGCTACTAACTGAATAAATGAGAGAGTCAAGACAAACCTAAGAGAAAGGAGGGTGTAGCTAACAGGTTTGTATTTTCAGGAAGGAATTAGGCTGGTGTCATATCAAAATATACATACTGTTCTGAATTTCCTTGTTATGGTAAAAGCTTGAGGAGTTCCTGTAGGCATTACATTATAAAGTTATACACTGTTAAGTATCTTCATCTAGACATTTAAATCACTCTTATGGGATGTCTGTCTGAGAAAGTCCGGCTGCCTTATGGCAAAGCTAATCTTCGCATATCTGTTTCACTTTTTATCCTTGCACCTGCCTGTATTAACAAGATTAAGAATTAAGTTGGCAGAGGGCTGTCTGTCAAGGAATACCAATTTATCTATTGAGTTAATCATCAGAATTACAATCAAATGGAGCTCAAGTCCTGGACAAAGAGAAGGTGTTTATTGTGTTATAATTCAAACTCTAAATGGAAGGCCCTGCAGAAATCATCCTTGTGGCAGGCTGTGTCACCAGACTGTGCAGAGGAAACGACGGGGAGGAAGAAAGAGACACCGGAGTTTTCTTGTAAAAGGATATTCTTATTTAACTGTTAGGGCCAGAGGGAAGATTTTGCATGTGATCTCTCTACATAATCAAAAAAAAAAAAAAAAAAAGTAAAGAAAGTCTGCCTTCTGGATCACTTGCAGATCCAAGTGAAGTCATTCAGGGAGTGTTTAAAAAGGAGCGCACGTGCTTATCTTTGTGAGGCCAGGCTCCATTCACAGAGCTCATATCTCGTTACCCCAAGTCACAACTTAACTCACAATTGAGTCAGTACTGTCTGCTTAAAGGAATTTCTTACCATCCATCTCCAAGCAGAACCTGCTAGTTCAGGGAAGTTTTTGCACTTGAGGCAGACTTCGCCATATTTATTAATATAAGCTGCCACAACCTCCATGCTTGCAAAAGAAAACCCAAAAAACATCCATGTACCTGCTAGTAGGGAATGAATTGAAAGGGGAAAACAGTGCAGCAAAATAAGAAGTTGCTTTTAAAGTTGAACACTCCAAAAAAAGTGATAAGAATCAGATTCAAAGAGGCACAGGAATGTTTATTATTTGGGGACCTCTATGAAGCTTTGCAATTTATCCATTTTGCTGATATGCTGGAGGTAACTGCTATGAGAGGCCATCCCAAAGTTTGGGAAAATCAACCCTTTGTTAGAAGATCAGACTGAAAATAACAAAGCATTCACAGATCAGTTTTATTTACTAAAAGGAACAGAGTGCTAATGTATACAAAATATAGACAGGAGCAAGATGGATCGCAAATGAATCTGAAACAAACCACTTTCAAGCCAGGCACAGGAGAGTGGCTCCCTCCAAGTGACAGCACTGCAAGGAAACAAACGCTGTTTGTTCTCAACCGACTGCACTTCCGCCTCCTCCCCTTTCATTCAATACTTAGTGCTAGTGATGCTCCCTCCATCTCCATGACATGCTTGTTGCAAATACTTTTACCTCGGTGAGGAAAGCAGGCTGGAGAAAGCATATGATCACACGGTAAGTTTATGCTTATATTTGCTGGCGTCAAGGGGAAAATCCCTCTATCAAACAGGTCACTTAATTAGCAAATGCAATTACGTATTAAGTATAACTGTGTGGAGCATGTGGATTTGGGGTAAATTCAGCAGGGGAGTGTGTGCTTAAGGAGCAACTGGGACAGCCATGTACATCTGCAACCTTTGCTTTAAAAGCAGTAAATGCTGCAGTCAGAAAAAGAAAATAACTTCCCCCGTTTTGTCCTTTGTGCTGGAAGTCTGTTGCCCGAATGCTATTGCTCCTGAAGGAATTCAGCTCAGACAAAGTCAGCTGAAACAAACCAGAGCCCCTCACCCCCCTCCTATTATTCGGTACACAGTTCCCTTCCCGCTAGCTCACAGTTCTGACAATGCAGGGAAAGAGGAAAAGAATGGCAGAGGGAAGCAGAGCACAGCTGTACGTTGCAGAATCTCTCCATATTCAATTGCCAAACAAAGCCAGTATTCGAAAAGACAACGAAGATGCAATAGGACCACACTGAATCCATGCCTCTGAGCAGCGACGGGCTCTCTAACAATGCATTCAAGCAACAGATAGAGATTTACCTTCAAAATGCAGGCCATGTTCTTTCTCTATCCTTCCTACCACAGAGCAGCAGGATTCTACTTTGTGAGCAGCAGTTTCAGTGTCAGGCAAAAGGCTGGTAGAGCTGCAGAACTGCTAGTGCCTACATTCCTGTAGATCCAAATAAGGGTACCACGCATCCAGGATCCGTTAGTCATATTAGTCTTTTTATGCCCCGTTTGTTCCACCCATCAGCTCCTGCCACTGGCTGGGGGCCAGCCCGGTACCTCCCCTCTGTCACGTGACCAAGTTTGATTCATGGCTCCAGCATATTTTTTTGTAAGCTTCAGGACGCTCTCGCACAATACTATACGTACAAATGGCAATCTGTACCTTGCAGATGTTTTGCAATGGTTAGAAATCAAGCTGCGTGTTTATAATTAATCCCTATGCAACTCTCTAAATGTTCTCAGGAGACAGTTGCTGCCAGTCAGTCAGAAAAGTCCAAACTCTTTCTATTATTTGGGCTCTAAAAATCCTTACACTGCTTGTTAGTGTGAACTATCATTTTATGTTCAACCCTTTTCATTGTACACAAGGCTTCCCTTTGTCTGAAGGCTGCAACTGCTTCCCTATGAGAGATAGTCGCTATCAGCTACCAACACAAATATCCCACCAGACGTGCTTGCATCGTGCTGCATGTACCTTTTTGTGTAAAGGGCTGGCATATATCACAGGGAGTGAGAAGCGTGGGTTGGTTTGTTTTTTTGTTTTTTATTTGTGCAAGTCTGATAAAGGCTCTCTGAACTTTCTTTGGAGTTTCTTACACTGCAGTGGGATTAACTGCAGGTTAATAGACTCAGCCATTAAAGAAGTCTTTCACTTTGCATCATCTCATCACATTAAAATTCTTCTCTTACATGTCATACTCTATATATTATAAAGGTTTCACTTCATATTTGTCACTTCTGCAGTCTCTTTCTCTCCCCTCTACACTTTCTCAGTACTTCTCATTACTACATCTTGGAACCCTTTGCACTTTCTGTACTTGGCACCTTCCCGGTATTCCTTGTGTGCTGCATTGTTTCATTCCTGCTGCTTTAATACACACCAAAGCTCTCCCTCTCTCTCAATAAATTCCTTGTAGTGGATGTCTTCATTCCCTCTGCAGTGACTCAGTGTACCTGTTTACATGCAGTCAATACACTCCAGTTAATGCTATGAAACTGCTTACCATGGAGCCCCTTAATACATGGAATTCAGAAGTGGTTAGTCCTGTGCTGTACATTTAATAACCAATACAGTTCCTGTCTGGCAAGCCTCTCCTTTCCAGGTGCAATCCCTCAAGACAGTAAATAGGTTGAAACTAAAGGAATTAGATGTCTTCATTTCTATGCAGGGATAAATCATTCCCAAGAGCCAAACAGAAAGGGACTGGGGAGGCTTTCTCCAGCTCACACTCCTTGGCTGCCTTCCTGTGCACGTTCAAAGAAGATGCCAGTTTGTGTTTGGCCTTTGCACCACCGCTCCGGAGTGCTGTAGTTTTACACAGGTGCTGCAAACTCCTCAGCATCTCTCACCACTGAAAATCCACCTCTGCTCAACTACAGCCACAAGCCAAAGCTCTTGATCTGAAAGCTGTAGTGTTGTTGGGGAGACTAATGGAAAAATCTTACTGAAGTTTCTAACTATGAGTTGTCTAACATAAGGAAACATCTAGATGAATCAGTGGAAGAAGCTTGTGAAGGAGGGACCTACAGTCGTTTTTTACTAGAAGTTACCACCAATCAGTATTACATCATTCTGGATTGCAGTTTATGCCTCTCTAAGGACTAGTTATTCATAAAGAGTTCTGTAACAAAGCTCTGTTTTTAAATGAATAAGGTACACAAATTATTCATTAATTTCCTTTTTTTTAAAAAAAAAAAAAAAAAGAGCCTATTTTTCTCTCCAGCAGTCAAGCATTTAGTTTTTCTGAGACTGAAACTATTCCTTCCATCTGTGTGGTGGGCATGAGAAAGGTTTCCATGTGAGACAAATGAAAAATATTCCATCCCCTTCCCACCCCCAGCTTACCAACTCTGTAAAGAACAAAAGGAATGAGACTTGGAGAGAAACTGTCCTGAAAAGGTCAACCAATTCAATATGTCCAAAGCATTGAGGGATTTCCAGTGAATTATATTCCTTAAGGAAAGGCAGAGATGTGGGTAGGTGTCTTGTTTTAAGCATTTCTCTTACATGCTTTGATTATAAAAACCAGATCAGACACAATATGATGACCTTTAACTTTCAGACTTTTTGTAAATGGACACGTTTACATTACATTCCATCAAGAGCCATCCTTCCCTCCCTCCCTCTGTGACTCACCACACCTTCATCTGCCTGCTAAGATGCTTGTATGACACCTTTTTAAGGGCATAACAAAAGTGATTTCTTAGATTGTCCAACAGGCAGCTACAGCCCCTCTAAATTTTCTTAGTTAAGTGAAATTCAGTCAAATAGATTTTCTGGAATACTAAAAGTGCTCTAAGCACCCATGAGTTGCTCACAGTGTGCAGCAGGTCCCACAGCTCCTGTTGGCCATTCCCAGCCAACAGGGACAGCAGCTGTTTCAGAAAATGCTCTACTGGTTTTTGTAAGCAAGCCATGTGAAATATGTTTGCTCTCTGCAAATGCAGGCAAAACTTGATTTTTTCTTTTGTCCAGAACTTAATTAGAGAAAACCTAAACCTGTGCTTTTCAGATAGGTATGCACTTTTCTTTAAGGAGAGGTATGACATTCCTCTTTATTTGCCCCTGGGGAATAGAACTGAAGGTGCGACTCTGGCCAAGATCACTGAACAGCAGCAGAAACCTCAGCCTTAGGCTGACATAATTTCACCTCAGAGAAACTACCCGAAGAAATGCATCCACCAAATGATAAAAGAAAACAAACATTGTAAGCACATCTTTTCCATGAGCCTTATTAAGTGTTTTACTTGAACTTAAAATGTTCTTAAAATCAGCTTTAGGTCAAACATAGCTCACACAAATTTCACTCATGCCTGCAACTTTCTGTCCAAAATTAACACAGTTGTTCTTGCCTGGTAGGGATGTCAAAGGCAATATGAAACTGCCTTTCAAGCCTGAGTCATTGTGACAGGCCACACAAAGTCACTACTTCTAGTTCTGAGGACAAAGACCTTGCATATGTGCCATCTAGCTTAAACCCTTCCAATACATTCCTACGGAGATGCAACCTTGGGGAAAATATGATTGTTTGGGCAGCAACCCTTTTAAATTCTAGGTCTTAGAAACTAATTCTGTCATAATAAATTAATCCTTTGTGGAGAAGGCTGATTAAACCTTAATTTGCAAAGATTAATGCAGTTATATAATACCAGCATTCAAGTAAGTGTTTCCCTGTACTGCCAATGTGGCTAGTTGTGCTGGGCTTGGCTGTGCCATGAATATTGCTAGATTGGTTTGTTAGGGGAATGGACATCATGTAGTTGATGAAGCTGTACTTTCACCTATGATAAGACCTTCAAAGCCAAAACCTCACAAATAGGTAACAGACTTAAACATTAAGTTAATTTGTTAGTTCCATACTCTGCATTTTAAAAGTGCATGCTTAGAGAAAGTCTGAAAACTATCATCTTTTCACTAGCTGTTGAAATCAGACACTGGCTCGTCTAGTGGAAATGAGCCAAAAAAGAAGAAACTATTTTTACGCTTGCTGCCACTACAAAGTTTTAGCAGACAGGGATGACACAAGATGGCATTTCTCATCCTTCAGGTGCAACCTGAGTCGGTGGTGGAGTAACAGATCTCCTCTACTGTTATCCAGACATCTCATCTTCCCAACCTTCTGTATTGATTTTTCCTTACCTCACCATTAGAGGTAAGCAATACAAGGTACATGGCAGCCCAATGGCATGACAGAGGTAGAAGATCAGATGATAGACAGCAGGCTATGATTGAACAGGAATTCTTATCAGGTTATCCAAATGTTACATGTAATTTTAATTTAAACCTTTTCATAAGCCTGAATTTTCAGGTAAGAAAAGAGGATAAACCAAGCTAGTGTGCTTCATGAACCCCTGCTACACTTTGTATGGAGTCCAGAAGCTGAGGAGAACACATGGGTCTTGATACACCCTGAATTCTACCTTTACTTCTCAGAAAATCTTTACAGCTTAAAATAAACATGCCATATACACAGTAGTGGAAAAGCCCAATCGGAAGTATATATTGCCCTACCCAACTTCCTTCTCAGTACAATTCATCTATACCTTTTTCAGCCACAGGACAACCATGCCACATTTCAGAAAAAAAAAAAAAGTTTCGGTGTGAAATACTTCTGCATGTTTTACTGTCAGGAGATGAGGATTGCTTGGCACCATTAGTGCTATTAGAAATTCAGCTCATCACCTCCCTCACTATTATTCAGTGTCATGGTAACAATTTAGCATAGCCACACAGCACTTTCAGACCTTGCATGTTCTTGAGCTCCACCCCCTGTGTCCCTTTCTAATGCACACATAGACACACATTCAAATCCATGCCTCCCAACTTTCTTTCAAATACACATTCTTAAAAAAACCCAAACTAACTCCAACAGTACAAAAATAAAAAAAAATATCAAGTGTTGGTCAGATCTAACAGTTTTAGGAAAATAGTTTCTCTTTATTCTCTAACACAAATCTTTGAATAAAGTGAACACTACGCTACTTTCTATCTATAGAATATAAAGTATATAGTCTGTCCTGCGTGAATATTCAGAGATTAAAATGCAAAGGTCTAGAAGTTCCTGGAAACAGAACAAAGAAAACCCTACAAATCAGTAAGCTTTTCAGAATGTTGTCATTCCAAACTCCTCTGAGAACTTCAGGTTTCTGGTTTTGAAGTTGCTTATTAAACAGTAAATGTTTTACACTGAACTGCAAATAGATCTATTTTATATTAAAAGTGGGTCATATCTGTTATCTGTAAACTTGTTTTAAGAGAATTAATGTAATTTAAAATGCAGCAAAAAAAAATGTGCTCAGAGAAGAATACTGTCCATCTTGCCAGGCAGCCTTCCTCTTATTAAAACAGACCAAGCAACTCTGAAGAGTGCTGTGTCCGCTTATGCCACCAGCTGTTTTGCCTGTATAAAAATAGTAAGATAAACAAACATGTAACTTACTGCAGTCTCTAGGAGAAGAAAACCCACCAATAATATCTTGAAGGGCATTCATAAGCTAAATGATATGTATGAAAATACACTGTCATTTCAAGGTAATGTTTCTGACTAGAGAATATGGTTGGTTGATAGACATTTCTTCCAAGTTCTTCGGCCAAAGATGTATTTGATTTTTCCACTAATAACTTTTTACATTCTTTGCTCCTATTATCAATGTCTTACAACCCCAATATTTTTATAACATCTAATTCTAACATCACAAAAACATTGTTTCACACTTAGATACAACCATGTCAATTTGCCCTCTAATGAGATTTCATCTTGTAGAATACAGCTGTTCACACAAAAGGAGCTTAGGTAAAGGAACCAGCGACAACTTCAATCACAGTATTGAAGGCATTAAATTGGAACAGAAAATGTAAATCCAGCATTTGAATTTAGAATACCTTCTTCTGAACTGCAGAAGAAAAGACTGTTCCCTGTTGTGCTTCCTCCAGAGATCCAACCAGCTACTTGTTTTATGGGCTAACCTCTGTTATTATCCAAACTGCCTGTCTTTTGAAAAAAAAAAAAAAAAAAAAGAAAACCAAACCAAACCAAAAACTGTCCCTATCCCTTCAGAGGATTTATCTAATCTTTGTCTGTGCTTGAAACTAAAACCTTAAAAGCACGGCAGTAAAGATAGATTTATTTAATGCAAGAGTGAATTATTTTTGTTCATGGGAGGGGGTGGGAAGTGTGGGAGGTTTTTTGACCACTCACATGTAACATATCTAGAGGGGATCTCAGCCCCAGCACTGTCAGATCTAAGGCACCTTGCTCAACAACATTCTGCTACACATCATACCATCACAAAACTGAATCCTAAAAGCCCTATCCTGGTCTTGAATGAAGAATTGCTCTCCAGGGAAAACAAGTAAATAAATCAACCCATCTGTATTCTGGGAATGAGATGGGAACTTGAGAACCCTGTTTCTGCCAGGGAGGGGCAAGGTTGTGAAGAACAGGAACCCATGTCTACTTCACAGGCTGGAAAATAGGGAAACAGGGGAAAAACAGTCCCTGGCACTCATCTTGCCTACCCAGTGTCCCATACATTATCCTTTGAGGCACCTTGTAGACTCCAGCACTGTCAGCATCCTCTGAAGGTTCTTGGAGGTCTTCCCCTGCACTGGCTGGCAGCAACAGGGCTCTGAGTGCAGACAAAGCAGCCACTGCTCAACAGGCTCTGCTCTACCATGAAGAGAAAGCCTGAGGAATGTGCCATGCCACCAGGGACAACAGATTTTCTGACCAACATTTTATTAAGAGACAGATGGAGCAGCAAGACAGGCAGGATAGAGTCCAGGACAGAGGCTGCACATGGCTAGAGTCCAGAAAAACGTGATCTTGAAGGCAGATTTGGCCTGTGGTCCAGAAATTTCTAATTAAAACCAGAACAGCAAGACAAAAGCAATCAAAGGACTTTTTCTAATCTCAGCCTCAGATGTTAGAGTTCTTTGTAGTTAGCAGCTTTCAACAGAAAGCCAGACAAATGTAATCAGACTGGTCCAATTCTGCAACACTTTATTACCTCACAGACTCTACCAAAGCTAGCAGTATGCACAGGATGTAAACTAGCAGCAAGTGTAACTTGTGGTCTTTTTTCACTGAGCATTATGAAGTAAAATTATTTTAGCATGCTATAAATGGATCTGTAACATGATGACATTAATTTTAGGAACAAAAAGTGTTTCACAGTTTTTTTTCTGTCTTGGATACCTTTTATTCAGTTATGACCCCAATGTTTAGACATGTGGCAAAAAAAAAATATTACTTATATACCAGAAAACTAAGCAATGTTTTCTTGTTAAGAGAAGTGTCATATAGATTTACAGAGACAGTCAGAAAGTCCCTAGAACCCACATATTCCCATTTTTAAACCCCATTCTTCACTTGATTCCCGAGCAACGAATCCAATCAAACTATCATGACAAAATCCAACTCTACTCCTTTCATTAAAATTCTCTCAATGGAACTCCTTTCTTGGCATATTTAAGGTCCTACTTAGCCACAGCGTGAGAAATGGAAACAGTAAAAGCTGCCTACACATCTTGAATCATGAGCTTTACTCCTCTGAATTCAAATAAATTGATACCTGACTTTCCTATTAAATCCACGCTCTTCTTGAAGCCTTTAGAGACACTAGCCAACCATTGTGCTGCATCCTAACGTCAACAGACTTTGCTCCACTGGATCTAAAGAGAGGAAAATATCTACCTTGTTATTAAAGCTACTTTCACCCATGAAAATTGCCAGCGGCAAAACTTTGCTGTACTTTTAAGAGTCCATCTCAAACTATAAACATGTATTCTCAAGAAGGCAGCCTTTATATCTTCTGAAACATCTGACAGATTTCATATTAGACTTTTAACAAAATATATTCCATGCAACGTTTTAAATTAACAGATATAATGGTACAGGTTTATAACTGACAGCAAGCTTGCCTCTTGACAGTTTTCTACTCTGCTGTGTAATAGTGAACTAGAAGATAAAAAGATTAAGCTGTAAGGGGATTTAAGGTGCTTAATGAGTTAGACAGCTTTTGAATATTGTCTTTATTGGAATAACCATTAACCCTGACTTTAAAGGTTCCAAACACAAAAAATGAATTACATACAAATTATATTGAAAACATGCAATTAAAGTTGTAGAATTAAACACCAGAATGAAAAAATACATGAATTTAGCCTGGGTATACAGATCTCAGAATTTTTAAATTACATGATCACACAATTCTTTCCCCAAAAGAAGTTTTGGGGTTTTTATTTGGGTTTGGTTTTCTTTTGTTTGGTTTTAATTTTTTCTCCCCTTTTTAGTTAAAAAAATGGAACTTGAAAAGATGAGAGTGAATCAGCATTACATGCATATGCTGTTTCCTACAGGATCACTGCTTCACTTACTGGAAAGTATTAAAAATTATACAATGAATGAGAAATGGTTTTAAGGAAAAACTGCAGAAGTAGTCTGATGATTTAAATCATTGAAAGCAGCTATGAAGACGTGGATCCTGAACTTGTCTCTAACAGAAATCCTTTGCAATGCTCTCTGAATTAATAGCTAGGCACTAATATTATTTTCCCTCATTTTCTGGGCTCCCAGTTTGAAACCATAAGGGCTTATTCACCAATGCACTGGGCACTTGCAGCTGCAATTGAAGGTAATAGGAGTTATATTTTGAGCATATTAATGGATACATAATGCTAAGTACTCTAAAAAATAGAAATCCTAGACACTTTATATTGGACAGCAGCATAAATGGACACTTTAACTATTTTTTCTGTGACTCTCCTAAAAAACAGTAATAATTTTTAATGTGGATATGTCATATTACAGTGAATGGCATAAGAGTGTCCATTAAGAAATTAGGCACCCTGCCTTCAGGAAATGCTTTCATCTTCATGAAGTAACACATGGCAAAGGGCCACACTTGGGCAAGGAGAAGCAAACAGAATATTAAACAGCTGCTCTCCACCTGCATCTGGCTAACTTGCGCACATAAACAAATCAGGGGCATTAGAACAAAATCCCTGTTATTGATCATGCTATTTAAAACTATGCCTAATGTTTAGGAGATTATTTGACCAAATTTAGACTACAGAGGTAATCAGCTTGGCATTTGAAACTTTTGAATGCCTAAGTGTGTTATGTAATACTATTTTTATTTTAGTACCCCAGAAATCAGAGGCACAAATCCCATCTCTCCTGCCATTACAGTGGCAGTCAACAGAATTGCCAGTAAATTTTTCTAACTTCCAGATCCATCCCAGACACCACTCCTCAGGAACAAACAACTCACACAAAAGCATTCACTTCTAGACCTAGAGTACAAGACACAACCTTTTCCTGATAACATGGTAGCAGCAAAGAAAGGCAAGATCCCGTCCTATGACAAGCCCCAATCTAGTTAATACACACTGCTGAATCTACACCAGCTTTGCCATTTGATAAGATACCACTCAAGTTGTTGCTATCAAGGTAACCTTTCTCAATTATAAGCTACAGAAAGAATGTATGTCATTGTTATGCTTTAAGAAGAAAACCCAAACAAATAAACAAATAACCTGTCGTAGTTTGAGCCTAGTCAGCAGCCAACCACCATGTGGCAGCTCCCTCTCCCTTCTCTTTTGGCAATAAGAAGGGACAGAGAGCCAGGCTTGGTGTTCGAGATAGGACTGGGATGGGGAAAAAAATCCCCCTTTATGGTCACAAGCAAAAGGCAGACTTGTTAGGGGAAGAAAAAAAGAACATACATTTATTACAGACACTAACAACAAGTAACAGAGTAGGACAGTGAGAAGCATTGCCACATCTTGAGAACACCTTCCCCCCACCCCTCCCTTCTTCCCGGGCTCAGCTCTGTTCCCAATATCCCTACCTTCTCCCGTGAGTGGCTCTGGGGGAGGGAACGGGGGGTGCAGTCAGTGCTGCCGCTCCTTCCATCTTCGGTGGGGGGAGCTTCTGGAACTTCTTCCCCCTCTTCCATTGTGGCCCCCCCTCTCACAGGAGACAGTCCTCCACAAACTCTCTCTGACATGAGTCCCTCCCACTGGCTGCAGTGTTTCCTTACACTGCTCTGGCGTGTGTCACCAACTTTTTCCAACAGGATTCCCTTCCACAGGCTGCAGCATTTCCTGAGCTGCTCTGGAGTGGGACACCCCTGCATGCTGCAATCCTCCCAGCACTGAAATACAGCAGCGGGGGCTACGTTTTTCCCACAAGACCCCGGCCTTCTTCAGACACAGCAGCTTGATCATCCAGGAGAAAAACACATGCCACAAATCAACATCTGCTCCACTGTAGATCTTCATGGGTGGCAGGAGGGGGCTGACCTGCCGTCTCACCACAGGGTACAGGGGGGTCTCTGCTCCAGCACACCAACCCCCTCCTTTCTTCCTTCGTTCCTCCACTGACCTTGGTGTTCACACAGATGCCACAACTCCTCCTCACAAGTCCCACTGTTCATCACCACGTCCCTTCTTAAATACGTTATCGCAGAGGCGCAGCTAATTGGCTCAGTTTTCATGTAGAGGTGGAGCTGACTTGGAGCTGGGGGAGCTTCAAGAAGCTCCTCACAGGGGGCCACCCCTACAACCCCCTCCCCTGCTACCAAAAAACCCCATCACTCACTCAAACCCAGGACATAACCAAAAAACAAAACCAAGAGAAAACAAAACTAAAGCCCCCACATTTTTTTAAGAGTCCAAATAACTTAAGAAACAAGGAGTCTCAGAGTAAGTCCATTTAAGGGTCCAAATAAAGTCCATACAATCATCCCTGGACAATTAGAAAAGTGGTATGTTTGTTAATTTTGATGATTTATGACTTCTGATAATCCTGATATTTTGCTAAAAGTCATTTTAGAATTTTCAAAAAGGCATTAAGTCCTCTTGCTAACAGTTTCACCAGACTGAAAGTGGACGACGCATACATCCCTTATAGTGATAAAACACAAAGATTTAGTGATCTGACTATTTTTAAAAAGCCAATTTTTTGAGCAATATAATCCTGCCATATATCAGCCTAAGACAGTGAGGGACTTTATCGACTCAGTGGCCTTTGGTGTAAAATACCAGGTTTTGCAAAGATAATTCAATTTGCAACATTTTCACTTGAAGCAAGTTGTATATCTCCAGGAGAAATTTACCATGTCTGCAATCACACAGTCATTTACAAACCTTCATAACTATCATTCCTCGCTCACTACAATTTAAAGACCTCATAAAATTATTCTCACCAGTTTCAGTACATATTCATTAATATTGACCTATAGTCACAGCCTACGTCCCAGTAGCAAAGGAATCAGAACTTGAAGCTAAAAACATTTGAGAACATCTAAGTGAAACACGTTTGTAATGCAGATTTTTAATATTAATGTGCAAGACAAGTAAAGAGCTTTCCTGCCCCTATATTTTCAAGATTATCAGCACATCATTTTTCTATGTCTGTCCTTATTATTGATAACATAGGCATTAGTGTTTACAAATCACATAACACCCTGATTCTCTAGCAACAAAAGTGCACATAATCTTGTATGTGAACACTAAGGAGGGAACAAAATAAATATGAGGAGACATATTTTAAATAGAAAACATTTTGGAAAGAAAATAATATTGATCATCCTCAGGTGGGTAACGCTCCTCATTTCATTTTCCCCCAGAGATTTGTTACTAGAATTAGTGTTAATCTTAATAAAACTACAGTATTTCTGTTAATTCACCAGAAAGTATCAAAGTTAAAAATAGCCTGTGATTTATCATGCACAACGTAATACAGTTTTGTAACATTTTTGTTATTTTCAAAGCCTTCTAGGATTTTCCTTATCAAGATGTGACAGAAGTCTTCCCATAGCTCAGTTGTCTATTTAAAATGGTGCAGTACATGATAAAGAAAATGCTTTATAGTTGGAGATAAATTTACTGTGTCTGGCTTTTCATTTTAATAAAATTTACAATAGCATTTGGAGAAACCGCAGCATCAGATTTCATTGACTCTGAAAAAAATACATAGCAGGAACTAAGATTGACTTGATGCCCATTTAGACATTTTGTATAACAGCCATGGAAACAAGGAATTTTCAGGACAAGTTAAATTAAGGATTTTAAGGACTGATTCAATTTAAATTCTGGAGTCCACATGCAAGCAGGATGGCTGCTAACACTAGAAAGTGTCAGCGTACATGGATAGTCTAGATTTTTTTTATGTGAGACTAAATGCAACACCTATCTGCAAACACAGAGTTCCTCCGTTCTATTGATCTGGAATAAAGTTATCTTTTGCAGTTGAAGGCTTCTAAAGTAGGCGTGCATAATTTTGGAGTTGGGGGTTGAGAGATATTTTATTATGTTGGACTAACTTATCCTTTATTTCCCTTAATGAAGTATCATTCCAGAAGTGGATGCCACAGGAGAAATGCCCAGATCCACTGTACTTTGCCCAGGACAACATTTATGTCCTTCTTGGTAGAAATTGCAACCCTTAGAGAGTTTTCTTTAGAAGATACAAACCTTATATCTTCCTTAGGTGAGGTCATAAACAACTGAGAGGCAACTGGTTCAGAAGTGCCAGTAAGGACACAGCTCTGTCAAATCCTTTGTATTCTTGGACAGTTTGCTTTGCAAGTTAATATTTATCTATTGTCTCCTGATAAGAATAAAGACAACTGCACATTGCTGCGGTCCTGTGAAAATCTCAGTCTATTATAATAGCAACCAGTAAAAAGATCCCCTTTTGGAAAAATCAGGAATGACATGGGGCTTTGTGCTGTTGCTTTTGTTGCTGTAGTCTAAGGGCTGTAACATTAATAAGGTTTAAGTCAGGACTAAAGCACTTGGGATAATACTGGGCAGGGGAGAGGTGGGAGGAATTCAGGAAAATGGCAGTCAGACAGGAAATTACCCCTACTGCAACTCTGAGAGCATTATCTTCCTTCCTTCCCCGGGTTACTATTATTAAATCCCACAAAGTGAAGCATCAGCAATTCCTCCAAGGAGACAGCAGCTCTGTGTTAGAAAGGTAAAAGCATGAGTCCACTGACTAGCATAGTTAAATTGACTGGCATCAGGGCTGGGTAAAGACCTGACAGATTTGTGTTTAATTCTGTTTTCACAAGCAAAAATGGAAACCGGTTTTTTTAAAGTGAAATTCTCTTCCTTTAATGTAGCCTCCCAAACATAAGCCATGGGTAAGTGAGAGCAAATCTGTGAATTTTCAAAGCAGTATCTTAAAACCACTTGAGATTTTAGTGACATTTACATTTCTACAGTGTCCCCAGTTTATTTCTATCTGGATTTCAGAAGGCAGCCATTATTTGCATTGCTTGAAGCTTTTCTCATGCACAGTCAAAACAAACACTGTTACACAAAATAAGTTCACTGGAGGGGCAGATGAATTTAACTTTGAATACATTTCAGACGGTAGCTCTGCCTTGCTTTGAACAGATCTTTTTATCCTTTTATTCTGTCTCTCCTCGAGAATAGCTGCAGAGAGATAGGTGGGATTCTTCCCCCAACTCCTGCTTTTCTTTATCCACACTTCCCTCTCCAAACCAGCTCAAAGCAGTAGCAAGGATGACTGACCAATGACAGCCAAGATAGAAGGGTATCAGAGATTGCCCATGTAGTATCATATTAATGTACTTAGGTAAATAAGTGCTGGAAAATAATAATTTGCATACAGCAAGGGAAGATGGCTTGTCAGAGGAAATTATTTCAGCTGGAAAGCAAGCAACAATCTCCAAAAGTCAACATTTCTGCTTTACTGTTTACATGCTACAGTTCACAAAAACAGTGAAGACACTTTTAAGAGGCAAAATGATACTAGATCAGGATTCTGAAAGTCTGGGGGGATGAACCTGAGAGAGAGAAGACCAAGAGACAAAGTTGTTAACACCCAAATCTCACCATGACACAGATGGAAATGTAAAGTTTTACATCTTTTCTATATTCACTTATTTTTCATTTCCAGGAGGCATTTGCTCAGGTGTTTAGTGCGCATTTGCAGTTTTCTTCTAAAACCATGCAAGAATTTTCAATAATATGTGACTATCACCAGAAAATGTTCTCAAATAAAACAGGATTCTATTTATAGGAACAATCTAAATTAATTAAATAATTTATTCCAAGATTAGTCAGAAAGTTTCCTAATTGTGGCTGAAATGTAAGCAAACACTATCATGATTAATCCCAGGGAGAAAGAAAACACCAGAAACTGCTCAAGAAGTTGCTAAATGTGCTCTAATGTGATGTGACCACTCACAGAAGTCAGGATCTGCTCTCAAACAGTTTAGGAACATAGGACACTAAATTCAGCGACCGACTATACTGCATGTGATGAAATCCCAAGAAAGATCTCTTAGGGATAAGGTTTATATTGACTCTTTCAGTTCTTGTTTCAGGCTGCAGTGTCAGTATTGGAACATTTGATTCCAAAAGCACAGATAAATTATCTACGCATTGAAAAAATAAGCCCCACCAGGTGTTCGTGTCACCTACCTCTTTCACAGTAAGTATGTGCATTTTTAGTGAGGTAAATGACAAATGGATCTAGCAGTTAGCACTGCTAGAACAGAATTCTCTCACAAGAAAAAGTTATTTAACCACCCTCTATGCCAAACATGTGCTGTTACTTATAACTGACTATTTAAGACATGGCTGAAAAGCAGATTGGGGTGTAAACGTGTTACCTGCATAGCATCATGAAGCAATTCAAGCAACAGTGGCAACTACTTTCACAGTCAATTTATCATCAGGAGAGACACTTGTCTTCAGCAACAAGTACTCCCACTAAGAGATTATTCTGCTTAAGCCTCAGTGTACTCTAGCTTCAATGCAATATTCTTCTGTGGGATTATCCTTGATACCCAGACATAACAGGATCCTTGTTTCCTGTTTCTTGCACATAGTACTATCAATAATTAGGTACAAATAGAACCAATAATTTTTAAAAAAGCTAGGCGTATTTTTAAAAATAGAAAACACCTGTGAAAACACGCTGCTGATCCAAACCCTCTCTACTTATCATTACACCAAGATCTGCAAACATGAACAGTGAAAGCAAAGAACCACACTGCTCATCCTCTTCCTCTACAACATCAAGCTGGTTGTAGCCTGCTCTGGGATCCGGGCAAGCCCGGGGCTGGGCTGACCGATGTGTAGCTGCCAGCTCTCCCAGACACTAGCAGAACTGTTCCCTCTGTTCTAGCAGACACCTTCGCAATGGGAGACATCTTAATACACTTCTAGGACAGGGAGGACTCCTGAACTCAGGTAATGCCATCAATAAGAGCAGCAACACCTACTGTCTGCTCAGCTGTTTGGGTGGCATTCATGCTGTACCGTGCTGTTCGGTAACGGCAGCGGTGAAACCCTGAACTCTGCTGCTGGATGGTGCTTGAGAGGGAACAACAGCACAGGGTAAGCAGTGAAGGTGCCAACTCTCCTCTGTTTTCAAAAAATGTCAGAAAGGAACTGTTCATGTATGCATGCAAAATTGGAAACTGAGAACTTGTTTTTCAATAGAGAACAACAGGTTGTTCCAGGCCCCTGGACATAAAAGAGGTACTGGGAAGCCCTTGGAGGTTAATGTAAAGAGCACAGAACTGCAGAAAGTAAGTATACAAGGAAGAGCAGCTGCACTATGTACCAAGTTTGGCACATTTGAACAGGAGAGCAGGAGGATCTATTTGAAAAAAAAAAAAAAAAACAAAACAAAAAAAACCCCAAACATATATATATACATTTCCTATCCAAAAGTTGTATTTACTGTGAATAGCTCTATTCAGTCACAGAGACAGTAGAATGGCAAACTGCATGAAGCTGTTTTCCCATACATACAAGATGAACCAACTTAATTACAGGTTTTTATAGGGACAATCAAACCATAGCTCTGTTACAGCTTGAACTAATCTAAACTCTTTCCTCTTCAGGATTAATTTTCAGCAAGATCAACTCCAGGTTGCAGGAGTGCTACCGCTAGTGAAGGAAAATGCGTGTGCATGGGAGTATGCATAAGAGAAAGACAGGAACACTGAGTAAAGGCTGTGGGGACAGAGCAGTGACTGTTTAGATTTGCTTAAAATGCCATGAACCCTTAGAATGACCACAAAAGTTTTTAATCAAGTAAGCAAAGCTCAAAACTCACATCCCAAGTGAAGAGCATAAATAGAGCAGAGAATTAATTTACCAGCTATAAAAAAAACATAGAAAGAACAAAAATTAATATGAAAAAAATTGATAACAAATACAATGTAGAATAGGAGGGAAACCTAAATGCAGGGTAGCGCTCATGGGAATTATGAGGAGAACTGTGATAATGGAAAGTATTCTGAGTACAGGGTCACCTGAGCTACAGGTGATAAGGGGAGTAAGAGTGCCATATAAAGGAGTTGCACAATGATCCAGAGATGACATTCTGCACGTAAGAGAAGAGCACACAGTGCAAGCCAGCAAAATATATTTAATGCTCAGATTAGGACAAGACATGACATTATCAGACAGAGAGAAAATGGGATATAAAATAAACATGAAGGCATCAGGGAATGTGATATAATAGCTATAAATACTTTCCCAGAATCATGCAAGAAAAGGAAGCAAAGTCATCCAACCAGCATAAGCAGTCATGATTGTTGGACCACTGGGACAGTGTAAATTCCAAAGAAAAAAAAAATACACTGGCCTAAATGTCAGTTATTCTCAGTTCTAGTAGACTTATCAGCCAACACTGCTGGATAACATTAGTGTCTCCTTGTCCACTTTTGAAAAAAAGCAGAACACGTTTTACTATTAAGCTTATAGTGGGGTCACAGCAACATGACCAAGACGGTGATCTGCCTCACGAGATCCAGCATCACGCAAAATAAAATTTTGGTGTATGGATTTAAGAGAACAAGAAAGAAACTAACACAATAACGGTTAAAATCGCATCTGTCATCTGGAAAAAGCCAGGAAAATAATTGTAAAATAAAAATGAAGTGGCATTATGATAGGTTTTTGGTCTGCAATGAAATACTTGGGGCACAGTACAGGGACTCCTGACCAGAGGTTGAACACACTGCTATGACTATGTGGTGCAACAGTACGTGGCCGATACACTAAACAAAGCTCTGAAAGCTCAACATCTACATTTACACAACACTTCAACCAGGGTTGTTCTGCAAATGCTAAGAGAACTATGTGAGAAAAAATGCTATGAGCCTTTCATTTTTTTAAGGAAAAATGTCTTGAAACTTGAAATACAGATGAGATGATCATGTAACAATATTACTAGGTGTAGGTCATGACAAGCTAGAGTGGTTTCTTTCTTCACCTTGGATTGGCATATTTCACATCAGATATTCCTATACGGACATTGCAACAGAGAACTAGGGAAGGATCCAAAAGAGTCAAGCTTATTAAATAATCTTCAACACAATTAGCCACTAGTGTGGGTGTCTGTGCGTGCGCATGTGTGCATCTGTGGGTATATGTATATAAAATCCTCATATTATTATCTTGTTTTCTGTGGCTATGAACATGCTTAAATTTCCTCACATAAGTCTTCAAAATTGTTTTATGATATTTGTGTCACAGACTTAAATGGCTTAGTTATCTAATGAGGAAAGAGCTTAAAAGCGAATGCTTAGATTTGTTTGTGTTGGGAAGTATAAGAGAAGAAACCTTTCTGAAAGTATAATAAACAGCATTTGTAGTCAACCAGCACTCTAGCAATAACAGAGCACAACAACAATACTAGAGTCTGGCATTAGTGACCTCCAAGTCAGATTGTGATGCAGTTATGCTGTGCTTTTAGACTGAGTGCTTTAACCCAAATTTCTATAGCCATGGCCTTCCTCTTGTGGGTTCAAAGACAAACCGCTGCCATGGAAAAAAACTAGTACATTTTGGTCAAGATTTCAGCAAAAGGGCAATAAAACATAAAATAACATTGGAGAATAAACTTGTTGGCATCAAACACTCCGATTCCCACTGATGATTTTTGCTTGGGGGCATGCATGTGGTAGTATTCAGAGAATTTACACTTTTAAAATGACAAATTCAAGAGGCACCCAAGCACATACACTGACCTCCCTTCCCCTTCATGGTATTTGGTTAGGTACAACAGCTCGCTGCAGTTCTTAAATACCATTCAGAACTACAGCGGTGCAATTCATAGCTTGTACTTAACAGACACGCTCCAGGTGAGAAGATTGAATTACTTTTCCGAGTCAGAGCTTTCTAACGTGCCCTTTGTAGCATTGCTGCTCTCCTTTCCTTTCTACTAGTCTCAAGCTCAGCATTCTGATAGCACAGAAGACATGAACTCAGCCTGATTTATCCAAATGTATTTTTATATGTATTTTTATATCTTCAGATAGTTCCACAAATCTAGAGAATAATAATTAAAACAGATCTTGCATTTGTATTCATGTATTACCTGTGGCCAAACCAATTTATTTTTATTAAAAAAAAAAAAAACCAAACAATAATTATAGGCATTCAATGATATGGACCAGGTTATGTTATACAGCTAGAAGATCATAAAGCAAAAACTGTCTGGGACACACTAAGGTGAGCAGGATCATCTAGGCCTATCTTTTCTTTCTTTGAAATCAGTCTCAGGAGGAAAACAAATAAAGAAAAAACAGATATCAGGCATCCTAGAGCAAATACCAATAGCACATTAAATATGGACCAAGAGCCAGTCTACTATTTCTTGTTGGAACGAAATAATGGAGTGGGCTTGTCTATCTGAACTTCCAACTTCTGTTAACAGCTGGAAATAGCTGATATTGTCCACTAAAGTATTCAGTAATTATGGGATAAACCACAGAAAAATAGATGTGCTTAAAAGAAATGAATAAGCCTTCAACAGAGTCATGTTTCAAATTATCCTTCAGTTTTGAAGGATGACCACCTTTTCTGAAGAACTGGGGGGATACAAAACATGGCAATACCATTGCCTGCGACTAGCCAAACATGATGCAAGATGGGCAGAAAGAAGGTACCACCCTTTTGTAGTGCTGTAGTCTGGCTCCTCACACTAAGGAGGCATTCATATTGCCTCCGTAAGTTTTCCATTTCTTTTTTCAAAATTTCCTTAAGTTGATCTATTGTGTCATTTGGACTTTATACCTACCATCACCCACAGTCCTGGTGTGGCAGCAGTTCATAATGTACATATAGGTAACCTCTTGGAGAAGAGTGATATACTTCACTGAAATTGTTCTTTGTAATTAATTACTTTTTTTGTCATCTTCCCTGGTATTTTTGAGAAGAATACTGTCCCTGTTTCCCCCATTGCTGTCCCTCACACACCCTGGAGAGTGAAACTTGAAATCAGTTGAAGATTCATGTCCTCTTAAGAAATAGATCAGAAATAAACTGCCTTTGATGAGCAATTTCAGATTTGTGATCTGTGGCTTCCCATTGATCACCAGAGACCCTCTCTGTGATTGCTTTCTGAAGCTATGAGTTCACAAGTGACCCTTACAAGCTGATAAAAACAAAACAAACAAGCCTTTGAGCCATGCTGGATGGACTCCATTTGCAGCATACTCACTGTAGGAAAACAATAAATACTCATGTATGCTTATATAATTATTTTAATTACTTCCAGAATTCCTTTCCCCTAGCTTAACACTCATAACCCCGTAAGAAAGTGTTTATTTATTTGAAAAATGTATTTCTTTGGAAAGATGACTGCCTTTACCTATTACAGCTCTTATGCTTCCCAGTAATCAAGTCACCCTTACCCGAAAGCAAAGCCTCAGACTGAATCTTAGCACTTTCTCTTCTCCTACTACTGAATTTTGAGGTAATATTTTATATCAGTTACATGTTTTCCTGTTATTTTGAGAGGCTGCACAATCTTGAATTGACTGATGTTAGCCTCCAGAATCAAGCTGGCATAGGACAGTGATTACTGCAGAAATCAGTGTGCTTCTGTTTTACTTCCTAAATGAGCTTCCCACTCTTAGCAAAAACAATGCCTTCAGCTTGCTACAAAACTTCATAAGCCATGCCTTTGAAGATCTCCTACAAGCACTTTCTGTAGTCACAGAACATCTCTCCGTCACTCCAAATCCAGCATCCCTCTGCCAAGAGTAGATACTTACAACTTATCTTGGAAAAATCTGTTTCATTAAAAACGTGGGAAGGAGAGGTATTGCTGCCTACTTCCTGCCTAATAACCAGCTACAGAACATCTGCTAGTGAATATGAGACCTCTGTTCAATTTTCTCCTCAGCCAGAGGTTATTCAAACCTTCAAAGAGGACATAAAAGCAACCCTTGCTTTAAGGTATACTTCAGCAGGGGCATCCTCCATCTCACATGCTGAACTTGGCCACCATGTGGCAAGGATATCAGTGGAGACCAGTGAAGTTATCCCTCTGTTGGTGAGGGGTCCCTGCTCACGTTGGCTGGGGCCACAGGTAACATAGGAATACAAATGCAAAATAATTTTTATATGTCTCAAGAACAGTGCAGGTCAAAAAGTTCTCTGGTCTAGCTCTAGGCTAGCCACCAGAACACCAAATGTCTCTAGCTTTCAGTACTGCATTGTAGTCTATGCAAACACCAGACCAGTCAGTCAGCACAGGCTGACAGACACTCAGTGTGCACTCAAGCTTCCCATGACTCTGATCCAGCACTTTCAGCTAAACCTCTGGAGTTGAAGGCTGATCATCTCTGAAGTCTGTAAAAGCTATTGTCAACTTGATTTGACTTTTACCATAATACCTTATTTTTAACTTAGGACCATCCAATAGTAAAGCAATTTATAAGGTACTTCATAACCAAGATTACAAACAATTGCATTGTATTCCATGTGGGCGTATACCTGTAACATTCCTCTCTATACTAAAGTCTCTCAGTTTCAAATCAAACCAAGGCTGGCTTCTGGTTGTCACCATTCATCAGTTCTATTTTCCCTGTACACCCCAGGAGATAAGATGATTTATTGTGAAATCCTTTCTCAGTGTTGCCATTAAACAACATCTCTTCTGTTATATACATTTAACTCTCAAGGGTCTTCACCATACCAATCTTGATGCATTATTTGACATGTACCAGAACATCAATATTTGTACAACTGAGTCTCAAAACAGTGATGTGACTACATACAGGGCTAAGTAATTACCTAAACATATTCATGTGAATGCAGATAGCTAAAATTCACATGCATCAACTTAATGGCACAGTGTGCCAATAAGCAAATAAACAGAAGAAATCAAAATTCACACTCTTCATATCTACTGTGATTCTTTGTACCATATTAAGGTGGTCATGTGTTTCTGCAGACTTTTTTGAATTAGAAATTAAAATTCTGCAAATTGAGTTTGATGCCTACCTGCTTTACTCTGAAATGTTAAACTAGAATGTGTGTAAAAGTCACTCACATGCATCAGCGAAGCTTGGACAGTGTTGTTCTCCACCAAGAGCTTCCACAGTAGGAGCTTTTGTTGTTGGCTCCAGCTGGCAAATCAATGAATGTTGCATACAAGTCACTTAATGTTTGGGAAGCACTCGAATACTAAGGTAATCAATGCCAGGCAAGACCCTGGAAAAAAACCAATTGCACTGTTGCCCATCTATCACAATGGTACACTCCTGTCACTGCTCCAGGTCATGTAGCAGCCTGTTTCAACCAGTTTCTGAATTAGTTTCTTGACAGTACATAAAATGGACTCCTAATACTGGCCACCTTTTCCAGATATCCCTTGCCAAAGCCTCATAAAGGGTGTACCTACCTACCAGATGCAGAGCACAGCAAGTCAGATCATCTGTGTTGTCTTGTGACTTCAAACTGAAACCTTGCGGTGAAATTAGGGGGGGGGAGAATGAACCCCCAATTTGTAGGAAAAATATCCATCGTATCATAAAGATCAAAGATTAGCTTACCAAGTACAAAATACATACATGCTGTATATAGTCCTCCTTATTTTGATATCTGGCTTTGCTAGCCAATATAATGCTTTCTACCTAGTACTAGCCATCCCTAGATGTTTTCATGCAGCCACACTCTTATCACAGTTACACGTTCTACAAATTCAGCACACTTGCACATGAAGCATCTGTTTCTCTAGCTAATCGGCAAAAATAGTGCTTAAATTATGTCCAGGCCTGCACTGAATCAAAAGATTTAGATTTTTCACTCCATTTCATGATTTAAGGAGTCCTCCAGAATAGAAAGTACATCTTGTTATTGACAGATTCTGCACTATGACATCACATTTTTGGCAAGATCTGGGCTTTCTGTGTTTCAGAGTGCTGGTAACTGTATTCTACCAAAATGTTTGTTAAATCTCTTGAGAAAGGTAAATGAAAAGGAGACAGAAATACTAACTATTTATTGGCCTTTCATTCTCTTTAGAAGTGCTTGTCCCTTTGAGAACATATTTTTCCCTTTCTTTTAAAACATCTGTCCAGCATACTACTCAGAATGTGTTACAAGGATTATTCTGTCAGATGAAGTGTAGTAAAATACTGTTATGTGAAACAAAGCTTCTTGCTGAAACAAACAGAAAATAGATTTGCTTCCATCTTTATGTTGAAATAATAAATCACAGAATCAAACTGGTATAAACTATCACTTATGCTGTTTGAAAATGTGCCAGCACATCAGAGGAGTACTGTCTTTCTGAGAATACACAATAGCAGATGATACACATTAAGACTAGGGCTATGCAAATAATTGATTTTGCAGTTTGCTTGGGGAACACAAAAACTCATTTCAGATTAGTCTGATATATTCTCAGTTCTTGGGGGAGAAAACAAACAAAAAAGTAGCCAGTCAAGTCAGAATAAAGCATTTCATACTTAAAGCTTTTAACCTTCTGAAATGTGGGTGCATAAGAAGCTAAGAGAGGAAACATTTTAAATGTTTAATTGCACATTCTGCAAATGAGTCATCAATACTGTTTTTCAGGCAGACTTTGAAATGGTCACTGTTTAAAGAAGAAAAACTAGAAACACATCAATCCTTATGCGCATATACTATTGAGTTTCCATTATAATTATTTATTAATGAAAGGAAATTTACAGGATGGGGTTTATGCCAGCTGCACAGAATACAACACCAAAATCTATGTACTTGTATTCCCCCCTGAAGAAAATCGGAATTAAATTGTGATGTTTTCCATAGCCTTAACAATATGTTTAACAGAATGCCTTAACCCCTTCATATCTATGCTATAGAATTCTACAGAAGAATATTTCATTCGGAGAAAAAAATTATAATCTTGCTGTCTAAGGCCTGCTCATCTGTATTTCCTCGTTCTCTGGGCTGTAGTGCACATAGTAAAGCTTTTGTTTGTTTATCCATTAGTTTTGCATACATGGATCAAAACTTAAAACAACAAAAAAATATTAAGTGTCAATTATTCTTGGCATCAGTAGTGACACAAAAGATAATCCCAGACTGTGAGGGGCTTTGACTGCCATTTCAACCACAATCCTTTACATATTCTGTATAAATCTACTAATCCATATTGATCCCTAAAGGTTTCTAAACATCCATAAAACAAAAACAGAGGCATATTATTTTCTACAGTCATTAAGATATTTTCTCTCCTGTTCATACTTTGGAAGAGTTTTCTGTGGCTTTCATTTTACCTTTGAATAACAAACTCGGTGTTATCTAACACACTGCCTCTGAAAATCCAATCAGCAGCATTTTCTTCACAGCCCATATTTAAATCTTAGCACTTAAAGAATATTCTCCATCTTCAAAGCAAGCACTGTACAAATATTTAAACTAATCCTCGTAGCACTTCAAGGTCCACATTAGTCCAATAACTTAAAACAAAGAGAAAGGATTTCTACTAAGTATGAAAAAAAAAAAATCTTTCCAAAAAGGAAATAAATACATCATTCATTCACTATCCTGAACATGCAGATATCATAAAGCACTAAGCTTGTTTAAGAGACAGCAAAGCCCACACAAATTAAGATATTCTAAAATGTGTTAGCATTAGAAAGCTAGCATTGCACACACATATTTTGAGAACAGAAAGACTACTAGTAACACCTCAGTACATCTTCAAATGCAAACCAACCTTAATGAGCACATTCTACTCCTTCCACACTTCTCCATCAGACAAACTCTCAGCTTGCTCTCCCTAGTGTAAATGCCAGTGAAAAGCTGTCCATTTAGAAAGCAGCTCTTTCACCTGGGTTAAAGCTATATTGGCCATGGAGGTCAACCTGCTTGTTAAGCATTCAGTTGTAAAGAAACCACCTCACCCTTTCCTGGGTAATCACAAGGCAGCTGTGACTAGCTTCTGTTCTGTGGCTGTTTTGCCAAAGCCAATGTACTTGTCTTGTCCTACCTGTTCACTTCTTTAGTAACTATGGGAGGTTTACAAATTCTACAACAGCTGTATACATTTCAGCATTTTAAAGACTGGGTTTTCAAAAATATTTAGGCATATAACTCATTTACTACAATCAGAGCCAGACATCTATCTCTGTGGCTCTAGGCCTTAATTCTGTGCAATCTATCATCTGCCAATTCCAGTTAGATTTACTCTAAGGATTTGATACAAACAGCTCATTTGTGTCACTTCCTTCAATCAGGATCTCTTTTCCTTCCGTGGCACTCTCTGTATGTACTGACTTATTCTCTCCATCATGTTAGGTTTACATAGTTCAGATCCATTGCCATTTATTGCTTACTGCTGCGACTCCATTCGATATCGCATTTCACCCTTAATTTAATTTTAATGTAGATGCTAGAAAACCAAGGTGGACAATTGGAATCTAATTTAGGTAACCAAACTATGCTTCTGATGCCATCAGTTGATTACTTTCCTACAGATACTGTGAGAAACTCTTATTTCAAATTTAAATTCAGAAACTGCCCGAGTTTAGCAAAGGCAACTTTTCTGTACATAGCAAGGCCACCTCACTCCCTCACATGTCACTCTGAAAAGATAACAGGATATTAGAGAGCTTCAACTACACAGGAGGAAAACATCCTCTATAAATGAGTCATTTAGGACAGCTTAAACACGCCTACCCAGTTCCTGCCACAGAGAGGAAGGGTCAGGTACTAAACAGGGCTGGCACATCTGGGGCTGCATCTGCAGTGCTGAATGCTGCTCTTAAACACAAAGCCAACCACAGAAAATCACTGTGGCGTCAGCCATGCACCAAACCAGCCCCTAACTTACCTTATTTTGGTCTATTCAATAGCTAAAATGTAAGTGGAAAAATTAACATAAAGACATTTTTCACCCTCCCTGAGAATTGTATCTGCTACATAAAAGAATGTCTCCCAAACTCTTTCATACAAACTGTCTCCTTGATCTGCAGGGCTGAAAACTTGACTGCAAAAGGGAAAGATGTGGGAGGCAAAAGACACAGAGATGTTTTTTCCTGGGGAAGCTTAATTAATTGTTTTTATAGAACATTAATTGCTCTGGAAGTACCAAGGTTTTTTTATCATTACCACCACAAACATTCATGGAGGATGAGAAATAGTCCAACCACTGTACTTCACACATTGATTTTAGATTGTGACTTGAGTGATCTGTAGTTTTTTTCTTTCAATAGATAATCACAGATCACATGATACTACACAATAGAAAGCCATTCTAGTGCAAATAAAGGATGTTGGGGGGGATTAAGAGAGGGCAGAAATGGAGCTTTTTTTTAAAAAAAAAAAAATATGTTTCTATGGTGTAGAAACCTCAGCTCACCTTTTATGTATTCGCTTGAGTCCATGTTGGTGTTATTCCATTCTGAAATTATCTTGGTTCAGTTAGAAGGCACTACTCTCAGCTGAAATAGATAAATACAAAGGATAACAATTAAAAGTTGCTTTTTCCCCAGCTTTTACACACACAGTTTGTCTTTACTGGCACTCGCAGATAGAAGACTACAGTGCCATCTCTCTGTCCAAGCAATGTTTGCAACATCATTTAACCTGCCTTTATCATAGGACAAAGTTGTGAGGATGAATTATCTTAGTGTATGCTAAGCAGGCAATCATTACAGCTATTGTGCATCCCACCATCTCTTTTATATAGCTACAGATAGTTGCCCCACTGCCATTCCACTGTGGTCTTCCAGTTCCAGTAACACCTTATTGAAAGAATGTAAAATCCCATTAGTTTACATCCTCTGTGCTACATGATTGAAACACTGCCACGTAGCGTGCCAAAACAACTAACTCCTGCAGAAGCAATGGTGCTGGGTTACAGGAGCACATAGCTGGAACAGGCAGACAAACAAGCTTAGATGGCATACATCATGAGCAACCTTTGCTCACAAGAACCTTAGTAATGCAATGTTATATTCTTGCCTTTTGCATTCTTAATTGTCAAATTACCTGAAAGCACAGATCAAGGAAAATTTTCACCATGCAAATTTTACCATTGGGTGTACAGGTTGTCCCAAAGGAAATAATCTGCTGGACAACTGCTGTGGTGTTCTATTTAAAAGATCTATTTGGAGACCAGCAAGTTGGCCTATCCTGGGTCAATTTCAAGGGCCTCTTTCATGTGTCCCAGAAGGATGTCGTGGTAAACTGTACCCATTAATATTCCTCCTTGTGCTGAATTCAGTGTGTTCCAAAAATCCTTGTAAAGTGTTAATGTCTGAGTGTCCTTCTCTCAACAGCATAATTTTTGGACATTTAGTAGGATCCATTTTCATCCTTTAGCACTTGTCACTGCACTGAATTTCCAGCTGAGATATGCTGGCCCCTGAGAACAAGCATAGGTAGCTGCAGCCAGCACCCTTAGCTGCCTCCAGTTACCAGCCTGCTTAGAGGCAGAAGTTCAGTGTCTTAAATGGCAAAGAGATTTTTTCAAAGCAAGCTGGTAGCTTTCCTGTGAATCTTGCCATATTTGTTACATGAAGGTCAGACCTATAGCTAGTTTTCAGCTTATTTAACATCACTATGTGACTACAGAGATGGTCTTGACACGTTAGGCCTGTCCACTGCAGAATGTCATTGATCTTTGTTCATATAAGCAGCTACACTTTTGAGCCAATATGATTTAGAAAGTGTCTTGGTCATCTTTAGGTTATAGGTAATATGTGGCGCTGATCTGGGTAACTGGAAAGAAGTTAGGAAAATTTTGTTAGGAAAACACAGGATGAAAAATTCAACCCCAGTTAGCCCTCTGAATTCAAATTCGATAAGCCTGTAGAAATGTTAGTGGTGAGCAACTCTTCACATTGTGGAAACAAAATTTAAAACAAAATATTTTGCTTCCTCTGTATAACAGTTTACTTTTACCCTTCAGGTCACTAACACAGAGGGTAACAGGAAGGGAAGGGTAAAACAAATAGAAACTCAAACCCAGTATATCCTTTCCCTTTGTCTCTCACAAGGCAAAGCTTTTCCCATACAATTATAAATTCCAATAGGAAATGAATAGTGATTCAGTGACCTAAGAAAGCTCAAACCTACTAAAGCAGCAAATCAGCACAAGTGAGCCAGATCCAGTGCTAACAAAGAACACATGCTACCAGTTACACACTTGGAGGCTAATTTTCATTAGTGCTGAGCACTCACAATGCCAGCTGAAGCCAAGTGGAATTGTAGGAGATCAGCACATCAGAGGATCAGGCTCTTTGATTTAAAGACTATCCTGAGGCACAGAAAGCCTACCAGTGGGATGAAAGAATGGAAAACAATGACTGTCAGTAAGAGTCAAGCATTCTGGGAAAACATGTTAAAGTCAACAAAATTATCTTCTCCATGTCCCGCTCCTCAGAAAGGCATAAAATTCAGCACTCTAAGAATCCAGTGGTGAGAAATATTTGTGGAGAGGAAAAAAGTGGTAAGTGGTGAAGTAGCATTTCAAAGCTGGGTTTTTAGAGTGACTGCTGAACAGATGCTTGATGGGAGTACCTAAGGGAAGGCCATTATGTTCTCCAACTGGTAGAACCCATCTCTGCAAACGGGTGGTGTCGGAATCCTTCTACTGCTGCAGGGGATAAAGCACAAGCAGATACATGCACGCAGCCCTGTAACTTGACTGCCCATCTGTTCAGCAATTTCCAAATCTGCATAAATATAATAAATTATATTTTACTATGAAATGTATTATCTCGAGCACACATAAATATGACAGCTTACTGCAGAGTCTTGATTCAAGAGTATTTCTATGCCCTCACTTAGTAATTGCCTCACTCAACAACAGCTACAGCTCTATCAAGACAATCTTAGTGATATTCATTATGCAGCGTATACAGTGTTAAAATACTAAACACTTGCTAAATACTAAAAACTTGTGACCCTCTACTCTTTTCCCCCTTACCAACCAAAAGGAAATGCGAATAAAGCTCTGTATTTTTGATAACCATGAAGGAGGAATTGAACACATGTATTTTAAACACCAGCAAAAAAATTACAAGCACTTTCAGTTTGTAAATTAGCACATTCCAAGTTGTGTCAAACTGCAGGCTCAGGACAGGATCACCAATCTCCATAAACGTGAAAATGAAGCAGCGTATTTCAGACTATTTTGTCAGACTGGAGAGTTTCAATGCTTAGCTTCTTTTTAAACTTTTCCTTTACCGTTCCTCATCCTCAAGACCATATAGCAGCAAGCACTGCCTTCACCTGTATCCTGCTGATGATTCCCTATTGTGATAATTTTTTTTTACTTCTGAAAATACAAAGATAGTCTGAGTGAACTGGACCATAACCAGCATGCAGCAGTAACAAAGTGCCCCATTCTATCAGATGCAGAATATAAAACTGGGAGAGACAACTAGTTTGTAGCTCTTCCAATTTATTGTCTTCACCTTTCCTATCACTTAATAAGAAAAGTTGGATCATATACATCTGGAAACTGAGAAGATCCTAGAACCTGTGAGAATCACTAGACATCCACACAAAACTCTTCCTTTTTTTTTTTTTTTTTTTTTTTTTTTTTTTCAGCATGATCCACACTGTAAACCTTCCAAGCAGTAAACTCCCAATGCTTCCCTGATTGTGGCTGCCTTCTGAATGCAGGCAATATATTGTAGAGGGAGAAAAAGCACAAGTTAATACAGCCTCAAACCCCTTTAGATAAGTAGAGGCTTTCATCTATTTAGAGAAATAGATGGAGGCAATATATTTAACCTAGGAAAAAAACTCCAAGATAAGCTTCCCTTTGGAGACTAGACACAGAAGAAAACAAGGATATTCCAAAAGGTAAATAGCATATTCAAAAGAAGAGGTTTAAAGGAAAGCGAGTAGAAAGGCCATGCCATTTTCAAGTTCTTCAGGAAAGATAATATTTAATGGTTCCCTAGTCACCGAATCCTAAATACTGTGATAAGTAAGTTGCTAGTGTGCTAAAGCCCCAATTAAACAGTTATCTCTTCACAGCAACATCTGGTCAAGTAGCATACACTGTAGTAGAGCATTTTGAAAGAACAACATTTTCAGTTTCTTGTAGAGAGGGGATGGATATAAATGTAAATAATTGTTTTGCAGTGTTATGCATTAACGCTGGTTATCAGTCATTACCAGAACTGAGAAGTTTGTGAATATGTTATTTTAAACTGCCCCTGATGCAGCATGTAGATGCATTGAGTTTTCCCTATATTTATGCAATTAAGCTGCATTTAAGTTTCTATTGCCAAGGGTGATTTCTGCAGTAATGTGTTGTGAGCTTCTCTCCAGGACAGGCTTTCATTAATACAGATCCCAACAAAGCTTTAGTATAAACACACTGCTGAACCTTGAGGATGAAACACACAAGATTTGAGTACTGAAAATAAAGCCAGGGTGGATATCTATGTCTTCTCCTCTTTTCTGCAGCTGGATGAGCAAGCTTTCCTGAACAGGAAGTGATCTTGTTATGAATTTAATCAACGTTGTATTTAGTGGGCATTAAGACCCACATGTCTTTCTATTTTTTCACTAGCTATTACTGTTTTCAACAGCTGTTAGTGAAAACTGCAAGAAAAAGCTATATTCTGATAGTCTAATTCTTATATATATAGCTTCTCCACATGCTTTGACATAAACTTGGATGAAATGGACTGCAGACACATCCTGAATGTTCCTTGTAAGAAATTGAAGGAAAAAGAACAATCAGAAAATAAACATAAGTAAAGGTACTTAGAATAAACAACTTTCTCTAGGATAAAAGATAACCTAATAGTGGTGCTATTACTGTTTGCATGTGATGAATATTTACTGCAGATCATAAAACTGCATGCAAACACTTATGCAAAACTCCCATTGATACCTACAGGGGATGTTTACATGCCATTTAGTCATAACATTCATACTTTGCAGAGGAGCTAATCAGTAAATTGATAAACTACATTGGGACTATGCTTGCTTAGCTTAAAATACAAGCAGTAAATGTTTAAACACTAGTTATATTCTGACCAGACTGAAGATAGCGCAGCTTACTCTGTGCATCCAGGCTCCCAGCTGCAGTCCATAGAGGTCTGATCTACCTTGCCCAGTAGCTAGGGCCCCAGAATGCATGTGTCTTTCTAAACACTAGTCACATTTTAAAAAGGGTTTTAAAATAAAGGGGTTTAACTGATGCATTTGAAAATGAAATGTGATAAGAAAATTATGCTCCTCTTCAGTTAGCGTACATGGAAATTATATGATAAACTAGAAAATGAGAATATTTAAGATAGCTCAGGTAAAAAGTTATTTTAACTGTAGTTAAAGAAACTGGACACAAAATGGTTTCAGAAAGTTTTTGGTTGTTTTTTGTTTGTTTGTTTGTTTTTTGTTTGTTTGTTTTTTTTAAAGTACAGTAATTACACCTGTTATAGCTGTGTCAATAGGTGTTTCAAGGATACTGCAATCTCATCTGTCAGGGAAGGAGGTTACAGCTTGCAAGAAAAAAAAAAAAAAAGGTATTTACCCCTCTTCCCTGAACAAGTATCCCTTCTCACTCTGTGATTTAGATGGGTGTATTCTTAAAAGGGTAATCCTTCATTCTCTAAATAACCAGATTATAAAACAGTAGGCATTGCTAAGGGCAAGAAATCAAACTTGATGGTCTGAAACAATATGGCAACTCCTACAGCACTACTAGTAGTTCATTTCCATGCAAAGTCCTTCAAATAGCTAGATAAGAATTCCATTCTACCTTAGATATCTCTGTCAACAGAATTTGCATTGCATGCAATATTTATTATATCTTACAGGCAGTCCACATGATTTGTCTCACACTGGCATCTGTACAAGCCTTAGTGCATGTCATATTCTCTCTGAGAGGTTATGATTCAGTTTCTCCAGTTCTAGACAGAGTCCTTCAGATGTCATGTGCTCTTTTCATCTTCAGTTTTTGACACAGCTTTCACCTTAGCTTGACATCCTGCTCCCAGCACCCTACTTGGTATTGTTACAACTTGGTACAGTGCTGAATTCTTTCTTCATTGAGGCCTCCTTCTACTGCAGGAAAAGCAATATCCAGTGCAGTCTGCATGCCTGAGGCTTCCTCAAGCCCTAGTTTCTGTTGACAGTGAAATGCCTCGAGTCACATTGATGACGAGAAATGGCCTTGTTGTTTTGGTTTTTGTTTGTTTGGGGGAGTTTTTGGCCTTCCATTTTTTAATTTTTATTTTTATAAACATCTCCTGAAACCAATAGCAAAGGTTGTCAAGGGGCTGATACTTCTTTGTCATATTAGTGACCTGATCCCAAAATTTAGCACTGTAATATGATCTATACCTTACAGAAGTATTGAATGCGCATTACACATAAGAGTTTTTGCCTGATGTTTCTGATGTGTTATGGTTTATGGAGGCCCTTGATGACACTCCCACGACAAGTGTCAAAATCTGATTATCATTTCTTTTGACACTATTTCTATTAAAATGGATAGGCCATCAGAAACAATATTTTTAACCTTGTACTTTTGAGATCTGAGGGTGCACTAGACTACACAGCAATCTGCCAAACGTAATATTATATCTCTAACGTGAATTTTAACCTTTTTGTACACTGAGTAATTTTTATCCATTGTTTTAAAAACAAAAGGAAGACATAATATTTATCTAAAAGTTTAGCTGGCAGCAACAATTATGGTTAATGAAGAAAAGGGACAACGTTTTATGGAAGTTTGTCATTTTGACCTGAGTCAACTGATATATTCTATTTTCAGTGTGGATTTTATGTTAAAATAGCCATAACTTGCTACTATCACAAGTAAAGTGGTTAAGGTTATTGTAAAGTCTCTTTCATCTGGAGAGAAGACATATAAAAGCAAAACAATTTCAAAACTTCCTTCTTTACTATTAAATTCATTCTGGTAACATCCCTCTGCCTAATGCATTATGCATTGAAATTATGGCAATTAAATACTAGATTTTGAATCTTGAGCAATGAGCTATTTTAAAAATTTACTTTGTATTGCAAAGTGACATTTGAAAGTACCTGGCATTATTATGGTAAAATATTTTATTACAAGGTATCCCACTAATCCAACATAAACATGAAGGTAGTTTACCTGGAATGTTTTCACAGAACAACTTAAAGACCAAGATGATAATTATGTACTACTTCCAAGATAAATTACAAAGTTTTAAAAGCTATTTTTTAAACCAAGTTATTGTTATATTAATCCACATAAGTGTTTTTCATATTTGATTTATTTTATTCAATAAGTCTGTCCAGTCTTCAGCTGGGTGCTGGAGATACTATACTAAAAGATGTGTTGCCTTGCTTTTGTTAATTAATAGCTACTGGAATAGTCTTAATAAGCTTTACTTATGTTTTTACTTTAATGACTACCATCACCTGCAAAATACATTATATCCTATCTAAACTGATATTTGATGATAGAGAATCACAGATCTTTCAACAAACAAAGCAGGACCCAGAATCTTTGAAGACCTGGACTAACTCCTGACCCCAACTGAAAGTCTGGGGAAATCCCCCAATAATTCTCAGGGTGTTAATAATAATTTTTAAAAAATAATTAAAATATTATGTACCTACAGAAAACTAATATAACCTAGTGACAGGGGAAGAGTATATGGAAGGTGTGATTTATATGCATATTCACCTACTTACTGATAAAAACTATATATTTTAAGAAATTAGAAAAAACCTTCAGAAGTGCCAAACTTCATATAATAAAAAAAAAATATAAAAAATTTAATCAAATTTCTGTCAGTGGCATCTTTATCATAGCTCTACCTTCTTGCAAAAAGGCCGTAATAAACAGTTTAATAAGAACATGTGTTATGGTTACATCTGGAACATTACAGGCTTAATTCTGTTGCCTGCACATATACATGTGGTACCACTTAGGATGCTCTTGGTGCCTACCCAGCCTCCAGCTGCCATCCCAAAAGGCCACTTAAAGGTTCTGTGTCACATCTGACAACCCCGTGTATCAACACCATAACACATTTGTTAAAAAATAAACCAAAGAGTGCATTATTCAATAATAAGTGAAGAAGTTTACTCTTAGACTTATCAACTTTTACTTGTATAACCAGATTTCATAAATTATATATGAGTCAGTAGTTTAGCTAAAAAATGCCATCTAACATCCTTATAATCTGTAATAGAAACAAGCATAAAATAATCATGCAGGAAATAGTAAGGTAGAGGTTTTACACATCTAAATGCAATCTCTAGTAATTCAGGTTTTTCTCATGCTAATAATAGAACTGCTTAGATTTAGCAGCAGAAGACAATTGCATGTCACAGAGCAGCATAATACAAAATGAGAAACTTTTAATATCTGTGAGAAAAATGACATTATTAGCATTCATAGCATAGCCTATAACGTACTGCATTTCCATTACTTAAGAGTAGCATTTGTTTGATCTACGCAGAGCAATTCTGGATAGGAAGATCTAATTCACAGACACAATCTTATTACAGCATCTGAGACCAACAGGACTATTGCTGCCTTTCCTGTCCACCACAGGACCTCTGGGTATAGACTGTAAGGACACATTCATGTTTAATTATTATGAAAATGTCACATAAAGAACAAGAAGGGAGGTAAATCACTGTACAAAAATTTAAACTGGAAGCTGGTAAGGTTTTAATAACGCTCTGCATGTGAATTATACTTCCAATAACACATAAATGTATTATGAAGCTTTAGCTGGTATAAAGCAGTTTCTTATGGCTTAATGTATTTGAAAAGAGAATGGCTGTACTTTGTGGTAACAGAAATACCGATTATGAATCAAACTTGTAGTTTAATTCACTTAATTATAGATGCAGTTAAGTTAAGGCAAAAGCCATGTTTAAATACTTTTCCTTCAGTTTGTGCAAGTGGAGAGACAATATTCATTTTCTCATACTTACTGTAGTACAGTAATGAAAGCCCAGCCATTTGCTGCACTGCCGTGTGCCCTCTTGGTGTGCCTCCCATTTTAGCTGGACTCCAGCCATACTGCCGGCCACCTCCTACCTCTGCCTCCCGCCATCCACCACACGGAAATGGCGGTTCCTCCGTCACCAGCCATTTCCCCTCTTACCTACCACAGCACCTCCAGCCTTACCTCTGTATCCCAGGGTATCCAACCATGCAAATGTTATGAGCATCTACAAGAGAGAGCAGAGAGGCAATTCTGAAAGAAGCTAACACACTTGGTACTTGGTGCATGAGGTGCCTGTGCCCAGGTGTTGGCGGGAATCTGTGAGGAGAGATCAGGGCGGTCCCACACCTGACACAGCTGGTTCCAACTGGTTGCAGCTAGTTCCACAGCAGCCCCACTGCAGGGCAGAGCTGAGCCCATCACTGGCGCCAGTGGAACATCTGTGGTAACAGACTTAAGAAGGGGAAAAAACTGCACAGCTGTGAGGGAAAAAAAAGTGAGAAATGAGCCCTGCAAGCACCCACGTCAGAGGAAGGAGAAGCTCTGGGTGCCCAAGCAGAGACTCCCTGCAGCCCCTGCAGAGACCACAGCGGAGCAGAGCTGCTCCTGAAGGACTGCAGCCTGTGGAGAAGATCCATACTGGGGCAGGGGAAAATCATGAGCTCTAGGTTACATAAGTTGATAATAGTACATATACTGGGTCTATCACAAGCCATGTGAAATGTCCCTGAAAAAATCCAACCTGCTAAGACCATCGTGCCTCAGCAGGTGAAAGCAACAGCATCACCAGACATTTTGAAGACAGCTTGTGGTGGCATCATGTAAAAAGCTGCTTACTCTTCAGATTCTTCTTCATTTTATTTAATCATGAAGAGAGGATGAGCAACTCTGTTTTTCCAGTACAGTCACTGCAATAAAAAAGTTAAAAAAAAAAAAAAAACACACCACACCAAAACCCTGTGTTATTGTACTGGGTTCTAGCTACAGACTAATATCCCTCTGCAAGGTAAATTAACATATTAAGGAGTATTTGGAAGAAGAAGAGATTCTTATTGTATTGCAAGATATTTTTACCTCATATACATGGAAGCATTGTTCTGTGAAAAAAAGACCTTGTCACAATCCGGACTGCATGGGAGCCATGACAGACCCTGACAACTCAAGTTTTGTCCTGACTGCACTTTTTAGAATTTAAATAGCAGTCTTCAGCCTCAGCCTCCATCCCAACATGTGCTTTAGCTGGAAGGGAGCAAGAACATCCAAAATTTACACAGACCCACCCCTTTGGACCTTAGGACAGCTGCCAACCCTTCAAAAGCCACTGCTATTCTGTTCCCACTGCTCCACCTCTGAGAAGGCAACCACAATATTTCATGTACATTTAATATTAAACATGAAATATTAATTACCCTTTCCAGCTTTAAGTTGTTTAGTGTTCTATCTCAAACCTCAAATTGGCACCAAAAAACTCCTATACAACTAAAGATTTCAGTCCCTAAACCCATGAAAACTGCAGATAAGTGAAGTGTTTCACAAGATCGCAATTAGAAGTTTATTTGCATTGAACATAATCAACCGTCTTATATGCTAAATTATCTTGTCATTACAGTGGTACAGGAACTTTTTAAGAAGTGTTAAAGGATTCGAGCCCACATTATCTCATTACTCGTGTACAATCTGCCAATAAATCAACATACTGCATCTAACTGGAAGTACCTGGCATATTCTTTCTGTCTACCCCAACAGTAAAACTCACTTTAACATCCTCAAGCATTTCAGGTCCCACACCTCAACTGACAATGCAACACAGAGCCCTCACTGCAGCATCCTAGTTCTAAAAACCCACGAGAGTACAAACTGGCCCCAGCCCATTGGCCAAGCATACTGGCCTTTAGGTCACTCATCTGGCTGCACTGCCTGCACAGCCAGCCTTGCCCATGACAATTAGGGCACCCACAGCCTCTGACCACCTGCACAAGGGGAAGATAGACAGCAAATGGTCTATGGAACAAGGTGAGCTAAAGCAAGAACTCAACCCACAACAAAGGTGGAAGATGCATGTTGAGGCCCAGCTGGAATGATGCAGGAAGCATGAGTTGCACAGCACAAAGGCTCAGCCAGGGCATCCACCGCGGAATGGCAGCATGAAGAAAGGACAAGAGTGCTGTGAGATGGGGATGCACAGCAGAGTAGGGCTGATGGACAGCCCCGTGAACAAGGTGTCCAAGGAAAGGCTGGGACCAGCCTGCAAAACCTGCGTTCCATGTGTGCTACCACAGGAGGAAAGGGCTGAACCTGATCACCCCCTATGCTCACAGCCACTCCAGCTGGGTATTGCCACCCAGTCACTGGGGAACAGAGCCTGCAGGCTGGGTGAGGATGCCCGGAGTAGGTCTGGTGGAGGCTCTGGGAGTCACAGAGCAAGGAATCACACCTCAGTGATCATCTGCCCCAGCGGTGATGTTTTAGCATGCCTGCTTTAGCTTGCCAGCACCCTCTTTCCCAGGCATATGGGCACAGAAAAGTCATTTTTCAGTTCCTCCCCATGGTGGACAAACAGCTTAAGTCCAGCTCAAAGGATTAGAAGGTGGTGCTTAAAAAAAGAAAAATAACTGACACACACATGGAGAGTCTGAAAGACCAGAGATAGTGCCAGGAACAGCCCGCAGTGAGGGGAAGGGTCTCACCTTCCAGACTCCAGCCCCAGCTTCAGCAACTTCTATCTACTCAGACTTCTTTGAAGAACCAGTGTGCCAATACATTAAAAATCCCTTCTTACAGTAAGCAACCTCTAAATAATTCTCGCACTTCTGTCTTCTAATATTGCTTCCTCTAAAACTCTACCCCTCAAGCCCATAAAACCAACAAACAAAATAAAACAAACACCACTTAAAAAAAATGCATTTTGAAATCCTACTAAAATCTGTTTTCTGTTATGCTAACCACTGGCTAGTCAACATCCTTCCCTCATTTTAAGGGGAGAAGCTGCCAAGTGGCCTTTAACTTGCCCAAACTACAGAGACTTTGTTACAGAGACACTCCCCTGCAAAAGACAAGTTCCAGCTGAGTGTTGGTATTTCACATTACGCCTGCATGTTAAACATTTTAAAATATATATGTCACTTAAGCTTTAAGCAATGTGCTAAAAAGCTTCTCCTTTATTAAAGCTTCAAAAAGACAGTATATTAGTACTGCTCATCTCTGCTTTTGCTGAAACAGGTGAAGTTACAGCTCACTTCCCATGTCCTTGGCCAGTATTCTCTATTGCACATTCAACTTCCATCTTATTGGTCAGATGTGTTGTTTTCAGCAGAAGCTCTGTCCCATTTGAGCAAGCCTCGTGTTTAAATGAGATGGGCTCCCATCAGCACCCATTTCCTCTCATCCCTTCTTGCTAATGGGGTAATGGATCTTCACAATTCCTGTAGTTCCATAACTATGGATACAGGATGTAGGACTTCCTCCTATTTTGAAACAGTGCCAGCTCATCTTGGAAGGTTAAAAAAATAATAATTAAAAAAAATCGCATGTTATTATATGAAGACTAATAAAAAGGCTATGCATCAGCATAACAAGCAATGTTTAACTCTTATAGTTCTGCTTGTGGGAGAAGTTATGCAAAGCCTCCTGGTGGTAAGCATCTGGAAGGCAAGAACATGCCAGCATGCTCTGAAGTGATAGCCCAGCTCCTGGCAGCTCCTCGCTTGCAGGAGAATCGGGCATGAACTCCAGACACTTAGCATTGCTTCTCCGTGTGTCAGCAGCTCTTGTGAACAGATCCAATTCATCCAGGCAAAGAGGACACACACCTTCCAACTGTACTTGAAGAAAGACACACAAGTTTCAGTCTACATATGTGGAGAATAAAATGCAACAAGGTAGACAGAATAGAACCATAGGAAGGTCCCTCAGGCACATCCTTGTTCAGTCATTTTATTTGCTAGAGTTGCTTTTATGACACAGAAGTACTCAAGGCTGTGGGCCCAGAAGAGGGACTACATAAGCCTTCCAAACTTCAGAGGCACAAGACAGGGATACTCCTACACATCCAAAGTCAGCTGAATGGAGCAAACACCAAAAAAAAAGTTCCTTTGAATTTATCTGTTATCAAATATACTCAATATTGCTGCAACTCAGCAGTTTGTGCAGATATGTCACAAAAGCCAGAATAGCATTCTCAGCTGCATTTCCAGTTCTCCTTCTCATCAGCACCTGAATTGGTATGTAGTGAATCCTGTTAGGGAGAGAGAAAAAAAAAAAAAAAAAAAAAAAAAAAAAAATCAAAGATAGAGATATCTTATGTGCCCACTTCCCCTTCAGTCCTTACTGGAAAAGAAGGATCAAAGAATCCAAACCCATCCTTTCACCCACATGGGCAGGTAGTATTATACAATCCCAGCACTACAATAGATATTTTACCAAGAGCTGCCCCACCACATTCCCTCTATGCAGTTCTCTCTCTCCTGTCACTACAAGCTTTATTTTGATTTATCTTGCTTAATAAGAAAGAATATCATCTCAATGCAAGCATCTCTCATCCTGGTTGCACAAGTCAGGCTTTGATAGAAATGGATTTTTCTTTACCTGGGTTATTAGTTGATGACGTCTCAGCTGTCTATAGAACTGCAACACAGAAGGATCAGCTTTCACTACTTTTGGATCAAAATCCAGAACACGGAGACCTGCAAGGCTACGGGCTCGGGAGAGGGCTACATATGCCTGCCCACTTTCAAAGACGCGAGATAAGGAGATTTCCACACAATCTAAAGACATGCCCTATCAAAGACATGGAGAAGTTTGTTAAAGAACAAAGAACACTGTGCTGTATCAACACTAACCTGCCCTGTAAGTCTGTCAAAGGCATCATCCTTGGCATATGGACTTGATAAAAAAAAAAAAAAAAAAAAGAAGTGTCTTGCTTAACTATGTAACTGATTAAAACATAGGGATCAGTAGAAAGAAAAGGACAGTTTTCCACTGTCATGGAATTGCTAGCAGACAGTAGGGTCCAAAGTCATTCCAGTGAGCCTCTCATTGTGTGAAGCTCCACAAATCCCATATAATCAACAGAGCAGGGAAAGAAGTCTTGCTGTTTTCACTCCCAGTAATTAACCGGAACAGCCACCAGCCTCTAAGCAGTCCTCAGGCAGACCAACTGAGACAGTTAGGCCTGGCAAGCCCTGTCTGCACCAAGAGACATCCCAGGAGGCAGCAGAATTTACAACGTAGCTCAGTTTAAGCAGTGGCATGGGAACAAACTCACGGGTCTAACACCAAGACACGTTTTTATCAAAGTGTATGAGGTCTTCTGGAAAGGTAAGAACTGTATTAGTTACGTTGAAAAAACTCACCACACATCACCAAAGGGGGATTTCAGCCCAAAGAGCACAGCTGTGACTCCTACAGCTTCCTCAGGTACACTGCAAGCCTCGAGGTCACTAATGCCAACTATCAGGGAAGCACTACCCTGATCAGCCCACAGAGGTAAATAATTCTGCTTAGAGTCTAACAACAACTATGCAGATGGTAGCACCCTTACGGAAACTCCAGCAGTATTGCTAGCCCATCCTTGATCCTATAGACAAGCATCATAAGCAGAAGAGATGCTGCCTTCTCTGCAGCTACACACACATATTCTAGAGGTCCCCCACAAGAGCCTTTCAGTTTTCCCTCCTGTTTTAAGCAACAATGCAAGCTCACCCAGGAAATAAGGCTTATGATGGTGTAAAAGTCTACAGACAGCTGTATAAGAACACCCACTTGACTCTTGTGAATGGAAATGGCCCATGCCAATTTTAAAGGCAACTGTTGACGACTCAGATGAACTCCTGACAGTCCTTTGAACACCCATTTCTCCATTTTGATGGCCTGTGTGACCCCGCAGAGAAACCTCACCTTAGGCAGCCCTGTAGGAATGGGAGCAGGAGAGAAACAAGGATGTATTCCTGACACTCAACAGCCAGAAAGACATAAGTCTAACACTTTTTTTTTCCCCCTGCCTTCCCCATAATAGTCTTTCATAACTTTTAGGGCTGCATTAAAGAAAGAAAATCCCACACAACAAAAAAAAAAAAAAAAAAAAACAAAAAAAAAACACCAACCACACAAAACACCAACACAAAAAAACAAACAAACAAATATACAACAAAAACCTAAATCCACACACAGTAAATAGGATGCCCCAAAATGGTGTTTGGGACCTACTTAAGCAGGAGAATTGAAGTCAGGTAATTTGTCAGTTGAGATGCAAAGAAAAATACATGTTGCAGGTAGAACATTATTCTCTGAGAAAAGCAAACAAACAAACCAACCAACCACCAAGACCTCCTTCAACAGAACATACAGGAATAACAACCAAGCATACACTTCTAGAGAATAAAGAGAAGCAAACATAAGAGGCCTTACAGATAGCTAGATAGCTACAGCTGATGCAGCACATGACATCACAGCTCATGAGAGCCACAATCCTCTCACTGCAGAGAAGACCTTCCTGCTTTCCATCAAATTATTCTTACCAAGCAGTAAATAAAATGAACAAGTCAGTCATCAATGATTTTTTGTTGTTGAAGAAAGGGGAGGAAAAAACAAAACAAGAGATCAAAAAATCTTACTTACCCTTTTGTTCACTTTCAAATCCTACAACGACTCCTCGTGCCCCATTCACCAGCCCTTGAGACACATCCAGATTCTTAGCTAGCATCACCTACAGAGAAGAAAAATTCCTAAATGCACTGGTTTTACAGCCTGTTCAGCCACCTGCAGCTAAGCTTCTAGCCAGGAAGGATAAGCAAACACCACATCATCCTGCTGCAGGATAGAGCACCTTCTCCAATTTGATTGAAATTATTTCACAGCCTTTCCTCCCTAGGATTCCCAACTACATCATTTTGCAGTACTGAACACTTGAGCTGCTTCTGTCCACAGCTGTGAGCTCAGATCCAGGGAATAGAGTCTCCTTCCCCAAACACCAAACAGCCAAAAAGTCATAGCAGTCACCACTGCCCACAAGACATGGGCCTGCATTCAAATCAAACTAATTCTCTCTCTGGATAAGATTCCAAGCAGAAAGGATACCAAGATTGGGATAGTCTTCTGTTGGCCTGACATGGCTGTTCTATACAGAATCTGCATTCTATATATTAACCTACACTACATCTATCTGCTATTCCTTTATTTTTCTTATGCCACTTGATCCACTGGTCTTTCATAAATGTATGTTCATACACTTACCTGAGCTCCAAGCTTTAGCTCAACTCTACCACCCACAGGACACTGAGCATCAATTAACTTCACTAGCATTGGGTCACTGTCCAAAGCCTCAAAAGTGTGCACTTCTCCTGTTAAGGAAAGAAAGACATAACAAATTGCAACTATTGAATGTATTCTACACAGCATTTCAGGAGGCTCTGCATTTATTTTTAAGAGCAATTCCTATTTTAATATCCATTCTGCTCTGCTGGTAGGACATCTTCACACAAACCTTGCCACATCTAACAGCAGAAAGCTCACCATTGCCTCTCTTGCCAGCATAACTCCCAGAGCACTAGAAGAACGGAGCATTCACCATTTTGAACATATGACCAATTTCACTTGCTGCCAACACTAGATCTCTGAAGAGGACTAAGAAAGAATCCTAGTGCCAGACAGGGAGGCAGAAATTAAACAGCCCTTAATTCAGGTCACGGCTGGATAAAGCACTGCCTTTCTGAGATGCTAGAGAAAAAAAAAGCAGAGGCATGAAAGCAATAAATGACTCTCCCTACCTCACAGCAAGCAAGGAGCTTGCTGTCTATTACACACCAAGAAGTAATAGTGTGGATTTTTAAGCAAAAAGCTGTGAAGTTTTTCCCTAGGCAGATCAACTCCAACACACACAGCCTGGACTAGTGCTGCTGTGCGTGACAGAACTCCAGTTCCTCATGACACCAGAGTATCCCCACTGCATCCACTCAGAGCTCAGCCCGAAGCCAGCAGTTTCCTCCCAGTAGTTCACCTGACAGCTGTTGCAAACATCTCTCATTAGTTAGTTCTACATCATCTTTATGGGTGCAGAGTCTTGTGGCCAGGATCCCATCACGCTCAGACCTGTTAGCAGCAGTCTGCATCAGCTGTCTGGTAACCTCCTCTGTGCACCTGGTAACCAGGAAAAGGGGATTATTATTTAAAGTGATCAGAAACAGGTTTTGAGCAGCAGTAACCTCCGCACAGCTGGATCAGGCTGTGCAAGCCCCAGGCCTCTAGAGAGAAGGACAGAGAAAGCTAACTACACAAAGTTGGAGAGTAGTGCAAGTGTGTGCCCCAGCCCTGCCCTGGCCATTACCAGCTTGGGACCCATTGAATTATTTTGTAGAAGTTGCAAAGAGGGTCCCCAGAGTAGCATATATGAAACATGCTTACATTAACTAAAGCATTTATAGCTATTGTCCCCAGCCACGCCTTCCTGACAGAGCCTGGAGAAGTAACAAACCCCTCTTTCCTCTGGTCCATCAGTAGGGAGCAGAAGTTACAAATAGACCCTCATTTCTCCTCACCTGCCTAAACGGACTGCACTCAGGAGTGAGATAAATGTCTTGTCAGTTTGCCGCCGCACTTCAGTCAGTTCCATGTTTATGTGGATGCATTTCCTCCAGCTTTTTGCCTGGAAAATCATTGTTTTGTTAAGAAAGAGGCAGAATTCAAGTATGAGAATGAGTTTAGGGACAGTTTCGCACCTGGAAGCAGAACTTGGTTTCTTCATTAGCCTTACAGACTGGGGGTAGCTGCAAGAAGTCCCCACAGATGATTAGTTGAATTCCTCCAAAAGGCTCATCCCGCTTTCTGATTGCCCTGAAAGGGAGGGAAGAGAGGGGAAATTCTGAGTGCCCTCCAGGACCTGGATATAGTCAGGTCTCAGAAGTTACTTCTTAGTCTGTCAGCATATTCAAGCATATACCACCTGCAGTAAAAGATTATTATCCTCAGCTATGTCAGAAGAGCTCAAATAATTAATCAATGCTATCACAAGACATAAAATCTGCTTTGCTTACCCACCCCAGATGTCATTACCAGTCTTGGTTCTTTGGTAGCTGTTGTACCACAGCTGCTTCTCTCTGCAAGAGAGAACTGCTGGTCACAGCATAAATAAACAGCTGGATTCTGGACTCAGTTCTATAGACAACACTTGGCTCCAGAAATAGAAACAGCAACCAGAACAGCCACAGCTAAGGAGCAGGGGACGTAATCAAAACCTATCTCAAGATAAAGATCTGCCCAGATGCTAGATATGATTTCATGCTTCCTTCCAGTCCCATGCCAGTAGTTGCCTTGTATCCAGGCACATAACCAGAGGAAGGAAACAGCCTGGAAATGTAGGGGTATTAATTTCTCTTAGCTGTTTGACCTGACGATCACTCACCTCGCCACTGCCTCCAGCCTGTCAAAGAACTTGCCATCCACCATGGAGATCTCGTCGATAATTAAGTGCTGGCAGGCCAGCCAGTGCTGGCGCACCCCAGGCCTCTCCGCCAGCTGAATACACTGTTCCAGCGGTGCCTTCCCAGAGCCGATCCCTGGCAGGGGAGAAAGCAGCAAACCTTCGAAGCTAATAACTGAAAGCTACGAGAAGCTCCTGCCTCTTTGGGAAGGGAGTGAGAGGTCCCAGCCCCTCGCTGTCAGGCAGACTATTACCTGCAAAGCTGTGGAGAGTGGTACCACCGATGTGGCACGCCGCCACTCCCGTGCTGGCGGTAGCGTAGGTGCTCTTCGGAGGGAGGGAGCCCACGATCTTCTTCAGCAGGAACGACTTCCCGGTCCCTTGGCGGAGGGAGAAGCAGCGGCTCAGCCGCAAGGCCCGAGGGCTTTACTCGGTGGCAGCCACCGCAGCCCCCCCTCACCTGCGCAGCCGGTGAAGAAGACGCTCTTCCCGCTCCGTACGGCGCCCAGCACCGCCTCCTGCTCCGCCGAGAGCCTCGCCGTGGGCCGCCGCTCCGTGCCGGGCACCTGCGGGGCGGGGGGCGGCGCGCCATGAACGGGGGCCGGACCGGGACCCTGGGCCACCCCCCTCACCCCGGGACTCACCTCCGCCGGGCGCTCCCTCCGCGCCAGCAGGTCCCGCTGCTGCAGCGGGCTGATGGCGGCGAAGGCCGGCGGCGGCCGGTCCAGCAGGCGGGAGCTGCGCGGCGCTTCCCGCGGCCCGGCGACCACCTTGAGCCGCAGGAGGCGGAGGAAGCGGCGCAGCGCGTCCGGGGGGCAGTCGGAGAGCAAGATTTGGGCGCCGCCCGGCCCCACCCGCACCGCCGCCCGCCCTTCGCCCGCGAACCGCGTGAAAAGCCGCACGGCATCCCCGGCCAGCGCGAAGCTCAGCGTCGCCGCCGTCGCCCCCCCGCCGACCACCCGCAGCACCGGCTGCCGCAGCTCGTTGCGGCCCAGCAGCACCAGCGCTCCCCGCATCACCCGGCGCCGCGGGGTCTGCCCCCCCGGCAGCGGCTGCTCCACGGCCACCGTGCAGCGCAGCTCCGCGGCCGCCATCCTGCCCCCGCCGCCGCACCGGCCGTTCAAACCCGCCGCACGCAGCCGCCGCCAATCAGCGACAGGGGCTTTAAGGCAGCGGCCAATAGGAAGCGGGAAGGAAAGCTGCCAGGGAGGCGGGGCGGAGCACCAGCCGGGCCAACCAGCAGCCTCGCGGGGGACCACGTGATGCGTTGCCAGGCTACGGGACGCCGCGTAGCCCGGCGGGGCCATGGCCGCCCGCCGCGGGGAGAAGGAGCCGCTGGACCCGGTGCGGCAGAACCAGCTCCTGTGCGAGCGGGTGCGGAAGGAGCTGCAGTGCCAGAGGCTGCACACGCAGTACAGCGTGAACCCGCTCCACCCCGGTGAGGCGGCGCGCCGGCGGCCCCACGGCCACAAAGGGGCGAGGCAGGCCTTGCAGCGAGCCGCAGGGCTGAGGGACGGCTCCTGGGGCCCGGCTGCGTGGGGCAGCGGCAGGTCCCGCACACTCAGTTGCGTGACCAGCAGCCGCACCCAAGAATGCCAGCAGTGGCTAGCGAGAGGGGTCAATCTGGAAGGAGCGACCAGTGGGCTTTTGCTTTGACTAAGGAACCAGTCTGCACCCTCAAAGACAGAATGGAGACGTGAGCAATCTGCTCAGATTAGATGGTGCCTTAGTAAACATGTAGAAGTGAGGCAACTATCTCGGATCTGGAATCCATGGATCCTAAGCGAACAACAGAGCTAAGATGGGGTAGAGAGCCCCAGTGCTACACTAAGTTTCTTCAGCCCCTGGGCTGATTTCTACCAGCCAATTCAGTCACAGAGTATCATAACCTGCTGAGATGGACAGGTGATATGAATAGATTCACTCAGGTCTAGCTTTTACAATAAAACAAACCAAAGGAAAATAATTTCCTGAAATTTGGCACTCTGCAGTCCAGCACTTGGGTGGGGTGGAACTTTGCTGTGAGGAACGCAGGCAGCATCCAGTAGACAGGCCGTTAGCATGCTTAACCCCCTTTCCCTTTCTAGGAAGTTGCTATTAGTCAGAACCCTCATTTTGTTCTGTTCACAGGCTGTTCTTCCTTTACAACTTCAGTGAAAGAGCTGGGCCCGGACCAGGGAATAATCAGAAAGAACACCTGAAATGATATATATCCTCTACCTGGCTGTGATGCTAAATTCACATTAATTTACCTACATCTTTTCCTTCCAGTTCACACGATCACCAGGAAACCTATGTCTTGGCATGATAATATAGAAGAGCCAGCAGATGGTAAGAAGTCTCAACAACTTGTGATAATTACATAAGAAAATGACTAGTAAGATTATAAAATTCCAATTAGTCTAAAAGATGACACACACATAAACACTCCTGTGACAATATAAGAAAGTTAAACTCATTCATGATTTTTCTTAAACATAAGACAGGGTTTTTTCCCACTTGAAGGCCCTTTCCCGTTACTTTTCATTATCAATACAAGCTTGCATTCATGCAATTATGGTTTTGGGGTTTTAGTTATCATACTATAAAATCCTGCTTGAGAATCTAAACCTCTTTCAGGGGAAACAAAAAAAAAAAAAATCTAGAAACATGTTTTATACATACGTGTTGCCAGTCATTGCAGATTCTACCTAACCACCACATAAGGTAAACTGCTAAAATAGCTGCTGAGTCTTGCTTTAGAGCACTAACAGCAACCCATATAGCAACTGCTCCCTTATTTCTAACACATCATTTTCATCTAAAAACCTTAATAGTCAGTTAAGGTTGGCCTGTTCTAGACAAGGATTAGGGGTGAAAGAAAACCAAAACAGGGAAAGGCAGCAGGTCTCAGGCAACTGAGAAAGATGAGAGCTCACATGGAGCACTGGTTGATAGCAGATGCAGTATAAGAAAACTAAGATGCTGCAATAGAGTAAACAGGGATGACAGAATTAACAGGACAGTATAGGCAGGCAAATCTTGAAACTTCATCACAATAAATCTGAGTAGAAATGTCACCCTGCATCCTCTTACCAGGTCATTTGTAGAAATACAGAGGTTGGCTTTCTTGCTATTGCTTGGACAGCGTTAGGATGTCCCATTCTAACACACATCCACAGGTGACTGATTTTTAAACATGTTTTCTCTCATTTGTGTTTGTGTCTCTTAAACCAACAGCCAAGTTTCTGAATCTTGTTCACCATGCAGCACTGGAGCCAACAAAGAAATATTCAGAGCCACAAACTGAAAGCCAAGAAATTGGCTGGAATACAACACCTTTGGTGAGTAGGGTGCTTAAGGACTCAGCTCATTGTAGGATTCAGAGAGGTTCACCCATCACACTGAGAGATATTCATGCAAGAAATTAATTTTGTGACAAACATGGAAAACAGGAATGACTAGGAATGAGCACAGCTGTTCATGGATAACAAGTTTTTAAAATTTACACCTAAGAGGACTCTTCACACTGACATAGGCTTGTGAACACAGAAACAGTAAACTTCCCCTGAGAAACTTGTATGCAAAGTATCTACAGTGACAGTCAGCCCCAAGCATATTGCCAAATACCACATATGTAGTCATGGCTGTTTATTAAAGCATTCAGCCATGAGAAATGATGTAGCGAGCAATGTGAAGTGACATGCATAAATACTGTGAAAGAAACGTGCTGCTGTACAGTATCTTTCAAACAAATCATAAGAACCATAAAATTAATGATCAGCAAAGTATACCCAAGGCAGAATATACCAGTGAGTAGTCATGTGGGGAAGTGTGAGGAGAAAAAGAAATCTTATTAACAAGCAGAAATATCAACTGTATATGACAAATAGCTGTGATAATGACTGACTTTAGATTAGTGTTTCGAGAAAGGCAAATGAGGGCCTAATCAATTTTGGTCTTTTACGAATAAAACTAAGATAAATAAGAAAATAAGACTGTCTTCTACAACTTTTCATATTACGCTTCAGGTAAACTAGTTACTCGTGACAAGGCTAGAGACAGACATCCCAGCAGGGCTTCACACTGTTAGATACGGGTGGTAGGATTAGACTGGGAAGAGGCAACTCAATTCATGTGTAGGGAAGTGAGTTAAATTTATAGAGTCAGGACTCATGATGCTGTTTCATATGTCAAGTTTTCCATTTCTACCAGGTTCTATCATAACACAGCAGCAAGCAGTATATTCTCAAATGAGTGGTACCCTGCTCGTTTTTCACTTGGGCATTTCTCGGCAGCAAGAACACCATGTGTCACTTCTCAGGAGGGGCTACTACTACTAATTCTACTAAAAGCTCATGACTATTAATCATTTTTCTTTCCCAGATTCCTATGGACCGTACTGATCGCAGACTGTACTTCCCATGCCGGAGAACAGAGATCACTAAATAAATGGCTGCCATGGGGCACGGGGAGGAACAGATTGGCAGTACAGTTAATGACATCTAAGGGCGTTAGGCCAGTCCGGTAGATTTCTGTCAAGAGAAGATAGCGAGAAAAGGCAATAGAGGACCTCAGTCTGTCCAGGTTTGCAGCCTGACCATAGTTACAGAAGTAAACCTATTTATAAGATTGCTGCATTTGTCTCACTGCTATATAAGCCCACTTATATAGCAAAAATACTTTAAAAAATACTTTAACATCTTGAAAGGCTTCAGAGTTCTTATTTTGACATTGACAACACGACCCAGAACTCAAGTTCACCAAGTACACGTCAACAGTAGCTGTGGAAAAAACTGTCAGAATGAAGGAAACAAAGGGCAGGCTTCAGCCACCATTCATAACACAGCTAAATGTGAATGAGACATTGTTCTGTGCAAACCATTTAATGCATTCACACACCAAATGTTTAAGAAGGAAACAATCCTTCACAAAACTGACAGCAAGAAGAAATTAGTGATAAGGCACTAGTCTCCACTGACTTTTTTTTTCTAGCCACTTGGAAACATCCAGCTTGTTCCATGGTTCGCTGCTTGATGACAGCAGAAACATCTTGCAACACGCAGAAACACATCTTGCAACACGCAGAAACACATCTTGCAACACGCAGAAACACAGGAAGCCCACTAGGGAGCACAGAACTCTTATCGCGCTCGGCTCTTCATTTTCTGCCTTGCTCTCTTTCCAGGTCTCTTCTGCAAAAAAAACGACAGATTCAGATCTTTATTTTCATGTCCTCAATCTTTGTTCTAGCTTTATAGCTTGGGGGGATACCAAGGAGAGGATATTTGTCAGTACCTCTGGAGAGGGAGGTTTTGGGACACAGATAGCAACAAACAGTACTTGTTAACTCCCCCACCTCGTTTCCCTGTTCAGACACCAAACTGCTGTCCTTAACTCTGCAACTGAATTATGTTCGGTTCCCAGAGACAGACACTGTCACTTCCAGGTGCTGGAGGCACGCACCATATACTCATTTCTCCCTCGCAGACCAGGGCTGGCTTCCTAGCCAACCAGGGTCATTTGAATGTGACATTTAACTTACGTTGAGAGCTTTTTTCCCTCCTTTTCCCGGGCCTTTGTTGTGAGCCACTTTTGACCGGAAGCTGGATACATCGTTAAAACTCTCCTTTGTGTTCCATTTTGAGCCCTTCTTCTTCCCACCAAAACCAAACTTCTGATTCTTGTATCGCCTTTTGGCATTTGGCCTGAAAAACAATCAAACAGCATCATTGCCTATACTCCTTTCCTCAGGAAGCTCTAAAGGCGGCACATGTATCTGCTGATAGACTCCCATCAGCCATCATAAACCTTTCCCCTCTTAATGAAGAGACAGAAATTAGCACATTTCAGTCTCCATTCCATTCTGACCACGGTCTTCCTCCTCTCTAGGGACAGAAAGCCACCTCAGACTTATTTTAATGAACATTAATCAGAACAGCTTTCTTGTTCCACAAAATGATCCACAAAAGACTGAAAAAATTAGAGATTCTGCATTTAAATACCACTCTTTTCTGGCCTCACCCCTTCTTTATCTGTTGACTTGCATTGCCTTTTTTATTCCCCTGAGAAGACGTCTGCTCTTCATCTAGAAAATCCAGCTTGTCAGAGAGACCTGCATGAGTGAAGACATAATAGTTGCTCAGCTACCACCACAGAAAATACAAATTTTCAGTCTAAGCAAGTAATAACAAGTCACCCTCACTGAAGAACAGCTACTTGGGAGGATTTTCACTGCCACTAGCATATGATTCTGCACCACAGCAGCCTTTCAAGCTCACTGTCCAGCACTACAGATTGACATCACACATCACACTGCCTTACACTGCTCACACGTCACTATTCCCATTACAAATATTCTCTCTTAGACAAGTTAACTTTACCTTTCTGGTATTTCTTGACTGCATTCAACATATTTTTTTTCTCCTTTTGTCTCCTCTGCAGAATCTCAATTTGCACCTGAGATCAGAAGCATAATGTTAGTGTTGTTCCCTGTAGTGTCCTGTCTTTTTTTTTTTTTTTTTTTTTTTTTTTTAAGGTATCCCATCTTTTTCTGTTTTTCTTCAAAGCAGCTAGACAGATTCCATACATTTTAGCCAGACTCCTGTGGTCTCACTTTCTAAACTCCTCACTCAGTCTCTAGATTGTCAGACAGGTCCCTTTTGTAGCTCCCCCTCACCTTCTTGCCATATTTTCTCATTGCACGGAGCTGTTTTGCTTTCTCAGACCTCTCCATTGCTTCCTGTTTACTCTTAAGCTTCTGTCGAATCTTATTAGGGGATAGAAAAGACAAAATTTATCAGTAACACAAAAGAAAATATGAGAATTTTACGATTGCTGTGAATTCCTGAAATCAATAATCAATGAGTGTAAAAACAAAAACATCTCTCAATCACATAATGCTTTATAAGACATAAAGTTGTTTCAACTTGAGGCTGGAACAGTTATTACAGAAACTTCTGAACTGATCCATAGCCAAAATCTGGTTAAAAAGACAAAACTCACAGAGATAAGACAAAGCCTTATAAGGGGCTCTAATGGAACTGCTAAACAAGAGTATCTTGTCACATCTCGTCAGTCTACTGTAGAAGACTTGATAGTTTCTTTCCTGTATTAAAAGTAAAGCACTGAAGAAGAGTCAACAATCCTTCAATGCCATAAAAAACATAGTTTTCATTCCTTCCTTGTTCATGAACATTTCTGTAAGGATGCTGCATTACAAGGGACTACAAAGATTTCAACACATATCTGCTGGATTCAGTCTGTGACTCCATTAAGTGATAAAAACTATGTTCTTCAAACAGAAGCCAGCAAAAGAAGGTAATGGTAACATGCAGGACTGACTTAAGCCTCAGAACAAGACAATTATTAATCTCCATCTTCTCTAAGACAATTAGCCATTAAAACAGTGACGAAGTCATACATGAACCTCCAAATTAAACTCCAGTTCATGTTTGTTTAACTTATACAATGTAGTATTATCTTCCAAAACTAAAATTCGGGTTTTGTTTTGAATAACAACCACAATCAAGAAGTAAGTTCATGAAATTATTTCCTACACTATCCTTGATAGATTAATTCAATAACACACCATTTAAAATCACAGAGAATCAAAACACACTAAGTATAAACAAAGGGTGATACTTTAAAGGGAAAAAGGATCATGTTAATGACACAGTTGACTCTTGACTTAGGCCAAAGAATATAAACACTGCCAACTTCACAACCATTGTCACACATATGGAGAAGTTGTCTCCATTTTTAATATTAAATACATTCAGGACATAATATAAACTGTGCTTTTCTACTTTATGTTCCAACCTACTATGGAAATCCCCACACTGCACTGAAATACCTAAAAAGGAAGAAATCTCCTGCCACAAATAAAATTTCAAAGACAGTCACAGAGGCATTTGTCAAACAGAGGAAGGCAAGTATTCACATATCACACCTTAAAGCTAACCCTTAACACAGGTTCAAAACAACACATAACACAGGAAAAAAAGCACGTACCTTCTGCATCTGTTGGTCTGATTTGGCCATCTCTGCAAAGTAATCATCTGGCCTTCTAGTAGGAATTTGCAGCTTACACAACTTAGGTAGGGCTTCCAGGACCGCTGCCTGAGCCTGCCGGTAACTGGGGAGACAGCACAGCACCAGCTCTGTCACTGGCTGCCGGGCATCTCACAGTGCTGACAGAAACTCTGCTCACACAAGTAAGCTGATACTGAGACCTAACTAGCATTGATCTAGAATTATATCAATATGCTGTGCTCTAAAGCATTCAGCACTACTAAAAGCAATTTAGGTACCAGTACAATATTAATGCCTCCATCTTGCATGCATACAATTATCTAGTTTTCAGTTACAGTTTTATATGTTGGATTATAAAATGCAAGGTAAAATAAGAGAACTGTAATGATACCAAAACAAATCCACAAAGAAAAAAATCCATATCCTGTGTTAAAGCTAGAGTTCAGCCATCAAGGAACTTTTTAAACAAGCTTTTCAGCAAAGGATGGAAGTCTGCTGCAAGGAGGGAAATTATTTCTAGTCACAAGACAAGTTAAATAAACTAGCATTAATTTCTAGTTATTCTGGAAAACGTTCAGGGCCATCAAATGTAATATACGTGGCTCAAGAGTGACCTGGCACTGGTGACAGCCAGCATGGCCGTTTGCAGCACACCTGTGAAACATGGCTCCAGGCACGCAGCAGTACGCCAAGACCCTGCATGAAATCTCCTTTTTTGAGACTTACAAGCTCATCTCTCTCTGGAAATCATTCTCAGGATCAACAGCATCTTTGTTTTCAGCACTCTGTGAGATGGGATCCACGACCTGGCCCAGAGTCACATCCAACCTTTCCACCCAATCCAGCTGCTGCCTGAATTCGGACAGGCACTGCCTCAGGCCGCCCTGGGAAGGAAGCACAGCTCCGCACACCACCGCACAGAACCGCCTGGCCCGGCTGGGTGTCCGGCTCTGCCCACGGGCTGCTCCTCCAAGGTCGTTGGGCGACACCCCGAGTCACCCCGGCAGCGCAGGAGCCCCATCCCCCCTCCCCACTCCCGACCCCCGCGGGGGCTCCTCTGCCCCGCACCGGGCGCTGGGGGGGGGGGTCCCGCCCCGCTCACCGCGTCGTTCCGTGGCTTCGGCCGCTCCTCCAGCACCACGTTGAGCCCCGGCTGAAGCTCGCCCCTCGAGAAGGCCGCTTGGAGCTGCGGGGAGCGCACGGTGAGGCCGCACGGTGAGGCCGCACGGTGAGGCCGCACGGTGAGGCCGCACGGTGAGGCCGCACGGTGAGGCCGCACGGTGAGGCCGCACGGTGAGGCCGCGCCGGAGCCCCGGGGTGGCACTACCCCGCGGCTGCTGCCGCGGGAGACCTCACCGCCGGGCCCGCACCCCGGCCCCGCCACCGCAGCCACGGGCTCACCTCCGAGTCTGAGAGGGAGGAATCCTCCGAGCCGGAGTCTGAGTCGGAGAAGGAGCCGCGCCGCGCCATGCTGCTGCCGCCACCGCCGCTTCCGGCCGCCCGTGCGCGCCGCCGCTGCTTCCGGGGGTGTGAGGGCCGCGGTTGCCACGGCGACCACGGCGGCAGCATGGCGACGGTGGCGGTGCAGCCCGTGGCCGTCTTCGGCTGCCGGCCGCGGGTCGCCGGCGGCGTCTGCTTTGTGGAGGACCAGGTCGTGCTGCACGCCGCGGGGGCGGGCTGCCTCCGGCTGCACCTCGAGCAGAAATGGCACAAGTTCATCCCAGGTGGCCGCGGCCCCGACCCCGCGCCCGGCCCCGGCCCCCGCCCGCCCTGACCCCTCTCCCCCCCCTTCCCCTCCGCAGGCACGGAGAAGAGCCGGGGCGTGCAGGCGCTGGCCGTCAGCCCCGACCGGCGGTACCTGGCCGTCTCGGAGACAGTAGCGGAGCAGCCAGTCCTGACGGTCTGCGAGCTGTCGGCGGGGTCGGCGCGGCGGCGGAGGACGCTGGCCGCCGCCAGGCTGCCGGCGCGGGAGGCGGTGTCCCTGGCCTTCTCCCCCGACTGCCGCTACCTGGCGGCCGCCGCGGCCCCCCCCGAGGGGCACCTCACCTTCTGGCTGTGGGAGAAGCAGCGGCTGATGGCGGCTGTCCGCATCGAGGCCCCGGGCTGCGGCGTTTGCCAGGTAACGGCCGCCGCCCTCACGGGCTTCGGGCCCGCGCCGGGCCCGTCCGGCACCCCCCGGCCTCGCCGGGGTACAAGGGTGCACACGCCGGCCTCCAGAACGGAGCTGGGCCTGCGCCTCTGCGGCTTATTTTTAACGGTTTTGATTCACGGTTGACTGGCTCTCAGGGAGCCTATTGCACTCCTTCAGGGAGGTGGATAAAAGGACCAAACTTCAGTTCAACCAGCACTGGGTACCAGGTAGAGCCTAAGTTCAGTCTGCAGGCTGTGTGCCCAGCACGCTTTCCCGTGGCCACATGGCTTCTATCCAGGGCAAGAGAGGGAAGAGGCGGCTCCCCAGTGTAGATTTTATATAGTCTGTGCAGCCTTTCCTGGCATGTGCTGTTGGCCTTCCTCAGCAATAGGACACTGGGCTTAATAAATTTTTGCTTTGACCCATAATGGACACGTCCGCATCTCTTGTATCACATTAAATCCTCTTCTATCACATGAGATCTATGGTATGGGGCCAGTACCACTTGCCAGTGAGTGTGCAATGTGTTCCCTGCAGAAACACTCATATATATTGGCTGTGCTCGGTACATGTAACATGCATCTCAGAAGCTCCTGGCATGCTCATGTGGTTTTTCCTTCCTGCAGTCTGTACTATGTGCAGATCGGAGGAGTAGCCCAGGAAGAGTGGCTGGGAGCCCCTGGTTATTTCTTAGTCTCTTCAATATTCCTATACGTTTCTGTGAACCTTCTTCCCTTGTTTGTTTTCCTCTATTTGGTAATTGAAAGTCTTCAAAACAGGTATAATACTTGCTTGTTTATGAACATAGTTGTATAAAATAATTTTTTTGTTCCATAGGTGAGCTTTAGTCCTCAAGACAACACACAGGTTTGTATCACTGGAAATGGCTTTTTTAAACTTTTTAAGTACAGTGAAGGAACTTTGAAGCAGATGAATTTACAAAAGGGAGAGCCACAAAACTACTTGTGCCATGCCTGGTTGTCTAAGGAGGAAGTTATATGTGGCACTGACACAGGCAAGCTTATCTTGTTTGAAACTGGAAAACTGCACTGGGAGACAAGTGTAGACTACAAAAAACCACCCAGGGAACTAGAAGATGTAACAACAAATGAATATGAGAGGTAAATCTTTTAAATACTATTGCTAATAGTTTCATGTTTGTGTATGCAGATTAGTTGCAGACCATTCACTTATTTCCTTCTTGGCCAGTTTACAAATGGGTTATAATATTTTGATTGCTGCTGATAAGAATTTTTTGTTTTGTCCTTCTTTATTAATTTCCTGCTTGTAGTTCTGATGTCTTTTGTGGACTGGCCTCTGAAGATAATTGTTCACAACAGGATTCATTGCCTCAAATATCTGCAGTTGCAGCTTATTCCAAAGGCTTTGCGTGCTCATGTAGCCCAGGAGTTGTCCTTCTGTTTGAGAAGACCAAGGAAAAGGAAGTCTACAAGGAGAGTCAAGAAATCTGGGTGGGAAGAAAAAAGCTTTTCCAAGCAATTATGCAGCAGAGGGCTGTTTAGAAGGGTGGGAGTGCTTCTGATTCAGCTATTATTAATAATTTTTAGCACATCTCTAAATTACATTGTAAGCATTAGCTAGTTCCTGGTGATGTCGAAAGGGAGGGAGTTGTCAGAGGTCACACTTAAAGTCAGTGGCAGATGTCCTTTTGCAAGGTAGATCTTCATGCTCACACATGTAAAATGTACTTTGAGGCTGCTAAACTCCAGGAAACCTTTAAGAAACTTCACGGAGACTTTTGGAGCTAAGAAGTAGTCTATGTCAGTTTTGAAGAACTAGGCTGCTAGTTTTTTTCCAAGGCAAAGTTTTTCTCCCCTCAGCTATTATAGCTGTCATGGGACTTGTGCACTCTTGCTCTTAAGTAATCTAGTAAGATTTCTAACTTCTATAGCGAGCTGTATGCATTGGCTTACTGCAATCTCTGGATAAGAACATTTAACTCTGATGAGTGGGTCACACCTTCATACTCTGGGCCTAAAAGGTCAGATCTGCCCTCTGCATGAGACCCTGTAATAAGACCGTTACCAACCTGAGTGATACACTGTAAAGAACTGTTATTCTGAGATCACAGTTTTCAGGCAGTTTTCATTCAGACACTTGCTAGGTTTTTTTCTCAATGTTTTCTGCTGAAAAATGTTTTCATTTATGTTTAATGCAGTACTTAAGATTACTACTGAAATGTCCTCTGATGCTTTCTTCAGCTGTAATGCTATAGATACTGTTAGGTTATCTTATGTACTATTAAATATCCAAGTTGTCGTACTGATATTATGAATATGCTTATTAGAGTAGCATTACAGCAAAAGTTTGTGTGTGTGTACACGCCTACTACTAATACATGGAGACTTGGAATATCCCATGGGTTTCATTTCTTGTGCAGCTTCCTCAGGACCTGTTCAGCAGTGAGCCAAAAAAGTCAGGCAGACAGGACATTATATGTATATGCTTCAGTCCCTCTGAGGAAATGATGGTCGTTAACACAAATAAAAGTCAGCTTTACATGTTTACTATGCTCTCCACTGATCTTATGAAGGTGAGTAAACTTATCACATTCCACAGACAACATGTCCAGTAAGGGGTGTATTGTTATGGCACAGGCTATTCAGTGTCACTTTCAATGATTCATTCTCACAAATCTATGAAATAGCATCTGATATGAAATGCTCTGCATGCTTCTGAGAGCTGTATTTCAGTAGCCCCTTGTTCAAACATCCCTCTATATGAATACCTGATGTTATGCAGCAGAATGATAGAGGACACTGTTAAGACTGTTTAAGGGTGTGTGTCACTGTTGAACTACTTAAGTAAGGCTTTAACAGAGAGATTTTTGCTGTAACTAGTCGTTATGCCCCAATGTAATAGCAGAAACTTTAATGCAACAATAAAGCTGAAACAGCCATGGGAACTCATGTTACTCATGTTACTCTAGAATAATAGTTGTTGAAGTCCAAGTTAGAAGTGAAACCTCCTTGTGAAGGACAAACATAATGAAAAACATTCCCTACTCTAAAGGAATTAAATAGTACAAAGACAAATGTATTATCATTAAATAGATTTGTATGGAGTTACATAGCCTGTGTACAAGCGTAAGGAAAGATCTTTACAGGAAGGGGTTTTGTAATTAAGGGTCCTTTTTCTGCATGCAGCCTAAAATTTTATTGGTGCTTCATTTCCAGCATGTACTAACTAAACATCCTGGTTAAGTTACTTATCACTCAGCACTTGATTATTTTTCAATATCTGCCTGACCAGATGGTTTTAACTGAATTCTCGCAGGTCCAGTTTTAATTATTTACTTAACTTGCATTTCTTTGGTCACTTGTAATTATGTTCTGCTCTCACTAGTGTATGAGAACTATGGAGCATGAATCTTCCCTGCATCACTTTTCTTGATTATTAATTATAAAGTTAAAACTGATTCTAACATTGTTATATTCATACTGGTGCAGTGAGAGGATTAAGTGGTTTCCTCAAATCTATTTAGTTACTGTATGCAAAGAGCTATGATAGATTTCTTACCTGACTTACTGCCTGCAGTGAAATATCTGATTTTTTTTACATTCTCATTGCTTCTCAGAAGAAGACAGCTTATTTTGCATATCTGAATTTCCCATTGCATTCTGCTTCAATCACTGGTCTGGACATCTGTATTTGGAAACCCATTCTTGCGACTTGTTCCCTGGATAGATCTGTCCGCATCTGGAATTACAAGACAAAGTAAAGAGCTGTTTGTGTTTGTTATTACCTCTTGCTTTTTTGTATATTGTATTTAGCAGGCAACAGCAGCAATCTTGTATGAATGAGAGTGTTGTTCTGGTAAAATTCTTGTGTGGTGTGGGATGTAAATGGTCTTACTGACATGATTTGGGGAGTGTAAATATGCAGTGCTTTAAAACCCATGCCAAAAGAATCCAGAGCCTTCTCTATTAACCCATATTTGCATCAGACTTCTCATGTGTGTCAGAAAAAAAAATCTTCAGGAATGTTTCATTCAGCTTTGTCTTAAGATACTGTTGTCCCATCTCCTGCTTCATAACTACAGTCCCTAAGCAAAATGACTCCAGCTTTTAAGGTTCTATGGAGGGGAGAGGTGGAGAAAAACAACTCTCAGAAGAGAAGTTTGTGTAGGTTTGCAATCAGCAGTTCATTTAGCTTCTTCATTATATTACAGCAAACAAGTATGCACCCTTGCACCTTCCACAACTCCTCTGTGAAGCAGAAAGTTCAGATTTGCCTTTGTTTCCTGTAACATCTGTGTGATCATTACTTAACTGAATGACAACACATTTCCTCAAGGACAAGGCAGAGTCAGACTGTAGCTGCAAGTGTCCTTGCCGAGCCAGATAATGTCCAGTCAGGCATGCATAGGGAGTTTGTACTATTCCATACTGCTCAATGGTTTTCTCTTTCAGCACTTTGGAGCTGTGTAAGGAATATCGGGAGGAGGCATACGCAGTATCACTTCATCCCACTGGCCTTTTCTGTTTGGTTGGGTTTTCTGATAAACTGCGATTTATAAGTCTACTGTATGAGGACATGCATGTTTTCAAGGAGTTTTCTGTGAGAAAGTGTAGAGAGGTAAGAAGTGATGTAAAACTGAAATTGGGGAGTTGCAGGGAGCAGAGTGGTGAAGAACATGAAGGAAGATAGAAATCTCTCCAATAGATTCTAGTAGGATTTAGGTTATCAAAGCATAGAGAAAAGGATTCCGACTATCAGAAAATAAGCCTTGAGACTGATGCATAACTGTGGACCTGGGAAGCAGCAGAAGGGGTAGTTCGCTCAGAAATACTGAAGGACTGAATTTTACAGGGGAAACCACCAGTTAAGAAAGGAGTAAGAGGCTAATTATGTTATGGAGTTTTCTTTTTGTGTAACATTCTGATATCAGATGATGTCATTGGAATTCAATGCATGAATGTTCTTACCTACTGCATCTACAGTAAAGGGTTGTTATGTTCTTTTTGCAGTGCTCATTCAGTAATGGTGGCCATCTTTTTGCTGCAGTTAATGGAAATGTGATTCAAATTTATTCCAGCATCACCTTGGAGAAAATTAATAATCTGAAAGGGCATAGTGGGAAGGTTAGTAAACAAATCCTATACTGTACAACTCATTAAAGTATGAACTAGTTGGTAAGATGCATTTTGAAAAGGTAAAGTGTGATTTTGGATTAGAAATGGGCCCAAAAATTTAAAATAGAAATACAGAAGCCAATGTATGTATGCACTAGATACATCTAAAGAGTCTGTCCTTAAATTGAAGGTGAATGATTGCAGGCAGCTGAACCAGGAAAAATATCTCAGTAATAAATTATAAAAATAAAACGTGCTACACACTATTGAAATTAACTTTTTCTTGACAACATGTTCATAAAGTAGTTCTTACTGATTTTTTTTATTTTTTTTTTTTAAATGCTGAAGTGGAATTAGTTGAGAAACATCTAGGGTTTTTCAAGCAAGACTTAGAAGTATGATTCCAAAGTTGACATGGACTTACCAGTAAAATGACTCCATGCTGTATGTCTGTAACCTACACATCGGGCTCGTTGGTATGTTTTGCTTTTGCCAGATACATGCAGTTAAATGGAGTGCAGATGATACTAAATTTGTTTCCTGTGACACACATGGTGCTGTGTATGAGTGGAACTTGTTGACAGGCAAAAGGGAGTCAGAGTGTGTGCTCAAGTCCTGCATCTACAGCAGCATTGCCCTGTCTTCTGATGCCAAAATCATCTTTGCTGTTGGATCTGACCAAACTCTCAAAGAAATTTCAGAGTCTTCGGTGAGCTAACAAGCACTCAGGGATTTTGCTAAATTCTCTGGGTCAGGTACTATACTAGCGCTTCGGTTTCTTTATCATTCATTTGGTAAGTAGGAATCAGTCTGGTTTAGATAGCTGAGCTATTTACTGACACTTTTCTTATGTTTTTATGTCCTTCACTGTGAAACCTGGAATTTTGTTGTAGTTTTGTATTTTTATAACTTTACTTGGATTTACCTAGAAATCTTCTAATCCAGCTAACAAACTAACTTGGAAATAATGTATCAGCTGTTTTGCTGAAATAAAAGCATATTGAATCTACCACTGTAAGCTGCAAGCATTTTTTTTTTTGTCCAGAAAAGTAGTAAATTGTATGTGATAACCATTACATCTTTCAGAAGTGCTCAATGTGTGGAACTTGGCTTGAAATTTGAAGAGTGCGTATCTCTAAAGCTTAATACTAATTAATGTTCATGGCTTTATTCCTATAGGCATGTAGATTCTTTTAACTGCATTCTTTGCTGCAGGCAGAGGCATGACAATTGCTCATGCAATAAGTAATTAAATAGTATTGGGGAACTTAATGTAATGGAGTGGAGGGTTTTGTGGGGGATTTTTTTTCTGTTTTGTTTTGGTTTTTTCTTTAGATCCAGCTGGAAGTGCCTGCTTTTGGTGTTGTTTATACTGCAGTGGCTGTTTCTCATTCTGGGCACATAGTATTTGTTGGTACATCTCTGGGGACAATCCGAGCTATGAAGTACCCGTTACCTTTGACGAGGGATTTCAGCGAGTATCAGGCCCATGCAGGTGCTGTTACAAAGGTAACGTACTTTCTTTTCCCTGTGATACCAGCTGCACATGTTTCCTATAGCACCGATTCTCCTTCCCATTTCATAGCATATGTTAACGTAAGGTTGAGCCTGCATGTGGAGGATGAATGTTACAGCATTCATAGAAGTCCTGTCTCTAGAAATAGTTGTTACTGGATAAGCTGTTGGTGGCTAAAAAGTGACTTGCACCAGGATATGTAACATGGCATATCCCTGATGGAGAACTTTGATATAGCTCTTTCTGGAAAGAGGAAGATAAAGTTATGCAGGCTTGAAAAATCTCTTGTAAGAGTGGAAGGAGGAATGAGATAAAAGTATTCAGCAACTTGCTGCCAGGGTAGAGAGCAGAAGAGATCGCAGTGCTGGTCTGCTAACCAGAGTGTCTTTCTAAAAAGCTAATGAACAGCATCAGAAAGGTGGGGATATGGTGAGTAGAGCCTGCAACCATGGAACTTTTCAGTGCACTTTCTCCAGGAAGCCACATGTTCCGTCTTGTTAAAACTGCTTGTAATTTTGGCATTTTAAGTATCACTGTCAAATACAGCACCTTGACTCAAAGCTGCCCAGTCCAGAATTAGTCTATGAATTTCAGTTACTGGAACTCTATTTTCACCTCGCTCATAAGCTGTGTCAATTCCCAGGTACTCTATGCCAGGCCATGCCCAGTCACAGGGGAGGTGACAGCAGTTATTGCTAGATAGTTCTTGGTGAGCTTATTTGCAGATTCAAAAGAAGATGTTTAGCCATCTGTTGTTCAAACAACTTCTCAACTAAAAAAGTTAGAGACTTTGTAATTGTCATATAAATTGCCTGTCTGTGCTACAACAGTCTAGAAGGTCTTTTCTGTTCTAGGTTTTTAAAAATCTTCCTACAGCTTTGAGAGCAGAAGTGGATCCAGTGTCTTCTTTACATGTTCTTCTTTACTTTCCTTTCCCCTGTTGTCTGGACCAGGGTGGAGCAAGAGTAGAGAACATAGTAAAAATGTTGGTAGTGGGGATATATTAATATTTCCACTGACTTTCTGTGGTAGAAATGGCAGGGAGTGTGAGTGGGGAGAAAAATCTGGTACAAAATCAAACTGTGTCTCCATTTTTCCTTGTCTCTACTGTTATTTTGTTGCCTCTTCCTTCGAAGATGTCCATAACAAATGATGACCTATTTCTGCTGACTGCCTCAGAGGACGGCTCTATATTTATCTGGAAAGTGTATGATAAAGGAGGTGGGATACTGAAATGGGAAAAGGAGGTTGAGTATGCTGAGGAAGTGCTGATCACGAGAGCAGATATAGAAGAGAAGGTAGGAGGAGCAACTTGTGAACATTAACTGTAGGATTCCTAGTGTATAGCTTATGTATTACATTTGCGTGATGTTTGTGACTAGCTGTTCCTATATGGCCTTCTGTTTAAGAGGGCTTGCATGGCTTTTGTCATAAAAAGAGGTTACAGCAAGTAGCTGCAGTTGCTTGTTAATATGGAAACTGCATTGTATGAACAGTGGGTGTGGAGAAAAGTTTAGGCTTTTCTCTAGTACTTTCCCCAATCCTTTGAAAACAGTTTTATTGGAGTAGAGAAGTCAGAAGCTGCATTTCTGTAAACCATCTTGTAAGATAACAAAGGAACCTTACTTTTGGAACTGCTTCTTGGTCTGTCTGAAAATCCTCTGCAAAGGCTGTCTTTCATAAATATATGCATGTAAATAAAACATTGTTAACAAGCTGTTGCTAATGGCAAATAATCTCTCTGTTAAAACTATCTTCTCATCCATGTCTTAACAGAATCAGGAAATGTTAGATCTGCAGATTCGTGTGAAAGAGCTACAGACAGAAAATGATTACCAGCTACATCTCAAGGACCTATACTGTAATGAAAAAATAAAGGAATTAGAAGAGAATTTCACTCGGGAAATAAGCTCCCTTAAAACCAAACACCAGGTATGATTCATATTGGAGAACCAAATACCAAGAAATCTTTCACCGAAGAGTTGAATTCAAGTTTGTATTATATATGTATGAATGCCATAAAGCATCTGAAAAATTAAGCATTTCTTTCCAATAAAGATGTTCTTGATACTTGTAAAGCATGAAGCTACCTTTGAGTCAAGTATCTTGTAAATACAAGAGGTTGCAAGAGTTCTCCTAGGTAGCCTGTAAGTATCTTCACATAAAAACAATTACAGCAATAAATGTTGCCCGAGTCCAAGGATCAGTAAGCTGTATCACCCTTCAGTAGAAAGGGGACCATGCCTTAAAAGCTCTATCACATAAGGTTAAGGCGCTGCAGGGTCCAACAATTACTCTTCTAAATGCTGCCTTTTTTATGCCCTGGCCATATAAAATAGAAAGTAAAATATATTTCTGTTCATGTGTTCATTGATTTTTCTGTGGTCATGAAGCAGGACTTCCCTGAAAGGCAAAAGCCACGATAATTCTTCCCAGTGTCTTATTTATCTGTGTGTATTAATTCTATTCTGTCCATCTGTCTGGTGCACACACCAACTGGACGCTTTTTAGAGTTAGAAGGCAAGTGATCCAATAGCAACTTCTCTGGCAGTTAGATGGCTTGAAATGAGAGATTACATATCACATGATTCAATTCTGTCAATGTCATGTTCTTTTCGAGCTTTTGGATGAATATTATCCTGCCCTGGTGATTTGTTACTGCTTATTTTGCTGAGTTGTACATAGTCCTTTCAAGCAGCATCTCAGTTTGATTCCACATAAAGAAGGACTCAAGTATGAAAGCTTGCCAAGTTACTTACGAATTTTATTGTTTTTTGGTCTTGTAATATTCAAGTGCTCCTTTTATACCTTTCTCTCTCTTGGCCCTACAAATGTTCTGGCAGGTTTCTGATTTTGATTTGTTTGAGGAAGTTTAATTATTCATTTTAATGCTTTCTTCCAAGTAGTTCCTCAGGCTTTTTGGCTTTTCTCATTGTGGTTTTTGCATTTGAAGTAACCTGAGCTTTAACCTTTCTGTTCTTCCTCATTTTTGTACAGCTTAACTTTTTACAAGAAAGCCATTTCACTACTTATAGATTCCTCTACCTGTGTTTTATCTGTGCTGGTTTTCTTCTGCAGTTCTTCAGGTCTTTTCATAGGTAGCACTTGACTGTAGAGTTATAATAATCTCAGCTACACTGAAACTTCTTTAGACTTGTTGATTATAGGTTTGCAGGCAAATGCCTTTGAAGGTGAATAAAAGTTTTCTAGGCCGGCAAGTTGTACTTCCTGTCCGAGTGTCAGTACATGTTAAGATTAAACTGAATGACAGATTTGGAGCGGCTTGGGGCTGACCTTTCTAGTTGTTGTGTCCAGCAGGTAAATGGAGTATTTCTGCTTATGCAAAACCCATACAGTTGTTACGAGAATAAAGCGAAAAAATTGTACCTATGGTGCAATTCCCAACTTTTCTGGGAAATTTGTCACTCATTTTCTTGTTTCAGTTCTTTGTGCTTTTTTAGAAGATTAAGTCATTTGTAGTGATAGTCAGACATTCCAAGCAAATGGCATTCAGAACTCAATTTTGCTTAGGTTTATGTCATTCGGTGCAAATGTCAGTGTTTTAGGACCTCAAGGTTCCTTCAAATGAGACAGGAAGCAGTTTTAACTTTAATATCTAGACAACAATTTGTGGAACTGCAAATTCTCCTCAAGCAGGCACACACAAAAAAGTGGACACTTTTGTAGCCTGTATTATATGAACTCCATTTGCTACTTTCCCTTAGCTTTCCATAGTAACTTGTAACAAACTAATCTCTGGGAAAACTTGGCCTGGTGACATGTGACATCTGAATTTTGGTGAGAGACTTTAAACATAGGTTCTGTTGTGTATGCGTTCCCCACCATGAGCAAGAGCATGAACAGTTTGAACACTGCTTTGCCTAGTTTCAAATTAAAATGTATTTTTCTTATTTTTTTTCCCAGATTTTACAGGCAGAGAAAGAAAAACAGGAGCTACAACACCAGTTTCAACTGTCTGAGCTGATGAATAAACAGGCCAGGGAGGTGCAACAGCTAGGTTAGACTATAAGAAGTGTTTGTAACTAAAATCTGGAAGAAGTGCATTAGATTCATAGCAAGTAATGTGACAGGGATTGACTACTAGAGTACGAGAAAAAATGCATGTATGTCATATAGGTATTTCAGACCAAACATTTGTCTAAACTGCACCACACACATGACCATGATGAGAATTTGCACATGGGCACTGTATCTTAGATGTTTGGGTTTCAAAATTAGTAATTTCTTCATTTATTTATAGCTCACTGTGCAAGAATAGTGAGGTCATACTGTTCAGCAAGGAGGCTGATGTACAACATTGGAAATACCTGGACCCCAGATTTGTAATCAAGATAAAACAGAAATACTGCAGATTAGTACCAAAAAGCAGGTCCACCCATAAATGAGTCCACTGCTTACTCATACTCTGTAACAGTTGTGCTTATACACCTCTGTCATGGTTGTCATCTCAAGGAAATGCCTAATTTAGCTGTTGTTCATTTGTTGTAATGGCAGAGTAGGAGATTTTGGTGTAGGTTTTAGACTTGTTCAAGCTGGAACAGAACAACATTCTGTCCTGATGCAGCAATCAAGGATATAGCAGAATTTTCAGAGACACAACAGAGAAAGGTGAATAACAGATTTGGAACAGGCATTATTAGTGAAGTGGGAAGTAAAAGGAAGAGCAGGAAACTCAAGAGATAGTTTTCTGATGTGAAATTTTGTATGGCCACTGAGTCTAAAACCCCTGTATATCTGATGAAGAAAGTGATGAAGTGCTTCTAGCGTAACTTAATTGCAACCAGCTGCCAAAAAGGCAATAGAGAATAAGACATTGATGACTGTAGAAGGGTAGAATACACCTCTCTTTTCTATTAGTTTTATCCGTTCCATATGTTTCCTGTTACCAGAATCTGACAGTAATCAGAAACTCTTAATGGAAAATGAGAAATACCAGGAGCTGCAAGTGAAATCCCAGAGGATGCAGGAGGAATATGAGAAACATTTGCACAGTTTGGAGGAAAGCAAAAGCAAGACTGTGAAGGAGCTAACAGAATATTATGAGGAAAAACTTAATGAGAAATCTGTTCTGCTGGAAGAGGTAGGAAACTTGATTTGCAGTTTGAATTATTGACTAAGTTTTTCTCCAACTGTGATAAAATGTTCCCTAGGACAGGAGAGGCTGGCTCCCTCCATGCAAATCCTAATCTGCCTGTGAACTTGGGGAAATATATTAACAGGTTGAATAGTAATGAGGAAACCCTAGCTGAGTTACCAACTTTTCTGGGCTTCATACCTTGAGTAAGTAACCTGCTAGGATAAATATCCTTGGGCATTCTCGGCTTCACCTCTCTTTCTCCTAGATCCAATAATTTCTGTTTATTAATGTGGGTTAGATGATACATTTACTATAATTGAAGAAAGAAAGATTCAATCACTTCGTTCCAGTGAAGAGATAACATTTCTAAAATGGTGATTTCCATTCCTGAGTCCCTGACGTTCCCACCTGCATAATTTGGGGAACAAAGAGAAATACCCTGTCTACTTCAAAAACTCCTGCACATTGAGGTCAAAGACTTGGCTTGAGAAAGGGCAGCCAGATACCTGATACTGATACTCATATATCTAAAGTCAATAAAATAAAGAATGTGAGGAATGAATGTGAGAAGAGAGGTGTATAGAGACTAATGCAAACCTGAGCAATTATTGGTCCTAATGCATCAGAAGCAGCAATTTTAAAATATCTCAGGTGTTACTCATGTTTGCATTTTCTGCAGCCAGAACAAGTTTGCTGATGTTAGTATTTGGTCCAGGTTCCTAACTTGAAGCATCCAAGACTTAAGAATAATTTTTTTCAAGAAAATTTTTTTTGTTTGTCTTAACAGTTTTTAAAGTTACTTTAACCCCCTAAGAAGTTAAGTTACCTTAAATGATATTGCTGCAATTGAAGAGTCCACTAAATATAGATCTTTCCAAGAGAAACACAGTTACAAATAAAGAATTATCTTCTTTATTGGTCTCTTACTGTTGTCTTCTCTGATGTTTGCTTTCCTTAACTGCAGGCAGAGGAGGATATGAAGCGGCAGCTTCAAGCCCATGAAGAAATTCAGAAACAAACTGAAGAAGACGAAGACCGAGAAATCCTGGAAATCAAAATCAAGTACGAGAGACGGCTCTTGGAAGAAAAGGAATCAAACCTGCAACTGAAAGGAGAAATAGGAGTCATGAATAAAAGGGTATCTCTTATTCTGTGATAGGACCAAACCTGCATGTGGAGACCTATAGCTGAGGATTGAATGTGATTACTGGCATGTCAGTTTAGTCTTAATTTAGTCTGTAAATATGTGGTATTTCATATGAGAATAATAGCCCCTTCTTACATCAGTTTGATTGTTTTAGAATATGTGGGCAAAAGAAGCAACTGTGTGCTGATTGTATTGCTGATATGATTAGAGATAGATGATAGAGGAGGTGTGTTTTTATTAGGACACTTTCTTTTATCTTACATAGTTTTAAATTATAAATAATAATACTGTTCATTCTGTGATGGGAAAGAAATGAACCTTTTCATTTTTGCAAGACCTAGTGTGTTTGCTAGAAAAATACTGCTACTTCATTTGATGCAATAAACACTATGTGTTTTGTGTGCATCATCATTTTTTATTGGTTTTACTAGGATTTTTAAGGAGACATAAAACCTTTCAGCTCTTTTATTGACTGGGTATGACATTTGCCTCGGGATATTAGAGAGACATTTTTTCTTTTCAGTCCCTTCAATATCTATCTGGAGACAGAGAGGTTCTCTTCCTTCATAGCCTCTATTATTATGGTACTGTCTTCAGTTTCATTGTCTTTTAGACACCAGGAATTTTTTCATGGGTCCTCACAGTTTGACCAGCACCATTCCTTGGTTCTGACTTTCTTGGCTTCACAGATCTTAGTATTGAGGCAGTGATTTTGAGGGTACCCAAGAGCTATGAACTAGGCACCCTTCGAGTCTACTTTTGATATCTTTAGAGATGTATGACAAATGATAACCTTAAAAAATTTCCCTGGCTTGAGTGTTATTTGAAGCTGATGTTTGGGTATAATATCCATACTCTTCTTGCTTCTGGATGCAAATTCCTTGATTCCTTGTAGTGCAGTGAGTATTCTGTCAGAGTATACAGAAAATGTAAAAATGGATATTCAACCCCTTTTTGTGTTACAGGTATTTAAGTGATGTGATGCTCCTTCATCATACCTCAGTTTGATATCCTTTTTCCCACACTGTCTACAAGGTATTTTGCAGAGTAGGATGGATAAGTAATGCACAGCTTTTGGAGACTATTCTTACTTGTTTGCCTCTCTAGCTGAACAGCTTGCAGAAAGAGCTCAAGGAGCGAAACGGGGACATTGAGGAAATGAGATTGGAACAGCAGAAGCTGCAAGGCATCATTAAGTCACTGGAGAATGACATCTTGGCACTGAAGACAGAAATTCAAGAGAGAGCTGACACTATCCAAGACAAGGTGAGAAACTGGACAATTGGCTGAAATCAAAGTCACCCTCCCTTAATTTAATACAGATATTTATTTTAATGATAGCATGTTGTGATAGTATCACATGACTGGAAACTCAGTTTTAACTTAAAGAATTTGCGATCTTTAGTTTGGGATTTTATTTTTTTGTTTACATTCTAAGCTTTTATTGGGGAGCTCAAGCTCAGGATGTTGAGTTTCTTGTCCCCTGTTCTGGGATCTGTAGATGGCTCTCTGCATTATTTGCCCTGTTCCTTCCCATTCAGTCTGTGTAGTTGTGCAATTGAAGTTCAGTCTTCCACTAGATCTGTGACTACTGTTTCTGCCTCTACCATATTTGTGCCTTGTCCCAGGGATCTGTTTGAGAGTCCTGTGTCTGATTCAGATCTCTGTACCTATTTGTCCCAGGAGAAGAATATATATGACCTAAAAAAGAAAAATCAGGAACTGGAAAAGTTCAAATTTGTACTGGATTACAGAATAGAGGAGTTTAAGAAGCAAATAGAGTCACGTGAAAATGATATTAAAACAATGAAGGAGCAGATCTGTGAGGTGAGTTAAACTCTCATTTGGCCTCTGCTACTAAGCCCTTTGTTTGAATACAAAGATGACTTGGCAAGTTCCATGGAAGACTCCACCCTGTTTGTTCCTTGACTTCTTTCAAGGATACATAGCACTGATTCAATATATTTACAGCTAATAAAAATATTTGCACACAGCAGCAGCCATTTAAGTTTCTATCACTTGCTACCAGTGATCAACACAGTTATTTAAGTTCCTGCTTCAGTATTTAATTCTAGACTCAGTGTAATACCAGGTTTGCTTAAAAACAGATCTTGTCCTTATGTGGTTGCCCTCCCCATACCCTGCAGAGTTTGCAAGACACTGCCTTTACTGATCTGGAGGAAGAGGGAGTGAACTTCTCTCAGAAAGCTGCAAATGTATACACACATAACTCTGTTTCAGGGTTAGTATGTAGACAAAATACTGTTCATCAGCTGATCCGTGGAAAATTTCCATGTAATCATACTTAGCTTGCAGCAAATTAATTGAGGCAACTTACTTATGATAGAAACTTACTATTATCTCTCCATAGATGTACCTTTAACTCAACCAAATTAGGACTATAGTGACATAGCTAATCAGTGACCTAATAGTTTTCATAAGTCTGTTTATTCAGAACAAAAGCCTTTTAAATAAAATGCAAACTAATGAACTATTTGTATGTACGTCAGACTAGCATGATGAAAGACCTGTTCTCTCTTCTGGTCACCATCTTATGCCAGTAAATGCTGTAGTATCCTTACTGCTTTTTCCCTGTGTCCTACATATGTAACCACAGCTTTTCGATGTATTTGTTTCTTTTCAGTATGAGGTTGCTCTTATCACACTTATTCTTTCCAGTATTGACTGTTAATTTCCATCTCACCCATTTTTATTCAGATGAAACAGTAAAGCTCCAGTTTAGCTCAAGGAAATTAAGGGGCATCATGTCACTTAAATGCCTGTAACTCAAAACGGAGTATCCATTTTTGTGTTTTCTGTATGTTGTGACAGAGGGCAGTATTGTTCCAAAATTGACATTTTTCGTGTTGTAATTCAACCTGAAGGGGGATCTACTCCAAGTCTGTATTTCCAGTCTGGTTTTCCTGTTACGTGTTGTTTTTTCATGTGTCCTTTTAGTCCTGATTTCCTCCTCCTGCTTCCTTTCAGATGGAAGGAGAGCTGGAACGATTCCACAAGGAGAGCACACAGTTGAAGCTGAACATCACACAACTGCAACAAAGACTAAAGGCAACTGATAGTGAGATGCACAGAGAGAGGCAGAAGGTATGGGGTACAACCGCTGTGCAGGTCCTACATATCAAAGTTTGTGGGGACAGGACACTGCAGAAGCATTAATCTGAGCAAACAGGTACTTCAGGGATACTGTGTCCAAGGGCCAGGAGTCTTTGAACAGTGGGGACAAAGACAGAAAGCTTCCAAGCCTGCAACCAGGTTAGAGAGTTGATATTTAAAAAAAAAATCCAGTTATTTATGTGTCAGTTTGTTCAATCAGTACATATTCTCCTGGGTTTAACAGAGCAGTGAGGCAAATGTTTAACTGACTACCCTTTCCTGCCCAAGCTTGAGATGTGGGGACACTTGGCCTAAACAGGAGCAGCATGTAGGCTACCACCTACAATGATATGTAGGCATTAGTCGTATGAAATGAAAGGTGGTCTTACCAACAGAGGAGACAAGGACCCCTTGTTTCACAACAAGCATGTCAGTCATGAGGGAGGAAAAGGGACTGCACGTGAAGGTGAAGGAGCTTAGCAGGCAGTGCAGGACAGATAGCGGAGCCTGGTAGAAACCAAGTGAGAATGAGAAGGCAATCTTGATGTGAAATCATCAAGCTATGCATGTATCTGGTATGTGCTTTGTCCCTTGCATGTTGTTTCTAAATAAGAATGTAGGTTGTTTGGGAAGGGACAGTGGGAGATAGCATTCCTGCTAATGAACAACTGGTTTTCAGACGAGATCTCTGGATGCTGGCACTTGCATTATCTAGTGCAAGTATTTTGGATTATTACTGCTAAAACTTATCACTGCTCTTCAACACGTAGTGCTTATATCCCCAGTGGAATTTTATTTTTTTAATTAAGGGAAGTAAAGTATATGAGAGCTTTCACCAGTTCTACTAGTCTTTCTAGGAAATTGCACATGATAAGAGTGCTCTGTTTAGCCAGTTAAGAATGTACCTACATCATTTTTGCAGAAACAAAATATGGAAACTCTCATCAAACGATTTAAAACAGATCTTCATAATTGCGTGGGCTTCATTCAGGATTCAAAAAAAATGAAGGATGGGATCCGTGAGCTCTACAGCAAGTACGTGCAACAATCAGACTTGGTGAGTCAGGGCCTTTGCCTTCTTCTTGCAGGTTAACTTCTCTGGTAGTGTAATTACTGAGGCAACATGCTGTGCCCCCTCAGGTGGAGACTGAAGCAGCAGACACAGATTTGCAGCAGGAGTACATGAGACAGCGAGAGTATCTTGAGAGGAATTTGGCAGCTTTAAAAAAGAAGGTGGTGAAGGATCAGGAAATCCACCAAGCTGCTTACATGCGCATCGTGCAGGTAATAAGCCTTTTTCCTTGTGGTATGGAGAGGGGGAAAAGGAAGCAGCTGCACAAAAAAGACTTTATTAGCCTTATCACTATGGTTTCTTAGGACTTTGAAACAGTTTTGGTTTGCTTCCTTGCCAGAAATTTCTAAGTGTTTCAGGTGCTTCCATTCAAGGTAATATTAATTGAGCTACTAAAGTTCTATAATTTTCTGTACAGAAAGAGCAAGATATCTGAAGTCAGAAATTGCTGCTGTTTTGTGGATACGTTTGTTTATCTCCCACTCTAATGTAAAAGGAAATAGGGGACCTTTGCTGTCTGGATATTTTTTAAGCAATTAGTGTACTTATTTTTTATTTCAAACTGTTTATAATTGCCATCATAGTCAATTTGCTCCTGTCTGAGTGACAAGCTGTACTTGCTGTGTGGTAGTGTTTAGGAAGTAAGTTTGGAGGAAGAAAAAAAAAAACTAAAACCTTTCTTTAGTTTCTTTAGCCACATAGTCCCACACTTACTGGTCTGAATTCAGAACTTTCTGCTTTTCACATCCAGGTTTTTCAAGGAAGTTCAAAAACGCATGACGAATGTGCCTATTTGTACCAAGATCTCTTGCTCAGAATCTTTGTTTCTTACAAGGCAAGGCAAACTTGTGACTGTGGGGGCCAAAGGTACAATTCATTTTCATCTAGAGTGAAAAGATCTAAAGCCCCACAGCAAATATCCTAGGAAGACAGCTCTTTTACAGTCTCTTCTTACCATGATCTCCTTCTGCTCAGTCAGCATTTCCTTTTCCCCTCACTAGCCCTTTCTTCATTGTTACTTTATTATGCTTCTTCAGGATCATTAGACTTCAGTCCCCTCCTAAGTCATCTGTTCTTTGCTATTTATTTATAGTCCTTCTTCAGAACTAGGCAGCAATTATCTTCTTCCCTGACCCTTTTTTAATTTTTTGACTCCTTCTGTGAGTTAGAGGTTTCCTTTGGCACAGAAGGAGATGGCTTCAGAAAATAACCTGAAGAATTTCCTTGCCGGAATATAGTGACAGATGGTGCTCATAATGATAATACTTGATGTCTTGGATCAGTAAACCTAACATGAAATGATGATTAAAACCAAATTAATAAAACATCTGGAAGATGAAGATATTAAAGGTTCTAACCAGCCTGGTTTCTTCAAAGAAAAAGCATTTCTCTGAAGTCTGGTAGATTAATGAGACTTTACAGCCAGGAGGAATTATCAAGGTCTTCCAGTTCTTCATAGGGGGATTTTAAGACTAGTTTAGACAAACTCCTGTCAGGACTTGCTTTGAAAAAGTAAATGACATCTTGGAGGCCTTCTAGCTCTGTATTTCTATTATTTCTCAGCTGTGCTTACTTTTTCAGAGCTTTGCATTCCTCTTTGAGTGACTATTCATAGGTACATTACACTAGTGACTGCTGCAACAGATGATTAGAACTGTCAAGATAATTTTAATTATTCTTACTAGTTGGCAAGTTGTGTGTTGTTAGACTCTTAGTTTTCTCTCCAGCCCTCTGTATTTGTAATGGCTTCTCTGGTCACTGATATACATAAGAACAGACACACTGAATAATCTTGAAGTAATGCTGCTTGAACTGAAGCATGTATAGGATGATCTTTTCTATAATATGTCCTACCTGTCTCTGACAGTCATCACTGTAGGGGCTTCCTGGGCTGTAGATTGCATCCAGACATCATATGCAGTTGTACCCGATGGCCTTATCCTCCATGTGTTCGATCAACCCCTTTTCTGAAACAATTGGTACTTTGCCACAACATCCCATGACAATGAGTTTTACTATGAACCTTTATTTTAATCCATTGCAATATCACTGCATAGCAGTGCAAGTGTTTTGTCAGAATGCAAAGATTGAATTAAAGGCTAATCTCTCTGGATAGCATGCCTCTTCAGAAAAATATTATCAGTATCAACCAGCAGCCTCTTAGAACCCAGGAAACCAGACAAGACATTTCTACATAGCCCATTTTGCCTCACACAATATACTATGTATTATACTGTCTAATAGACCAAAAGCAAGATCTTAATTTGATAGCAGCATTCAAGCATTTGGAGTGAATTTACAAAGACATTCGTGACTAAAGTAGTTCATGACTAAAGTGTACACCTAAACAGAAATTTTGTGACCTAACCCTGAAAGCTGGTCAAAAGAAAATTACCTTGACTCATTCTTGGAAGTTATCCTCTTCATGTATTCCTTTCAGGATAAAGCTCTGGGATAAATGCATAGCAGTCAAATTTAATCTGTGTTCAATGACTTGAATTAAGCAAGTCAGAGTCAACAAAATACTGTGGTTTCAAAGCAGGCTGCCTGAGCTCACCAACCTGTGCTGCTTTTAGAGTGCAACACAACCACTGCAAGAACAACAGTTCTTGTCCAACAAGTTCAGACCTTAAGGCATCACACAGTCTTCCTCCAGTCAGTGACTTTCAGCTGAGGGGAAACTAAAGCACAGTTGGTGTACTTGTCTTAGTGTGAAGTATTGAGACTCTTGCCACACACATACACCTTGAGTTATTGCTGCCAACTTGAACTCCTTGAGAACATCTATATACAGATAATTGCTGTAAGCATTGCATTTTGCTCCTGTTTTCTGGTGTGTGGTGCCAATACTTTATAAATATACTGTACAGAACCCAAACGTATGCCTTGCATAAATCTCATGACAATTTAATTATCTCTACCAACCAAAATTACAATTTTTAAAAAAATCAAAATTTGAAGACACCTTTTTCGTAGGAAAACATCATTAACCCTTGTTCTTATTTCCTGTTGTTTTAGTGGGTTCCCTATTGCTTGAGACTGGTATTATGTGAGGTACCCAAAGCATGCCTAAAGGCCATTTGTCTTTTTAAAATATTTCCATTTATGATGAAGTTCCAGGGGTTGGAATGGTGCCATGCTCCAACACTTCTAAAAAAACACCACAGGTAGCTGAAATCATTGCTATTCTTGAGTATAATGGCAGCTGTTTAACATTTGCACTAGCTGTTGATGTGATAAGGTATTTCAGTGTCTTTGTAAGAGGCAAATATACAGTTCCACTTCTCTTGATTTGAGAAAATAAATATTTAGTTAATGGTGCTCCTGTTTCTGAATCATGAGCAACAGTTTCATCACCCTTTATGAGTATTATCCCATACTGGTTTTGCTGAAGTCTTTGAATCAGTCACAACAATGGATAAAGTACATTCACTTGTACTTTCACAACTCCTGCAGCAAGATGCTTTATGGTAGGTTATTACAAAAATTAGAGGATTGAACTTCTATGGGTTGAAAACTGACTAAAAAAATAACAGAAGATGGATACATGGCTAACTTTTCCTCATAACAGCATGTTAGCAGTAGGTATCTCAAATCTCCATATGCTTCATATATTTCTTAATAATTTGAAAGGGGTGTTGGAAAGTGATGTCTGTCAGAACTAATGAAGAAGGCTTTGAAGAACTGCAAGGAGACACAGATAACAAGTGAATAGACACAATATGGCAAATGAAAAGCAAAATAATAAACACTGGAAGGAGAAATTACAATCCTCCATATTAATTCTGAATTAATTAATCCAGGAAAGGACCTGAGCTTCCCTGTGGAATTGGCAAGGAAGATGATACCTTGGGGTGCAGCTGCAGTCAGAAAAGCAAAACAAATATTAGCTTACTGAGCTAACATGGTTTGAATACTGTCATATTTTGTGTCAAATCTACTGTGGCATTAGCTGAAATGTTGTGTATTATACTGATTTCCCTGTATCTTCTGCCTGTGATTCTATGCTGTCCAGTGTCCTTCCCAATGATATGAAGATACATATTGCCAAGCCAGATGGTACCTGTGCTTTTCCTCATAGGGTATATTGTTTTTGCAGGAAAATGTGAGTCTAATTAAGGAAATTAATGACTTGCGGCAAGAACTGAAGGTGGCCCACACCCAGGTACATGACCTTCAGTCAACACTAAGATTAACCAAGAAAAAACAAGCAATTCAAGACACAGGTGAATAGTGCTTCTTGTATGTTTCCCATATTGTCTGTTCTCATTCCAGAAGCCCTTTTTGTCCTTCGTGAACAATTCTATTACTGTCTCCATATCATTCCAGCTTGTCTGCCTGCTGGTACCTGTTATATTTTAATGTTAATTGTAGAAACTGCTAAATATTGCAGAATCTTACTATTTAGCTTTACTCCTTCATCCCTGAAAGATGCCTTTCCTTGATTATGCTAAAGAACTCTGCCAGCTGGACCTTTGTTACTCTGCCCTGTCCTCTCTGATTTTATCTTCTAGCTCCCTCCAGTGAACTGCAGTCCAGCCCAGCTGTGCTAAGGTTGAATGCAGAGAAGGAAAGTGAGAAAATCATAGAAATGCAGCAGCTAGAAATTCAATACCTGCGAGACCAAATCCAGGAGAAGGGGCAAGTCCTTGCAGTTCAGCCTTTCTTAGTTGGAAATCTTCCTAATCTGAACCTGGAAAGAAGCCACAAGACACAGCAACAGTGAGCTGGTTCAAGGATGCCTTACATTATTATATTCTTCTGTCAAGATCAGAAATGCAACAGCATAGATTAGACTTCCATGATCCTATACTCTTCCACTAGAAGCATTTGTGCAACACTCACTGCTCTGAACACAAGGCAGCAACCTTCACTCCCTTCTACTTTCCTGGAATCTGCCCTTTCCATGAGGCCTAGGAGCCAAGAGAAAAAATAATAAATATGTTTTAGTGCAAAACTGATCTTTGTGCCTTCATGCTAGGGCAAGTATGCACCCTTCTCTTGAAAAATAATGTGTCCTAGTTCTGAAGAGCTGGTCAAACTCTGGAAGCCTTTTCTGCTAGAATTATTTGGTATCATTGTGCTGCAAAAATCAACATCAGCCTTTTATTTTCCAGTATTGAATTGCCTGTGTCCATACAAAGGACTGCCTGCACTTAAGACAGATGTCAGTATTATTCCAAGCAGGTATCCAGTCACAAACTAAAAATTACCTTGTGAAAACAACCTTTTACAAGTGGTCAAGCACACCTAAGCTAGAGCCCTTGCTCAAGTCTCTGCCTCCTGTCCAGAGATGTGTTGTCTCATCTGTTACAATCATTTCAGCAGGACAAAAAGGCAGCTCAGATTCAGCCTCTGAAATCTGGAATAAAGTCCAAACCTTATGTCATAACTCTCCTATAACTTCGATAAATTAATCTTTGCTTGTCTTTTTTCCAACATCTGCAATCCCTTTAGTTCAGTTTTTCAGTGAAATTCTCCTAAAAATTCACTCTGCAAAGTACTCATGTGTAGAAAAAGGCAGGGAGTAATTTCTTTAATAATGAGGGGGAAAAAAAGTAAATTTTTCATCCTTTGTTGTCAGTGCATGACACACTGTCTTACTGAGGAATGCTTCACCTATATCAGAAGTTTAAGCTGCTGACTGAGCATGGAACTATATGGTATTATAACAGACAGTACATTACTGTTTCCGTTTCCTATCCTGAATTGTAGAGAAGTGACTACATACTAATAATAATACTATACAGAAGATGGTGGTGCCAAGACTGGATAATGTGTAAGCTATTACTACCATTCGGGGTACCAGATTCATTTGCAGGCTAACACCATGGCAGAGCAGATGGTTCCATGAGCTCCTGTGACCTGGGAGACTTCAGTTGAGTGCTTTGTCCATGAACATGGAATTAAGATTCTTTAGTCCTACTTTTTTCATTTTTCAGCTTTAATGTGTATGAAGCATAGGTTTCACAGGAGCAAAGGAAAGAAGTTACGATGGAATCGGTCTGTCAGTATGATAGCTTAACACCCTTTCTTCATCCTCCCCTCCCCATATAATCATCTTGATACTTCCTGTACAGAAAGAGGATGTAATTAATGTAATTAGCAAATATTTTAGAAACTAGTTCCCTCTTAAATTTTCAGAGCACACCCATTTTAATTTGCTAGACTCTCATGTGGTATAATTTCCCCCTCTCTCTATCAGAATAAACTGAGTTGTAGAAGCCACTGCTTTAATAGCTGTGGTTTAGAGAAATTGAATCAATCTTTCTGAAAAAGAAGAACCTTGTCCTAGTAAGAGGAAGAAGAATATATAGGTGAAGAATTATTTCTATGTCTTGATTAGTAGTGGCTTAAAAGTATGCCTGTGTTACCCTCATTAGAAAGATTTTAAAGGCAATACAAGGCCTGTCAGATGAAGCCTAGGTAGACAGCTGGCAAACTAGGTTCAGGAAGATTTTTGAACTTGATCTTGGTGGCTAAGAGGCAGCTAAAACATTTTTTGTAAGGGAGAACATTAGAAGTCAGGCTCAGGCACAGCAAAGTGTTACAACTGCGGTTTATCAGGGACTTGGTGGAAGCAAAATAGAGGTACAAGCCACTTCTATACTGGGAAAACTACACCAAGGTCAATCTCCCACACATGAGCTGTAGAAATGTTTTCAGAATTAAGTTGTAACTGGATTATGGTTTTGTATTCTAATGGTCTTCTGAATTCTCTCAGGGTGCCTTCTGAATTCTCTCAGGCACTTTCCACTTTCATTCTCTCTTAGTCTGCATTGTCTGTTTCTCCTCTTGGTACCTCTCTAAAGGAGCTGGTAAACATCTCATGCTCTTATAAAGTTACAGCCCACTTTTCAAAGTGAATATATGGCTATCTTTAAAGCTGAGTAAGGTTTCCCCTTGGATGACTTGTATGTTAACTGGCCTAACTGAAAGGACAAGGTTTTTCTGAGTAGGGGCAAGCTCATTGTTCAAGGGTGTTTATATAGAGAAATCCAGCACATCCCATTTGTTATTTCAGGTTTAGGGCACCAACCACTGGACAGGTGATATTTCACATGTTTCAAAAGATCGGTCAGATTTTACTCAGACAAATTCCCGAAGCTGTCACCTTAATCCATGTCTACTGTATTAGCATATCCTAAGCTTCCCCTCTCATAGCCTGCTAAAAAACTAGCACGCAACTCTAACTGAGCCTCCCTTCCCAGTATTCAGGAAAGAGCTGTTGTTCAGCCCCATTCTCCTCTCCTGACATCTCCCAGGAGATTTCCCAGCCTCTCAGACTCAGCAGTGGTCCCTTCTGCTGTCATTAAGCCCAGCCACAAAGGAGGGGGCATACACTCAGTCTGGGAGTCCCATTCCCCTGCTGACTTCAATGTTCCTGCTACTCCCTTTTTTCGTCTTCCTCTCTCAAATTAATCCTTTTCTGTTTCCCTAACTTCTCTCAAAGTGGTCACCCTTGTGTTTCTGCTGCATTACCGGGAAGTCAGCTCTTTTGCAGCATGGTAGGCTCTGCTGATGCCACTGTCTCCCGGGAGGGTGGTACTGCGGCTGCCTGATGATGGGGAGATGGCACCGCGGTGACATCTTGCCTGACTTAAGTCCCTACCTGGACTAATGGCCATACGGAGATCCAGTCCTGATGTGACCAGATGGCCCCAGCCTATGCAGTAGCGCAGGAGCTATTTTATTTAATAACACATAATGCCAAATACTTGCCGAATGTGTCAAATCTTCCCTAGCGCTGCCGACCTGGCTGCAGGCTTCCTCTCACCTGCTGCCTGGGAGCTGCTCCCCGGCTCTGGCACCCCTTCACCTCCAGCTGGGGGGAAATGAGCTACCCTCCAGGATTGGTGCGCGGCCAGATCCTGCCCGGGGAGGGAGGGGTAGTGCCTGCGCACCGGCGCGGCTCTGGAGCCTCTCCAAGGCCAGCAGCAGGTTTGCTGAGACACCACCCTGCTGGGGAATGCACCTGCCCGGGCCAGGGGTGAGGGCTCGCAGCCTATCGCCGGTGCTGCCCGCGCCGCACCAGGAAGGGGAGCCGGCAGCAGTACCTGTTCCTTGGCAGGCGGTTGCTGGAGGAAGGGAAGAGATCCCCGTGAGCTCCCTCGTTAGCTTGATCCAGTGGAAGGAGAGCCAGGAAAAACCATTACTGTCAGCCAGGAGCAGGGAACAGTGCCGGGCTGTGGTGTGTGGGCAGTGTCTGCTGCAGGTGAGTGAGCCCTCCCCGGGACCTGGGCGTCTGCGGGAAGGGCCGTACTTCATCAGTAGCTGCGGGCAGGTTTGGGGGCTGCTTCAGACATACTTCTTAAGAGATCCTGCCTCTTACCTCCACATCATTTCTTCCTTGCACCATCATGTTTCCTCTCGGCACGTAAGGCTTGGGAGTTTCTTGTTCCTTCGGGAGTCCCAGGCCTCCCTCGGCAGAGGTGTATCAGGACAGGCTCTGGGGGATCAGGATGACGGATGCCTGTTATGCATATAGAGAGGAAGTGGAACACGAAACTTTATAATGGAGCATGCCCAAACTATCTAGATTTCTGTAAAAAGCAGCTGCATGCTGCTCTGTTACAGTAAGCCCTCCACCATCCTTACCCCCAGAGTTCCTAGGCTTAGTGAGAGGAAGGGACGGTCCACCATCACCCAGGGCTTCCCCGAGGCTTTCTGAAAGATGTCTGGTGGCAGATGCTTGTTTCTGGGAACCAGCACCAGGAGTGCTGGCGGGACAGATGCTTGTTTATGGGAAAGCATTATCCCTCTGGCACGGTAGAGAGGGTGGACTCTCCCCAAAGATACAGATTAGACAGCGTATGTTTGCCTGGATTTTGAACAGCCCCAGAAAGGAGGAGCTTTGGGAACTGGTGGTTGATGTAGCAGCCAAAGGAGTGTGGATCTCTTTCTAAGATTTTGGGTGAGACAGACTGATGCCACATAAATGCCCCATTACCCCCATTCCCAGTGGGTTCCTCTGTCCCCACTCCTGATCTCACAGGAGAAGAGAGTGGACCTTCCCACACATCCCAGGGCAGCAGTGTCCCTGCTCCCAGGAGCACAGACAGGCCTTGAGCACTACAACATTCAGAGCTTCTGATTTGTGTATTGGCAGTAATTCAGTCATAAATAAAGATATATGAGCTTCATTCTCTTTGAGCCTACCAGGGAGTTAGGATAGAACAGAATATGCTTAGGAAGCATTTATTTACTGAGAGGGTGGTCAAACACTGCAACAGGCTTCCTAGAGAGGTGGTCGATGCCCCAAGCCTGTCAGTGTTCAAGAGGCATTTGGACAATGCCCTTAATAACATGCTTTAACTTGGTCAGCCCTGAATTGGTCAGGCAGTTGGACTAGATGATCGTTCTAGGTCCCTTCCAGCTGAAATTTAAAATTATAGAATAGAATAGAAAGAATAGAATAGAATAGAATAGAATAGAATAGAATAGAATAGAATAGAATAGAATAGAATAGAATAGAATAGAATAGAATAGAATAGAATAGAATAGAATAGAATAGAATAGAATAGAATAGAATAGAATAGAATAGAATAGAATAGAATAGAATAGAATAGAACAGAACTATTTCAGTTGGAAGGGACCTACAACAATTCAGGGCTGACCAAGTTGGAAAAATTACATGAAAGGATGGGAAAATATGCCTATTCTGGACTAGAGGTTTCTGTGAGGCACAGAGTGGTGGCAAGTCCATCCCAAACAGGGTATGGCCAGACCTGGCCAAGAAGCATCTAAGCTGTGAGGGACTGGAGAAGCAGGGGAAGGAGATGGCTTGTATCTGTTTGAGGTTGTGAGGCTCTGTTGGCTCTCATCTAGATTACTCATGCAAATCGTTTCATGTATTGTTATTTTACAGCAAATATTGTTTGACTGTCCCAGTTTCCATGATGCTCACAGAGTCCACATAGTTGCCTAAAACCCTTCCAAGGCTGGAAGTGCTGCAGGAGCCTGTCCCACCCCCAGGCTGCCCCTCCTGAACATTGTGGGTAAGCAATGACTTGTGGTGTACTCTGGGTTCAGGGATACAAGTGAATTGAGAAGCATTTCAACAGCTGAGTTGTATGTGGCTCTGAAATGAAAGTGTTAATTAACATACAGTCTATATGTCAGATATTAGACAGTCAGACATAAAAAGTCCATAAGTAAATAAATGCATATACCATTCTCTGGCAGTCATCAGGCGTGAGTCTCCCACACCTGCAACCAGGAGTGGCCAGAAACCAGGTGATAATGACCCTCAATTCCCAGTTAAACACTGTTAGAGTAGGGAAAAAAAAAAAAAAAAAAAAAAAAAAAAAAAAAAGAGTGAAAAAGGAAAAACATGAACATTTTTTTGTTTTCCTGCATTCCCAGTGCTTTTCTGTTCTTCCTCCCCAGCTGCCAGTCAGCAGTGGGGAAGGACAGCCTGTCAATTTTTTCCTGAAATGCGACCTTCAGTCAGAAAGCATTGTGTGACTGGGCTGGTCCTCTCCTCCTTTTTCTCTTGTATACAAAGATGGGAGCACTAAAGATACTGGATTCGGTAGTAAGTAAATGGTAGAGATTCATGACCTGAGATACACATTATCAGGCTGTCTATTCTGGTGGGCTAACTGGCTTGAGCTCCCAAAGGGTCTGTGTTATGGTCTATCCCAGACCAGTGAGACCAGGTAGCCCAAAGAAGAGCTACAGACGGGGCAACTGCTGTGGAAAGGCTGTCCTTCTCCCTCATGGCAGAGCAGGGATCCACACCCTTTCCTTTCTCTCAATTTCATCTGGGCAAACTGATGTACTGCATAATGCCAAGAAGCCAGATCATCAAAGTTGCTGCGAGATCTAGTTTCATTCCTTCTCCAAGGAGTGGTGGGTGATAGCCCAGGATAGGGTTCCTTTGGTTTAACATATAAAGACAGTCAGATTTTTCTTAAAAGGATGGAAGGCAATGCACCCATGCTGAGCAATGGGAAACTGTAGTTAGATTTAAGGAAAAAATGATTTGTGATGAGGATGGTTAAACACTGGAATGATTCCAGAGGGGCTGTGGACCCTCCATCCCTGGCAGTATCCAGCACCCAAGTGGATGGGGCCTTGAGCTGCTCAGTCTGACTCTGAGGTTAACTCTGCTTTAAACAGGTAGATGGACTAGGTGACTGTGCAAGGTCCCATCCTGAATTATTCTGTGATTCTAAGAGTAAAAATACTGTTATTAGCTGCATAAACCCTCATGGACTAGAGAAGCCCAAGCAAGTATGGTTGCTTATAAAGCAAAAAAATTATATTCCCAGAACATTTTAAAACAGACACAAGGAAACATGGAGGCACATTTCAGTGGAAGCCTTTGCCTCTCTGAATCATTTGCTTAACAGAAGTTAATATAACACTGGAAAATACATGCTCATAGAGGTCACACCGTATTTTGTTCTGCAGCCAGATACCCTAACATTTTTATCTTGCTCCCTGACGTTCTTCTGAGCAAATAAAAATTAAAATGGTTAAATTTAAAAAAGTAATGTAAGAATCCAGTGACATAGCTTGATTTTTGGTCACATTTTCCGTCATTGTGATTTGTGCTGTTGTGGTTTTTTTTCTTACTGTTTGACTCACAACTTGTGTGCGCAACTTCGGTCAAGCAGCAGAAGGCCACAGACTTTGCACTTCTCCAAGCTTTTTGTTTTCTAAGTCCAAAATCTCAATCTAATCTACAAACCTGCTATCTACTAGACTCACTCATTTGCTGGTAAGGAGATAAGGCAGCTCTGTGCTCGGAGAAGGAAAGGCAGGAGGAAGTAGTGCTTAGCACTGAGCTGGTTTGCATAGGCTGGGGAAATGTCTCCAGGTTCAATGTCTTTTCACCCCTCTAGTTTGAAGGTGCCCGGTGACATCCTCACCTCCTCGGGGACCTGTGTCCTGGGCACATGCAGACGCACAAGCTATCTGCTGTCTCATGCAAAATCAAAGTGGGTCCCAGCAGGCATAAATCAGCATAGTCAACCACAGCTGTAGTTTTTCTCTCTAATTGATGCTTTCTGATTTTTCTGGCTCTAGCCAGGAGCTGCAGATCTCCCACGGGCCTCCGGGTGAGTTTCTGCGCCCCGTCCCGCTCCCTGCCCAGGCGGTTCAAGCGCCAGCAAACCCGCGGTGGTTGGAGACTTCCTGCACACGTGCTGCCAGCTGGCAGCATGCCCCGAGCCACGTCCAAAGTGACCTCATGCTCCATCACAGCCGGGGAGTGACTCAGGAGGAGCTTGGCCTGACACTGTCAGGCGGTGGCTGGTTCGGGTACCCCCCACACTATTGTCCTCCCTCTCCCCCCACCCCATGTTGGCGTGTCTCCGGTGGAGGGGGAATTTCAGGCGTTTGTTGGTAGCAAAGGCATTGCCATAAGGGGATGCGGACTGTGGAGACTGTCTGAGGACGCAGATTGCTGTGGGAGGAAAGATCCTTGGTGTGTGCAGAGCTGCCATGCGTGGAGGTCACAAACCGTCCCCACCCAGAGTCCAGTAATGAGCTCAGGGTCCCGCTGCCATGCAGAGCAGGGCACAAAGACAAACGGAGTGTGTTTGGCATGGGCTGACAGGCTCCTGGAGAGCTGTTTCTAGCAGGCAGGGTGCTGTGTGGCTGTACCCCTGCCTGGGAGAAATGACACAGCTCTGACACAGGGGATCTGCATCAGTTCCTGTCCCCGCCACGGGCTCCTGGGGGACTCTGAGCAGTTTGTGTGTGTGTGTGCCCGTGATGGCTGAGGGTGCCTTGTCCTGTCCTGACCAGGGAGGCAATTCGTGGGTTTCCAGGCTCCGCTATGCCTGAGATACTCCCATGCTGTCCCCCCCAGCACCTCTCCTTGTTTTGGGCACTAGCTGCACTGGAGGCTCTCTCTGGTGCTGCAGAACCAGCCGGAGCACTCAGATGCTGGGGTGGGATATTATGTGAGAGAAATGCAAGTGGTTTCCACTCTTGGTGTAAAGCTGTACCCAGAGAAGGGTGGAGGGGGGCCAGGCTGCTGGGGAGGTGATAAGCCTGGGAAGGCAGGCTGCGGATTGAGACAAGGTGCTGTGCCGGGGGGAGCCCAGCTAAGCACAGCACCACGGAGCCTGCCTCCACGCTGCAGCCACAGCCACGCTTCTCCTGCTCCCCTCCCGTGGTGAAGTGCTTCAGGGACCAGCAGAGAGGAGAGCAAAATTGCGGGGTGCCAGGTCCTCGTTGTCTGGGGGCTCTTTCCAGGGAAGTGCTGAGACTATTGGAGATGTAACCATCATATTTCTGTGGGGAACTTGGGATGGGGAACCGCCGGCAGTGCAAGCGTAGGGACAGGTCTGAGAACACTCAGCAAGGTCAGCTCTTGCTTTTCCAGTGACTGGACTGGAAGGGTTAAGCCCCGGTCCTGACCCCCACCTCCTGCTGTCATTCTGGGCAGCAGAGCCAGTTGGTGACAAGAGGCTGATGCTGATGAGGGAGCATGTGAAGCCGCAGCTGTGAATGGGCCTTTATCCCAAGAGGGACCTGCCTCTGCTCCGTCCCTGCCCTGCTGCCAGCACCAGCTGCAGGCAGAGTCCCATGGGCAGCGATGTGCCAGTAGCCTCTGAGCGGGGCGCTCGGGGCTGGGCAGGCAGGAGACTCACCCTTGGGGCAGGCTGAGGTCTCTCCGAAGTGCGTGGAGCTCTCCCGGGAAGACGTGTGTGGCTGATCTGTTGCTCCAACGCATGGGACTGCTGTGAGGGAGGCAGGGGAAGGTCCGCAAGGCAGCCTGGAGCAACCAAGGCCCAGGGTTTGGCAGGGGATTGTTTTGTACAGGGGAGCAGGGTCTCTGTTTAATGATATCTTCTCTTCTTGACTCTTTCAGACAAAAGACACAGGAAAGGAAGGACGCAGCCCTGGTTCTTTCCTTATGGTGCTGCTCTGGGGATGCTCCACCATGTCCTGCAGCCCTGCCCGGGGGGTGGGCTCAGCCCCAGCGTATGGACCATAGCTCTTCAGGCTGCACTGCTGCAGAAGGGAGCTCCACCAGGCTCTAAAGAATGAGACAGAGTCATCCCTGCTTGAGAAATGCAGCTGCCTTCACAACCACTGCTGCCTTGACCCTCCACTTCACTGTAAGGGTGTAGATTCACCTGTGCAACCACCCCGCTGTGCCCTCCGCACCCAGCTGCCCACCATGCCGGAGCTGGCAGAGCTGAGCAGCCCCCGCACCCCCGCGGACGCGGGCCACATTCAGAGGAACATCCTGGAGGAGCATGTGGAGCTCTGGTGGTTCCAGGACCCCAAGAAGTCCATCCTGTGCTATGGGATGGCAGTGGTGCTGATCCTGGCCTGCGGGATCGGGGGCATCATCCTGCTGTATAGCACTAGCAGCCGCTCTGGGGAGTGGCGGCTGGCTGTGGGCACCACGCTCTGCCTCCTGGCCCTGCTCGTGCTGCTGAAGCAGCTGCTGAGCTCTGCAATACAGGACATGAACTGCATCCGCAGCCGGGATCAGATCGAGCTCCTGAAGAGTGGGGGCTTCTCGGACTGCCTGGTGCTGCTGCTCAGCGCCCTGGTGCTGGTGGTCTGCGGGGTCGTGCTCACCATCCTCTCCACCACGACCATGCAGCCGAGCCCCGCGCGGCCGCTGGCCAGCATGTTCACCAGCGGGGTTGTCCTCCTGGCTGCTGGCAGTGCCATCCTCCTCTGCCTGCTGCTCTACCTGCTCTGCACCTCCTGTCACCAGGCTGCTCCTCGGAGCCTGGAGACCGGCGAGATCCGTGTCTTCACCATCTCTGGCCGCCTCGCTGCAAACAGGCGGCTTCCTCCCACCTCCAGCATGGCCAACCTGATCTGACCCAGGACACCCCTGCGTGAGCCTCACTGGATATGACCCATTGGCAGGGCTTGTGCCGGCCTTTCCCACAGGAAGGGCGAGCGTTGCGGTGTGCCTTGTGCTTCTTTCGGCGATGACTGGCATTTGCTTTGCCCCAGGCTGACGGCGCAGCAGAGACTTGGGGTGCCTGGTCGAGCTCTGTGACCTGGCGCCTTAGGAGCGCAGCACTGGCCTGGTTGGTGTTTTACCTCCACAAAGCCTCCTGCGACAGCGCCTGCCTGCCCAGCTGTGACCCCTGTCAGAGTTAAGGTGAGCCTGTCCTGTACCCCTGGGGATCCCAGTACTTGCTTAGTTCCTGCAGCTCCCGGAGCTGTGTCGTGCACTCTCCTGGCAAGAGAAGCTGTAATTGCAGGTGGTATAAAACCACCCCGTGCTCTGTGCAGAGCTGCCAACTCCTGAGCGAAGTAGAGCCTCTAGCAGCTGATGAATGGCAGGAAGCATTCTGCCTGCCAGCAGACAGGCAGTGCAAGCAACGGGAGCTTGGTGGGAGGTACGGCTGCAGGGGCTGCTCCGGAGAAAGCACCTGTGTGTCTGTGGGATTTGCATGGGATTCTGTGTGCCAGAGCCCCAGCATGGCTGGACCTCACGTGAAATGCCACTGGTGTTTGCCACGCCAGGATCTTTTCCAATATTGCATTTCTGCAGCCCACCACCTTCTGTGGTTTACCAAAGCGGTGATCAAAGGGTGTTGGTATCAAGCCCCTGACAGGTTATCGGTGCTGGACTGTGTGCTGGGGCTCTGTTGTCATGCCAGTGTGCTCCAGTCACACGAGTCACAAACACCAAGGTGCAGTGGCAGGGGGGATGGTGACGGGATGCCCGAATCCCGGGGCCGGTGCTGCCGCTCTGCAGGGGCGGTGCGAGGGGGCAGCGCTGCCGCCCTCCCAGAGCAGTACCCCAGGCAGGGGCACCCCCACTGCCACGGGAGCTCACCCCAGTCCCTGCCTGCTCCCACGAGTTTTCTGTCTCTCAAGTGCTGCAGCTGGTGTGGGGCAGAAAAGGTCTTCTCCTACCACTTGGGCCTTACCTGGAGCTTTTTTGATGTTTTATCTCTACAAGGTGTCTATCACTGAGGTGTCTTTCCCAGAGGCAGACTAACAACTTGCCTCCGGGAGCTTTTCCTGTGACTTGAGGCTAATTTACCTGTCAAAATTCTCATCTCCTCCCATGAGCGATTTCACTGACCTTTCCATAGACACTGATCCTTACCTCCTAGCAAAGCTGCACCTGTGCACCCTGCTCTTCCTCTTCATCTTGCTGTCTGCTCCCATCTCCTCCTCACCTGAGCTGCTCTGCCCCAGCTGTTATTTTTGCTCATGATTAGCTAAATTCCCTCTGTAATGGAGCTATTGTTTTTTGGTGCCTGGTAGCAAATTTATTTCGAAGAGGATGGTAGCTCATGTTGCTCATTCCCTTAGTAACAGCACCAATCAATCACTGTCCGTGTTGCACCTGGAGGCAGTGTCAGAGTTCAGCATCAGTGAACCCCACCAGTTACACGCTGGACAATGAGGTCTTCATCCCATTGCAGCTCCAGACCACACCATCTCCGATGCACTCAGATAGCATGAGGGCATTTCTGTATTCGTCCGCTCTTGCCCGGCTCCTGCTGGCTTTCCTTCCACCAAAGCCCTGGATTGTCTTCCTCAAAGTAGAGGAACATCATTTTGGCTTTTTTTTCTGGATGTCTGATATTTCTACATTTTCCTCTGCCACTTTCACATCACCCATAGATTTTCTTAAACTGCTCTTTCCTCCTCTCTCTGCACCACTTCCCTTAATCTGCCCAAGAGTTCATAAAGTGTTACTAAGCTCAGGTCCTTCTGTGCTAAATCCTCTGCAAAGCAAAGAGCTGTCCTTCCCCTCTGGGCTGTTTCACCCCAGGTCCAGCAGGGACCCCTGTGTGTGCACAGGGAGGGACAGGCCAGAGCTGCACAATTTTGCACCATCACTGTTGCTGCTGTCCCGCATGTCGGTGTCAGTGCATGTGCAGTTAAGCCAAGCTGCGCTGCCTCTACCTGCATCAGTGCTTTAGCAGTTACGCCCAGCTCCCCCAGCCTGCATGTGTGGACAGGCCACAGCTGCCTGCACACCAGCTGTTTTGCACATCTGGGCATTTCTGTGAAGGTGTGTGACTGTGCCCAGCTCGCAGCTCCGTGCTGCCTGCATGCCAATGTGAATCATCCCCTCCGTAGCCCCTTCAAAATGTGCCCAAAGTGCCCACAAGTTGTGCCAGAAGAGGATGCTCGTGGGGCGTGTCAGCAACCCAGGGAAATAATGGCTGAGAACAGGCTGTCCCCAGAGATGGCGGTTTGGGTGTCCAGCTGCTCAGACCAACAGCCGGTGCTGCCCCAGTCACTGACTCACCCCTGCAGCAGCGGTACTGGCTTGTTCCTTTCTTGATTCCTGTGTTGTGTGTGGAAACACATAATAAAGTGTTACAGAAGCCAACTGTGCTGAAGGCTGATGCTTGAACGTCGGCCTCGGCGGAGCAGGAGGTGGCAGGTCTGTGCAGAGCTGGCCTCTGTTCAGGCTGAGCCCAGGGCAGAAACCATGACAGCCCAGGGTCCCTCCTGAGGCTGTGATTTTGGCTCCTCAGCTAGTGCGGCACCACCACCACCACAGCCCCCAAACACATGTACTCATTTCCTGATATACAACTCCCACCTCCAGATGCGTGTGCATCTCCTTCTGCTTAAGGACCCAAACATAGCCGGTCCCCCTTACTACTGCTCTATGAACCTAAGACCTCTTCGTGCCCCTGAAAGATGCTCACGTGGAGCACGCAAAGCCTCCTGAATATGTCAGTGCTGGCTGGGTTATTTACGGAGAAGCTGTTTCGCCCTGCAGTAGGGCCAAGCCTTGAGCCTGGCGGCTGCGGCTGATGCCTGCAAGGAGCCGGGAACCAGTCTGCCCGCATGCCTGCTACTGCCAGCCCCAACCACGGTCCTTCCAGCAGCTTCCTGAGGGGACTCCTCCTCGAGAAGGCTTCTCCTCCTCTGCTCTGACCCCCCTGTATTTCCAGCTCTGCCTGCCAGATGCATTTCCCCCTCTGCAAGCTGCCAGGCTCCTGCCTGCTTGCACTGGAGCTGCCTGGGGAGGAGGCAGAGGAACTGCTACAGGACTGGGGTCCCCTGCACACCAGAAAAACAGCCACTTCTGCTCTGTTAAAGAAACAGGTAGGCCTCCCAGCAGCATCAAAGTAGACAAGCAAACCACCACTATGTACTGAGGGACAAGAGTGAGCGAGATCCTGCATAAATAAGCCTGGGCAATTGTAGTTTTAATCTCTTTTAAGACATTGCTGAAACCAAAAGTAAAATACTGCATCTAGCACAAGTTGTTGTGATTGAAAAGCATGTCAAAAAGCCCAGAAAATACCCTCCAAAAGATAACTGAAATGCATTTTCCCAGCCCTCAGATTTGTCTCCTATCTTACCTGAAAAATATTAGAAATTTCCCAAAATTACAGCATATATTGTATTTTCACTGGTAGCTGTTAAGATGAGGCTGGAAGGCAAAACATGAGGTAGTGACTGCACAAGTAAAGCTCAGTTTATAACTACAGCATTTAGGAGCGAAAACTGGCTGACCACCGAAACAAGCCAGCAGGTTTTCCTCCTCCTCCTCCTCGCTTCAAATGGCACGTTCCCTCTCTGGAAGCTGCTTTAAATCACTGGCCTGTATCGCCCATCCAACGCCTGACCCCGTCATTCCCTTTAGTTTACATTCTCTGACGTGTATTATTTACTTTTGTGTACAGTGTGTTCTATAAATAACTTAATAAAGAGGGAAATAGAAAGGCACTTTACAGTGAAATGGAGGTTTGGAGGAGATGGAGGGCTTAGTCATGCAGCAGGGCTGCAAGAAATGCTGTCCCTATGATGACACTTCATGCTCTGGAGCATGATGGAGAGATTCCTGGGTTATTAGGGGCTGTAACAACTGGGCTGTGCCTTAGAAAATCTTCCCAGTTCAGTGGTACCAGCCTTGTCAAACACTTACTAAGGAGGGTGAATGCCGCTGCTTCTCCCTGCTTTTAACTCCAGCATGACCCACACAAACACGACCGGCTACAGCAGAAACAACTTGCAGATACCTACATCTCATGAGCTGTTTATCGTACCACAAAGATGACAGGAATGCAAAAATTACAATGTTCGTATAACTCCACAGTTAGAGATACAGCCGGGACTCTGTAATGGGTGCCGGGGGACAGAGCTGTCTCACCCCAGCACACGTGCCTGCCTGACGCCACGACCGGCACCGCCAACAAGTTTGCTCAGCTCTGCAGAGCTGACATGGAAAGGTAAGTGCCTTTCTAGCACATCTTGCCGGAGAGGGAAGAGGGAAAAGAGAGAAGTGACGTGGCGGGAAGCAACGCTGGAGAGACATGCATGGAAACCCTGCAACGACGCACCAGGGCTGCCTGCACCAGAGCAGGTGACAGATTTGTTTGTACAAGAGCATTTGTCGTGCCACAGACCTGTTCTCTCACTGCCATAGTTAACGAGGAATGTATTTATGGTCCTTGAAAGCACATGCAAAAAAAGCCGCACCCCAGCTGGGGGGCTGGCGAGTCTCCCCCCTAGCACCGCCTTTGGGGAGCCCTGACAAACCATCACAGGCAGAGGCAGGGTTAAATCATACTTTAATCACACCCCTGAGTGACAACACATTGAGGGACAGAGCAGGGCTGGCTCTAGCACCGTGGGACAGCGGGGCCAGTGCCTGAGACCTCGCAAGGAGCACCAGGGCAGGCTGTTTTTCCCACCCCACCAGGCTGCCCAGGTGGGATAGGCACCATCTCCCTCATCCTCAGCATCCAAGCAGGTCTGGGAGAGCAGCAGCGGGTCTGCCGTCCCCGTGCCAGTGTAGCTCCACTGGCATCACACTGGGGCACTGTGGAGCCGGCTGCCTTCAGCCTCCGTCACCACACCCAGCCCACCCCTTCTGTCCCCTCCTTTCCTCCTGCCCACAGCCTGGTGGGGCCAAAAGCTGAGAGAGGGTGGGAAAGGGCAGGAGAGGGTGGAGGTGAGGGGGTGGAGGCTGGGCTGCAGGCTCAGATGGAGAGGTGCAATTCCCGCTCCTCTTCCTCCGGCAGCTGCTCACTTGGCTGGATGTAGTTGTCCTCAATAAAGCCGTCATCATCCTCAGCTTGCAGGTCAGCAGCACGGGGCATGGGATGGCTCTCGCAGTCCCCCCGGCCTGAGGAGCCCCGGTCCCAGCTGCTGCCATCCTCCATGGGGCTGCCTCCAATCGAGCTGGTTTCGGGCAGCGGCCGGTGGCGGTAGCTGGCGAAGTTCTTGTGGAAGAGCTTGCACTTGGCAGCCAGCGCAATCAGGATGGAGATGCCGATTGCTGCCACCAGGAAGCCCACCAGGTACGGCCAGCTCCTTCCCCCCTTCCCGGCGGGCGGTGTGGTGGCTGCGGCGCAGGAAAGGCACATCAGGGCACGGCGGGTCAGCCTGCGGCATACCCAGGGCTCCTCAGCAGCCAGCCCTGTGCATGCCTGCAGCGTGCAGCCAGCTCTGGATTGCTTTCGTTAGGAGTAATATAAATGCTCTTCACCAAGAGCTAGTTACCAAGGGCGTGTGAACACTGCGGGGAAAACTGTTGGGCGGTTCTCCGATACTGGTGCCCATCACCATCGAGTCTGTGCTCTGTGTGGTTTTGTGGCATCTGCTGACTCCTCTGTTGCAAAGCCAGCAAAGACCTCCGGGTGGTGGCCACCCTCCCCACCACGCCACCATTGGGGCCACCCTCCCCACCAAGCCACTGCCCCGGCAGCAGCCGGGCAGCCTGAGCCCCTGGGACCGCGGGGCAGAGCAGGGGGTCTCCACCTGCGGTTTCCTCTGGGGTGAGGGAGGGCAGGAGGGAGCAAGACCTTGCGGACACCTCTACAGCTGCACAACTTACTGTTGCTGTGGGTCACTGTGATCTGCTGCGCCGTGCTGACCCACCGAGGAAACCGCCGCTTCATCGGGCAGCCCAGGTCCTGGGAATCCAGAGCTGCGACCTCCCGGCCCTGCAGCCCCGGGGGCGACGCGCAGGTCACCTGCACAGCTGGGAGACACATGGGCTAAGGTGGGACGGGGGGGTCCTTGCCCATCTCCTCCCCAGTTTAGAGAAGACTATCCCTGCTTGCTCCTGAGTTGATGGGACACATCACAAGGTGCTCCTGGCTCTGCCCTCCAGACTCGCCAGCCCTCAGCACTTTGTAAGGCACAACCAAAGAAAAAAGTCCCTGACCAAGGAATCGTGCAAGTGTGTGACTGATTAGCAGTCTCCTTTTAACTGGATAATGCCAAATTCATGGATACTAATAGAAACACCACTGTCACAGGGCTGCTCTCACTTGGGAGCTGAGCTCCCAGGATAGGAGCTGATCTGGCTCCACAGGAGGAGCTGCCAAGTGCTCAGCAGCTCTTGAAAATGTGGTCACTCCACATAGACACATACAGGTGGATTTAGGGGCTGAAGTGCACATGCAGCCCCTTTCCCAGAAGCGTGGCTAAATTATCCTGCTGTCATTCCTAGAAATCTTTGGTATCACGTGTAACTGCAAGCGAGGAACAGACACATCACCGTTCAGTTTGCTGTCCCTCGACAGGGTGGGACAGGTCCCTGGAGAGCCATCTCAGAGCCTGCCCAGGGGTTGGAGCAAAAGAATGCAGTGGGACCCCTGCTCCCAGGGTCCCTCCCACCCAACACCCCTCCTGCCACCCGCCCCTGTCCGCTCACCTTGCCTGCGCTGCAGCCACTGCTGCAGAGGCTGCGCGCCGCAGTCACAGGCCCAGGGGTTCCCTTCCAGCTGGACCCACGGGACTGCCTCCATCAGCTGCAGGCTCCGAGTGTCCACAGAGACCATCACATTGTGCTGCAGGTCCAGGTGGAAAAGAGCCTTCAGCGGCAGGAAGAAAGGGACCTCAAGCTCTTGCAGACTGTTGTTTCTTAGGAGCAGTGTGTGCAAGTTTCCCAAGCCCTTGAAAGCGTCCGTGTGGAGGTAGGTGATGCTGCAGCTGCTCAGGTCCAGCAGACGCAGTGCCCTGAGGTTGGAGAAGATTGCTGGGCGTAGCACCAGCAGGGCATTGCTGGAGAGGTTGAGGGAGTGCAGGGAAGGGAAATGCATCAAGAGAGTCCCGTGATGGGGCACGACCAAGGAGTTGAAGGAGAGGTCCAAACCGGTGATGTTGCTTGGAAGGGAACTTGGAGCATGCAGGAGGCTCTTCCTGTTGCAGTCAGCCCATCCCTGAGAAAAGAGCTGCTGTCTGAGATGGGCTCTCTGTGCTGGGCTATCTGTAGACTGAGACTCCCCAGAAGTTCAAATCTCTTAATTAATTGCCCTTGCAGAGTTTAAAATAGCAAAGACACGTGTTTAAGAAACACATGAGTTGCCAGTTTAGTGTGGGCCATGGTAATTGGAGACAGATGAGCAGGACTGGGAGCAGTCAACTGAAGGAGTAAAAGAGGAGCATGGAGAGCTGGGGGAACCCAAACAGACGAGGCGGGTGCGAAGGGACCAGGTTGTCACCCTTCTGTCCTGCCTTACAGGGCAGCTGTTATACGGGGTCAGCTTGCAGAGGCCCTTCCTCTTCCTCCCCAGATGCCCACCTCCAGCCCCCAGGGCATCCTCCCAGCAGGGGCAGGGCAGCAGGTGAGACCCCTGCCCACTACAGGGGCAGGCAGGCAGCGGCGGCCAGCCGGGCTGCGGAGCGGTGGGCACCTGCACCAGGCCCCCACGCCAAGAGCTGGATATTGCACCCTGCATTTCTGAGGATACACTGCGAGTGGCAGAGGCTACTAAACAAAACAGACCAGGGACCATTTGCTGGTCCCGAAAAGCCAGCAATGTGTGCTGGATGGATCGATCAACACGCATGCAGGGATATTTTTTTTTCTCTGAAAATTTAAGTTCATTAATTTAAGTTTGGTTGGGCAGGCATGGGCCCCTCAGTGCTGTGTTTGGGCCCTGCAGGCAGAGAGGCCATGCTGGAAGTTTGCTGCAGTCCATAGTCCTGGGTTTCTAGGTCTGGCTGCCTTCCAGCTCGCCGGCCTTTCCATTTCTTTGCCTCTTGCGTGATCACCTCTCCTTTCATCCTCCTGTTCACCTAAATCTCCTTTCAGGCCCTGCCACTTCTGCTCGCTGGAGGAACAGATGTGCACTTATAAACCTGGGCTGCTGAGGACTGGCTTATAACGGGGCCGTGCCACTGGGAGACCACACAGGTCCTGTCTTAAGCTCAAACAGGGCTAGGTTCAGGGAGGCTGGGGAAAACAGTGTAAACTTCTTGAGGGAGTATCTGAGAGCTTGGTGGGCAGCGCTGCCCTGTGCCATCCGCCCGTGACAGCCGCTTTTCCTGCCTCCTCCCGGCTCCTGCCCGGCACAGCCGAGCTGCTGGCTGCAGCCCTTGTCCCGGCGGGATGGGTTAGTTCTGTTTCCTGCCCCTCGCCAGGCACACAGGGATCCTGACCCCATGGCTGCCCTGCCCCTGGCTTCAGTCCCTGCATCACTCTGCACTGGAGAAGGGAGTGAGGGGCTGGGAGCCCCTCGGGGATGTGCCTCGCCGCTGCTCACCCTGCACCCCTGGTGGGTGGCGGTGTTATGGCTGCAGCCAAGAGACCCCAAGAGCCAGAAACGCCACACAAGGCTTCGCCAGCCCTGCCATGCCCCAGTGAACGGGCTGGACAACATGAGGTGTTCAGCCCGAGGCTGGGAGCAGGGGTGTCGTGGGGCTGGGAGCGGGACAGCCAGGCTCCACGTGTGGGTGAACCACCCCCGTGGCTGGTGGCCACTGGCACAGCACATCTCCCAGTTACCTCTGCTTGCTCCCGTGGGTTTTCATTGCTCATTGCCTCTCCACCTGTGCGGAGCAGGAGCTGCCTGCCAGGTCCTGCTGCCCCGCAGGAGGCAGGACGGGGAGCGGGGTGTCCCTGCCCACCCCCAGCTGCTGCCCGCACGGGAGCCCCCTCAGCCCCCCCTACCTGGTGGTCAAGACCGCAGGGGTGTCCCATCACCACTGACCAGGCGCCGAGGAGGCCGCAGACCCCGAGCAGGCAGGCAGGAGCCATTTGGCTCCAGGAAACCGCCAGGCAGAAAAACGAGTCTCAGGGAAAGCTGGGGAAGCCGGTGGAGCCGGCTGTGCCGGGCGAGGTGTGGCCGCAGCCGCACAGTCTGGGGGCCCCTCGCCGAGCCCCCCGCGCCCCGGCCGCTCGGCCCCACGGACCACCAGCGCCTGCGAGCCAGCCCCGCTCCCTCCCCACGGCTGCGCGCGGGTGGAAGGTGGTGGCACCGGTTACACATTAACCGCCGCGCCCCGCCACCTCCCACCCGCTGCCTCCCGTGACGGGTGACCAGGGTACTGCCTGGTGGACCGCGGGGTGCCGTGGGGGCTGCCTGAGTGGGAGTAGAGCACCAGGAGGTGCTGGGGGGGGGGGCCAGAGGAGGAGGGGGGCACCTCTGTGGCATCCGCCCTGAGATGGCCGTGCTCGAGGAGAGCAGCCTGGGCCCAGCTCTACGCACCCAGGACAGGGGCATGCCGCAAGCCTGGGCCAGAGAAGCTGGGGCTGAGGCAGCAGGAAAGTGTCCTACAGGAAAATAAAAGTTTTATTGGGATTCAGGCAGAAAGGTGTTTAAAACATGCGACAAATGTTCAGGTCCCTGGGCCTGGCAGCGGCTCAGCAGTGTTGGCCTTCCAGGATCAGGGAGCTGCTAATAAAAATACGACTTCCCTGAGCTGCACCCAGGGCTCCTGTGAAGGTCCCAGAGAATGGGGGGTGCCCCACCACCTCTGGCACCCCACACGCAGCCCCACCGCTCATCAGCAGTGCTCCCCCCGCCAGCCCTGCTGTGGAGTCAGTGAAAATCTGGGAAATCACGTCAGAGCAGCATCTTGTGGGTGTTTGCTGACACACAGTTGGGTGGGATATGCTCCCCTGCCCACGGGTGCTGGGGTGGGTGAGTGGGAGAGGCCTGGCAGAGCCGCAGCCCGGGCAGGGGAAGAGCTGGCAGTGCCCGCTCCCACCTTTGCCTCTGCAGCAGAAGGGAGCCCCAAGCTCTCTTCCCCACTCCCCATTCCCTGTTTCCACTCCTGCTCAGTGGCAGGAAGCCGCCTGCCGACAAGAGCACTTCGGATCTGCAGTTTCCACGCGGGTGGCAGCCGGGACAGGGCGGCCCCGCTTCCCCCAGCTGCCAAGGGGCTCCTCTGCCGCCGCATGTCCCACCCTTTCCTCGGGGAAAGGGTTTCTCAGCAGCCTGTCCTTCATCCTGAGAGTGTGTGGTGGATGCCAACACAGCCGGGCAGCTGCCTGCTCCCCAGCTACCCTGCTGATGCAACCAGGAGGGCTGAGGGTGCTCGGCCACCCTGCTCCTGGGCTGCTCTTATGCCTGGTGGCAGCAGCCCTTAACCCAGCCTTGTAGGGTCCCCAGGACCGGCTGTGCACGTAAAACAAAACAAATGGCCAGAGGAGCAAGGCTAGAAAATGTTGCTGAAGCAGCCCAGCTCATGGGTGGATTTGCAGGGCGTTTGCATTTCCTAACAGGAAATGTATCGGTGTGCTATGGTTTCTGGCATGCGGTGCCATGCATTAGAATGTGCAAATGATAACAAAAAGGGGTATTTTTGTCACCTTTTTTTTTTTTTAGTCTGTCATGATTCAGCAAAAAAAGATGAGGTTTGTGAATTCAGCAGAAATCCAGGTGCTTTCACTGTGTTGTGGGTTGGGCAGCTGAAGCTTTTTGTATTACAGGAGAGCAAGTGTGGTGAGCTGCTTTGGCTGGGCTCGGCTGCACCTGGCTCCCTGGTCCCTCCTCTGGAGATACATAAGGTTAAACTGGAGCTGTAGGGTCCTAGTTCGGTGTCCCCACAAGACCTCCCAGAGAAGTTTCCTAATCCACCTCTAATCCAAGAGATCTGCACAAATAGACACCTCTTATCCAGATGATCCTAGAAAAAATGCAAGGGGACAAATCAGCTTGGGTCAGAGCCTTCAGTGGATCCCTGATATCTCCTGGCCATCACCTGGTGTGAAGATCTGACCTCACCTGGCTCCCATTCCCCAAAGGAGAGAAGAAACGCGCCGGTTCCCCTCAGGCAGCAAGAGGATCCATGCTGCGTTCCCTGGAGGAGCACGCTGCAGGGACTGAGGTTGCAAAGCCTTCCCATACAGCGTGTTTGTTCGGTGCAAATAATCCTGTCCTCAAATGGATCCTCGTGTCAGAGGACATTTCACAGAGTGCATCATAACTCACAGCTCTGTGTGCTGCTGGGGGAACACAGGACGAGTTACTTCCCGGGGCACAGCACACGTACACGCACGGCGGCACGACGGCAATTACAGTTCTGAGCGTGACTGGCCTCTGCAGCCAGTGAACTAAAGGAAGAAGCCACTTATTTATCTATTTGTGTATCTGTCCCCTTCCTGCAGCTGTACTAAGTGCACAGATGAGTCCCCGACCCAATGCGCTTGCAAATGAGCTTGGGGTTGGCCAGGCAAATGGGGATGTGGGGTTCCACAGGAGAGCACTGATGGCAGGAGGGACCAGCCTTGGCTGCCCAGCCCCTGCGTGCCCTGCTGCAGGACAGCCTCGTGCTCCACACTGACATTATGGTTGTGCTTCAAGTACCCTGGGGGTTCTCTCAAAACCAGAGACCCTCGGCTACGCACAGCCCACAGCAAAGCACTGTGCTTAGTTTCCCCAGGCAAACGGGGGCAGCTGCATCTGGTGTCCCTCTTTTTCAGATCCTCTCCATCCCTCCTGTCGTGGGGTGGCTGTGCTGGGGCAGCCCCTGCCCGCTGCCATCCCTCCCTCAGCACACCGTGGGCACCGCGCGACCCCAGAGCGCGCTGTAAATAGTCGGAAGCGATGAATGGATTTCCCCTTCCTCTCCATGTGTGCTTTAGATTTTTGGCCGGATACGGCACGGGCTCGGGACATACCAAAACATGAGGCTTGCTCCCCGGCAGCCCTGGCTTTCACGTGGGAACAGTTCGATTTGTGAAGCAGTATGAGGTTTGATGGGTGAAGCTTACAGTGATTTCCTGGAGAATGCCTTTCGCTTGCCAGTGACGATGCCCGTTCCGGCACTGTGCATGGGAAAGTGCTCAGGGAAAGCCAGGCTTTCTGCTGCTTTCCACTTCCTCCCAGACACGTTTGCTGCAACATGGAGGTTTTTCCCCCCCAGCAGCGGCCACCCTCCCGTGTGAGCTGGCCGTCTTTTTGCCTGTGCTCCCACTCAGCCCCTTTCAACCCAGCCCTCCAATGGGCTGCTGCTGGTGTGCATCAGGCCCCGGCACAGCATGGAGCCCAGGCGGGGCCGTGCCTCGGCACCCCGGCTCGTGGCGGCGGGAGGCCGGGGTGTCACAAGGTGTGTACGGCCTCAGCGCTGCCGCACGCCGCTCGCCAGGGGAGGGCCTGCACAGGGCAGCTCCTGCCAGCTCCTGGAGTCAGGGCCGTCTCTGAACAATGGGTGGAGAGCAGGAAACGCTGCATGGGAAACAGGATTTGGCTCCGCCGCCGCCGCCAGCCACGGCCCCTTGGCCCCTTTCCTTTCCCTGCTCCAGAGAGCCCTTCCCACAGCCGTCAGCCACAGGGCTACACCGAGGGGACGGGGATGCTGCCACCCAGGCGGTCTCGGGCATGAGACCTTCTGCACGACGGACAAGGAGGGGGGTCGGGACACCTCCCAGCTGGGCCAGGGGCTCAGCATGGCTTGGGGAGCCCTGAGCACGCAGACCTAGCCCTGTGGGGGTGTGCGCCTGCTCCCCAGGAGAGCTGCCACCAGGCAGGAGACCTCAGTGGCCTCTTTGCCACCAAGCCCCGCTACTGAGCAGCTGGGTGGCCACCGAACAAGCGGAGACTGGGGCGTCTTCCTCGCTGTACCCAGGCTATGCACCAGAGGAGGTGGTCCTGGCTGCCCCGGATGCCAAGCAGCAGGGTGGAGGCGAGATGGGTGGCACGGGCAGGGAGCATGGGTCCTGAGCTGCGGCTCACGTGGAGCCCCTAGGCAGCCACGGCCTCCGGCACTGACCACTGTGGCTGGGACATGCTGGGGATTTTCTGACCTCTGCCAGATACAGGACACGCTCCAAGGACATGGGACTCCAGGTTTATCTTCTGCTTCTCTTCCCACGGCTGGCAGGTAAATCGTTGCTTTCCCTCTGCCCCAGGGAGCAGCCCCTGCCCCGGGGAGGCTTGATGGGACCACGCAGCTGTGGGAGCTCAGTGGCGCCATCTGAGCAGGGTTTGGAGGGAGGAAACATCCCTTTGTGATCGGCCATTTGGAGACTTCAGGGGCCAGCAGTGCCCTCCCCTGCCTGCCTCTCCGCAGCACGGGGCTGGGATGCGGGCAGCTTGTGGGAGGAGAGGGGCCCTGAGACCCCCATCCGACCGCACGTTCGGCTCATGGCGAGGGGCTGAGCCCATGGGGGTCTCCAAAAGGAGAGTGGAAATGCCCACTGTGTCATCCCGATGGGTCTGCACCCAACCCGGTTGTACCTCCTGGGCTGAGGGTGGCAAAAATGTCCTGGAAAGGGGGTGACATCTGGGTGATGGGGTCTGGCCCTGAGGCAGGGCTGGGACGGCCGTGCCCTTGCCCAGCCATGACATGGCCTCGTGCTCCCCCACCCCAGGGACCATCCTGGACATCACCCTGATCGCCAATGTGCAGAGCCTGTCCCACTCCGACTTCTTCCTCTCCTGCGTCATGGGGGAGCGTGACGTGAGCTACCTGCAGATCGAGCGGGAGAACAAGATCGTGATGACACACCCCAAGACGGGCTTCCAAAATTACCGCAACCGCAGCAACCACGTCCAGGCCCGGGGCTTCTCCATGGCCGACCTGGTGGGGATCCTCTACTGCCTGGGGCGCACCCCGACTGAGCAGGCCCAGGTGGTCTACGTGCACAACAGCCACAACGGTGAGTGGCTGGGGGGGTGGCGGGCAGCCCCCCGCCTGCCCTCTGGGTCTACAGGGGAGCTACCTGCCCCGTGCGTCGCGATCCCAGTCCCAGCCAGCGTGGGGTGGGGATGGTGGTGACCCACAGGCTACGTTTGGGGTCCACCAGCACCAGTGGGGTGGAGGGGGGAGGGACGTTCAGCTAGAGGAGCATGGCCGAGCCCCGCAGAGGTGCGCGGGGATGGACGGCAGCACGGGTAACCGGCTGGGATGGGAATGGTGCCCGGGAGCAGGGCAAGGTCCGAGAGGAAGTCGGGCGCCCTTGGAGGAGGCAGTGGGGTCTGGAAATCATTAACCAGGGCAAGGGGCAGCCCATCGGGGCCCTGCCAGCCCCATGCCCCCGTCCACAGGCTCCCAGGGAGGAGGCAGTGCTGGGGTGCATCTCTGGCAGCCTCCCCAGGCGCTTGGCGAGCTCCGCGCTGCAGCAGCACGACGCTGCGGCGGCGGGGCACTGCCAGGGCGCACCGCAGCCGAGGGCAGCGCTGGGCTCTTGTCTCCCGCTCCCATTTTGGGCCGTATAAGCCGAAAGGGCCTCCCCAGGCTGGCCGGTGGCAGGGATACCGCTCGGGACAACACGCTCCCACACTGTCCCCCCGACCTCCGCTCCCCCCGTGCTTGGGACTTTGCAAAACTATTAGGACTACAAATTTTCTGTGATAGGTGTTTGTCTCAGGAGGCTTTCTAGCTTTTTCAAAACCTTTAGGCTGAAACAATTGATCTTTTGCCGAGAATGAGCAAGGGGGATAGGAGTTTCCCTGCCTGTGTGAAAACACAGCTTTAGCAAGAAGGTCTCCAAGCTGGGGAACAGAGGCTGCCAGTGAGGTCCAAGCATCCCCCAAGGAGTAGAGCCTGTGTCCTCGGCCAGAGGCTCAACCCGAACATGGCAGCGGTCCTATCGGAAACGGAGCCAGCCAGTCTGGGCAAGCAAAGCGGCGCAGAGGTGCCGAGGGAGGGAGGCAGAGGCACCAGGAGACAGCACGGGGGCAGGGCTGGCGGCAGGGGGCGAGGAGCACAGGGCACCCTGCACCCCCAGATGTCCCTGTATGTACCTCGGGGAGGGAGGTGACAGCTCTGGGGCTCCATTGGCGTGACAGGGTGTCCCATGGTGGGGGGCTCCCCCCACTCCTGGGCTGACAAAACCAGGCCAAAATAGCACTGTGGAGGAGCTGGTTGGTGTCTGGGTCCATGCCCCTGCGGGAGTTACAGTGCCAAAAAAGTGGCTTTTCTCCCAAGTGCCAAATAAGCTGCTGTTGCTCTGTTTAATTTAGAGAAGGAGAAGTAAAAAAAATAAAGGAAAAAGTAAGCAAAAAAATTACGTCTTTGCAGGGGGAAGGAGGGCCGTGTACAGAATCCACCAGGGGGGCTTGGCGCACAGCGTCTCTCCTGTTAAGCCCAAGAGCACACCAAAGCAGGCCAGGGAGATGAAGCAGCGGGTGGGGAATGCTGTTAGAGGAAAGCTGGAACCTCCCAAAAGGTCATGCATGACGAAGAACATAGAAAAGATGATAAACTTTGGAAGTTTTGCTGTAAAAACAATGTGAATCAGACCAAAAAGATCCTGAGGAGCAATTTCAGAAGGGATTAAATCTGGCAATAAACTACTTTTTACAATATCCAGAGCAGAAAGATGCTGAGAAAAAACAATTGCAGAAACCCAAAATTCTTTTATTTTTGCATCCATGTGCGCAATACAGAAGTTGGGGAAACTTGCTGGAGGAATCTGTCTAAAATGCCAGCACTGATAGCAGGAGACAAATAACCGAAACGGAGCAGCCATGAGCAGAGCTGTGCCACGGCCCCGGGGCTGTGAGCGGAGGGCAGGCAGCAAGGCGGCTCGTGGGACATCAGACTTTCCTAAAGGCTTTCTGCACAGGGAGTTACAGGCCTGTAAGCCCAAATCAGAACTGAGAAAATTAGTAAAAACTGTAATAAAGAGCAGAATTTGTGGTTATGTGCTCCCTGAGAAAGGGGCAGCGTGATTTTGCAGTGGGGGGGTCTCTGGGGCAGCAGCCATGAGGATGCTGTGGATGACTGCTCGGGTTCCTGAAGAAAATTGGGAAAATTCCTTTTCAAAAGCTCTTTGGGAAAAACTCTGCACCCGGGGGGTGGCAGGGGAGGTCTTTACATGGGTAAATAACTGACTAAAAGAAAGGGAGAAAGAATAGGAGTTAATTTGTGGTTCTTGTCACATGGAGAAGTCCCCACTGGCGTGGCACAGAGTCTCTACAGGAACCTGTGCCACCGGTTGTGGTTACAAAGAGCTGAACAAGCGGCTGTGCTGGCTGCTGTCCCCAAACTGCCCAGAGAGACAGGGAGAGAGATGAGCTCTGGGGGGCTGCAGACACTGCTGAAAGGAGTGACGAAATTCAGTGTAGGTAAACACAAAGCACTGTGTTTGGGGATCCCCAGGAGACACGTCAGGCTCTCACTCCAGTGAGTGAGACAGAGTGAGACAGGACAGGGGGCCACATCTGTGTGCCCTTTACAAAGGGTTGAAAAGTCTGTGGTAGAAAGACCCCGACTGGAGGGATAAGTGGGGAGGTGATTCTGCAGAATTACCAGGATGTGTGACCCATGGTGTCCTTCCCTGGGTGTCTGCAGCATGTGCTGCTTCCTCCTGGCCCCTGGCCTCGCCGGGGCAGGACGTACCTTAGCTCCAGCCTGGCGTGGCTGCTTTTACTGTGTGCAAGCTGGCGTGCTGGCAGGCTCCGAGAGCCAGCGCCTGCCTGTGCCCTCTTTTGTGTCTGTCCTGGCACGCCCAGGGTTTGGTTTCCCAGGCCTCAGTGTATTTATAGCCCAGTTTGTGCTCAAAGCTGGACTCTGGCTGACTCACATTAATACTCAGAACGTTCGTTGCTGCTGTATGCCCCAACACCTGGGAAATCAGGAAAATGACCATGACAGGGCCACTGGTCCCTCCGCACGCCTGCTTTCCCTGCCCATGCTGTCACTGCCTGCAGCCACCCTGCAGCTCCCTAGCTGAAAGCAAACGGTGCACTGTGCAGATTTATCCCAGCTCTCACCTCCCCAGGCTGCTGCCACTGGCATCCCATGCCAGACTAGGGCTGGTGGGCTGGCCAGAGGGCAGGGTGCCTCGTCCCACTCCTTGGTGTCTGCCCGTGGGGGCTGGAGGGGCTGGGAAGGGAGCGCCTGTCCCTGCAGAGGCTCGGGGGGGTCCCAGCTCCTACACGGAGCAGATGGGGAAGAGTGTCATGATGTCCCAGCAGAAACGTGTGGTGGGTGCTGGGCTGTGCCAGGGCTGCGTTTTGGGGTGGCTGGTCTGGGGGTGCTGGCACTGCCCTTGGGTGTGAGTGCCCTGGGGAGCAACAACTGCTCAGCGGCTCTTCTTCCTCCTCCTCCTCCTCCTCCTCCTCCTCCTCCTCCTCCTCTGCAGCCCACCTCTTCCCAGTGAAGGCCACACAGTCTGTGAACATCGCTGAGCCGGCCACCTTCTCTGCCAGGGTCCTCAAGAGGAAGGAGACAGACGTTATGTGGAAAAGAAATGGTAAGTGGCCCCAAGAGCCGGCACAGGGCTGGGGCTGTTCCCAGCAGGTGCCTGGCACTGGCTGGGGGGGCATGGAGGAGCCCCGGGCCACCCCCTGACTCCTTGCAGGCACCTACTACCAGACCACGGACCGGGGCGAGGTGCGGGGCGACCTTGTCACCCTGACTCTCCCCAATGTCAGCGTGACTGAAAATGGTGTGTACAGCGCCACGTTCATGGGGGACAGCCCTCTGTGGAGCGCCTTCTACCGCCTGATCGTGAGAGGTGAGTGGGGCCTTGGCTCCCCGGGACGTGGGGCCAGGCAGCCGTACCCTGCCCGCCGGCCTGGTGCCACCCTGTGCCCCCCTCCGCTCTCTCCTCAGCCTGCCCTGCGAAGAAATGGGGACCGTCCTGTGAGAAGGACTGTCCCAACTGTCTGAACGGCGGCATCTGCCACGACCATGTTGGCGAATGTGTCTGCCCTCCGGGGTTCATGGGCACCCGCTGTGAGCGAGGTAGGTGATGGGCTGCCCAGCAGCGGGGGCTGTGCCCAGGGCATGCGTGGGGGGCCCCGCTGCACCCCCAGCCCTGAGCACCGTGGCCGGAAACTCCACATGCATCCCCAGCACCTCTCTGCCCTCCGTGGCCCCTGTTTCTGGTGCGGGGCTGGACCATCCACCTTCTCAGCAGGACACGGCTCCTGTGCCTGCTCGGGGTGGTGATACGGGGCTCAGGGCACCTGAGCCGGCACCATGCCCTGCACAAGCAGTGCATGGGTGAACGGGGGGTGAGGACAGACCGTGCTTGCTTTTGCAGCCTGCCGGGAAGGCCAGTTTGGGCGCAACTGCCAGGAGACGTGCCAGAGAGCCCAGGGCTGCAGGGGGCTGAGCTTCTGCCTGCCGGACCCCTACGGCTGCTCCTGCGCCTCGGGCTGGAGTGGCTCCCGCTGCAGCCAAGGTACGGGGACGTGGGCATCCCTCAGCTCATCCATCCAGCCTGGGCTTCCTCCGGGGCCTGGCTCTGCTCTCCAGCAGCAGCAGCAGCACCCATCCAAACCTCTCCCAGCCTGAGAGCTGGCACAGGCTGAGCAGTGCAGCTGCCTGCACCAGCAGCCCGTGGTCTCTGCCTCTGTGCTCCCGCACACGGCTGGGGGTAGCAGGAGCTCTCCTCTTCCCGCAGCCTGTCCCCCAGGATTCTACGGCCCCGACTGTGCCCTGGGGTGTGCATGCCGAAATGGAGGCAGCTGTAACCGCTTCAGCGGCTGCGTCTGCCCGGCGGGCTGGCACGGGCAGCACTGTGAGAAGTCAGGTAAGGCTGGCAGGGGGCTGTGGCAGGTTTCTGTCCCCCACACTCAGGTGGGCTCTGGCTCCTTCCTCACCGGTGACTGGGGGGTCATTGGCTACTGCCGGCCGGCTCAGCAGTCCCCCCTTGCCTGCAGAAATAGTCCCCAACACTATGGAAACCAGGGTGCTGCAAGGGGACCATCTAGTCTGCCCCCCCCCCCAGATTAGCTGTGTCAATAGCATTGCTGAGCCCGGCGCGTGGGGTGGGAATCAGGGCTGGATCACAGTGTCTGGCACCAGCCCCCCAGTGCCAGGGTCTGGCTGCAGGCAGGCCCAGGGAAAGGTGCCAGCCTCTCTTGCGCCTGGGGAGGAGCGGGGTCAGCCCTAATGCCAATTTCTGTGTGCCAGACCGGTTCCCCCAGATCATCCAACTGGCCTCGGAGCTGGAGTTCAACCTGGGCTCAGAGCCCGTTGTCAGCTGCGTGGCCACTGGCAACCCACTGCCTGCCAGTGACAGCGTGGAGCTGCGCAAGGCTGACGGCACGGTGCTTAAGGTACTGCCCCCGTGCCCTTGCCCCACCAACATCCCTGTGTTGCCAGCTCCCTCAAAAGCACCCGTCTCCCCTCTGGGCTGCTGGGCAGCTTCAGGCCAGCGTGAGGAGCTGGGGGGCTGAGGCACCCTCTGTGCTTGCAGCTCATCAAAGCCATCATCGAGCCGGGGCAGATCACCTGCGAGTTTCAGGTGCAGCGCCTGACGAAGGCAGACACGGGGCTCTGGGAGTGCCGGGTCTCCACGACCGGGGGCCAGGACAGCCGGAAAGTCAAGGTCAACATCCGAGGTGAGGAAAGGGTGGTGGCACAATCGGGGTGAGCTGGGGTTGCTGGAGGAGGCTGGCAGCACGGAGTGGCAATGCCAAACCCCCTGAACTGGATTGGGTGCCACCTGTTGTGCTCTGCAGTGCCAGCAGACAGGTTTGGGTGGTGATAAAAGGCTTCTCTGACAAAGCTGGAAGGAGCTAAGAGGTGGTGGATGTACCCACACTCTGCTACCAGTCCAACGGGTGTCATTCCCTTCTTCCCCACCAAGTGCCACCAGCACCCCTGAGCCCTCCCCGGCTGCTGGCCAAACAGAGCCGCCAGCTCGTGGTGTCACCCGTGGACTGCTTCTCTGGCGATGGACCCATCACCTCCATCAAGCTGCTCTACAAGCCCAAGGATGACACCTCAGCATGGTCATCCATTGTGGGTACGTGCCTGTGGCAGGTATGGGGGGCACAGGTAGGACCTGGGCAGGAGGGGACGGCTGCCCCAGCCAGTGAGGGTCTGCGGTGGGCAGAGGTCTCCATCCCAGGACCCCTGTGGTGATGCCAAGGAGGATGCCAGTGGCAGGGCAGATTGTGTGTCATGGGTGTGGCTTTGATATGTCCTTTTGGCCAACAGTGGACAACAGCGAGAACATCACCCTCATGAACCTCCGGCCTGTGACAGCCTACATCGTCAAGGTGCAGCTGAGCCGGCCAGGGAACGGCGGGGAGGGCAGCAAGGGGCCCGAGGCTGTCATGGTGACTGAGTGCCTTGGTGAGCCTCCATCTCCCTCACCCTGACCCTGACCCTAACCCTGATCCTACCTCTGACCCTGCACAGTGCTGATACACCACGAGGTTTTGCTGCCTTTTTGTTTGCAGAGCCCACAGTCAAGCCTGTGATTGAAGGCTGGTCCATAGAGGAGAAAAACACACTCCATGTCAACTGGAAATTGCCAAGTAACCATGAGCCAGCACACGGGTTCATCGTCCACCTCTTTGACTCTGCAAGGCGACTGGTCTGTGAGAAAAACATCACGTCCATCTCTGTGCTCTCTGCCCGCATTGGGGACCTGGAGTTCAACAAGGAGTATGGGCTGGAGGTGCTGGTGTACCACTGTGCCAGCCTCGGGCCCCCCTCCGACCTCTACAAGGTCATGATCAACAGCAAAGGTGGGTCCAGCAGAACACAGGGAATTACCATGATAAATCAGTTATAATTGTAACAGTGACCATCCCCAGGTCTGGCTTCTGTATCTCATCTCTGATACAGCATGAACAGCTGCTTGGGGGAAAATGGGTCCTCCTTTCCTTGCTAGACCCTGCAGCCTCCAGCATCTGAGAAACACCCTAGGCTGAACATGACATTCAGGCCATCGTGAGTGATGCCCACAAACAGATCTGTCCTCTGCACCCTTGCCCAAGCCCTGATGGGCCTGTCTATACTTACAGCCTTTGCAACACCCTGTAGCAACAAGTTTCTCGATATAATTATGCTTTGTGTGAAAAAATTATTCCCCTTTGGTACACTTTAACCGTGCTGCCTGGTAATTTTGCTGGATGGTCAGTAGGGCTTGGGGAGACCTGTGCCTCCTGTGGGCACATGCACATATGCACGCAGCCCCCCACGTGGGTGGGAGACCGTGGGGAGGTGGAGCATCAGCCTGACCAACCTTTCTGGCAGCCAAGGGAGAAGGAGTGCTGGTACGTGTTGGGAGGGCTAGTGGGTGTCAGGCTTGGAGAATGCGAGGTTTTCTCTGCTTGGTGCTTGTAAGAGCTTTGTGTGATTTGGGGATTTGGGGTTGGAGATGTGGGCAGGCTGGAGGAGGCTCAGAGGAGGCAGTGGAAACACTGTGTGTGAGGGAAGGTTGAAGAAAGAAAATATTCCAAGGGTTAGTCAATACACAGACATCTAGCTTGATGGTGCCTGAGCCTGAGAGCATTTGAGGGTACGGTCCTGCCCCACTGTTGTACCTGGAGAGCAGGTCCACCTCCTCCTGCACCTCCTCCAAGCAGGGGCCGGTGGGCCCTGGAGGTCTCTCACAGCTTTGGTTGCCATTGCCATCCACGGGGTCTGGTCCTCACAGCAGCATTCAGCCCTCACAGCGCCAGGAGCCCTGTCCTGGGACTGACGCTCTCCTCTCCTTGTCCCAGGGCCCTCTTCTCCACGGTTGCTCTCAGCAGAGTCCATGTCCGACACCGCTGTCAAGCTCTCCTGGCAGGTCCCCGAGTACCCCAACGGGGGCATCACCAAGTACATCGTGGAGCTGCAGCAGGTGGGGGGCACCAGTGAGCCCCAGTGGATCGACACCGACAGCGGTGCCGAGACCACCAAGATCGTCGGGGGCCTCAACGCCAGCACCAGCTACCAGTTTCGTGTTCGTGCCAACTCCCACGTCCCAGGGGAATGGAGCCAGCCCGTGAAAGCCAAGACCCTGGGGGATGGTGAGAGGGGTATCGCAGCAGGTGGGGGGCTCATGGCTCTGCTGGAGCTTGGGCTCAGCATCTGGGTCAGCAAACGGTGACTGGGGTGCTTGTGGTAACGTCAGAAAGTGGCTCTGAAGCAGCAGCCCAAGCCCAAAACACTTGTGGGTGTGTTCAGAAATCCGGCTCCCTGGCTCCTCCTAGTCCTGATGGGGCAGGGGTGGCATGGTGACAGCACGGCACCCACAGAGTGGTTCTGACTTGGCCAGAGGGTGACACAGTGCGTGAGGGGCTAGAGGAGCAGGGAAGAGCTGGCACAGGAGGAGTTGGTGGCTGCAACCAGAGCTGGTTGGAGGCCCAGAAACCAGTGGGTTCAGTGGCAGGGCCCAGGCAGTGACACCCTCAGCCCTATGCCACCATGGCAATAGGAGCTCAGGACGTGGTTATGCTGTCTTCGTGGGGTCCCAGGGTGCTGGGGGAGGGCTGCTGTCTTAGTGTTTGGCCACCCAGGCAGCCTGGGCAGGGCTCAGCCGTGGACCACAACCCTCCATCCCTCCTTTCGGCAGGAGCGCTGAGCGTGCCACCCAGCCTGGGCAGCCAGAGCACCGAGCAGGCGGGAATAGACCAGCAGCTGCTCTTGGCCATCGTTGGCTCCGTGTCCGTCACTTGCCTCACCATCCTCTTTGCCCTCCTGGCACTTTTCCTCATCAAGAAGAATTTTTTCCACCGGCGCCGCACCTTTACCTACCAGTCTGGCTCGGTGAGTGCCGTCTGCCCCACCAGGACCATGTCCCCAGCTCCCCACGTCCCAGCCCGATCCAGGTCACGCTCTGTAGCCTCCAGTCCGGACGCAGCCAGACCTCACTTCCACGCGGAGAGGGTGCGGAGCCTGCCCTTGCCCACAACGCCTGCCCTGCCAGCACTGCTGTGCGGGCAGAGGGGTGCCTGGTGCCTCTAACCTCACCCGCTCCCATCTCCCAGGGAGAAGAGACCATCCTGCAGTTCAACTCGGGGACCCTGACCCTGACACGCCGGCCCAAGCCGCAGCCCGAGCCCCTCAGCTACCCCATTCTGGAGTGGGAAGACATCAAGTTTGAGGACATGATTGGTGAGGGCAACTTCGGGCAGGTCATTAGGGCCATGATCAAAAAGGACGGCCTGAAAATGAACGCGGCCATCAAGATGCTGAAAGGTGAGTGTGGGGACAGGCAGGCAGGGTGGGCTTAGGGATGTGGCTGTGTCCTGGGCCACGCTTGGGGCTGAGGAGGGGCAGGAGCCATTGGCAGAGGAGCAGAGGAAGGGCCCTTGTTGTAAGACTGAGGTGTCCATCCCTTCTTTACTTCCAGAGTTTGCTTCAGAGAATGACCATCGGGACTTTGCGGGGGAGCTGGAGGTGCTCTGCAAACTGGGCCATCACCCCAACATCATCAACTTGCTGGGTGCCTGTGAGAACAAGGGTGAGGGCTGTCCCCCTCTTCCCTCTCTCCAGCCCCATGGCCCCTGCCCGGCTGTGTATTCCTCTTTGCTGGGGAGACCCCCACGAACCTAACCTCCTCCTGCCCCCCAGGCTACCTGTACATTGCCATTGAGTATGCTCCATACGGAAACCTCCTCGACTTCCTCCGCAAAAGCCGAGTCTTGGAGACGGACCCTGCCTTTGCCAAGGAGCATGGCACTGCCTCCACTCTCACCTCCCAGCAGCTCCTCCAGTTTGCTTCAGATGTGGCCAAGGGGATGCAGTACCTGAGTGAGAAGCAGGTACATCCCCAGCAAGCCCCTCAGAGCACCCTTCCCCTGCGGACTCACCATCGGGGCATGAGACCCCTGGGGCCAGCAGGAGGGAGCGTGTGGCTCCTGCTGACTGCTGGCCCCTTTCAGTTCATTCACAGGGACCTGGCAGCCAGGAATATTCTGGTGGGAGAAAACCTGGCCTCCAAGATTGCCGACTTCGGCCTCTCCAGAGGGGAGGAGGTCTATGTGAAGAAAACAATGGTGAGGCAAGAGCGAAGCATCTCCATGGGCCCGCTGGTGGGAGCGACCCACCATGCCAGGACTGGCTGGGTCACGGCTGCCCCTCTGTCCATGGGGCATCCCCCCTCCCCTGACAGTTACTCTCTGTTTGCCCAGGGCCGCTTGCCGGTTCGCTGGATGGCCATCGAGTCCCTGAACTACAGTGTGTACACCACCAAGAGCGATGTGTAAGTCCTGCAGGCAGGGGCACCGGGGCTGGGGCATGGCCATGGCTGCCTCCATCCGTCTCCGGGGTGCTTGGTGCGGTCATGCTTTTGCTCTGGGTGCTGCAAGGGCAGGAGGTGATGCTGATGCATCTCCCTGGGGAGCTGCCAGCTCAGCCCAAGCCCTGGCTGCCTGCTCCACCCTGGGCTTTGCCCCGTGCCCATCAGCAGGGCACGGCTGGGTGCTCCGTCACAGCCTCGGCTCCTGCCCTTTCAGGTGGTCGTTCGGCGTCCTGCTCTGGGAAATCGTCAGCTTGGGTAAGGCTCTTCTGTGTCCCCTGCCTCCACCTGGGTCCCTGCAGGTCTGGTCCTCCTGCAGCCCCAGAGGGGACACCCTGGGGACCGCCCCTACCACAGCCAGCTGTGTGTCTCTGGCCGCAGGGGGAACACCGTACTGCGGGATGACGTGTGCCGAGCTCTACGAGAAACTGCCCCAGGGCTACCGCATGGAGAAGCCACGCAACTGTGACGACGAGGTGTAAGTGGGCAGAGAGCCCTGGCAGATGGTGGCACCCACGTTCCCCTGACCCCATTGCCCCACGGGACTCCCACCAACTTGCTCCGGCTCCTGCCTGGTTCCCCTCTGCGCTGTGACTGGGGGATGAGCTGTGGTCCCACACCCCAAACACCCTTCCTGGGCTTTAGTTTCCCACCTGCTTCCCCCCGGCTCCCACAAACAGTTTTTCTGCCCCCTCTCCCCCCGTGCATGCTGAGGCACCGGCGGCTCTCTGTCCCCAGGTACGAGCTGATGCGGCAGTGCTGGCGCGACCGCCCCTACGAGCGACCGCCCTTCGCCCAGATCTCCATGCAGCTCATCCGCATGCTGGAGGCCAGGAAGGTGAGCGGAGGGGGCTCAGCGGGAGGGACGCCTGCCCCGCGCGGGGCTTGTGCGAATGCCAGAGCATCCCTTGGGTGTGGGGGGGGGACATCCAGCAGCAGAAGCTGTGTGACCCCACCACGCACGGGGGTAACTCCAGCATCGCTTTTTGGGTGTGGGGAGCCCCATTGCCTCCCCCCAGGGCACAGCGCCCGCGAGCGTGCCAACAGGGGCGGGAGGTAAATGGGGACACTGTCACAACCAGCTCCTGACTGGGGTTCCCCCCACAGGCCTACGTGAACATGGCCCTGTTCGAGAACTTCACCTATGCGGGGATCGATGCCACTGCCGAGGAGGCGTGAGGCCGCGCTGGCACCGTGCAGGGGGGCACCGCTGGCCCCAGCATGCTGGGTGTGGGGACAAGAGGCTGCCCATCCCTCTTCGGGGCTGAGCAGGCAAACGCTGGTGCTCCTTCCCAAGAGTGGCTTCCCCGCAGCAGGACTCTGCCATCCCCTCTCTGGCTACCCACCCAGCGTGTGCTGGCCATGCTGGCATGCCACTGGCCAGCAACACAGTCCCATGCTGCTGGGGCGGGGGGGGGTATGCTGGGGTGGCCCCCAAGGACAAGCAGCAGCAGGGTGCTTGCAGCAGAGTGGGCAGGAGAGGGGCTCTCTCAGGAGCCAGGGTGCTGCCGCCTGAGCCCGCGGACACAAATGCCCAAGGTTTGGGGCAAGAGGGGAAGCAGCAACCCGGCAGATGCCTGCCCTGCAGCTCTCAGGGTGCTCTGGGTCTGAAGTGGTGCCAGCGAGGCTGTGAGCACCACTGCCGGCATGGGATGGGGCCACCCCAGTGGGTGCAAAGGGACAAGGGACAGCATTGGCTGTGTGTAGCCTCCAGCTCTGCAGTAACCCTTCAGAGGTGCCAGCTCTGCCTTATGGACAATAAATGTAGTGCAACAGGCAGCCGAGTCCGGAGGAGGGGAGGTGGAGACCCAGCTCTACCTCCCTGATGGCACCAGGGAAGAGGATGAGGGGCCCCGATGGTCCTGTGGTGGGCACTCCTTGGGATCCTGTCCCTGTTGGGTTCCTCTGATGATCCCCAGGACACTCCAGCGCCTCCAGACAAGCCCCAGGTCTCATCGTGCCGTGGGGATGGGTTGTCTTAGTATCCAACTGCGATCTCCCCCTCTGCAGTTTAAGACTTTGTCTAGTCCCTCCCTGCCTTTTGCATGCTTGAAACCTGTTCCTGCAGCTTCCCCTTGGTGGGCCACTCTTCACAGGGATGGCCCCGCTCCTCAGGCTGGTCCCTGCAGGGCTGTGCAGCTCCGCACCCTCCTTCCCTCCCTGGCCAGCCGGTGCCTGCCCAGCACTGCACCGAGCCGTCAGGCATCTTGCAAAGGGACCGTTGTGTTCAACCAGCCTGCTCGAACGTGTACTGCTGGGGTGATGCTCTCATGCGTGCTGGTCCCTCCAGGATCGCCTGGGCTGACCATCCCATGGGAGCTTCTGCCCCAGGCTGCAGCCCTTCTTCCTGCGCTGCTGCTGTTTTAACAAATGGGTTAAAAAGCGGATGGGCTTCGCCTCTGTTGGCTTCAGATTGCTAAGTCCTAGGCGTGACATCCAGCTGCCCATCTAGCCATCTTCTGCAGGCCGTGGGAAGCAAGGGCTGCTCCTCTGGACCCTGGTATCCCAGCCAAAGGCAGGGACATCTGCATTTGCCCTGCTAGGCAAGAGTCTTTCTTCCCCAGAAGTTGTTTTAACCCTGTCAACACCATTTTGATTTCCCATTTTGGCCTCCAGTGCTCTTTGGTATTGACTGCAGCTATTTGTGAGCAGCCTCTCTGCCCCATCACTGAGGTCCCTGGTGAAGTGGTGAAGGGGACTGGCAGCCCAATGCGTGCCACCGCCTCTGCACCTCTGCTGTTGGCTGGGAACAGCGTCTGAGCATCGTCATCAGTCCTGCTCGAACCAAGGGCTTTCTGCTTTTTGCCTCCCTGATGGCAAAGCCCAGTAGCCGGATGGAGGAGGAAGTGGGACTGGTTTGACAAAATTTGACTGTGACAAATTGTTGCTGGCTGCTCCCGTCTCTCCTCAGTGCCCCCAGTGCTGTCCCCGGCTGCAGGGCAAGGAGAAGCCCTTGGGGCGGTGTGGGGATGCCTGTGCGAGTGGCTCCTCGTGCCCTGGCTGGTGCTCCCTGGGCTGCACCACAGAGCTGTGCCCCGGCAGGGCAGGACCCCCCTCCGGCCGCTCACACCGAGCGGTGGTGATGGACTGATGGGGTTGAGCACGCCTGCAGGACCCCACTGTGGTAGCCCTGCTCCCACCCCACCACCACCAGCACCTGTGTGGGCCCTGCCCATGCCCCTGTGCCTGCAGCTCTCCCCCCGGCACCGCCACGGGGACAGGGCTGCTGGGCCATGCAGAGCAGACCCAGTGCACACCGGTGCCAGGTGGCACAGGGTGTGATGGAGGAGGAGCAGCCGCCCCGTGTCCCACACCCCCACATGCCTGCAGCCCCCAAAAGCCTTCCCTGCCCCACACAGGGGCCTCCCTGGTTTCTCAGGGGTTGTTTTTCTTCCTACCCCAGCCTCCTGGCATGCCGGTAGCCACAAAGGGCAGGACGTGCCGCCTATCTGATAGGAGCAGCCTCTCTTGGCACTGTGGCTGGTGGTGGAGGAGCCGCAGCACGGTGGTTTCGGGCACGGGGAAGTGCCGGCGATGGGGCGGGGGGGAGCCTCCAGCCAGGCTTCCTGAGCTGCACAGCCGCCACTTCCCAGATAAAGGTATCGCCCGGAGGAGCCGCAGCAGCTCCCAGGGCGCTCGGAAGGGCCGAGCGCGGCACGCATGGCCTTGGCACACAGGTTGCAGGATGGCAGCCTGCCTGCGCCGGGGCTGGCTGCTCTCCCTGCTCCCTGCTGTCCTGCTCAGCCTCCGCAGCCTGCCGTCGGCCACTGAGCCGGTGACATCCCAAGGTAGGACCTTGGGGCCGTTTTCTCCCCCAAAAGAAGGGACAGAGAGGAGCTGGCACGCCGGCCACGGGCAGTGAGCACCCCACAGCAGCCAAAATCTGCAGGGTTGCAGAGAGGGGCGTCCCAGGAGGGTGTGCGGGGGGTGTTCAGGGTGGGCGATGGAGCACCCTTCTCACTCGTGGGACACCCCGGGGTGCCTGGAGCAAAGGGACATCCCTGCTCTCTGCAGGGAGGACCTGGCAGCCTCTGGGCGCTCCTTTGGGATGGCAATCTGGGGCTCCCAGTCCTGCACAGGTAGCACTTACCAAAAGTTCTTGTAGCTACAATGACAAGGGTCTGAGCAAAATTCAGGCTAATGTCTAATGGCGTGGCTGTGCACTGCAGGTGACACGGTGGCACTAACAGGCTAATCCCAATGCTCCCGCGCCAGCCTTGCTGTGATCTTACTGCCCCGCCAAGCATCCTCAGCTCAGCTGGTAGCTGGCCCCCACCTGGCTTGCTGCACCTGGCAGAGACGCTTCCCAGCTTTCTCCCATTTCAGGCTTGTCCACACTTTCTTTGAGACCCTCCTTAGCCCTTTTAACATTTATATAACACCATAAAAAGCATTAACTGAACAAAATCAATCTGCTTGGCTCTTCAGCCCCACCCCAGGTCTCTGGCCGCAGCAGGCTCAGGAGCACATTTTGTGTCACCCACCGTAGGGGCAGTGGGAGGAAGGTTGGGGCTGGGCTCATCCTCCCTCTGCCCGCAGCCTCTGCGACATCACCCTGCCCCGAGCCCACCACCGGCTTGGCAGCACGCTGCCTGAGCATGGCTGATGTGGGCTGCAGAGCTGCGCGGCCACGCTTCCTAGGAAACAGCCTACGCCCAGAAAAGATGATCTGGTAGCCCACAGGAACAACGTGGCTTCCCACTGATGCCATGGGTCCCTGTGCCACCAGGCTGCTGGGACCCAGCCATCCCAACCCCTGGCACTGGGAACTGAGGGGGTCACGGAGCCAGCATGAGCTCTGGGGTGGGGGTAATGGGGTGCAAAAAGGGAAGAGCACGCAGGGGGGCCGTGGTCTGTGGGGAGGGGACATGAGCTGGGGGAGGAAGGCAACACAGGGCTGGGAAAGGAGGAACAGGGCTGGGGGGGTCAGGGCAAGGGAGGGGACTGGGAGTGCAAGGGGACACTGAAACGGTGGCAAGGACTTTTGGGGACTGTCCCTTACTCTTTGCCCAGGGTGGTCTCAAAGGGCAGCGCAGAAGGTGCGTAGCAGAGAACAGATGCGCTCAGCACAGGGAGCAGGGCCAGGCACTGGCAGCAGGCTATTTGTGGGGTCCTGCTGCTGGAGGCAGCCCCTGGGAACGGGGGTGCACCCCAGGAGGAAGAGGAGGAAGGGAGCTGGAGCAGGGCTCAGGGCAGAGGCAGTGGGGAAGAAGGGAGTGCTGGAACAATGCTGGGGCAGCAAGGCCACCCCTGCGCATCACACCTCTGCATCTTGGGGCTCTCCCCTTTTCCCTGACAACAGGGACAGGCACCCATGTGCCAATAAAGCCACCACTGCTGGGACCGAGATCCTGCAGAGTGTGATGCTCCTTGCAGTGACAGGGATGGCAGCTTGTTGAGTGGGGCAGAGAAACCCACAGCCCCCCAGGTGGTCCCCAGGCTGGGATTTGAGCATCCCCTCCTGCTCAGTACCACAGACCCCCACACCAGCCCCGAGGCCCTTTCCCTCTCCCCGGGGCTCTGCTCCTCCTTATCTCACTTCCGCGCACCTTCCGGCATGAGCAGGGCAAGGGTGCTTCCCCCCGATCACCGGGCCCTGAGCCCTGCTCCGACCACAGGGCTATTTCGGGATGTTTGTTTGTCCCAAAGGACCCCGCGTGCCGAGCTGGGGGGAGCGGTGAGGCCGGCCGGCGGGGAGCCCTGCAGCCAGCCAGGACCCCGGCGTGAGCCAGCGGCCTGCACGCGTGCCGTGTCCCTCCCTGCTGTGCCAAGCTGGTGGGGGACACCTGTGCCACAGCTGTGTCCACGGCCATGCCCACGCTGGCCAGGTGCCTGCACAGACTGGCCGCAGGGGCGAGCAGGCCAGTGGGCATGGGGCGTGGGGACAGGTTTGTGCCCAAGGGTTCCTTCATGCCCACGCTCCTCCCAGATGCTGCACTGCTGGCGGGGGTGCCTGAGGACATCCTCTGCTTCTCCCGCTCCTTCGAGGACCTCACCTGCTTCTGGGATGAGGAGGAGGAGGCGGCGGCAAGCGGGATGCACCACTTCTACTACTGGTACAGCAGGTAGGAGGTGGTGGGGACACAGCCCTGCCTCCCCGTTGCCGCACAGAGAGCAGCAGGGCCGGGGTGCCACAGCTCTCTGTGCCAGCCCCATGGCTCCCCGCTGCAAGGAGAAATGGTGGAGAACACACGGTAGGTAGGCAGCAGCCACCTCACCCCCTGCGGCAGGGCTGGGACCTTGGCTGTCCCTCAGTCCCATGGGGATGGTGCCCTGCAGTGGATGGGGGCACAGGGAAGGGAGACCTGGTGACACCGAGGTCTTGGTGCCATGTCCCAGGTCCCCTCTCCTCCAGCCTGGCCCCAGGTAGGAGGCGTGGGGAGTTTCAGGACCCCACTCTTCGTTCCTCAGGGATGTGCCCACAGCGTGTGCGGTCGCCACGTGGCACCATGGGGCTGGCGGGACACGGCACGCCTGCGTCTTCCCCGGGCAGGACGTGCGGCTTTTCATCCAGCTCCACCTCCGTGTCCTGGATGCCACCACCAATCAGACCAAGTACTGGCGGGAGCTCAGCGTGGACGCGGTGGGTGAGTCTCTCCCACTGGGTGATACCTCTGGGACACCGGGACAGTCCCCAGGCCTAGGTCCCCTGCCCATGCACCAGGCACAGAGGCAGCCCTGGGGAGACGCCCGGGTGTCCCTCCCTCAGCAGGACCAGGGGGTGCCCAGGCAGGGGCTGCCGCAGGAGAGCAAACGTCCTGGCACGTTCCCTGCAGGTCTCATCGCCCCGCCGGCGAACATCACGGCCCGCTGGGCTGGGGCCGCGGGGCAGCTCTGCGTGTCGTGGCAGCCGCCGCTCGCCGACTACCTGAACTTCTTCCTCTACGAGGTGCAGTGCTGCCCTGCCAGCTCCCCAGAGACGCCCTGCAGCCCCGCGTTGGACCCCAGTGGGCAGCACCCCAGTGGGCAGCACCCCGGGGACCCCTCCATCCACCCAGCAGTCAGCAGCCATGCACCCACGGCCAGGGCAGCTGCAGTCTCCCTGGGAGCGGGACAGGTACACAGGGGGGCCAGGGATGGGCAGGGGGATTTGGGGGCCGCAGCTGCTCCTCAGCCTGGCCCCTCTCCTGCAGGGGCTGGTCCAGGCCAACACCTGGGTGGTCCTCCGGGACCTGCGGCCAGGGGTGAGGTACCACATCCAGGTGCGCAGCAAGCCCGACGGCACCTCCCTGGACGGCGTCTGGGGGCCCTGGTCACAGGCAGTGGCTGCGGAGACACCCCGCTCCTCCGGTGAGCAGCCGCCCCCACCACCGGGGTGCTGGCAGGCACAGCGGGAAGGCACCCACACCCGGGGCCACGAGGGATGGGGGTCCTGGGGTAGGTGAGGTGCAGCACCCAGGTTTTAGGAGGCTAGGGGGAAGCAGCCCCCTCCCTGCCCTGGCTCTTGCCTGCCCAGGAGACATCGGGCTGTGCTGCAGCACCCCTGACCTGCGGCACGTGCGCTGCGAGTGGAGCTGGGACCCCGCAGAGCCCCGCAGCTCCCACCAGCTCTTCTACCGGCCACCTCCGAGCGAGGCCAGCACAAGGTAAGGGGCATGGTGCGCACATGGGGCTCAGGCAGAGGTGGTGGCACATCCCAGGGACCGCCAGCCCTGCTCAGTGTCCCACATTCCACACTGTGCCACCCGATGCTGTGCCCTGCCACCATTGACCTCGCACCTCCCCGCTGCCACTCGCAGCCCCTCCAACTGCGGGCAGCGCTGGCTTTCCCGGGAAACACAGAAGGAGCGAGGCAGCGCTGGCTGCGGGGACAGGGTGGCCCCAGATTGGGGCTGGCACCGGGCAAGGGAAGCGAGGCCACCACGGTGGGGCTGACTGGCTCCCCACTCCTCGTGCAGGGAAGATGCATGGCAGCTTTGTGAGGAGGAGAGCGTGGGGGCACAGGGCACCCACGCCTGCACCTTCCAGCCCAGGGCTGGCAGCGCCATCTCCGTCCTAGTGAACGTCACCCGGCCCCAAACACCGCCCGTGCTCAGCTTCTTCAAGGAGCCCTTCTGGCTGCACCAGGCCGGTGAGTCCCAGTGCCACTGTGGCCCGTGCCCCTGCCGATGCCTGGCTGGTGGGGGGACGTAGCGTCCCGTGTTCCATTCCACAGCAATGACACCTCCCCGTGCCCAACAGTGCTCACAGACGCTCCACAGCTCGTGCAGGCGACAGTGTCGCAGGGTTGGCTGAGCCTGCAGTGGCTGCCACCCCTGGAGGCGCTGGCCGAGCAGCTGGACTACCAGGTCCGCTATGCCGTGGAGAACAGTCGTGACTGGAAGGTAAGACAAGACCAGGGCTCCCCCGAGCAGCCCCACTCGCCTCCGCTGCCAGCACATGGCCCGCATGGGGTCAAGCAGGATGGACCCACGCCCCAGCACTGCCCCTCGGCCACCCTGCAGCAGCCATAGTCTCCAGCTCGGCTCTGCCCCACAGGTCCTGCAGGTCCCACGGGCAGCCAGGAAAGAAATCCTGGACCTACGGCCGGGCGCCCGCTACCATGCCCAGGTGCGGGCCCAGCCCAGCGGGCCGTGGTACCAGGGCAGCTGGAGCGCCTGGTCCAAACCTGTCGTGGTTGATGCTGCGGCCGATGCGGGTAAGGGACAGGGTAGGACCGAGGGCTGTGGCCGGAGGAGCCACACAGGAGACCGAGTGCTGGAAATGGGATGGGAAGCGCCGGGCAGAGGGTGACAGGGCTGCAAAGGGCTCAGTGGTGGCAGGTCTGCAGTTCCTCCTCTGATGCAGGCTGGATCATCCCGAGTGTTACAGTGGTGCCGCTGCTCTTCACAGGAGTGCTCCTGGGGCTGAGGTGCACCTTCCCCTCCCTCTACAGGTAAGGGCTGGGCCTAGGGCAGGTGAGGGGGTCCAGCACCAGGCCTGAGCACCCTGCCCGGGGGCGTCAGGGCACTCCGGGACTTAGGGTTTGCCTTCGACGCCCCCTTCCTCACACCCAGCAACGTGAAGCAGAAGCTCTGGCCCCCCGTCCCCGACCTGCACCGCGCCCTGGGCAGCTTCCTGCACGAAAGCGGCAAGCACGGCCAGGTGAGGGGGCCGGGCCAGGGCCCCGCGCGGCTGAGCCTCCTCGAGGGCAGCTCCAAGCGCAGCCCCCACCGCGCCCCCTCTGTGTCGCCCCCCCCAGGCCAACGCCTTCTACAAGCAGCCGCCGGAGGAGGCCGTCCTGCCCTGTCTGCTGGAGGTGCTGCCCGGCCCGCGGCGGGAGGCGGGCGCGCCGCCGCCGCCGGAGCAGGCTTCCGGCCGGCTGCCCGGCACCGACATCGCCAACCAGTCCTACCTGCTCATGAGCGGCTGGGAGCCGCGCGGGCCGCCCTGAGCTGCGTCCCCCCGCCCCGACATAAACTAGACTGGCAACCACCCGGCCTCCTCTCTCCTTCGCGGCGGCACCCCGGCCCCCTAGGGAAGCGGAGCGGCACCGCGCTCCCCCTCCGAGACCCACCACCCACCCACCCACTGACCGGCACCCTCCGCCTCCCGCTGAGGGAGAAGCCCCGCCCCGCGGCCCGGCCAATCGCGGCGCGACGCGCGGTGGTCGCCATGGCAGCGCGCGGCGGTTGGGTTTGAAGCAGCCAATGGGAGGGGCGGCCGCGCGGGGTTTAAGTGGTGCCGCCGGGTGAGGGCTGCGCGAGCGCTTCAGCCGTGGAGCGGAGGTGAGGGGCGGCGGTTGCTGCTGCCGCCGCAGGGGACCCCGAGGGTGCGCTGTGAGGTGGCCGGGGCTGTGAGGTGGCCGGGGCTGTGAGGTGGCCGGGGCTGTGAGGTGGCCGGGGCTGTGAGGTGGCCGGGGCTGTGAGGTGGCCGGGGCTGTGAGGTGACCGGGGCTGTGAGGTGACCGGGGCTGTGAGGTGACCGGGGCTGTGAGGTGACCGGGGCTGTGAGGTGACCGGGGCTGTGAGGTGACCGGGGCTGTGAGGTGACCGGGGCTGTGAGGGAGACCCTGGTGGCGAAGGGAGCCTTTGAGGCGAGGCCTTGGCGGGGGGAAAGGCCGTGGTGAAGCGGCCCTTGAGGAGCGGCGGGGGGGGCGGGGAGGGCGTGTGCTGAGGTGGCGGGGTCCCTGAGGAGCGGCGGGGGGGCGCACCCCGCGCGGTAGGGCCGTAGCCCCGCTGACACCGGCCCGTCCCGCAGCGCCATGGCGCAGTTCGTGTTCGAGGCGGACCTGCACGGGCTGCTGAAGCTGGACACGCCGATCCCCAACGCGCCGCCCGCGCGGTGGCAGCGCAAGGCCAAGGAGAGTGGCGCCCCCGGGCCCAGCCCCGCCGCCGGCTTGTCGCCCATGAAGCCTGCCAATCGCTCCTACAGCTCCAGCAAGACGCCGTCCAGGACACCCGGTGAGCGGCAACGACCGGCGGCGTAGGCTGGGGGGGGAGCGGCGCCCGGGCTGCTCGCCTGTAACTGGGGGCTCTGCCAGGCTGGCCTAGCCGGCTCGCTGGTCAGGCCCGAGGAGGTGGGCTACACTGCCTGGCTGGGGAAGCCACCCACCTTCTCCCCAGCGTGAGGTGGACAGAGCTCTGTGCACTGGGGCTAGGTGACCTGCTAGTGCCCCAGATGAGCCTTTCTGGCACAGCTGCGTTGGGATGAGTGGGGGTAGGACTGTCTGCTGACAGCTTTACATGCTGTAACAGTATTTTTGTATCCTCCTCTCATCTGTGAACTCTGGAATTATTGCGCTAGACCCAAGGAGTTGTCTCCTGGCAGTCCATAAGCAGAGCTTAGTGCAGTTACACGGGGGGGAGGGGATTGTGCAAAAATATGAGTTAATTGTGGCTGGATGACATGAGCTCTCCGAGTCCTACTTATCTGGTAGGTGTGAGGTGGAAGAGTGCTGGGTTTGCTGTCTCTTGAAAGCTCTAATACAGGCTGTTTAATAGCTCTAAGACAATATTTATCCATTTGAATGCAGGTAAATCTGGATCCAAAATCCAGAGCACCCCAACAAAGGCTGGGGGTGATCGCTACATTCCCAGCCGAAGCACCATGCAGATGGATATGGCCAATTTCCTCCTAACCAAAGAGAATGACCCTGCTGAGGAGTCCCCTACCAAGAAGGTGAGCATGTTGCTAAGTTACAATTACTACAATGATCACTACCAAACACCTAATCCTTCCTGGCCTTTTTCAGAAAAGCAAACTAAGCTCTATGAAGAGGTTGATGGCCCTAGCCATCATTACTTCCAGCTCAGGCTTCAGGAGCCTAGGATGAGGTGGAGGCCGTAGAGCCTGCAAATGGAATAGGTACACAGCTGCTATGTAGGAGCCTGAGCATAGCTGCTCTGTAGGGTTGTTTCCCTAGGCAGAGGGAAGAGCCTTGCACCTCTGCTTCTATTCACTAGCCTGTGCTGCTTCAGGTAGCAAAATTCAACTTTGGGCTAATGAGGCTTTAAAATATAGCAGGCTATGGAGACATAAAGCTGTGAGCTTATGCACAGCCAAACTGCTGGTGGTAGCTATTCTAGGACAATGTCTATATGGGGAACTATTCTGGAATGTGTATACTGTGTTCTGAAATCTGTTTATGAAGCATTTGATCCCATGTGGCTGTGGCTACCCCCACTGGCCATGAGACACCGAACTTGCCACTCTTCTGTTTGAAAATGTAAGCAGGACAGTGTGCCAATCTATGAGGAAAAACTACTTTGACCTGACTGTCTGTGGCTGACTCCCCCAGCATAGCTGTACATCTCCTGATTCTAGAAGGGGGCTTAAGTCTATGCTCTGCCAGCTGCAGTTTTAAGTGCAGCATGGACTTTGTGTTTCAAATGTATCTCACAGAGGGTGGTTTCTCTCTGCAGGAGCAACAGAAAGCCTGGGCAGTGAATCTGAATGGCTTTGATATAGAAGAGGCGAAGATCCTCCGCCTCAGTGGAAAGCCACAGAATGCTCCAGAAGGTATGATACAGAGCCTGTGGGAGTTGACTCAGCTGTAGAGATCTGGATAGGGGAACAGCAACACAGAGGCCCTATGTGTGGACATGGGAGACATCAACTGGTGTCTTCTCAGAGCTCCTGTGCACACTGGAATCTCCCTTCTTAGGGTTCCTAAGGTTGAGGGGCTGCGTGATGGCTACAGTGAATTTACAGAAGTTGAAATGACTGCCAGTTGTTCACTTGTACTGTAGGTGGCAAACCTTTCTGAGGTCTGCAAAAACTTCAAATTCTCTGCTGTGTACATTGTCACTAAATATAATGGGATACAGAAAACCAACTGCTTGTCAACTAAACTTGTTCCTGTGAACTACGGAATTGGAGCTCACCGTGGTTCAGCACGTCATACTGCCAGTGATGTTAGCACACCGTGCTCTTCTGAACTATCTCTTCTCTCAGGACTTCATTTTCACTGGAACGGATTTCTAGCTGGGTGAGCAGTGCTCAGCTGGGAGGAAACAGTAACTCAGCTTATCAAATCTGTTCCTCTGCGCAGGCTATCAGAATAACCTGAAAGTGCTCTATAGTCAGAAAATGACCCCTGGCTCCAGCAAGAAGAACGGCAGATACATTCCCTCCATGCCAGACCGGATCCTGGATGCACCAGAGATCCGCAATGACTATTGTAAGTAGGCTGCAATGTTGAGTGCTGGGCATTGAGATCATTCTGCACTGGAGTGCAGTTCCTAGGACAGTGTAACTGGGCTGTTTCAGTATATTATGCACCCAGGCTGGCATGGACCGCTTCTGGAGTGTCCTTGTGTAGCCTTATAAAAACAGTGGTCCAGAGTGCTGTGTAGGTGACTCGATGAGGGCTACCTGATCCCATAGCTGGGCATGGTGACAGCCAGAAGGCTGCCCCTTACCTGTAAGTGCATGTGCGCACACACACACACCTGGTACAGGTGGAAGATCTGGCAAAAACACTAGTGAAGGGCAGGGCTCGCCGGGTAAGCAGTGTGACTTGCATTGTTCTTCCAAATTGTAGATCTGAATCTCATTGACTGGAGCTCTCAGAACTTCCTGGCAGTGGCTCTGGACAACTCTGTCTATCTGTGGAATCATGCTTCTGGGGAGATTATCCAGCTGCTGCAGATGGAGCATCCAGATGATTACATTTCCTCAGTGTCATGGATTAAAGAAGGAAACTACCTTGCTGTTGGCACAAGTAATGCTGAGGTCCAGGTGAGTGCAGGAGTAAAACTAGAGGTGTCTAGGGATTGCTGGAGCTGTGGGGCCTTGGGACAAAGGCTTGGCTAGCACGAGAAGGATGCAGTGCACCCTGACTTGTCTTGACTGGTGTGAAGTGGAAATGTCCACAGCCAGTGACCAACTGCAGCATGCTAGGCAGTTTTTGGTTTTGGGGTTTCCTGGCACCTGGAGTTCCCTTCTGTTCTGCAGGCTATGTGATAGAAGCTATCTCTTCTCCCATACTGATGAGGTTGAATGCCAGAGCCTGTGAAGTGAGGCTCCTAGGGCAAAGCAACAGGGCTGGGTTTCCTTATCCTCTGGAGAACTTTTTGCTCTCCCTCTCTAGCTCTGGGACATACAGCAGCAGAAACGTCTCCGAAATATGACCAGCCATTCTTCCCGTGTGGGGACCCTCAGCTGGAACAGCTACATCCTCTCCAGGTAAAGTGGCAGTGTCCAGCTGCTGCAGATTCCTATCCTAGCACTGAGTGGTGCAGGTGAGGGATGGCAGAGACAAGTTTCTGTCCCAGCTTGGGAGTCTTACTTAGCCTGTTTTGTTGAGACTGCGGGGAGAAGGCCTCTCTTCTCTCTTGCCCTTTGTGCTGAAGTTGTGAAGAGCTTCTGTGGCTGCTTCACTCACACCAACAGGGTAGTGATGCTGGTAACACTGGTTTGAAACCCAGTGGCAGGTACAGCATTCTTGCAACAGGACAAAAATGGATTTTGGTGAAAATATGTGCCAGCCTGACCCTGCAAGCCTTCTCTCTGCAGTGGGGCTCGGACTGGCCACATCCACCACCACGATGTCAGAGTGGCTGAGCATCATGTGGCCACACTTGCTGGCCACACACAGGAGGTGTGTGGACTGAAGTGGTCTCTCGATGGCCGCTACCTGGCCAGTGGTGGCAATGACAACCTGGTGAACATCTGGCCATGCACCCAGGGGGACAGTGGAGACTTTACACCTGTACAGACCTTCACTCAGCACCAGGGTGCTGTCAAGGTGAGTGCAGGGCTGCTGTGGGCATGTGTCTGTGCAAGACAGACACACAGCACCGGCTGTGCACAGGTTGCTTCTTGCATGTCTTGGAATTAACCCTTTTCTTTCAGGCTGTGGCGTGGTGTCCCTGGCAGTCAAATGTTCTAGCCACCGGAGGTGGGACTAGTGATAGACATATCCGCATTTGGAATGTGTGTTCTGGCACCTGCCTCACTGCTGTTGATGCCCATTCCCAGGTGAGACATGAACATCAGCATGGAGATGGACACCTTCTGGTAGGACACCTATACAGAACTACTGCCTCCTGAGGCCCAGAGGCATGGGAAAGGAGGGGACCATGCTCATCTCTGGGTGGTAAGCATCAGCATAAGCAGCTTGTCTTACTGCATTACTGCCTTTTTCCAGGTCTGTTCTATTTTGTGGTCAACAAACTACAAGGAGTTCATTTCGGGCCATGGCTTTGCACAAAACCAGCTGGTTATATGGAAGTATCCAACGATGGCCAAGGTCACTGAGCTTCGAGGTAAGCTGGGCCCTTTGCCTGAGGAAGGGAGGGCTGCCAGAAGCTGAAGTCAGATGTAACCCTTGGTTTGAGCATACTGGTGGTCTAGCCTAAAGTATCAGTGATGCAGAATGGTGCCCAGGGGCATGCTGCTGGAAAGGGGGAGGCATTCCTGTGGGCTGCTGAAGAAACACTGTTTCCCCAAATGCACACCCAGGGTGTGAATTCATACTGCTTGTTCAGCATGGTGTGGGACAGCTATGCAAACTGGTGGGGCTCATGGGGCATGTGGGAATAAATGTGACCTCTGGCAGAACCAGAGGATCTGGGGCAAGTGGTGATCAGCCCAGCCCTGACTGCACACCTCCTCCTCAGGTCACACTGCCAGAGTCTTGAACCTGACTATGAGTCCCGATGGTGCAACAGTGGCCTCAGCAGCTGCTGATGAAACACTGCGGCTATGGCGCTGTTTTGAGTTGGACCCCATAAAGAAGAAGGAGAAGGAAAAGGCAAACAGTGCCAAAAGTAGCATTATTCACCAGGGCATTCGATGAGTGCACAGGGCTGTTGTGGGGAGTGGGGAGTATTTAGCTTGCACACTGTACAGTATTTTAAAAGTTAATAAAATGCTTTGACTCTTTATGGAGCCTGATGGAAGAAAAGGCTGTGGCTCACAGAACCAAGTGATTCCCTGAGGTTTAGGATCTGGGCAGGTGGTGGAGCTCTTGTTCTTTAGGGCCAGTTTCAGGCACCCTGAGCCTAGCACAGCCCTGAAGTCCTAGGAGGGAAGGATGCTGTGCCACAGCTGTACTTCTGTATCTATCCCAGCTAAGGCATGTATGTATGTTACCTGCCACATACTCATGCTGACCACAAGCACAGCAGCTCTACCACAGGGAAGCTGGAGCTCCCTAGACCTCCATCTGTGATCAGAGTGTGTCAAAACTAATACTTCCCAGTGTTCCTGCCCTGCAGTGGGGCTAGGAGGAAGTAGCCCTGACTTGCCTCAGCTTCCACAGACCAGTGAACCAGCTCTGAACTGGCCTCTGCCTAAGGGAGGGCCCTTTGCCCAGCTGCTGCCTGCTTTGGTGCCAGCTGTGGTAGGGAAGAGCAAGGCTCAAGCACAGTAGGTCTGTGTCCCCAGCTTCTGTTGTGTCCTGGCTCTGGCCTAGGTGGGACTTAACATGCCTCTGCAGGCACCTACCAGCACTGATTACCTGTGCTGGAGCAGTCTGGGGACTTGTTCTTGGTAATCAGGGCTGTAGCATCACCTGCACACAGCACTTAGTCTTGTTTTGCTACACTGATGGTGCCTGCTCCTATGGTGCTAGGGTAGAACAGCTACTCTTGCAGTGAGTTCAGTATTAAAGTTAGGAGCCAAATGCTGTTGGAAAAAAGGGGGGGAGTACAGGCTGGAAACATACAACGACAGCTGTTAAGGCCAGAAAGGGGCTGGCAAAAGCCTGAAGCTTGATGCAAAACAAGACTCTCACACTTTCACAGCCATGCTTGGACATCACACAAGAAGCACCCAAGGCACCATTAACTCAGTACATGGCCCTTAGTCACATGTTCTTCCAGCAGCCCTCATCTGTCCTTGCTTCCTGCTGAGGGGAAGCCCTGGCTTTAAGCTGAGGTTCCATGCAGGGAAAGAGGCAGCAGGGTTCAGCTGACATTTGGTAGAGCATGACTCCACAGCACTTAGAAGAATATGTTTTTTCCAGGCTCAGTTACGCTGGTACAAGTTGCAGGGATCATATTTAAGCCTTCACCTAAGCAAGAGCCAGCAGCTATGCTGCTCTGCTGGCTGGAGCCATGGTGTCTGAGGGTGTGGGGCTGCACCAGACCCACCGAGCCTGTCCTTCAGCTGCACCAGTGCAGCCAGGGACACTGCACAGCTGATTAGCACCCTGGCCTCTGCAAAGCAGCTCAACAAAACCTGTGCCGCTCCTCAGCCTGTGATTAGTTGAGGGTGGATTATTATTAACTGTTTTCACCTTCCTCTCAGCATTGTACCATGCTGTACCTGGCGCCAGGCTCCTGCTCCACCTCCTGAGCTTTAACAGAGCCAGAGCCTTCAAAGGTGGGTGCTGTGCTGAGGCCAGCCAACATGCACCATCCTCCCTTCTGCCCCCCCCCCCCCCCCCCCCCCCCCAAAAGTAGCCAGGCCCAGCAGTTTCCCAGCAGTTGTGTTGCTACATCCCCATTTGGCCACCTGGGTCAGAGCTGGGGAGATCTAAAGGAGGAAGAAGCTCTCATTCCACTTCAGAAGCAAAGGGAGCAGAGGGGGAAGGGGGCAGGAACAGAGATGCAAGATTAGCCTCTCCCCCAGAATTGTGTTGCTGTTGTCTGAGCCCTGCCCCACCCCCCTGAAGTTCAATGCTGGGAGTTAGCACAGGTTTGCCCTGTGGCCCGACACCAGATTAAGGCTTCCAGCAGTTCCTGACCCTGGAAGAAAAGCTTTATGTGGGTGAAAGCTGGTATATTTTCTAAACCTCTGTGTAATAGCAGAACCTGCCTTGCCTCTGACCTTAGCACATACCCAGCCGCAGCAACTGTGCATTACACACCCCTTGAAAGTCCTCTGAGCATTACTAGAAGGCGAGGGTATTGCATTGCCTTCACTTCGGCTCCATACTGGTCCTACTGCCCTGGAGCAGAGGAAGGAGCCAGGCGCTGATCCACCAGGCCCAGGAAACACTGCCATATAAGGTGTGACTTCAGTTCAGAGCAGCGTATGAATTACCAACCCATAGAAAGATCACAGCTAACAGGAACAATTGGAGGAAGGGAGAGCAGAGCATGCATAGGGAACAGCCTCTTTTAAAATGCCAAGCATAAGTATTGTTACTATTTTGGGCAAGAGCAAAGACAGGGTTGTCTTTAGCAAGAACCAGCTATTAGGGGGGACAGGGAGGCTAGACAGAAAAGCTCCCTCTCAGCTGGCCTGATACCTACAGCTCCTGAAGTGTTAAATTCTGAGCTCTGAAATAATGTTACATGCCACTTCAGCAGGGACCAGAACAAGCTCTTGCCAGTCCCTGCTCACAGAGGTAGCAACAACTATGAGAACACTACCCAGTGCAGCGGCCAGATCCCAGCTTAAGGCTTCATACATACAAGGGCAGAGAGCCCTGGAAGTGGGGGTGATGCCCATGTGCAGTTGGGCATAGTGGTCACACCAGGTCACTCAAAGGGGTTTTTCTACATTTCAGAGCATGGCCTTGAGGTGTTCAGCAGCTCAGGAAAGCTTTCCCTTATACCAAGCCCTGCTCTAGGGCTTTGGCTGGACATTCACTAGAGCCCTCCCACACCCCAACCAAGCCTACAGTGAAACTCTGCTTCTGGAGATCTGCTGGTCTAATACATTCCTCCCTGGCTACTCACCCCTCTTTCCAGGCTTGAGTCAGCACCTAGGCTGGCTTCTCCACTCAGGAGGGCCCCAGTTACAAGGCACTAGGGAAGGCAGCACTGCACCCCAACAGCACTGAAGTCAGACTGCCTCCAGTGGCGGGGACACAGCCCAGCCAGGCAAGACACACTTCTGCAGTAAGAACAAGGCAGCAGCACCGTAAACCTCCCTCTGACCAACCTGAGCTACATTCTGCACAGATCCATACTGCAGGGCCATTCACAGGTGGCAGCAGCTTTGGCTTCAGCAGATGCAGAAAGCAGACTGCTGTTTCCCCATCACCTGGGTTTCCAGGGTCCCTATTCCCTACTCTGCCACACCTCAGCTCCCCAGGATTTCTGAAAAGCAGCAGCTCCTCCTGGGCTGCTGGCCTGGGCCCCAGCCCACACCCACGCTCCACCCCAGCCATTCTTTCACAGGGTGGAACCACTTTCACAACAGGAGCCTTGACACATTTCCTGCCCCAGCACTGCTCTACCAAAACTCTTGGAAATAATCTGCCATCTGCTTCATCAGCACACTGCTATCACCCTCTCCCCCCCAACACACAAACCTGCTATGCCAGCTGCTTCTCCCAGTCCTGCCTCCAACCACACTGGGCAGGAACAGGCATCTGGAACAGCTTCTGAGCACAGCAAGTCAGGGAAACAAGAGGGCAGAGCCATTTCTCCTTCTGTCTGTTTATTTGTGATAGAAGAGCAGCCCAATCTGACAGGGCCTGGCTCCTTCACCTCATCCTCAAGGCCATCAGTATGGTTTTGGTTACAGCCAGAGCAGGTGATGGGCACCAGGCCCAGGGGAGCTGCTACGCTGCCCTGCTGAGGACAGAGTACACCTTCACCCAGGCCCAGTCAGATCCACAGAGGCAAGAAGTGCTCCCTGTTACACCACAGCAGGGCACACTACAACAATCCTCTGCTGTGCTCACACTGGGCCAATGCAGGGCTGGTCCCAAGCAGGAGAGTCCAGGAGCGGATTCTAAGGGCAATTATTGCTCAAGTCTTGAGTTTGCAGGAATGGAAGTGGTCCAAGACAAGGCTGAGCTTGGCCTCCCCCACTCTACAGCAAGGCACCAGCTGCCATACAGGATCAGGTCAGTGTGGCTAAAGCACACACTGAGCACCCAGCCCAGGCACAGAAAGGCAAGGCAACCTGGGCTCACCATGTGGGTGAGGCATTTCAGGCTGTCCCAACCCCTGCTACATACTAGGCACAGGGCATGTGTACTGTACTGGGCAGGTCTGGGCCCTCAAGCCCCATACGCACTGCCCCTACATTCTCCACAGCCACACCTGAGCACGTATGCCAGGGCAGGACTGTCCACCTGGACACATGGGGACCAGAAGGGACATGTAGCACTGTGGCATGGAACAAAGTGGCACAAGGCATGGTAGAGCAGGAGCACTCACACTTGAGCTGGCAGCAGCAAGCAGCCAGGGTCAAGTCTGTTCAACCACAGGCTCTGATGAGACAGGGGAGAGGAGAGGGCACCAGGACAGGGACCAGTCTCTTCTTTTGGTCCTACTCAGAAGGAAATGGCCCCCAGGCAGAAGGGCCAGATGTAGGCACTTGGGGGAAGTTCCTTTGGAAACACTGGAATGGGACTGCAGCCCCACAGCTGTGATGCAGGCAGCTGCCTCTCTGCTCAGCAACACTGAAAAACAGCATGAGCCCTCCCAGGAGCCGGAGAAGTTGCCCACAGCTGCTCAGAGCAGAGGGGCTGGGCATGCAGACAGAGGACAGCAGGGCTGGGCACAGGGGTACAACAGTCTGTAGGCACTTGACTTGGCTAGTGGCACCCAGGAGCAGAGGAACAGGTCCCAGCTGCCTCTGCCCCGGGGCTCTCATTGGCTCTGGGAGGGCCTTGCCCTCTAGTTGGCTTTGACCTTGCCGTTGGTGACAGTGCCATTCTCATGGATGCTGCTACCATTGTGCTGGGCTGCTTGCTGAGCCACCCTGGGCAACCGTTTGCCCTTGGTGTAGGACTGGTACCAAAAGTTGGAGAATAGGATGAAGAAGATGGTCCCATAAATCCAGATGAGGTGGATGAAGATGGGGAACTGGTACTGGCAGCTGGGCATGAAGTAATACTGGGAGATGTGGACGGAGACAATCACGAACTGTGCCTGGGAGCAAGGCAGAGCAGGAACAAGTTATTCGTGGGAACAGGGCCAGGGATCCCACTAGAGACCTTTCTAAATGAAACCAACAGGCTCCTTCCCCACTCTGAAGCAGAAGTCCTTATGGCGAGGCAGACAGCAGCAGCGGGAAGAGGCAGACGTGAGTCTCAAGGCAGCATGTGCCCCTCACCCTCCCATCATGGCTGCAGCCCAGGGGCAGCAGGCTGAGCAGCACCCACACCCTAACCAGGCTGTGTAGGGCTATCAGAGGCCCACAACGCACCAGAGCTGCTAGAAACCCAGAGAGAGAGGCTACAGAAGGGACAGCTACAGCTGCTGGCTGCACCTTTCACAGGTACAAGGGCTGGCCTGCCCTTCACATCAGAGGCTGAGGGCACACGCTCGGCTCCATAGCAGACTCACCAGCTGGATGGCTGTGATGTGCTTCTTCCACCAAAGGTACTTCTGAAAGGCAGGTCCTGCTGCTGAGAGCCCATAGTAGAAGTACATGACAACATGCACCATGGAATTGATCATGGCATGGAATGAGCCCATTCCCCCTGTTAAAACAGATTTTCATTAGCATAAGTCAGTCCTCTGCAGAAATCAGAGCTACAAAGAGTTCTTAAGATCCCAGCAGAGCTAAAAAGCTCTTCTCAGCACGTTGGGGCTAACCCTACCCTTTCCCCAAGCTGTGCACCCACACAGTTTCCATCTTACCTGGACCAAACTTTGCTCCCCACCACCAGCTCCAAGGCAGAACTGAGTGGTGGAAGAGGTGCAGAAATGTGACCTGTTCATTCTTCTTCCGCAGGACAAAGATAACCTGCAATGAAAATCCAGCAGCATCAAGGACCCAGGAGCAGCTAGACCAGGTTGGGCCACTAATTCAGTGTCTGATCTCAGTGATGCTTTACCACCCCCACTCCAAGCTCACTGCTGCCACACATTAGGTCACCCCACCGTTTCTAGAGCTATACTCTGCAATAGCCCAGAGCAGCCTCCTTGGCAGTGATGCCAGACAGAAGCACTACCATGTCAGACTGGAAGGGCTGAGGAAAGCATCTAGCCCAAGTACAGCGGGTCCCCACTCCCTGCCCAGCAAGCAGTGACAAGGCTTCCTCAGTAACTCACTCACCGTGTCCGTCAGTTCGATGAACTTGGAGAAGACAAAGAGCCAAGCAACACTGACCATCTGTAACAGAGGAGGTTAACATCAGAGACCCACCTCAGCCCAAACATATCCAGTGACCAAGGGTCTCAATACAGTAACCCTGGGGTAAAACCAAGAGCCAGGAGCTGTAAGTCATCTGCCTCAGGAGAAGCAGGTAGCTGTGACCTTGCTGGCTAGAAGTGCTAAAGGCCATCCCCATTTATCAGGAAAGGGACGAGAACTCACCCTGAGGGCCTTGGGGTCCTGTGAGAAGTCCACAGGGTCACATCGCCAGGTGTACCCAGTAAGCCACCCTGCCATCAGGAACTGCAACAAGAGCATCATCAGGGTGAGGCCCAACATCACCCACTTGCACCTCCCAAGCCCTGCACAGAAGGGCAGGCAACAGCCTGCAGAAGGGCTACCCAACATCCACACACTCTGCATGCACTGCTTTATGTATGCCGGACTACTCCTGCCTGCAACTCACCTCATAGACTATGTAAAGTGAGAGTCCCACCAGAAAGAAGTTGTACAGCACCATGAACTTCTTCAGGTTTAAAGGCTTCCTGTTGGCCATTAGCCGGGGCCCCAAGGATAGTACAAAGTAGACATATGCCAGAAGGATGCCCATCACAAGGAACGGGGACTGCATCAGGGGATAATCAGCAATGCGGGGGTCTGCAGAGAGAGCCACAGTGCAGAGCAGTTAGCATCCTCACCCCAATCTGCTGCTAGCAATGCTACTGCCAGAATGGAAGCAAGGACATGGCAATCCTGGTCTCCTAGGACAGGAGTGCAGGTAGGGGAGGCAGTCTGGGAGCAGAGGCTGATGAAGGCAGCCAAACTCAGTAAGGTACAGCCTGAAGCCACACTGCAGGGCAGCCTGGAGATCTTCTGCCCCAGAAGGCACGAGTGCCCCAAAAGGGCCTGCACAAGCACTGAGGCAAGACAGCCTCATAACATGCAGTCCAAAAACCCAGATCTGCATCTATGTCAGGACAGATGCAGGATACAGCTAGACTAAGACTGCTTCAGGGATGGCAGACCATCCCCTGTGCCTGGGGCAGTAAGGCATGTGGTGCTACCTGCTTTGAAGTGAGGCAGGGCCAAACACTCACCTGCTTTCTTCATGAAGTCTTGATACATGGTCACAATCCCCTCCATGGTGGTGGCAGTATCTCTGTGGAGAGAGGAAGGGCAGGTCAGGCAGCTGTTTTCACAGAACAGCCTGCAGATCAGCAAATTTCAATCAGAGCTTCAGAGGTATAGCTGTGTATCTGGCCAGCACTGCTCTCAGCTGATCACACATCAGCATCCACTTCCCAACTGAGCTACACGCTCCCTACTTCTCACTGGGCCTGGCCCTGTCTCCCCAGCTCTGCTGGGAACCCTGTACCTATCCGCAGCAGTCCTTCCAAGGCAGGATCCTAGTATTTTAAGCCATCTAGGAAAGCTTCCAACCTCAGCACTGTATCTCCAGCCTCAGTCTCACTCCTGCTGTACAGGCTCAAGCATTATCATCCACAACCACCACGATGTTGCCACCAGCCTTGCCAGCCATACCCACACCCATCACACTGCTCTGCCTGACTCTGTTGCAAGGTCTCCAAGGGAGATGCAAAGCTGGGCCACGCTCCACAGAGCGGTGCTTTTATGATCAGCTTTGGGATCCTGCCCACTGATCCCCACCAGAGAAGCAACACAACATCACTGGCAAGCCCACTGCATGAGGATGGAAAGCCACTGGTGCAGAAACAAACAGTTTCTGGTTTCACGTTCTTGCACAAAACCCTCCTGACAAGAGCTACCACCCCATAACCCAGCTCCTCAAAGGCTAGGTGCATCCTACTTGGCAAAGACATTTCCACTCCCCTTCCAGACAGGGGACAGTATCCCCAGGTAGCAGAGAAAGCTGCAGAAGGACTGGCACTCCCCATGAGCACACACCAGACAGTGATCCAGACAGACACCCTCCAGAAAAGCAGGAAGGGCCAATGCTCTTGCTCCTGCAGGCAAGTTTGAAACACCCTCACCCAGCCCCCTGTGCTCCCCAACCTCTCCCCAGCCCACAAGACACCAGAGCAGCAGGAAGGGAGGCAGAGCACAGGCCCAGCCTCACCTGACTCACCCACCTGCAAGGGAGGCATTCCCCAGAGCTGCTACCAGACACTCCACCTACCCCTTCCTCCATGAAGGTGCACATGAATCACTGCCCACACACAGGCCTAGGGAAACAGGTCCCCAAGCCCAGTCTCCCCAGGAGGTTTATTGCTGCTGCCACCAGGAAGCACGCAGCGTCTCCCAGACCAGCAGCTAGGAGGCTGAAGCCAGAGAAAACTTCTTCCCAATAAGGTCCCAGGTAGGAGTATCCAGCAGCCACTGACACCTCAAGCCCTCACCAGGCAGCACCAGCATCACTCCTTCAGTTTCCCTGCAAGAGAAGAGCTCAAAGTCCTCTTTGCTCTAGCTGGGACCCAGCCAGGACAGCAGCAGACACTACCTGTGCTACCAAGCACCTACATGACAAGTTTTGTTGGCAGTAATCTTCACAGGGGACTGGCACACACCATTCTGGCTCACTGTTCTCTGCAAATCACTTCAGTGCAGTAAGTGCTGGCTCTGTGCCTGCCCAGTCATACTCTGCTCCTCCAAACTGGGGAGTGCCACCACCCAACCTCTGTGCAGCAGCAGTGGGGTAGAACAGGTCTCCCCCTTCACCTTCACCCCAAGAAGTACCATTCCTCCAAGCAAGGCTCCAGAGCAGCCTGCACAGCCATACACCCCAAAGACAGAGCCCGCAAAGTTTTGCTGTGCTTCAGAAAGCACAGAAAGTGGTTCCTCATGCCACCTTGGAGGCAGCTGCAGCATTAGGGAAAAGCCCACTCAGGATTGATCCCCACACCACAGGAGCACCAGCAGCAGAACAGATGTTCACCATCCCAACCCAAAGTTTCAAGATGTTTAATAGCAAGCAATACTCACTTGTACTATCACCACAATACAAATAACATTTAAGGTCCTGGGCACTGCCAAGATCATCCAGTCTCCACATGTAGCAGATGCCAAAAAGTGTAGCAGGAACTACAGCATCCTTGAGAGCCACTCAAGGCTCCAGCTGTGGGAAATGCAGTAAGTACAAGTCCTGAATGCTGTTGAGTTTTCTGTTGCTTTAAAGGCTAAGAGCAAGCTCCAAACTTGTCTGTCTAGTTTCAGCTTTCAACCACTACATCCAGCTACACCTTTATTTGCTAGATTGAGGAGCCCTCAAGAGTTAGTTCCCAGTGCAGGTACCTGACTATTCAAGCTCTGTGTTTATCTTATCAAGCTGAATGAGTCAGCCTTACTACAGGTCCGGGGCAAAAACAAAACCCCGCAGAATACTTGCCTATTTTGGGAAGGCTAGGATGAGAAGATACTATCAGTTGCCCACAAGCTCAGAGCTGTGTATCACACTGCAGGGAAACACTTGAGCTCAGGCACTACAGATCACTTTGCTGACCCTGATGCTAGCAAGGCTCTAGCACTCCAGCTCCAACAATTTGGGGTCCCAGGACACTGGAGACTTGGGTGAGAAGACTCACACTGCAGTTTTGCCCTGACAGACTTGCTGAAAGCTGTACAGAGCACGTAGCAGACAAGGTTCATCATGGAAGCAGCCCTGAACCCAGACAACTATCCCCCCAAGCAGTGGGAAGCCCACTTCAGCCCAGCGCTAGCATAGAAGTCCCCACCAGCAGAAACAGCAACGTGTGTCTCACTGCTGTGTCTTGTGAAGCACCTCCAGCACTCCTACAGCCATACATACCACAAGGAGATGGGAGGCATTAGACTTGTACTGAACATGGGCTCTGGGCAAGCACCAGGACCTCTACCTGGGCAGAACTAGCAGGATTATGCTATAGGCCCTCATGAAAAGGACCTGGGCATTTTCCACAGCTTCCCTAGGCAGAGCAACATCCTGCTGCATTTGGCTAACAGAGCAACCACATCTCCAGGGAAGCCCTGAGGTCTTCAAGTCTTTGCAAGATGTGGTATCCATGCTGGAATGCCACACAGTCCTGCATTAGAGGTTGAAGTGTTCCTTGCTCAGTGAGCAGATGCAGGTATGTCTCACCATCCTGCCTCCCAAGGGGCAGTCACTGGCCTTGGGGTGTTGGCAGTTGAGCTGCAAAGGGGAAGTTGCAGAGCAAGCCCAAGCATTACCTTCACTAAGCAGGAGAATGCAAAGTGCACTGGCCTGCCAAGCTCCATGCCAGACTTTCCTCTGCAAGCAGGGGTTTTCCAGGACAGAACAGCAGGTGTCCAGGAACCTGGACTCACCTCTGCCATTTCCTCTGGGCATAACACCAGCACTTGATGTCCCTCTGCACTTTGAGAGGTTCACCAGCCAGCCAGGCATCTGCTCTTACTGCCCTCCATGCTACACTGCATCGCACACTGCAGGCATTCACATCTCAGTGGTTGGCATCTGTCCTCTCTGCAAAGGGGAGACACTTACTCTCCTTTGATGACTCCTGGGTTCTGATCCTCTTGGGCAAGGAGCTGGGAGGAGACAGGGAGCCCAAAGCTGAGCCTTGCACAGCTGAAGAGAAATCACACAAACAGGTCCAAGCACTCCAAAACACCAGGAACCCTTGCGGCCCAAATATACCCTGCACAATACCTAGAGACCTTGCAACACATCTCCTTCTACCTCTCACCAACAGTGTCACTTCCCTATCTCAGCGAGAAAGTTCTCACTATTTGCAAACCAGATTATCAGACCTCATTCCGTCCCAGTAACCAACATCAAGGATTAGATACATGCTTAGGCCAAGCAATGTGTACACTGCATATTTCTAACAAGCTATACAGCTAATTAGTGCAACATCAGCAAGAACAGCAAGGCCCTTTATAACCAGCCCCAGCAGCCCAAGAGCAGTCAGACCACAGCATTGTAAACCATGACACCGACAGAGCACAGGGTGCATCTCTCCCCACACAGCAGCCATCTGCAAGCAACAGATGGCCCCTGCCACCCAACACCCAGCACTCCTACCCCATCAGCAATCAAGTCAGAAATCAGTCCTGTAATAAGTGTGAAAGCAAGCCACCCTAATCTTCCCTCTAGTTTAATTACAAGCAGCACCAATACACTGTGGTAGGTGGCCACAGAGCTGTCACCCCAGGGAGAGCTGGCACAGGGCTCTTGCTGAACTGGCTAAAGCAGGCCTGGCCCCTGTGGGGCTCCCAGGGGAGTAGCAACCCTCAAAGGTCAGGAGATAACCAGTTGGCCAGATATCAAACCAATCCACATCCCTGACCTACAAGCTGGCAGCAAGGCCTGCTGCCTGATGCAGCTCTGAGCTCCACAGCTTCTCCGAAAGAGAGATTTTCCCTCTCTGATTCCCACCGCAGCACTCATACAGCTTCCTGGAATTCTAGAAAGTCACCGGGGGGTCCAGCAAGGCCTGCACACAGCTCCATGTGCCCAGGGAGTATGTTTCCCAACAAAGCTGTGGGGATCTGTGGTTCAGAAGCATCTGTGAGGAGCAGCTGTCACTGCAGAAGAGCGGGGCTGACCAACCCAGTGTCTGGTGGCCCCAGGCCAGGCACTGACAGGGCTGTGCACAGCACGCAGAGGCTGGCACCTCAAACCATCACAAAGAGCTGTTAGTCGCAGCTTCAGAAGCAGCTTTCCTGAGCTTATGCACAAGTGAATCCAGCATGATGATGAACACAAAACCATGTCTGCCCTGAACAGCACACAAGCAGCAAAGCAGTTAGAGCAAGACAAAAGGGAGAAGGAGCCCAGCCAGCCCTAAGCAGCAAAACTCTGTTCAACCCTAAGACTAAAGTTTACAACAAAGCAAAGAAAACTGGATTTAGATCTCTTCCTTCTGCCACTCTGTGACCAGGTGAAAGAGAGCGGCCTGTAACCAGACAGTGCACACTTGCTTCACACACAGCATTTTGGAACACCAGCTTAAGCACATGCAGCAGACAGCACTCAACAAGAAAGCATATTCAAGTACACCTGCATTACTGCTAATGATTTCAGCCATCTGACTGAAGACTCAGTTAAGGCGCTGTTGTCCACATGCTACTAAAGTCATGTTTTTCCCCTCAAGAAAAGTCACAGGCAAAAGAGATGCCTGTGCACCAGCACACAGGGCACAGAAGACCAGTCTGGCAGGAGATGGAAAGCCCTACCAGGAGATTAGGGCAGAACAGGGAAGTAGCTCTCCTAGCCTGGCACCTTGGCTCTGAGGATTTGGGACAGACTCTGATCAGAGTTTGAAGACAACCAGTCCCAGAACTCCCAGCCCACAACACAACTACAAAGTCTACAAGGAAACTTCATGCTAACACCACCAGATAAATTTTCCTACTTGAATCATATCCATTTGTCACTTCCTCTGCTCAGCTACTTCATGCCATGTGTCAAAGGACATGGCTAACAGCCTAGTACCATATGCTCTGCATCAGCATACTCTGGAGTTAGTATAAAAGGACTGTCCTCACAGAGAAGGGATACAAACTCTCAAACCCTTGATATGCAACAGCTCTTGCAAGAGCTGCTGTTGCAGGAGTCACACTGGCTGGCTGCTGCTCCTGGCACACCAGCTCCAAGAGGCAGGAAGTAACCTGTCTGAAGCTGAGGAGTTTCCTCATCTTCACCAACTGTGTGTTAATACCTTACCACTATCCCACATGGTGGCTGTAAAACCCTGAGGCCTTTGGATAACATCCTACAAACAGAGATTAAGCTTTCCCCTTCCCATGCTTGCTGGAAGCAGGGAGAGCAAGAAAAGACTCCCAGATTAGCAGGGAAACTCTGAAGAGCCTGGGCAGTCAGCATGGCACCTCACAAGCTTTCAGGGGAAGGAGCAAGCCCATTGCAATAGGGTACTGGTAACCTTGTACAAAAACCAAGGCAGATAATCAGGCTTCAAGGTCCCACAAGAACATACATTGCAGTAAAAAGGTCTATATGCACAGCACTTTTTCCAGGGACAGCACCTCCAAGCTGCCTAGGCAAGCTGTTAGAGTAGGTTTACTCCTTATCACATCCAACACTGGTGGCTGCATATTCAGGGAGCTGATATCGGTACAGATGAGAACAGTCAGGGAAAAGGCAACATTGGGCAAAAAGTCTTACATAGCGAGGAACAAAGGAGTAAGGAAGTGAAGGAAGAAAAGAAACAGAAGGTGAGACACCTACAGAAATCAAAAATAAGGTACTCCCAAGCTAACCACACCGAGCTGTGTCTAATCCCTTGTGCAGCACCAGGTAGAGGGAAGGAGAGGGAGCTGGCTGGGCTCCATCTCTGAAGTGATGGTACCCGGCAGCCCCTCAGGATGTACAGGAGAGCACACTCAGGAGGGACAGAACTAGGCAGGCACAGGAGGGCAAGGCTAGACCAAGCAAGGCCAATTCCTGACACCTGCTTCTAGAAATAAGTCAAGCCTTCGAAAGCCCTCCAGCAGAGAAACACAGAGCAGCTCTATCTGGAGGTGGGACAGACTGTACCAGAGCATTCATCTCTGTGGTTTTAATCATTATTCAAGTGCCTCACTACAAGGCTTCACCTCTGTTCCAACAGCAGTGTCTGTAATCATTACACAGTAATGATTACTGTGCTCTGTCCCATCCAGGCCTGTGCATTAATTGGACAGGCACACCAAGACATGATGGATATTAAAAGTCTACAAAGCAAGATGCAGAAAGGAAGGACTCGAAAATCCCTCCAATAGCTCTATCTGGACCATTCAAGAAGCCCAAGTGTGAACCCAGAGCCACTTTTCACAGAGACAAGGGGTCACTGCCTGGAACTTGCCATGACATAAGCTTTGGGCCCCCCTACCCTCTGCACCAGGAAGGCAGTGCAGTCACACAACCACCTTCTAACAAGAGAAAGGGATGTCTTCTGACAATACTAGAGATGTCAGACTCCAACAGCACAGTATATGCACCACAGATCCCAGTAGGCATAAGGCTTAATAGATACCACCTTTAAAAGTGTTCACAGCCCACCACACACAGAAAAGAAGCATGAGGCCTGATTATCTCCATGCAGGTGTATGTGGACCACACTCAAAGCCAGGGCTGTTGTTCCTACTGCTGCTTCTGTCCAGACAGGGAAAGCCTCTTAGGGTTAAGTAGAATCAGCATGAGATACGAATCTGTATGTATACAGAGCAAATCTATTAACAAACCATGAGAGCAAGCTAGCTAATCTGATTCACAGGGTAAGAGCTCTCCTTGCAGCAAAGCTGGAGAACTTGCTACCACAGTGACAGCTTACCACCCTGATCCATCCCACAGGGAAGAATCAACCAGAAATTACATACCCTGTGAGACACTAAGGGAAATCAAGAACCATCAGACCCCATTACCACCTCCACCATGCCACTGAAGTCTCAGATAGCTCAGACACAGGCCTGATGGTGGGGAGCTGGGTGCGATAGCTTCAACTTGTCATCTCTGAGCAACAGTAGCCCCACAACTCCTGCAGGGAAGAGCCCTGGCTCCTGAGGACCAGCTCCTCCCTGCAGAAGCCCAGGCTGCCTCACCTGTTTGACTGGCAAGAACCAGACTTTCCAGCCAAAGTATTCCCACCATCTGACAGCCAGTAGAGCACATGCTAGCACAAATCCAACACAAAAGCACAGGAACACAGATCTCTTGGGCCATCACAGGCACCACTCCAAATATGTCCTGTAAACTTCTTCCTAAAGGAAAGATCTCAGCCTGAGTGTTGATTGTGCTGTAACCCCAGCAGAAGAGGGAAAAGCATTCACCTACAACCTTCAAGGACAGTGCCAAGCCAAGCCTGCAGTAATGCACCTGCCTCTGACACCAGCTTCCTGGGGATGCAAAGCTTTTCTCCACCAGGAGAGAAAGGAGACACTAAGCACCTTGAATAAGCTCACTTATTTTCATCTCCAAAACATGGTGTGAGACATCTCTAGGTCAGAATGAGTTTTTACTACTCTAGCCTCAGTTTTAAGAGTACTTTCTCTCTTATTACATCTCTGCCCTGAAGGACTATATAATCCCCCCCTATCTAACAGGCTTTCAGGAAACAGAGGCAAGAAGACAACACAGGGCAGAACTGCAGAGGCCCAGGCTGTGGGGGTGGCACAGCTTAATCCCCACAAGACACAGCAAATAGTTGCTGCAACAGCTGGCATCATGCTACCTCTCACAGGGGCATGCTGTCAGGGGCAGCTCACACCCATGAGCTAGATGGGCTTCCTAGGAAAGAGATAAGACACAGTCTCAGTCAAGCCCCAAGGGCTCAGCCAACTGTTTGACTCTAAACCATCCTCAAGAAGCTGCCCAGCAGGTCTGATGGGAAGGTCAGCTCCATCCAGCTAGGAATCTGCCCTGGCTGCATTCTGGCAGAAGAGAAGGTGGTCAATTTGGGGCAGCACAGCAGGATGGATGCACTGTTGCACAGGCAGTCCACACCTCAGAGTTGAAGAGATGCTCTGAGGGAATGCACTGGCAGGGAAAACACCTGCTATTATCCCACACTGCCCACTGAGCATAGGAAGGGGTACTCACCTCACTTATTCCTGCCCTTAGGACTCTAGAACCAAGATGGTCAGTCACAGGGGAAGCACCTGACAGTTGCCCTGGGGGAAGCAGCCCAGGCACTGAGGCATACAGACTGCCACCTGCAAAGCCTCCTCTCCGGTTGCAATGCCTATGCACTTATGCCATCTCATTTAGCCTGTTACAGAGATAAAAAAGAAGCAGCTTTCCCAACTGCCCCTTCATTACAACAGAGGAACAGGCCCACATAAGAGACCTACAGGCTAAATCCAGTACTGCTCGGGGAACGTCTGATGAGCGCTGGGGCACGGTCATTAAACCTGCAGTTGCCCAGCCAGCATGGACCCCTGCGTGTGACCATGCAGAGGTCCCAAGTGGGCAGCAGCAGCCTGGCTGAAAGCTACTAGGAGGGTGACAGTGACCCCCTCCTCCTCCCACCAGTGTTCCAGAACACAGGCCAGAGGGAGGCCAAGCACCTACACCAGCCAGCACTCAAAGCTAACATTGTGTCACAGCACCGGGGGAGGCCTGGTACTGCCACCCTGCCCGGAGGAGGAGGGAAGAGCCATCTCAATGGTACATTGATGCTGAGGGCTGTGTAGGAGAAAGCTCTCCAGCCACCGGCAGCCAGCGCCGCCGGAGGCTGCTTTCACCCTGGTGCACTGAAGCCTCAGCAGCCCACAGCCCTCCTCAGCTCTTCAACATCCCCGCAGCTCTCAGACAGGGCCGATCCCAAGCAGCCGCACCGGGACAGAGGGTGTCAGGGCGCCAAGGGCAGTTGGGGTCCCCGGGCAGCGCACCCCACACGGGCCTGACCCCCAGCGCGGTGGCTCCAGCACAGGCCCCCAGCCCCGCTGCTGACCGAGGGGAGCGCTGACACCCCACCCCCCCACCCCCCAAACCACCCGGGACCCCCCTCCTGCCGCGATCGGCGGCTCCCGGCTCGGCCTCGGGGCGGGGCGCCGCCGGGGCCTACCGCCGCCCCGGGGCCCGGAAGCGCCGAACCGCGGGCCCGGCACCGCCAACGGGCCCTGCGCGGCCGGGGCTGCGGGGAGGGGGCTCTGCGGGACACCCGGGCGCTGGGCGGCCCCGCACCGACGGCGACGGGGGGGGGTTAAACCACCTTCTAGCGAGCCCCGGCCGGCCCTGCTGCCTGCGGGAGGGGGACAGCAACCGCGCCCCGGCCTCAGCGGAGCCGCCAACAGAGCGGCGCTGATCCCCGTCTCTGAGGCTGTGCAGCCACCGGATCTTGACCCGGAGAGGAAACAAACCCCCTGGCTCAGGGCCCATCTCTGCCAGCAGCAGCGAGGAAGCCCCAGCAGAGCCGGGACCCTGCCTCCGGGTAAAGACCTGCCGGGCCCGGGGCCAGGGTGTTTGTGCCCTGGCACACAACCAGGAGAGACAGTCCTTCCTCCCGGCAGGCTGGGAAAGCATCCCAAGCACTGAACCGAGACAGCGCGAAGGGGACGGCTCTGTCATACAGCTGCAGGAAGGGAATTCCACCCAGAGCGTGCTCCAAGGCAGTGGCACCAGGCCATGAGCTAGGGGCTGTGGGGAGCACTGCAGCTCCTCACACCATCAGGACCCTGCTGCTCTTAAAAAAACAAAACAAAAACAAACCAACACTTCAACAGCCCAAGCTAGACTCCACTTATCTTCCTCCTCCTGATGCAGGCAGTTTTGCCCACCAGTGGCCTGTCACAAGGATCCACGCTGCTATCTGTTAGAGCTCCCCCTCCTCCCGAGGGGTGACAGCGCCTTCCTGCCGGGTGGCGGCCGCACCCAGCCCCGCCACTTGCCCAGGCCATGGCGCAACAGCACCCGCCCGCCGGGCCACAGCCTCCCCAGGCTCAGCCCCGCTCTGCTCCAGCGAGGGGGGCACCACCCGCCTCCTCCCACGCCCCGGAGCATCCCTAGGTGTCGGGGACATGGACACGCAGACACGCGAAAGCCTCCTCCAGGCTGCTTCTCAGGTGCCAAGCTGGCACACGGCCTCAGCAGAGCAGGGCAGGGCTTCAACCCCAAACCCCGCTAAGGCCTCAGCGCTCCCCTGCTCCGCAACAACCCTCAGCGAACAGCCCCAAAAGCCCCTCCAGCACGCACCAATCCAAGACACCTCCTCCCAAGCGTTCCCCCCCCACGCAAAGAAAACCTGAAAGGACACGTGAAGAAACGAGAGAGGAAAAAAGAAAATTAAAGGGAAAAAAAAAAAAAAAAAAAAAAAGGCAGGCATGGGCTGGACCCGCCACCGCCGCAGACACTTACCGCCGGCCTCAGCCCACTCTACCCGCCACCACAGCTGGCCCGGCCATTAAATAGGGCTGCCCTACCCCCCTCGCCGCCGCCGATTGGCCTAGGGCGGATAGCTCCGCCTCCTGGGGCGGGGATTTCGCCGAGGCCAATCGGCGCTGGTGCAGCGGCCCGCCCATCCCGTAGCCACGCCCACGGCGGCAGCGGCCGGCGGGCGGGCCGGGGCCGCGCAGCGCCATGGCGGTGTGGGGTGTTCGGGGCTGGGTTTGGGGGCGAGGCAGCTGTCTGGGGAGGCCGAGGGGGTGGACGGGCGGCAACAGGGGGGAAAAAGTGGGAGATGGCTGGGAAAAGGCTGCGGGTTTGGGAAGGGTCCGGAGGGTTGGCTCGAGGGTGGTGGCGCGGGCACGAGGACAACGGCAGAAGGAGCGGCCCCTCACACCGGCCTCTGCTTCTTCTGATGCTTGTGAGGTGGAGCCGGCCCTGTTGCCGTCCAGTGCCGTCTTGACATCTATTTCAAATGGCAGTCTCGGTCCTGTGGGCTCCTGCAGCGTGGCCGCGGTGCACCCCGTCCGGCGGAGCAGCAGCACGGCGGGCAGAGGCCGGGCAAAGCCTGGGACATATCTGCAGCCAAGGCACAGCACCCTGGTCGCTCGTGGGTGGTGGTGCACGCACCTTCACAAGAGCTCAGTGTCAACGGGAGGCCCTCAACTTGGGTGGTTTAGGTGGACTCTTCCAGTCTTACACTTTTAAGAAACAACCACCTACAGATCAACAAACAAGCGGCACATGCACTCATTTTTTTTTTTCCCGGTGACACCACAACAGCTACCACAAGCAGTTGGAAGCAACAGGGCAGAAGAACACCACAGAATTGTTAACTCTGACTGCACGCTGCTTCCAGCGCCACTTCTTCCTGTGTTGTCATCACAGACTTATCCAGCTTCATCTTAAAAAGTGGCTGGGCTTTGTCTTGTGCTTGTCTGATCTGAAGGCAGTTTCAGAATTCACTATTCTAATTGTCAGGAATCATCCTCTCATTTCCAGCTTAATTTGATGCACAGCCAGTTAATACCCATTTGTTCCTGTGCCAATGCTGTCTTTTATCTCACATAGGTCCTTGCCTTGGTATTTATGCTCCAGTATTTGTAGACTGCAATCATCTCCCCCTCAGCCATTACATGGAAGACTAATGAAGTTTTTCCAGAATTTTCTTACTAGCCAGCCTGTCTTTGCACCTAATGCCATGGTAACTCTTCTGGCCATGCTGCTGTTCAAGTTCTGTCTCCTGAAGATGGGTGACCAGGAGTGGTGACAGGCTTTGTGCTCTCACACAGGTGAGAGTTCCCTGTCTGGATACAGCCAGGGCTGCCCTTGCCCTTCTCAGTCCCTCTTTGCAGTGACAGCTCAGAGTCACTCTGTGGCCGGTTATTCCTGTAACTCCTCTTCTTCAGGTGCTTGCAGCTCACAAAATCCCCAAAATGAAGTAAAGAACTGCACTCCTGGTGACTTTCATGCCTTTTTTTTGGTGGTATAACATTCCTTTACTTTCCCCTACAGTGCCAATGCATCACAATATTCTGATTTCACCAGATTACATCTAATATCTGTGCCAGTCCTTAAGGAAATCAGTTTATAAGAACATCCACAAAGTACCTCAGTAGTAACCTTAGCCGTGTCCTGATATGTTCTCTTTCACCAGGCTCCGCTTTCATCTTGACCTTAGCCACTCCTTCCCACATGAAATTCCTGTGCTTGTTTCTGCCCCAACATCTACCAAGGTTCCCAATTGGCCCCAAGGTTCCCAGCTGCTTCCCTGGAGTCCACACAGGGCCTATAGCTTTATAGAAAGGGATTTTTAACTATCAGGTTAGTCAGACATAATAGACTACATTTTATGCCACTTCCCATTTCCTGTCCATGTGCTGCGTTACTCTTTAACTGAATAATGTTAACATCAATCCGGCAGCCCTGCAGCTGTCTGGATCACTCTTTCTCCCTTGTTAAGTACAGGCATCACTCTTGTTTGCTGTTCTTCACTTCTTTCTCTTTTTTATCCCCCTTTTATTTTGTACCATTACTCTATTTTTAGTCGATTCGTGGTCCAATTCAGTGGAAATCTTGCTATGTTGATTGTCATGAAATGAGAGGTCACCAGCGTATTCCTTCACACTCACTACTAGATATTTGCCACCTTGTATCCCACATCTCATAGCTTTCTCCAAGCATTTCTTCTCTCCTCTGGATCCACCCTTGCTGGCAGGCTTCTTAGGCTCTAACAATGAGCCCCAAATTGCACAGCCCAGCCTCTTCCTGCTATTGGAATAAATTTCCAGGTCACACTCTTTTCTTCTGCTCTGAATGCAATTTCTTTCTCCTCTCTCTCAGTCCTGGACTCTACTTCCCTGTTGTGTATTCTGTCTCCACCATTGTTCCTGTGTGGCATTGGCTCTTTAGTTTTTCCTTGCTACCGCAGCTTCCATTGTGCTCCTTAATTCTCCAACACATCAAATATGTTTTTCCGTTTCTCCTCTATTGGGTTTTCCTTTCACACTCACTTGCTTTGATGGGTTATATTTGTCTGCATGTCTGCCTTTTTTCACTTCTCATGCTCAGCGGGTGTCTTGCAGCCCCTTGTTGTTCCCCCTTCCCACCACACCCCTGGAGCTGCAGCAGCCTGGGCAGGAGCTCCAGCTGGTACAAGGACCCTGGTCTGCCAGAGCACTCGGGCTGTGGGCAAGTGGATCCGGCGTAGTGCTGGCCCAGTTAGGGCTGGACAAGGGGGTGATGCGGACTCCCCGCCAAACGCTTGGGGCCAGGCCTCCGGCAAGGACTTGACTAATCTTCTGTGTGTTGTTGATCTGGGTTTCTGCCTTTCTGCCTCTTTGGAAGCAGGGTAACATGACCACATGTAGCAAAGAAAACCCCTCAAAAATGAGGAAGGTGAGGGTGAGGGAGACAAGGCCAAAGTGATGTAAGCCATTGTGTACAGCCTGATGTTCCCAAAGCGTCTGGAGAGAGACTTTTATAAATGGATAGTTTTCTGCTTCCATCTTGAATCCTGCCTATGTGACCTGAAATCTGTGAGAGAAGCAGTTTGCAGGCAGCCCAGCGTGTCGCTCTGACTGCAGTCTGGAGTGCCAAACCAGAGATGATTGTGTCACAGGCCTGCACAAGGGTATCCTTCCTGCACCAACCACTCCTGCAGCAGGCAAAGCCCTACGGGTTATTAACGCTTCACCTGCAATTCAGGAAACAACCTGGCTGTTGTGCTCCTGGTCACAGCAGCCTGGGCTGCACCAGGCTCCAGTTTGGGAGAACTTAAGCTCCTTCCTCCATTGCTTATCCCAGAGAACAACACACCATTTCCATTCTAGCTTTACTGAGGGTCTTGTTGATCCTTCTCAACATGGAGATCTGATCAGATAGGGGTGTGTGAGTCTCTGCACTCCTCCTTTTTCATTGTTCCCTCCACCAGTCCTTGTCTTCTGCTTTCTCCTTGCTTCTTGCAGAGCCAGGTGCACCTCTCTTTCTCCTTGTTGCTCTGTCTTGGTGCAAAAAGCAGCACAAAGATGGAAGCTATCATCAGTGCAGAGGATTATCAGACTATCAGATGGGAAGGTCTGGAGGAACTAAGCACTGAAAAGGGAACTAAATTCAATGAAAGGTTATGACCTCAGAGATTGGTAGCATGTGATGAGAGATGCCTGTGCAGTTTTTCAGTGTTGCACCTTTTCTGGTGCTTGTCTTGAAGAGTGGCTTGGGATCACCATGCAGCTGTGTGGGGAAAAGGGGGTTTTCAGCCCCTCCAGGTGCTAAATTTCTCAGTTTTTCTGACAGAGATATAAATTCTCAAAATCCTGACTTTCTGGGGAACTAAAATATCTTTTTGATGATGTCTGATTTATATAGTCAGCTTATATTCTCTTATTCACTGATTTTATAACTATTATTTTTTTTAAATACTGAAAAATTTAATTGTGAGCTTTTTATGTGGCAAAAAATATTGACATTATTCAACTTGAAAAATCTAAAAGATAATAAAAAGACCAAATTAATTTAGTGATATTAAACATGTGCACTTGGTGCTGTAATTTTTCAGTAATGTATTTGACATATATAGTTAGCAAATTTACCTACCTTGTTACAGTTGGGGAGTGATTTCCAGATTGTCCCATCCTTTTCAATCCTGAAAAGCCAGCGATTTTGCATGTGATCAGATAAAAACACTGAATGTAAATTGGCTCTCTAATGTTTAACCCTTTTCACTTTCTCAGAAGTTGGACCTTAAAGCACTATCAACCACACATCATTGCTGTACACTTTCTCTGTGTCTCCATGACAAAAAATGGCAAGTTGATTATTCTGGCAACCACAAAATGTCCAGGAAATGCTCCTACACCACCTCTGTCCAAGAGAATAAAACAAGGCTTTCATAGCCACTAAAAGTGGAGACAGATGACACTACTCTGAGCCTGAAGGACCATTAAATGCCACGGCATCAGTTTGCGATTTCAACAGATAGAGATGGGCAGATAGGCCATGTCCAAATGCTCATGCTGACGTGCTGCCTCCTTCCACAGTTGGTATCAACATTACATGACTCCTCTTGTGAAAACTTTTGTCTGTTATTTATGCTGATTACATCATCCTGGCAGTAAAGGCCAATTACCCCATTGCTGTCAGTGTTGCCCTCTTCCCCTTCAGCCAGAAGAAATACCTTTACATCTGGAATCCAAAGTCCCTAGAAGCCCCTCAAGCTACCAGGAAACAATTCACAAGGTTTCTATAGCCAGCAGGCATGGAATCAGCCTGCTGAAATCCCTGCTGTAACATGATGCTGTAGCTTTACTTTAAAACATCACCTGGAAAAAGACATACTGTGAGATAAAAGGGAAGGCAAAAGCATCACCCAGAAGCTTACAGGCACTGTGGTGATGCACTGGAGCACAGATGCTTTGATGGCACACTTTCACCCTGGTGTGTTTAATTGCTGGACTTTGCTTGCCAGCTGGGGCAGGCAGCAGGCATGGCTGTGGCTTCCTGCTGGGACAAGAATTCTTTGTCAGCTGCATAAAAGCCAGCAGCCTCTCTGGTGTGAACCCTAAGACCCACCTCTGTGGGCGGGCAACATCACCACAACAATGTGTGACACCCTGGGGTCCTCCACGGACATGCCAGAAGTCTCAGCCCTCTCTGGACCTGCCAAAGCATCCCCACTTGTTCCTGCAGTCTATAGGATAACCTTATGGAACAGTGCTTCTTGTTCCAAATCCATTCAAATACTGGGTGGGGAACAGGCAGCAGAGCCATGGACAGAGTGAGGCACCCCAGGAGACTAAAAGCCTGAAGAAGCCCATTCTTCAGTGCCTCTGCATGGCAGCAGGCACAGCAGGGCAAGCTCAAGGCCCAGAACGAACTGGTGGGAGGCTGGAAAGGATCAGGAGGTTTGGGGGCTTCAACACGAGGCACAACACGAGCCCTTGGTCACCAATGCAAGTGTCTGTGGCTGGTAGGGACCTGAAAACTGCCCCTTCTCGGGGAGTTTTCAAGGCTGTCTCATGGGTACGTGATCCTGAAGCGACAAAATGCAGGTGGTGGGAAAGCCCTGATCCTGCTCATCCCCACAATCGCCCTTTCCACCTGAAGCCATTTAATTTTATCTCCGTGATTTAGAGCCCACAGGAGTTGATTGGCTCTCACAACCTGTCCCAGACTGCCCGGAGCCTGAGAGAGCAGCTTGGCAAAACCAGGTGACTTCTCCATTCCTGACAGTCAGTTGGGATTACAATCAGATGTGGTGACTTGACACCCACATGCCACACTCCACAACTGTGTCCCAGGGCTGCCCCCTCAATGTGTGGTGCAGCAGCACCACGCAGCTCCACGGAGTGAACAAAGCCAGAAGAAAAACCCCTCCCAAGTGCTCCAGGCTTTTCTGGAGACTTTTCTGGAAAGACTCATCCTTGGCCTGCAGTGGGCACAGAGTCCCGAGTGGACGCTGCGGGGGCCGGGGGTCCCAGGTGCTGCAGCTTGGCTGTGGGGCAGCCGAGCTGTGGGCCAGCGCCGGTGCAAGCTGCCAGGCATCAGGCTGAGCACACTGATGGTTGCTCTGCAGGGACTAAGCCACATAAAGGACATTGTCAGAGCAGAGGATTGTTCTGGGAGAACAGGCCACACAAAGAGGGATTGTTTTGCTGTGAAATGAGGCCGTGTTTTAGCTCCAGCCGGGGCTGGGCTTTGCCTGCCTGTCCGGGCTGCAGGCTGGCGGGGGATGCTGCCTGCTGTCCTCCCCAGCCTGCCTGGCATCTTCTCTGCTTCTGAGGTTCTTCACTGGCACAGTCAGCAGCACAGTACGTGCCCTGAGACCCACAGTAGGTAGGTAGGAAAAGGAAATTGAGGGATAAGAGAACTTGTGGCAGGTCTTGCTGTGGGTTTCTGCACCTGCCTGGCAGGTCCGAGGGACACAGGGGCAGGGGAGAGCAGCAGTGGGGCAGCTCCCTCAGTGAGGGCCTGTAGTGTTTCTCCCAGATAGCCAGGAGCAACCGACCTCCCTTGAAGGGACAGATATAACCAGGAGGGAAACAGAGATATGCAGTAAACTGCTCTGAGACAGTGGACAGAGAACATAGTGGTCTCCTTTCTGCAGATACCTCTCCAAAAACTGTTGATGGTGAACATCACAAGCCTCCTTGTATGCCCTCATGCCTGCACTGTGTGTGGAGACAAGCATCTTGCATTCAGGACCCAGCAAGACACAACAGGGAACACAGGACACGAAGAAGCAAAGGAGGGGGGAGCTGCATGCTCAAAATGTGCGTTGGAACATTCCTATTAATCCCTATTTTTTTATTCTCTATGTGAGTGAATACAAATGGTTAAGAGCGACGGTGGGCGCACCCACAGAGGCTTCATGTGAGTCATTCCTGGCTCTGAAGCTTCAGCAGCCCAGGTCTCCGGGTTCTGCTGCCCGGCTCTTCCTGCCCACAGACCAGCGCTGCCCAGCTCCCTGCCCAGCCCCAATGCAGCTTCAAAATAACCCCCACAGACAGCAGTGATGCCCCTTTGGCCCAAAGCATGGCCAGCAAACACTCAATGAAAAAAATAATGCAAAAGTATCCTGGGGCACAGTCTCTACTCAGAGGAATGGAGCTGCCATGCCAAGTAGGACCTTAGCACCACTGCTAATTTGGTGCAGAAACTGCTTGGACATGACAGTAACAAAGGGAGAAGCCTTATGGCAAGCAGGTAAATCAGTGACAGAATCTGAGCAGCAGCAACAAGATAGCTGCTGCAGGAACTACAGCTTTTGACCCCCTGACTTTGGAAAATATGCATCTGAGTCAGAAAAATACATGCAGTGATTTCCTTTCTTTAAAAAACAGACACAAAAAAAAAAAAAAAAAAAAGATAACAAAAGCTTCTTCAACGGAGCCAGTCAGCACACTTTGCATTACTCTTACATGCTCCTTCACGTACAGGGTTACCCCTGAGCAAATTGCAGAAGGTTTTCATTAATTTCTAAGTGCAGGTTTCCACCAAGGCAATGATCATGGATCCAGCCAGAGTGCTACAGCATCATAAGGACAATAAATAAACTGTGGAATCACATCAACCTGAACTATTTTTATTGTATATATTACAAATACATCCAAACATCCCATCTCTTGAGCATGTACTTTTACTACCACAGCATCTGGGTGAGGTATAAAGTGGTGACATTTTACTTCTAAGACAGATGAAGATTTATTGCACTCGGATGGAAGGAAGAGCTCCATGGGATTTTTCCAAAGCGCCTGTATATTCATTTGTAGGCATCAGCTGTCACATAGACATGCTGTGGCTCTCCTGGGGCCACCAAGCTCATGGGGGGACCCCAGGTGAAGGCAGAGAGCCAACCTGCAGTTTCTGCTTCCACCACTTCTCTGTTTTCCCTCTGTTTGTGCCTTTGACTTTCAAGCAGTTTCCAAGCGTTTCAATGGCCAGTTCAGAGGCACATTTTGCTGCTGTTTCCATGTGTTTGTCTCTCCTCTATAAGCTGCAGGTGAAGCTGCTTCGGGAGCAATGCAGATGCAAAACCTGGCTTACAGCTTCTTGGCAGCACACACCCCATTATGTTGCTTTTTATCATAAAAATTGCTCATGCTCCCTCCACTCAACCACCAGAAGACTTCTTCTTTGGTCCCAGATGTCTGTGTCAGAGAGGCCCCATCCTAGCAGGAAGATGGAAACCAGTCTCCAGCCCATGCCAAGACCCTGCCTTCCTGCCTCGGTTGCGGTACAGAGAGGGAACTGCAGAGGTTCCCCTCCCTCAGCTGCCCCCCACCTTTTTAGTCACGTCTCCTCTCATGCCTTACCTACATCACCTCTGTTGTAAAGACTTAATGGCACCCACTTAAAAGATCTGTAGGTTAAAAAAAAAAAAACAAAACAACAAAAACAAAACCCCAAAGTGTTATGGTTTTCTTTTTTAAACAAAAGAAGACCCCTGTGTGCACACCTCTGCCTGGGGATGGGACAAGAGAACAAACACGTGGCAGATGTTAGTCATGCTGATCGGTGGATGCAGAGATACAGGGAAGTGGTGGCACCACGCCGAGCTTCAGGGCTTCCAGAGGCGAGCCGGCCCAGGGCAACAGCAGGGCAGGCTGCGGGCACCACCCAGCATGGCTGGATGCACGATACGGGCTGGGAACGGTGGGACTGCAGATAGCTGGGCAGGAAGGAAAGGCAATAAATATCTCGCTCCTGCATTTGGGAGGAAGCCAGATGAAGCATTCCTGTCATGAGGGTGAATCACTTTCCACGCGAATAGTAACTCAGGAAGATGTTAACAGTTGCATGAGACAAATGTTAAAAACTCAGCAGTCCGGGTATCCTGCATCTCAAAATTAAAAAAAAAAAAATCTGTTTTTAAAAATCCAGACAATTAATGCTGGCATTCAGTAAGACAAGGAAGGCTGGAGAAGCTCCAGAAAACAATCAATCTGTTGTTATGCCAGCATTTTAAAAAAGTAAACAGGATGGCCTTGTAAACAGGTGTGTCTATTTGACAGTCATCCCATGCAAAATAATGAACAAAAAATATGTGATCGTATCGAGACTTAAAGCAGAGAAATATAAATACCAATCATCAGGGATTACGGACAATGAACCTGTCAAACCAACACAGTAATTTTTTTGACACTGTATATGCTCTTAAATATCGGAGAGCGAGCTGGCTGGCACGGCAGCATGTGTGATCAAGGAACAAGAGCGCCGGCGTCCTGGCCAAGTGCGAGGCAGCAGAGGAGATGCTCCTCAGGGAATTGGTGCTGAGGATGTGTTTCTAGCAGGGAGTGCTAAATAGTGTAAAGCTGGTGACCTGGAAAGAAATGAAGTCATGACGGGTAAAGCATGCTGTCCTGGGAGCCAGGGGCACGTCAGCGATCTGGAGCCCTTGGGCTCCCTGGGGCAGTGGGGCCACCCCGTGAAAGGTGTTCATCTTCTGCACTAGAGCCTAACCGGTACCAGGGGGGGACTGGGGGGCCAGAGCAAACCAGTGCCCATACTCTCCATCACACTCCCCCACCCAAGCTGGGGCCCAGGCAGCCCGGCAGTGGCTGCCGTGCCAGGGCTGAGCCTCCTCCCTGACAAAATTACCCTACTAGGAAGGGATGAATTCTGAAAGGAATTGGACAAGGCAGGGAAAAAAACCCCGAGGGCTCAGCGTGGCAGCACATCCCATGCTTGCGGGGAGAGTGTGCTTCCCCGATCGCCTGCTTGTCCCCTGCCACAGCAGGGCACAGACCAAGCCTTTGCCCTGACCCAGCAGGGCAGTGCTTTTATTCTGACACAGTGCACTGGGAACAGTGAATCCCTGTTGGACGTGCAGGCCATGATGACAAGCAGTGGACCATGAATTTCCACTGTGACTTTATGGGTAAAAGGCCTGTTCCTGTTCCCTGTTTAAACATTCAAGCACTGGCAGTGACTGGACAAGAGGTTAAAGTCGCTCTGCATTCAAAATTCCCATCCCCACAATTAGAATAGCATGTCCTAGTCCAGTGTCCCAAAGGACACAGATGCATAAGATTTGGACATGAGCCAAGAAGTGGAAAATGGAAAATATGCCTTAAAGCGAAAGGGACTTTCATCAGTTCAGTTTATCGTAAAAAAAGGATCACAAAAGCTTGATCATAATATCCGACTCCTCTCTCTGGGACTAACAACTCAGGGGCTCACTCCCTAGCTGAGAAGATCCAGTGACTTGAAGAGAATTAAGGAAATGCAGCCTCACTGTAAGGTGCAATAAGAAAATTAACCTTTAGAACAACCTGCCAGCCACTGTAGCAGAGATGTATCAGTTCAAGATCAACTGTTTTCCTAACAACAGTGCTCTAATTTACACAAGAACTAATTCAGGGCAGCCTGTCATGCAGGAAGTTACACTGGCGAGCCTAGCCGGCCTCCCCGGCTCTATAATCTACGGAAAAAAACCCTGCCTGTGTTTCCCTTCCTCCCGTCCAAGTGTGTGAAAGGTCTGGCCTGCCCCACTGGAGGCGTTTTCGGGAGAGCCAGGTTAGCGCGGGTAACAGGCAGCCACGCTCTGCCTGTGCCCCTGGCTGCCCGAACCACCCCGACCAGCCGCTGGCCCTGGGGCTCCTCTGCTGAGACGTTTTAGCTTTATAAGGAAGCCAGTCTGGGGGGACAAACTGAAGCAGCATCCTAGAGCTGAGGCACCACGGATGACGAGTGCCAGGGATCTGACACATGTTCCTCTGACAGTTTTCTGCCTTCCTTCCCAACCAAAGCAGGGACTGAGATAAGAGCAGGGAACAGCAGTCCCCACGGAGCTCAGCCCATCACAGGGCATAGCCCTGCAGGCTCTGACTCCCCTGCCATCAGGCTCCAGGCATCGCACAAAACCCTCGCACCGGAGCCAGCAGCTTGCCCCTGCCTTCCCACCATCACCCCACGGCAGTTAGTGACTCCCAAGAGAGCCAGGAGCTCCGTGGTTGTTAGGAGCAAAAAGCAATCCCATCGGTCTGGCTGGGCTGGTGCCACTGCAGACACATCGCTGGGTTTATTCATAGTAGAGCAGCTTTGCTTATCATATAGGCTGCTTGTACATCCAGCTCAGCTTTCCACTTACCAGCTCAGTGTTTTTCAAGGGCTTGCACATCAAAATGGGTCAGTAACTGCCCCAGTCACAGCTTTGTGGAAGGTTTTGTTTTGGGAGAACAGCCCACAGCCTCCACAAATAAGCTGGATCTGATTAGCTCAGAGGCAAGCAGTGCAGGAGCAGCTGCAGGCTGTATCTGCTGAGTGGAGATTTCCTCACCCGTAAGATTGCTGACAGATGCTATTGAGTAAAACACAGTGCTGGCTTTCACCACAAGTCAAAAGGGAAGTCCAGGCAAGAGCAGCAAGAGGCATGATGGTTGTCTTTAGCATAGTGCTGTACGTACCGATATGGTCCGTGGGCATGCGTCCCCACCCTTTAGTCTCAGAGGAATCTTTCATTAGGCAGATTGTATGTTACAGCTCAAGGGCAGAAAGTAGAACAGGGATGGCTTCACAGTGCCTGGTTCTAAAGAGAAATGGGCCGGACCTCACAGCCTGGCCAATTCGGAGGTGCCACAGTCCTGAACAGACTGAAATACCTCTCTGAAGTGATGAACTAATCCTGAAGTAGCTAAGAAACTTTATAGAAAACACAGAAGCAGAGAACTATGGAAGTGAAATCAGATCCAGCTGGGCTTTGCAGCAGCATCAGAATACAAAAGCTCTGTGCTTCTGTTCCTGAAATGCTGCCTTCTTGCTGTGGGACTTGTAATAGTCTTTCCCAGTATTTTGCTTTCTGGGGAATAGTCATAATGGGTTTACAATGAACAAGATGTTTACTGCTCATATTTGTACCCTGCTGACTCACTTTATAACAGCTCTTTAGGCATAAGCCTGCAGCTCCAGCACTCAGCCTCCAACATTTTCTGTGTAATTTAGATTGGAGCTGTTCTATAGCCTTAACCAAAGGGAAATGAGAGTCTTTATGACCCAAGAGATGGACACCAGTGTCTCACTGTGTGCATAACAAGGTCTTTAATCAACAAGAGGGACTAAAGAACATCCCAAGTGAACAAACAGAAGCAAGGAGCAGAGTGCTCTGAGCGGCTCTTTAGATTCTGTATCAGGGATAGTTGTTCTCCAGGCCAGACCAGAAGAACATGGGATTGATACTAGACACAAAGTCCTTTGCTCTGACTGAACAGAGAAGTACTTGTGCCCAGGAGACATGGCCACTAGCAGCTCCACACAAGCCACCCAGCACTAAATAAAATGCAGGGAAGGGCCTCATAACCCCTGTCTCCCTCGATATGGTGTGTGGATATGTGAAGGGACTTGGAAGTCCTAAAAGGAATCCAGGTGTGGTGGCTGCAGCAGGAATAATGCTGGTAACTGCTGTTCCCTGCGTCTGGTTCATCTCAGCTCATCTCTGATATGGATGCATTGAGGCAGATTTGATGTTTGTTTTTATGCCACTCGGCATTTTTCCTGGAGAGAGAAAAAAAGAAATAGAAAAAGCAATGCAAAATCAGCTATATGAGAAGACATTTGCTCAGGAGCATGCAAGACTCACAACAACCCTGTCTGGGATTTTCCTGTTCCATTCCAAATACTACACTAGGCTTACCTGCTATAGCATCTTTCAGGTTCTGACCTAACACAATCAATCTCTTCTACAAATTGGTATCTTTCTCTGTTGAGAAATCTCCTTGACAAGTCCTGTGCCTCCCTGCTATCCCTTCAAATTCTATCCTTGTTCCATCTTAAAGAAGCCTTTCTCTTTGTCAGAAGGCTGCTAAAGGAGTGTGGAACTTGTTCAGTCTCACAGAAGTTGCTGGCAGCAGCACTCACAGAAGTACCCAGACTCATCTCCACTTCCTTTTCAGAGAGGCAAACTTAAGGAGTTTGTAACCCCTTCCACATAGCATTATTTATAGTAAGGGCGTATATTTAAATTACTAAGCCTCTCTCAGATCTCTTGATTTCTTTTAACCACATCCACCCCTTGGGCATTATTACCCTTTGCTGATAGCAATGACACATGAGAGTGTGTTCAAAGACATCATACTAGCAGCTTACAGTAAGTGTACAGAGACACACAAAACTAAGATGATCAGAAAAATAAACAAAAAGACAGCAATTAAAGAGCAATACAGAGGAATATTCAAAGAACGTTCCTTTGGAAAGTGGAATGTGTGTTCAAATTAGAACAAAGGACAACTTCTGAAGAATAAAACTGTAGTGCAACAGGACAAGAAAAGATTTGATGAGCAGTAGTCTCAAACCAAACTCTGACTTAATAAGTGCTGTCAAGATATACTTTATTCTTGTATTTTTTCAGCCTCGGCTATGGGCACTATCAAAATCAGGACAGTGGGACTGACCTTTGGTGAAACCCAGAATAGCTGCTCTTACCAAAAGGGAACTTCCCGGTAGCAAAGGCTGGAGAAGTGCTCTTGTTACCAGCACACTCTGCTTGATGTACAGAAGTGACTGTCTTCCCATCCTGGAGACAGTGTTTGTGGGTATGCAGCCAGAAACCACAGGGGCCTTCTTTGTTTCCAAGTCACAGTGGAAATTACTTTCTAACTCTTACACAAATACATAATTAACTTAGGATTAATATTGTTGCTCAAGTTCATTTCAGAACAACAGTCATTATAAAGGCAAGAAAACACCAATTAGGATATCCGATATCCAAAATCTCAATTAGCATGAACACAAGAATGACACTACAGGGTTCAGCCTATAGGTCCCCCAGGACAAACCCATTCCTGACAGCAGAGACGTTCAAGGAGGAATACCAGAACATGGCAAGCCTGCAGTGATACCTCTGCAGAACACCCCCCCAGCTTCTAATATATTGTGGCTCAGGGACTTGGAGTAAGATGGTATCTTCAGAATTAGCTGTTGACTGATTTTCCATCCAGAAATTTACCTACTTACTTTTCCATCTCATATAATTTCAACTCCTGACCACACACTTGGCAATGTGCTCTACAGTGTAATTATTTAGTATTCAGAAAAGTATCTCCCTTTTGTTCTGAATCTATAAGCTGGTATTTTCATTGGTGCATTTTCATCGATCTTTCTGTATCATGGGAAGGAGCGAACAATCATTCCCCATTCACTTGCTGTATAAAATTTGGGATTTTATGGGCTTCCATACTTTCTTCTCCCTACCCCAAAGCCACCCCCAGTAACAGAGAGGAACTCCACATAATATTACAGGTGTGGATGCCCCATGGATTTACATAATGGCCTAATGATATCCTCTATTTCTTTGTTCCTTTTCTAGTAATTCCTAACATTTGGTTTGCAATTTTGCCACAACTGAACATCTGATTAATGTCTTTACAGAACTATTACATCATGCATGTATTTCCCAGATACAAGTAACTAGGTTAGAGTCCAGGTGCTGGACATGTAAAGTCAAATTGCTATGTCTATGTGTATCACTTTAATACAAATATAATCTACTATTATTAAGACACTTGGTATATGAAATCCTTCTGTGACTCTTTACAGACAGCTTTTTTTTTTTCCTTAACTTAAATAACTCATTATCATAAAACTTTTCCACTTTATCGACTACCTTCAACTTAAATTTGACAGCAAAAGCCCCAGCATAGATTCCTATAAAACTACATTGTGATGTCCCTCTATATTGATTCCTATGCTCACTAAGTCTACTATTAAAACGGTCTTGCAGTGTGAGTTAAGCAGCTGAAGCGGGATGGCTGGGATCCATTTTAACCTCTGAGCCAATTTTAATCAGGTATTACTCCACTGTTACAACCTGACTCACGTTATTAAGGCCAGAAAGGAACCTCTTACTTGGCTAGATCTAAAAGGTGACTGGGGAAGAATCTCTACATCTGCATTTGTCTTTCTTGTTCCCTGCATTTCAATTGCTCTCAGATATGCAACTTATTTACCTGGCTGTCCTGCTTGTGCCATCTGCACTCCAGCCAGCATCGGCTGCTGCTGAGCTGGTGCACCCGACATTGGGACCTGCTGCATGCCTGAAGCACCTGCAATGATGGCACCAGCTCCTGGTTGGCCTGACTGGACAGATCCTCCAGAGCCAGGGGGTCTCCGGTTTGACAGTCCTTTCCCAAAGGCCACAGCTGCTACCAGTGCATTGGTATCTGCAGGGTTGAAAGTCTGCTTGTTCTGTCGTAAACCTGTAGAAAAGTAAGTCATTTTGGAGCATTTTAGCAACCAGGTCTAAAAAGGAGTGTAGCTGGTCCTGAATTTATTTTTCTGCTATTTTAGTACATACAATAAAGATCAGCTTCTGCAAGAGTCTCAGCAGGGTCAAAGAAGCTGCAAAATCCAGGGACAGTGGTCATCCAAGAGCTTCTCCACCGAAAGCAGGGCATAGGCTGCTCAGGGAAGGAGGACAGAACGAGCCAACTCCTCCACACCCATGAGAATGTTCCTACTAAATGCTCTTCTATGCTGAATCCTATGGCAGGTAGCAAGCACTGTGTTTTAGATAAACAATAGCAGCATTCCCTTTTGGAGGCTCGTAAGCAGCATGTTGTCTGCAAATTTTTCTACCACACACCTGCCCAGTTATACTATTAATCCTGGAAACCAGACAGAACCCATGCTTGCGTCTTTGCTTACACTATGTATGTGTCAAAGATGAAAAAAAAACAAAAAAACCCACAAACCACTACATTTCAGAGTTGTGCATAGCACTCCCTGGAATAATGAACAGCTGATGGTGAAGACCAATAAAATAAGGATGTCCAGCATCAGTCAGAACGAGAAAAGGTTGACCATGAGTCTGAAGCAGCCATCATCTAGAGGACAGCACACAAAAGCCTGCCAACAAACAGGTCGTGGAATCATTCAGAACATAACTAAAGAGTTTTCCATTCACTGCCACTGCATTTTCACAGCTATTTTTATTAATCCAAGTTGATTGGGACATTTTCTTGGTAAATAGTTACCACCTCCTCAAAGGGGGATATGGCAAATTAGAGGGTTCCAGGACAGCCAATCTTGCATCTTCTGGAATACTTTTGTCTACGCTGCTCATCTGCACTTCCCATGCTTCTGGCTCTTTGGTTTACCTATTTTGCCCCTACTCTCAAGACTGCTGCTTGGACCCCGTATCCCACTTCCACCTCAGTGACATACCTCCACTTTCGGATTCACGCTCCTCCTTACTGATTTTCTCCAGCAGATTTGAGCACATTTTGTTCAGACTTTGGATCTGTTTCTGCAAAATTAAAACCATCATAAACCACCAGGATACCTCCAATTCAGTATAAGTCAGCAAGGTAAATGAACAAGCTTTCTCTTCCCAGGGTCTATGTAACCAAACATGAGTATTTTGGTAGCAGAGCCTAGAGAGGCCAGTGCTAATGCACTACAGGGGGGGCACTACAGGGGTGGGACAGCCTTTGTCATGGCACCTCCTATGAACAGCCAGTGGGCTGCATACCCTTCGTTTGTGAAACTGTGGAGGAAAACAAACCTCCACTAAGGTCAGCTGGAGAAATCTCAGAGAGAACAGGACACAGCAAAAAAGAAAACTGTCAGAGGGAAAAGTGAAAGAAGCAGAGGTAAAGGGCATCTTGTGCCCTAGGACTAAGAGGCAGAGGTATCAAACTCTTCTTCACCTACCTGTGCCACATCAGGGCTAATTCGAGCTGCATCTGTGATCAGCTGCTTCTCTTGCTCCTCCACCTCAGGGTCAGGCTTAGTTCGAAGATGGTCAGGCACTACCTCATGGCTGAACACCGGCACACGCCCCTCTGTCTGCCGCTGCAATAGTTGGACAAGCCACACTCAGAGGCTCCTCCTGCAGCCCAGCACTCAGACAGCTCAAGAGCAGAGCACAGGCCATGGTGCTGGAACAAGGCTAGTAGCCTGCTGTGGGGAAACCCTGATATGGGGAGTATTAGGAAATTTCAATGATTTGTCTAGGAATTTGCACTGTGCCTGTTTAGTCAGTGCAACCTATGGGGGTCTGCAGTGAAATCTCACCAGCATGGCCATGATCAGTTGAAATGTTTTCTCAGTTGAGCAGAGAATAAACGTTACCAGTGCACACCAGAGGCTCTGTAACACACCCCGTGCTGGTCAGATGACAAACAGTGCACATCTAGATGCAGATGTCTAACAGAAAAAGCACAGCTTTGGCAGAGAAAACCAGGAGCTTGCAAGGAGACCTCCCAGTTACATAACAAGTCACTATCTCTTTCAGCCCCAACAGCATGAAAGTAACATATTTGTGAACAGGAACACCTGTAAAGTGTTTCCAGTGTAAGTGTTTGTAGGTAAAAGCCATGCAGCAAAGCAGCTCCCAGGCAGAACTACTCATCACCTTTTCTTTCTCTACATCCAGAGCTGAGGAATGCCAAGCACAAGGAATGGCAAGCTGGAGCACATACACAAGCCCTTTCTGGTACTCCAGGGCCAACATTCAGAGCGAAGTTTCTTACCATGATCTCCTCATCACGGTCTGGAGACAGCACTAGGGGTATGATAACCTGGTTTCGCAATAGTGGGGTCTTCTCGTGCTTTAGCACTTTATTCAAGGTGTTCAGCTGTCCTGAGAGCAATGCAAAGCTGTCCAGAACTGAAGGCCTGGGAAAGCAAATAAGGAGGACAGAACATGGAAAGGGATGCCACAGATGGCTTTTATCTCTTCTTCACTCAAATGTCTGAGAAGTGAGGAAATAACACTATTACTCCTCAAATCGGTCTACTCCAGACTGTAAGCAGTAAAACCTAGGGCTGAATGTGCAGGTGTGACAAATCCCAGTTCCTACTGCAAATAGCTCAAGGGCTGCAAATAGCTCGGGGACATTACAAGCAGCACCACTGGAAGCAGCAGTTGTTTGGGATTTCAGTAACATACACAGAAGCAATGCTTTCCTTATCACTAACTCTCCCAGTACAATTCTACAGGAAGGTCTGAGAAACAATTTAACTCCTACAGCCAAGAGAGACAATATTTATAGCTTGGCTACCCAGACTAAGCAATAATGAAGCAAAATAACTGATCATCTTGTCAAGGACAGCCCTTTCAACTTGCTCTCTCTGGGGGATTCATCACCTCTCCTGCCTTCTGAAACATTAACTATAAATGCTAACTGTCTGTGAAGCTTTGCTGCAGTGGCAGACACTGTCTAAGATACTCTATAGTTTATTAAGCTGTAGCTATAAAATCTTTATGCTCCATCAGGAAGAGAATGCCACCTTGCAAGTCTCTCAAACTATCTGGTAAAACATGCAGGACCAGGAAAACACAAGAGCTCAGTTTATACCAGAGCCAGAAGAAGACAGAAAGGTCAAGAAATGCAGAAAGAACCATTGCTCATTTTACAGTGTAGGTGTCTAAGATTTTGTCCAAGAAGCTTCCAGTCACTGCAGATGCAAGTCTAGTTCTCGTAAAGTGGCTAGAGTAAAAGGTGTTAGCATGACTCTATCACTATACAGCATGAAACCAGTGGATTTCAACTGGTTTTCTGGTGGAAGTCATGTAGTAGTTCCTCCAGCAGAAATGTGAAAAGCAAATTTAAACCTTCTGACAATAGTCTAATGGTCTTTATTTATATTTTGTGGTCCTTTGAGCTAAGTCTGGAATGGCTTCAGCAGTGATCGACAGTGCCCCCAGCTCTGTGAGACACCTTACCATGTGAGTCGGTCGTACTCATTCTCCAGCTTGTAGATAAAACTGACCAAAGAGTTCTTCAGGTCAGCCACCTGACTGATGAGCGCCTCCAGGGTCAGCTCCAGCTGCTTCTCCTCTCTCTAAAAAAAAGGCAAGAAAGACAAGGGATGAGAACAAATCTTCGCAACTTCTCAAGGTGTTATGGATCCACACACGTGCATCCATAGTCCAATCTCTCCTACAGAGAGCCTCCTTTTCAGGGGAAGCAAACAGAGACTCTGGAGATAAAAATCTTACGGTTTCACATTGACCCCTTCCCCCTGGGTTGGAACACTTAGGCAAGGGACTTGTGCCCAGGACAAACCCTTGGCTAGACGTCCTCTTTAAGATCTAGATGAGTGTAGTGAAGACATTATCACATATATCTGTTTTTTACCACATCGGGCAAGGTCATCAAAGTTAGCTCATACCACCTTTGTGAGCCATTTATGCTAACCTGCCTCGAAGCAGATTAGCATTCCCTCAACCTTTTTGACAGAAGATGTGGGCACAGTCATGTCTTCATCCAAAACAGCCCTTTGCAAAATGAGTATCAGATCCATGGCCTAAAGACTCCAGTTTCTGCATATCACCTCATCCTTTACTTTCTTCCTGCCCAAGTGCCACTTCCAGCTGCTAAAGAAACTGGCAGCTCCTACTCTACTTGTGCCTTCCCAGCTGTGGGAGGCCCTCCCATGACAGCAACGGCACATACCAACATACACACACGTCGCATCCTGCCTTTTGCTCTGGATTAAGTTGTTCAAATAACCTTTTCCACTACCTTCCCCTGGTGAGGGAGGATGGTGATGGACAAAGTGTCAGGACAAGGGATCTGTTGCCAAAGCCACCAAGGCATATTCGTGACTCTTGCAAAAACCCTGTAGAATCTTATCTATTCTAACTTGTTCATATGACAGTATTGTGCAAAACATAATTAAAGTCCCAGCCCTAATGAACTGCTCATGTAAGTTGAGAACTGTACAGTAATAATCCATGAGGAGGGTGGGACAAAGCAATCAAATAATAGAAAGGGAATGCCGATTGGGAAGGCAGATAGAGTGACTCAGGCTGTTGGCATGCTTGCTATTGGGTTTGTTGTTGTTCTGTTTAAATACACTGAACCAGGGTGAGCTTCACTGAAGCCATTATCAGGTATATTCCATTTCACAAGCACAGAAAATTATTCTATTTTATTTGAGTTTGACAAGACTATAAAGGTTTTTTTTTAGTAATCACTGATCAGACTTCACTTCACTTAACCACTGTAGAAGAAACAGCTGAGTCAACTTTGTTAAAATTTGATCCCTTCAATGGAGTGGATTCATGGAGCGGATTGCGGGGTGTTCCACCTCAAGATAAAAGCACTCTCCTCCATCTTGTGATGGGACTAGTCAGTTCCTGTGCAATTAAGAAATGAGTCTACAACTGTTTGTCTGCACTGTGTTTGTGCAAGAAGATTAACTAATGCCTGTATTACAAGTTGGGCTGGTAGCCAGTGTTTTACTGCAGGGGTGCCAGGCATTTACACCCACAACAATTCACCTGGCCCGTTGCCTGTGCTTATCCAAGAAGCCCTAAAGAGGATGAATGAAATCCTATTGCACATGCATTGCTCTTGTGGCAGCAGCATACGCCAAGCCTCCTTATTTCATAGGCTCTCTCCAAAGCCATTAAGAGCTGGAAGCAGATGTAAGCACTGCAAAGCATGCACACAATAAGACCAACCGGTGTTTCCAAGGAATGCTGTGCCTCTTGCAAGCATATGCTATATTCAAGCGGTGATTTAAGGAGTTTGTAGCAATACTAAATTGCCCCAAGAAAGTAAAGATAGGGCTTGTGGGAGGAGTTGCTGAAGGACCTCCCGATACGGAGCAACTGAGAGGTAAATGGTGAAATTCTGAGTAGGTAAACAGAAAGCAACACATCTAGCAACACAAAGGGGAAAAAAAAAAAAGCCCCAACAGTCCAGACTGTCTGTACACAATGCCATTCTCTGAGCTGATAACATTATCACTCATAAACAAGTCCTCAGGATTATCTGAGGGTATCCCATGAAAACATCTGCCCAAGGCTCAAAAAGCACTCAAAGAAGTAAAAGCTATAAGAGGATTTATTAGGAAAGCAACAGAAAACTAAGCATCATAATGTCATTGTATAAATGCATGCCTCATTTGCATCTCAAATATTATGTGTGACTCTCATCCCTCCAACTGAAAAGGGATATAGTAAGAATATGTACAAATAAAGACAACAGGATGATCAAGAATATTCATCAGTTTCATAGATGCAGCAGTGAAAAACAGAAAAGAGACACCAGTAAATGCAAGTGGCTGAAACGATGAGAGACAATGTAACAACCCTATCCATGAGGAATTGCTGGACAATCCATTTTCACTTTCTTTTCCAGCAGGACAAACCGGAGTCTTGCATGAAGCCAGCAGGCAGCGATTTCAAACAAACCAAAGGAGGTGGATCCTCACAGCCCGTTAACCTGTCATTAACCTCTGCAACTCTTTTCCATTGGACATTATTGTTTCTAAAAATTCACAGCACTTCAAAATGTAACTAGATCCTTCTTCCATCAACGAAAATTCAGTCAAGGCTATTAAACCCAAGGGATGTGCTGGCAATAGTTTATGCAGGATGATATCAGTGGCTTATTTTGCTCTCACAAATTCTTTTGGGCATTGGCTTCTCGGTTAGTGGCAAAGCCAGGCTGCCGGGTAGTTGGACCTTTGAAGACTCTTCCCCAGGGCCGCAGCAAGGGCTGAGAGGAAGAGGTGCACTCAGACAACCCTGCACACGCTCCCTCTACAGCCGTGTAGCAAGAGGAGGTTGTTGCACTAGAAGGCATCGTGCCAGCTGCTGGAGAGTGAGCTCGGTCCCCCCCCCACCCCGGCTGCTTCAGCCCGGGGCGAGTCCGAGCCCCGGGAGCCGGCCGACCGAGGGCGGGCAGGCAGCACCGCCGCAGCCCCCGCCAGGCCCGGGCCAAAGGCGGCCGCAGCGCCGGCCACCGCCTCAGGCCGAGCCCGGGGTGTCCGGCACAGCAGGCGCCGAAACGCGAGGCCCGGCCCCGCCGACCGCGCTGGCTCCCCGCCCGCCGCAAGGCCCCAGCAGCAGCCCGGGCGGGCCTGCAGCGTAGCGGGGCGCTTCCCCGCCCCCGGCCCGGTGCGGACCCCGGGCCGGCCCACACCCCGCTGTCCGCAGACGGGCCGCGGCCGCGCTCGGCCCCGGCCCCGGCCCCGGCCCCGGCCCCGGCGCCCCTCACCTGCATGGCGGCGCCGGCCCGTTGCCACGGGAGCGCGGCGCTTCCGGGTCAGCCGCGCGCAGCGGGGAGGGCGGGGCCGGGCGGGCGCGAGGGCAGAGGGCGCGGGGCGGGGCCGCGCCAGACATGGCGGCCGCCGAGAGGCCCGAGACGGAGGTGGGAGCGGGGGAAGCGGGGAGTCAGGCGTGCCCGCGGTGGGGCCGGCCGGGCAGGCGGGGGGTGCGGGGCTGCGGCGGGGGGGTGTGGGGTGTGAGGTGTGTGGGGTGTGAGCGGCGGCACGGGGTGCCCGCCCAGCCCTGGGGTGACCTGGGCCGCTGTGCTCCCGCCGCAGGTGGAGGAGGCAGGGCACGTCTTCCTCCTGATGAAGAAAGACTATCGCATCTCCCGCAACGTGCGCCTCGCCTGGGTCCTCAGCCGACTCCATCAGGTCATCTGGGCCGTGCCCGAGCCGGAGCTGGTGAGTTGGTGCCCGGGGCTGGCCGGTGTCACAAGCTGGCTCTGCGCCGCTCGCGGGCAGCTGGACCCCACAGAAGATTTGAACCCAGTTCCTTTCTCTGATTCTTCCTTTGGCTTGATGTCCTCTCACATACACATACATCTCGTTCCTGTAGGTAAAGTCAGAAAATGAACTTGATGTTCTCAGCATCTTGCCTCACGGGTGGCAGCCGGACGAGCCTGTCCAGCCCAGGCCCTATCTCCTCGTGCCCTCTACACGAGTCACCTTCCTGGCCCGCCAGTACCGGTTTGTGATTGAACTTGATCTGAGCCCTTCCACGGGGATCGTGGTAAGTGCAGAAACTGCCTCTGTGGGGTGTTTTCTGTTAAAAGACCGGAGCCATTTCTCTTTGCTGAGAAGGCTTGTTCCCCTCTGTGTTAGTGTTAACTTTTACAGAAGTCTTGGTTGTCCCAGGAGGGAGGTGTGCAGTGCTGCTAGCTAGGCAGCTTAATGGCAGATCCTGTTTCTCTGCTGAATGTTCAATGTGTGACTTTTGTTTATGGGGAGCTGCCGTTTTAATCCAGCTGCCGTCGCAGAAGGATGTTTGCTGTTGGCTGTGTCTGGTGGGTCAACCAGCAATGAGATTGAACATCCTAGAAGATGAAAAAGCTGTTCCCTTTCTCTGTTTCTGTAGGATGACTCAACAGGGGAGATAATTTTTGATGAAGTGTTTCATGCCCTTTCCCGATGCTTGGTGGGATTGTTAAGACCCTTTCGCATCCCTGGTTCAGATATTATCTACCAGCCAGAGATCTTTGTCACCATCCAGGCATATTCCTCCATCATTGGCTTGCAGTCCCATCAGGTAATGTTCAGCCTCTCCTTTGGCATGGCTTAGCGTGTCAGCAGCTCGCTGTATGGGCTTCCTGTGAGCACAGAGGAAAGTGGGGACATGTGGTAGCTGGGCTCTCTTGTCTGCGATGATGTAGACTGGTGTCATTAAAATGTGTAGCCTGGTGCAGTGGGGAAGTGTATGTGAGCATCTTCTGGGCAGGAAGTGGAGGTTTCTTCTGGGGGAGCAGGGCCTGGCAGAGAATGCCACCCACAGGCACAGTCACAGAGTCAGGCCACAGGGAGTATTTCCCTCATGTCGAATGTATGCTTGTTGCTGCTGTTTTGTTGTTTTTTTGTTTTGTTTTTTTTTGTTTGTTTGTTTGTTTGTTTTGTTTTTTTAATGAATTTCTGTTGGCTAATTACTTTTGGCCTGTTATAATTAGCTTGAAGCATTCAAGAAGAGCTACAGTGCCCAAAAGCTTGTCTGCCTGCTCTGATTGCGTAGCAGTGGTTCATTCAAAGATAATTGCCTTTTCCTACAAATCTCAGTCTCTTTCTGCACTGGTATGAATATGTTTCTCCTTGCTGGAGAGAGCAGCTGGCCCCAGTATTGAGATTATCAATGAGATTTTACTTGAGCTAGGGCAGGTCTGGTTAATAATTTGAAGTCTGGTTTATGGTGCCAGTGTGTTTTTTTAAGTTTATCCTTGATACCTTCCACTTCACAGTATTTTCATATTTCAGATGGTGTATTTCATCCCTTTGCTAGTACCAGGGAAAGTGGGTGGTAACAGGAGCCTGTTAGTCTATGCTTGTTGCCCCCTTTTCCTCAGCCCACTTCTGCCCGAGTCTTCTGTGAGGCTGCAGCCTTTAATGGTCTGTATGGTGCTTGTAGAGCACGGCCCATGCATTGGTCTGTTCTTAGATCCTATCAAAGTAAGCATAGCAGGAATTTCTCTATTTGCTAGTGACATTTTGTGTCATTTTGCCCAGCTATGTTGCAGACACTGTCTTGCTTTGCCTCAGTATCTCCTCTATTCATACTAAATTGAGCACTCTGAAGTTGCTACGTTTTTCTTCTTTGGATCTCTCTAAAGACCTATTTATTGTATGGGGCCAGTAACTGTAATCTCTGGACACAACTGAATAAGATTTATCCTCCTTTGCTGGAGGAGAAGGCATATATGCGTATCCCTCATCCAAGGAAGCCTGTTTATATTGTAATCATTACTTTTCTTGTGAGGTCTTGCCCATCTCAGGTTGAGGGAATGTGGATAGCGTGCAGCATCCCACATGTCTGAGTTCTTTGTCTACATGTTCTATCTTCTTTGCCTCCTGGTTGTGGACAGAGATTGCCTGTACAGTAGTGGCACCTGTAAACACAAGTCTCATGCCTATCACCATGGGGAGTTTCTGTGGTGGCAGGCTCGCTCTTACATCACTCAGCCTCTTTTGTAATGTCCAATCTGATTTTTTCTCTTCTTCATTTCAATTTGCTGTTCCTTTATCCAGCTATTTACTGGAAGATAATTGGATCAGTCTATAGGTGAATTAGATTAGAACAAACATGCCTTCCTTAGAAACAGCAGACCAGAGTTAATGGCTTCTAACAAGGATCCCACATCACTTTCTCCTGACAACTGCTTATACTGGAAGAAGGCAAATGAAGTAGAAATTTCTTGTCCAAGAAGTGATGAGAGCATCTGCTGCAGTGTGCACTGCAGATGCCACAAGACACTGCTGTTCACAGGCAGTTGGCTCTGAGCAGGAGTAGTGAGAAGAGGCCTGTGCTGTACCTGTACTTTGTCAGGGATGTGTCTGAATTTCACCATGCAGAACTGTGTTCTTGTGTAACATTTTGGGGGCTGGTACTGTAGAACTCTAACTTGATGACTGATGTGTGTGTCCTTGGGCCAGGTACTATTCCAGGGCTGTCAGCTGGATGAGACAAAGCGAGAAGCCTTTCTGCACCAAGTTTACACACAGCTGTGTGCCTTTGAGAACAAAGTGGCAGAGATGCTCCAGCAACAGTATGAACCCAAACCACAGGTAAGGAGGGCAGAGAGAGGTGGTTGGGATTTCTTGCTTCCCTGGAGACTTGCACTCTGAGGTCCCTCTGGGGTGGGGTGACAAGAGGAATAGCAGTGTAGGTCTGGAGAAGGAACAGCTAAGGAGTTTGTAAGAACTTTGTGACATCTGGTAATGAGACATGAAAACTGACGAAGCAGGACCAGTAAGTGTTTAGAAAGGCTGATGAGAATGGTTACCTTCCCCAAGATTATTGTGCAATAAAGCAGCCTGATGTTTTGTACGTCATGGGACATAATGTAGGATGTGCTTTGTCTTTGAAGATTATGGTGGGAGAGGTGATTATGCCTATATCATTAATCTATAAATAGCTGTGAATATACCTTTGGCCCTTGTTGCATTTCTTGAATGCAAATACTTCCTTGTTACTATGAAATCTGACCATGAAACTGAATGAACAGCTGGTGCAGTTTCTAATAGTCCTTGAAATCTGTGGCAGATGCAGTTTAGTAGCCATAGGTATGGGTATCAGCAATTTAATAATAGCACTATAAAATACAGTTTAGGATGAAATTACAAGTGAGACTCTGGGATTCAGAATGTCTATGAATTCTCATCAAAATCATCTCTTCTGATCTTGGAAATGAAGAATGTGAAGGACTACGTTGTGATACTGCCATGTTCATGTGGCAGTTACAGTCGTATCTGTGGGCACCCTTCTTGCAGTCAGAGGCATTGTTGGCCTGACTGAAGTTATTTAGCCCTTATTTAGCATTAGTTATTAAAGTTTGGGCAAAAAGAAAAAAAAAAGTCTCAAAATCAGGTGAGCAAGAGGCTACTAGTAATTTATTGCAGTTGTATATCTGAAGTGCTTCAAATTTCATATTCTATCTGAAATTTTTATCTTTGAATGCGAAGTCTGTCAGTCCTGGAGCAGAAGGAAGATTGCAGAAAGTAAATACCTTTATCAGTGTGTCCAGCTGGTGTTTTTGCAGTGCTTTGTATGCATTCCTGCCTGCTGCAGTATTTCTCTCATGGTAAACTACCCTATAACTTCTTCCATGCAAATGGGGGAAAGAGACGCGCTTGCAGGCCAGAGGGACTGGTGATTCCTGCCACAGGCTGTGGGGTGGAGGTGGGAGGCCCCAGGGGGAGGGCAGGGACTGAAACTTTTTTTACTTTTGAAGTTGCGTTAGCTGTGTCATTGTCAACACGTGTCTGAATTTAAGGCATCTGGCAAATTAAAGTGATGGATAGCCAGCTTTTTTGCTCACAGCCACAGACTGCTCCCATTTGTGCAGAACAAAAGTTTACTTGGTTCTATTTTTTTTTTTTCCTCAGCTCCAATCATCTGTAGCTTTGCAGGGGAAGGTCTCACCTATTCTCTGTATTAGCAGTAAAAATATTTATTACAGGGTTAAACTGCCAAAGGCTTCTGGAGATGAGGGGACTATGAGCACAGTAGGTTCTTCATCGGTGTAATTATACAAATTTCAGGCTTTGCTTGAGGGATGTTTTTCATAGAAGATTCAAGAGAAGCCTACCTGCATTTGCTTATATCAGCACTGCATAATCAGTGCTGTTTGAACAGAGTTAAATGTATAGGCACTAGACTTTGTCCTTATGAGGCTCCTTAACCTGCTCTGCTGCAGTGCTTCGTAAGTCAGATATTCCTGTCTGTCTCTCCAGTGTTTCTGGGCTTTACTTGAGTAGATGCTGAATAGCTGCAGCTTCTACTAAATGACAAGGGGAAAAAAAAGAGGTATTGACCATCCCTTTAACTGGGAACTGCTTTGCTCTGCAAAGGAGCTTTAGTGACCCCAAAGTGTTTCATCTTGCCCCTTCTGTGAGAAATCAGCTTATAATAAAGCTCTGAGCATGTTGTCCCCTTTCTTCATTCCTGAGCAGCCTTGCCTAGCTGTTCTAAGGGGCCCAAGTGATCAGGACTTTGAGACCACCTGGAAATTAAAGATAAAAGTGGAGTCTGCTGAAGTGCTCCAGGGCTGTGGTACCATGGGGCTGCTAAACTGAAGGCTGTTTGGGAGAGTGAGAGCTAGAGCTAGGCTGAATTCTGCCCCATGTGGCCTTGTGTGTGTGTTTTTTGTTTTTGTTTTTTACTTTTCCAGGTGGATTTGTCACCCCTGAGCCAAGAGAGTACTGGTGACATGCAGGAGTCATCTGGGAGGAAGCCCAGCGTGTCTGTTGTCACTGCTGATGTTGGCCTTGTCAGCATGGTCCGGCAAGGGATCCTAGCACTGCAGCTGCTGCCCTCCAACTCCAGTGCAGGTTGGCTTTGTCCTCTGGGTTGAAGTTTGCTCAGTTGTTTGCAAAGTATTGGGATTCCTCCTGCCTTAGGCTGAGATTAATTTTATAAGGGCTGATGCATGGACCCTTCTGGTAGGGATGAAATTTCAACAGCAGCTTTTGCTCTGCACTCTGGGCAAATTGTGGTGGTGGGAATGGGCACAACAGCACTGTGCCATGTGTCAGCATTATGGAGTTTGTGAGGAAACACAGCTGTGACTATGGCTCGGGTCAGCCCAGGGTGTGCAGAGCTGTGCTCTGCCTGAGTGCTTTGCTGTACCTAGTTGGGAGGTCTGCTGGCTCCAGGACACCTTGTGAGCTCTAAACCAACGTCAGGATTTTCCTTTCTACTTTTGCCCTGACTGAATTTTATCTCTGGTGGATATACTGGGAGAGTGGTAGCTGGTTGAGATGGAGGATGCACTAAGGTACTGCCTTGTTTACAGGTATAATAATAATTACGGATGGTGTGACTAGTGTCCCTGATGTGGCTGTGTGCGAGACTTTACTCAACCAGCTCCGCAGTGGCACAGTGGCTTGCTCCTTTGTACAGGTATGTGTGCTGTTAGCAGGGGGCTGCTGCCTGCCACAGGGAGGAAGGTGGGTTGCTGTCAGTGGTGTTCACCTCTAGAGGGGAAGAGGGGACTTCTCTGCCTGTTTGAGGCCTTTACTGCTCCTCTGCCTTGTTCTCAGCACTGCTGTACTCACAGGTATTTTCTTTATCCATCCCATAGGTGGGCGGTGTCTACTCGTATGACTGCAGCTTTGGCCACGTTCCTAATGTGGAACTGATGAAATTCATTGCCATGGCCACTTTTGGTGCTTACCTTTCTACGTGCCCCGAGCTGGATCCCCTGAGCCTGGATCTGAATGTGTATCACAAAGCATTTCTGCTATACTCCTTTCTGCGTACTGGGGAGTCCCTGAATCCAGAATACTACTGCGGTGAGGAATGTGCATGCCCTTCTTCCAACAGACAGATGTCTTACAGCACCTCTCTTTGGGGTGACTCCCCCAGGCTTTGTTATGCTAATACTCTCCCATGTCCTCTCTGGGCGGTGCCTTCTGTAGACTCTGGGCACTACTGGGCCATGCAGCCTCATCTGTGACTCCCCCCTTGGTTCCAGGAATTGGGTGGATCAGGGAAAACTCATGTCCCATTTTGCACCGTTCCCCTTTCTTTGGACTTCACTCAGCAAACTGCAGTTAGGTCTGCTATGCTGGAACTTGGAGGGGGTGAGGAGCTCTTGTCTGACCTTTCTAGCACACTGGCTGGCTCACAGATGGGGACGTTCTGGAGAGCTTGTCCTAATCAGTCTTGCAGATGGCAGTTTGGTTTGAAAAACTAGACCCCTGAGAACCATCCCAACTGTCTCTCTGGGTTGTTCTTATTTTGTGAATGTTAGTGACTGAGAGTATGCCAGGAGAGATTAGTTACCAGAACATGGAAACACCCTTTCATGCCCTGGCGATATGCTGGTGCCATCTGTGCTTTCTGTGACTTGGCAGCAGAAGCCACATACTGTGACAAGTCTGAAGAGAGCTGGCCTGGGACTTGGGAATGTTGAATCTTAAAAAGTTCAGGTGTTAGTGTTTTAAACTCAAGGCTTCCACATCCTGATACCTTTTAGAAAGCACCTGGGAATTCAGGGTTTTCCAGGGAAAGGGGTAAAGCCCAAATGCTGTGCAACTGTTGTAACAGCTGTGCAGATTCTGCCAGTCTGGGCTAAATGTGTAACTCTCTGCCTTGTCACAAAGGCTGTCCGAGAAGAAACAGAGCCTGGCACCCTACCCTACCCATCGCCCAGGCCTCTTGGCCATGCTAGTGGATCTGTTTGCTGTGTTGCAGAATCAGGAGTGGGTGTAAGTGGTGCCTGAAGGATGTACTGTTCTTCAGGCCAGCGGGTGTTCCTGGCAGCTTTTGTAAGGCACTTTGGGAAAGCTTTTGCTGTAGGATGAGGAGCAGGGGAGTTGCTGCTTCACAAACCTCATCTCTGCCATTTGCAGTGTCCCAGCACAGACTATTCAACGAGCACCTGGTGTCTGCAAGCAGCAACCCAGCTCTGGCGATGAGGAGGAAGAAGCACACGGAGAAGGAGGTGCATGCTGACCTCGTGAGCATTGTCTCTGTCCGGCTGCGCGAGGGCTACAGCATCCGTGAGGTCAACATCACGAAAGGTGACTGTGCTGCACTGAGGGCTGGAGGCTCAGATAAGACTCTGTTCTCAAAGAGTTTAAAGTGCAAGGTCTGCCATCTCAGCAGAGTGGCTGGTATTGTGGAGGAAGGAGCCATTTTCTTCAAACTCTTAAGTTTGTTTTCGTGAGTCCTGATGCAGGACTGTCCAGTATTACTGGGCAGTTGTGCACTTGCCATGCTCATCCTCTGTGGCTGGAAGTGCTTGGGGAGGGACAGACAGACTGTGACCCTCTGTATCTTGGAAATGAGTCCCCACAATTGCAGGGAAATTAATGACAGAATTTGGGGTTTTGCAGAGCTTTCTGGGCTGTCCTCTGTATTTCTCCTTTTTCTCTTTTCCATTTTTAGTCCTTTGCTAGATGTACTCCAAAATAGTAACACAAAGTTGAGCCCTTTGGTACAACAGATTTGATACCTGCAAACTGCAGTCTTCCAAAGGAAGAAATTGGGGGAAGCAAGGATATTGTCAGGTGAAAATGCCAGATCAGTCAGGACTGTGACCACTACTAGAAGAGCATGAAACCATTCAGTTGTCTTGTTGTCTCATCTGACTCACTAGAGATAGTGGCACCTGGAGAGCAAAAACTAGCTGGTGACTAGGGACGTTGAGGGCTGTGAGTATCCCAAGGAGTGCCTGTAAATCCTGCTTTCCATCTACAGTTGTGACTAGTAGTGCTTTAACTGAAGGGGAGGTGAAAAAATCAAAGTGTAAGTTACAAATTACAAGCAAGAGAAGAAATTATTGTTGACCATTACAATAACTGGCAGAAAGCCTGGAGGATGGGATTCTTCAAACACAGACTAAATGTGTACAACATGTGGTGATCCAGTGTTTTCACTCATCTTTTTGGGATATTAGTATACAGAATGTGGTTTATATCAGAACATCAAAGTCTGTGATATAACTCCAAAATCATTCCAAATTTGATGTATGATGTTTTCTGTGATTAACTGTGGTCTGCCTTAAACCCACATAAATACCTTCTGCCAGTGCTCTGCTTGGAAGATTGTCCCAGAGCTTCACTGTTCTTTCTCTAGCTTCCTTTCTAAACTCACCCAGACCAAATGAGACCTATGTGACTTTATTATCCTTAAGTTTATCCTTCTCTGACATTGCACAAATGTATCTAAGAACAATGCCTTTCTCCTTGTAATGTCCCTTTTTTCAGGTTAAGTAAGCCAATGTTTCGGCCTCCTTTGTAAGGGCAGTCTTTCTGTTCTGTTTATCCATTTTAACAGGACTTTTTTCTTCCTTGTCAGTTGTTCACTTTGCACAGTTTGGTCTCGTATTTCTTGAAACAATTGATAAGGGTGTTGTAAATGTGGTTTTATCAGTGCCTTGTTCAGTAATGCTAATACTTCCCTGCTTCTGAAGTAAAATGCCATATCTGATAGACCAGGAATCATGTGAGGTTTCTCCATGGTTTGCATTGCATTGTTAGTGCAGAAATCCCTGCATCTTTCATTCACCTTTGCTTCCAGCTGATGAGTCCTTAGGGGTGTTTTACTGGTTTTTGTTTGTTTGTTTAGTAGTCCCTAAATGTGCTGTTCTTCACATAATAGTACTCAAGATCATCTCATTCAGTTCAGCTCACTGTCCTTGTGTGATGACTGGGAGTTGCAGTTCTTTTGGCTTGATGCTTCTTAAAAACTGAATGGATCTAAACCAGCTTTGTCAACAACCTACCTAAAAATCATATTAGGTGGTGTAATTTCTGAAGTTGGTTTTCCAGGAATATCCTTAATTTTTTATTTCAAGCATTTTCTATTAAAAGTAAGACTCTGCTAAGGTTTCCCACTGAGACAGCTCTTCTAGCAATGTCTGCAGATTGCTTTCACTAATCTGCTGTAGATGTGGCATGAGATTTTTCCCTTCAATCCAGGCAGATTAGATCCATTGCACTCTCCTTGTCTAGGAATGTCTATGAAACAGCCTGACAAGTCAGTTCCTGTCCAAGCTGTGCTCAGTATTGTCTCTTTTATTCTTCCATGCACCATTTCACTTACAGCATGGACACTGCTGGATAAAGAGCCTTTCTGTAATCTGGCAGCAATGGTGAAGTGCTCTTGGTGACTGTGAAGTGCTATATAGAAATGCTGGAAGAGATAACAGGTGTGAATCATTCAGAAAGCATTCAGGCAACTTCATGCTGCACCTTTTTGCACAAAGGTGTAGCTACAACATCTGACTCAGGATATCATAAAGCAGCAAATTCCTGTACTCTGGAGGAATGTATTGGAAATCTCACCACGTGTTCACCATGCTCCCTGCACTTTTCTCTAGGTACCTTCCTGCCACCCTTTAGCCCTTGGAATGCTGAAAGGATTGGTCTTCTGTTTTCACAAGAGCAGAGAACAGGAGAGCAGCTGCATTGGATCAGAGTTACCTTCTGTGGTGAATAGCTATGGGCAGGTGCACAGGGAGGAGTAAAAATAGGGTAAAGGTACACGGTATCTCCTTTCTCCTTTCCTTTTTTCTTCCCTTTGAGGAGTCCCTAGCTCTTTGCAGTTCAGGGGCTCCCTGAGCCAGAAATACTTTTGAAGTTTATTTAGAGAGAATTTAAAAATGAAATGTCACAGCTATCAAAAATACAGTGTGTACTTCTATGCCAGCCTTCAGAATAGTAGTAGATAATGTTACTTATACTTTAGAAAGGCTGAATGCTCTGAAGAGTTGCTGGCTGTGATCAGAAAAAATGTTGAATTGATGTCTTAAAGCAGAGTTTACAGAAGATCAAGACATTTAGACATTCAGTACTGCCTCTGCTAAGGAAAAGCGTGTTTGGCTAATCAGGGCTCTCTGGGCCATTCTGTAGAGAAGTGTATAACAAAGAACAGTTAATTAACCTGGATTGCCAAAAGCTTTTGCCAAAACTTGCAAACTAAAGGCTGTTAAGGAGCCAGCTGGCTGTGAAGCAAGAGGCAAGAGTGCAGTTGTGGACTTTGACACTGTGGCTTTTCTGCTTCACTTTGCCAAAGGCAAAATAGAATAAATAGCTAGCTTAGTGCTCAGAGTTGCCTGGAGAGGTTGTTTGTGATATTTATAAGTGTTCAAGTTACCCTTGCTATTTGATTTTAGATATTTAGGCATTTAGAAGGCTACTATGGTTAGTTAGGAATGCAGAAGTGCTTGCGAAAGGGGAGGATTGGAAGGTATGGAAGGGAGAGAAGCTGTGTCTGAGAAGCTGTGGGACCATGGTGTATAATAGAGCTCAGCTCCTCTCCTGTTTCTTTCTGGGACAACGTCAGAGGATTGCCCTCTGTAGCAACAACAAAAAAATATTCTTACTGGTCATTTTGTGTTGCTGTGTGTTGAGGAGAGCCTGGAGGATATTTTTTTTAAAACCTCATCTTCTTCTGTGAATCAGTCTAGCACCAAAAATGGCCTGGTATGAGCTGGCCAGTGAGAATGCTTGTTCTCAGTGTCAGGTATTGGGAAGACAAAGTGAGTTTTTTAAAAAACAGAGCTGGACTTCATGAAAGAAATCGAAGCAGCAACAACTTTTATTAGCTGTAAAGTAAAAAACTAGAAATAGATCACTTTGAAGTAAGAACAAGCTAAAGATTCATCTAGGTATGACTTTAAACTAAGCAAATATTTTGCCTATGTTTTTAGTTTTGCATGTGTTGGATTGTAGGAGGGAAGCCAGGATGACTAATGAAAACACAGGTGGAAGAGAGAAATATTTTTATCAATGGTGTAGGCAAAAAATGTAGGAATTTACTTATGTTTGCTGTTGATGAAGTAGAAAGGCTTTATTATGAGAACCAAAATATTCTGCAGAAAGCAGTGGATGAGCACTAAAGCAGTAAGAGTGAGGTGACAGTATGAAATGGAAAGAGACAAATTTATAAATTCTTGTTTAGCCTCTGATAAACTAGACAATCTTCATATGGAAACAACAGATGGTACAACCCTGGCAAATGCATTTATAGTAATGCAAAACACCCATTGTGGAATATATTATTTACCTTAAATAATATCCTAGTAATCCCTCAGATGAAAGACAGGTGAAATATAGTTTACATTTTATCATCTTTATTCAGGGAAGATGAATTCTTGAGGTGCAGGAAGGTCTGGGTCTGTTAAGGGGAATGGATATTCCATCATAGGCTGATGACCATGGCTTGATTTAACCTGTAGCAGCTGAAACTAGGCAAGGATTTCTTCTGCTGGTGCACGCTCCTTGTCAATGTTATGGAAATGAAGCTTATCAGAAAAAAAATTTAATCAAAAGAACAACAAAGCATGAATTTGGCATGTACTCTGGAAGGTTTCGTCTAAACATTGATGGGGAAGAGTAGTCTGAGGGAGCCTCCCAGCAGGGACCATGGGAGCAAAAAGCAAGATGGCTTTAAAATGGAGTGCAGTCAGCCTGTGAAGGGGATGGCATGATGTGCCTATGACAGCAGCAAATGCAACTCTGCAGGAAGCACAGGATCCAGGCTGATGACCTGTTCGGATGGTTTCCAGCACATCCAATCACTTATCTCACAAATGCTGCAAGTCTGGCAAACTATAGAGCGGGCTGGACATCAGAATAGATGATTGAGCAGTTGAAACAGCAGAGTGGCACTGTTACAGAAAGTCATGTGTTTCCCTGGGTTGTTTTGGTACAAATACACATGCACAGTCAGCAGGAGTGTGACAGTTTTCTGCTCTTCCGGCTCAGTGAGGCTTGCTGTCGTGTTTGTGTCAATCTTGCTAGAGATGCAATGGCCCGCTTAAAGAAAAATGTAAAAATGTACAGTTTGAAGAATGGGTGAATATTCCTTCTTAACTTCTTAACTTTGGGAGGAGAAGAGAGTAAACATGGTGAGAAGCTTTTGATGCGTGAAGTTCTAGATTGCACAAAATACTGTCTGTGCAGGAAGAACGTGGAATTTAATTCAAGAACTGGACCTCACCTTTCAGGTTGTTTGTGATCGGGGCCCATCATGTCCAAGTGTCCATGTTTCTGGAATGGGATAGTTTAATTTTGCAGAGTGCAAACAAAAAAACTTTATAGCTTAAAGAGCCTGCTCATCTGTGCAAAGCAACAGTTTTCTTGGAGACAGAGATGAATCTGTGAAGAAGAGAGCCCATTGCAAATGTCAGCACCTCCTCTGAGTTTCAGTTGCCTTCTCTAGTGTAGATACTACATGTACACTTAAAGAATTGTTCACCAAATGCTACTGTGTAAGCAACGCCTCCCTCTGTTGGGGAGGAGTGAGAATGACTTCAGCTAGAGCAAATAGTTGTTTGATTACTTTATCCTACTGATAGTGATCAAACAGTCTCACAGTACTTGGGAGTCCCTGGTCAGAGAGAAAGCTCAGATCTGTACCAAACAGACACTTGAACTTATTCTTCTGCTCCCATGCAGGTGGATCTCAGCTGGAGGTGAAACTAGTGCTGCTTTGGAAGCATAACATGAGGATAGAGTACTTAGCTGTGACACCCTGGCCCCTGGACCCATCCAAGCGCAGCACGTGGGTGGAGGTGACAATGGAGGGAAGCTATGATATCTTGCATGACATCAGTTGCACCATGAGGAAGCCTATCACCAGTCTGTACCGCACTACGGTCATCCGGCGCTTCTGGAACACGTTGCAGAGGTGAGCTGGACTATCCTCAACAGTGCCCAGTGTCTGATATAACAAAGAAATTCCTTCCTTGGCAGGCTGGGGCATGGGTTATATAGGTGGCCATCCCAACCCAGGGCCCCAAAGGAATGTGCTCTGAGGAAGAGGCATGTCTAGTGACAAGCTTGCCATCTAGCCAAGGGAAAGACTCAAACTGGCCTGTGACCTAGTCTATGAGATTGCTTCATGGTGAATGTATTGCTGCACCTGAGTCCTGATCCTGTGATGGAAACCTTAACTCTGACTGCCATCCCATGGAGGTGGTGTGCTAGGAGCAGCACCTCATGTCTCTAGGCCTGAAGGTCCTGTGGGTTATAACCATTTCCTGGCCAAGGTGACCGTTACTCCCTAATATTTGGCAGATTCCTTTTCTAGCACTTCATTCCTAACTGATCATTCTCCTTATATGTTAGGGTGTTACACTTTAACTCCCTTAAGATGCTGTTTGCAATCAGGTGTTGAATCCCATCATTGCCCTAGAAGGCTATGTTGGTGTAGATAGGCTCCCAGTATATAGGGAGGGCTTTGTGTGCAGGGACTGAGCTGACTGGGTCAGCAAGGGGGAGAGCGTGGGCTTTTGTGGCTAACTGCCTCTTCTTTTTTTCAGCATCAACCAGACAGATCAGATGTTGGTTCATTTGCAGTCTTTTGACACAGTCCCAGAACACTTCACCATTCCTGAGAGCACCAAGAACGGAGTGCCCCTCTTCTACATCCCCCCAGGCTCTACCACTCCGGTATGTTCTTTCTCTCCACTGTTTTACTGTGGGATAGGTTGTCTGTCCTGCCTGTTCTGTCTTGCACCAGGGGATACTGAGTCCCAACAGGCAGTTAAGATCATCTGTAACTCTCAGGCTTCATCTCCTGTTCTTTGTCATGCCTGTGAACATCCCATCCTTCTTCCCCTCTGAGACATCACCCTATGTCTTTATTGCTGCAGCTACACCTCTAAGCTCCACAGCAAGTCTCCTAAATGTGCTGTGAAGCCTTCTCCTGTAGTGATGTGATGTGAAAGACTGATGGGGAGGCTGACACACTTATTTTTGCCATGCTCTCTCAGTGGATACCTCACGTGTGGAGTTGCTGCTGGCAGTCTTGTACCCTGGTGATATAGCTCAGCGCTGTCAGGTGAAGATATGGGATGTGCTGAATAGTTATTGTTTAGTAGGCTCATTGCTCCGAGCACTCGTGTGGAAAGTGCAAGAGAGATACTTTTCATCTGCTCAGCAGAAGCTAAACAAAATATGAGCTAATAGTTTGCAGTGCAACATTCAAACTCGCTGAAGCTCACTGAGTAGAAGTGCTAACATATTATCTGCTCCCAGCTAGCAGTGTTCTTGGCACTGGTAGAAGATGACTAGCAGATATCAAAGCTAGGGGAGCTTTAAGAGAACTATGCCTTTAATTTTATTGCTTAAGCTCTTCTCTAGGTTTGCCTACCCAATTTTCACTATGTAGGTTTATGTATCCCACAGTATATCTGAAGCATCCCATCTTATGGCTAAACACCACTTTATTTCTGTGTCAGCAGAGTTGCTATAGTTGGTGAAATCATAGTGTTACCATACAAACATGTTAGAGTTGCCCAATGCCACCCGTTGCTGGTACCCTATTTGCATGAGCACTCTCAGATGAGTTATCTCACTGTTAATTGTTCTGCTGACACAAGCCATATATCCCTCTCTCAATCAGAAAGCACACCATTACATATGCCATCTTTTCTGTGGTTGATTTACGTGATGCTAAGTAGTTAAATTCCTAATTAACTTGACATTTCAGGAACCTAATTTATTTTTTCATACATTGTACTGCCTGTTTCAATGTGAACACACTTAGTTATTCTGCTGAGAGGCAGTTAAAGAAAGCCAGGGACGTGGCTAGCCTTCTAGGCCTACACAGCTCAGCCACTGGAGAAATTCCTGCTCTCTCTGCGTGGAACCAGCCAGTTTCTTGCGGAATATTGACCTGTCGTTTTCTCAGGTGTTGTCCCTGCAGCACAGTGGGTCTGACTCAAGCCATTCTCAGTTTGCCTCCTACTGGAAGCCTATCCTTTCCATGGATGCCAACTTCTGGCAGAGGTGGCTGCACATGCATCGTATTGTCCTCCTTCTGGAGCATGACACGTATGTAACTGGCAGGGCTGAGCTGGCGTGCACAGTGTGGGCCAGCCTGGGGAAGCAGGGCGTCCAGTTCAGTCCAGTTGCAGCTGTCTTGTGGGTGTCCGTGGCCAAGGGAAGGAGGTCCTTGCTGGTGGGACCTGGTGGATGGTGAAGGCTCATTTATCTGAGAGGGTCTGTGGGTTGGGAAAACATTTTTGTCAAGAGGTGGGGCTGTTCTCAGGAGCATAAATTGTTTCTCAAGTCCCTCTTGAGTTTGGATTTCCTGATTGCAGGGGGTGTGGACCATCCAGTTGGAACTATCCCACACTTTTTATTTGCTCCTGGAAAACATCTTCCCCAAAAGCATTGCTTTCCTGAGACTGCTCCTGGTTGCAGAGTTAGGCAAATAATAGCCATTAATTGCATGGAGAGAGATAGAAATGATGCAAGGTGGAGAGCAGGATCTGTGTGCACTTGGGGAGAGTGGCTCTCACCGACAGCCGCAGGCAGGCAAGGCACTTGAATATCGGCTGCTGTGGAGGAAGAAGGCTGATGTACCAGTCAGAATGAGTTGGAATGGTAGCAAACTCTGGGAAGAAGAGAAACTGGTTTTAAAATTACTTTCTGCCACACTCGGCAGGCCCGTGCCCAAGCACCTGCATACGCCAGGCAACAACGGGCGCTACAGCACGATCCAGTGCCGCATCTCTCACTCGGCCCTCACCTCCTTGCTGCGGGACTGGAGCAGCTTTGTGCTGGTGGAGGGATACTCCTACGTCAAACTGATACACAGGTGAGTGGCTCTGAAGTAGTCCTATGCGGGGAATCAGGCATATGGCCAGACCACAGATCCAGTTAGACCAGTACACTGTGATGGGCCAGAAGCAGATGTCTAGAGGAGAGGATAAGAGCAAGCCGGGTGGTTGTGAAACCCTGTGTGTTCTGAGCTGCTGCCACTGTGTGCCGGGCACAGCCCAGAGGGAGAGGGAAGCTGTCTGGGGGGTTTCTGCATACTAGAACTGACATGTGTTGCTGCCAAGTTGTGTGGACTGTTGAGCTCTGTGGAGCCGGCCTCTGCTTAGTCTGACATGACAGAGAAGCAAAGGTCTATGCTATTTCAGCCCAGTCTTAATCCCTCTTTCATAGCTCTGAGGATCCCACACCTTCCTCGTTTTATGTGGTGCGGATCATCTCCAAGGCTCCCTGCATGGTTCTCCGGCTGGGGTTCCCCATTGGCACACCTGCACAGGCCAGGAACAAGGTGAGAGCTGGCTGGCTGCTTCCTGGGGTAGGAGCAGGACAAGAAGTTCTGGATGTTGAAGTGGTGGGTAGATCACAGGTGACACTGTGGGCAGGTATCCTCTAATAACTAACTGTATTAAGGCTTAGATGGGTGTGAATTTACTGTAATAGAAAGGGACAGTTTGGACAAAGCTTTCTGTGTTCAGTCTGTGAAAGACCTAAACCCAAAGACTCAAAGATCAATTGAATGGTTGGTCACATGAATGTTTTCCCTACTGCATAATTCAACTGTGAGGCCTGAAATGACTCAAAGGTTATCTAGTCTATCCTTGTGACCAAAGCACAATCAATACTGTCTGTCAGGAACAGCAGATACTTGTCTGACTCATCTGTAAAGGCCTCTGTGATGGAGGTACTACATGCTCCCTAGACTATCTGCTTCAGTAGGTGGTGAATTGTGTGTGTATGTATCGTATCATTTGGACAAGGAGGAGTTAAAATGCGAGCAATGCCCTGCATGAGCAGTACAGGGAGAGGAAAAAAATGTAATACCCAGAAAATGTTTTGAAGAGATGCAAGTCTGCTTGATAGACTTCTAATAACCTCTTTGTATCAAAAGATATGGGCTGCCTTAGATGCAGAAGGTGGGATTACTGTGTGGACCCTTTCTTCAGCTCTAATGGCTGAGACAAGTCTAAGTCTTCCTAGGTGAGACAGTAAGCATGAGAAAGATGTCCCGTGATTAAGCTGTGTGAACCTTTTGTTATAAACAAGAGGTTTATCATTAAACCTTGATCTTTTGTCTTCATGAAAGAAATCTTTGACTCGTCTCACTTAGCTTTAGTGTTAGATCAGTCTGAGGAGAAGCTGACAAACATGGGAGGGACCATCTCTTTCTGAGATAATGAAGCCAGATAACACTAAATACTCTGGCACTCTGGAGGATCTGCTCTTTCATGTCTTTGAGGGATCCAGGCTTTGGGCACTGATTGCTGGGCCGAGGTTTGGGCAGGTAATGCCAAGTGACAGGTTTTACGAAGGACTCCCCTCTGGCAGGTGTAAGTTAATACTTCATGATGAAGGTGTGAGATGACAACTTACCCTGCACCTCTGGGCAAGCTCCAGGTAGTTGTACCAGGAGCTGTGTGTAGATCATAAATTGTATCATGCACAGGCTTTTTTTTTTTTTTTTACCTACCATAGGTGTAATTAGCTACCCGCTGAGGAGGATGGCAGCAGAACTTAACCTGCCTTGTTTAGGAAGAAGGGTTTTTTTGTGTTGAGCTGTTCACATTTCTAGTGTTTAAGGGAAGGAAAGCACCTGTTACAGTCTGACTTGCAGAAGTCTTTGGGTGAAATTCCATATAGGGTGCAACTGTAGAACTGGAGTAGGAATGGGGTGTCATAAAACAGAAAATGTCTTAGAAAACAAGGCAAGGAAACTTTAAAAAGTGTTCTGTTCTCATCAAAGCAGAAGCTGTTTGTTTGTGGTTTTCCTAATCTTTTTGCTAGTCAAAGGGTAGGGAACTCACCTGCAGGTAGGTAGCAGGTAGTGAGCTGGGAAAATCTGCAGGTGGCACAAAGCTATTTGGTTTTCTCTGATCTTTCAACCTATGTGCTTTGTGGACACATAAGCAGCACGATGGTGGCTGGAAGCTAGTATTGATAACTGGAAAATAGTGCACCTTTGATTTGAGAGCTTAAACTCCATCAGCAATTCTGTTACCAGTATGAAACTGGAAAGGGGACCCAAGTGGCATCGTAGTTCAGAAAAGAGCTCTGTTTAATGTTTGGGTCTGGGGACACTCCTTTCCTTGTAAAGGACATAATAATGATGGGGAAAGTTGCTGAAATAATTAGTGTGAGGAGGGAGATAGAGAGCTGCTGTTCTCGTCTTTGCCTACAATGGTAATGGAAGTTAAAAAGAGTTGAACAAAGATCATGAAAAGAAACCTAACCATGGAAGTTTCGAAGAAAACACTGGGGCATTGTGGGGCTCAGATGCTGGTGTGAGTATAACCAGATTCAGAGCTTCTAAAAGCTAAAAAGAGTGATCAGGAAGTCATTTTGAAAGTATCGTGGAAAAAAAATAACCTAAGCTCTTGAAACCTTTTGCCATAGAGGTTTGACACATGAACCTGATACTGGCGGAACACATCAACTGTGGGAATAGTCTGGCTTTGTCTTGTATGTACTAGCTTACATTTAATGTAGGCTCACGAGGAGAGGAGTGAGGGTGGGTACTCAGACTGCTTCTGTGGAGGAGCTGACCTGCTATTAATTTGTTTTTCATCAGAGTTATGGAACGGAGTTTCTTCAGCCTTGAAATCATCTTTGGGTTTTTGGGACCTTTCTCTTGCTTTTAAAAATATTTGTAGTTGTTAAAATGCAGACGTAAGAGCCTTGTGTCATTTTGATCTTGGTCTTGCTAGTGCCTCAGAAATAAAATGACCTTTAACTCCTGCTTATCTGTATATTCAGGGAGTGTTCCATTCCTTTTAGTCAGGCTCTGAAGAGTTCTGGAAGCTTATTTTGAGTAGCTTATGTCATGTTTACCTTTTGCTTTTGCCATGACAGATAGTGGAGGAGTTACGGGACCGAATCTTGCAGCTGCGCTTTCCCCACAGGGTCCAGAGCAAGGAGGCAACTCCAAAAGCAAAGAGGAAAATGTTTGGCAGTAGTTCTCCCTCCAAGTCTCCACCTGTGGCTGGGGCCCAGTCAGCCCTCTCAGATAGACCCTGCCTTGTTGTGCTGCACAAACCTTTGGAGAAGCTACTCATCAGGTAGGGATGGAGATCCAGGTTGTGAGCACAGCCTCCTTGCCCTGGGAAGTGGGAGAGAGGAGGGTCCATGGATGGTGCTGCCAGGTGCAGGATGAGTGTTATGAAGCTGCTGCTTGGTGGGGTGGGCTTGGGTTGCATGGCTGGGAATGGCAGCTGTAGTCTGAGATGGCTGACTTACAGTAGGGCGCCTTGCTGGGCAGGCGGATTGGTTACTCCTAACTAGTATGATGTAGAAGTAAATTTAGTTACTGCTGTCTGAGCAGGATCCTGTGCTGGGCTAGCTATGTGCTGCTGATGGAGATCTGTGTCCTGGTCCCAGCAAGCGTGCTGTGGATCCAGACAGCTCTAGCCCTGAGCAGAGCATTCTTTCCACCTCAGTGAGCCACACTTCTGCCTTCTTATAGGTATGAGAAGCTGCCTTCTGACTATCGAGCCCCCTTCATTCTCAACCTGGAGCATCCCCCAGTGTCTGGCCCGCTCACTATGGTGGCCAATCGTACTGCCTCTTCCACCCTGGCCTCCCTGTCCCGCTACTTCTATCACCAGCGTTGGATCTGGAGCGTCCAGTCAGGGCTGGCACCGGCTGTGCCCATCACTGCTGTAGCCCAGCTCCTTTCCACACTCACAGAGTAAGTTGCATACCTCGACGGGGATGCTTTCTCCAGCTAGTCCTGGGGATGCAGAGAAAGCAGGGCGGATCTGAGGCTGTATTACAGGTTACAGTTAAAGCAGCTGTGCAGAGGGTTTTGATCCTGTACACAGCCTCTAGAGCTACTTAGGCCAGTACTTTACCCAGTTCTGCAGCTCCAGTTGAAGAAAAGGAGGGTCCTGGAAAACATACAAAAAGGCAAGAGGTGTTACTGTGCCTGGCGTATGCTGATCTTCACACAGGCTGTCTGTGCAAAGTATCACATCTTCTCATTCTCTGTGTGTAGCTCCCTGTCTTGGGAAGGAAGCTGTTACGGGGTGAAGGACACAGTCATTCTTGTATTTAAGGCTTGCGGTATGGGTAGAGAAATCCTCCGTGTCTGACTGCCTCTCTGTTGCCAGGGTCCGTCTGTCAGAGGGTTTCCACTTTGCGTCCAGCGGGGATGGAATTATCAACATGGTGCTGGAGCTGCCCATACAGGTGAGCTTGGGTGCTGCAGTGTGGACACAATACTTCGTTGGCTGCTTCTAAGGTGGATTCCCCTTCCAGTGATGGGATTTCCCATCTGCTTCTTGCATTCCCCCTTGACATGTATTGGGAGACCCACCTCCTCCGGTGAAGTAAAGCAGCCTGTGGGTTGGGTGTTTTCGTGTCTTCATCTGCAGTTAGAGAGCTGCTTTGCTGGTAGAGCTGTGCTGTGCTGGAAGAGTTCTTGGGGCTGGGACAGGCTCCCTCTTTCCACCACTGCTAGTGGAGCTGGGCGATGGGCCTGTGTTGTATAGGGGGGCACTGGGTAGGTGTGGGCTGTTGCTGCTGCTCAGGCTCATGCAGTGTCTCCCCTCCAGATTGATGGCTCAAGTGAGAGCAGCAGCGCCAGGGAGAAGCACACGTGTGTCGTCCAGTACCTTCTCTTCCCACCTCACTCCACCTCCACCAAGGACAGGTGAGGCTGTTGCCCCGCTCCCAGGGAGAGCTGGCAGTGGAGTCAGCACTCCAGACTTGCCCTTTGTGGGCAGTGTGGGAAGGAGGGAGTCCCCCATCTTCTAGTGCAGACAACTAGCTATCACGGATTGCTCATCAGTTAGGTGGGGCTTTGCCTGCAAACATAGGATTTGCGTGGCTGCTTACACAGCTCTGAGAGGAGCTGCAGTGGGCTGCTGTCTCTGTGCCATCTCGCAGGACTTGCCTTATGTCTTTCCTCCAGCTTTTCCACGGATGATGACAATGATACAGAGGTAGAGGCCATTGAGGTGGATACAGAACTGAACCTGGTCACTGAGTGCTGGGTAGAGCCACAGAGTGGCCATATCCACAGTACTGCTGAGAATTGGAAGCATCTCCATGGCTTGCCCTACCAGAAAATACCTAAAGCGGTGAGTCCCTGAAGGGGGTAGGGGCATGATCTCTTTTGTGGAGGGAGAAGGGTTTGTTGCAAGTGCACTGCAACACTGCAGGTGAATTATTGAGGGCCGGAAGAGATGGGAATGCTGTTAACAAAAGAGCCTGCAACTTACAGAAGAGGAGCTGGGCTACTGAACATAAAAGGTTTCTGGATTTCAAGGCAGTGGATGCAGTGCTGCTCTGGGATAAGTGGGAAAATACAAATTACTTTGTCAAGAGCCATTCCAGTAGAGGGGAGCGAGCTGGAACAGAGCAGGGATTGGGGGCAGTACTGCCAATGCACATCCTGAACAAGGCAAAAAGAGGCTAAAGGACTGGTGGAGAAGGAGGGAGCAATGAGTGAGAATAGATCAAGTCAGGGGATGGGATTATGGGTGTCTGCTCTCCTTGCTTTTAGACTTTTCTCCTGCATTTGGGGGTAATAATTCTGCCGCATACAGCTGAGCCTTGACTGATTATTGCAGCTCTATCCCCGGGACCTTGCATGCATTGCCACCATGCTGACCTTCGAGTACATCAGCCAGTTGTGCCAGAACAAGGAGTGGGTCTGCCCTCCTTCAGACAGCAAAGCTACTGAAGGTGAGTTCAGCTTATATGTCCTGGCAGGGTTGATGGAGCTAAGAGGCAGATAGGCCCTGAATGTTTTGGGGCCCGTTAGAGATTCCTGGAAGGCAGAACAGATATTTTAACAATGATTTTTTCCACACTTTTACGGCTGTGGGTCCCTTTGCACTTGTGCTAAGCTGCTAGAGAAATGGCTTCATCCTGGGAAGGCTGAAAAAGCATTGAGGCTTTCTGCCCAGGCTGGAGAGGTGACTAGGTGACCCTGCTTAGGCAGGGGGTTTGGACCACATGACCTGCAGAGGTCCTTTCCAGCCTCAACCATTCTGTAACTCTGTGAGAGAGGCTGGCTTCTGGAGCAGATGGAAAATGAGCTTACCTATACAGTGATGGGCAGGGTATGCCTGGGCAGATGGTTGTGCAGAAGTTGTAAATTATGTGAAGAAAGAGCTCCTCTGTTATCAGTTATCGGATGCAGTTGCCAGAGCAGTTTGTGGGATGCTTGCTTTCTGGTGGTCCTGTTAATCTTTGGACCCTATGTGAATGCTCCATTAGCCCACAAAGATAGGGAAGGGGACCTTAGGATCTCTGGTCTGTCCTCTTTCTTCAGGATAAGATTGTGTATCTGATCTGACACAATTAACATAGTTCATTGAGAATTCCAGGAGTATGTGGAGGGTTGACCCTTGTCAGGTAATCTGTTCTAGAACCTTGTTATTTTTGCTCTCTTGTCACTAGTTCACCCCATCCTAGATCTTTTGTTTGCTTGCTTTGCAGTGAATAACACAGCAGATACTGGGTGGGTTTAAGGGAGCCAAGGCCGTCCCAAAGGTTGAGGGCAGGACCTGGGGGAACCCAATTGGATTGTATGATCAGGCAATATGCACTTTCAGCCCAGAAAGCCAACTATATCCTGGGCTGCATCAAAAGAAGCATGACCAGCAGGTCGAGGGAGGTGATTGTCCCCCTCTACTCTGTTCTTGTGAGACCCCACCTGCAGTACTGTGTCCAGCTCTGGTACCCCAACAGGAGAAGTACACAGACCTGTTGGAGCAAGTTCAGAGGAGGGCCATGAGGATGATCAAGGGGCTAGAGTTACCTCCCTTTGGAGGAGAGGCTGAGAAAGTTGGGGTTGTTCAGCCTAGAGGAGAGAAGGCTCCAGGGAGACCTTATAGCAGCATTGCAGTATCTAAAGGGGGCCTACAAGAAAGCCTGAGAGGGACTTTTCACAAGGGCATGTAGTGATAGAGCAAAGGGTAAATGGCTTTAAAGTGAAAGAGGGTAGATTTAGATTAGATATAAGGAAGAAATTATTTACTGTGAGGGTGGTGAGACGCTGGCAGAGGTTGCCCAGAGAGGCTGTGGCTGCCCCTACCCTGGCAGTGTTCAGGGCCAGGTTGGATGGGGCTCTGGGCAACCTGGTCTCAGGTTGGTGGAAGGTGTCTCTGCCACTGGCAAGGGGGTTGGAACTGGATGATTTTTAAGGTCCTTTGCAACCCAAACGGTTCTACGATTCTGTGATATCACTGGCCTTGTGGAAGGGGGAGAATGCCACGAAAGCTCAGGACCTGGAGGCTAGAGACTCCTTCCTGAGGAAGAGGACAGGAATCACCTGCAGGGATGTGCAGAACTTGCCAGCTGGGAGATCTCCACTAGGAGCAGGGGAGTCCTTGTCCGTGGCTATGCTGGTAATTCAGGCTGCCTCTGGCTCCCAGTGTGGTCATTGCTCTTCAGCAGTGTTACCTGTGACACTGATGTTTAGTTTGTGTCCCCTGGCAGCTCTGGGCCCAAGTTGTGTAAGACCTTGTAGTGGATCCCTGTCCCTCCTTGTATGAAGGTGGCAATAAGCCCAGGGGACTCTTACAGGAAGGTGCTTCTCTGTAGATAGCTGGCAACCTGCTGCAGCCTCTGGCAGGCTTTGCCCTTTCCCCACATTAATTCTTTTTATCCCTCTGCCCTCCTAGGCAGGGGGAGTTGGGGTAGTGTTGTGTATCCTCACCTGTGCTACCTGCACTGTATTTAGGGCTGGCACCATGCACATGGAGGTGGCCTGGGTGGCAGGGCTATGTGGTGCCCACAGCCATTTTACCTTCCCAATTCTTTTACAGATCCAGACATGGGGTCTGGTTTTCGAGTGCATGAGATTCCATTCCAGTTTAACCTCATGAAGCTGTTGCCCAGGTGCCAGCAGGTTGAAATGTTCTTCCTAATGCTGACAAAAGGTAAGTGCCACTTCACCACCTGCCTCCTCTTGTCCTCCCTCCATGGCTGTGGGCACCCTGCTCTGTGTGTTTGTCTCCCTGGGCATCAGGTGGGTGAGAGCTTTCAGGAGCTCAGTGCTGTTCTTCCCATCTCTGCAGCCCCAGGGATGTCCAGGTATATTGCTGTCTTTCTTGGGTTGATAGTTTTGGAAGAGTTGCTTTGGAAAATGCTAAACCCAGTCTGTTGCTCTGTGGTAGTGGTTTCTTGTCTTTAGCCCCAAACATCTCCAGAACAGTTACAGTAGCAGGATGAGTCAGTGCAGGGTAGCTAATGATGCTGGAACTCCAGGGCTTCCTCAACACCCTCCAAGTCAACCTTGCAGAGGTGCTGGGGAAAACTCCTAGCTGTATGGAAGTGTCACTTTGGAAAGGGCTGTCCCCTGGGGGCCTGGGCAGGTGGTGGCTGTAGAGATGCTGTCTCTGAAGCTGCCATGGTTCTGTTTTGGAGCAGAGAATGAGGAGGTGACCAAGGACTCTTCGTTTGTGCCCAATGAAATGCTACTAAACCTCTTCCATGGCTGCCTGCAGCATGACCTCAGTGACCGGGAGATCCCCATGGCTGATGCTGATCATGTGGCTTTCATGGAGCAGGTTCTGCAACGGGATCGTGATGGCCATCAACCCCCCTTCACACTCCCTGTGATCAGAGGTAAGGGCTGGGAGCATGACAGCAGTGGTACTGGCAGCTGGGCTGTTTCAGGAGCCTTGCTTTCAAGTCTCTTCCTCAGCCAGTGTTTCTCAGGTTGGTTTCTCTGTGCTTCATTTCAGAAGAAACCCTGAAAGCCTCTGGGACCCTGGATCAACAGGATGCTTCTGCATCCTATCATCTTGTTGGCAGCAATGGCACCAGGGATATGACTGGCTCCACAAGTACTCTGCAGGTACTGCTGCGCTGCTGTCCTCCTGAGCCCACTCTGAAGGCAAAGCAGCAGCTGTTGAAGAGCAGGGGATTTAACAGAAGGGTTAAGAACAGATTGAAAGGCTGGTGTTTTCCCCATGTTTGGCAGCAGTTTAAGCTGTAGCCTGTGGCTGAAATCAACCAGGCATCTGGTAGGTGTGTCGGTTGTTGCACTCACCATGGGCCTAGCCTGTTACAGCAGCGCTGATGCTGTGCCATAGATTGCTCAGAAACCATGGACAGTCGCTGCCTGGAGACCAGAACCAGCCCCAGAAAAGCTGACTAAGCATCTCCTGACTGTATGTGCTGTGTTTCCTGGAGCCAGGCTGCTCTGAGAGTGGTGCAGCAGGAGGTGGCCAGGGTGATTTTAGTGCTGTGCTAACCAGCAGTCATGGAGGAACTTGCTCTGTGTGGTTGCTACCTGCCTCAAGGTAGGCCTGTGCCATGTGCTATGATCTGATCCAGCTTCTGCTCTTTCATCAGAGCCTTGGCAACACGGAGCTGCCTGAAGATGATGTGACCCTGAGTGACACCACGGGGCCCTTTCCCCCTCAATGGCGATGCTATGCCAAGCTGGTCAACCCACAGCACGTGTTCCTGACCTTCCTGCCAGCCACCTTTGCAGGTGAGGCTGCCTATTGTGGTGAGGAAGAAGAGGAAGCAGTCCCAAACACCACCTCAGGAAAACAGCAAAACCAGAATCAGCTCTGGTAGGATGGAAAGAAAATTGAGCAGCAGAGTCTAGACCCAGTTGTCTTGCAGCACATGGCCAGGAGTAGAGCAGTGCAAGGTGCTGAGTGTCTCACTCTTCTCTCCTTGGACATGGCGTTGCCCACATACTGCTTTCAGGCAGGGGATATGGCTTAGAGTTATTTGCTGGCTGCAACCATTGGAACATTTTCCCAGCAGAGCCCTTAAGGTTTTTAAGGAATGGAGTAGGGAGGCTGCTAATGGGATGGTCTGGGAGAGTCCCTGCTTGGGCATTGGCACTGGTCTGTCTTCCACTGAGCTGCTAGTGCAAGCTGCTAGGCTCAGCTGGAGGTACTCTTTGGAACTGCTCTCACATACAAAGAGGTAGCATGGACATCTGCCCTCTTGGGAATGTAGATGGAGGGGCTCAACTGTTCTCTCTGGACAGAGGGTGGTTCTATTTTGTTTTCTTCCAGATGTACAGAAGCTGATGGCTTGTGGATTGGACAAACCTCCAAAAGATGAGAGTCGATCTGGAGAGGATACCCTGGGACCTGTGTGTGCAGAGCGAGTCAGGGCTGAGGGTGAAGAAGGAGATGCTGCAGTGCCATTGCCTACCCTCAGCATAACACCAGCCCACGGTACCACCTTCAGGACAGCACTTTGCTAAAGTAGTAGGGCAGTATCCTTGCTATTCCTGAGCACACTGTGGGGCAGATTGAGGTAATAGGAATAACAGGCTGCTTCAGCCTGTCAGCTCCTGCCTGGCAGTCAGCAGAGTCAGGGTCAGGACAAGGGGCACAGTGAAGCCTCGACCAGCTTTCATGATGTTCATGGTGGATGAGGGAGTGTAATGTGAGTTGAATGCCCGTGGCCCAAGGCTGGCTCCCTGTGGGTAAGGAGGTTGCAGGTAGATAGAGGCTACTAGGAATGACAGTACTGGAAAGTCAGTGGGTCTTGTGCTGTGATCCAGACTGGCACTACCAGCAGCAACACTGGTCTTAGGGAGAAGGGCACAGGTAGTGTCTGGAGGTACGTGGGAATTGGTTGCACAGTGCCTGGTACAGTCAGCCAGGTCTGCGGTGGGGATGGCAGATTGTGCTGCTGCAGGTGGTGATGGTGAGCAACCACAGCTGCCCAAGGAGGGGATCAGTATATCCAAAGCACTGAGCTGAGTGCTTGGGTGCTGGGTGAGGAGAATGGGCCCTGGGGTTTGAGTGGTGAGAAGCTTGTAAAACCAATACCTACCTGTGGATGCTGCTGTGAGGGCTGTGACCTCTCAGAATAGGAATGAGGAGGCCACTGAAGGCCTTTATCTCAGTATTGTTTCTTTTGCAGAAGTGAGCCGTGACCCTGGAGAACAGGGTGGGCCCTCACGGAAAGATGTACATATCTCCTTCTGTCGCCAGAACTCGCAATCTGAGCTAGGCGAGTGCCGCCGATTTCGCTGCCCCATTTACATCTATAGCTGCTCTTTGGAGCTGTTACGAGAGCAGCTTGTCAGCCCACGGGCACACCGTCCTCCCCGGGACATCTTTTTCAGGTAATACCAACCATACTTGATTCCTAGACAGGAGTCAGAGGAACTTCCTTGACAAGAGGCTGGCTCTAGACCTGCGTTATTCTCTTGGCTTGGCCTCTCTGCCTTATAGCAACCACTGCCTGTGCATGCCCTAGGGCCCAGTTTTACTGGTGCCAGAGCAGTTTATAGGCTAAATCCTGCTTCATTGGTGCTGAAGGCTGCAGTTCCTCTTTTCCAGGTCCCAGTCTCTGGAACGTCCTCCTACTGCCGCTTGGCTAGACCACAAGCATAAGGAGTTGGTGAGCTACTGCACGCTGCTGCAGGAGCACTCCCACCAGTGCTATGTGAAAGGTGAGGAGTGGTGTGATGGGAGATGAGGCAAGGTTGGGGTTGGGGCTGGACCCTGGATCTTCTTTTAAGAAAGCAGGGTCTAATTTTTCTTGTTATTTTACACTGAGCAAGAGAGGGAGCTGTGGGACTGATCTCCCACCAGAAGGAATTTAAAGATGCCTCTGTGCCTTCCCTATGGTCCTTGCATAGGCTATTCCTGGATTTGTGGAGTGATGTGGAGGTGGGTCCCTTCTTTGACTTTTTCCTCTCACCTTCAGGGTGGCAGATCCCTAGGGCACTCTGGTATGGCACAAGCTTAGGCTAACATGTAGCATTAGGCATCCTGACTGAGCCTCGTCTCTCAGCACCTGGGCTGACTGCAGCTCTGTGTTGGGACTTGGTGAAAATCTGTATGTGGCTATTGCTGACTGCCATATCATTGTAGTGGGGCACTCAAGCACTGTGTTTGATCTGTAGGGCTGTTCAAGAGCCTTCAGCAGTCACACAGCATCAGCTCCCAGGACCTCCTTACAGCCATGGACTATTGTGAGGAGCTGCTCCAAGAGATTGACATCACAAACTTCCTGCTGACAGTGTGCAGCCATGTCCGCTCATTCAGAGAGAGCCACCAACATTTCCATATACACTCCAAGACAGCCAGCTTCCAAGTGGGCAGCATGGAGCAAGAAGAGGAGCAGAGCTCTAGGGAACGAGGTGTCTTGGTCTCAGAATCAAGGTAGGGGCCCACCTTGGTCTTGCTTCTGTTCTTAGCATTGGTCCGAGACAGATCTTTCTTCAAGCATCTTCTACTGCCTGCTAGAAGGAATGTTGTAGGGCAGGGTCTAACAGAGCCACATAAAAGAACAGATATTTCCAGTAGGATACCCACGTGGTATGATGTCCACCAGGACCTTCTCTTTTTTATCATTTTTGGTGACATCCATACTTTTGCTTTCTCATGTAGTCTTAGCTCATTACTGTTTCATCTGGCCTGAGCTGGAGGGTAGTTTGTCTGCAAGTAATTCTCAGACTTGCTGTTTCTGGAGAAATTACATGTCTTCTGCTGTTTGACTCATTTGAGATTTTGCTGTTGACTGTAGTGAAAATGACAGGTTTGTTACCTTTTTCTAATGAATAAAGTGTGGTTGGGAGGGGTGGTTTTTGTTTTTTGTTTTGTTTTGGTTTTTTTTTTTAATTAAAACTCCGGAAGAAAAATCACAAGAGAAATATCAAGGCAGAATTGGAAGATGCTTGATGCTAAACTTCTGTCCTTCTATTCCTTAGGGTATTTATGAGGTTTGTATTGCCTGTGGAAACTTAAGGAGGGGAAAAAGTAATCTACTGTGCCTTAGTGTCTGTCAAAGAAACACCCTCTTTAGATCCTTTATCCTCTGTTTGCACTTGACTATCCTCAGTTCCTTTATGTAAATTCACTAGCATTTGCTGGGAATCCCCAATCCTATTTCTTCTTATACGGTAAGTCATTGAGATGAGGATGTGGTTTTGAAAGGCACTCAGTGTTTGGAAGTCAGATAACTTCAAGAGCTACTTTCCCGGAAAAAAAACTGTGGGAACTTTTTTTATTTGTAAAATATTACAATAACTTATCCCAGTGCAGATTGTATAAACTTTACTGAAGGATGTACAGCTTGTGACACTTTGCACTGACATCTGCCATCTGTATTACTAATTCGAGTACCTGGGGAGTACTTTGGCCAACTGACATCCCACCCCCCAGATTGCTTTTTTTGAGTTTTAGGGACTGATTCCATCATGAAGCTGCTGAGTGAGCATGGGCCTGAGCTCTGCGCTCTTCTCTGTGCTTCCAAGATACTAGGGGTGCTATTTGCTGTGAGGTGCCCTGGACTGGGTGCTGGTAATTCAAATTGCTCCAGGTCTGTCACTATACTCAGCCACCCATTTCTATTTCCCAGGGAGGATGTGTAGCATAGTGTGGGGTACCTGGCTGTGGGATCAGCATGGCTAAACGACCTCTGGTCTGGCTTCAGAGAGCCTGAGCACGTGGTTAGTGGGTGGCAGGAGGGTTTCTGGGGCTGCAGGGGTAGGGGCTGTGTAAGTCACATCGCAGTTCCCCACACATCGTCTGTGTAAATATGAAGTGGGATGCTTGCAGGGTAGATAATACATAAAACTACTCTCGTTTCTCAATTTGCCTGTCTGGCCTGTCCACAATCCTGTCAGTGCGGAAATGGAGGACTACAGCGAGCAGGACTCCCATAACATTGCTAGCCCCACAGAGGAGCCAAAGAGCAGTATGGGCACCAGCTGCTGTTCAGAGTTTCCCCTCTCACTGCTGGAAATTGGACAGCCCTGCCAGGCGCACCCTGACTTGCATAAAATTATCCAGGTGAGGAATGTGGAAGCTCAGCTTGGTTCTGACAGGAGGGTAGAGTGGAATGTTTGCTTCACGTTTGGGATTTCTTTTTTAGGAAAAATTCCTGGAAATTGGAAGTTTACACTTTAAGCCGGTGCCATCAAATCCTCACTATTTCTTCTATTGCCCACCATCAGCCAAAAAAGAGGTAGGCATGGTGCTGCCCTGTCAGACACCTAGTCCTTGTGGAGGGAAGTAGCTTTGCTTGGTGTCAGATCTGGTTTTGAGGCTGGCAGGCCCGTGGGTAGACTGAGCCTCTGGGGGGCCCATCAACAGCCTGCTTTACTGCCTGGCATGGTTCTAGTATCTGCCCTTCCTCTCCATCTCAGGAAGAGGCATCTCGGGACCAGGCAGACAGGAAAGGCAGCGAGGACATGGAGGGATCAGAGGCAGAACTGGCAGCTGAAGAAGGTAAAATTTTCTTGCTCTGTCCTGGGAAAGAAAAAGTCTGTAGTCTCACTGTGGTGATGCCTTTCAGAGCTTAGCTGTGTCTGGTGGGGTCTCTGGGGACGTGGGCCTGGTTTGCTAACAGGAAACCTCTATCAACAGGAACTGTGTCTGGGTGCTGCATTGCCACAGAGAGTGACCCAGAGCTGGAGGTGGAGTACCGTGAGAAGCTGGAGCACGAGTTCCCAGACACAGATTCCCTCTCAGACTCCAACACGATGAACCAGGATGATGACTCCTTCAGTGTCCTGGGAGGGGACTCGCTCAATGAGCAGGAGTTCCTGGAGCAGGAGATGCCCCCACTCTTTGTTCACCTTACTTGCTCAGTGAAGCTACGTAGCCAGCACAGCTCCATGCCTGTGCAGTCCCTGCCAACTTGTCTAGGTAAGAGTAAGCCTTGCTGTGAGATTAAAGGGCAGCAGGGTTCCTGTCAGGCTGTGTATGTGTGTAAGCAGAGCTTGATTCTGTTTGTCTGTGATCTCTTCTCAGGGGAGGTTCTGGGCTGCCTGGAAAGCTGCCAGGGCTTGAACACTATCGACTTGGGGGACCTGTGTGTGACCCTGGACATCTTCGTGCTGACACTGCCCCTGGAGATAGAAGTTGTGAATGCAGACATTCTCCACAACAGGTAGGTGGAAAGAGGCCCAGTCACTCACCCACCCTCTGCCTGGCCTTCCCAGTCAGCCAGTCTCAGCTCCTTTCCATGTGCTGAGGCTTGGGATTCTCCTTCTCACACAGCCTGCCATAGCCCTAAGAAAACTAAACTTTTTCCAAGATAGGATCACTTTCTCTAGAGATCCGTTTCCTCCTCTCTAGAGCCTGTGTTTGTTTATCCTTTCTCACTCAAAAGCTGATGCTCAGCATGCTCTCTCTCCCTGCTGTGACAGATGCACCTCAGAGAGCAGCGTGTCCTTCACACGGTCTCCAGGGCAGCCATCCTCTTTCCGCTCAGATGAGGATATCATGCACAACTTGGAACGGCTCCCGTCCACAGGGGATGAGAGGTATGGCACTGCAGGTGTCGCAAGCCCCTCATGGGTTCCTTTTGCTGCCTAGAAGCTGCACTGTGGTGGCTGCATGAATGAGAATGACTGGTTGATTCTTCTGTCTCCTAGGCACCCTGCACTTTCCAACCTCCCTGGTGTGCACAGGCAGGCTATTGAAGCCACTATGAATGAGGTAAGCCAACCTTGCCTACTTGTTTCCAGCTGGAGCAATGTGGCCACAGCACACAACTGCTGCTCCACACTTCCTAGCCTGCTCCAAGCTGCAACCTCTGTCAAACGAACTGATTATCGAGCCTTGCTGGTATCACGCAGGCCAGTGGCCTCGTGCTCCCTGAAACTGTGGGTTTATCCTGACAGAGTTCTTACTGGACTTGGGGTGGGACAAGGCAGAGCTCTCTTCCAAATGCCTTTTCTTAGATAATTTCAGAAGGAGATGAGGGATGTAGGTGATGAGAGGGGCTGCCCTCATCCTGTTGGGGCTTGGATCAGAATTGGGGCAGCCTTGCAAATGCGGGTCACCTAGGTCTTGCTCTGTGTCCTTGCTCTGCTCAGATTCGCTGGCTCCTGGATGATGAGATTGTGTCTGCGCTGCGCCACTCACAGGTCATCAGCACCTCCATCCTGCACCGGGTGGCCACCCACATCTATAACTCCAAGGGGCGGCCCAGCTGCCACAGCGAGGTGGTGCTACTCCAGTTTGTCTTCGGACCTGAGCACTCTCTGGAGAAGTTCAAGGAGGTAAGGAGAAAGCCCTGAGGCAGCATCCATACACTTAGCTAGCAGGATGCTTATTCTTCCCTGTATTGCAGGAGTTCAGAAGAATGGCTCTGCCAGGCTACATGCTTAATGCAGAAGGCAGTGACTACCACTACATCTCCATCAGCCGCCTGCACTCCAGGCGAGCAGCTCCAAACCCTTCAGGGACACCCTGCTTGCAGCAGCCAGCTGGAGGGGGCACCAGGACAGCCCTGGGCCAGGCAGGCCAGGAGGGGAGCAGTGAAGCAGAGGTAGAGGGCTCTGAGCTACACCATGCAAGTTGCGTCCTCCCAGAAGAACCCCGGGGCCTCTGGGGGTGGCCGGAGAGAGTGACACGCGTTGTGCCAGACACAACAAACCCCGTAGGTGGGGGCAGCCACACCCAGGATGAGGTGAGAGACGTCGAGGTGGTCTGTTGGTGGGAAGGTGTGGGACACTTTGGTAACAGAAGGTAGAAGGATACAGGAGGATGATGGGACTCTTTTTGGTGCCTGTTTTTTCTGGTCATTTTTGCAACCTTGGCTTATGTGCAGGTCCCAGGAGAAGCACTGAGCCTTGAGCAGAGCAGAGCACCTGGCCATGACTCCTTGGAGGAGGCAGCTCCAGAGACAAACATACAGTCACTGCCATCCTCATCCTCTGAAAAGGGCAACAGTGAGAAATCACCATTGGTGACACCGTCTGCAGCAAGCCTGGCTGACTCTGTAACACAGGGCAGGGAAGGTAGGAGCTGCGAATCTGGGCAGGATGCACCTCAGCCTCAGGAACTTTAAGGGGAAGAGTCCAGTTTCTGGCTATAGCATACAAAATATGCCTGCTAGTCCTGTTCCAGTCACTAAACACCAGAATTAGCATCCAGGGCTATTGGTCTCTTCTGTGCCAGGATGCTGGCAATCCACTGCTTAACAGTACCCAGGGTACTAGTCTGTGCTGCTGCACTGATAACCCCGATGACATGAAGTTCCTGATGACTGCAGTACTGGCTGCTAGAGCCCCATTCCCCAACACTGCCTGGTTGTCCTGTGGTGTAATGTTTCTCCAGCACATGGGGTGTGTGAAGGGCCTTAGCAAGTGCTTTCATGATCAAAATCCTCTTCTCTTTGTAGGCTCTGGCAAGCAGCGTCCCAGCCGCGTGCAGAGCCTGGTGTCGAGCCAGGGCAGCATGGACTCTGACCACCTGGGTGAGTCTGCTGGGGCAGGGGTGACCGACAGCAGCCAGACACTGGCAGTGACACAGTAGCGCAGGGGGCTGGGGGGACCCCTGAGGACAGGGCTTTGTGTGTGGCTCTGAGCTCCCAGAGCCTGCTCTGCTCAGGGAAGAGGCTGGCTTGCTGGGACTGGGACTGAAGTGAGGATACATTGCAGGTTATGATGGGGGAAGCAGTGACTCGGAGTATGAGGAGGCGCTAATGAGTGACCAGGAGCCCAGGTGTCCCCTCATGCCGGATTTCTGGCTCATCATAAAAATCCAGCAGGACAGAGTGGAGGTCTATTACCACACACGGTAAGGAGGATCCCCTCTCTGGCCACTGCTTCTCTGTACTGCTACTCACTCGTCTCTGGACAGGATCTCCTTCCTGCACAGTGTGGGTGGGGAACTGCAGGACTAGACTGGTGCCCCATAAGGGGAAAGCTGCCATCCTTCCCCACTGTGTTCCTGCTCCCAGTGCACAGGGACAGGCGCTATCCAGGTGCCCTGCTGACCCTTTTTTCCCCCTTCCCTGTAAAGCAGCCTGAGTGTGGAGAAGACAGCATCAGCAGAGACAGAAGAGGAGCCGCCAGGAGAGTGCCAGAGTCTCAACCAGGTGGTGGTGAAGAAGATCAGTGAAATCTGCAGGGTTGTCAACCAGGTAACAAATCTGCAGAGGACAGGAACAGAGCTGCCAGTCATCAGATGGCTTAGATGAGCAGGGACCTCTGAAGGCTGTCTGGTCTGGGCCCAGCTCAGAAGAGGGTCTGGGAAGCCAGTTCAGCAAAGGCAGAGGGACTCAGTCTAGCCCTAAGCCCTTCTCCTTGCTGACTTCTGTGGGCTGTGCAAGCAACAGAACCAATGTTTTCTCATCCTTTGCAGCGCTTGCTGCTGCAGGACCTGCATGACAGCCACATATGCAACTCATTACTGGTGGCAGAAAGCGAGGAGGACATCTGGAAGAGTGAAACGCCTTACACTTCATACAGGCAGCGCGTCATGCCCACAGACGGTATGAATGTGCCTCAGCAGCAGTGCTACTGCCTGCCCATGAGTGACTAAAAAGACGGTGACTTCCATGCTATGGCCCCAGCTATGTCCTGTGTTCTTTGTAGATTACTCTGTAGAGGAGAGCTACCAGCCCCGGGACTACCTGGCTGCCACCATGCAGTTCATGCCAGGGCACTTTGCTTGTGATGTTGTGTGGAGCACACTCATCCATGTGCATTCACGCCTCAAGATGGGCCCCAACATGGGGGTCTCACGAGGTGTGTACAGCCCAGGTTCCCTCTTGTTTTCCTTGTCAAGAGTCTGGCTTCTGGCTGGATTGGCACACCAGAGGAGGGTATGTGGGATAGCTAACATCCCACATTGCCCACAGCTATCCAGGCGCTTCGCTCAGTGCTCAACGCCTTCTCTGTGGTGAACAGGAAGAATATGTTTGTCTACCAGGAACGTGCCACTAAGTCTGTTTTCTACCTCCGGTAAGAAGCCAGTGTGACTTGTTAGCTTGACCCTGCCCTTCTACATGTGTTACAATGGACTGAGAGCTCCTTGGGGCAGACAGTGTTTGCCCAGCCTCAGGCACCCTACTGTGACCCAAGCAGCAAATACCTGATTTCTGATGAGTCAGAGTCACATCAGGCTAGGCCCCTCCTGCTCTCCCTGCGCTATGCCTTTACATGGGAGGGAAAAGGATAACTTTTTTGAGGGAGCCAGAGAGCAGTTGTTCCACAAGCTCCATATGGTAAGGAATAATCCCCAGAAAGTGCATAGGGGAGAGCAAGGAAAACATGGATCTTCTGTGGAGGTATGATGCTGTCATCCATGCGAATGGAGGCTGACATGTCTCTTTCCTGTATTCAGACTGACTGAAACCACCTACAGTGGGAAGGTGTGGGAAGCAGAGAGCGTCCTTAGTCCAGCATCTCGCTCACTGGCACTGACACGCAGCCAGGAGCCCCTTTACACTGAGGATCTAATGGTGAGTCTGCTGTTCTCTGAGAGTGCACGTGGGTGCTCTTGGTCACACAAACAGAGGGAACTCAGTAGTTCCAGCAACCTGGATTTCATGTAGGATAAAATTTATATTCTAGAGCTGTGGAGTAGGGCAGCAGTGGGTGGGTTCTGTCTGACCTTGCTGACAATCCGGGACAGTGATGGATCTAGAATTCACATGGAAACTGCTTCTGTGTGGCTGGTTTTGATTCTCCAGGGTTCTCGTTCCTCTCTGGACTCAGCCTCGTGTCGTAGCGTGGACTCTGCCCGCCCTGTGGGACAGGTAGACAGGCACATCCAGTTGATGGTCCATGGTGTTGCCCCAGCAGGTAAGTGTTAAAGCACCTGGCAGCAGATGAACTGTACTGATGTAAAGCAGATAAATAGAGTTCTGCTCCCTGCCCTCTTTGCTTAAAAAGCAGAGAAGGTATCTCCCTCCTGAGCAAGCTGCTCTTCCTTAGCCCAGAGCTGCTCTCTGTTCTGTCTGGGTGGGAATGTGAGGAAAGGATCCATGGCCCCCAGTGAAACCTTCTGCAGACTGAGTGGCTTATGCCAACATTCCCTATGCAGGAGTGCATTTGTCTTTACCTGCTGTACCAGAAGTCTTTTGTGGTCATGAACGGGTAGAAAAAGATGCCTGAAGAAATTGATAGTGAGAAAAAGCATGTTCCCTGTGGGAAGTGTGAGGGTGGTACATCCTGAACAGGCAGGGAGGGGTGGGCTGTGGTCATTCTGACTGGATGGAATGAAAAAGCTGCTTGTATCTCTGCTTGCTTGTCAGGGCCTGAGATCACAGATGAGCTGGTGAAAGTGCTGCGAAGGCGCCTGGATGAGGCCACCCTGGATATCATCACTGTGATGCTGGTGCGGAACTGCAAGCTGACCCCAGCAGATGTGGAGGTACTTCACTGGATATCTGCTCTGCTCATCCCAGAGCCCATAAAACCTTCCTACTTTTCACCTGTCTCGGCCTCTCCTGCCCCAGGGCAGGGAAGGCTCAGGGCAGTTTGCTGCATCCTATTCCCTGCTCAAGTGCTTGTTTGGGCTCCCTTCACATAGCCAGCTGGCATAATTTGGATCAGTGTCAGAGCCCCAGGGCATCCTGCTAGTCTTAATATGAGTTTTAAAGCCTTATTTCTGCAGTTCATCCAGCCCCCTGGGACACCACCCACAGAGGTCCTGCAGTTTGCACTGCCACCCTCCGCCCTGCCTTGGCTGCATGCAGTGGCCTACTATCTGCGCCAGAACCTGCTCATCTTCCTGCACACCCCAAAGTACACAGACAGCAACGTGGAGCACCACTTCAAGGTGAGGAGGGCTGTGAGTTGGGACAGTTGTCTGCCCAGCTTCTGCCTACTGCTGGGGGCATTTTTTGGGGCAGCTCAATCACCATGTTCCCATGTAGTGTTAGGGAGGAACTGATACTGAATACTGGAGGAGTTTTGCAGGACTGTGAGTTTTTGTTTGGCCAGGACAGGCTTTTCTTTCACACAAACAGTCACTTGCGGTGCAGAAAGCAGCAGCCACAAAGCTTATGCCCACAGTCATCTCTCAGGTCTGTGGGAGAAGACCCTTTGCATGGCTCCCTCAGATCTAAGAACTGAAACATCAGGATTATTAAATGGTTGGGAGCAGCTACTCATTACCTCAGTATGGCCATAGCAAGGATAGAGGGTGAGGCCAGATATGCAGTGCCGTAAAACTGCATAGAGCTGTCGGGGGTTCCTTCAGCCCAACAGTGGTGAAGGCTGTGCTGGCAAGTGTTTTAAGTAGATCTGGATTGCTTGCTACAGGTCTGGGGATGAGCTCTGCACACACATGAGCCTCTGTTGCCAGTTAAGACAAGTTCTCTAATCTCTGTCACTGTTCTTCCTTGCTCTCCATAGCACTACTTCAACCACAGTGGAAGCATCCCTGACCAGGATCTCTATTTGTACAACAAGCCAGGTGGCCAAGGCACTGGTGGAAAAGGTATCATGCTTGACTCTTTTTCTGAAACACAGTATGAGGCTGCGTGCTGGGGAGCTGCTTCCCATGTTGGAGGGCTCTGTGTGCCTGAGGAGGGCCGGTGCTGGGTTAGTGCGTTTCTCCAATGGCTGGGGGGTGGGCAGGGTGTGTGCTGGGGGGACTATACACCCTTGCACATGTGGTGGAGTGAGCTAAGGCCTCCCACAGAGCAACCTACTAGGCTTGGCCTGTTGCTGTAGAAAGCAGCTCGAGGTTGCAGTAGCTGTGGGGCAAGACACAGAGAGACCTCAGTAAGTGTGGGGCACAGTGGCTCGGTGGGGCTGGAGGTGGGACCAGAGACAGTTGTTGCAGGAGCCTTGCTGTGGAGGAGTACCTGGATGCTGCGTGTAATTGAGCACAGGCTATGGGGACAATGTCTTTGCTCTTTTCTCTAGACTGCTGGAGGAGGGACTGGATAGGGCCCATCCTGCATCAGGCTGTCGTGTCATGTTTTGTCCAGGCCATGTGGTCTGACACCTTGCCATTGTGTGTCTTGTGCCCCTCGTGCACCGTCTGAATGTTCTTCTATTATGTAGGTACCATGTCGGACCTTGTGCAGCACCTCTTTCCACTCTCCCACTTCCAAGGTAGCACCCGTGGCTCCAAGTATTACTCTGGTTCCCTTTCCCATGCAGTTCCCTGGCCCCCCTGGTCCCTGCTGTTCTTGTTTTCCTTGTGTTGTGGCTTCAGCTCTGACTCCTCTGTGTATTTGTGTGCGTGTGTCCATTTAGCTGAGCCTCCCTTTTCTTGCTGGCTGGATAAATGAGCAAACAGAACCTGCTGCCCTGAGATGGCAGCTCTGCAGTCCCTGGCTGCTGAGGGTCCATGTGCTGCCCTGTTAGCTTGCAAGCAGTGAATTCCAAAGTCCTGCACCCTTTTTTCCCCGCAGGTCCAAACAGGCATCTCCTCACTGAGGAAAACAAGAGTCGTGATGTTTCGGAAGTGATTTCACGCTCCAGGGTGTAGCATCATCACTCTCCCAGTGGCTCTGTCCTGGGGTGGGGGGTTCCCTTGCATACCAAGGGCCTAGAGTGGCCCTAGATGTGTACTTCGTATTTCAGTGAGCCCGGGTCAGGGGAGCCTCGGAGTCCCTCACAGATGGGACGTTAACATCTCCCTAGCACCCCCTCTTTCTGTCAAGTGCGATGGATGACTATGTAGCCAAACTCCAGTGTACCATGCAGTAAGGTCCTTGACAGCTCTTGCTAACTTACCTCTTCCCATAGTCCCAGAGCTCATGTCTTGAGTTTCTTGCCTGTTTCTTACCTGTGATTTAGTGGTTGCATTTCAGCTTCTCTGTGCTCCTGTAACAAGCCTGGAAGCCTTGTTCCCTGAGTCAGGGCAGCAAGCCTTTCTGGTGGGGCAGGGGCAGCCATCACCTCAGCCCTGAGAGGCTGAGCTGGCTGCAGGGTGCTGAGTGCTTGGTGCTTGCTTGTCAAACCAAAGCAGCTCTGTGTGGGGGAGCACCTGCAAATGAGGAGTCTGTTCCTGTAGCTGCTGACCAGGCCTGCTTGAAAGCTCTGCCCTGGGCGCTCCCTTTCTGGAGTGTGTGTCCGAGCACAGGGAGGACGTGGGACATTGAGCTTGGTTGTTCCTATGTCCTCACCTCAGAGAGTCTGAAGCTGGTCAAGACTCTGAAGAGGTACAGGAATGGATGTGATAGGGAAACGTGCCAGAGAGGGGGATACTGAAGGGACTCAGCATGGTAATTTATCCAGAAGGAGAAGAGGGGAGTGACTACATCTTGGTCTACAATTACCACGTGAGCATCCACTGTCATTTTGGTGGGCCGGGGACTGACTATCAAGCCACACAGATGAGGAATTTGTGCCCTTGGCTGTTTAAAAGAAAGTCTGCCTGGTAGAGCTCATATTCACTGTCATGTGGAGCAGGTTTGCTGCTCTTGATACCTCTGTATTGACACCTACATCCCAGAGAGCTGCCCTGCTGCAGCGAGAGGCTGTGTGAGGCTCCCTGCCCTGCTCTGAAGGCCAATGAGGCTGAGTAAAGTTCTGGTCCCTTCTGCCTTTGATATTTAAGAAATTACAAGCGTCTCCGCTGTTTTCTGGATAAAGGGTTGTTCCTGTGCCTGTCTAGGGGAGAGACATATCGGAGGCTGTTGCAGAACACCTCTGAGACAAGGCAGCTCCTGTACTTTTCTTCAAGTGGAGGAGTGCTCATAGGTGTAGTTTTCTTCCCTCAATGTGAGTGCAAGTGAGCTTCCCTCTGACTTGAATGCCCACCTCTCCTTTGGGAGCAGCTCTCTTCATCCCAGTGCGTTCTCCTTTGCATCTGGCACGTCTTGAAGAAAGGTTGCTGCAGAGCTTACACTTCATTAGAAATGATGGAGACCAGGTGGTTGTGCTGCTGACTAGACCTGGGCACAGTCTGTTGAGGCTGGATCTGTCTCAGCACATCCTCCAGTGGATCCAGTTCACTGCAGTGGGCAGTTTGGTCACTCTGTGGCAGCAGAGCCTGGTGTCACTCCCATCCTTGCTGGGATGGAGAGAGACACAATATGGGCTCATCAGTGCTGTGGGGCTGAGGTGTTCTGCATCTGGACACATCACCCTTTGGCAGTGTTGGGGCAGATTTGCCATCCAGTCACCTGAGTGCTGGCTTAGTCAATCAAGGAGCTTGGAAAGGGAGTGGGAGCATCTAGGGTTACAGCATGGGGTTCGAACCTCACAGCTGCACCCGTGCTGCTGCTTCCCCAGTGCCCTGGCCATCGAGCTGGGCTGTGGGGAGCAAGATCCTGTTTCCACTCTGATCTGTAGCAGGTGCTTCTGCTTCTGCATGGCCCAGGGCACGCAGCTTGTGGGCTGTGAAGCAAGCACCACGCTGCTGCTCTGCATCTCTGAACTGTCCCATTGTGTGTGTGTAGGGCTCAGCATAGAGAGGCCACAGGCAGGGCCTGAATTTTACTCTGCAGCAACTCCAGGCTAATACTGGGTGTCAGCCTGCTTTATTCCCAGTCCTGCTGGTTGCAGTACATGGGGAAGGCACCTTATTTTGTACAGGTGTACAGCAGGGAGGGGGCTGTGAGTGCAATCTGCAACAAGGTGTCATGTATACAGTCTTCCTCTGCAAGGACTCAAGGTCCTTCATAGTCTGGAGAGGGAATGATGGAGAGTATCTGGGCTCTGTATTCTGTCCCTTAAGAGGATAGGGATGTTGAGCCACATCCTGGATCTCTTTTCATAAAGGCCCTCCAGGGGCAAATGGAGATACTTTCCCCTTGCATATAGGGTTTGGCAACCCTAGAAGCTCCTGCAGGGCGAGGCGAAAGCTGCCGTGACTCTGCAGGAGAGAGATTCTCAGAGTGATGGGGACACCCTGTGCCAAACACCATGCTTCTTACCCTGGCTCCCCACAGGCACAGCTAGCCTCTGCTCCCCCAGCTGCGTCCCCTCCTGTGGGCCCTGACTGCCACGTGGCACTCTGCAACCCAAGTGGTGACCTGACAGACCCAGCGCGGGGTGGCAGGCTTGTAGGGGTGTACTCAGTGCTGGGCTGACAGAGGCTGTCTCGGGCTCTCCCTGGCAGGAATCGCATGCATTGCGCTGACGTTTGTGGACGAGCATGGCAGCCCCACCTCGCTGCCCCATGGGGAGAGGCCTGACCCGCTGAAGCTGCCTTCCTCCTCGCCCATCGTGGGCCTACTGCAGGACACAGACTTCGAAAGCCTCACTGCGGTCAGCAGGCACCAGCCAGGGGCTGGCACGCTGCAGTCAGGTAGGGAGTGAAACAGGCCACAAGCCGCCAATTCCCTGCTGCCTCTGCCTCCCTTGGGGCACCCAGGAGGGCTGGCCGAGGTCGGGGTGCAGGGCCATGCAGGACTGCCCTTTCCCCACAGAGCCCCACGTGCTGGTGCGCCTGGATATCTGGGAGAAGGGCAACATCAGCCTGCTGCAGCTGTCGGAGAAGCTGCGCGGGGCCCTGCGCCACGCTCTCTGCGATGCCGTCATGGAGTTCCTCGTGCTGCCGGCCCCGCTCTGCGTGGAAACTGCCTGCCCCCTGGGTGCCACGGACCTGGAGGAGCTGAGCTCTGCGGGTGAGAGCCCAGCCAGGGTGGCCACCCCGAGCCCCCAGCCAGCCCCTCCTCACGCGTGGCCTGCGTCAGCTTGGCTGTGCCGGGGGGACTCAGGTTGGGGGCACTTGGAGGGAAAAAGCTGCTCTCCCCTCTGCAAGCTGTGCTGTGTGATGTCTTGGGGAAGAAGCATCATAGAAATTAGGGTTGGAAAAGATACTTTAAAGGTCTGTCTGCTCCCCAAGACTGAATCCACTTTGCTGAATGTTACTGAGGGCCCTCTCTCTTCTCTCCAGCCAGGCGCTGGCTAGCCCCAGTGGGGTACACAGGGACACCAGCATTGTCGCAACAGGAGGCTCTGGGGAGTCTGATTTGCTCTGTCTCCACAGGAGGCCTAAGGAGGACCATGTCAGAGACAAAGGGCCTGGCCCTGGCCACTGGTGGGCCTGGCAGGAGCTGTCCTCCACCACTGCACTTCACCTCTGCCCCTTCGTCCAGCTCTGGGGAGCCAGTGACACCCACAAGCAAGCTGGGACGCCGCAGCTTCTGGGACATGCTGGTAATTTTGCTGAGGGACCAATGGGCAGCAGGGACTGTAAGTCCTCATGGTGTGTCAGGCCTGGAGGAGTGGAGAAGAGGGATCTGACTGGGCTTGGGGGGCCAGGGTGGTAGCAGGGACTTTGAGATCAGGGCGCTAGGTAGGCTGTGCATGTGCACAGCATTAACTTACCCCCTTCTCCCTAGAGCAAAGCAGAATCCTCAGAGCTGGGTAGCCCCAAGACTACTGATGACATTGTACTGGAAAGGCCAGAAGAGGCTCGCACGAGGCGGCGGCACAAGACTGAGAGTGTCAAGCAGCACCTGAGCCAGGATCGGGCGACAGCCACAGCTGAACTGGAACAGGCACAGAGGCAAGCACAGCCTGCAGGCCAGGCAGCTGGGGTGTTGTTCCCATCCATCTGCTGTACATTTCTTCGCAGCCTGACATCCTGCTGGCTCCATATGTATCTCAACCCTCTGGACCACATCCCCTTTCCTTGTAGTTTCTTCCTTACACAGCCAGTTAGGGGAGCTGCCTTCCACACACAAAGCCTTGATCCTTGTTGCTGGAATGCTGGTGGGAGCACTGCTGGTTCTCCCTGCCAGAGATCCCTTCCCTGCATTGTGGGACCCTGTGCAACACCTGACACCCCTATGGCTACTGACCCAGAGGGACCAAGCTCAAGGGTTGTAACAACCCAAAAAGGAGGGGCCCTGGGCTCTGCTCTGGAGCTGGGAGGGGACCATTGCACTTCTATGCCTTTGTTGCTGTTGACTGATCTGGTATAACTGTGCTTCCCTTCCCTCTTTCCAGGCGTCGAGCCTGCCAGTTGGAAGAAGGGGATGTGGGTACCATGCACCCACTCTTCAGTCAAACCTGCCAGCAGTGGATGACGTTCATGAACCACTTGGGTATGTGTCTCAGGCCCCAGCTCTTCTGGATGGGCTGGGATTGGGCCTTTCCACTCAGAGCTCAGAGGACAAGTCCTCATATGGCACCAAGCCATCCGTCTTCACCTGTTGCTGATCTCTGCCTCGTTACACACCCTGTCTCTCCCCAAAGCTCACCAGCATCCCATTGGTCTCAGGGCCAACATCAGCATCACAAAGCTGTGGCAGGAGTCCTGGCATGTGTCTGTGCATCTGAACAAACCCCCCGAGGCCTGTGGTTGTGCCTGCCATACTCAGACTCCAGGGCTTGCTGGACTTGGCTGCAGCTGCTTTGGAGAGACCTGGATTCCAACAGCAGCCACAGTAGTGATTTAGCTTCCAGATGTAGTAGGGAGGGAGAATCTGAGCCTCTGCAACATGCCCTGGAGCTGTTGAACTGCATGGGAGACGCCCATCTTGCAGGGAGGGAGAGGAGGAGGGATGCCCTTCATATGGTGGGATTTGGGTCTGTGTGGCTGCCCTGTTACTGCTTTCTGGATACCACTCGCTTCAGTGTTTGTACATCCTCTCACACCTCCTCCTGGCAAGGTAGAGCTGTCCTCCTCCTCTGGTGAGGAGTAACCTAGGAAACAAGCAATAACTGGAGGAATAAAGTGCTGTGCTCAGGGCATGCAGGGAGTTTGATCCAGGTCCCACGTTGGGCCAGAGCCTGAAACCAAGGGTTATTTCAGCTTTTGTCTTCTCTTCCATATAAGGTCCTTGTTCTCCAGCTCTGCCTGCCTCAGTCCCTGACAAGGCAGGAACTTCGCTTGCTCTGGGCAGCAGGCCAGCAGTGGGTCTCCCTTCGTCCTCTCCGCTGCCCAGGTGGGCAGGGCTTGGCTCTGGGGCAGCTTGGCACCTTGGCCTACAGTACTTCTTCCATGCAGGGTGCCCATCGGTGCAGCAGTGCTCCGTGGAGATTGTGTCCCGTTTCCTCTTGTCCTCCATCCTGGTGGAAGTGGTGAGCCTGGTCACTGCCCTGGCGAGCGACACCACTGTCAAGGTGTTTGAGCAGATCTGGTGAGTTACCTGGTTCATAGGAGGCCGTTTGGCACCAGCAAATGCCGATCAGCTGTGCCAGCCTCTACTCCCACGGCTTGACTTGTCAGCCACCTTTGGTGGTCTTCTTTGCAGCTACCATCGGGGCACTGCCTTCCTGCCCTATAAGCCTGGCCAGAGTGCCAGCCCTCGCCCTGCAGCTGTCAGACACTTCATCCTGCTGGGACGCAACTTCCAGCAGTGGCGTTGCAGCACGGAACAGGGTGAGCGCCCGGGCAGGGTCCACGGGACTGTGGGCTGGGGGCTCTTGGGGTGGGACGTGTTTGAGCTGGGTTCCCTGCCTTACTGGGACAGACTGCTTGTGCCTGGAGGTGGGCAGTGAGTTGTCTGTCTTCAGCTCGAGACCTTATTCTCAAATTTGCTTATAACTGCTTATTTCAAGATGAGCTGAGCGCTACTGAGGCAAAACATCCTGTCATGCCGCCTTAACAGCATGTGGGATGTAAGAGCGGAATGAACTGGCACTGAGGGTCATAACTCTGGCTTCTTCCAGCTCACAAAGGGCTCCAGCGCTTTGAGGCCATGGAATTCAGCTCGGCAGAGAAAGGCTCTGATCCCAGTCTTGTTGGACGAGACCTGGCACCCCGGCAGAGGTTCCTCTTCATGGAGATCATCGACAAAAAGGTAGAAATGGTGCCTGTATGATGTTGTTTCCTGAAAGCCAGGCTCTGATTCCAGCTGGCCCAAGGCTAGAAAGGAGAGGAAGAGTGTCTCTGCAGGCAACCAGCCCTCCCAAGACAGGAGCCCTCTGAAGCAGCAGTGCATGATGTCTGCTTGTGCCACAAGCAGAGCTGGGTGTTCCTTGCAGTGCTATGGGAAGTGCCAGGAGGGGCAGCAGCCCTTGCTGTCTCTGATTTCAGCTGCCCTACTGTGGACTATAATTGCCCTTTGCCTCCTCACAGCAAGGCCCACATCAGGCTGGGCACTCGTGCTGCCGGTGCAAGTACCAGCACCACTGCTGTGGTGGCTGTTAACAGGGGGGCTGGGAATGAGCTGTTGCCACCCTCCCTGTCCCAGCCTTATCATTTGAAATTGGTTGCAGCAGGTACCATCCAGGGCAGCCTGTGTCACCTGGCAGGCCCTCTCTGAGCAGGTCCTTCAGCCTTCTTCTCCTCTCTCTTCAGCTGACACTCTACACCTACAACTGGTCCCCGGACCTGGGGGCCAACCTGAACTGCTCGCTTATTCGCCTGCTGCAGTGGCAGAATGCCCGGTCCCACATTGTGCACTGCCTGCTCAGCCAGAAGCTGGGACTTTTCCACCACCACTGCTTCATGGACACACCATGGCATGAGGACAGCAAGCAGGTAGGGCACCCTCCCAGGCAGGGCAGTCCTTTCCTCTTCAGGAGGGGCCTTGCTAGCTCAGGGTTCTGAGGAGGGTTGCAAACACTTCTGAGTTTTTATATACTGGTTGGCAAGGCATCTACAGGTGCTCAGGTGTCCAACGGTGGCCATGTCCAGCCAGGATGTTGCTGTACACTCTTGAAGACAGCCAGAAGTAGAAGGGGAATCAAGTTCTGCTGTTGTCAGTATTTGTCTGTGACTAGATTATTTAGGTTGGAAGGGGATGGAGAATGGGCTTCCCACTGCACATTATGGAGAAGGCCAACAGATACGTCTGCAGGTGGCCAAAACTGGGTTTACTCTGTTCTTGTGGGGTTTGTTCCAAGGCTGGCAGTAAGGGAGCTTTCATGACTGTGTCTGCTTCCTTAGGAGCCAAATCCTTTCCTAAACTCCACTTTGGAGGTGGATGCACTGATCCGGAGCTCCAGTCCTCCACCTAGCAAGGAACAAGGCCGGCTGAGCAGCTCTGCCCGCAGCCTGCCGTCTCTGCACTTCCACCCTGACGTGGTGCCCTTTGACGAGGCTCTGCGGGACGTTACCACTGTCAAGCGCATACCTCATGGATCTGACTTGGGACCTTTTGACCCAGTGTCTCGGCATGGGGCCCAGTTCCTGGAAATCAAGAGCATGGAGAGAAAAGGTAAAGCAAGGGGCCTGCTGTCACGGGAGCCTGCCTAACTATCTCACTGCTGGAAAAGGAGCTCAGAAAGAGCAGGACAAGAGTTCTGGCCCGGGAGACAGTTCTCTGCTCCTCCTGGCAGGGTGCTGTGAGGGAATGGGTTATGGCCTGTGTAAGGTGGGAGTGAAGGGGAGTGGAAGTACTTGGAGCTGTGGCTTGATACTCTTGTGGCTGCTCTCTCTCCTCCAGAACTGGAAAAGCAGATGAAGATTGAAAATCTCTTTGTTACCTGGCAGCAGAGATCGGCGCAGTCCAACATGCCTATCAGTGTGAGTGCAGCCCAGGTGGGCGGGCAGCAGGCTGGGCCTTCTTACAGCGCACTGGTAGCACCAGCTTCCCTATGGCAAAGGGGAGCACTGGAGCTCCGAGCGGGGTGCGTGTCAGGGGTGGTGTTTGGCAGTGGAGCAGTGCTCTCTGCTTGAACTTCTGGGGTTGCTGAGCTCTAGCACCACACTTGGGCATGGGGCCTCGCTGCCCAGCACTGGAAGGGCTGCAAAGCAGGGGGTTTCCCTCTAGAGTTTGATCTCCATTTGAGCAGCAGGGCAGTGTTGTGGACAGCTTGTTCCCAGGCTTGATGAGGGATGGGTGCTGTAACTGTGTTCCTCTTGTGCTGTGCAGATGGCAGACCTGGAGACCCTGAAGCAGTCCTCGCGCCTGGTTCACTACTGTGCTACCCCCTTGCTCTTTGACCCAGCCTTCCGGCAGCAGATCCAGACCGACCAGCAGGGCAAGGTAGAGGGGAAGGTGAGTGTCAGCCAGCACCACTGGGGTTGGGCTTTGTGCAGTGGGGCAAAGGATGGCTTTACAATCTTTTCCCGAGGCAGGGGTGGTCTGAGTTTCACCTCTGCGCTACAGGATGAATTTGCACCCTGTTGGATGGAGACTGGGAAAATCCTTGGGTCCTCAAAGCCTTTCTCCTGCAGCCACACCATCCCTGGGGAAGACTGACTCCCTTTTTTTACACACGGAATTCAGGGCTGAGTCTAGTGAAGCCATCAGAGAGCACTGTCTGGTACTGATCTGTTGGGAAGCAAAACTTCCCTTTATGCATTCAGCAGGCAGACCTGCTAAACCTTCCCTGGACCCAGCAAATAGGTGGAACAATTGAAAGCAAACCAGCTGAATCCTGAGCAGGTTGCAACCTGACAGACTCGTAACTAGTGCAGATCCTGTACCGGCTGTTCACAGTCTGTATGTGTGTCAGAAGAGAAGAACAGGCTGTTGTAATTTATCTAAATGTCAAAAGGATTCTGACAGGGTCTTTAAGCAGAGGTTACTACAGAAATTGTGCACTCGCAACTGAAGGGAAAAAGGTATCATCACAGAATGAAAACTTAACTTTGTTTTTGGAACAGAGCAAAATGAAAATTGGTTATTCAATTTGAAGAGCCGTGCAGCAGGGGCTTCAAGGTTGTGTATTGGGTTCTCTGTCTCCAGATCACTTATCGCAGTACATATGAGATGCCAAGGTTTGCAATGCTGTATGGCTGTTCAGACTGGTGAGAACAGAAAATGAACTTGAGAGGGACCTGAGTAGCCTGTGAAATTAGAAGTACTGTGGGAGCTGGGACCTCTGTTTCCCAGTAAAATAGCACAATGTGGAGAGAAATTTGATCTGCTGTATTGTACACTAACTGCAAAGCCTGTACAGAGCAGGCAGCTCAGTGTATTTCTTCAATTCGTGAAGAAATCAATTGGATACAAAAAGCAAACCATTTAGAGTTCATCAGAAAGGGGTGTTAGTATTATGGGTAATATTCCAATACGTTTCCAGAATACTAGTGTGTATTAATGTCTTCATCTGGACAGCGTGAGACCAAGCATCTTATGGCAAAGGCACTGAACTAGAGAGACTTGGAGAAGGTCGGAGAGTAGCCAGAGAGACCCCAGGTAAGGAGACTGCTCCTGGGGTAGGTGAATGAAAGGACAGATAGAAATATGTAAAAGAGCCACAGGCTTGAAGTAGGGAGATCAAGAAGAGAAATCTAAGTCTCTCACAGCACAAAGATAGGGAGTGCTCCAGTCATCAAAAGGGGAACTGAAAATGGTTAAAAGGAAACACTGTTTCCATTCAGTGCTACTGAGCTACTAGTAAATCCTGAGAATTCAGCAGGATGCATAAGAGGATTGGACTCTTACCATGACAGTAGGAGCTGAAGTTGTGACAAGCCTTGTGTGAACCACTTGTGAGCCACTAACACTTTGTGGAAGCCATTCTGGGGGAGGAGATGGGAATTTTCCTCTTCTGCCAGGACACCTTTTCCTGCAGTCTGTTGCAGTGCTGCTAGGTCAGTCCATGACTGGGTAAATCTTGGATCTTGTGTTTCAGCACATGCACTAGGACAGTGTTTGAGGAACCAGCTATTAGTACTCTCTGGCAGAGAGGTTTGCCATCTGCTCATCCAGGCACCTGGTGGTGTCCCAACAAGTGTCACCTGCTGGGGCCAGTTACAGCAGGTCTCCTTAGGAAATTATTTTCTCTTTCAGAAGCGCCACCGCTCAAATGACTCTACAGCTTCAGGGAGAGACCGCAGCCACAGCTGTGACTCGGCAGAAGCGCTGCCCTGCAAGGTGAAAGAGGAGCCCTGGCTGCAGGAGATGTGCAATGCCTTCTTGCAGCAATACATCCAGTACCTGCAGAGCATGGGCTTCATTCTGGTGCAGGTGCGGCCACCCTCGCCCACCACGCGCAGGTCAGTGACGTTCTGGGAACCCTGTTGTTGGAGAAGGGCCAACACACTGAGCTATGCCCTGGTTTGGCACAACAGGAGATGCTGGTTCTCCTGCTCAAGGCTGTCTCTGCTGTCATTTCTAGCAGCACAAGCCGGATCCGAGCTCTGGCAGCAATGGGTGTGGAGGGGAGAGGATCCTTTTCCTACACAAAACCAAAAGCAGAGGGGAGTCCAAAGGTGAGTGCATGTCTGTAAAAGGGGTGGAACTGGAATGGAAGCCAGGCTGTGGAGTGGGGCAGTTCTCCTGGTTGGCTTTTTATTCGGTTTTGGGCAAAAAGCATCTGAGAGGGCAGAGGAAGCACCAAAGCTTAAAAAAGTCTGTCTAGCCCAGCACCATCTTTGGGTTGTTGGGTCAGATGAGAGCTCCTGCACCCCTCAGAGCCCCTCCCTGGAACTGGGCGGAACCAGGACAAATCTCAAAAGGATGGCAACAACTTGGAGGGGGCTCAGAAGAGGAACAGGATGACCTGGGGCCAGGACAGCTGCCTTTGGGTGTGATTCTGGAGGTTTACCTTGTCAGAGAAGTCTCAGCATCTATGGGTAAGGACAACTCTGAAGCAGAAGGATCTTTAGTTAGGGAGATGAACGCTGAAGTTGAAGAGGTCAGAGAAGATAAACCTGAAATTGCTCTTCTGTGAGAACAGACTGCGGTTCCTCTTTTCTAAAGAAGTGGCAACTAGGGAAGAAGAGGACAGAGCTCTACCGAATCACAGCTAACCTCGAAGGGGATTGACTCCTTTCTGTCTTATCCAATACACCACAGAGACACCATGAAATGGAAGTACTGGGAGACGGCATCAGAGCTGAAGGGAGTGTTTCTTTGTGCAGCAGGTAACAGTGGTCATTATCGAAAGGTTCTGTGAACATGAGTTTACAAGGGAGACTAGGTAAGTATCTGGAAGAGGAATCCAGCTGAATCATTAGATAGGCAGAAGCCACCTGTAGCTCATGAAATCACCCAGGGATGATGGGAGCACATAGCATTTACCCTTTTCTGGTGTTTTCCTGGCACCTGCCTTTGGCTGATGTTGGTACAGGATTGTGGGCAAGACAACACCTTGCAGTTGAGAAGAGAACAATCTACTGGAACAGCTTAACAGGGGGAAAATGAATTTGCTGGTAGCTAAGCTCTGAGTCTGAACTGCATGCCTCTGATAGCTGCTGTGTCAGGCAGATGTGATGGTCTGGGGAGAGCTCAGCAGGGAGAGTTGGGAGTGAGGTTTTGTGGGCACTATCACTCCTCAGCTCACAGTGTTCTCAAACTCCAGAGACAGCTTGTCCTGAGTAAGCAGGAGGTGGAAGGAACAGTGTGCCTGGTGTGCTCTCTTGAAGGCTGTTTTATTAGGTCTGTTAAAATTATTTTCACCATCAGCTCTGGCGTGTCTGTTCTCCTCCCTTCAGTGAAGGGTGCTCAGTTGATGAGGCTTCTCTGTTTCCACCTCTGCCACAGAGCCTTGTGCCCTGGTGTGCGGGCTGCTTTCCTGTGCCAGAGAGACTCTTCAGCTTTGTCCTTCTCTTGCCAGAGCACAAGCCCTGCTGTTGCCACCTATCATCTACAGAGAGCTCTTCCTGGTGGGATCGTGCTGATGGAGTTGGCCTTCCAGGTAAGAAAAAACAAGAAACAAAGTATGATCTCTGGGGGTTTGGGGACAGTCTTCAGAGGTGACAAAGTGACTGATGAGGAGGAATGCAGCAGGGACATGATTCTTCGTTTCTTGTCCTGCCTATTCTGTGGTCCTGCAAGACTGTGGATCAGCTAGAGATGGTTCTGCAGGGCTCAGAGCAGTAAGAGTTTCCAGGAGGGGGGCTAATAGAAGCTGCAAGTGCTCAGCACCAAGTAAGGTGCTTTGTGCTCAGCCACGTGTTGGCTGGGCTGGCTTGGTTCAGACAGGAGAGGATGCAAAACGTGGAGCAAGAGTGTCTGGGACCCAGCCCAGAGGGTAAAGCATGGGGGCTGTTTTCCTTCTGCAGAGAGGCCCAAGGCCTGTGCTGTGCTCATGTGCTCTCTCCTCCAGGGCTATTACTTCTGTGTGAAGCAGTATGCGCTGGAGTGCTCGCGGATCCCCATGGGCCAGTCTGTGAACTCCCAGGTAATGGCTTTGCAGGCACAGCTGATGCTCATCAGGCTCAGGGGATGCTTTGGGGGAGGCAGTGATCTCTGGGACAGAGTGGGCATTTCAGGTGTAGCAAGTTCTAGAGAGAGCCCTGCCCCTGCTTTGTGGAAAAGCGGAACCACACGGAGCCTTCTGCAGCCACGTGCCCTCCATGGCATGCTGCTTGAGCAGATCTGGAGTGCAATGAAAGGGGCTGGGAGGTTTGGCAAGAGAATGACGCGTGCTCTAGCTTGGGGAGCAAGACAGAGCAGATTGGGGAGCAAAAGGAGCGATTCTGTCAAAGATGACTGCTCCAGGGAAAGTCGGTGCATGGAAAGCCAGAAGCTCTCTGCTTCTCTTGGAACAAGAAGGAAGCAGAATGGGAACAGGGATCTGTGAACATGGTTGGCTACCTTTTGCTGGAGGAGATCGCTTTCTGCACCATGAGCCCTGGTTCTTGATACCTCTGTGCCTTGCTCTACAGCACCATGGGGTTGCCTGCTCCCTTCTCTTTTGGTGTCTCAGGGTGTCTCCTGCCTGTCCGCAGGGTACTGAGTGGCTGCCTAGAGGCTGGCCAACCCCAGCCTGTCTGAGGCAGGAGGCGTGCATGACCATACTGTCCTTTCCAAGGTGGCTCTGTAGCAAGGCTGCATTTTATATATGCCAGGATAGGCTCTCCTAAGCTTAAAGCCTGCCAGGACCTCACCTGAGGGTTTGCTGAGCCTTTCCTGGGAAGCCTGCACACGCACAGGGCAGCTGGTATTACCGGGAACATCCAGGCTGTCTCTGGCTGACTTGGGAAAAGGCTGCCTGGTTTTGCAGTGGGAGGGGATGGTCCTGGGAGCAGCGGGCAAGAGGCATGGGGCCTGCTGCAGGGGCCTGGCCAGCTTTCCCACATGCTGGGCCCAGCCCAGAGTTCCCCCATGTGGGGCAGTTGAACTCTGCCCTTTCTCTCCCCTTGTACCACCCTGGGCCTGTGCAGGACAGGCCGGTTGCAGGAACAGGGCTGGGCAGTGCCGTGTCTCTCCTCCCACTGGCTGTGCATCTCTCTCCATCAGGGCACTCTTACAGCCAGAGCTCGCAGCAAGAGCTGTATGGGACCCAGCTCCGTCTCTGAGTCTGCGGTATGTCCTCTCCTCCCACTGCCATGCTGAGCATGGCAGGACCTGCCAGTGCAGGGATGAACCTCGCACTGGCTGTGCTTCCACCCTTCCTGCCCCAGCGCCTGGCTGTGGGAGCTGCCTCTTGCCTCCTGTGCCAGTGCCTTCTGTAGCAGTACATACCACAGTGGGCAGCGCAGCTTGGGAAGAGGATGGGGTGGGCCCCAGGTGCCGGCATGGGGGCAGTGCCTTGTGTTTCTTGCTCTTCGCCCTGCCTTTCCTGTGACAGAGTTGTAGGCTCTTTTCTGGGCTCGTCGTGGCTGTGCAGGTTGTCCTCTGGCTCATGGCATCAGCAATGCAGGTGGTGCAGAGAGCGAGGGCAGCCTGTTCTCCTTTCAGTGCCTCCTTCCTGCTGGTTTTCCCTGCTTGCCCCCCTTTAAGCCAAGGGATTATGATCTGGGTCAGCTGCCCAAAGGTGTCAGAGAGCCAAAAGACGTTAAAACTGCAGGCTTATGGCATGAGGGCAAAGCTGAGGCCTTCACCAGCGCTGTCGCCTGGCACGGTAGCTGCAGTTGCACTGGGAGCATGGCCAGGGTGAGTGTGTGCAGGCTGGTGCTGCCCCGGTGAAGAACCGGCATGCTGTGCAGAGGTGATGGCCATGTGCCGCAGGGATCCTCTTTGGGCACAGCTGTGACACAGCAGCCATCACTGGATCTGGCTCCCCAGCAGCCAGCCTGGGTCCCTGTTAGTTACCGAGCACAGGGCATTAGCAACTCTACTGTTGCCCATCTCTAGGTTCAACCACCCCCCATAGGCCCCCATGCTGCCTTCTGCTTTCAGATGATATTCAGGGAGTCAGACTTTGCCTGTAGATCCAGAACTTGCTGGGGCTTCAGCCCCAGTGTGTCCTGTACCCACTCGGGGACTAGGCAGTGCAGAGCAGCACTCAGCTGAAAGGAGGCTGTGTCCTCCTTCACATCCACATGGCCTTCAGCTCGAGGCAGGGATGAACCTCCATGCCAAAAGGGAGGCAATGCCGATCGGTCGGTGCTGCTACTGTAGATCTGGATTGGGGTCAAGTTTGGAAGGAGCCACCAAGCTGGATCCCTTGGGGCCAGGCCTGCAGGTCTGCTATTTGCACTGTGCACACAGCTTCTCGGCTGCATCCTGCTCTGGTGTCGGCGCAGGGGTGGCTGCGCTGGCTCTGCCATGCCTTGCTGTCAGGAGGGTGTGTGGTGCCTGGTAACATTCCTGCTTTGACTCCCTGTCCCTTCCACAGCTCTCTATGCTCTTCACGGAGGAGTGTGACAAGGTGCGAGACCTCATGCACGTGCATTCCTTCAGCTACGACTTCCACTTGCGTATAGTCCACCAGTATCTGCTGGGTTCCCACATGACTCTCCGCCAGGGCTACCATCTCACCAGCTTCCTGGAGGATTTCATTGCCCACCACCCCGACATCCCTAAATTTGGCCGCAACCACGTTTTCCAAGGTGTGTAGCTCAACATGAGATCAGTCTGGAGTTGATCACCACCCCATAACTTGGCAAAAGGTTTCCAAGTGCTTAACAAATAAATCTGACCTTGGGGGTACCCAGGGAGATGAGAGGGAGAGGGTGACATGAGGGGCCCAACTCCAGAGGGAGTCCTTGCTGCCCTGTTGTGTAAGGGAGGTGGGTTGTTCTAGAGCTCTGTCCCCCAGAGTGGTTTGTAGGACACTGCTCTGCCCAGGTAAGAGGTGCTGAGCGTCTCCTGTGATAGCAATGTGTCCTCTTCCACTAGGCATGCTGGCCCTGCCCACCAGCATGATCACTGCACACCAGCTGTACAACTACATTGCTGACCACGCCAACACCTACCACATGAAACCCCTACGCATGGCCCGGCCAGCCACAGGCAGTGACAACAAGAAGGGGACACCAGGCACGGAGCAGAACGAATATGCACTGGTTTCTATTTGGAACAGGTGAGTGTATCTGCTGCAAGTTTCTGGAACTGCCGGAGAGTGGTGGGTTCCCCCCAGTGCTGGGGACACTGCCGGGAGGTGCCAGCAAAGCTGACTGTTCTGCAGAGCACCAGGCATCAGTTCTGCCCACTTTTCTGAGATGGCCAACAGGGGTGGTGTGCATGTGTGCACATGCATTTGACATTTCCTATTAGCATTTCTGAGGAGTCCTGCTGTGTTGAATTCCCCATGCCCTGTAGTTCCATTGTGACCAAGAGCTCTGGGGGAACAAAGTGAGGTCCCTTTCATTTTAATGTGCTTTTCCTCCCAGCTCGGGCTCCTACAAGGACTCTGAAGGTCTGCGTCATCACGATGACTTTGATGTGTCCCTCCTGGTGTGTCACAATGCCGCACCGTTTGAGGAGCAGAGTGAGGCAGAGAGACGCATGCTCCGGTGAGCGCTGGGGGCCCAGAGACGTGACACCAAAGCTTCCTGGCTGGGGAGGAGGGCTCTGGGAGGGCCTGGCTCTGCCTGGGACATCACAGGCAGGTTTGGTGCTGTCTGGGGAGGATCCTCACAGGGAACTGGGCAGTGTGGTATCTATATTTGTCTGGGTGGAGAAGCACCCTTACTGGCAGGGACAGAGGCGCCCATGATTCATTTGCAGCCCAGCTGGGATGGGAGCAGCCCTTCCCCAGGTCATAAGTGTCTCCTTGCTCTCAGCTTGCGTTTCTACGTCATCATGACCAGCCAGCGGGAGCTCTTTCCCCGGCTCACGGCCGATATGCGACGCTTCAAGAAGCTGCCACGCTTGCAGCGGGAAGTGCTGGAGCCTGTGGTGGGCCGGGCAGCCTGGGAGGCAGCAGAGCCGGAGACGAGCCTGGGACAGCAGCAGCCAGCAGAGCGGGAGCTGTGGCAGGACGTGGAGGACAGCAGCGAGTTCTACGCGGGGGGCACACAAGTCAAACTGGGGCCAGGGCTCTTCTACACCTCGCCACTCTTCCCCTTGCTGGCCTCCGAGGTGGCTTCAGCCCAGAAGCAGCTCAGCAGCATGGTGCAGCTGGCCAAGTGCCACTGCCGCAGGGACAACCTCTGGAAGCGCCTCTTCCTTCTGGAGCCTCTGGCTTCTGACAAGCTGAAGCTGGGCAAGCTCTCGCTGGTGGAGCTGGAGGAGCTGCTCGACGCTGTGCATGGGAAATCCATTGCTGACGTCGACCCCCAGCTGGTGAGCAGCAAGGATGGAGTTGTGGTGCACAGCAGCCACTGTTCTGCTCTGGGGATGGAGTGGGACGCCAGGTGAAGGACCTGCAGGGCACATCTCTTCCTTCTCAGTGGGAAGACAGAGGCAGGAACATAGCTCCTACCTGTCAGGGGGAGCGGGGAGGCTGCACAGACCTGTCTGTGGAGGTCAGCATGCCTTGGTGGGCTGCAAGGGATGCAACTAATTTGGTGCCATGGCTAGAGGGAGGCTGAAATCAGCCCTTTTCCACACCCACAGGGATGCTTCCTCACCATGACAGTCTCCTGGTACCAGAGCCTCATCAAAGTGCTGTTGAGCCGCTTTCCCCAGAGCTGTCGGCACTTCCACAACGCTGAAACTGGCACCCAGTATCTGGTAAGACACAGCCTGTCACCCATCCGCAACCTTTCCCCTGGCCGGGGCCCTTGCTGGCTGTGGCTTCTCACGGTGTGAGCCTGGCATGTGCTGTCAGGACAACGTGGGCACCATCTTGATGTTGCTCTCCACTCCGCTACTGGTGCAGCAGGAGGTGTGTGCTCCCATGGTACAGCAGTGTCTGTTTGTCTGCCCCCAGGCAGGCAGGACCCTCTGCAGCCCCAGAGCCTCATGCCATGTACAGCCCCGTGGTTTGGCAGTGTCACCTGCGAGCCAGGCAGACTTGCACCTTCATGGCTCTACCATGCCGCTCATCCCACATGTCAGCCCGTCCCTGGGTGGGTGGTATTTGTATCCCTGCCCTGGCATTTCTACTGTCACCTTTCCAACATGTGCTGTGGCTCTCCTGACAGGTTGTGCTCAACCAGAAGTTCACAGATTGCTTCGTTCTTGTGTTTCTTGATTCTCATTCAGGAAAGACGGTAAGAACTTGGGAATGTAAGAGCAGCTATATTGGCTATTGGCTCAGGGCAGGGATCTCTCCAGCTTAATCCAACAGTAGCCAAGGGTAGGTGGGCATTGGGAGAATAACAATAGATCAAGAAACTTGTAACACCTTTCCTAAATAATGTCCCAACATCTGAGAATCTGTGGCTCAGGGCCATCCTGAGCTAGAAGTGGCCTTTGCTTTTATTTAATAGCCCTCTGCAGCTTTATATCCTTTGGTTAATTTTTATTTCCCCCGAGGCAATTGCAATCTAGGTGAAGAGCTACCTTCCTTGGCTTGTTTTTGAAGCTCTTCCTGATCTTTTCGGGTGATGCCCCTTTGTTCCTGTGGTGAAAAACAGTGAGCAGTTGATCCTCTTTTCCTTCATAGAGTTGCTTTTGGATCATGTTCTCAGCTGTCTATCCAGGTTGAAGAGTCTGTCTTTATTCAGTCCAAAGCCAGATCACACTGGGTTTGGCTGGGAAGGGTCACTGGTGCTGCAGTCTGCTCCTGCCTGGACAGAAAGGAAGGGGACCTGCACTGTGAGGGTCCCAGCAAACCTATATGGGCCTTGGCCTTCACTGAACTTAAGGGCAAAAATACTCTGTTTTTTCAGCTGTGCTCCCAGGCAAGGTGGAGGGTGAGTCACAGGGAAGGCAGCTCCATGTGAGAGCAGGGGATCTACGAGACACTTCAGTCCCCAGTAAGGCTTTTGCAGAGATTGCAGCATAACTGATCCCTTTGTAAATAAACCACACTGCATCTTAAAAGCGGGTAAGAGAGACAGGAGAGGTGTTGCCTGCAGGAAGGCTGCTCAGAGCCTCCTGCTACCTGATGGTGAAGAGCACTTCCCATTTTGTGCTGGAGCTTTTGTCATGGCCAGTTCTATACTCTTTGTGCCAGTGATAACTTAGAGCTGAAACTGCTCTTCACCATGCTTGTACCTGCTTCCTCCCTGGTCCCCTAGATTCACCTCCGCATCTGAAGGTGGAATTTTTGCTAGCTCCGTGTTGCTGTGTTAAGCTGAGCTCTTAAGCCTCCCTTGCCTTCCCCGGTGGCTTCATTGTCATTCAGAGCTCAGATCAGCCTTTGTAAATATAGGTGTCCAGGAGTCTCAGCAGAGCCTTCTGTGATTGGACTAAGGCTTTTCTGACTCTGCCTGGTGCTTCTGGTACAGCCCAGGGTGGTATTTGCCTTTTCATGGTCATGTCTTACTGGTCATAGTGTCACCTTGTGGTCATTGATATGATGTACCCAGACCCTCGATCACCTCTCCCACTGATTACCATCTTATAACAGAAATCCTCTGTGTTCCTCACCTTGTATTTTGCACTTAACATTCATTCCATTCCTGTGGTCTTTCAAAAGCCTCTAGGGCTTTTTCTGCATTATCCCAATCCTCTTTTGTATTAGTGTCTCAAATTTTATCAGCATGCTCTTCATCCTAGTGCTAGACTCATTTAAAGTACTAGGCAATGTAAGTCCCAAAACCTGTCCTGGAGGAACTCCGTTTGTAACCTCTCTCCGGCCTGCTACTTCCCCTTTCATCACTACCATCTTCACTTCGTAATTTTTGCGTTAATTCCTATCTTTTCAGCTTAACTAAATTTCCCATGTGGCACTACATCAAATCCTTTCTGAAGCTCAGATAAGATATACCATGATTCCTTTGTCTAAAAATACTACCTTATCAAAGACGACTCTAGTGTTAGCACATCACTTTGGTAACACCAAGCTGCATTTTCCTCATGGTTCTTTCTCTCCAAGCCTGCTCTAAAGTCTTGCATATTGCTGGAGTTAAGCTCACAAATCACTTTCTCTTCCTCTTAAATGATGGTGGTGTGTTTGCTGTTTTGCAGATACACAGCTGTTCTCATGGCTTTACGAGTTTGTTAGGGGACCCTGGCTACTAGATGTGCTGCATTTCAGCTCTGGAGAACATACATTCCCTGTGTCTTGCCTCCATGATGCTGATCTGAGTGTACTGACTCACTCATTTTTTCTTCTGCTTCAGCTCCTGCAACCTTATCTTCTGAACCCTGTTCTCTGCTCCCCTCTGCCCTTGCCCTGCCTTGTCAGTACAGTCACTAACGAGAAGGGAGCAGCCAGCATTTATTTTTAGGATTGCAGTTATTACGTTTAATCTCCTCCCCTTCCCCATTTGTTGCACTCCTACTGTTTGCCTTAGAAGCAGAAATTTCCCTCTAACTTCCCTGGAAGCCCCTATTACTGTGGAGGCAGTAGGATCCCCTCCTCTCCTGAGGCTGCTGCTGGGGTTGGTATAACTGCAGATGCATGGGGGCTGGGACAGTGAGTGGGCAAGTCCTTGTACCTAATTTCCACCAGAAAAATTGGGAGGAGACCTAAACGTGCTCTCTCAGAGGAGGCGGCACTAGCTTAGTGCCGTTGGCATTTTGGGACTTCTCCCAGCATCTGCCTGCCACTGCCAAAAAAGTGCCCTCATACCTGGGCTAGGGACTGCACAGTGCTCATCTGAAACCTGTCCCCTGACCTGCTCCTCCTTCTCAGCAGAGCCTCACCGTGGTTTTCCGGGAACCGTTCCCAGTGCAGCCCCAGAACAGCGAGAGCCCTCTGCCACAGCTTGTGTCCACATACCACCACCTGGAGTCAGTTATCAACACTGCCTGCTTCAACCTCTGGACAGGCCTCCTCTAGCACTGGCACCCACGTCCTGGAGCAACACGTGTACCAGACCTCTCGGCGCGGCTGTGCCACGGGTGACGAGGGGGAAGAACAGGCCTCGGGGGGGAACCTGTGCTCCGGCACTGCAGGCACCGCTGCTCGCGGCACGCATGGGTACTGAACTGAGGAGCCTGGGGATACGCAGCTCCGTCGTTCGCTGGCAGGCTGGTGTGGCCCTCAGTGTGCTGGTTTTGGTGGGTTCGATACTGAATAACGCTGAGCTGAACTGCAAGGGCAGGAGCTGCTGTGGCTTGGCTGAAGCAGCGCGACTCTCAGGGACACGGCTTTGGCATCTGCAGGTGAATTCTGCCTGCTGTGAAGGCACGGGGGAGCACATGCAGCACGTCTTCTGCACGGGGCAGCATTGCACAGTGCTCTGGCTTTAGGCAGAAAGACTCCTGGACTTCAGGGCTCCAGGCACTGAAGCTGCCCACCTTGGGGCTCTTTGCTTTCAGCAGGAGAGCACTGAATGGGCCAGGGAGGGTGAACTGGACCAGGGGAAGGTTTTATGGAGATGTACATTAAAGCCATCGCTGTATCTGTGAAATAAACTGAACCACATCCCCACTCTGAGGCTGTAGGCTGGGATGTGGAAAGCTTCCCATAGGGACTGCAGAGGTAAGCCTGGCTGTGGGACTGGCTGGGTTTACACCAGTCTCATACTTGCTCCAGAGCAGGAACAGCAGGACAGACAGCCTTGAGGGTCGGGGGGGCAGGCAGCCCCCAGCCCCTGTCCCCTCGGTTGGGGCAGCCTGCATGGGAGCTGCTTGCTTTACTTTCCCCACCTGCTGCAGGATCGGTGCTGAGCACTGGCACCAGCTGGAGCTGGACTGGGACAACTTGTGCCCTTCCTGAGGAATGAATGCTCCCCTCAGCAGGGGAGACTTGAAATTTCTTCCTGCAGACTGGAGGTGAAGGTACTCCTGGATACTGCTAGTCACCTACTGTAGTGCCTAAGTCATCCTCAGATAGGACAGGCCGCAGACACTACTTGAGTAGATGAGGGTCCAGGTGCTTGGGCTGGCCCAGTATGGCCTGGGGAATGGAAATAGGACATAGAGTGAAGTTAGGAGCATCTAGGAATCATCGCACCCATCCCTATCCCCTAGTCCTAGCGAAGACAGACATGCTCCTCTGTTAAGCCATTGCTTTGGATTTTATTCCAGTGGTTTCCTTATTTTACTCTGCTGCTTTGCTGGTCCCACCATGCTGCAGCCCTCGGCTCTCCCAGTATGAGCGCAGCCAGCCCAGACCTTCCAGGGTGTCTCCTGCAGTGACAGACGCAGTCTCCTGCCGCCGTGCCCAGCAGCTTCTGCTCTGGGCAGGGCTCTCAGCCAGCTGGTCCGTGCCTGGACCTGCCCCTGGGGCTCAGGCTGCCTGCAGGCCCACTCACCTTTCGGAGCATATTCACACCCCACGTAACCAGTGTAGCCGAGGGACTCCAGGAGCTCAAAGATGTAGGGGAAGTTCAACTCCCCAGGGCTGTCCGGCTCATGCCGCCCTGGCACCTGGGCAATCTGGATGTGACCTAGGGAGGGAACGGGAGATGCTCTGCCCGAGGCAGCCCTGCTTACAGCCTTCTCGAGGCATGAGACAAGGCGACCCAAGAGCAGCCCCGTGTCCCCAGCCAGCCACAGCAGAGCGGGGGGCAGGAGGGCCTCATCTCAAAGCCATTCCTGGCCCATGGCCACAGAGGAGCCAGTTCAGGTGCGGGGTGTTACCGATGAGTGGGAAGTATGTCTCCAGGTTGCGTGACAAATTCCCATCCATGATCTGGCAGTGAAAGAGGTCCTGTGGGAGAGAAAAGATGGATGGTGCAGCTGTTCAGCAGTGAGTGGTCAAGGATGGCTGTGCTATGGTCCCTGTCCCTCCCCACAGCCCCAGGAAGAGATAAGCCCACAGTCCCTGGGACTCCCCTGCAGACCTGTGCAAGGTTCCCTGGTAGAGGGTGGACCCTGGAGATCTTCAATACTGACTCACCAGCTGCAGCTTCAGGTTGGGCCGTCCCACCTTCTCCAGGATGGCAGCAGCTAAGGGTGCAAGAAACGAAAGACCATCACCCCCCGGCTCGAACCTTCGTGGTAAAGGCCTGAGCCCCCCATCAATTGTGCTCCCCCCAGCATCGTCCTGCAGGTGAGGCAATCTCCTGCCTTTTAGACTTCAGGGAGCCTTCTCCTCCCTTGAAGGAGACTTTGGGGAGAGATGTCTGCCTTACCTTGGTGTGGGGTGTTCAGATAGTAGCAAGGGTCAGTGATGCGGTTGTTAATAGGCTCCACCAGTCCAATCATGTCTTCCTGTAACACAGTAATGTCACCCTGTGGAGCATCCTGTCACCTTTGCAGCAGGGAGCACTCCTTCCCTCTGCCAGGCTGGTGGGGGATTCTCCATGCTTGGTACCATAAGAGCTGCACCCATGGAGCAGGACCCCACTTACCTGGGCCAGGATGTCAGCAGCGTATCTGAGATTCTCAATGAAGGTGGTTTCCATCTCATCCGCCACTGCGGCCCTGTCCGCGCCTGGGGGAATCCGCCCAGCCATCAAGTGGATCCTGCAGACACAGAGAGATCGACGCCGGGCACCTGCTCCTGTCCCCGAGTAGCTGGTTGGACCTAACACACCTTCTGCTGAGGGAAAACGGGGCCAGGCTGGGGGAGCAGACACCAAGGGGGTAAGAGGAGCCATCTCCCATGCAGGAGGCAGGACGGGCACCAGCAAGTTCTAGGGGCACAAACACACACCATCCCACCGCAGTACGGCGTCTTTGAACCTTTTGCCTGACAAATGGTAGACCACGATTCTTCCCTCTTTCACCAGCTGCCTCCACCTCTTCCACCTTGAGGCTGGAGCTTTCCTGGGGCTGCCCTGAGGCCAGCGTGATGGGCAGCGGGCATGCTGCCTCTTCCAGTGGCAGGTCAGATGCCTTGTCTCACCACTCGCTGGCTTAGAGCAGGGAGGGGACAGTGGCCAGTGCTAGGCTACACCAGGTTGTGTGCTGAGCTTGCAAGTGTTTGGGCAAGGCATACAGTGGACACAAAACCCTTTTGACTGTTACCAGAGAGTGCAAACAGGTCTGGGCAATCCTCGGCCTATGCCCTCTGGAGGGCTTTGGACTGTTTCTAAGAGAAAGAATGATGCAAAGTAAATGGAATAAAAGGGCCACGTTGGGTTTAAGGGGGTTGTGCCAGCTGCACCTCTTACAGTGCCTCTGCTGTAGTCAGTGTCGCCCTCAGCAAAGCAACTGACCTGTGGTGCCCTGGGGGTAGCAACTGGAGTAACTGGGGAGGGAAAAGGGAGGATTACACTGGGGACTGTTGTGTGGCGGAGCAGACAAGAACCTCCGCAGTGATGCGCAGGGTCGGAGGCGAGTGCCTGGCAGCTTTGGGTCAGCTCCCAGGGCGCACGGTAAGGCCGTGGCCCCGCACCCCGGGGTCTGCACCGAAGGCGGCCGAGCAGGGAGACACGGCAAAGGGACAAAGGGGCGAGCCCCGCTCGGGAGCAGGGCGGGAGCGGGAGGGCTGCAGAGGAGTGCCGCCGAACCGGGGGTTCCTACCTCGCACCTACCTGGGGCAGCCCACCGCCTTGGCGTACTGCACCGCCGCGGCCAGGCCCTGGCGGAAGGCAGCCTGGCGCCCGGGCACGGCCGCCAGCCCCATCTCGCCCGCCTCCGGGTCCCCTGGGAGAGAGCGGCGGGGTCAGCGGCACCGGGGCGCCCCCGCGCCCCCCCCGCCCCCCGGGCGACGCGGCGGTACCGGGGGGGGTGTTGAGGAGGACGATCCGCACCCCCGCCCGCTCCGCCGCGGCTCGCAGCTCCTGGGCCGGGCAGCCCGCCGGCCAGGCCGCCTCCGCCGCCCTGAACCCGGCGGCCGCCGCCGCCTCCAGCCGCGCCGGCAGCGCCGGGAGCGCCGGGAACAGCCACGACAGGTTGGCGGAGAAGCGCAGCGACAGCGACATGGCGGGCGGCGGGGCGGGGCTATGCGGGCTGGGGGCGTGGCCGTGCGGGCTGGGGGCGGGGTTATGCCGGATGTGGGCGGGGCCACGCGAGGTGTGGGCGGGGTTGTGTGGGGTAGGGGCGGGGCCAGGCGGGGTAGGGGTGGGCAGCCCGGCCGGTGCATCCCGCGTGGGCCGCCGAGTTTGTGGGCGGCAGCGAATCCACGCGTGGTGCTGCTAGCGGGGGAGCCCGGCTGCGAGCGAGCCCCCCCCACCAGCTGGGGCCGTGCCGCAGAGCGCAGCCTCTCCCCTCGGCCCTGCAGGCGTGTGCCCACGCCGGTGCACAGTGCCACGGGGCCCGCGTGGGTCAGAGGCCCCACGCCACGCCCCAGCCGACAGAGACGGCCCCATGCTGCCTGCAACACCGGCGGGGTTGCTGTCTTCACCAGAGGGGCTGCGGGACGGGGGTGCTGGGGCCGGCAGTCGCGGGTGTCCTCCCTGGGAACAGTGCTTCTGCCAGGTGTTGGCCTGACATACACAAAGCACCGTGTTAATTGGTTTCCTGGGGAGCTTGTCGCTAACAATGTCTCATTATGCGAGAAACGCTTTCTCTTGCTCTGCATATTTTACCATAAAGTGTTCGACTCTGCTTCTGCAGAGCTGTGGCTCCGCTGTGCGGGAGTCCAACCTCTGCAGTGCCCATCACCAGCTCCGTGTCCCCGGTCCCTGTCTCCCCACCCACCCCCCCACCACCCCCCCCCCGTCCCCTGTGCACTCTGCATCTCCAAGGCACAGCTCGGGGCTGCACGGGTGGGGTGTGTGTCCCACCCAGCCCACGGGTGCCCAGGGGCTGTGCTGTGGCTGGCAGAAGTGGCACCGTGAGCCGTGGACGTTTTGCAGCTCCCTGTTGCTGAGCCTGCTGCTGGGGGCTCTCACCTCCCTGCCCACACCTGGGCAGTCCTGCATGCTCTGGCTCCTCCGTGGTGACCGTGGCAGTAGCCTGCCGTGGCCCCCAGCCCCGTGGCCCGCTGCGAGCCCCAGCAATTCACGGCAGTTTGGGAGAGCCCAGCGGCAGTGCCACCTTGGCAGAGCCCAGTCACAGAGAGAGGACTTTGGTGGGATGTCAGGGCAGTGCCAGCAAAGGGGAGAGCAGCGATGAAGCTATCCATTGAAGAGTCTCAACTCAACTAATGCTATTGATTAATCAAATAGAAGAAGCTTGACTCAACTTCTCAGTAATAATCCAAACTGTCCCCAATGATGGACAGCTGTGCAGAGGGATGGCGTTTGTGTCCCCAGCCCATGCATCCCACGTCCCCACCCCACATCCCAGTGCCTGTTCCCACCACACACGTCCCCAGCACACAGATGGCTCCCTGCCCGCACCCACTGTGCTGGGGGGACCACTGTACCTTCCACATGTCCTTCTGCAGCCTTGCTCCACGCTGCACGGGGGTTGCTCTTCCTCTTCGGTTGTGCCCAGGAGGTGCCTGAGTGCGCTGGGCTGCTGTGCTCAGCACCGGTTGGTGGGTGGGAAGCAGAGCCCCGGGGGCACGGTGAGCCCCAGAATGAGGGGTGGCACCTGCCTGGCCCAGGGGTGCAGCCTCACCGGTCCTTGCACCTCGGGACTGGAAAGGTGCCCGCCGAGGCCGTGTGCCCCTGACCCCGGCAGTCCTGGCCACATCTCCAGCTGGAGGCCGGCGCTGGGCAGCAGCACAGCCCAGGAGGCAGCGGGTGGGAGCAGGGGAGCTTTGCTGGGTGGGGAGCAGCAGATAAACACACAGCCGAGCCCCAGCGTGTGGGTGACCCGGGCAGTGAGACGGGAATGCGGGGAGCCCTCACAGCAAACCTGCCCTGCCGCTGGCAAGCGAAGCTGCTGGGCTCCACGCTGGAGCGTTAATGGCATCTTTATATCTCTGGTAATATATCGCATTGATTTTATCTTGTTATAACTGTGGTTCCTGCATTGCAGGCCAGTGTTTTGTCACTTTACCTTGACAGGGCACAGTGGGTTTACTCCCGGCCGTGCCCCTTGCAGTGCTGGAGCCTTGTGCCACGCTGGCGCTGGGACCTGCACTTGGAACCCTCTGTTTGGGGGAGCTGGCATGAGTGTGTGGTCAGACTGGCACCTGTGTCCCCCCAGGGTGGTGGGGAGGGGGCTGAGTGGGGCGCTGGCATGCGAGGGCATCTCGGTGCCAAGCATCCCTGCTGCTGCTGCCTGAGAGTTTTATTGGCCCAAAGAAAATGTAGTTCTCACACATTTTATTAGCGAGCTGACATTTCAGCACAGACCTGGCTCTGGCCTCGATGACAGCTGGGGTGGGGAGGTGGTCCCCACACCCCGGCACAGTGCCCTGGGGTGCCCTGCCTCACCAGCAGCAGCAGCTGAGCCAGACCCCTTCCAGACCCCACTGCAGTGGGGGCACCCGTCCTCCCAGTACCCCATAAATCCCCCAGCTCCTTGTGCTGCAGGGAAGGTTTTATCTTTCTCCTTCTTTATGAAACACATTTTAATTTAAATTGACATTTCTGTATTTTAACTACCTGTCCCTGGGCTCCCAGGTGTCTTGGCTGGCTCCCCGGGGGCCAGGAGTGCTGAGGTGCTGCAGGCTGGGGTGGCTGGATGGCACCATCCCACCAGAACTTGTCACCCCTGTTCCTCCTGGGCACCCCCAGACCTGTCCTGCTCCCCCTGCACCCCATGGCTGTGCAAGGTGATGCAGGGCTGGGGCTGGGACAGGGGCACACAGGGTGTCCCTTGCCCCCTGGGCTTTCTTCTCTGCTCTAAAGCACCCCAGTATTTTGCAACTATGTTTGGTTTTCAGCATTTACAGGTGAGTAAATTCTGGCCCTTTTATGTGTAGAGAAAGGCTGGGAAAATAATTCGCATGTGACCCAGCATCTTGAAGAGGCAGCTGTAAGAGCTTTGCTTTTATTAAATCTCATGATTTTTCACTGACAGTGGTCTTCCCCAAACCCATCCCCTCTGAGTGTGAAAGGACCAAGAGATAAAAAGCCTCTCCAGCAGGATCCAGCACCAAACAAATCCCTTCTCCCCACCTGTGTCCCCAAAGCCAGTGTGTCCCCACGATGGCTATGCCCACTCCCCCGTCACCCCCAGCCCCTGACGTGGTGTCCCTCCCAGCTCCCCCGTGTTGGGGCAGGCTTTGCTGAGCGGTGCAACCTGGCCGGCTGCGTGTGTATCTCCAGCTCCCCTCCTTGCCCACAATCCCACCCAAATTTCTTGGACCTCTTTGTTCTCATGACCCTGGGCACCACCAGGGCTTTGGCTCAGGGATGTGGCACCGAAGGGACGTGCCAGCCCCTGTGCGTGCTGGGGACTCCTTGGTGGGATCCATCTCCCTGCCAGGTCCTTCTCCACTTACCACAGTCCATGCATACCGTGCAGAGTTAATTTGATAATTAGCATCTTTCTGCTGCTAAGCCACCTGCTTTATTGCCATTGAAGCCTGCTGTGCCCTTCGCAGCCACCTTTGCTGCTCAGCCTGTTTCCCCCCTCCCAAAACGAAGGACCTGCCTGGGTTGCAAATGGCTAATGATGGGGTGCAGCAGGGCTGTGCCACAGACAGGGCTGCATAGAGGGGTGGGGTCCTCCCATCCCGGTGGGAGCCTCTTCCTCCTCCTCCTCCTCCTCCATCCCTCTGTCCCCCTCATCCCTCTGGTCCCAGGCACCGAGCAGCACATGAGCGATGCAGGGAAAGGCGCCAGCCCCTCCCAAAGCTGTGACGAAGATTTCTGTGGGATGACTTAACGAGCATGTTGCCCCTCTCAAGCCTCCCTTTCTTACAGCCTCCAAAAATACTCGGGTTAAAAAAAAAAATCTATACATCATATCACGGGAAACAAATGTACAACCTTTGCCAGTTTATGTCTTTTCTTCATCAGGGAGGATTGAATGGGTGGTAATGTGATATTAATCCTGGCGGAGCCAAGATGAGGAGGCAAAGACCAAGCACCCTTGTGTCCTTGCGGCTCCCAGCACTGGTGGGCTCTCAATCGGCCGGCTGGGATTTTCACACTCTTCCAAGATTTCACAGGAAATTAATGAGGAGGCCAAATTCTCCTCCAGCTCTTGGAGGAGGCTGGGGCGGGCGGTGCCTGGGCCCGCTGAGCTGGCAGATGTTGTTTAGCATTCCTGGCAGTAATTAATAGACGGCTTCATCACTCTTGTATGATTCAAGCATGTCGTCCCGCTTCTGTCCAAATACAGAACAGAAATATTTGTTAAACGTGGCTGGCGTTTTTGCCTGATCATTAGCGCTTGAGCTGCTCCAGTGGCTGCAGGATTTATCGCCTTGCCAGGATTTCTTTTGGCCTCATGATGCCATGGCCATCCCTCCCTCTGCTGCCGGCCCCTCCTGGCGAGAGGCTCCCTTTATCACTTTCCCTCTGATTTATGTCCTGCCGGCTGCTCTCCTTTACACCACGGTTATGGATTCCCCTCTTTTCCATTCATTACACTGTAGCAGGGTGGGCTTTGGCCAAACCGTCTCCCTGACCAGGGGTGCCTGGTGAAATTCAGCCCAGCTGGACATGGTGACAGCAAGTGGTGGCTTAGGGAGCAGTGGCAGAGCTGGCCCGAGGCAGGTGGCAGCCCATTAACCAGCATCACCGGTGCCCCGGGGAATCACAAATTAATAGGAGCCTCCCATCTCCTCACTGGTCACAAACAAAAGGAAGTGGGGTCCCCCTGGGATTGCCCTGCTCATGGCAGTGGCATTACACAGTGCGTGTCCCCATGCCCAGAGTGGGGACATGATGCGGACACAGGGCCCCAGTGGACACCCCGATGGGGAAGAGCAGGACCCGGGGAGGGATGGGGATGCTGCCACTGCTGCCTGCCCGCCTGAGCTGGGGCTGCCGAGGTGCCCAGGGTCTGGGCTCAGCCCTCCCGTGGCTGGGCGAGCAGGGGTCCCATGCAGCCTGACATCTCTAGAGCACAGCCTGGCCCTGGCTCCCGTCCCCTCCCACAGCCCCACGGGGCTCAGGGACCAGCCCCAGCTCTGCCAGTCCCAGCACACTCCAGCTCCACGCCCCATGCCGTGGGGTGCAGGAGCCAGCCGGTGTTGCACCCCTCCCCAGCGTGGCCCTCTCCAGCCCGGTCACCATGTTAAGCCATCTCTTAATTAATCAGGCTGATTGTAATGTGTTTTTATGGCATTAAAATTCAATTGTGGAATTCTCCGCTGGCTGGGCTCGCAATGAATACAGAAGTTTGCCTAATTAGAGCTGACACACAGCCGGCGGGAGAACCAGACAAACGGCCCCGCCAGGGCTGGCTGCCTGCATCCCCTCGCCCAGCCCCCAGCACCCCCATCCCTGCCGCTGTGGGGACCAGCACCCACAGCCCCTGCCGTGGGCACAGGGAGGGCAGCTCTGCCTAGCCACCGTGTCCCTGGGGACAGTCCCAGCCGTGCACCCGTGCCAAACCCCTGGCCAGGCAGCAGCCAAGAGCAGCAGACATGTTTCCTTATCGGCAGCATCAGGTCTTCTCTGTCATTACCACAGCAATTATCATCTCATTTGGAGTCTTTAGCTGCCATAATCTGTCTCTTGCACTGATTTATTCCACAGGCCTCTTCCCCAGCCGTGCAGGAGGGAAGGAGCCATCAATAAGGAGGCAACGAGCTCCGTCTCCTGGGGAAGCCTCTCCCCGGCCGGAGCGGAGCAGAGGTGCCCCATGGCCAGAGCATCCTCCCGGTGAGAGCGGGGCTGGCCCCACGGCAGCACGTGGCTGGGGCCAAAGCAAAACCTGCCACCTCCTGGCACCAGTTTGGAACCCGTTTCCCCAAACCTGGTGCTTGCTTATTGTTTCAGGTGCTCTTGGCACCAGCACACGCGGGGCTGAACTGGCCATGCACTCAGGCAGGCTGGGAAGCAGAGGAAGTTGTTCACTCTTCGGGAATGGACAGAAGGACACTGAAGCCTCAGCGTCCTTGTCTTTCCCCTGTCTCCGGAAGGAATTGTTGCTTGGAGTTGGTTTTCTCTCTATTTGCTTCAGTCAGTACCTCCTGTGACTCTGCCAGCCACCAAGAGCTTCACTGAGGCTTTTTTCACCTGCATTTACTGACTGCCAACTCGCACTCGCTGCTCCCGGCTTTTCCATTTCTCTGGGCTCTGTGCAGCTCTCGCCTCCTCTTTCACCTCCCCTCGCAACCAGGATGTCCGAGGCTTTTCCAGGCAGCATTTTGGTGGCGGCCCTGGGGACGGAGCCAGCCACTGGGCAGAGCAACTCGGGCACCGTGAGCTGCCCCAGAGGAGAGGCAGAGTGACGGGACGGGGACGACGGGACAGTGCCAACCCCGAGCAGGCTCACACGGTGGCCAGAGTCACCCAGGGGCTGCTGCGTGCTGTCACCGGGTCTGGACATGGGCAGAAAGCCGCCAGCCGAGCCCCCACACCGCAGCTGAGCCCAGCTGCGGGGCACGGTGGATTGGGACAGGCACGGTGGCAGTGGTGCCACCGGTCTTCAGAGCTCCCAGTCCAGCGACACAGGTCCCATCCAACCCCTGTACCCACCAGAGTTCAACCTGCCTAATGGAATCCATTTATATGCAAAATCCTCAGAAAAAAAAGCGGTAATTAATGAAGTCCCTTTCATTACCATTATGCAAATGCGATTAATTTCAACTGTTATGAATATGCAAATATTAAAATTATGATCTAATTGCCAATGTGTGTAGGGGAGCGGGCAGAATATCAAGTCTCAGCCCAGGCCCCAGGAGCTTTGGGGTGTGGAGTTGCTCCAGGGTGTCGCAGGCAGGAGGGGGGATCTCCCTGGGCGGGGGGATGCCCACCTGGGGGGGCTCTGCCTGCTCCTGTGGGCTCAGTGGGAGCATGTGTGTGGGGCTGGGCAGCAAGGACATGCCTTGGCCACCAGCTGCCTGTGCTATGGGTCCTGCATGGGCCCCCTGTACACACTGCCTCAGTGCTCTGGGGCAGGCTCCCCACTGTGCCATGACCCCTAACCCCTGTGCCAGGTAAGCCTGCAGCAGGGCTGAGGCTGAAGGGCTCCCCCAAAACACTGTCCATCCACCTCCAGCCCAGTTCAGCTTTGTAAGACGTTTTTCCTTGGGCCGTAGAGAGGAGGAGGAGGAGTGGGATGGAGGAGGAAGGAGGAGGAGGGTTACCAGGCAACTTTGTGCTGCAGTGCTGTAGGGCAAGGAGGCAAACAGCAGTGGGAGGCAGAGACCTGCCCCGACCCTGCGCCCTTCCAGCCCAGGTGATGGTGGCCCCATGCCCGCACACGCAGCCTGCGGGGTGCCACCATTGCTAACAAACTCCAGCTGGGTGTCACTGGCCCTGCTGCAATCTCAGAGGGGGTCCTGTCCCCTGAGCCAGCTGGGCCCCCCAGCCCATCACCCACTGTCTTGTGGGGGGTTTGGTATCTCCTATTGCAGGGGATGCTCTGGGCTCATGGTGGGGCTGGGTGGGGGGTGAACAGGCAACACAGTCGCTCTGGTAGGGAATGGACCCTGGTGCAGAGTGGGCCTCCGGGTGGGGATGCTCTTCATGGGGTTATGGGGATGCCCTGGGTGGGAATGTCCTGCGTGGGGCCATGGGGATACTCCTTTTGGGGTTATGGGGATGCCCTGCTTGGGGATGCCCCCTGTCAGGCCACAGGGATGCCCTGCTCTGCCCTGCGCAGGAGGGCAGGCTGCAGCAGGGGCCGGGCTGTGCAGCCAGCAGCCAGCAGGCTGTGCTCCTGCACCCCACAGCAGACATGTCATGCAGGGAAAGGCCGGCAGCAGGGCACGGCCCTCTCCGTGCCCCAGGAAGGTGCTCTCCAGCCCGTACCATCGCTCTGAGCCCCCACGCCCCGGCGCGCAGCCCCTGCTCAGATCAGGGGCAGCCCAGTCTGGGCACAGGCAGCTCAGCAGCAGGTCCCAGCTGTGCCCACAGCTGGCAAAAGCACCTTCCCCGGGAGCAGAGCAGCCCACATCTGCCCCAGCACCTCCCAACTGCATCTTGCCATCCCTGCCAGGGTGACAGCCTCATCCCAGCCCTCGTGACGGCCCCCCGTACCCCCAGAGAGCAGAATAGGGGTCCCTGCCTGGCCCTGGGTGCAGGCTGCTGCCTCACAGCGGTGCCCCATGCAGCCGTTTTGTTGTGCAGCAGAGGAGGGGTGTGCTGGCAGCCTGGGGAAACCCTCTTGCCTTGGGTCCCTCTGTCCCAACAGTCTCCATCCTGCCACCCCCACCACCCCGCTTCCATTCTTGGGGTTCCTGTCCCCACTGGTGCAGGGGGAGCCCAGGCCACCACCCCAGGGGAGGTGTGGATGGTGGGGGGGCTGTAAGGACACTGTCATCCCACTGTGGACCCTGTCACCTGCTTCCCACAGCCCCAGCAGCCCGGTATCCCCAGCCTGGGGAGGCCGATGGCCCTGCTCTGGGGCTGGGGAGATTTTCCTCACCCACCACCATGACCCTCTTCTCCGTGGCAGCAGGGACGGGCTGGAATCCACACCTCTCCCCTGTGCCCCTGGTGTGGGGATGGAGCGAGACCCCCCCCATGGCTCATGCTAATTTGAGCATCGTGTGCTTTAATGGGGGACTTCTCCTTGCACCCAGGGAGGAGGAACTGAGCAAGGCAGCAGGTGCCCAGTGTCTGTCATGTGTAGGCAGCCCCCATGCCTGCACCCAGCAGCTCAGCCTGGGCGGCCCCTCCCAGCCCCAAACCCCCAAATCCCCTGGCCTCTTCCCATGGGGCTCAGCTAGGAGGAGGGAGGAGGAGGAGGAGATGTTTCTCAGAGCTGCTGCTCGGTTTCCAAGGCAATGAGACTTAATGGCTGTTCATCCCGGCAGGGTCATCCCTCCGCGCTGAAGCCCCCAAAGAAGCAAAGAAGGGGCTGGGGAGCAGCCACAGACCCCACCTCCAGTGTCCCAGCTCCCCACCCTGTCAGAACCAGCTGAGCACCCACAGCCTCATCCCTGGTGGGGCCAGCCCTGCTCAGTGCAGGCCAGGGTGGGCCAGGCACCACTCGGGGACACAGGGAGTTTCTCACAAGCTGTTCCCTGTCAGTGCCGGGGATGGAACAGAATGTTCAATCCCCCGGCACAGCAGCCACCGTGTCCTGCCGATACCAGTCTGGTGCCAGAACCAGGGTGACCCCCAAGGGCTGCAAACCAAGAGAAACACCAACGTGAAGAAACACGGTGTTTCTCCCCTACCTCTGCAGGGCAGCGTGGGCACCCATGGGTGCCATCACCACCGTGTCCAGCAGCCCTGTGGTGACTTGCAGCGAGTGCTGGGTGCTCCATCCCCCTGGGTATGATGAAGGCACACAGCCCCAGCCCTGCTGCCTGCGCCGCCCCCCGTGTTTTCCCAACTAATTGAATTCAGAGAGATTTCTTCCCGGCAGTGCCAATCGATGAACCCCATGTTATCAGCCCCCCTGGCCCTCAGGATGGATATGGGCAAGGGGGAAAATTGAATTTGCGGCCATTTTCATTGGGATTTAATTGGGCAGTCTCACCTCGTTGCCTTAATCCCGGGCGCTGACGCGTGCAGCAGAGCCAGCAGCTCCCCTTATTTATCACTTTTCAAATATTTGGCTCTTCGCAGTTGTGGGAAATCGATGCTCCTGCCTGTGGCATGCCGGGAGCGACCTGGCCGAGCGGCCAGGCGGCTGGGGATCCATCAGCCGCTGCCATTGCTATCGACAGGGCGATTGGGGTTTAAGAGGCACTTTGATAGCAGAACCGGCACACATTAAGTGCTCGTCATCAGGGGATGATCATGACTTATTACTGCTAATTCTCCCTGTGCAGCAGCAGGGCTGCAGGGCTCTTCCTCGCTAATCGCCGTGCGGCTCCATGCCTAGGCGCCAGCACGAGTCTCCCGCCCTGCTCCCCGGGGACAGGGTGCTGTGTCACCCCCTGCACTCCTGGCTCAGCCCTCGGTGCCTTTGGGGGTCCCTGTCCCCAGGGTGCAGGGTGTTGCTGGAGGGCTGGGGGCTTTCTCTGCCCTCTCACTGCACATCCAGCCTGGAGGAAGGTGAGTCTCTGCTGGGCTAGCGGAGAGGCTGCAAAGTTCTGGTTGCAGCCAAAGCCGCGGGTACCTGCGGAGAGCTCAGATGCCTGTGCTGTCCCTCTCTGGGCATCCCCAGGCCTGGGCTCTGGCTCCAGCCCCCCTATCTCACACCATCGCCCCCCTCAAGCCATCGGCATCCTGGTCCCTGGGGGTCTCAGCTGGACGGGAGGCAGGACCATGAGAATGGCAGCACTGTCAGGGTGACCCTGTTCAGTCGCAGTGCCAGCCCAGGGACAGGAGACGGCTGGGCTACACGGTGTCTGCCTCTCCTGCAAGCTGAGGTCAGGGGGGAGCTGTCTTCCCAAGCTCATTCCAGGCGGCTCTCAGTGCTGGTGGTCGTGGTTGTGCTGGCTTGGCTCTGGCCCCAAATTCTCCTCCCTGGGTTCCTCCTCACCGGGATGTTCTGGGATCCCTGTGCACACCTGGGGAGCCTCCAGCCCTGGCAGCCCTGTTCCCCAGCGGAGCTACGGTGAGGCAGCCACCAAGCCCTTTGCCGACGTGGGCTCTCACTGTGAAACCAGCCAGATTAGTGTCATCCAGCCCCGTCACTTGGAAGGCATCCAGTAATGAGCAGCCGGAGAGAGAGAGATATCCTCAGTGGCAGCAAACAGACGCTGCTATCGCCGTGCAGCGGCTCTGGCACACGCGGGCTGCCAGCTCGGTGCTGGGAGCAGGACCGTGGAGGTGCTTCCCAACGGCCCCATGCAAAGGGGTAAGAGCAGCGGGTGACCCCATCCTGTCCCCTCTGGGTGGGGAAGGGGGTCCCAGCCTCCCCGCAGCAGCACTAGAGCAAGCAGGAAAGACGCCCGGGTTGCACAGGGGTCCCCCAGCCACAGTGCAGAGGACAAAGGTTTGGGCTGCCGGACACCAGAGCCTCGCCGGCACGGAGTGGGCGCACCCAGGAGGAAGGGCCCATGGAACTGGGAATGACCCTGTGCCCAGCTGCTACGATCGCGCTGGAACCCATCCATCCCTGCTCCATCTCCAGCCCGGCTTGAGCTCATGTCCTGGGCAGCCCTGTCCTGGGGCCACATCAGGGCTGGCTGCTCTGGCAGTGAGGACCCTGCTTCTAATTTCCAGTTTAAATTTACTCATGGCCAGTTCAAACCCATTATCCGTGTGCCAATGCTGCACACCAGCCCCACAGTGCTGAGCCCTCCTGGGTGCTCATCCTCATAGCGTGCTTGGACAGAGAACCTGTCCCCGCCAACTCCCCGGGGACAGGACTCCCAGGTCTCCATAAGGACCTCCTCACATGGATAGCAGGATTCGTGCCAGAAGGGCTGAGCCCAACTCCCCTCCCCAGCCCCTTGCCCTGCACCTCCAGCCAGGTCATGTCCCCTGCTGCCTGCCCCGGGGTTGGAGCTGTCTCTTCCCTGCCCCCAGAGGCACCCCAGGGTGACATGCTTCACCCGCTTGTCCCCATTGCCATGGAAATGGGTGCTCGCTGCTCTCTACCCCACAGAGTACTCCTTAACAAGGGGCCTAACAATATAAAGAGGTCAAACCAAGCCTAATGGGGCTGGTGACATGCTGCTGACCCCTGCCTCATATGGCCTCAGTGCCATTGCCACCAGTGACCCCAGCAAGGTTCCCCAGGGCTGTGCTGCATGTCCCAGCGCAAGGAGCAGGCACCGTCCTGGGATGCTCTGGAAAGGCCGCAGGGGCCAGCTCCTTCCCATCTGGGAGCCCCTTTCTGGAGATGAAGGATTCAGCGGAGGCTGAGCCAGGATCTGGGGGTTTTCAGGGTGGGAATTAGCTTCCTTGTTAAGCACCAGGTTTGGTTTTTTTAGCAGCCTGTTTATGGGAATGGAACCGCCCCAGCGTGAATTATTCATGGCCCCTCGCAAGCTCATTCTCAAAATATCAATTTCTCCCAGTCACGCCAAGCAGCACTTAAGCCTAAAAGCCTTGTTAAAATGAACCACCAGCCCAGTGAGCCAGGGAGGGGATGGGAGCAGCTGGGAGTGGGGCTCTGCAGGGGGGGTCTTGCCCTCAGCCCCTGCACACGCCTTGCAAGTCCCAGAGCTGTGGGGCAGAACACGGCAGGAATTGCAGGAGGGGACCCGGTGTGTGGTGGAGGATGTGTGTGTGGGGATGGTGCACATCACCCCGGAGGGGAGCAAGGGAATGTCACTGGAGAGCTCCAGGACTCTCCCTCAGGCTCTCTCCAGAGTGAGCTGCTTCCCAGGCAGGGGGGACACGTGGGTCTCCCCGCTCTGGGCATCATGGCAGCATTTATAGAGCTACATTGGGAATTAATCAGGCAGAGGATCAGAGATGAGTGCAGGCATTAGCAGGGGGAGCTGCTGGAGTGGGTGGGAGGGAGGGAGCTGCTGCAGCACAACCCAAACCAGCTGTGGCCGCAGATGGCACAGTGATGCTCCTCTCCCTTGGGGCTGCAACCGGGACACCGGGACCCCCGTGAATTTGCATGGAGCCCTGCTCAGCTAGTCACCCTCGCCTGCTGGGGGACACTAGTGCTAAACCCCCCTCTTGCCAGCTGGTGCGGGGAGGCAGGGCCAGGGCATCTCCGGCTGCCGGGAGCGGGGGGTCACCGGGCACCCAGCAGCACCCCAGCCAGGGCACCACACCAGCACCCACACCAGGGCCACCCTTGGCACCTGCCAGGGCCACCAGCATCAGGCAGGTGCAGTGCCACCACCCGGACTCTGCCCCGGTGTGGGAACCCCCGAGAGGCAGCAGAGACCCTGCAGGCAACAGCTGGACCGGAGCAGCACTGCTGGTAATTACTAATTAAAATGCAGATGCTCCCCAAATTGCAACTTTTCGTTTCTCTAGCAACTGCTAAATCAAAAAGCAACGAGGCAGGGAAACACGGAGTCATGCAGCAGGTGCCACTGTGCGGGTGCTGGTGTCAGTGTCGGCAGGGGAGGCTGCTCCTGCCCCAGCACCCCCCGGCCTGGCCATGCAGCCACGCGTGGCATTTCCAGCCTCACTGCTGGGGACCCAGCTGGTGGGTGCCCCACGCCGGGCAGGGTGCTGAGCCTGCGGGGGCCAGCGGGCAGCACCCTGCCTTCCCCCTGCTTCACCCTGGCTTGCAGCCCCCAACGCAGTTCCCCGCAGCCCTGGGCAGGAGGGGCTCAGCCCCCTACAAGGGCAAGGCTAGATTTTCTCCTTTTCTCTGCCCCCACCAGGCCCACTACCCTCTGCAGGTGTCTTTACCCTCCCAGTTAACCCCCGCCAGGCCAGCACAGCCTGCCCTTGCCCTGCGCTCATTGTGGTGTGGGCTGAGTGGAGGGCGGCACCCAGCCCATGGCCAGACTGGGCACCCCAGAGCAGGGATGGGGGGGCTATTTTCGCCCAGACCATCCTCTCCTGCCTCTGAGAGCAAGAAGGCAAAAAACCTAAACAGGTAGAAAATTTAAGAAATTAACATGTCCTACCCATGGAGCTGTGTTAAAATGTGTTTTAGGAAGGACACCCCATTTCTCCTCAAACCTCCACCTAAACACCTCCCTGGTGTCACCCTTTGCATTGTGGCTCGCTCTGCTGCACTTACCCTGGCACCTCAGGCTGTGATGCTGCAGCAAACCATCTTCTTCCTTGTCACCATTTCACAAATCTTCCTCACACCAAAAGTTTTTACATCTTCACATTGCCTGTTGGTGCAAACAGTAAATAGTTTTGACCCCCATGCCAAGGAGAGGCCCTTCCTTGATGCCACCCCATTAACGAGGCTGTTTAGGGAATCTGTCCATGAGCAGGTTTTTAATCCATCTACTGTGCCCTCTTTATTCTTCATAAACCAAGTTTTTAATCAAAATGTCACGTGGCAATAAGTGAAACGCTGCAGAGAAATCAGTGGTGCACTGCCAGTGCTGCTGCCCGTACCTGCCCGGCTCTGCTCCTGCCCAAAGAGGCAGCGGGTCTGTTGTACAGGGCTGAGGTGGGATCCACAGCAGGACCCCTCCCAACTCTTTGACATGACCCCAGATGAACCCTCTGCTGTTTTGCTGAGCTCAGCAGCTCTCCACTTGGTATTTGCTTTTTGCACCATCCCCTTCTCTTTGCCACCCCAGTCTAGGGGAAAACATCTCTGCCTCCGGCACGTCGTTCAGGCCAGGCTCCAGGCTTTGGGCATGGCTCTACTTTTCCAGAATTTGTCCAAATTAGCGGCTGGAGGACACATCAGCAAGACCCCTCAGCAATGGGGTGGGTTACCTGTACCCAGGGACCTGCCCCTGCTGCACCCACGCAGCTCCTGCTGCATCCCCCTCCCGCTGCAGGGCTGCGGGTCGCCTGCTCGCCAGCACCACCAGCCCCAGAGCAGGGGCCAGCAGGGCCACCCGACACCCGGGTGCCCTGGGTGGGAGGATGTCAGCGTGTGACAGTGTGATCGTTTCCATGGCAACGGTGTGTGACAGCGCCAGCTCCGCAGCACTGGTGCCGGCGCTCGGGGCTAGGGTCGCCCCGTCGGGACGTTTCTCCTGGGGGGAACCTGCACGGCGTGGGCACCCGCTGCCGGTGGCGGGGTGCGAGGGGCTGCCACCAGCCCGAGCTCCACCCAAGCAAACCCACAGCCGGTCCCCGACCGCTGCTCTGTGAGAATGAGGGCACACAGCCGGCTCGGCAGAGGCAGTGCAAGGAGCTGGAGAACCCCTCGCCCAGGCCCCCTTGCCCCACAGTGAGGTCAGAAGCCACTCAGGACCGTGACAATGCAGTGGGTGCTGCAGCTCCTCCTCCAGCACGAGCCCCCATCCCTGGCAGACACAGGGCAAGGTGGCATCGCCCTGTGCTGGGTGCCCTTCTCCACGACGGACGCACCGGCACGCGGGTTCCGAGCACAGCATCCCCGCTCCAGGCAGAGCCAGGAGGAGCCCACCCTGAGCCCTGGCACACGGGAGCCCAGCACCCCCCACTCCCCCCACTCCGGCAATGCCGCAGCCCCCACTGTGCGCCGGGTGAGCACCCACGGGTCGGGGGCTGGCACTGAGCACAGCGGGGGCTGCACGGGCAGCTAGGGATACGGCAGGGAGGGAAGGAGGGAGGGAGGGCAGCCGACCAGCACGTGAGTGCTCAGCCTTGCTCCCGTCCCCAGCACGCCTGTTGCTCGGAGAGAGCTGCCAGGGAGAATGGAGTGGGCACTTAATTTCCCCCTATAAGTTTAATTAATGGGCTGCAGCGCTCATTCTGTGCTGCTGCCTTAATTGGTACAAGCTGCAAACGCTGTGGAGCCTGGAAAAAAACATTTGGAAATGAAAAATATATTAAGCAGGAAACAGATCAATGGCTCTTAATGAAGCTGATTTGGGGCTGCCTGTTGTTGAGGGGCTGGGGCCTGGGGAGACACCGTCGGCGCCCAGGCTCCATGTCCCTGGCACCCACCCTCATTAGTGCCAACGAGCAGCCCTCAGGACGGGAGCAGAAGCCCCACTCCTGTCTGCAGGAGAGTGGTCTGGGGCTGTACTCATTCTGTTCGGGGCTGTGGGACTCTTCCCCTATGTTTTGGGGGGTAGCTTGAGCTGCCCTTGTGTAGTTTGAGAGCTCCATATGAGCACAGCTGGAAAAGGCAGCCCTGCACAGCTGGAGCCCACTCCCTTCCCTGCACAGCTGGAGAGGCAGCCCCAGGCACACCTGAGAAAACACCTCTGCACATCTGCAGTCCCTGGCACAGCTGGAAGGGCCACCCAGGGCACAGCTGGAAGGGTGACCCCAGCGCAGCTGGCCAAGAGCACCTCCCGTCCCACGGGGCCGGAGTGGGGTGGCCGAGGGCTGCGGGAAGTGCTGGCTGTGTTTCATGGTGGTGGTTTAATGTGAGTTTCTCCATTTACACCGGGCACGGCGGGGCCAGGGCTGATTTGCATGAGGGGACAGAGGGGGGGGCAGTGGGGCTGCGCGGAGAGCTGTAATTGCCTTGGCTGTGCACAGAACATTAGCTGCGCTTCCCAGATATTTACACAGGGGAAAACAAAGTCATAACTCACCAAATAAATAATCTCCCAGGCGCGGTGCCTGGGAAGCAGGTGCCCCTGGCACTCACACAGCCACCCCAGCCCAGAGCATCCTCGGCCATCCCCCAAGGGCTGGCAGCACCCCCCAGGCCATGTGCTGGGGGAGCAGAGAGGGCACCCAGTGAGCTGAGGGGGAGTCATGAGTGCTGGGGTGCAGAGGTGCAATCCTCCCCACTGGGGACAGAGACCAGGGTCTGGGTGTAGGCAGACATCCCAGCTTCTGTGCAGTGGGGCAACCCTGCGTCCCCCAAATCAATGGGGCCAGGGGAGTCCTGCAGGCATCTGATATGCCAATGCACACCCCAAGAGCACCCATCGCCCAGGGCTCAGACCCGTGAGACCTGTAAATCACGCTGAGCCCCGCATGGAAGCAGGGTGCTGTGTGGGAAACAGGGACCTTAGCACCGGCCTGTTTCACACAATACATTTAATTTAATATTTGGCATTTCACTTCATCTACTTGACAGCCAGCTAACAAATTAGCACGGCATGGTATCAATAGCTCCAGACTGCATAGATTAAAATCTGTTCAACCAATAGATCCCAAGAATAAAATAGTGAATGAGGGCAGCACGGCCACGAGGACTGGGACTCCGCTGGAGCTTCCACACATCTGGGAGCAGAGCAAATAGAGTTCGGGTGACATCCAGGGGTGCTCAGCAGCCAGGTGACCAAGCAGGAGGACCCTGTGGCTCCCAGTGCTGGCAGCAACAAGGAGGAGACGAGTGGTCCCTCTGCACCCCTCGGCTGCCCAGCTCGCTCAGCGATGGGCCGGGGTCTGCAGGGACCACTTTGATTTCCAGCTGCTAATCCTGGCCCCGCTAATGTGATTGCTAATGGCACACAGTCCCTAATGGGGAAAGGACACTGCAGCCTGCCTGCCTGCCCGGGACAAATTGCAAACCTTGTTATGGGGTTGTGTCCAGATTTTTAACGTGATAATAGCTCCCCAGCTCAATTATGCCTTTGGCTCAGTCCCCTGATGGTCCCCAAGAAAGGACTTAAGCAGTCGTGCTCTGCTGTGCTCCCAGGGTAAGGGCAGAGGTGTGGGGGACGGGATTTGTTTATGGGAACCCCTTTACGATGCCCCAGGGCTCCCAGAGCTGCCCTTCGGTGACAGTGGCCTCACGTGGTCCCTCGTGATGCCTGGCTGGGGACAAGTGTATGCTCGCCACACTGCCCCCCACACAGCCCCCCCCGCCCCGTGGGTCTGGCTCCCCGTGCTAATCCCAGAGCTGGGCAGCAACAGATGAAACCCAGACCTGCATTTGTTTCCCTCTTGCCGCGCAGGGGCACTCGGCCCCCGCCAGGCTCAAGCGTGGCCGTACTGCTCCCGGTCGGCCACGCACGGCTGCTCCTCGCCGTGTCTAGTGAGAAAAAGAGAGAGAAAAAAACCCTGGATAAATAATTTAAAACCTGAAATCCTTTGCACCTCTTTAGTGCTTTGCACTTTCAAAGCCCAGCATGTCCATTTACTAATGAACCACAGCAGGCTCTCGCCTCGCATCTCGCCAGCCTCTCTGTTTGTCTGTACCAGCCTCTCCTGACTCGTTATCCCTGCTGTCCCCAACCCTTCCCAGGCCCCCTGGCATGTCACCACTAACCCATTCCCAGCTTGGGAGTCTGGTGGTAGCCCTGGCCAGGGCAGGCAGCCCCAGTGCAGCACTGGGGTGCCTGCGGGCTCCCCGTGACTTCCCCTGCTGTGGGCTGTGACCCTCGCTGCTCCCGTTGTTGCTGAGAATACTGGTGAAGCGTCGTAGCAAAGGGATAGAGAGACTGTCACATTTTGGCTGTCATTACGCATTCATTACTCGATATCATTTGCAAGCTTTCAAGCGTGTTACAGAGTTAGGACCACGTAAGTACAGGGATCATTTTCCTTCTCCCACCTCTGAAACACAGCCGCCCCGCAGCAGGGTGTAATAGCTGTTTAGCGACACGCAGTGATGTTACTCAGCAGGGGGAGAAGGATCCCACATCCCCGAGAGGGATGGATATGTAAGTGTAAATTACTCGGATTGAGTACTTGACTGCAAAAGCGGTGGGATGGGGCGCGGGGGTCGCGCTCAGACCCGCCGTGGGCACACGCTGCTCTCAGCTCCGCTGCCCCACGCAGCCCTCTCGTGTTGGGAGCCACCCCTGCTCCCAAGGGATGCAGAGCCGTGTCACCAGCCAGTCCTGCTCCTGCTGTCACAGCCCCTCACGGGGGACGCTCGGGGGTCCCCAGCCCCACTGAGGGCAGAGCAGCGAGAGCAGGCAGGACCTGTGCTTACAGGCAGCCCCCGGGGCATGTGCCCGCTGCCTGCAGGGTAGCAGGAGAAGTGGGGGCTAGTCCAAACAAAGAGGTGTTTTCAGAGGGCTGAAATTAATAACACAAACCCTAATTTAAAATTATATTAGGCAATCAATTACTCCCCAAGCGTCCAAGAGCTCTGCTGGCAGCGTCAAATTGTCAGCTGTGATAAATGGTTTTATTGGAATTTCATAAGGTCTGAATTATTTGCAGATAGGAAATTTTCATAGATTAATTAAAATTTTGTAACAAGCTAGAGTGGTTTGCTGCAGTCCCCCTCACTGCTGGCCTGGGGCAGGGTTGGGGCTCTCCTGAAGCATGTCCCCGGGTTGTCCCCGGGAACCGCTGCAGCAGGGGTGTCCCTGCTGGTGCCGTGGGAGCACCACAAGGAAAAATCCTTTGTTTCTGGTAAATTGGCAGAGCCAGTTATCAAAACCTGAGTGGCTGGAAGATTACAACATGCTCGGCTTGAGCCAGCACAGCTTCTGCACAGGAGCATCCAGCCTCATTTGTTATATTAGAGTTCTTCTAATACTTCAGTAAAGAGTGGGTAGAAGAAAAACCACTCAACATAGTTTATTCAGATTTTCAAAAGGCCTTTCGACAAGATCCAGCACAGGAGGTTACTATAGAAATTAAGTTGTCGTGTAGCGAGAGGCAAAGTATTGCCACAGATCAAAGGCTCACAGAGAGAGAGAAAGCAGAGGAGGAATAAACGGGCAGTTGTCATCCCAGCGCAGGGCAGCTGCGGGGGCTCGCAGGCTTCACCACAGTCCCGTGTTACTCAACATATTCGTGGGGTGCCTGGGGAGAAGGAGCAGCACTTTGAGAGACACAACATTGGAGGTGTATCAGGGTCTGAGAGGCTGTCAGACACGGTAGGCGTGCTGCTGGCATCAGGTCACGGCAGAGCCGCGGGGCCACGCGGCAGCGAGCATCCCTCGGGGGCTGCTCTGGTGCACACAGCCTCCCGCCTCGGCGTTCCTTGGCTAAGGAGCTATGAGCCCAAGGGGACACAGCCTGCAGGTGGGGGAGGCTGCAGGGGTGGGGAGCAGGGGCAGGGGTGCTGGACAGACCACCCTCCATGTCCCTGCTTTTCAGCCCACGCCATGCCGCTGTGGTTAACAGTGGGGATGCGGTTTGGGGCAGTGAGATCCCTGCTGGGCTCTGCCACCCTGCCCCAGGGCTCCTGTCCAAGGGCATCGCCTAACTGGGTGGGTGACACCCCTGCTCCCATGGTGGCAGTGCCAGCAGGAGTGCCGTGGGCACAGCAAGCCCCTGCTGAGCTTGCAGGCAGGTTGTGGCAAAGCCCCGGTGCCATGGCCAACGCCTTTGGGGTACAGATGGGCTCTCCCACGCTGGCCATGCCGCACCGTGTCCTCACACGGCACCTGGGTGCAGGGCTCTTGCGTGGGGCCGGGCAAGTTGGTGCCTGCAGGGCAGAGCAATCCCAGTGGGGGGCACTCCCGTGGGACTGCAGGCAGTGCCGGGGCAGGGAGCTCGTGGGAAAGCCCACGCACGGGCGCAGGCGGGAGCATGCGGAGCCAGCGCCGCGCTCCCGCGTTTCCCAGGGCTACGGTGCACGGTGCTGCGCGGCACGGCCCCGGCAAGCTTTTGTTCTTCTCTTGGCTGCCAGAGTTTCTGCCTCTCCCACAGCCGCCGCTGACTCCACACGCCGGGGAAGTTCTCACCTTCCTCCGGCAGTGCTGCCCGACCCAGTTTGCCACTTTGCTGTGGTTAGTCCCAGCAAGAGCCCCGCCAGAGTGGCTGCAGCTCCCTTCCTCCCGCTAACAGGCAGTTACCGGCCGAGACAAGAGTTAGACGTGATTACTGCACGGCTGGCTGCTTCTCCCAGCACCAGAGCCCGGCTGCGGGGAACGGCCCCGGCTGCCCCACACAGGGCTGCAGTCCCCACGGCTGCTCCTCCAGTGGGGGCTTGGGGGGCCCGTGGGGCTGCAGGGCTGTGGGGTGCAGGTGGTGAGTGCACATAGCAGCCCTGCGTGGGCCCCGGGGAGCTGAGCGACGAGCCCACACAGCTTCTGCCCTAATCACAGGCAGCAGCAGCTGACTTCTCCCAGCTCCCTGGCTCCAAACGGGACACGCTCCCAGGATTAGTAATTTCCTAGGGAGATGGTCAAGGCTCAGTTTAGCAGGCAGACAGGCTGGCAATGCCACACTGCCACGCAATGCTGTCCCATCCCCGGAGTCACCCTCTGCCCTGCCAGCGGGCAGGGTGGGAGAGGCTCAGTGCCCAGAGGTGCTGCCCGTGCCCATTTCTGTGGCAGAGCCACAGGTCCCCAGGCTCAGGGCACAGCTCTGAGATGATGAAGAGGATGCATCCAGGGATGCCATGACCCGCCCCGCTCCTTCATGGGTCCCTTTTGCATGTGTGTCTCCTAGGTGCAAGAAGCAAAGGGGGGATTTATACCCTGTGAGTAAGACCATGATGGGCAACTCTGAGTCACCCATGCCCCCAGATCCTGGCCGGAGAGCTGTGGATGCAGGAGGAGAGGCAGGGTGTGCTCTGGGGAGCTCGCCTGCCCCACACAGACACAAGGTCAATCTGGATTTGGCCCATCGCTATCCCATCCCACGTCCCTGTCCCTGCAGGTGACCCCAGCCACCGAGGAGGGTGCAGGGCCAGCACTGGCCCCCAGCTCCCTGCTCCCGCATAACCCCCACCCCACCCCCAAGAACCTGTTTAGCGGGAAAGGGGCCCCACGGGTGCCTGTGCATAGATAAGGGCGGGAATGTAAACACCCTCCCGACTCCGGCATCCCAGCTATCTGAAGTAGCAAGTGCCTCCAGAGCAAATTCCTCCCCCTTCCAACCTCCCTCTTCAACTGTGGGGCCCTCCTGCCCTGATCTGCTGGGATGTGGCCACCCCTCACTGTCCTGCAGCCCCCCATTTTCATTCACCCCACGTGTGTGTTTGCCTCCTTCCTCTCTGATCCCACCGGGCTCCCTGGGAGCCTCCCAGGGCACCCCACGTTATCACCCCATCCCACCAGGAGCCTCTGCAGAGGGTGGCAGTGATTCCCCTCCTGCTCCAGCAGCATCAGCCCCCTGCTCAGACCGGTTTTGCCAGATGAAAAGTCTCCACCATGCAACCCTGCCATTGGTCAAGGGGCATTTCTCACTGATTTAGGCATTTCTCACTGATTTTGGCAGCTGGAGCGCAGCCATGATGTGGTGGGAGAGGCCTTGGAAAAGGCTCAAAGGGTTGCAAGGCACCCCAGTATGGGGTACCCAGCTTTGCTGCCTGGTGCTTTGGCTGGTGTCAGAGGATAAAAGTCTCTTTCCTGCTCTGATATCAGTAAAGGCAGCTCCCGTCAGCCCCTGTCTGCCTTTTGTGGGCTTTGGGGAAACAGCTCCGCTGCCATCACAGGGGAGTGGATACTGCAGGGCTTTGGGAGCAGCCACTGGTTCCTGCTGCTCCCCCCTCGCCTGGCTGTGGACTGGGTGTCCCACCCATCCCCCTCGGCACAGGTTACAGCTGCTCACGCTGCTGCTTTGTGATCACCACCCGGTGCCATTGCATGGCGGGGATCTGCTCTGCAGGCTGCAAACCGGCAACACCAGGAGAAGCAAAATTCGTGTGGGGACACGGCCTGGCAGAGCCCCGGGGAGGCGGAGAGGAGGGGGCACCCGAGGGAGGGGGGGTCACAGCAGTGCGAGGGGCTCAGTGTGAGCTGGGAGGGCTCGCATCACATCATCCCAAAACGCTGCATCTGCAGTGAGTGAGGGGCTCCGCGGGAGAACCTGTTGATATGGCAACCCTGCACGGGGGGGGGGGGGGGGGGGGGGAGCGCCTGCCCTGCTCACCTCTGCGTTCCCTCCGCGTCCCCGCTGCACCCAGTGTCCCCCAGGGCCCCCACGGTGTTCTCAGACAGTATGGTCCGTGGGGGCCACAGATGGGTCAGGAAACTGGTGTGTGTGGGAGTGAAATGCAGTCAGATGAAGCCAAATGCCACATGCAGCAGAAAAATAACCCCAGTGTTCACACGCAACGCAGGGCTTTCAATTGCTGTTTGGATAAGAGGCCTTGACGCCCCTGTGGATTCCTCTCTGCAGCACCAGTGATACTCAAAAGGGCACCGAGGAGAGGGATGGACGGATGCTGGAAAGAAAACAGAAACCACTCTGGCAGCATGTGCCGGTGCAGCAGAGCCGTGGCCCGAGCGGTGCAGCCGGTGGCCCCCCCAGCTCAGTGAGGGACCAAGCACCATCCAGGCAGGTGACGAGCTGTGGCCAAGTTTTTGGTTGAGGAGAAATTCAATAGCCTGGAAGTCTTCATCAGTATTCACCGTGTCTCTCAAAACAAGGAGAGCACCCAAATTAGATGGTTTGGCAGGTTTAAAATCAAGGAAATATTTTCTTATGACATACTTAAACTGCAGAGCCTCTGGGTCTGGTGGGGACAGAGAGGGATCACTCCCCATCTGCCCTATTTTTGCCCTTTTTCTGTGTATCCGTGGAGTCTGTGAGAGCAGACAGCCCTGGCAGCGCCTGCTGGCCTCCCCCAGCCCCCTTCGGCTGCCTTCCTATCCACACTCTTCCATGTGTCCACCAGTGGAGTCAGCTTCGGAGCAGCCCTTTTCCCAGGGCTACCCATGTTTGTGAGGAGATGAGCAGCGCTGGGCAGAGCCCCCTCCATCTTCCCTGACTTGTTTTTGGAAATGTGAGAGTTTTCCTGACTGTGAAAAGTCACAGCACAGTGAAAAACTGTCCTTGTCCTGCACCGCTGATGCCTGGGGGCTCGGAAGAAGCACAAGCTTCCCCATGGCATCCACCACCACATTTTGGGAACATTCACAAGGTGTCAGAGAAACAGGTGGCAAGCATCACTGGGCACTTCAGGCACCTGTTTTCCAGCTGCTGACACTGACGCTGGGAGGGCCTGGGGTTGCTGGCACAGGAGGACGGCCCGGTGTCATTACCAGCTCTCGGGGCTGGCTTTGGAAAAGGTGTGCTTTCACTGGCCTGGAAGTTGCTCGTGGGAGCAGACTTTGGCTCTTTAAAATCAAACAGTGCTTAAAATTAAATCTCTCTGATGATGACTGAAGTTTGATGGATGAGCAGCACTTCTCCAGATTTCCAAATAAGTTTTTGGTGGCACCTCTGTCACCAGTTTCCTTGCCCTCACCCTGGAGGCTGGCCCCAGACATGGGGATAGCCAGCCTGGCCTCGGGGACACACAGGGCACCCCGGTTGTGACCCCGGGGAAAGGTGAGCACAAACAGCAAGCAAGGAATTGCAATAGGGGGTAATTAAACCAGACAAGAAGCAATTCCTCACTGCACAGGCCTGCGGAGGGCTGCTTTAGAATGTGGTCAGATCCATCTCAAGTGCTGCTAAGCCTTGAATGCCACCTGTTAACCCCTTACCTGAACCTTTCCCTTCATCTTCCAGGAACGTTGGTGCCTTGACACATCAGGGTGGTCTCTTCAGAGGGACCCCCGAAGTTTGGTGCCTCCAGCAGTCCCTTTTCTAGCGGCCAGAGCTGGTGCTGACACTGCTGCAGAGGTTTCTCTCTGGCGTGGGTTCAGGTCTGTGTGCCCAAGCCCCAGCGCGGCCCCAGCCTTTGTAGCGATGCTTGAGCTGCAGTTTTGTTCTGCTCTGGGGTGTGTGAGCTGCCAGTGGCTTTCCCTCGCCGTGGGCTTGTTTTCTGCTTCACTGTGACCTGCCAGTGGCTTTCCCTCACTGTGGGCTTGTTTTCTGCTTCACTGTGACCTGCCGTGCCCAAGGTTACTCCCAACCCTGGACATGTTTTAACATCTTGGGAACACTCGAGGTGCCACACGGACGCAGCCCCCAGGGGGATGCAAAGCCAGCATGTACAGTCAGTGCTGTTGCAGCACGTCACAGTCCCAGTGTAGGGACAGCTGGCCTGTGCTGGAGGGCTTCTCCTAGGTGGCAAAATTAGTCTGGGTGAAAGGTAGGAGAGTTCCTTGCCAGCAACCCCAGCAGTATGGTTGGCTGATGGAGCCCAGCTTGGTTTTCCCCAGAACCAGTGCAGGGGTGGCTGCAGAGAAGGTGGCTCACCCCAAAAGCCATCCCAGGGGCGAAGCTGTGACCCTGTGCAGAGCCCTGTGCCCAGAGGCAAGGCACGGGGCAGCGAGAAGGGACGGGACCACAGAGATGACCTTCAGGAGCAGCGGCAGTATCGGCCGAGCCAGTGGGCCATTAGCAGTGTCAGGTGTCTGCGATGCCATTACACATGTGATGCCTGTCTCCGCACCCGGTTAATTATTAACGGGGTCCGTGGAGTTGCCGGGGTGGGGGGCACACAGCCAGGCTGACCCTTCACTGTGGCTCTGCGTGCAGTGACGGCTGCCAGAAGCGTCTCCCAGCGCAGCGCAGCCTGTCCCGCCGCAGCCCCCGCTGCCTGCGGCACAGCAGCGAGGCAGCCCGGGGAGCAGGGAATCCCGCATCCCACGGAGGAGCTGTGCCACCAGCCAGGGACAAACACACAGTCACAATAACGCCTCTCTTTTCTCCCCTGCAGACTTTGTGCCTTTTTTCTCTTCTCCTTCTCTCTCCTCCCGGCTTTGCCATATGCAATAAGGAGTAAATAAAGAACACTGATGTTAAAAAAAAAAAAAAAAAGGATCAAGGGAAAGGCTGGGAATCCTTTCGCTGGGATCTCACTTACACCAGCCCCAGGGCTCCGGGGCTCCCTGCACTGTGTGGTTTGCAGGGCTGTGGGGCTGCCTGCTCTGCACCCTTGATGCTGCAGCTGGGAGGGACCAGAGGCAGCCAGGAAAGCAGGGGCTGGCCCAGCTGGTGTGATGGCACAGGGATACCACTCAAAGCCTTGATGGGGACTAGAGGAAGGGAGTGACGCAAAACAGTTACAAGAGGTGACTCCCACTTCAAGAAACACATTTAAAGAACTGTTTGGGTGTTTCCCAGTATTTTCCCCCAACAGGCCTCACACAAGCCCCAGTTGGCTTTCAGCTGCTGTTTGAGTGGCTGGGGAAAAAAGAAAAAAAAGATTTCTGAATTGCAATAGTAGCCCCCTTATCTCAGCCTCCTCCATCAAGGCTGTTTCCCATTCTCTGCCCTCCAGGCTCCTTCATGCATTGATTTACATGGTAACGGCCTCTGCAGGCCAGGGCTAAATGGGGAATTTGCACTGGTGCCCAGCTGTCGGCTTGCCCTTGGGGCAGGGGCTGGGAGTCTGCCCCAGCCCCCTGCCCACAGCACGTGTGCAGCAGGGAACCCCGCAGGAGAAGGCATGGGGAGAGCCCTGGGAAATGGGGTGTGGGGTGCCCCAAGGCCACCCAGCACAGCAGTGTGTGTGGGGCGCGTGGATGGCACGAGTCTCCCTGCGGGACCGCTCAAGCTTGGCATTCAGCGCTGCTTCTTCCCAGATGGTGACTGGTGCAGAAAGGCAGAAATGTTTAGTAGATATTTCTGTTCTGTATTTGGAATGAAGCAGGAGGATATATTCATCTCCAGATGATACTGTGGATGGAATATAAATCCTGCCATCTGTAACAATGGGGGATGTGAGGCATGATCTCCTCGAATTCAGCATTTGCAGATCATCCAGACAGCTGATGCTCAAGAGTCTAGAAGGAACTAGCGCAAGCCAATGCTACAATTTAACAGATCTTAGAAAAATGGTCAAATTCCAAAAGGCTGGAGAAATGTCAGTGTAGTTCCAGTGTTTAAAAAAATTTAAAGGCGCAGCCCAAAGATCTGCACATCAACCAGTTGGTTCATGTTTTTTTGTGGGGTCTTTTTTTTGGACAGACTTATAGGTCTGTTTGATAAAGGCAAGTGTACCAATATAGCAAACTTGAATTTCCTCAAAACATTTTGCTCATTGCTACATGACATTTGGATTAAAAAAAACACACTATGGAAGGAATTATCAGGGCACAAACTAGATGAACTAAAATCAGTCTCAGATAGATCTCACCATGTGGTGCTTACTGGGGAGACTCCAGAGGATGGAGGTGCTCTTAGTGGGGTCCGTTGGGGAATCTGCTCCTCTTGTAACACTGTGTATGATTTTAACTGGTGATCAACCTAGTCATGAGAAAGGTGTGAAGATGAAGTCGGCAGGTGATGCAATGACTGGTGGGGATGTTAATAATGAGCAGGCAGAGTTGCTGCTCTAGTATCTTCTAAATTGCCTGATAAAATGGCCATAATCCAACTAAATACATTTTAATATGGCTGCATGCAAGGGAAGGCATCTGGGAACAAAGACCATGGCCTTTATCTCCAGGACAGGGCTTAGAAAGCTGTGACTCAGAAGAAGGCTCGGGAATGATTGCAGGTAACTGCCTCTACACGATCTCTCATTTCAACACCACGCTGAAAGCAGCTAACACCTTCCTTGAATATATAATGGAAGAATGTCAAACAAAAGTAGGGGAGCAAACTCACTTCTGTTCACATTAGTGTTGCAACGGTTAGTATGGATGTTATTGCCAACTTGGTGCCCAGAATTAAAAAGGACACAAAAGTTCTGTGAAGGAAAGCCATACATATTGTCCAGGCATCAGAAAACAAGCTCTGGTACGAGACTGGAATTGTACAAACTGCTCAGCTTGCTAGAGAGAAGATTGAGAGATGTCCTGGCCTCATTAAGAAGAGTTCTTGACAGTTCAGCAGTCTCCATCTTGCAGAGGAGCAAAAAGATCTAAAGGCTGAAGCAGAAGTTAGAAAAATTCAGCCTGGAAAAAAGATACAAGATCCTAGCAGGAGGGTAGATGATGCTGGAAGAGCTGACTGGAAGGCAGCAGGCTTACCAATTTCACAATAAATTTCTGCATGTGAGACAGGTAAATCCAGATTCTGGGGAGGCTCCTTAGCCCTGTTGTATACAACCTCTGCTGCACCCAGGGGTGCTTCAGCTGCCCTGGGGACACCAGGACTGCCCGTGCTGGCCTCGAGATGTTCATGGCCTACATGCCACAGGGGACAGGAGGTGGCTCAGGACTGATTTTGTTTCCTTCTCTCCCTGCTTTCCCAGGATGGAGAGTCCAGGACAGCAGGGCCAGGCAGCTGCTCAGCGCAGCGGGGTCGGACACCCTGCAGACGTGGTCTAGGATGTCGAGCCCTTGCCCGTGGCTCTGCTTCATGTCCTCCAGGATACATCCTGAGAGTGGTGGGAAAAACACAACATCAGGTACCTGCCTTGTGCTAAGCTGAGCCCTAGGCCTGTAGCAGCACACCTTGTGCATGCCCCTCCCCAAGAATGTCTCCAAGCACCCTGCTCCTCTCTGGAAGGTGGGAGTGTCTCATTTGGTGAAAAAATGCTGCAGATCAAAAGCAATATTTTTTCCTTAGTGTTTTGTTTTTGTTTTTTTGTTTGTTTGTTTGTTTTTGATGGTTTGTTTGCTTTGGTTTTTTTTTGTTTGTTTGTTTTAAATAAGAAAATATATATTTTTTGTTGAAATAAAAAAGTTTGGAAGTTTGGTGTGTTATTTCCCCTGCCTCTTCTCCCATCTCTTCCCTCTAGTTGTTCCTGCTCCACAGTGGAGCAGAAGGATGGTGGGTGGGGACTGCCTCATGACTTTTCCCTTCCTAGCTGGACTGGGGCCAAACTTCCTCAACTTTGGAAAAGTGACAAGTGGAAAAAAAAGCAGCACTAATTCTAGTGATCTGGAATGGCAGAATAGGGTGTTGGGTTGTTGTTTTTTTGGTTTTTTTTTTTTTTTTTTTTTTTTTGTTTTGTTTTGTTTTGTTTTGTTTTTTTCCCAAAGAAGCTAAAGAGGGCAGGGAAAGGAAAATCCAAGAGCAAGCAGGTGGACAGAATGTGACAAAAATGAGGGAGGGTGTTCAGAGGTGCTCATATTTTGAACACTGAAACAAATTAAGGAAAACCTTTAATTGGAACCAAGCAAAATAGAAACAAGACTGAAATTTTTCATGAAGTTGCTTTTCCATTTGTCTCTTTGGGCAACAGCTAGAGCCCCGGCAGGGGCACAGCAGCATTGCTTTGGGAAATGAGCTCGTCTCCTTTGTTAGAGAAATCACCTGTAGAGCCAGGCAGCCTTCAGCAGAAGAGGGTCTGAGGGGTCTGGAGGACTGTCTCACCATGTTAGGGCTCTGTGTGAGGATTTCTGAGTCTGCACAGTCAAGAAAATGAGCCTGTGATGTGAATAGGAAACTTAGAGGGAGAATTAGAGAGGGAATAAGCAAAATATGTCAGAGCTGTCTCTGCGTTGAGGCTGGAAACCAAGGGAATAGGCAGGAGGAATGAGAGGTTCTCATGCATGAAGATGGTTGTGATTTAGCTGGCATTGCAGAGGGCTGGTGGGAGGGTATGTGACTGAAATACCGGTGGGGAACTGTGCGGAGGCACCGCGGCGGGGGGAACCACCGGGAGGAGCACCGGACTGCCAGCCCCGGGAGCAGGCATGCCGGAGAGGGGGACTGAGCAAAATCCTGGAGATGACAGCAGAGGCAGCCACCACCATTGCAGCTGTGGAGCCCTTTTACACCAGGATGAAGCCTTGGTGCCAATCACAGGACGCATGGGAGGTTCTACCATTGTTTAGAAGAAAAGCTTATTTTTATTCATAATTAATTGCAATGCAGATCAGCGGATGCACATGTGACGGGCTTAAACCTTAAAGCTCAAACATAAGATTGTTGAAAACTTAGTGACTCATTAATAACAGACAGGCTTGTATGGAGAAGATCATTAAGTAAATGAGTTACAGAGGGCTGTGAGAAACTGCTGTAGCCTGAACCTCAGCCAGAGGCTTTTGGGGTGAAATTCAGCCTGGGCAGCAGGTCGGCTGCTGGGCTGTACGCGGATCTCGCCTAAAGATGGGGGGATGAAAAGGCTGGCAGGCACCAGCAGGGCTCTAAATCCCTCTCTGCAGAACAAGCAGCTATTTACGCTGCATCGTTTCCAAAACAAAAAGCTAAAAATGAAGAAAAGAAAGGAGGAGTAAGACATTTTCTGACAGGTGGGAGTCCCTCTTTGCTAAGTTTTGTTGGAAACGCAAGGTGAAAATCATTTCATATTTAGTCAAATATGCCACAAATGAAGCAGAAAATAATTCTCTCTGGTAGTGTCAGAGTTGTGCCAGTGTGCCTTCTGGCAGAGGGCAGAGACAAGACTGCACGTGCAGTGAATGTCAGCAGAGCAAACCCTTGCAGAGGGGCAAATACGCTCAAGCAAGCGGTGAAACTTTCCAGGGCAAAAAATGAGAAATGGGTGTGCAGTGACCAGAAGTTGGCAATATTGCCAAGCACTAAAACCCATGTCTCCGTCCACCTGAAAAATCATGTATTTGGTGTTATTTGCCTTCCAGATTCTGAGAAGGCAGTTGCATCATGTTTTAACATCCTTCTCTGAAACTGTGGGTTATAAACTTATTTCTCTCCCCACCAAAAAAAAAAAAAAAAAAAAAAAAAAAAAGTGGCCAGAATTGGTGAATATATCTGAAAAGATGGGCTTATGGATGTATCCTTGAAACTGGAGCCCTGAGCAGCGCTGAGCTGAGCCAGCCCTGCCCTAAGGCACGGGTGCAGGTACAGAGTGATGGGCATGGGGCAGTGGGCACAGGGTGATGGGCACGGGGGTGAGAAGCTGCAGAGTGGGAGCCTCCAGGAGGGGATGCAGCAGGCACCTTGGCTGGGACTGGGGAAAGGTACAAAACACTTCAGAAATCACCATTTGAAAGCAATACAAGCTGATGTATTTAAGGGAATTAATCAAGAGCCTATAACAAAGACTGCTTCACATTTAGGATATAAAAAAGAATAATAACAGACAACACCGTTTGTCTTTAAACAAGCACCAGGTAATACATTTCCAACAATCCTATCCAGATGCACCACTTGAGAACCTCTCCTAATTGTGAAATTAGAAATATTTTTGCTGTAAATGCCATAGGATGACATATAGGGAGATATTCACCCTGTGCCACTCCACACTCTTTGCAACAGTCAAGTCCCACTTTAGTTTAAAGGTTGGTGCACAGAATGTCATTTACATTAAAAAAAAAAAAAATAAAATTCAGCTGCAAAGTAGAAGAAACATTTGCTATAACAGGTTTAACCCAGGAGGATTCTCAGATATCTGGTTGGGCTGAGGCTGTCTGGAAAGGGAATACCACATTAAACTCCAAAGATCAGTTACTTCAATGATCTCTCCAAAACAGAAAAAAAAAAAAAATCCCACTTTTAAGGAGTAAAGCAAAAATGTAACATGATATAGAAAATCTGGGAGTTATTGAAAGGATAAGAAATTTCAGATGGAGCTAATTCTATATCTGTCATTGAAAAGCCAGCTTAAGGAGGGAGATGCCTTGGTTTACATTATTTAAACGCAGCTGCAACACATGAACGTTGTTCTGTGAAACTGCCATATGACAGGCAGGTTCCCAGCAAAAGAGAAAAAAAAATCACTGTGAAATGAAGGGCATTTGCTTCAGCAAATAAACTGCAAAGAGACAAGCTTAAATCTAACTTCAACAAGATCTTTAATATGCTATTTGGATGTTCTAAGGGTATGAGAATGCCCTTTGATATTAGTCCTGCTTCTGAGATATTTCACACAGTAATTGCCTACATCTTTAAGGTACAATGTATTGAAGCTATGGTGATTGCTATTTTAAATTGGGCGATGGGTCTAAAAACGCAGAACCGAAGAGCCAGGCAAGAACTGCAGAGAGCGGAGAAGACACTTCAGAATGAACTTTAAAAGGTCAGAATTTGGTCTAGCAGAATTACCTGCACCGGCTCTGAGCTGAGCTACGATGGCTTTGTTGCCAATTTAGATAAAATAGAAGCAATAATTAGAATGTCTAGCCTGTAGGATATAAAGCGGATCTACAGAGATTTATGAAAACAATATACTATTTGGCAATATCTATTCCTAAATCTATGGCCAGTATTTCCTCGGGAGAGAAGTGCTGCAGTCTGAAATTGCCTGGCGTTAGGCAGGCGGAGAAGCCAGTGCTGGGAAGGTTGGGGCCGTGGTGCCGGAGACCCCCCGGGCACGGCCCGGGATCGCTGCCCACCGCCCGCCTGCTCTGTGCAGCCCCTGCCCGAGGGCAGCGAGCAGCCAGCCCCCCCGCCAGCCCCTCCTGGGGCTTGTCTTGCCAAACCCAGGCAGGTTTTTGGTGCTGGAGTGGGTCATCATCTGAGCTTCTTGTGGGGTCCTTCTCCTGCGCCTGCCCGACAGAAGTGGCGAGCATGCATTTCCCTACAGGTCTGGATGAAAGCGGGGTAGTGAGCTCTGTGACAGGCTCCTGGCCCCCCGAAACCTGTGCTACCTGCAACGTCAGCCTGCGCTAGCAGTGCTAAGCGCGGCTAAATGCAAAACCACTGAGGGTCTGGCACAGAAGGAAGAGGCTTTGCAGAGCCTGTCTTGCACAAGCCCTGTCCTGCCAGTTCCACCACAGCAAAAAGGATTAAAATAGGCTGCAGACTGCTCCTTCCTTAGGAAACCCTGCCATTGCTTCAATCCAAGAGAGACAGCACTGCCAAGTGTCCCAGGGGAAGAGCCCTGCTCCAGTTCTGTGGGAGTGTGGGATACCCAGAGTGGTCTGTTCCCTCCAGTCTCTATAACCACGGTAATACACAACTGCTGTTGTCAACATCTAAATTTGGGCTACCAAACGCCGTTAGTAAGCATGCCATACATAGGGGTTCACTTAATATGCCCAGCTTCAGGAGGTGCTAAGCACCAAGTCTTTCCCACAGCAAAACACATATGTAAATGTCTTAAACAGCTTTGGAGTCCTGATGTACGTATAGTTGATGTGTGGATGTGTCAGATGCTCTGCTGTGTTTATGTCCCACGCTCAGCATCTCGCAGAATCATACCCATGGTGATCAAAAGAAAATAGTTAAAAACATCACGCTCTGGATTGACTATCCTTTCCTAGTGGCATGCAAGTGCTCCTGTAGAAAAGTGAAGCCATCCAGAGTTTTCACCATCACTTCGGTGGTGAGTGGTAGCAGAGGTGGTGAGCCTCACACCTCCCAAAGGCAGGGGGACATCACGAGTGCTTGGCAATGACCTACCTGTTTTCCAGGTCCTCCCTGGAGATGCTGCTGCACCTTCATCAATCCACTTGCTAGATAGAGCCAAGGGGTTGGTGCCAGATCCTTTGTCCTGTCCTCATTTAGTTGTAAGTGGCTGACAGATGGTTCTGTTACCCGTGGGCAATGACAGTTGGGAGTATGTTGTGCAGGGAGAATTGTGGTGTGAGTGGCTGGGTAGTGAGTACAGCGATTCAAAGATAATCCATGGGTATAAAATGGAAGACAAGAAATGCATAGCTAGGAAAGCGTAAACAACAGCATCAAAATCACAGGAGAGGGTTAGGAAACAAGAAATAAGAAAACAGTCCGTACACATGGGCAGAGCCATGACCTACTCATTTAATCTATCAAATATGAACGCACTAGCTCCACATGAAGATGAGAAAGTGCCAAAATAATGTATACCTGTAACAGTATATGCTTGAACTGTGTATTTTAAACATCTTCTAGTCACACTGTGGTGTTTGTGCATTAATATTTTTATTTAAAAACAAGAACAGGAGGGCAGAGGAATTAGGGAATAAATCCAAGTCCTTCAGCAACTGAAGGCTGAGTTGGGCTGACTCCAGGGCAGTTTGGCCTGGAGAGAACTGCTCTCACCTACTTTCAGTAATAATAATGAAGAAATTGGGGATTCTTCCACAGGAAGCAGAGGATTTATGAAAGAGCAGCTGGAGAGGCCAAGAGCAAAGGATAAACACAGAGATGGAAAAAGAGTATCTGACAAAACTCAACCTACATATTGTAAATCTGCAGGTCCAGACACAGTGCGCCTGAGAATTTTAAAAGAAATCTCTGAAGGCAATCTTGAAAAATAATCTTCCCTTCATCATGGGAGTTATCTGAACCCTGAGAAAAGCCAAATGTGCATCCCATTACAAAAAAAGGTTGAGAAGATGGGGCAGGAATCTGCCGCCCACCTGCCCACAGTTCTGGCAGGAAGATTTCAAACTGTTTTGGTTTGGGTTTTGTTTTTTTTTTTTTTTCCTCATTCCTCCATCTCCTCCTTTCCTGATTCCCCTTGTTAGAGCCTTACTGAGCCTACAGCCTTTGCCCAGGGCTCCACAAAACTGCAGGGAGCTCAAAGGCAAGGCAGCTGGCCTGCAGTACTCATCGCTTGCCTTCATACACAGCTTGTTTCAGTCCTTCCCGTATGTCAGGAGTGGGTATGTTTGCACTCCACCTTTGCTTTTGCACATGGAGCCTTTTTTTTCTTTTCTTTTCTTTTTTTTTTTTTTTTTTTTTTCCCCAAAATCCAAAGGGAACTGTGTGTCAGTGGGGAGGGGAAGCTAACTCTACACCTTATTTCCAAAATCCAGCACCTCAAATAACCCACAGCCCTTTTAAGTGCAGTCCCTGGAAAATAAGAATTTCAATAACCTCAATTCGCAGATAACACGCTGAGCAGCCACACATCTCTCTCCCTCGCCGGGAAGCAGATGTGTTGTCCTCCTCCCCAGCTCTTTCTTGTTTTGGGAAAGGGCTAAGATGTGAGCGAGCTGGTAAGATTTGGGGAGCAAAAGCTGGGACAATCAGTGGGTTGAAGTTTCTTGAGAACGGGGAAACTCTCCTTCGCCCAGCTCCTCCCTGTGCACAGCGCACGCCAGGGATGAATCACTGAGTGCTTGCAAGCTGAGTGCACAAAAATGTGGTAATGAGGAAGCTGAAGTGGGACACACCTTGAGCCCTACAAGCAGCCAGTGGGTTTGGGACCTCTACAGTAATCAGAGCTGCTGTGCAATCAGCTGCTCCAAGGCACCCAACCACATGCTCTCTCCAACCCAGAGGGACATTCAGCAGGTGTGGAGGTGGGACTGCACTGCCTCTAACCCACTCTGTCCCTGTGCGTTACAACTAATTTTCTTCCCTTTTTGAACAGATCGTCCTCATTATGCAGCCTGCCTTTCCATCTCCTGTGTGGCTGGTCCTCTCAGAATTGTTCTTGTAGTGCTATAACTAAGTTTCCTTAAAAACTGAATGGAAATTCTATAGATTTAAAGAATTTGGTGTGGGCTAGAAATTGGTTGATGAGTCACAGACTCAGATAGTAACCATAAAAATGAAACTTCAAAATTGGGAACAATTTTAGTGACGTTACCACAGGAGACAGGACCGGCACTTGCATTTAAAGTTTCATTAAACAGAGAATGAGGTAACACAGTTCATATCAGCATCACCAGTGGGCACTAAGCACAGCCTGGGATGCATCCAAATCCTCCTGGGAACATTACAGCCATGGGCTGACTGCAACAAGACAAGACCCAGCACTGACAAAGAGCAGTCTGGAACCTTGGAGAGAAAGAGGAATAGCTGGGGAGCAGGGAGATCAAGGCTAATGGGTGAGAGCCAAGCTAATACTGTATAATCTTGCAGTTTAACAGCCCTGAACAGAGCTGACGCCATTCAGCATGGAGGGCTGGGAAGAATGCTGTATGGCAGCTGCCGTGCGAGTGCCTGCTCCAGCGTCACCCCTCAGCAATGCCAGCAACGCTGCTGGCATGGTCCCTCACCCCCTTCATTTGTCCCAACCACATCTGAGCGCCTGCCAGCTGTGCACCAGCCCCAGGGACGGACCCCCCCTGCACCGGGCTCTTCTCTCCTGCTGCCCCATGGGGGGAAGGACCCCAGCAGCAGAGCTGCGGGCAGCATGTTGTGGTGCGTGCCTGCTTGTCTGAATGCAAGTTTTTCCACGTTTAACATATGAAAAATGTCCCTCCATTTTGAGAAATGCAGGTAATAGGTAAGTATTAGGAACTGTGGAAGCACATGCTTATGAAAGACTGAAGGAACTAACATATTATAAATTAGCAGTGTGAAGAGTCAGAGGGGATGTAGTCTTGCTCTATAAATACCTTCAAGGTAACAATATAAATGAAGGAAGGGAATTAATTCACAGTCTCAGAAGATGGCAGGACAAGGAGCCTGAAGTTAAGGAGGAAAAGCTGAGGCTGGATGTAAGATGTTTGCAGCAGTGAGCATCCCCAGGCAGGGCACTCAGCTGCCTGTGGCACACACAAGGCTGGAGCGGTGCAGCAGGTGGGATGGTGGCAAGGAGCAGCCCACAAGCCTGCTCCTCACGCACTGCTAACTGCTGGCAGTTAAAAGGGGGAAAGTCGTTTGACACTGCCTCGCCAACAAAATAATACCCAGCAGAGCAGAGACACGCTGTGAGCTGGAGGGTTTGTGCGTTTGCTGTGGTGAGAGGCTCTGCTGGTGGCCCCGGAGCAGGGACTGTCCCCTGGCCCGTCCTGAGGCAGCAGCGGTGCAGGGCTCCCCGCTCCCACTGGGACATGCAAGTTGGGTTACTGTCTCATTTGCGGAGTGGCCTCTCCCTGCGGAGCTGCCAGGGTGGGTGCTGGTCACGCAGGGCACCTCCCCACCCCATCTGGGGCAAAAGGCAGGAGGGAATCTACAGCAAGACCTGCCAGGCGTTGTCACCTGTCCCCATGGCCGTGTCCGAGTAGCTTCTTGGAGGGTTGGGTCCTACTACCTCTTCCACAAATCCAGAGCATGTTCTGGCTAGGATGTAAGGGAGGACAAATCCAGTATCCAGTGCTGCCACACAGTGGTGAAGAGGCATTTTAGAAGGTGACGTCTGCAAAACCACCCCATGGAGGATTTTTGGTTGAATACTGAGACAACTCTAGTTTGACCTCAGGGGACACCTGGGGAGGTGCTGGCAAGAGCTTGTGGGCACAGGCCCAATTTAAAGCTCTTTGGTGACCAACCCAACTCTTCCCCAGTTGACATAATTCCCCGCAAGGTGCTCCCAAAAGCATACTTTCTTTTCCACCATTGGTTTTGGGGACATGTCCCTCATTGTAGTAATTTCACCATGACAAACATTTTGTTATTATGATTTTAAGTTTCTTCCATTTTGATTTCAGCCCAGAATTTCTGTTTATATCCTCTCACATCATCCAAACAAAACTGCCTCGCACGTCGGGCTCCATTGACTTCACAGACTCACAGCTCAACAGTTTGTCCTCCTTTGGCCATGACCCTGAAAAGTGACACTGTACCAACACAACAAGTTCATACAGCAGGTTTTTAAATGTTGGTGCTCAAATATGCAGAAAGGTACCAAGGGGGACTCCTGAGATACCCATGTGCCCAACTCATACCTCCTTTTAAGGCTCAGAGTCCTCCAGCAGGAACTCTGACCCTGCAGAGATTTACCTTAAAAGCATGATCTCTTGACCAGGCAGAATATACTCATCTTTGAAATGATGAACAGGGATGAATGAAACACAGGACTCCATTTCCACATGGCCTGAATGATTCCCCCCAAAATACTTGTGTCTTTCAAGCGTGTAATTCTCTTACTGCTGTCTGTGCTGAATATCCCTGCCCAGACTGTAGAGGTTAATGACCCTTTTGTGTTATTTATCTTTCTTCACTGGTGTGTACAACACCCCCAGCTTTGGGATGATCTGCATGCACACAGTGTGCTATTAATACTCCATTGCAGATCATCACTATAGAAGCTAATTAATACTCTGTGTAAGTATTAGGCCTGTGGCAAACTGCTGAAAACTTCAGGCAATCAGTGGGCTGTAGTTCACTGTTGCTTGTTGTTCACCCCGCTGGCATATCACTTCCCCCATTTCACCAGTCTGAATTAACTTCTGAGGTACGGCAACAGTTGAAGTTTAGGTGAGTCCATCATCCAGCAGCTATGAAATCTGATCAAAAGGAATTATTATATCAAGGAAAATAATAAAGTTTATATAATATGTATTAATAAATTAAGCTTTCTATAATATAGCTCTATAGATATTATTATATATGATAATAAAGAGGCCATATCATGGCAAAGCACAGAGGCAATGGGATGTCCTGGCCAGCACTTGGGTACTCTATTTCTACACCGCAGAGTTTCATCAGATCTTTTGGCCCTGGACCATGATGGCAGCTCATCTGCAAGTGATTCCCTGCCAAGACCCGTGAGTGCTTCTCAGAGTCACCGCTTCCACAGTCCTCATTCCCTATTTGTAGCCATCCTCCTTTGGTTTTAGATAAATGAGTTTCTTACTGCTCATACTGAAACAGGTATTGTTTGCCTGCTCCTGTGTTATACGCTGCAGTCTGGATTGCTTAGCAAATGACTCTCTGCTGTTCATCACCTGCAATGCCTGGAAGGGTAGCTGTGGGGTAACAGACACCGCTCCTGGCAGGCAGTGCAACAGCTCATGCCAGTTGGAGGGACCTTCTTCCCCAAAGCAGGAAACTGGCAACACGAGTGCTCGCTTTCCTCCTTCACCACCCACTTACCCTTGGCAGGCTGGCAAACACCATTTGTTGGGTTCCCTCACTCCATTACGGGCGCACAGGTTTCTTGAGACATCTTCGAAGGAGTCTGAAAGCAGAGGGTGAGTAGCGAGATGACACAGTCTGAAGATGATACGAGATTATTCAGGTTACTGAAATGAAGCTAAACACAACTAAAGCTGATTGCAAAGAGTGGAGGGTGATTTCATAATATTGAATCAGTGAATTTTAAAATGAAATTCAGCATTTGTAGCTGCAAAATAATACATGGGGGAAAGAAGTAACCTTAACTCTACATATAAAATCATGGGCCCTAAATGAGCTGTGAAAAGGGTTGTGGAGGCACTGAGGAAGGCTCCCTGAAAACAACAACTCACCACTCAGTGCTAGTCAAAAATGTAAATCTGAGATTAGGAATTATTCAGAAAAGAATGGACAACAAAACAGATGAAACCACTGTTGCTCTCTAAATCTGCCTCACAGCCATGTCTTGAGTACTGCACGCAATACTGATTCCTTCTTTTTTCTTCATCTTCTGCCCCTCCCTACTTCAAGATCATGGCAATGCACTGGGAGAAGTACTAAATCCTATGCTATCAGCATAGTCACCAGACATTTGGAAAAGAGAGGTTGAACAGTGAAGTGACAAAATTTGTTGACGGTAGTTATTCAAGGTTAAAGGACAAAAAGTTATCATTAAGAGATTAGAAGGATCTTACATTTCAGAATAACTGGGACAATAAAATGTCGTTAAGATCAGTGTATATATCTGTAAAGTGTTGTAAGAAGAATACACAAATCTAATTTCAAGTACACGTGTTGGCCTGTGAGTTGACTGTTACCACACAGAGGAAAGATTTTTAGGTTATCACAGAGAAATGCCTGGAAATGTCATCTCAGTGTTCAGCAGAGATCAGAAAAATGAGTAGAATAATTGAGGAAGGGATACAGACCAAACGGCCATACAGCATCAGGTCAGTATAAAACCCACATACCATGGGTTCCTTGTCTGGAAAAAAGGGGAGCAGAGTAGCAAGGGCAGTTCAAAACCCCAGGTACACAGAGATAGAGGAATGGCTGAATAGATGAGGGCTGCTAACCTGAACTGACACAAATGTGCTGGATGTTTATTAGGTCCTGAACAGTCCAGAAAACCTGAATGTGGATTTACTGTCTAATGCCTCTTTCAATGCAAGAAGTTGGGGGCATGAGCAAAGAGACCAGATGGAGGTTCAACACCAAGCAGAGCAGATACCCCTTCAAGGAGAATCAAACGAGCTGAGGATCTTCACTGCCAGAGGATGCTGAGCAGGATGAAGGATCACAGCATTCAAGAAGCAACAGAGAGATTAATGAAAGAAAATGTTATCATAGTCTATAAACTGGAAAAAATGCTCACCTTTCCTGGTTTAGGAAAAGCCTGAGTTGTGGCTGGTGGGATGAGGCAGAATAGGCCAGGAAGAGGCACCTGCTGTTGTCCTCTGCTTGGTTTCCATGGACTTCTGGTGCGATCCCCCATAACCTTCCTGACCTTAACCTTAACTGCCTGTGAGGGCGGTAAGTTGTGGAACAATGCCTGTGCAAGGAAAAATTAGGAATATGCAGCCCCTTAAAGACAGAGCTGAGGAGATGCCATAGAAGTCTATATAATCAAAAATGATATAGAGAAAGTGATCCAAGATAAACCATTCTTTCTCACTACACAGGAACTGGCAGGCTCCCAGCTGAAATGGGTCACAGGTGTAAAACCAACAAAAGGAAGTGCTTTTCCACACAAGGTATAAAAATATATATATATATATGTATATAAAAATACACATATATAAAATTGTGCAATTCATTGCCACAAGATACTGCAGAGTATAAATGGGCTTAGAATGGGATTAGACAAATTCATGAAGGATAGGCACATTTGTGGCTATGAAACACAATCCTGTGGTTGCATATTTTCTTTTAGAAGCCAAAAAGTGCCGATGTGTTACAGCTCTAGCTAATTCCTCCCTGGCCCCAGCAACTGAATACACGTTCTTAGGTTTCTATAAACTGTATAACATTCTGCATAGGTATTATAAAAAGTATTAAGTGTAAGCTTATGGTTTCTGGTATATTCTTAGCCTTTGATGGAGAATGCAAATGCTATTTTAGGGCATACTGTGAAGAAGGCATATTGCCAAGACAAGACTTTAGTGCAGACTGTCTTCCTTCATCTAGTATCAGGGCTTTCCACGTTCCAGCACTTCCACAATTTTCGTGCCATCGACAAACTAATGATTAACAATTTATATTTTCATTTTTCTTCACTGCTAGAACTTTCAAAATGTGCATGGCCAGGAACTGATTGCTTTGGGCTCCTTAGTCACATCTCCTGTGAGCATTCCTCACTTACCATTACACTGCCAAACCTGTGTCAAAACTGTCAAGGAGCCACCCTCTGATTCATTTAATCTTTAGCATGTCTGCTTGCATGTTTCTAATTTATTAAGAAGAATGTTTGGTATCAGGCAATTAGAAGTCTAGCTGTAGATGGTATTAATAGACTATTACTTTTTAAAATTGAACTTGTCAGCTATTCAAAAGTATATCAAATTAGCTTGGTATTTTCCATAAATTCAATGGTGATGAGTTATATTTGCCAGTTTTAATTCTTTACCAATGTGCTATATCAGTAATTTCATTCTTTTGTTATGGCTAGTTGTCAAGATGAAGGGTCTACAACTGTGTATCTTCTTAAATACGCAAACAATATTAGTTTTTTAACAGATCCCTGAACTTTTCTTAGTTCCAAAACTTCTTGAAAAACAACAGTAATCATCTGGACAGTTTCCTGGCTGGCTCCTACAAAATTCTCAGATGCAAATTATCTAAGCTACTTATTTAAAAATGGTGTTATGCCTTCCATGATCAACGAGAGTTAATTATGTCTCACCATCATTTAACATGACAATGTCATCTATCTTTTCCTCTGAAGACAGAGGATGATGATTTATAAAAAATTGTGCTTTTACAATTTCATCATTTCAAGTAATAGACCAATATTACCGTTAGGATTGTTTTCATTCCAAATACTTTTACCAAAAAAAGGCTTTAAAAATTAATTATGTTAGGCTTAGCTTTCTAGTTTCATCCTGACTGATTCTCCTTTTAAAAAATTATGAAGATTAGTCATGATTTCGGGTTCTTCTATGCTGATTCTTAAATTTGTTTGGCTTGCGATTATCTTACGGCAATGAAAAGTACTGCTCAACTCAAACTGAAATGATAATTTGAAATAAATATTAAATGGAAGAAAGGATGCAAAAGAGTCAGTGCTGTCAAGAGCTATCTCCCACTTCTGACCATGTCTCAGATTTTCAGTTCCTCTCTCAAATTCTCCCTACCTTATTAAAAAAATGTATATATAGTTTAGTGAAATCATCAGTTCTGGAAACTGGTTTGGGAAAGTGTGAATTTAGTCGTAGAGAGGCCACACAGAAGGGATACGGCACACATGGAGGTGTGTCCACACAGGAGCTAAGCCATGGGATGGAGGCAGGTGGCCACGGCTCGAAGATGCTGGAGGAGGTGGAGATGGACCATGGCTCTCTGAGGAGGTGGGAGTCAGGCACCAGCCACCCATCCCCAACGTGTGGTGCCACCAGTCACACTATGGAAAAGGAAGACAGCTATTATGACTGAAATACATCTTACATCTCAGTCACCCCCTTTAAGTTGCTCGTAACTGCCTCAGCCAAATTCTGCTGCATCTCTCATCCTAGCTCAGATGACATTTGTAAGCCCTTCAGCAAATCCATCCTGCCATTTTGCATTTTTCCTGGGCATGAAAAAACCAGACATGTCATACAGCTTTCCATCATGAATCTTGCAGAGGCATAACAAATTGTATTAGAAGGAAATAGCTCAGTCAGTTTAAATTAAGAAGTTCTGTTTTCCTTAATACTGATGACCTAAAGATTTTAAAATTTTAGGTAACTTAAGTGTTCAAGAAATTGAGTTTATTAGCCTGTATATAATATTAATGATAGATTTGGTTTTCCTTTCAGTTAAGTTAGTATATGAAATAATATTGATGTTTATCATTCTGAAGATGGTCTCAGAAATACCCTGACATTAGTAGAAATTTTGCTATCGACTTCGATGGGCCCAAGGTTTTACCCCTAGCAATTAGCAGTCATTCTGCTGTATAACTTGGCTCCCAAAAGGTCTGCAGAGTTCAGTGTAATTATAACAGATTGTGTAATCAGACTGGCAGGGCATGCAACCAGGAAGGAGAACCGTCTCCCCTTTTTTTTTTTTTTTTTTTTTTTTAAATTTTAAAATAAGATGTTTTCCAACAGAAAGGATAAATTTAAATGAATACATTTTCATTATGAATGTCTAAAATGCAAGCTAATGATTAGGATGAGTTACAGAAAAAGATTCAACAAAACATCATGTTTGAAAATATTTACATGTTCTATTTTGTCTCTAATGAGGGAGAGATGATGTGCAGTTAAGGCTGCCAGGACATTCTCTAATATGACTGGAGTATTCTCTCTAAAAAGAGGGAAATAAGGGAGAGAAGGTAGGGGAGAGAGAGAGACAGAGACTGAGAGTGAGCCCTCTGAGTACAGGATGGAGTCTGCCTTAAATTAGAATTTCCTCTAGCTTTGTGAGTACGGTAGACAACCAGCATTATTTAGAAAGACATTGTCAAGGTCGCTGAGCCCCAGGCTCACTTCCATTCTGCCTTACGACTGTTTGCAAACTTGTTAGGATTCTTAATATTTATTTACCTTCCTCCCAGATGCTCCAATGCTCTTAGTTTAAACCAAACACATAACACCCCCCCCCTCCAGTGTTTCTCTAACTCCAGCAGCCACAGGTGACCCTGACACACCACCCCCAGCTGCAGGGCCAGGCGCCCCCCCAGCAGCCCCCCAGAAGCGTGTGAGTGCAAAGGCAGCGGGTGCAGCCCAGCCCATCCCCTGGCCGCCAGCTATGATGCTCGTGCTCAACACCCAGCACAAACCCTAAACCTGATTTTCAAGGAACAACCCCAGCAGGCTGAAATAGCTGTGCATTTGCTGGAATTCAGAAGCAACTCCCCCCCCCTCAAAAAAAAAAAAAAAAAAAACCAACCTAAACCAAAAAAACAACAAAAAACGAACCCATGTGCATGCGCACCAGGGGGTGGCGAGAAGAGGCTTGGGGAGGGAAGGGAAGCAGATGGGACATTTAATTCAGGGAACAAACTAATTTAAATCTTTCAAGGAGTTTGTTATTATTTCCAGAGTGTTAAGAATGCATTTTTTTTCCCTGCATATAAAATGCAATGTCCCTGCTCAGAAAAGCTCTAAGAAAAAAGACCAACAATCTAGAATGACGAGAAAAAGAAGTCCAGAATGTTTTGATTATATCCTGTAAGAATACTATTATTTATATATTTCACAGATTTATATAAATAATCATAAATGTGCAGTTGGTGTAGGTCTCTTGGGTAAAGGCAAAAGTAGGCAGATTTATAAAATGGGTTTACATGCCAGGGTGATTGTAATGGCTCCTTCTGTCAGGTAAACACATAATTAGGATGTTTTCAAATAAAAGTATTATACACATGATTGAAGCCAATCCAGGCTGCAGTATAAATATTATGCTTTTTTTTTAAAGTTGTATAATTACATATCTACCCATGGAGCTTCTCGCCTGATAGGCATCTATTTATGCAACACCACACTGTGGCTTTTCCACAGGTGCTATAGCAGATACTTGCTGAACATGCAGCCTGGCTGATTTTTAAACTGCAATATCTCAGCTTTCTCTCAAAATACCAATTCTTCCTCAACCTCTTTTTGCCTAATTGCTTCTTAGATTTATTGTTTAATTAAAATCGTTCTCGGGTTATACAAACAACAAATCCCACTAATGTGTGTTTCTTCCACATACAAATTATTTTCCGAGGGGTTATGTATCTTCAGCTTGGGAAAGGATTCCATCCTCCTTGGCTGGGGTGTCATTGCCAAGCGCAGTCTCGTGGTCAAAGCTGTAAGTTGAAGTTTATGATGGCAGCGTGACAAAGCTGTATCTATAGAGTCAATGTGGCAATACTAAACGCCATTTGAAAGACTGATGCAGTCTTTAAGCCAATGCAGTAAAACCTCTTCTTTACAGCATTTTCATACTGAGTCTCAGAGCACGTCTGGTCATGCACTAGGGAAACATAAATAAGATGCAAGTGCTGAGTTGGATGAGGGGGCGCCCCAAGAAGACTCTGAGGGACATCACCTCCATGGCAAGCCTTTCCTCAAAGCCTTCCTTGCCTGGCAGGGTCCCATGGAGACACCCAGGAAGGAACAGCATGGGGACAAGATGCAGCACTGCCCACACACTCTGCAGCATCTGAACTCCTCACTAACAAACCAATGTTTCTAGGCATCTACTCCCAGCCTGGACGGCTACCTTCTGGCTTCAGAGCTGATGTTCGCTTGTCTCCCCAGTTTGGACAGTACAGAAACCTCTGCTAAGATCCCAGCACCCGGAGAAAGTTTGAGTCAGACACTCAAGTTTCAGCAGCACGACTTTGCCCCTCAGAAAAAAATGGTGTTCAGATATAAACTTGCATTTGGATGATTTTATAGAAGGAACACTGAAAATATGGAAAGCTTTTCTGCAAGGAGCATATGCTGCAGTTCCTGGAACAAGAACCCAGCTCTTGCGAGGATTCTGGCTGTCTCCAGCCTTTCTTTATTAAAGGACTCTCTAGCAGATTAGAGTGGCATAATAAAAGCTAATAAAGATGAAACTGGACAAATTCAGACTAGAATCAAGATGCACATTTTTAACAGCAGTAGAATTAAACAGGTTCCAAAGGGATGTGATAGATCGCCCAAAGCCAGAGCCCACCGAAGGCACGGCAGTGTTGCTGGCAGTCGGAGTGGGCTTGCAGGTGAGATGAAGGATGGCTGGGAGAGGGCAGCTGGGCTCAGGGAAGCTCCATGCTGGACTGGGAGGCGGGTGGTGGGATGGGGGACACTACGAGCAGCAGGGTGGAGGTGTGATGCAACCACCCGGAGGGAGCTTTCTGGTGGTAGAGCTGACAACTTCTGTATCCCTGTGACCTTCTCCTATTTCCTTCTCCATCCTCAGTTCATGACCCTTGGGTAAGGGACCTTCCTACAGCCCAGCCTCTCCCAAGTGCTGTAGGTGTTCTCTTTTCCCCAATAGCTTCCATGCTCTCTTTCAAGTAGCTCCCTTCTCCCTCCTGTTCCCCTCCAGAGCCTGTCAGTGTCTCTAGCCTGCTGTGGAGGGGAAGGCTCAGGCTCTGCATCCTGTTGAGGAATTGGGATAGAGACTCGGATAGGAAACAGGATGGAGAAGAAGGTGTTTGTTGCCAGGGTTGGGATGGGGGGATTGCAACTGTTGCTATCATGAGGGGCTGCTCAGAGATGGGAAAACCAGAGGGTAGAGATGAATCGTGCTCTGGCACAGAGGTTCTCTCTCCTATCGTCTCTCTGATGCAACATATAAAAAGATGAAGTATATCCCCGATTCACCCCAGTGCTGGCTGTGCTGTGCCCCAACGGTAATGCAAAGCAGCTACCTGAATTTACAGCTGCTTTACACAGTCAGCGCAGAACATAGCAACCAAAGCATGCAGCACTTTCAGTCCTACGGCTGGAAGTATTGATATATGTTTTAACCTAGGGAAACCTTTTAAATTCAAAGTAGGCACAAAGCAATACCCTTTATATTAGGCTGTAATTTTACATATAATTTAGGCCAGCATAAACTATCACTGCCGCAGAAAGAAATGTCAGTTGTCTAACAGCAAAAGCATAAGGGATCCCTGCTGTGGAAAGCAGCCCTGCCTTCCCACCACCACGGCTCTTCAGCCCAGCCCTTGCACACCTTCACCTTGCGCTGCTGCCAGCACACACAAAGCTACAAGGGAAAACGCATCAAGATTAAAACTTGCCTTTTTTTTGCCAGGTCACCTTTAATCCAGAACCATCTCCTGATTTGATTCACACTGCAGCTGCTTCTGTTAATGCAATGGGAAATGTGGTATCAGGTAGGAATAAGATGACGTGGATGCTTCCTTTGGTGGCAGCACCAGCTTTTTCTGGATTCAACTGTATGTGAAGGCTAGGTCTTAAAATCCGAGTGTGTCTAGCTATGCATGGAGATCCTCATTATCAGGAAAATGGGGAAGGACTTGTCTCAGTGGCAACTCTGATCTGCCCCAGATCCTGGGGAAGGCGGCAGTGGGTGGGAGGAAGATATGGGAGACAAAGGGCTCAACTCCCTCCTGGCTGCCTGCAGCAAACCCACAGCCAACCACAGAAGCTGAAGCTGGCTTATCTCCCCTTCTTTGCAGTTTAATTTTCATCAGTTTCAATTGCTCTAAATCAATTCCTAAGACAGTATATGTGATGCTACGGTGTACCACAGGAATGCCTAAGGAAACATTTGTATAACTTTTTTACAGATCATTTTGTATCTTAAGAGAGCGAGATTTTGAGTGGTGGTTTTATTTTGCGATCACCAAGGTAAATTGTTTGAGAATTTAGGCTTCTTTACTTGCTCTTTAAAAATCTCCTGGTTTATTAAACCTCTTCCTGAAATCACTTGGTCCTTTTCTTTTCCGCTCAGAACTGGCTCAAGGATAGGGAGAGCAGAAAGTGAGTCCATACTTTAAACCAAATATGAATCTGATGATCATACTATTTTCTTCCAATGTCTTTTCTAAAGTGGAGTTCTTACTGTAATTAAAAATACAAAGTATAAATGAGAGGAAAAAAAACCCACCTTCAAGAAGCTGGTTTTGTGAATTTTGGGGGTGTATCTTTGCTGTGGTTTAACCCCAGCTGGCAACTAAGCACCACCCAGCCGCTCACTCACTCCCTCCGGCTGAGATGGGGGAGAGAATCGGAAGAGTAAAAGTGAGAAAACTCGTGGGTTGAGATAAAGACAATTTAATAAGTAAAGCAAAAGCCGCACACACAAGCAAAGCAAAACAAGGAATTAATTCACCACTTCCCCTCGTCAGGCAGGTGCTCAGCCATCCCCGGGGAAGCCGGGCTCCATCACACGTAACAGTTACTTGGGAAGACAAAATGCCATCACTCCGAACGTCCCCCCTTCTTCTCCTTCCCCCAGCTGTATACGCTGAGCATGACGCCATATGGTGCGAGACATCCCTGGGGTCAGTTGGGGTCAGCTGACCCGGCTGTGTCCCCTCCCAGCTCCTCGTGCACCCCCAGCCACTCCCTGGTGGGGTGAGGTGAGAAGCAGCAAAGGCCTCAGCACTGCTCAGCAATAACTAAAACATCCCTGAATTGTCAACACTGTTTCCAGCACAAATCCACAGCACAGCCGCATACTAGCTGCTGTGAAAAAAATTAACTCTACCCCAGCAAAAAACAGTGCAACTCTGAACAGCATCAAAAAAGATTTTGGGGAAACAGGAACACAGAACTGTTCAGCCCAGCCCAGCCTGGACAACTGTGTACCCCCATGTCTTGCCATGACCAGCAGTGGTTGATGAAGAGGAATGTTTAGAAACTGATGGGACACATGTGGACTGCTCTGTTCTCAGCATGTTCTCAGTTTGACCCCTAATAGTTAAAGGCTGACTGCCACCCAAAACCAGAAGACAGAATACTGCTGGATGGTTTTAGTCATTAAATAAGACAATGCCAAATATTCTTGGTATCAGAGGAATGTAACACAGAGATAACATAAAAATTGTGACAATCTTCAACATACCAGCAGAGCACACTGAAGGGGTGAAAGAATGAAGATTGCAGGTGACGCCCCCAGCCTCTTGTTCACAGGAAAATCTCACAAACTGAAACTTTACCCAAACAAAACAAAGACTCCAGCGCAGCAGGCACAGCCCTCCTTCCTGGGAGAGAATGGGGAGGGAGAACAAATCACCCAAGCCTGACATGAGTCACATCACTTCATGCATGACTGAAAGGTGCTCAGATACTACAGCCCAGGCCAAGAACCTATATAAAGCAAATTTGGCAAGTGATGTGTTAAAGCTGTTAAAAAGTCTTGCAGGTGGGAAAATGTGGGGTAAAGAAATAAAAGCATGAGTGAGTTTAATACCTCTGTTTTGAAGTTTGACTTGGAGGCAGTCTGAGCAAGAAGAGCTTGGAGATCCAGAGATGATGGCCAGTCCCCAGGGTGGCAAGTCAGCCCTGCAAGTGCTCAGCAGGGGAGTGCTTCGGAGGCTTTGTGTGTGTGTGTGTGTGTGTGTGCAGGGGGGAACAGGGGTGGAGAGAGAAGAAAGACATAGACAAGCCCAGAGAGCTGCTGGAACGAGGGTCAGCAGAAGGGAAAGGCAGGTGAGCCTGTTTTAGAGGAGGGCTGAGGAGGAAGCCTTGCAGCTTTCTGTAGGTTCAGGCGAGGGACAGTCAGGAGTGCCCAGCCGGCCCATTTCATTTGTTGAACGCACCTAACCCTTCAATTTTGGAGAAATGCCATCTCAAGGTGCTTTTGAAAACAAATCCAAACACCACTCTCTAATATTTGCAGAGTGGCTATTGGAGCCAACTCTCCCACACTTTGAACAGCACTGCAGAAACCCTTTACTCCCAAATTTTAATGTCTTTGTCGTGTTTATAGCCTGTTCCTCACCCACTTTATTGCTCTTACTTAAACTTGCAGACAGTCGTCTTCAAAGTTGGGACACATTTATCAGGAACAGGTTTACATATCCATTGCCCTGAACACCTTAATGGAAACAGTGCTTAGAAGAGACACTGATATTATCACCACAAAAGCAATTGTTATGCTGACGGGCTGCACCTTTCTGCTAGAATTGTGATGGAAAGGTTAGTTAAATTTAAACAAAATTTATTCCCTGAAATTCTGACCATCTTTCACAGGAAAAGCTATAACCTCCCTGATGCACGAAACAGCCCTTGCAGCTGATGTCTGAAGCCTTCACCTGTTATTCCAACAGAGGTGACCTCTGAAACAAGAAAGCCATTCTATATAAACACTGAGTTAAGTGACTTTTCCCGTGTCTCCTCAAATAACACCCAAATATCTTTTCTTGTCAAAATCTTGCACTTGTCCCACAGTATACCCAGTAAATCATGACAACTGGTGACTTATTTGAAGGCTGGAGCCCAAAGCAAGAGGTGCTGGTGCTGAAAGAAGTTTAACCAGTCACCAGCCTCTAAAATATTAAGCTATAAAATACAAATCTATTTTTACAAAAGCAGTTTTAAATGACCTGTCAAAACAGCTGGTCCCTGCTCAGTTCTTTTTGTTTGGGGTGGTAAAAGGAATGAATTAAGGAGGAAAAAAAATCATTAGGGGATCATTACAGTTTACTTCTAGAATACATACATGTCCTGCAACAGGGTAGCAAAATTCTGGGAAGCATCTAAATTCAAGCTTATGAGATTAAGTATCATATATCCCTCATTCCAGCCTCTTCCCGGGTGCAAATCCTGCCCTGTGAGCACTGTGAGGATTAGTCCTGCAGACCAGAGGAAGACTGCTGCTGCAGCTTGTAGCTACTACCACCCGTGTTCATCACACCATGGTCACACTTTACAGCACCTCAACCTCCCCCAGGACGTGGCGTTCCCATGCTGTTCACACAGACTGGCCACTGCAACCTGGTCTCTGCGCAGAGCTTGGATGCTGAGCTTCACACTGAGAAAATTCACTGTTGCCTGCAAGAGGAATAAGTACAATTCAGCCACGAAATTCTACTTCTGCCAAGTTCACAGCTGCCTGTCACACTCCAGGCCAGCTCTGGAGCCTCGTAATACTTGTAATATTGTAATAAAAAAAAAGACTGTAATACCTAATAACTAGGAGATCCCAGCTTTCATGTACATAGCTGGGCAAGCCTCAGACCCTTCCTCTGTGCCCTTAGTGTAGAAGACTGGAGCACCGAAATTCTTCTGCTTGATTTCTTTGCAGACCTCAGCTGCAGAGTGGAGTTATAATAACTGTGCTATGCTCAAGGGCTCCTGTGACCCTTCCGAGGCCACTCCTGCCATTTGCACGCAAAAGGCTGAGATTATCTGATGTGGGGGCAATACTTTATTCTCACCACCTTTTTAGGACTACAGATCTCAAACACTGAGGTAAGAATGTGGGACTCTCCATTTATTTCACCTTGAAAACTTCAGCTCCGATCTTCAAAGTTAAAAAGAAAATTTGGTAAACAGCAGTTGTGTCAGCTTGTTTGGGGATAAAAACGTCAATCCAATATATTTGTCCTGTTTGCTTGTCATCTGTTGCAGCAGAGCTGTGGTCAGGGTGATCCTTCTCCCAGTTACGCTTACTGGCTCTGCTCTCTGAATGACCTTTTTATCTTAGGTGGCTGTTGTCAGAGGGTGCTGCTGTGTGCAGAACTGAGGGCAGAATCCATCCGGCAATCAGACCTGAAGTCAACGATACCGTCAAGGAAAAGCACTAGCTTTGCAGTCCCACAAAATTGTAAAATCTGGTAAGAGGCGGGGTTCTCTGAAGGAGGAGCAACTGTTTGGGCAAGATCATTTTTGGTGCTGGGGAAGAGTATTTTGGGCTACTTGACTTGCTTTAATGTGAAACATTTGGCATGACTTCATCTGCTACTTGGTTGTGAGATGAAAATCTGAGGTGATTTTTATTGCAGAAAGAGGGTGTGTAAAAGTTTAGTCAGCACAAAAGTTTAACCTCACTAACAAGGTCTATAAATTTGCTGCAAAGGTAAGGTAATGCCACTCCCTTTCCTGTCCCAGTGCTTATAAGGACAAGCATTTAATCAAAACCCACTCCTGTACACATGAGCTGTGTTAGTGGCATTCTTCATCTCGTACTTGCAATCCAACCCGAAGTTTCAAAACAGAATTGTTCTTAAGGTCTTTGAACACAGTCTCTAGTATTTTCTTAACTACTTCATGGCTTCTTTTAAAATGCTTTCAACATGTTCTGAAAACTGAATACAAAAGTGGGCAGGACTCAAAATTTATATATATATATAAAAGTATTTGGTTGAAATTTCATTTCCAGAAGCTCTTGTTTTCACTGGTGTGAAAGTGAGGCGGGGAGCTCTCAGCCCCCAGACAGATTTTCTGACAAGGCTGAAATCAGCCAAGAGCTTTGATCCAATGTCAGAAATCACTTCTCAACAATTGTCAGGAAAAAACGCTTCTTCCCCAGAGCAAGTCCAAAAGCCCAGTCACTCTGTAAACCTGGGCCAGGCTGGTATTGCTGCCACTGCCTGACTTGGATTTGACAGAGTGCAAATCCGTCCCTTCTTTCCTAGGTTGCCACAATCTGAAAGCTTGTGCTTTCCATTTTCCGCCCCGGGTTGCCGTGCTCTGAAAGCTCGTGCTTTGCATTTGCACAGGGCTACAAAAGCCCATGGGCACCAACCGGGCTTTCAAAACTGTTTGAGCCAACCTCTCCTCCAGCACACGGCCCTGGGACTGGCGGCTGATCTCATTTCACTGCTCTGCCACCAGCTCCTGTGTGACATTAGATAAGTCAATTAGCTTCTGCGTGCATCTGGTTTTCATCTTTAAAAGGGGGACAGTAGTAATTTCCTACCTCACAGAAATCCTGTGAGGATAAATGTATTAGCCTAGGAAGTGCTCAAATACTAGTGTGATTAGTGCTCCTCTCCATCTCTTTGACAGCCTGTATTTTGTAGCCGGGTAGCCTGTGGTCTGCCAAATCGTAAAGGATTGGAGCTGTAGACCATCAGAGCAACTCTTGGACTAGCTGAGCACAGATGTCATCACAATGAAAGCCAGGAAAACATGGTTTCTCAGGGACCTGATGAGAATGGAACGAAACACATAAGGAGCAACTCCGGCAGGAAACACAGAGGGGAGCAGAGACCACTCCAGTGGCAAGCTCGCTGTATTTTGTATATTTGCCTTAACTCACATGTACATGATGCGTTTTAGTCTTTCCATTACCATTCATTTAGGGTTACAAAAGCACAGAGAGCTGATATTTCTGGGACTTGAACACATGGAGACTAGGATAATTACTCATCTGTAAGTCTGCTTTTCTGAACAAGCAATTGCGTTTCACGAAGAGTCTTCTATGAGCCAGTTACCATGAGCACTCCAGATTTTGGCCCTTAGCAGAAGCAGGGGGTCATTTCAATATCAGTATCAGTGACAAGCATTCCCTGGGCCTTCCTCTATCACATTTTATTCAGTCAGGAGCAGAAAACTTTTCTCATTTAATAACGCCTGGAATATATTTACACACCAGGAACAAATTGTCAGGTGGTGCTTTTTGTTTGTTTGTTGTTTTTCTTTTTTTTTTTTTTTTCCCCAATGAACTTACCTTTCTTGTTTAGTATGAGGGAAAGGAGGCGAATGAACTATGAGAATTATTACTCATGTTTATGTATTTTGTAGGACCTCTAAGGCATTAATCAAGAGGGGAGCTTTACTGTGATAAGCACTATGCAAAGCCACAGTAAGGGAGAGCATGTACCCTGACCAGATCTGGTCAGGCAGCTGAGACAAGTGGTGCAGAAAGGAAAAGCCACTTGCACCTATTTTCCAGAAGGGTACCCGAGGAACAGAAAACTTATGGGCCTTGGCCAGGAAACAGAAGCAAATACCACTTTAGCATTGTGACTGCACTTTCATTACAACACCGACACTTATTTCTTCAACCAAGTACAAGCTGTAGTAAAGCAAACTAAAGGGCAAGTTGTTTTCCTCAGTATAAAGATTCCCCAGTCCAGACAACCTAGTGCTGTGGATGAGGAAGCATCAGGGCTGTTTCTCCAAGGCTGCAGTTCCTTCAACTGGAGAAGAACAGAAATGGGCAACAGAGATAATTGGGTTTTTAAATTATTATTTGGAGCAAAACAGAGTATTCTAATAATCCTGTCTTACAAAGGAAATGAAGGAGTCTTGGGGGTAATACTGAAAACATGGTGGGCAGTCAGAGTCATGGCCATATGGTCCTCAAGCTGTGCTGTCATGCAGATCTGCAGATGGAGATGTATTATCTTACATGAGCACCAAGTTGAGCATTGCACTAGGCATTTGTGAATCAGACCAGGAGACCTGACAATACAGTTGACAATTACTATAAAATCAGGTGAGAAAAAGTCATCAGCAAGAATATTTCCTCAAAGAAAACCCCCAAACTAGAGAAAGGATGAGCTTCTGATAGGCTCTGCAGCTTACAGATTCAATCCAGAGCATTTCGCAAGTTTAGCAACACCTGAAATGAGAAAGGAAGTTGTTTGGACAAGTCTTAAATAATTCAGAGTCCCGGCCTTTTGATTTTATACCAGTTTATTATGTTAAAGGCAAGCAAAACCCATCCCACAGTATCTATACACTAGCTGGCTATCAAGGGGCACATATGACAAGATTATGGGTGTGTACGTTTGCTCTGAAGAGCTGGATCAAAGGGAAGGAAGAGCTACCAGGAGCAGTGACCTCCAAATCGGGTACTGCAAATAGGCACTGAGACTTTGCTTTCCAAAATGCTTACTACAGCAACGGCTGGGCAGGCCAGAGCCATGAGAGCTACCAAGACGACACAACGGGGTGCTACATATAAACTGGTGGATCAATCTCAGGGCTGTAGGACTGTTGTACACCTCCTTCCAGAATGCAGCTCTGGCGACAACATGCCAGTGTATTCTGTAGTAAGCAAACTGCTGAAGTGGATGCCTTTGAGGAGCAGTGCCCCATGACTACAAAGTCCTCAGGCAGGTAAAGGGGTGACAAACCGGCCACCTCATACTCAGTGGAGAACAAAGCACCAGTGCTCACTGGGCTCACACTATTCATAGCCTTCCAGGTTTTTACATCATGAAGGAATGGAGTGCATGGGGGAATAATGCAGAGGTTTGGGTGGTAGCGGTATGTGAAAACTCTTTGTTTCACGATTCAAATGATTAATGGCTTACGCCCATGGGACAATCATTTACCTGCAAGTCTTAGCTAGAAGCTCCAGGGCATCAAAAGTTTATGAGGCAGCTCTGTGTCACTCACATGAATCCACATTTGTGAAGGTGTTTAGAAACCTGCACTTTTAGGTGTCTAAAAGTATCTTAAAAATCTGTCCCATAGATTGGTCCCGTATTTCAGTGTCTCCGCTCAAAAGTTCTTAAGCACCTGACAAGGTTAGCAAAGGAGCAGTAAGCCACAAATCTTCCATTTTTCAAGCAAACTTCAAAAACCTGTCACTTCCACATAAAATGAACAGGGGTCTGGTTGACACAACCCACTCGAAACTTGCCAAAATGGCTGCTGTGCAGGCGGAGGGAACGGCTCTGCGGGCCCCGTGAATCCCCGCTCTGGAGTGGGGATCTCCTGGCTTCCCCGTGGTCTTGCACTGCGGAGCATCCTGAAGCAGATCCAAATTTTAACATGGAGAGTAGAGCCCATGGGCACTTTGGCAGTGCTGCGTGGCACTCAGCCAGCACCACTTACTCTAATCTCCCTGGCCTCACTGTGTAATGCACAAAAGGGCTGTTTTGCAGCAACATTTGGATAGTGAGCGGGAAGGAAAATATCCCCAGAACCAAAGGCTTTCAGTGCCAGAGCTTCCTGCCGCGTGGCAGGGGTGTAAGACTGGCTTCAGGTGCTCAGTTTAGGGCAGAAGTGAGTGACACAGGAGGGACCGGGCATCGCGTTGAGGAACGCGAAGCCCAGAGCTCCTCAGAGTTTGAGGGAACCACGCTGGGGCAGAGGAAGAACCTCTGCAAACCATCCGGCTCTTACCACCCCCCCCCCCCCGACTGAGCGGCGATGAGAGGACAACGGCAAAAGATCCTCAAAGGAACACAGTTACCGCGCAGGAGGAGAAATCCTGGCGACCACTGAGGGGGGAAAAAGTGTACATGCCGTGGGAAAGGCCGGTGACCCCAGCCCAGCGCGCAGAGAAGGGCAGCAGAGCGAAACCGCCGTGGTGCTGCCCGCGCTGACGCAACCCCGGCTCCTGGGGTGGGTTGGGCAACGAGCCAGAGAGCACCCACACAATCGGTGCAGTTGACCGACTTAACCCTTCCACGATCTAAAAGGATGGCGAGAAGTCCCCCCTCCGCTTCTCAGCTTCTTAGCTCGGGGCCCCGGGCGGGGAGGAACCGGAGCGATGAAGCGGCTGAAGGAGCGGCGTGCTCGGTAACCGCACGGGCGGGAACAACGCCCCGACACGGCCCCACCGATTCGCAAACCGCAACAGGTCTCAGCGTGGCGCTCACCCGCCGCTACTGACGGGCGGACCCCGCGGGTGGGTGGGGAGGGCTCCGACCCGCCTCTCCACGGGCACCACGCGTTCCAGCCCCCGCCGGCGGCCACCTCGAGTCTGACCCACACTCCGCCCGGGGTTAGGAACTGCCCTCCGAGGCCCGGCGGGGGCCCCCGGCCCTCTCCCGTGGGCTCCCGGGCGGCTGCCCCCCGCGGCGGCGGGGGAGGGCGGCGGGGCCCCCCCCCCCCCCGCCTGCCCGACCGGGTCCTTCCGGCGCCGCCGCTAGAGCGCCCGCCCCGGGCCGCGGCCGCGCCCTCCTCCGCCCCGCCGGGCCGCCCCCCGCCCACACCTGGCCGGGGCGGGCCCTGCCCGCCGGCTGCGGGCCGACTCGGCGGGCAGGAGCGGGCGGTAGCGCAGCGCCAGGCCGCGGCGGAGCGGAGCGGAGCGGGGCTCGGCCGGGAGCAGCGCCGCGCCTCGCCGGGGGGCCGAGCGCGGCAGCCGGGGCGCAGCCCGGCCCAGGTGAGCCCGCGGGCGGCAGGTGGCGGCGGCGGCGGCGGCGGGGCGGTCGGGGCTGGGCTGGGCTGGGCTGGCGGCGGGGCGGGCGCGGTGCGCGGCCCCGGCAGGGGCGGGCTGGCGGCGGCGCGCGCGGAGCGCGGTCCCGCGTGGCGGCGGCGGCGGCGGCGGAGGCTGCGAGAGCGGAGCGGAGCCGCCGGGCGGTCGGTGGGGAGCGGAGCGGAGCGGGTTCTCGCGCGGCGCCTGGAGGCAGCATGCGGGCGGCGGAGCCCCGGAGCCCCGGTAAGTGGCTGGGCTGCGGCGCCTTCCTCCCCGCTCAGCCCCGCGCCCCGCTCCCGGAGCGGCGGGGTGGGCTCCCGGGGAGCCGCTAAACTCCGCCGCCTGTTGAGCCCCGGCGGATCGGCTCCCCCCCGAGCGCCGGCCCCGCCGCCGCCGCCCCGGGCGCTCCCGCGCGGTACCGGAGCCCTCGGCCCGCCGGCTGCGCCCCTCGGGGGCCTCCCCGGGTCGCCGGGGAGCGGGCAGGCACCTGCCGGCGCCGCGCCGCGGTGCCGGGGGCGCGGGGCTCGCCGCCGCGGCGTGACCTTCCCGGCGGGCTGCGGCGCTCGGGGCAGCCCCGGCGGGCGGTCCTCCCGCGGGGGGCGCGTGCGTGTGTGTTTGTGTGTGCGTGTTCGGGCGCGGTGCCTCCGCCGTGCCGGGGAGGCGCGGGGCGATCGGTAGCGGCCCGAAGCGTTTCCCCGCGGCGGGCGCCGGCCATTCCGCGCCGGGAGGCGGGAGGGCGCTGCAGCGGGGCGGGAGCCGGGCGGCGGGGGGCGGCAGATCGCGCCTTCCCACCCGCCCCCCCCCCCCCCCCCCCGGTGGGGCGAGCCTCCGCCTGGGAGAGCGCGGGGCTGCCGGGCGGCGGCGTCTTGGGTGGCGAGAACAAAGGGCCCCCGGCGGGAGCGGGCAGGGAGCTCCGCCGCCGCGCCCGGGGTGCCGGCTCCCAAACCCGGGGCGGGGTTCACCCCCTTCTCCCGGGGGAGCGCGGCTGCAGGCTCCCCCGAGGGCCGGCTCCTGCCCCCCGCCGCCCCCGCAACCTGTTGGGCCGCCTGCCTGGTCGGGAGCCCCGGGGGGGGGGTGCTCGGGGGGGCGCGGGCAGTTCTCCCCCGTGGGACACCCGAGGGTGCCGGGCTCGCGTGGAGGGGCGCTGGGGTGGGCGCAGGCAGCCTGCGGCGGGCGGGAGTTGGGGCTGAGGGTGAACGCTGCAAACGGGTGTGATTGCCTTCCCGGTGGTTTTGGCACCGAGAAACTGCTCTGAGACCCAACTTCAAGCAGTTCCAGTACCTGGCGTAAATTGAAATTAATGAAAGAAAGTATTTCCGCGCTGTTAAACAAAGATGTGTTCCCGCAGACCTCTTGTGTGGAAGAGATGTGCAGTTTCCAGGAGACTGACTGGGGCAGCTGTTTTAAAGTGCTTTGGAGTTTTGTGTTTATTTCAGATGTAACCAAATGAAGCTGTATTGTCAGTATCAAATAAAACATTCTCTTGTCAAGTGTAGAATTGAGCTGTAAAAAGTGATTTAGTCTGAAGATAACTGGATAATCAAAGCTTTAGATGTAAGTTACATTGAATATTTGCTGGTTTAGAGATCTCTGGAGGTGACTTACCTGGGCAGGGATGGCGAGCAAATAGTTTTCCTTATGTTTGTTTTCCAACTTAAACGTTAGAGAAATGACAGATTTAATCTGAGATTATTACAGTTCTGTGCTGCAAATGACTTACCTCCATGTCTGGTTACTGGGTGATTATTCCAAGCCTGCCAGGGTGGCTTTGAAAACAGTTTTTCAAATAAAGTCCATTGCACTCATCATGATAATGCAGGAAACGCGTTGCTCACGAGAACGGTTTTACGGAGGTAGCTAGTGTACTTTAATCCTGATTTTATTATTTCTGCCATGGTGGTTCGCTGTGGGGCTGAGGACGTAGGTGTAATAGATATCCGTACGTTGAAGCACATGATCAGCAGTCTGAACTTTGAAAGCAAGAAGTAAAATCTGCGTGGCAAAACGGCTGGTTTGTGATCTGAGTGTCTGGTGGGTGATACCAGACACTTATTTAAGTTCTCGGTTTCTGCCTCTGACCGACCATCTTAATGTGCAAGTTTCCTAGCATACGTCACTGGCATGCGTCGTGGTAGTTGAAATAGGATGCAGCAGGACCATATGCTCGAAGGGGTTAAAACAGCTAATGTCCAAAGAGTTGCTGCATCACTTCAGCTCAAGAGATTTTTATTATTCAGCTTAGTTACAAGTATTGCCATCTGCCCTTTTCTTTGCATGTGCATGTCCATAAATATGTGTTGGATAAATACTGGTTGGGGCTGTTAGCAAAGTAGTAGAAGCCACAGACAACATTTTATTCTCGTGCATGTTGCCAGTGAAAATGTCAGTTGCTGCAAAATCAAGTAGAAGCCGTCCTACATTGTGTCTGCATTTGGTTGTGGGTTGAGAGGTATGCAGGTATTTTTAATTATTATTATTATTTTTTTTTTAAACTAAGTCCTGCTGTTGGGAATGTGCAATAACTGTCATTGGCAAAAGGAGAGAAGACAGTCAAAGCTTGTGATTGTAAGGAGAAAGATCTAAGCTTGTGGGTAACAGAGAAGAAATGTTTTCCTCTTTGTGTCCACATAATGCAGGGCTGTGGGAAGATATGCTTAATGAGGATGATTATTGCTGTGGCTTTCCATAAATCCACTTGTAATGGAGGCTTTGTACAGTTACTTCTGAATCTGTACATTTAAAAACTGCAAATAGCGATAATGGAGTTGGCTAATAGCAGACTGTCAAGTAAGTGCAATCCTTGTGATAATGTTCAGCCATAGATCTCCATTTAAGTATTACTTTTAAGCAGAAAATGTTTCTTGTAGGTCATAGTATATGCAATTAGGAGGAAAAAAACACAGTTGTTGCTGCCTGTTCTTGAATCTTAACCAGCTAACTTTAATTGTGCAAAGGGTACTTTTTATCTCCAGCCTTTTATCAGATAGCAGGAGATCTTCAATTCAGTAGATCTGTTTGATGTGAATTTGGATACTAGAAAGAAATAATAATAATAGTAGTCAGCTTAAAAAACCTGACTGAAGAGGTCTGCCCGAGCAGTGAACGTGTGGCTGCGTGCAAATTGAAGTTGGGACTTGTGCCTTTTTGAAGAATTGCAAACTTCCCTATAAAGCATTGGAGCTGAATGCCACCAGGCAAGAGTCAGAGCTGATCTTGTTAGTAGTATTAACCAGGACAAACCTTTCTGTTTCAGTGGTTTTTTTCAGTGCCTCTTAGAAGCCAGGGTTAGAGAGTTTAAATTACTCGTGTCTGTTTCGCAACTTAAAAATAAAGGTGAAGGTAAGACAGTAAGGAAAATGTTTAATGTGCTATCTTACCCCAGTACAGAAGGATGTAAAATCATGTATTACCTTCAAGTAAAGCACTTGTAATAGCTACTGGATGTTTTATATAATGCTGTGAATGAATGCAGTTTTAACTGATGTAGCTAAGAAACAGCTTTTGAAGAAATCTGACATGTGAGTTGCTTATATTTATGTTTGGAAGAATTCATTGAGAAGTATTTGTGATGCTCACTGTCGTTGCGGACTCTCCTTTAAAAGCAATGTCTTGACTTTCATCTTTCATATAGTTTGTGAGGGTTCCTTACATGGATTTACTTTTGCTCAAAATCTGACCATAAAAAGGTATGTAGAAACAAAGCTTAGTAGTGTGCTGTTCAAATCCAAAATATATGCTTCCTTTCCAGTAAAAACTTATAATTACATGGGGTGGTAGCTAACTGGAAAGTATTGCAAAACATATGTAAGAATACTGTCGTACAAACTCTAAAACTGACGAATGACTCACTGTGCCAGTGCTATATCAAATTCTATCTATACACAAGGTTTAAATGACAAGTTTACTTTAGGCAGGGAATATGCAATTTTCTTGTACTCTTTCTTCATCTAATGTCAAGTGAGCTTAATGAAATGGTACATGTGGGCATACAGGAGGCACCAGTTGTAGAGCTTTAATGAGCAAAGGGAACAAGCACTGCTTGGCTCTGTCTGTGAAGATGATAGAGATGTAGCTACTCTGTATATTAAAAACCAAGTTCATGGTACTGATGCATGTCTTGAGACATTTGTTTCTTTTAATGTACTTCACCATGATTTGTTTATGTGCATCTGCTAACATTTGTTCTGTTTTTGTTTTCTATAGGAGAGAGTACTTGTGCTTTTAGTAGGTTTTGTAGTCATCTTTACGTATTTGTGTTAGTTGAGTTTCCAACTGGCATTCCAGAATTCTGGCAATATTTTTGTGAATATAAAATTCAGGTCACTACCAAAATGAAAATGGGATGATGTTCGGCACGGGAAAGGGGCCCATGACTGTCGGTTAAAGAGGAAGAGACTGCTTTCTACTGCAACAACGCAGGTTTTACTTGTGCCTTTGACACTGTGATTTATTATGAGAATCTTCATAGAGCTTTGGAGGTCCACCCCCTCCAAACCCAGGACATGTAAACAAGCAGTAATGTCCAGTAGCTGGGAAGCCTCTGCGAGCTGGGAGGAGGGTAGGGAAGATGGTAGAGTGGAGGTATCAGGATGTTGTGCTGTTACCTTGTGTCTCGACTGTATGTCTGTGGATGCCAGGGTGCCTGACGAAACACCCGTGGGGAAGCCTAGTCTGCAAAGCTAAGGAGCCCAGTTATCTACTCAGCCCTAGGTGGAAGCCTTTAAACTCTCACAACCTCTTTTAATTTCTTGTGCAGCTATAATCCATTCTGCCACAAAGCCTTATGCCTTCTGCTCTCTGTAAATAGTTATCTTTCTGGGCTGTGGGGAAGACGTAGTGCACGTCCTTGGTCTTTGTCTTGCATTGTTCATGAGAGCTGTAGTGACCAGCGCCTGCAAGTAGTTTTACTGTTTGCAGGAAGGTCAAAGTCTCCTCGGGCTGTGGAAGGAGGCTAAGGAAGGGAAGCTGGAGCACTTGCTGTTTAATGTCAGTGTGCACACAGTGTATATACACCTGTGCCTTACTGGAAGGAAAAAAAATAAAACAGGCCTTGCTCCTTCAGGGGCCATATTTGAGAACTTTTCTGAAGATAAAAAGTACAGAGGTAAGTTAGGTTTTTTTGGAACAGAGGATGGAAGCAGAGTATGCAAAAAGCCTGACTGAGTGCAAAATTGACAAAAGCATCTCCTAATACCTGGGCTCAGTACTTGGAAGAAGTAGCTGTGTTTGGATGATTTTGTTAAGTGCAATCCACTGTGTAGCTGAAATACAGCAATACCATTAATCCGGCAAGGGATAGGGTAGTCCCACTCTTAGACTTGTCCATCAGAAGACATAGAAGCTTCTAGTTTACAACCTGTCCAAAAGACATTTATTTCTTGGCACAAAATTTCAGCTGCAGCTGGCAAGTGGGTAAGTACTTTCTTTCAGTCTTACTGAGAAAGAGAGGAATTATTTAGGTTGGCACAAGAAGTTTATAGTTCAGAGTTGTCAGACGAAATTGAACAGAGAAAAAATGGGAAGGCTGGGCATGTGGCATTGCTCTTTCAAAAACAGTGCTGAAAATCCCGTCAACACTTGAAACCAAACAAACATGCATGTGCTTGACCATGGTGAGGAATTACGTATTGGCTTCATAGGCCTTGCTTCTGTGTTTTTTTTATGGGTTTTTTTTGTGTTTTTTTTTTTTTTTGCCCCCCCCGCCTTCCTTCAAATGTAGTGTTTGACACTGAATTGAATGTGCGTATACAAAGGTAACATCTGTTCTATTTTGACATCCATATAGCACAGTTGCTTTTTTATCCCTCCAGCGTATGGATTCTTCTCCTGTGTGTCATCCTTGCTGCTGAAGGCAGCCGGACACTTGAGCTTTTAATAATATCTCTTCTTTCTTCAGGAGCAGGAACTTATCCATGGGATGATACTTGATTCTTCAGTTAGATTTCCTCACAAAATGAGATCTTCGAGTGTTTTGGAAAAGCCATTATTTTTCTAGAGGGTTTTGTGAGTAAGGTTGGAAGAGGGATGATTGTGTGGCTTTTCTGCAGGAGTTTTGGTAATTATATCAACAGGTTAGATTTTCTGCACCAACTTAGATGTATTTTGATAGGATCATTAATTGGGAAGGTAAATTGGATCTGAGAAGCATGAAAGAGGCTAGTCTAGTGTTTGGATTTTAGGGTACATATTAAAAAAAAAAATATGTATTTTACCTGGCAGATATTATGTTTCTGATCTTTTATCTTGAAGGACAACCATAGAAGTGATAAAGAGGATCCTTTTGGACACTGTGTTAAGAATGTCTTGAGGTATTGTGTACTTGGAAGACATGAGATGGGGGGGAGAGGAGGAAACGGTGACCTCTTGTTTTTGGTTGGAGTCACTGCCTTTTTATAAAGTACTGTTTTCCTCAATTACAAAGGAGTTATGTTTGTTTATGTCTTATTAAGTAACGTTTGTTTCATGAAATTTGATCAAAGGTTTAGTTGTTGCAGAATCAATAATAATTCTCTTAAAGAAAAACCTGTAATTTATGAACGTACTGTCCATTGTCTTTTAACTACTTGTAATACAAAATTTGCAAGATTGCACAGATTGACTAGGAGATGCACACAAAATCCAATAATACATTTTCTGTGTCAAAGTTCAGTGAAATATGAAACATAAATACCGTAAACAATGACAATTAGCCTCTTAAACCTATGAACTGGAAGGTGTGGAAATAATTTTGTAATATATATTATCATTGGTTTTGTTGAGACTGTTCTTGTGCACCACCAAAATTCCTTTACAGTCTTAATGTATTCTAATATCTGTGTTACGTGGTAAAAAAACAAGGCTTCTAAACTTGTACTGAAACTGAGGAGGAAGCGTGCATTCTTGAACATGCATTTTAGATACTGACTGTCTCCTCACTGTAGCCTTGTTCATGGGTAGCTTCCGATTAATAAAGTGGACACTTGAAGAATTACACCTTGAGAGACAAGTGTTTCAGCAGACTGTAGAGTTATTGCTCTAATTCTGCCTCCTGATGTGAAGGTAGAGCTACAGACTTTTGGAGGAAAGTTTGTCACCTTCAGTATACTTGTGAGATGGAAGTCTGTTGCTAACAGAGTTGCTGCTCTTGTTGATTTCAGTTTTCTGGATCCTGCTACATTTTTGGAGCCTGTAAAACTACACTTTATGCTTTGGGTGTAGTGTTAAGTTAGAGTACCTGTTTGAGGCCTTTTGGCTCAAAAAAAAAAGGCATTTTAGAGAGCCCTTCCATTAACCTAATTTGCTAAGTTTTCTCCAATTGAAGGGGGTTCATTTTAGCACAGGTCAGTAGGTGCCAGATCCACCTCCTTCATGCAGGGAGAGCTCGTGGAAGCCTGTAGCATGACCATGATTTTAGCTGCTTTTTGGGGGCTGATGCGAAGCGTAGTTTTGTTATTCGTATCTGGATTTTGGATAAGACTGAAGCGAGCGTGGGCTCTCACTGCCCCTGCATTTGAGTGGGCAGGTACCGTCCCTCTCACAGAGACGTCTGCCTGCTGGCAGAGAGCATTGCACTTTGTTTTTCTTTCTTTGCTGCTGCCTTCCCTGGCTGTCTGGGTCTGCAGCTGAGGCCGTGATGACAAGGGGCACCTCTCACCTGCGCGCAGGAGAGGTGCACAGAAGTGTAGTGTGTGTGCCTCAGTGCTAAAACTCCAGCAGCTCTTTAGGAGCAAGCTGTTACTTCTGATAATTGTGCTTGGCTCCTACTACGTTTCTTACCTGAAGCTTTTTCTTTGTAAGCAACATAATAATAAAATACTATCTCTGTGCCAGTCTCTTGCTTATGCCTGTGGAAGGAGTAAGGAGCATCATGATTTATAAGAAGGGAGAGTTCTGAAGGGTTACGTGGAAGCAGAGTGTAATGCTCTTCCTTAGTGATCCCCCACCCTGATGTCAGAAAGCTGGGCATCCTTTAAGAACAGTATTTAACTAAAGTGTGATCGAAGGCTTCTTCATTGGCCAAAACCATATAGATAGATGGGAAAATGTTTGTCTTAAAATGACTTGCACGGAATTACTAGGATCAGCAACTTGACTTCAGTGACAAGGAGTGTCTTTAATACACTAAAAATCATAAATTGTGTTTTGTTTGCTGAGATCATTAGGTGTTCAGGGTAGGCAGCATGAATTGTGCGGTGTTAAAGATTACATTGCATACCAGTTATGTTGCTGGAAAGCATTTGTAAATGTAAGCTTAAATTAGAGATGTGTTTTGTGTTGTTTTTTTTTTTTTTTTCCTCCGTATTAAACTTTGAAGAGTTCTGCTTTGAAGACCAGTGAAATTTTGATGCTCTTAAACATTGTCTACAAGGAGCAGGTTGAGGGATCTCCTGACCTCCTGTTTGTCTATTTTTTTTTTTTTTTTTTCCCTTTGAGCTGATACCTCTATTGTATGTTGGTTTTTGATGTTTGAGAAATGCAGACATTCTGGTCTTGGCGCTTAGGTGATAGAATGGGCTGACACAACTGTGCAGGTTATAAATGGAGGATGAGTTCTCAGATATTGGCTTTCTTTATATCTGAAGTGACTTAACAGCCTCTTGGATTCTTGTTGCACAGTGTAATTAAAATAAACACTATAATGCTAATCATTTATGTATTTTTGCCTGTGGGTGAAGTTTTAAATTAGAAGTAGCTATACTTCAGTACTTCAGTGGAAGTGTTGTTTTTTTTTTTTTTTTGTTTTTTTTTTTTTTTTTTTTTATTATTCTAATGTTGCCTGTTTCCAGTCTGGTAATATTTCTGTGAGAGTGCATAAAAAATATTGCTAGGCAGATTTGTTTTTGTTTTTTATTACCTAATTGTATATTCTAGTAACGATGTAATTATTGCTTTTAACAAAAACTGCCTGACTTGAGTGTTTAATTCCATCAGACTCAAGCAGCCACTGATGAGGTGATAAATGATAGGTTATATGTAGAAGTGGATTTGCAATTATTTGCTGCTTTGGGGGGAAAAAGAAAAAAAGATGTTTTGTTTCTGTCCAATGACTAATGTTGAAAATGAAAGCGGCACACCAGATGTTTTTTCTAATGACTGTGGTTCAAGGTCTCTTTCGTACAGAGGAGAGTTTTGACTGAGTTCGTCTCTTGGCTTTGAAGTTTCTCTTGCTTGTTAATGCAGCAGTCCTCTAAATCTTTTGCTCCGTACTTTTCCGCGGATGCGTTTTATGGAAGAGCTCGTTTACCAACCCTTCATGCGTCTCGCAGCTCCCCGTTGATCAGGAGGTGGAGGGGTGACAGCATTTTTACAGTGCAGGCTGAGCACTTCCATTCATTTGTGTTTATATCATAGAATTAAAACAAGAATAAGTGTTTCGCTTTATTTGTTGATGTCTGATTAGGAATTAGTGGAAGAAACTGAATTGCTGGTGTGATTAACGGTAGGTTTTGTTTCTGATGTATGAAAGGACTCATTGTCTAAGGCTTTTCCTCCATCGCTCTCTGCCTAATCCGTCTGAAATTACACTAACAACGGCAGTGCTTGAGGCTCCTTGTCTTGTTTTCCTGTGTACTTAATCATACAGTTGGAAAAATTGCTTCTTCCAAGAGATGGTTGCTTCTTGTGCCGAATCTGCTGTCACATCGTAGGGGCCTTGCTAATAAGATGGACATTAGTTTGGGGGCTCTAGACGGGAGAAGGTGGTTAATCTGAAATCTATAAACTGATCCAATTTATGCTACGTTTGGGTTTTGAGTCTGGGCCTGATGGCTTTGTTAACAATGTCTATCATCTGTGTCTTTGCAGCTGTGACTGAAGGAGGTGAGTTGCCCCGTGCTAACTCTTAATTCCTCCCAAATTTTTGTTAGATCAACTTTCTGTAATTGCTGATATAGTATTTCTGCAGGGAAGAACTTTAAAATTGCTCAGTGTATGTTTTCAAAAGCAATTTTATAAGTTTGAGGTTTGTAGAAGCGAAGACATTTCTAAACTATATAGCAAGAAATTATAGTCGACACGACTGTTCCTCTTTCAGAAAAATGCCAGAAGAAACACAATACCCCACCCCACAAACACTAGCCTTTCTTTTCCTCTGAATCGGGTTGTCATTCCAAGGTCTCAGAGTGATTTAAAAATATAAAATAAACTCCCCTGAGGAATCTATTAAAAATTATTTGGTTCACTGAACATTCAGTACACGTTCAGTCTTGGAATCCATTACGTGCCTGTAGAAAGACTTTAAAAATCCTCTCCGTTGAAGTTGGTCTGAGTTGTGTCCCTTTGGCAGGTGGTCATGAGGGAATGTCATTGCTTTATTTTCAAAACAGAAGTGTGTGGAATTAATATTGATTTTTATTATAGCTGTCTCTTAGTGCCGCTGTATCCAGGGGTCATATGTCGGCTCTGCTTTTGTAGTGGCAGTTTTCCCTGTTCCTTTAGTTGAAGTCTGTAGTTGTGGAGTTCTGGAAATAATTGGGAACCGCTGTTTTTTTTTCCTTTGAATTCAATTTGTAAAGCTTTATTACCTAGAATTAAATGCTTTTCAGGTTGAAATGCTGCATAAATTCTTGTTGAATGGAGACAAATGTTGTGAGAAATCAGTGAAACTAAGCCATATTTTAATCCTAGATTTATTTTTATTTCTGTTGTCATACATTGATAACACTTTGTATCTACTTTGTCCATCTGCATTGGTGTTTTCTTGTTCTGATAATTTTTAATGGTTAAGTTGGGAGAGACGATGTGTGTTAGATTTTCGCTTACAGTGCGGTTGCGTGCTGTTACATGGGTTTTATTTCCAGGTACCTGGTGTAGGTGTTGACGGTTCCCATCTGCACATGCTACCTTTGTGTGCTGAGGAGAATTGTTGTGTTATTCAGCAAAATTATTTATTTTGGAAGAACTTTCCCATGTTTTCAGCTCATAACGGAGAACTGTGACGTCTGCTTTGTTGTTTTTTGTATGCAAATGTTCATAGTTTTTCAGAGCCTAAAGTCAGGTAAGGACTTAAAGAAAAGACAAATAATGGGCAGTCCCTTCAGATATGCAAGTTTATTTGATTAACCCACCTGACCCGAAGCATTTGAGATCAGTTAAATATTTGGACAATCATCAGTCCTGTTTAGTCACATTTCATTAGGTGATGGCCTCTTCCATTTTGAATTTACTCTGTTTTGCTGCTCTTGCCAAGTCTTGTGTGATCTTGAAAGGGAGTTGTGCGTGGGGGGTATGGCAGGTGCTTTTGGGGGTGCTGCTGAACCAGGCTCCTGGGAGGAGCTGGGGATGGATGTACTGCAACAACTTCATCGGCGGTGGGTAGGGGATTGGAGGCAAGGGAGAAAATTGTTAATTGTGGATTGTCAACACCATAAAGGTTAGCTGGTAGATAAAGTTACTAACCTAAGCAGAAATAGTAATGCTGCCCTGAGAAGTGTAAAAGACTTGTCAAAACCTAATCTAATCTCCTGCATTAACTGTACATTGCAATAATGAATAAATGGAATTCCAGCAAGCTGAGATAGTCCAGTTTTAATAACTTCTCAAAAAATCAAAATGAAGTATTGCACTGGAAGAGGCATATCACGGTTATCCAAATTTCTTTCTATAGAATCATTTTAAATTTTATGCGAGCATACACTAATGGCTTAAACTCATTTGTTTCCTTGTCAACAGCTTGACCATTATTTTAATACAAAAGACATGGCTTTTTTTTTTTTTTATCTTGAACCAGTCTTGTTTTTCAATGGGTGTTGCAGCCAGCTGGAATATTGTTTGACTCATTAACTGCTGTGTTTTTGGTGCAATGTCTACTGTAAGAAAATAAAATTTATGTAAAACCAGTGACACTTTCAATTGTTGTATTTGCATTTAGGTTTAGGGGGAAGGGAGCAGGTGTTTATGCTGAAGCACTCAGTCATGCCCTTTTTCTGAAGATATGTGGCAATTCTGTTGCAACTGGGTAAAATTCATATCCTCACCAAAATCTGAGGAAAGTAAGGAGGAAATAGCTGCTGCAATTTTAACTTAATTTTAATTTTTAACATTTCTGGATGCATTGATGAGGCTGTTCTGGTAGATATATGGCTAGTAAGTTTTATGGGAGAAAAAGTTAGTACAAAAAACCCCACAAACATTGTGGGATTCAAATGTGGTTTTTAAGATGCTGATAGTACCTTTTTGTTTATACTGTCAAGAAAAGAACATGATTATAATGTGTTTTCATCATACAGGTTTTAAGTGACTAGGTGGGATTCAGCTCTGAATTCCTGACACTTTAGTGTCCAATTTGTGCATAATTAACTTAGGTCAGTTTTTGGAGACTCAAATGTTTCACAGGAAAATTAACAAGAAATTTGGTGCAATGTACTACTCTTTTCAGTATCCTTTTCTCACCTGAAATTACTGAGTTGTAAATATTTTAAATAGAAAATGGTTCTTAAACTTTGATTCTGAAATGAGCTATGAACAAGTATTCTCCTATATTTGTGGTCTTAAAGTGAAAAATGTTTTGATTAATAGAGCTACTACATTAGTTTTTATGGTAGCTTGCTGTGACATAAATGTAGTTTCTAGGTATGCTTAAAAGGTGTAAGTTTGGCAGACTTTCTGCTATATCTGTTCACATAATTGCTTTATGGGTTTGCATATAATCTCGTTAATTAAATTGTTCTTGCATGATCACTAAAACATCTCTGAATGGGTAAAAGGTGCTTTTTATGGACCAAAGGGTTTGTGGTTTGGTATCAGTTGTGTGGTGGGTGTTGGGTGCTGCTGTTAGGAGGGCAGCGTGATGTTGCTCTGAGCCTGCTGGAGGAAATGCAGTCATCTGAGCCATTGGAAATGAAAACAAAATAGTTTGGCCTAATGTGAAATAACTTGCACTGCTTGGTTTTGCAGTGCTGTCTTTTGTGTGCATCTACGCGAGGAACAAATGTGTTTGCAGGGTGGCTTTCTCCGTTAACGGCGTGATGGAGGGGTTTGTGTTCTCACCTCGGTTGGGGTGCAGAGCTGCCGGAGGGGGTGACACTGGCTGTTTGTCAGGTTGTCACGTTGTCCTCTGATGCTGCAAGACCTTCTCAGATGGGTTGTCTTGATATAACCAGTGTGGGTAAGTGGAAACAAATGACTTCAGAGGAGGTTTAAGGTAAAGGCAAGTGTCACTGTGAAGGTAACTTCAGGAGACCAATCCAGCCTGGCAGCCATGGGCTGAGTTTTCTGAGCACTGGCCGTGACCTTGGATGTGCATGGGTGAGCAGTGAGAGCTACTGACAAGCTACAGAAGTCCTGGGTGGATGTGTGGCCTCTTGCTTTGTTTAATAGTGGATTATTTTTTTTTTCTTTTTTGAGGAGGGACAGAGAAGACGCTGAATGTTCTCAGCTACAACGCTTTTCAGATCCTTATTTGAAAGTGTTTTAAACAAGGGACATCAGTAGCTGAGATACAAAGCAACCTTTTGAAGTTAAAAGTGGGTCTGCATGAAAATGAACTGCTTGTCTGTGAAAAGAGTCAAGTGTGAAAGGATAGGATGGTTTCACTAAATGAATTTGATAGTCTGAATAAGTGTGGTGAGGCAGAGAGGAGAATCTGGAAAGGTCAGGACTGAGCATGTGACTCAAGACAAGGCAGTGGAAAGACATGAAAGGAATTGAGTGGAAATGCCTCGGTTTACATTTTTTTATATCCATAGAAGTGATTTATTTTGGTGAAGGTGGTCATAAAAATGGAACTTTCGAAGCTTGCTGTGGAGAAGGGGGGAATCTGATTCCTTTGGGATCTTGTACCTTTTTCATTCAACTTTTGTGTAGTTTCAAATAGCTAAAAGATCAAAGCCCAAAGGAACTCCTTGTTACATGTGCAGTCCCTTTCGTAGGACTGCTCCATCCTACACACGCTGCAGTTGAGTGCTTTGGCAGCTTCTTGTCCCAAGTAGGGATTTCTTACGATTTGCTGGCTCATTTTCAGTGATCCATGTAACTTGCAGATTTTTAACTCTCAAATAATTTGTGACATGTTTTCTAGATCCCTGTTACTGTTTAGAAGGATGAAGTGTTGCGATATCTGCATTTGGTGTAGGTAAATGTGAGATGAATTTGCATTGGTAGGAAGAAACTGAACTTTCTGTACAAAGTAATGGACTCCAGGTTGACTGTCACCACTTGGGGTGGCATCTTGAGATGGACAGTAGTTCCATCAAACCATCAGTTCTGTGCTTAGTAGTGAATAAAGAAAGCATATAAAATCTTATGAAATGCTATGAAGAGTAAAGAATAAGATACAGAGCGTTATTATGCCATGTCTAAATCCATGGTTTGTCCATACATTAGATACTATGTCATCTCTCTTTCATCTCAAGAAGAATATAGAACATCTAGAAGTGTGGAGAAATGCAACACGAGTCACTAGAGATCTTTAATGGCTTCCATATGACAAACGACTGGGAAAGGGCTGTTTGAAGAAGGATGTGACAGAGGTTTGTGAAATCATGAGTAGCTTGAAGAGGGTTTGGCTATTTTGTCTCCCAGCGTAAGAGCAAGGGAAGGTCAACTAAACTTAGTAGGAGCCAGGTTCAGACCCTGGGAGGAGGAAGTGGTTCTTCACACAGGGTTTGTAAGCCTGTGGAACTCCTGGAAAAGGTCTTCTGTGAACTACTTGGTGGATAAATCGCTCTAGTATAAGGAAGTCCCTATCAGTGAAAGTATTGAAGGCTACAGAGGTGCTTGGGGAAGTGCAGATGTGCTCATCCTATTCTTGCTCTTCTCTAGCCCTGTGCTTACAAGGTTGTGTTGGAGACAGAGTATTAGGGTAGCAGGACCTGTGGTGTGACCCAGTGCATCCATTTTTACACTTGTGTCCTGTGCTTTGCCGTGAACTACATGAACTTTGTGTCTCCAGTTTGCTTAACATAGAGCAAGCCCCCTGCAGTAAAGCCTTTTCCGTGGAACTTACTTTCTTGAGCAAGAGCAATGAATAGATAAGCTGCAGCTGGCAAAAGCTGAAAGCAACAAGGGGGAGTTGCTGCTTTCCCATTCCCAGTTGCTGTGGCTTACCTTATGCTATTTTGGTGTTGGGCCATTTCAGTGAAGCAGCAGAAAAATAACTTAAGGGGGGAGGGGAAGAGCTGAATAGCCTTCTGCTGGTTAGTGGATTAAAGCAGTTCATGGATGCAGCGAATGCCCATGGGAATGGGACTGCACAGTCTGAGAGAAGGCAGCGAGGCATCTTCCTTTTTACCACTAGTAAGCCATGAGATAACTCACATGTCTCAGGGCACAGCCCACCCATCTCCCAGCTGCACAGTCCTCCATTGCTTACAAAGACTTTAGTGATTGATAAAGCAGCTTGTGGAAGGCTACAGCTCAGTATTACAGAAGAGAACTATCAAATTCTGCTGCAGTCTTTACAGTTCTTTGCAAGCTTAAGTAGATCACAAATGGGGCTCATGCAGGGCTCCATGCCAGCATCAGGTAAGTGGCAGCAGTGCCCAAACAGGCATGAGCAGTCCCTTCTGCAGTGGTGGTAACCTCCCTTGCAAAACCAGACTGCTGCTGGTGTAACTGGAGCTGCCTCCCACAATGTGCTGGGAGACTGCAACTCTCCTTCCTGTCCAAACCACCTAAGTGGTGGTGTTACCTGCCCCTGGCGCCTCGGAGTGCTCTGGAGTGAGGAGAGCACCTAAGTGTGCAGGTGGGCAGAAGTTATTTACTCACTTTTGCACTGAGGGAAGGATTAGGAAGTGTTTTCCCAATGCAGCTTGAGAAAGGGAAGGTGGTGGGAATTAGATCTGGAGCAGAGTTTCTCCCTTAGTGTCTGTGGGTGATAGCATGGAGGTGTTGCTTCCCCAGGGAATAGCAGAAAGCTAGTTCTGCTTCTGTGAAAGTGGATTGTTTTCTGTTCTGTTAGAATGAGTGCTTTTGTGTACAAAATGCTGATCAAGGTCTTCACACATTATTAGTGTGTGCAAAAGAGCAATGTTTGCAAATGTGCCCATTTGTTTTAAAACAGACGGATCATGCCTTATGCCTCCTTCGTTTGACATCAGACCCTCAAAAGGCTGTGAAAAGTTGTGATCTTCAGAGCTTTTTATTTTTATTGGATAAGAAGCAAAAAAAAGGCTGCTATATAAAATGAAAGAGAGAGCTGCTTTTAGTTGAAGGGAGTTACCTTGTGAATGTCACAGATACCTATGAGCAGTAATGGTAGAAGATAAAGATTCGTGTTTGAATTCTTCTAAGAGAACTAACACTCCAGACTGGTGGAAAAAATGTGTTTACTTTTAAAAAATATAATACAATATTAATGACTTTCAACTATTCTGCAAATGTCTTCATCTCTCTAGGTAGATCCTTCTACCATACCTATTTCAAAAGAGATTTGCTCTACTGCTTCTCTCTAGTGCTACATGTCAAAATAATTTTTCTCTCATGGACAGGCCAGCAAAATGTCACGTAGACTTTTTACCATTATCATTTTACTGTGAGCAGGTCAGCAGCACTTTATACAGGACTAGAAAATTTCCCTGCTTTTGCAAAGCTGTGTAAAAAGGCATATCTGTGGCCTATTTTTTAACACTTATGTAGTGTTTTAGATTCTCACAAACTTAGGTATTTTTTTTTTTCCCCCCAGAAAGCTTTACAATTCATTTTTAAAACAGTGCTAATTCAGTGTGTCTAACTAGCTGAAGATCATTAATAGCTTCTCTATTCAGTACCGTTGTGCAGTAAAGCTCCTTCTGGAGTGCTGCTATTAAATAATTCACTTATTTTCCTCAATTTTTTCTTCTGGTGGCCTAGCTTTTAAAATCTTTACTAAAATGTTGTTTGAAATCCTAATCTTATTTCTTCCTTAAAGATTAATTCCATTAGTGCATAGTTTATGGAGGAAAATACTCTATTATGGGTGAAACATATGTAACTTTTATGATGGATTTTGAAAACGTCAGTATGAATATAGGCAGGACTGGTGATAGAAGATGATTGTAGAAAAGTAGTATGTTTGGTTTAGCTCTTGGAGTGTATGTGTTAGGGTTGTGGATATTAAGGTAGGTAAAACAGGCTACATAAATGGAAATATATAGAGAGTGACGGAAAATAAAAACATCTTGATGCACATTTTTAAAATTGTTTTGGTCTTAGTCAGAAAAGCTTTCCAAAATTAAAACTATTCAGTGAAGGGAGTGGGTTATACTGTAACAACTACTTATTTTGAGGAGAAATTGCCCCCTAAACTTCTCCCACAGCCACCCTATCAGGAGTTGCTTTTTTCTGGGGATATGGCCTGGAGTCATAGCTGCTTGGGCATCAGTCATTGGTCCTCAACTTGATTTTTACCTGGGATTTGCACTGGCTCATTTCTTCATCTAGGGAACTGGTTTGTGATGAGTGATTTGCAATACAGTCATTTCTTCCACATTACCTGACAGCCTTTTTTATTTTAGTCCTTGGTGCACTGCCAGAAATAACAATTAAATCCAAACCCTTACCTGCATTTTATCGAGGACAGATTTGAACAGATTTCTGATGAGATCTTTGTTTCCTCAGGATCACTGTGGTGTTTTGGATGTTTTCCAGACATGTTTAATGGTCTTCAATCCCTTTTCTCCTGGGGTGCATGGAAGAAACTGTCTTTTCCTTGAGCTTGGTGACTGTTTGCCCGGAGGTGGTTTTCAGCCTGCCAGGACTCTGTGGGTCTGTGCTTGCCCTGTTGTCCTCAGCTCCCACTGGTTATGGTTGCAGGTATCCCCCTCTTCACAATGGTAGGGCATGACTTCGGTCACGCTGTGTCTCTGTGGACCGTTGTGCTCAGGGTTATCCCATGGAGATTGTGGCCTCAAGCAGCAAACTCCTTAGCTGGGAGCTGGGGAGAGGTCTGCACCTGGAGCAGAGTCGTCAATCTTTTCTCCAGATCAGGAGTTGTACCAAGCCACTCTCTGCTCAAGGGCAGGACTGAGTTTTCTTGGAATGTACTGATGGACGTGTTTTCCTTTGTGCTCCTGGTGCTTCAGAGCAGGAGCTGCCTGGTGTACCCGAGATGTCAGGAGGGCTTTCCTTGGCCAGGCAACCAGATTCTGTGGGTGAACCTCAAGACTGGTTGTCCTGGAGTGTAGAGCTCCAGTGCAGTGATACCTGACAGTGCTCTCACTGGACAACAGCACATGCTTAGGGGCTGTGTTGGGAAGCAGCAACCCCAGTGATGTGGTTGGGAGGACATTCTCTCCGCCTGTGCTTTGAGCAGGGGTGTTTCTTGAAGCTCTCACCAGCTGCTCTTCAGCATCACGCTTGCCCCATGCTGGGCATGAAGCTGCTGGACGAGTGCCTTGGCATGAGGCTGCGCTAGGCAGGGCTATGCTGAGTCTTCGTTTCCCTGAAATAACATGACTTCTGGTGCCCTTGCAGTTGTGCATGTGTGTCACATTGCTTGCAGATACCTGCAGTTCAAATGAGCATTTTGACTTCTGCTTAAAGATGGGAACAGAGGTTACTTGCCTGTGAGTGAAGTCCTTGAAGATGTGCAGACCATGAGTGTTTGTTTGCTCTTCTGGGCTTGCTGAGGGGGCCAAAGTTGGAAAGTACTCCGGGCTCAGCCCTTCACACCATGCCTTTGTCCATGTGTGTGTAGAATCAGTGCTGATCAATCTGAGGAGGTCCCTCCTGTTTCCTCTGGAGTGCTTTGTGGTTGCCCAGCTTCTGAGTGTAATTGTGGGCTACACACCTGGTGCCTTGAGTCAGTAGTTAAGTTCTCACCAGTTTCCCATCAGGTATGTGCCTTTCCCTGGTCTGTGGAGTTGCAGCTGCAGTGCTTGGATGTGGGGTTTCATGGCTGCCCCCTTCCACCTGTATTGCTCATTCCAAAGACTATTTGTAGCTGCTCATGATTTGCTTGCGAAGACTGCTGCTGGAAGTGAAACATTGCCCAATTGTATATTTCTTTATTTTAGCTTGGAAAACAGCATTTGACTCATTCACAGCATGATTCAAAATATTTATAGTACTTGAAATGCTTGCAAATACATGTTGCAAGCAACAATATAAGCAATGTCTTAAGCCGTGTGGAGTGGTTTAATCTATCTGAAACCGCTCCCTGGGTAACTTTTTGATCTTATCAATACAGAAGACTGACTCAGGGTAATTCAATCAGTGTTACTAATTTTTAAAGTAATAAAAATATCATTTGATATACCTCCAAATTGGCTAAAATACTTTTGCTGAAACAGAAGTTCTTCAGGTCTCAAACTTCTATAATTCTCTGTAAGTAAATAATAAAATGCTATTTGAATTTTATTTAGGAGCTTTATGTAAGGAATTGAAAGAGATGCCAGGCAAGGTGGACAAGGATCAACTGTGGCTGGGAAGATTTCACTTGAAGAGAAGCTGAACTGTTCTGCATCAAAAAAAAAGGCAAATCAGAAGGGGTATAAGAAGTCTAGAATGTAGTAAATTATTTAGGGAATCTAGGTCAGGAGATTGTTCTTGTGTTGAGACAGAAAGGAAATCTGAAACACTTCAAAATTGTTCAGTTCAAGATGGGTGAAATGAGAATCCTTTTTATGGTGCATGCAGGAAGACTATAGCAAGCGTTTGTATGGAAGGTCAGTTTTTAAAGTTCAGAAGAGGGTTATTTATACAGGTATTGGAGATATTTGTACAGGTATTGGGATTTGTGAAAACATGTAAAGAAGAAACAGAATGCCGCACTCCACCTTTTTTGAGCAATCCCTAACTGTTAAAAAGCTAGAATGAAGCTGTAACTGAACTAGACAGTTTTCTCTTTTGGAGGTTCTTACATCTTCCCCCAAGCCTTGCAGTGTCTCTGTAACAGGTTGGTGGTGTCTGGATGGGCTTCGAGGCTGATCCTGCCTTGCTTGTAGCATCCTCTGAGACTGGACATCATGTGCACCTCTGCAAGATCAGCAAAGTGCACTTCATAGACTACTATGCAAGTCAAAATTAATTAGAGAACATAGGTTTCCTGTGGAAAACTGGCAGATTGTGTCAGCGGTGTCGATTGGCTTCTTATCTGCAGGTATAATTGTAATGGATTTTAATATTTAGTTTAATATTGGTATCTGGTGTCATTTCTGCTGAATTGGTGCAGAGATTGCCATTGACTTCGGTGGACATAGGTCCAGGTCCCTTAGAATCAATCCTGTATCCTGTGTTAACTACTGTATCAAAAGGCCTGTCTACCCTTACTTGATAGTTTTTCACCCTTGAATGAAAATACTTTAAATGATAAGCAACAGTCTTGTGTATTGTTAATCTGGGAGGAATTTACCAATTACCATGATCCCAAAAGTCTGCCCAAAAGTCTTGCCCAGCCAGCAGTATTTTTAGCAGTCTGTCTCTAAAGCAGGTCATAGGAGTTCTTTTTAGCTACAACTTACTACTATAATCTGCTTTGTTTTGGGAACACTTCATTAGTTTCTCAGAACTGGGGCAATGACTGAAGGTCATCTCAGAGGAGAAAACTGGTTTTAAATCTTAAGGTTTAACCTTGAGGAATGTGATGGTGAAAACTAAATGTGCCAGGCAGAACTGAGGTTGCAGTCACCCTGACAAAAACTGTTGGAGTAAGTGATGACTGAACAGAAAGGACAGGAAAAAACAGAGGACTTGAAATCTATGTGGTTGGTACCTCATGTCCATCTTGCAAACCCATGTGTCAGATAATTGGTGTCCCTGATCCACAAATGACAAAATGGAGTTGTACAGATTTACCTTACCTGCAGCAGCTATTAAAAAGTTTGGATGAAAATATATTAAAAAACACAAAACAAAACAAACTTTAACAAAAACCATGTGATTTTTTTGTGATTGCAGGGCAGCAAATTGGTCTTTAAATGGGTGCGTTGGTAGGGGAAAATAAAATCTTTGGTCTCATCCGCAGTTTAAAAAAATAGATTTAGAACTAGTGTATAAACTAATTTTCAGTGGAAACTGGAATGTATCTGGCAAAGTTGCCACCCTTATGTTCGTTCTTCTCCATCTTGTGCAGAAGTAACCTGAAAACCATCTTGTATTTGAGAAAATCACCAGCCACAGGATCACTGGGTTGTGGCACTGTATGTGCCAAACTACTGGCCCAACTTCTGTTGTGTTGCAAGAGGAGTGTTCAGTAAACATCACTTGTCAAAGTTATTTAGAAGTTTCTGGTATTAGTGAGTTCTAAAATCTTAATGTATAAATACGCTTGCAATGTGGTTCTGTGAATAATGTGTGCTCATGAAATGATCTGTGCTGCGGGAAGACAGGCTGGCTGTACAGGTGCCATGGAAAGGAATGGGAAAACGAAGCAGACACAGCAGCACAGATACTCTGGCTTTCAAGTTGCACTCCACATTTTTCCTTTAAAAAACTTAACTGAACTTGGTGTGCTACAGCAACGAAAACCAGAGCCCTCTCCCTATAGAGTTTACATCTAGGTAGATAAAGTCCTGTGGCGTGCCTAATACTAAACCTCTCCGTTTTGAGCAGTTCTTTGGCATTCGTGTTTATTGATATGTATCAGTGTTGGAGCTGTGCAAGGAAAAATGTGGATGTTGCATGGAGAGGACAGATCCTTGATGCTGTAGGAGGAGAAGGTTTTGTGCCTTCTTGTTTTTTCAGCCTTCCTCCCTCCCGGTAATGAGTGAACTTCAAAACCATCCACCTGCTGGGAGGTGGTGTACCACTAAGCTTGAGTGTGTTTGCTTTGTTTTTGTTAAAGAAAACTAGAAAAACATGCTGTGTTAAGATATAACAGTTAATTAAAAAAACTGGAAAACCCCACAAATTTTAACACTGCATGTATGGTATTTCTTTTCTTTACTGTTCATGTGTTCTGCAAACAAGAGGAGGTTGTATCTTCCTGGATACATTTCTGTTATGAAAATTGTGCTTGGAAGAAAATAAATATTTATCTAACGATTTGCTGAGAAATTAATGACCTTCAGCCAACTTGAATGCTACCTGGACTTAATGTTTGGCCCAGCGTAGAGCTGCTTTACATTGTTTATATATTCCTGCCTTGCTGGGTCTGTGCAGAGTTGTTTGCAGAACAAGCCAGTGGTATTTCCTGCGGGAGACCCTTCAGCACGTCTTTAGCTTTCTGCTACTAATCGCATTTGTGGGAGTGAACTCTTCTTAAATGGTCATTTAAGTCTCTCTCGTGAGTCTGGTTGTAATATTTGGGCTTTAGAAAGGCTGTTACAAGGAAGCTTTCAGACACTTACTCCTATTTTCCTTTCTTTTTAAACACGCCCATCTACTACTGCATACTAGTCTGAATAAGACCTGTCTCATCCCAGTGGTATTTGCATCCATTCTAACACTGCAAACTACTGTGTTTTTTTTTTTTTTTAATATTGCTTGCCACCCAAAGTGGGCATGTTTAGCTGTTGCTTCTCTCTTGCTTGATGTGGCTTTTTTTTTTTTTTTGCATGTGCAGCCAAGGTTTCATTAATCTTTCTTGCTAACAGATCACGCTGCAAACCTTGTAAGAATTTCTTGGCTCCTTAGTTTGTCACTCCCACTGAATATTTATTTCACATTATTTTCCTGTTGGATGTCTTCGCTGTACTTTCCCAAGGAGAACCTTATTTTTTAATTGCCTGCTTCTCAACTTTCTCTGTCCTCACTGGGGCTTGCAACTCCTAAGTTTAGTATCATCCACATATTTCAAGAACACAGGTTTTATTCCTGTTCCGCATCATTAACTAAGATTTTTAAGAAAGAGAATATAGAAGAAAATTTCTTGCATCCTTGAGAGATACTTTCAAAGACTCGGTATGTGATTTTAATTCTCTTTTGTTTATGCTCTTTTTGTACAGAGTTCTGTCCGCATCAAAACTGGTTTCTGAAATAATTTTGAAATTGTATCATTTGATACAGTCAAATGCTTTTCTGACATTCACTGTATTTTATCTAATATGTGCCTGCTATCAACAAACTACAAATCTCTAAAGTGATGGGCTGCATCAGATTTTGTGCATACTTTATAAACCCCATTTCTCATTTTTGCTTGAAAGAAGATAATCGTCTTGCAGGAGTCTTGGGGGGCTGGTTTCTCCTATCTTAATAAAACTGTTCTTTCAGGAGAAGTAAAGTTTGCTTGATTATATGATAACAATTTCTATGTGTGTTTTTTCTGTGAAGTTGAGGTCTAAATTTGGCTTTCATCTATAGATATTCCATGTCATAAAGGAATTAGTGGCTATATCTGCTAAGCTTGTTTGCTAATTTGTCTTGACTGGCTCAACTCCTTGGAATAAATGATGTTATGGAGTGGTTGTGATATGTGTGTCTACGTTTCCTAAGGCTTTTACTTGTAATTATTAATGCCCATTTGTAATGGCTATCAATTGGTACTTTACTGAGGTAATACAGATAAAAGCGTGGAACTGCAGTAGTGGGTATTGCCAGGAGTACTTTCTGAGAATAGCTGTCCATCACAATTTTGATTTCTCTGAGCGTGTTTGTTTCATACTGTAGGTGTCTGAAATTTTGAGTTTCTTTCTAGTGCTGTTTATACTTGTTGCAGCTAAGTATCTCCGTGTGTGTGTATATATATTAAAAATGTTTTATAAGTTCATAATTACATTCTAATTGGTCAGCCTTTCCTTTATTTTCCCTTTTAGATTTTAAAAGGTGGTCAGTGTAGCAAGCTACTTGAGTTTTTAATTCCTCCTCCTTCATCATTTATTAATGGTCCCGCCTATCCTTGTAATGACCACAAAGCATTAGCTCATTTGGCTTTTATGCTGTGCTTATCTTTTCTTGCAAGCTGTAACTGGCTGTGTAATTCTTCTTAGGGTGTCCTACTCCTCCTCCTTCTCCAGTACAGAGGCTTATTGAGACACAAATCTTAGCGTAGTCTCCTTGGAGCCCACATTGATCACATCTTGGTTCTTGCATCCTTGCCTTTGAGAAGGCCTGGACTTAATAAACTTCTCGGTTATTTTGTAGATCTCACGAGGTTGTTCCACACTCTTACTCCTTTCTTCTACCGGATCTTACTCTGTTCTTAATGCCACATGGCTTTGGTCCTGAAATGAAAATCCAGGACTTCGATGGACACCTGGAGTGGTTGTTCCCAGTTCATCTGTATCCCAAATCCATATAATTATTTGGTACCAAAACTTTTATTTTCTTGTGTCATCTGCAACTTGTTGGTAGGAATCTGATTCAGGACAGTTTCCTTTCTTGGGAGATCTCTCATAGGTCCGTTAAGTGCCATGCTTTGTGGGCTGTTGCTGCCTAATTTTTTTTGTGTGTGTGAGTTAATCAACAAGTAACCAATCTAGTTGAAGCCCGTCTGAGCGTGGTGTTGTTTGGTCCAGGAATATTTTGTCATCTCCACCACCCAGTCCTGAAGGCCTGTGATGAACATCAGTACTTTCCCTCCTTTTTTCTCCCTACCGTTCATGCCCACCTAGTTCCTGTCTGAAATGCTTTCCTTAAACATACCAAACTTTTTTTGATTACACAATTTTTATTCCTCTGTAGTTGAGTGCAACTGCTTTAGCCTTTGTCTTTTGCAGGTCAGATTTTGTTTGATAGTTAAGTGCTGTAATCTCTCTTATTCATAATATATTTAATCACAATTCTTATTTGTATCATCTCTCTAGATTCTCCTGCTTTCTGGGTTATTTATTATTTTTTTCTGCTTGTGTTTTTCCAGGTTGAAACTTGTACTTTTTTTTTATTTCTTTTCTGCCATAATATATAATCTCATAGTCTCTGATGGTAGCTTTCCATTTTGTAGACTCCCTCAGAAAATGTAATTGTAAGGTTTATTCCCATCTTTATATTAAATAAGATACTTAATACAGCCAGACAAAATTCTAATCCCTCTGGCAATGTACTGAACGTATATGTCGGCATGTAGCATAGCTAACTATTTTAGTCCTTCAGCCATTCTTCAAACCACATCATGGGCTTGGTAGTTACAGTCATGCTTCTTTGGAACTATGTTTTCGGGAGGAGTTTTTCCTCCCTGTTTATGTGCCTACCTGTTTCAAGACTGGGAGTACTTTAGGTGGTGATCTCCACTTCTGCACAAAAATGAACACTTTCTTGCTGTGTGGTGTTTTTTTTTTTTGTGTGTGTGTGATTTGAAGAACAGAGCTTTGTAGCTGAAAGTTTAAAAACTTTGGGTTTCTTTGGCCCAATGTATAGTCCACAGGGACTTCCTGGCTGACCTCACATGCTAAAAATGGCTGTGAACGTTGTGCTGTTCATAGTTACTCTATTTTGGTGGTTGGTTTTCTTTAAGAAAAGCCACCACCCAGTCATGAAAACATAGAAGTGACAAAAGGAAGGGTTGTGACAAATAGGGGAAGGCTGTATTGCCTCTCCTGTGTGAGGATGAACAAGATTCAGTGGCACTGACCTGTTGTGCCCTGGGGAAGCTGGGAAGCTGAGCTTTGCTCTTTCACGAGTGAATGAAAATTAGCATTTTTTTTCTTAAATTAGGAAAAAAAGGAGTTTTTCAGTTAGATGAGATGGACCTCAGACTAACTGCATAAAAAATTATGCCATGCATTAATCCTGAAAATTTAATATTATTTTTTTTTTCAAGCATTGTATTTTTACTTTCAGTACTTAAAAAATAATCAAATTGCTGAACTTGGGAAGTTGTGTGTTTATTGCCAGGATTTAGAGTTAGTAGAAATGTTAAGTCAGCTGTAGCTCATTCTACAGCTGCAGACAAAACAGTATTGCCCTAGTTTACTTAGCAAATTCCATTTGTGGCCTCATTCATACACTGTTAAGCAACTGAAAGATTTATTTTTCTTGTATGAGATGGAAAGTTCATTTTCTACTGTATATGAACAAAAATTTCATGAAAGATACTGAGACTGTTTTGACGTATGGTAGATAGATCTTTAGTTTAAATCTGATGGATTTAAAATGGAAAAATATGTTCACATAAACCTTTTCCATTTCAAGTGAACATTCTGAAAGACTTAAATATTTTAAAAGTCACTGTTGCATACTTTTGAGCTCAGTTTCCATCCAAATTCAACTGGAACAAGTCAAAAGAAAATAATGTAGTTAGTAAACAAGAAAGGGACATCATGCTTGATGACAGATGTAAAACTAAAAATGAAAAGTGTGTGTGCATATATATATGTACATGCATGTACGTATACATGAACAGGTAACACAATTTATGTAGATACTGTAACCATATAGCTACTTATTTTAAAGTGCGAAGTGTAGATTTAGAAGCAAAATAATTTTCACTGGTATCAAGCAATCAATAAGGAACAGCATTTCTTTGGGAAAACAGCTTGAAAGCATAAAAGCAGACACAAATTAAAACTGGTTATTTAAATCATGGAAGGGAAATCCATTCTTTTTGTCACCTTTTTAAAAAACCCAATCATGTATATACTGTTGAAGTAAATGTTACAAAGTATTGATCGGCAGTTTTTTCTGTAGGTGTTTGGTATGGAAAATCTGGTCAAAAGGTGAAGAATGGATCTGGTGTCATACTTGAGATTGGGGTTATGTTTTGTGGTTTATCATCACTGAAAATGTGTTCTCTATCATTTGCTGCTTAGATAATGTTTGCATTTCAGCAGTCATATGGAAAGGATTTACCTCTTGAAATGATTTAGCCAGTTTGCAATGGATAGCTTATATACTGATACAAAGCCCAGGCAGGAGGGGTAATTTAGGCATGGCAGAAAACTTTGTTAGAAAGCCTGATTGGTAAGGGAGATTTTGGTATGGAAGAAAACTTTACATTACCTGCAAACATTTAGCGCTCTGCTTGAATGTAAATGCATATAATGTATGCAGGACCATGCCATGTAAGCATTTCAGAGAGAAGCTCCAAGTGTTGGTTCACTTATGTTTACTGTGGGCTTGTGTGGCGGATGCTATCTGGAAGGCTTACAAAAGGACATAATTTGGAAATTTTGCCTTGGTTTTAATTAACCAGAGCTTTCCCCTTATCTACAACTGTTGTTTAGCTGCTTCAAGGAGGGCTTCCTTGCAGTCGTCAGTCCATGTTGTCAAGTTGTGCAGAAACTGAAGCTTCGGCTCGCCGCGTTGCGCAATAGTGATGGTGAAGCAGGTGCAGAAGTGTTGATGAAGAACTCGCACTACGGGCAACATGGCCAGTGGCCCTGGCCGTGCGTGCTGCTGAGCGTCTGCAAAACTCGCGGTGGTAGTGTGTTACTGGGTGTTAGACATGTAGCTAATGTGTGCACTGACACGCAGCTAACACACGTGTTACGGAACATGAGACTATAAAGCTGAGTGACTCTGAGCTCCTGCAGCCAGGGTAGCAAATCACAAGTTTTGTGAACTGAGGGGCAAACCAGATGGCACTAGGCAAATAGTATGAACACAGCAAACATTTTCTGTCTCGTCTAGATAGCTCATCTCTCTTAAAATAATTGCTGTGTTGATTTTTTTTTGGTATGAATTTTTGTAGCATAGCCAGTTAGAACATGTGCCCACCAATGCTGTGAATGAACATCGTATACCTGATAAGTTATGTAGTGATATTTAACATTTGTGACTTATATTGCCTAGGAACGTGGCACAGTTTCTGGAGTTTGAAGTGCTGTGGATTTGTCTTGTTAAAGTGCAGCTTGTGGTTTAAGTGTCCACCTTTCACCTGCAACCCACAGTGAAATGCTTCTTCCCTCCTCCCCTTCCTGTCCCCCGTGTTGCATCTGTAAAAGAAAATGCCTGACAAAGGAAGGCATGTTTCAATTGTACCTTAGTTTTGTGGTCTATAACCTTCATCTGTTCTGTGATTGTAGAGATTTGGGGACAAGGAATTCTTGGGGAGAGTAAATCTTCAGTTTTCTTTTTCTAAGCTGGAAAAAAAATTACATTTTTGAGTATTTTCCAGTCCAGTAACTCGGAAGGATTAACTTTGCACTCTAATAAACAAAACAGCCAAGCAGGTTTTGTCCAAATGTTTCTTTACCAGACTTAAATCCTAATACTGAACTAAAATCTCACAGGCTTGTAGTAAAATTGTTCCAGACTAAAACTTGGCAAAGTAAGAAAATCTCTGAAAGCAGGGTTCACAATGGAAACGCTGATGCAAGCATAACTGGAGCATTGCAAACACGACGCCATAAGAACAGCTTTGCATATTGCTCATGAATAGCTCAGAGGTAAAAGGATTAACACTTCTTAATAGTGCTTTGAATCTGCTAGACTTTTTGCTTGCTGGACTCAACACAGATATTCTGTAGTGTGCATAGGCTTCGTATATTAGCCTTTTATTCTGATCCTTTCTCCTCTCACCAGCTGAGAGTCCTTTATTTCTGCAAACAGAAGCCTTTGTTACCTCAAATTTCCTGCATCACCTATCGGGATCTGTCAGGAGACAGAAATTAATACCAGAAATAACAATTTGAGCTCAGTGTGTAGCTATTTAATTTGCAGACTAAAGGAACTCCTGCACATTTCGTGTTGGAAGAGGAGGAGGAATGGGACTATCCATGAGGGAGAAGAGGGGCTGGTTCTCTTTTAAAATAGTGTGCACACTCCAGTACTGAGGTAAAAAGCCCCATTAAAAAAAAATAAAATCCTGAAAATTAAGTGCGTCCTATTTTGATGGTGTTACTGAATCTGTGTCTGCAGATATTTGGGTTTCTTTTTGGTTGTAGCTAAAGAATTCTGATGTGAGCATGTGTTTGTGTACACTCTATAAATGTTGATAGGTTTCTGGGCTTCTCCCTTGGAAGATTTTCATCAAATAAAACTTGCTTCCACCTCAGACCTTTTGTTTAGAAATGGTTACCCATTCCTGTGAAAATGAGAGTGAAGAAAATCTTGAGGATCATCTTAATCAATTCAGGGTTGTGTGTGAGTGTATATGTGTATATATGTAAGCGCACACATATACACAGATATATAAATATCCTATTGCTGTTGCCATAGTCACTCTCTCGCTGGTCTTTATACCAGTAACTGTGCAGGGAGGTGTCAGCAAAACATGATGTATTTTAAATATAATCTGAAACACCATCCAGAAGCAGATCAGATGTTTATTAAAGGTACCTTTCTTCTGCCAAGATTTCACTTAATTTGTTTTCTCACAAAAGGGAACAAACTTGAAATACTTCACTGTTTAAGCAAATAATATTTTATAAAAAGGGTAATATGCATGATTAAAGATAAAATACAAGGGCTCTGGCTGGTGATTATTTATAACAGGCATGGCCCTCAGACAGCAATGGTAAGAAAAGTGGGAATATAGTAACTGTTAATCCACTTGACAACCGATAGCAATAGAAATTATGTTGGCAAGAAAATAGAGAGAGGTCTTGTACAAACATGACATTATTATTTTCTTTGATTTCTTTTTTCTTTGATTTTTCTTAATAAAACTAAGATAAGTATGTATATAGATCAAAGTATTTTGAATCATATACCAAAAAAACCTGTAGTCATGATTGCTGTAATTCATGTTGTTGGTACACCTTGCTGTTTCAGAATGTATGGTCTTGGTCATTTATTACTGGTGGGTGTCAGAGATTTTGATGTTGTTAATGCATTTGAGTGTGCTGCAGTACATGCCATGTGTGGTGCTGTATATGTAAAAACTAAGGACATCACGGTAGTCTCTAATTTCTTTAGCTTTGAAAATTGCCAAATAAAAGAATAAGCAAGAAATATACATAGTTAAAATTCACAATGGAAAGGAAGATCCTTTAGGAAGATTTGAGTTGGTCTGGATGGTTATTAAAGTTGCTGGTTAATATTTTTAATATAACTTCTGAAGCAGCTTTTATCAAAAGATCTAGGTGCATATTACAGACTAGTTTAGACTCATAACATCCCCTGTGGCGAGCTGGGCAAGTATTTTCAAGAAACTGGTGTCCAGAGATGCTCGCCATGTTTGTCAGTGCTAATTTGGAAAGCTGGGTCTTGTTTATGCTTGAAGTGAATGCAGATTAAGGTAGGGTGTAAGCACAGTAGTCGTTTCTGATTAATTAAATGTGCAGAAACTCTTTCTTTGGAACAAGAGTGTCTTGTTTCTGGTTAGAATATCCGCTTTGAAATGGCACTCATTACAGAAAACTGCCCACTCGTGGCTTTAATAAAGAGTTATTGTGTGAGCAGGAAGGTCCTTATTGTTGAAGCCGGGGAAACAAAATGTGGGGTTTCTTGCTCTTGGTCCTTTGTCCTGTCTGCTGGACCAGTTGGTCCAACAAGTGGTCAGACAGCCCTGGGGGATCAGTGGCCGCAAGCGACAGGAACGGAGGGTCACCGGTTCTTACAGCGCTTGGCAGGCGGCCCGTCCGGAGCCCGGGAGGTGCGGCGCCCCGCTGGTGCTTCTCAGTTGCTATGTGATCAAACCCCTAACAAAAACTAAAGTGACTACATTTTGCATTGGATGACATAAAATGTTGCAAGGTAGACAAGTCTGTATTTTGTAGTTGCTGTAGTGAAACCCTACTGCAGCTCTAACCTTTCTGTGAAAGCTGAGGAGACTTCCCAGCTGTTTCTCTGCGCTTCAGTACTTTGGTAGGCTAGTGAGTTAATGTTGCTGTTGGTTAGAGAATTATTTTCCTCGTGTTTCTGACTGGTTGTTTAATGTAGCCAAAAGGCTTTTTCTGTTTCTGGGTGGAATTTCGCAGCCCTGAAACACAGCCCTTTCAGATTGCCTGAAAAGACGTGCAATTATTGCTTTTATGTGAAGAAGTTGCACAAGTCCTTGTCTGTCCAGGTGTCTACCTGAGTACTTAGTTACAGCAGCAATATAAGCTGTTACAAGAGACTTTCAGTTATTGATAGATTTTTATTCTTTGTAAATTTCTGTGGAGGTAGAACAGTAAAAGCCCCGCTTCTTATACATGGAAACAGGGAATCTGGTGGATTAAATAACTTGACATTGAGTTTTCAGCTGAGCTGAGAATGAAACCAAGGTCTCTAAAATATCTGCCTCGTACTAGGTATGTTATTTTCTTTCTTGCTAATTAGTGTAAAGCAATTTATTGGTGTGGATACATCCAATTTGTATTTATTTTGCCTTATTTGGAAAAGATTTGACTTAGTGTGGGGCATGATTGATCTGCACAGAATTGGGTTGATTTGCATGAGCATATGGAGGTCCTCTCCTAAACGTGTCTGCAGTCACTACGTGGAACAGGAGAACCTTCTGTCTGCGTGGTTGGTTGATCAAGTGTGTTAAATGTCTCTTTATAAAAAACACCCAACAAACAAAAACAGCCTAACCCAGAACTTTTTCCCCTTCTTTCAGTAGTTTTCTCCTTCAGTTTTGCTGGCAGATCTGCTGATTTGAGTGTTGTCAATCTGAACTGACATGGGGGAGGCTCATAAGAACCTCCATTGACACACAAATTGAAGGAACACCTCTCACAGTGATGTTTTGGGGTAGGCTGGAGGGGTAGTAACACCATCCCTGGTGCAGCCGTTACTGGGATGTAGCCTAAGACCATTACTGTGGCACCAGGAAGACAATGGAAATAGGGAGAGCAGTGAGATATTTGGATGTCCAAAGATAGGCAAGTAAAACACTTTAGTACCTTATAAATCAGCACTTTCTTGGTTTCCTGGACCCTATGAATGACAGCTCAAATCTGTCTCTGGTGAAAGAGCTGTAAGACTTGTGGAAAGAAATGCAGAATGATTGGTTCTCAGTCTTCTGATCGAGTGTCTGATGTTTCCTAGAGCAAAGGAGGGATGCCAACAGCACGGGCCCTGCTGATTTGCTGCCCCTTGCTGCTGCGGGTTTGGCTTCCTTGGCATATAGAATGACAGTGTGCCAGCACAGTGCTGCTTCTAGGCAAAAGCAGCCCCTCTGCCCACCTTGTGAGCAACGTAAGATCAGCACTGTATGTCAGTGACCATGGGTTGGACACGTTGGTCACAGATTTTGGTGATGTCAACTGCTATAGCAATTGACCTGAAATGTCTTACTTGAGTTTCCAACTGTCTGTATAATGGGGAGAGTAAAACTGATGTGATGTATTTTAATGTTAATTTTAAGGAAGCATTCTTTAAGTGTAAAGTAATTCATAATTCATCGGGGATAAGTGAATGTCTTGCTTCTCTGTTCTGAAGTAGGCATTTGCTTGTTCATGCTGTGGTCTGTTTGCTTGCGGTCTTTAGTGCTTGTTTGATCACTTCAGCAGCTCATGAGAGCACCCTTATAATACAGGAAAAAAGGCCAGTTTGAGGAGCCCTTGTATAATGTAAAATATTATGACTAGAAGATACTACACAGCTCTTTGTCCTTACAAAATCCTGCAAAACTATTTCCAAGGGTGTCCATGCAGCAGGATCAGTGGCAGCTTATGTGCAAATGGAAATGTCTTTTCCTTCACTGACGTTCTGCTTGGAAGGCACCGCGTCTCTTGGGCAGTACTTGGCGCGATGCTGGTGTCTCCAGTAAATCTGGGAGGTTTACAGTCTCAAGTGTGGAATGAGAATTATGTTTTGAAAGTTTTCCACAATGTTTTTCGTGTGATTCCCAAACACAGCTGAGGATTTTACATGGGTTCCTGGGAACCTTTTTTTTTTTTTTTTTTTGAAAGTAGTCTAGCTCTTTTTATTTAAGGAATAAGCTACCTCTGCTCCCCAGGCAAGTTAGGGTTCCTGGGTTTCCGTTTCAAGGCTGCAGCTGGGTTAAGACTTGTCTGTGTTGACCAGGGGAGTGTTCTGGAGTAGCTCTTCGTGGTAAAAGTCCCTATTGTGGGATAATTAGCGTGCTTGCAAAGTGGAGCTGGTAAAACTAACTGTTGCTGTGGAATAGTGTGTCCACTGGAGGAGCAGTCCCAGTTGTTTTCCACCAGGTTTCTTGCAGCAAAAGCCTGTCCGGTGACCTTTAGGTTGCTGAGGTGGAGGTAGTTTTTTCCTTCCATCTTCATTGCTGTGGGCTACTCTCTCTAATTGAATTCTCTTTTCACTGCCACACATTGCTTAACAATATCTATAGGATGTGCTACTAATTGCATGTTTTCACAATTAGCATAATTGAAAGCAAAAGTTTCCAACTTAATACATTACAGCTTCTCCTGTGTAATGTTTTTTCATGCTGATGTTACGTTTAAGGAGTGCAGTGAAGCCAGTTTGATACTTGGGAGAAGCTGAAAGTCCAGGTGGCTAGGCATCTCATGTTATAATTTCATGTTCATGGAAGGCCTTGGGTACACAGAAGATGAATGTAGAAAACCAATTTTAGAGAGGTGAGATGCTAAGTGTTCTCTGGTAACATTGCTTTTCACAGTGCAGGTAGTCTGGTTTTATTTGGTCAATTGGAGATAATCAGGGGAACACGTGACCATTAAAGAGTAAAACATCATGGGTTCTGGGGTCTTCTGACCCAAAAGTGAAGAAGCCCATCCAGAGCAATAGGGAAGGGCAGTCTGGATTGGAAAGGTTAAAATCATGATCTCCTGGGCTTTTTTCCACATTAAATGGTGTCTCTGTTTCAAGAGGTATTTTGTTGTCATTGGTTTAGAAATCAGTGAGGTCAGAGCTGTAGTGAATTTCAGAGGATAGTTTCTGCTATCTTCCTCTGCCAAGTCTTAGCGAAAGAAAGCACAGTCTCTTCTTGTCTTTCATCCTGTGTTCGACTCTTTCAGAGGAAAGACTTGCTCAACCAACAGAGTACATCACATGGGTTGCAGTTGCTGGGAGATGAGATTTGTGAAGATATCTTGTGTGGCAAGAAATGTAGGTATAGCCTCGTAGTGTTGTGACTGATAACAGAGAATCAGATAATGGCTGCTAAACTGAATAACAAGCAGGCTTAGCTGACTTTCACTTCTTATGTGTTGAAAAAAGTTGAAGTGGAAGAGAAAGAAGATTGTTTGGTCCCATTCCTCTCCATTGCTTTTTGCATTCCTCTTTCTTCTGTAGAACCTCTACAGACACCTTGGGGCCATGAGTCAGTCTGTGTTGGGGTGATAAGTAACTCCAGGGTAAGAATTATTCTGGGTTAGATTGAAGTTCAGGGAAAATGTTTTAATATTTCTCTCTATAGCTGCCTGGTTGTTTCTTGCTGGTCTTGCTCTTGCAGATTCAGATACCTGCTGTTTGGTTGATGCTTTGTCTAATCTTGGATCTTACTTCTCACTTCATGACTTGCCATCTCAGATTGGGTTTTTATATGCCCTTAGTTCTCTCAAAAGACTCTCAACTGTCGTGTTGCATTTGCTGGTGTGAAAGCAGCAGGACTTGAAAAGGTTCATGTGATGCTGTTGAGAATTCGTCATCTTTACCATGAGGATGTCAGGCTGTCCAGGAGGTGGGCCATCCCATGGCAATCTGTTTGCCCAAGCATAAGTCTGTTGCCTTTGTGGTAAGATAGATATCCCCCCCACAAGCCCTTAACATAAATGTTTATGCTGTGTGAAAGGTGCAGGTTCACACATGCTTTGATAAGCCTGGGCAGAGCCATTGCTGTTGTACTTGTCTGATGGTAACTGCTTCTCTATAAAAGGACCTCACTGTGCTAATCTTCTTGTATTGTAGCACCTGTCACCTACCAGGTAGGTGTTAAATACTGCATTCAGAGGGGATTATCACCAGCTCTTCTGCTCTGGCTATAGAAAAGGAGGATGAGATATTTCAGCTGTTCTATAAGGGAGGAGTAAAGGGGAACCCACTAACATGGTTGTAAAGGTCAGGAACAGCACTTTGGGAATCCTTTGGGATGTATCATTAATCCCTACATTTGGGATTTCATATTTGAGATAGATTTTGATGTAGAACTCACAAGCTGGAGATGTGCGGTTCGATGTTATATCACTTGAATTGATGTAGGCTGTTCATCATTGCTATCTAAAAAGCCAGTGTGTGGACATACGACAGTGTTGTTGTATCAACATGAATTGTTCTGCTAGGCTGTGGGAGTTGTGTACTTTTTTTTTAAGGTATGTAGTTGTAGACTGGACCACTGGATGACATGGTTGAAATTCTGCTCTTGTGTGACTCTTACCTGATTGCTGATGTTTCTGTGTGTACAGTAATTTCTTGAATTATTTGGGAAGCTCATTTTGTGGAGCATAGTAAAGCAACAACTTGAGTGTTAACAGAAGTCTGGAGTGTTAAGTGTGTGTGGAATTTGCTGCTACTGTAATATATTTCAAAGCTATGTTTAAAAAAAAAACACCCCAAAACAAACAGCAGGAAACACGGATTTCTATCATGGATTTATTCAGCCTGAGACAAACTCTCCAGCAAGCTGTGCTTGATCTAAGGCTGTTTTATACAAACTGAGTATTTTGTAGCTGTGTCATCTTGCGAGTTATAGGCAATACAAATTAAAAGTTACTTCTGGTGTGGCTCCAGCATACAACTCGGCTGGTGATGTACTGGAGAGCAACTAAAGTGAAAGGGCTGATTTGCCCACAGCTTCTTTTTTCCAACAGTATGGCCAGTGCTTATCCCTGAGAGCAGTCCTGGCCTCTGAATTGCAGTACCAGTAGACATGTGTTGCCCATGCAGTGATGAGGAAAACAAGGGTAATACGTGCTGCAGGGTGTTTCCTATGCATCTGCCCAGTTTTATTTTTACATGATATATTTATACACATGTGCTATCTTCCCAGTTTAGCTCGAATGCCCTCTAATTCTGAGTATGCAGTTACAAAGAAAGCAAAAATCGACGTAGAGGGAAGAACAAGGACCTTTAAAGCTTTGGAGAATATAAGAAATTCCCAAATCTTCAAGTGCTTTGCATGTTTAAATGAATTAGTGCTCCCTATAAAAGTGTTCCTGCTGATAAGTAGAAAATAAAACTCTGGCTTGAGAACTGTAGCAAAATACAAGGAGACTCAAGCTGTCTGATTGTAGGCTTTAAATATCCAGAATGATTCATCCTGCTTTTTTGTTGTCCAAACCTGTAGTTAAAAATTACCGTATACTTTAAGTAAATTGAAGAAGGGTTACCACAGAAATGTGAGAATAAACTTGAATGACAAAACATCAAATTATTTTCAATTCCTCCTTTATAAGACTGCTCTTACAGTCAAAGAATAATTATTAGTGACCTGCAGTGCTATCCAGAAGGAGTTTGTAATTTTCAGTTGAGTCGACACTGAGGATTTAGCAGCTGCCTATGTATGAAGAGTGGGCGACATAAGCAAATTTGTGAGAATTGGCAGACTGTGGCTTGGATGGCTACTTATTAGATGAAGACTGGAGCGCACAAGACAGTCTAAACAGACTGCTGATAAATTAGGATGTACCTACTAAGTAGACTGCAAAGAGAAATGACAGTATAACAAGTCTAGGCACTTGTATCTCAGTTCTTCTTAACTGGTGATTAGCGATGAGCTTAGCCTTTTTATATCATCTTCCTCAACATACGGCTTTTGTTGTCTTTCAGCCTTTGCTTGCTGAAAAGTAGAGACAGATGGGAGATACAATAGCCCTTCAGTCTGACTGAGGAAAGATAAGAGAATTAGGTCTCAAACCTGAAAGTAATCTTGTAATACTGCATCATCATCATCTGGTACGTAGCTGCGGCATTCGCTCTGGTATCAAAAGCCCAAGCACTTTTGGTCAGCATGGAGGAATGCCTGGGGCACACCAATTCCTGGGTAGCTGAGAGCAGCACTTTCTTCTGCTTGAACTGTCTGGAAGGAGTGAAATTCAGAACAACCCCCCTCTTCCCTCTTCCATCCTGTCCTGATTACAGACAAGATGGGAGCTCATGGGTATTATGGAAGATCTCCTCTTAGATGGAGCATCTTGAACAATGTGACCTTTTCTGATCTCCCAAAGGCTGGAGAAAAGGAAAAGAGATGAGAGGACCTGCAGGGCTAGTTGTGTTTTGGTGTATGAAAGAAAGCATTAGCCGCCAAGGAGGGAGGGGATTATGCAGGTTTGTCTCTATGGTGTAAGAGGACGAGAAAAGCTTCAGCATGCGACTTGTACCTTCATGGACTCATTTTTAGCCTCTCATGTAAAAGTAATTCCCCTGTTGCAACTTCATAACTTAAGAGTTGACCTTGGGCATCAGTTGTGACTCTTCTGTAGGACAGCTAGCTTGTTTTCATTCACCACCCTGTATGCCTCAGTGGTGACCTCAGCCACAGGTCTGTGGTTTGGTAGGTCTGGGTGCTCCATGGGCAAGTGACAGCTTCTCTCTTCCCTCCGCAAGCAAGCAGGGGATGTCAAAGAGCTCTCCATCTTGTGTTTGGTGTCTTAGCTTTTTCCCCATCTCCCTTCAAAACTAGAGAGTTTGTGTTTTGCAGTCTTGTCATATGAAATCCGTATATACGTCTCTGCTAGTAAGCAAAAACTATTTTGACACCTCTTTTGTCTTTCTCAGGATGAGGTGACTGGAGTGAGGGAACTTTAAAAGACCAGTGCTGTAGTTTATTCGGCAGCATTGCTTCTGTGTTTGCACCTCGTTCACTGTGAGCAGATGTCTGGGGAGCTGCTTTGACCTTGCTTTTGGGTGACTTATAAATAGGGAATGGAAATAAATTATTTCTTCTTTTGTCATTGTAAGTGAGACATTAAACAGGGAGTCTACAGTTTCTGAGGAATCTAGTGATGGGTGAACAATAAAAGGAAAAACAAGGGGAGAAGAGATTAGGAACAGGGAATGTTACTTGGGTAAGGGTTTTGGATTGGAGCAGCAAAATGAACCTAACATATTTTTTAATGAAAAAATATGTTTATGATGACAAGATGATCCTTAGATTTCTGTGGAGTGATCCATGAGTCAGAAATGGCTGGCACCTAGAGAAGCACACTCTGCTCATCTCCTACCCTGCTCTCCTATTTTCTTCTCTCTTTAAATGACCATGCTGTGGATTGAGAGATGAATTTGAGGAGCCCTCAGTCCAGTTCTTAAACAGGGCACCTATTGACCTTTATGTTTCAGCTCTTCGGGTGAACGTTAACTTATCTCCTACTTTCTGAGTTTTCACACTCAGCCAAGGCACAAAGAATTGAATAACCCTTGAAGAATGAACTTCTTTGTTGCCCACTGAGGCATAGCTGTGGCATTGTTTTCATCATGGGCAGGACAGTGAGTAATAGCGTCACAGCTGCTTCACTGAGCGCTGTGCTGGAGGATGCCTTAGTCTCCTTGGAGTTTTCTTTCCAAAATCACTCACATGTGGAAAAAGATGAAATACATTTGTAAGCAAGACTTCATTATTTTTTTGTAAATGTAAGAAAACTGAGAGTTGTACTGTGGGGAAAAAAAATGTTCTCAGACTTCACTCTGTAGAAATTTGAAGGTATGGGGCAAGGTGTCAGCACTAACTTGTTTCAAAATGTGGACACAGCTTTCTTCTCGTCCTGTGTTCTGCATCTGGTATTACTAGTCTGGGCAGAACTTTATCTTTGTTGATCAAGGAGACTGCCCTTGCCCAGGCAGCATTTAGCACCGTTCCATCCTCAAAGCCCAACAAGGAGTAAGTAGACTGTTCATTGCATAGTCTCAAAGCATTTACCTTGCAGCATTTCACTTTTATGTTTGATTTAGTAGCACCAACTACCTTTAAAAATGTTTTTGCATTGCTCTCAACTCAGTCTGCCAAGAACTTTTGTCCAGTAGAGTTTAAGATACTTTTTAAGTGTAATTTAGACATAATTATCTCACCAAGATTATATCTATTGAGAGCAAGACTGTATTCATCAAGGACTCATTTTAAAATATTTTCTCAAGTGGATTCTTCTCTGTTTTGCCAGACCCAGTTTTATATGATGAAAGTGATAAGCCTTCAGTGTCTTTATACAATAGTCCACTGATTATCAGTGTGGTCAGCAGTGATCAAAAAAGAAAATGATTTTATGAATGAATATGAGGTGAATAGAAAATAAAATGAAGGCATAATTGCATTGTTCTCTTAGACTGTGGTGTGTCTTACGCCCTGAATGATGGTCAGTTTTTAGTCCTCTGTCTAGGAAAGAACATAGTAGAACTTACAATTTCAGAGAAATACAGCAAGGATGACCAGCTGTCTTCCCAGATCTTCAACAGAGAACCACCTAGGGGCAAGGGAGATCCATGTTAATCTTGACAAAAGTCCTAATGGAGAGAGGTGTAAGAAGTGGGGAGACTCATTTTCTCTTCCCCATGTGAGGATTGAAGGTCACCACCAGGTTTAAGATGAAATACTTCATCCTATGTGTAGCTTAAGCTGTGAAACACATTGATGCAGGAAGTCTTTGGTGCCCAAAGTTGAGAGAAGTTCAAAATGTGACTGGACAGGTTTATGATGAAAAAAATCTTGCAGCTACAAAGGAGCAAGTTCTGACTGAGAATATAATATGGCTCTGCTAGTTGCTTAGTGATTAAAAAATTGATAAAAATTATTAAAAAAATTGGTTACAGGAGTAATTGCTGTAGGTGCTTTTCATGTTTTTTTTACCCAGACAGATTTGGGACCCTGCTTTTGAAGACAGTTTGCAGGTGTGCATATGTTAGTAGAGCTACCTCATCTATCTAATTTCATGCCCATGATTTTTTTTTGGTGAAATACCTCGAGTTACCAGGTACTAGCAAGGAGCTGTGTTTGCTTTTGTGTGTGACATAGGTGATGCTGTGGATTTTGACTATTCTGGTGAACTTGATCCAGAAAAGAGACGTAATGGGATATGACACATTGTTTTAAACATTCTGGGCTCATGAAACAGTCTGTCCCAGCCATAATTTCGGATACAAAATCAGAGTCTAATATTATACAGTGCATACTACTTTATGTCAGAAAAGACTGTTTTAAATTTTCCTACAAATAATTAATTGGAAAGCAACCTTTTCAGTATAAATTGTTTGTTTTTGAGCCTTTTAAGAAAAAGATTGTTCTACCATTCCTTGTCTTGTCTTTCTTCAAAAAAGCCTAATATGAAAGGAGACCAACAGAAGGGTACTTTTTTGCTGTCAGTTAAGTGACCTATCTTAACAAGACTTGATGGCCACAGTGTGAATGCCAGTGTTTTTTTAACATAAAGCATTTGACATCCATCAGCATTGTCATAACATGCTGCTATTGCCACATTGGATTTGGAAGATGAATGCTACTAGTAATTTGCAGAGCATCATTTAATCATCTTTGTCAAGTAACGGATTTGTTATTGATTTCAGGCTCCTAGTTAGCTTAGAGAATTGTATCTTAATTTGCTTCGCCCTTCTTCCCCAGAGGATGTAGTGCCATACTGCAAGTTTTGTAAACCAACTATATTAGAAGAACAGGGCTGAAAATTCAAGCATTCAATTCAAGCACTGAGAACTTAATCACAAGTATCATCTGGTTTATTCACTTATTGTGGCATGATTTTTGTGAAAGAAATGGTACCTAGAAGTGCGTTTGGGTCAGGAAACATATCCAGTATTCTAATTTTGGAATGTACTAATTTTTTCAGTGTTTGCCTTTGAATTTTTCTTGTTTTGAATGTAATATAAGGAATAAGTCTCTATAGCTCTTGATTTTCCAGAGGAAATAAGTTTGGAGGAAAAGTAACAGTTCTACCGCAAGCAAGTATACTAAATCCTATGCAGATTGTCATCAGGATTGAATCACTGCAATTCACAGTTCATGGTGAACAGAGTATCTAATAGCAGTAGTAGGTTTCTGTCCTTCATCCATGGGTTTTAAGGTGGAGTGGTACTGTTAGCTGCCTTTTCTGATTTTTCTGTATATTGCAAACCAGTATCTTTCATCTGGTCCAAGGTGTTAACTCTGATTCTGTTAATACACAATTTCCTAAAAGACATCTAACTCAAGGTGAAAGTGTAGAGCGGAGGAAATTCTGTTCTGTTAGTTAATCTACCACAGAAAGCATTAGAAAGTCAAACCTTGGGTTTTTTTCATTTTCAGCTGGATTAGATTTCAGCATCTAGTTGTGGTTTCTGCTTAAAGTTTTAACCTCTATGTGGTCCAGTCATACCTCTTGCTGCTTGGATATTGTAACGGAGTCACCTTTGACTTTTTGATAAATAGAAACCTTGCTCTTCCTGGTGTTTCCCAATTTACTACAGCTGCATTTTAAGGTCTCTTAGCAAGTTTTTAATCTAAATGACATGTGTTCTCCTGGTATTTTGTAATGTTAACTTTCTAATAAGAATATTAGATGATAGTAAATCATGTCCTGGGTCAGTTTTCTGGTGAGTATTAGAGAAGCTACTTTGAGAGGCAAAAACTTAAAGTAAAACAATCTCAACCTGGACCTTAGTTGTATGTCAGTGTGCAGACCACACAGAAACTTTTATTAAAACAGGGGAATCGGCAATTAGCTATTTGCATGAATCTGTGAGATATTTAATGTTACAGTGTAGCTATGATTTATTAAGGAATAATTTGCACTTAATAAGCTCTGACATGGCATGGAAAGTGGAGATTGGTCTGGCCACAGCACTGACCTAAAAAATGGCAGTGGTGAAGAATTCAGCTGACCTTTGTCATCTGAGTTAGCTTAAAGTTGACAAAGGCCACTTGCATCCTTTTATCTTTGTTTAAGAGGCATTTTACTTTAATTGTGTAGGTTAGGCTGCATCAAATCAATAACTTTTACAAGTAGGAGGCTATTTTTCTTCCAGAAGAAAAGGATATTTCTATAGATTTAGATGGTCCTTATTACAGAATTGCAAAATCACTATAATGGAGAATTTCACTTAAAGTGTATGTTTGGTTTCCAAATAGATGATTTAATATTTCTGAGTGTTTTTCTTGATGTGTGGGTTTGGTTTTTTTCTTCTTTCTTTCCCTGGAAATACTTAACAATTACACAACTTGTTTCACTGCATCCTTTTAAACATTCACACCTGAAAGCTTTTTATTACAATGAGAAGACAATTGTTTGCCCAGAAGCATAGTAAAATTTTCCAGTGGCACAAATCTTGTTCTAGGTCCTGTTTTATCAATAACTTAGTTTTCTCAATAGGGCACCAGAAATGATGGGAGAATCAACAGGCATTTGTGCATAGTTCTTCAAACCACAGAGAAACTGTAGTTTCTTTAATAAAGCAGCATCCATTTTGTAAGAGGAAACAGCAAGCTTTTAAAATGACATTTTATTCTCTTTTATAATCTTAGTTTAAATGAAAATTCCGTATGAGAGTGCCAAGCTTACAGATTTGCCTTTGCAACTTCTAGAATATACTTCCTCAAGAGACTGCAGAAAATTACAAGTATGTTATGCTGTCTTAACATCTGCCTAAGGGGAATTTTGCCATCCAATAAATACAGATCATAAATCAGCATTTTATCGTCAGCCACCAGGTGACTCTCAAATGTCAAGAAAAGGTGCATGGTAACTCCCAGATTTCTGTTGATGGCAGTAGCTGCCATCATGTTGTATTATGCAGAATTTTGGAAGAGGCAAATATCACCTTTCCTGAATCTTTCAAGTGTATGCTTTGTGCCATTTTAATTGAGGCTCTATAAGTCCAAATCTAAAATTTGGAATGAAATCTTTGTTGAAGCCAAGTAGAAGTGTTTGGAAGAGGAGGATAACCAGGAGCAGTCTTGGCATAACTGGAGGAGATGCCCAACTTGGACTGATGTCTAATGACAGTGAATGTTTCAGTGAGGAGCGTGAAGAGATCAGCTATTCTGCAGTGTAACCTTGATAGAAGGCGTTATTGAATGCATTTCTCATGTTCATTTGTATCAGCCTTTGGAAGTGCGATAAAGAAGTCTGTGTAACACCTTGGTAATGATTTATATTGTAGAAAGAATTGTTGTGAAAACAGTTTCAGAAACTGGAACTTCAGGGGCTGTATTTATTGCCGAGGTGAGATTTTTTTTGTCTTTATTTAAAACAAAACAATTCTTTCTCCAACCACCCCCAACACCCCCCCTCCGCTTCTTCCTTTTTTTTCTTTTCCACTTCTGCCACTCACAGCATCATGTCACTAAAACATGAACTGACACAGAGAAAAGTAAGTTAATTGTGCATCACTGGCTATCTGATTAAATCCACTCTTGTGCATTTAGACTAGTGGTTTTATGAAGATGAAGGGGAAGAAGTGACTGGCTACTGATGGAAAAATGAGCATTAACATCTTTACGACAACAGTCTGATGAAATGTTGTATGTTTAAGCTACCTGGATGTTTCAGTTACTCATGAAACAGCATGGGTTGGATGTAATTCTGCTTGCTAAGTGCTTCATAAGTGCTTTTACATGACCCAGTTTTGGGATTGATATAAGGAACCTGTAACTGTTGAATGCAAAAGAAACACTCTAAAAGGGCTCAGCAAAACTCCTGAACTAGGTTGTGTTCTCCAAGAAATGTGGGACTGGTGTTTTAAAATGCCAGATGCCTATTTACTTGTAATAGTGAAAAAGTGATATTATGTTGTTAATGAGGTAAATAAGTGGAGACGATCAATAGGTGAATATTTATGAGGCTCTGAAAAGTATGCAGGAGGAAGAAATATCAAGCTTCTGACAACTAAATCAAGCATTGGTAATGCAGATAAGCTTGTCATCAAGATTCATACCCACATGTGAGGAAGGAACTGGGACAAGATTTTTTTTTCAGTCTTCACCCTGAGCTTTTTTCCTAAATCATCAAATCCAACTTTTCTAAAATTTAATGAAATAGAGCAAATTAAAGAAATAAAAGTAATACTGGAACACTTCAGTCTGAATAGAATGTGCTTTGGAAAGCTTGAGCCTTTGACATCAGGGTTAGATCAGATATTGTGCTCTACAAATTCTTTTGCTAGCTGCAAAGGGCTTTATTGCTCTTTTTGCATCTTAAGACTTACATATATGCAGTTTTTGTGGAAGTAGTGAGGAAGGAATTTTCAAAAGTGCAGAAATTTGTTCGGAACCTTATTTTTAGTATGCCAAATCCCAGTTACTATACCCATTGCACATTTGGAGTATGTGAACAGTCTCATCCACTGCATCTTGCCTTATGAATACTTAATAGCACTCAAGTGGTTGACTTTTACAGAGCCAAACCTTTTCTAGGAGTATTTTGTTTTGTAACGCAACTTCCATCAGTCAGAGTGGATAAAAGTTTGCTAGTGAAGATCACAAGTGCTAGCTAGCATACTGAAACTATTTACTCCTTGGGCAGAGATGCAACAAAAAACCGAGCACTTTCTCTGTCCTGTATTTTAGCCTACATCCCCCACCTCTGCGGAATGGGTTTTACCTATGTTGCCTTGAACCTCATACCCATTTAGTCCGACACAGTACACAGTGAGGTCAGCCTTCTGATGCGTAAGGATTTCATTTTATGGTCACACTTGAGCAGGCAACAAATCATGGGTGAACTTTGGTTCCTCCAGGTTCTCATTAAGCGTCCTTGGTCCTAGCAGTGTTGCACCTTGCAGCTGGAGAGCACTGTCGTGTTTCATAACCTGCTGAGACTTCTGGGTGTAGGCTCAGAGATCAGATGGTTCTTCTGCATGGTGAGACAGTGGATGAAGAAGTGGAAAAGGTGAAGAGGTAAAATAGATGGGTACTTCTGCAGGGATGGTATTCGTGCAGCTTGCTGTGATCCAGGATTCTGGCTTTTACACCACACTCCCTAGCAGCCATGCCGCCTGCTGAGCAGCTGGGAAACATGGAACAGCACAGCGTGTCCTGGCTGAAGCCAGTGAGGAGCTTCACAGGTGAAGGTAAAATAAAAACTTAGTGGCTGGAGACACAAGTTGGTACCTCTTCTTCCCCTTAGGCAGATTCCTGGAGAGTTCACTCTTGTTAAGCCCAGAACATTACGTGTAGTATCTATTTTCTGCTTTATGGTAGGATCCTGTCAAGGTAGAGACTGGTCTTTCTGAGTTAAATAGAAAAGTTTTCCTTATCTCTCCAGGTGTCTCTGCAGTGCACAACGTGGATCTTTTAAAACTTTGGCTTCCACTACATCTCCAATACTTTGATGCCAGTTGTGTTGTTCACGTGTTTCCCTGGTCTTATTGTGTAAAACATGTCTCTGCTAGAGGACAGTTTTTGTGGATGGATTTTCTTTCCTTGATGGTTTGAAGATTGTTTTCATGGAAGTAATTCCAAATATTTAATTTCTCAGTTTGTGGATGGATCCATTTATTGCAGCTGTTGGGATTCTCGTTAGTGGAAATTAACACAAGCTGTGACATAGCTTGGCTTGACTTTTCCACCACAGACCACAGTTACATGAGCTGAAATAACTCATTACTGAAATCATCTGCAGTTGAGAGAAGCTTTCTGTCAAGTGGATTTGCAGAGAGCAGAGCATGATTACAGCCTGGGGAACAGTGTAATGCAGAGCAGTTACTCCACTGGAGCAGGACGTATGGTGAGCATCTCTAACTTGATGGCTGTGCCTATCCCCAGTGTGTTCTGTAAGACAGGGTGATGCTGCAGGTGGAAAGAGTTGATGTAAGAGTGCATTTTTTTAATACCTTGCATTTCTGATACTTGTTCTTAGAAAATTAGAAAAGGTACAATATGACGCGAAGTCTATAGAGCCTGCCTTGCCTGAGCTTCTGTGCTCACTTCACTGTTGGTGGCTTATTTCCAAGAAGGTTCAGAGATGACTTAATTACCACCAGTGTGCAAATGCCTGCATAGGTGGTGAATTTCTGGTGGAGGCCTATTTAATTTAGCAGCAGAATGAATTACAAGGTCAGTTGGAGCAAAGAGAAAAGTAAGTTGCCGGTCATAAATACCCTTTCCCAAGGAAGGGATATTTGCAATCAGGATGACTGAGCAAAGGTAATTGACTATAACTTCTCTTGTCTATGTACTGCTGAAGATGGGGGCTTGCCCCAGCTGTTGGATTGTTGGAAGAAGCCTCATGAGAATGAGGCTCAATGGTAAAACCAACTCCCTGGCCACAGGGAGGTAAATGTAGGTTTGCTAAACACAGAGGAGATTTGCCATAGCCTGTTGGCGTTACTGCCTTTGACATGTTCCAGGCCTTTCTTTTCCCTCCACTTTTTTTTTTTTTTTAAATAAAACCCATGGTGATGCATGCGGGAGATCCTGTCTGTATTGTGATTCTTGTTTACTCCAGTTGCTTTTTGTCATCTTGGTCATTAGTTGTTTACGTGCTTTAACTGGGAGCTGTAGTTCTGACACTTGTTCAGTTCCTGGCACAGTCAGTTGACTAGTAGGCTAGCAAGGAAATTTGCTTCTTTGCATTTTTTTTTTTTGTTTGTTTGTTTGTTTTTTTTTTTTTTGTTTAGGATTTGAGACTAAACGTGTGAAAAATGGTTGTTTCTTTTTTTTTTTATATGATGGAATGATGGGAAGGCAGGTATAATATTATGTATTGATTTTTCATTTAATCAATCTTGAAGGTAGTTTTTCTGTAGCATTGTGTATTGTTTGTGGATGAATCTAATCACAGAAAGATGGCAAATGTTGTAAGATGGCTACAAGAAGTTACTGTGTAACCTTAAATCTAGTGACACAGTGTATCCGTGAGTTCAGCTATTTGGATTTTGTTGTAAACCTCTTAGATATGATACATTGGAATCCTCTTAAACACAAATTCCATGTAGCAAGTGACAGAACATAATGAAAGCATAAACTGTTACACAAATAAAACTGTCAGATGCATAATGCTGCAGCTATAAACATCTGTGGATTTCAGCATGTTCCACAGAGTTTAGCAAGCTAGGTTAGGATGCACATTTTTGGGGTCAGTTTTGACTGTCACAGAAGAGCTTGAAACAGTATTGATGCTTGCTAAAATAAAACTTCCTTGCTTGCAAAGGAAGCCTTTCTTGTCAATATCTTAAAATATCTGCAGTGCTGACAAATTAGTAGTTATCGTTATGTAATGAATTGCAATTGAAAAACACTGTATGGACATTAGGTGATGCAAATAGTAGGACATAAAACATGTCTTTGATACAGTGCAAGAGGATTTTTCAACCTGTGTGGAACAACACTACTAAAGAATGCTTGAATTAAGGGTGAGGGGTTTTTGTTTATGCTTTAAGTATTTTAAAATGCGTAAGAAAGTATGTCAGCATTGTCAGAAGTCATTCAAAGTGGCTTTCCCATTGGTCTGCCAGAGCAGTCTGCATTGTTGCTGTTGGTTTTGATGACCAGCTGGGCTGTTGAAGGAACATGCCTGTTGTAGGTCTACCTTGGGCTGTGTGGTGGGATAGGGAGGAGTAAAGGAGATCCTGAGCACTTCTGTGCTCCCATGATTGGTCGTCAGAAGAAGGCAGTGGTGTTTTACCAAAATCTTCCCACAGCTGCATATCTGAGCATCTGGGGAAGAGTTTTTGGGAAGATCCCACACCGCTGATATAGCTAAGTGGTGTTTTTCCTACTTTGTGCCCGACACAAACATTTTGGAAAGGATCTTAATCATCATTAACTTTGCTCTGCACGGGGATGAATGATGGAGGCTTTAGCAAAAAAAGGGAGATGACCTGTCTTCTGTTAAACAAAGCAGCCCCACACCATCCCGTCAGGCAGTGCCGGTTCCAGCCCCGGGATGCGCGTTGGTGTTTGTGTGGCTGCTGCCGACCGTGCTGGTGGGCACCTTGCAGGAGCAGCCGTCACCGCTTTGCAGCAGCACGGGGCTGCGTGCGGTGTTTGCCATGGTGTGAATGGATGTGTCGACAGAACTCAAGCATTCTCCTCTTCGTGTTGCCTGTCTCAGCTCAAACTTTTCCGTGATGCAGCTGTATAAATATCTGCGTCCTGCCTACATGGCTGGTTAACTGCAGATTCTCCTCATGTCTGCAGCCCAGATACAAAGCACGTGCCTGCCAGCGCTGCTGGAGCTTGGTGATCCATTCTGGGCTCAGCCTATGCTGTAAAACAAAGCTACTAAAACACATGTAGATTTAAGAGACACCTGAAATTTCCAGGTAGGATGCTCAATATGTTATAGCTGGATATCTGTTCTTTGGATGCTGTAAATAAAACCAAAGATTTTCTTGCATTGTGGTGCTTGTGGCCTGCAGATATGTTGTATTAAGAGGAAGACCAGCCCGTAACTTACTTTAGTGGACCTAAACCAGATTAAATGTTTTTTAAGTAGCCTGCATTATTTTAACAAGGTGGTTTTTTTCTCTCCCCAGTAGAATTGTTCCTGTGTAAAAGTAAAGTAATTTGGATGACTTTTGAACACATGCAGTTCATGTTTTGCAATATGCTGAGTTTTCAGTGACCTCCTTTGTGACCCAGTATACCACTCCTCTGTCAGATTTTTAAATGTTCGTAGTATAAATTTGCAATGCAGGGCATGCTCTTTGCTGCTGGAAGGCTCTTTGCTACCACCAGAACAGGGCAGATGCCTGTCACCTTCATTGCATCATTACCACTGGGCAGCTTGCTGAGAGCTTGGTGGCAGGAGGCTGAACTGGTGAGCTTTCATCAAAGAAGCCAAGACAAGGAGAAGAGAGGGGAGGTTTTAAGGTGGTAGAAAAGCCTGGTTCTTGACTTAGTTTTGCTTAGTCACAGATTCACTGTGTACCCAAGATTCTGAAGAGAAGCTTTCTACAAATCTCCCAGTACACTGTCAAGGGGGAAATGATGGCTGGTGCTGCAGTGGCGGTCCTCTCGGAGGAAGAGCTTTTGGGAAACACAGATACTCCTGTTTTGTGTAATTTATGGAGAAGGCTTGTACTGCCCTGCTTCTGCTCAGCCGAGGGGTGAAGATCTCTGTTGAAACCTCCAGCAGTGGAGTCATCCTTGAGCCATGTCAGCTTCAATTACAAAAATCAATCACTAGGACTTCATTAAACCAAACACTGTATTTTAAAGTTTATAAAAGTAACTATTAGCAGTCATGAAGAAAGATCTGTTTGTTTTTGTAGAGTATATTAAGTGTAACATTGATTTTGACTTGAAAGTGTCCAAAACCAGGATTTAAGGCAAATAAAATGGGCATGAAGGGACGTGTTTTGCTTGCATTCATAAAGATGGTACTTCAGGGATTTATATGAAATAGAAAACCTTCTGCAAGTTGCATGAAATGTAATAAATTGTGCCTGAAAACACCCCCAGTTTGACTATAAAGGCCTTATCTCACCCATGTAAAATATTTATGCGTAAATGCATATTTTATATTTTTCCTTTACTATCCTTGGGTTGCTTTATACTTTCATAAATGGCATCTCTGGTGTTTACTTGTAGTGGAGGCAGCAAAAAAACCTCATATGTTTTATTTGATGTTATTACTTTGACTTTTCTTTTGGTTTATTTTGGGTATAAGGAGGAGCAAAAAAGCTGGTTAGAGTAGAGTGCTAGGGTGATAAAAGCAAAAGTGGAGAGCTGGAAGTTTTTCTTGAAGGTCTTTAATTTGGTCCTTATCCCTCAGATACATTAATCCCAAGTTTTTAATGTAGTTTTACATGCCACTGTTCTTTGTCTGCCACTTCTACCTCACTTTGAACTGTATCTAGTGTTAATCTAAGAGGATATTACTTACTGTATCTGATTTTTAACATATTTGTCACTGATTCTGTGGTTAAAAGACCAAAAAGTTCTTGAGTTGTATAGTCGGTAAAGATATTGCTTCAACATACTAAGGTGATGCAGTCTTGGCATTTGGTAGTGATGTGGTTGCTGTAGTTTGTTTGTGGTGGTGTGTCCTGTTTTAATGTTCATGTTTCTAAAAATACTCAGCATTTTGAGTGTTCTCAATAAAATCTTCAAGAGTGATTCAAGTTTGGGAGACACTTCAGTGAGTGATTTAAAGCTCATACTGTTTATTGAAGAGAAGGTGGAAAGGTGACATTGCTGTTGCTTAGAAATACTTAAATAAGAGAAAGATATCAGTTTAGAAAAAAAAAAAAGAAAGAAGAAAGCTACAGGAAAAGCCACAATTGATAGCTGAAGCAAGACAATTTGCAGAGAGAACATAGAAAACATGTTTACAGGAAGTAATTAGCGGTTGATGCAATTTTTAAAGGGACTTGGTAGATCAAAGATGTGGTGGTTTTAGCAGCTTTTCGCCTTAAGATTTGCAGTTATCAATTCTATCACAGCATGCTTTGGACTTCCTGAAGTTGAAAGGTTTATAAAAGGATTCTCCCCTTTCCCCTGTATCCTTCCAGCAGTGCTTCTGATTCAACCCTTCATTGTCCCATCTCATAGCTTTGATATGTTTGTTTTCAATGGTATAGCCAAGGCCAGGTGAAGGCTATAGATGCTGATGCTGGAGGAAGTCTTGCTCTTGTCTTGTCTTGCTTCTGTGCCTGTACCTGTGCCTGCTTGGCGCGGTGGTGGCGAGCCACTCCCAGTGCCTAATTAGCAGCTCTGCCAGTTTAGGGCTTGCAACAAAAATTAGAGGAGATTTCAGCTAAATGGGAGTGCTGTTGGTGCTGGAATAAAAGAAGGACCAGTGCAATCAGAAGTGAGAAACGGGACAGTGCTCTTTGGTGCACTGACGAGTTGGGTTAGTTCAGTTGGCGTGTGAGCTGCACCCGTCTTTCCAGAGGCCCAGAGCAGTGGCAGGGAGGTCACTGGCTGAAGGAGTGATCCAGACAGTCGTGCCTCCCAGCCAGTGGATCAGTCTTGTGTTTTCAGCAGCTTCTGTGAAATGGATAAATTTAAGACTGTTGTAATGCATTTCACTTTCCAAATATCCCAGGGAAACGTTTACCGAGTTAGTCATCTAGGGAGAAAGTGGGCAATGCCTATGACGCCTACACGGCATGCAATGTGGGAGGTGTGGGATTACACTCTTGTGGTAGTTTATTCTTAACCATTTTTTCAGGCAAGGCATTGCTGAAGAGGAGAAGGTTTGTTGTTTGTTTGTTTGTTTTGCTTTTTAACTTGAAGACCTGGTCTGTGTTCATCAGCTCTTTCTTGAGGAAACTATGAATTTCATAACCCTAAATAACTTTTGGGATCCTGCTGGTAATTTCTTGATAAATTGTCCTTTTGGGATGAAGGACTAATTTTTCAAGATGTTGAAAGAAGAAAATTTCTTAAGCACAAAAACTTGAAATGTGGCTTTTTTAATTTAAATGTAAAGAAATTATGGTGTTCTGGTTAAGCTGCGATTTCACTGGATCCTGGGACTGAGTTGACCAAGGATGAAGAGAGCTGTTGCTGTAGGTCTTGCTGTGCTCCCTGGGCTTGCTGAGCTAGTGAGGCTGGATTGTAAACTTGGGTGCTTTCAGTTTTTGGAAGTGAGCCTTGTATATGTTAAATAAAATATTAAATTTCATCCCACTAGCGTTAGTCTCTCCAAATAAATAGTTTAATAGCAGCTTGGGACTGGATGCTGAGCCATGATAGCAGTGGCTGGTGAAGGGTAATTCATACTTAGCTGAAATAAATGTGAGCATTGCAGGAGATCATTAAGCTAGTTCTCAAAGTAAAACCTTTTTAAACTTCCAGTAACTGAGAATTACCTAGTACTTCACATTCTAAACCATAGGTTTCTGGCTTTTTCCAGGAAGGTGAAAAACCTAAGCCTGTTTAACTTACCACAAGAGGAATAACTTGTGCTCAACCAATGTGGATGGTCTGTTGGCTCGGAAGGAAAGCAAATTTTTTATTGACATTCAGACTGCAAAATACAACAGATACCTAGAAAGTAGTTTATTTTCATATGCTATTGCTATTGTAGCTGTTTGAATGCTGATTTACTCACTGCAAGAGACCAGAATACAGATTTATGCTATAGGATTCATGCCCTGTGTTTGAGATGGCTTTTTGTATCTGTGTAAATACTGTTTAGAGCAGGAGAATGAGCTTCTGATTGTAAAAGTACCTTGAGCTTAGGAGTGTTTTTGTAAAAGCCCAATTTTTATTTTTGCTATTCCTTAAGGTTGTGAAGCCCCACACATACTGTGATATCGGTGGTATTATGGTAATGGAATTATTCTAAATTCATTTTAGCTGTTTGTAAAGCAACTTTGTGAGTACCTGTAAAAGATGACTGTGCTGACTTAACTAAATTGGACTCTGAATGGGTATGAATTACGCGAGCCATAGGTTGGTGGACATGCTGGTAAAGGGTGTGGGGACAGAACTGACTGACAATCAGCGGGCGCGTGGAAGCAGCGGCTCACTCGGGATCCGTCGCTGGGGCGGTTGCATCGCTCCTGCGACAGAGCCGGGCGGTGGCGGGTGATCCCGGTGCTGCCCGGCGCCCCAGCCTGCCGGCGCCGTGCATCTCCTGGGACGCGGGCTGTACTGATGCTTCGGGTACAGCCGGTCTTCACACGAAGCTGATGCGTGTGGAATAGCTCCTGCGAGAGACAAAATTGCCTGGATCTTGTATTTCTGCATTTCATTGGAAAACACAAGTTGCCAGAGTTTGAGGTCACAGCTGGGGCTCCCATCGGTCCATGACTTCTGCGGATGTGGGTAATGGTGTAGTGTGTACCTGCAACTTTTTACTGTGAGAAAAATCACTTTTTTGTTAAGGCTGCAGTGCCTGACCACGTGGAAGTGCAAGGGGCTTTCAGTTACACGGGAGAAATATTGTGTTGCGTAAAGTTGATAGAAGAGAAGAGGTTAATGAAGCTTCTCAGCTCTCTTCAAAACAAGAGCTCTCCTCTCAGCCCTGGGTTTAGTTTTTAATTAGTTTGGATTATGGTTTGATTTAAAGCGGGTGAAGGGATGATGAGTTCATGTGATCTGGAGGTTTGAACCTTATGCTGCTATTTGTACTTTTTTGGTTAATAATGTATCCTTTGCTAGAAGGATGACTGGTGGGTTAACAGGATTCCTTCCTGTAAAACATTTTTAAAGGAAAAAAAAAAACAAACAGACTTTTTTTGTGGACTTCATACCAGTGTAGAGTTGCCAGACAGCAGTGCAGAATAAAGAAAAGAGTGTTTTATTGTGAAATCCGCTTCTGTTTAGGAAAAAATAAATCCTGTGCAATACCTAATTCAGTGGTGTTATACTTTTTCCTTCTTCCTCTGAGCTATAGAGGCAGCATAATTTTACATACTTCATATTGAAAATTTATTCAAATGCAGTCTGGATTTATTTATTTTTACTATCTCATCAGCAGAATATATACTTTTTTACATGAATGTATTTTATAGATACAAAAAAAGCACGTTAAAAAGAATGTTCCTGAGGAATTGTTTTATTTGTTAGCACAATATATGTGCTTTTAATGCAATTTAGATTGTATCTAGTGAAAATTGAGCTCGAAATTCTGAAGCTGATGCTTGTTCTTGTAAATAATGCACACTTTAAGCCAGCACTTCGTATCATTATCTTGAGCAATGGTTTAGCCTTGATATATTTCAAAACACAGGTATTAGATAATGTGCTGTATATATATATGGTTATTTATGGATATAAACTTTCTGATTAGATATTAATGTTACAACAATATCTGAATGTTTGCTGAAGATGTCTTCCTTGTTCTGCCCTTTAATCAAGACACGATGTTAATACTGCATATAAGAAATGATATGCAGTTACTAGAATTTGTCAACTTTTAGTGAATTGGGTAAGCACTCTGTTTATGACTTGAAGCTCTTTTCCTTCAAAATGGTATATTAGATAATATGCAAGATAAATTTAAAAGGATATGTTTTTTAGGAAGCAGTTTATTGTAGTTTGATTGTTGAGAAGACCACATTTTTTTGGTATTTAAAGGAAGCTGGTCCTGAAAATATCTTAGCAAAGCAAATTACCTGATTGAAGAAAATGCTTACTCCTTATTTCAGAAGTGGAGCTATTTGTGCAGTCATTTAGAAAGACTGAGCTAGTGGCAGTCTCTGGAGAGCATACCCTTTGTCTAAATGAAAACCCCACCCTGAGAAATGTTTTCGTGGTTACCTTTTTTTTTGATATTTTGGGAGAGAGCTTAAGACACCTGTTCTGCTATCTTTGCTGTTACAGCTTCAGCCGAATGTTTCCTTTTCTGTCTTTCCTTGGTACACATAGATGATGATCTGTGGCTTATATTGCAAAAGGACTTCCCACAGATGGAAGAAAGGGGTAGAAAAAACCTCTTGCCAGCTTGTTTTGCTAGCCATTATCTCTCAGTTGCATGGAGCTTATGTGTAAATGCAAATTTAGTAGTTATTGTTTCTTGAATTATATGTGGTTGTTAGTCATTGCTGAGATTTGTAATGGTGACATTTTGATAAAGTCACAGCATGTGAATGTGTTCATCTACTTCCATATGAAGAAACTTGTGTTAAGTACATTTAAAGGACCTTCCTTAATTCAAAATACCATTGTATAAAAGGTTGCTGTGAAGCTAGTTACTTTGTTTTCTTAATGTAATTCCACTCACAGCCTTAATTTAATTTCTTCCTATAGTTAAAACAACTGGATTGCTGGCTGATTACACCTGTAGTGCCCTGGTACTGTAAGTCTCCTGCAACGGAGATGGGAGTTTGTAGTGTTTATCAAGGTGGTCTTTGCTTGTCCTAGTAGGATGTTACTTTTCTACCTTTGAAAATTCTCAAGACCTGTGATTTACTCTGCAGCTTACTCTGGCAGCTGCTATGCAAGAAAGTCCCCTTTACAGTGATGTTTTGGATTTTGTCCATCAGCAGTTTCCAGATAGCTGCTTAAGGAAAGTAGATATGTGGATGGCTAACTTAGTCACACACAAATACCAGAGCTTGCTGATTTGGAGGTAAAAGTCTTTGCTAGTGTGTGCAATGTAACTGGAACCTTGCCTTGTAATTTTTTATATTGATTGCTTGCACATGTTGGCTAAGCCTGCAGCATACCTTTACTCGTCTGACTTTCATAACTCTGTGTCCGTGGTGAAGCTTGGATGGGAGATATGTCATCCCTTGAGGGATGGTGAGGTTTAATAGGACAGGGGCCGATGTACAAACTGACACATGCTTTCCACTCTTGCAGTTGCACTGTGATGTACAGGGTAGAGCAAAAACATTTTTAATTTTCTGAACCAGGATTTACCTTAATGATGTAGCACATACCTTAAAGCTTTTTAACCAGGGAGTGTGCAGGTGTTTCAAGAAGCATTGATTTTACTTTGCATGCCCAAACTGTTCTCTGTGGATGAAACCAAGGAAATGCAGCTCATGGCGTTGATCTTATGGGGTTGTCCAAGCAGTACTCTGTTTCTTCAGGTAATGTTCAAGGTGGTATCTACAAAGAATTTGACGTGAAAAGGAGCTAAATGTAGTTGTAAATTTGCCAGGTGCTAAAATAGAAGCAATGATCTGAGGGAAGTGTTTTGTTAATCTGGTGTTTGGGGATTAATTACTCTTTTGAGTTCTGTATGTTATGTCTAGCTGTTTGCTAGGTATACTGTGAGCTGAGCAAAGTGGGACCAATCTGTTCACATCAAATATTTGTCTGCACTCTTCCTGTACCTTTATTTTGCTTGTATGTAGGTGTTGACTGATAGTAAGGAAAACAGTGCGTAAACAGTTCAGTCAAAAAAGCTTATTTATAAGAGTTTAATATGCATCTAAGAAGGAACCTCTGGCGTGGAGTAGAATAATGAAGTTTACACAGGCACAGTTTCAATTACAGTTTTGGATGAATGCTTACTGATGGTAGAAGGAGCTGCTTCTGCTAAAGTGCTAGTGCTGCCACTGCTAAAGGACATAGAAATGTGCTGCTGTTTCCATAATGCAAAATAATCTGCTTCCTTGCTAGAAATCTGTTTTCACATTTTTCCTTTTTTATTTCTTGGAGCTTTGTGCATGAGGAAACTGAGGGAATTATTCTCGGCTTATAGTGTCTCCAGTTTACCTCTGTGATGCCCGGTGAGTCCTGCTATCCTGTTGTCACATGTATAGTTATGAAGATGTATGAGACCCCAGCCTCCACGTAATACAGCTCTGGGCAGTGGTGGATTTTCGCTTGAGTTGCTTTGCACACCAATGCCAACATGTCAGATGCAGTTTACACTGTTTGAATGAACATCAGCCCTCTAGCAGGAACTTTTAAAAACATTACTCAATCAAATTCAGTGCAGAGTTGAGATAGCGAAGATGATCCTCCATTTGCCTGTAGAACAGGTGTATGTTACATAAAACAGGATGGCACAAGGGATGGTTTTAGAGCCTTATGGTTGGGAGGGAAAGAAATCTGCATTGTAGATTGTGTGCTGGATTTTATTTTCTTGGGCTAGATTTGAGCTGAAATTCCTGTGTGCTTTGTGGGGCGGGATCTGCTCTGGTCTCTGAGACCGCGCTGCCAGTTTTACAGCTCAAATACCTATTCCTCATGTTCACACACTTTTTGGCTTCTGTAAGCTTTGAAGAAACACAGATTGTAGAAGTGTAATTTCAGTTCTCCTCAAGCTGACCCAGCCCCCTGGTTAATTTGCTGCATGCTGTTAACATTAAGCTTCATAAAATTTAGTATGCTGAGCTGTAAACCTGCATTTGCTATCAGCCCTGAAAGTCAAATCAATAATTTGAAGATCTGTAGTTCCTTATCTAGAAAGAAACACTGTGCTGGTGTGACACGCTTTGTGGGCTAGAGAGGAGTGTAGCTGGGCAGCCCCATCTTATCCTGGCATTTGGACCTGCTTGTGTCACACCTCAGGGGAGAGGGTGGCTCTGCTGTAGCTTTTCTCTGCAGGGAAGAGAGTGGCAGGAGGAGAGTGCTTTCCAAAAGAGAGCTTTCTCCCTCTCTGTAATGGGGAGATAACATAACGTCTGAATCTCAATGATGCATCCTTCTCCTGCAGAGTCAACTCTCCCCTTACGTCCATCAGACTTGCTGGGTACTGCTTCCTTGCCCAATGTCACAACCTGATCCTCTGTAAGGTGTTTGCTCCATAATTACAGGGAACAATATTGTGTTTTTCCTAATGGCATGTGTTCGGTGGAAATCCTGGCCAACCCTTTTGATACCGTTTGTTTGGCTTTGGCTGGGAGCATGTGGGCCTGGCGAGGAAGAGCATTAAAGCTGTGTTTGGGGCAGCTGGAGCTGCTCAAGGCTTATGCAGGAAGTTCTTTAGGGATTTAATTACATCGAAATATTGGGAAATGAAAAACTTGCTAGTGCTGGAGAGGGAGAGCTCTTCCCCCCCTGCCTCGGACTCTAATGGCCGCAGTTTCTGGGCACAACCAAACTCTGTCTGCGTAAGAGCAGAGCCACGGAGGTGGTTTCTTGCATCGGTCCGTATGTGCAGATATGCATAGCTGAGCTTGCCTGTGAAGGGTGGTACACAGAGGGGTCTGAGGTTAATGGATGGTATGGTTTTATTGATAATTTTGGTTACACTGGCTGGTTTCTGAGATCAAACCTCTTGCCATTAAAAAGAATCTTTTCCATTTATCTTGAAACACATGTACTGTATGGCCAAACAGTAGGACAGCAGGTGACAATGCATCATCAGCTCATAGACCATCAGTCAAAAAAGATAGTGCTTACATCATTAGATGTGAGATCATCGCAGAAGAAAATTGATAGAGGAAATTAATTATGCAGCTTTTATATTAATCCAAATATTTCTGGCTCTGATGATGGGTCTATTAGCACACTTAGAAAATTTTTAACATATTATGTCTTACCTCACTGGAGAAAAAAGTCCTTTGGAGTGTTTTTAAGCTCTCTTACCTTGACCACTGAGGTCTGATGGCATGCTGGGTTGTTCATGAAGCTGCATTTTGGGAGGATTGTGTTTTTATCACTGTTAGTAATTAATTCATCAGTGTTTCTGTAAGCTTGCCTCTTACTGGGTTGTTAAGTGATTTCTGGAGACTTTTGATTTAAACTCAATGCAGAAAAGTGAAGAAATATTGAAGTATTTACCAGAAAAAATGATCCCTATTTTTGATTTAAAGTTATCTCCGTTTGAACTTCCCACAAACTTAGAATGATGGTAAAAAGCAGTGAAGCATGTAGAAACAAGTTTTTGTGGTGACTGGGAGAATGAACTTCAGCATCTTCAGGTTGTGCAGCTTCAGCATCTTCAGGCTGGCTGACAAATGTGATGGAAGTAATGTAGCGAGATGGAAGGCTGCAGCAGAGTCTGTGGTTTTGTATCCTTAAGTTTGGTTTCTGTATGTCTAACCGTTTTACTTTTCTTCATGTAATCAGACACTGTAGAGATGTGGAAACCCATCAGGTGCCCTGTGGTGGAAACTATTTAACAGTCTTCTGTAGTAGGAAAGAGACGTGAGTGTGGTTTAGAATTTTTCACAGCAAAGTAGATCACAGGAGCTGTTAAGTGCATGAAGGAATGACACCTTCAGCAGGTGCCTGTATCATGTACACAGTGTGCATGCAGGCAGAGAGGGAAAAAATCCCCAATTTTACGATAGGCTTGTTTCTGCTGTGTTTTAAGAGGATATAGACATAGCATTGTGTGAAAAATAATGTACCTGTTTATTCATTTTGGAATTTAAGGTCTACTCTGAGACACAGGCACATCTAATCTAAATGTGTTTGCAAAAGTCAGAAACACAAAGGCACATTTTCTTTATGTGTGGAACATCAGATTTATTTCATTGTTTACTCCTGTGTTGATAGATGCTTCAAAAGCTTTAGACGTGGAGGTATAGTAGTACTTGTTCCGGGTCTCTGGAGTGTCCAGAATTGGACCTAATTTGATTAGAAGCATTGTTCTTTTAAAATCAGTGACATCTGAAATCTGTAATTTACATATGCACACAGCTTTCACACTGTTCGGAGACCCCAGGCAAAGCTGTCCACCATTTCTCCATGTGTTAAAGCCTCTGGCAACAGCCATTAGGAAAAATGTGTCACTAAAAGGCATAACTGTGTGGAATGGATTATACAAAACACCTTACTATGCCAGTACTCTGGAGAACTGTTGATGGATACAGAAAACACGGACAGTTAGCTAGTGTTAGGAGACGTGTCTAAATGCTGTGCCAGAAGAATGAGCTATTTAAGGAGAAAAGTTGATGCTGTTTGTTTCAGGTGAATGCAAAAGGAAAGTGCCTTAGGATATGAGTGATTGTTTTGAGCATACTGACATTGATAATGATGCTCTGTTTTGAGAGAGGAGGTCCCCAGTGTAAAACTGGGGGAGGTGGCCAGGCTGCGCATGGGGCTGCAGAGTCACCAATATTTTAGTTCTGGCAGTTATTAATTACTGAAGAAAAAAAAGAATAAAACCTAAGTGGTGCAGAGGGTCATAGCATGTGCCCAGTGCTGTGTGCTGACATCCCAGTAGGACCCTGGGTGGCTGCCGGAGCCACCTCCCTGGCTTCTGGAGCAGCTCTGCTTTGCTTTGCTACTTGGAAATGCTTAAGCACAGCACCACTGCAGCTGCACCCCCATCCTGGCACGTGCTGAGGAGCGCTGGGCAGGCTGGGGAAGACTGCCTCGTTCCCTCCAGATATGGCGACCAGAAGAGTGAGGACTTTTCTCATGAAAAACTGCAATTTCCCAGCCTTCAGCTAGTGAAGAGAGAAAAGCTCTTAAATTGTTATATCTACAGGGAGATGAAAACAAGGAAATCTACTCTCTTCCCTTCATGATCTTGGACTGGGTCAAGAGGAGACCCCTGTATTAGTTACTAACATGCCTATTCAAAAGATGTATATAAAACATGGTTTAAAAAGAAACCCAAAACCTGAGTTCAGCCCTAGTGTCTCCTGCAAACGGTTCCTGGCTTTTCATATAATTTATATATAGGAGTTGGGAGAAAGGGGGGAGTTCAGCAGCTGTCACTGTGTTGGAGTCCGCCTTTTGCTTCATCATTGTGAGATCGTAATAACGCAGGAGAAATGGCTCAGAGTGAAAGTGACCTTGTGAACCTTAATTGCCAACTCATTTGCATCTTCTCTGCTCCCTGAAGGCTCTGTGGCCCATTGACTGTTAGAGGCATCATATGGGGGATGGTCTTACCTCTGTTTCCATATTTTGGGTATTAAGGTCTTGTATAACAAAGTATTCCTGGTCATTTTGCAGTTCTGAGTCTTTTTCCTTCATTTTCCTCTTGGATTACGCTTGTTGCTCTGTATCTTCAATAGCAAATGTTATTTTGTCTGGGCATGCTTATTAGGAAAATGTTGATGGTGGAATTAATAGGAAAAATATTCTGATGTTCTAGACTAAGTAAATTGAGGCTTCATTCTTTGTAGCAACCTACAGCATACTGTTACATTTCTGTATTTCTTAATTTGCATGTTTTATATGTATTTTTTCTCATTATGTTCATTTTTTTTGTGGGGAAGAAAACCCCAAACTGTTATTGAAAGACAAATTAAGTAAGATTGGTACTAAAGCGGTCATCACAAAAATGTATCAGTTATATGCACTAATGAGCACCGAGACCTTGAACGGTGCAAAAATAAATTGCTTGTTCTTTTTATTCATTTTTTAGCTTTTACTGGAGAAGTAAAATTGGAGCCTGCCTTTCTTCTTTTTACATACTGCTTTCCTTAAATAAAACTCAAACTAAGATGTGATTTCTTTTCCTATTCTGGTGGAGGCTCGGGTGGCCTTTTTTAGACAGGTTTGCCAGGATCTATTTTCGGGGCGGATGTCCGCTGGACCCTTAGCAGAAGTCGAGACCTTGACAGATAGTGGAGCCGCTTGGAAGAGGTGGTGCTTGCAGGCAGCTGCTGTTCCTCTGCCAGCATTTGCAGCTGATCAATTCATTACTCTGCTGAGTGCTTAAAGAGAATACCCTTGTGGCTGTTCAATGTGGCTCCAAAACAAAAACATATTTTGCTCATTTAATAATTGAAAATACATTATTATGTAAAGTTTCATTGGTACTTTTATGGTGCTAGAAGAGCTATTGTTACTAGACTTTAGCCCCATATTTAACTCCCTGCTCTTCTGCATTCTGCTTGAAGATGTTGCTTAAAAACCAAGCAATTTTAATGACTCTGACCAAGTTCTTTACTACTTTTTTTTTTTTTTTTTTTTTAAAGAATCAATTATGAATCTTGGTCTAAATATGTTCTGTGCTCCCTCTGCTGGCTCAGTGGCAAGGATTAACGCTTTGCCTGCCCTCCCCATGGGGAGCAGTGATGGACGTGTGCCCATGAAGTACGAACACAGGAGCAGGAGCTTCATTAAAATTACAGCAGGAGAGACCTTGGTGCATCAGAAAGGAAAAGGTGGTATAAGCAGGGAAACCCATTTCGTATTCAGTGGTCACATAAGGTTTTACTAATGGAGATAGAGCTAGAACTTGCAAATAGTATATCAGTAAAAAAAGGTGGCATCTTTTAAAGGTAGTTACCTTTTTCAAAAAATAAAATGGGAAGCGGGTGATATTGACAGGAAGATAACATTTTAGTAGTAAGCTTGGGGAAGCTGAAGTTTGTACTAGTGTAGAATCAAGTTCTTTACATAAAATTAAAAGAGCAGAGGGAATTAAATGCATTTTAGGTATAATTTTGATGCCTACAGTTTCTTTTTCCTTAGAAACCAATAAATATGTGTTAAATTTATCTTGGCATATGAAAAAGATGTAATGACTTATGCTAACAAGATAAAGGAGAAGGCAGCACTTAATTTCCTAGGTAATACACAAAATAAAAATGATTTGCATGCCTTCAAATGATTCTGCGTGACCTTGTTAAATGCAGTACGATACAAATGAAGAACAAATGAGTTATCCAGATAGGACACATTTTTGTGACTGCAGAGTGCCTATGGAGGGGCACGAAGTACAGGTCTCGTTCTCTACTGGTGCTCAGGTTTTTGATAATCATTGCTGGCAAAGCAATGCGTTGAGAAACAACAATGTCAAGAACATAAAATGGTGAAGTGTCAGTGAGATGTTTCATGGTTACACAGTGGTGCTTTGGTTAAGGATGTGCTAGTTCTATGAATTTAAATTGAGTTGCTTTCCTCCATACGTTTAGTCTCTGATTGCTGTGTTAAGGTACAACCTTAGGCAGGTGATACAGCTCTGCTCCTGTTTTTTTTTCTTTCTTTTTTTTTTTTTTTTTTTTTTCTTCCTAGGGACTCTCCTAGTAATGTGACACTTTCTACTGGTGTTTTACAGACAAATTGTGCTCTTTGAGATTCTGGAGGGCATTTGGTGTCTTTGTAGGCTACTGTAATGAGTAATGGCCCTAGTTGCAATAGCAGGTAGTGCTGTGTATATTGACTGGCGCGGCGCTGTAATGAGCTGTGGAGAGGAGCTTTGTGCCCAGCTCGCTGTGAGTTGTCAGTCACTGCTACATCATGGTTGAAACGGTTTATTGGGTATGACTGCCAAATTTTACGCAGGTGCCAGATTAATTTTGATATATTGTACTTGTAGCAGTGACTCTGGACAGTTTGTGATGTCTCTGCTGGAAGACTGTCAATGGAAGTGTATAAGCAGTTGGCTAACATATCAGTGGTGCTGTAAACTTCCTCCAGTATTTTCAAAACAACTCAAACAGGAAATATATTAAACAGAAACAGGGAAGGGTTCCTAGACTTCTCTCCAGTTTCCGACTGCCTTTTAGGTGGGCAAGAGCTGTTTGAAGTGTTGCTTTGCTGCTGTTCCTGTGCCCTTGGTGTGACAAGTCCGCTCTGCTCTGGGTGAGATGGGTATTTGGTTCTCCTGCTGCTGCTTTTGCTAGGGTCTTTGTCTCCAAAAAACCTCTTTACAGTCAGGCACTGAGGTGCAGATGCTTTTTCTTTGAGGTTTGAAATGTGCTGTTTTTGCTTACGTATTCCTGTGATGTACAAATGCTTCCCTCAAAGATCCCACCTGGCAAATGTCCTTTACTTCTCTTCCAATCCACACTGCTCATGTTGGTTATGGGATACTGGTGTGTAATAAGGCTGGGATGCTGCACATATTGAGCAGGAGTGTGTCCCTTCCCTAACGTTGTGCTGGTTTGAGAAGTGTGACTTTGGCAATGTGGTGGCTGCTGTACTGCTATCGGGTCTCTATGTTTGGTATTGGAAAGTGCTGTAAGCTGAATCTGGATTAAAACAGAGACATGCTATCAAGGCAAGCGTGGGTGAGTTAGAATAGTTCAGATTGAAATAATAAAGGGTTAAATTTAGTGGTGCCAGTTACCCTTAATTCCTGGAAAAGTGTGCTCAGAGCAACACAGGGACCTAGTTCCTGGCACCCATCTCTAGTACTATTAACTTTCTCGCTTATGAAGCAACATAGCAGGTAATTCCAGTCCCTAATGTTGCTTCCTTTCTTTAAACGCTCGGACTTTATCTCCCCTCATCTACCGAAGTGAAGAAAAGCCTTTGTGCCTACTGTCTCTCAGCTTCCCAAGGGAGAGGTCTTGGTTTCTCCTAACAGCCATATCTTGCTTTCTGCAACTGATGCCTAATGGTCAAACTTAGTGACTAGTTCAGATGATCGTTCACATGGTTTCTTGTACAGTTAGTGTCTCACCTGATATCCGTGCACAATTGTGTTCCTTAATTATTCAAGTTTTTGTATGCTGCTAGAATAGAGATATTTTTACTCTGCATGAGTAAGTTGGGGGGTGGGGGGAGCCCAACCCTAATTTTTCAGAGAGTATTAGCCATGTTCAAAAGCTGTTCTTTAAAAAGCAGATTTGAAAAATGGCTTCTATTAACACAGTTTGATATTTAAAGCAATCTCTGCTGACCATACAAATCATGTTAGTTATTTTACCAGCTTGTTTCTTGCCTACTCTGCCATGATTTAATAGCAAGGAATACTGATGAATCTTGCTTTTCAGTTACAGCCTTCCAAGAATTAAGCTATTACTAGAAACTGATCCAACTTCGCTTTCTTACTTTGTAATCATATTCCAGTCCACAGTGGAAGTTTGTTTTATCTCACATCTTCCTTTTCTCCCTGGTGAGGTACCCGTACGATAAATTCATTAATTTCTCCATGATCCTGACCAGTTTGGTTTTTCTTCCCTGTTTGTCAAAACTTGCAAAGATTTCTAGTAAGTTGAGGAAGCATTTTACAGAAACAGTCCTCATTTTATTGTAATCTAACTTTTGTACAGGGCTTTCTAACTTGGCAGTAAGTAGTTGTATTGGGAAGGCTATTAGGAAATACATGGTGGGAGCAATCTGGGGACAGGATAGTAACCTTACAGGTTTTTTGTGCTTCTACCTTTTGGGGTTGTTTTTTTTAATCTTTTAGCACCACCAAGAAAATTCAAGTAAAGTCACCAAAAAAAAAAAATTCTCTGGAAGTAGTAATTTTTCATGTTTTATTACTATAGCTTTATGGCTTGCTCTTAGGCAAAAATAAGTGAAAGATGAAAGAGTAGAGTGCTGATCATGTAATTCTCATGCAGCCCATCTTTGAGACAGTGCAACTACAAATCTTAGTATTATTTGTAGGCTTTTTACAACTGAAATGTATGGACTGGGTAATATTCCTGTCTGCTTGTGAAGTATTTTTTTTTTTTTTTTTTTTCCCTCCCTACTGTAAGCCCCAATCTCAGCTGGAGGTTTTGGTGATGTTTCCATACTAATCATACTACTGATTGTTCAGCCTTCCTCTGGGAAAGTGTTTTGGGTGAAACCAAAGGTGGTACTTGGAGTAAATCAACAGAAGATATTTGCATAATATTTGTAGGGCCATCTGACCTCTCCAAATGTAGTAGATAGAGACTGAAATTTTTTCATATTTGCTGGGGTTCTGGATATATCTAATAGTGATAATTTTCAGTTGAATTACTACAATTATTTTCTTGCATCAATAGCAGTTGCTATATGCAGCTATAAGATTACAAAGCATGTAAGAACAAAGAACTTGGCCTCTGCTATAGCCTTATGAGGGCTAACTTCATGTCAAGACAAGTTTTATGTGGGGATTATGCATGGGATGTCAGAAATGATTGTTTTGTGGAGCAGCTCGGTGGAGAGTCACTGAGAAGAGAATGTCTTGGTGCAGTTGGTTTGATGTGGAAATAGAGTAAAGCTGCTGCAGCAGCAGCTGTATTGTGCTCGGTTATAGAGCAGTAAACCAAACCCCCCATCACTGTCATGTTCAACTTCTATAATGAGTGATGTGAAAATTATGAACATGAGAATTCCTTCTCTTTTTCCTTTGTAAAAGAAACAGCTAAGAGTTTAAAGTGGCTGCACGATGAACAGAGACTGTTTAAAGACAGCATGTAAAGAAGCTCAGAGCAGACTTATGCCACCAATTAAAAAAAGGTTGGTTTTTTTTTGAGGGAAAAGGCGATATTGTCAAACCTAAGTTAATTACTAAAAATAAAAAGACATCTCTCAGAAAGAGGAAGCCATCATAAAACAAAAACTAGGAAAGGGCATGAATTCTGGAAAGTTGAATGTAAGAACAAAATAGGAAATTCTGCTTCTGAGATTGAAGATTAGTTTGTTAATGACTGTAAGTAAAAGCCACTAATAAAACCTTTTCCAGATAGATTGGCTTCCAGGTGTAAAAGGAGCATTTGAGAAAGATAGGAATGCAAATGTAGAAACTAAACTATTTCTTGGCATGTGAGAGTATTGTTGGGTGAGTTGTACACGTTGGAGCCTTTTTCTTCCAGAAGACTTTTCTGAGAAACTGTCTCAAATTGAAGTGTCAGTGGAATAGGATTTATAATTAATTGGTGAAAGGAACTGTAACAAATCATCAGGACCAGATGGTATTAAATCAAGATTTCTAAAAGAATTTGAATGTGAACTTGATGAGCCACTGACTCTGGTGTGTAACCTATTACTTAAGTCAGCTTTGATGCTGAAGAATAGAAGATTTACAAATGTGATTTTCGGATTCCTCCCCACTCTTTTTTTTTTTCTTCCCTTTTTTCCTTCAGAGCTTGGTGAGTGTTGCAAGGAGCTGCAGACAGTAAATGTACAGGGCTTATTGCTAGAAACTGTAATAAAGAATAGACTTAATGAAAACGTGATGAAGAGTCAATATTAGCTCTTGGAGAGGAAAGTTGTTTGAAGGAGCCTGCAAGTATGTGGGTGTAGGAGAGCCGGCTGGCACAGCAGGCATAGCTTTCGAGGAAGGTAACAAGAAGGTCCCTCACTGAAAGCGCCTAACGTTTTAAAACCCCTAAGTAGAGCCTCTGCCTGACCAGTCACGGGTGAGTGATGAGATCTGTGCACTTGAGAGGAATATGGAAAAGGGGGTAAGAAACCCCATTATTTATCACTTCTAATTTTATGACTCCTGTGCTGCAACTGGGCTTCTCAAACAGGGGGGTTGGATCTGCCAGCAGGATTACTTTAAAACTCATCGCAGAGTAGTTAGATGTTCAAACATAGAACTAGAGGATGGTTAGTGCCTATTAAATCCCAGGTTTTACATATCACCTGCAGCATGGAAAATACTTAACTGACAGTTTGTAAAAGGTGATACAGAGGGACTTTTTGATAACATTACTGTTTTTACAGTTCACTTGCTGTAGACCACTATGAGAGCAGGGCGTTTAGCTGGGCTTTGGATCTGGTGTGGCCACCAGATGCTTTTGGTTGGTTTGCACTGGCAATAACTCAGTTTATACAGTAGTGTTATGGAAAGGCACAGTGGGCTGTACTTCTGTGGCATGCGGATATATAAATACCTATTTTCTTCTTAAGGGTGGAAAAGAGAACATATGGGTTCCCCTCTGGGTATTGTAGTCTAACTTCAGGTTCTACAGCATTTGAGGTTATTTGAATAAAAATATTTAAAGGAAAGAATAGAAGCCTTTCAGAACATGTGAGTCTTGTGCATTATGACAAGATAATGAACATTCAGCTTGTTCAAATTATTCTTTGTTTCTGCCACCTTCATCGTGTTGAAACTAAAAATGTTCAGAGGCTGCAGAGAGGAGAAGAAACAAAGATATTATGCTCAAGATCAAGAAGCCAGATTCCCAAGGTTACATATTTTCATGATGTGAGGAAAGGAAAATGGGTTTGAGCTGCCTGTCTAAAACCTGTTCTGATGTTCTGGCAATAGCTGTCTATTTAATACTGTATTTTAGACATTCGATGTCCTGACTTCTCTCCCTTGTTTCCCATTATAGTTGAAATTTTGCTTCTGATAATCCCTGTATTGGCCACATAGCAGTTCCTTCTGATGCATGTGCTATTCATGTTGCATAGCAGGGATGTTCTGCATATTGTTACTCCTATACTGGTGTGTGGAAGAGGGACTGCAAATGCTGGAGCATTTACCATTCAGCAGCACTTCCATTTGAGGTTTGTGGTGGAATTTGCCAGCTCCTATAGGACCATTCTCATTTAGTATTTCTGGCAGCCTATATTCGCTCTTGTTACAGGAAAAACTTTAGGAAAGCACTAAGCATGTTTACAAAATGAAAAGTGTTTCATCATGGTGTCTGCAGTTTATAAAAGGCTTCAGGGACTGAATTCATGAAAGTCTGTGTGAAGCAACCTTACCTTGAATGGTCTGTATCAACCCAGGTTGTGGTTGGTTCCCCCCCCCCCCCCCCCATTTTCTGCCTCCTGACTCCACCTTTCCTGTTCTTTGTAGGGCTGGCTCAGCCTGGGATGGCTCCTGGATTAAAAAAATATTCCGGGAAATGCATTGCTCAATAAATAGGAATTAATGTACTTTTTTTTTGTTTGTTTGTTTATATGCAGTGTAAGGACTTCACTAACTTTGTACTGGGAGTTTATCAGTTTTGGACAGAGGATAATTATATGCATCTTTTACTCATCTCAAATTGAGATACAGAAGACTTAATAGCTCAATTTAAAGGGCTTGCTTTTCCTTTTCATCAGTGGAACTTCAAGTAGGGTTATTTTTGAAAAGGAGGAGAACTTGCACTACTTACAATTAGGAAAAGAGAAGTGGAAATAATTTTTATATATATATATCTTTTCTATGTTTAGTGTGTGTTTACTGACATACATTAGAATTAATAAAGTGGTATTTACATAGTAATCACTTAATTTCTGGAATTTGCTGCAAGAAAGATTCAGTTCTTTTCCTCCTGCCTCAAAAAACACCAAACCAGTAAAAATATAATGATATGATATAATTACCAACAGTAACAGAATTGCAGCATGGGATAATTTTAACCAGCTCTCATTTCTTTAGACTGTAGGATTGCTTGTTTGAGGGTTCAGGGACCTGTTATTCCCACTGTACCAGAGTAATATTTTGCTGCTCACTTACGTGCTCTTTCCTTCATTTTAAGTGTGGGGCATGCTAGTGGCTTGCTGAAGGCAGCTTGGCAGGTGTGGCTTTGGCCACTGCAGCAGGGTTCATACACATGCACGAGGTCATCTTCTCTCCCCTGCTTAAGTGCAACTGTACAAACCAGATTTTAGTCCCTTATAAATCTTTTAAATCCATTTTAATTCCTATTAAGAGTTACAGAGGCTTCTAGGGACTAAATAACTCGTGTTTTACTAGAGGGATGCTGTTAGGTTTATTAAGCAAAAAAACCAAAAGCAGTGAATTGTCAGGAATCCACATGTGCTAAATATTGCCACCAGGGCTGCCCTGGTGGTTCCCAGCTGTTGGCATGTGAGTATTATTATGCAAGGGAGATATTTGGTTGCATTATGTAGGAGTTGTTAGAGGAGTCTGTGTAAGGCAATGTGACTGTAATGGTTAGTTCTCACACCAGTTATCTGTTGGAGCACTTGCCTCTGGTGTTAGGTTGATCTAAGAGAAGCCTCTCCATTGGACTTAAAAATTTGTTTCCAAATTAAAAACAAAATAAATTGGCCACGAAGTAAAATGCATTACTCCTTGTGCTCTCATCTGCATGTTATTGAAGTGCCTGTAGTGAGGCTCAGATTGAAAAACCTTGGTGAGAACTACTTCAGGCGCTAGATTTGAACTGAGAAGTACTTTAAGAGAGTGTTTATTAGTGAATTAAGAAATGTTTTTGACCTTTCAGGTTTTCAGAAGGCACTGAGTGACACCAAAGGTCCCGTTTTTTTTTTTTTCCTAATAAGCAAAACAAATCCCCTCTTGCTGTTTGTATCTCTTCTTTTTTTATCAACCTTCTTTTAAAATTAAACCGATGTATGAACAGTGGTTTTGGTGATATTTTATGAAGAGAATAGAGAACAGAGAGCTCACTTGCCTGCTCTCTGATTCCTTCACTAGTTGTCATTCCTGATTTACCAGTAGCATTTTCTTTCACTCATGTATTTGCAGAAGAATTTGTTTTAAAAGAGAAAACCAATGCCGTTTCAATTTTTTTCCTGTTTTTTTTTTTTTTTCCCCTGTTATTAATACATGTCACATCTAGTCCACTTCTATCACAGGCAATTGCATCAGAGTCTCCCTTGTAATCTGATCAAGTACCACTTAAAAAAAAAAATTTTTTTTTGGTGGCTGTTGCTTGCTGAATGGGCAACGCATTCATACTATAAAAATTTATAGTTTCTAGTCTAAATTTTTTTAGGGGTTGTTTCTATGCAGGGTCTTGTTTTGAAGGAATATTTTGTGACTGTGAGTGACCCAGGCTGCCCATGAGGCTGTACTGAGCCTTGTGTCATCAGGGCAGCAGAAATGCTTCTCTGAGACTTTTCTCAGTTGTCACCTATCTGTCCTCTGTCTAATACACCATTTTTTTCTTAATCATTTTCTATCTGATTGTACCAGAAATTCTTCTCGTTTTCTCCTCAAGTGCACAATTTTGTATGTGCTACAAAGTATTTGGGTCTATATTTGTTATCTGTCCTTAAAATTACCCTGTTCTTAGCATATGACAGGTGTCATCCTCTACACTGACATGCAGCAAACTTGATTAATGTTTTCCTTTTGTCTTCAAGTCACTTATTTTTCTCTCTCTCTCTCTCTCTCTCTATATATATATATATAATTAAAATATGTGTGTCTCAGGATAAACCCTTGGGAAAAAAATCTATTAATAACCACTACAGCCTCATTTTTCTTGTTCGCATATGACCTTTTGACTTTAGCCCCTTTCCTTATCTATCTTATGATTCTTATATTGGTTTTTATTTTCTCCTACTAAATTGGTTATTTCCTACATAACATCGCAGTGTTGTTTTCTGATAGCTGGATAAATGAGACTTCCTGCATTATGTTTAGAGAAATCTTAAGTTTTATTTGCAAAACATATTGGGAAGATGTGGCATGAATTATTTCTGGTTAACCCACGTTGTGTCTTATCCTGTTCTTTTCCTCTTTTCCTTCAGGTCTCTAATTATCTGTCTTTTGAAATGTTTTAAAACATTTCATTATTCCTGAGATCAAATCAGCCAACATTTAGATAACAAAATTAGTTTTTCCCCTTTTCTTAAACAGACATTTGTATTTGCTATTCTATAATCCTCTGGTACCAGTCTAGCATGATATATTTGCTGTCAGACCTGCAGTAATCACACCCCATATGAAAGTTTTGAAAGGCCTCTTCTGGGTCCCTGAGCTGCAGTGCAGTATTATAGAGCTGAGTTTTGATTGCAGTCATTCCCATGTCCATCCTGACTGCCTTCAACATCCTGCCTTCATCGCACCCTTCTCGCTGCTATTGCCTTCAGGCTGACGCAGCCTATCCAGGTAGTTTTGGATAATTATCCATGCATTCAACAGCCCCATTTTCCTCTAGTTTGCTCATAGAGCTTGAGAACCTTTTTTACTCAGTTCCCTTAATGCAAAAGGTATGGAAACTTTGGCAATATTCATTGTGTTCTTAGGCTGCTTATTCTTTACCCATCAGTCCTTTTTTCAATTTCTTTTGAGCTTGTTGCTTGTTCCCCCAGTTTTTGTGAAACAACTCGATTTGCGGTGAGGTGTGGATCCCTTCTTGAAAGAAGTTTTGTCTATGGTGATTAGGATCTGCGTTCCAATAGCTTTTACAGCGTTGTGCTAGAGAAATGCCAAGTTTTCACTTAATAGAAAAGTAACCTAGTAAATTTGCCTTTCAAGCATGTACACATGCATACATGAGTAAGTGTACAAAATCATGCATGCTGCAGAAGGCCAAAATAAAATCACTTTAATACAAATATGCTACAAGTAAATAAAAATTACTTTGGGATAGAGGACATGTATATCCAACCTAGCATTGATGAGTGTAGCTTGGCTGTGTGAAGTTACCTTTCTCATGGTTGTGCAAATGCTAAACCAGCAGGAGGACATTGACTTCTTAACAGTATGAACTGTAAGTTTAATTAGTTGGAAGCAATGGGTTTACATGACAGAGGAGCAGTTCTCAGGATGTTTCTTGGTAAGTTAATATACTGCAGATTGAACCTTTGAAGCATGGCTCTACAGAAAGCCTCCAGTGAAAATGTGTTCCTAATTGCCATCAGCCCTGGTTAACAGGTTGTGTAAGCAATTTAATGGCCCAACTACAGAATAGCTTTAGTATATTCTTGTCACCCCATGTGAATAAATTGATACACTGATTAAGATAAAGCTGCCTCATTATTCAAATATTGATAGTAGCGTTTTTTTGTTATCTATCTTCCTATTTTTATATCCTTTTGTATTGCTATCCATACTCATGGCCACTCAGTGGGAATAAAGGACCTGAAGAAGGTCTGCTTTTTCCTCGACTGGGGAAGTATATTTTCGGCAACTTCAGATGAATAAGAGATAGCAGGTTATTTTATTTTCATAAAGAATGAAGACTCCGTAATTTAGGATTATTTTGAAGCAATGTATAACTTGCCAGCAGGCTTTCAAGACAGTAGTGTAATCAGTAGTGTTTGGCTAGGTTGCATATTACATACATTTTGCTCAGAAACTCAGGTTCAGTGTATTACAAATGAAGTTTTTTGGAGAATGAGCATTCAGTAATAAAAAAAAAATACCAGAATGGAGATTGTAATCAGTGCATAGTCTTTATAGCTGCAGGTCTTGATGGCTATTTAGGAAATCGTGGGGGTTTTTGGTCTCTTCACCTGTGATCTTGCAGTGTCAAGGTTTTTTGTCACTGGTGGTGGTTTTCATTTGGTGGTGACCTTAGTTGTCCTGGAGACAGGGGTTCATTGCTTCAGTATCAGCCTTGGACAAGATTTCAGCTTGGATTTATGGGTTTTGGTTCCTTCCATCCCTTATTGTGACACGTGGCAAATGCTGTTACTTGCCCTTAAACAGAATCTGTTTTACATGGGAAGAACAAATCGGTCACAGTGAAATGTGGCTTCTAGAAAGGTGAATATGGTCGTGGAAAATTACTTGAACTAGTGGTTTGTTTTCATTGTTTATGTATTGGGATCCAGTACATGCTTTGTGTGTTATGAGTTATATTGCTGAATGGCTTACTGCACTGAATATATGAAATTCAGTATTTATTAGTAAAGTTCTATTGAGATGGTATCCAGAATGGAAGACCTCTTGCCCCAGTGTTCTCCTAATGTGGAACAATATCCAACTAGGCTTACAAAATTGTTGGGGGTGATAAGAAACAAGTGGGTATCTCAAACTAAATTTGCAGATTTAAATCTACAAAGGGGGAATAAAATGAGTGGACAAGGGTGTTCATAGAAATCTTGTGGTTCCTTGGATTGCTTTGGTAGAGAGGTAAATGACCTTTAGTTAAGGCAACTAGAAACCTTGGTGAATGTAGTTCTTTGAAAAGACAGAGAAAATGTGTGGTTAAAATTCCCCCTTCCTAGGCTAGATTGGACCTTACTTGTCTTTGCCAAAACACAAAGGTCCTTAGTTAATATGAGAATAGCTGAACAAACCAGGAGGACTTCAAGGGGTTACAGGGGTTCTTGCTGCTTGATCACTTGCAACAATTCCCTTTCAGTTGTTTTAGAAAATGGCAAGAATGTAGGTGGCTGCTTATTCCTCTACCACAAATTGATAATGTTTAAGACTATAAATGATGTTACATAGTACTAGTTAAGGTTCAGGTGTGAAAGCACTGTAGGTACTTCTCAGATCTACTTAAGTATTTACTCCTTAAAAGGGCTCCTGTGATAACTGCTACTATTTATCTTTATTTGCTCCCTGCCTAGAGGGATTTTTCAGTAGTTAGAGAACTAACTAACTGCACATTTAAGCTGATGACTTCCCACTCTTCTCTTCCTGTGGTTGCTCGTTGTATTTCTTTGTTGCATCTTGTCTTGAAGTTATGATCTAATATAGACAGGAACTATATGCTAGAGGATCCAGGATTGTGGGGTATGATTTTGGTTTAGGACCTTCAGGCAATATTAAAATACATATAACTGTGTTTGAAAGATTTTAAACATACTATCTAAACTGTTACAGGGCAGCAGTTTACATTCTGTTCGAGCTTAGCAATATACAGTCAAGTTCAAACAAGTTGGAAGCTGACTGACCTGAGTTTTAGTGCTTGCTCTGTGATTTATCTGCTTCTTGAGTCTTAACCAAGCTCTGTTATCAGAAAATGAAGCACAAACAGGTATGCTAATACAACATTTATTTGGGGGTTCTAGTTTCAGGAAAGCCAGATAATTCTAATATTTCCAGTGGCAGTTTTTGCACCGTAGTACAGCTCTTCATAGTGTGATTTTTATATGCAGAATATGCAATAGTGCACATTCAGATGCTGTAAAAGCAGTAGGTCTTTATTTTAAAAAATAATTTCTTCATAAGGCTAAGCACTTAGGAATTAGACCACAGTATTCCTTTTTATGCACATGTTAAAGTGTAGTATTCAGCAGCAGGATTGCATTCTGTTTCTCAGATGATCAGATAATATCATTTTTAATAACTTGTCAACTACTAGTAATATGCAGCTGTGTGCAATTTGTATAGGATCCATGAAAGTCTTCAAGGTGGAAAAATGTACAATAAACTATATGTGCAACATATGATGCATTATTTAACATCATAAAGTGTTGTAATGTTGAAAATTTACAGCTGTCTATAAGCCACTTTAATAGGATGGTAAGTTACCTTTGCAAGGAATATGCCTTGTGTGGGAGCTGCTCTGTGCAGCTGCAGCTGCCTCTGCCTCCTCGCTGTGAGTGGTGGAGATGCCAGGCTGGTAAACACCTGTGGAATTGGGACAGACATACCAGGGTTTTTTGCACTTTAATTCATTTCTGTGTCCACTGATGTCACGGTGATTACAAGTATAATGAAAAAAAATCTAAACAGAATTGAACAACCTCTGCTGGTGCGGCCAGTTGCCCTTAGTCAAAAGTCTATTTTCTGTTGGTTGAAAGGTTGTCTTATCAGGAATTAAATTTTTCAGCTGAGGAAGCCATCTGACTGGAAATGGAAGAGAAATAGGGGGTTAGGGTTAACGGAACTGTTGGGGAAAAAAAAAAAAAGGCATAAAAGCATTCTGTTGGCTTTCCTATGGGAGGAAGTGGGTCATCACTTGATTTACACAGGAAGTATTTGGTGCACTGAATGTTACTGAAGAAATTACTGTTTGACAAATTTTTATGTTGGATAGGGTTGTGTGAAGTCATAAACAGGAGACAGATTAAGGGACATCTAAAGTAGAGATTTTATGTGAAATTTAATTTAAAGTTCTGTAAAATGGACAGTGCTACTAAAATGCAATTCATTCTTGCAACACTAAGTGTGTCTTTATAGTGAGACTAATTGGTTTGGAGATAAGTTGCTGAATTTTAATACTGGGGGACAAGGTAGGTTTCTTATCAAATAAGCAGGTTCTGCTAGTGGTTCCTGGTTATGGTGGAGCTTTATTCACATCCTGTGGCAGGGATGGGATGTTGTGGGGAGAGGATTTGGGACAGATGTCTCCTTTGCCTGCTGACCATAAAATTGAACTGTGGGGTTTTTTGGTGCGTCTTTATTTTTTGTTTTCTAGCATGATTGGAAGCTTTAAGAAGTCTGGGGGCTTTTGGGGTGAGGGTGATTGTTTTGAAGACCAACTTTCTACCTAGGGTTAATTTGGAGATACCTGAGGGCAGGTGGTCCTATCTCACCTTGATGTATACCACCTATGGTATCAGGTGCACCTGGAAATGACTTGGGTTAATAGTTTGCATTTTCTGTCTACCCTACTGGAGTTTTAAAATAATTTTTAAATTGTTTTTTTTAATACCCCTTCCTTCTCTTGAAAGTCTGTGAATGAATGAAAGCAAGTTGGATGATAATGGGCAGCCATGAAATAAGATATTAAAGGTGTAATGTCTGAGTGGGGCTCATACGTTAGGGCAGATTGCTCCAAAGTGAAATGTGGGGAGGAGGGATAGTTGGGGACAGGCTGCTGATTTTCAGAGAAGTCGTCCTGTTCCCAGTGCCCTGGGAGGAGCCCATCCTGTCCCCACAGCACTCCTGGTGCCTGCCAGCGGCCCCAAGGCCAGAATACTGAAGTTTGGGGGAGTGGGGAATTTTCCCTCCTTCAAAGCTCCTTGAATGATCAGGGCTGTTTCTCTGACACTTTTTAGACATCTGTCTGAAGATTAAATTTCCAAATGATTGTATAAACTATTTTCAGGTTTTTTTAAAGGATGAAATTACATAATAAAAGATAATTTGACAGAATGTCATACCATGTTTATATATAATATATATAATTTTCTAACTGATTCACCCAGAGTGTGAATACAGCTGTAAAATTGACCAGGTAGATAGCTGAATAGTTTAGCATGAATTTCTGTATTGTTGCAATTAAAAGGAAGCAAATTTGGGGGAACTGTGGATTGTTAAGGCTTGATTTTGTTTTGAACACCAGAACAATCCTGGATATTATTGGAAAAGAAAGAAGTAATAGGGCCCTGGGAGATCTTAAATGTGAATATCAGCGGCATATTTCCGGGTGAAATCCTCCCAAAATGTGAGCTGTGTCTTGGTGGTACTCTGTAATTGCCCCTTTGTTGGTTATCAAAAAAAATTACTGGCAGTGTTCACGAGTAGTTCAAAGTGATCTGACAGAGTCTACTGGGAGAGATCACAGGGCTGAGAGTATTGCTTTGGCCTCGCACAGGGCCTAGTTTGGGCTCTTTCATTGATATGTTTGCTTTTTAATAAGTAATTTGCTCTGGGAAATTATTTCTCCAGATTTCTGCAATTGGTGAGTGGAAATCTGAAAATTAGGTGGAACTAATATAAAGATGTGAAATTGATGCGGAAACCTAATATCCAGAAATGCTCTCTGTTAGCATAGAAGAAATAGAGTTAAAGCAAATGTGACTTCAAAGTTGTCTAAAGCCTGGGGGAGGCAGAAATTCTGAGTTTCAATGGCATCACTTGGATAGACTACAATTGAGAAGGGTACAGCTTGTCCTTCAATCTTCTTCAGACTTTGAAGACAAGTGATTTCTAAGTAATTTCTAAAAATAGTGAGTTTGGTGAAAAACTTTTCATCAGTGTAATCTTATTATCTCCACTGTGCTTTTTTGGTGATTATTAATACTATGAAATAACATTCTGAAGCACTAGCACATTTTGAGTGTTGGCGGTCTTTGGCTACATTGAATTTGTATACCATTAGAGTGGTGGGCAGAAAGACCACAGAGATCTGATTCTCTTCCTTGTGTGTGCAGTTCCTGCGTGTTTATGCAGAATTTTAGCAAACCTCTTCTATCAGCATCTGAAGTGCTGTTGGAGTCTCTTACCCTAACGCAGTGTAGGGAGTTTACCTCAGAAGCAGCCTTTTTGTTACAGAAAAATTGGTTGCAGCGAAAAGGCATAAATATTGAGAAGATATTTTTCTGGCTAGATACTGGGAGGGGAAGCCTTTTAAGCCTTTCTATTTACCTTCTGTGTTTGGAACAGTGCCATTCTGACTGAGGGAGCGAATAGCAGTGGATGAGGGGGAAGGCAGAGCCTGGCATTGCCTGCTTCCAGGTGGGCAGAGGGATTGGCTCCTGCATGAATAAGTCGGTGTGACCACAGATTTGAGTGTACCTTTACAAAAAGTAAAAACCCTGGAAGCTGGTGAATGCAGCATGGAATTAAGACTCACACACAGGCATGTTGGCAGTTGTTGAAGAGAGAAGTGACGCTTTGGCAACCCAGTGGAGTGAGGACCAGCCGGCACATGGGTGAGGCTACCTGGTGTGTAGTCTTGCTTGGGTTTTCATGGGGGACAGGTCATTTGCCAAAACATGTCAGCATCCATTGTCCATGGAATAAAAGCAGGTGCTTTTGACTGATGAAAGAGCAGTAAAGGTGGGACTAGACAGGTAGAGTGTCAGTGTGTCCCAGACCGTATCCGCCCCCATTGCATCTGGGGTGTGGGAGTGTGCCCTTTTACGAGTTCAGGGTGGAAGGTGCTGCTCCACGCATTCAGTATTCTCTCTGATCAGCGCTTCTTTGTGCAAACACAATACAAATATTAAATTACTCTTTTTTTTTTTTTTTTTTCGGTTGTTTTTGTTAAACATTTCCCTTCACAATGCAGACAAATTGCTGTTGGCGCAGCTATTGTCTTTGGCGGGGTTACTCTGGGGATGTATCTGACAGATCTCTATTGCAACACATGGAGAAAAATTCTGAGTGGTCTCCTCTTTCAAACAATGCAAAAGCTTTTCATTTGGTTTTGTTGTATTTAATTAAAATAAATACACCCAGAGGCGTGAGCAATTGTTGGATGTTTAAAAAATAGAAATAGAAGATTAAACAATTGGAAAAACATTGTAATGCACAAACTTATTATACAAAATGTACAAACTTATGTTAATAGGATGATAAAAATTCAGGGGAAAAACTGGCTTAAATATTTAAAAGTGTATCTTTAGATCCATTGCCCTTTAGATCCTGTGCCCTCTTTCGGCATTACTTAATCTTCATATTTGTATTTTAAAATATTTAGCTAATTATATTTTAATACTGCCTCACGGAAAATTGAGTTGTATTACACAGGCCCTATTTCTTTTCTGTATATGTCTGTTTAACTTGTGTTATAGTTCTGCGTGCCTGTTTAATGGAATATTACTGGTTTTAACAGCTTTATTACATTAGAGTGTGATGGTTATTTTGATACCTTTAGAAAAACTAGTCATAAAAGGCTTTGTTGCTGTTCTTTTATTTAATACTACAGGTTACACAAATTATCTGACAAAGGTGAGGAGAAAGGAAAAAGCCAAATTCATAAACTTGTTTCTGGATGATTTGATTGCTTAATCTGTGTGCAGACAAAAGCATCCTCCTAGCCCTGCTGTAGAGTTGCGGTCTTTGTGGACTTTGGCCAGCAGAGCAGGTGATGCTGGCCTTCTACCTGTACCCTGCTAGTGCTGCAGGCTGCAGTGCCCCTTGTTGAAGGATTTTATTTATTTTTTTCTGTAGAAAACAAAATGAATTCCTTTTCCATGGTCCTTAGTTGTCTTCTGGAAGTAGATAGGTGAATGCTGCTAAGATGGAAACCAGGGATGCTGGTGAGATGGTCCACAGGCTCTGCCTGATTGCCAAGCTTGCAGAGCACTCTCACCCAACCCTCTTGCTTCTGGAAAGAGGATGATGGGTGTTTTGGGAACTCTGAATGAAATATTGGAGGATTTCTTAGTATAAATATTGTCAGCAGAGATCAGAACATTTCACCCTTTAGTGTCAGTCGGTAGCACGCAGTGAGATCTAAGTGGCATATCTACATATTTCAACAAAATATGCTGCCTCTCCCGCCTTCGCATTCACTTTTTAGTTTCATTGGCAGACAGATTGCGTTTTATGTCCTTTCTCTGCACATTATGCCAGAAGGTTCCTTTGCAGAAAATAAATTTATAGTCACTAGCTGATAAAGGTCTTTCCGCAGCGGTCTTGCAGAAACATTTTTGGAGCCATCTTTCCTGGTGCAGTGGCATCGCTCAGCTGTCTCTCCCGGCACTAGAGGTGACAGCCTTACCTGGAGTATTTTCTGTTGTATCTTGCCATTGTAATTTTCCAGACCATGTCAAGGAGAAACTGAAATTTGTAAATTGAAAATTCTTGGACAACTTGGTCCAAACTATTCTGCTGACTTGAGCTATGTGATTTCATAAAAATGCTTTTTTTTTCAGGTAGAAGCTGTCAGGTTTATTTGATTATGCGCAGCCTTTGTATATGTGCCCAAATGCATATGTGTGCAGGTGCACGTACATATTTACTCGTCAAAACTGACATTCAAGCAAAGAACAAATCACTTGTGTTCATGACATGCTATTGTGGTTTGATGTCAGTGAATGCTTGAGCTGTTCCACAGTGAGCATTGCCATTGTATGCCAAAGTGATCCCACGTTTTGATAACATTACCTTAAGGTTTTGCAGAACCGTAATCGGGTTTATGTATGTAAGTTATTCAAGTTTTTTAACAGTCTCTCAAATCTGCCATTTTACAGGCTTCCTTTTTTTTTTATGAATAGAGGTAGGCAAATGAAAAATAACCTAGCAATCAGAAATTGTTCTTCACAAAAGGTTAGTAGTGGAAGTGGAGATGTGAAAGTACTTTTAAACAGCAGAGGTAGTCTTTGGCTTGATAAAAAAAGGCAGCATTTTTTTTTGTCTTGCATTCAGTCAAATTGGAAAAAAATAATCTTTAGAAATAATGAAAATTAGAACTGCTTTTGTCTCCCCTGTTGCAGCATTCTGAACAGAATTTAAAAAAAAAAAAGACAGCTGTAGTTTGCTGAATTCCATCTCTTGATATTTTGCAAGAACGGAACATTGTATAATAACAAAGCAAGAATTTTGGTTATGCATTTATTGTGTTAGTGGTTAGAAAAAAGCACGTAAAGATTTTGTTGAAGCTTATCCAGTAACAAGATGTATTGAGATGACTTGCATATCTTAATAGCAACTTAATAGCAATTTTTCATCTTGTTAATAAGGATGAAATGTAAAGAATATTATCAAAATAGTCTGTCTGACATGCAGAAAACGTTAAACTTTATCACATTGCAACAAAAATAAACTAATTTATGGCTGCACAAAAAATGATTATGCCTTGTGTTTGCCTGCAATAAATTTGATTTATTCCTGTAGTAATTACAGTCGCTGATTCGGTAAAAGTTGAAAACATTTTTTTTTCTCTAAGCATAACAAGACTTCCGTGTTCCCATTGCTACTTCATTGCAACACTTTGAACTTGCTTAGCAGACATGACAAAAGGTTTTAATTAAAATACTAGCGAGATTAAAAAAAAAAAATTGTCTGCGTTAACTTTGTACGTTTCTCATAATTCTTTAATTCTTGTAATAAAGGAAAAATACCATGACTGAGATAAGAAGTTGCCCTCCCTCCTTACTCCCTTCATCAGTAAAGGATTGTGTCAGAGCTCTGCCGTATTTTGCTTAATCCCACTGTGGGCTCTGAAGTACCATTGAAATGTTACTTGTTGGTGCTTGGATGAGCAGGAGGTACTTAGGAGGCTTCATTCACCAACAGGAGCACGATCCTAGCATGGTTAGGGGCACACTGAGATCTATCCAAGTATCCCTGACTTTCCAGCTTCCAAGTAGTTGTAAAATAACTCAGTCATGAGTTTACTCCATCTGAATATTCTGAAATTAAAGCCTATCAGCTACAAAACCAATAGGGTAGCTGAGGGACCTTCAGGAATTTTTCTGTGAAATCAATGGTGAATTTGGGCTGAGGCTAAAACCAGAGATCCTTGTCAGAGTTCATTAAGCCTTTCTACTCTTTTTGCTACTTTGTAATAAATATCTAATTCTCTGAAACATGATTTAAATAATGATGTAAATCAAGCAGAAACTTTGATGTAAATCAGTCACTTTGATCTTACTTTGTTACATTTCTCAAAGGAGAGGTTAATTATTAGTAGTTTGGTAATTATTAGATTGCCTTGATTTGCTGCTAAGTACAGCTTTTACAGTAAGGTAACACCTCTTGTCAACATTATAAGCGTATAATTGTCTAACTGTGTCAAATAAGCACTCAGGTACTTCATGCTCTTTTTTGATAGTAAAATACTTGTTTAACGTATATTGAGTACTGAATGTATAGTTGTATTAATGTCAAAATTTGAATTCAGTTAAAATGCATGAGACTTCTATTGTTAACTACATTTTTCTTAATTAATTGGATACATAAATCAAAAGCAAATTTACTGCATTTTGCTTTGTGAGGTAAGGGAGTGCTTTCAAGGTTTAAAATAGTGATATTAACTCTGGATAGTGACTGGAAAACGGTTTTGGCTGTGGAGGATTTTGTAAATGGTAGGTCTCATACTCTTGCACTTAATGTTTATTTCTAGTTTGGAAAATGAAAACAAATCTTCATACTGTGTTATTTCTTAATTCATTTTTTGTTTTGAGCAAATCAAGTAATTGAATTGAATAAACTGAAATTAGGAAGAAAGCTATTTCTACATCAGCCAAAAGGTCAATCACTATTCAGAGTTGGTTTAGTGCATTATTTTCAGTTGTTTAGCCTGGTGATTTGCCTCTCTTGAAGGCACAGGAAGCAGATGTACTTTTTAAAAACATATATTAAATATGAATAGTCTTAATATATAAATTAATTTTAATGTTATGCATATTTATAAGTATATAAATGTTATAATGCTTTAATAAAAATTAGATTTATGTTTCTAAGTACTTGAAGACATTATTTAAAGATATGTTAAAAGTAAATGTTTCATTTGCTTCTCAGGGAAAAACTATAACAATGTGAAAAGATAAATTCATGTATCTGAGAGTTTCTTTTATTCAGTGTCACTTGTATAAGTGTGTTACAGGATTACAACAAATTACAATTTCTTGTATTTGTGACTACAAGAAATAAGAATATTTCTTGTATATAAGACTATCCAAAGTTGGTCATTGTGGTTACTGTACTATTTGGTACTGTTAATATAGTTCTAAATTGTAGTACTGATATAAGCCTTTATAATTAATGTGGAAATCTGTGTTGTAGTGTGTTGGTTACATTGGTATCACATTCAGTTTTTTGTTTCAGAAGATACATATTTCAGTGCATAATGGTATAAAGGTGGAATTCTAGAGCAAAATGGATAGGCAATGCGTTTATTTTATATTATCAATATATTCAATTTTTTTTGTGCTTTATTCACATATATAAAATTGAAATACAGGCAGCTCTAAGAGAGGATTTTGGCTTATTTTACTAAGCAGAAATAGAGTGTTTGTATTGTAAATAACTTTTTAAAGTGCTCTTTATTTTAATACTTTCAGTTACAGCAGATCACTCACTGGGGATTATAATTCATGATAATTCTAGTATGGGAGTTGGGAAAGCTGCTTCTTGGTTTAAAACTATGCTTGTCTAGATTCTGTGAGTATATCCATCCACGTTTAATATGCATCTATATTAGATGCTCTGTACTAGTGGATGTGTGATACAGTAAGTGTGTTCATCTGTTTTCACGTCACACGTGCATTTTATTTTTAAGCTGCAGCTCACCTTTAGTCAGTTGGCAGGGACTAGATATTCCAGTCTGAATTATTATTGCAATTCCAGGTCTTGTCTGGGATGGTAGCATTGCTGCTGCTGAAAGGAAAACCTTTTTGGTTCAAGCAGATTGATGCTATTTTATTTCTAATTTTTTTTTTTTTTTTACCCTTTTAAAGGAGAGGGAAAGGAAAAGTAGTTTGTTTTGTAGAGGTGTTAAAAAAGCTTGATTATATTTAGGGTGAGGGTTTTCTGGTGGTAGTTGTTTACCATTTTAGATGCTACTGCTAATTCTCCAATGTTAATGCATTCTTATGGGTCTTTGGGCTTTGTGTCAAAAGCCTTGTAGAGAGACAGATAAGCATCACCTCCAGTGCAGTGTAGGACACATTTCAGGCAGCGCTAATGTGAACTTGATCTAATAGTTCCTCTGAATTTTTCCTTCATGCTGTTTATTGCTTTTCTTGGATTTATGCTGTAGCAAGATGTTAACGCTAGCTACTTGAAGATTATCCTGTTGTGATAGTCTGATGCAATGAATTGCAATGTGTTAAAAAGAAACAAACCTTTCCATTGTATATTTTCACATTACTTTTGCAACATTTGCTTCTTGTAACATAAATCTTTTTTCCATTACAGTCAGAATTTACTGTCCTGTGGAGTAAGCCATCAGGTAACCAAAGAAGGCTGAGAGTCACTAATACTCAAAGAACAACCCTAGTACTGACTTCATGCTGTCCATATAGGTGGCACTCTTGCGAGTTCGTGTAGTAGTGTAGTTGTTTAGATGTTTTATCTTCTCAGATTCACTTCTGTACCCCTATGCTAGAGGTGTTCTGCTCTTCTGGTCTTGACAAGATACCAGCATGGCCTTCTCGTGTTCTAAAAAAAATTTAAGGAAGTCTAGAGGACTTTGAAGTCAGTTCTGTACAGGAGTCTGCTTGATGTGGAGTTAAAACCTTGCAAAAGAAGAGATGGGGAACCCCCATGTAGTGCTTAGAAAGTGCTAATTTCTAGACCATTCTGGACAAAGCAGCAGTAACATGTTCTGCTCCTTTTCTCCTTTCCAAGCTAATAGTTGAGTATCAGCACAGATTTTTTTTTTTTTCTCAGACAACAGTGTTATCATGGCTTATACAATGTGGGGAGCTGGGATTTTGAGATCTTGTGTATAGAATGAAATATTCCTTCTGGTTTACCCTTGGCAGATTCCAAGTCTGGGATGGCTGTTGAGAGAATGGATGCATTGGGTGAGACGAGAGCCGTTGCTCAAACATCCTATTCAGTGCCAGATATTCTATGTGCAAGAAAAGACCCAGTAGGCTGATGTGTAGTAGTTTCTTAAAAATAACTAATCCTAGTTCCTGATAATTAGCTACTCTTTAATTCCTAAAACATGTGTCTATCCCTTTGATTACTCAGTAGCTAATGGTAATTTGTATGTCTGTCATCCTTGTCTCCTCGTTCAGTAAACCTCTGTTACATTCTAAGAGACTCCATTCACTTAAAAACTCAGTACGTTTTGAGGTGGGAGAAAGGTGCTATGGGGCAACCTGTATCAGAAAGGAGGTTCCTACTTTTTCTCCTGATTATTTTAGCACTGTGATGAAGAGTGCAAATGGATGAGTCTTTGGGGGAGTGGAAACAAGTGGGAAATGAGATTTCTACTGAAAATGAGTCTGTCCCAGGGAAATTGTTCATCTTGTTCCAAGCCGGAGCCTTGCTTTGCTTTGTGTCATCTCTTTTGAGAGAACAGCCAAAGAGAAGTAGAGTCATATAATAACTTAATAAAAGATTCTAGGCAAGTAGAATGTGAATGTGGCCTACGTGTGCTTGACTGTTGAAAGTCCAGTCTGGTCTCTCCAGCAAATTTTGACCGAGACTGTTCCTATTTAGACATGGAGAGCATTGCTGTAGTGCTGTGTGTACAGGAGTAACACAAAAGCAGAGAGAAAATAGACTGATACTGCATCAACCGCATTAAAAGCTTCAGCCACATCTTGTTTTATCAAGCTCATGCCTTTATTGGCCTACCAGCCTGGCTGTGTCAGTACTGCTGAAATAGAGAAAAGCCTTTAATCTCATATGTCTCTGAACAAGATGACGTAGCTGCTGCCCTTTGGTATGCAGCAGGAACTGTGGGCTGCGTATCAATATGCATCTCTACCCCTGCGATGCGGATTTCTGGTTGTTCCTGCTCCTTTGACAGTGGGGGTGAGATGTTCAGTTGTGCTTGGATAAAATGGTAGCATGTTAGTTGGCTTTATCTGAAAAAAAAATTAACAGTATAGACAAGATAAGTCTTTGACTTCAGTGCTTTTTTTGCTGATCAATATAGAAAGCACTGTAGGAATTAATTTGTTGTAGTAAAAATGTAGCAAGTAAAACACAGGCAGGGACCCTATGGGCATCAGAAGTAAAATTCTTGGTCAAACTTTGAATTTCCCTAGGCAAAACATTATGCCTACTGAATATCCCAGTTGGGAGCAAGGGCATAGGTAAACAGTCATCTTCAGTTTGCAGCTCTTGCTGCTGGTGAACTCACATGAGAAGTTTCGATACGCTTGACCTTATAGGCATTTAGGGCATGAATTCTTCCCCTTGCCATAGCATCCTCAAAGAAATCAAAGCATATAAACAGTGTTCCTAAATTTCATACAGGTGGGAGTAACGGAGGTGTCATTTCTCCCTGGAAATACTTGTGACTTGTTCATCAAAATTAGTCCTGCTTGGTGCTGTAGGTAAGAGACATTGTCCAGAGTTGGAGTGTCTTGAGAGATGTTTTGGCTTATGGTGAGAGGTTTGTTTTGTGCCCAGAACTTGTATTTCCATGTTCAACCTGCTGCTGAGAACCTACTGCCAAAATAACAGATAATCTTTTACAAAACACTATCAAGAAACCAAATGTTTACTGTCTCTCTTACTTTTTTATCCAGAAGAAAAATGTGAAAGATTAGGCAAAGATGCATGTTTATTTTAGTAGTCCTGCTTTGGCTAAAAAACTCTTGGGTGTTGATGGTCTTTTGGATGGTGCCAAGTGCTCATCCGCCTTCCATCTCAAAGGTATCTGCAGCTGGAAGGGTCACCAGCACATCAGGACAAAGATACTTAGTGCATCTCTCTGCGCATACTGGGTCTTAATCACTTAAACCAAGCATGAAATGCCAACTCCTCCAGCTCTAGAAATACTCATATGACTCACTATGGTAAAGGGCCTGGCAAATATTTGCACAGCAGTGCCAAAAGAAAGGACGTGTTGTTTCTGCCACGATGTTGTATGCTTTCTAACTTGGTGTGTAAGGATGCTGTGTTAGGTGGCTTGGAAACTCCAAGCTTGTTAGTTGGCATTCTTGTAGCAGTAGGCAGGAACAGGGTTTCTTCTCGGCCACATGCCTAGGATTTTTTGCGTGCAGCCCTTTTGAGCACTACTGAAGCACGTGGGATTTCACTATACAGTCATGGCTTGGTTCTCCACGGTCACCTAGCCTTTCATTGTAATCATGCATTTTGTTGTCTTTTGTGTTTTGTAGACATTGAAGTCTGAAGTGATTGATGAGATGAGAGCTCCCTTGTGACCCAGAACTGCATTTTCCATAGAGATAAACTGGCACTTGAGATCATAAGAGATTGATTTTATTTGTTTTAATTGTTCTGTCCTTCTGCCCACCTCTGTTTTACACTTTGGAAAAGCCATGATTCTTCAGATATTCACAGAGTTCTTGCATAAATTAATGTACAATTTGGAAAACAAACTTACTCTGTAGTGTAGAATCAAAGCAAAAGATGCCTCAGTGTTAACTGTCTGCATAGCTAAGACCAGCGTAGCTCAGACGTGTGCAAATCAAATGTTTCTTCTTAAGCGAGTTCTCTTACTGCTTTGCAGAATATCACCTTGGTTCTTTATTATATGATATGCAGTTTCTGCAAGCCAGATGTTCACCAAAAGTAATGTTAGACACTGAGCAAATAATTGTTTCCTGTCACATTGCATTAGTAACTGGGAATAAAGTGTTTCCTAATTTGTATACGTGCAGAACTAAATATAGCTCTAGTGAAGCTTAACTTCAGCTTCAGCCGTTCATGTCCCTAAGAAATTCAGCACCATGTTTGGCAGTCACTGGGAAAATGACTTCGGATATTCTTATGTGCTTCTTGCCCTCCCACTTGCGGGTTTTAGCATCTTAGGAACTTGAATGTGAGGCTAACCAAACTCTCAGAAAATCCTCATTGTCCTGGGGTTTTGCTGTCTGTGAGGACTGTTGCAGAGATCTTCTTCTATTGGGAGTTTTAGGAGAGAAAGCACTGGCTGCAACTCCTCCATTCCATATTTATCAAGGACAAGGTTAAATTGTCCTGTAGTTATGTTTTCCAGCAAAAACTGCACTGATTTTTCACCTTAAATCTGTTATTTATTACTTGTTCTACTCTGTAGCTGTTCTGTAGAGCTGACAGCATGATGCATAAGATCTTAAAAAACATGTTAAGTAGTATTCAGATTGGACCGTACCAGTGAAATCATGTGGTGTACCTGGTAAGAAAAGTCTTGATGTTGTAGTAAGGTATTGAATAGATTGTATCTCCTCCCTGGGAAGTGTAGAAGCTGGTGTCTGTGCTTTGGTATCATGTCTGTCAGCTGTGGGATAACAACCTTCATGCTGCATCTGCACCGAAAAGGCACTACAGCTTCTTAAGACGATGCAAATGCCAAATGTTGGGTTTTGGAGCTTGAGTCTTTCAGCTGGAATCTGTGAGGAGGTTGCTTCAGGTTCATCTCTTCCAATGGGGCTAGGTGTGAGCCCAGGCTCAAGGAGTTAGTCCCATTCCTTTTTTTGTTTGTATTTGAATTCACGAAGATCATTCTCACTAGTTGTCTCGGCTTGACAGCAAGCAGGATGCATGTGTTTCAGAGGTCTGAGGGATATTACATCCAGGGTTTGTAGAGAGACCAAAACAGTACTTAGTCATTCAGCCTTAAGTGTCCTATGTGCATTTTATCAGTGCTCTACCCAATTTTCTCGTGTTAAGGGTGATGCATATAATTAGGAGGAGGAGGGAACACATTTGCTGTTGTCAGTGGGGAGGAGGAATCCTGTGTTGGCTCTGCGTAAACCTGCCTAAACCTCTTGCCTTCAGATATATCCTTCGAGGAAGTGACCTAAAGAAATCCAAAGAAAATTGCTTAGGTTTGTAATAGCTTTCTTCCTGGCAGACTGAGATTTATTTATACTGTAGGATGTGACAGGCAATTGCTGGTGCCTCAGCTCTGTCTAAAGTGTGAGCGATCCCTGGAAATGCAAGCGATTGCATTAGAAACTTTCCTACTTCCAGTGGGGAGAGTGTTTGAGCTTGAACTCTCCCCTCATTGAGATCTTTGAAGTTTGGATCTTTGAAACAGTTCTCCACTCCAAAGACCTACTAGTGCAGTTGTCATCCTTCCCATCTGAGACGAGCTCGACCAGGCAACCTTCAGAGGCCGTTAAAGCTGCTTGTTTCATCCTCCAGAGAGGGCAGCATTGAAAAGGCATAAGTAATTATTCCCAGCCTTTCCTCCCAGTAGCTGAGTTAGCTGTGGAAGTTGAAACATCATTAAATCTCTGAGCATCATGGAGGGGCTGCAAGGCTCCCCAGCCAGGGAGCTTGTGACACGCAGTGGAGGGGAGGTCTGAGTAACAGGTGGTTTTTAGAAACTAGTATTTGTGAATAACAGTGCGCTATTGGTAAGAAAACAAATCAATCTGCTCGTGAATATTTATGATGATGACTTTCAACACTGCTTGGATTGTGCAGTCCTTTTCCAGCTGCTGCATATCTCCTCTTGTGTCACAACATTTCACACCAGGGTGAAAACCTCCTCTGCTGTGCAGAGCTGCGCTGTGGAGCGGCAGCCAGCCGAGCAGCTCAGCAGAGTGTATGGTTTTAGAAGAATATTCTCACCAGTTTGGTATTAGTGGGCCACTAGGTCCCAAACATTTGAAATACTCTTTGCTGGTGGAGTAAGCTGTGTAGTTTAGCTTGACATTTCATCCCATTAAGAGCCAAGCCATGCACAGAGATAATGCTATGTTTGAAGAGAAAGCAGGTGTTAAAGGTTGTTCTCCCTCTTAATGCGTACGAGTGTTTTACAGTAGATCAAACTTGCCTAATGTAATCTTCATAATGCTTTCATTTAAAATGCTCCCTGTGGTTTGTATTTGTGGAACTGAAAGTGCAGAATCTACTTTGTAGCTTGGTGGGGCAGGGTGTTCGATTGAACATATGTTCACACTGTCATTTAGGAAAGATAATAGGTTTTTAACCTCTGTCAGTGTTAGACTGAGGTTTTTATGGAGCTTTATTAAAGCTGTGCCTAGGCAGCTAACCTTGCGATACAGGTTTTTCACAATTTGCTATTTTCTTGTGATAAGTTGCGACTTTTCTTGGCCTCTTGCAGTGCCTCTTGCTGTGTCAGCCAGCATGGGAGCTTACTGAGAAACGAGGAATTCCTTGCTGTTGCCAGTGCTGCATGAAATGCTTATGGCTACTGGTATTGTCTGCTCAGTAAATACTGTCACGTAGATCAAAAAAACAGCCTTGAAGAGTTTCAGAAAATATTCTTCTGGGCTCAACACACAGAAGGTGACAAAAACTGTGGCGGTAGCACTTGTGCTTTTGTTTGCAGAGGTGTTCGGGTGCAGCTGAAGGTGCTGAGCTCTTGTTCCAGGGTGCTGGAGGGGATGTGCAGCACTGTGCCTGCTGTGCGCCGTGGGGCAGCTCTCGGCAGCCTCTTGGCTGCTCTTTCTGGCCTTGTGTTTAATTTGCGGGAGGGGGAGGAAGCAGTGTGTAATTTGGTGTGCTAAAATCCTATTGGTATGGTCTCTCTTTAGTCACTTTAGGCTTGTAACAACCTAAATCAGTGTGATGGAGACTGCAGTGTGCTTCACGGAGGAGGTTATCTCCAGTGAACTGCCATTATGGCTTTCATCACTGCTGATTACATTTTTTTGTTAATGTTTAATCCTCAACAGCAAATGCCTCATGTTTTTATGCCCTCTCCCTGTATAAGCAGAACATCTGCTTTATAAAGTTGGCTATGACATCCAAAACTGTATCAGTGTAAAATTTTAAATATACATGTCAGACGAACAGATGCAAAGAAATTCTGAGTGTAAGGCAGTCACTTCAGCGTGTACAGGACCTGTTGTGTCACGGGTTCCCAGGGGTCTTAAATTGCTTATTAAACAGTGCTTGGTAAGACTGAGAGTATTTTCTAGCCTCATCTTCAAGCTCTTTGCTCTCTTTCTTAATATTTCCAGTTTATAAAAGATTTTTTTTTTTTTCCAGGGGTGGTGTATTTGCCCTTCCTTTTCTAGCAGTAGTGCCACAGTGGTGTGACTGAGAATAATTGAACTGCCCCACTATGCAAAATCTACTTATGCTTTTGGGAGAAAGGAGTTTTTAGTGAAATACATTAATGTGTACCATGGGCACCTGCAACTATGTGTGTTGGAACTACAGGAACTTCCACAGGGTTTCCAGATAATACATTCAAAATAAATGCATAAAAAGTGATATAGCAATTAGCAGGAGAGACTGATATGCGTAAGGGATGATATTAATTTAAATTGTTGGCTTATATAAATTTCAAGCATTTTTATGAATTTAATAAGAGGTTGCCATTTAAGTAGCTTAGGTATCCTTCTCTGTATACAGTGTGTCCGTGTCCTGGGATTTAACAAACCATGCACAGCTGGACAGATTCCCCTCAGATGTGATTGCAATTCTTGCAACAAAGACTAGCTGATGAAGAGAGTGAAGAGAGCCAGTACCAAAATGGTCATCCTGTTAGTCACGGGGGAAGGGAGAAAACAAATTTGTATAATCTATCTTCTGTTCGTTTGGTGAGTTGGTCTTGGTCATGGACATCAAGGTAGTTATGTCCATGCCTAAAAGAGGGCTTTCCTCAAACCCCAGGGAGCCTGGCAGGAGGTGCTGGAGTGCTCCTCTAAAATTCTGACCTGAGATGGAGACTGATTGTGTGGGACAGCTGAAGATGAGAGGTGGTGACCTGACACTGAGGCAGAGATGCTGGGCTAGAAAATAGTAACCCTGTATGAGAAGGGAAAAATCTTACGACATGTTGGAGACAAAGGAGCTTACAGGGACAGAAGAAGGACGACATGGTCCAAGTTATGAAAAACATAGTGAGGAGCATTGTGCATAGATATTATCAGGGTAAGACCTCTGGATTTTAAACAGGAACATGCTCTGAATGACTGCAGCGAACACTGCCAGTGTGTGCCAGAAGTAAATATAGTAGAGTAAGCACTGCTATAGAGTCATTGAAGTCAACGCTGCATAACATAAAATTGCATAATATATTTGTTTGTGAAGGTTATTGGAGCACAGTTTTAAATGGATCCAAGTCCTTGGAAAGGTGAGTGTATTCTAGTTCCCTGGGCTGAGGTTTCCAATATATGTCCCAGTCTGATCTGGCAGCAGACTGCCAGCAGAAGGGGTGAGCTTGCAGTTCCTCTCCTACTAGCTCCAGCACTTGTCCGACCAGCTCCTGAGCTGGTTCCACTCATGTGCCAGAAGGAAGGGAACTGCCGTCTCTCCCCAGAAATTAAAAAATCTAGGGGATTTTTGTTGTCCTGGGCAGCTCAGGTTGTTAGGGGGTGAGAGAGGGTCTTGAAGGGCTGCGTGTGTGAGACGATAGGTGCAGGTATCTGTCAGTGCGTGGGGCAGTGGGTGGGCTGGCTGTCTCAGCCCCGTGTCCCACCTCGAAGCTGGAGCGAACTGGTGGTGTTCCTCCCCTCTCCCACCAGGGATGCGGTCGGTGCATGACACAGCAACCATCCAGAGATGCAGATTTCAGGGCACCGTCACACTCTTTCAGAGTACTGAAGCTGTTTACGAAATGAGTACTTTGTAAATGATAAAGAGTAAATAACGCATTCTATGCATTTGCATAATTTTGAATCACTTACCCTTCAGAGGGCTGTAGTAATTTGGCTCACGTTAAAGAATGCTTAACAGTGTAATTGAGTTCAAGCCATTGGTTGCTGAGCTGACTTGACACTGAAGGTCAGAGTTCTGTTTTTGGGGAGACCATGTGTGTTCCCTGTAATGTCACTGGTACCATGGAGTGGTGCCCTGAGGGCTCCAGGTGCTGCAGGTAGGACAGGTAGGCTGTGAAGGGTCAGGGTATCTTTCAGAAAGACCTTAAGACCCAGAGCAATGGAAGTGGGACATATCTCCATGGTGATGGCATGCAGGGTCATGACCTTAGAAGGCATTAGGAGAAAGAAACTTTTTCTATGAGCTGGGTAGGGTGGGGAGGGGGTTACCAATTGGAAATGCTGGAGAAGCACATCTTTACTTTGCACAGTCACAAGGGGACAGTTTGCTGCAAGGATGGCACTGGGAAGATGGTGAAGTAGGGTAACAGGAGGTAGGTAATCTCAAGGATGAGGAGTCATTTGAGAGCAAACTCCAAGAACTAGCTTGTTTTGGGCAGTAAAAGGAGCCCTGACAGGAAGGTGATGTAATTCATTTTTATTGTCAGGGAAATAAACTTCAGGGATAGGGAGAAGCTATTCAAGCTGCTGGATCAATTTTGGCATGAAAACAAATGGATGAAAGCTGTTCAGGAATAAATGTTAGGCTGAAAATTATAAGTTTTTTGACTACTGGAAGACTCAGTTCTGCAGTAAGTATCAGAGATGGGGACTGAGGAATAGCATTGTCAGTATGTCGAGGTCTGTTGCTGTGAATGGGGTTCTTGGATGCAATGCTTGCAATGGAGGGCCTGAGCTGGCGATGTGTAAAGGAAACACCTTTCCCATCTGCACATCTGTATGTGTTGGTGGATTATCACAACTATGTTGTGTCCAAGTCAGAAAGGGGAAACTGTCCCAAGCTGTCAGGGTTTTAAAAGCATCTGGATGGGAATATGTGCTGCTTCTTCCCCAGGATGGAGAACTGTGTTGTCAAGTGAAGTTTTAACCTTTGCTTTACATTTAATCTGGGAATGTCTCTGCTGTTATGGTCACTTATGACACTTATTTTTATGTTTGTGTTTTTCCTAGGTATTTTTATGGCCTCTGTCACAGTGGTGTCTCAGTGTCTCCCAGGCATTTATGGATTTATTCTGAGAACGTTCCTGTGAGGTAGGGAAATGTTATCACCTTCGTTTTACAGACTGGGAACTGAGGCACAGGGAGATAAAGGTTGCAGGAAGAGCCTGTAGCCCAGCCAGCAGCCAAACACTGATTGCCAGCGATTTCTTTTTTGTCCTTATCCCAAGCCCAGCTACCTGTCTTTGGGTTTTTTTGTGTTTTGTTGTGTTTTGTTGTGTGTTTTTTTTTTTTTTTTTTTTCCTTCTTCCCCTGGTCTGAGTTTTGGCAGAAACAATCTACAAGGGGCTGGGAGGACCTGTGGAAAGTATAATTAGGGTTAGTGGTGTCCTTTTCTTAACATTGTTACTTATGAGTCAAAATGTCTTTCTATAAATATCAGCAGATCTGTTTATGTTAAATGATTAACATGTTTAGACTTTCAACAGATAAGCTGTCATGCTTTTTTGAGTCAGTAACTCCTTTATCCTACCTGTCTAGGCTTGTAGCTGTTGAATTCCTACCTTGCCTAAGCTAATGCCATCCCAATCACCTAAAGCAATGCCAAGAATTTCATAATCCATGCAAAGATCTGATTCATGTCAAGACAGGTGTAAAGTTTCTCAAGCACACTTATGTATAATTACTGTTTAACTTTATTTTTCAAAGGTCTTTCCAAGTCAGTTAAAATGTTCAGCTTTGAGCTTCCAGATTCTCCAAGAAATTGGATTTCAGTGCCTAATTAGTGATGGTGATCCCTTTAAAAGTATTGCAAAGTTCCTGACACACGTGCACACACTGAATTACAATTTACATCATAAAATCAAATATTGTGAATAACATCTTGAAGAATGTCTTTTTTTCCCCTTCAAGTAAGGGATTTTTAAGATGGGTCTCCCTTGAGCCCTTCTTTCTCTTCAAGTTGGTATTTAAAGTGTGACTTTTACTACTTAAAGAATTTTCTTAGCGCTACAGCAACATTATAAATTATGAAGACACCAGCAGGCTCTGGCAATTAAGTATTTTTATTGTATATTAAAACAAGCAACATTATTAAAATGATAACATTGCAAATATATTTAATGCCATCTTTCTAATTTTGCAGTCTGTAAAATACACACATTGGATTGCATTTATGCTCTTTATTAATGTATACTACGTGTCTTTGTGTCCCCAACAATGAAGCCCTAATGACTCATGAACTGTCTCAAAGTGTACTAAATAAGATTAAAGAGCTGGCCAGTGACCTTAACAGTCAATTAGGCTATGCATTACTCAGCCCAGTATTTGTGGAGTGTAGACGGGAAGTGAAAACTCATTAGCTAAGATGCTGATGCTTGAAACAAACAAGATTTCTCTAAAACCAAGAACTGGTCTTGTTACTTAAGCAGAGATTGAAGCACTGAGAGTAGGTATGTCTTTGCATATGTGTGTTTGAAAGTAGTGCTGGTGTGGTCCTGGGGAGTGCAGAAAAAATTGCTAGTGAGGTTTTGGGCTCAGAGCCTTTTGGAATAGGTCCTGGCAGGTGTGGATGGCGTTAGGTCAGGCAATGGCAGGTGCAGTAGGAGATGGTGCTCAGGTTTTGGGATGTGCCACCTGAGAGGTGATGCAAAGACAGCAGGAGTCGGACGGCTGGTTTCAGAAACGTGTTTCACAGAATCATAGCGTGGTTTGGGTTGGAAGGGACTTTAAAGATCATCTAGTTCCAACCCCTCTGCCATAGGCAGGGACACTCTCCACTAGACCAGGTTGCTCAAAGCCCCGTCCAGCCTGGCCTTGAACACTCCCAGGGAGGGGGCAGCCACAGCTTCTCTGGGCAACTTCTGCCAGTGTTTCACCACCCTTATGTTAAAGAATTTCTTCCTTACATCTAACTTACATCTATGCTCTTTCAGTTTAAGACTGTGACCCCTCATCCTATCCCTATACTCTCTGATAAAGTGTCCCTCCCCACCTTTCCTGTAGGTCCCCATTAAGTATTGGAAGACCACTATAAAGTCTTCCCAGAGCCCTCTCTTCTCCAGGCTGAACAACCCCAACTCTCTCACCCTGTCCTCATATGGGAGGTGCTCCAGCTCCCTGATCATCTTTGTGGCCTCCTCTGGACTTGCTCCAACAGGTCTGTGCCCTTCTTATGTTGGGGTCCCCAGAGCTGGGAGAAACAGCAAGACAGGGAAGAACGTCTTGGCATGGCATACTGCATGCTTGGTTTTCCTCAAAGGAGAGCCCAGGGATGGCAAGGTTGCATTTGAATGCATATGGGAGTTTGAGCAGAAAAGCTCCGGGCTGCTGCACCCACTGAACAGGGTTTGAAAACTGCACCCCCTTCTCCCACAGCTCAGGAGAGGGGAGATGAGGGGGTGCCAAGTGCTCAGAGGTACAGCCTGGTCAGATCCCCTGTTCTGCACCAGCTCCCCCACCCTTTGCAGGCTCACCTGGCCCATGGAGTCGTCATCATGAAACCAGGTTGGCGATGGGCAGTAGGGCTGAGCGCATCCCAGTGACGGGGATAACTCTGTGGACTGCAAACCCAGACAGTATCTGAAGTACGGGAGAGTCTGTGTCATCTTTAGGATGACACTTCTTAACTGATCATCTGCATGTGGTTTTATATTGTGTTTGGAAGCATCTTAGAGCAGTCCTAGGTTGGAGATGGCTACCTGCACTGGGAGGACGCTATGTGGTGACAAAACTGAACCAAGATCAGTGACAACATTATACGAGAGCTGAGCTGGCAGCTTGGTCATGCTGCTCCTCAGCAAAACAGTGGTCCCTGTGGGCTTCTCAGTCCTATAGTGCTTCTTTTCTGGTATGTGCAGTTACGTACGCTTAAGTTCTGTTCTTAGTGTAAACTCAGGTTTTAGGAAATAAAAGATGACAGACTTGGTCCATACAAAATGTGGTTGAAAGTACAGTTTGAGTGACATGCAATAACATCCTCTAAAGTAAATCAACTTATGTGAACATAAATTGGGCAGAATCTCCCTGATCTATGTCATAGTTTATCTGTAGGGTTTTCTTTTAAAATAATTGTCCTGGTCTTGGCTGGGATAGAGTTAATTTTCTTCCTAGTAGCTGGTACAGTGCTGTGTTTTGGATTTAGTGTGAGAATAATGTTGATAACACACTGACATTTTAGTTGCTAAGTAGTTTTGATGCTAAGTAGTGCTTATCCCAAGTCAAGGATTGTTCAGTTTCCCATGCTTTGCCAGGGAGCAGGTACATAAGAAGCTGGGAGGGAGCACGGCCAGGACAGCTGACCTGAACTACCCAAAGGGATATTCCATACCACAGAATGTCATGCCCAGTATATAAACTGGGGGGAGTTGGCCGGGAGGGATGGATTGCTGCTTGGGCTTCAGTCAGCGGGTGGTGAGCTACTATATTGTGTATCAATTGTCTTTACTTGAGTTTTAGTTCTCTCTCTCTTTGCTATATTTATTATTATTAATAGTAATATTAGTATTGTATTTTATTTTAGCCATGAAACTATTCTTATCTCAACCCATGAGTTTTAACTTTTTTCCCTGATTCTCATCACAGTCCCACTGGGGGGAATGAGGAGTGAGCGAGCAGCTGTGTGGTGCTTAGTTGCTGGCAGGGATTAAACCATTACAATAATTTCTGTAATAAAGTCCATCTGATTTTGGGGGGAGGGTGCAGGGGAACCTGGAAAAAAGTGTACTTTAGCTGTTGGGATGAATGGGAGAAGAAAGAAAAGGAAGTCTCTTCAATCATTTCAGGCTGAATCTAAAGCCTCAAGGAAGTATGTTACAGGAGAGCTCCTGAAGATAAACTGTAACCTAGATTATCAGAATACTGATTAGTTTTTCAGGAATTTTGCAACTGCAGTGCATCCTGAAGCAGTCTTTTGACTTTCACTTAAACTAAAATTGTTGTATGGTTGCTCTTTCAGGGATACATAAAAATACCTAAAGTTTCCATTTGAATTTTACAGTCTTAAGCTTAATAAACTTATTCAAGTGAAGACTGCTTGAAAAGATAAAAAAAAAAAAAAAAAATCAGGATTTTCCGTTTGAACTGGCTATTGCTAGACAAACATTATATATCTATGTGATTATGGTTTGGATGATATTTATACATGCAATGTTACCACTGAAAGCTGGACTCTGCAACTGCAGTTAAAACAGACTTCTGCGCTATTAGTTTTCTTCATTCTGACTTTAAAGTATAAAACAGTTGTCATAAGGTCACAGTGTCCTCTTATAATTCTTTAAATATTTTTATTTTTAAATTTATTTGTATTTTGGAAAAATCTGTTGTAATACTATGTTCTAATTTAAGGGGTGTTTTCCGTAATAAAGGTTATGTATTTCTCCAAAATGTTGGCATGAAGTTTATGTGATTCAAAGTGATTTGATTGTGTGCTAATGCCACACTAGACAGAACATGTTAATACTTAATGCAAAACAGTGATTTACCCGTTACTTTTCACTGTAATATGGTGAAGAGTATTTTCTGGCTGTATTTAAAAGACAGCCTTGAAAGGGCATTGGCTGAGTTTGTTGGCATAGCTCAGCATTCTTTATGTATGGCTATATATATATATGCATTGTGGGTTTTTTTTTTTCCTTTTTTTTTTTTTTTTTTTTTTTTCCTTAAGAGTCTTTACAGGTCCTTTTATCTTACAAATAAGTGCTTTAATATATTGGAGCCCAAAGGGCATGACTACTGGCCATTTACCTGGTTTCATATCGTGTGCGTGAAGAGGGAAGGGTGGGGTTTAAAGCTCCAAACTCAGACTAGTAAAATTCCCTTCTGCTTTCCAAGTGTATGCTTTAGCTGTCTGCAGGGGTATATGTTTTCAGAAACGTATTTATGAAAAAGAGAATCAGCAGAAGCTGGAGATACTACAAGATGTAACCATATTTACAAAATTGAACGTGAGCTTTAACCCTCTGGTCTTTTTCCTTTTCTATTATATAATCAGTATATTGGTAAGTGGTTTACATTTTGTCAATTTACCTATTTAATTAATCTAGCTATCTGAGTGTTATGCAGTAAAGGTAGATTCACCATAACTGACAGTGTCCCACGCCGTCAGCACTTGCTCATGCTCTGGTGCAATGGGTTTGAATAGCTGCCACCCCGTGTGTGTGTGTTCTAAACCTGAGACTCATTAACCTGAACTATGTTCTAAACCTGAACTCATTAAAAACATATGCTACATAAATTAATGTGCATAAGGAGTTTTGGCATTGAGATCTCCTTTGAAGATACGTTTAACTGTACTTGAGAGTTAATTGAGAAACTTGGTTTCGTTCTGTCTACTATCGGCATAGGCTTGGCTGAAACCAGCCAGTATTGGTTAGACTGCTGATTTGAAGTGGAGCCCAAGGGGATGGTGGATTAAGAATGGCGCAGTTGTGACTGGGGGGTGTGTGGGGGGGCTCCCAGTGCCTGTGCTGGTTCCAGGTGCCTGTGCCAGCTCCTGGGGCTGTGCTCGGCACGAGAACTGGCCGTGCTGTTCCTGGGGGCAGAGTGCCACACCAAGCTGATACGCATCCTATCGTACTCTCAGGCTAAACTCTGGATTTCTAAAGAGGTCTGAAATAATGAGGTTTGCTGAGCTGAGATTGAACAAGTGCATGATTCCAAACTCGACTAAAATAGTCTGAATTTTTCCACTAATAGAATAAGAAACAGGCACAGAAACTATCAGTATTTCACTGGTCTGGCTTTTCTCTCTGTTCATACCTTCTTTCTATTCATCATTAACTCAAGGATGATTTCCAAGGATTCTGCTAATTATGATCTATTTTTCAGGGGAGGCAGGCAGCAAGACTGGGATTACTGCTGGTTGCACTTGTAATAAGAACAAGTACAAGCATACATGGATTGGAAATATTGGGTGGGTTTTTTTGGCGCGACAGTGTTGGAAATCAAGCTTTGTTATTATGTCCAGTAAATCAGGCTTCACTGAAAGCTGATTATAGTATTTTGTGAGAGAAGGTTTTCCCTGTATTACTCTGGAAGAAAATACTCATAGATCCATATTCAAGAGTAGGCTGCTGTATTTTGTGTAACTGGAAGTATGTATGCGTTTGTTGCATTTTCATCACAGCTAGTAGAAGAAAATTATTTTTTTTTCCTTTTTTTTTTTTACTAGTACTAGGGTTTTAGTCTTGCAAAAAGGTTTTCTAGGTAGAAACATCAGGTAAAATGGATTCTGGATTTAAACACTGGGGAGGGGGGGGAACCACCATCCAGCAGTTTTTGAGTGTTCATCATTTCCTGAAAATTGGACCTTTTAAAGTATTTCAGGTTGGGTACACTAGAAATTGAGGCATTCAGATCACTAACTGCTTTTGAGAATGACAGCCAGAATCTCCATTAACATTGCATCTTCTGCCTAGGGGATCACAGAGCAGAGACTGATGTGTCTTTGAGGATGAAAATGGAGCAGTTTAAGAAGTTACTCTGCTTCAATTGAGATGTGGTAACAGCACACAACCGTATCTAGTTCATTTTGCTGAAAAACAAAATAGAAATCACAGAGGATGATCTAAGGCTATTTGCTTTGCGTAGAAGCAGACTAGCTATGCTCCTGCAATAAGTTGCCATGTCTCAGCTATGAGGATGTTAATTTCCAGTTGATGAGAGGTAAATTATAGCTAGAACAGGTGGGTGCATTAAAATTTTAATGTGCTTCAAGATACCAGTCTGTCTTCAGAGGAGTAAGACTTGCTGTGCTGGTTTGGACCAGTGGTCAGTCTAATTTGATACCCTACTACTGGCAATGATCAGTGCTAGATAACTAAGGCAATGTACAGGAAATCATGCATTTGATTATCAAGTGTTTTATCTGCTGGTGAAGTGTTGGCTTTTTTTATGCATCAAACCAAAACAGGCTAGTTTAGTCACTAAAGAGTCCCTTCTAAAATGCAGTTAAATTTCTCTCTAAATGTCTCCTTGAAGACAAGGAGTTTATTGACATTTCTTAATGTTTTCCCTTCAGACTTCTTAGCTGAGAGTTGGTCTAAGCCAGGTACAGTCTTTAATCTGGCTTGGTTTTGGGCTTTTTTTGCTCTGGTTTGTGGTGGGTAATTGGTGTGTGGTGTTTTTTTTGGTTTGGTTTGGGGTTTTTCTTAATGTTTTTCTGCATCTCCAAAAAGCCAGAGTCATGGTAGATGAGTAGTTTGAGGTTCTGTTTTTGCTAACATTATAGCTGAAAGATAAAATAGTAAGTGGATTTCAAGTAGTTATTGTATTGCTTGAGTGTGCCTTCACATTAATTAAAATTAATTTAAACAAGGTGATAGGAGTAAAGTGCAGACTAGGAAAAGGATAGATCAGAAAAAGCAGATAAGATAGGTGTATTCAAATAGACAGAGCCTGATGAAATTTGCCCTAGGGTACATCAGCAACTAGCCAAGCAACCTTTGAACCATTCACAATTATCTTTTAGAACTTATGAAGAGCAAGAGAGGTCCTGGAGGACTGAAAAGGGCAAATGCAGTATCTGCCTTTGAAAGAAGGAGATCCAGGGAATTACAGACTAGTTAGACTAACTGCAATGCTTAGAGAATTGGAACAGAATTTTTAATCAGTTTCTAGGAATCTGGAGGATAAGAAGATGATAAGGACTGGGGGAACAGTACCAGTGCTGTTGTGTTGACTTCAGTAACTTTTGACTTAACCTCTTGTGGTATGTCTGTGGAATAGGGAAATATATGTATTTAATTATACAGCAAACAAATAACTGTTTAAAGACTGTGTTTGAAGAGTAGTTACTTATAACTTGCTGTGAAAATCAGGGGAAGAAGGGGGGTGGCACGAGGAATTGTGTGAATACACCCCTGTTTGTCTTGGGCTGAGCTTTATTTGCTATTCTCTTTCCTGAAGTCTACAAGGGAATACTTCTAAATCTGCAAGTAAGCTGAAACTGAGAGGGGATCAAGCATTGTGAAGCATAGTTCAGAATTTAATGGCTGTGGTAGATTGAAAACACGTTCGGAAATCTGCAGTGTATAACTTAATGACCTGAAACGAGGAATTACAAAATGGTGAGGACATCGCTGCCATGGAAGAGCACTTTGGGACATGTGCTGGATCACCACCTATGCTTAAGCTAACAGTTGCAGAGAGGGCAACCTCCATCTGGAGCGTGTTAAGGGGACTATAATTAAAGGTAATGGTTCTGCCATGGTCCGTGCTGCTTGGGCCCTAGACACGAAGCTGTGTTCAGCTGCAAGGATGCTACATCAGGGAGTGTGGGTTTGCCTAGGGCATCCCCAAATGTGGCTGGGGTCTGGAGGGACAGATGAGATGTGGAGGTGGTTAGAGCTGAGTCCGATCAGCCTGTGGATGAGGAGACCAAGTGATCAGTTGCTGTCTTGACCAAGGGATGGACAGTTTATGGCAAAGCTGTAACTTGGATCCCACCAGCGATCACAAGTATGAGAGAGGTATTGACAAGCCAAGCAAGGTGCCAAAAACTGGAGTGAATTGGGCAGAGGACTGCGTGGCTGGCTGGGGACTGGAGCAGGAGATGTGCAAGTGGGGTCCAAGGGAGCAATGCTTCCTGAGCTTGGGGGAGGGAGGGTCTGACCATGGTCACCCACCCCAAGTAGGTGGCTGGGGTGACAGCAGTGTCTGACTCTTCTGGGAGGAGCACAGGGAAGGGAGAAGAGTGAAGTTCACAGGATGCAGCAAGGGAAGTTGCAAAAGTTCTTCAGAGTGGAAGAGCTCTGGAACAAGGGCCTAAAGAGCTTGTGGCATGTCCGTCTTTGGAGGTACTTGAAAATTAACTGGGCAAGGCTCTGGACAATGTGGTCTGACTTCAGAGTTAGCTCTGCTTTGAGCTTAGGGATCTCCAGAGGTCCCTTCCCGCATGCGTTACTGTGAGGTTCAATAAGCTACTTTCATCCTCCTTTTCTTTAGAGGATGAAATTTTTGAATGGTAGGTCTCTCAGGTCAGTGGCGGTGCTCCCCCAGCTAATGTCAATCCATGGTTCAGAAGGGCCAGGTATTACAGAGATTACTTCCCTTTGAGTAGTGTCTCTTAATAATGTAAAAGGGTTTGTTTTCTTAATCAGGCTTCAGGAGAAAACACTGTAATCAAATGTTTAAATTTCTTCAATGCTTCAGCACTTTCATTTGTTAGAAGCACCAGTGTGTTTTCTAGGATACAGGTGTTTAAATTCATCTCCTTTAAGAAACCTTTGCATCAAGCACATAGATTGGATTGGGTGTTCAAAGGAGCTTGTTGCCTTGTAATATAATAAATATGTACCTAATCAGAGAAGCTGATTATTTCCCATCACAGTAAATAGAAAACGTGATCAGTAACTTCAGCATTTATTTCTTCTTAGTGTTTTGCAAAAGTAATAGCTATGAGCTTGTAATAGTGATACGCAATCTGTAACATGCAGTGGTTAAATATTAATATACATCCGCTGTGTTTAAAGATCAAGAATGGCTCTGAGGTAATGAAATGTTAACTTTCTCTTAAACTCCCATCAAGTTTTGTAAGGTGATTTCTAGAAGGGGAGCACGTTGCTATTCAGCGTGGTGGTCTGTTGCATGAAACTCAGTAACGATTCAATGCAGTTGTTTTTCTGGGTTAGAATATTGAGAAATCAACACTAAGGTTTTTGTCGAGGTCTGATTTAATCACTTAAAAACATAGCTAGGCTGTGACCACATAAAGCATTCCCAAAGACTAGTGATTTGTCTTGCTCATCTGTCCCCATTTCCTTCATCATGTTGATGGGGTTTTTTTGTTGTTTTGGTTTTGAACCAGTGCCATTAAGCTGATGAGGCCATGTTGTTCAGAGGTGTGTCAGTCGAGGGGTTATTTCCTATGATAGTTGTGACAGTCTGCAGGTCACGTAGTTATGGAGCTGCCCCATCCTCCCTGTTGGGGCATTCTCTTGTCACTTGCATGGTGGCACTGAGACTTTAGGCCATATGTGTAATCTCAGTTAATTGTGTTAGATATTTGTTCTCCTTGTTTAATGTTTGCTAAAGTCCTGTAAATAAAGTCGCTACAGTGTGAAATTTTATGGTGTCCAAGTTTGAAATGATCCCACGTATCTTGTTGACTTTCTTCCAAGCTATTTCTTGTGGTGGTTCTGCTTTGTTGGCCAACATGCGGGAGTGGCAGGTGGGGCCTTCTCCTGAGTTTTACTTGATAGTCATTAACTCCAGATGGCAAATACCATTTTATGCTGTTGTAAAAGGTATTTTGTTCAAATGAAGTTCTCTTTCACATGCAAAGGGGCTGAGTTTTTTGGAAGTTTCATTTTATCTGTTTATCTCACGAGCATGAATCATTGGCATTGCTGGAGTTGGAAACCCTAACTGATGAGGTACACAAAAAAGAAGGGCTGATACAGCGTACACTACAGATGTTATGACAAGAACATCATATTTTTTTCTGAATAGCAGAGTGACTGATTGGCTGTAGACATTCCTGACACTGCCTGACAGAAAGGGTTATTTTATCTGAAAACAGTGCAGTTACAGATGAGAGAGCTCCTGAAAAACATCACTCACTTCTCCTAGTGACATCCATCACTTCCTAATTATGGGTGCTTTCAGGTGGAGAAACAAGTTCTTTCCATTGTTCCTCAGAAGCTTTTTTTGTCACTGTGGCAGAAGTGTAGGGTTAAAGTTGGTCTTTTATCCAGGGGCAGAGGGACCTGTGGATTAAATTAACGCACATCCCTGTGTTATGTGTTAGATGGGTATCGTGCTGTTACAAGAACGGCAATGGCCAGTGACTGTGGAGAATGAATAACTCTTTGTAGCTTAACCACCTACTTTGAAGCACAGAAGATCTGTTAAACTTTTTTGTTTGAAAGTCAGGAGTTCTCATTGTCCTTTGAAAAGCTGAATCAGATCAGAGCAAATCATGCGTCCAGTGAAGAGAGAAACCTGTGATGCCTGTTCAGAAACAGGAGTCTCTCAATCTCAGTTTTCCAACACATGCGCTTATTTTTGGTGGCAGGAGTGTGGCTCCCCTGGATGGTCTGGGAGCTCTTGCCCCACTGGATGTCGCTGGAGCTGCCTTGGCAATGACACTTTCTTCCCCAGCCCCTCTTGGCTTCCGACTCCTGCTGCCTTCAGGCACGGGACAGGGCAGGGTCTTCCTGCTCCTCCCGGCACAGTGGAGCAGTTTCTGGCAGAGCTGCCTGCTCCCCACAGGGGCTGGGCTAGGGCCACTGCCAGGACAGAAACTCAAGTGGGATTTTTCCAAAATGCTGAACTGGTCTAATTTTTTCCTGCTGCACTTATAGGTCCTGGTATCCTACTTTACACTTTTTTTCAGAAATCCATATACATTTTTTGGAAAGCCATATACATTTTCAGAGCAGTCCCTAGCACTGCCTAGAGATCCGGTGCTGATTCCAAACCCTCTGCTGCTTCCTGGCATCAGAGCAGATGTTGGCAGCTGTGTCCATTATACAGTGGCCTAATTGCTTGGAAATTGCTGTATCTGCAGGAACCCTTTGAATGGCTAGGTATCTTACACTCTGGTTCCTTCAGGCCACCTCCTGTGTGAGGCTCAGATTTTCAGCTAGGCTGTTCAGAAATTTATTTTCCTTTGCAATGCTAAATAATTCTCTTCTTGTAGTCGTACAGCAAGAGCAGGGCAGGAGATTTACTTTCTCTCTGTGCTACTGTTTACATACCGATAAAAATAACAGTTGGTTGAAGTATTGTTTGTTTTTATGTGTAGTTGTGCCATGTGCTCCACCCATGAGTGTGCCTCTGCCTAGATTTCTATGTATTTACTTTGTGTGACCCATCGATGCGGCCACAGGTATGGAGACTCTGAGGGTAGCATGGCGATACTGTCAGTGTAGGTGCCTGCGTGCAAGGTGTGGTCAGGGAGAAATAAATGAGCATTTTCAAAATTGTTGTTTAATTCCAATGACTCTGCAGATGGTAAAGTATTTACAGTTGCTGAAATGATCTAATGATCTGTGCTGCCATGCACTGCCTTTTCTCTTTGAAGCATAGGTGCCTTGCAGGCCTGTCCTGGCAGCCATTCACAGCAGTAATTAAACACACCTGGTAATGACAACAGACCTAATGCACCTTCTGCTACGGAGGACACTGATGTCCTGAGGTCAGGAGCACCCATTGCAGTTACATATGAGTCCTCGATTTAAATGCAGGCTCAAGGTTAAGACCACAGTCCATAGATAAGGTGAGAGTGGATGACTCTGTTCCCCAAATACATCCCCGGCTTCCTCCTGGGAAGTGGAAGTAGTGTGGCTGATGCCTTGTTGAACTGAGTTGGTATTTTACTGTTTCACTTCTGTCCTTAGTTTTGTACTGCTATAGCAGGATGTCTTTGCAAGAAGACCTGAAGCTATAATCTGTTACTTCATATATAAAGAAGGAGTGCAAACGAGTTAAAACCAGGAAGTGTAGGCTTGATGATGCTGTGGTCCCCAAACTTGCCAAAGCTTCAGTGGCCAAACACCCCAAGCGCTGGTTGTGGATGAGCACTGCCCATGGGTTGGAGCTTCAGAGTTCTCGAAATGGCTTTGGGCATCTAACACATTGAGTAAAAACTCCAAATGTTGTTGAAGTTTTAGAAAAAGAAGTGAATTGTGCTGATGGCTATGTTTATCTTTTCCTGAAAGTATAAGTCAAAGTTTTTAATTTGGGGGGGGGGGACCTCAAGCCCCACCCCAAAACCCAAAATACCCCAATGCCCACTTTTTTGAGGTCCAAGTCTGAAATGGATCATTTCCATCAACTCCCCAAAGACTAATTTGTGGGGAAGGTGATGCCAGAGCAGAGGCTTTTGCAGGGGAAGTGTGGGAGAGCCCATCTGCCAATATTGTTCTTGCTGCTTTTCCAGCGCTTTTACAAATTGATAGTCTGGGATTTGTCTCTGTTGCAGGTAAAGCTGGTTTCAGGCCCTTGTGTGCTGATATTTTGTTGAAGTGAGACATGAATGCTCCAGGGGAAATGGCATATTGAGATAAAGGGCTCTGATACATGCATATAGCTTAAATGTCATCTAACCAAGAAAGAGATAAAGCAGGTGTTAATTGTAAAACTGTACTTCATGTACATTTTTTCTTATTAAAGTTATTTCATCTAATTCAGCATATATGAACACACATGACTACTGTGCTTATCCATCCTAAAAATGTTTATTTGAAACAGTTTCGTGATTATGCAAATGCATAGTTTTAATAGAATCATAGAATGATTTGTGTTGGAAGGGTCCTTAAAGATCATCTAGTTCCAACCCCCCTGCCATGGGCAGAAGAGAGGGTAGATTTAGTAGTCTCTGATCAGATAGAATATTTTCTTCCAAGATTAAGGGTGTGAAGTAGCAGTCGATTTTATAATTTGTTATGAAGGAGAGAATTGCAGGTACACATTTTCAAGCATTAGATAAGTGGTCTGACAGGAATAGCAGTTTTAATCTGTTTTAATGATGTTTTTCCAATATGAAAGGGGCCAAGAGATGCAGAAGTCTAAAGGTCTACTGTTAATTGTTGAAGTGATGGGAGTTGTTTACAGAACATACAGTGACTGGATGGTTGCCTCTCACCAAGAGCATATACACGACCTTTGTTCTTGGTTTAAAGTATAATTAAGGAATATGTGCCTCTGTGTATTTGAAAACAATAAAACCATCCCATTTGCAGACTGTGAGATATTTAGGGAAGGTAGATACAAATGAAGCATTTGGCGAGTGCTGGTGTTAACTATTCTGTTATTTATTGATGTTATAATGCCTTTCTCCAATGCAGCTATAATGAGGTCAAATCAAATCTTTTATTAATCATTACTCATATGAATGAGGTAATGGCTTGTTTTCTTATCTGTGTAGGTAAAACTCTCATCTTTTTCAGGTGATCCCAAAGAAAAAACTAAAAAATCCTGGCCTGGACTGCCTTTTGCCATACAGTGCATGCCACAACTTTTGCAGACCTGTTACAGGGATATTAAGTAGGCTTTGCTTTTGTCTTGCTGAACTCATGAGGCCATGTGCTTACAACATGTATCCAGCTGTAGAAACCTCAGAGGGGAAAAACTGTAGGCAATTCACTTATGAAATCCTTCAAGACTGACTCTTAATTCTTTGTGTTGTTCCTTAATGCCTGATATTTCTGCGGCTGTCGGGGTTAATGCTAGTCACTTTGTGACAGACAGTATTTCTTAATCTGTTGGTTTGAAGTGTTGCAGTGGAAGCTTTTTGCTGTTCCAGTGTTTGATGTTGTGTGTCTGCAGCCCTATCCTTGCGGGTGGGAAATGGAGGAAATGTGTGACATGTGGCAGTGGCAGGTTTATAGGGAGCAGCTGGGAGCTGCTTGGAGGTTGTGAAAGTGAAAATCTTGTGTGCTAGTTGCCTTTCACAGAGCTATGCTGTTAGCATGGGATCTGTAGGAGAGAAGCACTTTCTCTATGCCCAGGGCAGCCTTGAAAACTGCCAGCAGGGTGCCAGGGTCGGCAGGTCCTGGAGGGACATTTTGCCTTCTCAGTGCTATCTCCCTTCATCCCTGTTTACTCCCTGGCAGTAGCATCAGAGCCGTGCGGATGGGTTTGATGGAGAAGGGTATTCATCTCTGCTCAGACACTGGTGTGGTCCAAGTGTGCTTAGGCAAGCTGGGCACACAGGAAAAGTGCTGGTGAAACATCCCCATCCTCAGCCCTGGGCTTTGCCAGCACTGTGCTGGCTCTGCAACAACTGAACCGTGGCGACCTGCGGTCTGGTTGGGACAATATTTCTTTGTCACAATTGAATTAACGTAAATATTTCTAATAATGTGTGTATGTGCACAAGTATGTATTTATTTAGCAGCTGCAGTGTTTGAACCACAAACTGCAAAGGGAGGAATGTAACACCTTTTAAACAGAGGAGGCAAGCAAGGGAAATTTCTTAATTTAACCTCTTTTAGCTGGATGGTGAAACCTGATAAACGGCTATCTTGGTGTACTGGTCATCACTAAATATGAGGGGAAAAGACTTTCAAACAAATACCCCCTCTCAGTCCTCTTATAGCAGAGTATCAGCTGGAAAGAAACCTAAGCTTCTTGTGAGATGCTATGCAATAAAATTATGAGGGGTGGGTATTTTTTTCACCATCCATACAGCCACAGTTAGCTGACAACATGAGAAAAGGCCTCTGGTATGTAAATATCTGGTTTTATCATGTGAGGAAGGAACTCAAGGTCTACTGTCAATACTTTGCACTAACTGTGATGCAGACTTCCCTTTCTAAGGTAATAAATAGAAAATTGACAACTTCAAGAGAATTGATTAAAGAGGAAGTAATTTTTTTGTTTAATTAGCTTTTTTTTTGACCCACTTGGAGACATGAAAATCTAGCCAGGGATCTTTCTCATCTCTCTTGTTACGGCCTAAGATTAATGTGCAGACCCTTTTGAAGCCCATTAATAGGAGGAACAGAAGTTAAAAGAAAACAAGGTCTCATTTTCAGTTGCTTTCCCAGTTATTCATTTTGGATTCATCACATGAACGACTTATAGTTCGCCGTGGGGCTGAGTCGCAGGATCAAGGCTACAATGGAGGCATTGTGATCACCTTTCTCTCCCCACCACCCTGCGCAGTCGAGTTGAAATCCTGCTTTTTGGCATCCAAGCTGTCGCTTTGGTGACCAATTATGACTCCAAAAGTATACATTGTAGTCTTGCTGAATAGCTGAAAGAGTGTAAGGGGAAAAGATAAATGTGTTCAAACACAGCTCTGTTTTGCAAGCCTTCAAGGTGATTCAGAATAGAGCTTTTGGCGTATTTGATTTAACGTGGTATATCAGTGTAGTGTTAGGAATTCAAATGTCAGTGTTACAAATCCAGAAAACATAATTAAAAGAGATTTAACACTCAGAATGCTGTGCCCTTTACATATACATTATAATTACCTCTAATTTTTGGTAATACGGAGTTCTCAGTTTAACTAAGCAGCACTGTTTCTCTGCAATTATTTAATTTTAGAAATAGTTATGTGTTAATTACTCAAACCTTTGTTTTCTAGAAACCTAAGATGAAATCTGTAATTTTGGATTTAGTAGACAGCTTGTGCTCTTTGGTCTTGTTGATGGTCCTGAAAGTCTTCATGTGAATCCAACAAGGTTGTATGAAGTATTTTTAGAGTGAAGAGGGAGCTTTATGCCAGTGACATGGCAGGAGTGGAAGAATGAGAAAAAAATGTAAATTCTGTAAACACTTGGATATAGCAACTCCTTCACAGGTAAAAGAAGAAAATTTTCCAAATTAGGGTGCAAATGGAAGAAAAATGTGTAGTTTCAGGGGAAAGAATCACATGTAATGTTTGGGGAGAATTTTCTCTTTCTTTAAGCTCTTTCAGCAGTGGTGTTTGCAGGATTCCTTCTTTGATTCCCATGGCACTTAATCTCCTCTGCTGTGCTTTGTGTGGTTGGTGAGGTCCTTGGGTCGGTGATGTCTCTGTGTTCAGACACCCCTGTCCACACTACTTGCACTCACAAGTGACAACTGTAATGATTTAGTGACTGTCTCTCCTGTAACATGCTGATACCACAAGTATCTAATATTCCTCATGGACTAATGAGTGTGTCAGTTCTCTGAGCTGGGTAGGTTGCTTTGTTTGTTTGTCTTCCCCAAAGATGAGTGTTTATACTCCCTTGATAAAAGAAAAAGAGCTCCAAGCATGCATTCGAAGTGTAAACTCTTGTAGATCTGGCAGGCAGTACAATATCACTAATAGCAGCAGTTACTTAAGTAGCCTATTTTCATAATCCCACAGGTAGTTGTTAAGAGCACTTTCCCCTACCAGGAGAATATCTATCCCTCTGAACTTCTTGTCAGCTATCACTATATTTATGACCTTAATGGAGTTTCCAGCAATCATACCAAGATATAGTAGACCCTGTGTATATCCATATTTCAGTGTTGTATTTTACACCTAGTAGCACCTCATGTTGGTATAGATGAGGTATCTGGGTTGCACCTGTACTGGTAACACAGGCCTTTCTGTGTCCTCATAAATGTTCCTTCCTTGGTGATTGATCTGTACTAAATTTAGACTAGCTTTGTAGTTGCATTTTGCTCCTTTAAATGAGACTATTCTCTTGGGCTAGATGGCATCTGCTACTGAAGTAGTACCTAGGGCAGAATTACTAAATCAGCCATTTCAGTGCATTTTCCCCAAATCTGGTCTGTGGAAGAAGATAGATTGACAAACGGGTAACTTCTCACTGGGGTTTATGGAAATTACTAAGTCAATTATATACTGCAGGAAAGGCTGTACAGTGCAGCTTGTTTTCTCTTCCTTGTGTAGTTTTTAAATACATTTCAACAGTTTTGAACTGGGAATAGCGTTTTAAGAGAGACACTTTGGTGTCGCTGTGAGCACAGATCACACAGTGATGAACCACTAGACTGTATAAAGAGGATTTCAGAAGCTGATAATAAAGACAGTACTCATTGGTGGTATACGAATAATGAGTATGTTGCAAGTCAGATTATGATCTCATTATTTCAAAACAAAAGTTACCCGGGATACTGATACTTATTTTGATCAATAAGTCAACCTAGAAAAATGTCAAAGATTTTGGCCAGGAAGGACTAAGCCTTCAGAATTAAACATCTGTTGCTGAAATCTGAGCCCCGATCACTCTATTTAATCACTTGGTAAAGGAAGAGAGAAAGAAAATATTATCCATGTTACTTATTTTTCCAAATATCCTTTTTCCACAGTTGCATCATTATTTTTTGCATGTTGACCAGTAATTTGTAGGCTCTAAGAGGTGGGATGGAGGCCCTAATTACAGTGAATTTGTAACATTCTATTAAAGCTATATAAACATAAGTATTTTGGTAGGGTACAGCCTTACACCCTTGAACACCTCTTGTTCAGGAAGCATCATTTAAGGATTGGATGCAAAGCATGTGCCACCTCATACTGTTCTTGTCAAAGTTTGCTGATGAAAGCTTTGATCTGAATCTTTTTCCCAGAATAAATGGGAAAATGTTAAAAAAAGTTTCAAGAAAATAATCAACTTTCTATGGGCTCTTCTCCATTGTTTTCCCCAGTTGTTAGGGAATTACAGGTCCTGTCTTGCCTCTGCACTGCCATCAGCTGTGATTCCCAGGTCAAATGACAGGGCAGAGACACAGTCTTTGGTCTGGCTGAGAAAGGAGACAAATCCTCAAAGGCATTTTTTCAGAGGGGCTATCCTCATTAATAGATCTTTATCAGATGTAGCTGTGCTGCTTGTAGAAACTTAGTCCGGGTGAGTTGTAAATCCTGAAATCTTCAGTAGTCTTATTCAGTCAATCTCTCATAAAAGGTGAGGAAGCATGTGCCTGTGACTTGGACCTGAAGGAGGAGTAGAAGGTCCTGAGTGTTGTCCTGAAACACAGCACTACCAGAGGATTCTCCTTCTGAAGAGCTGGCAAAGGCTTTAACCTCCTGGAAATTCTGATGATAAGGGAGGACCACTGTTCTGGCTGTGGAAGAGTGCTGGTGCTTTCCGTTGAGGTTGTTTTCTGCAGAGGACATAAGTTTTAAGAATTTTTTTCTGATGTCATTGAAATATAACCATAGACCCTGGGTGGGAGATTATTTTGCAAAAGAAACTAAATCAAAGTAGTGCCCTGAAATCTTTTTTTTAGAGGTTAGTAAGTACTTCACAGTATGCAGTAATTGGGCTACCACGTGTAGTTAGAATGTTCCTTTCAGACATGATCTGGGCTTCACTAGTCTCTGCCTGTCTCCTGCTTGCTCCAAACCTGCCTCGTCACTGGCAGCGGGGCAGTAAATCAGGAGTCTGCTTTACGTTAGAGAGACTTGTGTTCTGTTTCCCTCTCCTGTTTACTTTTAACTCGGCTTAGATCCACTGCACAAAACTGTATTGATGGAGCCAGGGAGGTGACTGAGCTTCGGCACCATGACTGCATAAGCCATCACTGTTGCTTGAAAGATGTGCTTAGCAAATTACAGCCTCAGTTACAAGAGATTAATGTATTATGTTACACTAGAGACTATTATGGAAACTCGGACTATGTACCCTGGGTAGCTGTGATCCCTGTTCCTGTGCAAGAGGCCTCTCCTTCTTTTTAAAGAACCTGCTATGGTTTTGGAAGGATTGAAGTAAAGATTTAAACTCTTCTGCTATCCTAAAGCACATTATTACAATCTCCAAGGTGTGAATACTAGTACTGACTTCCTGTTTTACTTAAAGTTTTGAGACTATGAAGTCTGGTCTTTAAAAAATGTCCTTTTTTTTCCCCCCCTTTTTTGTAGGTATTGAGCAGTTGGCTTTCAGCTGTGTTTTCAGTGACTTGCCAGTGATGTTATCACGTAAAGCTTTATGAATAAACTCTAGATTTTTCTTAAAAATATTTATAGTTTAAATGGGAATAACCTCAAGACAGATGGATATACTGGCTCTGCAGTGAAGACTTGATTGATAAAATTTTCAACTTGAAGAGGTCTTATGGTTACTTTTTCCAGAAAATGCATTCAGTGGTGGCTGGATTTAGATCTTATTGTCAGTGTTATTCAAGGAGACAACTGGTCATTCCAGGAACAGTGCTTTAGTGTTTTGAGATGGACTGTGAAGAGCCTGTTGTTGTCCATTAAATCTCTTGAGGGATATCAACTTAATTTCTTCTAGAGGACTGGAAGATAATGGGAGGTAGTTAGATTTTTAAACCTTTTAGTTGGAGGAATAATTTTCATTTCATTATCGAATTGGAGTGGTGAATAATGCTGAAATCATGTTTGTCCATATCAAATGGAAGCTGGCTGATTGTGCCCTACGCTTCAAGAGGGAGTAGGGGGCATGCTTTTTTAACTTCAAGAGCAGATCTATGCTGAATCTCAAATGACTAGACTCATACACATGAAAAGCACCTGGATATACAAATAGCAATCATTTTATTCTGAAGATTTCCTAGTAAAAGTAAACTTAGTCTTATAGCTACATCTTTATTAAAAAATTCAAGAAAGAAAAAACACCTTATCTTTACCAACTCCCCATTCCCTCAGCACAATCATGCTGTGCTTGATATTCCTGATGGTGAGATTTATCATTAAAAGGTGATTTTAAAGTTATGTGAGAGAGATACTGTTGTACTCTATAATATTACTTTGCTTTTCACTTACCATCTCCCATCCAAAGATCTGAATTTGCATTGTAAAATACCAGTCCTGACTCTTGTTTTACAGATGGTGGAGCTCAGGAATGTAGAAGTGGAGCAGCGTGTTCAGTATTAAGGCATGTTGTGAAAGAACAGCAACAACAAAATTTTTAAAATCTTGTCTTGTTTGGGATTACAGGGTTGAGACAGTGCCTGACACAAAGGCATGAAGTCTCACTTGGGAGAAGCCCATGGAGTAAGGGTATCACCACCATTACCCATCATCTTCACAGCATTGCTTCATCCACCTGAAAAAGAAGTTGGGCAATAGTGTTTGCAAGTCATCAGTAAAATTGCATCCTCTTGCGTTCGAGGGGGACAGTGGGATGCAGTTTCTTTGGTTCAGTCAGGCACTGAACTCTGATGTCCAGGCAATGGTGATGTTGTTGAAACAGCAGATTTTGTAGTATGATAAAGGTACACAATTTTTTTAGTTACACAGAAGAGGCTGTAGCAATTCCATGTGAGACGTGTAGGAGGATGGGGGAGAATCAACATCTGCCAAACAGAAAGGGATAAAATCTAGTGGAATAACAGAAACTTTGTCAAGCTATGAGAAAGGCAATAAATAAAAAATGAACCCCCCCAAAACTGAAGAATTTGTCAGGGGAAGAGGGGAGGAGAGGAGAATGCATGCCACAGCATCTTTTTACATCTAAAGTCAGTTCGCACAGGCTAAGTGTGCTCCTAGAGACCATATGAGTGTCTCTGAATAATTTGTCTCTAAATATTCTGATTATTAGATTGTTCTTCTGTTTGTGTGTGTGTTACACAGAAATTTTCCAGAAGCACTTGGTCACTGGGGCATGCAGGCTGTGCAGCAGCTTGGCAGTACATGCTTTGGTAAGTCAGCAGGCGAGCACTATATTGGCATCTTATTCTGTCTAACCCCTGGATAAAACAAAAACAACTACAACAACAAAAAAAATCCATGAACAAAAAACCCCAAACAAACAAAAAAACCACCCAAACAAACAAAAAACTTGGCTGTGGGGCCCTAGCAGTGTAAAGGTGTCTAGAAAGCATTATGTAAACCATCTTTGCCTATAGTTTAGTTGGTTCATTTTTTGGTGCATGTCAGAATATGTTTATTCTTGTAAGGCTGTGACATCATCCACTTAGCAGGGAGGTGTAAGACGGCAAAATAATGTATGAGGCTGGTTTCAGCTGTCTGAGGGGTAAGCATTTTGCTGAGCGAAAGTGGAACAAAACCAGCTTTAAGGGTGGTTGGTTTTTTGTGTTTCACTGGAGGAGCTGTTAAAAGTCTAATTTATAGTTTTCCTCATGGCTATTTGAGCAAGGGTGTAGCTGAGAGGAGCGCGTGTGTGTGTGTCAGCAGAGTATTTGTAAGAGCGGCTGCAGGAGCTCAGAGGGCTATTTAATTCTTCTCCCCTTCCATTAGCTGATGGAGCAAAACGAGTGGGAGGTCTGTGAAGCCAGATCAGTGCAGATAAGGGAAAGCACAGTTCCCAATGCAAGGATTTAAAAATGCTCTTTAATATCACAGTGAAAAGCAGAGCAAGAAGCTGTGACTGGGTGTGGGAGCCAGCAGTACTCAAGCTGGGAGCAAAACACACCTCTCTCGGGGTCTTGTGAGAGGGCAGAGAGGGAGGAGTAGTGGTGCATCCCCTCCGTGTCCTGATGTCTGTCCTGGGCATCAGTCTGTATTCCTCCCATACTGAATCGAGATTTGCTTTAATCAGACAGGAGTTGGGCTCAGCATAGCAGTAACTGCATGAAATGTCATGTCTCTGGGGTTGGAAGAGAGGCTGGGCTCGTAATCCAGACTTGTCTTCTGACCTGGGATACTCTAAATCTGTATTGGAGGGTTCAGCAGCAAGCACAGTTGCTGTGTGGATCATGGCATCACTTCTCCGGGCTTCTCCATTATAAAACAGGCAACTCGACAACTCAAGGTTTTAATCTGTGTATAACTGATAGTGACTGGGATGCGGATCTTTCTGGCACTGTTGAGTTGTTAGAACAATCTGATTTTTCTGAAGAGGCAGTCACACAGCGCAGTGAAGATCTGTCTGGTGCGTGGTTCGGCGTGCAGTTTGTTTCCCTCTCGAGGTATCTTTGTTTCTGTTTAGTATTCTGCACGTCATGCTGAGACCTGGGTCTTGTTTAATCAGTTTGGTTCTGATTGCTTCCTTGTATCCATGGGTCTCATCTTGAATTCAGTGTTTTGCATCACAAATCTGCTCTCCAGGGGTGGGCAGGATATATAGCTCCATCTGCCACATCCAGTTTTAGCCCTTTTTCACAGAGCCCTGTTAACAGGTGACATGCACAGCCCAACAAGATTCCAACAAGATTAATTATTGGTGTGTAACTAGGAAGACAAGTGCTGACTGGATCCTTTTCTGCAAAATGGAGGAACCACTGCAGGCTGCAGAGAGATGGGGAGTATTGGCTGGACCTCCTGATGCAGCTCCATCCCAGAGCCTGTCTTGGCTTTGAAGGGTGAGATGAGTCATGGGAGCTGGATTATTCTCCTCTCATGCCGGCTTCTAAATGCCAGAGGAGATGTGGGGAAGTAGATCTCTCACAGGAGTATCGCTTGTTCTCTTTTGTGTTGTAACATTGGGATGACAGCATTTTTGAAATGGTCATATCTGCTATTACTACTATGAGGAAGTTAGTCTAAAATCAGTATAGAAAGTGCTAATAAATACAGTGTTTATGCGCCATCAGCAGATAAATGACCGTTTTGATTTCTTATCTCATTGTTCTTCTGCTAGAGCTGAACCTCTGTTGTTACAAGGTTATAAGAGATAACGTGTATATTTTTAGGCTTTTTTTAAGGTGGAAAAACTAGAATTCACATGGTTTGTAGCTTTTCTGCAAAGCGATGGTATAAATCGGCACACTAAAGATTTAGTGGAATTCTAAGAAATGGAACAATAATATTAGTCCAGAAGATGTCTGTAGGATACTTTTTTGTGTGTAAGCAAGCTTCTGATGTTTTCAAGAGAGCAGTATTTACTCTTCAGAGTTTCATTGTTTGTTTGGTTTGTTTGGTTTGTTTTTTCCATCTGTTCTTGCAAAATAGTGTCAGGGAGGCAGAGTGCTATCACTGCTTTTATAGCTGGAGGAGTGTGAGGTGCAGGAGTGAAGGCACGTGGCAAGTCCCAGCGTGCAGAGGCAGGGTTGGAGCTCCGGACCTGCCTGGCTCCTGGAAACACGGACCCTCTGCTCTGCTGCTTCCAGAAGCACAGCAGTGATGATGGGGCTGTTCAAATAAAAGTCACAATGCATTGACTATAAAACACATGCAGGTATCATTTCTATAGGAGTACATGTATACGTGTAAAATATGCACAAGTAATGTGTGAATATGTGTGCACATCGTGTTTGAGAGTCCTTTGGAAAGTAACTCTTTGCAGGTCTGTATTGGAGTCAAATAAAAGTAGTGAGATCTGATTGCTAAGTAAAATCTGGAGAGGCACAACAGTGGAGCCTGTGGCTGCGGACTGTGGTGAGGAGGATGTCTAACAAGATCTCTTGCACTGGACAGTCCCTGCTTTTAGGGAACCTTTTCTGGGGTTTTTCAGCCCTGTGATGATGTCTCATAACATGCACAGAATTTGGTCATCCAGTCTGGGAAAGCCCTTGGGAAAAGAGATTGTGAATAGTATTTGGAATGCAGCAAGTAGGATTGTATCATCCACCTTTAAGGATGCATTTTCTTTTGTGTACTTGATGACTTGGACAGTTGAAACTAAAAGCTTCCCTTGAAACAATATATTGAGACATTAAAGTTTTGAACAAGGGCTCTGGCAGGTAGTTCTGAAACACAAGTGTAGTTTAAAGCTCTTCTGAAATAGCTGTAATGACAGTAACATCATATATTGCTGTCAGAGAAAAACACAATTTCTTCCTCTGTGGGGAGAGGGAAATAGCTGGTTAACAGCTAGAGACTTACCTCTCGAGATTTAACTTTTTAGATAAAGTGCTAAGGCAAAATACATGGCTTTCTGATCAAGTATATATTGTAAGCTGTATTTATGTTAGTTGCTTTGCTGCCAGGGTTAATGAGGTGACTGCAGGCTAAGTAAATGTAACGTATTCATAGGTAATGGTATTAAAAATGAAGCCTGAAAAGGCTGGCTGGCAGCCAGTCTGGGGTCCCCCGTTTCTCACTGTTCAGCTGGGAGATAAGCTGTGAAGAGGAGAATCTGTGAAAGATGGGAGGCGAGGGAAAAACGTTTAAAGTTGTAGCTTAGTATTTACTTTTTGAACAACACTAGGAGTGGAGGTGCTGGTTTGGTAGTTTATTACGGAGTGTACTGCCTGTAAAGTTGCTACAGCACAGGCAGCTGTGGTCTTTCAGGGTTGCACTTACCGCTCGCTTTCCTCAGCTCATGGAAATTGGTCTCTGACTTGACACTGTATTTCTGCTGATCTTAAGTTGTGTATAACACTTTTCAGCAAAAATACAAATTTTATTATAAGACTGGATATGGATTATTACATAGAAACCTGATGCAAAACCTAGGTGAGGTGAATCTTGTTAGTATTCATATTAATAAAAGTTAATTTTAGAGACAATAGGAATGAAAAGCATACTGTAGCGGGTTTATGATGTTTCATGAAAAAGGCACCTGCCTCCATTTCTGGAAAGCATGATGTTAAAGTGTGCGGCTTTTAAGTTATTACTAAGGCTATATTGCCATCCCTCTCATTTCTGACGTGACGCTTTGTGTTTTTAATGTATGTTTTTATTTTGATTCATTCTAGTTTCACAGCTATGGCCTTAATTAATCATTCTGAATAAAGCAAATCTGTTTTGGTTACATCAGTAGGGCATTCCGTGTCCACACAACTGCTAATCATTCCTCAATTTGTACAATTAGAATAAAGCTCAGGTCATAAGTGGTAGAAATAGGAGAGAGTCTGAAGCTGCTGTGCTCTTGTCTGATCTTAGCTTATGTGATACAGAGGTGATTTTAGTCTGCTCTGGAGCTGGGGCGTATTTACTTCAGCTTAATTAAGCACCAGCCCTCTCAGTGCTTCACCTCCTAGTGCAGTCAGTGATTTTGATTCATTGGTTGGTGTGGAAGAAGATACAGCCATGGCATAAAGGATGGGGTGTTTTTTCTTGCTGTTACGTACTCATCACTGCTAAGTGCTTCCATTGATTACAGCAGCATGAACACAGCTGAAAACAACACGGTTGGTGGTTTCTAGGAATGCTTGCACTACCATTTACTGAGCCCTTGCCTTGTTGCTTGAGGACTTTATTTTGAAACAAAAGTGGAAATGTCAGGCAAACATGTGCAAATGCTTGTTGCGATTGCTGTTTGGAGGGGCTACCCGCTGGCTCCCCACGGTGATTTTGCAGCTGTGTGTACCAAGCATCCCTAGCAGGCAGGCTCTGGTTGCTGTTGGGTTATACTGGGACCAGTCTGCAGAAGCAGAGCAGGTACTGACACAACTGGGGTGTCTGCAGTGGGTGGGTGAATGTGGGTGTAGACTGTGCTGCACTAGTTGTATGCATGTCATGTCACTTTATCCTTACCTTTTAAATGGCAGGTGAAAAGCTTCAGCTAATGTTCCTTTAATAATTAATTGATGTGTACAGGCACATCTTAGAGCCATTTTCATTTTATGTGGTATGATAGACTTTTGATTAATTACCCTAGCGTGTAGAGTTGTAATAGATTAGTGTCTGTCTTAAGGGGAGGAAAGGCTGTACTTTCCTTGTCATTGACCAGATACTAATGGATCAGTTAGGGGATGCAGCCAGTGGTAGTGTGCGCATCCTCATGGCCACACAGCTTCTCCAACATGCAGCATGCAAAATGTGAGCCTGTCTCAAATGCATCTTGTTTCTCTTATTATGTGTTTGGACTGGACATACCACTGTAGTCACTGCTGGAATACAAATTCTTCTTGCAAAGGTGCAATAAACTAACTTGTAGAGTGAAGCTCCTTTCTTGGCTACTTCCTGTTGTGCTGAATTGAGATTACAAATGACATCCCCTCAACCGTCTTGAAACACACTTGGACATTGGAAAATATGTGAGGAGAGAGAGCAACAACAGGGGAAATGGAGACATAGGCAGTGATGTATGGGACCTCTGGGGCTAGACCTACTGTCAGTCAAATTGCCCATGTTGGCTTTCTGAATATGCTCATTGCCTGGATTAGGTCAGGGCATGTTCTCAACAAGGTCTTAAATGCTGCAGCAAGACCCCCTGGTGCTGCAGCTGTTTAATCTAAATAACAAGTGTGTATTTTTATTGAATTTGGTATGCGAGTGAGTGATGCAGTGGCCTCCAGGGCACTCTTTTGATATAATTTGTATATAAAAATGGCTTCTCCCTCCCCTGTTGTGTTTGGGTGTTTTTGTTTGTTTGTTTGTTGGTTGGTTTGGTTTGGTTTGGTTTTGGTGTGGGTGGTTTTTTTTGGGGGGGTGGGGGGTTGGGGGGGCTGGGAATGGGCAGAGTATAGACAGCCCTTTACAGAATAGCATTGATTTGGGAGTGTTTGCAGTTTGATGTTGTGACTCCATCCATCTCCTCTAGATACTATTTGTCTGAGAACTTGGTACTGCCTGGCATCCTTTCATCTGCAGTACACATACGGCCATCCCTGAGATGTACCCATTCCTCTGAAAACACAGTGGAGTCAGAAGAAAGCTTAAGAGTGTCTTTTAAATGTTTGGTTTTGATTGTTTTGTAAATGGTGTCCCCCACAGATAGGTAAGGGACCCTGGCCTGTACAGTGCCATGAAAGGCTTCTGGGAGAGGAGCAATACAGATGCTTTCAGCAGCGGTTGTATCAAGATACTCTGGTAGCACCGTGCTGGAGCTGATCTGGTTCTGGCCGCTGTTGTTGTTCAACTGAGTTAAGATTAAAGGATTCATTATCTGATGCTTTCTCCAGAAGTTAATAAACTTAAAGGACATTTTTGATTCTCTCTGTCCCCCTGTTCAGCATGGAACAGTTCAGAATACTTCGTGTAGCTCAGGATTCAAAGCCACTTGAATAAACTTGGAGTTTAATAAACAGAAGACAGATGAGGTGGTTCACTGTTTTTTCCTGCACATTTGCCTAAGGCTTTAAGCTGTCAAGAAGAATGACAAACTACATCAAACAGAACCAGTTATTGGTGGCAGGTTTTTTTCTTTTTTAATATTTCATTTCAAGAAAGTTGCTACTAAGGTTTTTCCCCCTAGTTTCTGAAACACTCCTTTGACAAAAAAAAAAGGCCTAAAAATCCTGTTTGAAAAAGAGCTTAAAAAAATCTGTGATGATAATAATGAATTTACAAAATCCCTTGAGATAGAAATCTTTCTATATTAATACTAATTGAAAATGTTTTAAAGGTAACATTTAATAATATTTTAGCACTGTGTCCTGAAGTAGGATTTTGACGTTTTCATTGCCTCTGTGAGCCCAGGATGTTAATCAGGGAAACTGCACATGCAAGATGAGGAATGTCTGAGAATATACCAAATTCTGCAGGTCCTTTCTTGTGGACAAACCTAAAACTTGGACTTCTTTAACTTGCAGAGGAGCTCAAATTACAATAGTTGTACATGTTGTACACCTTAACTCTCAGTTTGCTAACAATTCCAAGATTGCTGGCTGCTCTGAAAGCTTAGGAGGATATGGGTATGTGCATTTACAAACTAGGAGGGGTTAAGAAGGCTTGTACTTAATCCAAAATACAAAAATGCTGCAGCAGCAGAATTGCTTCAAGCTCTTTTAAAAGAAGTCCTTTCAAGTTAAGATGACACTGTTTTTGGTTTAATATAATGAATTCAGTAAAGCAAGAAGGCACTAGCTGTTCTGTTTGTTCCCACTCTCTGGTGAGGAGAGGGGGGCTTAGAGGATTCTTGTTCAGCTAAATAAATTTTGGCTTGCATGTCGTGTGATTAAATTCATGTAAGAGTATTTTCAAAGATAGAGAGCCAAGTGACTGCAGCTTTTGTGCCTCCAGTAACTTGCAAGAAACTCTCTTGAACAATCAATGGAAAAAGAGTTTGGGGATGGTGGGCTTTCCCAGGGTAGTTGGTCTGTTTGAAAAGAAATAATCAGCTTTGCCTGGTTCATACAACTGGCTGTTAGTAGTTAACTTGGTCTTAATGATGTTTGCTGCCTGGGAGTCTGCTGTGCCAGTAGTTTTGGTTGGCCATCCTCCTTTCAGGCAGTGGCTTGATCAGCTTTTCCATTTCTGACCGGACAGTGAGGAAAGAAAATCCTGTTGTCTCCTCTCACAGTGCTGATGCCGCTCGGCAGCGAAGGCTCGCCAGGAGCTCACGGGACAGGCGCTTGCAGGTTGGGTAACCGTGTTTGCTAGGCTCTTGGAAGGTTACCCTCCTCCCCGGCGCATCAGTGGGGATTGATGTTGCAGCTGTTCATCCACCATAAGGCCAAAACAGGACTTGGAGCACAACAGTGCCATGTGCTGTGCAGCCTTCCTGGGGGAGGGATGTTTGTATATTGTGAAGTCCTGACTGTCCATGTCAGCCCTTGCGGAGCTCTCCTGTTGGAAGGGTTTCCATTTTCTAGAGGTGATCAGTTTGCTTCAGCTAGTAATATGAGTCTTAACTGGTTTTTTGATGAAAACTGTCAAGGGGAGGATACATACTTTATTTTGCATTTGAAAAAAATGCCGTCAGACAGTGCTGACTTCTTTAGGAGATGCCAGGTCTCAGGCATATTTGTTTGGATGAAGGCAGGTTGACTGGAATGCAAAGTTTTCTGAAGCCTGTAAGTCTCGGCTGAAGAGCAAGCCCAGAATAATTTTACACAGAGCTCTACACCACCGTGGCCCATCTGGTGGAAGGCTTTAGTGCTTCTGCGGGTGGGACAGAAGCGTGACAGAGAGATGGGGAATCTGCGGTGCCTTAAGCAGCCCTTTACTGCCAGTGCCCTTGGTGTGATGCAGAAGGTTAATCTGTCAGGAATTATCTCTGTGAGCTTGAAGGACAGAATAAGCTTTATTATGAACAGCAGTGCTTCATGAGGAATAGCTATTCAGATTCCTTCATGTATTCTTTTTAAAAGGGCTGTAGACAAATTGTTTCTCATAAACCACCTGCATGCATAAAACACAATTTTTTTTTTTTATTGCCAGTGTCTCCCAGAGTTGGATTGCTGATTTAGCCCTGACAGTGCCCTGGGTACTTTGTTCTTCTGCTTAAAAAGCTGATTGTTGATATTTTTCCAAATATTTCCATGTCTTTAATGTTAGTTCAAAATACCTAATGCATTGTTCCTGCAGGCAGAGAGGATAGCAGCTGCATCAGGCAAGTTCCCGTTCTGTTGTCTCCTCTCCTACATTCAGGAGTGGCCTGTGTTCTTCCTGGGAGAGGTTTGGGATTAATTTTCACTAGAAGACAGGGAAAAAATGGTAAAGGGAAAAACAGAAGACGGATATGTGAGTCTGTCACAAAACCCTTTTCAGAAGCCTTATCTCCCCTCTAGATAGAGAAAATTACCTTGTAATATGTAACCTTGTTGCATATGATTTAGGCTGATTTTTTTTTTCCCCCTCATATTCCAACTCTCAAAGAACTTTCATTTTAAAAAGACAAAATATAAAAATAAATTTTAAGCCCAACTTGCCAGCAATGAGTATTGCATTCTGAAGCAAAGCCTCTGGGCTTTGAACCTTTGCTAGTTGACCCCTAAAATGCTGCTGGTGGGGTACTTGTCTGCTATAGCTACTTTTGAAATGCTCAGTGGATGCTTACTGGGTAGGAAGACTTAACTTGCTAGCTGTGGAGTGAAGGAAAAAGATTCTCCCAAGGAATTTCTGGGGCAGCATCCAGGTCAGTGAGAAATGTCCTGGAATTTCTGACCTGAAATCTGTGGCTCTGCAGTATCAGCCTTCCTCCTGCTATTAAGTCCTGGTCGAATTTGAAGTGTTCCCCATGCCAAGATGAACTAATTTTTTCAAGCAATAGGTGGACTGCCTTTATTGCAGGGACTGTTGTGGCTTCTATGTGAAGAAGAGACTCCTTCATTGCTCTGTCCTCAACCCATCCCATTTTGGGGTCTTTGCTGCCTGATGGGTGAGAGCACTTGCTTCTGCTGGAGTTGCTCCCATCCTCCCCATCAGTGACATAATGTCAGCATGTGTCACTTCAAATGAGCTTATACTGGTGATGTGTATGCTACAACAGGAGCAGAGCTGCCCATTTTCTGACAAAGGTCCAGTGGTACATAAGTCCTGTACTTGATGGGTGATATTCCCTATGGTTTCTAAAATTTAATGCTCTGGTGCAGAAATCGGCGAATGAGTGTATTCCAAAGATAGACTGGCCTCCCTTCTGCAGGTGTACACCAGCAGCTCCTTTTGCAGAACTGTCCTGACCTTGTTTGTTTTGGACTTAGGCACCATAAAATAGCTTGTTAATTGCTGCTCATTTAGAATTATAATTAGGTGTTACCAGATGAGTTCTGTAATACTACAATTAAAATGTTATAAAAAATTTTGTGGTTTTTAATACTTCATAAATTGGTTAAAATTTAATTCTGAGTACACTGATTGCAAGCTCTCTGTGTATGTGCGTAATTATTAAAACCCACAAGGATAAAACCAAAGCAGAGATCTGTAATGAATGTACCAGTAAAAACAACTGTGTCCTTTGCATTGTGTTGCCAGGGAAGGTCTGAGCGATGCAGCATCTATATACTGGCTGGAGGTTGAACAACCAGGGTTGCGAGATCCAGCATCAGGTTCCTTTCAGCAAGGAAGGAATGGGTTGTGAATGGAGAAGGGTGTCTCTGAGAGCAAGGTACAGCTGAAACTGTTTGGGGTTTGCTTATTGCCTCTGTGAAGTGCATGGTGCCTTGCACTGAGAAAAGCTCCTCAGCAAGTGGCAACAGATGCCTTGAGCCTTAAAAAATCCGTTATATTCTGGATCATGTATTACCAGGTCAGGACTACCTTAGTTAATGCAATGCAGAGTGCTATACCTAGTGCAAGAACAGTGTGGCGTTTCAAGGTGATTCAAAATATTCTGAGGGGATGACTTTGTCCTACTTTCCCGTAGCCAGACTAAAACATCAAACTGGCACAAACGTGGAGTTGTGTGCTCTAGCTAATACAGTAAAACAACCCCTCTGCTCATGCCTGGCTCAGGTCCACTTTAACTAATGGGCTGGGCACATGTCTGGAAGCGATGGACATAGAGCTGCGGTCTCCGAGCAAACGAGCTTTCAGAGGGAAAGTTATCAAAACCACTTTGATGCATTAGTCTGCAGGTAAGAAAAAGCTTGGACATCTGGTGGCATTGCATATCCAAAAGTAAATGCTTAAAACTTGGAGCATGTTCCTCTAAGAGCCATTGTTTATTGGCAGCTGAGGAGTTGCTTTGCACCACTGTTAATTTGGTATGATCTGATGAACAAGGCGCTGCATCTCGTGTCGTTAGCCCCATGCCAGCATCAGCCATGAGGAGAATCAGGGACTGTTCCTTTCCTTGGAGCTGTACTTAACCAGATTGTGTTTAAGCTTTCCTTTGTTTTTCATTAAGTTAGGTAATGTCTTTTCCCTTTAAGATCTGTTCTGTTTTTCTGCTGGAAGCTTTTTGCCTTCAGGATTTTACATTCTGGCAACTAACAAAATTAAAATAGCTTGCCTCCTAAGTACTGTAAAATCTACAGTGAATCTGATTTTGATGGCTCCAAGTATGCATTTCAGCACGCTAATGTATGAATGGATTGAAGAAACAGCTAGCAGTAATTTTCTTTTCTTAGGTTTTACTGAATGGTATCCCAAGAAGCTACACATTATATATTATCCTCTCTATGTTTTACTCAAGGTCATGTAAAGGTGATGGCCTGGAAGGAGAGAGTGGATAATTTCAATAGTAAAACTACAAAGTTGCTGCAGACGGCATATGGGATGTCTTATTTTTCAAAGGTCTTTCCATCTGTTATTGGCAGAAGTCTCTATTACAAAAGGCCAGTTTTGTGAGGTACATAATTTTTTTTTTTTTAAGTTGATCTTTTATTAGGATTCAAGTTTATCTGGACTCAGGTAGCATGGGACCATTCCCCTGTTAAAGGGAACGCATAGAAGGTGTGAGATCAAACTGAGATACAGAGGAAACGCTCTCGAAGTTTGAGGAAGAAGGAATTTTTGAGATTGAATTATAAAAATGGAAACAAGCTAATGTTTTGTGGAAGCAGAAGTGTTATGGTGGTGATTTCTGTTTGTTTTCCTGTGAATATCTTAAGATTGAATTGCAAAACTTGAAGCTTCTAGAGCTGTAGGATGTCATGGAGGAGAATTATGCTGAAGGGTGAAGCATATCCCATGTATGTGTGTGCCAAGCTGAATGTACGAATTAATCTTCCCTGCTGCCTCCCAAGTGTAGAAATACCAAAGTAATTGGACGTAGCTACATAGCTGCCATGCACTCAGTACCCTTGGCTAGCAAAGCATGCCTTTTCCACTAACTAAAAAATTGCTGGATATCAAAAGCAAAACCCCACATACATTTAGCATGGATTTTATGGTGGATGAGGGTCCATGGGAGGTAAAGGATCACACAAGGTACAAAAGGCAGCGAGAATTGTGCAGGGGTGGTGATGTGCCCAACTTACCTGAGAGGTAATGTTGTTTACTTTTGCTGTATGTTTTGGATTTCTTTCTGAGGTTGGGAGGGGCAGTCCTTACAGGTTCATTAAGATGTGCAGACTATTTTTAGCCACCCACCTTTTTTCAACTTTCTAATCCAAAACAGGTGGGATTGTGCATCCTTGATAAGGTGGCAGACAGCATGGATCTGCAGCCATGTGGAGCCTTCCTATCTGTTGTCTCTTCAGCATTTGTGTGTGGTCCACACGTGAGCTTACTTGCAGAATGAGTGCATGAAAACGTGAGTGTGGAAGCAGGTTTTGGCCTGTTTGACTTTGTGGAGTCCTGGGATTTGCTTTGTGGTGTGAAAAATGGAAGAAGGCTGGTCTGTCCAGAAAGTGTTGGATTCGCTGCAGCCTTGATGCAGCTGTTATCTCGGTCCCTCTAGCCAGGAAGTAACTAGGAAACTACTGCTTTGATCTGCCAAACAAAGAAGACTTGTAAAAATATATTAATTGATTTTCTTCCATCAATCTGTTTTGAACATACAGCCTCAGATCTGAGTGAGACAAAATCTGATGTCTAGATGTTTTGTGTGTCTCACTGTACAGAATGTGATGCAAGAAATCTGAATTTAATTTTTAGCTTGAAATGCTACTGAAGGAGAGAAATTGTATTTTTGAACTGAGAATTAAGACTGACTTTGCCACCATTAATTCAGGATTTCTTAATTTACAGACCTTTGGTTTCATCATCTTCAGTAAGCATTATATTACACCTATGGCTTGATTTTTATTTACAGCCCTTTAATATGACTTGGGTAATATGTAGTATATGCTACCTCAGAGGGTGTTTTCTTTTGCCAAAGCAAAGCAAGGGGGTCTGAGTAGAAGGAAGGGGAAAAAAAAAGGAATAATCATAAATTTAGCATCTTATTACAATAAGCTTGATTGCGTCTTGGTTTCTTTATGGTTACAGAAGCAGTTTTCATTTTTCATACAGAAGGCAATTGTGTGAAACTTGTGCTTTCATAGTTCCTGCTTATTAGTTGCAAAGGGAATTTCTGGGTTCTGTCTTCCATGGTAACAGCCAAATGCCTCCAGAGACAGAGGACTGCAGGATGCTGGGGGCATTCTGCACCGAGAGAATTTAGTTTAATAAATGTAATAAGCCCATTTACCCTACCGGACTGTGTTAACTACCTGCCTATAAACTAAGCATACATAATGTTTGGGCAAAGGTTAGAGAAGCAGTTTGTAGGAAAGGCTAGCTCCATCGCACACCAAAGCTGCAGCTATTCTTATTTTAGCCCTCAGTAATGCACAGAATAATGGGGTTCAAGCAGTATCTGTGGTTGAGACAGTAATAACAACTATGATATAATTAACTTCAAAACCCTTTAGGAGAGAATAATTCTGAGATCTAGTGTTGAAAATGTTCACAGTTTCACAAGACGAGAATTACAGAAAGTTTAATTGGATATATAAACCCTCCAGTAGGGCGTAAGTTGCCTGCGAAGTGATGGCACTAGAAAGAAGCCAGTCTCGTGGCAGATGGCCGCTGTCTTCTCCTGCGCGGTCTTTGAGCTGGCTGACATAGGCTGGCTGGGTCTGATGTGGTGGTGCTGCTCCTGTACTGGTGATGGCCATGTCTCAAAAGGATGGCAGATAAGATGCGTTTGTGAACTTGCCACTTCACAGGCCCTTGGTGGACCTGTGAGAGTTTATCTTCTCTGTTGGCACGATCAAAGCTGTGAGTCCTTTTTACTTGATTGCTGCATGTGACAGCAGCTTTGAGATGGTGGGTGGAGGCTTTGTTGTCAGTTTTCCAGAGCCTAACTTAAAATAACTCCAGACACAAGTAGTCGCTCTATGTTATTTAATCACCTGTGTATTTGTCAAGCTGCTGCTGAGGTTAAAGCTGTTTGTAGAATCCTCACGTATGACTTCATGAGTGGTCACGACTGTGGTGCTCATGGTGCATGAGTATGGTCATTGAGCTTGAAGGAGCCAAGATGATGATCAAAATGTTGAGAATGATACTAAATTTCAGAAAGAACAACTTAAAAGAAAGTGAACAAGTTACTCAAAGCATCTCTAAAATTAAAATGGGAGAAAGTAAGAGTAGAAGAGAGAAAGGGGAGGGGGGAGAAGTGAACCAGTTCCTTGATGTGGTTTGAAACCAGTAGCGGAACATAAGAAAGCAAGCTGAGAAAAGCAGTTAAATTAGCAAGACTGGGAGTAATTCATGCTAGCTACATGGCAGGTTTGAGAAGCTTTTTGAGATGAAAATTTGGAAACCCAGCTCCCAGGTATTAGTAGTAGAGTGTATAAAGTGTAATGAGTATAAAAGGAAAACTGAAAGAACCAAGGCAGGCTTTGAAGAACTAATAACTATACATAGAAGATAAATCATTTAGGCAAATCAGTGCCATTGTCTTGTGTGAAAATTGGGTTTACAGGATGATGAGAGGTTAAAGATGACAATTAAAGAACAGAAGGCTACTGCCAAAAAGGGAAGCTATTACTTTGTGTTAGTTTCTAACTTCTAAAAAATTGTGTGGAAGACTTGGTACTAGTTTTGTGTCCAGTTTTTCTAAATATGAAAGATAAGCAAATTTCAGAAATTGAGGTCTTGGCAAAAGCAGATGTGGAATAAGCTACTAATCTGAAAAGCATTAAGTGGGCAGATCCCAATAGTGTGGTATGTTATGTAAAACATAACTGAACTTCCAGCTAAAGTAAGGGATTTTTCATTAAAAAGAGCCACTTCTTTTTTTTTTTTTTTCACAAGTTCTTTTATATCCCTTGTACTCTGACTAAAGCAAGAATTGCTTATAAAATAACAGAATACCCAAAGGGTCATGTTATTGTAGCGTTCAACTTGCATGGATTCTGCAAAGGAAAACTGTTCTAGTAGCTGCTTGACATGTTCAAACCAGAGAATGGGTTTACAATTTGTTCAGATTCAAGGAGGTCTCTGAAAAATTTCTACACTGCGGCTGCTAATGAAGCTAAGTAGGCACATAGATAGAACAAAACCATTCTTATAAAGAAGAAACTGATTTAGGTTTGAATTAGGATTGATTTAAGATTTAGTTTGGTCTCAAGCCAATAGACACCATGCAAATCCCTGAAGGGAAGGAAGGACAGATTATCCCTCATTTGATCAATCATTTGTATTCATGCTGTTTTGGTTAAAATTAGTTTTGGTGCTAAGTGGATCTTATATCTGTTCTGCTTTGCCAGTTTTGTCAGTCTGAGAGATGCAGAACCAGCATGTTTTGCATTGCTGGAAACAGATGCAGGAATAACAGTACCACAGCTGTACAGTAAATAGCAGTCAGCTGTGTGCGTTGTAAGCAGCAAGCCCAGAAGGACTGTGTCTCTCAGCTCTCCCTCCCTCTAGTTTAAAACCTTCCATTCTACATTCTGGATGTGTGGAACTTGATGCCAAGGAGTTGAGGTTTAGGGGAGAGGACTTGGTACCTTGTGATATTAATCCTTACACCTTTTTCCGTTGTGCTGAATGCACGCCTGTAATGGCATGGTCATTTGTATTAAGAATACAGTGTCATGTGTGTAGTAATTTATAGAAAAAGCACAGGAATTCTTACTTCATGGAAGTGGCTGAGCCATGAGCACGTTCCACGTTGTTAGTGGAGTTTGCTGATAGCTAAGGAATAGCTGAATTTCTTTTTAATTTTTATGGGATTCTCTACTGCCCTGGGTCTTTAATTCATGCATCTGGTTGCACTGCTGGGCCTATTCTGTAAGTGTAAAAGACCTCTGTTGAAAGGGTGATATGCAATAGTTTACTTCTTTTAAGGAGACTTTACAGCAGGCATTAAGAACCTATACGCTTGGGTAGGGTGATCTACAGTGATCTGTATTTAGTGCTCACTGTGAGTGATGGCTGGGCTTGTGAGGCTCAAGGCTGATCTATATTTTAAGTGGATGTTTTGACTTATCACCGTAGTTATTTAAGGGGGCCTTTCATAGTCGTTGTTCCAGTGGAAAAAATCCTCCTTTCTATCTAGGATTGTCTGCAGGCTATGACACCTTCAGAAATTAGTATCTTCAGAAGCAAATGTAGCCAATAAGGCTGACAGGAGTATCCAAGCTGTGCTTGTTGCATCCTGCTTAAAAGCTTCTCTTTTTCTTTGCTCGTCTCTTTGGGTCAGGTTGTGTTTGTGTGTTCAGGATCACGAAGATCTGTAGCTGGGCGGTCTTCACACTTGTATTTTTAATGCTTTGCCAAAATAAGGAGAGTATTTTTGTAGTGCTTCTGAATCGTTCTTGCTGTTGTATGTATTTCCCCCATACCAATCTGCCTCTGTTCAGTTCCAAACCACCCTGCACTCCCCTAGATTATGGGATATTTTGGGGTGTTTCTTTTTGGTTTCTTTTTTCTACCTCACTTTTAATTTCCATTCAAACAGATGACAGAACATTTTCCTGCTGGGGTCTGTTCTCTATTCTGTGTTTGTTTTGTTTTGTTTTTGTTTTGTTTTGTTTTTGTGTTTTTGTTTATTTTTTTTTTCTTGTTTGGAGAGTTTACTGAGAATATTAAACTTACACTTTCTTTTGCTCTGTCTCATTCCATTACTTACAGTTACATGCCTGTGGCTAATTATACTCCTCCACTCCTTTCTTGATGTATGTATCCTTCACGTACTTACAGATGGTTATCAAATCCCCATCTTGCTTAGCCAGTCTGTCTAGCATTTGTGACTTGACAGAGATTTTTATCCTTCCTGGTTCTTGAATTGCGTTGCTCATCCCTTCTCTCCAGATGGTTTGAGAGTCTTCAAACTGATGCTTTAGGCCTGATCACACCTGGGTCCTGGAGGTGATACCTTTGCTCATGTAGCAGTCACTTTAGCTTTTGGCCTTTTTACTGTATTGCAAGTTCATATGAAGTTCCTCCCTAAATCTATGCTAGTGTTGTCATCTTCATCTATCTCCCCACTGAATCTCTCTAATACATTCCCTGTATGTGGGAGTTTAGAGTGAAATGAGACTCATTTTGTCTTTTTTGGCCATATTGCTATACTCCCCAAGTCTCTTTATATTATATTTCTCTCAGAAAAGCACAAAGAAATCTATGCTAAAGGAATACTAATGTAGTGAAGTGAAACATTCAGAAGTCATTAACTTATAACTATGCTTCTACAACTTTTAATGTGTGCAATATGATGATCTTGAATTATATGGTGTGTCATGGTTTTCTTCTTCCTCCTTCAGAGCACAGATGAGATGTTATATACAGAGTGAAGCAGCTGAGCTTATAGCCAATTATTGTTCTCATTTTTAATAGAATAGCTGCCTTATTGCTCTGTGTGGCATGTGCCCCTCTCCTTGCTCTGAGAGTTCTTGACTACTGTAATTTGTGTGACACCCTGAAGTATTGTGAAGACTGGGTCCCTCTGGTGCACTGGTTCCCCTTCAGGGTATTTGTGTAAAATACAAAATTGTGTAGGTGTCTAGAAGGAAAATTGTGTTTCATTGTGTGTTGCACATGCAATAGAGTTGGGAGAAGATGATGAAGTTTTAACCCCTTCTTTACTATCATCTGGGTGGTGTCCAGTTGATATCATCTGACCTGGATCTTTGGGCTCATGTTGAGAATGTTTAAGAAGTTTTCACCTTGAAAAGCAAACAATTGTTTCAGGTTTCTTAATGAAAAGATACTCTAATGTCTTCGGGTCAGATAAGGACATTGCCTATGCACTGGACTTACCTTCCTTCCCTGTAAGTTTATGAAGAGGCTCTCTTAACTGTGTTTCACAGCAAATGCAGTGCCAGTAGTCACACACAGAACTGAACCTGGCAGTTCTGCAGACATACAGGGCTTCCTGGAGAGAACATTTTTGAGCTGACTTGTTAGATACTTTGCTTCACAAAGTAGCTTAAACTTAAAAAGCAATTTCAGTGCAGTATTTTTGTCCTTGGTTTGGAACAGGCAGGCTTACTTTGGGGATACTTTTCTTCACCATGCCGTTCATGGCTAGTGACCCACGTGACACTTGCTTCAGTTCAGTTTAGCTTCCAGAAGAGTTCATAGAGGACATGAGCTATTCAGTGCTGGTTTGAAATTCCTCTTGACTCTTTAAAGTTGACTGCTTTTTCTAATCTCTTTTCTGTCTCCTGTGGGACATACTCATTGCCAGAATTTCCTAGTACCATATGAGCTGTTGGTATTATTGGCTGTGTTTTAAATGAGTCCAGCTTTTTCTCATTGTCTGAAAGAATCAAACAGTGTGCGTTTCAAAAATTTTCTCAAGACTCTCTTTTCCATCCACCTGCCCCAGAGCAAAATCAGCTATATTTAAATTGTTTGCTATTTTTTTGTTGTGCTTTCCTGCTTTCTAGTTTTCTGCCAAAGTTCTAACATTGAGTTTGGAGCAGAGGCAGGAGTTCAGCTTGCTAAACTCAAAGCTGTTTTTACAAAGCCATCTGGAGTACTTAGCCTCGGCTTCCTTTTGGGTTGCATGGTCTAGAGTTTATAATATTGCCAGGGCCAGATGCAGAAGTAGCAGTGAGAATGTATGTGTAGCACCTTGTTCTACAGTGTCTGGGCTCCCAAATGCAATATTAGTTGTGAGATGCTGCCAAAGCAGTGAGATTAAAGGAGGCTTTCAAATGAAGGGACTTGAGGTCGTCTGGTACACAGGAGAGAATTCCAGATGCAAGAGAGCAGCGTGAAGAGGCATGAAGTTGTTGGAGCAAAAGACATACCAAGAATCTTAAGAGCATTGGTTGGTTGTTTGCTGTTGGACTTGATTTTACCAAAGCAATGCTGACTCTGTATCCGTTTAGCTCGTTACCAAAATCTACCAACATTATTTGGTTTATAGCTACTTTCTGTCATAGGCTGCCTTTCTGCCTCAGGAAAGGAAGCCTTTAACATTGGTTCAAGATGGCTGTTCAAAACTGTCAGTAACACTGGCTTTCTAAGGGTTAACTGAGCTTCAGCTGACACCCTGTCACCTTGCTATTGGGTTGTCTTGTTGTGGGAGAGCACATCGATTCTAAAAATGGGAGAATTGAACTACTGGGAGAGGCTTTTTTGTATTTTCAATTTCAGAATAGAATGACAGCTACTGAGATTTATAAAATTTTAAAACATTCCAATTTAAAGGTTTTTAAATATTGAATGCAGACAACTTTTCCATAGGTAGAGCAACCACAAAAAGAGGAAGTGGCCAAGTTTGATCCTGTATAAGGGCCAGAAGTGCTCTTGTAACTTTGGAGGGACAGACAGCAGTCTTGCATAAGAAAATCTGACTTTTCTAACGGATGTTAAATTATTATAGAGCACTAAACAGTTGCAAAAAGATCAAGTCTATAAAGCATCTGGTAGGGTAACTGACAATTCATCAGTTTTGCATGGTGCACGTAGTATGTATCTCAGGGGCTTGAGGGGAAAGTTATAAATCTGTCAAGCTTGAAACTGGAATGAAGCTTGATCACATTTGCTGCAAGAAAAGAGAAATCAAGAGACACACCTATTCTTTAGCAGAGGTTTTTGTGTTTCTGAGAGTTACTCTTGAATAAGGGCTGTGGAGGTGCCACTCACATGACTTCTGAGCAATCTGCACTCAAGATACACAATTAGATCAGGCGCTTTTGTTGTTAATGGAAGTGAATGAAAGAGGAAAAACTCTATGGAAGCTATTCATCCCCGATCTGGTCTGGCACATGCCTAAGATGTTTTCAGTAACACCTGTAAAACTAATTTTCTGTCCTAATCTGAGAGAGTTTGACACACATCATTAGTTTTGACACAATTTTGACCCTTGGTGTTCTCCTCCCTGCTATGGCCCCCCCACCCCTCACCCCCAAGAGTAGCCTCTTAAGATTCTGGCTGCTGTGGAGCCAGATATAATGCTACTTAAAGTGTGCTTCTGTGGGTTTACTTCTGTGGGCTGCACAAATTAGCACTGTACATGCAGAATTCAGAGACATAATCTTCATTCTTAATCCAGGCACTTCTTCCCATTCCCATGTGGGCCGTATCTGGAGAGCTGGCTAACACTGGGCAAACTGCTTGGGGACTGAATGGAGTTTCCCACTTGAGTAGAGCTTATGCAGCTATAAAGATACAACTATCTGTATCTGTCTCTGTGGTATACGACATGTTAATGGTGCTTTTAGTAATTCTTTGGTGAGAGATGAATGAGGATATGGAGGTTGGAGTGCAGCAAAGAGAACTGAGTGTGTGGCTGGTACGAAGAGCCTCTTTTGCAGTATTCAAAATCTGGCTGCTGAGCTTACTTGGATTTATGTTTTCTCATTGAGATAATAAAAGCAGGATGAGATGATCAGTATTCTCTCTGCATCTAGGTTAGAACTAGGTTATTTTGTAAAGTATTTTCAGATGTCTTGGCTGTAGAAGACATTGCATAAATAAAGATTTCTGTGTTGTGTGATACAATGTGTGAAAAGATTTACTGTGCAAATACAGTAACAGAATGGAGAAGAATCATGATCTGCTGTTTGTTAGTATGATGCGATGTAAATATTTGCCTAGGTAGATTCCCTTGAGATTTCTTGTGGATTTCCCTCGGCACTGTCATTGCTGGTGTTCTTTGAGCACTATGTTTTTGTCAGAAGTAAACATGTTCCTAACATGTGATACTTCCTTCCATCAAAACCTCAGTGGTTGTCAAAAAAAACCCCAACAAAACCAACAAACTACCATGACACTTCCTTTTCCAAAACCCCATCAAAATGCAAACATACCTTTGTAAGAGCAGTTTTTAACTCATGTTTTTGAAATGTCTGCCAACACAAGTAAGAGTGGTGGGTCGCGCCACGTACAGCCTGGGCACTTGCAGATGCTTTGCTTTAGGCGTCCTCATGGGCACCACTCGGGCTGGCATCTGCCAGCGTGAGATTTTTTTCACTATTAGTGCTGTGTTGCCAACTTTTGGTGACTCCTGCACTTTAGTGAAGGAGAATCTCAACTTTTGAACGAATCTTACATTGAGATTACGTTTGAGATTCTTACATTGAGATGCCCAGCACTGAAAGAGTGAGGCCCAGTCCCTGCTGAGCATTGTCACTTTGAGGGAATGGAGCTTGTGAGCTACTTTGAAATCTGTCTTAACAGGTAGACCTTGGACTTTCACGTGCAAGTAAAATGAATATATTCTCATGAAAAGAAGGCAGGTATACAGAAGTTGCATTCTTTTAAAATACCTCTCGTTTTTTTGTTAGGTTTCAAGGAATTTTTTGTATTTCTATATGTAAGCAGATGCCCAAGTTAAGCCAATTTCCAAGATAACTTGCTTTGTTTTGGAGGAGTATCCAGTCCTCAATCCTTTCAGACAGTCCTCCTCTCCATTTTTGCAAGGTTGAAGCTTAGGTGTTTGCTTTGGGTAAAGCTTCTCTCTATAGACACTTTTCTTAATAACCTTTTATTGTGACTCTAGTAGCCCTGTGAACTGACAGCTGAATCTGTTCTCCTGCTTGGTCCTGTTGAGACTTGTCTGGTGTACGCCAGCCCAGCTGGATGGGCCAAACTATGCTTAACATGTAGTTGACTGCAAACCACCCTACCTATGCCACTGATCATGTCTCTGTTGGGCAGATGAATGAGGAAGAGTTATATGAGCTTAAGAATATTTCTTGTATTGTAACATTCAACCTTCAGAACTATTTTCTGTGAGTATGAACAACTAAAGAATGTATTAATAGGTCATAATAGAGGCTGGACATGAAGATAAACTTGCAGATGGGCATGCATTTATGCCTCATGTCCCCTGAAAACAGCTTATTGGATATGAAGACATAAATGTGGAGCTCTACTGCTCAAGTGGGAAAGATAGTTAAATTTAATTTTAAAGGTATCTGTAGCTGTCCTTACAATGTGGTTTGGTATATCAGCAGTTAATGTGTGTCGTATTTGATCATTTTCCTTTTCTTCCTCTCTTGGTTTGCAGGAGTAAGTCTGTGTCTGTAACACTGGATGTACTGACCGCTTGCCTCAGGCTGAAGAGGACTTGCTCCAGTTTGGAATATGGTGCCTAACTTCTGCGTCCCAGTACTCACTGTGCCAGCAGCCATCCTCTGCTGCTTGATGCTGCCTTTAGCAGGAGCGGACAGTAAGTAACATTCAGTTTCAGAAAGCTTGAATACCTTGCAAAATTGCTTTCAACCAATATTAAATCTTCTTGATTTGTACTAAGGTACTTGAGGACTAAAGGACAACCACCCCCCAACCTTCCTTTTTATTTTCCAGTGCACACAATGCAGATAAACAGTATGTATATGAAGGGGCAGAAGTAGAACTAAAAAGACTGACAAAATTTTTTCAAGCACAGGAGGAGTTTCTGTAGTAGCTGCAAGATCAAAACATGACAATTTTATTTCTAATATGTACAGATGAGTAAAGAAAATTGGGGGCGGAGGAAGAGAGAAGTATTGAGGTCACAGTAATCCCTGTTACTTTATTGTCCTTGTTCTTTTACCAGCTCTTCTAATTTGTGTAGTACTGAGACATCTCTCCTTAATGCTGTTGGGGAAAGGGTGTGAGCTTTTATCTTTTAGTGTAGCTTTCCTACATCTGTATTTCAGCAGAAGTGGAGTCTTAAGATTTTCTTGTGGTCGTGCTTTAAGCTGTTGTGTCCATGCCTGTTGTCCAGATAGTCTTACAGTGCTGCTGTGACTGGCTTTGATTAGCCCCATCCAGGCTACGGAGAAAGCTGTGCACAAAACACTATTGTGGACAGACAAGAGTAGAGAAACTTGGCTGATGCTGAACTACTGAAAATACCTTAAAGTAGGATTTTCCAATTGAGTGAGTCATGCAGAGTGCAGGAAAGCATGTGGGTTCTTTGCATAGTCTTGGTTTTCATAACTCGTGTATTTGCTAGGCTATTCCCAAGTATTTGTGCAGCCCCCCTCCCCTTTTTTTTACCAGTAACCAATTTTTCAGTGTCCAAATGTTTGCACGTTCATTGCAGACTCTGTTAGTTGTTAATACTCCATGCCTTCGAAAGCACCCAGAGCTCCTGGGACGTTCAAGTTGGAGCAGAGCAGTGACCACGATGCACCTCCTGAGCTGCCATCAACCATCTACTCTCACTCCGACTTTAGTTACAGGGCTTATAATTAAGACGTAATTTTGTGAAAGTTGAAGGAGATCATGATACGTGTTGGTAGGAGCCTGGCTGAATGGAGAAAACAGACTGGGGGCCCTAAATGTCCTTGCCTAAACGTGAAGGAGTAAATTTGGAGAAGCTGGAGAGAAGAGTGAAGGGGGAATGTGAAGAAAGATACAAATTCACAAGTCACTAAGGATGACTTCCACCCCCAGTGGATTAGTATGTATTCTGTTTAAGTCTGAGCTGCCCAGTTAAACTGGGGGCAGCAGCTGTCTTCTACCAGAGCTGCTTCCCTGGCTGCTGGTGCTTCTGGCAGATGCTTGTTCAGATCACTATGTCTACACACTCTAGTCCATTTTGGAGTCTGACACACAGAAGTATATGTTTAATTTTCTGAGGTGTATAAAAATTCACTGAGGTTCATTATCTTTATCTTGGTCCCTGCAAAGGAAAGAAGCATCACTCCATCAGGTGTGCAGAAGGTGATGGAGCTTGAGTTGTCGTATGACAGTTCTTGGCCTGAAGATAACTTGCAGTAGACATGGTTTGCTAATTTTGTGGAATACTTCCACCTGCTTAAACGTAACAGAATTGGCCCTGTTTTACTGGCCCAGATCCAAATATTGGTGTCTCAGCTGTGGAACACTTCCGTGTTGAGAAGCAAGCGTATCTGTATGTATGCTGCCTTCTCTGGTGCAGGCTGACTCTGAATTACTTTTTCCTAATCTGGAAGGCCGATCTGGAGGACAGCGACCTTCTAATCACCACAGCCACCACAGATTAACCAAGAGTTTCCTAGGATGGAAAGTGTTGATCTGTGTATTTTAGCAATTTACAGCTTTTCTATTATCTTACCCCACTGAATCTTGCCACCGACTCTCAGTGACAGGGAGCTGTGCGAAAGGGCCTGCTCTGTGTCTCCGCAGGGGGAAAAAAAAAAATCATCCCCAAACATTGCATATTTCATGTCCTCCCATCAGTGATGCAGACGGGTAAGATGCTGGTTCAGGACAGCAGTGAAAGGGCCAAAGGGGAAGGTATGATAATATATGCACACTGGAGTTTACTGTAAAAGCTAGAGAGGGATGCTGTGTGAAGGGAGCACTCCATATGCATAGTCTTCAGTTTTTTGGTCCCCTAAGCGTCCTGTTGGCTTGAGTCAGAGCCTGTTTGTTTACATGGATTCTTGATGTAATATGGCTGTTCCCGAGATTTCACTGATTTTTCCATATCTGCAAAGCATTCCTACATTTCCCCAATTAAAAGCAATGTGATAATGGGAGCAGAGTTATCCCTGGAATTCCTGGAGTCAGTCCCCAAAATCTCTTTTTATAGGAACAGTGAGGATCGAGGGCAGGGCAGGAAGGCTGGGGACTGGCTGCGCTGCATCCCTGGCAGCAGGCTGCCCCATGGCTCACGGCTGGGTGCTCAGGGAGCACCCACAACTGGGGCTTCCCTACCTTCCCTGCCTGTGCTTTGGAGCTGCTGTTGTCGCAACACATTTCAGCGTCACTGCTGTAGCTTCCTGACAATTAGGCAGCTGGCAGATAGCTAGATGTTAACGCCTGAGATGAAACAGATTGAATATGTATCACCTAGTGGAATTAGCACCAGGCGTGCGCCACGATGCCTCTCCTGGAATTGAGTTCACAGGAGCTGTGAATAATGTCAGGGCTGAGGAATTGAAGGGGCATCCAAAGGTTAAACGTGTGGCAGTGTGTCAGAAAAAGGGGCTCACTGGGTGCCTCCCTGCCAGCAGGACAGGAGCGGTGGTTTCCTGGCTGCTCTGGTGGGGTGCTGGGAGGAGAAGGTGAGCAGGAAGGGCCATGTGGCGTGAACAGTGGATACAGAAGTGCTAATTTGGCAGAAAGCACTTTCAAATCCTCCCTGGCTTTTACAGACTGCAGTAAGAAATTATTAAATTTTCTCTGTGATCTGACTGTGTTTCTGTCAGGGTGACCCTAATTCCATTAGAGGAGCTCAGAGCTGATTCAGGATGGCTGTCTTACACTTTCTCCCTCAGCTTGCTTGTGTTTTTTTTATGAACTCTGTGCTTGCCTGTCTGTCAGCTTTTGATTATGCATGGGAAAAATGGCTTTGCAAATTTCATTTAATGTTCAGTTCAATTGTCAGCTAAAAGATGCTCTTTTCCTGCTTTTGGAAATATGTAATTTACTCTAATAAAATAAAAACAAAGAAATCCCCCCCCTCAAAACAAAATGCAGTGAAAACAGGAAAAAATCAATACTGTCATCGGAAATGATCAGTAATGTGTTTCCTTTTTGGCTTGAATTTTTAAAAATTAGGCTTTGTTTTTGAAGTCATGGACACAGCTTCCATTAGCCAAAGGAAAAGACTAGGTGACCCATCCAAAATCTTTTTAAACCGAAACATATCTTGCTTTGTCTTGCATAGAATTTCAAAGGGCTTAAGGAAGAAAACCACTTCAAAAGTGACCTTGTAGAAGCAAAGAACTAAGACAGTATTAGGCCAACTACCTGTGAAGTGATATGTGGTAAACAAACAATTTGCACCTTTTGATTTCTATAGATAGAGCAAACTTGGCTTTTGTTTGAGGGGGTGGGGGGAGCTTGCAGCAGTGACAGCATGTCTCTGGCTCCCACCACCTGAGCAAGGACCCTAAATCTGAAGTGTCTCAAGGCTGCCCTGCCCCTTATAAGAGGTGGTTGCTTTATATCTGAAAGGTATGCATGTTTTACAGATTTTTTTTTTTTTTTCAACCAACCATGTTTGTTGGATGCTCATTGGATTGAGGAGACACATTAAAAGAGCAAATAGGAAAGGGAGATGTTGATACTTACAAAGGCTGGAAAAAGGAAGAGTACCAATGGCCTTTCTAGACACGTGGCTCCAGGTGAGCACTTTTGCCAGGGATTTTGCATGGCACCTGAAGTGCCATCTGGAGGTTTTGGACAGAAGAGTGCTGGAGCGTTTCTTGTGGCACTTGGTTCCCCTTGTGCTGCCCCACCTCTGCTGTCTGCAGTCACTGTTTTGTGTTTCTGGGTCCTGGGAGTAGCATGACAGGTTTTGACTCCCTGATTCAGCTCTACCGCCTTTGCTTCATAACCTGAATGATGCCTCAACAACAGCTCAGCTCCAGATACAGCTGCTCTGCACCACCCTGCGGGACAGACTTGCTGTTGTGCAAGTCTGGAAAACAGCCATTTTGCAGAGCTGGGCAGCAGGGTCCCATCCCCAAAGCCGGACTTGAGACTTCTCTGCCGCTGCCTTGCATCAGTTTCTGTTTCCTGGTTTCTTGTTTGCATGCCTGTCCCCAAACACTGCATGTAGTGATTATGTATAATTGGTATGATCGGATCCAGGTATTGCAGCGCATGTAAATACTAGTTTTCTGCAATTCTACCTTGACTATGTTGACAAATTCCATCAGTGGAAAGAACATGTAAAATATTGTTTAGGAAAACCCCTGTACCTGAGGCATTGGGGGGTTGCATCATTAAGGGACAGGTTGAAATATTAACTACAGTTATTGTGCAGGTTTCTTTTTGTTGTCCTTACTCATCATACATATATTTAGGTATAAATGGATTCTGCACTTTTCTGTAAAATATCTAAATGCTGCCTGCTTGTAACTGAACGTTGCAGACATCAAAGTAGGAGGGATGCTGTGAGAGCAAACACTGTGTATAGAGTAGACAACAGATCTTTTTCTGCATTTATAGCCATGCCCTTTCTAGCTGCAGCACTTGCAGGAGTCATGTGGATTTGGGTAGCTACCTACAACAGATCACAGCACTGTCATTTGTCTTTTTTATGGTTGTTAAAGCCAACATCGTTCATTAGTCAACATCAGCTGCTAGGTCAAAGGTCCACCTAGCCCCAGTCCCTTACCCAGCAATGGTCAGTACAAAGACCTGTGGAGGATGCAAGAACAGCAATAAATATATGGCGCAGTGATCCCTTTCTGGTGTCATCTTCTAGCCTTCAGCAAATGGTGGCTCCTGAGCCCTGGGAGGTGGTGTAGTAACGTCAGACAAGCTCACTCTGGGTTTTGCTCTCAGGCAGCTCTGAACATGTTGTCAGTCTTCAGGGACATCCTGGGGCCGGTGGTTTGGGTGCAGACCATGGTGTAGGCTCTGACTTTTGCATCTATGCCATGGCTCCTTGTTTAACCCAGTTACTGCTGCTCTGCAGGGCTAGGCAGCCTCACTTGCTGTTCACATCATTCAGACTTGGCTGCGTAGCCAGTTACTCTCTTGTCTTCACAAGGGAGTTCCTATGTTTAAGTGTCCATGTAAGTTATCCAGCACAGTGGTAAATGTTGAGGGGCTGATATATTTAATACACATTCTTGGAGTGAGAGTGTGCTTATTGGCTTGGTGATATAGAAAAATAGTAAAACTACCTGCTTAAAATTTTATCTTTGGTGTAGATTCATAGATTTTAAGGCCAGAAATCAGATCAGTGTAATCTTCTACTCTGACCTGAACAGCATAGGCTGTATAATTTCAGCTAGTAATTTCTGCATCTACTTCTAACAGCTGTGGATGAGCTAGCACATAGCTTTTAAGAGGCTATCAAATCACGATTTGAAGACTAAATGGTAGAGAATTTACCCATCTCCTATGTGATCTGTAAAAATGGCAAGTAATCGTTACTTCTACAAATCTGTATTTATTTCAGGCTTTGATGCTTTTTTTTTTTGGTTCAGACACTGGGTGTTGTAACCTGTGTCAGCTAGTCTGGAGACTCCTGCTGTTTAACGCAATCTCCCTGAGAAGCGAGTAAGAGTGGAGGAGTTAGACAAACTGAAAGTTTGTCCTTTTTGTTGTAGAAAAATGAGTTGGACTTGGTTTTTCTGATCAGAGATTTTTATAGTTCTTCACTAATCTTTCAGACTTTTCAGTATGTTTTTTAAAGTCAAGGCACTGGGACCAAGAAGAAAAGTAGCCTCATCTTGCCATGGCACAATGGCACTCTAGCCCTTTTACCCATAGCATTGAGGTGTCAACACAGCTCAGTCCACAATGACCTTTGAATCCCTCTCTGGGCCTCTGATTCCCAGGATGCAAATTCCTATTTTATTAGTGTGACCTGGGCTTTTGCTTATGAATATCTGCCCTTAAGTACATCATAATGCATTTTGCTGGATCTCAATTTATCCAGTCATCTGAGTAATTCTGTACAGTAATCTTCCCTTGCTGTTATTAGTTGTCTACCAATCTTGGTGAAGCTTACCCTTTACTTTCCAACTCTAGTTGCGAGTTAGTTGCGTTTATTCCTAGATGTTAATCAGTTATGACTATTTGCAGAGGCTGCTATGAGTATTTTAAGGAGATATTTTAAAACGTCCTGTAGTAGTGATGTCAACATTATTTGCAGATGGAAAGGAGTGCCAGGAAACTGCTAAAATGATATTGTTTGTCATGCTGCTGCTTGCTACTCATACTACTCATGTCAGATGGGGGAAAAGTATGAGGTCTTCTGGAGCTTTCAGTGTTTTAGCTGAGCAGTCGTAAAAAGCTATGAAGTGGTAATAGGGATGCTTTTTCTGCTTCTTTGATTATCTGTTTGTTATATTGATGCTTCAGAATGATACTGTAATATAAGATGATCAAGTTCATTTTTGTGAAGAACCAAGAGTATGAAATTTGTTTGCTCAAAATGTTAGTCAATCTTTTTTGATGGTGAACATGTTGGGCTTAAAAAGGAGGAAAAAAAAAAACATCTGTTCATGGATGCTTTTTCTCTAGTAAGATGTCTGTCTTTATGTATCAGTAGCTGAAAAGCAGTGGTGTACTTTTAATTGAATGCTGTATTTAGCCACTTGCGAGAATCAGCGCTTTGTCTATGCCAAAGACAAATCTCATTTATTTTGTTGGTGTGAAAACACCGTAGGGTGCTTACTGAAAGTTTCAAGTCTTAGAAATGTCTTTTGCCTTGCACACTTTACTGACATATTATTACTAAATTAAATCAAAGCAGATTTTACAGTGGACAATGGCTTTGCATTTGTATATAGCAACTATTGTAGCCTGCAATGCTAGATCTTGTTTTGAATGTCAGTTACATTTGGGCTTTCTCTGATGTATCGTAACATTAAGCCTTCACAATAAGGGGAACTCGCGTAGTATTAGAAAGAAATAATTACAGAATATATTCCGTTTCATGTACTACAGGCTGGAATGAACTTGCAGTCCTGCTGTGCTTTTCAGATGGCCGTTCGTTGCATGTTACTCATTATTCAAGTTTTTTTTTCAGTAAATAACAATATGACTTCAAGGAATGTATTTTGTAAAGTTGGACTGAGATGTGTAGATAGTACCTGGTCAAAACCTAAAGCAAATGGAAATGCCACCATTTTTCAACAGAGGTTCGTGGCACCAAGGGTGACTGTACTCAGTTGGTGCTCTGGATGAAGTTAGCATGTCAAGAAGAGGCTTGGTCTTTGTTTGTCTCTGCTATGTGTGGTTATTGTACTTGAGCCGATATACTGGGTTCTCTGGAAGTAGCCATGGTCTCATAGAAAGGACCATAATCAGTCCATTGTTGGCACTAGTTAATGCTGCAAATTTAAAAGGAAGGTGGTACTCAGGGAATTATTCTTGCTTGCTTTTGTGCTTTTATTGTAAATTTTTTATTATAAACTCTTGTCTACATGTGATGACTTTGTTGGTTCACCTCAAAGGTGAGTCATAAAAGCCCTTGCAATTTAATTGCCATGTGGGGAGGAGAAGACAATGACTTTTGAGCCTCTGTATTTAGATATCAGAGTGCAGAACACCTATGTGCTTTCTTTGGATTTATTTTTAGCCAAATTGACTTCAACTGTTAGTGTAACTGTTGTGTTATTTCTGCTAAAAGTTGTTTTGAAAAAGGGATTTTTGAGAGGCCATGAAATATTCAGCGACTTTACTCATGTAGGTTTTTTGCCCCTGAAAAACTCAATTTGTAATAACCATTTTAAGTCTTGGCATTAGCACAACTGTGCCTGACAGGTAAGACTGTTTGTTTTCACCCACTTGTCAAACCCAGTTGGTGGCTTGTGCGGGTGGGAGATGTGAGCGTGCCACCAAGCTCTTGCTTTCATTGTGGGGCTGTACATAAGGCAGGGATGGTGTTTCCTTCATTTTCAAATTTGAAACTGAAGTTCTGTCTTTTGAGGTAAACATGAGAGTTGCCATGCATTGGTTTCAGAAAGGATTTGGATCTTTATATTTGAAAAAAAAGCACAGCTTGGATGTGAGAAGGCTATAGGCATATTGTACTTATACAGTGTTTAATTTACAAGAGGGAGGATCATTGGAAGAACTGAATGATGAGTGGTGAAAGTTTTGTGAAATGCTGAAACCAGTCAAAATACTGATATGATGAAGATGATTATGTATTTTAATCCTATTTGGCATCAAAGAGCAGCTTTTGATAGTTTCAGGATGCAAGAAAACCCATAGAGATGTGAACTTACCTTGTGCATTCACCACATTTGATTTACACAACATTTAATAAATGGGGAGGGGCAGGGAGAGAGGTATGCTAGCAGGGGGGAATCAGTAAAATTTGAAGAAGAAAACAGAGAAGATACTTTCATGATACTTTCATATTCCCATGTAAAGGACTGGGATGCCTTGCCCTGACACAGTGTTTTCATTCTTGACATGCTGACTGCAAAAAGTTTATTATGGCTCTTGGGAGGATGATGGGGGTAGTCCAAGAGATGGAAAGGCTCCTTTTGCTCCTGTTTGGCATAACAGGTAATGATCCTACTTGTTGACTTGTCATTTATATATGCTGTAGATAGACTTCCAACATACTTTTTAGTGCTCCATTACAGTTTATCAGGGCTTGCACAAAGTTCTTTAGATATAACCTGTTGTTTTAAACTTTTTATGAGCTTGTTTCATGGCTGAAATGTGCTCTGCTTGGTCTTTAGCCAGAGTTCAAGTTGGGGGGCTGTATTTTATGAGTCAGACATTTCTTTTTTGTATCTTTCTGCAAAAATTGTCTTTGGATGCTCTTAAAAACAAAGAGAGAAGAAAAATACTTTTGTACCCTGTAAAACAAACTGTTGTTATTCATAAGTCTCAGGTCTAAAATGTCTGTGAAAACATTTGACATTACTACAGATGTGCCTCAACAGTCAAGAGAAAATGGAACTTGATATGTAGAAGTGAGTGACCCATAGGAAAACAAGCTGGTGAATAATATAAAGGAGATTTCATGGTAAATCATTAAGTGGACATGAATAAAGGATGCTGTCTGAGCTTGTGTGTAACTAAATTTCCCATGTGTTCATTCTGTGAATGTAGCCAGAGCTGCTCTCATCTCAGCCTTTCAAAGACCCAGTGGTGCACAGCAGAGGCAGTCCTCCAGATCCTACAGCACATAGACAGTAATGTGGGCAGAGGGAATTAATTCACATCGATACTATGGAGTTTGTGTTCTAGTGCATTTGTCTGTTTCTAGAGGCAATTGTACAAACAGTTTTCTTTGTTGAAGCTGCTCTGTGGTTGTACTGTAGGCCACAAGGGTTTGGACTTGTCTTTCTTGACAATGCCTGTTGAACCTTGATTCTGCTTTAGTAAATTCATGAAACATTTAACATATTTAGCTGCCTAAGTTTGTATTTTTTTCTCAAATGCTAAGATATGCTTCTTTTCTTATGGCTGAAGAGTTGTGTGCCTTTATTCCAGGAGCAGAGTATGATTTTGAGTTTTTTAACAAGTTAAGACAGAATCCCTAGGAATATGTATTGTTCAGTCAGCATCTATGCACTGCTCAACATCTTTTCAATAAGACACACAGCCTTCTGTTGCCGATAAAACATTTTTTCTGAGACAAATTTAGCTAAAACTTCTGGCATTGTCTTTAATCTGTAGTATGTTGCATGAGAACAGTTTCCTGAGTAATTTTGAGGAATTTAAGAAACTCCACTTACTATATGAAGAGTAATATGCAGTATACCACATGGTGTTTTCCAGGTTTATGTCAAATTGCAGAAGAGACTATGATTTGTTTTGTGTTATAATCACTGCTGGACTGTGTCAAACTCAATGTCCATTTATGCCAGAATTGCTCCAACATGAGCCTCCAGTGATGGCTGCTACATGTTTTAGGGAGATGCAAAAAGAAAGATACCGTACTCTTGCCTTTTTTCATCCCACTAAAATTGGTTCCCATTTCCTATGTAAAATTAGAAATTTTTGTAAGAAGTTGAACTTTTTTTATTACTTCTGTAAAGCATTAATTGCAACAACTCTAAATATTGTTATATCCACATGGGCAAAGGAATAATGTCCAATATGGATTTGTCAAGGTCAGATCAATCTAATTTCCTTTAATGACAGGGTAACAGACTTTGTGAATGGGGAAGCAGTAGATGTCATTTATCTTTAGTAAAGCTTTCAGTGCTCCCTCATGAGACTTTTTCCTGTGAAACATCTGCTCATAGGGTGGGTATTTGGCAGTTTGGTAGCATTCAGCATTTGCAGTAATGATCTCTCTGATAGAATAGAGAACATGCTTATTAAATTTGCAGGCAACAACAAGCTGGGAAGAGCTGCAAGCATGTTGGAGGACACCATTAGAATTCAAAATGATCTTTACAAATTGGAGAAACTGTCTGAAAGGATGCATGTCAATAAGGAGAAATGTGGATAGATGTTTGAAAATAGGAGTAATCAGCTACATAAATACAGAATGAGACACAACTGCCTAGACAGCTTGTATACAGAAAAGGTCTTGCAGTGCTAATGGATCAGAAACCATACATGAGTCAACAATGCCATGCTGTTTTGAGATGGACAGACATCACAATGATATGCAGAAATGAGGAGTACCATCTTGAAGACACATTAGACAGTCTTTCTACTCTGCTCACATTGATAAGGCCTTCAATGAAACAACATCTCATCTTGAGCATCCCACTGCCAGATGGGAGGGACTAATTTGAGAAGTCGGTCCTCCCCATCCAGTGATAGGAGAAGAAATAAAGTGCTTAAACTGCAGCTGGGAAGTTCAGGTCAGGCACTAAGCAACGTTTGCTGACAGGAAGGATTGCTGAGCACTGAATTGAATTTCCGGAGGAATTTCTGGAATCTCATATGCAAATAGAAAGCGTTCCCTCATATAGGTTTTAAATTGCTAGTGTTATTTCTTAAATTGAATGTTTATTTGTCTTCATTTATGAGCTAGGAAGGTACAGGCTCCCTGTCTGTCTTCTCTAGGTCACCTCATACTCTGATATTTTTATCCTGTCCTTTTTCATCCTCCTCTCAAGTAAAAATTGCTCTCTTCCATGTGACTTTGTAGCTTTGTGTGAAAGTGTTTTCCAGGCCCTTAGTCCTCCTCAGTGACCTTCTCTGACTTTCTAGCTCTCCTCAAAAGCAGATGAGGAGATTATGACATTAACAAAATGAGACTTAAAAACATTCTCTATATGTAGTTTCCTAATGAAACCTCATAGGTTAGCTATCTTTTTGCCTACATCTGTGCACTGACTGAAGGTCTTTCAGATGCCTGTTAAGATGTGTGGTTCAAATTTGAAGCTATAGGCTTAGTTGGTTTTGTTTTGTTTTTGTTTTTGTTTTGTTTTTTTTCTCCATACATGTTATGTCTTTGTAGATAGCTGTCTGCCCTGAGACTTTACCACGCTATAAGTATGTACAGAGGTCTGTGTCAGAACCTTCACAGTTGCAGGAGCTTTGCTGCCCAGGCAGCTGCTGCACCGGGGCAGGGAGTTTTGGTGCGTGTACGGTGGTTGCTGCCATAATGCCCCAAAACCTGTCTCCGTCATAGCACCAAATGTCCCTGCTGTTCTGCAGTGATTGTCAAGTACTTCTAATGAAGCTGATGTGGTTGTGCTGGACTGCGTGACACAGCTCATACTGCAGCAGAGCAGGCTGGAGGGTCTGCCTGGGGGACCGTTCCAGGAGAGCAATGCTGCTTGCTGTCTAGAGCAACCCTGACCAGCAGCCCTTTTGGGGTGCACTAAAACAGCTTCTGGCAGCAAAAAGTGCTTTGGGGGACAATTGCAAAGGATGCTGTAGATCTTTTAAGACCTTCTGACTAAAACCTGTCTTAATGCGTATTTGTGTGTATGAAAGGGAAAATGTATTGAAAATGTGTGTTTGTGTAGAATGCTTTTAATGTCAGTGATGGTGGAGAGGGGAAGGTGTGTAAGGTTTTTTTTCCTTCTCCTCTCAGTAGTTATGCTTCCTGTGAATAACTGTGCATCAGCCTGTGGACTTCTGCCTGCTGAGTGGAGTCCTGAGACTGTATGAGATGAGAATCTCTTATGCTTTGTGTTAAAATATTATGGTTAATTCATTGCATATTAGTTTTGGATAAGAAAAAGCTGTATGCCCACCTAAGCTTCTCCTGTCCTGGGTTTCATATAAGAGCCATGTGCTTCTTGGAAAGCTTTCTCAAGAACAGATCAGAGGAAATTTGTCTTTTTAATTAATTGATTTACATCAAGATGCAGGCCACTACATGAGTTCCTGAATTCTGGAAACTCTAGCCATTATGTTGGTGTTTTTTTTTGCAGCCAGACTTTGGCTTCAAGCTGCAATTATTTTTCACAAGACCAAGAATGAAGTCTGTTGCCTGTTATGAATAATAGAGTATGGTAATATCACAACTATATATGCAAACTCTGCAGACTGGCAGCACAGCTGCTAAGCGTTACGTTTTTAAAATATGTACAATCTGTTGTCAACAGAATTAAAACCAGGAACATTATACAGTTTGTTTCTGCATGAGGGTGTTTTGTAGGGAAATTTAATGATGAATTGTTCTGCATTTTGACCTTTAAAAAAACTTTCTGTGGCTTTGCACCTTCTAGTGAACTGGGGAGATACTCAAATTAAGACATGTGGAATCATAATGGCCACCTTGACATTTCCTAGGCCTGGCTGGATAACTGGGCTTGATTAGTTTTCTAATATCCCTGCTCTGCCAAGCTGGAGAGACTCACACACTCTGCAGCTGATCTTTCTTTAAAGTGATTGCACTGTAAACCTCGTTCAAATTAAAAGGTGAATGCTGTTCTAGTAATGGAAAGTTGTTTTATTGTTTCTCTCCTCTGATATGCATGCGGGTGGAAGTGTTGAAGTGAAGTGTTATCGCTGTTGTTTTTGTAGTTCGTTCTTATCTTCCATCAGTCTTCATATACAAAAAAAGTGAGAACTGCAGCATGCCCAGCTGTCTGAGGGTGAATGTGAATCAGCAAGATAAACCTTCAGAGGGTGTAATGGGCCTGACTACAGATGATCCTTCAGCACTTTGCTACCGTCCTGTAGCCTGTATCATGTGTTGAACTGCAGGCAGCAGAAGATGAGTGGAAATACAGCAAAGAACCCACGGCAGCCCATCATTTTGGTGCTGAGAAGGGAATGATGCACACTTAAGCCATCTTCGTCTGCTCTCCTCCTCCTACCTATGAAGCAGCAGGAACAACCCAGGAGTGTGAGAAAGTAAGAAACGAGTAAATGTGAAGACTATAGTACGTTTAAGTTTTCTGTCCCTCACCAGGAAAATGCTAGAACAGGCTCTGGGAGTCGTGCTGCTTAAGAGAAGATACAGACAAGTGCTCTCCCAAAGTGCCAGTGCCAGGGCAAGGGACCACAGTGCTACTGAGTGACTCCTCCACTGTTTCTGTGCTCTATTTCTCTCACCTGCAAAAAGAAAAGGCAACATTAGCAGATCACTGATTGTGTCTCTGCTGGCAGAGGGTCCCAGAACTGATTTATAGCACTTGTTCAGCTTTCAGCAAGCAGCAAATGTGTTGCTTAATTATTCATGGCAGATGTATTATTGTAGGAAATTAAGACATCAAGGAAACAAGTAAAAACTATTACTGAATAGAGCTATAAACAGGGTAAGGTGGAAGAAGATGCAGGGGGACAGTGCTGAGACATTAAAAAAAACTCATGTTCGGAAACATTTCACACCTTCTGAAAATAATTGGTTAAATTCACCATTTTTTAAGTGATCCTTCATAGTATGTAATTAAATATTCTATTAGCTAACAAGCTGGGTTTAATTTGTTACATTTGTCATCTAAATTATCACATTTGTGAATGTGTGAAACCTTCCTATGGCTTCTTTCAGCATATCTACTTATGTAAAGACACATTCCTCTTTATGTCTTCTGACTCTCCTTGAAGGATTTGTCATTTAACTTGTGTAGGAAGGTTAGGTCAATCTTTGGCTTTCTGTACCAGAGAAACTGGGTTTGTGTCCCTGGTTCTGCCTGGAGCAATGGTGTAGGATGCTACTGTGAAGAGCGGGACCCAAGTCCAAGCTGTTGACACTAGATTTCTGTTGTTTGAAACCACTCTGCAGACCAGCATGCGTGCACCCAGCTCTCTTTCAGAGGGTACCGAGGCTTTGTTCAAAGATTGATTCATGTATGTTGGTGACCTCTGCCATGAACCTGACCTCTTATCTTCATCTAATGCCCCATACTCATACAGAGACCAGAGCTGTTGGCTTTGAAGAGCACGAGCACCTTCTTGCTCATCAGGTGACACTCGGAGCTATCCGATGTTTGACCACTTTTTGTGCATGGAGAGAGTTTCTCATTTATTGTTGCTCCAAGTTCCCACTAGCTTTAAACCTTGCAGATTTCATGATAATTTTTCAAATATGTAGTCAGTAACAAGCCAAAACTTACTGAGAAGGAAATGGTTTAAAGACAAACCCTTCAACTTCTCTTTTTAGAGTAATTAGCTTTATTAATAAAAGTTGTAGGGAACATCTCTAAGTTTGTGTGTAACCTCAGGCTTCCAAGAGTTTCCATTTCATTACTGCTCATAAGCTCATTATTTTGGTACATCTGTAGTAATTTTGGAGCCCTTTACTTTATAACTTCAATTTTGTAGTTTGAAATTTAATGATATTAGAAGTCCTGTTATGGAGGATTCAGAGCAGTTTTAAGGTGAGCAAATGGGTGATTGAACACCATATCACAGACTGTGTCTACAGATAGAGTTCCTCTTCAAAATGTTTTTTCTGTGGTGAAAGGTATACAAAGCAGCAAAAATTCAGAAGTTGTCATTATTCATTCTTTTTCAAATTTAGTGACAAAATGGTCTCGTGTAGTTCCATTCCTGTGATGGAAGGTGCTGGAGACCATTTGCAAACCTAGACTATTTGGAGACTGTGCATACATGGGAGATGGAAGGAAAATATTATTTAACTTGTCCTATAAGGTTAATTTTCCTGAATGTTCCAAGCATGGTATATGTGAAGCACATATATGAATATACCAAATGATAGGAAGTGGGCAAAAAAAAAGATCTTGCAAGAATCTGACACTTAAATCACAAACATTGAGGAACATGTTCCTCATTGTGTTTTGTGAAAGCCTGCTGTTCTGTACACGTGCATCTCAGGATTGCCCAAACAGAGCTTTGCTTACAGACCTAATCAATTGGTTCTCAAGCTGTTTAGCTTTTTTAATTACTCTTGTCAAAGTGAAAATTATGTGAAAGGACTTGACTGTGCAATTAGCTTCTGAACATTTTCTGCAGCAATAGTGGGAAGACAATACCAAGTCCCAGAATAGCAGTAGATACAACTATAGGAACAAATCTGCTTCAGCAGAGAAAGAGATATTCTAGTAACTAATCTGAATGAAAGATAATTTATTTTTAAAATATGCATATATTCACAGATGTGAGCAGAAAAGGCTGTTTGTGATAGAAATGTCTGTCTCCAGCTGAATGCCAGGTTAGTTAACGCTTGCTGATTTCCCTCTGATCTGAGGGCCCTGCTCTTCCTAAGCAGAGGCTGCTGCTCTGCCTGCAGGCAGGGCTGAGTGTGTTATAATAGGTGCCAACTCTTTGACCTCCGGGCTGCCAGGGATGGTGTGCATGTGGCTAAATTTTATGTAAAAAGGTTAATTTTTCTTGCACTGGAGATCACACGGTGGGTTTCTTCTGTGGGCCGCGAGAGCCTGGTTAGCGTTCATTCAATGATCTGTAGATACCTGCTCAGACAAATTGTATCTCTCAACAACTTCACCCTAAACTAATCTAGGCATTTAAAAAATAAATAAATGAGGCAGTGTCTATAAAGAGCTCCCGTCTAGTGAAGTGGAGCAGTTGGAGCCTGATTAATGAATCCCATTTGCCGGCCTGTGTATGTGTTCAGCGCTTCCCTCCACCGAGCTCCATCGCCCAGGACAGCCCTTGCTGAACCACCATTGCCGGGACCACAGGCCGCGGTGGCGGGGACGGGGCTTTCGCCTCGTTGGTCCGTGCGCGACCACGGTGCAGAAAACAAAGCTCGTGCGGGATACCCGAACAGCGGCTGGTGCATCGCGGCACCCGCACCGTCCCTCTCCCGGCTCTGCCGTGTCCAGGACCAAAGTACAGTGGCACGTGTTGGGGGAAACAAGACTGGATCCGTTCAGTGCCAGTGCCCCTCAGAGGTGTAGTGTGTTGGTTTTCACCAAGTTAAAACAGTGTTTTTACACACACAATAAAAAACATGGTTTCGATTTTCTGACTTAAATCAGCGAGCTGACGGAAGGGACCTGTGCTGGCTGTGTGCTGACTGACTGAGGAACTCTTTTTCCTGAGAACAACGCAATGAGGGCGGCTGAACAAATCCTGCTACTTGTCCCCCTGTGTTTGGAAATGCTTGATAGATTCAAAGGATTAGAACTTTAATGCAGCTCTTTTCTATATTGATAGAGGTCTTTGAAGTCCCTTGAACATTTTACTAAGTGTACATGCCAGGTTTTAGGTTACTTGTAGCAGGGTGCTTGACAATTTCTGATCTTCATTAAGGTGTGTACTGGAAAGTCAGTCTGCACACATACACACATGCCTAAAATAATTTATTCTGCAGCCTATTAGCACTTGCTGCACCTGGACATGTTACTAGAAAACGGAAGTGCTGCTTTTGGATGCTGAGTAACAAATAAAGCTTATCCAAGACACAACATTGTTACAAGGACTCAGGTTCCAGGACCATACCTGGGTGGGATTTTTTTTTTTTTTCCCAAGGAGATGACAGGGCCAGACTCAGCAGCACCAAGACGTTATTCCTTATGAAGAGGTTTGAAAAGAGGTGAAAGGGCTCAGAAACCAGAGGAGTACTTTTATTTGGTCTGAAGTAGCACATCAACTTCTGGTGTTGGATTATAGCTGGAAGCAGCAAGATATTGTGAGTATAGGAAGTTATTTTTAATGATGTAGATTATGTAGCCTGTGTGTGTGTGTAAGCTTGGCTACAGTGAAATCAAGGAAACTAAGGCATTTCAAGTTTAATTGTGTGTTTTGAGTGACTGGAGAACTCTGAGTATGTGATAACAGCTCCTTTCTGTGTGTTATACAGAAGGGCTTTGGGAATGAGTGGTCTGTGTGCGGTGAAGGACACTAGTGGTGTGAATTGCCAGGTTTTCTTGCTGAAGAATCTGGAAGAAGTGTAATGAATGGGGCATAGGACTCCGTGAGGGAAAAGTCTTATGGTTAAGGCAGATTTTGGTGTCCCAGAGGTTTGAATTCCAGATGGCATGGAGATGTCCCTAATTGCGAAAGGGGAGGTAATCTATAGAGGGAGTAAATGTTAAGGGAAAGTGATAAAATGTAACTTAAGTACAGAAGATAGTGCTGTTCCAGTTACATCATGAGAGCATTTATCAAAGGGAAAAAACCACATAACTTTGCAGATTACAAAAAGTTCCAAACTGTCTTTATTGTATGTTATCGAGTGAATGTTAATGCCGAGGCGCGTATTACAAATCCCTTGGAAGAACAATGAAGAGCTGCTTTCTGTTCTGTGACTTGATAAGAAATATGGAGATTGAGACTGGGCTGTGAGCACTGAGTTTTTAAGCTGCAAAAATACTGAACAGGAGGGAAAAGCTGCATCTGCCTGGGGAAATTTAAATACCTTCCCTTGACATGTTTGCAGATGGATTACCTTAGAGGTATGTGAGAAATGTTTGCATTTTTGAGCTCCAAGAAGTGCTTGAGACATGCTGGTCTTCTGTTTTCACCTCCTTCCTGCACCGTTGCATCTTGTGATTTAATGTTTTTTAAGTTTTCTGGGGAGTTGTATTTTGTTCCTGCAATAATTTTAAAATTATAAATTATTTTTATAAGCAAGTCCTCTTGACTGTGGGTTGTCAATCTCTGTAAATTATTTGGTGGGATACTTAATTTGAAGTTTCTTCATTGCTTATGACAAGATGTTTCTGCTGCTGTCACTGATGATGATTCATAGCTCAAGTGAAGTGCTTAGCACTTCAGAAAGCATGTGACACAGGCAGTCCTACTCAAAAAGTCTTTCCCTCCTTAAAAAAAAAAAAAAAAGGAAAAAGGTCTTGTGAGAGCTGTAGTGGACTGTGCTGAAATGGTGTGTGAGGCATGTCTGCAGTACTGGCTTTGAAATGGGGAGGATTTGAGGGGGAGACAGGTGCCCTTCCTGATACTGAATCAGAGGAGAAACTGAGATAACACGGGTTAAGCAATGCTTTTGTTTTTTCCTGAGCATGTGTATGAGCAGCCAGGGGAGTTTGCAATTCTGTTAATGTTTGTGTGTGTGCATGGGGACAGGGTGCTTGTTGCAATCCCCTATGATTTGGGGCGTTCTGCTTTAACAGTTGGGCTCACAGCACTGTATTGCATGTTCTTGCCTCAGCTGTGGGATATCAGGGTGAGTGATAAGAAGGAATGGAAAATGAAGAGGCTTTGCACTGGTTAGAGGAAAAAACATAAAATGGAGTATTGAAGTATTGGCACCATCTGGATGTGGCTGATACTGCAGTCAGTGTCTGTGTCGGAGCAAAAAGGGATCCCTATTAAAATTATGCAAACACAAACCTTTTAAGGGCAGGAGGAGGGAGTGGCTGGCTGCCTAAATTCCTGCTGTTTTGCCATTACTGATGTTTTCCCTGTAAGAAGCTTCACTGAGGAAGCCTGACAGATGGCAACAAAGGGAGCGGTGCAAACAAGGGCACTCCTGCAAAATAAACGTTGAGATTTAACTGTTTCACTGAAGTGTTTAAAACACATGGAAGAATTTGGGCAGAACTACACAGGCACGCTACAGTGGTTAGGTGAAAATTCAGAAAAAAACAGTAGCGGTTGTTTTTTCTTCAGCCAAGCTGAATTCCAGGGATGCCACCGAGAGCAGCTGTGCACCCTGAATGCTGATGGGCAGCTGGTGCTGGTTGTGCTCCCCCACCAGCATCCTCCATGTTTCAAGAAAAATCTTGTGTTCATGTTTTGGGCATTGCATTATAGGCGTGCGTTTGCAGCTGTATGAGTTCACAGAAGAAACAAAAACATGAATGAGCCAGAAGAGTTTAAGGGGAGGGGAAATCTGGCTGGTTTGGGCAGGTGGTGTTTGAGGGCTCTGTACTGGCAGCCAGTTGGAGGTAGAGCAAATTCACTCATTTCAAATAGTTATTCTAGGTTTTGGTTGGGTTTTAGCTCTTTGACTGCTCTTGGTCTTATGGAAGGGTCAAGGAGACTTGGGAATTGCAGTGTTTGTTGCTGGAACTGGATGAGGTAAACATAAGTGGAGGAACTTTTAGATAAATTGAGAAGATCATGATATGGGCTGCTTATAGACATGTCTTTTAAATCTAAAGCAGCATACTAGATGCTGTGTGCTTGAAAGCACTTAAGGTTTGAGTGGACCATAAAAATGTGTGCAGATGTTCTTCCTTCTCAACTCTTGGCATTCAGGATATTTAAACCACTGCAGTGGCTTTCTTCAGAAATTGTTTAATGGTGATCTCCACAGTATTTTAAAACCAAACCAAGACTTTCTTTCCAATGTATAACCTTCACTAGAGACACATGTAAAAAAACCTCCAGTGTGTGTTTCTGCAGGTATAAATTACATGATTTACATTATAAAGAGAGAGCCTTTTTAAGTCAAAAGCAAAGGGAGGTGGAGTGGAAAGGTGAGCTTCTGCATCTCCACCTCATTACCCAATCTCTGAATGCTGGGTTTCTTACCCCAGCTTTGTGCTAATTCTGTGGCAGGCATGAGTTCGAGCTGAATTTATGCTGTTTGACTGGGTTTTTTTGTTTGAAAGTCACTGATGTATTAATGAATGTGAACTCAATTTAGACCCTCATAGGACCTTCTGTATTGCCTGTTGCACGTTTGTCTGAAATGCTGACAGAGAAACTAATCCTTTCTTTTTTTAATATTAAAGAACAGTAACAGCTTATTTAACACTGGATAAGAAAGAGGCTTCAGCAGCAATGCACTTCAGTGAAATAACGAAGATATTTCTGTGGGCTGGTCTACATCAAAGCTTACGGAGCAGGATTTCTCTGCCATGGTGTGACCTCTGCAGTGCTTCAAAGTGCCGGTGCTTTGCCCATCAGCTAGCTCACTGTTTTTTCTTTGACTAGTGGTGGTCTTGCTTAAACCACAGAAAATAACTTTTATCTAAGGACTTTGTTGGGAAAACTATTCTTTAGGTGTACGGACTTTTGAAATCAAATGTCACAAATGTTTTTTCAGTTGCCATATGAGCATACTTGGCAGAAATAGAAAAAGCCCTTGAGATTAGAGGAGCTTCTTGGGGAAGAAACTCTCCCTTTTGACGATTTCTGCAAAATTAAATGCATGTTCTTTCCGTAGAATTAATTTCAGTCTTTTGTAGTTGTTGCATGCAAACTTGTGTGTTTTTGATGGATCGCTAATATTTTAGCACTCTTACTCATTAAGGAGTTCTGTCTCATTTGTATATGTGAGTTGTATTTTTGTGCATTGTCATGGAAAGTTAGAGTAATTTATTGTCTTTGTTAATGGGATGAATGATCCTGGATCAAAGTTCTCTTGAAATTTCCATAAACCTGTTATCAGTTAATGCTGGTCAGTATCAGTCAGTTTTCCTACAGGAAATGAAAATGTTCAAGCATTAGGCTAGGGGCCTAATCTGGTTTCCTTCCCATTCCTTCCTTATCTCCCTATTTCAGTCATATGTTGCTTTACACTGGAGACAGTTTACATGCTATATATCTTGGGTCTCAATCTGCTAACCTGTGTTTCCTGTGGATTTTTACACACTTTCTTGACTTTCTGAAGAGGTTGGTTCAACTCATCAGCCTCAGAAGCTGTTCCACTTTGGTTGGGATTTGCTTTGTGGTGAACTGCATGGTAGGGTGCCCTTCTCCGTGTGTCCTTGGGAACTTCTTCCGTCATTGCCTTTGACCCAGGCAGGGCTCCAGGCACGTGCCCGTGGTGTGTTACAGCACCTTGTCTCAAACACAAATGAAACAATTGGTAGCCCAACTATTTTCTTCCTTGAAGTAAATCAGAAGCAGGAATGGCAGTTCAAGTGGTTCTGCTTTGTACAGACCCATTTTCTTCTTGGAAAAGCCAAGAACCACCTCTAAAAGTAGATGTAGCTCTGGTGACACTGCTCCAGCTGTGCGTGCAGAGCGGCTTGGATTCTACTTTCCACTCTGCTTTTGGCTCACTGGGAGGAGGAGGAGGGACTTGGCAAGGATGCTTAGTGTGGTGCAGACTTTATTTGTCCTTCCAGACATGGGAATTAAAATGCCTAAGCATTTATGAAGGAGGGTAGTTACCATGGCTAGTTACAGTTAGTCTCCTTATGCTGATTTGCTTTTTTTTTAATATGTTTTCAGCTATTGCTAATGAATTTAAGAAACAGATGAGTAATTTTGGCTTTAATTAAGACTAATCTTGCAATTTGAAGTAATATGTTCTTTTTTGCTATGCTTTTTCTGTTTTAAAAGCTGATATGGAGAAAAAGCAGCTCAACAGACCATTTAATGAAGGATAAAAATGATCAGGTCATGCATTCTCTCCTTGTATTGTTAGACCATAACATAATATATATCCTGTCATTATTCCCACCCAATCCATTAGCCATCACAGTTCAGAAATAAACAAATTCCCTGCTCCCTTCTCCATTAAATGTAATTTTATAAACTGCATTTTAACAAAGCTAACTGAGCTATAAGTAGAGAAAAAAGACGTTAGATTTCAATGTAAATGGCTTAAATCTGATTGTGCAGAGAGGATGTGTGGGAAGGTATTGTTGCTGTAAGGATATTAGATGAATAAATTTAAAAAAAAAATAAATCAAAGAAGTGTTTTAGAATTCAGTAGTTGCAGTCAAGAAGTAAAAATCTTTTTGGGGAAAATGGAAATGCTTCTCCTCCTAGAGGCGCACACTGAAAAACAAGAGTAAAAAAAATCACAGGTTGCAACCAGGGAGCTTACAGTTGGTTATACAGAGAAACTTTTTGATGGTGAGAGTGGTGCCCAGTTGGAACAGATTTGGAGGACTACATTTGTTGAGATGTTCAGAGCTCAGCAGGTCATGGTCCTGAGCTGCCTACTTTAAATACTACTTTAAAGTTGGTGTTTCTCTGGGCACAAGGTTAGAGTAGCTGACCTGTGCATGTCCCTGCCAACTTAAATTATTAAATTCTTTGTGCAATGGATTAAGACACTTCATATAAGAAACTTGGGAAGCAACGTTGCTTCTGTGAGGTTCTGTATGGCATCCACCCAGTGCATTGCAATGTGGTGAGAGGTGATGTATTTCCCTGATACCTTGTTTGCAGCTTCTGGAAACATGTGTGTGAAAATAGCAGGTGAATTGGAAATGCAGAAATAAAGCTTTCTATCTACAAAAGTAGTACAGAATAGAACGACTGTAAATTTTACCTGGCTTTAGATGTAATTTTCCTTTTTGTGAGGGGGAATGGGTGAGATTGTTCTCTTCTTTCTCAGTTTTTTGACCATATTTCCTTTTTATGAGGATGGTGAAAGCTGGTGCATAACATTATTCAGTACAGCATGTGGTATGCTGTAAATGAGTGTTGATCTCTCCTTTCTGGGTTTTGCATTATTTATAGATCAGCCTCTACATAATTGCATTTGAATACTAGTAACTAGTCATGCTTGTCACAAAAATAGAAAATACATATTTAAGACAATTTCTTTAGAACTGTTTTATCTTTTCCCTTTGGGTGTCCCTGTCGTTCTGAACTCTGCTAGACCCCAACTCCTCAGTCTGCATTTAAGCGATAGCTGTTTTCCAGAGTTAGCCTCCAATGCTTTCAGGATGTCCACATTTCTGAGCTGGCCTCAAATACTGTTGTTCCTTGTCCTGTATTCCAAAAACATTGTGAAATAACTGTCTATGTGGTGAGCTCCTGGTACCCCCGTGAGCATTCTTGTTTTCAGTGATCCTGTGCCTTGTCCTGGCTGCTGGTGTGAGGTTTCTTGTTGATACCATTGGGCTGACCTTGCCTCCAACGGTGGGGAAGTCACCTGGCCCCAGTGTATTTCTGCTGTCATTTGAGTCACCCTGAAATAAAGGTTTTCCTCATTCCTGTTGAGTGAATGAAGACAAGCTGATTCTCTCAGCATAGATGAGTGTTTGTAAGAATTCAATCTTGGAGCAAATTTGGAGAAAAAATAATCTGATGTGGTAGTCAAAAGTTTGAGAGCTGTCCAGAAGATTGAGGTTGCTGCAGAGTGGTTGCTAATTAGGAAGGGAGGGTAGTGCTTTACCACAGAGTTGCTGGAGAGCTCTAGACCTGCCTCTATATATCCATAATGCCCGTTGATCTGACAGGAAGCTTCAAAGAGCGCATGCTTGTGCTTCTCTGGTGGCAGTTTGCTGAGTTGGGGTGCCACTCGTGTCCTACTGACTGATCAGTTTTGTTTCTGTAATTGGCAGGCAGTGATGAATGCAGTCCTTGAGCAAGTTGCTCTTGTTTTTCCTGTGTTTAAAAATGTCAAGTGGACACATTTAATGCCCTTGCCTTCCCTGCTGCGCTTGCAAAAGTAGCAGCCAGTGTATGGCGAGTGAGTCAGGTGGCATTTTGTCTCCTTTCAGCAGCCAGTTCTCTCTTAGGAAGGCATGGTAGGTTCTCTGCTACTTGTCTGCTAATATTTTTTTTTTTTTTTTTTTTTTCTTCTTAAATCCCTCCTCCCTGCATCCACCCCCCAGCCCTGTGCGTGTTCCTTGTTCTGGGAAGGGGCTGGGCTGCAGATACTGTCAGCATCAACCTAAAGCTCAGGTGGCTGCACCAATTAGATGTGGGAGCTGATTACCATTTCAGGGGCAGAAGACAATCAACAGTACACCTAATTATAAATGTGCTTGTTTAATCTCTTAACGTTTTGCCTTTGACCTGTGTCATGCCTGATCCCCCGAGCCTGTGTAAATGGTGTCGAGGAGAATTGCTGCGTCCCATTGACTGCGCTTTGCTGCTGGAGTGTCTTGGCCATACGTATCTCTGTCAGTCCTCTCTTTTTCAGACTGAGGTTAAATCCATTTAAAGTAAACAGATTAACACATTTTCCCATGTCTAACGTGAGAGCAGTGAGTCTGTCATTTCCCTAAAAGCATTACATGCGACAGGTCCCAGATGCTGAGCCTTTCTGGGCAGCTGTGTTATTTGCTTGAGTGGATGGAGTTTACAGCTGGTGTCCGGCTGTTCTTTGTTATGTTTATCTGCAGTCTCTGGGGCTAATCAGATTAGCAGATAGCATAATCTTGCTAAATATCTGATTCCCTTCTGAGCACCAGGGTGTCAGCTTTACTGGTCTCTGTGGTTTCTGTGGGGGGCTGTGCTCTGGAGGGTGGCGGAGGTCACTCAGAAGCGGCAGCTGCATCAATCACCCTGGTCCTGCACTGCGGTCCAGTGTAGTCTTGTTCTGGCAACTTCTGTTATGGCTTTGTGCAACAATGTGAAAATAGTCAGCTAAAAGGAATTAGCTTAGATGGTTGGCTTTAAATTTTGTCTTTTCCAGCGGATCTGTCCTTTGTCCTTGTTTTTAAGTTTCCTACTGCAGGTTCTTTCGCTCATGAGAGAGGCTATTGGGTTTCCAGAAATACTGCTTGTGGCTTGGGCTGCTCAGAAATGGCAGTTGGACCCGTCACTGTGACTTCTTTAGCCTGGAGAGCTCTGCATATGGGCTGCTTGCATTGCTGAACTTGGATGTAAAGATGTTGCAGAGGATAGGACTAGGACAAGTCTGCTGGTGGGTTGTGATGGAGCTCAGCTGTAAGTGTGTTGGAGGAGGGAAGCAGTGGAGGTGGGGAATGAAAAGGGACTACAAGATCCACCCTACGATTGGGGGTTTTGGCCTGTCTGACCTGTCTGTAATGTGCCATGTGCTGAAACTGAGCACAGCACATCTCAGCCTGAACCAAATTATTCAGTGGCTGCAAAAAGAATCAGCATGGCAGAATTATACTTTTAAAGCACATCCAACACATGCAATCAGTGTATGTATAATATTATTCCTTCTGTATAAAATATCTTTGATTTTTCTTTTTTGAAGAAGTGCTTCATGATATTAATATAGTCTAGGGCTCTACATGGGTTGAAACTCTTGTATTCTTTTTTAAAAAAAGGTTTGGCTACCAGTCCAAAGTTGCAAAAGCCCTGTTTGTACTGCTAAAGGGGTTTTATTGGAAAATGTTGCTGAATATGTCCTGTACTAACTATTTCTGCCCTCTGTGTAGACCGTGACACATTTGTTGTCCATTTGAACAAGCAAACAAAGCTTCTTGGTGGAGCATGGTTGCCTGCCTCTTACCCACCGGAGTAGCACAATCAGGTGAAGCCGTCTCCATCCTGTGTACTTGATCTCTCTCAACAGAGCCCCTGTTTGCTGTGGACTTGTCCAAGATGGGAGAAAGCTCATCAAGTGGTTGATAATCCATGATAATGCATAGGTAAAAAGCACTGTGGATTGCTGACTTTCGGAGTGTTGCTATTGAACACTCTACCTGCTGTCTTTTCCTCTTAAAATGATGCCAGCTTTCTTGTTGGTGGACGTAATTTAAATAGTTTGTGGGCTTTCATGGCATCTTAGGGTTTGTTAGTTTTATTCAGTTGAGTAGAGGTCCCGCTCAGGAAACAAAGCTGATTCCCTCAAGCCCTCTCCCAAATCCTTTGTGTTTTCTGATGAGGGAAGAGAGTCCCTGTGTGGGTGCCAGTCTCTAGTCCTGTGGGTCCTGGGTACGGACTTGCGCTGGCTCTGTTGGACCAGCAGCAGCATCTTGCCTGTCTGTGCTGACTCCTGCCAGCATTGAAGAAACCACCCAGTGTCTCTCACAGATGCAAGGATCCTTCCCCCCCCCCCCCCCCCCTTGTAGCCTTAGGAGGGTCTGTATGGATCTTAAACAGATAAGTGAACACTCAAGAGACTAAACCTCAACATTTTTTACTATAACGAATGTAACAAAAAAGTAATGGAAGGCTCTGACTAGGAAAGTATGGGATTTATAGACTTCCTAATGCTGTCAAGGGTTTCTGCTCATGCTGCCTCCAGGACTGAAGCTTTTATTTCCCATGCTGATGAACTCCTTTTCACAATGGCAGTAGGAGAAAAATCAGCGAGCCCAGTGAGATCTCCTGAAGGGGAGGACACAAGTTTCATACTCATGATATCTTTACATAAGGCACAAGCTCCACTTCATGATGCGCATATTCTATACATATTTATTTAAATATTTCAGCTAATCCAGCCTACAGCTTCTTTAGGAGTCCTGCTGTTTGGTGTTGCTTCTGTTTGCTCCTTTATCCCTCCACAGTGCCAAGACCGATCACCTCTGCTCCCCACATCTCTGACCTAAGTGGTTGCCCTTTAACTTGAACTGCATTTCTGAGCATCTGTAATTCTGGAGGCAGATGGTTGTTGTTTATTAAAAGGGATTCCAGTACTGGTAATATATGCCTGAACTGTCAGTATGCACTGCAGCCTTTTCCGTACAACATTGTTTAATGAGCTGGAGAGAACATTCAGCATTTCAGAGGCAGCAGAGTGAGGAGGAGGGGGCTTTCCCTCTGCGGTGGGCCCTGATGAACCAGACTCAGTTTCCACTTTGGAGATCAGACTTGATCTGTTCCAGGCTCCTCTGAACAGAATTTTGCCTGTCCTTGCTGAAACTTATTTTTTTCATTGACAAGACTATTGTTTAGAGAAACAAGTGCAACTGTTCAGTAACTTGCTTGGTTGTACATTATAGTCAGCAAGTGCTTTTACTGGACTTGTGTCCTGTCTGAGTCCAGAAGGCTTTTCCCTGCTGTGGCTCAGGGAGCAGCAGGCAGAGCTATAGAAACAGGCACCAGAGTGGAGCTAGCATTTTAAAGCACTATACTGTTTTTCTTCTACTTACCTGTCAGTTGTCATTATTATCTGAGGATGCAGTTTCTGCTGCTTTAGCAGGAAATGTGCTTTGACAAATAAAAATGTGGCTGCTTTTGTTCTTGACAAAGGTATAAAAGTGCTGGGTGTCCCAGTGTGTGGTTCCCACCATGCTGGGTGCAGGATTAGAGGCGGCGGAAGAGGCGCAGATTCTCTGCGGCTCTGGGGTGTGATACAGGAGTCTTCCTCTCTCTTCCCTCTCTCCTCAGAGTTCACTAGAGGGGCTTCAGTTACTGCTTAGCCCTTAAATAGGGAAGCAGACTTTTTTTTTCTAACAGTTTCTGCCACAGAGGTATTGCTGTGAAGGGAGGTGCATCAGAGTAGGAATTGTTGCTCTTCATTTCCATAAAACCCATAATAAGATAGAAACTATTGGAAACTAGATACTTTTAAAAAATAAAACACTAAGTTTGGGGTTGTTATTTTTATGAAAGGATCCCTTTTGGGTGGATCTTAATGCTTGTATGGAGCCATATTCAAGCTATGTGGTTCATGAGAATTAACCTTTTCCAGGAAGGGGTCGCACAAATGCTGAACCCTGTTAAAATTAGGAATACAAATATTCCCTTCTTTTTTGTTCAGTGTCAAAGAGGTGAGAATAACTTTTTTTCTTGGAAAAAAAAAATTTTGTTTGTTTCCTGGCTATTTTTGGTTCAGAATTGATTAAAAACATATCATGGCTCGAACATACTGCCATTCCAGAAGCATTAGCTAATGGGGAGCGGTGTGATTCCATCATCTGTAACATAAAAATATTGCTGACTTGCATCATGGAAAGCCCCACACTGCATTTGTGGGTGGCCTCATAAAAGTGCAGCGACAGCCTGAAACGAGAGGTCTGGAGAAGGACCGAGAACGTGATTTCCTGACCTACTGCGGGTGCTTGGAGAGTGTTTTCCATTTCCTGCCTCTTGGATTATTTGACTCAACTGTAGGGTATATTTCATTCCTGACACTCAGATCTCAGCTCAGTACTTTATCACCAGATCTTGCTGAGCCAAAATTTGCATTACACCCTCCTTACAGTCTCTGTATTACAACAGGGAGCTACTTTGTGTAAAGCAGCCTCTTTTGACCTAGCAGAGAAAAGCCTAACAAGGACCAGAGGCAGGAGGAGTTGGCTAAAATGTATCCTATGTCAGAAGGGAGGTCAGACTGGATGATAGAGTGGACCATTCAGTCCTAAAAATCTATGAATATTAATATGCATCTATTATAGTATAGAGTACAGTGAGGTCATTGATTAATGCCATTTCTGCCCTCAGCTGTTGTCCTGCAAGGGGATTCTCCAAGTCTTCTGCTGCTCCTCTGGGGTACCTCACTGACTAGAGGTTAATTATCTGTTGTGTGGATATTAAAACAAAAGACTTGCTGTCTTGAATTTATCACTTTCACATTCAGCTGAACTACTGTTTCTCTGGCAAGTATGAAATAGGAGTACACAGCTCAGTCTTTTCTCAGAGACGGTTCTCCAGAGTTTTGTCAACCCTGTTGTCCAAGGGCAAAGTCACAGTTAATGCAGGTATTAGATTATTTTGCCTCAGAAATTCTCTTGCCTTTTTACAATAGAGTATTTTTGTATTGTTCCATATCCATTTCTATGCACTTCCTAATGTTTAGTTTCCATTTATGACTGCCTGCACTGAGCAGCTCACTGAAAACATCTACTTAAGTAGTTATGTCCAGCGCCTTCCCGAGTGGTTACAGTTAATTTAGGATCCAGAAAAGTGTATGATTGGTTTAAATTATTCCCAAAATGCATTACCTTAAATTAGACAACACAGACTTTCATCTGCCTTCGCTAACCATATATGCAGGTTTGTTACCATGGATTCTTACATGGGGGGGGGGGAAGGAAAAAAAAAAAGAAAAAAACAACTCTATTTTGTTCTGATTTAGTTACATTTTGAGAACTGGCTATCCTTGTCCTTACCCTCTTTTCCTAATTGATTTATAAGCACTAGTCTCAGGTCTGAACTTTGGGATACTACAGTGTTGGTCTTTTTGCTGTGCTAAAAATTAAATAGATCCGGATCGTACTGAGAATTTCACTGAGTAGGAAACAGGCCCTGAGTTGGCCTTGTGAAAATACTGCTCAGAGAAAATGGCTGCTCTAACACAATCACACAAAAGGAGATGCTGCTGTGCCTTTTGTGGAGGGCTCAAAGGGATTATGAGAAGGGAACCCTTAGGCATGAGTGGGAGGCAGTCGTGTCCTGGCAGCTGCAGATGACCAGGCTTTGCCGCTCGCTGTCACAGCAAGCTGCCCTTGGTTCGTCCAGGTCAAAGTACCCGAGTTTGGGGCAAACCCACATTGATCCAGAGACTGAAATTATGCCGTAGCAGCCGTAAAACCAAGCAATAATATGGACAGTGTTAGTTCCTATGGATGGAGTTTATCACATGTCAATGGCCAACCATTACAGTTAAGAAGATTAATTCAAATGTTTTTTTCTTTTCTCTGTAGCAGCCTTTCAGGGCTTCACAAGTGCCATGCAGAGCAGCATCATTAGAGGCCAGCACCATTTTGTGTAACACACCATCTTGATTGGGTAGGAAATAATGCTGCTGGGGTTCAAACAGAAGGAATTGCTAGGAGAGTCATGTTTGGGTTTGTGGGGTTGTTTTTGTTTGTTTTGTTGTTTTGTTTGTTTTATCTTGCTTTTTCCCCCTGACATCTGGTTTGAAACAGACTAGTTAAAAAAGCTGCCATTCAGAAATCCATTTCTTTCACAAAGCTCTCCATGATTGTTTCGAAGAATAGCCCAGGTACTACTTAACCAACAAATCACCCTGACAACAAAACCCCCCAAAACTTTGAGACCTGCAGTACTATGGATGTTTTTTAGACATGTAACATACACCTAAACAAAGTTTGTCTGTGCCAAAATTTGATTCTAAACGGCATGAAAGCAGAAACTTTTTCCTTTTCAGTACCTCCTCTGCTGAACACTAGAGTATTAAAGAACAACAGTGTTGGTAAGTTTGTGGAAAATCCAGTTACCAGACCTTAAAGGATTAAACTGTCTCTGTTTTTAAGTTAAAATGATAAATACTTTAGAATTAAAAAAATCAGCAAATGAGTAGTTCAAAATATTACTGTTTTAAATGCTTATTTTTAAAATACATGGAAGACTTAGTGTGATTCCATCCATTAGAATTTTTTTCCCTCCTGCCCGATAGTCTCTTATGTTGCTCAGGAGTTTTACCTGCATGGTTTGTAGACTTAGTAGTCTGACACAGTGCTATGAATTTGTAAACTATTCCTATAATCTCATATAAATTGGTGGTTGCTTTGGCTGCAGTCTGGTTTAAGTATACAGCGGGCAGCAGGCTGCCTGCAGATGCTCAGTGTGGGATTGCTCTTTGCAAGGACCGTCGCCGTGCACACGGGGCAGCTCGGAGGGCTCTGCAGGCTCACCCGGCTCTGGGCTGGGGCTCTCATCTTCTGGAGCAGGTAACATGTATATATTAAAAGAATATTTGACAATATGAGGGCATCATTTCTCAGTGTCAAATATTTTCATCCCCATGGAGCAAAGGTAAGCGGGAGAACCTGGCAGTGCTGTAATCACAGGAGACTTAGTTTGCTTGTCTTTAGGTGTCCTGCAGGTACATTGCAACCCAGAGGTTACAGCTGTGGCCATGACTAAACTTTTCTGCAAAATTTGAAATAAAATTAGGGTTCCTCAACTTTGAAAAGGGATAAAAATTTCTGCTTGTAACAAATAATGGTGGAAGGAAATTTTGTCCCTTCTTTCTCTACTCAGACAGGATTGCTGTAAGCTGTTCGTAACAGATGTTTTTGTAGCGTGTTCTTAAAAACTTCTGGCGAGAGAAGAGCTCACCATTTCCCCAGCAAGCTGTTCCAGTGTTTAACTGCCAGTACATTTATACCATGGGAGTCTGGTATATAGTTTACACCAAACATCCTAACCTTAAACTCCATTTCAGCAGTTTTGTGACTGTGAATACTTGTCCGTTCGCATGACGTGAGGGGAAGAAAAAAAGAAGTTCCTTTTCATCTTGTATTTTCCTTCCAGATCCTAGAAGGCTGTTTTCATGTTCTCTTCTTCCCTGCTGCCACTGCTCCTTCTTTCCTTCCTAAGCAAGATAAACTTAATTTAATCGCTGTAGTCACCTTTTTCTCTCCGTTCTCATCAGCCTTTCCTGGCGGCCTAGACTGTCTGTAAAAGTTTTCCCCTCCAGTAGTTTCACCCACCGTTCACATGAGCGGTCTTCCATGTAGCTGGAGAAGTTGTTGCCTGTTTTTTGTTCTGCTCATTTGCTTTCTTAGAGTAGCCGAGGTTTCCAACACTGAGCGGTGTTTGTGACAGTTCCTATCAGTATTCCTGAAAACAGTATGTATACTTACAGTCCAACATGATGCAGTTTACTCTTGGGGACACGGAATTCCATTAAAAACACATGCAAAATACAGTAAGATAACCACTGACTTTATAGGACATAATTCAGAGGATTATGCAACTAATGCACCTTGGTTGCTGCGCCTTGAGCTGTCGTGCACTTCTGTGTATATACAGGTAATAGACCATGACAGTGTTATCTGTCTGGGGTTGCTACTGCACCCAATATATCGCCTGCTCCCTCCTCCCCAGAGATGCAGGAGGTGCAGTGGGCCCAGCCTGTCTTCTCCATATCCTTCCCATCTGCAGAACCTTCTGTCTTGCTGCTCTGTGTTCTTCAACTAATGCATGTTACTTGCTGTACTTGGCTGCATACTGTGAGTAGGTTTTCTGTCTCTAGTGGCTGACGTTAAAACTAGATGGAATTACTTTCCAGGGTACAAACTTCCTCAGTGCAGGGGTTGAATTGCCATGTCTGAAGGACTATTGCTAGGAAAAGGCTCTCCCATTTCCCTGCCTTCCAGTGAAGCTATTATGTTTCGTCTACAGTTAATATTTTTTCTTTTGAGAGGGCATATTTCTTGACAGTTGCTCATTCTTCCTCCAGGAAGATGCAGCAGGTGAGAAAGGCCCTTTTTTTTGTGCCATGTCCTAGGTGTTTAGGCACTACAGTAAAAGGATTTGCCTAGCCTGAACACATTCGTCAGCCCCCTCTCCAGTCAGCTGGTTCTTAGTTTGAGCTCCTAGGCTCAGCTTCAAAGAGGCTAAACCTTAGCTGCTCTGCTAGTCTCGATAACATTTAATAACCCCTTCACTTGTACCACAAAAGGCAGGTTGTTTTAGGGATCCAGGCAAGCAAGGTGCGTATGTCCTTCTTCAGCATGTAGGTTATTACCTGGAGATTGCAGATGGGCACTTCTGCTGTCTCTGCAAAAAGCCCCTTCCATCTTCCAGGGAGCAAGTAGTTAGCCGTTGTGAGACAGCAAATACTTATGTCTGTACACCCTGATGGATGGCTAATCAAGGAGGACCCTTCCAGCAAGTTATAGATCTCATTAATTCTGCCTCTTGTTATCATTTGGAGATCTCAGATCTATCAGGAGAAAAATCACAAGTTGTGAGCACAGTTGATGGTTACACATTGACCGTTTCTCTTGTCAGTGCTCAGACTTGAGTCCTTGTCAGTCGAATCATTATCTGCTGACTTGTACACAAACTTCCATAAAGGTTTCATTGTTCCTGGTGCTCCACGTTACACAAAGTGCTAAGCTTTCCCTTTATGCTGTGCAAAATATAATCAAAGTGGCTTTATCAAGTTGATAAGTACTAATAGTTCAGCTTCTCCAGGGAGAAGTTTAGAGCCCTTACCATTAAATGCAGTTTCTCTGAAGGCAGGGAGAAAAAAATGGAGCGATGTTTTGGTTTTGTTGGTGCTGTTCTAATACCCATGTCAGTGCATCCTCCTCCAAATGGGTGTCTAAAATCTCCCCCATACGGAGGTTGACAGTCCAGCAACACTACTACTTGGCAAACTGACAAGAAAGTCACATGCCTTGTGTGTAAAGAGTAAGAAACCTGTAACTGTTTGTCATTGTTCACCAGCTTTGTTGATACTGAGAGATCTGATGTTAAGAAATGTGGTTTTGAAAATTTCCTCCTCGGTGCCCATAAATTAGCTCTTGAACCTGCGTGTAAGTGGGAATTAGGAATGTTTCTAAGAGCAGAATACAGTGGAAAGTGAAAGAGCACTTGAGGAATCAAGGAGAAAGATCTGTTTATATAAAATACACACGCAATATATATTTCCCATGGCATTAAGTTCTTGTGATGGTGCCAGCGTCTAAATAGTTTAGTTTCTCATGGACAAAGTTAAAGTAATTCAGGGGTTAGAGAAAAAGGCTGTCTGCTGTGATTGCTGTTGGCAGCAGAACCTGCTCTTTTCCTGCTTCCACAGTCACGTTCAGTGGACTGGGGAGTTGTTAAAGGCGATTTCTTGAAAACTGAGTCTTGACAACAGTGGATCCTACATGCTGCTGCTCTTGTTATTCACTGCATGGCTACTGATAGTCTATGAACAGTCAAAAATAAATAGAAATATAGTAATGCAAAGAATTAATGGAATTGCCAGTCTGGGATAGTGGTCTCTTGCTCTCATTTTGCAATGTCAGGACTGATAAAGTTTGTTGCAGTCATCATTCTCTTTTGATTAACTGATACAGCCTTCTTTTGAGCATTTTATATCTCAGATGTCAAGCTCTCTTTTTGCAGTGACAAAGGGCTGGTTTAGAATATCCAAAAAAGGCAAAATCTTTTGTTTGTGGCTCTAAAATGCTCTGTTACTTCATTACTTAGTGGAAGGTGCAACTGGGATTCATTTGGTACATAGACTATCATAATAACTGAATGTAAATGGAGGTGATGCGTTGAAACGGAAGTGGGAAGTGTCTCTGAAAGTGTTTTAATGTTGGTTGTGTGTGTAGCAGTCCCATGTAGCGGGAACTCCACTGAACTGCTTTTCTTTTAGAGTGCTGGCACATGATGATTCAGAAATTATAATGATACCCACACATTTTGTGCACTTCATAAATGTCAGTAAGCACAACAGAACTGTTTGTCTTGCAACCAGTGGGGGTGGGGAGGTAAATAGTGGAAATCTGATTAAAAAAATTAATTGAAGATGGGCTGTCTAGCCAGGGATGTGAGGAATATGACAAGCACCAGGAACCTGGGAATAACAGTGTTCAGGTGCTTGCTATTCCCTGCGCTAGTGTTGCAAGATGTGAAAACATTTGAAATAATTGTAAGTGAAGTTAATTCAGGAAGGCTGTGGCTGCTAGTCAAGTAATATTTCTGTGTAAGGGAGATAAATTTGCAGGTTGATATCCTGCACAGTTCATATGGTCTTGGAGGTATTGTAAGAAGTCATCTTTCATTAGTGATGGTCATACTTTATGCTTACAGCAGATAGCTTGTAGATGCTTATGAACACAGAGCCACAAACTGAAAGAGAGAGACTGACTCTTAAATGCAGCCCTTCCCGTTTAAGGTAGGCAGCAAAGAATACCATCTTGTGATGAGGAAAAAAGTGCGGCATCAGGGACTGGTGTGCAGGCAGGCAATATGCTGGTACTGAGCTGGGGAGGAGCTCTGGAGCATCATATGTAGCAGGGGAGCTGGGTTTGTTCAGCCCTAGGATGAGATGCTTTAAAGGGGGACCTTGCTGCTGTCTTCAGCTGCCCCATGGGAGGGTATAGAGCAGGAGTAGTCTGGCTCTTCTGTCATGTTTGTGGTGATGGAATGAGAGCCAAATGACATAAGCTGCAACATGGGAAATAGTGATAAAATATAATGGGTTTTTTGAGGTTGGTTTGGCTTATTTGTTTGATTTTTTGTTTGTTTGTGGGGTTTTTCTGTTTGTTTGTTTGACTTGTTGCTTTTTGTTTTGTTTTGTTTTAAATTTCCCTACCATGAATTCAGTCAAACATTGTACCAGAGCCCAAGGGAGGTTTTGGAATGTCCGTCTTTTGCAAATGCTCAAAGCTTGGCTGGATAGGGCCCCAGACAATCTGTTCCAGCTTCAGTGCTGGACCCAACTTCGAAGCTGGTCCTGCTTTAAGTAAGTGTTTGGAAAGGATGACCTCCAAAAGTCCCTTCCAACCTAAATTATTCTATGATTCATAAACTCTTGTCATACTCAAAACTGTGGCAGGGTGCATGTGTGCGCACTGAATTGTGTACGGTGAAACAAATTCATTGTCCATTTGTTTAATTTCTTTTGTTATTTAATCTGCTGCATTTGATTGCACTCCAATTTTTCTTTTATCTTTGAGACATACGGTTGGAATAGAGCTCTCTGTTTGTTGAAGCCAGTCCCTGCTGCTGCAACATGCATTCAACCATGTCCTGGAATTCCATTAATAAGTCTATTGATGTGGTGATTAGCCATGTTTGAAAATAGTGTTTTTGTTTATTTAAACATGGGCTCCGATGCATGCGTACAGTCATAGTATCTGCCATCTTTAGTCATCTAGTTGCTCAATAGCTGTCATAATAGATAAAGAAGTTTAACAGAGATGAGATGCAGAGATAGAGGAAACTGTGTTGAAGTTCACTATTAATAATTGAAATAGAGGATCAGATGGTGTTAGGAACAGCTCTTCCTCTTGGAGGGCAGAGCAGCACTGGAGCAGGCTGCTCAGCAAGGTGGTGGATTCTCCATCCTCAGAGCTTCCCAAGGCTCAGCTAGACAACACTGCCACTCAAACGATCTAGTGTTGGTGCAGGTCCCACTTCAAGCTGGAGGTTGGACTGGAGACCTCTTCACGTCCCTTCCCAACTATGCTTTTGTCTTTCCCATAAACAGCTGAAGAAAATTGTTTCCTTTTTCCTCCGTTCCTTACCTGTATTGTTGCAGAAGTGATGCCAGGCTCCATGCTTTTATTCGTATCACGTATTTTTCCATCCTTTGCAGGTGTACTAGTCAGAAGACATCTGAAAACACTCACTTTCCTCAAGTAACTAGGACAAGAATATTTTAGCAAGCTGTCACTTGTTTAGGACAGAGGAGATACGATCAAGCATGTTGCAGTGTTTGCTCTCGTTTTCAGCCTGGCCTGTAGCACTGGAAATCATGGTTCAGTGTGTCATGTTTGGCAAACAAAGCATGTTCTGGACACTCAGTGGCAGGTGGGAAGAGCTGAGCTGCCTTTGGAACAGTGGATATCTTGTTCTTTCAGAGAGCAGTTATCTCGGCTGCGTAGTCTTGGCTGTTTGTCACCAATAATTAATGGAAGACCATAGAAACAAAACCACTTGTCTCCTCTGAAATTCCTAAAGTTAAAGAACCTGTAAATCTCACTGCAAGCATCAAGTATTTACTTAGACTATAATGACTAAGAAGTTAATAATATATTTTTTTTCTGATTTTATATTAAAAGTTAATAGGAGGATAGAAAAAGCAGGTTCTAGGAAATGAGTGATACTACTACTGCTTTGATACAGCTTTCTCCAGATAATGACCCTTTTAAAACTCCAAGTGCAGTGTTTTCCTCGTTTCTTTCATAAACGGAATGAGCTTCTCCATGTAAATTAAAAAAAAAAAATGAAAAAAAAAAAGGGAGGGGGGGAGGAACAACGGTTTCCAGTACTTCTGAGTCATTTAGATAGAGTCAGTCTCTTTAAATCATGCCAAAATGGCAACAAACCTGGATTTTAAGGAAACTTCAGAATTTTGAGAAAGGAATTACAGAGCAGATGTCCCAAGCAGCTGAGGTCTGTTTCCTCAATAAAATGATGAGCAAAGAATTGGAAGAGAGACAGGGTCTAAAAGAATATACATTTCTCGTTAATCCTGCCTATCAACTCCTAAATTCAGGCTTCTGTTTCTCGTGCAACTGCAAACTCTGCACTTGGACAGCAGTGAAGCAGCAATGAAGTTGTTTCTGTTCTCCTTCCTTTCTGTAGCACATTTGACAACGTGTGACAGTCCTGCATTCAATTTAAGTTTTAATTTTAGCAATCAGCATTCAGACTGATCTGTTCAGGAATCGTTATTCCAAGAAAGAAAAAAAAGACCCTAAATCCCCACGTTCAAGAAGGAGATAAGAATCAGAAAGGCATCTCTGGAGTTTTGCTGGAGTTCCTAGGTCTGTGTTAGAGCACTGCTGTCCTTCTGCCCTGGCTTTCCTAGCCAGTTCAGCGGTACTGCCGTCCAGAAGGGAGTCCATGAAGTGTGTGCTTGGTTGCAAGCCAGCCCATCAGTGCCTAATGGCATTATGTGCAGCGTGGATATACTCAGAAACCACTGTGGATGAATTACATACATGGATGCCTGTTAATACAGTAAGAACAACACTAGTATTGTTCTATGTAATTTATTTCATGAAGTTCACTTACTCATAGGTGAAGCACCAAATTAGCAAAACAAAAGTGGCTGGTAATGTTATTAATAACGATCTCAGTGGTCTTAAAGATAAATCCCTGTCTGCTGCAGTGCCGCTGCTGAATTTATAATACTTTGAATGGGGCTTTCTAATACTTGGAATTTTAAACACTGGCCTCTGAAATGTGATTTGATTCAACTCAATGAAAACACTTAATAGCTTTTAAGACACAGTCACCTGGAATAGGAGGCTGTATTTCCTTATGGTGGTGGACTGTTGTGTCACTTCTCTCCAGGATGTGGCAGTGTGATGGCTTCACAATGCCAAGACAGTTGGAAGTTTTAAATTAATGTGTGATTAATTTCCATACTGTCATCATCGTTTCTCAAACCTTTAATTCATATGCCAGCTTTATCACCAGTAATAGTAGGAAAATGCTTGGCTGAAGGAAATGTGCATCTCAGATTATGACTGGTGCTGTTGGGTGATTTCAGCACTTTGCAAATTGTGTTGTCAGCCTTGTTTTTACGGTCTAAGTGCTGAGAATTTGGGCAGCTGCTGTTGTGCTGGTGGGCTTGTTCTTCTTTCAGATTACAGTTAATCTTCTGCTTTTCTACCTTTATCTCACTTTTAATTATCTGAGGTTATATTGTGGCAACAGCTAAATTTCATATTTTGTATGACTCTGCAGCATAGTTCCTAATTTGCACAATAAACATGCCTTTTAGGATTCTGGCTAGTTACAAATAAACTTTTGTTCATTCCATAACCATGGTTAAAGCAGAGATCTGGACATGCATGTGTGTATGAAAGTGCAAGTGCAGGTTTCTAAGCAGCCTTGTTAACAAACACTTTCTGCATCTGGTCAACAGAACTGCAAGTTTTCTTGAAACTTGGAAATGGGAGGTCATGAGGACATTATAGATGTGATCTTGTAAATTAAACTAAGAATGAACAGTTTCTTGGTTTTGTTTAAATTACATAGAAGAATAAACAGAAGCCATATCCAGCTGCATAACTTTTTTTAAAAAAGGGGGGGGAGCGAGGGAGGGGAATAAAAGGTGATAAAATGATGAATGATAATCTCAAGATGCCCAAACCCAAATGTATGCTTTTTCTCGGTTTTTAGTAAGATGGTGATAAATCATTATGGATTCTACCAGAAGCAAGTATGAAGCAAAATTAAAAACAAAAACAAACAAACAAAACAAACAAAAGACACAACCAAAAAAACAAAACAAACAAAACCTTGTAAGAATCAACATGCAATATCTCTCTATTTTTTTCTTTTCGAGGTCTCTTTTTTTGGGTTGGTTGTTTGTTGTTTTGTTTGTGTGGGTTTTTTTTTTTTTTTTAGAGGAGATCTTTAGTCTGTGAACTCTTACAGTGGTTATATAAGACAGAAAACAGTTTACTGTTGTTAAGAAGGGGGTAAAAATGAAGGTATACCCTGGGGGAAAGAGGGAAAAAGGACAGAGATGGAACAGAACACTTCTCAGTTAAATGATCATGTTCACATGCAAACAAGTGGGTATAACTGACAACAAGTAACTATAAAAAACACGGTCTGTTTTCCTGCTGATGTTTCCGTGACCATCATTTTGGAACAGTTTTCCAGTAAGAGAAGTGTGACTGCAACCCAAACCTACTGTAAGATGGTGCGTGATACACTTCCAGAAGAAGTTGTGCAGTGCAACCCTTGTGAGGCCGAAGGACGTGACTCCGCTTCGGAAAGCCCCTTCCAGCCTTCTGTGCCTCTAGGTTTTGGCTGTCCCATGTCACGCTTGCTCTTACAGGCTCCAGTGCTCGGTTGCTGCTGCTTAGTGTTTCAATTTCAGATTTCTCTTTGATAATGGTGACAGGCAGCAACCTGTTTGATACTCTGTTGGTGTAACTAATTCCAATTCAGCAAATGGGGAACACCCTTTGATAAACATTTATATTTGGAGAACACAAGCGGAGTTGGCAGGCATCTACCTTCAAGTCAGTCTTGAAAACATAACATGAAAATCAAAGATTGGTGATAGGCAGAGGATTATGCCTGCATGGGTAATTCTTAGCAAGATCCATTTGCCTTATATACAGGTATGACATCCTCACCATTAATAGAGCTGAGCGGCTAATAAAATTCACTTGAGGCAGGCATAATTGGCTAGGCTCTTTTGTCTCATCCTGTTGTTCCCAGGCTGCGTTACAATTTAGTGATGCACTGACTTGAGTAGGTAAGGAAGACTGCTATTCTTTCAAGCTTCAGATTCATGTACGGATTTGTGTTTCACCCTGGTGTACGTCCTTCACGAGATACACTGGGATGTCAGATCCCTGAGGTGGAAACAGTGCCTTATTTCTCACGCATGTAAAACCTGAGAAGTGCAGTTAGCTCGCACTGAGGTAGCTTGTCATTGTCTTTGCTGGTATGGATTTTAGTTCAGCAAATCAAGTGTGAAGCCGGGAACCTTGAGACTGGGTCAGCAGAGCAGCGGTGGGTGAGGGAGGCTTAGACACAGCACTCTAAAAGTTTCTCTTATAAATATATCCTGTGTAATCTTCACAAAGAGTTTAAAAGCAAGCTGAACCTTGCAGGTTTGACATCTGTGTGCATGTCCCTTAAGCTTCGTAGCATGTGATAGCTTTGTCTAGCAGTGAGAATGAAACTAAGTGACGCAGGGAAACAGAAAGTATGGCAAATGTCTGTAAACAGCATACTTGTTTACTGCTCTGTCATGGCACCTGAAGACTTCCATGTATTTGTGAGTCTCAAATCTGGGGATAAACATCTTTCCAGGCTGCAAAAGTCAGCATGATAGCTGATATCATCAGTTCTGGGTTCTCCCCTGATGGGCTTATTATCCTGATGAGTGTATGGCAAGGAGTCAACAGTGGAACAGCCATTCACAATTCCTGGCTACCCTTTGCGATTGTGTGAATCTTCCATGAAGTTAGGACTTGCTACTGACATGAGGAGGGATGTGGAAGAAGATGCTGGAGGTCTGGGTTGAGGGACAATACAGAACTATTTCGGAGTAGGTCATGGCTAAAATATAAAGAACATATTTGAGTTGAGATGCATGAGAGAATACAAAAAGAAAAATTACGGGAGCTACTGTGTGCTTTTCATTGTTCATAGACGTTCCCAGTCTTTGTGCTGAGCTTCTGCTTAATGCCAGCTTGGTAAACATTACTCTTTAGGCGCTATCTTAATGAGCCTGTGTGGCTCATGACTCTGTGAGCAATAAGGTCTTCCCAGGCAAAGCAGCTGCTGAAGGATGCCCAGCCTGAAAGCCCGTGTCAGGGATGCCCATTTCTTTGATTTTAGTCATGTGCTGTAACTCCTTGCCACGACTGTCTGTTGGATTTTGGTCTGCTCATGTCCCACTAGGTACTGCAGGAGTTTGTCACAGTAAGGTCTGTGACCTGCAGCAGAGCTCTGTGGAGAGCAAGGAACATGTCCTCCTAAACCAGTGTGGATTATACTTTTGTTCCTTTTAACTAGGGAATTTTGTTTCTGGATAGCAGGCAGTGTTTCTGGCTTTGTGAAAATAAAATACACTGTCTCAAATACCACCTCCTTTGTGGAGTATAAGTGCTACCTTGCTAGGATACCTACTGCAACAGTGATGTTAACTGGTTTTCCCTTTTTCCAGAGACACAGTTATTGTCAGAGATGCTGAAGGAAGAGATACTTCATGATACAGAAGAAATACCTCGTTTAGACATATTCTGTCTCTTCAGAGCCACGCACTGCTGCGCAGCCCATAGAATAACTGCGGTGCTGGGCTTCCCCATGGCCCCCCGTGCACAAAGCACCCGCAGCAGTGGCTCCCTGGTCCTGCGGGTCCTGCACACAGCCATTCCTCTTCAGTTCATAAGTACTGTACATAAGTCCCAGGCCAGCTCTGGAAATTCATATTCAGCACCTCATGATCCCAGTGCGTTATGTTCTGGGCTTCAGGTTAGATCTTGTGGCCACAGCAACTTGACAGCATGGCAAACAGTAACTTCTCCATGTGGACTGCAGTTTTCTGCATTTCCTGCAACTCAATGCATAATCAGGTAAAATCAGGTAAAAGTTGGTGCAGGTAAAAGGCCACAGAAAGTCAAGTCTGGAACCATGCCTGGTAGCTGGAGACTTGAGCTTAGTTTGGAACAGTTAGAGGCTGACCTGATCATCTACATAGAGAAAAGTTATTAAAGTGAAAAGAGCTTTTCATTTTATCTGTTAAATTCATAACACAGCATGGAACGGATGCTAGAAAAATTAAATCAAGAATGCAGCAACCATGAAGGTGATTAATTTTGATGCCTTTCTAGAAGTCAGCCCTAGCTGAACCAGAAAGGCGTGGGTGGAGGAGGGGACTGGGCACCTCCTGGGATGAAGCGCCTGCCCCGCTCTGTGCACAGAGCGCAGCTGGATTGCAGCGACTGTAAAAGTGCACACCCCCGGCACACGTCACTTGTTCTCTTTCCTGTGTGGTTCGGACACCCAATATTCAAGTTGGAGTCAGATGTTTTCTGCATACGTACAGAGCCATTTTGGGAAAACCTGGGGGCAGTGACATGAGAGAGCAGCTCCCGGAGCTTCCCCAGCTCCACCACTGACTGCAGCGGAGGTCGGCGTGCCGCTGGGCGCTGCGCAGCGTGGCCTCGGCTCTCCCTTTTGGTTCCTGTCTTTTTGCTGTGGAGGATCAGAATTACTCAGTAGCCCTCTGCCAGCGCAGGCCTGCTGCCAGGTGGAGGTGGTAGCCCTGACATCAAAACAGTGCTCCAATGGCTTTTGAGTTGTGCAGGGCTCTGTGCCTTCATTTAGCCACTGCTAAAATACATCACTATGGGGGAAAAAAATGCTGCCCAGTGTCTTCCAGAAACATTGAACCTCTCTGTCCAGGCTTCTCAAGGAGTCTGACTTGGAGGAAGTCTTTTAATGGGGGGAAGTGTTCCTGTTTCTTGGGGAATTTCAAGTAAGATTAAAGCTAGAGTAACTTTTATTTATACTTGAGAGTATTTTTCTCAGGTGCCTAGCTACCTGCTGAATTTTTTTATACTCTGGTAAACATTTAAATGTGGAAATATTTCTTGGTTTTCTGCAGACTGTACTACAGATGCTGAATGATAAATCAGTTGATATAAATAGGAAAAAAAATAACTGGTGCAATAGAAATGCCACAGTGCACTCGTTATCATTAAGTGGAAAGTATCCTCCTCACCAGATAGATGAGGCAGAAATTCGGTTCATTACTAGGAGGAGGACAGAAGAACATACAGTGGCATTAAAATTAAATACAGGTCCCTCAGCAAAGGCCCTTCTGAGAGCCTGGGATGCCTTTGCTTTAGTAACAGATATTGTGAACAGGTCGCTTACTCTGGCTCCTAGTTCTATTAAAGTCATTGTTCTATGCTCTCTGTTTACAAAAAAAGGTTTACACTCACTTTTAATTCTTAAAAGCAGAGGAAAAACCTGAGCTTGGCAAAGCCTTTTGAACTGCTGAATCAAGGACTAGCTGCTTGCAAAGAGGGATTAAAACCTTTTAATCCTTTTGTGTAAAAGAATATGGTGTTTAATGTGGTAGGCATGCTGGCAAAATTAATTTTCATGTTTTTTCAAGCACGAGATTTCAGTTCTGCCTTTGTTTCCTGGTCCTGCAACTCTTACGGGTTCTTTATGCTATGCAATAGACTTCAACTTTGAAGTTTTGAAGAAATTTGCAAATAACAAAATGCAGATTTGGAAGGAAAAGTAAGTTCCTAGGAGCAGGCACAGCTGCTATGTCCTGCCTCAGGCGGTGTTGTGATGACTGATTTCAGAGACCAGTAGCTGGCATTATTATTCTCTTGTCCATTGTATGTGTTCTGTGCAGAGAGAGGAGGCCTGAATTCAGGTACTGAATTTTGTGTATGATTAAATGAATGTTCTATATGTATGCATTTGAAAGCCCTTAAGTGAATGTTGTGTAAATGGTGATAATTGGAGGCAGTCTCCTTGCAATCCTTTCTCAAGCTAAATAAGGTCTAAGGCCAAAGGCCCAAATGTTTAATTGTATTAAACACAGAGCCTGAAAAATTTATTAACTCAGAAAGTGTGTATTACCAAGTTAATTGGAAGTGCCTTTAAGCTATTACCAGGTGGAAATTTGACTTTAGGTTTCAATTTTAAATTAAAGCAAAGCAGAAAACCATTCTGGGAGGCTGCAGGAAGGTCTGCAGTTACAGCGGTGCTTCTCTGTTCTCCCTTGTTTTTTTACTCTGTATAATACTTAGTATAAATGCTGGAAAGTTAGAATCAAAATCTAAAACCATATATAGGGGTCTGGATTTTCCTTAGGATATGTGGCAAGACGCAAATACAGGCTCTGAGTGCTCTGGGAAAACATAAAAGCATAGGAGGGGAAATGAAGATGACCTCAAGTTCTAGAAGGGTGTTTTTCTGCTTTGTTTTTAATCAGTATTCTTCAGTCGTATGCAGGACTGCCTTGTGCTTCTTGGCATATTTTTCTTTTTCTAGTTACATGTTATTTCAGTTATTGGAAGCAATTGTAAGAATGGTGTCACAGTAGAGAGGTTGATTCATTCCCTCCCCCCCCCTTTCCTGGCACACAAAAACTTCACAAAACCCATGGACAAGAGTCAATCACAGCACAGGGATTAGCCAGAGTTAGGGATTTTCTTACTAAGATGTAAAGCAGCTCACACTGATAGCTAGCCAGGCACTTTGAGAAAGACATTGCAATTACAACAGCCTTGAAAAATAACAGAGAAAATTTGCCACCCTGTGTGCAAGATCTGTAGGCACCCTGCAGATATGATATGGAGAGAAACCACCTCCCTGTTGTGTTAAGGTCTAAGTTGCCTGCCTAAAACTCTTTCCACAAATAAATCAGCACCCAAAATGTTCAGTGCCACAGAGTGACTTGCACAGAATCCTTGTGTGATGGTTGCCGGACACAATTCTGTTTCAATATCATGTCAGTTAATTTTAGTGTTTAAACTCTTTCAACAATTTCCATGATTCATACAGAGACAGAGTTAGAAATTTACTGAAGTGCAATACTATGATGACAGGCTGTTACTGTAGTTTATTAATATACAGTAATTGTGGCCTTAGCACTTGAGTGATCTAACGGCTTTTAACTCATATTTCTGTGAAATAAGCATGTTTCTCCAAACATCAGCATTTAACAGTGGACAACCAGTTTCTACTGGTGCAGTGTTGGTTTATGTATAACCATCCAGACAGTGACCAGAAGTACACAAGACACGTGAGGTTTTAAAATGTTTCTTTAAGATGAAATTTTAAAATACTTATTTTTGACTTAAAAACTATTTAATGTTTGTCAGATTTAATAAGTATAAATCATCTGTTAGCAAAAGGGAAAAGAGGGCTTGAAAACGTAAATCTGGATGTGAAGGTTCCCACCTGTGTGTCTACAGAGGTACCTCAGTCCCTTCCAAGGCTTTGCCTTTAGGCTGTGTTTATGGTAAGGAAAGAGCATATAGAAATTATAAGCAGCACCCATTTGCTGAGATGGTAAAGAAGGAGGAATCAAAGATTATAAGAGTTTCTGAGCGTAAGTCATTACAGATACTGATAAAATTATACATTTGACCTAACATGCACCCTTGCGTTTTTCTCAATTAAACTTACTACAGATAAACAAAGCACAGGGTCTTGCCTGCTGAAATGAGTAACTTGAATCTTAGTTCACCATATTTCCTGCTAGTGTTTAGGAAAAAGCACAACCTCTGCTGGATGACTGCTTTTATTATTTTTGTAATATAATTTTTCTACTGAAAGTTACGGATGTCACTGAACATGTTAAAAGATCTACTTCTTAGAGTTTTGTATATTAATCATTCACTTTATTTGCTTCCATTTTGTACGAACTCAAAGGTATCTGAGTAACTTTATGGAAGTGAGGAGAAATGCATCTTGCTTTGAGATAATGTTTTTAGATTTGATTCTTGTGGACAACCACACTTGAAGCTAGAAAACTCAACCACTAAAATTGGATTGAAATAGTAGAATTATTTGTCCTAGCTGTTGAGAATCTCTTAAGCATTAGAACCTAATAACAATAAGATGATAAGACAAGAGAGGAGGGTGTGCCGGTAACATTAGGTAACCTGTAATTCAGAGTGATCTGAGGTATGTGTTGAATTTGGAATGCCATTTTCTGTGATTGGGATGCAGTTAAGTGTTTTTTAAAATGGATGAAAGGATTATGATCCATTCACTGGATAAAAAGAAAATTGTGTATGTATCTGAGCGTGCAACATCCCACTAATATGTATATACACACATATTTGTATTTGTTTAATAAGTACCTTGCAACAATCAATAAAGGGCAAAAGTTTCATTTGTAAAGTGCTGTCATCTTGGTGAAATAAAACCAAAATAGAAATAACGAATGAATTAGCATTGTGATTACTGAGACCCACTGATGCTTTAATAAGCTGTTGTTAAAGAAATGTTATTACAAGGCTGAAACAAGCTCTTCCTACTTGTAAATTATACAAGAATTAAAAGTGCAAGTTTGAAAAATTGTATTTTGCCAAACAATATTCCTCATAATCACAAAGGGACAGGAACCACATTTAAACAGTGGTGAGTATATTAAAAGGAAAACGTAAGGATGTTAAACATAAGGATAGCTGGAGAGCCCACTGGATTGCCTCCTGCCCTGCAGCAGATGCTTAGGAGACAAATCATAGAGTAGGTTTCACCAGAGTATCTTTCCAGCAGGCATCCATCCATGCACAGATATCAGTCATCCAAGTTCATAAAGGAAAAAAAGAAAGAGAAATAGCCTTGCTGTATATATAAGAATGGGCCACCTGTCTTCTAGACCACTTTCTTTCCACTTCAAAGTCAGTCATGAACATGAGAATGTCTGTGCCATTCTTGGTTTCTTCCCAGTGTAATAACAACTGAGCTGACACATCATTTTTCACATATTCATCCTGACAATAGCCATGTGAGAACAGCAGGCAAGTTTTACTGTGGAAGCTGAGGCACAGTAGTGCCTTGGCATATGTGATGGAAGGTTAAAGGCAGGGATTTAAACCTCAATTTCACAATTTCCAGGCTCAAGAACTATTCCCATTATGATCTTTTCATGCTTGTGTCAAAAACTTCTTTTAATTCATTTAGCCCAGGCACCTAAATAAGGTTACCCATGTATGCCTATTGTATGTGCTTATCTAGTTCATCTCGTATCACAACTGTAATTTTTTCCTACACAAAGGAGACTACTTTCAATCTTAATTCAGCCCAAGTCATAAAAGCTTTCAGATAAAAATGCAAGCTCCTCTCTCCTACAACGCCGGTCTTATTTTTGGCTGCCCTTCTATTTAGAACAGTGGGCACTTGTAGCATGAGGACAGAGTTTGGGTTTTTTTTTGTTTAAAATATCTCGCAGCAGGTGAGTGTTCATAGAACACTTAATTGCAGACATGTGTTTAATTAATTCTTCTCAAACCTGTGTGCAACTCTGTGGAAAAATAGCATCTAGAAGAACAGGAGGAGCAGTATGATTGCCAGTTTCTGAATTAAAATTTTTGGATGAGGTATATTTGATGTGGGTGCTAGATACTGAAAAAGCATCAGGATTCAATTTAGTTTTTACATTTATTTTAAGAAACCATCTAATGATGGGTCTTTGAAATAAAACAAGTTAATATTTGGGTATATGAAGCATATTTGTGTTGGCATATATTATGTTTAATTCACTTGAAATTTTTGGCTCTTACAAAATTACAAGGAAGCATCTTTTATGTGTCTGGTATGTGCTTAATGTGTAGCAACATACAAGTATCTGTGCTAAATATACATGACCCAGCATCATTTTTCAAGGCTCTGGCTGGTATTCAAGTCAGGTAATGCAGATCATATGTTACTTCTCAAAGGCCATGGTTCACATAAAAGACACCTTGCCAAGTTAGAGGGAGGTTACATATCTGTGCCTTGGCCTTGAAGGGAATTTGGCAAAAGAGACTTTTTTCCCTGGCAAGGTCCTTTGGGTTCACTGGGAAGCTGCATGGCCTAAAAACAACACATGTGATGAAATGACTCTGAACTGCTCTGGTAAAGAAAAGAAAACCTGAAAAATAGAAGTGAAATGTTATTACTCTGCTACAAATGTTTGGTAGGGCAAATTTTAAAATAGCTGCTGAGATGGTTTTCTGATTTATAACAATTGTTTCGCAACAAGCAAATTGTCTAGACTAGCAGAGAACAACAGTGATTTTTATAGATGAAATATGGGTGAGAGAGATGCATCTTCATGGCTGGCTGTCGCTCACTCTGCATTGCGCTGCAGGAAGGCTGTGTAGGTGGCTCTCCAGTAGACCAGAGGTACTGCCTTTGAGGGCTTCAGGTTCCCTTCCCAAATCCATCACATTTGCTTTGTGTGGCTGGGGAGGGCAGATGACAGCCTTACTGATGAGTGCATACCTAACTTGTCTGCTTGTACTTTTCTCTCTGGCTTTCTGTACCCCTGTTCTTGTGCATCACTTAAAATGTAATTTGAGAAAACATTTCTTTTGCAGGCATCACACACCCTAGCTCAGCCCAGAACTCTGCATGGGTTTGCTGCTGGTTTCCAGCATAGTGAAGCAGACTTGTGTGTGCCTAAATCTCTGCTAGCATCTCTTCCACACCGTGAGGCCCTCCTTGTGATTCACTTTATAGAATTATCCAGAAATCTGTGTTTGCTCAGCAAGTGACTTTTTCAATGCTATCAACTGCAAAAGTCCTTTTCTTATGAAATGTTTTGTTTGGTGTTTTTTTTTTTTTGTTTTGCTTTGTTTGTTGGTTGGTTTTTTTCTTAGTTTTTCAATGGGGAGCATGTCTGAGCAAGTTATTTTTTACCCCCAGCCAAGTAAGATGACGCCTGTTTCTTTTTCATGGTCTTCCTCCTCAGAACTGTGTTGTTCCCATAAGCTCTCTAGAATAATTTCGTTTTGAGCAAAAACAAAACAGGGAAAATTTCAGCTAAAAAAAAAAGGTGAAAGTTTTCCCATTCTTCTGCCTGAAGCTTATGAGTTAATAGAAATGATGATAGCAGAAATTTCCACTCCCAGTGTAGTGGGAGCTTGGTTATGAAGTGTGAGGAGCAAGAATTAGTTTAGAGGGTGAGGACTGAACATGCTCCAGGGATCTGACACTGAGCAGAGATGCCTGGGAGAGAGAGGCTGGAGTTGTTTGGACTTGGAGTTATCAAATGACAAATACATCAGTCAGGAGTTGTTACTCCATGCGATGGAGTAAGCGAAGGTGGGTGTGATGGGCACCCAGCCATCCGGCACCTCTCCCTGCTGTCACCCAAGACTTGCTCAGGAGGTTCTCTCTCAAACTGATATTTCACAGGTAATGTCTTTGGAATACGATCACTCTTTTTTCTTTTTTTAAATTTTCAATTAAAAATTTTCAGCTTGTCCTGGTCCTTAGGTCATCAGGGAAAATACAAGATTTCACTGTGGAAGACTTTTCTGTTTCTTGTATTTATGTGTAGCTTGTTTGAGCGACAAACAGTTAACTGAGAACTTGGCATGTCCATAATCTTCTGTGGCGACTGGTCATTTTGCATTTAAGAAGAGAAAGACAACAACCAGGTTACTGATTAAATACTGTATTTTTGGTACACCCTTATTTTTTTCTGGTTGTGTGTTTCCAGGGCTACTCTAAGAGTGCAAACTTAAAAAAAGACTGCTTGTAGCATCGCCTGTCCCCGGTGGTTACTATTGTCCTTTGGAGGTAACTAGTGATGTGTACCATGACAGCTTCCTCCAAGCAGTAGAATTATAGAGATGTTGGTTGGAGGGAAGGTGTAGAGGTAGTTGTAGTCCACTTAACATACTTTTTCCGTGGACGCAAAGATTTTCATGTACGATCTATCACACTTCTGTTAGGTCTCACTGAGGTAGGTTTTGGGATTTACTGGAACAGTTACCAATCAGAATAAATGTATGTATGCCCATGCCCAACTCTAGTGCCCTGGGGCCAAAACTCAGGATTTTAGGTTTGCTTAATTAGTACTTTCCTTCCATTTCAAAACTTTAGGGCATACAAATGTTTTAAATGGCTTTGTAGATATACCCTTTCTCAGACTGTGTGAGAATTTGGTTTATATATAGGTATACTTTTGTGACTAGTCTCAGTGGATTTAGATGGTTTCCGGAAATCAGTGTTGCTCAATTAAATGTGCAGGGGAAAAAGATTCATTACAACAATGTAAATTCAAGTTGAACAATTGGTTTTTTAGGTTTTACTGCAGGTGAACATTCAGTTTCCTTTTGTTCTGGTTTTTAAAAGTAATGATTTTTTAAAAAATGAACAAAACTAAAGTAAGTCCTGAGTGTATGAGCTGGGGAGTAGGTGTATAGTGAGAGATATAATTGCACTGTAATCTTTAAGGACAGAAGTTTATGGATTCTGCTGTATTTGTCATTTGAAAAATTTACACTGTTTTACTAAGATCACAGAGTAACTAACAAAATCAAAAAACCAAAGCAACTGTTGAAATGCAATACATCAGCTCAGCACACTGTATTGCAAACCAGTCCATCATACTGCAATCACTAGCAACCTGAGCAGTAAATTAACATTTCACTGGGATGTATGTAAATATAAACGAAGAAGAAATAGACATGATTATAGATGAGTAAATATGTGAAATCAGCATCAGTTAAGCAAGCACACTTAATAATTGCTTGCTGTTCATGTCAGGACAACATGCCAAAGACTGCAGACAGTCTTAAAAGGCATTTTCTGGATTTGGAGCTATTCTTTGCACATTCCTGGGGCTCCTTTCACCAAGGATGGCAAAATTCAGTACACCTGTGTGTGATGAATTTCTGTGGTCAGGTCTGTGATACTCCTTCACAGAGGCTTCTTGAGGACAGAGCATGTGTCTCCGCTTCTGTGTGGACGTTGCTGACCTTGGTGGATCCGCTGTCTGCAAAGGCCTTTTGGAAATAAAGCTGAGCAAACAGCAGTAGTAGAGGTCCAGGCCTGCAGCTTCATGTGTCAACTGTGACCTCCAAATCACCTGGGTTTGGGGTTGATGTTGTCCCCTGGTGCCAGTGGTCCGTGTGGGTGGCTGGTGGGCTCCTTAACACACGACCACAGTCCGCATTGAGCATGTTGCAAGTTGTGAAGGGGTCTCCTGTCTCGCTGCCTCAGGAGTGTCATTCCACCACCCCTTCTGCTGAGTGTGTCCTCAGCTGGTGGTTGTTTCTCCACGTGGTGCCAACTGGTCTGACCTGGTCCTTGGTGCTGAAGCCGTGGTGGGTTGACCTTGGCCAGCTGTCAGATGTCCACCCAGCTGCAGGGAAATACCTGCTCTACCACAGTGTCTCTAAGGGCTGCAGAGGAGCCTCTTCTCGGGTGTCCAGAGCTGCTTGTTCTTTCCTGACCTGGGTGCCCCCATGGCTGTTTCTCACACTCTTTACCTCACTCCTCACCCCCCATGAGGTGTTCTGCCCCTTCTTAAACCTGGTACCACAGCGGCACTGCCATGATGAGCTTGGCTGTGCCCTGCTGTGGGGCTGTTGTGGAACAACACGGAGCAGCCCTGACCTCTCCTTCACAGAGACCTTCCTGCAGCTCACCCCGACACCCTGTACAGACGGTGGTGGGGTGTGTGTTGAAGCAAGAAGCATCCCAGGCACTCAGTAGTCTCCCTGGTCTGGTCCACACACGTTGGAGTAGGGCAGAGCCTGGCCTCTGGGCTTTGTCAAAAGCAGCAACTGGAGTGTGTCCCTTGGTCGAGCTGCCATGTGTATTGAGTTACATCATGCCACTCCGTAGGCATGGTGGGGGTCTGCGTAAGCAGTTAGGGTGGGCTAAACCAGAAGGCGAAATTGAGATTAAGAAGGTACCACAGTTTAGAGATTGCTGTTTTAAGGGTAAAGTTTCACTCTACAGCTTCAGGTGGCAAGTGCCAGCTTGCAGCTTCTGAGGGAGAGGTGCCATCTTCCAATGCCCCCCCCCCGCCCCGCTCTGTCCGATCCTGCCCTGAGCCACTGTGCTTCCTGCCCTGATTGGAAAAGAACAAAAAAAGCAGCTTTCTGCCAGGTTGGGGGTTCAAATCTTTGCTACAGAGGCTCTGGTGATCCTGGAGCTGCTTGTAGGGATTTGGGCATCAGTGTCTGAAGGCAGGAAGGGGAGGTGAGGGGACCAAGGAACAGAGCAAGGCCCCCAGCCCTCTTCAGTAGCTGCAAGCTGCTGGAATGGCTCAGCTGAGACATGCAACTGCACCCTTAGCATTTTAACCTCTTACATGTTAGGAATATGCATTTAAAGATTGTCTTCTTTTGGGGTCGCTGAATCTGTATCCCTTCTAGATCAGGGAAACTCAGCCCTCAGTTCATCAAAAGTTTAGTGTGTAAAGCGCCTGGGCTTACAGATGTCATTTCCCTCTTCCTCGAGGACGTACTCATGGATGTATGTATCCAGAATGTGAAACGTGGAACCGCTGCCAGCTCTGCTAGGGATGTTGGTGTCTTGGGGTTGAACAGGTTTCTCCTCTCACTCCTTTCTACATCTCAGCAGCTGTCTCTGCCCCATTTATAGGTTAGGTTCATCATTGAGGTGGTTGATCAGAATTGTATTTGAAAAATGGCCTTAGTGTGACCTGTGCGCTGAATGACATCATGGCTGGACTCTGTTAACTCCCCGCATGGAGTTAAATGGTTTAGTGTTTTATAGGGATACAAGATCACCAAACACTTCTCACTTGGAGAAAGCAATGTTTCAAAATGATCCTCAGATCACATATTGCAAAATTCTCTTGTACAGCGAGTGCAGAAGAAAAATACAAATGTTCAACCTGGATGCCTAGTTTTATCCATCCAAGTCTGTCATGTAAATCCGGAAGATACAACTGTATTGATTATTAAAATGTTACATGATTTTTTTTTTCTTTCATTTTTGCTGAGTCTTTCAGGCCTGAATGTCACTTTGGTTTCTTTGCTGACTTTCACTTTTAGTGATTAGTTTCTTACCAAACATAGGCCAGCCTGTGCAGGTTTCCAGATAGACTGTAGGTTTTTTATGTCAATCCACATCTAAAATGAAATTAAAGGTTGTTATTTGTATACATAAAACTGTATCTTAATTCTGATGAATGTCAAGAAAACTAATGTCAGTGTATGGTACATTTTGTAGGTTTGCTGTGTCAGCTGTTCTGTAATTTCCAGTTCTATGACCATGTTATAAACCTGCAAAAATTCATTTATTAAAAAAATTAACGATTAAAATGGTTCCAAATTATCATGTACCTGAGTGAATGCCCAAGGGGCTGGGGAGAGCCCTCTATTGCCCTCATTTATAGACAAGCCAGATGGACTTTATTCATTTTAGGGAAAAAAGGGTACTCAAGCAGAAACTGTGCTTGTCAGGTTGTACTCTGCCGAATTTGTGTGGCTGAGGCCATTCAACCAGGATTTGTAGCTGGAGCACCAATTATCTTATAATTTAGATTAACATGACACATTCCTTGCTTATGTGATGTTGTGTCCTCATGGGGGTGATTTGGTTATTTTTCCAGGCAAGCCAACATTTATGAAAGCTCCTGAAGATCAGATTGGGATTTCTGGAGGAGTGGCCTCTTTTGTGTGTCAGGCAACAGGAGAGCCTAAACCTCGTATCACATGGATGAAGAAGGGGAAGAAAGTCAGTTCTCAGCGGTTTGAGGTAATTACAAAAAACAAAAATAAAAATTTGGTAATCAGTCTAATGCTTGCAAGCCTTAATTACACAATAGTCATCACTGCAACCTGTGTATCTCTGCATCACTATACTACAGAGTCTAGAGCTTCAGAGTAAAGTAAGTTTCTTTCCCTGCAGCAATGCAGTCTGTAGGGCAGGCATTCTTTGAGCATGATGCTGGAAGCACATACATAGGACATTCTTCTTCAGATGGGAGACTAGAGCTTACACCGAATTGGATGGCAGATAAGAGTTGGATCTAGCAGTAATTATCTGCTTTCATTGTGAAAATTGGTAAGGCACCTCCTTGGCCTGCTACCCCAGTGGGATGCTAGAATGCTCTTGGAAGCTTTCTAAGTGATGGCTACTGCCATCCCTCCCACAAATGTGCTTGGGGAATGGCGAAATCATCCTGAAGGGTGAATTGATTTCCCTGTGAACTAAAGTCTGAGAGAAAGAAAAAGGGAAGAACAGGTATTGGAAATGCTTTTGAAAAAAAAAGATCCAATTTGGTTCATATTTTAAATAGCACATACATTTTCACTGACTTTCTCCACTTTTTTCTCCACTTTTCCTTTTTTGGAGTTGGGCTATTTTCTCTAAAACTGCCCTTAGAAATGTAACCCTTATGCCATTCTGCTGCCTTTCCTCTAATCCCGTCTTTGATGGTTTTCCTTTTCTGACTGGAGCACAAGATGACTTTGCTGCCCAGAATGGATTGATTCAAGTCACCAGTTTTAATCATGATTCTGTATGTGAGCAGAAAACCTTGATTAAAGTAATCAATTTTAATCTTGTTTTACATTGTTATTTTTCCCTAATAAAGGTTAAGTTTTGTTGTATAGTAACCATTTAAACATTCTAATTTACACGTAGATACAACCTTTATAGTGGATTTGGCACTTACTGTGACTGACCAGAGGGCTATGCCATATTACAAACATTTATACAAGCAATTTCATATCTTCATTCACATCAGTTTTGATACATAGTTGAGGTGGTTTTGTGTTAGGAGACAGTGAATAATATCTTTCATTTTTTTTTCTAAATAACTATTAATTTTACCTCATTACTAAGCTAGTCTTTATTTGGAGGAATATTGGAATTCAGTTTAAATGAAAAAATTAATAAACAAGTCTGATGTACACATGTTGAGTTACTACAAAAAAGAGGTATCCATCATTTGCAAATCAACAGCATTTCTGGTCTTGGGGTCAGATCCTTAGTAGTTGTAGCTCCCTTCTCTCACACAGACTGTTTGTTCAAAGGATAGTAAGGGCAAAAGAGCTTTTCTGCTGTTTTATCTCTTAGCTTTTTAGTTCTTATCACTGAAATGAATTCATCTCTGCATCTGACTTGTTTTAAAATTCAGCAGTAGCCCTATCCTGTGTAAAGGTTATGGAAAGCTTACAATTTTGTTACAGTTTCATAATTAATTTAAAATTGAGTATTTAAAAAAATAATTCCTTAATGTGTATTATGTTGTTGTTCATATTTCTCTGTCCTGTCTGCTGCTACTTGACCACAAATTAGGGTTTTTTTCCAAGCTGTTTCTGCTGGTTAGAAGGGACTATTCCTCCCGGCATGAGGAGTAACAGATTTTTGGTGACCTTGGTTACCTTTTGATTTCTTCCTATTCCTCCTGTCACTGCACAGTCTTGTAGGGCATATAATTTTTCTCCTTCCTGTTTTTATTCATTTGGGTTTTTATGCTGTAAGAAGCACTCCGAAACAGGGCTCTTGAAAATAGGGTAAAAGTTTTGCATGAGGGTAATGGAGGTCCTAGGCTCTTGTACGTGTATCTGGAATGGAGTATAGCTTAGTCTCTTCATTTTCCCCTGCAGTTCCCAAGTGACAGGAGGGGGGCTTGTGCCTTCCCTCATGGCGTCATCATCTGCAGTTCATTTAATATTTCCAACTTTTGCTGTGCTTAGTAAGAGGAGAATGATGAGTTTGGCATTAACAGTGGCCTGAGGCTGTGTGCCTTCCCAGCTTTGCTGTTAAGGAATAGTGTATAGTCATCCAGCTGCACACTAACAAATGCCTCTTTCTTCCATGTAGAGGTTAGAGTAATGCATGTTACAGTTTAGCAGGATAGATGGAAAGGCAATGATTTATTAAAGATTTGATTTATTTTGCTGGGTAAGGAATCGTAATTACATCATTGTTGATTATGCCAGAGTTGCAAAGTACCTGATCCTGAAGGACATTAAAGACCCTTACTTTCTGCTCAAGTTAGCATGCACTGTATGTGCTCAAGGTTTTATTCTAGTTTTGTTACTATTTTCCTGGTAATCCCACAGGAGTATATCATCCTGCTTCTCCATCAAGGTGAAAGTTGGCACTAAATTGCTATCAGTGTGATTAGTAAAACCATTAGTGCAAATATGGCTCAGATGTTTTAAATCATCAGATCCACATCTTTATTACCAGGTTGTTAATTTGTCAACCTTAATTGATTCATAAAGAACCTCACTGGATCTTCATTTGTTCTGGCCTCCTCAGAGGACAAATACGTTCTTGACTCTGAGATTTTTGCATTTCTGCGCTTGGACCACTTGACTAATGGCATGGTATTTTATAGCTTACAGGGCTTGTTTTGGTTTGATTTTTGTTTTTTAACCCTTGCATTGTTTTGACTTTGAGTTTCTGTTGCAGAGGATACCAGTAAAAAGTACTTTCTTTTCATTGTTAAAGGTTATCGAGTTTGATGATGGATCAGGATCAGTTCTGCGGATACAGCCCCTGCGTGTTCATCGAGATGAAGCTATCTATGAGTGCACAGCAACCAACAGTGTTGGGGAGATAAACACGAGTGCCAAATTAACAGTGTTAGAAGGTGAGTGGGAAGTTTTTCATGCCATAAGTGGCAGAAGACATGGCTTTGGCAGCTACATGTTGGTATGGTGTTTTTAAATGACATGGTGATATTCTAGCTTGGTTTGGAAAATCTGTGTTCATCCTATCATTTGCTATAATTTCCTTTTAGTGATAGAAGCTAATATTTTTCAGACAATCATAAAAAGATTGCAGATTCTGAACTTTCTTTAAAGCGGTTTAGTTGTGTTGTCTGAGGTGTGTCATTTCCAACTTGGAGGGCTAGCTAAAGAGACATTTGTATACTTTTCTCATCTGTCTGCTTTGATATAATACCCATCTTCAGAGTATCTAAGAATTGTATCTGACAGTCAGACACTTAATCCATGTTGCTTCACGTTCTGGATTAAATTGGCACAGTTCTTGAATAGATTTTCAGGTTACTCTTCAGATTTTGAGTGTGATGTGGAATTTAGCTGGGTTTACTTTTCACTGTAGTCACAACTTGTTATTCTGTTTCCCCTGTTTAAAGAATAGATTTTGATCCTTGTCTGCTAGATGAGCAGGTTTTATTTTTCTTGCTATGTTGTTTCTTCTAAATTAAACGTTTTGTGGAAGGACAGTGTATTAGTTATAAAAGGCTTGTGATTGGTTGATGATTTTTTTATATTAGATTGTCAGAATTATTGTCTGCTTTTAAGGAAACGCATTTTTTTAAGCACATCAATGTGTTGTGATATTTGTTTATATATAGGATTTTGTAAATGTACTGAGATATTATATATCTGGGGCATTTGGCTAAATGGATTTTTTTTCACTTGCATTTAGTAAGACAAGCAGGGAAAGGCTTAAGCAAATTGCTTGGTGTATGTGGATTGATGTAGAAACTTTTGAGTAATGAAAAAACTAGACTGGAAAGCATTTATTGTTGTATGATTTTGAACCAGCAGAGACTGGTTATCCCAATGGTGAGTGTGCCAGCTATACATGACAAGTTACCTATTGTCCCTTGTTCTCCCATCTCCATTTATAGTGTAGAGGTAATCATGTTTTCCTCTCTGCTCTGTGACAAAGAATACATTAAACAACTGTAATGTGCTCAGGCACTGTGGTGATGGGAATCATAGAAATCATTCAACACTTGATGCGATTGTGTATCTTGTTTCTGGAGGTGGGGCATCTTAAAGGATCAGCTTGATCTTCAGTAGTAGTACTATGAAGAATAGGATAACAAGTGGTATAGATGAAAATTACTGGGGAAAAAAGCAGATCTTTTTTGCTACTTCTTACCTTTGCAGCCGTGTATGAGTGCATAAAGCTCAGTGGAGCTCTTTCAGCAGTTTATGTGCAGTTCTGCATTTAAACGGTTCTTGCAACTGGATTTTTGTGATACCAGATACTTGAATACCCACCTGTTCCAAGGACATTCCTGTTTCCTTTTGTTTCAGTTGTCTTTATGTATCTTAGATATGTATGCACATGCACACACACACACACATAATTTATTTGCTCTGTGTTAAATGTTCAGAGGCCCACAGAGACATGCATTGCATGAAGGAGTACAACAGTATTTCTCAGCGCCATGGTGCTCCTGCTGGTTTCCTGATGAGGTAAAATTTGCAGACCACCACATAAATAGGAAATGTTAGGAGAGACCAGGGACTGGAAAAGACATGCATGCACACGATTTAAGAGCCACGGAGCAAAAATCACTACTGGTCAGGCACAGAGCCTGCTTTTCTGTTTGGAAACTTCCTTTACTCGGGAGTAATGCTAGTTTAACACGATCCCATAAGGTCAGAAACGATCAGCAGGCTGAGGGGCTGTGTTTTCCTCTCTAACTGAAGAGTATTGACCCCTTGTTGGGCACTCTTGTAATGGGCAAATTTAAGAAACATTTGCTGTATAACAGTTTGTATGTGCTTCTGCATGTAGATTTGTGAGCTTGATTGCAGAGGATGAAGAGCTGCATGTGTCTTATGTTGGCTTAACTGTCGAAGATGATGGGTTCTGTTATGATGTATTTGTATTTAAGAGAAAACATGTTTTATTTCCCTTTTCTGAGGCTTTCTATGGACAGGTCTGAAATTTTTAAGCCATGCTATCTTGTTATTCTGTGTTGTCTGCCTTAGATTATGCTGTTTCTGCATTTTGGGAGCGTGATTATTTTATTATTAATATTCTTTTGTTTATTTACATGTTGGGAAAGTGGATATTGCAATGCAGTGCCCTGGTGGTGCTTATGTTTAGTCTCAATGGCTTCCAAAAAATAGCAGTAAGTGCCCCACCTCTCTATCATGCCATCACTTTCCTAACATGCATTTTGTAGAGGTATTTGAAAATGACACATTTCACGTGGAACCCTTGATACCCTCAAGACTGTCAACTAGGATTGGATTTTCCCTCTGCTTCTGGGGTTAAAATAGTTTCTGTAATTGCTCTCAGATGGCAATTTGAATGCTGCAGACATTCTGCACTTCCTTTCAAGAATTTGACTAATGCAGTGGTCCCTGGTGCACGACAAAGCTCTATCATAGACGTCCTCATGGTTACATGCTGCTAAATACACAGCATGTATTAATTTTTACATTAAAAATCCTTTATAACAATAAGTTTTAATGCTTCTTCACAATTTGCTCTTTAGTACACTGGCCTTAACATTAAATCCAGAAGTCACAGTCAGGGTTTAGCAGGTTGTTATTAGGTGTCTTTGTAGCTAACTAATCTGGAGCTTTATTTTATTTAGATTTCTGCAATATTTTACAGATCAGAGGCAGATAATCCTTTCTAATTGCAAACTTATTCCATTCTGAATATTAAGTGAGAAGCATGAGTCCAGTCTCCTGGAGGAATTGGGAATTCTCACATACGTGAATCTCTTTTAACAATTCAGCTCCCTGCTACCCTTTCATTCTCTGTTCCCATGTCTCTCATTTTTCCCTTCTAACTGCAAATCCTGTTGTGACCAAACTATGCATACTTAGTGTAACTGGAAATTATTTCTCCTGTTGATAGTAGGAGAAATAGACGTGCATATACCTTCTCTTTTCATTTCTCCTGGGTAGCTGATAAGCTGAATTATGTATGAGTCATATTGAACATTTCTATCTTTTTTCCAATTATGACCTGAAGCAGCACAGAAGTACGTTTCTGCCTGCCTGGCAGAGGAGGAAAGCAGTGCAAGGAGGGGAGGGCTAGAATCAATAAGCTGACACACATGCCCAAGAAAAGCCTCAGGAACAGTTAGTGGCACTAACAAATTAATAAATATATTATTCAGTGGTAATGTTGAGAATTACAGGGCTTGTTAAATAGGGAGATTATATGAAACGTGAGTAGGAAGGATGCCAGTGTGGAAGAATGTGGCAGCAGGCTGATTGCAGGAGTGTCTACGTGGTGTCCTTCCACAAGGCTGCTTGTATGTTCATCCTTGCAGCTGTATTGGGAGAAGTGACGATAACAGTGTTGGGCTCTAGTTGCCTGTATACCAAAGCATGCCTTCAGTCTGTGGTTTCCAGCAGTCTCCACCCAACAGGAAGACAGGGAAAAGCAATGCAATAAAAAGTCTTCAGGGACAGGGATGAACATATTGATTCTTTGGGAAAGGAAGGAGGCTCAAATACAAAGTATGTTGTTAGTCAGTTCTCCCAGAACTTTCTAACTTGTACAGTCAGTTACGGGTTTTGATTTTGAGAACTGCAAAACTATTTAATTGACCTGTTCCTTTAATACCCTGCAAGCAGTCTTTTTTTATTCCCCTGTAACCTAGACCATAGTCATATCCAAGTGACACTGAATATATTCAGTTTCACTTCCTTTTGTTTTTTAAGTAGGTTAAATGAAAATGAAAATATCCTCTGATTTCCATCCCCAGCACAGATCTATGCAAATTCCCTATACTGCTATCCCAGACTCCTAATCATACAGCGTATAGTTATCTGCCTGGGAGAGTGCTGCCAGGCTCTACAGGAGAGCAGCTTCTGGTAAAGAGGACAGCCAGAAGAGCCAGGAAAGGGTTCCCTGCATACTGGCTTTGAGCCTCAAGGTAACCTGGCAAGTTAAGTTTTACTGGCTGACTTTGTACTGACAGAAGTCAGGGAAGTTTTGGTGTGTTTCGGTGGAGCCCTAGAAAGTTCCCAAGTGCAGCAGTTGTCCCAGGGTGGGAAGCTCCTCCACCCTACCGTAATTTGCTGTTTACTGAACCATGTCATGGGTTTAATTTCTTTCACCATCTGCCAGCTGCATTTCAGTTCCTGGGGTTACCCTGTTTGAAAAGCTGTAAATGATAAACATTTGACTGTTACAAATGATTTCTGCGGAGAGCTAGATCTCAGAAGGCCTAAAACAATATGCCCTTTTTGAAAACATTCTTCTAAAAGTGGTTTTGTCATCAGAATAGTAAACACAAGTTAACTATGTTTAATCCTTGTTTATGTTTGGTTAGTTACAAAAGGATCAGCTGGATCGCTGTAGTTTGGCTTATGTTTGTCTTCATTGCGTTTTCATCTTTTTGCCAAGAAGATTTTCTAGCAATGTGTTATCAAATTGAAACAATTATAGAAGGGAAATCGAACCCATTTGCATGCGCTCATTCTGATTGTGTAAATGAATTAAGGCTCCTCGTATCCTGTTGCTCCTGGCATTGGTAGTATTCTCTTCATGTCTCTGGTCAGGAGAGGACAGGTCTTTCCTCTGCATGTTTCAAGTTCATTAGCTGTTCCAACTTACTTTGGTCTCTCCTTGGCAAGAAAGACTGCTGTGATGGCAGAGGTCCTACTCCTGTTCTTTGCTCTCTACACAAGCAATCCCAAAAGTACTTTCTTTCTGTATGAGGCAGTCAGCTAATGAACCTCTGTAACTATTTTATTTCCAAGAGCTGCAGCACAGTGAGCCTCCATATGCTTCATTGCTGAGGGAAATGTCCTAAAATACAGTGATACACAGAGAAACAAAGAAGCCCTAGTGTGTTTGCTTTGTGTTACATTGTGACATGTTCCATGCTTGTTAAAAAGGGAAACATTAAGCCAATTACTCATGGTGGCCTTATTGAGAAGTTTTGGTTGTCACCTAGAAGAATGTAAATCCCAGCTCATGTGGACTTTTGCTATTAAGGTATAAACAGTGTTCACAAGGAAAGAGTGTATTGTGCTGCTCGACAGCAGGTCACCCAGTATTGGTCTGGTAAGTCAATGTAGGAGCCCTGTCATCCTGCTAAGAACTCTAAGTCATTTCTCAGGTACTGAACAGGGGCTGGAAGAATCCTGAAAGTTCAAGGGGAAAGAGATTGTCTTTTCATCAGATAACACAGAAAATTGAGAAGAATTGTCAGACTGTTTCAGGTAGACCAAGAAAATTTACAGAGACTGTTTCACTTGTATAACCATTATGTCCCATGCTGTCGATACCTAGGCTGCCACAGTATCTGTAGAACTGTTTCAGCTATTTAATTTTTGGTACCTATAGAGCACTTACCATCTCAATTCATGTGTGAAACTCCTGGTTCTCTTAATTTTATTTATTTGCTTTCAAAGATCATATTCAGTAAGAATGTTAGTGTTACTCTTATAGGGGTTTTTTTAAATAATATTTAACAAGAAAGGCTTTCTTGACTGTGAATGAGAGACAAAGAAGTAGTTTTCTCAGGTGAAGAAAAGTTTTAAGTGTTGTTGGTCTCTTCTCCAAACAGGAGAGTCAGCAGATCTTTAGAACATATCAGACCCAAATGCCATAATTTCCATTTCTTATCTCTGTTTAAATGATTAACTAATGGTACATAACCATATAATGTATCCATGATAGCAAGTTCCATCAGAAGACTGCCATGCACTAAGGTTAACTTTCAGGTTCATTCCACAAGTTTATGAAGCAAGAAATACAACCTTTGAAAAGTGTTATATGAAATATCACATAGTTAATGCCAAGCTGAACCCTTTGGAGCTGTGCACTCCCATAAAACCTTGTATCTGAAAAGGTACTGACCTCTTAATCTTGAGAACATTTTTCTTTTACAGCAAGTGGCTGTTTCTGCATATTGCCTCTCAAATGAGGTCCTATGAGATTACATCTGTAACAGGATGGGATGTTGTCACGTTCTTATCATCAAGCTAATGGCATCAGTGAACAACACTTTTGGCAACACCCAAAAGCAGCACCTGTGGTTCAGGAAGGACTTCCCAGGTAAAAACAAGTGAGCTTTAAGTGTCAAACAAACAAGAAGGAAGTATATTCTACAGAAATCTACAAAAGCTGTAATGCAGGGTACCTATTGCCAAGTACTAGATAGCTTGAAGTTGTAAGTGTGCAGTTGTAGTAGTAAGTGTGCAGTTATATCCTGTAAAAAGACTTCTAACAGCTCCTTGTCTCACACGATTTATTTCAAGTTTATTCAGCAGTTTATAAGCACTGACTTTGGTACTGGAAATCATATTCAGCTAAGAAGTTTTGTCGTCAATAATAGTTGTCTCCTTTCTACTTGCTCCATTTCTCAAATCCCTTGTGAAGATATTCAGAAATGTGGATGCTCATTCAGAGCCTTGTGGCAACCTACTGGTAACTTCTATCTGCTAGGAAAATTGATAATTGAGCCCTGGGCATTATTTTCTCTCTTTTCCTGGGCCCAGGGTATAGAGGCAGGTTGCTTCTCTATGCTATTTTACAGTTTCCTGGGAGATTGTCATGGAAAATGTGTCAGGCTGTTCTCCTACTGCTGCTGTGCTATCAAAATGTTCAGCCTATTCCAGTAGGTAAATGAGGCACAAACAGATTAGTTTAACTGCCTGGCAGAGATGTGCTCACGCAGGCAGGTTCCTGTCTTGTTGGGGAGGTGTCCTTGTGGGTTGCCATCTCCCAGCTGAGGCCAAGGATGGCCAGATGACTGCTTCTTCGTCTCTGTTCCAGTTTGAAATCAGACAGGTTAGATTAAATTGTCTGTGGCTTAAACTAATCTGTTCTGACTCTCTGTTGGAACAGATCATCGGTCCCAGCTGGGAGGCAGCAACCACCAGCACTGCCTTTCACGTCACTGCAGAAAGGCTAGCATTGGTATGTGCTCCGACCCCTGTGGCCACAACGTCTGAAAGCTTAGACAGGGCTGGGATTTTGATGGTGTTGGAAGGCAGTAAACTAGGGTGGAAACCTTGACTCAGGCCTAGGCTAATAAGAATGGTAGTCTAAAAATGGTAGGAGGGTGGAGCAACAAAGTGAAGACTGCCAAGGAGGAGACATGTGTCCCATAAGCTTTTTGGAATAGATAATATGGAGGAAGAAAAGGCAGGAATAACATAGGTGTAAGGTAACAGATTGTACATCTTGAATACATTTGTTGGGAAAATGAGGGTGTTTAGGTTGAGATGTGTGCTAGCCAGTGTACAAGAAAGGGATTGACTATGCCTCCTCTTGCAGTAAAATCCCCACATCATTTCACAGATGATCTGCCAGTCTTCGTTTCGATTCTCCAGGTCTTAGTGGTCCTATTCTGCACCAGTTCCTCTTTGATTTCAGGTTTTTGGGTTTGGCTTGGTACTTCTTTTTTTTTTTTTTTTTTTTTTTTTAACATACCCAACTAAAGATGTGCACATGAGGAGCCCTGCAAGTGTCTTTTCAAAAGCACTAGTGAAACCGTGGTTATGGAGATACACATTTTGGAGACATGTGCTATGGTCATAGTTGCTTTTTTCATTCAGTTGGTCACTGGCTAGCATAGCTTCTCTGTGTTTCTCCTATGCACCTGCATTTGTCTTGTCTCTTCTTGTTTCCAAGCAATATGTACCAGGCTTATAGCAAAAATTCTTAGTATTTCTTATATTTGTTCCTATTATCCGTGACACTTAAGGCGATTTGGATCTTCTTGCTTGATTTTTTTGATTGTCCTCTTTATTCACAGCATCTCTACAATGCTGTCATTTTAATATCCGCCTTTTGTGCAGAAGTTGTTAATGCATCTAGTCATTTCATAACTAATATTTGAAGAACTAGTTGATAGAAACCATTGTTGCACTACTACTAAAAAAAAAAAAAAAGCTGAACAAGAGAGTGGTGTTGATTAAGTGTCAGCGAGCCCTGATTTGGCTCTGAAAATGTTTATCTGGTAATATAACTAGGTTGAGGCTGGACTTGGTGACTCTTAGATAATAAATTGAGTTTGAAGGACTGGCAGCCAGAATAAAATACTTCTATTAATGAATTGTGTATATATGGATCTAGAAGTCTGTCAGAGAAGGAAAAAAAAAAAAAAAAAAAAAGACATGAAACCCCACAATTATAACAATCAGTTTCTTATTATAAAAGGCACTTCAATGGAAATGTATTTAGTTTATCTGGAACAGGCAAACAAGACATTAATTCCTTTAGATAATTTGAGTAACTGTAACTGTAAATCTTCTCAGAACCAAGAATCACATTTCTTGTCAGATTTAGCATCTACTGGTGACTACCAGAAGCTAAAATAATAGATCTTTTATCATCAGGTGTCAAAAGACCTTTCTTATTGCTGGATCTCTTTCAGGATGCCTCATTCTGAGAGCATCTGTAGCAACCTGTTATTGACAGATGTGCTTTCTGTAGCTTGTATGTCAGTCCTGCTGATATCTCCTGCTGACTAATAAAGTTAGTTGCTGGTACGTATTTGTAGAGTCTTTGAAGTCTGTTAGGTTGTGGAATAGCCCTCTGAAAGAGTTAGTAGCTCATTGTGTGAACTATTGGAAATTAATGGGAAACACTGCTTGATAATGCCATATGGATTATCTGCTTTGGTTCCAAGGAAAAAGGGAAGGGCAAGAGCAAGGTGTTCTGAAAAGCCTTTCTGAGTCCCTAACTACTTTGGCAAAATTATCTTCTGTATCTGCTCATAACAGAGAGTCTCTTTGCTCAAAGCTTAGTGACCTGTTGTCATTTACTGGTATGCCATGACTTACGTAGGCACTTAAGAAGACATAGCACCACAGTAATCTTCTATAACTTCTTCTGCAGAAGTGGGAGGATATATCCACTTAATAGAACTGGAGAGTAAGTTCTTAAATGGAAAATGGAGGTTGGAGAGAACGGAATGTGTGATAACCATGACCGTAGGGAATGCAGTGCTTAGAGCTACAAAAGCATAAATCTCTGCATGCAAGAAAGTTTCTACACAGTCATCTTGGGCTTATGTTCTGTGCCTTATCTTCTTCCTCTCACTGAAAAAATATTACAGCCCCAATTAAATCATTCTTGGAGAAATCACTATTTTAAAATGAAAGCCAGAAAAACATGAAACTGGAATATGACCCTAATAAACCTGTAGCAACAGCAGCTGTTCAGAAGAGGGGATGCCCATGTAGGGGATAGTATACTTCATGTGCCACTTACTGTACCTGTGGAAGAGAATATTTCTCAAGTAACTCCTGCAGAAAAAGGAAAATGATTACTACTGATGAGCTACCTTTTGATCTTGGTCTGAGATGTTGACTATACAAAACAAAGCTGGCGTTGCATTAAAGACCTGTAATATTGATCATTCTGACAGCTGGTTTCTGTGCATCATGCTTATTCACAAGTCCCACATCTAGTTGTCCTTATGGGTCTCCTGTTGATTTCATACTGTTTTTACACAGTCTGGTGTCAGGAAGGCTCTACATTTGTGAAGTTAAAACACTACATTATTGAAGCACAGAGCAAAAGGAATAATTGGCTCTAGTTTTGGATGCAAGGAAGTAATTATTGTGACTGTTCATTGTTAATTTGTTATTTGAGCTGTTAGTGATTAAAATGTATTTGGTATAAAGATGATCTAAAATACATGCATTCCACTTGCTGTCTTAGAAGCCCAGAGTATCTTTATAGAAGTATTAACCTTTTAGTAGTAAAACAACACCTTCCGCATAGACTTTTCTAACAGCTGTTTATTCTTGTGGATGTTTCAGTTGGATAGTATAGTAGTGACTGTTTCTGGCACACTCACCTGCTCAGATTTTTCTGCCCAGGGTTCCAGAATAGCTCTTTCAAATCCTTTATTCTAAGGAAGACCAGCGGATGTGAGAGGTAAGAAGATCTGTCTTTTCAAGATCATCTAGCACCTTGATGAGTCAGGTTGGATGATGCCATGGGAAAACACTGCGATGTATTAATCTGTTTGATAATCCTGTGCTCTGTTCCTTCAATCCTTTTATCACAAGGGTCCAGCCTGAATGAAACCTTCCAAAGTTCTTGGTGTATGACTTAAGTGGATGAGTCTAAATAGCAATCAGAGCTATAACTTTATCCAGCTGTAGTGTACAAATGTTCAAGATTGTGTTGCTGTTCCAAGCTGGGACTGGGGGGAATTTCCCTGCGATAAGAGTGCCTGTCAGTACAGGATGCAGAATGGTTTAAATAAAACTAGCTGTACAAAGCGCTACACACAACAGAACTGGCATTATGACCTTTTAACTACTTTGAGATCACTGGAAAGGTGCTGGAAACATGAACCTGTTGGAGACCTTAAAACCCCTTGTTTTGTGGTACTACAGCTCCAAAATGGTGCTTTGTTTACAAGCAAGGCAATACTGGAATGTATTTTTCTATATCTCTGATTTAGACAATGCCAGAGTTGGTCCCAGTGAGGAGAAAGTCCTTGGAGAGATAACAGAAGTCATAAGCATATTGATGAAAAATGCATAAACCCAATGCCTGAAAATGCCCAAACCAGGACAACTACACACAGGGTGGTATTAACAGAAGCTGTTTCAGGGGAAGGTAATGAATTGGGGAGTGCTTAGTCCAGGATGACAGGATATCTGGTATAAAGAGGAGCAGACAGAGAAGGTCAGGAGGAGGAACAGAACGAGCCTTTTAAAGTGAGCCTGCATCTTCTTCAGTTTGAGTCCCATCAGGGAAGAGTAGTGTAAGCCAGCAGTGCTACAATTCAAGACGTGCCTTCCAGATGGAGCTGCATGCCGAACATGTGAGAAACGAACCAGGCAAAGCAGAGAGCTTGCTGTCCCCTGGAGCCTGTGTGGAAGGGAGACAAGAGCCCAGCTGAACCCCTGGCAAATACCAATCCCCTGAAAGCCTGGAGAGGGTAGAGATCAAAATGACTCACCTGGAAGAGTGAAGAGGTCATTAGGGAGTGCCCTTGTTTGCATGGACCATTCTCTGTGAGAAGATTGGGTGTTGTCTTCGGCCTCCTGCCCGGAGGTTAATTAGGGCATCTTTTTTTCTGTAAGAATATCACTGATGTGAAACCTAGCTAGATTATGCATGTAGATGTGTCATCAGCAAGCCCAGCACTGAAGTCGTTGAATGGGTTGAGGCCAGGGGGAAGCTCAGTGTGTGTTCTTTACATATAAATGATTTTGGTTTTTGATTTGGATATGAATTTGTCCCTTCAAAAAGTAGTGTTGCAGAGAACCTTAGCTGACGCTTTGCCTGCAGGAATAATCTGGCTTCATGGAAAAAATAGCAGTTGTTTTGCCTAGAGGTAGTAGGCTTAATCAGAGTCCACCTGATTGGCATGTAGCACACGTCCTAACATTATAACTTCTGCCTGCTGTGTGCTCATAGTCCTGAGGAAGAAATTGCTTGATCAGATGAGTAGTATCTGGACTTGAATTTAGCAAACATGAATAAAATCTTTATCTTCTGCAGTAGGACTTTCAAAAGGGGGGGGGGGGGGGGGGGGGGGGGGGAGAGGGAGAAAAGGATTCTGGAGGATTCATGTTTTTACTAATTAGACACTAAAAATTATAGAAGTACTAAAGAAAATAATAAAATAAACCCGTAGCTCTTGCCCGGGGCATGAATTTACTAGCTGTAGTTTGTTGTTCAGTTCGGTTCATTGATCTTGTCACAATTGATGATTCATTAAGTTGTGACTACTGTAGAAATTACAATGCACAGATGTAGCTGTACTGCACATCTGTGTGCTCCCAATGTGTTAATGATTTAAAAATGCACTTTCTGTCTGGCCATCCACTGTGCTCCAAGTGCCAACTGACATTTTGTATTACTGGGCCATTTGTTGTGGTTGGCAGAGGGTAAGTCTTCTGATTCTCCTTGTACGTTTTTTAGTTACCTTTATCTGCGTTTCAGATAGCTGGATTTGATTTTCCCAGCAACCTTGGCCTTGCAGAATGTGAGTTGTAATACCTGTCTCTTTCTGCAGGCTACCACCTTTTTTAGTGTCATGTGCTTTCTCCTGGTGTTTGCTTACAGGAGATGGGGTTATTTCCTGCACCAAGTCATAAAAGACGTCAGGCTCAAAAGAAGGATTTGCTGGTTTCTTGACTTGCTCAGGATTCTGAATTTTAATTTTTGAAGTTGGACCGAGGTGTTGTTGACTTGTTTCCTAGCTTAATGCTAACAACTCAGTTTATCTAAAGCTTCTCATCCCAGCAGGTCCCAGAAGACCTCAAAAACTTTCAGTGTATTAACTTATAGGCTGATTGGCACCAGCAATTCAACAATGTATGGCAACACTGTAAAACAGCTTGTTAAACCTACCTCTAGCCTCTTCCCCTAATTCAAACTGCTACTCAGACTGGTCCTTATTAGAGACTTGTATTTGATCAAAGCAAAAATCTGAGGAGTTGTCAGTCTGATGGAACATGGCTTTGCATTGATGAGGCAAGCTATGCCCACTATTGAATCATAGTAAGGTTATGCCCATGTTGTGGAGTTAATGCATTTCCTTTTGATTACGTACTGTCTCTAATCCTGCTGTCTAGTGCAGACAAACCCGTAAGACTCCTCTTGCTTTCAGGCCTTTCAGGAAGTACCCAGGGAGAGCAGACTGCATCTGTTCAAGCACATACCAGCCAATGTACCTGGCTCTGTATCCATTTCCAATTTGATCACAGGCTCTGTGGTAAAAGGGTCCATGTGTAGCATCTCTCACTTGCATCTTTTTTGTTTCAGCCATATAGATATTCTGAAAGCTAGATTAAAGGGTGTCTTTAAGAAATTATGTACTATATCGTCAAAAAAAAGGGAAAAGCAACTGTAAGTCCAGCACTAACTGGTCAGTTTATTCCAGTAATTAATATTTAATTCCAGAGTTGAAACCATACAATTTCAACTTTAATCCAAGGCATTTGGTTCTTTCTGAGATTGTAAACCCTCTTTTCTGCCCTGTCTCTCCAATATCCCTTTTTACATGTAAGCTTCTGTAAATTCTCTTCAACGGGCTGAACAGTTTGAGCTCAGTAAGCCTCTGTTGTATGGCCTATTTTCTAGCTCTTGGCTTGCTTTTGTAGTTCATCTTGAAATTCTCCATGCTCTTCTGGAAGTGTATGCATTGCAATTCACACTGTATTTTACTGCCTTAAGGAACAACATCAGTGATTCAAACCAAAGGTCAGTCTATCCCACCGTCTTTTCCAGGAGCCAGCGCTGGATGCCAGGGAAGTGTGTAAGGACAGAGCACGCTTATAGCAACAATTCCTCCAGATACACGCTTCTCTAGCCTCTACAGGTGTGTACCTCTGGCATTTCTGAGCTAGAGACAGTGGTTTTAGTCAAACTAATGAAAGAAGAATCTAGTTATTCTTTGAACTTTTAGTCTGCATAATATCTCATAGCAAGACGTTTCCCAGCTTAACTATGTGGTCTGTGAAAAAGTATTTGTTAATTGCTAATATCAGTTGATGCCCTGCAGTCTTTGTATTAGAAGGGACAGTGGATTATTATTATTAGAAGGGACTCTGGATTTAATAGCTCTTTATTGCACCCATCCTTGTTTGTGTCTTCCATACTAAAAAATGCTGATCTATTTAATTGTGATCTAACATACATTGTTTGCAACATCAAAATCATGCATCCTTATCCAATAGAAACAGTGCTGAGCAGCACCCTGGAGTTGCTTTACCTTCTCTATTACAGAATTGAATGGGTATTATTGAGCCCGTTGAGTTGTTGTCTTCCAGGACTGCCTCCCATCTTGCAGGTTAAGCATATGTTTTCACTTGTTCCTGTGGCAACTGAGAACACAGTTGGAAAACTCTAGAACCTCTGTTCATCCAGGTGAGTCAGTGCACAGGGTCAGACTAGGCAGAAGGGGAAACTTCAGGAGGGATTTTGTGACATGCACTAGAAGGGAACTGGCCTCAGTGACTTCGGAGGTGGGGTTTTTTGTTTGTTTTTGGTTTTGTGTGTTGTTGTTTTTTAATGTGTTCAGATTACTTTGTACTCTTTTGTATTCAGATATAATCTGTTGGATGTTGCCTGTTCAATTCTGTGCAGTTTGTAGCAGTAGCCTGTCTCTGTAATTTATAATCCTTCTAAGATCTTTTGTGTTTGAGAAGCAGGCCTGCAGCAGGATGTGCTCTGCAGCTTGCCTCAGTAGCTATGGTGAGGGGAAAAAGCTCTAAGGCCTTTTTGTGCAACTGGGGAAGCCTGCGCCCAAGTATTCCTTACACTGATGTTGGCAGCAGAAGCATGCAAGTCCCTCATCTCCACACTTGACTAAGGGCTTTTGCTCAGCAAAGGGAAATATCAAAAGCTGTTGAGCACCAAGGCAATTTTCCACTCCCTACACTGGTACCTTGCTAAAATTCAGCCCTGGATCAGTGGATCTGCCCTAATTATTTGGACTCCCCAGTTCAAGATTTTGAGCTACTTGATGCAGATGAAGGACAGTAAGTGACAGTAACCCACTGAGACTTGGTTGAAACCAAATTCCCATTTTTTCTTAGAACATTTAGTCCTAACACAAGTGAGATGTCATTTGTCAGTTATGCTAGTCATAAGCAATGCCCGGAGTAAATTGAGGAGTGGAGCTGAGCCAGACAGAACTGGTCTTTTTGATCTTTTCTTGCTCTTTTATATACAGAAAGGCATGAGACCTCATGGGTGTCCAGTCTAGTCCTGTGCTGCTATATGGTCCCTTCATCTGACCAATGGCAAATACATAAAAGGTGTCCATTTAAAAAAAAAAAAAAAAAAGGAACTGTCTGAACATGGGTTAAGTCACAAAACTTGACAGCTCATCTCCACCTTCCTAACAATTTTGTCACTAATATTCATTGAAGCATAGAATTGAAATGTCTTCTCTTATCACTTAACCTGTTCTTTGGTGGTATACACTTTTTAAAAAAATCACAGCACTGTTGTCGTTTAGATCAGTGCTGCTATTCTAAGCCTGGCAAGTGTTGTTTTTCTGTGTCTGAAAAATGAATCTGCAGAATCTGAATATAACCTCATGATTCATTACTTCATGCACTTTTCAGTTTGAGACATGAAGTGCTGCATTTCATGGAAACTGGACCTCACTGCCAAGTAACAAAGTTTGAACTTGTTCTCCTTGTGGCATTAATTGCTAATTTACAGCTTCTGTGGAAGAGCAGGTAGAATGGTGCAGGCACAAGATTCACCAGCAGAAATTACCCAGTCTCTGTAGTTATGCAGTTAACAATGACTCTGTAGTGCTACTGCTAGCGTGACCCTTTCAGCATTTTTTAAAGTTATTTTGGCATTTCTTGTAGTAGGCCATTCTATCTTCAAGACACTCTTGACAGATACTCATTAAAGACTGATCTTTAGAGATGAAGCTTTGTAGTTAAATACTAGGTTTCAGTAGAGTTATGGCTAAACCATGGGAGGTTTTGTTGGTATTTCTCCCCATCACCCACATGTATCCCAGGCTGTTTTTGAGTCCCAGAGAGGAAGGGGAAGTGAACACTCTTGCTAATTGAAGTGCTGCTGCCTTCCCAGTGAGTGCCATTTCAGAGAGTAAATATGTAGAAGTCCTAAGTTTGTTTAAAACAGAAATACAGCTCCTTAGGTTGATGCCTATCTTCAGTCCCCACTGGTCAGCTGTCTTAAATGATAACCTTCTACTTCAACAATAGATTTAGTAGCAGCCTTTTGGTTATTAGTATACCACAGTACTTTTATAAAAGAAGTCTGCCTATGCTCTGCCGATGCTTTTTAGGGAAGGGGAAGCACAGCATCATTTTTCAGGGCATGTTTGTCTGTATGTTACCACGTCAGCTGCTTTGTGCAGTGGTACAGGGTAGGCATTCCACTTGCTGCTCTCCCAACAGAGCTGTTGATTTTCATAAATATATTTTGCAAGTGCTTTACCAGTCTGGTTTTATGAAGTAATGTGTAGAGGGTTCCCTCTATAAGCTCTGAGCATTTTCCAAACCAAATACTTTGGAAACTACCTTTGGCAAACCCTAATTCTGAACAAAGCAGGTGCAGCAAACATTTTTAATCTGTTGCCTTTAGTTAGAGCTTAATTTCTTAGTGCTGCGTATTTCCACCAGACATAGCAGTGCTCCTTGCTCTACCATCTAGATGTGATTGAGTGGTGCTGCTTTTGTAACTGTATCTGAGGTAGCTCTGTTTCATTTGGCATTAACCTCCTGGGCCTCCTGGGCCATTGTTGTCTGTGTTGTTAGAGTAATGGAGGCTCTGATGGCAGAGCCTCATAGAAGACCCCATGAAACAGCATGGCATGCAGGCACACGGTGCTACAGTGAGCTCTGCCTCAGGGGTGTGAAAGTCCAGTTAGGAGACAGGACAGTAGATGGATACAGATGAACCTGTATGTATGGCATGAGATAACACAGAGACAGAATGATTGCCAGGAATATCACTGGTTACAGCATAATCTCTGCTTGACTCCAGAAGAGATCTGACTGGAAAAGAAGGATTTGGAGGCCTGTGTCTTGCTGAATGTGCTATGGAAGAGCCTCTGCCTTAGCCTGGGGCACTGCATGGGAAAAAATGTGAAGGAGCTTGTGTGAAAATATGATGTGTGGGTGATGAAGCATTGCTGGTGCCTGGAGAGAGTCAGCACCTCAGTAGAATGTCGTATATCAGGGAGAAGTGTGAGTCTTTCAAACAGAAAAATAGTGCAGTCTGTTGTCTTGGAGAGCATGGGGTAATAGCTGGGCAGCCCTCACTGTATGGCCAGGCTTCAGCAATTTAGTATTACGTGTCTTCACAGCCCTGCCTGGCAAGGACATGCTTTTATTCTGTTGTGCATTAATATAACCCAAAGAGCATTTCCAAGATGCTTCTCAAATCTTTTTAAGATACCTGCTTTTGAGGCTCCACAGCATTCAGAATGTTAAATGCTGAAAGAAGCTTAAAGGAACAAGGAGTTTTATCACGTGAATATTCACTTTTAAAATAAAATAACACAGATACTACTGGAAGGAAAGGGGAAGAAAAAAAGGCAGCACATTCTCAGCCAAATTACTGGCACAGATTCACTAGTTACAAGTAAGGAAGGTCCTGAAGTGTAATGGAGTGAATCACTTATGACCAGCTTTATGGTGGTGTAATCTGACATTTACTTTCAATGGTAAATACAGAAAATTATAGTGAAATGTTGAAGATGTGATGTATCATAAAAGTTACAGCCTCCTCATCAAGTTTATAATGCTTTGGGAGATACAGGGTCTTGGTTGCTTCCTGGAATAGTTAAGGCATTTGAAATTTAGACACTGAAATGTAAACTAGTCCTTTGCTACCTTTAGGTTTGAGATGGTCAAATATCAGCATAATTACGCAGCCGACCAGTTCTGCTTGAGTGCCAATTGCCCACAATTGGCTGTGCATCAGTTGGTCATGAGCTGCAGGTTTCCACGGAAACTGCATGTACCACTACCTGTGAATAATTGAGAATGGCAGCTGTAATGAGAGAATTTGGGGCAAATTGTGTAAATATTCGTAACTAGATTATAGTGGTAAAATATTTTCACTCTAGATGAAGATTTAACTTCCAGGCTTGAGGAGATTAAGTTGAAGAGGACCAGGGAAGAATCCATCCTTGTGAAATCTGGGGATGAGTGCTTTAAAACCCCTTACAAATTTCTGGAATTTTAGAGCAGGGTTTGGGAAAGTTGTATTCCCTGTGCTGCTTCAAGGGTCTAATATCTTTTGTATTTTTATTTTTGGGGGTGAGTAATTGAAAGGCAAAAAGCTCTGAATTTGTAGCAGCTGTGTTGGCTGGGAAGTAACTGCTCAGGACCCCACTGCTTCAGGGCAGGTGCCTTGTTGTCCTACTTGCAAAGACATGTGAGGATACACCAGAGTTTTGGAATAAAATAGCCGGGTAGCATCTGCCAAGTCTCCCTTGTTTTTCATCTTCATCTTACGTATTTATTTTTTTAAAAAGTTAGATGCAATAGCTTAATATTCAGAGCACTCCTGAGCTCTGCAGTGTGATCTGCATAATCTGAAGGAGAGATGCTACAAGCTAGCTTTCCATAAAGACAGCTTTGTGTGTGATAGAGAGGAAAAGCCAGCTGGATGTAACAGGATTCACTGTGATTGCTGCTCAGATACTGTAGATGTGTATTTATGTTGGGTTGAAGTGACCTGAAGAATTCCCATTGCCCATCTCAGGGCATACTGTCTCTTACACTGAGCTTGCAGAAGAAATGTGTGCAGTCGTGCCAGCAGAAGATATGTGCGTTTTGTATTAGCCTAAGGTTAAAGAGAAATGGTGACTGTTTTGTGTGCTGCAGCTAATGAAAAGGTTTAGGCTAAGGCATCATAGTTAATTTTATACAAAATTAACTTGTCTTTGAAACTTGTTTTGTTTTATTTTTTGCCAGCAACAGTTTCTCACCACTGGTAAAGCAGTAGGGTATGTCTATTTTCATGTGAGCCCAGAGCAAGCCAGGGGGTTGGCATTACCTGGAAGAATGTCGTCTTCATCTGGGAAGCTTAAAAAGGCAGCGCTCGACTCCCAGTTGTTCTCATTGCCTCTCAAACCACAAAAAGACCTGGGAAGTAGCTGCTTGTGGAGTTTAGAGAGAGAATGTTAATTGGTGTAACTGAGCTTTCCTCCTCGAAAGTAGTGAACTCCAAAAACTCTCAAATCATGAATGTTGCTAGGTTAATTAGATGGTTAAATTTAGCAAAGCCTCAACCATGCCTTGCTGAATAAAATAGAGCTCCCATTTGTTATTTAAATGTCTGTTGCAACATGAGGCAGTAACTTAGGGTGGGCTACCTTGCAAGCCAGGCAATCTAGTAAACAGTTATTATTGACTGGAGAGATGGAGCTTGTCATGAATTGCATCTGCACCGATGCTGTCAGTTAATTTTGAGCCAGATAGCTGTAACCAGCTTTCATTCCACTAGCAAATACCTGGGGATATATGGGACTATGTACTAGCAGTGCTTGGCTGAAGAGGAATTAGTTTTGTCTTACAGTCAGTGATCCACAGCATCCAGCAGCCTTATTAATTAAAACCAGATCAGGTCATAAGACTCTGATCTGTGTATGTAAAAAGGAGGTACCTTAAACTTTATATTTTGCTTAAAAAACAAAACAAAAACAAAAACAAAAAAACCCCCACACCTCATCAAATAAATGTTCTGCTGATTACTGAAATATTTAATAATAAAGAAGGTTTAAATGGGAGGAAATACTCTTGCTCAGGTTTCCCTCTGCTCATGATGCCAGAACCTTGTCAGAGTGAAATATGTAACACCAGCTGAATGGCTGAGCAGCTTCCATCTGCTTCAGGATCTCTCGAAGATAATCATGAATGATGAAAATTGTTTCTTCATTTTTGACCTCTAACCAACCTGTTAGCCTTATGTCTATAAAACAAGGGATGTCTCCAGACTGGACATAAATTGTAATGCCAGTGTAGATCACAACTCTTCTATCAATATTTGAACTGGAAAGAGCTTATATCAGTATAGAAGCAGTTTATTGTATTCACAAGAAGAACTCCATACCCTTAAGACTCATTAATTTGACAGAACCCTAATAGCAGCTTGCAAATCTTACTGCCATTTCTTTCAAGAAGTGAGGTCCTTCAGGATATGCTGTCCCACGACTAGAGGAACCATCAGCAATGTTCATTGCTCATGCATGCTGTCTTTCTGCAAAACAGGACATTTATTCTTTGCTTCTACAAGGATTGGTTTCGTGCATGCAACAGTAATATGCCACTGGTCCATCTTTACTCATCTCTGTGCCTGCCAAATGTCCTCTCCCAACAGTCTCTGTCTCATCTGTATAACACTGGGCATTTTACTGCCATTGTGAGTTTTCTAAGTCCTTTGGCTTTTTTTTTCATGTTATTCTTTCAGCCACATTCTTCCTGTGTACTGTCTCCTTGCTTGCACCTTCACTGCGTTGGAAATGGGCTTCCTGCATTCATCAGTTGGTCCTTATTCCCAAGTGTCCTGTTCCTTCCTTTCCCCTTCGTGCTGTAGTGATAACCCAATGCTGATGCTTAGCCAACCATATAAAATTATACATTATCTTACACCCCTCCTTTCCCCAAGTTCTGTTTTTAATTTTGCTGCACGATCTCTGTGCTTTGGTCTGCAAGCACCTTGAGGAGGAGGAATGCTTCATGTTTAACTCTGTAAAGCCCTGTGCAAACTGCTGGTAAGGGGTATAACAGCACGGACTGTCACTCTGGAGTCACACATCTGTGCAGAAATGCTTGCTCAGAGCAAAGCAATGCTTGTACTAACTCCTACCTTTTCCGCAAGGATGAGTCTTGTAGCTTTTTGGAGATTTATATCATCTCACAGAAGTTTTGCTACCCTGTAGAGCAAATGCAGCATTCCCACAGCTGGTTAGCACAGCCAAGGCAGCCTGCCTGTCCAGCGCTGCCAAGCCCCTTGTGTTGTCTGAGTTCAGCGTGGATATTTACATGCATCTCCACCTAACTGTCAGTCCTTGCTGAATGTCATTCATCTGTCATTTTGGCTGCCACACACTCTTGTCTCATTTGCTTACATTCCTTAAACTCTCACTGCAATAACTCTCAAGGGATAATAATAATAATAATAACAATAATAATAATAATAATAATAATAATAATAATAATAATAATGGTGATGATGATAATAATAATGGTGATGATGATGATTATGATAAAAGAGTGTTGGGTCTAAACATTGTTGGGAAAATGTTAAAGATTGGCAGCCTACTGAGGGAGGCTGCTGGCTTAAGAAGGATTTAGAGGGCCTTAAATAGCACAGGTCATATTGGCTGTGGAAGAGGAAAAAAACCCAAGAAATATGTTTTCAGTAGATGGAGAAGTCCCTGGAAAACTGAGTATTTCAGCACAGCAGTCATTGAACTACACATGAACCTGAAAAAGCTGAACTGGAATACACAAACATTGTCCTTTCTGTGTTTCTTCACAGCTAACACATTCATCTGGGCCTTGGTTTTAGTATGGAATGAAAGGAGGATGCATTGCTTTAGTTGCAGATTGTCTTTTGGAGAAAGCCAGGCAGTTAGGACGCAGCCCCCACCTTGAAGAATCCGATTGGCCCATTACAAAATTTCAAATGCGGTTGGCCATATCTCTGGAAGTCTTCCACTGCCACACTGTGAACCTTCAGGAGACTCCAGAGAGAAGTTGTTTAAAACTCAGTTTAAACTAGCATGTTAATACAAAGGAAGATAAACACCTTCCCTATCTGTAATATTATAAAGAAGGCTCAAATCTTTGAGGCACTGCAGAGTTTCAGTGACTGAGGAAGGAAAGGATGGATGAGGCACAGGCTGGTATTAGGACTCACCTTTGGTGCTTCTTGTTTCTTATTTTGTGTGGGTTAGAGATTCATTATCCTGAGCTCTCTGTCTTTGCAGTTGGGTTTCAGAAGGAGCTGCTGTCCTGAAGATGCCTTTTGTATGGCTTGGAGATCTCACTGTTGGAATGTTTTTTGTGGGAAACATGAGGAGTGAGTGGTTCATTTGAAAAGCATGTTTGCTTGGTGGTCTGTCTTTGGTAATTATTTGTGCTGACAACACAGCCATTGGCTGCAGCAGCCTGCATGCCGCAAGCTGGGTTTGTAGACTGCAGTGCTGCTGGACTCCTACCAGAGTGATGTTTGTTCACCTGTAGCAACAAAGTGAAAATGTGTTTATAATCCTTGCCATGTCCCTGCAGAGCTGTCTCATCCATGCACCTTCGGGGCTTATGTGAAGAGATGCCTTTGCTCCCTTTCCAGCACCAAGTAGCAGGGGAGGGGTTGTCCATTGCCTGACTGAATTTCTCTCCCTCCTTTGCATTGCATCCCTCAGGAGCATCTTTCATAACAGTCGTGGTAGCCTCTGCTCCCTTGAAAAAGAGCAGAGTCTTGTGGGGCACTGGCTATGTTCTGGGTCACTGAGTTAGTGCCCATAACAAGACAATTCGCGTGGATTTGCTGACTGGTGGGGATAGAGGCCAAGTGTGCCTGTTACAGTGTACATCCTAATGGTGTTGTCCCTGTTAAAGGAAGCGATGAGCATTTCCCTGCCGTGTCCCCAGGATGTGTGCTAGTCCAGCCCCTAGGAGCTTGTGTTCTTTGATCTGCTGCAACACATCTGCTCAGAAGGATTAGCAGAAACCTCCCTTCTCAGCAGCTTACAGTTGTCATATTACCGACACCTGTATTTTGGTATTTGCAAGCTAAGCCTGTACACTTAAACAAATAAGCAAGCTCAGTTCTACATGGGTAAAATTGTAGGATGAGCCTGCTTTAATTAGAGCTGGTGAGACTCCTCAACACTCCTGCTGTTTGCTATCATAAACATCTTGCATATGTTTGCAGTACAGTGAAAAAGACAGACTTATGGGGCAGGTGTTTCTTTTAAAGCAACAAATCAACTTCCAGATAGATGAAAAATCCACAGTTGCTTTCAGAACAGGTAGAGGATACAGAAGGAAATGCTGTTGCCAAACATCTGGTGCATGGTCTGCAAACCTCATGGGAGGAGAGTGGGGAATACCTGCAGTTGTGGGTCTCCTAGGCTGTTTGTCTCTGGAGTCCAGACTGTTCCCTGGGGGTTACTTGGTAAGCAGCTTTTCTAGCAGGTTTCAAAGCAAACAGAGCTCAGTGCCTGGAATTCTCTTTCAGGATCAGCCTAAACTTTTCCTATGGATAAATCAGGGTACTTAATATTTTTCAGATCCATTGATTCATAAATCAAACTGGGAAACTCCCGTACTGCTTCTGTAGGTACTTCTATAGCTTCTAGAGGTATGTTGGTAATAAAAGGAGGACTAGGAAAAATGTGAGCCCTCTCCAGAAGGAGTTCTGGTTACCTGGGATATGGAGATGGCCAAATTACTCAGTGACTTCTTTACCTCAGTCTTCAACGACAAGGGCTCCAGCCACACCAGCTAAGATGCAGAAGGAAAAGGCAGGGACTTGGAGAATGAAGAACCGTCCATTGTAGGGGAAAATCAGATTCAAGACCATCTAAAGAACTTGAAGATGCGCAAGTCCATGGGATCTGATGAGATGCATCTACAGGTCCTAAGGGAACTAGCGGATGAAGTGGCTAAGCCACTATCCATCAAATTTGAGAAGCTGTGACAGTCCAGTGAATTTCCCGCTGACTGGAAAAGGAGAAGCATAACCACCATTTTTTAAAGGGGAAAAAAGAAGACCTAGGGAACTACAGGCCAGTCAGTCTCACCTCTGTGCCCAGCAAGATCATGGAGTGGATCGTTATGGAAACTCTGTTAGGACACATGGAAAATAAGGAGGTGATCGGTGACAGCCAACATTGCTTCCCTGAGGGCAAACTGTGTGGCCTTCTATGACAGGGTTACAGCGCTGGTAGGTAAGGGAAGAGCAACTGACGTCATCTGCCTGGACCTGTGCAAAGCATTTGATACTGTCCAACATGACATCCTTGTCTCTAAATTGGAGAGACATGGATTTGATGGATGGACCACTAGATGGGTAAGGAATTCGCACTCAAAGAGTTGTGGTCAACAGCTCGATGTCCAAGTGGAGAGCAGTGGTGAGTGGCATTACTCAGGGGTCAGTGTTGGGACCAGTGCTGTTTAGCATCTTTGTTGGTGACATGGACAGTGGGATCAAGTGCACCTTCAGCAAGTTTGATGATGACACCAAGCTGTGTGGTGTGGTTGACATGCTGGAGGGAAGGGATGCCATCCAGAGGGACCTGGACAGTCTTGAGAGGTGGGCCCATGTGAACTTCATGAAATTCAGCAAGGCCAAGTGCAAGGTCCTGCACATGGGTTGAATCAATCCCAAGCACGAATGCAGGCTGGGTGATGAGTGGATGGAGAACAGCCCTATGGAGAAGGACTTGGGGGTATTGGTGGATGAAAAACTGACTATGAGCCAGCCATGTGTGCTCGCAGCCCAGAAAGCCAACTGCATCCTGAGCTGCATCAAGAGAAGTGTGGCCAGCAGGTTGAGGGAGGTGATTCTCCCTGTCTACTCTGCTCTCATGAGACCACACCTGGAGTACTACGTCCAGCTCTGGGACCCACAACATAAGAAGGGCATGGACCTGACCAAGAGGATCCAGAGGAAGCCACAAAGATGATTGGAGGACTGGAGCACCTCCTTTAGGAGGGCAGGCTGAGAGAGTTGGGGTTGTTCAGCCTGGAGAAGAGAAGGTTCCGGGGAGGCCTTATAGTGGCCTTCCAGTACTTACAGTGGGCTACAGGAAAGATGGGGAGGGTCTCTTTATCAGCAAGTGTAGGGATAGGACAAGGGATAACAGTTTTAAACTGAAAGAATGTAGATTTAGTTTGGATATAAGGATGAAATTCTTTACTGTGAGAATGGTGAGACCTTGGAACAGGTTGCCCAGAGAAGCTGTGGCTGCCCCCTCCCTGGAAGGGTTCAAGGCCAGGTTGGACGGGGCTCTGAGCAGCCTGATCTAGTGGAAGGTGTCCCTGCCCATGGCAGGAGGGCTGGAACTAGATGATCTTTAAGATCCTTTCCAACCCAAACCATTCTATGATGCTAAATAAAGAATATTTGAAATAAATCATGTGTATCATAGTTTCACAGTCCCCAAAGCAATGATCCTGTACTGTACAAGCTCTCTACCTGGATTTAGTCTCTTTTGCTGGCAGCAGGAGCCAGTGATACCTGCCAGTCAGAACAGTGAGCTCGGTTTTTTACCTCAAAACAAAAATAAAATATAACCTCTTTATTCCCTCCTGTTTCACTTGGTCTACATGAAAGCTTCATTGGCTACTTCTTCCTTCAGACTTGTCAGCTTTCTCCCTAAATGAATCAACCTACTTTACCTTATTAGGTAGTAGGTTTCTTCAGTCTTAATTTCTACGCTTGTCACTTTTATTAAGCCCCTTGGTTGCATGTTGCTCAATGTGAGTGGAGTCCTGCTTTTCCAAATACTTCTGTTGAATTAGTGAACTATTTCTGTGCTCCTTCCTGAACTGACTTAGCTTTTCTTTCCTGAAATCCAGTACTGCTGCTCTGCTGAATTTGGAGATTATAAAAATCAGAAAGCTGTGATCTCTCATACAGGCTTGCTCTGGATTAATTCCTGTTTGAACTTGAAAAGATATTTTAGAAAAGCATTCCATCTTAACTTGCCAGTTGTCAGCAATGTGCAGTCCTCCACAGTTTATGGTATATTGTTTCAGTTGTTAATTAACCTCTCTGTTAAAAGTTCTGCCTTTCAGCTTTTCCCTTTTATCTATTAAGATTCTTTAGACTCTAATTAAATTTCTGTTTCTGTGATGGCATTTAGTTACTTAGATCTGGTTACCTTTCAGTCTTCTCTGACAAGGTAAACAGATTGAGACCCTGGAACCTCTCTCTGAAATGATGTGTTTGTCCATCCTTAAACCATTCCTACAGCTCTGGACATAATTGGTGTCACAAGTGTCTTTCTAGGGGAAGTACCAACTGTGGAGGTAGTGCAGTCTGCCCTCTCTTTGCCAGTGTCTCTGTGCTGCCCAGGGCTGTCACCTGTGGTTTGCTTTCTTACAGACCTGGTTACAGCATTATGCTGTAAGGACATAGCTCCCTTACACAGACAGGCTGTTCAGACACAAAGTCTGTAGAAAGAGGTAACATTTTTATTAGACTAGATAACACAGATGGAAAAAATGAATGAGAAACCTTTCATCAAATAAGATCCTCCTCCACCCCCACAAACTTAGATTTCCTTGCATCTTTTGAGCTGCCTGGTGATCAGGACTGTTGCCAAATACTTTGACCTTCATTTTCAGTCTTTATCCTATCCTTTCTCTGTAGGATTCTTCTGGCCTCACCTTTAGCCTGACAACAAGGCTCATCATGTCAGGCTTTCACTTTATTTAAGGGATCACAGTGTTTCTTCTGCAGGATAGCAGTTCTCCCTGCCTTGAAAATTTTATAGTTGACATTTACCCCAAGCACCACAGAAGTAGACTCAAGGTCTCCTTTTAAAATGGGAACTGAACATGCATAGCACAACCACACAAAAAGACCCTTATCTCTTAGTTGGTTTTTCATTACCTCCCGTGGCTCTAATCTGATTGCTTTGCATATATTAATGAAGAAGGAAGTAAAATATTTGTAATAAGTGCATGACATTTTGGGATTTATTTATTTATTTATTTTTCCAAAAAGGCATGCTCCAGTATTTATTCCTTTAGGCAATCTTGAGATACTGGTGGTAACTCCTTAGTTGTTCTTGGGGCCATAATCATGATTCAATGAGATGATGTAATGAATTCCATTCCCCACTGGCTATTCTTTTTCCAGGAATACCAGTATTTGGGCTGTGACTTTGGTTTGTGGCGTTGTTCAGCACTTTGTAAATGTACAGAAGAGAAGCCAGCTTGCCCAGGTGTGTTTCAGACCCCTTCATCACAGAAAGTGCTTTTGGAATGGAGGACTGAAAGGAAGGGCTTCAGACCAAACACCCCTCCACCACACCCTAGAGACTCACCTCTGACTGATACTGAAACATATACTTGAAAAATCTTGATCTTGCTTGCTTATTTACAGAAAATGCAAGAAAAAAGCATATGGTGTTCCATCATACACAGTGAGAGAAGGATCCAGGCCTTCCGTTTCTGGTCTTCAGGAACACCAATATCTGTTTTTCAAATGGTTGAAGGGAAAGTCTAGATAATATAAGAAAGCAGATTCAGTTTAGGGAAGAACAGATGCTTGCACTGAAAATGTGACTGGTTTTCACGTTATCCAGGGCTGTCAGTGGGTGTTGAATATTTATATACTGTAGGGAAAAGGTGATGAACTACATACTAGCTTTTTCTGCAGGAGTGAAAAAGCCAAGAATTCTCAGATGAAGCTTTCTGTTAGTTGTTTTCAGTGCATGAATAGCAGGGATCATGTGAAAGAGTTTGTGGGTGATGAGAGAAAACTCCCCTGGGTTATCTAGTGAGAGGTGGGGGCAATTCTTACTTCTCAGCATGTGCTTGGCTTGACAGTGAAAATAAATAAGAGGGACCTAGGAATGAGAGTTGTTCTATTTCTGAAGGGAAGGCTCTGGAAGTGTTTTATATTTTCTTTACAGTCTATAGAAGCTGACAGCCTCTGATTTTAACCTCTAAACAGCTGTAAATGCCGCAATGTATTCAAAAGGCACAGTGATCATTGGGTCACTGATTGCCTATGGAAATGTGCCTGTGTCAGCCACCTTCTTGCTATCCTGGAAAATCAAAATACAGCTTGAAATATTGTTGAGTCCTCTGTCCCTTCTCTCTCCCAATGGTGATAAGTGTAGAGATATTGAAGTGAAAACATCCATGACTTCCTTCTATAATAGGTGAGAGCCTGAGCAGATGGAATATTTTTACCAGGGGCCAGGTCAGGACATTCTTTTCACAGTAGGTGTGTACTAGAACAGGTCTCTGTTGACATGATTTTATTGTCCCTTGGAGGCAGTTTCTCTGTGATGAGTTGGGCTGTTGTAAGCTTTCCCTCCTTGGGAGGAAGGACGTGATAATGTGCGTGCAGGCATGTAGTCTCTCTAGAAGCTGCCTCACTGCCATGGTGGTGCTGCTCACCTATCCCCTTCTTTTGATTGTTACCTTGTTTTCTTGAAGACTTATCCATAGATGTTTTGGAGTCTCACAAGAAAGAGAGTGTGGTACCTCAAGGTGCAGGAAGATGAAGTAATATGTCTAAGCTCTTCCAGTGGTGCAGAAAACAAACTGCTTGTGAGAAGAAGCCGGTAATAGCAAGTGATGTTTCTTCTGGAAATGAAGCATTAGACTACATGATGTACTTGCATCTCTGTCAGTCCTGTCCCTGGCTATTTTGGAGATGGGGAGTCTGACAGCAGTGCCAGAGTGGGGCAAGGTAAAGCTGTGGAGGGCAATGCAGGGCTTGTCACACTGGTTAGGTGTGGTTATGTGGTTGGACACACGCAGCTTGAGCTGCCTGTGCATGACCGAGGGAATGAGGTGGTCTGTGCCACGAGAGACCTGGTGTGGCTCAGGAGTGTGCAGCTGAGGGGTTTCTCTGCAGGAACACTGGAGATGGATGTGGTCTGGGGGGCTGTGGATCCAGGTAGTATATGTACTGTCAGCCTGAAGGCTAACGTGAGCGCATGTGTGTATTTTAGAAATATCCTAGGACACTTAATGAGGGCAAAAGTAAAGTTGATGCCTGTGTTCATTAACTTTGTTCATTTGCAAGCTTGAGTTGCTCTGAACTAGGTATTCTGGAAAGGACCACATTGTCACCAGCCAGTCTACATTAACTGTATATTAATACAGCTTTATCACTGATCAGCCTGTTTTAAGCAAAAGGCTGTTTCTAGGAATTATCATCAGTTCCTTGGCTCAGTGAGCTCTCAAGGCCTTGCCCAGCATTGCTCTGTGGGTTAGGGAGGGCTTGGGAGGAAACCGATTTGATCGCTGAGTAGAAGGGAAGGCTGCTGCGTGTTTCACTCTCATATTCTCCGCTACAGTGAAAGAGGGATTATGGCTGTGCTTTCAGCCATCTGAAAGTTGTTGACAGGGACAGCAAGGAATCTCAGATGCTATCTGTATTCCTGAATCTCAGTTGTTTCATTCAGTTCCAGCTACAATAAGTTTCAAGGAGGAGAGGAAAAAAAAATGACGTGTCTATTCCCTCTATTCCATTTCAATGCGTTTTGGGCAGCTCACTGCCCTTCTCGGTCCATTGAGCCATTAGCATTTTCAGTGCTCATCTTTTGGAGGGCGGGGGGAGGAAGAGTTGCCCAGAAGCCCCAGTGCTGTGTGCCTTTCATGGGCGCAGCCTCAGGGAGGCTCATACGCAGATGTGTTTCATACTTCCCATAGCAGGAATGGTAGTTGGGTTTGCTCCCCTCCATTTCTGTGGGAGGCAGGAAGAGGGACTCCACCCATGCTATGGGGCAGGGAGGTCTGTCTTTCCCTGAAGATTAGGATTCTGAAGGACCCAGCACCCCAAGGGAGATGAGCCGTACTCACATCCCCAGGTCTCTGGAGCAGGAGGTGGTAGGGCCATGAGGGATCCTCGTTCAGGTGGGAGTGATGCACACACAAATGTGGAAGATGGGCAAACGGGACCATACTGAACTCTGCTGGTTTGTTTATTCTCAAATTCTACCTTGACCAGCATTCAGATAGATGGAGGTGGGAGTGTTTATCATGGACTTGCATGTCGCTCCACTCAGGTGGGAAGAGGCCAAGTAGAAGACCACCTTTGGCATGTGCCTATGTAGTACAATCCCTTTGGCACCAGGGATGCATGGCCAACTGCTGCCCAGCAGAGCAAAGTCACACTCCTGTGCTGCCCCAAGCTGGTTAGCAGTGCTGCACCCAGAGCCAGCCTGATTTCCCTGCTCACGGTTCTGAATAATACTTGATGAATGAAGGGGTATTGGCTGCTTCATAAGTGTTTGCCTGAAGAAGTGTTAGGTTCATGAAATAGGTGGGATAAACTCAGAGTAACGGGTGCTGTTTGAGGCGTAATAAGAGCTGCAATCGCATTCCCTCGTCTTTGACAATCTCCTAGTATTTTTATGAAACCTTAACAAAAGCCGCTTTAGGAGCTTCCGCCTTGGGAATCTTTTGCCTGAAGGGCACCAGATTTGGACTGTAAATCTTAATCTTCATTTCATGAGGCACCTGCTCGTTTTTAGACTGTGACTATTTTAGAACACTCGGAGCTTACTTTAAGCCAAGATCCTTCCAAGAAAGATTTTTAACTCTGGCAGAAGCTGTACACAGTTGTAATATTTTTCCTTTGGGAAAGTTGGCACTGATCATTTATGTTCTGAGAAAGGACTGGTTTTCATTTTACAAAAGAAAGGGAATTAAACCCCAGGTTAGGAAGAGTGAGAATAAAGAATTCCCCTGCTTTTATTTGTACAGGCCACGTACTTCCTTACACAACCCCAGTGGCATGGAAACCCCATGGTGACCCTGTCATTGTGTAGCACAGAATGGAGATTAATCTGGAGAGCAGTAGGTAATGAAATGAGTAGTTTTAGCTTTTTTCATTGTGTTAGCAGTGAGGATATTAAGGGCTCTAAGTGAGAGAAATACACTTACTACTGTTTTGGGGAGTGTTTATCTGAAGAGTGAGTTTAAAACATCATTATACAGAAGTCTACAACCTCTTCTATTTGTGTTTATATTTTTGGTCAAAGACCAAGAGGTAGGAAATACTATTTATCAGAGAGAACTGCAGGTGTTTAAGGCTGTGGTATTAACTCCATCAATTAAGATGGCAAAGGACAGAAGAGGGGTTTTCCAGTACATTTTACTATTCTGCTTCCTTTTGCATGCTTTTGTGTTCCTTAATCTCTTTGTACCTGGGTTTCCTACCTGTAAATGGGAGTGAAGATTCCTGCTAAATGTTCTGGTTTCCTGATGAGACAATAAGAACAGACAAGTTAGAGCTGGTTATTACTGGCTAGCAGCAAGTTGGAGGCCATAATTTGCAAAGAAAAAAATGCTTGACTATTGTATTAGCTATGTTGTTAAATTGGCCTCATAGGGCTTCCTAAGAATTAAAAAAGAGATCTCTGATACTGACATAGGACAAACACACTAATGCCTTTGGAGCAGACACTGCACCGAAGTTTTTGGTGCTGTTTTAAGGCAAGGTTGGTGGCTACATAGCAAAGTAGCCCTGCTTTACCCAGGGAGCAGCTGCCTGTGGAAACAGCACTCACTAGAGATCTTGGAGACTGAGCAGGCTGTGCTTGGACTCCTGGCACAGTGAGGTGCCTTCTGGACAAGATCCCAAACTGTCAGTCTCTCTGATGTACATGCCAGAAAAATCTGTGTAAAGGTGTTTAACATCTTAATAACTTATTTTATTAAACCCTATCCTTTTGAGATCTAAATATTGTAAGAGAGAGGATTGTGTTATTCTTATGCTGGCATCTTCTGGGATGACTTTCACATCATATGGAAGTGATGCTTTGAAGCTGGTCCCTTCACTACTTGTTGTCTCTTACAATCTTTCTGTTCTCCCTCAAGCATCTCACACCAATGTCCTTTCTCTGCTCCACTTCCTTTGTAACTGCATGGTTCTGCATCCTGCAGAATCTCAGAACTACCTAGATATATACAGGGGGAAATGATTTCCAGAAATCAAAATTGCTTAAGGTGTCTTTCACAAGCAGAAGCTGCAGGAGGATAGGAGGAACAAAGCTGAGACTCTTCTCAGCCTTGTGTGTGTTTGTTTTCCTCTGTCCCTGGCCCAAGAAAGTGTCTTTCTATTTGGTTATAGACACAGCAACACTTCTGTTGCTGAGCTTTGATAATCAGACAAAGCAGGGACTTGGCACAGCTATCTCTCCTCGTTTTGGTCACTCATTTGGCCTTTCTTTCAGGGCCCATCGTGCTCTGTGGGTGAGGTGGAGATGCTGCTGCTTGCTCGGAATATTGTGCCTCTTACAGTCCTCTCGATCCTGTCCAAGCCTGGCACTACTGTGAGTTGTGATGCACAGTAACATCACTCCCATTTTGCAGGCTCTTTTGGCAAGACCAGCACCTGCTTTTCCTTAAAACAAGGCTGGGAGCAGCGAATGCCAGACCTACAGGAAATTGCTCCTGGACTGGAAACAAAAGCAGAACAGAAGCCTGCCACAACCAGACAGAAAAGTTATTTGAATTAAAGGCACCTGCTATCCCCAGCTGAGCACTAGATACTAGCACACCGTGTCATTTGCTGGGCAGACTGGTACCCACTTCCATTTTCAGGGGATTTGTGCTTCTGCAGCTTTCTCCTTGCTGTCTTGAAGAGCCAGTTTGTAAGTTTAGAGCCCCGGGGTGAGTGGGTAGGAGATATTCTGGGGAGAGGGAAGAAATGGGAGTGTCACATGTGGGAAACAGGAATCCCACCTTTTCCAGGCCTCCCTACATTTTTGTATCATTGGGTAGATGGGGCCAGGTGTGCTTTCTGCGCTCCACACCCCTTCAGGGATTTTATTCTGAGTCTGTTGCATTCTTTATGTTAGTGGCCTGCGGGAAAAACATGACAACCATGGTAAGAAGGAACTGGAGGAAGGAACTGGGATTTACATGACCTTAAAAATAATAATGCCTTCTCTTCTTTTTCATGTTGCCCTGCTTATCGAGGATGTTGGCTCACTCCTTCACAGGGCCTCTGAACAAAATAAATTGTGCCTGTGGCTCTGCATATCTCATCTTGAACAGTTATGCCTGTCTGCGTGTTTGCATAGGTGCCCATCACTTTTCCTGTCTGCCTCTAACATGTGGACAAGAGATTGAAATGCAAAATGTGTGAGCTGTGTCCAGGCCTCCCACTGGCATGCAGGGAGAGCAGTGTGCGTGGTGGATGCGTGTGTGCACACTTGCCCCAAAGGTAGAAGACTCGAATTCATGTTCATGGGTTTGAACTTTATCTTTGAAAGATGTCTTTGGTGGAGTATGATGTGGCTGAACAAAAATGAACTCTTATAAATTGGAGTGCTTATAAAAATTACACATTTATGGAGAAATGCTTCTGTGGCCTTAATTTTATATAGCCCCCTCTGCAGTTAAACACAGTTAAACATGTTTTTGAAGCATCATAAAAGCATCATGTTCACAGTGTTCATGCTTCACATAAAACCACTAGTGTTTAACCTCCTCTTCAATTGCAGAGAGACTGGACAATGAAAACCCGATGCAAACTCAGCTGGGAGAGCCAACATAAGGCTTTACAGCAAAAGGTTAACCAGGCTGTTGGTGCCTCCGTGTGATGAGGGTTCTCTGCTTTAACAGGACATGACAGTCTGTGGATGGCAGCTTAGTTTACCTGCATACTTTAAGAGGACTTCTGCTGCCAAACAGATGCTTTCCTGGGAGGAAAGTGTCAGGTCTGCAGTCCTCATTACTGGTTTGTTATCATAGGACCAGGGCTGGGGGAAACAGGTCAGAAGAGACCTTTAGAGGTCACCTAGCCCAACCCCCTGTTCAAGCCAGGGCCAGCTTCAATTAGTCTGTGATAAGAACTGGCACAAACTAGGTGGTGCATGCAGCCTCCCAGAGCACAGACGCCTGCCAGGAAGGGGTGATACAAGTTCCCCTCTGGACGCTTAATGAATCTTCTGCCTTTTTGCAATTAAGTGCTGGTGCCCGTTCTATCCATGCAGACTCTAAAGAGATCCCAAGAGGTGACTAGGTTAAGGAGACATACTAACAAAAGAAAACCTGAGAGTATAAGAATGGATTTTCTTTTTTCCCCAAAATTTTTTAGAAAAAGAATGCAGTAAGTTAGGATTTAGACATTCTTCATACGCATGAGGTATAAGACAGCTCCTTGCATTTCCAGGGCTGCAGGTGAAGAGTCCTTGTGCAGGTGCTGAGTAGCTGGATCATTTTAGTTTTCCCTCCTGAGGAAGACGTGCCTACCAACCACAAGGACAGACTTTCTGGCAAAGCTTCAAGGCCTGAGCTGGCTGGCCTGGCACTACTCAGGGAAAGCAAACTGCAGGGTGCTTGTGTAAGAGTATAAGAAAAGGATAAGCCCCACTCATCCTCTGTTTCAAATCACTTTTTGAATTCAGTAGGTGAAAATCTTACAGAAACTCTGACCCTTGCCATGTTTGTATTTGGTGCTAATTAGAAATTTTTCCCTAATACTCATTGTGGGTATATCCCCAGATGCAATATCTGAAGCCTGATCTTTAACTACTAAACGTTGTTCCTTGATATCTTTTTCTCATGCCTCCTACTCTGAGGAAGTTGCAGGTAGGCGTATTCTGATTTCAGAGAGATGGAGCCAGTCCACCCTGCAGTTTAATTGGAAAAGGTGGTACTGGTTCCTGGGCTATCTTCACCAGCTATTAAGAGCAGCTTGCACTTCAAGAGGTTTCAGGTGGCAGGCAAGAGTTGATGGTTCCCTTTTGAATTACTTGTGTGTTCAGGTATAAACAAATCATACCTAATTTCTTAAACTTTTCTGCTAATTGGTGATGCTGTAAGAACTAGCTTGTGAAGATAAGTCAGGACTGATTACCTTGGTGCATACAGGACTGTAGATGAAGCATTCCCATTTATTTGGATATTTTGACTTTACATGTGTTTGTTCCCCAAGACTGCTGGAGTACAGATTTCAGCTTTGGAGTGATGGGCAAATGCATTTTTCTTAAACTTCAGATTTATGCAGAGGTAGTGTGGTAGTTTTTTTTGTTGTTGTTGTTGTTTGGTTTATTCAGAATTAACAAAGCAGAGCATAGGAGAGATGATGCTGTCCACCTACAATCCCTTGTCTGTGCACACCTCTCTTCTTTATGGGCAGTCTGAGCTATAGGAAATGGGACTGCAAAATTCAATAAATGTGCATTGCTTTGGGAATATGCACGAATATGATGCAAAGGAAGGAAAGGAGAATTCAAAGACAAATATTCAGTATGATGATAAATCAAAAGACCGCATGTTGTAATTAGGAGTAGCACTTACAGATTTTTCTTGGGGTGTTAATTTCTTCATATCTGAAATAATTAAGTCAAATGATTTTTCTTTTCTCCTTCCCCCCCCCCCCCCCCCCCCCCCCCCCCCCCCCCCTTCCCTAGGGAGAATAGAAGGGTCTGGCTAGTTTGGTCCCACCTATCCTTTATTATTCTACAATCTATTTATAGACTCTGCAGAGGGCAAGGAAGGAGGAAGGCCTTGGAGAAAACACTGGGGCTTAGCCTTGTTTGTTCTACATTGGAAACCATGGCTTTAACCCCTTCCTTGTTCAGCTGCACCAGGAATATCTGAAATCTTTTAGCTTTGGCAAATAAATGAGCGCAACTCTTGCTGTCTGTTCCATAAATAAAATATGCATGTTGTTAACTCTGCATTATTACAGAGTTGCTGCCCTTCAATATTTATGAAACTGTCATCTGTTGTTGTATGTTGGCCTCATCTGCATGCCGTGACAGTGTGTGAACATAGCACACACGCGAAGCTCCTATCATCTCCGGAGGTGCTCGGTGGGCTCAGCAGTGGCAGTGGGTGAAAGGAAGAGCAAGCACAGGCTGATACTTCCAGATTCATTGTGCTGAAGAGATAAATGAAATTGCCAGAGGGTTACTAATACCCTTTAAAAGAAGAAATACTCTCTCTCCCAAAAGGAGGTGGAAAAAATTAGAGCAATTACATTTGTATCGTGAACCTCTGTACCAAAGGGAGCTGGGAAGGGGAGTGGGGAATGCAGTGGAAGGAACAGGACACAGAGTTCCCATTCTGTGCTCCAGACTAAATAGCTGGGCTTAAAACTGGGGCAGGAGAAAATGTTTATCAGTATTTTTCTTAAATATGCTTGCTCACAAATGTAGGGACAAGCAGGGGGCTGTTTTCCAGTATCACTATGATGTAGAGTATGTTAAAGTTACATATTCTGACATGATATGGTGTTGCTCCTGTGCAGCTTTATTTGCGTACACAAAGGGAGCAGGCTCTCTCTAGCATCCCATGTTGGTAGAGCAGCACCCCTTAAAGTGGGAATGAAAGTAAAGGTGGTTTGTTTTTTTTTTTTCTCCGGTTAATGTCAATTGATTTTTCCTTATGAAACTGAGTTCTCTCTGCTGCAGCGTCTACCACTGTGTAACTGGCAATGCCCTGCTTGCAAATGTCTGTGAAGTCAGTCTATTTTCCATCTGTAAGTAATGTTTTAGTGTTTAATGCAATTTATCTTCACTCAAATTGCAGAAGATGTCAACACTAAAACATTTGCTACAGACATCATAAACTCGAGACATTGGCAGGCACCGCTGAACAGAGCAGAAACAGTGGCAGTGAATACATATTTTTAAACCATCTGGTATGCAAGTGCTATTGGATCAAAAATTGACATGGTGTAAAAAACTTGCCACTGTTTGTCAGATGACCTTTGGGCAGTCAACAGAGAAGTCAGTACTGCATGTAAATGCACTTGAAATAGTACGTCTTGTCTCGGTTCATACTTCTGGGCCTTGTTCCCTCGCTTGCCAGATTTCAGAAACTAATAGGCTTATTTAGTAACATTTAGAAGAAGCTCAGATAAACCAGAACCTTGAGGGCTCTGCGTACCACTCAGCTCTCTGAATACGTGCTTCCTTTCCTCTGGGGCCTGCAGGGAAGCCGAGCTGCAGGGGCGGTGGGTGGGGAAGATCCCTTTTCTTTTTTCTCCCCTTGTGTGTTCTATGTTTTGCTTTCTACCCACTTTTCCCTTTGTCAGGAGCTCCTTGCATGGGTAGTATATACACATGCATGTGCTCACACAAACACAGGCACCACTGTTTATTTTATCTTTGTGTTATATGTCTGTAGTGGGAAGAGGACTCACGGGGCTCTTCATGTTTTGATGGAGGAAGGCCCTTGAAAGCAAGAAGCTTGGTTATTGCCAGTCTTTGGCTAAGGGTGGTGTATACTTCAACGGGGACAGCCCTGCAGATGGCTGTTCCTGAAATAAATGTTACAAAGTCTCTAGAATTTTCCTCTTTCATTCCCAGATGATTTCTAGCTCATTTCTGACCATGCGTCAGATGAGTGTGCATTTACTGCTGCCTATAAGCAGCAGCCAGTATGAGAAATGGTAAAGTTTCTCAGCTAGCCCCTAAAGCATGATTGAAAGTAAGAGGCCATATGAGCTGAAGGGCTGAAAGGCTGAGTGTGTGCAGTCTCCCTCAGTTACAGGTGGCTCAGAATGACCCCAGAGAATAGTGGCAGACAGCTCCTGGTATTAAAAAGCCAGCTACTATGAAAGCCCCATGCCAGACCTGGCCACCCTCTACACAGAGCAACCATGATTCTGCCTTTTATGGTTAAATTAGGCTTTAAAATACACTGTCTAGCAAAGATTACTTGAAACTCCACATACGGTAAAAACAATAAAAGGAAAATGAAGGTACTCTCTCTCTGCAGTAGTGACAGGTTGTCCTACAGCATCTTCCTGTCTCAAAATGCATATAAAATATAATGTCCACAACAGGCTTTTGCGACAAACACTCTATTATTGCACAGGTATGCGAAGAAATCTTCAGCACCCCTACATTTCATTTTGCTTCAGCTTTACCCTTCTTTTTTTTTTTTCCTCTGGAGAATGAGGTAATTTCCAGATTTTAATACTGTCTCTTTGTGAACAGAGTAAACGAGGTTGCTCTAGATCTCTTTGTCTTGGAGGCTGAATAATACACAGGTGATAGCAATATGAGTCATTTGCTCCCTTAAAAGCAGCTGATACTATGTTTTCATTAGGCAAAAAATTAAGAGGCTCAGTATGGATTAAGCACCTGAGTTTTACAGTCTCTGTCCGGTAGGCTTATTTGTACTGGAAAGTCAGCCACATCTCCTGGAAGGTGAAGTTGCTCTGAATGAATTTACTGTCATCATTTGGAAAGCTCTTCTGTAGGCAGATATTCCTTGATGAAAAGGAGCATTACTCAACTGCAGACTGTGTCCTCTAGGAGGAGAATGGGGTGCTCAGGAGCCCTTGAGATTATGAATGAGACACCTTTGAATGAAACTTCTTCCAGAGCCCTTTGAGAGGACAGTGAGATGTGCAAATAGTCTGAGGAGTGGACTACTGTCCTGCATACACGCCCTAGCAATTTCTGGATTTGCCTAAGTCTATTGACAGAAAGGCATGCAAACTACATGTTCTGCCTCCTGGGGCTACTGAATAAAATGGGGAGGTGACATAGGGCATGCTGAGGCATTCTTAGATACTGTTTTCCTTATTCCAGTAAGAAAGATATTGATATCATAGAGATCTCTAGTTCAGGCTTTAAATAAGATAGAGCCAAAGTACAAACCTATTTTTAGGTGACTTTAAAATATCCTGACATGTTTACCAACCTGGCTTCAAACCACCTAAAACGTGTAAACAGTTAATACAATATATTGCCGAGGTAGAGAATTTCTGCTTTCTTACAGTGTAGGTTAGTAAGTGCTTTTCTTCACCACACAAGCACTAAAAAGGAAGGAAGATACAGATGTAAGCAACAGTGACACCTGACACAGTGTCAGTCTCCAAGCATCCTCTTGATACATACAAGCACCACAATACCTCCTCCAAAGTCACATCTTCTATTCCGACACACATCTTAAAAAAAAAGAAAACAAAACTGCAATGCACAGTCTTCAGTCTAGCTTTCTAATGCTATATTGCTTAATAATTTAAGGACAGTGATAGCCTAAAAATTGCAGTCTTAGCAGCTTCACATAACCTACATTAGACAGAGGGTGAATATCATATTTATTACATACTCAAGATGTCTGACTTTATCAAGATGAAGCCTTCTATGTGTTTGGCACTATATCACTTAGAAGGGCTCAGCTATATGTTATGTATTACTAATAGAGCCATCTATAATCAAGTTAAGGGGCTGGTGTTTATGGTCTCTGCTTCCCCCAGTGCTACTCATGGGGCCTCACTGGAGGAAGCAGCAGCTCTGCTGGGACAACAGAGAGAGAGAGAGGAGCCAACTTGAGTATTGCGAACAATGTAATTATGCTATCATGGTGTCTTGCTCCTGATAGCCCTCCCTTTCCCCATGAAGGTGCCAGTCTTCAGCAGATCCCTCTGCTTAGCACCTATGGCACCAGGAGCAGTACAGCTGTACTACCACCAGCCCTACTGGTTAGATGGTGTGGTTGGCAGACAAAGTTGATGTTTTCAGGTGTGATGCTTTTGGAAATTATGTCTTTCCAGTTACGAGGTTCCTTTTTATATTTGGGAAAGTGTAACACCAGTGCAAGGCTAAAAGGTCATGGAAAATCACTTTTTAGCAAGGTAATTTCTGAGTTCAGCGGACTTCAAATTAAAATTATAATGTATCTTAATGTTATTTTCTTACACCGTTAAGGTTTTATCAGAGTACTAAACCAGAAAAATACAGTCATCTCTTAAGAATGCAGATGCTTCATGGGGCCTGCTATTGACTGTAGCAAAGAAAGGATGTAATTTTAAGGCTTAGAAGATCTGTAGAGAGAACTGATTTCCTCAGGAGATGACAGTATTTCCATAAACATGGCAGGGAATATTGTGGTAACAGCAATGACACACACACACACAAAAAAATCTGCATTCTTCCTCTCATACTGGTTTCTTCTTGCAGGCTTTGTGACTTTAGCTAGATTTTGTTTTTCAGCTGACAGTCATCCTACAATCTCCAGCTCAGCTGGAGTTACCTGTGTGGATTCCTCTTGATTTTCTCAAAGGATTCCCAGTCTTCTGGATTTTGGCGTTACTGTTAGATGTTTGCCACCTATCTCTCAGAGCTCTGGATTATGCTGCCGGCTGGCTGAGTTGCAAGAGTCTGTTCTGCTTTTGTAGTAATGATTAGCTGTTAATACAGGTGCACTATGCAGCCTCCAGGTACCTTCTTTGAAAAGACCTCTGTTTTTCACGAAGAATTGAATTGCCGCCGCTCTGAAGTGTTACATCTCTGCTGCTCTGTGCTGTGGCGGGGGGCAGCAGCCTTTATTTCCACCAGGATGGCATGAGAGTTGGCTGTCACAGCACAGTTACAATACCATACAATACAGTCGCTAGCCCCAGTAAATCAGCCAAGCCAGTACTTGCTGTGTTGCCATCTTATTCAGTATATAACTTTTTTTCACCAAAAGAAAACTCATTCCTGAAATGTGGTATTGGTCAACCGAATTTGCAGGACTAGAGATCAGCTAGATGTCACCACATCACGGTAGCTCAGATTCCCCTGTAATGTGGCAGTGGTGACAGGGTTATTAATAGGTGTAGGTACCTGTTCTGGACGCTTTATGGGAGCACAGTGGGCATAAATGGCAGTGAAGGGATTTGTTTGTGGGTTGAGTGACTTCACGGGATAACAAATGTTATCAGCTGCCATGCTGTCAAGGACACAATTAATTCTGGTTGCGCAGTACGGTTAATTTGGTATGCATCTCAAATGTTTTCAGTGAGCTTTGCATGCAGATCCGGTGGACCGTAAGAAAAGTTTCTTTTTAGCCCTCAAATCTGCCTCATCTATTTTAAAGTGATTCTAAAGGGACCTGACAGTGTCCCTTTATGTGAAACAGAGCTGCTGGTTGAAGTCAGCAGCACTCTGCTCAGTGCTCTCCCTCTCCCTGGGGCTCTGGGGCTGATTGCCTTTTTGTAAGACTCCAAACTGCCATATCAGCCTCCTCACCAGCTCCTAGAGCCCTCTCAGTGCAGGATGATCACCCACAAGTGGCCATCCGAAGGCAGGAATCCTGCTACAGGGATCTCAGTTAAAGGTTGTGCTGGCCCTTATTAATGGAAATGAAAGCATGATTTAGCCATTCTGTTCAAATCTTTCTCAGGTATTTCTAGGGCATCCATTTTAAAATCGAAGCGCCTAACACAAGAATTCAGCTTTGTTACGTCCTGTCTGTGTTGGAAAAGTGTGCTGATTTTTTTTTTACTATTATTGTTATTATTATTTAATTCATAATAAGGAAATGGTAACATGCAGAGTAACACAGTTTTAATTATCATACTTCCTAGCCACCCTCTGTGTCTTCTGTTTTCTACTTAGGTTGGTGAAAGTCAAGTTTGTTGTTAAAACAACAAACCTGGTAGTAATGGGAGCAAAGAAAGAATGAACTCTTTGTTTAGGAACTCACTTAAGTATGTGAAGAGGGGAAAAACTCCTCTTAAAAAAAAGACAGGGAAGGGGCAGGAACTTAAATGCAGCTATTAAGCCGTATTACTGGGACCCTGGGTTTGTTCTTAATGGAGGGAAATTAGCAATGCAAATATTTCTAGTCACCAATTATCCATGATATAAATAGGTTGGAAATTTGCACTGTTAATACCAGCCGTGTTGAAACCTTTTCTCAGCAGTTCATCAGCAGAGAGATTTTGGGTTTTTTTCTGATTTGTATTCCTGTGGCTTGTTAAAGGCTTGAAGAGGGGGTGGAGAACGGGAGTAGGAGAAAAACAGGTTTAATGGGCTGTAAGGAGTAAAACTCTTTTCTGTTACTTCTACTGTAAACAAAACGATCAGCTGAAGCCTGACTTTGTTTAAAAAGGAAAAAAAAAAGTAAATAGCAGTGATTCTCCTGTGCTATTGCTCTTCCATACTTCTACTTTATGTGCCTTCCTTACAGGGTTTCATCCTTTAAATACAAACAAAGAGGCATTAAAGGCATATAACTGCCAGAACAGCTCTCTCCAGCCAGTATTTCTGCAGAGAATATCAATAATCCAGTGCTGTGGTGAGAAGTGTGGGGAGACCGGGGTGCCATGCTGGTGGGTACCATGCATGCGTCACCTCAACTCTTTCTTGGCACGTCTTTAGAGCTTTTCAAGGCACCCAAATCATTTAGAAGCTACTTTTAGCCAACATATTTTGTTGAATGAAGTATCTTGGTCAGGGACCAGATGTTTCTATTGAATACACACACAGACACGTGGAGGAGATGCGCCTGCTTTCCTGTCTGCTGTTCAATTTTTAATTATATGAATTGAGTGATTGTGGGTTGCATGTTTTGCTCCAGTCTGGCCTTTTATGTTTCATCTCCACTAAGAAACAGCAGCTTTTCTGATGCAGAAAAACATGAGATAATGCAGCATGGTAGTACCAACAGAAAGCGGCTTTTTGTGAATTTGGCATTGGTATTATGGGATGCAGTAGCACAGGCTGTGGAATAGCTGTGCCATCCTACAACATACTTGCTACCTGTCAAAGAGGTAGGGTACTCTCAGCCCAGGGTAATTCTTTAGAGTAGCCATACGTTTAGAATTTTAAAAATAAAGGGGAAGGTAAAGGAATTTTTAGGCTCTTGTTTACCATCTTATTCAGGAGAATATAAGCCTTACCCCTGGGAGTAGATAATCCCTAAGCTTCTGCTTGGACCTCTGCTGTATTAACAACATCCTTCAAGGCTTTATGATGTGTCACAACTGCCCCAGTGAACTAGGAGGATGGGCTTAGAGGTTGACTGCACAGGTAGCTTGTATGCTTTTTTTTATCCCCTGGAGATTCCTAGCACATTGACAGGATAGTAGGTATGTTGTTCCTCTCCAGCATCAGCTGTATGTATGCCGTAAGGTGTGTGTCACTGTGTTCTTCTGCTAATGCCATGGGTATGTCACTTTATTTGAGGTCCATGAAGGGACACTGTCAAAACCCAGCCTGCAAAAAGTGTGGTCTTGTGCAAGACAAATTGCTTGACAAGTGTGTGAGTGTATGCACATTGTGAGTATGTTCACACTTGGCTGAAGCAGGGCAAAGAGAAGTGGTTCTTTTTGCTGATTACATTAGCTTTGTAGTTAAAAAAAGATCCTGCATCAATGATTAACCACACTCCTGCATGGAGGGGGTAACTGAAGGCTTGAGGCTTATGCCCATGGTCAGTAGCTATGTGATCTGTGTATTATGGATCATACAATTCTATACAGGAACATTTTTAGCCTGGTCTTAATATCTTTTTTTTCACCAAAACTCACCCTTTGAAGGAATAATGCACAGAGTGAGGGGAGAATGGTGGTCACAAAGGCTTCTGCCCAATGGCCTTTCTCAAGAAGAGCTGTAGCAGCTCCTTCTCTCCCTTGGCTGCTCGCTGCAGGATCACGCTCCTCTCATTACTCTCCGTTCTCAGCTGCCATGTCAGATCAGACCATCGGTCCATCTACTGCAAGGCTGTGCCTGCTCATGTTTGAGAGTTCACCCATACCCACTCCTGCACTTAGTCACTAACTAGCGCCAAACACATGCAAGTTAAGATGAATTTCTCCTGTGTTTCCCTTCCTATCTCCTGGCATCTGCTCGTGCCTCGAAGCAGTTACCCTTCAATAGGATCTAGACACAAGGAGCTGTGCTACCACAGTGCTTCTGCTGACAGAGTCCTGAGAGACACTAGTGCTGTTCTGTCATCTCCCTCTGTGAATTCATGATATGGTCTGTGTGCACCTGTGTCCTGGAGAACTTAGGAACCTGCATACCTTGAGAACATTTTATTTTAGTGACTCAGAAGGGAGCATTATCAGCACCTGTCAGAAGTACTTTGGAAGGCAGCTTGTCTCCACATGTTTAACCTGATGAGGAATAGCAGCTCTCAAGGGATAGCAGCTCCTATTTAAAAGCTAAAGAAAGATCGTTTTCTTTCAGATATCCTCAGAGATTTACATGTCATTAGCCCATGCTCTCAAATCTGTCAGACCCCAAAACACCAAAAACTGGACCAAAGCACTAATCCCCTCCTGAAAACAAAGATGACAGAGGTTGTCCTTCACAATGAGATGTTAGCAAAAAGCACAAGGTGGTTGGTGAAAAGCTAAACAATTGCATCCCCATTGTGTTGCCAGGAAGGACCACTTTCCCATTGTGTGCTGTTCACTGTAAAGCCCTGCATGCAGTTCAAGGGCTAACTTATATTAAAACAATTAATAATAGGATCTTGGATGCTTAAAGGAAAAATATCTCTTAAGAATGCTGCAGGAGAAGTGGCAGTAGGATTTGGGAAGTGTATTGTGCTTGGGATGAGACAAGAGCTTCTGATGGCTCTTCGGTGGCACTGCTGGGCTTGAATTGCCTTGGCTTTGGAGCGACTCATGGCAAGCAACAAGAACACAAAGAAGGAAACCAAATGCTAACACAGAAGCAAACTTTTTGTTAAGTTTTACAGCTCTTGGCTCTTCAGTCCATGATTCAGTGTTTGTTCGGGGATTTTCCCCCCATGAGTAGATTTTCCTGTCTGCTTGTGTGAGGGGGTGCAGATGTCAGGCAGGTGAATGTTGAATGGTGGCAGAGTAGCTTGCTGATGGTTTCATCAAAACATTCAAGTGATGTACTTCTGCAGAGCAAAAGTGATACTGGTATGATAGTTCACCTCGTTTGGGGGAATCAAGGAAGTCTTGATAGCCAGGATATTGTGCAAAGCACTGCCAAGTGATGCTTTCTGCACACTTTGTTGGCATAGCAGCATGGTAAACTTCTGGAAAGGGCAGAAATGAAGAAGATAGAAATTGCCAAGCCCAGATGGATCAGGCAAAGTATGTGTGTGTGTGAGCTCATGCACAGAATATTGATAACAACATCTTTTTCCGGCATGCTGAGCTGGTTGTCACTGTATGCCAGTCCCTGAATTTCATAAGTTACTGTCTTTGCCTAGCTTAAACTCCTAATCCTTCCCTCCAAGTCTTTCATGCTTGCATCTTGGTGCTTTTGTCTATCTGTCATTGCCTCCTCCTGTCTCCTTAAAGCTTCCTTTCTTGTCTTTTTTCACCCACAACTTCACCTTTTTCCTATCATTCACAGTAATGATGAAGCTGGAATAGTCTTCCTGCAACACCACCAAGTCCCCTGATGGGAAAGGCCCACTGCAGTACAAAGTGGTGATGCAGAAAAAGCCTGCAACATGTTCAATCGCTGTTTCAGTCGCTGTTGTACAGGATGATTTGGATTTGTGTTGTGTGCAAATGTTGGTATTTTCTGGTTTCTTAAAATTAAGGATGTCACACACAAAGGCTGTGCATTTTTAAATCATATGGTCTAAAAATTGGATGCTCCTGTTTAAGAAAACCTGAAATACCAGGGAAGTCCTAGATAGAAATATTATACTCTCTTGCTAATAGTTAAAAAGACCAAGTGGTCGACCCAATTAATTAAGCCTAATATTTGTGTTAAATAAAAATATTTTTTTTAATTGTGACAGGATTTTTTCTATAAAGACCGAGAGTTTTACTAAGCCAATTCCAGTTAGTGTGGATTTATGGAAAGTGCTTCCATCTTTTGACACCGCAAGTTTAATTAATAAAGATAATGGTGCAGTAGTGATTTACTAACTTTTGTAAGGCATTTGACTTAATGCGTCTGGTTGAAATACGCAGTGCTGAACAGTAGCATGTCAAATTTGATCAACGACCAGAACTCAAAAGCAGTTCTTGTTGGACAGTCATCAAACAGGGATGTTTCTAGTGGGACTTAGCAGGGACTGGCACTGGCTCCAGTGCTAGCCAACACCTCTATCAGAGAGATGGGAAATAAATCTAATATTTGTGGATGACAAATGTAAGCAGATGACTGGTACAGAGACGGAAAAGTTTTTACATGGCTAAATAAACTAAGAGCTTTTTCTGGAGCCATGCACAAGGTTGCACAGTCTTTGGGCAGAGTAACCCAGCTTTCCATTACACAGAAGCAACCCTTTTTTTATGTGGAGCACACAGCTAGGGGCTTTCTTGTGACTTGGTCAGCCTTTCAGCCTGGTGGAGTGGACTATAATGCAGTCCTTGAACTTAGACAAGGAACATACAGTGAGGGAAAATCCCCTGCTTTGGTGTTGGGAAGAGCAAAAGAGCATCCGGTTGTCTTCTCTGTGTTTTAAGAGAAGTGTTAAATTGGAGTTAAGAGAAGTGCAAACATAATCTAAGGTCGAGAAAAATGTGATATAATGGTAGACTGGAGGAGATCAATTTGCTTACCTTATTAATATGAAGATGGGGAGGAATTTAATTATGGTATATAAATCATTTCATGAGGAGAAGAAAGGCTTTTTAAGGGTTTCTTAATCAAGTGAAAAAAACAAATTAGAAGGACCTAGTAGCAGGAAACTTTAAATCGCGGTGAATTAAAATGGAAGCAAGGTGCAGATTTCTAGCAGAGAAGGTAGGCAACTGTTAGAACAATCCACTGCTGGAAGTGACAAATTCTCCATCTCTGGGTGACTTTGCTGACGCCTGGGTGATATTCTGGGAAATCTTTTAAAGCATACATTTTCTGTATGAATAGCAAGTCTGTGCTGCTTTACAGTCTGTGATGAAACAAGGTATCAGACTGATGATCTCATGTTCCCTCAAGACCTTGAAATCTCTTTCTGTGTATCTGAGTACACAGCTTTTCTTTGTATTCCTTGGCTGGTATATTGAACAAACTGGGGGGAAAAAAAGCCATGAATCTGGCACTGTTTCCAATTCAAGGAGATTCAGCAAGGCCAGCATGCAGAAGTATGCAGGTGACAGCCTTAGGCAAAACTTTGCAGGAAAGTTTGGAGCTCTTAAGTGTGTGAGGGTGGGAAAATCAGATGATGGTGGAGTTGTTCGTGTGGGAAGGAGCTGGAGCAGAGCCTATGTGGTATCAGCTGAGCAGCAGATAAGGAAGATGATTAGTTGCTGATTTCTTGGGTGGACTTAGAAGCTCAGAGAGCAAAGGGGAGCTACTGTACTAACTGGGAGACAGTCAGTGTAGTAACTTCACAGGGTGAGGGTGAGATGGAGGATTTTAGTATAATATAGGATGGGAAATGCATAGTAGCCTGGAGGGGCAAGGAAGAGGGGCCTCAGGCAGGGCAACGGACAGCAGTAATACTGGCAACAGCCGAGGAAACTGGAAGGAGAAAAAGGAGAGTTGGGGGAGATGGGTTGCTCATGGTGAAGCTGAGTGACAGCAAGGCAAAATGTTGTAAAGAAAGGCTTGGGAGTCTGGCCATGTTGTGATGCAGGGAGAAGCTTGAGATTTCTTCAGACCCTCTGCCTTCCCTGCTATGTTGTATGTCTCTTCTGAAGGAAGTGCCTGGGGGTGCTATTGCAGAAGATGTACTGAATAAATATGTTACAATATAATGCCCCTAATGGTGGCTGTCAGTCAATAGGGATCTTGCACTGTTGTAATGTGTTGACACCAGTTACCAGAAACTAAATGGCCAGGGATGAAGAGAGTACTGTGCCAGTAATCTTGGCTGCTACTTCAGCTGAATGACAGATACAAATCCTGAACCCAAAAAAGGGAAAGCTATCTGGGCAAACAGCAGTAATCTGCCTGTAGATTCATTTTACAGCTAATCAGAGTTGGATATAACAAGCTTGTAGCATCTGTCAGTCCATAAATGGTATGATGAAACCTTTAACTCTGACTTTCTGACAATGCTGCTATGATTTAAACAATTCTTGTTATGTTAAACACTGGAGGATTGGAAGGGAGGACAGAAAAGGGAAAATTGTTGAATTGTGAGACCTTGCATCTTTTGAAGAAGAGGCTTTCGGCCCTTAAACCACACAAGACTCAACAGAGTGGAACTCTGATATTTTGCTAGACCTGTACACTCTACAAACAGTAGAACCCTACATCCAGAGTTATCATCAGTGCTTGCTCTTGCCTGCATGAAGCCCACTGAGGCAGAAAACATCTTGGAGACAGATTTTCATCAGTACCAATTCAGTTTGTATCAAATAATTGTTAACGTAGGAAGCTCTGCAGTTACGTGAAGTATAGTAAGTCTTACTGCTCTCTAGCTTTAAAAAAGTCCTTGACCAAAAGGGTTACCTTTTAATATCCCGAACAGCCGCAAAGCTATAGTATAAAAAAACAAGGGGTCAAGTTCAGGTGGGTTCTCTGTTTCTTCTGAGGGAATTCTGCTGAGCAAGTCATAGGTTTGTTGCATGTACCATGTACCCATAGTGGCAGCAAGCACTGGAACTATGTCATTTAATTGTTTCTTAACGCAGAAGTCTGAACAGAAAAGAGTGCAACCTCTGAATAGTTATCTAAAATTAGAAACAGTATTTTAAGGCTGAACAATGTTTTGTTTGGAACAGTAGTTTGAGGCTTTTGGTATACATTATGCCTATACAAATTACCATCTAACCTGATAGCAAGAGAGATTCAGGGGGATACACAGTGCTTTTTCTTATCCATTTTTGATTAATTCTCTTTGTATGTATCCCTGTTTCTCTTTAACGGATGCAGACCCTTTCAACAAGGGTTTCCTTGGTGGTTTCTGTAACTATTCTTCTCTACCATTCTTATTCCTAAGCTCTTATAAGATAAAGTTCTCTTGAAATTCTGATGCTGTTTTAATGTGGCTCTTAATCTCAACTTTGCCTTGTTCATATGTAATCGTCAATCATTATTATAGCTTGCTATGCACTGGTAATGTACTTGGCCTTGTACATGGCAGAAAATGAGAATGACTGTTGGAAAGATGAACTAATAGACTAGAGATGTGCTGGGAAACCTCAGGAGGAAGAAATGTGGAGGTGTTCAGTTTTATATATGGTTGTTACTATTGACTCCCTTCTTCTGAGCACTCTGAGTGAGGTTTGAGGATATGCACTGCCTTTTCTCATCTGTCCATCCAATTATTTTCATTCTGTTCTGTATTTAAAATTATGGCAAACTGAGATGGAAGAGGGTTTTGTGCTGCATTTTTGCAGCTTTTTCTAATTCATCCCTGGTTTTATGTATCTATGGCTCTTCCTGAGCACAGAGAATTTGGAAGCTGTTCACCAAGGCTTTCCAATTGCCTTCTTCTCTTTTGTCCATCTGTGGAGCATCATTTGTGTGGCTGCTAGCGAAGCAGACCATATCCTGGGAGAGGAACAAGGACTCACACTTACATTCAGAGTGATTGGCAGGGAGCCTCATTCTTAGAAATACTGTAGGAATGTCACACCAGAGCACGTGAGAAGACAGATATATATATATATATAGAGAGAGAGAGCGCTTCCCTTCATTCAACTGTTGTCTAATGGAGTTTGTGCCTGTTATCTGAAGTTAGGTAGTGTATTCATAATCTAGAGCATAATGTGGTTGATTGCAGGCTTTAAAGTAGGCAACAGTGTTTATAAATCAACAAAAGTTGATCAGAATTAAAACTGAAGTATCAGGAAAAAACGTGTAATCAGTTATTAGGAATAGTTTTAGTCAGCTTCCCCTAAAACAAGGCACATAATCGGCTGGTAATAATGATAAATGTCTGTAGGGATGTTATGAATTGAATCTCAATACTGACTTTCAGTAATATTTATTTTAAGACTCCATGACCTGTTCAGTGTCCCCTTATGCACTGCTAATCTTCTGTTGTTCTTTGTATCTGAGATCTGCTTTGAATTTTTACAGAATACTCACTTCAGCCGTATTTTTGAAAGGGAACATGACATCCAGTCCCCTCCTTAGAGTCCTGTGAATAAGCATTTTATCAGTGAATCAGCCTTGAAATGTTACAATGTTGTTTTACTATTTGTCAATACTTGTATAAAATGTGCACAAAGCCAAACTATAAAGAACTCAACACCTGAACAAAGAGCAGTAAGCATCTGAAATGGTCTGAGAGTTCGAGAGATTACTTCAGCTCCAGAGATTACCATGGACATTTGTTTCAGTAATTTTTCCTGGCTCTTGGTGTAGCTTACACCTTTGCTTATATGCAGAAAGCCAGTGCCCCTCTGTCAGAGTGGTCTTTTTCTAGTCACACAAGAATACACCAAAATGGTAAAATACAGGTGAATACAAGGCTGAACTATCTTAGCTAACAGTAGTTTTTCCAATAGAGCGATTGATTCTGATCCTGTTGAGTTGATGCCCTTTTCTGGCCTCTGTTAAAAGTAGAGGATAGAGTGGATATCATTTTGTTTAGTTGAAATACAGAGATTTACACCCATCTCCATTTCATCTAGCTTTAAGCTTGCTTCTAGCTGGAACAAAGCACTCCTTAACTTTGGGCAGTGATATCTTGAGCTACTGGAAATGGGGCAGTCCAAAGCACTTGATTTCAAGGAGAGGTAATATAACGTTTCTCCTCAGAAGAATGTGAACTTGGTGCCAAAGGCCTTGATTAAGACCATTTCTAAGCCTGTTGGACATTGTCAGATGCCTTTCCTGGTGATTTAATTAGCTTTGTAGGAAGATTTAGTGTCAGCTCAGAAAACAAATGGGGAGAGAGTATATTGCTCGCTGTCAACAATACGTTAAAGTGTTATGTGAGAATTCAGCTTTAAAAGCATTTTTCTCAAGTATTAACCACAGTTCTCATAAATCACAGAATAACAGTTTCAAAATTATCCTGTACAGGTTGTGCTGAAGAAATCTTAATTATCTGAAAGCTTAGATGAAATGGTGACTCTTGGTTTGTCCCAGCTGGACAGACTCTGTGACCAGTACATCCAAGGTTATGGCAGAGCAGGTCATGTAGGAATTTTCACAAGGGTGAAATAAATAGGAAAGACAGAGAAGCTGGTTGACATTCAGAAATTCAGCTGCCAGGTATCGCCTCTGCTTAGCAGAAAGCAGGGTGGTCTGTGCTGGGGTGTCCTCTTGTAAGAGGAGCCCTCTGAAGAGCCGTGCCAGCACAGCCGTGTCCAGGCTCTTCATTAGGGCCCTTGCAGGCAGGGTGCTACTCTGGCATTTCGACACCACTATCAGCATGCCAGCTTTATAAGCATAAAGTGGAAATCGGTGCACAGTCCTGCCTTGGTATGGGACAAACCCTGACTTGCCTTGCATGCTGCTGTCGCGGGGGGAGGTGTGACGTTAGTCTGGATGTCTGGCTGGCCGCGGAGATTGGATGCACTGTGGGAACCAACGCAGCCCTGCTGTGCACAGGTTGGGGTAAAATGAAATGGGAAGTTCTGGCAGGGGAAGGGCAATGGACAACACATGTAAAGCTGCGGCTAATGCTGCCTGCTGTGCCAGTGTCACAGAGGTTCCTTTAATGATCCCATGTGTCATTTCTTAGAGGAGATCATGGGGGTGTTGGCAGATGCTTGCAGGATTTGGGAGGTGCTGGAGTCAAGGGCAGCTTTCTCGTGACTCCAAGGCCTGATGCGGTAGTTTGTCAGCTGGTTTCTAAGTGGAAAACCTGAATTTCAGAAGCACAAGAGGAATCTCCCACTCCTGTCTGACTGCAGCCAGCAGCACAAGGGCTGCCCTTACCAGCTGCTCACTTTGTTGCTCAGGTCCCATGCCCTGCTGCCCGGCTTGTGCAGAGGAACTTACCTTTTCTAATGTGTGCATCTTCCAGAAGCAGAAGCACCATGGGGTGCTGTCTCGAGTGGTAGAGAGCAGAGCACAAAATCAGGTACCCTGCTGTATGGGGTGAGGGGAAACCAAAGCAAATCACAGCTATAGGTTGGAAAGGTGAGATCGCAGCCTGTCACTTTGCTGCATCTACTGCTACCTCCATGGAGTAGTTATGTGTGCCACTGCAGCATGAGCTATGTACACCTACTGTATGGTAGAATTATAACCAATGCTCAGAGATTATTGCTCTATAGATCCCCTCAAATCTTGAAGGCTTACATTGCTTTCTAGTCAAGAGAGGCTTTTTTCATATGGAGAATGAAATCTCTGTTGCCATTTCAAAAATGATGATGATTTTTTCGTCATCTGAAATGTGCTGTTTTCAAGTATAACAGCTTGGCTTGGAGGAGGCAGCACAGAGTATCCCACCTGCAGCATGTGTCTGCACACTTGCACGCAGTCTTTACCAAACGCTGCCTGGGTCCATCTGTCATGACAGAGTAAAAATAATTCCACAACACTGTACGCTCTGCAGTCTCACTAATATAGAGCCATGCTTAGTAATAAATCAAATGCCTAGGTGTCATGTTTCATCCTGTGCAATTAAACTTTGTAAAACCTCCAAAAAAATGTACTTTAACGTAAGTAACAGTTCGCTGTGAGAACCTCTAATGTGTGTTTGTCATGGTCGATTCAAAAATTCATGTGATGCACTGAGTGTGACAGTGATTAGAGGATCGTTATTTCAGTATTCATGCAGCTCCATGATTATTTAACGAAGTACCAGGTTAGCTGTATGGAAAATACTAATCCAGGCTATTTTGTATGTGAAGTAAATACACAATTAAGCCCATGTCAGATCAGCTGGGGTCAGCAGACACTCCATTTTTTCTGTGGAGCAGTATAAGTGACATTTATGATACTGGGCTGCGGTGCCTAAACCCTCACTTAGGCTTCCTGAGTCAAGTCTTTGTAAAGTGGTGCTCGTGTTAGCACGCAGGGTAACTCCTGTTCACAGTGTTATTTAAGCTTATTTCCTTACTTGCAGTGCTGGCTGTTTAAAAAACACCTGATGTAATTTGTGCCAATCTCCTGCCCCCACCAAATTCTAGAGAGCTTTTTCTGTACTCTTCACCATCTTACACATGGTCTTTGTGATTTTTGACATTTCCATGATGGAGCACTAAGTAGTATAGATTTGAGGTCATGTGGGAAAACAAAAATAAAATTTGCATGCAATTCCAGGTTGTTTTCATAGCTGGTGAATAAGCTCTGGCATTAGGATGTAGTTGTGATTCACTCGAGTAAAAGGTCATCAGCAGATCAGAATGAGAGCTAAATACCTTGACAAAAATATCTACCATGGCTAATTTTTTTTTTTTATTTTATTTCATCTGTGAGCTTTGCTTCGGGAAAGCATTATATTATTGTCTGGTAGCGTTTCTGCAATAAACAAGAGCACACTTACCAGGGCTGTGAAAACTAGGTTGCTGCTCAAATGTTCTGTAGTAGGGAGGACCCCAACAGTGTGTTTATTCTTAACAAAATAGAAACAAAACACAAGCACTTGCAGGACTTTTCTAATTATTCTTTTTGTATAATCCATCAAAAAAATAATTTAATGCTTTACAGTAAAATATGGTGTAGCCTGTGAAGTTACTACTTTTGATATTCTGTAAATAAAATATTTTGACATGGTTGTGATGTGGAGTGTCGAAACTGTCTGTCTCACATGGGCACTGTGTAATTACCCGTCCTAATCGCAATTATGTAATCTAGTATGTTGTTACAAGATTAGGGTATCTATTTATGTAGCTGAATCCCTGAAACATTCAAAGCACTGAAAATTACTGTGGGGAAAAGAAGGAAACATAAACATTTGAAAATTATATTTAGGAAAGGCCATTAGGGTTAGAATACATGCTGCCAAAATCAAGGATGTTTGCAATCACAGGGGAGGCAGCAAGTGCAGGCACAGAGCCGCGCTACGGCTGTGCCAGTGGTGCTCTTGCAAGGTGCCCGGGCGGGCAGATCGTGTCTGCCCAGACCGCTGTGCAGAGCCATCCTAGCCGTGCCTTTCGGGCCACCCAAAAGCTGACATGCTCACTGGGCTCAGTGGTTCCTGGCTCTGCCGTGGGGCTGGAGATCCTGGGGGGGAAGACACCTTGGTTTAGTCTTTGCCACCACCGGGGAGCAGCTGGGCCTTGTTGCAAGCTGAAGACTTGGAGGTTGCTCCTTCCTCGCTAATTGTCTGCCTCGTCAAGGGAAGGTGTTTGCTCTAGGTCGAAACTTGGTGCCATTTTCAAATGGAAGTTCGTTGTTGAAGGCTCAGGTCCCTGTTCTGTACTTCTGTGTCAGCTTTTCAGTTAGAAATGCAGTGAATTATTCTTTTGCTGCTTCCCTTGCCAGGTAGGGAGTGAATAGATTACCTGGGGTTCAGCCCTTCTGCTGAGAAAAGAAGCTTCTCACTCAAAGAGACACTGGTCATTGTGCACCTTGACCCAGCCCGTCATGTCAGGCTGTTCTGCTGTGTATGGAGGAGACATAGGGAGAGAATTCAGCAAGGAAGAATATTTTGTGCTTTAGGGAGGAAGCCCTATGGCATGAAGGGAGAAAAAGCAGAATTATTCACAGTGCTTATAACTGAAAAGGTCTCAGAAGAATAGAAGTCTTAGATTGGAGGCTTTCATCATCAATGTGGATTTGAAAACAAGACCAGGTTTTTGACCCAACTTAAGCAATACGCGCAGGAAAGATACCCTTGCAGAAGTGGTTAATGCAAGCAGAGGGGATGATTAAATGAGTTAGACTTTGTAAAAGGATCAGTTTATCAAGGCTGTGTACCGAGGGAGCTGCCATCCTCCGGAGGCTTGCAGGGGGATTTGCAGAGCCTTTCTTTGTAGGTCATGGCTTCCAATTTGTCTTAACTTGCTACTGATTAAAAGTTACCAGTGAATCTCTCTGTATTAGCTGTCTGAAATGAATTTGTTACCTCCGTATTGCTCCAGCAGGTGCTGCCTTTTGCAGCATAAGAATTGCCATCACAGTAGCCCTCTTCCCAGCAGACTCAGCAGAGAGCTAGAGACACAAAACACTGTTTGTCTCTTCCTGAGGCTCATGTTGGGTCCCCAGAGACCATTAAGGGTATTCAAGGCTCCACAAGAGATCTCTTGGGAGACTATACAAAATTACTTTCTTTCACAGTGCTCCAGGTCTGTCTGTCAAAGGGGGGGGACTACGGTGCACCCTTTTTGTAAAATCATTGAGATCTGTTGATGAATAGTGCCACAGGAGAAACATAAAGGTAGTGATGTAGTTTTCTTGGGGTGCAGAGGCAGTGCACAGATCAGACTGTATGGCATGTCCTTTTTGTGTATTTTCTGCCAGTTTTTTATATCTGGTCCTCAGCACCAGTTACTTGTAAAATGCCCTGACAAAGAACATGGTCCCTACGGATGGGAAATGAGGGCTAACAACTTCCATTGAAGCCATGAAAAGAAAGCCAGAGCCCATACAACCAAAGCAAAAAGGGGTCCCTTGGAAACATCAACACAAGAGAGGAGACCAACAGCACAGAAAGAAATAAGAATACTGGCAATAATAGATCTCTTGGCCAGAGCTCTTTTGTTCTTTGATGGCCTCTATGCTCTTGAATTTTATGTACACAGTAATTCACCTCTAAACCAAATACGAGTATTCATTAATACTAGTCAAGACTTGCCATGGAGTTTTTAAATGAGACTCTTCTGCTGAGTCAGATAGATGATACATACACCTTCTTGTGTTACATTGCCTAAAATAGAGATCTTTTTAAAAGTGGAATTAAGGGCGCATCTCATCTCACTTCATTCTGCATACTTGCACGGGGATGCCAAAAAGCTACTTTTTAGGCCACAAAGTGATTTCACTGCAGATTCAAACATCCTTGTTTTAATAATATATATTATATCAGTGACTTATTTCAGGTGTTGAAAGGGTGGATAACAATGGTTCAGAGGAAGACTTCTTTCCCAAAGGCTTCAATAGCAGCTTGGTACTTATCTCCCTAGTAGCTTTTAATGGAATTAAGCACCTACAAGACATTTTTTTTTTGCCTTAGAAGATCTCCCCCACAGGCTATAGAAGAAGATTGGTAGCATTAAAAATGATGACATTTATCCAAGAAATGGCAAAAGGGAGCACAATAACCCCGCACTTTACAGGTGCTTTTCATCAAAAAAAAAGCCCCACATCTTTGCAAATTCAAGATACAAATGTTGCTGCATCCTGACGTTTGACCAATTCAGTGAACTCTTTGAGAGAGCTTGTATCAATGCTATGTGCCAGCTAAAGACACAAACTAAAATATATATGCTTCCTCATTTCTCATTGCAGTATATTTTGACAATAGAAGTCAGAACTGTGGTCAGAGTAAGCAGGGTGAAAATATGGTATATTCTGAAGCATTTTATAATCTTAAAGACAATGTAAGCGATGTGTAAGTTACCAGGATAGAAGACTCTGGGTGACGACTCCTCCCATCAGTCTCTGGGTGGGTTAGTGATTAATTATAACCTGCCACTTGGGTTTTCCCCATGTGACTAGCAATGATTTCTCTATTCCTAGATTAATTAAAATGTTAAATAAGATCTGTCCCTAATACCAGTCTCAGGGGTAGCATGTTATCATTTATCCTTACCCTTTAGTTACGGACATTTAGTAAGTTTTCAGACATCTCCACCAGGATTTAATCCCAATCAGCTTCAATTTTGGGGATGGACTTTTATGAAGTGCTATAGCACACTTTTCTGTTGACTCTGTAATCCAGCCACAAGAAAAAGCTTGGGTTTACTTCTTCTCACCTGCTGTTTTTGTATCCCTGATGAGTCCTGGGTTCCTGCTAGCACTTCAACATAGGCAGGTTTGTCACTCGCATTTATTCCATTAGAGTTTTAGCATTACAGGGCAGCAATTCCCGGATCAGCCTTTTTGCCTCTTCTTGAAGTAGATTCTGCTGCTTTTCTGATTCTCAGATGGCTTAGCTCTCTACAGACTTTAAAATAATTGCAACTGATATAGTAAATTTGTTAGCTAATTCCCATGACACATTGGTATTAAAACTAAAAGCTGAGTTTTCTTTCCTATACTTCTTTTTGTAAAACTGCTGAGCAGCTCAAGCACTTGAATCCTAAATGGTGCTTCATTCTCCCTTATTTATCAGACCTACTTTTCTGTTATTTAGTTCTGCTATCTCCTCATTTCCCAGAACTTTCATGGCAGCATTAAATCATTCTGGATTTTCCACTTTCTTGACTCGTCTATGCTGCTTTTTTCTTGCTTTGATCCTGTGTTGTTTCTGTCATGCTTTTCTACTTTTGCATACCAGCTTTGGGGTTTTTTAAAACTGCTTGTTTCAATAGTGGGGCCACGCTGCCCTCCCTGTTCCCACAGATCAGGCTGGCTGAGTTGGTGGGAGAGTCTATCTACACAGAGCAGATGTATAACAAATTTAGCTATTAATAAATGGCTGTATGACAGTTACTATTTCTGTACCTCTTCCTTTTGGGGATCTGCATGTCAAAATCTGCACATTAACAGAACTCTCTTTAATTTCGCTTTTCTTGTGACTCAATGGCAATAGCATTTGCTCTTTTATTTGGCCATCACAAGGGAATAGTAATAGATTTTCTTTGAAACCATTTTCCCTCATCATTTCCCATTACAGCAGTATACTTTGGCTTGCAAGGATCTCCTCATACCCTTCTCCTGAAATAGTTTATTGTACAGCAAAAGTGGTGTAATAGAGCTATGGTTGCCTTGAAACTGTCTGAAGATTTTTTTTTTGGACCTAAATTCCATTTTAACAAATATAAAGGAAAACCTGAGAGGAGGCAAAAGAAGGTGGTTTATTTCCAGTGATCCCAAATGGACATTCCTCTATTCTCTCACACACCAATATTTTGGATGCTATAAAATGTTTTGAGTTGAAATGCAGGGGGAATACAGACACACATTTAAGCTGGTTTCCCCTGAGAACTGTAGCAATCATGTACTGGTTGTTTTGAAAATGGAGGATTGCAATAAAAACGAATTCCACCCCATGATGCTTTAACAATGCTTTGAGATTCTGCCTGTGTAACAAATGATGGGCTGGTGAGATTTAAAACTAGAAAGATGCAAGCATTTAGGAACACAAATGAAAGTATTTCTGACCTCACCTTAATAATTGTGATCAAAAATACATCCCGACATTGATAACTAAAGCAAAAGAAGAGCTGACAGAAGTCAGCTGGAAAGCACAAGGATTAGCTGGTGACATTCTGATCGTACAACTAGGTGGATGCTATTAACATTTAAGTAGTTTAAAAATCAGCTCCCTGAAATACAGAACTGTGTGCTCGAACTGTAAAAATGCCGTCATTCTACCTGACTCAGTGATAATTGCCTAGTAAGTGCTAAACGTAGTGAAAACGCAGCAAAGGCTTAGAAATGCAGGCTGGGAACTAGTGATGAGAATGAAAGCAACATTCATCTTAAAACAAATTCAAAACAGCACTCAGTTTAAAGAAAAAAGAGGGAGGGGGAAAAAAAAAACACACAACAAAAAAACCCAACAACAACAACAAAAAACCCCAAGCTTTTAAAATGCCAAGTTTGATGTAACCAAAAGAGAAAATAAGTGGTGGTGGTTTTCAACTGAAAAAATCAAGGATAAAATCTTCACGGTGAGTATAACTGTTTTCTCACTGTCACGCACACATACGCACACATGCACACACATGTGTCTGCTGGTATGCATGCTGGAGCCAAAAGGTCTTTTTGTTTTTTCCTTCCATATCCTCAACTAAAATTTGTATAGATAGTTGAGGTTGCCTTCATGGAGGCAGGCTTGCTGGATAAATCCCAGTTCTGTTTGGCAACAAGTTGCTGTTGTTGTTAGCACATCTGAAAACTCACTTCTTGGCAATGCATCTTCTGCATCTTCTTGCCTTGCCTACTGAGGCTAATCTACCTCACTGGGATGGTCCCTCAGAGTTGGGCTGCCCTCTCTGTGTACTTAGACCACAGCCCTGCAGAGTCTGTCCCCTCCCGTGGTTCCATGCCGTGTTGAGCCGCCTCCTAGCACTGAAAGGCTCGCTTCCTCCAGTAATCAGCTGCAGGAGAACTTGAGACAAGAGGGGGAGGTAATCCAAAGAGTTTCACAGGGAAAATAAGATGGGACTCAGTGGTGACCTTTCCAAGTTAACTCACAGCCCGGTGGCAGGACCTTTCCTTAGGGAAGGGAGCCCGTGTGCTGCTTGGGTATGGTGCAGCTCGGGCGGCCAGGCAGGACACAGTAGAGGCATGCTGCCTCTTTGGGCTGACTGAGAGATTGCTTTAGGGATCTTAACAGGGTAAAAAGCAGCACTTTTTTCTTCCTTAATAAGAAAAGAAGCATGTATGTGCAGCTGTAACTATCTCTGTTTCAGAGCTATAAGTCTTTGTCAGCTTCAGTGCCTGGTGCATTTCTCATACAGTTACTGCAGCAGTACCTGGGAGAAAATGTGGTCAAAGTCACCCGCAGGCTCAGTCAAAATAAGCTGAACCAAGAACCATCTTGCTGTCACCCCTGGCAGCTGCCTCAGGAAGCTGCTTCAAGAGAAACTCTCCTGTCAGTGTGCTTGGAGAAGCGTCTGGATTCAGAGGGCATCTCCCTAATCCCGTTGGCTCTGTTTAAAGTATTTTGCTTTGAACATATATGCCAACTACTTAGAAAAGCTTGCTTTTTTACTGCCATACTTCTAGAGAGCTCATCTTATTTGGAAGGGGGGATGTGTGTGTATATGTTTTGTTAGTTCCATCTTTCACTCCAAATGGTGAAGTAGAAATCCTTTTGACTCCAGAATGAGAAGTTTGCTGGTGGTGGTGTCTCTGCTACCACCACTACAGGCTCAGTGGAAAACAGGGAGTAAAACTGGGATATTAGTTCAGTGATACAGTAACTCAAAATTTTGCATATAATTCTATTAATGATGTATGAGCCAGCATAGATGCCAGCTTCCTCTCCTAGAGCTACATTTATTTTGCAAAACAATAGGATAAAAAGATGTTTAGCTTCATTTTTGTTAATATAGTGAGCAGACATGACTGATTACACACAGAGAACAGAACAGTTATGTTAAAAAAATTATGCAGTCATTTTTCTGCCTATAGCCACATTTCAGAAACACAAAGGATTATTTGTAGATCACTGGAAAGTGTTAAATGAGTTCATTGAATATTCTGTTAATATGCAGAAATGCAAAAACGAAAGATGCAAAGGTAAGAATTCCTTTGCATCTGTACTTTCTCATCAGAGAATACCAAAGACAAACAACAAATTTAAAAAAACTAACCACCTCTTGCAGTTTTGGATGAGGGAGGAATTAGGACTGCTTCAGAGGGGGAAAAGAAAATTTAGATAAAATAGGAGAATTTTTTTCTTGCTCATAGTAATAGGCATTGACTACTCTTAGCAGGCTGCCAGGACTGGGGAGGTCAGCTCCACAGCAGAGGGTACCCCCTCCCATGAGAGTAGCCTCAGCAGCAGGTCCTCGGGCCAGGAAAGGTCCTTGATCCACATTCAGTGGATGTATTTCTGCTGAGGGCAGTGCATCATCTCTGTGATAGTGCCAGTGGAGAAGCAGGTTATGCTTTGGTACACTGTCTAATACAAATGAGAAGATCCTGTGATCCTCACACACATGTTCTGTATTTCTGCATGTCTAGAAGGGCTGAACCGTGCCACTGGTTTTGTCAAGAGATTTTGTAGTGATTAATATTTGACCAGCTCTTAGGAGGTAATGGAGGCTTGTTGTAGTATCTTTCCTATTCAACTGCTGCCACACACATCTGAATTTATTTTCTTCCTGATTGGCTTTAAAGGTGTGTAATCATGCGAGACTTAGACTGTTGACAGCACAATTTTAATTCTTACCAGCCACTCAACTGACAACTGGTGCAGCAGGAACAGAGTGCAGGTTCCCACTGTCCCCTCGTTTTAATAAATGCACTGCTATCTCAGTTTCATTAATCGTCTCACCTCCGAACACAGTATTGAAATGTTTTCAGCTTCTCTCTTGGTCTTTCATATTCTTGCCATGCTCATATGCGACTGGAAGCAAGCTGGCTGTATCCTTGTAAAGCAGAGGATACACCTACACCACACGATGCGGTTCAGTATACAAGTGCTCACACGGGCTCTCAAAAAGGATCTTGTTTTGCTAGTGAGGAGATAAGCGCAGGCTGATTTACCTTGCTTGTGAGTTAGCTCAGTTCAGCAGAAGTGCACCTGAGCTATCTGCCATATCTTTAGGCCAGGGGTTCAACTTTGATAGACTCAGGGTATGCTACTCCAGTGCAAACAGGAGATGTTTCAGAGGGACAGATTTTGCATCACTGGAATTCCTACCTGCAGCAGGAACAGCTTGATGATGCTTTCACCTGACAGTAGACAGTCAGTGTGTCACTGCTTAGCAGAATAAAAGCAAGAACAGGAGTGCAATGCTAAGGTTGCTGTTGTAACTGAAGACCACCTACCCAGTGCCCTGAAGCTTCTTTTTGCAGCTTGCATTAACTACTATTTCTTGATTTTCTTCAGTTATTTTTCAACTGCAAAATATCAACAGTCTTTTTTTTTTTTTTTCTTTTATTTCCTTTTATAGCACTTTAAGTGCCTCTAGCTTTTTGACTTTAGCCATATATCTATCATCAGGAAGGTTTTTTAGATCTGCCTACGTTTAGCCCGATGCATAAAGAGAAGTATTACTGCTGATCTCATTTTGAAATGTTACTAAGAGGCAAAATGAAATTACTGCAGGTCGTTTTGAAGCAGGAGCAGGGTTTGTAGTCAGAAGCAATGTTTCAATGTTGTTGGAAAGGAAGAAGTGCACTGATGACAAAACCAACAGTGAGAAGAAGGGGAGGCCTTTACTGCTTTGGGCAGCACCCTGTGCCATCTACCTGGACTGCCCAGCTTCTCCAGTGACAGGAATCACTATGTTCATGGGCAGGCTGAGCTTTATTTCGAAGAATCATCTCTGAAATATGTTGATTATCAATATTTAAAAGGGTGCAATTAGAAGTTCAGGCATATTACACAGTGCAGCTAATAAGAGCCACGGTGTGAAATACAATAGCACTCTGGTGACACTGTTACAGCATCATGGTTAATGACCAAAATATTAAAGAACTTATTGAAGTTCAATCATCAATCAAGGTAAATTGATTCTTCTGGCACAGAATGCAAATGTGTTCCTTTGATACTGAGTGAATACCAACTACCCAGGCTCAGCTCACGCTCATTTCTACAGTTATCAATTTATGAACAGCTGGATGAACCATGGTGAAAGGAAAGGTGGAGTAGCAAAAATTAACTTTCCATTTGCTAATTACTGGCTGAAATTGTCATGATAGTCCTGATTGCTAGATTTGTGCTCAAAGTTTTCCTCCCTCATCTTTTCATGTTGTGTCTGTTGTTGTCTCCGTTGAATCTGGGCCTGCTTTCAACAGAAGTTGTTGGAGAGGGGATGAACAGTTTAAGTCTTTCTGCAATCAGTGTTTCCTTTAGATGCTAAATGTGTGTGAAAGTGTCGCAGTCTGTCTTGGTCAAAGTTGCCATTATAATCAAGATATCACTGGAGCAGAGGCTTGTTCCCCTGCTGTCAGGAGGTCATGGGTGCCTCTTCAGATCCTGCTCTGGTTCTCTTTCACTTTTCTCATCCAATTTGCTCTGTTGGACCCTGCACTCAGAGGTCTTGCAGAGCTTCTACTCTCCAGGAGTTTGTTCCTTTTACTTTCTTAGTTCTTTGGCTGTGCCAGTACCATCAGCCTTTGCTTTGTTCCCTGGTGGAGATCTTGCCTGCAGCTGTACTGCCCCGAGCACAGAGCCTGCCTGTCATCCCTAGACCCTGCACACCTGGGGTGCTCTTCCCATCTCTCTCTGAAGCCTGTAAACACAGGCACAAAGCCTGCTATTTCAGTACGATCCCTCCTTTCCCCAAGCGTGCTGTGTTACTGTCACGTGGGGTAAGTTCTTGGGGCACATCTTGTTCCACGGGGAGTAAGTTTCAAGACAAGATGAATATCTTCAGATGTTGCAGCTGATTTCCAGCAGTGTGACACACTGCAGGTAAAACAGAGATTTCAAACATGACCTTTGCTTGACTGTCCCCTCTCACCAGCACAGTGCAGGAAGCCTCAAGCTATGTGACCTCACGACTGCACGTGGCATCCTGTGAGGTTTTCTTGCACGAGTGCTTTGTTAGTGTCCAGCGTGGGCGACAGAGGGACAGTCCTCTCACCTAAGTCTTCGCAGGAGTGGCAGAGGTCTAATGGGCGCTAACAATAAACACTGGTCTACTCTCATGCTGCTTTTATAAATGTCACATTATGCTCTTATAATGAAAAGAGAGAACAAGCAATTCGTTACCTCAAGGACAAAGAGCTGGCACCATGACCATGGCTACCAACTCCTGAAATCTTGCCAGGACTGATAATATACAAACCAAAATTGCTGTAGTAAGAATTACATTTGTTATATTTCACAAAAAATACCCTCATTAAACATTTTCTGTGAAAGACCAAACTGTCAGAAATAGACCTAGGTTTATAATTGATTTTTCCTACGTGGATTGCTCTCTACCCCAGCCTTCAAGTGAGCTTCATTTATATGTGAAGTGTGTGTCGAGTAAGTGTAGGAGCTGTAGAAGACAGGGACAGAAGAGCTAAGTTGTTACTGGAAAGGAAGGAAGTACAAATGAGAGAGGGAGAGAGAGGTCAGCCATTCTTCATAGGAGTACAGATTTTTTTGAGAGATGGTTCTTGTCTTTTGTTCCTCTGCCCAAAGTTACCCTGAGGACAAGTGCAGTAACAAAGGTTTTACATGCCCATATTTTTTCTGATAATGAGAAATATAGTCTCTAACTACAATATGGGGGTACATAAAAGGCCACGAGAAGTAATCTACAAATGGAAAAATATTCCATGCAGCAAAAGACTTGTGTTGCACTTACCAGAAAGAAGAGTAAGAAGTGAAATATTTGTGGAGTATGAGTGCCTAAAGTGAGAGAAGACGCTAGCTGCAAAGAATGGCTGTTTAATCCATCAGACAGAGCAAGAACAAGAATCAATAACTGGAAACTGAAACCAGAGAAATTCAAGTAGAAATAAGGCTCAGTCTCCAACAGTGGGGCTGATTTGCCACTGGAAGCATTGGCTTCTATGTCTCTTGAGGTTATCTAACGCTGGACACCTTTCTGCAAGACCTTTCAGCCCAGTGTAGGTGGAAATAGAGCACAAGGCGGGTGTGAAAGGCTGTTCCATGGAATTTGTCTGATACAGCAGGTCAGACGAGGTGACCAAATGCTCTTTCTGGTCTTATAATTTTTACCTGGAAATATAGCAGGTAATTTCTGGATTAACTCAGCTTTGTAGTTCTGGTTAGATCTTTCCCTTGAAAACAGCAAAGAACTGATTTTTCACTCAGGTTATTTTGAAGTGTGAATGAAATGAAATTCGTGCTTATCAGTAAGTAATGTCTGATGCGGTGGCATGGAGAAAAACCCGGAAAGCAATCATACGAATTAGCAGCAAATCTTTCTCTCCATCTTTGCAGGCATACTGCTTCCATCACAAGGTTAACTAGGTCCTTCTGCCTTGCAATTTCATCTCTGCATCAGATGGCAACTTAAATTCTGTTACAGAAAAGTGCAGGTCCCTGCTCTGGGGTCTCAGAAAGACAGTAGCTGTACTGAAACTCATGCTGCTGGATCAATGTGCCATGAGTCCTACCAGGACATCCACAGCGGGTGTTTCTCTTTCAGGTGTGAGTGAGCCATTGAACTGGCTTAGTGGTGGTTCTGGGAAGGTTGATGTAAAAACAGACTTGGAAACAAAGGCTGAACTTTTTTTTACGCCATGCTGGTTTGGGAATTTCCAGTAAAGTTAGAGTAAAGGGAATGGCTGAGTTAGGGACCGAGTTGTGCTAGTGATTGACCACTAACAGCAAACTCTGGATGTAGCTGCAGTGCTGCAGCTGATAGAAAATGCTGTCAAGTTTCCTCGACTGTCAGTTAAGAAGAAAAGAAAAAGTAGCACAAAGCTACAGCACATCTGGCATAAACTAAAAGTTTAACTAAACTGAAGCATCCATCCTCCAGCTTGGCCAGTTCCACACTACCCAAGAACAAACTCTGTGGAAAAGATGACAGGTAACAGATGGTGCAAGCAACAAAACTTTGTTCATCAGCTCCTACTGCCAGTCATACTGCATTAGCAGAAGCACCTCTTCTCACCTGAGTTAGGTGGCCTCTAGGAGTGGAGTCAGCTCGGCCTGTGCCAGCAGGGTTGTTCTCGGCTTCTTTGACACTGACTGCTTTGTTTGGCATGTCAGTAACCACAGTTGTCAGGTATGGATTTTGATATCTCCCTTTTTCCTCTGGAAATGGCTCGTAACTAATGTCGCTGTTCTATTTTTAGGTAAGAACACAAAGCTCACCTTTCCCCTATGGTCATTATTCATTAGCAAATTATTGTATGTCTCCTATTACTTGTAACTATAGCTAGAAAGCACAGAAAGACATTAGGGTCATTTTCACACTTGGTGGAACCAAGACCCAGACCCCGGTGGTCTCAGAGCCTGCAGCTGTCACAATGTTTAGGGTTGGTCAGCTGTGCTCAGGGAGTAGCAGTATCTGCTGTGCTGAGCAGAAAGCATCTAGTTAAGAATAAATGGAGCACTCAGAGATGGGAAGCAGAAATATTCATCCTCTTATCATCACCATCTGCTTTTTTCCCATTGAGGCATGCGGCATACTTCACTTCAGTCTAATGCCAGCTCTGCCCAGAGGGGTTTATATGAAACAAATGAAATTCCTTTCTTCCTTATACTATCCTTGTAGAGTTGCCTGACCGTAAGTCTTTGCCCTTTTTCCCCAAGGTTGAAAACAAAATAAAAAACTAGTGGGGACCCTATTACTTTTTGTCTCTGTCTACATTTTCTTAACTTCATTCTTTCTGGTATTTGTATGTGACGCACGTAGTTGTTGGAGGGATGGGGACAGTTGCAGTTGTATTGAGACCACCTCCCTCATTGCCGGCACCACCGTACCCCATAGCTTATCTGTGCACACTCATTGGGATGGCGTAGTGGCTGCCTTAGTTCAGCTTGGTGCCTAGTTGGACTCTTTCTTTCCAGAGACATGTTTTAAGACTTGCCAAACCAGTCCAGTCCATTGTGCTTCCATGCAGTCTAGTCCCACTGAAAAGAGCCTGTGGAGCAAACTTGCAGCTGTGGCCATTTCCACCTTCTGAGCTGACGAGCATATTTGAGACTCCATTGGGCTTTAAGCCTGTGGGAGCCCACCTGGCCCAGCCTGCATGTCCCCATGAGTTCTTTCAGTTGCTCTCTTGCCTAGACCTGTATTTTTATTTCTCTCCCTCCACCTCCTATGTAAAATGATGCGGTACACTGGCACATTTCCTCATTAGCACAAATTTCTGTGGTGGCTGAATTGTTTGAAATGTTAAAATCTGGACTATGGTTGTCAAAGCCGGGATGCTTAGAAAAGAACGGCTCTTTGCAGAGCCATATGCAGCTCAAGCAAAATTTGAAAAAGAAAATCTGTCTGTAAAGACAGCATGCACTTGATTGACTTTTGTTTTTGGTTTTGTTTTTTTTTTTAATCGAGCACCTCGTAACACTTGCAAATATTTACTGTAACCATGGCCCAAGCTTCTTTATGAGCATGCATAGTGGGCAGTAGTTTTCCCTGGGCATTTGAAGATGTGCTCTGTGGGGAATAGGCAGCAGCTTTGTTGTAGACACGCAGCAGTGATGGGCGGAAGCTGCAGTAGCACTTACTGAAATCCTGTTCATACAGAGCTGTGTATTACTCAGGACTGGAAATCCTGCCCACTGTCTTTGGACCTGCAGGGTTTAATAAGCTGCATATGCTGCTTCAGCATAGCAGCTTTCCCCGTCCTGCACTGTGAACCCTGCAAGCTTTCTTCCTGTCCCTGCTGCAGTTTATAAGCTCTTTCTGCCAGGGATGCTCTGGGGTTCCTTCAGCTTCAGAAAAAGGGTCACCAAATATTTTTAAATATAGCCAGCCAGTCTCTAAGAGTATCAAATACAAAAATTGCTAAATGGAGAATTCAACTAGAATGCTTTGAAATGCAGTTTCCTATGAAAGCTATGAGAGTTTACCCTTCTCTCTGCCATCTCCAAAATACATATTTATTTGATTAAAGATTCCCTTAAAAATTTCTCCTTAGTCAGTACCCTGTACAAGGTGGTTCTCCCACTTGAAAACAGGGCACTTAATTACAGTCATAAATATGCAGTCACTAGCCAGTCTCCCTGGGTAGATACATACCACTGAAATACGATTTGTGGAATTTAGTTTTGCTGTAGGACATTCAAAATTAATGTCCCCAAATGAGTATCCCATGGAAGGTTATGGTGATACTGATTTCCTCTTGAAACTCAGGACTGTTGAAAACACACATGAAATAATGGATATAAAAATTCATATAATCATCTCTGAAAAGTTAAATATGAATTAGCAAGAATCGATTGCTCTGAAAGATAGAAGTTTAATGATCCAAAGAGCAGCAAGAGCAGTACTGTTCTGTTCCTCAGTATGTAGCCCTGCAGAAGGAATTACCATGACGGTGTATAACAAAAGTGTTAAAAAATCTAGTGCAACTGTTAAAAACACCTATTTAAAAAGATTTTTTTGATGATTATGAAATGAATTGTACAGCATTTCTGCTAGTGTGAAAAGTGCCTCTGTAGTACAATAAGTGGAACTGTGTGAACTATGAAGCCTTAGGATTATAGTTTCATACAAAGAGGTGCATGGCATGCCTCCTACTACATTATGTATTCCCCCCTGGAGTATTTCCTTCTTGCAGAGTTTCAGGTATGGAAAAGATGAGCTGTTACATTAGCAAAAATCATTGCCTGCAATCAGGTATCATTCCAAGAGCTAAGTCTTTGTAATTAGCAAAGGGAGAAAAGCGCTTGCTGTGTTGCTGTAAGTACAAAACTCATATTAGGCAAATTGAAGCAGGGCAGTGTAGGTTTTGGATGTGTATCTGTGGGACAGCTGCAGGTAGAGTCTCAATTAAATGTGTCTGTTACCACATGGTATCCCTCCTCTTTAAAGTGTTTTGTTCTATGCTTTTGCTGGCTCAGAGATTTGTACGGGCAATTGTTTCTAGTAGTTGCAGCTGCCAATCCTGTGCAAAGACAACCAGCTAATGCAGGTCCCTGTGCTCTTTGGTTTTAGTACTTCTGCACATCCCCAGCATGGCCAAAATGGGGCATGGGCCAGCTTGCAGCAGGCTGGGCTCTCGTTTTGGTGCCCAACAGCCTTTCCATGACAGAGCTGTGCGATGTGCTGCTGAGCTGGGTGTTGTGGACACTAATTTACTCCAAGGCCCTCAGCGAGCGTTTGGGATCTGTGCAGAAGAGCTTGCTTAGGTAATGTGTCGGTCAAAGAGGCATTCAGCGGGAACATCTCCCGTTCTGCCTCCAGGGTGGCTTAGTTCAGAAACTACTGCCTACGGAGAGGGGGTATCACTCAGAGTGAAATTACAGACAACTGACAGGATCCCTGTCCTCGTAAATCCCCAATAATTGTGACAAATGTCTGGAGCGCCGCAGGCTTGCAGGGCTCTGCCAGCTGCCCCGCCAGCCCGGCAGCAGCCGCGGCGGCAGGGCCGGCACCTCGTGCGGCTGCGGCAGCGTGGCCCTGTCCCGGGACCGCCGGGGGCCCACTCCCATCCCCTGAACGAGTGGGGGGTTTTTAACTGTTTTCTGGCAGGGACGTGGGATCAGATCTGGTTAAAGCAGCCAAAAAGGCAGCAGTTGTTTCCTGCTGCCTAGTTTGTTCATATTGATTACAGATCCTAGTGGAAACCCACAGTTGAAATAGCAGAGTTCGCTGCCAGTTTTGCTGTGTCAGCAGAGTCCTGAGATTTCCGTAGCATGAGATCAGAAGGGAGATTAGGTTTTCTGTCCCAGTGTCCTCACATCTTGGGCAGTCACCAGATAGTCCTGCAATAACCTGGGCATCTTGTTGCATAGGAACCCATACCAGGCATGGCTAGAGAGCAGGAGCTCCAGGAAAGCCTCTGACACCAAGGCCCCCATGAAGCAAGGGCGATGTTCACAAGGGTCTCATGCCATCCCTGCAAGCAGCACTGAGCTGCTCTGGTGGGGAAGCAGCCCTTTTTCCCGCTCCCACTGTCCTTGTCCTCTTTCTCTCCCCAGAGATCCATTAGTATATATGATCTTCCAGCTTTCTGCAGATTTTGTGGGATCATTCCTGGTGCCACCTCCCAACCATCACTCTCTCCAGCCCATGGTATTCTTATAACTGCTCTCTGCCTCTTCAAGAAAAGCTGGGAAGGAAGCAAAACCACGGATGCGCTGCAAATAAAATTCCTCCCTGAACAAAGCAGACACTTGTCTGAAGCCCTGGGCTATGGGAATTGATTAGAAGTTGTCTTGTTGCAGCTGTCACACGTGTGCTGGGGCAACACAAACGTCCACTGCTGCCTCCAGCCACTCAGCAAGGTGGGTGCTGGGGCTCAGCAGTTTGGCTTCCCAAACCAGTGTGCACCCTCAGGCCCACAAGCTCAAACTCCTTTTTCTACACACAGGCACTAGCAATGCAGCTTCTCCGGCAGACCAGAGGAGGCTTTTTATAATTTTTTTAACCTCCTCGGAACAATCCCGAGCAGTGGAGAATCCATCATCCTTCCTGGTGACAGGCCCCAGTTCTGAATCAGCTTCACAAGGATGAGATGATGCCTGTCCCCACCGCAGCATGTGGCTTGTGCCAGTGCCTGGGCAGCCATCAGGTCACCCTGGTACCTTGTCAAGGGCCACGGGCTGTCTCAGTGTAGTGGAAGGAGGTGCAGCCTCTGTGATATATTTTTCTGTCATGCATTCATAATTGACTGTGATCTTAGCAGCTAGTAAAATACATACTAGAAGAATGTGTGGGTTTTGTCACAGTGTATTGTTCCTTCTCTTTTTATGTTACATTGAACTTGCTAACTCAGCAAACTTTTTATTTCTGAATTAAGGATGTGAAATTTCTTACATTTTAAGATCTTTTTTGAAAAAAAAAAAAAAAAAAAAACAAACCAAAAAAACAAGTATCTCTGGAGCTGCCACATTGAGATTGATTCCTCTGGAAAATGTGGTATTTAAAGCTAATCTTGCTTGAGTTCATAAATTGCTTATTATGTGTGGTGCTTAGGACTTGAATCACTTTTCTTGGCCAGGGTGCTCCAAGCTCTAGGGGAAGAAGAGGAGCGTGAAAGGTGCAGCTGCATTTAAAACTGAAGTGCTCATTTTGAAATATCTCCCTGTAGCAAAGGGAATTTTTTTCCCTAAAACAACTGTTTGGTTTCAAGATGGTTGGAGACACATCCTCAAGGAAAGAAAAGAAAAAAAAAAAAAAAAAAGGAATGTCTGCAGATTCATTTTTCCATTACTTGGAAGTCATCTTGTATATAATTTAGATGGGTCTTAACAAGGCATAAAGTCACTTTCAGAAAATTGATGACTCTTAGTTTTCTCCTTTGTGAAATGAGGGCCTGGAGCCTTCACTTTGTTCCTTCGGTGGGATCATCAGATCTGATTGCAGAAACCCAATGAAGCTCTTAATCCAAGCACTGGAGTAACCACAGCTCTGGCCTTCTCCTCTTTATTGATCTTGCGGCTGGGCCACATTTCTATTTCAGCCTAGCATAGTCCATGCTTCCTTATCCCTGGCCCTTTTGGGTTTATTAACTCTTTGGTCACCTAATGTTGTTTGTTAGGGTTCAGAGAGTTTGTGGCTGTGAAGAGAGGACTTCTGCCATCTCTGGCTCTGAATTTGTGATCCTGTGGATGGAGCAGGACACAGAGCATTCAGGGAGTTGGGGTCTGTGCTAATCACGACATACTGGTAGCCTCCAGTTCTACTGCTTTTTTTCCCCATTTGCCCCCGCTGCAAAGTGGGTTGCTGACATAATTCTTGGGGCCACATCGTGGTGGGTTCCCTGCATTTGCGGTGTTCATGCCTGCACTGGATGTGCATCTGCTTGGAGGTGCCTCGGCAGCCTGGGAGGCAGGTGAGCCCGGAGGACAGCCGGGGCCCGTCAGAGACAGTGTGTGTTGTTCATTCCCTGGTTCTCGATTTGCGATTTCAAGCTCACCAGAGAAGCCGGCAGGTGTGTGAATTTTTCATTGCTTTTTCCTTCCCATGCCTCAGCCCACCGTGAGCTGCAGTTTGCCGACTTGCCTGCTTCATAGCAGGAAAGGTCAGGAACCTCGTAAACAAGGTGAGAAGCGGAGTGGGGCGGCGCAGCCGTCCGGGCTGCTGATTCCTCCTGACATTAAGAGCACTAATGAATGTTCTGTCATGGTCCCGTGAATATTGCAGGAGGCTTTTGCCTCCCGCCTCCCCTGCCTTCGCCGGGCCTCGGAGTTACCAAGGTTACCTGACGTGACTTCCCCGGGAGAGAGGAGCGGTGGCTGCAGGTCGGCTGCTCCCGGGAGCGTCCTGCCTCCGCAGCGGCTGCGGGGAGCGCGGCCCGCGCAGCCTCACCGGCCTTGCGCTCCCTTTGGCTCTTGCCATTCCCCACGCTGCGTAAAGTGCCGTTCGTTTTATTTTAGGGCTTTCTGAGTAAAGATCATATTTTGTTTTGCTTGCATAACCCGGACTGTTATCATCCGACTAATTACTCACACATTTTCCTTCAGACAGCAAATGGGAGAGATAAAACTGCAACAGGTTTATGTGATTTCTGCTTATCAAATTACTGTAATTATTTGAAGAATGGCTTAAAATTGTATGGAGTAATGAATTTAATTATGAGTTTGCAGCGATGCCTTGTGCTGCATGCGGCTTGCAAATGGGCAAGTTTATGAGAAGCTCTTCACAAAGCGGCAGCAGGCGGGATTGCAGCATGCTCCTTACAAAGAGAGGCTCCGGCACCTCCATACCACGGCAAGGGGGGACAGGGCACGCTTTGCAGGTCAGCTTGACAAATTGTGCTCATCATTCAACTGCTCAGCTCACTTAGTCCAATCCTAATACAAACCCAGGCAAGACAAAGCGCCGGCAGCCTCCTGGTCATGGCATGCTGCAGCTGACTGGCTTTGCTCGTTCTCATCGACCCCAGGGCGTGCGGGGGACCAGCTCACTTGCCCAGACCTCCACACCTCCTCCTGCTCAGGAGATCAGCCCGGGGGTAGCTGTCAGCTAAGGCAGGTCAGGTGCTGACAAACCTGTCCCACCAGAGCCGCAGCCTGTTGCAACCTGCTCAAAACACTCTAGTAGTGTTTGCCATCTCTCTGCTCCACACTAGGAACGGCAAATTTTTTCACCACAGCAGGGAGATGCACAGGGACATGCCTGACCCCTGTGATCTGTGAAGCATACTTTTTGCCCCCATGATGTCCCCAAACCCTCAAACACAATTCATTTCTCCCTGCCTGTTTGTACTTTTCTTTACATCCCTGCTTAGTTCCACGTGCTATAAAAAATTGTGTTCTGCACTCTGCCAAAGGTCTCCATCCCCTCCTGAAACTGGCAGATGGGACATGCAGCTCTCCATCCCCACAGCCATGGGGCCAACTGAACAGCTCAAGGGAAGGAGACCCCGCATCCATGTGGGCTGCTCCCTGCTTCTTGTTTACAGATGTGGAAACTTTGTGTTTCCTGCTGGTTGAGGTAGTGATGATATATGAGATTTTGTTTTGTTGACTAAAATAGAAACACCAATGACACACCTAGTTGTAGGAATACTGAGTTTACAGGCAGATGGTTGGGACTGGAAAATATTTTTTTTTATGCTTTTTTCCATTACATGCTGCTCATATTTGATGTAGATGGTGTTACATAAGTGGATAAATTGCTGGAAAGACTGGTCTGGAAAGGGGTAAAGCCAGATGAAATACTGGCCTTCAGAGCAAGTTTGTTTCAGAAAACAGGAGTGGGTTCCTGAAGGACAGGCAGGCAAAGGTGGACCATGCCACCATTCCCAACAAAACTGGATTGTGGAGAAACATAGGAGCCAATGGAGTGAAGAGATTTGGGCTATATGCATTTAGGCAGTAGACTAAAGGTTCAGCCAACAGAGAATGGAAAGTGGGTATATGGGAAGTGGAAAAACTGCTGGAACTTCACATCTGTGCTGTGATGTTTTGAACTTCATAAAGGACTACTGGATCATCTGTTACAATCCAGCTGCCACATTGTTCTCTGTGGCATCCATTAATTGACATGATAGCTCAGGCTTAACTACTTAAAATACAGATATGAAAGGCAAAAGAATAAATGGTCAAGCACCATCCAAAGTCTGAAACCTTTGCAAGTATGAAATGGCTTAGAGATGGTACTAACAAATGAAGTGGTTCATGGTTTAGGGCTCAATGATTACACTGTGTCAATGTTTGGGGTTGTTTTAATTAAAAAAAGGTGGCTACCCTATGAGGTTACCAAATTTGGAAGTGTAAACCTGCCCTAATTTGAGTTTTAGGCAAATCTGGCTTTGCGTGCAAAGAGAAGGCATTAGCAGGCAAACCCCTTGTCTTTCTTGATGCGTGAATAAGGGAGTTTGTGTGCAGGATGGAATTGTACATGGTATTATGTCTGTCTAAATGCAAGGTCAAAGCAGATTCTAGGTGGTATTGACTTTTAAAAGAGTTTGTCACAAGACAGGCATGAATTTTGCATAATCTCTGCAGTTTTATGCATGTGAGGAAGCAGCAAGGTATGATGAAGAGTGCCGAAAGAAAATGTGGTTGTTGAAGCCATGAACTACATGCAGTTTTTGCCAATCTTTCCATAACCCTGCTTAAGCCAGGAAGAAAGGAAAGCCCACTTTCATTTGGAAAACTCATCAAGATTTGTGGGACAAATGATGTGATTGTTAGTATGTTGACGGTGGTCATAAATACAGTTGAGTGAGAAGAGATTGCTGGGTGTAGCAGTTTGCTGTGAGCCTGGCTGGCTGTGACTCTGACCTCCAGCCATAGCTAGCCTCTGTGGGTGTCTCCAAAGAGAATGAATGTGTTTTCTCCTTCCCATACTGACATGAACTATTTCTGTCGTACAGCATGTGGGACAAGAGGAAGAGAATACCTTAAGCACCAGATCATGAGATTTCATTACCCTTAGTGTTCTTAGTGTTTATAGCTACAAATGTTATTAAACATCATAAAATTGTCCAGTTCTTTTAACTTCAGCTACAGTACTTTTCCCAATTTGTGCTTATATGAAAAAAGAAGACTGCAAAGCTTGCCTATGAAAAAAATGAGAAAATAAGTCATCTTAAATTCTTAACAGGACTTTGAAAACGTGAAATAAAATCAGCAATAATATTTTGCACACAAAGCTGACTTCAGGAGGGATCTGTATCAGAGCAAATAATGGTGGCTAATGTTTTCTTCTCTCAATCATTTTTAAAGGTCACTTCATGATCAAAATCTACTTGCTAATTTAATTTCTATTCTCAGTGTAAATGTAAGGTGATGTTGTTATTCTGTTTGCAGGTGGTTTGCTGGGGAGAATCAACCTTTTGCCTTTGTTCTCAGTGTGTCAAGGTCTGGGTCCAAAGCTTGTGCATGTGTCAGCCCAGCTTCACAGGCTGGTAGGGCCCTATTTCCCAAACCAGCGTTTCTCAGGTGTTTTAATCCAAGGGCTCCTTGATCTCTCTGAAAAAAATATGTAGACTATGCAGTGTAATACTGTCTCATGGTACCAAATAAAAACTGTCTTTTTGCTTGCTTCATTTATTTTGCTGGTTTGCTTGCTGCCAGCATGTGTGGGAAGGCGAACCTGTGTTTATTTGCTGTTCTGTAGCAGACCAGGTTTGTTCATGAGCCACAAATTGAAGGGGAGCTTTCTTGCTCTCCATGCTTTACATTACCTTAGAGATTTCGTCTCCCCAACTCTTATCAGTGTCTCCATTCTGTTAGGATGCATCTTTCTGTCTCAAGGCATGGAATCAGGTATGTTGCTGAGCAGAGTTCAGCAGAAAAAACGAAAAGAAACCTAGGAAGTGAAATGCTTTAGAGAGTCATTCTAGCCTTAGATTGAGGACTCAACAGGCAGTATGAAACTTGGATTTTCAGCTCTCACATGGCAACATTCATGGCTTTGTTTAGGACATTCCCCACCTACTTTGTCACAGGGAATGACTTCCTCTGTATGGGCTCTGCAGAGGTCTGCCTCAGGTCTGCTGTGGGAGAGATGTGGTGAAAATCCCAACAGCTGACTGTTTGCCAGAGAGCCTAGTCTGTGGTGTGCAAGCCTCTGGAGCAGGCAGCTCAGATTTCATGGGTCTGTGGTTTCCTTGGCATTTCTGTCTCCTAGAGAAACCCCAAAGATCATCCTCCAGCTACTGAGACACAGGGCTGGTTATGAGGAGACTGGGCGCCGTCTGGAGAAGACTGGGACTGTGTTGATTTTCAGAGATACGGTGGGGACCTACTTTGTCTAACCTTGGGCAGATCATGGGTCTAAAAACCACTGTCTGGAAGGAAGGATGATGTTTTCCAAGGAATCTGAGGACCCCGTGATAGTCTCCAACATGAGACTCAGTGTGCTGGGTGTCTCCTCCTGGCATTTTGTGTTAGTTGTCAGCTCACTAAAGTGAGCAGCTGAGATTCAGCCAATTCCACTTCTGTCCTTGGCAAGTGTGTCCTCTTGCATCCTAGGCAGGCTTGTGGTTGGAGCCAGCCATTAGGTCTGAAAATCATAGCTATGTCTTCAGGGTCTCAGTAGAATATGCCCCGCTGCAGGGTTTGCTGTTGATGCTCGGAAAAGGGACATGTGGTCTTGTTTACTTTGTGCATGAGGGATGCCTAAGACAGGAGTGCCAGCAGTTATTTTACCTTAAACACACAGTCACTCTTAACTTTCTCTCTAGCTGAATAGTCCTGACACCAGTGGCCTATGCACTGTCTAGTGAGCTGGGGAAATAAAGATTTGCAGTATTCTTATCTTCAAGGAGATACCTGCTTCGTACATCCTCTAGGAAAGACAGGGCAGCCTCTGCTTAGCAGAAAGTTTTCTTTCCTGTTAGTGGTTGCAGCTGGGAGAGCCGTGCCTCATCTCTTGCTTGTAATTACATCAATAGAGTACCCTGGGAGAAGGTTAAATAGTCTTTTGTATATCAAATAAAGCCAGTGAACTTCACTGAAATCATTTAATGAAAACAATCCTGATTATCTGTATATACTGCCATGTGATATTTTAAAAGAACATCTTAAAGGGAAACGTGGAATTGTTTAAGGCCTCTAAAGACTAGAGTGCAGAGGCTGTGCAGCAAATGCCTTTATAATCTAGGATCTGAAGTAGGCTTTGAATCCAATTGTTTTTTTTCACTGTTGTAAAACATGAGAGATTTTGATATGGTAACTCGGATTTGATTCAGAACTTTCTTATTAACCGTTCTTCATGCACATCAAATTTTAGAGACTGAGCTAAAGGGCTCTGCACATCAAGGATGGAACTGACTCAAGGACAGAGCTATTAAGGTGTGTAATAATCAAGAGAGGAGGATTAATTGTCTTTAATTTGGCATAAATCCCAGGGACCATAACTTTGGTTATTAGGAATTCAGGGCCTATTTCCAATTAGTTATACCCAAGCATGCCTGTTTTTCCAACTTTGGGAGTCTAATCTGTGAGCGCATTAGCACAGCAATCGTTGACATGCTAATAAAGGACAGCTCTGCCTGACCTCTCTGTGTGTGGTCACTGCCAGTCGGTGTTTGCCTGGCAGTAAATCAAACCGTGGCATTGCTTTATTGTTTCTGACACCTTGCAGTGAGCAGCTCGGTGCGCGTCAGCTGCTTGGGCAGGCTGTGCAGACAAAATCACCTGGGCTGTGCTCGAGCAGGTCAGAGAGGCAGCTGTGGCTTTTACATGCTTTTTAGTCTTTGAGCTTCCTTCTAAGACATCTGCTCCAGCAAAGCCAGGGTGTCTTCCCTTTAGGTGTATGAAATGTAAATAGTGCGATTGTTACCTATACCGGAAAATCTGGTCTAACCTGAGCTGGGTTAAAGAAGGAGGTGGCAGCAGTTTCCTGAGTTGGCAGCCGCAGCAAAAGCACTGCACTGTGATGGAGTGGCTCGAAATGCAACACCTCGGTGCTGACAACCTGGGAAGGCGTGCAGGACTGCTCGGCCATGGCCCGCCAGCCACCTCGGCACGTACCTGCGGAGTGGAGTGGAGTGGAGGTGCCGCGTGCTGCGGCAGGGCTGGCTGCTTTCTGTGCACCAGGAAATGGAAAACACAGTATTGTAAAGCTCTCAGTGTAAACATCTGAGGGTTTTAAGGAAAGGTGGGCCTTGAGAGCCTTGTGGGAACAACTTCTTGCAAGCCAGGCTGCATCTTGCATTGAAACACTGAAACAGGGCTGGCAGGAACGCTTGCAGCCATGTGTATATGTGAGGGGCAGAAGGAAAGATGGTTCAGAGCAAGGGAGACAAACCAATTCATGCACTCAATTCCCCTGTAATCATTTTCTGAGACCTGAGACCTCATGGTGCTTTAGCCTCTGTCTGTTGAATGCTGCCTGCCAGTCAGTCAGGAATGAAACAAAACTCACACAGGGCAAGAGTATGACGTCCCCTCATAGCTCTTCTCAATTCTGTTTATCCTGAACCATGACATTATTGCATGAGAAGGTCCTGGGAAGTCCACAGCGGCTACCTTTTTTTCCCCTTTTCTGTGATTTCCCATTTGAAAAGTAAATAAGGAAACCTCAACAGCTACTTGTGGGGACTGCTCCTTCCAGCCACTAATTTGTGGAGCTAGTTGCAGGGATTTTCCTAAAGAAACCTGGAATTACATTGCAGTGGAAAAATAGCAAATTGTCTTTAAAACTTCAAGGCCAACTGTTCTTCATTTTCAAGAAAGGAAAAATCCTTTTAAAGCTTTCCTTAAGTTAATTTTCCAGCATACTGAAGCTTGCTAAATCCAGGTGTCTGTTTAGCTTGCTTGGTCTGTATCTGGTAGGTGTAATGTTTTTTGGGGAAAAGGGAGGGGACCGTATTTAAGGAAAACACAGCTTCCATCTGGGAAGGAGTCATCCCATGCCACCAAGCTGTGCAGACCTTCTCACATGCCAGGGAAGAAGAGTGGGGAAACCCACAATTTTTGTAATGGACGTTTGATAAAATGAACCTTTGACTAACAGCAAATACATCTAATGTTAGGGAATGCTTTTTCCTAGAACAGCAAAGGAATTTCAACTGATCTCCTGCATTTGGTTTATATCAAGATGAGTACCACAGGAGCCAAGAGGTGCCATTTGCTTTTTATCCACTTGGCCTTGATGTGGTTTTGCTGCCAGCTTTCCATTTATCTGTTGCGTGCTCTTTAATTCATGAGGGCCTGCACTGGGGATTTGTTTAAAGCCTTGGCTGAAATTGTCAGCCACTCCTTTTATTGCACATCTTTCTGAAAAGATGGGTGTTGTGGCAAAGCAGTAAATAGGATATTGAGCCTCTGCAACTCTTGCTATCTGTAGAAAGAAGAGTATGTCCTCTGTTAAACTCTGATCAATTACATCATCCCAGCATTAAAATCCATCACTTGCCTGGCAGCGTTGTCTTATTTGTGTTTGCATATAGCCGTTGGCTTGCTATGGGTCTTTTGCTGGGGGCCTCTACTTCATATGGTCTCTAAAAGACTGTTAAGGTAACCAGAGTCTCCACCTAAAGTGGTGTTGGAGCCAGTGCAATTAATGGATCTTCTAGAAAGTGATGGCTTAATGTAAGACATAAAACTCACAGTAAGGGAATATTTCTTTCCCTGACGCTGGTCAAGTCTTGCTGTGTTTCTCCCCTTTCTAAAATGTCACTTCCCCACCGAGTAAATAAAGTTAGTTACCTGGTATCTCAAGATGTTTTCTGTGATACAGTATTTTAAAACTTCTGAATGGAAAGCAGTGATTTGCCATATCACTGATCTGTCTAGAGTTCAAATTAAATTAAAGCCCTTCTTAGAGTTCTCAAGTGATTGCCATGCCTGCAGACCTTCTATGCCCAAGCGGACTGCAATAGAACAAGTGCAACGAAACTTCACATTTATTGTTTCATTTGAAAATAGAATTTCTCTGAGGACAGGTACATGAGAAACTTCCACAGAGTCACCTGATGTCAATATGTGAATATTTTCTTAAAGTTTATTTTCTTTTTGAATGCTGTAAAGAAATAATGCCTTGGACTGTAAATTTAATTTGTGTTTTACTATATTGGCCTTTACTGGGATTGGTTCTATGTACTGGCTTTGGTAACTTCTTTAAAATATTTTATATGATCTCTGAGCATTTGCTCAAAACACAGGTCACTACAATTAAGGAGATGGCAGATGGATCCATACGCATAAGAATTTATTGACAGTGGCAGGAAAGGATGGTGCTACAGAAAAGTCATAGAGTGAGGGAAGAGGCAACATTGGGAGGTGGGGAGAAGAGCAGGCTGTTGAGCACCAGGACTGCTTGTTTGCTGCAGCTTGTTTTTGTAAGAATTGTGTTTGTCCTCCTTTCCCACACCCACACGCCTTGATTGCTAGCTTTGGGATTCAAGCTCTCTCAACATCACAGAGCCACTCCATCCTGTAGCTTGACAATTTTGGAGGTTGCCTTCAAGTTTTGGTTTAGTCTTTGAGATCAGAAAGCAAAGAGGTGTTTCAGGAGGGCAATCTTTGGGGGCAGGGGGAATCTTTGTTTTCCTTTTGAAGCACTGTCTGATTGTGAATGTCAGAAGTAGAATATTTTTGTGCTTTCTCTAATGACTCTCTAGTTTCTCCCCAGTACAATCTTGTGTTTCAATTTCCAAGTTAATATTTCCAGAATATTTACAATGTTTTCAAGAGTCTTCACCCTCCCAAAAATCTCAAGGGGATTTTGAGGAGGGTGAAAGACAGACAAGAGGGAGTTCTTTTTCTCTCTCAAGTAATATCACAGTGATTATTCTTAAAAAAATCAACATTGTTCTTCCATGTTGTCTGAAAACCGCCCTTTTTCAGTAGCTTAGATGCAAGGAAAGGCAGTACTTTTTCTTTCCCATGTTGGAACAATTGCTAGAAAAGAAGACTTTTTCAGCAAGGTACTTTGTCAAAACATAGAACTTTCTCCCATCTTGAATCTTAAAGTTGTTGCTTGAGAGTTGTTGGCCACTGTTACTTTGGGAGGCTGGGATGTTCCCCTACAGGAGGAGAAGCCACAGGATTGGCAATGATGCAGGCAGGCTGCAGGAGCTAAATAGAAATCAGATTCTAGCACGATCTAGCCCTTTCAGTAAGAGTTAAGTGACCAAAAATCTTCCATTCTAGCCTGTGAAGTGGAAATGAACAGATTTAGTATTCCAGCTGAGTGGCAGCAGGAATGCTTCACTTTAATCTGAAACTTGATGTTAGAAAGCGTGGGAGAGCTCTGCTGTCAGCTTAACTCAAATCTCGTGCATTTTTTCCTGCACTGAGCTGCAAACAAACATACATGGTTCAAAAGTCAAATGCTCCGTTAGTTTAACCACATGTTAGATTTAATGGCATATGGAAATGCATTATTGATTGCACATCTTCAAAATTAAAATCTCTATGCTAATAGCATATCACATCAGTGCAGATAAAGTAGTATGGAAAATGCAGGAGATTAATAAATGACTTAGAAAACAAGTAAGAGCTGTTTCCATGCATTTCTCTGAAAAGACTGAAGTTTTGGGTATGTTTTAGTGGGAGTGTGTTTATATATTCTGTCACAAGGAAACGTGCAGTAGCAATAGTTATGTTGTATTTCTCAGTATAAAATATTAAAAAGAAACAATGACTTGAAAACAGTTTTACAGGCAGTTATATTCAACAGTTGGTACCAACAAATGGCACAGTCCTGCCTGAAAGCACAGCATGGTGGTCTTTTACTGATCTTTTACTATGGAGTCTTAATAGCTGGCTACAAAACCTTTCTGAATTCATTGCGTTTAAAGAACTTTTGTGAGTTTTTTCAATGCATACTTCCAGCTGATGAGTTTTTTTTTGTAAGTAATAATTGTTGAAAGAGCCTAGGCTTATTTATCAGCTATTGGATATGACCCACAAAACTCTATTTTTGCCTACTTGAAATTATGCTGTAATTTTGGGGAAGGAAATAAAAAAAAAGCTTTTCTTCTTTTTTTCTCCAAACAAGGGTTAAAAAAGGGACGCTTGTTCAGGCAGGGAATCTTACAGATATGATCTGTTTTACTTGTGTGTGAGCTCTTCCTTACCCACATTCTTGACATTTCTTGCTGTAGTTTCTGCTGTGCTATACTGTGAACCCTTAAATGACTTTCAGTGCCATACAATCTGAGCCCTTTTTAGTACTTCATTAACATGAGTGACTAGTTTCTCTGGTCTCTCAGGAAAATGCTTATTTTGATGTGTCTTTGGCTTTGAGTTGTCTGTGCACATTGCTTTACATTCATGGCAGGATGGTGGTCTTGGATTTGGAGTAGGAGGTGTAGGGTGGTCCTCAACTCTGAAGGGGCTTTGTGTCACACTTCCCACTGCTCTTAAGAGGCTGATGAGACAGCTTGGAGAGGCTTTGCCCTGTGACACAGAGCTTGTTTAGCCTGATCAGATAAGCTTCTCCTATAATCTTCCTTCTTGAGTTTTTTAACTCTTTTAGATATATTGGGCTTAAGTCCCAGAAAAACTTGAATTTAGGACCAAGACTGCAAATGTGACTGTCATTGAAGGGAAGCCAGAATGGAAAGAAAAGAGAGGTAGCCAGGGTGACTGAAGGATACTGTGGTAGTAGGGATTTTGTAAATGCCATCTCAGACTGTTGCAATCTAATCTGATAAAGGTATAAATAATTGTTTTATTCCAGGATGGGTTGAGGTTTCCTAGCTGACAGCAGACTCCACAGCTAACACATACTGAGCAGAAGTTGTTATTACTTAGGAAGATCCCTAAACTAAGAACTGAAACAGTGGATTGTAGGTGCAAACCTTTAATTTGCCCAAGTTTGTGACTGAATACTTCTAGTCTGCTCTGAGTGAGCTTCAGCAGCTGTTACTCATCTTTGTGTTGCCCTCCATCAAGCACAGGTCACAAGTTGTTATCTGTGAAAGAGAGAGAGGAATTGCCTGTTTGATGCTGAAGCTGTGGCTAGACTCAGTCATCTCAGCAGATCTTGCAGTGTTTAGGAAGACCCTGGATCAGAGGAGTGCAAGGCTGTGGTAGTGGAATGCACTTTCTCCCCAGAGGGACCTTTCTCACACCTTCCCTTGGGCAGTGCTTAGGGGACAGCTGTGCTGGAGTGACAACTGCTGCCTCCATCAGTGCCTCTAGAACTGTGGCTCTTTTCTGTGTCCCAGCCTGAATCTAGACTGGATTAGGTACCCCTGAGAAACTTAGAGGTAGCTATGGCTGATGTGTGGCTACGCCTGGTGTATCCTGGAGGGCTTTGGTAGTGGCATGCTGCAGTGCTTCTCAAAGGGAAGGAGGACTTATTTCCTAGTAGAATGCTGGCCCTGAATCTGTGGCACCACCTTCTGTCCTGGACAATTCCTTAGGGCCAGTGGAGAAGCATCATGATGCCCGAAGGAAGGTTGTTTGGATGATAACAGCATCTCTAAGGGCTGGGAGAAACAGTTTGTTTCATCCCATTGGGATGCAGTGCCCCCTCAGGCCTGGAGAGCCAAGGCTGCTCCCTGGGTGGGAGGGAGCACTGGGTGCCGGTGCCTGGCGAATGCAGGGTGCTCAGCCCTGGGGAGGTGACACGTTGCTGCAGTGACCGTGTGTGACCTTACGCCGCACACGTGGGAGCGCGGTGAGAAGCAGTGCTGGGACTTGGCAGGAGCACAAGCTGAATCTGCATCCGAGCCGGCCGGGAGACGCCGCCGTGCCTTGCTCTTGGGAGCACCCGCCTCTCTGCAAAGCCGTCCTGCTCCCCTCTGAGATAAATAGATGCTTGGAAACGGTCAGCTGTGCTACCAAGAAGGTATCGGTGGCTTGTAAATGGGGGTAATTGAGGTCCAGCCATGAAATTACAATGTTAGCAGCGCCCTCCTGGCACTTGAAGGGTAGCACTGTCTCCATCGGGTGTTTTATGGACTCATAACCTCTAGAATGAGCAGGTCCCATGAGCTCCCACGCCATGAGCCCCCCAGGCGGGAATCTGCCTGACAGTTTATCCTCTTCTGCCTTGTCTAGTCTCGCATTTTCTTGAATTTTCCTTACAGTACTTTCTTTGTTTTGGACTGACTCAGATTCTTTCTTCTGTGAACTGTTTTGCTGGTGCTACTGCTGTGATCTTTCTAAGAGATAGCAAATACTTTGTTTACTGTAAGCTCTTGTGCAGTAATTCATGTGGTTACACCATGACACAGAGAAGTCTTTCTGGAGTTGGTTTCCACACCCACCCATTCATCTGTGCCCTTCTCCCCATTTTCGGCAGGCGGCTTCAGCATGTCACGTTGGCGTGATGTCATACAAAACCCAGCACATTTGTCATTAAAAGCCTTGTCATCAATAGATGACTGTTTGTATTTTCTGCCTGCCTGAAACTGTTTTATACTTGCTAACCCAGTAATTAAGACTTTACTACCTTTGAAACAGGTTGGTTTCACTGCCCCACCTTTTTCTTAGGCAATTACAAGGCAGTGTGAATGTCGACGGGGCATTCATTAGCCTGCGTGAGGCTTGGCTCTGGCAGCGAGCACGCACAAATGCACTCCTCCTCCCGCCGCTCCCCGCACGGGGGGTAGCCTGACACCAGGCAGCCTTTGGAGACCACGGATTTGGATAGTATTTTTGGTGCACCTCTTAGGGGGCTTTCTTTCGTAAGAAGAAGGATGCAGGAAGAGAGCGTTGCCTCAAAATGGCTGATAAAATGCTCTTTGTGCAGCTTCAGTTGAACCTGAACAGAGCAGTGTCAGGGTTTTCTTATCATGTAAAATGATACCATTCTTCTGGGCTGCTGGATTGCTCGACTGCTTTTGATTGTCTTGCGGTAATTGAATAGCTGCGCTGTGTAACCTGTGCTGAAGGAATTAGGGCTGTTTATTCAGCAAACAGATGTCCTGGATTGTGGTGTGCTTATGATCTTACTGGCTTGCATCTTTCATTAGTTAATATTGCCGACCACCCAGGCTATCTTCCTTGCACTGATAATTTTGCATTTGCTAATGCATTTCAGTGTCTCAAAGGGAGATTTGGAAGCTTGTAAAATTTGCAAAGTAAATCCATTGATCCATCTAATATGAGTCCGTCAGTACACCAGGGTTACCCCTATAACATCCTATGTTATATTGCATCAAACTGCTCGCTACCTCTTACCAGGATCGGTTCAGCCCTGGTGACTTGAACTGGGTGAGATCCCAGCCTGCCGCACCAAATGGGTAGAGAACATGTGAAATAGTTTTTGATACGTGTATCATGCTCCTGCCCAATGCTGACTGCAGGCAAATGCATTTATCACAGATCTCTCTGCCCTCGATCTATTTCCTGGCTTGTCCCTAACACCACACACTCCTGAGTGGCTTCAGATAGCTGGCAGAATTGAAAACAAAGCAGCTTTGTGCTTTAATCATCCCTGCCGAGCCCCTAAAATTGATGTTGGCCTGGAAGTTCCTAAGCTGACGCAGGCTGACAGGAGCCTGTGGCCCAGATAAGCTGTTTCCAGCCCTGTGTGGGGATAAGGCCCAATACCTCACTTGAAATTAGTTGAGAACACCTCTTCCAGGGGGGCAGTGGTTTTGATAGATTGTAAAAGATTTAACCTTACAGCTATAGCTGTAATGTATAGAAAAGCTACTTTTTGCTATTTCCAAATTATATTGGGTATCATTTTTTTTCTCTCCCTCAGCAGTCTGAACAATTGGACTCATGATACTAAGCAGGCCTGGCTTTTATAGGAAGAGGAGTATGACAAATAACTCCCATAAACTTGTTTACAGTTTTCACTATCATTTCTAAAATACCATTTCCTATGTTGACACAGAGAAAATTCACAGTGGTAGGGGGGAAGGTTTTACAGGTGCCAAGTCGTGATATGACCCCCAAAACACAGTTGTGTGGCTACAAGACCAGTGAGTACTCTTCGGGGTTTGCAATAGTAAGAACCTGATATCCAACCCCTCCAACTTTTCTGTTCTGCGAGAGATTACAAGTTTTGAGCAAAATCCTGGGGGTAATCCTGCAGGATTCAGCCATCAACAGCTGTGCTCACCACAGATTCCTCTGCAGGCCTTTTCTGTAAGCAGCTGTTACCCACATACTGTTCCATCCTGGGCTGATCCATGCTTCTCATAAGACATAAATTGCAATTGCTTCCGTGTCCCTTATTATCACTTGGTATTTGGAGTGATGCAGAAAATAAGGACGCCCCACGGGGTATGTGTCTCATGGCAGCATCCTCAAGAAAGGTAGTTTTCTGGGGAGCTGGTGAATGAGCTATGTAATTGCAGCTGCTCTAAAGGAGGTCTCAGCTCCGGTGTGGGACTGTGGGAAAGGTTTCTTACCTTCGCTTTTCCCTTAAAGATGGGAAATATGTGGCACAAAAGAGCTGTAAGAGAAGCAGGGTTAGATTTCTGTCACCTCAGAAAGGAGATTAGCAAAGGGAGCTGTCAAATGAGCATGAGATACCCTCTGCACATGCTGTCATGCTAGATGCCAGAAGGACATTCCTGGCTCCTTGGTGACTGCTGCTAGCAAGACCTCAGCCTGATCATGGATTTTCTGAGTTTCAGTTTGTAATTGCAAAACCCACTCATTTTTTTTTTCTCTCTCACAATTTCCTTCTCCTTTCCTGCTCTTTCTCTCTTCTCTTCCTGGTCTCCTGTCATTCCTGCTTCTCCTGATGTAGTCCATAGAGGGAATTAGAGCTTGCAGTGCCAAAATATTCCTCCTTGTGCCTAGATTTTGCTTGCTCTTACCTAATGCCTACCTGAGATATGCCCCTTCTGAAAGGATCTGAAACACAGAAAGTAAAACTGGTTTAGATAGTCTGCACTTGAAAGCAGATTCATAGCCTGTTTTAATGTGTATTAAAAGCACACTAGCTATCTTTCAATAAAACCAAGTGCTGACAAACTCATTTTCTAGAATAAGGGTATCCACGTATTGGCATGAATAGGAGGATAGCTATTACTGACGAGCTCCATGTGCAGACAAGTTAGTACAGCTAGCAAGGGCTGAAAGGAGCCGAGGCATGACTGAGCCTCATAATTAGACCTAGATTAGACTTTTGCCGGAGGGGAAGGCAAGGCAAGAACAGCTCTGAACTCCTATCGTCGCCTGTAGTGTTTGAACACAGAGACATCCCTCGCTGTCCCAGTGAAGTCAGCAACACTGAGCGGGGCTGGAACAAAGCCCCATTATCTCTACGGGAGCATTGCTGACAGGGCAGGTGTGGGCCTGCGCCGAGCTGTGCTCTGTGCTGTGACCAGCTCAGGTTTTCTCTGCAGCCACTCTTTTCCAGGAACGTTCAGAGGGGCTGCCAGAGCCACACAGTACCAGACCTGCGATGGTTGAGATCCCCCATTTCATGATGATACAGGTCCTTGAGGCCCTTGGATCACCTCTGGAGAAGGTGTTCATCCTCCCTTTAAGCCTGAGCCCCCTAACACTGTGACCTTGGCCCAGTGCAGGTCCCCTGGAGCTACCCCAGAACCAATAGCAGGTGAACCCCAGCTTCTGGATGTCTGAGGTGCCATCAGGGACCAGCTGTCAGGTTTCCCCTGGCTTCTAATCACATAGTGATGTGACCTGGGACTGCAGCCTCCTGGAAGCACACTGCTGCTCTCAAACACCAAGTCTTGCCTCTATTGTTGCCTGTTTGATTGAGAACGGATCGAAGAAGTCCTTGCTGCCTGTGTGTTTTTGTAGACACAGGCATGCCAGCGCTGCTTGCTTGAGTTTTGGTGGTGGTGTGGCCGTAGCAGACAGGCAGGTTTCACTCTCCAGGCCTGCATGGGAACTGGGCTGTGCTGGTGACCAGTGGTAGCCTGGGGAACCTGCTGCGGCTCTGACTACACAGGATGCACCACTTTTCTACTACTGTCATTTGCCACTATAGTTTTGGGGCTTGTGTGCAGTTAAGAGGGAAAAGACTGCACCGCATGAGCCTTGCGTGCCTGTCTGTGTCCAGCTCAGTGTGGGATCTGGGGCCTGAGGGTCATCATGTGGTGGTCGCTTGTGCCCTCTGTCCAGGTGTTGAGTGCCCAGCATTCTCATCCAGGCTCTGATGGTGTGGGCTGGCAGGGGGTGCATGGTATGGGAGCAGTGCTGCACCACTCTTTGCAGTCCTGAAAAGTCTTGATCTAAGATTTCTAGTAAGGCAGAGGTAGCTTTGCTGTCAGGTCTTTGTAATCAGGGTCTCTCCGTTGTACCCAGTGAAGTCAAGGTTAGATCGTTTCATTTCTGCTGGTCTGTGGCTCATCACAGACTGCTAATTTTGATTGAACAGACACCTCCAGTGTAGCAAGCTGCTCGTGTACCTATGGATCAGACATTATGAAGGATTTCCTGATCTCTCTCATTTCTGTGGACAAAGGATCATTGCAGATGGGAACAGATTTCTTGCACAAATGCTGGTTTCAGATTTGCTGTTAGCTATGTGCTAAGCCTCCACACGGACTTTGAACAAAGTTAACTGGGTGATACTTAGGTCAGTGCATTCTTTGTAAAATCTTGAACAAACCAGAAAAGGTTGTCAGTGGTAATCATGGTGATTAGATTAGACCACATCAGTATTTCAGCCTCCCCAGAGTAAACTTCTGCTTTCAATACCATAAATAGCAAGATGCTGCACTCTAGGCAAACTTGTCCTCAATCCAAGGGAATGTCATCATTTACTGCTTTTCCTATGTATCTTCCTTTCCTTTTCAATCTATACCATGGTGTACTTCTGTGTGTATCCTTCTTTTGTTTCTTTTCAGCCATGTAGGAGTATGCATTGTGGCTGTTCAGTATTGAGTGCTTCTGTTGCTTGTTACTGAATGCTAGCTCTGGTGTCATTCCAGTTAAGCTCTATGTACCTTTTGTCTTTGAAAATCAATGGAGAGCGAAATAAAAAAGAACTAGTTTTTTGTGGTACCTTTTATTTTAAAAAAAAATAATTCCATTTATGTTTGCTCATGATGAGAGAGGTTTCTGGGGAGGACAGTCTGGGAGACAAAATACAGTTTGTGCTTTTAATAAGCATCAGGAACCATTTTTTCCTTTAGAAAACCGTGGATGCTTCATAGTCACTCTCATCTAAACAAAAAAACAATATTCCAGAGCATTATTTTGTTTACAGCAGATGTTGCCTTGCGCTACAGAGTCTTGATTTGCAAACAAGTCAAGGGTCTTGCGAATTCCTCTGAGATCTTAGGGAGAAATATGTAAGATTAGCCACCACAGGTTTTGTTTGTGCTGCAGGTGTGGCAGTACAGGTAGAAGGAAGCACCTGAGGTGGCCTGTTGCTAGTACCTTCCTGTCAGGAGTGAGGGGTACAAGAGATGTGTGGTGATAGCAGGAAAAATCAGATTGCAGCAAGTTCAGACTCCTCTGGGACTTGGGAAGATGCTGAGGTCTTGTTTGTTTAAACGCTGCAGTGAGCTGGGAGCCTTGCAGAATTGGATTTGCCGAAGAAGGTTTGCTTAAGTTCCCTTGGAACAGGGGAAAAAAGAAACATACCAAAAGTAATTGAGTTTCTGGTGCTTTAAAAGCTTGTTAATGTTCTTTAAGTTCTTTTTTTTTCTGCGAAAGTATGTCCTTTTGATTGCAGTTCAGGCTTAGCAGAGTACAGTACATCTTGCCACAGAATGAGTAAATGAGCTCTGTTCTGCAGCTGCTATTGAATGACGATGTTGGAGCATGCCTTGGCTTATCAGTGAAGGCTGCCTAATGTATTCCACCCAGCCTACCTGAGTGTGCTCTGCAGCAGCAAACCCAATTAACCATTTTCGTACCTACTGTACGAATGGTTTTAGCAGTTACAGGGGTGCTTTGTTTTATAGTATTTCAATAAGACATGCCAGAGCATGCACTGGCTATTTCTTGCACACCTCTGTTGCTCTCTGCAGTCCAGAAAATGCACCAGGAGCTTGCCATGGCACAGTCTGGTGAGGTGGCTTTTGAGCAGAGTGTGGCTCATTAGCTTTACATTCATTAGTTTCTAAAAGCCTTCTGAATCAGATTTGGGGACATGAGGAAGAGATTTACAGTCTATCCTACTAGTATGACAGAATGTTCCTAGTCAAAAAAAGAGAAAATGGGTCTCTCTGGACCATTCTAAGGGGTTTTATTGTTTAGCTGTTGTTTTTCAAGATGCCTCAAACTATTTGGCTTTGTGTTTGTCTGTTATCTTCAACTCAGTCCTCCCACAAAAAGGCAAATACCTGCTTTTACTGAATTATTAACAACAATAAATGGAGGTTACGTATCAATGAAAATTATGGACGTTTCCCAAGGCAGTTGATTTAAACGGAGTTAAATTTAGTGGAAGCTTCTACTGGTGTAATGAATGCTCATTATAGAGCCTAATGTGCTTTAAGGGCTTGAAAACCTTCTCAGTAGGGAAGTCAGGCTGCTGTTTTCCAGCAGAGGCACAGATGCTGTACCACGACACTACTGTCGCTACAGCCCTACACCACCACTACACCCGAACATTTCTCTTTAACCTTGTGTGTTTTCTCCTCTTGCAGAAGACCACCTCCCAGCTGGCTTCCCAACCATTGACATGGGCCCGCAGCTGAAGGTGGTGGAAAAGGCCCGCACAGCCACAATGCTCTGTGCTGCCAGCGGTAACCCTGATCCTGAAATCTCCTGGTTCAAGGACTTCCTGCCTGTTGACACTGCAACGAGCAATGGGCGAATCAAGCAGCTCCGCTCGGGTAAGGTAGCAAAGCAAGTAAGCCTTCCCTACCTCCTCATTCTTCCTCCCTTTTCTCTTTACTTGCTGCTATGATTTTTTTCCCTGAAATGCAATTCTAAACCCAAATGTCAATTTGATTTTAGCTTGTTTCTTTTACAATATAAAAACAGTTTTTGGAGCTGATTCTCTCTGACAGGATATCGTGGCTTGTTAAAAGGAGACATTAGAGTGGACATGCCTTTTGGAACATCACCTTGATTCCAGCCTCAGTAGACTGCGTTGACATTGCCCCAAATCCTTGGTAGGCTCAGACATTTCACTACTGACCCAACAGGTCTCAGATATTTTTAACAGGAGCACAGGACAAATCAGGGCAGTGAGGTACTGGCTGAGATTTTACAATCAGTGGTCGTGTACTACTTCACTCCTTATGTAGACTCCACAAGACAGTGCTCTGCTTTCTATTGAGATCTTTATCATTCTTGCTACGTGATGTTACAAGAATAAAGAAAAATCCAAGCAGCAGAAATTCTGTGGATTTCAAAGGAAGGTGGACACCGTTTTGAAATATACCATTTCTTCCTGATTTTTTTGTTTGGTAAGCCAAATACTACCTTTTGAAATACCGACAGTCAGTTCTTATGGGTGGCTAAGAATGCACTCATTTTAGCAAGGAACTCTTGTTTTTCTGCTGCACTGTTCAGTCTCCCAGGACTGTAAGGCCCATTAGAGAATTAAAGAAAATAAAACGGTGCTTTATTCACTGATGAAGTGCAGCTCCCCAGTGTGAATTGCAGTGGCTATTTAACAATGCACAGCAGCACTACACAGCAGCTTTAGTCTGGGGAAAAAAAGCCCACATTACCCTACATGAAGTACAGAAGGGAACAAAGCTGGAACAACTTTTGTCTAGAAAGGTCTCATGCTTAAATAAGAGTCAGACTGCCTTGCCTGGCCACGAGATATCTCTAGGCACTCAAAAGTCATTTGTTATGAGTGCTGCTGCCAGGGCAACACCATCTTCCTCCTAGCAAGGTGAACGTCTTGACACATTTCCCCATAGCAGGAGCCCTCTGCATAAATCTGATGATGCTTGGATGATAAGAAGTAGGCTTGTACTTGGGGGAGTGGGTAATGAGACATCACTCTCATCAAAAATAGAACCCAGCCTGACACTCCTGATCCCACCTTGATGTACCAGTGAGTGCTAATTATACTAATACATTTATAGCTTATGAAATTTCCCAGTGACCTTTAGCTTATCTCCCCCACAACATGGTTTAATCTTGATCTGTTTGTGCTGAAAGAAAATATCATACTTGTTAATTATTCTGAGAAGCTTTAGGAAGCAGCAATAGGAGAGTACACATGGATGTGTTTCACTTCATAGCTGACTAAATCAGCATCAGAAATTACCATAAATGAGCAGCAAGGCAGCTCCTGATGCACTTGCTGTACGTTCTCCAGCCTCCTTTTTGCAGGCACTTGACTGCCTCTCTACCAGCTGCTTCACAAGTTTAGTGAGACAGAAAGTTTAAAAACAAACTAGTAAACCCTGTCACTGTGTCCAAGTTTTGCTTCCTATTCACTGTTCTTGAGCAACATCTCAATTGAATATTTCACCTGGGATTCAAACTCTAGAGCTAGCTGCTTGCTAAAGACACAGTAATTACCAAGGGAGGTGTCAAGGGAACCTTTTAGAAATCAATGAGCAGCATACATCTTTAGACTCGCAAAAGAAATTGATTAGTTCTCTGATGTAGTAAGGGAGGTTTCCACGGTTCAGTGCAAGAGACTTCCAAATATGAGTGAAGTTTTATTTTCAGGGACCTGGTGATACAGTACCAAGGTTCACCAATGCTCTGCTTCACCCTGTCATGAGTGGGGAGCAAGAAGTTTGCTGCTTCTCATGGGCCAGAGATCCAACCCCAGCTTGTCCTGGTGGCTTTTTCCTGTATTTGTAGTTGATACAAAGTAGGGTGTGTACTTTGAAGTGCCTAAATCCTACTTACCTGACTGCAGTCACCCTGTGTGAGCAATGTGATGGGTTGGGCAGTCTGATCCATTCTACAAGGTGCTAATTGAGCTCTCCAGCACTACACCATAGTGGGGCAGAATTGTTTTTCAAAGAAAAGAGTATTTAAATAGATACCTCATTATATGGGAGAGTTTAATAGTTTGCAAAGTCTCTGCTCCATTAAGATCATATCTTACAGCCAGCCTGGCATATCTGCGTGAATGTCAGTTTATACTATCTCAATCTAAATATACGCTCATTTAATTTCATTTAATTAAAACCCAATAAAAGCTAGACAGATGTAATATAGTTAAAATAGCTACAGCACGGTGTGAGCCCAATATTGCATATATAGAGTGTCCGACCTTCAATGAGTACATAATATATTATTATTCAGATGTACTAAATATAGGTCATAAAGGTCAAAGCACCTTTGGAGTCTGACTTAGAGAGGGGATTGAGGGATGATTTCATTTCTTCAGGCTCCTAGTGTGGAATAAATAGCTAGAGGTAAAGCAGCAGCATGTTTGGGAAAGGTGCTCTCTTCCAACACTCGGTTATGTGGGGTGGCAGTGCTCTGGGGGCTTCAGGCAGGTCTTTGAACTTGTATGCAGTCAGATCGTGTGCCCACGGGGGCTCCAAACATCAGTTTCCAGAGGTCTGTTCATCTTCTGTCAAGGTAGTAGAGAGTTTGTGATTTAAGATAACCAAGCCATCATCTTAGGGTCTTTTAACCCCAGAGGACTGGTATCTTTGTCAGGAGCAAATACACAGTTTATAAATCTGCCCTGTATCCTACCATCCCTTACTAATTACATCTATATGCATGTATATGCATTTTTCTCATTAAATCTCCTGATGGTTATCATAACTCTTCGCATTCAGAAGGCTTTTTTCCCTTTTCTCCCCAATACATAGTTTTTTTCCTCCCAAGTAATGCTTAATTCTTAAGTCCAGCTCTTAGGCAGTTTTGCCAGTATGTGTTGGGCTAATTGCTCTAGAGATGAGAACACAAATAAATACAGGTTTTCATCTCCATTATCACAGATCAAGGCAAAAGCAGGGTCTCTGACTCATGCTGGTTGTAGCAAAATTCTCCCTTGCTCATCCTGCTAATACTTCCCACCTCTTGTGGAGAGGCTGCTTTTCCGCAAATGCGGTGACTCAGGACAACTCCCTGTTCTCCCCCAGGGTGCATAGCTTCAGTCACTGCCTCAGAGTCGTTGACAAAGGATCTAAGGGCAGCTCTGGGCTGGGAAACCTCCCCAGCATGCTAGCTCATTTAAAATGTGTTTGGCTGAACCGATTTTAAAACTGTCCAGACATTGTAGTATTGCAGGTGATGTACATATGAGTTTTGGCAGTAAGGGTCAGTGCTACACCGCTAACCATGTTTTAAAATTAGTTGATGATGTGGTGGAAACTCTCAATATGGATCAGATTGTGCTGATGCTTCACAGTTCTTCTATAAAGATTCTTGGATCACAAGGTCATGAAGACTTCAAAGCAACTCTGATGGTATTCATACTCTCAAAGCTCTTGAATGCTTCCACTGAGTGTCATAGTTGAAGAATTGCTCTTCCACCTTGCTCTTCAGAAAACGTATGAACAAAGTGTCAAATTAGAAAAAATAACTACTCTGAATGTTAGCATACAGATATCTTTGCCATGTAAGGAAACTCCAGAAATTCAGGGAGCACTGTCATCTTTCATCTAGTAAAGAACTTGATCTTACGACAATTACCATTCTCTTTTAATCACCATCAATTGAGTTATGGAACCATGCCCTAAACCCTAGTCTGGCTTTCAGGCAATTAACTGCAAGTACAGTACCAGAGAGGGCTTTGCAGGTGACTTCAGTCACTCTCTGGAAAAGTGTAGGGCCTTCTAACAAAGAAGTAGCGGGAGCCAGCTCACCAGATCATCCTGCTGCATTTATGCTTTCAGAGTTACCAGCAAGCGATTTCATTTTAGTCTTGATCCTGTAAGTAGAAGCAGCGCTTATTTGGAAACAAAAGGAATACCCAACATACACAGAACAAACTTGCAAAAACAGGTGGTGCCCGTCCCAGTGAGATGGCAGTGACAGCCATATCCTGCTTCACTGGTAATAGCCAGCAGTCAGTACCCAGCAGAAGGCATTCAACTCCTGGCAAGAAACAACTCTGAGTCCATATATCAGATGGGCATTGACCTGGGACAAGGTGTGTAAGAACAGCCCCAAAGAATGGGCGTTGGGCAGTATTATCCAAAAGGATCCGGAAACCCATGCAGGGATGGATGCTCTTTCAGAAGGGACTGACTAGACAAAAGTTGAAGCAATATCATGGACAACCAGTTGACAGCTGAAGTTTTATGTCCTGGAAGAACCTTTACTGCACACCTGGGTCTTGCTATGTGAGGTGCTTACAGCAGCGATGGGATCCACACAGACTCCCTGTTGCCAGTCTTTTCTGTAGTACTTTCACTTCTGAAAAGTTTCCCCTAAAACTGTGTTAGAAAGTAGCCAAAAGCACTGTGGGAGCTCTCTGGGATTCAATGTTGCACTGCCCTGATGCCCACTTGCAGTCAGCAAGATACTTGGTTTCTGTTTGATGTTGCTTTGCAGCATTTTTTTTGGTGGGTTGGGTTCCTACAAGGAAGTGGTGTGCTGGTAAGTCTGGGGTGAGTTTGTCTCAGCAGAGTGAAATCCCTTCTCCAGCAGAGCCTCTCCTCCACGCTGGGAAATACTGATGCAAATACTCCCGCAGGGTTTTCCTGTGTATCATCCTATGTTTTGCCTTGCTTTGGGCGCCTGTGTGCTTCCAGTGCACAGAGGATGTCAGAGTCAGGATTCATTTCTGACTGAACTGAATGTATGGAATGTCACTCAGTGTCTGTTATCATAAAGGGAAAATCAACTCCCTTATGAGCATTTCAAACCTTTCAAACACAAGGAATCCGGTTTGAAGTTTGAGCTTGGGGTGCCCTTTGCATGAAGCAGCCTGGTGATTGCAGGGCACAAAGTGGCCTCAGTAACCATTTGAGTGATGACACTTCCATCACTTGATGGACTCTTACGTTGGCACTCTGTGGCATATGTGCTGTGATTTGATCCCTTTGAGGGGGCACCCTGAAAGGACAACAGCCGGAGATGCATTGTCATATGATGTGAAAGTCAAATGGAAACTGTTGTTCCTTCTGGATGAGAAAATTTGGGGTCCAACAGAAAAGCCTCGTGCAGTCCCCGTAATGGTGTCCTGTGAGTGAAAAGTGAATGTCTTAACTTTGCAAAGGTGAGAGAGACCCAGAACAAACACTGCGCTAAATACAGCAAGCCTCTGTGCTGCTCCCACAAGGGTTGGCTTACATTCAGAGGCCAGGAGGATTGGGATTTAACACAGGAAAAAATGATCTGGTCACACTTACATTTTAGGGAATCTGCTTCAAGTATGCAGTTGCTCCTAGAGCTCTTGTGTAGACAGTTGCGTATTAGAGAAAGGGTTTAGCCTCTACAGGGAGTAGATTTAAAGATTTTCTGGAAATCTTTTCAGTTCTAGGGCAGAACAACAAACCCTATTTCAGCCAGATGAGAGAGAAGGAAGTCCTGTTTTCTGCCCCTTGGGCTTGTGCTCAAAGTCATTGCACCGTTCCCGTGGGAAGTGACACACTGTGGTGATGCTTTTCTTAACCCTGAGAATTGTGGAAGAGGATGGGGGAGGGTGGGATGGGACAGGAGTGGGGAGGCCCTAGACCAAACAGAACAAAAATTTCACTTGGCAAACTTTCCAAACAGTCAAAGAGAAATAACCCTGTTTTCCATGGCTGTGCTATTCCATGCGAGTATCTCTGGGTAAAACTGTTCTGTCAAGGGTAGCGGTAGTTACTAAGATAGATAAATAAGCAGCAGATTATTGCAGGAGAGAGATTACCCACAACTTCAGTCACTGCAAGATATTTCCTGATGTTTCAGTCATCTGTGGATAGAAAGCGTCAGAAAATACAACCAGACATAAAGTTAAAATGGGGTAATGTCATCTTGGCAGCAGAAAATGCCAAAATGAGTAGTTTAAATTGCTGCTCCTGCTTAGAGAAAGGGCTCTGCCTAAAGGAAGGGTAGTTAGGAAAGAAAAAGTATAAGTATAAATATTGTAATTACCTTTTAAGAGGCAAGTTAAACATGGTTAAAATATGCCTTCTTTGTATTTACAGAAATTCTTTTCTGTCTTTCTTTCCCATTGGGTGATCATTGTTGTGGATAATGGAATGAGCTGTAAATCTGAGATACACGACACTCTTGTATGCATACTGGTATTTATTAATCAATACACTGAACATGATTTGACACACTGTGTCCTGTTTAACCCTGTTTTTCTGTCTGTTTAAACTCCTCAGTTTTCTTTGGTAAGTGCTTGGTATTCAGATCCTACAAATCTGCATAAAACCAACACATACCATGAACTGCCTACAGATTCGATCTGCATGAATCTCTCCCTTATACTAACAGCCTTCATATGTGCAAAATAAGACCAAGGGGACAAAAGTGGGGATTAGAAGGGTTCCCTGCCAATTTGCCCAGCTGGAGCATCTCCCCTTCAATCATGCTTTGTTATTGATTGTACGCTGAACTCAAGACACTGACCAGTGGATCCTCCACTTGCTAAGCACATTGACCTCATAAAACAAACCTTTATAGATTGTTGCAACAGGATAACTTAACCTCACTCCCAGAGAAGCCCTCCTTATAAGATACTCTTCGTTATAGCATGTAAAATTATCTCCAGTGCCTTATAAAGAGGGTAGGGATTCCGTTCTCCAGCTAACATTCAAATTAGGCAGGAACAACAGAGGTCTGGCTAGCATGCCATTGTTACATTATGAGAAACTACTTCGTTTCGAAATATTTCTGTATGTAAAGTTAATTCTGCGTGACACCAGTTTCTTTGCCGGAGGGAACCTGATGCAAGGGTTATGTGAATATGGAGAATGGCTCAAAACCAATTTGTTACACTCTCCCCTTAGTTTAATTTCTTTAAGCAAGCAGATTTTGTCCCACTGGTCATTCTAACCTCAAAGCAAAATTGCACCTAGCGCCCGCAACCATGCGCTTTCCACCCCTCCTGCCCAGCACACTCACGGTCACGCAGCCCCCAGGACACCCCCTCCTTGTTCTGTATGAGGAATGAAGGAGCACTGCGCCATCTTCCCAACGTGTCCTCCATCTCAACTGCTTGAACACGGTGTGGGTGAATGCAAGCGGTGAGGCCAGCCGGCAATGCCACCTCGGCAGCTTAGTTCGGCCCCGTTCATGGGGGTGGTGGCTTTAATGGCAAGATGCAGGGCTGGATGCTGCACTCCGGGAAGCAGTGAGCTTTACTAACCTCCTGAGAGTGCCACTCTGATTTTTATTGCACATCAGTTTCTTTTTGTTTATTCCTGTCGCGCTAATACAAATCCTAGCTTTAAAAAAACTTTCTGCTCTTTAGTTATAATTTTCTTCCTTTCCTCTTTGTACTAATGCTTCTCTCTAATCTTATTTGCATTCAAATTACCTCACCAGGTGGTACACCGATCAGAGGTAAGAATGCTGAAATGTGCCTCCAGTTGTCACATCACTCCATCTCCTGTCTGCCTTGTCCCTTCTCCTCTGGTGTTTCTCATCTCCAGCTTTTACTCTCAGCCCTAACTCTGCCAGTGCTCTCGCTCATCTGCACTCTCCCACTATTGTGTTTATTTTGGTTGGTTTTTAGCGTGATTTCTTGTAGACTCATCCATTGCGATTTTGCACTGTTGAAAGGGGGTTATTCAACGGAAAGTTTGCAAACTGGAAAATGGTCCCTGGCCTCTGCCACGGCAGGGTTGACATCTCCGGCAGCTCCTGCAAGTCTCTGAACTTCCCGCACAGTTGTGGCCTCTGAGGTTTTGTGTCTAGGGGGTTTTAGATGAATTACGTTGGTATAAGTGTAAGGAGGTAACATTTTCACAAGAGAACAGTCAAATTCTTCACTGCTGCTGGGCATGAAACTCTAATCAGAAGGTGATAAATTCTTGAAAGTTTGAGCAAATCTGGCTCTGGGATAAGGAGCACCTTTGTTTGCCTTCCTCATGTTCGCCTTTCAAGTGTGCCTCTAATGTGGCAGCAAAGTGGAGAACCAGTGCCCCAGACCCCCTGTTCTGAGCCAGACATGCCAATGTTGCTTTGCAGCACAAAGATTTGTTTCAAACAGATAAATCAGAAGCGCATCTGACTGCTTGCAGCCTTCATTAATTAAACCCACCCCTGGTTTGACAGCCCAGTGTGCACAGTCTCTGGCTAGTTTTCACAGCCTGTATGCACCAGTAATGACTCTCCAATTGGAGTGTTGTCTTTCCTAGCCTAAACACTCAAAGCTGTCTCTTTAGATTAACTTCAGCATGTTAATCAGAGTTACATGCTAAGGCCCTTCTGAATTCTCTTGTGAATTTTGGTTACCCCTGTTGACTGACCCCTGGATTTCTCGACAGAATGACTACCACCTACAAATCAACATGATCTCGTTCGTTCAGTTTCCCTCTTCTCCCCTTTCCTCCCCCTTTTCCCTGAATCACTGCTGGAAGTTAATAATCTGACTCTTTGGAACTGGTTCTGTTGCTGGGGGTTAATGTCTTCAGCTCCTGTTAAGTGATTTTAGAGTAAATGTGAATTGCCGTTTGATGCGTATTTGCATTAAGTTGGCTCTGTAGCGAATCTGGGTCAGGGAGAAAGACTGCAAACCTTATTTTGGTATGAATGGGCTTATATATCTGTCATTCCTCCCTTTGGAACAGTGGAGATTGACAGCTGTGATGTTACAAGCTCCTTAAACTATTTCTTCATCTCCTATTTCTACTGCAAATCCTAAAATGAAATGACAGATTGAATGCTAACTAGCCGAGCGCTCTGAGCTCCCAGCAATGCACGCCGAGTGTGCAGCCATCCCGGGGCCTCCCCGCGCGCCCGCCCTGTCTGATGACATTAGTGACTCAGCACCAGAACCACGTGGATGCTCCATACGTCCTGCTTGGGAACCGAACACATCTCTGTGGAAAGAACCATCCATCTCATAAAACATAAGTTGCCCGCACCCCCACCCCACTTCCCACCCCCGTTTGAGTCCTGATGAGGTATTTTAAGAATGTTCTTGACATTATTTAAAATATATGTGTCCTGTTTGAATGTCAAAGATGACATTTCTGTGAGAGCAAACAGAAGCCACGTGCTGCTCTCTGGCTTCTCCCAGAGGATTTCTGTCAGCCTAATGCCTTTTATTTTAAACGGAGGTCACTGAATTTCTAAAGATAATGACAGATTAGATGAAAGTGCTTTTATGATGGTGAGGTTGTGTCCATGTAGAAGTGACTGTTCTGCCATGTTCTATACCCAGCTGCACTCTTGTTCCTCATTAAGGTAAGTTTGATGCTTTGGAATCCATTAATTTGGTCTGAAAGGAAGGGTGAACTAATGACTCTTAACGAACCCTTTTGGTAATAATGTTGGGGGAAGGGGTTGTTTTGGTTTGATTTAATTGCTGCTGTGACTGTGTCACTAGGAGTTGTGTGTCTGGAGTACTTGAGAGGTTTGAGCGTTACTCAAGGCCTTTGTGCCCAACCAGCAGAAAACTCACTCACAGCGAGCGGCATGGGGTTAGTGAGGAGACAACCTGAGAAATTTTACCATGCACCCCCCCGAACAGATTTTTCTCTCTGAACACCTCATTTGACCTTAACCCCACATATTTGGTCCTGTCTGTCCAAGACATCTCTGGCTTCCCTGAAATGGGATGAGCTCCCATCTATAACTCAGAATCTCTGTTTGTAGCTTCACTCTTTACCACTCCAGGACTGCCTCAGATAGTGATTTAATCTTGAAATCCCTATTTGTTCATCAGAAAGACATGGAGCTGGCAGACACCCATCAGATTAGGCAATAGCTATCTTCTTAACCTGACCCACAGATAGCATCATCAGATCCATGTTTAAGCAAGTTCTGCCTCATTCTTATTTTCAAAGTAGAATATAAGATGTTAATTTCCAGCATTTCTCTGGAATTGAACTCAACCTTTTGTGAAACCTGGCTGCGTTTTCCTGCCCCAGGCGGTAAGAGAGAGCACAGTTGTGTTTCTGGTGGGTGCTGGACTGAACAGGCATTAAATAGGTTGCACATGAGCAGGTGAAGAAATATCATCATCTCAGGCATTATCCCTCTCCAGTCAGATTTATTTGTTACTTTTCTGTCACCACAGGAAATATCTGAGGTTCCTATACATAAGAGTATTTCTTCCCTGCAGATGTCAGCGTAGCAGAGATCTGTCTGAATTAACTTTAGATCAGCTCACATGGGTGTCAGAAGCTGTCTGTCTGGGAAGCCAGGTAAACACCCGCACCGACTTCTGTATAGCTGCAGCTAAACCTTTTCCAGTCCTGAACAAACTGGTTTAAATATAGATCCAGTATTTCAACTATCCTGCGAGCTGGAGCATAAAGCTATCCAAAGAGATTAGAGAAAGCTAAAAGAATTTTGCTGTCTCTTTTTGAGGATGTGTTTGTACATTTGATTGCACTTTGTATGTGATAGGATCTTTTTCCTGTTTCTTGATCTTTTCCAGTCACAAAATAAAAGTGAAAGGAAAACAGTTTAAAAATTAGAAGATACACTTGCAGGAGCAGACGGTGTCAGGGGGAGGTTGGGTGGGGTAGTGTCTGGAAATGTTTGTAATGTCATGTTCCTTACTGTCGGGATTCAGATTGACTCATGTCCCTTTAGCAGCACAGAGGTGTTCCTGTGCATTTGACAGTGCTGTAGTTTCGCTTCTGCTGCAGAGTTCCCCTAGATTTCCTGTACCTGCTGGTGAGAGATCAGAGCATCCTGAAAAGCCGCTGTCCAAGAGGAGACCTCGTGCTGCCGAGCACACTGGCTCTCCTTTACTCCCTCTCTGCCCAAGTCTGTCTCGGTGGCAGCAGTCAGGTGCTATCAGCAGCTGCCTCTGGTGCACAGGCTAGTGATTTCTCAGCAGCACTGCCATCCCAGACAGGCCCCTTGCATGCCAATCAACGGCCTCTCGGGCATAATGAACACTAACAATAAAAATATATTTGTAGTTATCTTGTTTTGCAGTGTTGATGGCTGGTGGAGGCTAGGGGAAATCCTCTATAACAGCTGAGAGATGCTGCTGTTACAAATCATAAAAAAAAAAAAAAAAAAGTGAATATGGGAAATGTTTCTTTTCATTATTAATGACTCTCGTGTGGTTTTGGTGTCTTTCAGTTTTTCACATCTCCCACAGCAAGTGTTGGTTATCTTGGGCAGCAGCCAGGGTGTCAAAGTCCAACTCCCTCATTGTCAGGGCTTCACAGTGTCTCTTTCTCCATCATATTCACATTTATGCGTCCTTGTATGGTCTGGGCTTACCTCTGGCCCTGCTCCACTGCTCCCTGGATTTTACTGGGAGGATTCTCCTTCTCTGGGAGGGAATTTTTAGCAGAAGGGGGATCGGGACCCACACCTGAGCACTGGCTGAAGGGGTGGCTAAGAATACTGCTTCAGGAAAAGTCAGGCGATGTTTCTGTGGAGGAAGCTGGTGAGAGGCAGTGGGAAAAAGAAGGGAGGGGTTTGGGATAGCCACGTGCTCTAGTGTGAAGGGTGGGTAAAATTTACCTCTTCCTTGGGAGGAAGGACCCTGGTCAGGTAGCTGGGTTCATTAATATCTGCATTGCAAGTCCTTTCCTTAGATGAGTGCTGTGACTGAAGCCTGGTTCCTCTGACTCTTGGATACTTATGTCTAATTTTATAACCAGGGCAAAAGATCAGTCCCCCCACTCTGAGCCAGAGGAGCTGAGAATGTGAATACCCTGTTAGAGAAATGGAGCTGCTCCCACTGCTGGGGATGGAGCTCTGACCTGAAGAGATACAGAAGAGTGTCACCCCAAGAGCTGCTGTGTTACCTCCATGCAGTGCTCTCTGGGAGAAGAGAGCACAAGCACCCAATGAGCTACAGAGCAGGATTTCAGAGACACCAATTTATATGGCACCTCAGAGCTTTCTACATTTGGTTTATCACCTAGAGAAGAGAGTGACAAGCCCTCCATGGCACAGCAGTACCCAGCGCTGCCAAGAAGCAGCCCTTATCAGGATCTCCCTTCCCCATGCTTTCTCTGTGCAGTGCACTTTTTAAATGCTGCTTTTAACCACTGTCACTGCAACTAATGATTCTGCCTGATCACAAGTATATTTAAATAGATAAGTATCTTGGAGAGCTGCTAACGGGGCTGCTGTCTGTGCCCAAGTTTAAAGAGCAGAAGAAAAAGCTAGGAGAGGAGGGAAGGGGCTGACAAGGAAATACCAGCACAAAGTAAAGAACTTCTAATGGATGCCTGTCTTAGTCAGCAGGGCTAACTCCTGCCCTCAGCCCCAGAAAGCTCTGCCTTGTCACCATTCTACCTGGCACTGGAGAGCAGCCAAAGGGTTTTCTCAGGATAAGATGAGATGTGTTATCAGGAACAGATCTGAGCTGCAAGCGATATCAACATGACATCGCAGCATGGTGAGGAATGGCTGCCCCTCTTGTCCCGAAGCCCTGCTGTGGTTCAGGGTGCTTAGGGGAGGCAGTGGAGGTCGAGTGGTGCTTCGCAGAGAGGTTTTGCTCTGATGTGCGCCCACTACTGCAGAGCCCCACAAGCTCCCAAACAAGCTGTTCACTGCTCCTCTCTCTACACATGTGCACATCCTGATGGTAGATGGTCCTCCTGAATCCATTGAAGCTGTGCTACCTGATTGCCCATCAGGACTCAGACATGCAAACAAGAACAAGACACCTGACACAGGAGCACTGGAAGAGTCTATATGAGAAGTGTGCAGTAACATCCTGTGTGAACAAGACCTTACTCGGCAACTTGTGCAAAATAAATCTCAAAGCAATGAATAAAAGTAAGTCAGCCTTCCTAGCCCTAGTTTGCAGAGGCGCGGGAGATTATAAAATGAGATGTTGACAGGGACAGGAATAGCAATTAGATCCTTTGCACTTGTCAAAGCAAAGAATTCACTGCACTTTTGAGGGTCTTTGGATGCAGATTCCATGAACTTCAGGGAAAGGAGCTGTTCTTCCTTTCCTGTAGCTCTTTGTGTTCTGTCCAGTCTAGACTTGAACACTGCAAGAGATGAAGCTGTTGCCTTTCCCTGGGATGACTGAACTAGGGCCTGGAGCATTTTACACTTAGGGAGTTTTTCCCAAGGTTCAGGTGCATTTTTGTGTCCAGCTTTCTAATCCCAGCAATGTCTGAGCTTCTTAACTTTGTTCATGAATCTCTGTACCCTGAGATACGCTACACTTTCCTGTATCCGTCACTTAGTTGTAGGCCGTCCTTCAAGAAAACCCCTGTAGTCCTACTGACTGCCATTAGTTTACCATGATCCTTCCACTTTCTTCTAGCTGTCAGCTGTACTGCGGGATCTGTGTGTTTGTCTAATGATGATTTATTGCAGTAATTATTTTCTTTCTGGTTCAGTTGAGAGGTTTGCATTAACTTACTTCTGCTTTCTGGGTTCTCTCTTGCTCCTGATGCACCATAGTTTGAGTAGTTGTGCCAATCCAGACAAATCCAGAATCCCTTGCCCAATGTCCCTGAGCAGTTTTTGGGCAGTTGCTGACACATGTTACATATTTACAGTATGATTCTAGAAATTGGTCCGCATTGGCTGTAGAACTGACAGACAGTAACAGCACATCATCTGAAACTCCCTTCTGTCTTCATTTTTTTCATTCTCATATGTTTTCCTCTTCTCTCTCCAGCACTAATGGTGAGGTACCTAGAGATAAAAAATAGTTTGACTAACCGACATTTAAGAGGCATGGTGATTGCAAGTATAAAAGGTATAAATACAAGTGATATGTATTAAATGGCTAAAAGGAGCATATAAAAAAGTATGTGTTCATGGCAGAATTATCTAGGGATCTTACCTTTTCCTAGGCAGACACCGCTGCCTGTTACCTGAAGCTGTCTCTGCTTTCAGCCCAGCCAGCTGATGAGGGCTACAGGCTAAATCAGAGACCGGGTCTTTCTCAGGGTGATGACATCCACTCTGTGTGTTTGTTTTAGTTTGGGTATGTTTTGCAGTAAACAGCTTTTCCTGGCCAAGCCTGATGCAAGCACTCAGAATGAATTCTGCAACACGTGTGTGCCCACAGAGTAATGAGCAGAAATTAAGAAGGGAATAATATAGAGTGAGTTCCAGGAAAATCTTCCTGATGGCATAACCAGGCTGTGGCATCAATTCCTTGAGGAAATGGTGAAAGACCTATCACTTGGTACATTTAAAATGAGATTGGACAGAACACAAGTACATTTACAACAGGGAGCAATCCTGCCCTGGCCCTCAGGGATGCACAAGATAACCTAATAGGTCTTTTCCACTTTTAGATTCTCTGATTCTCTGTGTCTTGTCAATGCTGGGAAGCTTTGTCCTGCTCCACTGCCTGTCATGCTGCTGCCTTCTTGGAGATGATTTTCCCAGGCAGTATGTAGAAATTCAACATTCTTCCTGAATTAAGCATCTGTGCTCTGTAGGTTTTGGCCTGTGGGTGTCCAGAGAGCACCGTGGCTAGGGGAAGCTGGCAGGTCCTTTTGTTAGTAGATGGAAAGACTTCCGCAAACAAGCTTTCACTGTCTAGCTGAAGCCTCATTTCCAGCACTAATGCAACAATAGGGAGGGCTCTGTACATCATTTTTATTATATGGCAGAACCCAGGGAAGTTCATTTTTCCCCATGACATATAGGCTTATGCTACAGTCTCAATTTATCATTCTAAATAATGTAGGTGGCAGTGGTTGATTCACATTAGTTTTTCTTCTGTTCTGATGATATGAAAAACTGAGTTTGACCTGCAGCTTGAACTAGCAAGAAGGGAGAACGCAATTTCACTAGCTATTCTCAGTGCCGCTCTCAGTGGTCGTTTTGAACCGTGGCAGGCAGAAATGAGTTCAAATCCTTACAAGCAAAGGGGTTAATGTTTTCTTTTAGTTTAGTATATGGTTTGTGAGCAGAGTTCCCTTCTTGCAGGCAATCCTAACCATCAGAATCTGAGCACTTGGAGGCACTTTAAAAATTATTCCCACATTGCCTGGGGGAAGCAGGCTGAGCACCAGCTGCTTCAGTGTGGCCGACGGCCCTTCGCTCCTGCAGTGCCAGCTTGCTGTCATATGCATCCTGCTTCTTTCTCTCTTTCTTCGCATCTCCATCTTTTAGTCTGCATATGGGGTCCAGTTGCGGGAGTTTAGATGTGACCAGTTTTACAGTCATCTGTGCTAGGCAAGAAGTTGGATGAAAGACCTGTCTCCCAGGCAGAGCGGTGCTGGACACCAGTGGAATAGGCTGAGCCAGTGAGAGAAAACCACCAGCGCTCACTTCCACATCATGGGTACTCTACAGGTTCTCCATGTAAATTGGTACTCTGTGTGCTCTGATATTTATTGCAGTCGTTTAGATGTGCCCCTCATGCATCTGGCACTTTGGGGATGTGATCAGATTGTGTCCCTAGGAACCTGCAGGCTGGGCTAAGCAACTGTTCCGGACCCAAAGCTGGAGGAGCGGGCACTGCTGGGACAAAGGGAGAGTGGTTTCACGTGAGCGCCGTGCGGCAAAATGGGTGTATCGCATTGGTGTATATCCTTGAAGTCTCAGACTGAGTTTCTAATCTTTTTGTATCACATATAATAAAATCTGAAAGAACAAGATCGCTGACATGGAGAAAGCTGACGAAAGGCAGTGTTTTCTCAAAAGGGAATGTCTGCTGGAAGGAGGGGTGGTGAGGTGGGAGAGATGGGACTCTGCCAGTTTCTGCAGGAAGGTCACAATTTGTTGAGCGTTTGCTACATTTTGTGTGTATCAGATAAGAAACAGCTACAGTTAGTGTGCTTTGTGCTTGGCTGTTTTGATTAAAGGCTTATTAAAGGTCCTTTTATTAGACAGGAGACCCATACGAAGCTGTAATTAATATGTGTGTATGTGTATGTGTTTTTTCTTTATTGAAGCAATGAATATAAGTGGTTGGGGCAGTTGGAAACACATCAGTAACTGGTTCCCTGTACATTAAAAAAAATAACAATAATCAATTCCACAAGCTTCTAACAGCAAGCTGGGTACCTTTTGGCTGCATGCTCATACCCTGTGAGTCCAGGGAACATCACCGATATATTTATCCAGGAAGATACTTTAAAAGTGCGGGGCATGGCCTTCCTTTTCTGAGGCTGGCTGTTTGATTACCAGATTTGCCATAACCTGAATTGTCTGTGTCATTTTGTTTGTGTACAGGAGCTCTGCAAATAGAGAACAGTGAGGAGTCAGACCAAGGGAAATACGAATGTGTTGCAACGAACAGCGCAGGAACCCGCTATTCTGCCCCAGCTAACCTTTATGTTCGAGGTAAGAGCAGCTTCCACCCAAGGAGGTCACTCTCCTCCTGCCCAAAAGACTCCATGGCTTTCAGCGAAGGAGATTGTTCCCCGTCTTGGTGCCTTGATCACACATTTTGTGGATTGTGTGATGTGGCCTTTTGCTCAAAAACCAGCAAGTTCAAGGATATCTTTGATCCACGTTGGGTTTGGCTTGTACTTCTGGAAATCTGTTTTTGCTGTTTATATGGTGTTATGTAAAATGCTGAAATATGGGCAGAATTGGAATTCCTTTCTCCTTTGAACTCTTTAACTTTGTGTCGTAGTTACTTTAATTGGAATCAAGGAGTGCTTAATCCTCTTAGTAAAAACTAACCTTTGGTGGAATAATGTAAAACTGGTCATGCTCTGATGAGCCAGAGGTGCTTAGCTATAGGTGAGCTGATATTTAGGCATCTACTTCGGAATGTGTATCTTTAAAAACTGAACAGCTTTTTGGAGTTATCCTAATCCATCTTACATGCATCGATGATTGAGCCTCTGGGTATTAATGGCTCACACTGGGAACCTGCTGGAAATTAGCCGCAATTCATGTCAAGTGATTTTTCTAATGGTTATTCTATGTTGCCCATTTAAAACTGTTTTCAACATATCAGAATAGCTAGGTTTTACATTTGGACAGTCTCCTGCCAGTTTTCTTTCTCTACATTAAAGGTGTTTGAGTTAGCCTGGAGAGAAGCAAGGGCTAAATTCCCTGTACGCTTTCTGTTAATTTCAGCAATAAGGAAAATGTGCTGCTTCATATGAAACTCTCTATAACTAGAGCCACTGGTCCGGAACCCCTGGGAAATGTAGTTATGGATTTTCCCAAGAAGAGAAAGAAGATTCTTGTGCTGGTGCAACCCATTGTTTGTTAGGAAGTTAGAACCAGATTTTATTTCCATGTGGTAAACTAACTGTCTAATAATAAAATCTCATATTCATTTCTTCCTTCCTCTTCTTTGAAGAAAGAAAATACAGTCTTAAAGCTGTATATGCATTGGTTAGTATGGAAAGGGGACATGAGAATGATTAAGTCTTCACGTGCTGTGTGTTTGCTTCTAGGGGTGGCTGCTGGCATTGAATTCTTTGCTTATTCTGGGGGACTGCTTTTTTATTTTGCAGCATAATTTGGATTGTAAGAGTCTTTGGAAGACTGAAATATACAATTAAGTATATTCAGAAGATGAAGCCGTATCTATGCAGTGGAATCATATCACTCTCACAGTGTAGTTACGGATGATTTTAAACTCCCTGTATTCTTGCAAGTTCATTTTTCAGGCAAACTGTACTAAAACTCATCCCAGATTCTCACTTTGCACTCTGAGGGAAAGGATCCTAGTTACCAGGTTGGCTGTTGCTGCATAGGTTTGTGTGGATACCCAGCTGTTTTACTGCAGTATTTGGGATACTTTTGCTTCATGTGGCGTGCTCAGACTCTCAATGTTCTGTTTCCTATAGAGGTGTGGCTGAAAAAAGGCACAGGACCTTGAAGAGGTAGAAAAACCTCCTCTTAACAACTTTTTGATTTCTTACTAATGAACACTCTTTATTTAGCAAGCAAATTCTCTAGGACTGAGAAGTGTACTGAATTTTACACTTGACTTGCTGCTCAGCAAGGTTCGTCTGTCCTGTTTGGGCTAGGCATGGGCTGTGGATGGTCTGCACATGAGAGGATCCTAACATTCACCAAAGAAACATGTTCTTAGACATATGCTTTTCTGTTAACTGTCATTTTCTTACACATACGTTTTTGGAACAAGCCTTTTTATTGCATATAACCTTTACAATGTCAGTCTCCAACCTGTGTGATCCTGATAAAGCCCTGCCATATATTTAAGACAGGACACCCTGTAAATTATTATCAGATTAAATTCACTGTGTGTACTAGGTCCTATATGGTATTTGTGCTTACAGTTACTGATAGCAAATGTTCTATGAAAAAGACCTCATATTGTTACTGTATTAGTTAATGACTTCAAAAGGGTAGTCAAACCAAGAACAATACTTTATTTCTTTAACAAGCAAGGAAAAAAATTGAAATGTCTTATTTTCTCAGGTTTGAGATGCAGAATAAAAGAATCCCTGTTTTTTCTTCTTGTGATAGTCTTACAGTGTTGTCATTAGAAGGATCAGTGACTTTCAGTAGGATCTTCAGAATGTGCCTGCATCTTTACTAGAGAAGATATTCATTAATGCTAAATTACAGTGGAAATTAAGTGTGTCGGCTGCACTGCCACTGCATGGTGGTTTCATAATGATTGACCTCATTGAGGTGAATACCCAAGAAGTTGGCCACTTTCTCGGAAAGCATGGCTGAGCACTGAGCAGCTGTACTAATTTTTACCATGTGTAGTTTTCAGGACTGCTTGTGTCTGCTCTCATTTACAGCCTATTGTTTTTTTAATAGTTCAAATGTTTGTTTGTCTCCTGACTCTTGGGGCTTATGTTTTTGATCATGTCCTCCCCTTTCCTAGCCTCCCAGGTAATCCTTTGAGAGTGTGCTGTATTAGAAAGCACGGGCTCATTAGCATCTTTATCATACTTTTTATCCTAACAAAGGAAGATACTGGGTGCTGAGAAGGGGTATCCAGGCACTGCTAAGGGCTTCCTATATCAGTGAAGAACAGGAGGAGGAAGGAGCAGGCTGTGCCAGTGCCTTGTCTCTGTGAATCCTTTAGAGCCAGCACTTCTGCACAGATGGACTTCATTAAAAGTTAAAACATTTCCACACCAGGGATTTGTAAAGGAAAATGGATGCATTTTCCTTGAAGCTATTGTTTTCATCTTACTAAGTGTGCTGGAAAGCAACCCTCATAAGCCTTCTGCTTCTGGACTGACAGGTCTATCTGTCTCCTGCTGCAAAGCCAGGATGCGGATGGGAACCGGTGCTGGGAGCTGACTGCCTCCCACTGCTGCTCTTCAGCCCTCCGTGCATAGAGGGTTGCAGAAAACATCCCAACCGTAAGAGGAGCAAGAACAGAGTGAAAGCAAGAGCAGGGAGCATGCCAGGGCAAGGTGGCATATTCCTGTCCTTCCCTTTCAGCACAAGCATGCTTGCCAGTGCTGGTCTGGATGTTATCATTACCAACGTGAAGGAACACTCATCCATTTGTGGTCCTCGGTTACATGTGCCGCAGTACCTCATAACAGTGATTAGATTTGGGACTTGATGGTGCTGCAGGTAGAAGGGAAGGGAATAGAAATGTATGGAAGATGTGATTCCTCTAATCCAGAGAGCTTACTGTCTAATTTAGCAGCAAAAATCCAAGAAGTTGATTCAAGACATGCAAGAAATTGATTTAAGAGCAGAAGGCAGATTGGACCTAGTGTGGAAAAAGAAAAGAAGTGGTGTCATTTCATCGTGCTCACTGGGAGTATAATATAATTGCACTGATTCACCTACACTATTGTTTTTTTATGAACACATTTCACTCTTCATTTGCCTACATCTGCACAAAAAGGAGCATATTTAGCCTAAAGTCTTGGCCAATGAAATGCATGTGAAGGTGGTAGCCTGTGTGATGCTCCCCTCAGTAGAAGCACTGTTATTTGACTTTTTCCCTGTATGAAAAGCTTTTTCTGCCCTTTTTCTCTACATATGGCATTAATTTTTTCCTACTTCAGTGAAGTGGATAAGCAGGAAGAATATGTATAAGAATATCCTTATTAGTGCACTGTGGAATTCACTAGGTGTGTTTCCCAGTGATGCCTACAGCAGTGAACAGTGCAGATGCTATTAGAATAGTATTTACTGGAGCATTGGCTGCATACTTCCCGTCAAATGGGAAATCTGCTGCCCAGTTTTCACTTCTGAAGTGCTGCTTTTCAGGCCTTCAAGGCATGGTCCAGTGGGGCAAGTGGAGCGAGTTTCCTGACCCAAAATGCTACATGTAGCTGCACAGCTGCTTTAAAAAAAAAGACCATTTAAAACTGGATTGTCTCCTCTGTCCACAAATCACAAACTAGTAAATCAGACTGCAGTAAATAGAAATGGCATTACTGCAAAAATCTGTGCTTTCTTGACCTGCTTTTTGAAATGCCAGGCTAGCATTTCATTTGGCAGCAGGGTAACTTGCTTGGAGTCTGAAGTTTTATTTGCCAAGTTTCACTAAGGAGCCATCACCCAAAATGAAATTTGGATTGTGGCTCTGTCTGTAGCAGTGATTCTCTGCCCTCCTCAGGGTTTTACACTTGGGGACTTGGCAGTAGCTTAGGCTCAGACGGAGGGAGGTTACTGAAATGGCTACTTACGGCTATGTGGTGCTTACTGCATTGGGGACCTTGTGTAAATAATAATAATTCTGAATGACTGACATCAGCCTGGAGCAACAAGACTTGAAGCCTTTAAAAAGGACATTTTCTGCTTATGAAATATTAAAACAGCTAAAATAGCAACAGCAGTCAAAGCTCGAGGCTATTGCCAGGAGAAGAGTAAAAGCTGAGGACAGTGGTCAAACAGTCAGCAACCAAAACTGGGGATGTCTGAAAAACGGCTAAATAACGGGGAATACGTTTGTTTACAACCCAGCTATATGCACACTTCTAGCAATGTGCTTCGTTAAACCTGTCTCTCATCAGAGCTGATGGGGGTGACATATTACCCAACCAGAGAGGGGCACTGCCGGTGGTTGAGTGCCGGGCAGCGAGCACAGACGAGCAGAGGCTGGAGGGACTTGTGAGGAAGATGGGCCGGATGACAGGAAACACAAACGGGCAGTTGAATCAGACTGGATGACCCAGACTGCTGCTTCGGACAGATGTCTGCCCTGGATCATCAGAAGAAGCCAAAACAGGCTGTGATAGAGGCCACAGAGTAACTACCCTTCAGCAGTTGGTACATGGCTGAGCATGGCTACGGGTCTGAAGGGCCATGATCTCCCTGTGTACACTCTGCGCAGTCCTGACCTCAAGATAATGCTGCAGCAGAGCAGTGCAACAGAGAGCAATGACCCTTTGATGAAGAAAGTGCACTCCTTTTTACGGGATTTCAGTATTTTTAACTTAATTTCCTCTGCCCCCAGGTGCTGCTCCATGCTGAAGCTACTGCTATAGCCAGAGTCCGAGCAGCAGGCAGAGTTCAGGCAGATGCACCGTGGCTAGTTGTAAGCAGGCTCGGGGTGAAGGCAGCCAGCGGCACGGCCAGAGCTGTGCAGTGCTCAGCACCAGCAGACTTTGGCTGCTCAGTCGGCGCAGCAGCTCGTGCTGCTTCAGCTGCATACCTTTGTCCTGGAGCTGGCTGTCTTCGGAGCCGGAGAGGCACATAGAGGCTTCTGCAAAGTTTTCCCCATATGCTACTATGAATATTTTTGTCATGTTTTCTCCTGGGGTGAAGTGTGTTCATCTTCAGTGTTTCTATGAGCATTTTGCTATGCCGTAATGATTATAATCATCACGGTTTAATAAATAATAGTTCTTTGTCCTTCTGCTAGCACATTTCATCTAAACATTTCAATGTGCTTTATAGAATTCAACTAAATAAGCTTAACGGTTTTATTCCTTGCAAAGTCCTTTGACGGTTAAAAGTGCACTGTGAGGCTTGAGTCTGATTATTTGTAAAATGACCTTTATGGAAAATAGAAGGAGAGTGGCTGGTGGCTCAGTGCATGATAATGAAACACAGAAATGGACTTGGAAGCCTATTTCCCCCTTCTCCCCACATGACCTGCATAGACGTCTGTGGAACAATTAGGCCTGCGTATCTGTGCTGACTAAATGTCTGTTCCCTCCCCTTCCATATCCACTTGCACAAAGGGTTAGGAAATGCATCTCTGGTGCTCTGAGATTTTCTGCTCTTAATTAAATTCATGCATGCATGTGTGTGCACTATGAATGGGAAAGGATGGTTAGGCACCCTGAGCATCCTGTCTCTCTAGGATGGAATATACTCATCACTGTGGCATGAGAACATTGTTCATCGCATATAATGGGAGGTTGTCTTATTCTCATGTAATCTGGTGTAAAAAAGGCAATCTGTCCTTTTGTTCTTCTATACTTCTAGAAGCTGTAAAGGATAAAATTTGATTTATGTGGAGTCCTTGAGACACAAGATGTGCTTTTGGAGATAAGCAGGAACAGGTTCATCCCCCTCTGGGATTTTGTTAACCTCTCTGTCTTTTGGATTCCAAAGTGTCTGGGTTTGCCTTTATATTAATGCCTTGCATAGCACCAGAGGGTTTTCAGCACAGGACAGATACTGGCAGTTCCCAGCAGAATTGCAGAGCCAATTGGGATAATGAACTTTCTTATTGCTTTCAGGAAAGTATTAGCTTCCCACTCTGAAAAGCTTTAGAAATGTGTTCCTTTGTTTGAGCTAGTGATCTAAACTCTCAGAGCTGTGTGTTCGTATCCTGGCCACAGCCCCCTGCCTAGTTTCAGGGAGCTAATGCCCAAGAATACACAAAAGCAGAGCCTCCCATAAGCCCAAATTCATTCTTTCTGCAACAAGCTGCTGTGGTTTGAGTACTGCTGCTGCTGTATAAGACAAGCATGACTGTGGCAGGGTAAAAGCCAAATTCAATCGGCATGGGAGTTTCTGCCTACAGAGCACTGAAGCCATCTGACAGTTAAGACTGGCAGACGCGTCTCCAGTACGACCTCACTCTTTGCTGCTTTACTGTTTCAACTTGGATCTCAAAAGGAGCCCCATTTTTACCTTCTATAGTTTGCTATCCTCTGGTGGCATTTCTGCTGTGACTTGACTTGCTTTGTCTTGCACACAGACTGGCTTGTTCAAGTTAGCTGCCAGGCAGCTCAGGTTCGTGGGAACACAGTAGCATGCCTAGTGAGCCGTGGGTATTCTGCACAGGGGATACTCTGGGTAACCCCAGCTTGAAATCCTCTGTCCCTACGTGGCGAGGACAGATGTTATTTACTGTCACTACTCAGAGTCATTGTTTCGTAAAAAAGCAGAAAAACTGTTGGTAAAACATGCGTCTTAGTTTAGGAGTGACATGAATAGAGAACCAGAGATAAGGGAGCATGTGAATGGGATCTGTAAGGAGATGAAACTTTCAATTTCCCATTTATCAGGTTTATCTCAGATAAAACAGCAGCTGTTTAAGCATTAACTAAAGGGAAAGGAGAGAGGACTTTCTGTCCAGGTGTTCCATCTTGCCTTACAGCTGTTCCAAAATAGCCTGCCACTGGTTTTTATTCCCCATAAACCACTAATATAATAAGAGATTAAGAGATAATCCAGCAATTAGTGACAAATAGCAGGCCCCAAACTTGCTCCTGTTCGACAGACCAGAAAGTAATCTGTTTGAATTAGCATGTTTCACATGTGTTTCCGCACTTTTCCAGCTCTAATCTGAAGTGTCAACACGTGGACAAAGCCACTGCCGAAGCCTACTCCTGTCCACGCACACTGATGCAGTGTGATCCCCGCCGGGCTCCCCAAAACAAAGCTCCTGCCTGTGTCCCAGCTGCAGCAGCACCCCGAACCTTGCTCCTGGGCAGGCCAAGTGGCACCGCAGCAAGTCCCCTTGGTACGGCTGGGGTCTGTCAGCCCTTCCCAAGGGCAGGGGGAAGCTCTGTAGCTGCTGTGCTTCTGCAGCAGGGATAGCTGTTCCCATAGCTGTTTCAGCATCATCCCCCAGCCCTACTCCATTCACCAGCCTCTTGTCATTCAGTCGCAGTTGCAGCAGGTTGGTCCACGATTGCAGCACTTGGAGTTTGTGTTGCCCTGTTGTAATGTTAGTGCTGCTTTCCAGAAATGCAGCCGATCACGGGTACGCCTGGTTTGCCAGAAGCACTGTCCTTCCTGGGCAAGGGCAGGAAACAAATCCTCCCTGCTGGGAAGAACTGAGCAGAAGGCAGAAGCCCCTCGCTGTCTGCTGAGGCTGTGCAGATGTGATACACTCCATTAGATTAGGAAATAAAGTGGTGGCTTGGGAGCAGCAGTAAAGAGGTTCCCTCCTGTCACAAGGTCTCACAGGATTAAATGAGCCTTATGCTAATGTTTTGTGGTCCAAGTGGTAAATCCCCTGTCTGCAGCAGGCCAGAGGAAACCTGGGCCTTAAGCTAGGACTGTTGGTTTTGAGGATGTCTGGGTGGGGGTCCTCACTGGATGTGGCCCTCCCTTACGGGGCAGTTAAGCTCTGAGTTGGCTGGTTCTGGTCCCCTGGTATCAGTTCAATTGAAGAAACAAACAACTGTTTTGCTGTTCTGCAAGCTCCATTACACTTCGTAGGCTACTGTTGTAGCTGTTATTGGCAGTTTGTTGCCTGGTCTGTACCATGTCTGTTGGTTAAAATCGTGTCCTCTAATCGCTGGAAATGGCTGACTGTACTGTTGCACTGTATAATGCCACATGCTGTTCTCTAATTTGCAGTGTTTCTGCTGGAAAGCAAATTCCTCCCCCCACCTTTTCCTTCCCCATCAAAAATGTGACTCATAAGCAGTCTTTAACTATCAAATCCACTTCTGTATTCTCTCAGCGAGGGTTTGATTACAGCTGATACGCCACAGATCTGTAGCTGGAGTGAGGTCACTCCTGCTAGAGAAATAAGATCTCCTTTGTCTATAAGGAAAATGCAACTAACCTTCTACTGTCTCTCCTGCAGGAACAAAAACTGGGACCTGCTCAATTCTCTCTGGGTGTTTTTGTCCTTCTGATTTCTTGTCCATCTTTCACTCACAGCACAGTGTACCACTAAGGCTCTCCCGAAACTGAGCCCAGCTGAGACTGCACATGTCTGTCACTTGCCTAATACCTCTCTGCTGCATTTAGCTCTTTGTTTGGAGAGGGGGAACAGCTCTTCATGATAGAAGATTTTTCCATCTTTTGGAACACTTCTTTCATACTTGATAAAATTCGGATCTGCGTATATGCTCTTCCCAGCGTGTGGTCAATGGGTTTAAAGTCCCTTTGCCATCATCTTTATAGCTGGAGTGGATGTGTGGAAACACGTCGGTCTGTGAGATGGCTGGAGTCCCTCTCTCTGTGCGTGTGCGTGAGTGTTTTGCACATGTAAACATGTCTGTGTTTCCAGCCTCTGGCCCAGCACGGGGCCGCCCCCGAAGCACCCTCCACGTGAGTACGTGTGGGACGAGCGGTCCCCTCCGCCCTGCCTCGAGGGGCGGTGCGCGGGTCAGGGAGGCCGAGGGGCTGCTCCTGCTCCAGCCAGAGCGGTGCGAGTGCGGTGCACTCCTGTCCACAACATGGAGTGGTGTGTGTGCACGGTGGGAAGTCATGGCTGACCTCTGTAGTCTTGTCTTGTCGTTTCAGTGGTGTGCGGACAGATGAAGCTTGGCCTGTTTTTACTCTCTGTGTTTTTCCTTGTCTTTTTTTATTCCCTCCTCATCTTCATCGCACTCTGCCATCAAACAAAACAAACTTTCATCTCTCAGATCAGCGAGAAGGTTGGTCCTTTTCACTTCTTATCCATCTACAGTACGCCACGTCAGATGGGACTTTTCCAGTAGGGAGAGGAGAGCCATCCCCAAAAGGGGAGGGGGCCCTACAGACTCTTGACTCCCTTCCAGGCACGGCCACAGTGTGCCTGATGAAATCTGCTTACTGTTTGCTGTGACTCTGGTGATGGCGTTGATACTTTGCTTGCATGCCTTTGTTGCTTGAGATTTAAAATGCACAGAATGTATTTTGCATGCAAATACCAGCCAGGGCGGTTTCCTTCAAAGGCAGGGTGGGAAGAAGTGCATGCTACTGTATGTGGGGTCCTTCTCTAATCCATTACCTGTGCTAGGTGCCAATACCTCTAAACTGCTGCTGCTTTCTGGCCGGAGATCAAGAGCAGTCTTTGGAAGCAGAGATCAGAATAATCTCCAGTCCCTTCGTGAGCTGCTAGGGAGAGCGGGCTCCTCAATTTCTCCTGTAGCTTTAAAAGTTTTAACTTTCTCTAGAGGCAAAAAGCTTACTTTTGATCTCAGCTAGAGAAGAACCCAGCATGCTGCCCTCCCTTGCCACAGGGCAGCAGGGGCAGCGGGCTGAGTGATGCAAGGCCCCTGTGCTGAGACAGCTTCCCTGCTCCTTGGCAGTCCCCGCTCTGGAGGTGGCCAGTTCTCCATGCTCGGACAAGGGCCCTTTGCATGAGCAGGTCTGCCTCTCCTTTCTTCTCTGAGGCTGAGTCTTTGGCTGGCGGGAGAGCAGGGAGCTCTGGTAGTGGCCCCAGCCTTACCTAGGATGGCTCAGGGAAGCCCATGGCAAAGTGCACAGGAGCTCGTAGCCACTCAGCAAAACCTGATTCCTCCTTTGCTCCGCTCTGCCCTGCTACCCTCAGAGAGACAGAGGTGAAAAAAGGACAGTAGTGAAAGGCGACTCCAGCTTTTAAATTAAATCTAGCTCCAGACCCAGCTTGAGGCACTCGGGATTTCATGCTGAGGAAAGCTGGTGTTTCTGGCAGAAGTCCTGAGCTAGTTTCCAGAGATGACTCCTTCACTGAGCGGGTACTGTGCAGGTCCATCCCTCCACACGCTGGAGGAGAGAGATGCTCTCAGTGACTCTCCAGCCCGGCGCTGCTCCTGGGTGGCACGGGGAAGAGACCCTGGCTCCTCTCACACATGCCTTCAGACAGCTGCACGAGTTGATCTTATAATCAGCATTGGAACAAGTTTTAACAAGTTGTCATAGCAGTTGTTCCAGTACACTGACTTAGCTCCCGTTCTCTCCCTGAAACTTGCTCTCATTTAGATTGTACTGAGGCATGGGGCCCTTGTTGTTTGCCCTCTAAAAATAGATTTCGTAGAGGATAAAATTACCTGAACCCAAGACAATGAGGAAAAAATGAGGAAAAAGGAAGAAAAAAGAAGTTAAAGCCAAGAACTAAAGCCTTGCAGATTTCCATGAATTTGGAGCACCGCTGTGATGTCTCAGGCACCTTTGGAGAGTAAGCCTCAGACAGGGCACTTAAATGTTTTAGCCACATGGTTTAGCTGAGGGGAGGTAGCCAAGAATGGATATAAGCCAGCAGGAGTGGATAATATCTCTTTCTTTGTGTTGACCCCTCCTTTCCACCCCACCAAAAATACCCACGTACACAAATATTTAATGTGAAGCCAGAAATTAGTTTCTAAATATTCCATTGGGATTTGCTGTGCTTATAATTTGTTTGGCACTGATAATTACATCTTACATTTTTCCAGCTTTACTTAAAACTGTGTACTGCTCACCCATGCATTTAATTATTGCTCTGTGACTGCTACAAGGTTATTTATTAACGAGTTACTTTATCTTGATACAGTGGATCTTTTCTCTTATTCCCCTCCTTAATGTTGTGTTATTTTCATCAGAGAAATTTCAGAGAGTGAATGCAAATTGCATAGCTCCACAATCTTGCTCTCCCTTACTTTGCTATTAGTATGTCAGTATGCTGAATGCTGATGTGTCTCCAGTGCTGCACCACTGTAATGATATATCCTCTTTTATATGTGGTTGTCAGCGCAAATAATTAGACCTAAAAGTTATAGCTGAAATATAATCCAAAAATGGCAAGGCCCTGTTTTGGAAATTGTCTATAAAATGTCAGCACTCAAGGATGCATTGGGAGCATAAATAGTACAGCATTGTTTGAGCACAAGATTAGACTGTAAATGCATTTTTTCTGGTTCCAATTTTTCCTCTCCTGCTGTTGATTCTGTCAATAGATTGTGAGACTCCAGCAACTGCCTTTTCATTTGAAGTCCTTCCTTAAAATGATAGCACTAGGGAGAGATGAAAGGTGTCTACAGATGAGTAAACCATGCAGACCGATGATCATGTTTGAGGCTATCTCCTAAATTCACTCCTTCCCAACTCTGAGGAGGTGGTTCCTGCGGAAGGCGGGAGTTTTGGGCAGGGTAGCAGTGTGGCGAGGGCAAGAGCACACCCTGTGCACTAAAGATCCTCCAGCTTGCCTGGCTGGAGTAATGAAATTAGGCAGCCTCACCTTCTCAAAGATGTGCCCCTGTATCACTCTCGACTCCTCATCCCAGCTGGGAGGTCAGAGCGCAACCCTCCGAACTCGCCTTTGCTGTGCTGGGTGCTGGGGAGGAGCAGCACAGCCCGGGCAGTGCTGGTCCTCCTTCAGAGCGAACGGGACGTCAGACCACTGTTCCTTTGGGCAAAGGAGGAGCAAAGGAAAGAGGATGTCAGGACAGTGGTGCAGGACTGGAGCAGCTGCAGTTGCCTCAGAGAGGAGCGGAGAAGCGTGCAGAGCACGGGCACTGCTCTCCATCGCCGTGTGGCAGCACCCGGTGAGCCTGCGATGGGGGTGCCGGGAGCGGGGAAGACGAAGCCCAGAGTTAGACAGATGCCAGATAGGCACGGTGGGAAGGAAACCCAGAAGCAAGAGCAGGCAAGCAGAGGTCCCTGCAGCTCTGCAAGCTGGAGTGAGGGGTGTTAGCATTGTCATTTGCTCAGCTGTACTGTGGCCAAGACAGCCAGCAGGGAAAAGCAATTTGGTTTCCCCTTCCCTAGCAGCACTGTGTGGTTTTGGAAGCATGGGCAGTCCTCCTGGCACTGTTGTGTTTCCAGCAGAGCCTTTCTGTATGCCAGCAGTGTCTCAGCACGTGAGAGAGGGGCTAAGAGCACTGGCCTGTGAGACCTGAGCACTCACGCCCACAGCTCAGAGCCTACAACTCTTGCAGACAGCAGCAGGGAGGGCAGAGGTCCCTGGTTCTACGAGGGGGTAACATCACCCTCAGAGGGAACCCGAGATGTTAGGAAGCAGCCACTCCCGTGGTGAAAGGAGCCGGACAATCGATTCATGCTCTTTGCTCTCAAGGCAAGGAATGTGCATGTTAATGCATGCTGAATTATTAACAATCTCAACCCTTGTGGCTGTTGTGTTGCCTGCTCCCCTCCTCCCTCGCTACAGACCCCGCAGTGAGTGGGGAACCAGTCTGCACACTGTCCTTCCTCCCCATCCTGTGGGATCCAGGACAGAGGCTCAGGTTGCGCTGCACTGCTCACCGCTCTGGGGTTTCACTTCACTTCCCAGGGAACGCTCTCAATAGGGAGGCGTGCTGAATAGTGGAGCACCACAGAGCCCTTATGATGCCTATTCTTGGGATGAATGACAATGAATCTCATTTTTGGCAGTCTGCTGGTTTAACTAAACCTCTGAATTATACTATTGTCCATTGAAATAATTTTAATATTCACAGCAATTTTCCCTGTGCTGTTCTTGCGAAACCTCCAAACCACCTTCTCTGATCTTTATCCAAAAAGAAGATTAAAAAAAAAATATTGCAAATTCTTGTCAAGAAAATTGTAATAAAAAGGGAAATTTCATTGCTGCAATAAATGAAAAACAACAAAATTTTCTTCAGCACTTAAGGTAGCATCATGGTCTGTGCTAGCCCGTGTGATTTGACTTGTAAATTGGACAGAAATTCTAAGAATGAGGAGTTATACTGATTTAAATTATTACCAGACTCTTATGCTAGAAAAGCAAGCGACTTAAATCGCTGGCTTGAGCCTGAGGAATGTGTTGATGGTGCTCTGCAAGCTGCTATGAGAGCTCTGCCAGCTCTCACTAATGCTAACTGACAGCATCTCCCTTTCTCCCTCCACACTGGCTGGGACAAGAAGCTGCCAATTATCCCCCAAGAGGATGGGAGGCTGATGGAGCTCGTCCCTTCCCTTGCATGTGCTCCTGCCAGAGCATCGTCCAGGCCAGATCTCACCGAAGGCATTGCCCTGACCCCTTCCCGCCTCCCGTGTTGAGAGCTGACCCCTACACATGGCATCCATTTTCAGCAGCTGCAGTGCCTTGGGCACCGCTGCTCTCTGGTGTGGAGCAGTGAGCCCATCTTAGCAGCTCTGCTGGTGTGCTAACAAGGGGAGGCCGGCTCAGCCATTCTGGGTTGCAAAAGCACACCACAGAGGCCTGCTTAACCGCTCACCTGTTTCCAGGCTCAAGAGCTGAGGTCCCTCACAGCTTCCTGGCGTGCCGCAGGCTGCGATGTGCAGGAGGCATGGCCTGCGTTGAGCTTGGCGATGCTGCAGCCTGCCCACCCTTTTGTATGGGTTGATCTGCAGGAGAGTTTTCCTTGCCATTCATCCCTTCTCTAGGCACCTGTACACACCAACCACCTCTGCTGCTCCCCTGTGGGTAGCACGGAGGGAGCCACTTCCGAAGGGACTCAGCCCTTCACCCTGCAAAGCGCTGCTGAGAGCCCCCAGCCCCTTTGAAGTGCATCTCCCCTGTGCTGCCCACGGGGGAGCAGGGGGTGGTTGTCTCCTGGCTTCCCCAGGGAGAGATGGCTGCAGCGCCCACAGGCACTGCCTCTGCAGGACACATCAGGGGGGACGTGGCACTGATGGGGGCTCAGCGTGGCCCTAGGAGCACTCTGAAAGCAGTGCTTGACACAGGGGCACAGTGCGGGGGAGTCTGCAGCAGGCTGTGCTGCCTCTGGTCTCACAGGACTGGGAGTCCAAATCTGTTTGTGCATGCTGGGCACTGACCTTTCTGCATGGCCCCTTGTCCTCCAGTCTCTTGTCTTCCCCTGTCCCTGCACGTGAGTTCCCGTGCACCTTCCCTCTCCCTGTCCTGCCCTCACACTGCTCTCCCTCTGACTCTGTAGTGGCCTCTGGTGCCTGCCAGCCTGTTTGCCTGGTGCATGTACGTGAGTGCTCTGTGCACACCTATGGCTTTATCCTCGAAGTTTGCTCTTTTTTATTTTAATACAGTGTGGGTGGGTGGGTTTGGTCCTTGGATGGGGACGGAATTTGAACAGCTGCTGCCTGGAATAACTCGACACCATGTTCATTGGAAAACTAAACCTGACTCTTAACGAATGGTGCTGGGATGCTTTGGTTGGAAATACACGCCATCATGTTAAATCATTGCCATGTCCATCAGGTTAACTCTGTATTCTCATGACTGCGTAGCACTTGAGTACACTTTCAGTTCTATCTCATTTGGGGAGCGCTGCCCCATCAGTCAGGTAACGCCTCACTAGCAATCGCTCATGTAGCTATTGATTTGAGATTTAATAATTGATTAAAAGAAACAACCAGCAAGACTTTGGATTTAGACATTCAATAAAAAAAACCCAAAGCAAGTTATCCTTCCCTTGGCTGGTAAGGAGCTAATGAGCCCTGTTTTGTCACCGAGACGATGTGTAGTACACACACGATGTTGACAGTATTGTCTAATTTATCACGAAGTCTTAGCTCTGTTGTACATGCTAGCGTGGGGGCTTCCGTGTTCAGTCTATTTCTGCAAGCCTGTTGGTTTGGGGATGAATCATCAAAGAGAGCACTAGTGAAATTTGATTTGAGGAACGTCAGCTTGGCAAGCAAAGCTGACACCTCTGCAGCTCGCCGGGCTGTCAGCATCTTTACCATCTGCGGAGACGCCGTGGTGGCAGGAGCCAGGCCAGCAGAGCCATGTCCCCCCCCGGACCCCTGGTGCCCATGGGGCCGGTCGTGCCCGTGGCATGTCGTGAGCTGGCCCCACTCAGGCTCCTGCCCGACTCCTGCCTGCCCCCAGCGCCGCGGCCCTTCGCTGCTCTGCCGGCCCTGGGCACCGGGGAGGCACGTGTGGCAGGGAGAGGCTCCGCAGGAGCTGGTCAGACATGAACCCGGCCCATGCTCTGGGGCTGCCTCTCTGGTGGAGGAGGCCAGAGGAGAGCAGGGCTGCTGGGCAAGACACACTCAAGCAGTTTCCCTTTTTAACTACAGACTAAAATGAGCTTGCCCCGAGGAGACAAAGATTTACCGAGCACAGTTGTTTCTCTACCCTTGCTTAAATAGGCCCATAACACTAACCCTGAAGAAGGGGCCTCATTTCTCAGTGTCATTTTCCTGACAGGAATGCATATGGCAGGCAGCTTTAGAGCTTTATTGTAGCTGAGAGTTGCTTACAAATAAGTCTTGAATGAAATACCCAGCAAGGGATTGATATGAAGAGAAGCTGTGCAATGAAATAAGGAGGAATACATCTCCCAAAGTGCTGCCGCAAAGGTGGGGAGGGTTCTGCCAGTCCAGCTCTCTTCTATCAAAAGGGATATGATCTCACATCTGTCAGGATTAGTTCTTTCCTGCCCAGCAAGGTGATCTGTTCAGACCCTGACAATGTCATGTAACTCTGGTGACTATTTTTTCTGAGCCAAGGTAGAACCTGAGTTACATTTTGAAAGGAATTATATTTTATTTAGCAGCACATGTGTGCTAATTCAGAAAGAAGCCCTTCTGCTGTTCCCGCCCAAACCCTGTGAGGTTTAGGGGATGTGTTGCTTTACTCTAGAGCTAATAAATTGAGCAGGTAATTCCATTTTGCAGAGCTTCAGTGGGCCCTGCACAGAGAGAGTGTGTGACTGGCATTTGTGCATGCTCTCTAATTAGAGGGATGTAATTTAAATGGAGGAATGTTTCATGTTAGTAATATGATTTCAAAAGGCTGTGTTTGGAGGGAATGGATTGAGCCATCCCTTAATGAGTTCTTCTAATAAGATGCCAGTGGCTAAGGAAGGAGAGCAAAGTGTGTGCAATTTGGCAAAGCAGTGAACAGCTTTTGCACTTCATTTTATCTGTCCTGAGGGATAGACAGGCAAAAACGTTGAATCCCCCTCACGTACCCCTGCAATGCAACTGAGTGCTCTCTGCTGGTTCTGTGACCCTACTAGCTGTCTCCTCCTTGTTTCAGTGCGGCGTGTTGCTCCTCGATTCTCTATCCCTCCGAGCAACCATGAGGTGATGCCTGGGGGGAGCGTGAACCTCACGTGCGTGGCAGTAGGTGCTCCGATGCCCTACGTGAAGTGGATGGCTGGTGTGGAGGAACTGACCAAAGAGGATGAGATGCCCGTCGGTAGGAATGTCCTGGAGCTGAATAACATTCTGCAGTCTGCCAACTACACCTGTGTGGCCATCTCCTCCCTCGGCATGATCGAAGCCACAGCCCAGATCACTGTCAAAGGTAAGGAATTATTCCTCATGGTGTACTTGGGTTTCATCCGTCTAGCCATTTGCCAAAGTGGTTTTGGATGCAGCCAAGTGACTGCAGTCTCCTGTGACTTTTCCACCTTGCAAGGGAGGTTCCCAAACCCACAAGTTTGTTTTTTCCTGCTCAGACTGTAGTGTTTGCTTTGGAGGTCATTTCCTCTCTCTCTGTATGTGGCATGATGGGAAGCAGGCTTTTGTCAGGCTGGGTCCCTGTTATGCCACAAGGGAACCTCACTGAGTCTGTGCTCATCCCAGTAATTTCTGGCTTGTTCCATGCATCAGCAGGATCAGCTCAGCACAGCAGCAGGCCGCAGGCTGTCCTGGGGCAGGGGTCTCTGGATGTCTTCAGTCAGAGAGCTGTTGGCACAGAGATGTCCTCTTGCAGTAAGGGCAGGACAGGAATGTTGATCTCAGCAATGTGAAGTGTCTGGACTGCACTAGAATGAGCATCTTCCCCCCCTGCAGGGAGGAGCTATACACATTCATTTTAAAATTGCTTCCTATTCCTCTGTCAATTTTCTTTTTTCCCTTACTGCTCTGCCTCTTTCCCTTTCTCTTTCTTCTGTTGCTGTCCTTAAGGCAGGCTTCCTGCTGCCATTCCACAGGTAGCTTTTGCCCCAGAGAGGACATTAATGCGGATTGCTGACCACTGAGTACAGCCCACCCAAACAGCTCCCTAATGGGAGGCTGAAGTATGTGTCCTGCCTTTCCCATCTGGGGCCAAGCAGGTCCACACGCTACCCCTTTTCTCCACTCACTGCAGTTGGTTTGTAGCTCAGATTTCCACAGATATGTCATCTTTTGAGTCTGTCTGTTCTTGCAGGCCCACTCCTGCACTATGGCCACCTATAGTACCAAGTCCTTGCTTGAACAAATCACAGAATTGAGTGTTAGCCCTTTCTGACCTAGAGTTTAACAGCAAATTCAGTTTTCCCTCGTGCTAGTCAGAGGATGCTTTTAACCTTAGCCACACCTGGCTCCCTTTACTCACAGCGCCTGCTAGTCAGTACCTTTTCCAGCCCCTGTTTTCTTACAGAGCACAGGGGTTGCCTTGGTTATAGTACATACCCAAGGGTGAACAGAAGAAAGGGGCATGATGGGGGAGGTGGTTTGGACATGGAGGGAGGAGGTAGGAACTGCACCGCTGCACTAATGGTTCCCAGTATTTACCTCTTTGTACCTGGGAGGACTCTGCCTCGCTGGCTGATGTGATGCCCACTGCCGCCCCAGGACAGGGAACAGTCTGATCAGCTCCTTTAGCCCTTTGTCATCCTCACTGTTTCTCTGTCTGTCTTTTCTGTACCTTCATTCTGGATATCGTACTGCCTCTGTCCCTAACTCCTTCACCCGGTGTTGCTTCTCCTGTGCTTGCTGGAAAGCAGACTCTTTGCGGGGCAGACAGGAGAAGCTACATGACACGGAACTGATTGCAGTAAGTGCATCGAAGGTACCAGACCTGCCCCTTGCTCACATGCAGACTGCACACCCGAGAGCTGGCAAGAGGCAAGCTTGCGGCTCTCCAAAGGAAAGGGTGGATGAATGTCATCTGTCCTCAAAAGCCTGAGGGAGGCTGCCAGTTTCTTGGGTGCTCTAGGAAGTGTGTTGGTTCAGGCTGTAATATTGGGCGGGATCCATTTACCCTCCCTGGAGTCCTTCATGGGTAGTGGTGTGGTGTCTTGTTGTGGGTTGCATGCCCTTCTCTCCCATGCCAGTTCAGCACTCACCGATTTTCTCAATACTCACGTTGCAGTCGTACTGGAAAAGGCTACTTGGCACTTAGAGCAGGCATGCTCCTGTGCTAAAGAGCCTGTGCTCCTCAGCTGAACCGTGTGGAAACTGGAAACTTGATGGCTTTGCCAAAGAATTAAGTACTTGAGGATCTTAATTTGGGATGAGCATTTTTCCTAGTTCCTCGTCAAGCACAGCTGCATTACAAGTCACTAATGACTTTAACTAGAGTGTTTCATAGGAGGTTTAAACTTACTGTAGACTTCAATTCAGTCATTGTCTTAAAGTATTTGTGTACTCTGCAAATCTCTCAGATGCACTCTCTTTCTTTGTTCTTTTGGTAAAATGGCAAATCTGGAAATGTTTGCTTGCAGTAGTTGCATTCTCAACGCTTCAGAGATGTCAGTGTCACAGTTCTTGTGTAACAGTTTATTGTCTGGTTGCAGTTTGACACACCACCCAGTGAAATAGTGGATGTGAAAGTTGGTAATTTCTCTGGCTGTATCCCTCCTGCATGTACTGTAATACTTACAAGGCATTCCCCCATCAACCCATCTAACAGCACTGTCCATGAACTCCCTGTGGCCTAAGATGCTGCCTCTGTGGAGGCAGCAGCATAGCTCCAGATTACCTGTGGTGCTCTGATTGCTTTACTGTATCCCTTTGTAAATCAGCTGTACACCTGGCTTCTGGGCCCAACCCAGCCCAGCAAGCACCTTCCCACTGCCAGCTGAACCCCCATGACAGAAACATTCCTGCATCCCCGTTGAATTACCTTTATTTAGCCTGCTGCTGGTAAGTGCGTCAAGCACGTCTAATAACATGATTGCTCTGTTTATCCTTCCATTAAGAACCACTTCAAGCAATATATGGTAATATAAAAATGCATGTTCTAGAGTATGAAATGATTTCTGCCTTTTAAAGAAGAACGTTAATGGGAGGTGGCAGCTCCATTTTTATCCCTGCGCACATTGCAGGGTTTGAGCTGACTGAATTATTTAAATCACACCTCTCTGCCTTCCAATTGCAGCACTGCCAAAACCTCCAACAGAGCCATTAGTGACTGAAACGACAGCTACCAGCGTGACCCTCACCTGGGATTCGGGCAACTCCGACCCCATTTCATATTACGTCATCCAGTACAAGCCCAAATCCTTGGAGGGTCAGTTCCAGGAGGTGGATGGTGTGGCAACAACCCGCTATAGCATAGGTGGGCTCAGCCCCTTCTCGGAGTATGAGTTCCGGGTCATCGCAGTCAATAACATTGGCAGGGGTCCCCCCAGTGAGCTGGTCGAGGCCCGGACAGGAGAACAAGCTCCTTCAAGTCCACCCCTCAAAGTCCAAGCACGGATGCTGAGCGCCAGCACCATGCTGGTCCAGTGGGAGCAGCCGGAGGAGCCAAATGGACAGATCCGAGGGTACCGCGTTTACTATACCACCGACCCGCATTTGCCTTTGAGCATGTGGCAGAAACACAACACTGATGACAGCCACCTCACCACCGTGGGAAGTCTCATCACAGGGACCACGTACAGCATCCGCGTCCTGGCCTTTACTTCAGTGGGCGACGGACCCCCCTCGGACATCATCCAGGTCAAAACGCAGCAAGGGGGTACGTATGGAGTGAGGTACCATGGCTCCATGTCCACCCCAGTGGTGTGCAGCACAGCTGTGTGTCTGATCTGCACCAGTCATCTCAACTGCACTTGGTGCTCTGATATGGTTGCGTATCAGAGTGGCATCCCTGCCCCACAGCCATCAGATTTAAGCTGTCAGCTTGTCCTGGGGAGTTTTTATCAATCTCTGTACGAGTAACACAGCCCATAGTTTTGTGTGGGATGCAGCGGCTAAAAATGTGACACAGGGTCCTGGACGTGGATGTTGGCACCTGTGTAACTGTGCCGGGCCCTTCTGGGGTCTGAGTACACACATGAAAGGAAGGAGCTGGGATGCAGTCAGGGGCTGGAAGTGAGCACAATTCCCATAGTCACCTACCTTGGTCCCATGGGCGCTTGCTTGTTGCCTGGGTTGTTCCACAAGCACGGTACGGGGGAGAGGGAAGAAGGGAGGGTCCAGAAGGAAAGAAAGAGGATCCTTGCAAGGTGAAACGCAGACTCTGCCAAGCCCTGTGACTCCTTTCCCTGCACCGGCCTCCTGGCACTAACCATGTGTTTGATCCCCAGTTCCCGCCCAGCCAGCTGACTTCCAGGCAGAAGCAGAGTCTGATACCCGCATCCTGTTGACGTGGCTGCCTGCCTCTCAGGAACGCATTACCAAATACGAGCTGCTGTACTGGGAAGGGGAGGATGGCACTCAGGTGAGGATCCTGCCTCTGCGGCAGCAGCACTTGGGGCCAGACGTCACAATTCAGCAGCTTGGGAAGGGTGTCTGCTTGAGCTGGGGTGGCAACAGGACTGTTTCTTCTCTGTGTTTCTTCTGTCTCAGGGAGGTGTGATAGGAGTATGGCAATCTCTATTTGGCTTCTGTGCAGTGACCTCAGCAGTTTTTGTAGATGCCCAGCAAAGTAGCTAGTGACTGGTTTGGGACTGGAAAGGCTCCAGAATACTGTGACACCGTCCCTGAGGCATACTTACTGCACCTTTAAATAGTAGGGCTTCTAGGTGGGTGTGAAATGGCCTCCAATATGTGTCTGCAGCTCCTGAACTGGTTTCACTTGAGGAGCAGATTGAGGGTGACCTAGAGAGAACCCTTCCACATTTACTGCCAGGTCCCTAAAGGAAGTCCAGCTCTAAATATATCAAAAGTAGTACTGTCTTCATGGCAGCACAGTGAGAACTGAGTCACGGCAGCATGACAGTGTCCCATGTCCTCTCCTCCTCCTGTATTTATAGTGGCATGAGAGCTGCCAGAAATAAGTGCCCTCCAGGTGAAGTGGCAGCAAAACGAGTCCTTTACCGGAACCATTTAGGTGCATTAGAGATCTCAACTGCTCCAGGACTGGGGCTTTACCCTGTTTCACAGGCAGTCACTGTTGGGAGGAAACAAACTCGTGTCCTGTGTCCCTCATCTGAACTGTATAGCTAGACCCAGCATTCCCACAAAGCTGTCAGCCAGTGAGTGCAGTCTGGACACCAGGCAGTGTAGCCTGGCTGTCAGTGAAGTCTGCTTCCCTGCAGAGTCCTCGTATCTCACCCAAGAAGCTCCATGCCTTGGAGTCCTGCAGGACTGCAGCAGGTTTGGCAGTATGGCTGTGTCTTTCTGTGGGGCTAGAATGAGTGGTGGGGCTGCCTAGTCCATTGGCACTGGGAGCTGAGCGCCAGATTTTCTGTATTCTCCAACTACACCAAGTAACCTGTGTTTCCTTTTATTTGCCAGCAAAAGGTGGAGTTTGACCCAACCTCCTCGTATGCAGTGGAAGGTCTCAAACCAGACACGCTGTATAAGTTTCGTCTGGGTGCCCGCTCAGAGCTGGGGGTAGGAGTCTACACCCCCACGATTGAAGCCAGAACTGCCCAATCCAGTAAGTGTCTGACACTCTGCACTACTGAAGACGAAGCAAAAGTCAAGTTTCCATCACCCAGGGATGGAGTAGCTTGGTGTCCCTGCCCTCAGGGATGCCAGCATGCAGTTTGCTAAAAGGTGTAATGGGGAAAGTCAGCTGGGGTTTTGGATCAGGGCTCTTTGGCAGAGGGGGTGCACCCAAGTGGTAAGTTCTTTCTTCATGTCCCTTTGATCATGCTGTCTTTTACTAAGGGTAGATTCATAAAAACTGATGGAGGAGTGAAACAGGCTGGGAAATTGCTTTGGAGAGATTGATTTGAGTGGGTTTGTGCATCTCCATGAATTTACTCCCATGCAGACAAGCTGTCTGGACAGGCAGCGTATGGGTGTTTGGCTGTAAATGTGACTGTCTCCAAACCATTGGATTTTCATCCCTTCACTCCCTGTTCCAGCTGCCTTGCTTCCGCACAAGTCCATCCCTAGTCCATACACTCGATTGCAAGGTGAGACATCCTTTGAGGCCGAACGTGCCTGTGGCTGTCAGGCAGCTGGAGGAGACAGTTTGGGAAAGTGGCTGTTTGCCTGGGTTGTGTGAGCAAGTGAGGCTGCTGCTTCTGGGACTGCAGCACTAGGGGAAACCAGAACAAGCCTCGGCCAAGTTAATAGAGAGGCTAGATAACGAGGTGACCCAGGCAATATCACTTTCATCCTCGCTCTGCCCCGTGTGATCACAGAGCAGGAGTTCGTATTGCTCTGATTGGCAGCTCAAAGTGCTGCACATAAGCAGATTAGGGCTATCAAAGGGCCCTGCGATAAGCTTGTTTTCACTAACGATTTTTGGGCTTGCCATTATGCAAAGAGCATTAAAAGGGGGGAAAAAAAAGACATTTCCGTTAGCACCGTCTGTCTGGGATTTACTAGCTATGTGGGGTGAGCGGCTGGCAAAGGCAGCCAGCCTTCCCTGCAGGGAGGGTGCCAGCATGCACAGCAGCCAAGAGCCTGAGATGGCCATTAGAAAGGGAGCTCAGGCAGGGAAGAGCAGCTCTGCTCGCTATTGGAACGACCTTCTCTTTGAGGAAAACTCAGCTTCATTAACATATCAGTTGCAGGGATTCCTCCACCTCCTTAAGTGAGCTAATGGTGTCTTAGTGCTGCAGGATAGACAGGTATGAAAATGGAGAGAGGTTCAGATCGTGCAATTATAAATATTTGAACATTGAGAACAAATTCTGAGTGTGGGGATTTGTATACCTATTTCAGATAGCTTTTGTATTGATAGGCAAAGGTTGAAGCAACTCTCCTGCCACTTAATTCTATCAGTGGATGCTCTTATCCTTGAACACACTTAATCAGAGACAGCTCCATGCATAAATGAGTCCTTCAGAGTCTCACAACTGTCCAAGTAAGAGAAGCCTTTGCTTCGTGGACTCTTCAAGGCAGACATCTCTTCCCATGACCTACTCCACATGCTGTCTGCTCACAGGGGATCTCATACTGGCCTGTTTTTAAGGTTGTCGCTTTACTGGCCAGTGGAGCAGTAGCTGACTGGTTCTGGCATCTGTTTAATAAGAGAAATGTGCACAGGTTGGAAGAGATTTGGCCAAAAGCCACAGGAATACCTTGGTTGGACTAATGAAACCCTTCTTACATTGAAGGACCTAAGAGTTCTTTGATTTGTCCAAGAAGTGACTGGGTCTTAGTTTACAGGCCCCTACTTGAGAAGATTTCTGATGGCACTCCATTCTATGAGGAAAATCCTTGGCGGTTACTACTAGACTTTTCAGTGAGGGTGACAAACCACTGGCTGAAGAGTCCCAGGGCAGAGTGGATTCTTGGGTACTGGGGGATCTCCAAGTCAAGTAGGTCTTTCAGAAAGCTCTACTTTAGCTCAGCAGAATTGTCCACAATGCACAACTTTGAGTAAGAAATTATTTAGTCTGCACTTAGCAACACTTCACATTAGATGGTTGGATTGGTCCCTTGTGGCCTTAGAATTTACTAATCTAGAAAGAGTATTGCTCCCAGCTTCAAACTGGTTGTCATCTTCTACTCTTCCATCTGGTTGCTCTGAGAAAGGCTGTTAGATCTTGGAGGTTGACGTGTTCAGATGAGACACAAACTGCAGGAGCAGTCAGACTCCTGCTTTCCAAAGAGCCCGTCTTCAGGCTTTATTCCCAGCGCTGACAAACCAGTCAAGGGTGAGATAGGAAGCACATCATCACTAATGAGTCACTAACAGGCTGAAAAAGGATGTCTGTATTGCTGCTGCTGGGTTTTTCCTGTGACATCCCTGCTCAGGATTGGTAAGGGTGCTTGTCCAGGAAGGCCAGAGGAATGCAGTGCCCCTTTGCACCCTCCCAGCAGCACAGCTCGGGCCTCATCTCCTGAGAAGACAGCTTCCTTTTCTGGGCTGTCTTTCCTGCTAAGCTGCTTACTTAGTTGCTGGTTACCTTGCGAAAAAGTACGAGCAATGCTGCTTTGAGGGCCTGAGGAGCACAGGGGAGTTTTCCAGGAGTCTGCAGTGCCTCAGGCGATGCAGGAGAGGAGCATCAGCTCTGTGCCCATCAGGCCTCAGCATTAAAATGCTGTTCTCACTTAAAATATGAAGGTGAGTCTTGAGGCTGCCTTTTCTCTAACCTGAGGAGTAGGTGGGCTGGATGGGTGCACAGGGCTGCTGTGGGCCGGCGGGGGAGACCAGTGTGAGTAGCCTGGAGGCAGCAGAGGTTTGAGCAGTGTGCGTGTGGGTACATCTGCATGTGTGGGTGCATGCTGGCCACCCAGTCCACTCTTTGCTGGCCCCAGGAAGGACACTTCCATTCCTTGTGCATTTTAAGTTGATCCTGCTCATGTTACCAAGTTTTATTTTGCTTTCTTTAAGTGTTAATGTGAGTTTTTGCCTTGAACATCATGTGTGTGACTCTTACCCAGTCAACAGCCAACATTTGACCTGCCCGCACTGCCAGCCAAAGCTGCCTTTGGAGAAGGAGCTCATGGCTGCATCCCAAGGGATGCTGTGGAGGCTCAAAGCTAGAGCAAGTCTCTTCTGTAAAGGGCCTCTCAGCAGACAGTGGCAAAGGAAGGGCTTGCCAAGCTCCTTATGTCTTACCTGTCCCCTCTGAGAGATCCCACCAGGTGCTGTGTCTACCTTATGCCCTCCCTGAATTCACTCTTGGTGTTGCTTTGGTGCTATATTTTCCTACTCTCTTCCCTGCCACTTTTCTGCTGATTAACCAGAAAAGTCTGACAATTAATTTTCTACCCCTGTTCCCTTCCGCGGCACCAGATGGCAGGGCCAATCCCCATCTCTGCCTCCCTCACGTAAGCAACTGTTTGCTTCCACACATTGCTTTGGCTTCACTTTCCTCCAGTGTAGCTCCCATAGCAGCAGCCTGACTCTGCTCAGGCATCATCTCTTCCAGCTCCATCGTTGCCCACTCTCACTCCATATTTCCTCTCTCCAGGCAACCCAGCCCAGGCATCAGGGATGGGCCCTGCTCCCTGAGCGTAGAAGTGAACACTAAGAGTTACATGCAGCCTGAAACTGCCTCTGGAAGCAAGTGGGCCTTATTCCCAGCAAGCAGAGGTCACCAGTGGCATTGGGAGGTCCTGCTGTTCCCAGATTTCCCATGTCTTCTCCCACTGCCAACCTGTGCCCAGCAAAGCCAAGGCACAATGGTTGGGTGCTTTAATTATTTGAGGTCCCTGGTGCTGTCTGGGGTAATGTAGGTTGTGTTTGCCTTTGTGCAGGCTGTGAGCAGACAGGCTTGTCCTCGTGCCTCGGGAAGGCTGGCTGTGGTACACCATAGGCTTCAAGGACTGCAGCATGGGGAAGGGCACCAGTCTTTTTAGGCATTTCTAGGTTTTCAGGGTGCAGTGAAGAATTAAAGTGGCCTTTCGCCTGCTGTGGTAAAGCAAGATACCTTGTACTTCATTACTGCTTGACCAGACAGCTTCTTAGCCTTAGAGCAACTGTATGTGCTTTTTCTAGTGATGGTAGCCTGCCCTCTCTGCCTAGGGCTCTTGCCTTCTGTGCAAGCACTCAGGGATGCACAAATCTCCCTTGTGCTTTCCCCAACCAGGTGGGCTCCCTTCCTTCTCCAGGATTCCACCCTTGTCTTCTGTGAAAGCATGCTGTCTGCAACATCTCTGGGTAGAGAAGCCAAGTAAGAGGGGGCTGCTGCTGCCATGAGAGGGTTCCCATGCTGCTAGGACCCTGCTACAACAGGACAGCAGTTCTGCAAGGCTGGAGAAGGGACTGAACTGGGCAAGTGTCCTAGAGATGCTCTTTGTCCAGGTCGTGTCTCCTTTCCCAATCCCTCCCTTCCCCCCTGAGATATGTCTCACTGCTCTTCCCCAGCAGTGCTGTGGAGGGGACTACTCCTCCCATTCCTCCCGCTATGGCCAGTTAACATTGCTGGGGCTTAGAAGTTAATGCAAACTGCAGGTGGTTTTCTACCTGGGAGGGAACAGGGCCTGCCTGCCTTCCCCTGTACAGCTCCATAGGCCAGGAAGCTGCTGAGGCAGGTAGCCAGTTCAGCAGACATGAAGCAGTCGGTCCCACATACTAGGCACACAAACACAAAGCAGCACAACCATGTTATCTCCTGTTTCCACATGGTGCCTGGCTCCCAGCTGGGTCAGGGTGCTGCTCACAGCTGATGGTCGTGATTTCAAACCCTGCCTGGACACACTCCAGCTGACCTCTGTCACCTGCTTTCCCTACCCTTTTTCATTTCTTCCACTCATCTAGGAGCGGGTTTTTGCAAGCCTTCGTACAATCTGGTGTGTGAGCTTCCCCTTCTGCCACTCTCGCCTTCTGTAGCTTCCTACCTCTTCTGGTTTCCATCTGCTTCGGATCGTCACTGAAAGCATCTTTCTTCTCCGTACTAGTCTCTCTCCTTCAACCCCCCTTCCCTTACTGCCATTTGTTGTGTTTGGTAAAGTGAGCGTCCAGAACTGCTTTGGGAAGAGGGCTTCGCTGATGCAGAACAGCATTTCTGTCTCCATGCTGTTCATCAGGCTTTCAAATACAAATTGCCCCTAGTGCCATCTTTGATAATCTGAGGAAGGCAGGTGGTTGTCCAGGAGGCTGCTGGCTGAATTTCCATGTGTATATTCAGTGCTCAGTTGGCTGGGTAAAAGTTCCCTGTGCATTTTGGTTTGTCCTTTCACTCATTTCCCTTCATCTCCCCACTTCATTTATTTATCCCCAGCCCCTTCCGCCCCACCCCAAGAAGTCGAGTGTGTAAGCACCAGCTCCACTACCATCCGGGTAAGTTGGGTGCCACCGCCTGCCCAGAGCCGCAATGGGGTCATCACCCAGTACTCCATTGCGTACCAGGCAGTGGAAGGAGATGACAACACCAAGCATGTGGTGGATGGCATTGGACGGGAGCACTCCAGCTGGGAGATCAAGGACCTGGAGAAATGGACCGAGTACAAGGTGTGGGTAAGGGCTCACACGGATGTGGGGCCAGGACCGGAGAGCATCCCTGTGCATGTGCGCACTGATGAGGATGGTAGGTGTTACTGAACAGCTCCTGCAGCTACTGCCTTAGGGTAACCAGGACTCTCCTAGCTGAGTTGCTGGTAAAAGGGGGAAAGGGAGTGGGGATATTGGCCTGGGAGTGCTTTTCAAGCAGGCTGCCAGGAGCAGTGCTTTGGTCAGCTGCTCCAGAGAGTGGGTTTCCACAGTTGCCCTGGAGTGACGTAGGGGAATTACTCTGCTGGCCCTTGCTCTGATACGATGGTTGCCTCCAGGCTGTGGGTCAGATGTTCTGGTGTGGTCCCACAAGGGTCCTGTGTGTGTTAGCAGTGCTTCCTGCACGCATGAGGCATTACACTGCTTTGCTGTTTTGGCTTTCTAGTGTTTGGTGGTAGTGGTTTCCATTTTACTGAAGGTAACATAAGCTCTCCCAGCCAAAGACTTCTCTCACATTGTGAGATCAGGACTTAAACTTCACTTGTTGACCTGAAATCCAACAAACTAAAGAGGGGAAAAGAAATCCATTTGAAACTTGTAGATATCGCAGGAAAGCTGCTTCCTCCTCTGGCTTCCAGGCAAGCCACAGCTTATATAAATCTGCTCTTCAGCACAAGAGTCAGAATATCGCATGTACAGAACACTTTACTGGATACGACAGCTTTAAAGAGAAATTGCTTTGTATTAGCAGGGCTGTCAGTTATGTCATCATGACTTAAGCCATTTCCTTTGAAAGTGCCAGAGCTCAGGGTGACAGTAGGAGCTTCCATAGCTTCATGCTGACCCCAGAAGCTGCAGATTTAATGGGAGAAGAAAGAGGTGCAGCATCCAGGAAAAGAAAGGGTGATCTCTGCATTGCCCAGTCAGCGTAGCAAATTGAAATGAGACATGTTACGGTTTCCCTAAATGGACTGCCACTGTCCCCCACACCTCTGTGGCTCTGAAAGTGGCATCTGGGAATGCTTGCTGACTGCATTCCTGGGCTGGCAAACACATCTGTGTGTGTCTCGCTGCCTGTATTGTTTGCTTCAGTTCTCATTCAGCAGAGTTTTAGCCCAGGGGAAGCTGTTACCCCAGAAGTGTCGCAACAAGCTCTCCCAGTTTTGGGGCACTGTGGTTGGACAGTGCCCCAAACAGCTCAGCTGTCAGGATTGATTTCATATCCCTCCAACATGCTGATGCTTAGTAGATACCCATGATGAAGGAATGAGAAATGCTAAACTGTGATCTGAAAACAAACTGAACTTTCCCTCTTTGGGTCTCAGACGCAGCACATACTTCCCATAATGGGGTAGGACAACGTTCCTTGAAACACTGTGGTCTGCTCACATTCACATCTTCTCATGTCCCTGCAACATCCCTGTATTGTGTCCTGCCGAGGCCGCCCACCTTCTCTTGCCAGCAGAGCTTGACACACGGCTTCTGTCTGGTTCTCGAGGCGGATCTTGTTTTTCGCTTGGACTCCCAACTGTGTGTGTGGGCAGGTGTCTTGCTAGGGCAGGAGAGCCCTGTGGCTTGTGCAAGGTCACTGCACTAAGTGAATTGTGCGTTACAGCGTAGGCTGCTCCAGCCAGAAGGCAGTAACTGTTCAAGCACAGCCTCCTCCATTCCCATACCTTGAGCTGGCCTCATGGTGCTAAAATGCATCATTCTTCCTTTCTCTATTTTATTTAATTATCTACAATTAAGAAGGACATCTGGGTAAAATAATGAATTGCCCTGCGGCTTAAAAACTGTGCTTACCTGCTGGATAGCTGTTTCTTCCCATCTAGTTGGTTGAAATAGCAGTACTCATTATGTCTGCTTGTCAGCTATCCATCCCTAATTATCCAATACCGATTATTTCTTGCTGTGTTGAGAATTGAGGCATGCGGGACTGCAAACCCCTGGATTTTCCCAGGCAGTGGAGGGTGGAAGGGGTCCTGCAGTGGAGGTGCTACAGTGGAGGCCAGGTCCTTCGCTTGGGTACCAGGCACTCTCGTAGCAGCGGTATCCTCTGTGGGGAGTGCACACCTCTGCTCCCAGCTGCTTCAGCCGGAAGGAGCTTTCTAGGAGCAACTGAGAGGCTAATTTTTTAGCATTGACATTTTTGTCACAGTCAATGCAAGAGCAAAAAGTAATAAGGAGGTAATTTTTCCAAATGGTAAATAGGGTATAAATACATTTTTAAACGGGCCTCACCTTGCAAGAAAATTGATATTTTCTGGGCAGTGTAATTTTTCATTTTATTATCAAAAAGCATTCAGCTAGCCGTGCATGAAATACAGTCCCCAGAGCTGTCACAATCCCCACGGGCCCCTTTATCTGGCTGAGTTCAGTGACTGCTGTCTCTGAGCTCTGCGTTATTGTTTTAGGATGGTGCTTTTCCCCCTCATTAACCTCTTGCTGTCACAGGGGAAGAGCACGCGTGCACTTTGGCTGGTGGCAGGTACCAGGGCTCCCTGCAAGGCAGGCTCGGTGCCCAGTCACGCTACCTGGGGCTGTTGGACTGCATTTAGATATACACACAGGAATCTGAGAGGAGGTGGTGTGACAGGCAGGGTGCAAAGAAAGCTTCAAAACCGTTGCCTCTGCTGCAGGGCACCCTGAACTGCAGGTGATTACCATATTCTTTATATTCCACTATATTCTTGTATTCTTCCTTGCACCGCTACTGCCAGAGACAAGAGAGGGATAGGTGGACCTTGGGTCTGATCCAGCACAGTGGCTTTTATTAGGGGTGTTCCTGCATATCACAGTTGTGCTCTTTCCTACTGCGAGTAGCAAAAGTGCTTGGATGCTGGAGACGGGTCAGGGATTTCATGCTGGAAAACTGCAGTATTACCTCCTGGGCAGGTACAGGGAACTTGTGCCAGCAGGGCTGTCCTTTCAGTGAGGTGGAGGGAAAGTAGAAAAGGAGTGAGAGGTAGCTGCCAGCGGTTGTGTGGTACCTGCTAAGTGTCCGCCTTGTGTGTGTTGCAGTGCCCAGTGCTCCACCACGAAAGGTGGAGGTAGAGTCTGTGAATTCAACTGCCATCCGGGTGAGCTGGAAGCTGCCCATCTCCAACAAGCAGCACGGGCAGATCCGCGGGTACCAGGTTACGTACGTGAAGCTGGAAAACAACGAGCCCCGAGGGCAGCCAGTGATCAAGGACGTCATGCTGTCAGAAGCACAGGTACAGTGTGGGGACCACAGGCTGGTGGGCATGGCACCTTCCCTCTCCACAGAGAGCCAGGCTGGCTGGGTCCGAGTATTTCTTGGCTTTCTCTTGTGGCTCCAGAGTATGGGGCTAAGCCCTGCCTGAGCAAGGCGAGCAGTTGATCCCTAAACTGTGCCTTACAAACGGGTAAAAAGTTTTAATCAGTCAGGTAATGCTGTAGGACAGACGATGTATTGGATGATGCTCCTCTCTTATCCCTTCTGTGATGTGCACCTCTCCCTGCCTGCCACGTCCTGTGCAGACTCCAGCTGGAGAAAATTGTTTTACCAGTTAGGTTATAAACCTGAGAGTTTTAAATAAGCCTTTTAAATAAGCCTTGAGTCTGCTGTTTTTGTGCTGCTGACTATGTTCAGGGCGAAGCTTCTCTCTCAGCAGAGTCCACTGGGGGGGTGCCCGCTTGTGGGGCGCAGAGGTGGCTCTGTGCCGTTGGGTGGGCACAGCACACCAGGCGGGACAGCCCTCCTCTGGCTCAGCAAAGCCTCCCTTCCCTCCTGCTTTTGCAAGGCAGGGACTTGACTCTGTATTGTCTCTTGGAACCAAACTGTAGGTGAAGCCAACTGAGTCTGGGAGAGGCCGGGGAGGGGGGTAGGAAGTGAGGTGCAGGTTCACATCACCTGTAAATGGCTTTGCCCTCTGCAATCCCTGTACAACAGTCTGCTCATATTTATGCAATCTCCTGAACACCTCACCGGCTATGAGCTGAGACCCTCTTCCCACACAAGGCTCGTGGTTGTGCACTCTGTTGAGCCCAGCGATGTGTAGTTGCCTCCTTCCCAGGGTCCTGGGAAGTTTTTGATGTCCTGTCTGTGATGAAATACAACTCTTCTTTGGAGCAAGGGTCCTTCGTCCTGGATGACCCACGCTGTTCCCAACAAAGATAATCGTATAAATGAAGTACAGAATCTGCTGCTGTTGGAAGCGACGAGTAATCGATTCAGAGCTGGCTTGCTTGAATGATGCCCAATATAAATACTGGAGAGCTGCAGCGATTAATTGATCTGTATCCTGAACGCAGCTGTGAATCATTTATACATTAGTCAGTGGGGAGTGCAGTGCACAGAGGCAGCTTTACTCCCCATTCATATTCTGAAGGATAAAACTCAGTAATAATGTAGAAGGGGAAAACTTTAAAGAGAGAAAATGCTTTGAGGGTCCTTGCAGTGTTGTCTGGGGCACATCTCTGCTTATGTTTCAGATGTTGCTTTATTTTAATTGTTAGAAAAGCTGCTTACTTGCCCTTTACTTATTCCAGGAGGATATAATCTTCTGTGTTGTTTGAACAATTGATGTTGTGTTGTTCAGCTGAAGTTTGGAGTTAATGGGTTGGTCCCAAGCGTAGGTGGGTGAAGTTTGCAATGTTGCTCTTGTTAGTGTTTTCAAATATTTTATGCTTACCCAGCCAGTTCTGCTTTCACTCCTTACTCATACATTTCAGAGAGAGAAACCCCATGCTAATGTGCAGGAATGAGGATGCCAGAGTCAGAAACTTTCCAAGGAGGGATGGATTTTTCATTATTTTGAACATGTGCATCAAGGAGGCAAGTTGCTTGAAGTTTGCTGGCCTGTCAGACCACTTACCAGTCTTTCATATTTGGTGAATTTATGTGGGAAAGTTCTTGATTGCTGTGATTCTTTTTTTTTTTTTTCTGGTGTGTATGGTGCTGAACTCATCCACTGTAATTTTTGGATGAAAGTGAAGGCCAAAAGATAGTTGCACAGAAGTGACTACCCTGAAGGAGTCATGTCACCCTTGGGATAAACTAATGATGACCCTGCAGGGAAGAGGTTTCACTGACTTGGCAGAAGAGATCTTTATTTCCCTAAAGAGTGAGAAGCCAGGCATGACCTGTGCTTGTGATGAAATACATCTGCTCCAGAAGCCGAAGAACCCTGTGAAAGCTGCCATCTTTCAGCACTTTCAGCAGTGTGTGTCTTTGCAAACAGCCAGATCAAGCTTTAGTGAGTAGTCTTGGAAGAGTTATTTTCTATGGAAGAAAAGAAAAAGAGCCACTGGAACACCTGTCCCTGAAGGTCACAGGATGAAGGTAGCCAGAACATAGCCACAGTTTGGTACTCGTAAACATTCATAAACATTTATACTAGTGCACAAGGAGAGAATTAAACTGATTGAAAACCTGGGGTCAGAGAAGAAATTATCTGGACATGAGAGCCCCTCCTCCTGCCTAGCCAGGCTGTCTGCTGATTTTGGGTAGGTATGTACCACATAATCTGCTTCCTGCAGATGGTATGAAGACACTGGTATTAAAGCTGACACGTGATTTTTCCTGATTGAAGATGAGAAATATAGAGAGAGTAAAGGAAGATGAAAAAGGAAAGAGAATGGAGATGTTAGCTATGCAGATAATAAAGATTCTGAGTTTTAAAAACCATTTGAGCAGAAAGGATAAAACAGCAGCAGAGAAGTGGGGGCCCTGGTGCTGGAGAGATCACATTTTATTTTACAGCCTCCTGCCTAGGGAGAGTAATCAGTTGTTGGGAAGGTCCTGTGATGGAGCTGAGGCTTCTCCCTCCCCTCTGTGGCTGTGCCTGTGACCAATTACCTCCGTCAGATTTCTCTGTGCCTTCCAGTCTGAGCTCTCATCTCCTACCGACAGACTGATGGACAAGCAAATGTGACCATGCCCTGTGGAGGAGCGCCCAGGGAGAGCATGTGTATCGCTGCAGAGCTGAGTCAGATACCCACAACACCTCTGGCACAGGCCCTGCCCGTCATGGCTCGGCTTGGTCCCATGGTGGGTGATGGCAGAAGGTTCATTCTGTGCCCTGGGTGTTGTGCACAACACATCCGAGCACCGAGAGGGCACCTTTGAAAGGAGCAGGGGCACCAGTGCAGGGACTCAGCTGCACTCCACCACTCACATACACGTCCTCACCAGCTTGAGGGAGTGGGGAATAGCAGGGCCGTGTGGCACAAGCATTATGTTCTTCAGGGGAGGGCAGGGGCCCACCTGCTTTCCCTTGGTCTTCAATCCCTGGGCAGCTGCAGCGTGTCATGAAGAGCAGTGGGCTTGATCCCCTCCATCCCTTCCCAAGTACCTTGCAGAGCTCAGTGCTGAGTCTGGAGCACCAGGCACAAAGGAGGCAGCAGGGCCAGGGGAGGACAGGCCTTCCCATTTGGGTTGCCGAGCAAGCGTGACTCCTATTTGCCCTTTCCAAGACAGTCAGCTAGACCCTGCATGAATGTAGCTGTTGATCCATTGTGTCCTGCTCCCAGCCCGCTTGTCCTCAGCCCAGGCTGGAACATCTTGAGGGGGACACTTTCTCCCCATGCAGCAGTGTGGCCTCAACAACTGCACAGTTTCTGGGGATCCTGCCGCCTGCCTGGCTCTGGGGATGTGGCAAGCACATTATCCTTGGTGCTTACAGACCTCTGCAAATCCAGCCTGCCCGGAGAGCTTTGCAGAGCTGCTGCTGCTGGGAGCTGACTAGGTACAGCTGGGTACAAGGAGATCAGGCTTTGTAGGGGAGAGACTCCTGCCACCTCCTCCTGCTCTGCGGAGTCATGGCAAGGGAGAGGTGTGCTGCCCACGAGAAGGGCTGCAGGCTCACAGGAAGATTGTGTGGTCTTCGCAAGCGGCGCTTCTCCATCCAGCATGCAGACTGAGCGCACATCCAGCTTCCTCCAGAAGAGCAGGAAGAAGTAATGGCAATGACTTCAAGCTGTTGGATTGAGATCAAAGGAGAAAGAGGAAGCAGAGACTCCTATTCTCCCTGGGCACTGCCCATCTCAGGCATAACACAGAGGAATTTACAGCCTCCCTCTTTTGCTGGGTGATGGTCAAGGATCTTTATCTGAATCTATTTGGAACAGCTCATGCATGTGTACTCACCTAGGTAAGAGCCTGGTGTGGAGGTGAGATGTTCTCTGCTTCGTAAGTGGAACAAAACTGAAAGGCATCATCCAAGAGACATTTCAGTAATGGGCAAAGGTGAAGTTCTAGAGCCCTCAGACCCCTCCACTTCCCACGAGCTGAGCACTCGAGTTTACATCTGGAGTTTCACTGTCACACCACAGTCACTGAAGCAGAGAGGAGAAGGATCCGCAGGAAAACCGCCATATGCACTTCCCATAGCTGGAGCTGTTTAGGAGGGCTTGAGTCTGTCTTCTGCAAGAGCCATGGTCAGGGAAAACAGCCATTCCTTGGTGAGACATGACTACGCTGTGCGGTGTTGAAGTGTAAAATGAAACATTAAGGCATTGCAGCTGCCATAAATACACACTGTTAGCTTTAGCACTTCCCTGAGCCATCCTGCCTCATGCACACAGCACTGTCTGAGTTCGTTTTATGACAGCTCCTGGGCTTTTCAGATCAATTTGTCTTACTGACCAACCTTAAACAGTCAAGAAGCAATTGAGCTGGTTTAAGGAAGGAAATGTTTTGATCTGCAGATTATATTTTCATAATGAAACTGAATTTATACCAGGGTATTTATGCAGGCTTGGCTTTTCACTGTTACTCCTCCAGCACAGATCTCAAGGCATTTCTTTGCACTCTGATCTGATGCAAGAATAAAGTCCACTGAAACATAAGAGCAAACAACGTATGAACGTGAATCGCTTGGTCTAAAATTCTAGTGGATGATAAACTCCCTGCTGTGGTGTGAGAGGCCGTGAGATGCAGCAGCCTTCTGAGCCCAGGTCTGGTCCACTGTTTGCTGCAGGGGGGTGTCACCTCCTGCTCCTGCAGCTACCTGGAGGCGGGTTGGGGTGTTATCCACATGGCCCCCATCCACCAGGAACATGGTGTTGGAGCAGAATTGTACTTCTGGGAAAAGGAGCTACCAGGACTTCATATCCTTCCTGTAACAAGGCTGTTGCCAGGTTTTAGATCATCAGGGCAGAGTGTGTGGCTGATGACCATGGTGTGGGCTGGCTGGCACAGGTAGGACATCAACAGCAATGACGGGGTTGAGCTAAGCATGCAACCAACACTGGAAATAACATCAAGATGCATGTGGAAAGAGGGCCTTTAGTGACCATAATACTTAGTAAGGGCCTTGGCTTTATATAAAGTCTCTAGGGACAACTCGGCCTCTTCACTGAAATTAAATTTTAAGATGGTTTAGGGGGATAATTCTACTGCAGTCTCATGGCATCAAATAAGTGAACTATAATAAAATCTTAGAGGAACATTTCTCCAATAGGTGCTGCTTTCTGAATTTAGAGAATAAAATAACAAATATTTTGAAGGTAGGCCATGTATTTTACTACTGAAAAAGGTGCTCTGCCACTGTGATAGGCTGCAGCCTCTGAAAGCCACCTCAAATAGCCTGTACAAAAGGCAACTTGTAGCTTTAATAACGCGTAGTACTTCTGCTGCACTTGCAGGTTCCTGGGCACTTCAGCAGCGTTAGCTGGGCTTCCCAGTGTCCCAAGGAAGTCAGTATCTGAGCGCCATTTCACAGCTGGCAGCTCAGGCTCAGAAGCAAGGCTTGCCAAGGCTCACACTGTGAGTCAGGGGCAATAATACCTATCTTCCACTTACATCTCTGTGCTTGAACCCATCGACCGCTGCTTCCTCCAGGCAGATTTAGTAACCTGAGATGTAACGCATCACCTTGGCCGAGAGAGCTCTCTGTGATCTCTGCAAACCTTCCTTTGGTGCATCAACCACAAAGAACAGTGCTATGGGCATGCATGGCAGCAGCCAAGGTCTACTAAGTCTCACCACCCCAATGCAGCTTTGATGCCTTAGAACCCCAAACCCAGCCAGAAGTCTGCGTGTTCCCTCTTCAGAGCCCTAATTGAGCTGCCATGGCTGGGAATCCACTTGAGCTTTTTGCTGGGAAACTGTTTGGGTAGAAGTCTTACCTTCAGGGCTGCTCTTGCCAAATGAGTGTTTGCCATTTGGTGTTGTGTAATTGGGAGTAGGAAGCTGTTTCCTCAGTACATGCACCAGTTTGAACCTCACTCCAAGACACGCAGCACCGTTGGAGAGGAGCAGCTTAGTGTGGAGCTCTGTGTAAGATCTCAGCTTCTCTTGCACTATTTACAAGAGACAGTACCTCTCAGTTTTCTGAGGTTCCCAGAGCATTTTCTTGCAAATGAATCAGGGAAGAGAAGCTCTATAAATGTTGCATTGGTGCTTCCCTGCAGAGAGTGCCCTCTCAGTTTTCTGTGTTGAATTCTTTGGTTCTCAACAAGAGATGGTGGCTGAAGGATCACTGAGACAGAAACTGAAGATGAGGCCACAAAACCGTTGTGAGTGACTTTCAGGTCAGCAGTCAGCCCCAGAGCTTTGTTGGTACAAGCTATCCCTTCTTGATTCTGCTTGTGGAAGAGGCAGAAAAGTTCAAACAAAGCCAAAAGGGGAAAGGGCTGCAAAGTTAGGAAGTGGTGACCTCTCCATCCATATGAGAAGGAAGCTCTTTGCCCCTGTTTGTGTGAATGATCTCAGACCTACTGTGCAGGCTAGCGGCATGTAGAATATTGCTCTATGCCATTTCTTCCCTTGGCACAGCCTGTGCCAGGCGACCCTCTGTGTATAAGTGTTGTAATCCCCCCAACCCAGTCCTGCTAACCCCTGCTGTTGTCGTCGTCGTCATCTCCTTCCTACACGTTGCCCCTTAAAATTCTGTGTCTCCATTTTTCTTTCCTCCTTCCTTTCTTCCCCGTCAGTGGAGAGCTGAGGACTCCGTCGACCATGTAAGTACCACTTGTGTGTATTCCAGGTTGGAAAAGAGGGGTTTGGTAAATCGATTTGTGAATTTTGTAGACACAGTGCTGTCAAAACATCCCTTTCGCTCCCTTAATGAGGCTGGAGAGTTACATTGTGAAACCTTCCACAAGTAGCAAATCCTGAGAAAATTGGCATTTAGATTGCTACTAAATGCAGAAAAGCAATTGACATTTCCTATAATCTGTATTTCCAGCTTGTTGCAGTGCAGTTTTAGGCAGGCTCAAGTGATCGCAGGAGGTGCATCCTACTTTCTGCAGTAGTTGGCCCACCGAGTTAACGGTAAAATTAGATATATAATCTTTAAACCACATTGATTGTAGTCGTGAAAAATAACCTACACTCTCAACCGTGACCTTTGGCTGAAACACAGATAGTAATAGGAAAACAATCACATTTAAACAGTTAAATCCAATTTTTCCCACATAATTTTGAAATATAAATTTGGAGGAACGAACTAGAAAATGACCTTTTTAGAGTCAGCAATTCAATTATGTGCCCTACTGTGAGCTTCCCCGGCACGGTGCATTTCTCCTCCTGCTTTATACAGAAGATTCTTGCTCCCAGTGGCTTTGTCATGACAGCACTGTGTTTACATTATGCAATCAGACCTTCTTTCATCCATCCCTCGTCTCTCTCCCCTCCTCCCAGCTCGCTTGCTTTGCTCCTGGTGGCATGCTTTTGCGTGAGAATTTCTCTTTGCATGGATTTGGGAGGAGTGAATTCTCTTGGGATGTTCAGAGTCTGCAGGTTTTGTGTGAGTGCTTCCCCCGCGGGTCCATTGGCACCGATCGGACGGCGTGTCCACTCACCCGCACACACGATCTGCTGCAGGGGCAGAGTTGGGATCGGACTCGGGTTCACACGGTGATTTTGGCGGGGTTCTTGTTGGTGCTTGTTGATTTTTCTCTGGGCTGGCTGGTTCTGCGATGGTAACACGGTGATTTTGATGAGTAAGCCTGGGCAGGTAGCCTGAACCAGCAGCACTGACTGGAAATCAGCAGGTTTAATAGCGTGAGTGTTAGTGCGGGTGAGTGGTGGGAGATTGGCTGTGCTCTGAGAGCAACCACAGGTGCCCCTCGTACCCCCAAAGCTGGCAAGCATCCCCCAGGCAGATATCGGACCCCTGGAGCAGCCTCTAGCAGTGCTCATGCTGCCTGTCCTCAGTGATTCAAGCTTAACCCTCCCCATCTCTGCTTTTCCTGTCTGAAAGGGTAAATAACGAGCTCAGAGCCTCTGCCTCCTACCCAAAAGCTTCCCCAGCTCCCTATCCAGCCCAGTTGTCTCTTGCTCCCTGACCTGATGGGTTATTAGGGCTAACGGCCCTGGTCCCTTTCACAGCACCCACAGATGAATGCTGTTGAGGGGTACCTGCCCTGAGCTTGCAGAGAGCTGCTGGGAGCTGCTGAGCTTGCTGTGCTTGCTCATTTGCAGGCCTGGCCAGCCAGGCTTGGCACCAGTCATGCTGCCGCTGGAGGCCAGGAGAGAGGAGCAGTGTTCCCCTCTTTGATCTCAGATTGGTGCGGAGCCATGCCCTCATCCTGCCCAGAGGAATCCAGAGCATGCAAGGGTGCTAGCACCCTGCCGAGTCTGCCCTCCTTCCAGACCTCCCACAGCGCAGGGTTTTCCCTCCAGGTCTCGCCAACACCTTGTGCTGACCCCATGCCATCCCTGCAAGACTGTGCCTGGCAGGGAGGGTGAACATAATGCTCTAGCCTTGCAGGTGCTCCCTGCCTGGGGCCCCCCACCCCTGCATTGCTCGTCTGTGCTCCCTGCAGCTCTGCTGTGGGAGACAACTTTAAAAGTCTCCAAATTGACCCCCAAGAGATTTCCACAGCCAGCTGCACTGGCTTTCACTCTTGTTCACAGCTCCACAGTCCTCTTACTCTCAGGCTTGCTGTGGCAGGGTGGTTCTGGCTTTATGCAGGACCTTCTCTGGAGCAGATCTCACTCTTGGCAGGAGCAAGGGGAGAGCACAGCTGCTGACACAGGTTGCTGGTGGGTCCCTGGAAAGTCCAGGTGTTAGAGGCAAGGGTTGAAATTAGGCAGGTGAGTGCTGGAGTGGCAGCGATTGTTGTTTGCTGGCTCTGTGTGAGACGTGTGCTTGAGTGCGATGCATGAGTGTGAGCCAGCAAGCATGCTGGTGTGTTGCAGATGAAGATGCTGACCCCAGCACCCTCCTTTTGCTCACTCCAGTAACAAGTATTTGTTCTTCTCATTTGCCTCTTCTCTGCCTTGTGGATGCGCTCCCAGGAGACGGTCATTGGAGGCCTGCTGCCAGAAACCACCTACTCTGTCACAGTCGCTGCCTACACCACCAAAGGAGATGGTGCCCGCAGCAAGCCAAAAGTCATCACCACCACAGGGGCAGGTGAGTGTGGGGAGCGGATGCTACAGCCTTGTAGGGGTGGTGGTAAAGCCTCCCCAGAGGTGCATGGGGAGCATGGCCAGGACACCTGTACAGGAGGAAGCGAGCAGGCTGGAGATGCCGCAGAGGTACATACTCTTGTGATCTCCAGCCCTTACTTACAGGCTTTGTCACTGGATCACTTGAGCCAAGTGCAGCAAACAGATGGACAGACACTGCCAGGGCCCATGAGAGAGCAGTGAAACTCATGGGTCTGAGCTGATCTGCGTAGTCCAGAGACCTGGGAAGAGGAAGCCTGAAAGTCCAGGCCCTCCCTCAGCTTTGGAGTCGTGGCCTGTCCTCACGTTGTTCTCGTAGGTGGGTGCCATTTCTTGCTTCCTGCGGTGACTGCAGTGCCACCTGGGATGGCCCCTGGCGCAGAGGGCTCCCCCCCAGCCATTGCTACTGCTGCCTCCCCAGGCTTACATAGCTGAGCCCAGCCGCTCCTAGAGCCGTGGTAAAATCTGGAATGCAACAAATCCTGCCGTAGGAGTGCTGTGGCCACAACTTCTAGGTCCTGGTGATCCCATCCAGTTCGGTCCTGCTATCTCAGTAGAGACTCGTACCCTGTGCCAGTGCAACACGGGAGCCTCGGCCTGGAGTGGGGGCACCCGGGAGTTCATCAGGTGCTTTCCTCTGGATGCAGTCAAGCTTGCCTTTGGTGGTGGCACCAACTAGTTGACATTGTCTTGTCCTCGATTTCCACTCACTAGACCTGTCCTACAACTGATAATCCTGCTGCTTCCTCACACCAGCCACAGGAACAGTATTTACCACTTGTTATTATGAGAAAGTAGCTTGTGCAAACTGAAAGCGTTTGTTCCTGGTGCTTTTAAACAAGGAACAGCTTGCCATCTCCTCCGCGCTGCATATGGGGAGCTCCAGAGGTAGTTTCCACTGTCACAATCTCAAATGCTGTCTCCCTTGTGCCTCGCCATGATGTATGCTCTGTTCATCAAATTGCTACAGCTGTCCTATAAACAGGAAAAGCTTCCTAAACATCCCAATGTTGCACTGTAAACCACAGTGGGTCCTCCCGTGTTACGATACACATTTAAAGTTAATATTTGGAATCAGCTTTGAAAATAATGTGTCCCTTAATACTAGCTGCTGTTAGACATTGTATTATGAGTGCAAGGAGGATGGCACTGGCAGTGGAAATGTAATTATATGTCCTAAATACGTACAAAACCGCCCCCAGGGCTGCGTTTGTACAAACTCGTCTGCAGGCTTGACCTCAAAGGGGAGTGTTGGTATCGCCCTCTGATGGCAAAATCGGGGCATAATTCTGTCAAATACATTTTTCTCTTGCGCTTATCTGTGGGCTCATATGTTTCAAAACTGTTAAAGGATATTTAACTGGGTTTGGCTACAATCCCATTTTCGTTTTTATATCAGTGGCCCCGTCCCTTTGATTCTGAGTATCTTCCCTATCAGTTGATTTGTTTACAAATCTGAGCTGATGTGAAGACGCATCCTTTTTTAACTGAAGGAGATCAAGGTATTAAACCATCAATTTAAAGCCATCAGTTCCTAACCAGTGACGGCAACACCCCTTGACTTGTGCAGCATAAGCAAAAATCCTGTGGAATGGTTGTGTTCACCTCTCACATCGACACTGACATCATGAATCTGCTCATCAGCTAAACCAAAATATATTCTGATGGCAAACAGCCCGCCCAGCTCTGCTCGCTGCCTCTGCAGATTGTAAAACTGCAAGGTTTCAGGATGAAATTTGTCTGCCTCCAGACAGATCAGGGGGCTGGACTCGGGCTTCTGTGTGTCTGTTGTGGTACAGTGCACTGGGGCCAGCGTGGCCTGGTGCTGTGCACTATCTGGAGTGTCTGAAGACCACTGATTGAGAGGACAGGATTCAGATCTTCTCTGAGATAAATATGATGCTTTGAGGTACCTTAAACCTTTCCTGTAAAAGGGGATGAATTTTGGGGCTGGATATGGCTGAATTTATTCCCTGTTTAGATGGGAGCACATGGGAAAATGGCAGCCAAGAGCTGGCTGGCTCCAGCTTCCCTCGCCACCGGATTAGGGCGGTCTGCCTCTATCCATGTGAATTGTCTGTCATCCTCTTCACCCTGTTGTCTGAACTTTCCCACTTTCCTCAATTCTTACGGACTGAGCAGCACAGAAGCGGTCCTTCCTTGCCCTCCTCCCAGGCTATAGATGGTCATTGTGTGTTTATGTTGCAGTCCCGGGGAAGCCCACCATGATGATTAGCACGACAGCCATGAACACAGCCCTCATCCAGTGGCACCCACCCAAGGAGATGGTAGGGGAGCTGCTGGGTTACCGGCTGCAGTACAGACGTCTTGACGAGGAAAAGATGAACACAATAGACTTCGGAAAGAGAGACCATCACTACACTGTGACCAACCTGCACAAGGGGGCCACATACCTCTTCAAATTGTCTGCCAAGAACAGAGCTGGCCCAGGAGAGGAGTTTGAGAAGGAGATCACTACTGCGGAAGATGTGCCAAGCGGCTTCCCACAGAACCTGCGCGTGGTGGGTCTCACCACTTCCACCACAGAAGTTGCGTGGGACCCCCCAGTCTTGGCAGAAAGAAACGGCAAGATCGTCAACTACACAGTGGTATACAGGGACATAAATAGCCAGCAGGACCTGGTTAACATCACCAAGAACACAAGTATCACTTTGACGAATTTGAAGCCCGATACCACTTACGACATCAAAGTGAGGGCCCGCACCAATAAGGGGGTTGGGCCACTCAGCCCCAGCATCCAGTCCCGGACCATGCCTGTTGAGCAAGGTAAGTGCCCCTCTAACAAGCCCTAACAGCAAGCTCTGCCTTCACGACAGGGACTTTTGCTTCGGCTCATGAGGCTTCATTCCCCTTTGCTCTGACTAATGAGATCAGGTACTGTGTCGCTCCCTAGTCTAAAACTAGTTCGGCGAGGGGAGGCTCAATGAAGGTTTCCTTAAAGTTGCCATTTGGGGGGAGAGGGGCGTTGGTGTAGCTTAATTGCCTTTGTTGCTCCACAGACACACTTTGATGTTTTATCTGTACATGAAAGGCTCTTGCTTGAACTGGAGCAGGTGGCTGGGTAGGATCTTCTGCTCGTACAGTACCTGAGCACCACTGTTCTTTGATCATGGCAAAGGACCAAGAGAGTGTGAGTGGAGGGGGGAGAGAGAAAGGCTACAGTTCAGCCTACAACTTCCTTTCTGTGATGCTGGAAAGTATAGTCAAAAAGAAAAACTCCACTGAAGACTGGAGACTTGGTAAAAGGTTGCTGCTCTTTTCTCCTTATCTCTCACTTCCCTGCTGTAGCTGAACTCTTTGACCTCTGCTGCTGAGTTAGACAAAGAGAGACTTGGAGCCAAGCTGCTGCCTGGCTCCCACCTGACACGGCCTTACAGTGCTCAAATACCTTGTTTCTCATTTCAGTGTTTGCTAAGAACTTCCGCGTCAATGCCGTCATGAAAACGTCTGTGTTGCTGAGCTGGGAAGTGCCTGACTCCTATAAATCTTCAGTGCCTTTTAAGGTAAGGGTGGGATGCAGAGCACAGGGAGCTCCGTCTGTGGCAGTGAGCCGGGCAGTGGAAAGCAGCATCTTGATGTGCCACTTGATGTTTTCGGGCCATCAGATAAGAGACGAGCAGAGCAGGGTCATGTTGCTCGCTGGCCTGGGGTCTTGTGGAGCTCAGATCTCAAAGCCCTGGTTAGGTAGCTGCTCTTGCTTTTGAGGACCTGTGCACGAACCATGGCACACAGCAAGCATGCTGCTGCTTGTTTTCCCTGGTCTCACTTTTCTTAGGCCAGAAGGTAATGCAGTTTTCTTGATTTCTTTCAGTTGTGATCAGTTGTGGAGTAGGCAGTAAGCACTTGGCTCATGGTAACAAAACAAGAGGGAATAATGTTGGCTGAAGCACACCAACAGGAGGCACCGAGCAGTGGAGACATGCACTGGGCAGAGGCAGTCAGACAATGGGGATGTCTCAGGAATCATAATACATATTTCTGATTTTTTTCCATCCAGCTAGGAACCCATATTGACCGTAGGAACTTTTTCTAAGTAACCACTCCTCCCTTGTTAGTTCCCCTGAATTACTTGCCTTTTCAAAGGGAAATGGAATCTGGTCCGTCACCCCAAATCACTGATGCTTTTCCCATGAGCAGTTGCAGTGGTTGTTCATGCAGTCCCAATCAGCGCTTCACTCCTCCGTCAGCTTTCTCAGGTATCTTGTTACCTGGTATCACTTGGCTGAGGCTTGCCGGTCAGGCTGGCCATTGCAGCTCCATGACAGTGGTTACACAAGCTTGTCCTCATGCCTGACTCAGAGTTGAAGTGTGAAAAGTTATAAATGTGATTTAGTCACTAGAGATCACCAGGACAAAGCGGTCTCAATGCCAGCCAGTGAATCAAACTAAAAATGACTCTTTCTGCAACATGTCCTGTCTCAAACATCCAGATTGCTTTTATGAGTTACTTCAGAGCATGAAGGAAAGAGAGAAGTGAAGGAAATCTCAGAGAGTGAAGGAAATAAGTATCATCACCCTTCCAGAAGGTGTTGCAGGTGTGAGCAGCACAAGATGTGTCAGTGCAAAGGGAACTACTGCAGGAACGGCTGCTGCTCTCTTTTATCCATCACAGTTCTGCCTGTAGTGTCACCCACCAGGCTGGAGGCAGCACTGATGACCCGATGTCTTCCTGTCCTTGTCTGTCCCCCAGTGCAGATCACTGAGGTGGGTAAAAGTCTAGAGTGCAGTGGAAATTTCTGCAGATCTTGGTGCAGCTTCTCTCCCTGAAGAAACAAGACCCCACACGTCACATCGCCAAGGATGATCTTCCACCCAGTCTCAGCAGCTAGCTGCTGTCTCTGCAAAGGTGGCCAGAGTGGGAGCAGCGTGACTTCCCTTCCTCCTTGCACATGTACCCTGCCGTGCTGTACCTAAAGAGCAAATGCAAGGCCTGCATGAGCTGTGAGGGATCCATAGCCAGGGGAGTGAGTCTCGAACTGCATCCACATCAAAGCGTGCGAGCACCTCTCCCTCCTTGTTACTAACTCTCCTTGTTTAAATCCTGAAGCTGAATTACCATGATCAATAGCAGGCACTTGTTAACATGCAGAGTTTAGCTAAAGCAGACAAGGCTTTTGCAAAGGCCTTGTGGTATTCAAAGCTCTCCCAGATGTAGAGTGCATTAGGATCAGCGTTCAGATATCTGGCCGCAAGGAGTTTCACAGAGCCCCATTGCTTTGCACTGTGCTGAAGAACCAGTCTGCTTCATCTTGCTTTATTGTTGTGGCACAAAGCCTATGTCTCTGACAGCACGGTGCTAGAAAGGGACAGTGTGACCTTTGGAGCATTACTACCACGTAAGGATGGTGGAATGGTTGGAGGTAGCCAGGAGCCAAGGATGTAATGCTGATGCCTTGTCTCAGCCTCTTAGCTGCGGTTGCTTACACAGACAGTGACTCAGGGTCTGCCCCTGCTGTGGGTTAACCCTCAGATGACACATGAGCAGATGGCATTAGCCATTTGCTAACTGAAGAGCAGTCATGCAGACGAGAGCGTTACAAGGATATTTCTCTAATAGTGTCTTTTCTGTTAATATTCCCAGACTTGCAGACACACAGGAGTCGAGGCCAGGAGCTAAGAGGGTCAGCTCCAGGTCATTGATTGTGCCACTTGAAAGAAATCCTTAACCTTCAGGACTTTGTATTTTTACAAACAAGATTCACCTCTCTCCTTTAATTCAGGCACATGGGATACTGAGGCCAAAGCCCAATACTGTAACTAGCATAGCAGATAAATCTCCATGGGAACAATTAGTATTATCTACACTTGATAAACAGTCTCATGCTAAATCTATGTCCCAAAGGGTGTCATATTCTACTTCAACAGATTTAATTAAAGTAGATATTGTTCTGACAAGGCACAGGCAGGACTGTTGTTTTTTTGTTTTTTTGTTTTTTTTATAGGGGATGAACTGAGGCTTTAGGAATTTTCATTGTCACAAATCAATAATGAAGGTTTGAGTTCTCTTTGGGGAATTTTCACAGCTTCCTCTGGTCCAGGAGATAAATTCCTTGTAAAATGTTGCCCAGCAGTTGTGGTAGAGCGGAGGCACTATTCCTTTGCTATTCCAGTGCACTTGCAGAGAGCTGTTCCAGAGCTTTCGTGGAAAGTGCAAGATAGATACAACCTTCTCCTTAGGGAAGCTGCACTTTCCTGAGACACATTCTTTGACTTAAGAGCAGGACAGAGGATATATTGGCTAAAGGCAGCATCACAAAGTATTTTACAGATGGGGAGAAGGAACAGCACCTTCTGAAAATTATTATGATACAGGTTCAGAAATAACCCCTGAGAGTGCTGGGCAGTGCTTTCTTACAGTGTATCCCACCGAATGTAGTAATTACTGCTGCATGCAAAAAAGACAACCTCATCTACTTCTTCAAGTCATTATTTTTTCCAGTGTTGCACACTATGTGTCTGTCTATCTTTTAGTTCAGTACGTCCTTTACTGCCTTAAAATCAAGCAGCAGACCTTCAGCAGTGACGTTTGGATCCACCTAGCTTTGCAAATCTTCTCTTGAGGGTAGGAGCAGCACAAATGACATTTTACAGCAATCCATGAGCTAGTCAGCAATGTTTGGCAGTTCAGAGCCCTTGGGCCAAATTTGCTGCTGACTTAAGTAGTTACCAGTGGGCCATGATGCAACCTTTAAATAGCATTCCTGCTTGAGCTCCCAGGCATCTTCAGCTGCACACGAGTGACTGTTTCTGAGCACTTAGATTATTGTAAGGTTTATGTATAGGCCTTAACTAATGGTGCATAACATTTGAGAAGACAATGTGTTATGGCAGGTAAAAGAACGCAGAACTGCTACAGCAACTGTGTAAAAGGGGATGGCAGAGAATGCTTCAGAAAAGCACTGCAAATGCCAATTTCACTGTCTGGATACAAATTTCTGTGCGTGGCAGTAAAAATCATCATCTGGTGTCAGGACTGAATCAAAGACTATGTCCTGGCCAGTTCCTGTGCAGAACAAGCAGGGAAACTCTGAACTGAAGTGCCTGACCATCTCTTCTGCCTCCTCTTGCTCCAGGGGAACAGCTACATCCCCACCAGATGCCTCATGTGCAGGCAGTTGGTAGGCGAGTGTCTTCTCTAGAGCACATGTGGAAGCAATTGGTGATACCTTTATTTAGGGAAGAATTCATAATGAGAAATCTCATCTGAGAGTCAACAGAACACCCCCTGACTTGCTCTCATCTGGAATATCTAGACCTGTACTATTGCAATATCATTGCAAGGGGTGATGTTGACACAGACAGCAAAGCTGCTGAGATGACTTGAAGTCTAGCACTCCTGTCTTTGTTGTACCTAATTCTGTGTCAGAGCAGGGTGAAACCTGCCAACTAAATATCTGATATTCCAGCTCTATAAGAAACATTTCTGCATTTTACATTTTTCACTCACTTTACCACCCATATGATGTACAGAGAAGGGGATTAAAGCCCAGGAGAAAGTATCTTAAGAGGACTGACAGCAGAGAAGGATTCCGTCTGGCCATCCTCCCTTTGACAGCCTTTCCTGCACAAGGGGCAGCCAGCAGGGGCTTTGTCCCTGCAAACCTCCGTTATTTTAGTAGTTGGTGCTTATTTTTGCAGTTCATCCCTAAAGACTGAAGCATGTTAACAAACAAGGCATTGCATCTCTTCTCCACTGCTGGCTTCTCACTGCTGCTTTTACCCGTTGGGAGTCTCTTCTTAGCAGCAAAAAAGCTGGGGCTCTTTTCCTATCCCGACCTCCATGCAAAGTGACTTGAAGAGGATTTGAAGCATGCTGTGGGTATTGCTGTTTGGATAACACAAAAGCAGAGCTGCAAATTACAGGCCTAGCCTGGTCCCTGTGCTCTGCTGTCCTTCAGATCTCTTTCTAGGGCCTCCCTTCTCCTCCCAGCTCCAGCACTAAATACTAGAACAGTGCTAATCAGCTGCCCTTGTCCCAGCGAGCCAGCAGCTTTCTGCAGATTGCTGCCACCTGCTAAAGAGGTGACTTGGAAGGAAAGTTTGGTCCCTCCCTTGCTGCCTGCATCAGCCTGAATGGTGGGCTCAGCTGGTGAAAAATCTGGTTTACTTCAAGTAATTTTTCCTTCCATGGAGCTGTCTTCTGTTTCTCAACACTACTGTTGGAAAAAGCATCTTTTACCGTGTGATCTCTGCCTGTAACACATAATAGCTGCCATGTTTTAACATGTCCCAATTTTGCCATTGCCAGTTTTTGGTGTGCTGTGTCTTTGCACCGCTACGAGGAATCCAGCACTCCTCTGCCATGCTGGACAGTCACCCGGTGGAAGGAATCATGCTGGTCTATCACAGCTGGAGCAAAACCTCTCGTCTCTCCAGTTCTCTGCACCCCACTTGTCTCTGTCTCCAGGAACTGTTTGAGTCTCTGGCTTTGCAGAGGCAGCGCCCAGGGTTTCGGGGTACAGGAGATGTTCCGTCAGGATCAAGGTTCCCAGAGCAGACGGGCTGTTTGGTGGAGCTAATGCAGCAGTGCCTATGGCTGCTGTGCCCTGGGGGAGGTGGGGGTCCTGCATATCTGCAACAGGGCCCTGAGAAAATGTCATTAGCTTGAGGGGCCAGCGAGACCAAGGGGGGAAGCTGTGCGTGGGGGCTGCCCCGGGCCACCAGCAGCCCTGCCCTGCCCTGCCCGGCCCAGCCCAGCAGCCCCTTGCTGCAAGCTTGGCAGGAAAAAGCAGTGCCGGTGCTGATCTCCTGCCCACGGCTGCCGCGGCACCAGCATCTGTTGTCATGGTAACGGGGTGTCACACCTGCAGAGCCGCTGTTTCGGGTACCAGTTTGTGAGTCCTGCACAGGATTTGTCAAATCATTGGTGAGGCGTGTAACCCCGCCACCCCCCGCCCCGTCCCCACGGTCACCTTGCTGGGAGGGGGATGCTCTGCATTCACCATTCGATCAGGCATCAGCCGGTAGACATGGGAATGACACCAATTTAAAGCAGACGGGATTTTACACCAAAAGCATATTGTGTGTTGTAGCCTCATGAGACGAGAAACAAAGACCCATTCATCTCCACACGAGGGCAAAGCACAGCCATCTGGATTCCTCCCCCAAACCGGCACAGAAAAGCAGCACGTGTGGCACCACCAGCCTCACCGCTGGCACTGGCCACCTGGGCTCTGCTGAGACGGCCCCCTCTCGGCTCCATCACTGTGAGGCGCAGGAAGCACAGCTCAATCCTCTGCTGGGGGTTGCTCTTTTTTAACTAAAGATTTATGGCTGTTTACAAAGCGCGCAGTAGCTGAACCACCTGAGGGAGGGCCCAGAGCCAAATTGTCATCTCTAACGCTGCTATTTTGAGTGTGAGTTTTCATCAGCAGCTGTTGGCTGCATGAGCGTGTCCTGTTTCCCGTTTCAGATTCTGTACAATAGCCAGAGTGTGGAGGTGGACGGCCACTCGATGAAGAAGCTCATAAGTGACCTCCAGCCAGACACGGACTATTCTTTCGTGCTAATGAACCGCGGGAGCAGTGCTGGGGGGCTCCAGCACCTCGTCTCAATCCGCACCGCTCCTGACGTCTTGCAAAGCAAACCCATCGCCACAAACAAGTACATACAGGAAGGAAAATTCACCCTCACTCTTCCCAAAGTCCAGACCACTGTGCCAGTTAGGTAGGTGCAGTGCCTGGGTGGAGAAGGCAGGGTGGGGGGCTAGAGATGGGAGAAGAGGCAGGGCAGACCTTTGCCACCCTGTGGATTTTGTAACCTGGGAGTGAATTTCCAAGCAGGCTGTGGTACAGAGCCAGGCATTTACTCGTAACATGGGATCACGCTGCTGGCTCGCTCTGAGCAAATATTTATGTGCAATAAAATTAAGACAATTCTCTGACAGTTTGCCCTCACCCTAGTGAGTGTACTGCAGATGCTACCAGTAAAAACACAGCTGAGGATCAGGAGGGACTTTCTCTGACACTGTATAATATCCTTTAAATAAATAATGCCTAAAGCCTCAAGGAGATTAAAAAAGCAAGTTTGTGGAAGTCTTATTCGTTACTGTGGTATCCTTGTGCTGAAGCACAATTCCCCCAGGGTTCTTGCTACAATCCGATTATATAAATGTCCTTCTCACCGCTCCTACACCACCCTCTGGAGCACAGTCTGTAGATCTTCATTAACCTAATGAGTGCTAACGGGAGTATTTTCTTCTCTGGTGCAGCTGGAAAACCATCTTCTTTTTTGCTGAATCCTTTTGCTGCTTAGAGGGCAGGGAAAGGAGCAGGCCGTCTTTGGGAAGCCTGCGGTGCGTGGTGGTCGGTGACCTGCCAGAGAGGTGACTTAGGGTCCCGTGCTGACGCTTTCCTTCCTTCCCAGGTGGTACTACATCGTGGTTGTGCCAGCGGATCAGAGCACCAGCAGCCCGCCTGCTCGGTGGCGGACACCTGATGAGATGGAGCTGGACCAGGTAGGAGTCTGTAGCAGCTGCTGTGCTGGAAGTGGCTCCCGGGTGGCCCAGCACACTGCCCAGGCCTCCTGGCAACAGCATGGGTGCAGCGACATAGGTGCAGGCTGTGTGTCGGAGATGGGGGGTTGTGAGGTGTGCAGTGCCCACTCAGCCTCTCTTGGCTGGTGACAGCATGTAGGAAGGAGGCTGGAGCCAAGCAAGGGAGCAGCCGCCTCGCAGAATGTGCCCCTGTAGGAGACCACACTTGAGTGTCTCAGAGCTCTGACCAGGACAGACCCTGCCCCAGGTTGTACACTCTTAGCAGCCTTTTTCAGCTGACGCAACCATGCTGGTTTTAAAAACAACCTAGGAAAGAAAGGTATTGTTTTCAGTTTGTTAAGCTGTTTTGTCAGAAGGCTTTTTCCTCTCTGGATAGTACCTAAGCCTACAGTTTGGATAGAGTTCACTCTAGTATCTTAACAAAAGCTGCAAAGCTCCCTTCACACTTGCTTGTTAAAAGCTTTCAGCATTCACCCCAAGATGCAGCTTATTCTATGCAGGAGCCCTCCAACACCAGTAGCGCAGTACATGTGCAGGTGTCAGGAGAGTTCCACACAAGGGGTTTGTGGGCTCGCTCTTCCACACACACACCACCCCCCGCAAAGTAATAAGGAAAAATTCCAAGAAAAAACACACAGAAGGGTCTATTAAGAGAATAAAGTTGCAAGCTTGAAGCACTCAGAAATTACAGTGTTAGAAGCTGTAAGTCAGCCCTTGCTTATCATTGATTTTTAATTATGTGATTGCACAGTCTACTCCATGGGGTCCCAGCTTACGATGTGTATGGGTGGATCTGTTCTGCACATGAAGCACAACTGTGTGATGGAGAACCATCCTGTGTTGGTCTCCTGCATCATTTCATTGCAGAAGTTGGAAGATGTCACAAGAAATAGAAGACTAGGATGAGAAAGGATGGTTTGGTTTTGAGCTTTAGGTGATTGAAAGCTATCAAGAGAACTGCTTCCTATCCTTGTTTCACCCAGCCCCGGGCAAATGATTTAAAACAAAATTTTCATCAGCAGCCACTGTCTCGCATGTTCTGGTTTTTTGGAGTGCTCAGTTTGAGATCCTGGAGCCTCATTTGCAAAGCCTAAGCATCCCCAGCTGCAGAGAAAGTCAATAGGAGCTCTGCTGGATACAGTCAGTGCTATAAAAAAATTGCTAATTTTTCTTTAAAAACAAAACAAGCCAATTCCTTTTCAGTTTGACATTCAAAATTAGTGGACATTTTTTACATTAATGTCCCTGCATCTCTGTTCTCCATCTGTAAAATTAGGATAATCGCTTTCATCTCACCTCATATGGGTGTTTGGAAGATAAGCTCGTTAATGTTTGTAAAGCACTTATAATGTTATAGTGATCAGCACCATAGAAAAGCCCACGAGGAAATTATTAATTTTGTCTTCAGAACTGGATTTGAATGGTAAGCAATAAACAAGGCCTCAGGCTGCATAATGCAAAGAAGAAAACAAAATATGGAATAGCTGCTCTTTGATTAAGCACTGTCTGTCCTGTGTATTGAACAAAGCAGCAGAGTTGCAGAAAAGATAGTTTGTGGCCGTGCAGTCAGGGATTGTAACACAGCGCACATACGTAAGACAGCTGAATTAATTTTGTACAGGCAATATTAATTTTCTAATTTCTCGGGATCTGAACTTTGCAAGCCTAGCATTCTTTTGATGCGGTCTTTTGGTGTGTGTTACATATATAAGTGGCAGTGGCATCCAGCAACCTCGATCGCAGCTGGAGCCCTGTGGTTTCCTGCCCATGCATGTACAGCTGTGCTTTCTACCCCAAAGAGCTCAGCTGTAATTTCAGCCAAGGTACAAGAGATGTGCATAGAGAGAAAACCCCAAAGTCCAAAGATTATCTTTCTGCTTCTTGCCACTGTGGTTACAAGGATATTTGTGAAACTGAGACTTCTCCACCCCTTTTTTTTTAACTTTTTCTTTTTTTGGTGATATTGCAGCAACGAGCTATAGCTTTCCTAAATTGCTCCAACAAGAGTTTTCACAAGATGGCACGGCTGGACTGCCAAGGGGAGAGAGCAGGGGCTGCCTTACCCAGCTTTTCCTCCTCATAGGGAGTGAGCTCAGCTCAGCAGCATGGCTTTGTGTGCACATCACTGTCCACAGCCCCACTGACGTTCCCTGTCTGCCCTGACAATGCTGCACTGATACATTCGTCTGTGAAATGTATTTCATGCCTCCTTCTTCGTTTGAAATTAGAATTTCTGTTCCAAGCCTGATACTTGTTTTTATTCATTAGAAAAACATCTTTAAACATCTGAGAGTCTGTCTTAGCAGTGTAATTGAATTTTTGTGTGTTTATATCCTTTTTCATGAAATTGTGGCTGACTATGAAATTTGCCATTTTTACTCTGAACATCCCATGAAATCTGTTGTCATTCTGTGTGATTTACACAAAGCTCTGCCTGCAACCCAGCAGCAGGTGAAATATCGAGGCATTGACAGAAGCGAAAGACACAGCAAATGTCACTTGTTTCCTATACATCAGCGTCAGCTGTAATTCACATCCAGTGTCCATAGAGAGTGTGAGCTGCTGTCCAGACTGATATTTGGGCTGCAGAACGTGTCCCAGTTCCCTTGCAGCTCACTGGGATATGTTAACTCAGGGTGACAGGCACAGCCAGGCTGTCTCAGCCCTAAAATTCACTGTGTCAGCATCTCAGGGCTCAGGACTGTCCCAAAGCTGGGATCCTGGTGGAGGTGGGGGTCTGCAGACAGGTGCCCCAGCAACGTCTAAAAGGATAAGACATCCCTCTGGTTTCTTCGTACCTCCATGTCCAAAACAAAACCAGTATCTTCTCCCTTCCCTTCCACCCTGCTGGGTCCTACAACCAGTAGGGCAGCAGCAGAAGGCGGTGTCACGCTGGGTGAAGCAAGTGATGCACCTTGTTTGTCCCCAGCTGCTGGAGGCCATAAGCCAAGGGAGTCAGAGCAGGCGCCAGCGACGCCAGGCAGACAGACTCAAGCCCTACATTGCTGCTCAAGTGGATGTGCTGCCCGAGACCTTCACCCTGGGGGATGAGAAAAACTACAAAGGTTTCTACAACAAGCCCCTGTCTCAAGACCTGAGCTACCGCTGTTTTGTGCTGGCCTCACTGGAGGATGGAGACACGGTAAGGACTTTCTGCTGGGCAGGCGCAGCCTTTCCGAGCAGAACTGAGGTGGGCTCAGGGCAGGCAGGGTAAACAATTATTACAAGCTGGGATGATAGAGTTTTCTCTGAAGAAAGGATGGTGAGGCTGCATAGCCAGTCTCAACAAGCTGAGGTGGCCATGGGAGTTGACTGGAGAGATGGCATTTTTGGAGGGAAATGGCATATATGTTTGATGTAACAGATGAGAGCGGAGGGCAGTGTCAACACACACGTTCTACACGAGCTCAGTTGTGGTTTGCTGGGCTGTGGCCAGAGCAGAGCTTGACACACGGTTGGGATGGGATAGGTTCTCATTCTGCTTTGGTTCATGGGACTGTGGAAAACGGCACCTTGAAATCATACCCTGCACAGTGCCTGCTGAAGGCTCTGCACTGAACAGGATGCTCCCCCTACAAACCTGCCTTCACAGGCCCTTCTCTGCCTAGAATCTCAATTCCATATGATGTCTGGAGGAGCAAACCTGCCTCCCATCGCAGTGGGTTGTCAGCACATTTGCCTGCTGCGTAGGAATTTTTGCTCCTATGTCTCTCCTTGCTAGAGGCAAATGGGCTATGCCTTTGTCGGTAACATGCTGCCAAGCACACGGGGCTGAGCACGTGAGGGGAAAGGGAGTAGCTGATGCAATAAGCAGAGAGCAGCACGGTGAGACCTGTGCATCAGTGTCCAGCCATAAGCACGGAGGGCAGGAGTGGTGGTGGCAGCAGTAGCAATGGCCAGTGTGTAAATAATGGAAATAATAGAGATGCACAGAATACTTTGGTCAGCTTCCAAGCTGCAGCTCCCTTCCTCAGCCTCGTTTGCTTGTAATGGCTCATTAGGGCTGGTCAAGTTCTTTATTACTCATCCAGCTCATATGTTCTTGTGGCAAGATGTGCACACTAGTGAGGGAAGGAGGGTCACAGATTAACAGCAAGGTAAGGCAGAGGCCTCGGAATGTGCTATCCCGGCAATCCCTGTCAAGAAGAGATGACCTTAACTAGTTGATCCCAGACTATCATCATCATCTCCTCCCTAGCGTAGATCTGCCACAGCCCTCCAGTGAACCACCAGCCAGCACAGTTATTACACCCTGCTTCTAGAGACCACCTTTCTGCATCCCCCACTGCGTCGCATCCATTTTCATTTGAAGCATGAGGCACTCTGTCCAGGGCTGTGCACTGTCTCCCCCACTCAGCTCCTCTTAAATTGCTTGCTGTGTCTCTAGTGTCAGCAGGTGAGCGTAACATTGCCATTCTTCAAAGGCAAATGGGAGTGTGGTTGAAACACCTGCCTCTCCCAGCCTGCCTTTGGAAATGCCACTGAGATAACAGTCCTTCTGATCTCTACCGCTTCTGGCTTCTCTTGGAAGGAGGCATCTCCAAAGCGTGTCTGCAAAAATACAAATCTTTGCCCCTTGCAGAAAGCTTTGGAGGTGGGCACACGTGTTACTTTTGCTGTACAGATCAGTGTGCTCCTTCCACTACCCCAATGCAGCTTGACCCTTCTGGCTAGTCACAGGCAAAGCCTTCATGCCTTCCTCACATAGTAGCCACTTGCCCATACGAAGGGGAGCCCCAGGCCTTCTGCTCCATCCTCTCACCACCACTGTAGCATCTTCTTGTCTCTGCCACGCTCAGAGTTGTTGCTGGCTCTCTGCCCTGTTGTTTGAACTGGTTGAGCGGGTGCAGAAACAGGCCGATGGGTTGCAGTGATCCCATGCAGGCTTTCTCTAGGAACAGAAAGGAACCAGGGGCCACTAGCTGTTTTGGGGTCACTGAAACAGGGTCTCACAGAGCTGAAAGGTTTCATGGACAAAGCAGCAACCATCCCCCATGCTCTGCCTCCAGCCAGTGGCATCTCTGACCACTGATAAATCTGGGGAGAGCAGCTCAGATGCTGTATCTCTGTGTGCTGCCAGAAGGATGTGACAGATAAGAGCATTTTCTGTACTCCACACATGTTTGAAACCAGGCTGGCTGGGATCAAGGGCACCTGTGAGAGGAGATCAAGATGTGCATTTGTGTGACAGCAGCACACTTGATTTTCCCCTTTCTTCCCCTCACATGCATGCAGACATGAAGTGCATGTTGAAACTTCAACCTTAAAGCAGGCAATTTATAGATCCACGGGCACCTCTTCAGTGGCCAAAACTTTCTATGGCAGGAGCAGAGCGTTTTTGGCTTCCTAATGCAGGGCAGCAGGTGCTGCTGAAAAGCCACAGGCACTGAACTGATACAGCTCTGGCCCTCTCTAATAGGGGGAAAGGATTTCTTTTTTTCCAGCATTTAACCCTTCTGACCCAGTGAGGCTGAGCTGTGAAGGGACAACACAGCTCCATATGCCTTAGCAACAGCAGCAGAAAAAGCTAGGTGCGGTGTCATTTTTCTGCAGGAAGGGTTTGGGTCTCTGCTAATCCTGTCTTGCTGGTGGGGCTAGAAAGCTGTCCCTTCGGGTTATAAATCACTGGGCTTCCAGGTTGCAGGAGTCTCTGGAAAAGAATCTGTGAGCGTGAGCCCTTTTCTAAGGTCTGTTTATCAGGGCTGAGACATCAGGTAGCAAAATGTTCCTGTCATTTCGTTCCTTTAAGAAAACCACCTAGCCCAGCAGGAGTTTTCCTAATATAGCCCTGTCCTGGAGAGATGTGTTGATATCAGCACAGCAGGTATTATCAACCACTTAGGAATCATCAGCCAGACCCACTGTGCAATTGGTTGAGATTCAAAAGCTTGTGATTTGGCTCCGAGAGAATCCAGGGCTGGCAAGTGGCTCTTAGCTGGGCTGCTCCAGTTTGGCACTTCGGGGCCAAGTTGCTGGCACTGGGAATGTTTCACACCAGGAAGAGACTGCTTCCACAGCATGACCTCCGCTGGTGCTGAGGGAGGGAGGATCCCGTGGTGTGCTGCCGGCGTTTGAGAAGCAAAACTGTTCCCTGCGAGCCAGAGGCAAGGGGAAGCCTCCGTGTTTCAGGGATGTAGCGTTGCTATAGGATAATGGACACTTGCTTTTCTCTCCCTCTCCTGCCGGTGCTGTTCAGAAGAGATATGCAGCCAGCCCCTATTCGGATGAGATCGTGATGGAAGTGGCTTCAGCAAAGCAGCAGGATGAACCAGAGATGCTGTGGGTGATGGGACCCGTCCTGGCCGTGATATTAATCATCATCATTGTCATTGCTATACTCCTCTTCAAAAGGTGAGATCCAGTCCAGGACATAGCAGTTATGGCACGAGCACTACAGGTGGTGGCACCTTCAAGAGCCTCCTTGTAGCCTTCAGTTATGGGGTGCTCTGACAGACAGTCCTTGGTGGTCACGGGGAGGAGGAAGGTCTCTATTTGGCAGAGCAGAAGGCTGCTTTATAAAGAGAGCAGAAGGACTGGATATGCAGAAGGTAATTAATACCAGCACCGGGACACAGAACTGCTGTGGATTCTGGAAGCGTGTGAGCAGTGAGACAGAGGAGAGAAGCTTTGTCCCTAAAACCAGTGTGACTGCTCTCTGGTCTCACAACTTGGATTTCCACCCTTGAGGACTTCTCTATTACTGTTTTTTCTGTGGAAATTGCCTGCTTGATCTCTGGCAGGTGCCCCACTACTGTGAATTTTGACTGAGAAACATGGTTTTGGTGGTGAGAACAGGGCATGGATGTGACAGGCTGAAATCAGAGTAGGAGCTCTCTTCTTGAGGCCTCTCAGTGCTGGCTACCGGCTCAGGACCATCCACGCTCTGTGCTACCTGCTGAAGCAACCACCTGCTTTTGTGTAGCAGAGCAGTCCTGCTAGAGCTGTAACTGTAGTGCGAGATGATTGTTAGTCCTCCCGAGGAGCCACAGGTTGCATTTGCATGTGTTCTTGTAGCCTGTTCAATTACAGCAGGTCATTCTCTATCAGCTCAGCTCCCAGGTTCTGCTCCTCCTGGACTCTCTATTTACATATGTATCTGTAGCTCAGGGATGGGAGCTGGCTTTGTTGTCTGATTAAATGGAGCTCTGCTGTGCATGTGCAGTCAGTGCCTTTCTGTGTCAGTGATCATCTCCTTTCTTCTGTTTCTGCTCTCCCCTGGATCTAGTAAGCAAGAAAGGTATGAATCCATTGTATCTTCTTGTTTTGGTAAAATTTCAAGTCTATTTGCCTTTTTAAAAATCAAGTCTGAAGCTACTAAGGGGCATCTTTGGTTTTGGGAGCATGGAGCATGCCAGCCCTAGGGATTTGCAAATACTGTTTCCTCAAAGGTATCAGTCTCTTAGCAATTGTGAGCCTCTCACAGCTCTTAGGGAGACAGATCCAACATAAAGACTTCCCAGATTGTTTTTGCAATTAAATTAAAAACCAAAAAAACAACACCAGCAGTTACATAACAACACCAGGGTTTCTTTGTTTTCTCAGTCACTTCAGACTGAGAGCTGTTCTGTCAAGAATGCAGGTGCATTCTTGAGGAGGCTTTAAGGGAATACCAGGCAATTGTAAGACACAAAGTGTTTGCTGGTCTTTAAGGAGAGAAAATGACCCCGGGGGGATTTCTGTACCTGGGCCCCAAGCACACTGTGCCCAGCTTGGCTTAAATTTGCTTTGTCCCAGAGTGTGGTATGAGTGGAACACCAGGAAGCAGCACCAGCCCACTGTGCTCAGACCTCGCATTCATATCCCTGCTGTGTCCCAGCCCATGCAGCAGCAGCATATTCCCTTCCAGCACCACCTGCATGCTCAGAGTGATGCTGAGTTATCCTACAGTTTTTTGCTGTCCAGCTTCTCTTTGGGGGCATTTTCTCCCAAAAGTATCTGTGCAGCATATTCACAATGTCAAATCTACAATGGAAATGAATTGAAGCTGAGTAGCAGTGGATAGCTTGGGATCTGGAGGTTTGTTTATCAGTTGCCCTGACTAGGCTAATGAGAGAAACAAACATTAATTATGTGCTGTGCCCATTCCCCGGAAAAGCTGGGCCACTTTGCTCAAGGGCTCAGGGACTGGCACACGGTAGCACATGACACATCCTGCTGTGTTTCTGATAGAGGAAACACTGCTTTGTTTGTTTGGCATGTATTTTCCTTTTTTTCTATCAATGCTCTCAGTCCTTCAGCTCTTTTGTCTCAGTGCAGGCACTTAGAAGGCTTCTGAGATGTTGAGATGACTCAGAGTAGTGTAAGACTCACAAGCTAGTCTTCCCCATTGAACAACCCCAGTGTTTGATGCAGCCGCAGGCTGCGGTTGAAGCTTGCTCACAGTCTGGGCCACAGCACGAACGCAGGTTTCACTCTTGATTTATGTACAAAATTTTCCCTAGTTGCTCCTCACTCCTGCCAGCCCAGCATGCCCAGTTCCCCATGGAAGTGATAGCTGCCTGTGCCTGTACAGAGTGTTTCTGATCACGCGTGGCTCAGCGTCACCACCATCCAGGATGCAGCTGCCTCTGTGCAGAACCTGGCAGCCCTTCAGGGTGCTTTGAAATGTCTCACAAGGGGGTAGAAAGCAGAGACTGACTGTTGCGACTTGCAGGATGGTAAATGTGCTAGCATTCGTGCAGACTAGCAGTGATGCAGCTCCCTCTCTTCCAGAAAACGTCAGGTCAGCGGAGGGGTTCACCATCGGGCAAAATCCATTTGGGGGCTGTAGCCAAGAGACAAAGTCTCTGCGTCTTGCTGCATGATCAGTACATTGGCAAAGTGTCAGGGTCAGCACAGACTCAGAAGAGAGTACTGCTCTCCAGCCTCCTGCCCAACACCTCTCATAGGTATATCGCCTGTATTTCTAATACTGAGCTAGAAGTGGGACTTCAAGAATCTCTAGAAACTCTTCTTGCAGTATTAGGTTTTCCTTAATATTCACTTGTCCACTTTTTGATTGGATCTGTCCCTCCTTTGCCTGTGAATTCCAGCAATAGCCTGAGGTGGTGGCATTGCTTTAGGCATAAATATAGTGTGAAGAGACAACAGTGTATTTTATTGTTCCATTAATACACGCCTTGGGTGCCTTCAACCATTCAAGACATGTATTAATGGCCCAATAAAACACACCCTGAAGAGCCTTTACGCTATTATATTACAGCATTCTATATTTAAATATTTCTAATACTTGAAAAAAAAATTTTATATATCCTTCCACTACATGAAATAGTTCCTAGAGAGAGTAAGAGGAAACAACATCTTGCATCTATCTGCTTTTTCTCTAATAAATATTATGCAGAATATCGCATTTCAAAGTGCCTCACTAATCAAACCTCTGCCATTGCTTACATATGATCTTTCCTGTTTTATAGATGGGAAATTGGAGGCACAATAGAGGATGTGACTTGCCCAGAGCCCCAGGGAGCCTAGGATGGAGCTGGGTGTCTGGGACACAGGGATGCCAGTCTCTGCCAGAGCTCACCTGTTGGTCTCTGTCCTCTTTGTCTGTAGGAAAAGAGCACACTCCCCCTCTTCCAAGGATGAACACTCCATCGGCCTGAAGGACTCGCTCTTGGCTCATTCCTCTGACCCAGTCGAGATGAGGCGGCTTAACTACCAGACTCCAGGTAGGGAACAGATAACTCCCCTGTGTCCCACCTCCTCCGGCTCCCCTTCACCACGTCCCCATGCCAGAAGAGGAGTTGCAGTTCTCCTCCCCAGCAGCTCTGCACCTTCTCAGTCAGTGGCACAGAGGGGGCTTAGACCAAGGATATCCAGGTGTCCATTTTCTGGTCTGCACATCCTTCTGCCTGGCCCTGTCAGTGCAAGCACATGAGGCTGGGGAACCTGGATGGGGTCAGTCTAGTGTGTGGTGTGTGTCAGACCTTATGTGAAGCTCCCTGCAGTTGCCCTGAGCCAGGAGGAGTCCCCACACAGCGTTGGGAGAGCTCACCAGTTCCTGCATCCATGTTGCTCCCGGGTGCTGCACTGGCTTGGTCCGGGCTGGGATTCAGGGCTGAGCACCACTGGTGCAGTGCTGGCCACAGGGGCTGCGTCTAGGGGGGATCAGGAGGTACAGAGAGCCTTTGTACTGCTGGGGGTGTCCCAGCAGCTTCGTCCTGGGATCTTTGGTGTGCTGACTCTCCTGGTCTGCTCAGCTAAGCGTGAAGAGAAGAGCTACCTGAAGCCTACATTGCTCCCCAGCCAGTGCTGTGGCCCAGTGAAGGGCACTGCTGGTCACGGTGGTCTCAGTGCAGATGATAGTTCAGTAAAAGCTGTTGCTTTCTGCGTGCAACTTCACTGCAGAGCATCTTGTCATGCCTGCACTGGCCTGTGGTGCCTCAGGGTGTAACTAGTTTGCCAGCCCGCAGAGGCAACTGTACTTCGCACTGCGGAAAGGTCTCGTGCTGCTGCTTTGTGTCTGTACCCCTCTGATGGCACCAAAAGCGCAGTACCTGTCATTGTAGCGATCAGAGACAGGCTCGCCCTGACTCATTCAGAGCCTTTCAGAGAGTCCAAGTCCTAGATGAAGTGGGGGAGCGCTTGGGCTTTTGTGATGGAGGGAGCAGTTCAGCAATAAATGAGGCACATACAGCTCTCTTCTAACTTGCAGCTCCTCCTGATCTGTAACCTACTTTCCTTTTCCTCCTGCTGCTCATTCATCTCAGAGCTTTCATCTAACAGGAGAGTTTTGAAGGGATCATTTCCTGATGTAAGCCTGCTGTGTCTGGGAGAGAGGGTAAGAGGAGCCTTTGGCTGCTCACAGCGGTCTGGCTCAGACCTGGGGTGGGCTTCACCACCACATCTCCCTCCATGCCAGAGCAGCTGTCAGAGATCCGTGGTTAGTGCATCTCCCAGGCAGGGCTGATGGCAGATCTCATGGGTAGGATGCAGCAACAGCTTGGCAGTTGCCAGCAGAGCTGGCAAGTTAAGGGGCCACAACACAGACCAGTGTGGTGTTGCAGCATTGGGAGGACAATGCTGTGGGGAGCAAGGGAGGCACCAGCGCTAGAGGAGGAACATCTCAACAGGCATTGGGAGCAGCATAAGGGGAGGGGGTCGCACGTAGTCAGCAACAGCATGCAGCATCGTGAGGAGGAGCCAGGTGTTGAACAGGGCTGTTCCAGAACACACATGTGCATGGCGACAGGCCTCTGTGACTTGTCTCTGCTGCCCAGGGACACAAGAGCCATCTTTGCTGTATGCTTTATATTGCACAGAGGACTGTGACAGGTCAGGCTTGCTCCTGCTCCCATGTCCAGTGAGATTGGGGTGTTTGCAACAAGGATATCCCTTGCTAGAGCTGTAAGAAGTGTCAAGAGCTGCCATCAGAGAGAAGAGGGGTCTGGCGAATTTTCTTTTCCCACCTAAGGATAAGCCAAAGATGCTGGCTCATTCATTATGTTTGAAGAGTTCTCTAGAGGGACAAAATCAACGCAAATTGCCCAGTTCACTTGAAGCAGCAGCAGTGCCCTGGAGTGCTGCTAACCAACACTCCCCCACCAAGTGACAGCACTGTGTCCTCTTGCCCTCCATATTACTCGTGAGGCTCTGTGGAGCGGAAGCAGAGGCGTGCAGCTAGAAGTGACTGTTCCAGTTCCTGATGAGCTTGTCCTTATTAATGAGGAGGCATGAAAAGCACCAAGCCCGATGGGCCCATGCTGTGGCCCCTGTCACCCACCCGAGGCCGAGGCAGTGCTGTGTGGATGCATTGACAAGAGGTGCTGGCCACTGGCCCTGCATGCTTCGGTAGCTGGTGTCCCTGCTGGAGTGTGCTGAGCTGGGAAAACTTGTTTAATGCATAATTAATTGGCTACTGTTATTAAATATTAAGCTTTCTCATTTTTGTGGTTTTTACTTCAGATAAGGGTTATTTCCCCTACTGTCAGCCTCTCTGTACTAACGTACCACTGTGCCAAGTCGCTGAGGATATGGGAGCAGGCACTGTCCCAATATGCCATGAGGCTGAGATGCACTGCTGATGAGCTGCAAGTGAGCTGAAGGCTCAGGGGCACAGAGTAGGGCTTGTTGAGGCTGAATGCAGTCCTCCTGGCCACTGAGCAGCACAGATGTCCCCTGTACCTGCCATCCACCAGCCCTTGCTGGCTCCCCTTGGGCACAGAGCCGTGGACAGTGGTGTGCAGTGAGAAGTGTAGCTCTTGGTGCCAGATGAAGACCTGCACGCTCGGTCCCCTGTGAGTACCTCCAGCTCCACATGTTTGTCAGCATCAGGGGATGGCGCTGGCCTGATCCAAAAGCCCAGTGTGTAATGGCCAGCTGGAGAGCAGCCCCTGGGGCCAGGCAGCTGGTCCTGTGTGGGAGGAAGGCTCCTGGTGGTGTGACAGATGGTGCTTTCCTTTGCATCCTCATCTCTTTGTCTTTCCATTTCTGAACCTCTGCGATGACTAAAAGCTAATGGGTTTTCTGTTCTTGCCCCGTTTCTTTTCTTTGCAGGTGCCAGTGTCCCCAGTTGCCCGAATATCTCAAGTTAGTTTTAACTCCTGTGTTTATCTTTCAACACCTTTTGCTTTTTCTTTCCCTTTCTCTCGTCTCTAATTTTTGTTTCATCATGAAGGTCACCCTCACTCACAGCAGACTGTAGAACGGCAGTGATTTTGCTTTCTGACATGATGTGTGGGGCCAAGCTTGGGTACCGGTTGCACAGCACTATGGCAGCTCACCGCAATACAGTGCAGAAGGGGGAAAGCTGTGGGTGCTGGGCTGCCTAGAGGCTCCTGCAGCAGACCTTTGCCTGCTCCCAGGTCTTCTGCCCCTGGCAGTGCCATGCCAGGCTCTGCTGTGGCACCAGGCCTGCAGCTGCACCTGTGTGGGGGCAAATAACCTTGGCCATTCTGGTGGGTGTGGTGAGCTAAAAACCGCTAATGAACAAATTGAAGGGTGCTCTGCAGCCCAGTAGTTGAACAAAATCTCCTCCTACCTCAAGCAAACTGGTTTCCCTAGACTGGGTCGCCTGTGCCATAGAGTTAGGCAGAACAGATGCCAAGGGATGCTGATCTCTGAACTGCCATCCAGTTGGTCTTCTTGGCAGTGCTGGCACGCGAGGCCCAGGCACAGGGCAGAATGAACTGCCACTGGATGGAGTAGTACCAGCACTATGGGTGTAATTGCCCTTCTATCTCTTGTCTTGTGAGCTTCAAGTTCATTCTCAAGTGAATTTGTGAGCTTCAGGTTCACTCTCAAACAGCCATAAAAGCATGTCCTCCCTGCTGCTTGATGTACAAGGCATCTGCATGTGCACGCAGGAATGGGAGGAGTACATAAAATAGATGCTTCCCTCAGGAACAGAGCCAAGGGCTTTGCAGTCTGCAGCCCTGTGGGCAGTGTGAGACCTCTGAGCCCTTCTAGCCTGGCGGAAAGCTCATTGTCCTCTCGCCAGAGTCAGTGGAAGAGCATGTAGAAGTCCTGGCAGTGTGTACAAATCTCCTCTGTCTAGCCTTACACCATCAGTGGCAGTTGTTCTAGGTTCACCATAATGGAATACCAACCACCTCTTTCTCCCCATCTGCTCTTGCAGCTCCTTTGTTGCTGAGACACCCTTGTATTTCTCCGCAGAGATGAGTGTCTGCAGCTCTGCTGTGGTCCATGGCTCTGCCGTACTTCATATATAACCGTGCTGGGATAAACACGTAGTGTGGCTATGTTTCAGCCTCTTTCTTCTTCCAGCCCCACACTTCTGCCTCAGTCCCACACTGTTCTCCTCATTCAGTTGCTCCTCAGTACTAGCTCTACACTGCAAAGGCTGCTCCCGAGCTACAGCCTCTGGAGCTCTGGCTCTGGCACCAATGAGCAAATTGTGCAGAAATCAAAGCATCGTCTTTATCGGCCTGCTCAACCACCTCAAGGATCCTGATGGGTGAAGTGGCAAACAGAGAACCATTTGCAGGAGGACCTCAGCACAAAGCAGAAGAGGGATCTTTGCTTCTCCATCCATCCATGTGCTCTCAGGCCATTCGTGGATAGTTCCGCACTGTCAAGTGATAGAAGGACAAGTGTGTGTTGGATCGGGTCTTGCCTGTACGCAGCAATGTCAGGTGCTGTTGACAGAAGTGTGAGGAGCCCTGCTGTGCAGCAGCTGCGGTGTAACACTTCCATGTTATCACCTAGTGACTTGTCACCACTTAATAGAATGTACATACCCAGCCTGGGGACTGCTCCGTCACCTCAGCGGCCCATCACTGCCATCTGTGGCAGCATTCACGCTCCTGAGCGATTGAGAAGCTCCTGGCCATGCTCCAACTTGTCTCCCTGGGTGTGAATGAACAGCTTCAGCCTATTAATAATCATTATTACCCACACGGGGTTTCTGGGAAACCCACAGAGCAGCCGATGGAGTCACGAGCCTTGGGATTTGGATGAGCCAGGCTCTGGATGAGATGTTTCACAGCCACATTCCTGCCAATTCACCATCTCAGCTTCAGAGAAAGAGACCACGATGGTTGAGCCATGAATCCCAGGGCCCCGGTAGGGCTCCTCCCTATCCCACACGTGCACCCCACAGGACCTGTCCCCTGTGTGGGATCCCCTCCTCTGGGGCTCTCCCCCGAGCAGGGCTTGGGCTATGCCCGTGATGAGCCATACTGTGCATCCCTGCTTTAGACAGAGCAAGACTTCTGCCATGGCTTGAGCTGCATCCCAGCTCGCAGCAGCCTCCCAGAAGCTGCTGTAGGGCACGTCGCTGCACGTGGTGCCTTGCACCAGCCAGCCCAGTGGAGCTGGATTTTGGGCCCTGGAGGTGCCTCTGCCTCTGGAGCACCACTGAAAAGCACTTGAGTTACGCAGCTACAGGCAGAGCTGCTCCTCAGCTCTCGGGAAGTTGCACAATCTCTGACCAGGGGAGTAGCCATTCTTCCATGAGGGTCTTCCTATCTTTCTCTAGCTCCCCGGGGGCTGGGGCAGCATCTGCCTACCCAAAAAGCAGTGCACATACACCGCAGAGGTTTCCCCTGGTGCAGGTCTGGGAGAGTTTCTTTTTGGCTAATGCCATTGTGAGGAGTGAGTGAGAGGATCAGCCTCAGCCCTTGGCAGTGAGAGGGCGACAGAGAATCAGCGTGTTCAACTTCAGCCCACGCTGGAGCCCAGGAAGCACACTGACAGCATATCCTCGGCCCGTTCCTGCCAGGGGCTTGCCCGAGCCCCTGCCCACTGCGTGGCCTGCTCTGTGTGCCCGGTGGCCGTACTGTCCGAGCATGCTCACCCGGTCATGCACATTTTGCACATCACCTTTCTGTTTTGTTTCACCGAACCGTGTGCTCTGAGAGTGTGTGCAGCATGCCGTGTGAGCTCGCCGGCTTCCCATCCATCCCGCCCAGCGCTTCACATAGTCACACGTGTCCGCCTTGCACCCACCTTTCGGGTTTGCTGTGCACTTGCTGTTGCTGAGCCTTCCTCGGGCCGTGCAGAGCCGTAACCGTTTTCCTCTCCCTCCTCCCTCCCTGTCTCGCTTGCAGGCATGCGTGACCACCCCCCCATCCCTGTGACAGACCTCGCCGACAACATCGACAGGCTGAAGGCCAATGACGGGCTGAAGTTCTCCCAGGAGTACGAGGTGAGCGTGAGAGCGTGCGGGGCGGTGGGAGCAGAGTGATGCTGGCCAGGACCCCCAGCAGAGATGGCTTGGAAGCGGAGCCGTGCCTCCCCCGCCCCGGCATCGCCTGCGCGGGCCCCGAGCCAGGCCTGGGAGCCTGCCAGCTCTCCCTGCCAGCCCCGGAGTGGTGGGAACTCGCCTTGAGCAGTTGAAGCACGGCTTGTACGGGGGAAAAGCCTTGCAGCTGAACGCGCAGCAGCCTACCGCGCTCCCGCCATGGTTACGGTCTTAGGAGTGACTGGGAGCTCGCGTCTACCTGCCTGGGCTGTCGCTGCTTGCTTTGTTCTTCTGCTCTGCAAGGGCAGCCCTCCATGCAGGTTGGCTGAGGTATTTCAGTCCACAGCATCCTGTGCCCCTTCGCTTCCATCTGCATTCAAAGCTTTGCTTTCTGTGCCATCCTCTGCTGCTGACAAGCATGCGTTCGGGTTTTCATTCCTGCTTTCCCCATCTAACCTCCCACTGCACACTGCTGGACTGTGCTGGCAATAACCTGTGCCATTCAGCATCCCCGACTCTAGAAACTCTGCTAATATCCCACTGCCCTGGAGCAGTCCCAACTCCCCTCCCTGCATGGAGCTCTCTCTGCCTGTGCCCTGCAAGCCTGAGCTGCAAAATCCCCTGTGCTGCTGAATCACACTCTTGCCCTTCTCCATATCTCTGGTGGAGCCCGCCGATGGGTACTATCCACACGCCTTTGCTTGCACACACAGGCACGTGCTGGACATCTGGTGAACCCCCACCGTCCTGCACTGCACCTCTCCCAGCCCAACCCCCTCCAGTCCTGTCCTTGCCTGAGGACAACTTGCCACAGGGGTGCACTTGTGGAGGGGAAGGGGCTGACCTGCACAAGGGCTGCCTTGCCTTTCTCACCACTCTCTGGGCCAGATGATTAGGTTGAAATTGTGTGAAGTCGGGGGAAGTTCCTCTGCAGTCATGGAAGCAGCAATGGCAGGATTATGCTTTCCTGTGCTTACATGCAGGACCCTCTTGAGCTGCAGGGGACTTGTAAATAAACTCCTCACTAGTATTAAAGAGGGAATAAATTTGGGAAGTGTCCTTTGCATGTGTTATCGCTTCTGTTTGAATTGTTATCTGCCTGTGCCTGTGGCCTCCCCTTCCTGCAGCATACCTAAACTGATTTATGAGATGAGATCAGAACATTTGCCCACGAGGTAGGATTATATATGCCAGGAAAGGGAAAGCAGATCTATCTCTATGTTGAGAAGGTAAGGGACGAATTCCAGCTAGTTCAAAGGGTGTGCTGTGTGTATCTGAGGAGGGCACAGAGCTCCTTTTTGCTTCAGGATGCCAAGTAGAGGGCCATGCTGTCCCTCTACATTCTGCTGACTAGGCCAGAGAGGAGCTGAGATTTCACCAGCTACAGCAGAACATTACAACTTGGGAAATGTTTAGAGGAATAATGTGCTTCCCATGCAGTTACCTGTGTGTCCGTGTATGTCTTGCTAGTGGTGCCAAGGTATACAGACGTATCTGTCTGCCTTGGGCTTTTTGTTACAAGTCCAGCTGAAACGTTAGGCAGGACTGTCCACTGCACTACAGGCGGACTGTGCCTCTGCTGTGCGGTGGGATTCAGCACGATCTGGTGCCTGTGCACTCCTGTCCTCGCGCGAAGCCTGCACGGGTTCAAACCTGCAACATAATACTGTGCTGTGGGAACTGTTTTCGAAAAAATGAGCGTTAAGTAAATTCTCTTAGCTGTTTTCATTAGCATCTCTCTTCTCATTTCTCTTTAGAATATCATGGCTGGTTGAGAGCACCAATCAGTTGTACTTTTCATATTGAAGCAGCTATTAAGTAGGTGATTGTTGCATGTAATTTTTTTCCTCTGGATTCTGCTGTGTTTGACACCTCATCAGCTAGAAATTACTGAACATGACAGGCTCATACAGTGTTTGACACTAGGATGAGACCCCAAAGCTGAAGGCATTGCCCCATGTTGGCATGTGGGGATCAGTACAGTCATTTCCCATTTGAAATGCCACTGAGAAAAATCCTGAACTGAGTTTGCAGAGAACGACAGCTGCCTGCGCAGGGTTGCCGTGGCAGTGGGCTCACCCTGGTCCCTGTGTGTGCGGGTTTGGCACCGCAGCAGCTCTCTTTGGGGCCTGTGGTGGGAGGGCTGTAGGGCAGGATGGGCACCACATGCACTGCTGAGTTAGGGAATCTGCAGAGTTAATGTGGAAATAGCAGAGGTGGGAGGGCAGCAGGCTGTGCAGCCCCTGCGGGAGCTTGTGCTTCCCAGCATGGGGAGAGGCAGGGGAACCACAGCTCACAAAATTCTGTGCAATTGCAGTCATTAGGTGATGCTACAGTCCCAGCACTCACCCTGGGACTTTGTGATCCCCAGAACTACGCAGAGCTGAGTGGTGACCCAGCACTTTGAAAAATGGAGCCCCCAACCCTGTTTCCCTGTGGCATGATAGTGCTGCTGTACTGGGCTTAGCACAGCTGAGCAGGGAGAGCCGAGGGACGAAGGCATCACAGATGAACCCCCAAGGCCCATCTGCTGTTTGGTTGTGCTTTGGAATTGTTGCATTCTCTGTGTTTTTGCAGAGCAGCTCTAGCAGCCTAACATCTCCATGGGGTGCAGGGCTGTTTATAGATGACTCACTTTCCAGGAGTGGTGGCACCCTAGGCAGACAGCAAATATTTCACAGCACTTTTAACCACTGAGGTCAGATGCCCAGAGCCATCAGTCTGACGCTTGCCTTGGATGTGCAAGGGATAGCAGGGTAACCTAGACACAGGTGACAGAAAACAAGACCTGTCAGCACCTTCCTGCACACCTGGGAAGGGAGCAGGGAGGGTGGCAGAGATTTCTCCGAGCCGTCTGACCTCCATTCCCGCAGGTCAGAGAACAAATATTGTTCACACCAGCTTGCCAGCCCAAGTGGCCAAGTAGCCTGTGCAACAAAGCCAGAACGGAGAGAGCTGTGCGCTGGCTGCAGCGAGAGCCGGCTCCCGAACTGCGGGTTAGCCCTCACCCCCCGTGGGCAGGGAGCAATCCCAGCTGGACCTGCTGGTACCCCCGGTGCAGCAGGAGGGGTTGACTTGCAGGTGCCGGGAGCTGAGCTGTCTGCAGGCACGGTTAACTCCGCTGTCGGCTGCTCTGGCGTGGGGCATAGCACAGCCTCCCCACACTCTCCTGGGCACGCAGCAGAGCTGGGGGGGAGCAGAGTGCAAGGGTCTGGCAGCAGCTCCTGGCCCGGCTGCACCAGGAGAGTATTTCATTTTTAGTGTACAGTGAGAGCTACAGTGAATTTACAGTGTGGGATTAATGGAATTAAATAAGTAGAAGGGAGTCTGAGGCCCTTAATTATTTATCTGCGGGCTGTGGCGGGCACTGCAGCTGTGTTGGAGCTCCTCCTGTGGGCCACCTTCCCACGCTGCAGCCTGTGGATGTGGGGTAAGATCCTGCCCTCGGATGGGGGGTACCCGTACCGGTACAAACAAGTGTGCTCACACACGCCACATCTCACACTTGCACTGTGGGATCCGGAAAGCCAAGCCCTGCCAGCCCCTTTGTTGCTATTAGCAAACACAGGACAGACTGCCTCCAGCCAGGGCTGGTTCCTGCTCCCTTGTGGCGTCTCCCATTTCTGGGCTAGATCCTGCACCACCTTCCCAGGGGTAAAATTTTCACTGTGGCCACTGCCCCTCATGCCCAGTCCCTTCGGCATGTCCCTCCAGTGGATGGCCCCGGGAGCAGAGCAGGCTGGAGGTGATGAGAGCCAGGCAGCATGGTGCTGCCCAGCACATTAGTTCCTGATAATCTTTAGGTTGTGCATGAGATTTGACTGTGCTCCTTCCTCCCAGTGTGCTGGGGAGGCTGCAGCCCCTTTCCCCACAGTTTCATATGAAGAGAAACACTGCTGGCCTGCCCAAACCCCGTGTTCACTTGCGTTTTCCTTTAAAGCTGCCGAAGACATTGCATCTCCCATGCCTGCAGCCACGGGGAGGCAGCTTAGGCATCCCTGGGGCCGCTGAGCCCAGGAGGTGCTGGACCAGGGTTCAGATAGCACCCAGGGAGCCACGTTATGGGTTTAATGGGCTAATCGGGAAGCTGCCTGGCAGGCATGCCGCGCTCACATTCCGGTAATAAGAATAATAAGGCTGAAGAGCTGCCAGCGATTGATTCAGGAGCATTATGTCCTCATTTGAGACGCAGTGCAGATTGACAGTGGTCAATGCCTGTGCTAATGGGGTTGATGTCGCAGGAGGCTGGGAAGCACTTGCAGCCCGAGCACCTTCCCCTCTCCGTGCCCTTGTGCACGGGCCGTGGCCACCCAGCTCCTTGGCTACCGCAGCCAGGGCCAGCCGGGCTGTCCCAGAGGTCTGCCTGCCAGAGGGATTTTGGAGCTGCACTAAGGAAGGGGAGTTGCAAACCCAAGGTAGACCGTATCTGGGAGACAAACTGGCACCCAGGGATGTTTTGAAGGCATTTGTAAAGTGCTCTCGAGTCTGTCGAGGAAAGAGCCTTTTTCCAGTCCCATTTCAACGGTCTGGCTCTGTCTGTATGTTGATGGCAGTAGCAGCAGGGATCCCTGAGCTGCTTTGGAGAATTGCTCCTTGTGCTTCCACGCTGGGAAGGAGGAATTTTACTAATTGGGCTTTTTCTTAATTTGCACTTGCTGTCTTACGCCTCCCCTGTCACTTTAAAGCAAAGCAAAACTAAAAGTCATGGTGCTTTTAAGTTTGTTCCTGGCTCATTTCCTTCCAATTTTCCAGCCCTTCTGCTTTCTAGGAAGAATGAGTTGAAAGTGTTACTCTGATCAAGTTTTGGGATGAAGCAGTGATTCTCATGAGTCTCAGAAAGGAACGAGAGGTCCCCGTGCCCAGGCAGCTGTGGAGCAAGGTGGGGAGACAAGGCAGTGCTGCCATAGTCAGGGGCTGCAGAGCATCGTACAGAGATGGGACAGGACTTGCCAACCACCACCCCGTGTAAGGGCTTCAACTGCTCTCCAAGCAGCCCATCATCCTCCCGTTTATTTACTCATTTGTTTGCCTTAAAGGGGGGAACAGGTGTACATTAATTCATCACCAGAGTTTAAATTAAATCATTTTACTTCTAAATGAGTCACTAATTTGCAGGAGTATTTAATTAGAGCCTCTTTGCACTCAGGTGCTGTATTACTTCTGACTTTCTCACCTGTTTGCCCTCTTAAGAGGCTGCTGATGATTAGATCATTTCTGCACATCGTCATTGCACATCAAAGCAATTAACCCTAATGGCAACACCTTGATGCTCCTCCTCTGTTCTGGGGGCTCTTGGCAGCCTTGTCTCCCCCAGGAAATAACCCCTTCCACTGCTGTGGCAGGACACAGACTTGCTGTGCAAAGCACACTGCGCCCCACAGCTTGGGCAGCCCTGCAGCCTTTTGGCAGTGACTTGCAGCATAGATTTAGTGCAAACAACTGCACTGAGGTCTCCCTGCAAAGGGAGGATTCGCTCCAGCACCCACCTGTGCCCAGCGCTGAGCGAGTGTTCACAGGGTGCGAGCAGGGCTTGTGCTTTCTTGTGTTGCTCCTCAGAGGCAAGAAAATGCTCACTCATACCCTCAGGGCCTGTCTTGGCTCCACCAGCATCTAGCCAGCTCTCTGCATGGGCTGTCTTTGCAGACTAAGGCCACCTTTTTGAAAAATAAGTGTTTATGTCTTTAATAGGCATTGGTAGATTTTCCTCCTTAGTTTGTCTGTGCTTCTCCTTCAGTGTGCTCCAGGTTGACTAGACTGGTATCAAAACCCCTCTCACTCATCTCTACTCCAAACAGAAAAGTCCTTACATGTTTTGTTCGTCTTACTTTTTCATGCCTTTGATCATTTCTATAGCCCCTCTCCAGCTCAGCCCACCATTAGGTGGGCAGCAGTCATCCCTGCCGCACAGATGAGGGAGGGGAGCATCCAAAGAGCTGATTCAGTGAGCAGCCTATCATGAAAAAAAAAAAAAAAAATACAGCTGCCTGAAGAAAATGAAGTGCCCCAGACAGCTGTGAGCTGTGCTGGGACATCTCTGTGCCTGGGCAGAGGAGCGTGCAGAAGCCGTGGCAGCCAGGCCAGTGGGTTTCCAGCCAGAAACAGTGCTCGCAGCCTCCACTCCCACCATCCCTGCTGCAGTGCCTCTGAGCGCTGCCGCTGCCTGCTTATTACGCTGATAATAGAAAATTGCAGGTTTTCTGTAGGAAATGTCTGTTTACATCCTACATTTCCCAAACTACCTATTAGCATCGCTGTGATGTCACATCCTCCTGTGCGTTTTCGTCACCGCTGGCCCCTCTGCCTGCTGGCAGCCTGCTGCTGCTGTGGGGAGGGTTGGTGGCGTGGGGATGGGCCACTGCTGCCTGGCCCAGCACCGGCCCGTGCCCTGTGCTCGCCACAAAGCCCTCAGCGCCGGAGCAACGATACGGGCAGTGCCCGTGCTCCGTACCCGAGCTGGGTACCCACACCTGCTGCCAGCTGCTTGGGAAGGGTCTGCTCAGCAGCACTGGAGAGTTAGGGGACAGCAGTGGGTGTCACCTTACGCACAGAGGGACGCCGAGGGCCGTCCAGGGCAGCCCAGTCAGGGAGCGGTGCTCAGCCTCTTGCTCACAGCTGATCCAGAGCTGACAGACTGGCGGGCGTTTTACTGCCTGAGAAACCTTCTGACATGGCTCTGTGCCAAGCGAGGAACGCGGATGCCTGCAGAGAGAATAACATGCAGTGCTTCCCCTGGCCTGTTTTGCTCATTATTTTTGCCTGTGGGCCAGCAAAGCTTCCAGGACCCTGAGCTGGAGCATGATTTTAAGAAGGCTTTGACTATGTTGGTAATTTTGGGGGGAGGGGGTTCATGGGATGACTGATTTCTGCTGTAGCTGCCTGCCCCGGGCTTGCCCAGGGCTGCATGTGCAGAGCAAGTCCCTGCACGAGGCAGCTGTCTTATCTGGGTGCCTCACATATCTCTCAGACAAAGAGGCCATCCCATCTCGGAATGGCTTTGGGAATGGCTCTTTTTCACCTTTTTTTGTGCTTGGACAAAGAGGAGAGGAAAAGCTTTGGGAGGGGGCTGCCTGGCCATGGAGGAGCTATGGACCAGCACAGGGCTTGTTGGAGAAGCATTGGGTGTGCGAGGCCAGGACACAGGTGGGGCTGGGATGTGTGCTTTCCAGGCAGTTGCACAGCATGCAGGCCTTTGGCCAAGATTTATAACCATGTCTCTTCTCCAGGTTTATAGTTCCTTGTCCCTCTATTAACTCAAACGAGAGATGTTTACATTGCATAAGTAGCTGGAGCAGTGGATAGTAACCTATCAATTTTCATGACTATTCCCTGGCAAAGCTCTTAGACTGTCTTGCAGGACACTGATACCCAAAGCTCCTGGGGCACAAGACACCCAGGGCTTGCTGTATTTCAGGAGACTGCAATTCAACAGCTAATAAAACCGCCAGGTCATGAACTGCGCAGTCCGGTCTCTGTGGAGTCCTGGCATAAGACCAAATTTCTGCTGATGGGTAGCTTCAGAGGAAAGGATGAGCACGCAGCGAGAGTGGAGGTGAAGGCTCATCTGCAGCAGGCTGCCCTAGCAAGGGGCTGCTTTGCCTGCAGGTCATGGGAGGCAGGTGCCACTGGGGAGTGGGTTTCGGTGTGGTCTGGCTTGACACTGCTGCTGGAGACACCCACGGAAGCTGCGTCTGGCCCGGGGAGAGACGTGTGGGGAGATGCAGATTTCCTGACTGAAACACACGTGTGCTGCAGCGTCCCGCTGTGCGGTAACCGTGCCTGACTCCCTCCCTCTCTTTCTCTCCCAAGTCCATTGATCCGGGGCAGCAGTTCACCTGGGAGAACTCCAACCTGGAAGTGAATAAACCGAAAAACCGCTATGCAAACGTGATCGCCTATGACCACTCACGTGTCATCCTGACCTCCATCGATGGTAAGAGTGACTCTGGAGTGGGCACCCCAGCAAACGGCTGAACCTGGCTGTAGCAGGGGACTGTCTTTTTCCCTGTTCTCAGTCGAGCAGGGGTGAACACTGAGAAACGTATCCAGCATCAGCATGAGCAAATGTGTATTATGGGTGGCAAGAAGAGAGGAAGGGCTCTGCAGAGCTGTCCCTGCTTTCCCAGTGTCCTCAGAGCAGTGTGCCCTGTCTGGTTGCTTCTTGCTACTGCTGGTGCCAGCAGAGATGTCTGTCCCAGCAGCCTCTCCTTGCTACTGGCCCCATTGTGTGACTTCAGCTGCCTTCCTCAGCACATGGTAGAACATGGCACTCCCAGCCCTACCACCCTCTGTCCCAATACAACTGCAGGGTTGGTATCTTCCTCTGGGACTTGTCAGTGTTTGCTCCCAAGTAAGTGCCCAGAGCTGTACAGGCTGAGGCATGCCCCTTCCCCTGGGACATCAAGCTCCATACATCCCTCTGCTCCATGGGAGATACATCACACCCTGGTGTTCACAGCACTGACCCCCATGGCTCCAAGAACCAGCCTCACATCTCTGAAGTCTGGGCTAATACATGGTTTTAGTGCCTGCTTTGCAGTCCCCTTGCACACAGAGGAGCTGGATCCCAGGTTCCGAAGCCCAGGCTCACTCATTCCCACTGTTTTATAAATCAGCACCCACCTCATCAGCCCACTCATGGGGGTTGAGGAAGATGCTGCTAATACAATGCACCTCTGCATGGGGAAGAGACTAGGGACTGGCTTTGTGTACAGGTGGCTCTGCAGTCATTAGAGTCCTTTTTCTTGGTATGGAAGACTCTTTTCTAATGCTAATGCACCAGTCCTCTGTGGAGGAGGAAGAGGGGTCCAAACGGTCTCTCACAGCAAAGCCTGTTCAGCAGCAGCTATGCAAAGGCCTGGCGTGCCTGATCGTGGGCAAACCCTGTGAGACAGCTGTGGGGTGAGCACATGAGGGAATCCCTGTTTTCCAGCCTGACTCAGTTGCTGTAAGTGGCGTCTGTGTCTTCCTGGGAACTGTTCCCACAGCGCCCTGCCAGGTCCCGGCTGCCCATGCCAAGGGAGCCGGGCGCTGCACTCCAGCTGCTGCTGCTCCCCCAGAGCCGCTGGCGCTTTGTTTCTGCTGGAGACTGCTGGGCCCTGCAGAAAATTCCTCAGGACAAAAGGGCAAGGGGGAGACCCCCAGCTTCATTTCCTTCATCTAATGAAATGCAGATACACTCTCCTTGGGAGACAAGGGGGTTCCTGCTGCTTTCCCTCCCTGCAGCCTGGGCAGCCCATGCTGAGCAGGGTTTGGAAACACAGCCCCAGGCCTCTGCTTTGCCACATTTATTTTAGTAACTGTGCGTTTGCATTTTAAAGGCCTTTACAAGAAAGTCCTTTCCTTAAAGTGGTGGGGGCAGAGTGGGGAGCTGGAGCAGCCTCTGCCAGCAAGCAGCAGAGAGGGGTCTCACACTGAGGAGGGTTTCAGTGGTGATGGGAGGAAGGTCTCTGGCTCCTCTGGGGTATTTGTCCCTGCAGGAGGGATGGGAGGACATCTGTGCCTGACATCCCCTGCTAACAGAGACAAGCTAATGAAGCAGCCTCATTTTTAAAAGGTGCTGTAGAACCATAACGAATTGCTGGTGAATTTAAGACAATTATTTCAATCAGTTGCTTGGGGCCAAATGAGCTCCTTAATATTCCTGCCTGTGAATTTCCCTTTGTGTGTGGGTGGCAGCTGTCTTTCTGCTTTGGTGCTGCCTGCTTGTTGCATTAATGTGGGGGTTACAAAGGGTTCTTCTTTATTCGGACACCATCCCTGTCCTGTGCAGGATCCCTGGGAGAGATTCTGGCATCATCACCCTGTGAAGAGCCTCGTGAACATGCCAGCCTCTTCCCCTGCCTGCAGGGCCCAGCAGAGCAATAGGCACTGGGTCGTCGGCTGCCCTTGGAGTAACTCTTTGCCCTCTTTCTCCCCAGGGGTCCCAGGCAGTGATTATATCAATGCCAATTACATCGATGGGTATCGGAAGCAGAACGCCTACATCGCCACACAGGGACCTCTGCCAGAAACCCTCAGTGACTTCTGGAGGATGGTGTGGGAACAGAGAACAGCAACTATAGTCATGATGACCAGGCTGGAGGAGAAGTCCCGGGTACAGTGTGTGCTTTCTCTCTTTTCTGGAGATGGTGGGGGGGCAGAAGAGAGGGATGGGAACACTTTACAGCATAAGGGTATCCAGGGAGAGGCAGGTCCAGTGGTGTGGCTCACTGGCTCACTGCTGCAGGCACCCCAGCAACAAGTGCCTTGTAAGCATATCGCTGTAGGGCAAAAGGGTGTCAAAACCTCCTGTCACTGTGCTTGCTTGTTAACCCCTGTCTTGCCTGCATGCACACCCATCCTTTCCCTGCCCACATCACTCACACCAAAGGGAGAAAGGAAAGCTCTGAGATGGGGAGTGTTGACAGTCGCTCAAAGCCTGGGGGCTGCATCCCAACAGCTGAGAAGCTGCAATGGGTAGGTGGTATCAGCAGCATCCTGCAGCCTGACAGGGCCTCATTGCAGTAACAAGACTAATTTGTGCCTTGTCCAATGACAACATGTATAAACGATCAGCTCATACTGCCAAGATTAGATATTCTGATGTAATAAATGCAAAGCTGCCTGCAAACCGTGGGGAAGGCGCGAGGTGGAGAGGAAGGAGCGGGAGCCATCGCTGCGGATGATGCTTGTGGTGTCTCGTGACAGAGGTTCTTACTCAGCCCCTGAAGCAGGAGTTCGTAAGCTGTGACCAAAGTGCTCCTGTGTCCAGATGCACCCTTCGGGCAAAGCCTGCCCAAGCAGGAGGCAGCTTCTGCCTCTTGTGATTCAGTTTGTTCCTAAAAGTAAAATTTTAGCGGTGAGCATTTGTACTTGCAGAATATTTTAGTGTTGCCATGCCAACGGCAGGAGAAGGGGCTGTGCGCTCAAGCTGTGAAGCACTGGTTATTTTTAGCCCAATAAGCTCGTTCTTAAGAAGCAGAAACTGTCAAGTTTGGGTTTAGTTAAAACTTTTGCCCGCATGTTCTCCCTCGGTTTCAAAGCTTTAGCACCGAAATGCTCACAGGGGTATCCTAGCCCACGCTGGCTGGGAGAATGCAGCTGGAAGAACGGATCACCGTGGCAAAACAGCTCTGCTTTTCATGCATGTACAAAAATAGGCTTGTTCATGGGCTTCCCCAGCTCTACAAATGCCCTACAGCCTGCAGGGAAGAATAGTGTTCCTTGGAGACAAGCTGCCTCTAGAGATCTGACCCCAGCTTTGCGCTGTGCTTCCCGCTGCGCAGCCCTGCCTGCTCTGTCCGATGGCTGCTGTCACCCACCCCAGCCCAAACAGGGAGGTGAATTAACCTGACCCGTCCTGTGGCACAGGGCTTGGCACATGGGCTAAGCAATATCAGAAGCTGCTGATCAACTTCTCTCTGCACCTGAGGGTTAAATGGGGACCTTTTAGTGCCTTCACATTTCAGTGATGGAGCGTATATTTGAAGCACAAGGAAAAGCCCTGTTAGGTTGCCAAGTAAACCCATACCCGGAGTCCTGACTCAACTTCTGAGCTGTTAGGTATGGGAAGGCACTCCAAGGTGCGTGTTTCTCGAAGATAACGGGTTTCCTTTGACCCTACAGGCACTTGTCTTTGCCTGAAACACCTGTGCTGCTGAGCCATGCGTTACCTTCCCCCAGCACACTCCCTGTCATGTCACCTTGCAGTATTGGTTTCTGTCACAAACACGGTGCATGTGGTCAGGTTTTCGGTGACAAGATGGGCACTGTGAATCCCTGTCATGGTCAGGAGGTGACCAGAGCCCTCGCAGAAGTTGCAGCCTGACCGGGCGTGCTGCCCAAGGGCTCTAGGCTGCCCGGACTGGACCCAGACCCCAGCATTCACTCCCCAACACTGCCTGCCCGTGCCCTGCTGGCTCTTCGGCACATCCCCAGCATGAATGAGAAATGGGCAGTTTTCTCAGGCGCTGCAGGAGAGGCAGATTGCCACGGGAGGCAGCGGGGAAGCCCAAGCACTCCTGAGTCGAACCAACCCTGCACAGCAAGGGCTTCCCTGGATGTGTTTGCTGGACCCTGTAGGTGTCTTGGGGAACCCCCTCTCAGGAGGGCCCTGGTAGGGAGCTGGGAGGAGAACTTGCAGGGGATTGTTTTCTCTGGGTTTTTTTGTTGGCTTCTCTAGCATCTTCCAAGGCAGGATGGCTTTCAGCCACCTTCCTGCCCTGCTTTTCCTCATGCCCCTGTGGTGATAACTAGAGCTCACTGAAGGAGCACACCTTTTTGGGACCAAGGAAGACCCTGGTCACTGCCCACTGCTCCCAGCTTTCAGCATGAGTCACAGTTTTACAGTTTACTCCACTCCAGAGCCTTCAAGCATCATCTGGTGCAACCCCTTGGGTCCTTGCAGCATTGCTGCCTGCTGATGCTCACACTGCTGTGGGACAGCGCTGCTCCAGGCAGTCACAGCGTTACCCACGGGTGACCTTGCTTGAAAGTCCCCTTGCCCAGGGGCTTCAGTGCAGGCACAGGACTGTCTCTCCAGCTGCAGAGCCTGGGGTGGGCAGCAGGACCTCGTGGCGAGATGCCCAGCCAAGAGCAGGCTCTGCCACCTTCCCAGGCGAGCTCCCCGAGTCCCCTCGGCAGTGCTGTGTGTAGATAAGACAACCGGGACCAACAGCAGCTTTGCAGCCCTGTAGGGGTGACACTGCTTTAAAGGGCTCCTGAGCTGCAGGGGGAGAAAAATCTTTAAAGAGCATCAGCTTTTATGGTCTGCAATTTCATCTGGCTTGATGGTCCAAATCATCCTCCCTTTTTCATGTTTTCACAAAGCGAGAGGCACATAAAGGATAGAAATGGCTGGATTGTGCAATTTAGCTGCCTTCAAAGCTTTACAATCAGTTTCAGAATCATTTTGTGGCAGTTCAGAAACACACATTGTAGATTAGCTTTCCCAAAGCTGCGAGCATGGCGTGTCCCAGCCTGGGTGTGTTGCACAAGAGAGGTATTAAAGCAGGATTTCTCCTACCCTGGGCTATCCCCAAGAGCCCAGCAGAGCAGGGTCTCCCAGAGCAGCGCCGTAGCTCGTTCAGTCCCAGCCCAAAGCATCAAGCAGCCATCCCTGGGGTGTGATATCCCCTGGCACTTCGTCTCCCCAGGCAGGGGTGCAAAGAGGCTGGTGCTCAAGGGCTCCAGGGAAGAAGGGCCTGGCAGCCACGTCCCACTCCAGCCCTCTCCCTGGCAGCAATGCCATCTGGCGCTTGCGGGCGGCGCTGGGAGCAGAGCACAGCTCTCAATCTGAGGAGAGGTGCCCGGCTGCTCTTGGGCATCAAAGGGGAGGGACAGGAACCACTCAGCAAAGCTTCAATAAACGGCTGTTCAGGACATTACTGTGCTCCTTAAGTTAATGAGAAGCAAGCACTGCCAGAAGAAAGCATCTCTTATCTGCTTTAGTGCCACAGTGCATCGGCTTCAGCATAAAATTTACAGAGCTTGAAAATGGGGCATAAACATTATGGGTAAATTTGGCAGAAAATGTGACTGACTCTTATCTGGTCATGAATAAATAATTTTCAATTACCAGCCCAGGCGCTGCTATTATGCCGCACAGGGAACTCCTCCGAAGTTTGTTTTGTGCTTGAGCACACACGGCCCTGGAGCATGTGGGTGGCAGGAGGGGACTGCTGTCCCCGTGGGGTGGGCTCAGGCACGGGGACATGCTGCGCTGCTCCCCTGCAGTGTCCCCTGCAAACCACACCAAGGGAGACACAGCAAGCGGCTGTCCCCAGCATTTGCAGGATGCCATTCTGTCCTCCCCTCACCTCCTTCAGAGAGGGGTCACATCATCCCCGCGCCAGTCAAGGCAAACTCGGGCGGCCAGAGAAGGATCTGCTGCCCACTTGCGAGGACAGGATCAGTTTAGCTGGGAAATAAGGTTTTGTGACCTCCGAGTTGTTCGCTCTGCAGCTAGTCAGCATAAAATAATGGGCTGCTCTGTGCCAAGCGAGGAAGAGAAATCTTCTGAGATTTGTGCAGGGTTTGCCATGCTGGGAACACGGATCTGAGGCAGCGTAGCAGCCTGAACGGCAGGAGACCCTGGGCAGGAGGCAGTGGAGCTGCTCTGTGCGTGCAGGCGCCTGCGGTACTCCATTGGGCAGCCTTGCTCCAGGCACCTCGGCCAGAGCAGGACTTCAGGACTTACTAAGAGCAGACCCAAAAAAAAAAAAAAAAAAAACAAAAAAACAAACAAACCCAGGACAGATGCATCCCTCTGTCCCCAGGCTGCCACACTCCAGCAGCCAGAGTGCAGGATGAGGGCTCTTAAGTGCTCACAAGCCCCACCCTGCTTAAACTGTCTTCATTTAAAAGGCCGAACTTCATTGATTTCTAATTAAGCCTGTTGTTTCCCTTCCCACACATTCCTCTGTAAACACCCTCAGCTAATAATTAAGTTTACTATTCCTTGACAAGCACAGATGATCTTCCATTCACTCCTCTCTCCTAGGGCGGGAAACCATTTTCGGTGCAGTGCACATGGGTGGGAATGAAGTCTTCCTCCTGTCAGCCAGGCACTGTGGCTCCACAGAGCGGGGGAGCCGGGTGCCAGATGAAGTAGAGATGCTCAGGGTGCCAAATTAAATAGGGAGCTCCAGGCTGGAGAGAGCAAAACCAGAGTAGTTTGCAAATACTGAGCTGTGAATAGGAGGAAGAGGGCATCAGCAGGTGGGCAGGGAGGGATGCACAGGGAGATGAAGGGGGCAGAGGGATGGGGCCCTGGGGATGTGTTAGGGCTCTCTGCCAAGTGGGCTGTAGCAGGAGCCATGACCAGTAGCTCAAAGTGCTCTGGCTGCAGAGTTGGGAGGGGGAGATAAAGGATGCTGCAGGACAGGGGGGTCTCTAGGGAGCATTGATGTTTTTGTGATGGGACAATGCTGCCTGCAGGAAGGAGCTGAAGGGGTGGTTTGGCCACAGTCTGTGTCTTCTCGCAGAGGGATAACAAGTTGTGTCTGTGTCTGAGCTGGCATCTGTGCCTTGCTGCAGAGCAGTTTTTGAAACACCTGGGAGATGGAGATTTCCAGGGATGCACCACTTGCCAGAAGGGCATGTTGGCGTCTCTCAGGGATGCTTGATGCGTGTGAGCCTACAGCAATGCAGAAAGGGTGGCAGGGTCAGCCCTGTGGGCACAGCATCCAGGCTGGGGGCCTGGCAGGGGCTGTGCCCCATCTTTCACCAGGGTGGTTTGCTGCCTGGGGGGTCACACTGGCAGGGGCACCCTGGGGACTACGGATATTACGAGGAAAGGTAATGCCCGTCGTACTGTTGGGTACCATGCTGGACACAGCTGTGTCTTGTCTCAGCTTGGTGCTGTGTGTCCAGGGCATTGGGCTGGGATTGCCAGGAGCTGGTGGGAATACAGGCTGCATTTCCCTCACCTCAGCTGCCCTTCGAGCAGAGCCTTCCCCAGAGGAACCACCACTTCCCCTGCCCTGCTTCACCAGCTCTCCTCTCACCAACCCGCAGCTGCTGACCTTCTCTCCATCCAGGCAGAGCTCAGGCAGGGGGATGCTGCAAGCACAGCCCCGAAGACCCTCATCTTCCCAAACAGGAGGCAGAGAAGAAAAATTACAGCAGGCACAAATCACTGTTAGCAGTTGCTGCACACCACCTTCATACCTGGTCCCGCTCTTGCTGCTGTGTCTGGTGGCCTGGCCCCCTTCGCCCCTTCCCACCAGTGGCTCCGGGGAAAAAAAAAATACAAATTCTTAATATATTCTTAATGTGAAATCTTGTGGAAAGGAGCCCAGGGTGTGCTGACTTTCTGCTAGGGATTGGGACGCTCAGGGAGAAGGAAATCTGGATGTTTGGAGCTCCCCTGCACAGAGACTCTTTTCTGTCTTTACTCTTTGAAGGGCAGAGCCCTTCTTCACCTCAAATGCCCCAGCCAGCAGCCAAGCCCTGACCCCTTATCCTCTCCTCCCTGCAGGTTAAGTGTGACCAGTACTGGCCGAGCCGGGGTACAGAAACCTATGGGATGATCCAGGTGACCCTGTTGGACACAGTCGAGCTGGCAACCTACACCGTCCGCACCTTTGCACTGTACAAGGTATGGCACTGGCTGGGCTGTTCCTGCTCCAGGTCATGCAGAGCTGCTCCCCGGTGCTGCTCAGCCCACAGGCAGAGGCCGCCGGCCGTGCCTGGCTTGGTCCACACGTGGGCCGTTTCTCACAGCTGGGCTGGAGTGGGAGACTGGCTGCAGGTTGTGCATCTGGCCACCACTGGATTTCGGCCAGGATACCCGATGCTCTCCTCTATACATTCAGACCTTGTGACGGGCCCCAGAGCAGGGGCCGTGTTTGCCTCCAGTGAGTGTACATGTAGCAGCTGTCCTCCCATTAGAGGGACAACATGGGAAGCAGTGAAATTATAGTACTCCTGTCACTAATAATGCAAATGGAGGGGGCGTGCTGACGTGTGTGTGTGCCCTTCTCTCCTGCCTGCTGCGTACCTCATTAGTGTTTGGAAATCCCTGGGGGCAGTGCTAGCAGCAGCGTGTCACGGCAATGCAAACAGGCTTTGCAGCCAGCAGCCTCTGTGCGTGACTGAGCCTGAGCCACACCGGCAGCGAGCACAGCAGTGCGCGCTGGGGACACGCTGCTGCCCCAGGATGGCATCCTGCCCCCAGCAGTCACTCAGCCAGTCCTACCTCATTGCTGCATAGATCACTCAGCCCTGAGGAGACACCAGGCAGGAGCGGGGCAGTCTCTGCAGACATGGGCTGATCAGCCATCCCAGAGACACCCGTGATGTAGAGAGCGGGGAGGGAACTGGTGGCTCTGGCCTTTCCATGCTCTGTGCCCGTTCTTCCCTGAACGTGCAGTGGGTACATGGGTAGTGACCCCTTGCTGTGCAGAAAGGAGTCCTTCACCTTCCCTTCAGTCTGCTCCACTCCCACAGAGCTGCTCTGCTCTCTGTATCAGCTGGCTTTCCACAGAGCATCTATATGTACAGAAGCGTTGCAGGAAGCCTATATTTTTGCCTCCAGATTTGCAGTTGCAAAAGCCCAATACGTGCATGATCCTGCACAGCATTACCTGCCTGTTGTTACTCAGATATCTGGGTACCTTGTTAGCCCATCAGTGAGTTCCTGTCCCATGATGAGACTGTTCTCATGCAAAACAACTCCTCTTTGTCTTCAACAGAATGGCTCCAGTGAGAAGCGAGAGCTACGACAGTTCCAGTTCATGGCTTGGCCGGATCACGGCGTACCAGAATACCCCACCCCAATCCTAGCTTTCCTGCGGCGGGTCAAGGCCTGTAACCCACCAGATGCTGGGCCCATGGTTGTCCATTGCAGGTAGGACTGTGTGTTTGCCAAGCTGCACCTGGGCTTGTGCCTTCTGGCTGCAGGAGCTTTAACCTGTCCAGCTAAAAGTGAAGTCTCCTATGGCTGCATGGAAGGTTTTGTGGTGGCATAACCTGAACTGCATGCTGGGGCTGGGAACAGGGCAGCAACCAGCAGCAGTAATGCAGTGGTGACGTTTGTACTGCGACTGCTCTGTCAGATTAAACAGCACTGCTGCATGGAGAGCCTCAGAAAAGACTTTTTCCTGCAAAACTGCAAGTACCATTTAAAAATGAAGGGATATATGCCCACCATAAGTAGGTGGTACCTTTCAGAGGCACATCAGTGACAGACACGCATGCAGTGGCCTCTACATTCTTACGTACTATTTACAATAGAACTCTTTCTCAGGGTAGAAAGGCAGCTCTTTAAGCAAAATATTAGTCTACTAAGGCTCAGCATCTTATCCAGGCAAGATTTATCTATACCAGCCGAGTAGGGACTATTACTGAACAAACCACTCCATCATTGCTGTACCAGCATACGCCTTACCAGCGGTGTTTAATGCTCTTCTTTCATGCTCTGTTTCAGATGGGAGTGGGGTATAATTAACACACAAACAAGCTGTATTAAAGCCCTGTTAAGGAACTGACTTGCACCATAAATGAGGAAATGTCTAGCTCCCTATCTCTGCCTGTGTTTACATGTCATGACAGCACGTCTCGTTTTCAGGGTGCTCTCAGGGTGAGTAGTTTGGGGATTGCTGCTGCCCTTCCAACAGACATGGAGAGGTATCCAGTGCTTGAGCAAAGGGCTCAGCATAGGCATGTGTGACCTGACCTTTCTTCTGTCCCCCCTCGGGCTGGCTGTCCTCGTTTTATGGGTTAGGAAACAGTGACCCAGGTAAGGGCACAAGCAGGCTTGAAATTACGGGCTTCACTGGTGCCAGGGCACAGCCTGGCCCTCAGGTCTTTCAACTTCATGCACAGGTACGCTGTCACACTCCTGCCTGTTAAATACATTTCTCCTTCCCTTGTGGAGGTGCTGCCAGCCACCGCAGGGACCAACAGAGTGACACCACATCCCTTCTGCTCCATCAGTGAAAGGGAGACAGCAAGGGCTGAGTAGCCTCCCACATTCTCCAGTGCCTCGGTCCTCCTGGCACCTCTTGGTTGGGGCTCAGCTCGTTAGCCCTCAGTGTGGGGAGCAGCCTTTACTCCCCTTTTGCGTGCTCTAGGTCCAGGTGCTCTCTCAAGCAAGAGCAGAGCTTGCGTGGCATCTGTAGGAGACAGTGTCATCTCAGGCCACGTGCTTTGTTCCCACAGTGCTGGCGTGGGCCGAACTGGTTGCTTCATTGTCATCGATGCCATGCTGGAGCGGATGAAGCATGAGAAGACCGTGGACATCTACGGCCACGTCACGTGCATGCGCTCTCAGCGCAACTACATGGTTCAGACAGAGGACCAGTACATCTTCATCCACGAGGCCTTGCTGGAGGCAGCCACGTGTGGCAATACTGAGGTGCCCGCACGCAACCTCTTTGCTCACATCCAGAAGCTGACCCAGGTGCCACCAGGCGAGAGCGTTACTGCAATGGAGCTGGAATTCAAGGTTGGTGGCAGAGCCCCAGCACCCCGCTTCCCCAGCACTCTGTCTCTGCTCACACAGCTCCACCGGGCCGCTCGTCCAGGGGCTGGGAGGGGAGAGCTGTGGATCGTTACAGGCAGTTATTCTTTTGTGTGTTTCTAAACCACGTAGGCAGTGATTTAAAATACATTTGAATTGTAAAGCTTGTGTCGGCCATGCTCCCCCCTGGATTGGCAGCTTCTGGGGAGGATATAAAAGGCAGATGGATGCGCAGTTCTCAGTAGCACGTTCTGCTCTAGGTTCACTGTGCGGCAGGAGCTGCATCTGAAATCAGATGCAGATCGTGTTAGTGATAATTGATGTTACTGTGAACAACTTGTCTGGAAACGGCTCCAATTTAAATATGTGAGATGTTTCTAGTCTCATTTCTTCAATGCTGAGCTCTGTTATCTTTTAACCACCTCGACACCAAGCCTCGGTGTCTAGAATTGGTGAAGGCAGTATTTTAAGGCACACTATTTTTAAGAAGAAAAGCTCACATTTTGCTATCTGTATCTGTGAATGCTAACTGCAGATATTTATTACAGTTTTGGAGATGAAAGTGAGCTCTGGTAAGCACCCATATTCTCAGATGAGGTGCATTAGTCCAGTGAACTCATGGAGGGGATTATAGCTCGTGCAGGGAGGCAGCAGACCATACAGGCTGTGAAATGAACTGCAGCAATACAGCTTCACTTTGGGGATTCCCTCCAAGCGACAAAGGAGCCAGAGAGGCAAAATACTGACTTTCTGGATAAACTCTGAATAGCTGAGCAGCTCTGTCCTGTGGTTACCCGAGATGCTGGTGTCCTGGGCTTGGGACGGTAGAACATGCTGCATTAGTATCTCATGGCGACACCTGCCCTGAGAAACCCCTCAAGAGAGCCACAGAATTAGGCTCAACTGTAGCAACTGTTTTAAAGGCAAATATTTGCTGTTTCTCCAAGCATCTCTTTAGAACAGTAATAGAACCATGCCCTGGCAGCATCTACTGTGTGGGAAACTGTGGGGAGCAGGATATGGGAGCGCCTCACATGGCTGCATCACTCCCCAGAGAGCAACCCTGTCCTTCTGCAGGGAGCCTCTGCCAAGGACCAGCTGCCACATATAGAGAGAATGGTGGCTCTGGAGATGCTGGAGAGTCTTTTGGGGAACAGGGGGGAAAAAAAAAAAAAAAAAAAAAAGAAGAAAGAAAGGAAAAATTAAAAAAAAAAAAAGAGGGACTTCTGTTTGAATGTCTCTGCCAGCAGACTGAAGTGACACATTTACCATGACTCCAGTTTACAGGGCTCAAAGAGAACTAGAAAATGTCTCACAGTAACTGAAAATAGACCTTCTTTACCTAAAACTGTCACAATTCTCACATTTTTCTTGGGTCCTTCTGGACTGAGAAATAAATAGCAAGACATTGTTGGAAGATGGAAGGCTCTCCTTCCCTGACACTGCCAGGCCTGTGTCCCTGGTTCAGCAAGGCACAAAGCTTCATGTCCTGGCCCTTTGTCAGTCAGAGAGGTGCTGTGGGTCTCCACTCCACTCCATGTGGCTCTGGGGCTGTGCCAGCGGGGCGTGCAGGTGGGACTGTGTCACCCACAGCTGTGCACTAAAAGCCAGCAGCGAGGCCATGCCGTGCCTAGGTGTGCAACGCCATGGCAGAGGTGCCGACACGGTACTGAAAACCAGACTGATCACTGTGAAATAGAGCAGCCGGGTGCAGCTTCCTCATAACATGGTGGCAGACCTGGTCTGGAAAGACCTGGTCCCCAGCGGCTGTCCCTGGGTCAGAGGAGGGAGCGTGGCTGCGTGCCCGGAGGGACTCCTTTGCCCCGAGACTGCTGCATCCCCAGCACGGGTCTGACACGTCTCCTCCTCTTTCAGCTGCTGGCCAACTCTAAAGCACATACCTCACGTTTCATCAGTGCCAACCTCCCGTGCAACAAATTCAAGAACCGCCTGGTGAACATCATGCCATACGAGCTGACAAGAGTCTGTCTGCAGCCCATCCGGGGTGTCGAGGGCTCCGATTACATCAATGCCAGCTTCATAGATGGGTACAGGTAAGAGCCACCTGAGGTGCCTGGGCCAGCCTGTCCTGCCTGCTTGGGAACCTGGGCAGAGCTGCCTTCTTCTCTTTCCCAAGGACTGGTCCTGGCTGCCTAGAGGTGGGCTGGGGATCACTTTGTTGCGTTTTATCTGTTTCCATCTTCTCAGATGCTCCAATGCATATAGTTACAATATGTGAAGACTGCTAGTGAGCGAGCGCTGCCAGGCTGGCTTGTATTGCTGTAGACAGATGCCCCCATGGCTGGGGTGGGAGCCTGGGCTGGCTCCTGTGGAGTTTTATAGGATCATCTGATAGGCATCCCTGGGCATGTGTTATAACTACAGCTTCTAACACAAACCTGCCCCCCCTCGCTAGCGTAGCAACCAGAGGAAGAAGTGTGCTTGCACTGCATGCCTGATCCAGGCAGCAGGCTCATTGTCCCACATCTTGATTTTGGGTGGAGTCTGTGGATCCTCAGGCAGGGCTGGTGCTGGATACGGGGAAGCCCATCACTATGTTCTGCTCCCCAGGATACCTTTTAGAAAGCACAAATTGAGATTTAGTGGGGCAGTAATACTTATGGTTCCTGTATCTAATTGCTGGTGTCGCATTCTCAGATGCTAAGTGCCAGGAGAGGAGAATGCAGGGAAACAGCCCAGTGGCCACATCTCCTTCCCAGTCAATCCCCAGACGTTAATCCAATCCAAATCCCAACAGGACACATACAAGGCTCTTTCCTGTCATCTCTCTGTGCACCATTGCAGTGGGGTCACCCAGTGCAGGAGTGGGGGGCATATGATGGATGTGGCACAGTCCCCCTCCAGCTTGGCTCTGCCCAAATGCTTCTTACGGGCTGGGGACCTCCCAGGAGCAACGGGCACTGCCAAAGGGAACAGATGTTGGTGCAGGCAGGCCAGCAGCTCTGTGCCTCCAGCCCTGCTCCAGCAGCTGAGCCCAGGAAGGGTTCCCAGCGGGAAGAGCTCTGTGGAGGCCAGAGTGGGCAGGGAGCAGAACGGGAGCAACCCTGGGAGCATCCCAACCCCACAGAACTGCAGTGAGCCAGGCTCCCTCGGGGTGGGACAGAGAAATGGGGGAGGATGAAGGGGCTGGAGAAGAGCTGTCGCAGAGCAGCCTCCGCTCCCTCCTGCCTGTGTGGCTCCGAGCCGTCCAGCCCCGCGCCCGCCCCGGCAGCCCGGTGCCTGACAGGAGGCTGCAGCCACAGCACCCTGGCTCCAGAGTTGATTAAGAGCGATGCTGGCAAGAGCAATGCTGGTTAAGAGCACCACCCTCGGTGGTGCTATGGAGGGAGGGCTGCCAGCACGGCAGGTGGTACCACTTCACATGCTACCTACCCCATCCCCGAAGAGCACTGTTATCTCTTCCCGTCTATTCCTTTGAACCGAGCTATCTTCTCGGTATTATCTAACAAGATCAGCTGGCCCAAGGTCCTGCAGACATCACTGATGCTGCATCTTTATTAGCTCTTTTGTTTCATTCTGCACCCCCACTCCCTGCTTTTTATGATGTCTTACAAATCCACCTTGAAGCAGCCCCTGTCTTCATCCTGCACATTACAGCTGTCCTGCAGCACGTTCATTAATTTTTAGCGCTGGCGGAGAGATGAAATGCTGGATGGGAGGATGCTGCCCTCCTCCTGCAGGCTCCGGCGCCCCGCACTGGTGAAGCCAGCCCTGCACTGGTGGAGCCAGACGCGTCTCTCGCAGGCGGCATGGCACGGCACACCAAAAAAAACAACACGCCGGAGCTGGCCCCTCTCAGGGTCCGAAGCACCAAGCGTGCTTTCTCCAGGGCAGGGGCCAGGCTGGGGCAGGTCAAGCTCTGCTTTTGCAGGGGAGCTTTTGAGCAATGCTCTGGTTTGCAGGGGAACCGAGGACAAATTTTGAAGCTTCAGAAAAGCTGGCAAAATAGTATTCGTGGTTTCCACACTGCCCTAGTTACTAGCTGGCATGTGTGATCCAGGTGTCCTGAATCAGTTGCTCTGTGTCTTCCCATGCAAACGGTGGGCGCTGCAGAGAATAAAAGTGCAGGAACCCAGGGGTGCTGCTGGGATCGTCCCCAAGCGAGCCTCTCCGTCCAGCCTGGATGGGTGCTGGCAGCCTGCTCACGTGGGCCTGGGTGCCGAGAAGGCTCTCAGCCCAGCAGCACTAGGGACACTGTCACCCCAGCAAGGACTACCAGCCTTTCTGCATCCTGCACCCGGTGGTGCTCGCTGCATCTGTGGGGAGCACTTAGAAGACACATGCTGGGGCAGGCTCATCCCTCCCTCCGAGTCCGTGGCGAGTCCTAGAGACCTGCTCCCTGCTGCACAGGGCCCCTGCCTCCAGCTCTCCCAGCCCGCCGGCCCCTCTCTGCTGCCCATCTCCCGGGAACTGGTCTGAGCACCATTATGTTTGTCGCAGGCAGCAGAAGGCCTACATCGCCACGCAGGGACCGCTGGCCGAGACCACGGAGGACTTCTGGCGGATGCTGTGGGAGCACAACTCCACCATCGTGGTGATGTTGACAAAGCTGCGCGAGATGGGCCGGGTACGAATCCAGCTGGGGGGGAAAAGGGGGCTGTGTGGCTGCTGTCTGTGGGCACGACCTCTCAGCTCACCCCAGCCTGTCCCCAGCACCAGCTGCTGTGGGCCAGCCTCCCACTGGCGTGTCCTGTGGCTGACCCAGTGGCCCCAGAGCCACATATGCTCCCAGGGAGTGGGAGGGAGGAGCAGCAGCTTGTCGGTGCTCATGTCTTACCATGCTCCTCATCCACAGGAGAAGTGCCACCAGTACTGGCCCGCAGAGCGCTCTGCCCGGTACCAGTACTTTGTGGTGGACCCCATGGCAGAGTACAACATGCCGCAGTACATCCTCCGGGAGTTCAAGGTGACAGATGCCAGGGTGAGTGTAACTGCTGGCTCCCCAGCTCCCCTGCCTCCTGTGCCCCACCTCTGTCCTGCCCAAGCCAGGGAAGGGAGTGTGCAGCAGCTCCTGGAGGAACTGGAAAGCAAGGTGTTGCCTTGCCCTGCAGGCAGAAAGGGCTGCTGCCCCCCACCTGCTGCTCCTCTCACCACAAGATCCTTCCTTGCCAGCTGTGTCAGCCCCAGTGGGCAGCTCAGGGATCCCTGTCAGCACCAGACCCCACCTTGCCTGTGCTATGCACTTGGGCAAGCCTTTAACACAGGCTCCCCCGCACCTGGAGTCTCTGTGTGCAGCATCTGACTGGGCACAGCACCCCTGTGTGACAGTAAATGTGGTCCCAGTGTGGAGCCAGGCCCTAAAGAGGACCAGGGCACTGACCCAAGAGACCCTGCAGGGGCCCAAAGATCTGCCTGGGCTCATCCATGGCCAGTACACCCTCTCGCCTGGCCTGGGCCAGGGTGTCTGAGAGCAGGTCAGCAGCACTGGTGCTGAGGGGAGCGAGATCTGCCCCTCTTGCTGTCTCCTCACCCACAGTTTACATCTAACACCCCTGTCCTTGCAGGACGGCCAGTCACGGACCATCCGCCAGTTCCAGTTCACAGACTGGCCTGAGCAGGGAGTGCCAAAGACGGGAGAGGGTTTCATCGATTTCATCGGGCAGGTGCACAAGACCAAGGAGCAGTTTGGGCAGGACGGGCCCATCACCGTGCACTGCAGGTGAGTGGGGACAGATCAGCACCCACCTCTGCCTTCACCAGCCCTTGGAGATGTCCCCTCCCTCGCTCACCCTGGCAGCTGCCAGCTCCGCTGCACCGCGTGCCCCTCCTGCATACCACTGGCAAGAGGCAGGCAGGGGACGAGGAGGTGGCAATATCCATGGGTGCCATTGGCAGCTTCTGCCAGGTGACTGGGTTAACCCAGTGCCCTGGTGGTACCGGTTTGTAGCTCCTTGGAAGTATGCTTGGGCAGGACAGGGTGCCACGGCAGCTTGGCCCAGAGGCAAGGCAGGGTCTGCAGGCGCCGTGGGGCTGAGGGGGCACCTCTGGCTGGCAGTGTCCCTGTGGCCTCTCCTGGCTCCACTAAGCACGTCCCCGTGCTCCACGAGCTTGCACCGCTCGTACGAGCTCTGCAGAGCCTCCCTGGGGCTGCCGGGTCTCTAACAGCACCTCTCGCTCCCTCTGCACAGCGCTGGGGTTGGGCGCACAGGCGTGTTCATCACGCTCAGCATCGTGCTGGAGAGGATGCGCTACGAGGGGGTGGTGGACATGTTCCAGACGGTGAAGACCTTGAGGACGCAGCGGCCAGCCATGGTACAGACAGAGGTGAGTGTCCCCTCCTCCCCGCAGGGGTGGGAGATCTGTGGGAGAAGGGAGGGGAGCCGGCATCCCTGGATGTGCAACCCTGCTGCCCGGTGTCCTCGGGTCCCCGCTTCTCACTCTCCCCTCCTTGCTGCCTTTCAGGACCAGTACCAGCTGTGCTACAGAGCGGCACTGGAGTATCTCGGCAGCTTCGACCACTATGCAACGTAACTAGTGCTTTCCTCCAGTCGCGGTGGGGATGTCTAGGAGTGGAGACGGGTTCCTCTGAGCCAGAGCCGCCCATTCCTCAGTCCTTCTGTACAGAGGGAGGTGCTGCCCAGGCAGCAGACCTCCATGCCAACCAGTTCTGACCACGGCATTTAGGAACTTCGCCCCAGCGCCAAACGAGGGAATCCGACTCCAAAAGCATTTCCAGTCTCTGGCTGAATTTCTGCTCATGTGCATCTCTCGCCCTCTCTCACGCGACTGCATTTCACAGCGAGGCTTTAGGTGGGTGGAATGGGATCTTTTTTTTAAACATGTAAAATAGTTACTAGTGTTTTTTATAATCTCCTCTCTCCTTGTTTTTTATTTTTTGCAAGTCTTAATGTTTTGCCCAGGCAGAACTGGACCCGCCAAACATTTGGGAATTGGGTTTTTTTTTTAATTTCCTTTTGCTTTTACATTTTTCACTGCCCTGTGTTTATTTCAGCCCAGTCACTGCTGGTTCTGCCCATTTTAGTGCAGCTTCCTTGGTAATTTGCAGCAGCTGGCTTGTGGTTCCTGCCCGGCTCCATTCCCTGTAGACTGCTTTTTAATCCTCTGTAGAATATGAAATTTCATGGAACTGGACCTAAGCTACCAATTATTTTTTTAGCCTTTCCCTCCCCCCCATTATTTCCTGAGTAGGTTTGGGTTTGGGAGGGCTTGTGGGGTCGCCGGAGAAGCGGTCCCCTTTGTCAGCTGGAAACCGTTCAGTCCTATTACAATGCGTGTTAAACCAATCCAGTGACCGTGTGTATTGGCAGATCCCGGTATGACGTGAGTTGTCATCGCCTTGTTTGTGAGAGACCCAAAATCCCAGGCTCCGGGCTTTGGAGCCCCTTTTTGTGTGTCTCGCTGGGAAGGGGGCGGGAGAAGCGAGGGGGTCCCACACTTCCCCGGGGAGGGGATGGAGAGAGCGAGACACGGCCCCTTTTGTTAATCCCGCGGTTCCATGTGTGCAAGCGCCATTCTGTCACCTCTCACCAGTGAAGTGCATCAGAGCATTTACAACGGCGAGGAGCACAAGCCCAGCCGTCCCCCGAACGGAGCCGGGCCGGCTCTCTTTGGAAAGCAGGGTACTGCAGGGAAGGGGAGGGAAGTACACATGGCTTCAGAGGTTGGGTGTATCTATAATTTCTGCTATCCTGCAAATGTTAAAAGTCACTAGAATATTGTACTTTCCGCTACTTCAGGACGTTCTAATGAACCAATGTGGCAAGACTACTGGACTTAATTTAATGGTACTATATATTAATACTCCTTATTATATCACGCTTGCACTGAAGACAGGGAGTATGCAGCCCTCTTTTGAGTGCATTGAGTTATGAATAAAAGGTGGTGGAAGGGTATCTAATTGTATTATCACATGTATTCCGAATGTTAAGAATCCAAGCTACGTTGAAATCAGCAATCCAGGGTTGGTAATGTTGGAGGACACATTCATTTTTACCTTGTGGATGCATAGTGCTGTAGGGGTCACTGTTGTATACAGTCTGTTTTCTATTTGTTAATAAAAAAAAAAAAATCTACAGCATCATTGCATAATTCTTGATGTTAATAAATTTGAATAATCGGGTTTCATACAAGCTGGCTTTGCTGTCTGTTTATTCAGCAATAAGCAGAGGCCGTAGGGGATGCTCCCCAGCCTGCTGCCAGAGAAGTCCTTCCCCATGGGCAAATCCCAGCCATGAGTGCCCCACACTTCCCGCAGGGACCCTGTGCTGGCAGGGAGCTCGGAGACCCTTTGTGACAACCCCTTTGTGCATGCATGTGCTCACCTCCTGCCCACCCGCAGCCGTACCGGGGTGTACCAAGACTCCTCTGTTCCTGGCGCCTCCAGGAATGGCTCCTGCCGAGCCTGTATTTGCAGCCATGGCCTTCTGGGTTGCTTCCACTTCCCAAAGAATGGATCATTCCCAGCAGGAGGATGCCAGTAGCCATTTTCTGCCCAGGCCATGCTCTGCACAAGCTGTCCCAGTGGTGGCTGGGGCCTGAGACCTGCCCTCCCCACCTGCTCTAGTGCCAGTTACTAATACTCAGAGAAACCCAGAAGGTAACAGGATGCAGCCCTGGGGTGATGCTGAGCTTTGCTGGAGGTACATTTACCTGCACCTCCTTCCCTGCCAGCATGCTGGCTGCAGGACCAGGCTGGACTGTGCTTGTGGGTTTGCAGGAAAGAGGGATTGGGGGCAGTGGGTTTGGTGGCAGTGTCACTCCTGGCTGAGGCTGCGATGTTGCCAGCCTCCTGGGATGCGGCAGGAACGCTGTTCTGCAGCACTGAGCACAGTTGTGTATGCAAAGTTACTGCTCAGAACGAAAATGGTCGTCTGGCCCCTAACTCCGGAGCAGCACCCCAGCATGCTCAGGTGTGAAACCCCTGCCAAGGCATGCGGCTGCGCCTGCGCTGCGTGGGCCAGCCAGCCCCAGCCCTGCAAACCCCCGTGTCAGTGCTGGCTCCTAGAGAGAGTAGCACCTGCAAACAGCGCAAGTGTGCAAGGGAACAGACAGTGCAAGGGGCAGAACCACCCCGTGGCCTGTCCATCCTTCCTGAAGAAGCCAAGTCTGCTCTGGCCAGCGTGTGCATGATGGGTGGGAGCTTGTGGCAGACAGACTGATGAGCTTTTCCCCGACGTGACTACGGGCACTTTCTTACTGACTCCTCGCTGACTTTGCTGGAGCTCAGCCACACACGGTGTTTCCTGCCAGGCCAGACTGGCGCCTGAGCAGGTGCCAGATGCAAAATGGTGCTTCCCCCTTGCTCAGCTGGTTCCTACCCCAGTGCTTTGCCCCCAGGGTGACCTGAGGCTGGTGGAGCCTTCCCCCGGCTCTCCTGTTGGGCAGCCCCACTCGAGGATGCAAATCCAAGGGTGAGGCAAGCTTCTGCCCTTGCGAGGCAGCACACGTGCACAGATGTGCGCACACATGCACGTGCCAGCACCACTGGCATCGGGATGCTTTGCTCTGCATTGCTGTCAGGGCCCGGGATGGAAAGGTGACATGGCCACGCGTGCACCAGCTCGCACTCGGGTGCATTTGGGGAGGAAGGATGCCATGCTAGCCACTGCGCTCAGGAAGCCGGCCATCTGGGAAGCAGGCAGCGAGTACCTGCCCACGCTGCAGCAACAACACTTTGGTTGTGTCTCTAAACTACAGTTGGTGACGATGCTTTTGCCACACGGATGTGCCACTCACTGAGCACGCTCCAGCCACTGCCACATGCACACCACCAACCTTGAGTCCATGTGTGGCTTTGAATGCAGCGATTTGCTCCTGCCGAAACCGGCAGCTGCCAGAACACTTCTCCATATGCACAAGCTCGCACGCAAGTACCTTCTTTCTCCTTGTCTGAGAAAACTTGGGGCTTCCCTCCCCAACTGATGTCCTGTTATTAGCCCAAACCTTTTACAGTTGACCCAGGGGAAACATGAAGGAACAAACGCTCCCAATTCACCGCCTCTGCGGGCTCTGCTTCTCTGCCTGCTGCATGTGCAAGGCACAGAGTGACTTTTTCAGGTGGTCAGTGAGCTTGCCTATGGCCAAGTAGAAACAGGAGGAGGCAAGGAGAGAGAGAACAAGCGTCTCAGCACGAACCACGCTGAGTAACGTGACTGAGCCCAGGACGTGCCCCCCTGGCAAGGGGACAGGTCCCCAGAGGATAGCCAGGTCAGAGCGCGGCAAAGGCAGCTGCTTCCTGCGGGGCAAGGCCCGCTCCCCCGGGCTCCTCGCACAAAGCCAACACCGCTCCAAAGGGGATGGAGTCGTATCAGTTTAAAAGCACTTATTCTTGTAACATTTATTGCCCTTTATTTCTGCACCTCTCACAATATAAAATGGGGGGGGAAAAGAAAAAAAAATCTAACCACGTACAGTGGACAGACAGGGATGCTAACCCAGTCTGCACTGGGAGCCAGTGCCGTGCTCCAGGCAGAGCCACGCTGGCTCTTCCCAGGGCCTGGCACTGCTGGGCCCGAGCTGAGGTGCTCAGCTTTCCTTGCCCAGAAAAGATTTATCCCAGCTGGCACCTTTTTGCCCAGTCTTCTTTGGTATCAGTTTGAGAGTTCCCCCTCCCTCTGGTATCAGCCTGGCTTCGCAGTGCCATGCTGTGCTGCAGATCTGAAGGGAAAGGTCCCGAGATGGTGCCATAAGGCGGCATTTGGACTCTGACAGACCGACCATATTCACACTGAGCAATGGAGCTGCATAGTCACTGCTGGCTTTTTTTTTATTTTCCCTAGTAAAAATTTTCCATTCCTTAATTGTAGCAGGTAGCCCTAATGCAGCCTCAGATAAGCAGCTTTGTAAAGGGCATGGTTTGGCAGGTGGGACAGCAGCTAAATGGCAGCTAGTCAAAGGTGAATTCCTGGGCACTGAGCTGCTCTTCTGCTCTCTTTTATGTTCATTTTTTTCTAATTCATTCCATTGATGCCCATAGCAAGAGAGCTGTGTAGGCCCTGCTCAGGCTTGGCTTGCCTCCTAGTGATGCTAAATCGTAAGATCATAGAATGGTTTGGGATGGAAGGGACCTTTAAAGATCATCTAGTCCAAATAACATCCTGCCCGAGCACTTGCCCTTTGGGATTCCATTACTTTAAATTTTGCTTTTCAAGGGCAAAACAGTTGTTAAATGAGGAAAAGAAACAACTGAGCTTAATGTGCGCAGTAGCTTGGCAACTCCTTCCCCCACAGTCCTGCCATTTCTCGGTTCTCAGCAACGTTGCCATTTTAATTTGTAAAGTTTCCGAGTTAAGAGTGTCTTTTTTTTTCTTTTTTGCCTGTTCTGACCTGGCTCATTTCTGAGAGCAGGAAAAATTCTGATCCCACCAATTAAAAGCTCATTGTTGCCCTGTTGCCAGTTTTAATAAGTAATCTCAGTCCACAATACCGATTATATGCCATTGAGCTTTCCCACCTACACATTTCTGCTCACGGCAACATTTTACCACTCAGCATCATAAAAAGACTGGCTCATGTCTCCTGACATTAGAAAGTTGGTCTTTCTTGACTAACGGATAGCAAGTGCAGCTGCCAGGCCACCAGAAAAGCCAGAAACGCAGAGTTCATCACAAACCTGTTACCTGACAGTTGTCTCTGCTGGTATCTCCATCTGCAGAAGGCTGAGCATTGTGCCTGGTGTGATTTTAATGCACTTTGGGGTTCTGGTCCGTATACCTGGCAATCCACAGTCTGAGCAGGTCAAGGAGGCAGCAGACCACAGAAAAATCTGTGTTAGTGGTGTTTTCATAAGACTTTCAGTGCTGCTGCATGCCCATAGCATGATACTGAAGGAAATGAGCATCAGCAGCAACATACAGTGAAATTAAGGGTTTTTTTTAGGGATGAGGGATGGAGTGTTGTCTGTGAGGAGGGTTACAAGCTCTTTCAGGTGGGTTGTGCTTACTTTCAAGGTTGCCTGTTGGCATGTACAGATTTAAAGGGCATTTAGCACAACATGATCTGTGAAAATCGCAGGCAGTCCGAGCCAAGGGGAGGTCAGCATCCCTAGACAGGTTCTGTCAAGCATTCAGCCTTGTCCACACTTGAAAGCATTTGCTGCTAAAGCTGTGCTGTCAGCTCCCAATCCCCCACACAACAGCAGCGGATTATCGACAACAAATGCTGGCCACGGGGGCACTTTTCCACGTTTCTAGCTGACCGGTCTGCGCTGGCAAAACTCACTCGCATGGGCCGGGCCTGGCGCCGGCCCAGCCCCAGGTTGCCTTTGCTGCCAGAAGTTTGCATAGTATCAAATTCTACTTTGGCATGGCTTACACACAGAAATTGTAGGAGTATAATTAGCTTGGTCAATACGCTCAATTGGCACATGCCTATTGTTTGTCACCATTCAGCGCCCGAAACCCATTAGCTCACCAGAGCACCCATTTACACAGGATGAACACCCACAGCGCTCCACTCCACGCGGGCCCGCACGGCCGGGCCGCGCCGGCTCCAGGTGCCTCGCCGGCGCGGGGGGGGGGCGCCGGGCCCAGCCGCTTTTGCTGGCCGCTCGGGGCGGGCCCGGGCCCCCCCGCCCCGGGCCAGCACACTGCAGCCGGCCATAGCTGCCCGCGAGCGGCTGCTGCGCGGCCGGGCGAGGGTCCCCGCTCGGCCGCCCCATCCCGGCCTCTCCCCTAAGGGCAGGCCCGGAAGCCCCGCGGAGCCCGGACCTCCACGGGGCGGGTTGCGGGGCCGTGCCGTCGCCCTGCCCTCAGGCTGGGGCTCTACCCCCCCGCCTCGCCCCGTCTGCGGGGACCGGGGGATCCCACCCGCCGTGAGGGCCTCGAGCAGGCCCCGGGCCTCCTTAGCAACCGCCCCCTAGCGACCGGCTGCCGGCCTTCGGCTCGTCCGCCTAGCAACGGCCCCGCTTCCGGCCTCCTGATTCGCTGGCCCGGCCCGGCTGGCTCTCGAATTCCTATTGGCTGTGGGAGCGGGAGCGGGCAGCGATTGGTCCGCGGCGGCGGAGGCGGGGCGGGCGGTGGAGGGGAAGGGGGCGGGCCCGGGCAGCGGGGCGGGGCTCGGGCGGTGGGGAACGGCCGCGGTGGCGTCGGCGGCCTGTCGGACTCATTGGGCGCGTGGTGCGGAGGGATACGGCGGCCGGGCGCTGGACCGGGGGGAGGGGAGGAGAGGAGAGGAGAGGAGGGCGGAGGCGGCGAAGAAGAGGGACGTCCTGCTGACGTGAGCACGCCGGGCGGGGACTCGGACCCCTCCGCGTCGGAACGGGCTCGCCCCGGCTGGGGGGGGGGGGGGGCGGGGGGTTTGGTGTGTGGGGGGAGGGGCGTGAATCGGTGGCGTTCTTCGCCGTGAGGAGGCAAGGGAGCCGCGGTCCTGACGGGCAAGCGGCCGCCGCCAATGGGGAAGCAGGGCTGGTGCGGACCCCGCGGCGATTGGCCGGCGGGCGGACCGGGAGGGGCGTGTGCGCGCGGCGGGGCGGGGCGGCGTGGGGGAGGGGTACGCGGGGTGACCCGCCCCCCCCCACCCCCCCCGCCCCCCCCAATACCACCCCCCACCCCTCCCGCCTCCTCCGTGCAGGGCCGGCCCGGCAACATGGCCTCGGAGCTGGAGAGCCTCAACCCCAGCGCGCGGATCATGACCTTCCGCCCCACCATGGAGCAGTTCCGGGACTTCAGCCGGTACATCGCCTACGTGGAGTCGCAGGGCGCCCACCGCGCCGGGCTGGCCAAGGTGCGACCCCCCCCCCCACCCCACCACAACCGCCCCCCGCGTCCCTCCCGGGCGGAGGCCGCGCACCGGGCTCGGCCCTCGGCCGCCGAGCGGGGCCGGGCCGCCTCCGCCCTTTGTTTACCCCGCAGCGCCGGCGGGGCGGGCGTTCCCCGGCCGGGGCTTCCAGCCCGACTTCCACAAGTCCCACGGTTCGCCCTGCCCGGTGAACTCGGCGGGTTAACGGGGCGGGGGGGGCGCTTTTTGCTTCCTGCAGATAGTTCCTCCGAAGGAGTGGAAGCCGCGGCGGTGCTACGATGACATCGACGAGCTCGTCATCCCAGCGCCCATCCAGCAGGTGGTGACGGGGCAGTCCGGCCTCTTCACGCAGTACAACATCCAGAAGAAGGCCATGACGGTCCGCGAGTTCAGGAGGATCGCCAACAGCGACAAGTACGCCCGTGCCTCCCTGCAGACGGTTGCTGCGGGGTAATGGGGAGCGACTGTCGCCCCGGTTTCCCCAGGCCAGGGCCTCACCTCGGGCTGGCGCTGGTCAGAGGCGTGGACGGAACGCCCTGGGCAGGCGAGGCGTGCGTGTGGCGCTGGCTGGGTGGATGGGGACCTTTGTCGCTAGTGTCGTTTGGCAAGAGGGTGCGTAACACTGGCGGGACTTGTTGTTTCTGCTGTGGGCTCCTGCCTGTCCCCAGCAGCCAGACCGTCGAAATATTTACTGAGTAGAGTAGTAGAGAAAGGCATGTACTTGACGTGAAATAGGAGACACAGAAAAGATCTCTTTAAAAGGGGTCTAAGCAAAACAGCCTTTGAATTAACTGTTTAGAAATAGCATCGGAATTGCCAGCTGCAGTCAGTCCGCTGCAGCTTGCTTTGTCTTGAAAGAGCAGTACACATCAGGTATCTCAGGATTCTGTTTCTCTAATGGAATAATTTAATGGGAATTACTCTTTTGTGCTATATACGTAGTTGTCTGGAATATATGTATGCGCACGCATGCTAAATAGGTGTTAGAGTGTAAATTTAATGCCCCAGTGCTGCACGGAGAGGTCTGTATATAGTTAGCAGGGAATGGACATCAAGAGCAGATATTTTGTTAGTAAACTGAGCAAGCTTGACCAGTTTACTAGCAGGTGAGTCTTGAAATGGTTTGTTTATTACTTGTAGGGTGGCAGAAAACTTTGGTTTTGTTTTGGTTTGTTTCCAAGTTGTTACTTGTATCATTTCTGGGTTTGACTACATCCTTCCTTGCTAAATAACAACTAGAAAGTGAAATTGTTCTGACCTGAGAAAAGTGCACAAAGCAAAAATGAAAGTAAACTGAGAAATGGGAAGAGTAATTTTCTTGATGATCCTTTGTTCCAAAGTCTTCTAGGAACAGAGCTGCAGCTGCTCTCATTGCTGTTCTGGGAGGTAGGGGTCTGGCTGATAACAACATGCATTCAGTATTTTTATTGTAGCTTTCAGTTATTTCAGTGGTGGAAAATGTTAATTTAGACTTGCCAAATATCAAACTACAAAGTCTTTAATATCTTTGTTTTTTCAGGTACTGCACACCCCGCTACACAGACTTTGAAGATCTTGAGCGAAAATACTGGAAGAACCTTACCTTCAATGCCCCTATTTACGGTGCTGACGTTAATGGCACACTTTATGACAAGGTAAGAAAATCGGTTTGATTTTCAAGTAATGGTTATCACTGTGTATTGCATTCCATAAATACTAATGTAGCATTTGACTCTAAACTTTCAGAAAGAGTTAATGATAGTGTTAGAGGAGTTCCAGCTTCTGGCACAGGCAGGACCACAATAAACTTTATGTTTATAAAATACTCTCCATTTTACCCAGATAGCTAAAGCAGGCTAGTAGAGGTAACGTTCTGAGGGACTTGTATTAGCACTTCAGTGTAATACAGTTTAGTTCAAGAAAGCAAAAACTGCAGTTGCGTAAGTGTTGCTTTTATACAGCTTTGCCTTGAAGAGCACATGAGAGTTGGAAGTGTTGATGAGTGGACATGCACTGCTTTGGTATCCGTTAGTGCGTGTGTTTTTGTGGGACAACTCTGTAGCCATTATGTTATAGGATGATAAACATTAGAAAAGGTGCGCATTCTACTTGCTAGTCTCCTAAATTATGATTTAATCTTTTAAAATATGTTTGGAATTAAAAGTGTTTCTGCTCAAGAGGGTTCAGACATCAGCTTAAGCTCGCACTATTGTTCTCTTCTCTGTGAAGTCTGTAGCTTCGTGATTATTTCTTCTTCCTAATCATTATGTTGGCTGATTAACTTTTTTTTTTTTTTCCCTCCATAAAGGTGGTTAGTAAACAGTTGCATGGTGTTAGCTTATATACTGAAACTTTTGTTTTAGGTGAACTAGTTAATGGTTTGAGCTATGTCAGTAGATGATTTGTCTTGATGTGCTATTTTGCAAGGGTCTGATAGCTTTTGCAACTGTTTATCTTAGTTGTGTGGTTCTGTACCTCATAATCCCTGTTTAACATGAGGCTTGTGTTTTGCAGGATGTAGATGCCTGGAACATTGGCAGATTGAACACGATCCTGGACATTGTGGAGAATGAAAGCGGCATAACTATTGAAGGAGTGAATACTCCTTACCTGTATTTTGGCATGTGGAAAACTTCTTTTGCCTGGCATACCGAGGACATGGATCTCTACAGTATTAATTACTTGCATTTTGGGGAACCCAAGTCATGGTAAGATTTTGTAGGGAAGATTCTAAATGTAGAAAAACAGTACCACAAAATATTGGAGGCAAAGCCATGAAGCTCAGAGTTGACGAAAGGAATTGTCCTCCCTCCTATCTTGCACTGCAGTTGTATCTGATGACAAGAACACTAGAAACCTGTAAGGAACCGCAGAGCAGTGCGTGTCCTCAGTAACATTTGTTTGGTCACCTAGAAAGTCTGTTTGCTGTCATGATGTAAGGAGATCTTCAGAATTATGATATAGGGTGGATGTTCTCTGCTGCAGTAGGGCAAGAACTCTGAAAACTTGGTTCTGGTTTCCTGAGACTCTAAAGTAACCATACAAAGGTAATTTGCCTGTTGTCACGTAGGCACTAGGGGAACAGGCAATTCTTAACAGACTTTGAAACACAGCTATTTATCATAGATCTAAAAGCAGGCTAGTGGATCTTGCTGAGTGGTTCGTCCAGCATCTGAGCTTTCATGATTGTTTTTTAGGGGAGGCTCCCGAATATTTCTGTAGCATGGGTTGCATTTTAAGAGTGAATCATTCCCTTCTGTTCACAAATAAATTTCTCAAGCAACTTCAACAATTGTTTCCATGGCACTTTTGTTGGAAACTAGTATTTTTGGCTGCCTTTTAATACAACTTTGAAGTCAAAAATAATAGCTAGCACCATGTGACCAGTGAATAACCCCATGCAGTGGCAATAGCTTGGGAACATGAAGCAGAACAGTTCAGTCAGATAAACCTTTTGGCCTTTGCTTCTTGTACAGTAGCACATGGGAGAAGTTAACTTTGCTGATACCTTAGTCTGATTTATTTAACAAGGAACACCATCAAGAGTACAACACTATTCCAGAGTGCAAGCAAGCTAAGTAAGTGGTTTTATTTATTGTAGTGAAACCAAGGAGGAGTTTTATGGTGCCCATGAGAAGGTGTGTGCAGGGAAAGAGGGATGTAGCCCTAAAAAGCACACCACAATTTGTGCACATGTTAAGGATGTGGCATTGTGTCTGACTTAGTCTGAGCAGCTGAAAGAGATGATTCCATTTTCTCTTTGGCTCTCTGTTCCTCCTTGCACTGAGCATACTAGTGATTGCATGGCTGTGAACTGAGACGGGTCAGGAAGTGCTCTTCCCTTTCTTCTCACAATTCATATTTTGCTGTGCAGATCTGCTAGTTAAATACATCAGACTTTTTACTTCCTTGACTGCTTAAGCCAAAGTTGGTGGAGGAGATGGTCAGCTTTTGGCTCTTGATTTTTCTCAGGTTAGAGAGGTAAAAGTCTTCAATAAAGATTTTTGACTCAGTATCATCAGACTTTGAAAGAGACAGTATAGAGATGAAGGAATTTTTTTTTTTAGTAGTTTATGCCTTGATGCCCATTAATGATCTCCAGTCAAACTTTGAAGTTTTGTCATGTCACTTGAACTTATCAGACTTGTTCTTATGACTGCAGGTACTCCATCCCTCCAGAGCATGGGAAGCGTCTGGAGAGACTTGCAAAAGGTAATTGGGTAATTCATGTCCTGCCTTTTGAGGAAGGTGGGATGGACAGCCACAAAGGGTTTCAGCTCTTTTAGAGTATGACATGCCTGTAGCATTTATAAGAGCGCAGGCTGGCACAACGGAACTGATAATTTGCCTTTTTGAATATAGATTATATCACTTCTGGGTGTTTGTTTATAGTATACACACAAGAGAAATGTCACAATACAAATAATGCAGTTGTGGTCTCTCTAACCTTTAATGAGAAAATCCTTAACTATTGATTATTGGAACTGGAAGGTTACAGCCAAGGGGAGATAGTCCTATGTGTGGTCTTTGTTACTCTTTCAAACTGTCATCTGTTAAAGATAAATCTCCAGGAGTTGTCCTTTTTCTTCAGAATGCAAGCTAGCACACTTCAAATAAGATGGTCCATACTTGTAGGCCTAGGAAATAATACTGTTTAGACAAACTTTTTTCCTAAAAATTACTAAAAAATCAACTTAGTTCACAGCAGAATGGTAACATCTCTCCTTGCCTTTATTTTAAACAGGTTTCTTTCCAGGAAGTGCTCAAAGCTGTGAAGCGTTTCTTCGTCACAAGATGACCCTCATCTCTCCATCAATTCTGAAGAAATATGGCATCCCATTTGATAAGGTGTAGAAAAGTAATCACAGTTATACTAGCTCAGTCAAGAGGTTCATGCAGCCCTGTCTCATCTCTAACAGCAGCCAATAGCAAATGCTTAGAGAGGAAAATAGGAACAGAGAGTGTAAGGCAATCCTTTCCCACTCTACTTCCATTTATCTGGCAGTTGGGGCCTGAAAGAGTTTGAGACAGAAAAATCTGTCAAGGGCTCTTAAAAACAAAGACTCTGTATTCTGTGATTTTTTTTTTTTTTTTTTTTTTTTTTAACTTGCAACTCTACACAACATCCTGTGTTAGATTAGTTTCACTGCTTAGGTATGCATTCAGTGAAGAAAGATTGTTCTTTTTTTGTTTCAGATATGTCCCCTGCTGACTTTGTTTCTTGTGATCTCTTTCCTCAGTAGAAAATACTAATTTTTTTTTCATTACATTAGTAACTTTATAGACTTCTTAATTTCTCAGGTGATAACCTGCCACCCCTGCTCCCCACACACACATTGAAGATCTAGTCTTTGAGTCTTTATTCAGAAGTACTGTCACATCTGTATGGGCAGCTGAAGGATTTTATTGTCATGAACCTTTGTTAGACAGTGGGGAAATGTTGAAGCACAGCAGTGGAAGCCTGAAAGAGTTGTACTTGAATATGAACAGGAAAAGAAAACAGTAGTAAATTTCCAAGCTGTGTCTGGATAGAAGTTTTACTTGGCCTTAGATACTGTTCAGCCAAACTCATAATTGATACAGATAAGTACCTTTATGACCCTCAGGTTGCTTGTCACAGAGTATTTCATATGTATAACCGCTTCTGTGCTATTTTGACCAGTTGCGTTGTGTTTTAGTAAAAAACTGTTAAGTGTTACTTTCCAGTAAACAGCTACTTAAGTAGAATATTGAAGCTAACTATCAAGTCTATCCACTGCAGCACGTAACTCCAACCACCATCTGTGGGTGGGGGTTTCATATACACTGCATGAAGGGAGCAGGAGCTCCTTTTGTTCAGACTCAGCAAGTAGACTCTTAAGTTGTGAATAACAATGTAGTGTCTCAATTGTCTTCTAGGTGACACAGGAGGCTGGAGAGTTCATGATAACCTTTCCTTATAGCTATCATGCTGGCTTTAATCATGGCTTTAACTGTGCTGAATCTACCAACTTTGCTACTCTTCGGTGGATCGAGTATGGGAAGCAGTCTGTACTGGTAAGTGCTCTGTTGCCATCCTATTGCGTTCAGATAACCTAATGCTCTGCTGCTTGTTAAGCCCCCAGTGTTTGTTCTAAGGGAGAGAATTCAGTGCTTTGTCCGTTTAAGATGTGGCATTTGCTTTCTGATACAGTAACAATGTCCAGTCAGCCTCCTGTTTCGTGTCCTTGTTTCAACTATGGATAGCATATAACATGCTTTTTAGTTTTCTGTAGATCAGGTGAGGCTTCAGAAAAGAGCAGGGGACTGGGTGTCTTTCCAAAGATAAAAGGGTATGCTTGCTGGTCAGGACTCATCAGTATTTTGCCTTATTTTAACTATTATTTATTGACCATTTATCCTGAAAGTATGACTTTGATAACTTAAGTCGCTCATCAAAATAAGTATCTTGGCTGAACCTTTAGACTGGATAGTGTTATATCCCTTAGAGGTGCATTACAAACACGGGTTATGTTTTCAGAAGTTACACTGAAGTGAATGCTTTGAAGCACTGGTTGTGACCATGCCTGGTTGAGGAGAACCTGTACTGATCTGGGTAGGCCCAGAGCTTGTATGGCTCAGACTTCCTCATTATAGTCTCTGCTTTTGCTGTCTGTTTTCTTATGAGCTCATTTTAAAACAGTCAGCTTCTACCAGAAACTCTGTAAATAGACTGGTGAGCTTTCTTTCTTAGTTGTTGTGATAACATCTGGTTTTCCGTTTCGTCATTTTGCTGGCTTTTCTGCCCAGTTTTTAGTAACCTAATATATGCCCTTTTGATTTCCTGGGAAAGAGTCTTGGGAGTTCTGAGGCTCAATTATGTGTAAGTGTGGGATTTTTTTTTTTCTTCAGTTAAGCTCCTGAAAACGAAATGATACAGGAATGCAGAGTAGAATTGTTAAGTATGTGGCCTTACTTGAATATTTTCTGTGACTTCAGTGCTCGTGTCGGAAGGACATGGTGAAGATCTCCATGGATGTGTTTGTGAGGAAGTACCAGCCAGATCGTTACAAGCTTTGGAAAGCCGGGAAGGATGTGACTGTCATTGACCATGCTCTTCCAACCCCAGAGGCAGCAGAGTTCCTTAAAGGGGATCTCATGCAAAAAGTCAAGAATGGGAAACAGTGTGCTGAGGAAATGGAAACAGGAGAGATGTGTAAAGAGGAGGTGGACAGAGATGAGACAAAAAGGTAGTGCTTTATATAGTCCTCTGCTTTTCTGTTGGATTATTAGAGCTGCAATTAAATGTTTGCCATTCTGATAGAGCAACAGCAGTCAGAGTTAGCAATAACCTGTTTTATTGTGAATAGGGTTTGCTCTTCATTTTTACTATTTGAGTCCACACTGATGATGGTCTGTGGTGGGCAGTAAATGCACCAGGTTGGAAGGTAGCTCTTTGTCTTTGGACAGACATCCAAAGCCTGGATTGGAAGTGTGCACCATACACGGTGAGACCAGAAGAAAAAGAGGGTGTAGTGGGATCACAGGGCAGTACTTGCCAGCAAATTCCAGTACTGTCAGTGCTGCAAGTTGTGACAGAGGTGTGCAGTTACTGGTTGCTGAAGGTGGACAAGGCTAATCATCCTACATTTTGCAGTTAAATCAGCCGATGTCAGCTACTATTCCTAAAGCTGTGTTTGGTGGTAGTTTTTTTTTTGTTGTTGTTGTTTTGGGTTTTGTTTGGGTTGTTTTTTATTTAACGCAAAGAATGTCTGGCTAGAACAGAGCTGCCTACTACATGATTAACAGGTGCTGAGGAGTTGTCCCTAAGGATTACTGACTCTGCTTCCAGTAAAGGCTAAGAAAACACTCCAGAAAAAAAAATTGGGAACTATTTGGCTTGCCAGATGCTGTCTTATAAAACACTGATCCAAACCAGGCTGTATTTTGTGCGTCCGGACAGAAATTCAACAGGCTTATGTGTTTGGTGACCTGACATACAGATTTGTCTTCCACAGCATCCCCAAGCATCGCATAGGCACAAAAAGGCATAGGGTCTGCCTGGAAGTGCCTCAAGAGGTGAGTGAGAGCGAGGCCTTCCCTAAGGAGGAGCTGAGCTCTGCACAGTATGAAGCAGACATGGCAGAGCCTCGTGAGAGACCTGCGAGTGAACTTGTGCAGCAAGGTGAGCAAAGGCTCAAGCTCCCAGGTAACTGTGTCAAGCTTTATCCTGGTATGAGGGGGACAGGGCATTAGTTTTCAGGGAGAGAAGCTGCTAGGGCTGAATCTGGGGCACAGTTTCGATACGATGCTAGTTGGTAGGATGTCATGTCCAAAAAAGCAGACACTAGTTTGTCAGAGCCATGGCAAGAACTTCAGAAATTTGCTGTCATGAGGCTTGAGATACACTCTTTGATCTTGAAAAATCAAATGGTAGTATCTGGAGCAATTTTAGATTGTGCCCTTTAAGCTTGTCTGACACTTCTGCCACAGTTTTGAGTAAATTAAATGACCACAGCTGGAATTCTTGGCTTTTGTGGCCTATCTGTGGCTAACTCCCCAGTGAGAATTATATGAAAAAATGTTGGAGGAGGGCAAAGGTTTGGGCATCCATCCTGTAGCCGCTTCAATGACTGGTTGACCATTTATGTCATGGGGATGTTGCCTTTCAGCTGAATTAAAGGGAACAGGAGTATTGCATGAGACTTGTTTAAGAAATTGGTGTTTCTGCTTTTGATTTTTGCTCTTTTTTATTTTGTCTGCCTGCATACAGAGATATATTGGATGCCTCAGTAATCTAAGGTCCTCTGTATCCCTGTTGTGTAGTGTGACCTGTTTATAGAAATTGCTTAGTGAAACTTACTCACATTTCCTGGTAGTGTGGGTCTGGTATGCTGTATAGATGTTTTATTCTTAGTTTTGTAATAAGTAGGCTGGAGGAAAATTAATGTGGCTTGTGATGGGTCAGTTATCCTTGCTCTTGAGGGAGGAGCAAGGGGCCTATGGAACAATACAAGAACAGGGCAAACATACATGATCCCTCCCTCTAGTATTCTGTTTTCCAGCCCTTTGCAGTTTGTATTTAATAATCTTCTATTGGTTTGTGGGTTTTTATTTTTCTTCTATTAAGTCTCCCATGAACCCTTGTAACCTCTTACCCATAGCATCATGTGGCCAGGAGTTAGGCTATTTAGCTACACTGTAGAAAGGATCATCTCTGTTTATTTTGAACTCCCTGTCTGCTGGTTTTGTTTGATATACCATAGTTCTTGTACTTGGAAGAGGCAGCGAGCAGACACTTTTATTTTCTCTCTAAGCTGCCCATGATTTTATAGGTGTTTCAATTAACTCTTTACATGACTTAATGTCAGTTCTTTGTATGTAGTAGTTTGCTTTCCTGTTGGACTTTGTGCAGATGGTTGCACAAATGTTCTCTCTGCGGCCCAGACTTTAGAAGTCAGTATATCCTTTCTTCTAGACCGTGTGGACTCGGCCAAATTTGAAGAACTGAAAACAGTGAAGCTTGAGGAGGAAGAAGAACAAGAAGCAGCTGCATTGGATCTCTCCATTTCACATACTTCAAATTCCACTTCAGTGTTGCCAACTTCAAAGCAGAGTGCAACATCCAGTGTCCAGTCCAGCTCACCTGTGTATTCTGGTTCTTCAGACTCTGAATCGACTGATCTGTTGGCAAAACGAACTCTTCCTGGGCCAGCTGGGGTGCTTACAGTCCATAGCTATGCTAAAGGGGATGCCAGCGGATCTGACAATGAACAAACATCAGGGAAGAAAGCCAGTGCCACCGCCAGTGTGAATGAGCAAGAACTGGCAGAGGTATGAATGGCAAGAGTGCTGAAAACTTAAGGGCTGTGTTAGGTGTTCATGGATTTGCTGTGACAGAACTTCCTATCTGTGCAGTTTACATTTTTTTTCCATCGGTGTTTGCATAGCAGGTTGCTTAGTTGTTAATGTGGTTTTTAATACCTGTGGCTTTTGCTAAACAAGCAAGAATTAAGATGAAAGTCTTTTACACTTACCTCTTCTAGAAAACAAGGAGACCCTTGTTCTGAGAACTTCTCTAAATTAAGTGATTTAAGGGAAAATGTAGCTTGATGGTTTTGGCATGATAGTGTTACAGGCTGATTCAGGTCCTTTTTTAGTAACAAACACCTGCTTGTACCTAAAATGAATCTCTTTCAATCCAGCTTTTATTGCAAACATATTAATGTTTGAGGGGTTTTTTTAAATATAAAATAGTATATCTGTGTACATCTGTGTGTCTTTTTTAAAGAAAAAGAAATGAACAGAAATTATTGGTTGGGAGAATGTGAATCTGCATGTTTAAGAACTGCCAAAGAATGTTTTATTAGACAACCCAAGAGAAGGCTGTAATAGTTAAAATCTTTCCTGGTGGTGTCTTTTCACGTTATTTTGTTTCCCTTGTTATATCTGCATTTAGAAAGTGGGAGGCCGATAATGATTATCATTTTACAGGGAAAAGGTGAAATTTTGAATTGATGTAGATCATTTTCCCCAGTATAGTGTATTTCGAAACAAATTTTCCATCAGATGGTAACTCGGAATGCTAATTTCCATTTGAATAAAAGCATTTATGTTTCTTAGAAGTCTCATATCCAACTCTGTGTAGGAGATCAGAGATAATGATTGTTATGCTATCTTCTGGCTTCTTTTATGAAAAGAAAAGATTTAAAAAGATGTAAGATGCATTTAATCTAAGATTTGGTTCTGCTCTTAAAGGAATAACAGATTTAAAAAAAAAAAGGGGGGGGGCAGTTCTTATCTACTGAGAGACTTCCTGGGCTTTTAAAATAATTTCCTTTATTGCCTTGCTTGTCAGGTTAGTAGTAATTTTGTCAGCATGTCACTTGTTTTTTACATAAGGCTAAGGGAAGATGAAGTAACTATTGTAGTTTCCTTCCAGTCTGTCTGGAAAGACATCAGTGCAAGTAATAAGCAGAGAGAGTGAAAGTTTTCTTCATTTAACATAAGCTTGTTCAAGGTGCTAATGAACTCTGTAATTTTATTTTATTATTTTTTATTTTTAAATTTGGAATTTTTAAGTTGACACACAAGCTGTGAGGATTTCTTCAGAATGTGTGAGACTTCCTATCATGGCTCTTCTAAGTTGAACCATTCAACTTCTCTTTCTTTGTTTCTGTCTTTTACACGGTATTTATATAAACAGACTTGCATGGAAAGCTGTGCTGGGTCCTGTGAAAAGTCTGTATTCTAATGGCTCAACAGAGCTAGTACAACTCTTATCTGGTGTTCCCTAGCAAAAGTGTTGCAAGCAGTTCTTTCAAAAACTTAGCTAGTTTAGAGCTGAAGTTAGTTTGTTATAAATAAAATCATGGAAGCATGTGTGCATTTTGTGGATGTTTCTTCAAGTTCAAAATAAATTCCTTTAATGTCAAAAGGACACGTGCTAATTGACTGCTGAATTGCTTCTCCTTGTTCAGGCAGCAAAGGAGTACCTAAGGTCAATGAAGGAGAGCAAGAAGTCCAAGGGTCGTCGCCAGCCATTGAGCAAACTCCCACGCCATCACCCACTCTTGGTTAAAGACTGCATTAGTGATGATGGTAAGTAAGCCTTGTGCTCTTTGGGAAACTGTAGAGAGGGTCTCCGCTTCTGTGGGCGTTATGGGGTATTCTGTTAAGTAACTGATGATAAACAGGAGTCATCAAGTGACATCTCTGCATCATAAACAAGGTGCTTATCTCACTTTTTCTGTGCTTGCATCATTAAACTTTTCTACTGAATGGTGTTGTCTTTCTTTCCTGTTCTATTCTTTGAAAAGTCACAACTCTGAAATGAAAACTAAACCAGTATGGGAGACTTGCATAATTGTGTCTGCCTTAAAGCATTCCAGTAATTGATGTAAATATTTGATTAAAAAAAAAAACAAAAAAAACCCACACACAAAAAAAAAAAAAAAAAAAAAAAAAAAAAAAAAAACAACCAAAAAAACCCAAAAGAACACCACCAGATTCTTTGGCTGACAGCCTAGTCTTGATGTGATTTGGAGCTAGTGCTGTTCTCACCCAATAAGCCTATTTTGTGCCTGCACGACTTCTTGATGAGTAGAAGTCTGTTGAAAAGGAGGCCAAGTTACTGGCTCCCATCGTGCTTCTTTCAGTTTGATTTCTGGCAGTCTTTCTTTCATGTCCATTCATAACTTCTTGCCATAGTTTCATTTGCAAGAAGGTAAAGACATACAATTGCTGAGTTAATGATCTCTTATTGTAGAGGCATCAGAGCAACTAACTCCTGAAGAAGAGACTGAGGAGACAGAAGCATGGGCCAAGCCACTGAGCCAGCTGTGGCAGAATCGGCCACCAAATTTTGAGGCTGAAAAGGAATACAATCGGACCATGGCTCAGCAGTCTCCTTACTGTGCTGTTTGTATGCTCTTCCAGACATACCAGGTATGTAGACCAAGTCTTTTAATGTTTTCACAGAGATGACTGAATAGGCTGCTGCTGTGATGCATAGTTCAATGTCGTTTTGCATATTGCCAGTTAACAAAAGGTATATCAGTGTTGCAGTCTTCCCAAGGAAACGTTCTAGGAGACCACAACTGGGTGAACCTCACCACACCTGTGATGGACCACCTGTGGGTTCCCAAGGCTCCCTCAGCTGTTGTGCAGAAGCTTTTGTGTTCTGTGGCTTTTGCTTGAACCACAGAATGGAGCTTGAATGTTGCTGGAACTGACTGTAAAATCCCACTTCTCTTTTCCAGACTGACACCTTCACTTACACACTTTTTTAAAAAACACTTGAAATCCACTCAAGCACATGGTCTTTGGGGATAGGGCAAGGAAGAAACCTTCTACTTTAAAGAATTTAGGGTTGTGTTGGTGGATGGCATAGATAGAAAGCTGTATTTTCTTGCCATGTTAAGAGTCGCTATGGCATGTGAAAATGTGCTTTAGCAAAGCATGGCTGTAGCAATGCGTAGCTTGGGATGGGTTGCAGAACCCCTTGATCATGTTGAATAAACGCTTAGGCAGGAGTTCCACACTGAATTTTTTGCTGTGCCTAAGCTATGTAATTTTAATGTAGCTTGAATAGTTGTCTGATTGCATGTTGGATCTGCAACTTAGAGATAGTTTGTCCTTTCCCATACACTAAGCATATTTGATTCATTTGAGATCACTGTATGCTTATGGTGACACTAGAAGCATGTTTGCCACAGTTTTGGAAATGAAGACCTCAAATTTTTGTTGAGAGTTTATATTGCATATAGTTCCTAATTTCCATAAAACCCATAGACCATAGTTTCTGTTCGATCTTGCTATTTCTGTCTGAGAATAGGTTCTTGTTAGGACTGGAAAAGAAGCTGTATAGTAGATGGGGATTTCACTAGTGCTGACAGTGTATACAGTTAACAATTTGAGGACAGTTTAAGTTCTGTTAGCTGCTTCTTTGAGCTCTAACTGCTATTAAGCAGAAAACTAGCTGCAGGTTTTCAAATGTCTGTCTACACCAGGCAGTGAAGCAGAAACTCTTCCAAGATTTGAGCTGTGGTTAGGGCTTTTGTTCCAAATTCAGAAAGTCTGTAGCAAGTCTGGGAACTCACTTCAGTTGCCCATTCAAATAAAAAATTGGAACAAAATGCCAGACAAATATTCACTTTCCCTTTGTGAAGAAGAAAAATCTATAGCAGTTTGGAGAAAAAAAAAAAGTTGCGTTTGCTTTAACTATGTTATAGATTTCCCTCAGTCATTTAGTCTTTTGCTTGATGCACAATGTTCAGTGTAAATCAGTAAGTTTTACAGGATATGAATAAACAAGACTTGTTGAAAACATGTCAGGTTCCTTCCAACTGTCATCCTTACCTGGACTTTTTTTTTCCTGCCTTTTGATGCGCTGTAGAAGGGACAGTGCAGCTTCATTCTGCTACTGCAATTTGCACTAATAATACTTTTAAAAAGATTAGGCAAGGTACTTTGGTGGTGGCCTGTGAGGCACAGAAGATGGTTTAAAACATTTCTTCAGAGAGAAAGATTCATTTCTGTTTAGCTGTTAAGAGGGGTAACTGGAATGGAAGAATATCTCTGTAAACTTTACATGTAATTGCTGTTTGGTTTGACATCGGTTCAGATGAATAAATTATAAAAGATCAGCCTGAAAGTCTCTGCTGATTTTCCAGAAACAAATTAGTTTCAAAGCCTATTAGACTTGCTCAGAACTACACTAGGAAAAAATAATGGCGATTGCAGTAGGTAAATGTTTGTGTGATCATAATCCTCCCATAATGAGGTAAGGTAAATGTACAGTATTGGATAGCAGTGTTGTGATCCTGTATCAGGGTGTGTGTGGATGCAGCAGAGGTATTGCCCACAGAGCATGAGGTGGGCTTGGTGATTCCATCTATTCTGTCAGAAGAGATGCAGTTTGATGTGCATCCTGTTGCTCAGTAGAGGGATGCAGTTCAGACTTTATGTTTAGCCAGTTGGGTAGAAAACAATTTAATTCTGAAGCTGCAGTATCTGAGGATTCTATAACTGTCATGGTTAAAACCCAGCCATCAGCCAAACACCATACAGTTGCTTGCTCACCCTCCCCCACTGCAGGAAAATGGGGGAGAGAGTTGGAGGGGTAAAGGTAAGGAGACTCGTAGATTGAGATAAAGACAAGTTAATAATTGAAATAAAATAATAATGGCAATAGTAATAATAGAAAATACAAATGGGTAATGCACATTGTGATTGCTCACCACCCACTGACCGATGCCCACCCCGTTCCTGGCTAATGATCCCAGAGAAGAGAGAATTCTGAAACCACCATCCTGAAAACCCAAGTGGAGCCTCCTGATAAACCCTTGTCTATACTCTACTGAGCATGACGTTAGGTGATATGGAATATTCCATTGGCCAGTCTGGGTCCATTGTTTTGACTATGCTCCCCCCATGCTTTTTGTGTGCCTGTGCAGTGGCAGGACATGAAGTTGAAACAGTCCTTGATCATTTTAGTAACAACTAAAACCATCAGTACATTATCAACATTCTTCTCGTATCGAATCCCATACTGAATCCAAAACACAGCACTATTGTAGCTACTAAGAAGGAAAGGAAAAGAAAACAATTAGCTCTATCCCAGATGAAACCAGGGCAATAAACTAACTATATTTTTTCCTGAGATACTCTTTAATCTTTCAGCACCTTTATTCTTTCTTTAAACTGGATTTTATATATAGAATAATGGGCAAGTAAAAATGATGCAAAATGGTTTTACTTTTAAAACTTAAATTCCTTGTCCATCCCTTCTAGGCAGAGTGTGGAGGCAACAGTCAAAACTCTGGAGTAACTCCAGCTGCTGTGGGTGGGAAGATCCGAACCAAACCCCTGATTCCTGAAATGTGCTTTACTACAACTGGGTGCAGCACTGACCTTAATCTTTCAACCCCCTACTTAGAGGAAGATGGAACCAGCCTGCTCATTACTTGCAGGAACTGCCATGTCTGTGTTCATGCAAGTGAGTGCATCTAGACTTAACCCTAAACTCTAGTGTTTTCTGTAGTAAGTCTGTACATTATAGGAAGCCTCTAATGGTTTATTTAATGTACAAGTTGAGCCCTTGTCTGCATGGTCTATACTTGAGTGATGGCCACTGAAATAAGGAGTTGGCTGCATGGATAACTTCAAGTATACAGTACCATTGTGAGGCTCGCTGATTTTAATTCCTGCTTTACTTCTGGGACCTAGGGGAAGGGGTCTGAGTTTTGGTAAGCTCTTAAGCGAGACGTGTCTGTTCTAGGTTGTTACGGTGTATCCCCTGACAAGGCCACTGAAGACTGGATGTGCTCCAGGTGTACCGAAAATGCCTTAGAAGAGGTAAAGTTTCTCATAAATTTCTCACAGATGGAGTCTGGTACATCTGGGAACTTGGCTACAAAGTTCACTTCCATAGTGGTTTGGTTTTGTTCTTGTTTTTTTTAATTCTCTCCTGTGAAACAAAGGCAATTTAGAGAATGTTTAGGAGCATGTCTCTTGTGTTCTGGTGCTTTTTAAGCCATAGTGATATAATCCTTGTAATTAGTGCAAAGCTGCTGAGCTCTCTTGAGTCTCAGGGAAGATGTTTAGTATCAATGTGGGAATAGCTCCACTGTCTGTCTTAATTTATGCTAGCTACTCTTTCTAGAACAAAGTAACTTCTGTTAATAGCTAGGGAGGTGCGCACATGTGAAGATGGCAAGAAGAATGGGATTCCCTCAAAGCTATACATACTCTAGATCAGCAGACTGGGTCAACCTTTGGAATTGTATTTGCGCATATTTGTTCTAGATCCTTTCGCACATCCTCAGAGGACATAGGGTATCACAGTTGTAAAATGAACCTATAATGAACAAGTTGTATGAGTCTTCAGTGGTATGTCTGCTTGCCTTCAACAGACTTGGAGTCTATATTTGTTGCCCTAAAGGCAGCAGCTTTTGAGAGCTAAAGGGCTGATCTGTACAAGGTAGTTAGGTCTCTTCTGACAGTGAAACCATTTTCTTCCTCTGGACATGCCTTTTGAGGAGGAAGTTCTGAAGCAAGTGTACTGCTCTGGACTTCACTCGTTCAGCTAATGCTTTCTTCCTTGTGCCAGGACTGCTGTTTGTGTTCATTACGAGGAGGAGCACTGCAGAGAGCCAATGATGACAAGTGAGTGTTCCAGATTTTTCTGATCTTAAGGGAGAAGCTCAATTCCTAAGTAGCTGAGGGTAAGCTAGTAATGCCAATGTCTGCATTTAGTGTAACGGAGTGAGGAAAAACACCTTTCAAAGTTTGTGTTACTGGCAGGGCTGTGGTAAAGTGTTTTCATGGTGATCACATGCAGCAATCATCATCTCTTCAGGTAATGCCTCACTCTCATTCCTGTTGACAGCAGCTGTTAATTGCTTTGCATTTTATAGTGCAGAGATGTAATGTGCAAGGGTGTAATGTACCACATAAAGATAAGGTTTCTGATGAGATAATATCTCTCAACACCTTCTCACAGAGGATTTTGATTTCTCCACGTAATGTGTGGTGGTGATAAAGAAGGACAACCATAGCTTTAAAGTAACACAACATATTGAAATTCAGTGTCCCTCTGCATCAAGTATACTGTATACAACTGCCTGTTCTGTGTCCTTTGGTGTGGTAGATTGTCTGAAGTAATTTGATGCAAAATAGCAGTGGGACAGACTTGTAGCACCATGAAGTAACTGAAACTCAACCTCCAAAAATTTTGTGGATGTCATATGGAGCCTCAACCTCTTGGTCAGTCTCAAGAGCAATTCAGTAGTGACTGAGCAGCTGCTATGGGTCAGGTCTGTGAAGAAATAAACCTATCAGGCAGGCTTTTATAATGCAGGTATGCAGCCAGCACAAGCCACACTAAATTGCTCTTCTGTTAAGCCTGTTAGTAGTAGATTTGAAAGGACGAAGAAGTTTCGGTTTTGCCCTACATGGGCTCTGTTACTAACAGTAGGAAGGAAGATCACACTGCTAGTTCTCAGAGGCTATTTATCGTGGTTTATATGGCAAACTTTAACAGAACTGTATTTAGTTAAACTCCAAAGTGTCCTCTGTTGGCCTAATGCATATTAACTTCTTTCTCCCTCCTTCTGTCCTGACAGGTGGGTTCATGTGATGTGTGCTGTAGCTGTCCTGGAGGCAAAATTTGTGAACATTGCAGACCGGAGTCCTGTAGATGTTGGCAAAATCCCCCTGCAACGTTTCAGACTGGTAAGGATCACCTGTGCCTCACTGGTAGGGTTTCAAAGTGTCTCCCTGGTCCATTCAGAATCTGGGAGAATTTGCTTATCCCTTCAAACCCAAGTCATCTCCTCTCCAGACTGAGTGATTTAATCTGGTGTGTTCTTTGTATGGGAAATGACAGTTATCCCTGTTGCCATTTTTTGAACCTTTCCCTGTTCTAATATATGTTTATTCAGCTCAAGAGCCAGCAAGGGGAGCACAGTTTTCACTATGTGGCAAATGACTTTTATACAATGGTGCAACGGTGATATTTGTTTTGTTTGTTATTTTTCTAATCCCTAGTATTTAACTTGCTTTATTGACTGCTGTTGAGCACTGAGATGCTTCAGGATATGCAAGGCATTTGTATAATGGGTGGATGTCTTCAGCTAGAAAGCAACTGTACTTAACTCTTATAACAGCCTAGTGTTGCAGGGAAAATTATTTTAACTGCTTTGCATATGCTAATATATTACAGATAATGTTCTCCTACAACAGTCCATCAGGCCTGACCCAAGTGTAATTGGGTCACTGGTAGCAGTGATAGAATTTCAACTGTTACTTCTGTGGTCTTTGCCCATTATTCTGATCTTGTTGCTTGTCTTTGTGTAACTCAATAGCCAAATGCTGAAAGGGCTTGTTGACCTTGGAGCATTGTAGCTGGTTTAATCCTCGAAGCTGATTTAATCCTGTTGCTAGCCTCCTTGGGTTGCCTGCTTTGTACCTGTTGAGCTGGTAGATATTTAACATACATTGTTTATCTATGGTGTTACTTTTAAATTTGTTAATTATTGCCTTGTCATAAACTAGAACTGGTAGCTTTCTGCTTCTTTTTAATAACAAAGTAGTGGTGCTCTCACAGGGAGTATATGGCAAAGTATCAGACTCTTAGACCAGCTAGCCCATTGTGTGGGGTGAAAACAAGTAAAACCAATAACTCTAGCTTCCTGTCCACAGAAATGCATCTTCTGCAAGAAACGAAGAAAGAGAATTGCAGGTTGTTGTGTACAGTGTTCACATGGTCGATGTCCCACATCCTTTCATGTCAGCTGTGCCCAAGCAGCAGGAGTCATGATGCAGCCTGATGACTGGCCATTTGTTGTCTTCATTACCTGCTTCAGGCATAAGATTCCATCTCAGGCAGAGGTGAGTAGATGTGTGATTCCCAGGGTTTGAACTGCCGTATCTTGGAGGGACTGAAAAATTTTAGATTGTGTGATTCTTTTAAAACTTCATTGATGGCTTGGCTCACTCACAATGTTCAGTATAATCTAAAGGTGTTGGTCTTGGATTTTGATCTCAATCTTGATGCTGCTGTGAGTGATCTTAGTCAGGTCCTTTATTGTATTTTGGTTTGCAGCCCAGAAGGACTGAGAGCATTACACCCTTCCAGTGGCTGTTGTAATGAGGAATAATCGTGGGGTTTATGCTGTGATACTTAGTATGCAGGAGTTACTTCTGGAAATCCAGCAGGCTGCATAAGTGGTCATAGGATTTCATGTTTAAGTGACTGATTAGTTTATAAAGTTCCCATGTAGCCCTCTTAGCTACCAAAACAATCTGGTAGAGAATATTTACAGTAAAGGCCTTGCATTGCTCTGAAGAATGAGAGCTTAATTTACTAAGTAAATTAAGGACAGCAGCATCTAACAAATTAGGCTTTAAGTATTTGAAATTCCAGAGGGAGAACTTTTCAAAAACTGCTGCTGATGGTGTCTTGAGTAGAATTGCTCACCTGAACTAAAATATTTTGCTCTTTGTCTGCCAGCACTGGAGCTGTGGTCCTCAACACATTTTTATTGAGTCATTGTGTAAAAAGTGATTTTTGTCTTCTCAGCGAGCGAAGGCTGCGCTCCAGGATCTGTCACCTGGACAGATAGTCATCAGCAAGCACAAGAATGGTCGCTTCTATCAGTGTGAAGTGGTCAGCCTTGCAAAGGAGACTTTCTATGAGGTCAACTTCGATGATGGTTCCTTCAGCGATAACCTGTATCCAGAGGACATTGTGGTACGTTATGCAGTGGGAGCCTGGCCCCAGTAGAGGGCACATGATGCAAGTCATTTTTTGCTGCTGCAGAGCAGATGCACCAGGGGATTTGTTAATTGTTCCAACCCTAGGTTGTGTTGTGGCTGAGATGTGCTGCAGGACAGCCCTAGGGGTGTTACATGCGACTGAGCTGAAGGCACAAGGGGAACAGGTGTAACAGGGAGTGCAACTAATCTTTGGCTGCTTAGCAGTGATAGGTCTGAAAGAAAGCTTGCTGATACTCACATACCATTCCTGTATGAAGTACTTTGAAGTTGGGCCCTCTGTAGGGATTTAAATACAGAAGACGGATGTCTCTCAGCCAAGTTCTCCATCCCTAAAATTGAGTAATTGTTGAGGTGGTGCACAATGTGACTGGGATGGACTCCCCAGTAGTTTGCTGAATCTTCACATAAGGAGGTTGCTTACCTTTCTTCTTGTCTCCCACCTTCCTCCTTTATGCTGTAGAGTCGAGACTGTCTTCAGTTAGGTCCACCTGCTGAAGGGGAAGTTGTGCAGGTGAGATGGACAGATGGACAAGTTTATGGAGCCAAGTTTGTTGCATCACATGCCATCCAGATGTACCAGGTACAGAATTGTTCTCTGAAAATCCATCATTCATAACAAGCTGATCATGTTAACAGGGCTGTTCTTAAAGCCAGCAGAGCTGTAGGGGAGTCATGCTTAAACACATCAGGGGAAGTTACTCAGCAATGCCAGATGCTGGTAACAGTTGCTGGAGTTTAAAAGCAGAGTGGTGCTTGTAGCTCTACACTTACATCTGGGTACATACTTGAAAATGTCAGCTTCTGAAAAATTGCTGGTCTGCAGTTCTTCAGCAGACTTTGTTCCTGTAGCTTAAAATACTTTAAAAAGTTTAGTTTTGCTTTTCCCTGTTTAGTGAGAGTGCATCATGCCTTGCACACTTCCAAAGCGATGAATGTTCAGGACATACTAAAGTGACCAGCCAGACTGTCTTGTCAGGTGGTACAAGAATATCCCAAAACTTGCTGGGCTATTTTTACTGTTGTGGGATTGGTGAGGTTCTGGTTAAAGCATGTTGCGTTGTGCACACATGCATATGTGTCTTATAAAATTAAAGTGACAGAAGATTATTTCATAGGAGGCTTCTGTGGGGAGGAGAAGGCAAATTCTGGGTGGCTGTGGAAGGGTTCTAACCTGTGAGGCTTCTGGCAGAACAACTTCTGGTTTTCTTCTAGGTGGAATTTGAAGATGGGTCACAGCTGATGGTGAAAAGGGATGATGTGTATACTCTTGAAGAGGAGCTTCCTAAAAGAGTGAAGTCAAGGCTGGTAGGTAAACAGGGTGCAAACTTCTCCTAAAGAAGCTCATTTAAATTAATTTGTCCTTGAAGAGTAAGCTGAGTGTATGGCAGCAAAAAATTACAATCTGATGCTCTCAATAGCTGCAAAGCTTGGTAGTTGATCAGGCTACGAAAGCAAAGTTCTGTCTTGTTCTTGAGAAACTTTATTTCTCCTTCTGCAGGAACAGGAGTTTATAGCATAGAGTCACTGTTTGGGACAGCACATTAATAGCCTTTCGTGCCTGTATTCATAAGTCTTGTCTATTCCCGTTGCAAAGAATGGTTCCTTCACTTACCCTTTGTTCTGGAAAGCTCTTAATAGGGTGACATCAAGAGAGCTGGCCATTTTTCTAAATTGTAAAATGATTCAGATGGGAAAGGACTTCTGCAGATCTCTGCTCCAGGCACCTGTCCCAAGCAGGGGTAACTTCAAAGTCAGACAGAGTTGCTCAGGGCTCTCTCCAGTTAAGTTTTGATTATCTCCAAGGATGGAGATTTCACCGTCCCCTAGGGTCCCTGTTCTGTTGCTTTGTGTTTCCCACTGAAAAAAAAAAAAAAGGTAACTATGGCCAGTATGCTAGGGTATCTTGCTTTACAGCATGACCATGCATACCCTAATGCAGAACCTGTTGGCAGGCACACGGGATGTTAGAGGTTTAAGAAAGAACGTATCATAGCTGAATCCTGTGATGGGGTGTTTAAACATGCCTGCTCCGTAAGGCACAAAATGTACTCAGCTGTGTGAAAGTTAGAACAGATTAATCTGTTTATTCCTTTAAGAAAGTGACTTATGTTAAAAGTAAGAAAGAAACTTAAATTAGCTACTCAGTTGAATTTGAAACCTGTGGTTCTCTAGATCCCTGATTACAGTTTATTTAAACTTATCCCCAGACTTTTAAATCCAGTTGCTTAAATGTTTTGCTGCTTGTATTTGGTCAGTTTTTGAAAAAAGCTGAATGTTCCCAAGTGTCTTGACTCGGTTATTTCTTGCATGCAGTAGGAGGATGTGGAGGCAGGGGTTTGATCTATGTTCTAGTAACTAATTTTGGGTTTTCTCTTAGTCAGTAGCTTCAGATATGCGCTTCACAGAGATCTTCGCAGAGAAGGAGGTCAGACAAGAGAGGAAGAGACAAAGAGTGATCAATTCACGCTACCGTGAAGATTACATTGAACCTGCGTTGTACCGGGCCATCATGGAGTAAGCATTGCCTGTGGCAGAGGAAGAAAATGCCCACCTCCCCCAAGGATTTAAACGCTCCAGTACAACAGGCCATATTTGGATGCTTCGAATCCAGGGTTTTTTTGTTTTGTTTTTTAAGGAAGCTAAAAAGCTGATGCTCTGCAGTAGCTGAAAGGCAGCTGTTGGATAGTGAAACAGATCCCATTTGCTGAAGCTGATGCCTGCAGACTCCTGGTCTGAAGTTGGGTCCTTACTGAACAAGCCAGCTTGGAGGTGTTGCTCTCATCTTGTCGAGCAGTCTTGCTTTTTTTATTAGAGACAATTCTGACAGGTGGCAAACTCTTGGGAGTTGTAGCCAGGAATCTTGGCAGCTGCAGAATAGTACGGTCTATTGTTTTAATTGAATAATGTTCCTGATTTTCGGAGTCTCCCTGGTGACCACACCTGGGCTTGAGCAGGCAGTATTACTGGTGCTTGAAATTGAACCTCTTTTTATATTTATATCCATCTTTTTGTCACAAGCAGCTTCAGTCTCTTGTTTCTCAGCATCTCCTTTCTGAGGATTGAGCTGTAGGCTGTTCAAATCCAAGCAGACAGGAGGTGCTTATGTGAACAGGTGAAATGTGAAATTGAATCCTGTAGGACAAATTATTTAACCCTCCACTTAATATTTTTGTTCTGATACTTGTTTTGACTTACTTAATCATAAGTTTAACTGTAATAGTATGTGCCTCAGAATCCGTGAAATCTGTCAGGAGCCCTGCACAGTACAGCCTTCTAACAAGAATAGGCATTCAACTCCCAAAGAGTTTCTTTTGAGTTTCTCCCCACCCCCTCTAAGGCAATAATGACCAAAGGGACGGAGTCCTAACTCTCCCTTCTTGAAATCCAAGCATCACAGTATTGGGGATGACAGAACAGTGATACCTGAAGTAGTGCAGTACCTCTTCTGTGGCAGCACTGTCTGTCGTGTGGCCACGGGCTTTTGCTTACAACAGCTAATATTGGATCTGAGACAGATAAAGCATGCACTGAACTGTATGTATTACTGGAAGGCTGTGCAATGCTCTTCTGAAGCAGGAGCACTGCTGCGTTGTTGTCTGGTAAAGGTTACCACAGCGCTTCTATAGAGTATTAGTAGGGCACATCTCCGTTGTGTTGGAGAGAACTTGCTACCCCAGCAGTAGGAAGCTGTGTTAAGCTGGGTAATAGGTGTACCCAGAAGATGTGCCAACTTGCTCCTAGTAATTTAAGCATTAACATACTACAGTAGGAGCCATGTAAATACGTGTCCCTTTCCCATTCTGTAGGAAAGGGATTTCAGGCTGTGGAGCAGATTGGCCACCTTCTTTTTGCATGGAATGATGGGGTGACTTTTCCTGCTGGAGAAAATTATTGTTACGTGTTCTCCAGAAACAGTTCAAGAGGAGAATTTTCTAGTGAAACAGACCTAATGCATCCCTGCTTCTATAGGGATATGACAATGTGTCTGCAAAGTCTGGATTTATAACTTCTTTTCCTTTTGTTACCTAGGAACGCTATAAACCAAACTCTTCTGAAACCCCGGTGCATCGATTTGTGATTAGCAATAAAATGTAGTATTGTGTAGTGATACAACTCTTGATCAGAAAAGAAATAAACGACAACTTTTATACAGAAAATCTTACTTATCCCTACATTTTTATAGGGTCAGGAGGCTGATACAAGTAGCAAAGATTTGCACAACCACTGTTTCACATAGAGGTATTCTGTCCCATTTTTGTGGTGGAATACCTCATTTGTCAGTATTGGAAGGCTTAAACAGATTCAGAAAGGAGATAGTGGCTTTTCTTTGTGTTTTTCTTTTTTTTTTTCTTTTTTTTCCATGTCCAAAACTCCTGGTCTCAGGGTATTAAATCACTTTCCGATGAATGGGACAGTTGGCTTGATAAAACTCAGCTCTGTTAAGGCTGGAGTCTAGTAGCTGCAGTTACTCTGGTCTAGGCAATGGGAACAAAATTGCACTTTGACATCTTAGCTTGTACGTAAGCCTTTCAGAAGTGATGTGCTGTGAGCAAACATGGAGGAGAGCTGGCAGGGCCTTAACAAACTTGCCTCTGTTCTGTCAGCATATCTTAAGGTTTGATATTAACTTCTCATAGGCTGAACACTACCTGTATATTACTGAAAAACATACTCTTTGTATCGTCTGCCATTCTCCTTCCAGAGAAAAGGTGCCTGTGTTCAGGCCTTCTTACAAAACTGCCACATAACTTAAATGCACCTTTTAGATGCCGTGTGCTACCTGTGCTGCAAACACCTGGCTCAACAGCTTCATCCCAAAATGATGACCTAGTACCAAACAGCTGGATTTGGTTGGAATGCTGCTGTTCAACTGCAGCAGGTTTTGCCACCCACCTCTAACAGTATTGAGTGACTTTCAAGAGCTCCTGTGCCTAGTATTTGTTCTGGAAGAGGAGCTTTGCTATGCTGTGTTTTCTGCGAGCTCCAGATGTGCTCTTGTCAGTTGGCTGCACTGTGTTGGAAACTGCTGCCATCCTGCACTCTGAGACAAAGGGCCTTCCCGATTTTCCCGTCAGTTCTTGTGCTGCACTGTTCAAATGTGAGCATACTTTACCTACTGCAGTGATTGAACTGCATTTTGGCTTCTCTCTGTGAACTTGAAATTGGTGACCCTGATGTTTGAGGGGGTCTATATTATTTGATTTTGCAAAAACAATTGGTTTTATGGCTTGAAGTATAACAGGTAGCAATAAAAGCTCTTTACAGAGCAGCTGTCTCAAAGGTACATATGCTTTCCGTTACCTGTACTTTGATTTTGACTGATAATAATTTTCTCCAGTGGTTTGTTTATGGAAGTGTATTTATCCCTGCTACAGCATCATTCCAGTGAGGGCAAGGTGCTGCCAGAGTATCAGCTAGGCAGGTGCTTCCTGAATGTGTTCAGCAGGAAATCATGCTCAATATGCCCCACAGGATCTCAGATGGCCCTTCGTTAGGTCCGTTGCATGTGATGCTGCAGGCAGTAGACCTCCTCACTTCACTTTTCATGAAGCTTCCATCTGTGACTGGTTCAGGTTGGACCCATAAAAAGCATTTTTTAGTATAAACAAATAGTGGCTTGCCCTTAATTCAGGATGAGCTTGGCAAGCCAATGATTACTTTTTATAAGGTTTAAAAAGGTGACTGTATTCTTTGTAAAGCACCTGATTGCAGTAATGTTTCTGCCTGTGGCTAGACTTCTAGGAGACCTGTTTCTCCATCAGCAGACCCCTCAGATGACCAGAGACAGTACCATCAGTAGTAGGACCCATTCTCCTTGCTCCTTCTCTCTCTTCCCAGTGTTTTGAGCTGGGTTGAATTGATTCTGGACTGTTTGAGGAGCGTAGCCACATATCCCAAGGCTTCCAATGCATCTCTGTTCTTCCATTCTCTAACTGGGCTCCTGTTGTCTGACATGTCTGCAGTTGTGCTTGTTTTTTTTTAATGCAAACATGGGATAAAATCAAGACTCTGGTAGCCTGTATGTTGTTTTCAAACTGGTTCAAGTAATAAATCTAATTTCAAAATGAACAATCTGTAGACTAATTTAACAACTAAAGCAATGTAACTTGGAAATTCTCATCATGCTTCTAATTCTTCTATTAGCATTATTCCTCTCTAATACTCGTCTCTTCAATGCTTATCCGGTGAGTTCTGGGGTGTCTTTCAGAGATGCTAAGCAGATTTCTGTTATTCAAGGACTTGGTCCAGCATGGCTGTTCAGCTAATACAGGGACAGCCAGAGTCACCCCTCCTCACTGAAGTACAGACCTGAGACATCTGCAGTAAGAGCTGAGTTGCCTTAGGTTCCCCCTGTAGCCAAGAGTGGCGGTGCCAGAAGACAAGTCATCAGAAAACCTGACCTGGGTGCAGAGTCAAACAGCTCTGTTCTTTACTTTGGTGTTGACTCTTGAATTTCACAGTGCTGGTTAAGATTTGCTGAACTGGCAGTCAGGGAAAGGAGGTGGTTCTACCTTAGCTCAGGGATTTTTGTTACCGATACACCGAATGACCTTGAGTAAATTGCTTATTCCTTGTATTATTTCAGCCCATATCTTTAGAGCCTAAAGTGCCAGGTATTTCTGGAGCCGGCTTTTGTAGTTCGGGAAAATGTTAATGTGTCCTTTTCCCTGGAAAATTTGTAGATGTTGCACAAAATCTTTAAGTGTGTGCACATAGGTTAGTGTAAAGTGTGTAGTATTTTAGGTTCAACATGAGCAACATGGGATATTGCTAAAAGTCAAAATAAGCCTTTTTCCTCTTTTCCCGTAATCGTTCTTCATTTCTTTGCATTGCTGTTAAAGCTGTTCAGCAGCTTTAGATTTCTCCCTTGGATGAGTGGAGAGTGCAACACTTCAGGTGGGGTGAGTGTGTTGTTATTTGGTTCCAGTAATGAGCATTGCTGGGCATGTGTCAGTAGTTTCCTTTGACCTCACCAGCACGGTCTGCAGAGGAATGGGAAACATTCATCTGATTGCTATCTTTTGAGGAGCCTGTGGCAGATCTATGCAGAAACTGCCAGTCTCCTTACTGCAGCGTGAGTAACGTGACAATGCCGAAGTCAAAATCATTCTGACAGCACCTACCGAATGAGGGAAATGTGTGGGATGGCACTGGAAAAAGGTTAAAATTGTGTAGTATGTGTGTTAATTTGTAGACAAAACTGAGTGAAGGTAGGAGAGACTGAAAAGAGGTGTCCTTGGCCTGTAATTCTGCGCTTAAGAAAAATGCTCACTTTTATGAATGATTCTAGCAGAGTGTGAACACCTTTGGTACATGATGCAAGAGGGAAATGAGAGAGGCCTGCTGTCTGGGCTCTTCCACCTTAGCTGGGGGCGTTAGTGCCACGTGAGTCACCGCCTGGCGTACCCGGTGTGGGCCCCTCACGCTGCGAGTGGACACTGGCACCCCAGGAATTGGGATGTTCTCATCTTTGTCCACACCGCTGGCTGAAGGAAGAGCTGCCTCCTCATGGGCAAGGTTGGTGCCTGGTGTGTTGGGATGTTTTTCATACCCAGGCTGAAGTCTTCCATATAGAGTTAGGAGAGACCTGTCTTTGCAGCTCAAGAATTTGTACCAGCCAGTCTCGTATCAGGCTGTACCTGTGACAGCACTGTGGTACTGTCCTGGTTTCAGATACATTACATACAAGTATGCTACAGAGCAAAGCAAACTACTTCAAGAATTATAATGAATCAAGTCCACAGTCTTGCTGAGCTAAGGGAGGCAGGGAGTGTGTTGTACCCATGGACCTCCAGAGAAACTTCAGACATGGGGGTCAGATGGTGGTGGATGTGAATTGATGTTCATTAATGTGCTTGGACTCTCATTTCCTCAAGTGCTGCTGCTTCTTTTGAACACAGTATCTCTGCACTTTCTGGGTTAATTTTTGTATCTATCCTCACAACAGGGGGTTATCTCAAACTTCATTACTGATAGCCAGAAGCAATTAAAAAAAAAAAAAAATTAGTCTGTATCCTGAGTGCAGGACATAGATGCCTTGAGTGTGGGTGGTGACCAGCTGCAGGTTGCATGTGCAGAGGAGCTATTAACTTGCAGCCAGTCCCGTTGAAACTGAGAGGTGTGTGGTGCTGGGGTGCTGCTGCTGGAGATACAGGACCGTTCTGCCGAGGGAAAGGGGCAGTGAGGAGCAACTGCACCGAAGGGTTTAGCAGCCTGCCTGCCTGGAGCTGTGGTTGCCTGTGGTGGATAGCTGCCCAGGCTGCTTGGCTCCACGGCAGGGACGCTGCTTTTGCTTGTCCAGGCCCAGCAGAGCCAGGGCAGGATGAAGGGAGCATTTGTGTTGGCAGCCAGAGAGACGGGTCTGTCCGGAGTCCTCTCTGGCTTTCCCATTTCCAGCTGGAGAGACGTTTCCAAATACCATTTAACAGCTGGTGTCCATGGGGGCTGGCAGGAGAGTTAATGCTCTTATTCTGCCTTTCTCCCTGGCATGCAGGGAGGTAACACGGGGCATCCTGCTTGGACCTGCAGCTGTCCTTGCCACGGGGCTGGAGCCAGCCCTGTTCTTTCTCACTGGTTGGAGGTGAAGGTGTCGCTTGGATCCCTGTGGGAGCAGGGGTCTACAGCACTGTCCCCAGCGGCGAGGCCCCAACTTGGGCCCTCGGTGCTGTGCAGAGCCTGGCAAGGGGAAAAGGACAGAAAAACAGACTTTGGCTCTTCTCCCTCCTCAGCTTGGAGCAGCTGAGGGGCTGCCAAGGGCTGTGTGGCAGGGAGAAGAAAGACGGCGTTCATGGGAGCTGCGTGGTTCTGAGCTGCTGGGCTGGGAGCCAGGCACGTCAGCACCTGATGAGCCAGCTCGAGGAAGAGCTTCTCCCTCCTCGCCTTCTCCAGATGAGCCTTACTAAGGCATCCTAGTGTAGTGAGGTCTCTCCAACCCCACTGCCCTACTGTTTCTGGGCTGGGCTCTTGCCTGTGTGGGGCATCGCTTTGGCACCACTGTGCTGGGGGATCTTTCCCCAGCAGCCCAGCTCCTGCACTGCTGCCCAAGGCAGCTGCCTGGGATCCCTCCTGCCTCCTACCTGGGTCCTCCAGCCTCTGCCAATTTGTGGAGCAGCCCTGGGGGACCTGGATCAGTCCCTTGCCTAGCTGTGCAGACTCTGCAAATGAGCAGCCTACAGTCATGTTCTGGCCATGCTGAGGCTGCACGGATGGTTCCCAGCGAGAGGTGCAGGGCTGGAGCTGTGGGGATAGACTGTCCTCACCTCTCACAGCAGATCCTCACCCCTTCTCCAGGCAGGCTGGAGCACCTCAATTCTTCCTTCAGGAGCTGCTGGACAGAAGAGCCCTTGTGCAGCCTTTTTGGGAGGTGCCTGATGCGTGCTGGGGGGAGACTTTCCCCTTCGCAGCCAACGGGTGCCTGGCTATGGCTGGGCCCTGCCCAGTACCTCAAAAGTATTTTGGTCTCGCCCCTCTCCCAGCACAACCTGCCCCCCAGCACTACGAGCAGGTGAGATGGCTCAGGGCTCTGCTCCCTGGGGACGGCTCTGCGTGGGCTCTGGGAGCTGCCAAGCATCCTGGTCCGGGGAGCGGCCGGACAGGTCGGTGACTGGAGCGTGTCCCTCGGGGAGGTGCTGCCCAGTCAGTGGGGCCTTGGCCCTGGGTCACCAGCCCAGGAGAGGTTTGGCTGTGCTGAGGGTATTGCCCTGGCGGCCTGGGCTCTGACGAAAGCGCAGCACGGGGTGAGGGTGAGTAGGTGGCACTTTGGGTTTGGGGTTCAAAGATGCTTGAGCCATCCTGGGGACACCAGCTGGGCTGGGAGGAAACCAGTGTGGGTTTGCTGTGGGTTGGAGCAGCAGGCGGGTCCTCTGGGCCAGCACAGTACCGGAGGATGTCTGAATAGAGGGAGTGGGGCTTGTGGCTCGGGGCAGAGAATAGCCACACTTGCCCGTGGGCTGGGCTGGGTGCACGTGGCGGGTCTCCCAGCACCTGGCCAGCAGTGGTGATGGTGGTCTTGGCTGCAATGGGCCCTTGGGCTGGTCTCCTGGAGGCTAGAGGAGCTTGCTAGAGCTGCATCTGCATGCTGGCCAGGATGGATACTGCACCAGAGGACAGGACTGCCCTAAGCCCTCTTCTTCCACAGTCCCTGCAGCCAGGCGCAAGCTGGCAGAGGGCCTGTGTGGGTGCTGATGTGCTCCGTGCCCCGCAGCGCGGACACGCACAGCAGTGGCGAATGCTGAGGGTGCTTCGGGTCTAGTGGCTGAAAGCAAGTGAAATGCATCCTGGAGGCAAGTGAGTAGGGGCTCCCACACTTGAGAGGGCTGTGGGATGCTGGGCTGGGCAGTAAGATCTTGTTGCCCCATGTGCTGTCACTTTGGGAGGCAGGTAAACAGGTATTTTGCTGACCAGCTCTGAAGCGCAAAAGTGGAAGTGGCTGAAGAGAGTGATGGGGGGCCAGCCTGGGGATGGGCTGGTGAACCTGCCCCCATGTGTTGGGCAGCTCTGATGGGGCTGTTCTTGCCTTCCCTGCCCTGACCTGCTGGCATCCCCAGGGCAAGGCACAGGCTCTGCCTGCTGGACATGAGGCTGTGTCAGAGCCAGAGTCTCTGCTTGGGGCTGGATTTGTGCTTTTATCCTGTAAGCCATTCCTACAAGAGCTGGCATGTCCCTTCTGGCTCCTCCAGCAGCGTCTCTGCTCCTTTTCCCACTCAGATTTATTGAGTGGATGATTGCCTGAGTCTCGGCATCAGCAGCCGTGCTCGCTGAGAGGCCCTGTGGATCTGGGATATGCAGGGATGGGAAGGGAGGAGCTGACGGCTTTGCCCTTTGTTGGTGTGTTGCAAGGCACGAGGCCAGCCTTCTTCCCGGATGGGCTGCAAACTCAGCCGTGCTCTTCTGCTTCTCTGGCTTTTCCTGTGAGATCAGGGCTGAGCCTGTTCTCCTGCTACGGCTGCTCTGCCAGTTTGCCCTCCAGCTCCCTATCCCCTTACACTTGCACCCGCAGTGCTGTCAGCTTGGCTGCCTGGGTACACTTCTGACTCATCACGGGGTGTCTGGGCAGCACCCCATTTCATCATTGTTAGGGATTCGTGGCAGTGGGCTGTGAAACCCACTGTTCCCTGCTCTGCTCGGTCCCAAGGACCCAGGAGGGACGATGCCTGTGGAGCTGCTGCTCTCCCCTGGCTGGGACAGCCCCAGCAGTGATGCTGTACCTGGCTGGGGTGCTCTGTGCCACGCTCTGGCCCTGGCACGCCTCTGCTGCCGGGATTACTGAGGCACAGCACAGGATCCCAATGCCCTGTGCCAGTGCAGGGCAGAGGAGCTGGCGCTGCCCCGGGCGCTCTGGCAGGGACCAGCCCTTTCCATCTGCGTAACGGAGACTGTAGCACAGCCACCACCGGCCCACTCCCGGGATATTTATAGGCCTGGCTGTGCTGAGGAGTGAGAGATGACAGGCTCGCTCCACATCCGGACCACGAGCTGCCTCTCTCCCTGCCGCAGCCGCCTGGTGCGATGGGAGGAGCGTGGGCCCCCCGCAAGGCTGCTCAGGGCCATGGTGTGCCGGGGGCTGGAGCCACAGCCATCCCCCCCCCCCCAAAAAAAAAGCAGCACTGCCTCTGTGCTGTGGCTGCGGGCTTGCTGGGAGCAGCTGCTGGTGCAGGATACCTCTGTCCTTTTCCCTCTGGACTTGCACCGCTTCGCTGCTCTTGAGAGAGCAGTTTAATGAATCCCCCAGATCTCACTGGCTCTTGAGCTTGAGGGTGTTTCATGGCTTGCGAAGGAAAATGAGGGAGGTATCTGAGCAGATGATGCTGTGAGGCTGAAGCGTGGGCAACAATACACTTGCACGTGGTCACTGCCATAGAAATGGGGAGACCCTCCAGCTGAGGAACTTTTTTTTTTTTCTGTGGGGCCTGAGGCTCAGGAAAGCATTATGGAGGAAGGAATCAAAACCTCCCCTTTTGCACAGAGCCCTGGGTGAGGACACAGCCACACAGCCAGCTGAAAGAGTGATGAGTCAGAGGTGACTGGGGTGAGATGCTGGAGGGCAGGAGGTCTGGGGCAGGAGGCTGACCCCCTTGGCCAGGCTTGTCTGCAGCTGGTCCCCCAGAGCTGCTGGGGATGCCTGGCATGAAGCAGGTGCCTGATTCTCTGGACTCACAGAGTGACACATTGCTGCTGGGAGGTGACAGTGCCGAGCCATGGCTGTGTCCTGGGAGCTGGCAGAGTGGGGAAAAGCCCAATGCTCCCAGTGGTGCTGGGATCTGTGGCTGGGTTGGAGGAGAGCTGGGCTGTGGCAGGCTGCTCTGCCCAGCTTCACACCAGAGCTCACATGCCAATCCAGATGGGTTATAGGTGCTGGACTCTGAACACAGGACTTGTCTGGGTGGCTGCACAGATCAGCAGTGCTAATCTACCCCATCTACCAGGAGCCAGTCTGTCAGAGAGGACGTCATTGCTACCAACAGCTTGCTGTGGTTAGCTTCCCCTGTCCCTGTGTCAGAAGGACCAGTGCTGCTGCAGGTATGAACCTCCCTCGACTGGTTACTGAGCCCTGGAAAGCTCCAGCCCTGAGCAGCTGCCTCTGGCTGGCCCTGTGGATCTGCCAGCCTCCCCGCCGTGTGGCTGTGGTCCAGTTAAATGTTGCATAAAGTTCATACTCCCTCCACTGTGGCACGGAGTTGGTTCCTAAGGGAAGCAGGATGGGGAAGCTTTGCTGGAGAGGCTGAGCTCTGTCCTCGCTTTCTTGTGGCTGGGCTGGGTGGGCTGCAGCTGCCTCCGAGCTGCTGCGTGTGGGAAATGAGGGCTCTGCTGGCCTGGCTGTTCCCCTGGGATGGGGTCCTCCATGGTGGGCAGCTCTGCACACACACTGTTTAGGTCCCCTCTTGCTACAAGAGGATCTAGTGTCCCCCTCGTCCTGCTCTCGCTTGTGCCTACCACGGTGTGGTGGTACCTACACCACTGTGTGAATGCTGGTGATGTATCCAGAGAGGTTTGCTGTGCTGCTCCGTGTCCCCTGCCTGGGGCTGGCAGTTGCCTCCTCATGGCTGGTGTTAACCCACGTCCTGCCAACAAACGCAGCACCCACAGGCAATTCCCCCTGGTTGCGCTAGCTCCTCGTTACGCAAAGCGGCTGCAAGAATACGCAGGTTGTCACAAATGCTGAATCTCCCAACCACAGTGTGGCAGTGCCCCGTGGCAGAGCGTGAAACCGTGGTCACATTCTGCAGCGCCAGGGTCCGTGGGGTGCAAAGCCATGCACCCAGCCCCTACACCCTCCCACGCTGGTCCTGCTTTGCCCTCCGGCCCACCCTGTGCTGGGTGGCTCCTCTTCCCTCCCTCAGCACCCAGGAGTGGGGCAGTCACTGGGACGCAGTGGGGCTGCCTCAGCCGGGCCCCTGACAGCCCAGCACCCCGTGCCAGGCAGTTGCTCTCATGCCCATGGGTGAAGCACCTGCACTAACAGCTCCACCGCCTCCTCCCACCACCTTCCTAGGGACTGGTAGGATTCGTGGAAATTCATTGAGTTGTCTGGCACTTTCCCTTTCTTCCCACTGCCTTCTCTCACCCCCTGTCCTCACTACCTCCCCTCTCCTTTGTCCCTTTCCTGAGCACTGTGCTTGCCCCGGTCTTGGGTAAGCAAGGGGTAGGATGCTGCAAAGAGCATTTCCACCCTGGGCACATGGCCATGCACCCTGGGAGGTTTTGATGTCCCTTGGTGCATCACAGAGGGTTTCAAGAAGAGGCACTCACCCACACAGGGGATGCAGCCTGCCACTTTGCAGATAAGACATGCCCTGGGAGCTGCTTACCACAGCAGTATGGCCAACTATCCCACAGTACAACCTGCAAAACTGGTGCTTTTTATAAAAAATCATCTAAGAAATTGGGCCAGCAAAGGTGATGGGAAACAACTTATTCCAAAAAAATATGCTCGTACCCATGATATCAGTTCTGCCCTGATAGGCCACAAAAAAGGGCATATAGCCATGATTTGTGTCTGAAATTGTGACAAATGACATCATGAAATTTCAAACAGGGCACAAGTCAGCTGCCATAGGAGTGCAGCTCAGCTGGGACAAACACTGGCTCACAGCCATTTCTTCAGGGCACATGGAGAAGAGATGAGAGTGATGTAAACGGGGCAGGTTTGTAAAGCTGAAGTGGGGACTGAACCAGCAGAGCTGTGGGTTACTGTACTTACGCTCTGGGTTTTGGTACCAGCTTACTTGGGCACATACGGAAGAGACCAGTACAATCATCAGAGCTGGTTTCTGTTTTGTGTGAAGATCACTCCTGTGTTACTTGGGTTCAGAGGCTTCAGTTCACCAGGCATCAGGGAGCAGTGGTGATAAGATGGGGTTCAGGTTGAAAAGGCTGAAAAGAGGAGCCCCCGGGGCCATGTGGCTCCATCACCACAAGCAACCAGCTGAAGGTGCACAGGGGCTCGATTTCTCCAGTGCAATTAAGTATCAAAGCCCCAGGCTGGAAATGTGGCATTTCCTGGGGAAAGGGCTAGCAATGGGCACTGCTGAGGGCAAGCAGTCTGCCCGTGCTTGAGAGCAGTGTAAAGCTGCAGAGACAGGTCAAGCTGTTGTGCCTGGTTTTAGAAAAACATGTGCATGAATTGGAAGAGCAAGTGAAGAAGACTGTCCTCGGGCTGAGCCCCTCTGCACCCTCCCCACTGCCTTCTCCAGCATGTGGGAATCAGTCCTGGCCTCCTCTTTGCTGCTGGAGCTGCTTGGACAGGAGATCAGGAGGGATGAACCCGAGAATGTGTACGGATCAGGGTGAAACAGCCAGCACAACCATGCAGCAGCCCTTCTTCATGCCTAAGCCACAGATATCAAAAAATTAAATTACAAGTTGTGACCATCTAACCTTGTTTACAAGCTGCTGTGCGGTGGGGAAGGCTGCCCCCGCCACCTTCAGCGACTTTGCTGCAAAGAAATGTACTTAGTTTCAAGATTGAGTTTCTCCACCTTCAACTCCTCACCTTCAGACCCTGCACTTCCCTCTTCCAGGCTGAGGCACTGCCTGTAGCAGCGCTCCATGCCCCGTCAGTGAGGAGACCTCCTCCTGGGGCAGCCGAGTAGCCCACACCCCTCACATCTCACACTGCCGTATTTGCAAGCCTTAGCTCTTTTTTCATGCTGGTGTTGCTGCTCCTCAGGATTTCTGTGTCCGTTCTGAAGTTTGGAGAGCTGGACCAGACATCAAGCTGGCTTTGCCAGAGCTGTAGAGGCACGAGCACAGCCGTGTGTCTGCTTGGAAATTCCCTCCGTGTGCCTCAGGCTCACGGCTCTCGGAGCCAAGGTGCTGTGATGCAGGCTCAAAGCAGCAGTGATGTTTGGGGACAGCTCTCTTTTTTGGCTTTCTTTCCTGAATTCCAGCACCCAACCCGCTTTCCAGGAGATCCTTCACCCTGCAGTACAGCCTGTCCTCTCCGTTCCCAAGAACCTTCCTTTGCAGCCCATTACTGTGCTGTGGGCTGTGATCATTTTATCAGGCCGTTCAGCTTGTGCTGTAGAAACAAGCAGCCTGTTCAGTATTTTATCAGCTGCAAATACAAGCCTTCATCTTGTTATCTAGACAACTGATTTAATAAAATGGCACTGGACCAGGGAACAGTCACTGGGGGTCTAGGTGAGCTCCCTGTTGTTGATGTGTCCCCATTAAGGCTTGGCTCACTGACAGACCTCCAAACCTACCTGTTTATGCATGTAGTTGTTAATCTATTGTGAGCCTTATTAATTCTTTAAAATACATACTTTTAATTAAAATCCTACATCATTGTTAATGGCAGTGGAGAAAGCAAAGTGTGCTCTGTAGATGTTCCTGCTTTCATCAGCCAGACTTTTTGTTTTGCCCAGGGAGGAATTTCGCTGCAAGGTCTGTGCTGTGTAACACAGCACTCAGGATGTCCTTAGCTGTGCTTTTACCTCCTCAGCAGCAGTCTGAGTCTCTCTGCAGTTTCTCTGCCCATTGCTTTGGCTGTTTTAATTACTGTGGCCTCTCGCCAGCTGAGTATTTGTTAAAGATTAACAACATGTGTGTTTAGGAGCACCAATAATTATGTCATCAAAATGTTGTTTGCAAATTACCCGGGCCTGTGGCATGAACGTGGCTAGTATGGGGAGCTGCAGCATCTCCTTATGACGTTGCTGTGCCAAATTCCCTCCCCTCCATGACAGCACGTGAGATGGGGTCACCCCTGCCCATTTGGGAGGAGGCAGAGGCTGGACGGTACCTGCCTGCTCTGTCGGCTGCTTTCAGCTATTTTTATGGCATGAAAGGGGATGGGGCAAACCCTGGCTGGAGGGATCGGGATGAGCCCATCAGGGTTCATGGCCATCACAGCTCTAACCGTCTCTGAAATTCAGGTTTATTGAGCAATCAACTCAGAAACTGAAGGGCAGCAATCCGGTTGTGTGCTCCTGGCTCCGGAGAGGCAGCGCGGGCACAGCTGGAGCTGGGCTCCTTCCAGGTTCCCGTAGCACTGGCACAAGGAAGCGCGCTGTGATATCTGATCGTGGCATGTGGGCTGGGAAAGATTCCCCATTTCACTCCCAGGTCTCAGGTATGTTTCATTGAGGGGACTGCTGGGGAGAAAAAATACCCTGCTAATGGCAAATATAAATATACAAAGACTATTTGAGCTGGTTTCTTTAAGGGGCAGAATTAAAGATGGAAACTCCACCCAGTTTATGATTTTTGAGAGGCTGTTTTCACAGTGTGCAGCCCAGTAACTAGGTGGTGCACCAGATTCCTCAGTGACTGCTGTCACTGAGAGCAGGTTGGGTAAAATGTTAAGAGGTATTGCAAAATGTTTCCCCGACACCATGCTCAAACCCGCCTGGATGCCAACAGGCACTTGGTTCTGGGCTCTCCTCTATTTCACTGCCCAGTAACCCACTGGGAGCCAGGACGTCTGCTCCTGGAGAGCTCACTGGGGCTCAGCAAACCTTCCTCCCACCTCTCAGGCTCAACTGCCGACACCCCCCAAACGTGGCACCCCTCTCCCCTGCGGTGGGGTCTGCGTCTGGCCCTTGATGGGCTACACGCACCTGCAGCAGTGTGCTGGCAAGAGGAGGTGCAGGCTGCCCAGGTAAAACAGTCACTGTCTGGAGGGAAATCCCACTGGACTTTGCCTGCAGACGGACTCTCAGCCCCCTGAGGACCTGTGGCCACGGTGCCCTGCGTCGTGCTCGCTGTGGATGGAAGCCCACCTTTGCAGGCTGCTTTGGGATGATGCTGGAAAGGCAGCCACGACATCTGTGATCCTGGGACGGGGAGCATGTGAAGGAGGTGTGTGAGGGTGGAGGTGTCCCCCCACCCCCCGACTCTATGCATCAGGGTCCTGGATGTGCTGCTGAGACATGTGCTGGCCAGCCCAGGTGGCTCTAACCTGCCAGTGGTGGGGTTGGAAATGATTTGGGACAATCCTGCCTAAATGTTTAATCTGATGCTATAGCAGAAAGGACCAACCCTTTGAGACAGAGAATAGGAAAATGCAGCTTTAATCCCTGTGTCAAAGCATTAGGGAGGCTCATTGTGGGATTCTACATCTTGAAAAGGATTCAGGAAAATCAGAGAGGCTGTGTAGAGCAGAAATGCAAAAAATGGCTTGAGGGTGGGAGGAAAAGCCTGGCAGTAAGAGAATTAAGCAACTCAGTATATTTAGCTTATCAGAAAGATACATGAGAGGGGGTTTGCTTGCAGCATATGTGTAGTGTCACAAAGACAAAATGCCAGGCTCTGAAAGGCTCTTTAATCAAGCAGAAGGCAGAACAAAATGGTATGTCTGCAAGCTGAAGCCAGACGCAGGGATGTGGGATGCTCTTCTGAACGTGAGGGTGAGGGACTCCTGAAACAGACCCAGGAAGGTGGGAGTCTCCAACGCTTGTCTTCAAATCAAGCCTACCTCTTTTCTTGGAAAATATGCGTGAACCAAACGTAGTGTATTGGAATTAATGCAAGGAGCTGCACTGTTGAGCGGCATGCTGGCCGGCTGCTCGCACTCGCCCAGCCGCATGTCAGGCAGGACCACTGGCCTGTTTCATCCAAGGAAGACCCTGGGAAGCCCAGTCCAGCCAGGCAGAGTGCTCGGGGAGCCATTCAGGCAGGCTCCGGGTGTTTACCTGCGCCCATAGTGGTAAGTGCAGCTCTTTGCTGTTCAAAACATCTGGAGGGTGGCAGAATTTTTCAGCCAAGTTCAGCTTGTTTTAGCTTGTTTTGTGTGGACCTGCTGATGATGCTGTTTAACGTTTCTGTTCTTAGAGTAGCCAGAGCACCAGAAATGTAAAGTGCCGTCCATAGACTGCTCACTTTCAGTGCTCAGATCCTGTGTTTAAGTCTAATATGTAATGAGTGTGTGAGACTAAACAAGTTTGGCCAGAGAGATAAAGCCAAAATATGAACGTGTTACAGCCCAGATTGCATTTCCCAAGACCATGCATCAGCAGAGGTAATTCCTATCTAGCCATTACTGGAAAGAGATCTTTGCTGTGGTATTTAGTGGTATTTAATTAGTAATAAGATATTGCATTAATTGGTACCAGGTCTGATTTGATGACATGTAATTTGAGGGCAAGGATTACAGTGTGAGTATTAGAATGAGAATTTTTATAGGGCAGAGAGTCAAAATGAGATTAGCAATCTCACTACAGAGGGAGCCCAGAGGCTGACGTGTGTATGTTTGGCAACCGTTGCAGATAGTTACAGCATAACTTTATTTACTGATGGGAAAAGAACCTGTAGCTGTTATTTACCTTTATGTGTCACTCTATATAATGTGCGGTTCAGCCACCATGAAAGAAAAAAGCAAGCAGGCATCATTTCAGAGGGAACACCCTGTTGCTGCTCAGCATTGGACGTGACGTGTTTGCAGAGCAATTTTGACATGTCCCAGGTGGGTTCCTTCCAGAGGAAGGGAAGGAGGAAGCTTTGCTGTTGGTCACCCTGATGTGCCCGAGTCCCCAGGGACATGAGCAGCTGAACCAGTGCCTGGACCCTTGCACAGCTTTGACCCAGGCATGCTATATGTGTCGAGGGCACCCGCTTGTGTCTAGTCCAATGTGAGCACCCCAAGCAGCATGCAGGGTTGACGCAGTGACATGAGGTGTAGGACCCCTCGCTGCCTACTCCAGGCAGCAACTGGTCCTGACTGTCCTGCGTTATCTGCAAACACAGACACCAGCCATGCCCTCTACCAGAGCCCTTTTTTTTTTTTTTTCCCCCAGCTCGTGGCCAGCACTGCTGCGGGAAATGCTCTGCAGACACGTGGGCAGCCATGGGCTCAGCGGGTCAGCCACAAGTGGGTTCTGTTGAGCAGGATGGGCTGCAGCTCTTGCCCTTTCATTTGGTCAGTTTGGCTTTGAAAATCTCCAGAGCATTCTGGAAAGCAGCAAGGCAATATGATAGGATTTAATCAGACTTAATTATTTCCCTGCTGTCGATCTCCTAGCAACATCCAGCTTGACATCTGCCTGCGAATGAAACGTGTAAGCTAAGTAGGAACATGTTCAGACTGAAGTCCTGCTACTTGAACCAAATCACTCCACTAATCATTGCCTTAATTCATCTTGTGGCTGTTAGACAGCTGCCGGGAGCTGGTACCTGATTTTCATAGATGCACGACACTCACCTCCTGAGTTTTTTCCAGGCTGGCAAGAAGTGTGACTTCATCCTGGGCTCTTTCCAGCACACTGACACCTGATAACAGGGGGTAGAATTTCCCAAGTGACAAACGCAGGCTCAGGAGCAAGCCCCAGCCTTGTCGCTATCTGGCTTTGTGCTGTAGGTCCCCGCTTATCTCATCGGCAAAAGCAGATCATCTGCTCTGCCTGCAGACCGCGGGGTTTAAACTCTGAGCACGCAAGCGATAGAGTCAGGGCAGTTTAGGTGAGGTTTGAGGATGGTCAGAGCAGATGTGGCACGGTGGCGGCAGGCGTTGCAGGCAGCTCCGTGTCACCGGGGCACGAGGGGGTCGAGGCAGGGAGAACAGACCCAGCTTACATAGATGAAGAGTCAAAGAGAGGAGCAGGCATAAAGCGAGTGTTTGTAAAGCAAAACCGGGCTCCAGCCAGACACGACACAGCACAGGAGTCAGTGGGGTTATTGGAGGAAATGAGCCCAGCAGCTGAGCCGGGGCTGGCGGGGGGAGCTGGCAGCATGGCCCTGGCTGCTGGCTTGCCATGAAGCTGGAGAGAAGGGAACTGCCTCAGCCGGGTGAGAGTGACCAGCGTCCTGAGTGGGTCAGCTCTGGGGAGCTGGGGGTTGGTGCAGGCAGAGGGGGAATGTGGGGGGACAGACCTGCAAATGGAGGGGTTGCATGGATGTGGTCGTGGCCCCTCTCCACACACTTCTTTGGAGGGATATTGGTGCCAGTGATACCTGGGTGTTGGCATGAGTCTGTTCTTCTCCTGTGCTGCATCTAGAAGTTGTTGTTGGCATCCAAAAAAACCTAATGGGATGTTAGTGCGGCACTTGTCTCCCCCATGTCTCTGCAGAGGAGCATGGCAGCTCTGCCAGCCCAGCTGTGTGGGTGCCACCCTTGCAGCCAGCCTGCATTGACTTCATGTGTGCTGAACTCAAAGTGGGGTTTCTGGCTGTGAAGGTGGGGCTGTGTGGTCCCCCGCCAGCTCTCCCTTTGACCTGCTTGGGCTCTGCCTCTTGCTGAGCACTGGGGAGTGGGCTCGGGCAGTGCTGGGCTGGCCCTACACCCTCCAAGGCAATGTCTGCTGGTCAGCATTGGCACCTGGGCTTGCCTGCAGCGGGAGCCGCCACAAAGCTGGATATGATCCTACTTAGCTTCCCTTAAACTCACGTGCCTTTTTGTTTTCCTTGTGTTATCAGTGACTCACGGAGGGTGGAAACAGAAAATCATTGGGCTGCTTAGCTGTCCTGAAGATGCAGGCTTCTTCCTTACAGTCTCTTTCCTTTCAGATGACTTTTCCCTCTCCGTGCCTAATAATTTCCCTTTTTGTCATTCCCTTCCTGTGCTGCCTTATAGTTGTGTTTCTCACTTGCCTTGTGCCTAACGAGTGTTAGGGTACCCAGCAAGGCTGTGGGGCCAGTGGGTGTGGGAAGGGTGAGGTGTGGGCTGGCTGCACCGCTGCAGTGCTCTTGGGGCAGCTGTGCAGTGGGAGGGTGAAGACCATAACGTAACGGGAACTGCGTGGAAGCGATGCCGGCCGTGTGGCACCGGCTGTGTGGTGTGAGCTGTGCTGTGGGAGGGCAGATGATGTGGGCTGTGCAGCCCCGTGGGGTCCTTGCAGCCTGGTGTGGCCCAGTGGTGGAGGCTGTGCAACACTGGGAAGCCTGGGGAGGTGGTGCAGTGCCATGCAGTGGCTGGACAGGACCTTGTTGGCTCTGCAGCAGTGTGACGATCTGCAGAAGTTGGAGGGCAGTGTGAAGACAGTAACTGGGTGCTAAACTGGACTGTACAGCATGGCTGGGTGCAGTGTGGTGCAGTGACTGGAAGCAAGACAAGATTGGGGTGCTCTTTGTAGTAGCTGTATGCTAGGCAAGAGCGATGCAGGGGTTAGAGGCTGTTTTGAGCAATGTAGCAATTGAAAGGAGATACAGAGCACTGGAATGCAGTGACTAGAGGCTAGGCAAAGCAGTGTCACTGGTGGGGTGCAGCAGCTGGATAGGATGAAGGTATGGTGCAGTGTCATGGCTGAAGTGACTTCAAGATTTGGAGGTGACTCAGCTGGAGAAAGGTGCAGTGTTGTGCAGTGCAGTGACTGGAGCAACGAGACAATGCGGAGCTTGACAGGCAGTGCAGTGCTTGGAGGGGTCCTGCAGTGCCATGCCTGGAGGAAGGAATGGTGCAGTGGAGCGCCTGAAGGCGCTGCAGTCATTTGGAGGCGCCACTGAGTGACTTGGAAGCGATGCAGTGACTCGAAGGAGGAGCAGCGCCAGGCGGTGGCTGGGGAAGCGTGGCGCAGTGGGGAAGCAGCGGGGTGCCGAGCGCTGATGGAATAGGGCGGTCGGTGCAGTGGCAGGGGAGAGGGAGCAGAGCGGTGCAGTGAGTGGGGCAGAGCGGGGCAGAGCAGGGCAGCGCAGCGATTGGAGCAGTGCGGTGCAGTGATTGGAGCAGCGCGGTGCAGTGATTGGAGCAGCGCGGTGCAGTGATTGGAGCAGCGCGGTGCAGTGATTGGAGGCGGGAGGAGAGGGGAGTGAAGGTGGCGAGGGGGGCTCCGCGCATGCTCGCCACCGCCCTGCCGCATCCTCTCCTCCCCCCCGTCCCCCTCCGGCGGCGACCCCCTGCCGCCCGCCCGCCATTGGCTACGGGCGCGTCCCCCCATTGGCCGATGGCGGCCGCTATGCGGGCGGGCCGGCCGCGCGGCGACCCGCCCCGGCGCCCCATTGGCGGCCGCTGTGCCCCTCAGCGCCGCGGCGGCGGCGGCGGCGGCCGGTCCCGCTGCGCCGCGCCCGGCATGGCGGCGCCCGCAGCCCCGCTCTCGGGGGCCGCAGCCCGCGGCCGAGCGCCCAGGGCCGGCGGCCGCCCGGTGAGGAAGGGCGGAGGGGGCTGGGGGGGGGGGGGTGTGGGGCAGGGCCCGGCCGCAGCGTCCGCCGCCGTTTCGGGGTGCCCGGCGGTGGCGTGTGGCCGTTCGCATGCCCGCTCCGGCCGGCCCTTGGCAGCTGTCAGCCGGTGGCGAGCCGCCGTCCTGCTGGGGCCGGGCGGGCCCCCCCGCCCTCCCCGCCTTACAGGGCAGCGCGTCTCCTCGCCGCGGCGTGCCCGGGGCTCCCGCCGGCTGCCGGGCTGCCGCGGGCCCCGCTGTCCGTGGGACACCCCTGGGGGGGGGTTCCCGGGCGCGGGGGGTTTGCTCTGTGGCGCGTCTGGGCATGAGAGGACCGCGGTGCTCGCCAGGCCTCACCGGCTGCGGCGGTTGTGGCGCTGGTTTAGCTGAAGTGGGCTGGGGTGTGAGCGCAAGCAGGGAGTTGGGCTGCTGCCCTGTCGTAGCGTTGCAGTGCCCTCCCGCCTCTCCGGAATGGCATTTAGCCTTGTGACAAAAAAAAAAAAAAAAAAAAAAAAAAAAAGTAAAAGAAAAAGGCAGCTGCTCAGGGTGATAGTTCGTATTTCATTGATGTGGTTTGGTTAACTGGTGTGTTTTATCTCGGGGAGAGCACAGTTTTGGATCTGTGCGTTGTTGTGGGTACGGGGTTGCATGTTTCGGAAGAATGACTGTCAGGGAAAGCAGTTCCAACCTCAACCTGGTTTTCTTCCTCAGGTCATGTAGAAGAGCAGATTTAATGTGAAGATGGGACTGTTGGTGTTTATGCGTAACCTGCTGCTAGCCCTCTGCCTCTTTCTGGTACTGGGATTTCTGTACTATTCTGCTTGGAAGTTGCACCTTCTCAGATGGGAGGATTCAAGTAAGTATGAGCATCGTGTGATTGTTCCTGCGCTCGATAAAATGTCTGTCAAATAGTTGCAATAGTACTGAGGTGATTCTGATTTCGTAGTATTTAGAGGGATGTGATTAAGCCCAATCAAATGCTGGAGCTTGTAGTGTATTCATGAGGGGTTGAATTTGTGATTACCTAATGCTCTCTATGGCTTCACTTTTATTACTGGGTACAAAAGCAGGTTCGTGCTCTATAAACTAGTATTAGAGACTTCAGTTCTTAGAATATCCTGTGTTAGTTTATGATTCCTAATTGTCAAAACGAAGAGCTTGTGTGCTGAGGCTTTTGTTCCCTGAATTTTTCTGTACATTTTAAAATAGCTAAGGCAAGGGTTTTTTTCTTTAGTGGATTTTCATTTCTTTCTATAATCATATATTCTGGTTATCTTATCATCTTACTTTGTCCTTCAGAAATCCTCATCTTTCATTTATCTTCCATGTTATTATCTGCCAACTATCTGTCATCTAAAAGGATGTCTCTCAACCTTTTTACGTCCAAAGAGATATCTGACCTCACTGAATACAATCTGAGGACTGTACTGTGCAGTAATGCCATAGGAGGTTTTAGTGGCAATGAGATACAAATTAGGCTGAGGTTTGATTGCTCAGTTACTGCTCTTATTTTTGCTTGCATTGGTTGCTTTCTTGCTTGCGTGTGTGAGTTGTTTATTGAAAATATAAGAACAAGAAAACAATTCCTTCCTCTACACCTCCTGCCCAAAACACAAGTCAGCCCTCTTTGCAGCTGTTCCGTGGGCTGTTTCAGATGTCTCACAGCCGACCATTGCTCCCTGGATCAGCGGCTGAGAAACACTGATCCAGAAGGATTGTTTTTCTGTCTGACAGAAAGCTGTTGGTCAAATTCCATCTTTGCTGTATTGCATTTCTATGCATGCTGTTGAAGGTTTCTACTGCAATGCTTATTAAACGTAATGTTTTTATATCTCTGCATGTTCTGTATCTGTTGTAATATGCTCTAAGATGTTTGGCATGATGACAGTTGATGACTTGGATATGACATATGCAGTGATTTTGTTAGGAGGACTGCTAAGGTGTCTTGTACTAAAGCAGATGTTGTAAGGCTCAGTTTGTAAAAGGAGATTCATAGTGTCTGAGTAGGGATTGTTTCTTCAGGTTTGTGCTTCAGAGAGGGAGTCAAAAACCTTGATTGTGACCTTCTGAAAACTCGCATTTTTGTCAGTGAGGCATAGAAAATCCTTCCTGGGTGAAAATAAATACAGAACGTAGTTAAAAGAACAGTTTTGCTGTATCTGCTACCACATGATGATCTGTTATGAAATTATACAACTTGCCATCCTTTACTTCCTTCATACGACCAGAAAGTGAGTCGAGACTTCCCAAATCGTGCAAAAAACCCCTTCAGGCCACAACTTGTATGTGAACTTTGTTAAATGTGGAGAAGTTTTGTGTTTATGTGTCATATACTGAGGTACTGGGGTGGGTTCTAAATTTCTTCAGGTTTCACCTCTTTGGATTTTGTGCTTTTAGTTTTGTGTGCCATTTGTTATTTTATGCCATGTCAGTCCCTCAGAAGTTTTGTGGTAACTGTGCCTTGCAATGCAGTGTTGCAAATCTGTATGCAAACATTGTGGATTTCTATAAACGGAACACTTTTACCTGGAAAGATGACTTTAAATTGCAGCCTAGTTAGAGTAATTTCTGTTGAGCATACTGGCTGCTTTTGGGTACCCAGGATGTTCTCACAGGAGCACTGTGAGTGATGTCACAGACTTTTAGATGTATGTCTCCTTTTTTTAATCTTGTGTGTAAAATGTGTTAATTTATTCTTGGAAGTTGCAGTGCTAGCATTAAGTTTCTTCAACATAGAATCATGGAGTGGTTTGGGTTGGAGGGAACCTTAAAGATTATCCAGTTCCAACCCCCCTGCCAGGGGCAGGGACACCTTCCACTAGATCAGGCTGCTCAAAGCCCCGTCCAACCTGGCCTTGAACCCTTCCAGGGAGGGGGCAGCCACAGCTTCTCTGGGCAACCTGGGCCAGGGTCTCACCACCCTCACAGGAAAGAATTTCTTCTTTGTATCTAATCTAAATCTGCTTTCTTTCAGTTTAAAACCATGATCCCTTGACTGATCACTACACTCCCCCACAAAGAGTCCCTCCCCATCTTACCTGTAGCCCCATTTAAGTACTGTGTCATGGTTTGAGCTCAGAGGGCAACTGAGCACCACAAAGCTGCTCACACATCCCTTCTCTCGCAGAGATGAGAAGGGACAAATGAGCCAGGCTTGGGATTAGAGATAGGACCGGGAGGGGCAAATCACCCATTATGGTCACAGGCAAAAGGCAGACTCGTTAGGGGAAGAAAAAACGAACATACATTTATTACAGACATTAACAACACTTAACAGAGTATGACAGTGAGCATTGCCACATCTTGAGAACACCTTCCCCCCACCCCTCCCTTCTTCCCGAGCTCAGCTCTGCTCCTGATATCCCTACCTCCTCCCACGAGCAGCTCTGGGGCAGGGAATGGGGGGTGCAGTCAGTGCTGCCGCTTCTTCCATCTTAGGTGGGTGGAGCTTCTGGAACTTCTTCCCCCTACTCGATCGTGGTCCCCCTCTGACAGGAGACAGTCCTCCACAAACTTTCTCCAACTTGAGTCCCTTCCACGGGCTGCAATGTTTCCTGAGCATCGTGGGACACCCCGCATGCTGCAATCCTCCCAGTGCTGAACTACAGCAGCGGGGGCTACCTTTTCCCACAAGACCCCGGCCTTCCTCAGGCCTAGACACCTTGATCATCCAGGCAAAACACCTCACAGGCCACAAATCAATTTCTGCTCCACTGTAGATCTTCATGGGTGGCGGGGGGGGCTGCCCTGCCGTCTCACCACAGGATACAGGGGGGTCTCTGCTCCGGCACACCTCCCCCCTCCTTTCTTCCTCTGTTCCTCCACTGACCTTGGTGTTCATGCAGCTGCTGCAACTCCTCCTCACAAGTCTGACTCTTCCTCACCACATCCCTTCCTAAATACTTTATTTCAGAGGCGCAGCTGATCGGCTCAGTTTTCATGCAGAGGTGGAGCTGACTTGGAGCTGGGGAAGCTTTGAGAAGCTTCTCACAGGGGGCCACCCCTACAGCCCCCTCCCCTGCCACCAAAAAACCCCACCACTCACTCAAACCCAGGACATACTGGAAGGCCACTATACAGTCTCCCTGGAGCCTTCTTTTCTCTAGGCTGAACAACCTTAACTTTCTCAGCCTGTCCTCATATGGGAGGTGCTCCAGCACCCTGATCATCTTCATGGCCTCCTCTGGACTTGCTCCAACAGGTCTATGTTCTTCTTATGTTTGGGGCCCCAGAGCTGAACACAGTACTCCAGGTGGGGTCTCATGAGAGCAGAGGGGGAGAATTACCTGCCTCAGCCTGCTGACTACACTTCTCTGATTGCCCTGACCTATGTGCAGGACCTTGCATGTGGCCTTGTTGAACTTCATGAGGTTCTCCTGGGCTCACCTCTCAAGCCTTTCCAGGTCCCTGTGGATGGCATCCCTTCCCTCCAGCATGTTGACTGTACCACACAGCTTGGTGGTGTTGGCAAACTCGCTGAGTATGCACTCAATCCCACTGCCCGTGTCCCCAGAAAAGATGTTAAACAGCACTGGTCCCAACACCAAGCCCTGAGGAATGCCACTCATCACTGCTCTCCATTTGGACATTGAGCTGTCGACCGCAACTGTTTGAGTGCGACCATGTACATGTGCAAAGCAATGATGCTAGTTTGAAGACTTAATTTATTGATCTTTATCATTTGTCACAATTGATATAGGCTATACCATTGTTCCTTTTTTTTTTTTTTTTTTAGACACTTCTATGGATTGTGTCTTAAATATCAGATGAAACTCCTTGAAATATTAGTGTAAAAAGGAGTCTAGTGGTAAAACCACTAAGAGGGTTTGCCCTCTAGGAGGACAAAATTTTATGTGATTACCTTTGAAGACAGTTAAGGTGGTGCCAGTTTTCAGTTGATCTTCAGAGTTTTATATGTATCAAAAAATGCTTTATTTATAATGTAGTTTTACACATGAAGAACTTATGCAGATTTAAAACGGAAATGTAAAAGCCTGTACTGGGAAACTTGATAGGAAGAGTTAATGTTAAGCTTCTATAAATAAGCATTTGGAAGTTAACAAATGACAGAATTGAAGTTGCTCATTTAACCATGATTAGGCTTCCTTGAGCATGTGTAATATGATACAATGTATAATGGTGCAATTATACTTTCTATTTTCTGAAGGGGTGTCTTGTTTAGTTCAGTGCACAAGACAGGTGGTGCTTGATAGAAGTTCGTGGTTTTAGTTCCTGAATTACGAATCAGTGTGTGATCTTGTAAATTTCCGCAAATTGATGTGACAGTGCTGATGTCCCCAAAGGCAAAACTAGGTTGCATGTTAATTTTGGGGTGCTTAATAATCTAAGACTATTGATTTTTATGTGTAAATTATCTTCTTACTAAATTATTTTCTTTTTTCTTGTGACCAGTATTTTTATTCGGTGTAATAGTGACTCCCTAGCTTCAGTAGTCACATTCATCTTTTCTCTGTTCCATTCGTTGTGCTAGAGGAGGCATGAAACTCAGCTGATACTGTCATCTGACACCCTTGCAATCTCTATAGAGACTGGTTTTGATAAACTTGACACCTGTATTTAATATTGGACACAAGCAAAGTTGCCATGGAGTATGGTGAAAAATACTTGATCTGTTTAATTGCTGCATGTGTGGTTTGCTCACTTAATGTTTTAGAAAATGCTTGTGTACGTTTTTCTTATGGATGAATTTGAATGGTAACTGTAATGAATCTATTCACGCTGAGACTTCAGTGTTTATGTGTTTAGCTGCTAAAGTAAATTAATAGTTAAGGTAATTTGTTTATTTATGCTTCTGACACCTCCAAGAAAGAAGGCTAAACTTCTGAATAGACTGAAAGATGCACATTAACGTTTCTTTTACCATATCCATTTAACTTTAAATCTGTCCTCCTTGAGCAACGCCTTTAGTGAGTTCTGAGAGATTGTTCTCCTTACTGTGTGACTCTACATCTTGCCAAAATACAAAGTAGAATAGGAAAGAATTAATTCCGTAAGGCTTATCTTTCCTGTGACAAGAATAGATTGAATTCAGCTAATGTGAACTAATTAAGGTTGAATTAAGTTCAACTGCTTGTTCCATTCAAGACAAGCCTCCAGTGACTGCTACTCCTCTCTCATCCTTTTAGTGAGTATCATGGCTGGCTACTCTTCCCTGAGCCTTGTTTCATGTTGTTGGCAATACATCGTTAGTTCTCAGAGCAGTAGCAAAGACCAAAAAAAGCAGTGTGTAACACTGTGAATGCAGGAGGGCCTTTTGAGTTCTGATGATCATTGGGAATATATGAGCAATGTTTGGGACAGAGGTAAGTTCTCCTTTTTCTTTTTTATTTCCTGATTTCTGTAATACAGCTTCAGTCTCTGAGAAGAGCAGTAAGAGATCTACACTGTCCCTGCATGTTCTTCCCAGACAGACAATAATGACAGATGCCACAGCCCTCTGATTAAGAGTGTTGAGTGGCATGGGGGTGTGCTGAGCACATAGAACTGATACTGTGATGTGGGAGACAAACGAGGAAATAAGAAGTTTAGTATCAGGTTTAGCAGTCCTGTACATTCTAGAAGGACCTTGCAGCAGCAGATAATCATAACTCTGTTCATTGTGTTTCTGGGCACTGGGTTGTCAGGGAGTTCTTACAGTAATGGTAGGAGCAGGTTTTGAAGGTCTGAGACATGCACTGCAGCCTCTTTCCTAGTAACTCCCTGTCCTATCCCCTCCACCTTCCCTGATGCATTTGGCTCTGAGGAGAAAGGAAGATGTTACCTGTATGAGTGTGAAGAAGACAGCACGTGGGAAGGTGCCCCATTATCTTTGAAAAGTACAATGGGAGATGGAGCCTCGCTGACAGTGTCTCTTAGATTTGCTTTATCAGCTTGGAGGAATGCATTTTTGCCTATAACTGAAGCACAGAATATAGTCATGTTAAAATTTGATACCGATGTTTGTTACTTAATCTGGTATATGTATAGCTGATTTTGCAACTTAAATGAATGTGTTGTAAGGAAGGAATGATTCCATTTAAAAATGTCCTGGCTATGGAAATATTGGACTCATTCCCCCAAGGTATGTGTAATGCCTTTTTTTTTTTTTTTTCTTCTTCCCCCCATCTCAAAAGTATTGAAATATACTTGGGACAAGGACAGTGTGACACATTTTTCCTTTTCTGTATTGTATTTCTTTCTACATTACTTTTGAATTAAAATAAATAAATACACTTTACTTTAGATACTTTTGCCAAAACCAAAGTTAATACAATTTGTAGCTACAGATTTTGAGCTTGTCAGTTTGAATGTGGCTTTTGAAACATCTCCAGGTATGTTCTGTTGATGTCTCCATAAAGAAATCAAGCACTACTCTGTCATCTGTTGCTCCATGTTATTTTCAACTCTAATTCTGGAAAGGCAGCCAAAGAGATAAAGCACCGGAAAGAGATTTTCTGAAGGTATTTCAGGACCCTTATCCTTTTTATATACATTTTTTTAAAATGTCTGTTTCCATGGGAACTGAGGAGACATAAACAGGCAAAACTGACTCAGTTCTGGTTGCAGGTTTTTAGTCTGCTTGCATTTCCATGGAAACCAGTCTCGCAGCAAAAAAGACTAAATTAATCAAAAGCAATCAAACCTTTATCTTTAATATAAATATTGATTTCTGTCTTTCAAAGTGAAATTATATTTTTGTCAATTCTTGTATTAGGGACAAAAAATGTACTGAAAAATGGATCTTTTTACAAGGGTTTGGAATGTGCATGCTCTTTCTCCTGTGGCTAAAGCCTCATGGTATGTGTGATGGTATGTAGCGTAGGTACAACTGTTGTATTTTGAGTTACCGGGGGTGTCATTTGTTCAATGCTAAGGAAGTGAATCTTGCATACACTGGCATCTGACTTGTTTCCATTTTATTGTTTAATGAAAAATGGATGAAAAGACATTCAGTTAGTGTGTTAGCAACTAGGCCATGGAGACAAACTTGTCCCCCTTGTAGAGAGAGGCATGTAATAGTTTTGCGTTCAGACACTCATCTCTGGGAGTTACTGTCCTACTTGCCTTTGCCAGAAGAAGGAAATGCAGGAGTGCTATAAAAAAATAGCATCTCTGGTCCAGCTCAACTTGGCATTGGGAGCACAAAACTCTGGTGAAGGTGGTTTGAGCTAAACTGGCTGAATTTATGGGTAGTTGGATGAGGGAGCATATCCTATTTACTGTAGAATTGCAAGGCACTAATGCCCCTTTGGGCAGGGGTGTCAAGCAAATGGTGACGGTAACCATTTCAGTTGCTCTGTATCTAACTATGGCCTTGGCCTTAGTGGGGGGGGTGTATGCATGTTCTTACGGTAGACGTTATTGCTGTTGCTGCTGCTCCTCAGGCTGAAAAGCCAGAGAGGCTTCAAACTTGTGGGAATTAGCTTTTTAAAAAACAACTGGTTTGGACAGTATTATGCAGCAGTTTAAGTTTCCTAAAACAGTTGCTTTTGCTTTGCAGGAAGAGATAGGAACAACATTGAGATGGATTATTGTGAATTCACTAATGTTTGAGTTACTTACAACTTCAAGGTTTGTTTCATCTACTCAGCTGTTCTGTAGTCTGTGGTAGTGCTGTACTTATTGCACCAAAATTGAGAACAAATGTTTAGAATGTTCCCATAACATGGGTCCAACTACAGATTTAAGGAATCTCTGCTACTTTTCAGATGCTTGAGGGATTTGAGGAACACAGTGATGCTTTTTGAAATGTTAAAAATAGGAAGTAATGTTATCGGGACAGCTGTGAATATTAAAAACAAAGATGTAAAAATAGGAGTTAAAATAACAGTTGTCTGGTAAAGTAGCTTAACTTTCCTAAGAATTCCCCTATGGGGCTAAAATGTTCCACTTGTATTCAGCTTGAAACTGAAAACTTTAAGACGCTAACTGTGGTGGATGATTCTCTTATCTGTGCAGAATACAGAAAAATGGATTTAGTGCCCAGAAATTGTTACTGCTGTTCAAGTTACTTTGTGCTCCCTGTTAACCTGCCAGAATAAGGATCATGGCTAAATTTAAAACTCCTGCAACTCAGGACATTCAGTTGTGGTAGTATCTCCCACAGCTGTAATTGTGCCAGCTACTTTTTGCTTGACGGGAGACAGACACGAATGTTCTTGATCCCTCTTGCTCTGGCTGTTTGAGGCAGCCACACACAACTGCCTGCCATTTCCTCCGGAGGCAGCGGCATGTCCGCTGCCATGGCAGGAGAGAGAGGCTCCTCAGCAGATGTGAATCAGAACTTTCAAGGTCTATGAAAGAGTTAAAAAAAAAAAAAAAAAAAAGAAATCACAAGGCATTGCTTCACAAGGTAGGCCAAAGGCATGGGGGGATTGAAAGTGCTTCATCTTTTTCTGATCTGTTTCTGTGTGTCTAGTGACATACCCAAATGTTACTTTATAACCTTGCTGTTCTAGGGACCCTGCTGTCTCTCCAGGAATTTCTAGTGCTGCTGGAGCATTAACAGTGCAGGACAAAACTCTGCTGCTGCTGGGGCAGTGAGAAATGATGCATGACAGAGCCGTTGAGGGAGGGAGCAAGCGTAATGTTACCTCGTCCTTGGGATTTCTCAGAGGAGGAAAACTCCCTGAACACTCTTCAGGCTTTGGGAACCTATGGGGGCAGGTTTAGTGAAGGGCATGAAGAGCATAGCACCCTAAGCACTTTGTGGATCGAGGAGTGGCTGTAATGCTGTGCTTGTACTCATTGTTGTTCTATTTTAATTTTAGCTTTCTCAGCTCTGGGTTACTGTGTTAGTTCTGAGCTAATGTTGACTTCTTAGCAAGATAGAAAAGCAAGGTGCAAGAATACTTCTCCATCCTCCTACACACAACCTAGCCTTAGTTTTACATTTTAAAGTAGTCAGGTTTTCTTGCTTCTCTTGACAACAGCAGTCTTGTTGCTGTTTATGTCCCTGTTCAAGCCTTTATATTTCCCCCTCTCTGCTTGGCTAGCTGATGCAGGCGATTGAGGAACTTGCCCAGTTTAAAACACAGTGCAGTTTGTTTCACTCAGCTGACCTTTATGTGACAGTGTTTTACTTGCTTCACTTGCTCAACTCTTGTGCATTTTCTTGCTGTCTCCCCAAGTTTGATAAGGGTATGTTCCTGTGACTTTTGATAAGCAGACTGGGATTGTGTTCATGAGAGGCAGCACTCAGTGTCTTACATGCAGCCAAATCTGTGTCCTCTGATACAGTTTTTTAGAGGTCAAAGTCAGCAACTTTCCATATTCTGGAAGGTACAATGCAGTGAAAGCACTTTACCTCTCAGCAATTGCTCTGCAGCTGAGTGCTTTCAGAGGTGAAAGGACTTATTCATCTCAGCTGACTGTGAACCCCTTAGCAATGAGTTCAGCTGGAAACAATACCTCCCTGTGAGGACTGTCCCATCTGCATCTGCCTTTCCTCCATCTTGTCACTGTACATCCCCTTGGTGTGCAAAGCACTTGCCCTCTGACCTGTAGCCATTGAAGCAATGGCTATTGTGCCTTAAGATATTACTAGCCTTAATGGCAGCTCTACCCTACCACTCGGTTGATAGAATAGATCACGTGGACTTTCTGCATTGGCTTTAATACAAGCAGACTGACTTTTGGCACCTTTCATGCCTATTTCAATTCTGCTTCCTGTCAGTCCTGCTGATGCTGGAGCAATAACTTCTGGCACAAGGGAAATAATATGTGATTTGTCTCAAGTTGGACAGCTGTTGCTGCTGTGATCTTCTGACCATGGCCTTAGTACTGACTCTGACCACAGCTGTCATGCGTAGGGATGTTTTGCAGAGGAAATTTTTCCTAGATTTGTTATCTTCTGCCAACCTTTTTGGTGCTCTTGTCACTATAACATCTCATTTTTTCTCACTGCAGTCTGGATTTACATCACAGTGTCAGGCTGAGGCAGTAAAACAGCCGAGCCTGGGCATGACTTGCAAGGACAAGTACAATTGGGTCATGAGGTATAGCTCCATATGAATTATGTATCTCTTCTGCACTTCAGAAGGAATGTAATTGTGCACCCAGGCATCAAGCAAAAAGTAATTTGTACTGTGTGCATATCCTGAATAGATGCTTGAACCTGAGATAGCTGATTTCAAGTGGTTACTCCTTCATAGCACCACATGATTATATTGCTCATGTATGCATTTCTTTCTTGAGGAAGTAATAGTGTATGAGATTAGTGCCAAAATTCTAGTCAGGTACAGAAACTACAGGATGTTTCGTAAACAGTTCTTGGTATTTTAAATAACCAAGTGCCTAGACAATCCAAGATACATATATTTCTGAGGGTCAGAATTTAGCGTTTCTTGCTCTGTTCCAAAAAGAAAGATCAGAATGTGTTAAAATTAGCTATTTCCATTTTTAAGAGCTTACAAACATATATGTTGCTTGTCTTCAACTTTTTTCAGGTGATGCTAGGATCCCTTCAACTTTAACTCGGTCCCTGTTAGAGCATGCCATTCTTTTGCAGCTACTATCCTGTGGGTTTCAGTGTTAGGGACACTGATTAAATGTGAGGTTCATCTGAGCTGCAACAGTGAAGTAAGAATGCTCCTTAGTAGCCCATAGAACAAAGAGTTAATACAGTGTAACTACAGAAATGTTTAACTAGTATCTTTTCTAGCTACAGTGAGTGTGCAGGTTCTGAGGAGTATTTTTGTTCAAAACAGTACGCGCAGGTGCATGTATGCTTTAAAAGAAGTAGTGAAAATTAGATGGCACAAAAATCAGTAAAAGTTGAGTTTTCCCGACAGGTAAGTAGCTGATGGCTTTCTACATAGGAAGACTTCCTCCACATAAATGTTGACAAAGTTAATAGTTTATAAGTGCAATTGCATCTTTTCAACTTTGTCAGAAATGAATCTCAGAGTAGCTTTAATACTATGTAAGTATTGCTTTTCAGCTGTGATTGTGTCTAGAGACCCTAATCAAAAAAATGTATAGAGATACATTTCTTAGGATGAAGGGTGATAACTTAAATAGACTTGACTCAGGAAGGCAGAGGAAGCTGAGGCACAGGAAGATGAAATTATTTTGTGTCACATGGCAGCTCAAGAGCAGATTATGAATAAAGGTCTCAAGGTTTTTGATTTAGTGTCAAATTTGCCAAATGAGGTTCACTCTCTTGCAATGACACATTCTACATCTGCATAGTTCAGGAGAACAGTAGTGGGCTGAAGTTGCTTGCTTGGGGCAGAGCTAATCTGCTGATATTTGTAAAAACACCGCACTATTTTGAAGTACTGTATTGATAATAACAAAACTGGTGATGGTCTGCATAGGCAGTGCTGGTGGCTTGATGTAGATACTGTAATTAGGGAATGACGTGGCTAGTGTAAGTTGTTGCTAGCAGTTGCCTGAGATGCATCTGTGGAAGTGCCTTAAGAACTAAGTGTACAGCTTGAACAGTTGTGAATGCTGGTTCGGGGTTTTTCAGCCTTCAGTTTCACCACATCAAAGGCACCATACTTCATGCTTTCCAGCTGCATTAATACGGCAACCACTTTTTTCTTTTTAAAGGTAGTATTTTTTTATAATGGAAAAGTTTAGCTTTGCTCTCCACACTCAAACACAGAAGTCTCTTTTCTTGTATTTAAACTTTTTTTAAAAAAATATGTTCAGGCACAGACTAATCTTCTAGAATTTCTGCACAAAGCATAAAAAGCTGAGCTTTTGAAAAGAGGGGAATAATGGAACTGTTCGAGCAGTCTTAACCTTAGCAATCACTAATGCTCTAGGTATAATTAGAAATCTAATTACTGTGAATTTAGTTGCTAAGACTTTTCTGCCTTTTGAGACTTGCCCCACACAATTCTATCAGGTTCCAAATAGAGCATAGGGCGGTTTTCCATTTTGCTGCTAGGAAATTAGTAATGCTGCTTTTTTCTGCTAGCACTGTTGCCATAATCTCTGTTTAGAATTGCCTTATCTGAACATTGGAAAGGCTTTTATGATTTTAAAATATGATTCATTATAACATTAATTTCAATATATTTGAATTCAGAGCTTTTGTGTTTGGGTCCAGTACTCCATTAGAAGTAGAAGCCTGAGTTAATACAATGTAAAGACTGCAAATTGAATTCCAGTGAAAAAATGTGTTACTTCTCATTGCATTTTCTAAATTTGCTTCGTATTTAGGATGCTTCAGATGTAGTTTCAATATTTCTGAACTTTTGAAAGATAAGTTAGCACATTGAAAAATAGAGTTTATTTACCTTTAAAAATATGAAAGCTTCAGTACTGTATAATAATATATTACTTCTGCTTGCTACGTGTTTTGTTTCCTACAAAGTTAGTTTTATAATTGCAACATAGTATATTATTTGAGAAATAGTTTGTGCTTCTATGAATAGAGACCATACTGCTATATGAAGGGACCACCTTTAGGGTGGTGTTTCCTGACCTTTGAATGCTTTAAGTTTCTTGATGTCATTACTAAAACTTTTATTTTTTTAAAGAATAATTAAAAATGGTTCAGGGCCAAGTACTCTTTACAATGTACTCTCCTATGCAAATTACACTTTCTGCTTCAAAGGATGGATGGAGGAAGGACTAGAGAAATCTGCTGTTGTCTAGTGATTTGCTGCTTTTCTGATACAGACTTGTTGCAGATGTAGAATTCTTCTTGTAATTAATGGCAGGTATGGCTCCAGAAAATCGTAATTGAGAAACAAAAGACTTGGTATTAGGAAGTTCACTTGTTTCTAGCAAAATTTGTAATTGTAGCATAAAAAAGAACTAAGATAAGAATTTTCTGCAGAATTTAGTGTAATATCAGGAAGTTAGGGCTACTCTGATTTTAAGACTTAACACTGTAGCCAAAAGGTTGTAAAAAAACCCCTCTTGGCTGCTGTGTATTAATTGCTGGTTTTGACATAATGCTGTACTAGTGTAAGTATACCTTGCTCAGGAGTTGCCTCTGTAGGAATGGAAGTACCCCATAAGTATCTTTCCTTATCCATGTCCCTGTTCACAGTTTAACTAATCTTGCAATGGTGTCTTTCTCCAAGGGCCTGTTTATAAACATGTTTGCGATATCTGTATGATTAATTTTGAGGTTTTTCCATTGTTTGTTTGGAAGTGCCAGACAAAACCTGTAAGACAATTTACTCGGCAGCCAGCTTTGCTGCTTGTGTTGTGGACCAGCTGGATTTGAAGAGTTCACATTTGTGTGAAATTGTTTAGTAGGTGTGTGTTTTTTCTTGTCAAATCTCTCTCCCCGAGAACTTGATACGATGTACCTGGAATTGTCTGCTATAGTATCCCTATTACCTTTTCCTCCATGAGCAGTTCTTTGTCACGTTGTGTCTTGTGCTTGAAGAAGTGAAAGTTGCATGGGATACTGTAATTTTTTTTTTTTTCTTTTCTGAGGAATTAAGTTTTTTGCTTGGTTCTCTGATCTAATTTTTTTTTTTTTTTTTTTTTGTTTAAATGCTTTCTTCTTTGTGAAGACTAAATAACATGAACATGATAGGGAAGGTAATGTGAAATGAATTCTGGACTTGCTGTACTGGAAAAGCTTCTGCTGAGCCCATGGCTAAGCAGCTTCTGCTCCTCTGGCTTGCATTCAGATATGCTGGAAAACTTGTTTGTATAGTGAATTGGAACAGGAACCTGATATAGTGTGAAAGTACAGAGGCTTTCTCTTCCCTCTCCCTCCAGCACCTTAGGAAACATTATTTTTAATCCATACCAGGCAGGCTGACATGCTTAAACCAGTATTTTTGCTGAAATACCCTTGCAGCCATGCAGGTGAAGGGTTGAGCTTGAAAGGCTGCGGGTTGTTGCAGCGTGTGGCTGTTGCAGGGACCGCGGGAGGGCAGCAGACGCCTTCTGCTTCACCCCGCCGCAGCACTCCCCTGCCACGTCAAAACCTATTGCAAGTTGAGTAAGTATTATTTAAAAACCAACCAAACAACAACCCCTATACAAAACCCCCAAACAAACTAAAAAGCACAGCATTCTTCTTTTTTTTTTGCAGATACAAAGTGGGAGCTGCCATTTCCTGGGTGAATTTTAATAAATACTACATTAAAAAAAAACTTCTATAGAGTCATTTGGTTTTAGGGTAACTTAATTTGGAGCAACCTTGCTATTCATATCGAGTCCACTACTGTTGGCAGTAGCTATTTTCATAGTCTGATCAAGTCCCATCTTGTGACAACTTTCTGGTTTTGCCTCCTGACACTGGTATTCAGAAGGTCTTTTAGTGCCTTGTCCTAATAGCTGAATTTATTTATTATTTTTTTTTAATTCAGTCGAAATTATGCATATGTTCAGAAAACCTGGGGAGAGTAGGAGACATTGCACAGGGATATATGATTTTGAGTACCATGCTTGTGTTATTGCAGAGGGAAGAAAATCTAGACAAATCTAAAGTTCCTAGGAAACCAGGCTTTGTTACTTCAATTATGTACAGAACAGCTCATTTTGTTTAAAAGACTTTCTAGTTGAGGAGAAAGAATAGAAGTTCTGACTATGTAATCTTATCTCATGGGTTGGTGCAGTGATGAAAATCTGGATGCTTCTAATCCTGAGATCCTTGTTGCAGGCATTGAAGCAGAGAAGGAGAATAAAGAAAGATGCATTTGATAATTTGAACTGCTTTCACCAGGCAGGGAAATGAAGACCAAAAAATGCTGACATCCTCTGCCAAGTGCTGATGACATGTTCATAATTTTTAAAACAACTACTTCTGTTAATTTAATGTACTTTAAAGAGAGAAGCAAAAGAAAGCTTTGGGGAGTGAAACTTGTGCTAAGAAGCGCAGCTGTTGTACATCTCTTTCATGTTTCATGGCAAAATCTGAATGGGTAAGTTTCCCCCCTCTGTCACTGGTGACCATCTCATGTAAGAACAGCTGTGTCTGGTGGGACCAGAGCTCCAGGTAGCGTGGTGTCTTAGAAAACTGTCAGTGGGGTTAGCGTTTCCTGTTGTTTCTCCCATCCCACTTTTTTATCTTCCTGCTATGTGTGACCTTTGATTTCCTGAGATACTGAGATAGAGATATTACTTTCTATTTAATAGTGCCTGCTAAGATTTTCTGACATAAACCTGCCTGACTACGTTTCAAACCTATATATAAGCTTTGGGTATCATCTTCCCATGGTACTGAGATTTCCAAACTAACGGTGTTCTGCGACAAAGCACCCCTAAAGACTAGTTAAAACATAAATGAGTTAAGAAGATGGGGAAACAATATAGTTTTTCTAGAAACATGGTAAAATCGCCTTAAAGGAAAGGCAAAGTGTTTTATTTATTTATTGTTTTTTTTTAAGCAATTAAGAAGATAGTATAGTGAGTGCTTAACTCTGGGCAGAATTTGTGATGAGAGTCTAAGAATTTATCTGGGTTCAGAAAATAATTTAATATCTATATAGAGATAGGAAAAACTAAGAAAGTCTGACTAACCAAGATTTTAGAAAGCTAGATTTGGAAGGAGAATGAATCTTACTTCAAGATATTAAAATTCTTAATGTGAACTTACTAGGAAAAAAATATATTCTGATTGAAGGGTTTCTTTTAAGGATGCCTCAGATATGATTGAATAGAGGCCTATTCCTTTCCTGAGAATTTTTGCCCTACTCTTGTAGTAGATGCTCTTGACAGAGGAATTCTTGTATATTGACATGTGACGATTTTAGATTCCAAATCAACCCTTTTAGGAAACCTATTCCAAATTGCTGCACTTTTCCAAATGTTTCTGATGTTGTAAGCACCTAAAAGATTAAGTGGACTTATTACATTATTTCTTTGAAAGCAGCTAATCTTTGTACTTGTTAGGTTTGCATGTGGTAACTACCGATACGAGATCAGCTTGAAGATGAAAGTAGATTTATTCTAGCAAAGCAGGGTTAAATTTGGAATTAGGCTTGGGAAATATTCAGAATTAGTCTGTAGTTGATGCTGTTCTTTGTTACTTTCTTATATAATTGTTCTGAAACTCAGAAAAGCTTAATACTCTGTCTTCTGGCTCAGATTGATTCTGAAAAGTAAATTAAGGCTAATTTGGAGTGACCAATCAATCAATCCCTTCCTGATTTGCTTTTGTAGCAAATCAAGAAGGCAGTGTTTTTCTGGAGCAGAATATTTGTCTTTATTCTGTTGTTTAAAACAGAATCCTCTTCACTTCTCTGTCACCTGAGTTTATATTAATGTATTTTTTCTGAGTCCATTTAGCCATTGTAAGTGCAGGCTTAGTAAAAACAGCTCTTTTACTAAATGTAAATGCAGTATTCTCTCACATTTGTGTGTACACATGTGTAACGTGTAAAAAGTGGGGGAAAAAAAAACAGTTTTCAACTTGTATTATGTGTCCAGATACAGAAATCTAGAGGAAAATACACTTACATTTATTAGTCTTAATGTGCCTCTTACTGTCCAATTCTTTCTAGCTTAAAATACCTTTCAAAAATTTTCAGTGTTTTTAAGAACAGAGCAAGACTGCAAAATTATAGGATAACACCAGTTGGAAGGAATGTAAGGGGGTCTCTAGTTCAACCTCCTGGTCAAAGCAGTGTTGGTTATTAGGTGAGACCAGATCTTTATCCAGTCAGGTTTTGAAAACCTCCAAGAATGGAGACTGCACAGCCTCTCTGTACAACCTTTTCCAGTGTTTCACTGTCCATGGTGAAGAGACTTTCTTTTACATCCAGTCCAAATGTCTCTTGTCTCAATTTATGCTTACTGCCTCTCACTGACCATGTGACACTTCAGGAACTAGGCTCTATTTTCTTGGTAATCTTCCTGCAAGTGCTGGAGGGCTGCCCCTTTTGTCTCCCCAAATCTTTGTCTTCTGCAGGCTAAACAAGCCTTGTTCCCTCAGTCTTTCCTCATAGGTCTTGTGCTAGCACTCTGGTATTTGATCATCTGCACAATCCCTTGTTTGTCTGTAGCCCTCTCTAGAGACCAGACATGATGCATTAAGACAGAGGGCTCATTGTCATTTGGAGAGGTGTGTGGGTTTGGGTGGTTTTTTTCCAACCCCCTAAACTTTTTTACTGCTTCATATCAGTTAAATCTTTCCATATACTTTCTGAGATTTCACCTTCTGTTTCAAACACCTCTTTATTGTGCATTTGTTGCACTGGAGGTGCATGGTACCTTTATTGGAGCTTGCTGAAGAAATGCCAGATCAGTGACGAGGCACTTAACATTGAATGTATGATATTGACTATATTGACTAAATAATAACGGCATGGTTAACGCTGTTGCTACCACAAAGGCATTTTGCTTCTCAGGAGTCTCAGTCCAAAAGAAGTCACTGTTAAGGGAGTAGAGAACAAAGGGACGAATACAAAAACAGACTTCAGGCAACAGACACCATCTCTAGGCAACCTGTTCCGTGGTGCTCTAGTAGAGAAGTTTTTCCTAATGTCCAGTCTGAACCTCCTAACCTGTAACTTGTAGCCATTGTCACTTCCTTACCCTGAAGGACTCACAGGATGGTATGGGCATTGAGTTTTCCATATGCCTTTTTTTTTTTTTCCCCTTATTAATATAATGGTAGGTAGAAAGTGAAGTCCTGAAGGCAGTGTGAGAAGTGGAGTATTCCAAGATAATAAGGGCTCTGTCTTGAAATTCCAGACCTCAATAGATGAGAAAGTCAGTGAGGAAAGGCAGTGGCTGTTTGTGCAATGCTACTAATTTAGGCTCTGAGTACTTGACATGCAGCTATTTAGTAAGCTCAGAATAACAAAGAACTGTTTAGAAGAGGATGGCTGTTACAGACTGCTGTGTAATTGGATGTCAAGGACTGGTGTGAAGATGATGGTTGCAAAGAAGGCCATACATGTGGTAACTGGTTCCCTCTGGAGCACACAGTGCTGCTAAAAATAGCTGGGTTGAGTGTGAACACTGCTGCATATGAACTACTTCTACTGCTGCCAGCTGTTGATGATAGTCATGTCCAGGTCGTGACTAAAAATGTGGAGATATTTGGAGTGTTGAACACAGGTTTTATCTTCACTGAAGTGACTGCAAATTTGGGTTTACAACCGGTTTCAAGGGGTGTTGTGTGACTGCAATGTGATGCATCCAAAAGGAGTAGTGTGCTTTAATGCCTCCCTTGTGTACTTACGTTTGGTTTTTCTAATCCTTTTGAACATTTGTATTGCTAATTCTGACATGTTTCAACTTTCTGGACTTCTTCCTTCAACGCCTAGTTTCTGCAGTTTCCAGTATAGTGCCAATGTTATTTTCCAAACTATTTTTGAGGTAGTTTATTGTTTTAGTCAAGGGTCCACACTAAGCTGTTTAAATTTCTCCTATGAATTGCTTCATTGATTCAAAACTCTGTGGTGTAGGAACAATTGAGGTATTCCCTCAGTTGTGCAGTAAGCTGCGTGCTGATGGTGACCATAGTCCAGTATGTTGCCGATTCATTTGTTTTGAGTCCTTTTAGCCATTGCACACAGTTCTCTGTCTCTGCAGTGACTATACCAGCAGTAGTGGTTGTTGCTTTTTCATAGCAACTCCACTTGTCCTTCAAAGGTGGAATTTCCAAAGCATGTAAGCTGATAATCAGTGGCAAATACCATAATCTCTTTTGTTTCAGTTAGAGTTGAGAAGTATGTTCCTCTTCTAAGCTGTTTTATCTTAAAATAACTTTTATCAGTTCCTCCTAGCATGTGCCAGTGTACACTTTATAGAACATTTTAATTAAAAAACATTATTTGTGGTATTTCCTTTGTCCACATCCAGTGGGAGCTCTTGGGATGAATGTTTCCAGAAGGCTTCATTTTGCATTGATTGCTGGGTGGTTCCCTTCCTACATCCTGTACAGTGTGAAGCCTCATCTCTGGAATGTCTGTCTGGTCCCATAAAATGTTTGGGGAAGTGCTGTTGTATGCTATCACATGGGGTATAAATCTTCGGCAATTGCATGTTGGATGTTGTACTCTGACAGGATTATAAACATATGGAGGCTCTTGTATACTAGAAGTTTCATCTTGAAGATAGGAGCAAATCCAAGTTAATAATTTTAAATTTCTCTTTTCCCCCATGTTGTTTCTCCATCAAGGCAAATGCTTTTGGCTTCTTTCAAAGGTCAGGCTTGAAAGTGTCTCAGATTTCTAGATGAATGCTGGGCAGTTGTACTGAGAAAGAAATTATGTTGCAGTGTTTGTAACCATCTTGGGACTTAGGCTGTATTGAAATTAATGTATCTTCTGCTGTAAGGCAAAAGCCTTCTTATTGCTGTCCTGATGTTAAAAATGCATGAAACATATATATATATATATATATTTTTTAAGCACTAACAGCAAAAAGATGTGAGAATAGCAGTCCTGAACAGCCAATCTGTAGATAAGGAAGGGATGATGTTAAGTTCCAAAATATGCATTTAAAAAAAAAAAAGGTATTTTCAACTGCTAAAATTTCACTTATTTATGTTATGTATCTCTGTGCCATTATCTTGCGTTTTGTACTCCAGGTGCTCTGTCTTTTAGCCCAGCTACCTCACTGGCATTAAAAACCACCTGGGGAGTGATCTGGAACTGCAAGGCACTTTACTTTCCTGTTGTATAATTGTTTAGTTACTTTCTAAGATACTTGAGTAAATATTTAATTTATAACATGTCTGTCCTATTTTTTTGGTGTAGATTAATATACTTCATTTCTAGTACTGTTTATTTTCTTGATTATCTGATCTTAAATATTACTACTTATTTTAGAAGCTGTATTTTCTAACAATGGCCACTCAAAAATTTTTCCTTCATAGGAAATTGTAGAAAATAGCCTTGGAAAGAACTGCAGGAGGTCTTTCTCTGGGACTTTAGAAACAGTATTTTTAACATCTTTTTATGCCAACATATGTCAGAAGTACTTTATAAAAATCTAATGATGGAAACTTGGACAATCTATCTCCGTCCTTAATTATTCTTCCCTGTAGACATACTTTCTTGATGTCTACTCTAAATCACTTTGGCCCCAGTCAAGTCAACTAGAAGCTTTTCTGATCCTCACCTTTCCCCCTGCCCCTCTTGTGTTTACGTATTTTAGGCTAGTTGATAGTCTTCTTTCAGTCTTATTTTCTTCAGATTTGAGATTTCTAATCTCTAGTCAAGAAAATATTTTGGAATCTGATCATTCTTCTAAAGTCTCTACAACTTGTGCATGTTTCTTGGAGTGTGGTACTCCAGAATATATTTCTTTGGAGGCTCTATCTGTATGAGTGGAGTAGAAAAATGTGGCTTGCAGTTATGGTCTAGTTCATGCTTTTCAGTGCAAAGACATTGGGTTTTCAGTATTGTGGTGCTGATTCAGATCAGCTTGCTGTTCACTATAACTCATTACAACATCATTATGTCCGCTTGGAAGTACTGTGTTCCCTTGCCAAGATTCAAATATTTGTACACTTGCCGTATACTTGGGTTTCTTGTTTCTGTTGCTATGGAATGTGTAAAAATGTGGCTCTGAGGAAAATGTGGTGTCTGGAAAGACATGAAACCACCTTTGAAGCTTAAGTTTTGTCCTTTGGTCAAAGCCAATTGACTGCTGCCTCCCGTCCCTTCAGAAAAAGACGGAACTGGGTGGAAGTGTCTTGTTGGCGGTATCATTATGGACAACATGTTTTGCTGTTTTTTTCAGTTTCAAGCTCTGTAGACATTTTCTGTGGTGTGTATCCCTGCCCTGATATGCTTTCTTAGATCAGGCAGTATAAGGTTCTTTCCTATTGCAAGTTGTACAACTTTTGTTTGTTTGTTTTCTTCTCCGTACTGAAGGATTTTTATTTTCTGATTTTATTTTTTTTCTGAAAACAGATTTGTAGGTCTGGATTATACTTCCGTGGATTTGTTTGCAGTTCAGTTTGGGGACAGTAATCTAAACCACATAACCTAGTTAAAGCATTCATCGCTCTTCTATGTCTTTTCCCCCTTGCTGCTTGTTCATACAGGCATTCTGTGATGAATATGCTCGTGCCTCAGATCAAGCTCAGGAACATTTTTTTTTGCCCTGTAGTGCTCATATAGTCGGTGCTTATCCTCCCTCCCCTTGCTTTCCACATGATGTGAGAAGAACAGTACGTACACCAAGTTTCCAAATTTCACTGCCCATTAAAGATCATCAGCTGGACGCCTGGGCTTCATCTTATGCTATGCTGCTTCGTAACAGTAGAGGGTACTGTTGGTGTAAGATAAAAAAGGAATTTTTTCACATGGAGCTTGGATTTCTTTTTGCTCCTGATATATTGGTCATTGGAACTGTTGATATGTTATTACATAGTAATCTTTGGGTCGCTGCCTCATCTTCATTCCACCCATTTACGGATTTACTAAGTAGTTTTGTGGACAATCCCCTAATTAAGTATTAATGTTTTCTCATTATTTTTGCTGTCACAAAGTGCTTCAAAGATGTGTCTTCTGATACAGCTTGTTTTTCCTTCACTGTTGTGGGAAGACTGTTCCTTCTTTGTTCTAGATTGAGGCGTTGATTATGCTGGACAGCTTTTCGAAGAGTTTTTCTTCTGAAGACAAATTATAAAAAAGAACAGTAATGGCTTGAGGACAAAGTTGCAATTATTCCATCTCTTTTCTTGGAGAGCCTTATAACAATCTCTCCTCCTCTGTTTTATTTACCACATTCTTACACAGTCTCTCACCACTGTTCACCGCAGAGTTGTGTTTTATTTGAATGTTGACAGGTGTGCAGTTATTTAAGACCTGCTTTTAAGGAATGTTAACACTTTGCCAGGGATTATTTCATTTCTGTAGAAAGGACCTGAGCTTTCCAAATCTAAGTTTCTGAGGGTGTAGTTACATGGTATGTTGATTTTGGTGGCAAATCTGCTGTAAGTAACTGCGTAGTAGTATTTTTAGTGTTTTTTGTCCTATACTTTTTCAGTGATCTGGTTTACAATCTCCCCCCACCCTGTAAGCAGTTGTCTTGGCACAGCTGTGCTGGGGGGAGTTGCAGTGATGTGCTGGGCCCCACAGGGTGTGAAAATTTCCTTAATTTTGCTTTGCTGCCAAAGTACTGTGTAAGTACGGTTTGAGGTTGGTATTCATTTGGAGTTGGAATCGGTAATCCGCATGAGAGTGAGACACCTTCAGTTAGGTCACTGTCATATTCTAACTTTACTGTAATGTACTTATGCTGTTGGAAATCCTAATATGGTTTTATTTGATATTATGCTGGCAAAAAGTACTACTTTGAGTAAAGTTTTCCACTTGGCAAACTGCTTTAAGCTATAAAATTGGAAAAGATCCCTTGCAGGTACAAGATATACTAGATACAGTAGTAAACTCATTGAAGCCCCAAGTTTTTCAGATGCGGTGTTTAGCTTTCATTATGGTTTGTCCACATGGATAGTTTTACTGGTACTACAGTGTGATTTCACTGGGAGAAAACCTTATGAAGACAAGCTTGAAATAAATTTATTCATAGACCCCTGTTAACTGTTTCCCCTATCTGTCTTAATTCTTCTACGTATTTCTGGGATAGTAGGGTAGCTTTTAGTGATGGAGTCACTTGGGAGCAGAAAACAGAAGAGATGTCTGGTAGGGGCTGATCTTAGATGGAGGAGGAGTGGATAGCAAGATATTGGTGTGCTTTTGGGCTTTGGCTACAGGAAGCACTGCTAGCAGTGGTAGTAAATGTGTTTTGAGACATCACTCTTGTGGTTTTTGAGCTTCAACCCTAACCCTTGTTTCTACTGCTTACCTTGAGCCAGCTTTTTCTGTTTGCCTGACTGCATGGCAAACAGCAATAGCTTACTCTAAAACAGCAGATCATCAAAAGGGAAAGGTGTTTTGCTGGTTTGACTTTTCAACCAGGGGAGTCCTTGTGATGGCTCAAAAGAAGGGACATGGGGGAATGGGTTCAGGGGCTGTTTGGGGCTGTGTTGTGAAGCTGTGCCTCCTATGTCATTATTGCTTAAATTTTCATTAGAAGAATGTGGGACATTAATAAACCATCTGCTTGAAATATTCTGATGGGTGAAATTTGGTGAGGGAAGTTGTCAGTGCAGGACACTTCAGTCACGTTGAATATGTTGAAAAACTGCAGAGAAACTGCCTGGATCCTGCAAGCTAACTCTGGTAGTTCCTGGCCAGAACGCTCCAGTTTGCACACCATTGTATTTAAGTGGCTGCTCCTCTTGTGAGAGCCAGTAGTAAAGAACGGTTTATTATGGGTAATAGTCATGACCTCAATAGGATCATGCTTGGATTTTCACTCCTGAACTCAAATAGTAGCTGTAACAATAAATTTCATTATCCTGGGAAGGAAATTATTTGTAACCTTATAGTTATTAGATTTTTTCTGTGCTCAACTCAGGGTAAATTCAGTTCTCACTTTGAAACACATTGTTAAGACTTCTTGCCTGGCATAGTGTTACCAGCAGACTGGAAGGTTCATCTTTTTTTGCATTTGACTACTCTGCATTCAATTAGTTCTGAATCAGTCTAATGTGAGGGGAGGTACTTGCACTAAAATCCTGAGAGTAATGCTGATTTAGAGCAAAGGTGTTTCACAGAATCACAGAATAGTTGAGACTAGAAGGCAGCTCTGGAGATATTCTTCACCCTCATAGTACATTTTTTTTTTTTTCCTTATGTTTAAATAGAATTTCCTGCCTTTCAGTTTGTTCCCATTGCCTCTTGTCCTTTCAATGGGCATCTCTGAGAAAAGTCCATCTCTGCCTTTATTCCTTCCCTTAAGGTTACATTACTAAGATCCTCCTGAGCCTTCTCTACTCAAGGCTAAACAATCCCAGCTCTTTCAGCCTCTCACATGGCAGATGCTCCAATCCTTTAATCATCTTAGTTTTCTGGACTGACTCCAAAAGGTCTCTTGTAGTGGGGAGCCCAGCACTGGACCCAGCCCTCCGGCAGTGCCTCCCCAGTGCTGAGCAGAGGTGAAGGGTGCCCTCCCTCGCCTCTGCCTAATGCAGCCTGGGGTGCTGTTGGGCGCCTTTGCTGTAAGGGCGTATTGCTGGCTCAGTTCAGCTGCTCTCCCAGGACTTCCAGGCCCATCTCTGCAAAGCTGTTTTCCAGTAGGTTGGCACCCAGCCTGTATGGCATAGAGTTATACCTCCCCAGGCTCACGACTTTGCATTTCCCTTTGCTGAGCTTCATGAGATGTGTCTGCCTGTTTCTCCATGCCTTTTCCATATTTTTTGTCAGCAGGAGGCCCACATTTTCCCTACTGTTTCTTTTGCTGCTAAATTAGCTGTAGAAGCGCTTCTTGTTGCTGTTCATGTCCCTCACCATTTTCAACTCCAGTCAGGCTTTGACCTTCCTAAGCCTGTCTTTGCACACCAGGGCAGTGTGTCTATATTCATCCTAGCTCACCTGACTCTGCTCTCACCTCTTGTATTCATTCTGTTTGTTTTAAATTTTGTCAGAAGCTCCTTCTTCATCTCTACAGGTCTTCTGGTGCCTTTGATTTCCTGCACACTGGTCTGGATGTTTCTTGAGCCTGGAGGAGTCATCCTTCAAAATCAACCAACTCTCTTATACCTGTCTTCTCTCCAGACCCATATCCTATGGGTTCCTCTGAAGCAGGTCCCTGAATAGATTTAATTCTGCTCTCCTGAAGCCCAGACTTATGATCCTGCAATTTGCCTTGTTTCTTTTGCTTTAGTTGTGACTTAAAGCTTGGTTCTGTGACTTCCCTGGAATGAGCATCAGTAGTGTTAGTATCTGTTTGTTTGTGGTGAGCTGACTAGGTTGCATGGTTTAATCTGAACAAAAGATTTTTGTGTCAAATTCATACCTCATATGAATGAGACAGGCCAGGTCTGGGTAACTGAAAAATGTTCCTGCAGAAGACTATACTTTCTTTTGGCATGTTCTTATATTTACTGGTACATCTGGTCCTTATGTGTGTCAGTCTTATGTACCAATGCTGGTATTGATGCCATTAATCTCTTTGATTCTGATTGCTGGACACAGATTTACCTTAGAAAAACTTCCATCTAGTTAGATGTCATTAAAATGACTCCCTTACTAGAACCGTTTCCATCCCCTTATGTGTGCCTGGAAATGGGGCTTAAATTTGCACAGTCTAGCGTCACCCTGGATTGTCCTGAGATCATGGTATAACCCAAAGTGTTTCTTCATGGTAAAGCTATGCTAACCTGTATGTATCCACAAAAGGAAAACTGGCCTAGCGGAGTTGACTACACAACTAGCCTAGGAATTATATCGGCTGTTCTGTTTCCCACAGCTCAAAAATCTGTTTGGTATCCACATGGTCACTAATAAGTTTCATGTAGCATGAGTAGAGCCAAGGTGTAACGGGATTCTGGCGAGTGATCCACCTGCCTCTTCAGGAGTGGTTTTCTCAGTGGAGTTTGTCCAGTACCTTTCTTCAAGTTCTGCATCTTTTCCTCATACCCAGTTACCTGTAAGTAGTGGCTGTACCAGGTGATATTTAAGGGGAATGGATATACCACTCTTACATGCTGTACCTCAGACAGAATGGCAGAATACATCCTAGTTAGCATCCAGTATTCCTGGTCAGTGCAGATGGTGAAGTGTTGGCAAAAATATTTGCAAAGTGATTTGAGAAGGCTCTGCTTGCTGTTAGTCACTACCACCAAATTAGCTTAATTAAAACCAGCTGTGGGAAAGTGGTCTGCTGCAACTGATAAATCTCATTCCCTTCTCTCAAGTGTCTGTGGGCTTGGAGCTGGTGATAACTGCCTGCTTGGATGCAATGAGGATCTTAAGGTGGTTGCAGTTCTCTTCCATATGTGCAATTTTGAAGTTGGCCCTAAATCCTGCTTTTGGCTCACATTTCTCCATATGGAGTCCTTGGCCTTGAGATGCTTGAGTTTGTGTATTGTGTTGAATAGCATCTATTATGGTTAGTGTTGCCATTACTTGATTTGGTTTGGGAGAATTAGTGGGCATGTTTGTTTTAGTATGGTTTAGAAAGAATGTCAAGGTTATCCTGGAGAAGGATGCTTTTTTAAATTAACATTTAAAAACCTCACAGAACCAAAAGAACCCCTTCCCCCAGAGCCAAACCCCAACTTTAAAAACCAACTGTGTAACCCACTTAGAAACACACAGTTTGCTTTCTCTGAATGACCAGTGGTCCTTTGTGTTTTGTGAAATGGTGTCTCAGGCTTCTGCAATATTCTTTATTTGTAGAATGCCCTATTCATGACTGTCTCCCTTCACTTAATTCTTTTCTCTCTTTCCCTATCATCTGTTCAGTCGTGCAGGCAATTTCACAGTCACACTTGTGGCCAAAAAGTTGCCTACACTGATGGCTTGTCACAAACCAAGAGGAGGCCATTTTCCATTTCTGAATTGATCCCAGACCTGCCAACATCAAGCTGTTGGGTTTTTTTGCCAGTCAAATGAAGTTGTGTTAGATGAGGCAGCTGTTTTAGAATAAGGTTAATAGAAATGACTGTTGCCTTTTATAAGGATTTCTACTAGTGGATTAATCCAGAAATGGCGAAACTCTAAAATTTGTGAATCCCAGTGAGCCTCTGAAATCCTGGCTGGGAGCATACTTCAGCAGGTGCTGAAATGCTAATAAGGAATGGGGTCTGTCATAGAGTGCTGTGGAAGGTTTGTCTTTCTGAGATTACAGTGGGTTTTCTTTGTGCAAATTGAATTAATTTAAGAATGGGAGTTGCTCTTGGCAGCTCTCAATTTCTAAAGTTCCAGCTTTTGGTGAAATAGAGTTGGCAGTTTCACATGATCTTCATCAAAACCATTTGATATATTGGTGATGCTGGTACTGCTGGATGCTGGATTACTCTTCTTAAGCAAGCTGTTCCCCTGTCTTGATATTTTGATTAAAGTAGTTCATTGATCTGGGTTGTGTTTTGCTTTCTAGTTTTGGGGTGGGTTTTGTTTTTGTTTTTCCAGAGGCCCTGCAAGTCCTCTGAAAGTCTATGTGGCCACTTGAAAGAGCAAAGCTAATACGGGTGTTTCAGAGGCATAACTGAACAACACAGACTGTTGCATTGTAGCGGATGTGTGTGAATGCATGTGACTAAACAAAAGGAGTTTCTGAAATGTTAGTTTCTCTCCTTCAATATTGTTTCACCATATAATAATAATAATGTTTTCTGTTATATTTGCGTGTTGCAAACATGCAAGATACTGTGGCTTTCCCAAATAGGGTCACCCAAGATTTCTGGATGCAGGTGAGCCTGGTCACACTGCTCATCTGCATGCAGTTCTCTGGTAATTTACTGTTTATTTCAGTTTTACACACGAAATTTCTATCACTGTAAGCTTCATCTCTGACAGACAAGGATCTTTTCAATACAAATTATCGTTGGACAATAAATGTTCTTGTAGCTGGAGGTGAGACTGGCCCCTTTTTAGTCCTTTCCCCTCTTGGAGTGGCAGTTTGGTTGTGCTTTTAGCCACTGCTGACTTGGAATCTACACTGAGATGTTTCTTTTTTTTTTTTAAAGAAGGCTTGCTTGCTTTGTGAAACAATTTAGTTAGATGTTCAGCAGTTTGTCCACTGGTCCTATACTGGAACTGATGTTTCTTTAGTATTTCACCTTCTGTGTGCCTTGAAGTTTGTTTTCTCACTGTCTTGTTTCTCTGCCAAGTGCTAATTTAAAGGGATTCATTGTATTTTGTATGTGGTGTGATAGGAGGAACACTTTTTCTTTAGATCGTCTCCAGCTGTATTTGCAGGGGCTGCGTGGTGTGATGATCAACTTCCTCTTTCTGCTGCTGCTATTTGAATAAGTTTTTCCATTGTCCTGCAGTTTCTGCGCATGGAAATGAGGCTGTACTGTCAGTATTTACTCTGTCTCTAGGTTATTTTTCTTATGTTTTGATGAACCAGTTTGGGTTTTTTTTCTTCAAATCAAACACTTCTGTATAATAAAATAATAGGAAATGAGAATCTGTATATGCACTGTTCAGAGCTACTGTGGTTTTGGTTCTTTGTTTTGGGGTTTGTTTTTTTTTTTGCTTGTTTTTGCCTCCATGTATGGCAGCTTTTATAGTCAAGCAGATACTCTGGGAACAGAACAGCATTTGTTTTTGGCGTCCTTCTAGGATGCACAGATGACTTCTGGAACATCTTAATTTCAGATTTGCACGTGTCAATGTTCGCTTGGTTTCGGGTGATGCAAGGCTTTTGTGTAGATGTAATGCCCTTTGTCAGACCAGTTAGTGGGTCTGGAAGATGAAGACAAGCTGAAGGGACACAAGCTGCTCTTCAAGACGTTTGGCTTTGAAAGAACATATGCTTGATATCTCTTGGTCTATATTTACTACCTATAAAATCATGTACTGTGTAGGACCTCTCAAATACAAGTTTTAGTGCATGTTTTGGAAACTTAATGAGTTTTAGGATTTGATGGACCAGAAACCTCTTCAGATTTTGGAATCAATTGTGATGATCCTGCAAAAGACCAAACAACCCCCCTCAAACTTCCCCCTAGCCCCAAACTACAGAAAATGTGAGTGAAAAATGGATCCAACAGACTTTGTTCTGTGTCACCTTTCACATTAATAAATGGTCTGTGTCCTTGTAATGCAAAAAAAAGGTAGAGAATTATAATTCTCTGGAGAAGATGCCTATAAAGCACTTGTATTCAGGAGATGGTTTATGCTCATACGCTTTTCTTGTGCCTTACTCCTTCCTGTCATTTGTGTTTTGAGCAGACACAGCAGAGGTGATAGGTATCACTATAAAGCTGTACATATGCACTTGTTGGACACTATTCTGACATCTGGGCCAGATGTTGTGTGCTTTAAGGTTTTGGGGAGGCTTTTGACCACAGGCTTAATATCATAAGTAGTAGATAATTTTCAAATAAACTTAAGAATGTGAGTTTCCTGTTGGAAATATAAATATTTCTGCTTTTGAAGGAGAGGTTTCTGAGAGCTAGCTCGCAAAAACCAATACGGAGAAAAAATTTTTTCCGTACCAGGGTGAGGGGAAAAAAAAATGGTTGAATGGTTCCAGTAGTCATAAAAACAAGACCAGGCTATTAAAAGAGTTGTTATCCTAATTGCCATTAATAGCATGTAGGTATCTTTATGTAAAACAAAGATGTGCAGCAGACTTCCAGAGCTCTCTGACAGTTGTGTGAGCATATGAAAGTTTAAGACACTGTCATTAATACATTTCTTAGACTGTAGTTTGTTAAGGTTAAAAGCCCATGTCCATATTTAATACTACAAGACTAAAGCAATGTCTATGTAATTGTGAGTTCTTTGTATTTTATAATATCTAAGGTAACAATGTGTTTTGCTAGTACTATGAAAATACAGAATTTTCCTTGTGCCAGTGCCGTGCAATAACCTATTCAAAGAATTTTAGTGCATTTGTCTTTAGTTTGAAACTGAAATCCTTTTAAGGACAAATTTAAGGGTATTTTGCTTTCTATATAATTTCAAGTTGCTAGTATGCAATAAAGAGTAATAATGTTTGAAAGTTTTGAGGGGTTTTTGATATGAAAATTGCTTGGTGTTCTAGAAGTTTTGTGAAAATTACATATGTGAGCACTAACCAAGAAAACTGAAGGGAGTGTGCTATTTACATTTTTCTACTGATTGCAATAAATAAGTATTATTAGGTTAAAATTACTTTTAAAAATACTTAAGAACAATTTGTACCTTTTGAAGTGTGACTGAAAGCAACTTGAGAGCTTTGATCAGTTAATTTTTGCTTACATCTGTTTTGTATCACCAAAATATGTGGAGTCTGGCCCTTAGTTTGCAAATGATGTATTAGAATATTTTCAAGGGTTTATGTCCAAGTCAGTGTTGTTTGGTGCTTTTAATTAAAAAAAAAAAATAAAAAAAATTAGTTGGGATCTGTCACCCTCCTATCCAGTATTCTTGTTTGAACTAAATAATAGCTATACTAATGATTGTTAGACACATTCCACACAGAATAATGAGATTTACCATCGATTCAGTAGTTTTTTGCCTTATGTCAGTAAATTGGTCTATCCTCTAAATACTCATAATACTTAAATCCAACTCATACACAGGTAAGTCTAAATACAATTTCCCTTGTGTCCCTTGATGTACCCAGTGTACAAATTTGCTGTTAATTTTAAAGACAGCTGCGGTGTTGTTTTGTTACTGATATTATCTGGGAAAACACTAGTAGTGACACTTTTATAATAAATGTGTTAAAGAATTCAGAATTTTGAAGTAGTAGCTAGAGGTCTACATTCAGAAGATAACCCATTCTGAACCTAAAGCAAGTGCTTTACGTTTGAATACACGAATACTGTATTCCTTGATTAAAATAGTGAATCTTTTATTCAGAAATAAAATACGATTAACTTCATATTGCTTTGATTAAAGACAGGTACTACTACTGATGCCCAGGAAAATGTTCTTGAACTGAGCCGGTACTATCTTACTGACCCACATTTTCACATTTGTTCCTGTGTAATTTCTCAACTGCCAATATCCATTTTCTGTCTTGCCACATGGGTTGTAAGCTTAGAAGAGAGATGTTTTACTGTTTTGTAATTTATTACATGTTCCACTGTGGAATTTGGGTGTATGACTGAGTGCTATAGTAATAATTGAAACCAAAATATGAGACTTGGTTTAGGAGGACATGAGCTCCTTAAAATACTGAGAATCTGCTCAGGATTAATGAAAGGATTTCTCTCTATCAAGAGAAAAACCTCTCAGATACCAGCTTTATTGGTACAGTTTGGCCTATTTGTTTTTGTGACTTTATGGTAGATCTGTACCTTCTCTACATTTGTGTTCCTCAAAGCCAAGCATGTTTTCATTGAACTTCTGCAGCACCTTGATCTCCCCATCTCCTTTGCATTTGGGGACTGTTTGACCATTTTTTCTGGAAAGAGCAACCTCAGAGGCTGGTACTGTTGGCCTTCCCCTGGAATGGGGAGCTGTGATGGACACAAAGGAGTTACACATACCAGATGCTCGGAGTGAAGCACCATGTTGTCCTTGTGCCCAGAGTTTCACTGGTCATGACACTGTGAAGTTATGTAGTACATCCAAATAAATACTGACCTTATGAGCAAAACATACTAGCCTTTCCTGCTACCAAACGGTTATTTGGGCACTGCTGAAGACAATAGCAATGTAATATCTTTCTGAAGCATTTGCCAGCTGGCGCAGGACATTGCATCTTTTCATTCAGTTCATTCATTGCAGAATAAAGAAAATTGGCATGCTCAGAACATTTTAAAAATACATCTGTTCGGAACATGAGTGTTGTTTCTTGCTTTGTTAATTTGCCACTTCATTACGAACGTCCTGATGGAAAAGGAGCAGTGCACACAACAGCAAGTGTAAAAGTTGGTTAGGCTCCATGAAATTCATAAAAATTCATTAAAGAAATATTGCTACATCTTTCAAGTTCTGTATCACTAAGAAAGTTGTAGTGTCAGTTAAATGACAGGAACTTGAGAGCTGATGGAGAGTTACTTTGCAGTTTACCATGTAAACAGTAGATCTTGATGCCACATAAAATTATTGAGACAAGTGATAATACTTCGCTATATCCATTCTTAGCTCTCAAGCCTTTTTTCTGAAGATCTTTTTTAAAAAAAAAAAAGCAGATTGTTTATTTTTACATATGAGAAACAATTTCATCAAAGGACTTGATCAGGGTTGCACAGGTTATAGCAAGGTTACCTGTATTGACTGTTTTATCTTGGCCATGAGTTTGCAGAGATGACCTCTCTGAACCAACTGTGTCTGAGCTCCCTAGAGCAGAGCTTGTGTGTGAGCCTCATCGCTCTGTGTCCAGTTTCTTGGAGTGGAAACTGGCTGGCTCCAGGCTGAAACAAAAAAGGGATCTAATATCTGGGCAGAGTGAGTGGCCAAGGAACTTGGGTTCGATTCTAAGCTTGATTATGAAGTCATCTGTCAATAAAAAGGCTGTCAGAAGTGGCGAGAACCTGAATGGCCTGCTTCAGTACTGTATACTTAAAAAGTTAGTGCAATATAAATGAAGGTAGTATTTAAGGAGATGGTGGTGAGAGCAACAACGCAGAAACTTTTCAAGTTTGTACTGTACGTAAGTGAATTAATATTTAGATGAGAATGAAATTTTTTCATTCTTATGATATCTCACAATGATATGCATTCTCAGGTGAAGGTGAATCTTCCCCTCAGTTATGTTATAGGAGACAAGCATCAGCCCATTCCCACATCTCTATGCCAATAAATACAGCCAGGTGGCACACAGGACAGGCATTCAAATTTAGTGCAACAGAAACTGTAATGCAGCCTTGTTCTAAGACAATTTATTAAAGTAGAAAATCCAAAGTTTATTGGAAGTGTTCTTTACAATCAGATGTTTCCTGTTGCTGAAGACGTGTCCTGTTGCTGTGTGACTTTTCCCTTCCCATAAAGGGAGTAAGTTTAAACTTTGTACCAGGGTCTACTATCAGTTGCAGACAGCACTGGACTGAAACTCTTCATGTGCTTTGCTTGCCAAAACTTGCAGTCCCTGTATCTACTGCAGTTAGCTTGCACATCTGTGATTAGGAAGCATGCCTGTGTAGTGTATGTCAACTTTATATACCCCATCTTCTTAGATATTGAAAATGTTAGAGTAATGCTTCTCAAACAATACACTTGAGATAGTAACTTCTTGTGGTGTCTAAGCATGGGAACACTGCTGATTGTTTTTCACAGAGTACGTATGTAGGAGCTGAGATGACTAGTAAGAGTGGTCTTATGTGTTTCCTTTGACCTTTACTAACGCTGGGTGAAGTGGTGCGTGGGGGATGTTGTTAGTGCCTTGAGTTTTGAATAAAGAATATGAGTAACTCAGAGCATCCTTGAGGCTGTGGTACAGAAGATGTTCTTGTAGTGACCAATGTTCTTAACACAGTGCCATCTCACTGTGTTCAGAAAAAGGTGAAGAAGTAGGAAAATCAGTTGTACTAGAGAAGAAAGAGCTTAGTAACCAACCAGTGAGGCGGAACACAACATTAATGCAAAAGTAAGATATTTAATAAATTAGGATAGCATTTATCATTAAACTGAATAAATTACTTAGCCCTTCCCTAAGTTTGTCTTCAGCAAGTAAAATAAAGCATTAGGAAGTGAAGAATGCCCTGCCAAGTAATTTATAAGTGCAGGCAGTTGTCCTTTTTTACCAAATCTAAGGAAGGATGTTCATGCTTTAGGTATCTAAGTGAGATCTCTGAAATAGAACTGAAATGATTTAGTTCCTTTCAATTCTTTGGCTATAAGAATTATCTAGAATGTTGCATAGTCATGATAAGAGTGGGGGGGTTTTTCTAACTATTTTTTCTTCGGGGCGCAGGATGTTCTGAGACAGATCTTCATGCCAAATGAATCCTGACAGTACTATGTTTTCTGAGAGTGGTGCTACTTTTGTGAACTTTGTTTTCTGACTAGATGAAATATAAGGATAGTTTTTGTTATTACTGACCTTTTCCTCACTAAGTTACGAAGAGTTTTGTGTATTAAGCTCTCCATCTCTGGTATATGTCATGTTATAGAATACTGATCTCAAATAGAAAAAAAGATTTTGATGGCTATTGGGGTGTCTGATCCTAACCTTTTCAGTACTCGACTGAAAAAGGGAGATAGCTGAATGACAGACCCTTTTCTTTATGGATAGTCTTCTAATTCTGTAGTAGAACAACAGCACTTAAAATCCTTCTTTTCATTCTGACTCTGAATCAAAATTTTATTCTTTAATGGTCTTACTGCAATTGCCATCCCCAGTCCAGATGATGAAGCTCTGCAGGATATCTGGTCTTTGATCAAGCTCTGGAGGTAGAAATTACATTAAATGTTATTAAATGTAGGTTTCAATTCTGTAGGAATCTGTCGGAGTATCTGGAGAGAAGGGGTATGGTATGAGAATCTTAACAGTGATCATGCATCCAAGAAAGCAGTGCAGACCTCAGAGCTTGAGACTCTGTATGAGGATGTGCCAAATTACAGCCTTATGTTGTGATGTATTATTGTATTCTCTGTTTGGCTTGGTCTGTGGAGTGTATTACTGTAATAGTATGTGGTATCGAGGCTGTTAAGCCTTTATTATTAAACTCTTATAACTCCTGTGGGACTGATGGTTTGTGGTTTCTCAGGATCACTTCCAAAGCAGCACGCAATCATTTTTTTTTACTGATTTTTTTTTTTTTTTTTCCCTGGGTAAGTTAGTTTATTGCTAAAGTCTGGGTTGTTTTGTTTTGGTTTTTTTTTAAAAAAAGGGATAAGAGAAGTTATTAGTTCAGCTTCTTTGGTTTCCAGTAGGATGAGACAAGTATCTACAAATCCTTGCAGGGAGAATCTGTAAAAAACAAAAAAAGTTAGTGGCTACTCAGGGGGACCTACTGTAAAACTCTTAACTGAAATCCTGAAACAGCACTTAAGTAAAGATATGGGCTATATACAGCTCTTGATTAAATGTGGATTATATTTGCTGTTCCCATTCTGCATTGCCACTACTTGTTTTCAGTTTGTGTGTCCCATTTCCATCAATGATAAAATCAAAGCAAGGACAGTATTTGCATTGGAAGTTGGTCCATGTATTTGATCTTACATGATTTCAGAAGCTTGACACAATTGGGCTTTAAGAGCTGTTTCCACATATCTCTCGAGTGCAGTACCCATGCGTGATGCTAAACGTTTATCCTGTGGTGTCCATATCTCTTTCTTGGAGTTTGAAACTTAAGATGTTTTCCAACATGGCCTTGTTTCTCTCTGTCTGCAGTTCGTTGGTCAGGATCATCACTCCTTTATGAAGACCCAAGTCTTCATTTATTTTTCTGTTCAGAGACTAAGGAGTGGAAAAGATTCTGCAATCTGTAAGGAATAGCAGTTAAGTAGTTATTTTGTGTCCAGAAATGCCTAGATTTAAGGTGCACAATACATGCAGCAAGATGAGTAATTGAATTTGCCTTTGTTGGGTACAGGGGGAGAGTGGTGTAGAGTCATCCAGGCCCTGAGAAAGCTCATGGTTAAGAAACAGGAGGAAGAATTTGCAGACCTAAGATGCAAAGGGGTATGCATGTGTGAAGAGATAAGGGGTCAGTGACACTTACAGTGCATCCTTTGCCTTGAAATATAATCAATCCTCATACCTGGGTGGCTTATCTGGACTGTGGTATAAAGCCAGCAACAAATGTAGCCACCTCAGATTTGCAGGATTTTTTTTTTTTTTTTTTTTTTTACTGTGGGACACAACTGGGCAAATCCAGTTGTGTTCCTTCAGAGGCAAGTTCAGCTCTGCATTCAGTATGGAGTGTTGTAGGAGCAGAGTTTAAATTTATTCCCAGAGCAGCATTGAGTCTCTCAGCCCAGGCTGTCTGGGAGCTCCTGGCTCCCGAACCAAACAGGATCCCTGTGTTTGTTCCACAGCAGTGAGCTCTCCTGGCAGAGGGTCTCTCACGGCACCCCTCCGCACTCCAGAAGGGCTGTGGTAGAGCACGATCAGGTAGCCCTGCACAGCATTGCTGTCTGGGGGATGATGGAGCAGATTCATGTGTTGGTCCAATTTTTGATGCTCTAGCTAGATGGTGGGTGGGAGGGGAAAGTGTCCCAGAGCACAGGTCCCAATGCAGCTTTGACCCAAACTTGACACAATGCAACTTTGCAGTCTGGCTGGTGAGGTCTCAGCATTATTATGCCTGTCAATGAATGCCTTCTAAATAAATGAGTGTTTCTGCTATCTTTGCTTCTTCTGATGGATTGCATCAGATCCAGAATTGCATTTGGGTTTTGCTATATCTTGGTTGGTTTTTTGTTTGTTGTTTTTTGGGTTTTTTTTTGGTTGTTGTTTGTTTGTTGTTTGTTTGTTTTCTTTGCTTAAACTGCTGTAGCCACTAAAAAAATGATTGTAGCTAACATGAAAACAGATGTAAAAGGCTGGCATTGTGGTGTGTGCAGCCTTAAGCTGTGCATATTGGCAAGTTATTGGGTGTCAGATTTCATGATTTGGGCATAAAGGCTGCCTTTCAGTTAAGGCAGTGGGAAAAACATTTAAGCTGCTTTATGGAAGTAGGTAGCTGAAAGGCTGGGGGCTGCTCCTTCAGACATAAACACTTCTTGGCACATAAAGCAAGGGTGCATATAAGTGGGCATGTTCTACATTGTGTCTTATTAAGTTTTGAAATCTAGAGCCTTTGAAGGTTGCCTTTGAAAGAGAGAGCAGACTTGGGCTTGGGGGAAGGCACTGGGCACTGACTGAGCAGCCACTTTGTCTCTGAGAAAAAAAAAAAAAAAAAGAAAAAAGAAAAAAAAGTCCAGAAAACCAGGAGGACTTTGAACTGAATGAAGAGATTTGAAGCTAGAAGCAAAGAAACTTTGCTGCTTATGTTCGTGAAAGCAGGACTCGGTGTATTTGCAAATAAATCTGGCTTGTCTCAAATAAATGCTTATCTCCATCAACTTCTGACAAAAATAACCTGTGGCTGAATGGGAATGGCTGTCTGGGTGGAAGAAAGGTGACACATGGTTATCTTCTCAGCCTTTTTCGAGTTTATAGCTTCTCCCCCTCTGAAGTGTTAATGCCAGAAATAAACACAGTATTTTAGTAAAGATCCATGGTTTGTGAAATTACTTGCAGCCGTGGAGGGGGAATTGACTGTAATACAGGTTATTCACAGTTAATTTGATGTTGAAATTTTGAAACTAATAGTCACATGGAGGACTGGGTTGGAAAAGGGAGCTCACGTACTCTGCTTGTAATTTTTTTGTTTGTTTGTATGAGGAAGATAATGTTCTTGGTTAAGGGAGTGAAACACTATATTGTTTTAGTGGGCTGCAATAATGGTATTAATTTGATGCTTGCAGTGCTTTTCAGCCATTCCTAGATAAGTCCTAATATTTCATGTGCAGTGTTTGAATGCAAAATATATTTCAGGAAAATGAACAACATTTAAATTTGGCATTAACTACAAAGCAATACTTTATGTTGATAAAAATCTCAACAGTTTTTTAAAAGTAGAACCCCACAGAGATACTTCAGAATTAATTGATGGCAGATGAATTTAATGCAGTTAAAATGAATTAAACCCCTTGCTATTTAGAATAATATAAAAATGTCTGAATTTTATTCCCAAAAGAGGAAATACAGTTGTTAAGTCCAGATGGATTTTTATTTTTATTGGAATAAGTTTTGAGGCTAGTAATATTTTTTAAATTTTTTTTTTAATGTTACTACCATAGTGTTGGATCTGGGACAGCACAGACCTGCTTTTTAAAAAGTGTTTTATATCCAGTTAAATTAACAGTTTTACAATGTTTATTTTGAAAATTAGCACTTTCTTATTGAATTTGTAAGAATTGCAAAATAAGCATGGGGATTACGTACAGTATAGAAAAGCTGAGGGCTTGGTCCTATGTCAAGTTATTGTCAGCTGAAACGTGGTAACTGTCAATGTCTGTGATTGTAGCCTGCCCAAATGTAAGGTGATGTAGCAGGAGCTTAACTTCTTTTCAGCACGCTAAATCTGCCTGTGCTTTGGGCTTTCTGCCTTGCGCTAAGGGCTTGCACTGAGGCAGCTGCTGCGGTGCTGCAAGGGATGTGTGATCAGTTGATCATGTCTGAGACCTCAGTTACAAAGACAAAATTAAAGGGATTCAATCTATTAATTTAGCTGAAGATGAAAGGCATTTCTGCTATTGCTGTGTCATTTTAAAGCTTCTCATTCCATAAAATTATTAATCCTATCATGGTGGTTTGTCCTTTGCTATGTTTCACCCATTGAGAAGTTCTGGGCCCAATTCTATTCCACTGGAGCAGAATTCAGCAGACTTTCTTCAGTTGGGATTGGCATCAAAATGGATGACAAACCAGGAGGCTTACTACCAAAATAAGTGTTGCTTTGTCTCAAGTAAGAACGAAGCTGGAAAAAAACCCTACCACTGAGCATGGTACCATACTGCAGCTCCACTTGGAACAGAACATTGAATTATTACTGATAAATTTTGCAAACAGGTCCTAGGCTCGGAGAGTGGTATATGAGGAAAATGAAGGACTAATAAAGGGGTCTGGATCATTGGGTGAGATAAGTGCAGTCAGGCAATGAGGGTTTCTATGTGGCCAAATGTCAAGTTGCATGTATGAAAACTAGGAACTGTAAACCATAATTGAAACAAAGTGTGTCATCCCATGAAACTAAAAGTATCAGGTATTTAACTGGTGTTCAAGAGTTATCATTGCGATCATGGATAAAAGCACTGTTGTGGTCCCCAGATTGCAAAATAAAAGGGTATCAAGTAGAGAGGTTATATTTTCTTGATACTTGGCACGCATGCTGCATATAGTATGAAGGTGAAGGATATTGATAAATTAAAATGCATTCAGCTGGAGAGCCAGTATTGTAAGTAAAACATGGAAAACATGGTGAGAACTGCAGGGAGCACAAAATACTTGGCTTAGCAAGCAGTGTCAGGGAAGACCTGATTGTAATAGGTGAGTCCCCTAAGTGGGGACAAAATATTGATAGTACATTTGATGAGAAAAAGCTCTCCAGTCTAGCAGTCAGAAGCATATTATGATTCAGTTTTTGTAAGGTTGACCAAGCTTATTAGGTGTAAAATGAAATAATTTTCAATAAAATGTAGCTACTTTGTTGGGCAATGACATTGTGATTTGTTGTCTACTCCAGGTGAAGAAGTTGTTCTGCTTCCTGGCGGAAGGGAGCATAAGGAGTTATTTAAGCAAAATAACAAGGAAATGTTACAGCAAGAAATGGTGCTAAGAAAAAGGGGAAAATGAACTTGTACTCTTGTGTTACAGATTCAGTGGTTCTTTCCTTTGACTCCGTTGGACATACAATAGGCTCAGGTACAACATTGCCTTCTTCTCTATCTCCCACCTCATGACAAGGCTTCTACTTAATTGGACATGGTAGCCATGTTGGGAGGCAGGTCATTGAGTCAGACTTTTGTGGGAATCAACCATCTAGCCAAAGTGGGTAAACAGGTCCTTTCCTAAGTGTACAGGAAGCATTAAGGGTCTTGTGACACGAGGATTAACCTGTGAGGCCCTTTCCATCACCCAGCAAGGCAGATGGCCTGGACATGTTACATGCGTTAGTGATGTGGTTTGTGCTTCTTTTCTCATGTGAAAGGCATTAAGATGACGTCACCCACCAGCTGAAGCAAAACTGTTCCATGCTACTTAGGAGAGTTTCTCAGCTAAATAAACAGTTGAGTTATTTGGGGAAAGATATCAGGAATGCTTCCAGGAAGGAGAAGGAGAAAAAGTCGTAGCTAAACAAATAGGGCTGGAAACTTTTTTTTTTTTGGGTGGAGACTGACCAACATTATCGAACCCTAGGGCAAATCCTGCCCAATTTCCTTTGGAACCTGAGTATGACCTTCAATTAAACTGAACCAGAAATAAAAAATTCTTTTGTATTGGGGGTACTTCATGAAACCAGTAACTATCCATTTGGCTATGTATAATACACAACTGTAGCCAAGGCACATCATAGTGAGCATGACACTTGATGAAATACAGTTTACATTATGAGTATAATAATATATGAAGTGCAAGGGAAAGGCTAAGAATTGCTCTTATAACTTAACAACCCCTTAACACTTAAAAGAAGGGGGTATTTACTGCCTTGCAGAAAAGAAAAAATAATCCAAATGAAGGTTTTGTATTTTACCTTGCTTACTACCCTTTCCTCTTAGGTTGATAGGGGTGAACATGCTGCCTTCCAACATAGCACCTGTCTTCTGCCTGCACAGTCTGAGAGCAAGCCTGCTGCCTGATACTAACAGCAAAGCTTGAACACAGATTTCTGATCTACTAACCCCTGAGCTAGTGGTAGTAACTTGCTTTGTTTACAACACCCCAAATAGTTTTTGCTCTTCTTGCATCTTCTCTAAAATTTCTGTCTGGAAATGGATCTATTGTGGGTGCATGGTCTGATGTGGGAGTATCTCTAGAGTGCTGAGTGCAGAATGGATATGTTGTTGTGTTTATGGGGGTAAGACCCTCTATTAACTCCCTTCTACTAATTAATATCAGTCATAACTGAAGTGTGTTGTTGCCTGCCTCCTGTATTAGGTGATGGTTCCTCTAGCCTGCAAAAGTAGGGGGGAAGTTGCATAGGTTTGAGATATGAAATCTGTGAGTAAAATTCAAGGAAATGTTTTGATTACAGCTGAGTGTCTGAACCAGCATACCCACACTGGAGTTGATTTTGGTACAGCTAAGACCAGAATTTGTCCTGGAGTAAGACTTAAATATTACTGTCCTGGGTTTCCTACTGTGATTTTTTTTTTTTTTTTTTTTTTTTCCCCTAATACTATTTTGGCTTCTAACTGATGTGAAAACAGTTGACCCTGTGGATAGCTTCCAATGCAGGGTATCTATGGAGTTAGTCATAAATGTTGTGTTATGATACTACCAATAGGATGGTAAACTTAGTTATGAAAAATAGTTCAACTGCTCTATGTCTTTTGGAGTTTTGTTAATATGGAGGGTGGGAGACAAGCTAATGTAAGCCAACGGACTGTCTGTGTCTGTTTTAAAAGCACTGGTCTTTGTTCTGCTTGTATATTGCAACTCAAGCTTGGATCGGTTATGAGTAAGACAGTAAAATTTGATCTTTTGTAAATCCTTCCCCTGCATCAAGATTGAATTTCTTCATTGAAGAAATATGAAAACACCTATTCGAGAAGGGAGGCTCATAAATGTACAAGAAAGCTGTATGCTTATTGCTTTCATATTTAGTACTTTGCATTCACTGTGCTGCAAACTTTAACTTGCTCTGAACTGATATATGTAATAAGATATGAAGATGTGTGATGTCTGTCCAACTGAGGGATAGCTTTCCTTGTTGAACAGGAAGGAGAGAGAGAAAAACTGTGGCTATTGTGCTTCCGCTGTCCATCCCATCTCACCTTGCTGCAGACCCAGGAAAAGACAGAGCCCAGAAAGAACCCACAGAAACAATGGCAGCTCCAGGCCCAGTCATTCCTAGTAGGTGATGTTTCAGGTTTGGGTAAGAAGGGACTAAAGTTACATACTTTGAAACATAAAAATACACATACGTTTTTCTTTATTAGACAAAATTAATAAGCTGTGAATAATAGTCTCCCTGTTAAGATTTCATGCTGCTTAAAACTAGTACTCATCGACTTACATTTGCATATTAAATAACTCCTTGAAATTGCTCTTTTGTAATTGCTAATCATTCCATGTGAAGGGAAATATCTTATTGCAGCATCTGTACTTTATTTTAATTGACTGTCCTTATCTTGGTTTTCCCCTTAACTCTTTGTCCCACATGCAAATCTCAGTTTTCAGGCAGGCTGGAAATCTGTCTTTATGCATCTCAGATTAATGACACTCTCCAGGTTATTCTGGATAAACTTTCTGAACTGAGTGTTCAGAAGATCATCTGGCTATGGAGCCTTAAAGTACTGCTTTGTAGAAGATCATTAGCCTAGAGGACGTGAGATCAAATATGCTTGGAGTGACACTGAACTGTCTGAAGTTCATGCTGTGGTCAAGCTTTCACAAGTCCAGATGTTTTTGTGATTCTTTTCATGACTGCCCCTTCCCTTGAAAGATAAAATTTGAGCAGCGAAGTTAAAAGTTTGATGTGTTGTCTAGGCCACTGTTTCAGCTGAAATAATTTCAGAAAGGAGGGTGTCATGCTCTGAACTTGAGAAACATTAAGCAGGACACAGGGTGTTTGAGGAGACCTAGATTTCATTCATTTGCCATAAACAGCTAGTGCTCTTTTTCATTCCCTCTCTAGTTACTTTGTTTTACTTCGTTGCTAGCAAATCAAACATTGGACTATGAAAGTCAGATTTATATCCCTGCTATTTTTGTTCAAGGCTTTCTACCTCCTGTGTCTGAGAGTAAGCAAGCTACATTTTTCTTCTCTAAGGCTCATTAGGATAGGAGTGCAGTGAATGCGCAACTTTCCCATCTGCTAATGTGCTTACTGGAAACATTGAAGTTCTAAATACCTTATGGCTGTAGGGCTTACACTTGTTAGACGTGTTTGATTGCATTACTGGCCACTAGTTGTATAACATTTGTTCTCACAGCAGGCTTAAAACGTGATAGTTCTAACATCTCAAGCAGCCAGGTGCTATTTAGGTCTTGCTCAAATTGTTTGAATATTTTAACTTTGTTGTTATTGCTTTTTTCTTTTCAATTTAATTCTTAACTGTTATAAAAAGTTTGGCTTGACATATGCAAAGAAAATGGAGCTTTTCAGATTTGGTTTAGGGTAGCATATCTGCTGCAGCTCATGTGCTTGTGAAAGCCCACATACAAGACCATGCTTCCAGATGCTGAGTTCACAATGATAGGGGAGTAATCATCTGAGAGTTTCAATCCATGCTTATTTGGGAGTTTGCTGTTAGTAAATCCTTATGCTAAAGTCCTTCACCGTTTTGGGAGAAACTGTGAGAACTATGAAGGAAACTTTCTCTGTTTCCTTCAGCTGCTGAATATGCTCAGATAACCATTTTGTGAAGGATGAGAAAAACGCCGTGTCTGTCCTCCCAAATACAACTCCAGAGTCAATTTGGTGACTATTTTCCTATGTTTTGGATGGAGGCCAGGAACAGGAATACAACTGAATCCCATCAGGTATTGGTAGAATTTGATACTGTGACAAATTCCTAGCATGAGAGAAAAACATTGAGTTGCAGAAGATGACTTGCCATTCTTTGGATTTCTTGATGAGAATCTGGTAGTATAGGTGGCTACAACTACAAACTGATCTTTCCCAGATTTCTAGGTTAGTGGTAATTAATTTAGATATTCTGTCAATTAATAGAATTTGCGAGGCTCTGGTAGATGTTCTTGGTTTGAAGAAAACAATTTTAACTTATGTTTGGAGCTGATGTGGTGCTGGTACGTTGGGGTTTTTCTGTTGTCGTTTTCCCCCCAGATTACATTTCTGACTGTCTTAACACTACCTGGTAATGATAGGAAAGGAGAAGTGAACTTATTATGCTGCATCTTTCTACATTCCTGTAAAGTAGAAAATAAATGGGAAAGATTATATATATATTTTTTCTGCTGGTTTTAGTGGCTTTATGCTGCAAAAATCTTTTCCCTTTTCATTTTTGATTAATGAAGTTCTACTTCATTCTTTATTTCTTTAAGCTGTAGACTGTGGGAGCTGCTTGAATCTTTGCCAACGACTGTCGTGTATCGGTTGCATAGTCCTTATGTGACTTTGCCAGCATGTTCAGTATCATCATCTGTCTTCTTATTAACGCCCTATTCCTCCAATTGAAAATACAGCTGTGAATGTGTTGCAGTGCAGATGCCAAGAAGTGGCTTAAAGAATGCCTTGAAATAAAAGTATTTTAATGGGATTTTTTCTCTATCATGTGGCATCTCTTTGCATCAAGTCAGTACATCTTGTAAGTCACTAAAAGCCAATACAGTTTACTGTTTTGTTAATATTGTTCTTGACTTTTATTAGGAAATATGATACAATTTCTAAAATAGAGAATACGTTGGAAGATTCAGTAGGGCAGCATTAACTCCATTAGCCAAGTGGATACATGGTAGTAAATGAAACAACTGTTTATTTAGCAAAGGTTGCAGTCTGGCTTTAAACAGATGAGTCCTGGGAAAAGAAAAAGGGCATATGAAGTTCATAGGAGGAAATTTTTCATCTTCCTATTGGAGTATTTCATAAATTCAGCTTAAAGCAGTCAGTTGCTTTTCTACAGTTGGAGGTTGCTATAGTTTTATTAGGGAAAAAGTTGTAAGGATTTACATAGTCCTGTTAAGGTAACCAGAGCCTTTTAAAATGTAATACGCTAAAATGACCTTTGTTTTTGTTGTTTTACTTCTACCTATTTTGGAGGTAAGGCAAGCAGGCAAAAGACCTTCCTGATGGATGACCCATACAGCACTATCAGCAAGTGATTGCTTATTTGTTCTTTCTGTGCCTGGGGGATGTATAATGTAGTTGCAGTGTATAATGGTGACCCTTCTGGTGTATTGCATTCCTCAGGCTGTAAAGCTGGGCCAGATGTCTTTGGGGGCCCCAATCAGGAATTACAGGGGGAAAAAAAAAAAAAAAAAAAAAAAAAAAAAAACCACCTTGAAGGTATGGAGCTGGAAATTACTTCCTTTTGCTGCTAAATCTGAAACAATAAGTAGTATCCTCATGATCTGAGGTGCCACCAGGGCATGCAGCAGTTTGTGACTGGAGACAGATTTTTCACTTCCCCGCTTCGAACTCACAGGTTTGTATTTCAGTTGTGCTCATAGCACTTGGTGTATCCATTTCCATCAGACATGGCTGTCTTCATCAGGTGCAGTATCTGGAAAATTAATACGGAGCTTGGTGCAGCAGGATTGATGTCTTTAGATCAGTTTGCACAGCCTTTGAACATTTTTAATACATTTTTTGCTGAAGGAGTAGTATTGTTAAGGAAATTCTTTTGCTCCCCAGAAAAAAAGGAAGCTTAAGTAAGGTTACATTAAACGTTGTTGAAGAGTCATTTTTTTACACACATGGTGGAAATGTCAAATGGGCAGATAGCTCTACACAGACGTAGATTGGTGAGGCATGCTTCTAGTACTGGGCTTCAGGGGCTACGCAGTTGTCTTTACAGAGGTCAGTTCTGTAGCTTCTGTGTAGTATTACAGAGCAGGGAAAGGCACCAAGGCCTGGGCTTTGTTTTATGGTCGAGGTTCTCCCTGATATCACTTGGACAACCTGGAGAAAAAGGCTGTTAAACTTGCATGCAGAAGAGTAAATGGAGGTGAATGTGGATATGCATGCAGTCTAGGCAGGACAGTGCTGAGAAACCCAGGTGTCCTCAGCTCTACCTATTCTGAACTTGGTTTTGCAATCTTTTTTTTATCCCCAGTTATTTAAATTGCCTCAGAAATTAATGCTTTCATCAGTAAGTTCCATCACTGAAGAGGTTAAAGTGAAAATCTGAAGGAAAGGAAGCAACATTAAGTCTTTGTTTGTCCAGTACTTTCATTGTTGCTCAGTAATCCTGAGCAGTATTTTCTTAACCCTGGAAGAAAACCTTTCTTTTGTCCTTTTCAGTTGATCCATTGCATATGACTTCTTTTCATTAATTCTTTCTTGTCTCTTGAGTTCTAGCAGAATTGCTTTACATCAGCTGAACTTTTATAAATGTCCATATGTGTTTTCTTAGTCCAAGGTGAATGTGAAGTGCTTGACCTTTTTCATTGCAGGGTAAGTCATTTTACCTGGCCTTTGCCACGGATGTAGAAATTGCATGTGGACAGTGACGAAGGCTTAGCTCAGTTGGACCCTCAGTTCCACAGAGACCAAACTGCACCAGACAGGATGAAATGCGTCATGGTGGTCTGAGCTGTTCTTGATAGGAGAGTCTCTCGAGTGTCATACTGATTTCTTTGTCAAACACGAACATTTTGAATAAAATAGCTAACATTGAACCTTCTGCTTCCACCCTGTACTTGCAATTATCAGTTAAACGTAGAGAGAACTAGAACTACATATAGCCCATCTTTTAAAAAAAGTTTAAATTAATTTTCTATTTCTGTAGGCAAAGTTATTTCTACTGTGCTTCTAAGTAGATATCTGATAAAGGAATAGTACTTAAGTGGTAGTTTGGAGGGATAAAACCAGTGAGCCAAGCTAATTCCTGTATTGTTGATTTCAGATTAATAGCATAAGGGGAAAAATTAGCCAATTTTTCTTGTACGTAGCTGTATTGGCTACAGATGCAAAATGCAATTTGAAAACTTGATAGATATTGTATACTCTGCTTTATGGCTTTTTGGGTGGTCTGTATGGAGTTTGCAGACACTGACAATGCATTTCTTTTTTTGCTGCCTGGTAGCTGGATTTTCTGTTGGATACTTGGGAGAAATTTCCATGCTAATGCCAGCATTGAATTTGGCACAAGATTTTCATCATTTATAGAAATTGCTGTGCTTGGCTGTACTTCTGTTCATATAATCCCAATTACATGCTTTATTGTGAAACTGTTGTCAGTTATTAGATTCTTATTCAATTCTGATCTTCCTGGAAATGTAGAAATGCATTTTATTTCTGACCTAAGACGACCACTTGTTCTTATGGGGCACGATGAAACTTCATTTCTCATGTTCATTCATTTCTGTGCTTCTGTACACTGCTGCACCACATTGTCACCTGAGATCTGTAGCTTTCTAGCATGGTGAGCATGGTACCTAGGTTCTCTTGTTCTCTTTTAATACTGTTGCTTTTATCCTTTATGGATCTTTCAGTCTCTTATGGGCTGAGAATGTAAAGCTTTGTTCAGATTCTTCCGTGATGTTCTGGTGGATGCAAAATATGTTCTTTATTAACTTTACTAATTTTTGGCTTAAAAATAATAATAATAATAAAAAATTAAAAACCCTATTCGACACAGCCATATAAATTACTTGTCTAGAGACTGGTGGGTCAGACATGGCCTGAGCTGGATCAGACCTTCCAACCTGGTTAGATCTGAAGGGAGTTCTCCAGAACCACAGCCACTGGTAGATCTGCATTGTGCTTCAGTGCAGAGACCCCCAAACGGGGGGGTTGTCATGATGATGTTGGCAGAGGCCAACATCAAACCACAGTTAACATGGCCAGCTGATCCAAACTAGTTCTTGGTGGAGATGCTGGAGTATTTCTACCTTGTTCTCTCTAGATATTTTGTTCTGTTTTCTCTAATATGCTGGCACTTCTTTATCCCACTGCATGAAAAAGAGAATTTTTTGTCTCAGCTGGTTAACTTGGTGAGTAAGGTTTTAAACTAAGGTGATGGGAGGTGAAAGCAACCTGTAGGTTAGGGCGCAGAGTGGTTACATGAGTGCCAAGGCAGGCTCTTGCAGCCAGTATTTTCAAGAGAGGCAAGAGTAGGAGTAGGGTTGCCCCTTTCTCTTGCCATGAGCCATGTGATCAGCTCAGTCCATCTCCTGTAATCATCACACCCTAACCATGCTATATTTTAGATTCAGTTGTACTTGTCTTTTGATTTAGTGGGTCTGTGTTTTATTTTGTCTAAAATTAAATGAAATAACTGCAGACAATGATTGCCTTTTCGTGCAGCTGGGCTATGTGTGTTTGGCTTTCTCCAGTTATGTGGGGTTTTATCTGTCTTTTGTGAATCCACACCACTTCTAGCCAGCATGTGGGCTGCACTGTTGTGTATTGCAGTGACTTTTGGCCCCTGTATTCATAGTGATACAACTAAATAACATTCAAAGTCTATAACAAGACTCTCTTTTTTTGCTACAAAAGAAGCTAGCTTTTAATCTGTAATTTAGAGGATCCCGGTGTCTTTCTTGGGGGAACAGCATGTGATAGAGCTTAATTTCCAAGCCAATAGTTATGTTGTGACTTCCAGAAGTCTCAGTGAGTGTGAGATGGTCCGTGGTGAGGGCAGCATTTTCTGCCTGCAGTAGTTTGCACGTTTCACCAGCCAGGCAAGAGAGGAAGGAGCATTGATGATTCTGGTTTGATGTTACAGCCTGAAAGGATAATTTATACCCTACTGAAAATCAAGAACACACCTGTGCTTCTAGTTTGAAACCAGAAATGTTATTTTGTTTTGTTATACTTCAGATATTTTTTTGAAAGTGCCTGTTGAAAGATAGTTGACACATGATTTTACAAGATTACTTTATACCTCTGTTAGTAATCATCAGCAAACAACAAAAATAACCACTTTAAACCCAGGGAAGGTGAAAAGCATGTGACAAACAGAAGGTAAATCTTATGAAACATTGCAATGGAGGTATATCATCTGTGGCACCTAGCATTTAGTGTCTGTGTGTTTTCTTTTATGAGCTTTTTGCAAAAGCTCATAAAGTGCTGAGTAAGTAGAAAGCCCAGGATGTTGTTGTAGTTATGAGGTGATATATCTCTTACTGCATTTTGTCATCTTGTATTTCCTGTTGGGAAGAAGATGTTAGCTCGAGTGGGGTAAGACTGATCACACATTGGTCAGTGGCTGTAGATGTTCTAGAAAAAAGAATAATAGTAATAAATTAAAATCTCTGTTGCTGTTTGCTCAGTATGGATGTTGTCTTTGGAGGAAGGAAGGGTTAATAAAAATTGAAGGGTTTGGGTTTTTTTTCTGGAATGGATACCTTCCTATCCATGATCCCACATGCGGAGGAGGTAAGGTTGGACAGGAAATAATTTCCTGTAGGAAGAATAAACTGGGAGGAAGTTATGAGGAAAGCAGCACATGGGAAAAACCCAACTGTCAGTATGTGGAAGGTGGAGAGATGCACAGGTGCATTTCTAACATCAAGTACAACAGGATGGTGGGTGGCATATGGGTGCTGGCAGAGAACAGATAGTATGTGCCAATATCAAGTGCACACATGTTCTGCAACTTCTGTTACCTAAGTTATGTCAAGCGTAATTCTTCCCTTGGCTTGGGAATTAAATCTTTAATGGGATTGAAATTGATGGCACAGTTTACACTGACTTATCTGGTGCAGTCATTTTGTCTAAGTACATGTTCAGGCTTTCCTGTTCTGCCAGTAAGTGATAGCATGAAAAGCTTGTGGTCTTGTTAGGTAAACTACCGCAGCAGAAATTTTGGTGGTGTTTTGTAAGGAAAGCAAACTTCTCTATTTCCACTGAGCTCTTTCTAAAAGGCTATGAGAATTGTTCCTTTTAATACATCCTGATCATTAAACTCTGGAGGCATTATCTTTTACTTCTCTGTTTGTATTGTTTTGTTATTGTATAATAGTGAGACCCAGTGGTTCTCAGTGTGAGGAGGTCCCTGAGCATAACTCAATGCAAGGAGGACACTACACCTTTTGGTTTTTCTTGTGTATCCTGTGTGAATACTAGTACTTTTTTTTTGTATCAAGTGTTTGATTTATAAGGTCACAATGTATTCAAGGATGCTGAATGCAAAGCTTACTTTATACAGTAGTTACAGATGTTCTAAATGATGACTTTGTTTCTGTAGCTTTTCCCTGTCATAAACTCTGACTTTGCACTTTCCTATTGAACAACATCACCTGAACTTGAAGCATTTTTGGCACCGTGACTTTCTCTTGAAAACGGGTTGCTCAATTATAAAGCTGTGAGTTGGAATAGACAAGGAATCAAGAAAAATTTCAAAGCTCTACCACATCAGGTTTTAGGAGAAGTGTTTGTCATACAAATTACTGGCAAAAATATCTCTACTGCAAGCAGGAAAGCTTTGTATATCACTGCATGCATGGTTTCAGTAGTGCTTTTTTTTTTTTTTATGACTACAGATATCTTGGCTAATTCTAGTGATTTTTGAATTAATGATTACCCACACACTTTCTTGCTTTAGTATTTCCTGGAGATTCAGAAATGTTAATTTGGGAATACTCTGAAATAACAATAATTGTGATAACAGCTGTGAGCAACTAGAAATTATGATATAGCTGTTTTCAGTAAGAAATAATTATTGCTCTTCCATAAGGACTTGATACTTTTTGGTTTTGGTACCTTTCACAGAGGAGACACTTGCCATTTTTATGATGTTGTGTCCCTTACTTTTGTTTTCCAGAATATGACAAACTGGGCTTTCTCCTGAACCTGGACTCAAAATTGTAAGTAGAACAGTAGGAGTCTTCTTTGTTTCTGTGGTTACTGATTTATGTTGTAAACAACTTTTATGTCAGCTGGGCAGTTGGCTCACTGGATTATGCACTTCTGCGGGAGACAGCCAAGTCCTACAGCAACCTGGCAATTACAACTTCTTTCCTTATACTAGGCTTTGCTGGTTGGCTTGAATTGTAGTTCACTGTCATTAATTCCTTAATGACTGATCAAGAGGCTGTAAATGTCCACCTGAAGCCATGACACTTAGTCTGCTCTAGATATCCTACTGTTAATCTTCCAAATGAGGAAAAATGTATTAAACATTTGAAAGCAGGAGGAATGTCAACCTGCAATTTACTGGGAAGCTTAGAAGTTTGTATTTCCTTTACACTTGTTTTTTTTTTAAAAATAGATACTACTATTTTTGTTTGTAAACTGGAGTGGAAAGAACCTCAACACAAGGCAGTGACCATTTGCTGTGGTGGAAAAACAACAAAGTGCTGAAGGATGACACTCATCTTGCGTTTGGCCATAAATCAGTCAAATTGAGACTGAACTTCTTAACACTAGGGGTCACTAGCGACTCTGTTTCTGAGGTCAACAGTGTTGAAGAAATTTTGGTATTGGGAGCAAAACGACTATTAAAAACTTTCTGCCTCTACTACTTAAAAAGGCACTGAACCAATCTAGTGGCTTTGAATGACTTGAGGATGCATCCTCTGTGCAAAGTTAATATAAAAAACATTCTTAATGTTTAGAAAGTTTCATTGTATTTACAGGGTGTAATGTTCAAGTTTTGAGTTTAGTCTTGATGAGCAGCTTGGGAACTTCCATAATGAAACAAAAGCCTCGTGTGTTGGGAACTGCTCTTTGCAGGAAATGAGAAAGTCTCTAGGTAGGGGATTCTTTTACAGAAGCAGCTGAGTACATAAACTCAGCTATAGTAACTTACCTGGCAAAAAGGTGCTGTAGAAAAACATGTATGAGAAGGAAGGACTATCAATGTTTTTTTGTTGTTTGTTTGTTTGGTTTTTTTTTTTTTTTCCTTCCTTTCTCTTCCCCCCTAAAGACTTTTTATCTTATTCAGTGTCTGGGAAGGATGGCGTTTACTACATAAATAGCTGGTCAAGGTATTCTTTCTGGTCTCATTTAATGTAGTATTTTGTGCTATTTTTGTTGCATGCTGTCTGGAACCCATGCTAGTTGCACAGTTATCAATTTTCTTTATTGAATTTTCTGTATTGGGACATCCTTGTGATTTAGACACAATAGCATATGTACCCTTACAACACTGTGGGATGAGATGATACATTATCTTCAATCTACACATGTAGAAGTTAAAGGAAATCGATTAGTCCAAAATTGTGAAGTGGGTAAGTAACCTTTGAACTAATGTATTGGTGTTGGTAAGGGCAAAGTGGTTTTTAAGTAGTCTGATTTTGGGTTTTGTTCCAGACTACTTTGCTTATTTTGTAATGCTTGATTTATTGAACATGCCCATTGACTGTCCACGCACTTTTGGCATACCAGCTTTGGATATCAGCTTGTACTGTGTCCAAACACTGCTTCGGTCTTGCTCTTCCTATTCCTCCTTCTGTGTTTGCTGTTGTTTTCTTTGTTGCTTTTAGCAAGTCCCATTGAGTCTTCCTTCCCCTCAGTCTCTGTTACATCCTTTTTTCCTTCATTTTTGCTGACTTACCTACTTTGATTACAGCTCTCTGAGGCATGGCCTACTCCTCCTTATATTTTAGGATGAGGCCAAGTGAAGTTTTTACCTGCTGGAGGGCTTCCAAAACCCTAAAAAACTTCTCCATGATAAATCCTTTCCACTATTTTTGATAAAAGAAAGATTTTGTTGATTACTTAAAAAAAAAGATATTTATAGAGCACTCTAAATGTGCATATTTGCTTTTCAAAGACATGAAGTTAGCTTCTGGAAAGGCTTGTAATGAAATCAGCTTGATTAAAATAAATACTATGAGGTTAAATTAAGGAGCAAAGAAAGCAAGCACTATACGTAGGTGAAATAAATTTATTTTTTTTCCCCCCCTGTAATTGTCCTTTGGTTTAGGTGGTTTTGGTTTGTTTTTTGTTTTTTTTTGTTGTGTTTTTTTTTTTTCCTTTTGTTGTTGTTTTATTTGTTTATTTGTTTCTTCTGTGGAAGTAAAGCTGTCCCTGCTTTGATAATGGACCTGATGACCTGATGAGTTGTCTTCTAGCCTGAATTATTCTACGATTTTTAATTTTTTTTTTTCAATAGCAAGCGAGCCAGAAAAAAAGCTGAAAATACCATAAAATATACAAAAGAAATCTTGAAAGAAAACTAGGTGACAGCTTAGAGAAATTTGCTGCTGTTCCACAAGTTTACCATGTGTACTCAGGGTACCACATACTTTTTCTAAGTACACATTGAATTCAGTGGAACTTAGTGCTTTCTGCAACTCAGTCAAGGCGGTACCATTGTAGAATCACTTTGTGGTTAAAAAATTTGCTTAGAGGTGAGAGGGGTAATATGTTCTGCACCGATGACTTTATTGGCAGAAATAATTTAATTACATCTGTTGTGATATAATCATTCTGGTGGAATTTTGCCATAGATCATAACTTTATAGGGTTCACTTAATTGACAGTATGTGAGAGTCTTGTGTGACTTGAAGCACTTGGCGCAATAATTAGTTTTCTCTCTTTTTCTTCCTTAATCTTTCGTTTGTTCAAAATCTGTTCCTGGCTGTGTTAGTTGATGTCATTTAAACTGATGACCTGGAGGACTAACATTTTCTTCAAAGGTAGATCTGCATTAAAACTTAAGTGCTCTGACTTGCGTTTTACATTATACAGAGGAAAGTGTTTGACATGAATAAATAGTAAAGTATATATTTTCCCTTGCATCTTTATTTTTTTTCATGTATTACTACTTTAGTGTCCTCTAACCTGTAGATGATCAGGGCACGTTATTCAGGTATAATACATTCTGTTGTGGTTACAGCAATGTAATGATTCTGTTCACTGGTTCTGCTTGAGTTCATGGAAATGAAACCAGATTTGTTCACTTTAGTAAGAAAATCTGTCAGAAGTACTTGAGAAGTGTTTTCTGTAAGAACTGTATATCTGATGCATGCCTTGCTATATAGCACTGGGGAGGCTGGTATGGCTGGGAATCTCACCTGGAAGGGGATGGCCAGTTTTAAAGATATTGTGCAGATGCTTCATGGAACTTACCAGTTCTGATCAGAAGACTTGTTGCTCTGAGCTTATCAGAAAGGAGACTATCAAGAAGGAAGATGCTTCCTTTCTGCTGCCTGTGATTACGCTAACTTTTCTCTGGAGAGTCTTTTAGCTTTTAAAGAGCAGGATGGTATCCAGGTGGGGATTTCTAATGAAATACAGGACACATGGAAAGTTGAGGACATCTATAGGCAGCATAGTTTATGAATTAGTTGTTTCCTGAGTCAAAACAAGACCTAAGGCTCCTCAGGACCAGATTAGTGAAAAAGATCTGTTGCAAGAGGAGTTTATCTTTTAGTTATGCTTGTACCAACTATAACATCATTACCAAAATTAGAATATCAAACCAAAATATGCACAAAGTACAGAAGGAGGCCAGTTGCAACAGTTTCTCCCAGGTAAAGAGGTTTCCCAAGCAGCAGAGCCACATACCGTTTTAAAACCTTTAAGAATAAAATCCAACATTTATGGGTTGTGTAGGGAAAAGTAGTTATACAAAAACTGTGATACAATTCACAAGTCTTAATTCTTGGAGGGGCCAATAGTTTCTGAACAATTTAAGGCCATCAATCACATTTGTGACTCAGTCAGTGGGTTACTAGGTGCCATCAAATGCCAAGATTTGTAGCTGCTTTCTAGCATCTGTGCTTGGCAAAGGGCTGCATTCTTTTATTATTTTAAAATATTTATATTGTAGTAGTTCTTTGAGGTTGGCCAGGTCCTAGAAACAAGAGTCTCATTCATTACAAATTCTGAAGCATTCTCTGAGCAAAATCTGTTTACACTGAATTACATGAGATTTCTGTAGGAGGATCAACATATCATCATGTAGTTAATTATAGGCCTCTATCTGTTCAGTGGGCCCAACTGAAGGTTCTGTGGTCCTTCTTTATTCTGTCACTACTCTCTGAATGCTTGGTTTAGTCACCTTAAGGTTTGCTTTGAGTATGCATGTTACAAGTGTAGATTCACTTGTCTTGCGCATGTGAAAAGCTCCTTTTTTGTAATAATCTGTGTGATCTGGGGCCTTTTCCCTTGTGTTGTTGCCCTCGTTTCTATACCAACTTTCCTTACTCTGTCAGCATGCCATTTACTCCGTGAGGTGGAAGCTAGTGTCTGCTACTTCTGTCCTCCTTTCAAACTCATCCTTCAAAAGTTATTTTCAAAGGTACTTCAGCAGTTATATTGGCAACTTGATGCTTCTAAACAACAGCCAGAAAAAAGCTCCCCCTTGGGTGATGGTGGATCTTTTCACTTGCTGTCACAGTGAGATCGAATCCTTGGATGTTAAAATCTCTGCTGATGAATGATGGAGGAAGCATCCCAGGATTTTTATGTTGACTGGGGAAGAACCACTCCCTCAAAGTTTTGTGAATGTTAGAAGATGTGCTTGAGCGTACAGGAATAATTCTTCACTTAAGCAAAATTATAATGGGTATTATAATGTGTTAACTTGAGAAAGTAGATTTTTTTTTTTTGAAGGTAGAAACAGGCAAAAAAAATTTGCTACCCCTCTCAGTTAGAAAAGTGATGACGAGATCGGTATGGTTGACCACAATAACATAATACTAACATAGTATATTATATTCACTCAATATATGGTATATAATTTATATTGTGTACTTTGGGAGTTCTTAGGCAGTATTTAATTAAAACGAGGAATATTTTTTCCAGTGGTCTCTGTGCTTTGCTAGACATTTTTTGGTACCGTGAATTTACATGTTTTCCAATATTATAGAGCAGGTTTGGGAAGGCAACAAAATTTTTTTTTAATATTCATGATAATTTCAAACTTTGCTTCAAAAAGACAAAGAAATGGAGTATTTGGGGTGGGGGGGAAAGCCAGAAATAACAATCTTCACCCTACAAACTCAAACGAAACTTGATCTAGCTTTTTAAAAGACCGTAAAAATAGAGGGAGTTTGGGCTAGGGAAACACACAGATTGAGTTACTTCTGTTTGTTGAAATTTCTTTACTTCAGTGCTTTAATAATGAAGAACTGAAACAGAGCCCCTTACCTTCATTTTGTTCCTAGGGTAGGAGGTTGCTTTGAAACTGTTTGTGTCTATGTGCAGTACTTTGCCATTAAGCACTGTAAAAATAAGCAATAAATGTGTTGGAATGCTGGACTTTCCCCGTGCCTGCTGCTGTGGGTTTTCTTTCTGCCCTGTTTTTCTTCCCATTTGTCTTTTTGTATTCCTGCGATCCTGAGGGGAGAAAAAAGAAGTGAGAAGTCACAGTTCCTAGGCATGGGTAAGAGTGTTCTGCACAAGCTAAATGGAGGGATTCTGACCATCACAAGCAAGACCATCCTTGTACTTTTTCTGAAAGAGTATTTCAAGGCTTAGCATACTTTGACATTGGTATTTTCCTGGCAGTTGGTTATTTATTTCTCTTTCATTTCAGATTTTTCTTTGACTTCTAATTCATGTCCTTCTACTTAATCTCTTCCAATCTGTACTAAGTGTTTGAGCACTTCAAATATTTAAGAAAAAGAACCCTAGATATTCACAGCGATTCAGTTACCAGGCTGTTTGTTGTTCATCCATCAAACCTCCCACATTTGGGTGGGATGTAACTGCCATCCCTGTGTCTTTGTTTTGCTCTTCTTAGCTCATTTCAGTTTTTTTCAATTTTGATCCTTCAGAATTCTCATAAGGATTTCTCATGTAAGTCTCCATTAGATAACTTTGGGATTCCTGTGTTAATCACAACCTCAGCCTATGAAGAAGATAAATAAAGACTGTAGAACTCAGAATTACCAGCTGCTTAGAACTTATTCATTACTTGATTTGTTAAGTGCAAACAAAGTAAAAAAACTTATGCTTGGTGATTTTAAAAGGGCCAGTTTCCTGAAGCTGGAAGTAATTATGAACCAAAACATGTGGGAAAAGAATGTAAAGCAAAAAAATTGAATAGCTGGGCATTGTTTAGAGCAGTTTTATGCTGTTTGCCCCAATAAGTTCAGTTTCATATGAAAGAAATGTTCATGGAAAAAACATTTTTACCAAGAGTATAAGGGAAGACAATGATGATGTATTTATAGAAAAGATAAAAGTGTGCAGTAAATACATGAAGTTTTTTCTGCTTGGATGAGGGGAAAGAAAAGTGCTTTCCTTAATATCAACAAGAAAAATTCAAGCAGAAGATACTTAAGTTTTTATGTGCTTTAGAATTGGAATGTCTGGGCAACATTCTTGCAGGAATTTTTAAAGAAGTAGCTGAGGACTTTCTGGACTGCTAGAGATTATTAATAAGTCTTCAAACATTAAGGGTTCTCCATATTTTTGACAGGAAGTTGATGTACAAATATTTTAAAAGCAAAAAGGCATGATTCCTAAGCTTTTCAATCCATTTTTGATTCTGAGCACAATAATGTAATGGCCAACATGAGTTTCCACAAAAAAAAAAAAAAATGTAATACATATAGTTCCAATTAGTGTGCCTGTTAAATAGAGAACACTTTTTGTTACATGGGCTTGTTCTTCAAGTGAGTGTCCATGAAGGTGCCAGGTAAGTGCGAGATAGGTTTCTTTCTTTATATGTTCCTCTTAGGACTGGGTTTGCACATTTTGTGTTCTTTTAACCAGCCAAACTAGTTGTATAAAAACTGGGAAGTCTATAAAGAAAAGGCTCAGTTCTTTTTTTCCCCTACATATCCGTAAGGTGGAACACTTACTTTGCTTGTAGTTTTTCACCACAGTAGCATTAACCTAATTAAATGTATGCTTGTTTGTTTGTTTTTGTGGGGTAGATATGGTTACAACTAATTAATTTTACGGGTTTCTATTAACTGTTGTTTAAGCAAAAATTTTTACAGTTGTTGCATTCACAGAAGGCTAAATTTACTTTAGTAGCAAAACCCAATTCAGGGATTATCTATAAACTCATAAATGACATGAGGCCCTCCCGTTGCTTTATCCTCTTGGAAAAAGAACATATAAGAAGCCACAGTTCATGTTCTTCCTTCAGAAAATTGTTCTAAAACTTAGAGATAAGTTGCTTTAGTTTTGGCCACCTTCTGCACTGAAAAGCTTGTTAAATTTCTAGTTACTCAATATCTGCCTACAAAGACCATGCTCTCTGAATAACTTAAAAATTGAATGAACTGGGCTATCTAAGCAGTGATGATTCCCAAAACTTCAGTTGAAGAGGTTAGAAATACTGCATTAAGACCATTAAAGGCATTAGTCTCATTCTAATTGGCTTTACAGTTTACTGCAAGGACTAGATGTCCTGTTGGATCGTGGGTTTTGATACAGATTTATGTTAAGACAGTGAAGTTCATCACTGTATTCTTGATGTTGGTCATAATGAACAAAGCACCAGCATGCATTGTGGAAACAGGTAATTTGTTGCTGCCTGTCTTGAATCAAAGCCTATCATGAAACTGATGCAAGAGCTGCCTCTGTAAATCCCAAAGGCACATACATGATCACCAAGCATCAACTCTTCTGCACCTGCCTGGCTTGACATAGATCCCATCTTGCCGGCCAGTACTGCTCCACCACTGAAGAGAAATCTACTTCCCTTTTGTTTCCCCTTGGAAATGTTTTAGGGAATCCTCTGATGCTTGAATGCCAACCAAGCAAATTCCAGCAAGGGAACATTATACTGCTTATCAGGCCTGCCTCTGAAGCGTGTCACTTACTCTGAAGAACACTCTTGCTATGGTATCTAGACACCACTTAGTTGTCAGCTCCTAATTTATATTTTTCCGTAGCTGGCTGTGAGGATGTTTTATAAATGGGGTGTATGGGAAGAGACAGCTTACTTTACTCAATCTGCCTCTCTGTTTGTCTTCTGCATTGCTGTAATGTGACCAGAGATGTCAAAGCTTTGCTGTCTGTATGTGCTAAGAATGCCATACATAAATTTTAAGAATATGTAGTAGGTCATCAAGGCAGAGAAGAGTTTGGTAAAACAAACACATACAGACTTCTTGCATGCTGGGGAAGGACAGTAAAATCAAGACATATTTTTAACAGCTGTGATTATAATCTATTAGGTAAGAAAACAATATTTCATTTCTGCTGAAAGAAAGCAGGAAGCCTTGTTACCGTGCTTGGGAAGAATTTCCTAGCAGAAGAGAGGATGGTGATCTCCCAGGTAGTTACATGCTGTGAAACCATGATTCTTAGCTTTCTACAGAGATGATATGCTAGAGGAACTCTAGGTGAGAGACTGAAGGAACCCTGTTACATATAACCCAGAGGTGTGTTTTAGTTTACTTGTTCTGTTTCCAGTCTTAGGACTGGAAACCTGGCAGTAAGCTTTGCTTAGTGAAAATCTCTTTATTTTACTGTTTAAAGTTCTTCTAGAACTGAAGGACAAGGTAAGTTTTGATTAGGTTGATAAATTCAGAACATGCTTTTTCCTTGAGGAAGCATGATGTTGCTGCTAGCATCCTTGACAAATCTGCACTGGAGAAGTACTCTAAAGGACCCCCAGACCTGACAAGGGCTTGTGGAAGAGCTGGTGTTGTGTGATGCCCATTGCAATGAACAAAACATGATGAAGGCTGTTTTGCAGCAGGAAGGCTACTTACACCTGCATCTGATGTGCCATGTTGGGGATGGAGTCATATAGCAGTTGTTGCTGTAAGATGTTTTTGAGGCTATGGATGTTATGAGGCTCAAATATGGTTTTCTCTACTTGCTTTTGAGAAAACCAAACAATTCAATTAACTTTTATGAAATAGTTTGTATTCTTACATGACACAGAAGCCCATCTGATTATTTCTCTGCTCACTGCAGAAATTAAAAAAGGCAGAAATGCTACTCCTGACACTAGCTGCAGCACCAGTCCTGCTCTCAGCAACCAGAATCAAGACCACAAAGGGAGGGACAGAAAACTGACAACATGTATGTGCTGTTTCTTTCTTGTCTGCCATGCAATCTGTTCCAGCTTGTTAAAGAAGGATAAACTGAAACGTCAACAAACAAAATGGTTTTGATTTGCATAATGAATGTATTCAGATACTTCTGTTTGATTTCAGACCTTTTAATTCCTACTTAGAAATAACTTTGCCCTGGCTCTTTAAAAGGGTTAATCCTGAAGACCTGAAAAATGTGAGCAGTGTCCTATACAGCTGCAAAATGTTTAGAGCCTTCTTCCTGTTCCTTTTCATCCTCTTTTAGTGACCCTTTTTTATATCACTGAAGGCAGAAATCCCCAAAGGTGATTCTGTCATTTGACTGAGTCAGGGACTCTGATCTGTATAGGATTCAAAGCTATATTTTATCATTATGGAACTTGGGCTCAGGTGTTTTTGTGAAGTGTTGCTATTTTGATGAATTAACAAGGAGGAGAGGATAGGATTTGTCCTATTGAAAAGTGAAACTTGGTTCAGTGCTTAGCCTTGGAGCTTTCCTTTGGCCTGTACACCAAATGTCTTAGAAAACCATTTCTCTCTCTCTTTTGCAGAGCCACGAATAACCTCCTTCTGATGTAGGACTGATGTTCAGCAAAGCTAGGGGTGATATATGATGAAGGAAGGTCTGATTAATTGGGCTGCTCACAGTTCTTTGAGACAAACTTTATTTTCTTCTCTGACTCATCATGGGTACATATGGCAGTTTGGATGTTGGTTGGATAGTCTTTTCAGACAAGCAGCTGCTTTTTGAAGTGAGGGGAAAAAAAAAGTTATCTTAGCAGAAGAGCATTCACTAGAACAATGTATGGAGTAAAAACACAAGCTTTTTTTATCTGGGTGGCTCTGCAGCTGTTCTTACTGCTAAGAATACTGGCTATTCTTAATTGTTACCCTAAAACAGTTTGGATTTTTGTTAGTTTTGTGAGGGCATGTTTAGTCACAGTATCTGCAAGGATTCCTCCAGGTCAGGGTTATGTTCTGTATTTACAGAAAGGCTTCTGGAGGAAACATTTTCCTCCCAGTATGTAGCCACCTTCTTATGACTCGAATGTGGTACTCACCAGATTAATTGATGTCTGTTTGAATTCATTACCTCTATCTCTAGTACAGGTCAGTGAAGACAGCTTTTTTGTACTACTACTTCAGAAAGAGTGAGAAAAATTCAGACCTTCATGACTATATACAGCATTTTGTAAAACTACTGTTAAACCACATTCCCTAATTGTGAGGTTACCTCTACCTACCATCTAAAACAATTTATTCACTGACCAGTGTTTTTTTCCTCTCAATTTCTGTCCAGCCCAGGGGAAAAAGCAAAAACAAAAGTGTACACTCTTGCCATATCCAGAATCTTTTTTTTCTTTAGTTAAGAGGAGTTGTTATTCTTTCCCAGGCTGTCCAGATCTTCCAATGAAAAGTTCAAAGGGCAACCTTTATCACCCTTATCCCTGCAAAGTTACCGAAGAAACTGAAAAGGGAGGGTGATGTTAACTGTTCTTGTTAAAGATTTGCTATCAGGTAGCTGAAAGAGATTTTCCCAAGTGGGATTTATTCCCTTAAGGTTTGGTCTCTGTCACTTGCCTGTGCAATAGATCTGCTACTGCAAGAGAAAGAGTTGGGAAAATAAAATTGGCCAGACCAAAGATTCACCTGCCCCAATGTCTTGTCTCAAAGTGTTCCCTAGAATTGTTTAGGGAAGGAGAAAAATGCACTGGTGAGAAGTGATCCTTGCTTCAGTGTCACTCCAGCTGCTGAGAAGAGGAACCCCCGAGTTGGGGTTGCTGTTAGACCTCTTAATAGCTTTTGATGCCATCTATACATCTGGCTTCTATAACATACCAACATAAGGAAATCTATTGATTAACTGCATATTATATAAAAGAAGTGCTTCCTGTCAGTGTTTTACTGTCTTTAGGATAATTTTATTTGGTGTTCCAATGATATAGGAAACAGTGAAAATAAAACACTGTTGATTTTCATTGCATTCTGCTGTGCCAGTGTGCTCACACACATAGCTAAATGCCATGAGTTTCTCTAAAATGAAGTGCTCCATAGCCTGGCTGTGTTCTGCAATGAAATGAACTATGTTTTTCAGAAGGAAGATTTAGTGATTAAAATCTTAGTGTAACTGATTTTTCTCATTTGGCTTTTAAAACTGCTAAGCACTGGATTTTGACATTGGCTACTAAACAGTAGTATCTACAGATGTAAAACTGTAATTTCTGCTATGATGCTTCAGGAATTCTTAGTTGATCTTTTTTCCCCACAGCTGTAGGCTTTAGGGGAGTATCTCTGTTTTCAGATGTACCAATTCCTACTAGTCTGAACAGGGAAATCCTGGATTCTAATTGGGTTGAATTATTTATTCTCATCTCTTCAGCACTTGTTTCTCTCTTCTGGACCTACACTGCTGGATTCATTACACTGCAAATAGAAGAGCACTGTTCCCGATCCAAAGAAAGCATTGCCTGTTTGTAGATGTAACAGATGAGGGTTGGTGATGAAGACTTAAGGGTTACAGCAACAAAATTATGACATTTCAATTTATCTTCTTGCATTCCTTCATTTGGCCAAAAATGAATGTGATAGGTGAGTGGTTTATTTCCTGTCAGACTTTTAATTGGCTCACTTTTTATGGCCATTGTGCTAACAGTGAGTTTTGAGAGGTATTTAAATAGAGAATCACAGCATTTAAGTTTTGCAAGTTCTGAGAATTATATGTTCTAATATTAGGGACCACTATAATTTCTGACTTTGGGGAAATAGAATTTATTTAGACATTCTTTAGACAGTTCTTTCAGAGAGAAGTTCAAGTAGGAATCCCAATTGACTGCTGAGAGAGTTTTTATTGATTACTAAGTGAGTCCTAACACATCCCATCTCCAAAAAAGTGACTATCCTCCATTATGTCATCCTTGTCTCTTACCTGTAAAATCAGAATGTTGATACTTATTACTGAGGATGGAAACTAGTAACTTTGGATCTATGGAAAGTAGAATAGATAAAAGTCCAAAGATATACAATTACATTGTATATTACATTGATTATTAACAAGTTACTTCATAATTAAATTACAAGCTTATTTGTCCAAAGATTAATAAATAATAGAAAACTCATGGATCGGTCATAATTTTTTTTTCTTTGGTAAACAGCTGCTTTCTGTGAAAATAAAATTTCTGTATTTAATGCTTTTTGTTTAGTCTAACAATTGGTATTTCAGTCAGTTAGTTGTTTTCTCCTTTCCATGTTTCTTTAAAAACACAAACAAACAAAGCCTCAAATGGAATATTTTCTTTACTCCTTATCTGTGTCTACTTGAACACAATTCTGCCTTTTCCCTGTGCTACTAGTCTTAAAGGTAACAGAAACAGAAATTTTTAAAAAAGGGGAAAGTTTATGAAAACCAAAGAAGATCAGATCAGGGATATTACTCAATTCTTGGAGGAGTATGCAGCATGAGGTCAGTCACATACAAAACATGCCATGGACTTTTCTTGGATTTTTTAATCTGCATCCTTTGAATCTGGTTTTATACATTCAGCATTTAGTATATTTATTTACTTATTTAAAGCAAACAAAAACTTTCTAGTTTGAAAACTTCTGATTCTTTTGTCCACAAGGATCCCAATACTTTTTTAGGAGTTGATAAAAGGTTATTAATTGAGAAGCTCTGGGCAGGGTTGTTGGATTCTGTGAATTATAAGAGATGGTACAATCATAAAGTCCGTTCTGAGAGAGAACTCACAGCTGTATTTCTTATACATGTTTATGTATTGATTACTGCTGAGACTAATCTGAAAATCCTTCTTCTGCCTAGTGATCTAATTCTTAGTATGTCAAAGACAAGGAATGGAATTTAATAAGGAAGTAGGATCCTTGTGCCTTTTTTGTGGATGGAAACCTCTTCAGTGTGTTTGAAAAGACAACATTTCACCCAGGGTTTTTGCCAACGCAGAAGAATTGATGGTTGGCGGTCACATACATGCTTTTGGGATTTCCAACAGAGGCAACTCTGCATCAGTTTAATGATAAACTCACAACTGCTTTGGTTGACACATTGCCAGTGTTAGTGGTCTTCAGCTGTCGGTGCCCCTCTGCCTAGTGTGCGTTTCCCAGGGGGTAGCACTGACTGTGTGGTGTGCCTTCATTCAGGGCTATGGAGGTGTGTCATGGGTTTTGATGGGATGTCTTTAAAACTTTCTCTTCCTGGGCCAGTTTCATGTAACCTAATCTTCTTCAGCTGGTGTTCTTGTGTAGTCCAAATAAATAAATAACAGTATGTGTTGATTATCTTCACTATTAAGAAATCAATTTCATGAGAAGTCACAATTCTTGGTGGAGAAGCACAACAGGACTTTTTTTTAGCATGCATCATATCTTTTTAGAAAGAGGGATTTGGGCCATCTTTCCTCATATTCAGTCATACAACCTCCTTGAGGAATTTGCTTACATACCGAAGTAACATTTGAAAATATTTACATCTCTTTAGCTGGCTATAGTGTGATAGATGCATTTCCTGTCTCCTTCAGTGTAAGCATTCTGCTTTTCCTCTTCTTTCTATCTCCTCATTCCTTTCTTTTGTTTGTTTAGTTTTTCCTCAGCTGGAACTAGAAAAATAGCAAGTATCACATGATCAGGCCATGTAATTCTTTGAACCAAAGTTTGGAAACTTCTGGCAGAGCTCTGTGATCCTGTTAAACGTGGAGCTCCAGCTGCGTATCAAGAGGAGGGTTCATCAGCTCATATTTTTTCCATAGTGTCATGCACTCAAGGAGATTCTGGCTGTCAAAATGATATGATGATCATGACTGTACTTATAAAGTCAGATGTGCAAATACATCTTTTCAGTTGCTTGCTGTTACTGGTGTATGGGAATACCCTACTGTACAGGTGAAGGCTGCTGTTGTTGTTAATGAGCTCTGTTGTTAATGACTTCTCTCCCTCTGACTGAATAGCAGTAACTGAAGGAGAGTAAAAGATCTGCATCACCAGACCTGCTAAAGGCGTCCTCTCGTGCTTTTAAATGAACTGGTAGTATTTGCTGTGAGGCTGACAGTCTATAATGAAGGGGAGAATTGATGGCGCACTTACTTTCTCATCTGTTTCTTTAATAGAAGTCCTTGACAGTTGGGAAGGGAGGGCTGGTTTATGGTTTTGTTTCAGGGTTTTCCCTCTTCAAAGAGAATTTGCTGCTTATATATAAAGCTTTTGAGATACTATGAAAAAACATATTGAGAACTGGAAGCTGTCTATTTATTAGGCTATAAGTGATGTATAAAGCAAATACAGATCTGTGACCCTTTGATATTAATTAAAATATAAACAAATGTACACCTTGGTTGTGTCTTCATTAATGTCTTGTTTGGAGCTGTCCTGCAATTTTGAAGCAAATTCCATAACGGTTTCTTACTGTATGCTGATTGAAATGTAGCCCTGGGCTTATCTGGGGAAAACTAAACGGAATACTTTATTCCAGGAGTCTATGAAATGCAACAATATTTAATTGGGGACATAAGAGTCCAAACTAAAACTCGGCCTTTTGGTCAACGTTGAGCCATGTATGTACATGATGGATGCATCTGGCACAGGGGATCTCACTGGAGTCCTATCAAAAATAAAATGCCCTGAATTTCATGTAGTGGAGATATGTGGTCTCAGTATTAACTGCTTTGATTTAGTAATCTGCCAAATCACTTGCTAATATTATTTAATTCTTACTTCATAGTAACCTCTATGTTCTACATGCATTTCATTTCATATTCTCATCACGTCTCCTATTCATTCTTCAGGTATCATGACATACACTTTGTAGAGCTGCTGTGCAGGTATAAGACTCAAGTTATTTTGGACCAAAGAGAAAGAAACCCCAGGGTGAAAGGTCAACCTAGAGAGCATGTTGCCAAAAACCTCCTTTTCCTTATTTCAGAAATGTATAAGTACATACATTTTGTGTGCAGGAGTAACATCGAGAGAAATCAGTTCTCAAATAAGATGATCTCAAGCAGATTAAATTTTTCAGTTTTTACAATCCACAATTTAAATTCCATGTTGAAGGCAAAGCAGCAAAATCTGTCTCTTAAAGTGTATTTTGTAATATTCAATTACATGAGCTTAGTTGCAGACATTTTTTTTAGTAGTCCAAACATTGAGTTTGTATTACTAATTTTTTTTAAAATGGATTTAGATTCCAGTCCTATGAGGATGACATGCTGTCCCTGATCAAGACATGACGAAGGAATTAACCATGGTGATATTTTCATATTTGAGATTAAAAGAAGACACACATTTGCCAAATGCAAGCAGAAGGAAAAATCTTGTTACATTTTCTAAATCCTCTGAAAGCAGTTGGATTTTTAACTTATCCAAATTGTGAAATTTTATTAAGATTGATGTCCACATAACAATGTAGAGAAGCACGGAAAATCTTAAGAATTAAGGATGTGTACTAGTCCCATAGGAGAAAAGTCGGGAAAAAAAGCAAGAGTGCATTTTCTTCAGTGGAATAAACCAGTTACTTCCCTTTAACTTCACCCTCATGCAGGCAACTTGTTTAAAAACAGCAGATGTTTACAGTTACTGACTATGAATTGTTTCCCTCGTTTATTCTGGATAAATTTATCATCTTACTGGGTTTTTACTGCACAAAATCTGAGCAAAATTTAAGGGTCTGCAGTGTCATTTAACTATATCCATTCTGCTGTCTCCACTAGCTCTTTAACTACCTCAACCCAGCTGATGCTTTCGCTGTAACTGGGAGCACCAGAATGAGAAGCTGGAATAATGTGCTTGAACCTGGCATATACAGAGGATATTTGCACCTCTGTGCCATAACAGTCATGATAGCCTGGCTTACCTCAACAGCTTTCTGTGTGATCTGGATAGCCTTGGATTCCAGGCACAGTAATGGAGTTTGTGAGATAGAAGCTATTTGCTAGTAAAGCACTAAGAAAGTAATATTGTTTGGTTTTGTGCATAGTTCTTGACCCATCTGTTGTAAGCAGCATTCAGGATTATAAAATGAGAATCAGACATAAGCTTTTGTAATGCTGCGCACCCTGTTTTGCTAATTTGTCAGGCAGCCTTTGCAGAATGTACTTAGAGTAATATTGCTTCTTCCATTTGGAAAGAAGAAACATAATCAAAGAAGCAGCAATATATGCAGCAGTGTAATAAGTACATTATCATCAAATATGAAGGGGATGCTTATTCATACACTTAAGTTCCGTACACTTTTTTTATTATGGAATTGTGTACCTACTAACAGACATGTGATTTTACAAAGCTGGATTTGTTTGAAAAATGTGTAGTTCTTTGCATGACACTTCATACGGGATGGTTTGCAGTCTGATTCATGGAAGAGCAATCTCTGTGAGATCTGTGAATCTTTCAGGAAAAAAAAACACAAAGCAGATTTATGTATCTACAATTATGTTAGTGTCATGTGGTAGCAGAATGGTAGACAGCAAGGCTGTATTCAGCCTTACTCTAAATGTTTTGCTTTGAGTTATACCTAATGTAGGCTTATCATTATGAACATGCTGGCAATGACAGTGTGTACTGCGTGGTCCAGAGCAACTGAACAACTAAAATGTGTACTTAGATGGATTTAAAATATAGAGTGCCCATTTCTAGTTTTCTGTAGCCTGCTGGCTCAATATGTGGCTAAAAGAAAGGAGATAAGCAAATGTTGAATGATGCGAGATGGCAGCTACAATTGGCTTACCAGAATTGTTCTGCCTCTGGCACTCTGGATCATGAACTTCATCACATCCAAGAAATGTTAACAGCTCGGCCCCTCAGGCTTTAGCAGCTCCAACTATCTTTGAGGGTTTTGTAGTTGACAGCTCCACCATCAGTATGCAGCTCTGATTGGCATTCTGTGTGACTCAAATGCATGAGGGTTTCAGCCTACTATTCTTTTGCAGAAAAACCATGATGGGCATCTGAGTGACATTTTAATTTGATAATGAAAGTGCCATTAAATCAGAAAAGAGAAAAATGCCTGTTTGTGGCATAAGATATTTTGTGTGACCACTGAGGTCGTTTGAGAAAGGCCTGCTGTTGAAATAGTTATACAAGTTTGCCAGCAATGACTCACTACTGTGGTGGCTGCAGATAAATTCCAGTTGCTTTCTAGTTGTTTTTGAAGATTTTGCTATTAGGGGTTTCTCTATGTTGCTTAAACAATAAAAATCCAGCAACATTTAAGTTTGTATTATAAAGATTAAGATTTCCCACATTTCTTCATATCTAAAATGCTGCAACAAGCTGTGACCCATACCCTGTGCTGTCCCTTTGGACTGTGTCATAAGGGAATATGGTTTAGCACCATTAAAACCTCCTATTTTGTCAGCAACAGGCCTTTCCTTCCTGTGTCTATTTCTAAAGAGATCCTGACTGAAGTTAGAACACAAATCATTCAGTGCAAGTCTTTGGGATTCAAACTTATAGATGTTCATGTCTTAGATGCTTTCTCATCTCTCTCATTTAGAGATAGGTATTATAATATCACCTATGGAAACTGAACTCCTGAATTTGGGTTGTGCTAGACAATGTTACACCTGTATCTGTCTCTCTATGTCTATATAATATATTTAGAGAAATATAAACTTTGCTGTATATAATTGACAGTGTAAGTAGACAAATATATTATTCTGCTATCCTGTAGATGAGGAATTGTGATAGTAAAATATATGCAGGAAATCTGTGATAGGATTAGAATTGGGTCCATGTTCTTGAGACTTTTCTGGTGCTTTTCATCTGCAAAGGTCTTAATAAATTAAATACTTTGTGTTCTCCAGTTTATTCCCTCTTCTAGCTGTTGAAGGTTTAGATTATTATTCAGCAGAATAGATTTTATTCTGTAAGAACTATAGATTTAGGAGGTTTTGTACTGTTGGCAGCTAATTGTAAAATTAACTGTCAGTCTATTGATCACCCACTCGGAACTGGCTTGTGATCTCTTGGGAAGGGATCCCAAGACCAGTACAAGAAGGATAGTTACTATCAATTTAGCATGGAGTTACTGTCATTCAGATATGTAATTTTGCCAGCCAGGGCTCTGTTCACACCACTGCTCACAATCCCGTGAGGACCTTGTCTTTAGCTCAGGGGTCTGCTCACTTGAAACTCTCTGAACCCATGCTCATTTACAATTTAGCAGTAATTTGCTAGTTAAGAGATACTGGTGATGTACATGTTGGTGATGCCTGGAGAAGAAAACGTGGTTGTGATAATGATGGGATCTTCAGGATTGTTTTTGTGGATCTATTCTGCCGATCTGTACTGTCATCTTCATTTGACTCCTACTGTTGACCTGTAGGAAAAAACCTTTCATTACTTGCCTGCTGCTATCAAAATGGTGTAACAAATACAATATTATCTATCGCATCATTGCAGTAGTTAACACTTGCAACTTCCAGTGAATGCTGAGCATATAACTATAAATGTGGGGGATTTTTTAAAAGGAATATTAATAATTCTTATACTGTGACTGACATAAAGGTATCAAATGTTACTTTCAAAGCACAAGTGAGTTAACCCTTGTAATGTTTTTGTGAAATTGATGAATGTAAATATTTTGCAGGTGGTGAATGGGGAAATTAATAAAATTAAGTATTTTTGCTATGTGTTGTGTTTAACCCCAGCCAGTACCACACAGCCTCTCACTTATTCCTCTCCCCCCCCCCAGTACAATGGGGAGGAGAATCAGTGGAAAAAAAAAGTAAAACAGTTCAGTTTAATGACTATAATAAGAGTAATTGAAATTAAAATGGAAAAAAGATAGAAATAAAACCCAAGAAAAACAAGTGGTGGACAATGGAATTGCTCACTACCACCTGACTGATGCCCAGCCAGTCCCCGAGTAGCGATCCGCCTCTCCTGGCCAACTCTCCCCCCCAGGTCCTGTACTGGGCACGATATTCTGTGGTATGGAATATCCCTTTGGGTAGTTCAGGTCAGCTGCCCTGGCCATGGTCCCTCCCAGCTTCTTGTGTACCTGCTCCCTGGCAGAGCATGAGAAACTGAACAATCCTTGACTTAGGCTAAGCACTACTTAACACACTGATGTTTTAGCTGTTGCTATCAACATTATTTTCTTCCTAAATCCAAAACACAGCACTGTACCGGTTACTAGGAAGAAAATCAACTCTATCCCAGCCAAAACCAGGACACTAGGTCACTCAGTGGATCTATGGTAAAAGTATGTACTGGATTTAAATATATTTTCTTGAGTTGCTAATCTTGTTTCTGTAGAAAAACTAAATTAAAAAAGCCAATATTCTAAATTTGGCCCTGAAATCACTAGGCAAGCTGAATTAAGACACATCTCAACAGAACAGCAGCCATGTCATCTGTTCCAAACACTGAAAGCATGTATCCCTTGATGACAGCCTGTCAGAACTGCTCAGCAGTTTGTTTCAAATGCTGGAAAAATATCTTCTAAATACTATTATAAATAATATTTTTCTATAATTTTAACTTTGATCATACTTTAGAAAAATAGCCAAAGCAAAGTGCTGTTTGTTTTCTTCCTTTTGAAAGGTTGAATTCTAAAATGATAACTTGATACTTTTTTTCCACGAGCTTTACCTTCCTAGGTATAAAAATCTTTCAGCAATACTAGCAGTTTAATGGTATTTCAGGTATCTTTAACCCTATCCTTTGTTTGTTGTTCTCCTGTGGTGCTATATTGCAACAAATAAATACCCATCTGTGTTTACTATTATTCCACACAGCTGTTTTTCAGAAAAGCTATAAGGAAAAACATAAGTTGGATGGTTGCAAAAGCCAGTTCATAGCCAGGAGAGTCCTGACTCTACTTATTTTTTCATAGGCCTCCAGAATTGGCATCAAAGTATGCAAATTTCTCTGAGGGAGTGTGCAAGCCTGGTTATGCATCAGCGCTCATGACTGTCATCTTCCCAAAGTAAGTAATTACGGGTTTTTTTTCCCCCTCTCTTCCCCTGATAACTTCTAATCGGTCAAGGCAGGTGATCTGCAGAAATTGTCTTGAAAAGTGTCATTACTCTGTCACTTGATTGGTTCAAGGAGAAACTGATGTTGAAATTCTGGGCTATTTGAGTAGTCAGTGGCAATGCCTTAATTGATTTCAGTCTGACTAGTAGCTTGCTCAAAGAGTAGGGAATTCTGTGTGTTGGATAATAAAACAAATTATATTGTCAGTGCATGATACAGATGTGTGATCAGGCTCCCTGCTGCTACAAGATGATGCAATCGTTAGGAAGCTTCAGTCATGAAGTGACAGATTAAGTTATCTGGAGTAGCAAAGTGTGGTGTTTTGTTTTGTTTTTTTTTTTTTTTTCACCTGGGAGAACAGAGTAAAGCATCTCTCAGGTGCCTGGAGGCTTTGCAATAATGTTTTCCAGAGAGTTTAAGGCACATTATTAATAACTCTGCATCTTACGGTGTTGAGAAGTTGCTAGCTGAAGCGTTAGTAGTTTCTTCAGAATTTGTTTCCCTCTGAAAATATGTAAAGCTGCAATACCATTTGATAGTGCTCATAAATGAGGAATGTAATCGTAACAGATAAACCAAAATTTGCCTTTAAACTTGGCTTATGGCTTTTTCTAATGCACCTGTGGCTTCTGCATTTCATGGAGTTTGTAGAATTGCTGGAAGACAGTTCAGAAGATAGATTGGCAAGAACATTATATTGTTGAGGCTCAAGGATCTCAGTTTGGTTCATCAAATGGAAAATTTGACCAAATGGTTATTTGCCCTTTGTACAAGCTTCTAAAGCATGTGGAAAAGATGCTCTAGTGCAGTGATCTCTTTGGCAAAAGAGGTTGTGGACTTCTTAAAACAATTGGTACTCTTCTAAAAGATATATTTTATTTCTTTTGAGGAGGGAGTTTCCATGACTTGCACATGTAGAGGCTAGGTTGGGTGACCATGGCCTTTAGGTCAAGCCTGAAACCAGTGGTATCTTCTTTCTTTGTTTTTATTGGCCGACATGGTATCTGCAAACTTTAAAAATAAAAATCGGACATTGCCTTGTAATCGGCAGATACTATAGACAAGCCTTAAAAACAAAACACTAAGTGTTGAGACTATGTTCTCCATCACCAGTGTAAAAAAAAATGGTTACCAGTATTATCTTCTGTGTGAATTTTGGAGCTCTGGTAAGATACTAGAACTGAAAGTAGATACATTATCATTCTCTTATTTTAAGAGCTTTCTGAGTGCTTTTAAATCTCTGTGTGTGTATATATTAAATGTAAATAGTATAGAAGAGGAATATAAGGTAATTTAACTGTGGTAAGATGTCTGAAGATAAAGCCTTCCTTTCTTTATACAGCTGAAACTGTATAAAGACTGCCTTTTCCAAGGCTGTTGTTACATATTGATTCTGCAGAGATAAATTATATACACTGAAGAAGGAAGACTGTTTACTGCGGTTATTAAAAACAGGAAAATACCATTAGTGGTCCCTTATCCTCATTTGTTTCATGACACGCAACACGATGTTTTCTTCCAGTAAATTCATCATGGATCACCGGCTAGTTACCTTGACTTAAAGATTTCAATTGAGGGAGAATCTGGTAATAATGTGCTATATTATTCCTGTGGATAAATTCATTATTGCAAAAATAATGATTTTATTTTAATTTTAAATTTATTTAAGTCTTTGGCTTCAAGAAGGAGTTTTTTGCCTGCTAGAATCCAAAGTGTTATTTATTCTCTCCCTCAGTAGCTACTTACAGAGTGCTGTTCAGTCACCTTCTCCCAGTAGCTAACTGCACTGAATCAATACCATGCAAAGAGGTAGTAACTTGTCTCTAGTCTAACTAGGTGGTTGTTGTCTTGTTCATACACTGAAAAATCATATTCATAGTTCTAAAGACAGCATCTCGCCGGGGATTTATGTTCAGTTGCTTCTCTAACACGAACTCTAAACCCTACTAAGGTTGATATTTTTTTCCAGGATGTCCTTTAATTCTTAATTGAATTCAGTGTCAGACATTTCATTATTTTACCTAGAATTAGTGTAAGGATGGCTGATCAGTAGTTCTGCAAAGAATTCCATGTTACACTTAAGATTCTTTCTCTTCTGAAACTTTTCTTGTGCTCAAAGAGCTATGCAAAGGTAGTATTACCAAGCCAGGTATTATATTTTAGTACATTTACAACTCTTAAAGCCAAATTAGCTTGCCTGTTAAGAATTTGAGCTGCATGATTTCTTTTATTTTAGCTTTTGTTTTCAGTTGCTCATATCATTATGAAAACATCATCTCCGTGGCTGATGTTTTTCAGGCTTGGTCTTCACCATAAAATGTGTTTTTGTTGGGGTTTTTTATTATTTAAATAAAGCTGGTTTGTCTGTTTTCAAGCATGAATAAAATGAATAAATGTTTTCCCATTCTAAAGGTTCCTGACTTTTTAGTGCAATTTTAAATGTAAATAGGCAAAATATGATGGAAATAGTTGAGATAGAATAAATATTTTTCAAAGGATGTAATTCTTCTTGGTAAGTACTTCTTTAATGGTAAAAATCTGAGTTCAGACTTTACCAAGCATAAGCAAGCACTAGACGGATTAAAGAGCAATGCCCTGAGAAACCTCAAAATATGGTTACTGGTGAGGAAAGAATAAATGGGGGGATTTTTTGAGGTGCTCAGTCGATCAGTTCTCGTTCTAACAATGCTCGATGCCTTCATCAATAATCCTAGCTGGAAAAAATCCTAGGTTAGGTGCGCAGATAATGTGCTTACTGGAGAGTACTAAATAAAGGATTGATTACTTTTAGAGAACAATCTGGATTGCCTGATTTAAATGGCCACAGTCCAATAAAATATGTATTAATACATCCAATATGAAATAAGACATCTGGGAGGAACAAATGCAGATTACACCTTCAAGATAGAAAAGCTCTATCTTGGAAACAAACACAGAGAAAGCTTCCTGTAATCTCAACAAAATATCATAGCTGAAATGCTGTTTCAAGATCATATGTACACACATAAGTTGAGAAATCTTGTGTGTAGCGCTGATTTAAAAATAAAAACCCAAGTCTCTCAAAAACCCCATAACCCAAGACTAACAGAATTCTGTGTCCAGTTTTGATGATACAGGTCCAGGAAGGGAGGGGAAAGAAGAGATTGAAGGAAAGCCACAAAAATTAAAAAGGACTGGCGTAAGCAGTAAAGTAAACAAGGCTCCTAGAAATAAGTCATCTTTCTGAAGCAGGAGTTGTATCCAAATGAGGAGAATAGGAAAGAGCATTAACTTTGACAAGTTAAATATAAACCATAATGAGGTAGGCCAAAAAAATGTTGAGGAACAACTTTATAAAGGCATAAAGAAAAAAAAAATGCTTTTTGTCTAACTGTCAAAAGCAGAAAGCCTGCCAGAGATCCTGATGGGCTGATAGATGATCATAGTATTACATGTGAGCTAAGGGAAGGTAAATCCATAGCAGAAAAGTTACTTGCATTGCTATTCACTGCAGAACAGTTTCCACGTGGAGCCTTCCTTTCTGGGGGACAGGCTGGGGGAAGCTGACAGAAGGTTGACGTTTTGGAGCAAATTGGCACAATTAATTGCTAGGAAAAGTTCTCACTTTGTGAAGTTGGTGAGTTACACACGGTTGTGTATAATCAGAAGAATTAAAAGCAGTAAACGTGTCGGGCTTTTCTAGAGGGGACTGTGGAGCATTTGGGAAACTGGAAACTAATAGTGAGCCTGGTTTCTGTATTAGGCACCTCAGTAGAAACTTACAAAAAAAGAATAGAATTAGTGTTCATTTGCAGGAGTAAAGGTCATGATATAGAGGAGTCAAGCTGTCTTCTGCAGCAGAAAGTTCTGCCCTGTAAATCTGTCATTTTGTTTGAATTATTGGATGAGTATTTGATAGAGGTGATATAACTAATACAGTATGTCTGGATTACTTTAAAAAACAAAACAAAACAAACCCCAAACACTTGGTGTTTCAAAGACTTTTGGGAAATTAAACTGGTGTAATCCTGTAGTGGTTAGGTAGTGACTAGGTAAATATTGGAAACTGTATGGAAAAAAAATAAGAAGATTAGACAGTACGAAACATTACTCCTAGAGACCTCTGGAGAATGTGTGCTGGGATCTCTGCTGTTCCAAGTGCTCATAAACTATCTGGAACAGAAGGTGAATAGTAAAGCACTGACACATTTTTCCAGGTAGCAAGACCAAAAACTGACTGTGAGGAATGTCAGAGGGATCTCACAACGTTAAGTGACGGGGCAACAAAATAGCAGGCCAAATTCAGTTCTGATAGATGTAAAGTAGTGTTTGTTGAGAAGATTGATCTGACAGCATATACCTAATGATGGATTTAGTTTTATCTTGCAAATTTGGAAAGAGATCTTGGAATTACTGTGGATGGTTTTGTGACTCATTGACCAGCAATGGTTAAAAGACCGTGGACATATTAAGAGATAAATGCAGAAAAAACAAGAATATGTTATGACACTGTATAAATATGCCTCTTATGCCTCTATCTTCAATAACACATCTAATTCTCTTCAACTAATTTTGAAACAGATCTAGAAGAAATAGGTATATATAGTGGTAATAAAGAATAAACAAAAACATGGACCTATTTCCGTGCTCAGAAAGATTGAATAGACTTAGACTTTCCAGTCTGAGATAGGACAAGCAGAAGGTATTCACAAGTATGTGGAACAGTGAAAGGTATGGAGAAGATGCTTAGGTGATTGCTTCTCTCTGTACAAGATTCAGAGGTATTACATGTAAATATTATGCACCAGGTTTAAAATAAACAAAGGGAAGTGCTATTTCATGCTATCTCCAGTTATATTTTTCTGAGAACGAGTTCCATAGTGGGGAAAAGATTAAAAAAAAAAAAAAAAAAGCAGCTTGACAGTCAGGTTCTACTGACTGTAAGGATTCAGAAACGAACACGGAAATCTCTTAAGTTACAAGAGGCTGGAACCTAAATGGATGTTGATGGCAGAGTGTAGCTTTATATGTTTCCTGTTTCCTAGACTTTTTACTGAAATACTGGCCAGTGGACAGAGGCATCAAGTATTGGGCAAAATGGATATTTGGTCTAATCTATTGTGCCTATGCCTATGATTTTGTTTTGTTTGATTCTGGGTTTTTTAATTATTATGCCTTAAAGGCAGACTGACTGGTATAAATTCAGAAAAACATGCTGTAATCTGAATCATGACAGTGCCTCCCCACCAAGAGAAATGGATGCATGATCTCAGTACTGCATCCCAGTGTAGGAGCTGGCTAGCTGGGCTGCATCTGCTGCTCACGGTAAATGAAGGAGTTATCGAACTTTTCACTTTCCAGGACAATGCGATTATGCCTCTTGAAAATCTCCCAACAGTTGATAATGACTCAGAGTGCCTGAAGTAAGGTTACTGGTTTCAGAATGATACAAAGAAAATTACAAACGTCTTTGGTAAAATGGCATCAGTAGGTCAGTGAATTAGACTACTATGTTCAGTGAATTAGACTATTTTTAGTAGGTCTGAGGTCACCTACAAGTCTGTAGCTAATGGTTTGACCTTTTTGTAGAAGGCACTAACTTGTGTTTGCAGTGGTAACACTGCAGTCTCCTGTGTGTCTGGCCTTACTGTGGAAATGATGCTGCCTGTGTACAGTTCTTTCTATGCCCTATTATTTATCAAATGAGAAAAGAGGCCTCTGCCCACAGTTTGCGGCTGACATGCCAGCCTGGGACAGTTCAGCTACTGACAAGTTTCCAACCACAAGCTCTTGTAAGTTGGCAGCTAATAGCAGAAATTAGAGGAGGCAGGAAGAGGGAATGTCCACAGCCTGCAGGCTTGTGAATCTGTGTTTGGTATGAGAACACGGTAAACAAGTATTTAAAGAAAGTTAAGGAGTATCTGAAAGGATTTCAGAATAAGGGTGAAAGGGGAAGTTCAATATACAACAATTGTATAAGCGCTGTGACCAAAATAGTGAATTTGACGTTTGTGATTTAGATACATAAGACGATTTTAAGCACCAAGGATATGATCGTAAACATGTCTTTCTAGTCAATTGATGCTAAGAAATAGTCTTATATGAATCACAAGCTTCTTTAAGTCAGCTCAGAAACAAAATTAGTTTGGTTTGTTTGATTAATCTGGTGCAAAATTTCTGTTGATTAGCAATTGGCATTTTCTTAACAGTCTTTGGGTTTTTTGCTTATCTTTTAATACCACAGCCTGCTCCCTACTCTGAGGAAAACCAGCTCTCCTGTAAACTCTTCTGGCTTTATATGTTCATGCTGAATTGTTTCTTTGTACATAAAATTCAAAATTTTTTAAGCATTCATATCAGTGGGGAATGCATAACACAAATTTATGCCAGCCATAGAAATTTCAGTGGCTTTCTCTCAAGTCATTCTTCTGTGTTTTTTTCCTGATATTTAGTTCCCCATTAATAGTGTAGGTCATAGACTTCTGTACATTTCTTCACTTCCACAGGCCAGCTGTGTATAGCTGGGACAGCTCCAGAAGGACTTTCTCTAGAGTGTACAGGGTAGACTTCTGTCTCCTTGATACCAGAGCATGGCAAAAATTTCTTTGCCTTTGCTATCCTGCAGGTATAGTTCATGCAGCTCATACTTTAGGAAAAAAAGCATTCTTACATGTATTCTTAAATGCAAATGGGGGAATAGGGGATTCAGGTGGAACTGGCGCTTTAGCAAGGGCTTCAGTAGGGGTCAGGATAATTTAAAAATGTCGTCCCCTCAGCCCAAATACTTCCCCATTTGTTTCCATATTCCCTTCCAGGAGGCTGTGCCTCTTATAATATGCACACAAGAGCATCCTTCCATCCCACACTTTCCTGCTTTGCTACTTAAATATTCAGAAAAAATATTTTTAAAAGAGAATTTTTAACCCTCTGCTTAGAACTGACTTGATTCATGTTTGGCTGTCTTGGTGCCTCATGAATTACTGCCATACCCAGCATGGGCTTGTACTGAAGTGTCAGGGCAAGAGCTCGGTGCTTAGAGACTGTCAGCGCAGGTGATGGCTGCTTCCTTTGTGATTAACTATTTAAGGAGAGCAGAGGAATCCAAAGGATGGCAGCTTTATGGGGTTCATGAGAGCTCACTGAAGAAATATGCTAGATAATTAGTTTGCCACTGTGTATTGCTGTGGGAATTCAAAACTCTTCCCTGACTGTAGCGTGATCCGTCTGCTGCATATTTTGCTGTCTCTTCAGGTGCAGTGGGTGGCATATCTTAATTTTTAAAGATATATAAAATTGTATATATATGCTGAATTAGTAACTGATAGTAGGGGTTTTTCCATCTTCTACATATATGTATAATGTACATCTCATTTTGAAATACACTGATGTGGTTCATTTTGTTAATTTGAACTCTGAAAGTGGCTTGTGTCTAATGAAAGAGTGGACACTTCTTGAGGCTCCCACTGAGGTTAGAGTCCCTATGTCCAAGACATTGCTGTGAGAAAGATTTTCTGCTTTCCTTCACAATGAGACTACTCCTGTTATAGGAATGGAGAGTACACAACCCCCTGTCCCTTCTTTAAATCTCGTTTTGTGCTTGTGCATTCAGGAATAGTGAGTGATGGTGGCGGAGATTGTTTTAGAGCTCAGAGTTAGATTTGGTGTCCCAGTAACTACTGTAATCACAGCTCTGTAAGGAAATTTGTACATGCCAGTGCCCAAAAGAGTGTTTGGGGGTGCCAGAGTGCTGACCTGGAGTCTATCACAACTCCACTCAGATCCTGTATCTTGTTTATTCTGCCTGTCCCCACAGCAAAGACAAAGGAAATACTTGGTGTTGCATTACTCAGGTTTGAGTTTGGCAGGAGAAAGTTGATGCAGGTGTATTCTCTCCTGGCCAGTGCTGAACATTAACTTCCCTCAGTTCCTTGTTTAACTCTGGCTAAAGGAGTTCAGGACTTGCAGGAGGGGCAAGGAGGAATGAAAGAGGAATTGATGGTGCCCTGGTGAGTTAAGCCATTGGTGTTTCCCATTGCTCCAAGCAGTTCAGTGCTTGTCTCATGCTGGGGCATCAGAGCATGCCAGAGCTCCATGGTTTTTCCAGTAATACATCTTCCCGTGCAGCCTGCTGCTGACCCACTGTCACTGCTGGCAAAGGGAGCATTTTGCATTGCTCTACCTTTCTTTTCTTGTGATTTTTATTAAGTAGTGCCTTTTTTCTCCCTTATATGTTGATTCTGGAGTGAAGATTTTCTCACTTTTTCACCTCTGTTGTTAGTGTATTGGGTATTACGTACAATTTGAAGGTATTTACAAAGGTGCTTTTTAAAAATGTGTATTAATGTAGATTTTGAGGGACAGAATTGCTCAGAGTGTACAACAGGTATAATTTCTATGTTTGTTTTATTCTCATGTGCTCATTTGAGAGAATTAAATCTCTCACACTGTTGTTTAAAGGTGAAAAGTATGTTATCTCAAAAATATCTTTGACACAGCTGGCTGTACTTTAGTGATGAACATACAGCACAGTCTGTTAGGAGACATTTGCTTTTAATGTTCAAACCAGGATTGTTGTCTGAGCTGTTGTTACTATTTATAACTGGGGCAATTGGATTGCCCTTCACAACACTCTGACTGCTTCAGTCCCTTCCACCTGCTTCATCTGCAGGGAGAAGGTAGGATTAAGAGGCAACATTTGACAACTCATATTCAGTGTGTTGCAAACCTCTGGTACCCAAGTGGTGGTAACCGAAGTGCCATTTAAAGTGTGGTTGAAGAACTAATGTTCTGCAACAGTTTCCCAGCATTCATTTTTTTAGTAGAGAGCAACGATCAGGAATGTAATTCCAGAGATGAACCTGTATGCAGAACTTCACTGCTAGCTCTTAAATTCATAGTACCAATTTACTAGCTGGAGCTTGTACTTCAAAACAAAATCCAATGGCAACATCTCGTTTCTTCACTTCTGGCAGCCTCTGACGGTGTGCATGCTGCTGCAGTCAGGTTGAAATAGATGTAGTATAATGTAAGAGTGGATTTAAAAAATAAAAAAAAAGCTCAGATTCAGTGTTTTCTATGTGGCACTGTTTGCATAAGGCGTTCATGCTGTCCCTTGTGCTGCTCCACTACTTGAGCTAGCATGACTGCCTGTGGACAGTGCAATGAACTGGTAAATAAAACAATCCATATGTCCAAACATGAGTTCTCCCTCCCCCATCCATCTACTTGTTTTGTACAAGATTATTTTTAATCCAGATCAGTTGACTGATCCAGTTTATGGAATTGCTAAATCATTACACAAACCTTGCCAAGGGTGCAGCTTGGGAATGAAGAGCTAAGGTGATGGGAATACAAAAACTCCATAAGCCAGACTGGGCACCAGGACAAGAGGTGTGGGGAGCTGTTGCTTAGGAGGTAGGGATCTGGTTTCACCTTCAGTTCATGCAGGTTGTTCTGTCTACCCCATGTTGACTTTTTAGCTTTTAAAAAAGTGTGCAAAGTGGTACATGCAATGTGTGCTGATCATGATAGTAGATTCTACATCAGAGCCATTTTTGGATCTGAAATCTTTCATGCTTAAGCTCTCTCAAGAGTTTTTTTTTTTTAAAAAAAAGTATGTGAATCCATGTAATGAGCAGGCTTTGTGCTTGAGAAGTTTGTCTTCAGATTCCTTTTCATGACTTCTGAATTAAGTGAGACTGTTAGATGAAAGCTGGAATATGGGCACATGGACCTTACTCAGTGTGTGCGTTTCTGGCTTCAGAAAAGGTGCAGAGCATATGCGCTCTCGGTACACTGCATCTTATGCCAGAGTGGGAACAGCATGGGTTTTTTTCTTTTGTTTTGCCTTCCCCCCACCTCCCCCCGAATACTGCAGTTATTTCTAAATTGTGAACTGTAACACCCTCCTGCCAAAAAAAAAAAAAAAAAAGATAATAAATATACAAATAAATAATAATTATACAAATAAATAACTGTATTTGCGTGAGCATGATGATTGTAATAGAAACAATAAATTCAATTCGTGCCACCAAATAAGCATATTTTATTGTGCATGTGTGTTTGGGCTCTGTTGCTGTGGCCCATCTGCTCTTAAGTTATACCAATAAGAATATTTAACTTTCAGGAAAAATCTTGCAGCAAAGATTGCTTGAGGATCTAAATGCATTTGGGTGAATGAAAACATCAGTGAGCGTGAAATGAATGAAAAATATCAGTGAGCATGAAAGTTAAGCAGTGTATGTAATATCACTGTGGTTTTAATATGCATGTCTTACCTGCTTTGCTTTTCCTCAAATCTCCTTAAGAAAGTGTTTTGAGTATCTCTCTTTTTATTAAAACTGACTCTCTGAAGGAAGGTTCATCTTTATTGGTCCAGCCCATCATTGCCCCAGAGTCTCAAAAAGTTCCCTGGTATCTCTGAGGCTCTGTCTGTCACCAGTGATTTCCTTTTGCCATAGAAAAGTGTGTAGCTTCCCTCAGAGTTTTCTGAACTGTGTTCAAGAGTAGATAATTGTTCCTTCTGAACTCCCTACTGGTGCTTTTTACTGAGTTTCCTACCTTTGGGTAGATTTCAAGTCAATTTATTTTCCTCTTCTACCTTTCCCTCCTCCTCTCTCACTGTCACACTTTGTTCTATTATTGAAACATTTCAGGAGTGTCAGTGCATGCAAATGCTGTCACTGAGCCAATGTACATTGGCTAAGAATATGGATGAAAAGCAAGTCTGATAATTTATGCAAGATTATTAGGCCAAATTAGAAACAGTCTGGGGAACCCTCCAACTCTACATTAGGCAGATGAAGGTAAAAACTGAAAAGATTAAGAATTCTCTTTGTAGCAATGTGAAAAGTCACTTGAGAATGTTGTTCAGATAATATTGTAGAAGCTCAGACTTCACTGCAGTGGGAACAGCGTAAGCTTCTTTGACAATTATCTTCTTTTTACCTTTTACTATAATTCTGAGCTAACTATGCTGCAAAATAAAATCCATAAATTAATTGCTTAATACTACAGAATCAACACTGTAACTGTTGTAATAGTGTCAGGGATCACAGTAGCTTGATGAAGTTCCTGTAGTTTCCCCAGGACTCTTACTCACCCCAATCACTTGTAATGCTGGAAGCCAAGGCAAGAGCGTTCCCCATACTGCAGTGGGATGGCCTATTTCACTAGTATTGGTCGCTATGCTTTTTAATTCTGCTTCTGTTTTGATAAATTCAGAATATTTATGCATTCGGAAAAATGTTGTTTCCTTTTTGTGTCATCTGCCATCCCTTTAAGAATGATCGTGTCGTTTTCTCCCCTGAAGCACTTTGAGTCACTGATTTACTTGCACAGGAACTTCCTGTGTGTAAGTCAGGGCTGTAGCTTACTCGTGTCCGGCTTGTAAACCAGAAAAACTGTCCAGCTCTCAAGAGAAGTGTTTCACTGTGATTTTCCTGAAAATCACTGCATCTGCCATGCTAATTTGTTATTCTTCCAAGCTTAAACAACTGATGTAAGCTTCAGAATTGTGTACATTTCAAATAACACGTTGTACTGTTCTTGGAAAAAAAAATTTAGATGTTTATATGGTTTCCCCTTTGTAAATTGATATGTGTCACACCAATTTTAGCATGTTTCTAATCTGTTTATCAGCTGTGCCAATCTAGGTTCATGTTTACACCAGGGCATACCTAGGAATAGATGTAGGATTGCACTGCTGAAAGTGATGTCAATGTGATAAAGAGATTCCTGAGAAATGAATTAATTTTCCAGGAATAAAGCATATTAAAGTATCTGTGACCCTCTGTGGGATCTCAGAGAATCTGAAACCAGAAGAATATGTAAATATTCCAGTGTACAAAACCACAATGCTTTTCCTATTGCCCTCCTAAATAAAAAGGTGTATCTGCGTCTGCTTTTACTTTGGGGCCGCTTCTGTTATGGAATCTTTGCTGTCTTTAATGGAAGGTGATGCTGTATTAGCCACCAGAAGTGTTCATTTCTGAGCTTGGACTTATTGTTTTTGTTTTTTATTACAGAAGGTTTACAATGGGAGTGAAGTGTTGGCCCATGGATGAGCTGTTCCAAATATAAACAGTTCCTATGAATGGTTCAAGAAAGGTGGAATAGTGTTAAGTCACCTAAAAATGACAAGCAGGGGAGAGATGTTTGGAACACGATGGCTTTCCCTGTCCCTGCATCATTAGAGTCTGTGATGTGTTGTCCTAGGCTGGCCAGGCACTGCTGGCCCTGAACCTGCAAGTCTGTAGGACAGCAGCTGTTGTGGTGGGAGAGTCTCCAGCTCCATCTTGGAAAGAAAACACCAACTTTGGAATGATCTCAGGGATGTTCAAAGCCACACCAGATGCTTCACCGGGCACTGAATTAGGGATAAGTAGCACAGCATATATCTGTTCTGCAAATTTTGTTTATATTTTAAGAATTTGTTTGTAAATGTGTAACCTGATGGATGTGTAGGTATTTAAAGCTACAGTATACAGTTCCAGGCAGTCTTAATGTAACCTGCGGCAAAACAGGCAGCTCCTTAGAGCCAGTGGTGGCCAGCTCTTTTTGCTTTTGATTTGTTTCTTAAACAGTGTCTGTGGAGTTCAGGCATCTGCAGAGGAAGATGCGGGTCCCAAGGCTCTGTTTAAACAGGCCAGCACGCAGTCCACCATCGCTGGACTTGTTCCTGCTGCTCTTGGAATGGTTGAGAAAGGGTGTCCAGAATTTGAAGGAGGCAAAGTATACTTAGAGGTCCTGGTTTAAGCAAAGAAAACTAAAATAAGAAAACCACAAACTTTCTCTGTTTTGGTTTTTGTTTTTTTTTTTTTTTTTTTTTTTTTACCTTGTTGGGGATTTTAGTCAGCGCATGTACCAGTCATTTCTTCTCCTTTGGACAGAACTGATCTCCTGGGTAATAATAACTATTTATGGAACAACAGGATACCAAACAGTTTATAAATGCTAGGCTTGTTTATTTCTGCGCTGTGACTGCTCATTTTACATAGGGGTTTCCTTAGCTGCCAAGGATAAAGAAAGCTGGCTGAGAAAACACATCTGTAAAGAAGTAGTTGGCCTTGCTCTGCCACGGTGTCCTGACAAATCATCTGTCCTGCTTAGCCAGCAAAATTTGCCACCTGTGCTCAGCAAGGAAGGTATTTCAGCAGGAAAGTAGTTGTCTCGTATTTTCTAAGAGGAAAGGAGGAACTGTTCTTCTTCTGTCCTCCTGGGTCTGGCATGCTCTGCTTCTGGGGGCTGTGGGTTTGAAGTGCTGATCTCCTCTGTCTCCTCTCTGAGAAACAGATTCTTCATTTTTTGGTACTGCATTATTAGAATTTGCTATAGCTGGGGGACTCCTAAACCATGTCTAGATAGGAAATGAGAGGAAGTAAGGCTAATAGTTTGGGTGCGTTTTTTCTCTTTGTATTAATATGACTTGATTTCCAGTGTTCTACCGTCTCTTGTGGGTTGTTGGACAGAACACACAGAGAGGAAGCATCACTTCATTCTGTATAATTAGCTGCCAGACATTGCACCCGCTGAGGAGGAGGGAACAGTGATGGTTCCAGGCCATCCAGGAGGGAGAGAAAAATCCTGTGAAACTTGCCATGTCTGGAGTGCTCTAAGATACAGAATAATTCACTTAGAAACTCCGAGCTGTGTGAGATTTGCCGTGCTGGCTGTTGCATATTCTGTCTCCATCTGAACAGTGGCTGTGTGATGATAAACTGCTGAGATGTTTTGACAGATGCCGGTCAGAGGGATGTTTTTGACAGACTTTTTGTAATGATTAATGTCATTATAAGCAGTTGTTTCTGTTTCTACATGTTTGTTTTCATTCATCTCCTATTTGTTTCCCTTTTGCAGCAGTGCCCAGTTTACCATAATGAGATTCAGGAAGCTGAAATCAGTCTCAATTAGTGAGGCTACTGTAAATATTTTCACTGACAGAACTGTCTTTTTTCAGTTAAGATCTCAAAATATTTGAATGTTGTTTTATGATAAACAGAAGATCCAGTAATTCAAGTGATACCAGGAGGGCAGTTTATTCTGAGATAATCCCGTTTTTAGCTAATCTAAAGAAATTGTGCTCTCTGGAGATGCAAGAAACCCAATAAAAGGCAGAGGAGAGGTTAGAAGCGTAAGAGGAAATGGAAAAGGTTCCTGCAGGTAAAACGTATTTAACAGAGTTGTCTGGCCTGTCTAGAAGTGCATAAGGCATTGTTGCCTGCAGTTGATAAACTGAGTGATGATCTGAGTTGCCAGTATCTAGAGAGTGTGAAGCAGCCATCACTGATGAGACCTTCTGCCATGGTAGGAGTGATGACCCATAAGTATCTAAGACATCTGGCCCTGGCCCAGGAAGGGGCCTCAACAGCCTGTTCACAATGACCACTCTGTGGCTGTTAAGGAGTAAAAAATAAGTGGGAAAGTAAGTGTTAAGTACCAGGGCACTTAAGATTTTTCTAGAATTGTGGGAATCTCTCACTTCTGTAAATTATTTTTTTAGAATGGCACTGACTTTCAGCTGCTACTGTGTTTTCTTCCTAATACCTAAGACCTGGCATGTCAGCCTGTCTAAAGAGTTAGACATGCAAGAGTGGAGGTTTCCAAACTTTACACAGTTTGCATGTGTTGAGAAGGTTTGTCTGCTACATTTTATTTTGGTTTTGGTTTTGTTTGTAGATCACAATTCACCTTCTGCTTGTCAGACTACTAAACAAAATTTAAAAAAAAAAAACCAAACAAACAAAAAAAAACAAACCAAAAAAAAACACCTCAATTTCTCTGGCAAATCACAGTTTAAATTCTCAGTCAGGAGCCTGGAAGTAGCTACAAAACAAAAGCTTATATACTTGGTGTCAATCTCTTCATTTCATCAGCTGCTAAAAAATTCTGGAGGCTTATCTTGACCATGGAAGCCAAATGTCAACTCTACAGTACTCTGCCTCCATAACACTGCTTCTCACAGCAGTCCTAGGGAGGAAGATGCTTGTTCTTTGTCTCTACCTTCCAGGGTTTGCTCCATGCCACAGCTCTTGGCTGGTTTCTCTCTCATGCAAGGCAATCACTTCCCTCCCTCTCCCCTGTTTGTCCTCAGAGGTCTCCTCTTGGCTCCATCTGTCTTTCCGTGTAGATGGAGCACACAGGTTGTGTAGGATGTGGCCCTCCTTTACCCCTCTTGGGCTACATCTCCGTTTACATTTTTATAAATAATAGTAACCTTTGTTCACAGCATTTTTAAGTCTCCAACACCACTTCATGAATCGTCTATCGGGAAGTGTGTTTAGTGTGCATATGTCCTAGCCATACTGCTTCCTAGCTGAGTTTAGCTGTCTATAGACTTCCCAAAGCACAGTAATGATACAGATGAGAACCTGAGACAGGTCTCTCTTCTCAGCTTTCTTGGGGAGTTTTGGATCTCCAGCTATCCCATTTTGAAACAGCTAGTTCTAGATAGCTTGTGCCTACCCAAACCTTAGGTTGAAAGCAATTTAAGAGGGCCTAAAAAAGGTGAAAGTGTCTTCCAGTTTTGAACTCCTTAGGAGTTGAGGATGGCATGACTGAGTGTGTTAGAAGGTGAAGTAACTGAATTGTGTGTATGTGGCTTTCATGTTTAAAATTGAGTACAGGCATTTTAGAGTGGTGGTGAAAAGAGCCAGGAAAAAATTATGTTGAGATCAGAGACATTATATGTTTGTTTATTTGCGTGTGCATTCTATATTTCTACCTTTATATCTAAAACCTGACTTGATATCAAGTTTGATGGAGAATTTGTGAAGTGAAAATCTAGGAAGCAAGGAGGAACAGGATGGAATGGGCAGACTTGGAGGCAACAGCTTAAACTAAGGTGTGCTGGTGGACCAGAGGATTCCAGCTCTCCAGGGCATTTTAAGGGAGCATGAGGGCTAGGGAGGGAGTACTTTGGGGATTTGTAGTGAGCCAGTGCAAAGGTTTGCCTCCCAGGCTCTGGAAACTCTCACAGTTCCTTCTGTCAGGTACAAACTGGTGGGCTTCTAGTAAGGGTTGCTCAGGCAAAGACACAGTTCACATCAACCCTGGAGCATGACAGCCACCTTCACTCTGCTGAAATGAAATGAGCTGATTTGTTTCCCAGCAGACTAATTGCTCATGGTTTATTATAGAGACTATTCGGTGCCCTGTTCTGAAGACTGTTTGTTCCGGACAGCATGTTTTAGAATATGTTTGTATGTGCTGGCAAATTTTTCAGATTTTTTTTTTTTTTTAAAAAAAGGTCACCTTGGGTTTAGGAAAGTTTAAAGAGCTGCAACAGCTAAATAGATACAAGAAAAAAATCCTGAAGGTGATTGGACTGTGGAATTCTTTTCAGCTTTTCAGTCTGAACTTCCTTAAATTTGCCAAATTACTGAACTGACTCATTTACATCTGTATTCTAAGGCCTTCCTGGCTTTATTGCCTGCAGCTGCCTTAGAACTTTCCAGGTTTTCTTAAATTACAGTATTTCATTAAAATTATCCTTGTAGTATTGCCTTAGTTTCTTCATACTGTGTCATGTTGTTCTGACCTAAGCCCATTTCTCAAATTCCAGAGCTAAAATAACTACTGCCCATTGTGTAGTTCCCTCTGCTTGTGAGAGTTGTGTTGCCTTTCCCTTATCTGTCTAAATGAATGACAGACATTTTTGCATGGGCAGGTCAGTAGTTTTATGCTGCATAGCGCAATAGAACTTCAGCTTTGGTCCTCAGGCTGTGCCTGATTAACAGTTACACATTGTGAGCAACATTCCTGGGGGCTACTGGATTATTCTGCTGGCAAAAGATTATTCTGCCCTTTCATTGCTGAGTCTTTCTGCCTGTTCTGCGGGCTGTCCTCTTTGGGTAGCCCTGGGGTTATGAACCACTCCCTTATCTATCCTTTTCCTTTCATGGTAAAATCTTCTATTTGTCCTCTAGACCATCATGTGTCCCTGCTATGCTGTGATTCTATACTGTGATATTACACATGTGAAAACACTTGTCAGCTCAACCTAGTGAACCACTGTTCATGATTTCTGTTACTCCCTGCCTCTGAACCTGTAGGAACTGTTTGGCAGCTGGATGATAATGATCTTACTTGATGTGATGCCATGTTTTTCGTGTTTGGAATGTGCACTGGAAACAGCAGAAATGAGTTTTGGCTGGAACTTCAGTGCAATCTTGCAGGCAGTAAATAACAAAGACTTTAACAGGAAAAGAGAACCCAAACACTTTGTGTTCTGGGTTGGCTTGTATGAATCAGCAAGTCCTGCATATGTGTTGCTAAATAACAAGACCCGATTGCTAAATGTAATCCAAATAGTATACCCATGTAGAGGCATAACCCATGGGATTCTGCTGCAAAATTGATCTACAAAAAACATCAAGCTGCCTCCTCTTCACATAGCTGAGCCCTGAGCTGGGACTTTCTCTTTTTAGTATTATTACAGTAATGTGCTTCTTTCTCCTCTTGTTTACACTTGTATTGCTCCTTTTAGTCTCTTGTAAAACTGCTGTTAAATTCATCCTCCTCATTTGTCATACTTTCAGCAACAACTTCTGCCTCCTTTCACTAGCTCTCTCTTTTCCACTCTATTAAATTTAGGCTTATTGGCTTCTGCAGGACTCTGCGGACAGTTACTGCCAACCACTTAACTGTTAGTCGAGTTAAATGTAAAATCTTTTTGTCTTTCCAAGCAAATCTGGGAAGATTCCGACAGCTTATACAAGCTGCTTGCAAGCCTATAGTGGATTTAATTGCAAAGATAAATTCTGATATTATACATTCCTGTAAAATATTCAGAATTATTTAATCGTTGTATCTGGGTACCTGAGACTAGGAAAGAAAACAAGATGAGGCAGAAATGAGCTCATCTGTCTGACAGAAGGAGAAGAAACTTGATTTGAATTGCATAGTCTTTGTCTGCCAGATGTTGCCACAAACTATCCTGTGAGTTCGAATGTGGTAAGTTTGAGCAGCATGTTATGTAGTGCATATACTAGGCATGAAATGCTGGAGATGAAGAAGCAGCTCATCTGTGGCTCTTGTGCCAGAGCTTGTAGGCCTTGTGAGTAGCTTTATTCTCTCTGACATGGTTCTACTGCTTTTGGAACCAAGCTCTTACCTCAGCGTGGCATGCTGCCATGCATGCATGCCAGGTTGTCTCAGTAGTAGCTTGAGGTCCCTGCACAACATTGTGTTATATAATGTGGATGTGCTGTAAGGTCTCTGACCTCAAGGTAGGTTAGAGCATCCATTGTTTTTTTGTTGTATATCTCAGTTGTGTTCATTAATTTGAGGGAGGTGGAGTCTGTCCAATGCATTGTGACCATCCTGAAGGACAACTCTGTGCATTGCAGAAAAGTAAAACCACATTTTAGTATTGAATAACAGAAATGGACAACAATGATGGAATTCACTGTAAAGTGACCATGGTAGTAATATAATAGGGACTATAAATGTTAAGGATCGACCTCATGGGAAATTTCTAAATGTTGAATCCTTTGCTGCCTTTGCTATTTCTTCTTACAATTTCCATTTACAGATGCTCTGAATTATGCTGATGAGAAGGGAAGAGAAGCTCTTTGTTGTCTTTCAATTTGCAGACAACTGGCAAAGCATTTTGTCCACAGGGAAAGATAAGAGGTTTTCTTCTTGCCTATGTTAGTTAAGCATAGTGTTTTAGTCCTCTAGTTTGGAACTAGGTAGAAAATGAAAAGGCTAATATGGGAAGACTTGTAAGGTGCTAAATTAGTGTGGTTTCTCAGCGTTTTCTGCAGTGGTTGTTTGTACCATCTGAGTTTAATTGATGCAACTCTGAATTTACTGTCTCAGTTTGCCTGCAGTGAGGGGGTAATAAAAAAAAAAAAAAAAAAAAAAAAGCCCTGTAGTTATGTTTGTAGCATGCTATCTGGAAGACTGAAGGGGAAGCTAGAATAATTCAATTACAAGTATAAGAGCTCAGCCTGCTGGGACCTGTGCCACAGGAAAGTATAGATTTCTTTTCATTTCTTTCTAAAGGAGTGCATCTCCTGCAAGTGCTGTGAAAAGTAGTTATAGAAGGAAGCAAGCCAGCTGAGGTACCAGAGCAACATTCAAAGCGCGTGTGTCACATTCTTGCAAGCACTAGGAATTATGTACGAAAATAAGCATTAGGCACAGCTATGTGGAAGCAGTCAGTGTATTTCATAGTGGACATTTAATAGGCCATCAGTACTTCTGTTGACATTTCCACAATGTCTAAGGCGCTTATTAAAAGTGCATCCATTATGGATTATGCTTCAAAAAAGGGACATTTGTGGGCATGGATTCCCCACTGCAATGTAATATTGATGTTAGCTTTTAAAATTTATTTTAAAAGAGAGAGAAGAATGTGCCCAGTGAAGCCATAACTCAATAATTCTTTGCTGTGTGCATGATGCTTTATACTGCTGTGGCATAAATGTGCTAAGAAAAAATGCATGGAAAATATTTTCACAAGCTGACTCTGGTTTCTTTTGTGATCAGTTTCAAACCTTTGACTTTAAAGCAACATTTCCAAAGTTTAGTCTATATCCACGTTTTATGTACCTTAAAGTCTGATTTTTTTATCTAGATATGCTACAGAGCTGTAAGAGCTGAATGCATTCATTAACTCTGAGATCTAGGCCAAAGTTTTTTATACTTATTTTACTTAAATATAACTAAGTAAACTGAATGCTGGGTATCCTATTTTGAAAATGTTGACCTCAATCACTGAAAGTTACTAAAGCACAAAATTTCATGAGGAGATGGAAAGGCATCCTTCATGCTGCCTGTCCCTTCAAATGATGAAACAGGCTAATCATTGAACTGTTCTGATAAAACTTATCTCAGAATAATTTCCGAGTCAGTCTTGTCATAGGACTACTCAAGAGAAAATAGTCCGAGAAAGTTACAGATGGTTTAGGAATAAATGTAACAGACTTGGTACCCACTTCACAAGCAAGCAAAGGATTAACTTCAGCTTTTCTTCCTCCTTCATTCAGTTAGGGAAAGATAATGAAGTAAGGGCTAAGCAGACTAAGGTGCTTCCAGAAGAAGATAACAGGGGCTGCTCTAGGATGGCTGCTGGGAAGCAGGAGGGGCAGATCTCTGGATGAAGGGCAGTTCCGTACGCTCTGAATTACAGAAGAAGCAGTGGTTTGTGGGTTTGACAGCCTTTGCTAAATCACTGAAATGTGGTGTTTGTGTTGTCAGGAAGCTTGGCTTCATCAGAAGGATTCTGCCTGTGACTGTTACAGTCCTAAGTGAGCTTCCCACTTTTTGGATGTCCATAGGCTCTTTCATGCCTGGCGAGGCTCTGACCTTTAAGAGCTTTTTGGACTCAGTCTTTGATAGTGCTTCTGGGAAATAAAACCTGCCATCTAGCTGCCAGGGTAACCCAAGTGCTGACTGCTATTTCTTTTTTCCTGTCTCTTGTTTAATACCTTGTGTCAGATCAGCTGGCTTGATGCTGAAATGCTGTAGAAATGAAACCTCAGATCAGATAGACTGAAGTCCCTATTGTTCCCATGGTGTATTTGGATTCAAGAAATGTCCTGCTTTGTGCTGGCCAAGATGGTTCATGGGTAGAAATTATGAAACCAGATCACATGTCTGAGCTGCATCATTTACAAATTTCTAACCTCTCTGCTAATGGCCACATATTTCTTAAGGTTATTGGGTGCTACAACTAATAGACAAATTGACAGATTGTTGAATTACTAATTTGACTTAAGGACAGAAGTGAAGTAGCTTCCCTATTTATACTTACCAGTTTTATAAGTTTATATTAGTTTATAAGTTGCAGTTTCCCTAGTTTGTCAAAGGACTGTGCTGAAAAGTAGTTTAAAAATAAATATGAAAACATTAGGGAGGAGTAGTTGTCACTTTTACTGTCAGTTTCCTTTACAACACACCTTAACATTTTGCAGCAATGCTATAATGTACATGCTGGCTGGACGTGCTGGGCTTTCTTCTCCTTTAATCTCTGTTCTGTCACTGTCCTTTCGTCCTTGCCTGCAGCAGCACTGCTGGCTGTATGATAGTCCTGAGCCTCCCAGACACAGTTCCCTGTTGTGTCACAGAACTCTGATGTTAACTAACTTATCAGTCCTACTGCTTCATTTAAACTGTGAAGGGGCTAAATGGTGTGGGTAGACAGTGGGCACTTGCATGCCTAGGAGACCTGTGACTAAACTGCAAATACTGAGATTCACATTTCTCCATTTTGGTTAATTAATTAATCTTCTTCAGCATCAACTGAAAGAAGTAGTTCATTGTTTTCCATATATCTATCCTTCAGGATGCATCAGATGTGTACAGGCACCCTCAGTTCAGAGTCTCTAGGGATTTACAATTAAATACATGCTTCGATTGGTCAAATTATGCTTGTGTTTTAAGCCAGGTAAGTACGTCTGTTAGCAACAGGATGACATTAAAGCTACACATTTCCAGTTTAGTTGAATGGCAGATTTAAGCTGTGATTTCTGGAAGATGAAATCCTGTAGTTGTATGCATTAATCCAGTTTTCGCACACTCTGTCTGGCCAAGCATTAGGTCAGTGGAATAGCTACTGGTATTGATCTAATGAAATTACTTTTTTCTATTTTGTAATGTTATTACTTGATTAGGCTGACCAAGATCAGCAAGAATTACAGCATTTTTATAAATTGGAGTTTTAGCAGGCCCTTGTTTCTGAGATCTGACCTGGATAGGAATTGAGCTCTTACAACTTTAACATTCCTTGCTCCATGGGGAGAAGGATCATAGAATCACTGACTAGGTGGGGTGGGCAGGGACCTCTGGAGATGGTCTAGTCTAACCCCCCTGCTCAAATCAGGGTCACCTGGAACAGGTTGCTCAGGGCTATGTTCAGTTGGGTTTGAATTTCTCCATAGATGGACACTCTACAACCTCTCTGGGCAACCTGTTCCCATGTTTGACCACCATTGCAGTAAAAGTTGGTTTTCTTATTTTTAATGGAATTTCCTGTATTTCAGTTTTTTTCCTATTGCCCTGTACATTGGGCACCATTGAGTGTCTCTGCCTTCTTGACTGCCTCCATCAGGTATTCATGCACATTGATAAGAGCCCCCAAGACTTCTCTGCTTAAGGCTGAACAGTAGAAGCTCTCTCAGCCTCCTTTCAGATGATAGATGCTCCAATCCCTTAATCGTTTTAGCTTGTTGGACTTGCTCCAACATGTCCACGTCTCTCTTGTAGTGGGGAGCCCAGCACTGGACCCAGCCCTCTGGCAGTGCCTCCCCAGTGCTGAGCAGAGGTGAAGGGTGCCCTCCCTCGCCTCTGCCTAATGCAGCCTGGGGTGCTGTTGGCCGCCTTTGCCGCAAGGGCGCAATGCTGGCTTATGTTCAGTTTGTCCACCAGGACCCTCATCTTTTCTTGTCTTTACAGTCTCTGCACCTTCTCAGAGATACATTGAATAAAGGCCTCATTCACATTTGAGTTATCATTTTCCCTTCAGTTTCCTTAATTATACCCTTGCTAATAATTTAAAAAAGAACCCCACTGACCAAGAGGTAAAGTACCATTGAAGTTATCACTAGAACTAGTTGGAGGGCTTATTATTCTTCATGCTTTTGCTCACAGTGGCAGCAGCAAGTATTTTTTGAAAATTAAATAGAGGCGTTTTGCTTTCATTTGTACAGGCAGGAAGGAGGTGGAGGATAGACTGTATCTGATTCAAGCCTAAGCTCTCCTCCGTGTTGTGGGTTTGTAAATCTGCCCTCCTGTCTTTTTGCTTTCAAGCCCCATACACTTAGGAACCAGCTTCAAAGCAGTAAAATCTCTCTGAAGTGGCATCTCTGGTCCTTCACTGCTAAACTAAATGTTCAATCACCCATCCTGGACTGTATACATCTAGGAATTTTAAAGAGGCTTAAGAATGTAATGCTTGAGCTGCTAACCAAAATGTGCAATCTCTCATTAAAATTAGACTTTCAGCTGCAGGAATGGAAGGAGCAAATATATTGCCTAAACTTGCAAAGCGACTTGAGAAACCACAACACAATAAACTTGCTTACCAGGAAAACTCTTTAAAAGGAGTACTAAAAATAGACTTCTAAACATTTAGATGAGTATGGTATGATAGAGCGGCACAACTCCTATAACTGAAAATCATGCAGTGTGAAACTATTTGAAGTTTTACTACGTATGTAGTAGCTCAAATCTCACAATTCATTGCCCTTTTTTTTTCTGTGATCTCTTGCATCACTTACTACAGCTCATTTGCTTTCCTTATATTGCCTTATATCTGCTTCTTTTCCTCCATTAACATGTATTTTGTTCTCCCTGTCCTCTTTTTACTCACTACTTATTGGCCTCTCTTGTCTTCCACCAGGTCTACCCTGGCTTGCACCATAGTGTACTGCTGTTCTTACTCTGCCAGAAATCTGGGACCAGTCTGGCCTCTGCGAGTGTTACAAATGGATTGTCCCTCCTTTGGTTTTGTACTCTTCCTAGTGAAACTGCTCTAACCACCTGCCATGGCCACAGAGATAAATGCTGTATGTTGTTTGTGACTTGCCCTCAAGCCATCTTCAGTATTTGTTGCCCATAGTGTCACACTGCTTCCAACTCCAAATGAGAGAGATGACAGTATTCAGCCCAACGTTTTTGCCTTCTCATCCCCTGACTTGCTTTCTTTTCTCCTTATACAAATTTCTCATTCCTTGTCAGATCTTTTCCTGTCTGCTTGCCTGCTGCCTTGCAGTACTTCAGGACCTGAAGAGTTTACCTCTCCACCTTAGAGAATGCTTGTCTTTTATCCCCCTGCACTAGTGATTGCCTTCCTCCCTTTGTCCCTATGCTCAAGGATAACACTCCATTCATGTCCTTGGACTTCTCTCCTCCAGTTCCCTCCTAGGTTGCTTCCAGTACAGTTTACACATTTTGACGGCCCCTGGAAACTTCTGGACTGAGGTTCTGGTGGCTTCTTTGTAGGCAGTCTTTGACTTCTTCACTGCTAAGCTTCAAGGGCTGATCTCAGATGGGTTCCAAACAGAATTTAGAGGTGCGACTGAAATATAGTTTTAAAAATTAAATTCTCTAGTCCCAGTCACCAGAGAGCCTCTTCCATGGTCTGTGTTATCTTGCGTTTACCACTTCCCTTGTTATATCTTCCTAGTTCTTCAAATTACAAACCAATGTCCAGCCTCCCTTGTCACTATACCATCCTCTGGCAACTCTGTATTCTCCTGTTGCACACCATAGCCTGCACAGACCAGCATACTCATCCCACACCCCTTAACACCATGGGCACGTTTTCCCCCCTGCACTTTCCCAGTGTCTTCCACTTTTCCCAGATATGGCCCTTGTTCCCCGTCTCCTAAGCTGCTCTTGCCCTTTCCTTACCTTGAAGAGCAAATTCTGGCATGACATTCAGTGCCACTGAAGCGTGGTACAGCAGGAGCTGCCTTAATGCAGCAGTTTGGTGAATATCATCAGATCCACAGGAACTGCGGTGTGTAGGCAGTGTTTCAGGCAGTTCCTGGAGATGAGCTGATGTGATATATGACTTTACAGGAGGGGGTGGAAGAAGCAGTGTGACAAGTGATTGCTTAAAACTGGTAGTCTTTTAGGTTGTTCCAGCCAACAGCCTTTACTACCATCAAGCTGGCTCTTCTCAAAATGTTTTTCCCTGACTTATTTGTCTGCTCTCTTGTTCTCTCTCTGCAGCACTTCTTCACAGGTCCTTCAGAAGCTCTTTCACACCCAGTTCTATCAAGCTTCTTCTAGGAGGAGGCCCACAGAGCTCAGGCCTTGGTCCTCTGCTCTTCTTTTACTCCTTGCTAAGAAGAGGTAGTGGTAGAGAGGACCTGTGTATCTGCACACCTACTTCGGACCTGCTTTCTGATCTACTCGAAAATAAAATCATAGCCAGTCCCTCTAGGAAGGATGGGTTCTATATGAGAGGAAATGTGATGTGTTTATTTTGCAGAGAAAATACCATAGGTGTGTGCAAATTAGTGAATGGCAGAAAAGTAGTAAATTGCTATTAATATTAACCCTTCTTGACTCTCATTTAAATGGAAATAGACCATGTTTCAAACTGGTCTAACCTTATAGACTTTACTGGGACAGGATTTGAAAAAGCTCTGTTCCAGCCCAAACCAGGACAGAGGTGCACCATCATATACTAATACAAGTAATAAAACAGCTATAGTAAAAGTAGATTTCAAAAAAAAAGTAAGAATATGAATCCTTGCTCTTTAAGGCATTGATTTTAAAGCTATTTGGGGTTGGGAAGAAACTATCTCTGGATAGTTTATTTCACTGTGGCTTAGTACAAAGTTATTTTACTTTTGTGGGATGTACATTGCTGTTTTTTGTTTAGGTGGGATTGCTTATCTGACTTGGTGTAGCCTTGATGCTTGAAGTAATACATGTCCTACTGTCACGTAATTGAGTAAAAACATATGTGGCTGCACACATCTTATTCATAGAATTTTCCCAAACCTAATAGCTAATCTAATCTCAGTTAATTGTTTGGGTGATTTCAGTGTCTACCAGAGGTCTTAAGTCAGCATTGCTGGATCAAAGCGTACACGGTACTTTACTTCCCACAGCTCAGTAGACACAACGTGAATGTCCAAGGCAAAGCTGTACAGAAAGTGAAATGGGAGAGTGTCTCTACGGTCACCTACTTTTGTGCTGTCATGCTGGGACTCTGAAATTGCTGTGTTGGCCAGGGTTGCAGTAGCAATTCTCTTATTCCTGAGCCTGACTTGTTCACATGCCAACTCTTTGACAGCTGCAGGACGTTGCTACAGAGGCAGTTTTCCTGTGTCTAAGCTTTATTCCCACGCTAGCTAGTGGGTAAAGAGGAGTAATGTGGCTGCTTGTCATTTGTGTCTGGACAGACCTCTTCTCCTTATGAAATATGTCTTTCTGGAAGCTAGTGTTTTATTCCTTGTGTGCAGCTGCTGAAGAACACTGGCAAGCTCAAAAGAGCAAGAGAGGATCTCCTTGAAGCAGTTGATAGGTACCATAACTGCTGCTTCTTGTTTAGTGCAGTCTGTGGACATAGTGACTTCATGTTCTTCACCAGCTGGAAGCCCAGACCCCTTCCTGAGCGTGCCACAGTTTTTGTGCCTGTGCACTGTTTCCCAGAAAGCAGCTGGGGCTCACTGTACGTGTATGGCCCTTCTGACCTTTACAGATACTTCATTTCTAGCACTCCTGTCAGGAACTACATTGTGCAGAGAGATTTTCAGTCATATGCAATAAATCTGAAGCTTCTGAGCCATCTACAGCTACCAAACATCTTAAGGAAAGCTGTCCTGTGAGAATATAGGAGGAGGCCGAACTCCTTATGTGGCAGGAGAGGGACTGCTGCCTGCAGTATTCCCAGATCTTAAAAGTTGGTAAGTGGTCCGCCAGGTCAAAAAGAGGTAGTTGTTCACCTAGTAAGCAAGAACAAGTGCTTGAGGTAGACACCAGGGAAGCCAGTTGAGAGCTTTGGGAACTACAGTCTGAGGAAAACATAAGGAACATAAGAAATGGATTTAAAGGCTTCTACTGCATACAGTTAGAGTGTGCTTCCCAGATGAGAGCTGCATGAAAGAAAACTTCTTGAAACTTGGTAACATCAAATCCCAAAGACAGAATAAGGGAAGACCTTGAGGGCAAAGGGGGATTGAGAGGTAAAAGGCGATGTGATTGCTGAGGCAGCTGCATGTGTAACAAATGGGATAAAAACATATGTCCCTGTTAGTATCTGAGGGGAAGGAAGCAAGAGAGCAGAGGGAGATCTGATCTTCTGTGGTGGGTCTTCTGGCTGAGCTGCACTGAACTCACCCTTGGCTTTTATTACAGGGAAGAAAGGGAGAAGGGAAAAAACACTGATACAGTCTTTCTGTATCTTAATATGTTTCTAATTCCGTGCATCAGAACAAAAAAGATTGAGTTCTTTGTGCATCAGGTCATATACCTGGGCAACTCTTTGTCAAAGTATGTGATGGCTGCAAAATGTCTCTACAAATTCCAGGGGAGTCTGAACAAATATTTGGAGGAGAGATCCATTGCTGGGAGGGAAAGGGGGGTTGCCGAGAAGACAAACCACATCAAGCTCAGGAAATCCACTCATCTGAAAATGTTTGAAAGCTGTGTGAATGTTAGGGAGGAAATATTTTATCTCTTTGCCCTGTTCTTGCTTTACCTTGGACATCTATTTATTGCCATTTTTGGAAGAGAGATTTTGAACTGTGATCTGACCCAGCACAGTCTCACTCGCATCCTTACGTAGGATTTTCCTTACTGTTGGGCAAGCAAGCAGATGAATTCTTAAAAAAAAATAATTCCAAGCTAAAAATCAAGCAACACTTTTTTTTTTTTCCTCCCTCAGAGACAACCAGTTCTGATGCAGTAACTGTAATTATGAAGAAAGCACACATTTGATCCCTGTGCCTGTGTTTTGGGGTTAGTGGTGATGGTTAATGCTTGCACAGCTCAGTGCCTTGAGATCGTTGCCTTCAGAGTCCAGGCTCTTTATGTGGGTTTCAAGAAACACTCATGGTAGCATTCAGTGGGTAATAACAGTAAGCAAAGCAGGCAAAGTTTGTTCAGATTTGTGCTTTGCAGCATTAAACACTGTTGATATCAAAAGAAGTAGTAAGTAGCCATGGACTGGAAGCTCACACTCACTGTTAGATATTCTCCAAAGCCATGCTGGCCACTGGCAGGTTTGGAAGCAATTTGTTGATACTGCTGCACATCAGCCTATTCTTATTTGTACTAGAGCTGCTCTTGTATTTTTACTCCTAATTCCTGTTCTCAGTATGGGAGATACTAATCCATATAACTAGGGATCCCATTTTTCAAAGGTTAGATGATAAAAGTTGACAGGTGTGGATCTGTTTTGTTACCTCTAAAGCTTGGTATCACTAGAGGGGCTGTCGATTTGATTCACTTCATGACTGTCCAAGATACTAAAATGAGAACCATCGCTGCAGAGCATGTATCAGGCAGTTGCAGTGGAAAAATGTGCACTGGGAATATTCAGAAGTAATTACTAGAAGATAAGTATGATAACAGGACTGTCCTGATTTGTTCAGAAGACAGGTTACTATGCAGTTTCTGTTGAATTCAATAAAGTGCTGATTGTCTCTGAAAATCTTTTCTTCAGTCAATTGTAGGCTTAAGCTTAGACAGTGATGTTTACACAGCAATGACATGAGGATTTGCAGGTTTTAGAATTGTGTTGCTTGTGAACTTCACTGCCAAGTACACTTGTTCTGCAACTCAGGAAGAGCAAAATGTCCAACGGAAAGGAAAGGTACAATTCAGGGGAGCTGAACATGAGCATTACAGACATGAAGGGAGTAATGTGGGATGATAATGTATGGTTTCTCACCCCATGATTCTCTATTTGGAGTCTGCTTGAACACTTGCCCAAAGAGTACCCATAAATACTTGTGGGAAGTTCTCCTTTCAGCCAACAGCATTGCTATTTTGCTGTCTAATGAAAATCTGATGCTTCTCTTGTCATTGAGATCAAGGGATACTCAGCTAAAGTAGTCCTTCAACTTTTGTGATTAGACAGGGAAATTTAAGTGTATCCTGATTTAGATGGGGTTGTGGGTTTTAACTTTTTTCAAACCACTCTAACTACTCTAAGCTAATATGGGGAAATTATTTTTAGAAAAATAACTATTTGGGAAAAATTTGGAAGAGCAGTCAAAATGTTTTCTGGAATTTTATTACGGTTTTGAATAATAAATTATTAATATTATTTTAAAAGAATTTTAGTTGGTAGCTTGAACCATAGCTTACTTATTATTTCTTGTTATTTCTTCTATTGTACTTCAGTAAGTTCAAAGAAGTGACTAAGTATTTGTTGATTTATTGGAGGGTAGAGGTACTTAAGATGATAAGATATTAGAAATATCTGGTGATTAAGATTACACATTATTTATATTATGGTCTTTGTTTTCTTTTGCCAGTGCATTCCAAAGCTTTCACTTTTTAGGCTGCAAGCTTTCATGACTTTTTCCAGTTTTTCTTACCAAGGTGATTGTTTTGTTAAAAGTAAGATTAAACAAGAACAAAATGACTGCAATTTGTCATCGTAATGGAGAGATTTCTCGTGCTGTCACACTGAGCATGTCTACTTCCAAAATGGCTGGAGTGAAAAGTTTAATACCTTCATGGAATTAGTTTGAAAACTTTCAAGAAGTGGAATGAAAACACAAACACCTTCTCTGTGACAGATGTAATTTTTAAGTAATTCTGGAGCGCTTGAATACTGTAATGGTTGTGTAGGCCATCTAAATGGTTAGACAAACATAGGTGGGCAAACAAAAGAATGAGAAAATAAACCAAAACCGGATGATGCTAAGAAAATACAGTGAATAGACTGAATTCCAGGCTGAGGTGGAGGGTAAGTTACTTCTTTTGTAGCTCCCTGATGGATCCATGGAGATGCTGGGTTACAAGGTCACCCTCTGTACTTTGTTCCACCCACTCACTAAGGGTATGGAGAGCTCCTGGGTGTGGCAGGATTTCTGTGTCAACTAGCAGTGCTGCACTCTGAAACTACGTAATACTGGGTTGCCTGAGGGAGTCACTGGAACAATATCAATGGTAGGAGTGACCTTACTGATGCTTTCTATAAAGGCTGAATGCAATTCACACAATTAAAGGTGCTACTGGGACAAACAGTGGATCATCAGTGTTCACTGCTCTTTGTAATATTCGGGAGCAAATACAAATGCCAATGACGAATATGCCTGCAGAATTTCTTTAGTTTGGAAGTTGGGATCACTCAGGCTGCACTTTGTCTGTGTGTTACAGTTCCCTTTGATAACAGCCAAAAGATGTGTAATTTTAACTTTTACTGTTATGTCTTGTTTTCTTTCCCACAGCTGTAGGAAAAGTGCTTTCTTTATCAAAGGGTATTGAAAGAGAAGGCATATTTGTGTGGGTTTTTTATCCCCTCATCTTCATCATAACCATTTCCTTTAGTAGCTAATAATATTTAGTATTTATTTCAGTGACTTACATAAATCTCAAATGCATAAACCAGCAGCATCCTTTTTCCTACTGACTTTTCTTGTGGGAACTTGCTGAAATGAACTATCTCATTGAAAAACTCCATTCCTGGAATGAGAAGAACTGTTGTACCATTCTTCAGGTGGTGCAATAAGAATAACTGGGAGAGTCTCTCTGCTTTGATCAGTGAATCAGGGAGGATAACAGTTCCTCCAAAAGATTTTGGAGATCAGGTTTTTAAGAACTTACCATGTGCTTCAGGTATCCATCAAGCCTCAGAGCAGAGTCCTTCGAAGTTACTGCCACAGGTGCCGTTGTTGCTGCACGGTCTCTCACCAGATGTGTACAACAGTGTATGGGACTTGGAGGTACAACAGTGCATGGGAGGCTGGTTGGAGGAGGCCAGTAAGTGTGCTGGCTGGAAGGACAGGTCTTATTTTTTGCCCCTGTTTTCAGGTAGGACAGGAGAGGTCAGCAAGAATCATAGGAGATCTTGAGTTGGAAGGAGCTCGTAAGGATCATCAAGTCCAACTCACTGCTCCTTGCAGGACTACCTAACACTAAACCAAACATCAGCACACTGCCTGTCGGCCTCACGCTCGGGTGCTTTGGGCTACAGCTGATAGTTTGTAGTGGGGTAGGGCTGGGGGTTCCAGTTTGTACTAGGGCAGGGCCCAATGTGTACTGGGAGGGGGCCAAAGGGGTTCCAGTTTTACTGAGACAGGGCCCACTCTGTACTGGGAAGAGGCCAGGAGATCCAGTTTGTACTGGGACATGGGCCAGTCTGTACTGGGACATGGCCAGGGGATCCAGTTTGTACTGGGACTGGACCCAGACTATACTGGAAGGAGGTCAGGGGTTCATGGTTCTTTTCTTTGTCAGTGTAGTCAAGTCGCACCTCCAGCCTCTTCTTCCCTGACTGATCTCTAACTCAAGCCAGACACTTTCCGTGTGGGATGAAGAAGAAAGGATATAGCTGTCTGTGCTGTCTACTGTTTGCAGTTTTCTCCACTGCACCCACTTGCTCCTTGAGTCAGTAAATCCTCTTGGTTTTGTCAGGTGGCCTCTTACATGGAAACTTTCTTCAGTCTCCAGACTCTATGCCTTATCTCTGGAAGGAGTACCCAGAAAGAGGTTTTACAAGCTCAGTGTCTTACCCTTGTTTTGTTAAAATACTTGTTTATTTTTAAAACCATGGGACCAAAAGAGAGAGGGTTATATTAAACAGTGCTGATATTATCTGGAAGATTTTAATGCATGTTGCTTTACAGATGGCTTACACTTAGTCTAAGGGATGGAATTAATAAGGTGACAGAGGAGATGGAGAATTACATTAAACTCAGCACACTGTGTATGTCTCCCATATCAAACATTCTCTCCAGTTACAGAAGAACCTGCTGGCACTGGCACCTGGGGGAAAAAGACCCCTCTGAAATCACTCTTTCCAACTGAGGTACATGTTTTGGCCTTTTTTTTGTCTAGGTTCCCAGTCAGATCCTGTGAGATGCAAAAAAAAAAAAATCTCCATGGATTTTTGCATCTGGTTAAAGGAAGAAAAAAGCCTCTGTCTGAACCTTAAATAGTAACAACTGGCTGCCCCCAGTTCATTCTGCACTACAATGTGAAGTCTATTGTGGAGCAGAGTAACAGAAACACATCTGGAATTTTCCCTGTTGGGATTAATATGGATCTCATTAATATCAGCTTTATAATCTATCTGTAACTGTTTTTCAGTAATGGATCTTATTCTGATAGTTGTGATTTTTTTTTTGTATACATTATACAAATGCATGTCAGGTTGCTTTACCTGGGAGATGGCACCTAAAGCTATATTATCCTGTTTCACTTAATAGAAGAAGAAAAAAAAAAGCTTATTCTCTGGTTGGATGAATTACACTGCTTTGACTACTAGACAAGGTTGAAAATCACACAACTGTTCCTTGAACAACTTCCTACGAGAGTGAGCATGCCAGCGTAAATTGTTTGGGCATTAGGAATTTGTGCAATGGAGACCATTTCCATCCTCCCTGGTTTTTTAGTTAGGATGTCCATCTTGTGAATGGTGCAAATTATGGAACAGATTCCAACCAAAAAGCTTTGTCCAATTTTAAAATGTTCAGAAAGAAGTGTGCTTGCCCAGCATCTCCTATGCTTTCAGTCCTGTCTTGTTTTTGCTGCAGATTTCATTCTTGTTTCTAGTTCATATCTTCCTGTTGTCTCAACAAAACTCTAGACTTGATTTGATATTGTCATTGCTATGCCAGTTTTTTTATGTCAAACTCAGATTGTGATGACATAAAAAAAAAATCTTTTGAAAATAACTGACAAAAAATTCTAAGAAACATCACAATGGATATCATCTTTGAGCATCAATTTATATAGTGTACAAAGAAGCTGAACAATTTACTTCTTGTCTTTTTTTTTTTTTTTTGCATTTAATTATCTGCTTGCCTTGTGTGCTATAGGCAATTATTGATGCAATAGTTTCTGCAGATTTTTTTCCCCCCCTCACTTTTACTGTTTTGCTTTCATTTCCTGTTTGTGTCTGAAAGCAGGCTTGTCCTTTGCCTGCATTTTCACTGGGGAGGCTTTCTCTGGAACACCTTAAAGCCACCGTAGGGAGTTGCACTGATGAGAATTGCAACCTATAAATATTCAGTAATAATAAGTCAAGACAGAGAATGCATGTGGTTTTAAAATAATGGTTTCTTTTTATTTTTCTTAAGGTTTCTGAGCCTTCATTAGTTATTGTGGTCTCATTTCTAACTATACGGCTAGTAAAATATTTTTTATTTGCTTTGGGTTTTTTTAACATGAAAGCTGAGATTCTCCCAGGAGTGTGATATGAGGAACTGTGTCCCATAGAACTTTTCAGAATACTGCACTGCATGTAAGAAAATCAGAAGAGCTGACAATACCTCTGTTAATGCCATGGTGTGTTCTTTGCAGCAGTTTAATAACTTCCATATCATTTTAACAAGAATTTTTTGAGTAGGTTCTGAAATGTCATTGATCATTCTGGAAGTGTGTAAGCCTTGAAAAAGACTATTTTCTCTCAGAAAAACCCATCTGTTTCAGTAAAATGATGCTTAAAATATTGACATTTCTTCTGCCAGCATCCTCACTCCAGTAAGACTTATGCAGGAAGTTTTTGCTCCAAGCACATTTTTGACCTGGATAAAGAGCAACATGCCAGAGGTGAAGGAACATCAAGCATTCAGGAAACAAATTAATTACAAAGTCTGGTCCTCTGCCTATCCAGACACCAAATCATACAACCCCTTTCATAAACTGACCAAGCTTCGAGTCATTTGTTTTTCACTTTCCTGACTTCCTTGGCTTCCATCACAAGGCTGTTTTGGAGCTTACCCATTTTAAATGTTAGTGACCTTATTTTCATCTTCAGCTGGCTGTATCATGATCAGGTCACACTCACTTGTCTTTTGTGCCTATTTGTTCATTAGCTTCAATAGCTCTCTCCCTTCCACGCTGCATCCCCTGTGTTGTACATTGACAGAGTGGTCACATCTGTCCTGTGCTTGTGCTTGGCTATGCTAAACAATATGTGCATTTTTTTGTTTAGCTGATGGTAGAAGGCTCTTTTTTGTCATTGTCCTATTCCCTACCTACGTACCAATTTCTTTTCAGCTTTCTTAACATACATGCACAAAAATTACATGTGCTATTTGTTCTAAATGAAGGAATTAAGTGTTCCAAGCTCCTTTTCTAGTGGCATTATTACTTGTTATGAAGACCACTAAAAATTTTACTGTTCCCTTCAATGCTTTGAAATCCGAAAGTTGGCCTGATACAGTAGGATAACCTCAAGATAAATAAATATATTAAATAATGTGGTAGGAAGAAACAAGATCAGAGGCTTTTGAAACAGTGAAGTGCAATTTGATGTGCTCTACCATAACACTGCCAGCAGTCAAACATGCCAGTGGTGGCAGGAGTAAGCAGTGGGTGGGGAGGATTGCTGGCAACGGCATGGCTGTGGATTAACTTTTCTCTGCAAGTAGAATAAAGAGAGCAGTAGGATGGCTTTATAAAAGCAAAGTGCAGTCACTGCAGTTTAACAGACCTGTTAATTAGGATCAGTGATGAAAGGCTACAGGTTGGTGATGGGAACTATGCCCATCATCTTCAGTCTTCTGAAATGTATGTTAAATCTTCACCAGAAAAAAAAATACCCTGGCTTTTGGGAGTGCAAAGTTGCACAGCAGTGATTAACCTAGGTGACTGCTTTCCTATTCTTTTGCATTAGAAATAGCAGTCTCTTTCCTGTCCCAGTGGAATGTAAGCAGGAACATAATTGTGCTAAACTTTGGCTAACTGGCAGAGTTGCTGGCTGGCGTCTTCCATGTAAGCTAACTCTTTCTGCTAGGGAGAAGGATTGGACCCTTTCTCCTTCCCTCCTCATCTAATTTTTTATTTGCACAGAAGGCATTGAAAAGCCAGGCAGTAATTACAGTCTGCTTTTACTCACCTTCATCATGTTTCTAAATACCATGTAATCTCATCTATTTGGCTCAGGGCTTCCTCAGAGGCCTTGAACATCCCACCTAGCTTTTGGTAGGAGAAACTAGCTGTAATTCAACCTCGCATCTTTGACAATAACACATGAAAAACAAACTATGACACTGAAATGATGTTAGGAGGCTGTTTTTTAAACCAACATCATTCTATGCTGTCTAGAAGTCAGCTTTTCACCCATGCATAATTGTGTTTTGGTCTTAGAGGGTTTGATGAGCAATGACAAATTTTGCATGTTGTCTTACATGCTGCACCATGAGGCAGGTCATGACAAAGTTTCCTTCTTGTCTGAATTTTATAGCTTTTTTTTTTTTTTTTTTTTTAACCTGCAAAGGAAGCCAACCTTTAAACCAAGCTGCTTCTTATTTTTGTGTGTGTGTGTGTGCTTTTGTCTGAAATGTTTGGAAAATCAGTAGGAAAGTCTGAGGATTTTGTTAGAGCAGGCAAAGTGAATTATTTTTGTCTTTAATATTTACAGTTTATCTCAAAACTTTCCAGTCCCCATAATGATTATTTGCCTTATATAGGTAAGCTGTTCAGGACACTTTGTTGGACTTCATGCATGTCAGAACGTAGTCAGTTAGCAGGAGGGACTGAAGTGACATTAAATCAGTTTTTGATTTTGTGCTTTGGTGGTGCGTAAGCCCAAGATATTAATGACTGCAGAAAGGTTAAACTTTACGTGTCTTCCTGTTTATCACAAAGGTACAGGGTACAAACAGAAAGCAATCTTGGCAGGCACAAGCTTGCAAAATCCCATGTGCTGCTTATCTACAGTTGTGTTTGTACTGAAATTTGATTACCATGTATGAAGGCAAATACTTAAGAAGCACAAAGAGTCTGAAGGGTAGCTCTTGATTCCCAACTATAGCAGTCTGTGGCTTGGGTACTTGGTCACCTTGGGGCAATGTTACCCAGTGTGAAAATGGTTTTAAAAGAAATAGACCTGTTCAGAGCTTCAAAAGATCACCTATTTAATTTTCCCTCTCAAAAGTAGACACAGCTGTGGCTAACCCATGCTTACTAGATGTAAATTTGTTCTTAAAAATCATACAATAATATCAAAAACCAATGTAGCTGGTGCGAGTTCTGTAACCCATGTCCAGGCAGTAGATTTCAATGTGAAATAACCCCAAGCATAAGAAACTTTTTTCTAATGCTTAATTTAAGTTTACCTTGCTGCATTTTATGCTCAGGGATACTACTGCTATTTACCAGGGATATGGAGATACTACCTTTCTCTTTTGCAGCAGCCTTGTAATATTTGATGGCTTATCATGTCCTCTTTCAATTTTCTCTTCTCTAGACTAAAAAATTAATTTCTTTCTAGCTTTTCTCAGAGATCATGTTTTCTTTAGACCCTAGATCTTTTTCACAGCTCTCCTATGGCCTCTTTCCAGTTTGTTCATGTTTCTTGCATGAGGCCCAGAACCAGGCATGGTCCTTGAGCTGATGCTTTCTGATCCTGAATAAAGTGGAGTACTTAACAGGTTTTACAGCTGTAATAGTTACATTTTTCAGTCATGATAGGATGTTTATCTTTTCTGCAATAGTATGACAATGTTCTGTGTATGAACTACAGCAAAGAGTATGGAGGCCCTTTAAGATCGTTGCAGCAGCTGGTCTGGCTCTAAATAGAGCAATGAGCAGGCAATGGGAAAATGACTGCATTAATGTGTTTAAACAACCTACTAGGTGATGGAGAGCAGAGAAGGCAAGAAGCCTGATGATGCTCCAGAGTGCCTCAAAGGTGCAGAGCAATCATTCCCAGGGGAGGAGGCTGGCATTACAGAGATAACAGGGATAACTGCTACATGGCCTGTGGGTGGGTAGAGGGTTTTTTGTTCAGTGGACTTTACCTGCCCCTTCCTTTTCTTTGTTTATGCAATAAAGCCTGTTCAGATGCATTTTTTTTTTTGAGTGGCTGTGGCATTTACTGCCCCTTTCTGTCAGAGGGAAGGACCATAGTTTACACCTCATGGTCCTTCTTGCAGAGCTTCAAAGGAACAAGTGATTACACCAGCTCAGTAATGGAGAAAACCCAAATGGTTATTAGGGCAGAGAACAAAGCAAAAGGGTATTGTACCACTGCATAATTCAGTGACATCTGTATAGAGAAGGGCCAGGTGGTTGTGAGGACTCTTCAGCTTGAAAGGGACAACTGCAGGTATGAGTAGCATAGGAGAAGATGAATAGGGATCAGTGGCTCACTGTCTCTTCCAAAAGAACTAGGCATGTAAAACGGCAATGGTAGCGTGCACTGACCAGCTGTTCTTCAGTGCTAAGTTGTCTTTAGCGTATTGTATGATTTTATTTTAGACCATTTCTGCAGTTTGCTAAGACCAACTTAATTTTTGGCCTGATCTCTACTGTTGAAGATTTTCTTCTTGCAGCCATCCATTTTTTTGGTTCGTTTGTTTGCTAGTTTAGGAAAAGAAATATGTTGGTTGTAGGATGGGGTTAATCCTTATTAATGCAGTTTCTTAAATTTTGCAGCTGCTTGAGGAATCCTTGAGCTGCTTGGATTTTTGACAGAGGATTAATGTCAATAAAAAATGTGAAATCAGGACATCACAAACCTCCTCATTCCCTATGTTATCACACCATGCTGCTCCCCAGAGAAGGGAAGCAAGGGAGAAAACATACATCTAGGTTTCACTAGGGAAAAAGGAAAAGGTTAGTTTAGATTTTCTCTCAGTACTTTTATAAATGCCTCCATCAGAGGTAATTAGTCAGTGCTAGAGTGCTTTGGTTTATATTTTGGTCATTTTATTAATAAAATTGGTAGATTTTCTGCCTTCTGTCTAACCGTGGATGCTTTTGAGCATAAGCAAACAAAAGATAGAAGTCATGCCAGAACAAATATGTAATTCTTTTGTGTGTTTAAAAAAACAACAAATGGTTGTTCATGCCCTTTTACAAAAGCAATGTACAGGTTATGTGCAACATTAGGTTCTGGCGCAGTTAGTTTTTTTTCCTTCAGCTTCCAGTTTTCCTTCACTGCTGATTCTCCCTAACTAAAGAAGAAACAAAAGAGCAAGGTGGCTTAAAGGAGGGGGGAAAAAAAGGAAGGAAATATCTGAGAAATAAGCCCACAGTGGAGTTTAGCGGCTGCTAGTCTACCCTTTCTTAGTGTTGTGATTTCTAGAAGCATGGTGCCGTCTTCTCTTCTACTCTTTCAGGGACTTGGCTTTGTCTTCCTCCCTCCTTGTTAAAGTCAAAGACTGTCTTTCCATTTGGTTATTTTACTTTCTCTCTTGTCTAGTTTATCTTCTACACATTTATGCATTAATTGCCTTGAAAGCAGCAGGTAGGAGTAGGAAACAGATTTTGGTCAAGATTAAATGTCTGAAATTGTTCAATAGCTACCCTGAATAACAAGTGTGCTAATCTAGGATTTGCAACATACTTTGGGAAGTCAGTGCTGCTGGTGTTGAATACCTCAGCACACATCAAAAAGGAGTAGCTGTGAATGGTTCTGTGTATCAAGGAACAGAATTGAAATGGTCAGAAAACTTGGCTGAGGAGCTTCTGGCAGGCTACTTCAGCCTTCCAGGTAGAAATGTTTTGGGGTCACAACTCTTCTTACTTGTCAGGGAAAAAATAACTGGAAATGTAATTTTTTGTTGCATAAGCCAGAATCCCCTAGACACAAATATATATCATACTTTCTTGTATATATATATTCCTGTTTAAGAATAGTTTTCTGGCAGTACACTTCCTTTCGCTGTGTGCGGTGACAAATTGTGTTAGAGATTTCAGTAATGTCTTTGTATAAGGATTGCAAACTTGAGAGCTAGGAGAGATTTGGACTGTACCTCATAACCATATCCAGAATTCAGTCTATTTAGATGTCATTTGCTGTTTTATCAGTGTATGTCATTCAAACAAGAGATTTTAGATGCTTAGCATTTCTCTCCTAAGTTATGCAGATCACAAGTGTGCACCATGAGCACCCAAATTTCTCATCTTTTCATGGCTATCATGTGCTATGAGGTTGCATTATCTCTGTTCTGGAATTTGGGGTGGGGTAGAGAGGAAGTGCTTAAAATTTAAATCTGAAAAATCAAAAGTCTCACTTTACGTCCTGTTTGCCCACAGAGCACAAGCCTATTTCAGTTCTGGGGCTGTGGCTGTCGGTGAATCTAACCTGCCTTTAGGTAGCCGTGACAGATGATTCAGGTAAAATACAGCATCCCATATGTAAGTGGCTCAGTAGATACAAAATTTAACATAATTCAGAAACATTTACTTTTTCTGTTTGACAAACTCCCATGCATTCCTTGGAATGTATTTTAGGTGCTCTGTGGAGAGCATTCCCATGGCCTGTTTGAGGCATATCCTGATATTTCCTGAAGGGTCCTAGAATATGCCAGACACGCTTCAGAGCCAAGACAGAACAGCCGTGCTCCTGGAGGGATCTGGCAGGCAGCGTTTCCCTGTCACTGCTGGACATCAGTTCTGGCCTGCTCAGATTTATTGAGGTGGCAAAGCACTTCTCGTAGATCATGAGCTTAAAGCACTCATAATTTCTTAATATTTCCAAAATAGAATTACCTTCAAGATTTATGTGAGCTAAATATCCTCTAATTTGCTCCTTTTCCCCCCACGTGGATATAATATTTCCCCCAAAGCTGTTCCTCCCCCCCTCTTAAATGAAGCAAAAGTATGAATTAAAAGTCAGTTTCCCTAGCTCTATGTACAGTAGTGTAAAATATTACCAAATACCAGAAGGTAGTCTAAGGCTATTGTGTTTTTTGCTAGAAAAATCCCTAAGTTTATTTGTAGCAAATACAATAAAAAGACCAGTGGTCACTTAACCCTATTCTTTGGGCATCACTTTGGTCCTCTGGTCGTCACATGCAGAAGGGACACCATAGAACGTCAGATCAGTCCTGCTAGTGCTTCAGCTGATTTTGGGGTCTCCTCTTGGGGCCCAGGGTGTCCCAGAAGGATCTGACCTTACTGCTTGTTTTACCAGGCACATTGTAAGGGGGAACTGGCATCAGGGAGAGACACTACATACTCCATGTTCAACTACTGTAAACTGTCTTTTCCTGGTGTAAGGCTGGCAAACAGGTCAGTTAATTGCATCCTATAAATAATACCAACTCTGAGTTAGGCTGACCTTACAGCCTATAGCTTCTTTCTCATGTAGTGCTCTTGAATAGGCAAACTGAACTGGCTAAGTTTTTTATTTATACTACACTACTTTGTAGCATTATTGTAGGTAGTCCTCTTGATTCTTGAAAGGAGAATAAAACCCGCTCATATATGCCTTTCCTGACGCATCCAAGTTTTTCCTGAAGACTGCATTTCACAGCAGCAACTAGAGTAGCTCTGTGACCTAACAAACCAGCCCAAAGGTGCTGGTGACCCCCAGGCAATGCAATCTTCCTCCACTGCCACAGATGCTTGGGGAGAATGAGGGCCATTCTGGGGGACCTGGCTGCTGCTATTAGTTAGTGGTAGCTGTAAAGAAGGAGCTGTGAACACCTGTGCTGTAGCCATTCCGGTTATAAAAGCTCTTGCATTATACGAGAATCCTGCAAAGATCCCTCCTATTGATGTTGGAAGGAGGTGGAGGTAACTCCTTGAAGACCCACTAGTGTAACATAATATTTACATTTTAGTGCACCAAGATGCTTGAAAAAACATTGAATTAATTTGTCAAATGATAGAAGTTTTCAGGATATTTTCAGAGTATTATTGTATCCTGTTATTTTTCTCTCTTTTTTTTTTTTTTTTTTTTTGTTAAATAGGCCTATGTTTTTTTGTTTTTTACTTAAGATCTTCAGAAGCTCTAATATATCTAACACATCTTCCCCACCTTTTCCCAGATAAAGTTATATAGATTCTTCTGTATCCTCAGCTCTGGAAAAATGTTCCTTTCCTTCTAGATCAGCCATTTAATCTGTGCATCCTGCTTTTATGGCTATAGATGGTCTTATTAAAGATTGCATGAGTGGATGTGAAGCAGTATGCATGGGTGAGTTTGAATCTTGTTGTTTTCTTAAATATTCTTGGCCTCCCCCCATCCCAGAAATTTCTGTGACCCGCAACTTACTGGACATTTGTGATAGGGCTGTACTTTGAGCAGTTTATAACTCAGAATTCATTCCATCCTTTCCTCACTGTGGTGCTATCTGTGGTTCAGTGTAGATGAGTTTATCTTAAATCAGGTACTTCAAAAGTTTTCTGATTGCAGTAGCATGGAGTTGCATACAGAGTGCAAAAACAGCCTGAAGGGAAGGTTAAACCGGCGCATTACATCTCTCCTGCTACCAGTACCTAGGTTAGCCAGGCTGTTATCTATTTCAGAGACGTGCACGTTGCACTTGCAGTATGGCTGTAGTGGAGATGTACTCTCTGAATCTGAGCGTGCAGTACCTTCCTTGTTCTGTTTCTATAGCATAGTGTGATTGATTTTGATCCAGAACATCCCTGATACTGTTTTGATATGATTGAATTAACAGATTTTTAATAGTATTATCATATTTTCTAGCTGTGATCTTGATATACTGAGAAATGGTCCCATATGAAAGTTAATATTTCTGTAGTTTCTTTTGCTAATTGATTCCTTCTATCTGGCCACTGTACTAATTGTTTCTAGAAGAGACAAATTTTTAGTAGCTGCTGTGTTTGTTGAGGGTATAATTAGGGTAATATATTCTCATAATGACACGGTTAAGAAGGACTCTCTTTTGTAAGTGATTTTGAATAGATCACAACTGTTTGGTTTGGCAAGGACGTCTCTTGAATCATTTATGTTAATGAATGCAGAAGAAAACACCTACATCTGTACTGAATTTCCATTCTCTGTAAACTAAGTTCTGCTCCATGATCTTCTGAACTGTTTCCTTTCTTGCCTGTGTTGTTATAGCTGCTGTGTGTGTGCATGAGAGTGAGGCAGAAGTAGCCATGAGAGCAGATAACCCCAGCCTTGCTCTCCACATGCATTTGCCCAGTGCATTCACACCTGCACAGAGCAGCACACGCGTATGTAATGAATAATATAAAGGCAACTCTGCACCCCTTCCTCACACACTGGCGCAGACAACACATAAATTGGCTTGTGCTTACAAAGCTGGAAGTAAAACTGCCTGAACTCTGGTTGCAATTTACAATTTATTGTAACTAAATAGCAAAACAATAGTGGGGCAATTCTAAATTGCTGAGTGAAAATGATTGCCAGGCTCACAACTTGAGTGGTTTGGGTGTCCTCATGGCACAAATTCTAACAGATTTGTTCCATTGCAGGCACCTTTGGGTAAAAGTAAAATCTTCCACACTACTGCATTGCTAATGAGAATGTAGGACAGCACTTAGGTATGGATTCTCTTCAACCTCCCTACAGAAATTTATCCTTCCTAGCTCAGGAATTAATTTCTCTCTCATTTTGGTTTTCTCAGGTTCTCGAAGCTGGCACCAATGTTCTTGGATGATTCCTTCAGGAAATGGGCACGTATCAGGGACTTTGTACCACCCTTTGGAATTAAAGGACAAGGTATGAGAATAGTGTGCAGCTGCTGGAAAAGAAGGTGGTTCTGCAGATGCTTGCTCCATCTTGTTTTTCCATGTTGAAAGCTCAGGTGGTCCCCTGGGCTCAGCTTTTTTCCCCTGTTGAAGAGAAATATTGTACATGTAGCTCAGAAACCTAGAAGAGTTTTCACAGCTGGAACATGAACCTCAGAGGCTGATCGTAGGAAGGATGGCTTAATACATGGGGAGTCAGTGCAACAATGACAATTTAGACTTACCACCACATTCTATAAGAAGCATTTTGACACTGACTGCCATAGCATCTTGTAGCATCTTTCCTGACAGCAGCAGAGAATCCAAACTGGTTTAAAGTACTTTTAAGTCAATAACTCTCTAAAGAACGGGAAAGACACCTCTTTCTGAGTTTTAGAGCCTTGGGGTTGACCGCTAATACAAATCTTCATTTTCTTCTCATAGCACTTGGTCATATAATTATTTTATAGTTATGCTACTTGCTGACTTGTATAACAAATAGGAAAAATCCACTCAGGTGCTTTGCTAATGGTTTGTAATATGTCCTGTCCTCCAGCTGGAGTGTGGCTGCAGAGGCTGTGTCTCAGGTGTGCTGTGGGAGAGCAGGAGTGGTGCTGGTGGTGATGAGATGGGAGCCAGTAGGCCACCGAGCAGATGATATATTTTGCATCTGACACAATCCCCTAGCTATCCCACATGTACTACCAAAGGCCTCTCTGGGTGAGTCGTGGTGGAGCAGAAGGCTTATGCTCACTGCAGTGATTTGCCTGCAGACTTTCCAAAGTCTGATGTGTTTATTAAAAAGTGTTTGTGGCATTGCATCAACTTCCAAGATTTTTTTTTTCCACTGACAAACTCAAAACTATAGATGGCCCACATAGGAATTGAAATACCTGGTGGAGAAAAGACTGTAGCCATAACAGGCTTGGGTCTGTCTCTCTCCCTGGAAGCAGGTATGGTAGTTGTCAGAACAACCTGATCAAATCAAAGGCTCTACTGACAAATTTCTTTTGGCTTGCATCAATTCCCTTCTTTGTTCTGTATATGTCCATTCCTTGTCCAGTCAGTCTTTTGCAGCTCAATAGGCAACTAATTACTGTCCTCTAAATCAGCCAGCAGAGATTGCAGCAAAGAAATAACACTGGCAGCACAAGTGGAAGGCTGCATTGACCACAGGAGAGCTTGTCCCCTTCTAACAGGCACACAAGGTGTACAAAACTAGGGCAAGCTGCCTGACCAACATGGAGGTGGGATTTGCAGATTACACATGATGTCAGCTAGGCCTAATAAAAATAATTCCGTTAAACTGAATCCAAATGGAGAAATTCACCAAAAGGGGATGACGGAACAGCTCTGGCAGCCTTCTCCCTGGATTTGTTGCCAGCTTGTATCACCACTGCAATGTTATGTAAATCTGGTGTTTTATATTGGATTTCCTCAGTTAAAAAGAGAAATGAGAAATTGCCATTATTTAAATGGCTGAGCTGAAGCCATGGGACGGAAAACCGTTGAATGGGTTATTTTTTTAATGCCCTCCTGGGACTGAATTTTGTGCCAAGTTTCAGTCTGGAGCAAGTTCTGTGTGTGGGAGGGTTGAATTATAAATCTCTGTAGCCCAGGATTTCTAATGGCCGTGCTGACAGGCTGTGAGTCCTAGCGATGCGAATGGCACCCTTTCATGTTACACATCACTTGGAATTCTTGCATCAGTCTTTTCTGGCTGTCCCATGAGATGCATTCTGGCTCAGCTGAGTGATTGGATGATGGGATCAGCACCTCATTAGGGCTTTCAGTCAGGGCAGTCTAGTGATATCCAAACAACTGACCCAGGCAGGCAGCATGGAGCTCAGCCACATGCTGGTGCGAGATGAAGACTATCAGAGCTGGGATGTGCATGGGAAAAAGAGTAGTCGGGGTGGCTGAGAAAGTGTAGAAATGTGCCTGTGTTGAAACAGATAGGGCAGGAGTTTTGCTCTGTGTGTTAGAAAGCCCTGTGACACCATCAGCTGGGATTTCCGACATGCATCACGCTGGGATAGGCAGTTGGTGTTTATAGACACCAACTATAGCTGTGTTGGTAAAGGAAAAATTTTGCTGAGGACTTTGGTGAATATCACCCAGCTTTTTCAAGTCAGTGTGATCTAGTCCAAGTGCAAAATAGGTTGGGTTTTTTTTTGTATGAAATACAGCTACCGGAGGAGCTCACTTTCAGTAATGCTGCATGTTACAAGAAACTTCTAGAAACTAATCTGTGGTAGCTTGAATGTACTAAAGTTATGAAGTCAGGAGGTTCTTAGCAGGTTGGAGTCTAATCTATCATTTCTGACTTCTTGTTAAAGTTTCTATCTATTCTTCAGACTTTAAGCTAAGTTTTCCTTTGCTTTGTCTCTGAAAAAAACTGAAAGAAGTCCTTTTTCATCCATCACTTGGTGTTTACTCATCCAAGAAAGAACAGTTCAGAGACTGCAAGAACAAGAATTGCAGTCTTTATGGGAAAACAGCTTTTGAGGAGCGTTGTCTACTGAGCTGCACTAATTTGGAGTAACATGTCTGTGTAAATTACATGTAAAAGAGTAGAAATGGCTCAGAAATTTTCAGGGCAGGACTACTGCTATTTAAAGGCAATCATATAAAGGAAAAGGCAGTATGCTGATCATTTTGACAGAGTTCATCAGGGATTTTCATCTTCTTCAAAAGAATCTGATTGTAAAGACAGTTCTTCCATCTCCAGATGCTAAAAAATACTCAGTATAACCTAGAAAGCTTAAGAGCATTTCTTTGTGAAAGCATGCTTGCTCCTTTTCTCCATTGGTCATTTTCTGATTTGGCCATTAGCCCATGCAAGGGTGTTTTATGACTTTCTCCAAGAGCATTTATGTGTAGGAGTCCACAAGGTGAATACTGCTCTGAACATGAAAGTTTTTAGAATTTCACCTGAATAATGCTGGTTCTGAAATGGACTATTGCAGTAGGAATAATTCACATCTCATGTCAGATTAGAAACTGCTGTTATTGTTGGTCAGCTACCTTGGTGATTACTTGTCTGCTAAATGAAAGAAGCAGAGGAATAAGCAGGTGGTGACCCTACTTCTTTATGAGCAGGACTTTGAGATGAGGCGCACAGTAGGAAATCTTGTGCAAACTCTTTTTGAACAGTGGTCTTTGAGTTTATAAGGAACAGCTGGACCTTTTTCTTAAATTGTCTTAAACAGGCAGAGAGTTTTAGTACATATTTTACTTGTTGATTTTGCCTCTGTTCACCAAAGATCTGGACCAAGGATTGATCCTAATTACTTGATCCCAATCCCCAGTGACCTGGGACAGAAGCAAAGCTGAGAACTGTCAGGAGTGTTGGAGCTGATACAGCAGATTGAAGATGTCATTGCATTCATCACAGATGTCTGTAGCCCTTTGTGGGAACTCTTGCTTTCTCTGTGGGCAGAGAATAGGGAAAGTAATAGGTATGTCATATTTCTGTAGAGGCATGAGTATATTAGGTTTTGACACCACAAAGGGTCACTACAAATATTGAGTTTGGCCTTCTGTGTAACAGTGGCTCTAGATTTCACCCAGTGACTTCTGCAGCTGGCCATGAACATATGAGTTTATCTTTCAGAATCTGATTCAAGATTTTCTAAATGATAAATGACCATATTGTCAAACAGGCCATTGTCATATTTGACTGCACTTTAAAAAGATGAGACTGTTATTGCCACGTTGAGCTTGTCTCCTAATATATGACTTGACAGAATCTAGAAATGGGATGTGCCACTGTGACCACTTAGAAATGATTACTTCATCTCTATTAATAAATAAAATGGTTGTCCTCTTGTCCTGAATGCTGTTGAGCTCTTTGTTCCAACAGATTAACTCCCTGCTCCTAAAAGAGAGTGGCTATATCCAGGCTTCCTATGAAGAAAGGGCACTGGCCTGTATAAGCCTGTGACCCTATGAATGCATGAGAATTATAGGGGAGGATATTTTTGTTGGCCCTGGTGAAAACCACCGTGGACTGTGCTAACACTTCCATAGTATGGACTTGTGCAGGACAGTATGGGCCTGTGCCCTGCTGATTTGTTTATTAGCCTGTATAGCCAACGCAAGGGATGTCATTCAGGATCGTGATGAAATTAGTCGATTTTAAGAGTTGTTGAGAAGATCAAACTGTAGTAAGAAGTTGCAACTCTAAAAGCCAGAAATGTCAAGATGTCCTGTGGGGGACAGCTCAGGCTGCTGAGCACCCTCCTGTGCGCCAGGCTATTGTTTCAGCATTAACTGGGATGTTGGAGTGCCTCCCACATTTCACCATTGGCGAGGGTCTAATTTGCTTGGAGGAATTAGTCTTTCCCAGCTCCCGCCAAGCCTGCTCTTGCAGCTTTTTCAGTGAGGAGCAAGGAGACTGTAGCGATCTCAGGCTCATAAATGAGTTATATGGATATTTTTTTTCTTTTAGTTGAAATTGAAATTTCTTCTTCTGTATTTGCACCCTTTTCTAGCAGTGCTTCTATCAAGTGTAACTTAAGGAGGTGTGAATATGCACATGCTGTCCATATTGTTGCAGATATCCTCTAGCATGTTCACTGCTTTCAGGGTTAAAATTGTTAATGAAAAAGCAATGGAAAAACTGTTTATAGTGTTAGTGAGATTATTAATCCCAGAGGGCCTCCTCCCCAAATTCACCTCTGTAGCTAAAGCAGAAGGAAAGAGTTATTTGGAGAAGGGTAACAAACAAGACTTGACAAATACCTGACTATTAATAGAATTTCTCAGTACATGTGGTTTAAAGAATATAGAAGGCTTTCATAAGAAAGAGTAGCTAATATCTGGCATCCTGTCTGTGTAATGAGGATGGGAGAGTTGCTGCAGTTTTGTTTTTTTTTTTTAACTTAAGTGAAAACATACGGCACAGCATACATTAAGAAACTAAACAGACATGATCCATGTAATATCTCTTCCATGCACTTAGTCAGTAATTGTGTCATTGCTTAGCAGTAATTATAGGTCTTCACTTCTACCTTTGTTCCCACTAGATTGTTTTAAGCAGAGAGGCTGCTTTGTTGGCCCTGAATCAGTTTGTCTTTGAAGGTGATATTTATTTCTTTGGGAGTGACTGTCTTGTCACCATCTCAGAATTTCCCTCCCACCAGGAATCTAGGAAGCAATTTCTCCCCCGTGGTGATAAGAGAAGAATAAGTTTTAAGTGCTACAATTTTATCAAATGAAGTAGGTACTACTGGCCAGGAGACTTCGTATTTTCATCTGATAAGAGAATATTAAGAATGTGCTTGAAGTGCTACAATTTTATTGAATGTAGTATGTACTACTGGCCAGGAGACTTTGTATTTTTGTCTGTTACAAGAGGGGCATCTGGAATTGGTGACACATTTGGTGGCAAAGAAATCAAGTCTGCCCAGAGCACTAGTGCTAATAGATGTATTGTGCAATGGTTAATTGTTCTTGTACTCGGTTTGACTTGGATGTTTTCTTTTGTGTTCGTGCTTCTGGGAAGAACCATGGTTCAGTGCTGCTTAGCAGTGGTTTCGTTAGTCTCATGGGGGAGAGGTCATTCATCTTCAGTGAAAATGTTGAGTTTTCAGGCATGTGAAAGTTGGCATATCAAAGTGTTATCGGGAGAAAATCTCTTCGCTTTTCATGTGTGTTCTTTTCTTGCATAGCTTTTTCTTCCACATCAACTTTCTTGGCATGAGCGATACTTTATCTCTGAGAAAACATATTCACTTGGACATCACAATTGAAATTTACAGCTGACCCAAAGAAAAAGTGTCAGAAAAGTAAGTCTTTTCCAACCTACTTTTCCAGCTCTTTATAGAGGCTGGAGTACAACATGCAGACACCTTCCGTACGTTTGACTGGGTCTGCTTGATAATGAGGTGTCTTATTCTTTAATTCTCCAACCTTTTCCTTATTTTGTTAACTGTAGCTTGTTGTACAGATGATTTCCTACGGTGAACATTTTTTTGTTCTTTGTGTGTTCTTCCTTTAAGAAATAAGCAAGAAGCACAAGCATGTATAGCCATTATCTGTTTAGAGTAGGCATTAACACAAGATTGTTGTTTCTTCTTGAGTTTGAGGCAGATTTCTGAACTAGTTTCCACTAGAATTTTACATTTGACCAAAATTGGTAATAGTCGCCATTATCACATGGGAATATAACTATAAAAATGTTGCTGTTTCCCCAGGGAATCTAGCTGATTTTATAGCCTCAAGAAATTAAATAAGGTTTCAAGGGAAAAAAATTAAAAGTTTCAGAAGAGGTAGAGGATCAGCTTTTCAGTACTGAATAAAACCTCTAAAAGGAAGTTATATAGTGAATTTTGAAGTTAAATCAACGCTTGCACTTGAGCTGTCTTGATGAAAGTACATCCCTCCAGTGCAGTCCTTTATTTCAATCAAAATTGGTGCTTTGCTGTTGAATGTGCTTAAAGAGTAGTCTTTTTCCTAACCCACTGAGAAGGAAAAGGTGCCCCGGGGAGATCTCAAACCCCAAATTTGCAGTTAATTGGGTGACTCCATATTGGAATTCTTCCCAGAAGTGTTGAAGTGCAATTGAGACGTGGATGTTATGCCTATCTTTTACCTCCTAGAGGGAAGAGCAGATCTTCTCTGGCTGTTTGAAGTGCCATATCTTAATTCTTCTGCAGGGGTCAGGAGAATTAGAAATCACCGTAGTAATTGCTGAGTTTTTTGGCCTTGAAGACATTGCCTGGCCACCTGTGAAGGGGCATCAAAATGTATCAACAAAGGGAAGAACAGCTCTCTGTAACAACTGTATTTACTTTCCCACTTGTAATTGGACAGCACATTGTGAATCTTTCAAGGACCGTTTTCATTTGATGTGAATTAGCCTATTTCTACAGGCTTTACTGCTTCCTGTGCATCATACTTGAGTTTGGATCAAAATGGTTAATCCATGGTTATTGCAAAATGTTGCCCATTTTTTGGCATAATTTATTTTTAAATTAATGTTCCAACTTTCCAAGCCCTGGGATTATGTTGGGAACTAAGCTTGTAGTCTGAAAAAACAAACTCTTGGTTGTGAATAAAAGCTTGAAAAAAAAATCCCTGAAGGCTCCAAAACTACAATGTAAATTAAGAGTCCAAATGTTATGTATTTTATTTATATCTTGCTATAAAAAAAAGGCCTTAAGGGCTTTCTGGAGCTTATAGTTAACGCATGCCAGGTTTTCCTAAAATTATTGGGGAGGTACCACGCATCTTCAGTCTTTATTTTTTTCTTTTGTTTTGTGTTTTGTATCTATGCAACACTATATGCGTCTTGTCTTAACACCATTAAAAGTCACTAATGGAAGTATTGGGATATTGGAAGTAGTGGCGGTTCTAAGTCCTGTTGTTATTAAGGTGTATCTCAAGTAAACCACCTAACTCTGGTACAGTGATGACCTCAAGAAACCATTCTCTTGTCTCTACACACAGGATGTGATTTGGGAACAGATTCCTGCAGTTTGTGGTTAACTGTCTTTGAGAGCCAGGTCACATGTTTGCAATTAGCTTCTAAGTTCTGGAAGTCTTTGTAGCTGCTTTCTCCTGCAGAGACCTCGTAAAGTTGGCTGATCAATAGTAAAAAGAAGTGGTGCAGGGAATTTCAGACTCACTTTGATACCTGATGTACTCATTGGATTCCCAGCTTCACTAAGATACACATGTTGTGTGACCCAGCTGGACATGGTGTTTCTGGGAGAGAGCTAGAGGACAGAATATGTGATGGGACTTGGGTCCAAAGCCTCATGCTGGGCACCAGGGTGGAAAATCCTCCTGTAAAAGATGACTCCTCACCTACTATATGGAGTGAGATCTTAATGAAAAAAAAAAAAAATGCTGAAGAAGGAACTTTATACAGAGCTGAACTTTTGGGTATTGTGAAAAAAAAAAAAAAAAAAAAAAGTGTTTGCAGGAGTTTGTGATTACAGCTTGTTTGTAAATATTGTGATTTGTTTAATCCATAGCATTGATAGTGTTTAGCTTACTGTCCCCACAAAGCTGACACGCACGTGGCATTCTGTTATCAAGGGACATGGACCCATATGCAGAGGAGACTGGCGTGCTTCAGGGATGCCTGTCAACCCCGCTCTAGTCAGCGTATTCCCAAAAGCTGAAGCTGATGCACAGTGCCCTGCAGAAGTGCTGGCTAGAGGTGTGGCAGCCGGGTGACCAGCTGTGGAGATGGGCACCGACCATGGCTCGCAGGGCAAACACAAAGAACTGCAGCAGCACACTGTTTCCTGACCCTAATGCATGGTATTGAAATACTTACTGCTGGCAAGAAGGGCATTGCTGATTTTTGAGGAAGATGGCTGGTATGGACAACTTGAAAAATTACAGCCTCTTCTCTTCTCTTGGCCACTTGAGAGTGCACAAACAGCCCAATTTGCCTACTTTCAAAGCAGGCTGAAGGTAGACCCTGTAAAATGCCTGCAGTAAGCCCTGTGGAGTGAAAAGGTCTCCCATCTTTTTTTAATGAAGCAAGCGAGAAGCTTATGTATTAGAAACAACAATGTTAAGTGTTGTTGACATTTACAGTGGGGGTCCCCACTCCTCCACATAAATAACCAAGAAAAAGGCTAGAATTTAGTCTTAGGCTGGTTCTCACTGTGTGGTCATTGCCCGCCTAATTTCTAACTTTCAGTTTTTCCAAATGTCTGAAAATTTCAGGGCCAACCTGAAGTCAAGATGTACTTGCATTCAGAGAAATCATGCAGTCCTGAGCTGCTTTTGAATCTTGTGATGTTATAAGGCAAAGCTGGCAGAGTATGTCATGATAACTCAGGATTCTTCAATAAATACAGTCAACTCCTCCTCTAGATGGGAGGAAATTGTACAGAAGTTTCTTGCTTTGTTTGTATAGTAACAGTGTGTGCATGGTGGTTGATAGATGAATGGGTTAAACAATCTTCTGCTCTCCCAAATAATCTAAATTCTTCATGACAAGAAAAAAATATAATAAGCAAACTATGGCTGCAGAAAACTGCAGTAGATGGCTTGCCCCGGTGATGTGTTCATTATTTAATAATGGGAGAAAGTGAGTGTGAAATTGCAGGATATTGGTGTTCATTTCCGTTAATCACTAAAAGATGGTAGCAGAGTCATGTGAAGAAGCCGGAGGACTATCTGAAGATTAAAGCCTTTGCAGAGGGCTCCTTACCTAGGAGTCAAAGGCCTTATTCTGTTCCCAGTTTTGTCACTCACTTGCCTTATGACCTTCAGTAAGTTGATTCTCTCAAAGTATAAAGACATTTTCTGCTTTCAGAAATGAGGAGAACAGGTGGAGAACCTGAGAGGGTGAATTCAGGAATATGCATATATGTTTACATATGTGTGTATATGTATCACCTTACAGCCTTTGACTTGAAGGAGCTGTATAAAAGCCATATATTTTTACTATTGGAATAAGTTCACTTGCCTAATACTTCAACTAGAATTAAACAGCACAAACTGTATGTACCCTGTATTCTTATGCCTACCGTAGAGATGGTTTCCATAAGCAGAACCACTGCATTACAATTTACTCTTTCTAATGTGAACTATTTGAGCTAACACAAATGAAAAATGGGCTGCCAGTGAGCTGCTGCAGAGATGCATGCTACTCCCAGGAGAGCTAACATCAGTAGCCCTAAGGATAATGGCACTGCCATTGCCATTTAAACATCAGTGTTTGTCTATGGACTGGAGGAAGGATTTAGTATTGATAACGTTTGCCTTGAATCTCATGAGGAACAGTATGCAGGAAACGATATTGCTGTTGGGTTTACTCAGCCTTCAAGCAGTTACCAAAACTGTGTTCACTGAATGGCTGTTGGATGATCTGCATGAGATGAGTTTGGTGTTTGAATTCAATTTCCAGTGGGAAGTTTGTATTTGGCAAAACATGCAGCTAATTAGCACCTGCTGGGCTGCCTGTTTGGCACCTGGAAAGAGACCAAAGGTTAAAATGCTTTTCAAAGATGAATGCACCTTTTATTCCTGCTGGTTAGAGGAGGAGAGTGACAGGGAAGAAGCGCATGGCTTTGCCTGAGCTGTTCTGTTCCTGTCTGCTCAGTATGTCTGAAGGATTCCATGAAGAGTGCAAGGTAGCCGTGGTGCAGTGCTGCCAGCTCTCCTCGTCCAGGGTAAATATGATGTAGAGGTGCTGGATCTGTGGGAGCCGCCTCTGTGCCAGCAACAAATGGCAGGTAATAAATAAGTTCTGCTTGGTCTGAGCTGACTGTCCATGGAGCCCTGCAGGTCTCTGCACCATGCTCTCCATGGCTCATGTTTCTGGGCATATGGTGCTGAGACATGTGGCCTGGGCTGATTTGCTGGGGTTCTGCGTTGAACAAAAGCAGCTGAAACTTTTCCAGACTGGAAATGGCTGTAAAAGAATGAGAGACCTGTTTGAATGGGGATGTGTCTGAGCTAATGAATTCTGTTACACTTGAGCTGGCTGTGTGCCTGGGCCCTGGAAGCAAGAGGTGAGTGCACACATACCTGTTGCTTGTAACAGGAAGGATTTTTTTCCTTTGTAGTACTCAAAACATGTACACTCAGGCCCCTCCTGGCCACTCCTTGGTGCACAGGTATACAAGGAAGAGCACTCCCACCATTATGTCTGTTCTTCTCACTTACTGAGCAAGAGAGTTGTGCCTGGGCTGGCATTGTGTCTGCATCTATGCCATGGCTCCTTCACAACCTGGGTAAACCATCTCGGGGGGGAAAAATAAAACCAAATTGTTTGCATAGCTGCTGCCCTAATAAAACATTCTTTCTTTTAAGCATGGGTTCATGTTAAAGCAAAGGCTGTACGCAGCTGGTGCTTTTAAAAAAACAGAAAATAAAATTGATGGATGAATGGAGAAAAGCTGACAGTTATCAGGAACAAAATGTGCTCCCCTGAAGCACATCTTGGGTTGCTCTGTTCTTTGTTCTTTGCTGTGTTCAATGCAAACTGGTCCCAATCACAAGCTCTGTCCCTCTCCCTTAAGAATATGCCTACCTCAGAGAAACTCGCTGCCCTGGGTGCCAGCTGTTCCCACTGCTGTCCTTCCCCTGGGGAGGGGTTTGGTGGCTGAGGTGCAGTATGCCAGGTCTGCTGCTGATCAGATTTGCTACTAAATCAGGTAATGGTTTAGTATAGGTTGTTTAGAAGTTTAGCATCAATGTGTACAACACCAAAACTGATTTGGTAGCCTTTTTACCACTGTTCTGCAGAACAGGTTCTTTTAATCTGCCCAGAAGCTACTTCATGAAGATAGAACATAGCAGTTATTACCTAGATCAGGGGGATACTGATCACGTTGTGCAAGCACTGGTTGCAGTCTCAGTGGCTTGGGTCTTGAAGACTTGGCCTTTCTTTTATCCTTGCAAAACTTGCTTTCAGTCCTTCACAGATCTGTATTCAGCTGGTAGCAGTGCACAAATCCTGTTACTTGAAACAGGAAGGAATTTTATTTTGTAGCATGTACTTGCACCCATTATTATTACTCAGTACATAGGTATATAAGGCAGACTGTACTCATCACCCTGAAGAAAGCATGCTCCATCAATTAACTTTACATAATGCGCCTGCTTTCCTGGTACCTGATTTTCTTTAGTCATAGTCTAGAGATGAACACTGTTTTGTGTTCTGGAGGTCACTATCTGTGATAGTAGTCTCTGCAGTGGTGATTTTAAGTTACCCTCCACATTGATCCAGTTGTGGTAAAAGATCCTGTCAGTGGTTCCCTATTGTCTTCTGGAAGGTTGCAGATCAGCCACGGCAGAATCTGCTGATCCTTCAAACCTTGCCTCAAGAACATACAGAAGCTCCTTCTGAAGGAGGTCTTGTCCTTCCATCCTGGTGCCTGTGAGCAAGGTGCCAAATGCAAGTGCCCACCTCGGTAGCAGTGTAGTGTCCATCTTCTAGTAGAGTTCTAGCTCCAGTCAAAAAGATCAAGTGTCTCTCCCCTGCCCAGGCCATTAGCTTTTCTTGTTACTGCTCGTGGCTCCTGCTCCTAGCTTCCGACGAGGGTGCTAGACTAGACAAACTGGCACTGAGGGCATCTGTGCCACCTCCATTTCTGCTGCGAGTCGACACTTGGCAGTCAAGTACTTTGTCTTATATTGATCTTCATTCAGCAGTTTTGAATGATAACACTGTGATTTCTGCAACTTCCAAACCTTGTTGATACTATGTGTTGTTGGACTGTGAGGGCTGCTGAAGAGATATCTCCCATTTGGCCATTCATAATTTGTACTGAATGTCCTATATTGTTGTTTGTTTTCTTTGTGTTTTCTCCCTGAATAATGGGAAGAAGGAGCATCCCCATCCCAAATACTGCTATATGCCATCCTAAAGTAGTTGTATTTCATTCTTGAGCATTCACTATGAAGGCATTACTGATTAGCTGGCAAGATGAGAAAAAATTAATTATTTGAGTGCATTAGTCAACAGTATTCCTTTAATGTGCTTTTCAATATAGTATAACGGATGGCTTCCAAGTAGTGTGGAGTGTTAACTTGTGGGTGGTAAAGCAAACTCCACATAAGAAAAGCCTGGTAGATGGGAGATTGCAGCCCTTGACATTAAATTCTTTGATCTCTTTTCTGAGAGTGTGGGAAGACAACCACAGTAACGTGTACTGTCCAGTAAAAGTCAATGTATGAGACAGGCCAAGGAGAGGACTGTGGCATGGTGCCATTAGAGGTCACAACAACCTACTGCTGTTACAGCAGACTAAGAGAAATAGCATTCCTGTTGGAGAGGGAGCCTACGGCCAATGCATCAAAAGAAATTCTTCAGATGAAGGAAAATTAAACAAAAGCGCTATTTTGTTAGCAAAGCAAGTTGCTTTCACCCTACAATTTGCTTCTTTCCTTACTCCACTCCAAAATACAATCTTCTGAAAGTTATCATAGTTCCCAGCTTGTAATGGTTGGTGGGGGCTCTCAGTAATGCCATGTCAAAAACTTCCCCAAGTCTAAATATAACCATCAGAATTTTCTGTTCATCACCTTTGTTTGTCTGCCACTGGTGTCTCACCAGCTTGTTGTCAGGTTCAAAGCTGTTTGGCACACGGGCTGCCTCGAGTTTGTGTGTTCGTTCCACATGCTTGTCCTGTAGTTTCTACAGAGGGATATAGTAAATAAGAGCAGAACTCTTTAGTTGAAAGGGACTCCCCTAACTGTGCTGATTGCAGTAAGGAGTATCTATCAGGAGAACTATTTGTTCACTGTAAACAATCAATTGATGTCGGTCTTCTTAATGTTCCTGTGTCACTTTTAATCTTTTGTAAGGAAATGAGACTTATTTATTCCTTTTGAATGATTGTTTCCTAAGAATGATTGAACTAGTTGGCCAATATATTTAAGAAAGTTATATGATAGATATTTACAATCTCCCAAGGAAAGTGAAAGGGGACTAATTGTTCACAATCTTTTCCAGTATAAATGAAACTCAGAGAAGCCATATTCAAAATCAGGAAAGGGAAGTGATTGAAAGTCCATATGGATCCAGGAAGATTCTCAGCTCATGGAAGAAAAATCACTGAGGGTTGCCTGATATATAGAAGCTATATCTGACGCATGAAATCCCTGATTTGAAAATAATTAAATGGTAGAAGAGAATTTCAGGGAAATACTATGTCTGTTTGCTTTGTTCTTATGTTCCTCTTAGGCATCTGCTTAAGGCCACAGCTAAAAGTCAGGATTTGGAGACAGATTGACATTTTGTTGGACCCATACAGCCATTCTGAAGTTACTGGTACATTTGTAAATCCAGACTAGCCAAAACATTGCTGCTTCTTGGCCCTGGACAGGTCATGGTAAAGGAGTTTGGACCTTTATGGGGGAGAGATGTGGAAAAATTAGGGAGAAAAGACAAAATCTAGAAGGAAGCAGACTCAAAATTTCCATAGTCAATAGAATTATTTATATGTAATCATTGTGTTTCTACAATTTAATATGTATAATTTGTGTATGTGTCTACGCTTGCATGACTTATACCATCTGGTTGCTGCAGCATTCACTGAGTATAAATGTAGGTTGTGGCTCCATGGGCATTTCTTTAAGCAACTATGTTGGTTTAATTGGATTCTGCCATGAAGAAAGTCAGACTGAGGAACTGAACTTAAACTAAAAGTAACCCAGGAAAATAAAGAGCATCAGTTTTAACCTGGTTCTGTTCCTGCATCCAGTTCACTGCTCAGCTGCATAAAAGCTTGTCTGAAAACAAACATTGGCAGCAGCATTGGCTTTTTAATGTCTGAAGTGTTTGTGAAACTGCAATCTCGGTAAAGTGGGTATGAAACCACTGCCTTAAACTGTACTGTGTTTATTCCCTGTCACTCTCTCTGTGCAAGGCATTTGCACACTGCATCAGAATCTGGCACATAACGTGTCTTTGTGGCCAGTGTGTGAAGGTCATTTTCCAGACAAAATAGGAATGTCCAAGTTAAAGTGTTTATTCCTAATGTGAATCTTATTTCAGTTCCTCCAAGTAACTGCTTCAGATGCTTTACATCACTTTGTTTTTCATTTCCATTAGAAGTGAGAACTTGTTCCTAATGTTGTCTTCCTTTCTCCCCAGATAATCTGATCAAAGCCATCCTGTCAGCAACCAAAGATTACCGTCTAACTCCGGCTCTTGACAGGTAAGATGAGACCTTTTAGAATAGAAGGAGTGGAAGTGAAGTCCTAAATAAATTTTGCTAGATATTTTTGCCAGAAATTATTGCCAATAAATTTGGCTGTGCTTTGGATGTAGATCAGGAGCTGGAAACTGAGTCCTCTTTCCAGTAAATCAGTAAACTCAGGAGACCTCTGTTAAGTCAAACATGAGTAGAAGAAAGCATTTACCTTTTGTCTATTTCTTAATCTTTGTTTCATATGGTGTTACAATACACTTTTTCAAATTAGTAAATAGCAGGTTTTCAGTAAGCACATTCTTTTTTAGGCTTTCTGACAAAGCAACAGGATCACAATAAACTCTTAGAAGAAGGGACTGGCTTGTTTTAACAATGTTTCACTATACCTCACTCTTAAAGCAGGAATGTGTGATTGTGTTGGCCAAGCCTGTGCCAGGATGCAATAGCAGTCTCCTGGGTCCTGTGGCATTTGAACTGATGCCTTTAAAAAAGCTCCTTTGATTCCTCAGTCCTGTTGTAGAGGTTAAGTCTGAAACCCACTGGTATGTTTACAATCAACTTCCCAGTCATAGTCCTTTAGTCTTTCCTACCCTTGCTTTTCTGTCATTCCTTCCCTTTGCCCTGCAGTTTTGGTTTAGAGCCACCTCCTTATTACAGGTAATTTCTTTCAGAAGCTGTTAGAGGTTTTTACCAGACATGATTTCTTTTCAAAGTCCTGGTACTGCTTCTTTCCAAGCAGTGGTACTTCCCTGAACCCAGGCTAACAACACAGTTCCTGCTTTCTAAACACATTCATTGGTTTTATTTCCTGATCCAGCTCACCTTCTGCTCACTTTTATGTGACAAAGTTCATAAGCTTTTCCAGCCTTTCCATAGGTCTCCTCATCTCTCATGTTGATTGTAGAGCTTACACTTGTGTAGTTAGAGTTGGGAGTTACTTTCTGTGTAAAAGTTCATTCTTAGTTTTTTTGCAGTCTATGTGCTAATTTAGGTTGCTTTGAAGTTTGCCTTGCCTCACAGCAATGCCAGATAGGGCTAGCCTTCAGAGTCTGGATTAATTTGAGAAATGATGTCCAGAAGGCAAAATCATTTTACAAATGACCTTCTTTAGAGATTTTGCACACAACTGAGTCTTGCCCATCTGGGGTTTATCTCAGCTCTGGTCGGAGAGTTAAGATTTTAATCTGTTGAAAAATCCATGTATAGACTCTTTCAGAAGGTTGCTCATGGGAAATTAGTATTAATGACAGAAGGCAGGTGGAAGATTCTTGCAGTGAAGGTTAATATAATTGTGACCCTTGCTGCTCACTTGTTTTTTGAGGAGTGGAATATTTCAAGTTTTTTAAAAGTAATTCCTCAGGAGGTTGTGAAACATAGCCACTCTAGCATGAGCTGCTCACTTTTGCTTTATGTTCTTTATAATGGGTTTGGTGCAGAGATACAAAAGACCTAACACTCAAGCCTTCATGAATTGTATGCAAAGTCCCTGAGATTTTTTGTGATAAATGCAAAGCGGTGGATGTTAGTTGTGTAAGACATACGCCTCACAGTCAGATTCCTCCCAAAGCCCTTCCAAGTGAACAGGTCTTGAGAAAGATTAAAATTTAAAGTGATATGGGAGAAAGGGACAAGAAAGGCTTGGAATAGCAAGCTGCAAAGTGAGAGCCTATAGTAGTAGGTGGATGAAGTTGCAACATAGGTGTTATTATGAGAGAGAGCTTGGGTACTGTAGGAGGTGTTAAGGCTACCACGGTGCTGCTCTTGGAAACCTGCTTGGTGAGTAGGGCATAGATCAGGACTTGGGTATGCTTCCAGAAATGTTCTTCAGGTGTGATCGTCAATGAATTACAGGACTGGCAGCAACTGGTGCCTGCCATTTTGGATTCCAGAAGAACTGATGGAGCAGACTGATGAGGGAAGGTTAGCTGCTTTCTCATCTTGTCTCAAGCTCAAAGCAGAGCCCAGCAGTTCCTCTCTGCAGCAGCTCCAGTGTGCTGGGAGCAGGGCCTTGGGGTTTGGCTCACTTCCTTACTGCTCACTGGTCAAGGAGAAAGGCCAAACCTCTCCCTTTGCTCACCACCTTGGAGCAACTGGAGAGGGCCTGACTTAAGAGACCTTTAAAGGTCCCTTCCAACCCAAACCATTCTGATTAAGGACTGAAAAAATGTTTTATTGTGAAAGTTAGGTAAGAGACGCAGCTAAAGTCTGTGAGGTACAAGGGATCAGACTTAGGAGATCCTGTGAACCCTTCCACTTGGAGGGTCTCAGAAGTCTTGTGAGCTGATTCTAGCAGTAGGGAAAAAGCTCAAGGTCCATGCTCTCTTCAGGATGGAGTTAACACCAACATTTTCTCTACTGGCAAAGCCAGTTTAAGAAGGTATATCTGGTGTTGCTGCCTGCTCTCGGGCTGTAGCTCCCTACCTTCTCCTTGTGCTGCTGCTATTGTTTGAAGAGAGACTTTAAAGTGGGTCACTGAAACAATTCCAGTTTAAAAGTTTTTCTCCTAGCTCAGGTCATTCCAGTGACCCCATTTACCAAGCTCCCCTCCCACTGAAGAGTTGTGCTGGCATGGCACTGCAACGGCAGCACCAGAGGCAGAGGGCTGGGGATGGGTGGGGAGAGCGAACGCTGCGGTGCCTATTGAAGCAAGTGTTCATGTAACCAGGCTCTGAATGCAGCTTTCCCAGGGGAAGGGTGGGAGAGGCAGGAGAGGCGAGGTCAGAGCAGTGCGTGAGAGCATAGGAAGGAGAGGGGATTAGAGTTGTACGGCAGGGGATCTATACCAAGCCTTTGGTCTTGTCCCCACCCAAGCTTCTCCATTTCTGTCCTCCTTCACAAAGCTATCCCTTGAGATGTTACCTTCCCTTGCGTCCCATAAGCCCTGGGAATGAACTTGTTTGATTATCCCTGTGCCAAAAGGGCATCCTGATGCACTTTCCCGACACAATGTACCGACATGCTGCTTAAACGAGGCAAACGCGATCCTTCCGGGTATGCGTACACCTTTCATCATCCCAAAGCAGCTTTGCCAATTCACTCCAACAAAAATCCCTCCATTGTGAGTAGAGTTGTGTTAAAAACTAGCAGCCCCTGAAGGGCATGTGAACAAATGCTACAGTTCACACCTGTAACATAGTGTAAGTCATGCCATGCTTTCTTAGTTTTCTTCATGACTCCTTATTATGGCACCTTAGTGTTGAACTGCTTATAGTAACTTGCTTCTGCTACAGGGCGGGAGGTATGTAAAGCTGCCCTTGTGTTTCTGAGGGCAGTTGCAACCCAAATCTGAGCTTTTCTGGAAAAGGGGACTTTCTCTAGAATCAGTGTCCTCTTCCTTCAGAACTGGCAGGTCTTTCTCTCATCTTTGACACTTCAGAGTTCTTTTTCCCTCTGCCTTCCCCAGGCCCATTTATATCACTGACATTTTCACTTATTGCTTTAGTGGCTCCTCCAGTGGCCCACCCCTCATTCTGCAAATCAGTCAGGGCTTGGTTTCTAGTTCCATGGCTCTTCTGCTGGCTGGACTTCAATGAATTTTTGGGTTAAATATCTGCAGTGATGTCCTGTAAATTTCCGATAAAAAGACATAAGTGTAAAAACCTGACTGACCCTTTTGTATTGCCTCCAGGTTGTAATGAGGGAAAACTGAGAGTTTGAGCTTATAACTAGCACAGTATTTACTAATGCAATATATAAACAAGTGAGGGAGGAATTTGGTAGAGGAGGAGCGGAGATGTGTGTGTCCCTCTGGCTCAGGTTGATAGCACCAGTTCAAGTAGCAGCAGCCAGATCAAACCAGAATATGCTAAGCCTCCCTAAGCACCAGTTACCCTAAAGATGTATTTTTAAATTATTCTGTTATATCTTTCCTCAAAGCCTTTAGTTCCAAAGTTGCGTAAAGGGAGGCTTTGTGGTTTTTCTCCCCTGACAAATCCTTTAAATGCTTTGATAAGAGAGGAAGAGGAAGTAGCAATTGCTACAATGCATACATGTGTTTACAGTGCTATATTGTTTAAGAAGATCTGTGTGAATTCTGGTTTTGGTATAGATGAACTCAACCTCCGAGCATCTGTGTCAAGAGGCTGTACACCTGGTTGCAGCTCCCAGCCTAGGGCTTTAGGGAAGGTCTGTCTGGTGCAGAAAAAGTCCATGACCCTCCTTCATACCACCCTGGTAGCAAACTGGAACCTGGGCTGTGTCCAATATGTTCAGTCCTTGAGCACTTCTGGAAAAGAAATACAGCTTTGATGTATTATGTAAACAAGCAAAAAGGTGTTTGCACACTTCTTTGTGGAGAAACAATTGAGCTGTAACTGATGCTGCTTGCACAGTGTGTTTCTTCAGCCAGAAACTTGCCTGGAGCCAGCAGTGACTTTGCAGGTTTCCCATGCCCAGGCACTGTCAGTCGGTGCTGGCTGTGAAGGAGCCTGGCTACGCTGGAGCCAAGTGTCCAAACTTCTGGTCCGGATGTGAGATCAGGTGCCTGACATCCCTGCTGAATGCTTCCCTTTCACAGAGCCATCAGGGTGGCCCTGGAATCCTCCCACTGTGCCACAGTGTGACTGCCAAAGCTGGTGAGAGCAAGCCAGCTCACCTTTCTGCCTGGCTTGATGAAAACAGTCCTGGCTGCTCAGACTTGATGTACACTCCTGATGTGCAGAACCCAGGCCAAGTCCAAGACTCACAGTATCTTCATCATGTGCACCTGAATAAAGCAATCTGTACCTGAATACTGACTTCTGAGTGTGCAACAGAAACTTACAGATTTGCAGTGAGAGTAGGCAAAGTACTTCTGAAAGAAATTTAAGAAAAATCTAGAATTTTGAGAAAAAAATCAAAGATTAGACCATAGCATCAAAAAGACACTAATGGAAAAATCTCATATGTGGACTTGAAGAAAAAGCAGGACGCATTTAAATGTATCAAGACCACAGGGGTATAAGAGTGGTTCAGACATGAAGCTGGGAAAAGGTGATTAAACTGTCAGTTATGATGAGTAAAGGCAGAACCATAAATGGTTAAGTATTTGTTTCAATTTTGGGTATAAAGATAGAATGAGGTCGTCCCATTTTACAACAATGATGAAATACTTTGTGTATTTTTATTACTAATTGTGAGGAATGTTAAATGACAATTACATGCCTTTTTAAAATCAGTAAGCACTGAAGAGTATTTAAAGAGTTAAATAAAGAATAGAATTCTTTTTGTTATTACTGTTTGCTTTTTAACCCTTTTTGGAATGTTGGCTAGAATATCAAATGTTGTACCATTTCTGGAGAAATATGGGAGATGACAAAGAGGTGGCTGTAAGTTGATTAGCTCAGTTTTGCAGGAAAAATCCTGATAAGTTAGGTATGGGACAGAGCTAGGATGGCAGCATAATTGATAGGCATTATCTTGGGTTTTGTGGAAGTTAAATCTTGTCATGTAGAGTATATATTTTTTTAGATCAACTAGAAGCTTGATTGATAAAGCTAACTTTTTAACGAAAGGCATTAGTTATTTGTCTCTGTCTTTTATATTCTGATTCTACACAACACCATTGTAGACATATCCTTTTTAGGAGTGGGATATGTCACACAGCTTTAAAAGTTACTGTCAGAGTTGAGAATTAATCCTCTAGTGAAACTTCTAGTGTAATCCTGCTGGCAGGTGTTCTCACCAGTTAAAACCAATCTGTAGGAAATGTAAAATTACACTAGGAAGATTTGCCAGAGCCAAAGACTGGGAAAGTAAGGAGTAGGAGGGCCAGGTCAGTCTAGACCTTTTTGTAGGGCCCTTCTCTGAACAGTCTTTTACTGGAGACAAATCAAAAGTCAGGTATCTCAGAGGTGACAATCCAAATCGTGCTTATGATATGAGGATTATATTCTGCCAGCCAGTGACTATAAAAAGAGCATTGGAATGATATACATAAAATCTCTGTATAAAAAGGGCCCCTGCCTTGAACAGCATTAGCTCCGCATGCTGGTCTTCTGGAGTCAGTGCTTCAGAGACCTGGGGAGAAGTTGAAAATGGTTCAGAGAGGTACTGCACATGTGACTCAAGATCTAGGAGAGCTGCCATACCATAAGAGATGTGATGAGCTCAGTCTGGTTTGTATGGTCAGGAGAAAATTAAGACTGGGCTTCAGTCAGTCTACAAGTACTGTGTGGGAACAGGGCCATGAAGAGAGGCCACTGGAACATCTCTGACTGGTGGAACTGGTTCTTTTATCTCATGTGTCCTGGCTCATGCTCACCAGTCTGACCCATGACTGATTATCCACCTAGAAGCAGATGTTTACACACAGTGGTTTGTCAGTAAGTGGATCACATGGAGATGTGGAAGGGACTACTGACAGTAGATGGTGCTTTAATTTAGCAGAAAAGGGAAGAATGCGATTAAGTGATTTGAGGCTGAAACTAACACATCTGTGTTCAAAATTGGTAGGAGCTAGCATCCTCACAGTAAGTGGGAAAGGAATAAAGGGGATTGTCTATTGCTTACAGCCTTTGGATTTCAGCATTATATTTGTCTTCAGAATGTAAAATTAAGAAAAGTCATGGCTCAGAGACAACTGGGTAGAGAAATTACAGAATTTCACCCAGCAGGCTGTTGTTTAGGAGATCAAATTTTCTTATTGTAGTCACCAAAAGAGCTTATTCCCATCTGAAATTCACTTGGCCAGAACTGAGCTATGTCTTTTTCCCTCTTGCAGCACCTTTTCCTTAAAGATTTTGACAAAACTGTTACCATCTTTGTCACTCAGTTGGGTTTATGTGAGGCTGACTCTTTCCCTTCCCCGAACCAGATCTTGTCTCTGCTTTCTCCTTGTTGCCAAAACTGGGTTTTATTTCTGTGCCATTGCCTATAAAGTTCTTGCTCTGTTGTGATTTGTTTATCACAAGCAACCACACTTCTTCGGCCCTTAGGGACATGAGCACTGGGCTAATATGTCCGTCTTCCTGAGGAGGCTATTTCTTTTGGAAAAGCTGGCATCCATAGCAAAACTTTATCTGGGCTGGGGAAGCTATTCCTGAGAAATTCTTGGTGCTGTTAACTCTGTGCATATCTCCAGCTCGCGCCTCTGTCATCAGGGTAACCCTCAGTGGTTTAGCTGAGTTTTTAAGTGCGCTCCAGCCCCGCTCTACAAAGACAGAGCCCACATAAGTAGAGCTTTCCTCACACTGGCTCTTTAGACTGATCACAGTGAGGACAGTCTAGAAGAGACAAGTCGGCTGTGCCTGGGACTAAGAAGGGCGCCTAGCCCAGAGATCTGCTCCAAACAACTGATTGCCTTGGACCTTTTCCGAAAAAGGCTCTGCAGACACGTATTCCTTCAGTGAACTACCAGAGATGGAGGCACACTGCCAGAAGAGCCAGCTGCGTTTGGAATTAGATGGCTGGAAAGAAGTCCTCTCTCTGTCTTCAAAACGAAATCACTTTTAAACATCTGCTGCAGAGAGTTCTCGTGACTTGTGGTTCCACGAGAAACTGTTCTCTTCCTTTTCTTTCCTGTTTCTTTGTTAATTAAGGTTATTTTCCTTTCCCTTCCTCACCCATTGTGTCTCCATATATGTTTCCTACTGGACAGGAATGAGGGAGGATCCTTTTTCTATCCATTTAGTGGTTTTCTGTCTCTTAAAGTCTTAAGATAACTGTAGCAATTTTGCACTCAGCAAGGTGAGCACACCCCAGATAACCTGGCAAGATCTGCTTGCACTCAGAAAATTGCTTGAAGAAAGGACTTCCTCACTAAGCCTTTGGTTTATTGTTATTTCAGTGCTAAATGAATAATGAGAAGGTTTAAGTAAACAGATGGGTTTGATTCAAGCCCATTATACCAGGGGTGTGGGGGGAGAGGAGCTGCTTGTCCTGACAGCTCATCTCATTAGGCCACACGTGGTGTGAGGTATTGAAAGCAGTTTATCACATGTAATGCCTGGGCATGATGGGGTGAGCTGAGGATCAAGTGTATCTCTGCCCTCCCCTTAATTCTTAATATTCCAAAAGGATTCCCGTAGTTCTCAGGTGCAAACTAAATATGTGCAGCTTGGTGCGTTTGAAGTTACATTACAAAAATCACTTCTTTCCTCTGTTTCTTCCACAGTCTCAGCTGCCGGCGATGTATTATTGTGGGAAATGGTGGAGTACTTGCAAATAAGTCGTTGGGGTTAAAAATTGATGACTATGATGTTGTTGTCAGGTGAGTCTCTGGCATCACAGTTTTCATGTTATATGTTCAGTTTTTGTATCAGTTCACATGCCATGCAGGCAGACATTAAACCTACAGTAGTGTTGATATCCATTTGTATGGAAGTATTAACTACTATGGAGGGGAAAAAAATGAGCTTATAAATGTTTATTATAAATTATGATCATATCAAAGGGTAAAGGCACTCCTCATGCATTCCATTTTCCACAGCTGTTTGGGAATGTGGTATCCCCTGTGGTTGCCCTTGAGCCTTCTTTTCATAGCTCCTTTCTAAAAGCTGATGCTTTTGTGACACCCTTAGGTGGTGAAGCAGTAAAATGTACTGTTAGATCTGCTCCCAGATATATCCTCTAGGTAGCACAGGGAAGTATTATTGGTCATACATGTGTATCATTCCCCGGGACCTACACTTCACAGTTAGGATGGGAAGAACTAAGAATGGTGCAGCATAGAGCCTTAGGAAGCAGTAAGTCTCCATGAGTGAGGACCCATTAATGAAAAACAACTGTAGGTGCACTCTGGAAACTCAGAATACTTTGCCTCTGTTTCACTACGGATCATGATGTTAAATAAGGGAGCAGAGGCAGAGTAGCACAGGAAAGGACCACAGAGTTAGGACTTCTTGGTTTTGCTGAGGACCCAGGTCATCGCCATCTCGGAATGCTTGAAAAACGTGCTGATATGTGAAATCACAGGTCCAGTCATAACTCTTAGTAATAAATCTGTCAAGTCAGGGAGGTGTTCTGGGTGACTAGAGATTAACAAACATAATAACTGTACTAATGGAGAGTGAGAGAGAAAGTGTGTGTAGGAGGGATGGAGGACATGCTTTAGGGAGCTACAGACCCATTAGTCTGACTTGAAAAATATGCAGAGCTTTATAGCAGGTTCTGAATTGTGAGTAATAAAATATTACGATGGTAAGTAGGAAAAGTAGGATAAAGCACAGTATAAGGTTTTATAAAGACTAGTTTCGTATAGTCTAAGTTAGCAATTTTTTCTTTAGTAAGATAACTAATTTTATATTAAAGGGAATGTAGCCAATATCATCTCTCTGAACTTTAGTCAACCATGAGATGTGGTGGCAAATAGCAAATTCTTAGCTAAGGTGGAAGAAAGAAAGGGATTAGTAAAAGAATTTAAGGCATGGTGAAAGTATTACTTAGCACGGTCTCCTTTCTCTCCCATGTGCTAGTAATGGGCACACGAGGAAAGGATAGAACATACACAGAGTAATAAATACCCTCCAACTCTGGACAAAAAAGCCAAGATTCCTTTCAGTCCTTTGTTCCTGTGAATGGTTCCCTGCTTCCTCAGAAGTGCTCTGGACACAGGGATGACTGTTCAGAACAGGATAAAGCTTTTACAGCCCTTCTAGTTTATCCCACTACCAGCTGTTAGCAAAGAGCTCTTACTACTCATCATAGTCTGGTGACTTGCAGTTATTTGAACTGAATTAAAATTCAGTTATAGGCTTTTCTTGTGCTCAGACTGTTCAAAAAGTAGCAAGAGAACAGTTTCAATCCATCTGGAATAAGCCACCCACTAAGATTTATATCAGAAAGTCCACTATTTAATTTCCAAATAAAAAGTTCAACCTTTTCTCTCCAAATCAGTAAATCTAAGTCAGTTTGCAAGCTGAGAGGATAAGAGGGCAGCTAAGCACCTGTGCTGTTTGTGAGATGGATAAAGGAGAGAAAACTCAGCTATAAAGGTTAAATGAAGCCAGGTGCTTGAGTGTGGGACTGAGGAGGTGAGATCAGACTTCTTAAATACATCCAACTGCTTCCGTTGCTCCTGTGGAAGACCCTTGTATTATAGCATCCTTTTTCATGGGTTCCAAAACTCCTTTGAAGGATCAGATTTGCGACCTAGGAGGTGAATTTTAAGGGGAAAAGTACATTTGTGGACACAGGAGAAGTGTTCCAGCAGTACATGGAGTTTTTTTATGCCTTGCGTAGAGGCATTTTTGATCCATGTGAGGATCGCTGATTGCACAAAAGTTTGATCTTGTGGTGAAGAGAGTCAGATCAGCTTTATCAGTTCTAAACCAGTGTGGACTGGGTTAGTTACTGTTTTTCTTTAACTGTATATTATCAGATTTCAGTTCAGACATTATTCCCAGCTGTCACACTGTTTACCTGGCAGGAGCTTCTTGCAGCAGTCAGTCATCAGTGCTCTAAAATGTCTTCTTAGAATAGATTGCAGACAGGGGAAAAACAAGTGTCTATCAGAAATTCCTGGTTAGAGTGAGATGGATATTCACCTGATGATGATACTTTAGTGATATTTGAGAGTGGCTTCATGATGCCAAGATTAGGAGTCAGTGTCTCTAAACTCCCTGTGTTGTCAGTGAACACACAGAGGAAAACTCTGAAACTTCTTATGGAGAAAACTGTCTGTCCATGGGCAGTACAGGGATGCCTGGCATCCAACTGAGGTTTTCTAAGATTTAGCCGTGTTTATAACCACCAGCATGTCCTGACTGAGAAGGGTTCAAGCTGTGTAGTATACACCTTGGTGAACACAGGTTGTGGCTGCCAGAACATTTCCTGCTCCATTGCCAGCACTGCCCCTGGGGCACTGACCGTGGGGCTGAGTGTGCTGGTTAGCAGGACTGCATCACTGTGACTCCGTCAGCAACTCACACTCTGGCCCTTTGCTGGAGACCTGAGTTCATTTCACTCGGGGAAATGGTTTGTTTTGTTTCCGGTCTAGATATAAAGTAGGGGTCCCGAGTTTTGGAAGCTTTAACAAGGTAAGCAGCTGAGGGTGGGGAAAACCCTGACAAAGAGCTATGCACTGATATTTGAAATGACTGCAGATGCTAAACTTCCCCTCAACTGCAAGAAGACAGATGAAAATATGTATAGCTAGCTTTCTTTACATAGTACTTTGTTGTATTTATCTCTGTTACCTTCAGAGCCACATGCTTTTACATTATATAGGGTCATCTACCCCAAAGAGACACAACGCCTGGAAATGTAAATAATGCCCATAGCAAAAGTGAGTGATGTGTGAACACGCCATCAGCAGCGGAGGAAAAAGCAAGGGCTCAGGCTGCCTGGGAGCACTGTTTTTGCAGGCAGTCAGGTCTAGATACCTAAAAGTCAGGGTACAAAGCGAGGGTTTATAAACCATGAAGAAAGGTTTAAACTTCTGTATAAATTGTGGCGGTGCCGATTCTTAAGTTGTTTACCCTTTAATATTTTATTCCTAATGATGAAGTAAGAATTTTTACTAAAAATACATAGAAATTTATTCTCCTTAATTCTGAATAGAATTTCAGATTGTATACAGGGATCTTCTTTTACTTTCCCACCTAAAATGCTTACCCAGGCTGAAAAAGACAAATCCAGATCCTCATTAACATTCCTACAGAGCAAAATTTGCAGTCCATAAGCACTTTCCAGTATATTGAACTACCCCAAGTCAAGAAGGCTGCAATAATTCAAGCAGGCAATGCTGTTCCATCAGGGGCTGCTGTTTGATGTCAGCAAGATTTGTATTCCAAGTTACTTGAAATTTCCTCAGCTTTGGGTTTCTAGTTTTGAATAGAAGTTCTGAATAACTTTAATGTCATGAAAGTAATCATTACTGTTAACGCCAGAGCAGTTTGGCTTTTGAAGGGAAGAAGCTTTGTCCCTGAGGGGCATTTTGACAAAAGCACAGCTAAATACAGAAATCAGCATACCCAAGAGCAAAGCTGTGTGTCTGCTTGGGTGTTTTCAGAGTGGGATGGACTTCCACAGCAGAAACTCCTCCAAGTCAGAGAGGTCACAGTGCTGCTGAGCCTTACCCCAGCTGCACAGCCCAACCTCTTCCTTTGTGCTGGCATTGCAGGGCAGCCCGCCTTCTGGATGGGCAAATTTGGGGAATTAAAACAGGTGGAGATTTTTCCTTTGTTGTTTTTTTTTTTTTGATCTTTTTTTTTTTTTTAATTATTAGCTGGCTTAGTTCCCTAAACAATCTCACTGCAGATAAGATGAGCAGTGTAAGCTTTGGACTGGGGTTGGAGCATGAGTCCAGTTTCAGTTTGCTTAAACTGCCGTGGAACTGCATGCTCTATTTCAGCACAGTCTTGCAGAATCCAAGTAAGATATCCCAGGAGGAATGGGATATTAAAATATTAATGCTTGGTTTGGAACTCCAAATTTGCAAGGACAATATTTTTAAGTTTTATTCTCCAAAGCTTCCAACCCAATTTAAATCACAAGAGTAGATATGTAGAGATGGCTTGCATTATATTCAGTGAAATAATTGGAATAGCTTCTAATTAAACCATTGTCCCTTGGTATAAAGCTTCATATATGTTTGTGATGAAGAACTGCAAGAGTTAACGTTTGCTGCTGTAACAGCTGCGAACAGGGAGCTCTTGCCCAGCAGTGACTGCTGTATCATCAACATGCACCAGTGTAAGTGGGAATCCATGACAGCATTTTCTCTGGTTGCCTTGCAGACTGAACTCAGCTCCAGTGAAGGGCTTTGAAAAAGATGTGGGTGGCAAGACAACTCTCCGGATCACATATCCTGAAGGTGCAATCCAGAAAATGGAGCAGTATGAGAAGGATTCCCTGTTTGTTCTGGCAGGATTCAAATGGCAGGATTTCAAGTGGCTGAAATACATTGTTTACAAGGAGAAAGTGGTAAGAACACCGTCAGCTGACATTGTGATGGTCAACTAATTAGAAACGGTGGGCAGATGTGATATCACCATCATATTTGCCACATTTTGGTCTGAGGAGAGTTCCTCTCTGTGTCCTGCTACATTTAAGTGAAAGATTTTTTTACCTCCATGGACTTCAACTTTAATTAAACATGTTTTACAAAGACATCTTTCTGTAACCTGACCTTGCATCACACTTCTGCCTCAAGAATAGAGGCTTTCTATTCAAGATTATGTTAGTGTGTACTATGAACAGTAGTAATATTTATTTATTTTAAATAATACATAAAAGGAACAGCTTTTGCATGGATTTTATGAACTCTTAGGTCTTAAGAGCAGAGGAAGGAAAAGAACCAATGGCAAGGGGAAGAAATGGGAGTCTGGGGATCAGGATGTGATGGCACAGGAAGGGAGGAGGAGACAGCAGCAGCACAACTTGTTGAAAAGGCTGCAATCCACAGACTTAGTATGACCTCCTGAATAGCACAAGCCATTATATTTTGCTCAGTTATTGCTGTACTGAGATTCATGATTTGTGTTTGGCTAAATTATCACCCAGAAGAACAGTATCAAGTCTAACTTTAAAACACGGAAATGGTGAATCCACTGCTTTCTCCACGTAATTATTTTGTCCCAATCAGTTGCATTAGTGCCTTTCTGAAGTACCACGGACCTGTTACTAGTCAGGGTTGTTCTCTGTAATTCGCCCAGTCCTAAATGGAATCAGGTTGTAATCAATGACTTCTCATTCAGTGGATGGTTTGTCTTTATCTGTTGTCATGAAATCCAGAATAAATGCCCTCTATCTGGATATGGTTCTTGTTTTACAAATCTTATATATCTGTTTTCAAATATCCTTTAATTATTTTTCAGCAAATAACCAGACAAATGGATTAATGTTCAGAGGATGGGGTATTATATCATGTGTTTAGAGACACAGAGAGGTGGGCAACTCATCATATACAGAATGAAACAGCCTGGGAATATAATTGTATATGGTTGTTACATAGATGGCCTTAAGGGCTCATACTTTGCTCATTTCTCACACTGGCACAACCTTCCAATTATTTTCTTGGTACCAGATGGATGAAGTTACCTGTCAGCCTCTGGGCAAGCACAAGTGGGCTTTCATAACATGAATAAACGAGTCAAAAGTAATCTTCTTTGGTTTATGTCACACTCTTGTTCTTCATTCTGGGCAAGGGAAATCCCTGGCAGTGTCAGTGCCCTGCAACCTGACTGCAGTTGTAGGGACTCTTAGTGTTTAGCTTGAAGTTCAAAGGATGGATTGGATTACTTCAAAACAAATTGAATTTCCACCTGATGCTTGCAGTCATGTGGTCATCACTAGATTCTAATGTGATATCCCCCTGCTCTTGATAGGATGCAGCAAATAGTTTGTTAAAACTTGCTGAAAGACTGGGGAGAGCGATTGCAGTAATCTTAACTGAGTGCTTCAGTGCCCAGCTTGGCAGAGAGCAGAAAGAACTTGAGCTTCTTGCATTGCATGTTACTTCAGCGCTCTTGTGGCTGGCTCCTTATCCTTCAAATCTTTGGAATAAGCACTTCATTTTTTTCAGTTCTTGTAGGTGATGTTTTCCAGATCTCTCTAATTCCTGTTGCTCTTTTGAATGCCTGCAGTTGATTCATCTTTTTCTTAAAGAGCAGTGCCCAAAAATATACAGAATACAGCAAATAAAGAGGAGCAAACAGCTACTTCACTAGCCTCACAGTTCTCATTCTTTATTCATCCACTGTTTTGACCACCTTTTCCATAGTGACATGGGACTGAAGGTGAGCATCCAGTTCCTTGAGACTCCAGGTCTCAGGAAGAGCTGAAGAGCAGCTACCTTCCCAGCTCCACACCTTGTGCTTGTGCCGTTGGCTCTTCCTGGCAGTGAGCAGCACTGTACACTTGTCCCTACTGATGCTTTCTTCCAGAGCTCTCCTCCAATTTGCCAAGGTTTTTTGGCAGAACTTTCCAGCATACCTGCCATTCTTTCCAGATTCATTTCCTCTGCAATTTAATAAACATACTTTTTACTCCATCATCCAGGTAGATAATGAAAACACTAAACAAAGTTGGTTCCTAGGCAGACCCCAAACTAATAACATCCTTCTATTTCTATAGTGAGCCCACTGAGAACTCCTCCTGGATAGTTTTTTGGCCACTTCTGAACTTGTATCACAGTAGTATCATTAATAACATTTTTTTGGCATGTTTGTGAAAGTGGTATGTCAGAAGCTTTACTGAATTCCTGTTCATGTGTTGCTTCTCCCTGATACTTTTCTTCCTATATAAATACTTCTTTCTTTTCAATAATGATTCACTCTTGATAAATCCACCTGTGTTGCTACTCAGTCTTTGTTATTTTTTTTCAGGTGCTTACAAATAATTTATCCTGATATTCTGAAAATCGAAACCATAAATCAACTCTCTTCCCTTTTTTTGCCTTCATAAGGCTAGGCACTACTATTGTCCATTTTTTAATCCTTTGACACCCTACCTGTTCTACACAAGTTCCCAACAGGACTTGTTGCTGGTTTTTGAGGCTGCTGAGCCAGTTCATTGAATACTTTAGGATGCAGTCCAGGTGACTGGAAAACATCTGATTTGTCCTCTCTAGTCTGATCTCTCTCTATTTGAGGCTGAGATCTTGCTGTCACTGGCTCTAGCTGCAAGCAGATGGCTAGCACAGCTGCGTTTTCTAGTGGAAACTGATGCAAAAAGTGCTGTCTCTTAGCTAGAAGAAATGACCTGATGGAGAACTAACAGTGCTCTGGGAATAAGACGTAGGCGTCTGTTTGTTCTGGTAGTGAGTGTTAGTATTTTTATCAGCGTGTGGTAAGTTCAAAATGACAAATGCCTGCCCAGTGCTCTCTGTGGAGAGTTTCTGTTTCTCTCTCAGCTGATTTTTCAGAGAAAAGGGAGTTTCTTCCTTTCCTTTCCTGGATTCATCTAGAGGCACCTGCTTGACCTAGGAGCTCTGTATACCACTGTTGCTTATTCCTTATTTGACATTAGGCCTGTCCCTGTACGAGACTTCATACCCGCTGCAAACCAGTAGTTACAGTCAGGAGTCTGACCTCAGGACAGAGATAAGGGAAATGGAAGCATCATGCTAAAGAACATGACTGCTGTGGAAGTGGACTCATTCCTCAAAAAAACAGGTCAAACTCTGCCCTCTGATGTTTCCTTTGCCTCTGAATGTTGGTGGCAACTGCATGTGTCCATGGCAGTGTCACAGGTGGGATATGAGACTTTCTGAGTTCCTTCAGACACCAGACCTGGAGCTGCTTGTACCTTCTTAAGCAGAGATTCTGTGCCAGGTACTAGAATCCTTGCTTAGTCATCTCTCGAGTAAGTGAATTCAAAGGGAGTTTATCTGAGAAAGAGTAAAGGAAAGGTAAATGACTATTGCTGGGGTCAGTGGTCAGATAAGCTTATTCTGCCTGCAGCTGGGAGGGATTTGCTCTGTGTTATGTTAGTCTTTTGGCAGCACTTGCATACTGAGGAAAGGATAAGTGCTTTGCAGAGAGGAGGATTTTCAGGAGATGTTACAAGGAAAAAGAATCAGTGTGATGCAGAAGCAGCAGCAGAACGGTAAGGCAGAGGATTTGATGTGTTACATTCAGTCTGGTGCAACAGCCTCCCGGAGATCTGTGTGATACCTCAGTGCCCTGAGAGGCTCGATACCCAGAAAGAGGGACAGTGGAATATGGACCAAAGAAAAAGTAAAATCTTGGCTGCTTTTTATTTCAAACTAAAACAGAAATATCTGGAAGCAGATAAAACTTCAGATAAAAGATGAATGTAGAAAAAGGACGGGTTTGGATAAGTGTTCAACATCAGCAGCAAAACAAAGGTAGTCCCTATCATAAATTTCTGGAAGAGCTGGCACTCAAAATTGCAAGTCTTGTAGCAAGTTAGAGAAGTCCTGTATCACTGGAGAATACAGATCTGTCTTTAAGAAGGGGAAAAGTGGGTGAATCTGAGCCACTAAAACCCTGGTAATCTGATTTCAGCCATTTGACAAGCATTAGAATAAACTGAAGGAGAAAAGAATTGCACTTGTTGCAAGTAAATGGGGGAAGAGGAGTGTGGGATGGAGAAAGGTGGCATGGTTAGCAGAGTGAGGTATTGCACTATGCTGACCTGGTATGTCATTGTACAAGTGGAGAGGAAGTGGGTTGGAGTCCCACAGCCTCCAGTTGCATGATTCCATGATTACTGCAGAAGGGTCACAGATGTGAGTTGTTCGTGCATCTGTGGTGACCGGTCTGACAGTGCTGACTCACAGTCACTGCTGCAAGAGCCTGCTGACACTTCCAGGCACCCCTCCTCTGATGAAATGGCTGCTGCTAGTGCATCCCCAGAGGTGGATTGCTGATGGACGGTCACTCAGAACAGTTACACTCTCTCCTGGTCTGCTTTTTTTGCCGAGACATTACCCATATGTATTGTGATCCACCCTGCCTGCTTCCCACTATTGTACTGTCCTGCATCACCACGGGTCTCCCAGTAACAGAAGCTCTTCCTGAATACATAAAGTACCAGACGCAGTTATAGGGGAAGGGAGGTTTGGCCATGTACTGCTCTATTAAAATAATGGTCAAAAGATGAAGGCTTCTCTATTACATGGAGAGTAGATGCTTCCCGAAACAACCAGAGGAATTTACAAGCGCTAGTTATGCAAATCAGCCGTCACAGCCTGGCGCTGAGGCTGATTCCAGGGTGGTTTTTGCCTGTCATTAGTGAATCAGGAGGAGCTCTCTTGCTTGCTAGGGCTCACTTCGCTGAACATCTGGCACATGGTGGTAAAGCAGCCAAGTGAGGGCAAAGGTTTCGCTAGAAATTGGCAGCTCGCAAGCTTCCTTCTCATGTAGTAATGAGCCTGCGGATGCTTCCAGCAGGAATCTCTGCAGCCTTTGCCAGGAGTCACTTGTGCAGTAAGTGCCTGCGGCACCTTGAAGCTCTCTTTTCATAGCGAAAGTCGGAGGAGCGAGTGAGCACCTGCCTGCAAGCGAGGCCAAGTTCGGTTGTGTGTCCCTTGCAGGGGCATGCCTCTGACAACTTGTACACAGCAGTGATGCCATCTGAAAAGCAGTTGTCCTCCAGCAGATGTTGAGACTCCAACAGCGGGCACGTCATAACCCCTCCTCCTTTGTCACAGCATGTGACTGCTGCTTGTGGAGATCTGGTGGATGTGACAGCAGTGGCGAATTTTTTTAACCGCTTATTTGGGCTTACATTTCTGCCTTAAGTCAACAGGTTACTTCTAATCCTCCTAAAATGTGTGTTATGATACTGTCCTGCCTTGATCAGCCTGTGTGAGTGTGCTAGAGCCAAGGCCAGACTGCTGCCAGAGCCCTCACTGTCTGCTGAGCTTTTGTTTAGAGCCTCTCTTCTTCCATTAGTTAATGGCCTCATCATGCTATGTGTTTGCTAGGGCAGACTGTGAACATCACTGCCCTGTAGTACATTGTGCATTCCTCAGATACTGAAATAGCATTGCCTGTGGGCTGTTTTGCATCCCTGAAAAAAACCTGAGGAGCCACCATGCTCTTCCTGTTGGCTTGAGGGAAATAGTGAGTCTGTGAATTTATTCTTGCTGTCCAACCCCAAGTAAAGCTTCATTGAGCCCAGCACTTGAGCAGGCAGTTTCTCTGTGTCTGGGCTAGGGAGGGAGAGCCTGCTTTTTTTAATACTGTCACCTGCCTTTGGTGACAAATGGAGTGGCCACTGCCACTGGCAGTTTCACGCCAGAGTCTGCCTCTGGATTGCAAATATTTTCTTTCCCTTTCTTCCTCTTTGGGGCTTGTTGGTCTTTTCAGTTTTTAAAGGACTGCAAGAAAGACTCTTCATCTGATTTTGGTGGAGCTGTAAATCCACTACTAGTTGTCTTAATGTGTTATGAATGTGAAGCTTGGTTACAGATTTGTGACACCTGTGCTGAGGCAGAGCTCTAGCCCATCTGCTTAGAGATACACCTGGGTAGGCATTGCCTTGTGTCCTCTGCTCTCCTTGGATTCATGTGGAAGGGGACAGAAACTGGACTTGCTGCTCCACCATAAATGAGAAGAAGCTTCTGAATTGTCAAGTCAGCTTAAGGGTTGTTCCATTTCTTTCAAAAATTTGAGTTTTCACCTAAATAGCCATTTATAACTAATCCCTTCAGAAGTGTAATATAGGAAGTCATGGCCAGTGAGTAAGGCAACCAACATGCATAAAGGACATGATGAGGCTTGCACTAGGGACAAGGCAAGAAAACCTTTTCAGTGGTGATTGTCCCGTGGTCCTAGCAGATGGTACAAAAGGCCATTTCTACTCACAGAGTGTGAGGGGATTTTAGGAGGAACTGAGAGCAGAGAATAACTTATCTCATCATCAGGATGGTTCAGTGCCACGGTCAAGGCAACTGAACCATCACTAAATCTTGAAGCAGAGGAAATTCCTTGTAATTAAGTGAAAACATGAGGCATAGTCTTCTGGCTCCTACCAAGTCTCTGACTGAGAAAAAGAGTTGGGAGAGTCTACGTGATACATTCTGTAGAAAATATTCTGTTTTCCTTTGATGGAAAGTAGCTGGGAGTTAGTTTGTCTTTCTGGGATGATTCCTGGATGATTTTAGGTTTTGTTCTCTCTTTCTGGCTGTGCAGAAGTCTAGTCCATACTGCCTGAGCGGTTGTGCTTCCACAGTCAGGACCTGCTCCCTCAGTGCCATGCATTGGTGGGAATGGCCCAATTGAACCAAGTAAGACATCCATATGAAAAAAATAAATTCTTCTCTGTGACTGACCTAGGAGAGCCATTTGCAGAAGACACAAGGAGAGGTATTAACACTGGTGCCCTATGAGAGAAGGTGAGCCAGTTTTTTTCCAGTCATGGTTGAAGAGAGGCTGGAAAATACATAGGTATGCTATATAAAACCTTGTCCCTGCTGACCAGAAGAGGGAGAAGACCTTAGTTCTGTACTGTATAGTTTTAACAAGCTTTCAGCTAGCACTGTGATGAGGACCATACAGGAACCTCAGTAGACAAATGACCCAGTTTGCAACATGGGCCTTAGGGGAGACTCCCTGGCCAGATTCCCAAAGGAAAGTTGTTGGTATAAAAAGTGCAGGCTGGAGCTTGCCCTTCATACATACCTGCATGCAACAGCGTAATAAGATTAGGCAGGTCGCTACATAGCTGAGAGCTGTTCCCACCCAGGCATACTTAGTGTGTCTGTAAGTACACCGTCAAGCACCAGTTGGTGACAGGGGCTGCTCTGATGCAGTTGCAGTGTGCCTTCATAGCATCTCATGTTATCAGATGGATGCATGCTAGACAATAAAACTTGTCCACCCGGATTGTATAGTCATCAATATCCACAAGTCTGGAGCCACATTCACCTAAGCTTCTGGGGCAGATGAAGAAAATAGAAAATAGCCATATGTACACTATTTTCTGGATGAAATAATTGCAGGTATCAAAAGTTTGTGAAGTATCTATATTTGTAGGAATAACATAATTGATTACCCCAACTTTAGACAGTTTCTCCTTAAAATTCAAATAAAAATTGTTGGTGTGCCTGCCCTTCCAGTCTTTCCCACACCATGCTTGGGTTTTGTCCTTTTTTTTGTCCCTTGCTTTGCTTTCTGTTACCTAACTCCAATCTTCCTTGCACTATACTTCCTATTAAAAGATGAGAAGCCTTTACTCATGCTAGGCTTTGGTAGTCCTTAAACAACCTTTATCCCATATCTGCCAAGACAGCATCATCTTCACTTCTGGCTCAGTAATCGTAGGTGTGATGTGAAAATCAGAGCGCTCCAGTCAGATTTTTATTCTTCTTTAGTTCCTTTTCCTTCACATCATTCTTAAATGAAGAGACCCAAGCAGAATTTACCCCCTGAAGAGACTGAATCATTGACCTAGTAGAACATAATTTCTGGGATTGCCTCATCAACCTGCTTTATCCTGAGACAATTTCTTCCTAAAATTGTCATCTTCTAATCTCTTCTGATATCTGCTGCCATCCAACTGACAGTTGCTGGCCTTTGCTAGATATTTGATCACTCCTTCCTCCTTCATCCATGACTCAAAATCAAAAAAGATGAATAATTTAAAGAGTTGAAGTTTTTCCACATCTCTTTTGAAATGCCAGCATGAGCGAGGGCCAACTGAAGAGCTCATGCAGCTGTCTTGAAGAAGCATCAGGAGGGTGCACTCGCCCTCTTTGGCAGGCTCTGGTAATATTCAGACATCAATATTATGCAAATCTTGGTAGGTGCATTTCAAGGTCATAGTCCGTGTAAACTCAGGTTATACTGGTTAGCTGCATTGATAAAAGATAGGCTTGGAGTATCTGAGGCAATGTAGAAATTCATTCCAAATCTGATGTGATGCTGTGAAACACACAATACCATTAACAGCAGAGCTAACGAAACTGCTGGATTGCCTGTGGATTTATATCCTGCTCCCTCATGCCTCCCTCTTGCACCACAATACTCTCAGATTTCCCCCACCTCATAAATACCCAGTATGCTCTACCCTCCCTTTTATCCCTCACTACTGCCTGCTGGTTGCATGCTGGCCAAGATGTGTGTGTTCACTGGCCCATATGTACGTGACTGGGCACCTGGCAGACCAAATGAACAGTTAAATGCTGAGCTCTCACGGCATCATCTCCAGCTGGTCTCACATGCAGCCGTGCGGGTGTTTCTTCCATCCAGACATACATGGCTTCCCCACCAGTGCAGCCGATGCCTGCTGAGGGTATTGCATTGCCCACGTGTGCAGCAGATGTTCCTCCATACTGGAGCAATGCTTTGTGAATCCAGCACATAGAAAAAGGCAGAGAACATCATCAACAGTGAAACTGAGACGTTGCCCAGAGGGTATCAGCTATTCATGCAAGTGTTAGTAGAATAAAGATGTTCTGTGTTAACACTTCAGTAAAGAACTACAAAAATCATTTGAAGTCTGCAAAGCCTCCCTTAGTCTAAGAGATTTGAGTTCAATTTATTTAGCTTATGCATGAGATTTGGGGGAGATTTACTTGTAGTCTCTCTCTGTCTACCTAGAGGGAACGTTTTTTCTCAGAAGACTTTAATTTAGTAGGAAGAAGAAGTATATCTGAAGCTAGGCAAACGACCAAAAAAGGTAGCACAAATTTATCAGTATAATTATTTTTGCTACATCTGCCCTACAGGCTTGATGAATGTGCTCTTGAAGTCTTAAAATCAAGACTGTATATCTTGGTAAAGTTCTGATCGAGCAGTCTTGAGAGAAAAGGACTGGAAGAAGTTGCTGATGGAGGGAGCACTGCTCTCTGCTATGCAGGATGTTGGCATGACCCCTCTTGGCCTTTCTAACAGAAATAGCAGAATGTGGTGGCTAGGAGCTGAAGCTAGGTAAAATCAGCCTGGATAGATGTAATTTCCTAGAAATCTGTGTTTATAATACTCGACATATTTGCAGAGGTGAGCACTGACTGCTGATACCTTTTTCTGAACTACAGACTTAATCCAGTATCTAGGAGGATTCTGTTTCCTGGGAGTAGCCAGGACAGGGCTGCATTCTTGTGTTGCCTTGTAGCCATCCTGTTCTGTGACTCTGGGAACCGCTGTCCTCACTCTCTATGACCCATTTGTTGACTGTGAGGAGCAGGATAGCAAGCCAGTAATTCCCTTGACAGCTTTTCATGAAAGTAAGTTATTTGCTCCATCAAGTTGTCTGCAAGGGTCACAGCAAAATTTTCTCTTTCTGGGGCACAATTAGACAGATCTGTAAAAGCATCCCAAGGGAGTAGGCTTTGTGGAATCTCTGAGGTGAGCAACCTCCAGCATAACAAAATTCCCCAGAAGAGCCCTTTGGAAAGCATTGCAACACCACAGGATGCTGTGAGTTCACCCGTGTGCAGTGTGAAGACTCACAGAAGAGAGGAAAAACACTGATTTGATTTTGTAAATAAAATCACATGCTTTCTATCAGTGGCTGAAAAGAGACTCTCCTTTAACAGCTCCAGGAATTTTGCTATCTGATTTTCTTTCTTTAAACTAAAAAAAAAAAAAAAAAAAAAAAAAAAAAGCCTGAACAGTAAATATTTATCCAAGATGTGTGGTTGTTAATATGATCCAGTCTTCAGTCATTTTGAATAGTGTCATGATGACAGATGTTAATTCAGAAAGGAATAGATTGGACGATTTATGCCTGAAACACATGTGTTCCTTGGCGGGCTCCATGGATTACTTGCATAGTTAGTGCTGTCTGAGCAATTCGTAACGTTTTCTCTGCTTCAGAGTACTGTGAGGGCTCCAGGACAGGGGGTTGACCTGTATCTCCAGTATGCTATAATAAACACTGAAGTAACTAAACTCCCTATGTGCTTTTATCTTCCTAAATTTATCTCTCCCTCTGTGTTCTAGCTGTGTGTGGTGCTTCTGGTTCTTCCCAAGAATGGCAGCTTCTTTCTGCAAGAGAGGAGGATGCCCCTGTGTGTGTGGGGTGCGAACCCCTGACCTCCTCCCCCTCTAGATTCAGCTTCTCTCCTACCTCTACACTCACAGTTATTTAATGCGATCACTTGTCCTGACAACAACAGTGAAAATAAACCAAGGCATGTGAAGGTAGTAAGCAAGAGAGATTCTGGGAAGACCTCACAATTTTTTGTAGTATTTGTATCCTTACAGTTGCAAATTTATGGGATGTGTCTAAGGGTGTTTCTTCCCTTCTTAGTGAAGACCAGGCTTGTAAAATTGTTAGTATCTTATTTTTTATTTATTTTTTTAAATCAGAGGCATAAAATTGAAGGGAAATGGCCAAGCTGTGGAGCGCACAGGGCTTTTGGTAGGTCTACTTGGAAGTTTTTCTCAGCTGGTCTATCAGCTGTGTTCTGGCCATTTTCCATGAAATGAACTTTGCCCACAATTGACAAGTACCAAGTCTGGCCCAGGCAATCAGCACTTTAACTATTTGGAAAAAAATCTTAAATGTAAATGTTCTGTTTGGATTACAGTTTATTTAAATTCTCATCTTTTAAGACTATTAAATAATGTTACTTAAAAACTCTTCTTTTGTAAAACACCTATTATTAATGCAAATATAGAAAATAAAGTAGGGCAGAAGCTTTCTGGCATCTTCCCAGCCTCTTGCTGTGTTGACCTTTTTACTTTCTCCTCCTAAAGGATGCTGAATAATTTGTATATATTCTATATGAACACTCAGTGAACATACAAAGTATTTGGCTTCTTGTTTCAGCAAAGATGCCAAAATAGGAGAAGACAGATTTTCTGTGTACTCTTGCTGTAAAAACAATGTAAAAGTTTCCCTAGAGACTCACTCTAAGATAACTTCGGAAAGCGATGAGGGTTTCTAGGCCATAATTCTTCCTGTGGTGATCCCTTAGCTTTTTTTGTTGTAATGTGCCAAGAGTTTAGTCTAAATATGTGTTACTTAATGAGTTGTTGTTTGTATTTAAACTCATGAACCAGTTCAGATCCCTAAAAAAGACTTTGCTGATGGGTGTCCTCAGACGCCCTGGGATACCCTCATGTTTTGTCACCAAAGCCTGCCAAGACAGATTTTTAATTTCTTTATTTAATTAATTTTGTGCAGGCATACTGTTGTAAGTGGAGCAGGTAGCTGTGCTTATAGTTGGGATCACCTTATGTTTCCTGTTACAAGCAATGGGGAAAACGCTTTATCATTTTATTACGCCGTCATCTCTGAGCTGATGTTTTCCATGCCACGTGTTTGGCACAGCTGGAAAGTTCAGCTAAAATAACTTGTCTGTCTCTCAGGATGAGGCTACTGAAAATGCACAGTTTTACCTCTGTTTAAAAAAATAAAAAAAAAAAAAAAAATAGTCTCCCACCTTGTTTTGCTGAGATTCTCTGATTCTCCAGGGCAGCAGCTGGGAATCGATGAGGCTGTGTTGCCATGGCAGCCCGCTGTGGCTCCTGCTGTTCTGTGAAATCCCGTGGCTGGGTGGGATGTTCCGTGGGGGCTGGCAGCCCAGGGCTGCGTGCGCTGGGCACAGTCTGTCCTTCCCCTGCCCCGCCTGCGCTGGCCAGGCGCCCTCCCTGTGCCGTTAGTCGGGATGCAGCATCTCCGGGGATGTAAGAACCAAATAGGATTTTCCCTTCAGTTGCTTCTTCACAAAGAGATCAGGGCATGGACAACAGGCCTGGGAGCAGGGAATCTCTCCTGGACGCTCAGGAAACGCCCTCTCCTCCTGAGAGCCCCATGGGCAACGTGAAGGAGCAGCAGCCTTGTCTGGTGCGTGGCAAGAGCAGGAGTATTGGAGGTTGAAGGGTGATGGGTACTGGGGACAGGAGAGAAAGGAAAGGTTTACAACCAGCAGGGAACTCCTCAAACACTTGCAGGTTTGTTAGGTGTAAATAGGTCAGGAGCCCTATAAGAGGATGCATTTTTTTCTCCTCTGATGGCTGATCTAGAATACAATAGCTTACTGGAGCTTCTAGTTGCACTTAAGAGGACTGTGTCCTGGCTTTAATTGTGCCATTTGATTGAGTTTGTCTTGAGTTGATTCTTTTTTTTCTTGGTGGATTTTTCCCTGAGTTGATTTTTTTTTCAAAGCATATTAAGTTACCCTTTAAGACTTTTTCAAGAGCTTTATGGTAATAAAAATCAAGTTGTCAGAAGTCAGGAAAAGCAAAAAAATAACACTGCATTTTCAACATTAATTCCATTCTCCTGTGCAGATGTTATCCTTAATTACATAATTACATCCTGGTTCTTTTAGAACACAGCTGTCTACCTAGTGGAGAGGGAAGTCTGAGATTTAGACTAATTTCGTTAATGTAAGACATTCAGCCTTGGCATGAGTAGTTGCAGAAGCTCTAGAGCATGTTTTGGATAGGAGAGAGGAGAGGAGAAAGAAAGGTCTCCTGATTACAGACACTGAGGATTCCTCCTGAGGAGGTGGTCTAGCCTTTGACTGACCAATGTGATGCTGTGCGAGTTAGATCAGAATTTCCCAAACACATTTATGTCTCATGGGGTGGATATGCAGGATCGCTGCTATTCAGCAGGCGAGCTGGGTGTTCAGCAGCAGCAAAGTCAATGGAGTCGTACTGTGAGCTTAAAAAATGTTCTGAAAATTCGGCTTTGGATGTCTGAAGTAGAGCATCAGGAGCCAGTGGAAACTGTGGGCATTCATCCTTGTTTCGTCCCCTGTAAAATGGTGTAATACATGTCAAATATTGCAGAGATGCTCACAATGTGAAAGTTTGTTTCTATAACTCTTAGATATATAGCAATATAAGTAAAATCTTGTGGGAAAATTAGAAAGTCGCTGTTCGCAACAGAAATCCTGAGCTGAAGCTCTGAAGTTGCAGGGCTCTTGTCCTGCTGCAGCACTAACACGTGGATTTGGCCTTTCAGCCATGGTATTCTTTTAATAGACATTATGCAAGTATGATATTTCATAAACTGTGTCATAAAAATAATAGCGAAATAAAGGGGTTGGTCCCTTATGGGATTAAAATACCCTATAAATAATGGTGATATTATAGGACCTGCTCTTCTTTGGGATTTTTTTGAAACTGTACTACTTTAGATATTTTTTCACTGAAGGATTATTATTATTACTCACAGACAAAAAAACCATAACAGAAACATAAATTATCTAAATCCATGCCTTTTACTAAAAACTTCCGTCTTTCCTAAGTTATTTCAACACAGGAATATTTCTTCAAATTTTGGCTCATAATCCAGCTTACATTTTGAACAAGAGTCTGTAGTACAGTCTATCCATCACCGTGTTTGCGCATAGTACAAACACGTCTTTTGACACACCGTATGTGAGCTATCATTTATGCTTTGACTTGTGAAACACAGTATTCGTCAGAATAATCTTCAGATTTTTTCTGCAGCTCATCTGACATGTTCTAAGTTTCATTTTCTTCACAGGACAATCTCTTTTTCAATGGTGTTTTGTTATCTTACAACCATGTACCATATTTTGCTCTCAGGTACACAGATAAAACCATAGCAATACATTAAGAAAAAGAAATTCCTATGCATTTACAACATAGCATAAAAATAAATTTGCTCTCCTGACTCTTTAGAGCTCGTCTTGGCCTCATGCTGCCTAGTCCTGTGAATTGGAAGATGGCAGTTGGTATTAGACCAGCAACGCAGGAGGACCATGCCTGTCTGTAGGTTAGATGTAGCACTGAAAGTTAAGTAGGTCAAATGAAGTTTGAAATTCAGTAGGCATATTTGTACATGTTTTTTTTTTTTTTCTTTTTCATAATATATGTGTGCAGATAGACAGGGCAGAAATTTCCTACTGACAGCCATTGGAAAGAGCACATTGCTATGTTTTAGCAAACTGGCCTGGTGTGTAACGCCAGTACCACCCTCACGTCTCAGCTGGCTTTTGTCACCATTGAGGTCACTACTTTCTGAACTGGTGTCTGTGGACAGGGCGGCTTCCAGTTTCACGTGTAGCCAGGGTGCCATATAGTTTATAAGTCTAGCACAGTTTAAAGTCCACAACCTCTACTTGGAATTAAGTTTCCCTTCTCTTGTGGCTTCCAACCTGGTTATCAAGCCTAAAGAAACTAATCTTCCGCCAGCGTAGTGAAATATTATTAGCTCAGCTGTACTAATGAAGAAGCATAGTCGGATTTTTGCTTTTAAAAAAAAGCTCTATCAGTACCATGTATTCAGAGGTGCTTTTGTCTCCATCGTGCTCTTTGCCACTGGAAACACTGGGTAGAAAACGTGTTTGGATTTCACACTGAAAAACATTAGTAAAAGCTAAATTTGTGGGGTTTACAACCTGTCAGGGGTTCTCTTGGGTTCCGTGAGGCTGTTGGAAGGTGGGGAGTACTGACAGGGGAATGGCCTGGGAAATTACAACCATTTGATTTTAGACTCGGTCAGTGGGAGGGTATTCAGAGAGAAGAAACAAAAATTATGAAATATTAGAAGCATTGCATTGTTGGATAGTCCAAGAGCTGCATCTCTTTCAGCGGTGAGATAAAGAGAAGATGAGGGGAAGGCTTGAGCACAGTCTGCAGTGTTCCTGCTTCAGGCAGAGTAAGAGCTTTTCAGTGGGGCAGATAAGAGCGGAACAAAATGCTCTAGGCTCTAGAGCCTTTCTAGACTCTAGAAACTGAAGATGGGGAAATTCAGAACAAGTGCTGGCCATCGGAGTCATGTACAGAGGGTGGTGAGGGGTTCTCCATCACTTTGAGAAGGTTGGGTAAATATATTTGAAGTGTGGGCTAGCGCGTCTGGCAGTTGACCATCAACCCAGACTGCAGGCTCTCAGCACCTCTGTTCTTGTCTCTAAAAATTCCTTGTTGCTTTGATAATCGGTGCAAATGATGCAACTTCATTTATATTACCTCTTGTAGAAGAGCATTTTCTAGGCCTCCACGTCTACTTGACCGCTGAGAAATGCAGCATTGGCTGATAAGATGGTTATTTTCTAGCGGAAACACACCTTCCGCATCTAATGCAGTTGCGCCAGAGCAGAAACCCTTCAAAAGGCTCTGCAGGTGGATGGCAGGGGTCCTGCTGTACCCTGCGTCTGTGTGATTGTGAGTGCTTGTGGATGACGCGTATAGAATAAACCACATTCCAGCCTAGGTGAGGGCAGAGATCCCAGTGAACTATGTGCTCCTAGGCTCGGTGAGGTCTTGTGACTGGTATGTCATCCCCTGGCTTTTTCTGTCCCTCGTGCCCTTCTTCCGCTCCATTTCTGATGTTACCAGAGTTTGAAAGAGCAATAATCTCCATTTACCACTTTTCATTTTTCTTGTTGCTTTGCAGCAGAGTATTGCATATCTAGACTTTATTCAACTTTGTGTGATGCTTAGCTGACCTTTGCAATCTCCCTGTCCCCTTCCCAGCAGACTTAGAAGTCTTTCAGAGCAATGCTGCTTATATTCCTAAACCCAGCAGTCTCATAGGGAAACAGAAGAGGCAGCATCCGTGTCATCAGGATGCAATAGCATTACCCCTCATTTTCCTCAGTATATTAGAAAAGTTATTCTGGGAGACTCAGCCTGCTTCTAGCTGTTTGTAACTTATACTGAGGTGTGCTTCTTGGCTAAGGCTCCAAGTTTCCACATTTTATTTTAGCATATGCTGTGATTTGCCTTGGTAAATATGAGAACAGGAGATGGAAAACTGAATGGAGATAAAAATATCTTATAACTGGCTGTCCCTATTACCCTTCAGTAATCTGCAAATGGACAGAATGAGGAATTATAGCTGGATGGCCTTGTTCCTGTAGCTATCGGGTGAGCCCTGCGGTTTTTTATTCCTTCCTCATAACCTGCCATCTCTGGTCTGTCATGTCTATACCTGTTTATTTCTGGAGTGGTGTCTCTAACAGGGATATTTCTGCCCCTCTCCTTGTATGAGAGCTGTACAAGAGACTGGCTTGAAAGCCCTGGCCCATTTAAATTCTTTCTACTTTTTAAATAGTCTCTTCTAAAGCCTTTAGTGATGTCCTTTACAATTACACAATTTTGAAAATACTCCAAGATTGCTTAAAAATGCTGTGGCCCTCAGAGACTTGCTCTTCAGTCATGTTTTCCTGTCTGCCTCTCTGTGTTGCTTGTTTCTTTATGCTTATACTATAAGCTCTTTTTGGCTGCCCTTAGCACCATGTATGCTGGTCTGTGACTGAGGCTCCGGACACACGGTAATACCGACAAATAATAAAGGTGGGAACTTAACACGGGGAAACCTGGTTTCCAGACAGGACCCTATGGTTTCCACCTCGATGGCAGGAGGTGGTGAGGTACTGTGGGAACATTGCCTAAGCAGTTTTCAGGCTTGCTTTCTGACTTATTATGATAATCAGGAAGGGAGATATTGCATCTTCAGAGGCCCACCCTTAAGCACTGCAGGCTTAGTCACTGTAGTCGAGAACAGGGGATGCTCCCATCGTATCTAAGCTCCCAAATCTGGTAGGAAAAGTATGCCTGCCCTCCCAGTGCCTGCTGCTCCTCGTGTGGCTGCCTGTCTCCTCCCAGCCTAAAAAGGGGCAGCGTTCCCCGATGGGAAGAAATTGCTTTGGAAACCTTGCTGCACATCTGTGTCCAATCAGACCGAACATCCACAGCAGGCGCAGCGGCGGCCCGCGGCCGAGCATCAGCGGTAGCGCGGAGCCTTGGAAGGGGCTGTGCTCCCGGCGCCGCAGCTCCCGAGGGGGTTGCGTCAGGGGAGCAGCCTCCAGGGCCTTGCAGTTGTGGTGGTGCTGCGTTTTGTAGCTTGCCAGTGACAAGCTGCAGAACAAAACCACAAGGCTTGAGATGTAGCTCAGAGCTACAGGGTTTGTGGAGCCAAACCACAAGGCTGAGAATTTCAGTAATTATAAGCCAGGAAAATGGTTTTTAGTTCTTTAGCCCTATACGGGGCTTTGCCTCCTGCATAGATGGAAGTAGGAGAGCTGTCTGCCGAGACTCCACATTTCCCCCTACAATTGTTTAAGAAACTACAGAGGGAAAACACACCAAAATGAAAGATTACCCCAGGTGTCCCTCAATAATAATCTCAGGGGAACTGCCCAGAAAAGTTACAGGGAAGAACGCAGAGCAAATAGAAATGAGACAGAAGGGAGAAACCAGAGCAATTTCAGAGCAGTGTGATAGCTGAGGAAAATGCTTAGGGAAATTATCTGGGTGAATGACAGGAGAAACAGCCACACAGAAGGGACCAAAGTGGACAGGTTGTATTCCCAGCTAGGGATAGGGTCCACGTTTAATTTGCCACTGGCATTGAACTAGCTGAGAGGATCTCAGGAATGGACCTAGTGGTTCACACAGCACTGGGAAAACGGGCAACTGTGACATATGTAGTTATCTCTTCCTGAACAGCTCGAGCAACAATAAAGAATAAAAGTCTCAAATGCTTGTAATCTTTTTCTTTTCTCTTTAATATTTTCTGTGTAATGTAAAAGCCATGTAGAACCTACTTAAATCCCAGAACATATGTAAAATCTCCTATGGAGTGTGAGTCCAAACAAAAGGCAGCTTTTGTCCACTTTAAATGGCATGCAGACTTTCAGTTTGAATTGTTTGCAAAATTTAGGCAATGCCATATTTAGAGTTGCATGTGAAATCATAATTGAACTTATAAACTTATTTTAGTTTCAAGGTCACACGCTGTTTTTCCAGGGTGTGCCTGCTTAAGCCCATGATAAGATGGTTTCGCTGAATGAGTAGCTGTTCAAGATTTTTGTTTATCATCTTCATTTCTGTGAGATATGGAGCATGCTTAATACAGGTGGAATCTGTGACTTTTTTTTATTTTTTTTTATCCCCTCCTTCCCTGGAACTGAAAAGCCTCTGCTTTACATGTGCCTTTAGGAAATTTCAAAGATTTAATATTTATACAATTTTTAATTGATTTTCACAAGGACACAACACTCAGCTGACTTACCAAATCCCTCGTATCCCTTGGTCAAATGGATATTGGACTGCTTTGACACCAGGCATTCTTTCTAATTCAACTTTGATGAAAGAACATGAGTGTTAATTAGGATAGTTTTCCATTTAGGGTCCTGAGAGCACTTCGCCATTGTCAAAACACGAACTTAAAATCACAGGATCCTTGCCCTGGTCATCAAAAGTGTTTGGGCAGCTTTGAGTGGGCACGTGGGATCAAAACGGGATAGCAGTGGCATTTGGATGTCTTGGACTCTTGGTTTGGCTAACGGTGTGCATCCTCATTGAATTTGCTGTGTTAATGCCTTTTGTAGCAAGAGCCATCTACCAAAGTTTCATTCTTCAGGATCTGAAATTCAGCAGCTAAAGATAACCCTGGGATAGTTCCATAAAGAGCCTCTGTAAGGTGTTCGGCACCACGTGGCGTGAGAGTGCGCAGCAGCCACACACAGTACAACTGGCGTGTGAAATGCAGCAGGCATCGGCTGTGGCAGAATTAGTGTTGATAATTACAGGGGTAATCACTACTGGGCAAGGGAGGCTCCTGAGGATTTTGCAGGGGATCATCAACTTTTTTGTCAGTGCCTTGAAAGCAACTGTGAAGTCACTGTTAAGCTGCAAGCAACCCAAAACGGGTGTAAATAGTGACTTCCAAAGCATGTGCTTTTTATGTAGAGTCTGCCTCTGTTGCTTGTCAGGGAGAACAAAGGGAAGATGGCTCAGTGCTGCGAGGAAGTGTTCAATCAGATTACCCTGACAAAGTTACTGGTTAGCAGATTAAAACTCCTGCCATCTGCCTTGTACCTTGCTCTGAATTTTTAACCCAAACAGAAGTGAAACGTTGGAACGGAATTGTTCTGTAAGTCGTGTGAACACAGAGCCTCTGGTTATTTTGAGGGCAGTACATACTATACCTGATAACATATGGACCAGCAGGAACAATGATATAAAGTAACGTGGCAGAGAGGCACGAGCCCCTCTCTGGGCAGGGCTGTCTAGCTGGGCAGCAGTATTCAACACTAGTGTTCTCCCATGTTGGCGGGATGAAGACTTTAATTAAAAAACAATCTATTGGTAAACATAAAGGGCATACTTAGTTGTTTTTTCCCTTGTACCATGAACATGCATGGCTCTTCACAAGTCAATATGCCATCTTTATAAGCTTACAGCTTAATTCATGTAAAACCTAACAGAAAAGGATAAATCTAGGATAAAGTGGGAAGCATGTAGCTTACACTGAAAGTAGGGCTGTATGGTCATTTTTAGCTCCTTGAATGTTCTTAAAAGCATTTGCTATCCAAGGGTACCTCCCCTTGGAGGCAGGTAGAAGTGGTCACAGCATGTGCTGGAATGCTTAAGTCATTAACTAAACTAGCTGAAGTGCCAATAGCAGTGAAAAGATGACACCAGGGAGGGGGTCATTCATACTGAAGGCCTCTTGGTCTTCCTCACACTTGTCATCCAGACTAGCTCAAGTGCATCTTCACACACTGCTGTCACCTCTCCACGATGCACCCCACCACTACTACCTTATACTAGTGCTTTGTGGCAGTGAGCAAGGACAGTGGGAACTGCTGCCAGTAGTGCTTTTAAATTTTTTTTTTTTAAATAATAATTGCAATAATCTATCTTTTGTATATAATTGTGTTTGTTGTTTTATCTTTCCTGTTTTATTGGTTTTTTTTGGTTTTGTTTTTGTTTTTTTTGTTAACAGAGTGCCTCTGACGGCTTTTGGAAGTCAGTGGCAACCCGTGTGCCAAGGGAACCTCATGAGATACGTATCCTGAATCCCTACTTCATCCAGGAGGCAGCTTTCAGCTTCATCGGACTGCCTTTCAACAACGGCCTGATGGGCAGAGGGGTAGGTATAAAGCGAAGCAAGCAAAACCATGGGGAAGGACAAGAGACCAAGCAGCAGAGTGGGCTTACACTGTTCCTGCTTTTTCCTTTGGGTCTCCACTGTTGGGCATTGAAGGAAAGGGACTTTGGCTCTGTCCTGGTGGCAGTGCTCAACCTCCTTCAGGCCAAGGCAAATCCTTCCTTGGAACACACTGAGGATTTGAGGGGGGATTGCCAACATTTCAGCAATGCCTTGAAAGCAACTGTAAAGTTACATCCCAGGTTTATAGTAAAAGAGGGTAAAGGTTTGTTTTATGAGGCCTTTGGTAAGAAATTCTGATCTTACAGCAACAAGTTTTAGATGTAAATGCTTACAAAAGAGAACAATGCAAAACCATTTTAGATTGTAGTTATTAACAAAATGACTCCATAGTCATTTACCTATTTCTCACCCTCAGTGCAGCTTTTTGGAGCAGTGGTGTGGAGTAGGCGATGACTTGGGTTTTCTGGATTATTTCACACTGCAACGCTGTCCTCAGAACCTATTTATATTTGCTCTACCTAATATATCAGCCATTAGAGAAAGTAGTACTTGGGTGGGTAAATTACTCATGTACACATGTGATATAGTTGTTGATAGAGATTACACGTGACATTTTTGGGCACATTAGCACAGCTGACAAACCCAGAGAGAAGTACATTTGCTGGACAAGGTCTGCTTGCTCTGCCTGTGGCATTGTCCTTCCATTGTTATCAGTACAGGAGATTTGCCATGTCACAGCGTGGATTTGGACTAGACAGAATAGTGTCTCATTTTCCATGCTCTAATTATATCATGAAGTCTTCAGAAATATTAGAGATGTTTCTTTTGTGCACGTCAGATGGGTGCCTAGAGATAAGAAATTCACTTTTTAAATCACAGTGTGCAAGATGTGCAGACAGATTCAGCCACATAGAATGGGTCTTTGTGAAATGCATTGCTGCATATGTATGTACAGAAGCTGTCATGGGGTTCTGGAAGCACTGGATTTGTGCTCTGTGCACTGAAGGTATCTTATCCCAAGTATTCCCGTCAGCTAGGAAGTAACTTTCTTCACCTCTCTGCATTCTCCAGAACTTACCTCTAGAATGATGTGGTCTTGATTTGTCTTCCAGAAAGTCAAGATTGCTGCCCCAGTAAAGGACAGAAATCATCAGAGTTTTGCCTTTATTTTCTCCAGATTTGTTTTTATTTTTAAACACGTTATTTTAATACACAAGATATTACTTAAACTGAGAAGAGAAGAGAGAATCCGGAAATGAAAATGCTGTGAACTGAAGTTTATGAGGTTTTGATAGGTTGTTTAACACACATCATATTGGGAAATGAAGGCATCTTAATTGAAAACTGATGTTTCACTTCATGAAAGTACATTTGAGCATTTAAAAATAGTTTATGGAGCTTTAAGGCAAGCAATCTTTGCCCATGACCCCTGCTAGACTGTGTAAATTATAGTTCATTCCTTCAGGAGGCAACAGGAGCTCTGCAGGTGCATCTGTGGGGCTGGGACGTTAGTATATCCTGTGTTGTCTGTACAAGGACACTCTAATATAGTGATTCTGTCATAGTTTAAAAACAGAGAATATTTCTAGCCTGTGGGTACAAATTTTACATCAGACGGCAACTATGGACTGCTGTCCTGGAGCTGCTGGGACTTCACACTTAGTGAATGCTGCTGCATCGGTGCAAAGTCTCCAACAGAAGCTACTGCTGCCAGTGAAAAAAGAGAAGAGTCTGAGTAGGATCCTGGTGATGAAGATTTGCTACAGACCTTTTTTTCACTGAGAGTTTAAACAGGAAGAGTGGAAATCAGAGCCTGTAGACCGAGAATCCAACTCTCATTAAAGATTTGAAAGAGATCCAGCAAGATGAGTGAGGCATCTAGAGCAAGGAGCATTGCTCTACAAGAGACAGTGTGACCCAGCAGCCGCAGAGCATAGCTGGTTGGGTTCAGGGTCATGCTTTAGAGAGGCTAGAAAGCCTGGAAAACTACTCAAGAAATAAGTATATGCACATGGAAAAGGAAAATGCTGAGGTCTAGTAAGCAAAAGCACAGCGAAGAGTATGTGTCCTGAGTTTCTCCTGGGGAACCGGGATGGCGGCAGATTGGTGCCCCCATGCTGCAGTGTGCTCTGGTATGTTGGGCAGGCTACACACAGGAGGATCAAGGCTGGGGATGCCTTCGTAATCAAAGCCAACACAAAATCCTCATAAAGAGCAGTAATATTCCACTCTTCTTTGGTTGTGATGCCTAAATAAACTTCAGTGCTTCTCTTACACACCACATATGGTAACAATGTGCTGCCAATTAACTTTGTAATTTGAGGGCTTTTTCAGCAAGGTTGAGGAGAGCTAGTAAAATAGTTTGAGGCTGATCTCAAAGTGGTTTTCCCAGGATTCAATAAAGGGTGAATGTAGTAACATCCTCTGCTTTGATAATATAATTTGGGCCAGATGGTTCTGGAGAATAGTAGAGGGGTACAACTCAGATGTGTATTTTGATTGCACTTGTGGCATTAGTAGCCAAAAGTCTGAGTAAGGAGCAAAACTGTTCACCCATAATGAACAGTGACTTCTCTCTGGTACCAGTAAAGCTTTTCAGGAGTTTCCTCAGTCCATTTACCAAAGTCTTAGGAAGAGGGAGAGCTGTTTCCTACTACATGTAGACTTATCTTTTCTTGAGATAAGCTGATGATAAAGAAGAACTTCAGTTTAGGATCCTAGCAATGTCTGGGGAAAATTAAATGTGAATACCTGAAGGTGGTTTATTATGAAGGAAAATAGCTAATAAAGATCCTCTCTTTGATTAAAGAATCCTCTTAAGGTATGGGTGCAGGCTTGGCTGTCTCACTACCCAAAGTTGTATGTATGTGACATATGTTTAGGTGGAAGTTCTGTGTATACAGGTCTTTTGGGCTTGAAACCAGACATCACTGGTATTGCAGCTGATAATTCAGGCATGTAGTAACCTACCTTACACTGGTGACAGTTTACTGGGAGACAAGTGGTTCAGAGGCATCATTGGCTGTTGCACATACAACACTGGAGATTGTTGTTGCCATGGTGCTTTTTGCTGTGCAGTAAATAGTCCTATGCACTCAGTAGCATTCAGAGCCATTGTAGCAGTGGCTTTCTGGCTCCCCTGGGAGCCCCAAGCATGGTGTGAGGTGTCCAGGAGAACATTTCAGATTAAACAAATGACCAGGACTCTGAGGACTGCAGTGCACACTGTAGTGTTTCTCTCTGCTGGTGCTGTGCATCCATGGAACTGCTTATGATTTAACTTCTTATGCAATTAAGCTCTACTGCCTAAAACTGTAAGCCTTTGGTTTGTTCATGTATTGGAAATGGCTGAATGTATAGACCCCTTACTGAAGAGATAAAGCATCCTCCTGTGGACTTCACCCAGCCACAGCACCAACTTGATGAAGGAGAAGCCATGTGTAGGAGATGTTATCAGCTGTGTCAGGCACCGGGCCATGGATTAGCACCTCTGCAGAGTGCTGACAGCCCTCATGCACTGGGGAATTAACCTCTGATGCTGGAGTCTTAGCACATCCCGACTGAGGGCTTCTCTTTGCTGTTCTGAGGGTTTGCCTGTGGGCAGGCAGCCTTCCTGGAGATGCCAGTGGTGACCCTTTGCCCCTGAAGCAGTTTTTCAGCTCCCCTGGCTGGTCATACTGACTCTTTCTCTCAGGGTTGGCCCTGGTGTCAGCAAGCTTTGTCTCCTGAGCTGTTTTTGCTGGACTGCCACTGTGTGAAGGCCATGTCTTGGGGCCTGTTGGATCTTTACAGAGCAGAAGAGAGGGGGGATGGCAGGACCAGAGCAATCTGCCATTCCATCCTTTCCAGTCACATCTCTCCTTTTTTTGCACTCTGGTGACATCTTCTAAGGCAGGTAGAGGGACAGGTAAAGGGCCACTGGAGCTGCAGTCAGTTAAATATAGAGACTTTGTGTCTTTGTTAAGCTTTGGGTTTGCAAGACAACACATCTGCTTCATGGGCTGGACTGTTTGATCTGTTGCCAGTGCAGTGTGGTTGGTCCGTGAGCTGCTGGGGAGTGGACACTCAGACATGCCATTATAGGGTAGCGGGTAAATGCATACCAGCTGCTTCTTGCCAAATGCCCAGCCACGTGCTTCTGCACATGATAGATGCAAAGTAACGGAAGGGAGTTTACTTTTCAATGAAAAAGAGTAGGCCATGAACTCCCATTTAGCATTCAGTGAGGCATATACATGGTTACCACAGAGCAGGTAGCATGTATTAAAGTCATGCCCTTGCTTGCCCTCTGTTAAATTGTTAGGTCCTTAAGGAATACTCCCTGCCTTGCATAGGAATCCGCTCTATGGCAGATGGTGAATCAGAACTTGTGCATCAAGTTAGATGTGGTCAAAGATAGTTGATTCGGGCTAAGTTGTGTAGGAGCTCAGCAGTTAAATGGCAGAATGGAAACTTGCTGGGCAGCTTGTCATGTCTCCAGCGACAGGCCTCTGGCCCTTCCCTTTCGCTCTGCTGCAGACCACCAGTTCTGGAGGCTCGCTCTTGCCTACAGCAAGGGATAACTAGGGGAGGTGAGAAGGAAAAATGTTAGAGATGCTCTGCCTTGTCTTTCGAAGCACAATATTGCAGCTGATTCGGTGCAAGGACAGAGGTAGCTGTGGGAGCAGCACTGTGGGTTCCAAGCTGTGACAGGGACCACTGCAGAATGCCAGGCACTTGTCTGCTCACAATAAGTGATGCTAAATTGCTTTTTATGACATATTTCCAAACTTGCCAGCTAATGGAAACAAAGAGTAGTTTTGGGGGGTTTCCTATGCAAACATAAATAAATAAAATGAAAATACAGTGACTGTTGTGTATAGCTGTGATGGCTATTACAGTTTTGTTCTGTATTTTTTTTGTTTTGAAAATTTTATTGCCATTAGGTGATCAGGTCTGTAACTGATAAAACTAAGGTAGCAATTTTTTCCAGACAAGCAATTTTTCAGGTTTCTCCTCAAATAAGTTAATATAGTAGTCAAACCAATTTGAATATCTAGGTGTATTATTGTTTATAGGGAGTTTATTCTTGAACAGTGCTTACCCTTTTATTGAAAAAGGTAACAATTGGAATAGTCTGAACAATCTAGTATGTCTTACCCTGAGCCAAGTAAAATCCCATAAATAACTGGAATTCATTTAACATATTAAGGGAGTCAAATATTTCTAAAAAGAGATTTACAGCAGTCATTTCCTTCCAGTCCACCAGGCAGTGACACAGGAATGACCCGGGCATGGAATGAATGAAAAGCAGCAAGAGCTTTTCACATGCACCAAGCAAAGAGCAGTTATGGTCCCCTGGTTCAGTCACCAGCACTGAATCTCCAGCACGAGCCCGTGGGGTGATGCTCAGCCTCCATTAAGTCCAGAGGAGAGCTGGTGTTCATTGCTGCTGACTGGCTTCTTTTCCTCTATGAGAAGCCAGTCTTTAAAGCCTCTTCATGGGGGCCAATGGAGGATGAAACAGCAATGTCTTGAGGGAAAGCCTTTTATCTTTCCCCTTGCAGCAGAGAACAGTGTAGAAGCAGTTAGGACAACCTGTTCTAGGTCTGTCTGTACTGCTAAAGGCAGGTCACCACCCTGACCTGGTGCTACAGACTGGCTGTGTTTGCACTGCACAGAGCTTGCAGTGATCCCTGAAGCAGCACAAAACCAGAGATCTTTGCTTCTCTTGTCTTTATACTTTTCTCACCCAGGATCCGTTGTGCATGTGCTCACCTCACCCATGGAGGACACGTGCCAGCGGGCCCTCTGGATGCACATGCCCAGCACTGCTGTGGTGATGTGTCGCTCACCACCGCTGTGTTTTCTGCTTCTGTTTGTCACGTGGCCTTTTGGTGTCATCTGTGCCTCGCCTGTTGGTCTGCTGCGTTTTCTCAAATGGGACCAGGCAAGGGGCTGATCCCTGGGGAGCATTATACTAGATGTTACATTTTCCAGATGTTTGGGTTTAGACAAGCAGGACAGGCTCAGAAATGTGGACTGTCAGTTCAGGCCATGTTATCCAGGGAGGTTGCCCTTGTAGTCATTTACCAGTGCTGGAGAGGGAATGCTGAACCTGGTACCCACCACGGGCCCCGGCTGGGACAGAAACCTGTGAGACACAGCATGAGGTACAGAGCTTGCAAGGCCAAGTTCAAGGCTTGTGGCAGGGGACTGGCAGGAGGAGAAGACTGCCAGTGCTTTCTGGGGTCTTGCCATTCCCATCTCTCCCTGATTGGTGGGCACCAGCTCAGGTCAGAAACTCATCATGGTCACGTCTGGAGCAGCGGTCCTGTCGGGCCACTCCAGGCAGCCCCGTGCCATGGCCTCGCCTGCACTGGCCAGTCTTTGTGCAGCTGGGAGGCATCCCAGGAGGCTGCTGCCTCGGCACTGGGCCACTCTTGGGCTGCCGTTCTTCAGTCATTTGGTTGAAAGCAGCGTTGCTTGGTGGTACAGGAATACCCAGGCACATAGAAGGCCGTGAGCAGGAAGACAGACTTTGAGCTGGTCCAACTCCAGATTATTATTCCTGAGGAAGGATGTTGGGATTTTGAGTTTTTTCCTTAGCAATGGCCTAGAATAACAAGAGGCCTGCTCAGTTGTTTGAGAATTTTCTTTTCATAACACAAGAGGCGTGGTGGTTGCTTTGGTATGTCTTTGGGGCACGGCACAAGGGCGTGTGAGGTGAGATAGCACTGATGCATTGTGCAGGGCATGGCAAGCCGGGTTTGGCACAGCCATGTCCATGATGCCTAACTTCTTTTGGAGTGACCTGTCCCCCAACTTGCCCTGAAGGTTGTACGTGGTTCATTAGGTCCAGACTAGAGTTTAGCAGCGAATGAATTTATATGCCTGTGTACAATCAGGGGAGTTTGGAAGCTGTATAGGTGCAGCCAGAGAATAATTATAACCATTTCCTCTCTCTGATACATGTCTTCTCTCATTTGCCACTTCTCTGTTGAGAGGAGAGCCATTTCCCCTGGACCTGGAGAACGCTGCTGAGTTGGCTTCTCTGCAGCACAGCCTGGGACACATCTCTAGATCCTACAGGGCCTTCATTTTCCCATGTCACAAGCTGAACATGAGGCAGTGCTTCGTTTTCAACAGTGGGAAGCAGTGGCAGAAGCTCAGCAGGCTGTCACAGGAGAAAAGGGCTCTGTTTCTATAGTTTAAACTGAATCAGGACCAAAGCACTGTATTGACTTACTAATGACATTTAGTTAACCAGCAGTCATGCTTCTTTTATATTTCTAGATATCGAGCTGGGTCCTTTTTTTTTTCTCAAGTCTCTCTAATTCCCCAGTTACTGTTTAATCTGTCTGATGGTTGCTTCTTCTTTAACATAAGCATTTTGGAGCAAGTGCGCAGTTATGTGTATTTGATCCAGCTGCATGTGAGTGCACAGTTTGTGCTCATGTTCTCTTAGCAGATGTTGCCGTTTACTAAGGGTGGGCTCTGCAAGCAGCCCCATGCTGCCCTAACAGTTACTGCCCTCGATGAGTAGCAGGGATAATAATTTTTACAGTATTTTTAGGTGGTACTCTCTATCCCACAAGGTTCTGCCTGCAGCAGTGGGATGTGAGGCTGCATCTCAGCAGTGAAGGTGTGAATGGCTGCAGGTCTCTCTCTTCAACAGGGACACATACGCTAGGCTGTAGCTACCCTAGTGTTGGAGGGTGCTAACATAAATAAGGCATAATTTAATTAAAAACTGCCATCAGATCATCAGTTTCAGAATGTGATTTTTGGGCAGCACAAAACTCTTTTGCTAAGGACACCATGTGAATTTCTGATAGTTGTAGGGGCCAAACCAGATACACCTACTACCACCTGAGAAGTTAGGAAGTCTTTGGTAGTCTTTGGTATTTTAATAATTTTGGAGAGAGGACCAGACAGTACTGAGATACTGGCATGTCAGGAACTACTGAAGAACAGAAGCAGATGAGAAAATTATCTCCTATTTTTCCATAAAGGCCATTGGAGGTATTATACGTAGAATAAAGTCAGGAAGCTACTTGGTGACCAAAGGAAAATTCACTTCTGATTTCTGTAATCTGTTAGTCTCCAAACAGAAATAAGAATATGCTTGAAAGAAAGTTATTGGTGGTTTGGCAGTCCTCCCGTAAGGTTGGGTAGTATGATTAATTCTCTGTGGTTTGTAAGACTCGCATTAGAAAGTTAGCTCTTAAATGTTAACTTGGCCAGTGAAATTCCCTGCAGGCAAAGACCCTGCGTCTCCCTTGAGCTGTACCGTGGGAATGGGCCCAGTGCAAGTGTGGGTGGCGTTAACGCCATCACCGTCGTGTTCCCAGCGACGACACATTCTCAAGGACGTAACCATTTACTCACTATGTTTTGGACACCGTAACTATAGCTCAGCTGAGGGAAAGGGTTTTGTGGCAAGTCCAGCTACCAGCTGATGCAATTTCAGTGAAATCCGAATGTCATCTCCTATGTAAAACACAAAGATGAGAATATCTGAATTTGAACTGCCATGCCTGGGAAGACAGGATGTTCTTGCATGTTTTGAAATTTGGGGGAATTTTCTTATCCTTGCCTAATAAACTTTTTCCAATTTTTTTAAACTCTTCCTTGATATTTTGTGGCTGCCAGTGAATTAACAATTAACTAAAGTAACCAGAATAAAACCGATATTGTTTGTGGTATCAACTGAAATTAAGCAGTGAGAACAAAGTGACTCTGCTGTTTTTCCTAGCATCTAGAGCTGACACAGGAGGATGTAGTAAGGCCTTTTCATTTCAGATGTGCACTGTTACAGTTGCGCTGCAAATGTTTGAGTTTAATGTCTCACTGATTCAGCCATAAGCAGTTTTGCACATTCGTTTTCACATTAGTGTAATTCCAGTGCACTGTAGTGGAGTTCTCCATAGCACATGGGTTGTGCTCCCAGCTCTGCACATCTTGGCCAGGGTGTGAGTGGCGTTCTTTGCTTGGAAAATGTTGGTCTTGGGACTGGTCAGGCAATCAGAAGTGAGCAAGGTAGTGTGCTGCCAAAAGCTGGTTCCTTTGAACGAGAGGCAGAAACTCAAAACATTGTGTTCCCAGTCTGTTACAAACATCAGGTGAAATGCAATAGCATTGCTCATAGGTTCAGGGTGAACCATTTTAAATGCAAAATATAAGCGCGCATTTGGTTTCTACGTCTCACCTAGGAGGCTGTCAACCTTGGTGACTGTCTGAGCATGTCCTCTGAATTCATGATACTTTTGATATGGCTGGTGTTGGATGCTCTACAAATGAAGATAAGATATGTGGGTGGATTTCTCAGCCTCTCCCTAGCCCCTAGGGTAAAGCTACCTCTGAATTCATCTAGCTAAAGGGGAGCTAGAAAAGTCTGTGAGCTAGGATTTTACACTGGAAACACTCGTCTGTCACAGCGATCATGTTCATCTGGACACACAAGAGGAGTTGCAGCCATACAGCACCACTGTGACGGGGTCTCAGCAGAAGCCAGGTGAAATGGGAAGGGCTGAGGCTGGACTTTGGTGCAAACAGCAGGTCAGCAGACGGGAGAGGACAGTTGGGGTGACCCTGCTCGGAGTGCTAGCACCCATCTCTGACTCTTCCCACTGCTCCTTGTCTCCCAGTGTGCTGTGGCTAGGAAGGGTATGGCACAGGCCAGTGCCTTTTGCAGGTGGGGGTGCCCATGAGCAAAGGAAGGGGTCTCAGTACCCTTGCTGACTGGGGCTGCCTGATCTCCTCTCCATCTCCCAGAGCTGTTTAACAGCCTCCTTAAACCACTTTTGCCATCACTAAAATAGTTTGTGCTGTTCCTCACTTCTGCTCCTGTATGGTGGCCCGTTTGGAATAAGTATTCCTCTTTAGCTTAGCTGGAAGCCAGTAATGTGCACGGAATTGTAATCCAGTATCTACATCTGTTCTAATTTCAGAAAACTAACTTATCCACTGTGATTCATCCTCCAGCTCATCTGCTGCCCCGTTCTCAGGATAGCGAAGTTGTGGAAGGGGAGTCTGACCATTTGCATTAATCCCTCTGCCCTGCAATACTCCCCTGGAGAGTCAGGTCATAGACCCTCAAACAAGAGCTGCTGCTTTTGTGCTAGATGCTTTGTATTAAGCTGGCTAACATATGATTTTCTTTACAAGTTGGGAGACTATTGACCCCACAAGCTGGCATTGGGCAGCTGATGTGCAGATATAGCCAAATGCCCTGTTCCTGATTTTCTGCTTAGTAGCAGCAGTGCCCCTGTGAGCAGAGACAATAAGAGGAAATCTTTGATTATAGAAATGGCAAACTGCTAATGACTTCCATTCCTGCTTTCTCTCCTCTCAGAACATCCCCACCTTGGGAAGCGTAGCAATAACCATGGCGCTCCACAACTGTGATGAGGTGGCGGTAGCTGGGTTTGGCTATGACATGAGTTCACCCAATGCACCGCTGCACTACTATGAGAACATCAAGATGTCTGCCATCAAAGAGGTAGGGAGCTCCTGCCAAGCACATCTTCCTCCCAAGCCCGCCGACTGCCCCGACTCCAGAGCCTGACTGGGATGGTGATGTCAACTTACAGCTTCCCTGTATGGGTCAAAGCACAGCTGCACCCATGCATTTGTGTGTAAAATTCTAGACATTCTCCCAAGCGCAATGTGTGTTAAAAATGGTTATTTCTGCTGGGAAAAGTTCTCTGGAATGTGTATATAATATGATTCCTTCTTTGAGCAGCAGGGAAAAGATTCACATAAATGTTGACTAGGGTGAAAGGGAGCAGTTCTGCTCTGGGGTTGAAAAGATGTGGCCTCCACTTGCTTTTTGATCCATTGTATTGCTCTCTAATCCACAGGCTTCTCTTGCTAGATGATCCTCTCCTCAGCCCCTGTGAAATGTGGGGGAGGTGAGATTAGCCTGTGCATGTTAGCTCTCTGCTGACTGTTCAGCAGCAGTTAGCTAGTGTAAACACATCACGGCTCTGTGGGGACTGCTCTTTAAAACCAGATCTACATTAGAAACGTTTTCTGGTGCTATCACAGTGAGATGAACAGCATTTTTAGAGGAGGAAGAGCTCGCATGTTGGTATAATGCAGCAGTATAAAGATTCTTTCAGGTCAGTCCATTTCCTGTACCAAACTAGAGCAAACTTGGACACTGGTCAAAGCTTCTATAGTAGGAAGGTTTGCTGCTTTTTTCGTAGAGCTCAATCTTTCCCAGCACAGATGGGGCCCAGGTCTTCCTAAGATTGCTTCCCTCTTCACTGGCTCCTAAATAGGGAAACTTTCTCCATCCTACTCCACCTTGTGAAAAATTGTATTGTTCATGGACAGTAGTTGTCTCTTGGCACTTAGCTTTTGTTCAACTTGAGCACTTCGCCATTGATCCAGGCCAGGAGGGAAGCTGGAAAGTTGTGTTTTTCCAAATCACAAGATTGTATTTGTCTTAGGCCTCTCACAGGCTGCAGGCTGCATGACCCTAGGCAGACTGAGAGGAATTAGAAATTAGTGATTAGTTAGCTTGAGAAATGAGAAGAGCGTGTCTAATTGTCAGGGCAATGAGTCTTTGGAACAACCTCTCAGTGGAGGCCAAGGGAACAAACTAAGTTTGGGAAAAGACTGTGAGGAGGTCCCCGATATATGAAGGGACTGGACATTGTCGTCCTGAGGTAACGTCTGGGCCTGTGGAGGTAGCAAGAATGTCTGCCTTGCTCAATGGAATAACCATGGATTTAATCTGTCCTGGCTGAGAAAGTGAGTGTCCATTTACAGGGTTTAAGAGTTACATCCAGAGAGGAAAAACTGAATTGAGTCACTATATACAGAGGTGGTGTCTGGCTTGTGAAATCCTCGAGCAGAAAATAGCTAAAGAATATCAGTCTTGCAGTAGTAGAGGATGTATCACCATTGACTTGCCCAGTTCTGACTCTTCCCTGGACATTTGCTTACAACCACTGCCTTGAGACAGGACCCTGGGCAGGCCCAGGTCTGAGTCAGTGCAGCTGGTTCTTTAGTCTTCCAGCAAAGACACAGCTACACCAGACTGAAAATGCACACAGATGCCTGGCTCCAGCAGTGGGTACACAGACTGTTCATGTAAGTTTCAAGAAGAGCTTTTGTCTCTGTAATGCCACGGCATCCACTCTGGTGAATCGGCTGCCTTTGGTGAAGAATCACTCTTGCCCAGTTGTTCCTCCTGTCTCATAAGGATGTCAGTCTGCTCTTGGACACAGGGACACTCGCAGCGGGTGTCCTGTGCCAAGCCTGTTTTGCAAGCTGGTAGGTGTCTCTGACCTGAAGGACACCTACACATGAGCTGACAAGAATGAAGTCTTCTTGCTCTTGATCCTTACATGGATCAGCGGGAAAATTTGGCAGAAGTAGTTCGATGACAGAGTCTTTGGTTGAAGTCGCTAGTCCAGATCACTTGGATCTTTGATTCTGGAGGCCAGCACCCTGAATGGGATGCAGAAGCAAGAGGAAGACAGGAAAGTCATTCTTGGACACCATACATGGTCTCAGGAATAAACCTTGCATGGCACAGGGCAGTAGATGAGGATAAACATGTGAAATGCAACCAGTAGGGTCTCCTAGAGAGACCAGTTGGTGCCTGGTTTGTCAGGCCTCTGCTGTCTGGAAGCTGTCAGTCATTGCGTCCAGAATGTTCTGTACAGAGGTGATGGAGTGTTGAAAGGTTCTGGTGAAGCCTCACTAATTTACATGTCAGAGGATTTGTTTCTGCAGCCAGGGCTGTTGATGAGAGCTCTGCAGGCCAGTGATGCTGGTTCTGGGAGGAAGGTTCCTATTCCACCTGAAGACTGGTTATCTGATATGAATCTGCCTATCTAATCCTCACATCCTCACCCATGGGCTCCTCTTACATTTCACTGCCCTGGTACAAGAAAAGCCATCTGTTCCCGAGTATCAATAATTAATGCTCCTCCTGCTTCTGTCCCTCCCAATATGACAAATTGTTTGTGATATTGTGGAATGTGAAGAGCAGAGAGAGGATTGCATTTCTTTCTCTGCCATTTAATATTAATGGTAGATGGTAATTGTTAGTCATCTGAGGGTGGAGTTGAAAGGTGAAGGGCATAATAGTTGGGTTGTGTCTTCTGCAGTTGCCCTCAAAGAACACACAAATGGAGATTTGCCCCACTCTAAACTGGAAGCACCCTGCACACCCTGCTCGAAGGGAGACCTGCATGTGGTTTGCAAATCAGGAGTCTGGCCCATGTTGGTTCCATGTGCCAAACCTTGCCCTTGGCATTAGTGAAAGAAGACTGACCAAGCTCCAACAAGATTATTATCTGTTCCATCTGCTCTGACACCCAAAGGCCCAAGAGTATCCACAGCATTTTCCTCAGTGTTACTTTGGACCTCTGGGGTTGTGTCCAGGTCTAGTTCTTCCTGGTCCTCGTCTACATTTCAGCCTCTAAAGGAGCCACTAAAGCAGGCTATGCCTTGAAATTATGCAAGTATTGTCTTTACCTTCTGTCTGACTTGCAGAACCATGGAGGCTGGAGTACTCATTCCTGGGCAGGGGTATAGAACAAGTTTTCTTAATGTAGCAACATCACAGCACTGAAACAACTGCCATGGGATGCAGCTGTTCCACTATAATGAACATCCCAGGCAGGAACCCCTGCAGTTTGGCCAGACTTTGGTGGGTCAGAACCTCTATTTCTGAAGTTCAAACCCTCTCCCTGACTGCTGGGTTCCTCCAGCCTGAATGACTGAAAATCTTCAGTTTTTAAGCCTGGAGAGCAGCTGCAGGGAATCACTCCAGCTCCACCCTGAAACCATCACTGTCTTTACAGAAGAAATGTAAACACCAGCAGTGTCCTGGGTCTGGAGGTGCCACACGTGTGTGTGTGTGTGTGTGTATGTGTGTCTGTGTGTGTGTGGCTCATGGGATCCTCCCTGGAAACATCCATGGAGCCCCTTCCCTTGCCTGGTATCAGCAGGGGGAATGGGTCTGCCAAGCGTGCGGTCCTCTCCTCAAGGTGTGTCACTGATTTACGCTTGACGCCTGCTTGACATATCTCTGGACACCCTTGAAACCCTGTGACTCATCTCTGAGGAATTTGTTCTGATTACATAAAAAAAGCCAGCAAAATGTGTTCGCTTGCTCACAGCTGGGCGGAGATGCCTCTCCCATGCCAAGACTGAGGTGATAAAATCTCTGTGGAAATGAATGTGATTTTTCCTGTTGCTCTGTGGGACCAGTGGCTGAATTTCCAAGAGGAGAAACAGGCATCCCCAATGTATAGTTTTGCTTAGTCTTTGCTTTCCCCGCAGGGGTAAAAGCCCTCGAGGTCCAAGATTGTGCTGCTATTGCAACCGCAGAAGGCAGCTGCCTCCACTGCCTCTTCCAGCATCTGTGGGTCCCGAGGGCTGGGCAGGCATTTCTTGCCCCAGAGGAAAAGGCTCTGCCAGGAGGCAGATGCTCTGGAACTTCACCCCTGTTACCAGTCAAGGGGAAATACAGGGTCTTGGGGACTCTGGTCAGTAGTATGACTGCAAAACACATATGGATTCTCCTGTGCTTGTGAATGCTCACGAGAGTAAATTTCTCCAGTTTAGTCCTGGATGGCCTCCTTACTCTCTGTCCTGGGTAGCTCAGTGTGTCCCAGGCAGACCTGGTTGGAGAAGACTTTTCTGTTCGTAACTGGAGAGCTGGAAGTGCACTGGTGCAGTGCTATCAGTGTCAGGCTGTGAGCTGGAAGATCAGTGTTTACAGTGCAAAACTGTCCCTCAATCCCAGCTCTGCTGCCCAGCACCTTCTCCCCTCGTCTCTCATCTCCCCATCGTGGCTGGGAGTGCAGAGCCCCTGGCTTGCACTTCAGCAGGGGTTTTCTGGATGGTATGAAGACAGCCTGCTATGCTCTTGTCTGTTACTGGGAGGCTGCTGCCCAATAGACCCAGTTCTGTTGTGTAAACTCTCACAGGTGATTTTTCAGATCTGATCCTGCCTCTTTGTTTTAACTTACAAAATGCAGAATGTCCAAGTGTGTCATCTCCCTTCGTTTCCTATTTTCTATATTCCAAATAACTTTGCAACAGCTTTTGAACCCTGGCTGCTTCCATAAATACTGTACAGAAAATGATTGAGTCTTTGCCAAGGTGTTTTCACAGCAATGAGTCCATCGGAGCTGAGTTTTGATATAGTTTATTGTATTTTTATTTCTTACTCAGGTCCTGTAATGCTTCCTGCCCAACTGCTCCATAAAAGTGTATTTTTATCACAGGTTACTGTCTTCTATTAATGTAGAAGTGTCAGATCCACTGGGAACATAGCGAAGGAAACATGGAAATGGAGGTGAGGAGAAAGGGAATATTTTTAAAATAAAGTGAAGGCTTTTCCGGATAAAAAAATTAATGAACCTGCCTATAATGATTACAATAGACCTTCATTGCTAATGGCAAAACAGGCTAGTGTTTCAGGCAGAAATTTTTTCAGGATGGGAAAGTGTCAGTGTTTAGAATAGTAAAAACATATCCGTAAAGGGTTGATGAAACCAAGAGAGCAGGAGGCTGTGCTAAATCGTAGGGATGAAGCACAGGGCTGGCTCCCAGCATCCCTCCTCTGTGCTCTGCCCCAGCACGCAGCCTTCCCCCGCCTCGTGAGCTTCAGCCTCCTGGTCATTCTCCCTGGCCCTCGTGAGCTTCAGCCTCCTGGTCGTTACTTGCAGGAGCAAGAATGTGAGCAAGGAGTCACCTCGGACGCTACAGAGGGAGCACCCAAGGTGTCTCCGCAGCTGGCTGCAGACTGCCTCACACACTTGTGGTTGGTAAAAATGGAGAGCGCATGATTAAAAGCCACCCTTATCCTTGTAGAGCCCATCTGCGGCGTTTGTGTCCCGTGGTGGAGCTGCTGACTGGTCTCCTTCTCACCACAGCATCAGATCAAGCGCCAGCGCCCGATGCTGTCGGAGGTGTCAGCTCCTTTGATACAGCTGTGCCCGACACTTCAGTGACTCGCTGCCTGACCCCAGGGGGAGGTGGCACGGCTGCCTTTGATGGCTTCTTTCTGATCATTGGCTCCGCTTCCCCAGCAGGTCTTTGTGGGGTGCTGGAGGACACCGTCTTGTAACACTTCTCATTCAGCCTGTGTAAGGGCTGTCACAAGGGCCAGGGGAGGTGGCCTGCAGCACGCAGTGACACACAGCTTTGTCTCTGTCTCTCCCCGCCAGCAGCTACCTCTCAGAATAATCCACAAACATCAAGTTTGGAGTCTCGGCCTGTAAAGGCACAAACAATAGCGCTTTATCATCATGTGGGCTCTCTCTGTGAAGCCGTCCTTTGCATTTTAAATCAACGCAAGTTGCTTGGGAGGGGGTGGTTGGGCTGCTTCAGGCCTCCAAGTACCTTAAAGTTTGCGGTAGCCAACAAGAAGAACAAAACTCCTTTGAAAGCCAGGCAGATGTCTAGCCTGGTGATTTATAGACTGAAAACACAGCTATTCGAGCCTTGCTGATGAATTGCGATTGGAGTACAAGGAATGGTGCAGACTGAAATGGAGGTCAGCTTTGGAGGGGGAGGTTAGAGGCTGGGGCAGGGGCACCTCTGAAAGGGCAGTGCTTTTTCTTCAGACCAGCAGTGATGACTGATGAGGTTTATACATTTTTGTCTTTGTTTAAAAGCCACCTGTTTGACTGCGTTTTCGCTGAACGAAGGCCTCACATGCTGTTTCTGTGCCTGAGGTCTGCGTGTCTATGTAACAGAAATCTGGAAAAGATTGATGGAATAGAAGTCGCAACCAGAGCACAGGTATTGCCTTGTTCAGTAGGACAGAAGTATGGTAACACTCGTGGGGCACCACTGTGCACTAGTAACAGCAAGGAAGGTAAGGCTGTAGGATGGACAAAATCAGAATTAGGGTTTGGACAAGACCTCTGTAGGAAGAGACAGTAAGAGATCTACAGGGGTGTGCCAGAGCCCAGCTGCTGACCCCAACACTGAACACAGACCTCTGTTGGGGGGCTAGGTACCACCAGAAATCGCACTGTCACAGGTGTACGGTGCGCACCAGTATTACTGCCAGAGGCAGTAGCTAGCACAGCAATTCTCACCAACTGTGAGAGCACAAGAAGAGCTGATGGCCTTTCAGAGCTGTTTTCAGCAGGAATGAGGTTCTTGCAGAGGGACATTTTAGGAAGTAGCCTTTGATCAAGTGCCTTCATGGTTAAATTAATTGGAAAGGCAACAGAAGGGATGTTTTAACTTAGATTTTGCTTCCAAAAGGAGGGAACTAGGTAAGCAGGGCTGTATCTAGACTGCAGGGCAGCACTCAGCAGTGCTGGCAGGGTGCTCAGGGGAATTGGGAGGTGTGTGCAGACTCTGACCTCTGAATTTAGGCCTAGCCTGGGAGAATGGGCTACCAAAAGCAGATGCACTGAAGAGCTCACGGACTCATTGTAGACGATATATTTTTTGTGAAAAGTGCAAAAATTATCTATGATTCATGTTTGCAGCAAAAGGGGAACTGGCAGAAAAGGGCTGTGGGCATAACTTCATGAGTAACTGCTGCAAGGTGGTGTTAGAAGTAACAGAAGAGTGGGGGAAAACATCAGGAGACTTCACCCCTGATGGCTGGAAAGGACAGAGATAAAGTGGAAACTGGCAAAAGTCAAGTTGAATTAGATCTTGCAAAGGAAAATAAAAAAACACTGGACAGTCCTACTGGCAAAAAAATTAATATGGAAACAAGGAAAGAATTACCAGGGCTGTGGCATGCAGGGAGGTGAAGGAAGCAAAAGTCATAGGGATTAAAGAGCCAAAGTGGGAATCACATGAATTAATATATTACCTCTGTAAGAGTGATATGATGAACGTGAGGGAAAGGGTATCTTATGGTGAGAAGTTCCAAGAAACAGAAAATGACTGGGTCAGCAGTGAAAGGCAAAAGCTGTTGAAGCTAATGCACTAAGTGTGAGAGCCTGAGAGATCTCTGTCCCAACCACTGCGCTGTTGAGACAATTAAGCCACAAGTCCAGAGGAAAAGGTCTTCAATAAATCTATCAGGTTACACATGGTTCCACAGGATTAGATTGTAGTGGACATAATCCCTCTTTTTCCTTTCTTTTTTGGAGGATGAGAGCAAGTCAAGGAAAATAATCATGTCAAATTCAGACCTCTTAATCTGACCTCAGAAGTACTATTCAGAACTTCAGAGCAGAGTTTAAATGAAAGAATAATTAAATCCTGAAAGCAAGCACAACATGGATTTATGAAAGGCAGGTTACAAAAACGAATTTAATATCTTTATTTGACTTAAAAAAAAAGTAATTCTGGGGACAGAGGAAGTGTAGTAGCCCAGTCTGTTTGAAATTCAGTTAAGCAGGTGATACTGTGCTGTGTGAGATATTATTAGCTAAGCTTCAGAAGGTACAGTTCGGTGCTACACCTGTATGTGAATATTCTCTCTAAAGGAGAACAAAGAGCATCGCTGAATGGATGGCTGGGAGTTCCCCTGCAGGAGGTCATGTGTAGTGTTTGCTTTAATAATTTTTGGCACAGAAGGCAATGGTATGCAAGTGGAATTTGTGATGAGACAAAACCAGGTGTGGTCAATACAAGGGAGGATCAAAATAACATCCAGGAAGACCATGAGCACCTTGAAAACAGGAATAAACTGGGTGGTATGAAACCTAAGAGTATGAATGGAAGGTCATGCTGTTTGGGGCAATACCAGAAATTTTGACTGTAAGTTGGGATAGCATTATTTAGCAATGGCAGAGGAGAAAAGTGCTTAGATAGGTGCAAATAAATCACAGGATAATTCAGGATTCCAGGCTGTTACTGTGAAAAAAAAAGGCAAATACAGCTCTGGAAAAGCTAGAGAAAAGGAGTACTTGTAGAGAGAGAAAATTGCCTCTGCATGAGGCAGTGGTGAGCCTTTTTTCTGGTTCACGAGAAGTACATTTGGGGTAAATAGGGACATAAGGAGCTACTACACTTCTGGGAAATTTCCCAGTTTTCATAGAGGAAATGAACAATCTCTTTTAGTAGAAGGAAGACATGGCTTGTTTAGCTTAATAAAATTAAGACTGGGACGAGATAATTGCTCTCTCTGTATGTATTAAGAATAAGCAGGAGCTAAAAGAGCTGCTTAAAATTTCAAGTTGGTATAAGAACGACTGGGCATAAAGGAGCTGTGAGTAAATCTCGTAAACATGAAAAGAGGAGGGTGCCCAGCCCTCCCTTTTGTTTCAGCATGTGTGGCTCCTGAGGGGGAGCAGGCAGGACAGGGCGGTCTGTGGTGCTGCCACGTCGTGGAGGATGGACTGACAGAGGAGGGGGCAACGGGTCCTGAACCAGGCAGGTCACTGGTGTGGTGGGAGGTAAAACTGGGAAACTGGCTCAGGGACAGCCACAGAACACCTAGTGTGGGTGGTCACCGTGCCAGGAGCAAAGCAAGGCTGTGGGCAATGCAGAGTCATAAAAAATAAGCAGCTCTAGGGACAAGGCAGTGAAAGTTAAAGGCAGAGATAAATCAGCACCAGCGGAGACTGGAAACCAACTGTTACCAGTGCAGCAGCAATTCTTGCTGCTGCTGTGGTTTCTGTGCAGGTTTTTGGGGAGAGATACTGCTGACTTGCAGAAATACAGAGGATGTAACAGAACTGGGAAACCTCCTGCCCTACAACTTTCTGATTTTCTTGAATGCATTCGTCATTGACTTCACTCTCTCTGATTTAATCTTCCTGTATTTTAAGATATTGCAATATACTTGATAAGACTAATGTGTTCTGAAGCTGAGGCATTCCCTGATTGTAATTGATTACAGATGGGGAACTTACCCTCCTCCTGGGTTGGTCTCTGAAACATTTTCTTAGTCTTAAAATATTCTGCTTGGCTTCTCTTGAAGGGACAGAGGGTGTTTTGTGCTTCCTTATGGAATCATCAAGAAAAAAAGGACAGGTGGTTTGGGACTGCTGCATTTGCATAACCCTGAAAAGTTGCTTTAACCAATGACAAATTTTGATCTAATAACTGTGACCAAATGATCAGACCCACTGCCACCTCTCTGGGGTGGACAGCTGTAACAGTGCATGGGCTTGCAGAGTAACTCCCCTGCTGCTTCTCTCTCCGCTGAAAAGAGCAAAGATTTGCTACTCAGAGAGAGACCCAAAGCAAAGGGAATCCCAGCCTGATCCCCAAAGAACAAGAAGGGCTCTGGAGACTTCTGGGACGTTCCTGTTGGAACTCCCAGAAGCTCATTACTCCAGCTTGGGCTCCGACAAGCAGCCCGTTTGTTTGCACAAGCGGGAGCTGTACCAGACGCCCACTCGATGCGAGCGGCGGAGCGCGGAGAGGGCAGAGCCAGTCTGCCAGGTTGCAGGAGCAGTGGTGGTGGTGACGTGCAGGGACAAGAAGGTGGAGGTGGCAGTGAACACTCTGAGCTGCTCTGTCGCTGTCTAGAGGTACAGATTGACGAGAGGGGAGCTGGAGTCTTCTGCTTGTGATGCTGATGTCTAGCTTCAGGAGTTGGGGCAGGAGGTTTGTGAATATGAACGGTCTCACATACAAGAATAGGAAATGAGGCAGTAATGGGTCAGTGTCCATGGGATGAGAGGGTCAAAGCAGTCAGAAGGGACAGTGAGCATCTTACCAGATCAGCCAAAGCACAGCCAGCATCTGAGAGCAGGAAAAGGCTTCTTTGCAGTAGTAGGAGGAATAAACCACCAGCATTGCAGTCACTTCATGTAATCATCCTCCAGGTGTGAGTCCTGCTCACAATCCTCTGCTTAAAATGTCAAAATGAGCGCTCTGACAGCACAACTCTGTCTGTGGGGATGCAGGTGGCCAGAGCATTGCCTTTTTCTTATCATCCTGCTGCAGCTCAGGACACTGCATCAGCTGAAAGATTTCTAGGACAACTTGCCTGCAAGCTTGGTTACACAGAGAACCTCGGCTCACCCAGTGAGGGGTGGCAAAAGAGAACTTCCCCTTATAACAGCCATAACATGGTCCTGGCCCCAAAGCAAACACAAGCCTGCCAAGGCCTGGCTTTTCACAAGACCCTGCAGCCATCTCACAGAGACCTTCTGCCTGCCAAATCCTGCCAGCAGTGTGTGTTACTCAGGCTGTGCTACCCAGGGTGCTACTCGGGGTGTATACACCCTAAATTTTGTTGTATTTTGTTGTCTTTCCCCTGTCAGGGCAATGGAATCAAGGTCCCTGCCTCTCTGAGCAGTTCTGAGAAATCTGCTCCGGCTCTCCTCCCCACTGCCGCCACTGGAATGCAGCTTCCTTCGCCCCATTAGCTCTGTCTGTCAGTGGGGTGAGTCCCTCTCCTGTAATCAGTAACTGGAGCTGGTGTTAAAGACATGCCTCATCCCTCCTGCCCGCGTTGCTGTCAGGCGTGGAGCGAGCAGCACCACACTGATCACCCTGCTAGTGCTCTTTGGGAGGGACAAAAGCCTCACCAGGGAATCCTCTTCCTCTGTGGTATTACGTTCAACCACAAAACATTTGAGAGTACTGCCGTGGACACCACTAAGATCCATGGATCTAGTGGGAGGCTGAATTCCCTTACATGTGGCTTTCTGCTTGGAAAGAGGAGTTCATGGCAGTGCCCAGGGTATAGAGCAGCCTGGGTGCTGAACAGCCAGAGGTTTATGGGTCTTGCCAGCAGCCCTGCAGTCAGTGCTGGAGCCAGACCCAGCCGTAATGTGAGAGACTACAATTGTATTGCTGGAAATGTTATTATCCACCTCCTGTACTTAAATTCCTGCTCCACTTGTACCTTGCACAGAGCAGATTTTCTCTTGCCATCAGATAAGGCACTTGCATGTGGACTGAGGTGATGTTCTGGGTGGTTTGAGTTTGCCTAGAAGTGGCTGCTTCCTCAGTTACTGTCTGTACCGAGGGACTCAAGCGGTTTGTCCCGTGTGAAGCCAGTTGGCTTCTCGTACCGTTTGATGAGGCTGAAAGATGTGAAGGAGGGATCAGCTTGTGCAATGACGTATCAGGCACATCAGGCTCCCTGGTGCTTCAGATAGGCTTTGAACAACAAGCCCAGCCAGATGAAAATGAGTGCATGGAGACCTGGTGTTCCCAGCGTGGCCTGTGTGCCAGCAGACAGCTGCTGGCAGGAGCACACATGCACACTTGGCTGCTGCTGCCGGTGCCGTGCGTTCCTAGCAAGGGGCTGTGGTGTCAGCAGAGACGCTGCTGCATGGCGAGGGCCAAACCCGGGACCCCTGGCTGACATGCCACATGTGGGACTGTTTCCAGCCCATTGGGGGATCCTGGCTCTCTGGCTTCAAGTAACAGGCACATGCAGCCCTGCTCTCCCAGCTCCCTCTGCTCTGTACCACCATCGCTCCCACATCTGCTGTCTGAAATTCATGGGGTTTTTTCCTTTTAAGAGCCAGCTTTCTGCCCAGTGCCAGTTTTCAGTTTCTGCTTTTATGCTAGCAGAAGCCAAGCACTGAGTTGTTTCTGGGCAGCGTCTTTTCAGTTTAGACGGGGTCTTCTGCATTCTCAGAGTCCCAGAGAGTACCAACAGTTTACCACACACGGCCCTGTTGTTCCCGGTGCTGGTGCACCCTTTGCAGCAACCAGGAAACAGTATCACTGGAAGCAGAGAAAATCAAAGTCTTTTTCTGAACACAGGTTACAAGATAAGACCTGCCTGAACTTTCTTTAGCAGCTTTAACAGTTGTCATTCCTGTGCACTGAGGGGATGGAAGTGGCTTGTAAACACACAGTAGCAGCAAGAGATGTATTTCCAAAAGGTACTGGAGATCTAGAGAGGGACCTTCAGTCCTTTGGGCCTCTTGGCAACAGGCTGCACACCATGACCAGGGATGTCAGCGCCACACAGCAGTCGTGGCTTAGACCTGCTTGTCCTGGACAGGGCAGGACAGGACAAGAAGTGGATGACAGGAGCGCCACATGCGTGTTGTATGTGATGGATACAACCAGTGCTTTGCAGGCAGGTTCCCACAGTTTTGCAGTGGGTAAACTGGGTTTATGACAAAGTGCCTTCAGAGGGCTCGTTGGGCTGATGCTTTGTTGGCTTAGACTCTTCCAGGGAGGCTTCAGTAGAGCGATTTTATCATGGTCCAGATAGTATTTAGAGCTCAGATTACCTGCTGGCCAGAGCAGTATGCTGGAGACCTGGATTCATTTACTGGGATTCTTGTCCTGTTGGGAGATTTTGTGGAAAATTGCTTTTCCCTATGCTGCCTTGGTCTCCCCACAAACCACTTACTGCTTTCAATAAGTGCTTTAATACTACCAGCGCAGAAGGATGATGGCACATGCTGTGGTCACGGCTAAAGCCTGCTGCAGGGAGCACGTGTGGGCGGGCTGACACCAGCTATAGCAATCATTGCTCTGAAGTGCCTGGCTGGGAGATGGGACCACTTCACCCTTCGCATTGTATTAGTGTAACCTTCAGTGTGTGATTTCCTCTTGACAGGGCTAGCAGAGGCAAGAGCTGGCCTTGATGGGGCTGGTCTTGGGGCATTTCACCTGCATGCACCCCCATGCACTCCCCGGAGACCTCCCTTGGCAGGGAGCTGTATGTGGGTACGACGTTCTGCCACCATGTCCTCTGCCAGCTCTGTTCCCCAGCGTGCATCACCGTTAATGCTGCGCTGTTGGACTCTTGTGTGTGGTGGCTTGGGAGGGCACTGTAACCAGCAACACCTGCCCAAGGTACCTGGGTTGCCCAGATCTCACCATGCCAAAAAAAAACCTTCACCCAGCCCATGGAGAAACCTCCTTCCTCAGGTACGCGGGTCTGACCCTGCTGGCTGTATCGTCTTTGGAGAAGAGCCTTGGTCTGCAAGGGCCCTTCTGGTCTGCAGCGGGGTCTGTCTCCTTGGCAGAAGCCACTGCCCTGCTCCAGCTGGAGTGTCCCTCAATGTGGGGGACGGGAGCATGCTTGGCCAGGATAGCTGCTGACCTCCTGTCTCTCCCATTTCCTTCCAGTCCTGGACGCACAACATCCAGCGGGAGAAGGAGTTCCTGCGGAAGCTGGTGAAAGCCCGAGTCATCACTGACCTAACCAGTGGGATCTGAGTGGCTGCAGCCACTGCCTCTAAGGGAGGAGATGAAGATGCATGCTGCAGCTCTGGGAGCAGGCACTGGCAGCCCCCCGCAAGAATCCCACCTCACTGAAGACACACAGAGATGCCCAGGTGCTCTGGGAAGACCCTCTCGCATTGCCAGTCTGCACAAGGGTTGCATCTGCTGCCTCCAGGCCAGAGCTGGCAGGAGGTGGGCAAGGCGCTGAGCGGGCAGTTCTTGAACTCTGCATCGCAGACAGATCTTCTATGTCCTGAATTAGACAGGAAAGACTCAGGAGAGAGAAGAAAGGTTTGTGAATAAAACAATTTGTGCCAAATGGGAGGTGACGCTGCCCTGAGGCAGCAATGCCTGAATGTACAAAGTATTATTTTTTAAAAGAAACTCTGCTGGAATCATACTAGAAACACCAAGGTGCAAGGCAAAGTCTGCTTATGCACAGCCCTGCAAAGTCCCGGCCTCTCCATGCTCCATCTGCATTGTCACCGGCCTCAGACCCTTCCCCAGGAAAACAAATCCGTCCAAAACTTCAGTGTTGTTGGTGCTGCTATAATTTGAAGAGAGAATAATGGCTTTCCCTTGTTCTCCACTTGGAGCTTCTGGATGGAGATGAGCATGGGTTTGTTTTTCTGCACTTTTCCTTGCTTCCTGCGTAGAGGTGACAGCAGCAGCCACTTAGTTGGCTGCATTTTCCATAGCCATTTGCCCTGCTCTGCCTCTGCTCTGACCCCAAGGTGGAGCAGGGAGCCGATGACTTTCTCTGCCTGCAGCAGACCCTCCCCACCTTCCCGCCTGTCGCAGCGTTGCGGAGCCTGCCTCGCTGTGCTCAAGGCTTTCAGGCCTCTTGGTTTATGCCTGCTGTGCAGGGCCCCTGTGGAGTCCGTGCAGATTGGTGTCACCGTTTCTGGACAGCATCTCACTTTATTTTTGTGTGGGAGAGGAGTAATTTATTCTCTGGAAGGAGGTCAGATCTTGCGTGGAGTTCTGAAGCTTTACAGTTTGAGAGCAGGCTGCCGAAGATGTTTGTTTTACGTTCCAGACTTGATCATGTTCCCTATTTAAGTGACATGTGACCTCAGTGATGATGGAGCCTGCTGGCACGGGTCGGGGCCTGCTGGGAACCTTCACCCTCTGCTCGGCCCCTGCTCACTTCATTTCCAAGCTCCTCCCGTGCTGCTCTAGCACTGCTGCTCCTCCTGCTCTCAGGAGCACGTCCCTTCCTTTGCCGTCTTGATCCCAAGATGCAGTATTTGCACATTTTATTTGTATACGTATTTCAGAGGAGCTGGAATAAACTGAGCAATGTGGCGGAGTGCGAGGACAGTGGGGTGGTCTCATCCACCTGGAGAGCGTGGGCAGAAGGGGGATTGCCAGAGGAATGGTTACAGGTGGAAATCAGTTCCGAAGCTCTCCTAGCCTGGAGCAGGCTGGACTGCACCCACGGGCACTGTCCCAAGCCAAGTCCCTGTGTGTTGAGGCACCGATGTGCCAGTGCTGGGGTCAGTGGAGGGGGGTCCCAAAGCGGGTGCTGGCCGGGCTCATGGTCCTGGCGCTGCATCTGACGTAGCCCAGGGATTGCAGTCCACCTTGTTCTGAGCTGAAGGGAGAATGTGGCCCTAAGGGATGCTCAGAGCAGGGCTCACAAGCTTCCCCTGGGCTGCCTCTGCTCCCGCTGACTTGCAGGGGGCTGTGGCTCTGGTGCTGAGACCCCAGAGAGGATGTGCAGGAGCGGCAGGCAACGACCTGGGCATGGGGCAGGGGAGCAAACTATGGAACGGTTTGAGACCAAGCTGCAGGCAGAGGCAGCTCTCAGGACATGGTGCCGGGTGCTGCCCACAGGCCAGTGTGGGATGTGCCCCTCAGGAGCATCTCCTGCGTGGTGCACCCATAGCCAAGGAGCTTGCTCAGGGGAAAGTCCTGTCCAGCTTCTGGTTGTGGCTGCTGCTTGCCTCGTAGTCTGGAAGCAACTCAAAGATCCTGCCTCTTCCAGGCCACATAAAACAGATACTGGGAGGCTCTCCCTTCCCCCTTCCCATGTCCCTTTCCCTGTCCCTCTGGCCCCCCAGCCAGGCGGTCCCTGCTCCCCCCAGTGCATGCCTCCCCCCAGGATGCTCTGTGAGGTTTCCAACATGGAGAGCTGGGGTTTCCAGCAGGTTTTTGAGCATATACTGTGGCAGATACTCCTTTGAATATTCTCCCCCAATTTGTTTTTTCCTGCCCAAGGAGCCCAGGGGACTGGATTTCCATGGCTTTTGCCAGGCAACACTCCCTTTGCATTTCCCATGTGTCAGCCTGGACCTGGCACCACCATCCATAGGGCCCCTGCCGCAGTGGCACTGGGGGTTCCTGGGCTGGACCTGGCCAAGGTTGTGGCTGGGGAAGGGTGGGCACCCACCCTCCAACTTAGTGCTCAAACTGGGTCTTTAACCAGCTGCTGTGGGCGCCCTGAGGCAGTGATGGGTGGCACCCACATGCTACAGGGAGCTGAGATGCCAGGGAGCAGCTGGCTGCAGCCAGGAGGAGGAGGAGGGGAGTGAAGAGCCTTCAGTGTCCATGCTGGGCTCCTCTCCACACCCCAGGGGAAAGCACCCCAGTGGAGGCTGGTGTTGGCGTTAATTTGGTCTGTTTTAGCAAGAACTACAAAGCTACAGGGCACCTTTACCTTCCAGCATGCTGGCCCCAGGTCCAAGGAGAGAGCGTGTCCCCTGCTCGGCTTTCTCTGGCATCCCAGCTCCCCACCACGGCCACGGACAGGTCCTGATGGGAACCAGTCTCTGCAGACCAGGGAGGCGACTCCAAGCCCTTCCCTCCACCTTGGTGGGAGGCTCCAGGCAGAAACGCCCAGGCTGAATAGGTGGATGGCCCGGGGTGACTGTGGTGTGTCGGAACCACCTGGAAGGAGAAGGAAGGAGAGGATGGGGGGTTGTTTGGGGGCCAAAGGCTCCCCTCTAACTCGTTATCCCATTTGGCACTGGTGGGGCAGGTGCACCCACGGAGCAGCCCTGCGGCCGGGCCATGGGGGTGTGCACCCCAGCCCCAGGAGCAGCGCACAGTGCTGGGTTTCCCTCCTGCCTGCTGTGCCTTTGGCTGCCTCCCCGTGTGCACCTGCAGCCACCTCCCGCCCTCCGAAGCGCTGCAGCCCTGCCAGCTCGGAGCGGTGCACGCGGGTCAGAGCAGGGTCAGTGGGACGGATGTGAGTCTTGGCCTCTCCCTTGCAGTGACTCACCTTTTCAGCTCGGAAGGGAGAGCCCAGGGGAATTCTCCACAGCCTAAATATAGAGCAGGGTTGCCTGGTGCCTCTGACGCGCTGCAGTGCAGAAAGGCCACTCGGGTGGCAGGGAACCTGCCTAGAGAGAGGCCGGGAAAGTGCAGGGAGGTTGGGGAGCTCCCGCAGAGGGGTTTTGCTCCAGCAGGTGCAGAGAGCAGGTCTGGGGAGCTGCAGGCTCCGGGGGAGAGGGGCTATCAGAGAGCTGCTGCTGCGCTGACCGCACTGTGAGCACGGGCTGCTCGTGCATTTGTGGTGTACGGCCCTTCCCCAGTGCCCACCACCCTGGCGTCGGGCTCCCTCCACCAGCTCACCCTGTTTGGGCTGGCCAAGCAGTGGCCTCAGGCTCACACGTGCCAAGGGGAGGGCCCACGGCCAGGGAACACGAGGCAGCAGTGGGATCCTCTGCGGCTCAGCATCTCTGGGCTTCCAGTGTCTCCTTTTCCTGGGAGGGAGCCGTGGGGAGTCCCTGCCCTCCCGTGCTGCTTCACCTCTCAGCGTGGGCGCTGCTGGGAGAGGGGGAAGGTGTCAGGACAGGGCTATCTCTCCGTCTGCATCAAATGGGGGCAGGCAGACTGGGTACGGGCAGCACAGGGACAGGCGAGAGCTTCCAAACTGCCTGGCAGGGAGGCAGCCGCCACGCTGAGCTCCACCAGCACCCGCACGGCGTGTGCCACCGGTCCAGGCGTGCATCCCACTCAGTGTTAGAGACGTGTCCTTTGCTACAGGCGACCCGGGCCACTACCCGGCCTCTCCAGGCACCAGCTTCTGCACAGGGACTCACTCCAAAGGCCAGTGCTCTCACCAGTACTGTACCCAAGCTGAGATGCAAGAACTCAATGAGTTTTTAAAATTAGTTTTAGTTTCTGCGATTTTTTTTAATTCCCCCTCTAGGCAGGGAGGGCAAGAGTCTTGCAGGCTCCTCCAAGCAGGCTTATGTCACATCAATTCAGTCATATCACAGAAGCAATAAAGCTATCAAACAAGCTTGGCTGGCCTCTTTCTTCTGCTGCCTTTGGCCTTGTTTAGGGGAGACAGAGGGATTCCCCTGCTCGGGCTGTCCCCAGCCTGGTTTCACTGCTGACGCCTCCAGCAGTTACCCAGAGGCGGCTGCCGAGAGCTGCAGCTGGCCAGTGCCACTGGCCTGGTGCTGGGGACAGGAGAGGGCTGTGCTCCTCCTTGCAGGTGACCTGAAGAGAAGGTCTCGCAGGTTGGGTGCACGTCCTGTCGGGGGGCGGAGGGGTGGGGGCTTGTCCTGCCCGGTGCGGGCCTCCTGCGACTCTGCCTGCTCTCCTGGGGACTCCCTGCCAGCGGGGTGGCTTCCTGCCGAGGGTCACGGCAGCAATCAGGCTGGGTGCGGCCCCGACAAAGGCAGGTGTCCGGCCAAGTGACCTTCTCGCTGCAGCGTCCAGGAAGGAAGCGGTTTAGGAAGCCGGGGGCTGAGGCCGTGAGTGGCTCCGACACCTGCCAGGTCCCGGCGGGAGCAGCGTAACCCCCGGCCGTGCCACGGGGCTTCCGGAGCCGTGGGACGAGTCGGGTGCAGTCCCACTGCCCGAGGGAATGGGGTGATGGCTTCCAGGTAGGTGACCGGTCTGCCAGACCTGCCAGCTCCCAAACACAACGGGTGGCTTCCTGCCAGCACCAGTGGGACGCGGCCAAGGCAACTGCGCAGCCCTCCCCGGTGTGCGGCTGCAAGTTCCGGATCCCTCCCAGAAAGGCGATGCTGGAGCTGCTCAAACCCTCCTTCCTGCCCTCCTCTCTTCCCAGTCCTTAAAGAGCAGGGCCACCACTGCCATCGGGCTGGGCCAGCCCCAGGGGTGGCCCGTGCCCCATCTTGGCCTTAGGGGGGTTGTGGAGGGGGGAGAGCGCAGGGCCTGGGGCTGGGTCACATGGGGACAACCGTGAGAGGTTCAGGTCAGCAGAGACCAGGACACTTGTTCTGGAGCAGGTGTCCCTGAAGGAGCCACATCACCGCTGCGATGGGGATGATGCAACTGGGTCGGTCCGTCTACATCACTGCCCTCTCCCACGTGTGTTTTGTCACACCCAGCCACGGCCTCACACGGGCACGGCAGCGGCCATGGCGTGCTCAGTCCTGCCATCTGGCTGGACCACATCACCCCCATCCCGCCTCACGCAAGGGTGGCACCTTCAGGGATAGATGTCACAGCAGGTCCTGGCCTCGCAGGGCTCATTCCAAACTAGACAAGGGACATGGGGACACCCCGTCCCTGGGGGTGCAGGAGCACAGGCTGACACGGGCGGTGCCTTGGGACGCACCAAGCCAGGGAGCAGTTCACCCATCTGACTGGAGACCCGTGGGGCCGGGCACCCTGCCCTGCACCCCAGCACCCTCTGGGTCCCAGCCCACGCTCAGCACTCCCCGGGGCAGAGCCAATACCCGTGGGAGCCCGAGGGAAGAGAGCAGCGTCCGGATTGAGGCACAGCGCTAGGACGTGCCACCTCCTGCCACCGTGATCGCGGGGGGACGGGGAGGAGGTGCTGCTGGAAGGACATCAGCAGGGCTGGCAGCAGCAGTGTGGTCACATCTCCCACGACAAGGGCCAGGGGCAGAGGAGGGAGTCAGGGCCCCCAGGTGTCTGCGTAGTGTCCATGAAGGGGTCACACCTGGAAGAGGACAGAGGCCAAGCTTGGCACAGACACCCCTTTCACAGGACCGGGAACACTGTATGGGGTCCCTTGGATGTCCCCCTGTGCCCCCCACAGAGCCCCCTGCCCACTACCAGCAATCACACCCACCGCAGCTGCCAGCTGTGTTCTGGGGACATGGGGACCTGCCCAACCCACAGGGAAAGTGGGAGGGGATGGGGTAACCCCTGGGGTGAGCCAGCACCTGAGGCAGTCTCCGAGCCCTGAGGCCTGTCCGTGGGGGAGGCAGCTCTCCTCTCCGCCCACAGCCCCTCCTGGGCAGCCCTCCCTGCATGGGCAGGGCCGTGGCCAGTCCCAGCCCCATGGGGGCAGCCAGGCAACCCGGAGCAGGACGTGCCACGCCACTCGCGCAGAAACTTTCCAAGGAGGCAGCCCCGTTAGTCTGCAGCACTGCCAAGCAGAGGATCCTGTTCCCTGTCCCCCATCCCCTGCCCCTGGCCGATTCCCCACCCCAGGGGTGCTCCTGGGCCTCCAAACCTCTGCTGGGCCAAGGCATCCCAGGGCGTCACCCCTGCCAGCTCCCATGGGGGCATCACGGATGGGAGCAGCCTCAGGCCATGGCCGTGGGGCGGCACAGTCCCACGGCAGAACCAACCCTCCCACACAGCCCCACGAGCAGGCGTGAAGCCACCCACGGCCACAAGCTTGGCCAAGGTGCCTGTGCCAGGAGCAGAGGAGGACCAGGGCCAGGGCAGGGGCTGCGTGCCACCTCCTCTGTCCCCTCTAGCAGTGGAGGGGACAGGCTTAGCCGGCGCCACCTGTGTCAGCACATTCTCTGGCAGGTGATGCCGCAGGAGGGACGCAGGAGTTGTCATCCCCGCGCTGGATAATCCGACGAGATGAGACAAGACGGGGCGCGCGGGCTCTGCCAGTGGCTCGCACGCGCCGGCCGGCTCTCCCGGCCGCAGGCCTGCGGGGTCCGGGCTGCTGCGGGGCGGGGAAGCAGCTAAGGGCAGATGGGGGGCCCCGGGGGTTCGGGGCAGACCCCATGGGCGGCCCAGGGCCAGCGTGCAGCCGCGGTGCTGCCGGCGATCGAGCCGCTGGCCCCGCTCCAACCGGGGAGTTATATAAACCCGGGGAAGGTTGCGCCGAGGCGGTTGAACGGTGCCGGGGCAGATGCCGGGGCAGGCAGCGCCCCGGGGTGCGCAGCCCCCCCGGGCGCCTCCGGACCCCGCCGCAGGCAGGGCCTGGGGGGCCGGCGGGCCATGAGGGCTGGCACCGGGGGCTGGGGGGGGGGGTGCCCGGCCTGGGCTGCGTCCCGGCGGTCGGCGCTGGCCAGGGGAGCACGTGTGAAGCGGGACGGAGCGGAGGCGGCCCTGGGATTTGGCACGTTTGCAAGGAGCACTCGAGAGCCCCGGGATGGACGTGGAGGGCCCTGGGCGGTGACGTAAGGACTCGCGGGGACTCGGCTCGGCTCGCCAGCCGGCCCCCCATGTCCCCGGGGCCTGCGACGGCCCCGGCGGAGGGAGGCAGGGAGGCGGCAGAGGTAAGGAGCCCGGCGGCCGGTGACCCCGCCGGGGTGGACCCGGCCGCGGGGCGCCCGTGGGCCGTGGGGTTGCGGGAGGGCTGGGAGGCAGGGCAGGGAGGCCGGACTCCTCCTCCGGCGAGGCAGGACCTGGACGCCAGGCACACCGGTGGCCCGCGGTGACTCGGGGTGCGTGGGACGCCGGCCAGCCCCGCCGCGGCCCGGGAGCTGCCGGGATGGCCCCTCGCCACCCCCCTCTCAAACCCCCAACCCTGCCGGGTGCCTACGGGCCCGGGTGGCCCCGCTGCGTGCAAGGGGATCCCCGTGGGGCTTTGCTCCCGGAGCGCTCCGGGAAGGGCTGAACTCATCCCCCCGGGGGGGGTGTCTGTGTGTCCGTCCTGATAGCGCTGTGACCGGGCTGTCGGGGCAGGGAGCCCCGCTCAGGGGGGGCGTCCGTCTGTCCGTCCGTCCGCCTGCCCGGCGGTGCCGAGAGGTGCCTGCCGGCCCGGGGCGGGTGGTGGCGGCGGTCGGGTGCCGCCGGGGCTGCCGGTGCCGTTCCCGGCGGGGTGCGAGTCTCCGCGGGAGCTCGGCGGCGGTGCGGGCTCTGGAGCGGAGCCGGTGCGGATGCGGCTGCGGGTCGGGCTGCGGCTGCTGATACCGGCGGGATCCCGGTGCCGTCCTGGTCCTGCGGCGGCCTCGGCCCCCGTGCGGGTCGGAGTTCCGGTGCCGCTGCGGCGCGGGTGGGGGTGCGGGTCGGGACGCCGGTGCCGGTGCGGATGGGGGTCCCGGTGCCGGTGCCCGCCCCGCCGGTCAGGTGACGGCGGCTGGAATTTGACACCGGCGGCGGCGGCGGGAGCGGGATGGAGCCGCCGCTGTCCCGCACTGCGCGCCCGCCCGTTGCCGCCGGCACCGCACCCCGAGGCGCAGCGGGACCGGGACCGCAACCGCGAGGCGCAGCGGGAGCGGCGCCGGGAGCAGCGGCGGGAGCCGGTGCCGGTGCCCGCGGGGTAGCGCCGGCCCCCGCCCGCGCCCCGCCCCGGAGCGGCGGCGGCGGGCGGCGGGGGGCGGCGGGGAACGGAGGCAATGCGGGGCGGCGGCGGCCCGGGGGATGGTCCCCGCCGCGGGCACGGTGAGTGCGGGCCGGGGCGGCGGGCGGCAGCGGCCGCCCCAGCCCGCCGGCGGCGCCGGGACTCGGCGGCGACTCGTACCGGGGCTGCGGGAGGGGGGGGGGGGGGGGCGCGGAGGGGGGCCCCGCTTCGTCGCCCGCCCCCGGACAAAACCCGCGGGGCGGCTAGGGGTGCTCGGGCCGCCCCCGGGCAGGTCCCCACCGGGCGGTTCCCGGGCCGCCGAGCCCGGCCCGGCGGCGGGAAGCGCTGGGGGCCGCGGCGGGGACGGGGTTCCCTGCTGGGGCGGGGAGAGGCGGGACCCCGCTGCGGGGGCACGGGGGGCACGGGGACGGTCTCACCCGCCTCTTTCCCGGGCTCCCGCCCCGGCCCTTTGGGCACGTCGCACGGGTCTGCGCCCCGCTGCCCGGGCGGGGGGCGGGGGAGAGCCCCGGGGCGGGGGTGCCCGGCGTCCCCACGGCTCCGCTTTCCCCGGGTTGGGGCCGAGTTTGGTCTCGCCCGTGTGCCCCACGTGTCCGACGCCGGCCTCCCACGGCTTTGCGGGGCGGGTGCCAGCTCCGCGTCACACGTGTGTGGGGGGGGGGGTGTTGTTGATTTCTGACCCCTCGTCACTCCTCCTGCCAGGGGCAGCGCGGGGGGGACGCCGGGCCTCCACCGGTGCCCGTGGCGGATCCCTGGGCATCCACCCGCGCTGCCAGGCAGGACCTGCGGCTGCAGGGCTGACACGACGAGCAGTGGCGAGCGGGGCACCAGCACAGCCCCCTTCCAAAAGCAGCCACTCCATGAGCTGAGACCCTCTCCCCTGGGCTGGGGCACCCTCTGGCCCCGCGTGGATGCGCTTCGCGAGTGGCTCCTGCCTCCCCCCGGGGGCCGAGTGCAGCTCACGGGGCACCCGCTCCACAGCTCCCTGTCCACAGGGTGGGCAGCGCGGCTCTGGCCGCGGCTCTGCACGGGTGGGTGTGGGGTGGCCCGCACAGGGATTACCCCCAGCACGTTGCTGCTCAGCCCCCCGGCCGGGGGTACACGTGTGGTGGGGGGTCAGGCAGGTCCTCACACGGATGGGCCTGATCCTGACCCTGGAAAAGGCTCCTGTGCCTGTTAATGGCCCAGCTGGGCTCTTGTAGTCGTGGCAGTGACAGACCCCAGCTAGATCCCCCCATGCGGGAGCTGGGGGTCTGCCGTGGGGACTGCAGCTCCGGCACTCCCGTGGGGTGCCCAGCAGCTTGGCTCAGCCCTGCCTGCGCTGGGGGAAAGCAGTGGCCCGCCGAGCGGGGCTGCGGTCCTGCGCGTTCGGAGAGCTGCCCCCGGGGACGGGGCTCCGTGTCTGCGGAGGCACTGGCGGGGCACGTCCGTAGACCCGGCTCCGGGGCTCCCGGGAGCGAAGGGAGGCTGCCCTCGCCCGGCGCCCCGCCGGCAGCGCTCCCGCCGCAGAGCCCGGGGCCGTGCTGCCGCCGAACGGGAGAAGCCTGAACTGCACCGGCTGCTCCGTCCCGTCCCATCCCATCCCATCCCATCCCGTCCCATCCCATCCCATCCCATCCCGTACCGTCCCATCCCATCCCGTACCGTCCCGTCGGGATGCTGAGGCCGACAGGCCATGGGAGCGGGGACCGGGGGGGCCCATCCCCTCATAGCAGGGTGCGGGGACCCCTGCCTGGCCCCCTCCAGGGGTGCCGGCCTGGGAAAACCATGACCTGGCAGCAGTGGCTGGCACGGGGCCACGGGCCGCCACGGGAGCGACGTGCTGTGTGGGCTGTGCTTGGCCAGGCTGCGGCTGCTGGCGGGGCTGGGGGGGCCTGGTGCCAGCCCTGCCTGCACCAGGGACACATCCTGCCCGGTGCGCGGCCCCTGGAGGAGGTGCATGGGTCTGGCAGTGCCCATCACAGCCCTTTGCCACCGTGTGGTCAGTGCAGGGTGGCATCAGCTGCAGCAGTCGGGACCATCCCTTGAGATGCTGAGGGGACTGGGGGAGCGGGTTTTGTCTCCTGGTCCCAGTGGTGCCCAGCTGCATCACTTCTTTTTTTGGCCAGGAGCACTGTCCTCAGTGTGTCCTGTCCCAGCTTTGCTATGAAAGCACCTGGGACATTCTGGGGCAAAGCCATGGATGGGACAGGGGAACTCCCTGCTGCAGGATACCACCCGGCTCCAAGGGGACAGTCCCATCCCAAGAGATAGGGGATGCAGCAGATGGGCCAAGGAGGGTCCAGGCTCCTTTGGGAGTCACCTCTGGGGGATTCTGGCTTGAGACACTGAGGCACAGGGGCTCTCTTGCACCCCGGAGGAGCTGGGGAAGGAGGTACAACATGTGGTTGCAGACTGGGAGTTGCCCCTGCACCCCCCAGGGGACATCATTCCCCTGAGACCGTGCTTGCTGCTCTGCTGGGACTATGCATGGCAAGGACCAAATTCCCCTTTGTGTGTCAGGGCAGTGGATTCTGGGCAGTGGTGTTGGGGTAAATGACTACAGCGAGTCCAGTGTGGTGCCCCGTGCCCCGCTGTGTCCCCATGGGCCCTTCCTGCCCATCCTGCTCCTCGCGGCCTCACTCCCTGGGGCTGTTCTGGGGCTGCATGTCCCAGCTCGGTGCAGGCAGAAGGCTGGGGAGCAAGCGCAGGGCCAGTGGGGGAGGCTGCACCCAAGGACCCTGTGCTAATGGATTTGGAGTTTCCAAGGTCAGGCTCCCACCGCAAGCAAGAAAAACATTCCCAGGGAAGGGCCATGGGAAAGGGCGCCCCCCCCGCCGTGGCACTCCCAGCCCCAGCCACTGCCTCAGGGCCCAGCCTGGCATCCCGGGCTGCTTGCGTGAGGAGGTGGCTACGTCGCCCTGAGGAGAGGTGCTGGGCGAAGGCTGGGTCACCCCAGTTGCCAAATCACTTGGAAGGGGTGCGTGGGGTGGCGAGGGTGCCTGGCTGTGCAGGGAGGGGACAGGGGTCATGCGTGGGGTGCAGGAGGTGTTGTGGAATGCTGTGGGGCGAGGGAGGGGATAGCATCCTTTTGACAGGGGCAGGAGTGTGCCAGCTCCCAGCCAGCCAGCTCGGTGCCCACCCTGTCCCCTCTGCGTGGGTGCTGACCCCCACCTCTGCACTTGCAGCCAGCATGGAGCAGCGAGCGGGGCCACCAGAACCGAGACCAGCAGGACCCACCACGCATCCGCAGCCCAAGGTGAGCCCAGGCCTGCTTGCCCGCGATGACCGGGACCACACATCCCCGCCTCCATCCCCAGGTGACGGAGCCTCCTCCCTGGTGTGGGGACCCTGGTCGGGGCTCACCCCGCTGTGCTGTGCTTTGTCGCAGGAGGGGACACTGTGGGGGCTCCTCGCCATCCTCTCGCTGCTGGCCGGGCTGGCTGCGGGCACCCTGCGAACGCCGCACTGCAATGAAACGCTGGAGGCAGCCCCCCCTGCGCCGCGGGGCACGGCCACCGCCAGCCCGGCTGTGGAGGATGGCGTGGAGGTACCGCTCACCGCTGCCAGGAGCCAGCTGTACGGTGCGTGTTGCGGCAGGACCCCCAGCCTCGGCAGGGTAGCCCCAAGGATGGGGCATGGGCGGGTTGGGAGCCGCTGTGGGACCCCCAGCCTGTGCAGGGCTGCCTCTTGCATGTTGGGGTCAGGCTGGGGGGGGCTGAACACATGGGGCCCTGCACTTGGCACTGGGGATGGTGGCAGAGCCCTGGGGATAAGAAGATGCCTGTCCGGGTGCCCACCCATGCCACCGCCCTGGGTGCACCTGGCCGGTGCTGTGGGGAGTTGTCAGGAGGGGTCTGCAGGTCATGGAGGGGGACAGGCAGGCTTGGCAGGTCCCAGGAGGGTGGCGGGTGCAGGATAGGTTCTGACGGTGCTGTCCCCTCCACGTGCAGGGGACAACGTGACGACGGGTGGCCCGGGCGCTGCGGAGCTGGCAGAGGACCTGCTGCTGCGTACTGAGCGCTCGCCATCGGGCCACGGCAAAGAGAAGAAGCTGGGGGGGAAAAACTCCCTGAGGGCCCGTGGGCGCAACTGCCACATCCGCAACCTGATGGTGAAGGTGCGCGACCTGGGCCTGGGCTTCAACTCAGACGAGATTGTGCTTTTCAAGTACTGCAGTGGATCCTGCCACCGGGCGCGCAGCAACTACGACCTGACCCTGGGCAGCCTGCTGCGGCAGCAGCTCATCACCCCGGGGCCGCAGGAGCGGGTCCTCAGCCACCCCTGCTGCCGGCCCACCCGCTACGAGGCCGTCTCCTTCATGGACGTGCAGAACACGTGGCAGACGGTGGAGAAGCTCTCGGCGGCCGAGTGCAGCTGCATCGGCTGAGGAGGGGGCTGCCAGCTCGGCCCCAGCTCGACACACGCCGGCAGACCCCGGCTTGCCAGGCGCAGTGGTACTGGCCCTCGGAGAAAGGTTCTGTCAGAGGCCGGTGCCCCCGGTTTTGTGTGACCACAAAGGACTGAGGCGAGATGGAGCCGTGCCGGGGGGTGGGTGGCTGAGCCCCCTCCCGCTCAGTGCCAAGCAGCTGGTGCCACCAGCTACGCGGGGTCCTGCCCGGGCGCACCCCAGCTCAGCCCTGGGAGAGGAGCTGGATGGGGTACAGAGCATCCCCGCTGTTTGCAGGGGTCTGCCAGCCCAGTGCCCACCAGCAGCACCCGGCTCGCCCGCGCCCTGCCTGGACTGGTGCTCCCGCACCCCTGCTGTCAGGGAGCTGGGGCCAAGTGTCGCCCAAGCTTCACGGGGGGACAGAAAGGGGACAAAACCACCCTGTCCCCTCAGGCACCCTGGGGCTGGCGGTGCCCGGAGCTGCCCTGCAGGGAGAGGATGTCCCCGAGGCCAGGGGTGCAGTGGGGCCAAAGCACGCCAGCGCGGAGTGGGGGTCCCACACCCGGGCTGGCAGCAGCCCCCGGTGCTCCGCAGGGCAGCGAGTGGGGCACGGACGCCTGCTGGGACCCCTGCCCCTACCTGGCTCCCGAGGGGGGTGTCAGGGTCCCCTCACAGTGCTGTGGCACTAAACTATTTATTACTCTAAATTATTTATTTATTGTTCTTGAGTGGCAGCTCCTATTTATGACTTTGGGCCCCCGGGGGCCGGGTGTAATTTAACCCCAGCGCTGCTGTGAAGCCCTGGGCAGCGCCCCGGTGCCCCGTGCCCCCCAGCCCCCTTTTTCTATTATTTGTAAAATTTGAGGGATAAACTCTATTTTTGTACAGCCGCCTTCTCCTGTAGCAATAAAGCGATGGGCTGCGAGTCCAACCCCTGCGTGTGCCCGTGATGGGAAGGGGGGGGAGGGGGGGGGGGGAGGGCGGGCTTGCCGCCGGTGGCGTTTGACACCCGTGGGCTGTCAGCGGGGAGGGTGGGAAGCGGCGGCGCCGCCGGCACTGCCCGCACCACGCGTGGGGAGCCGGGGCGGCGCTCGGCGCCCGGTAGGGGACGCGCGTGGGCCGAGACTACCGCTCCCGGCGTGCGGCGCGGCGGCAGGTCCCGGGCTGCCCGGCCGCGCCTGCGGGGCAGCGGGCACCGGAGCGGAGCGGAGCGGCGGTGCCGCCTCCCGGGGCGTCCCCACGGGCGCTTTCCCGTGCTGCCCGCCCCGCCGCGCCCAGCCTCAGCTCAGCCGAACCGAACCGCCCCGGTGCCGCCGCCCTCGGCGGGGCGGGGAGGCGGGTCCCGCCGCGATGCGGCTGCCCCCGCGCCGCCGCTGTCGCCCGCCCGCCGCCGCCGCCGCCGCCGCCGCCTCCTGAGCGCCGCCGCAGCCATGGAGCGGAGGGCGGAGGCGCCGCCGCCGCCGCCACAGGGCCTCGACTTCACCGTGGAGAACGTGGAGAAGGTGAGCCCGCCGGCCCGAGCCCACCCGCGGCGTTGGCGGGGCGGGGGGGGGGGGACACACCGCCGCCGCCGCCGCCGCCGCCGCCGCCGCCGCCGCGGGATGGGGATGCTGCCGCGGGGGTGCGGGGGCTGCGGCTCGGGGAAGGCGGCGGCGGGGGGCACCTGCCCGGCGGTGCCGGGCCCGGGGAAGGCGGCGGGGCGGCATCACCCCCCCCTACCCCCTGCCCTGCCCGCCGCGGGGGCGGCGGGGACCCGCCTGCGCGCCCGGGGGGGGGGGGGGGGTCCGGTGAGAGGCACGGGAGGTGGGGCCGCCGGTTCCTGGGCGCCGGGACGGCCCCGGGAGGGAAAATGATGTGGCAGAAATGGGAGCAGCGGGGAGGAGTTGTGTCCCCGACGGGCGTCCTCTGGGTCGCCGTGCTGCAGCGCCGGGCAGGGGGAGCCTACGGGTCTAGTCCGGGCTGCTGGGCGAGCAGCATCTACGTGAAACCCGACATGATCGGTGCCTCCAGCAGGCAGGGAAGGGACTCTCGCCAGATGCTGGGAATTAGGGTTGGGAAAAGCCTTTGGAGAGCGGATGGCTCAGTGATGCCTTTCTAAACCTGGGATCCAGCCCCCATGCTCTTGCTGATGCTCCAGGTCTTCCTAAGCAGCTGCAGGGCAAGAGGGGCGAGGTCGTGGTTGCCAAAACCTGGGATCCAGGGACTGGCCGTGTCAAATCGTGGCCTGCTGGCATCACAGTACTGCTGGGAAGAGCCCTGAGCAGCCCCCGTGTGACCTGGGGTTCATCACCCGGACGGAGCAGGGCACCCCAGCGCTCGCTGGGGGAGGCAGCCGAGCAAAAACCTTCCCTTGGGCCATCTTGGAGGTGACGGGGGGGAGGGCAGTGGAGGATGCATCCCTGAAGGGCAAACAGCAAGAGAGTGCTTCTCCCTTCCACTCACCCTGTAGCCAGACATCCGCCCCGGGACCGACAGCCTGTCAATCCATAGCTCAGTCCCCAGACAGCTAGTGGGAATCCCAGTGTCCTTATTTTTCCTCGATAAGAATAGACCGAGTTCCTTGCCAAAGCGATGCCCACGGGCGTCCTGGTGGGCACGCAGCTTGCGTTTCGCGCCCATCCCTCCCCAGCAGCTTGCCCAGCCTCACGGGAGGTGTCGGGTCAGGGATGTCAGCTTTGTAACTGGGCACCAGTTGCCTTTGTGGCCGCAGGTGAGACACAGCCCGCCTCTGCCAGGGAGACGGAGACAGAGCACGGCCGGGGGGGGATTAACTGGTGTCTGGAAAACGCTACATTAATGCAACCTTCTGCAGCTTAATCTGCATATGTCCAGGGCTGCTGGATGATTCTGCCTCTGACTTCCTTTCTCTTCGGCAGACACAAACCGCTCCTTTGTTTGCACCAACAATGAAGCGCACACTTGCCCGGGAAGGGTGGGCAGTGCCAGGGCGGGGGGCTCCCGGTGCTGGCTGGGCGAGGTGGGGCTGTGCCCAGAGGCAGCTCACGCTCTCGCTGTGCTGCTCTGGATTTAGTCGTCTGCTGCTTGGGAGGAGGCAAAGATGCCCTCTAGGATGCTTCGGCTCCCCTCCCCCAGCCTGCCCGGCTTCTCCCAGGCTCTGCAGGCTTTGCCATCTTGGTGGTGTCCTCTGAAGGTGCAGCGGTGGGGCTCTGAGCTGCTGGCTGGGGGCAGCAATGGTCCCTGCCCAGGGGAAGAAATGTGGGGTGGGATCAGAAAAAACTCAGAGGTTGAGCAGCTCGGAGCCCTCCTGTGTCTGTCTTTGCAAGGGAGGGCTGTGGGGTGTTTCTGGTACAAAGCGAAGGAAGGGTGGGCTTTGCTGGGGGCTGGGCTGGTGGGAGGCAGGTGGGTAGAGCCGCTTTGTCAGAGGTGATGCTGGCAGATAAATGATGCTTCTACTGGCCTGGGCTCTTCTGCCTGCCAGGGTTTGTGCATGGCTCTATTAATAACACTGAATACTGATTAAAGTCAGGGTTTGACTCCACTCTGAGTCAGTGATAAGTGCAGGAGTTAGGAACAGCATAAGGAGCTGGTTATCTCAAGTCAGAGGGTCGGAGCCTCTCCAGGTCACCCGCAGTGAGAGTCATCATGTGTGACAGTTGTAGCCAGGGAAGTCTCTGGATAAATCGTGCCCGTCACGCTCTTTTGGTGGTTTTCATGGAGAGGATTCATGTCCCTGGAGCACCCTTCTGTGCCCCCGCTGTTGTTTATTGTGTGGTGGGTTGGGCAAATGCCCCCGCAGTTTTGCAGGGCTCTGAGTGCCTGAGTAGCCGAAGAGAACCATTGTTGTGTATATCCAGCATGACCTGTGCCAGGGGCAGCTGGTTAGATCCCGCCGGCTGTGACCAGTGGTTGCAGGGAGGCGGGAGGGTGCAGATGCTGTAGGCTGGGCCCGCGATGCCCTTTGCCAGCCCGCAGGTCTGAAAGCCTCCGGGCAGCCGGCAGGCAGCTGCCTGTGTTCCTGAGGAGGTGTCGGGTTCAGGTGCTGCACTTCAGGAGCCATCTGAAGCTTGCTCCCTGTATTATTTTGCTCCGTTTTTCCATAGGGAGCTCTCCCATGACACGAGGAAGGAGCAGGGCCGCGCTGGGGCTAAGCCGTTGCGGAATGGTTACTGTGTCAGCGTCCCTGGTCCTAGCCGAGGGCTGTTTGGCTGCTTTTTGTTTTCTTCTGAGCCTGACCTAGATGCTGCTCTGGCTTCGGCACAGCTAGAGCAGGCTGGCGTGGCCACACTGCGTGGACCTGCTGGGCGGCTGGCAGCTCTGGGCTGGATCTGCTTCCCCTGCATCTGCTGCTGAGCCAGGCTCTGCCGCTGCAGTTGGAGGGGTCGGAGGGAAGGGAAGGCTGGGCAAGCCAAGGGCTTCAGCCTGCGAGGATGCTCAGCCTCCCCATGCCTAAACGGTGCGATCTGGTTTGTGACCTGCGAGCGCTTTTGCGGGCCCACAGGCTGTCCCCAGTGTGACTGGCAGCCTGGTGATGGGGCGATGCTGCCCTGGGCGGGGGTGATGCTCCTGCTGCGGTATGAATCCTGCTCCGGTGAAGATGGGTTGCGGTCACTGAGTCCCTGCTGGCTGTGTCCATCTCGAAGGAGCAGAGCACAAGGAGGACTTGTGCCTTGCGTTTTTAGTATTCCCTGGATCAAGGGTGGCAGCACCTGACACTGGTGTTGCACAGAAGAGGAATGCAAGACCCTCTTTATCTGTTTTCAGTGCACTTGAATCTGCCCTCAGCAATATCCCCCTTTTTGAAGTAAGAAAGAAGGCAGTGCCATTCCTCTGTGAATTTCCCAAGTGCCTGCTCTCGCCCTCTTTTTTGGTCTGATTCCTTCCAGGTCTTTCCTCCCTTGGCCAGCCTCTCATTCTCTGGGGCGTTTGTAATATTCACTGACGTCTTTTTCCTAGCACATTAGCGGTCTGGCATCTCTGGGCCTTCCAGATTGCCGTGTGCCTCTCTGGAGATGCCTGATGAATGCACAGAGTCTCTCCGGCAGGATGGGTAGGCGGGGTGTCATGGAGCTGACATCCGGAGCCTACCGTGATGGGAGAGGGGTGGCTTTGATCACCGCTCCTCGGAGATGCTGAGCCTCGGGGATGTGGCAGCTGCCGGGCTGCCTTCTACCCAGGAGGATGGGGAGGAGAAACCCAAGCGTGTCTGCTTTCTTCAGGAAAAGGTTATTGCCTGTCTTCAGAAACCTGATCGAGAGAATTACAGATACTTCAGGGTGGGGGAATGGCATCCCCTGTCTGGTGCACCACTGGCAGCAGCTCAGGCATTTCTTCCTTAGAAGCAGCCCACGTACATGAGATGTGGCTGCCGTGCCAGGGATGGTAAGTCAGGGGCCTCGGGAGGGGAGACTGTTGCAAAACTGAGGGAAGCGAGGAGTCACCTTGTTTAGTGTTGAAGCAGATCTTCACTGCAGAAGCAGATTCCACACAGAGCCAACCTTGGTTGAACAACTCGATCCTTCCTGTGGCGTGGTGGGGAGGGGATGAGAGGGCAGCGCCTTGTGTTCGCCAGGGCTCAGCTGTGCCCTACAAGGGCCGTCACTGGAGCCTCATCTCAGCTCTGATGCCTTACGGAGTGGGAATGGCTGGGATTGGTACCTGGGCGTCAAAACGCTTGTTCACCAAAGTGATGGGTAGAAACATGAGACGGTGGGCAGGGTGTTTGGGTCACCCTTGCAACTCGTCCTGGGCTCTGTGCTCCCAGGGGTCCTCACTGGTCCTGCTCACCCTTTGCTTATGCAGGCTGCTGGCCACCACCGCTGAGAGAGCATGCGTCTCCTACAGCCCCTGGCCCCAGGCGGGGACCACGCCGTTCTCTGCAAAGGGCTGCTGGCAGTGAAGCAGCAGGAGGGATGCTGAGGCTGCCAAGCTGCGTCTGCTCTGCAGCCTCTTCCGGACAGCCGAGGACTCTGTGTGGGCAAGATGGGCTCAAAGAGGGTCTGCGAAGTGGTAGCACCTTTTATTAGGAGAGGGGAAAAAAAAAAAAAAAAAAAAAAACACCACATTCTGTGGCACTGCTGGCAAAGTGTGGGTGCTTTGAGCAGGAGCAGTACGCCTGACAGCACACGCACGGCTTTATTTTGCATCCATTTGCTATCCTTGGCGGTTCGGCAGGCTGCCGCCTTCCCGGGGCTGCTGGCTGCTCAGCCTGCCCTGCCGTGGCGGGGGGGGGGGGGGGGGGGGGGGAGGCAGGGGTGACATTCCCTTTGCTCGGCAGAGCCATGGTGATGGCTGTGCTGTCACAGGCCTGGGGCGCCGGCGGTGCGAGCGCGTTCAGCTAGAAAGGACAGCGAGAGGCTGCAGCGGGAGACATCCCGGGGCTCCTGCTGGAAGAAAGCTGGTGGCTGCTGGGGGCTGTGGCCACCGCTGTCCCCGTCAAGCCGCGGCTGTGGGCACGGGGCAAGGAGCAGAACAGGACTATGTTTTGCAGCTTGCTGTTTCCCCTGCCGGGTTGCGGACCTCGGGGCTGCACCCGCTGTCAGCTCCGTTTGCTCCAGCGGGCAGGCCCCTGGAGGGGACCCATCTCCCCGTGGAGCCCCCCAGGAACAGTGGGCAGCACGCTCCTGCTCTGTGGGGCCGAAGCCGTGCGTCTGGGGCTCCTCTTGTCACCCCACAAACAGCACAGACACTACACCTCTGTACTGGGGACCCTATGTTAATGTGTTTACGTGGTGCAGTCAGGGAGACAGCCTGCTGGCTCTGGGCTCCCTGCAGATGCTGAGTGAGAGCTGGGAGGTTCTGGGCTTGTAGCAGCTCCTTTTCCCTCAGGATACTGGAGTGCAACCTAAGATCAGGTGCCTTTGCTCAGCAGTAACTCTCTTTGGACTGGTCCCCCTCCACCTCCCAAAGTGACCAGCATGGGACTTCTGACCTGTGCCTTTTGGGAAAGCTGCCCTGCCCCAAGGCAGCTTACTTGGGGGTAAGCTTATCTGGCTCTCTTGAGGGGCTGATGCCGCTCCAGTGACTAGAGCCTGACTGAGAGCAGGGAAGAACTATCACAACAAGCTTGAATTATTTTCAACCAAGCAGAGCTGATGTTGGAGAAAGCTCCTTCCCTGGCCAAAGGGCATAGCTGACAGCCGGGCTGTTTACCAGCTCTCATGTTACAGGTCTAATTGTGGAGGAGGCAGGTCTGGTGTCAGCTACCCCTTCAAATCAGAATGCACAAAGCCTCCCTGTTAGATGTCACTGCATGATTTCATGCCTTCTGCTTCTCCCTCTTGGCACTAATGAGTTCCCCTCGTCATCTCCAGCGCTTCCTGATGGGCCTGAGAGTGCTGGCTGGCACGGTGGTGTCCAACAGCAGCCAGTGCCCGTGCCTGCTTCTGGGATGAGGTGCCTTCCCGTGCTGGGTGTTCAGGTTCCCTTCTGCGGGGCACGGTCCCTTGCAGCCTCCTGTCCCAAGCTCTCAGCAGAGGGTGGTACTCAGCCAATGTCCATGGTAGGCTAGGGAAGACCCCCTAGTCTTCTCCCAGGGTTTTCATCTGCTGCTTTGAGCTGGGCAAGGATGATCCCAGTATTAATGCCCGTCCTTGGAGAGGTCCTCTGAAAAGCTCTCCCGTGCTGTGTAGAGCACCAGATGGGGCATGCTGTTGGTAGCCCTGGGGCATGTCCTGCCTTGCCTGTCTACCTGACATCCTTCACACAAGCAGGAACAGCCGTGCTCTGGCCAGGAGCCACCACGGCTGGTCCCATCCTGGGCAAGGTGCTTGGGAAAGGGGGATGAGAAGACCAGCAGCTGTGTTTTTCCAGAATATTCTGCTGGCTTCCGACAGCTTGCAGCATGACTCTTCAGCGTCAGTTTTGTTTCCATCCTACGAATAACTTAGTTTAGTTTGTAGACGTTGTCATCCCACCACTCACCCTCTCTCCCTGAGGTGCTGCGCCACGGAGGCTCCAGCACACATCCCTGGGAGCTCTGCTGGAAACCCTCCCAGAAGCTCCCTGCAGGAGGAGCTGGGCTCTGGGGTGGTGTTGCTGGGCTCTGGATGCCTCTCCGGAGAGTTCACTGGTGACAGCGGGCACAGTGTGAGGGGTGCAGGCGAGGTGCTGGGATGGTGGTGCTGGGAAAGCTGTCGCATGGCTGGAAAGCTGACCCTGTCTGGGGAGGGGTCTTACGACCCAATTGCTCACCGTTCCTCTAATGAAGGGGTAGTGGCACCTCCCCAGCATGAGCATCGAGTGCCCCCTCTTTGCTGTTGTTACGATGCAGCAGCCGTTTTTTTTTTGGCGTAGACAGTGCCAGAGTCTCTGCTGCTGGGACTGGGTGTAGGATGCTCATGCACCGGGGCTGGGTGCGGGATGCTCGTCCCTCGACTTCACACTGGGTCTGCCTGGTGGCTCGCTCGCCCGCCTTCAGTTGGGTGATCCCACGGAGCACCAAGGTCTGCTTGCATGGAGGTGTTGGCAGGATCTGACCTTATCCAGCAGCACTGGTAGCCCCAGGCAGGTGGAGGATGAGCCCACATCCACTTCCCAGTATACGCCAGCCTCCTCTCTGCTGCCCTGCCACGCTCCCCATCACTCACGGCGCTGTGTAAGGCTCACCCCACGCACATATCGCTCCAGGGGGGCTTGCTTCGGTGTGCCCGGAGTGTGCGCAGCACCACGCTTTGCCTGCCCAGCTCCCCACCGTCAGACCGAGCAACACCACCCCAGCTCCCCACCATCAGACCGTGCAGCAGCAGCCCTGCAGCCGGCAGAGGTGAACGGCTGGGGAGCTGGCGGGTTGGGAACCCAGCGCTGGGGGCCAGGTCTGCCCTCCACACGTGGTGTGTACTTTGCAAACCTCGTACTGGATTAGAGGTTAGGGCTCCTGGGGCACGTGTGCAGGTTGTGTCTCATAATATGTGATGCACAGGGATTTATTTTTCCCCCCCCCCACACAATTTTTTAAGTGTTAGGAAGACTATTCAAAATAGAAGAAATTCATTAGTTAGGGAATGTGTGGGGGTGTAAACAGGGGGTCTGGGAGGAGGTGGGGAGGGTCCTGGGCTAGGAAGCAGGCAGAGGAGACCACTGCACTTTGTCGGGGTGCCCAGCGAGCAGGGAGGGGAAAGAGTGGGCTGACACTGGCTCTGGGAATCTCAAGTGAGATTTCTTTTGGAAGGAAATAAGCAGCAAGCTCTGACGAGAGCAAGTAAGAGACTGAGCTGGTAATGGAAGAGATAGTTGGGAGCTCCATCGCAAGCCCTGCTGCAGGATGACTCAGTCCTTAGCAAAAGAGCAGGGGTAGGAGCCAGGTTCCTACCACCAGGAGTGGTTGAGCTTTTAGTACATCTGCAGCTACTGCTCGTTAGTGAAGTAAATTGTTGATGGAAGGGGACGACAGCACTTACCGCTGCCCCAGCACCTGAGTGATGCTCTGGGCAAAAGTCGAGATAACTGGGAACAGAGCAGGGTTTCAGCCAGCTGCTGCTAACTCATGGGCTCTTTCAGGACAGATTTCTCTCTCCCCATGTCCTGCTTATCTAGGGTTAACCTTTTCTGTCAGGATACATTTTTTAGTGGGACAGATACCTGTCCCTCTGCTGACCACATTGGCTGGCTCCATCTCCTACGACGTACTTCATAACCTCTTTCTTTATAAGAAAGAGGTTATCCTCATTTTCCCCTGCCACAAAGTCTTGAACAGACATGTTTCAAATGATCACCCAGGCAATGCCATTGCTATAACGTTCCTGCCTTTTTGTCCCATTCTGTGGTCTTGTGCTGGGAAGCAGCGGGAGGCACAAGCGCTTGCTTGGGAAGCTTGTTCCTGTGCCCCTGGCTGCCAGCTCTGCAGGCTTAAAAATAGGGTTTAAATCCTCTCCTGGATACAAGAGCCACACAATAATTTCACAGAGCTTTTTAGCAGGGAGGAGAGGGATATTTGACACCTGGAGCCAGGATGGGCACACAAAAAATCCTCTGCACCTGCTGGAATCATCCTCCTATTTGATGGCAGGGTGTGATGAGTGCTGGATAGCCTAACAAATACCATTGCTTTTCCTTGCTCCTGGCATGTGCAGTCAACGATTTGAAATGAGACACGCTGTGCCAGGTAGAAAACCTTGCTGCTGAAAGATGGAGTTCAGACAGGGGTAGTTACTCTCCCGCTCTGTGTGCAAGGGCATCATTGGTTACCAGTTGCACCCACTCAGGATAAGTAATTAATTAATGTTGACCTTCAGATCTATATAATATTCCTCTGCAAATAAAGCCTTGCAGCCTGCATGAGGCTGTTCATGTGGATCTGAGCTCTGCAAAGCAGTAACTAGATCTCCCAAAGCTGTCAGAGCAGGTAAGTGATGTTCCCCTTCTCCATACGGAGAGACGGAGTGAGCAACCCTGGACTGTTGCGGGAGGTGGTGACCAGAGGCAGGGTTAGGTGCCAGTTCTCCTGGCTCAGCTGTAACTGGGCAGGTTTGGGAATACTTGAGAGGGACTCTGTGGAGGGATTAATCCCTGAGTTTAGTGACTGTGGGTTTCCAGGGCTCTGTACAATCTGACAGACAAAGATATCTGCAGCGGCTCTTGCGTTCCTTGGGCTCCTGGACACAAGCTTTGGGCCCCGCATGCTTTCTAACAGCCAGTGCATCCACAGCAACTTTCTGAGAGCGAGCGGGGTGGAAGGCAGGAGTGCCAGTGTGCCGTGTTCCTTACAGCCCTCGTGTGGCAGAGGGTTCCTGCGCCCAGCCCAGTGATGGCGCATTGGCAGGGAAACAGGTGGGTTTGGCATGAGAGAAGATGAGGATGGGAGATGACTAAGGAAAAGAAATTTCCAGAGTGCAGCGAGAGAGGAGGAGGGGAAGAATGCTTTGCAGGTCCTCACCCACTGTCAGGTCACTCTCGCTTCGCCGAGGTGTCCAAGGAGGGAGGCCAGCTAATGCAGGTTGACGTGGGGAGGGGGGGCTGGCTTTGGCGGGCAGTCCAGGCACTGGGCTTCGTCCTGGTGAGCCTTCTCCTGGCAGGGCCGGCCGTGGTGGTGCTCCTCAGCTGCTCTAGGATGCTTCCCTCTCTCTTCTAGGCTCTCCATCAGCTGTATTACGACCCAAACATCGAGAATAAGAACTTGGCTCAGAAATGGCTGATGCAGGCGCAGGTCTCCCCCCAGGCTTGGCACTTCAGCTGGCTGCTTCTCCACATGGACAAGGTGCCCGAGATCCAGTACTTCGGTGCCAGCGCTCTCCACATTAAAATCTCCCGTTACTGGAATGACATCCCGGCCGACCAGTACGAGAGCCTCAAGTCACAGCTCTTCACCCACATCACCCGCTTCGCCAGCGGCTCCAAGATCGTGCTGACCCGGCTGTGCGTGGCGCTGGCCTCCCTGGCGCTCAGCATGATGCCGGAGGCTTGGCCCTGCGCCGTGGCAGACATGGTGCGCATGTTCCAGGCGGAGGACTCCAACGTGGACGGGCGAGCGCGGTGCCTGGCGCTGCTGGAGCTGCTGACGGTGCTGCCCGAGGAGTTTCAGACCAGCCGCCTGCCGCAGTACCGCAAGGGCCAGGTACGCAGCGTCCTGGCGCAGGAGTGCGGCTCTGTCTTCCCTTTGCTGGAGCAGCTGCTGCAGCAGCAGGACTCCCCCGGTTTCATCAAGCAGAAGGTGTTGAAGTGCTTCTCCAGCTGGGTGCAGCTGGAGATCCCGCTGATGGACTGCGAGAACCTGATCCAGGCAGCTTTCACTTCTCTGCAGGACCCGGAGCTCTTTGACACAGCGGTGGAGGCTGTTGTCAATGCCATTTCCCAGCCCGATGCCCAGAGGTAAGGGCAGCGTCACCTGTGCGCTCCGGGCTGATGCTCCTGGGCATTGTCAGGGGAACAGGGTGGGGAGGCAAAACCTCAGGCTTTTTTCTAGCTACCATTGGCTCCGGAGGTGATGTTGACAGGGTTTGGAAGCGGGAGATGTTAAAAGCAGCCGGCGGCTGCTGGTTTCACATGGTTGGTCCTGGAATGCTTTGCACCATGGTTGGCTTGTGGGGACCATGTAGCAGCCCATCTCCACCCTCCTCCTCTCAAGCAGACGAGGATGCTCCCTTCTGGCTCCTCGTGTCAGATCCTGCAGCACCCTACCAGGGAGCAGCTGCTTGGGGGAGGTCAGAGACCCTCCTCTGCCTCATGCTGCTGGTCCAGCCAAGGAGCTGATTTGATGCAGAGATAATAAAACCAGACCTGTCTGTCTTCTCCCTCCTCCTGGCTCCAACAGCTCGTGCCAGCCGAGGACTCACCCTTTGTTTGTGGCCAGGGCTGCCCCTGGAGCAGCTGAGCTGGCAGTGGGGCTGGGGCAGGTCCTGCAGAGCTCCTAGCTCGTCTGCTTGACCGTGTTGTCTGAGCTGCTGTCAGCTCTCGGGACCGATGCCTGCAGAAGGGAGAGTACATCTCCTCCCGTTCCCGTGGCCACATCTCCTCCTGGCTGCTTAGCAACCTTTCCCTGAAGAGGAGGGTTTCCTTGAAGTCTGGGCTGAGCTGCTGCCGCTGCTGTGCATCCCTGTGCACCGCTGCACACCGCGCAGGCTCCGACCCTCTGCAGCGGCGCGGATGCTGCTGCCGCTGCGGTTGTGAGCCCTGGGCCTCCCCTTGGCTGCAGGGCAGGGGCAGCCGGCGAGGTGCCCAGCCCGAGGGCAGCCTGGGGCTGTCCTCTTCAATGACAAGGGGGTTGCATCTGGAGCCTGAAAGTCCTGGTGCACAAAGGGACCCATGAGGATTTTGATGCGTTGACAGGTGTGAGGAGGGGGTGCCTCATTTGCTAGCAGCCAGAAGGTGACCACAAGCAGCTTTTCCTTGTACCCGGCAAAGGCTGTGGGCCCTGCCAAAGCCTTGTAGCAGGACTAGTGCAGAAAATGAAAAGGTGAGAGGAGGTGAATTGCAGTTCTGAAATGTTGAACTCTGTCTTGCTCCTTTCCATTTCCCTTGAGTTTAAGAGGTCCCTTGGCTGTGATTCTTCACCTGTGTTCAGGAGTTTGGCCCTGCAGCGCTGTTCTTCGGTTGCATTAAAAGCATGAGCTTTCTGTTGAGCTCTCAAAGTGAATTTTGGTGGCTGACAGCAGCCTTCCTCACTGCTTCTGTGCTGACCCTGCTATGCAGTTTCTGGCCCTGTTCAGTTCAGTCCTGATACTCTGGCTGCTCCCTTACAGGATCACCAGCACTTGCTCTTCATCCTTCTCCCCGGAGGCATTTTTGCCTGTGACAGAGCACCCTCCTGTCCGTAGGTGTGCGGGCAGCGGCCAGGACGGGGTGAGCAGCTGGTCTGAAAGGCTGCCCAGTGTGTGAAGCTGGCGCAGCCCCCACGCCCGGGGCACGGGGACAGCGGGGGCATTGTCACAGGGACACCCTGCCAGGCAGCGTGTGGTGTCGGCTGCTCCAGGGAGGAGCAGGACTGTACTCTGGGATGTCTTCAGGAGTGAGGTAGCTCACAGAGCCGCTGCTTCACAGATCCACTGCTTCCTGGTCCCGGTGGGCTCTCTCTGCCCCTTTGTTCCTTGTGTCCTCTATCCCACTCCCTCCTCCCGCTTCCCCTGGTGCTGGCTGTCCCGCCCCTCCAGCTTTGTTGCTCAGCCACGGCGGATCCAGCTCTTTCCTGAGCCCTCAGGGAGTCTCCTGACCTTTCTGTCTCTTATCTTCACAGTCTGGGAGATCCCTGCTGCTTTTCAGCTGCTCTCTGCCTCCACAGTCTCTCGCCTTTGTTTCCGCAGGGGCCTGGCTCCCCGCTGCCCTTAGCCACAGGCTCAGAGCACCCTCGCTTCTGGGATGGTGACATGGTCCTCTACAAAGCTTTGTGGGGCATTGCTCTGTGTGAGGGCTGGTCTCGGGGCTCCCCGCTGTCCCATGGGTTCCCCTGGGTGTTAAGGACCCCGTGTCTTTCCTCCTTGCCCCCTCCCAGGTGGCTTCATTGGCACTGGTGCGGAGGCGATCATGCAGGTGTGCTTCTACCATCAGCAGAAGGCTCGGTGGCTCATGAGCTTGGCTTCTGCCGCTGAGGATTAGGTAGCCTGGGGGCCATCTTCCCATGGGAGCACCACCTTGCAAGACATCCCTCGCACTGCAGCTCCTCACCCTGGGAGCAGCTGGCTGCCACCCGTGTCCAGGTGGGGAAGGGCAGGTGGGACCTCATGGGCAAGGGTCCCCTGGCCATGGCACTGCATCACTCTTGAGTAAGCCGTTTGTGCTGACGGCTTCCACTTCCCTGCCTGCAGGAAGCAGCGGGTGGCTTTCCTGCCTCCAAGGTGTTACTACAGATGATGCAGCAGAGATTTGTAGGTGCGAAGCGTTTCATCTCCTTAGCTGCCAGGCAGGTGGGAACCCGTTGCATCCAGAGGTAGGGGTGTCTTGGGCATTGCTGGAGTCTGGACACCACTCCTCCGGTAGGATATGGCATTCCTGAGAAGAAACCTTGGAGGCTTGGCAGGAGCTTGCAACTGGAACACCTCTGTGCACACCTCAGGGTCAGTGGAAAGCTCCTGTGTCGCAGGAGGGCAGGAGTGGAGGTATTGTTGCATCTCATTTGCAGAGGAGGCTTGCGCTGGATTTTCCGTCTCGTTTGAGGATTATCCCCCGGCTAAGCAGGTCAGAGAGCTCGGTGGCACGTGCTGCACGGGGGGAGCTGGCACGCAGCCCTTGGCCATGCTCCTGCAGCCTGGCAGGTAGTAGTGTCAGGGGGGAGAGGGACCTCCACGTGGTGTGTGCCCGTGGTGGGATTTACAGAGCGTGGGCATCGGACACTGAGCTGCCTCTCTGAAAGCAGCAGGGTGTTTCTGCAGTGGTGGAGCTAGCGGGATTACAGGTGTCCGGGTGGGATTGCTTGGTGTCTGGCTCATCCCTTCCCAGCTGGGCCAGTGCTGAATCCCTGAAGAGGAATTGCACTAGAAGAATTTTCCAAGAGCTTCATTAGAAACAGGTTTTTAATATGTTGGGTTTTTTTCATCAGGATGTGGCTCGGATTTTAGATTAGGAAGGATGAGATTGTCCTGTGTGAGCTGCCCGTATCTACCCTCTGCAGGTTGTCACCTGCACCATGGTGTGGTTTGGGGAGGGTTGTGGGGAGAGCAGAGGAGGTGCTGGTCGAATGGAGGGAACTGCTGACGCTGCAGTTCACTGGGCTTTGAGAAGGACTGGACAAACTCACAGAAAAAAAATTCGCTCAGCTGCTAAATACCAAGATAACAAATCTTGCTCAAGAAAGCTGACACAAATCGCTGGAGGGAGATCCATGGGGAACCGTCTCTGTATGGCTGCCACATTCATACACGCTTTCACAGGCATTCCCAGTCATCGTCTGCTGGAGGCAGGCTGCTCACCTGGGCGGCCAGAGGCTCGCAGGGGTCAGAATGGTCTTGTCCTCTCCTGCCCAGCACTGGGGTGCTGAGGGTAGGAAGCGGTGGCTGGCAGCACGGCCAGCAGGCACGGTGTTTGCCTCCTGGGCAGGTCAGGGCCATGGTGCCAGCTCATTGCTCGGGGCTGGGAAGCAGCATCGAGTAGGTGGGGTGGCCTCCTGCTCCTGGATGTGGAGGAGAGGAGCCCGGCTCCGGCTGGCTTGGCCGTGGCTCTTGAGTGACTGGTTAAAACAATTCACCCTCCTCGCTGTGGACCCTTATGTCTGCATAGGCAGTGAGCAGAGCCAGGTGGTGCTCAGGACATGGTTCACCTAAGCTTTTCTAGAAGCCTTCACTAACATGGGATGAGTTGCAGCATGGAAGCAAATCCAGGTCGTTCTCTCTGTTGGCTGTGCAGGGAGTCCAGAGGACTAGCTCAGCTCTAGGCATCTGCACTCTGAGTATTTCAAGGTAACCAGCGGAAGCAGGACCCTTGTCATAAACTCCTAAAGTTGTGAAAACATCTTTAAGGTAATGTAAGCCCAGTGCTGCAGAGGCAGGATGGCTGTGTCGTACACTGAAGCAGTGGAAGGCACAAAAGGCCCTGTGCCTTTTTGTCAACTCCCTTGGGCTGACCCTGACTGCAGCATTGGTTCCCTGGGAGAGAAGCCGATGAATTCCCAAATTCTCCACTATCGCTGTGCTTCCACACTGCCATAAGCATCACTTATGGGGCATCAGAGGCTTCAAAATCGTTTACACCACCAGTGTGGCTCTCTCCCTGTGCTGGTGGCACCGATGGCTTTGGTCGCTGCTACATCAGCCATAGCAAGAGCCACCAGCACGCTGGGCAGACCTGCTGCTCCAGGGTGGAGGCGTCCTGGTGTCAGCACTTGCATCTCTTCCCCGTTGTGGGCACAGGAGAGCTGGCATCACGTCTGCCTCCCACTCCGAGCATCCTTGGCCCCGCACCTGCACGCAGTGGGGCAGACGGGGAGGGCATGGAATAGCTGCAGCACCGGATAACACGCCTCGGCGGGCAGGGAAATGGCAGGCTGCTCATAAGCCTCCAGCACGGCCTCTCTCCAGGGGCCCTGGGCTGCGTTTCACCTTGGCTGCCTCCTTCTCGTTGCCTTGGTTACCATCACTTGCAGGCAGCGGCGCAGAGGGGAGGCTGATGTGCGTGATGTGATGTGGGAGAGCTGTGCCGCGCAGGGCTGCGGCAGCCCAGGAGGGTGGGGGGCCGGGGGGGATGTGCCACGGGGCCAGCATCCTCTCGGGGTGGAAGTCCCCGAGGGTGGCTGCCCGCTTCACCCCAGCCAGAGAGCACCATCTCGATGTGCCCACGCTGGGGAGTCGTGTGGCTTCCCACCGGCAGTTCTGGCTGCCTCCGCGCAGAGCTGAGAAGCACGGGCTGCAAGCGTGGCGAAAAGAGCCCGCAGGTCTGCCCTCACCGCCCCTCTCCTGCTCCCCATCCCCGCCGATGCTGCAGCACGTGGGCACAGCTCGCTCAGAGTTGGTCATGGCAGTGACAATTTAGTGCTGGCAGCCCTGATGGCACGTTTGGGCAGGCAGAGGCAGATGCCCACAACGTGGTAGAGTGGGCCACAGAGCTGGTGGCCGCTGGCTCGGCCCTTCTCTTCACTTTTAGAGGTGCTGCTGTGGGAATACTCAGGGCTTCAGCCATTGTCCCAAAGCCACAGGCTGGGAGGAGAGTCCCTGTAAGTAGTAAAGGCTTCTGGATGTGTCCCATTGCACAGAGCAGCCTTCCAGTAGGGAACGCTGGGCAGGAGCCCTGCGAGAGCATCAGGAGGGCTGGATGCCACGGCAGCCGGTGAGGTGATGCCCGGCACTGATTCAGGCTGTGGTTGCAGGTACGTGAACACTCTCCTGAAGCTCATCCCCCCTGTGCTGGGGCTCCAAGAGCAGCTGCGCCAGGCGGTCCAGAGCGGGGACATGGAGACGTCGCACGGGATCTGCCGCATCGCCGTGGCCTTGGGGGAGAACCACTCCCGGTGAGTGCTGGGGACAGTCCCCAGGAGAGGGAATGAGCTTGAAACAGCCCACTGTTCCCCACACGCTGCTTCGTCCAGGGCCTGTCCTGCACCCGGTGATGTGTGTCAGGGCAGATGAGCCAGGCTGCCAGTGGTGGTGCCACCCTGACCATGCTCTCTGGTCCCTAGGGCTCTCCTGGACCAGGTGGAGCACTGGCAGAGCTTCCTGGCCCTGGTCAACATGATCATGTTCTGCACTGGCATCCCAGGACACTACCCCGTCAATGAAACCACCAGCTCCTTGACGCTCACCTTCTGGTACACGCTGCAGGTCAGTGGCCATCATGGGGCAGCCTGCCCAGGTCCTGCGCTCCAGGCAGGGCCAGAGGCACCAGTGCACGGGGACTGGGCTCTGGCCTGGCTGCGTTTGGTCCTCAGGGATTTCTGATGCCCCAACTCGTTGCCTTGCACTCGCAGCCGCCGTGGGGCACATGCCTCAGAAATCTTGGCCCTGTGGCTTGCTTTTTCCACCCCCGGTCTTCCTTGGAAGTCTGAGCCAGCCTTTAACGTCCTCGTTAACATAACTAATTAAAACTTCATGCTATTTTTTTTTTTTTCCCAGCAGCAGACCTGGTTGTTTAGCTCCTTGCTGCACGGCTGCACCAGCTGCAGGCAGGGAGAAGAGCCCATGCCAGCTTACCGCAGGCTAAACCCTGCTGCTGGGCTGGCAGTCACAGTCTCTCGGAGGAGGAGAGAGGGCTGGGGGCTGCTGGTGGTTGCCCAGCATGGGGTCCCTCTCACAGGGCCAGTGTTCCCTGCACCAGCAGACCAGCCTTGCCATGTTTTGCTCTACTTTTAGCCCCCGTTTATCCCCCCACTCTATTCCTCTGCAATCTGATGCAGCGTGGCTGAGCGTGGGCAGGGAAGGGAGCGATGCCGGCGCTGTGCTGGCAGCTCCCCTGCTGCGTGGGGCCAGGCTGAGGCTCCCACCTCCTCTCACTGCTGCTCCGGGTGGGTCTGAGGGTGCGGGTGCAGGCAGGAGAGCGCTGTGCTCCCCAGGCACCCATCCCAGCCTGCCTCGCAGGGGCTCCAAGGCACATGTGCTTCTGATGCAGGCATGCTCCTGAGCCTGGGACCCGGCAGGACAGTGCCATCCCACTGTAACCATGCTGTAACTGTGCTTCCACCAGCCTTGGGAGATATACCCAAGACCCCTGTGCAGCAGGTGTGCTAGCTCCGTTTTCTTTCCCCTGCAACACCTGATGTATTCCTCCTCCTGCTGCCAGGATGACATCCTCTCCTTCGAGCCAGACAAGCAGGCAGTGTACCAGCAAGTCTACAGGCCTGTCTACTTCCAGCTGGTGGACGTGCTGCTGCACAAAGCCCAGTTTCCCTCCGATGAGGAGTACGGCTTCTGGTCTTCAGATGAGAAGGAGCAGTTTCGGATATACAGGTACTGCTGGGAGGTTGGGGTTTGCTTGTCAGGCAGGTGAGGATGCAGGCAGCATCCTGCCACCCTGGAGACTGAGTGCTGTGGGGAGACCCATGGAGGGACAGAGATTCCTTCCACCAACGGCTGTTTTGGCTGTGGTGGTGATATGGAAGCGAGCTGGTGTTTTGGCATGGCACCAGTTCTGCCTAGGAAGCCCTGGGAGCCCTCCACGTTGGGCTGGGGCAGCGTGCTTGTGCAGGCAGCACGGAGGGGAAGTGGTGTGTCCACGCATGGAGCGCTCTGCAGGGTATGGGAACAGCATTTGCAGACCCCCGTGTTCTCTGCAGGGTGGACATCTCTGACACGCTGATGTACGTGTATGAGATGCTGGGTGCTGAGCTCCTGAGTAGCCTCTATGACAAACTGGGACGACTCCTGACCAACACAGAGCAGCCGTCCACGTGGCAGGTGAGCGAGGGGACCTGGGCACCTGGCTGATGGCTACCAGCCCCGCAGGGACCTATCCTCACCATGGGGCGTTGAGAGCAAAGGGGTGTGATAGGGGTGAGGAGCACGACCAGCTTGCCAGCACACATGCAGATTCTCTGCGGTCTGCTGGGGAGAGGAACAGGTCTTCTACCTCCCTGTCCTTAGCACTGCCCAGGGACCAGCTGCCTTGGCCAGTGTGTGGGGGTCTGAGCCAGAGCCTGGAGCTGGGGCTGGGATGGGCATCAGGGGTCAGTGCATGGCTCTGACAATGACTCTTCTGCCCTGGCAGCACACGGAGGCCTTACTCTATGGCTTCCAGTCCATTGCTGAGACCATCGATGTGAATTACTCTGACGTGGTGCCAGGGCTGATTGGCCTCATTCCCCGGATCAGCATCAGCAATGTGCAGCTTGCCGACACCGTCATGTTCACTATCGGTGAGGCCTTTGCTCATGAGCAGGCTGGGCTGGGGAGGGGGGAGCCCCTCTGAGACCACTCCTGCCCAGCGGTGAAAAGCAAAGCTGAGCATCCCAGGATACGGGGAGAAAGAGCCCACGGTGCAGTCCTGCGGTCTGATCCGGTCTGTGTGCGCAGGGGCCCTCTCGGAGTGGCTGGCTGATCACCCCGTCATGATTAACAACGTACTGCCGCTGGTGCTCCAGGCCTTGGGCAATCCTGAGCTCTCCATCTCCAGTGTCTCCACCCTGAAGAAGATCTGCCGGGAGTGCAAGTATGACCTGCCGCCCTATGCTGCCAACATTGTCGCCGTGTCGCAGGTAGGGGCTGGATGCAGATGGACCTGGGACGTGCTCTGTGCACACCCTTTCCTCTGCAAGGATCGAGGCAGGGGGACACAAAGCAGCAGCTCAGGGCATCTTGCTTGGCATGGGGGACTTGTTGTCTGTCCTGTTCCTAGGCCAGTAGACCCAGGTGGCAGGCCCTGTGTTCTGCTGTGAGTGCAGAAATGACAGGCAGTGGCAGACTGAGTCTACTGGGGCTGCACTTGGGCATCTCTCCTTTCCCCGGGGTTTTCTTTGCCTTGCTGGGAGCAGCATCCTGCCAGCTCTGTACCCGCCAGGCAGCTGGTGCCGCTGCTGAGCATCTTGGGCGACATCCCGGTGCTCAGGCCTCTCCGGGGAGACTGAGCTGGTCCCTGCAGTGCCGGGGCAGCTTGTCCCATGCTCTGTTTTGGCTCTCAAGATTTGGGGCAGATGGGGCTCTGAGCCCTGAGGCACTAGGAGGAGGGGTGGGCTTGGGTGAGCTGCCAGGATGTGAGTGGGAGCAGAGAGGGGCCAGTGGAGGGCATCAGTCTCTGCTTTTAGAGCCTGGGGGCCACTGTCACCGGAGTAAGGAAGCTCTGGCTGAGCCTAACTCCTCGAGCCATCCTGCTGCAGAGCTTGTTCAAGCCAGGGGGTCCCCTTGCTGGGTGGCAGAGTGGGCTGGCTCGGGGAAGAGCTTGCCAGGGGACAAGGATTTTGCTCCCTGCCTGTGGTGGGTTGTGGGGAGTGCATGTCTGCTTGTCTGTGCCCACACTGGTGTTGGTTGTCTTGACCTCCTGCATCAGTTCTGCTTCCTGGAATGGAAGGGGCTTTCTGCAGCACTCACACTCCTCTTTCTCTCTCCCCTTCCGTTTGGCAGGAGGTGTTGATGAAGCAGATTCACAAGGTAAGAGGGGCTGCCTCACACCTCTCACTGGTTCTGCTTGCCCCACCATACCCCTTAGGCACGCTCAGCTGAAGACATGAGAGGTGCCACCGCGAGTTGGGCTGTCCCCAGAGGAGAGCCAGGCACTGCAGCCATCGTGCGCAGGGCCAGGAATGCCTGCTGGCTGCCTCTCGCTGCACTGCCAGGCTCCCACTGCACATGGGCTGGGGGTCTTGCTGGGTGGTATGTCCCCATAGAGAAGGAAACCACCAGGGAAGCTTAACTCTAGCAGTTCTCAGTCCCTCCAAGCCCAAGGATACCAAGGCAGCAGGCATGCCTTCAAGAGGAAAAAGAAGGGAGATAAGTGGGGGGGACAGAGCCCAGGCTGTGCCTGTGACCAGGACAGTGTGGGATGCTTGACCCCCAGGGGCTGAGACAGGCTGTGCAAAGGATGGTGTGCCGAGGTAGGGTGAGTGGTGCCAGCAAGAAGATCTCTGGGCACCAACTGGTCTTTCCTTGGCGGGTTGCTGGGAAGAAGCCAGGTGTGTTGGTGGCAGAGCGCCCGTCGCCTGTGTTCTGCCGTGCTGGTAGGGAGCTGCTCCCCTCTCCTGCAGTGAGATGTGCCTAGAGTGACCCAGATAGTGCAGCTCAGGAGCTGCAGCACATCGGGGTCCTGGCTTTGCTGGCTGGGCACCTGGCAGTTGTCTTAGCTACCACGTGTGCGGTACGGCTGCAGGCTGGGCAGTGACATGCCCCTTTGTGTCTCCTCTCTGCCCTAGACGAGCCAGTGCATGTGGCTGATGCAGGCTCTCGGTTTCCTGCTCTCTGCGCTGCAAGTAGAGGAGATCCTGAAGAACCTGCACTCCTTGATCACCCCCTACATCCAGCAGCTGGAAAAGCTGGCTGACGAAACGGTGAGTGCCCTTGTGCCACCTCCCTCCAGAAGTGGCTTCTCCCACTGGCTGTAGACCCGGGGCTGCTGTGTTGAAGCAGCGCTCTTGAACATGGGCTCACAAGACCACAGTGCAGGGAGCCCCTCTCTGGCTCTTTGCCTCTGCAGTCCTGGTTCCTCAGGATCCCCAAGGCATGACTGTGATTGAGCAGCACGGTCTGTGACACGGTTTGACTTTACTTTCCCTGGCAGCCCAATCCCTCCAACAAGCTGGCCATCATCCACATCCTGGGCTTGCTCTCCAACCTCTTCACCACCCTAGACATCAGCCACCATGATGATGACCACGAAAGCACCGAGGTCAAGAAACTGCCAGTGCAGCAAGGACCCAACCCAGTGAGTAGAGCAATAGCCTGATGATCTTTGTTACAGCCTGGGCAAAGCGTCACTATTCACTGCTGGTGCCATAAGGAGAGGGGGGGGTTAATGGGGAATGCAGTGTGTACCATGAAGAGGGTAGTGCTGGTGCATTCCAGCTAAAACAACTCCTTCAGCTCATCCCACTGCTTCTGAGGTGGACAGAGGTGCCCTGCAGGATCCCTCTTGGGTGGGTGCTGCCTGCCAGCTTTGAGCTGTGCTAGGCCGCTTCAGCAGGGAAGAGAGCTGCCCAGCTGTGGAGGGGGAGGAGGCAGCAGTGCCTGAAGGTTTGAGTCCAAACCATGCTTAGTCTTGAATCTCCCCTCCCTGGTTCCATGAGGGCCAATTCTCTTCAGTCCCTCTCCTTCCTTACAGGTGGTGGTGGTTCTGCAGCAAGTCTTCCAGCTCATACAGAAGGTCCTCAGCAAGTGGCTGAATGATGCCCAGGTGGTGGAGGTAACCAGGCTCCTCTGGAGTATTGCCTGCAGCTCTGCCAGTCCTTGCTGACCTGAACTGGGGACAGCAAAGGACGGACACTGGGTGATGCCCTGTCAGAGGGGTGTCTTTCAGGGTTGTCCAGACCTGTGCTGCTTGCTGTCACCAGCAGCGTCTGGCCGTTCTTGTCTGTCTTGTGCCCCCATCAGTTCTGCTCCTCTCCAGTTGCAGAGGTCCTGCTGTCAGCAGGGAGATAGGAGATGGGGTCTGCAAAACCTGTGTTCATTAAGGGGAGAGCTCTGCTCTGTCCATGTGTCATCTGGTATTTCTCCAGTTTGTTCAGTCCAGTAATGCCCATGTGTGGCATTCCACCAGCCACTCTTTCCCCTGGCCCTCGGGGAGCCTTCCTGCAGTAGTGGGAAGAGTGTTTCCCAGTGTCTGGGAGCATGCTGTGCTCCAGGTCAGGGCACCAGGACCAGAGCATGTCTGAGCCCTCTGCCTGGCTGGTCCCTCCCTTGGGACCCATCCGTCCAGCCCTGGCTCCCCTGGGAGAGGTCTCCCAATGCCTGTTGCTCACGCCGTCCTTCTCCCACAGTCTGTCTGTGCCATCTTTGAGAAGTCCGTGAAGACCCTCCTGGATGATTTTGCGCCCATGGTGCCTCAGCTGTGCGAGATGCTGGGGCAGATGTACAGCACCATCCCCCAGGCCTCTGCCATCGACCTTACCCGGCAGGTACTGGGGCTGGGGCTGCCGCTCCCAGGGACGCCGGGGCCATGCGGGGCCAGCAGCAGCTTCAGTCCTTCTCTCTGTCTTGCAGTTGGTTCACATCTTTGCCCACGAGCCTGCCCACTTCCCTCCCATCAAGGCCCTCTTCTTGCTCGTTACCTCAGTCACGCTGACCCTCTTCCAGCAAGGTACGTGGGATTAACTCTTCTTCGCGCTGGGGCTGTTGTCAGGCTGTTGCATGCATGGAGTCTGGAGGCGTCTTACCAGGAATGGCTGTTTTCACTCCTAGCTAAGCTAATGGGGCCATCTCTGTTTCTTGGATTCATCCCAACCCCTGGAAGGTGGGTACCTTCCTTGCAGGGCAGCAGAAGCAGGAAACCCCCGGGTGAGACTCTGGACTGCCGTGACAGCCCCGCTTCTGCAGCAGGGCTGGGCGTTGTGTGCTGCAAGGGTCGAGCTGGAGCTCCAGTCCCGCTTGGCAGGGAGGCTGTGCTCCCCAGGAGATCCTGGGGCTCCTTCTGGGGCCAGTGGTGCTCATAGTGGCCAAGAATCAAGCCCTCGCATGAGCAGGAGGATGTGTGTGTGAATATCTGGGAAAGGACCTTTTCAGAGTCACTGCTGGCCACCGAGTCACTGCTGTGATGCTGAGGATGCTGGCATCCTCCTGCAGGGCAAGGACCCCTCTTCGGCTCGCTGCCCGCACTACAAAAAGCGAATGGGGTTAGGACAGGCCCCACCATGGTTCCCCTTAGCCTCTTGGTGACTTGCCCCACGTTGGGGAAAAACATACCTTGGAGCTGCTGGCTCTGGTCATTCAGCAGCTCCATTTACAGTCCCCAAGGGGTCTTGTCCTTTGCTCACAGCTGGGTGCCGGGAAGGGTGATGCCGTCCCCCAGTACAAGGCTCAGAGCTCTCTAGAGAGGTGGGGGAGGTGTGAAGACCCCTGCTTCATCATCACGCCACGATCTGAGCAAATCCCGCTGCGCTGAGGTGTCACTGGGGTCAGTGGCAGGAGAGCCGGGCTTACCCAGAGATCAGGTCCCTGCTTCTGCCAGCGGCGTGTGGATGCGTCTACACCGAAACCCTTCTGGCTCGGCACCCGGGGAGGCGGCGATGCCTCTGGGCAGCAGCAGGCATGTCTGCAGGAGGAAAGGGGAGGGAACAGAGCCCGAGCTGTGCCAACGCTTGGATGTGAGCTTTGCTCAGGCAAGTGGCCATCCAGCTCGCTGTGTGCCCGGACTGTGTGCTCCACCCGCCCTGTGGGTCCCCTTCGGTGGGCGGCCGGCCCTGAGCAGGGCAAGCCCCTTCTGCTGAGCCCATGGGCGGCAGGAGAGGGGACACGCCTGACCCCACAGGGGCCAAGATGCGTCCGGGCACAGTCAGATGCCAAGGGAGGGCGAGTGGTGCTGGCATGGAGATCTCCAGGCACTGAGCTGCTCTCTGCCAGGAGGATGCTGGAGGAGACCTCCAGGTGTGTCCTGGACTCAGGGTCTTGGAGAGCATCTGGGGACGGGGCGGGAGGGTGTCTGTGCCAGGGGCTCCTGAGCAGCTGGTGCTGGTGACAAGCATGTGCACGCCTGAGCCCGGCCGGGCCTGTCAAGCGTTTGCTGAGGTGTTGTCGTTCACTTGCAGTTATCTTCCAGGACCAAACGGTGCTCTGAAGACACCCGCTCAGTCCCCACAGTGCAAAAGCTCTAATTCTCCTTGTGGAGATGGTGCCCAGCTAGCCCCTGCTCCTCCTCCTCTTCCTCCCCAAGGACATGAAGATCTCCTCCTTGGCTCTGCAGCACCCAGGTGCTAGCTGGAGACCCTGGGGCTTCAGACCCTTTCCTTTGCAGTTTCTTTCTGTTCTTGGGTTCTCCAAGTTTCATGATTTTTTGTATGTTTTGTTTCTTTAACTTGCTTCAAGCTGCTCATGTTGCCCATCCCCTTCCCCACACACCCCTCCTCCCTTACACTCCTGTTTTCACTTGTAAATTCTTTCTGTATCACATAACTATATGATGTTGAGTTGCTGTTTGTATGATTTTTCTCTTAAGTTACATCTTTATTATATTTTAGGGCCCAGGGATCATCCTGATATTGTTGATTCATTTATGCAACTCCTGGCACAGGTGTGTTTTAGTTTCTTATTCATTCACTTTCTGTTCTCTCTCTTTCTCTTTTTAATTCAATTTAAACCTATTTTTAGCTTTCTGTTGACAACGTTTTTTTTCCTTTTAGTTGAATATCGAGTTTCTCCATCTGTTTCCGTGGAAGTTGAAAACAAAACATTCTCCTTTAGTCTGGGTTTGCACCATCCCCAGGGCAGTGCCCTCCTCTGCAGGGCAGCCTCCAGCTGCTACCCTCTCGCCTTGCCGAAGCTGGTGTGGGGCACTTGGGGCTGCTGCTGCTGTCACCCTTGGGTGACAGACAAATTAGAGCGTTAAGTGGATGTTTTCTGACCCGTTTACCTGCCCTGCAATGTGTCCTCTGGAGCTGGGGACAGGCTGAGCTGGCTGCCTTGCCCCAGGGCTGGCGGGAGGAAGCCCCTACCCGTGGTAGCGGGCAGCTGCCGGGGTTTGGCTCGGAGCAACGTGCTTCTGACGGCATCTGGACCTGCCAGGGTGCCACGCTGCCTCCCGCCCCACCAGCCTCTCGGGGTGGTGGCAGCTCCTGCTCCTGCAGCCTGGGAGTGCTCCCGTGCCGCCGGCTCGGTGGCACGCAGGGACGGTGTGTGTCGGCGTGGCGGGGGCCGCGGGCTGGCTCGTGGGGCTGGCCCTCATGGCACCACTGGCAGGGGGCAGGCAGGGCGGGCGCTGTGCTCTGTGTGCTGGGAGCAGTGGGAGCCCGGCACGCTTCTCAGCCCGCTGTGGCCCTTGAGGGAGAAGCCGTGATGTCCTCGATGCACTCAGTGCCCCCCTTGGAGATACATCCCCCAGCACCTACCCCGAGGGCAGGTTGGTGGCAAGGAGGGGCCGGCAAAGTAATTTTCTGCTTCATTTCTGTAATGACAAGACCTCTGACGACATGTGCTGGCCCAGTGGCTGTGCAGGGACACCTGCCCAGGCAGCTGCCAGAGCTGTTGCTGTTTTGCCCTTACTGGCAGCCTGGGAAGGGTGCCTGGCATGTCTGGGTGCTAAGCCATCAGCCCCCTCCTATGGCAGCTCTGCCATCCTGTGGGTTTTGTGGAATGGTGCAGGTGAGGGGGTTGTACCTCACTCTCCCAGGCAGGGTCTGCTCCTCACAGGTCTCCCTTTGAAGCCCGGGTCCTGCTGAGAGTCTTTGCAACTCGCAAGCTGTATCACGGTGTTTTCTCTCCTTCTTTTCCACTTGAAAAACATAATGTAATCAAGGTTATCATAAAGTTTTTGCAGCTTTTGTCGGTGCCGGTTTTGGAAGCTGTGACCTTTCAACAAGGGTTTTGAACGTGATGGGAGAATTGGTGAATGGGGTCTGTGTGTGAAGTTCATGGAGATGTCCTCCCTGGCTGCTCAGCACTGGTGGGACCTCCGCTTGAGCCCAGTTTGGGGTACAACATTTCTGTAGAGACAGACCAGAGAGCACAGAGAAAAGAATCTGGGAAGATGACCACCTTGTACACATGGTTAGGAGGAAAGGTTGATGGGAGCCTGAGGAGCTGCGTAAGTCTTGGGATCTGTAAAAGGTAATGTCCCGGTCATAGGTAAAAACTCCTTTTCTGTTCTCCTTGAGTGGGACAAACAGTCATGGGAGGAAATCCTGGAAAAGGATCCAGGTTAGGCAGTAGGAGATCTGTGTAAACCGCATGGGGAAGCATTGGAAGGCCACCTGGGGAACTGCTGTTGCTTGGAGGGCTTGAAAGGACTCGACAACCCTGTTGCTCCTGGAGGGCAGGTAGAGGTGATCCTGCTGGGGTGGTAGGGGATTAGGTGACCCTGGGTGACTCTTGCAAGGCTTTGTTGTTTCTTTGGAGAGTCCTGAGTTTCTCTCTGGCTTGGGGTCCTTCTCTATGTCTGGACACAGCATGTTTGCGTTCTCTTGGAGAGAAAAGTGCAACTGTGCTGCACTTCCATGGAGTGTGCTGTCAGAGCAAACACCACCCATCCTGGCTGCTGGGAAGCTGTTTCATGCTGCTCTCATGGGCAGGGTCTGCAGGCAGTGCCAGGGCAGCGTGCTGGCAGCCAGCCTGGTCCCTGGCATGCTGGTCTCCAGACAGTCCACATCCTTTAGAGGTGCTGTTACAGGAGCAGCTCAGAGGTTCCTACCTCCATGGCTGCTCCATCATGGATCACTGCGAGGTGCCTGCTGTGCTGCCAGCCCACCACCACCCACAGCTACTCAAGACCTGATGTTTTCCTGGGCTCTTTATTCCAGCAACCCCACAGAAACCAAAGGATCCCATCCTCTCTTCACGCATAGGGCTTATTTCAAGGTTTCCTTCTCTTCCCAGACTGATGATTTGGTGGGGTGCTTTGAAACCCATCAAGAAATGGCCTTGCTATCCCTGCTTGGCTTCTTGCTCTGAGGACTTCAAGAGCTGTCTTATGGCAGAGGTGGGTCCAGCCTGTCCTCTTCCAGAGGACCATGCTCTGCGGTGATGCTGTTGAGCATTTGCAGATCCAAGGATTAAAGTTGGAAGGAACTGCAGATCTCTTCAGATCTGATTTTCTTGTGGCAGGGGCTGTGTTTTCGTCCCAGCCTGCTCTGCCTGTGGAACCCTTGGTGAAGTAATGCATCTTCCAGAGCAGCAGTGAGTTTGGACCCAAGAATGTGTCAAGGTGGAGACTTTGCCACTTCCCCGACTGTCTGCTTCTGTGGTTGATGACCTTCGTGGAAATATCATCTTCCCTGCTTCAAATTTATCTGGTTTTTCCTTGCAGGCAGAGTTTTTGTCCTCTCCCTCTGCCAGCAAATACTATCCTACCTTCTGATAACTCAGAAGAAGCTCCTGCCTGCTGATAACCTGCACATCAGCCCTCTGTCACCAGCTCACAGGGAGCCATCTCTCTGTGTGACAGGATTTCAGTTGACTTTACAGTATATTTATTTGGGCTTGGTTGCAGCCTGTGTGGCTGATCGTTTTGCCACTATGTTAATTGGCAATCCACTCTTGATCATGGCTGGCTGATCATAAGAGCATGCTGGCTTAAATCAGATGTCTTACAGATGCCAGAGACCCTGGAGTTATTGTTACTACTCAAAGCTAAGTATAAAATAACCAGTCTTCCGTAAGCTGCACGGAGTGGTGCCAGCACCCTTTGCAGTGCAATCTGTCCTCAGCTGCTCCCCTCCTGCTTCCGCTGTCTGCTGGAAACGGTGCAAAGCATCGCTGCTGCTGTGCCCGAGGTGAGCGTCCCGCCTGGAGGGCTGCGGGGCTCAGTGCCACCCGTGCCCAGGACCACACAGCTGCAGCAGCTGGGGCTTACACCTGGGTCTGCATGGGCAAAACCAGGCAGGTTCTGGTGTTCGGGAGCTTTCACCCATTCCCTGGCCAGCAGGTATCACTCGTGTGCATGCTCCCAGTTGCAGGCAGGACTTCTGGGCTCTCCAGCCTGCCTCCCCACCAAGGCTGCAGGCACATCCAGCCACCCCCCAGCAGGGCTCCACGCTGGCATGGACCTTGGGAGCTCTGCGGTGACCTTCCCTGACCGGGAGCCCTGGGGCAGATTGGGCGAGCGGGGCCTTGCTGGGCAGAAGATGCAGGACTGACTTGTGATGGCACAGCCAGCACCGTCCCCCACCTCCCTCCCTTCTTGGGCTGGTCCAGGCTTCATGCAGCAGTCCTTGAGCTCTCCATCACACCTGCTCCAGCCATAGAGTCCCATGGAGGACATGGGCTTGGCAACCCCTTTCCCCGGAGAGCAGGGGCTGAGTACTCCTCCCTGGCCCTGGTGCCTGGCCAAGCTCACGTGCCCTTTCCAAAGCTGGAGGTTCTGCTCTGCCAGGCATGTGATCTGGGAAGAGGTGGTGGTGCTGAACACAGGGGCTTGATCTGTGTGTTCTGGAGTGCTGCAGGAACTGGCTGTGCAGCCCTGCACTGTCTTCTGTCTGCTGGAGGAGTGGGGTTCAGTGTCCCTTCCATGCCTGCCTGCCTCTGAAGAGCCAGGCACAGAAGAACCTGCTCCGAAGGCCTGTCAAGGGGGTCTCTCGGCTGCTGTGGAGAAAAACCCAATGTCCTTTCTGCATCAGCCTGCAGAACAGCCCTCACTGGTGAGACAATGCCTACCTCTGCAGTGGCTGCTGCAGCAGAGGATGTGGGGAAACGTTTGAAAGCATTAAAGATCTGTCCCCATCCCAGAACTTTTGAGCAGAGCTGCTCCGGCAGGAGATGGGGAGGATGGGCTGGCACTAAGAGGCCCCAGAGCTGGAGCAGGGTTCCTGGTGCTGGGAAAGAGCAGTTGGACCTACCTGGTGCTGCTTGCTAATGGGAGAAGCTCCACAGGGCCCCATCTCGTGAGGGTAAAAAGCATCTCTGTCTACATTAGGCACGTGCATGTGTGCCCAGACTGGGCTCTGCTTCCCTTGGTGGAGGTGTCCTGCAGGAAGGAGCCCTCCCCATATTGGCACACTTTCCCCCATGGCACTGATGGATTGAGGAGCAGATGCTGCAGTGAGTCTGCAGGAGAGCTGTGGGGGGAAGCTTCTGCCTAGCAGGTAGGTGGCAATCTGAGCATGTTGAAAGACTTGTGCCACGTGAACAGTCTTGCAGCATGCAGGACTTTTCAAACCAGCCCCTTGGACGGGCAGGGTAGAGAAGCCTGAAGCTGGGTGGTATCACAGGAGCCAGCTGCCCTCGAGCAGCATGCTGCTGGGAGAGAGGCTCGTGGTCACCACTCTGGAGCCTGCACCAGGGCCCCAACGGGGGGGTAGTCTCCCATGACTAAAACTACAATGCTTTTTGCAAGTGTTTGTCCAGTATGGGGCCGACTAGACAGCAGCAGCTGTGATGAGTGGATGTGTTTCTAAACCATTGCCCAGCCACTAGCTAGCCTTCTGAAGTTGGTGCTAGTGCATCAGGAGGGCTGGTGCGCACTGTAAACACACACGCAGGTATAACGCGGCCCCTGAGGTCTCCACTTGTATCTAGCAGGGAAGCAGGTCCGTGCGATCGTGCCATCTCCGCCTGGTAGAGTGATGCCTTCACTGCCCAAATCTGAGTCGTCTCTTGCAGCGTGTGATACAGAGGGTCAGAAAGGAGATGGGGTAACCCTGAAGCCTTCTCCTCAGCTTCTTGGTCTCCAGCATATGTTCTCTGCACTAGACAGATGGCTGTGGGCTTTCCCTTGAGAAAAAGGGGTGGGAAATAAGCCCATTTTGCTCCAAGTAGAGACCGTGGCTGTGGGCAGATGGCCGTGTGTCCTGGGCGCTCCTGGCTGAAAGCTGTCCCTGCTTTCATCCCTGGGAGCAGGCTGGGAGGGTGGCAGTGACCCTGCACACAGCTCAGCCCGAGGGCTGCCTGCCCTGGTATCCTGCTTTCTGACCTCCAGGCATAGAGCGGGGCCACTCCAGTGCTGTGGCTGTTGTCCCCAGTGTTGCAGTGATAGCAGGGCAGGAGGCATAGCTTCCATTCCCAGTGCTAGCCCACAGCTGTGGGCATGGTGGCATGGTGGCCAGGGCATGGATGTAGCCACCTTACATAGCAGGGCTCGCTGTGGCAGGGCGGAAACACTTCCAATGGAGTGGAAGGTACAGGCTGAAACATTTCCATCCAGTGGCTGCCCCGTGCCAGCACAGGGGGGACCAAGTCACTACACGAGGTGCCACAGCTCAGGGTGTCCCTAACAGCAGTGTCTGACCCCCACAGAAGCTGGTGGGATCACCACATGGCAGACTTGCTGCTCAGGAACTGCCAGGCAATGTTGGCATCTCATTGTCGTCTGTGCCCTGGATCCCAAGCAGAGCGAGCTACTGGTCCAGTCTGGGGTTGCTGCTTGAACCAGTTGCTGTGACTCCAGGGATGCCAGCATCTTCAAGAGGAACGGAGCAAAGCACAGAGGTGGCTGGTCTCTGCTGGGCCCCGTACGGCTGCCCTTGTCCCAGGAGCGCTGCCGCTGCCTGCCCTGCTCTGGTGGGGCCGGAGCCCTCTGTCCCGTCTCTGTGTCCGAAGCGTTTGTGTGTGGCATCGAGCCTCGGGTCCTGGGGTTGGCAGTCCCTGAGTGTAGCGAACTGCCTCGCTGTTTGATTGATATTTTCTTGGTGGGGGGGGAAAAGCGATGGTTTCCTGCTGTACTGTGTGAATCTGCCGTTTACAGTGGGTGTGCCCAGGTAAGTGTGTGTCCAGGCAGAGGCTGTCTGGGGCACCGGGTTCCTCGGAGGTTTCCTGGCTGCCTCTGCAGCGCTGGGTTTATGCTGCCTGTCTGTGTGCCTTGCAGGCTCTGAAAAGGAAGCCGGACCTCTTCCTGTGTAGCAACCTGGATGTCAAAGCAGTGTTTCAGTGCGGTGAGTACCACGGGCATTGCCACATGCTCCAAATTGCTTTGTGGAGAAGCTAGCCTGCTCTCCAGGGCACAGACCAGCCAGGAGCTGGGGACCACAGGGGCTGATTTGGGATGGTGTGCGGTGTTTCTGGCTGCTAACCTGAGTGATTTCTGCCCACAGGTGTCCTTTCGCTCAAGTTCCCCGAGGCCCCAACGGTCAAAGCATCCTGTGGCTTTTTTGTGAGTATCATGTCGTCGTGCAGCCCCCTGAGAGCTGGGAGGGCAGGAGCTGGGATGCAGGTTGGGCAAGGGCGCTGCGGTGTGGAGCCTGCTCTGACACAGCGGGCTGGGCTCTGTGTTCCAGACGGAGCTGCTGCCCCGCTGCGGAGAGATCGCTCCAGTGGGACAGGTCGTGCATGAGAACGGCAAAGTGCTGCTGCAGGCAGTGCTGGAGGTGAGAGACGCTGGGACCGTGGGCTCCCTGGGCAGCTTTGGGCTCTGTTCCTGAGCAGCACCCCTGCGGAGCTGGGGGCAGAGCGCTTGGTAGGGTGGGTGGGTGGGTGGGTGCCGGCGGGGAGATGCCAGAGGCTCAGCAGGGTCTGTCTCCTCTGTGGCAGGGCGTCGGTGGCCAGGCTTCCCGCAGCCTCATGGACCACTTTGCAGAAATCCTCTTTGCCTTGAACAAGCACTGTTTCAGCTACCTGAGCGTCTGGATCAAGGAGGCCATGCAGCAGGACGGCTTCCCGTCAGCCCGCGTCAGCCCCGAGCAGAAGGAGACCTTCAGCCAGCAGATCCTCAGGTTTGTGCACCCCTCCCAGTGGTGGCTGCGCCCTACGTGCGGTGGGAATGACACCCCCCCCCTCCCCAGCTGCATGGCCTGGTGTGTCCCTCCAGCTTCATGTTTGTCCCCTCCTTCTGTCTTAGCAGAGAGCGTGTGAACAAGCGGCGAGTGAAGGAGATGGTGAAGGAGTTCACACTGCTGTGCCGAGGGCTGCATGGCACGGAGTACACAGCAGACTACTGAGCACCTGGCCAGGACCGCGGACAATTTGCCCGGACCAGCTCTTCCCTGCAAGGAAGCCCCCCCATCCTCCCCGCCCTGCTGCAGTTGGCTCGTAGAATAACCCTCCACCTAGAATTAACCCACTCAGGACGCTCCTCAGCTAGATTTGGTGGCCGCATCTCGGTGTCAGCATCTTTGTTTCCCCCAGCATGCTCCCCCCTCACAGGGGACGGGAGTGCCGGCTGCAGGAGGCGGTGGCGGGAGCAGGGGAGGGGGGCGAAGCCTGGGCAGGACTGCCCCAGCACGGACTGCCCGGTGCCCAGGCTACCAGCCCTTCCCTGGCACTTCCCCGTGGGTGCCCGTGCCCCACGGCGGGGAGGCTGCCCCTGTGCCCGCAGCAGTGGCTGGCTGGGCAGGGGGGGCTCACCCCCTGCTCGTTTGTACGTGTGTGGTTGGGAGGGGGGAGGCCCTGCACCTAATTATATTAAGAATATTTCTACGTTGTGGCTGTCATTATTGCGGTGCCCAGACTTTGCCTGCCCCTTGCCTCTGGGAAAGAGCCCAGGGGAGAGGCTTCCATCAAGGTTGGGATGCCTCAAAGCCTCCTGGCTCCGCTGTCGGAAGGGATGGCAAAAACCAGCCACCCCCCCACATGCTCTCCTGTCCAGCATGAAGCAGCTCTGGAGCAGAAACAGTCCTGCCCCACAGGAGGGGCCAGACCATCCCTGCTGAATGCGCGGGGTCCTCCCCGCAGCACAGCATAGGTGCGCCCCACTCCTGTTCATCAGAGCAGGTGGCTCACGCTCAAAGCCTTCTCCTCTTTGCCTTAGGTCCCCAGCCCCACCTGCAAACACGCTTCCATTTATGGGGGTCCCAGTCCTGATTTTCTTTCTCTTGGACTAGTTTTAGCTGACACACAGAGCTGCACTCACCAAGTGGGCACCAGGATATCTGTTTTCACTCTGGGACACCCTGTCTGCACTCCTTCAGCCCATGTTTTTTATTCTAAAAGAGGATTCACTCACAAGTCTTTTTCAGTCCAGCTTTAGTTAGCAGCAGTAGCCCACAAAAGCCTCAAGTCCTGGTGCTATCAGCTCGTGTGAAGCTGTGACCTTTCCGTGTAGGGCCAAAGCTGCCCTGGACTGGGGAGCCCTCAGAGGTTGGGTCTGGGCCAAGCGCCTCTCCCAGCCCTGCCACTGCCCAGACACAAGCCCTGGGATGCCACAGGCATCCCTGAACACACATGCAACTCCTGATCTCCCACCACAGCACTCCCGTCCCATGGTCACATCCAGCACAGGGCCAGTCCAGACCCTTGTGAGACCCATCTGCATCTGACACCCCATGGCAGGCATCACCCGGCCCCTGCACACCCCCTGCTCCTGCTGAATCAAGGTTTCTCGCGCCCCTCATCCTCGTAAGCAATGGCAATCCCTCGTCGGCCCTGCACAGCCTTGGAGATGGGGGTCTGCCCCAGCTGCTGCTCCAGACCCCGCCAGCTGCGGGACTCCAGGAAGGAGGCTGGGAGGAGAGAGAAAGGAAACCGTTACTGGGAGCAGGGAGGCAGCACTGCCCCTGCACTGGGGCTCAGCCTCACCACGAAACCGAATCACGAACCAGCGGGGCTGATCTCCGCGAGGGCTTGCGTCTGGTCCTTGCAGGCCAGGGCGGTGCTGGGGGACAGCTGGGGGGCCGGGGGGTCGCAGAGGTGAGTGGCACGCATCTCCCCCGTGATCAGCGAGATGTCGGGAACAGCCTCTGCTGCAGGGACAGCCGGTGGGAGCTCAACGTGCGCACAGGCACCTGTCAGGAAACGGTAATGTTAGTCTGGTCCTCACATCTATCCAGCCAGCGCAGAGCTGGGGCAACTGCAGCCTCCGGGCAGGGGAGCAGGGCAGGACGCACCCCAGGAGGGTGTTGGGCAGCTGGTTCCTAGTTATTACCTGGCAGCAGGTCTCGGAAGTCAGTGAGGTAGTTCCCTGTCCATTCACGGGCTGGGTTACAGGCCAGCTCCAGCTCATAGGGGGTCACAACAGGCTGGTAGAAGTCACTGGAGTCCAACAGGGAGTTCTGAGCACAGGCCACCAGGACGAAGATGTCCACCTCGAGGAAGTTGGCCAGCTTGGCAGGGTTTGGCTTCCCTACGGCCAGTGTGTAGCTGCGCTTGCCGGCCCGGCGCAGAAGCTCTCGGAGGTGCTGCAGCACGGCCAGGTAGCCTGCCACACCAAGGGTGCCCACCAGGATGCCCACCACATGGGCATCCCGGGCCCGCTCCACCAGGTAGAGGCGTCGCATCAGGGCCCGGTTGACATTGAAGGTCTCGCGGCGGCCGCAGCCAGTAACAGGATCAAAGGAGCTGAACGGGCAGCAGTTCCAGGTCAGCATGAAGCTGGTGAGGGCCAGGCCCTCGGCTCCCACGTAGAACATGGCGCAGTCCTGCAGCCTTCCTGGTGCCCCCACAGGGAACTGGCGGCCAAACTGCCGCTCCTCCCCGGGTGGCACGGGGCCGGGAGGGTCCTCACACACCACCCTGGAGAAGACGACATTGGGGTATTCAGGGCACAACTGCTGCTCCAGCTCACCTAAAGGGAGAGAAGAGTGAGAACGAAACATGGCAACAGGCCTGTCCTGCAGGAGGCTGGACAGCAGGTTAGGAGAGAGGAGAGGACAGAAGCCAAGGCTGGGGACTACCTGCCTGCTGCTTCTGCCTCTCCCCCTGGCAGCTCTGCAGGGCTCTGAGCACTGCAAGAGCCCTGCTCCCTGCCCTGGAGCACTCACCCATCGCGTGGGCATAGACTACATCATTCAGCACTACCACACGGCTCTGCCGATCGGGGTAGAGCTCCCGGAAGGCCGCTGCGCAACACTCGACGTCCAGGGGCTGCTGCCCGAAGATGTGCAGCACCGGGAGCTTTCTGCAGGGGCTGAGGCAGGCCGGGCCGTAGTGCAGCACCGCCTCGGCAGCGGCGTGCTCGGCGGCCACTTCGTCCACACAGCAGCTGCGGGGAAGTCTTGGCGTCAGGCAGGCTCGGCACCACGGAGCTCTTCCTCCTCCCTGGCACCGCTGTCCCCAGCCCAAGCGGCTCCATCCCTCGGCCCCGCCATGCTGGGGATGAGCAGCCCCGTTTCTGCCCACAGGACACGCCCCACGGCCCCACACCGACCTGCCGTACGTGGTGTCTCCTAGGATGTACATCTCGGCCTCCGTCGACGCCTCCAACCGGGCCGCCACCGCCGCCGCGTCCGCCAGGAGCTCGTCGGGGAACTGGAGAGCGACCTGGGGAGGGGGGTGGGCGGAGATGGGGTGAAGCCCCGAGGAGGGGAGGCCCGCGGCCCCCCGGCCCTGTCCCGCCGCCGGCCCCGCTCACCTTGCGGAACCCGCCGCCCCGCACGAAGGCGGCGGCCCGGCCCATCTCGTAGAAGCCGTCGAGGTTCCCCCGTGGGGCCGCGGCCGCCGCCGGGCCCAGTTCCCGCCGCAGCGCGGCCGCCCCGTCGCTGCTGAAGGCCGTTGCCATGGCGCCGCGGGATCGGGGGTCCGAGCCCGGCTTCCGGGCTGGAGTACGGAGCCGGCCAATGAGAACTCGGCACCGCCCCTCCCCGCGTTCGGAACTCCCGCCCCTAGCGGAGCGGGGCCTATCGCGCTTCACGGCGGGGGCGCGGAAGAGGGGAAGGCCAGCCAATGGCAAGAGGCCGCCCGCCGCGATGCATTCTGGTCTATGTAGTGTCTGGTCTAGGAAGGGGCAGCCAATAGGCGGGCGCGTGTGGAGGCGATTGGCAGGACGCTATTTCCGCTCAGGTGCCGCGCGTTCCGCTCACGTGTCCCGCGCTGGTCAGGTGACGCGCCGCTCGCGCCTGGCCGGTTCCGCTCCAGCTCCATCCCCGCCGCCGCCGCCGCCATGACGGGGCTCGCGCTCCTGTACTCGGGGCTCGGCCTCGCCTTCTGGACCACGATGCTGGGCGTCGGTCAGCGGGGGGCCGGGGGGGCCGGGCGGTGGGTCTGCGGCCGCGGGGGCTCCGGGCGGGAGGTGGTGTGGGGCAGGGCGGCGGGGGTGGCAGCGCCGGCGGCCCTCCCTCCCTCCGGTGGCGGAGCTGCTCGGGAGGGCTGGCCCGGGGGCTGCCGCGGCACCGGGGGCTCCTCAGCTTGGACCTCACGCCCTGTGCGGTTTCGGCAGCGCCCTTGGAGGGCCCGGCTCCAGCGGTCGGTTCGCTTCTCGGGGTGTGCGGGAGCGGCAGGGTGCTGCGGCCAGCTGAGGGTCGCGTTTGGGTTTGGCGGGTCAGGGCGGGTAAAAGCAGGCGCCCTGGTTTCGCTGCCTGTGACAGCTTGACGCCTCCTGCACGGAGGAGATCGCCCTCCCGCTTTGCCAAGCTGCCGTGGCATAAGGAGACGTGCGAGTTTGGCCGGATGATTGCAGAGCTGGTGTGTGGCAGCCCAGGCTCTGCTGCTGATGGCACTGAGGATGGATTTAATATGTAAGGGGGAGCAGGAAGATTTTGTGCTGGGAGCTGCTGTTTTTTTCATCTTTCAGTGCATAGTGAAGTGACCATGAGCCAGACAGGCTGGGGGAGCTTTGACTCCTGCCTCGTTGTTTGGATGAGGGGAGAGACCAAGTCAGAAAGGGAGAGTGTCTCATTCCCTCGTGTTTCCAGGGCCTGGTGAAGCTAGTACTGAGCCCAGGGCTGCCTTACTGGGCTCTCTGAATCAAGCAGCTTCCACCAGTGCACATATACACTGTGAACTCGAGACTGATGGAAAGTCTCGATGAGCTGAGCTGAGATCCTCATAACTTCCCCTGCCCTGTTGCAATCCCTTTTTGGGGAAGGCATGAGCAGGAAGCGATCTCACTCTGCTCAGAGTTGTGGTGGTGACTCTTTGTTCTTTCTCTCCTTGTCCTGAGCCCTGCTTTGGTATTTTGGTCCTGCTTCTCTGTCTCTTTTCTGTCCTTCTGGCTGCGGGGCTGGTCACAGGAAAGTGTCCTTCACTCTGCTTCTTTTGTATATAAATCCAAGGCTCACTTGCTCTTGAAGAAATGGAAGGTGCCCTGAGGATCTGCCCTGAGCTGGTTGTAGCTCTTCTTTACCACTCCTGGGGAGTGGGGGCAGCTGAGGCTGGCTGGGTTCAGTTCCTGCTCTGGCAGCCAAGCCAAAACACAAGGCAGACCAGCTGGGCCCAGCACTGTAGAAATCATCCCTGCAGGTTGCCGGGTGTTGAGGCTGAGATGTGGCCTCCCCCCTGTGCTCCCTGGCCGTGGTGGCACTGTTCCTCATTTGTGTGTGTCCCTGCAGGGGACAGGGGGCACTCCAATTCTGTGGTTGGAAGGAGCGTTACCACTTCCCATTTCGGGGGCAGCTCTTCTGGAAGTGCACAGGGTGCTGAGCCCCAAGTCACGTGTGGAGGGGTTTAACACACAGGGGTGTTGAAGACATCCCTGCTGTGAGGCTGGCAGGTCTCCCTGCTCTGCAGCGCCGAGGCCCTCCTGTGGGATAAGTCGTCCTGCAAGTCTTGGCCATAAGCAGGGAAGGGACACATGGTCCTGCCCTGCCTGTTATTGCTGCTGGGCATGTCACCAGCTTGCCATCACCCCCTGCCACCAGGCTGTGACTCTGGGGGAAGGGAGCAGCGGGACACGTGCAGTGATCTCTCTTCTGCTTTTAAAGATTTCAGAAGTCTCCCATTTCCTCTTTTCCTGGCTGTATTTGGGGTTGATGTCACCCAGCCACTATCTCTATTCAGCCATAGTAGAGCCATCCCTTCCCTCTGTTTATCTGGTTTGAAGCAGACAATGCCACACTGCCTGCACTTATCTGTTCCTTAGGGCCAGGTCACCTGCTCTTTAAGCTGTGCGCCATGCAAAGAGCAAGTGTACTTCTGGCCTGCAGCTGGGTTTCCCACTCGTGCGCTCAGAGCAAGGCAGGGTTTCGGTGTGAGCACCTCTGCATGTGCTTGGGCTGCTGGGTGTGACTCCCGACTGCGATACGGCACAGGAGAGGAGCACTTGGGGTACAGCAGGGCAAGCTGTCCTTGTAATCCCTCCCTGGAAAGGAAGGGCTTTTCAGGGTTTCACAGGGCTGTGCTTTGGTATCTCCTGCCTGTGTTGGAATACAAATTTCTCTGGAAATTACTAACCCTGGGAGAAACACTGAGGACAGCAAGCACATCTTGAATGTCCACAGCCTTGGAAAGGGGGGTGCTGAGGGGCAGCTGCAGCTTCTGGTGTTGATAGGCTCCTGGGGAGTGACACAGACCCTGGTGGGATGGTGACGGAGCAGCATGTGATGGTCAGGTCACAGCATCGTTCCTCTCACCTACCCTGTGAGAGAGAAGAGCTCACAGCTGGTCACCCAGGGCTGTGGCTCTCCAGTGGAAACGAGCCATTGGTGATGTGGATGGAGACTGTGCTGGGGCACAGGGCTGTGGGTTGCCCTTGAGCCCCTGTAGTCCAGCATGGCCTGTAGGTGCTCAACAGGGCCATGGAATGGAAAATTGGTGTGACAACCACTGCAGTCCTCTTCTGTGTGAAGACTAGGATGGGGTCTGGGAGTATGGCAGGTCTGGGCCATCCTTGTCCTGCACTGATGTGGGAGTGCTGGCATCACTGGGGCAGCATGTTGAGGGGGGCACTCTGCCCCACAGCTCTGCACACCTGAGCCAGTCTTCCTAGAACCCTCCCAAATGCTGTGCTGTGCCCCAGGGCCTCTGCCCCGGGGCTTTGCGGGTGGGGGAGGAAACAGTAGTACCAGGCTGGTAGCTGGTGCCTGTCTGAACATTCCTGTGTTGCTCTTGCTTTCCAGGGATCTGCTATACAATATTTGACCTGGGCTTCCGCTTCGATGTAGCCTGGTGAGTTCCCTGTCAATATCAGCATCCTCAGGGCTGCGTGAGAAGGTGTTAACAGTGCTTGCAGGAAACAGTACTTGCTTGTGAGCAATGGGCAGCGGTCACTGCATCGCAGGGAAACAAGCGCTGCAGTGAGTGGGGCTTCTGCTCCCCCTGAGGCAGGATAGATGCAGCCTGCATGTACATGTGGCTGGCTCCATAGTGGGTCCTGGTGCAGCCATCACTGCCCTTCCCACCCCCTCTCCCAGCCCAGGCTTCCCCTTCACAGTGACAGTTTGGGAGGAAGATCTCAGTCCATGCGGGTGAGGGTCCTGGGTTGCTGGCTGGCAGAGAGAGGCCCTCGTGGCCCACTGTCTGACTGTGCTCAACCCATCTTGGGCTGCATGATCGGGGGGGAGGGGTATCTTTTTTGGGGCTGTGCACCATGACTAGCGAGGCTCAGCCTGTACACTGACTCGGGGCACTTCTTCCTCTCCAGGTTCCTGACAGAGACCTCACCCTTCATGTGGTCCAACCTGGGCATTGGCCTGGCAATCTCCCTGTCCGTGGTGGGAGCTGCCTGGTGAGTGGGGCTGGCTCTTCAGCAGGCTCCTGCTGTCCCACCTTGGTAGCTGTGTGTATACACTGCAGTTTCCCCACGGCAGGGCAGAGACAGAACAGTGTGTACATGCAGGGATGTGGCACTCTGTGGATCACCACAGCAGTGGAGCCAGGTTGCTGAGCTCCTGATGGGTCTAGGCAGACCACCTCACAGGCTGCAATGGCAGTGGAGAGGCAGGGATGTCCCTGGCTCTCTGGAAGCTGTACCCCTGAGCCCAGGCTGTGCAGTGGAGGCTTTTGTGCCCCAGCAATTCTGCTGGTGTAGGTGGTGGAGCTTGGGACCACTTGTACCCTGGGGGGTGGGCAGGCCAAGTCTGCAGTGTCCCCCAGCTGCATGCCTGATTCTTTGCTCAGCTGGAAGATTCTGGTTTCCCTATTGAATCCTTCTGCAAGTGCCAGACCCTCCACCAACCACCCTTGTCTGCCACAGGGGGATTTACATCACAGGCTCCAGCATCATTGGTGGTGGAGTCAAAGCGCCTCGGATCAAAACCAAGAACCTGGTCAGGTAAGCACAGACCTGGGGTTAGTGCTCATGCCATGCCGGAGCAGGGCAGATCCCAGGCTGGTGCAGAGGCTCCTGTCCTATCTCTAGCTGGGTGCTGCTGGCAGACAGTTCCTTGCTGAGCTGCTGATGCTGTTTGCTTTCAAAACAAAGAGCCCTAAAGGAGCCAGAGTGCTGCTTTGAAGAGTCACTGTGTGATATCACACAGTGAATGAGCCCAGTGTGTTCAAAACAAACACCCTGAGATCTCACTTCCTGCCACACAGCATGGTTCCCCTGGCCAGACCTTGCACAACCCTTCCCTGAAGGAGCAGAAGGGGGCTCATGGAGGGCAGGGCTCCCTGATTTTGCTTCCCACAGGGCCGTTACAAGTTACTTGGGTGGCACAGCATGACCAGCACCCAGCCTTTATGTTTGGCAGCTCCCCCTTGTTCGAGCGGAAAGCAGTGGGTAGGCTGGACTGCCTTTCTGCCCTTGGCAGCAGTGGGGCAGCCTCAGGAATGGCTGTGGAAGGGTCTGGCTGCCAGCTGGCTGGGCATGAAGTGGTGGGGGCTGCTTGGGGTGGGTCAGAGCCTAGGACACATGGTCAGGCTGACTGAGACACTGTGCTCAGACTTTGCCTTTCTCCCACAGCATCATTTTCTGCGAGGCTGTGGCCATCTACGGGATCATCATGGCAATCGTCATCAGTAACATGGCTGAGGTACGGGAGGACCTGGGCTGCTCTGCCAACCCTGCGCCGGCCTCAAGACCGCATGTGGGCATCGGCCAGTGTTGTGAGCAGTGGCCCTGTGGGGACTTTGGACACTGTTGTGGCTCTGGGAGCCCCTGGGCTGGTGGTCTCTGTGGTGGCCCTTGTCCATACTGAAGAGTGGGTTGGGAGAGTATGCACAAGGCAGGTGTCATGAAGCCACCCAGGGATGTGGCATCAGGGACAAGCTCTGGTCAAAATGTGGCTGCTTCATGCTATGTGGGGGACACATGCCTCTCCCAGGGGCCACAGACTTGCCACTAACCCAAGCTGTGTGCTTTCTCTCAGCCTTTCTCTGCAGTCACCCCAGAGACGATTGGAGCCAGGAACTACCATGCAGGTAAGGACTGTTCAGTTCCTGGTGCCGTTGCTGTGTGCATTGCCACACCCTGACCGCTGCCTTCTGACCAACCCATGGCTTGCTGCAGGTGTCCGGAGGACCTGTAACTCTTCTGCTAAAAAGCAGCTTTTTAGTTACCTTCTTGAGGCCCTCCTGCACCTATCTGGGCTGTGCTGCCCAGCAGCAGCGCTGCTTCCCCCTCAGGCAGCAGCAGATTGCTGTCACCTGCTGGCCTGGTGCACCCTGGAGCAGTCCTGTTCCCCAAACAGGAGGATGCTGCTGGTGCTTGGCAGCTCTGGGCCTTTTGTCACCTCAAGGTGGATCGGCTGCTGCATGCTCTGGGTGCAGACAGAAGGGGGTTAGCCCGTGCTCATACAGTGTTCCTCTCTCACAGGTTTCTCCATGTTTGGGGCTGGCCTGACCGTGGGGTTATGCAATCTCTTCTGTGGGGTCTGTGTGGGCATTGTGGGCAGCGGGGCTGCCCTGGCTGATGCCCAGAACGCTAGCCTCTTCGTCAAGATCCTGATCGTGGAGATCTTTGGCAGTGCCATAGGGCTGTTTGGGGTCATCGTTGCTATCCTGCAGGTACCTGCCTCCTGGGGCCACCAGGCTTATGTGAGCACAAGTTGACTGTCACCCTGGGTGCTCTTTCAGCGCCAGGGAGACACACCTGGGCTCCAGCACAATCTCCTGCATTGGGGTGGGGAAGCTGCTCACAAGGTTTGGGGTGGCACAGCTCTCCCCATGGCATACTGTGACTATTTGCAGCAGTGTGAACTCCTTTGATGGCCCCTCTGAGCAGCTATCACCAAGGGCATCACCTTGGGTCCACCGTGTGTGATGCTCATGTCTTATCAGTGGGAATGATAAGCTGTCTGCAGCTTATGGATGGTCCTGGGATGATTGGGTGGGACTGGGGTGCTGAGCTGGGGTTCGTGGGGCATGGCCTAACCTCTCTTCTTTCTTTCTAGACATCTAAAGTAAAAATGGGCAACTGAGCCCTGTCCCTCCCAGCCTGTTCCAGCCCGCCCCAAGAGGTGCTGTATATACTTATTTAATGTTTCTATCCTTGACTGGGGCGGGAGCTGCCCAGGAGCAGGAGCCCAGCTGTGTAGCGCCCTGTCCTCCTGATCGATCAGCCTCTCAGAAGAAACAAATTTCTCTGTGTGAATTCTGCCCCCAGCAGCCTGGCCAAGCCTGTGGGGCCCAGCTGCTGCGTGTCCCGGTGTGTGTAGAATCAACCACCAGTGCAATTATGTGTCTGTGAAATAAATATGGTTCTCGTCCAAGGATGCAGCTCTTCCTCTGCCCTGCACGTGCCAGGGAGGCTTGCAGAGAGCAAGTGCTGATTTAGGCTGACACCCTGCTCAGAGATTCCCCTCTGTGCCTCTGGCAAAGTCACTGTCCCTGTCACCACACCTGGTGGTGTCAACCCTATGTGGGGTTAATCCTGCTGCCTGCTCAGCCTGCAAGAGGCCACCCTCTCTGGGCTGTGGGAACATAGAGTTCTGCTTTGCTGCCCAGAGCAGGTAGGAGGCTGCTGGAGCAGGCAGCAGGCAGCTCCACACTGCCTCTGCCAGGCTCCTACCAGCACTGGCACTGCCCCATGCACAAGCACAAGCTAGTTTGGGCCTTTCGGCTCCCACCCAGGTAGTTTAGCGCAGAGGGAGTGTACTCAGTGTCTGTAGCCTCACTGTGCAGCTGGGGAGCCCCAGAGGGGCAGAGGAGCAAAGCTTTTGCCCTGTCTGAGGCTGTCCCCCCCGCCAGCAGCTCCCTTGTGTGATTTGGCTGGGTGCTGCTGGGTGCCGGGGCTCTCCAGTCTGTAGTGACCCTCTGTCCTGGGGGGCCCTGGCAGAGGTCCCAGGGGTGGGGACATTTCCTGCTGGCTCTGCTCCCTTCTCCCTGGTTGCGGTGAATACAAGCGTGGAGAAGCCGGCTGCGGACAGCTGGGCCTGCAGCTCATCTGCTGTTTGGGGGAAGGGAAGAACAAGGTCCTCCTGCCTCCGCTCTGCAGAGAGCCTGGAGCTGATGCTTCTGCAGTCTGCTGTATCCAGCACAAGGCCCTCAGCCTGCTGTGCTGTCAGTACATTTTTACAGGGGAAGCATCGATCCCCAGGTGCTTTTAGTGCTGTGTCAGGGGGTGAATGCCTGGAGCTGCCCATCTCTCTTCCCACCTGGATGCAACAGGCTGGGGCACTGGTGGGGCTGCTGGAGCCAGGGAGGGGTTCATGCCTGCTGATTTTTTTTTTTTTGCCCTTGGACTAGGACAACTACCTCTGCACAGCCTTTCCAAGCTCTGCTGGTTTTCCAGCTCTGCTCTGTGTTGTCCCGTGCATTTTGGGATAGTGGTGTGTTTCAGCCCTGGGTGTGGGAAGGCTGTGGCAGGAGCTCCGTGGGCCCCATGTAATGGCAGGGACACAGGCTGGGCCCTGCCTACTCAGAAGAAAGGGTGTCTGGTGTGGCCAGAGTTTTGGCTGTACCCTCATCCTCTTGCACTGCTGCTGCTGCAGGCCCGAGACATCTGAAAGCCCTTGGGAGCCTCAGGGCCATCTTGTCTGACCTGTGCCAAACTCATGGGGCTGTGCTCAGGAAGGAGATGCTTGGGGTTGGAGAGCCTGCACTGGTGGCAGAGAAGCTGCTCTATGGGTTAATCATCTTCCTAGTTAATAACTGTCTAGAAAGGCTCACCCACTTGTCTTTCAGGGGTGGGTCTTGCCCTGCCCTGCCTTGATAGAAATCCATCTGCTGTCAGGAGTCTCCCTCTGTGAGGTGCTTTTCTACCCTCCAAATCCTGCCCGTATCATGGCTTTGACAGGGGAATGGGCTCCAGACTTGCCCACGGGCCCCTTGTGAGGACACAAGACCCACCAGGGCTGGTTCTGGGGCGGCCCACAGCCAGCAGTGCCAAGGTAAGCATGCCCTGCCCTGCACTCCCTTGTTCTAGCTGTGTGCGTTTGGGTTCTAGGACTTGGGTGTGCTAAATACCTGCTGCTCAAGCATGGAGAAAAAGCTTAAGTGGGTATCCAGAATCTTTCACCTTGTCTTATTTAGGAGCAGCAGGAGTTGAAGGATGATTTGGTGACTGCATGTGAGTACTTGGAGGGGAAATGCCACCTGCCGAAGACCTGAACCAAGAGCTGGAGGCAGAAATTGGACAGCTTTCAGCAGGGCTTGCTTGCAGGGGTGGAGCAAGGCAGGGCTGGTTGGGTGCCACCCCGAGCTCCACTGTAAGTTTCTCTTTGAAGGGAGCTGCTGTGGGGCAGAGGGAAAGCCCTCGCTCGGGTGAGCGGCCAGGCACAGGGCAAGAGGAGAGGCCTCGGAGAGCAGGGGCTGCCCAAAATGGGCACAGATGCTGCGGGGTGGCTGGCGAGAGGGGAAAGGCTGTGGACGGCGCAACAATTACTTGTGGTGGGCCAAATGCGCAGCAGGACCAGCCTGAGATCTTTGGGCGATGTTGCTGTGGTAGGGAGAGTGAGATTCTCGGTGTTTCCTAGCAATGGAACCGGGAAATAGCGGGGGGGGGGGGGGGGGGGGGGGGGGAAGGAGCCACAACTAGGTTGTGGTGGGCACTGGGCCAACAGCAACGCTCGAGGACGCGGGAGTCGCCCCGGGTGGGTCCGTGAAGGCGCCGCCACCCGCACTGCCAAAAACGCAGCGGGAAGGAGAGGAGAAAGAAACACGGGAGAGCCCGTGTCCGCGGGGGGTGCTCGGGGTGTCCCCCGGTGCCGCGCTTAGGGCCGAGGGCTGCACGTCGCGGGGTACCGAGCATCCCGGTGGGGGGGGGGGGGGGGCGGTGTTTGCATCCGGGGGGGGGGTCCCGGTCTCCGCGGGGCTGCCCTCGCCCGGCGGCAGCGCGGCCCCGGAGCGGGCGGCGGCGGCGGCCCCGCCCGGTGCGGCGGCGGCGGCGGGCGGAGCCGGCGTGCGGGCGCGGCCCCGTCTCCCTGCGGCTCTCGGCGGTGCGGCGGCCCGGCCGGCAGGGCCCCCCCCGCAGCCCCGGGCATGGGAGCCCGCGGGCCGGCGGCCGGGGCTGGAGGAGGAAGAGGAGGAAGAGGAAGAGAAGGAGGAGGCGGCGGGGGCCGCTGACCGGCGGCGGGGCGGCGCGGCAGCCCCGAGGCCGCGGTGAGTGGCGCGGCGCGGCGCGGGCAGGCCTGGCCGGGTGGGGGAGGCCCGGGGTGCGACCCGGGGGATGCGATTCCGGGCACTTAGGGGAGGCACCGCCCCGGCTCGGGGAAAAGCCTCTTTTTTTTTTTTTTTTTTTTTTTTTTTTTTTTTTTGAGGTTGTTTCTCATTTTTAATAAGTTTTTGTGTGTCGGGGACTGGGAAGAATTGCGAGGGGGGTGGGGAGGGGTTGGTTGTGTTGAATGCACCCCCTCGCCCCGGTTTTGGCCAGGAGAAGGGAGGCGTGGGGAGAGCCTCCTCCTTTGGTGGCACCGCTGGTGGCACCGGGGCCGTCACCTCCCCCCACGCCTCCCTTCTCCCAGCCCAGGGACGTCCTGCGGGAAGAAGGATGGAGCCCACAGGGACAGGCATCCCCTCCAAAATGAGCATCACCAGCCCCATGGCACGCACCTCAAGGGGGTGAGCCCCTGGGGACCAGCTCCCAAACCCCAGGTTGATTTTGTCCTCTTACACCCTGTGAAGATGCTGCGGTGGGGGGAGATGACATCACATTTTGTAGCCCCCTGCTTAGAGTGTGGTTTTAAGCCCACTCGGGTTTGTGGCATCCCGTGGCTGCCGTTCGATGGAGTGCTTCGCTTTTGTTCTTGTCGAGCATCGCTCTCTACTTGCCTCACGGACCGCCCTGCTAAAGGGTCCCTAAAAACCACTCTTAATTTTCCCTAGCACCTCCTCACCCGGCTGTCGAGATGCTGTTGCTCCATGTGCTGCCTGCTATGAAGGTTTTGGGGGAGGGTTTCTGGCAGGCGCTGGGGGCAGACAGGTCCCTACGTCAAGGGCTGTTCTGGGTGACAGGGTACTGTGACCGTGAGAAGGTTTGGGAGATAACAGCAAAGCCAGCTTTTCTCCAGAGGGCAACTTTCTAGAAAAAACCTGGATGAGGGGTTGGGGTGCTGGCGTGTGCCGGGAGACCCCTGCCTGCAGCGACCCGGCTCTGCATCCTGCGAAGAGAGAGGGTAGACAGAGTTGGGGTGTTGGGCTTGGAGTATTTTCCAGCACCTCCCTGCTTACGGTGGGCTCCTGCCAGCACCCCGCTGCCTGCCGGGGTCAGCCCTGAGGCTGGGAGAGGGCAGCCGGAGCGGAGTCGGGCAGGGAGGGTCCTGCTCCTCACTTCGTCCCTGAACCCCACTCCCCACCGGTGCTGCCGGCTGGGTGTCCTGCGGCTCCCTGGGGGGGCCCCACTGGCCGGGGCTGGCAGCTGCTGGTGGGCTGGCCCCAGGCCCTGGGCCTGTTGCCAGCACCTTCGGGTCCTAGCTGCGCTCCTGCCGGGGGGTCCCGCCGCAGCTCCCTGCCTGCCAGCGTCCCCCTGGGGTCCCTGCAGCGGCACTGGCCTGTCCCAGGGTCCACAGGGCCTGGCGAGCCCCCACGCCCGACCCTCGCGGCTGCTTTGCCCTGTCCTAGCTTCTTCCCCGAGAGCGGGGACAGGGGCAGGGACCAGGGCAGGAGCAGGGGTGTGCGGCAGTGCTGCGGCCCAAACCCCGGCAGTGGTGGGGCTGGGAAGGGCTGGACAATTTGACTCGGCCGGGGCTCTCTGGTGACTCTCCCGGCTGCCTTCCCGGCAGGGCTCTGGCCCAGCTCCAGGTGTCGTGTGGGAGATAAGGAGACCCTGGCTCCCAACAGCTCCTGGTGCCCCGGGGGGCCTCACCACCAGCAGCAGGAGGAGAGGGGACCCGCAGCCGCTGGCTGTAAGCCGGACCCCCCTGGACACGGCCGGAACCCCGCCCCGGGGGCCGGGACGTCCCGCTTGGCTCGGCTCGGTGGCTGCTGCGCAGCCGCTCGCCCCGCTGGGCGCCCCAGGGAGGGCCCCTGCCAGCATGGCGCTTGCTGCCGGCCCCACTTCAGTGCCACTGCTGGGGTGCAGCGCCGCGGGGGGGTGTCGGATGTGGAGCAGGGGAATGAGGTGCCTCAGAAAGGGGTGGCTGGTGGGGGCACCTGTGTTGCCCTGGAGGCACCCCAGGCTGGCTCTGTTTTTGGAGAGCTTGACCTTCTCCAAGGGCCCAGCCACCACAGAAGCTCTTTGTGGCACCCGTGGGGAGTATCCCTGTCCCCTGCTGGGGGGGCAATAGGGACAGGGAGTGGGTCCGGCCTGGTCATGGCCTTGGAAAGCAAGAAGGAGACTTGCTGCGTGGGGCTAGGGACCTCTCGTGTCTTCATGGCTGTGCCTTCAGAGCAGGGATCTTTGTTCTGAACCCCCCCAGGTCTCTCTACCCTGCAGGGTGCTCTCTGACATACCAACCTGTGAGCCCATCACCTCTGCATCAGGCCTGCGCTGTTCCCACTGTCCCAGTGTCATTCAGGCTGGGGTTGGGAGCTCAGGCTTACGGTTACCTGAGTGTGGGTTGTCTCAGCAGGATCGGGTCCGTGGCTGGAGCCGCCCCCCCTGCCCTGCTGAGCGCACATGTCCGCCTGCCCATGCCCGGAAGATGACCAGGCTGCTCTTGGGGGTGACCCTGGAAAGGATTTGCAAGGCCGTGCTGCTGCTCTGCCTGCTCCACTTCGTCATCATCATGATCCTCTACTTCGACGTCTACGCGCAGCACCTGGACTTCTTCAGCCGCTTCAATGCCAGGAACGCCTCGCGCGCCCACCCTTTCTCCAACTCCTCCCGCCCCAACGGCACCGTCCCCAGCTACGGGCCAGCCGGTGCTGAGGCCCCGTCTCCCAGTGCCAAGCCCAGCGCCAACCAGTCCGCCACCGAGAAGCCCTTGCAGCCCTGCCAGGAGACACCTCCCGGCTTAGGTGAGATGTGGGGGGTAAGCGTGGAGGGGGAGTTGGGCTCTGGCTCTGAGCGTGGGGCCTCAGTGCATTGCCCCTGGGTGGCATCCTTGTCCCCCGGGCCCTGGGCATGGCCTCCCAGTGGTCCAAGGGGTGGAGCAGTGGAGAAACCCCAGTGTGGAACTGGTAACAGGACAGCTGGTTTCAGGTTTTGTTAGTGGCTTGCCCAGTCTCTCTGCCCCTGTTTGGGAAAGGTTTTGGATGTCCTTTGCTTTCGGCAGTGCCAGTCCCCCTTGCAGGTCCCCCTCGCTGTTTGCTCTGCCAGGCTGGCTGGGAGCAGCGGGTGACCATGACCCTGACCATGTCCTGTTCTGCGGGCATCACCCTGCCCTCCCTCTTGCAGTCGGCCGCCTGCTCATTGAGTTCAGCTCTCCCATGAGCATGGAGCGGGTGCAGCGGGAGAACCCCGACGTGCGTCAGGGTGGCAAGTACACCCCCTCAGACTGCCTGCCCCGGCAGAAGGTGGCCATCCTCATCCCCTTCCGACACCGTGAGCACCACCTCAAGTACTGGCTGCACTACCTGCACCCCATCCTGCGCCGGCAGAAGGTGGCTTATGGCATCTACATCATCAACCAGGTGAGGGGGGGGCATGGGCGAGGGGGTGGTGGGGTTGGGGTAGACAGGTGGGCACCGCTGAACTCTGCCCTGTAGTTTGGTGAGGACACCTTCAACCGGGCCAAGCTGCTCAACGTGGGCTTCCTGGAGGCGCTCAAGGATGATGAGGAGTATGACTGCTTCATCTTCAGCGACGTGGACCTCATCCCCATGGACGACCGCAACCTCTATCGCTGCTACGAGCAGCCGCGGCACTTTGCTGTTGGCATGGACAAGTTTGGGTTCAGGTGGGTGCCCTGGGGGCTGGGGTGTTTCCACCCAGGCAGGTCTGGGGTGGCCTTGCTGGGATGACATGGGACCACCAAACTCGGTTGTCATCTGGGGCAGGTGTGGAGTTGCTGGTTCCAATTGAAGATGTGGGATGGGAGAGGGCACAGAGACCTAGGTGAGAGGGCGACATAGGGGAGGGCCAGTGCTTGTCCCTGAGGGTCCCTGTGGGGCTGACCCCCATCCTTGCGTGTCCCCGGGGCTGACCTGTTTGCTGTCAACCTGCAGGCTGCCCTATGCTGGCTACTTCGGCGGTGTCTCTGGGCTGAGCAAGTCCCAGTTCTTGAAGATCAACGGCTTTCCCAATGAGTACTGGGGCTGGGGAGGAGAGGACGATGACATCTTTAACCGGTAGGTGCCGACCCTTCGCCCGCACCAGCCGGTTGGGGTATGCTGGGGACTCCCTGCAGTGACCCAACACCCTCACCAGTGCTGAAGCTCCTGGTTTTGCAGGGGACATGCATGGGCCATGCCACAGGGCGGAGAGGGATTTAATTACGCTCCAACTTGAGGGTTGGTGACCCTCAGGGATCCAACTGGCCCCTCCCAGGGTGTTGGAGGGCCTTGGGGCACGCACATGCCTTCCTGGTGGCTGAACACCCCCCCCGCCCCCCCCCCCCCCCTCCCGCAGTAGGAGCTGTGCCAGCAGGGCAGTGCGCCTGCGGGCTCTGCTCCAGGCCAGGGCTGGGATGCTAAACTTGGAAGCATCCAGGGCTGGGATGCGAAACTTGGAAACTGTCTCGGTGTTGGCCGCGCAGCAGCCCAAGAGGCATTTCTGCCGGCAGCCGGCAGGCCGCAGCACAGCTGCATGCAGAACGGGAGCTGAATCCCCCCCCTGCACGCACCCTGCGTTGGGTGCCGGAGCCCGGTGGCTGCCGCCTCATCTCCCATGGGTTTCCCCACAGCAGCAGCGCACGGCCAGTGGTGTACAACCAGCCTGTAATGTCCGGGAGAGCAAAACACTCCTTGCAGGTGCCACGGGCCGGGTGGCACAGTTGCGGTTTCCATCCAAAGTGAGCTCAGGGTGGGGAACAAGCAGCGTGTGGAGCTCTGGGAGAGCTTCAGGCAGCCCTTAGCGTGTGGAGAGGGCCCCACAGGAAGGGCTGGCCACCGGCATTTGGAGAATGTAAAGGGCAGAGGCTGCGGAGGGAGGGATGGATGGTGGCGTATGCTCGGCACGGGCTGACCACAGCTGCCGGCCAGTGGAGCTGGAGGTCACTGGGTGGGAGTGGTGCTTTGGGCACGCTTTGCTGTGGGGCACGTGGCATCCTCAGTCGTGGCGCTGGCCTGGCCGTGGCCTGGCTCTGCTCATCTTGGCTTGGCACAGCCCTGTTTAACCAGAGACAGCTTTATTTGGGCTGGGGACTGACCCAGGAGGTCTCTAGACTGGGGAAAGTCCCACCCTGGTGCCCACATGCTGATCCCCGCCCTGCTCCTGGCCCCCAGCATCTCCCTGAATGGCATGAAGGTGTCGAGGCCCGACATCCGCATCGGGAGGTACCGCATGATCAAGCACGAACGCGACAAACACAACGAGCCCAACCCGCAGAGGTGAGTGAGCCGCAGGGGCTGGGGCAGCCGGGACACTGGACGATTGCTGGACTGCCTCCAGCCACCAGCACCCCTGCTCTGCTCAGCCCCGTGGAGGTCCAGCACCACTGGCACCGCAGCAACCCCCCCCAGCCCCACACCCGCCACCTTACCCTGCTCCCCTTTCCACCAGATTCACCAAGATCCAGAACACCAAAATGACGATGAAGCGGGACGGGATCAGCTCGCTGCAGTACCGGCTGGTGGAGGTCTCGCGCCAGCCCATGTACACCAACATCACGGTAGAGATCGGGAGGCCGCCCCCCCGCCTGGCCCGGGGGTAGCGCTCGTGCTGCCGGGAGCCGGCTCTGCATCTGGGCTGGCTGGGCTTGACGGATTTTGCCCCAGCTCAAGAACCAGGACTGGACGGGGATGTTTTCTGCCTACTCTGCTGCCTTCCGGAGACGGCCACCCCTTGGTCCCCAGGATTTCTCTGTCCCCCCCATCCCCACGAGTGTGTTTGCAGGAACCCCGCCCCATACTCGGTGTGTTGGCGGATGAGCCCGGTCGCCACGCGTGTGGCTCCCAGCATAGAGGGAGGGGGCAGTCCCAGCCCTGGCACGGAGCCCCCTACCCATGCCAGCTCCCGCCTGCACCCCGGGCGAGGAAGGAGGGTGAGATCGGGCTGCTCTGGGAGAGCTGGGGGGGGGGGATCCCACCAGCGCTGTGAGAAGCGGGGTGCAGGCTTCCCCCTTTGCCAGCGCTGGAGTCGCTGCTGCCCCAGCCCCGGGGGCGGGAGCAGCCCGGGCCCCCCTGAGCAGGCAGGATCAGGGCAAGGTTGCTGACCCAGCCGGGCGCTGCCCCCGCTGCTGGGCACGCAGACATGGCTCGCTGTCTTCCTCTGCTTTAGTCTGGTGCTTAGAGCTGGGCTCCATCTCAGCTCTGCCAAACAGAGACCTCCGGTTAGCGACGCCCCTCGCTGTGCCTCAGTTTCCCCAGGGCTGGGGGGGTGGCAGCCGTATCCCATCCCCTCTCCCCAAAGGCAGATGCTGTGTGTGTGTGCAGCCCCTGCCTGTGCCTGCCCTCCCCGTTTCGGGGGGCATGGGGCTCATTTGAAACCCTCCAGCCCTTCTTGGCAGGGGCTGGCATGGGGTGAGGGGGGCTGCCCCACAGCTCCCTCCAGCACTGGGTGCCCCACAGGCGTTTTGGGGGCCACTGGGGTCTCCCCCCTTCTCTGCCTTCCCCCCTCCAGGCCTGGGGCATGGGGGCTGCAGGAAGGAGAGTCTGGGGCCATGCAGGGCAGGTGCCCTGTGCCCCTCCATGGGACTGGGAGCCCTGGCACCCCCCCACACCCCATGGAGAGCTGGGAGCAGTGGGGTTGGGAGTGGGGCAGCATGCCAGGGCAGGGGGGCACCGGCAACTTTTGTACATTTGAATGTCTGACCCTTTTTTTCAGCGTACGTTGAATGCAGCGTTCGGTCGTAGAGACCGGGGTTTTTGTATTTAATAAAAGTTTCAAAAGTTTGAGGGGTTTGTGGGGCTGGGCAAGGCAGGGATCACCATGAGATGAGGCAGTTTCAGCATCCAGTGGGATGGGGGAGAGGGGACAGCCCTGCCTGCCACCTCCAGCTGAAGCGTGGGAGGCAGATCCTCCCCCTCCTCAACTCTGCCCACCCTTGGAGCCCCTCCCCAGCCTCACCCAGCCCTGAGGCAGCACAAGGTGCCCACCTCCTGTTAGGGTGAGGTGCCCAGGGCTTTTTGTGGGGCAAAGCTGGCTGCCATCGCTGCTCCCCCTCTCCTTGGGGACAATGCTCTCCCCCAGTGGAGGAGCCCCTGTCCCCCACCATCTGCCTTAGTTCCAGCTGGTTTTTTTTAAGTCCATGCGGGGCAAGGGAATGTTTCCCACTGCCTAGCCTGGCTGCGCAGAGCCAGTGCTGGGCATCCAAAAGGGAAAGGACTGCACCCATGGGACACAGTCCCCCACTCTTTACCACCGCCACCCCCCTGCCCAGGGTCCCCAAAGAATGGCACAGCGGGACACGGCCTCAGGAATATAAATCTCATTAAAATCTAGGATACTTTAGAACTCTACACCGGGAGAGAGACTGGCACAGGCAGCGCTGCCCGGGGACGCGCGCGTTATTGCTAACAATTAGAGGTGAAGAATAGCAGCGTGACACGTGGGGCAGGGCACGGGCACCATGCGGGAACCTGCGCCCCTCACCGCGGCACGGCGGGGGGCTCGGGATGGGGACAGGGGAGCTGGAACATCCTGCTGGGGCTCAGCGCCCACCGCCTCCCACCACTGTGCCAAGCCGCACCGTGTCCCTGTGCCAGCCTCGGGGCTGCAGCATGGAGAGTGCAGGGCGCTGGCTGAGAGGGGAGCAGCAGGGTGGGAAGGCTCTCACCCCATCCACCCCAATCGAGAGCTCCAAGCTCTTTGGCTGGAGCTGGAAGACAGATTTAAGACCACCTGGCCTTTGCCAGTGCATCCTGCTCCACTAATACTGGTTGGGGACCGAGTGTCCCCAGATGGCTTGGAGCGAGCGCACTGGTGCAGCCCTGCACATCTCTGCTGGTACCTCTCACTAGCAGCAGCTGGGGGTGGGGGCCAGTCCATCCTGCTCCCCCTTAGCACCGTGGAAGGTTCCCCCCGCCTTCCCATACCAGGGCTGCCGGGGAGAGCTGGACCCTGGCTCTGCCCCATCACCCCTCGGCCAGGCTTAAGTGCTCCCCAGCCTCCTGCCCCGCTGCGGGGCAGGCAGCAGTGCCGGACTGTGCCCATGCTGCTTGTGGCTGCGCCCAGCTTTGCAGGCAGTGCCTGGCCACCCAGGCGGGCACCCACAGCCCCCCCAGTGAGGCCACAGGGTGGAGGGGTGCATGGGGAGAGGGATCCTAGCTCACCGCCTGCACCGCCCTGGGGTACCGTGTGTATGTGCGTGCCCACGTACGCCACACGCATGTCTGTACCGTATCTGCAAGGGACATGTGTGTGCGTGCACGTGCGCTCTAAGTGCTTGTGTCTTGTGCCGTGAGATCCCGCTGCCCGTGCGGGCAGCGTGCTTGCCCCCGTCTCCCTGTGCTGGCCCGGTGCCTGGCACTGTCCCTGGGCATGGCCACCCGTGGGACCCTACAGGCTCTGAGCCACAGTGGGTGCCCACCCAGGTTGGGGGGTCCCTGTAGTACCAAACCCTGCCATGACGGCCCTGTGCACACACAGCTTGGGATGGCCGTGGGCAGTTGCAGCGTGCCCCAGGCCTGGTCCCACCACACGCCCTCCCCATGGGTAGGCCAGGGGGGTGCCCCACAGCCGGGCAGGCTGCCTGGCTGAGGGGAGGGTGGGTGAGGGGGGCCGGGAGCCGGGGTACATCCCCCTGGGGCAGGGCCCCTGCAAAGTGCTTCTGGATCCCGGCTCGCCCGGGGCTGTGCCCCCTCCTCTCTTGTCCCAGCGTCGCGCACAAAGGTTACCATAAACATGAGGGTTAACGAACGCCACGGGAAGGGGTGGGGGTGGGCGGGGGGGGGGAGGGGGAGGGTTAACCAGCGAGGGGGTGGGGGGGATCTCGGGGTTGGGTGCTGAGAGCCCCCCATGGTCCGGTGCGGCCCGGAGCCAGGCTCCGCCAGCGGAAGGTGCGAAAGTGTCACCGCGCGGGAAGGGTTAGAGGGGGGTGCGAGGACAGCGGGGGGGTCACAGTCTGGAGTCCTGGCTGTGGGCTGAGCCGTTGCTGCCCTGCACGGGGGAGGCAGCCCCCGCCTCGCTCCGGCCCTTCTCCGGCTGCAGGGGCTGCACCTCCAGGTGGGACTCGGTGGAGGGGCTGAACGCCGGGGCGTAGCGCCCGCTGCGGTGCTCTGCCAGCGCCGGGCCCCAGTCCTTGCTTGCCTTGGTAGCATTTTTCAAGCGCTAGAGAGGGAGAGGATGGATGGGGACAGGGTTAGCTCCCACCGTGCGCCCCTGCCCCACCTTCCCCCAGCATGCCACCAGCTCCCAGGGGCGCCTGGAGATGGGGTGCCCCACGGATGCTGTCTGTACACAGCTGCTGCAGGGTACCAACAACAGCTCTGGTGGGGTGGGGGACAGCCTCACAGGTAGCCCCAGGTGGGACATGGACAAGGTGTGTGGGGGGGGATCTAACCCTGAGCTACCCACCTCCAGCAGCGTGTCCCCCTCGGAGCAGCACACTTTGTAGATGGCGTAGATGGGGATGCAGATGACGGAGGAGAGCGCCATGAGGAAGCCGATGCTGATGGCCCAGGTGGGGTAGATATAGTCGTTGTAGGAGATGGGCCGGTACTGGATCACTGTGAAGACCAGGATGAACTGGGGAGGGACAGGCAGGATCAGCCAGTGGGGAGCAGCCAGCCTGCTCTGTGCCTGCCCCACTGCCCCACTCTGCCTCATCCCTGCTGCCCCGCTGCAGCCCAGCACCCCTTTCCTTAGAGTGGGTAAGTAGGGCCCCCAGGTGGGCTCCCAGCCCTCTCCTCCTGTGACCCCATGCCCCACGGTCAGGATGCTCACAAAGATGATGGCGGGCGAGATGAAGCGCCAGCAGATCTGGAAGAAGAGCGGGGGAGGGAAGCCCAGCATCATCTCAATGTCCTTGAAGTAGTTGCGGTGCCCTGCAGGGACAAGTGGCCATTAGCCCCAGCACGGCTGGGCAGGGGGTCCCTGGCGGGACCCCCTGCCCAGCACCAGCCCCAGACCCCCGGGGTGGTGGGACCCACCAGGCCCCAGGGGGGTCACGGCTGCCCTGATTGGCCAAAGGCCTTGCACGCCTCAGCCAGTCAGCACACAGCAAACCGCCGATTGGATGGAAGTTAGCACACCCCTTTCTCCACTGGTTGGCTGGGGCAGCCCGGCCAGCTGATTGGCTGGGGCAGCCCAGCCAGCTGATTGGCTGGGGCAGCCCGGCCAGCTGATTGGCTGTAGGCAGTTGCACCTACCGTACATGTACGCGTAGGCGGCTGCACATACCGTAGATGTACATGATGGCCACGCACATAATGCAGGAGATGATGACCAGGGAGAAGCTGGCGGCGTAGTTGTCCATCAGCAGGAGCCAGTAGATGCCCGCCTGTGAGAGGGACCCGTTGGCACAGCTGCCCCAGCGGTACCACCGCCATTGGCAGGGCAAGGGCACGGGCGCGCTGCCAGGGCCCGCACGGTGACACACAGCCCGGATACCACCACCGCGGTCGGCATGGCAACGCTGTAGTCTGGATACCATCCCCAGCCAGCGTCGGCATGGCAACACCAGGCCCCCAGGGTGTCACCACCAACCGGGGTGGTCATGGCAACAACGGGGACGTGGCTGATGGTGTCGGTCGTGGCAACAATGGGGACGTGGCTGATGGTGTCAGCCACGGCAACAACACCCTGTCACCACAGCCCCGTGGTCACCTACCTGTGTGGTGAGTGGGACACCCAGCAGGAAACCCGCCACGGCCACCCCCAGCGTCACAAAGGTCTTCCTGCGGATGATCCACTCGTTGCCCACCTCGTCCACGATGGCCGTGACCAGCGTCTCCAGCAGGCAGAACTGTGCATGGGGTGGAGGGGGGCAGCATGTCACCACCTCGGCCCCACCATCCCAACATGCTGATCCCCCCACCGTGACCTACCTGTGTACCCAGCCCCAGGAGGATGAGCATGAAGAAGAAGAGGATGGACCAGAGGGGCGAGATGGGGAGCAAGGTGAGGGCCTCGGGGTAGGCGACAAAGGCCAGGCCGGGGCCATGGTCAGCCACATTGGAGACGTCCACGCCCAGGTGGTTGGCCATGAAGCCCAGGATGGAGAAGATAACAAAGCCAGCATAGACACTGGTGGCGCAGTTGGTGATACTGATGATGATGCTGTCCCTGCGGGGAGAGGGGTCAGGGGGGTGCCAGTGGTGGGCCCGGGGGGGGGAAGCAGTGGGGCTGGGGGGGCCGCGGGCGGGCACTCACCGGTAGCAGTTGTTGTGGAACTTGTTGTAGGAGGCCATGGTGATGAGCCCGCCCCAGGCACAGCCCAGCGAGTAGAAGATCTGTGAGGCTGCATCCCCCCACACCTGCGGTGGTGGGGGTGGTCAGTGCTGTGCCCCCCCATCTGCGATCCTCCCCGGCCACCCGCCCACCGCCTGTCCCCCCTCACCTTGGCATCGAGGATCTTGTCCCACTGGGGCGTCAGGTAGTACATGATGCCGGTGAGGGCCCCCTCCAGCGTGATGCCGCGCACGAAGAGGATGGTGAGCACCACGTAGGGGAAGGTGGCTGTGAAGTACACCACCTGCGGGGTGGCACCTCAGTGGGGTGTGGTGTGGGACAGGGGGGGTGGTTATGGGCTGGAGGGGGCGTTAGGGACCAGGGGAGGGGTTATGGTCCAGAGTGTGGAGCAATGGACCAGGAGGAGCCCAGGGGAAGCGGCTACATGGGACCATGACTGCATGAGAGGAGCTGTGGCCAGGTTGCAAGGGGTGTAGCTTTTCCCAGAGGGGGAGCAGCATACAGGGGGCTGGGGCCATGCCCAAAAGGGGAGGAGCTGTGACCAGAAGGGGTGTGGCCACATCTACAATGGGAGGTGCATTCCCTGTAGGGGAGGAGCTATGCCAGGGCGGGGCATGTCCACACCCAGGATGGTGGTCCCGGAGGGAGGACGTGTGGCTACCTTCCCCGAGGACTTGACGCCCTTGATGAGGCAGAGGAAGACGACGACCCAGGAGACGCCGAGGCACCCCAGAAGGGGCAACCGCACCTTGCCCAGGTTCCCGATGTCATCCGACAGCTCCAGCACGTACCACCTGCATGAGAGCAGCCAGCGTCAGCAGGGCCCCGCCACCACCGCCTCCCCCCATTTCCCCTGTCCCCGGTACCTCCAGTACTCCTCGCTGGGACTGGTGCGCTTTTGGGTGGCGTTGAGGACGTGGGTGAGGTTGAGGGCGGCGTGGCTGGAGAGGTTCCCATCCAGCACGCCGGCGCAGTCAGGCGTGTTCCAGGCATTACTGCAGTACGTCCAGGGCAGCACGTGCGTCATGGACGCAAAGAAGTAGTAGAAGGCAATACAGATCACCACGTTGTAGTAGATCCCGATGTAGGTGGACACCACCATCATCCCATAGCCCACGCCTGGGAACGGCACCAGGGAAGGGTGAGTGGCATGGTGCAGGCACGGCGTGCAGCATGGGGGGGGATTTGGGGGGTAGAGGCGGGGTGGGAAGCTTGTGGCGCTGCCAACAGCCTTGGAGCCTGGCTGTGGCACGGGTGGGGAGCACTGTGCATGGGATCCTCTACCTCCAAGCAAGCCCAGTGGTGCTGAGGGTCCCCTGGGACACGAGGCAACGCACAGGGGATGCACAGCCTACGAGGCTGTAAGAAACCCTTGGTGTCTGCAGCCCTAGAGAACCACCGGGTGGGAGTCTCTCCTGGATACAGTGGCTTTAGGGCTGCAGCTAGCTGGTGGCACATGCCAGAGGCCACACAAGCATGGGGAAACACGCCCCAGGCTGAGCACACCACGGTGCAGAGCGCGTAGGAGCACGTGCATGGGCTGCCTGTGCTCAGGCGTGCCCCGTGGGCACGTCACCCAGCAGGCAGCATACAGGCGTGTGCCAGAGGAGCTGGCAGTGTGGGAGCACACCGGTGTGCCGGGAGGTGCAGCCGGAGCAGGGTCCAGCTCCGAGCACGGCGAGCACGCACGCATGGGAGCACAGCACCCACTGCCTATGGTGCAGGGAGAGGACTGCAGGAGTGTGCCCACAGCCAGAGGGGCCACGGGCACCCATGGCGTGTTCAGGGGACCTGAGTGGCCTCTGCAAGAGTGATGCATTGGGGACACGTGTGGCATGTGCAGGGATGTGTGTGTAATGCCTGCAGCGGATGCCACTGCAGGGCTGGGGTGTGCGCAGGCGATGTGTGCCAGAGGTGTGTGTGCAGGGGGCACACGAGGGGGTGGGGGGGCCATACCACATGCCAGGGGCTGCGCCGGCGGGCGTCCTGTGCCGGCGTGTGCCGATGGGGGTGGGCAGCTCCTTACCTTTGAACATGGGGCTGACCCTCCAGACGCCGAGGCAGCCCTGGCTGGCGAACTGCCCGAAGGAGAGCTCCATGAAGAAGAGGGGGATGCCACAAAACACCAGCATGATGAAGTAGGGGAACATGAAGGCACCTGGCAGGCAGGAACCAGAGGGTGAGAGAGGGCAATGATCCCAGGCACGGTTGTGCTCCCCGCACCTTGCACCACCACCCCGGCAAGCCTGGGGCCGGCAAGCACCATAAGGGGCCAGGGCACACGTCCCCACCCCTGCCCTGAGGGACCCCACTCTCCCGGCCCCCTGACACCCACCTCCCCCATTGCGGTAGCAGAGGTACGGGAAGCGCCAGACGTTGCCCAGCCCCACGGCGTAGCCCACGCTGGTCAGCACGAACTCGATCTGGTTGCCCCAGTTGCCACGCTTGACGCTCTTGTCCTGCTTGTCCCGCTCCCCGGGCACGGCGCCGTTCTGCGGAGAAATGCCGCAGGGTGTGTCAACCAGGGACCCCCCCACCGGCCCCATCGGAGGGGTGACGGACACCGAGCGGGGCTGGGTGGTCCCCAGCATCCTTCCCCATCCCTCCCCCATGCCAGCCCCCCCCACTCCCGCCACCACACACAGCCAGTGCCAAGGAGGGGGAGGGCTGCAGTGGCGGCCCCCCCCGATGAATAGCTCTGCCCGGAGCCCGGCTGCAGCGAAGGAAGAGCCTGCAACTCATACAAAGCAGGTCCGGGCGCCCGAACACAAAGGGGCCTCTGTTCCCGCCCCCCCCCCCCCCCCCCCCCCCCCACGCCAAGCAAGAGAGGCCCTGCTGGGTGGCCACTGCCCACGGCTGGGGAGGGGGGAATGGTGGGGGACCCCCGGGGCGAAGCAGGGCCCCTCCTCAATGGGGAGTGGGGTGCAGTGGCTAGAGCAGGTGGGAGGGCTGGCTGATGCACCCCACAGCCCCCCCCCCCCCGCCGGGAAAGGCACCCTGCCACAGCTGGGGTCCTGCTGCTGGCTCAGTGCCTGGCGAGGGCACTGCGCGTGGGGCAGCACGGGAGGGGGTCCCACACAGGCGGGTCCCCTACAAGGGACGGGGGGACAGCCCCAGGACTCAGCCATTCCTCACCACAGGGGACTTGGGGTGGGGCCAGACAGGGGCAAGAAAGGGTGCTTTGTTTTGTGCAGGCTGCCACAATGCGAGCTCACACCGGGACGACGACAACAACAGGGATGAGCACCCATCACCCCCAGTGGAGATGGCACCCATCACCCCATGGCTTTGTCCCACCATGGCCCTGGGCTCCAGCTAATGTCCTGCTTGGATGCTGCTGAGCTCTGGCAGGTTGGGCTGAAGGCAGATGTCATTTTGGGGTGCCGCGGGTGCGCCAAGCCCTCCCTTCCCCACCCGAGGCCAGGTGATGAGGGTGCTGCTCAGTCCACGTCCCCACAGCACCCACGACCCCATGGCAGCAGCATGGGGTGCGGGCAGCCCTAGCAGCACACCGGAGATCCGCAGCGCCAGTCTCCTCATCACAGACACCCCCGTGCCCACTCATGCTGTGCCCTCCCACTGCAATCCCACCCCCCCACGCACACCTCCCAGGTGCCCCCCCACGATGGCTGACGCCGGCAGCGAGCGGGACACAAATGGGAGCCGTCGCTTCGGATCTGCTCACGCCGGCGGGGTGCGGGCAGCAGGCGCGGTGCACCTAACCGTATCATTCGATTAGGGCCGGCACAGCCGGGACGTGATGCCCGGCAACTCCGGCACCGCGCTGCCAAACAAAGCCATCTGCTGCAAGCGGGGCCCGCACGCGCCGGGGGCTGCGGGGGGGCTACTGGGGAGCCGGGATGGGGGAGAGGGGCAGTGGGGGGATCGGTGGGTGCTTTGGGCAGGGCTATAGGGGCGATATGAAGGCCATGCCCAGCCAGGGCACTGGGGTGCCCACACCAGCCCCTACGGGCAAAAGCTCCATCAGAAATGAGCTCACAGCAGCCCCAAGTGCTGGGGGAGCCCCTTTGAAGGAGGCTTTTATTGTGGGGTGCTGAGTGGGAGCAGGGCCAAGGGGTCCCCAGGGTGTGGGGACAGGACACTGGCACTGTCCCCACTCTAGGACACACTGCCCGCTCAAGCAGGCTGATCCGATCGGGAAGCCTCTGATTAAGCTGCTCACACTAACGAGGCTTCTAATGAGCAGCATTCCTAGCGGGGGGTGGGGGGCAACACTCCAGCCTCCGTGGCAAAGGGTCTGGTGGGGGGACACACACTAGATGGGGTCCCAGCTCAGCCTGGAGCCTCAGTGCCCAAAGGGGACCTCATCCCTGTCCCAAAGCCAGAGAGTCACCCCTCTGCTCAGGTGGCCCTGGCATGGCTTCACCCCCATGCCCAGTGGGGCACCTCACCTTTGAGCCACCCGGCACCAGTGCAGTAAGAGTGCCAGGCCTCTGCTGGGCCACCCCCTTTCCTGCAGTGTGTGGCTTTGGTGTGCTTGTCCCCAGTAAGGGGACAGCCACATGTGTGCCCATGCATGCACAAGCATGTGAACGTGCACAAACGCTTGTGTGCCCAGCTTGCTACCACACACACACCCCCCCCCAAATCTGAGGTCACCCCGTCCTTTACACTGCCATCCCAACTCCATACAGTAAAAAAGCAGGGGGGGGACAGACAACCCAGGTGTCCAGGAAGATGAGACACCCCCCCTGCCCAGTGTGGGGCTGCAGAGCTGGGGAGCAAAGGAGGAGCTGCCCCAAAGCAAGGATGCAGCCTCTGGGGGTGGGGTGGGTGTCCTGCTCCCACAACCCCAAATTTTCTATGCATGTGTTCTAATGCAGCTCCAAAAGATGCCTGGCTTGGGTGAAAATATCAGGGGAGGAATAAAGATGTCCCGGGCACCCCAAACGTCCCCAAAGGGTGCCCAGTGCATCCTTCCTCCCCCTTCCCCAGGGACCCCCCACCCCCCAACATGGCCAAAGCTTCTCCAGCCCAGCAGAGCGGGTATCATCCATCACGCCGCCTGGCACTGGAGCCTTTCTCATGCTAAGCAGCATCGCCTTGCACAATGGCAGCTTGGCTGGGGTGCCCGGATGCCCCCCACTTCCCAAAGGGGCCCTGATTTATGGCTGGGAAGCTTGTGGCGGTGGTGGGGTCGGTGCTGGGAGGGGATGTCCCCATGGGAGGGATCTCCAGCCTGGTCACCCCCTCTTTTTCCCCACAAACTGCCCTCGTGGGAGCATTTCAGCCCAGCAGAAGCACTCCGTGGGGCATAAGTCACACCCTGCCACCCTTGAACCAGTGAAGAGCCCCCAATTCCTTCCCCAGCCTCCTAATGAGGTGCCAGGTCTGCAGCTGTAATGACAGCGCAAGGTACCAGTCAGCCCCCAACGTCATCAGCCTGATGTCATTGCTCTTTGCCACGGTGACAAAGATGGCGACAAAGTCACGGCTGGGCAAGGCAGGGGCTGCCGGAAGATATAAATAGATGCTGATGACTTAGTTTGCCAAAATAGCAGCTCTTCCAGGGCAGGGAATTGGGGTGCAGGATGCCCAGGGCAGGGGAACTCCAGCCTAGGACAAGGGTCCCCAGGGATGGAGGGATGGGGTGACTTGGGAGAGGGATCCCTACAGGTGGAGTGCCTTGAAGAGGGATGTCCTGCCTGTCCACAGAACCTGGGTGCTGTGATGTGTGAGGAGTGCACCTACAATCAGCCCCTGCCCTCCTTGTCCCTGGCACATGGGGTAACGAACCCACAAGTGCCATCCCTGCACCAGAGGCTGCCGTGCCCTGCCAGCCTGCCCATCCTGGCTCTGCCAGCCCCACTGGCACATCCCTGCCCTCCGCAGTGCCCAGCCTCGTCTTTGCTGCACTGGGGCAGGGGCAGAGGCATGGCGTGGGTGGTGGCAGCATCAGCCATGGGTGCCAGGATGGGCACAGGCAAGGGGACACTCCCAGGGCCAGAGTGACACAGTGCTGAGGGGAATGTCCAAATCCCAGGATGTCCCAGAAGTGCTGCACAGCCCTGTCCACCCCCTGAAGCAGGGAGGCTGCCCAGCCCCACTGACAGCCCTGAGCACGCTCTACCAGCCACCCACAGCAACACCAGCCCAGCCTCGGGGTGCCATGAGGCACCGGGGCAAGCTCTGGCATTGCTCACTGATGCCCATGAAATGGGGCCAGGAGAGAAGGGGGAGGGATCTTTGTTAGACGCTGCCCCTGCAGCACTGAGCAATGTGATGGGGTTCTGCACACCTCTCCTGCAATCAGTAGGTTCCAGAGTTAACGAACACACAACTGCCAGGCAATCTCTTCTTGCTCCCAACACAGCTGAACCCATGGAGGGGCTTGGTGCCATGCTGTGCCCTCCCTCCTCCAGAGCACCCCACGTCTCTGGCTGTGGGCCCTGGGGGTGCCTCTTCGGTGTCCCACAGCACAAAGCTGCAGCTGTGGCTCAGCCCTGCACAGCCATCTCCCCGGAATCATGACAAAGAAGAGTCACGGTGGCAGGGGGATGGTGCTGGCATGGCCACCATCCAGCCTGACCTCCCACTCTGTCCCCCAGACCCTGCTCTCACCTCCCCACTGACCTGCTGAGGGGGCCGGGGGGACCCAGGGTGGTCAGCTCGGTGACTCCCCAGCTTCACTGGCACCTCGTGCTCCCGCACAGCAGCTGCCCGCCCGCCTCCCCCCGTCCACTGCCTCCAGCACTTGGCACTGCTCCCCACTCACCTCCTGGCCAGGCTCGGCCCCTCGCCACCCACCCCACCACAGCGTGGCCACCCCGCCACGCCACCCACCCCACCACAGCGTGGCCACCCCGCCACGCCACCCACCCCAGCACCATCCCTGCCTGCCCCACACTGCAGGGACCCCCGTGCCTCAGTTCCCCCGCCCCAGAGCTGTGCCTTTGTGAGCCAAGTCCCCTCCCTGGCAGGCACGGCCAGGGCAGGCTGCACAGCAGGCTGAGCCCTGTCCTGCTTAATGAGGCCTCATTAGCAGGGTCCAGCTGCTCGTAGCCTCGCATGCTCCAGCGGGCAGCCCTGCCCTCCCCAGGGGCACCGCTGCCCGTCTGGCTGGGGCTGGGACCTGTGCTTGGAGCGTGGCCCCCCCGTTCCCACGCCCCAGCACCCCCAGCCCCACACATGCATTCCTGCCCCTACACCCATCACGCACACAGTGACCCAGCCCTGCACGCCTGACCCCAACCCTGGGCACTTGAGGGCTGCGGGGACAAGGCATGGTCCCATCGAGGGATGGGGACAAGCCTGTCTGCTGGCACATCCCCAGCCTGGTGTCACGCTGCTTCACTCTGACATCATACTGCTGGCGACATCATGGGGTCTCCATGGCAACCCTCACAAGGTCACTGCCCCGCGGGGGACCATCTGGCTGGCAGGAGGGCTGTGTCACGACCCCCTTGCCGCCTGGGCACCCCACCACCTCCCTGCTTGCTCTTTTGCCAGTGTGGGGTGGGACCCCGGTGGGATGCTGTGTCCCATGGGAGGGTGGGTGCAGGGTACCCCCCAGCCAGACTCGGGGTGCCCCAGCTGCTCCCAGCCCTGCGCCCCGGCTGGAGAGCACAGCCAAGGCACCAGCGAGGCATGAGGGCGTGCCGAGGGGGCAGGGGGGGGGAACGGACCGGAGCTTTCAGATGACCATCTGGGATCCAGGCAGCAGCAGCCACACACGTGAACGGCACACGTGTGCGGGGCAGGTGCTCAGGACCCCACATGCCAGCACCCAGTGCCTGTCCCTGTCCCCTTCTGCACCAGCCACCCGGTAGCTTGGGACATGCCTCATCCATGGGATGGCAGCACCCAACTCTGTCCCCCTGGGATGCATGCAAGCCCAGAGCCACCCCACACTGCACCAGCCCGTGACCCCAGCCCAGCCCTGCCAGCTCCACCTCCTGTCCTGCCCCACATGCAGCCAGGCACCTCCTGTGCCCCCACACTCCACAAGACGCCCACATGAGCATCCCTCCGTGCCCCCGTTTTGGTCATACCACTTTGCCCAGGCCACCTGCATGCCACCACCAGACGTCTTGCCCTACGCACGACACCCCCCGTGCCCCCCCCCCCCTGCAGCCTGACCACAGCACAGCATGACCCACCGCCCTGTCCCAGGGATGTCAGGCCCTGTGCCAGCCCGTGGGAGCACAGTGTTGCTCTCCTGGCAGCCCCGCTGGCAGGCAGAGGACTGCCAGCCCCACAGGGATATGCTGCTGGAAACAAAGGGCCTGCAGTGGGACTCTCACCTCCCCTGGCATCCCCGGCCCCACCTTGGCTGTCTGGCAGTGCTAGGGCTGAACTAGAGAGGCTGGGGTGACAGGTCCGTTGGGGATGGCTGTGGATCACCCTGTCCCAGAGCAGGGCTGCAGGGTGCCCAGGCCAGGGACGATGCCCAGGGACCTGCCCCGGTGCCACCATCCCCTAGCCGGGCGCTTCCCTTCTCTGGCCCCATTCTCCCAGGACGGACATGATTCTCCCAGGGTGTTCAGGCAGAAAAATCCCCCGCTGGCCCCCCCATCACTGCCCCTTGGTATTCCGGGAAGGGCTCCTGCAGTCAAAAGCCACTTCCGTAGCTCCGCTGGCCCCCCTGCCCGCGGCCGCTGGCCGGTGGCACTGTGCTGCGGGGGGCGTCTGGGACAAGCAGGGCCTCCCCCCAGCCCTTAACCCCTGGCAGTGTGGTAGAAGCAGCACCCCAGTGTCCACCCAGGGTGGGCTGGTGCGATGGCAGGAGCCCACCTGAGGCATGCACCCCACAGCCAAAGGCTGCCCAGCCGTGCCAGCAAGGCAGCCCTAGGAGTCGGGAGCCACTGGCACTGCTGGAGCCTGAACTAAGTACCCTGAGGAGGACAAAACAAAATGTCCTTAAAGGCTGAGGAGGGAGAGGCTGTCAGACCCTCTGTGCTCCCCTGCAGCCCCACAGGGACCCACCCTGCCCAGCCCCACAGGGAACGATCCAGGCCCTGGAGCTGCCCTGCATCCCGTTGGGCACCCACTGTCAGGGTGTCTGCAGGGTTCGGGAGTAGTAGTGGGGGCACTGCCTGACCCCCTCCCCGCTGCTTTGGAGTGAGTGTACAGAGCTTCCCAGGGGCATCCACAAAACGCAGAGCCTGCAAAAGCAGGACACAGCACCCTCATCACACCCAGACCAATGGGAGGGTGTAGGCCCCAGCCTTCAGGTGGGGAAACTGAGGCACAGCTGCACATCACCCAGCTCCTGCCTCCATGACCCCTGTCCCTCCCCAGACAGGGCACAGTGGGCACTGTCCCACCACAGCTCCGTCCAAGGTCTCTCATGGTACAGGGATGCTCTGGGAGTGGGGATGCTCTCCCAGGGACCCACCTTCCTCCCTGCGGTCCCCACACCATCCCCCCAGCAGCCCCTGTGCCCTGCGCAGGACTGTCCTCACGTCCTGCAAACAGGGGAGCCCCGGGCAGAAGGCTGCAAGCCAGGGCAGCCAGCACAGCGTTTGCCAGACTCTGGGGGACCCCTGCCCGTCCCCACCTCTCCGCATGCCCTGGCCCTGGGGTAAGCTGATCAGGTACTTTCAAGAAGTAGGTTAAAGATTGACCAGGAGTGGGTGGGTGCTCCCACTCCCGCCTCCCTGTCATGGGTACCAGGCTCAGCCCTTGCCCCGGTCAGATGCTGGCCGCTCCAGCCAGGGCCAGAGCACCGCAGCAGCACGGAACCGTGGCAAGCACCAAACACATGCAGGGGCATGTCCCCGTGACAAACCCCTGATAGAGCCTGGATACATCCTCAGCACCTCCCCGTTCCCAGCCAAGGGCTTCTCCTGGAGGAATCTGCCTCTATCTCCCGCTGGCCACCCTGACCCCTCCACACTGCCCATCGTAGGCAGGACAGTCGCTGGGCTTCCCGCTGCAGGCGCAGCCAGTGGGGCCACGCTGGGACACGCAAGCAGAGGAGTTGCACACACGCGAGCGCGCTGGAAGCGCCTCCTGGAGCACGCCGCTCCCCTGGCTCTTGGCTTCCCAGGGAAGTCCTGGCTCCCGGCCCTCTGGCTGGAGCGTGCAGCTATTTCAGGAAGCCCCCCGGGAAGGGGAGGTCCCAATGGTTGTGTTGGCCCCAGTGTTCAGCTCCCATCCATTGGGGAAAAAGGGAAGAGCCATGCCCAGCCTGGGCTCACCTGCCCAGCCCAGCGTAGCAGCCTGGCACGCTGCATGGCAGAGCTGCCACAAGCACGGGGCCACTGCAGCCCTCCGACGAGGACATACCCTGGGCACATCCCGCAACCACGCAGGGCTCCAAAGCTGTCCTTGATGCAGGCAAGCGCAGGGGCTCAGCATGTAGCATCCTGCAACACACCGCTTGCAAGGACGGAGGGTCGGGCACCGCACCCGTGCCTGGAAAAACCTGGCTTTGCCTGCACACCAACCTACCGGGCCAGTCCAGGAGAACATGCAGGGTGGAGGCAAGAGGGGAAGCAGCCCCACACTGTACCCCTACCCAACATGGAGGGGCACCCACACCCTTTGCCAAAAGCAGGCAGAGGAGCCACACAGCTGGGGCTCTCCCACCTTCCCTGCCCACCCTGAGAGCTGGGGTGGGCACCAGGGCCAGGCAGAGCACCGAGACGGGCGATAGCATCTCCAGGCACGGCGAGACACCACACCCGGGGAGCCTCGCAGGCAGCAGGCTCAGGGCAAGCAGCAGCCGGCGTCTGCTCCACAGTCATAGTGTTGGGGGAGCACTGGGGTGGCCCAACCCTGGCTGGGGGTACCAGGGTAGGGAGGGGATTGGGGGGGGAAAGGGGCACAAAGCCTTACAGGATCCCTGGTGTCCTGTTCCCTGTGCTGGTTGCTCCGGGTCCCCAGGGCAGTGGCCCGTGCCAGCTCGCTCCCCGCACCCCGGCACTTACCAGCAGCCCCTCGCTGCACTTATCGGCCATTCCTGGAGGCTGGAGCGCAGTGCCGGCTTCCCGCTGCGGGGTCCCTCGCCTGCCCGCTCTCCGTCGCGCTGGCTTCAGCACCAGCACCGGTGCGCTTCAGTCCACTGTCGGAGCAAGCTGGGCAGAGTGGAGAGACACCAAGAGAGACGTGACTGGTGGGGTGGGCATGTCCCCACTCCTGGCCTCCTCCTCCCTCAGGGTACTGGGGGGGCCATGGCAGGCAGGTCGCTCCCATGTACCTTCCCGCAGGGCACACGGGAGTGGGGCTGGCAGAAAACACACGGCCTGGGGCTGGGTGGGCTGGTGGCTGGGTTTCTTCCTGCTGGCTCTCACCCCCTCCAGGGTCTCCGAACCCCCTGGCACCCACAAGAGCAATAGTGGCCAGGTATTTCCCAAGAAGCAGTTAAATATTTACCCGGTGTGGACAGATGACCTTGCGGGCAGCTGGCCGCTGGCCTCTCGGCGGGTGGGTGTCAGGGGCCGCAGGCAGGAGTGGGGGCCCCCCAAGCTCTCTCCCAGCGAGAGCTGGAGCCGAAGTGGCTGCGGCACACGGCAGCGCCGGGACTGGGCGCTGAGCGGGGCCAGCGCAGGGCTCAGCTGCCGTGCAGGACACAGATGGGAAACGATTGCTTTCTGCCCCGGTGCATCGCATGCACACGCAGTGCAGGGGGGGCCGAGCCACTGGGCTCTGCCGGGTGCCAGGGGCTGCCGGACAGGGCACGGACACAGGCAGCTGCATACCCTGCCCTTACCCCTGCCCCATCCTGGGGCTGCTGGGGGCCCCAGGGGAGCACCAGGACCTGACCTCGCCAGGAGGGACAGCCGCTCTTGCAAAACACCAGTTTGATTGTCTGTGCAACAGCAGCGGTGTTTGCAGATCCCACAACAGCACCTGGTGCCCTTGCTGGACGGGAAAGTACCCCCAAACCCAGTAACAGCAGCCAAGCACCCCAGGGCTTGTCACCAGGCTGCCATGGGTCTGGAGAGATCAGCAGAGGGGTGTGAAGCACTTAAGCTGTGGTGAGGGAGCATGGGCAGTGGAGATAAAGAGCAGGAGGCTAGAGGATGCACGGCAAGCCCCCAGCCCCCGCCACAGCCCCTCCAGAGCAGGCAGGCTGCTGCCAGCAGATACCACATCCCACCACCAAAGCCCTACCCAGGAGCAGCTGCATTTCCATGGGGAGCCAAGATGTCATCACTGCCACAAGCCCTGCTTCTTGCACAGCATGGGGACCTCTCAGAGGTGGGAGGTGCAGGGACGGTGGTCGGGCCTCCTCCCCACTGCACAGGTATTGCCAGCCCACCAAAAACTGCCCGCCCTGCGGCCCTGAGTTCAGCCCCGGGGACTTGTGCTGTGTCCTGGGAGGGGAAAACACCCAAGGGGACAGCCCACCACTCCCCTGGGGTCTGCCGGGTGCTGATAAGGCTGCGTGCCTGTGTAGGTGCTGCTGGCTTCAGCTCCTAGCCTGGCAAGGAGGCGAGTGCCCAGCCAGGCACAGGGTGGCAAGGGGATGGATGCAGGGATGCCCGAGGCTGCGGCATCCCCCGGGAGAGCCCTACAGGGATGGGGATACAATGCACTGACGCTACGGGGCAGCTCGCCCAGAGCTGCAGGATGCCATGACAGCTCAGAGGACAGGGCGGCTCATACCTCGGGAGGGGCACCGTGGAAGTGGGGGACACCTGGTCACCCACGGGGGCTCCCGGATCGGTGTCACCCCTCGGCGGGGGAGGCATCCAGGGGAAGGCCACAGCTGCCAGACCGCAGGATGGAGAGCACCCCCACCCCCTGTCCCCTCCCGCCCGGCGGGAGGCTCGGGGCGCCGGTGCAGCCGCTGCCACCTGCGAGGCCATTTCCTCCGCCAGCATCCGCGGGGCCCGCCGCAGCCGGGGCTCCCCGGTACCCACCGCCGCCCTGCCATCCTCCCCCCCACACACACCCCCCTCCCCCGGAGGCGGCTCCGGTGGCAGCCCGGCGGGCAGCTCCCGCCGCCCGGCACCCCCCCGCCGCCGTCGCCCGGTGCAGCACGGCGGCGGGGGGGGCCCGGTTACATCAGCCGCCACGTGGTGGCTGCTCCGCCGCCCCGCCCCGGCACATGCCCGTGGAAAATTACCGTCAGCCCCCCCGTCCCGACACCGGGCCGGGCCACCCCGGTCCCCGCCGTCCCCTCCGGGTGCAGCGGCAGGCGGCCCCGCTCCGCCCGCCGCGCCCCCGCGTTCCCCCCGGTACCGCGCCGCCGCGCCGGGAGAGCAACAGATGCGGGACCGCCCCTCATCCCGCACCCACCGCCGTCCCGGCGGGTGGTCGCTCCCGGTGCCGTTCCCAATGTCCTCGGCCCCGCCGCCCCGGAGCCCCTCGCCGCCCCCATCCCATCCCTCTCCCCGGCAGCCCCCCCCACCCTCCTCCGCTTCGCCGCCCCGCTGCTCCCGCGGCTGCCAGCCGGGCCGGGCACCCGGTACCGGCGGAGGTGCGCGCCCCTTACCGTGCCCATGCCACCACCCGGCCCCTCCCGCCGCGCCGCGGGGGCGCCGCGCCCGGCCCGGCCCGGCTGCCGGTGCCGGTGTCGTGCCAGGCCCAGGAGCCGCCACCACCGGGGCTGCCGAGTTAATGAAAGTTTGGAGGTCGGTGGGGGCTGGCGCCGCCTCTCGCCCCCGTCGCCGCCGCGCTCCGCCCCCCCCCCCCCCCCCCCCCCCCCGCCCCCCGAGCCGCCGCGCTCCCCAGCGCCCCGCACCGGCACCCGCACCGGCACCGGGGGCGCGGGCGCTCCGCGGGGCGTAGGAGAGCGCACGGCACGCGTGGGCACACGCCACACGCAGGCGGGCACAGGTGTGGGCCAGATGGTGTGCGTGCACACGCGTGAGCGTGCGCAGGCACATGGGGGTACACACGCGGGGTGCGTGGCACACGCGGGCACGCTATGCGCTGGGCACGCGTGGGCGCAGGCATGGCATACTTGGCACACGTGGGCGCTGGCAGCCCACGGGCACGCTGACACCCAGGGGCACACACAGGCTTGCACAGGCACACGGCACACAGGGACACGCAGGAGGGCATCTGGTCACGCACAGGCTCCTGCACGCATGCATCCACACACACGTGTTTTCACACCCATGAGCACACGCAGAGGAACACCCGCACGCCGCATGTCCACTCACAGACTCACACTGCCAGGGCGCAGCACACAGCACCAGGATGAGCCCAGGCAGGGGGGTGGCCCCAGGCTCCGGCCAGGATGAGTGCAGTTAGTGTGATCTGTACATGTGTGCGCATGTGTGTGCATGTGGCTGTTGCACATGTGCTGGTCCGTGTGCACGCACATGTATGTCCATGCATGCGCATGCTGCAGCAAGTGTGATTGCTGGTGCACGTACACACGTGTATGCGTGCAAATCTGTACACTTATACCTATATATCTAGGTGTGCGTGTATGTGTGTGTACACATGTAACTGTGTGTGTCTGTATCTATACGCATACACATGTATGTGGGCATCTACGTGTGTGTGCAAACCTCCATGACTGTGTATGTATGCGTACGCATGTATGGGTACATATGCACATGTGAACATGAATGTACACAGATGTGGATGCTTGCACTAATACACATATACCCATAAATTCGTGTGTGGGCCCCCATACCCACGTGCGTGTGTGCAGATGCGTGTGCAGCCAGCGCACGCCCCCGCAGCCCAGGCCAGATGTTTCCAGTAATGCACGATGGGTGTGTCAGGGGCCTTCCCTTCGCCTGGCCCCTCGCCGAAGCCTCCCCTCCCTGCCCTCTCCTCCCCATCCCGCTGGGCTTCTCACATGCTGGGACGGGTGCCTGCACCCCAGCACCCTGCCCTGCCCCCCTGGATCCTGCCCAGCTCTCAGGGCACGCTGCACACCGGGGCCCTGGGGCAGCTGTGGGGAGTGTGGTGGGGGTGCAGCAGGGGCCCTGTGCCCCCACAGCCCAGCACCCCAAGGACACCAACAGCACAGCCCTTCCCACATCCCCATTCCCAACCCCATCCCACTGGGTGCTCCCTGGTCCTTTCTGCTTCTGCATCCCTGCACTCCGTCCCAGGGCTGACACCCCCAGTGCTCCAGCCAACCTGGGGAATGTCCCTTACCTGTCTTTCCACGGATCCTCGTTGCCCCTGTGGGCTGCTGCCTGGTTAAGGAAAATCTCAGCACAGGCTGGGGTGGAGGTGGGGGTGGCGATGGGGTGGGTGCCCCAAGGGTGTCTGTCCAGCTACTGCAGGTCCCACAGACTCTCCAGGGTTCTGGGCTGCAGGAGAGGAGATGATGCCAGCATGTTCATGTGCCAACACTGCTCTTGGTTTGCAAGTGTGGTAAAGCCAGAGTCAGGACACCCACAGCAGGAAGGGGAAAGCAGTAGCGAAACCAGTGGGTGCTCAGGTCCTCCCACACCCTCCCAGCACCCGCACGTGGCGGCTCTGCAGCAGGAGCCAGGTTGCTCGCCAGCACCCTCACTCCCGGCTGCACGTGGCCTCACACCCCACCCTGCAACCTATAATCTGGCACCCAGCACCTGAATCCAGCATCCCACACCTGGCATCCCGAATCCAGCCTCCCAAGCCCAGTGTCCTGCGTCAGAGCCAGAACCTGGCTGCAACCCACACCCCTGCCCCAGGGTCTAGGCTTTGGAGAGGAGCTGCCAGCGCAGGGAGTTGCAGAGTTCACCCTCAAGGGATGGATTTCCGTGAATGAAACTCATGCTTTCAACCCCCAGCATGGTTTTGTGCAGGCAGGGTTGGCACCAGAGGTCCTGCACCCAGCATATCTGTCCTTGCACAAACCAAACCCAAGGACAGGCGTTAAGGTGCGCCTGGAGGGATGGGCTGTGCTGACCCAACAGGGACTGGAGGCCTCTGTGTCCCAACCCTCAGGTCTCCTCAGGGTCTTGCTCCCTTTCTGTGTATCTCCTCTGTGCACTCTGCCATGTCTTGACTTGGGAAAACTGGAGGAGGGTTTTCCCAAGTCAACCCAACCACTGGGTCTGCAAGGGGCTGCTCCTGCCCCCTTGCAGCCTCCAAGATGCTGCAGTGCCCTTGCAGCACCCTGTACCTGGGTGCAAACACCTCCTCTGCAGGAGCCTGGGCACTTCACACAGCCGTGGCTTTGGCCACTGCCCTGCTGTGCCAGCCAGGATTGCCCAGGGTCTTGCGGTGCCCAGAGCCTGTCCTCCCAGTCCCTGGGGTGCAAGGCTGTAGTGCCAAAAGGATGTGGGATGGGTGCGAGCCCCCAGCCTTTGCTCACATCCCCTTCACCCATCTCTCCCCACCTGGTAGCAATCATCCATCCATACCCTACTTTGGGGCACCCGTCTCCTTCCCTCCTCACCATCCCTCCTCTAGGTTGGCAGGTGTCACAGTGTCCCCCAGCTCCCTGCAGGGTGGTGGGGGTCATGCCACAGCACCCCTTCCCCAGTGTCATTCAGATCTGTGGGGCTGGTGGTTTCCCCCCCACTGCTGGGAAGGTGCAGTAACCCCATGACGGTTGCGACATATCCGTGGGGGACACGGGTCAGTGTGCAGATGGCATCTCCGCCTCGGCTGCACAGCCTCTTGTCTCCCATCTCCATGGGTGCTGTTGCCCAGGAAACTGTGGGGCAAACATGGGCAGGGATCCAGAGGGGTGAAGGGTGGGGAGGAAGTGCCAGCTCCCAGCACCAGAGAGAGGGCTGTGCCAGCCAAAACACCAGCGAGCTCTGAAGGCTTCCCGTGAGCCAGGCCTGCAGCACTGGGCTGTGGTGATCCCTGAGTACTCGGAGCCTTGGCATGGTCCAGAGCCTGTCCTTCAGTTTGGGGGTGCACCAAATGCAGCAGGATTTAATGCTGTCCCGTCCTGTGTGCCTGGCATGGGGGCTGGCTGGGCACCTCTCCCGGAGGGACCCCGGAGCTGTGTCCCAAGTGCTTTCTGAGCACTGTGAGCCCCAGCACCACCGGCTCTGGATCTGGCCCTGGGGTCTCCCCATGGTGGGATACTGCGTGCAGAGCTGGGGGCTCCCTGCCCACCCTGCCCTGGATCACACTCCCAGTGCTTGCGTGTGTGCTGAAGTGGGAGGGCAAAGTTCCGCTTCGGCATGATGCTATGTCACCAAAATCAACCAGTTTTCTTTTAAATCAGCTTCTCAGAAGTGGCTCCCAGCTCCCCAGGCTGTGGCCCAGCCCCAAAGAGGAGCGGGCTGCCTGGGGAGCTGCAGAGACCAGTGAACCACACACCCTGGGGTGATTCTCATCCCAGTCCCTCAGATTCCCACCTGAGCACTGGAGCCTGGAGAGGGAGTGAGCTGGCAGGGAACACCCTCTGCCATCAGGATGGAGGAGATGGGGGTAGAAGTCCCAACACAGTCTGGATGTGCCTGCTCTGGGGATGGCACAGCTTCCCCTGCATTACCAGGAAGGACCCTGCAAAAGGGACAGGGGAATCTCTGGGGAAGAGCCACTAGCTTGTGTTTTGCCCTTTCAGCTTTCCCATCTTTCTTTTCTCCCTGGCATGTCCTCCCTATTCTGCCCAGCATGCGGGGAGATGAACAGATCTGTGACAGAATGTCATTTCCTGCCCCACAGCTCCTGTGATGGTATCGGAGCTCTTGGAAGTCCCCAAAATGGTCTCTGATTTGACAGCAATTTGAAGCCATCTCACAAGAGCTGACTCGCTCCCCAGCAAAGATCTGATGTGTTTGCAATGCCATAGAGGCAGTGCCATACTCCTGATCTGGCATGTCCCTGCATCCTGCGACCCCTGTCCTGCTGTGCCCAGGGCTGCCCATCACCCAGCCCTGGGCTCAGATCCCCTCTGGGCCCTGTCATATCCCTGTCCTGGGCTTCTCCAGCAGCTCAGAACCCCTCCAGCTCCAGGTTTCGGCTGATTGCCACAGTCTGGGTGCTTGCCAGGGCAGGCAAGTGGCATCAGGGATGGGAGGAGATGCCGCAGGCATCACTGCTCCCGGCCACAGGGAGCTGCGTCCCCAGCAGCCACAGCTCCTGGGGACTTTCCACTCCAGTGTCTGCTAGTGGAGTGGAAAAATTCCCTCACGGAGGATCCAGCCAGCCTGGAGGAAGTTCTGGCTCGATTAGCAAAGAGATGGGTGGGCAAACCCACAGTGTCCCAGGGCCAGCGGCCACAAGGGATGAAGCTGGGCTGCCACACTGTCCCGCTCTGCCCTCCCTGCAGCCTGCCTCGGTGGCACACGCAGCACCCAACTCACAGCACAGGGCTTGTGTTTCACACCACAGACACACGTGGCCGGCGGGGACAGCGCTGGGCACAGACAAGGGCTCCACTGCGGGGAGCTCATACTTTGGCTGCTGGTCCCAAGGCGGCTGTTCCTCCCTCTGCCCTAGTCGCACATGGCTGGGAGGCACAGAGCTGTCTAGATGGGTTCAGCATCACCCATGTCAGCTCTGCGCTGGCCTGCCTCATCCCTGGGATGTGGCTCTCCTTTAGGTGCGTGGTCCAGCGGGGTGCTGGGGACCTCATGGGAAGCGTGTGCACCTCCCCTAATGCTGCGCAGGGCAGCATCCGGGTCCCTGCCCCAGCGCAGGCTCTGTGTTGCAGAGAGCACGACAGCTGGGGTGCCTCGGGCTGCCCAAAATAGCTGTCCCCACTCCCCCCCGCTGCCTGGCCGCTGGGAGCTATCCCATGACAGCGCCCCACAGACCTGGAGCAGCCGGAGGCGGCTGCCATCCTTTTACAACGCCCAGCCCACTGCCCACGGGCTGCTGGCCACTGAGCACCCCAGGCTGGGATGACCATCGCCCCAGGGACTGTCTCCCCCAAGCAACGCCCTGCCCCGGTGCACCCATGGGTGCTCTGCCCAGGGAGGGTGTATGGCTGCAGCCCTGGGGCTCTGCAACCCCACCTCTTGTCCCTCCCTGGACGGGGATAGCTGGTGCCCGGTGGCTGGGCAAGGCTCGCAGAGCTGCTCCCAGCTCCTGTTGCAACTTGGCTGCCAGCCACGTGCTGTGGGGTCCATCCCCGTCCCCGCCACGCCAGGACCCAGCCATACACAGGGACCAGGATCACATCTCTCTGCTGCCAGGTCCCCCTTCCTGACATAGCCAGCCAGCTCTTGGGCCCTGGCAAAAGGGGGTGGTGTTTCTTCCCTGCCCGGGCCGGCGCTGCGTCCCCAGGGAGTGGTGGGCAGGCAGGCAGCTGGGCGTAAATCACATCTGGCTGCTGGGGCCAGGCAGGGCAGCGTCCCCAGGGTGCAGGGTTGTGTCACTCTGACAGAGAGCGCACGGTGGTGAGGGGCAAGTGACAATGGTTGCACTAGCCTGGCAAAGCAGCAGCTGGCATTTGCTCACATATGACGTTTGTGGATGCAGGTCCCTGGGGACAGTCCCCAAGGCCATCTCCTCTGCATCCTCGAGGGCAGCGAGGAGGACGAGGTGCTGCCCACCCAGCTGTCCTGGGTTTGAGTCAGCGGGGGTGGTTTTGGGTAGCGGGGGAGAGGACTATAGCAGTGACCCCCTGTGAGAAGCTTCTCGAAGCTCCCTCAGCTCCAATTTGGACCCACTTCTGCACCAAGGACGAGCCAATTAGCTGCACATCTGTTATCATGCATTTAAGAAGGAGAACCTGAGAGGAGGAGTTGGAGTTGTGAGGGGGAGTTGCAACATCTGTGTGAACACCGAGGTCAGTGGAAGAACAGAGGAGGAAAGGGTGCATAGCCCCCTGTATCCTGTGGTGAGACAGCAGAGTCTGTCCCCCCCTGCCACTCATGGAGGTCTACAGTGGAACAGATGCTGACCTGCAGCCTGTGGAGGACCCCACATTGGAGCAGGTGACTGTACCTGAAGGAAGCCAGGACTCTGTGAGGAGAAGCCCCCACTCTTGTAGTTCAGCACTGGGAGGACTGCAGTAAGTGGGACAGACCCACGCCAGTCCAGCTAGAGAAACACTGCAGCCCGTGGGACAGTTTGTGAAGACTGTCTCCTGTGAGAGGGGAGCCATGAGGGAGCAGGGGAAGAATGTGAGGGGTTCTCCCCATCCCAAGGAGGAAGAAGTGGCAGGTCTGACTGCACCCCCCATTCCCTGTCCCCTGAGCCACTGAGAGGGAGAAGGTAGAGATATTGGGAGCAAATATGAGCCTGGGAAGAAATGAGGGGTGGGGGGAAAGTGTTTCTAAGATATGGTAATGCTTCTAACTGTCCTACTCTGTCTGTTAAGTGTTGCTGTTGTTAGTGTCTGTATTAAATTTATGTTATTTTTTCTTCCCCAAATGATTCTATCTTTTGCCCTGTGACTGTAATGGGTGAGTCACCCTTTCCTGTCCTCATCTGAATTACTGAACATTTTGTTTTATTTTCTGCTTCCCAGCGCTGGGGGAAAAGGGGGAGTAAGCATCCTCACGGTGCTTAGGTGCTCTCTGAGTTCAAACCACTGAGCTTTTTGCTTTATTTTCTCCTTCTCAGCACTGGGGGGGAAGAGGGGAGTGAGTGGCTGCATCGTGCTCAGTTGCCCCCTGAGCTTAAAACACCAGCTCACCCCCAGTGCTCTGTCCTGCATGACACAGGGGTTTCAGTTCCCCTTGGGGCATGCACATGGTATAACCATCCACACAGATGTGTCCACTCACCCATCCTCCACCACATCATGCCGCTGACCCCTCCTGAAATTCCAGGGAATTCAGCCAAGAATCCCTGGAGCTGGACCGTGGCGGGGACACTCAGTAACAGTGTGAGGCTGGGGGCCCTGGGAAATAGCACAGCTCCCTGCAGCCCTGACACCCCCCTCCAGCCAAGGTGCTTCTGTGGTCCTGGCCAGAAGACCATGGTACACTGAGGAGTTAATGACCCACCTAACAGCAAGCCAGAGGAGGCCCAGACCTGTGCTGTGGGCATCCCTTGGCTGCAGGGTATACTCAGCCAGGTTAGAAACCAGGCTGTAACAGGGGAGTCTGCAGGGAGCTCGTACCTGGTACCTGCCATGTGTGTATCTGTGTCTTTATCTAAAAGAGCAGCAAGAAGTTCTCATAGGAGCGTCTTTCTTTTTGGCAGTAGAAATAATCAATAGAGCTGTTTTCTTCTAAGAAAATTCTATAATAGCTCAAACAACTAAAATGGGATAACCCTTTCCACCGATGGGACCTGCACGGCATGCTGTGCATGGACTGGAGGTCTGGTCAACGTTGCGCAGCTCAGGGTCCCCGTGTCTGAAGGCATCTAAGATATTCTGTAGTAGTCTCTCTATAGTGTGGGCTGTAATAAACAGAATTTTAAATGACACTTAAAGATTCTGAGTGGCTTTCTCGCTGGGATCATGACAAACCAGCACCTCTTGGTGCAAAACAAACACCAGCTGTGTTTGGAGTGGGGGTCCCAGAGTGGGAGGGGGAAACTGGAGGACTCTGTGGTTGAAGTCCACGGACCCCAGGACAGGTAAAATTCCTGGTGCTGGTGTAGATGAGGGGGTGCTACAGATGCTGCCTGCAGGCATGGCCAGACATGGGTGCTGGGAACCCCCTAAGTGTCTGGGGGGGGGGGGGTGTCTTCCCAGCACAAGCCCTGAGGGATGGAAGCAGGGGAACCGCATGGACAGGGACAGGGACCCAACCGTGCCCAGGGAGGCGGGTGACACCTCCCTGCCAACCTGACCCGCAGCTCGCCCTCGCACTGCTCAGGGGACCCCGGGGGACCTGGTGGGTGCTGAGGACCCACACTCTCATCTCACAGGCAGAGGGGCCGCGGCCCGGAGGGGACCTGGCGGCCTGAGCGGGGAGGAAGAGGGGGTGGGCTGGGTGCCAGTGTCCCCCCCCCGCCGCCGGGAGGGCAGGGAAGGGGCCGGGCTCCCTCTGCGGACAGCTACCGCTCACTGCAGCCGCGCTCGGCTCCGGGTCGGCTCCTGCCGGGGATGCTGACCCCACGGGCCGTGGGGACAGCCCGGAGTGGGTCCCCTTCGCCCCGGCTGCTGGCAGGGACAAGGGCTGTCTCCTCCTGGGGTGCCCCACGCTTCATGTGTGCTGGTGCTCCCCTGCAGCCGGGCACCCATCCTCTCCTGGACGGCTCGTGTATTGCTTGCAGGAGCTCCGCATGTAAAGCCAGGGAGTGGCTCATTTCGGAGCCGTTCACAGCAGATAAAATCCAGATATCCCTGCCCTGTGCTGCTGAGAGTGTCCCCGAGCCTGAAAACAAGCTCTGGAACTCCCCGGGGACAGGGATAAGCAGCCTCTGGGCATGACCAGGCTCAGCCATGCAGATCTGCCTGTCCCCGGGACATGCACCCTGACCAGCGTTGCTGTGTGGCTTTGTGGCTCTTAATGTGGCTTGGCAGCAGTAAGGGAAGCGGGGGACAGAGGGCACAGCTGCAAAAGGCTGGGAGGGATGGCCCAGGCCAGGGGAGCAGCCAGGTGCATGGTCCCTGTGGGGTGCAGTGGGATGCAGTCCCTGTTCAAGCCGGCCGGCACTGAGCTCCCACCGCTCAGGGCTGTTTAGGAATTTTTTGGTCCAGGAGGCAGGGATTTTAGGGCAAGCTGGAGGTGAAAGTCTCAGTGTCAGAGTAGGTTGAGGCACAGCACATTTATGGGAGGACACAGGGCTGTCTTAGTTGTCAAGGACAATCACAGGCTGCTGGGCATCGCATCTGCCCTGGAGAAACAGGGGCAACTGAGATGGGATCTAATTAATGAAGACTGAATGGGCAGGGATCCTAATGCACATTGCCTTTGCCTCATGAAATCTTGACCTCTCCTGTCCAAACCTCTTGGGTTCCTCTCTGAGAGAAGGAATTCACTTAATAAAGACACTGGGCCGACCAGCAAGCAGTCTGGTAAGATTAGCACAGCGGCACGTCCACTCAGCGCAGGACTGCAAGCGCTGAGGGGTGCCCAGGTAAGAACCCACAGCACCTCACAGCGGGTCCACACGCAACGTGGGGCGAGCCAGGTCTGCGGGCGCCTGGAGGCCGCTCTGCACTTCCACTGCAGGGCAGGGGCAACGCCAAACCGCTGTGGATGACTGTGTAGTAACGAGGGCAGAGCGACGCATCCGAGTGGCTGGAAATAGTGCGGGAACACAGAGAGCCGCGTTTCACCCAAAGCTGGGTGGAGGGGGAAAAGCGGGGGAGGCGGGCCCCGCTGGCAGAGGACAGCGCTGCTGCCTTGGGGCTGAGGGACCTCGAATCTCCGAGCTCCGAGTGCCGGGGAGCGGTACCGGGGTGCAGCGGGCGCCCCGCTGCCGGCAGAGGGAAGCAGACACCACGGCGGCGGGCGGGGGATGCTCCGGCCCGGCCCCGCCGGCTGGGAGGGACAGTGGGGCGGGGGGACATGGGGACAGGGGCCAAAGCCTGCGGAGACGGGGTAGCGCAGCGTACCCCGCAGCCCCGGGGCTGCTCCGAGCCCGACAGCGGCTGAGCTCTGAGCTGTCATTTCAGGACGTAGCCCCAAGGTTGTTTCTGACACCACAGCCTGCCCAGCACGGCACCGAGCACTGGGACGGGAAGGTGCCGGCTTGGCCCAGGGTGCTTTGGTGATGGGGAGATGTGGACCTGCCCCAGTGGCACCAGTGTCCTCGCTGCATGGGCATGGAGCCTGTGCCGTCATCCCCAGGAGCCCTGTCCCTCTGGGGTGCTGGCCTCATCCTGCCCCCCATGAGAAGTGCTGCCATCCCCACAGCCAAGCTTCTGTGCCTCACACCCCACGGTGGGTGTTGGTTCTGGGGGTGCCAGTCCTGCGGCATATCTGGTGCCGCTTGTACACCCACTGCCTGGGCAGACTCAGGCTGTGCCGGGAGCTCCCCCACGGCCTGACAGCACTGGATGGTGCCTGGGTGTGTCTCCAGCTAAATTTAAAGGACTTTGCGGTATAAATATCCTCGGTCATAAATAGAGAGGCTAGATGTTTATCAGGGCCTTCCTGGCAGCCCCACTCCAGCATGCTGGGCACCCCTGTGCGGTCTCTGCGGTCCTCCCTGGGCTGTCCCCTCTCTGCCAGCAGCACGGTCGGTTCCTGCACTGACCTGTGGGGACATGGGCACAGGATCCTGCCCCATGTCACAGCCCTGCTCTAATCTCACCAGGCACTCGGGGGGAAAAGATCCAGCAGCTGCTGTTGCGCCCCTGGAGATGCTGACTGTGGCTGTTTGCTGGCCAGAGTGGGGATGGCCCCAGGCCCTGTGCTGCCACCTGCCACCACCCCCCTGTGCCCAGTGCCATGAGAACACATTTGTGTGGGGACGCAGGGGAGTGGGGTTGGCATCCTGGCACCTGGTGTAGGGCACCACCCGCCTGGTGCTGGGGATCACCCTGGGGACTGCTGCTGTGGCTCTGAGGCACCGCTGGCCCAGCCCCAGAGCTGGTGCTCAGGGAGTCCCCAGGCTGTGCTGGCACTGCCTCTTGGGGACAGGCCACCATGGGGCAAGGCCAGAGCCACAATGAAGGGCAGGGCCAGAACTACAATAGGGGGAAGAGCCAGACTACAATGTGTGCTGGAGCTGGAGATGCTGGGGCAAAGCCAGGGCCATGTGAAAGGGAGGTAAGAACCAGGCAGAGGGGTGGGAGCTGCCCCTCAGCACTGGCAGGAGGCTCCTGTGGGCCCAGCACCCATGGGCTGCCCCAGCCCACCCCTGCTCCCCCCCCACGAGTGTCTCAGCACCACTGCTGTGGAGCCACCCCATGCTGGCACCAGCCTATGCACACCAGGGTGCATTTGCACCCTCCCAGCCCCAGCGGTGGAGAGCTCTGGGGCTCTGGAGGTGCCCAGTGGAAAGAAGGGCTTTCTATAGGATGCGCAACCCCTCTGCAGCCCATGGGATGGCATCGAGGCCAGAGCAGCAGTTCTGTGCCTCCCACCTGCCCCCATCTCCCTGCTCTAGACCACGCTTTTGGACATTTCCTCTCCAGTCCTTACTGGACTGCCCATTTCCAGCCCCTGTCCTGCACCCTGCACCTCTCAGGGTGTCCTGCTGCTCACTTCCACCTGGTCCTAACTGACCTGACCAAGCCGTGCCACACAGATCCCATCCCATCTTCAACCCTCCTGCTACACACGGGGGCTTGAGCATCCTTCTGTCAGAGCCAGCAGCTCCTCTGCCACCCATGGTTGTGCCAGGAGCATGGGCTGAGCTGGAGGGGGATGCTCTGAAGGGGGATGCTGCCTTGAACAAAGTCCCACTGTGCTGTGCTGTGGGTTGGCCATGGGCCTGTGGGCATGCTGGGCTGACAGCGGTTTGGCCACACCTTGTAGAGGTGTGAGGGGAAATCTCTGGCACGTTGGCACCTGGTAAAAGGTCACCAGAATTTGCCTGGAGCCTGTCCCCAGCACTGGCAAACTGTTCCTGGCTGGCTCAGATGCGTCCTCCTCACCATCTGCACCCTGGGGTTAATGAGTACCTCCAGGGTACACAACTGGAGGGTCATTAAACAGCAGTCGAACAAGCCGGGTCTGCCAGCAGCACTCTAACAAAGGGGGCTGATTCACTGTTTGCCCTGCAACAATATTTACCATGGCCGGGAGTGAGGGAATGTTTGTGCGGGGCAGGACGACGGGGCAACACAGGGACGGGCAGGGGAGGGTGGCCGTGCCGGGGAGAGGACCGCGCACACCGCCACAGTCCTGCCCACTGCAGGCAGGGTGCCTGGCATGGCCACGTGTGCCTTTAGCTCAGCAGGGTGTCCCCATGCCCCCCAGTGTGTCCATCCACCCCGGGGGAGCTGAGGCCACTGAGCCACACAGGGCTGGGCTCAATGCCTGACCTCCACCAGCCCAGCAGCCTGCTCCAGCATCCTTGCCGGCATGTTGTCCTCATCATCATCACAGTCTGTTCCCCAGAGAGGCACAGAGCTGGGGGCAGGGACAACAGGGATGGGGGTACCTGGCTGAAGGTGGGGAAAGCCCTCCCACAGCAGACATCTACCCCCAGACCCTTGTGTGAGGCTGCCTGTGTCTCAGGGGTAGTTGGGAGGGATACTGGGGTGACCCGTGTTCCCACCAATCCTCACTTATCTCCTTTGCTGCCCCCAGAAAGCCAATGGGGGGAGAATTGTTTACTAATTAGCTCACTACCTCATTAGCCCCATCTGAAGATGTGTCAAGTGCACAGTTGATATGCTCATGCTTATACATACATGTATGCACACACACGTGTCTGTGCACACACTTGGCAATCCCAAGGCCAGGATACCTGCAGGGGAACATGCTGCCTCCCCTGGGAGATGCTAAGACAAGAGAGGTGTTCAGCAAAGACGCTGCTTCATGCCAGGGCCTGCCATGCAGCCGGCTTCCCTAACGCAGCGGTGATGGGCTGGGGCACGCAGGCTATACCCTCCCCATGAGCCCTCCAGCCGCTCTGGCTCCCAGCCCTCTTGACACTGCCCAGCACAGCCTTTTCCCACAGCTGTGCATGTTGTACCACACTTTGCTGGGGCATCTCTCTGCACCCCACCGGGATCACACTCCCTCCCATATGCAGGGACAGGACCTGCCAGGCTGCTGGTGGCCAGTGGCCATCAGGCTCGGGAAGCGCCCTCCAGCTTAACCCAGCACGTGCCCCCGGCATAGGGATCGTGTTGGCCATATGTCTTCCCCCTTCAGCATGTACAGCTGCAGGGTGGGTGAGCAGCTGGCACCCACCCTGGCTTCCTCCCCAGCATCCCACCAGTGCACCTGGACTCGCGTCCATGGGGCAGAGGGGTCCCCATCGGGTATGACAGGGCTGCAGGTGCCCTGCCCTGGTGAGGGGTGCTGCCTGCCCTGCCTGCGCAGGCTCACGGCACAGCAGCCCACCTGCACACCCCTCCCTGCCCCTCCGGGCCCTCCAGCCTCCTGGGCTGAGGGCGGAGGGGGGCAGATTCCTTTCCAGGTGGAGGATTTCTCTCCTCAGGAGCAGTGAATTATCCCCAGCCTGTCACACATGATCCATCTGCCTCTCCACCCGCCCGCTTGCCAGGCTGCAGGCGTGGCGCCTGCCCGGTGTGCTGGGCGCACCAGGGTCCCACTGCAGGGTCCTGTCCGTGCACACCATGTCCAGCCTGGGCTCCCCGTGTCCTTGCAGCCTCACAGGGTGCAGGACTGAGTGCTGGCAGAGTGTTCTTGGTTGAAGTGGGGACCCACACCTCCATCCCCAAAGGCCTGAGAGCACCCTCAACACCCACAGCAGAGTGAGAGCCAGTCCCGCTTCTCTCCTTGCTCTGCCTCATCCACTCCCAGGTACAGCATCCAGATCAGCCCATGCAGAGCCAGACCCTGTCTTTGGGTCCCAGCAGCCATGGGCTGAAATATGTGTCCCCAACGGAGCCAGCTTACACATGCCCCCATGCTGGCCCCTGCATGGGTGAGCATCTCTGAACCCTGAGATGCTCTGGCCTGGGGCTGCTGCAAATTGGAGCCCGCTGTCCAGGCATCCATCCCATCCTGGGTACACCCTGGCCATCAGAAACATGGTGTCTCAAGACAGGACCTGATGACTGGATGTGTTTCCCAGAGAGGATCAGGATCCCCAGGCCTGGGGGTGACAGTGCTGGGATGTCCCCCCCAGTCAACATGCTGAGGCTGAGCAGACAAGTTGGAGCCAGGATTCCTGGGTCCCCAGCCAGGCTCTGGCAGCTGAGGCATCCCCTTACCGTGACACTGCAGGGGGGTGGGAATGGCCAGGACTTGCTGAGTTCAGCTCTTTGGTACCCACTCTTTGCCCGCGGCATCCTCATCCACCTGTCTCTGTTGGGGACAGGAGCAGAGGGGACAAAAGCCTGTCATTACCCAGCCCAGGAAAGCCTCCCTGTGCCCAGAGCCAGCCCCCTGCCTGGCTAATCACACTCCCCTCGTTAGCCAGCCCCTCATTCAGCCCTGATGAAGGGGAACAGCAGGGGATCCAATTGGAGATGAAATGACAGGTTGGGGCAGGGATCCTGCTCTACCTGTCCTGGCCCCAGGCGAGCATTGCTCATGGGGTGAGGGCTCTGGCAGGACAACATGGGGGACAACAGGGACATGGTGAGCTTGTTGGAGGTCTTGTGTCCAGCATCCTTTCCCTAGACACTGCTGTGATGCGCTGGTGCTACAGCCAGGGCAGGGGTCGCAGATGCTGCTCACATGCTGCTGCAGGAGATCAGCCCATGCTCTGCACATCCCTGTGTGTGCCAGGCATGTACAGCCCTGTGCACACGTGTGTGCAGGTGTGCCAGGCTCTGCCACCCTCTCATGCCCAGGAGTAGGTCCCTCCAGTGATACAAACAGCTGCTGTCCCATCTGGGGCAATGCGCTTGCTGCCTTACACCACAGCAGGCCCTGGCCATGCCACACAACTGCCGGTGGCTGCAATGGGCAGAGCTGTCACCCAAATTCCCACTTGGGGTGCAGCTTGGCCCCTGCCATGGCCTCATCACTGCACCCCCACCCCACTGCCCAAAGACCTTTGGGTCTCCCCAACATGACTGTCCCCCAGTCCGCACCCCAGGACACTTGTGGGACTGGATGAGACCACACATGCTGGGCACATTCTGGCTCTGATGGGGCATCTGGACTCATCAGTGGCCCCAAAGTCTTGGTCCATATGACTAGTGCATCCTCACCCTCTGGGTTCCAGCAAGGAGAGGGTGCAGGACAGGCTGTGGGAGCCCGGTTGGGGAAGGGTTACTGCTGCAGCAGTACAAGGTTCCCAGCACCTTCTCAGCAGGAGCTGCCGGGCTCATTAACTAGATGTCATGGAAGGGATGGGAGGGACATCATTAGGGATGGAGAGCCTAGCTCAAGGGCCCAGCCTCCGGGCACTGCAGGGCTCTATCTCTCCTCCGCCAGGCAGGATCCGGCCTTGCTTGCTCAGGGAAGAGACCCTGACCCAGCAGTGGGGCTGGCCAGCCCCAGCCCTCCATCCCATGGGCTGCCCCAGAAGTTCTCTTCTCAATTATCCCCTGCCCTGGCACTCAGCATCCTGCACAGTGGCTGCCAGGACACCACACCCGAGGGGCTCCTGGAAAGGCTTGGGATGAAGGGAGCCCTTCTGTCCCTCCAGTGGGGATGCAGCCCCTCAGTCTAGCAAGGGTACCAGGGGGGGCTTCTAGCCCGGGGGTCCCTCTGGCTCCCTGCTGAGGGATTGCCCCACCAGGACCCTGCCTGCTCCTGCGCTCCCCAGGCAGCCTCTGCTCCAGGCAGGGAGAACTGCAGGTAATTATAGACCCCAGCAGCAATGCTAATCACTGGTTGTGGGAATAAACGGAGCAGGTCGGTGTGCCTGGGGGCTTGCGCCAATTCTGCCCCAGCCAAGAGCCCACATCCTGCCCAGCATGTACAGGAGGGCATAGAGGCACAGGCTAGCATGGCCTGGAGGGGCATGTCCCCAGGACAGTCCCCTGGCTGTTGGGGACACTAAACGCATCTGGCATCATCATGGTACCTCATCCCCATGCTCCAGCTCTCCCCAGAGGATGCTCTGGGACTGCGTGAGGTTGGGCAGGGCTGCTGGCCCAGTATTCGCATCTTCTCTGGGGCTCAACCCAGCATGTCTCTTCCACCACACTCCCTGCCTCAGTTTCCCCACTTGCAGAAAGAGGGGCAGGTGAGTGGGTGAGTGAGCTGTCCAGCTGCCAGGGCAGGAATGGTGGCACAGCCTGAGTTGCCCTGGGCAGGCTGCGGGGACAGCGAGGCACGGCAGGGCTCAGCACAGCAAGTGGCTTCCATGATTCTGCCTGCAGCCATGGCTACACCCGCTGCTCAAAACCATGCCCTCATCCCCAGTGCAGAGCTGCGGGTGGCTCTGGGTGGGGAAGGGATTTTCCATGGGCAACGTGAGTTTGGCCAAAGGTCCATCCTCACCCCAAGGCTGAGCATCCTTGTGTGGCCAGTACCATCCTGCGCAGTGGAAGAGCCCAACTCACTGCATCCAGCCCAGCCCAGCTCTTCCTGCCCAGCTCCCAGCCCCGGGCAGCCCCTGCCCTCCTTCCCAGCCTTGGTGGGCACCTATCCCTGATCTCTGGCACTGGGAGAAGCCTGTCCTCACCAGCACCAATCCTCCCAGCACGTCCTCCATCCGTGGCAGCAAAAGAACAGCGCCGGCGCTACCCGCCTGGGCCTGACTCGCCCAGCCAGTCCTGCCGCCCCAACCACTCGGCAGAGAGGCGGCAGGTTTCTCCTCGTGCCTCCTGGTCCCTCCCGGTGTGACTCAGTGCCCACTCGCCGTCGGCGCTTGCAGCCCCGCTCCCTCACCGCCTGCCCAACATCACCCAGTCAGGGTGGCTGTGGGACCGCAGGGAACTGGCCGGCACCGGGGCGGGATGCTGGAGCCAGGGCACGGAGCCGGGGAGGCAGGGCAGGGGCTGGTGCGATGCGTCGCCTCGGCTCGGTGCTCCAGGAACTTGCCCATCCGGATGGGGAAGAGGCAGGTGCCAAGCAGCCATCCGGGAAATCGCGGCAAGACCTGACACGACTGGCCTGACAGGCTGGGAAACAGCCGGAAAGAGACAGCCCGGCCCCTGTGTCACGGCTTGGAGCCACTGCTCTGGGGAGAGGCACCAGGAAGGGCTCAGGGCTGCTCCCCAGCCACCTGCTCGCACGAGAACTCCCCAAGCTGCTGCCAAGTGAGCCGGTGGTGCTCCCCGGAACGCCGCTGCGTGCCGGGAGCTGCTACCGGGGACACTTGCGCGTGTACGCGTGTGGCGCAGGCGGACGGACACACGCCCTGACACGGCCTGCACCTCGCATCGCGCACCCCTGCGTGCACACACACGCCACCCGCCTGCACCCCCTGACACGCTGCCCCCCCCCCCCCCCCCCCCCCGGTGCTGTGCACATGCCTGCACATGTCTGGGACAGGCCTCCCCACACACGCACCCCCCCAAACACACTGTGCCACATCAGTGTCCCCAATACACATACGCACCCCACAAATGCCCCCATCTGAATGCATGTGCACCCTTCACAGTCATGCACACCCTGTACACGTATATACATGTCCTATACATATGCATACATCACATCATACACACCATGCACACCCACTACGTCTATGCATACCTCACCTGGATCCCACTCCATGTATCCCCCCCCGGCATCCACATGCACACCCCTCACACACACAACCTCTCATGTGCCCACTCACCCAACCCCCTTTACCTCATTCCTCCCCCTGCCCCATGGCTCAGTTCAAGCTTGCGTGTACCTGCATGCCACAGGGGGACAGGGACACATGGCACGCCCCCACGCACACCCCTCACACACCCCCACGTTCCCGTACGTCTCACATGCACACTGATCCCCCAACCGGCTGCTCCCCCCCGGGGTTGTCCCAGTGTGGGGATGGTGAGGTGCTGTGGTGTGCCAGTTGCCCGGACTCGTCTTCCACCCACGTGGCCACCACCCTCGTGGCCACGCTACCCTGGGCGCAGCTGTGGCTCAGCAAAGCCACCACACACGACGGCACTAGTGTGAGCCCGTGGTGGGAGTCGCTGCCAGGCTGGGGTGGTCACACTTCACCTGTGTCCCTGTCACAGCCTTGCCAAGCCCCACAGTAGATTTGGGGAGTGTCGTGCCAGGATGGATGGGCAGGTGGTGGGAGAGGCATGTGCGCTCCTTGCTGACAGCGAGCTGTCCCGAGGGGCTGCCAGGGGGGGTGCTGGGGGGAGTCCCACACACCCCTCCCTCTGCATCCCATCCACACGGCCTCCCCAGCACCCAGTGCTGCCAGCCAAGTGCTTCCCGTGTGCCTGAGGTCTTGGTTACAGCTACTTTTGCAAAGGCCAGGCCAGCCCTGCTGCCGGGGGGTGACACTCCCCTTGTGCCTGGATGGGGACTTGGGGAAGTGCAGGTGGCCCCAAGCAGGGGCTGGGACCAGGGCAGGCTGGCTGCTGGAGGGATGAGGTTGCTGGCAGCACTGCTGTGCTCTTCGAAAGAGTCAAACACCACAGTGAGCTGGGACAGGAGGTGGCAGGAGGTTAGTGAGGCTGCGTGCAGTGCCCAGAGCTGGGGAGTGGTGACGGAGGATGCAAACCCCTTCCCCGGGCTGTGTGGGGCAAAGGGTACAAGGGTGGGTCCTCCCTGGATCCCTGTGGGGTGCAGGACCCCCAGCACCAAAGCTTCCTCAGGGCAGGGCAGGAGCATTTGCCCCAAGCTGTTGGGGTCTAGGGTGGGAAACCCGGCCCCCGGGGCAGGGGCAGGCACCCTGGAGCATCCGCACAGGGACAGGCGCTCAATGCTTTGCACAGAGCCGTGCGCGGCCACTGGAGCCAGCGCGGGCTGCCGGTGCGGGTAAAGGCTTTGGCAGAGGAGGTGCTGGTGACTCAGAGAGGGAAGGAATGTGGAAAATGCAGCCTGGTCACAGCGCCACGTGAGATGCAGGCAGGGCCAGGCCTGCCAGCGCGGCCGGGCTCCAGCGCCGCGTGCGCTGCACTGCGCTCAGCGACGCTCGGCCAGGGCAGCGAGGGCGCCCTGCTGACGAGGCGCAGCGAAGGCTCTAATTAAGTGCGTGGGTCGCCGGGACGGGTTCAGCTCGCCCTCCTCTGCGGCATTGAGCAACCGTGCCGCAGGCTGGCACGGTGCGGCTGCCCGCCCGGCTAGCAGCTGCGGCCATCCGGGATGCGTTTGGTAGCCCAGGGGCCACGGGCCCAGCCCCTGCCCGTTGTAGTACTGACCTGGGGAATAGCAGCTCCACTGGTGATCGCCGGCAGCTGAGCAGGGTGAAAAAAGGCTGCCTGAGCTTGCAGGGTGGCAGGACATGGGAAGTGGGGACCCCAGCTTCAGGCTTGTGTCTCCCACTGTTACATGCCACTGCCCCAGTGCCCGTGGAGGCTGCCTGTGCCCCCACTGCCCTCTAGGCCCCCCAGCCCAGCCCCAGCCCCAGCCCTCCCCAGGTGTTTACTCCCAAACAGACCTCATGCTGCCGGAACCCCCCAAGCCCTCCCAGGGTGTCATTTGGAGGTGTCATGAGCTGCTTCTTCACTACCAGGTGCCTCCAACCACCCTGGGACAGGCAGAGGATGGCCCTGGAGACCAGCTATTGCTGCCAAGACCCGGAGCACTGGCATTTCCAGGCAATGCTGACTTCAGTCGGGAATGGAGAAGACTTCGTAGGAGTAGACGGCAGCAGCTCCAGGGCACTCACACTTTCCACCCAGGACAGAGCTTGCGAGTCCCTCTGGGCAGGGCCAGCGTGTGCTCAAGGGGAAGTGGACGAGGGATTTAATGCCGCAGGGAGAGGGAAAGGCTGCAGAGAGGTGGGTCCCAGATGGCGGCTTTCCTGGAGCATCCCGGCAGCGTGGGCAGGACTTGGGCTGGCAGCGGGGGAAGGAACGGGGCCGGCTGCAATCCATTTAACCACGGTGCTCAGTCACCAGGTCAAAGCTGGCAGAGTGAGGCCATCAAGAGAATGAGTGGCAGGGGCCAAATCCAGGCTGTAAAGCAGGAGGGAGTTGTTGGCATCTTCTCTTCCACCTGTGACTGTGCTGACGACAATCCCCTCCTGGACCAGGTGCAGGTCCTCAGGGCCCAGGTGGGATGAAAATAGGGTCCAGAGATTTGTTATGGTGGGAAGAGCCATGTGACGCTTGCCTGTTTGTCCCCATGTTACCAAGGGACAACTTGGAAAGGCAAAGAGCCAGGGGCAGTGGGGTTTGGGAACCAGGGAGCTCTCCCAGTGCAGTGATCTTGGGGCTAGGGAGCTGTTTACAGGCAGGATTGGTTTGGATGCCTGGAAAAGGGGCTGAGAGCCAAGAAGCAAAGCTGTAGCTGGGGTAGGGATGGCTGGAGGCAGAGGGGACCCTCCAGGAGCAGTGAAAAGCGAGAGGGCAGGAAGCTGTGGGGTCAAAGTGAGTCAGGTGCGAGTCACGGCCAAACAAAAGGTGAGATGCTTGGATAAGAACCCCGGCTGACTCAGAGTTTCCACCTCTTCCAGAGGGTGACCACAGGGGATAGCCAGAGACGAGCTGGGACCCCCATTTGCATGAAGCCAGAACTGGGAGGATGCAACAATTGCACCCCGATGCCTCTGGGACCCCAGAACCCAGACCTGTGTGGGGAGACCAACACCCACTGTTGCCTGGAACCCTCATCCAGCACCAGTGCCCTGTGGCATGGAAGGTCCCAGGGGGATCCCAGCATGTGCCCAGCAGCCATCCTGGGAACCTGGGCTGAGAGCCCATACCTTCCTGGAGTGCCCAGGCAGAGGCTGTTTGAATTAAATAGGAGAGATTTCCCCCTTATTAGCAGGCTATTAATCACATTCAGTTTTTTTTAAATTGAGCTGTTGCACAACAGGTTGAGTAACAGCCTAATAACAGGCTGTAAATCTCAGTTTGCTCTCCGGGAGATTACAGATGTTAATAACAGATAATGACCCACAACTCAGGAGCTGCTCCTCTCCCCCACCCCTTTGATCCTTTTGCTCTGCCCCTCATCTTACCCAGCCCCCAGGACAGAGCAGAGCTGCAGGGAGACCCCCAAAATGGAAATCATCAGGCAACCCCTCCCAGCACCACCACCCAGCAGAGCTGGGGTCCAACTGCCCATCCCTGCCTGCAGAAACCAGCCCCTACTAACCCCAACTCCTCTGGCAGCTCCCTACCACCACCCATGCTGTCACCCCACACCCCTCTGGAGTGCTGGTTTTGGGGTCCTTGCCTCCATGTGCTGGTTTGTGTGACCAATCTTTAGCCATGGGAGCACAGGGAGCTGCAAAGCATCAGTGCATCCACAGCTGCACTCCTGCAGCCCAGGGGTGCCAGCTGGGAGCTGGCACAGGTCCCCGGGGGAGCTTGGGTGTCTGCAGGACTTGGGCAGGATGGCTGGGGCATGCAGGGCTTGGCCCCTGCTCTGCCAGCCCCAAGCCTGCCTGCTGCCAGTCCCTGGGCATAAATCTCCCCATCCCACGTCCTCCCTGCTGCAATCAGCACCAGGGTCTGGGCCTCACGCTTCTCTTAGGCTTGTTACTACCCTGGACATGGCAAGACCAGAGCACATTGCCACTCTGCAAGAGACCGTTGTGCTGAGACAGGCATTTGCTTGCTGCAGCAGCAGCAGTGCAGGGGAGTTATTCCCTGCACAACCTCCTGGGGAGCTTTCCAAAGCTGGCCCCCTCCCCAACCTCCTGCCTGCTGCCCCATCCCTACCTGCCCACCCCAGCGCAGAGCCCCCTTCCTAAAATGAGGGCTGACCACCTGGATGTATCCTGACGTGGCTTTCTGTCCTCCCTGGATGTGAGCCCACGCTGCCTGCATCCTTCCTCTGGGATGCACACACCCCTGCCAGGTGTTGGCTGTGCAGGGCTCAGCTCAGCCCCAGGCACTGCTCTGGGGATGGGGACAGTCCCCAAAGGGGTCCACCTCTCCCTGCCCCCTGCAGTGGCCAGGAGGAGGGTAGAGGGACACTGTGGGAGGGGTTGGGCGCATATTGCCCCCAAAAGTGGGGGGAAAGAGGGAAGAAGATGTGGAGGATGACTTTCTCCTGACCCTGTCCTGGGTCTGGCACCACCAAGCCAGGCCACAGGATCAGGGTGACAATGATGCAGCTTTTGCCACAGGGCACGGGGTCTCTCCATCCCCAGGCTCAAGGGACATACCCTGCAGGTTGCAGATGTCCCCACCAGCAACCTCCCAGCACCCCGCAGGATCTGGGCCCACGGCCACTGCCATATGGAGGGCACAGGGGCAGGCAGGAGCCATGGGACAAAGTGCAGGAGAAGTTGCCTGGCAGGCAGGGCTGGTGAGGGCAGTGAGTCACCACCAGCTTTCCCTGCCCGGGGTGGGACCGCTGCAGCCACCCGGCATCCCTCTGCGCTCCCTGGTCGCATCGGGCAGCACCGAGCAGCCGGCAGGCAGGGCAAAACCCACTACGCCACGCCAAGGGCTCCTTCAACCCCCAGGTGCAAACGCTCTGGCCCGCTCTGGCCGCTGCTCTGTGCATACCCGGGGGCTGTGTACACATCAGCACCATATGGTAACACTTCCCCGCACCCACGCCACCGGCCGGGGTACAGAGAAGGATGGGGAAGCAGCTGTGTTTGACGGGAGAGGCAAGCGATAGCTGAGAGCTGGTGGCCAGCGCCCTGGATGTCACCAAGCCAGCACAGCCAGCACCTCTGTGCTGCTGCGTAGGTGTCCTCCTGTCCCTCCTGGAGCACCGCATCGTCCCTCCAGTGGACCTGGGACACTGCTGTAGGTGGACACTAGGAGAGCTGTAGCCAGCAGCAGGGTTTGGGCTCCAGCACCTGCCTATGGCAAGGATTATGCAGTGACCCAAGGGGGTTCCAGGGTCCTCCTGAGCAGGAGGCATAGGGCTACCAGCCTGCAGTGTGGGACAACCCAGCACATCCCTCCAGATGCGGAGATGACTCAGGTCTGTCCCACCTTCAGGTTCAGCATAATGCCACCCTGGGCCACAGGGGGTTGCAGAGGGGATGAGCAAGGAGGAAAGCACCACAGCTCTCCCCACACCCAGGAAAGCTGCTGGGGGGGGTGGGGGGTGCCCTGAGGGGTTGCTGAGAGGATAAGGGAGGAGGAGGAAAGCACTTTCCCAAGAGGAGACACTGGTTGATCTGCAAGTACACCTTAGGGGATACAGCAGCCACAGCCAAGCCACCCCGGGGTGCTGGCCATCCCACCCAGCCCAGCCTCCAGCGCCTGGCACCCCGTTAGGCACATGCCGAGCGGCAGCCTCCCTGCCGGTACGTGGCACTGGAGCTGCCGGTTCTTTCCCTTGGGACGCAGCGGGATGAGGACAGTGCCACTCCCTGGCGCAGGGAATGTGGGCCAGGGCTGCCCCAGCCAGTTTCCCTTCGGATGTTGTCAGTAACCCCGCACGTGCGTCACAGCGTTTGTGGGTGCTCCTGTCCTGTGCTGGCCCCACAGCCCCCCGGGTGGGTGGCAGGGGCTGTGGCCCCCTCCACAACCTGTCCACAGGCACGTTCCTCCACAGCCTCACCTGCATGGGGACGAAAGCTCCTCCATGCAGCCCTGTGGGGAAAAAAAAAAACTTCAGCAGCAGGGTGCTGGAGAGGGGTGCAGGTAAAGGCAGAGCGGTGGCCCCATCCTGGCACCTGGGAGGGGCTGATGGCCCTTCTCCACCCCTGCTCCTTGGGCTTCCCCGCTGCCAGGGGCTGTCAGGAGCAGTGTGACAGCCACCCTGGCAGTGATGAAAGGTGGTGGAGGGGAGGTTTGTGGCCGGGAGGCTGCTATAAGAGAGCCCGGGCCCTTTGATATGCAGAAGCCTCTGGCCCCGCTGATTGCATTAGCGGGTTTAGTGCCGGAGCAGGCACCCAGCCCCCGCTATCAGGAGCAGACAAGCTGCTAAAAGAGCCTAGCTCCCATTTTAGATGCAAATGACCCTGCAATTGTGGACTTGGAGGGGAGAAGAATCCCCAAATCACCCTTGGGTGGAAGCAGACCTGGCTGGAGACAAAAAGGTTCCCAGGTGGTTTGAGTGGCCCCGTAATTGTCCCATTGATGTTTCAGGTGCAGGACATTGCAGCCTCAATGCCTTCCCGGAACCAGCCCCTTTATGGGAAGTGCAGATTCCCGGAGGAATCTCCCACCATCCCCACTGCCAGCCCGGGGCTGCCCACAAGTCCCCCTGCCTGCTGGTAATGTCCCCGGGGCAGGTGGCTCCTGCCCCAGGGCCTGGAGCTTAGCTCTGCTCTTGGCTTTGAAGTGCATCAGATTGGGCTAATGGGGAGGTGCATATTTCAAACTGGCATGCAGAGGGGCTGGGGGAGGTGATCCCCCACTCAGGGCAGGGGTGGTCTGGGGGAGATGGCCAGGCATGGCCAGAGCCCTGCTGGTGCCCCCCCAGAGCCCCAGCATGTTCCAAGCCCCTGTGCCTGCTGTGGCCCCATTCGCACCAGGTGAGCTGGAGCAGACTCACGGGGTTAAACCTGGATTTGAGTCATTTTAAGAGCATCCCGGCTCCCTAAATTTACCCAAATGCTCAGTGAGGCTGGGCCGCAGTCCCACTGGGATGTGGCAGTCCCTGACACCCTGGGGCAGCAAGGAAGGCCTTCGTCCTCCTCCTCCCAGCACTATTCCGGTGCTAGCCTACTGGCCTCAGGACACCTCATGCCACCCCACATCTCTACCCCATCCCCATAGCTGCTCTAGACCTTCCCTTAGGTGAGGGGGGAGCTGCCCGTTGCCCCATGGCTCCTTATCCTCCACCCCGGTCTGTAAGCCTGCAAGGGCAGGGTCCACAAAGGGCTTGGTGTGGAGAGTGCCTGGGATGTGAGGCTAGACTCCCCCCAATGTGGTCCCTTGACCACTGCCCCAAGGGCAGCCCAAAATACAGCCCCGCAGAGTCCCCCAGCCCCATGGAGACCTCCACAGCCCCACAGAGCCTCACTGCAGCCCCACAGAAACTCCCACTTCCCCCCAGCAGCCCCAGTCCCAGATCAGGAGGAGGGATGTGGGGGCATGCACAGGGGGCAGCAGTGGAGCCAGGGTGGTCTTACAGCTCTAAACTCCTGGAGATCCCCTCTCCAACCCTCCTGACTCTCCCTACCCTATGGTGTGGGCTCAGCCATGCCCTGGACACCCCCTCCAGCAGCCTCCTCTCCCGTACATGTGCCACGAGTTCAGTTAGGCCTCATTCATTCCACATCTGTGGGACGGGAGATGGCTTTAGGGCCATTGGCCCTGGGAAAGTCTCACAGGTCCCCTGAACCCCACAGTGTATAGGGCGCTGAGGGAAGCAGGAGGGACTGAACCAGCATGGTGGGGAGCAGGGGACCTCAGGGTCCTGCAGAGTGCCTCACGGTCACTGCCACTTTCCAAAACAAGGAGACGGGCGGGCAGGTGCGCAGGGCACGGCCTCTGTGTCTGTCCCTGCAAAACCGCACAGCTCTGCTTTGATGCAGGTGGAAAATTCCCTGTTTGGCCAGGAATCTGTGAGTCTGGGACTCTGACACTGGCTACGCTCGGTGAGGAATTAAACGCGTGTTTTGCTGGAAAGATTTTTCCTCTCCTGACTGGGGAGGTTACATCCGAACCTTATTTTCCTTTCCGCGCTGGGACACGTGCCAGTGGGGCTGAGCGGTCCCCAGGGAGCTGCAGGACACCGCGGCTGCGCCGAGCCCCTCGCCGGCACGTGGGAGGTAGCGGCAGAGCGGGACCGAGGTGTGGCGGGGAAGATGGAGCTGGGGAAAATGAAGGCCACGAGAGGTTGGGTTTGGGCTCGGGGCTGTTTGCCTGTAGCCCAAACACGCGCCGAGGTCAGGCAGGGAGCCGGCTCGGCTGTGGATTTTAAAATAGCACCTCGTCTGCCAAGGACCCTCCTACTCTGCCACGGGCTGGGTGGATCCTGGCCCCGCTGTGCACCTTGTGCTGCTGGCGAAGCGCTGCACGCCTGGCCGGCTCCGCTCCAGCGCCGCAGCCGCTGTGGGGCCGGCAGACAGGGAGGGGTGCGCTGGTTGCTCCTGCCGCACGCCCGGCTGTGGCCGTGCAGCAGCTCAGCTCAGGGACAAGCAGCCCGTGGCCACCCCCCCGGCACCAGCTGGCCGGGGGACACATCCCCAGGCAGCCTCTGGGCAGGCTGCTGGGCTCCAGCCCCAGCAGCACAGTGTGCTGGAGCGGGTGGAGAGGAGCATCGCCGTCTCCCTGCATCGCCCCCGACAGCTGGGGGTTCCAGGGAACCTTCACCCCAGAGCGGTGGTCTCTGCTTTGGGACCACACTCGCTGGATTGCAGTACCCCTTCTGCCTGCTTCCCACAGGGCAGGAGCAAACGGGGGCTGCCACACCAGGGCCACCCAGGGAGCGAGGAGGAGAGTGGGGTGTGCGTGCTGGGGCTGGGAATGCTCAGGCTTCCCCCCTAATTCGTCCCCGAGGGCACCGCCCTGCTGTCCCACCATTTGTGAATGGCAACTGGGTCCCCCCGGGGAGCTAAACCTTGCGAGAGCCTCCCCTCCAAGGAACCTGCCACCCCACCAGCCCTGCAGAAAGCTCGGGGATCGAAGGCTCTGATAAGGATCTTCCCTCATCTTTTCAGATGGGGGAAGCCAGGCGCAGGCTCTGCCAGAGCTGGGGTGCTGTGGCTCCCACTCCACTGCCTGCGGCTCTGTCAGCAACTCACACACATGTGCACATTCACATGTGGGTGAGCTTTCGAGCTTCCTGAGGATCGTGCTCATGCCACAAAGCTTCAAAGCTTGACGGTTGCTCTGAGGCAACCCCTCTCCACCCCCAGAAATGGCTGCAACCCCAGCAAAAGAGAGGGCAGGATTTGGGCTCTGGATCTGCAGCAATCTTTCTTTAGCCCTCTCCTTCCTGCCCAGATTTGTCTCTGTCCATCCTTGGTCTGGGAGCACCCAGAGGTCCCCTCCATCCCTGTTGTCCCCACTGTTTCCAGTGTACGCCAGAACCACCAGCACTGCTAGGGTAGGTGAAGCAGCTGGTTCTCTTCGAGTGACTCATGCTGAAATACATGACGTTCACCATATTTCAGGGCTTTCATCCTGGATGAGAAAAACATCGGGGCGTAAGAAAGTTTCTTTGTGAATTGCTCTTAAAACACTAGAGGGACTTCTCCCGCTTGCTCACACTCTACTTCTTTGGGAGAAAGCTAGCATTTTTAATAAAAAATGATTTTGATTGTTTATAACATGGAAAACAGACAATGAAGCAAAATGTTTTGCCTAGATTTATAAAAAAAAAACCCTGAAGACCATCTCGGTCCAACCCAAACAGCCCTCAGCTGCACGCGGCAAGCAGCGAGAGTGTGGCCCTGCAGCCAGACACGCTGCCCCCAACCACCTCCTCCCTCTGCCCCGGGCCCCTCAGCCAAGCCTTCGTGCAGGGGGCCAGGGAGGCATGTGGCCACCGTGCCCGCTTGCCACCTGCCCGTGGGGCTGTGCCGTGGCCGTACCCAGCACCGCTGCCCGTCCCGGTGCGGCTCTCCCAGCAGCTCGGCATGGTTTCACCGCTGCGTTTGCTCGCAGGGTTATCTGCTCCGGAGCTGGTGTTGGTTTTGGCACGCAGTGCCGGGACCACACCTACTATTTAAATACCACAGCCAAGGGCTCGGAGGGGGGAAAAAAAAAAAAAAAAAAAAAAAAAAAGGGAAAGAAAGAAAACGAATATGAAATATTTGTTGCGGTTTGGAGATACACACACACATGCACACACAACACAAACACACCAGCCTGGCTCCAGGTCACTGGCAGCCGAGGAAGGAAGACTCCAGCTAAGATTGTCTTCAAAACCACGCTGGCGGCAGAGTCTGCTGAAGGGAAACCCTTTGGGCCAAAATTAGCCCCTGCCGCATGCCAAGCCGGAGCCTGCTCTCGCCCAGGCTGGGGAAGCCGGGGCAGCCCTGGGGCGCAGCTGGGGCCAGGGAGCCATGCCAGCCCTTCCCGGGTGGCTCCCCTCCCGCCGGGATGCGAAAAGCTGGGAAAAGGGTGCCAGGAATGGAAATCCCCGGGGAGGTAGCCGTCATGGGGATGGGAGGGTTTTCCCTCCGCAGTGCCCTGGAATAGCAGGAATCCTGTCCTAGAAATGCCCATCAGGGCAGCAGCACTCACAGTGGGCCTGGGCCAGCTGGGGATGGAGATAGACAGCACTGCTGCTCGGTGCTGACGCAGGATAAATGGGCACCCAGCAGCTGAGGATGGGCTGGCGCTAAAAATGAGGAGGATGGGTGTCCCGTGGGAGCAGGTGGCTCCAGCCACCCCACTGCCTTTGGGACTGGGGGTCATCCAGGATGGGCTTGGTGACACTGTGACACTGCCAGTGGTGCTGGCACCATGGTGGATGGGAAGCAGTGCCATTTGCCCCCTGTCCTTGCCCAGCTCACCCCGCTGGGGCAGGTCCCGCTTGTCCCCTTCCCCGGTGTTGGCCCCGGCGAGGTGGCTGTCAGTGTGAAGCCACAGCCAGGTAGCCCAAGGGGCGCGCGGTGGCTGTGCCGTGCCGTGCCGTGCCGTGCCACGCAGCGAGGCCTGCCGAGGCGGCTGGAGCAGGTGGATTACCGCCACCTTCCTTTCCCCAGGCTCCTTCCCGGAGAAGTTTTCCTGATGATCTCATTGGATGCACATTCTAAATTGTTTGGTTGATTGTTTCATCATCGGAGGTCAATTAAAGAGAAGGCAAGTTCCTGTCGCCCCACTCTGAACCCCTTCGCTGCCAGAGCCCCAGAACAAAGGGAGGAATTGGGCTTGGGCTCGGCCAGCTTGGATTCCCATTTGATTATTTCCAACAAGGGAGCGAATCTATTTTGGAGACAGTAGTCCCAGGGGATGAGCTCACCAGCACAGTACATGAGCAGGGTTAGGGAAAAAAGAAATAATAATACAGCCTTTTGTAATGTGTTGCAAACCTATTTACTACCAGGGAGGCCGGGTAATTAAATGCCACTTCCTGAAGCAGAATGAAGCAGCTTTATGTAATGCTGGTGCAAACGGGTTTGCTCCCGACATGGGGCTGCTGCTGCTCCTGCCGGACGCTGCCGCGTGTCGCGGGTGGGAGGATGCACTTTCGCAGGCTGCGTGTGTGCGACTGCACCGCGGCATCTCCGTGCGTGGCCAGCTACGAGCCGGGGCTGGCATCCCGTGCCGGAGCGAGTGGCCTCGGTGCAGCGTGTGTCCCAGGGAGCAGGACGGCGGCGGGGCGGCTTTTCCGTGCAATGCTCTACGGGGTGTGATTTACAGCAGCGAGGTGGCTGCGGGCAGATAGCTGCACAGGAGGAATGACAAAAACACATGTCCTGGAAAACAGCTTCCAGACAGAGCAGGACATCTCCCCGGCTCCCTGCTTGTCCTGCGGTCCCCTGGGCTGTCCTCTGCTGCCTCACACCAGGGCTGTGTCCCCATGGGTGGCAGTGACTCATGGCACAGCCCGTTCACTCAGCCCCACGCCACAGCTCCCATCGGAAAGTTGTTCCCCCGCTGGGGCGGCAGTGCCCCATGTACCGTGGCCACACCAGAGCCCAGCCTCTGGGGCCAGCCGGGCTTTCTTTGGGCTGGGAAACAGCATGGACCTGCATGGAGCAGGGCTGAAAGGCGCTGAGCTCAGCACCTGCACTTTCCCTGCCTCTCTGCACAGGCAAGGGAGGTTTTCCCCACCTGCTGAGAGTCCCCGGGTTCACTGGAGTCTGAATACCTTAGAGTATCACTGGGAAGGAGGGATGGAGGCTGCTCGGAAAAGAGTGGTGGAGATTTTTACCTGGATTATTTGAAACTTTTGTAGTCGAATTGCTCATGCATGATGTACAGCTATTAATCCACAGCACATGAGAGAAGGGCTCTAACACGTACATCCCCTGTGCTGTGCCGCCGTACCACGATGCCCACTGCGAAACTCCCTGTGCATCCTGCTGGCACTACATGTTGGGGCTTTTTTCTTTAAAGATGAAACCCAGAGGTGTCGAGAAAAACCTCCTGTGTTCCTCCCAGCCTCCCCTGTTGCTCACAAGGAACCAGAAGACAGCAATTCCTCCTTATACCCCCTGGAGCTGCTGGGGTGGCACAGGTCTTCTCCAGCGCTGTTGTAGGCGGCAGCGAAAGTGAACGGCTCCCCCGGCCGTGGTGCTGGCCCGGCAGCCCTGGCTGGGGCTGGGGTGGCTCGCTGGGCCAGGGGGCAGGATGCGGCCCTGGGCTGGCACGTGAGCGCACGCGTTCGCACGTGAGGCCACTGCTGCGAGGGCTGGCCGGGCGCCTCGAGCATGTCACGCTGACGATGGAGGCTGCGGCTCACGTTATGGGCTGGGACATCTCTTGGCACTGGGTGTGATGTCCCCTCCGAGCGGGGGGATGCCCTGTCCATCGCTGTGCTGGACCCTGTGGCTCTGTGCAGAGCCTGGTGCTTCCAGCTTTCCTGTACCAGTGAAAGTTAAGCAGTGGAGGAAAAACGTTGCTGTATGTTATAGAGGAAGAGAGGTAAAAAGGGCAGGAAATTTGCACCATGTCCATTTCCCCTTGGCCCCTGGCCGCTGCTCATTCCGGATTCGGGATTTGCGTAGGCAGAGTTAAAAATAACAGGGGTATATAAAGAAGGACGGGGAGGGCTGCGTTGGCCCCGCAGCCGCCAGGGCACAGCCAGAGATCAAAGCAGGATGCGGTCCAGGCGGCACAGTGGGGCCGGGAGTGCGTGCGGGGTCTGGGGGTACTGCAGTGCCGCCGAGCCACCACGCCGGGGGTCGGGGTGCCCAGCTCTGCCAGCTCGGCAGCCTCTCTGGGCGGGCAGCTGGGGAGCACCCATGGGAGACGGGGCCGTGTATGTTCCTGTAGGCACAGACGTCACCCCTGAGCCCTGTCCCTCCGAAGGGTTTACTCCACGGCGACATTCACCAGGAGAGACCTGACCTGGTTCCCCCAACTGAAGCACTGCGCGGGGAGCCTAGCTGAGGCCCCCAGCCAGAGCACCCCATCCCGGAGCTGAGCTCCCTGCCTCCCAAACCCCCAGCAGCCCCGGTCCTCGGCCGTGCATCCCGGCGCTCCCCAGGCCCGGGACAGGCAGGGCGGACACAGCAGCTCACTCGGCCGGTGCAAACGAATCTGCCCTCTGTGCCCTGATAACATTGTGTTTGTTGCAGAGCGGGAAGAGCCTGCCAGCACACGATAAGAGCAGATGACTTTACTCTGGACCCGCTCCGGATTGAATTATGCTTTAATTTCATTTTCGGTTCCTCTTTTCTATTCAGGAGGGGAAGGGGGCTTGGGGGGTGCGGGCAGGTCTGGGGGCTCCCAGACCCTTCTCCAGGCAGGCCAGCCCTGCGCAGAGGGGAGGACAGAGTAAAATCCAGACAGATCCACTTTCTGTTCTCAGGCACCTAATCCCAGAGCATCACAGCACCCCAGGGTGTCGTGCTGTGTGGATCTCCACAGCATCTCCCCGTAGGGTCCCAAGCAGAGCTTCTGAAGCTCAGGTTTTGCCTCCCACTGAAGCAGAAGATCTGTGGGACTCATGGCCAGTGTTGGAAGGGCTCTGTGGTTCCCACGGGAGAGGGGGCACCAGAGATGCCCTGAAGGGGAGTCCCCGCGTTCCTCCAGGCCCCCAGCTCCAGCTGACGGAGTACAGGGTGGGACGCAGTGAGAGTGTTTTTCAGATCCCAGGGTTTAGTGGGGTAAGGGACCCCTCTGGGTCTTCTGGGGACCCCGCCAGGCAATCTGGGCACTGATGCCATCTCCAGCAGTGCCACGGGGCATCACCCCCCCCCCCCGCCCGCCCCACGTGTGCTGTGTGCCGTGGGGAGGGGGTGTCGCAGTGCCGTGGCAGCGCTGGCAGGGCTGCCGACGCTTTCGGCTTGATGGAGCCACCTCCAGCACACCACGCTGGGCACAGCACGCTCCTCTACTGCCAGATGCACCAAGAGCAGGGATAACCATTAACCCTTTCCTCTTTGGCCATCACCTGGGCGGGTGGCCCTTCCCACCCTCTGTTTGCTCTCCTGCTGGGACGCTGTTTGTTCTCCCGGGATGCCAGCGACTTTACAGCCTGCTGTAGTGGCACAGGAGATAATCCGCGTTTCCTGAACGGGCTTCTGTCAACAGCGGGCTGTACACGCACCGGCTGCTCCTGCTTACCTCCTTCTTGGCTTGGAGGAGGCTCCTGCAGCAGAGGGGCCGGCACAGCTGTGGCAGGGACCCCCCCGTGCTCACCCCACGGCTCACAGCAGGCAAACCCCTCCTGTGCCACCCTCCCCGGCTCCCTGCCCCGTCAGCGCTGGCAGCGCTTGCGTTGGTGTGGCGCCTGCGGTGGTGCTGCTCCCCTCCGCGCCAGCCCTTCCACATGGTATCAGTAATAAGAGTTTACTGGGGAATATCCCACATTTGCAAGAAATATTGACTGTAAAAATGAACGCAATCTGCTGGCAACGCCTCTCTTAAAATAAGCCAGTGCTGCACAGGTTCAGACGCCAAAACTGCCTGGAAAAGGGGAAAACCAAGTGGAATTAGTGTTTGTCTCCTGTGGCATCTGCTCTCACTTATCTATACAAGTTTGGGGCAGGAACTGCCTTGCTATTAATTATTATTTGGCTCAGAAACAAATAATGGGATTAACCAGTGACTTAAATAAGCTACTCTGGGGGCCAGGCTAAAAGGGATTTTGAGTGATGCCCACATGCTTCTCTGCTACTTCGGAGGTGATTTTTTTCTGAGGAAGAACTTTGTAGCCCGTGTGTTTCGACCTGCCAGGTGGCATTAATAAACCCGCTCCCTTGCCGGCAGCCGGGCATGCGGGGCCCAGGCAGCAACCCAGCGTGTGCTCTGGAAACCAGGGCAGGGATTCTTGGTAAAAGGGGGAAGATTTGAATCGTTGTTGTTCCACTGGATTACTGAAATAATTTATTGCAATGCTCCACCCTTATAATTAAAGCGCGGTGATGAAAGCAACTGGTAGAGTAGCTTTGGTTCCAGAAGCGGCGTGTGCGTGTGTGTGCGCGCACCTCACCTTTGCTGTTTATATTTGGTTTTTTATATTGACTCCTCACTTCTGAACAGCGCAGGCAGCAGCCCCAGTTCTTGGAAAGGTATCTGGGGATGGAAAGCCCCAGAAAGCAGGGAGACAGGCTCTGGGAGATAAGGGCTATTGCTTCTTGACAAGAGCAACAGTAGCAGGGCCATTCCTGGTACTGGCTGGATGGGGGCCAAGCGGAGAAGGTCTCGCTATGAGCTGGACAGGGTGGCAGAGACCCCCTGGGGAGGTCTGCCCAGCGCCCCAGGTCTCTGTGCCTTGTCCTGACTCACGGGTACGGAATGGGGTACCTGGGTGTCTCCTGTGAGGTGGGACATCCCGGCCTCCTCATGTCCCCCACCGTGGGAAGCCCTTGGGTGGACAGCAGCGTCGCGAGGGCTCTGTGGGGCGGGCAGGGTCAGCCGGCTGGCCCGTACCCCCCATGGCAGAGCAGTGAGAGTCTCGGCTGTGGTGCCAGTCCCCAGGCAGGGCAGACAAACGTCCCACAGGGGCTGTGGGGCGAGATGAGGCGATGCAGGCAGGGTGCCAGCCCCCTCGGCAGGGTCTCTGGGTCAGTTATCTCAGCTCGCACACGCACGCTGTGCGCAGCCAGATGGGAGCTGGTGCGCTCTGGGCTGCTGATTGCCCCACCGATGGCACCGGCGTGGGGGGACGCGGCCTCACGGGCTCTGTTACATGAAACCAGTGGTGTGGGGGCACTGGGGCTCAGCCACTCCGGCCCAGCGCCCGTTGCGATGGCACCTTTGCTCGCCGACTTGCTTGGCAGCCCCCATGGCAAAGGCTGTGCCTGGCTCCCCCGGCACGGCGTGCTCTCAGCAGCAACCCCACACCAGACCTCCCCGGCACGCTCCTGCTGGCGTCCACACGCGCTGGCACACGACACGGCCATTGCCCCTGCCCCACGCAGGGCAGGGTGCCGGGGAACCCCCCCACTCTGCGATCTACAGGTCCTCCTCCTCCCGCTCGCGGCACGGGGCTAAGCGCCGGGGCGCCGCTAGCCCCACTCACGTCGTGGGGACGAGCAGGAGGGACCCCGGGTTTATTTGCAACCCACACCGCGCCCCTTTTCCCGCCATGGGGCAGGGCACGGCGACCCCCGCCACGCTGCCCCCCCCCAGCCCAGCCCCGCAGGCAGGCGGGGCGCCGCCCCCCCCCCCCAGTCCCGCCGGGGGAGCCCCGTGGGGAGGGGGCGTGGCTCTGGCGATTGGAGAGCCAATGAGAGGCGCCGGCGGTGAATATCAATGTACCTCGGGCCAATAGGGGCGCAGCCATGCTGTTAACAGCTTAGCGGCGCGGGGCGGCGCAGAGCAGCGCTGCCGCCGCCGCCGCGGGGAGCGGAGCGGAGCGGTGCCGGGCTCCGCGCTCCCCGCCCCCCCCCAACCCCCCCCCCCAGCCCCGGTTCCCCCTCCCCGGCCCGCCATGGCGGCGGCCGTGGACGAGAGCACCCTGCCCTCCATCTCTACTTTCGCCAACCTGTTGCCGTTAGAGGAGCGGCCCGCCGACATGCTCCACGTAAGCGGCGGGCACCGGGGAGGGGGCGGCTGGGGGGGGGTTGGGGGTACGGGCAGAGCCTCCCAGGCTGGGGCTTAGCCCGGCTTGGGGGGGGGGGGGGGTGGCCCTTCTCCCGCCGCCGTCGGAGGGCGCCCCGGGGGCAGCGCAGCCGGAGCGGTGCCGACCCGTCGGACGGGTTGGGGGGAGCTGCCGCCCCGAGCGGTGGGCGCTGCCGCAACCGTCGCCCCGCCGGTCCTGACGCCCCTCTTTCCCGCAGAGGATGCTGCAGCAGGACGGCTCCGCCGTCAAGCGGGAGGAGGACGACTTGGGAAAGTTCGTGGACTTGGACTTCATCCTGGCGCACACCAGCAGCGGCGGGCAGGGGCCGCCCGGCCCCGGCCCCAACTACCCCCTGCCCGAGACCCCCGAGAGCTGCGGCACCACCTACGACAGCGACGGCTCCTACCCCACGCCGGGCAAGTTCCCGGCGCCTTACCCCGAGGGCCAGGGCCACAGCTACGTGGCCGAGCTGCTCACCCCGGACCTGCCCGGCCACTGCGACCTACAACGGAGGGAGTACACGGAGCTGCGGGTTCCCGGCGGCCCCCCGCCCCACCACCCCCATCACCACCCGCCCCTGCACCCGGCCCTGGCCCGCCCGCTGCCCCTGGACCCCGCTCAGCCCTTCGGGCCCCGCATCAAGAAGGAGCACCCGGAGGAGCGCGCCTGCATGCTGGGGCTGCCCGCCGCCGAGTACCTGGGGCCGGGCGGTGGCGAGCACAAGCCACGCGTGGCGCCGGGACCGGTGCCGCCGCAGCCTTACCCGGGCTTCGTCCACGGTCGCCTGGGGCCCCCCGAGGAGCCTCTGCCCGGCGCCGACCCCCACCTCCTGGCCGACCTGCCGCCCCACTACGCCGTGGCCCCGCACCGCTACGCGCCCCACTTCGCGCCGCAGCCGCCGCAGTTTCATGGACACTTCAGTGTTTTCAGGGAGCCCCTGAAGGGGCCGGGGCCGGGCCCGTCCGGGCTGCCCGGGCTGCTCGTCACGCCGCCCAACTCCCCGGTGCTGGAGTACTTCCCGGCCGGGGCCCCCCCCGAGGACTGCAAGCCCAAGCGCGGCCGCCGTTCGTGGGCGCGCAAGCGGACGGCCACGCACAACTGTGAATACCCGGGCTGCGGCAAGACCTACACCAAGAGTTCCCACCTCAAGGCGCACATGCGAACCCACACGGGTAAGGGCGCGACGGGGTGGGGGGTGGGGTGGGCGGCCACGCGGGGGGAATGTGCTAGGGGGTCCCGGGTGGGGTGACCGGGGCACATGGTGAGACCCGCGGGCCCGCTCTGGCATGGTTCCCGGGGATGTGGAGGGGCGGTGGGGAAGTTAGCACCGGGGAGTGTGCAGAGAAAGACCCCTGTGGTCAGTCCGGGGGTGCACAGAGGGTTCCCGTGGTGGTGCCGGGTGGGGGCACCCAGAGGGACCCCGCAGCCGGCACGGGGCTGCAAGGAGGGGTCCTGTGTGGAGGGCCAGGGGGCAAGTGGGGATATCCCCGGGTGTGTTCAGAAGGACCCCCGAGGTGGGGCCGGGGAGGGGCAGATGGGGACCAAGTGACACAGCAAGACCTGCCCCAGTCTCAGGGCCCAGGGGTGCCTGAAGGAGCAGGGTGTGGGGGCACACGGAGGAGCCCCCTAACTGGGCTGGGAGTAAGTGGAGGGGGAAGACAAACTGGGGGTGTATGGTGAGACCCCTGGCAGAGCTGGGCTGGGCCACGTGGCGTAGCCCCACAGCAGGGATGGGCAGGGAAGCACCCACAGTTTGGAGTGGGGTAGGGGCACATAGAGGGATGCTGTAGTTGGGCAGGGGTGCCCAGAGGACAGGCCCCATGCGGGGAACATGGGATGGCAGAGCGCACGGGGAAGGGCAGGAAGATAGGGGACAAAAGGAAAACTGGATCAAACAGGTGCTCAGGGGATGAGTACACAGCGGGGATCCCCGCTCCTAAGGGTGGTGGGCAGGGGAGCACTGGGGTGAAGGCATAGGGAGGACGGGGACCTCCAAGCCCACTGACACCCCCTCTCCTCTGCAGGCGAGAAGCCCTACCACTGCACCTGGGAAGGCTGTGGCTGGAAATTTGCCCGTTCCGATGAGCTGACCCGCCACTACCGCAAGCACACGGGGCACCGGCCCTTCCAGTGCCACCTCTGCGAGCGGGCTTTCTCCCGCTCTGACCACCTTGCCCTCCACATGAAGCGGCACATGTGAGCGCCAGGCCACGGCTGGACTTGGTGTCCCCGGAGCCAGCTCATGGTGTAAATAGCGTCAGGTCGGGGGATGGCACTGGGGAGCAGCCTGGCCACCCAGCCTTCTCCGCTTGTAGTTGATAACTAGTTTTCTCCTCCTGCCCCTCCTGTGAGAGCTGGGCCCAGCCGAGTGGTGGGGAAGGGCTGCTTTGGGGTGTAGATGGGGAGCAAAGCTGCAAGAAGTGTCTCCAGCCCCTGCCTAGGCATCACCACTCAGCTCCCTGTGCCTGGAGGGTCCCCCCAGCCAGGCATCTGGTGAGTGGGGGGGGGGGCTGGTGCAGCAGGGATCTGTCCCCGGAGCTCCTGGCTTGTATCAGCTTAACCCTCTCCCCCCAAATCCTTGCACCCCCCTGGCTCCGGAGACTGTGGTGTTTGACTCTGGCCAGGTTTTGGCTGGAGACCTGTACCTGCTGGGTGCGTTGGTTGTGGCACTGGGAAGTGGGTTGCTGGTCTTCTCGGTTGTGGCCATCAGAACAAACCTCCCAACCCAAAAGCCCAGAGTGGACAGGGCGAGGGTGGGATCTGACTGTGGCTCGTGGCTATAAAGGTTTGCAGGGGTTGGCAGCGCAGTGTCACCTTGCACAGAGAGCAGGGACGCTCCCACTGCCAGCTTGGGACCCTGCTGGGCTATCCAGTCCTGGCTATTCCCACAGTTTTCTGCTCAGAAGCCTAAAATGGCTCTCTTGGCTCCAATCTGCTTTAACTTGTCTTGTTCTTCCCCTCAGGATGACACCAGGTACTGCTGCAGCTGCCTTCCCCATGCTGCTTTTTTAAATTTAGTGTGTAAAGGACAGTGAGTCCAGCTATGAATGCCCAGGTCTCTGCTATACTTGAAACTTTCTTAGAGGGAAAAAGAGAAAGCTCAAAGGAAAATGAGTCTTTTTATGTGCAGCTTCTGCAAAGCAAGTTGTAAATTAAACAAAGCAGTAATATATAATGTTTCTGTTTTTTTAATATATTTTTTTTCTTCCAGCTGGGAACACAGATGAGTCTCGGCTTTGGGAAGTGCACTGTTCCCGTCTGTGTATATTGTTAATTAACATTTCTCTGCTTGGGCACGTTAGGTCTCTCGCACTCTGAAATGTTACTTTTCTTTATATGCAAACTGTTGAAATATTGTGATCTGCTGTATAATAAATAAACAAGATGTAAACATGAAAGAGCCAGGAGAGTTTACTTTAAAGCTTTCTTCTAAGAGGAGAGGGTGAGGCTGGGCTTGCTTGTCAGTAAATATTTACATCGATGTTCATTTCTGCTTAAGTTAGCTGCGGAGGATCGATGGGGAACGCCCAAGCCTCGGCATCCGAGCAGCATCTCCTGTGCAACAGCTCTTGAGTCACCCCACTTCCCTGTGCCTCAGTTTCCCTAATCTGCAGATGGGGCAATTGCGGCACCGGGATGGCGTGACTGGTCCTGCGGTGAGTCATCCCCGAGGGGAATGGCAGCCGAAACCATACCAGGAGCCTTGCTGGTCCCATCTTCTTCCCGTGTGGTCCTGTCCCGCTGTCCCCTGCAGCAGGAGCTCTGTGGCACCAGCCCTGTGGTCACAACTGGGAGGTCGGTGGCAGCCGCTCAGTCCCGTGTGCTGTCCCTGCTGTCTTCCCAGGGGTGGCCCAGCAGCTTGGCCGGGTTCAGGTGCTGAGGTTTCCCTGCGTTAATAGGTGGTGACTCAGCACAACCGTGCTGGCAGGTCCCGAGTTCAGCAAGCAGGTCTGGCTCCATCCCTCCCTCCCTCCCACGGCTGATTACCCGTGATGCACGCATCCCTCTGAAGGCTGGGGCTTGTCCAGACCTGACACCATGCTGGCAGTGCAGGGAGCGCGCTGTACGGGCTGTGCGGTGCCCTGGCCCAGGCTGGTGGTGGCTTTATCCTCCTGTGCTCGCCGCAGTGACCTCCGGCAGCCAGCCAGGGCTGGGGGATGCCCTGGGGCTCCTCACCCCGCAAACGGAAATGGGATGTAGCTCAGCTGCCAGCATAGGCTGGGCTGATCCCGCTCCTTTCTTATTTCCTGCTTGCAGCTTTGGAGAGTTGAGTTGGAAAAAGAGATGGGAATGACAGAGCGGGGCTGATGTTGTCTTGAGGGGTGGCTAGTGTTTTGGGGTTGGGCTCAGTGGCCTGGGGCCAACACCCAGCCTTGGGGTCTGCCCTGAGCAGGTACAAAAGCGTGGGTGTCTCCAGGCAGGGTGACAGCAGCTTGAGATGTTTTGTTCTGCCTGCAAGTCCTGGGCATGGCACCATGGGACTGCATCCACAGGTGTCACAGATTCGCCAGACTCAATCACTTGTCCTTTCCACAGCTGCCTCCACCCTCTGCTTGCCCCACTTTCTGAGATGCCTGCCTGGGGGAGGCTGTGCTGGGACACAAGTGACCTGTGATAGGGTCCTGGGGGCGACTTGCTCCTGGGACCCCCAGTATCTGAGGGTGAGGGTCCAATGCTGGTGGGGTGGCCAGAGCAAAACTTCTGCCGCTTCCTCAGAGACTTGTTCAAAATGTCACATGGAGGGAGAGGGAAAGGTGTGGGCTGTTTGAATTAGCGATGAGTCAGGCTGGCAAAGCCAGATGGGGAGAGAGTGCGTGCCTGCGTGTTTGTGTGCGTATAAGTAATCTCTGGCTTTGTGTTTTTATTATGATTATTATTTTTATTTCCAGGGGAACGATGAATTTCTCCAACCATCCCGTCCCACTGGAAAGGCTGGCTCTACTGTCCTGTTCTCCCTAAGCATCCTGGGAGCCAGAGTGACGGTCCGCGGCTGTTTTGAGGTTCAGCTCTGAGATCAGAGCACAAACCAGTTCTTCCTCGCCTTTCATCATCGCTGCATCAGGGCGGGAGCGAGGTCCGGCTCTGCTGCCGCTGCCTTACATGGAGGCGAGAGCAGGGGAAGGTGCTTTGGCTCCTTCTCTGGGCAGAGCTGCTCCAGGTTTGCTCCCGCAGGCCTGGGGCAAGGCACTCCTTTGGGCACACGATGGGGCATGGCGGTCGCATGGACCGGCAGGGCTGGGAACCTCACCTGGGCAAGGAGCGGTTGTAGTGGAAAAGGCAATTATGGTTAATTTGTTGTTAATAAAAAACACCCTCTTCCAATTGCCTGGGCCAAGACACACTCTCAGTTGGAGGAGGGAGCCCAGTCCTGTCCCCAGCAAAACCTGCCCTGCAAAGCCATGAGGGCAGCAAGAAACCCTCGGCAGCACTGAGGAAGGCAGGGCTGGGGTGTAATCCCTGCCTGCGGTCTGTGCGCTTGCGGTCAGCTGGAAAGCCCTTTGGCCTGGCCTTGTAGAGGCACATGGGGACCCAAAATGCACCAGTCAACCGAGTGGGACCCTGCTTTGCAGGAAAAGTGGCACTAGCACTGTGTCCGGTGCCATGGCTGTGCTGGAGAGGGGAGGAGGATGCTCTGGAAAATCCAGGCTGGTGCCTGAAGGGCTGATTTACCCACATACAACACCTGGGTCTGTGGCTGGTACAGCCTGGGGCAGCTCCTGGTGTCCTGGATCACACGCTGGGCTGCTGTGGGGTCGGTGCAGAGGGAAAGCTGGCTGGCAGGGCACTGCCACAATGCCCACGCCACCATGCCCACATTGGGGGCCACGCAGACCCTGCTCTGGACCGTATCTTCCCTCCACCAACCTGGCCTTCCTTTCCCTCCTTGGTTACCTCCTGGCAAAATGGCCCCTGGGAGCTGTGGTGGTGGGTGATGCCGAGGTCCCTGACTACCCCCTGAAAACCTTAAGGCACAACCCTGAGGTTTTGGGGTGCAGCCCAGCTGGCGCAGTGGGGAGGCAAGCAGGGAAGAGAAGGAGTGAGGCATGGAGAAACACCTCCCAGCAGAGGGGTGAGTCATGGCCACAGCGTGGCCTGGCACCCTGCAGTCACCTGCCAGCAGGAGCGGGGCCCTGGGGGTGTCGTAGCTGGAGGAGGGGCAAAAGAGCAAATCGGGTGGGTTTCTGTCCTCTGGGGATGACCCAGCTCATGGGGGTTCCCTGTGCTGCATCTAACAAGCCCCACAGAGCTGGCCCAGGATTGCGGGGCTGTGGGGAGAAGGGGCTTGCAGCTCTGGGAGGGCTTGATCCTGGAGTTGCTGCAGTCTACTGGGACAGCATGGAGCTGGAGAGGGAACAAGTGTGCTGGAGGTGGGACACAGCCTGGGGGCTCTGGGGTGGGAGGGATGGTTTGGGTATGCTTGGATGGGCTGACAAAGACCTTTTCTCGACACAAGGCAAGCTTGGGTCCCCACGGCCAAGGTGTCCCTGCTGAAGGATGCTCCCAGGGAGGGTGTCGCCCTCCCCAGCGGGGCAGTGGAAAGTGTCCCATCCCTGCCATGAGGGGAAGGTCCAGCAGCCTGCCCCCGTGTCCCCACTGCTCGGGGTGGGCCCAGGCGCTGTGATAACGGGGCTGTGGCTGTCACCGCACCTTGAGGAAACATTTGGCTTCAGGCACCTGAACCCACGGTGGAGTGATAACTCCCTGGTGCACTCGCCCTAACTGGACCCACACCTGGTGCTATCGTGCCTTAGTCATACACCGAGAGTTTTTCTACTGCTGGGCCCCAGATAACCTCCTCCCGCCCCACTGGCCGCAGTGTTTGCACTTGTCCTCCTCCGCTGGTGCCAGGCCGGGAGACACACACACCTTGAGCCCTGGGCTGTGGAGGCACGCACACCTCTGGCCTGGGGCCACCATTGGCCATGCCTGGCAGCCAGAGCACGGGCAAAGGGCACAAAGCACATCTTTTTCCCCATGACACTGCGGTGGGTGGGCAGCTGGCCTGGAGGGGGGCAGCGCTGCTTTCCTGCCAGGGCTAAATGTGGAGGGACATCCTTCCCCGAGCTGCTGGGTGGCAGTGAGGTCACCCAGGCTTGGTAGCCTGTACCCACAGGATGGCAGGAGGTGGGTGATGGGGTTGCAGTGACAGGAGAGTGATGCTGGCTGTTGCTGTCCCCCAACCAAAGCCCGGGCGTGCAGGAACACTGGGCTCCCTGGCATTGCTGGCTTTCCCTGAGCTGCTGCATTCCTTGGGCTCTCCCTGTGCCCTGGCTAGGCAGGACCCCAGTGCTCTGGGGAGGTGACAGATCTGGGCACGTGTCCCCGTGTGGGACTCTCAAGGACAGACCAGATATGTGTGGGCTGACCAAGGTGTCCAGCTGCGTCGCTTTGCTCTTTGAAGGCTGTGCAAGCTCTGGGGTGCAGCAGCTGCTGCCCAAAAAACGACATCTCTGTGTCCCTTTGAAGGCAGTGCTAATTGCTCCACTACTGATCAGGTTAGCAGAAGCACCCAGCTAATGTGTTTTGATTGCAAGTCCATACAACTCCAGGTGGGACACAGCCCCACAGCGACACCCATGCTCACAGAGGTGGCGGGGAGGCAGGCTGTGAATAACACAGCCCAGCTGCCCACAATTTCCACCTTTTATGAGGTTAAAAAGCTGTTACCCTGGGCGGAGGAGCTCAACACGTGCTGTGGACTTTGTTGAAGAGCAATTGGTCAGCCTTCACTGGGACGGAGGAGCGTGGGCTGAGTCCTGCTGGAAGCTGGGCAGGTCAGGCCTAAGAGTGGGGGATATAATCAAAACTCAAGGACAATGAATGGCCACCTGCCTCTGGATTTTATTTTGGGACTGGTCATGTTTTCTCTAAGTACCATTTAACAACATGAACAGACTGTGAACGATCTGCCAGCGAGGGGCAAAAAGAGAGGGCCTCTTTCTCTGGTCTTACAAAGTTTCGCTGGAGCAGCAGGGCCAGGCTTGCCAGGCTGGCAGAGCAGGGCTGAGACTGCAAAGGCAGCACTGGGAAAGCCCTGTCTCCCTCTGCAGACCCACCCTGGGGGAGCACAGACCCCACCTCCAGGCCAGCCACAGCAAGGGAGCAAGGAAAGTGCTAGAAATGGTTAAGGAATGGCCACATGTGCTGCTGGGAGGAGGTCTCAGGTGGATGTGGCAGAGCTGTGAGCAAATGGGCAGGACAGGAAAATCTCAGGATCAGCTCTGTCCTTGTGGGAGGAAGAGCCAAGATGCTAAAAGCCATCCCTGGTAGCGTGGGAGGGGGCAGAAAAGGAGTTCAATAATTCCTGCGGACAAGAGATGACTCTCTGTGGGTGTCACTAGTTCCCGTTGGGGCACACTGGTACTGGTTGGGCCCTTGTGTGGAGGCGACGTGCCAGTCCCCATGGGAAGGGATTGCCAGGGGGATGGGAACAGCGGCAACTCCATCACAGCCTGGCTGGAGTGCCCGAGTCACCCTGGCACAGGAGGCTGCAGGTCACCTCGGGGCTGCTGCACAGGTGATCTTTTCAGGGACACCCCTTCTCCTGGGCTATCGGAGGTGGCTGGCTGATCCCTATGGATCTCTGTGCCCCATGCTGAAACCTTCTGCTTCGGACAAACCTCTGCCAGTCAACCTTGCTCCTGCCTTGATGCAGCAGGAAGGCGATTTCTCCAAGTCCCTCCTGGCCCCACACTGCCGTTTCCTTCCCCATTCCCCCCTCTCACAAGGAAGAGGAAACGGGACAGTCCTATTAATAAAACTTTCACTCCTAGCTGGCTGCGGCCTCGGGTAAGCGCTGCAGCTTGGGAGCGCTTCAGGAGGGTTTTCTTGCCAAGCACGAAGACGGGGAGCGTACGCTTTGTAAAACGAAACCGGGACAGGCAGCCACAGGGTGCAGCGCCCGCCTGGCTTGCAGCCACTTGGCACGGCCGGCCGCGGGCGGGGAGAGCAGGCGGGCGCTGCAGCACCCAGCGAGGAGACCGGGAACCTCCTCACGAGCTCTGCGGGGAACCGGGGCAGCCCCGAGCCCGCCGGGAGGGCTGGCCGCTGGCCCGGGCTGCCCGCTGCCACCGTGCGGGGCGGGCGGTGGGGCGTGGGCGCGGCGCCCCCAGCCCAGGCAGAGCCCAGCGCCCCACGGCGAACGGGCAGCCCTGCCCCGTCGCCTCGGGCGACTGGGGCGCGAGCTCCCTGGAAATCCCTGCGGCCCCCCGCTCCCGCAGACCACGGGCTCGGAGACACCCGCCGGGTGCTGCCGCCTCCTGGCCCGGGAGCGAGTCCCGCCTGCAGCGGGCTCTCCGCCCGGAGCGGGGAAAGGCGCACACCGGCCCCGAGCGCTGCCGCCGAGGCTCCGGGGCAGGCGGACACGGCGAGCCCGGCGCGGCTGCGACCTGCCGGGAGAGGGGCGCGAACCCGCGACCTCACGCAAACCGGGCGCGACCCGGGGCCGCACCCCTTATACCACCGCCCCGCCCCCCCCCCCCCCCCCCCCGTGGTGCGTCCCCCAAAGGGCTCCGTGCACTTCCGGGCGCCCCTTGGCGGGAACGGAAGTGCCGCTGCCCGGGTCGTTGTGTTGGTCGCACCGTCCCGGTGGCTGCGGAGCCGGCGCCGGTGGGTGAGCGCGGGAGCGGCGGGGATTCGGGGCTGCCGTGGCCCCACGGCCGCGCCTCGCTCCTGCCGCTCTCCCGAGGGCTTCCCGACGCTCCGGGACACGGGCTCGGCGTGCGTGGCCCCCGGGAGCGGCCGGGTGCAAGGCCCCGTTGTTGGGCCTGGGAGGGGGGGGGGGATGGGAAGGCGGCTGAGGGGTGAGGGGTGTGTGTGTGTGTATATATAGATATACGCGCGCGCCTGTATGTATATAGATATAGGTGTGTATAATATATATATAGGCATGCAGATATGCGTGTTTGTGCGTGTATGGGGTAGCCCCCGCGGGAGGTGCGCGTTAACCCCCGGCCCCCTGGTTTCCCCCCAACCCAGAGCTGGAGGGGACGGACAGGACGGCGGCGGAGAAGGCCCCAGCGGGCAGGCGGAGAGATGGCGACGGGCGCAGACGTGCGGGACATCCTGGAGCTGGGTGGCGTAGAGTCGGAGAACACGGGCACCATCAACAAAAAGGATATCATCAACTCGGATAAGGTGAAAACTGTGATGCCCCGAGGGGCTGCTGCTTGTTTTCTAGTCACTGCCTGACCTTGCGCGTAGTGTCTGGGGTGAATATTGGAAAAAAAAAATTGAAATAAAGTATGTTCCTACTATAGTCCGTTTGTTTTCAGGCTTCCTGGGAGTATCTGGAAATGCCTGGAGGGCCCCACTCCTGGGTTCCTGGTGTTCTTAGTTAACGGTGCTGAGGCATTTGGGGCAGTATTTAAGCTGGAGCTGTGCAAGTGGTGCCCTGGTGAGCTGGGCCTCCCCCAGGACATTTTCAGCTGTTTCCAAAATTACCATTTTGTGGAGTAAGTGTGAAGTGTGTTTACTATCTAGCCCTCAAGCAGATGGAAATAATATAACACAGGCCTATTTTAGAAGAAAAAAAAATGTTGTCTGACTTGATTGAACAGTATATGTCTTCAAACCATGGAAGCAGTCTCTGTGTGGGGAAGGTGTGTGGCTGGGGAACTGGGATGTGTTGCCTGTGGGAATGTGGGCAAGTTAGTAAGCTCTGTTAAGGATGTGTGCCGTCATGTGCTGTGTTTTGTGTGGTAATATGCTATGGTATGTTGTTGCTTTCTGTATTTTAAATTCGGGCAAGGTCTTGGCTGTCACGTGCTTTGCAAGGCATTGGGAAGGTCAATTCATGAGTAGTTTTGAGATGCGGAGGTGCTTGGAAATGAGCTGGGGGAGGTGAAATCCCTAGGAGCGTTCTGGTGAAAAGATGGTCTGATCTGAAGTAAAGCCTGTATATTTGTCTGGAAAATTAAAAAACAAACCAAACCCAAACATATGCAACCACCCCATTTCTGAAAGTGCTTCTTGCCTGTCTTTGCCTCCACTGAAATATTTGTCTCAGGAGAAGCTCAGTGGTTTTGTGACTGCCTTGCTGGGGATAGGACACATAGTATAATTGATGTAATGGAAAACTGATGAGTTTCAGTAATCTAGAGGTTGAAATGTTAAAATCACCAGGTATCAGCTGTGTTGGTGAATAATGTGTCCAGTGAGGTTGGCTGGATTCAGCCTGTGGTGCTGTGCCACTGAGTGCTCGGAGTTGCGAGTTATTTGATTTAGATGCATTTGTCTGTTAGTTAGCAGAGAGCTGAAGGAGTACTGGTGTCTGTCTGTCTCTCTTTTGGAGCAGAGAATAAGATGGGTTTCTCCTCAGATTTACTGTAATGGGAAGAGAGAGGAAGGGGAGGTGCAGTGAGAAGTTTCAGGAGGAGTGCAGGAGGTCGCTTGCGGCTGTGAGTGAAATGTTCTGTATTTCTACAAAGTACAGAAGCTAAATCAAGCCAAAGGTATAAGCCATTATCGCATGGAGAGCGCAAAATTGCTAATAGCAGTGCAGCACTTACTCAGGAAATAGATCTGTTCTCAATTAGAAAAGAAACAGATTGATGTCTTTAAATCACAAGAGAACCGTGAAGTACTTTCCAGTCCATTAGTGACTGAGAATGTTAAAATAAAAATTACTAGGCATAAAAACATTTAAATCAGCAGGACCAAGTAATTTGTTCTCAACTCCTAAAAGAGCTGGCTGAGCTGATCTCTGGCCTGCTGATATTAACTTTTAATAAATCTGGGAACTCTGGGGGAATTCCAGAAGCCTGTGTTCAAGCAGGGTGTGTGGTGACCTGCGTGTCACTGTCGCGGTTGGCTTTGCATTGCTCCTGGGCAAAGTGATGGACACGCTAGGAGAAAGGTGTTTGATTAGGAGTGAAAAGGTGCTAATATAATGAATGTCTGTCATGAAGTTTTATGTAAAGTAATTGTAGTTCAAGCCGATAGGTTGTTATTTTTTTAATGGGATTTTGAATTTGCTTGATAAAGGTGACTGTATGGATTTAATACAATTTATGATACAGTATTAATTTTATTACTGCAAAATATTCTGATTTAAAAGTTGGTAGCGATACGGTAATCAAGTACTTAAAAGTAGTGACATGGCTAGTGCTTATAAAGACGGTACAATTAGACCAAATACTCTGGACTACTCAGTAAACTTGGCCCACTTCAGTGTACCTTGCTAATGTGCCTGTTACTGTATCTACCTGAATCCAAAGCTGATTGCTCTATAAACTTGTATATGTGGTATGAGGTGGACTGTGTCTTAGAAACCACCAGTTCTGACAAGGTTTTAGGGGCCAGATTCGAGCTGTCTATACTGAATTCCTAGTATGAAGAAACTATGTTAAAGAAAATTCTTTGCTGCATAAATGGGAGAGTGGAGGCAGGAGTTGGGGTTTACTTTTGTAGGTGATACTGGTGTTGTGGTTTAGACAACTGGTGATTTTGATGTGGGGCTACTGCAAGGGCTTGATCACAACCGGTAAAAACTGAAGTTACTGTAGAACAAAGTGGCAAAAACTGAGAGGTTGGGAAGACATTTCTTACTATCTTCTCTAAAAGGTAGAGAATCGCTTAATTAAATGCATTAATACCTTCATGTGAGGGCAGTGCTTACTTAGTAAAAAAAGTCTTAGTGCACCAGCCCCTGAAAACTACAGCCAGATGTTCAACTTGGAATTTAAGTGTGTGTTATCAGCAACAGCAAGTGTCTGAATACTGGTGAGTGCTATCACTGAAAGTGGGCACGTTTTGTCTGTCAGTGTCTCCCACCAGGAGCAGACACTTTCCTGGAGAAATTCAAGGTGTCTGAAACCAGATAAAAGTGAAAACCATCACAGGGCGCCAGGTTATGTAGTTTAATGTTCCCTCAGGGATTGCTACTTCTGCATCTAAAATGTAATTCTTTTGTTTCAGAAAAAATCCAAGAAATCTTCAGAGACTCTGACGTTTAAGAGACCAGAAGGAATGCACCGAGAAGTTTATGCACTCCTCTACTCTGACAAAAAGTAAGAGCCTATGGTCATCTGTCCAGGTTGTGGGGTAGCCTGGGCTTTTGGTATCAGGGCATCATCCTCCTGAAACCATGGGCAGTCTCACTCCCCAGATTGATTCCCCTTTGTGCTTGGCCCGTGATTGTGCTCTTCTCTCTTAGGCAGTCGTGAACAGCATCTGTCTTCTCTCTTCTAAATTTGAGGGCTTTGCTCTGTGTAGGAGATGAATTAGGTACAGGTGCAAGAGTCTGATGCAGACAGGGCAGTGTGCTTGCCCTTCTGTATCTAATTCTTTTTTATTCACAACTGGGAATAGCACCTGTGTTTATTTCTGCAAAAAGAGTTCTGCTGCAGCCTGTATTTAGCTTGTTACGGATTGTGCCCTTGCCTCAGAGGTCTCTTGCATAGTTTGCTCTCCAGATGGTTCTGCTCAAACCCATCCGGGCTGTGTATTTTGTCGTCTGATGCGGGAAGCATTGTAGTTTGGGAAGTGCAAAACCTGGAATAAATCTTAAACTGGGGTTTTCCCACTCTAAACGTTGTGGTGGCAGATCCCATGCTGAGTCTGAAATCTCTTTGGGTTTGTCCTGGGCTGCTTCTTGCTTTTCATCAGCCAGTGCTTTTCTCCACCGCAGGGATGCACCTCCACTGCTGCCAAGTGATACAACTCAGGGTTATCGAACAGTCAAAGCAAAACTAGGGTCCAAGAAAGTCCGGCCTTGGAAGTGGATGCCTTTCACCAACCCAGCGAGAAAAGATGGAGCGATGTTCTACCACTGGAGGAGAGCAGCAGAGGAAGGGAAGGACTACCCTTTTGCCAGGTTCAATAAAGTAAGTGGGAGCACTTTCAAACAAAAGCATATAAATAGCAGCTGGAAAATACCCTTCAGTAAGCTTCTTGAATGTACAGACAGGAAGTTGGTTCTTTCAACAAATGAAGGCTGAAGATGTGGCAATTGCATTTTAGATTGCAGCATGGCCTGCAGCCATGTGACCACAGACTATGATGTCTCCAAATCATTCAAGCTAAGTGGGTTCAGAAAGTGGTCAGGGCTTGCCAGAGCCCCCTGTGTTTCAGGTGTGCAGTCATTGATTTGGTAAGGAGACACTCTGCCATTTAATTCAGTTCTTAACCAACATCCTCCCCCTGATTACAGGCTCTGGGTAATAAAAGATACTTTATTCTGAGTGAGATATTAAAGTCATAAGTCTTGTTATTTTGCCCAGTATGAAAAAAATCGCTTGAGCTTTGTGGCCAAAAAGCTGGCTTGCAGCCTCTTGGCCAGATTCCAGCACAGATGCTGAATTACGTTGTATTCCCTCTGAAATTGCTCCTGTGGTATCAGTGTGATGCAGTACCCTGTTCTTTGCATCTTATATTAAATTATCACAATGTGTTGTTGTAGTCTCCTGCTGTCTTTTGTCCCAGATGTATCTGCTTTGAGTGGCTGGGGCTTTCATGTGTATGCACAAAGAAAACTACATCAAGATTTATACTTCAAAGTCAGGACCTCCAGAGTTAGGATGGAGCAGAGTTAGGGTGCCTCCATAATGTAATTTAACTCCCTTCATGATGCAAATCTGAAGAGGGGAAAAAAAAGTGTGCTAACATGATTCCACAAAAGCTCTGCTTGGGTATAACTGTATACAACATTTTAAGTTTGTAACTCACAGAGGGTAGGCTCTAACAAAGCCTGGCTTCCTGCAGAGTTAAGTGGTTGGTTGACCTTATATGTTAGAAGGCTCAAGCTCTGACTGATGCTTTTCCACTTGCTGGGACATTGGTAAGAGCCTCCTGTGGTATCCCTTCTCTGATGTCTAGGGTGGAAGTCTGAAGCATGACTCGCTTACTCAGACAGCTGGGTAGGTGCCTTGACTGAAACTTTGGGAGTGTAATCATCTCTCTGACTCTACTGCTGTAACAGTTTTTGGCTGAGTTCAACCGAGTTTATCAGAGGGGGCCACACATGGGTGTTGTAATTATACGATTCTCGTTTCCTTAACTTTATCATGTACCTTGAATTGACTGACAGAAGAGCCTTCAGCAAGGCTGCAACCTTTAGATTAGTGGTACAGACCTCTGCCATCTGCACGTGCACAATTACATAATATTAGGGGCAAGTTCCCTGTGGATCTGTGGTTGAGAGGGTAGAGAGCATGGATGAGGAGTTTTGCAGATGTTTGCTATGTCAGAGGAATTTTATTTACTTTTCCAGACTCTTCCATGGGTTCCTTTTCACATAGTTGATACCTCTGCCTGAATCTCTCGCTCCCCTTGGTGTGACCCCATTTTCCTGTGTAGTCTGTCCTATTGGTCGCTCAAGCTCTTTCACCTGACTTCTTCATCACTGCTCAGTTGCTTTGCCTTTTCTCTGTGCTTCCAGTTTCCGAACAAAATGTGTCTTTTTCATTGTGAGATCCAAAATGTAAGCTTAGGTTTCACAGTGTACCCTGAGCCTTGATCCAGGGTGTGACATATGAATATAAAAGCAGTTTCACTGGTGTCAGAGCAAAGGCCCCTCTTAGCTGATATTTTGTTTCTGGCTACAATTAGTAAAGGCTTAGAGAAAGAGCATAAGAATGGGGCAAATAGAGCATTTTTTCCTAGCTTCTGGTGGTCTTTGGGTTAAGGATTTCTTAACTTGGAATTTGTGTTTAAAAATTCTTGCTAGGTATGTTGAGGGAAGAAGCTGCTTTGTGAATATCCTGTGGTAATGAGTTCTTCAGGTTAATTTTGTATGGTGCACAGGGGTGCTTTCTTCTGTTCCATTTTAAACTGCTGCCATGGAGTGTCATTTGGTGTCTCTGAGATCTTGTGTTACATGACGTGGTAAATGGTCCTTGCTGTGTACCGTGTTTTCCTTAAGTTGACATACATCTGCCCTTTGTGCCCTGTCTCACCAGTTGTTTGAGAACAGCTATCCTTTCTTTTGAAATGGGTGGACTAGGGCCGAGTGTTTCACCTATGGAAGCATGTTGGGTTTGTACACTGGCTGTGTATCTCTTTATTTCCCCGATCATTTTTACAGTTCAGTTTGTCTTTTCACCACTACTAGGCATTGTGCTGATGTTTTCACAGAACTGTCTCATGGCTCCAGGATCTTTTCTGAGCAGTTTCCACTAATTTAATGCCCATCATTGTGTGAGTTTATAGTGTGAAATGTAGGACTGAGAGGGGTTTTCTGGGCCATTGAATCCTCTTCTTGGCTCTTTCAGGTCCTGCACCATCCAGTCCCTTTCATAAACTGATCAAGTTCCTTCTGAAAAGCACTTGGAGTTTCCTGCCTCCGTGCTTCCTTGGGAAGCTGTTTCAGACTGTCTCTGCTCCATTTCTCATTTCCAGGTTAAATTTTCCATGTTAAATTGGCATTTCTTTGCAAGCCAATTTCTTTGTCCTTATTTCAGTTGTTATTTTCTTCCTCAGGGTATTCCTTTCATTCCTTCTAGCAGACTTGAAGCCTGCAGTCAGATTCCCTTTCAGACTTTCTTTTTTAGGCTCCTTTCTCTTCTAATCTGGTGTGGGAAGACAAGCTCTATACCTCATTACTCATCCCTATTGCTCTTCTCTGTACTTGTTCCCATTTCAGTTCATCTTTCCTGAACAGGGGTCAGTAACATTGTAGCTGGTATTCCTGCCAATGTCTCTTGTGCAACTGAAACCCTGCCAGTTTCTGCTGGAAATCCCTCTCTCTGGAGGTCATATTTGCCTTTTCATGGCTATGTTGCATTTGAGCTTACAGTTATCCCATGGTTGGCTCAAGCTTTCCATCTGATGAGTTCCCACTTTCTCACATCTCAGCAGTTCTCACCTGAGCAGCCATTAGTGGGACTGAGAAAGTTGTTTCGGGGTACTACTCTTTGCTCTTGTCCCATGTTCTTCTCTGATCAGGCATCTGCCACCTTCCCTTTCATCCACAGCAGAGGGCTCTGCTGGTTCTTTTCATGTATGTATGCTACTCTAAAAAATATTTTTTTTCATGATGTGCACAGGACATCCTTACGGTGTCTGGTAGGATTGCTTTTCTCCTGGTAGAAGTGGTGCTTGAAGGTCGAGGTGCAGCACATCCCCAAGAGATATGCTTCACCTTTAAGCTTGTGTGTGTGAGTGATGGAAGAAGGGCAGTAGATGTAAAGAGGCTGTTATTTGGAGGGCTCAGAAATGCTCCTCTGAGCTGTATAGAGTTCATGAGGATGACTTTTCTGGTGTAGGACTTAGGAGGGCATAGAGTTGTTGAAGCATGTCTGTTGCTCTCACGCACACAGTATTTTCTTTTGGAGGCAGGGCCTCCTCAGGCTAAGCAAAGTTCCACTGCAGAAATGGTGGGAGGGGGTAAGGGAGGAAAGCACAGGCTTGTTTGCACTTTTGCTTTGCCATGCGCTAGGACTTCCCCTAGTACAGTAAGTATTTTTACTGTTCCTGTAGTACTCATGTGACACTTGTGTTCTGGATAGAGCCCTTTCAGAGCAGTTGCAGGCAGGGGACGGTGGTGTGGGTTTGGCCTTTTGGGTACCTGGGACATTCTGAGAGTTGAACTGTTGTTTGGTTCTGTGGCGTTTCTAGAGAAAGGGTGGATGAGGAAGAGAGAGACAAAGTTGTTTACCAAGTGTATGGCCCTCAATTGTACAGCACCCAGCCTTTCAGATCTTCATGGCACTGTCTGCACTAAACATGAAAGTGGGTTGTGTATCAAAGCAGAAGGTGTGCTAAAGGCTAAGAACTACTGCTCCTTGCCTTTCCCGTTCTTCCTGTACAAGTGAGCATGTCCCAACCCAATTAAGGTCAACTGTCAGAACAGTTTATGTCAAGGATGGGTGCTGCTAGATGGGAGGAATGCAGGGAAACTGGCTGAATCTTGGTTTCACTGCCATGTTAGCCTGATAATTTTGAAACCTATTGTCAGGATGTGGGTTGCTGACCTCTGCCTGTGTCAGCCACCTGAAATAGGTTTCAGCCTCCCAGGCAGTAATTCCTGGTAGGCTCTCCAGAATGTCATGCTTGTGGTCCTGAGATCACACATTGCTCCTTATCAAGTCCTCTGCCTGCTTGTCATGTTTCCTACCAGGACCCATTGCTCAGGGTCCTGGCAATCCCTTCCTGTCTGTGCGCTGCTCTTGTTCTTGACTCAAGTCTCTTGGCCCTTACCAACTGGCAGTGAGAAGGGCAGTGCTGCAAGAGAGCTACCATGTTCTCTTTTCTCTGCATAGACAGTGCAGGTACCTGTCTACTCGGAGCAGGAGTATCAGATGTATCTCCATGATGATGCGTGGACCAAAGCTGAGACCGACCACCTCTTTGACCTGGCTCGGCGTTTTGATCTGCGCTTCGTGGTGATTCATGACCGCTATGATCACCAGCAGTTCAAGGTGAGTCCCAGGGGCCAAGGTGCTGCTAGTAACCTGCTGCTACAGCACGTGCTGGACTGCAAAGACCAAATTACCCTTTATATCAACTTAATTAGGGGAAAATAATGAATTATTGGCAGCAAGGAATATTGAATTTCCAGCACAGGGCATTGCTGCTTGCTTTGTTTGTAATTAAATACACTGTGACTTGTGCTCATTCCCTGTTATGTTTTGTCAGAAAGTTAGAAGGTTTGCCCCTGCCAGGAGAACAACTCATTGTTCCTTGAAGATAAGGCAGCTGGGGAGTTTGTTTAGCTGAGCAAGATAGGTGTCCTGGGAGAAGGATCTGCTAATGGTCCCGAGGGATTGAGATTTTTTTGCTGGTGCTGCTCCTGACTTGTGGTCTGACCTGGTGCAGGTTTCTGTCATCTGCTGGGAAGCAGGGACCACCAGCAGTCTGAATATGCAACTCTGGTGTCACGATCATAAATCTCCTTTAACTGCTGGTTCCATGCCTCATGGTGATGCAGGGGAGTGGTGTGACTCTACAGAACAGCTCCAAATGCTGGATCTTTTTGTTGCCCTCTGAAAAGCTCACGTGAAGAGCCTGTAGCAAACTAAAATAACAGGAGTCTGCACAGCTGGGCAGTCCAAACACCTTTGGTGCTTGGAGTGAGGGAACACAGCTCAGACTCCATGTAGCGATGGACAATGAATTGTTGCAGCTGATACCTTCTTGATTATGGCTTGAATGGCCGTTGTCTGGAGCAGCTCAGAGGAGGCCTCCTGTGCATTTGTCACAGTTTCCTGTTTGCAGATTTTCTCCTCTCAAGACAACCGTACTTGCATCCTTTCATCTGGGAGTGCTTCATTGCTGTATTGTCTCTAACCCTCAGCTGTATTGTTGAACCCTCTGGTGGTGGGTGTTTTTAAAGCAGTAGCTGTGAACCCGTGACAGTTAATTCATGCAGTTCATTGAGAAATTTCCCCCTTCCCTTTGGTTCCACGAGGGCTGGCAAGGTTTCCTGCTGATCATCTTCTTGGGCACTGTGTCTCGTGCCCTATCTGACATCCTTCAGCCAGCGGTCCTTAGCTGGCTCCTGTACAAGGTTTTGCTTGGTTCTTCCATAACGTTGTCCTCTTGTGATGTCTTCCCCAGAAAAGATCAGTGGAAGACCTGAAGGAACGATATTACCACATCTGTGCCAAGTTGGCTAATATTCGTGCAGCTCCAGGCACAGACCTGAAAATACCAGTCTTCGATGCTGGTCATGAGAGGCGAAGGAAGGAACAACTGGAAAGGCTGTACAATAGGACACCAGAGCAGGTAACCTGAGGAAGAGAGCACTATTCCTCCAGAAGATTTATAAGTTGAATCAGTAGGTGAATGAAATAGGCCAGAGGGTGGGAAAGAGGGAGACTGCACAGGAAAAAGCAACACCTGAGTACTGCTTCTGTTGCCGAGTTTGTGTCATTTTAAGGGATACAAAGGGCAATAACTGAAAAATCTGGCCACACAGAAGAGAGGGCTAGGCGAGCAGTTATGGGCTCTGGTAACTGCCAACACCCTCTCTGTGACACTTAACTGTGCTAGTTCTCTGAATAGAAACAAATTCTCAGATCAATGTCTTTATGAGTCCCTGAGTCCCATGGGGAGAGAATTACTTCCTTGAGAGTAAAAATCTTGCCAGAAAACATCAAAGACTGTAAATCTGCATGTTCAGTTCTCTTCTTTGTTGAAGCTGTGTAGCAGTCCCAGGGTTCAGAGGTTAAGGAGCTGTGTGTTCCCCAAAGGCTGGGGGAGAGCATCCTTTTCTGTTAGTAGTTCCCTCTAATGACAAGTTCATACACATAATGACTCTGCTTGTCCTTCCCACATTGACAGATGTGCTGGTACTAGGCATAGCTGCTCTAGGTTCTATGTGTCTGAGGGGGGAGCCAGCTTTTCACAACTCTGTCTTGGCAACTACAGTATATTTGGGCTTTTTTACCCTTCTGTCTGTGCTCTTGGTCTCTGTCTGGAGGTGGGATTAATCATTTGTGGATGCTGCTGAAGGGTGCATCATGGGTGTTGTGCTATGGTACCTGCCAGTTTGTAGACTGGCATTGCAATGGATGCAAGGTAAGGCTATGGAGCCTAACATGCTCTGCAAATCCAAGATATTAGACAGGTGAATTTAAAGTCCTTCCCAGGCTGGCCTAGAGTAGAGCTGTTATCGGTAGATGGCCCCCTTGCCTTGCTGGTCCTCCTCTGCTGCTCTGATTGCCTTTACGTGCTCTGGTCTGCAGGTGGCAGAAGAAGAATACCTCATCCAGGAGCTTCGCAAAATTGAAACCAGGAAGAAAGAGAGAGAAAAAAGAACCCAAGACCTACAGAAGCTCATCACAGCTGCTGACACCACCACTGAGCAGAGACGTGCCGAGCGCAAGGCTCCCAAGAAGAAGCTGCCACAAAAGAAGGAGACAGAGAAGCCTGTAAACATTTTTTTTTTTTTTTTTTTTTTTTTTTTCCCCCCCTGCTTATGCTCTGGTTGGGTAATGTGTTTCCTTCAGCCATCCTACTGGGATCAGGCCCTCAGTTCTACTGGGGAGAGTAGCTGCTGGCTGCCTTCTGGCAGGTGCTTTTTTGATTATGTCTTTTGGAAGGCATATTGGTCTAAGGCAGCCATTGCCTGTTGTCCTCTGTTGTGCTCTCTGTTTCTATCCCATTTGAAAAATGCTGATTTAAGTCCCATTTCCCTTTCCCTCTCTGAGAAATGGGATGAAGTGCCAGCTATTCATGCATTATGGCAGGGAGAAACCTCTATCTTCTCCCAGGTGTATTCTGGTAGTGCTGTGCAGGGTTGTCTTACAAACCTGTTGTCTTTCAGCTGCCTTCCTTTTCTAGTCCAGGTTTCCCTTTCCTTCCCCACTCCTGGGACTCAGCAGCATCTCCCCAAGCTCAGAACATGTACCTCTCCTGATCCTCAGCTGTGATCAGAGCAGCCCTTCTGGGGGACTCTTGTATTCTGGGAGCTATTAATTCTTATTTCTCCCTGAGCTGAGCTAAAGTCTAAGGAGCCCAGAACACAGATTTCAATTTACATTTGAAGTTACCTCAATTTCCTTTTCTAGAAATAGGACAGAGTGGACCGAACTGAATTCAGCACTTTCAGTAGGAAAGGGCTGTTACGAAATCTTGGATGTTTCCAATAAGTCCCTGAGAATTCCTGTCCCTCCACCATGTGAACAGAGTGCACTTGTGTCATTGTCCTGCAAAAGGGTCTGTGAAGGGAGAGAAAAGAAGCAGTGAATGCTGGATGGCTACTGCTTGATGAAGTGTGACTAATGGCCACCACTTCCTTAAAACACTGTTTTGGTTCCCCCCTGCCCCTCTGTGTAATTAATATATCATCACTGGGCACCTTGGGCGTTGAATTCCTTTGAGGGTTGATCTGGTAAAGGTCAACCATGGCTGGCATATCTCCCTCTAAAGTGGCTTGTCGGTGGTGGTAATGAAAACGGGTGGTGATGGAGAATGGGGCTGGAAAGATGCTGAGGATGCCAAGGTGAGGGAGTCCAGCCCTAAATATTGCCTGTTGGCTGGTATCTGTCTGCAGACATATAGTGGATAGGCACGCCAGGGTGGGCAGAGAAGCAGTTTCTGTTGTTGCACTATCATCATTTCAACCATGACAGAGTCCATTAGGAGTCAATTACCAACTATAGCTGGGAAATGTTAAGAAAAAAATTGCATTTTAACTAAGAATTTGAATCGGGAGCTGCATCAGCATCATTTCAACAAAGGAAAATCATTTACCAAAGAGTCAATTGAGGTTGAAGCGCTTACAGCATGTACAGGCACGCAAGGCAAAAGAACCCATTTAATTGCTTATGCGCTGAGTGCAGTCAGAGTTGCCTCAGCTAAGCCAACGATGCGGGTTTACCCTCACTGCTTGTGTCAGGGTGTTCAGCAACAGGCTGGGGGGGCAGAGTTTGGGGAGTCTGAAAGCCAGCCTTCATCCAAAGGAAGCAGAGAGGATTGTTTTTTTTGATTGCAGCCTTCTTTGTCTCTAATAATCCAAGCAGGGAGGCTACATCCTATCAAAGATCAAAGGGAACCCTACAAGTTCATGAGACCTGTTGGTAGCTAGAGAATACTTTTTCCACCATGGTCACGTTTAGAAATTTCTTCCTGGGGCCTCTGTTTATTGGATTGACCACAGATAACTGAAAAAAATCTTAATGCCTGGCCACGCAGAGCAGTTTGCAAGGTGCCACCTCAAGACCAAGACAGAGATAGCTGATAGAGATGTGAGAGTCATTGGCAGGGAACTTGAGGAGTTGAGTCACTGTCCTTCAGCATCTCTTATGATCTTGGGACAGCCCTGGTTGTCTCAGCCCTGTCTGGAACGAACAAAGAGCAAGCTGCAGGGCTTCTCTGCAGAGAAATGTGGGAGCAGCAAGGCGAATGACATCTCCAAAGAAATCGGGAGACTTAAGGTGTCTCTTCCTTTTGGAAAAGCATGGCAGAGCATGTGTTTTGCAAAGATTGTGGCTGTTCTTAGATTGAATTGTGAGTATTGCTGACCCATTCAGGAGACCCCACACCATTCAGTTCACAGGGCCCTGCAGATAGCCTGGTTTAATAATTTAAAAATTTGCTCATCTTGTGCTTTGCTCAGCAGTACAGATTTTTAAGCAATTGCATTTATTTTTTTTCTATTTTGTTGAAATGCAACTAAATGCTCTACTGCCTAGCATCAGCAGCATTAGAGGTTTGCTGCCTTGTATTGCTATGCTTAAAACATGAAGTGGGTAAGCAAGAAAATGAGTGGACAAATGGCAAACCAGGTATGAACAGCAGGCCTCTCTGGAGGGGTGCAGTGCTTACATCTTCGTCAGTGGGCTCATGTCTGTACAGATCAGAGGATTCTCAACTCATTCCTTAGAGGACTTGCTGACAAAAGCCAAGATTTAGGGAAGTCCTGGGCTGTTTTGATCAGTGAATGGGCCCAAGTTAGATAAGGATGATATTGTACAAATATGCATATGCTAGTATAAGGAGTACCGTTTAGGGTTAGAGTTTATGCTCGTGTGGATGGGTGTAAGGGTCTGTAGAGCAGTGATCTCTCCAAAGATATCTTGGAATATTTTTCTCATTGAATTGCTTGGGATTTTCCTCTTGCCTCAGCTCTGACATGTGGCTGTGGCAGGTGGTTCTCTGTCATAGGAAACAGTGTTTCCCCTTCAGATAGTCTCTGTATGAAATCTTGTGTTTCCTCCATCAACACATCCTGTTTCGATCTCTTTCAGGCTGTTCCTGAGACTGCTGGCATCAAGTTTCCTGACTTCAAATCTGCAGGTGTCACGCTGCGAAGCCAGAGGGTAGGCTGCTGTCCTGGTCCCTTGGGACCTCTGTTAATGTCTTTCAGTCTGCCTGTCTGTCTCCTCATCTGTTCTCCTTTTATAGCTAAAGAAAGTCAAGTTCTTGCCTCTAAAATAAGCAAGGAATTCCATAAATGTGGAGACTCAGAAACCTGGAATGTTGGCGCTGTGAAAGCCAGCTTATTGCCTTGCAGGGGCACCTGAACTTGCTGGTGTTTGTTACTAGTGTGCCCGCTGTGCTGTTGGACACATGGCAGACCCCAGTGGAGCTGTGGAGTCCAAACAGAGCTCACAGCCGAGTGTAATAGGCCTCCCAGAGCATGTGTGTTCACTGATGAGGGGTGCTTTCAAGAACTTGATGTTCAGGTTTTGTCTTGAAAAAAAGACACACACAAAAATGCATATCATTTTTAGCCTTCCTATTTCCATTATCTTCAGAAAATGTTTTTGGGAAAAGCCTCTTTGTTCTTTCTGTTGCACAGATATCCCCAAGAAAAGAACTTTCTTGCTGTTTTACCAGCAAGACTTGACGCCTGTCTCTTAGCGACAGGTTTGGGGATACCGAGTAAGTTAAACCTGCCTGGTCAACTGAATGTTTTCAGAGGGGTTTTGATAGCAAATTCCAGTTTGCCTGGTACAAGTGCTTTTTTTTTTTTTCCTAACCAAATGAAATAATCCTTAGTTGCTTTATTGTAGCAAAGGTGGAGAAGTAGGTTCCTTACCCGACACCCTCACTTGGCATAGTAATTTTCTAGGTCACTTTTAAAGACTGTTTTATGGGATGTTCTTTTGATGTCAGAATAGTTTCAGAACTTGCTGGGAACACCCTGAGGTAGTTAATAGAAATGTGTTTGGGCTCCTCTGCTTTGACATACGGGTGCATGTACACATTAGAGACAGTATGCCACAGCAAGGTCACTGCTGGGGGACCCCTTGGGTGTACAGGTGCCACCATCTGCAGGCTACCTGTTTGAGTGAGGGGCTGCAGCCTTGAGAAAGTCACAGGCAAGGCTGCAGCTCCGGCACTAAGATAGAGTAATTTATGGAGATTGATTTGGATTTTGAAAACTAGTAAGTGATGGTTGATCTTTTCTGTTTTTCTGCCCCCTCTGGAAGTGAAGCTGAGCAATAACCTATCAGTGATGGAACCATCTGGCAAAGCCAGCAGCCTTCTTGTGTGCCAAACAGGCAATTCAAATCCCAGCTTTTGTGAAAATGGGTGCTACATGCTTCTCCTTGTTCTCTTTAATGCTCACAAAATGCAGTGATAAGATGAGGCATGGCAGTCTGATTCAGCAACTTTCAGCCTGCAGTATCTAAGCTCCTGGGATGACCTAGAGCAACTTTCTATGCTCTGCTTGAAATTTTTAAGGAGATAAATGCTATTATTAGGAGTACCACTGGTCTGCAAATTGAAAAAGATTGCAAATCACTTTTCTAGGTGAAAAAACAACACTTTATTGCTTGGAAGTGTGAAACTTGTCTCCAGCCCAGCAAAATGAATTAATCTGTGGCTTTTAGCCAGTCACCTGGCTTCCTTATTCAAGGCTTCCCTGTTTTTAAAATAGGAGCTAATAGACTGACTTGCTTCACATTTAGGTGATGGGGAGAAATAATTACATGAGGTCAGTGCAGGCCTTTTGAACTGGTAAGAGATGCTGGAGTGCTAAGTGGTATAGAGTTGACAATCCATGCTAATCCGAATTATTTTACTTGTGGGATTTATGTGGCAAACCCTCAACACACCAGTGGTGTGGAATTGATAAGGGCAGGAGCTGACTAGGACTAAGTGAAGAATTGGGATGCTGGGCTTGAAACTCATACTCTGGCCACATCCAGCATAAGGTGTTTTGTCCTGACCATATTGGAAAATGATTTCTAAAGGCTTGTGACATCCTGCAGTAAATTCTCTTGCCTGAGGACCTAAAGGGTTCCTCACCTATAGGCTTCTATCATCTTCCTTTAATTTGTACTTTGCGACCGTGCTTTACGCCTGCATAGTTCAGCGAAGTTGGATTTTGCTCTGAAATCAGGGACTCAACCTCTGTCACATGTGAAAAATGTACCATATAATCCCCAGGATAATAGCACTTACTTTTTGATTAGAGATATTCTTTTTTTTTTTTTTTTTTTTTCTCCCTGAGGATTTACAATTAGTCAGAAAACTTAAGTTAAAATTAATTTATAGAAATGAGTCCTTGAAGAAAAAGTTAGAAATCTACTCAAATTGTTCCCAGTAGTTTTTCTGCCAATAGCCCTGTCTTTTCAAATTCTCCCTGTTGTTAAAGCTTACAAAATCTTATGCACAGGCCGAATTTGAAGATTATTTTTCCCCTCCCCCCTAGGATTAATGGTCATTTATGACCATTATTCTTCATAACCGAAAGTTTCTCCTTCAGCAGACGCTGAAGAGTAATCTTCTCCAGTGAGTTTGACAAGCTGCCTTCTATCACAATGGCTTCAGTCTCCCATTGTTCTCCATGGGACTGTGGCCACAGGCAAAGAAGGCCACAACCCCCATGCCCTTGCTCTGCATGGGATTTCCCCTCTGCCTCCTGACAGCACAGACTGCAAGTTTCTTTAAGGCAGTAGGAAGCTAGGTGTTATGAAAAGCTTTGTCTTAGTTCAAGGCAGTGTATTGCCTTGGTGCCACTGAGAACAGGAGGCAGTAGCAGATGTTTTGGAAGGGGGTAAGCCTTTCATGAGTTTCTTGAAAGGGAGTTTTAGGCCTTTGCCTTTGCTGTTAGTAAAACAGTGTTATGAAAATAACACCAGAAATGTATTATTAATCCTAAGCATTACTTCTGGAAAACTTCCTGTTAGACCAGGTCTGCTCAGCTGGGAGGGCAGACAGCCAAAGAGCCAGAGGAAGTAAGAGATGGGTAGGGAATTTGTACAGGGAAAGGAGAGGAAGAGACTAAAGGGAAAGCAGTGAGCTATGAGGGAGGAAAGCTTTGCTGAGGATCTGCCTGAAGGAAAGGAGAATGAGAGCTGTTGAATTTGAATCTTTTCTAGGGCCCAGACAGGCCAACAATAACCACACACTTGTGATCTAGGCATCGTGTTGCCTCTGTAGGGCAGAGCTGAGTTTGTTTTGAATTTACCGCAGTGTTTCTGTGCCGTGTTGTGTTCAGTTTTCTTTTAAGTTTAACCTTTGTCTTTGATTTTATTGTGTTCAGAGCACTTGGCTTTGGCATACTTAACATATTTTCAGTGTGTTTTAGGTTGTTCATCTTCTTTCTCAGCATTATCTGTGAATTGTAAGTTATGATTTTGTTAATGCTGTTGAGTTGCTGCAGCAGTGCTTTTAAGAAGGAAGGTGATGAATGGAAAAGGGTGGATGTTTGTCCCTACTCCTGCATGTTGAGATATAAGTCTGTGTCCTTGCTCTGTTGTCAAGGGTTTGGAAGCACAGGAACTGGAAGAGAATCGATTAAGTGATGTCTCATCTGGAAACAAAACAAAACTGGGATGAAAAGGAGTTTGTAGAGATCTCAGTCTGCAGAAAGGACTGAGGGATGCTCCAGCTTAGTCATTCAAAGCTGGCCACCTAACCTTAGAAAAGGCTTCCAGCCAGCAGCCTGACTCCATCTGCTAACTGGGATCTTGTAGACAATTTGCTAGTCGGACCAATTAAAAAAGAAGTAGAGAAAGGAAAATTACAAGTACAGCTTTAGTATCCATTGATTCAAATATTCACACTCACCAGCTTTTAAATATTTACTAGCTTGCTGAGCATTTTTTTTTAGCACTGATTAATGAGTAAGAATTGACTGTGGTTGGAATGCATGGGAGTTCTCTTCCATTTTTTTTTCTTGGGGTGGGAACCAAGTGCTTACTACAGCTCCAAGGAGAATGGTATTTCTAGACGAAGGTGGGTTTGTATGTATGTGTTTAGACATGTTTATTCTTCATATTTGATCTGACCCACAATTAAATGGCCGAGCACGCTGCCTGTTTACTCTGCATCGGAGGCTGTTGGCTCTGTTCCTTCCCTGTCATTAATGCAAACCCAGACCTCATTGGCTGTGAACATGTGAAACATCTGTCTGTCCTCCTGTGATCAATACTGTCCCTTCAGAGGTTCAGCTTTGGAAGCAGTTCCATAAAATATCAGTTATTTTTATTTGGATTTGATAAATTTAATTACTTGGAGCAATTAATAATTTATTTGTTTTGTATTGATTGCACTCCAAGGCATCCTGGCATCAGTCTGATGGAGATCAGCACACCCTTATTAGGTAGGAAAGTTTATGTTTCCAGATCTGAACATCCCATGGATTAGTTAGCTGAGATATGCTTGTTGCTTCTACTAGCAATTTTTCATTAGCGCAGTTGTATATATTGCACTCTACAGGAGAGTGGATGAGAGTAATTTCCATGGGGAGCCTGGCAGAGGTGTGGAAGGAAAGTAGTAGTCTCATTTCTGTGAATAAAAGTTATGAACAAATGATGCAGGCTGGATCGAATTCATGGTGTGGCATCACCATCTATTTGTTGTATTACATGCCCTTTAATTAGGGCCAAGAGAGTGCTGGTGCATTTCCTAATCAAACTCCTGCCTGTAGAGAGTGAAATAAGGTGAAAATATTGGAGTATTTATTTTTAAAGAGAACAGCAAAGGATACAAAATCTTGAATGAACTAGAGAAGGTGAATCCAACACTTCTCTTCCTCAACTCTCATTCTTAGCTAAACTGAAAGGCAGTTAATGTTAAATTACTGAAAGAAAATGTATCCATCACCTTTTTTGTGGAGCTCTGGTGTGGGAGAGCATCTGGAACAAAGCCTTAGTAGGCTCTTGGGTATAAAGAGAGCAGTCTGGGTACAGTAATGGGGTCTTTTAAAGTAAGTTGTAGTTCTGGAAAGGACGCTCTGTGTTGGTGCTTCTGTTGAATTGTCGGGTACCAAACAGTATCTGTGCAGTAGGAGGCCTCAGGGGCCTTTGTCTGCCAGTCCTGGACCAATTTGAGAAGCTTGTACTACCTTTGTGTGCCCATAGTGACAGAGTCTTAGGTGTCAATCATCAAGTAATGTGATTGTATGTAACTTGTGCAGAGGACCATGTATATTACTTTTTTCTTTCATTAGCATAACCAATATAACAATTGGAGAGCAATTAGTCACTGTAGTTTTTTGTATTTGTGTAAGTGTAGTTTCAGTTAAATTATTTAAGAGAAAGGCAACATTGGTTCAAGACTAGATGTGTGTTTTGCTAGGGTTTCTTGGATTTGTGTCTGATCTAGAAGTTTATGTAATGTTCTTGTGCTGTGTGAAAACTGTCCTTGGAGTTCCCCTCCCGTGGCCTATCTCAGGGCCCTCCCTGTGACCATAGTGCACACTTCTGTGCGCTTGATTTGTTTCAGTCCGATCCAGCTCAGAGGCTGCAGCCATTTCCATTTCCTGCAGCCATGTCTACAGGTTTCAGCTTGGTGTCTGCTCTGGTAGTGAGAGGCAAGGGTAGGACTATGTAGGAATCTGTGGACCTCCTAAAGCAACATACTGTAGTGTCATACTGGTAATGTTCTTTTAACGTAAAAAACACCCTTGTGTGAAAATGTCCTGTGCAGTTCTGCTGCACCATGTGTTTTACTACTTTTTCCCTACACAAACACTTCTGTAGTCCTTTTGCATTTGTTTTACAGTCTTGTACTATACTTAAAGCAAATTATATTTCAGGGCAAGGAATTCTCAGGGTTGGTAAGTGGGAGATAATACTTTGCTTGCCAGAAGATGACCATCTTCTAAATGACAAGCAGTCCTGGCAAGGTGTGAATTACTGTCTTCTCAGGTGTCTTGTTTCTTGTCACAACCTGCATGTCACATCGGGAGGAAGCTGATTCTTTCCAGGTTATCAGCCATCATTTGTGTGGATTCCAAGTCATTCTCATTTAAGGCCACTTGTGGTGGCTCAAAGCAATCTGTACACCCTTTGTAGGGTGGAAGGGGTGGGAGAGTATAAAAAACCTTGAAGACCTTGTTACCTGCACAGATGAAGACCCACCATGCTGAGACATTGATGCTTCAGGACCTTTAGTTTCTTTAGCAAGTATCTCTTAGCTTTTACCTCTTGAATCAGTGCTGTAGATGCATAACGAGGCATGAATGTTTATAGGATCAGTGAGCTGCTACTTTGCCATATGCCCGAGTGTGCTGTGCTCCTCCGGGATCTGTTGGCCTCCCTCATCCTTGACAAAGCTTTCACTAGGTATATTCCTCTAACAAATAAAACTGGTTTAATTTACTAGGAGGATTCAAGTACAGAATTTTTCTTATTGTGCAGTTGATTTGGGAATTTGTGAGGTATGTCTAACTTCAGTCCAAAAAAACCCCTGAAATAACCATTTACATAACTTAATATCTAAATGTTTTCTTCTGAAAAGATTGGTTTATTTAGCATTAAGCATCACTGATGGAGCAAGTTGATGGTCATGTGCCACCCCAGAGTGATTGCTGTGTGTTTAATGGGTTATGTGGTGTAGTAGAGATGGCATAGAGGTATGACGCTCTTTTCACCTGTCCTAAATCTTAGTCTGGCAGATCAGCAGGCACCGATATAAGACATGGGGTTCATGGCTGTAAGCTGGGGCAGGGGGAAGCGTGTATGTTCATTGAGGCAGAGAATACCTGTGCAATTTCAAAACTTTTCTAACTTTTACATATATCCATTGCAATTGCCCATCTGCCTTCCAGTTGTAGCACTTCAGATTTCCAGAAATGTTCACGTTTGTGTCTGAAATTGAATTTCTCTGTTGGGGTTTTTTAAATTCCAGAGCTCTAAGGCTAAAGTACTTAATATGGTTCTTTGCTTCCCTGAGTCTTAAAACTGTGCAGGAGTGGAGGCTCTTTGCTCCTGCAGAGTGGAGCCATGCAGCCAGGGAAAGCTTGACCTTCTTTCCCCATTTTAAGCCAGAAAATGCAAAAAACATTATTCATCTGAAACTTTAACACTCCTTCCCGGAAACCCACTAAGCAATTCAGTACTCTAAAGATATCCATGAAGAAAGTGCCTAATGAGAAAGTTTTCTTGCTGCTAAAATCCATGAAGAAGGTGGTTTTCAATGTCAGTGAGCTGTATTATAATGCTGAACAACAATACCGGTGCATAAAACCACAGTTTATAGCTGTATAGGTCAGATGTGTGGAGTTTTTAGTATTAATGGATTTAGGACAGTCATATTGTTTAGGGTTGGGGAAGGTAGAGTTTAAGGAAAAGGTTGTCTCAAAATTGAATTAAAATGAAGTGCAGCATCAGGGAGGGTACATGTGAAATATCTAAATAACCACCGATTAATTTTAAAAACCTTGTATTTTGGTGATAGACCAAACAAAAGGTTTCAGCACAGGAGTGCAAATTTTTTTGGAAGCTGGGAGCACCAGAAATGGAGCATTTATGAAGAAAGTGATACATTGAGAGCAGGACATTTAAGATGACCGCATAGATATAATCTCATGTGGGACCTAGCTGAATCTGTGTAGATCCTGCAGAGCTCTTCTGTTCCTAGTGCAGATCCCCATGACAGTCTCTGCCTGCCAGGTGGTGATGCCGTAAGATACAACGGGGAACTGTGTTGCAAGCTCTGCTATTACTTAGACTTCATTAGTCCTCCAAAATATACTCAGGTACATTTACAGCTATGCTTAAAAGTATTAACGTAAATTGTGAAAACTGAACGGCACACAAAAATAAATGAACCAATTCTGTTTGGGGAGGCTGTATCTTCAGTTATTTCTTATCGTGTTTATTCATTTAATGAATTTTGCCAATTAGCAATTCATTTGCAGCAGGTCTCTTAGTCATTAGTGTGAATTAGCAAGGTTTTGTTGGCAGAATGTCTCAAACACTACATAAAAATCCTGTATCATTCAAAACCTCAAGGGTGCTCTGCGGTGAGACCCTCTGTGGAAATCAAACTGCTCAGGGCCACCCCCCAGTCTCTCAGCCCCTGCCTTGAGAGTGCTGTAGATGCTCTGCTCAGCTATTGAAGCTGCACGACTCAATTCCTGAGCGATGCCCTCCTCCTTCAGGGGAGAGCAGGCTGGGTCAGTACCGCTGTGCTCCCTGCCTCTCAGGCCAAGTGCCTGCCAGCAGAAGCTGTGTATCCCAGGATCAGGCAAGGCTCCTCTCTGCATAGGTAGGCTCTGGTACTGTGGCTTCATGGTGTCGATTCACACAATTTTCTGTAGCTCCTTATTTATTTTTCTCTTGGTACACACAGTTCATGTGTTTAATGCAGGTTGTTTATAGCAAGGACAAAGGATTACAGTCCTTAAATCAAAAGCGACATTGGTGTAATTATAAGCACAGGCTGGTGTTGCAAAGAGGGCTGCAGGGAGAGGCTGTCAAAGGAGAAGAGCATCCAAAATATAGTAACCTCAAAAATCCCGGCTAATCAGTTTTCTGACGGGCGCAATCTGTTTCCCAGGTATTATTATTATATGGGGACTTTAAGGATAATAAATAACAATAATAGTCTAGTATAAGGAAGGAAAGAAAAGGGCAAATGCCATTCACCTTGGAAGCTGTGGTTGCTCACTGGAGTTCTCCGAGGAACATAATTTTCCTCTGCCCCTGCAGAGGACTCAATCCATGACAACACCAAGAACATCCCAGGAGCCGTGGTGTAAGCAATGAGATTGCCCTGAGTGGCGTTTTCATTAACACAGAGATGAGTCCTGCAGAAACCACGTACCCCAGCGCACACGTCTCGAGCCAGAGAGCTCTTCTCTGTGTGGTTGCCTGGGACCTGTGGTCCCTGCAGACTGCCTCATCCCTTGGGAATGAGGGCAGGTGATGTACCACTTCCAGCATTCTGGTGCATCTTCGGACATCTACTTAAAGACCAAAACAAAGAAGGGCTTGCTGAAGTAAGCTTGGGTTTATCAGAGCTGTATTGGGCGTGAAGGCTTCTCTCCTGCAACAAGGCAGCCCAGCTAACGGACCCTGGCTAACAGATTATCAGCAGCATTTGAGTAATAGACTGCTCATTTAGTTTTAATACATTTTGCATAGAGAGCAATCAGCCTTCATCAGTCTTATAGATGAATTGGCTTAGCCAGCTAAATTCTAAAGATATTAGTCTGACAGCAGCCACATAAATCATAACATTTTCTTAATGATGGTAAAATTAAAATATACTCTTGCTTTGAGAAACCAATGAAGCCTTCCTGTTTGCAGGCCAGATCCTCCTGCCTGAATTAAAAGGAAGCTTAATTGATGTGTTTTTAAACTAAACTCACAGCCATACTCCTCCTGAGCATCTCCAGTGTTCCTTTCTTTGAAGTTTAATTAATTTGTCCTGTCTCTCCCTGCTCCATCCTCTAATCTTCAGGAGTGTCAGTGAAGACCTTGGCTCAGTATTCACTGACCAGACTCCTGGGGGATGTGGGCAGAACATACACAACATCGCAGTGGAAGGCTTTGCCAGGTTAATTGTCTGTGTTGCCAGTAGTTCCCTGAGCTAGTGGAAGCCTCTCCGGAGAAAAGCTTGTGCTCTTCTTCTAACTGACAAACCAAGACCCCCTGTCTGTCCACTTAGCCTAGCCAAGCATGAACTTTTCCAGTTTCTTGTCCTTTGTTCCTGAAGCTGGCTTGAAGTCCAGCAAGCTTTTGCCAGCTGGTGTTTAACAGAGAGGAGTCCTGTCCTTAGCTAGAAAGACTGTGATGTTGGTGTTAGGGGCAGGGGTGAAGACAGACTCTCAGGGCTGTGATAATCACACAAGTATTGTGTGTCCAGAGCTCTTCAGTGAGGAGATGCTGGGCTCTGTTAACTCTGTGTCCTACAAGTTAAGGGTAGCACAGTCTGACCAGGTCAGCCTGTACATCTCCCAGCTGAGGCTGAGCTGGGTACGTCACCCATCTTAATGTTCTGTGTGATTCCTTGCAGGGCAGAGCAGTTCTCTGGACCAAAGACTCTCACTCTCAGGAATGTCTTCCCGATATTCCAGCCTAACCATTGTTTCCTGCTAAGCTGTGCTGAGTGACCTTTACTTCCTTGGCATCCCGCTGCTAGCTGCAGCATGGCACTCACCAAATAAACAGAACCATCTCCTGTTTCAGTGCTCTGGGCTGCCTTATCTCAGGGCTTTCCAGCAGAACCTGCACGGGTAGTCTGTGCAGCAGAGCTTCTGGGAAAACCTATTTTAATAAGGTTCTGCTCAAGTTAAGACTCTGGACCAAAGACTTGACTGAAATCCAAATACCTGATACCTTTGGCAGCCTTTCTTCTGCTAAAACAATCATTTTGTGGTCAACTGTAAAGATTCAGTCTCTGAAGTATGAAATTCACTGCTATGCAGAAACCTCAGCCAAAGACTCTCAGGATATAAAAAAGGGCAGGGGTGTCCTCTAGTCCTTACCTGTGCTGTCTCTTTGCGCAGGGCAGGTTTTCTTTTTTCCACAGTGCGTCTTTTGGATCCCCTGGATCAGGTTGGTTTCTTAGAAATCCTCCCCTGATAGTCCTCTTGGTCCTTTGTTGGAGTCTTAATTGTGGTGGTAATAACTAGCAAGAGGACTAGATGTGTATACTGTGAAAGACCCATTCTCTTGGGGTGCTCTGTGGTGTCTGTACTCCGGTTTATTGGCCAAAATGGTGTGGTGGAGAAGGTAGGCTTTCCCAGCAGGTCCTGCATTGCGGTCGTGGAGCTGCTGGTGGGACATGTTCAGCCATAGCTTAGTTAAGATTAATGCTTTCACCATTTGGGTACGTGCATGCAGTGCTCCTGCCTTCAGAGGAATTAAGAAGTTCCAGATGGTGTCTCTTGTTGTCATTTGTGTGCCGGGGCAGTGAACACTGTGGAAAAGAAGGGCCTAATCTGGGAGACTGACATTGGGCTGTCTGTTTTGGAAAACTTCAACCTGTGGCTTATGGGAAGTAAGGTGAGCGTGGGACCCTCCAGTGACCTCACCTCAGAGGCCACTTTTAAGGTGGAGTAAAGAATGGCTCTTCCTTCAGGTCATTCCCAGCCCAGTGTTGCAGGCTAATGGTTGGTCTGGCCCCTGATCAGTAGGTGGTGTGCGGGATGGCTGCAGGATGCTCCCACCTCTTGGCTCTTCAGCGGCCCAGTGGGCAGCCTGGGCTGGTGCTGGTGATCCCTGGGTGGAGGTGGGAGCTCACCTTCCCGGGGCTGGCTATGGAGGGGCAGCCTACAGCTGTGTGCAGTAAGGTGTTTGTGACACTGTGGTTCTGATGAGAATCATTTCTTTCCTGGTTTGTCTTCTAGCATTGCTGAGGAAGGAAAGTGTTTTCATTTGTTCTTGGGTATATCCGCAGGGCTTGGAAACCTGTTCTCCCTGCCATATTGTGCCAGTGGCGTTTGTGCTGCTTGTAATCTAATAAATGCTTGGTCTGAGCAGCTAGCACTCCTGCTAGAGCCCAAATGAATGCAGAGGAAGGACCCTGCTAAGTGTATGCATTCTTCCTCTCCTGGCCAGCTCCGATTCTCTTTCATAGCTCACATCTGATGCTTCCTCTCTCACCTAGCCCCTTAGCTCCGATGTAAATGTGTGTTCACACTTCCGCCAGTCAAGTAACTGTGCTCTCTCTGTCTGTCCCCTTTGTTATAAAGCCTGCTCTGTAAATGAATCCCACAGGTCTGGGGCTCAGCAGGTAAAAGGAGAAGTGAGTCTGTTAGCGCATGAGTCTAATCAGGCCGGCTAAAGCGAATAAAGTAGGGCAGCATTGCACATTAGCCGCTGTGTAAATGAGCCCTTTGATGGGCTGGGCACCGCGGGAGAGGGTTTGAAGCCAAGAAGAACTTTTGTTGTTAATTCAGTGACACATGGAAACTGTAAAACAGCGTGTCTTGCACACACACGAGAGAGAAAATAAAAGCCCTCACGACCGGGCTTTTCAATACATGCCCTCGGACCTAGTCTGAAAACTTTCAGCCCCTGTCTCCCTTTCTTACCACTTGATTTTCCTTTCTCTCCCTTTCTTTTTTTGTTCCCCCTGCACTATAAAAAGAAAAGCTCTCTTGCCTTTTGAACTAGACGGCTGTGAGTGAGGGCTATCTCTGAGCTGTGTGGCTCTGTTACCTTTGTGTTCCAGATGAAACTGCCAAGCTCGGTGGGACAGAAGAAGATTAAAGCCCTGGAGCAGATGCTGATGGAACTCGGAGTAGGTGAGTAAAGGGGGCATGCGAGAGAGAGAGACACACAGAGCTAGCCTTTGTTCTCGAGATGGGCTATTTTTTCCCCTAGTAATACAGCCAGTTTCTTGAATAACAGTATGTGAATGGTTTTTAAAATATTTTATGTGTTTTAAAAAAAAAAAAAAGAGAGAGGGTAAAAGCCAGAACAAGATGCACAGGGCTTTCTTTTTTTTTTTTCCTCCCAGTAGAAAAATGTTTTAAAAGAGCCTTTGTTTCTCTCTTGTTTGGGCCTTTTTAACCATCAAGAGAGGCAGCACAGTATTAGGAAGGCAAATCTCAGCCTTGCCGGGAGAGGTACTTCTAAGTGTGTTAGTGACCACAGCACATGCATTGTTCAGGGCTGCCCTGTCTTGCTTTCAAGTTTCGTTCCCTCTTAATTTACTGCTCACGGTGGCAAGTCCAAAATGCGTCTGGGACTGTTCGTCCCCCCTTTATAGGTTGCATGCTGTGTGAAAATCTGGAGCATCTCTGCTGAAAGGCAAGTAAACACACATCCCTCACTCTTGAACTCCAGTGTCTTAGCAGCAGAAAGAAGGGTTCACTTAACACGTACAATACCCGCTCGTAGCTAGAGGGGAAGAAGCGCAGCCCGTGGCTAGCTGCTGCCCTCCATGCAGCGGGTACAGTTTGCAGGTACTGCAGGTCCCAGCGTGCAGTGCCCCTTGATTAGACACCTGATGATCCCTTTTCCCCCCACTGCAGCTGGGGGGGATTTTTAAAAATAGGAAAAGAAAGATTTACAAGAGATTACTGAGCCTGCTCCCAGCACTGACTTCTGTTAACTCCTGTTAGTTTTTTGGGCCAACAGGTTTATGGTTTGATATGTTGTCTCAGAGACTCTGTGCAGTTCTGAAGGCCTCCTGTGGCTGGTGAAAGCAGCCCAACCAGGGTGATTTTCCCTTTCTGCTTTAAAACTAAGGGAGTAGACATCTTTGACTGCTAGGGAAACCTTGGAGAAGGATGTGTTTTAGAGCTCACTTTCCACAAGGGTAAGGAGAGGTTCTTGACTCTCCACTCCTGCCTCACAAAACGTATGTATCTTGAGGGCTTCCAGGAGCTACAGCCCTGCCGTGCCTTGGAGTGCAGGAACGCATCTGGGCTTTGTGTGGGTGAACACAGTGCTAGCAGGAAGGGGCCATGTGGGCAGCCCTGCGGACAGGGGCCACTGCTGTGTACCAGGAGAAACATGCGGAGCTTTGTCCTCTTCTTCTCCAGAACATGCAGTTCTTCCTGGCTCTGTGTGTGTGTGATGGCCTGCAGAATAATACACAGTGTGGGGAGGTGATGTGCTAGCTGCTGTTATATGCAGTTCAGGTCTGCATTAAAACGTGTCTGTAACACAGCAGCAGAGCAACTCTCTGCCTCAGTCCTACCCTGGGAGAAGCAACATGAGAGGCAAGGGTGCTCAGCCTATCCACCCCTCGTTGGTGAAGGTGTAGGGAACAGCAGGAGCTCTTCCGTCCTCTGCAGCAGTGTGTGAGGGCTTGTTCCCAAGGCTGAGCTCCTTTCATACAACCCGGTGGGTAGCGATTCGGTTGTCTGATCTGATCTACGTCTTCCATCATCCTTCACTTGCCGAGTCCTGGGCTTTTGCAGGTTCACTCTTAGTCCTTGGCCAGAGCCAAAGGACAGTCTGGAAATTCAGATCGCCAACCCTTAGGGATGCTGGTTGCTAATGCTCCCTGTGATGGGAGTGAGGCTCCTGGCGTATCTTTGCGGGAGTGAATGGGCAGCCAGGACCCTTCTAGGGCTCTTCTGTTGTAGGGCTGCAAGTCTGGGTGTTTAACGGAACGCCTTTTCCTCCCTAGATCTCAACCCTATGCCCACAGAGGAGATTGTGCAGATGTTCAACGAGCTGCGGAGCGACCTGGTGCTGCTGTATGAGCTGAAGCAAGCCTTTGCCAACTGCGAATATGAGCTGCAGATGTTACGGCACCGCTATGAGGCCCTGGCCAAAGCTGGTAGTATTGGCCCCCTCAGTGCGGAAGGCACTCATCCAGATGGCCAGGCAGGGCTCGGCATCGAGGAGAGCAAGGGAGATGCCAAGGACCAGATCATTGATGTAGTAGGAGCACCACTGACCCCCAACTCGGTGAGAAGGAAGGTTGGGGGGGCAGAACAGGGAGCGCTCAGGTCTCCGACGCAGATGCCCTGACAAGCGCTGGGGGTGCTGCCCTGCTCTCCCTCCGGGCGTGTGCCTCCAAGGGAGCACAGCACGCCTGTTCCCCCCAGGTCTCAGTGCTGTCCTCTGGGCTTGTCTCCTGTGCTGGACAATGTTCTTGGTGCTATAGGTGGGGTCAGCAGGGCTTTCTACATCCTGCATGCAGGCAGATGGCTTGACGTGGATGCCACCGTGGACCAAAGCAGCAAGGCTTTGGGTGACGAGAGCTTGCACTAGGGCAGCAACAGTGATGCCAGTACAGCTGCAGGCCTGAGGCATTCTCCTTCTAGACACAGCCCCGTAGGGGTTGCTCAGCAGAGGGAAGCGAGTGGGGAAAGCAGTCTTGAGATGATGAGCCATGACCCGCCCAAGTCCCTGGAGTCAAGCAGTAGCTCTGCCTGGAGCAGGAGGCTTGGAAAGGAGAGAGGTGTTTGCAGATCAGAGGGGTGTTTTTATACCCTACTTCCAGGGCCGAGGAAGGAAAGCCAGACCTAGGGGCTCTTCCACTGCGAGCCCTGTGACAATGTCCTGTGCATGTACCTCTGTGGAATGTGAACCACCAGCCTCTCCTCCCTGCCTCCCTGAGGGCAGGCTGCTGGGCCCCTCACCGCTGCCTCAGGGCTCAGGGCATGCCTGGGGAGCAGCTGAGGTTGCTTCCCCCTCTGTGCAGTCCCCTGGCACAGCTGAGTTGAACTGCCTGATAAAAGCTGCCCGTCTCCACACAGTGGCATCCCCGACGCCTCAGACATACTGTCCCTGGTAGCGGCACAGACCTTTACTTCCTGAAAATGTATCATGTATTGCAGGATATTGAGAACACCTTATCTGTCTATGGCAGAGGCGACACGTTAATCTGGACTTGAGTGATGTCCTATTTGATTGTGACAATATGGAGTCGTAAGGAAGCGTTCCACTGAGACAGGTTCATGTTTGTAAAGGAGTCTTCTGAATCGTGTTTTTTTTTTTTTATTATTTTTTTTTCCTTTTCTTTTCCCCCCTACTGCATTCAGTCTGAAATCTCACCCTTCCCTGCAGTCTGGAGTGCCCTGGTTTGCAAACTTTTCGGGCTGATTCAAGGGAGAGCAAGCGTGTTGTGGGACTTGGCTTGTTGGGAAGGTGGGAGAGGTGGTGGTGATGGCCATGGCTGCAGGAGGAGGGAGCCCATGTGTGTGTTTCTGACCACTTGTTCCTCAGCGCCACCTCCTGGAATTGGAAACAAAGGGGTGGGCCCAGGCAGCACAGAGAGGGTTAAACTGACCTGGTCTCTGACATATTTGAAAGAAATATAATCAAGTTAATTCACTGCAAGGCAAATTCAGTACCTAAAGGGCCCCCATGTTAAATACAGCACTGACCTTTACCGGCTGATTACACAAAGACGACACAATTAGATTAGTCCAAGACAAAAGGTCAAGCACATTCACACTGTGACCATTTTATGCTACCTTTTGAGGGGGGGGGGTGCAAAATTACATCCCGGCTGGAGGGGTATCTTGGAGGGGAGGGGACTGGGGCTGCTGTGCCATGTCCTGCCTGGCTCAGGTATGTTTAGAGAGTCGGGCAGGGCCTGGCTCTGTGCCTGCCCTCAACCTTTCCTGCGGTTCTGGGCGACGTGGGAGGGGGAGAGGCCAGCAGCCTGCAGCCCAGGCCAGCTTTGCCAAGGATGGGCTGAGCTGAGCGGAGGCCGGGTGTCGGTGGTGCCCCCCTGCCCTGGGCAGGAGCTGCCCCAGTGCCTCTCGCTCAGCGCCGTGCCTGAAATTGGCCTCTGGGAGGTCGGCAGGCTGGGGTGAGCTCTGAGAAGAGGGGTGGCTGTTTGCCTGGTGGGGTGCACGTGGCCCAGGCCCCGGCACCATGGGGACGGCGTAGGAGGCAGTGGGCCCAGGACACGGGGTGGGGGGGCCGAGAAAGCAGCCTGCCTCTGCCAGCAGGGTGATTTTCCCTCGCCCTGGGGCGCTTGCAGCTGGGGTAGCAACGCTGGTAGTGCCCGTAAGCAGCTCTCTGCAGAGCAAGCGCAGCGGTGCTTGGTGCCTTTCCCTCCCTTGCCTCCTGCAGCCCTGACTGCGGGCGCTTGCAGGTGGCACCTTCCTCTTCCTCATCCCGGGGCTGCCTCAGCGGTTTAACACGGCCACGCCAGCCCGTGAACTCCTGAGTTCAAGTGTGTGCTCTGCCACTGAGCTGCCGGGTGGCCCCCGGGGGAATCATTTAATCTCCCGGCTTCAAATTCCTCTGAGTTGGAGAATCCCTTTGTGCTGTCTAGCCCTGCCCGACCGTGGCACTCCACATGTTGGATTAAGCATGGATTAGTTCCGCCTCCAAACCAGCTGCTCCCCTGAAGCCAGATTTGTTTCCCCGGAGAGAAGTACCTCGCTCCAGATGTTGGAGTGAGTGGCAGAGCCAGGAACAGGACGAGGAACCCTGACTCCAGAGCCCTGCCTGGCACGCCTAGATTTCTTTCCAGGAATCGGAGCGGATGGGCAAAGGCACGCCAGGGTCTTGAGATACTGGTCGTGGCACCAGATCCTCCTGGCTGCCTCCATCCCCCCGGGGCCGTGGCGGGGATGGGGGACGCCTCAGCCCAGGTGAGGAGAGGCGCCTGCCTGCCTGGGCAGCGGGAAGCCCAGCACCGTCCTGCCCGGCCGCGTCCACCGCGTCCCCCCTACCCCGTCCACCCGCTCCTGGGGGCTGCGGTGCCCGGCGCTGGCCATTAAAGCCGAGCGGGGCTCCCCTCCCAGCGCCGGCTGCCGCTGACCCCGGTAGGGACTTTACTCGGGGCCTTCGGGAGGTGAAAGGTGAGCCGAACTCGGAACAAATTAGTTCCAAGCAGAAGTTCAGCCAGTTACTCCAGATTGGATCCTTTGATTTCCGCAACTCAGACTCCACTCAGTGATCTGTAATGAGTGACTCTCAGAAATCCTCACATTGCAGCACTTTGTTCCTGAGCTCACAAGTCAGCCCATTAATGGGTAAAGGAAAGGACCTTGAGTCTAAGAAGTCTCGGGTTCAGAGTCAGAATTATTTGACTTTTAAGCTTCCTTTATCTGAACTCCTGCTGACTTCTTGTTTTCTGAGCCTGTTTGAAAGCTAGAAGTTACATTGTTAAGATCAAACATTTTCTCTTTCCAGATGGAGTTACAATATCTGTCTTTTTTATATATATATATTTTAATATATATAGTGTATATATACCAGGGTGTATATATATATTCCTCTCTTTTTTTTTTTAATCGTTCTTTCCATTAAAAGAAACTAGACTTGTAGGCTCTTGTAAATTATAATGTAAAACATTTTTTTTAACCAGACAGTTCCCAATTTTGCCCAAGGCAACTGGAATAGCTGTGCCACAGAAGGCAATAGGAAGGTGATTAATATGAATTTGTGACATATTTGAAAGATGGGTCTTTTGCCATATAAAGATTATCAAACACATGTGCTCTTCCCCATTAATTCCGCAGCCCTCCCAGGAAAGCCACAAAGCCCAGCTCCTTTGTTTCCAGGGTGGGTTTTTGTTTTTTTAAATGTACCTTTCGGTCCCCTTGATTACCATGTATTTGATTTTTATAGGGCATCTGTTCACACTGCTGTGTGGGTTCTCTGGCCCTTTTATTTCCCCGTTAATCGGATCCCACGAAGGCAGCCGTGCCAGGGCCTCTGACGAAATCCGTGTGTGTGTTGTATTTAACTTTTAGCCGTGCAAATTCCATGCTCTGTTTGCCGTCCGCCCAGTGGGAACCGGGGGGCCGCCTTCCCGCCGGGGGAGGCAGCGGGGCCTCCCACCACGCGCGCTGCCGCCGGGAGCACACGCGTGTGGGACCGGCCGGGCCGGAGGGGCAGGTCTGGCTCGTTTCGGAGAGGGTGTCAGCGCTGCCTTCACCGTCCCCTGGGTGCTCGCCAGCCGGGGCTGGGGCTCTGCAGGCCTTTGGGGACGGGGCGGGGATGGCTGCAGCCGCCGTGCCTGCGCAGCGTGGGCCGCCGCGCTGTGCGGCGGGGACCCCCCCAGCCCCCGGGGTACCTGGTGGCTCCGGCCTGCCTGGGGCACCCCCCGTGCCGAGGCCGGCTTTGGGTGCTGACCCCGCCGTGGTCTTGGCCGTTGTGTCCGTGCGGCGCCCAGCCCAGTCTGGCTCCCCGTTGGGTGCCAACGGCCCCGTTGCTCCTGGGGCCGGATTCAGCCCTGAAACCTCCTCTGTGAAGCGTGAGGCTCACCAGAGCCCGCCACTCTCACTCGGGTGCCTCAGTGCCTGCTGCCCAGAAAAAAGGTGATTTTTTTTTTTTGAGGAGCCGTGGTTCTCTGTCAGCCTCCTCGCTTTGCTCCTGGGCTGCTTCAGGTCTGGGTGGCGGAGGAGCATTTCCAGGCTCGGCCCTGTCCTGTGCTGAGCATCCCCGGCACAGCTGGCCGTGGCGCAGAGCAAGGCCCAGCTCCTCAGGGTTTGTTGCATGCCAGCTTGCTTGGGCAGAGCTCCTGGGGCCACCGGCTGGTTGCAGAGCTCGACCCGTTTCTCCTGCTTGCTCCCAGGCCCTGCGCTGCCCAGCCCCGGTGTAGCCGCTCCCCTCCGGCGGCTCTTGCGTGCCCCACGCCTGCAAGCGCTGCCTCACCTGGGTGAGGGGATGTCCCTGCTGGGAAAACGCTCGTGTTGTCCCCAGCACTCGCCGTCAGGCCCAAGTGCTGCCTTGCCCAGGGCAGGCGGACGCGTCTGGCTTCGGTCTGCGGTAGCGAGGGGCCCCCGGTCCCTGCGCCCCACGTTTCGCGAGGCCTTGGAGGGGCCGAGGCGTGGCTGAAGCCAGCGGTGGGAAGAGCCTGCCCGCTGCGGGCAGAGGCGGCCCCGGCTGCGTGCCCCGCGCCGGGCCGCTGCCCTCCTGCCCACCCCACGTCCCCTCTGCGCTGCCTTTCAAGTGTAACTGGCGATCGATCTGCCGTGACAACGTCCTCTGAGTCACATTCTCGCCTGCAGGAGTAAAGGGCAAAGGCCAAGTTCTTAGTTTTCATAGAAAACTAATTAGACGACTCCATCGAAAATAGGTCAATAAAGCTGATCAGGGGCTGCACAGAGGGAGCCATTAAAGCCCCCGTGACCTTTGCTTGGAGCAAGTGGGCTGGGGCTGCCCCTTCCCTGCGGGAGCTGCCCGCTCCGTGCCAGCTGGACAGCCGTGTCCCTGTCACCCGGCGGCACCGGGCAGGTCCCCTGGGTGCTCCCACGTCCCCAGGTGGCACAGCCCTGCCTCTGCCCCCCGTACACACTCGCACATGCATGGGCACAGCCCGGGCTCCTTTACCCCCAAACTTTATTCATGTGGCACATTTACAGCAAGGATTGGAATAACTAGACAATGAAAATGCTGGGTTTGCATTATCGGTTGGTTTAACTGGAACACCACACACCATGCAGTCATGTACCGCCAAGTTCAGTGCCTGTATTGCCCTTCTGGCTGCCGTCACCGGCTTTGCTCCAGGCCATGCACGCACGGGCCCGGGGCTGCAGCCTCCCTGCAGGTCAGCGCCCGGACGAGGGCTCCATTCAGCAGGGCCCTGGGGCTGGGTGACACCGGGGGGCCGTGCGCCCTCCGCCTGCCCCACGGCTGCCCCCCAACCACCCTGGCCGGCCGGGAGCCCACCCAGCCGGAGGGGATGTGCTCGGCATCTCTCTCAGGCAACAAGCCAGCTGCTGCTGAGCGTCCGCGGGGATCTGCGAGGGGCACGGCACGGCCCGCGGGGACCGTGGGCACGTGGGGGGTGGGGGGGGGTGGGGAGCCCAAACCTCAGCTCGGGAACCGAGGGAGGACAGCCGGGGTCGGAGGGGAGCGGGGTCAGGGGCCTGGGGCAATTTGCAGCTCCCCTGCTCGGGTACCTGTGGGCCGGGGGCCAGCGCGCGCTGGCACGTCCACCGCCGGCAACGGACGCGGTGCTGCGGCCGGCCTGTCCCCGGTGGAGCTGGAATCGGTTGGCGGGGCCGGGGCAGGGCTGGGCATCCCGCCCAGCCCCGCAAGAGGCACGAGCAGACGGGACGGGGACGGGACGGGGGCTCTGCGCGGACACTGTCACCTCCTTCCTGCCGCCTGCCCACCCGCCGGGCCCCCGCCCCACTGAAGGGAGCCCTCCGGGGCCCCGCAGCCCGCGGTGGGGCTGCCAGGGGCTCTGCAGCGGAGAATACAGGCACTTCACCTTGAACATAAAGAGACGGATCGCGTTTGTCACATACAGGAGTCAGAGAGGGGTTAGTGTTGACTCAAAAAGGGGAAAAGGCGCTCGGGGGGAGAGGCGGGGGGGGGGGCTGGCGGGGAGGGCGAGGGGCCGTCTCGACACTGCTGAGCCTCCGTGAGCGCTGCCTGGGCGCGGGCATGCGTCGGCCTCGCTGCAGCAGCCGTCGAGGCCTGAAAACAAAACCAGAGAAAAGAAAGAAGGGAAGGCGGGGACGGCCCATGCCGGGGAGGAGATGGGGGGGGGGGGGGGGATGATGCTCTGGCTACGGGGCGGGAGAGGGAGGACGGGGTGGGATATGGAGGGAGGGACGGAAATCGGGAGCCAAAGAAAAAGAACAAACTACGAGTCTAAAATGTGGTGCAAGCGCCCTACGCGGCTGTCCGCTAGCATGGCATAATGTCCGGAGCAGCCCAGAGAGGGAGTCACATCAGGTCTACACAGATTTGCCTTCCCATATATACAACCTCTACTGGAGTTAACAGCTGAAATTGAGATTTTTTGTGTCGGTTCCTCTGGCCTCGGTTGCCGTTTTTTTTAAATGCTGGAGCCCGTCCTCCCCGCCTCGCCGGCGCCGGGCGCATGCAGCCCTTGCCTGGCTTGCCTTGGGGATCAAAAGGGTTTGGAGGTCTGCTTGAAGATGAAGCCTCTATGGGCCAGTGTCTTCATGATGTTGGCGATGTTCTTACAGTCGTCTGTGGAGAGAGCACAGAGATGCTGGGTTAGAGCCTGGATCCGACTGGGAGCTGCTGGATCAGGCTTCAAGTCCAACACTGGGGCTGTGCCCGGAGCTGCACGGCCCCTGTGTCCCCACCAGTCCAGGCACTCAGTCCCAAGTGCCTTGCAAGGGGGCGAGGGGGTGGGTGTGGGGTTCCCAGTACGGCCCCGCACCGCACGGGGATATATATCCATGCCCAGCAGCCAGAGGCTTGCCCGGGGCTGACACCTCCCCGGGTCCTCCAGGCTGGTGCTCGCCCCGTGACCTGGGGGGAGCCGGTGGATGGGGACGGCAGCGTTCCTGCAGGCTGGCCCCCAGCTCTTGGCCAGCGGCTGCCTCCCCGCAAGCAAGCGCGGTGACGGTCACCCCAGCCTCCTCTTCCAGCTCCCCTGTCCCTCGGCCAGCAAAGGGCCCGTCCCCGCACTGGGACGGGGATAGTGGGTGATGCCGGAGCCGCCCTCCACCAGCCAAACGGGGTCGTCTCCTCCTCCTCCTCCTCCTCGCGCAGGGGCCGCAGGGCACCCGGCGCTCTTCCCCTCACTGCTGCGCTTCGGGGCCGTCCCCATCCCCACCAGAGCCGGCCCTCGGGGCTGCCCTGTGCCCGCCGGCCCCAGGCTGGCAAGCCACAGCCGGCCCCGGGGCAGGGCCGCCGCCGAAGCCGGTGCCGGGGGCCGGCCGGCAGCAGCGTGGCCGCCGGAGCGAGCGGCGGGGCGGCAAGCCGGGGAGGGGGGAAGGCTCCGGCTGGTGTTATTTACCTGGGACTAAACTCAGGCACCGTTTGCTAAAATAGAAGCCGGGCTTAAATTGATTCCTGGTGTCTATATTTCATGTTGAAAATTGGCTTGTAAATCCATGTTTTGATCTATGAGGGCCGTCTCCTTAAGAAAAAGCAAGAGTAAATGTGTAATTTCTCCCTTGACAGCACACGGCGCAGAGGCGATCCTTCTTCCCGCTCCCCTCCGTTTCGGGACAGCTCCACTCGTTCCGATTACCACTCTTTCTTCCTCGCCCCACGCCTTGATGTCTCCATTTCATTACCGCCCGCCCATTTATCAAGCTGTTACCGTAAGGGTGACTTTGCCCACTTGCGTGTGGCAGCGGGGCCCGGCTGACACGGGGAGAGGGTGCCCTGGGAGGGGGGGGCGCAGGCAGGGCCCCCCTCTCCTTGCCGCCGCTGGATGGATGTTGTGGTGGAGGGAAGGCTGCATCATTACTGATGTGTAAATGATAAAGAAGCCTCCACATCCATCTCCCAACTGTAAATCCAGGGAGTGCTTTATAATCAAGCTACAGCGATAATAATGTGAAATTAGGTCTCTCTATCAACGGGAGGAGGCCTTTTAATCACGGCTTAAAGGGTGCAAACGCTGTTTATCATAATTGAACTGTATCCGGGCTAATTGTGGCCATATTTCACTGTCTAGGAGACAGCAGGCTGCCTGCTGACAGTGCCGCGTGCCGGATTGAGGGCCCCGCGCAGACGGGCAGCGCTGCCCTGCCGCCAGGCGCCTGCCCGCGGGGACGGGGCTGCGGGGCCACCTCGCCGCTCCCGGCCAGGCCGGTGGCCCCGCTGCGCCCGGTGAGCCGCTGGCAGAGCTGTCACCCGGCCCCCAGCGTCGGCCGGGGGTGCAGGGGGCTTCCCCCACGCGCAGCTGCCCCCCGGGGGACTGCGCTGAGCTGCTGGGGACCCTCCTGGCTGCGGGCCGGCAGCGGGAGAGGGGACGTCCTTGTCAGAGCCACGTGCCTCCCCAGTGTCACCCTTTCCCCTCGCCGGTGTGCCGGGCACGGGGGCAGCCCGAGGACGCAGCGGTGTCCCCAGCCCCATCGGCTGGCGTGGGGGCAGAGACGAGCCCGTCTCTCTGTGCCTCCGTCCTCTCTGCTGGCCCAGGTGGCACCCGTGGCTCTGGAAGGGCCCTGGAGATGACTAATGTCCTGCCCGGCCAAGCCACAGTGCCAGCGCCCGCTGCCACTTGTTCCCACGCAAGCGAGCCCCTCGCCAGCCTCAGGACCCCCTGCTCCAGCCACCTTGCCCCCTCCTCCCAGCCAGCTGAGCCCCCCCGGGAAACCAGCACCAGACCTGCCCCTGGAGCCGGCTTCCAGTGGGGCCTAACAGGGAAAAGGTGGCTTGAAAGCCAGGGAAGCTGAGGCAGGGGGAGCGCAGCCATCTGTGGCCAAAACACCCCCCACCCCACAGCCAGCCCTGGCCCGGGCCCCCCAAAAAGTAACAGCAAAGCCTCTGAGCTGTGTCAGGCGGGCGGCAGGCGAGCGGCTTGGATTTGGAAGCGGAGCCCCGGCCGCTGCCCTCCACCACTCCCAGGCATCCTGCTGCCACCTCCCTGCCCGCAGCATCGCCCCGGCTGCCCGGGGCCACCGAGCCTTGGCCACTGCTCCCTATTGCTGAAAGAGCAACTGCCCAGGGATCTGGGGAGCGGCCAAACTGGCAGCGAGACCCCGCGGCACCTCCTGGGCCCCCCCGAGCTGGTCCCTGGGGAGACCCTCTGGGACCGCCGGCTGCTTCCTGGACCCCCCCCCCCAGCCCTGACGTGCTCTGGCGCCGGGTGCCAGCGCTGGGAGCTGCCCCGGGCTCCCGGCTCCCGCCCTGCGAAGCCGGTGGGATCCCGGCGGGTCGGTGCCACCCGCGCCGGCAGCACCGTCCTCCTCGTCCCAAATGATGCCACGGCCCCCTGGCAGCCGGAGTGCCAAGCTCATCGTAAGTCATTTAGTGAGACTCATTCCAAATCAGCGCTAAGGTAAACATGCTTATTATAATTATCCATGTTAAAAAAAAATCAACAACAGCAGAACAACTTTCTAATATGCAATTACAGCCATCTATTGATTTTACAATGTAATCCGCTCCGATTGATTTAATAACACAATTATAGGCTGGCTCTCGGGATATTAGAGTGGGAGATTTTCATAAACTCCAAAGCAAAAAACTAAGCGGCTTTTAAAACAACACAGTCAGATGGCTGTTTGGGGAATTATTAGCAATATGAAATCCTCTAAATCTGGCCGTCGTTACCTTGTGAAAGGAATTTCTATTACAAAAATGGCAATTGACAGCCTAAGAGAGCGCAAACGGGATTGCTTTGCTGCTCTTTCAGTGCTTAATCCATCGCAAAGGTGACCACGGGGCGGGGGGACAAGCGGGGTCCGAGGGAGGCGGGGGGGCGTGGGCAGCCCTGCCCCCCCCTGCCCCCCAGCCTGGCTGTCCCAGGGGGTCACACAGCCGCAGTCCCAGCTCCCAGGCTGGCACCCCCAGCCCCGTCCCGTCTGGGTGACCCCGCCTGGGGCCGCGGAGGCTGGCAGGGTGCAGAGCCCCCCCCCCCCCCCCCCCAGCCCCACCGCGGTGCACCCGGGGTGCCCCAGCCCCAGACACCCCCAGGGGCCATGGGGGACCCCGCTGTGACCCCCGGCTGGAGCAGAGGGACGGGGTGGAGGTGGCCCCGCGCCGCCGGCCCGCGCGGCTCTGCGGGTGCCGCACAGGCGCGCACACACGCGCCCCCGCTCCCTCAATGTATTCCCGACTTTATGGGCACGTTTTTCTTGTCAAGCTGACAGGGTTGCTAAGTGGATTTCTCCCTGATATGCGGACGGATTATCACATTACTCCAATGTCCTACACAAACATATTACTTTATATTCAATAGCCCTAATGAATATAAACTGCTTTTTCTTTTTTGGGGGTGGGGGGGTAATCTATAGATTTTTAATGAGGGCACTATTAACTCCCTCCTCTTTAAAACAGACTTAGGTGCAGCCTCTGAGTAGAAAATCAATGGTGTTATTGTAGGAATATTGTATATTGATATTGTAATAATAAGATGCAATTGATTTAGGGGTGTTGTGCGGTGTGTGTGAAAGGGGTCAGCCCGGGGTTATCCTGCCTCCTGCAAACGCCGCCGCGGCGGCTCTGCCCTGCCGCCCTGCCCCCCGTGTCCCCCCTCGGCCCCCGGGACAGCCGGGGTCCAGCTCACCCCGAGACCAGTGCGGGCTGACCTCCCCTCCCCTCCCCTCGCCCTGCCTGGCTCGGCCTCGCCGGGTTTTCACCCTTCTGCTGCCCGGTGTTCCAGCATTGCCCACTGCAACAGCGTGCCGCCCCGACACCCGCATCCCGGCCCTCTCCGCATCTGGCCAAGCTCTCGCCGCCGCGACGCCAGGGGCGCGGGCACACGCGGCGGGCGGTGGGACCCCTCTTTTCATTAGGGCTGGAGTTTGCCGCCGGTCAGCATCGCTGGCTGCTCTTGTCCTTGAAGAGGAGACGGACGTTCCCACCAGGCTCCTCGGCCCGCGGCGCTGGGCTCCCCGCCCGGCCTCCGGCCGCTGCAGAGCGGCACCACTGCGAACCCAGGACGAGCTCAAGGATTTTTGGCAGCAGGAGGCCGGCCTGCAGCCCCCGGCACGGTGGGCACAGGCTGCCGGGAGGAGCGATGCTCACTCGGGGAGAGCATCACCTCCACACCCAGCCCGGGCACCAGGGAGGAGGGAAGGGGCCGCGTCCCCACGCTCGCAGCACCGGCCGGCACCGCCGTGGGGGCTCGGAGGGCCGAGACGCCTGCGGTGCAAGGAGCGAGCTTTGCGGTCCTGGCGGCCATCCCGGGGTGGTTGGGGGGAGCAGAGGGCCCCCCAACATGTGCTCATTTGGAGGCAGCCCCCGCTGCACCTGTGCTACGGGCGGGAAGACGGATCACCCCCGGCCCGAGCTGAGCAGGTCCATATTTAAACTGTCCCCATGCTTTATGGGCTGTACAAGAACTGATGCTCAGGCGACGAGGGGCCATTTGTCAATGTTCTAATGGCAGATTACTGTTAATGAATAATATCACTGCTGCCTTTGGATAGCAGCTCCCTGCAAAGCGGCAACAGGGCCGCCCGGCCACCGCCGCCCTTCGTCTCCCCGCTGCCGACCCCGGGTGACAGCGAGTGGCCTGGTGGCCGGCGGGAGCCGCGCAGTCCCCACGCAGCCCGGCGCTGCTGCTGGCGTCCCCGGCCATCGCGAAGGGGGGTGCTGGGTGCTGTGTCCCCCGCAGCGGCCTGTGCTGCTCCCCCGGGGAACGTCCCCAGGAGGGGACAGAGCCGTCACAGGTGACGGCGCTCGCCTGGCACGTGGAGCCACGCTCTCGCGGCCGCTCGCCCTGCCCGTGCTGGAGCTGGGAGGGAGCCGTGTCTGGTCTGCATCCATCCCCACCGTGACACGCCGGGCAAGGTGGGGACACTGGGATGCCCGGCCGCAGCGGTGACAAGGACAAGGCAGAGCAGAAGGCTCCCAGCCCGAAGGGAGCTGTGGGGACGTCGGGGACGGTCCTGCCGGGCTGTTCCCAAACAAATGGCCTCATAATCCTGCACGCGGGGCGAGGGGCTCTGCACGCCCCACACAGCCGGCAGGTATATTAGGTGGAGCTGACAGCGACGCGCAGAATATTAAGAATAACTTACCTCATTATCTGCAATTACGTTACTGCCACACACCTCATTTCTTCACAAAGAAAAGAAAATTAGTTTTATATTGACTCCATCCCAGTGTCTCCCCTGCCTGCCCCACCACTGAGCACCCACACGGGGTCTACAGAGGGTCTGGACACAATTAATACTCGTCCTCTCGCCACCTGTTGCCGTCCCTGTCCCGGGGGGACGGGCTGCTCGCCCCAAGCCCTGCACACCGAGGTCAGTGAAGCTTCCAAATCCAGCTCATCCTAGCAGGGAGGCTGGAGCACGGAGGGCCGGGGTCTGGCAGTTCCCAGCTCTGCAGGGAGGTGACACCGCCGGGCATCCCCGGGAAGCAGCCAGGCAGGCGAGCGCAGCGGAGGGGACCTGTCCCGGCCTCCCCCCGCCCGGGCTGGCCACCATCACCCCATGGGTGACAGGCCACCTCCTCTTGTCCCCTGTGCCGGGGACTGGAAGGAGTGGGACTGGATCTGGGTGGCTGTGGGGGACACCCCATCGCGAGACACCCGGGTGGCCGGGGCACAGGTGACGCCACGCGGGGGGACCCCGAAATCACGGGCACCCCGGCTGGAAGGGGTGGGCAGCTGGGGGCCGAGCTCTCTCCCACCATCCCCAACAGCTCCAGGAGCCCGCGAGCCCGAAGGACACCGACACTGCCGGGACCGAGGGTGGCACAGGGTGCGTCGAGCCCTCGGTTTGTCTGCCAGCCCCCGTGACCCCCGTGGGCAAGCAGAGCGAGTGCCACCGTCACCCCGCTCCCGGCTGCGGCCGCTCACCGGCCGGGAGGGAAGGGGAGCGGCGTGCGCGGCAATAGAGGGAAAATAGCCAATTTCATCTTTATTAGAAGGAGATTTCTCTTTTAGTAATAAGCACACTTCAAATAATTAGCGTGTTTTACGTAATAATGAAATTATGGAAATGCAGGCCACTTATTCAAACAAGTCACCATTACCATATTTTTAAATATTAGACTTAATTAGAGTTTATCACTTCAGAGAAGTACAAGGAGTGGAGATTTTTTTCCTTTACAAAAAAAATCCTCATAAAGTGTTTATTAAGAGCGGGTAAGAAGGGGATAATGATCTGTTTGGAAATTAAGGCAATCAAACATTTAATGCTCTGCACTCCTGTAGGCAAAAGCATTCAAATGAGTCAATTATACATCCATTATCCAGGCACGATTAAACAAGGCAGGACGGGGAATTTGTCCTCCGCATCATGCGATTGTCGTGAGGACTTATGTCCACTTAAAGGCAGCTAATAAAACACTAAACTTGGGGAAGAAGAGGAAGGGAGGCTTGAGAAAAGGGAAGACAAGGGAAGAGAGGCGGCGGGTCAGTGGGACCGCAGAGGGGCGAGGGTGGGAGGTGGGTAAGAATGGAGCCGTGTCTGCATCCCAGCCCTTCATAAATCAAAGTAATTAAGTTAACATGAAAATCAACTTCACCATCCCGTTAAATTACAGCATTTGCATATTAGGACTCAAATGAAGTAGGTAGCGGGCAAGGGGGGTGGGAGGGGAGAAGGGAGTGGGGGGGGTCAGGGGAGAAGGATGGGGGGGACGCGCACCAAAAAGGGAACCATTTATTACAGTGAATAACTAATTTCAGAATTTATAGCGCTGGATTTTCGTTCCCGTGCCATTTATATTACAGAAGGAAATTAAGGGGCGGGCGGGAGGCTGGCTGGACATCTTTCTGCGTTATTGCTTGTCTGCCATTTGCAAATCATTATTAATTGTGGCCCGTGTCGCTGGTGCAGCAGGGCAGGGTGCCTGGACAGCCGGAGCAGACACACATATCTCTTCATCAGGACCCCAGCCGCTAGCCCTGGAGAGCCAATTACCCCTCCCTGATTGGTATCAGATAAGGAGGGAATTTTTACAAATTAGGGAATAAATAGAATTTCCACACGTGGAGCAGGGAGGGCTTGAGAGGCAGTAATGAAAAACGATACATCACCATCAGCCAGACAACCCTATTCATACGCCGATGCATTACGCTCACTACTCATAATCCCGCCGAGTGACAGACAGCCGCCGAGCCGGAGGGGGCACATCCCGCCGCGGCCTCCCCTCCGCCGGCCCGGGGCGCAGCCCCGCAGCGCCCGCTCGGCACCGCTCGGCCCTGGGGACAGACCTCCGGGCAGGGGGGGGGACACACACACACCGCTCTGCTGTCTGCGGGATTCCAGCAGGACGAGCCTACAGACTCGGCCCCAAGTTTGGCGGTTAAAGTGGGCAGCTGGGCACCCAGCTGCAGCCCAGCCCCTCACCCGGCTTCCCGGCGGGTAAAGCATGTCGTCCTCAAAATTATCCAGCCCAAACCGTGCCCTCGAGAAGATCCCTGCCTCCCTCGGTGGCTCATGGCAGCACCCTGCTATTACGAGAGCCCTACCTGATTTCCAGCAAGGATTTGCCTTTTTTTTTTTGTGCTATTCAGCCCCCAAATCAGCCCCGCGGCTCAGCCAGCCCTGGGTCCCCCTGTGTCACCCTGTGAGCGGTGATGGGGCTGGAGGACGGGGAGGGTGGCACCGGCTCCGACCGGCCACACGAGCAAAGGACGCGCTCCCGCGGGGCTCTGCTCGGCTGGGAGCAGGTTCGGGTGGGGGCACCTCCAGCCCCCCCCCCCCCCCGTGAGCCGGCCACCGAGGCAGCCCCAGCGCCAGCCCTCGCCCAGGGCAGAGCCCGGAGCCACTGGCCGGCCGTGTCCCCCGAGCCAGGGCATCCACTTTCAGACCCCGGCAGCTCCCCGTGGCAGCACTGTCCTTCGCTCGGGGCCGTGACAGAGCCGGATGGCCCCGAGGACACAGCCGGCACCCAGCGGACGGGGCCTGGCACACCCCCGGCCCCAGAAAGAGCAAATCCTGGAAGTGCGGGGGACCCCGCTGACATTCGGGAGCCCAGCTTGCACCGTACTCCCCAGCGTCGGAGCCGCGCGCCTCTGCGCCCGTAATTAGCTCTCCCTTATGACAAGCACGTCACTAAACAAAATGCTCGGCAGGAGATCAATCTCGCCTGTAAGTCACGCAGCCTTTAATTTATTCAGCATACAATGTCGCTCCACCACTGGCTTCCTGTAATTTATACCGTACACTGTCGTGTATTATTTAACTCGTCCGAGTGTTTTACAGCTCGCCTGAAAGTCGCTGTGCAAAATAAAGTCACGGCGGGGCACTGGTGAGGTGCAGGGAGGATGCAAGCTGCCCCCCCTTGCTCCAGGGCTGGTACAGGACCCCTGGCCTGGCTCGGTGATGAGGTGACAGTGACAAGTTCCTGCAGAAGTTGGTGGCTCAGGACCCCCCTCTCCAGGGCTCTGTGGGAATGGGAATGGGAGGTGGGTCCCCACAGGAGCCCAGTAAACCCCAGGCTCCAACACTGGTGCTTCCTTAGAGGAGGAAAGGATAGTGGCAGGGGAGAGAGGGCAGCAGGACTCCTGCCTGCTGGGGCTGGGGGACACCCAGCTGGATTTGGGGACGGGACAGGGCGGAGATGCTCTCGGCACCAACTCGTCCTGGCTGTGCTGGATGCTGGGGATGGTCAGGCTGGTGCCTGACCCTCTCTGCAACATGGATGGAGGGTCCCTGCCCGCAGGCACTGCTCGAACACAGCCAGGGATGCCGGAGCAGAGTTCAGTGAGGGAGGAGGCTGGGAGCCCCGCGGGCTGGCTCAGCAGATGCAACAGCCTCATCTCCTGATCCGGCCTGGGGCAGGCTGCAGGGCTGCCAGAATGGGACAGGGCAGGCAGGGGAGGTGAGTGAGCAGCAGCGCTGCCAGCACGTCCAGCCCCACCAGTACCAGAGCAAGAGAGAAGCCCAGGGGACGGGTGGGAGCCGGGATGTTGCTGCAGCAACGCTGCCCAGCCCCACGGCCCATCACCACCACGGCTCTGCCTCCGCCCTGCCTGCACAGCCAGGACCATCGCTGCCACTGGAGCGGGTCCCCGAGCGTCCCGGGGGGCACTGGCGTGGGAGCAGACAGCCCTGCCAGGGCGGTGGGACTTTGTCCCGTGGGCAGGGCACCGGGGGGGCTGCCCCATCGCCCCTTCTCCCCCTGAACACCCCACAGTGGGCAGAGGGCAGGCAGGCAGCGGGCGGTGCAGTGGCTCCTTCCTGGCCCCTCCTGCGGGACACGTGGCAGCAACAGCCAGGCCCTGAGAGCAGGAGGGAGGTCCTACCCCAAAACTGGGGTAAGGACTGGGGCTGGACTGGGCTGAGAGCCGGCCAGTAGCTGGTGTGGCTGCCCCGAGCAGCTCACCTATTGCTTGCCTTTGGCCTGCGGCTGGATGGAAACAGTCAGTGATGTAGAGCTGGATATCCTCCGCAGGGAAGGTTAAAACCTCTGTTCAGTGTAAAGTTGCACTTATGATCATGATATTTATGGCTAGTTTATTCCAGGCTGTTAAAGGCAGCGGTAGTTATCCACAGATAAAGGGAATTCAGCTCCCCTGATGCCTTTTCTCCCCGTGGCGAAGGCACGGCTGGCCAGAGCCGAGTGCTCGTGGTGTGTCAGGCCCCTGATGGTCCCTGCCAGAGCCAGCGCCGGGGCAGGGCACACAGATGCCAGGGATGGCAGGGGTGGTGGCTCTGGTTCTGCTGCGTGGGAACTGCGGGGACAGACGTGGGACACGCTGTCTCCCTGCCCCTGACAGATGCCGCTGGGGGCCGGGAGGTCCCCGGGCTGCAGGGAGCAATTTGGTTTGCCTTCCCGCTGGTCCCCAGCACTGCTGCAGGTGTCCCTGCCTCCCGTATCCCCTCCACATGCTGCCATGCCTCTGCCATGCCCTGCTCTCACGAAGCATTTATTTAGGGCACCAGAAGGTCAAACTGTTGTGGGGTTTTGCAGGGCATTTTGAGCCCTGCAAGCCCCCCGCCACTGCCCGGCCGTTGGCTCCGCTCCGTGTCCAGCTCCTGACACCCAGTCCCACCACTGGGATTGGGACCCTAATTAGGGAGAAATTTCAAGGGAGAAATGAGAGAGTTTATAAAGCTGAGTTTCTCCTGCCTGTGAGTGACACGAGATGTCAGAGAAAGGAAATAAAAGGCAAGGATGCAATTCCAGTGCCGCCGAGAGTGTGTGGCGAGTCCTAATGGAAAGTTCTCCTGCTCTTTAAAGCGTGGTCAGATGGCCTAGTTATTGCTTTAAAAGGACCCAGAATCAAACCACGGCGCCGCACTCGAAGCCTTCAAATAAAGCGAGCTGTGTTTCTGCAGGTCCAGCGAGGCAGAGGCAGGCGATTACACAGAGAAGGGCAGGTCTCTTTATCTTGGAGGGAGACCTACCTATTTTTAAACATTAGCTCCAAATCAGCAGCTCACCTCTTTGTCTCACACAAACCCTCTCTTGCCTTCTGGAGGAGAGATCAAACGCCAGCCCTGCTGCCATTGTTTCTCTCCCAGTGAGATGGATGCAGGACTGTAATCTTCCCACAAAGCCGCACGCTTCAAAGGCATCAAAAGTGCTTATTAAAAGTCCTAGGAAACTAATTTAACAACATCCCAAAGGGCTGGAAAAATCAGCACCACCAGCTCAAAATATAACCTGGCGAGGGAGATGGGCCCCTGTTCAACACGACTCCATCTGCAGGAGGCTGGACGCGGTGCTGGGGTGCTCCGGCACGCAGAGCCGCTCCGCTCCCCGCGGCGTGACCGCCCCGGCGCTGCCCGCTCCGCTGCCGGGGGGGCCGCGGCTGGGCGAGCGCCAGGGGGACCCTGAAATGCGAAAAGCACGGGGCCACCTTTGCCGGCCATCTCGGCGGCTTTGTGCAACGCTCCCCCCGCGACGGCCGGGCTGGAGGGAGCTGCCCGCCGGGTCCGTAGGCTGCGCAGACGGGGCCGTCGGCCAGACCTGCCGAGCCACGGCAGCGAGCCCCGCGTGCCGGGTGCGAGGCAGCCCGGCAGCCCGCCGGGCCGGGCCGGTACGCGTGCCTTCCCGCGGACGGCGGCACGAGGGCTGTGCCCCCTCGCACCCCCCAGAGCCGGGCCCTGCTCCCCAGCCTGTGCCAGGCGACGCGCGGGACCCCGGGGCTGCGTCCCGTCTGAGCGGTGCGGGCTCCCGCTGCAAGGGGCAGGGGATGGAAATTAACGCTCCAGCCTCCGTCTCATCCTGCCCATTAGCGGGGCTGTTTTACTCCGGATCATTAAATATGTATATCTTATTACACGCCTTGTTACAGTATTGAGCTCTATTGACTGATAATAAATTCCAAGCATCATCCTGGTCATAAATTTATCTGGAGATGATGAAGACTCAATAATCTAGTCATGCAGATAATATGATAGGGCCTTAAAAAAGATCATTACATTATATGCCAAAATTAAAAGTGAAATACACTTTATTAACACTGTTTCCACACTTGGGGCCATTACTTGTTATATCCCCTCCTGCCCTCCCACCCACCCACCCACCGTCCCTCGGGTGAGCCAGGGAAGGTGAGTCGAGGCAAAGCTGCCCCAGTTCTACCCTGGCAGGAGCCTGGCAGAGGGGTACTGGGGGGCGTCGGGCTGCACAGACCGTCACACTGGCACATTTTAGCTTGACTCCAGGGACGCAGGGCCCTGCCTGGTACAGCACCGCTGCCCTGCCCACTGTTAGAAATGGCTCCCGAGCATCTCCAGGTGCCTCAACAAACTCCCGTGCCCGGAGCTGCTCGCTGCCCACAGGCAGCCCTCAGCAGGCCCTGGCCATAGCCATCAGGATGAAGGGCAGTCTCGTCCCCAACCTCCCGCAGGAAGATGCGATCTCCTGCAGCTTCAGGGCTCCTGAGACGGCCGCCCACCCATCGGGGTTAACCCAACAGCTCCCACTTGACAGCATCTCTCCCCTAAGCTCTGGCAGGCTGCAGAGCCAGGACGGGGTCCCCGCTTGTGCCTGGCCACACTGCGGTGTGGCACGGACAGCCGGGGAGCAGAAATGGGGATGTGGGTGCAGTGGGTGTCCCCTCCAAGAGAAGAGGGCTCCCGGGAGGCTCCCAGTGCCCTGGTGCCAGTCTCTCCGAGCTGCCCCTCGGCAGGACAGTGAGGGCCGGGCAGCTCCTAGCCACCCTCCCCAGGGACTGGGGCTCGGCCCCCTCCTCCCGCCAGCCCTCCAAGGCCATTCCTCTCCTTTAATAAGAAGGTCACAGCCATTTAAACCCCTCTGATGAGGGCAGGTGGCTCGCGCCCCTCCTGCCTGGCGGGGCCAGCCTGGCCACGCTCCCGCCTGCGGATCAATGGCACGTGGCAAGTTTAAAGCGTGTTCCCCCCCGCGAGCCCCCCCCCGTCCCTCCGCCACCTTCCTCTCCAGACGCGCAAGGTGACGAGCGCTGGGGGGGGCCCACAGATCGATGCCGCGACACGGATCGGCTGCTGGGAAAAACCAATCGCAGATCAGATGGAAACCGACTTCTTCTTGTATCTGCCCGGCTCTCGCCGGGATAGATTGGCTGGAGAAATCCGATGGCGAGAGGAGACAAAGGGGGAGGCGATGGGGAGAGGAGGAAAGGGCTGATAATGCTCCTGCCGCGGCCGCTCTAATCTGTGACAGCCCGAGGATTTGCTGAAAACCATTATCACATTGCTCTCTCTTCTCTTGTCCCTGATAAAGCCCCGGCTAATCTGTTTGTTGCAGGTATTGAACGAATGCATTTAGCGAAACAAGGGGTGTGTGCGCGCCTCCCTGCCTGCGGAGCAAATTTTTTTTCCCCCCCTCCCCTGCTCCTCCGGCCTCGCTGGGAGGAGACGTAGGAGCAGGGAGGGCAGGGACTATTTTGGGTGCAGCCTTGCTGTGGGCGCAGGGTCTACCCCGCCGGACCATGCCATGGGCAGGGGTGCCATGCCTGGCCCGGGGGGGAAACATCTCCGCCAACTGCCCTGTGTGAGTTTTGGGGAGCTTTTCCCTAGGCGCTGCGTTTCATCTTCGTAATGCAAGTCGCAGAGGGCAGCGAGCAAAGCCCTTGGGCCGGTGGGCGATGCTGCAGTGCCGTGGCACGTCCCGGCCGGGAGCGCTGCCGCAGCCCGCTGTGTGCCCAGCCGCAGTCCCACGGGCTCAGCAACCCACACCGGGGGACACGGGGGGGGGTCTGTGCCACAGGAACGGCTCCCGGGACCCTCCCTGTCTGCTGGAGCCTGGCTCGGCTCGTGCCTGCCTGTGCCGGTGCTGACCTCGGCCCTCCCCTTGCGAGAGGCTCTTTCTCCGGGGAGGAGAGATAATTCAGTGGCTGTGAAAGCCCAGACCTGGGGCTCCCTCAGCCGCCTGTTACAAACAGTTCTAGTGGAACATTAATTATAGTAATTTAGCCGTGGAACACTAACTGCAGCCAGTGCAATAGCATTCAGTACATTAGTGGCTATAACCCACTCCTTAAAAAAGACATTTGGCTACTGACAGCTGATAAAATGAGTTGTGAAGCATAACCAAAGGGAAAAAAAAAATAAAAATCAGAAGCGTGCTGGGAGCGAGTTGTGGGGCAGGAGGACGGGAGGCAGCACCCCACGGGGTGCTGAGGCCACAGAGGGTGCAGGCGGAGGGGCAGGAGGTGATGGGGGGCCACAGCCTGCCACGCGGCACACAGGCCGGTGGGTTCCCCGTGCCGTGGGGCTCGGCGGGGCGGGGGACGTGGGGCCACGTCTCGGCAGTATGTCAAACAGAAGGACATTTCCTTCTATCTCCCAGCCACCGCCCCAGGGCACAATCCACCTACATTCAATCTTTACTCCACTACACATGTTTCCTTTCCAGCCTCGGATTATTTTTTATCATCAAATTACCGTGGCGATAAGATGGAGTAGATGTGATAGTGAGCAGAGCGCCTGCCCTCCCCTCTCCCCCTTCCGCGGCATCCTTCCTCCCTCCGCCACCCCCAGCCTCCCGGCTCTGAGCAGGCAGGGGGGTTATCCAAATGGATCCCCCCCCCCCGGGGCAGCTGGGTTCGTCGGCTGGGGCCAAACAGGCAGGAGCTGCCGCTCAGCTCGGGTGCCCATCAAAGCTGGCCAGGAAAACTTGCGGGGTGCCCTGCCGCGGCGTGGGACCCCACGGGCAGCCGCGCCGCCGCAAAGCCGGAGCCGAGCACCCGCTCCCCGCCGCAGCACCCCAGCTCCCCCACTGCACCCAGTGCCCCCGCCGGGCGCCGGAGCTGCGGCAGCCCGGTGACGCCGGCGCGGCAGCAGCGACGCAGGGAGCCCCGGCGAGGGGGGCGGCCAGAAAAAGCGCGGCCGTGCTGTTACAAGCCCAAGCAGCGCCGCGAGGCCCTGCTGTGATGAATCCTCGCCATCTCCTTGTTTACTCCAGCCTGCAACAAATGAGTCCCTGCCCATCCGGGGATAGCTCATCCAGAGGAATGCTCTTTCAGGCCTCTCCCTCTAATCCCTATTAATTTAAATAATGCTCGGCCACTCTTCTCAAACTATTTATTATTTATCAGGTTTGTTTATTTGTAGCTAACAGGTAGCGCTCAGCATGCGTCCCCGGCACGGGGACAGGGGCCGTTCATCACACCAGCTCCCCCGCCATCTACCATCCGTCAATTACTCCTGCTTCCTTTAATTAGTAATGAGGACTAATATCTCTGCCTGGGATGGTGGCTGGAGCGGAACTTCCCTCCGGTGGCATTCGAGCAGCACAAGGGAGGGAATGAAAAATAAATACCTGCGCCAGGCTGCTGCTGTTACTCCCAGATGAGCAGCAGGGCTCGCCAGCCCCCAGGCGCCCCTTTCCAGGGAGGCTCCGGTCCCTGGCAGCTCCCCAAGTGTCCCCTGTACACCAGAGACTCCTACCCAGCAGGGCAGGGGAGGTGATGCTGCTCAGATCCCGATCCAGGGGTGCCCTTTCCTGCACGGCAGGGACATCCCAAACCATGGGGGCTCCCCTGCCGAGCCCCAGCCGCTGAGCTCCGCGCGGGTGTCAGCAAGGGGAAGCTTAAATTAAATGACCACTAGAGCCTCTGGCCTCGCCTGGCGGTCCTGGGGAGCTCTGTATCAGAACATGCCATCCAGAGGCAGCCTAATAGCGAAGGCAGCACATGATATAAATGGAGCCCCTTTGATTTATTGACTGGGAGAAGTTTTTACACGATAGCCCATTAAGACGGACGGCTCTGTTTACAGCCAGGCCATCTAGCTATAGGGACCCTGAACTGGATGGTGTGTTTTGCTATTGCTCTTCAGGCAGACATCTCATTAAGGGGAACAGCATATGGAGCTCTCTGGATCTATACTTCACGAGTCCTGAGGGAGGCTTTTACCATTTTTAATAAGCGGGCAAGGTTAGCAAACCTGCAACGCGGTGACCTCCCCTCCCCGTGCGATGGATCTCCCTGAAACACAGAGAGCTGGACTCACCGGGTGCGCACGGGACTCCATAAATCACCTCCCTGCTACCGGCCAGGGAAACCGGCCGGGGAGGACGGCAAGGGGGGGTCCAGACCAGGCAACGCCGCCTCCGAAATGGGGCGGGAGCGCGTGGCTCAGCCGAACGCGCCGGGGGCTAGCAGCTGGGCGGGCAGCGGCGTGGAGCGTGCCCCTGGCCATCATGCTGGTGGGGCGACGGGCAGCACGTGGGTGGCTCAGCTGGCAAAGGTGCTTTAAGGAGAGGCCGCTAACACGATAGCCACAGCGCAGGAAACAAAACCCCCAGCTGGCTGTTGAGGGGGGATTATTCCGTATTCAGTAACATGGCTGTTTAGTAGAACAAGTAATCTCTGGCAAAGACCTCCGGCTCTTCTCCGATCTGATAAAGCCGTGCAGCCTACGGGCAAGCTGGCCCCTGTGGGGGCTGCCTTGGAAGGATGCCGTGGGCTGGGGCTGCCGGGGCCAGAGGAGGAGCAGGGAGGCAGGCACGTGGGGTGAGCTGCCGAGGGATGGGGTGGACACGCTGCAAACAGCTCGCCCAGGACACCTTTCCAAAGTGAAAGGGCTTATGCAAGGTTTGGGTGCTCCTGCCCAGGCACCACTTACACCCCCGGGTACGGCAGCACAGACATATGGTGTCAAGGCAGCGCGTAACACGTGCAGAGCTCCCACCAGCTCCTCCCGGACCGGGTACACGGCTGGGCGCCCACCCGCTCCCCAACTACAGCAACCTGGCTCTTGCCCATCAGCCAGCCCTTAAATCCCTGTTTTTCACTCCTGTGGTACCACCTAAGCACTATAACCATCACCAATTGCTGGCATTTAACTTACACATCTAAAATTCACACTATGGAAAAACTTGACAGAAAAGAAGGAGACTGAGAACGTGATTGTTTCCTTTTGAGAAGTCTGCCTAGATCTGCTTGGGAAAGAGGGGAGGCAGAGAAGGACAAATGGACAGACATGGCGGCATATTTGGGTCTCTTTCCAGCAGTTCTCTCACAAACAGTCTGAGCATCTTTGAAATGAAATTTTGTAGGCGATTAGCTCACAATGTGAACTTAATTGCTTTTGGTATTTAAAAAACCCCATTAAATTAAATGGCCGAGATATTGAGGCTTAAGCAATGGCTGCTTCCAACGCACAGTAACTACCAGCCTCATTACTGGGACGCCAATTCCAGCGGCGGAAGGCGCAGACCCATGCGATGTGACTGGTGCGGCTCTAACGCTCCCCCCCAGCTCACAGCCCCTGGGTGAGAGGAATCATCACTGGCAGCGGGAGGATGGCTCAGAGCAAGGCTGGCACGGAGCAGCAGCCCGACAGCCTGCTGAGCTCCTGGTTCCCCAAAGCATCCCGAGACCAAACGAGCCGGACCTGAAAGCCAAGGGAGTATCGGGCTCCCTCGGCTTGACAAGAGGAGTGGCTGGAGTGGGACAGCCCCACATTGCAGGACACGGGAGTCCTGCCCCGCCAGGACATCAGGGTGACCTCCACCGAGCCGCTTTTGGCCCCCGCTCCTTGGGGATCCCACGGCATTCTCACTGCCTGCACTCGTGAGTGGTGGGTGCGCCGCCCCTGCGAGTGACTATTAAGTGATGCGAGCCTGGTGGGTACCATTCACCCCCAGGGACAGCCCCAAAGCTGGCACCTCGCACCTCTTTATGCCAACGCCACACCAAGGAGCGCTCCTCCGCCGTGGAGCCGGCAGCGCTGCCCCGCTTTGCATTTAGTGCCACAATACAACAGAGCAGCCAACGGTAGTGCTTTCACCTTACTTTACTTGTTTGTTTAAATTATTTACACTCCTCAGATGCAAGATTGCTCTCCAAAAGGAGCATCCTTTTGGCTGCTGCAGCTTTAAAATGACTTGCATCCATCACTCAATCGCTTTCAGGTCAAACACACGCTCCCGACTTAATGACCACATTTCCGCAGCAACAAATCTGTCACTGCTGTTTGTTTAAAGCCAACAATCTGTAGGAGCACTGTGTGCAAGGATTGAATTAACTCAGCATCTGAATGACTGCGGTGCCAGATCATTCAAATTGCACCTTTCCGAAGATCTTCCAGCAATGTTAATTAATGTTCCTTGGGTGATGTGCAACATGCTGCAGTGCACAGGGCTGCTGGAGAGAGCAAAGCCCGATCCCTGTGCGCCTGGGGCCACGGGAGCCGGGTTCCTGGCTGCCCCAGCCCTGGGAGCATGTTGCTGGGGGGGGGGTGTTGGGAAAAAAGAGGGGCTGGTGGCTCCCCCTTGCTCTGACACAACCCACCTTGATTTCCCCCAAAGTTTAGCAATTTGGCTGAGATATTCCATGATGGATGTCCGACTCATGATGAATTTTTTTCCCAGGAAATTCCAGCCCGAACCATTAATACACTGCCATCAAGAAGAATGAAAAATATGTTGCTACTTCCCTTAAATTCCAGCTACTTGTTGTTGCAGGGGTTTTTTTGTGCATGCCCAGATGGTTTGGAACAAAGCCTTGAAGTCTGTTGGGAAGGTGATTTCGAGGCCAGGGAGCATTTTGGATTTCCCATCAGAATCTTGCCAACTTTGGGCAAAGCCAGTCCTGTCCATGGCCCCGGGTGGCTGCGTGTGCAGCCTGGGCTGGCCCCCTGCTCCCAGCTGTTAAAACCCCCCTGGCACCCACTCCCTGCACCTGCGTGGGGAAGGGGGACGTGGCTCTCTGGGCACTCGATGACTTCCCCAGGAAGCATGAGGGAGGAAACTGCTTCATTGAAACACTTGCACCAACAAGAGCTGGGGTCAGAGGGGCAGGCGAAGCAGGAGGAAACAGTGACGGGGAGTTAGCGCGGATGGTGGGGGGGGGGGAGCTGAGATGATACCAGAGAAATGGGGGAAGGGACTGGGGCAAGGAAACAAGGACGAAGAGCTGGGACAGGGATGAGGAGGCAGCCTGAGCCTGGCAAGATGTGAAGAGAAGGAAGTAGGGAGTGGGATTCAATTCAACACCAAACCACCGAGGTCTCCTGCTGCCATCCGCAGTCTCTGGCTACTCCAGCCCTTGCCCATCAGCAAGTCCTTGGCTCAGTGTCCTTATCCCAGGCCCCAGCCACAGTCCCTGTTTGTCTGGGGCTTTCACATCTCCACAGAGCAGAGCCAGGGTCCGACGGGGGTGGTCCTAACCCGGAGAGCTAGAGCCCTCCCTCAGCCACCCCTCAGTTTGCTGCAGCTAATTGGGGCACCGCTCTAATCTCTACCTGCCATTGATTTCAATTCAGCTCCAATTTTCTTCTTTGACCTTCTCTCCTCCAGACCCCACTCACAAACAGAACACAAATCCTCAAACATCCGCTTTTTCTCTGCAATATTCCAGCATGCCCCAGTCCCAGGCTGGGGAAGGCAATGACCAATGCCTGTCTGAGCCTATATGCTCATGCACAGGGAGAGACACACCGCTGACTGCAGACACCCTCCCCAGGGCACGCTCACAGCACCTCCAGCACGGACAGGGAAGTGGTGATGCTCTGAGGCCATCCAAACCACATGAGAAAAGCATGATAAAAGGACTTCCAGACCATTTCCTCCAGGACAGCTGCCTTATTTCTAGGAGCCTGTGGGTCCAAGGGGGCATGAGGGAGTGCTCCTGACTGTGCCTGGGTCTCGGCTGCAGGGTTGGCATCCAGCACCCATCCTGCTGGAGGGATCTTCTTCTGCCTGCCTGAAAACTAGTCCTGCTGTGCTGAGCCCCAGTCCTGCGTGGGCTGGGATGCTCCAAAAGCAAGTGGAAGATGAGCTGGCCATGAGCTAGGGGAAGATCTTCCCTTCGCTGTGTCCCTGGGGCCATGGGTAAGGCACAGGGACTGGGAGCCTCTGATGCTCTGTGCCATGATCTGGAAGGGGAGCCAGCCACTCGGGAGCGGTTAAGATCAGGCTGCAGTGTGCTGGTGCAGACAAGCAGGGGAGGAGAGGGTCCTAGACAGCTAGACAGCACATAGGAGTTGTCCCCTGGTGAGAGACACTGCTGGCACTGAGGGGAAGTGGGGAGGAGCTGTCAGGGGGCACGGGACGGGAAAGGCATCATCCCTTAATGCCCACCCCTTCCTGGCACCCCAAAATGGGTGGGGAACCTCTACCAAGGCTCCCTTCTCAAGAAAGCCTGGATGCCAGAATTTCAGCCCTCCCAGGTCCCTTCTTTTCCTGGTAGCAATTCACTATGTAAAGAGGCTGGATATTTATAATTATGCTCAAAGTGGCCACTTTGAAAATCTATATGTCTCTAGGCTCCCTGTACATCATAATGTCAAGGCTGTGAATGGAGGCATCCATCAGAGGCCTCACATCACAGACCTCGGAGCTGTGATAAACACTCAGGAAATGCTCGCTGAACCCTGTGTCCCACGGCTGCCTTCTGGGGAAGACACTTGATCTTTGGGGGGTGCCCCCATGGGGACTCCTCCAGAGGAGACATCCCCGGCTGCTCGTGAGCTGCTGATCAGAGATGGGGATGGGAGCAGGGTCTGGGTTCCTCTAGCCAGAGCCTTCCCTGTTGACCCTTGCTGTTGCCCAGGAAGGGGGGCTCTTCTCCAGCTGGGACCATCCAGGTCATCACCCCACTTCCATGCTGTGGGCACGCTGCAGGCACACCATCTGCAAAAAGGCAGCTCTCACCCTTCCACCTCCGGGAAAGCCCCGGTGCCGGGAGGGTGGTGAGCTACAGGGAGAGGAAGCACCCCTCAAACATCATCTCCACCCTCAGTCATCAAATGCCCATTCCTTGACCTCTTCAGCCCCAGAATCTCCTGAGTTTGACTGAGGAAGATTAGCTCAGCACCAGAGGGACAGGCTCAGCCCCCATTCCCAGCACGAAAACCAAGGCAAGGAGATGAAGCGTCTTCTCCAGGACAGCAAATGTCACAGCTGACCCCGAAGCGATGCTCCAGCCTGCTGCCCCACCGTGCTTGTGGGGAGTTTCTACCCCACCTCTCCCAGTTTGGGGACACAAAGCCCCTGCTCTGCGTCGCCTCCTTGAGAAGCGGGGCAGATGCCCTGATGGCGAGGTGCCTGCGGGAGGCCGGGAACACTGCTCTCTGCTGACAGCGTGGCGAGAGGACATGCAGGCTTCGCTAACGCTTTGCCCAGGCTGTTCTTAAAAATTTATTACTCTGTTGCAACATGAAAAATAAGACAGAGAAGTAATCATTAGTATAACTATAACTCCCCGTGCAATAGTCCCACTTGTAAATTGAGATTTATGATTGCAGCTGCCGATATTTTAGAGGCCGGTGCAGGCAGCGGCGGCAGTACAGCCCAGCTATGCGCTGCCCCGCCGCAGTTACAGTTTATCACAATCTGCAGAGATTATTGCAATGAATAATACACAACAGGCTGGCAGTGAAGAACTATTCCCGATCAAACGCTTCTGTAAACAACTGAATAAATAATATTGCTCAGACCCTCTTTAGAGCCCTTGGAGGCCCAGGGAAATCTCTCATTACTCAGCAGGAGAGGCAGCAGTGGGCTCGAAGATGCCACGAGGGAGGGATGCAGTGACTCCGGGCAGGCATTGGACATCCCAGGAACTGGCACTTGCCGAGCAGACAGCTCACCCTGCTGTTTTTTGGCAGAAAAGAAGCTTGAGACACTGAAAAGACCTGCTCACGGTCCCACAGCTCCACGTGCAGCCAAGAACAACCTGCTTGGACAGACAGAAAGATGCAAGCCCAGACAGACAGGTATTGATGTCCTCTCTTCTGCTTGGCAAGGCTTTTGCTCGCTTTTGATATTGAGTTGGCAGCAGGTAAAGAACAGGTTTGGGGGCAGCCTGGCCCGCAGGCTGCAGCAGGGATGGGATGTTTGGGGACGAGCCCACCAACCGGGGGGCTCCGTGCACTCCCTGAAATGTCAGTAAGTAATGCAATGTGATCAGGGTTGTGCGCCAGCAGCTGTAAAAAGGGCATTTCTCACACAGCTCGAAAGGATAAAGTTCAGCTCCACACCAGCCCACGTTCCCCTGCTGCTGCGAGCTCCGGCTCGGCTGCCATGCTGTGCTGCCACGGGCAGCAGGTCTGCAGAGAAACCCCCCCCGAGGGTGAGCCGGGGTCATTCCCCCCTTCCCCAGCACCCACTGCGCAGAGGCGCTTTATTTACTCTCCAAATGTCTATGCTCAAAATACAGTCAGCGGAGGAGGAGGGACTTGAGAGGAGCTAAGGAAGGGTTATAACCCTCCTCAGGCTATAAACCAGCCCTGCAGCAGCTCTCCGATGTTTCAGTGGCCCCACACCATGCTTTCCGTGGGGTGGGTGCCCCTCTGCCTCTGCCCAGACACCCGCAGGCAGGGAGCATCCCCCTGCACCCGCGTCCTGCCTGCTCCAGGACCAGCTCCCAGGGTTGCTCCCCGCAGGCTCTCCCCACGGCCGGGTCCCAGGGAAAGGTGAGGAGAGAAGCAAAGAAGGAAAGTTTGCATCCCTGCATCGGCTGCTCTACAGTGTCTGTATGTGCAGGAATCAGCTCCAATTAATCCCCCCTCAGCTTGGCCCGCCTGCTTCATTACCTCCCCTTGATGAGAACCATCAGTGGGGCCTGTATGATTTTGCTAATTAGCCTCACTTCGTTTATCATTTCCATTTTCTCCCAGAGACGCTCGGCTTGCTGGGCGACAGCTTCATCTCCCGCTGAAACAATGCGGCCCCTTCTGTGCCTGTCTCACTTAGCGCTGTCACCGCAGCCATTATGAAATTGGGGTTTCATTTACACACTAATTAAACATTACAGCTTGTTCACAATTACAACACGGGGATGAGGAGGTAACTAATTACTTAAGAAATGAGCTAACATTTATCTCCGATTCCTCCCCCCCCCCCCCCCCCCCAGCCCACCGCCCTCCTCTCCAATCAAGATTAGAAATTGTTGTTCGATGGTGGCAGCCCAGCAGGCCCCTGCCCACCCCCCACGCGTGCCGCGTCCCCCTTGGGGGGCCGTACCGAGACCCCAGCCCAAGGACAATCCATCAACCCCTAATCGCAGCCGGGATGACGGGGGGGCTGTGGCGGCGTGCGGCACTGAGCCAGACGGGCCGCACGGGGACGAGCCGCGATGCTGGGGACGCGTCCGTCCGTCCGTCCGTCCCGCGGTGGCGGCAGGGACTGAGGTTCTCCCTGGGCACCACGGCTCCCTGCACCGAGCGGGCTCTTGCCCGCTGGGCTAACGCCTGGCCCCGCACAGAGGCCGAGGATGCCAGCACACCCTCCGCCTCCCTGCTGACGGGCAACTCATCCTGAGAAGACATTTTCTTCAGGGAGGAATTAACATTTAAAACCGAAACCCGTTAGAGTAGATAAAGCAGGCTGTCGCTCAGATCAAAAGGCACCGCAAAGTGTGGGCTTGGGACACAAACGCGACTGGGGAGACTGGCCCTGGGGGGGCAGGAGAGGAGAGAAAGGGGCAGGCACCCCTTCATTCATCCCTCGGCGTGGGGTGGCCGGCACAGGCAGGCTGGCATCCCGTGTTTGGGCGAGCAGGGCTGGGTGCTGCCGCTGGGCGAGCAGCAGCCTCCTTGCACGGGCAGCACGGGGCTGCCGTGTGCTGCGGTCGCAGGCGAGCGGCTCCTCGCCCCGCTGCAGCGCGGGCGGCTGGCGGAGGGTGCGGGCAGCGGCCGGAGAGCTACAGATGGGTTAGAGGACAGGGCAGGGGAGAAGGGCCACGGCGCCCGGGATCGTCTTGCGGTGGGTGAGAAGATTCATGGTCGGCTTCAAGGCAGCAAGCTGGCTGGCGGGAGAGAGGCTGGGGAGGCCGGGAACACTGCTGAGGTGCCTGGATACTCCTTGTGGGCTCTGGGAAAAGGCAAAGCTGCTGCACGGCCTTTGAAACACAAGAGACTCCCCCCATAAACAGCCCTAATGCTCTCAGAAAAAACACCTAGTTCAACACCAGACAATTAAGGTTCTTTTGCAACTCTTAACCCGTGATTTTGAGACAAAGAATGCGGCCTTGGCATAATTTGAACTGCTAATTGCTTTCCTGATCCCTAGTCAGAGAACTGAGCTGAAGCACTGGGCACAAAAAAATCACCTTCACCGTCTGGGAGAAAATTCAGAGCCACTCTCCAGGGGGAAGGGGACGCTCTGTTCTTCCCTCCGAGCAGCTTAAAAAATAATGATCAGGAAACAGTTAAGCAAAAGGGGGGTGAACTAGTGGTTTGAAAAAAAAAAAAAAACAAAAAAAACCTCACACCACTTTATAATAATAGTAACAACTCATTCCCATAGTTTTTATCCTTCCTGTCTTTAGCCCACAAAAAAAAAAAAAAAAAAAAAAAGAAACCCTGAGCTAAACTACTGACACTGGCTGGGAGCTTAGAACTGCCGCATCAAACAGAGCCCTTGAATCTCCTGAACATAATTGTGCTGCCCTCTAACCTCAACCTTCAATCAGTGCAGTGTAACTATCTCATTTTAGCCTACAGGACACACCCCTCTGCTAACTAGCAGCCATATTCTTCTCATTAGGAGACTGCTCTGGATGGGAACGTGGAGGCAAAGCCGTTGTCTCTCTTTTTCTCTCCCTCTCTCAGCTGTTATATATGTACTTCTGGAGGGGGAGAGCACTAGTGGAGGGCTTTGTGGGTGCTGGAGATGGCCTAGCTGCCAAGCTCCGAGTCCCCTGGGCAGGCAAATAAAGCCAAATTGCCAGTTTTTGGTTGGAAATGCCCAGGACAGGAGAGGGGACCCTGCCCCGCACCCCCAGCAGCGGGCAGTTGGCCCTGGGGAGCTTCCCAGCACCGTGCTGCCACTGTGGCCTCCACAGGGCAAGGGGCCGGGGGTCCTGCCCGCTGCGGGCTCACCCCCTGCACAGAGCCCCCCCCCCCCCCCCCCGGGGACGGGTCCCGAGGTGGCAGCGCCGGGGTGCGGGTGCCCTGTCCGCCGGGGCCAGGCTGCGAGCAGGGAGACACGCACGCCCTGGTGAGCATGGGGCACCAGCAGCGCCAGCGCCGGGCCTGCTGCCGGGGGGTGGGCAGGGAAGCAGGGGGGCAACACCGGGCTGGGGCGCAGCAGAGACAGCCCCTCCGGCCGGGCGGTCGCTGCCCCTGCACACTACAGGCCTATGGGTAATTAACAGCGAGGCTAACTACTAGCCAGGGCTGCTGGGTGCTCTCCATCCCTGGGGGGGGGGTTTGCATCATGTCACTGGGTAGGGGGTTTCCCCACGGTCTCAGATCAGCTCGGCGGCACAGGGGGGATGAGGCAGGACAGTCCTGTAGCCCACCCGGCACAGCAGCCCAGCCCAGCTTATCCTGCTGCACCTCTGGGCCACCACCTGGCCAAAAACTGAGAGGAGCCCCTGGCTTCATGCCGGCCCCGCAGAGACCTTTGAACACGCAGGGCAGACCACAGCACTGGACAGGGAGCCCGGGTCCCAGCAGCGTGGACCGGCATGCCCACCCTCAGCAGTGACCGTGACACTCTCCTCCTGACTCCCCTCCGGGTCCTTGCACACCAGCGGCACCCAGTTTGGGGCCTGGGCTGGGAGGAGCTGCTCGGGCTCTCGCTGGGTTTGAAGAACCCAGCTTCCATGCTGGAGGATTGCTCAGGACTCTCGGGGACAGAGGGAAACACTGCTGTCCCAGCGCCCAGCCGCCGCGGGGCTCTGCCGCGGCACCGGGAACAAGCCAGAGCTCGGGCGGCTGGTGGCACAGCCGGGATCAGCCTGTGCAGGGCCAGCTGCGGCTCTGGGAAGAACCTCACGTTGTGGAGGATAAAGAGGAGAGCGGAGCCCCTCCGATCCCACTGCAGACCCACAAAGCGAGCAATGCCACGCTGGGAAAGAGCAGTAAGTAGTTCGGCTGGCACAGCCCTCCCCTCCTGCCAGAGCCCTTTGCCCTGGGATTTCAACACGTTAGCAACTTGGGAGCGGGGGAGTTACACTGATTTGTGTAAGGACAGGGAAAAACACAGCACTGGACAGGTTTTCGATGCCTTGGTGCCCATCTTCCCCACCCAGCAGCAACTTCCCCATCCAGGTCTCGTCCCTAGATCCTCTGCTGAGTTATACCAGCTATTAACACACTCTGAGTTCGTTATCTTAAACAGGCCACTCAGGACACGGGGCAGCGATCCTTAAACCAATTAATGTGATCCTTTGATTTCAGGGGAGGATGAAGAGGGGACTGTCAGTGCGGCGGCGAGGCAGGAGTTACGGGTCAGAGCCTAACAGCACAGAGGTGCCCGTTAGCTCTTAACAAGAGGCGGGGGCCGGCGGGCAGCTGCCAGACCCGGCTTCTATCAGAGCCCTTCTCTGCATCCTCAGCCCTGGCCCAGCGCTGCTTCCCGGGCACTGGGGAGAGCAAAGGAAAGCAGCACCGCGGTGCTTAACGGGGGTCAGGATGCCAAAAAAGCCTCTGCTGCCCCATGTCTGGGTCGGGGTGCCAGGAGGAGAGCAGTGATGGCACCACGTCACAGTGCTCATCCCAGCCCAGAGCGGGGTCCCCTCTGTCGCGGCAGGGACAGCCACGGTGCTGGCGGTGCTCAGCCTGAAGGCCCTGGGCACCCCGGGGTGCCAAGGGCAGCATCACCCCACAGCCCTAAACTTTCCTCTCTTTTTCTTTCTTTGCTTGGCCATTTTTTAAAGCAGAAGTTCTCTTAGTGAAGTCTTTCGGGGGAGGTGGAGACAGAGTAGGAAGCCAAAGAGAATCGTCTTGCTAGTCAAAGCCTTTAACAACTATTTTTAATATCAGGCAGAGGAGCAGGATTTTGAAATGAAACAGCCGGTGCCTCTTTGATGGGCGAGCTACAGATCTTGAAACAAGGTCCATTCCCTCCTCCTTCACTAACTAACAGCCATATTTCTCTCATTAAAGACAATCTGGCTGTATTTTCAAACTTCTTAACAAGGCGATCACCGTAATTTGAGATTTCTATTATCCATGCTCCTATTACAGCAGTCTTTTAAGCAGCTAGCTTTTTTTTTTTTTTTGCTTTCTTTCACTGACTTTGTCTCTCCCCTCAAACTGCCATCAGTGGTAATGACGTGCAGGAAACAAGAGTGCCAAGAACCATCTTTTTTTTTTTTCCTCCTTCTTTTTGGTACTCGGTTGTGTGGGGGTAGCAATAAGGAATAAAATAAAAAGCGAAATGAAGTTTGGTTATCTCTTATCTGGAGTTTAGTTTTTAATCCGCCCAGGAGCGCAAACGAAGCCAATGCAGTACCTTATCTCCCCCGTCGATCACGGACCCCCCTCCCCGAAGACCCCCAGCTCTCTCCCCTTCCCAAAGGCGCCCGGCCACAGCCCCCTCCCTGCCCCATTAGTCCTTCATTGGGCTCTGCCAGATGGATGCAATTTGCATAATATCACCGGCGGAGGCTGGCAGATCAACTGGGGTCAGGCTCTGACATCTCCAGCACAGTCTATCTCCAAGTGCTAATTTGGACTGCATTGATCTCTCTTTCTGATTTCTTTGTCATTTACGTCTGCAACGGTTTGACAGGAGATACAGAGACAGACAAGGGGGGAAAAGAAAGGAAGGGGGGGGAAGAAGAGGAGAGAAACAAAGATTGTAGTTACAGATGTCTTTAAGGGAAAAAACAGATTAATCCAAGGACTCCTCTGAGGGTCGCAGCTTTGAAACATCCTAATTATCCTATTCTTATGAATTCCTGTACAGACTTAGAGGGGGGTCTTGTCAGGGAACTCAGGGGAATGGAAACTTGTTAAATTGCAGTGGAGTCTCTCTGGCTAGCTGCTGCCCCTTCCCCTCCTGCACCTTGCAACCGTTTCTCATTAGGTGAAGCGGGGCAACTTTAAACCTGGTGTCCCTCACTGACACAGCCTCCCCTCCGTATCTCTGCCACCATTCTTGTTAAAGGCAGATCTTCAGTAAAACTTGGGCAGGAGTCTCTCCTCCTCGCAGAAGGGGACCGTGATGCTCACAGCCACCAGCCCCGCGCTGCCCAGGGAGGCCAGAGCTGGGACAACAAGGATGCCCAAACCCTGGAGACAAGGGCTAACCCAGGAAGGACAGCAGCATCCTTGCAATATCCCAGGACGCAGGTGTGGAAAGGCACGTTTGGGGACATGCTGCTGTTGCAGGACAACATGATGTTAAAAGACATCTTCCACTGGAGTCTGTTGCAGAGCAGGGCAGGCAATCCGTGTTCTTAATTGAGATGTTTATGTTCATTAACAGGAAACTCTTCCCCTCCTCACAGGTAAGGGAAGACGCACCATCATTTAGTCTCGTCTGGGACACATCGCAGAGAGACACCAAGGCACCAAAAGAATCCACGGGGAAATCAAAATGTCACTCAGTGTTTTACATTGCTACTTTCTACAGAAAAAAGCTCTCTAGAAAGTTAATGTTCTTCCAAGGCTTCTCAGCTAACATGTGTCTCACTGTGCTGGAGGATACAGCACAGTGTATGCGAAGTGCTGCTGGTTACCGGGGCAGGAGAACAAGTGCTAGCAAAGATGTTTACCTGCCCAGCACAACAGGGGACAGACAGGGCTTGGGCAGTGCAAGGGTTGTTCCAGCAGCGTGTGGGGGTGGTATTTTGCAAGGCCCAGCCACAGGACTGGACAAAAAGCCAACGGTGGGACAGGTCTGAGGCGATGCAAGGGTCTCTCTAGTACAGATCAGTTCATGTCTGCACGCTCCTGGGTTTGGGACTGGCTGATTGGTAAGACAGAGCACACGAAATACAAACCTTCAGCCTGTCCCGCTGCTCTCAGTGTGCCAACAACAGTTTAGAGTGACAGGAAAAACATATTTAAGAGGTTTCTCATCTGTCAGTGGGGACAGGAATTGGTCCAGGTGTTGGGCTGAGGATCACAGCTGGCCTGGGAGGGAGGGAAGGACAGCAGATCTGCTCTCCTTGCCAAGGGAGACAGTCCCCACTGCTGGTCCTAAAACCAGAAGCCAGAGGAAGGGGGGTACAGCAGCAGCCATGCCAAAGAGCGGCTCCAGGACAACAGCAGCACTGTCGTGCTGGGGGTCAGCCAGGTCTGAGGCTCGAGAAAAGACCTGTCCCGATCTGCAGCTGGGCTTCCCAGGCACTGTGGCACAGCAAACAGCAAATAATCCAGAAATCCTTCTTAAATCTTCTGTCTGACACCGGTGCTGCAAATGCAGCTGCTCTTAGCCAGAAGAGAGGGGCTTGCATCTACCTTCCACACATCCCGAGCGAGCCGGCACCGCCGCTGCCTGCCCTGGGGCGAGGAGGAGCTCCCGGTGGCACCCCGACTTGTCTCAGGCAGCCGAAGCCCCGCTGCCCGCCTCACCCTCCCCTCCAGAGGCTGCTCCCTCTGGGGACCGTGGGCCCTCAGGCGAGGGGCAAGGTGTGACAAACCCATCACACCCCGCCGGCTGCAGTGGGGTCGGGCGAGCGTGTGTGCCCCCACCCCAGCGGGCGTGCGACCAACTTTCGGCAGGGTAAGACGGAGGGGTGAGTGCAGTCAACACAAACACTCAATCATCCTTCCTTTCTTTCTTCTGTGCCTCCTTTGTTAACTGCAGGAAACAGCTGAAAGACCTTGAGTTTCTCATTGTAGCATGTATGGGAACAGAGCTGCAGTGATCAGAACATACCCCCCGCTGCTCCTGGGGAAAAAGGGAGAGCAGAATCCTTTCTAAAAAGGGTTTACGATTAGAAGAGTGTTCTGTCACTCTGGCGCGCAGTAATCCACTGCGCCACCAAGTCCCTTCAGAGAGATGTCGAAAACTTAAATGACTGAAAGCAAAAGAGCCCCGGCTCAGGTTCCCAGGCAGCCAGACATCCTAATTATCTTTAGATCCACTCCCACATGGAGGGGAGAGAGCATACAAGAGTGAAAAAAAAAAAAAAAAAAAAAGGGAAAAGAAAAGAAAAAGAAAGAGGGGGAAAAAAAAAAAAAAAAGACTGTCACATCGCTTTTTTCTTTTTTTAAAAGCTTGTCTCTGCTCACTGCTTTTCCAGCTGTGACACCTCTCACGGTAGTTAATTAGAATCATGTCACCGCGTTAATGTGCTCTGACTGGACTCTGACAGACGCGTGTCCTCTAACCGGCCACCCCGGCCGTCCCTCCCTCCCTCCCCTCCCCTCCCCACCCCTCCCCGGGGCCCGGTGCTCCCGGCGGGACCCCCGCACCCGCTCGCCGCCCTGTCCCCGCGCCGGCGGCTGGGCCTCCCCGTGACACCCGGCACGCCGCCGCTCCACCTGTTCCGGATCCGCCTGACCTTTACAAACACTAATTCAAAATGACACTGCTCGTTTGATGACATTTCTGTTGATTTTTACTTAAGTCTCTCTTAATTATTTAACGCGGAGTCTTTCCCCTTCTGCCTTGGGCTGGGGCTGCCGTGTGTGGGGCAGTGGCCCCCAGGCAGCCCCGTGCCCTGCTCTGCAGCAGTGAGCCCTGTGCTCGGCTCCTGCTCTCGGCGTAAGGATGGTGTGGTGCAAACAGCCCTGCCCCGGGGCACGGCACCGGCTGAGTGCCACCTCTGCTGAGAAACGAAGAGCAGAAGAATGGGGTTTGCCTACTCTGGGGGAGCGCGGGGTTCTCCAAGGCTTCTCCCATCCCCTGGAAGGGATGGGGAGGGTGGGACCGGTTCTGCCAGCCGGGGCCACGCGGGCTGGGATGCAAAGGGGTGAAAAAAATGGAGGGAGAGTTTCACAACATGCTGTCCCTGTTCTCTTGTTCTCCCTGCCCTGCTGCAGAAGAGGCAGGTAGCCACCAAGGGTGATTGGGGCACCGAGGGTGGCCGGGGATCCCGCAGATGCCGGGGAGGTGGCAGGCTTCCCTGCACCCCCGGGAGAGCCAGGAAAACCGAAGAGGGGAAAGGAAAGCAGGGAAGAATGAGGAGAGGCTGAAAGAAAGCCAGTACGCTCCCAGGACTGCGTCGGCACTGAGAGCCAAAGGCACCCAGCACGGCGGGGGGCCCGTTGTGGCAGTGTCGGCACGGAGAGCAAGCCCGGCAGCGCCGGGACAGGAGCCGGCACAGCGCTGCGGGGAGAGGGATGCTGTGCCGGGCAGGAGGCACCCCCAGCAGGCGCTGGCCCGGCTCCCCGCCGTGGTGGCAGCTCGAGGTAGTTAATTAGAATCGTGTCACTAAGTAAATGCGCTCTGACTGGACTCTGACAGACGCTCACCTATGACACCGGGGGCCAGGAGACAATCCACATCAAACTACTGCAGTGTGACCCTTTTAACACAAAGAGTAAACTCACTGCACATCGAGTTGAAGCTCATTAAAACTGTCTACTCTGCGAGCATCCCATTAACCTCACTGTTAAAAACACGCAATTCCTCTTCTTCTTCCCGAGGCCTAATTAATGCTCTGGATCAGGAACAATATCACACCCTAACCTTCTGAGATTTCCAATCAGTAAATGAAAAGAGAGAGATGGAGCTGGGAAGGCATGGTGGCTCGCTGGGTCGCTCACTGCATGGGCTGCTGCCCTGCCCGGCAGGTAGGGCCTTTCCATTTGGCACGGCAGAGATCCCCACAGAGGGGACAGGGCACAGCCCCGGCCAGGGGCACGGCGGGCACGGGAAGGGTGGTGAATCCCTGTGCAGAGGGTCTCAGCTCACAGGGTTACGCCAGCTGGTGCAAAACAGCCCCATGAGGGCAACGTGTCAAGACAGGCACTACTGTGTGACCAGATCTCCTGGTCACCTGGGATGGGTGCTGTGGGTTCACCAGCAAGAGACAAGGCAGCCTAGTTACCCTCTTTCCCCAGAAAAAGAAAAAAAACCACCCAAAGCCGACATTCAGAATGAAATCTAAAATCATAATAATCTGTGTGCTAAAGCCTAAACTTTAAAGATTCGATTAAATTCAATTCGATTAAAAAAAAGACCAGTAGCAAGGGGTAACACTATGCTTTAAAGACAGTCAGAGCACTGGTGGTGGAAGCAGAGATGACAAATGAGAAACAAACTTTCCCAGCAGCAGCTCTTTCTCCAGATTTGGAAACATTTTAATTTTTTTGGTGTATTTTCCATTCAATAACTGGCTTGTTCAGAGACCAGAAACACGAAAGGACTGAAAAAAAACAAGAATGTGTGCCTTTTATCTTTTCCATAATCGGGGAAACAAACTAACAAAGGTGGGAGAGGATGAGATGTGCTAATTCTAAAATCTTGAAAGGGCTGTCTCCAGAAACACTCCTTCAACTCACCAATCACTTCTTGCTTTGGTTTCATGCACCAGGTCTTTTTAACTAAAAAGTATTCTGAAATTCACTTTTCTTTCTGTATTGAGTATATGGAAACAAAACAGGATTTTTCTAATAAAAACAATTCGAATTTCTGCTGGGGTACTTTATCATGGCATTCCAATTTTCACCCAAAAGCGTAACAACTCAAATTGTGAGTAATAATTTAATCACCACCTCCTTAACAACAAGTAGCAATTCACCATTCTTCATATGTAACAAATATCTAAAAACTAAGACTAAAGGCATATTATGTTACATAATCAATCAAATTAAATGTTGCAAATACAGAACATCTGATGAATAAAAGAATAACCATATTTAATAATTGGATAGTGCTAAGGAGAGCTGCACTTGGTTTGATAGGTGCTGGTCAGTAAAACTTCATCTTTTTTAGGGAAACAGGTAAAAAAAAAAAAAAAACAAAACAAAGAGAAATGCAAAAACAGAAAAAAAATCAATCAGTGAATCCAGGTGCCCCGCTGGCTGATTTAAATAACAACTATAGCCTGGGATTTTAATCCCTCTGATTTATATCAGTCTCTGAAACTCAGCAGAGACCCCAATGTAAGAACCCAGCTCCAGTGGTGCGGAGCCTGCGAATGCTGGTCTTTGTGTGAGACTGCCAAGACCCCCATCACAAGCTGCAGCTATTTTTTGGCAAGCAGCGCTTCAAACACATGTTTTAAGAACCGCAACGTGCACATGTCTGTAAGATTAGTAACTTCTTGGCAAGACTCAGCTTCATTTTGTTGAGGGCCAGGAAAACACCAGGCAAAAAGAAGTTCCTCACCCCAAGATCCTACAGCCCATGCTAGAGCTGACACCCATTTAGTACATGTTTGAGGAGTGATGGAAGCTGCAGAAAGTTCTCTTTGGTCCTCAGAGCAACATTATTAACCCAAGACAGCGCATGAAAGAACTGGTTTCACTCCCCTTTTGCTCCCTTCCCATCTTCCAAGGATTTTCTGCATCCTCACTCTCTGGAGCAGGACTTTCCAACGCCCTTAATCTGCCCGGCACTCCTCAACAAGCTGAAATATTGACATTTCCCCGCTTCCCTTACTTTTTCCATCTTAATAAAACAACCGTAACCCATCCAACCCCAAGGCAGATGTATTTGCAATGTACGCATATACACTTTGCTGTATGTGGCGACACAAAACACTCTGGTGACACAAACCACTTCACTAACACCTAGACAAGATTTGCAGCTTGCCTGCTTGTGAGTAGCAACCAGACGAAAGCTAGAACGCGAGCCCTGTTCAGCAGCTGGCAGCTGCGTATGCCCAGCTGTGTGTCCCAGGGGATGTGGTCCAAGACTCCACCATGCCCCACCACGAGCCCCTCCTGCCTGCACACACCAGATGTGATGGGAGAGGTTCCCAGCCTCAGTCCAGCCGTGGCCCTGCAGGGTTGAGTGCCCTGAACTCCTGGATTTTGAACAAGACGGAGGAAAGGAGATGAAGCACGGAGTGGGACTGGTTCCAGAGCATGCCAAGTGCAGGGATTTGGAGCAGGTATCTGCTGAGCCAGTGAATCAGAGAGTGATTTGAAAACAAAGCAATACACAACCGATCAGGCGAGACGGCAAAATTCCTTGCAAATTGTTTGCACAAACAAGTGACCATCCACTGCAATTTTTCTGTCAGATCTGAAGGGAAACATCCATGTTGCGCATCCCTGCATAAGCAAGCTGAGGCTTCACAGGATTGCCCGCATCACCCCAGACTGCTCCCCATGCTGCTTGGAAAGGGGCCATGTGGAGGCTCTCTGGCACAGCACGGTATTCATGAAACCACTGTGGCTGGCAAACACATTGTCTTGCTGCTCCTTCCTCAGCCCTCCTCAGTTTGAAGACTTCTGGACAACAGTGATCCAGGAGCACCATAAAAATCAGAGGCTGACCCTGGTTATACCCACCTTGGCCAGTCCTGGGGATCCCCCCCTCTCGGTTCCCCAAATTCCCTTGAGCTTGTTGCATCCCAAGACCAACCACAAAAGAGAAGGGAGGCTCTAGACCACAAAGGAACATCCCCAGAGCCACAGCCAGCTCCCGTCTCACTGCAGGCAGCGAGAGGCAGACAGGCAGCACGCTTCGCTGTTCTGCACTCTCTTCTTCCAGCAGCAGTCCTTGAGAAGCGGTCATTTATTTGGCTGAGTGGGCAGGGTTGTGTCAGGAGCAAGGCTCCTTACAGCCAGGGAGGGAAGAGGAGGGCAGCCCTGGGCAGGGAAAGGGATGGCTCCTCTCAGCCCTGAAGCAAAAGCAGCTGAGAGCATGAAGGAGTTGAGTGGTGAGGACGGCTCAGGTCACAGGCCAACCATCAACAACTGGGATGACCACGCTCAGTCCCAACGACCAAAACACGAGAACTTGGCTGTACAAGACCGATACTTGTTCCAGGACAAGGCAGCAAAGCCGGACCCAAGAAGATCAGGCTGCCTCCGCAGTGAGCAGTCCCTCCTCCGTCCTTGGCCTGGGGACCTCTCGGGCTGTCACTAGAGCCAATGCTTGATCCCTGACTAGGACCTGAAAAGCCACCAGGCTGGGAAATGAAGCTACCAGGAGACTGGTGTCCTGATGAAACGCCAAGCAAGGCATGTCTCCAGACACCAGCATCACCCCGAGCCTCCTCCCAGGGGGCAGAAGCCCCAGAGCCAGAAGCCCGGACACCGTGGGCAGCAGCTGTGCCTGGGACTCCCAAGCTGGCCAGGAGGAGAAGCCGTTCCCGCCAGTTGCCGTTCCATAAGCCATGCCTCCAGCTCACTCCCGGGGGCTCAGCCTGTGGTAAAGCCACCAGAGCTTTACTGGGGCAGAGATGCTCTGGACCCAGCCCAAACGGAACAGCCATGAGGCTGCAACACACAGGGCACGTGTGCACCATCAGCAATGCCAGGGAGGTGGAGACCGTCACACTGATGGTCTGGCATCCTTCACAGCACCCAGGCGAGCCTCCGTCCAAACTGTGTGTGAAAGGCAGGTTTGCCACTGGGATGGACCACTGCAAGAAGGGAGCTTGGCTGCTGGGCCTTGCTTCTCCATGGGCAATCCACCTGTGGCTCTCCCTGTATGGGGGAGAGCTGGGAGCGCTCCCCCACAGAGGGAGTTTGGCAGAAAGGAAGAAACAAAACCCTTCTAAAGGACTGGAGTAGGGAGGGGCATGAACAGCATCTCCCTGAACTCCATCAGGCAGACACCTGTGCAAGGGAACAGCACTGAGATAAACATGGGTAGAAACCAACGGCAGACAGATGATACGCCAGAGCTCGGAACGCTTTGTCAGAGTAAGATGACAGCAACAGAGAGTTCTTGCCATAAATAAAATGAGGAAAGACGAGGCACAAACCAACCCTGCATCTCCCAGGAGACCCTAGGAAAAGCCCAAGCCCCCAGAGCAGGACACGCACACACACCTCCCGCACTCCCAGCTCCCTCCCTGTGATCCCCCCCCAACACGGCACACAAGCAAGGCAAATCTGCTCCCAGGCAAGGAAGCAAATTTTAATGCTACCTCTGTCAATAATGCAACCAGATCCATAGTTCAAAAGGAGCTTGCTAATTAAAAGCTGGTGAGCTTTAAATAATTCATCTCCTTAACTTGGATTGATTGGAGAGTTTAATGGTTAGTCTTGAAACAATATTAAACACCTCCTTAAGGCCCAGGTAGCCAGTGACTTTTCCAAGTGAATCTGACCTCCTTGCAAACTTTAATGTTCACAAGTCACCATGTATGAAGGGCTGGGAGGCAGAGGGAACACCTGACTACTCGTCTCCAAGAGGTGATCCAATGCCCCGCAGAGAAACACGACAGGCAAGAGTGAGGCAGCCCTGAGTTACAGCCCTGCCTACAGCCCAGTAAATCTGAGCTCCTGCCTGTACCGCTGCCTGCTGCTGCCCCAGCTCTGCACCCCCAGCGTTAAGCAGCAGGCAGATATATGGCCTCAGTGTCCTGGGCCAGGTCTCCCTCCTCATATCACTTTGATCCCTGGTGCAGAGGCGCTAGGGGGAACGTGGAGCTCTGACACTGTGCATGGTAGTCTCAGTTGTTTATCTTGGAGCAGGCTTCAGGACCATGAAACTCATCACATGTGTGAGCAAACGGGACGATGATTCAGTTCTCCAGCTGGGGCCACGCATCTTCACCCCGCAGTGTGTTTTCAGCCAGCTCCTGAAGCTGTGCTGCCTGGCAGAGCCTCCCTTTTAAGGACAAACGCAGCATCCAGAGCAGCTGGAGGGCTGGTCCAACAGGGAGAGCATCCCACCCAGCCTGGGGACCCCTGCCCTGCGCTCCAGGCACCGCGTGAGCCCTGGTGCTGCCCACATCCACCCCCAGCCCGAGCACTGCCAAGGAGGGGAGCAGTTCCCCAGTCGGAGGGACAGGCAGGTGTGTTTGGCACACTGGGATGTGCCAGGGACAAAAAGCTCATCCTGCGTCCCCATCCTGCCCTGACACATCTTCATCCCTTCCACCAGCCCTCTGGCTGGCTCCCAGCACGCCAGCCTGGACCAGCTCTCGGGAGCCGAGGCATGTCCCACGCACCTGGAGCAGCAGCCGCGGGCACAGGAAGGGCGCGGGGCGGCATCACTCACCTATCCCGCTGTGAGGCCTCCCTATGTGCTGTAGGTTCAGTCCTTTGTTCATGTCTAAGAGCCCGTTCTTTGGCCAACTCCCCATGGCAAAGCTGTACGCCTGGAAGAGAGAAGCAGAGGGTCAGATTGGTGCACAGCCCACGCGCAGACATGTTTCGGGGGGAGCGCCTTGCCGCTGGCAGCCAGCTCCGCTCACCCAGGCCTGGCTGCTCCCGGGGTTGGCGGAGGTCTGCATTCGCCATGTTCAGTGTGGACCCGTGCATCGCCCTCGCAGCAGCTCTCCTGGAGCCACCTGCACAAAGCACCCTCACCCTGGGCTGCCCCACCAGATGCTCCTCAGAGAAAAGGTGTCCAGGGCCTGTCCCTGAGCCTCCCCCAGGAGGTTTGCTGGGCACCGTGCTGGATTGGCATCACCTGAGGCTATCTTTGCTGTGCTAGGGTGAGCTGGGGCCTGCATCTCCATCCCACATGTACCTGGGCTGCTCCAACATTATTCCCCCATTCCTGCTTCACCAAGGATGGGCTTGGCGGCAGCAGTCAGTGGGATTTGGAAAAGGGTGCCCATGCCCAGGCTGTCCTGGCCAGCAGCCCCCCTTCTCCCCAGTAAGCACAGCCCTCCCAGCCTCCCCTCTTCTTTCCACCCCCTGAGCCCCAGTTGTCTCGGGGTTCCCCATCACTGGGAGGAATCCCACTGGGAGCCAGCACTGCTCTTCCCACTGCACAGAGCCTGCAGTCTGGCCAGAGGGAGCCTCCTCCATCCCTTCTGCATCCCCCGGCAGGGCTCCCAGCCAGGAGCGAGGCAGCTGGAAGCCTGAGCAGCACAAAAATCCACCGGAGAAGGCAAACGTGAAAACAGCTGGGCCTCCGTGTCACACACACAGCTGTAATTACAGCCTGACAGCCACGTATCTTCTTCATCTTGAGGAATTAAGCTCAGCGCCACATTGTGAGCAGTAAGAAGAGCGTGTGGGCTTAGTGTCGCTCACACCGGCGCTATCTCCACTGCCGCGAGGGCCATTGTCCCCAGATGAGATCAGGTCAATCCACCAGTCCCTATCTCCCTCCTGCAGCAGGGATCATGGCTAACCACAGCCACGGCACGGCAGGGCACCACCGACACCCTCCGCGGGCTGCACACACGGAGGGAGATGCTCTCTGCAGCGGGAACGGGGCCAAACTGGGCAAGTGGAGCTGAGCGGTGCCCCCCAGTAGCCCCCCACCCACCTGCCTGCCACCAGGACCTGTTGCCAGTCCCTCTGTCCCCGTTGCCTGCTGCCCAGCCCAGCGCGGGCAGGGCCAGCCCCCGCGCAGCCCCTGCTGCCAGCAGCCCCCCGGGAGCTACGGCACTTGGGGGAGTTAATTTATTACTGGCCTACGTAACTATTCACGCTGCTTTGTTACTCCTGTCTTAGCAAAACAGAGGGCTCCGCAGATAATTAATAGACAGCATTGCTAATCCTGTTGGGAGATGATTAGCAATTAAAACTCCTAATTAAATCTATGCATAATTCACTGAAATTACACTTAGTGTACACAACGGGGACGTTTCCATTGCCTTCAACAAACACGCTCTGGTATCTCCATTGCTATGGCTGGGATGCAGGCTGGCCAGCTGCAGGGCAGGGGGGGTGCAGGATGGGACCCTGCCACCCACCTGCCGGGTGGCTCTGGGTGGCAGTGGCTCTGTGTGTGGCTCCCTCTCCTGGGCTCCGTCTCAAAGAGCAAGCCCAGGCACAGCGCAGGAAGGTCCCCCCGCTCAGCACCAGTGGGTCCAGGCCTGGGGTGACCAGCAGTGGGGGGGACCCCTGGGGAAGGGGTGTCCCCGCAGACTTTGGTGGGGAGGACACGTGGGGCGGGGAGGTAGCAGGGCTGTCCCCGCCCAGGGACAAGGCAGGCTCTGGGGCCTGCAGGCTGCCTTCCCAGCCCAGACACATCCCTCGGACCTAAGCCAGGAGCAACCGAGGGAGCGCAGCGGGGGGCTGGCAGGATCCCGGGAAAGCCACGGGGACAGCTCTGGAAAGCTCCTGAGAGCTGAGTGCTAGTGCCAACCCCATCCTGCCTCCCCCGGCTCTGCAGCAGCAGCGTCGCCCCGGAGCCAGTGGCGCGTGTCCCGGCCCCAGGATCGGCACCCAGCCCATCTCTGCATCGCGCTTTGCTTCCCTAATCAAGGTCATTCAGTACAGCCGCAATACCTGAGCAAACTAGCTAAGCAGCCAGGATGGAAGTTGGCCTGACCACTGAAGGTCAAGTGTGCACTTATGCATATTCAAAGCTGCCTGCAAGATCGATCGGGTTTTAATTGTTTTTCCTGGGGTTTTGGAAGGAAGTGCCAGGGGCATTGATCAGTCCCAGACGAGGTTGCTCACGCTTTGGGGCTGGCAGGGGCCGTCACTTTGCTGCAGGTGGAGGGAAGTGCAGGCAGAGATGAAGGCAAGCCAGGGGAGAGGTCAGCCAGCCCCGGCCAGGAGGAGGAGCCAACCCTGGGCTGCATTGGAAAATAAAGTTTTTTAATTAAAATTGGCAATTCTGAGCCGCCTGCCGGCAGCAGCCACACAATCAAGAGTGAGGAGCTTTGCTGTTTAATATTTAAAGACAACGTTAATCTTTAAACAGGAAAGTTCTTCTTCTGACTGTTAAAGTAAGGCAGAAAGTGCCGGAGGCTGGTGGATGCAGGGCTCCCCAGCCTGCCGGGGTGGCCGTGGCCACTGGCTCGCTGCCGGCTCACCGTGGCCATCAGGCCACCGGTGTCAGCCGCAGCCGCCCTCCCGCCGGCTCCGCCGCCGCTCCAGCCCCGCACAGACGCCGGCAGACCCCTGCCCCTTCAGCACTTACCCTACAGCAAACCCTGAGAAAGTCTGAGACGCCTCTGGCTCGCTCGCAAGCCGAAGGATTTAAAAAAATGCCATGAAACCCTTTTTGCGAGGAAATCACACTGATTTGTTCCTCCTTCTGGTTCAATCCTGATGTTGCAGGGATTGGGTTGCTCCCTTCTAGGTCAGACACTGAAACAGGGCCAGGACCCTGTGGTGTTTTATTTTCATCTGCATTTTAATTGACAAAAAAATGCAGGCATCTTTTAAAAAAGCTATTTTTAAATGGTTTTGGTCAGAATTCTGATTTAAAGATGAATGCAATGCCTCTGATCTGCTAAAAACCACCCAGACGATGTTTGCAGAATCATTTTCAAGCAGCTTGAACACAACTATTTCCATTCATACCAGCTCGTAGAAAGGTCTTTTTTCCTGATTTTGTTTGTAATTCTATGAAGGCTACATCTACCTCCCTGCCAATGCTGCTCTGAAGTCAGATGATTATTAATTATATTTATTTACTTATACAATCCCATAGGCATACGCAGCAGTTCACAGACAAATACTGCCCTGGGTCCCTGATGTAGGGATCTTGAATCAAAGGTAAGCAGATACTCCTGTGATAAATGTGAACTAACAGCAGCAGATTAGCAACATACTGTGTTTGCATGCATAGACCCAGCACCACAGATAATGCACACCTTGTTAAAAGTGCCCGTATGGGGAGGTAGGTCCTTAGGTAACCTGTACCTCACATAACCTGCAGAAAAACAAAAAAAAAAACCCTAAGTGGGGATAAGATATGGGGTACAGGAGCCTGGGGCATGGAGAGGCTGCGTGAGCAGAATCACAGCACCTGGGGCTGGCTTTACAATAACCCAAAAAGGGTCTGAAACCATCCTCCTGTTGCACTGGGTCACAAAACTTCCCGGTGGCTATGATGTATTTGCCTCAATTTGCAAAGAGCCTGAAACAGGAGCTCCATGGCACATTTCTGGTAGAGCTGGGGGACAAAGAAGGTCCCTCTGTGCTGGGACAGGAGCACAAGGAGGGCACAACAGTGAGGCTGGCAGTGCCACGGTGCTGCTTGCAGGGGGAAGAACGCAGGATTTGTCCAGTTTGGCACTGAGTTTGCCATGCTTGCCCTTGCTGCAATCCCAGTGCGAACCAGCTCCTGTCCCCTGCAACACCAGGGCCAGCAAGGTGGCAGCACCAGCACAGCCGGGTCCCAATGCCCCGCTCCCTGGAGCTTGTTTGGGCTACGCACCATGGTTTATAAGCAGCACAGCTGCAGGGAAGATGTTCCAGGGGGTCAGAAAATTCCCAGAACTGGAACTTGTCAAGCTGATGTATTGATCTAAGTGGACTGAATAATGCTCCATCATTTATTTATGGGGAAGTGCCCAGCACACTTCACAAAAACCGGGGTTTAGCAGTCACATTAAGGCAAGATTTCACATCCCACATGATGTAAACAGGGCACTGGCACAGAGGTCAGGATGCTCACTGACACAGGGAGCCCCACAGATCCTTCCCTCTCCTGCAGGGAGGGACAGGGCTGGTCCTCACGGAGCTGCTGGAGCTCTGCTAGGGCAACGCGCTGATCCCGACAGAGCCAGTCCCGTCCTTTCCACCCATGTCGATGCTGTGACCTGTGCAGCCAGCCCCCAGCCCCTCTGCCCTCCACTAAAGCTGCCGGCATTGCACTGCCCTGGGTGCTTTAGCTGAAGGGCAGGCGGGAAGAGGGGCTCTGTGCTTTGCGACAGCACAAGCATGCTCACAAACCATGGCAGCAAGAACTGCCAGGAACGGCACAGAGCATCCTCCTGCCCTGCCCAGCCCCGCAACCCTGTCGCTTTTCATGTCCCATCAAGAGGTTTTAAATGTTTCACCCACTAATTGTAATTTTAATATTAATACGGACACTTTCAGGCAGGGAGAAAATATTTCCTTTTGGAAAAAATCCTCCCAGGAGCAAAAGGGCTCAGCAGTTGGAGAAGATGCTGAGGAGTGGATACTAAGAAATAATAAAAAAAAAGTGGTGTTTTTTGCTGAAAGTTTCTGTTAAGAATTTAAAAAAGACACCTGAGAAAAACATGTTTTTAAACAGATAGAAAGTGGCTGTGAGATCTCCCCAGCTGCCCTTGGCTTGGGCGAGCAGCAGGCGTCAGCTCTGCTCCCCCAGGATCAGGCCGGGCACAGCAGCTTGCTGATCGGAGCCGACCCCCCTGACATTTTTGCAATGGAGAAAAAGACTTTGCGACAGCAAAAGCGTCTTCCTCCTCTTGTCATGTCAGCTGTGCGTTGCGTCTGCCCGAAATAAGCACTTCCCTCTAACTCCCCTCATTCCGCTGCTGCCATGATGGGGTGTCAAGGTTTTATATTACTTTGTATGGTGGGAAAAAAAAATAAGAGGCTGTGTCTACAACTAAGTGGGCTTTAAAACACAGCTTAAAATGCTTTCAGTGCCACCCAGTAACTGTAACGTTTTGGGGCTGGGGTGTCTTTGAGGCACCCAGGACACCAGAGTGGTCCCTCAACATCCCATTTTAACTGCATGCCACTTCAAGGATGGGATGTGGGCAATTCTTGCTGGGATTTCTTGCCATGCAGACTTTCTGGCACGACACGAGGCAAATCTAATGACAATTAGGGCTCGACCCCACAGCCAAATCATTTAGTAGCAAGGCTGCTGGATTTGGGCTGAAAGCAATTAAAGAAGAGGCAGGTAATGAATAAGCAGTTTGCCAAGTCCCAGCCACCAACGGCAGAGCTCCTTTGCTGCAGGGAAGGTGCGGAGGAAAGCTCGTCTGGCAGGATGGAGACACCGAGCCCAGGATGGCTCAGCCCCGCAGTGCTGGATCCTGCTACCCTTGCTGGCTGTTGGGAGGCAGGAGCTAAACCCAGGTGTAACATGTCCCTTTTAAGCAGTTTAGTCAGAAGTGCTGCCACATTCATAGCTTTTCAAGTATTTTTAAATCACTTACAAAAGCAGGATTAAACGATCAGGAATTCCATTTAATAGGACAAATAAAGAAATAACAATCTACTCCATCAGCCCTGCAAAAGGCAGGTTTGATTTAAGAAAAAAAAAATAAAAAAATAAGTATAAAAGAGGGAGAGAAAAAAGGAAAGGGGGGTGGAAAAAAAAAAGGATAATGTGTGTTTACTCAAGCAAAGAAAAAAATATTTAAGTGATGTAGGGAAGAAGATTGCAGTAACTAGTGAAGAATAACATCGTCTGCTTTGCTGTCAAATCACACAAGAATTTCAGTAATAGATTCTCATTCTGACACTCAATTCAATTCGAAGGTGATCCTGCTTTATCCCAACACATCAAATATTAAACACTCGTATTAGCCAGGGTGCCGTCGCCTTTCCTGGCTTAGACGCGGCAGGAAGCTTTTCCCCCTACTTTCTCTCACTCACTATAATATTCTCAATGTTATCTAAACATGCCTTCATACACTGGGGTTCCTTATCAATCCCATTTGGGGAGGGAGGGGGGGTGTACTTAAAACGGTATTAGTTGGGGGGGGCTTTTATTATTATTATTTCCAAAGCTTTTCAATTTTGTGTGGAAAAAGCTTAGAAAAAAAAAAGGCGGAGGGAGGGGAGGCGGCGAGAGAGGGAGAGGGAGCGCGGGAGCGAGAGAAAGTATAAGAAAGGAAAAAGCAGCCAGCAGCTCTTGTTTGACTGATGCCTTTCAACAAGGGCAGTCTAGCTTGTCAAAGCCCAGGCTTGAGATGAATTGGCATATCTATTCAGCCTGCCTCTGGATGTCATGCAATACAGTTTCATATTCCCAGATAAGGCATGATAAGCAATTGCTGCCCTGACACCAACTCCATCCATCCCTGCCTTTCTGTCCACGTGTATTACAGATCTCTGCTGTGCCGCTAATAAGAGGCATTTAATTTTTACAAACACAGCGGCAAGAGGGGCCTCCAGACTGACCAGGTACAGCATTAACACCATTCATGTTTAATTACTTTTTCTTGGTGCATTGAGCTCCCTGAACACTCGTGAGTGGCACCAGGTACAGGAAAACAACTTCTGCCCAACATGGCACCCACTGAAGCCTCGGACTAAACATCTGTGCTAATAATTAAGGGGTGGGGGGCAACGAGAGCGGAGGGCATTTGTCCTCTGCCAAATGAATCTGCAGTGTCACCAAGCAGGAGGTGGTTTGGCTGGGGTTTGGACACGGGAGGATGCAGGAGAAGATGTGAGCCGTGCCCTTTCGCAGCGAACATCCCTCTCTGGAGCACAAACCCCCTCAGAGCTGCGGGGGGAAGGAAAGGGGCCAACACACTGACTGTGGGGACATCACGAGTGGGACTGGACCCACTTAGGTGGAAGCAGGTGCTGCCCTTGGAAATCCCTGCCATTGCCAGCACCCTGCAGTGGGAGGATGAGATCTGGACACAATCCTCCCATATTGCTGAAAAGGTGCTGGGACCCTGCCTGGTGCTCTGCTCCCTTCACACAATGGCATTCAAAGGTTTTCCAGAGACCAGGGCCACACAGCCAGCCTACCCCTGTCCTGGATGAGCAGGGAGCCCTCAGCACACGAATCACCTTGCCAGCCCTACCTGGCCATGCCGAGCAACCTTTGGCAAGCCCACCCGGTGTCCACTTCAGTCCATTTGCAAAGCTGCTTAAAATAGCCACATCTTTATACCTCATGTCAGGCAGTAAATTAAATAAATAAAAAGATGAATGGTCCATTTTTGGAAAAGCGAATGCTGGGCACACAGGAACTGCCTGGCTCTGCCCACCTTTGGGCAGTGCTTTACAGAGGTGAGGACAGGACAAGCTTAAGGGAAGGGAGCAAGGTGTCAGATAAGATGCACAGGATGCAGCGCAATTGTATGTGCTTTCTCCTTATTAAAATAAGCAGCCCATGCCATCAGATGTCTATCCATTAGGAGCACATCAAAAGGGAAACTGAGGCACGCAATGATCTCATGCCTGGCCCTTCCTCCCACCCAGACACACATCTGAGCAGTCTCAGCCTGCCCATGTCCCAGCAAGACCCTAATTCAGCCACAGCTGTGCAAATAAATTCACTGTCAAAACTCCTCTTAACTTCAGGAGGGGCAGGATGGACCCTGCACCCACCGACAGCCCTTCTCCAGGGTGCATTTGGACGCTGTGGCCCTGTTGGGCAGCGGGGAGGTGGCCCTGACACCACGCAGGATTAGTATGTGCCCTGGCTTAGGCTGCAATAGAAACACGTCGGTGTGCCTGACTCCGGAGTGTCAAAGTGCCAAGCGGTTTAGGCTTCACATTTCTCTGTGTTTGAACAAGAGCAGACTCTGCCTTGCTCCCAGGCTAGGGATTATCCTGGATAAAATGTTCTCGACTGCTGTGTGCTCTGCAGCTGGCGACACACTAGGTTAATGCTGTGGAGACCTGGGTCAAAGCTCTGGGTTTGGTCACAAGCAAAACAAAGCTACAGGTCTGGGTCCCTGGAGGGCTGAGAAATAGAGCTGGGACGTGCCCAAGCCAGCACCGGCCCAGGAGAGGGGACAAGCAGGGCCATAAACTGCCACGAAAGCAGCTCAAGGATGGGGGCTGCTGGCAGGAGCAGGGGGTCTGGGCTTGGGGTCAGGAGGCCGAGCAGAGCATTCCAGCTGGAACCTGGGGGCTGCTGTGGAGACAAGGGGCTGGAGGACACAAGCCCAGCACCTTTCCCAGTCCGGGAAAAGTGTCCCTGCCCTTGAGCCGCAGGTCACGTCTGTTTGAACAGGGCTGCCTTCTCGTAGTGTCCCAGCGTTTCTGGCTGCACCGCAGGGTGACCGAGACCCAGGCTGGGTTATGCTGATGTATGCAATCAGCTCCCAACGCTGAGACACACAAACAGCTCCCGATTAGTGCCTGAAAGGCAGAGACACGCAATGACATGGCAGGCAGCTACCAGGGAGTACCTACACTCGGCTGATTTACCCCTCCAGCCCTGGGAAGGATGGCCTCAGGTCCTGCGGTGCTATCCCCTGGGGACTGGCCCAGCTCCCTGCGGGGCCAGTTCAAGCAGGAAAGCAGTGCTAAGCCTTTCCTCCCACAGCACTGTGGCCGGCAGAGCGGGGAAGCTGAGTATGACACTAAGGAAAACCTGCAAACACACTTCATGGATGATTCACCACAGCCACGGTTGCCTCTCCACACAGACAAGAACGGACCAGTGTGATTCCGGCTGCTCCTGGGGAAACTGGGCATTCAGGGGGAAGGGGAAGGTGCCTCCAGCAGTGCTGGAAAACTGGCAAATGTTGGCACTGCCCCAAAATCAGACCCACTGACAGCCCCTGCATACATGAGGACAGGGAACAGCAAGACGGGGCCTCAGCAGATGTGCCATGCTGCAGCACTCAGCTGCCGGGGCAGCAGCGAGGTGGACACGTCTCACCCTCCTTGGATTTAGCTAGAGATTAATAACCACCAAAGAGAGCTGCAGTTTTGCTATATTACACAAGGGTGGGTAACAGTATCCACCGATCACCCCCTTCTCTTTCCAGGGCCATGAACGATGGCTGCAATGCTCAGACGTGCCCCGCAGTCCCCCAGACATGCACCACTTTAATCTAACACCATGCCTTTCCCAAGCAAAGCCGGCACCCGGCTCACTGTTAAAACCTTCAAGCCCTTCTGAAGGGGGTATTTTCCCCCCTCGATTTCTATTTTTACACATGCACACGCTCGCCTCTCCCTCGCTCGCTGTTTAATTTCCGTGTGAGAGGGAAGCAGGTGCCCGTGCTCCCGTGAGCTCTCCCTTCTCTAGGTTTTTTTTCCCTTCTTGGATCCTGCCCCATTAGTTTAGTGCCCAGCCATCTGCGACGTCTCCTGTAATGCTGTCCCCCTTGTGTACCAGGGAGCTTTTCCATTAGCGCCTTTAATATTCTGACACCTTAGCACAGGCTGCTATTACATTCAAACACTGATCGCCCTGTGAAATTACATCGCAGGGCTTGCTAAAATGGAATTGTGTATAATCAGGCTCCTCCATGCACTGTCAGTCCCATCACAAATACAACGTAAAGCAGGCTTATGGATGGGCTTAGCAGCTGCTACAAGTGTATTTTTTTTTAATAGATGAAGTATCCCTTATTTAAAGCATTTCCTTAAGAAAAAAAACAAACCAACAGTGAAAGACAAATCAACAGCTGCTGTACAATGTTAACCATACCACCAGTCTCTTAAAAACATGTTATTTACTAAGGTAGCTATCTGTTTATCTATAACTATATGAAACAGAGAAGGAGGGTGAGATAAAGATAGTTAAACAGACAGCCAAGGAGATATCTGCCACTGGGAAATAATAGCTAAATAAAAAGTACCATTATTTACTCCAGGGGGGGAGGAGGGAGAGCCAGTGCTTTCCTCCCAGTGCCGCACAGCCAGCACCACCTAGCGCGGAGCTGCCGCGGGAGCTTCTGGTTCATAAGGGCAGCCCATGCCAGGCCACACGTGCCCCAGCTCCCCAGCCCACGCGCCTCCCCACAACCGTGCCAGATAAACCTGGGGGAAAACGCCCAGCCCAGGACCCAAGTACCGCACCTCTGCAGGGAGACTGCGATGCAGGGAAGGCAGGAGAGGGCCGGGGAGCCGTGTTGCTGCTGGGGACTGGCTTGGTGGGGCAGCCCCCCGCCCTCCTCGCAGCTGAGACAGGCTCAAATTAAGGCAAAATTGGACTCGGCAGAGGGTCTGGGTGCGTTCCTGCAGGGGAGCCCCATTTCTGCATGGCTGGCACACAAGGAATCAACTCCCCAGCTTTTTTTTTTTTTTTTTAATTCCATCCAAGGAAGCGATGGATTAGGACAAAGGTATTTCAGGGGGATGCAGGAAGCGGCAGGGACATAGATGATGTGTCAGAGAAATGAGCTCCCGAGCTCCCCGGCTCGGAGTTCAAAATGCTGCTTCTTACCATGCCCTAAAGGTTATTCTGTCTGTCTGCTGTGAAATGCAACGGCACATCGCCTGAAGGGAGATTTCCAGAGGCGCTGTGACCCTTCCGCTATCTCCTCTGAGAAGCCTCCACAGGAATGATGAGATTGTAGCTCATTTCCACACACCTTGAAAGAGCCAGGCTGGATCAAACGTGCTGGAAGCAGAAGCAGCACATCCCTGGGACTCATCCTCAGCTCCTGGCAGGGAGCGTGCTCTTGCCATAACGGGCTGGGAAACCAATCCCACTCCACCAAAACACCAATGTTCTGACACTGCCCTTCATCCTAAACCAGGATGGAAAAGCCAAAATATTGTCTTGTTTCACTGTGTGGGAACAGTTCTGCTTGGGAAGCACAAAGTAAAACCCAGTGACAGAACTGCTGCCCTTTGGAAAGGAGCAATCTATTCCTGAGCGAAACACTGACATGGTATTTTGATTCCAGTTTTTCCAGTGCAAAACAAAGTCATTTGTCCAGAGCAGACACACCTCTCCTTTGCACCACACACAGCAGGACTCAGCACACAGTGCTCTGGACATTTTTGGAAGGGACACATCTGGTGATGGTTTGGCTGCTGTGCACAAATATGTCAGACAGTGGGAGGATGGGACCACAGAGGGCAGAGACCCACGGACAGGTTACCAAGAGAAAAGTGTAGGGGAGGTGCTGTATGACCGTATGTCTGTTCACACTGCAGGTGCGAGACAAGTCAGTTCAACTCTTTGGTTTTCACTACCTGGCATTGTCATAGAACCAGTTCATGTCTCAGTTTCATAATCTGTTCTTAAAACCTGGGCGCTGGGAGATGGGAAAGAAATCAAAGGGCAATCCTGCAGGTCCTTCTCACCACTTCTATGCACTTGCCTACACTTCTTATCACATACATCTCTCCTGCTCACATCCTACAACTTCCACACTCATGTTTACCATGTCTTCCTGGGACAGATACTTGACCTTCTCCAAAACTCACCTCTGGCACGATGCAGAGAAACTAGCCCATACAGGACAGACCAGAGGGTCATGAAAACATGTGTCCTGCTCCCTCTTACCTCCTCTTTCCAGACAGCAGACCCTCAAGACCAAAACCCAATCTTCTGTATTTGGCACAGCACCAACCCAGCAGGGCTGTCAGGGCCCCTGAGTGTTACTGCTCTGCAAGAATCAAATAAAATAGTTTCTCAGTACTCCCACAAGATGCAAAGCTGCTCAGAGGAGAGGCAGATGGAAGAGCAAGAGAAAGGCAAGAGAATACAATGCACGCAGCATCAGGGAAAAGATCAATAAAGATTACAAGGGCAGCGGCCATGTCCCTTGACCGTGTCGGAGGCTCTCATGGCTGCAGTGAGGGAACACCAAGGAAAGTTAACAAGGCGCTGCTGCGCCAGTGCCTGGGGATGATACCTGTCTAATCAAAGGTAGAGTTTACACTGGATCATCTAAGCAGCAGCTCTTCCTCATGATTGTTGACTCAGGTCAGCGTTAAGACTGAGGAGGTTAAAGCAGAAGCGCCTCTAAGAGCTCTGATGGATGCAAACACCAGGCAAGCAGGCAACGCATCCAGGCCCAGCCGGCACAGCCTACCGGGGTGGCAGGCAGCAAAATTAAGGCTCCCCAGTTTCAATGGAAGAGCAAACAGAAGGAGATGGCCCGAGGGGCTGGGCAGCACGCCACGAGAGAATTGATTTGGAGAGAGGTCAGGAAAGCAGCGAATCAAGGAAGGACATGGCAAGGTCCTGACAAAAGGTTATTAAGGGAGGCGTGAGGGGGATGAACTGCAGCAGCTACAGCTAGGCAGGAGTGCTGGGCAGGACTGGCTGTCTAGACTGGGAAGTGGGGGCCAGCACTGTGTTATGGTGCTGAGAAGGTGACAGAGAAGATCATGATACAGTTGATAGAAATGAAGGGCTTCAGGTCCCCAGGGCCTCAACTCACTTCTCCCAGGGGAGCGAAAGGCACCTCCATGGCTCTGGTGCCACCAGGCTCACTGACTGCCAGCAAGACTGGGCTCCCTTAAGGACACAGGCAGCGACAGCCAGCCAGGGGCTCCTTACCAGGCAAGCTGGGACACCCTGGTTATGGCTTTTAGCCCTGCCTGCAGTTCTGCCTGCAGTAAGGTGCTGGGGAGGGCTGTGACACCCGGCCACATGGACGCCTCTGGGCCCTGTTCCCTGAAGATGGAGCCATCACTGCCTGGCTGCTGCCAGTGCTGGATCCAGCGGCTCGGCTGGCCCTTCCCTGCCCGTGTGCCTGGGAAACTGTGCTAACAGAGTTATTACTGAGCATGGGTAGCAGAGGGATGGCCCCCACACAGCCACAGCGCAAGGACAGAGCTGTGGAGTCATGTAATGCTCATCCCACTCCTCTCAGCATCCTTCAGCTGCCCCGTGAACCTGTCCCTAACCTACGTGTGCTGTCTCAGCTCTGGCTATGGCTGGTGGAAACAAGACGAGCGAGTGAGAGCAAATGCTGCCCAGAGAAGAGCTGGTCTGCAGCAGAGAGCTGGGTGGTTGAGATGTGATGAGGAGGTTCATGGCCTGTCTAGAAAGCGCTTGGCCGTGGACTGCCTGGCTCTCCCAGCCACAGAGCCGTGCCAGGCAGCCCACCCACCACCTCCTGCCAACATGCCAGCAAAGAGCGAGTGGCTGGTATGGAACAAGGTGTCCCAATTAGCTCTCCACTGATCTAATTAGATCTTGCTAGGGAGGACTGGAGCTGGAAAAATGACACCGCTGCCTCCTTGACCAGACACTCAACCTTTCCCGCCTGCAGCATTTTATTTTTCAGATTTTTAACTTGCAGTACCTTTTTTGTCCGGCTCAGCAGAACTTACTCTGCCTTGAGTCCTGCCACAGCTCCTCACCAGCAAAGACCAATTATGTGTGTACATAAACAGGCATTCAGCGACCACGCACAGTATCCAAGCTCTCTGCTCCTGTGTCGGGGAACAGCTCGCTAGGGTTGCAAATCAGAGGCATAAGGAAGGAAATAAGGGGCACCAGAAGGCAGAGCCAATCTGGAGGACATGGCAGAGCACATCAGGTCCCTCTTACTCCCCCTGTGAGCAATAGCGAGCTGTGCGAGCATGCCTGCCCTCCCTGCTGCCGCCCTGCACCACCCCAGAGAGCTGGCAAACGAGCTTCAAACCAGCCCGCTCCTTGTAATCGGAGTCAGTCAGTGTGTGTGTTACGCTTGAGTTGATGGCTGGTGTTAAATTCAATGCCTTGAGTATTGATTTCCTCGCACATCCCGGACTTTGTTAAAGGGTTAGCCGTGAACCGAGATCAAAGGGAGGTTAACTCGTTTCTTGTAAGTGGTAAAGCAGACCTCTAGCAAAACCGGGCGCCGGGCCTCCTCCGCAGAGGATGCTCCGTGCATGTTGTTAGCTACCCCGGTCGCCTCAAAAGCCAGATAAAGCCATGAAGCTGCCTCAAAGCAGAGAGAAAAAATGATCCAGACAACTTCCCACAGACCCCCAAGCTATTATGAGTGCACACCAGGGATGGGAGGCATGGGCCAGCGTGCTCCTCCTCCCCAACCCATCCCTGCACTGTGGGGAGCTGCTCCTCTCACTTGGCCACAGGAAAAGGGGGGGGAAGCAAGTCTTTGCCAGCTGCACCCCAAAGAGGCTACCACCGAGGGGCTCGAGGAGGGGCAAGAGCCGTCCACAGTAAAACAAGGGTGTCCTAGAGCTGCAGGTGGGAGAGGGGGAAGGCAGAGGGCTGCTCCCTGAAGAACCACCCGGCTGGGACACGGCACCCTCCCCGCCACGGCCAGGTGGAGAGGACACCTTCACTTGAGCCAACACCCCCACCAGCACCACCTCAACCTGTGTGGCAACTGCTTGCTCCATTTTACTTTACACCCTTCTTGGCTCTCCCTGTCCCTCATGAAGCAATTTTGGCACTGACAGAACACAGACCAGCGGGTTTTGCCAAGGCAGTAAGAGTTAAGTGCACAAATAAGATGATGCTAACAGGGTTTTGGCTTTACCTTTGTAGTTTTTAAGGGATGGAGGCAGGGAAAGAGGTGTAGGAGACAATCTGGAATTATTATCAGTAGTATTAATGAATGCCCAGAGGCACTGAGCAAGAAGCATCCATTTCAGACGAACATCTGTCAGCAATAAGAGGTAAAATTTCAAAAGTAGCTAAGGTACTTCAGAGCCTAGATTACACCAGCTTCTTGGGAGGCTTAAGCACCCAAGTAATTTCTAACAACAGGATCCCGGGCTCCTAAGTCATCTGGACACCAACGCTATTTCTCAACCCCTTTCCTCTACCCCAAGAACTACTTACAGCACAGTCTAGCTTTCCAGCAGCCACGCTGTTCTTCAACCAGATTAATCTGGTTTCAGTGACACTGTATCTTCCACCCCGGGGTGACACCATGACCAGTACCCACCTCTCTCAGGAGCCAGGCAGTCTCAGCTGCAGAAAATACAGTATACTCTGCCCTGCCACCCCTAAAACTCCCCACCCCAAGGCAACCCAGCAATGCCGGTGGTGTAATTCCTCCTGTTCTGCAGCACTGGTAGGGAAGAGCTCCCCATCACAGCCCACCTTGGGGGGTGAAACCCTTAGTGGGAGCTTTATTCATGAGCACCTATAGTCACGTTTGACTATGAGGTTCTCCCTAGGGTGCTAAACAGATACTCCCCCACACCTCCTCCCCTCTCCCAAACTCCTGCCACCCAGCACTCCTCCATCAGACAATTTGTTTTTAAGTGAAAGGCTTATACCAAAGTGCTTAGGGAATATCTGCTCAGTACCCAGCATACCAAGTGCTGAAGATTTCACTTAAACTCTCAGCATCTGTGTATCTCAACTAAATTAAGCTATTTGCTATAAAAGAGCACAATGACAGTAATGGAATAATAACAGCATTAATAAAACACAACAATCCTCGAATGAGACGCGGACGCATCAGCTAGCTTCAACCAAGAGAAGAAGGCTATTTTAAAGTCACACACAAAAACCATCTGGGGGTGGAGAAAACCAACAAAAGCTTTGAAACTCAGAGGTCAGACTGAAATTATGTTTTTAACCTCAAAAGAAAGATGCTTGCCAGAGCCTTCCCAGCCAGAGTGCTCCCACACCAGTTGGAAATGAATTTCCACAGCTCCCAGCAAAACAAGGGCTTACAATGGGCATGCTGGCTCCACAAAAGGGGGGGTGAAAGCACTCTTAGGGGGAAGGACACAGAATCGAAAGCCTAAGATAGAAATGACCCCTCCAGCAACAGCAAGGTTTGTAACCCAGCTCCTGGGGCAGAAGCATTGGAGCAGGGGGTGATGCTGTGTCGAACACGGGAATGTCGAGCTAGCGGTGCAGGGCCAGATGCTGGCGCATCATTATGCAAACATCCAGGTGTCTCAAGCTCACCACACTGCCACTCCCCTCTTGGTTGGAAAAGTCTCCTTCACTCCATCCACAGAGTGGATGGGTGGAGGGGAGACTGGGAGGGCGGGTGGCAGTTGTTTCCCTGGAAGGAGGGGAGGTGGTGGAAAAGGAGACCCCCATATTAGCCACCAGCTTCTTGTTCACCACCATGCTGAGAAGGACCAGTGGCAGGTTTGTGCCAGCAGCAGGTAAGGTCTCTGCACTTCTCCTGCAGGCACGTTATCCTAGCCCAAGCCTTGTCCTAGCCCCATAGGCAGAGAGAGCAGGGTTCCTTCCCCGCCCACGCTCCGGTTTAGCTGCCTGCCTCTGCGGAGGGCAGATGATAGCTGCTGCTCTCCTTGCCCCAGCTGCCCAGAGCCCACGTGCAGATCTTCCCGAGGATAACGCGGCAGAGACAGATGTCACCTCTTCTCACTGCCATGGAAGGAAACACGACCCGGGTCGCAGTCCTGAAGGTAAGCTCACTGCTGCCTACCTGCCCTCCATGGCACAGCCCAAGCCAAATGCAGGCAGCTGAGCAATCCCTGACTCCAAAAAAGGAAGAATTAGGCAGAAGGTGGGGAGCAGCTGGCTGGCTTTCCCACAGCACAATGGATACTTTCTGGGTCCACTTGCCTTTCAGAAAGGAGCCAAGAGGGGCTGGCAGGCCAGTGGTATCCATAGTGCCCAGGTTCATGTGCTTCAAGACGGCTGGAAGCCTTCTGGGTACAGGTCCATAGCACAAGCCCTCCTGCTTGTTCCCTGAGCACACAGTTTCAACCTGACTGACCTATCTCCTCCAGTTGATCCACAAGACAGCGCTCCTGACTTGTACCTTTCTAAATTCCTATGGAGAAAAAGCCAAAGCAGCAGTTGTCCCAGACTTAAACAGGCTGCAAGTTTCTTTGTTTTCATTATAATTTCCAATCCTGATGCCTTTTTATTTTTTTTTAGCCATTTCTGCTCTGCCCCCCGGAGGTGCTGCTGTGATTGAATGAAACACGACCCCAGGCTCCAATAAGTGTATTTCAATTACATCTGTCACCATGTAACAATGTAATGATATATCATGTGATATTAAATCCATGGTAATCATATCAGCGATTTTTTTAATAGTGCACTAATCACATTATTACATCTCAATAATTAACAACAGAAGGCCTAAAAAACCTGGATACAAAGCAGAAAACTCAGAGGGTTCCCAGCTCCTGCCCAGGAGAGGCCCAGAGGAGAGCAGGATGGTGAGGTGCTGCTGGGTGGGCATGGCATGACAAGGAGCAAAGACACAGGAGTCTGGCACCAGCACCTCTGTGCAGAGCAGCCAGGTGAGACCAGATTCTTGCCCAGTCCCACACTAAAGGAGAAGCCAGTATTTTGGAGCTGGGAAGGGACACTTGCTACATCCCATCCCAATGCCCAGCATTGCTCCCTTCTCCTCTGGTGCTCCTGCATTGTCACTTTTCCTCCAGCAAACCAACTCCTCTGCTCTGGAAAGTGCCTTGCAACGGTGCCATCCTGCTGCAGAGAAGAGGGACGGAGAGTGTCTTGTAACAGGTCCTTACCAGTCTGCTGGAAGAATTACATTATTTCCCTTCTGCCCTTGCACAAGCTAGAGATGAAGCTAAGAGAGCACCCACCTCATAAAGCCACTGCAAGGCTTAAGTCACCTGATTTATGCATCAAAACAAATCTGTCAGCTTAAAACTGAAAACCACTGAGAATCGTTTGGAGGGACAGGGGTCCTCTGGGTTGCCACCTCCACCCGCATGACTGGAGCAAACTGGGGCTGGACTCCAATGCGCTGACTGACATACACATCCCCCTGTGCAGAAGGGAGTTACCCAGTTTTCTGCAAGCAGGCAGCTCCCCCCAGCTTCCAGCTGCATTTTACTCCTCACAGGATGAGGGTTAAGATGGGCACAGGCGGCAGGGAGCCACAGGCGGCAGCAGGCTGGTGCAGAGTGCTGGGGCGTGGAGAGTCCCGTGCCACACTGTCCCCAGCTGTGACAGAGCTTTCTTCCAGTTGCAGCCTGGTCAATCTAGCAGTTTCCACATCACAAGCTGATCTGAAGAGAGCCTCATTACCTGCCTTAAAGTTCCAGCCAAGCACTTAGCTCTTAAAGACAGGATTTAAGAAATATTTGACTGATCATTTCTCTCCTCATTTAGTTTGGCTGCTCTGAACCAATTCAACCTGTGAAGTTGAAAAAGTGAGAATGGGAGGAAATGTGCGTGCAGGCAGCCACACCATGCACTGCACACACTGTCCCAGCTCCCCCACCAGCTCTTCCCAAAGGGCCTAATCCTGGCTCAGCCTGATCCACACAGACCCTCCTGTGCCAGGAGCGGCCACAGAGCATTTCCCAACACCAAAAGGGAACCACCTCTTCCTTCCCCCTGTGGGTCAGGCATTTGGGGGGATCATTAACTCCCTGGCATCCAGACAGTACCTTTATGTATGCCTGGAAGTGCCAAGTGTAGCATCCCAGACCTGTGAGCAAGGGATGGAGAGAGGGATGAGCCAGCCAGGATTGACAGCACCACCATCTCCATACCTTCAGCTGACCCAGGACAGGACACTCCTGTGTCCTCCATCTCCTTGAACACGTTCTTCCTATTCCACTTTCCAGCTCTGCCGTCCCCTGAGCTGTGACACACTGTGGCTGGGCTGCCTGCCCTCCTGCTGCCTGCCCAGCAAAGGTGCTGCCCACCATACTCTTTAACACCCAGAGGTGCCCTGCTCCCTTCACTCTGGGGACCAGAGACTGCAGAGGGGCCATGTGGAGCGGGGGGGGGGGGGGCTCAGTGAGAAGAAGAGGCTCCCAGGGCCAAATGGGAGTGTTCAGCAGCAAGCAAAGAGACCATTTAGGGATGATCCTGCCACGGGGCAGGCCAGATGGACAGACACCTCGCTGGCCAAGGTAGTGCAGTTGGACTTTCTCTCCTTCCCCCATCCCTTCTTCTTTTTTTTTTTTTTTTTTTTCTTTTAATTTTGTCTCAGAAGCCACGATCCTTTAAAGATGTGCACGTCTCATTAGCTCTACCTTGACAATCATTACCATTCCTGCAAAGGCAGGAGGAGAGCTCAGCCTGAGAGTGGGGGAGTCCATTACCTTGCAGTTAAAGGGACATTTACAACTCTGGGCTGCCCATGGTCTGACTCCCCCTTCAAAGCAGGGTCCCTCCCACACACCACTGCTCCCCCTCCTCTGCTGAGCAAAAATCCAGGCTCAACCTTGTGGCGGCGGGTGATCCTGCACCCAGTGCCAGACACTCGGTCAGTGGGCCAAGTCCATGCTCACAGCCCCTGGGGTGAGGGTCACTGAAGCACCCAAACCTGCCCAACACATTGCACATGGCCTTCACGCAACCACATCTCGCTTCAGCGAACACATGCTGGACCACAAGACCCAAACCTAGCCATGACAGCAAGCAGCGAGCCCAAAATGTCCACAGCAGAAGCCACAACACAGGCTGGGGTAAGACCACCACGAGGACTCTAGCACAAGGGCACGGTCCCCATGTATGAATGCCTGGTGGTACAACTGCAACAGGGCAGTGAGCTCTGTGCTCATGAACCAACTTCAAAGTCCAACGTACTCTACACCCAGGAGTCTGTCCCTAGCTTTTCTGGCTCTCTAGGGTGCAACATGGACCATCACACACCCAAGGGTGGGGATGAGGAAGGCTTCAAGTGGGTGAGCATGCAGTGGGGATATCCCAGGAAAGAACCCTACTCAGTAAAGATGCTGGTCCAGACAGTCCTGCTTTTCCCCATAACTGGGGGCTGTTGCTTTGGCTGGCTGTCCCCAGAGCCAGCTTTGCCTCCTGCTCCCAGCTTGATAACAGCAAACCTGACCCACACTGTACAAGGGCAGGACCCCTCATTCAGGAGATTTCAGGGCAAAGACCCCAAAGCAACTTTTGATGAAATACCCCTTGCTTTTTTCTACCCCCACGGGGCTTTGAAGCCCAGTGCCATCCTCAAGAGGCAAACACAGCAGGGTGCAGCCCTACAGAGGTGATCCTGCCTCTTTGTGCCTTGCAGGACGGGAGCTCTGCTGCAGCCACACTAACTCCTTGCTGCTCTCCGCAAAGCCAAGGCAGGAGACAATAATGCATGGTCGTGGCTCTGAGCCATGCGCCAAGGAAGGATCCTACCTCCACACAAGGCTGTCCAAGAACTTGACAGGACTCCGTTTGAAAAAGATGTTGAAAGAAATGATCTCTTTAAGTGCAATGGGAGATATTTGTCTCTGATTTACCCTTGGCTTTTTGCTCTGGTTCAGGTAGGAGCGGTGTGGGATGGCTGGCAGATCTGAGAGCATGGCACGCCCCAGCGGGCAAAGCGAGCAGTGCGGAGGAAGGCGCGAGTCAGTTTGGAGTGCTCCCCATTTATCAAACTCATGCAGCCCGCCAGCAGAGCGAGTCTTTCTATCATTACAGCTCTCAAAATCCGATTCATACCACTAATCCTGCCTTCATTCTCCCAGATTAATAACATCTCTTTCAACCTTCACAGTGTGATAAATAGACAAAGAGAGAACAAAAGGAGAAACAGAAGTGAGAGAAAGAGCCAGAGCAACTCCACATAATAAAGAGAACCAAGAAAGGGGAAAGGAAAAAAAAAGGGAAAAGAAAAGGGAAAGAAAGGAGCCGGCACACTTGACTCTGCCATTTACTTTAGCAGATTCTCCCCAAGAGCTCCCTGCGATCTTTAAAGAATGTAAAACATTGCTCAAAGGAAGGGCTCGTTAGCAACCCTGACCAGCCCAGATTTGCTGGAAATCTTTTCACTTCCAGCCTCTGCTCAGGTCAGTGCTGAAAATTAGTTTGTTGGTTTCTCGTCCTGCTCCTTCCCAGATTCTTGCAGAGGTAAAGCCTCCAGCACACACTTGCCGTTTCCTTTACTTGCACCAGCTTTTCAGAGGGAAATGGGGGGGCTTTTAGCCCGTGTCTGCTCCAGGGGTGCCCCAGCAGCTCAGTGAGCCCTAGACACGCTGGCAGGGCAGCAGCAGGCTGGCACAGCAAGGACTGTCCCAGAAGCCAGGACCATGCGTCGAGTTTGGGATGGGGATGAAGACCAAAACCATGATGGCAGCAGAGCAGATGTGGGACCCCACTTCATCAGCCTGGCTGGAAGGCACCCATGGGGTCAGGGGAAAGGGGAAGCCTGCGTGGACACAGCAGTACTGCAATGGGGTGTCACAAGCCCCAGCTGCCTGGGCTGCACCTTTCTGTCCCCTGGCAGGGAGCTTCCATCCCTGCCCATGTCGCACAGCCCAGACCTGCGTTTGGGCCACCTGAATCCTGCTGGTGATTGTGGAGGCCGGAGCCCCCCTGTATGCTCATGGAGCTCAGCCGTGCCTGCTCCAAGCAAAGGGGTGGCAGTCACAGCCACCTTCTCCTCAGCACTCCACTGCACTGGTTCGTTCCGTAACAACTGAGCCCTAGCGAAGGCTGATCCTACAGCCCAGGACCCCAGAAAGCCAACCCCACTGGCTCTGGGGTGCGTGGACGGAGATGTTCAGCCATTTCCCACCCACAGCCTTCACCAGAGCTGCGCTGTTCAGCTTCTTTACTCTGCCATGCCATATTGAACACCCCATGCAATCTCTCAGTTATTTTAATAATTAAATGCTTATTGGCACATTTTTTCCCATACTCCTTCCAGACTTGCCTGATTTTCTTTCCAGAGAGTGACTTCCCTCAGTTCAGTCCTTCTACAAGGTGCACACCTGCAAAATGTTTCCTCTGCTGCCCCCACAATGAGCATCCTCCTTGCAGCCCATCCTCATGGACTCCTGGCAGGTGCTGTGCACACCGAATAACACCATGCCAAGCCCACATAAACAGCTCAGGCAGACCGCTGGATTTCTGGACAGGATGGTGCTCTATTATGGCTTTGCATTCACAGACCCTGGGCAGAGGCTGGGCTAGGTTGTTTTTTTCTCTCTCTTCTTTTACACTGTTCCATATTACTCCAGGCTTTGAAGTATAGAGAAAAGCAACACTCAATGTGGTGGTTTTTTTTTTTTTTTTTAAAGCTACCTTTATCATAGCAAATCTCTTCCTTCTCCGCTGTGTCGCTGGAGATAGATACCAAGCAAAAAGAAAGTCTCCTCTTCTAACAATGGATTTCCCTTCCCTTCTGAACTTCAAATAGAAAACTCTTATCTACAGCCACAGTTGACCAGAAGAAGAAAAGAAAAGAAAACAGACATATGAACTGAACCCAGGCTCTCTTTCTATTCACTCAAAAAGGCTGTGCTGGGTTCTTCATGCAGAGATGCTGTGAACATGTTTATAGCACGTATTTACTCACTTCACTAGCTATCCCCCCACCATGGAAATCCACCTTTCCTCCAGAACAACTCTGCTCTGCTCCATGTACCCTCTGCCATCTTTTCTTTGCTTAGCAAGCTCCACGCACCTGGGCCATCCAGCACAACAAAGCCTACACCTAAAGCTGGGGAGAGTGAGAGCTCTTCAAACTCAGCTACGAGTAACAGCAGCGATGCCCCTGGCTCACACAAAGCATCACTTCCGTACAGCGCAAGTTCTTTAAATGACAGGATGGACTACAGGTCAGACTTTGCTGGCTGTACTTGCACAAGATACCTTGCACAGCCCTGGCTGAGACCAGGCTGCTTCAGCCACCTACAACCCACCCACACGCACACCCTGTGCAGCACCTGTGGGCCACTACTGGTGCCAGCCAGCTCCTCTGTGTGTTTTAAGATCTCCCTTTGAACCATCTTCTTGCCTTTGATGGAGCTGCTCCAAGGAGAAATGTACAGAACCATGAACCTCCTTCTCTTCCCCACTTCAGTCCCTGGGTGTAGCCCTCTCCTGCCCTGGCTTTCTTCCCCTCCAGCTGCCTGATCTCTGGAGAGGCACCGCCAGGTCCCAGCTGGGTTAAACACCCACATTCTGGGACTTGCTGAGGTCCAGCTGCTTCCAAACCACCCTCACTCCCTGCCCAGCTAACAGAAATTCAGAAGTGAGCACTGTGCTTAACAGGTAGTGTTTCTCCCAGGCACAGCACCAGGACCAACACGCACATAGTAAGAAACCTAAGGAGGCAGGCACTACTGCCCTCCCCACCTCCCAGTGTGTCCTGCTGGGCAACGTGTGCTTCTTGAACCATTCTCGCTTTCAGCCTCAACGGACATGGTCACACAAGCCTTGGGGAACCCGGCCTTACAGCCTCAGAGCACCTCACGACCACAGTCACGGAGCTCTTGCTTTGCCTTACCCTCTCAAACACATCTTAATTTCAGGCACAAATCTATTCACGGGAGGCTGCCGGACAGACGAACTGTCCTCCCCAGCACACATGACACGATGGGCTCTGCCTCCAGAGATGGACACAGCTACTGCCATGTGCTGTCCTCCAGCCTGTGAGGGGGGATCCAAGTTGACAAGACTCATTACTGGGATGGGAGCCAGAGTACCAAATCAATCAGAGTAGAGAGGGATGGAAACTTTCCAGATCATTTTCCATTAGAAATAAGAAGTTTCCTTCATCAAAAGCCAAATCTCATTCTCATTAGGAGAATCTGGAGCTCCTGGCCAGAGGGAGAATGAACTCCCACCTGAGACACAGCCAAGAATCCTCCGCAGTCATGCATGGGGACAACATGCAAATCTGAGCTCTGCCTCATTCGGACCAGAGACAGTTTTGGTACCTCTACCTGATTCCAAAGGAGCCCTCAGCCAGGACAGCCCAGCCCACAGCCCCAGCTGTCCAGCAGGCTCTCCTACAGTCCCCCACAGAGCTTTCCAGGCAGCAGCAGCGTTTCCTCCACATTTAACTCCACAAAAGCCCCCAGTGCTCTTCCCTTGGGGCAATCCTGGTGTTGCAGAAGGCTCCTCCCTGTGGAGTTACAATGGGAAGATCCATCAGACAAAGCACCTTCTCTTCAAGCTGTCTGATGACAGATGTTCAGCCAACAGAGCAGTGGGATTGGCAGAGCACCGCAGAAGCGCTTTATAATTCCTGCTCCTCTCCTCCTTCCTCAGCGTCTCCCAGGAGAGAGACGATGATGGACGGTGACATAACTGACTGTTCCCAATCAAGGTAATATAAGTAATGACAGCTGACGTGATTCCTGGAACGTGCAGGTGCTGCTGGCCTGCCTGCCTTGCCTACTGTGGGTAGCGCCGCCAGAGCTCATGGAGATAGAGGAGACCGGAGTATGGAGGCCTGGCTGGAGGACAGGGGAAGAAGAGTCCCAAGACACAGAGCCTGTCTCCAACCCAGTTGCAAGTAACTCATTACATCAGCCCACAAACCGAGCAGGAGCCAAGGGGCAGTGGGTAGCACTTATCTCATAGAGCCAATCCCTCCTGGGCTGTGTACAATGCCTGCCCTGGGCCTGGACACCACCCTATCTCCCTCTAGTGTCACCTGGGACTGCAGTACCCCTAGCCCTTAGGAAGTGGTTTGATGGGGTCTTGCCTGGCCCCTCAAGGTTCAGCAAGGCTTCTACTGCTCTGGCACAGCCCCTGCTCCATCACTCCCCTCCTTATCAGTGACTATCTGGAAATAGGAACATTAAGTCAGTAACCTGGAGCTCACATCCCCGTGTGGCTGGTCAGCAGGCAGCACCATGTCATCCGAACCCAAGGCAAGGGGTGCAGCAGCCCCAGATTGCACACAGGGGTGTATGGAGCCTCATGGAGGGGAAATATTGTGCAAGCTCATAGCTTCAGTCCTCTTCCAGAGCCTCGAAATTAGTAGGCAAATTTAACATGCAGAGAAGCAACCGATTAATAACCCAGCATTGACTTAAGAAGACCTTGAATAATACATAGTGCTTGTACACGGAAGGGGAAGAAGTCAAGTCCTTCTGCTTGTCAAGTGTATCTGCCTCCCAAGCACCGACGCTCGATGAGAAACCTCCCTGCCAGCCAGCCACAGCTTTAAGCAGCTCTTCAGAAATGCCTTTTGCTAAGATGAATGGCAAAACTTTGCGCCAAATTAGACTGGCATTTGGACAGGTCCAAGAATGGTGTTATTTTAAATGTAATTAGCACTGCCTGTTAATAAAGTCCCTTTAAACCTGTCAAGCAGAAGAAGATGCTGAGCATTTGGAGCCCACAATGATGAGCTATGTAGATGACCCATGTTGGCTATGCTGATGGGTGAGACAGAGGACCTCTCCTCCACCCTGTCTGCGCTTCAACCCTCCCAGCAGCTCAGCCATGTCAAGGAAAAGCCAGACGCAAACAGACAAAAGATTGGCAGAAGCTCAGCTGTAGGTGCTGGGCTCCACTGCACGATGATGACAGCAGAGAAAGCTATGAACAGACTATTCCCTTCCGATTCTGGCTTCTGCTGTTTAATGCTGGTTTTGGTGCGAGACACAATGCCCATTGTGAGAGGGGTGGAGCGCTGCAGAGCACCAGGAATTTGTATATCAACAGTGAAATACGGCGAATCTCAAATGTTTTTGATTTTTGAGACGGGGAGAAAAACTGAACAGCACCTCAGGCAGAGGCTCCCAACAGTCGGTCGTTCTGACTTGCAGCTGAGTGACCCTCCTGTGCAGCCAGCCCGTGAGGATGCTGCATGGATTTAATGCCCGCAAAGCAATTTGAAAGTGAAAAGCCTCACAAACAAGCCTTGTGGCTGACAGTCTAGGATCAGGAGAGACGAGACCTGATTTCTGTTCCAATCACTGATAGGGATTCACAGGAAAATCTTCCAACCCCCCTGTGCCTCAGTATCCCCACAATAGTATCTATTGAGTGTTATGAGCCTAAATTCATTTGTCTTTAAAAAGCTTCAGCATCTACTGCCTGAAGACCAAAGGACCATCACTACGCAAAACATGAGCTGTGTATGACACGAGGTCAGAAGGCATTTAAAAAAGCTGCCACCCAGTGCAAAACACAAGGGAAAAAATTTGAACAGGAAACAAGATTTGTCTTCTTCAGATGTAAATGAGTGCCAGCTAGCAGCAAAGCTCCAAAGACATACATTTTAGCACTGAAAAGTGTTTCTACAAAGGGAACCAAGAAAAAAACGTGACAAACAGGCTCAATTCTTAGAGTTCGATTTCCAGAGCAATAAGCACAGAAACTGAGCCCAAAGAAAAGATCTGTATTAGCAACCAAATCCAATCATTCTGATAATAAAGAAGAGACATCCGGAGTGGTGCAGAACTATTTCCAGCGAGAAGTTTGTCTCCCCATCCCTTTCACACCCTGCAGTAGCTCAATGGAAGAATACTTAAGAAGTTGCAAGTTTGGTCATAATGTGTAAAAAGCCCCTGAAATGCGACATCATTTACTCTTCTGTGGTATTGCTCAGCAGAGCTAATAAATCTTGCATGAGCAGAGCTGATTCTAATTTTCTAATATGAAAAGGCATTTGGATTGAGAGAGAGGGGAAGATAAAAGTGATTGAATCTCCAATAGCCCAGCGTCAGTGACAAGAAACATCCTGCTATGGACCCCAAGGAAGAATGGCTCCCCCTCCTCCCTGAACCACAGGCACACTCACCGGCTCGCACATCCAATTCTCCCTGCTTTCTGCTCGCCACGTCTCAGTCTCCCCTATTGACAGGACGTGGTTTTAAACACAGTTACACAAGTTATCATTTCTGCCTTTTGATCAATCTGAATTTTCAGGACAATTACCCTCTTAATCAATGATTGCTATCAGCAGCCCCTTGGATTCTTCACCAAGGCAATCGTGCCGCCGGGGCAGACGGCGTGTGCATATGCAATGAAGCTGCGGGGAGGCGCAAGTCCATCTTCCCCTGACGTAGTCGTCGGCTGAAAGGGTGGAGAGCTGTGAAGGCCACTTCAAGGAACACCTGACGTAAAAAATAAGTGGAGGGAATTAAAAGGGACATTGTGCGAGGTATCTGTGGCACAGACTGTCTGGGGGGGACCAGGGATCTGCCGAAAATGTCTTCCAGTTGAAAAATAAGCCAACTAAAGCAACAGATTTACCATCCACTGAAACCATATATTTAAGAGCTATCTATAGCCAGCACTAACCGCTCCTAATGAGGCTAATAAAGTCCATTTCCAATTAGAGACTGAAACTATTAGAAGAAGGAAAGGCGGAGAGGCAGCTTTTAACAACCTCTAAAGATGTTGGGTTTGGATTTAGAGTTTTCAGTATTTTTTTCCATCAGAAATTATTTAATATCAGCAAAATGCCCCTAGCATTTACACACACAAAGCAAGCCTTTCTTTGCCGCTCTTCCCTGGCAGGAGGATGTGTTTCGGTAATTGATGTTTGCACAGAACCTCAGCTCTTGGAGGACGCGGCTCCTCTGAGGCATCTCTCACCACCACAGAAACACAGCCCCAGATATTTAGACGCCACAAGAAACCCCAAAGCAGCTGAAGCCCAACTGCTGGGGCCACGGGTTGGCTGGGGGATGCGGCTCAGCATCCCTGCTCTTGGTAAAGCACCACCAGGCCGTTGGCAGGTTCATGCCGCTTGGCTTGTGTTTTCGGCACTCCAGCCGAGACCAGGCAAAAGAGCACATGGCTCCCACCCACTCATTGCCCCGCACTGCTCCCTTGACTACCTTACGGGCTTCCCCCGAGCACGAGACTCCCTGAAACATCACTCTGTCCGAAAAACAGCTCAGCCAGACCCAGGCACCGTTGTGTCTTTCTGAACAGCTCCAGCAGCAGGGAGGCCGCGTCTCCTCCGAGCGCCCCGCACCTCTCGGGTGCTCTGTTGGCAGGAGGGAGCTTTGAGACCCGGACGGCAGCACGGAAATGCTGCCGGGAAGTAGCTGAGCTCCCGCAGGGGAAGGCGGTGTGATGGGAGCGTGGTGGATTCACCACGTTGACCACCAGATCGGGCTGGCGGTAAGCAGCAGAGGCAGCGCCAGGTGAGGCTGGCGGGCCAGCTGCCTTCGCAGGCTGCTGGCTGGAGGAGCTCTCCGAAAGACACAGTATTTCACTAGCTATTTTACATGGAGAATTGCCGATCAAAGATATCCCCACTGTGTACTCCAGAGCAATAAAAATAAAAAAAACCCACAAGAAGAATTCTTTAGGCGGGTAATGGGCATTTTATTCCTTTTTATGACACTAAACATAGGCAGCTGGCATAATTACACCACAATAAAGGCATAATGTGCACCTAGCAGAACAAACTCATACTTTTGATAATTAGGCAGAGCAAACACAGTCTGGGATTCAGTCACGCGGCTTCACTGTCTCCTGGATCTGGCAGAGCCCCCGACCCTGCAGCACGTCAGCCCCTTTCCCACAGCTGGATTTAGCTGGGCCCCATGGGGAAGCCTGAGCAAGCAAAGCATCACCAGAGCTCTCCTGCACTGAGGAATGGCCACACAGCTCCGCCGTTCAGAGCAGACTGAGGGCAGAGTGCAAGGCAGGGCGGTGCAGGGTGGGTCCATGTGCAGCTCCTGGGAGGCAGCCGGAGCACTGACAAAGGATGTCAGTCACCCCCCCAGTCGGCACCAGGGACGGATCTGGGAGTCCCAAGGCCACGTGTGAACTCTGCAACTTGAGCTTAAAGACTGACCCCACAGACAAGGCTGCAGCAGGACCAACTCCATGTGGCCAAATCGTGCATGGTGCAATGGCAAACGGAGACCCAAAACACAGGAGATACGCAGAGCTCTCTTGGGTTTGGTAGCTCTGCTGAGGCCAGCTCCAAGAACTGGAAGGGCTGAGTCGGGCCGTCAGGACACCCTTCCACAGCAAGGACCTTGGCCAAATGCAGTCAGTGGGACACTGACGGTAGAGGGAAATTGTCCCCTTTGACAGAAGGCAAGGACTAAAGGGAATGTCCCAGGGAGGCTGAAAGATCCTCACCTGCAGAAAGGGCCAGCTCAGACCTGCTGGAGGATAGCAGTTAGCTCTTCGAAGGCTTTGTGCTCCCATTAGTCCTAGTGGCCCTGCTAACCCACAGATCTGCCTTCTCCAAAGCACACCAACAGGCAGCAAGCGCGCTCCTCTGGCAGCTGCAAGCATCCACACAGGACAGCCCTTCCCTGAGTGAGGAGCACAGCCAAGGCGGAGATCCTAAATGATCTCTAAAATATTAATAGCATCAATCAGAGCCAGGCTGACAGAGGTTACAACACTGGGAGAGTGCAGAGAGCAGGCTTTCCTGAAGTTGGCACAAGACCATACACTAAATATTCAGTTTGTTTAAAAACGCAACTGCAGGATGCGTGCAGGAGCAGCGCTGGCAGAACGGCACACTGAGGCTTCATCTCCACACCACTGACACCCACTGAGGATGTCGACCACTGCACACAGGAGAGACCAGCTCAGCTACACTCTGTCCTATGCAGCTTAATGGAAGTTTGTGGCTCTGAGGTATATTGAGTGCAATGTAGAAATGCTACAGTATCTTGGCTTAAAGAAATGTGAGGGATGTGGAGCTGATCCACCAGCGATGAATGAGATCTGCATGTTCATCTGTGGATAGGATGTCCAAGAAAATACCAAACATCATCATGAGCTTTTTCAATATGAGATTCAACACAAGGAAGGAAAGTTGAATGTTGCCAGCAATTACAAGCATCTTGCCTCCATGCCTACTGCCACCCAGAAGGGCACTGCTGAGAACTCGATGGGTACTGAGCAGGCTTTGGAAGGCTGCAGCCCAGACCATCACTTCAGGACAGCCATTTGCTCAGAAGCTTTGATACTCCACAGAGCCAGCAGCAACATTCATGTCAGAGTATCACGTCAGATGGTCCCAGTCTGTAGGAGACAGTGCTCAGGCAACTGGGAAAACCAGCCACTGTAAGATAGCCCTTTCCTGGGCTCATGCTTCAGAGTGACCAGAGCCTCTCTTACCAGCTGGCCACAAAATAGGAGGAGAAGTTTATGCCTAGATGAGGGCAAAAGATGGGCTGTTTCCTAAACGAAAGCAGACCGTATCTGCAGGCTTTCCAGCCAGTTCTTAACAAGTCACTGTGGTAGATCCCATCCACGGACTGCAGGCAAATTGCTCAAGCAAGGAAACCTGCAAGTGGGGAGAACAAAAGCCAGCACGGGGGAAGGGCAGCAGGAGACTTTTAATCCCAACTCTGAAATCAACTTGCTTAGTAGCCTTGGGCTTCTGAGGGATTTAATTAATTAATTTAATGAGTTTGAAGCACTGCAAGTTATTAATATACAAATTCCACTATCATATCTCCCATCTCCCAGTTCAGCATCTCTTGCTACTCTACATCGAGCCTATGAGGAGCAAAAGCCAAGTCACGGTTTGCCTCTGTGCAATGGGGCAGAGGCTGCAGACCCACACTTTCCCAGCCAAGACAGCAGTAGCAAAGTTCCATCCCTTTTTGCAGGGTAGTGCATCACACTCATCACAGGGCACCAGGAACACCTCGTACAAAAAAAAAGTTCCTTCTGTTTACTGGCAAGCTGATATCTACCATAAACCAGCCTGCTGGTAGAGGTGGCAGGCAGGCACTTTCCCTCTTGTAGCCATGCTGGCTTGTTAGGACAATGAGAACTAAATCAGTTAACGTTTTAATCCCCAAGGCTAGACAATCTGATTAACCCTCATCCCTTCCCAGAGAACTACATAGGTCCATTTTCATGCTCCTACATGGAGCTCCAGTCTTTTTAACCGCAGAGAAAAGAGGACACAGCTCCTTTCCCAGGAACTAGGCAGCTGTGCTGGTACCCACATAAAGCTCCAGCTGAAGGGCTAGGATGCAGGGATGCTCTGCCCCTCTCCTGACCCATGGGACTCTGGGAAAGGCCATCTTTCACGCACTGCACCTTCGCCTCCCAGTTCCTCCCAGCCTGGAATGCAGCACACGTTGCAGGATTATTGTAAAACATGCCCTGCCTCTAATCCCGTCTCCTCTTGCCTTGCTCTGGTATTGACTGCAGGGAGCTGTGTCAGGCCCAGGGTCAGGCCTGCCTCTCGCAATACCAGGACCTGTAGAAGGCTCCAGCCTCTCTGGCTGACCGCAGTACACGTAAGACATGGGAAGACACAGGCTCCCCCACATCTTCACATAAGCAGGCACGTGAGATGGGAGGCCCCCCCGCACCAGACCTGTGCCAGACAGACGCCTGCTGGCTGGGAGACTGACGGCCTAATGCTGCCCGTCCTTATGGTTCCCCTGGTTTGCCCAGCCGCCAGGTCCCAGTCACACCATGACCAGCTCTGCAGCTACTCCCTGCCTGTCCAGACCCCACCATGGCTTGAACATCAAGCCACTTCAGTCTGCATAACCTTGACACTGCAGAAAGCTTTCTCATCAAAAGCACAAGTGGCTTAGATTTCATTGTGGCTTATTTTGCTTGCTTTTGAATGCTCCTTCCAAAACTTAGTCTTTGGCACCTACAGCACACTGCCCCATAAACAGGCAGGACCTGGAGAGCCAGTGTAGCTCCTTCCTCAACCAGACTCAACCGTATAAAGGTCTGAGCAGTACGTTTAACCTCAGCAGCAGCACACACAGCCAGATGGGAACCAGGAGGCTTCTCGCTGCAGGGGACAGATGTTCAAAACCCCCAGCAAGGGGAGCGCAGGCACAGCGAGGTGCAGCCACGCAATATGGCACTCAGCAGGAAGAGCAGCACGCGAGGTCTGAGCAGCTGCCTCTCCGCCTTTTGCCTGCGGGCTACGGCGATGTGCATGGAGAAGAAACACAAATGCCAACCTGCATCCAGGCACTTGTATAGAAAAGGATGCTTTCGGTAAAGCAGCCGTTGCAATGCACTCAGCAAACAGCTGCTTAAAATTTCATCTAGAAGACAAAGTTTTTGCACTGGTTAAAAAAAAAAAAAAAAGCACAAATGCAACCAATTCTACTCTCTGCTTCGTCCAGTACCTGCAGGCAGCATGGGGCCAAATAAGATAATCGTGTTCCTCAGTTTCCCTTGAATCACCACCTCCCTGCCTTATCTGAGAATTCTCTTGCCATGCACGGTACCAGGAAGCCCTCGTCCTTGCTGGAGCTTGAAGGCACTGCCAGATAATAAAGGCTGCCTTGGGATTTTCCCAGTACAAACATCCTGTCAGGGCACATGGCATCAGGAAAGGACTGTAGACAACACACGGCACCCAAGGTAACCACCCCTTCCTTCCCTGCTCAGGTACTCTGAGTTTCTGCGACATGTCCCAAGGAAAGCAGACAGCCTGTGTCCAAGTGCAAGGAAGCAACAAGCGTCACAGGAAACAGAGCAGAAAGGGAGAAGTAAAGACCCACACTGGTCTGCTTCAAGGCAGGACCATCTCCACCAAAACCAGCCCCACCATATTCTTCTAGACTCTGAAAATCTCATGAGCTAAAGGTCCCGCATCCCTGTCCTCACCCACAGAGACTGTTTACCGATCTCCTTGCAGCAGGGAAGGACACAACTAAGAGCTGTCCACCACAGACACCCAGAATAGACTTTTCCCTTCCTCGGAGAACTTTAATTCTTACAAAACCAATTTCTGCTTAGTCTTCTCTAAGCTGAACATCCCAGATCCCTCAATCTTCCCCTGGAGGTCACATCTTCCAGCTCTCCAATTATTCTTCTGTTCTCTTCTGGACTTTCTCCACCTGTGTCAGATCATCCCTGAGTGCAGTATGCAAAACTGCTTTGTCCCAAAGACTAAAACTAGACCCCAAAACACTTTGCCTAGGAAAAGAGGTGAGATTTTAACGTGCACCTAGCACACTATTTGCATGTATTAGCAAAAGTGTAGGAGAAGCAACGATGGTAAAGAAGTTAATTGGTGTGTGAGATGCCATGAGACGAACACACACTAAAGCACACGCAGGATAGCTACACGAAAGAAGGAGAAGCTTTTTGTTAATAAGACCGACATACTGAAATGTTCTCTTTGCACTGGAGTATCTCTAAATGGCTTCCATGTAGCAGGACCTTTTCAGAGGTTGTGTTTATCCACCCAGCAGAGTCTTAACAGCAGCGATGGAGAAACTAGCTGCCTGTGCTCAGCCCACAATCTTCTGCTTGGCATGAGTTTGGCAGCGAGAAGGGTGCTCTTTCCCACAGTTGTGGATTTTTAAGGCCAGAAGGAATTACTAAACTAATTTGCTATTTTGCAAGCCAGGAAACTTAGCTGCTTTCTGGTGACCCAAAATCAAGAACTTACATTAACCCTCTGAAGATCACATCTTTCATGTTTGCTCCCAGAAGTTCGTACAGACACATGCTACACAGAAAATTGTTCCTGTACATTTAGGATGCAATAAAACAAATACTAACAAAATCCAAAGGAGAGGGAAACACAGAAAACCATTCGATTTAGGTGAAGACGGACACTGCTCTTTCCTGCCCTCTTGGGAAAGGTACGTATGTTACCACTTAAGTCATCCAAAACCAGTGAAGCCTCCAGGCTGCATCTAGAGCCCCTCTCAGCTGTAGCAAGACCAGCTCCTGTGACTGCAAGAAAATGAAATGAAATGCGAGGCTGGGATCATTACTTTGAAACTATACGCCCGTGCCACTGAGCCAAAGCCTGTTATATTGACATGGGTTTGTGTCACCCCAGCAGCAGAGATCATTCTCCATCTCCGCTTGCTCAGCTCCTCTCCTCCCGGGACAGCTGCTGGCACAGTATTCCGCAATGCTCTGCGAAGTTTAGCTACAGAAAAATTCCCAATGCCTTGCCCAGCAGGTTAAAGTTATAGGGCTGAACCACTGCAGAGCAAAAAGTACCCTGCTGACTGCTCCACCACGCCTGGAAGCTGCAGCAAAGCGCAAAGTGCCACTTACAGAGGAGCAAACAGCAAATACCCCAGGTTTCCTTCCCTGGGACAGACAGCCCAGCGGGGCATGTTGCTTCTTAAAGCTTCCAGTATTTAAAAGGCACTGAATTTGCACCTAACTGTCACACAGGATGCTCCTACTCTGTCTTTCCAGGCACCAGCTCTAAGGCAGGGAGACAACCCTGCCTGCCAGTGACTCCTGGGCTGAGGAGGTAGAGGGCAGAGCCCTGAACAACTACTGGCCACACAGCCCACAAACCATGCCTCTGTGTCCTTCATTTTATGTGAAAGTGGATACCAAAACCAACCCTGACACATTACGTGAGCACCCTACCTTAGCATGTACTGCAACCCCACCACATCAACAACCCCTCAGTCCACGTGGTTATAGCTCCTAGGGAAACAGAGGCAAAGAAATCTGATGCATCCACCCATCCTGTATCCCCTTCTAATGAGTCCAGGAGGAGGAAAGGAAAAAGACTGCCAAGAACTTGCAAACTCTCACCCTCTCCTCCCAGCACAATCCCCCGCTTGTTGGTTTTCCTTGGAAATGTGTTTTTCCTCAGCACTCGTTATTAAATAAGAAAGGGAGGACAGGTTCCTCTGCAGTGGGGCAGAGAGGGCTGCTCCTTTAAGGCCTCTCCTGGATGCCCTTTCCCTTTGAGACGAGTATCCTCGACTCCCTCTCTTTGATTTAAGAGTTCCTCTCCTGGCTCTGACAGTAAGGTATTTCTGTCCCACAGATTATAACTCACTCTGGGCTATTATTCAACTCCCAAGCCCTGGCCCTGCTGCATTTAGTCCAAACATAATATCCTTCATGCATATATTATCTGTCTCCCTATTATCTGGAATCATTTCGGAATTAAATTTCAGTCCTGCAATATTGGCTTGAAGAGCGGCTCGCTTTATGGGCTAGTCAAAGGTTAGAATACCAATCAAAATAACACTGCCGATGCAGAGAGACATTTTAATATTCCAAAACCCGGTAATTGTAAAAGGACATAATATTTTTTCCCTGATTACCCCAAAGGCAACACATGTTAACAAGGCGAGGGAGAGAGTGAAAGAAATTTCAGAGTTCAGACAGCTGCACGACAGATTTAAAGGAGAAGTCATGGATGGCTGCCACGCTCCAGCCCCCGGAGCGGGAGGGCTCCCCTGCCCTTGCTGGCAGCACCACGCTCCCCGGGACGCCGTCACCTCCGTCCCCAGCCTCGTGGCGCCGGTGCCACCCGCGCCGTCCCAAGTCAGGAGCCTTTGAGGCTGCTCTCACCGCAAGGAAACGGAGCTGGCAGAGCTACGCCGAGACGGACAGTCGGAGACTATCACGGCAGGAGAAACCGCCGCCATCGGCTGGCCTCACCTCTATAGGCCACGAGGCTGCCCCAAATCAACTCCTGTTTGAACCAGAGCTGATCTTTTTAGGAAAAAACCTCCTCTCCTGAGCTGGAGAATCCACCACAGCCCTCGGTAAGTTGTTCCAACGGTTAATTACCCTCACTGTAGAAATCTGCACCTGAATTACCTCGCTTTGGCTTCCAGGCACTGGAACTGCTTATGCTTTTGTCTACTAAACTGGAGGTACCTCTCGCCACATTTCAGCTCTCCCTTTAGATACTTAGGGACTACAGCCAAGGCTCCCTCACCCTTCTCCCCAATACTCTAAATGGTTCCCAGGGGCTTTACAGCATGGAGAGAGTTTCCGTGGGTCTTGTAGTTCTCATCCAGTCTTCAAGTTTCTAGAATCCTTTTCGATGACGAGATGGGACCCAGAATCCCGTACCAGTCAAACCAGTCCCAAAGAAAGAAATGATCCAGCCCCTTTGCTCCTACTCGCCATTGCCTGTTTATAAATCCAACAGCAGCTGCCTCCTGGATGCAGTATCTGCACACTTTATCGAAAATGATTTTCATGTTTTCTTTCAGGGCATTGATAAAAGTGTTAAATACAAGAGGTCTGAGAAATAGATCCCTGTGGGACCCCATGAGGAAGACATGCACTCCATGATGATTACCCATTTACAATTAAATGCTAGGAGCTGTCAGTTTGCTCGTTCTTAATCAATGTAATGTGTGCCATGTTGATTTTGTATCACTCTTGTTTCTTAATCAAAATGTCATAAGGTACCAAGTCAAATGCCTTCCAGAAGTATATTACATTGACATGGTTACCTTTATCAACCAAACATGTAGTCTCATAAAAAAAATATCAAGTTAGTTTGAAAAAGATCTAGTTTCCATAAATCCACATTGATTGGCATTATACTACCCTCTTTTCATTCTTTATTAATCAACTATGATATCTGGCTTTTCATTACTTTGCCTAGAATTAATGTCAAGCTGATAGGGCTATAATTACTTCATTGGTCATCCCATTTGCCCTTCTAAATTACTGGTACAACATTAGCTTTCTTCCAGTCCTCTAGAACTTCCCCATGTTCAAAGACTTATTAACAGTCCAGGACTTCTCAGCCAGCTCTTTAAAACTCCTGTAAACCAGATATGCAAAATGCCAACTGAAAGCTACCACTTAACTGTATCAGAAAATTGTGTTGTAACAGCAAACCTCTGGCTCAGCGATATGGCATCCTTTGCCTTTCTGTAAATACAGAGCAAAATATCTATTAAACATGGTCATTTTGCTGTTATAAGCAATTCTTCCATTTCCTTCCAACTATGAACCAATGCCATTGCACAGGCACTCTTCTTTCCTAATCTCCATGGAAAAGGCACTCTTGATCCCCTTAATCCTGCAATCATGCTTCTCCTTTTGTTTCCTTTCACATACTCTCCCATTCCAGCCTTTTGATAGAGACTTTCCAAAGCCAAGATCTCTGCAGCCAGGGACAAGGGGCCCAGGAAAGCACAGCTCCCACTGAAGGAAGGTGTGACAGGGCCTGACAGCACCCACCCATGCTGCAAGCCAGGAAAGTACAGAGCACCGTGGGCATATGAGCAGCTCTTCACAGTTAAGTGGCAACACCTATTCACGTGCTTGATGCTTTGGCTGTGAAGCACTCTGCCTGAGGAGTCGTCCTCCATCATTTCTAACCTTACTAGGCATTTTATATTCCCTATAGGCAGTAACCCAATGAACAGGCAATTGATAACAATCACAGTAAGTCCTTAAGAAGTTAGACCTCATGAAAGCAACTTCCAGGCATATGGGCCAAAACATAAACCGTTTTTCAGCTGCACCCATTTCAATGTTCTTTGTCCAAAGACACTTCAGCACCAAGTGCCTGAGAAGCATTCAGAGCTCCGCCTCCCACCCCGAAGGCAGAAGGAATTGTTAATTCAGAGGAGAGACAAAAAGCTGTTAACAAATCTTTGTTTGTTTAGGATGTGTTTATTTCTAGTTGCCAAATATTAACAAAAACATCCTATTACATGCTTCCTCTGTCAGATTTCACAATGTGAGTAGGTGACCTTAAAACATTTGTGCATGTGTATTAACAGTTTGCTTCCAACTACAAATACCTACAGATCAATAAAGGCTGGGCTTGGGAAAGGCCAGCTCTGCACACAGCTGTGGCACCATCAGCATGGTCCCCCCAAGGCGCCGTCAACTCTCATGACGCCCAGAGAAGGAGTGTTGTGTTCATCCACACACTTCATTCAACTCTTGCCTTTCATAAAAACTCTCCTGGACTTCAGGAGGATGTCAAACTAGGACCAATTTTCTGTCACTTGTAATGCAACCTCTATTATTGCATCTAAAGACATGCTGCCCTCTGTGAACAGAAATTGAAGATGGTCAAACATGCCAGTACAGCTCTCTTGAGAAAGGGGCAGCTCTGTGATGGTAGGAAGATTGTTGTGTTTTTGTATTTTTTTTTTTTTTTTAAAATCATTTGAAAAACAAGGAATAAAACTAACCCTTTGTGGTTACATGAAACACTTCTATGTTACCTTTTAACTGCATAACATCCAGAGAAGAAATGGAAGATCAGGACAGAGTGAGTATACAGTGTTAAAAATAGCTTTCACAACCCAGTCCTAGAGTCACAGAGCCCACAAGTGCCTTTGTGCTAGCTCTCTGACAAATTACGCTGCATTGGTAGAGACATAACTAAGCAAAAGTATGGCAGAGGTCTCAAGTCAAGAATAACAGAATGGAAAAGAACTGGAAACACTTATTTGCTCTTTCACACAATGCAAGACCTAGGCCCAAGAAATCTGACAGGAGGTTTAAAAGAAACAAAAGGACCTGCACACCTTCACACAACATATGCATAAACAGAGTATAATTAATGCATAATTAAATAGAAAAACTCATTGCTGCAGGATGCTGTAGAAACTGAAAGCATGAGCAGATTCATAAAAGGGCATACAAATTCCTGGTAGACAGCCGTGGTAAAAACAGTGGGTGCTAGACACAGTGGTCCAGGGGGAGCTGCCAGCTCACAGTCCTTGAAGAGAAAATTGGTGGGAATCAGAGAAAGCCAACTCAAACCATGCTCTCCTTGTTATATCTGCAAGCATCAACTACTGGCCTCTGGTCCTGTCCTTTCAGCTAGGATAGAGTTAATTTTCTTCCTAGTAGCTGGTAGTGTTGTCTTTTGGATTTAGTATGAGAATAATGTTGATAACACTGATGTTTTTAGCTGTTGCTCAGTAGTGTTTATAGTAAGTCAAGGATTTTTCAGCTTCTCATACTCTGCCGGCAAGAAAGCTGGAGAGGCACAAGAAGCTGGGAGGGGATACAGCCAGGACAGCTGACCCAAACTGGCCAAAAGAATGTTCCATACCACATGACATCATGCCCAGTATATCAGCTGGGGGTAGTTGGTCAGGAAGGGTGGATCGCTGCTCAGGAATTGACTGGGCATCAGTCACCAAGTGGTGAGAAATTACATTGTGCATCACTTGTTTTGTATATTATTGCCATTTTATTTTTTTTTTCCTTTTCTGTCCTATTAAACTGTCTTTAGCTTTACCCACAAGTTTTAGTTTTCTTTTCCCCGATTCTCTCCCCCATCCCACTGGGTGTGGGGCAGTGAGTGAGCGGCTGTGTGATGCTTAGTTGCTGGCTGGGGTTAAACCACGATAGTCACAACAGGCACAGAGAGGATCTGGGTTAGACCTTTGGTCTGGCCATCCTGACACCTTTGTTGTCCTTCTCATGTTTTTCTTGCACAGGCAGAGCGGAAGAAAATCTAGCTTCACCTGAAGCCCTCCTTCCACCTCCTCCCTCCATCAAACCACTCTTCCCTCTGTGATGTGCTCCCAAACCCGGCGGTGCTGGCACTCCTCCTGCCCGCCAGGTTTCCCATTCCCAGGCTCCCGGCCACCCTGTGATCGCAGGCACCGTGTCCTCAGCCTAACACAGCGCTGGCTCCATCCCCGCAGGGTGAGGATCCATCACGGGGCCGACCATGCCGCTAACTCAAGCGGGACCTGGAACGATAAACCACAGAGGCTTCCGAAAGAGCAAAGGGCGCACGAATGAGTTGATCCTTGTGTTAGAATAAGCACTAATGAATTTATTCAGGCTACCTGCGGATACTCTGGGGGCAGCAGCTTGGTTGTAGCTTGTTAGCTGCAGCAGCTTTCCTTTTCACATAAATCTTGACCCACAGCCTCCTGCTTTCTGCACGTATTTCTCCACTGGTGCCCCTCGCTCCTGGCATGAAGCGCTCTCTGCTATTTACATCCTGAGCATCCAGTTCCAACGACGTAGCACAGGTTCTGCACCTCAGTCCTAACCCACAGGGCCTCTGTGTACCGATGTGACAGGCACATAAGGAGAACTGGCAGATGGCTCTCTATCGAGATGGTTTAGGAGGATATCTGAAATGTTGCAGCATTTGAAGAAAGCCTCCTCTGCTTTCTGCCGCCCTCCCACAAGGCTGAGCTAATCGAAGTGAAGAACATGATAAACTCTCTGCCCCGAGTCAGCTCTACACTGACAGTTCACCAGAGATACAAGATCGCTCAGTGACATTAAAAATGTCAGTAAACACCGATCAGGCTTGACGGAAGGGATGCATTAGCAGGCTGGGGGGGCATAGGGCAAGGTAAAACTTCAGCAAATACGGTCAAGTGCACAGGCAGCTTTTCTCCTTTTGTCCTCCACAGGCGGCTTTTTCACAGATCCTGAAACACTGTGGCCAGCATCGCAGCAGTCAGGTGTGGAGCTCACCACCACCTGCACGGCCAGATCAATCCAAAAAGGTGTCCTAGGGCAACACAAGCACAGCAGCTAGCAGGGGCTGATCTCCATCTTCAGCTTGCCCGAGAGGCAAGTTGTGGATACTCTGAAAGAGGCCTGAAGGCAAAGGGTGCTCACCTCAACTGTTCCTGCAGCACAGAAGTGACAAGGGAAGGAGTTTATTTGTGAATGAACCCCAGGAAAGGCTGTCCCACCATCTCTGGAAGGAGGACTGCTGAGCTCTGGAGCATCCTGTGCTTTGGCAGAGGCAGCACAAACAAAGACCGTTTCTTCAGATGATACAAAATGGAGTCAAAGAGGAGCTGAAGCAGTGTGTGCACAGGCAGAGGGAATCTGGAACATACTTCATTGCCATCGCACTACACACAGGAATACAAACACATCTGCCCCATGCACACACTCTTCTGTACATAATCCCACTCTTTTGCACTGCCTTGTATTTGCAGCAGCAATTCCCAAACTCAGTTGAGTCCCCTTGGTATCACTGTGCACAAGCAGAGACCTGAAGGACAGACAGCAGATGCAGGTGGGGCCATCCTGCAGGAAACTGCTCTCAGTCACAAATGCCATTTACACTCACATGAACTATTTTCACAACATCTGAAACATCCAAGGGTCTGCATTATCCATGACCTAGAAATTAGCAGTTTCACACCACCCCCTCCCCAACACCTTTACTTCATAGATCAGGTCAGAAGCAGAGTCAGCCTAGTAGGTATTTCCAAGTCAGAAACACGCCAGAGGGAAGGGAAAAGGGGCCACCTGAGCTACGCAGGGAAGAGAAGGTGGGCTAGATAGCTGTCCAGCCTTATTTGTTTCGTATTGGGAGGTCACTCAAAAAGAGACTGAGGTCCCACTGGATCCTGCTGCTTGGCCAGAATTATTTAGCTAAGATAGAAATCCTCTTGTGAAAACACACAGGCAGTTCCCCCACAAGCACATCCAGAGAGCAGGGCGATGAGTGGCATGGAAAGATTCTCCCCCTGGTAAGAACAAGCCCCAGGGGAAGCAGCTCTTCAGCCACAGGATAGAAGAGGTCCCTGCTCTCCTCTTTAACCTGAGTCACTTCCCAGAAGGGCACAGGGACCCTGGAACCACCCTGTGTCACAGGGCATCAGAGTCAGAAAAACTACAGTTTAAGGAATTAGAGGGATTGAAGGAAGATGGAACACTTCTCACACGCATCCCCTCCCCGCATGATCTGAAGGAGATTGGAGCCTTACTTTGAGTAACTCACCTGCAGAGGGGAACAGGAAGACAAAGGCTCCAACCCACATGCCCCCATCCTACACAGTCAGCCTGCGACCCCTCCAGAGAGCTGGCAGGCGAGTTCTTTCCTCCTCCTCCTCCTGCCTTTAGCCCTGTGTTTGGTACTCCATGGATGCTCACCAGTCCTCAACTTAGTATCACAGTATTTGCTGAAGCCCAATACATGAACAGCCACTTGCCTGGATGTCCATGCTACAGTGAATCGCAGCTCCTAACATGCTAAACCCAGGAGCCTCAAACTGTGGGGAAGAGCCATAAATCAGCCATCTTTGGGCCCAGAGGAAGAACATGACTAGATCAACCTAGTCCTTAGCAAACATCATGGAATACAGGGATACATATATATTTTTTTTTAATATTATTCTGCAGCCATCAACCTGCTGGTTATACAGCTGCTATCCATTCACCGGAAGTTTAGTGAACTTCAAATGGCGATCATTAATGGTCACTGAACTGCAGAATGCCCCAATGTGCTTTCAGATTTCATTTACCAAGGACCAGCAATCAGCCAAAAGATTTGCTCTGACAGCAGGGAAATACAAGACCCTTTGACAAGTTCAGCTGGGAATGTGCTGCCAGCATCCCTTGTTAAGTTCATGTTCTACCCTATTTGACGGAACAGATCATGCAAATTGTCCTTCTGCGGCCGCTCAGCCTGTCACTCATGCTTCCATTTAAAACAATAAATAAATAAGAGAACAAAAGAAAAGCCCACAAGTACAGTGAACTGTTTACAAGCAAATTCCACTTACCGAAACCCCTAATTATCAGGAAAAGGAACAGAAACCCAAATAAAACATTAAATTGGATGGGGGAAGGGAATCTTACACATCCAAAGGTTTAACCAGGAGGACCATCCCACCTTCTTTTGGGCACAGACCCTAGTCTCCCCCCTCACCCTGCTACTGCTTGTAATCACACTTGTTCTTTTCTTCTCACTTTGATTTGTGGCTTATGGCATTGCCACATTTTTCTGTGCAGATGGATGCACAGCAGGCTGCTCTTTAACCACCCAGAGAAGGCGTGGAGCAACACAAGGCACCAGACAGTAAAGTCCAAGGTATTTTGCTTTGCAAAGTAACCACTGGTTTCTTAGGTGGATGTGCTGCTGACACAGCTCCCCTTCCCCATAGCACAAAGAGAAATATTGATTTATATTTGGGAAGATTTCCGCATGTTTATCCATCAGAATTTGATCTGAAGGGAACCAGGCTTCTAGGAGCCTTACATGGCTGCAAAACAAAACAGAGTCAGCAACACTGGGGCCAACAAAACCTTCACTGAAGATGGGCCTCACAGTGTCCCACTATTTTGCAGAGACACCGCACTGTGCCTGCCACAATGGGATTCTCCCCAGCTGCAGAACACATCCCATCAAGTACAGTAAGACTCTATTAGAGGAGATACAATAGGGAGCCGGAGGACTCGCTCAGCCCAGCTACTGAGAAAATAACTCATTTCAATGCAAAACAGCAGTAGTTATTAGGCACCTCCTTAAAGAGGAAAGGAGAAGGACAAGGGGAGGGGGGAGAGAAGGAGATGGGGACCATGGCAGTTTGCACAAAAGTACCTTTTTCAGATTAATCCACTGTTTGAAGTAATCAGCAACCGGCAGCCCTAAGTACTGGCATTGTCCTGGTAACCTGTAAGAGAGAAGAGAGAGCACGTTTGATTCAATCAGTGTCCTGACAACACAAACTCTGTTTTCTTAAGTGCATTTTGTTGAGATGGAAGAGACCCTCAAGCCTGCTGTAACATGCTGCACATCAGAAGGACCGCATCTCTTGGCAAAAAAAAAAAATCTCACAAGAGCACAGCTTGGCTGAAGACTTACATATGTCCAGCCACATCTTGGCGGCTGACACCTTTCAGACTGAACATTTTGAACAGGAGCTGTGTGCAAGCACAGCATGCAGCTCTTCTGCCACAGTGCCTAACACACACACACACAACTGGAGCACCCGGGCTGTCCTTAGCTAAGTGAACCGTAAATTCCTGCAAAACCATCCTGCTCAGCCAGTGGCTTACCGGGCAGACAGAAGGACTGACAATTCACCTGTCATGCCCTGGTGCTTTTCCATTTGGCCTTTATGCTTAAAACACTGAATGAGACATGAAGGAGGGAAGGAGGCACCAATGCACTCATTTTTTGGGTAGTAATGCTGCAGGACATACATTTTAGGGCTAAGAAAGTGGAGGCTGTTTTCCAAGCAGGTGCTTAGAAGAAGAGAGCAGTCACAATTCTGAAGATGCAAGGGGCTGCACACTGTCTCACGACTGGTTTGAGCACCAGCAGCCAGAGCTGCGAGCACACGTATTTAACCTCTCCCTTTCCACAGCGAGCTGCTGGAATAGGGCTCACAAAACAAAACAGCACCAGGTGAGGGAGGTGGACTGTCTGAAGGGACAGCAGGACCCCAGGATTTGGAAAGCTGTTTCTCCCACACTGTGGCAACCACAGTGTTTGCAGGGGAGCTATGATGTGCCCCTCAGATGGGGAAGGCTGAGTCACAAAGCCGTGCGGCTCCAGCCGAGCCTGTGCAGGGAGATGAGTTATGTGAGTTTTCCCCGGCCGGTTTGATCTGATCAAGAGTAATTGATGGATCTTGTTCATTCACGTACTGCTGAGCATGCCTGGGGCACTGGTCACAGGATCTTTAACTGAAGGAAAGGAACATCCCAAATAAATATGTCAACTAAATAAATGACTAAATTAGAACAGTTTGTGCATGTTAAAAGTCACAACCCCAGAAATCAGCTTTTGCAAACGGGGGGGGGAGGGGAATCTCACAACTTCCTCAGGCACCGGGGGGCTGTCGGGGGAGGTTGTAGGGGAGGAGGGAAGAGCTGTGAGCGCCAGCATTACCTGATCAAACATCCCAAAACAGACCATGTCCAGGGCAAAGTCTTCTCCCACTCTCCATAGAGAAAAGAGTGAATAATCCAGACTGCACTTTAGACTCAATACCGAAGTTCAGGAACAAGCTCTGGTCAGATGTGGACACAAGCTAGATACACCACCTTGGGCCGGGTGAGCCATCAGCACTCCATGCAGTATCTGAGTGCTCAGTCCAGCTCCAAACCCTTTGGTGAACAGGGTAGCATCTCTTCAGACCCACAAGCAGTTTCCCAAGTAAGGAGATGAAGGAGGGACATGGATAATCCCCTTACAGATAACGTGAGACTCAGTGCAGTACCAGAGTGGTTTGGTCTCAGCGCTGCCTCCCTTTCTATAGGAAAAAAGGGAAGGAAGCTGGCAAACTTATCCAGGGGAATCTCCTGGGAATTTGTGGCCAATGGAGCCAGCATACATTGGGCCCCAACAGTGTACAGGCTTTGAGAGGCCTGCTTAGGCGAAGGGACAGACTCCCTGTGCCAAAACCAAATGCCTGGTCCTGAAGAGATGCAAGTGTCATCATTTGGAAGCAATAATTTAAGTCATACAAACACATTTGAATAAGGAGGTCCAGAGGAATCTCTTTGAAAGCAGGAAGCCTGGGAAAAGAACAAGCTTGCAAGCAGCAGGGCTGCAACGATTTGCAGGGTAAGCAATGTGACTTGACAGCACGGTCTCATCTCTGGGCACAGCTCATCTGATGCTAGCACCATCGCGCGGAAATAAACCACCTGGAGTCACTCCTTGCAATTGCATAGCCATCACATAAATAGCAGCCTGGTTCGTGCATTTTACAGCCATTACACATATGTCCATGACATCCCATAGTTGAACAGACCCCACCAGCCCCAACCAGCATGCTAAGAATGCTCTTTCTCCTGGAAAGCTGCTTTCTACTGGTACCCAAATCAAAAAAGATTACAAGAACATCTAAAACAAATGACTGTTCTAAATACAGACACGTGATCAGCTCAACCTCTCTTAGACTGCTTGCATTTACCTAAAGAAGATGATGACAGTTGTCAGCAAAAGGCATGTTACTAAAAGCTGAGTTTTTCCTCCTGACCCAAAAGGTTTTCATTAATACAGGTGTCAGCCTAGCTCCAGTTAGAGGAATAATTATCAAGTCACCTAATATTTGGATAGTGCCCAGAAGAAGCGAGTACAGCATTGTTCTTGTTAGCCACAGGAATTGACAGCTAACCACCTAGTGCAATGAATGACATCTAAAGCATTTCCATCCCTGTGGGACCAAAAGGCCCAGCAAACTGGACAGTCTGGTTCTGCTTCCACCCTGAGACTGATGGCAGTATGCCCTGGGCGCTGGACAGTGGATCTTTAATTGGAGAAAATAAATGTTCCAAATAAATATGTCAACTAAATAAATGATGCATTTTTGCAAACTAGTAACAACCCCAGAAACTGCCTGTGAAGCTGTGTGACCTAAGGACATTCCCCCTCCCCCTCCGTGCTTGTGCTCCCCTTATTTCACATTAGCACCAGAGAGACTTCACCAAGTTTTTCAAGCACTAGAAGATCCACGCTCAGGCTATAACTTGGGCAGCCTGCCAGCAACATGGACCAAAGCAACAGTCTACTCCCCGAGCTGGAAGATGCAGACGTGGTGGCTCCAGGCCGACAGGGATACAGCCACTCAACACATCTGCCTTTAGTGAAGGATTGCTGTATGGGGCTGGGTATGCAGCACTCCGGGCACAGGGAGCCAGGGGCTCTCACTGCACAGAAATCAGGTCCCCAGGTAGCTATGGGAAGGAAAACACCGTGCAATGTCTTTTCCCCAGCTTCAAGCCCGTCACCTGCAGTGGCTCCCCCCACTTCTCAGCCTGGTGACCAGGCAGAAGTTTCTCCGGCATCTTCTCCAGGTTGGAGTGAACAAACCACATTTGTGGCTCTGCTGGGGAACAGAAGTGCCAGGGCCTCTAGGAAGTTTTCTCCATTTATCAGGGCCACCATTCACTTGTGCAGCTCATTTGATAGACATGCTCTTATGTTCAGCATGGCTTCTTGCTCTTGCAAGAGTCAACCTTGCTCACTGGAGGCAGCTTTGCTTGAGCAAAACGCTCAGGATTTGGCCCTCCCTCAGGTAAGGGAGGCACATTTCACTGCATTCAACATCTCCTGATCTTTCCAGCTTTTGAACGAGGTTTTGCTGCATCTCCAAACACTGAAGCTCTCACTCCTTGGGAAGGAAGCTGGCTCTCAAAACGACATTAGCCAAAAGCCATGGCTTCAGGTATGACTGCACTTGATAGACAGAAACTTGAAAATGTCTGTGGGATTTTCTAGGCTACCAATGCAGCTCTGGTAAAGTCTGTCCTCCCACCAGCAGAGATGGGAGCACACAACCTCTGCCCACTCCCAAAATGCAGGTGCCCTTTGGGCAGAAGAGCAAGTGACATCAGGCAGCATGCTCTCCTCCACCAGTCAAGCAAGTCCAAGTCTTCCCTAGACTGTGGTCAGCAGTGGCAGCTCTGCACCATTTCCAGAAAGCTTTTACCACCCCAGGCTCTAATCTCCATCCAGTCCCGCTCCTCCACTCTGCAGGGTAAATGGTGCCTGGAGATGAATGGGATGCAAATACGAGGCGAGGTGACATGGCTGCATTTCTCCCGTTGAAGCCAGCTCTCTCCAAGGCGGCAAGAAGCGCACAGCTTGGCGGTGATAAACGGCCTTGCTTTAGTTATCACTTTCCTTAAGTTAAGGAGAGCAGCCTAGTGATGGATGGGCTGGAATTCGGTTATCAGGGAAGGCTGTCAGCCAGAGTTGCCTATCTCCACACACATTTAGCAGGGCGTCATTATGCGATGGCATGGAGTTAAAATATGACCAAGGGTATTGAAAGAAAAAGAACAGGATTAAAAAAAAAAAAAAAAAGGCAAATTGAGCAACAATAAAGGAGCATGAGGCAAGAACGTTATCATACTAGTGACACCTTTTATCTCGGTCTGGTTAGCTAGAGCAGGGCACAAATTGGTCCTTCCTCCACTATTGTATCCTCTTGTACAAACAGAGGCAGATAAAATGTGTCACCAGTGCGATAGCATATCAATTTAACCCTAATTATCTAGGGGGTCAAACTAAGAAATAGGGGTTTCTCATTTCAACAGGTTCCTCCGTCTCTGCTCAGAGCCACCACATTAATATGGAAGGGGGAGGGGCAGCCGTAATTGATTTCCGTCACTCAGGTGGTCCTGGCGTATAAAAAATTAATGCTTGATTCTCCCAACTAATCAGAGCTGGTTAACGTCCATCTGCTTCTGGGTTCAGGATGTCAGGAGACAAAGAAATTGGGCCACTTTCTACACACTGGGTGTATTGATATTGAGCCAGTTAAAAGAACAAGTCCCTCTATGGGAAAGATAAAGGGACATTAAATCTTGGTTTTTATAGACCCGGTCTCAGCCTTCCAAAAAATCCATGCCCTGGAGACCTTGTGCTGTAAAAGATGCAAAAACATTTTAATCGTGTCCCGGCCAACCCCACTGCACCAGGCTGCAAAGGAGAGGGCAGGCAAGCTCCTGCCCTGGAAATCCTTTGCTGAAGGAGGGCTAGAAAGCCTGAAGGAAGCTGCTTGGATGCTGCAGCACACAACAGCAACATGGTAACAGCCAAAGAGAGGAGCTGTCAAACCATCTCAGCCTTGTACTGTAGCTCAAAGCAAGGCTGGTCAAGGTGTCACTCTGGACCATGTGGCACAGAGGTGCTGCTCTGTCCTGATGTAGGGTGGGATGTCTGCTGGGCCAAGAGGAAAGCTTGAGTGCCTCCTCCTAACAGAGAAAGCTAGTGAGGGAATAACACCCCGTACTAAGGCACCTGAGATGTTTTAGCAGAGAAGCAGCACCATGATAGGCAAAGCCATGTCTGGCTGCACTGAACCTCACGTGAGCTGGAGCCAAGCTGGGAATTTAAAGCAGCTTAAGTAAAACCACATCTTCCCAAAAAGGCAGTCTTAGATTTATCAAACTTGGTTAAAACAGTAAGACCCAGCCAGCAGGGTTGAATGGCCAAGGGACACAAAGGGGTGAGACCCTGTTCCAAAGCACTGAGGCTGCAGGAGCATCCCACAGATGCCAGGCCAGGAGGGCTCCGACAGCACGATGCCATGGCACCCACATATGAGCAGAGGATCCCTGGCACACAGCACAGCCCAAGCCATGCCACAGTCTGTGGAAACTGAATTATGCTGACACATACCTCTAAAAAATGCCCCCAAACCCCAACTCCCCCATCCCAATAATTCAAGTTAGACTGGAGAAGCTTTCCTGTGTAATCCAAAGCTATGGCAGGGAGATGTCTCCTTCCCAGCACTGGAGTCACTGTGCCACTCAGTGTAAAGAGGCAAGAGCTGAGCCAGTCTCTCCTCATGCTTCTGTCCAAAGTGAAGGATAGAGGGATGAACCCCTTGACAGACCTCTGGCATCCCACTCACATGCTCCTCAGCCCTACAGACCTGCCAGGGGGCCAGAGGAGCCCACCTGCCCTTGCTTCCTGCTGGATGAGCCCTTGCTGGGTGACTGCACCCTGTTCTCACCAAACACACTCACCACATCATCCCCCTCTGCCCCCCAACTGTGCAGGACAAACCACCCCAGCACGGCTGTAATTAAAATTCACAAGCAGTAGCTGTGGAAAGACAATACATTTGGAGAGGGTCTGAAAAGCCCTGGGCTTTCACGGAAACCCTCAGACAGGTCCCATCTCCCCCCCTCTTTGCTTTCCTTTCACCCTCTCAGTTCTCTCAACCACCCCCAAACTTGTCACAGTGCAACAAGCCTACAAGCCACACATCAGCTTTAAATATCAGCATGCATGAAGCAGGGACATGAGAGCAGGGAAGTGGGAACAGACAGAGCAAGCCTCCATCGCCTGTCAGGAAACACTAATGAATTTCAACACCAGCAGCCATTGCCTCAGACGGGCTGGCGAGAGGAGGAGACGGAGTTACAGTGAGGAGCCTTTGGAGGAGCAGCCTGCCTTTTTTCAAAGCCCCCTCTGTTAATAAATGTCATTGCCGAGCGGGCTGCAGCAGTCCTCGAGCTGGGATGGGGTAGGGTGGCGGACAGGCAACTGACAGCGCTCAGGATGCTGGGGCAGTGCAGCCTTTTCTTCTGCTGCATCCCCAGACAGGAGCCAGGAAAAAGAAGCAGACAGGACATCACTGTTGGAATGAAGCTGTCTTCCGTTAAGGTCCCAGTAGCCAAATAACAACCTCCACACGGAGCCAGCCGTGAGTGTAACCCCAGCACCGCCCAGTCCCATTCACCGGGATGGATGGAGGCTCTATGGGGACCGGTCCTTGGGATGGGCAGAGGGATGCAGAGACATCCAGACACACTGCTTGTGTGCCCAAAAGCAGCAAAGGGTTACAGAGCAGCCTGTCCCTTTGCTAACAAACGCATTCCTGAGGCAGAGCAGGAAGAAGCATCCAGCACAGGGCACCGCACCGCAACCGCACCGATGCACAACATGAAGGTCAATGCAAGTCTTCTTTACAAATGTCAACCTGTCATCTCTGGATATTAATGAGGGCTGACCAGCAGCTAAAATGCATCCATGCTCCATTAGTAATAAGAGAGACACGATGCAGGAGAAGAGCACACACCACAGCATGTGGAGGCACCAGTGGGTCTGCAGGGCCCGGGGAGGTGTGGTGATGCACAAGATAACTAGGACCACTCCAGCTGCCTAGGAAGGAAAACAGTTGCCACACAAACCCCTTCACTGGAGTGTGTGTTAGCTTTTTCCATCAATCTTTAATTGAATTAGTGTAATGAGGCCAAAAAACCCAAGCTAAGCAGCGAGGCTAATACCTGGCACTTTCAGATCTTCCTTTCTTTTTCTGTGATGTCCATTCTGGACAGTGCTGCTTTCTCTCTCTACCAGGCATATTCCTGCATAGGAAGCTTAAAAGGCAAGCTGCAAGCTTTAACACTTGGGACTCACAGCAGCACTGGCTGAAATGCCTGAACACCCATCACACACTAACAGCTGGATCCCTCTTCTCTAAATTTTTGCTGGGTACTAAGAAATATGAGAGAACCTCAACATCGATGCTTCCCAAGCGGCTAGCTGGTGAATAGAAAGGGCTGTTACCTCAGACTGCAACCAGAGCAATGTATACACTAGGAAAATAATTCTGCCACAAAAAGCACACAGGGCAAGCGGCTCGTCGTGACTTGCTCGTCCTGCAAAGCACTGTGTGCCTTCCACTGCCATCAACCATAATGAAACATGAAGGCATTTAACACCATGTGAGATCTGGCCCTTTTATGGGTATCTGTCTGTGCGTCCGCTAGATGCTGGCAGAGATGCTATCACAACATTAAAAGCAAGGCTGTAACACAGCAGGTATTCAGCCTCCAACAGAAGATGTTCATCAACAATTGTACACACATGATGCTACAATAAATCTACGTGCTACTGCTTAGCAGCTTCTCTTAAAAAAGATTCATAGCTCTATTTACTGGGCCTGATTCTGCTGCTATGCATGGAGGAGTAAATCTGGAGTAACTCTACCTGGAGTTAGTAAGTAGCCAGTGAGAGTAGGATCAGAATTGAGCCTTTTGATTTTTAAGTAACTACTTAATTACCATGCAGGAAACCAGAGCTCGCTGGCTCCACAGTTCAGCTGAGGTTAGGAGTGCAGCAGGCAGAAGCTTTGCACTCCTCCATACTGAGTCCTCCAGACTGGTGAAGGGGTAGAGCAAATGCTCTCACCAGCCCTTCCAGACACAGAGGACGACTGGGTGGACTTCCTTTTGACATCAGAAATGCGTGACACTGCTCCCAAGAAAAGAGAAAAATGGAAAATCTCCAAGTCTGGGTCACCCTCCCCCAGCCCTGGGAACCTGACACTATGGAAACCCCTTACAAACAGATTTCTACACACAAGCTTGCTGTGACAGTCTGTCTGCTTACTAAATACGACATTATACAGCATCTTACAAATTGGAGTGTACAAAGTTGGATGCTGTGTACGTCTACCACACAGGCATGTTCTCAGTGAGTCACCCGTCATGACCACAGGCTGCAGCACATGAACTCCCAATCTGTTCTCAGGAAAAACTCTTCACTGTGCAGGTAATGAAGTACCAGAACAGACTGGTAGTAGAATCTCCTCCCCTAGAGACATTCAAACTCATCCGGAGAAGACCTTGAGCAAAAGGATCTAAGTTTGAAGTTAGCTCAGCGTTAAGCAGGAGGCGGGATTAGAGATCTCTAAATTATTCTGTGATTCATGCTGCAGCGAGCCTGATTACACAGAGCGTGTCGTTCCTCCGTCTATATGGTCTCTTATGAAGTCTTTCATACAGACACCAATTTAGTAATCGCCTGGTCCTCTGCATACTAGCTGTTTTAAGAGGGAACGTTCAGACTCCTGCTACAACATACTGTAATTACGCACTGAGTAAGGGAATATATCTGATGCAATGGATGCACCCACAACGCATCGTGTCTAAGCCCCCTCAAAACCAAAGCACGCACAAAAACTAAGCTAAAATTAAACGTGCTTTTCCTCCCACTGCACAACTCCTATTGCAGAAGTATTTCTCCCCAGGAAACTGGAACATGCAAGGCCTAGAGCAAGGCACTTCTCTAGAATGAAGAAGACATGTCCCATCCCAGTCCGTCCTTAGACCTGCTGTGCGACAGGCAGGAGGAAACCTTGCCTCTTCCGTGCCTTGCCTGTCCAGACCATTTAGCATATAAACTCTTCAGGACAAGGGCTTCTCTGCTATGAGTCATAAACTGTTTAGTGCCTAATGGTAAAGCCTATAGACGCTTAACATAATACAATCATGTCACTTAAAGGCCATTAGTCTCCAGTCTGAACAGCACTTTTCCAGTCACAAAGGGGACCTGCCAACTCAGGACGTCAGGATAAAGAACGTGGGTGGCCAGTCGGGTCACTGGACTCACAGACACTCGACGTGAAGCCCCAAGCAGGACGGAGCCCAGCCAAACAGCAGGGTGGGAAAGCCATGGCAGCTCTAGCAATCAAAGAGCTTTATCTTTTGGGCTTTCTTGGACCACTTGAATCAGCTGAAAGGTCCTGCTTGCCAGGTGAAAAAACCTCTCCACTTCCAGCCATGCCTGTACCGCCTGCAAGGGGGGCAGGAGCCCCTCATTCACACAGAGGGTCTCCAGACTTCTGCATCACCTCTCTTCCCACTCACTGAAGCAGATCATTTATCTACAAGAAAACATGCCATTCTGTCTTGTAACGCTGTTTGAAACCCTCTTCTTTCCTGACACTGTCTCTGACCTCCTCTGGCACCACATCATCCAGGTCTACTCTCTCAACTGCCTTCTGTGGTTGCCTCTCCTTCCCTCTCCTTGCTAAAGGGAAGAGAGAAATCCTATAAGGAGCCAGTGTGACGGGGCAAATCCCTGCCCTGTCCCCTCTGATGATACACAACCCAAAATTACACACACAACAGCTCCACAGGCTCTCAGCACAGCCTCCAGGCTGGCAGCAGCAGGGAGCCTGGTACGTCACGTAACAGGGTCTGAGCACAGTTTTTCTGTGCAGTTGCAAATTACATCTGCATGAGGGGAAAGGAAGTTTGTCTTTTCCTTGTGGGGAAGAGACCGCTCCCCACCTCCAAGCACAAGCTGCCATTAGTATTTGCTTCGCCAGAGAGAAGGAGCAGTGAATCCTCCAGAGCAAAGGACAAGTGCAGCAATTAGGATGCAGGGGCTGCGGGAGCTGTTTAACAGCACGACCCGGAGGTCAGTGCCGCCGACTCCCAGCCCTGCATAAATATTGTATGAGTTGGGGAGAGGGGCTGTTACAGCCACCCTCAGCGCCAGCCCTCCCCCCTCCATCGCCACTCTGCATCTAGCTAGATACGCCAGCGACATTATTTACAGATGTGACAGTGGGGAAAAAATCACTTGAGTAACTAGGGGAATGGGAAACAGGGCTGCTCGGTGGAGCAGGAGCCTGGGAGCAGGCTCCCAGCCACACCTTCTGCTTCCCCTTGCAGAGTGCTCCTCTGCAGGGGTAGCTGCCAAATGGCACAGCCTGCTCTCAAACCAGATGATGAAATACTACCAAGAACAAGGAAAGGAAGCCGTGAGCTCCCCTTTCAAAGGTTGCCCAGGGGTTTGGATTATCAATGCTGCTGAAGGACACTTATCAGTGTCTTATCAGTATCCCTTTGGAGGGAGCTTTATAGCAATATAATGAGAGGCTTTATAGAGACCTTCCCCTCAGAATCTGTCCATGTAAGTCTGCAGAAGGGTCCCTACTCCAACAAAGCCACAGCAGCCTCATCCCTGCAGAGCCTCCCCCAGCTGCTCTGTTTGGTACCAACCACCTTTTTCACCCGTGACCTGTCTGCTGTTTATTCTCTGAAGGATCATCTCCACCTGCAGTTTCAGTCACGCTGATCAGCACCGTCCTAACTGCATCCTGGAAGGATCTCTCATTCCTCTGCCCATTTTTTTGCAGGAGATGCCAGTCAACTGCACTTTTTCCATGACGGTCGACAGAAATACAAGCCTACTTTCAGGTTCACCGAGACTGGAGGGTCCCAAGGACAAGGACACAGGCCATTCTTCAACTGTACCAGCAGTCCATGAATTCCTAGTGCAACACAGCTAATAAACGTTACTGCCCCAGGCAACACACAAGAGCTGCAAGATAGGAAATGAAGCTTGGATGTGCTTCTGCCCATGATACCACTCCAGAAATTCCTCCACTGCTCTGTGGCTGGCTTCTGAATCCAGGGAAGGCAGAAGCCCATTCTTACCATTCCCAGCTTTCCTGAACTCACTGTGCAACTAATGGGCTTTAATTACTGATGGCAAAGGCAGGGAAGGGAGAAAAGAAAGAAAAAGCCAATGAAAAGGGAATGATGCGGGGGTGGCGGTCGCCAAAGGTCTCCGAAGATCGTCCCTCAGCCTAGTGCAGAGAAAGAGCCCCTAGCCGCTCTGCTGCTCCCACGGCCCTGCTCTAATGCTCCCTGACATGCCTCTGAAGACAGCGAGCTGTTTGCAGTCACCACCGTGATTTGTTAGTAATTATTTTCACGGTGTCACATTGCTGTCACTCTCTTAACAAAGAGACAGGCAGCCTGAGGCTGCCTGCGAGAAAGAACCAGCAGAGAAAAGGAATTGTCAGGCACCCAGGGATCCTCTTTGCTTCCTGGGTTTCACAACCAGAGTCCTTTACCAGCTTCTGAAGAAACTTCTGAGGAGAAGTGGCAAGTCAGAATCATCTCCCATCCTGGTCACAGCAAGAGGAATTAATTACTTAGCCCCCTCCTAATTTCACCTTACCTGTAAATCCAGTGCAAGACCCAGGTGCTTAGAGCCCCTTAAGCCAGCGATTTGCTTCAGGCCTGCAGCAAACACAAAAAACTTTGGCAATTGATGACTTTTAGCATTTTCCTTGCAAGCTCCAATATCTTTTCATGTGGTCTTGCCATTAGACCACGCTTCCTAAGCATGACAACCCTGACGGAAAACCCCTGCTTAAGCCTATCACCCTCACACACATTAACCCTCCACACCAGACACGTGTGCTCCCCTTCACCAGTCTCATTAAATCCAGCACACCGCTGTGCTCCACGTGGCAGCAGCATTTCACCTGGCATTTCACAATGCCAGGGGACCTCAGCAGCTTCCTCACACGTGAAATACACAACCTAATGGCTTGCCATCTCTGTTGTCTCATACACAGCATGGTGACTTGACAGGAACCTCCCCTTGAATCACACCTCCCATCCATCCATGCATGCATGCATCCATCCATCCATCCCTCCCATGCCTGCTGTGCAACTGCAGCCATCCATCCTTTGGCTGACTTATCAGTCCAAGGTAATCACTCCTTCCCCAGAATGCGGGGAGCTTGCTTGGGCCCTCAAGAAATGGAAGCTATTTTAGTACCTGAAGTGTCACACAATTTAAAGATATAGAGATGAAAGACTAAGACATCTGGCCAGCCAGCCCTTAAAGCACCCTTGTTCTCTATGAAGAAAGCAAGTGGACTTCCTCCAGAGCAATTCCAAGCTTGAATTACTCCCAGCAGAAGCATTTTTCCACCGCCTGCTTACTGACGACACACAAGGGTCAGGCCCTTGCAGCCATGGGGAGACTTGGGTATTAATTCACCCTCTTAGCACAGGGAGAGTTTGGAAATATTAAGCCTCACAGTCTAAGCAAAACCCTCCTGCAATTAACTGCATGGAAGAGCACTGACTCAGAGGGCAGCTCCTTTTCAGGGGTCCTTTTAATAACCAAGAAATGGCACATACATGCTGTGAAGAATTAGGATCACCATTGGGAAGCTAAATGGTCCATAAAATGTAACAGTTCTCTTCAGAGCTGGGAGCACAGTGAGCTGGAAGAGAGGTCTTGGCAACCTCCCACCAGCCTCCTCCTTCTGCCCAGTTTGCAGGGGACACATGTGACTCCAGGCAGGGACAAGGAGCTAAACTCAGCTGGTGCCCAGGCACCTCCAGCACGCTGGCTGATGGTCAGCACCGAGACCAGCCTCAACACCCAGATGGAAAAACTGAATCAGGGGAATTCGAGATGACCGAGAGGCACCTACAGAGGGAAGATGAAGAGTGTCCCAGAGTGCAAGTGCTGGGCAAAGGAGAAAGCCCTGCTTGAAGAGAGGCAAACAAAGCTGGTGGCACAAAGGCAGGACAAAGTCCTGGGCAGCACAAGCTTTCTGCACGCAGCCCTGCCAGCACATCGCACTGCTTCCTCAGCTTTCTTCCCCACAACTCCTCTATTTTGCTCTTTCTTCTAGTACCACCCTCTGCATGCCTCATGTCATTGCTAACGCTTGGTCCAGAGCAATCTCTGAGCCCAAGATACCATCTTCGAGGTGCCAGGCTGAGGGCAGCACCCTGGCCAAACACGCAGAACAAGGTGACTCCAACATGGAATACACTCAGCTCAAAAAGTTAGTCTGCAGCTCTGGCGTCCTCCTGAGAGTCCTGCACACACCCAAACATCCACTGCTCAGGATACGGAGAGTCACTGGACAAGGCACAGGAGAATACGCTGGAGGGAAAATACCAGGGATGACCTCAAGATGGCCCAGTAGGTCTTTGCCAGCCAGGAGCTTCAGGAGAAAAGGGACCGAACCCATCCAGGAAAATGGCTCCCAACAGGAAACAAACATGCAAACAAAATAAAATGCTTTCAAGAAAGCTACTGACTCACACAAGGCTTGAATAGAGCAAGTGAAAGGTGAAAGATGCTGCTCCCAAGCTGGCAGTATTTTTCAAGCAGTGCTCTCTAAGCAGAGAAGCCATGAAAGCACCACTCCCAGCCAAGCCACTGGGAGGGCAGCACTGGTGCCAACACACAACTGCTTGGCTGCAGCTGGGAAGTAAAAAGAGCTGGGATCCAAAGGGAGACAGCTGACATTTTAGCCCCAGCATGAAACAGTATGGCTGTCTAATGCTAGAAAAAATAAGCTTTTTGAAGTGATAAAAAATAAATAAATAAAAAAAAAAAAATCACACCTTGTGAATCTAATCCTATTTTTCACACACACCGCAGACAACAAAACTCAGATGGCAAACAGCCCTCCAGTGGCTTGTCCTCTGCAGTCCTCAAGACAACCAGCTTTTCAGCTCCCCAGCACAGAGGATAACCATGATGTTGAGTTGCTATTAGAGGCTCTGTCATACAGAGAGAGACCAGGGCATGCTTTCTACCAAATATCCATTATAGACCCATTGACTTTGAAACTGTTTTGCCTGAATTCATTACAACACAACACAGAATTCACCTTAGCAATTCCTGCTGCAGAGGGAATTATGGTTCCTTACTGTATGAGCAGAGGACACTGAGACCAACAGCTTGCATTCAGTTCAGCGTGACTGTTTCCAAACGCATCCTGAGTTAAGTTACCCAGGGATGGAATCTACCTTCTCCATTCATTACCCCATCACAATGGTTCAGTGCTGGAAGTACTTGATGCAATGCCCATCTCAATCCCACCTACACTGTAAATTTATTCCAAGTTTCTCCACCATCTTTCATGCCGCTTCCAACTTCTTTGGTCCTAATTCCCAGGCAGCAGAGTCTAGAGTCTGTGCTCCCCAGAGTGCATTGGGCATCACAGCTCAATAAAACTGTGGTCACTACAGCCCTGACCATGACAAATGTCTTTGCTATGACATGCCAGACAAGTAGCAGACCTGAAGGTGATAGTCCATTGCACGATGAACCCTATGCAAAGAATTCATGTCCAAAGCTTAACCCAAAGGCATTCCCAGAGTCACACATCTCAGACAACATAACTTGCAGAACCTCATGCAACCAGCGGATTTCAAACAAAGGCAAGAACAGAAGACAGCCAGGGGAACTGCTGCAGAAGGATAACAAAAGTCAACTGTACTATATTCATTTTAAATAAGAGTGTACAGAGGGGGAACCTTAAAATCCAAAATTTATTTTGTGTAAGTGATACCATTTCCTTTAAAAACAAAAAGCTGGACTGCAGGTCGCAAAAGTGAATGGGGTCAGTGCTACTCCCTGTAAGTGCTAGAGAAGAGCATGCTCACAAGGCTGTCTTGCTTAGCTGCAGCAAAGCACTTTAGAATGTAATTACATGAACGACTCCATCAGCAAAGCTGACTCGAAAGGTTCCTGACCCTGGATACTCAGTCCTGTCCCTGAACTGTAGTTCATACCACCCTCTTCCTTCAGCCAATGTAACTGTGTGAAGAGATACACACCATAGGCTTGGTCAGCAAAATGATCCCCACTAAAAGGGACGACAACAACAACAAGCTAATCCAAAGATCTCAGCTGGAAAGGAATTGTTTAATTATTTTTAAACATGTATTACTATGTTATCTTTCTGTTATCAGCTCTTTCTTGTCACTTAGAATCACCCTCTGAACACACCTCCTGCCCTGCTGCCACCCAACCAGCCCACCCTATGCCTCCTCCTGCTCCACAGCTACTCAAGCAGCCTCACTCACTCCATTCAGTGACTGTCTGCAATTACTCCCCCAAGCAAAGGCTACCAACCCCCTCGGTCCTGTGATAAAGAACAGCACGCACAAGGGACACTAACACCATCAATCCTTCTTCATTCAGGACCTAAGGCTGATCTCAAACCAAGCCTCCAGGATAGAAGGCTGGAAAGACCAAACCATTGCCACACTTGGTGCTGGTCTGAGAAGGCAAGCATCCTCCCAGCCTGTGTAACTTGAAGAGAAAGAATTAAAACAGTAAGATAAAATTAAGCAATGGTATAATTTACTGCTCAGAATTTACTAATATGCAGCCTAGGCAGAGCACCAAAGGCAATAAACATTTCAAGACACTTCACTGTGTTTTATCACTATATTAGTGAGTACTTGCCTTTTAACACTTATTTAAGAAAATAAAAAAACTTCTGAGCAGTAGTTTCCTGTAAAGACATAAGTTAGCATGTTCTGATCAGCCACAGTAAGTGCAGTACAAGCACCTTCACATCAGAGGTATACAGACCAAAGCCTATATACATTTTTACCTATGTTAATGCATTTGCAGAACGATCCAAAACTGGAAGGATTAACTGATGTTCTTGACATTAAGGTGCGGGTCTGAGATGCAGCACATGTGGCTTCAGCTCCTTTCTTTGCCTCTGCCTGCCTGCACCACCATAGGCATATCACTTAACCTCACCATAGCTCAGCTCTGTAGCTATGAACACGCAGTAACAATCCTTCTTTGGTTGCCAAGATTAATTCACATTGTGCTTAAGAGCTGGCAAATCGGTTCCATACACGGAGGGAGGCAATCTGACATTTCAGAGGAGATAAACCACACTAAAGAGCTTACATTACAAGGGCTCAACCCTGGCAGACACCGAGTACCCTCTTTTCCACTAAAACAGTCTCCTGCAGTCAGCAGCTCCCTCAGTCCTTCAGAGGCACGTTACCCTCACCACCCAATGCCACATCAATGCAAGTTGCTTGCTTAATGACTAGTGGCAGTTCTATCCTGGGTGCAGGATAAGGTCCAAGCACTAAAGCTGACTATGCCAGGTATCTGAATCCATCCCTGGAGCTGTTAAACTTGGAGGATAGCTCCTTGCAACAGGCTAAAGGAATCCTCCCGCTGAGCACTCGGAGGCCCGAGGACCGTGTGCCTAACGAGGCTGTATCCCCACTCATATTTTAGCTTGGCAGGTCTGGTGCTCCTTTCATCTTTTGCTTCAGGTAGCTCTCTTTAATTAATAACATTTCTGAGTCGACACAGGGAACTTTCCACCCAGAATGAATGGCCTTCTCTCATTAGAACCATGACTTGTCATGATGTATTCAAGAGCGGGAGTGTGATTCATTCCCTTGTCTGGGAACGAGGGGTGTTGCTGGGGGGTGCGGGGGGAGAAGAGTCTCTGTAATGAGTGACTGATATTTGCTGAAGTTGATATGCGACTCTGTCGGCTTGAACTGTCTTGTCAGGACAAGCCTTCAGAAAGGTGATGTTCCTACTCAAGAGGTTTTCCTCATTAAAGAAATTGCATCTTAACAAGAGGGAAGGGGAGGGGTGGCAGCAGAGCTGCTGTCTCCCCGACTCCAGCCTGGTTCACACACACCGAGCACTGAAAGCCGGTTGATCCAAGCACAGCCAGCAGAGGATCAGCACTCAATTTCAGAGCCCTATTGCGCAACGGGCTCTCTCCAGCAGCAACCAAATCCCTCCAACAGGGACTCTCCTTCTGATGGTGCACCAAGCCATGACATAGCCTTTGGTGGCATGGCTGAGGACCTTGACTCATGCTGAACCACCATGAGCTCTTCCCAGATGCTTGGTGTCCTCTTCTGGGCACCCAGCTCCTTGTAACTAGTGCTCCCTGTTGTCAAAGGGAAACCAGACAAACAGCAATGTGATCTTCCAAGAAAGCTCCAATGTTCAAGAGAAATCAGGTCTGTAGTCACATAGTGCCTCATTCCCTGAAGAGCCTTGAGCTAAGCAGAGGCTTCACAGGTCCTTTAGCAGTTGAGTTTCCATTTGAATCCTGCAGACTCAGATACAGCTAGACATCAACATCAGAGAGCAATACCCTGACAGTCACTATACCTTTGGTGCTTTTCTTTGAGCTAGGAGCGTTACACATACTGCAACTCCTGGCTTTGGCAGGGCTATTTCCCCACCTTGTCCCCACATCCACCACTTGGCAGGCTCATAGATTCCTCCTCTTTGTTCCAGCCACTTCCCACATCCAGCCTTCTCACTCCACTGTGCCTCCCAGTGACCTGGCACCTACTGGAAGCCCTCACAGCAGACAGGCCTGTCCAGAGAATACCATGCCTTGGTTCTGCAACAGCACATGCAGACAGAAGCCAAGCTAAATGCCCAGGTCATTGTTGGAAAAGTCAGGAACAAGGCTGCGTGGTGTCCCACCAACAGCCAAGCTAAGGACAATGGAGGACAGGAACTCCAAACCACACAAGACACTGGGTAAGAGGACTGCAGCTTGTTTCTCAGGCAGCTGTGCAAGCAGCTGTCATTAACTAAGGAAGCTGAGAAAAAAAAAAGAGCAGCAGAGTTAGGAACAGACCTGCCCCAAGTCACTGCTCCCTAAGCCAGGAAGCACTGCACTCGCCTCACTGTCCAGAATTCCTCTAGAACCTAGTGGGGTTTCTACCACTCAATGCTTCCACCATCACACTCCAAACATGGACAAGCAGCAGCACCTCCCCTCCCACGGCCCCAGTGCTTTCCATGCCCAGCATGTGGCTTCAACATGGTAGCAAAGGGCACCAGCTACACCACAAGTCTTGTAGGGAAGCGTGGGGCAATTCCCTGGAATACCTCCTAGTTGTTCCACTTCTCTGAGGCTCTATCTCCCTGTCTGAGCAGCCTTGTTTCAGCTCTCTGCCTTCCCTCTTTAAAAAGAGATGCGCAGTTCTGCTTTGCTAAACCCTATTTGGCAATGTGTCTAAACACACGCAAACTTAATTAGTTCAGGAGGGAGACTCGGCATTTGTGGTGACGGATAAAAGTAATGGGAAATGAGACAAGTCAGAGCTGGCAGGGAGTCCTCACTCAAGGCTCATTCACTGGCACAGCACTAATCAGATGTGATGCTACATGCTGCGGCACCCAATCGGCGACGGAGTGGTGTGATGTGCTACTCACCAAGCGGCTGCAGCCAGACTCCCACTATCCATGTGGTTGGAAACACAAAATGTATTTTCTGCTTTGCCCTGGAGACGCTTCAGGATTGAATTCTGAAGTTAATGGTTTAAAAAAATTTTTTAAAAGGAAGAGGGAGAAATGAACCACTCGCTGCAACCTCATGGCCAGGAGTGGAGTCTTCTTTTCCAGCTGACTAGTGAGGCACAATCCATGCGAGAGACCACTACAAATGGTGAATTGAATATCTCTGCTCCAGAACTGCATGTCCTGCTGAGCCAGCTCACCCCACAACCCTTATGGCTCAGCAGAAACGGGACTCATCTTTACTTCTATTTGCCCATTGTTGAGCTCTGAAGAAAAAAAAATAAAATTCCAGAGGGTTGCCCAATTCATACAGACACTAAGTTAACATGTCAATATCTGGGAACTTTGTTATCCCACTGTGAAAGTGATGGAAAGATGGGCTTTGAGCAAAGATAACTCTGTTCCTCACAACCACCACCAAAAGTGGTCAACTGGACTCTCAGAAGAGCAATACAGGAGTAAAGAACTGAGAAGAGAGAACAGATGAGAAAAAAAAGTTTAGCACATCCCTGCAGCTATCTTTGTGCTGGTCTCTAATAAAATTTTAAACATGATACATAAAGAAAAATAAGCCTCGCTCTTAATTTAAGCCAGTAACACAGGAATTGGCAATATATACAAGCTCTGGACATGGCCCCAGCAGAGACCCAGATTTTGATTCAGAAGCTCACATACCACACTCCTGTGCTTGTGCGGCTGCTTTGATCCTCATATCTCATGTCTCACTAATCACACCAAGAAGAGGCAAGGAGCTGCCACTCTACAAAGACCACTCTGCAGGGAAGAACTGGTGCTGATTGCTCCCAGGCTGAGTGCAGTTTATTTAGGCTTCTGACTTGGGGAAACCAATGTCACACTGAAAACCAAGTAACACTACTAACGAGTTGTGGATGTCAGTTTAGCATTGGATGTGTCAAGCCCATGCTTTACCCGTGTGATAACAACAGGAGTCTTTATGAAACACTGTGGAAATGAAAAGCTGAAGCGAGATTATAGAAATCCAAGTGAATTCAGCACAATACAACACTGATCCGCAAACACTTTACAGATTAGACTAATCTAATTTTTAGACAATTAGCTCCATTTTTTGAAGTAACATTTTTAGGTGGGTGGTCTAGCTATTTTCATAACAAAACATGCACATACACTGACACTTGCAGATCCCAGTGCAGGTCCCCACCTAGTACTCTACAGATACAGTTGCCCAGCTGATGAAGATGACCTTAATGACAAGAACACTAATGAAGCATGCCAGACATGGCTTCTACTCTCTTTCCAAAGACTACTCTGATTCACATCCAGTTAGTGTGCCAACATAACAGAGAGAAAGCCTTGCATGCAGAAGCCAGGTAAGGGCCATTGCTTGATTTGGGTGTTCAGAAATAGAGTTCCATGTACATGCTCAGAAATATCCATCCCTTTGGGAAGTATATTGGATTAAAGGGAAAACATCATAAAGCTCCAGTTAAACCTTTCTTGGGGTTCTGAAGGGATTCATTCACTATAGGGAATATCCTAGGCAGTGATCTTGCACTTTACCCAGCACCCACCTGTCTTCTTAAACAACCCTCCACTCCCAATTATGCATGGCAAACAACAATTTTCCTAAGAAACAAAGACTAAGGACAGTTGGAGGCCTGTAAGGACAAAGACGTCCACACTACAGGCAAACATAGAGCAATAAAGCCCAGAAAAATCTCCCTCCCCTTCCATACTCACATCACTTTCAAATCCCAGTCTCCACAGGTCACAAAAATCGACTTGACGCTGGGATCTAAGAGGCCTTCCTTCGCCATCCACTCGTCAACCCTCTGAAAGGAAGGCAAGAAAAGGGGATGAGTTTTGCAGAGACAGGCCGAGCCACAACAGTTAAACTCAGATAAGCTGCTTGCAATCAAGGGAGAAGAAAATTGTGATCTTATCCACCCTCTCCCTCTCTCTCGTCTCTCTTTGCTTGCCATCTCAACAACAGCACGTTTGAACCTTTGAAGATTTCCGATAGGAGACATCAGGCAACCACAGCAGAGATGATCTTATCAGGCACTGCAGCAGCTCTGCTCGTGGAGGGATGGAAGTTGTGCAGCGTTAACGGGACAATACAACGGCACTGTTACCTGACATTCCTCCTCCACTTTTCCTCTCCCTGTACCAAATGGGCTTGTGGTGAGCGTAACTTGTGTCCCCTCCATTGAGGGTAAAACACAGACATCCTGGGATGGCATCCCTCACCTACAGCATTTCTCACATGCTCCAGTTCATACAGCTCCAAAGGGTTAAGGGAGAGATGGGAGAAGTGAAAGGGCTTGGTACACACAGACACTGTGAAGCAGTAACAAGCAAAGCCACACGTCCCCTTCCTCTCCAGGCTGGGTCTCACTTTCCTCCTTGAAGTTTTGTGTAGGTGCTTGATCAGGGTACAGTGTGGATTTAACGTGAATCCCCTATTCCTGATCAATTTCCCATTGGGACAGATGTTCTGGATCCACTTCAGAAATGGGCCACGTTAATCTAGAAGATGCACATCTACCTCGGGGATCAACCAAGAACTAACCTCAACTAAAACCCCTGCACACACACTTATTTCAGCTAGAATTAGCAAATGACATGCCCAAAATCTTCTGCTGGCAGGTAACAGGCAGTCAGCTGCTATATACAGCCTCACTAGCAGAATTTCCAGTGCTTCAGCAAGAGAAATCCCTCCTCTTTTTCCTCACTTGACACCTTCGGCTCCTGAGTAAACTAGCATGCACCAGAAGCTGCCTGACCCCAAACCCCATTTTAACCTAGAAACATGCTGCTGTATGAACACATTTTCAGTCCAAATAAAAAATAAATAAAAATCAACAGAAATGTTTCCACACTCTAAAAAGTTCCTGTAGAAGCAGAATGAACCATTTTCTGTAATACTCCAGCAGCGATGTACATTCACCCATCCAGGCGAAGAGGGCTCTCTCTCCTGGGGAAGCAGACACAGGGACCCACACGCTTACAGACACATGCTGCTGCTATGTGTTCTCTGGAGAGCACCGAGTTGGGAGTCTGCATGGATGCAAGATGTCACCTTTGCAGAGCCTCATGTCACTGCTGCAGCCTTTCCATCAGAGGATGACACTTCTTTCTGCAACCGATTGTACAACAGCCCTCTGGAGTGAAGCTCCCCCGAAAGCAGCATCCAGCCTCTCAGCCACACTTCTGCCGCCCTTGGGCTGCCAGGATCTGTCAGCTAGCCCTGCACGAGGCTCCCCGAAGCAAGGGACAGCAGCAGTAACCTTTCTAAACTCCCTGATGTGAGCGCCCATGAAATGCTGTCTCCATGGAGGATTTTAAAGCCTTTAATTTGATTTCCTCAGATAAGCAATTGTTGCAATTATTCTGATTAGGAACAATTAGGTAACACAGCAGTAGAAATCCTGACAGAGACAATGCATTGAACACCAACCTGCAGCCCAAGCAGGCTGTGCTTGCGGAGGTTTCCTTCACTATTCGACTACCAACAAAAGCTATTGATGGAGAAATACTTCCAAGCTAATTAAGCCCTAAATGCTGTAGGAATTCAACATTAAGCAGATGGCATTATTAGGGCTGTATCTGCATTCGCATATCCTCCAGATTAGATTTTAGAGGCATTTTCTTTCTATACTACATGTATTATTGAGCATTTAAATAGGTAGAAAAATTAATTTAATAAAGTGCTGAGGGAAGGGAAAGAAAATGAAGGCAGAAGCTCCCGAAGCAGTGGTCTCGAGCCATGTCTCAGTGCTTTAAAACTGGCTCAAGCAAGAATCGCCTCTTCTCCTATCTCCTGGCAGGAGTTTGGATATCTTGTCAGCACCCTCGACATGAACAGCTGGAGATGACAGATCAATGGTTCGATACTCTCAGCAGTGTGTCACCAACGTGACAGCAAATGTTATTCTAATGAAGCTGTAATCATAGTCAAATTACGCGGTTCGATTCTCAGCAAGGGGAGGGTGCAGGGAAAGAGATGAAGAGGGGACAACAGGACCGGAGGTCAGAGTTCAGGAACTAAAGGTTACTCTGCTTACCTCAAGCACTTGCTGAAGGCTTGGCTGCCCATCCACCATGCCTTGAATAATCCCAGTCAGCTGAAACGAGAGACAAACAGAAAGCAGGCGTCAGAGCAGCACTCAAAAGATCATTAGAGAGGTCTCCTCTCCTGTCCATCTCGCTGCAACCAAAACATGCTCCTGTGACCCACATGGACACCGTGGAGGAGCCAGATATAGCAGAGCGACCCTGGCAGCTCCCCAGCCACAGGCAAGGGCACAGCTTCATCCCAAACACAGAAATGTAGGGGATAAAGCATAAAGCAGCAAACTCTAAGCAGGGCAGGATGCACTTGGGGAGCAGTGGTGCCCTCTGCTTCACGTACCGGCATGATGCCCAAACGCTGCCCTTTCTCAGGTGTATTTCACCAGTTGTGATGTTGCCTTGACTTACACAGGCAGTGGTAATTACCGGGGTCTCTGGTCATTCCCCTGCTATTGCAGTGACACCAAAATTACAGAGTGTTACATGAACAGAATAGACCACTACTGGTGAGTGAGACCCAAAGTGGACCCAATCATTCTCCCCTGCGTTGACAGCCAGTATGTGCGCCTTTCCACAGTCCATCACGGCATCACCCTGCATTTTAAAATTGTATTTAAAACAACGGAATGAAATTGGAAGAAAACCCACTTTATTCCAGAATCCTGGTCTACTCTGTTTTTCAGGAGGTTCCTTAGGAACAGGTCCTGCCAACAGAAAGTCCTACTGACTGTACCTGGACTGCTTGACTGTTTAAAGCTAGACACATGCATAAAAAGATGCAGTCTCATGGGTCTCTGCCTGTGTCTGCCCAGGATAGCTTGAGGCACATGGAAAACAGATAATTTTTCTGTCTACCTTCCAACTGACAAAACTGACTTTTAACATATTGAATATCGGATGTCAGTAGCTTGCCATCAATGCACCCAAGTAATTAAAAAAATCATTATTAAAACAAGTGCACACTACAGGATTTCACTTCATACGGCACTTTCCTGAAGCTACACATCTCACACGTTTTCATAAAATAAAGGTCAAACACAGCCTAAGAGCATGCCCTGCTGCCTGCACACACATCCAAGCCTTCAGAAGCCATAGCATCCAGTTGGAAGGTGCTGACAGACCCCACCACCACCCAGGAGTAACTCTTCCATGCAGACCAGCTCAACTTACTCATAAAACATAAGCCCTCTCAAAAACCACAGGGCTCTGCTTTATTAAATGTGTGGCAACTGAAAAAAGCTCAACGGTTTCTACCTTTCCGTTTCTTTGGCTGCTTGGCTTACAGCACTGAATTCGGAAGAAGGGGAAAAAAAAAGAAAAAAGAGATTAAACTCCAATTAAACTGTAATTACATTTAATGAATACCAAATATCTGACTCACTGAATAAGCTGTAAGGGAAAAGATTATTTTCTCATAGTGACTTCCATGGAATGGTAATATATACCTTTTAGGGAAAGTATTTTAATTTTAAGAATGCAGAGTTCCTCTAGGTGGGTTTCTCAAGTTCATCAAGCCATTATGAGGTGGAATTTTAAGGAAGTGGAGGGACACTCTTTTATATTCCAGAAACTGGTTTTATATTAATCTGTATTTTAATTGGGTAACAGCTGCTACCTACAGACTTTCCATACTCTGAGAGGCAAACAGATTCAAGAGATTAACGCACGGCTCTATAGAGCAGTTTTTAAAGCTCACTGACTTCTTTTTTTGCTTTTCTTGCCATCTTTCTCTCCATGTATTCACCTGCAGAGGTAGACAGCTCAGCTACTGCAAAGTGCTGGCTCTGCTTCTCAGAGGGCAGCACAAATCACACCTCTGGAAGCAGCTGAAAGATGAGCTTTTGGGAAAAGATCATTAAATAGTTTGAGTCGGAAGGGACCTTTAAAGGTCATCTAGTCCAACCTCCCTACAATAAGCAGGGACATCTTCAACTAGATCAGATTGCTCAGAGCCCCATCCAACCGGGCCTTGAATGTTTCCAAGGATGGGGCATCCACCACCTCTCTGTGCAACCTGTTCCAGTGCTTCATCACCCTCATCGCAAAAAATTTCTTCCTTACACAAAGTCTCAATCTACCCTCTTTTAGTTTAAAACCATTATTCCTTGTCCTGTCACAATAGATCCTAGAAAAACATCTGTCACCATCTTTGTTATAAGCACTGCCTAAGTATTGAAAGGCTGCAATAAGGTCATCTGAGATCCTTCTCTTCTCCAGGCTGAACAACCCCAGCTCTCAGCTCATTTTTTGTGGCCTCCTCTGGACTGGCTGCAACAGGTCCATCTTTCCTGTACTAAGGATGACAGGCAACCTTTCAGTATCACAACCAGCACTTATGTAAATGCCTTTAACTGCTCATGGCTCCTTCAGGACTGCATCTGTTTGGTGCCACATCGCTGATGGCCATGGGAGGAAAGGGTGAAATGGCCTCATCCAGACATTCCCATCAGGAAGGAGGGATGGGAAGGCAGACACAGAGATCCCACCAGAGTCACTGCTTGATTTTGCCCAGGACTCCTTCCCTCCCAGGCCAAGCAAAGTACTGATTTATCCATACAATAACACATGCATGCAACAGTCATGCTGCAGAAATCACACACATGAATACAAAGGGAAATACCTGCTTCATGGGTACATTTCAATACAGGTCAGAGAGTGCTCAAAAGGGACCTGATTTCTACTCTCTCATCCTTTCTGTTATCAGTTATGTCCATCTGTAACACCCAACCTAGTGTATTGGGTCTCTGCAGCATTATCTGGTCTTGCAGTTTTGATAGTAGAAAAACATAAAACTGAACAATTGTAAAGTTTCACTGGTGATTCCCAAGAAGCACATGGTACTTGGGAACATAAACAAGCTATAAGGCATTTATCTTTTTGTACTTTTATTGTCTGTTCCTTCAGGAAAAAAAAAAAAAAAATCAATAAAAATTAATCATAAAAAGAGAGCAAAGTACCATGAAAAAGCCTGTACAAGCACCTTATGTGTAAAGGGAATCTTTCACTGAAGCTCCTGGCATGAACTTTCTTGGGCATCAGAAAAACCACTTGCATCTTCCAAAAGAGAATGATGAGCTTTATATAACTAACACCAGCTTTTAACCACTTGCAAGCACTTCCACCCTCTCTGTGTAAGCATTCAGCACAAGCCTCATTATAACCAAGCTTCATGACCCGTTGTTTTACAGGTGGTCAAGAGAAAGGGGACCAGATAAGGGCTACAACGAGCCAGCACTGGAAGACGTGCTCCTGGCCATTGGTGTGGGGAGTCAGAGGAACCTCCCGTAGCCAGGGGACACACCAAAAGCTAAGCAAAGGGATGCCTTGAGGGTGACCATGAGCTTTCTACTCTTGCAGACCCCCTTCCTGTGCCGTGCTGTCTTCTTCAAGACGGAAGAGGGATGTGAGAGGTATTCCAGATTGAAGGAGTAGTGTCAAGCAACCCCAATAATCCTCCCACATGCAGTTTATACCAAGCAGTCCCCTTGCTTCCTGGCAAAAGCAGCAAGTGAAGGAGAGCAGGGAAAACAGCAGCACAGCAGACAGGCTCCCATATAATGTCAACACCACTGCTTTTCCTACAGAGTTTATCTGGGAAACCATCGTATTTCTACTCCAAGACAGTTTGCTGATTACCTAAGCACTCGTCTCTGGTGTACAATCTGATAATCAAGCCTGGTCTTTCTTTGTAGACAAAGAGGCCAATAAATCTCACCCTTTGTAAGTAGAGGTGCCTAGACAAAGCCCTTTACTGGCATTTAGCAAAATGGGTATTTTTCAGAAAACATAAAACAGCTGAAAGCTGATGGCAAGAGCTGGAGCTGTGCAGGCAACAGCTCCGCAGGAGCTGGACACACAGCATGTCCTGGCTGTGTCCCTGGGGTGTCAGGGGAACCCACACCAGCAGCACAGAGCTGACCGCTGCACCTGCCTACCAGGAGCCACCGACCCCACAGGTCTATACTGCAGCCTCCACTAAAAAGTGGCTGCAAATGCAAAAGGATATTTTTGGAACTGTTTAGTAAGGTCCTTAGTACAACTGGCTCACCTGTTTCTCTTAGGGCAGGGTTTCAAAATTAGCCCCAGATGTGGGGCCCAGGGACGAGGCCAGTTCCTCCTCCAGCAGGATCACACTCCCTGGACCTCATGGCAGCCCCTGCAACAGGCAGGGGGACAGCAGGGGCCACGCTGTGCACCGAGCAGCACGGTCATAGTGGGGGGCTGCCCAGGAGCCAGTGGCTTCCAGGCTAGGATTAAAACCAGCTCCCTATCCACACTGTAACAGAGAGGTTGACAAGCCTGGCAAGTTGGATCATTTTGTGCTACCGATACACACAGGTCGGGGTTCTGTGACCATTTTTTTGCCTGCTGGCCTCAGCACTGCCCATTTTTATCCAACTCTGGACACAAGACACCGGACCGAGGTCAGCTGCAGAGCCTGTAGCACAATGCTGCAGCTGGGACACCCATGCCCATCCTGGGGACTCCTGCAAATGCACAGCTGGCACACACACACGGCTTCATTTGCTTGAGGGCTCCACGCTGGACACACAAACCTGTAGAGACACAGATAGCTGCTCCAGGCTCCTGTGAGCAAGAGAAGACAGAGAAACCAGCACCACAGTGCAGGAGCATTAAATGGGCTGAATGTCTCGGTCACAAGCCTGAATTCAGAGAACCTCTCAATGTCCTCAGGCTGCAGCAGGCTGGAGGCTCCGTTCAGCTCAGACAGCCACACAGAGCAAGTCACACAGGCTCTCGCACAAGAACAGAGCTGCTACCGTTAGCAGTTGGGGGGAAGGACACAACAGAAGAATTCCCAGAAAAAGGAATTTTGGTGGGAGTTGGTGAGACGACTTCTCTCTAGAATTTAGACATGCAAAATGAACATTTTGGGCTCTACTCTAGAAGATGGCGTTGCTGTTAGCAAAGATCAGGTGCAAGCTGTGAGATTTATCACATTTGTACAAGCATATGTCCAGCAAGTCTCATGGGGATAAGGACAGCCAAAGTAGTTGTCCAGCCTTTTAGCATTAAGGTTGCAAAACTGTTTCCATTATAACCCTCTCTTTTTTTCCACAGATTTATAGCTTTCTGAAAGCTTCTCTCCTGGGAATAATGTTTTCTGTGCTTAGCTTTTTTTTTTTTTTCCTTTTTTTTAAAAAAAAACGTTTAAATAAAATTCCTTCAGATGGTTTTTAGTTACAAGAGAATAAAAAAAAGTATTTGTTTTTACAACGTGGAAATATGGAAGGGGCTGGCTGGTCCTGAAGGAGACTCCACCTAACACAGAGGAGTCATTTTTCATCAAGTTAGTACACATGGGACAAGCACTTCAAGGGCTTAAATCTGCAACCACGGAGGTCGGAGAAAACACAACACGGTGTCGATGATCCCAGATGAGACTTGGACAGAAAGAAGAACATGAATACCCTGATTCTCACCGTCAGTCACTGAGCTGGCCAACATCGAATCAGTGGAGTGACAGAAAAAAAACCCCAAAGCAAAAAGAACTTAAGCTTTGTTTTGATGGTTACAGCAGGGAAGAACACACTTGCAGAAACAGTTAACTTTGTGTTGAATGAAAAAAAAAAAATCACCAAAAAAATCCAACAGAAAAACAACCCCTGCCCCCCTATTCCTTTGAACTCTCAGGGATCACATTTACCATCTTTGTCCTCTCATCTGTACCTGGGGAAAGGTGGCCACAGCTCAAGAGCACCTGTCCTCAGCAATGAGAGTAACCAAGTAACAAGAGGCCACTTCTCCAGCAATCATTTCAAGTGCTCCACAAGTACGACATCAAAAAGAAAGCCTTAAAAATACAGGCATGGGTTATCCTGCCACTCTGAAGGGCTCATCAACAAGAGCTGCCAACATGGGAGAGACATTTAGAGCCTCTGAACCCTGCAGCTGTACAGCACCTTCTTCCTTCACACCATGCCCTGTTTGACCTTCCCCACCAAATAGCAGCACAGTAAAATCATGAAGAGCTCACATAGAGGCTACAGGATTTGGAGCATCAGCTAACATGTCTGCTTTTATTTTGTGGTCACCCAGTTAGATGTTCCTCAGTCGTAAATATAACTACACCTTAGTTAGCAGATCATAGCTAGAGTTATTTATGCATCCAAACTGAGGTCTTCACATGGTACTGCCATGACAAAAAGTTATTCCCCTTGTCCTTAACTCAAGACTGGCATGACACGCTGCCTTGCAGCTGCACCATGAAAAGGCAACCCCAACCCCTGGTGCAATGGAAACCTGCTTCCCAGGGAGACTCTTGGAGCACCAGGGAACCTTTGCACTTTACCTCTGTACAGAAGGGCGTAAGCTGGGGATGCACCACAGGCTGAACATACATGTGAAAGGTGGATTCGATCTCCATCGTCCTGCCATTCAGCTTCAGGATAGGGAATTCGATGATTTCCTGAATAGGGCAAAAAGAAAAGCAGCTGTTCATTTAAAACAAACAAAAAATGAAGATGGAAATGGTCCTGTCTAGCAAGCTCGCTGTAAAAAGAAGGGCCTGACAGTCCCAAACAAAACCAAGTCCAACACAAAGCTCTGCAATACAAGTGGGAAAGTGATGCAGGAGCACAGAGGACGATGCTGATGCTCATCACAGCCAGGACAGGCAGCAAGGAGGTCTCTGTGCTCAGCACTGCAACTGCACACATCGTTGCCAAAGCTGAACCTAAGGAAGATGGTCTAGCACCACTCGCACGCGTTACTGTGGAACACGGAGATGTACTGGCAACGGGCTCATGTCTGTTTAGCAAGGACATCCCAGGGGCTGTGCCCTCCCCAAGACCAGTGCCATCCTCTCCACCTTGCCATCCTTTTGGAGGACACCACCAGACAGGCAACAGGAGCTATGGCATGAAGCACCTCCTTCCCAGGAGAGCCTGAGGAGCACTGCTCTCCTCCAGCAGAGTGAGGAGAAGAGCTGGAAGCCACCCCTACAGGCTATGGCACAGTAGCAAGTCGTGCTTCATCTTCCTCTTTGAAGCCAATTTACGCTGATAGGGAAATAAAAACATTCCTTCGTCAAATGAATGTTCAATTATTTGAATAATCAGCAATCAAAAATTTACATGGACCTGTTAATAAAAAGTTTAAACAAATCCAGTTGCGATGGATTTCTCAATTATTAAAAAATATACATGAAATTAAAAAAGCCGACCACTGAATAAAAGCGATAAAATCCTTTGTGTTCACCCCCCTCCTTCTCCACTCCCTTTTCTCCTTCTAGTTTAATGTAAGAGGAGAAGTGACAATTTGTTTGGTGTCTTTAAAGAATAATTTGTCTATGTTATTTAATAGAGATGCATGGCACCGAGGTTCTGGAGTGCAAATGAGCCCGCTGAGTGATATCCATGCAACAAGCCTCTCAAATCACTTCTGGAGAGAAACAGAGAGAGGGAGAGAGAATAAAAAAAATATTGCTTTTTAATATTCAAAAACAGTTTGCAAAATTTAATCAAAGCAGAGCAAAAGCTAACATTTTTACCACTTTGACATTTTTATTAGCGCTTTCATAAATTTTTAAAACATGAATGGAATTAGTTTAACAACAAAAAAAAACTGCCTGAAAACATCTGGAAGAGACAAATAAGAAATAATAAAAAAATAAAAAAAAAAATCCAACTCCTGTGAGTAAAATTAGCATGTGGAAAATGCAGCCGCCGCAGAGGAACTAACAGTTTTTGGACCCTGGCTGCAACCCTCATGATCTGCAGGCGGAAATTATCGTGAGGTCATACATATAAGCTGACGACATCACCACCCTGGCAGACAGAGGGAGGGCAAGAAGTTGGGTGGGTAAATGGAACTACAAATAATTTAAATATCCAGGAGAAACACCCAGTTTCCACGGTGGACAGAGCCTGTGGCCACAGCAGAGCAGCTCCCCAGAGCAGCAGGCAGACAGTCCAGCCCAGGGCATGTGGGGAACACGTTCTGCTGAGATGGAAAGTCAGAAAAAAAAAAAAAAAGGTAAAATAAAGTGTTAACAGTGCTGAAGTGCCTAGGTGTAGACACAGAGCAGTCGAGCTGCAGGGGACACAGGGCTTAACCATTTCCCCACGGTCGGCCGTGCAGGCTAAGGCAGAGGGGAGGGCTGGCGCATCCTTCCCCCCAGCTGTACCAGCCCTCTGGGAGTCTCCAAGTTTCGCCAGGAATGAGGCAAAACTCAACCCGTAGGTTAGAAGGGGAAGAGATCAGAGAGGCAAAACACCGGAGTGTCGTCCAGATTGCCTGTTGTGGTGCAGCCAAACTCATCAGCTTCAGCCACCTAGGAGGACCCGTGGAAACACGAGAAATTCAATCTGAGTAAGAAATGCTGGACACAGCTGCGCCTCCTTTCAAGAGAGCTACCAGTTAGGCTCTGAAAGCAGCAAATTTCTGTTCAGAAGGAAACCAGACTGCAAAGTTTGGAGCCAATGGACAGGATGTCATAACAGAGCCAAGGTTAACCCCAGAATAACATCATCCCATCCTTCAAACCAGGTTGGGGTGGCTCGTTGCCCCGTAGGTCTGCATCCCACCCAGAGGGTGACCACGGAAGCGGGCAAGCCTTCCCCCTCCCAAAGAGGGACACGCACCGGCTGGATTTCACAGCAGGGCTGCGTTGCAACGCCGAGATAGGTCCTAGGGGACCAGAAACATCCTCAGGGGCCATCAACTGGCTGGATGCAAAGCGAGACTGAAAGACAGCCCCGCTGCTGATCTGATACACAAAGGCATCGCTCGCCTTCCAGAACCGAGGGTGAAAAGCACTTCCAGGAGGGTCAGACCAAGAAAGACGGAGGAAATAAAAAGCCATACTAAAAAAATGTGGAAAATTTAACAAAATCCAGAATTACTGCAGGTCTGTGGGAAGCGTATGGCCAGGAGTGGAACTCCAGGAGTGACCCCAGCATCTCAGGAGAAAGCAGAGCCGCTCTTCTGGGCTTATTTGGTCAGTTTTTGAAGCACGTGGTAAAGGACCTTTCCCAAAAGGCTGTTTATCTGCATGCTTCCTATAGCGGAGATTTTTCCAGTCTCTGGCAGTGTTTGCTCCGCTGGTATCTAAGGCAACAGATACCAGCCCCATGAAATCAGCCCCACTCCTCACTAACGACGTTAGCCAGTCCTGCAATGAAATTTAACCTGTGACACTGCTGTACTTTTCATTTAAACTTTCATTTGGAGAGAAGCAGTGTTTGGAGACCCTGCAGTTTGTCCTGCTAATAAAGACAAGTGTTGGGACCTTTAAAGGTGCCATTCATCTTTTGCCTTTATTAAATTCAATTTTCTTAAGCCCATGATACATCATGAAATTAAGAGTTGACATTCCTGCAGAAACAAAAATATCTATCAAACATAAACAGAAAGAGGGGGGGCAGGGGGGAAAGAGGCCTCTATTACCAAGAATTTATGGCTTAAAGTTGATCTGTTTCCACTTTTTCTCTCTCTTTTTTTTTTTTTTTTTTACAAGCATATGGTTTGTTTTAGATATCCAAAATGTTATTACAGATCTAGAATTTCATTAGTAATTATTATGAAATGGTGAGCACTTAGACACACACACTCACACAACCCCCCAACAGACCGTGATGCAGGAAGGCAGCCGGGCACTCTCTCACATTTCACAGCAGCCCAGTGAGCTCAACGTGCTCAGCTCCATCTCCACCATCAACGACCTTCGCTACTTCTTCCCAGGCAGGAAAGGTGGAGAAGAGCAACTCAGAGGAATTAAAAGGAGAGGTTCACTGACACTTCCCTCTTTTATCAGAGCCTGATCATCCATAGAGTGTTACCTTGAGATCCTCACCCATTTCCACTTCCAACACTGAGTACACCTTCCAGCTTTGGCAGTGATTTGTGACAGCAGCATTTGGGGCTTCTAAGTTGTATCCTGTCCCCCCTCCCCAGCTTTTCCTTATAGCGCAACCAGAAGTTATGGATGTGCTGAAATAATGCTGAGGGTGTCCAGAGGCTGCAAATGGCCGCAAGCTACCAGAACAACAAATGTACCCATTTGAATTTTGCGAGCACTGCAATTAGGTATTTTATTTAGCACTGCAAAGTAACTTTAAAGGAAATCCAGGATTCAAACCACCAGCAATAAATAAGCAGCTTTTTATTTTCCTTTCATTGTCATGAAAAGTTGAACATGTTTTCTGTTGAGAAATTCTGCACGCAGCTCCCAATTACAGGCATTTGCATTTATATTGTTGGAACACAGAGCTTCTAAAATCAATATTAACACGCTTAAAGAAAAAGACATTGGCACCCTGTCCCTCCCCTCAGCTGCGCCCCCAAACACCGTAACAATAGAAACCTACAGAGCCAGAGGTTTATATGTGTCTATTACCAGGTCCACTCTCTTTACAACAATCTTGCATTTATGATTTCATGGTACTCCAAGCAAATCTATGCGACAGCTTGCTCAGAATTTTTGCCTTTAAAGAAAAAAAACAGTTCCCCCTCCCGTCTCCCCCCCCCAAAAAAAAGAGGTCCCAGGTGGAAGCCTCCCCTGCAACCTGGTTGTCCCAGGCCAGTGGGCTGAGCAGCAGCAGGAGGCTGCAGGGTAACTGCAGAATGGCCAGGGACTTCCTTTTAAGAGGGATCTGAAAAATTCATAAGGGCATGTGAAAGCAATGCTATAAACCCAGCCTTTCCTCACCCAACCATCCTAAATGAAACTCCCCTCCCTTTTACACCAGAGGAGGGATGCACAAATTCAGCTGTCTTGATCTTGGTAATAAAAGAAATGAACAAGCACACAACTATACTCGCTAAACAATTTCCTGTAACCGACAGATCTCTGGAGTTCATAGAAGAAAGCACCTGAAGTTACACTAATTCCCACAGAGGAATCTGTTTACTTATCCTTTTGGATCCAGGGAGCACTAATAACATTAGATGAAAAGAATACACTTCTCAGCAAGAACTTCCTGACTCTCAAAACCTTTTAATCTAGAAGCCCACATATGAAGTGGACAGTGCACACTTCAGGACACTGAGTTATGTATTTGAGGAAGACTGTATGGCCTATCCAGTTCAAAAACTACCAGAGAATAATTTATCCCATACTCCCACCCCCATGTGAAGAAGTTTAATAAACACAAGAATAAAAGATGCCCATAAAAATCAGAGCTGACTGTTCAAAATGCAATAAAAACAAGCAGAGGCCATTGAGAAAAAAGGATTTTTTCTGATAAGGAAAAGCATAAATCTTCCTACCAAAAGACTATTTTACACCTTCAGAAAAGGTAAGGGCAGAAGAGGCAAGGGAGCCTCCATGGAGGAACACAGCCTCAGCACCAGCTCATTTTGCTCAGGGATGCTCCCCCCACCCCCTTCTTTAAAGAAAAAAAAAGTAATTTTATGCACAAGAAGCTTATTTCTTAAACAAACACTCGTGTTTTTGATTTACACCACGGGCTGCTCCTAAATAATTTATGGCGGGTTAAATTTATTGCACAGCCCTGGCCGGCTGCAAATTCGAATTGCCAAATAATTAGATTTTAGGGCAATGCTTATAAATTATCCGCCGATTTGTCCGGACTTGTTTGTCAGTTGCTTTGTGCTTCGGGTCATCTTTGGCATTTCGCTGTTTGTGTTTTAATTGCTGATTTACACTTTGACAGATGAGAGTTGATGCCTCCAAGATCAGGGAGGGGGTGGGGGGTTGAAGAGGAGGAAGAATCAGAGCTTTTAAGGCCTTCTGAGTTTCCTTTTTTTCCAAGGCAATTAAAATTGAAAAGGGACGTAGTAAGGACAGCACTAGCCTAACAGATCTGCCTCCCCAGTTCCATCCTCTGCCTTAATTATTATTTTAACTAAAGCTGTTTCCAAGTGAGCAGCCTTGCACTGGCCCTCAGGGGCAATAACCAAGATGACCTCATAGGTCTTTTCCCCGCTTCTAAATTTTTATTAAACTAACCAAAACAAGTACCATAAAGGCAACACCTCTGCAGTGGGGGGACAGCAAGACTTCTGCTGAATCAGGGCTATGCTGACTTTCCACAGAATGCCTACCTGCCTACACGGCGAGGAGTCTCTCAGCACTTCTGTCCTGGGTAAGTTACTCTGTATACTGATTACGCCTGTCAAAAGGTCTCTCGGGAAGCAGCTGATCACCAAATTTCTTTTTCCATCACTACCTAGCTTGAAGTACACATATGCACACACTCAACAATTTAACACATTTAAACGTTATATCCCAGAAAAGCATGAAGGGAAATACACATCAAAATCAAAACACAAGAAAACTGGCAGGAATATGGAAAGATCATGAAACACTGGAATATGATGATGTGAACACATTCTGCTGCCCAGTCATTGAATATCCAAGGTTTCTTCCTCCCCCTGCTCTTAGGTGAACCTCACTGCCTACCCCCAACACTCAGGCACTGGAGCCCAATGTTAAAGTCTGAATTTCCTCAAAGATAAATTTTGAGTTGCATTTTGGGTTCTGCACCGGCATCAATTCTGGCTCTTATTTCCAGGTGCTTCCTTACAACTGTGAGGGTGAAGAACCATTTCTCTTTCTTTAATAGAAGCTGAAATTCCCATCTAATCACATGCCTCCAGGAGCTTGAGCTTTAAGAGAGACATCTAGTCCATGCACATGCCTGAGGGCAGCATCACCTCCCCCTAAATAATTTCTGACTTTGTCTAGGCTGTTTTTACAGACTCCAATAAGAGAGACTCACACGCTCCCCAGGCACTCTATCCTTCTGTTTCATTAGTCTTATCATTGTAAAGTTTTTCCTAATGTCTAATCAGAATTTCCCTTGCTGTTGTTTAAATTCATGACTGCTCTTCCTACCCACAGCAAACACAGGCCAGAACACTGCCTTCTCATTTTTGCAAGGGGGCCTCATCATACATACCCCTCTCATCACTGCACTAAACACAGCCCCAATGTCATCCAGCCTGCACTCATAGCTGTGTTTTGCAGACCCCTGGTCACACTCACTGTTTCTCTTTTACACCCTCTTGAAAAAGTCGCATATTTTTTAAAAAAAGCATGGAATCCAAAGTGAAGCACTTTCTCAGCTGAGGTCCCATCTTACAGGGGCAAGGAGGATCCATGTTTCGCAAATGACATTTTTCTCCTAAACAGATCACTGGGGTTCTCAGACTTCTTTCATACCTGCTATCATACCTGAAATCTTGACAGCTGGCTCATAACCCTTGTCCTGACATCCTGAACAAAATTTTTGGTAGTCAATTTCTCCCAGGCTGGTTCCTGCCTCTCACCATGAGCATCATTTCACCTGCCAAAACCCACAAAGCTATTTTGAACTCTCCAGCAGTACCCAGACATCAAGAATAAGGCAGACCCTCCCTCCTCTTTCCACATCTGGGATGAGAAATATAGACCAGCATACACCAACACTTCAACTTCTCTCTTCAAGCACTACTGACATATATTTAACCACCCAGAAAATCTCCACCGACACAGCCAACAACAATTTAATCCTAACAGTCTGGGGGAAGTTCAGCACTCAAACCAGGTTAAACACAGTGCGCACACACATTTCCAAATATTACCTTTCCATTGCAAGATGAAAACTACACTATATCCTTTTTTCATGTCCACTCCTTTCTACTGCAGGCAAGCAGCCTGTGCAGGCCCTGTTGCAGAATTATCAAATCATTTCAAGACCCAACCTCTTCACCTGATATTGAGCAGCACAAATGATCAATGTTCCCAGCAACACTAAAACATCAGGGATGGCTAAAAAGGGCACGCTACTGCATGTAAATGAACACCCAGGGTTTTACAGACATCAGAACTAGCTGCTGGTGACAGTGCACTTCTGCCTGGCAGAGGAATGAAACATAATGAAGAGCTATTTTGCTAGCTAACAAGTGCACAGACCAAAGACAACACAGGGATGGTTGCACAGCCAGCTTGGCACAAAGGGGAAGAAAAGAACAAGACTTAGGCATGACCTATGCTGTTCTCACCAAAAGAACTGAACTGCACTTTCTCTTTATCAGGACAGTTTTGTTCAAAACTAAGACAAGACCACCTTAATGCAGCAAAGACCGTTCCCCAGAGTCCTGGTTTCAGCTGGCACAGGGCTAATTTTTTTCTCATAGTAGTTAGAATAGTGCTGTGTTTTGGATTCAGTATGGGATTTGGTATGAGAAGAATGTTGATAATACACTGATGTTTTCAGTTGTTGCTAAGAAATCAAGGACTTCTCAGCTTCCCATGTCTTGCTAGTGTGCAGGTGTACAAGAAGTTGGGAGGGAGAGCAGACAGAGCAATGGACCCAAACCAGCCAACAAAATATTCCGTATCATACAACATCATGCTCAGTATATAGATGAGGGTTGGCTGGGAAGTTGGGGCTCTTGCTTCTGGGATTACAGTTTTGGGATCTTTGCTTGTCTGGGATTGCTAGCCAGGAATGGGTTGGGCACTGGTTGGCAGGGGGTAAGCAGTCGCACTGTGCATTACCTGTTTGTATTTTCTATTATTATTATTAGTCTATTTCATTTCAATTATTAAACTGGTTTTATTTCAACATACAAATCTCTTTACCTATACCCCTCCAATTCCCTCCCCCAGGAAGGGGAGGATGAGTGAGCAGCTGCGTGGTGCTTGGCTGCCTGCTGGGTTTATATCACAACACCCAGGAACCACAGCAGCCTGAAAAGTGGCATCCCTGTGCAGCACTAGATAGATGCCACACCATGGAAGAATACTGCCTGGTTTTAAAACATGTGCTGGGAGGATGCAAAATAGTGCCCCCCGCCTCAGAGGCTACAAAAAAGCAGCAAGCACACACCCATCACCAGCGACAGTACAGGACCATACACACGGCAGGACAAGCACAGTGAAGATGCAAACCTGTGGCACCCGTTCCCTTCACTTCAGAAACGCACGTGGTGTGAACATTTCCAGCAGCACACATTATTCTCAGCGCAGCTTTACAGAGGCGAACAAACCTTTAAACACGATACAGCGGACTTGCACATTCCTGAGCTAGCCTGGATCTTTTCTTTTCAGGGTGACTGCCGCTCAACTACTTTCTGCTGTAACAACAAGTCTACTTAACTTTGCAACTTGTCACCTAAACGATGTGTAATGTTTGCACAGCTAAGGATACAGTGTTCAAACAGCACAGGTGGGGAATTGCACGCCGGGATGCATAACTGATGTGGGGTCTCCACACACTGTGAGGGAAAGGGCAACATGACTGATTGCTTTAAAGTAGTCATCTCATCTGCCTGTCAATAACCAGCCAAAAGCTAAGCAGGTTGGGTCAGGTTAGGACTGCAGCAATTGGCCACCCGAATGCCTTGGTATTTTAGGCTTGTTGCTATAATAATGCTGGGTTTATATCTTTAAATAAGAAGTTGCTTTGAATCTTTTTTCATACATCAGATGTCTTGCCTGGTGGTCTCGTGGTTGTGCTCTCCAGGAGCTTTGGGTTCAGTAACTGTTCATGTTCTCTAGCTCATCGGGTTTTAAATAAATACAGCTAATTCTGTTGCCCGAAGCCATAACCCACCCTGTCAGATTCGTATGGGTCACAGCAAGGTTGTCCCCACTTACTGGGAGAACGAGGGAGGTCTCCAAGGCAAAATGACTGCTGTGGAGAATGCAGCTTTTGAGGGTTACACCACACCTGGTGTCTCAGACCCTGCAGAAGCCTCTCCGAAATGCTGGCCTCCTCTCTGCATCTTTTTAAATAAAGACTTTATTCTCCATATTAGTCAAAATAAGATTTCACAACAGTCCAATAGAATTGTAATGAAGCATATGACATATGGAAAATATGATTAAAAAAGAACAGCACCCCTTTAATTTCAGATGCACTTTGTAGGATGTTGAGCTATGGATATTCATGTGCTCTTTGTAAAATTTTTAACTGTTCAGAAGAACTAACTACAAGGCCTCAGAAAGTTTTTTCAAAAGATTGTTCTTAAAAAATTAACGTGAACAGAAAACCCCATCTGAAACAGCTTTTATATGAAGTACTTCCTGTCACAATAGGAACTTAAAGCATTCTGACGTAAGAAGAATGGCATAACAACAGTCACAATTGGCAAAGAGATGGTAAATATATATATATTTTTTTACTTCCTTTTAGTCAAAAGAAAAAAAAAAAAAAGACAAGATTTTAAGTCACTGTGTTACATGCATTTTTAACAACATTCCTCTAGAAACAACATTTTAAGAAGCTAAATTGAGAACTAGGTATTTAAACTACACCCGAGCCTAAGCTGCATGAAGACAGGTAATTGCAGATTAATATTCCACTGTAATAGTTATGCACAAGAGTGCCATGTTAAAGTTGCCATGGGAAACAAGCCTGAATTTCTTCACTTTTCAGCAATTCACGATCATCCTTAATAAAGGTTTTGGCAGGTGATTTCTAATGCACTGAGCTTAACAGCCACACAAAAACCATGCAAGAAGAGAGCTATCTAGACACAGGGTTGTCTAGATAGAATAGGCAGGCACAGGCACATCTCCATTATCCCCCTCTGGGTAGGATTATGACAATCTCCATTACTGTGTGAGCCACCTTCTGCATTCCCATCCTGGCCTTCAGCTAGGATTGCCTTGATAGAGGCCCCACAGAGCACCACTTGAAAAACACACAGAAGCTACCTTGCAGCCTGCTTCCCAGTGGACCCGTGGTCCCATCATAACCTCCTCCCCCAGCAGGTTTGTGATTTCAGGGATATATTCCTTGTAGAAATTTCTCTGAGCCTAGGCTATGGCTCCCAAGGCAGTTTGCCTATCCCCTATCTACACACTCTGAGTAGGGAGCTCGGCAGGGACTGCACATCTGTTGCTACAGCCTAAATTTGGTGGAAATCAACATCCATTCCCATTACAAGGTCAGTCTATAAATCACAGCACCTCAGGAGCAGAGACACATCATTCAGTCATCCCTGCCATGGGAACGAGACCACGGGTAGAGCAGTACGGGCGGCTGAGAGGCAGTGCTCATTGCAGCCACTCCAGCTACACTTGCCCATGACTGCGAGCCAGAACCACAAGACGAATGTTCAGGGGAAAAGGCCTTTAATGCTCTTTTACACCAGCACTCAAGGCAACACAGCCTGAACCCTATTTAACCTTGTTGTGCACTTGTACTTAATATTATCTTACAGAAAGACTGGCTCCCATTTGCTAATATGCTTTTGCCGATCAGGAAAAAGGACTATGATCATCCAGATTTGTTTGTACACTTAAAAATAAATTAGTAACTGAACCTAAGCTTATTCATAGTCTAAGTTTACTGTTTTATGTTGAAATGGTGAGTGATGTTCTGTATTTATTAGTATGCTCAGTTTCATTTGACAGCAATTTAATTATAAAACTCCTCCCCTAAGCAATCAAAATGCATGCTAAACAAACTTTAAATATATAGAATACATTAAATAAAAATATCAAGATATTTTAGTATTTTAAATGTGGTATTTAAGCGAATGAGGAAAGTATTGTCTATAAACAAGTTATTCTTCTCCTTCTGGTCACAACCTCCTTTAGCAATTAGAAAATCTGAACATTTCATACTTTCCCCTTACAGAGTTTGGAAGGGGCAAATTTCTAATTCTTATCTGAGTGAATCTGAGACACTGAAGTCAAGTACTTGAAAAAACTGACATCAAAACCAGCAACTTCATCATTACCAAAAGCTCATTTAGCAACTTAGCAACTCATAGGTCCAGATTATTCTGCCAGGTCAGGGGTCTGATACTCTTTTACAGTTCCAGGCAGCAGACGTACAAAACTTGAATTTTATTTGGTTTTCATTTTAGAGATTTACATCCTATGTAGAAGCCTAATTTCAAATTCAGCTTTGATCAGATCTGATTTCTACCTTCAGATGTTTTACATTTAAAAACAACATTACTTTTCATCCACTCTGCTAAAGTTGAAGGCAAGATACTTGGCTTGCTGACCAAAAGAGGCACACCCATTCACTGCATTAATAAAATAAGGTTACAGGCAGCCATGGATCTGAGCCTGGGGAGCTCCTTAACACAGTCACTGAAAGCACTGACCACCATAAACACTGGTGTATACAAGGACAAAGGGACAAAAGAGCAAGACTCCCACTTATTAATGCATCTTCTCTTGTGTAGCTAAAGCACCAGATGTACCCGGCTCTGCAGGCTGACAGCGTATAAAAGCAGCGGGTACTTGTAAACTCTTAGCAGACAGTAAAGGAAAAAAAAGGCAGAGTTAGAGCTGAAAAATGAAGCACACTACCACTGTTGTGGTCCGAGGTCCACCGACCTTCGCAGAACGACAGTTCCCACCTGACCCCACTGGGCTTTGGATCAAATTCCAAATGCACAAGGTAAGCTTTAAAGAGATACGAGGGACCAGCCATAAACATCCCTTACTGCCAAGCCCTACTAACCTTTGGCTGGCTAAAACAGTACATGACATAGACTGTGCCTCTATTCTTTCAGATTTTCCCATCTATCCATCCAGTGCAATGCAGTTAAACACACACACACACACCCCCCTTTTCTCTCTGGGATGGTCTCATTATTCATAAATATATCCAATAATCCCACAAAGCTGCTGCTTTGTGCATATAAACATGCACTTTGATTTAGAGGTGTATGTGTCGAAAGCCATCAGAAGCCAGGACCACAAAGATGCTACTGTTCCTCTCTGGGTGTAGGACAGGGAATATGAAGGACCCCTCCAGGCCCTACCCAGAAGTGGTAAAGCAAAGGCCAGCAGCCACAAGGCACTCAAGCCCATGGTCCCAGCCACTGGCGCCATGACGCAGACAGCCTCCCCAGGGAATACCACTGTCCTTGACCCTCCTTGAGCCCCATTACAGAGGCTGTACCACCAGACCCCAGAGAGACTGAGCAGCATAAAAGGGAATAGAAATGAAGGAGTCTTCAGGGCTCCCAAATAAGCATGAAGACAGGGGTTTTACCCCGGGGAAAAAAACAGTGAGGCTGCTGGTTGCAGAAGTACACAAGTAAATACAGTGGGAGGGGGAGCAGATGTGGCAGTCACACACCTTAGATCGATAAAAAGATAGCTCTTTTGGTAGTTTCTGGTAGGAAGCCAGAATATTTTGAAGAGCAGTTAGTGAAAAATGTGAAGTGTGCTGCACGGTGGCAAGTGCACTCTGCAAGACTTCTAGGCTGAGCTGGCTAATTTACAGCTATGCCTACCCACTTAAAGTAACCTGGATCACAGCTTAGCTCTGTATGTGCAGCCTCCTAGTCAAATCCCAACGCATTTGAGTTTCATTCTATCTCACCTTCTATTTTGCAAGTACTAAAACAAAAGCAGAAAAAGAATCAGCATCTCAGTGAAGATCAGCACCTGACCATTCCTAGCTCCCAGGGCTGTTCTCAGACCAAATCTCCAAAACCTGTCTGTCACTGCTCCAGAGAAAGATCCTACCACTAAAGCCTCACACAAAACTTCACTGAAATACACAACACAGTTTGCTCACCACGACATACAGCCCAGCAGTGAAGAGGACAAAAGCCATGCTGGTCGGCAAAAAGGTAAGATGTAGGTAGTGGCATCAACTAAAGTCTCATTCCATAAAGTAGCCCAATTCTGGCAGGCACCTTCAGCCCTTCCAGCTACACTGATTCTCCCTGTAGCAAGAGTCATTACTTTATTTGTCAAACTAATTTATTGGTGAGGATGTGAGGGACTGACAGCCCTTTCCACACACAGTATGATGCAGACAGGCACTGAACACAGCAGACTGGAAAAACAACACTGAAGAACATCTCCACCTTAAAGGTGCTATCTCACCAGCAAAATATATAGCAGATCTGCATTGGCCCAGACCATTACTTTCCCTGGCAAGGACTTGGGGACAAAGCTCCTTAAAACAGTAGTAATCATATTCCACTCATGCTCCTTTTTACTGCCAGCTGTAAACTAGCTCCACATGCATCATGGTTTTGCATCAAAATGCGCACAGACCAAACCCATATCCAAAGGGACAAGGTAGATCCAATTTATAGCTTTGACAGGTCTGTGCACCCGAGGCAGGGCGTGCAGGAAATAGCCTGACATCTCACTTGGAGAGCGGTTAAGACCCTGCTAGCAGAAGTGGATGCAGAGCCACAACAGCCTCCCACAAAGACCCAGCAAAAGAGCAGGGAATTTGCTGTCCATTTTTCAAGAAACACCAGAGGCAGGTGGCATTCACCAACACACTAATGGAGAAAAGAGGAGTCAAGTTTGATCCCAACTTGCAACATGCCTTTGACAGGACAAGCCCAAGAGAAACCACAGCTGCACCGGGAAATGAACACACTGTATCAGTCACTTCAGTAATGAGATACAACACTGAAAACCGCTTAGCCTTTGCTGTATTAGAAACAAAGCAAATGGAAGTTATTCTGACCCAATGCATATGTTAACAGCAATATCCCTAAGAGGCCAATTGCTTGGCAGAGGAGAGAAGTCCAAGTTCAATCTAGAGACTCAGAAATTCTTTATTTGTTACCAACACAAAATTAGGGTTTGTTTTTTTTTTTTCCTTTTAGCACAGTTTTCTAATTTAAATGGAAAACCTAGGCCTATCCTGCTGACAGCTGGAAATATATTCACTAATATGCTCTACACTACTATGGAAGAACTGTCAGCAGAAAAAAATCTATACTTCATCCCGATCTCTGTATGTCTAAAGCGGTAGGGCACTGGAAAAATCTCTCTGAAGCTGAACTCTCCCTGTCTCATTACACTCCAGAGTTAACAACCAGGCAAGATAACTTCAGCAAGATCAGACAGCGCCAAACCATTGTTATTCTCCACTTAGAAACACCATTATGTTGCACCTATTTATATCTTTCAAACTATTATTTTCCTAAAGCTGTTGGCTACCAATAGCCTTTTTCCTTGCAGACTCAAACAAGGCTGCCATGAGTACTCTACGAATTCAGGTTCCCAGCCAAAATTTTGTAGACCCTCCCCAGTTCAGGCAGATGACAAGCATACGTGACAAAGATGTTTTTGATACCACATGAACTGTCACTTCCTTGATGGAAATCAGGCTCCTTCATTTCATTCCCAGTGAATGGTCCTGGCATTGCTCCTGTGAGAGCAGGTGACTTGCAAGAGCCCTGGAGGACTAGCAACAGAAAGGATGTGGGACAAACCAGAGAAAATGAGTGAGCCAGCACTGTGCTTTTTCCTTCCACCTCTCAGAACAGCAGCAGCAACTTGCAAGGGGATAATTAACATGATTGACTATTTACCTGAGGATGAATCTGTGGTTTATCGCATGTAGCCTCAAAATCCAGCACTAAGAAGTAGTGATATCTCTGTGGAGGGAAGGATGACATTGCTGCCATGGAAGCTCCGAAGCCGTGGGACGCCAGTTTCCTGCTTACGATGGAGCTGTACCCTTTGAAAACACCAGCCGGGAGCAGGGAGCACACAGCTTGTCTTGCCCTTGGAAGTAAGTTTTGGGGAAACCTTGCTGCTCCAGTATGGAGGAGTGCTATCATTGAACATCCAGAGGCATCTGAAACTGAAGACAGACTCAGGTTACTCATGCACACATACATCTCGTCTCTGCTAGTATCTCTTCACTGTCCTCCTCTGACAGGGATTTCCTCTGTGCTTTCCGGTGGAGGTTCCAGCATTGCAAACCTGAAATAACACAGTAACCTGCTCTAAGCACAACAGATGACATCTGGACTGAGCTCAAGGTGTCCAGAATCACAGGCAACTGGAAATTAACCTCTGCAAATGGCTCTAAACTAAGAACTATGAGACACACAGCAGTCATGGCTCCAGGCACCAATCACACCCCCCCTGCTGAACCGTATCATAGCAGAACACAACACAAACCACTTAAAACACAGAAAATCTGATCTAAATGCCACTGATATTTCTGAGGAGGCCTTTCATATTTTCATATACAACTTCTGATACATGGTAGGAATTAAATACAGCAATATACATATCAACACTACAACCCACCCAAGCAGCTTGGCCCTGAAGCACCTGCTAGTAGCACCAAAACCTCCCACTTCCATTATAAATCCATGTGTGTGGTGGCTGGAAGGCTTCTACCCAGGGCAGGTTCTCGTTTGCTCTGTGTACAAGGTTTCTCAGAGATAGGATTCTAATGCTACACTCCATTTCTTACTTCAGGTATTTCTCAGAGGACAGTATCAGTTCAACAAACCCACATATGAACTGCAGGGGCTGCAGGAACTGTAAAATGCAAGTAGGACTCTATAGGTTACCATCTCCCTCCCAAAGAAATACTTCACCCAGCCCTCACCTTCTGATCCTTCTATTTAGCTATTTAATAAATTACAATTCCCATGTGAGACTACCTGGATTTCCCCCCACTACCCTTTTTCCCTTTTGCAGGAAAAAGCTTGACAGGACTGTCACTGCCCAAGGCGGGTCAGCCTCGAGGGTGTTAACAGGTTTACTAGGATGAGAGTTCAAGTTCAACTCCTGGAGGTGTTATACAGCTGGGTACCGTGACTGATAGCAAAACAGGCAAACTGCAACAACCCAGTCCTCTTGAACAAGAATATGAGTATCCCCTCTAACACATACACACCTCGCTACATAGATATTTAAACCAATCCCCACAGTTGGTCCCACTGCTCGTGGCTCTGGGCAAAAGCTCCATCGTACCATGTGCCACCCACCCGCCCGGTTTCCGAGCCCGGCCTCCCCACGCCTGCGCTTGCTTTGGCTGTGCCATGAAGGGCTGGAAGTGCCCGCTGCAACAGACGGAGCCGAAACGGGCAAGGCGAAACAGAGGACTCGTCGCCCGCGAACAAAGTCGCTGTTTGCACAAAAGACGGCATTTGCTCTCTCCCATCCGTTAGTCCGTCAGGTAAATAATGCACGTGCCAAAACACACACTTAATGAGGTAAATAATATGCCTTGAATAACAGCTAAATCTGTATTTACCTGCGAGACCAGAGAAACTCGGAAGGACCAGATTAGGAGATAATTGCGGCTGAGCAGGTTGTGTGCTTCGAGTAAACATGCATTTGGTAACCTTCCCTTTCCAAGGTTTGAGTGAAAGGCAAAAATCAAAGGAGCTGAGATGTTTAAGACTGAGTCAGCACTCAGGCTGCCAATTCCATGGCATAAATGCATCCCCCATCTTGTGGCTTTCATGTTTTGGGGGGCTGCTTGCTTTATTAAAGCAGCGTGCCAGGCAGCAGGTACCCAGAAAACTGAAAACTCAAGTTACAAAACCATAACAGAGCCCAACATCATATTTATCCTAAAGAGGCTCAGTTCTACCTATTGCTTTTCCATCTACAGCTTTTACTGTCATTAATAAATGCATTACAGCCAAATAGAAGTTAGTTATATTCACTTCTAACCTGCGCCAGATAAGAGATATTTAAGGTATACGTGCTTTAAATCGTCAAGCTACTGGCTATGAATCTAAAGGCCTGTCACAGCAAACATATTATCTTAGGATAAATCAGCTTGTAAGTTAGTTGCGGTAAAACCTGGTCTTTAGCCTACCACATAAAGTAAAACATACAGTTGGAGTGGAGGAGGGAGGCAGGCTCCAACCCCTGTATCAAACACATGCAATAAAACATATATTATCCACCCACACAGAGCAAGATCGGTACTTCTCTAATGTATCTTAACTGGCAAGACTAGGGGATCAGACATGAACCCCATGAACCTTCAGGCTGGCCTACACCACGTACACCAGGGCAGCGAGCCACTGAGTCCACACGGCAAAGGCAAAGGCAAAGCAGCTGCCTCAGCAGGATTCAGGCACATCACCACGCAGACACGGCAGCACCACCCCACACCCCCGCAGGTCTGTGTCACACAGGTACCGCGGGACATCAGCAGAGGGAAGTAACAGCCAACATCTAGTGCCTATATACACTAACAACGTCTGCAGGTGGCCCGTGTCTAATGCTAGGATCAGGTTCCCCATCCTAAAAGCTGCCTCTCTCCCCACTTTCCCGTGTAGCAGAGGGAGCAATGCTCCAAACAAAGGTGCACGAGTGGGGTACTGCACACTGATTCCCCCTATACAGACAGCATACAAATAAGAGCAATCCCACTGCAAACTCTGCACCTTCAGCCAAATGAAGTTTTAACTGCATGTTTACCCAGCCATTGCTCTAGGTGCCCTGGAAAGACCTCACATCATCTTCTTTGGCAAGGTCAGAGTGCCTCAGAGCACAAGATAACTGGTGAGCAAACACACTTTATTAGAAGTCATGTAAAGCATTTATAACGGCTATGACAATGCAAAGCACTAGTAATTATTCTGCATTTTCTTCCAACAGACAACAATGCAAGCAACACAGCTTCAAAAATTAGAAATGCAGCTCTATCCATATAAGTCCACATGTTCAGTGATTCCATTTCCAAACCTATGTAAAACACCACATATCTATTTCTTACGCACACAGGGTCAGATTATAATCTCAGACAGCGCAAACTGTCACATCTGGCATTCAACCCCACTAGGTTAATATTTCATATCACGCAGCTCCAATTCCTTACACAGATACGTATGAAATGTAATGGGACCACGAACTGAGGCTGGACCTCAGGAATTATTTTGACAGATTGTACACAGACCTAGGAAAATGTGACGGCACTTTACATTTGCAACACCCAATAACATGGGAAATGGCCACGTGTGGTGGATTTCAGCTGGAAGATAAAGTTCACGTTACATGCTGTATAACAGTGTGTGCCACACGTGACATAACTGGCTATAATCAGCAACTGTTTTTTAAAAATAACTTTAAAAGAATTAATCTCTGGACATCAACCACAGGTAACAGGACAAGCTCAGGCTGACCACAGCTCTTGCTTGTTAGCAGTCCAAGCGCACAATATAAAAGCATGACAGTTTGATCACCGGTAAGGAAAGCCAAGAGAAAGGCAAGTGCCAGCTGCAGCCGTTGGCTTGCCAGGGGCCCCACTGCGAGCACGAAGCGGAGAATTTGCATCGGCGGCTGTTGCGCTCCAGGCTTCCCACCGGGGAAGACGCTTAGGGGCAACCACAAGCGGCAAGGAACAAGATGGAGAACTGCTGCCACATGAAGCACACTGGTGACAAAAGCCAGCAGGGCATTGCAAGTGCTCTCCCCCACCCATGGGACAGCCCTGAAGCCACGTACAGAGATGTGCACCATGCCGGTTGCAGAGGATTCAAATTCATCAATGGCGAAACAAATTAGCCTGTGAGCTTGAGCTTAAAGGGCTCTTCACACATAACATTTACTTTTTAAGACGACGTCTAATTAAAATCATCTGGTAGCAAGAGAATACATAACTTTTAACAGCTTGTCTTAACCCCTTCACCATCCAGAGTTTGATAAGCTGATGTAGGGAGGGGACAAGAAGACAAACACCTAAATTCAGGTTGGAGGGGTGACCCAGGAAATGATATGTTTTATGAAAGCCTCCATTCACACATTAAATTACTTTGTTATGGCAATATGGCCCTCCACCATACTAAAAATAAACAAACAAGAAACCTCCACACTAATCTAAAGGACAAGACAAACTAAAATTAAAAAATAAAAGCAAGCAAGCTTTGGGAGTCATACGCTTCAGTTTATTCCCTGTGCAAAGCCTGCATAGAAGCAGCTGTGACTCCTGGCCTCCAACAAACAACTGAATTCAAGGCTAGAGCAACCAAAACCAATCCAAAATGCAAGTCAGGTTTGTCTTACTTTATTATAGTGTCTTATTTTATTAAATTATAGAGTAAAAAGAGAGGGTAATAAAGATGCTTTTTGTAGAACGAAACTGCATACATTTAGCAACACCTGGAACAGAGTATAACAAAAAATGCAGGACTTCCATTTTGGTAGCTGTTCAAATGCATATTCAGAGGTCAAGTGTTAGCCCATATTTCAGATGTGTGAAGATATAACTGAAGAACAATAGAGATAACTCCATATTTTTTTTTTTAATCAACCATAACCTAAATCCAAATATTTCATTAGACCAACTACAGTCCAAAAATGACAGCACCTGGCTAGCCTGTGAGGCAGGAAACAACAGACTATTGAACAAAACCAGCTTATCCACTGTCACCATCCAAACTTGAAAAGAAAAATAAATACATCAAGTAAAACAAACAACAAACCACAAAGCTTTTAGAACCATTTTAATAATGTAACATAATTTTAGACAGGTAAATTTGCTTCTTAAATTAGTTAACCTCACAGTACCATCCCTTGAACATGAAATCCAGTGCACTTCCATGGTTTCACTCCCTTCACTTTTGGCTGGGTTTGTCTCCAGCACTGCTAGACAACCAAGCCCGTGTTTTGGAAAATTCGTAACAAAACTTTCCCGAAGCATTGCCATGGGATGCCTATATGCTGTCCCATCATTACTCAGCTCAGATACAACTTGGCATCAATCATTTTGTTTTTACAGGACTTTGTAATCGCACCCAGCCTCTTCCCACTACAGATGAAGAGGTCCCTGTTCTCAAGAACTTACAGTCTAAAATTAGATGCAGTACAAGAAGTGAGGGTAACAGCAGAGAAGAATGAGGGTTACAGGAACAAAGTCAGGCAACTGCTCATCTGGGAGATATGCGTATCTCAGTAGTTCAATTAAAAAAAAAAAAAAAATCACTCTATATATGCATCAGCTTCCCTCTGTATGGCCATTATGGAAGGGACAGGTGAACACGGGAAGGGTTGACTAAAGGATGGAGGGCACTCTCAGGTTAAGGAAGATCTTTCCCATTTCTTGAGCTCATTCTTTCCGCTGCGTTCCTTGGCTGATATGTCAAAGGCACCATCAGATATGTCAGCTATGTCAGAGCACCAGAATCTCTTCCATTGTGACATCACAGACGTGATGGCTTGTGAGATCACAATGAGCAAGGTCGAAGGCGCTGATTACTTAGGGAAGCACTTGCTGGGGCTATCGCACACTACGAGGCTGGGAAACAAACATATCTCAGTTCACTTGACAACACAGTGAAACCCGCACAAGACTCCACACTGGCAGGACACTCATATCCGAACAGACCACCCAGAAGCTGTCCCAAAGATGCACAGTACAATTCCACTCCAATTTTATTAGGCCACCTCCGCTAGGCAACCCAGTTTCATCAGCTGGTCTCCCAAGACAGGCTTTGCTCTGTGTTTTTAAGCCTTCTCCAAGAGTACCTGCTGATAGGCAAACAGGTCTAAGCTGGAGTCTGAAGAAGTTCCACACAGTAAAGGACTGGTCACTTAGAGGAAATGTAGAAGAAGGAAACAACACAAATTAAAACAAAGAAGCAACAACAGAGGTGCATATAGCAAAGGACTGGAAAGCCGCAGTGGAAGAGCAGATTTGATATTCAGGAAAAGAACAGTTGCAGAGGATCGGTCCAGGAATCCTCTAGTCCAGTCTCCTCCCTCTGAGTGGGAGCCATAGGAAAATGGACCAGGGTGAAGCTACACAAAATGGGGTTAACCAAACCAATAGCTCTGGGAGGCCAAAAGGAGGCAGGCCTGTCCTTCCCTCTCAGTCTTATTCTGCTGCAGATTTCCTTACGTCAGCTCCTGAGCTTGTCTGGCCTTTCTGTGAGCCGACTCAACCACAGGAACCTATAAAAGGACTAAGGCAGCCAGAATAAAACACAATTAAAACAAGATAGTTTCCTGCTGGTTTAGTAAGGCAAATCAGCTCGGGGCCAGGCTGGATGAGTACCAAAGCTCAAAGGAGAGGATGGGCCCACACTGGCAGAAGCAGGAGGGTGATGAGCCACTGGGAACTGCTGGTTGGCTCAGCTGCTCACCAAACCACATACTCAGACCAGGATAAGTACACCTGGGATGGCGTGGCATTTTGTAGAAAATGGAGGAGGTACCTTGGCTCTAGCAACATCAACACATAAAACCTGAAGTCAGAGAGCCCATTGGATCACCTTATCTGAACCTCATGTAATGCTGGCCATAAAGTTTCTACCTCATTACCCCTGAATTGAGCCCAAAGGCTTGAACATCTTTCAGAAAAGTTTCTGGCTTTGAATTGTAGCCTCAAGTATGGAGGGGCTCCCCACTACCTTCAGACAGCTCATTGCAATGGTCAATACATTTGCTGTCAAAAAATAACACATCTTAGTTTTCATTCAAATTTTTCCAGCCCCAGCCTCTGGAGCAAGTTTTAAATTTTATGGCATTTCAGTGCTCTCAATCCACAGAGATCTCCCCATGCCAGGAGTAAGAGGTTTGTAGCTACTATGCTTCTAGTCAGTAAAAGCTACCATTGCATATTGGCCTAATTTAGTGGAAAAGAGACATAGCAGGCCACCCTTTGTTTAATGGAATCTAGCACGCATAATTACTTGATTTTCATACACATGAACGCCACAGTTGTTCAAGCCACTTATACAGCTGCACACCTTCGTTATCTGAAAAATGAACTTGAAGGTTAACACCCGAGAGTGCCAAAAGCATCTCAGTCTGGATTCAGGGAGACAACACTTGCATTGCTCAATACACTGGCCACTTTTGGTCTTCACAAATGAACTCCAGAAGTGTTAAAAGAAAGTCTGTATTCTGCCAAAGCTCCATTCTGATAAGACAGGTAAATGCTCCAAGCAGGGTAACTGCTAAAACAGGGCACACACCACCCAGATTCAGTGAGCCTGGAAAACCAGTCAGGAAAGATGTTGACCCTAATATTCAACCACAGAAAAAAGAACAACTGTAACAAATACAGGTGAAATTAAAAAAATCTATTTCTTTGTTGGCTGTTGGGAGTGAAGTATCTTTACCTACACAACATATCTGGAGAGAATACTACTTCTCAGGTGGCATTTGGCCAGGACAGGTAACTTCTCTTAGGGGAAAGAAAAAGTTGCCATATGGTATATAGCAGCAACAGCCAGCACCTCTGTTACAGGTTACTCTCCGACAGATACAACTTGTCCTCTTCTCCCCTCCTTCCACTGCTTGCCATTGCACCATGCTGGTATAGTAGCTCAGCACCACTTGAGTAAAACACTACAAGCCTCTGTAATGACCATTTCCAGCAATAACACATGCTTCAGATCCAAGGACAGACTTGTGACAAATGCACAGTTGCTTAATAGCCTTCAGTGTTCTCCCATAAGTACAGCCACAGTGGCAGGTCCTGCACCCTTTAACTGAACTTCACCAGACCTGCACTTGCTCTACAGTCTTGTGGCCCTTTACTGGAGGTGGTTACTGGATCGCTCCAGGGGCAGAGTCAAGTGCAAAAACTTCACACATTTAAGTCTCGTCCAGAACTCCATTTCCAAATTTAAGGGGAAAAAAAAAAAAAAAAAAAAAAACATAAAAAGATAAAATCAAGGCATACCAAAGTTAAAAGCCAAAACAAGATAAGCACCAAAACAGCTGTAATCAGGCCTCCTAAATGAATCAAATTGAAGTATCTTTCAACAGCAGAGCAGAAACTTTAGGTCTTATCAGTGTATACTCAATTCAAGGACTTCTTTATTTAGCCTCAAGCACACAAGCATTCTCTTTTTAATGCTTTAACAAGTTTCTTCTTTTGGATTTTGGTAACGCTCACATTTGTCTGGCCATACAACTTACTCAAAAAAAAAAAAAGAAAAACCCAAACACAAAAATGCCAACACACCATTCATGTAGAGCAACCCAAAGTTTGAGATGAACAAGAACTATAAAAGGGCCACTCTCTGAAACAAGACAAGCATTTAGTCCACACTATAAATTAACATGAAAATTCAATTGCAAAGGCCAGAATTCAGGACTTGAAAAGGGAGACAAAAATATCTGAAATCAAATTTCGCAAGCCCACACACTGAAGAGTAACCAACTGGACTTCTAACACATTACTTATTTTAAGAATAATTCATTCTTGGAAATAAAAGTTCAAATGCCAACTTTAATATCAAGTGAAATGAGATGCTACAGTGCTGCAAAGAGATACTAAAGGATAAAATAAAATCAAGTTACCATTAAAAAAAAATTTTAATATCCTCAAACAACTATCTAACAGCATCTGATGTGACAAGCACCTTTGAGATGTACCTGCCCAGAGCCCAGAGGCACGGTGCAAGCACTAAGCTATTAGAAAACTTGCTGGTCACTTGTAACGCAGCTGAAAGATTATTAAGAGTTTGGACTAAGCAGCAGCTGTCAATCCACCCACTTCTGAAACCAAAAGCTCAATAAGGAAAAGAAATATGTAAAGAAGTAGTAAGACAAATGCCAGAGTTATCAGCAAACGACCACGTAAATCCACCAGACACAGGACTTGCAAAAGACAGCACGCAAGGAGTAAATGACAACACCTTTTCATACATCTCAGTTTAGAAGAAACACCTGTAACAGTACAGCAGCAAGAAAAGAAGAAATTCCTAATGCCGGTCAGGAAACAAGTAAACAGATCTGCACTTCTAAGCCTTCTCAAGTTTACTTCAGTCTCAAGATCTGAGACCAGTGACCAGTTCAATCTCACAAGATAAAAAAAAAAAAAAAAAAAAAAAAAAAAAAAAATCAAACCTCCTACTCCCCCATCATCTCCGTCTAGGAACCTCCACATCCCAAGATGAACATGAAAAATCCACGCCGCTGCAGCCCCTCGATCACCCCGCGCACGCCCCCCACTCCCTGGACACCCGGGTTTTTTCCCTCCCTCAAGCCCTAACACCAACTGATCCCGCTCCGACCGGGACCCGGGGGGGCCGCTGCCACCGCCAACCCTCCAGACTTCCACCCAGGGCAGAGCCCCGGGAGCGGCGGGCCCGGCAGCGCGGAGCCGGAGCTCGGCGTCGAGCGGACGAGGCCCCGCCACGCCTGCCCGCCGCCGCCCCGCGCTCTCCACGTTCCCAACGGCCTCCCCGCACCCCCGCCGCCGCCCCGCAGCTCGGCTCGCCGGCCCCGCGCCCCCCGCCCGCGCTACCGCCGCCCCGGCGCAGGCCCCGCCGCCGCGGGGGAGGCCAGGCCGCGCCCCCCCTCCCCCGCCCCCCCCCCCCCCCCCCCCCCCGCTCCGGGCCAGGCCTCCACGCCCCCGCCCCGGGCCACGGCGGCCCCACGCCTCCGCCAGGCCTGCCGGGCCCCCGCGCCGGCCGGGCCCTGCCGCGGCCGTGCCGCCTCCCGCTGCCCGGCGGCGCCGTGCCCCCCTCCCGCCCACCCCCGTCTCCCCCCCCCCCCCGCGGCGGGGGCCGCCCCGGCCCGGCCCTTCCCGCCCCCCCCCCCCCCCCCCCCCTCCGCCCCGCACACACTCCGCACCACGAGTCCCCAACACCGCCACTCACCTCCGCGCACTCTGACCCCCGACCCCGCTACTGAGCGGCAGCGCCGTCGGCCAACCGCAGCGCCGCCTGCCGCCGCCGGGGGCGGGGCTTCCTCCCCGCCGCGCCCCCTGGCGCAGGCGCACCCGGTCCGCCGCGGCGCGGAGCACGCTGGGGCTTGGAGTTCGGCGCCGCCGCACCGCCCTCCCCTCCCCCGCCCCGCCGCGTGGCTGCGCCTCGACGCCGCCGCCGCGCAGCCACTGGCCGCCCCTTCCCCTCCCCACCGGCTCGCCCCCTCATGTTCCCCAGGGCCACCCCTTATCCCCTGTGTGTCCCCTCAGTGCCACCTCCCCCTGTCCCCTGAGGCCTCCCCTCTCAGCTCAACCGACCCCGGGCCTCAGCTGTGAATGTGGTATCGCACACGCCTGGAGTTCACGCCGGCAGCAGCGGAGAGACGCCGCGTTCCCCGTGCCAGGGTGGTGCTGCTCGCGGGCGTGGGGTCTCATGGAGGACCCCTCTGCAGGGGGTGTCCCCTCACCCCCACTGCTGCCCAGCTGACGGCACCGCTTCGCTTCATTCTGGAGCAGGCCGATGGCCCGGCACTGCTGACTCTTTGCCGGTCTTCATGGTGCCCAGGTGGGGCCACACCAGTAACTGCCGTTGATGCTGGCCAGTGTTTCCTCCCCCTCTTTGGTTTGGATTAAAAAATCAGGTCCCTCAGCAAGCCTGGGGCTCGCTTTCCCTCCCCTCGGTTGGACATCAGCCACTGGCTTCCAGTTCTCCTGTGTTCATGCCGCTCTCTGATCCTAAACCTGTGTCTGGACCTTGCCCAACCTCCACTGGACACCTGGAAGCTGTAGCTTCTCCCCTCCCTGCACATGGCTGGCACCCTCAGCCAGGACGCTCGCATCTTACCTGTAATGATACCCAAATTTTAGCCTACTGCTGCATCCATAACCCTTGGAAAGCGGAGCTGCGATGACACGTTAGTAGCTGGGCCCACCATTCTCCACTTTGTTTCCTTCCTTGCTCCCCACACTAACTCACGCCTCCACGTTTCAAGCCAGCAGCTCCTTTGCGCTGTCCCTGATACTCCACACATGTGCGAAGAGCAAACTCAGAGTCACCAGCTCGCACAAATAGGACTGTGAGGGATCCTGGAGGTCACCTCACCCATCCTCTGCCCACAGGCAGGAACAGTCCTACCTTCCTATCATCCAGCTGTCCTCTTTAAATCATCCCTTAAGCCTTTCTCTGGCTCCATGCATTCAAGTACTGGACAAAGGTGAGCACCAGAGCACAGAGATTGCTGACTGCCACTCCACGCAAGGCACACTGCTTGCACTTTCCTGGCTGCCCAGCCAGATCTGCCTGGTGCCCCTGACTTTAATTGCATTGCCGACTCTTAAGGCTGGATTTATCTTTTTGCTCTGTTTATACGCAGCCTTGAACTTGGGAGGCCTGAATCATGAAAGTACCATGTCAGAACTATAAAAACACCAACAGTAAACCATTTAATAATAGAAAGAGTTCATTTAAGCCCTCTTAGATTTTGCATCTCTCAGCCTCCCACCCACATAAGCAAGGATAATGTGAAGTTTTACTTCTAAGCTTAGCTGTATTGCTGTGATTTGTCAAGCCTTTGGTGACTGACATACAGTTTGCCAGGAGCCCAGGAGAGCAAATTTGCACTGTGGCATTCCTTGAATGATCTGTCCCTGCCCCTCCTTATCAGGGAGGGAAACTGGCTGAGACATGCTTGAAATTACGCTGCAACCCCAAAGCCTGAAATTTAGGGCTCACAGCCTGCCTGCGTTTCTAGGAGGATGAGAGAGAGGAGGCCTTTTCACTGCTGACCTCTGCATCTAGCAGTAAAAAAATACTTTTTTTTTTTCTCAGTCTAGACAAACAATGAATGGCTCATAGATGTGTGCATGTCCTTTTTATATCAGCCAAGCCTTGTGCTGTTTCCCAGGTTTGTCAGGCAGCACAGCAGGCAGCAGATATTTCCTCCTGACCATTATTTTTTTTGGGGAAACTCCTTTTCCCAGCTGAGCATCTGCAGTAACCAGGGGCCCTATCCTGGCTTCCACCAGCCTCAGTGACCCTCGTGAGATCCGTACAAGTTGTCCTCCAAAGACTACAGGAGAGCAATGCAATTCCCTTCAGCAGCTGCACTTTCAAAGAGGTCCTTTTTTCTGGCACAGCTATCAGTCGCCGAAGAAGGCATCCAAACCAGTTTGAGGAGACCCACATTTTATTAAATATTGTCACTGTTTCTGTAGTGTCATGTCTCAAATGAACACTGGAGGCCACTGAAAATATTGCCTACAGATTAATCTGGCTCACTCCAGGCTTCTGGAAAAATGAACAAAGGTGATCAATAGATCTTCTGTGGCCTCCCCATCAATGCACATAGCCCCTGTAGCATCCTGACTGGAAACAGCTCCCCTCTCTGAGGAACTCGATCAGCAGCAGAGCTAGAAAATGCAAAGGTGGACAACTGCCATGGGGCCCTGGCAAGCAAGGCTGAGAAACCAGGTCACACAAGTGGCAAAAAGTGGGCAAAAGAGATGATAGTTGCTCATCGAGGTCACCTTACTTATTCCTGGTAGCATAGTCTATGTTAGTCCTCCAACCACATTGCCTCAGGACTGACAGATTCAGCCCTCTGTCAGTCCGAGAGCAAGTGAATGTGTTTCAGGAGCAGCTCTGGTGTCTTAATTGCTTGTCCTACTTTAGAGATTTTGGGATGGCTAGAAGCAGTCCAAAGGAAATAGGGTCCACGCTGGGGCGGTGTCTGGGCTGTCCTGATTTACACTAAGGACTGTCTTTGAACTCTGGGTGGAAAGGGCAGCTCGAAGCCTCGAGCTGTGGCCCCCTCTCCTATGGCTGGATCCCCTGTGCGGCTGCCAGCAGATGCAGCAGCCTGGTCTACAGTTACCTATAAGTTTTATTTGTTTTAAAACTCCAACAGTTTCCTAACAAAGCAACATTTCATTCAGCACAGATGTGCAGCCACCTCTGGGCTGGTGGATGGACAGGGCTTTACGAGAAGACAGCAAACTGGTGGGTCAGGTTAAGGCAAAAAATATAAAATAAAGCCCCTGACCCCACGTGGCAGCTCCAGGGGATCCTCCGTGTGAATAATAGGCCAGGCCCATCCCAGCCCAAGATGAAGTATCAGGTCTCTGCCTGCTGCTGGGTCAGCAAAAAGGAGGAGGGAAGGTCCCACCAACTCCCTCCCCAGCCCCACTCCTGGCGCCTCCCCCCACCAAGGGCCCATGTGGCACAGCTCCTTTAAAAGCGATGGGATTTTACATGATTACAACACAAAGAAGCATCACCTTGTTTTAAAGGCGACTCCATTAGTTCTGTTCAGATGCTTAAGCTGAATGCAACTTTTAAATGTCTTATAATACACATGACAAGTAGTCTTGTATCACTGTTTTCTACTTAACAAGTTAATAACGTGCCAACCCAAATCCTTCAGTTACTTACACCACCGGTGGGACTCATTAACCAATGTGAACACATATTTAAGGGAATACTAATATTCACAACGTACATTTTTATATTCATGTTGTCATTCTTGAAACCACAGATCAGTTCATGTATTCTGTTGAAACATTTGTTTGCAGAGGATTTCTCTCTTCCTTTTCCTCTAAACACATATACTATCACTGGGGTATCATTCTGCTGAATGATATTAATGACAGCTTGTCATCATGGAAAGCTATTCCTAGCTGTCAATTAAAGGGTGCTTTGAAAGAAAGCAGCTCATTCAACCCCGGTGGGAGTAAGTGTGTCTCATTGTTTGACAGTGACCCCCTTGATGAATTTGGGAGCAGCAGCAACAGCAGCTCTGTGGGGCCAAGAGGTTTGCAGATGCAGCACAGGGCTTTCGGGTGATAAGGACAGGAGATTTTAAAGGTGCTGGTGACCTTAGCAAATGAAAGGCAAAGGAGGCTTTCAGATCATAAAAGCAATTCACATGTGGGAGTATAGGCCAGGAAAGGAGTCCCAGGGATACTGAGCTATTCCCCTCTATTTTGTAATATAATCCCAGTAAAATTACCAACCTCCACCTTCAAATATGTTTTTTTACTTGCCCATGATAACCCGAGTAGAAGGCTTCTTCAGGTCTTCTCTGCCTGACAGATGGGAAACTTCCTCTAACACCGGGATTAAATGTATTCACAGATATTTTACACTCTGGAAAAATAGTGCTTTGCTTTAACTTGTTTTTCCTGTCCCCCCCTGCCCAGTGTACCTATAGGCAGCTCTAAGATCCCAGTCATCTTTGTCATCTTTGTTTGCTGGGCTAAAGAAACTACATAATTCTCATCTCTCCTCACCACCTTGGCTTTCCATTTCCCATATCATCTTAGTAGACCTCCTCTGCACCTGCTCCAGTTTCAATTAAATTTCCTTGAGCATGAGCACCCAGGCTGGTACGTGGTATTCCTGAGCTGGGCTCCAAGGCCTCATACAATATTTGTCACTTGACCCTATAAATATCACTCATATAAACATGCTTGATTTCTATATTTCTCCCCTCAACAGGGTGGTCCACTCTCAGGGCTTTCTTGTTCCTTTTATTTTCCTAAGCACTCCTTGCACAGTAATAAAAATGTACAGACTCAGTGGGGATCTGTTTTAACTTCAAATGTGCTGATTCAGTTCAAAAACCATTAATTCAGCAGGAATCAGGGCCATGGGGTGGAAATCCTTTTCCAGTTAAAACAGAGGTGAGAGGGACAGCCTTTGGCAGTCTAGGAAATAAAGTGCATTAGGAAAACATAGCAGGACATCAGAAAGTGGCTATTGACCGGGCTGCATTAGCAGAGGACCAGGGAGTCTTGGACTTTTCAGATCAGGATGGGACATCTCTGTAGAAGATGTGCGGGAGCTTGAATTTGGGCAAAGCTCTGGGGTTTGATGCATGGGAGCATTACATTTTTGTAGCCTGTGTGTTGCTGGGTTGGACACGATGGTCCCTGCTGGACCTCACATTGACTGAATATGCAAGGCGCTGTACAAAGCTGGCCAGACAGGCTGGTCCTGTCTCCAGAAAATCCCCCAATATTGAAGAGCGCAAGAGGATGCAATGAAATGCAAAGCAAACGCAAACAACTGTGTAGTTTGGGCTGCGTACCACCGCGGTTCCCCTCTGCATGGGTCCAGTGCGACCGCCCCAGGCACATGGGACTTGGCACTGGACATGAAGCTACCACCAACATGTGTGCTTCAGAAAACAGGGGCACACCTGGGTAGATGGTTTGGGTAAGGAGGGAGGGTGGAAAGTGCCCAGTGAATCCAGCTTTTGTCCCTTACCCCCACTTTGTATGTGGGATGATCAGAAACACTACCTACGTGTGTCAGGAAGGTGTCAGCACCAAAGCACAAAACAAAATGACCACTCACCAGAGCATTTCTACAAGACGTTTGACCGAAGGAAAACACAGGCTGAACATCAGGAGAAATTTCCTGAGGCTACAACGCATTAAATTGTGGGATCACCTCCCGAGAGGAGCAGTGGGAACCATGAAAACCAGCCACTTAACAGCACCGTAAAACATCCCGTTGGTGCCAACCTGATTCCGGTTCAAGGGAGCTGCACTGAATCATCTACCATGCCTTTTCCAACTCTCGCTCCTAAAAATCAGACCCAAAAAGTACAAAGAAAGAAGGACAAACAGTGATGTCAATTTGCTAAAAAATACAACCTTTTTTTACATTATTGTATGCCATAAAACCCTTGTGCTCACACTGTATACTTAATCTTGATATTCCAATGCCATCCACAAAAAAAAATTCAGGCTTAACCCTCACAGTTTATATTGTCACTATAAATGCTGGTAAAAAAATATTGTACAGTTGGGTGCAGTTTATTCTTTATATTTTAATGGCTATAGCAAAACTCCGTTGCTAACTAGTAAAAAAAAAATTAAAAAAATAAAAAGTTGAATGTGTTTTACAGCTATGTCGTCATGGGAAAGCTGTATTTCAAAGTGAGGGCATCAACAGCAGTGAAATGGGACATTTTTAAACATTTTAAACATTTTTAATGGGACATTAAAAAAAACCACTTCACCAAAATCTCTTTGCCAGTATTTTAACTAATAGGGTTGCAGTGTATAAAGGAAGGGTTCTGACGCCTGCACAGGCCACCCAATACTGAGCCGCTGCTCAAGTGTCTTGAACTCTAAGTGTAAATGGAAAAAACATCTAAAATTAAGCGTTTCTCCTGGAGGAACAAATTGCTGATAAAGCAAATCTTCCCATAGGACAAGCACACCTGCTGGAAGGTAGAGAGACATTTTTATGTGTGGGATTTTAACTTGAGATAAAATACTTTTCACGGGCAGTCATATGGAAGACAGCTGGCCAAAAATAATAATAAAGGAATTCGTGTCCCTTGGGAAATTCTGAGGTTTCAAAAAATATGATTTTTGACCTAAGCTGGGAGAAAAAGTTTAGCTCACTGATTTTTTTTTTAATTTAATGACATATTCCCAAATAAAAATAGTATATTTCTTTTCACTTTACCACGTTGACATTTCTTTTCTTTTATTATTACATAATTCTAGAAGTCCAAACCATCCATTACACCATGCTGTTACGTTTCCTTATACCATACATTACATCAACAGGCATAATCTCCACCCTTTTTTAAGATCCCTATTAAGCCAGCTAAGTTTCTCCATGAAACTGAATATCAGGAACAACAAGGATCCCTGCCTCAAGCTGGAGGGACGATGGGTTTTGAAGACTATTTTTCAAATGTGCTTTCTGAATACAAAAAAAAACAAAAAACAAACAAACAAACAAAAGTTCAGATGGACAGAAGAGGCTAGAGCAGCCAGGAATAAGAGAAGCGCCCAGCACTATCCGAACAAGCCCAGGTCTGGTGGGTTGACCCTGGCTGGAAACCAGGTGCCACCGCTCTAGCACTCCCCACCTCCATGGAACACGGAAGAGAGAATATAATGAAAGTCTTGTGGGTAGAGATAAGGACAGGGAGATCATTCACCAACTACCGTCACGGTCAAAACACACTCAGTTTGGGAAAAGTAATTTATTTGCCAATCAAATCAGGGTAGAGTAATGACAAATAAAACAAGTCTTAAAACACCTTGCCCCCTGCCCTCTCTTCTTCCTGGGCTTAACTTTACTCCCAATTTCTCTACCTCCTCCCCCACAGCATCACAGGAGGGACAGGGAATGGGGGTTGTGGTCAGTTCATCACCCGTTGTCTCTGCTACTCCCTTCCTTCTCAGGGGGACGGCTCCTCAGACTTTTCCCCTGCTCCAGCATGGGGTCCCTCCCACAGGAGACAGTCCTCCACAAACTTCTCCAACACAAGTCCTTCCCATGAGCTGCAGTTCTTCACAAATTGCTCGGGTGTGGATCCCTCCCACGGGGTGCAGTCCTCCAGGAACAGACTGCTCCAGCAAGGGTCCCCCACGGGGTCACAAGTCCTGCCAGCAAACCTGCTCCCGCGTGGGCTCCTCTCTCCGTGGGCCCACAGGTCCTGCACAGGCTTCCCACGGGGTCACAGCCTCCTTTGAGCATCCACGCTCTGGGGTGGGGTCCTCCCTGGGCTGCAGATGGAGATCTGCTCCATCACGGGCCTCCCTGGGCTGCCGGTGGAGATCTGCTCCACCACGGACCTCCCCGGGCTGCCGGGCACAGCCTGCCCCACCATGGGCTTCACCACGGGCTGCAGGGGAATCTCACCCTCCTCCTTCACTGACCTTGCTGTCTGCAGAGCTGTTGCTCTCACATTCTCACTCCTCTCTCCAGCTGCAGTTGCTGTCATGCAGCAACTTCTCCCCCTTCTTTAATACATCACCCCAGAGGCGCTACCGCCATCGCTGATGGGCTCGGCCTTGGCCAGCAGCGGGTCTGTCTCGGAGCCGGCTGGTGTTGGCTCCATCAGACATGGGGAAGCTTCCAGCAGCTCCTCACAGAAGCCGCCCCTGTAGCCCCCCCGGTACCATAACCCTGCCACGCAAACACAATATACCAGGTAACACGGTTATTGAAAAAAACTGAACTAGCCCTTGGGCTGATGGCTGGCAGAAAAATGGCCTGGCACAAGCCCATCATCACTGATGGTTTGATTCTTGCTGTGGGTAGGGAAGCAAAACTCCACAAAAGAAAAATATTGTGCCCAGAGAGCACCTGGCTCCACCTCAGCTCAGGAGACCCCATGTTTTTGGCTGAGCACTTGGACCAAAAGGGGTATAAATGTATAACATGGGAGTAAAACAATACTGTCAGAAGGAGATGAGAAAAAAAAACATATAAACATTTTGGCTAATTTCTCAGCAAAAGCTTGGATAATGTTGATACATCCTAGGAAGTGTTTCTAGTTACTCTAATCAGCATTTTCTTGTAGAAAACTAGTCTGCTGGAAAAAAATTGACCCGCTCTACCGTGGAGAATCTCTTATGTTCATTATTTATTTGGACTCCACTGTGATGCTCAGCACTATGCAAAACTTCCTGGATCCAAAAATCATCTGAACTGCCCTGTAGAAACTAATTACCTGGCTACCACTAGCCACTGCCACTCCAAGTGTCCAGAGGCCAGATCTTTAGAGTATTTCCTAAATTCCAGGCCAAAGCATCTCCTTTCACCAAACTTCAGGTCTTGCTTCTCTCTCCAGAAATATGCTCCTCCAAAGAACAGGTAAATTCACCAGGAGGGAGGCGTGTAAGGGGTTACTCCCTGGTGTGAGGGGCTGAGTGTCAGACCCTTGCTCTCACATACCTTCTGTTATACTGCTTTAATTTCCCCATCGTCTTCCCTTCTGTTTATTCTATTTTCTGCCTCTTTGTTTTTCCTCTCCAGTGTTTGGAGACCCTCTTTCCTTTTCCAGCCTCTCTCTTCCTCCCATCGTTTCCCCCAGCCTGCTCCTTCCTTCCTTTCTTTCTTCTTTCCTTCCTTCTCAGCTCTCTCCCTGGAGTTTCTATTCTCTCTTCCCTCCTCCCTCTCTTCCATCAGGACTTCCCCTTCTGCTACCAGAGGCACCTAGTCTGCCTGGGGTAGGGAGGAGAATGATGTGCCACATCCAGACAAGCCTGAGACACAGACTTCCCACTTGCCTAGGGACCAGTTGCAGCTCCTGCATCTTCTCCTGCTCTCAGTCCACAGGTGCCAGCTGTGTGGATTGCTGTGAAGGGGTCCTTGCCCAGACATCAGCTTTGTTACAGCCCTGAAGTGGCTGAGCTTTGAAATATCAAAATTCCTTTCACCTCCCCAAATATTGTCACTTATGTTGGCTGCCATCAAAAAGCACAGCTGAGACCACTGAAATTCATCACACCTGTGACCTACGCTGGAGGTAGAGACAGCTGCTTCAGCTGAAGAGGCCAGTGTAGTAATGTGCTACCTTATCTCTAGTGCCACTGACTTCAGTCTATTTAATTTTCCTTTTGATTTTAATATAGATTTATTGAAAACAACAGTTATCAAAACAAACTGCACTGGCAAATTGGTGTTCGTCTGTAGCTGTACAAGCACCTATAAAGCTGCCAGCGTATGAAATAAATGGTGCTATATGGGAGGTCAGTTATTGCAATAGAAGTTCCCCAAGGATTTGCACTGGGCAGTTTAATATTTTTCTTATTACCCTCTTTTCTTTCCTACTATTTATGCCTCTCTGTTTAAATTTAAAACATACAGCCATCTGCCAAGACAATCCTCTCTGATAAAATCATCTCTGGTAAACCTTTTCATGAGTGGGCTTCCCTCAGAGTACTGGCAAATACTGACGTGTCCCATTCAAAAGGCAGGCAAGCAGGGACAGGGAGGTGAAGTTTTCTTCCCAAAAGGCTTCACCACTTAGTCCAGCTCTTTTTTTCCTCCTGCTTTTGAAAGGGTTTGTCCTTACCTCATGCTCCTTGAAAAAACCCCACTGATTAAAACCCTTTTTCTTGCCACATTATTTAACCTCCATTCAAATTCTGTAACAGTATCCTACCTTACACAAATCGTACCTGGTATCTGTGGGCTCCTCCCTACACACAGTTCTAAAAAAATCAAATCCAATCATAGTCTAAACCCGTTCATCAGAAGAGATAAAAGGGTTTCTGTACCGATCTCCACATCAGGAGAACACAAATCAAATAACATAACTGTCAAATAAGGAGACGAGGTGTTTAAATGCCTATAGAAATAGGAACTCTAATTACAGAAACATCTATAATGTAACTAATATTATTTACATTAGAGCGATGCTAATCCAGATGAGGGTTAATGTCCCTGCTCCTAAAACATTACAGTTTAAATAGACAAGAGACAGTGAGAGGATGGAGGGGAGCATCAGCATGCTCATGCCTGCTGGAAGATGAGGGATGGAGGCAAACTCCTCATGACAGAAGAGGAGAGAATGAAAGCAAGCCAAAATGTGCAGTAATGAAGATGAGTTTAGATCCAGGCAGGGAGAGCAAGTGACTTGCTCAGCTTCACACAAGCTGCCTGGGGAGGCGGTGAAAATGGCAAGAAGCTGTTGATGGCTTAAATGAGTCTCTTACTCACAAAAAACATTACTCGGCGGTGGGCAGTGCTTGGATCTCACTGAGTCACAGGCAGTCTTGCGCTGCGCTCTGCAAACATCCAGTTCACTGGGAATGAGCTCCTCCTGCCATTTCTTAAAGCCAGGCTGGTAGGTTCTCAGACCAGGCTGCTCCAAGGAGATCTTTGTCTCCATGTGAGAGGCACCAGTCACTGTTTTGGAGCTCCAGGGAAGAAAGCACCTTGCTTTGGTTGACAGAGAAAGGGTCGAGCTGATGGAGAGCAAGCAAAGCTCCCCACCCTCTGGACCGATGCACTGCTCAGCCCGTCAACATGTAGACAACCCACCCCATGCTCAGAATTGAACCTTCTGGCCTTGGAGTCTGCTCTCTGGAGGACCTCACCCAGCTTCCCCAGGCCAAAAGCCCCCTGCTTTTTCTACATCAGTACAAACTGGGGGCAAAACATTAATGCAAGTGCTTTGCCCTTTATCCACTGTGGTCTACAGCTTCTGGCAGCTGTTTACCAACTTTACAGAGTACTAATGAGAGGACATACTCTCCTTCTCCTCCATCGTGCCACTTCCCACTTTCTTCTCAGTGCAAAAGCTCAACATTTGCAGATACTAATCCTTTAGAAACCACTTGAGATCCTTCCTGTCTGGCCAAGCTATGCCAATACAACCTGGGCTTGGGTATGACCTGGTTAGACCATATTCTATTTGATGTGAATTGCTGAAGTGGAGACAGAAAGAGCAAGTATAACCCTTTATAGATAAAGCTATTGCAATATTGAATATAGCTCTGATCTCTTCTTAAGGGATCTCGAATATTTCTCATCCCCTTCAGAAACTTTCTGTAAAGAATAACAGTCTCACACAGCTAACATGAGGTGAAAATATTCTGCATTTGAAGGGAAAGGATCCACAGAATTTGGCACTGGACCCAGAAGATTTTCCAAGGCTCTAGTAAGAGTTCAGCACAAAAGGGAAAGCCAGCAGGCGAGAAGCAGAGCATTAACAAGTCTGAATGACACGTGCAGCCAGATTGTCTGCTTCGCTGACAATTGATGCCATCCCCATTACCGGGAAAATATTGTAAGCATGCTTCCATAGCGCTCTGCAGCTTATTGCTACAGATACCCAGTGTTTCTTGTCATGGCTTATGGCTTTTGTGAGCTGGTGTAAAATGGCTTGCTGTTCCCAGGCCTGAGTTTACTGGTGGAGACAGCCGATGCACAGCCAGAGTGTGCCTCTCCAAGCATCTTGTATGCTTTGGGGTTCTGCAAGGTAGCAACTGTATTACAAATACTCCTCTGGCACAGCTAAAGAGATAGTTTTCACTTCAGAAGCTCACTGTTAAGTCTCATTGTTGAGGATCAAATATAGGACAAGGGAGAGGTAGTCCCACGAAAAAAATCTTCTGAATTTGTGCAAGGAGAGTGCAAGGATCTCCGCAGATGCTCCTCTAAATGGGACCACTGGGGAGCCCAAGACTGAGGTATTTGAGTTAGACAATTTGTTCTGACCAACTCAGCAGCACTGGAAGAGGAGTAAGTGGGAAGGCCAAGGGGCAGCAGCCCCTGGGCAGTGGAAGGGTGCAGGTGAGCACCCACAGCAACCTTGGGACAGGCAGTGGAGGGCTGAAGGACCGGATCCCATCAGGCAGGGACCACGGGCCATTCTCTCAAGTAAGGCTCTGCTACAAAAACCATTGAGAAACAGAGTACTAGAGCATTCCCCTTGTTTCTGATAATATTCCCTTCTCATGCTCGCTCTCCATTTCTTTTTCTTCTGCTCCTGAAACATCTCATAAGGAAAGACAAGCAGTTTACCTCTCCTGGCAGTGGAGATGTGACACAAGCATGTGGTTTCACATCTTCACATCCCTCTTAAATCCTTCACCTACAGTCAAAAGTACCATGCAAAGAAAACATCTGTGGTGGGTACGCAGAGCAGGGGATGGGGGGAGAGCAAGGAACAAGAAGCATTGGAGGCTGAGGCAGAGCATCACTGTGAATCATAGCAATTTCCTCTGATCCTGTTTTATCATTGGGGGTGGGAATGTAAAAGATGCAGAACCTGTGTGAACAAGGTCAAATTAAATCACATTTCCAGGCTGGGGAAATTACTTTTGCCTGCAGCAACAGAGGTGCACAACAGGAATGAAGGAGGGGAGGCTCATGCCACCAGGCATGCTGTATCCAGCTAATGCAAGACAGAGGGAATTTATAATTAGCCCACTGAAATATATCCCTGCCGGATTTCAGTGAAGGGGGGATCATGCCAATTGAACATATGAGAGAAAGACCAACTGAGATCTGATTTCAAACCTATTTCTCCTTATGGAAGGCTACTCATCCTTATCTCAATTGACTTGTGTTTCTGTCTAATGAGATGACAGTACTCAACAGAGTCAACTACCCACACGCTCTGAAGACATAAGAGAGAGACCCTGAGCATCTCCAGGACAATTCAAACCTGACTCAGCTTCAAGAACATCAATGGGAGAAAGACTCAGATGCTACTAAAGCTCAAGATTTCCTACAAGAGCACACAAATTGTCAGGTATATTTATCATCTCTTGGTCAAAGCCTACAACTGTTTCTCACTGGTACAGCCTTAAGGCAGGGAGAACGATGCTGTGCACAGGTGGCTTGATGGACAGATGGAAGGATGGATGGAAGGGAGTCTCCTGGAAACCAGCCTAAGGGCATAAGACTGGAAGTAGTGACCTTTCACATACTTCACTTAAAACAGGGAGAAATTAATACAGACTCCCATGCAGCCTCAGTAGCTATGCATGATGTATTGCAGGCATGTGGGAATCGGTGTGTCTGCCTTAGCTAACTCGTTGTCTCAGTGATAACAAAGGAAAATGTGTGAGATGGTGTGTGCAGGTGATGGCTCTCAACTCTGAAGTGCTGAATTTGAGGTGGTGTCATTGAATTTTTGAATCCCGAGTATCCCTCATTCCTTTCAAATTTGACTAGAGTCTGTCATGGTTTAAACCCAGCCAGCAGTCAAGCACCATGCGGCCACTCGCTCATCCTCCCTCACCTCGGGGAATGGGGGAGAGAATTGGAAGGTTAAAGGAGACTAGTAGGTTGAGATAAATACAATGTAATACTTGAAATAATGGAAAATTAAAATAATAATGATAATAACAATAATAGTAATAATAGAAAATACAAATGAGTAATGCAGAATGTGGTTGCTCACCACCTGCTGACCGATGTTCAGCCCATTCCCAGCCAGAGATCCCAGAGAACAGAGAATCCTGAAATCCCAATCCCAGAAGCAAGAGCAAGCTTCCTGGTCAACCCTCATCTATATACTGAGCATGATGCTGTATGATATGGAATACTCCATTGGCAAATTTGGGTCTGTTGCTCTGGCTACTCTCCATCCCAGCTTCTTGTGTACCTGTGCAGTGGCAGGACATGGAAAGTTGAAAAGTCCTTAATTTCTTAGCAACAACTAAAAACATCAGTGCATTATCAACATTATTCTCATATCAAATCCCATACTGAATCCAAAACACAGCACTATTCTAGCTCCTAAGAGGAAGAAATTAGCTCTATCCCAGCCAAAACCAGAGTGAAAACCACAGGAGTCTGGAGATGGACCGGGCCTAGAGCTCACCTAATCCATGTCTTGTCCCTGCTGGTATGGTCACTGCCAGAAACTTTGCAAGGGGAAACTACGCTGGCAGGACAACCCATTCCCTGGGCCAGTTTCCTCTTCAAGCCAGCTATTGGTCCAACCTGTAGCATAAAGGTTTATGCCCCTTCAAAGGTTTATTGGTTTTATTTGCTCTTAAAAATTCAAGCTATACTTGCTACTTGAACCATTTTGTGAATTCCAGTAAATTCTGCCTTATTGATCCCTTGGAGGGGTTGAGGTCCGCAAAAAAACTGCAGGTGCAATGAGATGTTCCTCCAACAATTGAGTCAGGCATCTGAAGGGTTGTGAGATGTGGGGCACTGGGACTGGATAATGGGATATGGGGCATTGGGACTGGATGTCAGGAAAAGCTATCTAAAGATAAAGCTGGGCCAAGGTAAAGAAATTTTGAGTGTATCAGTTTTTGAGCAGGCTCGTGTCTGAGAGAAAGCTAGCTTGTTGCACATATTTGCCTGCTTTAAATAATTTACTCCTAGAGTAATGTGAGCTGGATTAAAGGACAAGAGAGGAGCAAGAAAAAGGACTGGGAAATGCAGGTGAGAAATGACTGGTGAAAAAAACTGGTAGAAAGAAGACGTGCATTTCTTGGAGGAAGATGGGTAATTTCCCAGGAGGGAAATAGTGAGAACTAGTCACAAAGTCCTGGAAATCAGCAACAGGAGTCTATCTCAGTATGAAACCAAAAATTTTCCAAAGTTATGAGCAGAAATTGTGAAAATGGTCTCTGAAACCAGGTCTGGCAACTGAACTGGGGAAGAGCTGGAGCTCTGGAGCACATCCCTCCTTCAGAAAGGGAGGGGAGGATCCCAAGGAAGAGCAAGGCTCCGTTGGGTCCGTAGCAGCACCTTTCCTCCTGCAAGTACCCCGATGGGTACGTCAGAGACCGAAATCTCTGCAGAGGCACCAGAAGTGCTGGGGCAGAGCAGAAGGCAGGCTAGGCATGCTGCTGGGCGCTCACGCGCAGCGTGGCAGCAGCAGGGACAAGCTGTCCTTGTGCCGTGACTCTGCTGGGGACACAATGCTGTGGGACCAGGATAGCGGGGTTCAGCGTGGAAGTCCTTGGCCTGACCCAAATCTCCAGGGAGGGACTGATTAGGCAGAAATTCCCAATTCCCTGCCCTGCTGCAGGAGTGATTTGCTTCACTGGGAAGGAGGTTTTGCAAAGGGTCTTCTGCAGAGGGCAGAGGGAATGGAGAGGGTAAAAGACATTTCACTCTTCTCTCATCTGAACAGAGGCTGGTTTGTTATTTCAGCCTGGATTTCCCCCTTCAGATTTAACCTCCAACTCCTATTAAACAAAAAGAGCAGTCTAGGGAAAGAAACTATTTATTTATTTAGTTATTATTATTTTTTCTAGGGAGGAATACCATCCTGTTGGCATAACAACGGTGCTGTGGGCCACCATAAACACTGGATCATTAGCACCAATGCACTGGGCTATTATGTAGGCTTGGCCATCAGCGCGGCTAAGGTGTGTGGGTTTATGGTGCAATCCCATTCCTATCACAGCATGGGAATTATCACGGCAGTCACAGTAGTGAGCACTACAGCTGATGCAGAGGTCCAGCCTTATGCAGGACTAACTGCACTGGCATAAAGCATTTTTCTTTGAAAGAAGACAGTCATAAAGCATAGGTTTGTCTTAGTTCACCTATGGCATGTGAGCTGGCTAATACCTAATGCAGTTCCTGGGCTGGACCACAAATATCATAATACTCAGCACTTTGGGCTCCTAAACAAAGTCCCTCTGTGTTACGTAGTATCATGAGAACATGCACATGCGTTTGAGGCACAGGTGTATTTTCTCCTAAGAACAGCTAGTTCCTATTACCACAGATGTGTGGGGTGCTCATCATGGCTCTGAATTAGATCCGCAACCTGTATGTTCTTGGGAAAGAGCAACTTGTCTTTCTTTTTACTGTAAAGACCCATTTCAGCTTATATATCTGTAGCAGATATTAATAACAATCATGCTGCACTTGGCTGCTGCAAACTCTGACTGATGAGAGCAGTCCTAACTCGCACAAGTTTCCAATCGATTTTATCTCATGTTAGGCTCTAACTAATCACACTAGAGAGCTGCCTTAAAAGCTTACTAGATCTGTCCTGCTCAGGTTTGCTTGCCTGGCTAAAAGGGAAGGTGGAGGCTGTTTCCAGTCCCCTGATGAACTGGGGTTCCCCACTGAACTGGGGAGCCCCATGTCTCAGGTAGGTGCAGCCCTGTGCCCCTCCAGACTGTGGAGGTAGTGCTGCCCCTGCACCAGGCTGTGCAGCCTGTTTGGGCCCCAAAAGCAAAGACAGCATGTTCCTTGAGGTGCAGTCACAGCAAACACAAAGAAATAAGTAAGAAGAGCAAAGTGCTGCTGACCCTGTGCACTTTCCATGGGCCAAAGCAGGAGCCACCGCTCTGAGCTGCTCTTGGACATGGCTCCAGCTTTCCCCGGGTGCTGAGGCACAGTTCAATAGCTTTTCCTCAGTTTTACTTGATCCCATTAATGACAAAAATGACAAACACATATGCTTTGCCTTTATAGCTATTTCACGCTTTGACATGATCTGGGGCAAGTTACCTATGCTGTCAGCGTGATGGATGGTGCACAGAAGGGGGGTTGGACAGGTGTAGCTCTTGTCACAGGGAAATATTTTTCCACACCATTAGCCTGTGGAACTCATAGCAACAGGATATTGCTCGGAGAGGGATTCAGAAAAACCCTGAAATAAGAGTGGATGTTTATACAGAAAACAAGTATCCAGTGCTGTAACAGCAAAGGTTAGAAATAATCGATAGAAAAGGATGTTGCATGCTGCACGTGCTTAAATCACACAACTTCAGCTATAGGAGTTTTGGAGAGAACTTTCCTCAGAAGCAGAGTCCCAGAATTGCCTCATTTAGGGCTCCAGACATCTTACCCTAAGCACGTGGGTCAGGCCTCAGCTTTGGAAATGGTAATATGGCTGATGTTCACTTGTGAGCAGTGTTCCTGAAACGGTTGATATAGTTACTTGTCAGCTGTCTGCCATCCAGTCTGCAACCTCCTTTTTGGAGAAGGAATTTTCCAAGGGGAAGGTCATATAGGAAATAATACTATAAGGCAGTGGTTTATAAAGAACACCTAGCACTCATTTGCAAAATCCTGGGCATGGTCTCCACTCCTGCTGTCGAGATTTGGTGATGAGAAAGATTTAAAAGTAAAGTGGCATCTTGCAGCATGCCCTGGAAAGCAGAACCAGGAGGTTCTCCTTGCTCTCCTGTGTTACTCTACAGATTTTGGAAGAGGTCTAGGTAATGGTGATGATGAAAAAGGGATATGTGTGTCTGTTGGCCATAGAAAATTTTTCTAGGCTGAAGGAAATTTTCTCGCTACTAGTCCTATGAGTCAACAAGTCATTTAAAAAACTCTTTTCTCATTCTGGGAGGACTAGTCACTGAGTGTACACCAGCTCTAAATTTCAAACTTCTGGCAGATAACGTGATTTCAAACCTGCCCCTGCCAGATTCTTCCTTTGCAGGAGAGAGAGGACTGGCAGAGGGCAGTCACAGATGTCTCAGAAGACGAAGACATCCCGTATTAGCTCTCCTGAGCTATGGGACAATCCTTACCTCAATCACTAGAGTGAAGCCCAGTTCAGATGCTAAGACCAGAATAATTCTCCTGAACCCATAGGTCAATCTTCATCTCAGATGTTCTTGCTAACAGCATCAGAGAGCGAGACGTGGCTGGCTGCAGAGGCTTCAATCTCCTGTCCTCCTGCAGTGTGGCCACCAGCTTATTGATGTTTAAACCAGGGGGACGAAAACCAGGGGACGAAAACGTTTGGGTGGTGGGGACTACGGCCACTGGCAGCTCTTCCCAGCATCTTCTCCCAGGAGGGGACGAGTGGTCCTCCTGCCAGGCTGAGGGCAGGGTGGTGGTGGCACGCTGCTGAGACACACTGGCTGTAGCCAGCAGAGGGCATGGAGCTTACACACGCCAGCCAGCCACCCATGCTTCGCTGGGAGCCACTGCCATGCTGCAGCCTCATCGTCGCAAAAAGTTTAGTTTTATTTCATTCATTCATTGTTTTGCTCGTCTCCCCTCCTCCACCCATACCGCAGAGGAAAGGATGGAAGGGATGGCTTGGGTCTAGCGGAGGTGACGGTGCCAGTGACTCCAGGTCGTGGTCCCATACCTGCAGAATTCCCACACTTTTTCCGGGTGTCGCTTTTTGGGGGACCCACAGCATCACGGCAGGGCAGTTAAATGCAGCGCACTGCCATGGCATCCCCATGTGCTGCTGGTCCGCAGGAGATACAGTTTTGCCCCATGCCTTCTGTAGTTGCTGCTACAATTTATCATATTTCTCAATTTTATTTTATAAAATACAGCAAGGGGATATAATGACGAGTGAGGGGTCTCTTGTTTTAAGAATTGTATGTTGGTATTGTAAGAATTCATCAGGCTTACAGTCAGAGGACTATTCTTGATGGAATTTACACATACCCTTGACTTTATGTGTTATTGGTAATCCTATTGAAATCTGTACGCATAAAGTTAAGTGCATCTAATCAACTCTGTAGGTTCAGGATTGTATATATTAATTCAATTTAGACTTCAGTATTTAGAACAGAATTTACAATGTGAAGGTACAGCACAGTGATAGCCCATAACAATCTCAAACTTTGTTTTACTATGAAGCGCAAAACAAAAAAAAAAAAACAAAAACAAAAAAAAGAAATCGAGGTGTCCCCTATTAGTCTTAGAGATGAGCAATACCCGCAAAGTTAAATCAGATGTTCAAAGTTATTTTAGGGTCCAAATTATCGGTGTAGAATATATTTCAGTGGAAATTTTTCCTATGGGCCTCTGTGCATATCACAGCTCCATAGTGGTACAGGAGTCCATGTTTATGGATCCATTTTCAGGATCAAAACCCTCATTAGTAATACAGATTAATGATAATTACAAATATAAATAACTTGAGTGTATCTTCTCATTTTCCTCTGAAGACATTGCTCACAGAAGCCAGCTAAATGCTAGACTTGTTCCCTGAATCCAAACTGTATTAAGTTCTTGTGTAACGGTGCAGTAACATAAAGTTAAATAAAGCTGCATAATTTTTTTTCAAGCCTCAAAATATGGAGCTTGATTCTCAGCTAGCATAAATTGGACACCAGCACAGGATTGAGATCCCTTTTTCCATGCTAAGGAACTGAAAAAGTAAAAGAAATAAATTGCTTTTTGACTAAGAACAAAAGAAAGAAGTTTGAATCTGGGGGGATTGTTTTTCATGATGTTGTAAGTCCTGAAAATACGGCTTTATGAGAAAAGCACTTTTTAAACCAGAATTGTGTAATTGTGACTATGAAGCTGGAGCAGAATTGGGCTGTGCCAGTTCACAGGCTGAATGTTTTCCCCAAGATCCCTGGGAGATAAGAGCTGTTTTTTAATGTGGCTTCCTGAAGTGTGTCAAAACTCTGATGTTATTTAAAATCTGGCTCATCTATACAAACCTACAGAATATTTACCAAAGTCCTCGGCTGGTTGGTCCTGTCTGTGTGGAGCATGCTGCAGGATGAGTGCCCTGGAAATGCGTGTGGTGCCAATTAATTCAGTGTCCCCGCACAAATCAGCAGGACTCGCATGTTGGGGCATGTCTGTGTGCGCAGCTGGGGAGGGGGGCAGCTATTTCCAAGTAGGTGTTAGAAATACCCAACCCTAAAAAATCATAACTTGGGTGAATCGAGGGGTAACTGCAAGATGTTATTAATGAGCCGAATATATTCACGGTAATGTTTACTCACAACTGTGTGAGATTTTTACCTGGAATATCTAAATGCCAGTTTTTACACGAAGCAGAAAAGGAGCTCAGGAATCTGAGCCCACATTTGCTGTCGTGCCACAACTGATCCACAGCAGAAGGCAGCGCTTGCTGCCTGCCCTGCCAGCCTCCTCACTCCTGCACAGTGTGCAGGAAAGCAGCAGTGGAGCAGATGCCTGAGAGGGAATCCTGCTCTTTTGGTTGGGGATCATCAGCCTCTGTAGGGCTGAGCTGCAGGTCAGCGCAGGGAACAGAGCTGCTGATGGTTACAGAAAGTTCATAAATCTCCTTCATCCAGGTTCTTTCCTGAGTTGAGGAGCTTGAAATGCCACATCATTTTATTTTGAAATTTAAGTGTGAAAATAAGAAAGCCTTTTCCGGCGGGGCTACATTTTCTACCGTTTCCAAAGATTTTACCATTCACGAGGCATGCAAGCACTGTGACTGCGTAAGACCTGTCTCTGAAGAAAGGATGGGTGAGCTTCAGCCCAGCAGAGAAGCAAACCATTGTGGTCTGCACAATGCACCCAGCTGAGGCCTGGGGCCATGTCTCTTTCTGTGCCTGTGGACACTTTTCTAAGGGTTGGAGCATTCAGGGATCCCACGGAGTAACAGGCAAAACCAGCCCATATACTTTAGTGATGAGTCACTGATTACACAGAAGTTGTTAGATGACATAAGCATGTAATCCCTCTTTCTCTCTCACACACACATAGGATATAGCCCAAGCGGTTGATGATGCTGATGGAGAGGATTTATTTTTTCAGTTTATGTTGTATAGCATGGTCATATTTTGAGAATGCCAGTGCAGAGTTAGATAAGAGCCAAAAAATGCTGCCCGTGCTCTGTTTTTAAGAACAACCTGAAATTATTTAGCAGTTGGAGAAAACTGCAAAACAGTTCCCCCCTGAGTGGACTAAACAAGTCCCTCTGAACAATCCCTGGCGTAATTCACAAGAAACAACGAGACAAGTGTTTCACCTGAGCCCCCAACACAAGCCGGCTCTTCCATTTCCTACAACCCGCAGATTTTACTTGGGACAATCCTGGGGCCGGACTCGCCTGCAGCCGAGGTGGAGCGCGTGTGCGGGACGTGCATCCAGGAAACATTAAAACAGCGATGTGCGTGCCGTGCGTGCGTGCTGCGGTTGGGGAAACATGGGGAGCACGAAGTCCCGAATTTACTCCCTGGCTCTGCTGCAGCTGTCCGAAGTGAATTTGGGGATGTTGTTAGATCTGCCCATCCCTGGGCACCCCTGAGTGCCAGGAGACGCAGCAGGGTGTGCGGGGGAAGGCTGCGTGCCCGTGGGCATCCGGAGGGGTACCGGGGTGCCCCGGGGGGGGGGGGGGGAAGCCGCTGCCAGACGACCCCGCGGCATCCTGCTGCAATTTGGGAGGGAGCTGCACGGTGGAAAATATGACCAGTGCCAGGAAGGAACGGCGGGTGGGCGACGCCGGCGTGGAGGGGCTGGGGGAGAAACGGCGGCTCTGAGAGGGGAGCAGCCCCCCGACTCCCCGTTTGGGCAACTCCGGGGGGTCGTGCCTGGCGGCCGGCCGGCGGGTGGGCGCCCGGTCCTGGACTGCATTTCCCATACTGCCCGAGTGCCCTAATGTATGCAGTGCTCAGCCCGGCTCCGTGTGCGAGTGTGTGTGTGTGTGTGTGTGCGTGTGCGTGTGCGTGTGTGTGTGTGTGTGTAGCCGGGAGTCCCTCGGAGAGTGGAGGCTCATTCACTGATGAGAGCCGGCACTGAGAGGCAGCACTGCTCCTTCCCTCGCACCCCCGGCGCCTCCCGCCCTGCTACATGCGAGCCGCGGGCGCGGAGCGGGGCCAGCACGCCCGGGACTCCCCTGCTCCCCGCCAGCTCCGCGCAGCGCCCGCCGGCAGCCGCACCGTGAGTACCGGCCACCGGGGCCGCCCGGCCACACGCAAACTTTGCAGGGCAAGTTTCTCCCCCCCCACCCCCCCCCCCCCACTCCACACACCCTCTCCGCCTTCCTCCTACCACCTCCACCCCAACCCCCCCCGTGCCCTTTCCCCTCTTCTCCCTCCCCAGCTCCGGGGAAGCCGGGCGGCTCGGCGGCGGCGGGCAGCCGGGAGGGCCGGGTGGGTGGGGATCGGCATGGTAATGCCGAGGGGAAAGGCAGATAAAAGGGCCCCCCCACCCCCCACCCCCCCTCCCGAGCTGCTCGGATCCTCCCCCCGCCCCGGTGTCTTTCTGGGGGGGACCGGTTGCCACCGGGGGATCAGGTGCCGGGGACCGCCGCGACAGCCCGGCTGGGGACGGCGCACGGCGGGGGGGACCCGGCCGGACCCGGAGACCGGCACACATCCCTCGCTCCGAAATAGATACTATTTTTTTTTAAACTCATTTTTACCACCACCCCCTCTCCCCCCCCCCCCCCCTCCCTATTTTTTTGGTGGGGCAAGCCGGGGAGTTATTTCCTCGCTTCCCACCGCGGCGCCCAGGACCTCGCTCTCCGCACGGTCGATCTGGGCAGCGACAATTTCAGTTCCCAGCGGCTGCAAAACAAAAACTTTTTTCTAAGGAAATAAGCAGATCCGCGCACCCACCCACCCAGGGGTTTGGTGTTGTGTTTGGGTTTGTTTTGTTTGGGTTTGGTTTTTTTGTTTGGTTTTTTTTTTTTTTTTTCCAAATACACAAACTAAGGCTTTTATTTTGCAATAAAAGTATCTGCAAAAAGAAAAAAAAAAAAACACCGCCAGGGTTTCCGTGCGCTCAAGAAACACTGAACAGCCAGTAATTTTATTCACTCCGAAGCTTTCATTTTTGCAATCGTGCAGTCCCCGTGTGAACTTTAGTTTAAAGCCGTACCAAAAATGCGCGATCCCCGCTCGAAGACCGATTTTTTTTTTTTTTTTTTTTTTTTAAACGCACGTTGTTAAGTCGCCACTTAGCTTAATTTTGGACAAGACTGAAGTTTGTCCAACGTCCTCGCCCCTCCTCGGGTCCTTCATCCCTAAAAGATTGCCGCCCTTACCCCCGACTGCTTTCAGGTAGGAACCAAACGCCTGGATCTCACATGCGGTGTTGTTCTGGTTTTATTATTGCAGACAAAACAGTGGTAGAGAGGCGGTTTAAATTGTCAGCGTTATTCAACGAATGAGCTAAAATTACTCCACATGTGAATTGCATAGCTTGGAAAGCCAGAAGAGGTGAAAGGAATTATCCCTGTTTTCGCTTTAGGTCCTTTAGAAAACTTTCTGGATCATCCAGCGATGCGATCGAGAAATCGCAGGATTTTCTTTCTTTTAACCAACAACCCCAGCTCTAGACCAGGGAAGTCTGTAAATAGGTTGGAAGCATGGAAAATAATTCTTCACCTTCAGATCTAAATACATAAAAACCATCTGTTTGACCACAATGAAATCATTAGGAACTGTCTACTTAAAGAGTTGTATTGAATGCTTATCCTTCCACACAGGAAATGTGTATGGTAAGTGATTGTTGCAATAAATCCAAACAACTCTAGTCATCTTCGCGTTTGATGATCTTTGTGACTTGGGGTTCAAGGAGGAGGAAGAAGTGGGGGGGCGGGGGGGAGTGGGGGGGAGGAAGGCGACTTAACGGGCTGTACAGACCGGGCCGGCGGAGCCCCCTCCCCACGAGTGGGCAATTCCCGGGAAGGCAGGAGAGGAGCTGCCCCGGCTGCGCCCCGACCGCCGCTTCCCGGCGGGGCCGAGCCGGGCCGTACCGGGCCGTACCGGGCCGTACCGGGCCGTACCGGGCCGATCCGTGCCCGCAGCCCCGGCCCCGCCAAACACCTGTTTAATTTGCCGGCGGGGAGAGCGGAGCGGCCAGGCTTGGCGGCGTCGGTAGGCTCCAGCCCGGGGCTCGCCCCCCTCTTATTTTATTTTATTTGGGTTTATTTAACACCTACCCTACTCCCCCACCCTGGCGGGGGGGGAGAAAAAGCGGGAGCGGGCGAGAAGGGGGGCGGCCGGCGGGTGCCAGCCCGGTTGGCTTCCCGCGCCGAGGCGGCTGCCGGAGGGGCCGGTGCCCGGTGCCCGGTGCCCGGTGCCCGGTGCCCGGTGCCCGGTGCCCGGCCGAGCGGGGCTTCCCCGGGGGCGACGCCGCCCGCGATTTTCGTTCGGATTTCGCCAAGTTGGGAGCGGGGCTGGGGGGGCGCGGAGCGGGGCCGAAGCGGGCAGCAAAACCCTCGGTACATTGTGGTTTGTTGTTGTTGTTGTTTTTCGTGTTTGGTTTTTTTTTTTTTCATTCTTTCCCTCTTTTTTTTTTTTTTTTTTTTTTTTTTTTTCTTTTGCCAAACCCCCGGCTCTTCCATCCCTCCTGCAGCCCGTCGCCGCGGGGAGCACCCTCTCCGCCCGGGGGGCTTTTTTTTCCCTCCACTTATTTTCTTAAAAATATAATTTTTTTTTTTTTGGGGGGGGGGGAGGGGGGGAAGAAGTTTGCAGCAAAACAGAAGCGGGCGCGCAGTGCGGGCCGAGGGGGCAGCGGCCGGGCTGCGCTGCCCGGCGGAGCCGCCCGGGGCCGGGACCAGCCGCTCCGGCCGGCCCCGCCGCCGGCTCCTCCGCTCCCCGCTCTCCTATTTGGTTTTGTTTGTTTCTTTTTTTTTTTTTTTTTTTTTTTTTTTTTTTCCCCCCTTAAACTGGTTTTCACAGCAGCTGCCCGGGTGTGCGGCTGCAGTTGGCATATTTCACGCGTTGGAAAAAAATTAACTGTTTTTCCTTCGTATCTTAATCCAGTGATGAGAGCTCTCCTTTGTTGGCTTTCGAGCTTGCATTTGTTTTATTTATTATAAGGAAATCCAGTTTGGTTCAAATATATAATCCATTTGAGCACTTAAATCCCCAAACAGCTGGCATTATTTTGTTTTATAATCTTTGGCTTTTCTGCGCAGAGCATATTTCTAAATTCCTACTTGACATTTATGGGGGAAAAACTTTTTAATGTAAATGGATATTGTGATTTTTTTTTTTCCTGGGTCTTTCCTAATTTACACGCATCATCAATTTTCCTGGATTTCCTATTGTTTTAATATTTTTTTTTTCCCCCATAGGTTGTTAATTAATTTTTTTTCCCCAAGAAAACTTTGTTTCTGGAGGGAGAAAAATGTTAATTTGCACCATTATTTTAATCTCTAGCATTTGGAAATGGTTGAGAGACCACAAAAATGCAACCTGTTGTAGAAACCCGAGTGGTGTGTTTTATTTATTTTAATCGATAGCAGAGAGGTGATTTAGCCATAGGAACTGTGAGTAACATTTTAGTAAAAGATTTGCAGATCTGGTGGCTGCGTATGGGGTGTGCATGTGCTTGCATATGTGCGTGTTTCTTTGCAGGCTGATTAGCAAACGGGTTTTACGCTTCTAACTAGTGGTCACTGCTGTTTTCCCCACTTGCTGGGTGTTTGTGATGTCTGCTAAATCCAGCTCTGTCATGGCTTCTTCTACTTTTATCAGACTTTCCTCTTAACTAATTCAGCACAGTGCTAAACCTTCGTAAGCAGAGGAACCAAAACTGAGCCAGAGATAACTGATTACAACTTGTTCCTTGGTGAGAGATTTTTTTTTTTTTTTATGGTTCAGAGCTATAGGCTGTTGATTCAATTTGTCTTGGTTGTGGCATGTTTAGCTTTGTTATTAGTAACATACGCAATTACACAGGTAATTTGTGTACACCTTAAGCAGGGTATTTCTAAAAACCAATAACTATGCTTAGAGGTAGCCATGAAAAAAATAAAAATAGGAAAATTAGAGTTTGTTTTCTGTCTGTCCATCTAACCTTCGTACTTGGTAGACAGTTTATGTAGCTTCCTAGATTGATCTCCACCCCACCTCCCTCTACTCCTTGTTTAGTTAATTCAACAAAGACTTTTTGCAATCTGTTTGGAGTTTGTCTGATGCCGTGGAAAAGTAGCTGCTGATTTATTTGGTTGCTTTTCGATTTCTGTCTCTAGCCCGTCTTTTCTCCTCCTTTCAGCGGGGATGTCAGCTGTTATTACTTCCTATTGATCCCTTTGCAAAGTGAGAAGTGAACTAAAATTAATGTCAATTCCACTGCTCGGATCAATAGCTGGAGTTATTTTAATCTGGATTTGCGCGAGGTGCTAAATTAAAAAAAATCAGCATAGAGGCAGAAAAGTAGCAGTTCCTCACTCCACCTGTGCCCACAGCCTTCCCGGCACCCAAATGTTCTCTCCAGCTGATTACCTTGCAATCCATATTTTTTTAATTAAGAAGGTCAGTTAGTTTTCTTATTTTTGGGTTCTGTATTTAAACCTATGACATTTTGACATTGGGAGTGTATTAACGATAGATTTTCATAATGACTGGTCCGCCGCAGTCTAATCTGTCCGTGTTGCTGGGGGTTGGGAGGTGCTGGGTGAGAAGGGAGCAAGAGAGAACGAAAAAGGAAGTGGGAGCTGAAAAAAAATTAAATTTGGCTGGCTGAGATATTGTAATGTGTTGATTTATTCCTGGTGTAATGAAGTTTGCAAACGAATAAACGGCCGTAGTGATTCACAGTATCCTACAGGAGTGTCAAGTGTTGCGGCCAGATTACTAATTTATGAAATGCATTTAACGTAATGGGGTGATAGCACAAGTAAAAATAGAAAAGGAGGCAGAGGTGGTTGCTTTTTTTTTTTTTTTTTTTCCCTGGAAATCTGTGTTTTCCCGTGGTTGCTCAGTTTCACTTCCATGTTAATGACTGTTTATTTCTGGGGACCATGGCTTATTTACATGCATCTCTTTAGATATATAATCATGTGTGTGTATATATATATTTACACAGTTGCATAAGCCCCCAGCAACTCCACATTTGCCAGTGGCTGCAGTTTCCTGACCTCCAGTTTTTGCTCAGCCTCGCGTGAAGCAGCGGGGTGAGCGTACCCGGGACTGCAGCGCTGACCAGGATGCCCTTGGCATCCCTCGCTCCCCCTCTCCCCCTCACTGTCCGTGGGAAGAACTCGTCAGGAAAGTTATTTAAAATTTGGAAGAGAGCAAATCCGTTAATGCGAGATACATAATCTGGTAATTTAGCAATGATGTCTGTAAGGATGGGTGCCAAATGAGGAAGCAGAGACATGATGCCCACTCATCTTCACAATTAATAACAGTCAGTGGAGCGGCTGGGTACAGGATGGGAGAGAGGAAATGTTATCACTGAACTGCATTAAAGCCACAGACTGGATTTCATACACTTTGTTAACCTAGGCTCCCTCATTCATGGAGTACAAAAGGCACTCCATTAGAGAGACACTCTTTCACTAAGTTTTATTTGAGATGTTTGACCCTCTGGATTTAAGAGGCACAATTTGTAACAGCTTTTTATTATTATATGATTTTTCTGGCCCTTTGAGCTCCGGCGGCTAGTATATTGTTTCAAAGTTATAGTCCTTGTATTTTAAGCTGGGTTGTGGGGCCTGAATGGCAGGCGGCGGAAGCTTAAAAGAAAAGACACGAGATTGATTGGGGGAGAAAATAACAACACAAAAAGCCGGAGCAAACTGGGGGTAGTACAGAAAGGAGCATATTCCCTTCTTTCACCCTGGGAGGGGGTGGTGGCTGGCTGGGTGGCTGCAGCCAACCTAGGAGGCTCAGCAAGATGCGAGGCAGAAATTTTGTTAACATTTTCCTCTAAATGTTAATGGCACATCCAGGGCAGTTTACAAATCTACTTAAGAGTGAGTGCATTAGGAACTAAAATTACTGATCCATTCTCTCTTGTCCCCGACCCGAAAGGCAGACGCTTGCAGAGATCAGATGGCAGAAGCACCCATTATGATTTTAAATATTGTCAGAGACGCCAGGCATTTTACTGGGGCAGTCTCTGCTCCTTTGGCTACCAGGGACCGTGTGTGCACGCGTGGGTGTTTGTGTATTGCACACACGCACCCGTACACAGTCACATTCCTACATTCCAACAGAGTGTGCGTGTGTGTATATATATATATATGATGGTATCAAGTACTGTGTGTGCAAGTACTTACCTACCTACACACACTGTGAGAGCGGGAGAAAATACATGTCTGTTATTGTATGTCTTAGGCATCATGTACAGGATAACTATGTATTCTGGCTTATTTGGGTAACTATGTACAATAGATATTTTTATGTTAGTGCCACATGCACACACCCCCAAGCAAATAGCGATGTGTGTATGTGTGGACTTTCTCAAGTTTATTGCAATTATATGTACATGCCTCTTTTGCCATATAAAATTCCAATTATAATTTGGAATTACTATCTTAATTTCAGACCCAACCTTGTTTATTAGTGGGTTATTAAATCTGCATGTTATTATGTTTGGTTTGCCTTTCATTCATCTGCACTGGATGATACCCTTTAACCTGGAGGGCCAGAGCTGATTCCACTAGTGTGTGAAGTTGTTTATTGATTTTCTTGAATGAGAACAGTGGGTTGTAACACATGTGGCCACCCTGCTGCTGGAGCATCCCAGAGAGATGAGTGCAGAAACCTAACCGGTTGTGTTTTCTTTTCTTTTCTGTTTCCTTGCAGCATTTGGAGGGTGACGATGCTCCAGTAATTTTCTCCGCTCCGTTCCCAGGCATCGCTTTGCTTTCCTTCCAGGGAAGATCGTTTCACTTGTGATCCTGCTGAGGAAAGAGACTCCGATGGACTTACACCGAGCAGCATTCAAGATGGAGAACTCACCCTATCTCCCCAACCCGCTGGCCTCCCCAGCACTGATGGTTCTCGCCTCCACCGCCGAAGCCAGCCGTGATGCTTCCATTCCCTGCCAGCAGCCGAGGCCTTTTGGGGTCCCTGTGTCAGCAGATAAGGACGTGCATATTCCCTTTACCAATGGCTCATATACTTTTGCCTCCATGTATCACCGGCAAGGCGGGGTGCCGGGAGCGTTTGCAAACCGTGACTTTCCTCCCTCCTTGCTTCATCTCCATCCCCAGTTTGCACCCCCCAACCTGGACTGCACCCCGATCAGTATGTTGAACCACAGCGGTGTTGGGGCTTTCCGCCCCTTTGCATCTACTGAAGACCGGGAGAGCTACCAGTCAGCCTTTACGCCGGCCAAGCGCCTGAAAAACTGCCATGACACTGACTCGCCCCATCTGCGCTTCTCGGACGCTGATGGGAAGGAGTATGAGTTTGGCACGCAGCTCCCCTCCAGCTCCCCCGGCTCTCTCAAAGTTGATGATACGGGGAAGAAGATCTTTGCTGTTTCTGGCCTCATTTCTGACCGGGAGACCTCATCCAGTCCCGAAGACCGAAGTGACAGATGTAAGTACCTCCGCTGAGTTGTTGATTCTTCTTTAGCTGCACCTTGTTGAGATACTCAACAGGTGATTGTCCTGTAGTGCTGTGGTTCCTGCTGAGGGCAGAGGAAAACCAGCCTTTTCTGCCTGCCAAGCTCAGCCACGCAGTATTGCCTTGTCTCTTCTCAGTGGGCATTGACAGATTTTAAGGTGAGGTGCTCTTGAAGGGAGCTGGTCTTCCCGCACACAGCTGGAGAGACGGTGTTGACCATGCAGAAAGCTGTCCATGCCCCAGGGCGAGGCTATAGATGCTGGTACATATATGTGTGTAAACAGGGATGCAGCTGGAGTGTGTAGCCAGAAACTTTCCCAGAGCTTGCAGCAAACATGTACCTCCTGCTTCCTCAGGTATTTCTTTCTGACCTTTTCTTCATGCACACCATTCTTATAGCAAATGCATCACCTCCAGGATTCATGCCTCAAGTTAGGACAGAAGTATGTTTTTCTCTGGTTAACTTAAGAATATTTCTGGCCACTGAGCTCCATCTTTGAGACATAAACCCAAGTCTGTTCTTACAATTCAATAAGCTGTTGCACCATGTGCTTTCTCTGAGCGTTTCCCCCCTTTGGTGCCTGTTGAAAGGTGACATGCCCTTTCACAGCTCGGTGGATGGACTGAAGGAAACTGGTCCACATGCTCATGACGGTAACTCCCTGCTCCCCCATCACCTTGTCCCTTGTGGTGGCCAGCGCTGTCCTCCGGGAAGGGCAGGCTTCCAGCTCTGCTGAGCTGGGAGGTGACCCATGATGGGGAGTGGTCAGGGGGCAGCGGTGCGTGGTACTCCAAAGAGGACCGCAAACTTATGATTAGAGTTTTCCTGTAAATCCAGATGTGTAGACCAAGGAGTGAGTGATTTGCTTTTCACACGGGCTCCTTTGTTCTGTTGAATTTTCTTCCTAGAAAACAATTTTATTATTGTTGTTTTTTTTTTATTATTTTTTTTTTCCCAACAAAAACCTGCTGCACCGCTCCTTCCTCTCCCTTTCAGATGTGATTTTTCTTCTCCCCTTTATGATGCCGAGGAGAGTAATAGAGACATTGTGGCTCTCTCTCCCCTGTCGGCGCTGCTTCCTCAGGCTGTCTCCTTGAATTAGGCACTGTGCTAACTTACCGGCGCTAAAAGGCATCTGCCTAAACCCAGCATACCTTTTCAATAAAAGTCATCATAAAATCAACCTGCCTTGTAAATCCATCGCTCTTTGGTTTTGAAATATGCTGCAAGTGTGTCTTTTATGTTGACGTTTGCGAGGGTAGGATGATTCCCAGTGAAGGCAGAAGCCTTGTATTCCTTGCACTGCGAATGTGGTCTCTTATCTATCTCCCCCCTCCTTCTGATCCACCCTTGAGTGTGCTACTTTTTGTGCCGTAAGCTCCTTTCATTGTTCAGCATCTTCTCACCCTTCTTTTGGGTCCATGGGGGAAGTGGCTGGAGGTGGGAGCGCGTATGGATGTGCATGTGTGTAAGCTGGTAATATAATTATCCTTGGGGGAGAGGCAGGTGAGTTGGCAAGGCTTAGAGACATCTTTGTCAATGCTCTTTCCCTTATCAATATAACCGGACTGTGGAAATTAAGCTTGCTCGAAAGAATACTGTGGGAAATAGTGGTGGAGGAGCGGGTCCTCCAGCTAAATGAATTTAAAGCGCATCAGCTGCTATGGATCTTGCTAGCAAAGTCCTGTCAGATACCCAATTTAAAGAAGTAAATCTGTTAAATGAATTAGACCACATGAAGCACAGCTGTGGACAGACAGATGCATCCACCTCCACCTCCACCGCTGTGCCTTGCCTTTGCCAACAGCGGGTGCCGAATGTGGGTCCTGTCCTTCCTGGGCGCAGAGGGGGCCCCGCGCCGGCACTGCCCGGCGGGAGGGAGCGGAATAGAAACTTTGCAGGCAGCTTGGAAAGCTTGGGCAGAAATGGACGGTGTTTTGTTTTGTTGTTTTCCTTACCCATATCGTTAAATTTCTTTAAGATGCTTTGCTGCGTGGTAGAGCCAAGCAAATGCAACATCCCTGATATTTCATTGACATCAAAATTCTTCTGTAACTACCAGGACAGTGTACACTAAATATGTCTGTTGGCTCTGTATCATATTCCCATCACATATAGATACTGCACCATGGAAACTTCGCTCCATTAACACGGCGAGTTTATTTGGTGTGCGCATACGCACGTATGGGTGTGTTTGCTGGAGGCCGAGAGAGCGAGTGGTAGAGCTTTTTAGAGGATCCTAATGATCTTTGATGTTGACCATTAGGAAAGAAAAACTTCCGCAGTGAGGAATTCGAGGGATCACAGTTTGCAGATATAATCATCATCCTGTTTTGCATTGACATTTGCATACATATATTCAGAGTTTTTATATGAATGCATACTTCGGGGGGGTTTGTTGTCTCTTATTATTGGCCCCTGAGAAGTTTTGTGGATTCTCTGTGTAATTGTTATATATAACCCTTTGCAAAAACTGCCTACTTGTTCTTCTGATGGAGAATCTGTTGCAGGTAGTTGGCTGTAGATTCTAGGCAGAAATTTAATAAGGTTTTTCTACAACAGCGAGCAAAATTTGTAAGATTTTCTTAGATCAGCAACACCTTTATATGTCTAACGGGTGCTTTTCAGATTTGCAGAGCTCAGTCCTTTACCTGTATTTTTCAGATTCCTGAAAGGTTTTGTGTTACACGGAAGGTGAATTACTGTGATTACACTGCATATTCTTCTGCACAGGAACCTTTTTTGAAGAGCTCATTAAAATGTTTGTTTTACCCCATAGCTTAAATGGTGATTTGCTAAGAAACTTGCCTTTTTTTTTTTTTTAATATATTTTTTTTTTAGAAAAGGAATTCAATGCACTGAGTTTTAATTTTCCTGAAAAATAGGTTTACGCTTGAGATACTGTGCAGCAAAATGAGAATCCAAAGTCAAGCATTTTCATCTCAAGGAACATTTGTAAGTTGCTCTATTTAGCCCTCTACATCATGGGAGTGAAGTCTCATCCTCTTTTTTCACCAGTAGAGGAAATTCACAGAATTCAGTAAAATTATTTGGGATATGTGCTGATGTAACCCATGTTAGCATCTGGCCCTCTAAGATACATATTGATGCAGTAGAGATTGCTCAGACTTTCGGGTTAATCTTTCATTACTTCTAAAGCAGGGTGTTGCTCGCCAGCGGTACCCACACCCGTGCATCCCATGCAGGGAGAGCTTCTCCTCTGGGGCGCATCTGGGGGGGATCGTGCTCCTTGTTACTCAGCAAATTGGACTGAGATACCTGCATTTGGCCAAGCTGTCTCTTGCTGTAAAACGCAGGTACTCAGGACATCTGGAGTGATGGAGTGTACAGGGAGCATGTAGAAAAGCGGAACCTGTCCAGGGAGAAGCAGGCATAACGTGCACTGGATGGACCCGTTCTCTTAGGTGCTTACTGAGAAAAATAATGCCATTTGTTAGAGTTTAGGGGCTTCTTGTAAAGCATGTGTTAAAGACACTGGGAGACATATTTTATGGGTTTCCTTTAATAAGCGTACAATAGTTGAGATTCCTAGAAGGAGTGGAAATAAAGGGCATGTTCCTTTCTGCAAAAGAGATCTACAGCCCTGTTTTAAAATCAGAAAAAAAAAAAAAAATCCCTGGTTTTATTTTTTGTTTCTAATAAAATCTGTCCCAGTGGCCCTGTGTACCCAGTCACCATGGCATCGCTTCCCCACAAAGTGACAAGCAGACATCCATGTCGAAGCCAGGATCTCTTGGCAAAGAGCTGGACCTTGTCAGAGTGGACACGTCTGCCGTCCCCGCGAGGCTGCCCGTGCCACCAGCCTCCCTGGGACCACGGAAGATGGTTTCCTGTTGCTGCTTGCTCTTCATCATGTGTTGTCTGTGACTTCTTGTGGAGCACAGCCTGGTGTGTCAAGGTGACCGTCTATTCTGCATCCTGGCCACTGGCTCTCCTGGCCTCAGTTTTCCTGGCTGCTGCTGGTGGCTCTCACCCAGTTCCTGGTGTGCCCTGGGGATGAATTGGTGAGCACGCTGCAATCCTCGCTCCTCTCTTGGGACTGGTGGGTAAAGTGGGGGTGGTTTTTATTATTTTTATTATTATTTGTAATAATCATATTTAACCTTGGTTATCTGGACAGTCAGTTTGTCCTGCAACCAGTTTCTCCCCTGCAAGAGAGGTTGTGCAACATATTAGTGAGTTCTTTGTTCCACTTCAGGGTTTTAAAGAACATCTCTAGTGTGGAGTTAGTTTTCCTTTTGAAACAACCAGTTTGTTATTGATCAAATGTAAGCCACACTTCAGGTGATGAACGTCAGGGCTATAATGACCACAGCTTGAATTCCTGAATAACTTAGTACTTTGGAAATCAGGTCAAGGACTATCTCTACAGTCACCCACCTGGTCAGACGTGTGTGTTGGACTTTGTGTTTATGGGCTGGGACCTATGTATAGAGCTCTGTGTGTGCGTATGTACATGTGCCGGGGGAAGAAGGTTTATCTTCTTATATTCTGTGGCAGAACAATGGGTTGGAGGAGGAATGCACACATGCACAAATCCATTGCTCATAACTCTTCTTGCTGGGATGCACCACTTCCAAGGCTGGTAAAATATGGGATCTAACGTGAAGTGATGCTTTGTTGCTAATAATAATCAGCCATGACCATGGGAAATTGCAAGCTTAACATTGCTTATGAAATAATGAAATAAATCAAGTGGAACGTTTGCTTTCTGTCATGCAGTGCCCTGCATGATGTAGGAGGAGTGAAGAAGCAACAGTGGATTTTCTGGAGGGGTGGGGAGGCAGATGGACAGTAGCAGAGTTGAAGGCCACGCATCCATCCCTGTCACACCACCGAAAATGCGGCGTCCTCCTGGAGCTAGGTGCACTGCATGGAGGGAGGTCTTGGAGTGTGCAGCAATCACCTCCTTTTTCTGCTTTTCTGGCAACAACCTTCCCGCTCCCTCTGCAAACTGTTGCCGAGACTCCGTCTCATGCTGTTCAGCTTAATTGTCTTGCCGGGATAAAGAAATGTTTGAACAGTTAAAGTGGGGAAGGGCTGGATGGGAGCAGCCCCTGCCGGCTGCGGGGCCATCTGGCCTGCCTTGGATCTGCCGGTCTCCAGTTTATATTTCTCTTTCTGTTATTTGGGGCTATCTGGTGCACTCGGAATACCTAATCACCATGGTGAGAGGAGGGACGGGGCTCCGGCAGCCCCCTCCGGCCTCCCCTTCCCATCAATTGTCATGCAGAGCCCGGCCGGGCGGCTGTTCTGCTCGCAGCCCTCATTTGCTGTCCTCGCCCGGCTCGGCAGAAGGATGGCTTTTAATTGATCGTTTGAGGGGGAGGGCTGGGGCTGTTTTCTCCTCCAAAATGTTTCCCCACGCAGCCACTGCCATCCGGCCAGCTTTCATGTTGTCTCAGCCATGCCAGCGATGCTTCGTCCCCTTTCTCTTCCTTTTTGGACTCCCTAGGAGTTGGTGTCAGGCTTGTAACCACCATCCTCGGAGCGCCGAGCAACACCTAAATGTCATATTTATCCATCTCCCGCTGGAGAGATGGGCATGGACACAGTAAATATTTATCACTCCTCTTTTGCCCCGTGTGTCTGAATGCTGGTATTTATGGTACAATTGCAGGGCAAACTCCCCATCTTGCTCGGTCTTTCGCATCAAACCCACGGCCCCCACGCGATTGGCCAAACCTTGCTTTTCGAGAAGGATTTAATCACATTAAATCTGCAGCCCCATCGATCAGACTCGACTGCTGTCACAAAATCGCGGCGGGAGAAGTGAAGGCAGCCTTGGTGGCTGCTGTGCTGGGTTGGGGATGGGGAATCCTGACCTTGGGCACGGCTTGGAGTCAGAGTTTCCCGATCCCTAACAGGGAAACGGTGATACCTCCCTCACAGCAGCGTGTGCCGCTTTGATATCTTTTGACAGAAGACACTAGGCAAGGGCAAAGTATTAGTATTATTAATATAGTACAGTTAGTAGAATATTATGAACTATTATAAATCATTACTGCTAAACTACAGTTATTAAAGGAAATGACCAAAGTGCACTTTGCGAGCCAGGATCTCTGACAGTTAAAACATTGTTTTATTATTTTACTTGCTAACTTGCAAAATTCAGGAGTTAGCAACAATTTCCTGGTTGATTGGTGGCGATTGCGTAAGGAACTGGGAGAAGCAGCGGGGAAGAGGCATGCGTTTCAGGAGGGAGAGAATAAGCATTAGTGCTCCTGTGTTTTTTGTTTTTTTCGTCTTTTTTCCTCTTTCATAATTTGAAGGTCTCGAAGGAAGGAGGCACACTTGGGCATGGGCCTAATCCTGCTCTGTAGGACTTAAAGTGTTCAAGGCAACAATGTCTTAGAGTTTCTGGAATTCCCCCATGGAAAAAATAAAGGTGAAGTTGTTTGTGAATTCTTGCTGGTTGTTATTTGTTTGCTATCATTCAGACAAGTCCCATTAAACGTTAGCAGCAGATTCATTTTTCCCTCTTTGTTTGCCTTCCAAGGAGCAGAAAACAGACATAATTATATTTAACGTGAGACTGTAAGATTTCCTCTCATCTCTTTTTTCTGGCTAATATCTGCAGCTATAAAATAAATTCCATTTGTACATACATGGTGTTAGACTGAGGTAAATAACTGTCATCTAAAATCTGTCTAACCTTAATCTGCATCGGGAGCACTATAGAGAACTGTACCCATTTGTATAATATTAAGCTTTATTTTTGCTATGGATTTCTAATGCAAATTCATAGTGGGGGCAAAGTTGTTTTCTTTTAATACCATATTCCAAGAAAAGCAGCCATTGAAAGCAAATTGTGATGATTTTTATCCCGCGGTTCATGTCACTGGTGGTCTTCGATCATGTCAGTTTGCTTGATAGCCTATGAATTTTTCACCTCTCTTCTTCAGGGTGAAGTAGCAGATTTGGGGACTTCTGAGGACATATTTCAGCTATGCAAAGCAATTGAAATTCTTCGGGAATAATGGATTTCTATTTGGGAAATTTAATGTGGGATTGGATTCCTATACAACATTGCCCTACAAAAAGGGGCATGTGTCTTTTTTTGTAGATCTACACATGTAATCTGTATATGTATCTTTCTCCCTTTTTATACAACCTCACTGTTTGCCTGCTTGGCTCTGCTGGCTGGAGCAATCCCTGTGTATATACTCTCACAGGTTACAGACTTTTGGGGCAAATTCATCACCCTGAAATCATTTTTCTGTACATCTTAGTGCTGAGGTATTTTACTGTTGCTTCCAGGGTATTGGGTATTTGTTGGCCAGATTGGCAGTCCTTCTCTGGGGCCTAGTCCTCAAGTCAGTGAAAGCTCTTGTTGAAGAAGTACTGTGGGATTTGGGTACTATCTGCATCTGTCCTCTTACTCTTTGTCCCGTCTTTTTAAAACATGGATGTGGTTGTGATAAGGTGGGTGTTCTTCTTTAGCCATTACTTTCTCCCCTTCTTCAACCATTTGCTGGCATCTTGAATTGCAACAGTACCCTGAGCAACAGAAGAGGGGGAAAAGCAACGTTGGGAAGGAGTGAGGCAAAGGGAGATTTATTGTCTTCAATGTAGATAACGTGGGGAGGGAGTTCTGGTGGCAGTGAAACAGCTTATTGAGTTCAGGTGTGGGATACTTCCATTGTATTTTTCCCTACTTGGGACATTGTTTCTAATTAGTATTGTTTTAAAACCTTCCTTTTTATGTAACTTGGGACTGAGATCTGCTTTCTCACTGAATTGCAGAGTGAGAATGTGTTTTGTACTTTTTCTTGTGAATACCAGGCTGTCCTGCAGTGGGAAAAGGAAGGCACTAAGTGTCTCTGGATACCCCTAAAAGGAAGAGCTGGAAACTGTGTCCTTGCTTTCCCCCAGCAGCACCAATTCTTAGTAACTGGCTCTTGCCAGCGTAACAACATCAAGTTTTTAATTTGGAAAGACCCAAGAGCTTTCACACCTTAGCATTTTGCTGGTACAATCCTGCAGCCTCGCCTGTGCTCTGCAAACCTGCGATGCTGCAGCCGGGACCGGGCTGAGGCCGGCAGGACGCGTCCCACTGCAGATGCTGGGCTTGCTGGCATGGCTGGTTCCCTGAGCCCGGGCTCGTTCCTTGGAAGGAAGGTGGAGTGCTTTGCAGATCCTCTATGAAAACTAAAACAGAAAGCGCTGGGGCGTCAGTCAGCAGGAGAGCAGCGTGCCACCGGGCTAAAGGCTCCCGTGACAGCCTCACCAAATGCAATAGGGCTTGTAAACCGAGCAAAAAGTAAAATGCAGGGGACTGCCCTGAAGGATCCTTTTCTTTCTATTGGGATTTTTGGTACTTTGATTCAAATTAAGATCTTTTTAATTAAAAAGGACACAACCTTTTCATCTGATTTTTATATTGTTTCCCTGCACTTTAGGTAACAACTTGCAAAGCCATTTAGTATGTGAAATTGTCTGTCCTGTAACATCCCTCGCTATAAGGAGGCATACGATAATAATCCTTCATCACAGAGAGCCTGCTTTGGCAGCTGTGTTGATGGGAAAACACCTGGTACCAGATTACGGCTCTGCCTTCTCCTCCAACCTTGCTTCCAGTGTTGAAGATTTCTCTCAGAGTTTTCCGTCCCAGTCCTATTTGCGCGGAGACTCCACAGAATTCCCTACTGGGGGCCCCCGCTCCATGCCGGGGGTGATGCGAGGGTGTTTGGGAGCGAGCGGGGAGGAGGGCTCGTGGGGGCCAACGGCATCTGGGTGCTGCACCTTGGGCTGGTTGAGGGAAAGCCTCATCAGGGTGGCCTGGCCGTGCTGCAGCAGAGCCACCTCGCACCCAGGCCAACCTTTGGCCCATGCAGGCTAGAGGGAACCAGAGGGAACCTAGTCTCCTCGTTGTTGTTTGCAGCGTGGAGGATCCTGCCAGGTGCTGATGGCTGTGGATGGGTGGGAAGCGCCATCTCGGGTGCTGGGTATCGGGGCAGGTCAGAGGGATCCTGGCCAAACGCCGCAGCACTGCCAAGGGGGCTGCCGAAGCTCACTTCCTTCTCTTGTTTATTCTCTTCCTTGCAAACCAGTCTCACTTCCCATTACCAGTGCTGTATATTGGAGGTGAGCCTCTAGCAAAGTCCTTAGCCAGGGTGACAGCTTTTCCCTCCTGAACACTTGTCTTCAGCTTCCCTGAGGAGGAAGTTTGGCCACTGGCCTTTTTTTTTTTTTTTTTGCTGGGGAGATGAAGGAGCAATCAGTGACCTGGGTAACCCTGCGCAGAGCACGAGCAGAGGAACTTAATGGTCACAATCAAAAAGTTGCCAGCCTGAGTGGATTCATAGGTGCCCCTTAGACAGAAGAAGAGGAGAATGAGCAGCTAAACTCTTACAACCCTGCTTCTTCACCCTTGGTTTTGCCCTTTGCTCAGTGCACAGCTCTGTACTGGACTGTTGGCATTGCTCCTGCAGTCTCTGCTCCTGGGGCTGGCTGCCACCGTCTGTGCTGCTCCTTCCTTTCTGCATATTTGGGTTCACATGCAGAAGTGTTACAGTTGTTCTGGTTACAGAAGAGGTGTGGTGATCAGCAGCCTGACTTCGCTCAAAACTTGGGGCTAACGTGTTCAGGGAAGCTGTGTTGAAGGCGCCTGGAGATTCAGTAGTGGGGGAAGCAGGGAGCCTGCAGAGCAGAAATTTAATGTCAGCATGAGGTCTTTCAGAGTGTGAAGTAGAAAAGTGCTGCAAGTTATTTCTGTCTTAATTTGGCCAATGTGTTGTGTCCAGTTCCATGTTGGGTCCAGGACTGAAATAAGTATGATCATATTTGGATCAGGACTGGGATATACTGGAAAAACTAAGCCGTGAAAGTTTGCAGATCTCCGTCTCTACTAGCCAGAAGTAATGTTCCCACCATCTCATTATTTTCCCCTCTTAAAATGAAAACAACACGTTAACTGTGGAAACAGGGGAGGGTTGTGTTAGAGCAAGACAGAGCTGGGCAGAGAGAACTTGAATTGGCCTCACTTGTGTGTAACTGAGATGTTGTGGGTGTTGTAGCCCAGGGAAGCTGTGTATGGTGTGGTCCAGATCAGGCCCCAGATTTACAGCACATCTCAAGGAAGAAGAGGCCTTAAACTAAAAAAAAAAAAAAAAAAAGCTTCACCTTGGTTGTCTCTTCAGGAAGACTGTAAGGACTCAAGCCTGCCCTTGAGTATGTGCATGTCCCACCTGGGTGCCCACGCCGGGGAGGTGGCAGGCCCTGGAGAAGGCTGGGGAAAGTTACGATGTCAATGAGAAACATCTGGGGCTGTGTTCTCCCAGATGTTGCCAGTTGTGTCTGGGTTGTTAGCTGCACCTGGGCAAAGAAGAAAAGGAAATCCCTGGGTGGTGTGATGGATTTTGCAGACCCCGGGAGGAGAAGGCAGTTAGACACCACTTGCTGATAGTCTCTCTGCTATGTACTCAGGTGGCTCACTGACGTTTGGGTGATCCGGGACCCATGTTTTTTTGCAGCAACGGAAACGTGTCATCAACTTGTCACATACCGATTATTTTACTTTTATTGCACATTTCTAGCCTGACTGGTGTGGGGGCATGGAAGGTGCAGGGCTTGCTTATTGGCAGAGCTGATCGTGCCTTCTCCTCGCAGCCATGCAGAGCAGGAAGAGGGAAGGGCTGCCTGGGCAAAGCCCTGAGCATAGGTTGTACTTGTTCTGTGGACTATATTGACCTTGGACAAGCAGAGTCATTTCGTATTGTGCGTCTTTAAAGTAGAGATTAAGATATTCTCGTAGCACAGCCGTAAGCTGAGGGTGGTTGTGTTCACGTTTCAGAGGTGCTTGGGTCCTAGGGCAATGGTTTTAACCATGGTACCTGGATGGTTACACCAGGATTGAAAAGGCTGTGTGGGGGGAGGGATGGAGGTTTTTTTAATAAACAATGTAATTGGAATTTCATTCTGAAGAAACAGCCACCAGATTTTTTTGTTGATGAAACTTGGATGAACAGTTAAAAGCAGTGGCTAGGAATGGTAGAGAAAGAACTGGGGGAAAAAATTTGGAGTAAGGTAGATAAAAGTGAGAGATAAAAGAAATAATGCAGGGAAGGATGAGTAATCGACATTCTTGGAGTCAAAGCGCAGGCTCTGGCTTCCTTCCTGAGCAGTAAAATAAAATAAAAAAAAAAAAAAGTCTTTAGAACAACAAAACTCTGGACGCGCTGGTTTCCTTCCTGACAGGCCCAGCCTCGTGGTGTTTCGATGAGTCCTCACTGGCAACCAGGGCTGATCTAAAGGCCAAAGGCAGAAAGATTGGGGGGAAGGGAGAGGGATTTAACTCTTTGAGCTCTGCTGGAAAACCAGAAATCTGCTTTGTGTGGGTTCCTTTTGCCATCGCTGGAGCATGAACAGTGGCTCAAAGGTCTGAGAGGTGATTGGTACACCTATCCAGGTGCTTGGTCATAGTCAGACATTATAAAAAAAAGTGAGTATTTTTAATACCTGTGGATAAAATTCCTTGGACTGTGCATGGTACGGCCTGAAACAACAGCACCAATGAGCAACATGGGAGTGGACTTGCAACTCTAAGTAGGAAGTCATGACACGCCACTCTTTCTGTCTCAGGGATGCTCATTTTAATCATAGCATCCAGTTTATAGCAAAGTGCTGCTCCAGTGCCTTTTGTTAGCAAGCTTCCCAGCTGGGAAGGAGCTGCTGGGTGCATGAGAGCCCGTCGTGCCCCAGGAGGCTCTGGGCAGCTTGCAAGGAGCCAGGAGCACGGGAGGGGAGGCTCTGTATGTGCTAGACAGGTTGAATGGCTTGGGCAAAGCTTGTTTTGCAACTAACTCTCTGAGGCTCGCCGCTCTCCGCAGGGTTCCCCTCTCTGAAAGGTCGAAGCTACTTCTTAATTCTCAGCAGCTGACAAAATATTTATTTTCAGGTACTTAAAATATTATAATTTGAAGTGGAGTCCAGGGCCCTGGCTGGAGCTGAGCTTTTGTACTAACAGCTTCAGTGAAATGCCTTTTTCCTCCTACAACTTGCCAACAAATGCTTGGAAAATAATTGTGGGACAGTCATCCCTTTAGTGAGCAGATCAAGAAGATTTGAGACTTGCCAGAGACTTTCAAAGGACAGGCCAAAGGTTCAAGTTGTTGCCAGTTCTATTTGTCTTAGCCTTTATACTTACTTTTGTGTCATTAATTTCATCAAATGTTTGGGGGTAAAAGGCACCCAGCAGGCTGCTGCTTTTGCTGAGCTCTCTGGATGTACTTGGACACCTCTTGGGAAATAAGCCCACCTTTTTGTCTAGGGAGAGAGATTAATCCCACTGCAGCTGTAGCAGAAAGGGGTTTACCCACCAGCACTCTTGCAATACGCTGACATGGAGACAGCCGCCCTGGGAGAGCTGTACCCACGAGCTACTGGTGTCCTTTTTTCAGCCCTTTTTAAGTGGGTTTTGCAGGAAGATATGCATATGAGTGATGCTTCCTCGGTGGTACCTGTAGGACCTCTAGAGACCTACAGAAATAAGGTGCCACGCTCGGATTTTGTGGAAGTTACTGAAACGAGGGCTCAGCAAGAAGGAGAAGTGAGCAGAGGCTGGGTAGAGGGAGCCCAGCTCCCCGGGTCCTGTTCCTGGCCTTGCTGTTGGGTTGTCAGGATAATCATGTATTTTGGGGGATGCTGGCAGGCTGTTCTGTTGATTTTGGTAGGCAAGGCATCTCTCTTGAGCTCTTTGCAAGGGTTGCCCTTGCTAAAGTAACAACTCTGTTGGCACTGTCCTCTCCTGGGGGCCGTGCAGCAAAAAAAGGCAGGGAGGAGGCTGTTTTCTCAGCAGGATCCCTGCAGGCAGAGCTTCCCTGCCCTTGTCTTGTGCCGCAAACCTCTTTTCTTGTGCTTCCATCGCTGCCTGCATCCTGACAGCTGCTTTCCTACCCTTTCTGCCCCAGTGAAGCCAGCCAAGCACGTTAATTTTTCGGCAGAAGTGTTGTAATAATTAGGCAGCTCGTCGGAGGGTTTAGCAGTACTTAACCAGATGTGAAAAGACTCGTCCCATGGTCCCCGCTCTCTCGCTGGGCTCCAGCCAGCTGCCTTTTCCCGCCTGCTCAGGTTGTCTAGAAAGGGCTGCAGGAGATCTCCCGTCTACCCTGGCTCCTCTTGCCTCTCTTCTTATGCTAAACAGTCATTTGTAAAGGAGAAGGAGGGAGGGTGGAAATCCTTGGGCTGTTTGGGAGAAGAGCAGCAAAGAATTAAAAGCAGACACCTGCAGCGCTCAGACTTGAGACCTCCACCGTTAACTCTTCCCAAGGCAGCACCCCCTCGGCTTGTGGCCCATCTTCTGGTGCCTGGTGGGGTGCAAGGGCTGGAGCAGGTTGAGGGGCTATCCAGGGCTCTTGATGGCTTCTCGTTATATATAATCTCCATCAAGTTTTAGATATATATATCAAAAAATATGTTTCTATATCTATAAAAATATATATTTTATATATAGATATGTAATCTCCATATCCCGTCTCAGTTTCCCTCCCCGTGGGAATGGTGCTGTTTCCCTGCCCGCTGTGCTCTATAAGCATTTATACACAAGGCAGTATTACTATCACTAACGTGATTATAAAATGAGGTTGTAGTAAACTATTGTCTGCCTAATCCATACTAATAGGAAAAACTGTTGGAGATGGGATGTTGGCCTGGATGGCCCTTGGACCGAGTTATTTTGACAATTCTTACATTTCCATTGTAAAGTTTTATAAATACACACTGGCACCGTATATTATGTTTAAAAAAATCTGTATACAACCCGTATGTTTATAGTTAAGAGGGAAAAGACGTATTAAATCAGCAAGACCAAGGGAGCAGACAAGATATAAAAATGATACTGTATTATGCTAGAACTTATTGAAAATCCCAACGCATCTTTTTTTGTGTAAATGGTAAATTCTTTTCTATGTTCTGAATTTGTTTCTTAATGTGTGTCACGTACCAGAATAGTAGCATGGACACAGTTGCAAATATGGTATGTGTTTTATTGTGAGTATTATACTGCATAGCAGAGTAAGGATGTTGAATATTGCAGTCAGTTATATACAGCTGTAAATGGGAGCTACCTGCTGTTCTGTATACAGCAAGCTGCATATTTATTAGTAAATACCAGTGTCGGTAAAATAAAAATAAAACAGGAAGTTGCATTAAAGACTTCAAGGTTTGAAACTAGTTTGCACAAAGCTCCTGGGATCCTGCTGCAGGGAATGGTCCTGCATTTTCCAGCATTAAGTCTTTTCCATCTGATTTTTCTAGTTCTGTGAATTTGAAAGCCTCTGCTGAACTCCCCCGCTCGTCAGTTTGTGGAATAATTCATAAGTGTATCAAAGCAAGGTAAAGATTGGGTTTGGGGCTGGAGAAATTGCAGGTTGGCTCCTTCCCTGGTGTAGCTCCAGCTGAACATATCAGAGTAGCTCTGATGGGTGAAATACGGAGGACCTGTGGTTATATGCACACATGAGGGCACATGCATCACACACGTGTGTGCAGGTAACACACAGAGCTGTGGGTGGTTGGTGCCCGCAGCGGGAAGGCCAGGTTGCGAGCAGAAAGCAAACTCCGTGTTTTCTGGGGTAACCTGCAGGCTTTCTGACTGACAGATGCTTCTCTGGAGATAAAGGTATCAGGGCAGAGCGTGGGCTCCAAAATGAGCAATGGCTTCTGAAATACCCGAGTGTTTAACCTAGAGGGAGCTCTCTTACATGAAGAATGAGACTATTGGCACAGCCTGCCTGAACAGCTTTTTACCGTGTGTATCTTCAGCAAACTTCTGCCTCCTGCATCCTCGGCTTGTGCTTCTGGGTACCGCATTTCCCTGGGCTGATGGACAGTGGGCTGGAGAAGTCCTGTAGGTAACTTCTGTGGTGCTGGCCAAGCAGGGGCCAGAGTGGGAGCCTTGCTCAGTCTCCAGAGGTTGCTTCTTGTGGAAATTGATGGAGATTTCTTCTGATGATAACATTTCTTCAATTTTTTTCCTGCTCCCTATAGCACCATCACACCTTGCAGACGAGTCACAGCTGCTGGGGTGCCAGGCACCTGCTCCCTTCTCTGCTGGGAGGAGGAAGGGCTCCTCAATGAGAAATGTTTTTTTTTTTTTTTTTTTTGTTGGCTGCTGAGAGTGCAGTTAGCAGGCTGATTCACTAAGGAGATATTTAAGTGCTGGTCTGGGGTGGCTCAGTTGCTCCCCTTGGGTGTCTCCTTTTAAATGGCTTCATATCCCCTTGTTGTCCTTGGGGCAGGTCCAGCTGCCTGAATACAAAGCTGGGATGTTTTGGGGGTTAGATGGAGTTGTGTTTCCTTTCCTGGAAGCTGGGTGATGCTGGAGTTGATACAGGTGGATGATGAGAGGATGCTTCCCCAGTGCACAGACAAATCCAGCTCCAACCTGGTGTAAGTCCTTCAAATCCCATGAGCCCTGCTCCCAGCCAGTGCAGGAGCTCACATCTGGGGCTGGAGGAGAGCCCCAGGTCCTTGGGACCCCAGAGCTGCCTGTCTCTGGACATCACAACACATCAGTGAGAGGCGTGAACGAGCTGACAGGGAGATTGTAGCCTTCCATACCCACCGCAGCAGAGCAGAGGGGATGTGGCTCTCCAGAGGCAGCGATCATAGCTCTGCACCTCCAGGCCACCCACTGATTTAACAGAGTAAAAGACAAACTTGCTGAAGTACTGGGGCAGAGGTCTGAAAGAGCTGACTGTGCCTGAGGTGTCATTTTAAAGGAGGACTGAATAAAAGCAGCACTGTGAAACTCTTTCCTGGGTTCAGAAAGTTCCTATCTGGGAGCAGTGGGCCCAAAGGGACAGCGTGATGGTGCTGGGGTCAAGCCAGAGGGATTGAGAGTGGTGATGCTGCCCTGTTCCTCCATCCCATCCCCTGGCAATCCAGGTCCCCGCGGCAGCTGCTTTTGCCCCAGCAAGTGCCAGGAGGCTGGCACACTCTCTGCTGGGGGGCCGGCGGTGTCTTTGCTGGGGAACTTCTCTTCCCAGGGCAGCTGCCCTGCCGCTGGCACCGTGCTGGTCCTGTGTGAAAAAAGAATCACCCCAAAAAACACAAAGGGAAGGTTTGTCCAGCCTGGGCACACCTGCATGGAGCATGGCTGGGAAAAGCCAGGATCTGAAATCCATCCTGTCAGCCAGAGCAGGATTTCCCAGTTGCAGCCCAGTCTCTTCTTGGGGCCTTCTTAAGCTGCTTGGCACAGTCTGTCTGTCTGTCCTTCCCATTCTAACTTCTGAGAGGCTTAACAGACTGGGGGATGGAGGGAGCTCCTCGCTTTTTTGCAGCCCCTGCCTTAAGGAGTTTATTTTATTGAGCTGTGCAGGGGGCTGGGGTGGAGGAGGAGGGCAAGGGTCCTTTCCCCTCCAGCACGCTGCTTGCTGAGAGCCACGGTGTTGTCAGTGCCTCGGCTCCTCGCACGGGCATCCCTGGGAAGGTGGGAGAGATGCCGTGCAGTGGTGGTGACCCCCCAGCTGCTGCTTCTCAAGGCAAGGGCTGGATGCTGTTTAAGTAACTTTTAGTCTCACTCATGCCCCCACTGACCTACCCTGCCCCTCCCCAGCTCTGTGGACCTACCGACTAGAAGCTTTGAAGGGAGGATGAGGAAGCCTAGGTGCAAAAAACTGAAGGACCAGAGTTTCAGCAGGAGAAGGCAGAGAGATGCTGGTGGAGTCTCTCTGGAGGGTTTTTATAGCGGAGTTCATGGAGAGCTGAATTCAGCCTTTCAAGTACCTTGACCCTGGCATGCAGGGTTGGGGTGACCCTTCAGCAGTGCCACTGTCCAAGGGCTGGGCTGCTTTTAAAGAGGGCTGCAGAGAGGCAAAGCTGGGAGAGAAGTTAAGGACAAATGGAGTAGGACAGAGCATATTTTCCTGTGGGTGCCTTTGTTTTCTTTTTTTTTTTTTTTTTTTTTTTTTTTGTTGAACGAAGGAGTTTGGGGAAGGAAAGGGCATGTGTGAGGGTAAGGAACTGAATGGGGAAGGTAGCTGGAGAGAAGAAATGGAGAACTAAAGCACCTTTTTCATCTAATTTTTAAAGAAAGGCTTTGTGCTAACTTTTTGTGTCTTCAGTCTGTAGTGTGGTGTGTGTTTTTTCCAGAGAGGGCAAGGAGAATTGTGAGCAGCAGAGGCAGAAGAAATTACTTTGATTCAAGCCCCCAATTTGGCTTGAAAAATGCTGGGGGAAAGTAGGTGGGATTGGAATAAACACTTTTCCTGGGGACGACTTGTCTTTATGTCTCAGATGATGCCCGTTCCTTCCCCCATCTTGCTGTCCTTGCTTTGCTAGCTAGAAAATCATACCTGAGCCTCCATCCTTCCCTTTTCCAAGTTGGCATGAGGAAATTCTGGGAAGCTGCTAATTATAAGGATCTGCCCCCCGGACTTCTAATGAGGTTAGAGGATGCTGTGGGAGAGAGAGCAGGATTAGTAGGCACACCCAGCTTTGGGGTCTCAGCAAATGTCTCTGCATGTTAATGGCTCCCAGGTCTCACCCCATCCCATTTCTGTCTTTGACAGGAGGAAGCTGCACAGTTGAACACAACTCTCATGAAACTCAGCTCTATGAGGGCCTGTCCAAGTATAGTTAGAAAATACAACCCATTACTCTAACGGTTAGCTTTAAAGAAGTCTGTTAACTCTAGGAAGTGATGAGGAAGCTCAGTGGGGCTGTCTTTCAGGGCTGCTTTCCAAATACTAGCTTGTCAGACCAGTCCTTGAAAAGACTGAAGTAGCAGCTATTAGATGTAAAACTCTTTCAGTGAGAGGTCTAGATGCCCAAACTGTGCATTTAAAAATGGTGCCAGTGTTGGTTTGATGCTTGACCTGTGGCTGTGGATGCAGACTGGGTTGTGGCTGTTGACTGAAGTGCATTATCTTGGGCTGGGTCAGCCTGCATGCTGGATGAAGATGCGTTGCGTGGGAGCAGTTGGTGCAAGGAGAGTCCTGCTCCCCAAGCTGCTGGGCAGCTGAGGGTGCTGAGGGTGTTCACATGGCTCGGGGAGCCTGGCCCCTTGCAGGGAGCAGTGCAACCACAGTCCAGGTTGTCGCTGCTGATTGTGAAGGGGCTGTAGGGTCACGGTGTCACTCACACAGGCATCTTGGTGAAATGCCTGAGGTACCAACTATGAATGTCCCCATGCAGCAGAAATGCTCCATCTCCTCTTCCTCTCTCTCTCGGGGTCCCAAACCCGCAGTCCAGCAGATAATGCTGCTTGAGGGCCTGGCTACAGCAGCCTTTCTATTCTACATCCAGGTTTCTTGAAAGTGAGTTCCCTGGGGGTCTCTGCTCTTGACTCAACACAAGCGGCCCTCCTTATGTGTTAGACATTGTACAGAAAGTTAGTTTTCTTTTTAAGAGCCTTCAAGGGAGGTGGGTGGTTCCCCCAGGAGCAGAGCAGGTCCTGTGTCCTGTGCAGGGTGGTGTGCAGGCAGCTTTAGGGAGTGTTTGTTTCTCATCAGTAATTCCTACCAGTCATCAGCTGTTTGGAGTGAAATGCTTTGGCTCCTGAGGAATTCCTGGGAATCTCAAAGGGTTAAAAAAACCTGACACTTCTGAGTTGTACCTCCTGTGATCTTTCCCTTCTCTTTATCCCCTTCTCCTCATTCACCAGTCAGGAGAGAGCATTAGCTGAAGATGCTGCAGGTGTACAAAACCAGGCTGATTTATGTTAAATGAATTCGCAGTGCTCCATGTTGTCACCAGCGACTGTCTCACTGTTCATGACATGGGGATGAGAAACAAACTGCTCGTCTGTCCCATGAGACACCGCCTTTATACCTAAAGATATTACCAATGCAGAGAAAACCAGGATCTGCAGCCTGCGGGGAAAACAGAAAGGACTTAATACCCACAGCTTGCAAAACGAGAGCAGCTCAGGACATCAGGGCCCGGTGCTGGAACCTCAGAGGTGGTGGGAGTGTCCGTAGGAAACGGGAGCAGGGATGAAAGGGCTAGGATGGCAGGGGGGAATCGCTGTCGCAGCCTGAGGCTGTTTTCAGAAACAATCCTAGCTCAAAGGAAGTATTGAGAGTCCTACACATATCTGTTGTGTGTCCCTAATAAAACCGTACTCTGAAATGAGGAAGAGGATGGCGAGCGTGCCCTGAATGTGCTGCGGAAGGTGAGCGGGAGGAGAAAGGCTGTCTTCTCCCTCTGCGGATAGTCTGACTTCGGGCAGCCCTCTGAGTTAGCGTTGGCTCTTTTCTCGAGGGGTGAGGATCAGCTCAGCTGCAGAGCCAGGCTCTACCCCTGGCGCTGGTGGCTGGTGCCATTTGCAGGTCTCTGCCAGGACGCCTTGCCGGGCTCTGCCCGGGGCGCCGGCGGCTGCGGGCGGAGGAGCGAGGGTGCTGCCGGCTGCTGCCCGCTACCTCGTGTCCCCTTTGGGCCCTTCTGTGACCCGCAGCAGGTCGCCAGCTGCACTTGAGAAGCGCTGCTTTGAGATCAAGGGTGGCTGGCGAGACCCAGCCCAGCGGCGTCCAGCTGGGAGAGGACCAGGGCTCAGGCATCCCCCGCAAATGGACTTTGAAAAGGCCTCCCTTTCTCTATATAGTTTTCAGCTCTTACCTAGACTTTAAACTTAAAAGGTCCCTGCTTAGCATGTCAGGAGAGGTGTAGCTTTGGCTTGCAAACTTTGGGCTTAATTTAAACAAGGGCAGCACTTTAAAAAGAAATCCTTCCTCTCCTGCTTCCCTAAGATACATCCAGGTAGGGTGTGCTCAATGCTGGCTTAATGCTCCAGTTTAAAGAGATAATTTTGTCCAAAGACACCCTTCTGTAGGAGCCTATAATTAGCAATTAAAGCATAAAAAATATTTCCATCGAGTGACTCCTAAATAAATGCTTGTCACTGCTGATCAGAGTTGGTTTATTTCCATGTGTGTTTTCCTTCCTTCTTTTTTTGTATAACTTACGGCCCTGTAAATGCTCAGCAGCTGTTAATATGATTCTGTCGATACGTTTACCATGGTGATTTGGCTATATTTGGCGAGCGTGTGAAGAAATCACTCACTGGTTAGAAGGAGGAAAGACAAGCTGTCGATATCAAGGGAGAAATGCTAATAACCCCAGTGACAAATCATTCCTGGGAATCTCAAAGGGTTAAAAAAATAAGCAGCAGCACTTCCCGGAGAGAGGGGCCTTGGCGAGTGAAGGTGACTCATCCGGAGCTGCAGACACCAGCTGTCATCTCCAGCTCCTCCTGTGCTTAATCACTTCACTTTTCTAAAGAAATATTTTGTTCTAATTCAAACAGACCTGGGCTTGTTTGTTTTTTATGAATTATTTACTGGTGAGGAGAACCTCTTGAGGTATCCATCTTCACTCAGAAATAAGTGGACTCTCAGAGCCTATTGCAGCACTTTAAAGCACGCAGTACCCTCCGTGATGAGCCTTTTTATTATTTTATTTTTTTAACGCCCACTTAAAATCCAGAATAAACCCCAGAAAGTCAGCTCTGGCACTTGGGTCTGTACCGGCGGGAATGTGTGCAGACTTTGGCCTCACCTAATTGCTCTGTGAAAGACATCCGTACTCGTAGCTGTGGGGTGGTGACGCTCCGGGTGACCTCCGTGCCCTGGGACTGCCACCAGTTTCCCAGCGTGGAGGTGGAGATGTGCCCCCACACCTGACTTGCTCCTAGGTGCCTCCCCGTAGCAAGCATGCACTCACCGTACACAAAGCAAGTGCATGAAGGGGCTTGTGTGTGCCAGTGACCCCCCGCTCCGGGCACTGGCACCCTCCAGCTCTGGATGATGTTTCTCTTACTTAATAGACCGATGACCAAATTCCACCTGGCTGTTCCTGACTTCTGCTCTTTGCACATTTATAGTTCTTGCAGTGGCAAGAGGAGTTTGAATGATATTTTGCAGTCCCAAAAGGTCTGATCCAGCAGCCGTGGAAGTAAATAAATGGAAAAATTTGCACTGACTGGACTGGGCATCAGATTAGTCCCTAAATGTTAGTTGATCTGCTTTGGGGTTATGACAGACAAATATTGCCCCAAGGTTACTGCTACAGGAATAATCGATCTACCTGTCTTAGATATGTCTAGGCTGCCTATCATAGCTGTATTATCTAAGTGAGTGTTACCTCCCAGGAAGACTGTGCCTGGCCAAATAAGTTGCCTTTTCCGTGTGTGATCTGAGACCAGAGAGTGCAGTTTTCAGCATATTTAAGATCATTTCTATTTGGCACTTATCTGCTCCACAGGATATTGCTACTTGACTGCAATGTCCTTATTGCCTACCTGTTATATTTCATTTAGAATTTTTTTTTTAAATTTATTTTTTACTAAATAAATAACATGACTGTAAATACATGGCTTGGTCCTCAAAACAATTTAGACAGACAAAGTGCCCTGAGTGTGATTTATCTTGAGTGGTGTAAGTCGCACGCTTATACAAGCTTCAAAATGACAGGAAAGATAATCCCATCAGGCAGTCTGTAAAACAGAACAAGCCTGGAGAGGGGTTTTCTTGTATACAATTACACTTAGAGATATCGGATGAGAAGTAAGGGGAATCAGGACCCGGGGAGGCTGAAAGAGGCAGCCCGTTGTGTCCTACACACTTCTTTGCACTAAAGCCCCTTCATGAAAGCCACCGCAGCCTATGGAAGCTGGAAAGGAGATGGGCAAAGCCTCGTGGAAAGTAACACTGGTGCCCCAGCAGCACAGGTTTGGCCAACGGGCTTTGCACCGACGCTGGCTGCAGACGTCGGCGAGTTGCAGACCCGCTGGCAACGCGACAGCAGCGTGCTGCGTCGTGCAGCCAGATCTCCATCCCGTGGGTTATGTGCGGTGAGGCATACTTTAGCCTCATTTTAGGGCTGCTCTTGTGTGAACCAGAAGCCTGCAGCCTGCCAGCTGCCCCTCAGCACAAGAGACAAAAGTGCCCAAAAGTCTCCTTTGTGCCTCGTTTCTGGTCAGAGAATGGGAACATCCCATGGAAAATAGAATACGTGAAAGTGATGCCTTTACTGGAATCAATAATATATTTACTTTTGATTCCTAACCTCCTTCTTTTTCCTTGCAGAAGACCCTTTAAGCAACACCTTTTCTAAGGGGCACTTTTGACACCCAAGCCTCTTCTTCCCTCCACCCCCTCATCCCTCCAGCCCACACAATCTGCCAGATTCCCACTATGCTCCCCTCCCAGTGCAAAGATAAGACATTTGGGGTGAGAAATTTGTGCAGCGTTCATTTGTGATGTGTAAGTTAGCACAATTGAGAACTTCATTGGGATTTTTGCCACTTACTATGAACTCTGGGATCCTGCTGTTTACAAAGCAACGACTGGTGGAAGGCACATGATACAACAACTGAGATTCAATTCTGAGCCAGTTTCTTGCCTTTTTTCTTGTGTGAAAAGTTCCTGACTCCATGTTGATTTTCTTGAGATCATGTTTATTTAAATCAGGATAATAATCTTCCAAATATACCCTAAAATTATATAGCCATATAAATCCTGTCATAATATATTCAGTAAAACTGTCAGGTGATCATTCTTAATGTAAAATGAGACCTTTTCATTTTCATCCAGTCAGTTAGCACTAAATTAACTCCTTGGAACAGGTTCAGAGTCATTCATTTGAGTAAATACCCCAGTTATTTATTGAATATACGGCATTGCTGTCTGTCTCAGGGCTGGGAGCAAGGGGCTCCTGTCCTTATCCCAGCTCTGACACCGGTCAGTCAGGATGCTTGAAAACTTCAGCAACACCCACACAAACATTCATTTTGCTCTTAATCTCAGTGCAGCCATGAGCTGATTCCTAATGATGGGTTCAAGCTGTGGTCTAGGCTGCAAGCAGGAATCTTGATCCGCTGCCCCGGCAGCAGCCCAGGAGCTGGAATTGTCCCACGCTGGCTCAAGCACTTTGGGATGTGGGCAGGAACCATGTCTTGGCATGCAGCTGAGGATGCTCTGCTGGTGGGCTCCTTGCGGGAGGGCTCTGACCAGTTGGACTGGCTCTGTCCTCCTCCATCACCTCACCTCAGAGCATCTTTTTTAAATGATTATTTTTCCCAACCTTTTTGATTCCTAACCAGGACAGGTCTTCTAAACCTCCAACCAGGAACTGGTGTGGCCACATCAGGACCTCCATCTCCTCCTTTTGGGACAGAAAGGTGCCAGCAGGTGTGGGAGAGGTTTACCGTGGGGTTCACCATACGTGGCTGTTTGAAAGAAGGATTCAGACTAGTGCTGGAGTCCCAGAAGGGCTGTCACTGAGATAAAGATCCTCAAAGAGCTTCAGCTCATCCTTCAATAGGGTGATTTTGTGGATTGCCTGGTCTGTTACAGCCTCCTCTCTGTCCCCAGAGAGGCTAGGGCCCTTTCGTTACTTCTCTTCATCCCTCCTCTGGCTTCCAGGCCAGTGGGGAGCAGGATGATCCGCCGACGTCTGTCCCAGAGCCCGCCACAAAACAAGATGGAAATTGCAGCACTGCCTGCAGGAGATTCCCTGGAGGACTCAGGTATTTTATCAGCACATGCTGTTTAGATGGCCAGTTCCATGATGGAGCAAGAGGGAGAGGTGAGCCTCTTTCCCTGCTTCCCTGAGAAGACAGTGGAAGTGCCTCCAGAGATGCCCTGGAATCCAGCCCACAGCCTGGGAAGAAAGGACTCAGCCAGGTTCAGGGAAACACCTTCCTTCTCCTGGACCTAAAGAAAGAGCCTTGCTTGGAGCCCCATATTCAACTTGCCAAACACAAAAGCCAAGTAAAAATAAACGAACCAATGAATCAAATCCTGAATGTCTGGGACTGGGCTGCAAGGAGACACACTCATCCTGCTCTTCTGGGAGATCAAATTCACTACACAGATCAAAGAAAGAAGAGGAAAAGCTCTTCAAAAGTCAGGAAACAAAATCGCCTTGGCCTTCCTTTAAAGAAGGAAAGTTACTGGACCGCAGCCTAAAAGAACCAGAGGAGAAAGCATCAAAGGGAAGCTCTTAGTCACATGTGGCTCTGTGAAAGGTGAGGTCTGCCAGGTACTAGATGTCCAGTTTGAACTGACAAACCTCAGCTCCCAAAGAGCAGTCTCTTACCCTGCCTACAGGAGCTGTGCATCCCCCTCCCCTAGAAAAAATGAGGTTAGAGTAAGGGAAGAAAAAAATGACAAGTCTAGCCAGGTTTATTCATAAATTCTTTATAGTCCTGCAGAAAATGGAGGGCTGTTCCCTTTCCTACTTCTTCTTGCTGATGCCCACTTCAGCTGTAGTCTACCTAAAACAGAGACAGTGAGGGTGACGGGATCAATCTCTCCTTAGGAGGGTGGAAAAGAAATCCACCCTCACTTGAGGATGGCATGTCGGGTGGGCATTGTAGGTTGAGTAGTATGAAGATGTGACAGCTGCAGATAAGGCAAGAAGTTTGGCCCTTAAACTGAAGCCTTTCTGTCAGCTGTTGTTTTCTAGCATAGGGGTGACAAAGCAATGCAATAGGCTGCCTAGGGAGTGGGGAGCATGGGTATGTTTCAAGAGCAAATTAAGCAGAATTGTTTCAGGAATGTGTTAAATTTAGCAGTTTCCGCTTTTGGACAGAAACAAGCAGATAACCCCTCTTTCACCTTTCCACTTCTGCATTATTTTGTGATTCTCCAGGTATCAGGTTCCCACTGTTGTGCAGACACAAGGTGTGGAGCCTTAGGTGCTCTCCTAGAAACGCACTCTGGTTTCTGTGGGAGCTCAATACTGAGATAACATGTTGGATGGGGAGATGCTTTAATAAACAAGAGGCTCAGCAGAGTAAAGTGCAGGATCAGCAGCTGGCAGCAAGAATGGTTCCATGTAAGTTTATCAGCACGTGGTCAACTGGAAGAAGGGAGAAGGCAGTTCCCCTGCTAGAAAAAGGGGAAAGGTGTGAACAGATCGTGCAAGGACTGGAAGCGGGGAGAGCAGCTAGAGAGATGGCTCTTACATCTTTCAAGTCTAGGAGCTGCGGGAGTACGGTGACACCAGCCATGTAATGGGGTCACCTGCCCAGAGGACTCACAAAGCCAAAGCTGCGGAGCGTGGCTGCCCAAGGAGGACCACCCGTTCACAGGTACCCTCAGCAGAGAGGACGACAGGGCTCAGTGCGGCTGGATGCTGAAGCCTTTTATCTCTGTTTTCTTGGTCTGGCTGACCCAGGACAATTTTGATGCCTAGCTGGGATTTTGTGTAGGTTTTTTTAGTTTAGTACGACATTGTTTAGTATTTAAAGGTTACCTGGGTTACAAATTTTACTGTTGTATTGATTGACTGGTCTTTTCTGCCTTGTTGCTGAAGATGAGCAGGAATTGAGAAAAATGTTCCCAATTCCCTCACCAAACTGGAGTACTCTTTCCTCCAGACAGCTGACAGTTTCATTTCAGCACTTTCATCTGCTACCATCTTGCTACATGCAAACATGCACACAAGGCTCAGCCTTCTTTCAGTATTGCATGATATGCTTGAAGCTCACATTTGTACACTGCTTAGTATTTCTGTCGGTGCAACTTCTGCTTCAGGATATGTACAGCAAGGCTTTAAAAAAGCCAGAAATAACCATGATGATTCTTTTGAGCAAGGTGTTTGTGCAGGGAAAGCAGGTCAGAGACCACGGGAGGAAGCTCTGCTTTACTGTAGCTGAGGTATGGCCTTGCCGGCACTACTTCTGCTGCAGAGAGCAGAGTTGGGAGAAAATGTGTTAGTAGACAGACCATGTACATTCATCCACTGGAAAGTGGTGTACTTTGAGGGACTGCTATACATTGGATCTGTAACAGCAGCAGTTGCAGATTTGGCCCTTTCCTACTCTTTGAATGAATGAAGGCTTCCTTGCTGCCCCAGGTACTTTCCACTAGTAGTGGGCACGTGTGATCCTGCCAAGGAGGACGTGTTGGCCCCACAAAGCGTGGCTGGGATGCTGCTGATGTATCTCCACCGGGCCCTTTGCTGTGTTTATTGATATCTGCGTTCCTCCATTTTAGTGTTTTCGCAATCATGGTGATAAACAGCACCGAACGGTGCCCTGTGGGGCCCTCTCTCCCTGCGCTGTAAGGTGCTGCTTAAGTACCTGTGCTGCAGAGTGTCTCCAGACAGGAGCTGGTGTGAGGGGTTGCAGTTACACCCCGGCATGCAGTACCTCTGGAGGTCGTGGTGCAAGGAGGCAAGTGGGCAGCAGGCACAAAGTCCTGCCTCTCGTCTTTCACTCTATGCAGAGCGCTGGAAAGCACAAATTCTGCTGAGATTAAGTTATAATTTAAGGCAGTGAACATGTGCTCTGCTGGCGGCTATAAAGATTCAAATCACAAAGTTTTACAGTGGAACGGTTTCTGTAAAAGCATCATTAGAAGGGGGGAATCGTGCCTTTAATTCTTACAACTTATGGGGCTGCCTGGTTTGGTTTGGTTTTAGTGGTGTTTGGTGTGACATGGGGTGGGGTCCCACCCCCATCTTCCCTTTTAAATTCAGGCCTTTCTTCCCCAGGGCCCTGCTATTCCAGTGCATTGAGAACGACTGGAAACGGCGCAGAGTTTTCTGTGTTCACCTCATCCGTGGGCGAGTTTTGGGACCACTAATGTGCACAGAGCTTTCGGCCTGTTGGACTAGCAGGGGGAGAGATTATCTGGTGTGTGCTGCATAATTGTGGCATGGAGTCTGGGGAAATTCAGGCTGAGATACAAGTATCTTGAGTGTGTTGTAAATGCCTAGCGAAACTGTCGGTGTAAGGTTAGGGTTGGGTTAGTCAACCTGAGGCCTGTAAGGCTGTTGAATATCCTTCCAACGCATGGATTAGTTTCCTTGTTCTTTCAGACTTTGAAACCAAGCTAGGTTTAGTCGTGTCCCATAGCACTGGTTAGTGTCCGAAAGGAAGCACCACCACGTGCTGCTTCAAGTTTTTGCAGCGTACAGGGTGGTGTTCTCCATCTATAATGTCTTTGCTCTGGTAGTGTTGGAGTGGAGACCCCAATTGCTTCAGCAAGCAAGGGTTCCCAGGTCTGAGCTTCAGAAGCAGCCTGACACAGATGGTGAAAATCTGCAGCTGCTACGTGAAAGGCGAATGAATTAAAACATAATATGAATAATACAGTCAATACAGCAGCCATGAGTTGTTTATTTTTATGTTAAATTCAATGCATTTTTGTCACCCTCATATTTTGAGTGATCAATAGGCCAAAGATTTTCATATTAACAATACTCAGCTGCATTGTAGAAGCGAGGGGAAGTGGGAGGTTTTGGCAGCTGGATAGACGCGTAAGGTTTTTGTCACCTCTTTGGGACACGTGGAGAGCAGTTTGAGATTATGAATAAGCATCACAGATACATATATTTGCTGAAAGATAGGCAGTGAAACTGTTAACAGTATTCCCATTTCAATGGTTATCTCCAGGTCCCAGAATTAGCACCCCACGGGGGTGAGTCGACTATGGCAGACCTCGCTGTGTGATTATAGCAAGGTCTTTACAGGGGGAGGAACACACCACTAGTGTGATTACACTTCGTTCATCTTTCAGTTTTATTTATAAATTAAAGCACAGAAACTTATTCTTCATGAAAATTGAGATCGGTGGTGCAGGTGGCACGTGTGTAATATTTAGGGCTTCAGCCCTAGGTGGAGGGCTGAGTTCTGCTGAGCTTTGCAGCTGCACTGCTGTTGCAGGGCTTGCCTGGGTGAAACTGAGAGGGGAACTGAGCTCAGCTGTAAATCGGCTGGGTTTAAAATGGGGGAGTTTTGCGGTCCTGAGTCTTGGGATTTTATGTGATTCTGGCAAAGAGCTCGAATAGGTCATGGGGAGATCGGCGCTTCCCAGCCTTCATCTGCAAAATGGAGGAGCAGCCGGTTAGCTGAGGTGCTGTCGGTATCTTATGGATGGAAAGAAAGCATTTAATCTGTTCCACTGGGCAGTGGAAGTGACTTCCCAGCCTCGGCTGGCAGCTGGCGGCTGGCAATATTGCCTTTAAAGCTGAGTGTCGTGGGATTAGATTGAGTGCTGTGGCATTATGGCCGAGTCTTGTTCTGCTTTTGAATCCTCCCTTTGCCGAGCTCATAGATCAGCTCGGCTCAGGCTGTGCGGTGGCAGTAACCCGGCATTATTGAACCTGTCCTCCTCGCTCTCCCAGGCAGTCACACGTGCGTCTGGCCAGATTTGCAGGACTCAGCAATGGACAGCCTGGGCCCCACTTACTCAGAGGAGCAGATCGATAACAGAGGCTGGTGATAGATGAGGAGAGTTAGGGATGGATAATCTGCTGAATTTACATGACCCAGGGTGGTCCAGGGAAGGCTGCGGCTTTGCTGGGAGACTTTCAATAGGAGACAGAAGTTGCCTTAGTTTCCAGCTGCTGACTGCATTTTAAAAAACATTGCAGGGTCTGTTTGGGTGGGTGGAGGAAGCTGACAATTGTGAGCGGAAAATAAAAAGCGGCATGTCCGCTGCCTGCCTTCGGGGCTGCGTCCCCCCGGGAGAGGGAGTGTGCGGTGCCATCTACCAGTCTGCCCGTGCCAGCGGGCTCCATCCCACGATGGAATTTCAGGGAAGAAGGAAATACTGGCAGGATGGGCAGCATACGCTCTGAGATATTATATAGATACATAATTGGTAGATGCATTAAATTGGCTGTGCTGGCTGACTTGGTAAGAAGCAGAGGGTTTCAGTCCAAAAGATCTGTATGTCCAGGACCTGATTAGCAAAGACATCATAAAACCAAGCACCAGCAGGTAGAAAAGAGAAGCAAAAAGCTGTGCTTTTAAATAAAAATAGTAAAAAAAATATTTTAGCTTTCCAGTCCCATTGATACTGGAGAGTGGAGTTTTAGGGCTTAATCCTATAAGATGTTGCTAAATGCCTTCTGCCATGAGAACAGAGCATATGCCAGTGGCCGGCTTTTGGGGAGGAAACTTCCCTTGAATTGAGGCTGCCCTGTAACTGTTTACAGTGGTGTCTTCCTTTTGTCTTCTTTCGTTTGATCTTTCACAGAAGCATCTGGTCTGGCCTTTGCTGGAGACACCACACTGGGCTGGAAGGACCACAGGTCACTACTTCTGCCCACAAGTGACAGCTCTGGTGCCCATAAAACTGTAACCTTCCTGCTGGCTGGAGTGCGCTGCTGACAGACCGGCACGCTTTGATTTAAGTGGTTTAGCTTTCTCTGTAATGTATCTATGTCATTCGGTCTCGGCTTTGGTTTTTGGTATGAAACAATGTTTACAAAACCTTAAAAGAAAAGAAAATAAAAAAAAACCAATACAACCAAACAGTAATTTGAAATAAATATGTACGCCAATCCTTTAAAAAACAGTCTTCCTCCTTCCCCTTCATCTGTTCATCTTGGAGTATTCAGCTTTTGCAGTATTCAGCTTTTGCACAAAACTCTGAAAGATAAGGCACTGCAGAGCAACTGGAAGCAAAAGCGAGGACAGAAAAGCTGTTTTCAATATGCAGACTGATAAAAGTGCCCAAATTCCCGATAGTAGAAAGTAAAATAGATTTTCATGTTTTTTCCCAGTGCAACAATCACAGAAGTTTCAAAAAAAAAAAAAAAGATTATTTTTTAAAAAAATACATGTGATTTTAATCAAAGTATATTTCTTTATTATTTTACTGAATTAGACCCTGATCCTCCACTTAGATCTATTTCAGATGCAGCTGATTGAGAATCACCTTACATCCTCTGATTCCAGGAAACCTTTGCTGTCTGTACATCTAGCTGCAGAGTTGATGTCTTGGGATGAAATGGTCCTCCCTTGCTTGAAGAAGCCTGTCCATAGGTAGAGGGAGATATAGGGTCTGGGACCTTCTGGGGAAATAGGTACAGGAAAAAAGCAGGACATTGTGAGCTGCCTTGTGGTGGAGTGCATGGGGCTGACATGGACAAAAAGTTGTTCATCAGCTTTGTTTGTGTTTGCTATTTTGCTGGATATTGTAAGTAACCAGTGATAGACCACGGCTAAGGAGGAGTGGTTTTCCTGCCAAAAACTATGTTGCCAGGAGGGGCTCTGACAGCAAGGGCATCAGAGGGCCTTCACACCAAGCAAAAATTGCTGTTCTAATGCAAAAAGACCTTAAAGGGACTGATTTTAAATGCTTTCCCCCTTCCTTCCTTCATTCCTTCCTTCCTTCCTTCCTCACCCCACTATATATTAGTAAAAATGAGTAAATGGCTCAGGGTTTGGACCTCAGGCAGGCTGTCTGACAGGAGCAGGGGTGGCCTCGCGCAGGACGTGAGCTGCTGCGTGCTGCGGTGCTGTGCCTGCGCCGACGGGCTGCGGGCGTGGGGAGCCCTTGGCTGGAGGGGTCTGCGGCTCCCTAAATCATCTGTTTGGGCAGCTTGGCTGGGCACCGCAGCATCCCCTGAGAGGCCACAGCTTGGTGATTGGAAGGAGCATCTTGGAGGGGGAAAACGAGCTGTGCGAGTGTAAGGAGAGCAGTGGTACCCAGGGGTACTCATGCAGCGGCCTTGGTAAAACATGTGCCCTCCAAACAAAGCGGTTGTATAGCTACGGGAGCTCTCTGTAGGCAAGGTCTATGTCTGAATTCCCTTCAGCACCTTTGACTGCCTGTGTCTTCTTCCAAGGAAGCTGAAGGAGCTGTGCTAGGAGCCTGGTGTGGATGTGTAAGCCCATACTCGTGCGTGCAAGAGTAGCCCTGCAGCAGCAGACGTGCTCGCGCTGCAGCACACCCGTGTCACGCTGGTGCTGCGGAGAAGGGGAGGTTCCACTGGAGAAGTTGTATTTAAAGCAGAGAAGTTTTGAAAAGGCAAAACTTTATATTTCAAACAACTCTGTGTAGCAGTCAAAAAGAGACGCTCTCGCACATCTACCTGTTCTCTATGCATGTAATGTACATATACATTGGCATATCTGAATACAAGCACAGCGTGTGTGTCTTCTGTAAAGTCTCAGGCCTGCACATATCTGGACACACGTACAGGCACCCAGACGGAGGCCTTTGTACATTTGTGTTTATTGAATGGGCTTAATACAGGGCAAAGTTCCCTTCGCTTTCTACTTCCTCACATTTCAGGGAGAAAAATGTCCTGCCATAGCCTTAGTAAAATAACTGAGCGAATAACTTAAAGGAAGAAAAAAAAAAATATCCAGGATTGCTCCAGTTAAGGAATTAGCCTGCCTTGCCTCTGCAATAAAGCTCCTCTCCCTCTCTCCCTGTCAGTCCTGTGGCACCCTCCCTGCTCTGTGTTTTAATTCTAGTCTCTAATCTCAGCCGCTCCTGTGATAAATTAATTGTAATGATAGAGGCCCCAGTTACGAGGTCTGCACCGTTTGCTTGTAATCTGAGCGACAGGTTTAGGGCCTGCTTTATTTAAGATGCGAGGGTAATTACATGGGAGTTAGCATATGCAGGCAGGGAGATATGATTCATTCTCCCAGCGACGGCCATGACACAGCTGTTTGTCGGATAAAATAGAGGAACCGTGTTGTTACAAAATGTTCCCCTTATTATACCTCATTAAAAACAAGGCTGCGATAAGTCAGACCTGGCAATGAATAAAATGTATTGCCCCCTGTAAAAGCTGATAGGAGAGAAAGAGGGTCTTCCAAGCAGCCTCAGGTCATTTATTTATTTTTTGTTCTCTTTCACGCTCCCTCTTCTTTCTTTCCCTCTGGTTTTCTGCCTTGCACTGGCTGCTGGAGAAAAGAAAAGGCATGTTTTCTCTTGCTTTCTCTTCTTTCTTTTCTTCTTTCTTGCTTTCTTTGAACCTGCCTATGCCCTCCCCTTCTGGGAGCAATCGCAGATAAGGCATGGTCGGGCCAACGGCAATTAGCAAAGCCTTTTGCAGGGAACAAAAGGGGAGATTTGTTCCCATCGGCCTAACACGAGTTGTGCCTCTTCACCTTGCCTGAATGCAACAGGCTGAGAGAGATGGGAAGCTCCCTCTCCAGCTCAGGGGGCTGGGGACTTCACTGGCAGGTTATTTAAAAAAAAAAAAAAAAAAAAAAAAAAAAAAATCAAAATATTACAAAAACGTTCCTTTCAGGAGAGAAAAAGTATTTTTCCTTTCCTTTCCTGTTCTTTTTAAATAACCCAAGAAGTATAAGGTGATCCTCTCCCCTTTTTCATCTGCAGGAAACCAGTGAAAGTTTAAAAAATAAAAGCCAAAAGTGGGGGAGAAGGCCACAAATGACTTCTGAGAGTCCCATCAGGGTGAGATGTATAGAAAGGGTCTCTCTGAACTGGTGTGCCGGAGCAGATGCATAAATCCGTCGCCTCTGAGAGTGCCTGGGTGCGGGAGTTCAAAGGATGGCTTTCACCCTTTCACCAGCATTTTTTTCTTTGCACACACTTTAAGCTGTCAGACTTTGTGGGTTGCAAGCATTCCTGCTTATTTATTTATTATTTTGGCACCCTAAAGATACAATGTTGGCTTCTGTTTTTTTTTTTTTTGTTGTTTTTTTTTTTTTTTTGTTTTGTTTTTTTTTGGTTTTTTTTGTTTTTTTTATTCCAGGGGAGATAGAGTAGTTTTAAAGTAGTAGGAGCAGTAAGAGGTTTTGCCGGCTCTGGCAGGCTGTCATTTGGATGAGAGGCACCAACCAACTTCAGCAAAGCTCCAGGCAGGCAGCTGTGGCCTTTTGGAGTTGTTTGTATGGTCCGCATTAAAGCAAATGACGTGTGTCTTGGTTTTTCTAACAATTTTTTTTTTTTTTGAACTCTGATCAATACGTTCAGCTGCCTCTTCTCAGACCATTTGCTTCTCTCTTGCGTATGTCGCTCTTTTCTTCCCACAATAGCTGAGATGAATGAATAAGGCTGATTGATAGATTGGCTAGTTTATTTTTAACTTAAGCTATTGAGGGAGATTTATGGAAGTGTCATAATTTCTCTCTGGATAGATATTTAAGTTATAAATACTGTAATATTTGACTAACAAGATACTGAGCTTCATCCAATTTAAAACATTTTAGAAATAACTTTTTGAAGTACCAAACACAGCAACTTAGTCACTCTTTAGGTTTGTTCCCTTGGGAATAGGTCCTGTTCGTAAAAATGCATACCTGGTTTGCATCCAAAACACCAGATTTTTGGAAGAGTAAGTCACTGCTCGCCTGGGCTATTGGCCTCTGTGCTGTGCCCAGCTCCTGTGCTGACGGTGGGTGTTAGCAGTGGGCTCAGGAGTGGCAGTGGCAGCAGAAGGCCCTGCAGTACCATGAGCTATCACCATGCTATTTAAACCAGTTAGGGACTTACGATGATAGAGCCCGTGTCCTGGGCAAAGAAGGTAAGATCCCAGGGTGTAACCTGTGTTGATGTCCCATTGCTGCTCATGGCTTCTCCCATTCCAGCCAGAAGAGGCACAAGTACTTCCAGGTCTTGCCTCTGTCTGGTGGCAGTATTTTAGTGGAGAAAGTGATTTCTGGGTTAGGGACAGTATCAGCTTATGGCAGTAGTGGTAGTGCAGGTGCCATGGACCTGCTGGGCTTTACAAACCCATTTTAGCTGTGGGGAGATAAGTGTTGTACGCTTGCAAAGAGCTTATCCTGTTCACGTCTCCTTGCTCCAAGGAAGTGGGGTGTAAGAATGAGGAGGCCCCTCAAGACAAAATGTTCCAGGCAGATGTGCCCTCATGCAAAACTCTACAGTATTGCCATGGACAGCAATGGTGCTGCAAGTTTCAGGATGAGACTAGTGAATTTTGAAGGCTGACATTGGAAGCCTGGGGAGAGGTCGACTGCAGCATAGGCAGCCTTTGGACAGCTTTTCCCTAATCTCTGGGTTAATCACATTCTCCCAGACTTGCTTGCTTGTCCCCTCACCTCCTCTTCCCACTTCTGTATTGATCCTCTGCAGCAGTTCTCCTTTCTGAGTAGATCTTGTTTACAGAGATGTAATGAAGTGTCTTATTTCCAAATAAAATCTAAAACAAGCAGGAGTAATGGTTTGCAGATTCAACCACTCCCACACTGGTAATTTACTAAAATTAAGACTTAATTAAGCCAGGCTCACTCAAAGGTTTTGCATAATTTAGTAGTCTGTCTTGGATAGCCAAGGAGCTATACAAGCAGGCAGCTGAGTCAGGAGCCGGGTCTGTCATCCAGCTCTGGAGTCAGAGCTATTACTTGTCACTTTGTACACCTGCTTCTTTTCACTTGTAAGATCTCAGAGCAGCTTAAACGAGTGAGCTGGAATCACTGCCTCCCTTTTACTGATGGGGGAAAGTGAGGTCCAGAGAAAAGCATCAACTACCCAGGCTGGTGCTGTGAGCAGTAGTAGGGGAGAGCCTGATGTCTGCAGTCCCTCATCCCCGTTTATGCACCACACCAGCCATTCTCAAGATTTGTTAAAATGGATTGTCACACAGTAGCAGCATCTGAACTAGGACATATCTCTGCTGAGGGATGCAACTTGCATTTTAAGGTCACATCTTGGGAAAGTGTGTAACCTTTGAGCACAGGACCACTTAGTGTCACTTAGCGATGACAGCTGGGGAGTGTGTGCAGCCAGGTCATGGTGACAGCACCCATATGACTTGCTGCTATGGATTAGGGCTCCTTTGCTGGAGAACATGGAGCAGGGAGGAGAGCTGCTTCCAAAGATCTTACCGTCTAGGGAGGGAAGACAGGCAGCAGGAGCAGTATCAAAGGGGAAATGGAAAGGCTGAAGGTGTCATAATGGAACAGCAGCTGAGGTCCTAGGGAACATGCAGGAGCAAAGACCGAATCAATGGGCTGCTCTCAGTGTGTGTTAGGCTGTACTGTCTTCCCTCCCCAAAAGATGGCCTGTAAGAGCCTGAGGTTGAGCTGGGAAGAAACCTTTGTACTCACAGTTAATTGGTCTCTTTTCTTTATTCCGTAAAGGGAAGGGACAAGTTTTGGCACTGCATCCTCTGCTGCCTCTGGGAAAGCTTTGGAGAGACTTGGCAGTGGAAATGCCAAGCCCTCTTACTGCTCCTATGAAATGGCGTTAGTAGAAGCATTGCTGGGGGAGATTATCCCAGAAGAGCTGTGGCCAGTGTCTGAAAACTACAACTTAGGCAGTACAGTTTTGCTCTTCTACTGAGTGCAGGTACCCAAATGCATCGGACACACCCGGGCACGGCTGTGGAGCAGTTTGGGTGTTAAAGCCTATCTACTTCAGTTCCACGTGGGGACTACCCAGTTGGGTCAGCGCCATGAGGCTCTGAAGCCCAGCAGGGCTGTTGGGGTGTTGTTGCCATTCTAAAGCCTTTGAGAGATGCTGCCTTGGGTGCAAGGGATGGATGAGCTGGTGGAGTTGGCTTCCTACACAACCACACATGAGTGGGGCTTACAGAGAAGATGTCTCTTCTCTGTGACGGGACTACGGGACTAGGTAGGGCACTTGAGAGGGAAACAGAGAGCAACTATTTAGTTGAAGATGTGTAGAAGGGAGCTCACCTCCAAGGGAGGACCCCTAAATGTCTCCCTCAAAGGGAAGGGAGCTGCAGGACTCAGTGTCTGCACCATCAGCACTGAACGGGACACCCAGCACTGGTATGGAGGGGAGGGACATCAGCTAGTTGTAAGATTAAGGATCACCCAGAAGATACTGGCTTAAGAGAAGGGGGGGACAGCAACAAAAGCCGGGGGGTGTGTGTGTGTGTGTATGTGTGTAAAACCAAAGGCCAGCCCTCCCCTCCCCCTCGGCCCATAGAAATCCACGGGGGGCTGGAGAGGCAGGTGAGTAAATCACGCCGCCCGGCTCCATCACCACCGGGCTCTTCTTTGTGCACCGCACAAAGGCTGGGAGTGTTTTATTTTTGGTGCGTGCGGGTGTGTTTTGGCGCGCGGGGCCCCCCCGGCCGAGGGCGAGCAGCGGCCGGGAGCGGGGAGCAGGGCCCCCGCAGGGCTGGGTGCCCCTTGTCGCTGGCCCGAACCCGCCCCGGCCAGACAATGCGGAGGGTGGGCTGGGGGAGGCTTTTGTCTCCCTGTTTTATACACTCTCTTTTCAAGGTGGGGAGGAGGGAGAGGGGCTGAAAAAGTTTTTGAATTTCAATCAGGTTTGGCTTTGAAAGCCTTTGGCTTTTGTTGCGGGGAGAGGAGGGGAGGTTTACATTTCAGCTGAGCCTGGTGGATGGGCGCTGGGGAGGGAAGGGGGAGGCGGGGGGAAGTCACTTTAATGACATCAGTTTGGCTTTGGGGCTAGGCATCCAAAAAAAAGTGTCATCCCAGAGCCTGCTTATTTGGCAGGCACATGGAGAGGGTGTTGCGAGGGGATGATGGGACAGTGCTGCGGCTGCTTTCTCAGTAGCTCCAAGAAGGGCAATGTCCATCTGAAGTGCCGGGTGTGAAACACAAGCCTGCCTGAATGGCTTGTCCCTGCGAAGCATCGGCCACCCCCCGCCTAGCTTGTCCCCCCCACCTCGATGGCAGCTTTGACTTGCGTAAGCTGGTGAAGAATGGACCCACCCATGCCTAGAAATCCGCCTCCTCCCTCCCTTCCCACCCCTTCTCCCCCTTTTCTGAGAGGTGTAATGGAGCAGATCTTACAGGGAGCAGCTGCCTCTGCCCCCGTGGCTGCCTGTCCCGCGCTCCACTTTATAACCTCAGGGTGAAAGGGGGGCACTGGGGGGCCTGGTGCCCCCCAAGATGCCGGGCTCAGCTCTGCTCTTCCTGTGAAGTGTCACAGCTGCTGCCATGGTGCAGGCTTTGAAAAGCCTCATTTGGGTGGGTGCTGCGGCACCCCTCGGTTGGATGCCACGCAATTTCCAATCTTTAGCACTGTGACAGGGTGAGGGCAACACATTGCGACCTCCACGAACTGGTTCATCTCCCTCTGTACCCTGCTCACCCCCTTCCTGGTGCAGAGGCAACAGGGAATTACCCTCTTTGCAAGGCCAGCCTTGGCCAGGGAGAGGTCTGGGGGAGAGAAACATCTCTTATTCCAGCTTGTCGTCATCTTCAGTGACATGTCCTTGTTGCACGTGGCAATGCTGTGTGGCTCTTGTCTGTCTGTCCGGTGGTAGGGAGGACCTGTACCAGCTTCTATGGTTGTATCAGATGGTGCAGATGGCCCTTCATCTTTTGTGTGTGGCTGCGTTTGACTCTCCCATTCAGCTGCAGAAGAGCTTATTTTCCTTTGTTTTGAGTAGACTTAGGAAAAACATGAACCCGCACTTCCAAGAGCAGATCTCAGCTTTCCTAACACAGGCTGTTCAGATTCACACCTCTGATACTAAAGATCAAACACTGCCCTCTTCTCCTGGTTGCTGCCATTCTTTGTGGGACAAACTTGGAGTAAAAAATGTGGAAGAGCTCATGGAAAGGGAAGGAGCATGGTTTCACATCGTTATTTTTTATTTTTGAGGCAAATCCTGAATTCTAGATCATAGGTCCCAATTCTCAGGTCATAGAAAATGTGGGACATTCCTGATTTAAATAAAATAAACCCAACAATATTTGGGTTTTGATCAGAAACATTTTTTGTTAGAGGTGTGTGTGCTGCCAGACCAGTGTGCCCTCAGCAGTGAAGTTCTTCCTCCTGTGAATCCTTTGGAAGCAGCAGAGCAAGGGGATGAGAGGGTGTCAGGAGAAGGTCTTAGCTCTTGTAAATGGAGATGTCTCCTATTCTACAAATATAAAGAACCCATCTCTGTTTCTTCAAAAGTCAGAAGATCCAGAACTTCAGTCCTGCCCCAGGGGCAACACCTTTTCCCAAGCCTTAGTTCAATATAATTTGGCAGGAATTTCTACAACACAAAGAATGGTTTTAGATTAGTCCCATTTCATCCTGAATTTTTCTTTTAAAGTTGAGGCTATTAACAAATATGGGCAGCCAAATAAAACCCCAGCAGAGAATAGCCCAGGAGAGCTCACCAGCATCATGTCAGCAGCTGTGTGAGGGGCAAGGTGTGCTTCTATCCTTTCATATTGTGTTTGTACATTTGTAAGAATACTTTAGCTTTGCCCCTGAACAGTACTTACTAGTTCTTACTTACTTACTTATTTACTTACTACTTACAATATTAATCATATTTCTCAGAGTAGTTTTGTCATATGCCCTTTCTACCTGGTGTGGAGTTTTCTTCATCTTTAAAACAGTAACAAAATTCATATTGATTGCATTGAGAGACATAAAGCAGCTTCTCAGAGTCACTGTGATGGTTGGTACAGAAGGACATGATGGAACTTTTCTTGATTTCAGTCTCTGATGTAAGACCAGCACCTTCAGCTGGTGTCTGGTATGGAGGTGTCCACATTCACCACGTCCTTACTGAGCTGTAAGAGTCTGTTTTAGAAATCAGTCAGAAGAACGTGTTGGTGGACAATGAAGACCCACCATCCCTTTCAGGAACTTCACTGTAACCCAAGGGCACACCTGAACAGAAAGCCATCTATTCCTATGCTGGGCAGGCACTGCCAGCAGCTGCAGGTGCTCTGTATCCCCTCATCATCCGGAACTTTGGAAATTACCCAGGTTTCTGGGCAAAATAGCATACAGTGTCCTGCTTTCCATCCGTGTGGCCGTCACCACCTGTAGAAACACAAGGTGGAGGGTAGGAGCTGCTGCATCACCGCAGAGCAGGTCCGCTGGGGCGTTGACACAAGGCTGGTGTGTGTCTGAGGGTGAAGGAGGTGCCTGTACCTGCTGAGGGTGGGCAGGGTAGCACGGCCAAACCCACTCGCACCCAGAGCGTGACCCAACATTGCTCAGAAAAGGGAGATTGTCAAGAGAGGGAGGGGTTCAAAAGAGCAACAGGTTTGAGGGAAAGCAGCTAGAGCTTGAAAACAGAGATGTTGAGGTGTTTGTGCATGAAACTGGTCAGTAGACCTCTGAGGGCAGATGTTGGCTCCTGGTGGGTCTGTGTGGATGCAGTGGTGAGAGGTGGAGGTCAAGGAGGACATATTCCCCTTGTTTGTACATTAACCTGAACCATTGCCATGGGAACTCCTGCCATGACCCATACTTACATTCATATTTGATTTTTATCTATTTACCTCTCGATTTAAGAGAGATGGGAGTGGATGTCTCCTTGTAGGGGACTCATTTCTGGCATCGGTTATGTCCTACAAGCCTGCAGGAGCTCCTGGCTCTAGCAGCGTTACGCCGGTATGGTTAGAATCTGGCCCTGTCACCCCTCCTTCTTCTTTTAGGAACCTTTTCAGTTTGTGGCTCACCCATGAGTCCCCTGCAACTCTGTTTTCCTTTTCTCTTCTTTGAAAAAAACCTCGCAATCTAATTTTTACTCTCTGACTGATCCCAGGGACTGAGGTGCCACCCCAAAATAAAAGCGCATCCTCCCTTCCCAAGGTCCAGTGAAGTTGTTTTCCCCTGCCTCCTGCAGCGCAGGTTAAGCCAGTGCCAGCTCTGGTCTCGGGAGATTCCCTGCAACCCCCACTTGCCTCGCTCCGTCGCCGGCAGCTTTTTCATTATTTATTTAATGTCTTGTACCGTAAATAATGGTGACTTTATGGTTATTAGGAACGGGTTAAGGTACATGCGGGCAGCACCAGGCTGCCTTCAAAAGGAACAGGCCCGGCATAAAATGTTGCGATAATTGCTTTACTGCTGAGTGCTTGGTCTTTATTTTGTGTCCGATTTGTCTCTTAAGCCAGCGTAACATTCTCCCCGCTGCAGGAGAATGCAGAGAGCAAATTGAAGGTCTGAGCGTGAACAATGCAACATGGTGCACTGCTGGGTTTTTCTTTTCTTTCCTCTTTCTTCGTTCCTCTCTCGACCTCCCTCCAGTCATCTCTGCTCCCCCTCCCCCTCCAGCCTCCTCTCCCTCTCGGCCGCTCCGGCTCTTCCACCTCTCGGCACCCTGTTTATGGCAGGTGAGGTGGGAGGTGGGAAGCCCGCAGGTCCTCTTCAAAAGCGAAGAAAAAAAAAATAACAGTGGAAAGTATCTTCTTATACAAAGCCAGGCATGTCCTTCAGCCTGAAATCCCAAGCGTGTGTTCCAACTCAAGAATAAGGATGGCTTTTCCGTAGCGCTAATGGTACCCACACACACAGCAGCTAAGGATGCTCGTGGGTGCCCACGCCTGCCGGTACGCTGCCCATACCAAGGAGGAGGCAGCAGGGAGCTGGTTATGGAGGCAGATGTGCTTTTAAAACACAGCTCCCAAGGTGCCAGGGCCTGGGGAGTGTTTGTGTCGTTCCGCCATACACAATAATTACCTTGTTAGGAGTAATTAAAGGTGGATTTGTGATCCTTCTAAGGTGAGCTTCTCTTTCCCTCTTCTTAATCGTGAAAGGCAGCTGCGGTTGCACTGCAGACAATGGGAGCATCCTGGAGCAGGGCGGCTACAGTGGGTGCATCAGTCATCCCAGGGCCCTGGTATCTGACCTGGCTCTTTTCCCACACATACAGTCCTCCCCGGCATGAAACCCTATGAATTTCTTTCTTCTGAGATTTATTTTTGGCAGAGGGGGAGAAGCTGAGTGCCAACACAGCTCCCGCATGGCGCTGCAAGTCTGTGCTAGGCTGATCCTGTGACCTTGACAAAGCTGCTTGGTTTTCCTGGACCTCAGTGATCTGGTCTGTGAAATGGTACCATTGCCCCCAATCTGCCTGATTATGAGTCTCCATTTAACAACTACCCGGAAAGCGATATACCAGAGGGGCAGAGATCTTCTACAGAACCTCCTGTCTGTCTGTCCTCTGTCCAGAAGCAGCAGAAGTGAAGGTTGCAGTTTCTCATCTAATTCTGGTTGTACAAAAATCATTGCTTATTGACATGGCCTTGTGGACTCCTATTGGAATGCCGGGGACTCCTTCATGTTGAAGAAACCTCCTCTGTTTGGAAAGTCAGAAGTTTCCTGGTCATGCAGTGCGTGCTGGCGTGATGGGATGGGGTGACAGGGAGCTGGCCTGATGCAGAGCAGGTGAAGAACCCTTTTTCCATGTCTTGCTAGCAGTGTTGGGGCCAAGCCAATATTTGTTTTACTAGGAGGAAACAGAGAAAGAGGGTTTGATTGTAAAGGAGTCCACAGCCTTCTCCTGGTTGCCTGGCCAGGAGTCTTCTGAAATGTTGAGAATCTCTCTCATTTGAGATCAGACCTTTCTGGTTTGGGCTTTCTATATCTTATCTACCTGGTATGGAAAATGTAACCAAAAATATCCCCCCAGATACATGTCATGTTTGAAAAAGCTTTGGTTTGAATTTATTCAGGAGTTAAGATTTGGCTGTTGCCCCAAGTGCAATAGCTACCCAGCTGAGAAGTTTGTATGTGCAAAAATTCAACTTTTTGCTTTGCCCCCTCTTCCTGCCTTAGCTAGAGACACGATGCTTGCCAGGAATTAAAAATGAGAGAGTTTTACCTTCCCTGGGCCTCTAGAAAATAACTTGATTAGCAGAGCAAATTATTACACAAAAGAAGTGGGGTTTTTTCTTTGCAAGAATCCAGGAGTTATTTCAATCAGAAAGTGCTAATCATCAATTTAAGCTTAAGAATCAATGGGTTGTAGCCGTGGCAAAAGCCAAATCAATGCTGAAAATCTGACCCATGGATAGGTTTGGTCCCCTTTCTCACACTCCCCACCTGCCTCCCTCCCCCCTCTCCTTGTCCCCTAGTGCAGCGACCGAGTAATTAATAAGTCATCAGGGAAAATATGAATGAATTGGGCTGAGCAAGAGAAGGACGAGCAGGAGGAAGGGTTTGCTCTGTGTATCTGAACAGCTTTAATTAGCTGTTTCTTAGTCTCTTTGGTTTGGTTGCTTGTTAGGGTAATCCAGTTAAAGAGGCTGCCTTTCATCTCTGTTAGACTCTCCTCAGCAGAGAGGCATGGGCGAACTGTGCTGGGGCACGGGGTGGTGCGGGCAGGTGAGAGCCGAGGCCACCCCAAACCCCAAATGCGATTGTTCCTACAGCACTGCTGACTTTAAAAACAACTAGAACAACCCAACTCCGGTGCAGCCCTCTATCTAGCCACGAAAGTCAGCGGTAAAATGGCCAATGTGCTTCTCTGGGCTTAATGTGTCCTGTTTTCTGACCCCGAAACGTTTTCTTTATGAAAGGATCAAGTTGGGAGCATTGTCCCAGCGCCTTGAAAAGAGCTGCACAGAATGCTCTTTTGTGTTAAGTTGCCTTTTTTTTTTTCTTCTTTTTTTTTTTTTTTTTTTTGAGCCACTGCCTGCTGTGTTTTTTTCCTCCCCCTCCCTTCTGCACGATGGGGGGAGAGGCTGGGACGGACAGTGATACAGACAGAGACTGTCTTGATGAACCATCTGTGCCACAGTGTAATCCAGTGGAGCTGAAAAATTAAACAGCATTTTCAATTAACTTTCTCTCTCTGGCTCTTTTTTCTTCCTCTTCTTCTTCAGGAGAAGTTTTATTTTAACCCCTTGGAAGCCACTGAGATGCAGAGGATAGCGGCTGCAGGGGCAGAGAGGGCAGGGCACATGTAAAAACACGCACCTGGAATCAGGACTGTGTCCATGAAGCCCAGTGTCCTGTCTGGTGCAGGACATGCTGGCTGAGTTAGGGGATGGTTCAGAAAGGCATGTAATTTTGGAATAAATGGGCCACAGGGGAACTTTTTCTTACCTAATTGAAAGAGCGTGTACTCCTTTAAAAAATGACAATGGCAGTTTTTGTTTACTCTTGTTGATATAACCTAGGATGTTTCCATTATCCTGTTTAAGTGGGGGTTTTTATCTCTTTGATTGTAGCCTCAGCGCTATCTTGTGGCAAGGAGTCCCGGGGGTTAAATCTGCATTGTCTATAACTATTGCCTTTTTATCAATTGTCAGGGGGTTTTTTCCATTCTTTTTCACTTCTTCATCTCATTTCCTTCTTCCTCTACCCGATGAGAGGCATGGCAGGTGTTATTTTATTAAAACTACACATATTCCACTCCCTGTTTTGTATATGTCCTTTTTGACCATTTTTATTGTCCTCTATGGAAAAAGTATTTTCATTCTCTTTGGGGAAAAAGGTCGCTCCTGACCTCGATAGTGGCTGTGGTTCACGTGAACTCTCCTGTTTGCAGCAGAGGTGTTGGGGCTGGCATGGGATGCAGCGTCGCTGGTGCTGGCTGCTGATGCACACGTGTCTCCCGGGTTGTGGTTACTGTGGCTTTTTGGGGGAGAATCCTGCCTTTTTCCTGTTGATGACTCTAGCTGTCCTAGGTGCCCCCTTGGAGCTCCTCATTCAAAGGCATTTAGAAAGCCCAAAAAACTTGCCGGCCAGTCATTGAGCTGAGGCACTCAGACAATTCCCATGGAGAAGAGAGTATTTGCCTTTGCAGGAGGCTCCCTGCGTGGGGTGTGTTAAATCGTGGCCATCTGAATACAGTCTTTAATTCTGGAACTATTTCCAGTGATTTGCCTGATGCTGAAGAAGGGCTTTGCTCATCTGTAATCCTTATGGCCATATTTCGGCCTCTTTGAGAAACATTACCAGTGGTTTTCCCTCCAGTCCTCTGGCTTAGGGGTTGCAATAATCCTTGTACTATTTAGCTCTTATAAGCTTCTTTTACAGCTGTAGGAATCCCAATACTTCACAAGTGAGAGGAACCTTGTTAGTGCTTTATTTTGAAGGAGAAATGAAGTGTGAGGAAACAAAGGGACTCACTGGAGGTATCGCCAGGTGACCAGCATCATGGCTGAGTCTTGTCCATGAGCTGGAAACCCAGGCTGCTCCGTTTCTAGTGGGGTTGAGCTGCGGGTGTTGAGGAGGCTATCCGGTCCTGTCATCCCCACATCCCCTCACTTGTGCCTCCCCTGGGCCGGGGAACTTGAATTCTTGTAGCCTACGTGATGGACACACACACAGGCAGAGATGCACAGGCTCTTGCTCCTCCAGTTCATCTCTTGCCTACCCCCTCAAGCAACTCAGCAACCTTTGTGAGCCCTCACAGCTCCACACCCTCCTCCTCCTCAGCCTTCCTCCTCAGTAAGTTCTCTTCTCCCACACTTGCAGGACAGCAGTAGCAACTTTTCACCAGTGAACTCAGGGAAACACCCATGAGGATGTCCCCATGCCTGTTTCCCCTCCCAGTGCTTGGAGTGGGAACAAGGAACCGGCAGAGGGTTGGGTGTGGATCCTGGGCCCAGCCTTTGTCCTTGGCCGTTGAACACTCCAGGTCTCCATCCACAGCTGTGTCGGCTGGAGGCCGGGGAGGGAGGACCTTTGCTTCCCACCAGAGCGAATCCTGCGACCCAGGTTGCTCTGTCCCTCCCTGCAGAAGCTGGGACAGTGGGGCTGTGGGTGACAGCAAAACCGCAGCTGCTTCGCCGCAGCCTTTGCATCTCTGCTTCAGACCCATTTCACTCAGCTGAGTAAGACCAGGCAACACAAAAAAATTTCCCCCCCCCCCCCCCCCGAGCCACTGTCCCCAATCCACTGACTTCTGCAGCCGGGAGGGAAGGTCTCTGCGGTGTGCGAGTCCCTCCAAGCCTTCCCCCTGCAGCTAGAGCTTGTCGCTTCTCGGGCTAGCAGACAAGCAGGGAGAGCTGCCCGCTTGCCCCGTGTTCGCCGTGCCCCCTCGCCGGGCTCCCTCCTCACCCCGCAGCTCCCCGGGGAGAGTCTCCCCCGCCACGCAGGCAGCCTCCCAGTTACCAGGGGCTGCTGCTGGCATGACAGGGGGGGAAGAATACTCAGCAAATTGCTTTGCTGCGCATCTTAAAGCAGCCCTTGATTTGATTTAAACAAAAACAAAAGGAGGCTTGGTGGAAAGCGGGGCGATTGGCGGGCGCAGGCCCTCTTCTGTGTCTCGCACACACAGGCTCGCATAAGTGACAGCTCAGTGGGCCGCTGTTGAGCGCTTTCATTGCACTGGCTCGGCCTTTCGCTCGGGAAAGCCAAAATGTCTGTCACTGTGTGTCCCCCCCGGCCCCCCCATGCCTTTTCTTTTTCTGTTCCTTTTCTTTCCCTCCCTCTCTCTGCAGAGGAATGGGCGAGACCTTTGCATTCAAAGGGAGGATGGCTCTGTGAGGTCTCACGGAGGGTGGAAATCGCTTTAGCAGAGATGATGTTTCTTTGTTTAGGGGCAAATTGTGCCCCTTCTCTGTGGCTCCAGAGTTGCCAGATGCTGTCATCTGCAGGGGGTCCCCAGAGAGGGGTGCAGACCCACGAGGGGAGAGGAAGGATTCTGGGAGGGGACCTGCTGTTTTTAGCACTTTTTTTTTAGCAGGGATACACAGGGAACAGAGCAAGGTTTTGAAGATTTGTAGTCGGTGTCTGAGGAACTGCGTGTGAGCAAGGGCACAGGGAAGTGCAGCTGAGTGGAAAGGACATGTGCTCCTTCCTCACATCTCGGGGCCTTGAGCTCTATGCAGTGGCTCTCCCTGGATGCTTTGGTCTGAGTTTCTGCTGTTATTTGATACAACATCAGATTCCCATGCTGCTCCCACCTCCAGTCTTGGCCAAAATGGAGCCCTAGGACTGAACTGGCACCAAGGGAGATGGATTTGGTACTGCATTTCAATGTCTCTAGTCATTCATTTTATTGGAGCTGTTCTGACCATATCCAGCTCTTATAGCAAGCCAGGGTAGATCCATCCCTTGGCTTTCACATGAACCTTGCACAAAATGCAGGATAGCAGGATCAAGAAAAAGCAGGGAACAACATCAAGGAAGACACAGGGTGCTTGGACATGTGGCAATGGGCATGATGTGGCAGAGCCTCTTGCTGCTCTTGCTGGAATCGGCACCCACTGCGCCCTGTGCCTGAGTGCTCAGCATGCTGCAGACGACTGCAGACATTGCATTCCCTCTCTCAGCATCGCAGGGAGAAGCAGAACTTGGGAGCACCTGCAGAGCTTTTGAGGACATGCCTAGTAGCCCTCTTCTGATGTCCAAGCATGTGGTCTTGTCCAGCTGCAGCCAAGTGTGAATGTGTTTGGGATTATACATTCTCCTGAGCACCCGGACAAGGGCTGCTCTTACTTTTGACAATCAAGCAGCCCCCTCAAGCACCTCTCCCTCATCATCCTTCATGAGATGACACCCTTGCTGAGCTTCGATCCCAGATGTATTCATTGGTGGGTCTTGTGGGCTCTTGTCCCTGAGGACTCAGAGCATTATTGTCTCAGCCCTCAACAACTAGTTGTCCTTTCTGGGCGTGATCCCACTGTCTCTGCCTTGATGTCGGCAGATGTTGGGTCCATGTGTGTCCAAGGACACTCTCAGATCACTTCCAGGCTCAGTACCAGCACTTAGGGTGAAGACGTTGGTCGGTGTTTGGAACCGCGGGGTGGTTGTTTTAGCAGCAGATCTGTGTAACCCCCGGCATGAGGAGCGCAATGTGGAACATGAATTTCGGCACGCCTGCTGCTCCCAACAGTCATTCTCTGTTTCTGTATTCTCAGTGGCAGGGTCAGGCTTACCACAGGTCTGCTTTGGCAGAAGGGAAGGGAAGCAAATATCTCCCCAGTGAGAGATAAGAAGAGCAACTCATCTGGGTGATCCCGCAGAGTCCTCCTGGCAGCCCCAGTTTCATAGACCTCAGCTGTGCTGAACACTTTCTCCCGGTCCTTTTGGCAACCTCACAGTTAAAAACTTTACCAGTTTCTTTCTCTCTCTTTTTCCCTTCCTTCCTTTTCAGAGTTGACAGGGGCAAAATAAAGGCTTTATTTTTTTTTAAACAATTTTGTTCCTTCTGGGAGTGATGGAGCGAGAGTGAGTGAAGATTATAGCTCTGTGTGCCGAAGACCTTCATAATGGGGGGAGAAGCAGTGACATAATGGGAACCTAATGGCAGTAATTGGCCCTGGTTTTGACAGGGCCTATATCACAGCTCAGGAAAAAAAGAGATGTTTAAAGTAAAAATTTACACAAAATTATACGGTTTGGGGGGTGAAAACGGCTGTTTGGTTTTTATCTCTCTTTTTTTCCCATTCCTCTGGGGACGTTGCCTCGCACAGTGTTTGTGTCTGTGTGTGTTTTCATGTCCATCACTTAATCAAAGTCAGAATGCGGGTCCCTGAACAAGAGAGCCCTCTGTGCAGCGCCCAGGTTTTTAAAGCGCTGGGTCAGATGCTGAAAGCCAGTGCTGCTGAAGTCTCCTTCAGGAGAGGTGGGATGTGGGGACCCCACTGAGATTTCTCTGAGGCTCAGCTGTGCCAAGGCTGGTGCCATAGGAAAACGAGGAGCACGGTGGGGCACAGAAGCTGGGGCGGCAGAGAGGGGCTATGGGCAGGGGTATCTGTTTCTTCCTGTTGCCAAGCAAGATTCCTTCTGCCTTTCTCCATCTCCCCTTGTAGGAGCTGTAGGAGCGCACGCATGCAGAGGACAGTGAAAGAGATGTGCGTCCGGCGAGCCAGGGAAAAGGCAGCACTGTGTCTGCAGGCTGCACTGCTGTCCCCTCAGCACACTGCGTTTCCTTTAATGTTTGCTCTGGTACTCAGAGAGCAGAGGTCCACAATACCTCACCCATCACCAAACCCTGTGAACTCCCTTCCTTGAATGTAGCCACAGCTCCCCCAGCTTTAGGCACCTCCTTGAGCATCTCCCAGGATCTCTTGCTGCTGCACTCCTGATCATCTCTGCCTCTCTCCAGCCCTGCAGTCCCAGGGGACTACGTCCTTTCCCCAGCACCAGTAAAACACTGGTCTGAGCTCTGATTCCTTTGCAGGCCTGGACCAAATTGCATGTTTTGTGTTCCCATATCACAGTGCAAGCGCTAAGGTCCAGCTTGATGTCCCCTACAATCACCCAGGTCTTCCTTGTTGCTGCAACTTCCCTTGCATGTTTTCTTGCATATCAGCCAGTTTGTTCTCCCTTGGATTAACAGTGATTGTCAATGAAAGCCTGTATACTGTAGGATTGCCACTCTGAAGGCCCTTAGCCAGAAAGCAGCCACAGGCTTGGAGGTGTGACTGCAAAGAGAAGCTTGGAAGTGCGGCACGACGAGCATTTGTGCGTGTCTGTGCGATTTTGGATCAGGGACTCAAACTTATAAAGGACCCTGCAAGAGCCCTCAAAACATGTGTGCGTATTGTGGTGTAAACATGCTTATCACACACATGATTGTGATAGTTCAGTGACAAATTGCATCACTGTAATTTGGATTACGAAGCTATTCTAGAAGATACTTCGATGTTTCTAGAATGCACTGAGTTACAAATTCCTCTGTTTTCAAGCTGGATTTAGCACAAAGGGCTGTTGGCCTTATTGACAAAGAGGTGTTGAATTGGGATGCGTGTCTGCGTGTTGATTTGTTGGTTGATAAGGTTCCAACTCTTTCACTGTCCTGATGCTAGGACCTTTAAGTGTGTCTAGTAAATAAGCTCAAGGCTCACCATGTCCACCACCCAGTAAAAGTTGTGCAATATTCTTCATGAACTTAACCCAAGGGGGCAGTTTGGGTGCACAGCATGTACGTTTATCCCATGGGGATGGCCAAAGGGGGCTTGTACAGATGTCTTGCCCCCATTCTGACCAAAATGAAACAGTAGATTTGCAGTAGTAGAGTTTGAAAGAGACAAGGAGCTTAAAGCAGGATCTCTCAGTGAAAATGCCTGAGGGCTGTTGTTACACCTCTGTGTTAAGGGATCGATAGTCATTTGGACCAGATTGAGCAGAGCAATGACTAATCTCAGCAAACACCATTCCCTGTGTAGCTGGGCTGGAAGTGGTGTGCTGTGGTCTGGGAGGGTAACCTGGGCTCACTGGGCACTTGGTGAATTTTCAGACCCCAAGTGGTCCACTCTGGTGTGATGTTTTAGGAATAAATGAGTGCATCTTTCCTCTCATCTACAAGCAGTTGTCTGTTCTTCAACCTAGGCAGTTGAGAGTCATGACACAGAAGCTCTGTGCTTGTCCACCAAGCCCACATGGATCACCTGCTGCTGCAGTCTGCCTGGAGAGGGCCTTTCCTTGGCGCAGCTTCTGCAGCCATATCAGCCCCCCACATCACCCAGAGCAGACAGAGAATATGCTTAACTTCAGTTTAGAGAAGGGAATGCAAAGTCTGAATGCCTGTGCTGCTGGCTGACTGTGGGGAAGTCCTTTTAACACTAAAACCCGAGCACAGCCGTAACTCTTCCCTGCGCTTGCTTTGCTTTACTCTGGGGTCCCTCTCTGCCCACCCCAACGTCAGGCTCATGTGTGTGTGTGTGGACGTGCATGATTGTGCGCATGCACCTGACTGACCTTAAACAAGTGTGCAAAACTCGTTTGCCTTCCAGGCTCAAAGGCAGCAGAGCTGTTGGGGACCTTGGGGGCAGGGGGAAGGCAACATCTGTTCAAAACCAAACAGTGCCTCCTGCTAAATGGCGTAGAAAGCTCCTACGAGCGGGTCCTGGGTGGAGACTCCAACGCTGGGAATGTTTTGTCTGGAGGAGCTGGGATCGGAGGTGGGTGTCCGTGGGGGCTCCCACATCCTGAGAATGAGCCACATCTGGGGAAGTCGTTTGGCTGGTGCTGATGATTCCCCAAGCGCTCTTGGCTTTAATGACTCGTGATGCCGCAAGAAGTGGCCCTGTAATGGCCATTCCATGCTTGGCCAAGGAGCGTGTGCTCTGCCCCCACAGTGGTGTGTTTTCTCATTCCCACAGGGGACCAGCACCTTCCGCTCTCCAACTGCCCCAGGCAGAGCCACCTGGAGACCCCAGCACCTTTGGGAAGAGTCTGGGGGATTTGCAGGTTGCAGTAGGGTGTGCTTCTGGTGGCCATCCAGGTGTTTGTTCTGGCTCTGCTGTACTCATCACTGGTACTGGGCCAGTGTGAATTGTCCCTGCATGAGGTGGGTTCAGAGGTGCTGGCTAAACGGGGCTGTGGGTACAGACCTAGGAGCGTAAGTCTGAGCATGGAACTGCCGCTTGTAATGAGAGGGAGAAGGGGAGCCATGACCCTAGAGCAACACCGAGTTTCACTGCCTGGGAGCTGGGTTTTCAGTGAGGATGATGTGTTGTGTTGCCTGTAGGAGGGGTGGCCAAGCTCCAGGACACTAGCACCAGGCTTGCCTGCTGGAACTCATGTGGGACCAAGCATCCCCAAGCATGGCCCTGCGCTCACAGCCTTCCTTACTGTGCAGCTGAGAGGCAGTGATGGCATTTGTCCCCCTTGACCCTGCCAGACTGCCACAGATCTCCATTCAGAAAGGTCCCTGCTTTGGACCTTGTGCCCTTCACACACCTTATAGAGATCTGGGCCGTCCTGTCAGCCCCACATCTGGCCAGGCCTGCCCCTTTGGCCATTTTCAGCTCTGTTCAGAAAGGTGAGTTGCCATGGGATTTGTCCTGCTGGGAAGCAAACTAGTGATCTATTTAATCCAGCACCTTCTGGCAACCGTGAGCAGAGCTCAGTACTCTAGCAAGAGTTTAAGTGCTCTTCAGTTGGCAGTTAAATCCCCTCCAGCCCTTGTCCCACTCGCTAAGAGACTTCAGTTTAAATCCCCTGGCTGCATGGCAAATCTAAGGCAAAGTTTCCTTGTCTGAAAGTTGTTTCCTGCTGACCTGGTAGTGTCCAGTAGCCATGGTGCTTGTGTGGCTTTTCTGTTGTCCAAGTGCCATCATTAATCCTCCCCAGGAGCATTTTGGTGGGCCTTAATGGGTTTCTGGTGGCACATGAACATTATGGCAGGGACTCTGCTCTCCCTCCTGGTTGTCAGCCTTGGCACAGAAGCTGAAGCCCAAGAGTGGCCAAGGAGAATGAAGCTGGCACCATGCAAAGCGTGCGTCCCAGCTCCCCTGCAGCCTCTGAGAGTGCTGCTGACCCCGCCAGGTATGTGGGGCTGGCAGCGGGCTGACCCTGCTACACTGCTTCGGTCCCTCTTAACCCCACGTAGCAGAGTACCACGGCTGAGTACCCACAAATCATTTTGTGTGCAGGCACAATGTCCTCCGGGCTCCAGATGTGGTGAAGAGGGATAGAGAGACAGGATCATTGCCTGGTGGCTCCTCCAGTGCCTCCATGGACTTTGTCCTTGGTTGCACTGGTTTGAGGGTTTGCTGCAGTCTGCTCCCACCCTTGCTGTCTCAACAGTGTCCAGATCTGACTGTTTCTGGAAGACAGACCTGACACTGTTGACACTGTTGACCGTCCCCCTACCCCTCTTCCTCCTCTCCCGACCCTGCTGTGGGTTTTCTTGGTGCTCTCCTGCTTCCCTTCCAGACCCCGGCGGATGATTCCTTTTCACGCCAAAGCAAATGCAAAGCCCGTGACAGCAGCAGCAATGAGCTTCATGTACAGATTCGGGCTGCTCGCAAGGCCCAGTTCCTGCTCAGCTCCGGGTCGCGGCATCCGGTACTCCATCCTGGCAGGAGCCCGTCCGCGGGGCCGGTGGGGAGCGGGGAATTCCCTCCCCCTGCCCGCCTTGTGCAGCAAGCGCTCATAAAGCCGCAGGTGTGGGATGTTTGTTATTTAGTCTACAGCCTGGTATGTGACAGTTTCTTTTCTACTCGGAGTGGTTTCAGATAATTAGTACATTATGATTCCCCCACCTTGAGTGGGGGAGAGAGGAGGGGGCAGCCCACCCTCAGACTACTTGTAATTTCACATCCTGTGTTTTATGGACCCGAACTGTTCGGGGCGGGGAGTTGGATGGGGGGGATCAGAGAGCAAACAGTGAGTCCTTCCCCCACCTTCACCGTCAACCAAACCCTGGGGTTGTTAGGGTGGCCAAATGTTATTTTGCAGAGTTGCAACCAACTTAATTTAGAGATGTTTGTTTGATTTTTTTCTCCCCTCTCTCTTTTTATTTTTTTTTTTTTTTTCCCTTTTAAGGCTTGAATGTCTTAAAAAGGGAAGAATGAAAAACAAGATGCTCTTTCTCCCGGCCTGTCCATGCTTCCCTCTCTCCCTTTTTATTACACGCTTATCGCTTCTTTCCCTCCTGCTTTTGAAATTGATTTCCTTTCCTTTCTCCCCTATTCAGGGCCTAAACGCTGAATGTTCGATATTTCATTTGAGGCCGCTAATCGCATTACCACCCTTGACGTTTTACAGATATCATATTATGGGCGCAAATTTGGCAAATTATTAGCGTTGTAATGTATAGCTTGTCAAAGGTATTTAAGACACTAAGAGCCCTGGGCTTATCGGGGTTAGCAGAGAGCTCTCGTTGAGCTTTTGAAATGCAGAGAGCCGGTTATAAAACACACTGTGACTCTCTTTTCAGCTTGTAAAAAAGGAGAGTGCAAGAGAGAGAAAGGAGGGGGAAAAATATCATCCGTCTATCAGGGGCTTCCAGGGCTGATAACAAGCAAAATTCTTCTCTGTGGGTTTCACTGGAAATGTGAGAAGCTTTTAAAACATTTCACAAGCTGTCTGGGAAAGAGGAAAAAATCTTTATTGAAAGAATGTAGCAATCTTTTTACTGAGGTCTATTTATCTCCTGGGAACAAGCTGTAAGTAGGAGTTTCCCTCCTGGTCACCGAAGGGGTCTGGGGAGGGAGACTGGGGTCGTCCAGTTCTCCTGCACTGTCCCCTACGGTGACTTCTCTTGGCCCAGCCTGGGATGCTGGTGGCTGGAAATGGGTCCCAGCAGCTTTCCTTCACCCCGCTCGGCTGGATGCTCACTGCCATGTCCCGTTAGGCAGCGGAGGCGGGAGGCAGATGCTGCCGGGCCAGCCGCAGGGGAGAGGGTCAAGGGAAGCCCCTTCCCCCGTGCCCCAGCGCAGCTCTGGGGCAGGCAGAGCAGGGCAGAGCCAGTGCTGGCATTTGCTCAGCAACCCTCTCCCAAAGGGAGGTGTTTCCTCTCCGATTAGTTTATTAAAATGGTTTTAAGTCCTGTTAAAGCCCTGTGAGGGATTTGTGCCTCCCTTCAGTGTGGAGATGTGAGCGTGTGTTTTTCCCCCTCTCTTTTCAGACCGAGGGAGGAGGGGGCATGGCAGTGCTGGGTCACATTTTGCTCCCAATATTGTGATGCTAACAAGCTGCGGAGTTCGTCAAGGCGAAGCAGGGCTCCGTCAGGACCGGGGAGGGGGTGACGGGGTTGGCGTGATTCACTCCCCGCTGGCAGCAGAATGGATATCATGCGTCTTATTACGGAGTTAGACAGACAGAGCCCCACCACTGAGAGCTGTCAGTCCTGCCTCCGCTTGACAAAAACAAGCCATAAATAAGCAAATGCTTCACAGCAAGGGGCCTTGTGTGTGTGTGAGTGTGTGTGTGAAAGAGAGGGAGAATGGCTGTGTGTGAGATACCCGTGGGGGGGCTGCATTTGTAACCCCTGTTTGTAAGAGGGAAAATGGGCGGGATTTATGTCGCTGGGTCTCCATGGAAGAGAATGTGTGTCTTCGTATTGCCTTGCTTAAGTGTTTGAAAACATAACCTTGTGTACCTCAGGCAGTGCGCATCTGGGTGAAAGTGTGCCAGCTTGGGGCCGTGTGTAAGTCTGTTCATAGTAGTTTGTGTTTGCAAGGCTGCGTTGACCAGAGAGGTAGCTGGGGGTTTCCTCTTGCAGAGGTATTCGGCTGCGATGTCACAGTGGGATGCTGAGGTTGGTAGAACCTGTTGCATACGCACGTGGGCCTGGCTGCGATGCACGTGTGCTGGGAAGATGCAAGGCGGTCGCTTCAGGGACATGTCGCGCTTTTCTGAGCACAGAGCATCTCGGAAAAGAGCTGAGCGTGCAGATGGGTTGTCCGCAGGCAAGGGTGAAGTGTCCATCACATTCAGCAAGCTCTGCCAGCACCTGTGAAGGTAGGAGGACATGCAGCCCTCAAGGGCAGGGAGCCTGTCTCGCTTGGGGCAGGAAGGGTCCATGGTCTTGTCATAGCTTTTCTAAGTGAATGTCAGTGAGGGACCCCAAGCCCGTGCTCCTGCATGTGCTCTGGGAAGGCTGCAGCATTGATAAGTCACCCGTCCCTCCCAGGCTGAAGCAGGGGTTGGCACATGGTGCCCTGTCTCTGCTGACGGGTGCAGCAGGTTTTCCTGGCAGCCTGGCAGCCCCATGCAGCCACCTTCCGCTGCGGGTGCTCTGCCATCCACATCCTCCCAGCAGCTTTCAGCCTCTTCTCATTTTGTGGTGCCCCGGGGGTTTCCAGAGGAGGTGTAGAGCCCACATGCAGAGCACTACTTGATCCGCAGTTTGCTTTTCTTGTTCAGTATTTCTGGGTAGCTGAGATATAATCCGCGGACCTTGAGGGGCCACAGACCTCGGGCCCCCATTTGTAACTGTAAGTTTTGTAACTGCCCCCATGCCTGTCGGAGGGCAGGGGATGGCGTCCTCCGGCCAGCCAATTAAAGCAGTGAACCACCTGATTTTCATGATTTTCACTGCAATGCAGAGCTGCTCAGCACCTCTGTGCCATGCAGCAAGTTTTGGGGCAGTGCTAAGGGCTGGAAAGGCAGAAACATCAGCCTCAGGGCAGGCAGCATTTCACAGACCTGAGAGGTGCTGGGCACTGCAGTCTGTTGATTCTTGCAGGCTCCTGAAGCAGTGATGGAAAGGAGAAGATGCAGCGTGATTTGGGGATTGGTTCTAGGCTGGATTTGTCTCCTTTGAGGAATTTGCCTCATTGCAGATGCATGTGCCAGGCAAGCCCTTTCCACATCAAATGGAGCTACTTTTCTATCTCGTATGACTGTCCATACTTCTTCTACCTTAAAAGAAGGAAGTAGGAAGAAGACACTGCCCTGTCCTTGGTTGGTTTCTGCTGGGTTGAAGTCCACCCTCAGGGCTTTGGTCCCATTTCCCTAATGGACAGAAGTTTGCTTGATTTGAGTGTGGAGCCCTGGGCTCCCTTCCCCTCTCAGCCTCCTAAGGATGCAGCATTCACCCTCTCTCTCATATGAAATGGCGCATCGGTAAGTGCTACTTAAGAAAACACATGTTCTCCCCCTTGAAAGCAGCCCCCCCACTCCCCCCTCACACCAACACCTTTCTTTATTCGACCCAAACCTCACCAAGGGGAATTTGCAACAACTGCGGTGATAAATCCACCCGCAGATAATTGGCAAGAAAACAACACTTGTGCAGTATATAACGTTTTATGGTTGTTTCATGTACTTTATTATAATACTAATGAGCAGTTATATATCAGGAGCTAACTGCACGCCGGATTAGCTTGTTAGCATGATATGAAACGGCAGAGCAAATAGTCCAGTCCCCCTCACCCGCGCACCCTCCCCCTACCTCTCGTTCCCATTTGCACTGAGTAATTAGTATGCAAATTAGACCCCGGGACCACACAAGTTCTAGTATATTACAAGGGCTTTATTATGCTCTTGTGAGTAGATGATGGAAGCGGCCCATGACAGTGTTTATCTCACTACCTCTCTCTCTTTTTCTCTCTCACATACATTGGCAGAGAGTAAACACACACTGAGCTGGGCCCCGTACCATTATGACTCCCTGAAGATGCCACCAGCTTGCCTTTATCCCAACGACTGGAGTTAAGAGCTTCCTCTGGAAACACCATAACAATGATGTTAATAATAATAATAACCCTGATGATGATGGTGATGCTAAGAGCAGTCTTGGCTCTGGCAGTCATGGTGATGATTGCAGGAGCAAGGAGAAGGATCAGAGTGAGACAGAATGAGCTCTTTGTCACCTGGGTCATGCTGCAGGGAAGCAAGAGTTGGCCTCAGTCTCCGGCCCTGCAGGGTTATTCTGCTTTCTTATAGCACAGGATTATGGTGTGTGAACTGCTCTTGGTGTGTGATGCTCAGAGCGAAGCATCTTCATGGTCTTTGGTAAATTCCAAGCTATTGAGAGATAGATCTCAGCTGAAGTTTGTTCCTGGCTTCCTTTCCTCTCCTGTTTTCTGTATACCATACTTTGTGTCCCACTATCTCTTTTTCCCTTTATTTCTCACTGAGGTGGTCTCTGTCTTCCAACCCTGTATCTGATGATGGTCAGACCTCCCTGAATATAGACACTTTCCATTTAAATTAGGCTGTAAGACACCAGCAGCATCCTCTGTCTCTCCAGCCATCGTGACTCAGATGTGCACCAAGGCACAGACAGAAGTCTGTCTTCATGGTCCATTCATGATCTGCTGGGCTGTTGAAGATGGTGCCATGGGGCTGTACTCCTGCCCATAGCAGCTGAACCCACCAGTTGGGTGCCCAGCACTCTGTTGAGCTATTAGTCATAATTTCTGGTTGTCATAACCAGGGCTGATGCCAGTCTGGTGACCTGGGTGAGAATGCAAACAATCTGATTCCCACCCCTGACCCAGACAGCTGTCTCCTCTCCAGGTCTGAGATCTGATGTCTCACTTAGTTGGGGTTGATCTTTGGGTTGAAGCAGTGAGTACTGAGGAGATGGTAGGGGTGAAGGAATGGAAGGAATTTCAATGAAACCTTCTCCCTACTTCTTGGGCCCTTGTGGCATGCAGTCACCTCCACAAGCATGTTGAGTTCCATCTCAGAAAGAAGCAGGATTTTGTCCAGAGGCTTTGCATTAGAAAGTCCTGCCAGTGAAGCTCTTGGGCTTTTACCAAAAGAAAGTGTAATGGGGAGGCCTATACACTCTGTGGAAAAGCAACCTCCTGCCATCACCGTAGTGCTTCTGGGAGTATCTGGGACTTCATGAAGGTGCAGAGGAGTCAGCAGATGGGCCTGGGGCGGGAGCAGAGAGACCTGGATCAGCACCAGGGCTCTGTGCTGGGCTGCCCATGGGGCAGGGTACATGTGGTAGGCATCAGGCGTTAAACCATCTCCAGTTTTGCCAGTCTTCCTTGGGTAGTTCACTGCCAGCATTCGCTTTGGTTTGTTCCCATTTGCTTTTTCTCATCCCCAAAACTGACCGTCCTGGATGTTCGCAGTTCTGGAGGACAAAGAGAAAGGGAAAAAAACAGAGGGATGGTTTGCTTTTCTGGGAGGTGTCTTCTCAGGGCTTAATGCTGAAGAACTTTGTGCAAAAGGAGAGACATCCTGAAATCCCAGAGCAAAAAAAAAAATTGGCTACATTCGTCCTATGCATAAGTGAGGGGCGGGGGGGATGTGGAAATCTGTAGAGGCGGCAGTTTTTGTAAAGCGCTGAAGTGCCCCACACATCACGCCCTGACAGGCCCTGATGTTAGCTCCCGGAATGGATCACAGGAGACTCATTAGAAAAAACAAATATTATCACACGCTGAAATGATTTATGGAGAAAAATGAAAAATTTTGTGTTGTTGCGTCCTCGCTCTCCCGCTCTCCTCTGCTTTCGCTCAGGGAAGTTATTTATGGCAGCGGGCCCTTAACAAGAGAAAGGCAAAGCGCCGAGCCGCTCGCTCCTGCAAACTGCCTGCATTTGATTTTTATTAGCGAGTTAAAACTTCCTTCTTTTCACCTCCCCCCTTCCCCTCGCGAGCCTTTATTATCCCGGACTAACTGAAATGCATTTTAATGCCTACTACTTGTGCTTTTAATAGTGATCCTATCGCCACCCCAGCAGCAAATAAAGTGACATTGACAGGGGGAGGAAGGCCTGACAGACAGCCGGGCAGACAGGAAGGAGTTACAGGCCCGCGTGTGCTCCCTCCTCGTCTGCTCGGCGCCGCTACCTTCGCAGTAACCCGAGAGGCGTTTTATTGTCAGAGCAGCAAACGCGCACGAAACCCAGCCGCGGGTGTATCTGCAGCCCCGGCAGCGCCTGCGAGGCCAGGGAGTGTGCGGTGCCCGGGGTGCGTGGGCTTGTGTCCCCACGAAGGTGGCAGGCCCTCTGATTCCCACCCGTGACGGGGGGTGTGTGTGTGAGATGTGGAGCTGCCCCCAGGCTTTGCAAAATTCCCTGGGCGAAGGGAAACAGCCCCTCCAGCTTCCCAAACGGGTCCCTCGGCTCCGGGTCTTGCCCGGATGGATTGCTCCTCGCCTGAGGCGTTGGGAGGGTGATGCCAGGGGCTGGTGCCTTTCCCTCCAGGACACAGCATGGCCTCTGGAGAAATTTTCCTGACCCCAACTCAGCCAAATCACCGCCGTCAGCCATGGCCCAGCGGGATAACCGTGGCGGGGGGGCAAAGCGACCAAGCACCTCCCCAGGCTGGGTGCTGGCAGGGTTTGGCCAGACCAGCAGCCGCCAGCCTCCGAGCTGCCGTCCCACTCGGTTGCTAAGTGTCCCCAGGGCCACAGTGGCTATGCCAGGGTCCCGTCCCCCCCCCCCCCCCCGCCCCAAAACTCTCTGGGTGGCTGGATGTCCCCATTCTCCCCCTGGCCAAGCATCCCTGAAGCGGCACGATAAGCTTTCCGGAGCGATGGTTATCATCCGGCCCTTTCCCTCCACTCTCTCTTTGTGCGGGGCTTTCCACGTGAGCCCGGCCCGGGGGACCTCCCAGCCCCGGCTGCCTCCTTTCAGGGGAACCGGGAGCCCCGCACGGGTTAATGCCCACTGACACCTGCAGCCCCTCGGCTGGTGCTGCTGGCTGGGGGGGAGGCACATAGGGAAAGGGGGGGGGGGGGGCGGAATCGTTGGTGGCGTTATTATGAAGAGCTCAGCAGGCCTGGGGCCTTCCATTGTCTGAGTGGCAAATAAATAAATAGAAGAAAGCAAGTCTTCCCTATGGCTCGGCAACGGGAGGTTAACAGCTGGACATGACATGACAAATTGGGCGTTTTTTTTTCCTGCGGGGGCCGATCCCAGCAGCTCGGCGTGAGGGGGAGGGATGGGGGGAAAGTGGCTGAAGGAGGGGAGGGAGGGAGAAATTGGCCAAGCAAGGGTCCCACCGGCTTGTGGAGGGGCTTTGTCCCAGGCTGGCGTCCTCCCTCCCCACCAAGCCAGGTCCGCATGACAAGCCTGTCTCTAGAAAACATGTGAGGGGATTATCCTCCAGGAGGGAATCCCCAATGCTGAAACGCTCGCCTTAACCCTGCGCACCTGATTCCTGCACTGGCAGGTCCCCACAGCCAGCCCCCATGTCGTGTCCCCCCCCCCCTCTGGCGCAGCTCCGCTCTGAAATCAGGCAACGCGGTGCCTTTTAACGGCCAATAAAACCCGGAATTCTCCAGCAGGAAAAGCAGGGAAATTAATCAAATCGTGGATCTGCTGTGAATTACGCGCTCACCTCCCATCTGCCCGTTCAGCCGGCTCACCTTCCCCTCCCTGCCTGCAGCCCCTTTGGCTTGCTGCGGGAGGGAGCCTTTATGGCTACGCCTGGAGCCCTTGCCATTTGTCGTGGGCTTAATAGAAAATGTGTTAAACATACAGGAAATGGCCCAAATGTTACCAACGGGTCTAGTTTACTTGATTTGTTTCTCCTTTTTGGGGGGCGGCAGGGGGTGGTTGGTTTCGTTTGGAAATTGTGGGATGTAATGGCAGGCGGTCTTGTCCCCAAGACAGTCCTTCATGCAGGCCTCTGTGCGGACAGTGCCCCGGCTGAGCTTGCTGCTGGTGGCAGTGATGCCGGTCACAACAAACGCCAGCTCTCCCACTTGTGTGAGCTGGGGATTTTTTGCGGCTTCTCCTCAGGTCTCTCCACCAAACCCTGCTTCCCTCCCCTCCGAATGGCTGCTGCACTGCACGTCCCATGCCGGAGTCCATGAGCCCCTCCCTGTGCTTTGCTCTTTGCTTCCTGGCAGAGCACGTGGGCACCTCGAGCCTGGCCTGCCTCCACGGCTTTTATTCCCACCCTTGTCCCTCTCAGGACCTGCCAGGGCCTTGGTGCACCCAGGAGGGACTGCTGCAGCTCTTTGGAGGGCCTCCACGTGCAAGCACTGTGGTGTTGCTGAATTGCTCTGCACCCCTTTTTATGCAGTCACTCTTTGCATTATGTTGACTTGCTGAAGGCTTTGGGAGAGCTGGAAACCTGCTCTGTGCAGCCTGTGATAGCCCAGCACAGTTGAGGGACCTGACCTTACCTGAGATTCAGGTTGCACTGAGTGCCCATCACTGCCGGGGTGTGGCTGGGGAAGAGCTGCTTGCTCTTTTCCATGTTGGCTGATGCACCTGGGACCGAAGGAAGGTCCTCTAAAGCAGCAAGCATGAACCAGGCTACCCAGCAGATGTAGCCAAGCTGTTTTATTCTGTATGGTGGACACCAGTGGAGCCATCGCCATGACTGCAGTGTGGACAGGCCCAAGGGAGCTGGAGCCATGGTGGGTGGTCAGGAGGGAGACTCTATAAACCCCATCAATCTCCTCCTCTGGCTCCCATACATCTGCCTGCAAAGGGAGGGGGAGGCAATAACCTGGCTATCCACTCACCATTGGCGCTTTGGGAGGTGGAAGGGGGAGGAAGGGGGGAAACGCCAGCCCCGATCCCTTGGCAACTGCGGGCTGAAATATTAACTGGAAGAATGTGCCCAAGACTTGGCCCCCACACTGGCCTGCTCTAGCACTGCCTCCTGGGGGGGCGCAGGGAGGGGGCAGCCTGTTTGCACAGCCCCAGTGTCAACTAATTAATAGGAGTTTATAGGAACATTTCCAGGGCAGCTGGCTCAGGAGCAGTGGGGGAAGCGCCCCACGTTTCCTGAATCCCAGCCGTGACCCGGTTCTCTTCACTGCATCTTGGAGGGACGGTAGCTGCTTTGATTTGTGCTGAGGTCTGTATGGCCAAAGCAGCCTCAGCTGGTCACTGCATCGCTCCTTCCTGTGCTGCCACCATGCAAAAGGGTGCCCATGACTTGTTCTGGAGACCTCTTAATTTCAAGGACACACTTCTCTTCCCAGGGCTTCGAAGTGCCTGTTGAGCAACCCAGGTGGGTGGGCTTGATGATGTGTGTCCTACAGCATGGTCAGTTGAGGAGCAGCAAGTTTCACATCCTGCTCTCTGTCCTCCAAGGTGAAGGAGATGAGTCCATTCCAGCCCATAATTTCTCATATTTTCTCAAACAACAGGAAAGATACTTCCTGGGAAGTGAACACACTCCCCATAGTGTATCTGCTGGATGGTCCCCTTGAAGTGCCCGCGCTGTTTCCCCTTGCGTTAATATCAGACTGTGTAGCTATCAGGGAGAGGTCTTGTTTGTACATCTCTCCTGACACATAGCACATTCCCTGGGGTCAGCTCCCCTCCCCTGCTTCACCTGGTTGTGGTGGAAGGATCTTACAGAGGCAGCCAGGATGGAGCTGTCCTGAGTTAGGGAAGGGCATGAGCTGGGGGAGCACCCTGGGGTGCCCAGAGAGCAGGGCTGGAGACCCCTGCTCTGAGCATCCCCGAATTTAGGGGCTACCTGGCTGTGATCTTTGAACAAACCAATAAATGAAGTGTAATAACCAAAATAGTGATTGTTTTCCTCGCAGTAGCTGTGGAAATCTCTCCCCAGGGAGCATAGAGCTGCCAGCCTCGGGTTTTAGATCACAATCCCACTAACCTTCCTGTCCCCTGGGCAATAGTTTACCGCTGCTGCCCTCAGAGCTAGGCTCTATTTATTATATATACTGGCCTCTGTGTGTGGCGGTGTGTTCGTAAAGCCTGATTGAGCTGTAAGGAAAAGTGCACTCGAGGGGAAGGAGGAGACAAATGCCTGATATGGTCTGTCCTAAATATGGGCTTATAACCTCTGTGGGTGCTGCCAGAGGGTTCGAGGCGGTCATCCAGATGCAGTTCCAGCCACACAAAGCTGTTCCTTGATAGCTGTCCTCTGCAGGGGGTCATCCTGCCCTTGTCACCACCCCTGAGGGGCCTGAAGGGCTGCAGGAGCATGGCAGAATCTGAGCAGCTCTCTCTGAGCTGGTGGCTTTCCCTTCACATGGATCTGCAAAGTCCAGCTCAGAGAAATTGAGGCTCCTGACCATACAGGTTCAACTTGGAGCAGCCAGCAGATGGGACCTCAGCATGGCTGGGGATGCTTAGTCCAGACCCTGTGAGGTGTCATGACAACAAAGCATCTTGGGTTGGTTTGAGATGGTGGAGGTTACATGTAGCCTGCACCAAAATCATCTGCAGGTGTCTGCCTTCAGATGACAGAGGGACAGTCAGGTCACTGTGGGGAGGACAGTGCTTTGATCTCTTGCCAGTGCAAGTCTTCGGCGCTGGGCCTGAGAAAACCTAGTCAGGGTGGCAGAGATTAGCAGCCACCCTTGTCCCATGCTGTCCAACATCGCTTTCATGAGCTGGAGGCCTTTACAGTTACCTTGCTGCAGGGAAAGGATCCACACCTCTCTGCAGGGACGTTATAGTTGGTTGTCCAGACCACCTTTCCCCAAAGGGGGAAGAGGGGTTTCTACTGGGGTGCTCTACTGGTGCGCTTGTGTGTGTGTGTGTGTTTGCACCTGTGCACGAGTGTACACCGACCTGTCCATCAGTGCTGAGCTGTGTGACACAAGTCCTGTATTGCTCAACTCTGGGAGCAAATCTTCTGTACCGGTGTCAACAGCCATCTGGTATGGATGGCTGTGGGTCATGGCACTGCTGCTTCTCCATGTGGTGAGTGGCCCTGGGGCCCAGCAGAGCCTTGGTGGGGCATTCCCATTTCACTTTGCCCAGTTTAGCTGGTTTGATACAAGTGTGGGCTGAGGCTGTGATAGAACAGGACAAGAGACAAAATAGATGGGGTCCTGCCACCTGCTGGGGGACAGCATGGCCCAGGAAAGCCCCAAAGGACAAGCAAAACACTGTTCTCCACTCCCAAACACCCCTGTGAGTTGAGCATTGGCTGTAAATACCTCCAGGCTCTGGAAGCATTTACTCCTGGATCAGGGCTTGGTGTTTCAGACCCATCTTCAGACCTACATCCTAAAAGTGACCGTCCTGGTATGGCTGGCAGCAGGAATGTGTTCCAGCACACAGTGTGGCTGGCAGTTGCTGGAGTCATCAGCATTGCCCTGCTTGTCTCGCCGTGGTTTTTACTGTGATGACTATGCTAGGTGAGAGCTCAGTACAGATTGATGTGGGATCTGGCAGACTGGGAATGGCAAGGCTGCCCCAGCCACTCAAGAAGGGGCACGGTGGTACAGCACAGACATAGTTATTCTTCACTGGGGTAACGGAGAGCTGTAAGATCTTTCATTTTCCAGGAATCTGCCCCCTCCCCCTACTTTTAGATTTCCTATATAATATTCCATGCTGTAGCCTATAAATGCTGCTCTGAGCCCACAGCCTGATTGAATTTGGAAGCCTTTGTTTACAGATGTCTGGCTGTACAGGGGTATTTATTGAATTTTCCATGAAATGTTGCTCCTCTAATGCTGTAAAGCACAAGCTGCCCACATCAGAGGAGCTGTGTGTTAACGGATCGGGTTACGCAAAGATGCATTGCTCTCCCTCGCCATCATTTCCCCTGCCAGGGGAGGAAGGTGGGTGCTGGAGTCCATGTTCAGCAGGGCTTTTCAGGGGACTCTCGCCCTTGAGAAGAGGAGGGCTACCTGTCCTGCTCCCTGAGGCTGGAAGGTGCGTTTGGTCCTGCAAGGCAGCAACTCCAGCCACATGCAGTACAGCCCGGCTAGTGCTGAGGGCAGAGCACTGTGCTGCACGTCACAGCAGCAACCAGTTCTGCTGGTGGGACTGGAGGTAGGTCTGACTTTGGGCTGTTATAATTCCTGCACTGGCTATCAGTGGCTCTGAAGAGGCCTTGATGGCAGGCAGATGTCCTCAGGGCTTTTTTGTGCCTCCCTTTGAGGCTTGCAATGTTGGCGTATAATCAAAGTAGCGGATAATTTATTAAGATGCCCTTTCAGTCGCTGTGTAACCAGGGTCCATCTTTCCTTGATCGTCTGATCTACTGGTGCCCTACAAGCAGAAAACATCAGCAGAAGAAAAAGGATTTTCTTCCTGGGAGACCTTTATGGAGCCCCTCGGAGCATCCTCTGACCTCAGTGTGTCATTTTTAACCTCTGTCTTGAGAAGGAAATTAGGGAGAGCCTGGTCTGTGAAGGACACATCCGGGACCTGCCATTCTTGCAGTGGTAGTTGGAGGAATGTGTCTTCCTTCCTCGTGGGGGAAAGTACAAAACCATCTTGCAAACTCTGGGTCAGGAGCCCCAGGATCTCTGATGTAAAATAAATGATTCTCGGGAGAGAGCATGTGTTCACCATGTTAGAAAAACAAGCCCCCTGCAAACAGCACATACCAAACTCTGCCCGGAGGAAGGGACTTCAAGGGTGGACGGAGGGAGCAGTCCGAGCATCAGAGCACAGCCTGCCCCCCTCTCCCAGGCTGGATCTTCACACTGGTCCGAGGAGGAGGCAGGAGGGATGGGGGCTTGTTTTCTCAGATTTGATTGGTTTATTTATCCTTGGTCCAGGCTCCCATCTGGTCCAACTTCAAACAGGGGCTGCTGCAAAGTGTGGAAGCCACCAAGAGAGATTCTGCAAACAACGGTTGTGCAAAGTATATAAATATTTCTGGACATAAAAATGACTGTGTCTGAAGAGGGATCAATTTGGGCTGGGATGGAGGGTTCCCCGTCCTGCTTGAGATAAGTCTTGGAGGGTGGCTGGAGCGAGGAGAAATATGTGCTTACCTACAGTTTACATGTGCATGTGCAAGGGCAGAACCAGGCCTGCTGAGTGCTGCTACTGCCAGAGGCTGTAAGGCAAGGAGAGGACAATGGGAAAGTCTGTCCGTCTGCTCCTGATCTAATAGTCAGCATGCAAAAATGTCCACTGATTTGGCGGGGCAGAATTGGATTCGGGGTTTGTAACTCATTGGAAAAGTCCAGCGTCGTCTGTCTCAATCTCCAAAACATAGCAGCCACATTTGAAAAGTTTGGTGCAGCTGCTGGACATGAACTTTTAATTGGAGATATGGGGAAAATGCAGTTCTTTTAGCGACAGCCTTTTGTGCTATTTGAACAGCTATGAGTGCCTGGGCCAGGATCCTTGTGCGTCCCAGAGTGATGCAGCCGGTGGCTTTAGAACTGGCTGATGGATTGTAAATCAGATCAGCTCACAGATTACGGTTTGGATGGCATCCCTTCAGGGAAAAAGGCAGTGGCTGGCATTATGCCTGGCCTAAGCCAATGTCTGAGTTGGTGATGCTGAAGAGGACGTGAAGGCCATGCAGAGGATTCGTAGCTGATGTTACAGTGGAGGGAACCGAAAACACCACTGAGGGCAAATAAATAGTGTCAGGGTAGAGAGGACAGTGCATGCTAGGTGGGGGATGCTCAGGTGTAGGAACGACACGTGGCATTCACAGATGTGCTTCTCGGTATTCATGTAATGGTCTTTCTTTGTGTAAGGCAACTTGTATTTCTGGCTTGGATGAAGAGATGGACAAGGAGGACACAGCCACCTCTATGGGCTCATTGCTGCCTTTGGAAACCTTTGAGGGTGCTATGTCTTGTGGGGCTCACAAGCCCCAGAAAAGGCACGATCCATGCTGCAGCTCCCCTAGAGCTCAGCTGCCTGTTGACCTCTGGCCATGGAGGTGGCTCCATGGAGAAATCCCACCAGTCTGGTTGTTCTCAAATCAGACTTAGAAGAACCCAAAAGCAGGTGTTTCTTGAGTTGGGTCCAGCTCAGGGCAGGACAGGGTGGCAGCATGCATTTGTCCCTTCCTCAGAGAGAGTCAGGTACTCTAGGCAGCATGTGGTAGGACCCGACTGCTAACCACGGGCAGAAATGACCTCATGCCTGAGTGACAAGATGGTTGAGTGCTGTCCCTTCCTCTGCTGCAGAGCTGCCTGGTTTGTGTCCCCAGCCTTGCTTCAAGAGCAACATGGCAGCAGGAGCCTGGTGGCGTGGACGCAGCCAAGGGAAGAAAAGCAGCTCTACCGAGGCTTGGGTTTTATCACAGACTGCATCAGGCAACAGAGTCGGCAGCAAAGCAAAGCCAGAAGACCCCTTAGGAGAAGAGGCAGGATGCTGAGATTCCCTCTTTGCCTCTTTTCCTCTTAGCAAGGACCAGGATAAGCCCCACGTGAGCTCCAAAACCCACCGTCCCGTGGCACGGGGCTGCCTTTCTGGGAGCCACAGCTCTTCTGGCCTCTAAGCACTGCCGCCTTCCCACTCTGGGGCTCCCCAAAACTGCCTGCTGAACTGGAGGGCAGGGGCGAAGCCCTGAGGAAATTCGCTGGGAAGATCTCAGGGTTGAACTCAGCTGTCTGGAATGGAGACCGTCTGAAAAACGTCCTGCCCCCGTGAAACCCAGCCTGAGCCCTGGCCCGGCCTCCAGCAGCCGCTCTCTGCAGCGGCCCTCAGTTAAACCTGATCCCTTGCTTTAAGGGCCTGCCTGGCACTTAGTGGAGACCGTAAATAGCGATTTATAAACGATCTTCACGCCGATTCCTCTGCCGCTGCTCAGACATCAAAGTCTATAATTCACGCCCTCCCGCGTCCTGAGCCTTGCAAAACCAGAGCCTTTGATGTGAGCCTCCCCCTTCGCTACCTGCGCGCGGGGGCCGAGCCCGGCTGGGCTGCGGGCATGTGCGCTGCTTGCAGCAAGGCGCCAGGCCCGCTCTGCGAGGCATTTTATAAGGTGTCTGCTGTCATTCAGCCTGTTCCTGAGCCTGTTATCCCCTTTGGCAGGGCCGCATGGGACGGCTGCGAAACAATGGGAATGGACCGGGGGGAGATTGCTGGGGGCAGCGTCCAGAAAGCACCTGGCTTCTCCTTCCCCCCCTTCCCCCCAGCACCTGCAAATTAATGGAAACTTCTCCTTCCAATAGTGCTGCCTGTGCTGTTTAACAAGTCCGACTGTGTGCTCTGAGGGCTAGAAACCAGCCTCTTTTCTCAGGGTGGAGACAGCTCCCAGGATCCTTGTGCCAGCCCTACCGCTCTTAGAGCAGGGGCGAATGCGGGTGCAAGAGCTGTGTGGTGTAAACGGGCCATGATTATTTCTCAGGTGAGGCTAAGAAGGAGTTTCCTTGCCCTGCAAGCAGGGACTCTCTCAAAAAGTCTCCCATCAGGGAGTAAGGAGAACAAAAAAGTCTGTATAGTTGTAAGATCCATGGTAGGAGGTGGTGCTGGTGATGGCCCCTCAGGGCGCCTCCATCTGCCTAAACTCACCATGAACTACTCTGGGTTTGTAGCCATCCTCAAGGTTGACTTGATAGACCCAGTGGCCTCTCTAGATGTCGTGGGGCAGAGTTGAGCTTCATCCTTTTTGTAAGCTGGTTTGGGATGCTCTTCTCATTTTCCCTGACCTCTGTCTCACCTCTCCTGAGCCAGCACTGCCCCATGCAGGTGCAGGAGCCCTTCTCCAGTGCTGCAGTCAGTCTTCCAGTGCCCCTTCCAGCTCCTTCATTGTCTTCTGAAACCTTGAGCTGGATGTCTCACCTCTTTCCTGTAAGATGGACAGTCTTCTCTTCCTTGTACATGTGAAACTGTAAAATGAAGGCTCCATATTGTGATCAAGCTGAGGTCTGGGTGAGCTTTGTGGGACAGGTGTCCCTGGGCACAGCTCACCAGCTTGACAATCTCTTCCTCTTTTTTCCGCCTCTTTCTGCCTCTGTTTTTTAGCCCCTGGGGCTCTGAGGGGGGTACTTTCAAGATGTGAAACCAGTGCAGGCTCTGGGCAAGACACATACACACCCCTGGTCACATCCCTCTTAAACCAAATGATCGTTCAAGCACAACATGCTTGACCATGTTGCCAAAGCTCTGTGAGAAGGAAGAGAGAGAAGGGTTAGGTCTGTATACCCACTGACCTTCATCTCTGCCGGTTCAGCCCCTCGTTCCCCATGCAAGGGCCTGCAGGGTCAAGTGCCAGAGCACACTGTAAGTCGCATATAAAGCACAAATTGAACTCTATCCATAGAAAAATGCTGCTGTGAAATACTTTGTCTTACAAGCCAGACACTGCAAAGTTAAAAAAGGCTTTTGGGGTGTTGGGAGGACTTCAATGTATTTTGCAGCTGATATGGTTGTGGGTTTATTTATTTTATTTTAAGTGAATATCTGTAGAAACATATTGAGAAAGTCTTGCATGTGCTACAGGCTGGCAAGTGGTGAAGAAAGGGCATGAATCATGTCACTCAGTTCTGTATTTAATCATATCAAACTGGTTTGGTTCTCCAACAAGTCAACATATATTATCTGTGTAAAAAAGGCATTTTACAGGACTGGGAGTCTAAATATCATTTATAAATATTTAATTCTACAAGTGATCTTTGCAAAAGAAGGATAGCTCTTCATTATCATACCTGTGTCTATTGAAATATCACCATTATTTATCATCTACTGTTGGTGCAGTGTCCTGCCTGGGACTGGAAGAGTTATTTTGTACTGGAGGCCACTACGGGGCTGGTCCCATCCTTCTGTCCATGCAAGGCACCGTATGAAATGGGACACACAGCCCTGGCATGGGTCCCCTCTGCCCTGGCCCCCAGCTGCACCAGCCCAGCAGCAGGAGTGCCTCAGGGACCCAGTGCCTAAGCTCAGGGGAGCCTCATGCCACTGGACTCCTTAGCCTAAGCAACCAGAGCTGGCAAAATCCTCTCTGCCTGTGAGAGCTTTTGTGGAGCACTCATCACCCATCTTGTTGTGAAAGTGCCCTGCTCTACCTCAGTCCGGCTCCTCTTACAGTTGCCAAAGTGAACCGTAAAAAGCCACGGCTGCCCCACTCATCCTCTCCCCATCCCCATCACTGTGGCTTTCTGCCTGTTTAATCTCTCTGACATTCAGCGCAGCTTTGCCCTGCTCTGTTTTGACTCCTGACAAGCCTTTCAATTTGCTCTCCTCTCTGAAGAGCTGAGAAGCCATTGATAGCTCTCCCCCTGAATTATTGAACCTCGGCGTCGGGTTTCGGGCCCCAGGGAGCAGCCCCACACGCGCAGGGCTCTGAGGCACACCATTGATCCACAGGGCTCAGGTTCAGCCTGCTGCTGGCACACGCCTGTCCCCAGGTCCCCAGGCAGCCGTGGCTCCCTGCATGCAGAGCTTCTTGCTCTGCTGTGGCAGGAGACCCCCATCTTTTAGGGCCAGGGCTCTAAAAGATGCCACCTCTGGGGTGTGCATCCCGCACTGTCATCCTGTATTTGACAGGGATGGGAGGAGACAGGCTCGTTCCTGGCCAGCTTTCTGTTCATGACTGGCCTGTCAGCTCCGGAGCCGTGACCCCTGCATATCTCTGTGTCCCCTCCCGTGAAACAGAGGTGTGCCGTTGTGGTAGCAGAGGTGTGCAAAGCACCAAGATCTTCTGCTGGAGAACCTCTGACTTTACTCTTCTTGGAGAAACCTCCCTGGAGAAGACACAGTGACAGGGAGTATCTCATTTAAACCCTTCTGGCATCTTGCCCCAACTACCTAGGACTTCCCTCTTGTCACTACTGCATAAGCTGGTCAGAAAACATACCCATTCATGCAACAAATACCCTTGGTGTTTTTATACGCTGTTGTGAATTGTTTTCCAAAGACCATGGGAATGTGTGTTGACAGGCTACAGAAAACCAATAGCATTTTTCACCATGCTTTCAAGAGGAACATTTTTCATCCCCTTTTTTCACTGCCACCTTTACAGCTACCACACTGTGAAAGGGAGCAGGTATCCCTCACACGCCAGCCCATGTCACCATGCGAGTCCCCTGGCACTGCTGGGCAGTGCTGATTACCCAGGAGAGGGCAGATTCTTCTCCATCCCTCCCTTATCCACTTAGGGCATTTTTCACCCCTGGCCAATCCATGGTCCTTCTCCCAGAGGCTGGCAGGGCACTGGGGCTTGGCGGGAGCTGGCCTGGGAACCAGAGTACAAATGCATTTCAGTAGAGGGGGAAGAGGAAGGGCAAGTGTGGATTTTATTAAGTGATAACACATCTTCAAATCAGATTATGAGAAATTTTCAGGGGCACCACAGCATTGATTGGCTGGGCCAGAGTTGGCGAGGCTGTGTGGGAGCACGTCAGAGCATGTGCAATCGGATCCCTTCCATTAGCCTGATCAATAGCCACCGCGTGGGGGGAGTGGACGGGAGTGTGGACAAAACTGCCTAAATATATACGCGATAGCCAAGAAATCACATTACAGCCAAAGAATCCGAGCACAACATGGGTAACCCTTTCACCCCAGCACCCGGGGCAGTGGGGGCATTAACCTTTTCAGGGCTGCCCTATGACTCTGGCGATGGATTGGGTGATGACCAGGCTGTGGCTTGGTGTAGCAGTAGTAGGAGGAAATTGAAACACCACTTCCCCATGCCTGGCTTTCCTGGAGGCCAGGTGTGTTTCTTTGGCTGTGAGGGATCTGATGGCCCATGCTCGCATGTGCATGAGGTGCAGTTGGGCACTGGGAGTGGGAGCAGCATATGCACGGTGTCCCCTCCAGCAGCGTCCCCACCACTCTTTGCAGTGAAGTGCTTGTGGCGCACCACGCTAGTGGGTTAGCATCAGATGCTGCACAGGGATGTGCACAAGGATATGATGCACAAGGAGAAGGAACTGGCAAAGGGCTGGAAAGTCACTGCAGAGCTGAGCCAAGCCCAGCCTGCAGGCCAGGTCTTCCTCCATTGCTTCTCCACCAGTAATTTGCTGTGAAGCTTCATGTGAGTAGGAGCTATGGGCCATGTGCGTTGGCACATGCAGCATCCCCAGGTGCTCGCAGGCAGGCAAACCTGGGCGCATCTAGTGCAAGGCAGCCTGATGGCAGTGTGGGAGATGCAGGACTGGAGGACAAACACTTCCCATGGGACAGAGCAAAAGTGGAGCAGGGAGATGTCTGAGAGGGAGAAAGGCAGAGAGCTAACAACAAAGGGAGAAATAACACATTTATAAAATCTCCTTCTCTGGTTCTTACAATCCTAAGAATTTGTAGGAACATAGGGCAGACCTTGTTGTCCTCTAAGCCTGTCTCCTTTACATCTCACATTTGGGATTTCTGGACAAAAAAAAATGTCAGAGAAGCTCAAATGCTGCAGTAGGGGCCTTCCTGCTTTCACCTGCAGTGTGGTCCAGAGCCCCAGGATTTCATGTCTCTCTCCACCAAGCCCCGCTTATCACATTTCCAGGCCCTCCCCAGTCATGCCTTCCTTTCCAGTCCTGTTTTGACACTTCTAATTAGCAGACATTTAACACCTTGTTTTGCTTGGACTCTGCCTTCAGCCAGACAACACATCGATGGCCTTTGACTTCTCCCCTGACCCCGGCTAACCTGGCAGCGCTGTGCTCTTGGCATGGCCCTGAACACATCCTGTCCAATTTCCTTCCACTGCCCTCTGCCCCTCAGTCCCCACGGCCCTCCCCAGCCCTGCTGGGGCGAAGGCACGGTGAGATGCAGCGTGCAGCCTTTCCCTTCGTAAGCGCTTTCCTGAACATGATTTAAAGCAATGAAGCAAGGAAAAAAAAAAAAAAAAAAAAAAAAGACCTGTAATAAAGTCAGCACTCTGCTTATTAAGGGGAAAAGGCTGTGCTTTACTTATACTAACATTAATTAGATAGATATATAGGGAGCAAAGAGGCCTCTAGGAGATTTATACAGAGTCTCTAAAGATGGATGTGAGGACTGACAGACAGACAGCAGCTCCTGTACAGTGCCAGGAACTTTTCAGTACCTGGGAAGCAGTGATGGGCAGCCAAAGGGGCAGTGGTCTCAGGTATGCTTCAGTGCAGCAAGTATGAGGGCAGATGGGGATGTTGGAACCTGCCAAAACCAGGAAGGTTTTTGTTGGAACCTGCTGGAAGGAGATGCGGATGGGGAGTACCAGCGGGGTTTCTGAGAGATCCTCAGAGAGGAGCATGTCTCCCTCTCCTGTTCCCCTCTGCGGTACAGTCAGGCAGGCGTAGTGGCAACCGAGGTCTTTCAAGCAATAGTTTGTCTTCCATGCTCTGGAAACCTGTAGTCACCTGGATGCCATTACCAAATTGAGGAGACACTCAAAGCTGTTTATTTTCATGATGAGACTTTTCTCCCTCTGTTCCCTTCCACGCCGGATCAATCAAATATTTTCTTACCGTTTCCAGTGCTGGACAGACAGCAGAGCAGAAAACTCATCGTGGCTTTTTCATGATCCCCCTGTAGAAGGATGCTTTTAGCATCTGATCAGAGCAGGTCCCCTCCTGCATCATGCTGAGGTGGGAGAGTGGTCCCTGCCCCAGCCCGCAGCCATGCTCAGTGGGGCATAACCTTGTGTATGCCACTAACACAGCAGGACAGGTGACCATCTTCTTGGCTCTTCTGACACTGCCCTCGTGGCCAGCTGGACCAGCCCTTCCTTGCGTTTCTGTTTGGGGAGGTGACCACAACCTGTGGGTCTGGCAGGGGTAGGTGAGCCCATGCCTTGCGCATGCTTCGTGTTTTTCATCATCCTCCCTCTCTCCTCATCTGTCACCCTGGGGAGAGAAGAACTCCTCACTGGTCCTTTCCCACTGATGCTTCAGCAAGGACAAGTCTGAAAGTGCCCTGTGATACCTTTGCAACTGCTGAACTTTCTGCTTCACCAAGACAGTTGGCGTCCTTGGGCTTTCTCCTCTAAGCACTTCTTATACCTGCAAGGATAAGATCCAACTTAAGCAGGAAAGGAAGCTTAACTCTGTGTCCTAGCAGCCGCAGTGGAGGGGCCTCACTCATCCTAGGACTGACAGGCGCTCACATGTCGCTGAGAGACTTCCCCAGCCTGGAGAGCTGTCTCATTAAATCTCTGTTCTCATCCGCTTTGCACAGGAGGAGCTTCCATGCAGGGAAGAGCCCAGGGCTGCTTAGGGAGGCTGGGACAGAGGTGGGAGTTCAGCTCAGATCTCTTTGATCTATACCCTCATGTTCCACCACAAGCCCACCCTGCTCTTGGGTTAGGTCTTGTAAAAGGGTTGTGGCTGCTGCTGACAAGCAGAGGGTGGAAGCTCTGGGGTTTTTATTTGCATTTGCTCCAGTAGGCCCGTGCCTGTGTCCATGACCTGCATCAGGGCCACTCATCACTCCATCCTCCCTTCACTTTCTGATCTTGATTTCTCCATCTTGCCCAGGAAGTGCCCCCTCCCCTCTTTCCCCCAGCCTGGGTTAAATATAGCAGCTAACTTCGGATGTGATTAGTAATAAAATTTTAACAAGCATCCATATGAACGTCTTTCTGTCACTTTTATGAGGCCATTTACAGCAGGGAGATATAAGAGCACCTTAAATCTCCCCCTAACAGACGGGGTCACGTCAGAAGGGTGAGAAGCAGAAGGCCCAGTGTCCCATGTCACCTGCCTGGTGGTGCTGTAGGTGCTCCTTGTCCCCACGATGGGATGGGTAGCTCCTCTTTGTGCAGATGTTACTGGCTTGGCCAGTCGCTTTCTGGACCAGCGGGTGGAAAAGCAGAGGGGATGCTGTGGGCTGACGGTGCCCGCAGGTGCTGCCTATCTACAGAGGAGCACGGCACAGGGATGCCACTGGAGCTGGGGACAGGCACGGTGGCGTGAGGTTAGCTCAGGTCCCATGGCAGGGCAGCTGCCCCAGTGCTAAGGCATTGCACTTAGACAAACAAACTCAGCTAGGAAAAAGTGTTCACATCAACCATTTTCCATTCGCCTCCTAAGCGTGCGAACTGCAAAAAGGGGAATGGTTCCTGTTGCTTTGCCCAAGCCTAAATTTGGGGCCTGACTCTACCCTGACACTGTCTACCTTTTTTAAGGAAGGCTTGTAAAAGCCATACACCATTCCTTGTTTCCGACCTGTTTGGCTGCACACCAAGGGCAGGGTCTGCTTCTGCTTCCAGCGGTGCAGATCTCCCCTGTCCTCAGCCACATCACGCCTGGTGTAAGCAGGAACAGGATCGAGTCCCTGTTTGGCAATATACGTGCGAGCAGCTGAAGGGATCCATTCCAGGAGTACAGTAGAAGGAATAATCCTTTGTGTTTCCTGTGTGGTTACATGTCCCAGCTCTGCTCCTGTCCGTAGGCTTAATTTGTGAGCAGTGGTATTGAAAACTTTCTGCCTCTGGTTTTGCTCAGCATGGCAGTTGCATCAGGCTAGGACAGGTCCCAGGTCTGGCCAGGCTCTGGGCTGACCACCAAGGACAAGCACAGTTTCTGGAGCACTGATCCAGCCAGAAAATTCAGTATGTGAGGCTGCACAGGATTTTGCCAAGTGGTATTTCATGGTGTGAAGGTGAGAGCTCTTTCTGCCCCAGGTAAGAGGCAGCAATAAATTCCTGCAGATCCTGATGCCCCCATGCACCCGGAGGAAGACAGAGGGGATCAGGGCCAGGGAGAGGTGCTGTGCCTTGCCCAGCGTCACAGGACCCTTTTGGTTGGTGGCAAAGCTCAAAATAGAGCCCTTCTGTCCTGACAGCCACCAAACCACATGGCTTCACAACTGCTCTGCGACACCCCTTTTGTGTGGGCTCTCTGCTTCCTGTGCTAGGAGCACCAGATCAAACACAGCTTCACCAAGTCCTTTAATATTAAGAAAAACGCCAAGACTTGTGGTCTGAGTTTTGGGCAGAAGTTTAGGTTCGTTCCTGTTTCTAGTTTTGTTTCTTCAAAAAAAGGAAACACACCTTTAAATAGTGAAATCAGAAAATAAGGAAGCAAAACGTGTCCAAAATAAGGGCTTGTTTGTTGTGAGTAATGCCTGGTCCCTAGAAGAGCAACATACAGCCTCTTGATAGGCAGCACAAGCTTTGCAGGAAGAGCTACTTTTACATAAGTAGTTTACATTATAACTAATATACATTAATTATCCAAACATACATAGTTAGTTTTCCAACCTCATATATGCTACCCATGTGCTAACTGTGCAAGGCAAGTATAAATATCACCCATGCAAAGGCAAGGGAGCAGATGCAGGGAGCAGACACAGTGTTCTAGGTCTAGAGCCGGAATTATAATTCCCTGTTGCAAACGTGCTCCTTTCCAAGGAGGCAAGACAGAGCTGTCAGCATCCAGCAACCTGGCAGAGTGGGCAGCAGGGGTGCTCAAATTCCTTTCAGTAAAATTATCTAGTGTGGCTAATGATAAAAGTAAGAGGAAAAGATCAGTATAGATTATTTTGATTTGCTGGTGAGGAGGGCAGGAATTAATAGGTTGGCCAAGTCAGACTTACTTTTTGCTCAGAAAAGGTGACTTTTCCATGTTTGAATATTTCGTTCTGAAGTCTTGTAGGATACACCAGCCCTCTGGTTTTGACCAAGCAGGAAAGTCGTTCTGCAGTGTTGCTGTTTCCTATGAAAAGCGATGCTGTGTGAGCCAGCATCTCAGGGACAGGTCCCTGTACCGCTCACAGACCGCGGCATGAAGCCGGGGTGAAGTGCAGGACGGCTGCCGGCAGCTCGCGGGTGAGAGGAGGTAGTAGCTGCTGCCAGGCCAAGATGGTGTTGGCACTGCCTGTGCTTGGCAGCAGCAGAGGGATGACGCTGCTTCTTGCTCCCATGCCGCTCTGTTGAGTTTCCCTTGGAGCCTGGCTCCCTCTGGGCTGGTATTTGGGTGTTTTTCCTGATTGCTTCCCTGGGTCAGATGAGACATCTGTATCCCTGGGAGCAGGAAGGACCCAGAGCTCCCTCTGTGCATCACTTCATGTTGCTACTGAGATAGCCTTGGTATACCAGATGAGGTTAGTGAGCTGGGATGTCCCACACATCCTTGCTGCTGTAAATAACTTTCTCCATCCTCTGCACATGCACATGCTCCCATCCCATGGCCTCACGTTCACTGTGCATGTCAGTGCAGTCACTGATAATGATGGGGATCTTGGGATCACCAAAGTGACCTGTTTGCAGAGGCGGGTTGCCCAAGCTTGTCAGAAGAAGGCACCTGAAGGCCCCTGGAAGGATGGGATGCAGGGGATGGCACCGAGGGGAAGGCAAGCGGAGAGCAGAGGGCAGCGGCTGGCAACGCCCGTGGGTGGTGGGATGCAGGGACAGCCCTGCTCCATGGGGTTACAGCCTGCTCCGGCAGGAGGTCAAAAAGGCAAAGTTTCTTGGGAGGTGAATTATCAGTGGGAGCAATATCGGCAGGTCAAGCTCATCGGTGCTGGGGTAATACAGTTAAGGTGCAGAGCCTTGGAGGGAGCCCGGCCGAGGAGTGCAGCATTAAAGCAATGAGCCCAGCTTAATCTGCCCCAAGTGAGGGCAGTGGGGTCTTTAATATTGTGTCAGGCTCACAGGCCCTTGTTGGCGGGTTATTCTTCACTGCAGCTAATGCCACTGGGCTAACTGAATTAGCCCCTCCTTCCGCGGGGTGAGCGTGGGGTTGCCGGGAGGGCGATCATGCCTCGCAGCTGCAGGGAGAGCGAGTGATGGCCTGGAAATTCAATCAGGTGAGGAGCCGCCGCCATCCCCAAAGGACAGGGAGCAGCCAAATTGGGAAGGAGAGCCCGGGACAGGGATGCCGGTGCCTGGCTCTGTGCTGTCCCTAGGCAGGGTGCCCTCCAGGGACTGCTCCCTGCTCTGGATGGCATGAAGTGCTGCCCTGCAGCCTGCTGTTCTGCATCCATCAGCCCTCTGGGAGAGCCTTGGTGGAGAACTCATCCGTACCTCCGTGCTCGTTTCCAGCTTGCTCACCGCTGGGTGTGGTATTCCCTCGCGCATCCGTAGGGAACGTTGGCACAGGGACAGGTTAGGACATGCGGTGTGCTTCCAGTCTCCAGCGCACTTGGAGCATTTCTGTTTGATCAAAGATGAAGGTTTGCCAGCGAGAGACAGCCTGGTCTAGGCACTTGGCAAGTGGGTCTCTCTCCTGGCTTTGCTGTTGGGACGAGGTGCTCCCCTAACAAGTCACTGCGTGATGGCACGGTTCTCTTTGTAAAGCCCTGTGAGATGCACAGGCAAGGAGGACAGCTATGGGGCTGGGTACAGCAACGGCCCATCATTCCCAGGAGTCATTTTCTGTCCTTCAAGTTAAGGAAAGACAAAAATCTGAACCTCACAGGTGCTTGCTTGTTGTCCTCCAAACCTGCCACTGCTTTTTTTCTCTTTCCCAGCCTCAGCAATTGCTTTCTCCTTTGCATCTAATTAAAAGCACACTCTAGGCAAATACTGCAGCGCATCCTGAGTGGGTGACGGTGTCTGTGCCCACTGCTGCCTGGATGGTGCCCTTCACCCCTGCCACCTGGGTTGATGCGGTCCCCTTTCCTTTCCCAGGTGCCCCTTTGATCTTCAAACTTGCCCCATCTCCCTCCACCCCTCCTTCCCTCACCTCGTTATAAATGGAGTCTTTGGCTGCCTTCATATAGTCATATCTATCAGACAAGCTCATGTCAGCCATAAATTCTGCAGTAATGATGATTTTCTAAGTGGGTCGTCCGGAGCTATTTCCGCTTCAGCCTCAAGTTACTGCACATGTGCCCCCCCAGGGGCCGGCAGCCTCATTTGTTGTCCCCCTAATTGTCATTTCTCCCATACGCACTTGGGCAGAAGCTGGAAGGAAAACTGGCCCTGCCGCTGGCCCTGGGTTGGGGGTCCCCTCTGCCCCCATGGGTCCCTCCTGGTCTTTCCACTTGGGAGTGGGCTTCAGAGGAGGGGAGAGGGCTGAAGGGGCGAGAAAGCTCCGGCTGCCTCTAACGCAGACAGGAGGAATGGCCGCGAAGCCCACCATATGGATGCCCTTACCTCTCGCTGCTCTCCCCCCTTCCCCAGCCGCACGAAATCGGCCCCGACGTGTGAAAGCTGTAATTGCAGGTAATTCCCCTGCACTGTGCATGGTTTGAATTTGGCAGAGCAGGAATGTGAAAAGGAGAAGGGGAATTACTGCCCAGACGCGCTGCAGGAGCAACATCTGCACGAGTCATCAGTGCACATCTGGCTGCAGCAGCCTGTGCTTGTAGCCCAGCCGGTCACTTTTTAGCCCATTGGGTCTGTCCCAAGCTCCCACTAAGAGCTGAGCATGGACAGTCTGGGACTGGGAACCTTAGGCTGACAGAGAAATTACTCCCTTCACCTGATATTGCTGCTGATATTGGGGTGGTCACATAGACTTGGTGTGCCTTACTTTTTCTATTTATAAAATAGATTAAGGCTGTCAAAAGCACGCTCTAGGTTACCCATCACTATCTCTTCTGTAGAGGAGAGCCACTGTGGCACCCTCTTCCAGGTTTGCATAAGGCTGGACTGCTTTTCAGCATCCTCCAGTGAGATGCTGGAGCAAAGGAGCTGATTTTTGGCTCCACATGCTGTTTGGATCAGTGAGGTAGGTCCCTGCCTACTTTCTGTTTCACTTGAGCGTGGTCCCAGAGCCAGCAAGCTTTCAACAGAAATCCTGCCTTGAGGTTCAGTCCTGCAAGGCTGAGCACTTCTCAGGACAGAGCCACTGGTGCAAAACAAAGGATTTCAAATCTGCTTCGCAGGATCAGGCCTTGCAGAGAGAAGTGAGGCAGGACGGGCAAAGTGGGACTCGCGTGATGTCAGTACCAGACGGTCTTTGTTGCCTCTAGGTGCCATGAACCTCAGTCAGTTTGCTTACACTGGGTAGGGATGTGAAGACTCCATCACACAGACAAGATGTACACTTGGTAATTCCTTGCAGTTCCCCACTGTGGCTGGCAAGCTAGTCCTGCACCCTGGGGAGTCTGCTGGGACCCAGGAGGAAGCAGAAAAGGCTGGGGAGACAGAAGGGCCAAGGGCAGGAAGAGGGGCTGCAGTCTTGGTGAGGGGAGGCTGTTATGTTCAAAGGCTGGTTTCTGTGTCCAGGCTCAAACTGATCAGCCAGTGAGAGGGTGGGACAAGAATCAGGGAGGTTAGAGACAGAGACAGGCAAGTGGCTGAAGATCCACCCGCCTCCGTGCTCTGGGATGAGGACCGGCTGCAGGCAGCACTCTGGCAGTGCCTCATCCCTGAGGTAGCCAACCCTGCTCTGTCTCCTTGATGGAAAAGACCTGATGGACCTCCTCACCCCAGCCCTTCACCTCCGAGTTTTCTTTGGGAATGTGCATGGTCAGGATGTAAATCCTTGCTGCCAGTGAGCTGCCCCGTGCTGCAGAGGGGATGCTGGGTGGGGGGGGCTTTAAGCTGCAGGTGTGAGTGTTAGATCTCCTCCCAAATGTGGCTGAGCACACACCCAGAAGCACCCTGCTTGGGGCTGACCCAGGAGCAAAAGCATCTTCTGTTCAGTCGCTTAAACCCCTTCCCAGCCCTGAGGAAAGCAGCCTGACCTCGCTCAGCAAGAAGGCAGCCACAACTCCTCCCCAGGCAGGCAGCTTCTCAGATAACCCCCCGGCTTTCTGAGGGCAGTGCAGGTGTCAGAGGCATTGTCTCTTTGGAAATTAATTTTCCTGTCGATTTCCTTATTTCTCTTAATTGATGAGGGGCAAGTCTTAGGCGTGTTGCCAGCGGCACCAGCCCCAGCCTCCCGTAGGTATCGGCAGAGCCAAAAGCACTAGCGCCGAGGGCTGGGGAGTGTAATGAACTCTCAGAGGACTCGTTGCAGCTCAGCCCGTGCTCTAGATTAGCTGAGGAATCATCTGGCCCAGCTATTAACTGTCCCATTTAACATCATAAATTATTAACCTAATTTTGAGGAGGGTTGGTGACAGATCACGCTGATTTTGTCAGCTTTTCTGCAGCCTCTCGCACAGCCTGCTGGTGTGGGGTAAGCCAAGGGCAGGGCTGGAGGGTTGGTGCCCCCAGAGAAGGAGAGAGATGGGGCAGCACAGACAGGCTGCTGGTAGAAGGACCAGCTCTGCCTCCTCTTCCAACCTAGCAGAGAGCTCAAGGGGAGACTGAGTGGGAGGGATCCTCCGGTGGAAATGGGGGATGTAAGAGGTGTCCCTGGGGAAGAGCAAAGCCACCCACTCCCCAACACATCTGCATCCACGTGGGGCACATCTGCACCCATGTTCATGGGTGTCTGAGACCTCTGCCCCTTGCTGGGTACCAGTATGTGGCCGCCCACCCTCCACGAAAGCTGATACCAGAGGTGCTTTTTAGCTTGTTTAAGCAGCAATCAGGATGCTTTTTACTTTGTATGGCAAAGGCCTGGGGTCAGGTCAAGAGGTTTTTCTCTCTATACTTGTTCTAGACTGGAGCTTGTTCAAAAAGTTTCCTTCCTGGGAAAAGTTTTAAATAAAATAAGGGGGAAAGTGAATTCTTTGGTATAAAAGTTTTAAACCATTCAGAGGGTTGTTTTCAGCTGATTGAAGTGTAATGAAAATTTAAGGGATACAATTTTTTCTTTCCTCTTTATCTTTCTTTGAGAAGGGAAATGTTTGAAGGAAGAAGGGGCTGAGAGTTGCACTCAAACCACCATTTTTTTTAATTGAGTGGAAAAATTTTGAAGTCATTTGGTCTGTCGAAAAAAACATACAAACCTGAAGGAAAGCAAGCTCTGAAATCCTTGTAAAACGCCTCTTTCATTCTGGCATCACAAAAAGGACTTTTTGTTTCCCTCCGAGCAGCACAGCTGCTCGGTGCTGCCCGTCCGTGGTGTGTGAGCGCCTGGCCCCGGGCCGGCCGTGTGCGTGGCCCTGTGCTGTGTCCCACAGAGGGGTGGCATTTGGGAGCCAGCGTAGCCCCCCAGACCCACTCCCCTTTGCTTCAAGGCTGTTTGAGGTTCAGCAGCTGTAGGACCAAGGCTCGCTCTCCGCTACTCATTTCCGAGGCTGGAGGTGCTTGGGGTCAGGATGAGCAGGCTGCATTGCTGGTAAAACAACCCCTCAAAAAACCCAACACAAGCGCAAAGAAGCACCCTTGGTTGTGGTGGGGGCATGGAAAGCTGTCAGAGTCTGCATTAAATTGGGAAGAGCCTGTTCCACTAACTTGCTCATCCTTGAGCACCCATTTACTAACCAGAAGTGCCTGTAGCTCGTAGCGTGGTCACTGCCCCCTCTCTCCCTTGGAGAATGAAAAGGGAAGAGGAATCCAGCATTTGCAGACCCACAGCATCAGTGCTGTCATACACCCCTCAGCTCACACAAGGCTTTACACACCTGCAGAATACAGAAGGTGCAAGGAAATCGCCTTCACCAAACCTCGCGGTGCACGCACAGTACAGACCCGCAAGAGGACTGATGCCCAGCACACGGATATAAAATACAGCGCCCTGCAATAAAACATGCACTGCTAGTCTATATATTTTGCAATCCCTTTAAAGATTTTTTTTTTCTTTAAACCCCTCACCCAAGCTCCCTCCCCCATTCTCCCCCCAAAAAATTATTATAAAGAATTATTGCCATTAGTACGTCTTTCCCAGTGAAAGGAGAAAATCGCCTCATTCATAATTTATACCCTCAATTACTATTAATAAAGAAATATTTCAGCAGAAAATCGCCTGGGAAAATTACACGTAACATTGCATTAACATTCTATTTGAACATTTTCATCACATTTGTTATAGAGTTAATAAGAGGGATATGCTCCCCTGACTTCTTCATGAAATTATGGGCTGCCTATGATAGTTTAATCTTTTAGACTTTATATAATATATTCACTTTACTAATTGAGCTATCCAAGGAGCAGTTAGGGATGTTCTTAAACGTGGAAGACAAAGTAATCAGGGCCGTGACTTCCTGACGAGAAGATCTTCTTCCGGAGATGAGGAGCTGCACGTGTGAGCAGCACACACGTACGTGTGTGTGCGCAGATGTGCCACTCCATTAGCCCTTCCCTTAATGTCCTGCCTGTACTTGGAAGTGAACGTGAATGAAGGGTGGAGGTGATCTTCAGACTGGTGAAATCTTCCCCAAAAGCTTCGTTTGTATTTCAGAGTGAAAGGAGGTCTGGTGAGCCTGAGTAAGCTTTATTTATTATTTTTGGAATAAGAAATGCCCAGCATGGGGGGTTTCTCAGAAGCAGTTTTTCGTGTAGACAAGCCTTTACACTCAATTTCACCCCTGCCCACAATCATGCACAGACCATGTCCAAAACTGTGGAAAAGGAACTGGACTGGGGTGGACAACCCCTCTTCTGCTCTCCCTGGAGCTTCTGCTTCACCAGGTACTGCGATCTGGGGCACCCAGTGCAGAAAGGCTTCCCCCCACCCGGGGTACAAACAACCCCAAAACTGGGCCAGGGGCAGCAACGTAAGTGTGAGCAGTGAGGGGTGAGGAGGCATTTGGAAGATGGACACTGCCCTGGTGCACCAGGGTGGTGCCACCATGGGCATTGGTCTGGAAAATCAACTTGTCTCCAAAATACTTGAGGAACAGGAGAGCCTTGGCAGCTCTCTCTGCTGCTCCTGCACCTGCAGCCAGGGACCTCACGCAGCAGCTGGAGCCTTGGTCCAGACTTAGCTGCTCTTTGACCCTTCCTTGCTCAGAGGCAGCATCAGGCACCAGGATTTGAGCCCCTCATCCAGTCTGTAAGCTGAACCCAGGTCAGGGTCTCCCTGACAGATCCTTCTTTCCCTTCCATGTGCACGCGAGGTGTCCCTTACCACAGGATGTGATCCAGAGCTCTTGGTTTCAAGCAGGAGGCTTCCCAAGGTGACAGCAGGCTTGAAAGAGGACCATGTGGAAGAGGGCTGCGTTGTCAGCATGCCAGGAGGTTGCTCACTCATTAAGCCTAAGTACATGCAGCGTGAGCAGGTTCAAAGACGGATCCATCACTGTTGAGCAATGGCCCTGCTGCCAGGGATGAAGGCGAATTTCTGTTAGCTGCCCCTGATGAGGGAGACTGAGGGAGCGTAGGGCCAACTGCTTCATTTCACATCCACAGGGTGCTGGTGTCCCCTCTGCAGCCACTGAGACCAGGCACGGGCAGGGAAAGGGTGGCAGGTCACAAGGTAGCACAGAGGCTCATAGGTGAGGATTTGCAGTCACCCCCGAAACCACTCTTGTGAATCCCAGCCTCTGCAAACCAGTGGTCAATGCAACAGCAAACCAAAGGGTTAATGAAAAGCTTTCATGCATTGGGATTCATTAGCCGGGACTCATTAAACAGCAAATAAGAGCCCTGGTGTTGCCAACTGGGCCCTGCTGAAGGCAGCTCCTGCGGGTGAGGGAGGCAGCCTGGGACTGCAGGAGACCCCCATGCTGGGGGGCTGCTGAGTGAGCCCCCATCGTTCCCTGGCAGACCGTGGCCAGAGCATCCCACCAGAGATGGGAATCAGCGCAGGAAGGGGGGGCATGGGGGTGCTGGCAGGGGGTACCCCTTCACACCACCTCCCCAGCGGTTTAATGTCTGTTCACAACGCCCAGCAGCCCATCAGGCCTGGCCAGGCTCAACTGTTCAGACCCCTGGTGTGACATCCAGTTCTGTCACCAGGAAGAGGGAGCTGAGCTTCTGCCAGCTCTGTCCTCCCAGCCCCTGTGAGCCCATCATGGAGCCGGGGATGAGTGCATGACATCCCAAACCTGTGGCCCTCCACTGCAGCGTGAGGTGTGGGGAACACAGCACCCACGCGTGGTTGCATGAGATGTGCAGCTCCATTAATGCTTTCATGGTGGAGCACGGCTGTCCCCGGCCAGTTTCTCACAAGATGCTCTGCATTCCCATTGCTGAGCTTGCAGCCAGTGTTTTCCTGGGTGATGGTGTGCCACCAGCCAGCACTGATGGAGCTTGTGGCCACCTGGGCCACCACTGTGCCATGCTGGGCAAGCAGCAGCCCATGCAAGCCCACATCTCCCTGTATCCTCCGGGATGAGCAGGGAGCCACAAACACATGGAAACACAGGGGGACTGTGGGGTGTTGGGCATCTTTCCGAGGGCCACACAGGCAGCCTGGGCACGGTGGAGGCTGAGGAAGGTGAGGCATAGACTGTCCACCCCGGGGATGGCCACTGCCTGGTCCTAGGCAGGATGGACCACGCTGTAAACAGGACAAGGCTTGTAAACAGGGCTCCAGCTGGGATAAATTTAGCCCATTGGGGTTGCAGCCCTGGCGCGGCAGGACACAGTGTCAGGGCATTGTCGAGAGGAGAGTGGGAGAAAGAAACTGAATAAACAAACACAGCTTGTCCCTTTTTTTTTTTTTTTTTTTTTTTTTTTTTTGTCCCAGCGTTGTTATTTCAGCCGGACAATTGCCCTGCAGATTGAGGGAATAGGCTGGAGTTCAAGTGAATTTGGCTTCCAGTGCCTCCCTTTTTACATTGTGTTTTCACGTGGGAATGTGTCCTGGCATATATGGCGGGGTGTCCGTACCCGTGTGTGTGGACAACTCCATGGATGCTCCCCACACGCCTCTGGGCTGGACCACAGGGATACGGGCTGCTTTGAGGCCCAGGTGAGGCTGAGTAACTTGGTGTTGACTTTGCTTTCTCCATGTGCACAGCCCAGACTAACCCTCATGGGTGTCCAGGAGCACACGTGCAAGGTGATCTGTGCTCTGCGTGCATCTCTGGAGGTGTCCCCCCATAGCAGAGGGGACGGTGTATAGGTGAAGATCTTTTGAGGGCTTTAGAAATGGGGATCAGGATTCCTGAGCTTTTTTCCCCTAGTTCTGTTATTGGGTTTGGACAAGTCATATTCCCTTGACAAAATCATCCATGATCTCGGGAGCAGAGGGTCTGGATCTTCTCAGTCAGCCCTGCTCTGTGACGACCTAAGTCTTTTCTAAAGGCCATGTTTAGAAGCAGCCTAATTTTCACATCTTAATTTTATTTTTCTCACATCTCTCTCTGACACACACATACACACACACACACTTCTATTGGAAAAACGATTTTAATACCCATGGCACATTGTCCTGGTGTGATATAAAATCCAATGACATGTGGCATTTGGAAAAGGTCACTTCTCCCATCAGGATTCATTATCCTACCTCAGCCTGGGAAGCCATGGGGTTGCCCCCACCTCTGCGGAACCCTTGCCCCCTCCCCGGCTGTGGTGGGCGAGCAGGGAACAGGGATGAGGTGGCCACGCTGGGGACTTTGACAGTGTCAGGGCAGTCACTGCAGCGAGGGCTCTTGTTTCTCATGTTGATGTCCCTGCCCTTCTCCATGCCTTCATTTTCCCACTTGCCATAGGGCAAGAGGAGTTACAGGGACATGTTGCTGGAAAGGTTTGGGCTGCAGAGCTGGCTCTGCTGGGTGCACAGGGCTCGGACTGGCTTTCACCTGCCTCCCCCTGCTCGCTGCTCCTTCTCTGTTCCTTTTCGAGCAGGAGCCGGCTCTTGCGGTGCCCTCACTCTCCAGGGTTGCAGAAGGGAAACACTCCCCTTCCCTGTTTCACTTGTTCAGTTTTTTGGCTGGGTTGGTTGGGAAGTGCCCTTCCGTGTCAGTGCTCGCCACCACCTAGGCAGAACAGAGAAGAGAAAGTGGAGGGTCCATGGAAAGCTCAGCTCCTCCCCAGCTTCCCCACCAAGCATGGGGTCCCTGGCTGCCCTGTGCTCAGTGCCCCCCAGCCCCTGGCCAAACCAGCAGTGCCCAGAAGGCTGGGTGCAGCAGCACTGGCGGGGCTCTGACCTATCTCTTGGTGATTGTCCACGCAGGTCAGCATGCTGGGCTGGAAAGGGGTCCCTGGTGCATGTTGCGGGTGAGGGACAGCAGGTCAGGAGTGGAGGATGCTCACAGCAGGGCAGGAGTGAGAGGCTGTCTTGGGGTGCTTGGATGTTTTTGCCTTTTCTCGGACTCATTTCTGCTCAGGCTTCCCCAGGGCCATCTTTGTCCAAGTACAGTCACCTCTCCATGGTGTTTCCAGTCCAGCTTGGAGCTATTCCCTGGAAAGGCAGAAGAATGCAGGAGTGCCAAACCTCCTGTGGAGGCTGCCCGGGGGTGCTCAGGGCTGCAGCCCCTTGCAGGGCAGAGCATGGGCTGTTCCCCAGCACATCGTCCCATGGGCAGGGGACCTGGGAACCAGGACTTCTCTGCTTGGTCACAAAATACCTTGAGGCACCTTGGGCAAGTCGTTCACCTCCACAACCCCATTCCCCACCCGCGGGGAAGAGGTGAGGGTGGGTGCACTGGGCATGCAGTGGGCCTGGGGCTGCGGGAAGGGCAGGAGGGGAGGAGTGGGGGCAGTTGTTCCTGGGGAGAGGAGGATTATTTTCGCAGTGGGGAGTGGGATTTGACGCCTGCTGAAGATGACTTCTCCGAGTGCTGAGGGTGATGGTGAGTGTAGCCCCTTCCTACCATATAAACACCAATGAGTTATGGGTACCCCCAGCCTCTAATTATGCAGTCAGCCCCAAATAGGCTGTGTCTAACGAGGCTGACAGACTAATATCTCAAGAGCCCTTAATGCGTTATCATCTCTTGCTGTATGACCTCATATTTATAACTGCTCTGGTGGGAGGTTGAGAAATGTCCTTCTCTTCCCCCAGCCCCCTCCCCAACTTCCCCCCCCACCGGAGCAGCAGCTCTTCAGCCTCATCTGTTAGGATCAAGAGGAGAGAGGCGACTTCTCTCCATCCATCATGAGTAGAGTTCGCGCTATTAGATGATTAAAGACATTTTTTATAATATTTGGAAGAGGCTTTGAAATGTCTCTCAAACAGTGTGATTAATGCCTGCTTAACCCTTGCCTGGCTGGGATGGTGTGGTGGGAAGGTGGGTGCATCCCAGGGCAGGGCTCCCCAGGGCATCTCAGCGGTCGCCTGGCCGTTGAGCACCCCGAGCCCTGACAAGGTGTGATTCATGAGCACGGGGCACCTGCAGGAAGCTCCGGCCTCCAGGCAGCTCCTAACGCACCGGGGACTTGGTGGTTTCTGAGGCTGCAACGGCTGGGGCAGGAGGAAGCAGCGCCTGCCCCCTCTCCAGTGCTTACACAAGAGGCCCTGGGGCTGTGCCGATCCGAGTCCGCAAGCCAGACCATCCCACACTGCTGTGGGTTTCAAGGGCAACCAGGGAGAGGGGGTGAGAAGCCTGTGCCCATTCCTGGCTGTCCTGAGCTGGTGGGGTGTTTGCTTTCCTCATTTCCCCTTCTTTTTCCTCTGCCTCTCTGGGTGACTCGCTCTCAGAGGCAAGTCTCTCCAAAAAAATCACGGGCATCTAGATGCTCCAGTAGGATCCACCTTTAGGACGTTCCATCCTGGCTCGGAGTTTGACATATAGACCAGTGGGGCTAGTGGAAACGTTCACACTAAAATTTGTGTTGGCATTGTCCGGTACCTGCCAAAGGCCAAATCACTGATGTTTGCCGACGTTGGTTCCCGTGGGGGAGTGGAGATTTGGCCTCAGATGGGGGAAGGATGCCTGTCTCCTTTGATCACAGGCGCAATGTTTCATAATCTCAATTTCTTGTCAATTGATTGCCAGATAGAAGCGACAACCAAAGAGGGCCCCAGGCGTCTGCAACTGCCACTCATCGTATGATTTTAACTCTCCCCCTCTGTAAGTTTGCATTATTTTCTTCTTGTTGTTGTTGTTATCTAAAGAAACCTCCCCTCCCTTCCCCTCAAAAAAAGCCTCTTAGAAATCCGAACGTCCTTGTCAATTTGCTATTCAGTGTACAAATATCTGAGAAGGGTTAATGCATGATTAATAGGTGTTTTATTAAAATGGTTAATCTGTCATTATAGAGTCCAAAAGATCAATAGATTTCTTATAATCATGGTTTAAAATCATCTTTATCACCACTGCTTATGGGCTTAAGACCCTGAGCAAGATGCTTAGGGGACCTGGGAGTCTCCTGTTAAACTCCTTCTAACCCTTCTGCCATCTGAAGTGCGACCCAAGGTCTCCCGCAGACAGAGAAAAGCCGACACAGGGCTGCACGTACTGTTATGGTTACCATCCACCTTATTATTTATGGGTATTAAAATTGTCACACCTGAGTGACAGAAAAGGGAAATGGAAAGAGGGAGAAACTAGGAATGCAGCTGGATAAATGCTCTTTGTTACGACCGTCAGCAGCGCCCGAGCGGAGCGAGGCAGGGGCACGGCTGGGCTGTCTCCGATCCATTAGTGTCGTTGCAAAGCAGCAAGCAGCCAGCGTTGGCCAAGCATCGCCCCATCGCAGCCGTGCTCCGTCACTAACGAGCTCTGCCTCGCACGCCGGGGTGAGGCGGGAGGGGGTTCCAGCCTTGCACGGAGGCAAAGCCGTGGGCTGGGGGTGAGGCAGGGTGTCGGTGGCCGGGGAGGATCAGCCCGATGCCACCTGAGTCCCATCCGTGTCCTCAGCCCCAGAGGCTGCTTTCCTAGCAGCTGGATGATATTGGGTCTGGTTGACCCAACCCTTTGAGATGCCTGGTCCAAGCTGCTTTTGGATAACTCTGGCGATACCGTGACAAATCCCAGAGACGCTTTGCTGCCGACCCCCAGCGCGAGGTCTCTGTGGGAGGAGGTGCTGTTTAGACAGGCTGACACGGGAGTGACTGAGCCAGTGCAGGCAGGGGGGAGCTCAGCCCCCTCTCTGCCCCCTAACCACCCCGCAGCATCCTCTCCTCTGCAGCAGAGGAGGGATCCTGAGGTCATGCGGGGGGTTTGTGGGGGACCCTGGATGGCAATCTGGAGCATCACAGGAGCACCGCGCTCTGAGCACAAGGCAAGGCAGCTGGCACCGGTGAGTGATCCCCGAGAGATTTTGGGAGCCTTGGCTATGGATATTGCTGCGGCACTCATACAGTGGAGACCCAGACCGTCTGCCTAGTGAGCAGAGTAGATGTTGGTGTGCTGGACCAGTTCTGGTGGCCTGAAACCCTGCCCTGTGCCTCCGTGTCTTTCTCCAAGATGCATGTGTGCGGGATGAACAGACTTTTGTGCAGCCTCTGTCACTACAAGCCTGCCCAGGGTTGGAGACCCTTGCTCAGAGGCTGCTGGGCGCTGGTGCTCTCTGATAGTTTGGTCACGCAGAGTGCTTCTGCTGCATCCCCCCTTCCTCTCCTCCTCGCCCTGCGTGGGGGCTCAGCCCCGTTCCCCACCAGACTCTGCTCCCTCCTCGATCCTGCAGCCCATGCCGGCCAGCTGGCCTCAAACCCTAGTTCAGGTAAGATGAAGGCAAGTTCACATGGTTACTTCCCTTTCTCTTCCCTGCCTGTCCTGCACTCATCCGGCTTCAGGCTGGCTTGAATAACTCCCACCTGGCAAGAAATCCCAAACCTGCCCCATCCAGCTGGTGGGTGCGTGCCTGGTGCAGGGGTCCCAGCCTGCCAGGAGGGTATCGCTGCCTCCACTTCCCACCCCCACCGATGCCTGACGTAGGGCTGGGTGGAGATTTTCCAGACCCCCTGGGTGCAGCCTTCTCCATCCCTGCCTCTCTGCATATTTCTGGGCCATTACGTTCGACAGGGAGAATTTGTTTCTGTCCAGAACAGATCCCCAGACAGTCTCAAACCTCTGAGGATTTATCATCCTGAGATGATCCAGGAGCACTGACCCCTCTCTTCCCCCATGGATGCCCAGGCTTCCCCGCACCCTGGTCGCACACGTGCCTGCAAAGGCCACTGCTGGGGACAGGATGCTGCGGTGACAGCGGCAGGGGACATGTCCTACCTACCAGGACAGTGATGGCTGTGGCTCCCTCTGGCTTTGCTCCCCAGGGCTGCTGAGGGAGGTGGCCCAGGGCAGGGCACGCTGTGGTCCCAGCACAGAAATCCCCCGGGATCCTTAGGTCACATTCAGCCTGCCCCAGGACTGGTGGCAGCAGAGCCCGGGCTTGTCCCCTTGCAGCCCCCAAATTACGTCCCTGCTTGCAGCCCTGCACCACAGCAGCTGAGCAGCTGGGAGCACCGGGCACAAGTGAGGTGTGAGCCCCCCTCATTCATCTCAGGGGTCAGCACTGACGTCCCCTCATGTCTAATAGAGATGAAACAGTGGCAGCCACCTGTGCCGAGTGACAGCGGGGTGACAGCGGAGGCGGCGCAGGTGCCAGCGCCGCTGGCCACACTCTCCATCTAAGCAGATGTTCAGCTGCCCCGTGGTCACGGTGGTGAGGATTTGGGGTCACCCTGAGCAGGTTTGGGTCTATCAGGAGAAAGCTATCGGCTGGCACAGGTAGCGACTGAGGTTGCATTTCCAAATCACCGCCGTTGCTGCATTAGATGGGGACCCCACTTGCCACCAGCCCCCTGCTTGCTCTCCTCCTGTCCCAGAGGCCACTGTGTTGGGGACAGAAAGCTGCTCTAGAGACCGGTGGAGTGTGACAGAGAGGGAAAGGGGTGCAGGGCTGGTCCGCCAAAGCGCCGCCCCGGCAGCCGAGTCCCCTCCCTGGCTGCCCACATTCCTTTGCAGCACTGCCAGGAAGGGGGGAACCAACCTTTGGCACGTTTATTGACACTCCCTGAGTTCATACTGTGACTCTACAATCTTTCCCTGAGATTATTAAGAATTAATTGATCACTTTTATATTCCCCCCGATACCCAGTGGTGCTTTGCGACAGGCTGCAGGAGGAGGGAAGGGAGACAGGAGGAGGGCGGGGTGTGTGTAAAAAACACACTGATAAATGTTAATTACTCTTTTACAGCCCTTGTCAAATTCCAAAGCAAGTCGTAAATTCATTAAACTCTAACGGATTAAGCACATGCAGCTTATTTAGTCGCCATAAACAAGATCATTTGGATGTTGATTTTCCCCTTTTTATTGCTGCAGCAGAAAAGGGGAAAAAATCAGATGAAGGAAGCAGTTGGTGGTTACCAGAGAGTCAAAAGTTTGGATTTATTTCATATCTTATTTTCTTGCTCCATGCTGTAGCGCATTGGTCCTTGGGTTCTGCCTGGGCAGTGTCTTGCCAGGGAGTGTGGCCTTCCCAGGAGCAGTGTCTGTGCCCCAACTAGCTGAGTTGGCGTGGACTGCCCTGGGATGGAGGGGGCACGCTGCACAAAAGGTCTCCGTGTCTCCTCTGTGTTCCAGGGCTGCCTTCTTTGTGCTGAGGCTCTTAAAAAGCCAAGCAAGGTCTGGCTGACCAGAGATGGGATAGTCAAAGATGTCTCAGTGGTGGTTTTGGGTTGGGCTGGCAGCTCTGCACTCCATCGTGCTGGGAGGTCTCCAAGGGTACGTTGTCTCCAACGAGGCTCAACCAGCTCCTGGGATATAGGAATCTGCCCTCAGCTACTCTGCAAGAGACTCTGCAGGCAGAGGCAGCATAAGAGCAGTTCTGCTCATTCTGGGAGGTTTCAGCTCATTTAATTACTGTCCCCAAGGTGCTGACTTTGCCCAAGTGAGCGAGACGTGTCCCCAACCAAGTCCAGCCACGAGAGAGAGGAGGCAGGGAAGGGACATCATGGTGGTGGGGAGGGACAGGGCACCTTCAGCTGCTCTGAACACGGAGAGGCAGCCCAGGGTCTGCCAATTCGCTCGGTGAGCTTACCATCCTCTACTTGCACATGTTAATCCAGGCTCACCTCCTGAGCTGTGGAAGCAGGGGAAGGAGAATGAGAGCCATGGAGATTAATTAATACTCAGGGCTCTAATTACAAGTTTCTTCAACAGTGGACCTCTAATGAGGAACAGCCCCAAGTCCTGCTGCCCCCCAGCTGGCCCTGCTGAGACATCTCCTGCCTCCTTGCAGGGGTGGTTTTACTGGGAGAGGGATGGGAGTTAACCCCCAGCCACCAGCATCTCCCACTTTGGCTCTGGGGCTCCAGACTGTGTGGCCAAGAAGTTGCTGTGTTGCTGTGTAACCCTGTCCAGTACCATGGGAGGGAGGCAGGAGGTGGTGGGGGACCAGAGAACCTTGATGGGTCTCACAGCCTGGTCCTGCACAGTGGAAGGCAAGAGCTCTGGCACTGCTGGCTCTGCTGGTGCTGGTTAACCATCTCCAGCTGAGCAGCTCAGGCCAGCGGTGCTGGCCCTGGCACACAGCCCTGCTTCTCCAGCATCTCCCAGCCTCCAGTGAGGCTGTGCTCATCGGGAGCTGCAGGCAGCCATGCACTGCAGGCAGCAGAGGGAACTCTAAACACCTCACCGGAGCTCCCTGCCTGGCTGCTGCCAGAAAAATTTAGGGCTTTTGCTTCAGAGTCCTCAGCAGCACTTCATCTAAAGGAGGTGGCCTAGGTGCTAGAGGGGCAACTGCCCTCCTCCAGCCCCATCTGAGCCAATCTCTGAAGCGGGTACAGCCCAGGAGGGTCTGAGCCATGGGTATGTACGTAACCACCCTGGCCCTGCTCCCCGCTGTGTTTGCGTCTCGGAGGGCAGAGGGAAGGAGAGGAACCACTGAAGGTCTCAAAGAGGACAGCGATGGGGTGCCAGCCTTCAGAGCCCCATTCCTAGCAAGCATTTCCCCCCCCCCCCAAGTCTTTCCAGTAGGTACAGTGTGCACAGATAAGTGCCAGCAGAAGCTTCCCTGCCCGCCAGATCCCTTTGTGCTTTCCCACTGCATGGAGGTGCCCTCCAGAGATCTTCCCAGGCTTCTGAGTGTGGACGGGGCATCCAGGGGTTAACGGAAGGAGCGTGTCCCATGCTAAGCAGTAGCTAACAGCCACTAGCTAATAACTTTATGGCTTCAAAGCAGGGCATTTATCATGCTGAAGTTTGTTTATGCACTAGTTATATGGTGCATTATACCAGCACTGTGTTTGGCTGATAAATTCTCCGTGACAAGTGAGGCTACCAATGGGGACTCACTGAGTCCAAAAGACCCATAGCTTTTTCCTGAACTCTGCTTTCTAAGATAAGGATGTTTTTTCCCTCTCTTGTTTTGTGAGGAGGAAAGAAAAAAACTTGACAACCTGGAAACTTTAAAAAAAAAAAAAAAAAAAAAAAAAAAAAAAAAAAAAGAGGAAGATATTTGTTCCAGATAAGTTGCCCGATGCAGTGGTCCCCCGATGAGGGCAGAGGAGAAGGTGCTAGTCCTGGTGAAGACCAGGCGGGCTGTGTGTGAGGACTCTGTGCTGGCAAGTGATGCACGTGGGCCCGTGCTGGGAGGTTTGTGCATGTGCTGAGTCGGCACTGACAGCTCATACAAGCTCTGGATATCCCCGGGAACAGCCTACCTCAAATCCCATCTGCCTTCAGGGAGGGTATTTTTGGGGTAGAGATGTTTGAGGGCACTCTGGCAACCCCCTAGTTCTGCCCAATGTTTCTAAAATGAGCCATAATCATAACGTTTGTCACAATTTTGAGGTTGCACATGTGTGTGATTCGTTGCTGAGTGCGGCGCAGCTGCTACGTTCACCTGTACCCCCTCACTCTGGGTTAAATTGCTTTAATCCTGCTAATAATAATGACCTTCACATTTCTGGCTTGCTCTATCACAGGAGCCAAACCCACTTCGCAAACATTAACAAGCTCGGCCTCCCGAGTCTGTGCAAACATGATGGGTCAGGATTATTTTTCCTGCTGCAGCAGTGGGGAAACTGAGGCATAAAGCAAAGAGCTGGCCAGTCTGAGCCTACCCAGAGGGGCACCCTTTGCTTTAGCCAGCAGACCTCACCCTGCTCCAGTTTGGACCAGTGTAGGCTTCCATGGGTGTCACCTGTGGAGCAAGACCTGGGGCTGCCTGGCTGGTGGGATGCGGCGGGATGGACCCCGACGCCAGGACCCGCCTCCACAGTGCCACCGAGGCGGTTCGTGGATCAGCAGCCTTTGCTCCAGCTGGGGAGCGGGACCCACGCTGCAGGATGCTGGGGTTGGGGGGGACTGGGGTGTGCCAGCTCAGCCTGACCCCTTCCCCGTGGGGCCGTGCCCATGGCCACAGCGCTTGTCCCTCTGCCCTGCTGCGGCAAGCGGAAAGTCCCCGACCGTGGCCCAGCGTTTGAGGGCAAATGCCCAGCCAGCAGGCACGTGGGTGCACACTTCCCCGCGTGACAACGTGCTCGTCATGGGCGTCTGCAGGTGCTCCCCAGTGATTTACCTGCGCCTGCCTCTTTGTGCACGCGGGGGTGTGCCTCAACGCGGCTTCACTAGCTCACTGTATCTCCATCTCCGCGTGCTGCACGTGGATCCATCCACCCACGTGGGCATCCCCGGCTGCGTGGCCGTCCCGGCGTGCGCATCGCGGGCAGCGTACCTGTTGCATCCCCGGCTGCGTACCTGCGCCGGCGCGCGCGGCCCCGGCTGCGGATCCGCATCGGTGGCTGCACGCAGTGGCCCCTGCAGGCTGTAAATACTGCCAGTGTGGCGGGGAGGTTGAGCGGTTTATGGCTCAAGGTCAGGCCCATGAATCATAAAAAGGTGTCGGAAGGAGCATTAACTCCTAGCCTTCGCTAGGTCTCTGTGTGGTTTCAGGCGGGGCCCCGGAGGCAGTGATTAAAGGGTGCACCTTCCCCTTTCGGTTTTACGGTAAAAGGAAAAGCAGTAAATTAGAAGCCCACAGGCTGGGGCAGGCCAGGTCCCGCCAGCGCAACAGCTAAGCGAGTACCTGCCGTGTGCCCCGAGACCCCGCCGCCAGCTCTGCACCCCCCCCGCCGGCACGGTGCCCATGCAGCCCCTTCCCCTTGCAGCCCCCTCCCGAGGGGCAGGGGCCGGCCGTGCCCCGGGTGGGTGCCCGCGCTCACGGCCGGTACGTCCCTCCGTCCTCGCCTGGCCGACGGCGCGGGATGGCCGGGGGTGCTCAGCCCCGCTCGCCCCACCGGGCAGCAGCGCCTCTTGCTCTGCACCTTTTTACGACTCCAGCTATAATTAACTCAAGTAATAAATTTTTTTTTTTAATCCAAATAGATATAATTAACATTTAATGCCCCTGTTTTCTTGCGAATTGTCAGGACTGTTAAGAGCTGAGTATTGATTGAAGAGTTGAGGCAGATGTTTCTGCTGAGGTGGGATTGCCAGGGCAGAGGCAGAAAGCTCTGATACTGGAAGGGTCCCTGTCCCACATCTGGACCTCGGGACAGTGAGTTGGGTCTGGGGAGAGCTGGGGCAATGTCCAGCACTGCGGGGCTGACCCTGGCCCAGGGAGCAAGGGATGAAGGCTGCTTACAGGATCCTGCTTTTTCCTACTGCTCATCTAAAAGTAGTCTCCAGTGCTGCAGCCTCACGGCAAGCACTCAGGCGTGGGGCATTGCTAGAGGTTTCACCCCACCAGCGCGTGCTTCGAAGTCACCATCTCCCAGAGAATGGCCTTTGGGGACGGAGGTGAGAATTCACCCTGTCCCATCCTCATCCTGACAGTGGTGTCATCCTCCCCGCCCTGGCATCCCTGGCTCGTCCCCGCTGCTGCCTGCCAGGCTGGCGAGCGGGACGTGGGACATCTGCGATAACACCTTCCCTGAGCTGCCACTGCTCCTGCAGCCAGCCCCCACAAGGTGCTGTGCGTAGGGCCGGGCGGGTTTGGCTGTTGCCAGGCTGATTTCCCCCAGCACCTCCAGCCAGCTTGGCATGGCTGCCCACCCTCTGGCCCTGCCTGCCGGCCCTGCGGGCTGCGGGTCAGGCTGCCACCGCCTGCCTGGTACTTGCAATAGCAAGGCCCCAGGGTCGGGCCGGGAGCTGGAGCACATCTGCCCTGGGGACACTGCACATCTGCCCCAGGGACAGTGCAGGTACCGCAGCCCTTCTGGCATCTGGCAGCTGGTGGGGAGGCTGGAGCTGGACTGAATGAAAAGCCCAGGCACGTGCTGTGCTCCTGTCCCTGGGCTGGGTTGAACATTAGGTGTCTCTGAGGAAGGGAGGCAGGGAGCCTAGCAGTTTGCTGGGAGGGAAAATACTTCTCCTTTCCCTTAAAAAAAAAAAAAAAAAAAAAAAAAAAAAAAAAAAGTGCTTTTTCCCCTGGGGAATGGCATCACGGAGCCCTGGAATTGACGGCGCTGCCAGAGCTGATGGATGGTGCCGGTGGAGGGAGCAAAGCGGGTCAGTAGAGCAGAAACCAGCAGGCACAAAGAAAGAGCATCCCCGCTAACCAAGGCAGGCGGTGACACCCTGTGCCGGCACTGGGCCCACAACAGCCCCCTCTCTGTTGGGCTGGAGAGTCGGCACAGCTGGGGTACCTGGGGTGCCATCCTGCGATGCCCCTGGGCTCACCCCCACTGCACCCGCCGACAAGAAGGGCCTTTCTTCATCGCCACACAAGCCCTGATTGTTCAGACGCTTCCCCTGCCACGGCCTTGTGTTTCTGCTCTTCCCAGAGATGGTTCTGGGAGGAAAGGGAGGACTTGCAACATCTGCATGGCCAGAGCCGCTTGGGCTTTAAGGTTTCTAAAGAGGCTGAGGCTCCCTGGGCAGCTCCAGACCAGGGTTTCTCGGTCCTCTCAGCGGCTCTGCTGTGTGGCCGTGCAAGCCCACAGCCCGCCCGTGCCTCAGTTTCCCCACCAGTGGCTTGAGGTCCTGCTCCGCCTTTGCAGGAATGCTGCAAAGAGTGGGTACATGCATTTGAGCCAAGGCACCCCCAAGAACTCGCGAGCTGCGGTGCCAACTGCCTGGGGTAGCCTGGGTGCAGGCAGTTGTGCTGCCAGGTCCGCTGCCTTCCCCCCTGGGGACACAACATCCCACCAGCCATCCTGGAGCTGAGAAGGGGGAAATGGAAACGTAGAAGCCTGGGCTGGTGAGAGTCTCTGAGGACTGCTCCAGGCAGGGACCTGGCCATGTTTTGAGGGTGGTTGGAGGAACTGAGTTTTTGTAAACGGTGAAGGCAGCGGCTGCAGGGAGACACTGAGAGGCCAGGCAGCTGTGCTAAATCAGCCCTAACCTCACTGAAACCTGTGTGCAGTCTCTGCTTCCTCATGAGAGACACCCAGACAGCCTCCTGGCAGGAAAGAGGACAGCAGCTTGCGGGGACACCGGGGGGGGGGGGGATGCTGGCTGTTGTGTTGTGACCTGGGCTCACAGACACCCACTTCAGCCTGGGAGCCCCTGGCTCTGCCGATGGGAAGTGTCTCCTCCCCGAGCACTGTCCCCATCAGGCATGTGTGGGAGAGCAGGATCAGTGAGGAAGGAGGTTGGAGTGGAGGCAGGCCATGCTGAGCTGTAGAAAGCGACAGCTCTTTGCAGGGCTGGAGTAAAACAAGGGTGCAGTGGGCGCCAGGCTTGAGATCCAGGACTGCAGGCTGCTCCCTGTCTCTCTTGGGGGGTCATCAGGACCTTCTCTTTTCTTCCCCCAAGCACAAGTAGGAGAGCAAGCTCCTGTCTCAGCTGGGAGGCCACAGCCCTTTGCCCAGGTCCCCCTGGATGGAGGCTCACAGTGCCCTCCAGGGATGCAGAGCTGCATTGCCCCTCCTGCAGCCTGGGGACACGGAGCAGGTCTCTCAGCAGACATGTGGCAGGAAGGAGCCCAGGCGTCCTGGCTCCTGTCCCATGCTCTGTCTGCAGTGGGAGGATACGCCTGAAGCTGCTAGACTGGAGGGACACATCTCCAGAGGGATCTGAACCCCAAACTGTCATCTTTGGTCTCCAGCAAGCCCTGCTGCCAATCCCCTCTGCAGCGCCAACCGCCGCTCCAGCAGCTGTGAAAAGGAGGAGGAAGAGTGTGGGGAAAGGGCTCAGCTTCAAATCGATGCTGAGAAGTGTGATAAGAATCTCTTATCACCCTTGTCATTGTAATGGCTGGGACTGAAATGCTGAGCTGAGGAAGGGCCAGATCTCTGCATGGCCAGAGGTGAGGAGGAGACAGGGCGCAGCACAGAGGCAGTGGTGGCTCTGGGATGAGGTCCCAGTGCTTTGAGCACCTGCTTGCACTCTCCAGTGATGAGTAGAACCAGCTCTCCCTTTCCTTCCCAGCCTTGGGGCTGACCCATCTCCTTCACCAGTTCCTTACAAGAAAGGGGAGCTCCTGGTGGCATGGGTGAAATCCAGTGAAGGAATGGATCCTGCAGATCCAGGCCAGGCGTGGGGGTGACGGGCACACACAGAAGAACAGCCCAGAGGGCTGAATATTGACAAGAGAGACAGGAGTGAAAGGAAGAACTGGGAAGCATCCTGCTCCCACCTCTGCAGCTACATTCAGCCTCTTCCCACCTCCCCCAGCGCCGGGCTCAGCCCCAGCCCTTTGGCGGGGTGCAGCACAGGAGCAGGACAGGCACGCAGGAGACGGTGGAGCAGACAGGGATCTGGGGGGGGGGGGTGTGGGTTTCCAGGCCTTTGGAAATTCCCTCTGTTGCCATTACGGTCCAAAAGCAGCTTTTCCAATGGATAAGGAAAAGGGAGCTGGTAAGCTTATGTGCTCTGGGCAGTATTAAACTAGACACTGGCAGGTCTGAGTGCCCTCACTCAGTGTTGAGGCTCCTCCAGAGCCCTGCAGCGTGCTCTGCCCTTAGCCCCTCATGCTTCGCACCTATGTTTTATTAACAACTGTTGATTGGGATTCCAAGGTCATCTGGCCATGCAGAGATGCAGATAAAATCTAAGGCTGCTGCAGTCCTCTGCATCTCTGGACTCACCAATCTCTCTGTCTATCTATAATATCTCTCCTCCTGGTAAGCTTCCCTCCAGCAGAAAAACCCAAGAAGGTTAAACAGGGTCCTGCCTCAAGGCCACTGTTCTGTCTTCCTCCGATACCCATGCAGTTGGGGGATGTGTCAGCTTTCTGCCCTCTCAGTGTGCTCCCCTTTGCCACAGCTGTGCGGGATGTCCTGCTGCCAGGTTGGGGATGGCCAGGTAGGGACCGTGGTGCTGGGGAGGGCAACGCAGCTCCAAAAGACTTGCCAAGTGTCTGCAGCTGCCGGGGGGGGTTTGCTGCTGCCTCCACACTGTTGGTGGCAAAAAAAAAACCACGCTCAAAAGACCCCATGATCCCCCTCTGCATGGGTACCCTGCCGCTGGGGGGTCCTGGCCAGGGCGAGGTACCCTGGTGCGCTGCAGAGCTGGGGCTTTATCAGGCCTGACTGTTGTTCTGCTGAAGAGGATGACTCTGAAGCTACGGACTGGTTTTTCCTATCCTGGAGCAGACACAGGTTTCGTGGCTGCTCCCAGCTTGGTGGGCAGGGAGCAGGTGGGCAGGGGTGCTGGCATAGGGCCGAGCAGCCAACCGCTCTGGAGAGGCTCCTTGGGACTCGCCCGTTTAATTGCAGGAGGAGCAGTGTCAGGTCGAGTGAAATTGGCCCTGCCAGAGGATTTATTAATTTCTCCTTCCCTCTGCCTCCTGCCAGGGGCTGCACTAAGATCCCACGCAGCACAGTCATCTCACTAAAGCTGAGGGGGGCTTAGTGCTTAAATGGTTTTCATGCCACCGTGGAGTTTAGTGCTTGTCAACAAGTCCGAGAACTGGCTGAAGAACCTTGACAAACAGAGCAGCCGGGAGATGGGGACAGTGGGCACCAGTGCTGGGAAGGGGGGAGCACACAAACAGGGTCCCCAAACCACCCTGTGTACATGGGAACATCGCATACCCAGCTCCACGTATCCCCTCCAGCAGAGACAAAGTTGGCTGTCCCGCACTCGGGCGAGAGGTGTATTTGGCCCAGCTCTGAGTTTAAACTTCATGGAAACACCTTCATTAAACCTCACTAATGTGAAAAAGCAGGGCTTGCCCCTGGTTTTTAAGCCTTTGCTTTTGTAGGCTTTTGCAGAAATAGATGTATGCACATGAATATATTTTGTGCTCTGTATTCATCAGGCCACTTTTACTGCTGGGGTGAGCCCAAAGCTGGCGGGGCTGAGTGCTGTTGCAGTAACATGCTGGCTCTGCAGATGGGGATAGCAGAGCTCAGAAACCAAATCCGGCTCCAGATGCCACTTAAAAAGCTTGCCCTGCTTGGGGAGGGTGAGGAAGGCACCCTCACCTCCTCCTGCACTCCAGCCTGTCCCTCTGGGAGGAGAAGACCTTAAACTCATCTTCTTTTCTTTTGAGGAGCTGGATTTGCCAGGGATGAATTTGCTTAAGCATGGGATAGTTCAGTTCAAACTCTGGGACACAGATCTGGCACGGTGCATTGCTGCAAGGCACATGGCACAGGTGAGACAGCAGTACCGAGGTCTGGAGGCCTCTCATCCTGTGGTCCCCTGGGAAGCCACCCCACACCTTGGTGGCAGCATGGGGAGCAAGGACACACGTATGGCAGGGCAGGCTGCCGGGACACCCTCTCCTGTGGGATCTCTGCTGCTAGTGGGTCGCCCAAGTCAAGCGTTTAAGCAGGATCCGGAGGAGAGCTGGGTAGTTTTATGGGCAGTAATTGTATTTACAGCCCTGCTGGCTGAGGCACTGATCCAGGGGGAAGGGAGCCTCCTCCCCAGTGAAAACTGGATTGCAACACTATCCCGCCTCCAGCCTTCCCAAGGGCAGGGTTGGCCCCATCCTTTTTTTGAAGCATCCTTGGTTGACCCATGCCCCACAAACCCGTGGGTCAATCCCGCCTGGCACAGCCAGCGCTCCTGTGCTAGTGATGTCCTCACCTGGTGTAAGCTCACACTTCTCCATGAACTAAGCCCTTCATTTTCATGGGAAGTACCAGAGATTTTCTTTCTTTGCCCCAGTCCTTGTCTTTGTCCTGCCATCCACAGTAACTGCCTTACTTGGCAGCTCCCCTGCCCGACAGGCAAGGATGGCAGGCAGCCCCATGCACACCCCACATTGTTTTCCCATCACCTGCCACAGGCCCCGTATGTTTTCATTTAGTCAACATAGAGGAAAGCTGTAAAACATATGTCTGCTTCCCAAGGAGAGAGAAAAAAAAATTACTCCAACAGCTTGGTCCAGTTAACGGCTTGGGCTCTTGACTCCGTGGTTGGCTTCTCAGGGACTTTGTTTCACGCTCTGCATTAGCTGGCCCCTTCTCTGGCTGGGCCAAGGTGTGCCTCTGGGGGGAAGGATATTTGGGGGGAAGCATGACTGGGGGGAATAGATGCTGCCAGCAGCTCGGGGAGGTGGCGGGGCTGTGCTGCCCCCGAGGGCGGGCAGGCAGGAGCACTTTCCACCCCACCCTCTGTGGGCTCCTCCCAGCACAGCTCCCCATCCATCCCATACATTTACCTAACGCTAATGAGACGTATTGATTGGAATGATGGGATTTGTAAAGGTCGCAGGGTTAAAGTACATAAAACCAGCCTTTCTGGAGCTGCAATATCAGGGCCGATGGGTCTGGTGGGAGAGATTAAAGGCCTCGTGCTGCAAGAATGGAGAGAGCTGACAGCAATTACATTTCAGATGTGTGCATAGTTATAACCCCCCCCTCCACAAGACAGGCGACCGAGTCCCCACCACCTTAGAGCAGATCTCCAACCCCCCCGCCTCCCTTTCAAAAGCAGGATTTCAACAGAGCAAATCAGGGAATAAAAAAAAAAAAAAAAGAAAAAAAAAATAAGAGAGAGAGAAAGAGGGAAGGAAAGAGAGAAAGACTGGAGATCCCTTTGGAGAGGTGGTGTCCAGCCTCATCCTTGGGGCTGGGCTTGTGCCCCTGTTTTGGGATTCCCAGCTGAGCTGTTACAGCATCACTGGACTAAAATCACGTTGGTAGAATGTAAACTCTGAAAACACTGCGGTGCCTTTTGTTAGGGCAGGACTCCCACTACTGGTAATGAGCTGGCAGGTCATTAGAGCTCTGTCTGTCCCCTGAGAAGGTTCACACTTGAGGGCTGGAGGAGTCCAGATCCCCAGAACCACAATTGCAGATGGCTGGATATTTGTTCCCAGTCAGGGTCTTGCTTTAAGAGACGAATCTGGACATCACTTTTTCTAGAGGTATTTCTCAGCCACATCTTGAGATGCCTGGGAGCTCAGTCCCTCGTGCTCTGCTCTGGGCTGTGCCCGCCAAAGTTTTCTTCTGGAGCTGCATGACCAGCCCAGCTCCAGCAGAGTCATTTCACTCCATCATCTCTCCCTGCAGGCCCCTCTCTGCACCCTGGTGCAAAGAAGGCAGCACAGCCAGGACAGTGGTGCCACATGAAGGTGATGTGCTTTTAACATTGCGGGCTACCACACTGGTTCTGAGGTGCAGGGGAATAAACACGTGCCTCCCTGGCTTTCCTACATCTCCCAAGAGAACAAGTAGACGGAGACATAAGCTAGGCTGTGTCTGCAATAACACTACGCACAAACAGCTCAATTAGCTCCATGACCAAGCTTCATTAGCCCAGGCTGAAAGCTCAGCTCCAGACAGGAGGAAGCCCAGCTCAAGGGCCTTTCAGCCCCAGCTCATCTTGACTTCACATCACCCGCTGTACCTCTCACAGCAGGATTAACACCCAAGGCACCTGGGACTCAGGAAACCCAGCTCCATCTGGCACCACACCAAGCCAAGAACACGAATAGGGGCTGCGCTTCCCAAAGGATGAATCCCAGGATGAAACCCAGCAGAACAAAGGAGCCACTTACCACACAAGGAAAGAGGCACATTGCTCTCCTGTAACTGTAGCTGTCTCAGGCTTAAAGCCTTTCCCTGGTGATGAGGCAGGGTTTAGCCCATAGCGTGAAGTACCAGAGGTCTTAACAGCCCCTGCAGAGCAATTGTGCACAACAGCTTTCCCCTGCTGCCCATCCACATATGCCAGAGGTTTAAATCCTCCCCCAGAGCCTGCTAAGGGACTGCACTGGGAAGCGGGAGCATCCCCCAGCACTGCAACTCACCACCAGTTCCAGGCACCCGCCCATGGAGCTCTGTCTTTATCCCTCCTGCGCACTCTCTTTCCCTCTCTCAGATGGTAATGAGTGGTTTGCACTGGGAACTAAATGAAGTTGATTGCCCACTGGTGTCTGCCATTAGTGGTAATTAGTTAAAACATCAGAGTATAAACAGTAAATTGGCTCTAATAATTAATACTAGCACTCAAGCATATGAGAGACTCAGAGACTGGGAGAGAAGCAGCGGCAAGCTTGTAAAATCAGCTGGGGCTGCTTTAATTAAAAAAGAAGGAATGTAAGTAACACAGTATTGGAAAAAGGACAAAAGCCATCAGGATCTCTCTTGTTAGGAGCGTGGTTGTGTCTCCTCTGGAGCTCAGCAGGGCCAAGGGCTTGCCTCAAGCCTCGGGTACTCGCCACTGCAAGATGCAGAGGCCACGATGCAGAGGCTGCTGTATCCCCAAGGTGCTGGGAGACCACTTGTGTGATGAATTTTAGCCTTGTCACCAGTCTCCTGGGGCAATAGGGAGGACTGTAACACGTGGAACTGCTCCTACAGATGCGAGGTGAGCTGAGAAGATGGGTGGGATAATCCCATGGGATTTTTCAGGGGGGATCTGCTTGAATCAGAGGGGCTGGCTCTTTTGGCTGCTCCCTGCTTAATAAAGGCACCAACCTCTTCTCTTTCCTTCAGTGGAAGATTTGACCTGAGGTGTCCTTTGGGAAGAAGGAAGACAGCAAGGGGTGGGTTGGTCCTGCCAGGGAAGGTTGGCTTTACTTTTAAAATAACACTTTTTTTCTGCAGGTTTTGCCAACCTGCATCCTTCCCCTCCAGCCACCTTCTTCCCCCTGCGCACTCTCCCCTTCTCCCAGCCAGCATCTGTGGGGGGATCCCATGGCCCTGCTTCAGCAGAAAGCCCTTTGCCCCCTGAGTGCCTGCCACACATCACCTTAAAAATAAGGATATGAATAATAAAATACCGAGTAAAGCAGTAATGCTGTTGGTGCTGGGATGGTGCTGAGCACCCGGGCTCCCAGGGAGGGGGTGCAGCATGGCTCTCCCCGCGAAGGCAGGCACGACCCTGGCTTGGGCAGAGGTGGCAGAGACGCGGCGTTTGGGGAGGAGGAGGAGGCTGCATGTATATCGCTATTAATCATCCCCGCGTACGTTAACCATGCTAATGTCGTAAGTGACAATAGCCCATCTCAGCTCATGATTTAGGGTCTGTGAACGGAAGCTGGGCTCCTGGGAGTAAATGCGTGAATCCTCCGCTGGTACTAAACCTTCTAATAAATCTAACGCACACCAAAAAGCCCTGGGCACTAAATCCCAGAATCCGGTAATTGAAACCCTTACAGCTCTCAGAAAAAAGGTAACCGGTGAGTGGAAGTGAGTGTATGTTTTTACAGAATATACATCCTATCTGCACCTGATTATCTCCAGCAGAGACAAAGGAAACCTGGTGCCTCCTCGTAAAGCACCTCATTCCACAGACTTAAAATAATACCTTTGAAAATAAGAACCAAGCAGCCTCGTGCTGCAGGGGCTGAAGCTGCACTCTGCAGAACCGAGTGGGCAGGAGCAAGGAGCCGTGGCTTCTTGCTGCACCCCGCTGCTGCCCCGGCCACTGGCAAATGCCTCCAGGCCTGTGGTGGTCCATCTGTCTACTACCTTGGGCTGTGGTGCCTTGGTGTCGTGGGGGTTAGTGGGCTGGCACACTTGGGGACAGTCACCAACCCAGCCTGGCTCATGCATGCCTTTGCAGCAGGCTGTTAGTACCAGCCGAGGAGTGTCCCTGAGCTGTCCCTGCCCTACAAGTTGTAGGGGCAGAGGAAGGGCAGGACGTTCCCGTGGGGGGTGATGTTCCTCCACCAACCTGGTCTTCAGTGCAGGGAGCAGAAGCACATGTGTGGGGCTGATCCCCACCCTTGAGAGTGGGACCTTTGCAGGCAGAAATATGTTCATGTTGTGGCAACGATGGATCTGGCATCTTTCCCACAGCTTGCATGTTTCTGATAGCCAATGCTGAGGCTGTTTATCGTTTTGTTTACTTGAAAAAAAGAGCACATTGGTGTTTTATCCTGCTTTTAATCTCTGTTACAGACCACTCTGTAATGCCTTGGCAGGGGACTTAATAAATATAGTCTTTTGGATAATGAATGGTGATGATACAGGCAAGCATGGGGGAGGTTGCAGAGGGGAGATGCTGCACAAGGGCACCAGCCTGCGTTTGGAGGCGGAAGGACCGTGTCCTCCCCGGGATCGACCCTCCGTAAGGTCCCGCAGCCCCGTCTGGTGGCCAGGACACAGGGGTTGCCCAGCCCTTTCCCTCTTCAGCATCCTTCGTCGCGTGGAGAGGGCAGAGACAGGCAGGGATCAGTGCAGACTCCCAGTGTCCTGCCTGGCAGGAACCACAAGCCTGTCACCCCCCAGTCCTGCTGGGTGCCTGGTGCACCCTGGGGACCTGGGAGCCATCCCATGCACGCCACAGCACCATTTCATGCAGCTTTTCTGGCTTTATGCAGTTTTCTCAGGAAAACAAAAAAAAAAAAAAAAAAAAAAAGAGAATTGGGTTTTTTATTCCCCTTCTCCCTACCTTCCCCTTTACTGCTGCGTGAGTGTCCCTCTGTATTACTGTGGATCTTCCTCGCAGGCCCTCTTGCCATCTCCCACCCGCCAGAACCCTGCGTCCCTCCTGCTGTGTCCTCGGCACGCCAGCACCGCCGTTTTCCAGTGAGCCGGTGCGGTGCTGCAAACGAGTCACAACAGACACCCGGCGTGGCTGCCCACCCGCATCTCCCATCCCAGGCTGCTGGGACTGTCCCCTCAGGGACAACCGTGGGATTTCCATCGCCTCTCCCCTTTCTCCCCTACCCCCACCCCAAACCTGGGGAGAGCCTGAGCACCCTCATTTCTCAGGTCACCGCTTGGCTAATGGTCTATTAATTTGTTCAATTGTCCCCTGTGAGGCAAACTCAATTTCTGCCCGAGATTCCTCCCTGGCTGTCGACACAGTGATGGATAGGACAGGCGGTTGTCACCGCCGGCCCCGGCGCCCGCTCGGCACGCCGGGCACCCGCCCCAGCCCTCCGCCTGCACACCAGCACGGCTCCGGTGGGGCCAATCCACCGCCTCGCGCCCAAGGATCTGTCTCTGGCAATGAAAAATGACAGAAATATTTAAGGACAAATAAGGTTTACAAACCCAATTTAAAATTATTACGGGAGGCCCCGGCTGCAGATGGGCCCAAGCTGATTCGTGGCGGCAATCAAATCGAATTTCCTTATCGTTGTATTATTTTAGGGCGTTATCTGGCCCCATAATGCAGTTATAAATTCAATTTCATCTGCGAGCGTTCATTGTTTACTGTCGCCTGTTTGCCGGGGAAAATGTAAACACTTCGCAGCCCTTGGCTGCAAAATTAATTTCTGGCGGAAAACGGGAAAGGGGAGAAAAAGTGGAAGGTGCCAAAAAAAAAAAAAAAAAAAAAAAAGAGAAAACAAGAAAGGTGGTGGTGGGAGCGCTGTCACAACATGAGGGCTGGCCAGAGCACTGGCACCGGCCGTGCTGCCCATGCCTGTCAGCTGCCGGGGCTGGCTGCCACCGTGGTGCCCTGCTTGGGACAGCAGTGGATGGGGACAGATGGGGACAGGTACCCGGGCAGCATCATCGCCTTTCACCTCTCCTCCCCGCTGCCACGTTTCTCCCCCGCGCAAAAGGCGGGGAAAAAAAATACTCAGTGACCTGCTGGGGCTGCCAAGGGAAAGTTGAAGGTCTCCCATTAATTCCAGACTAAAAATGACAAATTCATCTTCTACGACAATTAAATGAAGTCAGTAATTGATGCTAATTGATCTTCAGCCGAGAGGGCTCTTACTGCTTTGCCGTGCTCTCCCCGATGCTCCGGTACTTTCCCCCCTTCCCCATTCCTCCTGCCTGCAGCCCCCATGTCCATGGGGACGTCCCCAGGGACCTGACAGCCGCTCCCGAGCCTGGCCAGCCCCGTGCATCTCTTTCGGCCTCTTGCTTCTTGCAGTTTGCATTTATTTTCTTTTTTTTTTTCTTTTGGAGGCAGGTACCAGGCCTGGCTGTGTTAGCGACAAAGGATTTATAGCCTACAGCTGTGTAGGTTTCCACTTAATTTTTATAAGCCCAGCATAAGAGCCAGCAGGGGGTAAAGCACACTTGGATTTTCTCTACTTAAAATATTACAATGTTAGCACTTTTGCTTGAGCCCTGAAAAGGGGGCGGTGGGGGGGCTGGATGCGTGTGTGTGTTTGGGGATTTTTTTGGTGTTTTTTTTTTTTTTTTTTTTTTTCTTTTTTTTATGAGAGCCCTTTAATCTCAAGCCAATATGTCAAAATCAAATTAAGCCTTGGAAGGGGAGCGGGCTCAGCGTGCCAAGCTCACTCGCTGGGTTGTAAATGTACAATTGTTTCTGGGAGCTGTTATTAAAGCGAGGTGACTGCTGCCCATTAAGGGACCCTGACGTCACGTCCTCCAGCCGCGCTTGGGAAGCGGCGCTGGGAGGGGGGACACAGGGCTCGGCCACGCACTGGCCACGGGGAGGGACTGACCCGCAGCGTCCCCCGGACCAGAGCGGAGGGAGGGTGGCACCAGTCTTGGTGCGGATGGGCTGCGCGGTGGCCCCAGCAAAGGGAGCCCGGGGGACCCCTGGGGACACGGCGTGTGCCTCCACACCGAAGAGCAGGTTGAGGAGACACCCCCAAGAGTGGGGTGGGTTTGGGGCTTGCAGCAGGGTCTGGGTTTTGGAGGTAGGAGAGGTTGCTTAGCCAGGACTTCCCCCAGCCCTTCTGGAGAAGCAAAAGGGGGAAATCATGAGGGTTTTTTTCAGTTTTCTGATGAAAACGTCCCTGTCTGCTTTGGTTGAGAAGCCCATTTCTTGCTTAAGCAAAACCTTTTCAGCAGGGTGGTGGTGCTGGCCGAGAGGCGCCCTGCAGAAGGTGTGGTATAGCACCGGTTTTTGGATAGCTGGGGCTCTTTGCTGGGCCATGGTTAGGGGCAGAGTGGGCAAGCCTTGTCCCTAGCAGCTACCAAAGCCCCCTGATGCAGAGGCAGGATTTGGGGTGCTCTGCTGTGGTGTACACACTTGACAGGGGCGTCGTGAGCAGTTTGCAAGGGGTATTACCACGGTGAGATCCTGCTGTCAGCACGGTGATGAGTTTTTTAAATCCACATTTCTGATGAGCTTCACTGCAAGCAAAGTAACAGTAGTGACAACACCGTCAAACATCACCGTTCTGCACTCAAGGCAGTTTATATTATAACCGTAACACTGATATCTGACATCATATTTAGACTGTGCAGGTCTTTAAGGCGATCACTTACCACCTTTTAATTCATGCGGTGGAACTGAAGTGGGCTGGAGAGCCACGGGGGACAGTGGGGAGGTGTGTTGGCACGCTGAGATCTCCTCGCTGCCCTTTCCTGTCTGACCCGACTTCAGCTCCTACGGATGCTGAGGCGGGTGGTCCCTGCTCCGTATCCCCAAATCCCTGATTTCAGTGCATCGAGACGGGCAGCTTCACGGCTTGCCGGGAGCCGTCTGGGACTGGATGCAGTGGTCCCAGCGATGTTACCATCAGCACTGGGGTGACAACTGGGTACAAGGACAGCAAGGAGACCTCACGCCTCCTCTTGGCCATGCTGGGCAAGAGAGACAAACTAACGGCCAGGATAATTAGTCCTGGTGAGAGGCAGTGCTAATGAGACAGAGCATAGTGCTGCACTAAGAGGGCTGTCTTGCTTCCAGGACGTGAAACGAGAGCTCTGCATGGCACTAGGCTGTCCTGAGTGGACGTTCGAGCTCATTAGGAGCAAGTTGGGAGACATCTAACCTGCTGCTGTGGGCAGGGTGTCAGACCCTGCGGTGGGCAGCCCCTGGGGCCCCGAGGGACGTGGGGAGCAGTTCTCTGTGTCAGCCAGGCGATGCGGTGGAGAAGCCTGTTTGCCCATTGCGGGCTGCTTTCACTGGTCTTGCTGGGTCGCTGCTGGGAAGCAATGGCATGGGTAGTTCTGTTCTCTGGTCTTTATGGATCCCACTAAATCCTGTGTAATATACTGTAAATAAAGTTTATAGCTGAAATCGGTGTTTTACAGGGGCAAACCAAAGTCCAGATGCAGAGCTACAAACAAATGCTCTGTATGCAAAGGGGAGACAGTGCCAGTGCCTCCCGCTGAGCCCTGACCCATTTCTTGGGCATGTTTCACTGGGTCGTAGGGAGAGCGTAGCTTGGAATGGCTGGCCCTGGCTTTGGACATGCTCATCACCTAAACGTGGCTCTCAGCTCCCAGCGCCTCTTCCCCATAAGCAATTGAAACCAAAAGTCATCTGGAAAGTGAAAATAAATTACTTTCTATGAGTCACGCAGGAAATTGGTGGTAAGGGCAGAGGTAGATATTGTGAGTGGGGAAACTGAGGCAAGGAGTTGTGCTTCAGGGTCATGTAACAAGACTCTGGCAGAGATGGGAGGAAGACCTGGAGCCCTGTGCCACCTTCCTTGTGTCTCTACTGTTGGGTGCCTGACACGGCTTGCAGGAACTAGACCCTGTGCACGGGGCCGTGGAAACCACCATGTGTCAGAGGCACCCAAAACACGCCCCTCGCCCCTTTTCCTGTGGCTCTGCAGCTGGAGTGGCCGGTGGGCAGGGCTGCAAGAGCGCTCCGGGTTGCTCAGCGTTTCCCAGACGTGCTGCACTCGCTGTTTTCCGGGAACCCAGCAGCCTGAGCAGAGATAAATAAGTGATACAGACATCTCTGCACTAAACACACATGACGCGCTCCCTTCTGCTGCTTCCCCCCCCCCACCCCGCCTCCCGCTCACAGTTCTATTAATCCTGACAAATTATGACGTACAGACGTGTAATGCAAACTGATTCATCATACATTCAAATCTGCTGTGCAGGAGCAGCGGGAGGGCAGAGGCAGACAAGTGTATTACACGGATAATGTATTTGACGTATTAATAAAACCAGCCGCATTGCTCAATCTGGAGGGGGGGGGGATGCCGATACATCATGACAGATCACATATTGATGGAATCCAGATGTTGGGAATCATAGTCTTGGGGCCTTTCTTGTATTGACTAAAGGTAAAAAATGCAGGCTGTCAGCACATTAAATCTCTGCTCTGCTCACGGAAGCTGGGGGGGTGATTATTTATTTCTGGAGGATGAGGAACCTGCTCCCTGCATCCCCTGTCCCGTTAGCCCAGCCAGCTGCAAGAGAGGGTTGGGGAAAGAGTTTTGAACCCTCCCGCTATTTGGTTGCCTATTGACTGCAATGACCAGCCAGAGCACGTGTTAATACAGTCCCATCAGCTTGAAGTCCTTGGCTCAGCCCCCTTCAGCTGATGTAAATCAGCATCAAAGTGATCCCCATTGAACACCTGGCCTTGGATTTTTAGCCAGTGAAACAATCAAAACCACCCCCCTTGGCTTTACCATCAATGCTGCAGTTTCTCATGTTTTTTCTCCTCTTGGACAGTGATGCTGCTCAGCTCCATCTCCCATTTTGTCCTTATTTTGAAAACATTGTGAGTGGTTTGAGTGAATGTTACATATATACTTACATGTACATGCATGTGTGTATCCATAAGGTATTTTTAGCATCTTTCAAGGAAAGATATTCTGTTACTCACATTTCCATAGGTAAAGATCATTGTGCCAATAACAACTCCAACTCTTATTTTACCTTACCAAGTCCTTTTAAAATGTAATTGTCTTGTTTCAGATCTGTTTGGCTTGGATACTTCCTAAGGGCTGCTTGCATTCTTGAAACCCGACTGACTTTGCCTTGTGTGTGACAAGGCGTTACGCACACAGGAACATTGTCTATTGGGGTACACAAATATATGAATGTACTGGCTTGGTTTTGTGCTTCTCCGCCTGAATAGTGCCTTTCCCTTGAGCATCTTCTTGTTGCAGTGGGTTAAACCTGCTGCTCGGTGCACGGCCAGCACAGCAGGATGAAATGACACTGAGAAGATGACAGAGCTTTATGCTAATGCTCTTTCCAGGGTTGTTGCCATCCTGGAGAAGGTGTTCTGCTCTGTATTTTTGGGCCCTGCCCCTGCAAGTTTGCATTACCCGCAGAGGGGAATGACCAGGAGGTGACTGGGACACAAATGGGCATTGCCTGGGAGGGCAGGGCAGCTCAGAGAGGTGGTGTAGGTTTCAAAAGTAATGGATTTGCAGCAGAGAGGGAGAGATGTTTGAGCACTAGGAAGAGTATAAATGATCAGGACACAGTTTCCTTGGATTCACACCACTGGGACTTATATATAGGAGCCTACTGAACTATTACATAGGTTCAGAGAGAGAGAAACTCTATATAGGAACTATAGAACTATATACATATATATAACTCTATATAATACAGAACTATTATATTATATAGAACTAATATATAGGAGCCTATAGAACTATATACATATATATAACTCTATATAATACAGAACTATTATATTATATAGAACTAATATATAGGAGCCTATAGAACTATTTGTATGGCATTTTTTCCCCCTATCAGAATGGATCAAAAAGCAGGAATCAAGGAATTTATGGAAATACAAAAGCAGACATTGACATCTTGGTGTTCTCCCCGGTGGGTGCGTGCCATGGGTCCGTGCCCAGCGGAGGGGGATGCCAGGAGGTCTCTGGTGCACAGAGATGCAGATGCCCGGGGCGGCCCTGCGATGCTGGGTCCCCTGCAGAGCACCCCTGAAACCCTCTGCTCGCGGGGAGAGTAGCCCAACCTGGGACTACGCTGAGTGATTCACCTCACTGAGGCTTCCAAAATACACGCCCAGCGTCCTCAGCCGGCTGGCAGCGGGGCAGGGATTAACACGCGGCAGGTTTGCTGGGTGGGTGTTGGAGAATGGCTCAGAGACAAGGGTCCTGTGCCTTTAGCCAGTAGATTGTAAGCCTGCATGCCTAAGTTGTGCCTTGTCACGTATTAAGAAAATCTTTGAACAAACGTTAGCGCAGGCTCTGCTCATACAAAAAGAAAAAGGGGGAATTGTTGGAGAATGGCTCAGAGACAAGGGTCCTGAGCCCACCGAGCAATTGTATGATCAGAGCCTGCTCTAGCTGCTGATGCTGGGCCTCACTAGGGTTTGCCTGCAGCTGCTCGCAGCTGCTGATACAGGAGGAATGTCAAGGACGCTTCAGCCCTGTGTACCGTGGTGTGTCGAAAACAGGTTAAGGGGAATTAGGAATAGTGGTCTGAGAAACCCAGTGTTATGGTAACGGTGGTCTGAGAAACATTGTGTTACGGTACTGTCGTGTATCGAAAACAAGTCAACAGGAATCAGAAATAGTAGCATGAGAAACTTAGTGTTATGAGAAGCTTGTGCTGTAAGCTAACTGCAAGTAGGTGGACCGTGTGAATACGACCTTTAGAGCTTAAGCCAATCAGCTAGTGACTAGTAGGCATAATAATTATCATTGTCTGTATACATATATGTACCCTGGACCAATAAACACACACGTTGATTGATGCTCTATCTCTCACACTGAACCCGTCTCGGCGTGTCGTTCGTCCGCGGCTCCGCAGGTGGGAGCTGGCCTGGCCCCGTGCTCCGGGGTCAGGGCTCCACCGTCGCCTCTCTGCGGGTTTACGGACTCGTGAGCGAGCTGGGCTGATCGAACGGGGAACCGGCACCGGCCACAGACAGCAGCGGCCCCGCTCGCCATCCCGAGGGTGAGCGAGACCCGGCCACCCTGGTTTTGAGCACGCACGGTGGTGCGGCTGCCCTCGGGCACGGCCGGGGCGCAGGGCTGGCAGCTGGGGTGAGGCTCTGTCCCCCGCTCAGCCGCCGATTCCCTCTTGAGCCGTGCGTGACCCGCACCATGCAGGGCTTTCTAAAGCAGGGACACAAGTCCCTCAGAGTCCCAAAGTGCTTTTAAAACTCCTTCTTTAACCTCTGGAAGCCATTTCCTTGCATGTGAAATGGAGACAATAAACACCTGAGATGAAAGGGCAGCTTTTCTCTGGTAAGATAAAGGGGTTTGCTCTTTCCCCGGGACTTGTTCAGTACAAGTGGACAGGTCTGGAGGCTGAACTGCTGGCAGGGAGAGTGCACCAGCCCCAGAAAGTAGCAAGATCTTTTTTCAAGTTGGAGAAAAGCAGCTTAGAGGAGATATAAATTGCACTGAGTGAGCAGGACTTGAAAGCAGGGAGGGCTCCTCAGATGGGGAGCCAGGGAAAATGATGGAGGGAACGTAAGAATGACAAAGCATGTCGTTCCAGTGGAGTGCAAGACGATTTGCTTTAGCTCATTAAATACTGCAATAAAATATTAATAGTGATTGTCCCTCTATTTTTTGTAATTATCCTTGCAAAGAAAGATCTGCTGCAAGTCACTAATGTATTCCCAGCAGCGGGTTGCTTTTTAATACATGATGGCAGTCAGGGGTGAGGGAGGGGAATTAAAGCATTTATGTGTGGCCAGAAAATATTTGTATGATCAGGGTCATTAAGGAACTGGCGCTGTCTACAGAGGGAGAGACACAAGGAGGGGAAGAGAAGGCTGAGGGGAGAGGAAGAGGCTGCAGGTAAACCTGGGAGAACTCGAGAAGGGATGAGATTTGAGGACAGTCTGGTGACCGTTTCCCACCTAACCCCAAGAAGGAAATCTGTGCTGTGGCTGCCCAGCCTGCTGCGCCTGGGTGTTTGCTGGTGAACGTGGTGATTTCCCCACCTGATCGCTCTGATGCGGCTGTGAAGGACCCTGGAAGTGCCAAGCTCCTGCTGCAGGTGCTTGGGTGCTCTGGAGACACCCCAGGCACATGGGAGGCAGATGTCAGGGCACTCCGTGTTATGCTAGGGAGGTTTCCAACCATCACAGCCCTCTGCAAGGCAGTCCTGGTGCATAATAGCTGTGCTGCTGCCTTCCAGTGTCCCTGTGCCTGTCCCACCTGGTTTTCCTGGGCCTGTCCTCACTCTGGTCAGTGCCATAGCTTGTACTGTCACCTCCGAGTTCTTCTGTGCAGCCTTTGAGGCTCTGGAAACTCTCCCTCCTGCTGAGGTGCAGCTGGATCCAAAGAGGCTGTCACTCTTCCCTTAGCATCACAGCTGTGCCTCTCTGCTGTGGCTTCTGGGCTGCAAGGAGCAGGTGAGGGGCTGCTATCAGTACCCACTGCTGCAGTGGCAGGGCTCAGCAAGCCCCGTCCTCTCCCCATGGCCAGGCAGGCTGGAGGTGTGATGGGATGCCACCGGGCAGCCTTGTCCTCTCCACACCATGCTCCTGACAGCTCTTCTTGGACCTCAGCATCCCTCGGTGGTCAAAGGATCCCTTCCCAAGAGCTTCACCTGAGCAAGCACCCTGTGGTGCTCCCCATCCCTGGGGTGGCCAGGGACCCAGATGATGACTGGTGGGCCAGACACCATCTTCCTGGCAAAGAGGTATCTCAGGGACCACACCAGATCCAGAGATTTGTCCCAGGAGAAGCTGGGGGGGAGCACCATCCTCTCCCATCCCACTGCCATCTCAGGCTGCTCCCTCCTCCTGGTGCATCCCCGACACAGGAGCAGGGATGTGCCTGCCAGCTCCTCTGCATCCCCCAATGTGGTGCCAGCCAAGGGCTTGCTGAAAAATGGCTGAGACGTGGCACCACACTGGAGCACGCAATGATGGTGCTGTGGCCATGACAGGCTCTGGCAGAAAGCTTAAAAAAAGTGAGGTGGGATGTCTCCTGCCAGCAGCAAAGAGCCCCTGTAAGCCTTGAATCTTCTGCAGCAGTACCAACATCCCACCCCGCTGTGCTCTGGCCAGGTGAGACCTCACTTTGCTTCCTCCAGCTCTGGTTTCCCACTGCTTGAGCAAAGCGGGACGCAGAGAGATGTTTTGCTGAGTCTGGGCAAAGCTATCAGCCTTAAACACAGCGTGGCAGGGAGCTGGGGCTTTTCCAGCCAGGAGCAGCCCATGGTGGCTGGGGTGGGTGAGCAAAGCCCGAGCCCCAGCAAAGCACTCCTGGCACATGAGACCAAGCTTACAATCACCATGATGTGCCTTGGAAAGCCTCAGCCGGAGGAAACAGAAAACGCTCTGCCATCAGAGGAGGAGAGAGCAGGGATCCCACTGTGGCTCCTGCTCCCAGGCAAGGAAAGCCCAGGAACCAGGTGCCAGCATGGTGGTGTGGAAAGCAGCAGCAGGACCATGCTGCGATCCCACCTCAGGCAGAAAAGCCTGTCCTGGTGATCTGTCAGTCTGTCCAGGTGAGCGGAAGGCAGGGCAGACATGTCCATGATGCTGCCTGCCATGGCAGGGATGCTCCTGCTTCCCACGCCGGAGGAGGGACAGGGGCTCCAGCCCCACTCAGATCCCATCAGCCGGCCCTCAGAAGAGAAACGGTGCTGACAGGTATCTAAGCGAGGCAGAATTAAGGGAAATGATAATAAATGTAGATGGTCAGGCGGGGGAATGAAATGATCCATCTTTTGCATGTTAGTCAAGAGGTGCTCGCAGTCTCCCCCCTCCCCGCTCCCATTCAATCAGGTCCTGTCAGACCTCCAGCAGGCTGGCATTTTTGTGAAGAATCTCTCGGCTAAAAATTGTTGTCATTCCTATTTCCTTGTTATCAGTCGGCGGCACCTCGGTGGAGCCCGGAGATTAACGCAGAATCGCCGGGCGAGCATCCATTCCCGAGGAGCCCTATCCATTACGCCGAGCTCGGCGGGTCCCTCCCGCCTCACCTCCCACATTCATCATCTTTAACGCTGACAGCCCGGCGCAGGCCTTTCAAATTTATCTCGCCGCGTCCCGGGCAGGCTCTATCCGTCAAACTGCGCGAGAGGGAGCGAGCGGAGCACCATCTCCTCTCCCCTGTTTGTCGGGGAGGGAGAGGGGGGGAACAACCTGCCCGTGTGAGGGACTCGGTAAAAGATTGGTCCGAGATACACAATTAATCATGGCTCGCATCAATTTGCTTGATTTACTCCCCGGAGGGAGAAGGGGCGTAAACACGGCGTGTGCAGAGGCAGTGTGGAAACATAATGTGTCTGTCTATAGGAAAAACATTAACACATCATCCCCGTTGTGGGTGATTGATGGGGGAATGGGAGAGGGACAGCCCGGAGCTGGCAGGGTGACAGAGAGCCAGGAGCTTGCCAGAGAGACGGACCCAATGGAGATGAACCTCAGGGGCCACCGGTCAGGGCAGGCAGTGGCTGGCATGTCTGACCCACCCTGAGCTTCCCACCCAGTGCTCTCCCCGAGGCAGCAGCTCAGCCTGGGCATCTTCCCCTGCACTGAGACCCCCTGGGTGGGAGAAGCGACGTGGGAAGGGGAGCTGCTGGCCTTGCTCCAGGTGCGAGTGAGGTACTTTGGGGTACGGATGTATGAAATGCCTCACCCTCAGGGTGTTGCAGAATCCAAAACAAAACTGCTTTTGCACATAAAAATTTCCCAGGTGTATTTCATGTTCGCCGCCCTGTCCTAAATGTGTGCCAGCATAACTCACTCTGCCTTGCCTTCCTTGAATTCCTCCTGTAAATAACTTTTTCTGCCCATCCCTGGAAGCAGGTGCATTTCAGGATGAGATCCAAATGTGCAGAGCGTGCTCGTGAAGCCCTTCGGTAGCCTTTGGGGCGGGAGCTGCCGTAGTAATGAAAGATGCTGTTATTGTTAGATCCCAAGCACTGGGTTGTGCCATCCCTTGATGGCTCTGGCGGAGAGAAGAGGCTGACTTTTATAGAGAAAGTTACTGCTGTATTTACAATCCAAACCTCCTCGTAACCAGCCGCAGGGTGGAGGAGGAAATGCGGAGAGAGTGTGTGATGATTTAATGCGTCCTTCTTGCGTGCCTTTCAGCTAAGGAGCCTCCTCCCTCCTTCACCAACCCACTGGTGGACAGGCTCTGGCTCAGTGATCACACCCATGTGGATAAAGAGAGCGGATGGAGAGTTTTAACCAAGGTCGAAATGGGGGGACCAGGAACCTGGAGACACGTGTCCCAGTCCTGAATCTTCCTTGGTAAAGTCTTTGTGGAAATAAATGGTACCCAGACCTTGCTGGGCCAGGCACAGTGTTTCTCTTTAGCTTTAGGGGCAGTTATGGTGTTTGGAGGGAGAGACAGGGGCTCAGGAGAGCTCTCTGCCACCAACAAGTAAATCTACACCTGATATTTGTAGGGAATAACCTAGCTGATAGGAATAGCTCAGGGTGAGGGCTGTGCGGGATGACCTGATGCAGGTCACCAGCTCTTACCACCCAGACAGACATGTTTCCCCAGGCAGGTTGCAGCCCACGGACTGTTTCTAAACTCAGCACCATTGCTGCTGGGAGGTGCGAGCACCCTCCTGAGCGGTACCGCCAGCTTTGCTCCCTGATCAGCTGGCAGTGGTGTTGAGCTTCCTCCTCACTCCTGCCCGGCCACACGCGGCCCTTGGCTGGGACCTTCCTGCAGGCACTCCTGCCACGTGGGCTGTGAGCAAGCAGAGATTTCCTAATATATGTTTCTTAACGTGCCCAAGGCCAGGCTTAAAATCTGGTCTTCCAGCTCTTCCACTGCCTCCCTGCATGGGCTTTCTTTTAGCTGCACCCCAGCATTTCCACCTGGGAGGAAGGGATACTAACGCAGGGAAATACGTCATCTGCAGAGCGCCGGATGGTGCTTTGTAAGTCAGAAATGCATGAGGCAGATGAAGTATGCCTTAAATGAAACCTGGGCATGATTTGAGTATCCAAGCAGACTGTCCACTAGTTGCCCTCCTGCTTGCAGGTCCTTGGGAGGACAGCCTGCCGTGCCACATCTCATCATCCATCTGTCCGTCTATCCAGCTGTCAGTACAGTGCTTCAGGCCGTTCCTATTTCTAATTCACAGAGTATGAATTAAACTCTGAGAATTAGCATTCCAGGCAGGGGCTACTCCCACCCGCAGGAAAATTCCTGTCCCCCCTCAGTGATGTGCAGCACCAGCCCGCAGCCACATGCCCAGCACTTTGCCCTCCTCGGGGTAGATGCTGTCCGTAACGCACCCAGGCTGAGCTCAGGCAGGATCAGGTCTGTGACACACAGTTCTGGGGTTGCTTGTGGTTTAAATTAATCGGTTTAATTTAGTTTAGTTCTCCCCTGATTTAGTTGTGTCTGAAGAGGGTTTTTGTTTCGTCTTATCTTGTGGAAATTACTCATAATTTTGTGGTGGCTGTTTAATATATATATATATATATATGTATGTATATGCTGGGTTTTACAGCCCATTTTTATCACCTTTTTATTATCTTGGGTCAAAAGCTTTACTGGGTTGCATTCAGGGAATTATGCAAACTAAGAGAAAATACCATAGCAAAACTATAGATTTTCTCATTAAACTCTGCTTGGACATGTAGTTATTGTAGTAAAACTCTAGTAACTATTACAGGCCCTAATATAAAATTATAGTTTGACACCTCAGCGTGATTGGCCTTACACTGCAGTTAAATTAACCCTTTCTGTCCCTTGCCTGCTCAGACTAAAGTCTTTTGCTGGAAAGGGGCAAGCTGGGCTTAGTGGGCAAGCTGGACTTAACAGGCAAGCCAGGGTGGCTGTGCAGGGGCTTAGCCTGGGACCCTGCTACAGCACCCACAGCCTCTCCATGGTGTGCAGCTTCAGAGCAGCTTTGTCTGAGCTGTCAAAAAACTTCACACCAGCAAGCATTTAGAGACAGTGATGCTCAAACAAAGGAGGATCCCACAGCTCCAGGTGGATGAAGTCCAGCAAGGGCGTAGGAGTTCGCTGGAGTTTGCAGCCTCCCCTGTGGTCCCAGAAATTGCTTCGTTCCCACTGCCCAAAGACTGTGTAATTCTCCCTACTCTGCGCAGCAGATTTAAGGAGCGATAAGCATATTCAGTGACTTAATTATCTCAGACCAGATTTTCTTCTCAATTACACTCAAGTAAATCTGAAGTGATTCCATTTAAGTGGATGGTGTTAGTCCACCCTTGTAAAAAACAAAATCAGTTAAAATATCGTCCATTCATTTTAGCAAACCTCCATGCCTCTGCCAGTAACGCTGTAGCAATCGTGGGAGGTTTTGGGGACTGTCTGATGCAGTGATGGGGAGCTGTGTTTAAAACAACTTGGATGGTCCGGCGGGGATGGGGACTACTTCCTTCTGATTATCTGATTAACATTTTAAAGCCATGTTGATAATAACCTGGGGTAGCGTGACAGTTCAGCAACTTCATTCGAGGGAAACACTTAATCATATTTATTATGTAAACACAGCTTGCCATGCCCCCATTAAATTATTAATAGTGCCATTAACATATTTACATATAAATCTTATAGCAATTGATGGAAATGGCTTCAAGAACCTTGCGTTAGCTCCGTTTTTTATAATGGATTCTCTCTTGCAAATACCCATTTATTAAAGAGACAAAATATTAATTTTTTGTTAAATGTTCATGTCAAAAATGTCACCTTTGCAGTTTTGCAAATTGCCACTTATGCAAAACCTACTGACTTGGTATTTTCCTGTCTTAAAAAATGGCCTGTTTAAAGATATTGCTTCAATAAGAGCAATTAAGGAGAACAAGAGTAAAGATATTTCAGTGATCTGTTTTTTTGCATTTTCATTAATAATCAAGTTGATAAACTGAATGACACAGATACTGGAGGGGTTGTTCCATCACTTCACCCCCAAAGGTACCCGAAAATGGCCCCTGGTCCTGCTGTCTGGGAGTTAACCTCTGATCAGAACATACACGGTTGCTATGTCTTTGGAAAAGCTATTTGCTGTTACAGGGACCTGAGTTAATTTACTTTGGGCTAGAGTCATGCCCAGATGTCCCAGTTACAGCCGATCACTCTAATGGGATGCCATCCCCCGGTTACTCATGGGGGGGGGGTGCTGGACCAGCCCCCCAGGGAGGTGCTGCTGTCCCAGGGAGTTCCTGGGACGGAGGGAGGAGGATAAGGCAGAAGGGACACGGTTTGCACGCGTAGTGGTTGGAGGTGCTGGGCACCAAGGGCCCAGCAACTCCCCTCTTTTGTCTGTATTTTCTATGGAAAGAGGTGAGGTTTCCTTTCAAAACAGGAACGGGAAACCGAGGGAAATAGGTGGCATAGTGGGAGCATGGGATAAGAGAAGAAGGAGGGTAGGGAGTACAAAGGCAGGATTTACCAGACAGGATAAAGAGGAGAGGATGAGGGTAGGCTGGTCCTTCTTCTCCTGTTTCGCCTCCAAGTTCTGCATCTTTCCTAACCAGACCAGGCCTGACTAATAATCCTAATTAGGCTGTACACTGTAATTCCTTAATACCTTCCAGGTAGCAGTGTCCCAGAGTGATTCATTCTCAGGACTGCCAATTTTCACAGGTTTATCATAAGACTCTCAGGATTTTTTTTTCCTCCTTAAAGTTTTAGCCCCTGCAATCAAGTGGTGATATAAGAATCTCAGTTTTCCTTTAAATAAATAGAAAAGGTGTGCTTCAAGCCCTGTGGTCAGGGCAGAAAGCTTGAATATGTGCTGTGAGCCTAGTTATTAAAGCGTAGAGACCGGAAGGCAGAGAAGAAGATGATCACAGGGTATTGGAGTTGTAGGATAATTTAGGTTGAAAGAGACCTCGGGAGGTCATCGTACACTTGATTTCTGGAGCATCTCATACTCAAATGGCAGTTTTCATTAGCATTTTTAGTAACAAAATTAATAAAACATAGCTCATAGTTTTGTGTCAACTATATATACTATACATCTCCATATTGTGAAGTATAAATCTCTGCTGAGAGCCCGGCTGCCCCTTGCCCCTGCAGCACACTCCGCTGCGATGGCAGGCATCCCGTGCTGGCAGCTCTGAGCTGAGCAGAGGGGAGAAAAACCAGTTTGCTGTGAAGGAGCCACACCTGCCTGAACTGGGACCCACTGGGGACCCAGCACAGGGCTCCCATTCCACCTCCACTCAGGCAAGTTTTGTCTCCCTTCCACACCTCCCTTCTTCCCACCTGAATACAGGGGTGAACAAGGCATTGGTCTTTCTGGGGAAGTATTTAAAAATTAGACCTTATTATGGTAATGCAGAAGCTGGGGAAAGATAGAGGAGACATTACAAAGGATTTTTCTCCCTTTCTCAATTAAATGAATCTTCTAACCTATCGTGCCCAGCCCTCGCGTGTGCTGTTACAATTGTCTCTAAAAACTCTGTCTGATTTTTCAAGCAATTTCTCACGAAACAGGCACTTTCAGAAAAATCATAAGAAAGCAATTGTTTCAAATTGGTCATTTGGGACTCAAATTACTAATCTAATACATTTTTTATTGAGGGTTCCTGAAAGGTTCCATAAAACACAGTCTGTGAAGCTGCCCAAACTTGCCAGCCTCCCAGTTTGACAAATCGAACCGAACAATCCACTTTGCAGCTCAGGTTTAGGGCTCACGAAGCTGCCACCGAAATAGCAGCGTTTATATTTCTCCATCAATAGTGCCTATCTGGTCAGATTTTTACATTCCCTGGGGTGTGTTGTTGATTTTTTTTTTTTTTTTTTTTCGCCTGTGCTGGATTTTTGTGTTCGTGTCCAAGCTACAACACTGATATTGGGGATATTTGGCAGGGGGGGTAACCTGGAGTCTGCTGCTGAGCATCGGCTCTGGCGCTGCTGGGAGGAGAAAGTTGGAGGACAAAAGTCAGATCAGGCAAGGAGAGGACTGTAAGCCAGAGACTGGCCTTTTTATTATTTATATTATTTATATTATTTTTATTATTTATATTCTTTATGATTTTGTTATATTATTTATAATGTGATTTGTGGTTTTCTTGAGTCTGTGCTTATATGGGGCCCCTATAGCAGCAGAGCACTGTGCACAGTCTCTGTCCCATTGATCTTGAGGTCTGAACAGAGGAGAGAGCCAAAATATGGGACAGGCAAGGGATTTTGACCTTTTTTCTAGAAATGAGGGCTCAAAGCATGGGAAAATGAGTGAGATTGAGCAGGCGGTCTCTGGTCCTGAGTCCCTGTGTCATGTCATGGCCACAAGACCATACTCACCCCTTTGCAGAAGTTTTTTGGGAAGTAAGGATAGAACTGACCTGCTCCCCAGCAGCCACTTGCAGTTAAGGAGCATCAGCCCCCCCACACACGAGGCACTAATCAAATACATGTTAATTATTATTTTGGCAGATGCTGAGGGCCGGCTGAGTGCCGCCTTGAGGTAGGACCAAAAAAACAGCACCTCTCTGATCAGGTTTAATAAAATCCAAAATAAAACTCCTTGGGTTGACAGCCAGATCCTTCCTGATGCTGGAGAGGCAGCACCCAGAAAGGAAAATCAAGGGGCATGAAGCCAACACTGGCTCAGCTTGCCAAGAGTCCATTCAAAATTGCTTTTCCCCTTTAACGTCTGGTGGCAATTTTTCTTTTGGAAGCTCTGCCAGCCGGGAGCAAGGCAGAAATGTGTTTTGGGGGAGATTTTCTAGCAGTGCCTGCACCTTGGTTCAGCCAGCACAAGAGCACAGAGAGGGAAGGAGCAGGGCAGCCTATGAGAGACACAGAAAGCTGCTGTGCATCAGGCAGAGGTGGGGATGGAGAGCTTGGGAAGAGAAGGGGGTGCCTCTGCCTGCAGCTCTGCGCCCTCAAAAGCGCGTGGCTTGCGGAGCGGGGAGCAGGGCTGGCGTGCCGCCGACGCTCTTGGCTCAGTCCCGGCGTCTCAGTTTGAATTTCACCCTCCGAGAGGAGCCACACGAGCCGGTCCAATGTGCGACAGGCGCCTTGCGGGCAGGGAGAGGGGGCTTCCCCGCAAACCCCGCTGCACCCAGTCTGCTCCTCGCCTTGCAGCCCCCGGTGTCCTCCGGCTGTGCGGCTCCCTCGGTGCTGAGATGGCCAGCTGCATGCCGACACACTCCCCTCTAATGCCTCCGAGGGGGCCTGTTATTATTTATTGGGTTAGCATATAGTTTTCTGATTCTGTTACGGTTTTACTATGGGGATAATACACAACGTGCAGTCAAAAAGTAGAGCCGGAGTTGCTTTCAAGCCAAATGTGGCCGTTCTGGATATCAGCTGGGGCTGCATTGCAGTGGGAAGCTGTTCTCGGATGATTCTGCCTGTGGTAGTCACCCAATGGGTGATGGGGATGGGTTCGCAGCCCCTCCAGCCCATCCTTTGGTCCGCAGCTCCCCAGGAAGTTTGTCACCAGGGTTCTGCCCTCGTGCAGGCAGGGAGGGTGTTGCACAACTTCCTACATAGCCATGGCCCTGCGAGCAGTCCGGAGTTTATTATTGTGCTGTTTCTTTAAAAGAAATAAAAATCCATTTATTAAAATTATTAAGCAATGTGACATGTCAGAGAAAAACTCTCTTCCCATTTCTAAGAAAAATTCCAAGCCAGACTCCAAGCTGAAGCAGATTCAGAGAGGACAATTTATGAATCAAGCAAAAAGGAAGGTGAAGCAAAAGCCACCCTTTAATCTCGGCTGCAGCCGCACCATCAGCAGCTCCTGCTGGTGCTGCCCGGGCTGGGGTGATGGTTCCAGTTCATCCCAGCTCTGCCAGCACCATGTCCCGCATGGCTGCTCCCCTTGCAAGGGACACGGGTATTTTTATTCCAGATGGGAAAACCTACGTGCAGGCACGTGCTCCCAGCTGTGCACTTCTTTTTGCCATGCTCAACCTTTTTCTAGGCACCTGTGAGCAGCAAAACGCCCACGTGTTTCTGTCAGAGGGGCTGCATGGGAGTGCATTGCTGAGCTCAACCCTGCCTTTTCCCGGTGCATCTGCACGTTAGATTGCTCAGAGCAGCCCAAAAGCTGCATGCCCACCCTCCCAGACCTGCTCTGCCCCTGTCCCCACCAGGTAGGAAAGCCACTAGCACTGGTCCCTTGCAGAGGGATGGAGAGGTGCCGGGCCGCCGTCTTGGCGTGAGGTCCCCGCAGAGACACACGCAGGGCCCGCAGCAGGTCAGGGGTAGCTCTGCCGACCCCCCCTGATCCTTCCCGCCGCCCCTCCTTGAACTCCCTCCAGCCGCTCGACAGCTTCGCAGGGTGCGTGCGCTCCGTCTCCTCTTTGCTCTCATGATTCACGCCTCTCCCCCCGCCGGGGCCATTCCCCGCGCTGCTGTGTGCCATGGCTGCCTGCCACAGAGCAGCCTCCCCGGGACGGGGTCTGATGAGCTGTTTGCTTTAGCCGGAGGGAAGAGCCGGCCACGGGGCAGGAGCAGCGGGCGGCCGTGACGGCACGTCTCCCAGCCCGCCGCTTGACAGACTTGGATGCCGAGAGGTGCGGAGGTGCCAAGTGCTGATCTGGCTTTCACGTCGCTGAAGCCCGTGAAGTTGCTTTGGATTTACACCCATGGAAGCGGGATAAGAACTTGGCCTGAGGTCTCGACGCTGTCGTAAAGCTGAAGGAGCCTTCGGACCTACCACCAGGCCTTTAATTGGGGTGGGGGATGCGGTGGAGGAGAGGGAAGGTGAGGCTCAGGGCAAGGGGAAGGCAGCCCTAGCCTTCTTGGCCTCCTGGTGAAAAAGTGATGGCTCCGGTGACTGCAGCCATCGTGGGGGGGAACAGCAAGGGTCTGGGCAGGTCAGAACCCAGAAAGAAGGAGAAAACAGGACTCTCAATCCCTTCCCCACACTCCTCTGCATCCCCTCTGCCTAGAAAAGGCACATTTCCTTGTGCATCAGCCGAGGCACCCAGGGACACAGGGACGAGGGTGTCCCTGTCCCCAGAAGCTGTGCCCGTGCAGATCAGGACTGCGTGTGAAACGCCAGATCCTGGCAGCAGATTAAGACGCTGAAGCATCAGGATGTGTCCCCACCTTGTGCTGAGCATCCCTCTCCAGGGAGGGGAGGCTCTCAGAGCAGATTTCACCTTGTGCAAAGGGGTCAGCGAAAGACTTGCGCACCACTTAAATCCCACTTAAGCACTCTGCGCTGGGGTGAAATTAACTCTCTCCGCAGAATAAGCCATCAAGAAAAACTGATCTAAAAATCTACGCTGGGCTACAACCGAGCCACACTTCTATTAGCAAGTAAAAAAATATTTCCCATCTTTAGAGTTAAATGAGCCAATAGTTCAATCACAGAGCAAAAAGCGGCAATAGAGACGGGTATGCTGAGTGCCTCAGGTATTGGCAATCTATGCAAGGAATCACAATAAGCAGGACTCGCCTGTTTTCTCTGTGTTTAACAGCAGTGTTATTCAACAACCTATTTGCAAATGCCATCTTCCAAAGTCCTTTTTTCCCCCCTCGTTAAAGTTGCAGCGATAATAGGGTGATTACAGTGCAATAAGCTAAACACAATCCATTAGTGGCATCAACGGCCATTTTTAGATCTTAAAAAAAAAATCAAAGCTGTTTAAGTTTTCTTATTATGCACATTAAAGGCAGGCAGCAGGGTCTGATCAAAGACAACACCACCCCCATGCTCCCCCTGCCCGCCTCCCATCCCTGCATCTTGTCCCCCCCTCTATTCATTAGTGGTCACAGCTGTGCAGTCAGCCAATTACTTGGGAATAATAAGTACATTTTGCAGTAAATTAAATATTAATTAGTCCTTGGCAGCTTGTTTTGTTGTTGTTTTTTTTTTTTTTTTTTCTTATTTCCCTCCCTCCACCTGAAAATGGCAGAAGAGATGTGACACTGTCATTGCCTGTATTGGCATGTGGGTGACAGTAGGGGAAGCTCTCCTCCAGCCCTCTCCTCCCTCCACGGTGGCTTGCAGCAAGGTCTTTCTGGCTCTTCCTAAAGGGTTCACTGCTGTTGGGCCAGGATTTGTAAACCCACCCCCAGCTTTGATGTTATCTTCTCCCAACCCAGGCACATCCCATCTCTGCCTGGGTTCCCCTCCTGCACACTCCACTTGAGCTCTTAGCTCTAGCTTTCCGGGACAGGGCATCGTCCCTGATTGCTTCTGATGTGCCTGTGAGTGGTCTGGAAGCAGCAAATAAATCCACGTGGGGTTTTCCTGGCCATGGCAAGGGTCTGCTCTATGGAGTGTGAAGTCAGCTTGGCTGGTGCAACCCTCTCCCCAGCAGTGCTAGCACGAGAGATGCTGCCTGGTCCCCTGGACATGCCTGCGAGGCCTCATCCTGCCCTGCTCCGGCACTGCAGGACCCCAGCCCAAACAGTGTGTGTTGTGCCAGGGGATGAGGAAGAGGAGTAGGGATGGGCAGAAGGCGCTGGCTGGAGAGTGTGTGTTGTACATCCCAGCGTCACCCCTGGTCAAAACCAGTTGTCCCTTTTCTGGTTCGGTGGCAGACCCTAAGCGGGGTGACCCTTTGATCCCCTGGCCAGGGACTCCAGGGACAGAGTGACCTGGTCTGGCTTTGCCTGTTCCCGTGGAAGTCAGACAACCTTGAAGCAGTGTAGACCCTGGGGAAAAAGCCCTGCAGACTGTGGTCAGGTGAAGCTCAGACCAGATCCCAAGCATGGATCTGCTGGGAAGAGCAGTTCCTTAAACTGAGCCAGATGAGCTAGTTTTGATGTTGTCAACATAGCAGAATATATTAAGGTTTGAAGAATGAATGCAGTGGAAGGTAAAAGTGGATGAAAAAAGCAGCTAAGCTCTGCATAGGAGGGACGAGAGCCTGACGTGGAAGGAAGACCTGTCCTTGCTCAGGAGGTCCCCAGGAGCAGGACAGGACAGGAGGGGAAGGTGCTCTGGTTGCTCACACATTCCCTGCTGGCTATCTCTGATTGGAGGCACTGTCGCTGTCACCTGGGCTGTGCTTCCCTGGAGTGCAGCATCACCTTTCCTCCCTATGGCCAGGAAGAAGCCTGGAAACAAGGTGATGGGGCCCCAGCATCCCACCCACCACCCATCCTTCCTCCCCAGCACGGATGACAGTGTGAGCAGAGGAGAGAGCTTTTTGCACTCTGTGTTCTTACTAACCCCTTACCAACAGTTTCTGGGGCAGGAATGAGCTACATTAGCAAAGCCAGAGTAATCTGTGCCTGTCAGCAGATCCCAGGGTAAAAGGCTCCACTTGTCCAGCTCTTGGATTTACACTTTAGTAACAGCTCTGCAGGCTGCCTTGTGATGCACCGTGTACCAGTTCGCCCTTTAGTGCTCTTGAGTGCAATTAAGTTGTTGGTTTTTTTAAATGTAGTTTGACAATATGCAGGTTAGGTTTGTATTTTATTTACAGCTTTTACTTGGGGACCAATAAAACCCCAGCTGGCTAATGTGAGATCTAAAACTTGCATCTCACTCTTTGCCTTGGATATCTTTTCTATGGTAAACTATTTATTTGCGTTTCATCTTGTACAAGCTCCTCTTTCCATGCTGAGAAGCTGAGAGCTCCAGGGGCTCTTTGAAGACTATTTGCTATAGGATAGCAACTGGAATTCTCTTTAAACATCCGTGCCTGCTTTGTCCTACAACTGGCCTCTTGGTGTCAACATGCAGTTTTGTGCGAGTTTCCTGTGCAAAGCTAACATTTGCACACTCCCCTGGCAATTGCACTTCCAGATCCCTCTTGTTCAAGCATATCCCATCATTTATTCCTGCAAGCATGAGCAGCGGTTACTCCACGTGGCAAATTAGAGGCGGCATCAAGGCCTCTTTAAAAAGGAAGATTTAATCGGGTTACGAGTGACTGCTGCACTGTTCAAGTAGGAGGAACGTGCTGCGTGACCTATGTGGCCGGTCAAAATGGTCCACCTTTGGATTGCAAGTATGTGGTTCCCCTATCTCTGAGCCTTCAGGTTCTCATCACACAGTTAAAACGCAACAGAATCTTATTGGAAAGTGTTATTCGACAGCAGGATGAAGCGCGCGCATGCAAAATCCCAGTGCATTTCAATGTTGGGCAGTCAGACATCTCCACCTTTGAGCATCCCCCGGATGCTGACCCTGGTATGCCAGCGGAGCACATGTGAAGGGTGAGGTGCCATCAGGCTAGCGACACAAATCACGCTAAAAATGCCAAATAGCTGCGCTTACATGCATTCGCAACCCAAGGGTCGTGCTCTTGCCATAAAAAGGAAGATGAACCCCGGGGAGATGGGAGCAATGTTCCCAAGGATGCCTCTGGGAGGGAAAGATCAAGAACTGATGCTCGTAATGGCCTCAGCTGCTAAAACAGTCAAATTAATAATGGGGTGGGGAGGATGTTGGAGGGGCTGGATGCAGACGGGCGAGCCGTGTGATGAGTGCCCATCGTGTGCCGGTGCGTCTGCCCAGCAACACCCCGATGTGCTCGTTCTCCCTGGAATGCCGCAGGCCGTCGGTGCATATATCCCAACATCCAGCCCCCTTTTAAATCCCAGTGGAGATTTCTGTTACGTGGGTGGAAATGGCCAGGACAAGCTCTAGGAAGACACAGAAGGGAAAATATTTTCTTTCTTTCTGGCGTTATGTTTTCACTCCCTTTATTTTTCTTTCCACCCTTCCTTTGCCATCTCAGGGCTCTCTAAATTCACTGGAGCTCTTCCTCAAGGTGAAATGAAGGCTCCAGGCTGCATTTGGTGGTGCCGGCAGGGGGGGGGACAAGGGTCAGGGAAGGTTAAGCAGGGAGGGGGCAGTGCAACAAGGCGGCCTGATCTAGTGATTAAACAAAGGGATTCAGCCAACATGTGTAAAATTAAGTGATCAAGAGTTGATTACAGAGTGCATTGATTGTGTACTGATGGATTAAACAGAGTCGTGCTCGGGATGCGATTTTCTGAGCTGGGCACGGAGAGCACAGGCAATCGACGTGTTGGCCAGAAGGACCCGCTTCTCCCAATCCCTGGCTTTTATACATTCTCTGGATAAATCTGCAGAGAGGCCCGTGGAATTATAATCGATTATCCATTTCTCAAAGTCACTTAAGGGCCCTGAGCTACAAGCTAAAGTGCCGGTGCTGCGAAGAGGCATTGGGTATGCGCCGGCATGTGCAGGTGCTGGCGCGAGGGGAAAATGTGGCAATGACCCTGCGTGCTGCAAGCTGATGAATCTATTTTCTTGTAGGAAATAGTTTTGACAGTTCAATATCTGTGTTTTCGATATGTGCCCCACACACCCCCGAGGGAGGAGAGGAGAGGAGCTAGAAAGTGGGGGGGAGGGAGTGCGTGGGAGGCAGGGAAGGACTCTACCCCATCACCCCTTCGAATTATAGGCATATCAGTATATCACCAACTTAACAGGCTGCCCTCCAAGTCAAGGGCATGGGAGAAGCGTGGCTGCCTGCGAGCATGTGCTGTGGGGACAGGATGAGGCTGAAGCCTCTCTCGGGGCACCTCACTGGGCTACAGGGGGACCCACAGCAAGCCTCTGGCCCACTGGCAGTGGGACGGTCCTCAGGTTCTTGTTCCACTGTCAATAGTGAAGGCAGAGTCCCACTTCTAGGCTGATCTTGTCTCTCAGGATGCGGCTAGATCCTTCACTGAGGACCCAGAGGAGCAGGAGGATGGGGCGTACGAGAGCTGAGCAGCCGCAGCCTGGTGCAGGATCGTCCCACAGGTTTTGCAGGGAACTAGGATGTGTGGCAGTGTAATGAAACCAGGAGGGAAAAGCCCCTCCAGTGCTCCCCCAGCCCCTGTGCAGAGCTGTCGCTCCTGCCTGTGTCTGCATCCTGGTTTCTGGTATGGATGAAGCAATCAGAGAATGGCGCAGACCCCAAAAGTATCTAGAACATCAGACCCCAGCTCTCTTGTGGGCTCCCAGCCAGACACGGGGATGTTCCTGTGAAATTCCCACCTTCTCTAGTTCCCACTGCTGTTATTTTTTGGCAGCTAAAGGAGGTATTTTGCTCCAGGTCTTTCCATCCCAAGAGCTGATGCAGAGCATGGATAATCAAGGCACGCTTTGGCAGTGCAGCTACACGGCTCCTCCTCTCCACCCTCTCCCACGGGCCATCAGGAAGCCCAGCTCAGGGGACTGGTTCAACAGGGACAAAAAGTGACCCTTGTAACAGCAAACAGGGCCAGAGGCCAGGCCCACTGGTGAATGTCACCCAGCTGCCAGCCCCAGGCATGCTGCATGGCCGAGGAGGAGGAGGAGGAGGAGGAGGGATTGTGAGGAGGCAGAGCCATTCCCCGCACCCAGTCCAGCCATGACTGCACACATGGCACGGGCAGTGAGAGAGCCCTGGGGTCTCCTCCCTGGCTGCCTGCCTGCTGGGGGGGGTGTGCTGGGTCCCAGTGCTTCATTTCGCAAGCCCTGCTGAGGAAGAACTGGCTGTGGGCCACAGAATTTGCAGAATTTCAGGCATGGTCCCTGGGTCCCACTGGCTCTGGGTGGTTTGTCCACAGCCTGGCCAGTCTTGGCTGCCTGATGTGACAAGACCCATGGGATAGAGGGCAGCTCAAGGATGTGGGGGGAAGGAGGTGCATCATGCTCCAGGCTATTCCTCAGGCTGGAGGGACAGAGCTGGAGGATTCCCCCAAGAGTGTTTCTGCTGTGCCATGTTCACTGAAGCCAGGGACCCCACTGATGCTGGGGAGACCCAGCTGCTCCCCAGGACTTGTGTGTTTTGGAGACGAGGCAATGGGTTGGAGGAGGCTCCAGTTTCACTGCCAGGGCAGAGAGTGGGTGGCAGCAGGAAGGTCCAACTCTGTGGTCCTGAGCTTGCCCAGACTCATACCAGCACCCACTAGAGAAGCTGGAGCAAAGAAGGGATCATCTGTCTCTGTCCCTGGTCCCCGCTGTCCTGGTTTGGTCCATCTCCAGCCCAGCACAGGTCACGGCCAGGCACTGATGTGCTTCCTCATGGGAAGCTGGCACGGGCAGCCTGCCCGGCTGGGAGCCATGAAGAGAGAGGGCAGGGACAGAGGCAGCGCAGCCCCTTGGCTTGCTCTCGGCATTTCTCTATTTTTCTCTTGTGAAGCTCAGGGAGGTGTTTCTGCTCTGCTCTGTGGAGCTGCGTTGAGCTCAGGAGCAGCACCATGGGGACATGGGACCACAGCCCATCCTAGCCCTCTTTTTCCCTTCTCCCTTCCAGGTCCCTGTCATGATCTCCCTTTCCAGCTCTCCTGGCGGCCCGCGTCCCTCTCATCGAGGATTCATTGTCTTGTCAGCCTCTAGTTAGCCGGCATGCGTGCGAATCATAAATTACCCCACCCGGGCCTCTGCTATGCTTCAGCACAGACAAAAAAATTGCACTCCATCACCGTGTCTCCCGGCTTTTAGTGGTATTGATCAATGCTGCTCCTTTCCCACCCCCCCCCTTTTCATTTTAACCGAGCCGGTTAAGTGCAGTATCTTATTTTGTGCTGGGACAAATGAAAAGAATATTAGCAAGGGCTGAAATATATCTCTTTTTTATCTCTCTGCTACTTTTTTATTGAATCTTTCTGAGTAGGTGGCTTTCCGCAGGATGACAGCCTCATGACAGGCTCCTCATTAGAGCCGAGACAGTAATTGTGATGCATTTCCCTGCACGGCCTTTTCACTTCTCCCCCCTCTCCTGCCTTTCCTCCTCTCTCCTTTTCCCCTGATTTGTAAAGTGATTGGATGTACAGACTCACTCAGTTTCTTAAATTATTGTCCAGCTCAATCCATCTTCCTCTGCCCCATGCCGGGCAGCCGTGATCTCCACAGATGGAGAGCCAGGGCCAGGACCACCAGCAGTGGGGTTGGATGCTTGAAGGGGCTCCTCACCTCCCTTGGCTGCCGGGCTGCCACCAGCCATGAGAAACGTGGCGCCGGACCCGACAGGATGTGCAACAGCCTCTTATGAGCCCGGGGTGCTGTTGGAAGGTGCATTTTTACTGAAAGACCCATGGGATCACCCCAGCTGGCATTAGCTGCGTGGCAGCAGCACTGCACCAGTTTACACCAGTTCCCTCCAGTACCCAGCTTACCTGGAGAGGCAGCTACAAGAGCAACTCTTTTCTTTGGAAGCAAATCAATATTTTAGCAAGCTTTTCTGCCTCAGATTCCTCTATAGTTTTTATCCTCAGGAGAAGCAGGTGTATTTTCTAGGCTGCTTGGCAGGCTGGGTACCTCAGCAGGGAGCAGTGCTGGGGATCAGGCCCTTGACAGGGATGAAGGGGGCTGAGTTCAGCTCTTTGCTGTGCCCCAGTTTGCTCATGAGTTTGTGGAGGTCCCTCGGTCCATTTGTGCCTCTGTGTTTTATATACCCCAGCTGTATAAAACCAGCTGTCACCCATCCCCGTGGCCCTCTCTGCTAGATTCAAGGCAGGAGTGGCCCCGTGCTGTGCCCAGCACAATCTGAGCCCAACTTCTGCTGGTGCCCTGCAGCGGCATTGTGCTTTGATGCAGGTGTAGAGAAGTGACTCCTCAAAAGCTTTTTCTTACATGAAAAGCCACTTTTACAGACCTCTGCTCCCTTTGTGTCCGCACAGACCTCCAAAACACATGTGTTCCAGGGAAGAGCAGGTCTGCTGGATGCAGGATGACTCCTTGGTGAGCTGGATGTGCCCTCTGCACTGTGGGGTGTTTGCAGAGTTAGGTCATGCTGCGGATGCAGTTACGGCCAGATGCTGAACCCACAAGCAAGCTGAGGTCTGCATCCCTCACAGCCCAGGTCTGCATCCCACAGCCAGCCAGCAGCCCGGGAGAGGGGAAGGGCCTGCTGGAAGGAGCAGGACGTGCCCTGACCTCAAGCCACACTCCTGTGCAGGTTTTGGGGGGACACGTACCTTTTGGCCCTGGTCAAAACCAGAAGGATCCAAGGCAGTGCCCAGCAGGCAGGATGCAGCCCCATGGGGGGAGCACATCAGTAAATAACAGACAGGGAGATGGGAGAGCAATGAGCAAAGTTATTCCCGCTCCCTCACTCTATTACCAAATACTTTTTGCCTCTGCTGTTATTCCGGGGTTCTCTGCACTGACACGTGAACCCTCCACCTTCCTCGCCCCACCGTTGTCATCCTCCCCCGGCTGCGGTGCAGCCCCTTGGCTGCCACTTACTGTCAGGGCTCTGCGAGCCTCATCGGCTGTGGCGCGGGCTCGCCAGGAGAAGAGCGAGCGTTTGGCTATTTCCGAGCTAATATGGGGCTTTCTTTGAATTATTGTTTTTTGAGCTGGAAGGAAAGGAGGCTTGTCACACAAGATATCTGCTATCAGTACACAAATAACAGCAAGCCCATCATCGAATGGAAAATAATCGCCGAGGAAGCGGAGTTGAGGGGGAGCTGGGAGGGATTATTACAGGCGCTGGCAGTGGCGATGCTGTCAAGGAGCCTGTGTCAGCACTTCCATTACCACCCACCTGGCTTCAGCACACCCCCAAAGCACTGTGCGGGGCCGCGGGGCCCCAGCATGGGGTCATTTCTATTCAGAAGAGTTTCAGATCAACTGGCTTTGATTGGGTTTAAATGATGGAGTGTTTAAGAGGGAGAGAGAGGAAATAGGAGGGTGAGATGGAGGGAGGCATCTTGGAGGAGGGGGAGTTTGATACTCAGACAAGTGGAAAACAGTTTGAGATGGGAGAAATTGGGAGTTGGAAGAGAAGAGCTGGTTCTCCCAGGGGCAAGTTGCAGATGGCCGCGAGGAAAGACAGCACGGGGAGAAGACCTGAAACCTGGGCAGATGCCCCAGGGTCTGCCCAGCAGAGGGTTGTTAGGAAAGAGCGAATGCATCCCCAGCAGGGACCGTGCCCCCATCAGGGCTCCCTCCCCGCTGCCACCGCCTGTGCCACCCGCGGTGGCAGTCCCTGGAGAGGCACTCACTGGCTGTGCAGTAAGCCATCAGTGGAGCCGAGCAATTGAATTATAAACAATTTATTTCATTCATTTGGCAACTCACTGAGCTCTTGGGCAGAGTGAGCCCTCACACCTTGTAAACTTTGCTCATTCAGAGTGACGTGGGAGCATCGTTTACTCCATGCTACGTAGTGATGAGGGGCTGTATACATCACATTCTGTCATGGCTGTTGGCAGGCTGGGTCCCTTTTTTTTCTCAATTAAAAGTTCTCCAAAACAGAATTTCCCATTCTCCTTGTGAGGGGAAAGCTCTCCCTTCCAAGTGACCAAGTCCTGGCCTGCAAACGCCTTGAGGTGCTGTCAGCCCTCCATTCTGGGGCACAGACACAGGGTGGGAGTGGGGATGGTTTCGTGCCTTCATGCGTGTTCAGTGCCGTGGTTGCATCCCCCGGTACCTGAATCCGGCTCCCAGCCCAGAGTCCAGATCCCATTAGCAGTTGCTTCATGGGGAATCAGGCCGGGCTCAGACAGCTCAGGGGAATTATGCTGGATCCATATCAGTGTAACTGAGGGCAAGATCTGGCCCTCGATCCCCAGCAGGATCAGGAGGGTTCAGTTTGGTCCCTGCTCGGGCTGGGATCCGTTTGCAGAAGCCCTCTGACAGAGCCCGTGGACAAATTCCTCCACGCAGGGGTGCGTCTGCGCATCGAGCCCTCTGCTTTCAGAGCAGGAAATATTCAGTTTCAACACTTGGAGTTAAACATTTCCGCGGAGCCCAGGAGACCATGCAAACAGCGGGAGCACCAAGGCTCTGCCTTTTCATCTCTCTGGCACTGGCAAGCGGGGTCGGCAGCAGGGGAAGCACGGCAGAGCTGAGGAGGGTAAACACTGGAGCTGAGCCTACCGAGTAACCAGAGAGCGAAGGGGAGAGAGAGGGGCAAAGAAAACAAAAACACAGCTGCCAAAAAACAAAAGCCTGAAAAGAGCCATTCAGGGTCTCCCAGGAGCGGGTTTGGCACAGGGCAGGGAGGGAAGAGCGGGGAGCAGTCGCTGCTGGGGCAGGCGTGGTTCCAGCCCGCTTGGGGATATGAACCCTTTGTTTTGCCCTGGGCAAATCAATGCCCTCTGCTCCCTCAAGTGGGGTGAGCACCTACACCCCAGCGCAGTCCAGCCATGGACACAGTGCAGCATCCTTTGCTTTTTCATGGGTACCAGGATGTCCCTTCTCAGGAGAGGAGAGGCTGGATGTATGCATCTCCCTCCACCTTTGCATTCACAAACAAAACCCAAGGACTCGTGATGTCCATCCTCTCCCTTCCCACAACCCAGCATCCCATGCCACGGAGCTGGGTACCACTGCCTGCTGTGAGACAGACACCACAGCATGGGCATGTGCCAGGCTCTGGGGCATGCTGCAGATGCCAATGCCGCTGATCTGGGGAGATGCATCCCGCCAGCAGCCTCTGTGGCACTGCGGGCATGCAGCAGGTTTCACAGACCACAGGAGGTTTGCGTAGGTGTCGTGCTGGCATGGGGGATGATCCCTCCATTCTGCCTATCACTCACACTTAGCCCTGCTCCTGCAAAAGTGTGCTTGTCAGCACCTCAGGCTAGGAGATAGGGGCTCCTTCTATGTCCCTCTTTGCAATCTGTATGTCAGGGGCTTGGCCGTGAGTCCAGGTCCCTGTTCTCCTGCCCCTCTGGAAGCCCCCGCTTCAGTGCAGGCACCAGCCCCCCCCACTCACTGGATCAAGGGAATCTTCCCCAGCTGTCACAGAGATGCAGGGTGACAGCCATCGTGCTTCCTTGGCACAAATTCATCACTGTATTGTTGGTGTAGCTATTGGGTAAGGCCATTTCTGCTCATTTCTCCTGCTGGCCTGGGCTGGGCTTGGGAGAGGCCATAGAAGGCAGCAAGGCTCCTTCCCATGGCTTGAGATCCCTCACGGTTGCCCTGGCCATTGAAATCCAGAGCCACCTCTGCTTAGGAACATGCACCCCATGGAAAAGCCCCAAATAACAAGCAGAGAGCAAGGACCTGGGCATGCAGGAGGTTAAAAAGCCACCAGCCTGGTGCAACAGAGCTGGTGCCCAGGAGGGACCGCAGCTGTGCCTCCTGGACCGAGGCTGCTCATCCCAGTGCTGTGGTCCAGGACACTCCATCACCTCTCCCAGCAAACAAACACCCCTGGTCTCCCTGGAGAGCAGAGACCTGGGGATGCTCAACCTCCAGTTCACACTCCAGTGCTGCTGAGAGCATCCCTGCCCCACCAGCCCAAGCTGTGGGTGGCAAGCGAGGGGGGATCACGGGCTCCACGGAGGTGGCCTGGGCTGGGAGTGGGGATGCAGCGCGGTAGGGCGGAGGGCAGCCTGTTTACCCGTCCATCTGCACACCCCACAGCGGGGATCCAGCAGGATTTCCCGTCCACTCAAAGGCTGCCTGTTTATTTTGGGAGGGAGACTCAGACAGCTCCATTGTTTTGCTGCAAAGTTGAGGTTATAAATAGCAGGTGGTCGGGGACACTCCTGGGCTATTTTGGGCCCCCACTACACAAAAGTGGAGCAGCTCCAAGAGGAAGGTGGAATTACTGAAATGCCGACCTTTCCCGCAAGGGTCAGCGGGATCTGGTTGTTTGGGTTTGGGTTGGGTTCTGGGCATTATTTAAATACATGGGAAGGAGAAGAGAGGAAGATGTTCCCAGTTGCATGGGCTGCACACCATGTCCTCCCCAGCTGAAAGGTGGCAGGGATGAGGAGCCGAGGTGCCGGGGGTCTGCCGGGGCTCTGCCCAGGAGCTGTTAGGAGCAGCTCAAGTCTGGAGGAAAGACCGTCAGGGTTTACCTCCTGGCTCTGCAAATTGGAGACTTCCCAGTGGATGAAGAAGCTGGGGAGGTCAGGGATGCCCCGTAGCACTGGTCTACCCCAGCTTGCCCCTGGTGCCTCAGTTTCCCCCACCTCCTGTAGGGAGGCTGAAGAAAAGGGCAGGTAATGTCCCAACGACAGCCCCGCTCCCACCAGGCACATGTGCTGTGTCCTGCTGGAAGGCAAGGATGAGCCAAGGTGACTCTCAAACTTCCTTCAGTCCCTTCCTCTCGTTAAATTCCTGTACCAGGCAGTTATACAGTGAGCAGCAGGGACCCAGTAAAGCCGCTCACACCAATGTTTTATACTTTGAGAAGGTCTATTCCTTTAATGGGGATTCATTTAACTGGGCTCTGCCATCGTTAGGAGCCATAAAATGGCACCTTTTGGCTCCTGATTGGAAGGCCACAGTGCACGCAGCCCCCTCGTATCCAGCGCCGGCTGCTTTATTGTGCATTACTGCCTCTCACTCGGATTTAACCAATTTGATCCATGTCTAATACATAAATAAATAATCCAGCAGGAGGGTTCACGTTAGATGACAACAGGCGGCTATAAAGCATGTTTCTCCCCGCCGGAGCCATCTGAGCCAGGCTCCGCACGCCCTCTCATGAGCAGAGCTGCTAATACAGCTGGGAGAGGGGGCCTGGAGACCCGCAGGCTTCTCTGTTTTATGGAAACTTCATTGTTTGCTTTAGAGTTTTATTTTATGTTAAATAGACGCTGTATATTCCTTACAGTGGGGGCAATAAAGTTTCTGAGCTGGAGGAAATTGGCTTCGGAGCAGGGAGTTAACCAGGGAAATGTGGCTGAGCAGGGAAGCAGCGGGGAGGATTTGGGGCAAGGAGGGTGTGAGGCAGTGCCCCGCTTCCAGAGTGGCCTCAGGGGCTCATCCCAGATCAGGATTGGGGTCTGCAAGCACCCCCAGATCTCACCCAGGGATGCTGCATCCCCAGGGGGCTCAGGACTCAGGTGGCTGCGGGGCCCAGAGCTGCTGGTGGTGTGGGGAGGGTGAGGGGCCCTGTCCCAGCCCAGGGCAGGGTGAGCAATCCCCGGGGACCAACGGACCGGCCATGCCGAGCATCCGGACCTGCTCCCTGCTATCCCCATCCCAGCGCCGCGGGGTCTCCTCCGCCTCCCAACCGCTGCGTGCCCATGGAGAATCGCTCTGCCCTTTTTGGGGGTCATCCCGACCCACCCAACTCCAGGGGTGCCAAGGGGGATGAAGATGGCTCTTCTTAATTTACTGTTATTAGTTAATAAGAACAGTGGGTAGTGCCGTGTCATCCATCTGCCCCAAGTCACACCGCCTGCACCGCAAACTGGGGAAGCCGGGGTTGCACAAGGTCAATCCCAAAATGTGGCGGTCGCTTCTCTCCCCAGAAGACTGGAAGGCCCACGGACAGAGCTGGGATGCTCACAGGCCAGTTGCTGCCTCACTGCAGAACAGAGCCAGTCTCTGCTCCAGAGAGCATGGGAAAGGGAGAGAAATGGGACTATACTGGGAGAAAATCCCCCAGTTTCAGACCTCAGCTAGGACAGGGCGCAGAGGATGCTGATGGCAGCTGACCAGAGTTAAAGCTTTCTCCCCTCTTTTCCTCCCCGCAGGCAAAAAGAAAGCAACTTTGTTTGACAGCCAGGCTCCGATCTGCCCCATCTGCCAGGTCCTCCTTCGCCCTGGGGAGTTGCAGGAGCACATGGAGCAGGAGCTGGAGAAGCTCACCCAGCTGAACATCAGGTAAGCAGCTCCCTGGGGTCCACCACTATCCCCGGTTAGCCAGCCGGGGCACCCACAGAGGAAGCAGAGGAACTGATGGTACCCACAGCTACCAGATATGGGAGATCTAGCGCTAGCCAGTGGGGCAGAAACATTTCCCTGCAGTTCACCTCAATGGTAAAACCAGGCAGAAATGCCTCCTGGAGGGCACAGACACCCCTTTCCCCAGGGATGTGTGTTTGGGAGAGCAGCTCTCACGTTGCTCACATCCCACGGTGGAGCAGGCCTGCAGCAACTGTGCGCACTGCCCCTCAGCTGCCTTCAGCTCCCTTCTGATCCCCCAAACAGCAAAGTCCCCTATTTAAAAAAAAATAATAATTGCATTTTAACTGCTAGCAGTTATTTAGGAAATGGCTGCAGCCAAGGGTTGGCAGATCTCTACCACTGCCTTAATAAAACTCAGCAGCCTTGGAAAAGAGCATGTTTATTTCAATTATTAATGAATTCCCCGGTCATTAAAAGGTGAGGAAAGGAATCAAACTGCCGACTAGAAGCAAAGTTACGTCACCAGGTGGTAGGAGAGGAGAGAGAGCATGTGTGTCAGTGTGTGTGTGTGTGTGTATGCACAGGGGCGAGGGGGTGCACGTGGCTGGGGGGGACACATGGTGTGGAGGATGCAGAATCCGTCCCTGCCTGGCTTGGATCTTCTTTGCGACAGAGCAATAGCTGCTGTAGATGAAGGGAGAAGGAGGGGGCTTTAGCTAGAGAAAGAGAGACCTCCCCAAATGGGTCTGGCCTGAGATCTCCCAAATTTGGCACCCACAGCCTCGGGCTGAGACCCTCATGCCCCCCATGTGTTTCACAGGAAGATGGAGAAGCGGGGTGGGGGTGGGGGGCAGGGAACAGGCAGCCCATTTATCCCCCACGACACCCAGTCCCCTTGTGAGCGTAATTTATGGTGTAATTTGGGCCGCATCCAACTTAATAAAGGGCCACTGCAAATTAGTGAACAGGTTTAAATGAACAGAAGCAATTAGTGCTCGGAGGAGCCCATCAAAGAAGTTGGGCCAATATCAGAGTGAAACTGAAACCGCAAGCCAGGAGCGGAGGCTGGCTGGCGCGAGGCGGTGATGGGAAGGTGGCGTTTAATGGGAAAGGAAAGGAAACCCTAAATCATAAAGCATGACAAGGGCCATTGTGGGCCAGCTGACAAATGAAAAAGAATGGCATTATTCCTTTAAATAACAGCAGCAGTTAGAGAGGAGACAGTTCTCCCCGGCTTGCCCTCGCTTCCCTGGCCCGCTCCACTCGGCCACGCAGGCGGCGAAGAAGAATCAGAGGTCTTTATTAATTATTAAATAACGACTCCCTCCGTAGCGTGATAGATAACGTTCAATCTAGTCGATGGATTCAGGCGATGAAGGCTAATCTGCAACAGCAGCTCTGCGCAGGGACAGTCTCTCCCAGTCCCGGAGGGGAGCGATGCAGGGGCCAGCCGACAGCAGCAGGCGGGATGGGCAGCAATAGTGGGCAGCGGGACACGAGTGGGTTGAGCTCCTGTGCACTGCCCGGCTCTGGCGGGGCCGCTCGGTCTAGCGGGTGGCCCCGTCTCCCATTCCCCCACCTTTCCCGCCTGGAGGAGCCAGGAGCAAGAACACATCAACAAGAGGAGAGAGAAACTAATAATGATCTCAAATAACCCAATAAACATAAAAATAAAATGTAGGCCTATAAACGTGACGGGCACCGGCAGCCCTGGCCGCTCCCTGCCAATACCGACTAGTTACCGAAATGGCTGAGCAGCTGTTACTTATCAGTCTGATGGGGAGAAGCAAACCAGGGGGCTGCTTTCCAAGGGCCGATTTTTTTTTTTTTTTTTTTTTTTTAATTTAAAGAGGTTACAGCCAATCCTGGGCTGTGCTGTTAAGTTTTAATAAACCTTAATGATTTGCAACAAAATCATAAATTTCCAGCGCTCGGGGTTAGGAAGGCAGATCCACTCCTGCCCGCTGAGCCTGCAGCACCGGAGACTTGGCAGGCGCCGCATCAGCTCCCACCGCGGCACCGGGGCTCCCCGTGTGCCAGGATCTCCCCTGAGGCAGCGTGGCCGTGGGGCTGTGTGGCAGGGTGAGCCCTGCAGAGGCTGGTGGAGAAGCAAGGTGAAGGGGCTGCCCCACGTCATCACGCCCGCCGGGCGTCAGGTGCTCACATCTTTGGGGCATTGCTCGGAGGAGAGCAGGGGAAGGGAAAGAGGAAAAGAGATTCCACCAGGTGATCACAGGAGCTTCTTGAGGCTGAGACACAAGGGAGCTGTAGGAGCCACCTGGATGATGCTACCCATCGTCCCAGCGCACCAGGAGCCCGGGGTTGCATCCCACCCACATCAATGCACCCCTCGCTCAGCCGGTGGGGACTGGGGTTTGCTATTCCCCAGGGACAGCCCTTCTTCCCCACGGGCAGTGCCGCTGTGACCGTCCTGGCCTCAGAGCAAGGACATCTCAAGGTCTACCCAGCTGGAGCATTATGTGGTGAGGCAGGAGGAGCCACACTGAGCCACAGGGCAGCACCCACCCGTGCCAAGGAGCTGTGCGTGCCCAGGGGATGAACACCGGCTATTAGACCGGTGATGAACATCACTCAGAAAGATCCAACCCTGGTGCAGGGTTAAGCTCTCCCTTGAAAAAGAGGACCTGAGCGGGAATGTGGGACCTGAGTTTCTAGCTCTGCTGCCTTCTTGGTGTGTCCAGTCACCCAAAGCACAGGGAGAGACCTGCTTGTACTCACCCCACGGCTCCCACACCCCATGCAGGTCTGGCCGAGCCCCACGCACAGCTCCATGCGGCGAGACAAGGTTCTCTGAATGCAAATTTCATTTCTGAGCCACTGGCGCTGTTTCAAGAGCCGGCAGCCTCCGAGCCCTTCTCGGTGTTACATATGTAACAGCCTCATTGAACTTGACATGTCAAATTCAGGCCATTTGTGCAAAATCTCCCTTTAATAATACCGTTTCATTTCGCTCAAATGAGACTTGAATGCATGTAAAATGGAAAAGGATATTTAAGCGCTAACATTAGGCAGATGTCTTGCCAGAGGCCGATTGAATATATGAGATTTTGAAGTGCTTAACACGTTTTCGGTGCTCCCTCTTAGAATATGTCACCTGGCTTTCTTTTTTTTCCCCCTCCTTTCTTTTTTCTCCCCCCTCCTTAAGTGAAGGGTATAAATTGAAAGAAAACAAAACTACAAGCCTTGCTTTTATGGGGCTTAACTCTTGCAAGGCAAGACTGTTGGTCTTCCTCCTCCACCGAGAAATTACCTAGTAGCTCACCTTCGCAGAGCACAAGCACAAAGCAGCAGAGAGCAGGAGGCGGGCGAGCGGCGGCCCCACGGCACTGAGCAGGAGGGATGCTCTCCCTGCTCTGCATGTACCGCTCAGAAAGCAAAAGGTGCCGATCCCCAGCTGAGCAGCTAAGTGCCACCAAGGTAAAAATAAGAAATAATAACAGCGACCCTCTGTGTACGCCAATGCCCTGTGCCCCAGCCAGGCTGGTCACTGTGGAATGTATGAATATTCCTGGCTTGTGTGCATGAAGCTCATCCGTGCGCTAGGTGCAAGTCTCCTATCCTCACTCGATTTATATTCACCTGTTTTACACCTCATCCGTATTAAAGGCTTGCAACAAAGCACACTGAAAAGTGAGACTCTTTCTGGAGCTGTCAGTGGCCCCAAATCCAAGCTTTGGCTGGTGCTTCGGCTGCATACACATTTCCCCAGCTCAGGGCCACCCGGGGAGTGCAGGCAGGCACCACATTTGAGAGCAGCACCCATGGGTGTCCCTCAGGACAGGCGCACACACACACATCCCCGCGTGCATACGAGTGTATCACTGCGTATGTCACCGCAGGCAAATACAATGAGTGGAGGTGGTGGTGTGCAGGGGGACCCTTAAACCCTGCCCGCCACTCCCCAGGCAGTGACCAGAGAGGACAACCTGCTGAGTTGCTGATGGGGAAGGCTGGGTGGAGAAGGGGCAGGTTTGGGGCTATGGTTTGAGTTTGGGGTGGGAGGGAAGACGAGTTTGAGGACAGATGAGGAGTAAAGGAGGGAGCCAGCCTCAGCTGATGGTCCCCAGTGGGTCCACAGTGCTTTCCACACTTTGGGGAAGAGGCATTTATTTTTTTCTTAAAAATCGTTGGGAAGTTACATTACAAATATTACAGTCGCTGAGTCAAGCCCTTAAAGGCTGGGAATGTGCCTCTGGATGCAGAAGTTGTAATAACATGATGCTCTGTTCTTAAATATGCAGTGCTCTTTTTAAAAATATTAATTGGCGGGGGGCATTTTTACTCCCCTGTGTGACAGCCAGCAGATTCCTCCCTGCATTACCAGCAGCAAACCTGTGCTTCAGAACTGTGATTTCGCCTCCCCAAAAGGACGAGGTGTATCATTATAGCTGAGAAATGGAGGGTGAAGCAGTGAACTGGACCATTCCGGGTCCATTCCTGCTTTTGCAGCTGAAGGACGGTGCGAGCTCAGACAGGACTATCTCAGCTCTTTCCCCTTATTTAAATGAAGTTTCTAAGCTTAGCAGATGTAGCCAGCAGTATCCTCATGCCATGTTGCAATATTACCTGTGTGCTGTGCCATCCCAGGGCTGGGCACAGTGGTGCAACAGCCAGCCAGGGTGCTCGGTGGGTGCCCCCGGGATGGATGTGCTTGGGTGGGCAGATGGGGGGGAATGCTGTTCTCACAGTGCCCCACGGCTGTGCAAACTCTCCCCTTCTTCACTTTTCTTCCTTACTTTCCTCCGCATTGAATACTTAATCTGAGCATATTTGTGTTTTAAAGCCCATGCCCATTTGTTGGCTATTCCCATCCTGGGCTAGCAGCTCTCATTGCTCCTTGCCACTGTGCTGGGAGAGTGGAGACACATCCCTGCGCACCCAGCATCTCAGGAGCTACTGATTCCCCATAATGACCTTTCTGGTGTGTCTGGGAATAATTTCTCTTCCGATTCTCTGATTACGAAGCATTTCCCAGAACACAGAGGGCACCAGGGTCTCTCACCTTCGTGCAAGTGGAAAGTGCTGAGGGCTGTTTTCTGGTGACCTCAAAGATGCTGTCGCAAAGAGGGAACCAAATAGTGTCAGGCGAAGGAGGGCAGAGCCAGATGCAGTGGGAAGGCATGTTTCAAAGTAGGCGAAGTGCCTAGATGGGGGATTTAGCTTGACTCTTGGAGCCAGCTTTGATTCATGTCAGAGGAAAGGAGCCAACCATAGGACTGTGATGCTCCAGCTCCTGTAGAAGCTCTCAGTGCACCTCTGTCCAGGCTTAAATCTTCCTTCGGCATCCCTCTGAAGCTTCCTCCCCCTTGTTTGCACGTGTGCTCTTTTCCTCTCACTGTTCTTAATCCTCCCTCCCTTGGCAGCCAGAGTGGAAGTAGAAAGTGCTGCCTCAGTTCCTGGCACCTCACTGAGCATCCTCACCCTGCTGTGGCAGGGGTTCAGCTCAAGGATTCTTTGTGCAGAGAGGCACAGCAGTAGTTCTCCTCCGGGAACAGAGGCAGCCCCAGGCCCAGTGAGATGAGGAATAAGGAGAAAGCTAGCAATACAGCTAAAACATGAAGGCTGTGGAACCTTGGGAGACGGTCTGGTCACTCCAGGCAGGGTCACTGTCCTTGAGAGATGTCTCCAGGCATCTGGAGATGCATCCTGGATTTCACATCCTTTCACAGGTTGCTTCCCTAGTGTTGCATGTTTTTTTCTGATTATAATCATCCCATGCTAACCCGTCAGTCTGCACCAGAGACTCCTGCTGTTGGATGAGGAGAGAAGCACACCACCCCTGTTGTCCCTGCACAGGGGCTTTCTGTGTTACTCTTGGTCAGGATAAGGATCCAGAGCAAGTTATGAGACATGGCTCATTCCCCTTCTCCGGCTCAGGGAACCCTGTGTTTGAATACAGCTGCTCCTTGCACTGCTCCAGGCAAGGGTTTGCTTAATTTCAGCGTGATCTGCTGAGTGCTGTGTTGTCCCTAAGAGCCCTTGGAGGAGACCTTCCCAGGGCTGGCCATGGGTGGCTGTTCTGCGAAGGGCAAGCAGCCGTGCTGCCAGACCCAGCAGGATAAATAGAGTGTGTAAAACCCGAATTAGCTCTGTTGTCATGTGTCACATCAGGGTCATGGCTCTCTCCTCAGGTCTCCTCGATTTATGCCTGGAGACTTCAACCTGATGGCCAGGTACTTCCCCAGACTTCTTGTGCAGCAAAGGCTGCAGGTCCCTGATCTTCTGAATGCGTAAGATTAGAGATGCTTTTGAGTGAGAAGGGTTTTTTCCCAAAGCTCCACTGGAATACATGCTGATTCCCTTCCTTGCATGCAGCAGACACCTGCAAGCACTCCAGGGAGGGCAAGGAGCCCTGGCCAACAAGTGAAATTGCAACCAGGGAAAGGTGGGCATTGCAACCTCCTGTTCTTCAACTTCTGTCTTTTTTCTTCCTTCTTTTTCCACCTTCTTTTCCTTTCTTCCCTTTCTCCCCCTCCTCTTCCCCCTCCCTTCCTCTCTCCCCACCCCCCAGTATCAAGGCGACATCTCCAAGCCAAGTACTTTTAATTTCGCCCGTGGCCCTTGCTGACACGGTGGATATGCACAGCAAGTTAAATTCCCGCCTGATCAATAAAGCAGAAGCAGTGTGTCCGACTGGTCGATATTTTTTTATCTGTCTTCAGCCCAGTCCTGCTGATGACAGCCCCCTGCGCTTCAGCAAAGGCACTCAAGGGCATCGGGCTTTGGCAACACAGCTCTTTTTTTTTTATTTAAATTAAAAAAAAACCTAGATGCCTACAAAAAAAAAAAAAGTTCACAGAGTTCGGCCTTTGCTTAATAACGTTTTATGATTTATCTTAATTTTTAATTGAAAAAAATTTGCGAATTAATTGATTTCTGGGACTTGCCAATTAACATTGTAATTGGGTGCATGATAAATTTCGAGGGAGCATCATTTTTCTCCCTCTCCCCCTTGTCACCAAGAAGGGGAATCGTGAGGGCAGCTGCTTCCTATCTGTATGGCCCCCGCTCCTTCCTGAGGTGCCGCTGCCCTCCTCCCCCTTTGCTACTGTATCTTAAAGAAGGAACAAGAAAGCTAATAAAGTCATGTTATGAGAGTCTCGCCAGAGGTGACCCCTCAAGGCATAAATCCAGGCTGGGGAGATGGTGGGGACAGGTACTATTAAGTGCCTGGCAGTGCTTTGCAAAGCGGGACTGGGTACGTCCCCTGCAGCACCCCCTCCCTGGGCTCTGGCACCCCCCCAAGGTGTTCAACCGAGCGGTTCATTACCTGGGATGTCTCCCTGATGCTCTCCCCCTGTGTGAGTCCCAGCAGGCGTGAGCCTCCACGCAACGCCCAGCTGCTCCAGGGAGAGACCCGACCGCAGCACCGAGCACCCAGTACCTGAACAGCCACTTCCCGCAGCGTGGGCAGCATCCCTAGTTCATCCCGCAGCCAACGTCCCCCAGCAAAACCAGGCTGCTGGGGCAGGCCAGTGCTTGGGAGCTGCTGCTTTGCTTTGGGGACACAGAAGGGGTCATTCGCATCCTGCTCTGCCCCGAGCCTCCCGGGGAGTGGATCCTACCCCACGGCAGCAGCAGGGCATCCCGTGCTGTCCCACAGCAGAGGCGTTCAGCATGGAAGCTCAGCTCTGGGGTCATGGGTGTCCAGATTCAGGCCCTGATGCATCTCCAGGTGCATGGGAAGTGGCATCACCTGAAGCTTTCTTCAGCAGTGTGACTCCTGTTAGATTTAAATTAAACACACTTCATCACAGGAGGAACCTGCCTGGAAGCGTCAGCTTCTCGGTAATACCCGAGCAGGGCCACCTGCCAGCATGAGGCAGCTAACAGGGTCATGTCCCCTCCGTGGGGCGTGGAGAAGTAGGTGAGCTGGCTGCTGCCAAAATGAGGAGTGAGGACACAGTGTTGTGCCAGGGCAAGGAGAGAGAACGAGTCACACCTGGTGGGGACTGAGATGGAGAGTAGAAATATCAAGCAAATTAAAGAGTGCTTGGTGTCTCCAGTGCTTCTCCTGCCCACTTCACGTGCTGGCATAGATCCCCTCACCGCAGTCAGCTGAGGTGTCCCGTGCACCATCTAAAGCCCATGAGCTTGGATGGGGTTTCGCTGTGCCGTCCTGCAGCCCCCGCTACACCCCGCTGTGTGCAGGGGGTGAACGATGCTCAGCCTGGGTGGAGGGTCCCACACTTCTCTGGCAGAGCCGTGGCTCTCCCCACTAACAGGGAGACCAGAAAGGCTGGGATCAGCCCAGCTCCATGTCTGCCAGTGACAGTGGAGGGGAACCATGGGGGAAATTTATGAGGAGAGGAGTCTGTTTATTATCTAGCAAATGTGGTGTTGCTGATACCGTGGATTTATCCTCTTTCATCCCCCTTCTGATTTGTGTCCCTGCCCCTCACTGTGGCAGATTAATCATGGACAGAAAGGGAATAGAGACCCTCCAGCTTCCTCCTGTGCACTCAGAAGGTGGCAATGACAGCAGCCTGGACCCTTCATCCACAGCTTCTCCAGCGGAGACAGCACAAGCCCTGCAGCTGCCTGTGCTGCTTGGAGACGGCCCCCTCCTCTCCTCCCATGGCAGGGCTTCAAGGGTAGCACGGCGGGTGACAAAATTTGTGGGTCACGTATCCCCCCGCTCATGCAGTGCCTCGAAAGTGCTGTGAATGCTCCTTGAAGCGCCTGGGGACCCACGATACCCACAGCCCATTCCCTGACTCCAGGATGTGGGTTTGCGGGATGGGGTTTGGGACCTCGGAGGGCAAAGTCTTCCTCTGCTGATGACTCCCAGGGCAGCAGAAGGCCTGGGAAGGGATGCATGGAAACCCAAGGGTGAGAAATAAATCTTCGGTCAGTTATTTGCCCTGAAGCAACGCATGCCTTCTGTGGGAGAGCCTCTTCTGAACTGCCACGTGAGCTGGGAATAATTAAACAGTCATTACAGCCACAGTAGCAAAGAGCCCCCCAGATCAATCTAATGCATGACCTTTCCCTCCGACTTTTCTCTTTATTTTTCCAGCCACCTCCTTTTCAAATAGTGGGAGAGAAATGAAACAACCCTCCTACCCCAGCATCTTACTTCACCCCGCACACACAGACCATCACATCCTCACCCAGAAACCTGTCGCCTGCTCCTGGCACAGGCATAGTGTACCAGGGGGTCATAAAGAAAAACCAAGCAGGGGAGAAAAAGCTGGAAGTGCAAATGGGACAGAGAAAATAGGGGATTTTAGCACGGTTGGGTCATGCCACTGTGTTTTATGATCCTGCTGCATTTCTGCTGCAGCTTCATCTCTTTGGGGGAGGCTGCCCTGAGGGCTCACATTTGTCACAGCTGACCGTGTTGGGCACTGAGGTCTAAAAATACCGACTGGGGGAGCATTTGGGAAGCATGTCTGGGACTGTAGGTGCAGAGCATTTCTAGTCCTGACTCCAGTGGCCTTGGTAAATTTTACCATCTCTCAGCCCCTTTCCCCATCGTGGGATGCAGGAGATCTTCTAAGCAGCACTTGGAGCAGGTTGCACTAGAGGAGCCACATCGGGTTAAAAATCCCTGTGAGCTTCCCCTGATGGCACGAATCATGCCCAGCCACACCAGGGGCTGTCACCTGCGGCTAGGTGAGGATTTGGCCTCGTGTATTTTAAATAAATAAATAAATAAATAAATCAAACTCCCAATTCCTTATTTAGGCTTCAAGTGACACTTCCACTTATTTAAATTGGTGTCCACAAAAATCCAATTCCCTCTCTACCCAGCAACTGCTTATTTACAGCTGGCGATGCTGTCCACACAGCTCTGTGGGAGGCTTGGGGCTCCTGTCCCAAGGCTGGCATGTTCCAGCCACGAGTCTTGCAGCTAAAAATAAATTGTTTCCACTGGATTTTTTTTTTTTTTTTTTTTTTTGGTAAGAAATACATCAGTTGGCTATGGCTTGTAGAAACCTTTTGGCTTTACAGGATCTCATGTGGGAGCTGCATGTGCTCTGGCTGCTGCCTGTCAAATCGCAAGGGCTGCTGAGAGTTGTTCTGTGGAAGGGTTGCAGGGCCAAAAGACACCAGCTGCATGGTAGCAGCCCTCTTACCACCTCTTTAAACCTCTTCTGGCTGCAATGTAATTAAGGGATGAGCACAAACAACTGTAGCTGCCTGAGTTCAAGGAACTTCTTTGGCAGTTGTTATTAGTTCTGTGTGGGGAGTGCTGCTGTGCCAGGTATTGAGCTCAACCTTTCCTTGATGGATACTCATCATAAACTCTGCCTTGCCCTGGGTGGTGGGCTCTGCAGAAATCTTGTTTCTTGGGGAGCCCAAGCAGCTGTGCCGGGATGAAGCACAGCATTGGGGCTCTTTCTGTGCTGAGACTTCAGGCAAGTCCCATCACTGCTCTGTTTTCAGATTTCTCCTCTGAGCACATTTCTCTCTCTCTCTCAGTCTCACTTAAGCTGTAGCTACAATTGCAATAGAGCTTTCCAGCCCTCGCTCTGGGATGCCCCATTGCCGGAGCAGTCTCCTGCCTCTGCTTCCCTGGGGCAACCGGGGGGTCAGTGAGAGCCCTGCCTATGTGTGGTGGGCTCTGGGCACCGAGAGGATGCCCTGAGTCGTGCCTCTGTGGGGAGCAGGGATTCTGCTTGTCTCCTGTCTTGGGCACCCAGAAAACTTCTTTTTTCTTCTGGAGGAAAGCTGAGACTCCTGCAACAGCTTGTAAGAGTGAAGGCTTAAAGGAAAAGGACAAGTACCACCTTGCTTATGGTAAAACAAAATCGGTCTGCTTAACCTGCAGCTCATGCCCTGGGTTTTCCATGTGGGAAGCAGCAGCTCCCATTTATGGGAATGATAAGGGACTATTCCTTGTATATTGCTTTTTTTATTTTTTTTTTTTTCCTATGGCAAGCACACCCCAGAAGGCAGGACCATAACCAAATAAACAAAGCCAAAGGTCATTGTGTGTAATAGCAACCATGACACGGGTAGAGAAACCCCAAAACTGTGACTAAAGAGGGCACACATTCAGTGTGCTGAGCTGCCCTGTGGGACCTCACGACTGAAGCACTGGGTCAGAACTGCCCCTTGGGGCTCACTCAGGGAGATGCCAGGGGATTCCCAGTGGCATCTGGGGATGCTCCTAACCAAATCCCTGCCTAGTGTTAAATGATATCTGCATGTCTGAGTCGTGCTTTCATTGTGGAGGGCCTCGCTGAGAGTAAATGTTCCTCTTAAAGATGATGTGCCCTAATATAGAGGAGCGATGCGTCCCCAGCGAGCACCCCAGGGCAATGGGGACCTGGCTGTGTAGCTCCCGTTAACATTAATGGGTGATGCAGCTGCAGGGCTGGGCCCTCCAGCAGCACCAGAGCAGGGACCTTATTTTGTCCCCAGAGAGGTGCAGGGCACCCAAACACATGGGGATTCGTGAATGCAGGGCCAGAACTGGTGTCTCAGCCCTGAGAAAGGAAACCAGCAAGGAAGTAGCCTCGTATCACTTTGAAATGCAAAGTCGTCAGAAGAGAGAGAGAAGGAGGCTACCCAAATCCCTGGGTCTTTCCAGGGCATTTCTTGTCTTTGGTACTTTGGAGGGGGTTACCTAAAAGGGAAAGAAGTTGTTTTGCTGTAATGAACTAGATAAACAATTCCCCAAATAGATTAAAACTAACTGTAACTTATAAAAGCGGGTAGTAATTATATTTTATTAGCTAGCAAAACACCATTTTTTTATTTCGTAGGATAATTCTGTGTAAATCACCTTAATTAGAAGTGTCAGACGAGCCCGTGAATATCGTACTTAGTAACTAATTTCCTATGTACAGGTTATAATTTAAAACACATGGATCACTCGCCGAGTGGAAATATGCTAGCCATGAAATAATGTGGGGAGTGTTGGGGTTATTACTATGTAAATGTGTAATCATTTCAGACCACTGCAGCCTGGCTGGGTGATTAAAGAGAATCCCAAGGTCTCCAAAGATTGTGCTCTCTGCAAGGGCCTAGAGCAAAAAAACTTTAAAAGGCACCGAAAACTGTTTGAACTTTAAAGGTCTTGATTTCCCTTTTACCATTTTTAATTTGTCTGTAGTGTTTATGGAGGGGAAGGTTTCTCTTTGCTGAAGGCCTTTCGATTCTCAGCCCACTACCAGCATCCTTAAGAGGCGTGGGGGGCTGCAGCCACTGTAATTCAGGGGGTTATTTAGCGAGATGGAGGAAAGCACCCTTAAATTGCAGGGTCTTGGGACTTGGATGACCAGGGCTTGAGCCCATTCCTGGCCCATCCCTGGAAATAAATAAAAACAAATTGCAAATTCTTATTTTCAATAGAGTGGGGCTAAACTGCAAGGAAAGGAGTGGTTCTTAATAATCCTCCAAATGAAGAATAAAATAAACTCTGCCAAGTTATCTAAATCAGTTCTCCTTCCTCATCAGTCCCAGTGGCAGAAGCTTGGCCTTTCAGCTGACCACTGAGACTCTTGTCCTGAAAACTGCAGTTTCCTGGTGCTAACACCATTTCTGGGAGGGATTAATGAGATTCTTCCTCTTTCCATCAAAAAGGAATAATTTTAAACACCTTTAACAAGAAAAGGGAGGAAATGACTTGGGTTTTTTAACCTGGTGTTTGGATTTTAAAGAAAAAAAACAAAATTGTTTCCACTTTGGGCAACTGAGAAATTCAAGGTGGCTCTGGAGATGGGGAGAAGGTGGAAATCTTTCCCATCTCCCACGTTTGGGAGCAGGCTGGAGGTGGTCCCAGGGCTGCGTCTCAGGGGGCAGCGGGGACTGACTCTGCTCTGTGCCACCTCCTGGGAGCAGGGGGGGCAGAGCTGGGGGACGGAGCATGGGGGGCATCCTGCACCCCACAGCAAGCACCTGGCAGTGCATCCCCTCAGGGAAGGGGGGTTGCCAGGGAGGCGATGCCCCAGCCCGCTCATCGGTGATCCCTGGGAACTGCAGCCGCTTGCTCCGAGAGCAGAGCTGCGGCATTTGGGGTGACCTGATGGTGATGGATAACCTCGCGTTTCCCACCATTTTGGGGCGGGGGGCGAGGGCGGTGGCACTGGGAGAGGAGCCCCAAGCCCATAGCCCCAAGAGAAAACACCTTCCTCCATCCCTGCTCATTTCATAACACCCAGCCATCTGCCAAATCAAGGCAGATTAAAGCCAGCCAAATTCAATTTCTCCCCGCTGCCACTGCAGCTCGGCATCTGGGGCTAAAGTGTCCCCGACAAAGCGAACATGACAGGCACATTGCTTTTTTGTCACATCTAGTACCGTGTTGATCTTCTAAAAGTCTCATAAAAATTTATTGATGTCTCCCATATTGCTGTGATTGAGAAGAAAGGAGCACGGGTGTGCGGAGCCGGGCGCGCGCGCGCGGGCGAGCATGTGTGCGTGTGTATATTAATGTTTCTGAAGTAGATCTGATTTGATATGTCTTGTTCTATTGTCAGCATCTGTTTAGCGAGGCTTTTTAATACTTTCTGGCTGCCGATCACTCATCCTTAGCCTGGGATGCAGGCTTGCATACAAATTTTGTTATTAAACACAATTCCATTCCCCCCCCTTCCCCATCCTCCGCCTCCCCCCACTAACCTCCCCCCTCCATGCACCCATCCATCATCTCCCCGGGGCTATGGGGAGCTGGGAGCCAGCCACCCCACCGGCGTGCACTTACAAGCACAGGCACTGGGCTTGGCAACATATTTCAAGAGCCTTTTGCCTGCTGCAGGTGCTTTGCATTGACAAATCGAATCATGGGGAAATAATTTATTTCCTAATGCTGTTTGCAGCATGTTAGCAGGAGAATTTACATGAGAGAGATTACTTTAATAACCAAAAAATTACAGTGCAGGCCTCCCCGCCATGTCGGCTTTGATATGTAATTGTTTCAAGTTTAACCTGTCTGGAGGGGGGAAGGTGTTATTAAATCTATAGCATCTCCCGCTGGTGAGGGCAGGCGAGGAGGAGCACCGTGGCGGGGACCTCCTTCCCTGCTAAATGGGGAACAAGCTGAATTAACAAATCACTCCAGCCTCCGGCAGAGCTGCTGCCTCCACAGCACGGCTGGAGCTGGGGGGATCTTCTTTCCCTTGCTCTTGCACCGATTTAATCGCTTTCTTTTTCCTTCTCTCCTTTTTTTTATTGTGCCTGACCCTACACAGGGCTCGCCACCTCCACTCCCCTCCCCTTGGCTTTCTTCCCCGTGTGCCTGCAGGCTTGCTCCCTGCTTTTCCCCAGGTCTGGGAAAGAAGCTGTTCAAGCCCCCAAGGAGAGGGAGAGTCGGGATTCGACTCTGCATTGTGCATCTGGGTTTGGGGGGGTTCCACGCGTAGGACCATTTTATTCCAGCTGGAGAAACAGTAGGCACTGCCCGCTTTTTCATGCCCCTGCAGTCAGGGTGAGGAGACTCTTGTTGGCCTGGGGAAGGGGAACCGTGTTCTTCGCCATTTGACCTTGTGAGATCCCTCAAAGCACATCACCCCCTTGCCTGCTGTAGTGGTTTTGTGACTCTGATCCCATTCTCTTCTCTCTTGGCAGCAAGAGCTCCATCCTGAAGGATGCCATGGCAGCGGGCACCCCCAAGGTAAGTGAGCACAACTCAGCACACTTCCCCACCCTGAGGGATGCTCTTTACACTCCCTCGCCTTCCCAGCCTGCTACTTGGTGTCTCCCGGGAAGGTGGCCATGCTTTGGGAGCCAGCCAGCACTGGGGGAAGCTGCTGCCCCCAATTCACTCACTGGGCTGGGGTGGCCAAGTCCCCACACAGGGCTCTCTCGTTCCCCGTGCAGCTGAGGGACGGAGGAGCTGAAGGACCCAGCGGGCTCCAGGACTCCAGATTGTGTCTAATGACAGCTAATGAGAGCTGATCACACGCAGGCTGAGCTCAGCCTGGGAAATCATGTGCAGGAGCTCATGGAGCCAGAGCCATATGCCAGCTTTGGAAGAGAGGAGTAGGACTGCCTCAGGGGAGTGAAGCACACCCAAGGAGGAGCCCAAATCACTAAAAGACCCCATCTCAGCTGCAGCCCCCTCCCCCAAACCCTCCCCCCATCCCTTTGGCTCAGAATGAAAAAATATAGGGAGGATCATGGCATCACTGCAAGGGGTATCATTCACTAATCAGTATTACTGTTAGCTGGGCTTCATACGATACATCAGTGGGAAGGACTGGAGCTTGGGCGGGCAAGTGGGTGTCGGGGAGCACTGTAGGGCAGCTACGAGTTGCACGGCCTCTGAAAACCATGCTGTACTCTCCAAGGTGGGCAAAGACAAGGGGTCCAGGCTTCCCTATGCTTCTGGTGACACAGTGCAAGCCAGGGAGGCTCCTGGCCCCCAGGGAATGACAGGGCATCTCTCACGGGAGGTCTCTGTGCTTGTTTTAATGGAATTGACTTCAGGTCTTGCTCTTCCTTTTTCTTCTGGAAGATTTGGGTCGTTTTTGAAATTTCAGTTCTAGGTTTTCCCCTTGGGGATGGGTGCATTGCTAAGCACATCCACACCTTGTCCGCCGTGCCAAGAGAGGGGCCAGGGAGTCACCGTGCTGACCCAAGTTCCCAGCAGAGACACCTCCCAAGTCAACCCAACAATTTCCCAAACCCTCCAAGGGAAAATAAAGATCACAGCAAAACTCTGTAGTGCTCCACACCTTCAGCATTACCACCTCCTGCATGACTACCCCTGTCTCCCATGCCCTGTCCCAGGGCAGACTGGGAGGAGAGCGGAGACCTGACTATTTCTCCCTTGAAAAACAAACAGAGCAGAAAGCAATCCCCAAGCCCGCCCACCATTGAAAATCCACAGAGCGTGAGGCTCCCTTGGGATGTCTCAAAGGAGCAGGAAAATGCACCCGCAAAATGAAAGCAGCTGGACCCTGCAAGCTTCCCTTTCCCTCTTTGTCAGCTCTGAGTGTAGATATCTCAACAGTCCCAAACACATCGCCTGCGACGGAGAAGGACGGCTAGGAAGACAGATTAGCTGTTTGGAGGGAAACGCAGCGAGTGACTGACAGAGACCAGATAAAGAAGAAGGTCCATCTCGTGGCAGGGCCATGCTTTTGAAGTTTCCATTGACAAAGAATCCCATTTGCCTTGAGCGAGGGGATTAAACTGGGACTGGAGCGTCGTTCTATGTAAAAGAGATCAATCGTCCCCTGTCACCACATGGATCTTTTCCTTTTGCCCGTCACGTCTGGGGCTAAGAACATTAACTTCAAGAAGCCAAGAGAGCAGGGAGGGAGAGGGTGAAATCAGGAAATCTTTCATTCCCTTCTCAGAGAGCTTGAAAGCCTTTCAGCCCAGGAGGATTCATTATTTCTAGGTGGCTTTTGCTGGGCGACAAGTCCTGTGTGGCATGGAAAGGCACAGCACTGTCACCTTCACCTGAGCCTGGTATTAAAGGCTCCTTTGTAACTGGGAGGGCTGAGTAGGAGGGTGTTGGTAGATGAAGGCTGTTCTTTCCCTTTGTGCCCACTGAGTGTTTGCAACATGGCCTGGGAATAGCCCATCAGAATGTGAAGTCCCTCCAAGAAAGTTCTGTTGTGGACAAAACTGGGCCACTGGGCCACCCTTAACAGGGGTCCCAGGCAGAGGGATGGGGGACACACCCCCAGGGTGGGCTTGCAGCCCATTTCCAGGCACCCAGGCATCACTGGCGGTCTGGCAGGCACTGCCTGGGAAGACCTGGGGCCTGTGCCATGTCCCACTTCCCACCCTGGGCACCAGTGGAAGGGGTCGCGAGGACTGCAGGGACTGCCACAACATTTCCTGGCTGGTCCTTCTCCTGGTGCCAACAAAAGGGCCAGCAGCTCCAGCCACGCAGCAGCAGGAGAAAGGGGCTGCACCTCCCCATCCCTTGGGAGAATCCCCTGGCATCGTGGGCAGTGGCGTGGGCAGTGGCGGGCTGGTTCCACCCGGGGACATGGGAGCTGGGGTGGAGTGCAGGCTAGCAGTGTTACTTTTGTGGTCACCAGTGGCTTTGAGACCACTGTGGAACTCTTTTAGGACCTTTGCATACAGTATCAGTACCATCACTGTTTCTGTGCTGCCCTGAGGCTCTTCTCAGGGTACAGCTGAGGGCAGGGGATTTAACCCCGCTGTGCTCTGACTCCTGGCTCTGGTCCCATCCCTTCCCCACAGTTGCCCTGGCAATTGTCTCTCCTGGCAATAAAAGCCCAGATGTAAACCCATGTTCCTCACTTGCCACTTTCCTGCCCCTGCAGACCTGTCACTCACTGCACTGGGCCAATTTTCATGGTGATATGTCAAAGAAAATCCAATCACTCAACATGAGATGTGATGAATGCAGGATTATTGTATCAGGTTCTTCTATTATTGAAGCTGACAGAGGCAAGCAAGGGCTGTGAGCTGGGGGGCTCCGGCCAACATGTTTGCCCTTTGCCTGGGCTCTCTCTGCGGAGGCAGTGCTGAGGGGGAGGGCAGCTCCACAGAGTTCAGGATTCTCCCTTGCTTCGTATGAGAGACCAAGCCCAATCCATCGTGCCATGCCAGTGTGGACAAGCAGCCGCCAAACTGGTGTAATGAGCCTCAGGATGAGATTTCTACCCAACTCTGACTGCCACTTACTTAGGAAAGCTGGTGACAGCAAGCTGGGCTAGATGAAACACCAAGGGTGGGAAAACAGATTCTTCACCAAGGAGAAGTTTCAGCGTTGGTGAGAACAGATGCTTCACACCCATGGGAAGGGATGGAGGGTGTCCTTGCTCTTGCTGAGCTAGAGAGCGCAGCTCCATGGTCCCGTTCTCTGGTGTGGTTGTTTGCTAACCTTTCACTGTCTTCCTGGGTCACCATGGGGAAGCCCAACACCAGAGTCACTCAGGAGGACACTTTCTGAAGGTGTGTCCAAGTCAGCCATGCTCCAGAGCTCTGTGAGCCCAGAGGTTCCCTGCAGCACTCCCCAGCATGGCCAGAGCCTGTGTCTCTGGCAAATCAGGCAGCAGGGATGTCTTGCAGAAACATATGAGCAGCAGCACAGGCTCCGGCCAGGCTTGTGGCTGCCCAGGAGTCTGTACGTAGCCCTCAGCAGCATGAAATTCCCCTGGGCATCATTCCTGGTCTTCACACTCCCCCTCTCGCCTTGGCTGCCTCTTGCAAGGGGTTGCGCAGGAGAGGAGCACATGTTGGATTGAACCCGTGTTGGTGAGGTGTATGAGCAGTGTAAATCCAACTGTTCCCACTCTCTCTTGAGCAGCCAGCAGTAACTCTGGGAACCAGCAGCCCCAGGTCCTCGTAGCTACCTAAGAGCACTTCTTTACCACTGCCTGCCTGGCCCACGGCTCTCCCTCCATGAGCCATGATCTAGGTGGGATATCATCTCTGCCTAGAGAGATCTCAACCCCTAAATTTCAGGACATTAGCTGCAGACTGTTACCTGTCACCTACCAGGTGAACACTTATATCCCCTGTGGAAGTGGTGGTACTGGCCACTGAAGGGGAAAAGCAGGGCTCCATGAAGCATCCCAGCTCTCACGGCGGGTTCAGCACTGGTTTTCTGCTGCTGCTTGCTAATACATGACTGCAAATTGCCTTTCCCACTAACAGTCCAGTCCGTATGCTGGCTCCTGCTGCAAACAAACACTGACGTGAGCGGCCAGGAGCAAAATCCATCTCGTGCACCCAGCAGATGCTTGCGGCTGGTTTGTTTAGGTGTGCGCCCAGCTCCTCGGAGGGTGCCCGCAGGCAGGCAGCCAGCGCGCTGCTCCGAGACCTCCAGCAGAGCTGGGAACCAAGCCACAGTGCCAGAGCCCTTTGATTCCCCCACCCACCTCCGTGATTTTACAGCTTCACCGAGCAGTTTGAGAGAGAATTACAGCATCTAGAGGGAAATTTGACCACTAAAGCCCTCCAAGGAAAAAGAGCTTTGAAGCAAGCAAGATTTGGAGCCTTAAACCTTGACAGAATGTCTGTATTAAGCCCTTCCCAGCTGCCTCGCTCGAGATGAAATTTCTAGCACAATCATTTAACTTCTCCGTATCATGTCTGGTGCTAGGAACAGGGGATGGGTGTCAGGGCCCTGGGGTTTTAACTCCTTCTCTTGTGTCACTGACTCACTGCAGGGGTTGGAGAAGTCACTCACCGTATCTGTGCCCCCTTCCTCTGTAACTGTGATTTACAAGGAAAGATTAAAAAGCTAAATCTGAGTATTGTGGCAAAGCTATGGCCAAGATGGGGACACAAGAACAGCCCACAGATATGCGAAGGAGGGGAAATCGTGTAGGATGAACATTGGCTGGCCATGCTCCCTGCCAGTTTGGGGTGATGAATACCAGAGCCACTCCAAAAAAAATCTCTGCCAGGTTTTATTCCATAAAACAAATTACCCCATGAACAAACAAAGCCCCTCACTCCCCTTGGGCCAAACAGCTGTGCCCTCCCATTAGTCTGGGGGAAAACACTGTGTTAAGTAGGAGTGGAGAGGGATGTGGTCGCGGAGGGAAGCCGGACAGACTGGCAGACCCCGGCAGACCCTTGCCAGACCTCTTTCCCTCTCCATCCCCAGTGCGCCGACGGGCAGTCCTGCTGGAAGGGGCCCCTTTCCCCACCATGTAGCTGATGTCTCGCCCAAGAGGACCCAAAGCTCAATTGCAATCCCAGGTGTGACTGTAACATGCACAGAAATAAATCAGTAGCTCACATTTCTGTAAGCTTATTCTGCTTGTGGACCACTGGAATCTTTCAGTGAAGGCCAGAAGCTGCGGATATCATTATTTCTGTTCACTATTCACACGCTTCTCACATTTAAGCCTTTCATCCCCAGCTCCGTCCCACCTTTATCTCTGCCAGCTAAAAGCCACTAGATAATTTTACCTCTAACTTTCCCAGGAGCAAATGTGGACCCACCAAAAGCTTCTAGGAAGCTCAGCTCTAATAGTAGCATCTTTGTGTTAGGGATCCTCCAGCAATAACATAAAAAACGGCTAGCAGAGTTAAGGGGGGAAATCGCAGCAAGGCCTGGTATCACTCATTGCTTTCGGGTTACAGTTCCCAAGTGATAACAGCTATTAGCAACACTTTGACGGCTTCCCTACCGTGGAGGGGAGGGCAGGAGACAGAAAACATGTCAAGCCATCACCTCCATGTTAAGTGATAAGTACCTATTTAGAAGGCAGAGTTAAAGCTGAATGCATCAAGCAGGGAACACTTTGTGCCAAAATAAATAAAAAAAAAAAAAATAAAAAAAGGCCATATAGATACATAAAAAGCGGGGTTAGGGTATTTGTTCTGCTGACAGCAGCTGTGACGGATTGTTTAAGAAAAATAGACTCCCTGTGTTTTTCCAGGGCTATCAGAAAGCAGGAGTCCAGCACTTTAATACTCTCAAATGACTGGCCTTGAGAGGCAGCAGAATGTCAGCGGCACCGGCTGGGCTCTCCCGGCGCTGACACCTGCCCCGGCTGCCGGCGAGAGGCAGCGCTGAGGGCCGGGGGGCAGCGCATCCAGGCAATTTCCATCCATTTCCTCGGGGCCCACGGCTTCACCCTGACACCCTCACGCTGCCCCGGGGGGGCCAGGAGCCGGCAGCGTGTTGGCACGCGTGCCCTTGCCCGCGTCCGTCGCCTCGGAGCTGCCCACGGCTCCTCCGCCCGAGCAGGGAGCAGCAGGTCCCGAGAGCAGTGGGCTGGGATCACCGCGGCGGGCACACCGGCCGCATGATGCGCAGCCCGTTCGTGCCGAGACTGCCCCTCTGCTTATATACGTAAACTATATGTTGTTCCTAACGGCAGTGAGGCCGACAGAACATTTGCAGGCGCCGCGGCCCATCCCTGCAGCATCGCGGAGGGCGTCGGGAGCTACCAGGGTGCGACCCCGCGGCGTGAGCAAGGCTTACTTGGCCTCTGCTTCCTGGGGTGCCACATCCCCGGGGGGAGCCCGGATCCACGGACACAGGCGGGTAAAGCCGTACATCCAGATGTGTCCCTTCCCCGTGGCATGGCACAGCTGGGCTCCAAGGGGTAGGAAGGAACCGCCGAGCAGGGCCATGGCTGCCCAGCACGGCAGGAGGGGCAGGAGGAAGGAGGGAGTACAGGGCTTGGACAAGATTGATGGCCTCGTTGCCATTAAGAAAAAAATTAGCCGGTGGCGGCTATCATATTAAAGGGTGAAGAAGCCGTGAATTATTTTCTTAAAGATCTTATCACTTACAATGATAATTTTACCTTCCAAAAGGCCACTTTTAATGAGGCAAGCCAGGCAAAAAGTCATGATTTAATGCCAGATTTTTTTTTCCAAACACATTTTACTGCTTTTTTGTCCATGTTTAAAAAGCGCTGGTGACCTTTTTTTATTTAGCTTGCCCCAGGTGTAATGCTCAGGCTGATCCTCTCAGGGTTTATAACCTCCGCAGAGAGTGCCTTTACCCAATGGAGAGATGATTTAAAGGCAAGGGAGAAATATGAGGCTGCACGGCCACTTGCACAAGGCCCTTGCTCCATCTTTGACGCTGGGAGTGTGGTTTGCCAGGGGAGCAGGGACCGGGGAGGGAGGAAGGTGCTCTCGCCCCGATAGCCCCACTCAGATGCACCTTGAAGGGGAGTTGGGCTGAACTAGCAACCAGGCGAGTAGGAGCTAGCTGGTGGCCCCTCCCCAGGGGGAAAAGGGACATCTCAGCATCAAGGCTTGTTCCTGTCTGCACGCAGAGCACCCAGGGCCACGTTTTTGGGGTGGGATGCCAGAATGTGGGTCTTTCTTGCAGGCTGGGCATGCACAAAGGAGGGCAGGTGTAAAACTGCCTTTTCCCTCCGCAGCCATCTTCCCAGGTGCCAGTCGAGAAAGGGATGGGGATCGTACTGCTGCCCCTTCCCCGCTTGCCAGTACCCAGGTGGGAGTGGGCAGTGTGGGTGCAGAGGGCAGCAAATCCTCAGCTTGCCATGCTGTGGCCATGCATCCTCACTGCTTAGCCATTGGGTAATGGCCCCAACACAACGATTTGGGAAAAAAAGAGGCCAAAATTGGGATGTCAGCGAGGCTGGCCTAATGCAGAAATGAAAGTCACCCTGATGGCAAGTGCCTTTCCTAATCCCTTAGCTCCTGAGCCTGCACCCCTGCCTGCTCCCACAGCTGCCTGAAAGGCAAAGTGTGGCATGGCGCACAGAAATGAGAAAAACAAATGAAGTCAAGTTTCCTAAGAGTGAAGGGGAAGTGTGACTTGGCATCTCTAACGCTGTGTTTAACATGCCGGCGAGGTATTTAGAATTGAAGTGCTTGCACACAATTTAAAAATAGACAGTTTATTAATCTAAACTGCAAGTGTATGTAGAAGAGGCCTCAAGATTGACATCTTTGGGATTAGTTTAGCCCTTCGTTTTTCCAGAGGTCATCGCCATGGTGCTCAGGAGGTTTGTGGAATAAATGGGGCCAGCATTCTTCCTGGGACCACACGCTAAAAACTAATACATAACGTTTAATTTACTGTCTCCATAGCTAGCCCAACCATTTTTCACATAATAATATTGGATTAGAGCTACCAGAAGCTGAGGGGGGAGCTGGAGGCGGGGAGGGTTTGTCTGTCTGTCGCCAAGGAATGGCGAGATGGGTATTTCTCCCCTTCTCCAGAATACATTGGAAGACAAAACAGATTTAACCCTCTGAGCTCCAGGGTGCTTGACTCATTAGAGGAGGGGAAGGGCATTAACACAGCTGAAATCAGGGCTGTTGTTCTGGGTCACACCACACCTGAAAGCTTTGAGCCCCATTCCTCTGTTTTATAGGACATGTGCAATCTTGCTTCTTCAAAAATGGTTCTCATTCTCCATTTAGAAAACAAAGAAACCAAACAGCAGGAGGAGCTTGGGGTCTGCACTCTGCAGATATTCTCCTGGTGGCTTCGCATAGTTATCTGAGGGCTTCTCCAGAAATAAATGAGCTGCTTACCAAAAGCCATCATCAGTAGGGTTCAGCCAACATGTGAGGCCGGAGAGCCCCCCCTGCTCTGCCCGTCTCTCCCCTGGGAAGCGGAGGCTGGTCTCTTGGGGCAGCCCTCACTGGGTGCCCCCATCCCCGTGGGCTCCCACCGGCCCTCCCAGCACCTGGCATCCCGGCTGGGCTGAGCCAAGCAGCGTGCCAGCTCCAAGATGTGGTCAGCACAGCCCCCGGCATCGGTGGAGGAGCCGTGCCTGGGGAGATAACTGAGCACCCCAGCAAGTAACTCCCTCATGACCCCTTTCAAGATGTCACATCTCTGCACGGCCAGTAGAGCCATGCTTTAGGGCAGAGACTTGTGGTGCTGGCAGGGATGTGGCTCTTGCTCTCGCGGCAAGGCTGACAGCTCATGCCCGTGGGGCTGAACCCAGCATCCCAAATGCTCCTCCGCCGCCTCCATCCCAAGCCTGCCCTCCCTCCATGCCCATGCCAACCGCGCTGCCATGCTTTTCTCTCCGGGAGATCTGTCTGAGCCCGGGGGGAACACATCCTGCTGACTGAACCAATTTGTAGGCTGAGTAATTTTTCCACTTGCTCATATCTTTCCAAAAAATGCACATTTTTTCACGTTTCATTTCAGCCCAGAGGCAAATGTTTCTGGAATACTTGCCTTTCTCCAAGGTATTATGCTTTTTAATAATGTTGTCACCACACTTGACCTGTCCAATTCAGATGATATCTACACTTCCCTTCGCAAACATACACATCTCCAAGCAGTCATTTATTGTCGAATCTTGCCAGCTGATTCTCAGAAACAAACATCTGGAGAGCTGCATTTCCAGTGTACATTTTTTTACAATGCATTGGGCTATATTTAGCCTAGCTTAGCTAATTTATATTTTTAATTAGAATTTTAAATTGCATTTTTCCCTCAAACTCTTCTAATAATAAAGTTCACTGGCAACTCCGTGTACATTTTTTTTAGATACTGTCAAACTCCTGCAGTAATTTTCCCGCTAGAGTTCACTGTGTGTAGAATTTAGACTTACCTACTATTGACTTGAAGTTTATCAGTGATTTCTTAGGTCTCAAATATCACTGATCTTTTTAACCTTCTAAAAGGCCCTTTTTTTCTGTGCTACTTATTAAAATAAATAGCATCATTACAGAAGGAAGAGGTAGTTGTGCTGCAAAGGTGCTGAGAGCTTTAGTGCGGTTTACAAAGCTATTGAGAGATTTAGTGGCTCTTAGAGCGATGGGTGAGGGCACGTAAGCACTGCTCCACATCAGCACGTTTTCGCCTCTTACCGTGTGAATTTCTGGTGTGGACCTCATGCATCATTTCCAGCAGGGATTGGTTCTGCCCCCAGCCACCAGACCTGGGGACAAAATGACCATCCCTTTGTTACCTGATGCATTTGCCCTTTGCTAGAGCCTGCAGCCCGGTCCCCTCATGGGGCAGGGCCCCACAGGAAGCGCAGAGCCAGCCCCACAGCCCATCAGTCCAGCCCAGCACAGCCCCACATCCCGGCAGACGTTCTCCGTGGCTTTGAGGACAGCTTAGCGAAGGGCAGAGAGCTCGGCAACGCTCACAGCATGAATTTCTCCTCTCTCTTGCAGTCAATTTTGTTGTCGGCCTCAATCAAGCGGGAAGGAGATTCTCCGACAGCATCACCCCACTCCTCAGATGACATCCATCACTCGGACAGATACCAGGTAAGCAGGCGGATGCCGTCGCTGGTCTCAGCCTTAAGCAGGGAGCCAGCTCGCCCCAGTGCCTGCAGCTCTGTGTGTGAGAGCCCGGCTCTCAGCTGTGCACCTCTGCCCCAGCTCACCCACCTGCAGCAGGGGGACGTGAGCACTTGGTCCCTCACACAGCTACGAAGGTGTGCTTTTGTCTGCAGCGTCCTCCCAGCTCTGACTTTAAACCACAGCCATGCAAAACTGCTTTAAATCTTTGTAGATGTTTCTGTTGCATTATATTCATCATTTTGGTTGTTGCCATGACTATGTTTGCCATTACTTACCCTGCACCACCAGGAAACTTTCAGAGAAGTGACTTTTTTTGTAGAACAGTGAATGTTGTCAGCCAGCAGCTGGCCAAAATTCTTCATTTCACTGGTGTGCCACTGCCCAGCAAACTGACTCGCGACTCTCACCCAAAACAGAAATGGTTTTGGACCATCCATAGCCATGCTAATATGTTTTATAAAACACCCTCTGCCCAGAGGAGCAGCAGGTCTTGACTTGTGGAGCAGTGAGTAAGAGTTGAGGAAGATGGAGCAAGAAAAAAAGAGAAAGGCAGCAGCACAAGTACAGCTTTGTTTGTTGTAAGTCTGTCCTTATTTTTGGGGCAGGCAGGCACACTTGACTCTGACTCAACACACATTCAAACTGTTTGGCTACAAGCCTGCGCTCAGCCAAGTAAGCTCTGAAAAGCAGCAGATAAATTAATGGTGGTCTTTAGCGCAGACCCAAGCGTGTCCGTACCCTCTGTGTGGACCTATCACCCTGTATCCTGCAGTGCTCTGCCACGATACCCTGTGCCCAGGGTCGGGCAGACGCTTCCTGCATCAGCCATCTCGCGTGTGCCAGGTCTGCGTTTGGATCTGCATGGGGAGAGGCTGATGACCAGTGCTGGGTGTCTAACCAAGGAGCTTCAGTTAAAGTGTGAGTTAAAGATAGGTCCTGTTAGTAGCAGATCCGTACATTTGTTGCCCATTATTCTTTTCTGTGTCCTATTTATCGGTTATATTATCAAATACAGACCTCCATTGTTTGCTACATATTCCCATGTAGCCTTCAGTTATAACCTGATGTGACATCACAAGTCACTTTAGCCTTGTATGAACAATGAGACCTCATGCGAAGTAAGAGAAGCAAAACCCTGCAGAAGATACAGAAAACCCTGATACAGGTAATCCCACTCCTTTCTGCCAGTTAAGGCTAATAAATAAATCATGTTCCTTCCAAAAGGGCATGGAAGAGACTTTTGCTGTGGGCCCCTTTGTTGCAGAACACCCCTCCCTTCCCACTTGAGATTTCAGTCTCTGTGACATTGGTGGTCCCCTGCAGTCCTCTGTCCCTATAAATTTTTATTATGTCATACTTGAGGACAAATATTCTCAGCAGAAGCCCCCTCTGTGGGCCGAGTCTAGCTAGTCTCTAACGTATTTTAAGTTTGTGAGTGTATTTTATGGAGGGTTGCAGCCCTTAATGCAAATGTGTAATGGGAGTTGTAAGTCTGCACTGCAGCGGGAACAGACCTCTGGGGCCTGATTTTCATTTATGCTTGTGCTGGCTGCGTTATGCTGCTCCACCAGTGTAAGGGGATCTCAGAGTGGGTGCCAGGGTTGTGTAAAGCCTCAGTGTATCTTTAATAAAGCCACAATATGAATGAGAATTCAGCCTTCCTGGCTTACCAAGGGAAATGCTCAGGAAGCAGAGCAGAAGACTCTCATGGTGGTGTCTATAAGGGCTGCAAAATTTAGCATTTTTAAAAAAAAATTGTGTTATCTGTGATCTAACCGTGAATATGCAGTGTATTAGTAACATGCTAGAACACGAGTTATTGGCATGTAGGTTTTCAGAATTCCTGTGGCTCGGCTTTCTTAGGCTTCATGCTGATTTGCCATGGGGATATTTAGGGAAGAAGGAGATTTATGAATAGGAGTGCTACAGGAATACGGGCTTGCACAGCGCCTGGACTGTGTGCTTTGCTCCCTGAGAGGGAGCTGCAGTGGAGGCGGTGGGGTGGCTCTGAGACGTGGGGAGGGGGGATCCCCTTGCCTCCCCTGTGCCAAGCCTGGTTGCTGGAGCTTGGTACGTGGACACTGATCGGACCAAGATGGTGGCAGCTGGTGTTGTGCAGGACCTTGTGATTTGGTCAGTGGTGGGTGCTCCTCTTAGATACACTGTGTTCTGTCAGCCAGGGCTTTTCCTGTGCTCTGAGTAAAAATAAAGCCATTTTAGTTAGATTTAGACACAACCCTGAATCCCCAGTGGAAAAATCAACAGCAAATTATAAGTCATTCACCATACTGCAAAGATAACATTTTAGGCTCGGAGGGAGACCACCTTGCGTGAGTCAGCTGAGCCCACGGAATATTTGTGACTGAATAACATGTGGAGTAAGTATAACTGAAATCCTTGTCCAGGAAAGGTTTACCTCCCTCCACCTGAGCTCAGCAGTGACCATGCCTCCTGAAAGACAGCTTAATTAATTAGAAGGGTAAAACCAACAATCGGCAGCTTTGATTTTGTAAATAAGCACATGTATGAAAATGCAGCTGCAGCGTGCAGACAGAGCTGGGATGTACGACACAGGTCAGCGCCGCGCAAAGCTTACCAGCCAGCACCTGAACTTCCTAACTGCCCATCATCTTTTGATATGGCAAAACATACCAGGGTTTTCTTTGTTTTCCCTCTGAAGAAGGAGCAGCAGGTTGTCAGGTGCCAGAGCGGGGACCCAACACGTAGGTTTGATTCCGAGAAACAAAGTCCCAGGAGTCTGCAGAGGGAAAGACAAATGGGAGTTGTCTATGTAGGAGCCAGTGCTGCCCAATGTCTAGCCCCTACCGCTGCCTTACCCGCAGGCCGGCCCACTGGGGCCCCTATCGCCACGGTGGGGCAGACATGGGGAATAAACCCAGGTCCGGTTGCCCAGGTTTGCTGAAGGGCAGAAGGGAACAGAGCAGGGAAAGGGCGGCGGCAGGAGGCAGCGCTGGGGGCTGCGCGGCGGGGCTGGGGCTGGGCATGGGCGGCAAGGACCCCCACTGGCCATGTGCCTTCGGGTCCCGGTGCCCCTTGGGCCCTGATTGGGCAGGTGCCCTCGGGCCCCTATGGCCCCCCATCTCCGATTGGACAAGGAAAGTTGGAGAGTGGTTGGCCCCTGGCGCCTGATTGGCCAGCACCTTTGGGTACTAGTTGGACCCAGGGCTCTGATTGGCCAGTGGTGTTGGGCCTAAGGGATGGCTCAGTCCCTATTGGGCAAGGAAGCCTGCTTCCAGTGGCTCCTGGGCTCTGATTGGCCATCTGTCCCTGGGTGCCAGTTGCCTCTAGGCCCTGATTGGCCACGTGCCCTCGGACGCCAGCAGCTTCTGATTTCTGATTGGCCAGGCACTCGGGCCGCCGCTACCCCTGATCCCTGATTGGTCAGGAGCCCCTGGGTGCCAGACGTCCTGGGGCCCTGATTGGCCAGGGATCTCCGGGCCCTGCTGCCGCCTGTCGGTTGCCATGGGAACTTCCTCCTCCCGCGCTTCTCCCCGCCAGTTTCCTGGCGAACTTTCACCCTCTCGGCGGCGGGTCACATGACCGGGGCCAACATGGCGGCGGCCGCTGGGGGCTGATCGGCGGCGCCTGCCGGGCCGCGCCGTATCCACCCGCATCCCGGGCCGCGCGGGGGGGTCCGCCCCGGGGCCCGCCGCCCCGCTGCCCCGCCGGCCGCCCGCGGCTATGCAGAGCGGCAGGAGGGGGCCCGGCGGCGGGGGCCGGGAAGAGGTGGGTGCGTTGTCCCGGTGATGCGCGGGACGGTGTGAGGAGGGGGGGGGGGGGGGGCTGGTTCGGGCCTTGTTTACCGGCGGGGGGTGAGGTGTTTCCATCCGGCGCCCGCGGGCTCTGACACCTCTCCGCTCTTGTCTTCCCTCTGCAGACCTTCCTGCGGGTGCGAGCGAACCGGCAGACCCGGCTGAACGGTGAGTGCGGCGCCCCGGGCTGCCCCCGCCCCGCCGGGCCTCCTCCCGCGCCTCCTCCTTCCCGGAAAACTTCCCAGAGTTGAGCCGAGTCGTGTAAACCCACCCCCCCGCCTCCTTCCCCTCCTCCCGCAGGCCGGGCACCGCGACGTGCCGCCCCCCCGGGCCTCGGCGTGCGGTCGGGCTGGGCTGAGCCCCCCGCGCTCGGCCCCGGCGGGAGGCAGCTCCCGCCGCTGGGATCCCGCCAGCGGGTTTAGAAGCAGGCCCTGAACCCGGTGTTTTTCGGTTCTGGGGCCAGGCTGCTGTGCTCTCACGGCTCACATGGCAGGATCTTGCAGTAAACTTTTAAGCCAGCAGTCTGAGCGTCCGTGAATCTGACGTCATGTTTTGTGTTGTGGTTTGGTGGTTTTGTTTGGGTTTTTTTTTTTTTTTTTCTTCCTCTCAAACCCATAGATGCTGGTGCATTATTCTTTTATTCTTGTGTTGATGGGTGTACCTAACAACGAGTAAACAAGTATTTCCAGTGAAAAGTGTCTTGGTATTTAAAAAACAAATCAGAGGTCACTTTATTTCAGAAAGTCCTATCTCTGTGTTTGTAAACCAGAAGAAAGCTGCAACTATACTTTTTTTTTTTTTTTTTTTTTTTTGCTTAAGCTGAGGAAGTTGAAACTCTTTTCCCAAAGTTCAGAGAAGTCAGAACTCACCATTTAAATAACAACAATATTGTGTTATCTGATTTTTTTATTGCTTTTAGCTGCTCTAGTATGTACCATTTAGTCAAAATTTGGTTGTTCCGGCTATTGGGAGGCTTGTTAATTTTGAGCTTCCTGCTGTGATAGTTTGAGATAACACCAGTAACATTCTGCTGATGCAGTTTATTTAGAAGAAAATAGAGATACTTCAGCAGAATAGCAAAAGGCTTTAGAGTGTACTGATAGCAAAACAGTTTGCTTGAATTTGAAGTATTACATCTTTAGCATAGTCTTAAGCAAATAGAAGTGCTGTTAAGCTACTGACCTGGTATCTTTCATAAGTTATAACTGAATTCAGAACTAGCTTGCAGATTTTTAAATATCAACCCAGAGGGCCAAAAACCTGTGAACTCTTGAAAGCCTGTTGAGTCATACAACAAAGAGCTGAGTTGCTTTGCATCAGCCTCAGGTAACTGCTGGCAGGTATGCTCACAACTGCTCTCCAAGATGAGTGCAGGGAGCTGCTGGGCTGGCGGGCAGCCCCCTTTCCTGAAACAGGGACTTCAACACCGAGGTGTTGCTCTGCAGTGACTTCCTTGTGTGACAGAGGTCTCCAGAGTCAGTAATGTCAAACTATCGGTTTTGGATGGCTGGGGCTAGGTTCCTACCTTCTACCTTTTTTCAGGCTAATGTTCGGTTACCTTATTTTAATTTAAAAAACGAAAAAAAAAAAAGTCTGAGCCAGGTTTGTGAGGTTGTTCTTGCTGTTGAGTCCTTTAGTATGAATGAAAGCTCCTGATGACAGCATGCTCTGCTAAACTGGCTCATTAGTGCTTTTTATTTTTGCCATTGGCCTGAAGTAGGGCTGCACCACAGTCCGTGTAGACTGCGATCTAGGAACTCCTCTTGGGCCCTGTTCTTGGATGTTTTTGTGAACCTATACTTATCGTCCAGAGGGAGGCTGCCAGTTTTGTACAGCATTTGCACTGTTTTTGCTGAACCCTTTACTCGTATATACCTTTTGGGCTACAGTGAGCAAAACAGCCATGTACCAGGTGAGGGTATTTGGTTAATTTATATAATGCCCTTATAATGCTGGTATTTTCTGTACACCCTAACAGTACTTGGTCCAGACATTAGGGAGCTGCCTGCAGAAATATTAGCTGAAGTGCTTTGCCTTTGGGCCACAAAGAAGGTCAGACTAGATCAGAACTGGTTCCTTCTGACCTTAGCTATTTATGACTGATTACTACTGTTCCCAGAACATCACCTGAACCAGTGGTGCCTGGTTCACTCCTATGCTGTCAGATTGGTGTCCAGGTGGACTGCTGGGTAGGTTCTACTGCTCCTTTCTATGCATGTGACTTTATGTTTGTAACCACTGAACTCAACCTGCTTTCTTGTTCCCTCCTCCGCGTTAGTTTGCACTAAAATAACTTTGTGGTATTCATACGCTTTGCCACATTATTGTTAAACAGTTATTTAAGCAGCATTGCTTCAGATAAAGAACACTTGAGTGCTTTGGGGAAGAAAAAATGCTTATTTGTCTTGTGTTTTAATGAGCTTCTAATCAGTCACACAACTTTATAGCTTTCTCTATGAGAACTGTTTCCTTATCCCCATTAATTTACATTGACAGAAGTAATGTCAGACTTGTCCAAAGATACCCGGCTTTTTGTTTCATATTTTCATTGACACAGTAAAGAAACTTAAGATACAGAAAATGTAGTCTATCTGTTGAAGAAAAATCTATTTCATTTGTTTTTATTATGTTTTAAGTGTACTTTTCAGTATGCTTGTAATTAGTTTATCTTGATATCTCTGTCAAGCTTACCAGCTGAATTCCAGAATCTCTTCTGGTAACTCCTGCCATAGAAAGGGGCCCATGGCGTTTGCTCTTTTCCTGCATAGTCCTTGACTCAAATCTCAGCTGCCCAGGCTTTTTGTGCCTGAGTCCTGTCAGAACTCCTCAATGTGTTCCATCCTGTTGTGGTCACTTGGGAAACCACAAGAGCTAAGGAAAGAGAAGGTAGAGAAGGAGATGTCTTCTGTGAGCTGCTGCTGGCCTGCAGCATATTAGGTCCTGATAGTTACATGGTTCACAGGTACCCGACGGTCCAGAATTTTAATTCAGTAAGTCAAACCTTTGACTTAAATTGAACTGTAAGTAAGGTGAATGCATTTGCAAGCTCTGGAGCAGGAGATTAATGCTCTGTCTGTTGGACTCTCACTTGAGTGTATCTGAACTTGCTTGTCAGCCTCAGTGAGTTAATCCCGTACCTCTCACCTGTGCTAAACTCACTTTGCAGAGGTTGTGTCCTTGTGAACCCAGGAGTATGAGGTGCTGATTCTTGGTGAACCCAGGAGATAAAGAAGGCATTTCTTTAATTTGCCTTATTGTCAGTGTTGCCAAACTGGAAACTTTAAGCCACCCTGTAAACTGATGCTTATGGAGTTTAGCAGCTTAGATAGTCATTCAAAATTAGAGGCATGAAGTTATGGGTTAGTATATCAGACATGGATTCAGCAGGTTAAGTATGTGCCAACCTCAGAGAATAATGTCAGATTGAAGGTTGCTGAAAATCATCTGTGTGGAAGTTTGGCCATGCAAATGTGAAAGCCCCACCGAGACCCTTCTGTGAATTTGGCCCTTAATGTTCTCTCTGTCAGATGAAGAACAAATTGTACATAAGGTCTGAAACAGATTCATTCTTGACCATCTGTTTTCTTGCTTTAGTTTGGCTTTCTGTGCTCTGACGTTGCTGCCTTTGTTCCCTTAGATCAGATGCTCTTGGATAAGTTGATCATCCACAGAAGCTTTCTGTGATAGATCTAGCAAAAATAGGTATATGTGCTCCTGAAGACTCCTCTAGTAGATTTGCAGAGAGCAGGTGCTAACTCTTGTGCTTGGATATTTGATTTAAATTTAGGGGTGTTTGCAAAGTTGGCGTTCTCAGTAGAGTTGTAAAATAAGTTCTTGCAAAGCTCCTTTTGCACCTGCCTTAGAAGCTGATTCCTGTTTTGCTGGTGACCATAAGCTGCCTCTCTGGGCAGACCCCCATGGAGGTGGTCACCAGGCAGTTTGTTGTTCAACCAGGACCAGCATGTCCTGTGCTTTTGTAGCTGATGGGTGGGGGAGGAATAAAGCTAGATGATTTTCACTGGAAAGGAGACAAAAATGTTTCCACTTAATTTGATTGGCCTGCCATTGCAGGAGCTGCTAATGATGTCTGCATGGGACTCAGGGGACCATTCAAACTGGTGGAGGGAATCATAAGAGATATTGCTAGTAACTTAATCATCTCCTTTGGTGTTGTGGTAGAGGTTTGTATAGTGTCCACTGCTAGATGCTATGTAAGAGCACTTCTGAGGTAATTAGTGCCCTGTCCTGAAGGTGAATTTTTGCTCGGGGAGGAGAGTACCGATGAAAACTAAAATCCATTAGCTTTTCTCTCAGGAAGCTCTGCTGGGCTAGAGAATAACATGATCTTTAGGTATTAATAAGGTTTAGCCTTGATGGGGAGAGCCCATTGTAAGAAAATACCCATGGTCTCTTCCGCCCATAAGGCAGCAGTGGTGGCTGGCTCCTCTCCACACCCGTGGGAGGGCAGGGGTCACTGTACCCTCAGCAGTAGAGGCTTTGTCAAGTGCAATTTGGCTTCTCCTCTAGTGCAAGCAGCTTCTCACATTGTGTAGTCCCCAAAGACCCTGTATTAGGAAGGGGAAGAACAGCTCCCTTACCCAGCACAGCTCCTAAGTCAAATCAGAGACTGTAACTGAGACCCTGGCCCCTGCAGAGGGTCCCAGTTCAGGCTTAACCTCCATGTGCTACTTTTCTGATTCGTATGCTGTGGTGACTTAAACTCCCTGGGTGTCTGATGGTTTGGGGTAACCTGAGGGAGAACGTGCACATGCATCAGGAGCAGTGGGTAGGCGAATGTACGTCTGCTAAGGGTGAGGCCTCAAGGGTGCTGGAAGCCCTCTGATGGCCTAATAATAACTATTAATGCTAATAAAAATTAGTGGACTCCTCACCTCCTGGCAGAAGTCTGGAAAATAGCTATGGAGTCTTTATTCAGTCAGAGATAAGAATGGGTCAGCCTTGTGCAAAATCCTTCCCTGAGCTGTGTCCTCTTCTTGCATCCAGTCCTCCACTGGCTGCATTTTTATTTTCCTGAATTATGAGAGGGAATGGCTTTTCTTTTTTTCTCCCTCTCCCATGCTCCTGCGACAGGAGGGAGGGGGAGAGGGATTAGTGAGCTAATTAGAAATGATCGCATCTATCAACACTAATTAACAATCCTGTGGTCTCACTTGTGTGTTCTTTTGAGCTGCTCCCCTTTGGGACAGCACCACAATCACCCCCTGCCTTTGGGGCCGCTCTGGCCCTTCTGTGCTGATTGGAAGTGATAGCCAGGCTGCGTGTCATGTCAGGTGGGGACAGCGCGGCTCGGGGATGTGCTTTTGAGGCTGTGGCATTCCCTTCCCCTTCCTGCAGTCACCAGGGGCACCCTCGGCCTCCGTGGGCACCACACTGCCGCCGTTAATGACCACAGAATGACAATGGCAGCGGGATTTGGTTTCAACACCTCTTTCTTCCAGTGGCTTTTTCACTCGTGGCACTAGAACTTAAAGGGCTGCTTCTTGGCAGAGCTACATGAGCCAAGGTAGGGGCTGTCTGCTGAGTCTCCCATGGAGCTGGAGCAGAGTGAGGTTGTGTTCCCAGCTCTGCACTAACATTTCAACAGCAGATCAGGTGCTTGTTCTGGCAAAATGGCCCCAAGATTTTATCAGTGCAAGACCTAAAACAAGTTGTCCTCATTTTATCACTATTACAGTGCATGGACTATAGGATGGCAGTAAAAAAGTTAAAAATACTAATGAGCTTGCCAGGCAGACCTGACTTAGCTTAATTGATTGGCCACTGGGAGTCCTACCAGAATAATTAAACTGCTCCTTCCCTATATTTCCCTGTTTGAAACCAGGATGAGGTAAGAGAAGGGTGTGTCATGTCCGATTCCAGCCTCCTCCTCTATATTGTGCTGGCCCCACAGAGCTAGTGATGCAAGGAAAGAGCATCCTAAACTTCTACAAAAGAGCCATACTGGGTGATACAGGTATTCACTAAACCAGACCTTCAGAAGTCTCTTGTGCAGTGAAGTACAAACCAGAAATAGCATGGCTTAACTCGGACTACTTCTGTAACAGGGCTGGATGATGTTGAAGGAGGAGGAGGGATAGCATTTTGGGGTTCAGGGAGGGGACAGAAATGGTGAAGACATGTTGGGAGTCATTGTTTTATTTAAAAGTGGAACACATTTGGGCACAATGAAATTAGCAATAACACTTCATGATGTTTGCTTCTGTATTGACTGGAAGTCAAGTGCTTTATCTTCTGGAGTGGATACTGACAGTATGGGTAAAATAATAGATTTAAGCAGACAAATTTGAAGGGAAACTTAAAAAACCCCACTAGGAATACTGAAGTACATGGAGAGGCAGGTGGGCTATGGAGCTGTCACTGTGGTATACCCAACACAGGAGAGGGTTGTGGAGCTTCAGTAAATAAAATTTAGACAAGCAATGAAAGTGGTGTGCATTTACTTGAGAGTCTCTATTGTTCAAAGTGCCAGGTATCAAAAACACTCTTGTTTTGGTCTCAGGGTGCTGTCTCTTATTCTAGGAATGTCACATTTGCAAAATCCTTTTCATGATGCTGGGAGTGGAGATTTATTTTGCAGGGAGTTTTCCCACAAATCTGTCTCATTCAGTGAGGAAAAGCAATGCCCAGGGAATAATTTGAAGCCTTCTTAATCCTGGAGTATCAGAGAGTGTAAGGGATCAGAATGCTCCCTAGTTCTGGATTGTGGGAAAGTATATCCTAACTTGGAGAGTCCTGAGTCCAGGGAAGCCAACAAGAAAGCCTTGAAAAAGGCCTTTCAGGTCTGTGTTGGTGTGTTCAGCTGAAACTTTATGATTCATTTGGTGATGTGCCTGCACTAAACTGATGCACTTTAGAAAACAGTTGACAGAAACTTTCCTTTACCCTGGTCCTTCTCTTCCTGGCATTCCAGCAGCTTTCTCTGACTTCTTGGCTGCAGGGAGCTGTTGATCGCACAGTATTCAGGCACGAAGGCTTTCAGAGCATGCTGCAGTGCTCACAAAGTCAGTAATGATTTCTGAGTAATGCAGCTTTTTGGTGGTGTCATCTCTCATTATCACATGGACTTTCCTTGGGCTTTTCCTTGTCTCTCATTCAGAATTTTGACCTTCCTTATTAATTAAACAGTGACTTTCCTGCAGCCAGTGATTGAGTTATTTGGTAATACCTGCCTAAAGCCATCATAATAAAGGATAGAAGTTCTTTTTAATGCAAATGATTTGGTTCCAGATGTTTTGATCACATTAAATGATGGCTCAAATTAACCAGAGATTAGATTAAGCAACAGGCTACCTTGTCTGCTTCTTCTAATCATCATGATTCCTAACATGTTTGTTTCCTGCAGTGTGCCCTCAAGAAGGCAGTGTAGCCCCCAGTTTTCCTCTATGTGAAAATAGTGGAATAAAAATAACAGAGAGCCAGAAGCAATCTAGCATGGGTGCTGCATTTTTCACAGCAAAGATCTTTATTTTCTGTAAACATTGCCTGCTACCAAGATGCTGCTCTGGCTTGTTGGTGATGTTCTGGGAAGGAATTAGAGTGTACAGGAGACTTTGTGGTCCTGGAAGTGACACATAGCTTGTCCAAGGCTTTTTGGGTGCTACACCATCCTTCTATGATCTAAGCAAGTTTTTGTGTAGGGAATGGATGTGTTAGTGGATGGGTCTTGGACGTAGAAGGCAAAATCCAGAGCAGGATTCAGTGGCTTGATCACTCAACTTTGAAGACAATTTCAGGCTTCCAACAGAAAGTATTTAACCATTTGAATAACTTACCTGTGGATGTGCAGCAGATACTCCCTCTCGTAGTTACTAAATCATGAGTAGCTGCCTTTCTGAAATCAGGCAGTACTGGGCCACAGTTTGCAGATGTAATCTGGAAAGTGTTAAGTAACAGTCTCTGTGCTGTTTATGGAGGTCAGAATAGGGAGTTGCAATGGGATTTTCTGGTGTGAAATCGTACTGTTTCTGCCAAGGGTTTATTAATTGGAGCTGAGCAAATAGGAAGAAGAATGGATCTACAAACTTGACATGTCTTCCTTATTTTTTTTGTTTTGTTTTGTTCTGTTTTTGTTTTCTTTCCCTGATTTCTCCATGCAGCTCGGATTGGAAAAATGAAACGGAGGAAGCAAGACGAAGGGCAGGTATGTCCCCTCTGCAGCCGACCTCTGTCAGGATCCGAGGAGGAGATGAGTAGGCATGTGGAACAATGCCTTGCAAAGGTAGAGGCGCAGCAGGATCGCCAGCTGCCTTTCCCTTCTCCCTTCTCCCAGCTTTGTCTGCAGTTGACCTAACATGGGGCAAAAACTAACAATCCTGAGCTTGCAGGCAATGCTAACTGTCTCCCTGAGATCTGTAGTCAATTCTCTTTGTCTTGGAAGATGGATTCTTCTGGAGTTGTTGCATTAGTAACTTTTTTATTTCATGCACCCTTTCGTTGTTATTGATGTCTAAGTTGTAGACTGTAAGGGTAGAGCTATTGAAGTTTATGGAGCCTTTTGTAGGACTTAATGCTTCTTGTGTAGCACAGCAGGAAGAGTTCTTTCTGATCTCTGCCTTTGACAACATTAGAATTATTTTTTTGTTGGGTTCTTTTTTAACAGACTGGCATTTGTAAATGTTGCATGAGCATCTTATTCCAGGAAGTACATTTGAGCAGAACTGTTCTCTTGCTGTTCATCCCAAAGACAGCAAGGAAGGAGGAGGAACAAGCCCTAGGGGAGGGAGAGAGTTGTGTCATAGGACTTTCTGTGCTTGTTTCTCAGGAAAAGCCCACAATAGAGATAATAACAAATTCATTCTTGTTGCCTTAAGAGATGCATGGTTTAGAGAGAGGTGTCTCTCGATCAGCGTGCCCCAGAAATATGCTCTAGAGAACATTCCTGCTGGGGGTCAAGGGAATCTGTGGTTTACATGATAGGGGATTTGTGCATGCAAGGCAGGGGAATGCATGTTGAAATGCACACCAGCACTGCTGTAGGAACCAGAGCTTAAACTTCCATGTGTAAAGATAACAAACCTTGCAACTTGTTTTGATCTTAAGTTTGTAAAGTTCTTCCAGCACCCATTTACTTCTAGATGTAAATTGCTGGGAGTGGGGGTGGGAGTAGATGCTGCTGTCTGCTCTGTACTTATAGCTATCCTGGGAACAGTCTAGCTTTCCTTCTCCATCCCACCATGAGTTATTAACCCCAAAGATCTATTTCATGCATCTCAACGCTCTGCCCCTGCTTTACCCTGTGCAGAGAGAAGGTTCATGCATGACTGAGGATGACTCTGTGGACATCGAGAATGAGAACGGCAACCGCTTTGAAGAGTACGAATGGTGTGGGCAGAAGAGGATACGGGCTACTACTCTCCTGGAGGGAGGATTTCGAGGTGCGACAGTGTTTTGGGGGACCTTATAAATTATTCTGCTGTGGAAGTTGATCATTGCCTATCTTTAAAGGGAGGGACCTGGAGATTTGCTGTTTACAAAGGGCAGAACCTTCAGCCTTTGCCAGAATGTAAAGTGATTTCAGCTTTCTGCCTCTCTTGAATGATGAGAGTCAAAATTTGTGCAAATCCTGAACAAAAGTGTGGTGTTATTTCTTGCTCAAGAAATGTGGCTGAAGAGGGAATGGGTAGAATGAGGAGATCATTTGGGGAAAATAGCTTCTTATATGTTACACATAGTAAGAAATACATGGAAATATGTGAAGAGAGGGAAATAGAAATGAAATTGTAAAAATTCCCAGCCTGGAGTGACGAAAGCTGGTGTATCAGCCTCTGGTGATATATTGAAGGTGACAGCTAAGTCGCTTTAGCACCTGCATAAAATATTAAAGGGCCAGTTGTGCATTTATCACTCCATCCCTTTTAAGGTTGATAAATGAGAATCCAGGAACCTGCTCTGCACCTCCAGCACTGCAAGCCCTTAGGGCTCCCAGACAAACACATTTTATTTTTTCTCCTTCTTTAGCTCCTTCCCCAGTGATGGGGAAATCAGTTACTGAGGAGAGAGTGAGTTATGGCAAAATTTGACCTCTCGTGAGCTTTATTGGTGAATGTAATTTTAGCTGGAAACCTGGCCCCTTTCTTACACTCAGCCCTTTGGCCTCGAAGAGGAGGATTTACTAAACTGTTCGTTGGCATGAACCTCTGGCACTAAGGAGAGTCTCGCAAGCAATCCACGTAGTGCATGCCTAATGAGAGGAGGAATGCTGGCTCCCTTCGTTCAATAAAGAGGATGGGATGTGATCTCTTCCTATATCAGCTTGGATTTTAATTTAAAATTTCTCAAGGGGAAAGGCTACTACATAAGGGAGTTGGACTTAAAAGCCAGTCATGTGTTCAGTGACAACCTAGCACTCCTGATCTGCTCTTACCTTCCTCTGAAATTAAATTGTAGCTGGGTTGTAGCAGAGCAGATGATCAGGAGCACAGAGGTAAAGGAGCAGCTTCTTTGGGTTTTAAAAGCTATCCAGTGAAGCTCACACTGTTGCTTCCTGTGTCTGTAGCATTACCTACCTTTACATTTTTTGTGCCCGCATGGAGTATTGCATCTGTACACAATTCAGGTAGAGGTCTGAATAAGACCATGCAGGGCCTTGGACTATGTTTATGTGGTATGGTCACTACAGTCTGTAGCGGGGAAGCATGGGATGTCTGTGTGCCCCCATTGTTGTCACTGCTAGTGCTGATTAGAAAAAAGCTACTGAGTTCATTTCTGCATTTTTTTAATGCATGCATAGTTTCTTCCTTCACCCCCACCGAACACCTGGGCTTGTGTTTTCCTCAATCTTCTGCTTCCTTTGGTGTGAACATTGTGCTGTCTTCACCTGATTAACGTTCCCAGTTGGTTTTGAGTTAATTCACTGAAGTGTGATCTGAACCTTTCGTATTGCTTCAGTCATATGGACACCCTCTTTCAAATGAGGCTTCAGATGGATAAAATGTGTGTAATTGATGTGATTAGACTGTGTAAATGCAAAATGCTTGCTCCTTGTTGTATTTTCTTTCTTAATTTAAGGAATTATCAAGTGCACTAGTTTGCATTAATAGATCAACTGCTTTCGTCCACCAGTAGGTAGATTCTAGCATCAGTCAGGGCTGTAACCTCTGCTAGATGGCTACACACGCGTGGGCAGGTATTTCTGTCTATTTCATACTTAGAAATAGCCGTCAGGAAATATGGGGTCTGTCTGTTCTTGTCTTTGAGACCTTCATGATACCTTCAAGAGTGTCTAATTACGTGAACAGATCCAGCAAAGGACTGGAAGACTAGGAGGAGAGTAGAGCACAAATGGATGCAGTTCTGAAACCCTCCATAATTACCCCGATGGGAAGGCTTTGGATTAGACTCCCTCCCGATGTGGTGTTGGATGGAAGATGCCTGTAGGTCAGCTCGCGAGCACAGGAACCTCTCTGTAGCATTTGTAGCGAGGAACATCTCTGCAGCTTTTGGTGGCAGAGCCACAGCTGAAGAAATTACTCTGCCTGAACAGCTGGCAGGTCCCTGGTGTGTGTGTTTCTCCCTGCTCTTCCTCTGGAGCACACCTCTGCTGGCAGCTGGGCTCAGCAGCTGCCATACTGCTCTAGAGAGGTGTCCTATTCCCTAAACAGGGGAATGTTTTCCCACCAACTTTCTACCTGGTATTTTGGGATGGCCAGATAGTATCTGTAGGGTACCCATGTGCTTTGCGCGAGAAGTTTCTGTAAAATTGGGGAAGCTATAGCAAAGCAGGAATGATCTCCTGTAGCTGGCTGATTGTATTTCTTTTTAAGCAAGTTATGCTTTTTCATGCTCTCTTTTGTGGTTCTCATATTGTCTCTGGCTGCTGGCATTCAGAGGTCTCCGTCAGTCAGGACTGCTTTGTGCACTCTCAGGTACCTTAAGGTGACTGTCTTTTTCCTTTCTCTGCCAGTGTTAGCTCTTGCCTTATTTTAGGTACAGAATTCTTAATTTACAGCCCTGAAGCACAGCACAATGTTTTGGAGGTGATTTCCAACACTTAAAACTGCTTTGTCTGAAGTTGGCAAGGCCCTCGTTAACCCCCGTCACCTGAGGCTTTATGTATGGCTCTGTTCCCTTTGCTGAGAAGTAGCAGCGATGTGGAAATCGAAGGCCTTTTATAACACCAGACAGCCTTTGCCAGGCTACAGGGATGTCACCAGTGTCTAAAGAAATGACATGGGGAAATACATAAAACCAGAAGGGAAAATAGATGTCCGTGTGTCTCATTGATTTCTGTTTTAATGGTATATGGCTTTGAGGAGATGTCACAAATGGGCAAAAGGGGAACAGGACACTGGCCAGTGTGTATTGCATGAGTCGGTCAGACCATTGGGCAGCATTACAGAAGTGACTCAAACTTAACACAGGTCCTGGCTGCTTCTTTTCATCATTTTTGGTTAATGGACAAAGTTCATATCACCTTCAAGGTGAGGAAAACTCTTTGCTAACTATATGAAAGATCCTGCTAGGCTCTCAAGTGAGGTAAGGTTGGTAGATATTTGCGTTTTTCTTCTTGAAAACAGAAAGGTCAGAGAAATGAACAGCCCTGCTCAGATTTTCTGGAAGGTGGTCTAATACTTCGGAGCAATCACAGGCTGAAACTCACTTGTGTGGTTCCTAGGCTGATTCTTTCTTGCTTCCAAAGTATTTGCAGGGAAGACTTGCCCCTCTCACCTGACAGTCTGTCTTAAAAGGTGGAAATTGTCTTCTGTGTTGGTGTTACAGCTGCAAATTCCCAGTCAGGTCTAGTGCAGCAAAGCCAAAGCACACCTTCTTGCCTGCCATGGCTTGGCATATTTGAGGCAGTAGGTGGAAAGAACAGGAGATGTCAGCAAGTAGGAATGTGATGTAACCAAGAAGTGCAGGGATCTGTATGTTTTCTCTTGAGCTGTTGGGTTTGGTGACAGTATTCAGTCGGGAAATACTTGGTACTTCTAGCTGTACTGCCTTCTTAAAGCATCATTTGATATCACTTAATTTGCTTACCCAAAACTGGAAGAATTCAGGGTGTAAATTAGCATTACTGGTAGTTATATAGCATTTGGGAACCGCTGTGTTTCAGCAGAGGTCCCCCTTGAAGTAGGGATTTGTAGGAGGAGAGTTCTTGCTTCTGTTTGGGATAGCTGCAGAAGACTATCCACATGAAATACCAAACGCTGTTTAAATCAAGCTCGTACTTCAGTGAAAAGCTATACATATATAATAATCAATAATCCAACATTTCTCTATCTCAATACAGTGTCACAAGACTAAAATTTCTCTTCAAGTACTCACACATTCAGTAACCGTCTATCCCCACGTTTCTGGATCATCCTTCTCTGAAACTCTTTGTTGCAGGGGATTATTTCATGCCATCTTTGTCTAATGAGTTTCTATGTTTAGGAAGCCAACAAGTCTTCACAAGTGAAAGCATCAAGTGGCTTCCTCTCTGTTGCTTTTTTTTTTTTTTTTTTATAATGCTCAACATATTTGTAGCAATTCTTCTGTTCCTCTCCAGAATGGATGCACGTTACCCTCAGTGTTTACACTATAAGGTTATCCCTTTAAAGAATTCCTGAGGGAAGTTCAAAAGGGTTTTTTTTCTTTGAAAGATTCAGTGTCTCTTTTTGTGTGTATGTCTCTTACTTGAAAGATGGGAAAGGGAGGGGGGGAGTGAAAAAAAAGTGCTTTATCTGAAAAGAATCACATCAGCTTCGCACTGATAGAAGCCGCTGTCATCTCTTAAACGGCTTAGCACAGTCAAAAGGCAAGAGGACTTAAAACAGTGTCTTACACAGGGATCGATGGGTGGAACACATAACTCGTAACTGCAAAAAAAAGAAGCACGGGGGGAGAGATAACGGTAATGATTGCATTGAGGGAAGCTTGAGGGAGGCTTGTTCTTTGTAACACAGCTTCAAAGGTGTCTGGATCGGTGCCTAAGCAAACTGTCCTGTGAAGTCGCTGCCTCTGTAGGTCTAGGGAAGGCGGGGGGGGATGCTTGCACCCTTCTGTTTCTTAGCAGATGGGACAGAGATTAGTAAATGCCAGGTTAGCGGCTCCCTTCTGCTGCTTTGGATTTGAGGAGAGGATTTTGCCACTTGGCCTCTTACTGTCCATTGCGGGAAGGCAGCTTGTCCAGGACAGGGGAAGGAGGCGAGTGGCGGATGGGGTGGTTGGGGAGATCGGGTGGGGGGACGGGATGTCAGTTTATCGATCGCACCTCAGTCAGGAGAGCTGCAGGCGCAGCGCTCTGAGCACGAGCGGCAGCGTGCTTAATGTGATTGAAAGGCAGTTAAAATGGCGGTGACCTTTTCAGGGGGAATTAGATTGCCTGCCAAGAGTGGTTAGAGGGAGTGATAACGCCAGCTTGAGGAAGCTGTCCAGTCTGCTTCAAAGGGAGAGAGACAGAGACAGGGAAAGCAAGCTAGCTGCAGGTACCATTTAAAGCACAAACCACGTGGTCTGATAGAACAGAGATTGCTGTCCTCTTTAGATATGAAAGAATTGAAGAATTGTAGCTAAGTTCCTCCACCTGCCCTGTCCTCTTCTTCACTCCAGCTCCCCCACCAAAAATACTTCCTCTGGGCACAGTAGCAAGCTAGTCACCACTGCTCCTCTGGGTTTCTTTTCCTTCAGCAGATCAGTTGCATTAAAAATAGCACAGAAGAGAGAAAAACTTTGAAAACGTTAAAATGGTAAGCAGGGCATTTCAGGGAAGGATACTTTCTGATAAAGATCAAGATGACAAGGATCTGTCTGATAAATTGCGATACTCTTGAAGAAGGAGAAACACACAGGGATTACTTAACTCTGAAGTTTCTCTTCTTTTCTCCATGCTGCCCTCCTCCCAAGCGAGCAAAGGGCTTGTATCTGTTCATTAATGTCTTATCAAGGGAAAAGAACAGCACGACTTAGCCTATGCGTAGGGGGACTCGGTAAAGCCTTACAAGCTGTAACAAACTACAGCTGTCCTTGGGTGCCCGTTTGCATTGCATCTCATGTCATGTACAATTTGGGCAGCTGCCTGAAAAGTGGGACTATATTAAAATGTCTAAAAGTTTATGGCAGATGGCTGCAGTCCCACTGTCAGCTTTATCTCTGCAGAATCAAGATGTGCTTCAGTTGGAGCAGCAAATGTTGTAGGCCGTCTTTCCTCCAGCATGGGTTAGTCGCCCAAGAAAATGCACTGGGGCAATAGCCATATGCTGCTCCAATTTGTTGTTCTTCCAAATACATGTGACATTAGAAGCATGCTCTCAAGTCTTGAGGTCCTGTCCTCAAAATCTGAGTAGATGCTTTTCAATTCTCTTGCCTCAGCAGCAGGTTTTTGTGAAGACAGTGGTTTTGCTTACGTCTGGTCACTGCCTAACTGAAAGCTCCAAATAGAGGAGGAAAACTCAGTTGTGCTTCTCAGTGCAATTTCATGAACATCAAACTCTACAGCAAAACCCCACAAAGTCTGTGTTTGATATGTATGTGGAAACTGAAGCATAAAGAAGCATCTTCTCTAATGTTATAAAGATAGTAGCAAAGCTGGCGATAGAGTTTAAAAGTCTTGCTCTAGAATCTCACCTCGTAGCCAGCTGTGCTCTCTTTTTCAGATAAAATACAATGAGGCATGCAGGAAAGCTTCAGGAGGCAAGGAGACTTACATTTTTCCATCCCAGGAGGTTCAGGCTGCATTTAAGATCATACTAGTAAGAGGGTATAAACTGATCTACTCAAATTCAGCAAGGGAATTTGAGCTGAACAGTAAAAGTGTGACGACCCCTAAGAGACCGTGTGGGAAGCAGAAGATGTCACTGGCATATTTGGGCCTTTTGAAAGAATGGTCTAGTAATGAGAATCATCTTCCCTGTTTCTGTGTAGATGAGTCAGAATTCATTCATTTTACCCTGGCAGGCTAAAGTAAACTTCAACTTGGATGCAAGAGCAGTCTGTGGTAAGAGTATAGGGAATCTTTACCATAATTAAATTCTTAATCTTCCTCCCACTTAGCAAGAGCTCAGTTCAGTGCCTTTCTCTGTCACATTTCCAGTGTCAACGTTGCTTGTTGCTTGGTCTCTAAGGTGAATGCATCTATACATCAAAGCATCCTTCCCAGCCCCTCAGTCTTGGTATTTTAGCCTTCCTATATTGTGTTTGCTACCTTCTGCTGGTCATTTCTACCTGCTGTAAGCTTCCAAGTGGGTGACATGTATGAATTTCATGTTTCTCAAGTGCTTATTCTATGCTTTATCCCCGCTTTAGAGGGCTGCTGAGTCCCAGAGCGCTGGTGTGCTTTACCTCGGTGCTTGTGTAAAATGGTGGTAATCCTGGTAATCCCTCCGTTGCTGAAGGATAGTACTTTGTACTGGTCTGAGGGAATAGCCCAACCACTCCTTAATGTTTGCACCTCTCTCCTTTGAGAGCAGGTACTTGTCCAGAAGGAAATACTTGACCTAAAAATGCTAATAGATCTGTTTATGTAGTGTTATATACAATAATCAGATGAGCTGTACCTGACTGTTTCTCTGTAGTTTGTGTCTGCATATAGAATTTGAGGCATTCTGTGGCTAATAAATATCTCTTCGGTATTGTACTGTATATTAATATCTGAAATTGGCTTTAGTGAGCAGGACACCATGATGAGAATAGTATGTCATTTTAAAAGAAAAAAATTCAGAATTCCTACCTTGCATACAAAACCCAGCATGAACCACCATGTAATTGATGCTTGGTATCATGTGTGTTTAAAGTTCATAAAATACTTCAAGAAACATTTTGGAACACAAAGTAATCAATGGAACTTGGCAAAGTCAAAATCACTTTAACTGGGAAAAAAAATAACATGGTGTTTATAGCTGTTAAAAGTCCTGATTGTTGATAGTACATTTTCGTTAACTTGAACACATGCGAAAATGTAAGAACCTAATTTTTATGTTCAAACTGCCAGAATGCATTAGCTGAAAGGAGCACAATCAGCTAAACCTTGCTGTTTGATTTATCTAATGCCAACAGCCACTCTAACCAGGAAAAGATTTTCTTTGGGAAGAAGGGGAATTCTCTCCATTTGACAGTATTATGTATTGTACGTGGGGGAGGAAAGGGGATGTCTGTCACCCAGCAACAGAAGAAGGAGGAGAAAAATTAATTAGAAAACAGCAAATGCAGTTGTAACACTGAAAATTGGCAGGGGGAGTAAGGGAGCAGGTAGAGCACCTGAAACTACTCAGTTTTTGGAAATTGACTGGCTTTGGAGTTGACATCATCCCTTTTAAACTTCAGTTTTCCTAGATCTCAGACACACAACGTAAGATCTTCCAGTCCCATCTGCTGCACTTGCTTAGCTGCTCTCTGCAATCCATTTTCCTAGTGGTCTGTCTGCTCTGGTTTTGAAAGTCCCAGGATTTAAAAATGTCATTTGAGAATTATTTTTTTTTTTTTTTCCCCAAGCGTCTGCATTTTGCTAGAACTGCAAGCTAACAGTGGACACTCAGGCCAAACTTCAGCCTTAAGCACACAATAGTTGATTGACGTGATTTTAATAGCATTTTAGAATACAGTTGTTAAATCAGGGGCAGTGAGATTTTTTCTAAAGGAGAAAGGGAGCACGGGTCTCAATGGCTCTAAACAGCTCCTGTCTCTGCATGTTGCCTCTTACACTCGGCGGTGAAACGCATTATCGAGTAGTGCCCGGAAAGTGGCTAACTGCGTTTGACACACGCCAACTCCCTGCCTCCACACTGGATAATTGCATTGTCAACTGTTCAGCAAAGTGGCAGGTGACACTGCAGCCGGATTGATTGTCCTAGTATGGAGGCTCCCAAGACTGTCAGCCACCCAATCGATAGAGTTTACACAAGACACCGTGACTGCATCTGTAACTAATTTCAGTTTAAACCTCGCAAGATGCGGCTGTCCCTATTTCCTGGCCTCTCTTCTTCCTTGCTTGCATCTTCTCCCTGGATGAGGAAGTTGCTTTTTCGCTGAAAGCCCAGCTTTATTTCTTGTTTTGGAGCTGGAAGTGAGGAAATCAATGGTGTGTTTTGTGGTTTCAGAGTTGAGGGCATTACAGCACATGGCTAACTAGCAGCTCCAGTTTTGCAATCAATAGGCTGATCAATTGATTAAATTAGCACTGATTTTTCTTTCTTCTTTCCAACCTAGAAAAGAATTACTTTTGGGGGGGAAGAGCACATGGGTTTGGCCTGGAAAATTTAGCCCTTGTTTTTTCCAGTCCTTGGCTGCCTTTCCCCCACGAATGCAATCTCGGTGCTCATCATTATTTAAAGTAAACTGCATCGAGCCCCGCCACTGGCAGTGGCTCACTGTAAGCCAGGGTGTCACTTTCAGCTGTTCACCAGCCTTGCTGCTTCATGCTCGGCTGCCTTAGAAAAGTCATCTCCAAGCTCTGCTGTGCTGCTTTATTATTGGCACAGTTGCAACATTCCCGTGATCCCTGTCAGTGGTGCTTATTGATCCAGTGATGTGAATCTGCTTAGTGATTCAAGATTACTTTAATTCTCCCTCTTCCTTTTTTGTTTGTTTCCACCCTCTCCCCAGGGAAACAAAAGCTTTCAGATCCACCTTTCCCTGACTGTGGAAAACGAGCCGTGGCTGCAAAGACCTTGGCAGTTGCTGCTGCTTTTGTACTTCAGGTCTGAGTTTTTAAGAGCTGCGTTTGAGATAGACGTGAGACTGTTCTCACCTTAGTGCATCATGCCAGCGTAGGGCTGTAGGAGACAGCCATGCATGAATGGCTACACCAGATCACGCCTTTTGTCCAAGTGCATTTTCCCCTCTGCAACCATGATCCGTACCTGATGGGTTATGGAGAGGCATAAGAGAAATCTCTGGAATGTTTCTTGGTGCTGCCGGGGGTGGGGAAGCCTCTTCCTCAAGCCTTGCAGCAGCTGGCTCTTACCCTGTACGGCAGAGCTTGCCTGCCCTTTGTTCAGCACACTGCTGCAAAATGATGTTAATGGTCGTAAAATTATATGGCCCCTTTCTTTAAAGGCAGCTGTTCCTCAGATCTGTCAGCAAAGATCACTGTAAGTGTCCGAGATACGAGTAAGCAGTCAGATCTCTGGCAGCCCATTTGTGCCTCTGTGGGAAGCTAATAGACGGCATCAGATGGATGCGTCTGCTATTTCAGGTGTGTGCTGTAATGTCACAGTTGGGTGTCAGTCTTCCAGGTAAATCACTGTTTTGCTTGAAATGGATCTGGCTCCAGAGAAACAAAACCCTTGTCCTATAAGCAGCTTTTCATGGCCTCTGAATATAATTTTTCCTGCAACAGGCAGGAAAAATTCTTCTTCACCAGAAGAACTATTCTATCCCTGTTTGTTCTCCCAGTCTTCCCTGGTAGAATTTCACTGTCCAAAAATATTGCTGGGCCAGTGTTACGGATCTGCAGAAAGACGGCTGTCCAGCATGGCCTCATCTCTGCCTTCCTCTTGTTTTCAGGAATCTCTAATGGCTTTGTCTTTCTTCCCAAACGCCTTTTAAAATAAAACGGCATCCGTGCCACCTTGTCCTCTTAGTACTAGTTTGGGATACTTCAGCAGCTGATGAAATAAACCCAGTTTAGAGCCATTCTTAGGAAGTGTGCGTGAGGCCTGGCCGTGTGTCTGCATAAACTACTTTTATTGCCTTCATTGTTTTTACTCTCCAAGAAGCCAACGAGTGACATTTCGTTAAGAAAATAGAGTGAACGTGCTGGAAAGGGAGGTTGTGCAGAACGGGGGTCACTGCAAGGAGTATAATTAGCAAAGGCTACAGTTCTGGAGATTTACGGGAGGCTTTTTTTCTTTCCTGAACACATGTAAATTACCTGTGAGCAGAATGAATGCCTCTTCCCAGCCAAAACAGGCCCCAGCGGAGCTGCATGCCTGGGAGATGGATTTGGGTTTAGACCCACTTCCTGAATTTACACAAAATTCTAGATTTCTAGAATATTTCCAATATAGATTTGACACAAACACACACACACCCCACTTCCTTGGAAGCCAAACAGGAGAAAAGCCAGTTATACAGATGAGTTTGATCCTCTGCATAAGCAGCATCTAGTAGCTGCATTCATAATGGTGGTGCAAATAATAATACTAACATCCTAATTTTGTTCCTTGCTTTTGTTTGGAGTGATAATTAAGTGTATGCAGAACAGTTGGCCTCCAGAACTGACTTACCTGCCCAGGTGGGAGTTGAGGAGCAGAGGTGGGGCACAGTAGGTCTGTGCTTTCGTACCTGTGCTGTTAAAATTTGGCTGTGGTGGTTTGGGTCTGCACTGGCCTGGTTGTCTTACCTTTCTGCTCCTGAGACTGCCAGGTTCCGTATGATCTCATGCCTGCGCAGGAGCCAGCAGTGCTGCCAACACCTGAAACAGCATATGTTGTCACTTTGACCATCTGCCACTGAACATGACAGAGAAAAGGAGGGACTTGAATGTGAGGCCCTTTTATCTGTTCTTGTGAATCTGCTTATATATCATGTTAATGACTCCCGCTCTTAGCTTGAGCCACCATTCACTTGAGAGATGTTGAGATGACTGGTCATCAGGGGGATTGCACAAAGGAAGTAAGATTTGCGAAGCAGTGCAGAGGTCAGAGAGGATGCTTAGGCTTAGGGAACAGTTTAGGAGAAAGAAAAGTGCTTATGACACTTAGGGAAAGGGGGAAAAAAGGATTTCTGATGAGATTTATCTCCAGCCATTATTAATAGGGATATGGAAGAAAGTGGGAAGTGTTCTTCAGTCTTCTTAAAGCTCAGATGATTCCTATAGCCTGACAGTACCTGCACCCTGGCGGTAGCGAAGAAACATTAGATTTTTTTCTGCTTTTCGGATCTCTAAGTCACTATTTCAGAAATGCTGTTGCTTGTGTAGAGTACCTAAATTTTTCAGAAACTAACTTGAATTGGTGCTTAGGCAGACTGCTCCGAGGCCAGCCCAAGCAAAGCTGTGTACACAGTGCTGGAGGGTGGCGGGCGTTCTAGGTAAGTGATCTTGATAGGTACATTCTGATTGATGGGGGAGTTTGTCTCCCAAACTGTCACAGGGTTTATAGAGGTGCCACTCAATACCAGTGCTGGAATTGCTTGTCAGAGCACCTGGCTACAAGAGCAATGGGGATTGGAGACAGAGCTGTAACTTTGTTTTTTCTCTGCTTAATGGCCCCAGCGTCTGACCTGCCTGCTCACTCCTGTTTGTCTGGACCTTAAGGAGGCAGCTGGGATTAAGACTGTCAGAGGATTGCGCTGCTTTAGCATCAGGAGGCTAATTGTGTTGGGATTGGCAGCGTATGACAAGCGGTTGCCTCCTAGCAAATGCATGGCAAGAGCGAAAAATTCTTCAACAAGAAAAGGGAAAGATACAGGAGAGTCTGCATTTTGGTTTGTTCTTTCTTCATCAGAAAGCAGCTTTTTCAAATTCACATGCGGAATTACGTTCCTCATGCTGTTGGTGACTCTCCTTGTAAGAGTCGAAGCTGCTTCTGTGAATAACAGATCATGTCTCTTGTGAATTCCTATGTCAGGCTCACAACTTAACATTCAGTTGTCGGATTTCACTTTATTAACACATTGGGATAAAGTTCTGGTCCCAAGCATTGACCTCTGGATAACGGCACTGGCTTTAGAGGTCTGCTGTAGGCAGCACTGCTGATGGCCATGAATTACTGCATGACCTTCAGAAGCCGAGCCTGGCTGGAGGAACCCTTTCCCATTCCCCGTGCACTCTGTTAAATTGCAAATCACCCGAGTGTACTGGTAGGGGGTCTTCTGGACGCTCCCCTTCTCCTCTAGTAGGTCCGAAACAGTGCTGTTGCAAAGGCCATTTTATTCTGCTCAACACCCTGCACATTCCATTTCACATTTTCCTTACTCCTGGATGGCAGTGTATGCCACCGGCAGGAGCTGGAAGTTGTGAGCCCTCTTTACACTTGGGCTGAGTTAGTGAGAAGCAGGTGTGATCCTATCGGGCCCTCCTTGCATTTAGTGGTCCTCTTAATCCATTTATAACAGCACTTGTCCAGAAATCTGGTTTGAATGAGCCTGAGATGAATGAATAATGTCAAGCAGTTCAGACGTCAAATATTTGAACAGCTGCGTGGGTGTTTTCACTGGCTTTGTGCATGGAAGCAACCCCAGGAAGTTAGACAAGGAGGGTCAGGTTGAAATTGTGGCACTAAACCCCAGCCTGCCGGAACTGGCCTCAAAATCCATCTCTGCTGCAGATGAAGGGGCATTAGGATGCTAGTGGCAGGCCATTTGCTCTGTGGTTGATGCTAGACCAAGCTTTGCATCCTGTTCTTTGGTGTTCTCTTATGTGCAGTGGCAGTACTGGGATTTATGGACCTTTTGATTCATATCGGAAACATATTTTGCAGATTTTGTTTTTCCTTTTTCTAAAGCAGCCTCTGAAGTCCCAGAACAGATAGCACAGCTTATATTCATCTTAACCTCTGTAAACCCAGAAAAGACTTTGTTTAGCATACAGTTTCCAAGTCAGGCTTTTTTTTTTTCCATGTTGCAATGGACTGCACTTGGTCATGTTCAGAAAAAAAAAAAAAAAAAAAAAAAGAAAAACCTAAAACCCATATTTGGTGAAAATCTGAGAGTTGGATCACCTTATTGTGACTTCCTTTAGGCATTGGCCTGGGAGTCCTCATTTGATCAGAAAATTTACCCTTCTCCTGCCCCTCATCTTAACCTATGAATGCCTCTGCTATGCCCTCATCTCTGACTGAAATGTTGTATCAAATCATCCCAGTGTGTATCCGCCATTGTAACACATACTGTCCAAACCCTTCCCCTGTACCATCCCTGTGTAGGGAGGATAGTTCTCTGTTGGCAATGCAGTGGTTCCTATTACAGATTCAGCAAAAGCTCTGGAGTATTTTCCTTTCAGATTTAAAAGGGATTTTCTTAAGTACAAAGGTTTTGAGAGCAAGGACACCAGGATTCTGAAGTCAAGGTGCCTTAATATTTGTAAATTGTATCACAGTAAGCAGATCTTCTTTTCTTAAGCTCTAACCATAAACCACTAGTTGGCTTGAGTCACTTGGAAACAAAATTGATGGAAGGGTGCATGTTTCCTGTGTGCTTGGCATCCTTGCAGAGAGAGGGACACGGGGAGCGGTCCCACTTACGTTCACTCTTTTGGACTCCTTTTCCTCCCCTGCCCCAAGGCACTTGCTCCAAGTATTCATTGTCTGGCTAACATTCAGATCGCCTCTGGGACTGGCCAAGTCACAGCTCCAGCTTTGCATGATTTGTGTTTCCCACAGCTACAAGAAAAATGAAGACCTGTGTGTCCAAAGTTTATGGCCTTTGAGAAGTGATGGGCTAAAGTAATGCCAGGTGCAGGGGATGGTGTTACTGCAGGTTGAATGCCATGCCTGTAAATTACCACCCCATTGCCCACTGTGACTTCTAAGGCAGCTTTGAAAAACTATCCAGCTTCTTTGGCAGGTTTCTCTTACTCCTCTAAATCTTCTCCCAAACATTGTGATGAACTGAAGGAGTCAAGATTTACTAGATGAGCCACTGCAGAAAGAGAAGGCAGCTCGTGACGAGTTGGCTGGCAGCGTGCAGCCGTTATGTGAAACACTTTGTAAGGGGTCTACTGGGAGAGGGCTGCCCCAGAGACCAGGCAGGGCTGACCTACAAGCATGGCTCCCGGCGCAGGCGGTGGGTGCTGCATTGTCAAAGCTAGTTTTGTTACCTCTGCTGAAAATTAAGGCTGGCAATTACTTTGAAGTAAAAGGTAGTTTATGCTTCTAGGGAAAGGTTAGTCTTAAAATCATTGTCATGCTACGGTTGTCACTCGTTAAGGACCTTCTTTATATTCAGGGAAGAGAAATATCAAATCCATATAAACAAATTTTATTGGTGGCTTAATGAATCAGCGAGAGCATCCGTTCCTAGAGAGCGACAGTAAAGAACTGTGTCTGCATGGTGTCCTTGGAAATGAGACCTTCGCCTTGCCCTGCTCTCTGCACAGATGGAGACTATTAGAAATATAGCTCACTTTTCTGAGCTGGGAAAGTGCAAGTTTGCTGCTGACAGCACAAGCTTGTGTAAAGGTGCTGGTGAGAGCCCTGTGGGATAAACAGACTCAAACATCTGTAGCCCTAAAAGGGCTACGCTGATGCCTGGGAATGTCCTCATTCTTCAGACATGCACCTTGTACTCAGTGCTTCTACATTAATTTTAGCCTGTCTTCTGCATTTAGAACTACATTCACAGTGTAGGAATGCACCCGCTTTGGGGCATTTGTGCAAAGCCAAGACTACGTCTACCTTACTCTTTCGGTGTTTGCAGGTGGGATGTGCTCCCTGTTCTAACCACAGGCTTAGGTCACCAGCCATCTGCATCTGTCAGGTCCTTCAGGCTCCAGCAGGTCCCCTCTTGTCTGTGGGCGTGGAGTCCAGGTCTGCTGTCTGGGCAGAGGGGTGCTACGGGAAGGAGTGTACTGGAGGCAGCCAGAGTGAGCAAATTTCTATCTGCATAGCTTATGCCCCCAAACAGCTTAGATCTGCTGCAGAACTGAACACAAATATTGAACACGAATGAGGACCTTGCACCACCCTAGAATTCAGGAGATCTTTGTTTAATTTCCAGTCTCATGGGAGAAAGCATATCCAGTGTCTCATGAAGAGTAAATACATGTCTTCCTTAGTTTCCCTTCTATTAATACACCTTAGGCAGCAAATACCATGTAAAGGTTCATTTTTGTAGGTGTTTGCACACGGATGCAATTAAAAGAAGCCTGGTTACAATCAGCAATAGCACAGTCAACAAAGTGCTTGAGAAGCAAAATAAATGCATATATTGTTAAAAAGCAGCAGTGATTACACAGCTCAGTCTTGAGGGGAACCGTTCATGCTTGCTTCCTGCTGGCTCCTCTTGGAGCTGATCCACCCGTCACGGGAGTGCAGGACTTACTGGCTTGCGCTGGAATTTGCTCGTGTAAGAAGTGCTTGTAAGGAGCTGCTAATAACTGGAGTTTTTTGTTGTGTTGGTTTTTTTTTCCCTCCTAGAACCACGTTTGCTATTCTTAAATGTTTTATATTGTAAAAATGTAAGCCATGACTAAACGTATTTAAAGAAGGAAAAGGTATTTCTAACTGTATTTTGGCCATTGCCTGCCCTGTGCATCTGAATTAAGGACTAATTCAGAATGTCCCTGTGGCTTTCTCTTACCTCCTAGTAGTGTACTTTTTACGTTAAGCACTTCTATGAAAAATCAGTCTTCCCTATTTTGCTTTACTTTTTTTCTCCCTTTGAGAGAGACCCTTCCAATGCCTTCAACTTTAAAATAACTTGTGTGGAGAGCAAAAGGTCAAGAATATTTCGTTTTCAGTGTTGAGGGGCATTTTAGAGCATAAAATCCAAGAAGTTGGAGCATTTCTCTGAGTGTTTTCTGTGCAGTGTTCTGAAAATTGTTTTTTTGCAGTCTTTGGAGATGATACCTTTTGTGAGGCTGTTAGGAGTAAAGGACAGCCTGCAAACTGGTGCTGTCGCACCATCCGTAGGAGACCTCCTGCACTTCATCTGCAATTCAGATGCTCATCCACGTGTTTTGTTCTCTTCCAGGTTCTGGGTTTATCATGTGCAGTGGCAAGGAGAATCCAGACAGCGACGCTGACCTGGATGTGGATGGAGACGACACACTTGAATACGGGAAACCACAGTATCGTTTTTGAAAGGCTCTTACTGAGAGGGAACCTAGAGGTGCATCTTCAGCTAGCTTTCATACAGCAGTGTCCTGGGTGGTGGTGGATAATCTGTGTCCAGCCCTACTGAAAACGATGCCATCTTCTCCAGTTACCATGTTGTTTGAACTAGGAGGGATTCCCAGTTACTCCCTTTGAGATCCTTCTGTTGATACAGCACTCCTTCAGGCGCAGTTGGTGAAGTTGGCAGCAGACATTGCAGGAGATCAAAATTAGTGTTTCTCTATTCTGTTTCATAAGCAATCTGTTGTCTCCATCCAGGTCTCCTCCATATGGATATCTTTTTGTGTTTCATGGGTAGGAATTGTGTTTCTTTTCCACAAGACGCCCCTTTGTTTTCAGGGATTTTGTGCAGTAAACATAAAAAACACTATTCATCTGTCACTCTGAGAGACTGGATTTTTTTCCTTTCATTAGACAGCTCATGGGCAGAACTATCACTAAGGGCAGGTTTGGGGAACTTCTACATCTAGGAGCCAGGATCTTCAGACACAGCTCTGGGAGACTTGTGGGCAGACTTCTGCCCTGCAACAGCTATCGGGGAGGAACTCCTGCAAGGATATTTGACAGACATTGACTCAGCTGTGATGAGGAGGAATATATAGCTATAGAATTAGAGATTTTATTGAAATCTGTACCAGCCTTTAAGACTGCAGCCCCAACCGATAGCTGATGAGAGAGCTCTGTACCTCAAACAGAAATAGCGGAATTGTGCAAGCTAGGCTTGCAGAGGTTGAGTAGTTGGTTCCCCTTATAAAAGGCTGTGGCATCATGTTGCTGTCAAAAGATTTTTCTGTTTCTTTCCACCTAAGACAAAACAATATGGAATTTAAAGGCAAGTCCCTCCATGGATACCAGCCCCTCTTTTTTTGAGGTGTTCCCAGTTGGAATTAATTTGTTCTGTAGCCCAGATAGTGTTCTAACCATCTCAAAAGCTTTTCCCCTGTCTGCAGCAAGGCTGTATGTTCCTTAACCCCTTGTGCTCAGGTACACAGAGGCAGACGTTATCCCTTGCACTGGGGAAGAGCCAGGTGAAGCCAAAGAGAGGGAGGCGCTCCGAGGTGCTGTTTTAAAGTAAGTACTGTGCCTTTCTAATTTGCTTTCATTATTTTGGGGGAATCTCAATTTGTGGAAAATAGCAGTTCACTCGAGCACAAGGTCTGCAGCAAGAGAGACTTGCAAAGAAGCACAGTGTGATGGGTGGGTCTCCATTTCTACCTGTGCATTCTCATAAAGCCTCCCTTAACCACCCCACCGCCCAGCCAGTGCTGTCTTCTCCCTGAACAGTGCTGGACAGAAGATTAATTCTGACAGTGGGGAAGCTGTGCTGTACGAAGGCCATCTTGCTTCACGATGAAATGTGGCCTCTGAGTAGTAGGATAATGTGATGCTTTCTGAATCTTGTTCAGCACATCAGGAGTCTGGCACCCAGGGTATGATTTCATTGCATTCCATTACATGTTGTGGGGTACGCAAACTAATCGTCCTGCATTTGGCTCTAGGGCTGGGGCAGGATGTGTGCTCTACCTACCATACATATGTGGAGAATGCAGGCAGCCAGCATTCAGGGCACTTGGGGAAGCATTTCAGGCAAATAAAATGAGTTAACGGGGAGCTAGGATTGCTTTCTAAGCCCTCTGCCCTGCATAAAACAGGGCTTAAATTACCCCCCTCTATCTGTTTCACTGAGTGATCCTGTGAGGTCAAGGTTGAAGTGATTGATAGAGCAGTGAAATTAAGTTTTCTTGCTGCTTAGCCTGTCACAAATGCTAGTTCAAAACTAGGTTCCACTCCATAGAAAAGCAGCATTTGTCACACTGGATCCAAACCATTGGTCCGTTCGATACTTTGCTATCTGTGCTAGTCCATAGGCAGGGCCTCAAAGATGCTGAAGCTCCTTCACAGCCAGGACAGTAGTATTGTAGCAGGAGGATATCAGGGTATTCCTTATCAGTGGTTGTGGACATTTGTTAGTTGGTGAGACGACTGAGGACCTGAGGCCGGGAGACCCAGTTCCTTCAAGTGGCTTGCTCCTAACGCATTGTATGGCCGTTTGGGCGAGGTCTTTGCCTATCTCCTGGGCTTGTTTGCCCATCTCTAAAATGGGAGGTGATGTTGCTTGTAAAAGCAACTTGAAATGCTGGCAAGTTTCTGTAGAAATGCCATTGGCTAGCTGATACTGTGAAGCGTGAGCCTGTGTTAGCTTACGAGTGCAACTGTCTTAGCACATAAAGCTAAAATGTTATGCAGTCATAGGTGTGCAGCCTGCTCAGAAGATTCCTTTCTCTTACAGTCTCTGTTACTGGCTTGCAAGTGATTGGACAGGGTTAGGAGTTGACTGTGCTTCAGTGCTGCTGTTCTTCAAATGGGAAGATGGAAAAGATGGGGCTTATGAAGGTGTAAAGTTATTCTTAAAGGGAGAAGCTATTGCAACACAGAAGATTTCTGTTCATGAGTAAGGTTTTCATCTTTGAAATTGTGTATTCAAAAATGAGCATTGGGTCATAGATGCTGTTTGAATCCCAAGCCTTCAGGAAGCATCACATCCCCCGTGTGATTCAGCAGAGGTCACAGCTAGAAGTGAAGGTTGGGAGAACACTGGTGGAAATGTGGACTAGCACAAAACCACCTCCTGCAGCAGGTCAGCTGCTCATATTTTGAAGCCTATACTGATGGATAGAAGTATTGAGAGAGAAGTGGTGGGTGGAAGGGGTGGCTTTTCCTGAGCAGCAAAATTTTTCATGTTCAACCTTTAGCATTCTGCCCTTTTCTCTTTTAGTGGTGGCACACCCAGTACTCGAATAACACCGGAGTTTTCTAAATGGGCTAGCGACGGTGAGTGTTGAACTTGTAAATTATTAATTTGTATGCTACAGGAGGGCAGATAGATGTTCCATATCTTCTGATTGCAAGTAACTAGGCAAATGGTAGTTACAAATGCTCTTGCACAGAATGTGTATACAATCACACTCTTTTTGAAACTTTACAGCACAATTAACTAGACAGTGGCAGCCGGGGGAGTTCCCAAAAATGCAGCCTTAACTGGTATGATGTTAAGGGATAGGGATTGAATTGACTTGCTGTCGCATAACTGAAAGACAAACTGCTGTATCACAGAGGGAGCCATCAGGGCTTAACTATGTGGTAGTGGTGTTCAGCTGCTGGGTTTTAAACTACACAGGCACCTGTTGCTTGTTTTTTTTTTTTTTTTTTTCAATGGCTTTCTTATCACCTTCCCTTCTTTAAAAGGGTGTGCTAGAGACTTGTATCATGATGTGTTGGGTGGGTCTTGTGCTTGCTGACCTCTCTATGGCAAGAAAAGCCTGCGGCTCTGAAGCCTGCACCTTTAGAGTGGGAGCTCTAGGATCTGTCCTACTTCATGACCTCTAGTTGAGACTCCAGAGCAAACGAGTCTCATGGTGAAATTGTACCTTTGTGTGCATTATTTGAAAGCTCATAGTATTAAGGGGGGGGGCGGGGGGAGAGTGGTGGTTAAACCTATTCGACTGCTACTTTATTTTATTTAATGCCAGCAGCACTGGAAGTGTAAGCAGAAACCTAGTGGAAATATGAGAATAATAAAACCTGGCGCTTTCCAGCTGTAGATGCCAAATCCATTTCCAGAGCTGGGCAGTGCTGCTCCAGCTCCCTTAGGAAGGGAACTGAAGCTCAGCGACCTGAAGAGACTTGTCCCAATGATTTTGTTCTCTGTTCTGTTACTGTAATGCTTCGGGCATTTGATTGCCAGCCTTGAAAGTACCTGCAAGACATAACTGCTTGCAGTGGGAGTGGGGGGTGGATAGAACTAGTTTTGCCAAGGGCATGATGATTAAATGGAGAACATAGGATATCTATTGCAGGCATTTTCTTCTGTGGGGTAGGCAATCACATTTATTTTCTGTGATGTAGGAGCTCTTGCTTGTAGGTGTGTTACATTTCAGTAACTACAGCCACAGAGGTGATGAGGATGCAGCCTTGATGGTATTTGCTGTGAGCTGTTGTCTTCATACCTTTTACCTGAGACCATGGTGCTCAATCTGCAGCCCAGGGACTGGCCTCAGGACAGTTCATCTGCCTTATCTCCAACTGGTATCTCACAGCCCCTCCTGTGCTGGGAGGAGCCATAGGACTGCTAGTACTTGGAGAGCCATGAGCAGAGTATTCTGTTGCACTAGTTACCTGGCATATATTTTTATCACTGTCTGTGTCTGAGGTGTCTCAGAAAAAGAAGCTGAAAGCAGGGTCTAGACTGGGTGTATGTGTTCTGGATCCATCTTTCTAGAAGTACACTTTCGCGTGACAGCTGCATCAAGCCTTTCTGAATTAAATCCTGGCTTAAACAGTAGGTACATCTGGGAGAGTCAGTTAGTATGGAGAGGGGAGAGGGTAGGGGTTGTATCTGCAGCCCCGGATCATAGAGGCATGCTGGTCAGAGAGAGGGCCTCCCTGCCAGACAGGGACACGTAGCCTCGGTCTCTCTTTCCAAGAATTGGTATGAAAATGACTCATCAGTGTCTGTGAGTTACAGTTTCAGCTTCTGAAACTGTAACTCGCTCAGACTATTTCATTGCAATGATCAAATGTTCTCTTGCTAATTTGTCTGTTCTTCCCTCAACAGAAATGCCCTCGACGAGTAACGGTGAAAGCAGTAAACAGGAGACCATGCAGAAGACCTGTAAGAACAGTGACATTGAAAAGTGAGTGTAAGGTGGATAGCCTTCGTTTTTCTGGTTTTGAGGAACCATAGTGTGCCACCTGATGTTCCCAGAAGCAGTGCTAGTCTGACGGTATTGTCATGGTACCAGGACAGGTAGGCATATTTGAAGCTTTTACCACTGAGAAGGGAAGCTGTGCTCCAACATGAAGCATGGACTTGGAGCTGTTCGTGTCCTGACTTGCTGCTGCTGTGTCCACAGAGGGCCTGTGGGGAGTTCTCCCCCAGATATCTGTGTGGATAGGTACCCAGTGACAAGGAATCAAGCCCATATTCCAAAGGGCTTTTCCACGGTAAATTGCCTTCTTTTAAAATATGTAAATAGATATAGCCATGCTTTCTACCATATTCTAGTTACAGTGCATTTCCAGATGTGTGGTACATAACAGCCTAGACTAAAGCTGGGACTTAGGATGGGAGATGAAGATTCAAACTCAATTTAACCTGGCAAAAGCAATTGGCTTGTCAAGCTGTATTTTGATTTTTTATGATTCCCCTTGCAAGATTTCTGCTACCAATGTGTCATGGAATCCTGCTTTTACTGGAGAAGTTACCTTATTGCTGCATCTTGGTTTCTGAGGGCAGCCCTTTACATGGTCTCTCTCCCATTTTCTCCATGGTACCTGCATGCTCCACCTTCCATCTCTCCAGAAAAAGGGAATACAGCAGCCCCATGACTCAGCAGAAGCCTCACTGATGGAATTTCTTTCCCTTAAGATCCAGACTTCACCTTTGTATGGTTGCTAGCAGAAATCATGTCTCAGTTCCTGAGTTTTTTTACCTGCAGCCCTTCCAGCTGATTAAGAAGTTTAAGTCTCAGTGGTTGAATATACAGTAGTGCAGAGACTCCTGGCCATCTCCTTTCTTGTCCCTTTCTGTTTGCTGGATACCCTGCAGCCTAGTCTGAGGTAGAAACAAATGGTTTTATCTGCACTGTGCATTTGAGTAACAACCTCTATCCTCAACCTCCTTCCACATGCTGCTAGGGTGACTTACTGCTCAGGCAGATTGGACGATCCAAGCCTAAGACTACAGGCTCTTCACTGCTGCCACAGACTGCATTAATTGGGATGGGGCAATGTTTTAAGTTGATTATTGTCCAACAAAAAGTGTTGCCCCAAGATCGAGTGACAGACAAAACAGCTTGAATGAGGTGGAAGCAGTGAGGTAATCGTGGATTTTAAACAGATGGCATTTACATTTTGGGGATGAGGTCCATTGATAATTTGGGATGGGGAAAAAATCTGGTGGTAGCATTAAACTGACTTTACAGAAAGTTAGTGTTTGGGTTTTTTTGTTTGGTTTGGTTTTTTTAATATAGTTTGTTCTCCCGGTCCTGATTTGTGAGGTTATGTCCCTGGCACTTTTGGGGATCTCTGACAGTTCAGGCAGCCTGGCAAAGCATATGTTCACAGTCAGGGGCTAACTGGGGAAACTCCCTGCTGCAGAGGAAACTTTAACACTGCTTTGCTGTCTCGTCACTTTTCTTTTTACAAGGCTTTTTATTAGCATGTCCCAAATGTGGGCTGTCTGCTGTTCGATGCTTCTCAGTGAGCAGACTTTAGCCAAGGACCACTGAGTTTGGGAGCTTGCAGGTCAGTGCAGAAGCAGCTTTGTCCTTAGAGTGAGCCAACCGTTGCATGCTGTCTTGGTGGCAAGGACTCATCCCTTCATCTGCCAGCCTCTGTCTCAGCCACTGCTTGGCTTCCCTTTGGGCCTCCTGCCTCTCAGCCCAGCAACCCTCCACCCTCCCAGATCCACTCCTATTGAAAATCTTTAAACTGCAGGAGCTGAAAGGATTTGACATTTTCCAGAACACTTGAGCTCAAGTGATAAAATTGACATAGCTTTAATAATCTGATCAAAGAGGCTTTAGCTAGCACCTTTTGAAGGATCCCAGAATCCTTTCCAAACAACACTCGTGCTAACACCGCTGTGAAGTGGAGGGAGTGTGTATGTATGTGTGTGCGTGTATGCACACACACCTTGCTTCACAATAACCTTGCCCCGCTAAAGCTTCAGCTCTGCAAAAGGTGCGAAAAGTCAGCAAAAGCCAATAGAAATTACAGGAAAAGCCTTAAGTGTCTTGAGGAGTCTTTCCAGTAATGTTCATTTTTTGAAAGTAACAGGGAAAGCTTTTTATTTAAGGTGCTTTATTTCACTGAAGATCAGAAAACAAGATGGTGTTTCAGGTGGAGTATTCCTCTCTGCCTTTTTTTTTTCCCCTCTCCTTCTTTCCTTTGAGATTCGTGTGTGATAAATAGTTTCTGTCCTGCCATTTAAGCAGTCTGAATGCTCTGTGTGCTTGTCTGTGTGGAGGGGTTCTGTTAAATTAATTGATAACAGGGATCAGAGCTAGAAGCCTACAGAAAAGGAGGGGGAAGGGTTTCACACTGTCTGGCTGTTTCCCACTCCACTGCTGAGCCATGATATATGGCGACCCAGCCCAACAGGCTAAATTGATTCATCTCTAGTTCCTGTTTCTTAATCTGGAGCTAAATTGGTTTCATTTTTCTTGTTTTGGGTGGTGCTTACAAGAAGTTTTTGGCAGCTTCACTTTATTCCATTGTTTGTAACTTTAATTTTTGCCTTTAAATCTGAGGGTTATTGATTGGCATGTTAAACCTCGTGTAGCGTCTGATTAGCATTTTTTAAATTGTCCGGAAGCACGTGGCTCACCACCTGTGTCAGCCGTGCTCTCCGTTTAGAGCAGTGGCTAATAGTGTTAGCAGCGATCTGTGCATTGATCCTTCTCTCATAAGAATGATGTTGCTTCCCCCTCCCCTCTTCCAAAAATAACTCAAGGCCAGGAGAGCGCTGTGGTTTTGTTTGTTTTTTAATCCGTTAATACAGTACAGCGAGAAGTCCTACTTTTGGCACGCAGCTGAAGCTCTTTGCTTGAGCAAATTAATTTAATCTAAACTTAGTTTTTTGTGGATAACCTAAACTTAGGTCTTTGCATGTAGAACAACTAGGCTTGGGCAAGTCTGCATTTGTTGTCCCGCTCCTTGTGCTGTACCAGGTCATCAATAGCCTGGGCAGGTTGACCTTATCTGCTTTGTGTTGAACCTCAGATGGCAGCCACAGGTAATGAGAGAGGTGATGCCTGCCCCACCTCTCCTTCCTCAGCCCTGCTGAACTTTTCCAGTCTTGCTGACGTGAGGTCTGGGGGACACCCTGGGGTGCTGAAGGCTCACGGGGAGAGGGAAAGGAGCGTCGCACCAGCTGAGCTCTGCCTGTCTGCTGAAGACCCCAGCCACTGTGAAGGCAGTAGCTGGGGTCTTCAGCAGACAGACAGAGCTCAGCTGGTGCAATGCTCCTTTACCTTGATTTGAGATGCAGCTTTGATCAGAGAGAGCAAGCAGCTGGTCCCTAATCGCCCAGGCATCCTCCTCGACTCCTCCACCAACGTTGTACGCTCAACTGTTGTGCACAGAGAGCTGCAAAAAGCACCTTCCCTACAAAAAGTGTTCCTCCCCCTCCTTCCTGAGATGCAGCCTGTGAGGGTCTGGTGCCATTTTGAAACCGAGGTTCCCCGGGGTTAAAAGCCAGCATCTTAATTCAGAGTGCCAATGTTCAATTTTGCTTTCTGCCACCAGACTAGATTGCAGGCCAGCGAGAGAGTCTGGGTTAGTGGCCCACTGGGTCACCTCCCATTTGTTTTCCTCAATTTTGTGTTGTCATAAATTCATTCCAGCCCGTTGTGGTTGATCAGTTTATCTCCGCCGGGGCAGGGAGCGCTGCGAGCATGATATATGGCACAGAGCATTGTAGCCAGCCTCTCCATGAATCACTCCAGCTGTTTGGTGTCAGCCCCAAAGCAAACAGGACCTGGCCGCTGAGCGTTGACTACGATGAGCTCAGTATGGGAAGAGACATGACGTATGAATGTTTATTTAATAATTCTCTAATATTTCCAGTGGAGTGTGGCTGTGCCTTTGGGGGGGGGGGGGGGGCAAGAGGCGGGGGGGGGAGGGTTGAAGAGGGAAACTCTAATCTGTTGGGGTGGGTCATAAATCAGGCAGACAACATCATTAATCAGGGATGGGACAGAAGTGGAAGGAGGTGGGACTGGAGCTGCCATCCTCAGTGGGAAGGGGGCTGTGCTCTTTTTTTTTGTAAAACAAATCTTGTTTCTGATTCTGCTTGGCCCCAGCCGCGCTGCCCGCATAATAGCAAACCCGGACACAAGGCTGTTTAAGTGAGTATGCTACCTACGCTATAAACCTTGCAATACGAGCCTGCCAAGCATTAAATCCCTTTATAATTATCTTCTTTATATAACACTTCATGCTTATCATGCTTCATTGGATGAGATGCTTGTTGGGTTAAAAAGAGGGTTTTAAAGACAAAAAGCAATTGTATTTGTTTTATTTTTCCTGTCTCCTCTTTCCTCCCCTTCCCCCTTACCTCACCTCTTTCCAGTCCAGCTGTTCTGAAAGCATCAGCTCCAGAGGGGCTCTGGCGCAGCAGCACAGGAAGGAGAATCAGTTAAAATTAAACAAAGTTTAGGTTGGGATCCTTGTGTAAAGAGTCAAGTGTGTGAGAGCAGTCAGGCAGGTAGCAGTGCCTGTTGTGGGGACTCTGCTCCTGGGCAGATGGATCGAGATAGGAGCAGAGTGAGTGTGAAGCCAGAGGATTAGCAGAGGCCTGAAAGGGAAGGAGCCACGCTTAATCTGGTATGTCAAAGGGAAACAGAAGCTGCCGTGAATTCACACCAGAGGATAAGCACTCCCCAGCCCCTCTCCATAGTGTCACACCATTAATAGGCTTTGGTGGGAGACAAGAATGTCTTATAGCAAAGATGGAATTAAAAAATTAACTTGAGTCCTAAATGAACTAACCCTTTGTGCTCTGCTAAGAGAGAGCATGATGCTGCTGGTGGGTCCAGTACTTGATCAGCCAGTGTAAACTTGAGACAGGATCCAGGAAGCTGAACTGAAGCGTGGGATTGTCAGAGCCAGACTGAGAAAGCGCTGCTGGACTGTGCTTCTTGTGTCCAGATTTTTATCTTTATTAGGTTTTAGTCCTTCCTTTCAGTAATTCAGTAGTGTGTAATACGTGCTTGTAACATATACTGTGTTCAGTGTTGAAAGGGTGCATAGGTAGATGCTCCCTTTCTTTATGAAGCGAGACTTTGGTGTTACTTTACCCTCTGGGTCGTGGCAGTGGAGAGCAGTGTGCCAGTCTGCATTCCTTCATCCTGCTCCCACTTTTAACTGTTTGGTAGAAGTTGTGTGTGCCAACGATGGTCTTAAACGCTATTACCACTGCGCCAACTGAAATTGTATCAGTGTCATGGATCATCACAGGCTAGTGGGTAACGAAGCTCAGCGAGGCAGGCTGACTGTACCAGCTCAGACCGGGAGGGGGATGGTGGTATCTCTGTTAAGTACAGCTGTGTCCAAAGGTTTGTTCTAACTTCTATGCCTTGGGGCAGTTTTCTGTAGATTTTGACATCTTCATATAGGCAGGGACTCTCATGTCTGTTGAACTTGCGATGTTTCAGAGCCGAAGCGTGTGCAAACCCAAGGTGGCTGCCAGCTTCAGAGGTAGTAGCGTCCCTGTCCCATCACTGGTGAAAATCCCAGAAAGGAATTTTATTCCTATGTTGGGGGCACAGTTTAGGCATCTTGCCATTTGTGTCTCTTCGTCTGCCCCTTCTTTTCTTTTTTTCTTTTTTTCTTTTTTTTTCTTAGTTTCAGAAATGCTGTTAACTTTAATTTGTGGAGTTGCTTCCTGGGAATGAAAAATCGATGGGGGGCTATCGCAGTGTGAAATTCGACTGTCACTATTGAGCTATAGAGTTAGCAAGATGTCTTAGAAGGTAAAAAATAAATCGTGGCCCAGAAAGTGCTCAGCTGTGCTATTTCAAAGGGGATATGAGGCTGATGGTCCGTTAGAGGGTACTTCAGTTAGATGGATGATGATTCCCTGTGAAATATTGGAGTTATTCCATAGGTAAGAGAAACTTTAGCTTATAAAACACAAACAGCTCCCTTCTAGCAGACAAATTCTGCCCTTAGATGTGTGAGCAGCTTGTCAGAGAGAGGACTCGTCCCTAAAATTAGCCTGTTGTGTTTAACGTCTCTGGGGCATTGTAAATACTGCTGTGTTCCTTGAGGATGTGACTCTTTATTCATGTCCCTTACCTACACTGCAAGAATTAAGAGGCAGAGACTAGATTTTTGGTTTTGGGCTTTTTTTATTAGGAAATGTTTGTGTGGTGCCCAGATGCTCTCAAGAGAAAAGTAACAATTATTTTTACGTCAGCTGCGTTCCCTTTTTGGATGGAAATGTTCCTTTGAAGAGCAGAAAAGGGATCGTGTGGTGCCCCGTTCGCTGCCAGTTTGCTCTAGCGCTCACACATCTGCTGAAGGGCAGCCCTGGTCTGCGTGCTGGCGTTAATAGGGCTACTGCTTTCTTTGGCACTGACTATTGTGGCAGGACTCAGTAAGTGTTTGTGCTGTGCCAGCTGCTGTATGACAAGAGGATTGTAATTACAGCTCTTGCTAGTTTATGCATTTCTTAGACTATAGTTAGTAAGTATAAATATGAAATGGTCCCCCAAAAAAACCTAGTTTGTATTACTTCTCACTAAACCATGTCTGGGACAGCTAGAGTCTGTAATTATTTCTCTTACACTTGCATGCACAGTTGCAATACCGCTGAGGGGAGCTTACTGCTGCAAGAAGGAGTTTTAAGCCACATTTAGTTGGAGCTTGGTAAAGATTTCCCAGAGAATTTAATGACAGATGAATTAATTGTGCTTTCATATCTCCTCTGCCTCTAACACCGAACCCAGCACTGCCTTTACAGAAGCAGCATAACAACAAGTAATGTAATTAATAGTTTAACATCCGTGTTGTTTTTTGCCCTCACTTCAGTTATAAAGCTTGTCCTAACCTTACTTGCTCCCCACCGCTGCAGGCACCTCATCCTATTTCTCCATTCACTACTACTTTCTTCCTTTTTGATGATTTCTGTCCGCAAAAAGCTGCAGTTTCCCACTCAATTGCATAAGCATTCCTGCTTTTCCCTCAGATAGCCAGCTCATGACCTGTCCTTCCTCTGCATTGCTGGTTTCCTCTTCCAGCTCTGGGACCACAATTGCTTATGTGATACTAATGTGCTGTGGCCTCCTTTAATAGCCTCATGTTTCTTTTTGAAGGCATGATTACCTTAAACGATGCTAATTCTGATCCTTTCTTTCCCTCTAAAGGAAACAGCAACAGTGTAAAAGTTCTAGGGCGGCAGCAGCCGTTGTAGGAAGCTGTCTGGAGGATGTGTTATCGCACTGCCCTTGTGTACCTCCAATCAGCAGTCATGAATGGAAGTTCTGGAAAGCATATCACCTCCACGGTAAAGCCTTAAAAGGCTGCAGATGAATCCAAGCGCTGCTGTAGTAGCATAGATATTTCCTGTTTATTTCGGCTGTTTGGATGCAGGCCATGGGAGTAGAAGGCATTTCATTGTGCACAGAGGCTGGCTGCAAGACTCGGTGCATGTCCAACCTTCTGAACACCTTTCAGCCCTAGGAATTTGCTATTCCTCTTTCACTGCAAGGATATTTTATAATTTTGTGTCCTGATTGTCCAACCAAAGCTACCAATAGTCCCAGACCACCTCCAGGCCACAGTAAGATGGTGGGTTACAGCTACCGTAAGTCTTCCAGGAGAAAAATATACCTGCTTAGCTATATGTGGAGCTTGATCACAATCCAAACGTGTTTACTTGTGCATGGAGGCAAGTTTCAGTAGGCTGGAACCTCTAACCCATGTGCCTCAGCAGGGAGAGGAGCTGCATTTTCCATTTCTACTGCCTGCCTTTTGTGGACCTGGCTTCTGTTAAGATAGAGACCATGATGCACCTTCACAGATCTGTTAAGAATACAATTAGGGTCACCAAGATGAAGGATACATTTGAAAAGTAAGCTGAGATATTAATACGTTAGATGTGCAATTATTTCCCTTTTGGAACTTAGTTTAGAGAATCATTTTCTAACTCAGCCTGTGCTGCCTCAACAAAACCTTGCTGCTGCAAAATACTTTTCCATAGCATGGCTTTTTTCTTTATCACCAAAGCTGCTCCAGTAAAGCAATGGGATTGCATTTATTTTCTCTTTGGAACAGGGGACACAGTGTCTAAATCGAAATCAGAATGACCCATGCATTCTTTCTCCCAGCTTTCATGTCGAACCATAATTGCTCAAATGGCACATTTAAAATTTTGGCGCAAGCTCAGACTTTCACTAGCCGCCTTTTTAAATCAGTCCCAGTGGCCAGCGGATACTGCGTAGCCCTACAAATGCATCTAAACATGCTGACTCCGAGGCTCCTTCTATTCCGAATGATCAGCGGTGCCATCTGTCACTGTTTTGATTGGGGCTGGGCACATGTGTCTCAGCGAAACACGGGCCAAAAAAAAGAGAGAGAGAAAGAGCCAGCGCCTGAATTTACTTCCCGCTTCTGTAAAGACATTGTTGGGTTCTGTGTTATAGAGGCGGAGGAGATATGAAAGCATAATGAATTCTTCTGTCATTATATTCTTTGGGGAACCTTTACCCAAGTCCCTACTAAATGCGGCTTAAAACGCCTTCTCGGAGCAGTAAGCTCCCCTCAGTGGTATTGCGACGGTGCATGCAAGTGTAAGAGAAATAATTCCTCGGTGGGGAAAAAAAGAGACAACATTTTTGGTTTGCATCAAGATGAAATTAGTCAGAAGCAAACTCTGAATTTGGCAAGCAGATGCCGGTATTAACAAGTTGTGCAAGCAAGTATAAAATAGAGGCGCTCGTGACTGAGAGCGCCTCGGCATCGTGTGTGTGTGCCCTTGCATGCACCCCGCTCCAAATTCACAACTTAGAACACAGAAATTAGAATGGGGAACATTGCATTATTCATAACTTGGCAACCATAAACCAGGGCATTTTGCCAAAATAAACTATTCTCTATAATTACAGGTGAAGCGACATTCTTTAATATCTTACAATACAAAAACATACATTAATCAAGGAAAGAGGGCTTTTTTTTTTTTCCTAGAGGACAATAAATTAGCATCCTTGCCAATTTCCTCAATACGTGTGACAATGTTTTACAGGATTATAAGTCAGCCTTTTAAAAGGAGGTTAGTCTAAAAACAAATAAACCCAATAAATGAGATTTTTAGCTAAATAAAGGGGAAGCCAGCTCCTAAAACGTTGATGTCTTGCCAGAAGATTTGGTTTCACCACTGGCACTCTCACAGACTGAGGGTCTAAACTTCACTTGGTGTGATTTGACAGGGCTCTGCTGCAAACAGCTTTGCTGGGCAGTTTTCTACTGCTAGGGATCTGGCCCCTTCTGCTGTAGCCAGCTCATCTAGTGAAATAAAATCGCAGTGCAGCGTGCCAGTCCAGTAGCCCGCATGTTCTGGGGTGATTCGCAGTCAATCTGCCACCAGTGCCTGATACTGGACTTCTTTCAGAGATTTAACATACTAAAAATGCTTGAGCTGTGTCTGTTTCCTTTTAAAACCACCTGTGACTTTTCTTTTTAAATAATTACTTATCAGTGTGTTATGCTTGTTAGTAACAAACTTTCAGCTTTGTTATGTTTTTGCACTCCAGCAAGTGCAAAAGGCCCTTTTTGTCTCTATGTCTCCCACTGACTTCAGTAGTGCTCACCCATATCTGCCAAAATAAACTCCTGGTATTGTTAGCTGTAGCACTTGCTGCAGGTGATGCTTGCTAAATTGAAAGAGGGGGCGGATTCTTTTCCCAGGTTGAGAACAGGAGTAGCTCTTGTCGCAGAAAGCTTAGGGTTGATTTTAGTTAGTGTTTGAAACTCAGATAGTGAGGGAGTTGTGTTGAAGACAATGTTTGAGTGAGAGCCAAGACAAGCGTCATCATGCTCTGCCATTCTGCAGTGCTACTGATGTCAAAACAGCTATGCACAGCATGTTACAGGCTAATAAAACATGGACTCTTCTCTGAAACAGTTGCCCTCTCACCCAAACGTAAATTGGCTGTGAGAGAAGGCTTGCAATTAAATGATTGTGCACTGATGTTGGGGTCATTTTTTGGATCATTTTATCAAGTTTTAAAGATTTGTGCCCTGCAAAGCGAGGACTGCAGTAGGCTTTCTCTTCTGCAGCACAGTAGTGGTTATGATAATTGTCAACTGCAGCCATGGTTGGATATGGCCAGGAGCAATTTCTCTGCTCCTGGAGTCTTAGTTTAGCTTGACTGTGCCTTCAAAGCATCGACCAGTCTGTTTCTAATATTTATGATATGTAAGCTGCTAGCGACCTGACCTCTGCCCCCAGTGCAGGGAAAGAGCATGTATGTTCTGCTGGGATCAGGTTCTCCACCTCGGACAAGGGAAAATAAAGGCTTTGTTTAAAAATAAAGACATCACTCTCTGGTTTGTCAGTGGTACTGTACGTTTTCCCCTCTGCCACTCTGTGTTTACAGGCATACAAAACCAAAAATAAATGTATGAGGAAGAGAGAAGAAGGTCAGAATATCAAGTGTCAAAAGTAGCCCATGAAATTTTATTGGTGGTGCATTTAATCAGTGCTAAGCATTTTTTACAAGGTACATACAAACAGTGGAATTGTAAAAATTTATGGAATGCTGTGTACAGTGTGGCCGTTTATGAAGAAAGGAAAATTTATATCCAGTTGAAATAAACCAAAGGGGAATGCTTTATGGAGACTCCTCAACATCAAGTGAGATCTGGGTAAGGGGAGGATGGGGGTATTTGCAGGGGCTTACTGATCTTTGAGGTGTTTTTCTGCTTCTTCAGCAGCTAACAGTTTGCATCTTTCTGTGGCTCTCAAATAGGCAGGATTCTGGATGCAGTGATGGTATGGTGTTTTGGTTTTTTCTGTACAGTGGAAAGGAAACACAAGTGAACAGCTGCTACTGGTATCTCTGGTATGAGGCCCTCGCTCTTGGGCTCATTCCAGTCCAACAGTTTCTTGAGCAGCCCTTAATATCCAGCTGTGAAGGGTTAACTGAAGCCAATCACTTTGACATCAGCATTTTTTTGTTTCCTTTTTGGTCCAGTATTTTGTTGATGATAAAGCACAGACTTAGTCAATTGAGAGATTCCAGAGCTGCAGAATCAGAGATAATTTAATTAACGGAATTGCTTGTGATTGCCCACTGGGACAGCGGGTAGGAATTGCTCGATTTAATTTGGAGAAACAAAGATCACATGCATGCTAATGTTTAACAAATAACCAGTGTTTGGGTTAAAGTTTTTTTTTGCCAAGAGGGGGCAGCTGATGCCCAGGGGAGATCTCCCAGGAGGTGATTGCTGAGTAACAGCTCAAAGCTACAGATAGGTCCTTTTTCCTCTTCCACGGTATTTTTGTGCCTTCCTTCTGGCCTTTTACCAGAACAAAGCAAGGATTTGCTCAGAGGAAGAAAGTTTGTTCTTATTTTCAGTGCTCAGGGGAAAATGCTACGAACATTAGAAAAACATACAGTGGGCACAAAGACTGAAAACTGTAGTCTTGCTCTCTGGTACCTAGCGTCCTCAACTGTGACTGCCATATTGTTGAAGAGTTAACCACAAGCTCCAGAGGGAAGTACAGGACTAAGCTTCTTCCACGAGGAGCCCTCCCTTCATGTTTTTGCTCAACATTCTCACTCAGTCTCCCCTGTTTGTGGTGATGTAGGTCCAGAGCGAGTAGAGCGTGGATGTGCCCTCCTGATACGTCCTGAGCCAGGGAGGACAGTTCAGGTGTCGGCGAGGCCGCGGGCACCTGCCGGAGAAGCGCCAGCGCTGGGGCTCGAGGCGTTGCTGTTGGCAGCAGTTGTGCTCAGCAGATCTCTCTGGAGGCTGATAAATGACGTTATCCAAACACGTCAAATCAGAGCGCTGAGGCGCAAAATTGTTAAAAAGAGTCTGCCTACATCCAACACGAGGTCAAGACAAAGCGGGGAGAGCAGGGCTGTGGAAGCCAATTCCTTCTTCCCTGTAATTCCCTCTGCCTCACTTGGCAGGGTAACTTGTACGCAGCCTTGCCCTGTCCGTGGAGCTTGGCTCTCTGACCCTCGCTCCACCCCAGCGTTACCTTGTAAAAATACTGCCCAGGCTGCTCCCAGCTGTGTCCGGGCAAGCGCGCACGAGGCTTACACACAAGACAGAAGCCTGAGGGAGTTCCCAAGATTGCTGCTGCAGGAAGAGTTGCTCCTAAGCGATGCTTATCTTTAGGATACAAGCAGCAGGCTGACGGTAAAATGTCACTAAATGGAATGGCATGTGTCCCAAGTGTGCTGGCCACCACGGGAGCCAGACACATGGGAAGTGACTCTCGTCTTTATTCCATCCCTGGAGGTAGTTCCAGTTTCCTTTATTTACTAATGTTCTCCCTATTTCCCTTGACCTCATTTCCTCCGGCTTTTCGGAAGCAACCAGGCAATTATCGCTCACTTTGGGTTGACCCTTGGCCACTACGTCCCTGGTTGCTGCTGTTCCAAGAGGCTTTCCTGAAATCTCAAGTGCAAAATACTCATTTTTGGCCAAAGCCTCTCTCGTGAGATAGGAGCTGCATCTTCAGCACTACGCTGGGTGTCAGGATTTTTCCTGAGAGCACGCTTGGCGGGGAGAACATGGAGTTTAAAGTCTGTCACAGCTGAGCTTTGATCAGCGCTGGGAGATATTGCAGTGACTAACGTTCCCTCTCTTACCAATGCACCCCAGTCTTGTTAATAAATGTATATTTAACAATGTCTGGAGCGTATGAAGTGATAATAACTAAATCAATACCTCCCACATTGATTGTCCAGGATCCCTACAGCGTGACGCACGCAGTGGTGCGGTAATTTTCCAGCTAACTAGCACCCTGATCTACAGCCCTCCTATTGATTGGCCATTGTATCAGGCAGCCTCTGAGCATTATTGCTTATACCTCTATTCAGCCTCCTTTTCTGATTCATTCGTTTATTACTGGACAGGTGCGATTATCTCAGAGACTTTCCGAAATTGGCCGATGGGGGTCAGCCATATAGACTTCTATAAACAAGCCATTTTCTATCTCCTCTTCTTGTTGCAGTGGCAAATTTTTCTTTTTCAAGCTTTGACTGTTATTGGGCTGGGACTGGGGGTGAATTGGCCTTTGCTTGCATCTGCTCAAGGAAGCAACTTTTCCCTTTCCTTTCTGAGTCACCTGCCCTTCAGAGGAGGACGGATAGCTCCACAGATAGTGATAGGAGAACTTAGCAAGGGTTGAGGTTCTGCTTGCCACCTGCTTTGGGCAGGATCCGTACTCGCTGCCTTTATACCTCCAGTGCCCTTATGCATGCAGGAAGGAGAAACGGATTCCAGAAATCAAATTCAACTGCAGCCTTCATCCAGCATCAGCTTGTTGATGGGCCAGACTGGAAGGGAACAGCTTTCTCATCTGACAGTAATCTTCAAGCTATAAATAAATAATTTTGTTTCTTCCTTGAACAAAACTAACACCTTTCTAGACTTTCTTTGAAAACACTAACAGCTCTTCCTTAAGGGTGAGAACCCAAGCTGGGATATGATAACAATTTATGCCACTGAGTAGGAGCAAGTGGGTGTTTCGCAGCCAAGAGCACTGTCTCCTACTGAAGCTCTTCCATTTTGCTCCAAAGAATATTTGTTGATACCAAGACTTGAATGTACCGTGTCGGTATCCCCAGGCAGTCCTCACGCACTGGGCTCTCATGGGACATGTGTATTTCTTTGTCTTTTTTTGCAGTTTTAAAATAGTTACCATTTCCTAGCAGCTGTCATTTGCAATGAATCTCTGATGAAGTTCTCTCCTTGGTTAGCTCCTGTAGAGTGTCTGGGCTGTACAAAGGTAGGAGTGATGTTGGAGGAGCTTCATAACACTCGTACTTAACAACATGCACTCCTGCAGCTCTGGTTTCTTCTGAAGTGTTGTAATTAGAAAAATCACTCAAGATCTTTTCAACCAGCTCTGTTTCCAGAGCCTTGGGAAGAGCCAACAGAATCACCTCGTGGGAGGTATCTTGGGTCCCTCCCTGCGTGCCGGTGCCAAGTGACTAATGAACAAAGGAGTGAGTGTGTGTGTGCAGCGGGAGGGCTGAGACTGCAGCTCACAGTGTTGGCCGTAGTAATTCCACTGGACCCATGTTTTAGCCACTTGTTGATGAATCATCCTTTAAAAAGGTAGAACACATACGTGCCACTGTGCGTTCTGTTGTGATTGGTGCAGCTTCTGGGACTCTTGAGGTTCTTCTGAGCTGGAGTCTGATTCGACAGGCCTGAAATTCACTGACATACATGAAAATTGCTGGTTTGTTTTGTTTCTTTGCAAGAATGAAAGCCTTAATGTCAATGCAATACTCTAAACCTTTTCTGGGGAATGCTTGAGGGCCCCTCCCTACGTCTGCACTGTGTAGAAATCAGATTTTGCAGCATGCTGGAGTGACACATCCTTGTCTATAATGCTCTCTGCATCTCATTTGCTAAGCATTGCTGTCTGCCCTTGCTTTTAGGTTGGCAAGTTGCTCTTTTCGCCAGCCTTGCAGAACCATGAAAATACACTTTCCTGCCCTCAGCACAGCGCCTCTGTGACAAAAGAGATAATGCTGCCCATCAAAAATGACCCTAGGAAATGGGAAAGCAGAGATTGTAAAGCTACTTTTATAGCTACCCTGCTGGCACAGTGTCCATTGCTTTTGGTTTCTTCTTTTTTTTCAGTATTAGAACCCAAAAAGCTAGGGGTTTCTTTAATATAAAAGCATTGTGTTGATCCTGTGTAATGAGCTGATTTTGTGTTTCACAAGGTTGATGACCAGAAAACATTTCCATTCTCTAAGGGGAACGGCAGCTCCTATTGCCCACAGAAGTTAGCTCTCACCAGCTTTAGAGCGATGTACAGAACTTTGTCCAAACCATTTGGTCCTAACGAATCTCTTAAGGGAGACAATAAAAAAGGCAGGGGAAAAAGAAAAACAAAAACAACAACAAACAAACAAACAAAAAAAAAACCCAAACAAAACAAATCTGTTCTTCAAATGTCCGTGTCTTGCGGAAACGTGCTCTGTATGGAGCCGGCAACCCAAGCCCTATTGTGTTCTGTCATGATGTGTTTGGAAGTGTTTAGTAGGACACCTCAAAGAATTCACACTGGGCTTTTCAGGAATTCTTCTTCACCCCAAGTTGGATGTATTAGTTCAAATATTGCCATTTCCTGTGCAGTACCTGTTGTGGGATCCTTTTTGCTCCAAACTCTTAACAATCTTGTGTGCTCAGTGATGCTCACTCTCCATCATCTTTTTCAGAATTACAGAAGACTCTGCAGTGACAACATTTGAAGCGTTAAAGGCTCGTGTCCGTGAGTTAGAAAGGCAGCTTTCCCGTGGGGACCGCTATAAATGTCTCATTTGCATGGTGAGTAGCACTCCACTTGTGGTAATGAATCAGAAATATCTTGGTATCTTTGCTGAGGAGGAGAAGCTTTTCTTCCTTTTGGGGTGGAGTGGGGAAACTCAGCTTTGTCCCTGGACAGCAATTAGTCTTCCAAATGAAGGTGCTAGGTCTTCTTTAGCAATTGAAATTTTTGCATGCATTATATTGTTCCACTGGTATTTGCAGCTGTCCTCCTGTATCAGCCCCAACTTTGGAAGACTTTCAGCCTTTCTATAGAAAACTCCCAGATGCCAGCGTCCTCTTCCTGCACGTGCAGATTTACATACATAGCAGAGGGTAGAATCTGTATTCTAAGACCCACCGTATGATTTGGGAAAAGGAATGTTGCATGAGCATTTAAAAGTTGTAGATGTCCTGCTTGCTCTGTGGTGCTGCTCTGGCCTTCTTAAAGAAGGACAGCAGCTCCCTCTGATGGTCTGAGCCTGCAAAGCTTTGCATCTCCTGTTAGGTTTTTATTCTGCTGATAGCAGGAGAAAATTCTGCTTGGTGGAGGTCTCCCTCTGAAACTTCAGCTTGATGCATGATGTTCTCTCTCCCGGCTCAACGACTTGTAGGTGTGGGAGTGTAGTCCCCGTCTCTTGTCCCACAGAAGGACAACAGCTTGCTGCTGATTTCCAGAGGTTTATTAGCAATGATAGAAAATACTCAAGAGAAGACATGTCTGCTGAAATAGCAGCAGCATTTTTGAAATGTAGTTAAGCTGTTCCTGCAGAGCTAAGAGTTGTGATAAGGGTTAATCTTACCCTGTCACTGGGGTTTTGTATGATCTGGTGACCTTTCTGATGAGAATAATGGCAGGTGGCCACAGCAACTTCAGATGCTCTTGCGATAGCTACGCTGAGCCAGGTCACCACTTGAGTGGATGATGGGCTTCCAGGAGTTCTGGGAAGCCAGAAAAATGGACTGCAGGAGACTTTCTGCATCTACTACACAACTATTACAAAAATACAAACTTGCATATTACACAAGCTTTTTTTTTTTTTTTTAAAATGCAAAATACAAGGCAATGTTACACGCAAAGAAAGGCATTGTGATGGGGTTGGCAGTGAAGAATCAGTTGATCCCTGATGTGGAAATAACCTTGTTTGCTTCTTTTCCTCAGGACTCCTACACAATGCCCCTGACTTCCATTCAGTGCTGGCACGTGCACTGTGAAGAATGCTGGCTGCGGACTCTGGTGAGGCTCTCGACTACTTTCTTGTTGACTTACAGGCTTTTTTCTCTCTTCTGGGACACTTTATTTTAAATCACCACAGGGAAAAGTGCTTTTTGCTTTAGTTTAAACAGTCTGAGTGCTGTACATGCAGACTTCTCAAGCCTTGCCATTTAACACCCCACTCTAGTTTTGACTTGAGTTTTATTTGAGTCATCGTGACCAAAGTGAAGCCCTGCCCCTTGCTTGCCCCCTGCCCCAGAGTTCTGCTGCCATGGGGACAGCCGTTGCTCATGTAAGAGCTCTGTGCCAAGGACAGCCTTGCCTTACAGTAATTTCCTTTGGGGCATCCATGCAGAGAGGTAAAGCTGTGAGAATGGAGGCCAAATCCACTGGGATTTCATGGGATGGGCAGCTTCTGAGAAACCTAATATTCCCCTGAAGCAAAGGGAATCATCTTCAGGATAGAGGATATGGAAGGGAGCTTTTATGAATATGAATCTATATTTTTCAGATTATTTGAAATAGCACTGCGTAGTTTTCAAGCATATGCCATTCTGTTTGGAAGATTGGGGACTATCTTGAACATTGAATAGGTGACCCAGTACAGTAGTAATTTATACATGTATTAAAGGACATCAGGTTAAAATTTAAGGTGTTATTAAATAAGGTGTTTTCCTTTCCTGTGTTAAAACTGTGGGCTTTATAATCAACTTTTAATGTCCCCTGTGCAACTGATTTTCAAGCTTTCATTTTGCTCAGGTTGGGGAATGGAAAATAGTCACTTGTGCTTTCTAGTCTTCCTGTTAGCAAGATGATACAGTGTTGGATTGCAAAAAATGTAAGGGAATGCCACTCCTGAAAACTGTTCCTGTAAGGCATTGCAAAATCTACTTTATAGAACACGTTGTGTGCTTGGAATTACGATTAAGCTGATCGTGCTCCTTTAAAATCCTGCCTTTTAAAAGTCTTGTCCAAGAAAAGTTACCAGGATGGTGAAGTGCCTGTGGGCTTGAGTACTAATAGCAACTCAATAACTTGGCTATCCCTCAGGCTGTATTTTATAGCTCTTCAGCTACACCCCGTCACTATTTAGATTATACAAGCTTTTGTAAACATTTTAGCAGCATGTTATAAAAGACACATATGTGGGTAACATAGCTGTGAGGTGTTTGGATGAATGTGTGCTCTGCCACCTTTGCTAAGTGAAGAGTAATCTTGTCCTTCAGCAGTCCTACAAGCAGAGGACAAAACACTAATTTCTTTTTCATTTTCTTCACTCGGAAGTCTTTGTCCTCTCGTCTTCCCAGCAGCTTCAAGTTATCTGCTGTATCCGTGGCACCGATTTCAGGCTGTTCTTAGGCTCAGCAGCAACTTAGTTCAACTTCAGTCAGGCCCTTGTGTTTGATGTGCAGCGGTCACGGCTGCTCATGAGATCGGGGCAAGCCCACTCCAGGTGCCCCGGGGTTACCATTTACCCTTGCTGAAGGGGAGCCATTTCCCCACTAGAATTCCGTGAGGAAGGTGGGGGGGAAGGAGCTGCCCATGTGCTATCCACACGTCTCTTCTGCCGACCAAGCAGGCGGAATGGGAATAGGCCAGCAAGACATCATGTTAGGACTTGGCACTTGCAGAGGGGAAGCAATTAATAAGTGGCTACTCATGTGTTACCCAGTCCTAGCCTCTCCCTGCAGCCCCCAATTTATTAAACCAGGCCTTTTCACAAGGCATGCTTGCACTCCCTCTCCTGTCTCAAAAAAAAATCTCCCAGCCTGTGTTCGCATGTTTCTAATGTAACCATTAAAATGTAGCCCGAAGACAGCAATAAAAACCCTGGAACGCCTTGGTGCTTTTGTGTCTTGATCAAAGTCAATGTGTGTAATCTCGTTAAGACTGCCCTCCTTCCCCCCTCCTTTTTTATGAATTTAATGGCATACAGCAGCTGGGCTCAGTGTTTAATGCTCACCAACCTGCATTGTTCTAATTAAGGTATCTCCTTTTATTTCGGGCACAAAAGAGACTCTTGTTTTTTTTAACAAGCGAGGAGCTGTGGGATAGTGTGTGTAATAATCGCTGCTGTTACCTTTCCCTGGGTATAAAGCTGGCTCCCCAGCGGGGGCGGGAGGAGGGAGCCTGCGCGTGCAGCACACATGGAAAGACTTGACTGGGGGAGAGGGGCAACATTTTTCTTCTGTTGTGCAATAAACAATTTGTTGGAGTTAATAGGAGTTGGGGCGGGCGGGTTGTGTCGGGCTTCCGGCCCCGTTTGAACATTCTGGAGATCTGCCATCCCTGCTGGTGAAAAGTCCTCTTTCCCCTGTGCGCCTGTGGTTTATATGCCCAGCCGAGATCTAATATTAAATTAGAGTGTGAGTATGTCTGAGAGAGAGGGAGGGAGGACCATGTATTGAACAGGGCCCTGGAACTGAAGGCTCAGAGTGCCTGGGAGCATTTCTAAACCTCTGCAGGGTATTGAAGAGTGGGTGAAATTTGATGCTTGCGTCTGTCTATGGACCAAAAGAGGTGAAGTGGTTTTTAAAAGGTTTAAGGTTTAAACATTTTCTGGGATACGATGCTACAATGATCTGAGCATCTCTAGTATCCTCTGACTTCCATCATATCTAGGGCACCGATGAGGACTGAATCTTTAAAGCACTTAGACTTTCTGAAAATACAGTTTTTGGACTTTTGACTCTTAATGTCTGGTTCTAAATTATGACTGTTCTGTTGCTAAGGCAGAGGGGGAGACATTTTTAACCACCAACTCCACAAATGGTTGCTGGCTCTCTAGCTTAGGTACTGTTATACTAGAGCTCAGTGCATCAAACTGGCTCCAAGCTCTGGGGATGAAACATTCACCAGAGCAGACTCCATCTCTGTCTCCTGTTGCTGTGTTGGATTAATGCGAAGGAAGGGCTGGAGTCACAAAAAGGGACCGTGGAGATGTCTTAAGAGAACCGAGATAATGGTGCTTGCTGAGTTAGCCAGTGCCTCTGTGCCAAGAGAAGCTGCTTGGTTAGACAGTACTCCTTAGGGTGGCCATGGAGAAAGGGAGGAACCGTCCCTTCACCAAGCATCAGGACATGATGAGTTGAGTGGTTTTTCTCTCCTTCCACTTGCTCTGTCAGCAGAACCAGCTCTGCCTGAGAGCTGCAGTCCTGGGGCCACAGGCTAAAGGTGTGCTGTGCCCTGCGTGTGCTGTGGGCAGCGCTGGGGTTGTGGGCACAACAGAAATGGAGACGGGGAGAGGGGTACAAGAACATATTGCTTGATGCCATGTGATCATGCCTTGGTTCCCAGGAAATCATATTAGCTGTTTTGTCAGCTGGGTTTGTCTGCTGATTTTGTATTGCTGTGTCAGACCACACTGATGAGCTTGATACTCCCTGCTTGCTGGGGCACACAACACAGTGACGTTATTTTTCATTCCTCCATCCTGCACGCAGACAGCTAGTTGATATCTTCAAGTTACGCAGAAACTGGGACAGAAGCCTGGAGTGACTTCCCTGTGATCCCTTTTAGAAACCCCTGAGAGCACATGCAGGCTCTTCAAAGACAGGGGAGGAAATGGTGTTGCAGGAGGGAGGCTTAGCTTGGGCAGCAGGAGGTGAGTTCGTTTCCCTGAATGTCGACCGTCCTCAGCTCGTTGTTGGACTGCAGCCCTGAGTCGCTGGGTGATAGGGGATGAATCTCCCTCTGGAAGAGGTTTGTCTGCCCCTTCTCTGTCCTTCCCCATTAACCAACGGGGACCTTACAGCTACTGGTGGGTGAGATTCATATTTTCCTTCACTGGGAAGAGTGCCCTGACGGTAGGGATTGGCAGTGCTTTGCTGAGGTTTGGAGCTTCCATCCTCGGTGGTTTGTGAGAGCAGGTTTGATGTGTGTCTGTCAGCAGTAATTCGGGTTGAGGTGATCTTGCTGGGGGCGTGGGTCGGTGACTTCTTGAGATCTCTCCAAGCTGTAGTTCTGTGATCTCCCAAACCCTGGTGTCCTTCCTTACAAAGTAAATGGAGTTAAAAGCTAAGTCAGGCTGTTTGCCAGGGATGGAGCCATTGGTGGGTGCAGGCACGCAGGAGCTGACAGAGAGCAGGTTTATTTGGGCAAATGCAGTTTGCTGAGTTTCCCCCCATCACCTGTACAGCCAGATCCAGCATTTCCTATGTTTATTTGCTGACCCCAGGCTTGTGCTTGCCTGTCTTGGGCTTATCTGAAAATTACTACCGCAAGAGCAGGAAAAAATTGCTTCTAAAAAGCCTTTTTCGTCACAGAATATTCTTCCAGGGGGATCCATCGATAGATATGTATGCTCAGCAGTTGACACATTTATATCTTTGGTACATTACACTACTACATTCTTAGCCTTGATGCTTTTTCTAGGATCTAATACTGTATATCCCATTCAGGGTGGAGCATTTTTGTAAGAAACAGCGCAGATATAGAGCAATCCTTCTGGGTGATTCCTTAGTGCTTCCAGCAACGTAGGGACCTCCTGAGTCAGCAGCTGCATGGCAGATGCTGTGCTTGATCCTTCATGATGTTCCTATCTGCCATGAGGTTCTCTGGTTATTTATTACCATATTTCAGTTTTGGCCTCCAGCAACATGTAGGGGCGAGCTCCACCCTTTGAGGAGGCTTTGTGAAAAAAGTTGCTCTCCTGATTGCTTTAACTCCATTTACCTGACAACTGGGGGTACCCCACAACAGCAGTGGTGAAGGGCTGCTCCTCTGGGAATTAGCATTTGCAGAGAAGCAGCTGTCACTTCACGTGGAGACGTGGGCGGGAGACGGGGCTGTCACCTTGTTTGAGAATTGGATCTTGGAGTTTGATTCTTCTCCTGGCAGAAGCTGGCTCTTGGGTTTGGATCTCTTCTGTCACGTCTCTACTTTGGTTTTCCTTCCTATACAGCAGGCAAGCTTTGAGCCCAGGTTTGATGGTGGCACTGCGTAGGCAAAGTTGCTCTGTGTGTGTGTGTGTCTCTCTATTCTCTCTGCCTGGTAGCATATTCTGGTTGGAAATTGCCCATTTTTAGACCCACAGGACAGCAGGAAGTGCCTAAATCCTTCCTTTTGAGTTTTTTTGCTTTAGCCAATTTATAGCAGACGTCACGCCATTTTTTTTTTTTTAAGAGGCAACTTTAAGACAAAATACTCCAATCCTTCCTGGCACCATGTAAGCCCTAACGACTTCTCAACATCTCGGCTCTCGTTAGTGTATTTTTCAAACTACTACCCCAAGTGATTAGCTTGTATTGTGGATCAATTACTTGCCAAATTTTAATTAAGAAAGGAGGAGAAAAAATAAACTCCATCCTGGTTCCAGCCCCTTTTCTTTGCTTTGTAACAGCCCTGGAGCAAACTTCTTGCAGCAGAGTTTTATAAACCCCTCAAAACTGGGGTTTATAATGGAAAAGCTGAGGTGGCCTTTACTCTAGCACACGCAGCTATAACACATCAAGGCTTTTCCATGAAGCTATGATGAAAGGAGCAGAAGGACCTGGAAAAAAAAGAAAGAAAGAAATGGCCGACAGGTGGGACTTATTATTCCACAGCATTTTTATTTCAAGGGAAAAGTTTAGTAACCCCAGCTGGCAGGTGAGCAGTGGGGGAGCAAATGCTTTTTCATTGTGCCTGTGCCAGCATGTGTGTGTGTACAAGCTTATGTGCCTCTCTACAAGAGAGGAGAGCTTAAATGCTAATGCCAATAAATGTTGTACACCTACACTGAAAAGTCAGATGTAAGGAACAAGGTTCTATGCAATTTCAATCTAAAAAGAAAAAATCAGGACTTAGTTCTGAATGTAACATACATGCTTATGTGTGCAGAGGATGACAGTTTTATTTAAAAAAAAATAAAATAAAAAGGCTTCCCCAAGGGTCCAAAGTCATTATTTTTGCTTGAACTGTTTAATACCAAGCATAAGCACTAGAGAGACCCAGAGACCTGGGCCTGCCGTGCCACGTCTCCAGGATGCCGTTGTCCCCTCCAATGTACCCGGGCTTCAGAGCCCACGACGAGCTGTCCTCCCCACGTGCAGGTGAAGCAACATCCACCACTGCCCTAATTCAATCTGCGATCATGTAGCTTTTGCAGAAAATGGGTCAAGCTACATGTGATCGAGTTCTGCCTTCTGGCGTGGTCAAAAACTTGGCCCTGGCTGCCCACGAGCAGCTCTCAGCCTTAGGTGGGGAGAGTGGATCCCCCTAAAGCCATCAGCATGTGGTACAGGAAGCAAATGTCCGGGACAGAGATCCTGGGGACTGGCAGAATAAATCCCATGCATCTTCCCTTGCCCTGTGGTGTGAAGGAATTGCATACCGGACCTTGCTTTGCCACGGAAGAGGGAAGCAAAGCTGCAGTCAGTTTAGTCAGGCTTGTTCTGCCATCCTGTGGGCTGAGTGCAGAGGATTTGTGCTTATAGCGAGCAGCTGCGCAGCCCCAGGAGATGCTCGGGCTACTTGGTTGGATGCTTTGCTGCCCCTTGCCAATAAGCTGGGCATATCTTGGGAAGGAGAGCACAGGCACAGACTTGTGCTGTAGCCACATCTGCAATGCCTTAAAGTCCCCATGCACGCTTACTGCTGCTTGTCAGGGCATACAGGAAAGCTCAAATGGGGGCAGCTGCCAACTGCTGCCCCTTTGACAACGTACTGTGAATTAATTCCTCAGCACCTCCCTGTCACTTCCCCTGGGACCCTCCAGCCACACAGGTGATGCCAAGAGGCCAGCCAGATGCAGCAGGCACTTCTGAGGACAGGAGGACTGCATGGCGGTGCAGGCCTGAGCAGGCACTCAGTTGAACCAGGCTGTTTCGTGGCATTTGCATTCAGATTAGCGAGCCCCTCCTTGGCAGTGCTGATATGTAGCCCAAAATGGCTTTTCAAGGTGGCAGAAAGGGCAGATGTTTAGATTTGTCTCTCCTATCTGTTGTAGCTGCTGCAGGAAGTTTTTACTGGGACATGCAGGTTAGAGCGTACCCTTTTCTGATGCTGGAGATCTAAAGCTCTGGTATTGAGCACAAGCAAAGGGGTGTGTTATATAAACAGGCTCTGCTACCAGTGCAGTCAGTCTTTGATTTCCTCAGGGTTTTAAGCCTTTTCTTCCAGTTGTGGTTTGTGCTTGCTCTTCCCAGGATCCAGCATGCCAAGTCCATGCAGTGAAGGCTGGTGCACGGGGCTCCCCGATGCATTACACAGACACAGTGAGAGACAGTCCCTGCCCCAGAACGCTGAAAAATCTAAACAGATACAACAGTTAGAGAGGGGATGAGATAGGTCCCAGACAGCTAGAGCAATGTGACCACAGGCATCAGCACCAGAGCTAGGTGCACCATCCAGACCACCAGTGCTCTGTCACTCACCCTGAGAGTGATGTCCAAGGTGTCTTGGGCATCCATTATGTGTTTCATTCGACTCTAGTTCAACAGGACTTTGTGTGTAGCTGTTTTAGGTCTCAGATGCAACTGCCAGTGGTTCCCACATGTGTCAGAGCAGCAGCTCGGCTGCTAGCGGCAAGGGGTATCACATGGGAGCCTGGTTGCTCAGAATTCCAAAGCTCGGGGAACAGTGAGTGTGTGAAGTCCGTGTCTGCCAGGAATAACATGCACTGGGATCAGGGAGGAGGCTGCTTCACGGTTGGGCTGCAGGGACTTTTCGATAGTACTCAATACTGCAGAGCAAACAAGACTTGCGCTTCTTTGGAGCTGCATCCTTGTGAATTACTTGCACCCGTGTAAATTTTCTGTACCTGGGACTCTCTCCTCCAGATCCTTCTTAGTCCAGGGAGCTTCCAGGGGGAGAAAGGCCCTGTCCTGTCTCTGCAGGTGGTGTCACAGAGCAGAGAGGATCTTTCCTAAGGATGCTTGCCTTTTGTAACCGGCAGTGCCAGCTCCTCTGCTAGTGATGTACCCAAATGCAGGTAGCAGTACCGAAGCAGCGTGGCAGGTCACGGTCCTGCCCCGCCACTCGGCCCGCTTGCTGCAAGCTGCCACGCTCACTGCTGCAGGCACTGAAAGAAACCCTGCTGAGGGAAAGCAGCGACATCGCTGCGTGGCTTCGGGTCCGCCAGCAAGCCCTGCGCAAGCCGGCAGGCTCCCACATGGCACGTTGCATCCCTGTCAGCTCGCTTGTCACACCGAGCGCTGGGCGTTAGCAGCTGGAAGGGCCTGTGACAGCAGCGAGCAGACCTCGGTGTGCTCAGACAGAGCCTGTGCTCAGTTCTGTGTGGCGGGAGGTCGCGTTGAGGCTGCGGTCGGTGTGGAAAGCCAGGGCGCCCCAATTTCCTGCACGGCCGGTGCTGTAGACGGGAGGCTGCCTCGCAGCAGAGCCGTCTTTCTGTCATTTTTCCCATCAACTGTCTGTCACATCTGCCAATCTAATGATGACCGGCTTAGGTTGACCCCGATTCCGAGGCTTATTAACACCCCCTTGCTGTCAGGCTCAGTGACAGATGGCACATCAGCCCTTGTTTTATTTCCTGTAGCGTTCCTGTCAGCCGCCCGTTACCTCGCCCCAGCTCCCATCACAGTTTGCTGGTTTCAGTTCACCTTGGCAGAAGAGACTTGCCTCGGCAGCATCTCTGCGAGCTGAGGGGGGACAGGACGGGGATTTCCTTTATGCCAGCAGCTCTGGGGCTTTTTGCAGTGTGGCCAAACCAGTCCCCCAACACGCTGCCCTGAAAAGGAAGGTCTGACCCCACCATGAACCAGTTTGGTCATCCCAGGTGAAAACTGCAACTCGTTCCAGCTGGGTTGGTTTTGTGCAGGCTCAGTGGCCTGAACTGGCTCCTCGAGGGCTGCAGGTGAGCGAGGGGAGCAGAAAGGAGCAGACCTGCCTGTGACAGCACAGCAGAACTGGGGCCTCGGGCCAGTCCATCTGCAGAGACTCCTCTCCCCGGAGCTGCTGAGTTTGGTGACACGCCTCGGTCCTGGGTTTCAGCCTCCTGCAGAGCTCCTGCCTGCCCGTCTGCCTCATGACAGGGACTGGAGTGGGATGAGGGGCTTGCAGGGCAGGCAAGAAAGGCGTTGGGGCTCCCCCCTTCTCCCAGCTTGTGCCTGCTGTTGTGCCTGGAGGGGAAGGGGGTAGCCTTGCTGCCACAGCTCCTGTGCTGCTCCCCCTGAGATCCCAGGCCAAGGACAGGGTCCTGCGGGTTGTCCTCCTTCACTCTCTCACACTGTTCGTCTCGTCTGCCGGTTGCAGGGTGCCAAGAAGCTCTGTCCCCAGTGTAACACCATCACGTCTCCCGGAGACCTTCGGCGCATCTACTTATGAAGGACCCAGCGGGAGGGCGGGACCCAGCTACTCGGCTCAGCTCATCACACCAAGGGGGAGAAGAACGACAGCAACAACAACAACAGCAACAACAAAAAAAAGACGTTTTAAAATTTAAAGGAAACAAACAAAAAAAACACAGAGACTCCAGACATGGACTCGAGGATACAGGAGCAGTGGGGAGCCTCAGGTCCCGCATGTTGAGACCTCCTTCAGCATCTGCAGCGGGCAAAACCAAACCCTTTGTTGTGAAGCCCCCTTTTTTAAAACCAGTATTCCCCATCCACCCGTTCCCTGGAGCTGGCTTTGCATCGCGGATGGCTCATGAGCCCTCCTTTGGACTGTGTTGTTGACCACTCTGCCCCCAGGAGACTGGGGAAGGGACCCTTGACAGAAAGATGTTAAATAACCTGTAACTTGTGTTCTTTGTTCAGTTTTTTTGTTTTGTTTTTATTTTGGTTTGGTTTTTGGTTTGGTTCTGTTTTGGTTTTTTGTGGTGTTCTAGTGATAAAAAAAGGTTTAAAGAAAAAAAAAAAAAAACACACCCAGGCAGAAATGAAGCACATGTAATATAGATTATATATGTTTACAATGTTGTGTATAAATGGGATAGACTCAAACATTACATACTAATAAGTTTCCCTTTCTTTTTTTTGGGTTGTATTTTTTTTAAAGAAGAAAAAAAATGAACAGAGAACATTAAACCCATATTTTTCTTGGTTCAGCAAAGTTTTGGCATTAAAGTCATTAGTTTAAAAAAAGTATATATATACATATATATAATATAAATGGTTTAATGTTCTGTGGTGTATATTTCCTCATTCAGATATGAAGTTAACAGCTTTTAGTAATGGCTGTAGCATTGCCCATAACTTACAGAACTTATGGGGAGTAGAGGAGGTGGATTTTTGTCATTAGTTGTAGCTAATGGGGCTATTTATAATAGAATCGTTATCCCCGGAAAGACACGGCTTTTAACTCCTCGCCGGGGGACCAGGCAGGGCGGGGGGGGGGGATCTGGCTCAGCCCCCTTTGCCTTTCCCAGCCGGGGAAGGGGCAAACGGTGCGGAGCTGGGGGGGAGGCAGCCTGGCAGAGCGCTGCCCCCCGGCCCGGCCGGGGCCGCCTGCTCGAGGGTCTGCCCGGCCCCCTCCTGCCTGCTCCAGGGCCGGAGCCCCGGCCCCTGCCTGGCTTTGCTTCCCCCTCCTCCGGCAGCATTTGCTGGCTGAGGATGCCCGAGCTGCTCCGGGTGCCCGGCGCTGCGGCAGGGCGGCGGGGACGGGACGGCCCTGCTGCGGCGCCTTTGCCCGGAGGGGCCCGGCCGGTTCCTGCGTGGTGCTGCCCGGCAGAGACACCCCGGCCCTGCCCGGCGCCCGCTCTCCCGGAGCCTGCGTTTTGCAAAAGAGGTTTTGGCACTAGGGCAGAGCGCCGACCCCGTCTCATCCCCAGGGCTTGCCCGCCGGTGGAGCGGGCAGAGGTGCTTCCAGCCGGAGCCAGAGGTTCCCCGCAGCCCCGGCTTCTTCCACGCAGTCCCTCGTGCTAGGCCCTGTCTCCCATATCCTCAGCCTTAACCAAAGCTGCCGTCTGGCCTGGACCTTTTGTCGATTTTTCTTTTATTTTCAGGACCCAAGAAGCAGATACTGATCCATTTCCCGAGGTGAACGCATGCCCCGTGTGCTGACTTGCCCCAGCTCCCCCGGCCGCCGTGGGGTGCCGGCTCCCTGAAGCCAGAAGACAGGGAGATGGGGAAGCTCATCTCCCCCTGCTCCTGCAGGATCTTTCCAAGCAGTTCCCACCTGGCAGCACAACGTGGTTGGGGCATTTTAAGATAGTCTGAAAACAGCAGTGGTTGAGGGGTTTGGAGCCGGGACCCCAGTGTTCCTGGGCTGCTGGGGTGTTGCTGGAGGAAAGGGCTGGGGAGGCAGGATGGGTGTGCCGGTCCCATCACCACTGCTCTGCCCTGAGCGTGATGCTGTCCTTGGTGTCTCCCGAGTGATTCCAGAAGGATCCTGCTGCACCAAAAAAAAAAAAAAAAAAAAAAAAAAAAAGTTGAAGGAGTTGTATTTTACAAGCGTCTTGGCAAAAAAATGACAATTCCTAATTGAGAGTTTCCCAGGTCTCCAAGCTCACAGCAGTGTGGTGGCTTCTGAGACCAGAGAGCGGCAGCTCCCCTGCTCAAGGGTGCATCCCTGCAGAGCCCCCGGGGACCAGCAGAAGCCGAGGTACCCCGGGAGGGTCCTGCCTCCCCGGGGAGGCTGTGGGCAGGGGAAGGGGCTGCAGCGGTGGGCGGTCACTGGTGGGCAACCCTTCAGGCAGGGGAAGGGCAGGCACGCAGAACTCGGGTCTGGATTTGTAAAGGGGGAAAAATTGAGGGGCAGGGAGGTGGGGGGGATGGCTGGCTGGGCTGTGAGTGCCACCCAGCCAGGGCTGCAGTGCCTGGGTGCCGGCACTGAGGGCTCAGAGATGGATTTGGAGGGGGAACAGTGGGTGAGTGTGAGAGGCAGCCGGGAAGGGGAGAAGGCAGGACACCCCACCCCAGCCCTTCCCTGGAAATAGGCCCCAGGAGGGAGCCAGACTTTCTGGCGGGTGTTGTGGACCAGCTGTGTACTCTATGTACGTATGTGTAAAACCATATGTAACTAGTCATTGGTTCTTTGTTTTGGGGGTTATTTTTTGTTTATTTTTTTTTTTGTTTTAATTGTAAAGCCATCCCCTATTTTCAAGGGGGGGGCGCTGCAGGGGGAAGGCTGGGGAGAGAGGCATCCCGGTTTGTAACAGGCATCCGCCACTTCCCTCTTCTGTAATAAGTTTAAATGATTTAAAAAAAAAAAAAAAAAAAAAAAAAAAATTGAAATATTGGAGTTACCTATCTTTGCCCAAAGAATCCCAGTTGCACAAAGCGATATTCCGGTGTGTCGATGATTGTGTGTCAGTGTATATTATACAAAGAGGTACTTGTCACTCCCGTTTGTAAACTACATTTGACATTAATTAAACAAGTATAAATCTTCTTGGGCGCTTTCCGCCTTTCTGTGTTTCCCTTTGCAGGCGAGAGGCAGTGGAGGAAACATATCCCCCCCCCCCCCCGCCCCTACAGATGCTGCGGCCCCTGGATGTGGGTCATGTCCCAAAGGGGAGCCCCGGGCCTGTTATTTGGGGTGCAGGGACAGATGCATCTCTGCCCCACCAGGGATAGGGCCCCCCCCCCAGCTTGCTCCCCCCACAGAGCTAGGAGGGCAGGGCAAAGGACACTCCTCAGGGGACACCCCCATAATGAAGTCTCATCGGCTGCATTAGTTGGGGGCAGGAGGCGCCCAGCCCCAACAGATCTATACGTCCTGCATTAGGGGCCACCGGCACAGTATAGGGTTACCCCCGACAAGAGGGGCTGGGAGGCTGCCAGGGCCGGGGGGGGTAGAGGTCAGGTTCCCCCCCAGCATGAGGCTGGCGCCGACGCTTTTGGTTTACAAACATTTTGCCGGCGGGTCGATGGGGTGTTTTCAAACCCCTCCCCAGGGCTGCAGCCCCAGGGGTGGGGTGCTGGGGGGGGGTGGGGCGTCCCCAGGCTGGTGGGAGGGGTCGGTGGGGATGGCAGGGACCTCTTTCTGTCTGTGGTGGCAAGGATGGCGAAAGAGGGTGGATTTGGCTTTTTTGGCTGAGCATCTCAGCCACTCTCCAGTCTGCTTTCAGCCCGGAGGAGGCCTGAGGCCAGGGTGAGGGGCAGGATCCCGCCCTCCCTCCCCCTCCACCCGCCCCACAGAAGGCTGCTAATATTTTATTTAAAATATCTTTAGGAAGCAGAGGGCTGTGATGTATCGGATGTATTGAGAAAATGCTAATGTGTAATAGCGTGTGTCAGGGGCCTCGTTCATCACCCCCAGCCGCCTTCTGGGGGATCCATATCTAATTAACAGTAATGAATGAGGGAGCCCACCTAATGACAGCCCGCCAGTTTGTTATGGAAATGAGGCAATCCCATTAGGCAAAACACTTAATTAAACAAACGCTGGGAGTGGAGGCCGGAGCAGGATGGGCACAGGCCCTTTGGGGGCCCCGGTAGGCAGCCCCCCACATGCTGGGGGGGGGGGGGCACAGGCTGCTGCAGCCCCTTAGAGCCGGGTGCCCTTGGTCAACCCCAGCAGCAGCAGGCTGGGGGGGGGGGGCCGAGGGGGACCCACGGGGGGTGGGAGGGGGCAGCGGGGCCGTTCACATCCCCCCCTCCACATTGATGGGCACAGAGGCCAAACACAGATTTCCAATCAAACGTGTGTACTTGGCTCCCGCTCTATTGACACTGAAGCAAGAAGGGCTCAAGGTTAATTCCTTATCAATACCCTATTGTCAGCTCATTCATCACCCGGTCAGGGCAGGGGCTGCCCAGGCTCCCCCTGCCCCAGCCCCCCATGGGTTTGGGAGGGTGACCAAAGGATGCTGTGCACCCCTGTGCCCACCCCAGCCCTGCCCGGGCAGCCCATCTCCAGCCAGCGGTGCTGGGGTGGACTTGCAGCTCTGTGAGGGCACGGAGAGAAGGGGATGAGGGTCAAGTTCAAAGGGAAGGGGACAGGGGGACGTGGGGCAGGTACAGCGAGCAGCTGCCCAGTGAGCCCCTGCCTCCCTTGCCCGTAGCTGGGCTAGGTGCAAGAACTGCACGTAGGGTGTGCTGGGGGCACGTCAGGGTGGTTATACAGTGGTTGTGGCCCCCACTTCTGCTACCCTGTTTCCTAACTGCCACCCCCCCCCCCAGCCCAGTGCCCTGGGGGGAACCTGCCAGCCTTTCAGGAGAGCAGCACTAAGCTCAGCTCCCTCCCCAGGACTGGGGGGGGCTACAGGGAACCCCAGGGAGCATCCCCATTCCAATTTGTGGGGTTCCCAGAACTTGGACCATGGTCTGTCTAATCACAACAACATCACACATATTCACTTAAAAAATATATAGTCCTCTCTGGGTGATGCAAAGGGAAGTGGTGTGACCTCGCAGAAAGGGCAGTAAAGCTATTCCTGCTGTTACTTTTGGTTTTAACGTTTGGTTAAAGCGGAGAAATAGGATCTAGTACAACTTCCCAGGGCAGGCAGCTCTAGGGCTAGATGCTGTTCTATATCAACTCACAATCTCCACTTCTCATCAGTTTGCTCTTGCCAGTCTTTTTCATTGCCTCAAGAGAGGACTTTTTGTGGGAGATGCTCTCAGAGACGCAGAAGTACTGGGCTGTTGGGGATCTCCTCCAGCATCTGCTCTGCTTGTCTCCTAAACCAGAAATTTCTCCCCGCAGGAAAGAGGGGGCCTGCTGCCACCTCGTGGAGTGCTGCTCCTTCCCGGGCCGGAGCATCCCACCCCCGGCCACTGCAGCCATCGGGAGGTTGGCACCGCAGCCCCCCACCAGCTCCCTCCTCGTCACCTCCACGGGGAGATGGAGACCAGCCCCACGCCTCCCCGCTCCGCTTTCTAGGAAGCGGCACATGGGGTGGGGTTGCTCTGTTCCATCTCTGGCCATCCACACTTTTCCACCAGTGGCAGAGCTCTGCCCGTACGCCTGTGACATCCCAACACGTAGAAAGGTGGGGCCTCAGCCCAAACGCAGTTTGCTGCCCCAACAAGGCAACAGCACGCTCCTTTTAAAACGCCTTTACTAGGTGGGGACACAGGTCAGTCTTCACCCAGGGGCTTGGCTTCAATTACTCATGCTGCAAGATGCTCCCCCCTGCTCCGAATTGTGACACCCAGCTGGGCTGGATCATGCCCCTGGTCTGCCCAGGCCCCCCCCCTCCAGCCTCCCCCAGGACCATGGGGCACCCTGGCAGCACAGGCACCCTCCAACCCAGGCACACGACCACCCTGACCACTAAACTAAGCAGTTTTCCTTTTTAAAAGCCTTCCTATAACATCAGCGCTGCCTGGGGAGGGAAGGCAGCACAGGGGAGCGAGGTGGCAGCCAGCTTCCTCACAGGGAACACAAACGGCTTTTGCTGGTGAAGAAAGGTTAATTTATGCTCCTGCAAAATGAACCTAGCTGGGAAACGTGCAATGGCACCAGCTGGCCCCCGCGCATCCTCCTCTCCCACCATCACTGGTGCTTCACCCACGTTCCTCCACTGTCTGCACCTGACGGCTGGCCTGCAGGAAAAGGAGCTCCAGGCTCCCCAGGCAGAGGTGGCTGGTGCCACATCCCACTCCCATCCCATGAGGCAAGCCCAGGGATGCTGCATTTTTCCCCCCAAAAAGCAGATCTGCAATGCCTCTCCCACGGCTCATCTCAGACACTTACTTGGGTTGCCAAAATATGCCAACCTTTGGCTTCCAGTGTTCAGGCTGAAGCTCTTTAGGAACGCAGGCTGAACCAAACTGTGACAGTTTAGCAAGGATTAAGGGTTTGAGGCTGCGTTTTTTTTAAAATCCAGTAGTGCTCGGATCAGTTCTTGGCCACGTGCCTTCAGGCTCCAAGTTATTAACCTTCTGTTTCAAATAACAAGCAACAGAAATGAAGAGGGCAGAAGGGGGTGGGGGAAGCATACATGCTGTATAGGGAAGAAGAGGGTAATATATCACACAATACATTTAACACACTGCTCATAATCATCATTAAAACTTGCTGCGACACTGAAAACTAAACCCACCCAGAAGACTTATGACGATGACTTCCTCTGTAAACCACTGGCTCGCTCCAGATCTGCCCCCGCTCCTCTTCGAGAGGTGCGTGCACGAATTAGCCCTGAATTTCCAGTCAGTTTTGCAGCGGTGGAAACGCCTGTGAGCTGGATCCTGCTCGGGTAGCACAGGGCACCTCAGCGGCCGAGCTCCCGCGGGCAGCACCCGCTCCCCGCCTGCCGCCCCGGAAAGCGGGGAGGTGGCAGAGTTGGGGGAGCAGCAGGTCGGTCCGTGGCGGGGAGGTGAAGGTGGGGATGGAGGGTGTAGCTGACACACGGTGAGGCTCTTCCCAGAGGGCGTTTTGCCATCCCATCACACAGGGACAGGGGGTTTTAGCTCCAGCTCCTGACAACCACGCTCCACGACAGCCCGAGTCCCTAAATAGAAGTTCAACACCCACAGCAACAAACGGGAACAGCAGATTCCCAGCCCAGCTCAACTGTATTAATTCAGAGGTGTGTATTATGGAGTGTTTAACTGTTCTGTAAATAACGAACCCACAGAAACCAGCACGAGGGCAAGTGCTAGTTAAATAACCTGTATCACCTCTGCTCCCTAAGAGGTTTTCACAGTGCCACAACCAGGCTAGATGCTCAGAAGACGCAGCCCAGCTCTCCAGGAAGGCAGGCAAACACACCACAGTTCAAGAGTTATGGCACCAACAGCTCAAACTAGGGGCTTGCTTTAAAAAGCTGGGAGATCTCTGTTGGGATCATGCCTCGATTTTACAGGTCCAAACCCTAGGAACAAGAATTTCTTCATGAAAAGCAGCAGGCTGAAGGTGATCTTACCGCAGCGTAGCCCTCAAAGCTCATCTCAGTGGAAGCTGAAACTAGGATCACATTTACAGAAGACCAGACCCTGAGCAACAAGGGCTTCTGTGCCTGGAGCCAGTTTTCACTTTAAAAAAACTGAAGACAAACCAGGCCACCAGCCCCTTTTCAGTTAATTCTCACCTATCCTACACACCCCAGCCCACCCTTTAAAACCGTGCCCAACGTGGGATTATTCTTCCATTTAAATAAGCATTGCCACACTAACCTGCTAAAAACAGTTGTGCCGGCCACTGACCACACCTCACCATGTGCTTCCTCTTCTGTGAGGTGGTATGGTTCTTGTTTCAAACTTCCAAATGATTTTAGTGCTTCTCAGGAGACCTCCCTCTCCACGTTTTGATTCAGAAGGGCAAGTGCTTTGTAATTGTGGATGACAGCACCCCAAGGGTGGCCAAGACAAGCACAGCAGCCTGCGGGCAGCAAACATCTATAAAAAACCTCATGCTTTTTATGTTCCTACCTCTCGAGGGCAGGCCCTTGTTCACACAGGCCCACATCACAGCCCTTCAGAGCCTGTTCCTGGCGATCTTTGACCAGGAATTTAAAGCTGGCTAATCTTGTCCACCACATTATTCATTAGCTTGCAATGCTGTGACGTGGCATAAACATATTAGCCAGCTCTCCTCTCTTTATTCCTGCTTTTCCCCCAAATAAACAACAAAACCCCAAACCAAACATGGCTGAAGTGCAGTGCAACGTGCTACTTTTTCACTAGGTGGAAGGAATTAATTTCTTGTATTACTAGTACACACTGCTTCAACAGACAGCAAAGACTGATCATCTGAAGAGAACGTTATGGGGAAAAACATTGAATTTCATGGTCATTTGTGGGCTGGAAGTGATTTAAGAAACACCCAGTATAAATCATAGCTCCAAGAGACAGTTTCATTTTCCTCTGCAGTTCCACCTTTCTATTTCTGAGGTCTTTTGGGCTACAGCTGAGCCAGTTTCCCTGTATTTCCAGATGCACAATACAGCTGCTCAAAGACACACAATAATAAATGAGCAGTTCTCCAAGAAAGCAAAACTACTCGGGAAAACATACAAAAGACTGGAAAGAAGAGAAACAAAACACAAGACACATTCAAAAAGGTTACCTTAAATCTTTTGGTTGAAGAACACAAAAGTTATCACAAACATTTGAGCTCACACTGAGGAGCAGAGCTTTGACTGCTCTATCTCAGCTATTTAATGGAACCAGATGACAGTCTGGTCAGACTGCCCTGCAGATACCTTTTACAGGTCTTACACTTGGCTTCCGGGACCCATCTCCAGCAAGGAGTATAACAAGAGCTGAGATGCACTGAGAGAAAAGTCCTGCAGAACTGCTTCTTTTTTGCTCACTGCAAGATAAAAGAAATGGCAGAGAAGAAGAAAAACAACAAAAGCATGGAAGACCTGTATTGTAAAATCAGTACAAGGCAACAGAACATGCACACTGGACACCAGGGAGGAGGAGACAACATGGAAAGTGGAGAACAATAGGAGACGGAAAGAAACAAGTAACACTCTGTGTGAAATTCTGGTCTGTGACACCTTGATAAAGCATATCAACTTCAACCATGCTAGGATTTCACTTTCGGTACTTTAAATTAATCCGTATCTACTTTCTGCTATAACATGGCTGGCTGGCCCAAAGGCCAAACTGGAAGCTTTCAGAGTTGTAAATTGGGGGGGTCAGGAAGAAGCTAAGAAGTCTCTATTTTCTTCCCTTCAAAGACACAAAGGCAAAAGGGTGACATTTCCCACACAAGCTGAGCAAAGCAGAGGCAAACATTGGAGGTCATTACACCACTAACGAGGTGAGCCCCTGGTACAGTCAGACAGGAAGGTCGTACAGAGGTTGCGGTAGTAGGTGGGATACGCCCGCATGTGGCTGACATGAGCCGAATCCGAGAAGCCAACGGCTTTCACGGAGACACCGAGCTGCTGCCGGGCATCAGCCATGTGCTGAACTTCGCTGGCCTTGATGATGGCATCGGCTTGGGAATAGAGGTAAAGCTCAGGCCACCCCGAGGGCGCTTTCAGCAGGGCATCGTAGTGGCTCTCGTGGATGAAGCGGGTCAGTGGGTACAGCAAGATCCGCAGCACAACAGCTGTAGTAGCAAAAGCGAGCAAGAGGAGATACTTGAGCAGCACATTCGTGGATACCAGAACAGTTGCCAAGGCACGAAGGCCTCCTCTCAAGTTTCTTCTGCCAGGGGCACTATCAAAAATGGTGCCTGCTACCTTGAGGTTCTTAAATGGCTTGTGAGTGTGGAGCGCCTCAACGATGTAACGGTACAGCATGACACCACCATTGCTAAAAACATGAAAAAGAACTGGTCTGGTTTCAATGCTGTAGTCAAAGAGCAGCTCCAGGAGTTGCCTGGCTGGGGTCTGGAGAGATCTGATGCCAAAGGTCTCAGAGAAGAATATCATCTTCCATGGAGCCGTGTAGCGGATGACAGTGCACCCCTAAGAACAGAAAGAGACCCCACACACATTTAGCCTGCGCTGTAAATTACATGGAATAGGCAAGCATCAGTACAAAAAACGTGAAATTTCAGGACAGGCTTTCAACCAAAACCACAGAGCCAGAAGAAAGTCTCTAGTGTAAGTAGCAAGGCATCAATATGAATAGGATTATATCAATTGTAACAGCACGCATTATTATGAAAAGGTTTCTACAGAAGCAGAGGCCTGGATTTGATGATGTTTGAGATCCTTTCAAATATTATGCTACCTGGCACAGCCCCTGGGGACACTGCCACCCAAGGTTTTATATGTGTTAGTCTTCATCCAGGAAGAAAAAAACATGCCCCTGATTCACAAACCTTCAGTATCAGCCATTTTGGTAAGAAAGGCCTGCTCTGGTACACATCTGAACATTGAAACAAACGTAAGGAGAAGGAACTTCTTCCTGACCTTGGGTAGTACTTGTTTGCAGCTGTCTCTAAGACTCACCCACAATCAACACTGACATGATTTTCATAAGCCTTTATGAAATGCTACAGCTGTGCAAATGAAGAGCACTGGTTCAGAGATTCAGAACACCTGAGCAATTGCCTTTACAGTTAAGGCCTTACACTGAGGTGTAGATTGAGAAACAGGATTTTGGAAGAGTTTCTAAATAAAGCAGATGGAACTACACTTATAAATGCTTTAGATCTTTTCTGTCATCTTAGCTGACAAACATAAGGCAAAGTCACCAAGACAGCCCCCCTACCCAGAGCTCCCTAAACAATGAACGAGGAAGAAGAGGATGTCAAGTTCTGAAATCAAAGTCTTCTATACCATCCTGCCATGCTTGCAGCCACTTCCTCATTAGGGAGCTAAGAAAACCCTTTCTACCCTTTCCCATTCCTATCATACTTCTGATAGAAATGTATTTTCAAAAGAGTTGGCATGCTGCCACGTAATGTGCTCTGCATCTGCTCAGCACCATCTCTTAGTCACAAAAATTCTTTATTAGAACAAGCCAATTCATGACTCTTGGACTGGATTACACATTAATAGACTTGTTAATGTACAAACTTTGCCACCTATAGCTGAAACAGATTTGGATAAATATAAGATCCTTGTATGCTGACAGGAAAAAAAAAAGAAGTCTAAGTCTAATGTTTCACTGGGTCCCCATACTACAAGCTGGGGTCATTCCAGTAAAACAGTGAAAATTATTAGTATTAGAAAGGAAAATAACATTACCTAGGGAACTAGCAATTGGAAAGACCTCTCTAGTTCAAACACAAAGACTTCCTAGTGAGCAGGTATGACTATCATAAAATGCCTCTTTCACAGACGGGATAAAATTACTTTGGATTAAAACATTTAAGTAAATCATCTTCACGGGAAGGAAAAGCCAAGGGAATGACAGGTGCTGGCGTGCTCTGTCAGTCCTCAGTCTGGCCTTGCCAAGTCTGTGATGTGGCCTCTTAGCAAGCAGTGAAACACATAATCCTTCCCTACATGTTTACCTGTTTGGAAAGCTAACACAGTTCATGTCATTCCTGAATAATCTCACAACTTTAAAAGCCTTTAAATACTCCAGTGAGTCACACAACAGCAGAAATTTTCTCCAAGGAAGTATTTTTGTCTCAGCTGCAGGCACAAAGGTGACATCAGCAATCGTTAGATAACACTGCCAGGGCTCCAAGAGACAAGGAGCTTTCAATGACAAAAGGCCTCGTCACTCACTCCCAATGACTTTTCAGATGGAGAGGCTTTAGAGCCATTTTACCAACATGCAGAAAAGAGGCAGTTTCTCAGAGACGTATGACAGTCATGAAAATAAATAAGCTCCTTACCTTCTGACTGTAGATTGTGCTATATTTGGCCAGGTATTTATCCTGGCAGCCTGCCCAACCTAGCAGGATCACCACAGGCCGACCATCCGCATGCCCGTTCTCTGAAACAAACCGAAAGATTTAAAATAATTGTCCTCCAGTCTACTGGAATCAGAACTCATGGGAACTTCCCTGGTAAACAAAGGTTAAAGGTGATGGTGAAGCGGGTTATTCGCTGAATGTCTCAGGCAGTCACGAGTACTGCCTCATCCCTGTTTCACACTGGGTACGCTCAGCAGAGTTTCGATCCCTGCAGATTCCCAAAGCTCTGCCCCGATGCAAAGCCAGGAGCGTGCAGATCGTTACGGGAGGCAGAGACACCTCCCCACCCCCCCTTACACCTCCCGGGAGCCAGGGAGGCACCACAGGCTACTGCCCCTTTCCAGAGGGGAAGGGGATGTGTCCTGCCCTCCAGGAACTACCAGACACCTAGTACGGCACAGGAGTCCCCACGCCCTGAGGGGTCCCCCGGGCCCGATCCCCCGCCTCCAACCTCAGGGGTCCCCAGGCCCGCTCACCCTCCCCCTCCTCCTCATCCAGAGGTCCGTCCCCCCCCCAGTCCCTCTCGCCCCTGGGGTCCCCCAGACCGCCCGTTCACCCCCGCACCGCAAGCCTCCCCCGGCGCCAGCTCCACCGCCGCCTCCAGCCCGCCGAACCCCATGGCCGCGCACTCCCGCCTCACACCCCCACCGGCTCTTCCGTTCTCCCCACCGGAAGCTCCGCCCCCCGGCGCCTCGCATAGCCAATGGGAAGGAAAAACGCCCGCCCGCCACTCTCCCTCCCCTCCCCGGCTCCCACTTCCTTAGCAACGCGCCCTTAGCACCCGGGCCGGACTGGGCGCCCCGCCCACCGGTGGTGGAAACTGGCCCCACCATTGGGCCGAGGCGGGCAAAGACGGGTCGCGATTGGTTCGGCTGCGCTGTCAGTTATTCTGCGGGGTATCCGCCCCCTCGGGAAGGTGAAGGGGAGTGAGGGGCTGAGGCGGGCGCGGCGGTTGGGGCGCCTGGGGTGAGGGGGGTCGGGATGAGGGGGATTGTAGGGCCTGAAGCGGGCGTCGCAGTCAGGGGGGCTGGAGGGTGAGGTGGGCGCGGGGGCTGAGGCGGGGGTTGTCGGTCCTGAGCCGGTTGTTTGGGTCAGGGGAGCTGGACACGGTCGCTGGGGTGGGCACTGTGGTCAGGGACTGTAGGGCCTGGGGTGGGGTTCAGGGTGTGGGGGGAGCACAGGGCCTGTGGTGGGGATGGATCAGGCCTGGGGGGATGGTTGGGCCTGGGATGGGGGATGCTGAGGCGTGCAATGGGTTGGAGAGGGGTAGGGGCTGAGGTGGATGTTGGAGTGAGTGCAGGGCCTGGCTGCAGGTGAGGGGAGTGCAGGGGCTACGTTTGGGGTTGTGGCTGGGGTTAATGCGGGGCTGGGAGGCAGGATGTGCAGGGGAGAAAGTGGGACTGTGGGTTGATGAGGGCTGGGTAGAAGTCATTGGGGTACACTGAGGAAGGTGAGTTGTGTGTGAGGAGGGTTGTGGGGGACTTGACGTATGCCAGGAGAGGGTGAAACCTGCTAGGGAAAGAGCCACTCTTAAGTTTTGCTTGAGGCTGGGCACAACCTTGATGTTGCAAAATGCAAAGGTAACACCAAATCACCGTCACCCTGCTGTTCCACGAGTCCAAGGCTATCAGTCCCTGGCACCTCACACTCGAAATGAGGCTGACACAGCACCAGTCTGCCTTTTGATCTCAATCTGATGATTTAGCAGCCCTCTGGATGTAAAGAACTGCTGAATTGCCAGAGCGAGTTCCTAAATCACTTGTGTTTTTCTTGGCAGGAATAAAGCACTGCCCTGACTCAGCCTTGTTTTGATTATTAGGTCCAACGGACTGGGGTGGCAGCCCAGCACTGTTGAGAGCAGAATTTAAAACCAGCAAACAGGAGTTATGCGCTGATGCTAGCACTGACTAACAACTCAGGCAAGTCATTTAACTTCCCTGTGTCTGTATGTTCCCATATGTAAGCTGGTCATAATAAAAATATTCTTGTACGTTTTCAGGGTACTTTGCAATGTCAGCTTAAAGACTACTATGTCAGCAGATACTGTTATTATAGCAGCCAGGGACAGATACGACTGTATCCTCAGAAACCTCATGTGATCATTGTTTCAAACTCTCCTTTTTGTGGCCATTGATTCATAGGCAAGCCTTTTGTATCACTAAAATCCTCACGTTCAGAGGCTAGTGCCAGTAATTCTGAATAGTGGGGGGTTGCTGCAGCTTTATAATAAAAATAGGATAGCATTACACCACCAGCATCTTAAACATAAATATGGAAACGTTAATTTAGAATCAATTTTGGGATGTTTCAGACTGTAAAGTTCTTTTAACTAGATCTCTGTTGAGGACAGAGGAACACTTTATGGGACTGTAAATTTCATGCAAACACTCTCTGTGAAATACAGATTCCCCCTACACACTGGCTGTTCTCTCAATATCAATCATATGCCTTGCAAGTAATGTTTCACAAATATTCTGTAAATCACAGGAAAATGCTTGCAATAATGTGAAATATGACTTTCACTTGACTGTTTCACCAGAGGCCCCTAGCAGGCCATTCTCCTGTCAGCACTAACATTTGTTATGGCTAATAACATTTTCAATCACAACTATTTTGGGAAAATGGATTTATTTTAAACCTGCTTCCCTGCAAAGGAGATCCTGAAAACACCCTGCCAAGGACACAGACTCCTTACAGAGCACAGACCGTTAATTCCCAAATGAAATTTCACCTCATCTCAATTCTCAAACATTGTTTCCTAGCCAGCTTTTTGAAGACTGTTTGTTTGTTTTCAGGCACTGAGGTACATGTTCACCTCTTGGTTACTGTTTTCATTCTGGTTCAAATAATAGCAATAGAAACTTACTCCTGAGCAGGTATCTTGGGGATATTCTGGAACTGATTTGGAATTTTCCTCCAGATTCTAGGAGAAAAGGCTTAAGAACTTTGTAGATAGGAAATTGATAATCTCGGTGGCTTGTATTACATTGAAAGAAACTTCTTATTCTGAAACTCAAAGATTTTGTCTCATTTTAACTTTTAAATAAACCCTAAAATGGTGCTTTTCTCATGTAGGAAGTCCAAGAACTGTATTAGACAAGGTGTGAATTCCTTTCTTATCCTCAAGCATGTTGATATAGCTTGGTGGATGACAATGCACCTGTGTTAATGCCACTGTCTGTGGCTTCATCCCTCTTTCTGCATCTGTGTACACACACAGATACTGATGCTTAACGGCGAGGCTCCTCGAGATTGGTCAGCATCTTAAAGCCAAACACATACACGTAAATGGAATTCTCATCTACCTGAGCGAACAGAGATATTTTATCCCCCTACGAAGTGCACCTGTTGGAGAATGGCTCAGAGACAAGGGTCCTGAGCCCACCGAGCAATTGTATGATCAGAGCCTGCTCTAGCTGCTGATGCTGAGCCTCACTAGGGTTTGCCTGCAGCTGCTCGCAGCTGCTGATACAGGAGGAATGTCAAGGACGCTTCAGCCCTGTGTACCGTGGTGTGTCGAAAACAGGTTAAGGGGAATTAGGAATAGTGGTCTGAGAAACCCAGTGTTATGGTAACGGTGGTCTGAGAAACATTGTGTTACGGTACTGTCGTGTATTGAAAACAAGTCAATAGGAATCAGAAATAGTAGCATGAGAAACTTAGTGTTATGAGAAGCTTGTGCTGTAAGCTAACTGCAAGTAGGTGGGCCGTGCGAATACGACCTTTAGAGCTTAAGCCAATCAGCTAGTGACTAGTAGGCATAATAATTATCATTGTCTGTATAAATATATGTACCCTGGACCAATAAACACACACGTTGATTGATGCTCTATCTCTCACACTGAACCCGTCTCGGCGTGTCGTTCGTCTGCGGCTCCGCATGCACCTTCACATTTGTCGAGTTGGAATAAGGGATATCATCCTGAGCTAAAAGCGTGCCAAAGAAATTTGGCAAAATACAGATTGCTTTATTTAACACCTGTGTGAAAGGATGGAAGGAAGGGCAGGCAAGGGATGTTTCCGGAGCTTCTGTCTTCTTGCCTACAATTCTTATCAATTCAAGTTTTCTTAGATCGTTTAAAAACACACCATAGAAATGAGATAAGAGAAAAACAGAGCAAGCATCTGTCATGCCAAAGGGACCCAAAGCGCTCTCCCTCTGCCAAGGCCAAGCACATCTTCCTGGAGTGGATGTGGGCCCAGTCCAAATGACTGTCGCTCCAACACGTGAGTGAGGGCATGCTGCACTGCTGTGCTAACAGGCATTTACAGCCCTCTTGACCCTGTCACTCCCCATAAATCCATACCTATTTGTGTGCTCATTTCACCCTATTTATTCTCTGGCAGGTCAGATATGAGATGCAGTGTTCATATCATGAGGCTAGTGAGAAACCAAGGCTGGGGTAATGGGTAACATCAAAATGACTTTATTAACAGAGCAGAGAAGAGAGCTCCTGTGGGGAAGCCACCTGCCCTGGAAAATAATCTCAAGTTTGTTGTGGATTCATTGTGCAGCTTAAGACACACCAGGAACTCTCCTTTTGCCTCAGTTTTCCTATCTATGAAATAAGTATAAAGGAAAATTAGATTAAATTAATGGCTAGTAAGTGCTTTAATATTATTTGCCAGAGATTTTAAATGTGATTCTGATGGTAATTCCTTAGTATAAACTTATTCTATCTTCAAAGCCCTTTTTTAACTTCTTTTTCACTTTCCTCTAGGTGGAAGAGATTATGACTTCTGTCAAAGAACAGGAAGCCATCAGGAAGCTCATGGTTTTCTTGCAGGAATGGGATAGTGCCCACAGAGTTGATCGAAGCCGCATCCTGGACAACTTCATTAAAAGCAATGATGGCAAGACAGAACCAGAGCTGGAGCTGGAGTTCTCCCAGGGAGCCAGCTTGTTTCTGGCTCGCCTAACAACATGGCTCAGGATGACGTATCTGTTTCCTTGGGCAGCTGGAGGTGGCGTGAGGTAGTGGGCTGGAGAGGAGGGGGGAGTTCTCTACCAAAAATTTGTTTAAAGAATAAGCTTTGGATATTGGAAATATCCATATCCAGCTGTATTCTGTAGGCTTAAAAAAAAAAAAAAAAGCTATATGAAGATGGGACTGAAGGGAAAGCCATACAACCTGCCTCTCAAGGACCTAGAATTAGTGGTTTTTCTCACATTTTGATGAGCGTGCTGCCTCTGCCCATTTGTGAGAGGAAGCTCCCTGCTGTCTTGCAGAGAGTACCCAGTTTAGACCTCCACACTGTCAAAGGCAGCCTGGGGGACACCACGATGGCCTGTAAATCTCTCCTTAGCCTTCTCAAACAGCTACATGTACAGCACGTGCCTCAACAAGCTGCTCAAGTCCATTGGCATCTTCTTATCTGCTGCAAGTGGGTGAGTATAGAATGTCACCGTGTGAGAAGTGCTGCAGGGAAGGCACACAAGGGCGTGAGGGTGAGTAGATAAAATAACAAGTCCTTGCCCATCTTTTGGGAGGGCTGTGTAAGCAGTTCAGACAAGGCAAACCCCAGTGAGGCTTGCAGTAGGCACTTCGAATGCGTGCTCTCAAAACCAAATCCACTGCTTGGGCACGTCTCTAGAGCCACCGGCTCGCTGACACGATGTGGAAGGAGTGTGGTGAGAGCCTGAGTGCAGAGATGGGGCTTTCTGTGCCTGTGGTTCAATATCTGAAATGAGCACAGGGTAAAACAGGAGCTGGTGACCTGCTGGCAGCAAAGCGTGCTGCTGGTGGGCACCTGCCTCTGCACTCCAGGATGAGCCTCCCTGTGCTCGCTGCCCATACACCAGGCACCTGCTGCCGCAAGGCAGGAGGTGATGGTCCCCAGGAGCACGCCGTGCTGACAGAGGGAGATGGTTCTCCAAGGCGGGTGACACTTTTGGTTTTGTTTCTCCTATCCTTGCAGACACAGATACCTGACTGAATTTCTGGAGATTGGAGGTGTCGTGATTCTCCTGGAAATACTAGGGCTGAACCACCTGAAAGAAGAGGACAAAAGGGAGTCTGTAAAGCTGCTGCAGCTCATCGCAGATGCTGGCAGGAAGTATAAGGAGCTCATTTGTGAAAGCTACGGTAGGCAGCTTGTCCATCCGTGCTTTTTGCTAATTCAGGCGAGGATGTTCTCCCTGACCTCTGGCCGCCGGGGCTGCTTGCTGCGCTGAGCCACTCCCTTCCCTCCTCCTGCCGGATGGCAGACTGCCGCAGCGTTTCCCTGGCTTGAAGGAGTTCAGAGTCTCAGCTATTGTTGAGCAGCTGCATTTCATCCCCTCTCCGTTTTTAATGAGCTCGCTTTCTTTACAGTCATTTCTTTTGATGCGATATTGCTGTCCTGCTGGTGGCAACTACTCCAGTTAAAACCACAAAACAGCTTCCGTTCCTACCTACAGCGTTCACCTAATGCAAACTTTCCCGGACTTCCCCTCTGGAGGTGGGAAGGAGCTTGTATCTTTTGAAAGAGCATTACAAGGGGTTTTTTTTCCTGTTTTTCCTCTTGGACCATGGAAGCCAAACCCCATTAGTTGTTATGTAGTTCAGATTACCTTGTCAGAGGCTGTGGGGTGATACCTGCCCTCACAGCTTCCCCCAAGAGAGACAAAGTAGCAGGATCAGCAGAGGGATCCCTAACAGCACTGTTGATATCCCAGCGCCACTGTAAACACCCGCAGAAGGGCCTTGGCCACCTACTCCAGCTGAGAATTTTGCCAACTGGTTTGCCAGTTGGTTGTGTGGCTCCTACAAGGACAAAGAACTTTTTTTCCTGGCTTCTGTTTGTCAAACCGTATTTGGGGTGGGGTTGTGGGGCTGGGATTTCTCAGGGGTGACAATGAAACAGCTGAGACGGGTGGCCCAGACTCCTCCAGGCACACGACTCGGCATCTCTCTCTCTGCACAGGGGTGCAATCCCTCACCGAGTTCCTGGCCACTTCCGACTCAGCGGAGGCTCAAGAAGATGTACAGGTGCTCCTGGACTCCTTGGGCCACGGCAATCCGAAGTACCAGAACCAAGTCTACAAAGGCTTCATCACTCTGCTGCCGTGCACCTCCCCTCGAGCCCAACAGCTGGCCCTGCAGTCGCTCAGGGTCATGCAGGTGGGTGGTGGGCGAGGGGCAGCGTTACCCTCGGTGCCCTGGCCGGAGCTGTGCCAGCCTCCTTGGCATGGGGGGTGTTATAAATTGAGACCACAATGGATCATAATCCAATTATAATTTTATTAATTATAGCAAGTAGAATATGAGCAAAGACAGCGCTGGACGGCAGGGGAGTCTGCGCTCCGCCAACTGCCGTACTGATCAGTTCAAACAGTTCCTTTTTATACATTTTTACATCCGTGGTTGTCTTTGATCAGTACCCCTTCTGCTTGCACAAGTATCTGGTTTGTGTAAGCAATTGCGGTTATCTCACGCAGTCATCTTGTCTCACAGGTTATCTTGTCTCACACAAGCGGTGTCTGGCAGCTATTTGCATAAGCAGTTTTTTTGTCTTTTGCCGCCTAACCTTTACATTGAGCTTAACATAAATTTCAATAAACAATACCCTTAGTTCATAGTTTCTTACAGGGGGGCTGTACCGGGCAGCCCCTGGAGTACTGCGTGAAGACTGTTCCTGTCACTCTGCCCTTTTCCCCTCAGGACGTGGCGGGAGAGGTGCCCTCTGCCCTCGTGGGGCCCGTGCTGGGCACGCTGGGCTCCGCGCACCTGGAGGTCCAGTATGAAGGTAGGATCCCTCTAGCCACCCTGGGCGGGGGGGCGGCGGGGCGCGGGTGAGGCTGTGGCTGGGGTTGGCCGCCTCTAGGCCTGGGCAAGCGCGGCGGGGACACGGGAAGGGCCGGTGGGGACGAAGCGCGGGAGAGGAGGGGCGGCTGCGGAGCCGCGGAGGTGCAGCAGGGCCGCGGCCGCGCGCGGCTCATTAGCATGCAGCTCGTTAGCATTCGCCTTATTTGCATAACCCAGGGGGCACCGCGGAGCGGCAGCGGCGGGCGGCATTACCGGCGCCTTACCGGGGCCGCCGGGGGTCGGGCCGGGGCCGGGGCCGTGTGCACCGCCGGGGGCCGGGGCCGGGCGGGGCGGCGAGGGCCGTGCCGGGGGTCGCCGTGTGCTGCGGAGCGACAGCCACGAGTGGGTATATGTGCGAGGGGGGGTGTCAATCATACTCCGGTTTCTCTTCAGATCGTATAAATCTTTCGCCTTTTACTAAAGATTTCCGTGGAGAGGAACAGGCATGAGTGTTGAGAAATTTTTTGAGGCTCCATTTCGGTGGAGCTGCCCCTTTTCTGGTTAAAAATAGATCCGAGCGAGAGGAAGGTTGAGGTGGGAAGGGAACGGCTCCGGTGCCCGACCCGGCCTGGCGGCCGTTTCGTTACCGGCGTCTGGTTAAAAAGATGGAGCGAACCATCGCGGGGTGTGTGTGTGGGGGGGGTTGTCTGGGGCGGCCAATTCGCCCGGCCCGGCCGAGGCATCGGTGCCGCTGCCTGCCACGATGAAGCGTTTTGCCGGGGCCCTGCAGCGGGTCCGGCCGCCGCCCCGCTCACCGCCGAGCCCCGGTCCGTGGCGGCGGGGGCGCGCGGCGGGCTCCCGCCCCACCCCCAGCCGATTTCCCCCTCCTGCCAGGGGCGGGGCGGGCCGCCTCAGCTGCGCGATTAGCATACCCAGGGTGCAGCGCGGCAGCGCCGGGCACCGTCTCGCGGGTCACCGGCGGCCCCGAGCCGGCCACGCCGGTGGGCTCGGGGTGAGAAGCATGTGGGTAGTCGCGGCGAGCCGGTGTCCCGCGGAGTGGGGTGGCGGGGGGAGAGTAGAGGGGGTCGCCATGTCTGTAGGGGCGACAGGCAGAGGTGGGTACGTGCGCGGGGGGAGCACAATGTATACTCTGGTTTCTCTTCAGATCGTATAAATCTTTCGCCTTTTACTAAAGATTTCCGTGGAGAGGAACAGGCACGAGTGTCGAGGAATTTTTTGAGGCTCCATTTCGGTGGAGCTGCCCCTTTTCTGGTTAAAAATAGAAAAAACTGGGAGGAAAGGTGTGTCCGTGGTCGGTTCCGCTCCGATCCCGGCCAGGCCCCCCCCCCCCCGTGCTGGCCGAGCGGGGGGAGCCAGGACTCGCTCCCGGACCGGCCCCGCCCGGTACGGTCGCGGCGCCGCTCGGGCCCCTCCGCGCCGCTGCCGCCTCATTAGCATGTCGCTCATTAGCATTCGTCCGGTTTGCATACCCAGGGTGCCCCGCGGCTCGGCGCCGGCCCCGCCGATTCCCGCCGCAGCTGCCCCCCCCGGTCCGAGCCGCGCGGGTCTGCGCGGCGGCGGCGGCAGCGGCGGTGGCGGGGCCGGAGCGGAGCGGAGCGGGCACCGCGGGGCTGAAGTCGCCGTGAGCTGTGGGGTGACAGCCACGAGTGGGTACGTGTGCGAGGGAACATGTTAGTTATACTCCGGTTTTTCTTCAGATCGCATAAATCTTTCGCCTTTTACTAAAGATTTCCGTGGAGAGAAACAAATACGAGTGTCGAGAAATTTTTTGAGGCTTCACTTACGTGGAGCTGTCGTATTTTCGGTTAAAAATAGAGTAAATGTTTCCGCGGTGCTTAAAACCACCCCTTCCCCGTATGTCTGGGCTCGGGGTGGCCCTTGCCGTGCCCTCTCCCCGGCAGGTATCCCCAGCCCCCGCCTCTCCCCACCAGCCCGTCTGAACGGCGGGTCCCGGTGCTGCCAGCGGCTCCCCTCTCCTCCAGCCACCCAGCTCCTGAAGGTCCTCATGGCTCACCAGGTCCGGCCAGCCCTGCTGAAGGACCTGGTTGCGTTACTGACACCACCCAGGAAGAAAGCGCTGACCTTCTGCGACCAGACCTCCGAAGGTGCAAGGGCTGACCATGGCCTCCTGGTACACGGCAGGCTGTGGCTTGCCGGGGCACCCGGGGGAGGGGGGTTTCTCCCATCTCCTTCCGTGGGCTTGAGCTGTCACCCCGACTCGTAGGGGAGGAGGTGCAGGGGCCTGTCCCCTAAGGCTTGGGGCACAGCAGCAAGGGCTGCCCGGCTGCCTGCAGCACTGACGCTAGCGTGCAGGCCTCCAGAGGCCTGCTGAGGTCTACTGTCCGCTGGGCGATGTTGATGAACAGTTCCAGCCCCGGGTTTTTCCTCCCTCGACTCAGCAGAGCAGGCTGCCGTGCCCCAGGCTCTCTGAGCTGTGAGCATCATGCCCACAGATCCTTGCAGGGTGCTAGGTATGATAAGTAGCCATAGGGTTTCCTTAAGGTGTGTCTCCTGAAAAACTACATCCTCTTTTCATGCTAGCAGTGTAAACTGCACCTCCCCTCCCTTCTAACATCTTAGAAGTGTTTCAAAGCACCATTCTCACCTTCCTAATGTTCCTCACGCAGACCCAGCTGCACTTTGCCTGAGGGACCCTGTGCTGGAGTATATTCAGCAGGCAGCTGCCGCAAAAGCCATTGGGTAAGAAACTCTGCAGCATAATCTACAGGAGTATAAAAGGGACTTTATAGAAGCGGCTTGCTTTGGGCAAAAAAGGACTGGGACACATTCCTCCCAGGGAGCAGTCACCCTATCAGCTCTGGCACTGCTCTCTGGCTGAGTACCCTGCTCAGACCCCTGTACAAGGCTGTTTGGAGATGGGGTGTATTCAGGAATTGGGCAGAGCTACTGTGTGGTGGGTTGACCCTGGCTGGACACCAGGTGCCCACCAAAGCCACTCTATCACTCCCCCTCCTCAGCTGGACAGGAGAGACAAAAATATAACAAAAGGCTCGTGAGTCGAGATACCTCACCAATTACTGTCACTGGTAAAACAGATTCAACTTGGGGAAATTAGCTTAATTTATTACCAATCAAATCAGGGTAGGATAATGAGAAATAAAACAAATCTTAGAACATGTTCCCCCCACCCTGCCCTTCTTCCTGGGCTTAACTTTACTTCTGCAGAGCTGTTGCTCTCACATTCTCACTCCTCTCTCCAGCTGCAGTTGCTGTCATGCAGCAACTTCTCCCCCTTCTTTAATACATCACCCCAGAGGCGCTACCGCCATCGCTGATGGGCTCGGCCTTGGCCAGCAGCGGGTCTGTCTCGGAGCCGGCTGGTGTTGGCTCCATCAGACATGGGGGAAGCTTCCAGCAGCTCCTCACAGAAGCCGCCCCTGTAGCCCCCCCTGGTACCATAACCCTGCCACGCAAACACAATACACGCTGCCTGCAGGTAGCAGTGCTCAGACCCTCCCTGCTGCTGACATTGGAGACGGCTTGACGTTTCATTTATAGGGAGATGTGGAATCCCATCTGCTCTGGCCCTATGTGCTGTCAGTACCCCCTTTATGGCTAGGCCTGGAAGCAGTGCATGTGTCCTGCCACAGCACAGGGCTGAGGGGTGCTGTATTGCTCAAGGCCACTGTGTTCCCCACATAGCTGGGAGCCACAGCGAGCAGTGAAACACTCTTGTTTAACATCAGACACCCAATGGAATAATCTAGTGCCTATGATTGACTGCAGAATCCTCAAGGAAATTCAGCCGTTTGTGCTAAAATTGGTTCATTCAGCATGAATTTCCTACAGTGACCACAAGATAGTGCTATCAGAACACTTTTCCTGCAAAAGCAGGTGCCAGAAAGCCCTTGCTGGGAAGGGAGACACTGGAGTCTTCCAGGGGGATGCTCACAGAAGTAATGGTGATGGTGGTGGTTGAGTCCTGGGTTCTTTATGGTCACACAAGAAACGTGCTAGACTTTAATACACACCGGGAAGCTCCTGCCAATCATTAAACAATTGGTCCTCAGCAAAACCACACATGAAATGATTGCTAATCCATGCACAGCCAAATATTTCTTATTTTGAGATTCTCCTGTCTGTCAGCGCTGCTAGGGCAGGGCAGGAACACATCATTTTCCATTGGGGTCACACCAAGAGGCCCAGACTCAATTTGTTGTGTGCTTCTTCCCCCGTATGGCACAGGGGCTGATGGCCTATCTCATTGCAGCGTGTTAGCCAAGGAGTCAGCAGAAGTGGCTGAAGAGCTGATCCAGCTGAAAGTGGTGCATGGCCTGATGGTTGCTGTGGGGAACCTGGACCATGTGGCCAGCCAGAGACACGCCAGCATCTCCCTGGAGGTGAGCATGGAAGTACCTGGTGACACACACCATAGCACAGGGTCTGCTCCCTGAGCACCCAAGCAGAAAGGCTCTCTATACTGCATTTTTTTTTTCCTGAGCACAGCAGACACAGGCTTATTCACAAAGGCAGGAGTGACAGTTCCTTTGGGAAAGAGCTCTATTTCCCCTTCTGTCTGCCTCCCTCCTGCCACCCACAACACGTAAGGTGCTTGGAAGCCAACACTGGCCCTCACACCTCTGTTCTACCCCCAGGCTTCCTATGGGTAGCGAGCACAGGCAGAGCTAAGGGGCTAGCCGAGACAACTTGCCTGGAGCAAGACACTAGCACAGAATTATAAGGAGGCTATTTTTTCCTGCTGGTGCTGGGTAGTTTTGGCCTGTCTCAGCACAGCTCTGCCCCTGTGACAGCCTCAGGGGAAGAACACAGCAGTAGATGTGAAGGGCTGAATGAGTGGTAGCTGAGAACCAGGCTGCTGAGGGTGACAGAGGGTTTGCAAACCTACCTGGTAAAGACAAGGGTCAGCACACTCTTCCTCTGAGCAGGCACCGACAGCAGAGCAGGATGAACTCCCTGGCAACTACTGCTTCAATCATTTCACTAGAACACCCCCCTCCTCTTGTCAATGAAGGTGGGAACTGGCACTGGGGGTAGGGCAGGGGGGAACAAGGTGAGGCTTGAGCAGGGACCCACAAGTTCTCTCTGTGTTCATGAAGTGCCAGCAGTAGCACCAGTGCTGAAGGGGGTGGGCCAGGGACTCACAGGCTCTCTGGAGCCACATCATATGCAGCTCTAGCCTCTATACACCCACTCACATCCCAACTCTCTGTTTTGTTACAGTATTTTGTCCACATGTTTCCCTTTGTGGAGGAGTGCGTAAAGAAGACACTAGGACACACACTGTTCCAGCACTTTATGGTAAACATACCTCCCTGGGGGGGTTTATTAGTGGCCCAGAGACCTTGGTCTGTTTTGCAGGAATGTAGGGACTGTATTTCTTATCACAAGAAATCCAGCCTTGCATGAGAGCCCAGAAATAAACCAAGCCATCTTTTGAGAAGTATTCACTGTCCGTCTCGGCGTTCAGGAAGATAAGTGCTCTGCCTCAGCCCCAAGACAGAGCAAGGAGGGAATCTCAGACATTTGCTACTTCTCTGACAGTGGGATAGTCCCGTCAGAAGTATGAGCTGAAATGCCATTGAAGCAAGAGGTGACTTGATCAGGTCCCTCTGCACTCCCGCTCCTGGGGTGGATATACAGGTTAGTATATAGAGGGAAGGTAGAACAAACAAGGGGCAACATTTTGTTCCTTGAACCCAGGCCCATCCTTACTCACCAAAGACACCACTGGGCAAGGCTGGATAATCCAAGTGCAGTAACATCTGACAAGGTACAGGACAGCCTTGCTTTAGTCCCAACTCAGTAGGGCATAACAGCCCTTTTACTCTGGTTGTGCCATCTTAACGAGACAGGCAGAGCCCAGGTATAAGTCAGCCTTGACAGTTCTGAGGCCCTTCAGGAGCTCAGCCCCACACTGCTGCCAGTACCTAAACTGTTGATCAAAGTGCCCCAGCTGTGGGGGGATCCTATCTAGACTGGAAGATCCCTGCTCTAGCTGGCTTGTCACTGCTGCTTGCCCACATCCCATTAAGATCCTAACTATTTTGCTGCCTTTTCCAGGACAGTCCTGAGACCTGGTACACAAAAATGCATCCAGTCCAGGCTGAAGAACTGGCCTCCAGTATAGTAGACATCCCCAGAGACAGAGCAAGGCCACAGTCCACAGGTGTGTGCAGAGCTGGGGGCACAGTCACTTAAATTACACCCTTTACTTTCAAGGGGAGAAGGAAGCTCAGGAAGTAGGAGACCAGAGTGGGGGGTCTAGGGAAAAAGGGAATAACAGTAGAAGGATCTCTTTGTAATCTGGTGTTTGTATAGCTGCATCCTGTGTTGCTGGACTCAGAGCTCACAGGGCTGTTTTGGCCTTTCAGAAAAAAAAAAACAACAAAACTTGGAGTGAGCTGAACAAACAGGAAACAGCGGGCAGCAGCACATGCCTCCCAGCTGTCCTCCCCAGTCTACCTGCTCCTCCCCAGAGGACAGGTTGTGTGGAGCCACCCAGGCCCAGGTTGCACATGAAGGCCATGGCAGCACCTTGCTGCACCTGAGCCACGGGCCAGCTTTGCACTTCTGCCCTCAAATACAGATTTTGGTGGGCTACCGAACATGTCTATTTTATGTGGCATGTTAGCCATGGGAAATATCTGTGAAAAAAATGTAAAGTAACAGCCTGGGGCTATCTTCAAAGCCTAAGTAGACTCCAACAGTACAAGAGAGTCTCAGAGGGCCCTTCCTACTTACCTGATGTCATAAGAGCTGAGCCCCTCACTAGATGCCGAGCTTTGCTCAGGTGCAGGATAGGTAAACTCTAAACCATCTTCCCACTTGCTAGGCAAGTTCTACCCAGCAGAATCTCAAAATGAAGGGTGATTTTTATGCAAACATTACAAGTGTAAAGACTTTAAAAAGAAACTTCATCCAAGAAATCAGCCTATCTCTACAACACCAGCCAGTCTTTATGGACTGTTAGACTTTACTAAAATCAGCAAGAAATATATTTTATAAGATAGAAGATAATTAAATCCAGGAACATTTATTTATCAAACTTCTTAAAATACTGATTTTTTTACAATTACATATAGTCCACATTCTTTAGAAAAGCCAGACTTGCAACAGTTTTGCAATGTTTCAAGCACATCTGGAAAGGTTGTATGTACACTAGAAAACTATACACGTGTATCTAGTTCTATCAGAGGAGACCATTGTCACTAGCAAAGGGCCAGATGCTAGACACATCTAGCAGACTCTCAGCCCCCCTGCCAAGCCTTGCAGGGGGTTTTTCTATCACTCTCTACCGAGTACCCTGGCCGTGAAGAGAGGCTGCCATGTTCACTGCCCCCAGGCACACATGACCCACAGACACTCTACCACATTTAAAACAGGAGTTACACAAACCACTGACAAACATGCAAGACATACAGAAGACTGCTTGTGAATCAGGTTTTGCTGTATTTACTAAGGCCTCTGCCATCTCATCTGCTTGCTGGCTTGCTCCTCCAGCTGCATGGCAGTCCCCAGGGCATCCAACGTTTCTGTAAAGGAAGACAGTGACAGGGTGGCTGACCTGGAAGCTGAACTCCCCAGGCCAGCTGTCCCCCTTAGCAGAACTCTGCAAGGGCCACAGAGGAAAGCAAACTGGGCAAGAACTGCTCAGCCAACATAAAATCCTTCCTGGTCCCACAAAGCTCTTCAGCTGTACCTGTTTATTTCTACTCATCAACAGTTTCAAGCCTGCAGTTTGCAGTTCAAACTAGATGCCACTAATCCAACCACCTCAGAGGGCCAGCTTTCCCTGGGCTGGGAAGCAAAGAGGGTAGCAGGGCATTTACTCTTGTTATCCTGTCACCACTCCTCCATGGTGAATGAAGGGATACCGCACTCGGGCTACATTTGAAATGGAAGGACAGCCAGGGCTGTTTAAGAAAAGTCACTACTTCAGGTTAACAGTTCACTCTGATGCTACAATTTTCAGCCTCATTAAAATAAAAAACCCTCACAGCCCTGTTTTTGAGGCAAAGACTATGCCAGCTGTAAAGGCTCAAGTGGCAAAGCCCAAGTTATTGCAACAGTGGCAAAAAAGTAGCAGTTAGCAGTGTCGCTTCCCCTGTTCTGGTCAGGCAGCTTCTGCGCTTGGCACTCTGTTACCAAGCTCATATGTTTGCTTTGCTGCCTCTCCACCATCACTGCAACCAGCATGGTCCAGACAAAGTCCGGCAGCACTCAGGGAACAGGCAGCTGACAGCCTCTTGCACACAGCTGGGAAGTCTCCAAACTGGGTTGGAACTGAACAGTTGGAGGGATTTTGTTGCACATTATGTAATGCCTGATATTAAGGCAAAGGCATGCCAAACACAGGTGCTGACATCTCAGCATACACCTGGCAGACACTTGTTTTAAGTGGATGGGTTAAGGCCTGATACCCATGAAAACAGGAGTGGAAACAGTGGGCGTACTCCTATGAGCCCCTAGAACATATTTGTCAAAGTCTGGTTTTTGGCCAAGACAAAACAGTAAACTATATAACCAACTAGTCAAACAGACTTCAGCTCATCTGCCGTTGGTGGATGCTTGAGGGAATACAGTTTTGTATGGCAGTGCCAAGGAAGTGGAAGTTATTATTAGTCAAAATTTTACTTTGGAAAGTGCAGAAATAGGACATTTTGGATCTGTCCCTCTGATCACCTAGGAAAGTGATCTGAACCATAAGCTATGCAGAAGGACTGAGCACTCAAACCTTCACAGGTATGCTGGTGTCATTTTCAGGTCTTTGAAGAAAACAAAACAAAAAAAAAACAAACAAACCAAAACAAAAACCCACAAACAAACAAAAAACCCAACAACATTAGTGACAGTGCTAGTCGGAAACAGGCACTAACGTACCTCTGACACTAAGGAAGTCTCTTGAGCTCTCCTCTATGAAGTGCTTAGCTCTGCTCACAAAGGTCTCGAGATCATAGTCTGGTTTCTCTGTGATTCCCAAGAGGCAGTCAAGTTTAGTCGTCACTCTCTATATTTACAAGGATAACAGCGATCAGAAATTGATTTTCCAGAAATTCAACTAGTTTCTTCAAATCTGGCACACCAATCAGCAGAGCTGAGCTTTTACAGACCAGTACCAGTCAGTGCTCTTTAGCAGCAAGTAGAGATTGCTAGTTGGAGGGGAAGTGGACCACAAGCCACCAGCCACAAGCACTGAAATGCCCCAGTTTAACCAGTTGGGCAGGAAACCACAGGACAAACTTGGCAGTGAGGAAAAAATAACACCATTGACAGCATCTTGCAGTACAGCCCACAGCCTACCCAGCAGCACTTGGCTCAGAGAAGGCAACACGCGATCAACATGTAGAAGGCAGCCTGGGCTGGACTTGCCTCTTCTACATACCTGTCTCAGTTCCCTAAGCTGTTCCACAACCTTCTCCTCCCATTCATTAATTTGAGCTGTAGCCTCATGAAAGTTGAGCATGTGGGGAGAGATATCTTCCTCCTCATCCTTGGAGAGCTGCAAGAAACAGCCCAAGTAAGAACAGCAAATTGTTTCCAGCACTGAAATCTGTTCAGCTCACTGCACACACATACATTGTGACCTGAGCCTTCTCCGCTGGTCTCTGTTTCCTCATTCTCAGTCTCCATCTGATTCTGTGTTTCACCAACTCCATTATGAGGGCTGAGTTCTTTCACTCTGCAACAAGATTTGTCACTCAAACTCTTCTTTCAGCAGTTTCTGGGCTACAGCATCACAAAACAGCTACTGCAGTCAATCAGTGCTCAGTAAGAAACACTCAGCTGCACTTAGAGTGGTACATTACCACCCCCAGAACAAGCTCACATGGGCAGAAACCCCAGAGGGCTGTGGGAAGAAAAACTGAGATGTTTGTCTCCATGCCCAATGTAAGACCTCTCCTGGAGAAAAATCTCCAAGTACACAATGTTAATTGCCAGAAACGGCTTTCACAGAAGCTGTCTTCCACATGTCAGCTTAGACCATCATGATCAACTAAGAAAACTTAGCATGGAAAGAAAAGGAATAAGGTTGATTTTTCCCAGAGACCCACTGTGCCAGAATAGGTCTATAATAAGGATAAGAGCCATGGCACTAGAGGTAGATGTCAGATATCAGCTGGGCATTTTATTCCGCTTACTAGCATCAGCTTCATATTTCTAGGGAGTTTCAGCCTAATACCCCCTTTCTTATAGCTTGAACCTGCCTAGTGCATTGGCTAAGAACCTAGTGGGCCCAACTCAAGACTAGAATCTTACCGAAGCACACTAAGTCAGATGCTGCATTTTGTCCTGTACTTTCAGGTGAGCAGGAATGACTGTCCACCAGAAGAAAAAAAATGCAATTTCAATCCAGAACCAAATCTGGGAATCTGTCAAAATTCAGTGTTCCTGAATGCTTGCGACCAGAATTACCATACATCCTTTCAGAGTGGAATGGATTCCAGGAGGGAACCAAGCAGCCTTTTGTGAAGTAAATGAAGGAAAGCTACCAAGCCTGAAGTGTGCAAGTGTCGTCTTGTTAATGTATAACAAAAGGCACAGTCTTTTTACTTGCCAGCTCACTGGAGGGGTATAGAAGCATGTAAAGCAGAGACCAGGAGGTACTTGCTGCTCTGTCACAGGGGTTCCAGGTATCAGCAAGACCCCCAGGGAAAGCTGGGGCTGAGTCCCTGCAAATCTACCTTGCCCTGCAGGTACCCAAGATCAGCCACGGGGCAACTCAAAACACCCTCCCTATAACCACTTCAAGACATTTGAGTTCTCCAGGTCCTTCACATTTTGGCCAAAGTCTCCAACCCTATTAGTTCATACCAAAGCCCATCAAGAACACCAAGTGTTTTGTGCCATTCTTAGCACACCCTTACATGGGTGGGACCCAAAGTACTACGAAAAGTAAAGGGCATGGAGGTAACCATTCAGGACAGGATAAGCTTCCTACAAAAACCAGGGCAGTCTTAAGTCTAGCATGAGAGACTGCTCCTGAGGAAAGGAGACATTAGTCATGGTTTTATACAATCTCTATTATGTCTCCCACAGAGAACACCCAGCTTAGTTTCATAAGACAGCTCTAAAATAATTTGCTCCTAGCAAACAAACTCCAAATTGCCATTACAAGCAACAACAAGAGAACTTGACATTCCAAATGTCAGAACAAAAGCAGCTAAAACACTTTCTGCAACAAGAGTAGAATCCCCAGGTCAGAAAGGCCATTACCTGTCAGCATATCTCAGCGTGTTTAAGGTGTACTCACACGAATTCATGCCTGGAGAAATCATTGCTATCTGCAGACAGAACAAAATACCTCAGTGACTCCCACATCTGACTTTTACTCATGTTAATGGTCCTACAATTCTCACCAGGCAGCTGCGACATGTTAGGGCAAAGGGTCAGAGTTAAAACATTCTGCCAAGAGCATTTCTCCTTATAGCTTCTGCAGGACATGCCAGTGGTCCTGTATCCAGCTTTCCTCTGGCTTTGTGCTCCACCCACCACTGTGCTGCAGCCTCCACAGAAAGCAAAGCCCTTCAAGAGCACACCAGGCTCTACTGTAGATTCACTGTGTGAAAGGGACTTCTGCAGCCCTGCTTCTATTGGGGCTGGGCAAAGCTCACCAGTTTTTCAACTCGATCACCATGGGTGAGTGGAAGAAGAAACTGTATGACATTTTTTTGCACAGAACTGAAGCTCTCTGACTTCAAAGTCCCCTTACTCTAGAAGAACATACAGCTGTTTGGTCACAAATAGCGACCAAGCAGTGTGTGTGTTTGTGCCACATGCATACTCACCATACAGGTCCTTGAGTTTGTTCCTATGAAAGAGTCTCTCAGCACCTGGGTCAGCTTGCTCTCCCGGAAAGGGGTATGAGATTTGTTTTGTCCTAAAGCTCGGATACATTCCTAAGAAAAGACAAGCCTTGTGAATGCAATATCTGCATCTCTTCTCAAACAGCTCTGAAAGCTTTCAACCACCAACTGCTGGTAAACCCAGACTGGAGAATGGTCATCTTGATTGCTCTATAAGTACTTCACAGTCTTTTAAATATACTCCAGGATTTTGACTGTCACAGGACAGCTAGTATGTCCATCATATGTTAAAAACCAAAACAAACTAAAAAACTAAAAACAAAACAGCAAAAAACTTGAATTAAGCTTGAAATGGCTGTACCCATATCTGGCCTGACAAGACTGCAGTGCTTTCCTGGAAGCATAAACCATTTTCAGGGTTGTTAATGTACTAAACTAGGATCTTTTTGGCTGCTCTTTTCCCTTGCACTGGAAAGAAACAGAACAGATAACTAGAGTTGAAAAGTCCATGTGTTGATTAGCACTATTTGCTCCCAGAGTTATAGCTCACCTTCAAAGCCAGTAAGCTCTTATTGATTTCTGCACCTTCCATTCGTGTCTGCCGATCAGCACTACACGTGTCTGCACCCCTCTCATTTCCAGCCAGATCCACCAAGGAAAATTTGCCAAGCAGTTTACTTCTTTGGCGTAGTATGATTTGGAAGCAGGCATGTGACCGTGAAGAGCTAGCATTTGCAAAAGTCTGCCCAGATGTCCTACAGCAAAGATGAAAACAGGAGTTAGAACTGTGCCACAGAAGATGCAACAGATCCCAAAAGCACTAGAGAAGATCTGCAGCCATTCAATTACATTGTTTAGCCTCATCGGTTTTATCCCACACATTAATACCTCAAGTTTGCATAAATTGTGGAATTACCTCTGATAAAAGAGTACAGAAAGACTACTGTGAGAAATACGAACCTGCACCCCAGTTGTAGAGATTTGAGGCTATTTAATCTGCCTGGCTCAGCTCAGCCAGCCTACCCTGGAATGCCTTTCTGACTGCTAATGCCTTACCTGCATTTGGAGCTGGAAAACATGCCTTCAGCACTGCATCTCTGCCTCAGAGCAGAGCACATGTCATTCTCCTAATGCATCTGCCATTGCACAGTAAGCTCAACCAAGCTCCCCACTAAAGAGCATTAGCTGAGCTGGCACATCACAGTCACAGTAAATCCCCTTTTCCAGACAACCTAGCTTGGCACTTTGCCTCTGCTGTGCGACCACATCTGCCCCATCACTGCAAGACACAGACTGGAGTCTTCTAAGTCACCACAAACCTCCTTGTGACCTTCACTATCAGTTATTTCCTGAGAAGGCTGGCAGGTTCACTGTCCCACCTGCATCCCTACTGCTGGAGGGAAAGGAGGTAAGACTGCCCTAAAGTGAGACAGGAGTCTGAAATGTTAAACAGTTTGGCTGAATGGTCAGCCAAAGAAGCATGCACAGCTGCATGAGCTTTCAGGATGTACATCTGTACATGCAGTGTAATACAGAAGCCAAGGAGTTCTTGTTTGCCTAGCAATGCTTCCATAGCAGTTGTAACTTAACTGAGACAGATAAGACTTGGTAATACAGACTTTAGCTCCTGATTAAAGACACCAGTATGATGGTAGAGTTGCCCTGACCACAGCGTTCCTGCTGGGATGAGCCCAGCCTATGGTTGCCCCTTGGCACCTGCTCTCCAGGATTCTTTAGACAGGATCCCTGAATGACATGAAGCATTTTTGTTGCCATTGGAATAGCTCATCAGTCCTGCAGTTAAGCCAAAGCATTTTTGCAACTCCATGTTGATGATGGCAGCTCTTCCTTGATCTTACAACCCCACAGGGAGCTACTTATGCTCCTGTAAACTAGCTGATACTTCTAAACAAGCACCAGGACAACCATCTCCTCATTTGAATAATTTGTCTCTTCTTGGACTTACATGAGGACTCACGAAGCATGAACTCTGACCTTCTCTATGGAAGGCAGGCTAAGCCCATCCCTGCTAGCCCTTTATTCTGTGACCATCCTGTTGTATTCATGCAGAGGTGCTGCTCAGTGCCTGCTTATTGCTGGGAACAAGCTTCTGTCTAAGCCTCAAAGCACCAGCTACAGACATTATATATTTTTTCTAGGCATGGAGATACAACAGGACATGACTCTTATTGGTTTTAAGGCACCAAACCTGCAGGCACTGCCCATCTCAATCATTCTGATGACATCCTCAGCACAGTTGACTTGTCTTTCTTGGAGACCAACAACCTGGACCTGCTGTTTTCCATCCTCCAGGACTCGAAGCTTTGCCTTCTTATTCAAGAGGTCAAACACCTATATTCAGGCAAGAAGATTGAGGCAAATCTGAAGAAATTATCTTTGTAAGTATTTTGCGCTGTCTTTCTATAAAGTCATAGAATCAGTACCTTTAACATAGCCTTCTAATTCAATTCCAAACAACAGAACATATAGAACTATAGTAAGTTTCACTCAGCTACTTATGAAACATTCAGCCAAATAAATCAGGTCAAGAATTAAAAAAAAGTCTTACCTTTCCATTGTATATTTCAAAGAAAGTCACATAGACTTCCAGGTCCCGATTCCTGTACCTGGGCTGGTTTAGGAGGAGGAAAACATCTTGTGCTAGTGAGGAAAGGCAGAAGTTTAGTTAACTAGGTTTAAAACACACTCTAGTTGCTACTTGATTTACTTTCAACTATGGTGCGGCCATAAGGCAGTGTCTAGCAGCTAAATGGCAGTCATCCTAAACAAATGAGAGTGAAACCATTAGTGCTGTGCTACCATCTGGAGCAGCATCCTCACCCAGGGACTGAAAACACAGGGGGATATGGAAGTTCCTGCTGCTAATGTCACCCACAGACAGCAATCGTTACCGATCTGGGGAGCATTGGGATGTGCTATTGTTTTGGACAGGCCTGAAAAAAAAAAAAAATCATGTATGTGTGTTTCAAGCACTTCTTGTGGAAAGCCTAGAAAACACGCATCCCTGAGCATCTGCACTGCTGCTGTTTGGAGACAATATACCAGATCACTTGACCCTTTGGCTGGATCCAGTGCAGCTTTTCACAGTTAGGCTTCAGTCTTCTGAAATGGAGCTGAAAAGCAAAGACTTTCCCCTTCAGGACCAGTCATAACTAATTTTCAGAGACCAGCAAACAGTTGCTTTTGTATCAGTTGCTTTGCTACACAGACTAGTTTCACAATATGCCTTTCTAAAGGTAAGGTAGAAGAGGTCAGGGTTCATGGTGCTTTCTAGGCATTATATCAAGGAGGGGCTTCTAAACATCTGTTTTCTGAAATAATTTTGTATATGCTAGGTTTTTGACATCTAATGGTTTCAGAAAGAAACATAACACATACATTCATGCACTTTCTGTATAACAAGCTTTGTATCAGAAATGAGAAGGGTTGTGTTGCATTGAAGTCAGATATTTCCAAACACCATCCTTAGTCTGAGACAAAAGCAAAGCAGAAGAATCAAAATTAAATGGTTCAGCCCAGCAAATGCCAAACTAGAAAATATGTAATCTCTTTGTGTCAAAAACAAACATCTTCTGGCAAGTTAAGCGTGGATCTAGAAACTTACAGGCTGGATGGAAAATATTTTGTGAAACTGAAAAAAAGGAAGTCATACCTCCTGCAAACACCAGAACTTATTACTGAAAACACAAATACTTTATGTATCATCTACTGGAAACTTTTTAAATAACCATACAAAACCAGGTCTTATCTATTTAAGAAAACCAAGCGCTAATTGGATTTTCATATCTAAAGAAAAATCAACTTACATGCAAAAGCATATATGCCCTTTGAGGCATTCTGTGCTCTCCCAGAGAAGTCTCCACCCATAGTCTGTGAGGATAAAATACCAGAGGTAAAGTGTGGTACAAACAAGCCAAGCTACCTGATTTTAGTCTCAAGAACATACTAGGAAGTTACCATATATATATGCTCCAATGTCAGTGAGATGATTAGAACACAGTGCAGTTCAGGATAAAAATCAATTTGCTGTTTTCCTATAAGCTCAGAAAGAAGATCTGGACTGTGCAAAGCAGCAGCTGAATGCCTGTAAGGCTCTGCAGTGCTGAGTCAAAGCAGCTGCTCTTTCAAAGGGAAATGCATGGCATTGACAGTGCAACCAAATAGCCTTTGGTTAGAAGAAACAAAGCCTCATGTTTTAGGACATAGGTTGAGTAACATTTCCACTGCTATTTGCAAGCAGTCATGTGTGATATCAAAACGCATCAAACTTCTAGAGCAGACAATACCTTTAACTCCTTTGATCAAGGTACCTTTAATCCCAACAAAATTGTCAGCTGGTACTATCCTGGTGACTTGCTCTACCACTTTTATATGAAAGAGTCAATTATTTAAAACACAACTCAATCCCATGACACATTCCACATCTACCAGAGTTTAATCTGAAGCACTCCAGTCTCGAGGCACAGCTATTGTCCTTGCACTAGTTCTGCACCCCAGGATCGGGAGGGGGACGTAACTTCATTGCCTATTATTTTAGTGCCTCACAGTTGTATTCCTGTAACAATGCTCAGATGAGTATGTTTGTCTGCCCATTCCAGTGCAATGGAAGCAGCCTATGTCCAAACTTCTATAAATTTCCACATTTCCTTCTGGATTACTGGAAGATATCTACAGCTCACTCTGTAGCACTAATGATAGGAGATCCTAGCCTAAAACTTGCCTCTAACACTGGAACGACAGCAATAGTCTGATTACTCAAATGGACAGGCTAGTCTAGTCCAGTCCAGGTCACTGTGGTTTGAGGTAAGGGCTTCCTGCAGAACAAGACAGCAGATTTGACTCCACTGTCGTGCTGCGAAGGAAGAGCGTTTCCCACTTTCCTTCCCTATAGTTTCCAGAAGAAAGTTAAAAAAAACAACAGTTGTTGAAAATTTAAAGCAGATCACTTTTGAGGCAGAATACACAATCTTCAGGTCTCCTGAAACTGCAACTGGTAGACTGGAAGGAGTGGTTCAAAAGTGAACCCACTATTTTGCCCACTTCACAAACAATACCAGATCACTTAAATGATTATCTGCAACATAGAGGCTTATTCTTATATAATTGCTAAAGTCACCGGAATGCCTCCAAGCTCAAAACACAGTACAGACAGTAGCTTTTGTCCCAGCTGTAGGCTAATAACCCCACTTTGCAGACTGGAGTTAGGCAGTCACAGCCATCAGGGGCAAGGAATAGCCATGACTATGAATAGTCATGATATCCCATCTTAAAAACACCAACTATGGTGGGGTTTTAGTATGATTTTCCTCATAACCTCAGAGAAAACCCACTAATATGTAGAACTACAGAAAAAGAGGATGTGCAATTCAAAGCATTAGCTTTAAGACAATAAAGCCAAGATCCAAACTATTTACACAATCCTACTTGTTATCAACATTAACAACAGCTTTAAAATACTTTATCTAAACTAGAAAATTTCAGACATGGGAGAAAAACTTACATGTGTCTTGCCACTGCCTGTCTGGCCATATGCAAAGCATGTTGCCTTCCCACCCTCAAAGATGGTCTCTACAAGAGGTCTAGCAGTGAACCTGGATATTCAGAAGGTAAAAGACAGTTAAGACAAGCATTTCATACCCTGCTTCATCAGTTTTCCTAAAAAAAAAAAAAAAAAAAAAAAGAAAAAAGGCAAATAAAAGCAAATCGTTATGAACTCAGCAAGGCCATACCAAAAATAAGCTTTAGATTTCTAAGTCCTTTGATTTCCTCTAGAAATGATTTTAATATATTTCTGGTAGCAGTTTCTTTAAGCTAGGATGCCATCTAGCCATAGCTCCATGCTTTTATCTTGAAAATTGTTCCCAATGAGAAGAAAGCATTACCTGTATACCATCTCATTAGAAGAGGATTCATCAAATGAAAAGTCAAATCTAAATGCTTGGGTGTCGAGGTATTTTGTTAGGTCCACTTTTTGCTTTGGCTCATGCACCAGCAGGACACACTTGCTTGGAACAGTAATCACATCACATTCCTTTTTCAGACGTTCTGTTGACAGAAGAGACCCTCAGTTTTCACAAGAATAAGCAATGTCAAACTGCTCCAAGACAGAGCTGCTTTGTCAGTACACTCACCTTGTTTATTGAGAGGACGCTTCCGCACACAGACACAAATCCTATGTTCTTCTATCTAAAAGAAAAGTAATAAAAGTAATAATTATTTCCCAATTACACCCACACTTACTTAGTGTTACAGAGAGAAAGATTCAATGCTCCCTCACAACTACTTTTCTATACGCTGATCAGAATTGCCTCTGATACAGATCAGACCCCCCCCCCAAGGATGAAGTCTAAGTCTGCTCAGTGCCAAAGAAAGACTACAAACAATTGACCTGTATGTAGCATGCTCCAACATATCAGGTGGAAATGCTGTTATGCTGTTGCAAGTGCCCTGAATATTCTGTATCAAAACTGGTAAAAGGTTTAGTTCCTGGCCAACTTTCCAGCAAAATCTGTGATAACAATGCTGCAAGTATGGTCAAATTCAGGCAAATTATTATTTTAATTTACCCCATAGGTATTTTCTGACATGGAGTTCTTTAGTGATGCAGTAAGTTTAGTTATTTATGCAGCACAGCTACATATCAGGTGAGTCTGGGAAAGTGCATATTCCGCTGGGGGAGGCTGAAAGCAGATGATGACAAACTCTTCTGTCATGCAGCGATATGTACACAAACAGCTGGTGCTCAGCCCTGCAGGATGCAGGCACACAGACTGCCTAGTGCTCTAACCTAGTCCACACCTACTTTCACTTAAGTGTTGTCATTTTTCACTGACCATAACAAGGCTTTTGCTAGACAAAAACTACTTGTTCTCAGGTATTAAATAATGCTGCCTCCATAATTGCTGAAGATAGTGACCAAGCCTTGTTTTTCTAGTTTTTGTCCTCTACTTTTGCTCTTCTGCTTTTTGACCTAGTTTAAAATTACATAATATATGACATACATACAATAACACCATCTGTTATAGGTCAATAGTCTGTTTTAAATTATACCTATACCTACAACAAGCTAAGATACTATGTAATAGACTCTGCCATTTACAAGCTCTGAAAAATACCAATGTTACCACACAAACAATTGCCTGATAATTGTCCAAGTGCAAGCTCTTCACTAGTGGCATATGCCAAGTAATGCAAGGCAGCTTAGCCCTAAATAGGGGAGATAAGTGACCTCACATGTACCACTGAGTGCCTCAAGAACACAGTATGCTCAGAGGATTTCCAAGATGCAGTGAAGCACTAAGTTACTCATATTCTAAAAATCTTCAGTACAAAATGAAGAAGTCTGTCTACAGGCTGCAGTATTTACTTACTGGATCTGTTATAGATATTGGCTGGCAGTCTAAAGTTGCTCTGAATTCCTTGATCATCTGTGCAAACTCCCAGTTTGGACAGCTGCTGTCAAATTCCTGCATGGAAAAAGCATGGATGTGAAGGTAACTGATATGTTACAGCAAAAAAAGCCCCAAAGCATGCTAAACAATCAGCTGTACACAATTAGAAATATTTCACAAGATCCAGAACTTTCTGAAACGAATCAATCCATCCTTATGTACAGCTGCATAAGAACAAAGACTGTCCAAAACATGTAATAGTTTCAACTATTGTGATACACTCTCCGATAGAATTTCCCTTTACTGGTGTATTGTAGAGTACTCCACCTGTGCACGTTTTGTTCTGATTTCACTAATTTGAGCTCTCTTTTCTTCTCTCTTGTTTTTCATTTTCTCCATCTCTTTCACAATGTTAGATTTTCTCCGAACTAGATAAAATAAAAATATATTCTTGGATTAAATTTTCATACTAGGTTTTGAACACAATACAAATATTTCAGCTTTTCCAGGTTGCTGACAGACTAACTTGTACAGGAAACGATCATCTTCAGAAGGATGGTCGTTAATTTTGCAGCACTTCCTTCCCAAAACAGATCTACCTAGGACAGAAACTGCCTAGGAAGTCACACTACCACTCTAAAGTTCAGGCAGCATTTCTGAAGGCAATACCGCTATAACAGAATTACACGTTTGTAATAAAAAATAGCCAAGATACTCAGTTTTACTGCCAAAGTCACCTTTTCAAAGCTTTAGTCTCAGAACATACAAAGCAGCAATCACATAGTGATGCATTGCTGACTGGTGAGTCAGTTCTCACCCACTGCTCCCTGGTACCTGGGCTCACTGAAGAGCTCATTCTAGCAGCAAGCAGATGATCCTCTGTATTTCCATTTACATTTGTGAGCGAGGCTTCTGGAGCACAGCTCAGCCTGTGAGTCCTGGTTTGGCCAGCTGCAGAAAGAAGCCAGACCAAAACCAGTAATTAGATCCCAAAGATCAATAATAATTTCGTAATTTGTAAGGCTTCATAGACCACAGGTGTTCCTCAACTCTGATTCTGGGAAAGAGAACTAGCTAAAACCTGTGGTAAGCACTCAAACGATTTTTTAAATCCTTTGCCAATCACCAACTTTTATCCAAAGCTACAAATCAAGGCCACATTAACTAAACAAGAATTTAGTACCAAGCCTCTTATTCCAATGTATTTGCAGAACTTAATACATAAGGCATGCCCTCAACTATTCATAGGGTAGGTCTGGTAAAGACAAATAACTACAACTTCATAATTCAAGTAGGCTCAAGTTCTTGCTCTTCTCAACTGGTATAGGTAAAGCTACTAGCAGTATAGCTAGAGCGCATTGCCAGTGGTATTAACACACCTCTCTTCCCACTCTAGCCCTGTGAATATCACTTTATGACATTAAACAGATACCACATCCGCCCACGCATGTAACGGCACCTCTCTGGCTAATAAGGCACATCATTATTCAACAGCATCGTTTCCAAAGTCCTCTGAGAACCCCTGGATATTTACATAGTGGCAGACCTCTGGGTCTCTCCTGTTTTATATAGGAAGGAATAGAGGTTGCTCATCTTCCCGGGATTTGCAGATTACCTAATTAAATGCATACAAAGCAACTTGCTTCATAATAAGAATTCACTGGGTTCTTTCTCCACTCACCAGGAACTGAACTGGTTTTGGTTTGTGTAGAAGTGCAGGAATCCACCCCCATCTCATTTTCCTGGAGGCTACACTGTGATTCTGTGATAACAGACATCCTGGAACGGCCACGCACAGCTTTGGAAACAGAAATTCAAGGTCAGCATCATGCCTCAGACTCTCAGATATTTGCAAGTAACCAAATGCTCACAAAGTACAGAACAGTGGGGAACAAGGTGTGGCTAAAAGGACCTTTTACAGATCTCTGACGCATTAGCAAAGTGCAGGACAAAGCAATGCAAGTGGGTGAAAAGTGATCATGAAATATACCACCACAGAAAAGCAAACAGTTCATTCCAGATTTGCAGTTCCAGTGAATTTCTTTCAGATACCACTGAAGATTCACTAATATGGCAGTTCCAGAACCTTAGTACCAAGGAAGTTGCAAGTCAGTTAACTGGGAAATCCTCTGAAGCTTCACGCTTGCAGGGCTGCATGAATTAACTGTTTGATGGTGACAGCAGTACTGCAATCTGGCAGTGGGTCATGGGCAGCATCATGCCCACCATCACAGCACCCACACACAGTGTACCTGATGCACAGGAGAGTGGGAGCTTGAAAACACTAAATTCAGCTAACTCTATATAATCACAACATCAGATCTTTGGAAAAGGTCCTTTTGTAGGCAGTCTCCATTGTGACATGCCAAGTTATTTCTTTCACAGAGACCAAGTCCATTGTAAAGCTCCCTAGGGGAGGGATTGGAACATAAACCTCAATAGATTTGTAAAGAGAACAAATCTGATATGAGAACAATAGGAGTGTGATATGCAAGCTAGAACTACCTTTACCTCGAGCAATCTCAAGAATTTATCACTATGATTTTAAAGGACCCCAGATCTGTTTCAGACCTAGGGTTAATTTAAATTCGGGATCAAATTCCTTAGAACCATACCCACAAAATTCAGTGCTCCCCTCTCTTAACTCTTTACCTGGAATCTTCTGCTCAGGTGCAGAGACATTAGGTGTCACTGCTGCAACTTTAGGAACAAAAAATATCAGTTTCATTATACTCAGAGATGGCATTTTATTCCATTTGCTTTTGTTACACATGCCCAGACCTGATCTCATCACAAAGTCAGCAGCACTTTTTCTGTAAATGCTAGTGCTCCTGGACAGGCATACCAGCTGGAAGATTTGCTGCATCGAGGACTGAGGAAATACCTGTTTCTTAATTCATTCTGAAAGCACTGCTCCTGCTTCTCCAATTTCCCTGAATGAGATGGAGGTAGACATCTCCTGATGATCTTTAATTTGTTTAGTCTAAGAACTAAAACCTGAAACCAATGTTAGCTTTCTAATTGGTGCAGTGCTGAGTTTGCAACAGGACAGATACTGACACTCCTGGGGTTTAATTAGTTATAACAACAGATAATAATATTTGAGGAATACAGAAAACATTGCTTCTCTCTGAGCAAGTCTTCAGGGACAAGACTATGCCAGTAGGAAAAGCAACATATTTCAGATTTGCAATTAGATTCTATACTTCAGGAAAGCCATGACCTCTGTAAGGACATTTTTCCATCAGTCAGTGACTGGATTAACACACCTTTATTTTTCCAGCTGGCTATCCACCTCTATTAGCTGACCTGTCTAGAGACAATCACAATTTTGCTTGCCAGTTCACAAAATTTATGGAGACTTCTCTAGATGTGAAGAGGATCAGCAAGCTCTAGTACATAACAACATTTGACATATTAAGCTCCAGTGCAAGGGGATTGGTCCTGTTGTTTTCTGGTACTAGCTTCCCTGTCTTGCAACACATACAACAAAAGAGGCCAGACAAGCCCAGCTGTTTTGTTTACAGCTCAATTGCATGGAAAAGGACAAGTTCTGGCTAACCATTCACTTTAAGAATCATTAAATTAGCAACCACTCAACCTCAGTGGCACACAGGTGTATTACTAATAGACCTGTAATGCTGCCAGTTGCAATTCAAAAAGCCAAAAAAGTCAACTAATACACTAAAAGAAGGTAGAGAATATGGGCGTTTTCTAACTCCTGACACCTCAGGTAAAACAATTCCTTAGCAATCCCACACTTTGACATCTCTATTTCTCTTCTGGCTTTGCTCAAAATGTTGTACTGACATACAATCACTGAGCTATGGCACACCAGCTGGCACTCTGGCTGCCTGGTCTGAAATGTCTCCAAGGATAAAGCTCTAGTTATTGTCTAAGGGAACTGTCTGAAGAGGAGACATCCATTTGTCACCACTATTTATTTCTTGCCCTTTCCACTCTCATTTTGACACTTTTAATCTTAATAACTGCCACTTACCTTTTGTTGTTTGTGGCATTTGCAAAACTCCATACGAAACTTTAAAACTCACTGGAACAGTAACTGCTTAGTGACATTTAAAGTAATATCAAGGAATAACTACAGCAATGCTGCAGAAAAGGGCAACGCGTCAACAAATGCCAGCTCACAGGAACAGGACAGCAATCTGTTAGCAAAGTTTCTGCACTCAGGAGTCCAAATCGTTGGTACAAAGTGGTACATTCTTTATTTGCATTGCCTGAACGAGTAGCCTTATGATGCATTGAAGTAGAATATTATGGCTACAACGAAAGACCACTATATCCCTGTGAAACAGCGGTGAAGAAAATAATATTTTCTCACCTTCCCGTGGAGCAGGAATTTTTGAAAGGGTTGTTCTACGCGTCTGTTTCTGAAAAACAATGAATGCTGTGAGTAAGCTGCAAACACCTAGCTCAGCACTTCAAGACAATATTGATAGAAGAAGAATTTCTGACCAAAGTCTAACTATGACACAGAAAAGACAAGTTAGAGACCTCAGACTTTAAAAACTTTAAATAAGGGTATTATTTTTACCAAGACCTATGCTGTTGACACTTTAGTACCTAAGGAGAGATCAATCACTCACCTGTACAGTTACATTCTCTTGCAAAGGAAGGTTCTCTTTCACATCTGTGGCGGGTACTTCTGATAACTCAGGATTTATTGCTATCACATCATCAATGTCAATCTACAGGAGCAAAGGCAGGATTTTACAGAGTGGAATATTGCTGATACCACTTACGGCTTTTTTTCTTTTTTTTTTTTTTTTTTAACCTTGACTTTTCAGTTCAGGCAAACAAACTTGACTCACTGCCTGCCAAATGTTAAGTTAAAATTGCCTGGAAGGGCAAGACAGTAGTTCATATTCCATTTGAGTAGTCTCATATGTCCAAATATGCTAGAAATGTGCTAGTTAAGCCATTTACTCTCGTCTGCCAAACACCACGCAGGTCTGCAGGTGCCGTAGAACACAGCTGAAGAGATGGACAAAGCACATTTGGCATCAAGTGCTTTAATCTCTTACTGCTAATCTTAGTAAGTCTCAGCTGCTCTGTGACTTCCACGCTAGGAGAGTATTAAGTGTTTACTGTGTGACTGCACTTACTGAAATAAACTTTAAAGAACTGCTTAGACTTTGGGCAAGGAAGATTCACCATTTAATCCATAAATCAATTCACCTGCATTTTCACTTGCTATTGCAAGGGCCAGGCACCACCTCCTGCCTGACCCTCCAGTGAATTCATAACCCTGCCTCCACGGCATCCCGCAGTGCCGTGGCACAGGCAGCCACAGGGCACGGGGAGCCCCGGGAGCAGGCTGCCAAGGGCTTGGGCACAAAAGACAGCAAGTCTCTTGGTTCAGTTTTTCAAATCTAACCCTGCAGAAGACGTTAAAAGCACATGAACACAAAAACCCTGGTATCACAGCAGCTTGCACTGGAATTCACCTAACAAAGCAACACGAGCACCATTCCAGGAAGTTCTTGACTCAATTAACTTTGAAATTACTTAAATAAGAGCCCATAAAAAGAGCAAAAGCAAGTAGGTGAGCCTCTGTAAAATGTTGAGATACCACATTCTAATATAAGAGAATTTAATTTACATGGAATCTCTAAGTTTCTAATTAGAAAGTGAATTAGCTCAAAAATAAATATATGTGGACAGTATAAGTGTATATAGAAACGTTTAAGAAAATTGCTGGATTTTGAAGCATCTTCATAAAGATTTATTAACGCATACATAAAATTTAGCCAGCAATTTTATCTGAATCTGTGCCTTTTGCATATTTGAATGCTGCATGCACATAAAGAGTATAAGATCCAGTTTCAAAGAGCCAGTCAATGCCAACTTTAAGATTTTAACTAAACTCTAGAGTATATGTGCTTTCAGAGAAACCAGCAGGACAAACATGTTTGCTCAGATACCAAAGGAGATTTTTGTTAAACATCAGGACCTCAAATGCCCCGGGTTCCCCCCCAGTCCCATCTCACACAGTATGTCACACCAGTGTAGGGATTCAGGAAATCAGACTCAGCCCTCTTAAGTCTTAAGGAAAGCCTAAGGGCCATTGTTAAAGACATAAAAAGCCAACAGACAGCCCCCAGAGCTGGGAAAGGTGGAACTTTGGGGCATTCAAACCCAGGAGCAGCAGCGCAGGAGGCCCAGCGACCCTGCGCTCGCTCTGAAAGGTGAAGAGCCCCGTTTCGGTACCGTAAATTTTCACAGCTTACCCTCGCGCACCTCTTTCGTTGATTTAATTATGCCAAACGTTAAAGTAAGCACGGCAGCGGTTCAGCTGCACCAGCGGGGGCCGCGGGGCTCCGGGGGGGCCGCGACCCCGGCGAGCGCCGGGACTCGGTCACTCACCTCCTTGCCCTTGAGGGCTCCGCCCTCCGACCACTCCACGCACACGGCTGACCGCTCCACGCTCACCGTTTTCACCGTCGCTTTGTGGATCAAGCCTGGAAGATGCCGGCCTTAAGCCCCGGTCCGACCGCCGCCCCGCGGGACCGGGACCCCCCCCCACTGCTGAGAGGGGGAGCGGGTGGGGGGCGGAGGGCGGCCGGGACCCCCCACCAGCGCCCCGCTCCCCTCCCCGCCCCTCACCGTTGCTCCGCTGGATGTTAATGACGCGGCCAGGACAGACGTGGCGGTAAAGGGGGGTGTCCATGGCGCGGGCACGAGGAGAAGCGGGCAGACCCTCAGCGGCGGCGCCGCGTTCGCGTCCCGGCAGCAAGAGCCAGGCCCGGGCAACCGCCGCCGATTTAAACCCCGCGCGCCGGCGTGCCGCGGGGCCTACCGGGAAACAGCGGCGGGACTACACCTCCCGTAATGCTCTGCGCGCGCGGCCGCCTACAACTCCCGGCGTACCACGCTGCCACGCCCCCACCCCGGAGCGCGAACCGGGACCGGCGGCTGCGCGGAGGCGGAGCAAGGGATGCCGGAGGGGTAGAGTTCGGCTCGGCGCGCATGCGCAGCCGGCCTGAGGCAGGAGTAAGAATGGCGGGGGGGGTCTTGCCGCCGCCGCCACTACCGGGGCGAACAGGGCGGGGGGGGTCTTGCCGCCGCCGCCACTACCGGGGCGAACAGGGCGGGGGGATGGTCAGTCTTCGGTCTGATTTTGTACCAAAATAGGGACAGCTCCACATAAGTGGAGCCTCAAAAAATTTCTCGACACTCGTACTTGTTCCTCTCCACGGAAATCTTTAGTAAAAGGCGAAAGATTTATGCGATCTGAAGAGAAACCGGAGTATGAGTAAGAAAGCCCCTCGCACACGTACCCACTCGTGGCTGTCACCCCACAGCTCACGGCGACTTCAGCCCCGCGGTGCCCGCTCCGCTCCGCTCCGGCCCCGCCGCCGCCGCTGCAGCCGCCGCCGCGCAGACCCGCGCGGCTCGGACCGGGGGGGGCAGCTGCGGCGGGGATCGGCGGGGCCGGCGCCGAGCCGCGGGGCACCCTGGGTATGCAAAACGGACGAATGCTAATGAGCGACATGCTAATGAGGCGGCAGCGGCGCGGAGGGGCCCGAGCGGCGCCGCGACCGTACCGGGCGGGGCCGGTCCGGGAGCGAGTCCTGGCTCCCCCCGCTCGGCCAGCACGGGGGGGGGGGGCCTGGCCGGGATCGGAGCGGAACCGACCACGGACGCACCTTTTCCCCAATCCCCCGGGCTTTTTCTATTTTTGACCAGAAAAGGGGCAGCTCCACCGAAATGGAGCCTCAAAAAATTCCTCGACACTCGTGCCTGTTCCTCTCCACGGAAATCTTTAGTAAAAGGCGAAAGATTTATACGATCTGAAGAGAAACCAGAGTATACAGTGTGCTCACCCCGCGCACGTACCCACCCCCGCCTGTCGCCCCACAGGACACGGCGACCTCCACTGTTCTCCCCGCCGCCCCGGTTCGCTCCTCCTGTGGCTTTTACGGCCACGGTCCCGCGCTCGGACCCCGCTCTAACCCCGCGGGAGCGGCGGAAACTGCTACCGGGGGGCCGCGCCGCCGCACCGCGGTGCACCCTGGGTATGCTAATGAGGCGTATGCTAACGAAGCCTCTCTGCGGGGGCGGGGTTGGTACCCGCCGCAGTGTCGCTAGGCAGCGGCGCGCGCCCGGCGCCTCCGTGACGCCACTGCCTCGCGAGAGCTCGCCCCGCCAAACCTCGCCGCGAGGCCCCGCCCCACCTCTTTGCGCCAGGGCTGCGCCATGGGTGAGTGGGGAGCGTCGCCGGGCCCGGCCGCCATCCACCGGCATCCGCCCGTCACGCTGCCGCCGCCTGCCCCCGTTCCTCGCCGGGTGATGGCGGGGGGTGCCGCCAGCCTGCGCCGCCCGCGGTTGGGGGTGGGCGCGACGGTGCCGAGCCGCTGGCGGGGGGGAGGGTGCCTAGGCCCAACATGGCGGCGGGCGGGGGCTGGGGGGCGCTGCGGATGGCCTCGCGTCGCCTCGCTGCAGGCCCCGATCGCTGGGCTAGCTCTCGGTGGCGGTGGGGCCGTCGTGCTTGGGGCGCTGCGGAGGGTTTTGTAGGGGACCTAGCAAAAAGGATGGGGGCTGGCCCTGTACCTCGCTGGCTGGCGGGAGGGGGCTTGTAGGGGAAACGTGAGATGGGGTGCGATGGGGAGATTGCGGGGTACGCGGTGGGCTGGGTAGGAGAAGGCGGTGTGCGTTGGGGTGTGTCTCTGGGACCGAGCACGCTGCCAGACCCAGAGGATAATACAGGGTGTTTTCTGTAGGGTGCCTGGCAGCTTGGGATGGGGCACTCCCCATAGGGTGCCCCACATGTGAGGTAGGTTGGGAGGCTGCTTCCCACAGGGGACACCCGTCAGGGACAGCGGAGGGGGTCTCGCCTTCATACAGCGCTGCTGGGAGGGAGGAGGCCGAGATGGATCCGAGTGTCGATGATGAAGCTTCTCTCACTGCTGCACAAGACTGAGTGCACTGTGCGGATACCAACCTTGGAGAGCTGAGGACTCGGAACTGTGCCTTGCTGTGGCCAGGTGGGCTCCGTGCCACCCTCTGACCACGCTGCTCTTCCTCCAGGTATCTCCAGGGACAACTGGCATAAGCGTCGCAAGACTGGGGGCAAGAGGAAGCCCTACCACAAGAAGAGAAAGTATGAGCTGGGGCGGCCTCCTGCCAATACTAAGGTGGGTGATTTGGGGAAGGTGGTTGGTAGTTGTGTTGTTGAACTGGGGATGCTGGTTGCGTGCTTTGAGGTTTAATTATGCGCTGTGTTTTGTGAGCAGCTAAATCTCTGTCGCCACTTCTTTAAAAGGTGGTGTTTTCCTCTCTGCCTGCAGAAAGCAGTGATACGTTTTTGAAATAAGAGGCAATTGGAGTGATGAAATTTTCACCTTAGGTAGATGCAGCAGACCGTTCTGGTCACTTTACCGTATCTGCCGATGCTGGGGTTTGTCATAGTTACACTGACCACATTGCCTTGGAGCTTAGGAGTTGGCTCTTGCGTGAGCTGTGCAGCGTTCCAGCACCAACAGCAGGCTGATGTTTGTTTCTGACTGTAGATTGGCCCACGCCGAATTCATACAGTGAGGGTTCGTGGCGGAAATAAGAAATACCGTGCCCTTCGGTTGGATGTTGGCAACTTCTCCTGGGGATCGGAATGTAAGTACATCGTATGCCTGATGTGTTGGCAGGGAAAAGTCTTTTACAGCTGTGCTGATCCCCAGTACTACTACAGAGTAGAGGGATGATGATACAAGCATGGATTTGTAGGCTGGGTTGGAACATCGTGGAGCTTGTGGCACTGGGTGTAAAGCAGCATGCATAGTGATGATTACTTTGACCTTATGTGGCCTTAGGAGACTTGGATGTTTGCTAAGTTCACAGTGATTGGAGTGTCATAGTTACACTGAGTGACATGCTGGTATTACCTTTTTACTGATGTGGAGGGAACTACAGAGATAAAAAACCCAAAATGTAAGTAGTTCTTCATAAATGCAACTTTTTTTGTTTATTGATGAGCACTTACTAAAAGTCAGGTGATCCTATACAACAGAGAAAGGCGGTGAGGATTTTTCTGAGCCTGCATGCCCCTAGGACAGTGTTACACTGGCACGTGCAGTTTCTTCTTAATCCTGCTGTGCTAAGCAAGAGTAGGATGCAGAGAAGCAAGAGGGGGGAGGCTGTTTTCTTTTCCCCTGAGCAAGGTGGATTTTCTTTAAATTACAAACTGAAGACCATATATCTGGAGCCTGGGCCTGGTCAGTATTCCTCAGTGTGACGGTAAAACCAACAGGAAGGTGGTGGTTCAGTGACCAGTGTGGTGTGAGGGTGAAAGGACATGCTTTCTCCTCAGCCATCACAGCGTTGTCCATACTGTGAAAAGTGGCATGAGTCTCAGGCAGTAGCAGAAGTGAGGGGATTGAGCATACCTTGCTGAACAGAGATGAGGGATGTGAGCAAAGAGGAGAAAATCCATCTTGTGCCTGGCCTTTGCATACATGGAGGGCTGTGTCTCCGGGGCGGGCATCTGCTAAAGTCAAATTTTGTAGCTAAGATTGAATGCTTCAGGTGGGTCTTGAAGTGTGAAAATACCAGCTTCTCCTCTCAATTTACTCATAAGCCCACATCCTGTAAAAATGGTTTCTGGTGTGTGTTGCAGAGTGGTCCCGTTCAGCACTGCTTAATTCAGTAATTCTAGGGAGTACATACGGGATTGAGCCATGTGTGCAATGTTAGTTGGCATGTGCTGAGGCATCTTCCAATCAAGGAACTTTTTAGCATTGCTTAGTCTTATATGAGATGAGTTCCAGCAAGGCCACAGATCCCAGTTTTTCATCTGGGATGAATCAGTTTTCAGGTGTAGGTTTCTGTCCTATCAACAGAAAGTTGGGCTGATGTAAAATAGATGCGTTAGTTAAATGTAATTCAGTGCCAGGGAAGCTGGAGGACATTTGGTGGGGTAACGAGTGTGTGGTGGTTTAGGGCTCTGTGAAATGCTGTGGATTGTATTCTCAGTTGTCTGATTCCTGTAGGTTTGAATTCATACTCTTCTTTTGAAAGGCTGCACTCGCAAAACCCGAATCATCGATGTCGTCTACAATGCTTCCAACAATGAGCTGGTGCGGACAAAGACCCTGGTGAAGAACTGCATCGTCCTCATCGACAGCACCCCGTACCGGCAGTGGTACGAAGCCCACTACGCCTTGCCCCTCGGACGCAAGAAGGGTGCTAAACTGGTATGTCTGGGATTGTCACTGTCATACCAACTCCTTGCAGAGTGGAGCCTGCCCCGCTGGAGGCAGTTAGCCGTCCTGAGTGGACAGTGCCTGCCAGAACAGGGTTGGTTACCCGTCAGCGATAGCGTTCGTTATCTGGACTGTGTTCCCATCGGCTCCCAGGATAAGCCTGGCTCTCTTAATGGAGTGTTCAGCACCACGGAGTGCTCTCTGAGGCATTGCACCCGTTTCTGCAGGGGGACCTGCCTGTCAATCTCTTTGGTCTTCTAATGATGATAACTTTGTCCAGTTCTGCTACTGAAGGGAGAGCGATGACATTTTATGATGCTGAAGAAGACTTTGCAGGTTGGGTCTGAGTGCTGGAGAATGATTGCTTTCATTAGTAGCTTGTGGATTGCTAACTAAACTTCATCTTGCTTTTAAGTGCCTTTAAACTATCCAGATCCACTTAAACTATCCAGATCCATTACCTTTAAGTTTAAGATCCAAACCTGGATTACTAGAAGGTATTTAAACCCCCATGGGTAACACTCAGCTCAAGGTTGTCTCCTTGCATTAAAAATGTCGCTGAGCATAGTGCAGTTCAGAAGCAGAGGGGGAACTTGTAACCTGTCTGCCAGGAGCTGGACCAAACGCAAGTGCTCTCATCGTGTCTGCAGAGGGAAAATACTCAGGGGTTTGGTTTTTTTTTTGGAGAGGGATTAAATTAATCAAGGAAACCTTTGCAGTTTCATTTGCCTAAGAGCACCCCACCAAAGGACACTTCGCTTCATTGTCATCAGTGACTGGTTAGAACCATTGCATTTCTTGGCCTCAAAAGTGAAATGCAGCACCCGACTCTGTGAGGTTGAAGTATTTATATCTCTGGAAAGCATAACTTGCAAAACACAGTGCAGTGCTGGGAATACAGGAGTCTCCTTCATATTAGTGGGGACCACCTGCTGTAGCAGAAGGTGGGCATATGCTTAACCTTGTCTTTGCTTATGGTCTTGTTTTTAGACTCCTGAAGAGGAGGAAATCTTGAACAAGAAGCGTTCAAAGAAGATCCAGAAAAAATATGATGAGCGAAAGAAGAATGCCAAAATAGCAAGTATTCTTGAGGAACAGTTCCAGCAAGGAAAACTACTTGGTGAGTCCCTCGCAGCGTTGGCGTGGGTGGGGATAAGGGAGTCCTGACAAAACATGGTGCCAGAGCAGAACTTATTCTTGGTGTTGGGATCGTTTAAAGTTCTACTCACTGTGGTAAAGCTAACTGCAGGGTGAAACCAATGGGGTGTTCTCTATCTGCAGGAGTATCTTCTGGGTCTTAAATGTAATTTGTTCTTGTATTTTCTCTGGAGCTACCCCACTTGTGGCGGGAAGGGGAAATATCTTTCTGGAGCTTTAATTGCTGCATGTCCCAGCCAGGCTCCTGGAGTTGATTATTCCTGGTTGGCCATTGAGAAAAATAATGGGGCTCAAGACTTGGAAGATGAGCAAAGACCCATGGGCTGCACTGTGTGTCAGAAAAATGTCCTGTGAACATGTAACAGCTTTGACCAGTTTCAAGTTCTGGCAAATAGTTCAGTGTTCTGAAGTCTTCTGGTGATGAGACCTTTGTCCAGTTCTGCTACTGAACTTGAGGGATGACAGTTTGGAGATCTGAAGAGGACTTCATTAGGGACACAGTCCAGCAGAGCAGGTTCAGGAGCAAGATACCTTAGGGGGAGGTACTGAAGCCAGCACGTAAACTGGTGTATCTGCTACTGGTAACTTGCTCGTCTGTGCTTCTGCAGAGAGACTGCATGCAGTGTTTCTTCCAGTTGGTGTATATACTGGGGTAGCAAATTACTAAACTTTAACTGGATGACTTCTCCTTGCAGCCTGCATTGCCTCCAGACCCGGACAGTGTGGCCGAGCAGACGGCTACGTGTTGGAAGGCAAGGAATTAGAGTTCTACTTGAGGAAGATCAAGGCCAGAAAAGGCAAATGAATGAAAACTATTCTACCGAGAGAACGAATAAAACCAAAAGTCTACCACAGTAAATGGGTTGTGTGCTCATTTGTGGGTGCAGAGTGGAGGGTGCTTGTGTAGCTCCTCCTGCCTGCAAAGTGTGAAGGAAGAAGGATCTCCTGGAATCCCTGAGTGCTTTTGTGTCTTCAGGCAAGCTCTGACCCTGCACGGTCTCAACTAAAACGTCTCCGTGGGTTCTAGGACAGTGACTTAATGGGCCAAGTGGGTGTGGAAAAGAGTTGTCAGACTTGGCTGAAGTGGAGAACTTCCAGTACTGGAAACCTGCGTGCAGGAGGAGGGTGCAAATGTCCGCCCCCGTTAAGAGGCCTGGCTTTCTGAGCGCTGCCGGGTCTGACTGGGCACGCATCGCCCTTGTCCTGTGGGGTGTTAGGTCAGCACATGCTGCTTTTGGGGTGAGAGTGAGGAAAGGAGCCCTGCTGCTGCAGGCGAGGGCTGCCCAGGGAGCAGAGCTGCCCAGGGAGCAGCTCTGCATTTGTGCCAAGTTTGGCTGGAAACTTAACGGCCTCTGCAGCTGGTACCTCTTGCCTCAGCCTGCCATGTTCATGTCCCCTGGTTCGGGCCAGCAGCCCCTTTTGCAGTTGTTTGGTGTTTCCTGCCTGGCTGTACAATTCCCTTCAGGGTCCCGGATCTTTTTTTAACCAAACTTGGCTGCACTGCTCAGTGACCAGCTGGTCTTTCCCTGACCTCCTTGGTCTCATTCCAGTGCAAGATAAATTCCTTCTAGCAGAAGGGCCAGGCTCTCATTGTGGTCTGTCCCTTTCGAAAGCTGGGTACAAACTCCAGCTTTCTGCCCTCTTGCTTGTGGTGAGATTGGAAAGCTGTGGTGAACTGAGCGTTTCTGGGTGTTGTGGGGTATGTGATGTCATTCCTTGGGGTTGCTGTCTTTAAAGAAAGCCAGCGTGGTGGATCTCTGCACCTAGTTGCCAAATGCTTTGTGGAAGTGTTGGGGTGAAGTTGGGAGCCCATCTGAGGGTTGGTCCTAGGGCTGTGGGGGCAGACCAGACTTAACATCCCAACGCCTGCCACATGGACACGCTGCAGGCTTCACCCCACTTCTGTTTTTGTGCCAAGCACCTTTGTCCGTAGGAGCACTCTGCTGCAAGGCAGGCTACCCACAGCCACAGCTTCACAATTTTTAGCTCTGAACTGAAAGGAGATCTGTGATCATCCTGCCACAGGTGTGCTTGGGGTAAGACTCATGTCTCTACTGCCCTAAAACACAGACTGCCTGCCCCACAGGCAGCTTGAGCTTGGTATTTTCGTTAAAAGTTTTCCTGTGATGCTCTGTCCCGGCTGCCGTCTCTGGCAGCAGGAGGTGCTAGTGGGCACGGGTGCCCTGGGCAGCGTGGGTTCATCCTGCCTTGCTGGCAGCTGAAGCTGGGTCTGTGCCCCAGGTGGAGGGACACACGGACCACATCAGGACGGGGTACCTGTTCCCCGGGTGGCCGCTGCAGCACGGTTGTGCCGTGGTGGGTGCGCGTGGGTGCTCCCGGCAGAGCCGTGCCCAGCGGGGTGCAACTGGCCGAGCTGGAGTCCCTGGCAGTGGGAACTGGGGCTGGGCAGGACGTTTGCACAAGCACATTCCTTCTCCACAGTGATCTGGGGTAATCTTTCCCTGCTCTCCAGCAACGCCTGCTTTCCAGAGAGGTGGGGTGGAGGCAATAAAGGGCACTCGGGAGGCATGTGTCACTGCTGCTTCCTCTTGTTTCTTCCCTCACCCTCTGCAGAATACAAACAGCATTCAGGGTGTTTCTGGGAGACTTTGTACAGATGGAGAAACTCAGGCTTGCAGAGCAAGTGCCGGCCTGGTGTCAGAGCAGGAGCTGTAAACCCGGCCCCTGATGAGCAGGATTATGGCCAATTTGTCAACGTAGGCTGCTTACAAAACTGGCTCTGAAAAACGCAGCTGCCAAGGGCAACAGCCCGTGGGAACGAAGGCGGCACCTCTCGCACACCGGAGCCGTGCTGTTGTGTGACATGGGAACGGGACGGTGGCAGCTGGCCAGGGGCGTGTGGCCCCTGGCTCCCACGGTGGCGTGGGCTGCGGGACCTCGTGCGGCTTGGCCACGGGGCGTGTGGTTTCTGGTCTGGCCTTGGCACAGCCCCGTGGATGTGCACAGGGATTTACCTGCCTGGGGGGAGGCGAGCCTGCCGTGTGCTAAGCCAGAAAGACAAGGGCAGGGGCTGGAGTTAAGCACAGCTTTAGCGTGGCTAGGCTTATGAAGTGCTAAAGCCTGGTCTAAAGACCTCACCCACTCCTGCAGGTAGGTGCATGGACTGAATTTTCAAAAAGCTACTTTTCGTACAATGAGCTGCCAGCAGCGTAACCCAAGTGAGGTCACTTGTCATCCTGAGTGCTGCTCCTTGCTGTTGAGTGGTTCTCTCAGCTCCATGCGGTATTAACTCTGGTGTGTTTTCCTGGGATGTGGTCCAACCCAGAAAATGACCCTCTGGTTATGCTTTAACAGGTCCAGCTGTGGCCCGGAGGGTAGTGGAGGAGGAGTGGGGCTGGCTTGTGTTGAGGAGATGGGAGCTTTAAAGGAAAAGTGGCTTTGGGAAAGTGGGGCTTGCAGGAAAGGAAATTTTTTAACAGAGGAAATGTGTCTTGAGTGCAGGAATCCTTCTACAGGGGCTGAAAGCATACTTATGTTTTTTGGTTTTTTTTCTGGTGGTAACACTAATACCCCATGACCATCAATGTTGACAGTCCTTGGGGTTGTGCCCTTTTTGCCCCAGGAGAACACGTATGCTTCTTGACAAAATCCAAACTCGCCCACTTTTTGGATAAGTGTGGTGTCCCCGCTGTCTCACTGCTGGGGATGATTTGCATGGACAGGGAAGAACCTCACAGCTGAGGTTGGCAATAGCTTTATTAATATTGAGGTGACATCTCCATCACAGTGTTGGTTTTCTGCAAGACTAATGCCCTTGTCCCATCCCTGGCTTGGGGTCTGGGCTGTCCCTTGTCCCCTGTGCTGGGCCATGGGAGCAGGGAGTGAGCCTGGCCAGCTGCAAGTCAGTGGCACCATCACACAGATGGGCTGAACCCCGCAGGTTGGGGGCTAACAGCTACTGATGAAGGCTGTCTGCCCAATCTCCAACCCACCAGGATCTTCCCGTCACCCTAGGGACACATCTTGGCTCAGGACTGGGTGGCAAGAGACCTGCCAATGTCCTGCTTCTGGACAGGGGGTCTGAGAAGGATGTCCAGGGACAGGGAGCTTCGTGGCTGGTGCTGAGGGTGCCTTGGGGAAAGGGGTGCTTTTGGGGCAGGTTCAGGGCTCCCGGGCTTCCAGCTGGTCAGCCCCAATGCTGTCGCTGGACGGTGCCTTCACCTGGATCAGCGGCAGCTCCTTCCTCTGTGTTTTGGAGGCCTCCTGTGGCCGGGTCCCCCCTGGGCGACTGCCAGGCGCGGTGGGCTCGCTGGCCCGGCTCTCCTCATCCTCCATCTCCTCCTCGATGCAGGCCACCGACTCGGGGTCCTCGGGGCGGTTGGGGTAAGGGGAAGGGAAGCCACCGTCCGCCCGGGAGCGCCGCAGGCGGGGGTGACCTCGGCTACCCCGGCTGAAGTTTTTGATGCTGATGGCGGGGGATGCGGCGGTGAAGAAGCGGCTGAGCAGAGGCGTCTGGATGCGCGGTACGCTCGGCGAGGCTTCCGCCGGCTGGCTCTGCTCCGTGTCCTCGCACATGCTGGGGGAGCACGGTGGGGTGATGGGGACAGGCTGCCGTCCTCCGCAGGGATGCCCAGCACCACTCACCGCCTCCATCCCAATGCATTTGCAAGCCGGGAGCAGCTCTGGGGAGCCACATCCCTGCACCAGCAGCTCATCCATCACCCAGCGCAGTCCCCAAGACCCACAGGGGCTGGGCAATGCACTCCCGGGGGGATTTGCTGTTTGCTCACTGTAATTGGGCCCGAGGGGGGGGGGCAGGGGGAACAAGCCTGCTAGTGCTATTACTACCCCAAAGCACTTGCCCTTTTTTTCTCCAGTCCCAGGGCTGTGCCGTGCACTCACTGCATGTCGAAGGTGGAACCCAGGAACGAGGGCTTCAAGGTCTCTGCGGCTGTGGCCATGGTGTAGGGGGGCTGAGCTGTGGACTCATTCCAGTATTTGTCCTTCACGACGGGGGGCAGGTTCTGGTACATGTCATCCACGGAGAGCAGGGACACCTGAGCAAGGCAAAGGCAGGGGACAGGGGTGGCTTTGCGAGGACATGAGTGGGACCAGTGGCTGTAGATGCTGCTCCCAGCACCAGTCTAGCAAGGGTAGGGCTGGGCCCATCTCCTGGCTGCATTTGGGATTGTCTGCTTTTGAACACTTCTCTCGGAGGTGAGGGGCTGAGCAGTGGTGCCAGGCTGCTGCGTGTGCCTTGGAGTGCTGACCCTGCTGTGGGGAACAGACATATGGAGGGACAAGGTGCAGCCCTCCTTCCTTGTGTGGGAATCTATTTTGGACAAGGACCTGCATGGCCAGGAGCAGGGCTGGGGGAACAGGTGGCAGGGATGTCCTTGTGCCCTGACTGCAACAGCCCCACACAACGTGAGCCTGGAGCAGGACCCACCTGCAGGTTCCTGTCTATTAGCTTATTGGTCTCAAAGTCGTCATCATCTTCTCCAAAGGGGTTAATGATCTGTTCTGCAACCTGGGGAGGGAGGGGGACAGGTGAGACAGGGGAGCAGGGACAGGGACACCTTCCCATGGGGCTCTCCACCCCTTAGTCCGCTCATGGAGCACAGGAAATGTGCAGATTTGGAGCTCCATGGTGCCCCAGTGTGATGGCTGGGCCCAGAGGACATGTCCCTAGGTGCATCTAGCAGTGACATGGCTGGTGCCATGCCCTGGGCCAGCCCCTTCTTGCCCCACGGGGGTGCTCAGGGCCACCCCCAGCCTGTAAAGCGAAGCCCAGCTGCCTGGCTGTGTCTCACCTTCAGCCAGCCGGCGTAGAAGAAGAACTGGAGGAGGGTGGAGAGGGGGATGTACATGTCCAGGTCCCCCTCCTGCCCCAGCTCCAGCGGCTCCAGGAACTGCCGCCCGACAAGGCAGAAGGCAAAGAAGGAGTAGACGGCGATGGTGACCACCTGCCAGGAGCACAGGTCAGCCAGCGGCGAGGGTGGCAGCCGAGGGGGATGCTCGGCACAGGGGTAGCGAGGATGCCAGAGCCTCGGCGGGTCATTGATGCTCTCATGGGCTTGAGGCTAAACCCCACTGCCCGAGCTCCTGCACACCCCCGCAGGGCTGTGAACCAGCGGCCGTGCCGGATCCGGCACTGGATTCAATGGGGGAGTAAAGCATTCTCCATCAGAGTGGAGGGAGGAGGCTGTAGGGCTCCTCTGCCGTTGTGGGGTGGAAGGAGCTGGGATCTGGGCCTGTGGGGTGCGGGGGTACCCACCTGCGTGTACACCAGGGGGATGCTGATCCAGTCGTAATGGAACAACATGCTGCACTTGGCCCGGTAGAGATTCAGCTCCTGGGCAGAAAGGACAAGGATGGATGACAGGGGCTTTGCATGAGCCCCCCCTGCGGCGCTTGGTGTGTGTGTCCCCCCCCCACCACGCACCCGGCGCCGACTCACGTCCATGAGCAGGCGGAGGGCCACGTCGTCGCGGATGCGGCCATCCCGCCTGGCCTGGGCTGCCAGGTTGGTGAACCACACGCAGGGGATCCAGTACTTGTTGAAGTCAGAGTGGAGGCTCTCGAACTTCTTGCACTCATCCTGTGTCATGAAGCCTGCAGTGGGACAGAGGCTCAGCACCATGGCCCCTGTGTCAGGGCGGGAGAGATCTTTTGGGGACCGTCCCCGGTGGGAACACAGGGTTTTCCAGGTGAAACTACAGCCCACGGAGACTGGCTTTGGGCAGAGGGGACATGGGGCTCTTTGGGGGCGAACATCCACGCAAGGATGCCACGCTGCGTGCGGGGCAGTTTGGGGCAGGGATGCTTGCAAGGATCCCCGACCCCCTGCACACCCTCCCGGTGACAGGGACACATCTGTGGCCACCAACTCTCACCCCACATTGCCAGCCATCACCCCCCAGAGCTTAGCTTCTCACCGGCTTCCACCACATGGTCCATGGTGGGGAAGCGCTTGAGCACCCTGGTGCTGACGGAGCGCAGGATGAGAACCGAAGACAGGTTGGCATAGCGGATGAGGGTGCGCCGCAGGACCCGGCCCCGCTCGTCCTTGCCGTGGACGTTGCTGGAGATGACGCACATGAGCTGGTCAGGCAGGGGGATGCTGGTGTACTGGGCCCACCACCGGTTCACAATCAGGGTAACATAAAAACCTGCAAAAAGAGACAGAGCGTAGCGGGCTCGGAGCTGCCGGGCGGTGGGTCAAGGCAAGGACAAGCCCACTCCAGGAGAGCTGCCAGGTTTTGAGGGGTGACAGATTTCTCTGTGGCCAGGAGATAAAGTGCATGTTGTGCTTCCCATCGGGCTGTCCTCCCCAGAGATGGAGGTGGGGATGTCCCCTCCCAGCTCTTCCCTGTCTTGGGCACAGGTGGCATGGGGCAGGACAGCCATCTCTTCTAGTCAATGTGCCCCTTTCCCGGGCATGGGGAAAAGGGTGCAGAGTGGGGAGGAGAAATCACAGCCTCCCACTGGCATCCCAAGGGGCAGGGAGCTGTGCTCGGTGGGTCTGGGAGCCAAGTGCCATCCCTGGGGTGCCAGGCTCCTCCATCCCCCATCCAATGGTGCCCAAGGGAAGTTTTGCCGTGGGGTCAGGACGGGCAGTGGGGGCATCCTCAAGCCATTGGTTCTGGGGGGAGCAGGGGGCCCCAACTCCTGGGTTCCAGAGAGGGACCCATACCTAGGACAAACGACATGGGGATGAGGTCCGTGGACCGGTTGCAGTATTGAGCCACTTTGGTGTAGAGACGCTTCTGCTCCTCAGTCAGCAGCCGCCTGCAATGAACACGCAGTGGGGTTGGAGACACACAGCGGGGTCAGGTGTGAGCGGTGGGGCTGGGATGCCACCTCAAAACTCCACAAAAAGCCATTGCCTGCCCATTCCCATCCTCCCTGGGGGAGTCCCCTGGGCTTCTCCCCTCCCTGCAGGGACCCCAGTCCACGACCAGTGGGGCATCTCTGCGCATCCCAGTGGGTCATCAGGGAGAGACACAACCGGCAGAGACACACCAGCCCCACTCACCGGTAAACGAGGCTGAGCAGGGCATACAGCACCACGAAGACGATGAACTCCTTGTACAGCAGCTTGTAGATGCTGCCTTTCCAGCGGAAGAGCAGCTTGGAGAAACCCCCAAAACGGGAGTTGGCAACTTTCAGCGTGTAAGAGACAGTCATTGTAGCTCAGCTCCGTGCCTCGGCAGAAAAATCCTTATCTTGCTGGCTAAACTGGGGAGAACTGGGGGTCCCACTGTTGTCCAGGCTGGAGGGCCTGGGGACACGCAATCACCTCCACACCAAGCGCTTTGTCCCATCAGCAGGATTGCCCACGCAGCCGCCCTGCCCTTCCCACGCCTGCTGCAGCCGCTGCCCGCTCCCTGCCTGCACCCTCCTGTCCCGCCGGTGCCTCTTCCACCTAAATACCCCAACGTGGGTCCACACGGCTGAGCCCTCCCCGTGATGGATTGGGGCTGTCAGAGGCAAGCAACAGGGAACTCCAGGTCAGTCACACCTCCCTGCCACCGACCATGGCCAGAGATTTCAGTGGGGACTTTGGGTCCTGGAGCTGGGGCTGGGCAGGACCCAGCAGAGCAGCTTGGGCTGTTCCTCTTCGCAGCCACAGCAGCTGAATTTAGGCTCCATGAGAAGGAAGGGAAAGGACAGAAGGTTTAATCTCTCTCGACAGCCCTGGGAATGGGACCCTGGGGTGCTCAGGAAGAGCCAGCACCCAGGGAGGGCTGTGGGATATTTCTGGAGCATGGGTGAAAAACACACTTGTTGCTGCCCAAGTCCTCACTGCCTCGCAGTGCCTGGGACGGCTGGCTGAGCCTGCCTGTCCTGCCTCAACACTGTGGCAGCTCCTGGTCCCTCCGTGTCCCCGGGATGGACTTGGGGATAGCATGAGCTGGGGCACGCTCGGATCCCCTGCATGTCCCCTGGCTGCACTACCTGGCAGGGGAGGGGGTGGAAGCACATTAAAGGCTGCCATCAGGCCACTTTCCCAGGGCCAGGGAGGGAGCGGGAAGGGAAAAATTCCAGCAGGACATAAAACAGTGGGAAACATCCGTGAGTGACAGCAAGACATGCAGGGAAACCATCCCGTCCTCCTCTCTGACCCACGCTGGGACTGAGCATTGCCGGGGCCCATGGCTGGTCCCGCCGTGGGCGCCGGAGGCCATGCCGTGCTCCGCAGGAAACGCCGCTTCCTTTGCTGGTCAGAGCGCCGTGTCCTGCCCTGCCCGGCTCCCTCCCTTCCTGCTCGGGCACAGCGCCTGGCCCAGGCCCCGCACGGCTCCAGTGCAGAGCGGGGCGGCCACTGGGACTTCCAGCCTGGGAAATGTCCCCCTGGGCTGGGGGGGGACGGGGCTCAAGGGCGCCTGCATCCCCTCCAACCCCAGAGAAGGGCTGGAGCACCCATGGGGTGAGACTCACCGGAGTTGTGTCTGTGCAGGGGGGTGATTTACAGCACCCCCAGCCTTTGCCCCATTCCCAGGAGCCCTGCAAGTCCCTGCCCCGGGTGGGAACCTTGGCATTTATAGCAGGCTGCCACCTTCCTTAGCTGGGCTGTAAATCACGGTGCAAGGCAGAGGCTCTGCTTGCCCAAAACCAGTGCCCAGCTCTGCTCCTCTGGGCTGGCAAAGCAGCTCCAGGGCTGCTGGTTGAGCCCCACACCGGGGCATCACCCAAGACATGGGAGGGGAGATGGGGCAGGAGCAAATCCCCCATCCCCGCACTCTCCCATGTCCCATCAGTCAGCTCCCCACCCCACACAGACACAGGGATGAAGTCACATTGACAGGAGTAAAATGATTTATTTCTTACTGAGAGCTGAATCCTACAGGGCTTGGGGTGTGTGTGTGTGGGGGGGGGTGTGGGGTGTGTGCGCGCGTGCATCTTGCACACCCACTCATGCCCACCCGTGCACAGCCCCTGCACATACACACTTGTGCATGCAGCAGCATGCATGCACCGGCTGTTTTAAGCCCCCGTGTCACGCTGTGGGGCATGGTGGGATGTGGGGTGGGAAGCAGGCAGGTCCACCCCAGGCTCCCCCGGCCAAGTCCAAGGCACCCCCTGGCATGTGACACCCCCCACAGAGCACATAGGCAGAGCCAGCCCCATTTCATCTCCACAGACCCCGTTCTCTGCGGGCTGGGGAGCAGCAGGTCCAGGCCATCTGGCTCCAGTGAGAGAAGATGGAGGCACTGATCAATGGACCTGGCACACACAGTATTGTCACCTGGTCCCCAAAACCAGCCCCCACCTCCCCTCCATGTCCTTCCTCAGGCACTGCCAGTTCACGTGTCCCCAAACACTGTCAGCCTGCAGAAGGATTCCCAGTGCCCGAAGCACTCTCTCACCCCCTGCCCAACTGCAGCACATGGCAAGCGAGGGGTGCACAGGGGAAGGGATGGGAATTTGGGGGTGCAGCCTTGCAAACAGCCACTGTAAGTCCTGGCAGGACAGCTCATGCCTCTGCTCTGCCATCCCCCTGGTGTGTCCCAGACACAGCCCCCGTGCTGGTATCAGTGCAGGTCGATGTTCTCATACTCCAGGTTTTCCGAGTCCTCCAGCTCGATGCCAGGTACCAGGTTGTAATAGTTGGTTGACTGGCTCATGTAGATCTTCTCCCGATCAGCAGAGTCCTTCAGCACTTCGCTCACGCTGACAGTGTCCATCTCTGGTTCACTGCCCCCCAGCTCCTCTACCCTCAGTGCTGGGGTGTCCCGCTGCCCTTCGTGGGTTGACACCTGGGAACTGCTGGGAGATCTCACCTGGATCTCTACCTCCTCGTAGAGGTCTCTGCCGCTCTCCAGCAGGTCTGTGGAGGGCTGGAGCAGGACTTGACTCCCCAGCAGCACCTTCTTCTCGGTCTTGGAGGGGGCAGCAGGCAGCTCATAGTGGTGGGGCTCTGCAGGCACCGGCGCATTGCCCCTCTCTGACATGGCTGGGTGGCTCTGGGAGCTGCTCTGAAAGCTGTAGTTGGTCTTTCTCTTCCGCCTGCAGAAGCACCAGGTGACGCTGGCGAGGATGAGGAGAGGGGGCAGGCAGATGAAGAGGGCGGTGAGGCTGTGCGAGCGGCACAGCTCATCCCGGGGGATGCTCTGGAGCTCCACGCCGTGGTACCGCTCCGGCGTGTGGCAGATAACCTCAGCAGCCAGGCTGGGCCAAGCCTCCAGGTTGCTGAGCAAAGCGCAGCTGCAGTCCCAACTGTTGTTGGAGAGCTGGAGCTGGAGCAGAGACGGCTTCAGGAGGCTGGCAGGAAGGAGGGTCAGGGCATTGAAGCCCAGGTAGACTTCCTGGACGTTGGTCGATGCTTTCAGGAAGGACCTGGGCAGCTCCTGGAGCTGGTTGCTGTCCAGATAAAGGACCCTCAAATTAGGAGCATCTTCCAGAAAGCTTTCAGGGAGACTTTCCAACAGGTTGTGACTTAAGTGCAAGACCTCCAAGGCAGGCGGGTCTCCCTGCGCGTTGCTGATCTCTGTGATGCTGCAGTACGAGAGGTAGAGCTCCCGCAGCCCCCGCACCCCTACCAGTGCACCCCAGTCCAAGCGGGTGATGTTGGAACTGGTGAAGTTGAGGCAGCAGCTCTCGGGGAGCGGAGTCTCCCGGAAAACCTGGAAGTCCATGTGCTCCGTGCAGTTGCAGCTTTGCGGTGCTGGGTCGAGGGCGAAGCCGGCAGCGAGCAGGAGGCTGCCCCACAGGGACACGGTCCCCAGCCCAGCGCCTGCGGGGAGAGCAGAGGGGACGTGTGACAGCCCCCCCTCCCCGCGGTGGGACCCGCTCTCCCATTGCTCCAGCCTGTCACAGCGGGCGTAAGGAGGGGAACCCCGCTTCTCCCCACGCTTAGGCAAACCATCCAGGTCCCCGCAGCCCCCTCCCAGCGCTGCCGGCCCCCCGCCACCCCGGGGCTGTCTCCCCCCCGACGTCCCGCTGCTCCGGCCGGGAGCCGGCGGGCAGCGAGCGACACCCCCGGCCCCCCCCCCCCCCCATCCCAAGGCTGCTCCCACTCCCTCCGCGGGGTGCCCTGCCCGGCCTCACCTGCCCACGCACCCCCCATCCCGCGGGGCCGCTCCGCGCCCCGCCGCGCTCCCCGCCGGCCGCCGGCTCCGCCTCAGCGCGGGGCGGCCCCGCCGCAGCCCGCCCGCCCCGGCCCGGGCCCGCCTCGCCCCGCCGCCGCCGCCCCACTCCCCTCCCCTCCCCTCCGCGGGTCGTGGTGTCCCCTCAGACCCCTGTGGCCCCTTCCCTCGGTGGGCTCCCGACAGCTGCGCTGTGCGGCGGCACCACCCAAAATACGCTTGTCCCCAGCCCCCTGAATTCAATCTGTCCGCTGGGCCACCTTCCTTTACACACACCCCCCCTCCTCCCCCGGTAAACTATGGCCCCTACAGCCCCCCCATCCCTTCCCCATCCTTCCCCTCTCCATCCCCCAGAGGCAATTTCCCTTCTCAGCTCCACCCAGCCTCCACCCTGATCTGCCCCCCCACAAGCCACATGTCCCTCCAGTTCCCCCCATACTCCAGCATCAGCCCCCCCAAGCCCCTGGAGAGGGGCCAGGCTGGGCTCTGCTGAGTTCTCCACACACAGTACAACTCCCAGCCCCACCGGGGAGAGGATGCAGGGTGGTCATGCTTGCAGGATGGGCACCAAAGGAGCCAGCTTCTCTCCGCCACTGGACCCCTTACCACTTCCTTCCATCCCGCACAAGTCCCGTGCCGGGAAGGAGGAGCAGGGTCAGATACAAACACTACAGCCCACAGGAAAAAGCAACACTGGAGAGGGGAGCTGTGTTTCCACACGCTGAAAGTGCATGTGTGCTCACCATGGCGTGAACCGGGTAAGCTGAGGCACACGGCGTGGTACCGACAGCGCTTTGCTTTGGTGCTGGTGGGAGGTGGGTGAGACGGGACCTGGCTTGGACATGTGTGCAGTGCTGTGGTTCTTAGAGCCCAGTGAGGTGGCCACAGCAGGACAGGGCTCTGACAGCCGCTCTGCAGACTGGCTCGGGGTGCAGAGTGCCGGGACACCCTACGTGCTGCATATCTGGGGTGCCTCAGAGGCCTGGCAAGCTCAGCACACCAGTAATAAAAGTAATGGGTTGTTTCAGGCTTCCTTGGAACACCCTTGCCATCCTGAGGGATGCAGCGATGGTTGAGAAGGCATCAGGCTTCAAGAGTTTCTTCTTTTGATTTCACCCCTTGCTCGTGGCTCAAAACCGGCACCTCGGCTGCTGCTCTCACGTCTCAGCTCAGGGATGCTCCACCCCCATACTGGAGGATCCGTGTCCTGTCCTGCTGTGGGCATTGCCTCGTGAGCAGCAGGTTTGGGGTGCCAGCATCTCACGCTCTGCCGAAAATGCTGCAGCAACAAACCCTGCACCAGGGATTTCTGCTAGAGAGCAGGGACGGGATGGGACGGAGCGGGGAGGGAAGCAGGGCTGGCCGAATCCTGGCTGCTGGGGCGGGATGCAGGAAACGGCTGTTCGGGCCCTTGCGGGAAGGGAGGTGCCGGCAGTGGGCTGGCCTGGGGGTATGAGAGTTGCTTCCTGGGGTGCCCTGGACACGGTCACACAGCCCCACGCTGGCACCCACGGGCTGGAGCCTGCTAACACCCTGCTTGGGGTAAAGCTTCCCCCACTCCTCCTGCTCCGGGGTAGCGGCTGAGCCAAGAGCCCCATTGCAGATTTCAGAGGGCTCCCTGAGCCTCCTTGGGCCAGATCCTGCCTCCCAGGGGGTACCTTCCAGCACTGGCATTTTACATATCACCCCAGATCCATGCGCTTCCTTAATCTGGAGGGATCTGGGTCCTTTTATCTCTTCTTCCAGGCAGTTTTGCCCAGATTTGCAAACTTCCCCTCTGCACATCCCCAGCCAGCCCCTGGGATGGGTTGGCCTCTGCTGGTGCTGGTACTGGTGCTTCCTTCCCCAGCTCACCCAAGGGACCAGCCACCCTCTCCCTCCTCTTCCGTGGTGGCTGCAGCCCCCGTGCTTTGCAGGAGCTCACTAGGTGGGAGTGCCGAGGGAGGGGGGAAAACCCTGCTCCTGAGAGGATCAGGGCTGTCACCCCAATCCCGGGGAGCTCGCCTTCGCCCCGGGCCGTGGGGCTGAGCGGGTGTTGGGCGGGTGTTGCTCGTGCTGCCCAGGCGCTGCGCGCAGAGCACCCAGCAACACCAGGCAGCTGCCCCGAGAAGGCAGCCCTGCCACGGAGGCAGCCTGGCAGCTGGGTTCAGCTGAGCATCACTGAATGCTGTGAGGGTGGGGGGAACCGTGGGGGGAACCAGGCCAGGTCTGAGTATCATCGAGGACAGAGATCCCACAGCCTCTCTGGGCTCCTGTAATATTTTACCACGCTCACAGGGGAAAAACAGTTTCCTGATATCTAAATGGAATTTCCCTTGATGCAACTTGCATCGGGTGCCTGTCCTGGTTTCACTGTACACCTCCCCAAAGAGCACGGCTCCCTTTTCCCGTAACTCCATCTAGATAGCTGCAGGCGGCCAGTAGATCACCCTGGAGCCTCCCCTTCCCCAGGCCAGCCAGGCTGTTGAAGTTAAACCACGCTTCCTCCCACCGCCCCAGCTCTGTGATGGGAAAACCCCCGGCTGCGACGATGCTCTGCATCACCGTGGACCTGAGCTGTAGGTGGAGGCAGGAGGCTGCTCCAGGGCTCCATCCCTCTTGGAGAGGAGGTGACCCAACCTTGGTGGGACGTGGGCCTCCAAACCCAGCCCTAGGGCTTGCCCGAAGCCAGAGGGGAGCAGCAGAGCCGGTGGCGCTCGGCCTTCACTGGTCCCCGCTGTGCCTCTGTGGGGGACCCCAGGGCAGACCCCAGGGTGAGCCCCGTGCAGGTTGTCCTGCCACCCCCAGGCAGGTCCCCTGGGGCCTCCCTGCACCCCTGGGTGCCTCCACCCACACGCTGCCTCCAGACGCTGACTCAGCTCTACCCCGAGAGCTCCCGGCAGCCCTGAGCTGGGGCCTCCATCGGAAAATCAGCGCTGCCCCGTGACGCTACCCACGCCCCACGGAGCCCCAGGGGCCCTGGTGGAAACAGGCAGTGTTCCCCCAAGAGGCAGCAGCCTCCCCACCTGCTCCTGGAGCGTGTTTGCTGCCAGGCTGTGGTTTTTGCACATATTTCTTCTGTAAAAACTGGAAACCCGAGAAGAAAGCAGATGAATCCAAATCATTTCCTCTCTCCCTGCAGTCAGGTTTTCTCAGCTTTCCTGCAGCAAATAAAGGGGGGTTAATACCCCCCGTGGGGAGGCGGGGGGAAGCACATGGGGTGTTAGGCTGGGAGTACTCAAGCAAAACCCTCAGCATATTCTGGAGCAGATCGAGTGACCAGAGCCCCGAGCTGCCCCAGGGAAGGGGAGTGCAGAGTGGGGAAACTGAGGCACAGAGCAAGGGATGTGCAGAGTCACCCTGTGTGCAGTATGGAGCAGAGGAAGGGCAGCAGGACACGGTTTTGAGGGGCTCCCACAATCCTGCTGCTCCAGGCTTGTGGGTGGAAATGGGTTTTGGGGCAACCTCTGCCCAGATCCCACACCCTTGGGGAAGGAGTGATGCCTGACATCCTTCTGTGACCTGTTTCGGGTGAAACAGACGTGTCCTGCTCATGGCCATTAGAGAGCAGCACTGCTATGGCACACTGCCCGGCCACCCACACACCTGGGCCAGCACAGCCGGGCCACCCCGCACCCCAGAGCCCCCAGGAAGCACAGGATGGTGTCCCCAGGCACCGAGGGGCAAGGATGAAGGTTCCCAGTGGGATGGATGGTCATGCAGGTCCCCAGTCCGGGACTGGCCACGACAGGCAGCCTCTGGGGACTGACCTTTCAGGGCTGTTCGAGGGTCACTGGGGCACAAGACTGGGCTTGAGCAAAGTGTGACCCAGGGGACAGCCCGGCTGGGGAGCTCACCTGCATCTTCCACTGTCCCCCACATCCCCAGCGTCCCACCTGGGGTGGGCTGTGACCCCCCTCTTCAGCCCCTGGCACAGAGTGAGGGGCTCCAGGGAGGTGTCTGCCTGACCCCAGGTTTGGAATGGGGGGGGTCCCAGGTCCCACAGCGAGCACATGGGCCTTGAAATCCCACCCTGGCCACAGCCATTCTGTGGGGTGTAGGTGTGGGGTCCCCACTCCATGGGGTTCATATGACACAAGCTGGTCACCCCTGCAGAGGGAGGTGTCCTGTGAGTGGGTGTGGGGACACGCCCTTACGGATGCGTATGGAGAGGGGGCTCTGCGTGTCCTGGGAGAGAGGGGACGGAGCTGAGGATAGGTCTCTGCGCATCTGTGGGATCCCAGTGCGTCTGTGGGGGGTCCCTGTATCTAGGGGGATCCCTGTGTTTGGGAAAGGGGGGCACGGGGTGCTGTGTGTGTGTGTATGGGGGTCCCTGCGCAGTGGAGGGACAGGGCCTCCCCCGTGAATCACGGCCGAGGAAAGGAGAGTCAGTGGAGTCCGTACCACCCCACCCCCGCTTTAGCCCGCGCGGCGGCCGCTTTAAGGGCAGCGCGGGGCCGCCCGGGGGGCGGGGCTCCGCGGGTGACGTCAGCGGGCCCATTGATAAAGCCGGCGGGATTCCCGGGGCGGCAGCGGCGGCGGGGCCACGTGCGTGGGGTGCGGCGGTGGCGGAGGAGCAGCAGCATCCCCGGCCCCGCGGAGCCGCCGCCGCCTCTTCTTCTTCTTCCTCCTCTTCCTCCTCCTCCTCTCCCGCCATGGAGCCCGTCGGCCTCTTCCCCCCTTTCCCCGCCGCCTGCCTCCCCGCACAGCCCGCTCCCGCCCCGGCGCCCCCGCCCCGCGCGGCCGAGACCACCCGCATCATCACCGACCCCATCTCCGGTCGCTCCTACTGCAAGGGCCGCCTGCTGGGAAAGGTACCGGAGAACGGGGAGGGAGGGGAGGGGAGGGGAGGGGAGGGAGCGCCGCGTGAGTGGGGCTGGGGGCTGCGCGCTTGCTCGATACCCCCCTCCGCGGCGGCCCCGGGGGCTGGATGCGGCCCCTCGGTTGCCGCACGCCGCCCCCACCCTCTCCGCCTCTCCCGGCGGGCACGCAGCGGCGCTGGAAGCTGTGAATCACCCGGGCTGGCTGCCTGCCTCGCCGGCTATCGGAGCCTCATCGGTTTCGGGGCGCCCCGCGGGGCGTGCGTGGGCCGGTGGGTGCCCCGGTTCCCAGGGGTGCCGGTCCGCGCTGCTCTGCCACACGCAACTCTCGTCTCCCGCTGCCAGCGGCGTGTGTAGGAGGCGGGTGCCGGTTCCCAGCCCGGCCCGGGCGGGCTCGGCGGCTGAGTGTGCAGATTGGAGGCTGACATCACGGCAGGAAAAACCTGTCTCCGTGGGGCTGCCTTTCGGTGGCCTCCTGTCCCCGGGCTCCCTGCCCTGCGTAGGACTTTCCAGGTCGATCTGTCACGGGGAAAGATGGCAGAGTCCGGCCATGGTGGGAGGAAAAACACCCTGGAGGTTTTACAGGAACTGGGTGAAGAAAATCCCTGGTTGAGAGCATCATAGTTCAGATCTTAGTGGGCGACGCAGCAGGAGGGAGCGTGTGACGCTCGCCGGGCTGTGCTGCAAGGGAATGGAGGAGGAGGAGGCTTGTAAGCAGGCAGGGGCGAAGAGCTGTCTCTCACCCATCCATAACCACCTCTTCCCTTGCAGGGTGGGTTTGCACGATGCTATGAAATGACGGACCTCTCCAGCAACAAAACCTATGCTGTGAAGGTCATTCCTCACAGCCGGGTGGCTAAACCCCACCAGCGGGAGAAGGTGGGTGCCACGGGGCTAACGGGGTGCTGGGCTGGCGGGGTGCAGCAGGGGCCCTGTGCTTACCTGGGACCGCTGCTCCCTTTCAGATCACCAACGAGATTGAGCTGCACCGGGACTTGCACCACAAGCATATTGTCAAGTTCTCCCACTACTTTGAGGACGCGGAGAGCATCTACATCTTCCTGGAACACTGCAGTAGGAAGGTGAGCGCTGGTGTGGCGAAGGCTCTCCTAAGTAGAGCCATGGGTGGTTGGAGCAGGCCTTATCTGAGGTGCTTTGTTAGCGTTCTCCTTCTCCTAGGCTCCCGTGCTGTCTGCTCTGTCACGCCTTCTGAGCTCAGCCGTAAGCTGTGTGGTTTGGCATGGCACTGGGGACACCACTGGCTGCTTGTCCCCCTGTTCGTGTTGGCAGCCTGGAGCTCCTGGTGGAGCCACCATAAATCCAGTGGTTCCTCTGGCTTTGCTGAGCAGCCTCAACCTCCTGTGGGGAGTCCGCTGAGGTCATGGCTGTGCAAGGAGGATTATTCGTGGATGTGCAGCTTCTGGAAGAACTGGCTTTGACCCTGCCTGCTCCATGCCTACTCAGCAGGGCTGCCTGTTCTCCCTGCCTGCCATCACCAAGCTGCATTCTCTCCCTCTGCAGTCCCTGGCCCACATCTGGAAGGCCCGCCATACTCTGCTGGAGCCTGAAGTGCGCTATTACCTCAAACAGATCATCTCAGGATTGAAATACCTTCACCTCAAGGGCATCCTGCACAGAGACCTCAAGCTCGGTGAGTGCTGTGGTCGGGGCAGGGTGCTGTGTGAGGAGTGAGCTGCCCCAGAGGGACTTGTGGTGACACATCACCCTTGACTTGCAGGCAACTTCTTCATCAATGAAAACATGGAGCTGAAAGTGGGAGACTTCGGGCTAGCTGCTTGCCAGGATATCTCTGACCAGAAGAAAAAGTAAGCTTGATGTTTCCCTATTCTAGAGCCCCAGGAGGTTTCACTCTTCCTCTTCCTCCTGTGGCTTCCTGGGAGGGTAGAAGGGTGAGTGGTCCCTCCTGGCCTGGGGAGGGGAAGCCTTAGGGGCCCCTTCCTGAGGTGGGGGAGTGATTCCTGCCCCAGCTGCAGGCAAGGCGAGGGGTCTGGGGGCTTTGTGGCTCCTTCAGGAGTGAGCTCGCAGCCGTCGGGGAGAACAATGTGCTGACTATGGCTATTGTGCCTGCACGGCTGCCCTGCCGGCTGCGCAGGCTGGGACACAAAGGCTCTGTTCCTCCCCGGCTCTAGGACAAGCTCTTCCCAACGGCTCCCCAGGAGCAGCTGCTCCTGACCCCCGGGAGCTGGAGAGGGGGGGAGTCTGTATGGGGGGTCCTTGTAGACGGAAGGGGGGCTTTGGGCCACAAAGAGCAAAATGGAGGGGGGAAGGCAGGCTGCAAGCCTAAATCCCAGGGCTTGGAGCAGGGGGAGGCTGTCTGCGAGGGGATGCAGAGCATGCACTGACCTGGTGCTCTGCCCCACAGGACGATATGTGGGACCCCCAACTACCTGGCCCCAGAAGTGCTGCTGAGGCAGGGCCATGGGCCAGAGTCAGACGTGTGGTCTCTGGGCTGTGTCATGTAAGTCTGGGCTGCTGGGTGGGGAGGGGGTCTGGGCAGCCAGGGGGGAGCTGGGCTGGGGAGCAGCCCCGAGGAGGAAGTTGTTGCGCTTCACCCTGTGGCTTTGCGGCTGTTGCCGAAAGTCAGGGGGAGGGGAGTGAGTGGCCGGATCCTGCCCAGCTCTGCTTTGGAGCCGTGCTGCCAGCCATCCTGAGGGGCTGCCGGGGAGCTGCGAAGGGCCGGCGCTCTCGTGCCACGCTCGGCTCCGCTTCAAAGCCGGCTCGACCGCCCCGTGAACCTGATAAACAACGGAAAATCGCGGTGGCTTCCTGCTCCGTTTTCCACCCTGGTGGCTGTGCAGGGGTGGGAGCAGCGGTGGCAGAGGGTGGTCTTTGCCTGCCTGCCCCGTCCCCTTCCCCAGGGCTCCTCGCCTGTTGTTCTAAACAGTTGCTAGGAGGAAGTGTGGCCGGATATGAGCGCGGCTTCCCCGGGCTGGAAGTGGTGCTCCTGGCCAGGTGTGGCCGGCCAAATGCCAATAACTTCCTTGCTTTAAGTGCTGCTGAGTCACAAGCCTGGCAGGGATGTGACAGTGGCATGCATGTCCCCTCCCAGGTACACCCTCCTGTGTGGGAACCCTCCCTTTGAGACCTCCGACCTCAAGGAAACCTACAGGTGTATCAAGCAGGTGGAGTACACCCTCCCAGCCTTCCTCTCCCTGCCCGCCAAGCACCTCATCGCCGGCATCCTCAGACGCAACCCCCAGGACCGCCTCACCCTTGAGGAGATCTTGGACCATGAGTTCTTCAAAGTGAGTGGGTGGGAGTCTGGCCTTGACCTCTCTCTGCGTGAGATGAGGCTTTCTGGGGTGTGCAGAGTGCTATCCTTGGAGCACATGCCTTAGATCTTCAAAGGAAGCAGCTGCTGTCCTGCCCAAATACTGGCCAGGGGAATGGAGGGACCTGATGTACTCTTGCTGCCCTGCCCCTATAGCACGGGCTGTTTTCCATATTGACTCCTGTTGTGGGGCCAAGGCTTGACGGAAATGCAAGCTGGCTGTCAGGAGGGCTGTGAGTGACTGAGGTCAGCCCAGGGCAGCTGCTCTGCCTGGAGCATGTGAGCTATGGAAAGCAAACCTCTGCCTTGACCTCTCTGCAGGGCTACACGCCTGAGAAGCTCCCTCCCAGCAGCTGCGTGATGGCTCCAGACCTGAGTCCCCCTAACTCGGCAAAGAGTCTGTTTGCTAAAGTCACCAAGACACTCTTTGGGAAGAAGAAACCCAAGGGTGAGTCCGTGCACTTTCCCGGGAGCTTCTGGGTGACACTTCCTCCAGGGACAAGTGGGCCCTGTCTCCTGGAGACCCCTCCTGATGGGTGCCTGTGGGCCCCCTGTCCAAGGCCAGCACAAGCTGGGCTTGCCCCTGCCCTTCTGGTGCTCATGGCCTGGCATGGGTGTGCGCCTGGGGAGCGGATGCTGTGCTGCAACCCATGGGTGCAGTTCCTCCTGGAAGCCCTGTGTTGCATGAGAACTGGGAAGTGAAAGTGGGAGGCAGCTGCCTGCTGCCATCCTCACCACCATGGGCACGGGAGCAGATGCGGGAGAGCTGAGCTACTGGGAGGGTTGGCCCAGATGTCCCCATCCCCTGTGCTCAGCAGTGCGCTCATCGCTTGCTCTCTCCTCAGCCAAGAAGAGCTCTTTAGAGGACAAGGATGACCTCTCCAAGCTAGTCACTGGGCTGGTGAAGACCTCGATCTGCCGGCAGATGAGCTATAAAACCGTGGAAGGGAATGAGGTGAGAACATCCCTGAGCCTGTGCGTGTGCCTCTGCGGGGGGGGGGCAGGCAGGATGGTGATAAATCCAGGCCTATTCCGCAGGCCACCCCTGTATCGTGCCGCAGTGCCAGCTCTAGCCCCGTGGAGACGGTGGTGGAGGAGACGTCACACAAGTCTGTGTCCCCCTCCATCCGCGGGACGATGGCCAGCAGCTGTGAGGGTGAGCAATACCTGCCCAGGCCACCCCAGCCTGCCCCGAGCTTCCTGACCTGCCCTGGCTGATAGCGGGGCCAGTTGACTCAGCCTGTCATCTTCTCTGCAGCCTTTGAAGACTGCATCACCGCCTCTGCCATCATCGAGTCGGCTGTCCGGCTCCTGCGGACCTGCCTCTTCTCCATGCCCCCAGGTAAACCGGTTGGACTGCTCTGGGGTGGGACAGGGCTCTGTGCCTCCCCTCCCGCATGGGATGAAGGCACGATTGCTATTTGGGGTACATTAAATGCTGCCAGAGCCTGTTGCGGGGAATCTGCTCCCCCCTGGGGAGGTGAGGTGAGCAGGGGTTGACTACCTATTCTGCTCACCCCCTTTCCTCCCCACCAGCGGAGAAAAACCCAGCTTCCCTGGCCCGCCATGAGCACTTTGTCTGGGTGAGCAAGTGGGTGGATTACTCCAACAAGTACGGCTTTGGCTACCAGCTCTCCAACCGCAGCATTGGGGTGCTCTTCAACAACGGCACGCACATGACCCTTTCCCCCAACCACAGGTAAGCAGTGGGGAAGGGGCTGGTGTCTGGGGAAGTCCCTCGGGTGGGAAGGGGCAAGGGGAGCCTGTACTAGGTGTGCATTTGGTGCTGGGGAGCCCCAAAGCTCACTGTCTGCTCCCTCCCAGGACGGTGCATTACAACCCAACCAACAGCAAGCACCTTGTGTTCTCTGTGGCCGCCATCCCCGAGCAGCTGCAGGGACAGATGAGTGTCTTGCGCTATTTTGCATCCTACATGGAGCAGCATCTCATGAAGGTGGGTGCTGGGGCCCTGGAGTGGGCTGGCATCATGGGTGGGTTGGATGTTGGGTCATGGCTTGACTGCTCTGCTTGGGGTTGTAGGACTCCTGGCTCTCAGGCTGTGGTCAGATGGACACCTAGAGAGTTGTGTCCTGGGAGTGGGGAGCTCACTGGGGGTGTGTCCAGGTTTGGCTGTGTGTGTGTGCTGGTAGCAATGCTCCCATGTATGGGATCAATGGCTTACGCAGACCCTTCTCTTCAAGGGAGGTGACTTGCCCAGTGTAGATGACCTTGGGCAGCCAGCCCTGCTCCTCCTTCAGTGGGTGAAGACTGACCAAGCCTTGCTCATGCTCTTCAGCAGTGGCACCCTCCAGGTATGTGTGGGGCACAGTGGAGATGCCCAGACTCCTGTGAGGAGGGGGGCCAGCTGGGGACTCCTGGCCTGTGTTAGATCTTGTCTGCCACAGCCCAAATGCAAGGTCCAGCTGGGTAAACAGCTGTGGGTACAGGATGCTGCTCCAGTGCCCAAAGCTGCTGATCGCAGCTTGTCCAGCCCATGGGGGATATGATGCTTCAGTTGGCCACTTCTGTCTGCCCCAGTGCTGGGGCTGTTGTGTTCCTGCCGTGGGGCATGAAGCAGGGATGCTCCTGGGCAGGTCGGGGAGGAGGAACGGGTTGAAGCAGGAAGCGTGGCTTCATCCTGGTTCCCGACATGCCATGGGAAGCGTGGGTTAAACCAAGCCCAACCTGTCTCCTAGGTGAACTTCTACAATGACCACACCAAGGTGATCATTAGCAAGCCTGACCACTCCTGCCTTGTCACCTACATCAACCGAGAGCGCAACTCCTACACCTACAAGCTGTGCAGCATCCAGGAGCTGGGCTGCTCTCCTGAGCTCCAGCACCGCCTCAGATATATCCTCAAGCTCCTCCAAGAAAGGGCTGAGGCCTAATATGGGACCTTAGGGGACCCTCTCTGGATGTAGAGGTCTTCCTTTGCCCTCCCACAGGATGGGAGGCATGTTGTGGTGCTGGCTGCCCACCTGGGCATCCTGTATCCTGCTGCTCAGCTGGACTCTGGACTAAGACATGTGGATGTGGTTACAGCAGCAGATCTGGACATCCTTGCTGCTTCCTGGCTCTGGGCAATCGCTGTCTTCCCCCTGGCAGGTCCTGCTCTGATTGTGCTGGTCTTGATAGAGTGGACTGGGGTGGCCCAGGGAGGTGGTGGGTGAGTGCCCTGCAGCCAGTTTTGGGGCTGGCTGTGCTTTGTTTGTGGCCTGGTGCTCCAGCCTGCCCTGGCTGGCAGCTGCCTGCAGTGGGGGCTCAGGCTGTGCTGCCCAAGGTGGGGCACCAGTTGCACAGACCCTCTCCATGGCCTGGAGAGGACTGGCACAGCCTTGACCTCAAGGCTTGGCTGCTGTGGGGTAGGGAAACCTCCTTCCCAGGGGGGCAGACAGGGGTGAAGGGTGCTGCCTGCCCTGCCAGGGGCTGAGTGGACTGGAGTTGCCACTCCACAACTGCTACACTAAGGAAGGGGCTGTGCTGGGCCCAGCTGTGTCCTGTATGTTCCCAAATTGTGAATTGTCTGGTACAACTTGAGGTTTGATAAGGGGTGGGGGGGATGGGATCTGAGGGCTTGCCTGAAGAAGCCCTTGTCTTGCTGGGACTTGTTTCAAGGCAGTCTCTGCTGTGTTGGGACTATTTATGTATCTTATTTATATGGAATTATTTATTTTCCTGTTGGTCTGTCCATGTGTGGCTCCCCTGTCCCTGACTCACCTCAATAAAAACTTATTTGTGTAAGGGCAAACTCTGTCAGCCTTGCTTGGAGCTGGTGTCACTAAAGAGTTTTACCTTGCCCATCGCCCTTGCTCCAGGGCTGCTTCTGCCTGCAAGGTGTGACCCCTCTTGACACTGACTGTTGCTGGGGGACAAGGTCAGGGAGGCAGGATGCGGGTGAGAAGCCCCTGTGGTACCTCCATTACCCTTCCTGGGGCTGGTGGGAAGGGCAGGGTTAGCTCTTGCTGATGTCTGTGGAGCTCTGGAGTTGCCTCAGCTTCTCCTTGCTGCTGCTGAATTCTAATTCCCATCTGTCTGCACTTGGACCAAACCCACCTCTTCTCGTGCTTCTGCTGAGCTGGAGAAGGCAGGGGCTGTGGCCCAGGGGCTGGGTGGGTTGCCTGGGCTCTTGCACAGTGACACCTGACCTGATGGGATAGGAGCTGGGACTGATGCCAGGAAAGAGGAGGGACTTTATCTGCCCCATGATCTTGCTTTGAATGTGATCTGTCACCTCCTTCCCCAGTGCTGGTGTAATGAATCCGCCTGTGAGCAGCTTGTGCTGTGGGAAACAGGCTGGGCAGCTGCCTGCTCCAGGCTCATGCAGCCTTTTGGGTTGTATTTGCTTCAGCTTTGGGTTTTTTTTTGCAAACCGTGGCAGTAGAAGCTTCAGTGTGAGTGTAAGCCCAGACTGGGGGCTGTAGTAAGCATCAAGGTGCTGAGGTACCTCCCTACCATGGCCAAAGACTCTAGGTATAAGACACAGCTGGAACAAACCTCTTTATTTCAGCTGTTTTCCTCCTGCAGCTCTACAGGGCTGTGCGGAGGGAGAGGGGCACTACTCAAAGTAGACCCCGTGCACTGTGGCTACAGCAAAGAGGGAGGCGTTGGAGAAGGTGGCGGAGGCAAAGCTGTCAGTCTCGGGGTCCCACAGTGCCCGGCTGGCCACCAGCAGGCTCTGCTGGCCCTGCTGGCCCAGCAGCACGTTGCAGACCAGCTTGTAGCGGGGTGGCACCACCTCCTTTGCCTGGCTCTGCAGCAGCTCGGCCAGGCTCTGGGCTAGCAGGGCGCTGCCCTGGGGGCTGTAGACCGTGGTCCCCAGGGCACTGGCCAGGGTCCCCTCCAGCACCCGCTTCACTCGCCCTGCCTCGAACTTGCAGCCTTTGTCTGGCTGCATCTTGTAAGTGTTTTCAAGGAGGGTCCTGAGGATGGGCTGGAAAAGGGGGAGCCCGGAGAAACTCACACGGCTGTGGAGCGTCCAAGGGCATCCGATGGAGGGGCGCCTACCCCCTGGGGCTGCCCCGAGCGAGCTGCGGCGGCTGGCCAGGGGTGCTGGGAGGGTGCTGAGGATGGAGCTGCGGCGGGAGAGCAGGAGCGGGGCTTTACCTTCCTCAGTGCCCCGGGCTGGGGGCTGGGAGCTGCGGCGGGTGGCCCGGAGTGGAGGGGCTTCAGTGTTGTCCTCAGCCATCCCCTGGGCTGGCACGGCCATCTCTGGGGACGGCTGCTCGGCCATACGTGTGGCCTGGAAAGGAGAGGTGGCTCTGAGTGTCAGGGGAGAGGTGGGCTGCCCCTTAGCCTCTCTATCCCACCACCTCTCTGTTTTGCTTCTCTCTGCCTCCTGCAAATCCCACACTCCCTGGCACCCGGGTCCCTGTGGGACTGGATGCAGAGAGCGGGGACCACGGAAGCTGCCTTCCCTTCTCCAGCACCTCCATCTCTGCAGACTCAGCTAGCTGGGGCTGACCCAGCACAGTCATGCACGGTCCATCCAGCCCTCTGCTCTTGCATCCCCAGCCTTTCTTTCTGGCATAAGTGAGCACCTCCTTCCTTTCCAGCCTCCCCATCCCTCCTTTCTGCATCTAGTCCCCCACTTACCCCTAGTCCCACTCCTGCCTGGCTGAGGTAGACCCAGGGGACTTGTCCCTGGCCGATGTCGTGTTCCCGGCTGCCCAGGACCAACCTTGGTTCCCCCAAGTCGCAGTGAACAGGGCCAAACCCATTGTGCTCCTGGAGTGTGGAGTGTTGCTAAGTGACACTGCAGCTCATGGGGCACGGCTTCCGTAACTCCTTGTTTCCTGGTCCTTAGGCTGCCCCATCCCCTTTCACTCCTGCCCTGTCTGCATTTCTAGCTATGCCAGTACAGGGACATGGTTGTTCCAGGGATGTACCCTCCAACCTCGGCTGTTCCCTGCCAACCCCAAAATGTACTTGCTGGTGTTGAATGTGCAAAGGAAGAGCAGGAGTTGGAGAGCAGCCGCTCTGATCACTGCTTTGCACTCTAACTACGGGCTGCACCGGGGCTGGGACCTCCAAAAGCCTGAGTTTAGTTTAGGATGCAAACCTTTGGGTACTTATGCCCCCCCCCCCCCCCCCCGCACAGAGGGAGAGTGTGGATGTGTGGGCACACATTGAGCACGGCCCTACCATGTTCTGGGGACCCCGCTGCCTCACTGCCCTGGCGCGAGGGCAGGTTTGCTGGGGGCTCCTGACCCCGAGTGGGGTTTCTCTCTGCTGGCGGAGCCCAGCCGAGCTGGTACGCCACAGCTGCCCTGTCAATGTGCCTTTGTCTGGCCCGGCTGCTGAGCTATTTGAGGAAAGTGGAGACTGCTTTTGTGTTTCTATCTCCCGTCAGAGGTATTTATAGCCTGCTGCTGACTAGCGCTGCCAAGCACGCTGGCAGCTGGACCCCGCTCCCTCAGGGTGCTGCTGTCGGCTGTGGGCCCTGCTTGTCCCTTTCCCTCCCATCACTGCTGGCAAGCAAAGGTGGGTCCCTCTGTGGGCACCCTCCCCACATCCCCATCTGTGGGCTGTTTGGGGCCAGCCGGGTTTGGGAGAAAGGGGATGGGGCATCCCCTGGCACAGCACTTGGTTTGGGCTTGGGCAAGGCTGGTTATGCTTCTTTTCTGCCTGCAATCGCTTGTGTCTTAAGCAGACAGAGTGGCAGGGCTTTGGCCCAGAGCATCAGGGGGAGAGAAGGCTTTTGACATTTCAGGGGGCAGACCTCCCCACTGAGGTCAAGTTTGCTCCACTGCCAGGGCTGGGGACCCAGCCGTGCCCAGCGGCTTTCCATGGGGGCCACGCGTGTGGAGGTGGGGGTGACCTTCATGCATTTAACCTGTGCACGTGCTCCCTCTTCCCAACCCCCAGCTGCCTGCCTCCCTTCACCCCCACCTGCCCCATCCGCAGGCTCCCCTGCAGCCAAATCCACCGGCTGGGGGGTGGAGGAGGAGGAGGGGGGGGGGGGGACACGGGTCCCCGTACCGGCGGTGCTGACACCACGCCGTAAGCCGCGGCGGGGAGACGCCGCTTGGACCGAGACGCTGGCCGGCCTCCCCGCTCCGCACCCCTCCGGCGAGCGCCCGGACCCCCCCCCCCAGCAGCCGGGGTGGGCTTCGCTGCTCGCCGCCTCCTCTCCCCCGCCCGGCTCCGGCGCTGCCTGCCAGGTTTCCTTAGCAATGGGCTAAGGAACACGGTCTCCTCCCCGGGCCGGCCAGCCTCCCGCCTGCCTGCGCCGCCCTCCTCTGCCGCCCCCCCCGAGGCGGCCCATGGCCGGGCCCTGCTCGGCGCGGCTGCAGGGCGAAGCGGCCGCTTTCACTGCCGCCCTCCGCACTCTGGTCAACAACCCCCAGTTCAGGTGAGGGACGCCGGGGGGGGGGGACACCCCACCCCCCCTCCCCAGTTCCTGCTTCGTGCTGCTTTCCCACGGCCCTGAGCCCCGCTGGGGGGGGGGGGGTGTTGTTGGGGTCCCCGAGTGATGACAGGAATCGCGGGGGGGGGTGTGTGGGGGGGCAGGCATGGCTTGTGCATGTCCTGGGGCACCCCCCACAGCAGCGGGAGCCGAAGGCTGGCTGGGTGCATTCCCCTGCCCCGCCCTCGAGACAGCCACCGGCTCTCCGGGGGAGGGGAGGTCCCCGGGTGCGCCCAAACCCCCCCTGCCCCCAGGGCCAACAAGACAAGGCAGTGTCCCAGGGGCTAAATCCCATCCTGGGGCTCCTGCCCTTGACAGGAGTGGGGGTACCCCAGTCACCCCACTCCCCAGAGGCAGCCACCCATGCTCAGCTCCTGGCTGACCTTGACTTTTACCGGCATTTTCCTTTGACATCTCCAACCTCCCCGCGTCCTGGAGGGCAGGCAGCAGCCCGGCCAGCCCCTCTCACAGCGCTTGGCATCCCTGTCACCCCCTCCCGGAGTGGGGAGAGGAGATGGGGGGCCGCTGCTTCGGCCATCCCCCCACCTACATGGCACCTCCTGCCTGGCAGCATGATCCTCTTCATCCACTTCATGCTGAGGGCTGGCACAAATGCCAGTGCTATCTGAGGAAATCCCCATCCCTGCTGAAATTTTGGCCTCCCAGAAGAGAAATCCCAGTGAAAACTCCCCAGCCACAGTGCCAGGCAGTGGGGAAGCGGCTGCGAGCGCCTGGCCATCCCCAGCCCACATCCTGCTGCTCGCATCTTGCATCCCGCAGCCTTCATCCTGAATCCTGCAACCCGCATCCTGCAGCCTTCATTCTGCATCCTGCAATCTGAAATCCATCCTCTGCAGCCATCAACCTTCGTCCCGCGTCCTTCCTCCTGCACCCTTCATTCTGCGTCCTGCAACCTGCACCCCACGTCCTGCATCCTTTGTTCTTCATCCCGCACCCTGCAACCTTCATCCTGTACCCCCCATCCTGCAACCTGCATCCTGCATCCCAGATCTTGCATCCCACAACCTCAGCCTGCATTCCACGTGTCACAGCCTGCAGCCTGCACCCTGCTTCTCCCTCTTGGCCTGTGGACCATAGCCATGGAAGAATTTATTTCAGTCTCCCCTCCTTGCAGTAGCAGACATGGAAGATCTGTTGGGCTCTGCTCTCACCACCCAGCACACCCCAGCCCTTTATGTCCCGATATACATGTGGGATGATGCGGGTGCCCTTCCCCTCAGTGGGCACATCCGTCTCCCTGTGGGGCACCATGAGGATCAGGCCATGGGTTTGTGCATGGACTCGTGGCAGCTCGAGCTGGGGTGGCATGTCTTCTGCTCATTGCCTTGCTGGAATGGAGGAAGAGAGAGGATGAGGGGATGGATGGGCCATGGCCTCACGGTGCACACAGACTGGAGACTCCCTTACCCCCAGCCTTGCCTCCCTTTCATGGGGCCTGGGGAACAATGCTGGGGGGCTGTGGGGGACAAGGGCAGTGGGATTGCCCCTGTGCCTCAGTGTGCACCACAGGCTGCGCTGTCCCACTGGCCTGGGGAGGGCCAGTGCCAGCCCCGCTGGCAGCGATGCCGGAGGCTTCTCATCCCTGAGCCCATGAGTCAGCTCCTGTGAGTCAAGGAGGCTGAGCTTGGTGGCAGCCATGCTCTTCCCGGCTCTGCTGTGCCAAAAGAGAAAACCACTTTCTCCAGCTGTCCCTGGCCTTTCTCTGCCCTGCTCTGTGCCAGCACCTATGGCTGGCTGTGCGTCCTGGAGCACCCCTCGTGCTCACCCCACCTGCAGCATTCAGGTGTCTGCAAGGAGCCACCAACAAAGACCCCTCCATGCCTCTACTGGGAAAAGCCCCTGGATTAAAACTAAAGGGCCCTGCTCTGCTGGGACAGGCACTCAGCTGGTCCCTGACCGTGCGCCCTGTCCCAGCCCTGGGACATCCCACTCCTCAGCTTCCCAGGCACGGTCCCCTCTCCCCCACAGTGACGTGACGTTCGTGGTGGGCCGGGAGCAGCAGAAGGTGTTTGCGCACCGCTGCGTGCTGGCGTGCCGCTGCCAGGCTTTCCAGGGGATGCTCAGCCAGGGGCCGGCAGGAAGCGAGGACCCCCCCAGCAGCCTCCCGCCCCAGGGCCCCTTCATCCTGGGCAACGTGCAGCCCGAGGTCTTCCTGGCCGTCATCGAGTTCCTCTACACCAACAGCGTCACCCTCAACAGCCACATCGTGAGTGGGGATGGGGCTGGCAGGGCCCTCGGGTGTGGGTGGGCCAAGGTGTGGAGGACGCAGGGGTAAGGGGTGCTTCGCAGCTCCTGGGGTGCCGAAGGTGGCGGGGGATGCTCTGCACGATGTTTTCTGGCTGGCTAACAGTGCAATGAGTGTGTGGGGTCTCAGCCCAGCACAGTGAGGTGTCCAGAGCACCTTGCCCCACATATGTCTGCCTCAGCCTGGGGACAGCTGGCTGTGCACGCCCTGGATGCTGGGAATGGGGACACCACAGGACACCTTCTGATGCCTGCCCCTATGCGGCAGCCCCTTCCCCGCCCCGCCATGCCCCACCTGGGAGCTCCCACAGAGGCAGGAGGACACATGCCCTTGGCCTCTGGGCTGCCATGCCCGTCTGTGACCCTACACACCGAAGCTCACAAGGTCTCTCTTGCCTGCAGGCGCTGGAGGTGCTGACCTCATCAGTGGAGTATGGCCTGCAGGACCTGTGCAAGGTATGGCTCTGCTTAGACAGAGGGGCTGTGGTCCCCAAGTACCCCCCATGCTGAGGAGCACCCCAAAATTGTCCCTGCATGGCTGGTGGCTCTGAGGACAGCAACGTGGTGCATCACCTGGGTCCAACGCAGGCTCAGGCCCTGCTTCGTGATCCCAGAGGGTCTTTCTGGGGGGATCCCCCTTGAGGGGGGTGGAACACTGGCTGGGAGCCCCACAGGGGCTGGGAAATCCCAGGGAAGGGCACGGGGCCTCACATCTCCCGCACGGAAAAGGGCAGCAGGAAAGCCCCTATGCCTTCGCCCACGGGTGCTCTCTGGTCATCTGGCAGAATGATACCATAGGGAAAGCCCTGGTCCTGGGGAGCACTGAGCACCCCAGCCACAGTGCTGCCAAGGGGGTGCTGCTTTAGGCTGGAAGGTTTTGAAAAGGCAGCGTTGAGCAACAAGGAGGGATGGGAGCCGGACGAGGAGGGAGCAGGGAGCTGGAGCGGCTCGGCGTTGGGGAGGGCGGCCGGGCCACGTCATCAGAGTGATTCCTGAATTATGTCCGGGCTGATCGCGTGACCTGCCATCTCGCGCCCGGACTTCCCCTCCCTTCCCACTGTGCCGGGGAAGGACCTTGCTGAGGAACTGCAGGCTGCTGCGTGCTGGGGTGGTGGGACAGGACTTGCCCCATCTCCCCACGAGGACAAGCTCAGCTGAAGCCCGGCTGTGGCACAGGGCTGCCAAACAGCTGGCGGGGCAGGGAAGGGGCATAAGGGGTGTTGCAAAAAAATGGGAACCCGGTGACTCAGCCACGTGAGTCCCACCCCACCATCCAGAAAATGCAGCCTCATGGGGATGACCTGGAGTGGGGAGAACCATGAGGGCGGGGGGAAAGGAGCTGACCAAGGACAGCCGGGAAAGCCCGTGGCTGTCCGCAGCTGCAGGGTGACTTCATGTCCCTCTTGCCAGTGACTCAGGGCCTTTCTGCTCCAGCTGACCGCTCCTCCCTGCGTGTCACATCCCCTTGGGTTTCCCAGGGCCTCTGACCCCTTTGCGTGAGAGGCAGCTGAGATGGGCAGGCGGGAGGTCCTGCTCCCCAACAGACGTGCCCATCTGGCTGCATCCCACCCCCATCACCCACCTGTGGGCTACAGCTGGAGAAGCTGGTCCCTCAGCAGTCACAGGCAGAGCACCGTTGGCAGGCAGGTCTGGGCAAACTGGGGTCACCCAGTGCCCTGCATCTGGCACCAGGGCTGTTCCCCTGGCAGGACGTGGCTGGTGACTATGGTCAGGGTTAGGTGGCCCACCTGGAGCTATGAGGTTGGCCGGGGTTTCATCACATCAGGTTCAGTCCTTGGCTGAATCAGCGCCTGGGCTGACTGCCCACAAGCTGTGCTGCGAGCCCTCATCCCACAGCCCATCACTGCCTTACAAAAACCTGGGGAGGGGCTGGAGATGTCTCCACCCCATGTCCTATGTGCCATATCCCATATTCTGGAGGCTCAGGAGATGCTGAGAGTTGAGGAGAGGGGGGGGATGCTGGGTCCTTGTTCTGCCCACCCTCTCCCCATCTGCCTTCCAGCTCTGCGTCAAGTTCATCAAGGACACGCTGAGCGTGGAGCAGGTCTGCGAGGCCCTGCAGGTGAGTGTGACCCCAGTGGGGTCACAGCGTGTTAAAAATGGCCCATATGATTTTTGGGCAGGAGCTGGCCTGACCCTTTTGATTGGTGGGATAGGATTTCCTACCCACTACTGGCCCAGCAGCTGCTCTGCCAGCTCCTGGGCACATTGTACCAGGGCTGCAAGGGGCACCGGGGCCACCACAGCCTGGCAGAGATATGTCCTCACACTGCCCTGAACAGGGCTGCCCAGAGCTCCCCAGTGCCAGGGCCTTGCCATCATTTTCATGGAACTGGGAGGCACTGGGTTTCTGGGAGCTCTCATGGTTTTGAGGCCAGTCCCAAAAATGCTACTGAGAGTTGTGGCACCTAAAAATAGCCTTGGGGAGGGGCGGGGGGTAGGTCCCAAAGGCCCTGCCACACTGCTTGGTGGGGCCAAGGCTGCTCCCCAGAGAAGGGGGATTTGTTCCATCTCCCTCAGGCCAAATCGATGCTCTTGGGGTGAGATGCCACCTCCAGAGCACAGAAACTCCCACCAGACTTGGTGCCAGACCACCGTGGCGTAAACAGAGCTAAAACTGGCCCGGAGGAAACAAACAGAAAACCCCAAAAACCCCAGAACAAAACAAACCTGAAGAAAACATCTTGCCTTCTCTCCCCACTTACGTCAACATCGATCCCCTGCCGTGGTAGAGGGGGAGGCGATGGTCACCCTGCCTGGGCTGGTCCCCAGTACCCCACATGCAAGGGCTGCCACCGTGGGGGCACTGTGGCACCCACACGCAGGGATGCTCACCTTACCTGGGTCCCTGAGAGTGCTGGTGTCTCTGCAGGGCTTTGGTGGTGGTGGTGGTGGGGGGGGTGTGTGTGTGTCTCCTCCTGTCCCCAACCCCACCTTGCAGGCGTCTGTTGTCCCACAGGCTGCGGTGACCTACGGGCAGGCAGACCTCCAGCAGCACTGCCTGGCCTTCATTGAGGGCTGCACCGCGGTATGGCTGCGGGTGATGGGGGAGCATGGCACCGGGTACCCCAGGGCGTGGGGGGGCATGGGGAGCACAGCATGAGGCAGGGAAGCGGGGACCTTAAGAACGGGGTGGCTGGAGGCTGGGCAGTGGGGCAAAGGGAGCAAATGATGTTTGGGGTGAAGCTGCTGGGTGCCAGGTAAAGGCTGGCTGGGGGGTACTGGGGTGCCGGGGAATGGGGGTCTGGGTTGAGGGATGCTGGGGTGCCAGGCAGGGATGGTGCCAGGATGGCCCACAGCGGGGGGGTGCCTGGTGCGGGGTCCCAGTAGTAGCACCCCGGTGCTGCGGTGTGCTGGCAGGCGGTGGTGCAGACACAGGGCTTCCACGAGCTCTCCGACGTGGTGCTGGCACGGGTGCTGCGCAGCGACCGCCTGGCCGTGGATGAGCTGGACCTGGTGCAGGCTGTGCGGGAGTGGGCGCACGTCAGCTCGGTGAGTCACCCAGGGGTGCCTGGACCCCACCTCCCCTCCCACCGACCCCCCAGCAGGGAACCCAGGCACCCTGTCCCTGAGACTGGGGCTGTGTGATGGGCACAGAAGCTGCTTCACTCCCCGTAACCCCCCCCCCCCCCCGCCTCCAAAACACTGCCTGGTGCCCAGGACATCACCAGCCCCATCCCTCATGTCCCGCTGGCCGGCAGGCCGTCCTGGAGCGCCCGGTGCCCGAGGTGGCCGCCCTACCCGTGCAGGAGCTGCGCCTGCCCTTGCTGACACCCAGCGAGCTGGCCACGCTGGAGAGCCACAACCAGCGGGATCTGCTCATCCCGGTGAGCTGCAGCCTCCTCTCGGGGTGCCCTGCCTCACCTCCGGGGACGGAGGGTGCTGCAGGGCCGGGTTTGGGGCAGGGGAGACCACGCTGTGGCCATGTGGATGCCCCCCCATCCCTCTCCTCGTCCCCACAGGTGGAGAACATCGCGGCAGCCTGGCGGTCCCACGTGCTGCGGAGGGGCAGTGGGGTGCCCTCCCGTCTCTGCCGGCCCCGGCGCGGCACGAGGCCCCGCGACCACCACCGGCACCTTGACCCACACACCAAGTAGGGGCCGGGGGCTGAGGTCCCCCCAGCCCAACCTGTGGGCTCGGGCAGCGGCAGTGGCCCCCCCCCCCCACGGGTGCTCCGCAGTGGGGCAGGCTGCGGGGTGAGCACTGTCAGAGGTGCTGCCGTGGCCGAGAGCATCAATAAAGCGCTTTGCCCCACACCACTTTCGGGGTTTCGGGGACGGGGCAGGATGCCCAGGTCACCCCCCAAAAGTGGTGCGGGGACTGGGGCGGGCGGGGTTTGGCGCTGGGCCATGGGGTGGGTGCGAGGACACCCAGGCGCCGCAGCGCCCGCAGGAACCCCGGGCAGTGAACCCCAGGGGTGGCGGGGGCTGCAGGGGTCCCTTGCAGGATGGGGACACAGGGTGAGCTCCCCCTTTCCCAGCCCCGCTGCTGCCGCCCCCCGCCCCAGCCGGGGCCCTTCCCCAGCGCCGTGCTGCCCTCCCCCGGCAGCGGGGCCGCGCTGCAGCAGGCACCCCCCACTGGCACCAACCTGGGCAGGGGCACGACCCCCCCACTCCACAGCAGCCGTGGGGATGGGGCTGAGCGGGGTGGGGAGCCTGAGGCTTAGAGAGGGTGGCAAGTGGGAGTGGGGGACCCCAGCATCTCTGCGCTCACCCAGCACCGCTGCACCAATGCTAGTGACCCCCCCAAACCCCACCCGAGATCCTGACAGCAGCTCCCAGCCCCTCATAGCCCCGAGGAGGGGGGCACAACAGGCTGCCAGTCCCTCCGTGTGCCGCACACACTCTTACACACCTCTCCAGAGAACGCACACACGGGGTCCCCCCCCCACCCTCCTGCACCCCTCATCGCATGTATGCACATAACTGGGTCTGTCGCAAGCATCCCCCTCCCCAAGCTGTGCCCCCCCAGGAGAAAGGGTCAGACACAGCAGGTAATTTATATATAATATATATATATTTACTCTTTAAAAATAAACCTTCAGTCCCCACTACCGCCTGTACAAACTACAAAAATAAACCTTTGCTCTCTTTGATATAAATAACTTAGATGGCGTGTTGGGGGGGGGGGGGGGGGGGCTGCCCACCATGCCCACGCCTGGCACGGGGACAGGGTCCCTGGGACCCCCCCAGCTCAGCGGCAGTGTCTGGGGGCTGGGGGGGGGAAGGCGGGGCCATGGGCACAGCAAACACCGCTGGAGTTAAAGTGCTGGGTAACGGTGCGGACGGTGCCCGCGATGGGGATGGGGACGGGGACAGGGGCTGGCCTCAGGGACAACCCCGCTGCATGGGGACACGGTGAGAAATTCGCTTTCCTGGTGAGATGTGCCCGGTGGCGTCGCGGGCACCCACATGAGCGTGCATGGCCCTGTGCGTGCACCAGCACGTGCTCTCACCAGGGCAGAACGTGAGTGTGGCATGAGGGGCGGTGACCGTGGGAGAGCTCAGGGGCTCAGCACAGCAAGGACCACCCCAAGGACACACTCCCCCCCCCCGCCCCCCAAAAAAACCCTCTGCTGTGGGGTGGGAGCAACAGGCTCCCTGGCTCTGTTGCAGCACGCCCCCGATCTCCAGCCCTCCCATGCTCACCGGTGGGGAAACTGAGGCACGGAGCAACACATTGGAGGGGGTGAGCTGCTCGTGGCCACCCAGCACCCCGTGGATTAGGGGCATGAACCAGGTCTGCACCCCTACCCCGGACTCCCACTGCCTCCGGCAGGCAGTCCTGCACCGGCAAAGGGTCTGCCCCCCTCCCTGCCTGCACCCTGGGCAGCTGGGTGAGGCCATAGGCTGAGAAATAAATCTTTTAAAATAAGCTTAAAAATATATATCTCTCTATAGATAGTTTCCCTTTGCAATAAATAAAGGTGGGGGTTGCCCACCCTAGGCCTTGCCCCTGGCATCCCAGGGCATGGCTGGCTGTGGGGCTGCCCCCTTATCGGGACGGGGGGCATCAGGGCACCCTGTTGGGGCACCCCAGCTCATGGCCCAGGTGGGGGCTCCCAGGAGGAGGTGACGGGGAGCAGGCAGTGACCCCACAGGGGGGGAGCTGGCAGGGCACTAAGCCCACCTTGCCAGCAGCTCCAGAAACAGAGGGAGGGTTAGTGCTTCCATTTCTGGGGGGGTGGGGGGCAACAAGCCCGGGGCAGGGTAACCCCAAACCCTGGGTGAGGGGACGTTGGCACCATCGGCACAGCCCCAGATGGGGGACACGTGGGCATGGCGTGGCCTGCACACAGCTTGCATAGAAGTGCCAGCTTGCCCTGCCGAGCCCCTTTGCGGGAGATGCTGGGGGGCTGGTCCTCCTCAGCTGAGACCAGGGCCGGGGGGGGGGGCATCGCCGCTCCGGCGATTAGCAGCACGACGCGGGTGACCCCGCTCTGCACCCTCCTGTGCCCGCCGGGCGCTGGTGAGATGCTCTGCCCAGGAGCTGGCAACCTGCGGGGAGAGAGAATAGGGAGAGGGGTGTCAGTTGGGTCCATCCAAATCCACCCTGCACCCCCCCCCCCCACCACCACCACTGCCACACGTGAGCCCTGGGGGTAGAGTGCTCGTGTCCCCAAACTCACCTAGCGCCGGGCGCCTGCCCCGCGGCGTCCCATGCTCTGCATCTCGAAGGTGTCGGGCACGGCAGTGCCACCGGCGCTGGGCTCCTCCAGGCAGTCCCGCTCGCCAGCGGCAAAGCCCTCGGGGCTGAAATTGGGGTAGGAGCCAGGCAGCGTGGGGTGCAGGGCCACCGTCACCGAAGCGGTGGCTGTGACAGTGGTGTAGCTGCTGGCGGGACCCTGCAGGTGGGTGCTGTAGGTGGGCAGGGCTGTGGGGGGTGCTGGCCGGGCGCCCAGCGGGCAGGGCTGCGGGTTGTCTCGGGGCAGTGTGGGGCACGGCTCCCCAAAGGGCAAGGGGGGTGCAGGCTGCAGGCTGGGAGCCTCCTTCTTCCCCCGGACATCCGGGCTGTCCTTGTAGGGCTTCAGCACCTGGAGGGGGGGACATGGAGCATGAGGGCCCCCAGCCATGCTGAGCAACCCCAACAGCACCGCAGGGGACCCATGAGCCCCCAACCCCTGGTCCCATCTGTGACCCTCTCCCAAGGGATGCCGAGGAACCGGTGATGCCACAGAGGGGAGAGACACTCACAGTGATGTGGGGGAAGCTGGGGTCCTTGCCAGCCTCCAGCAGGATGTGTGCTGGGGCAGGGGGCACGATGAAGGGTCCCCGGGGGCTGCCTGGCCCCACACCCTCTGCATAGCGCTCCGTGTCTGAGGGGTCAGGGAAGGTGGCAGGCCAGGCTGGGGCACACCGGACATACAGCCCCCCCGGACCCAGGCACGGGGGCACCGGCTCCCGTGGGGGCAGGTGGGGGCTGTTATCCGCCTGGGATGCCTGGGAAGAGAGGGGAGAGAGTCAGAGAGACTGGGGACGTATAGGGATGGAGGAGTGTGGGGTGGCAGGGTGTATGGGGTGAGGGCCGTGAGGGGTGGGGGAGATATGAGGGGAAGCAGGAATGGGGTTGAGCAGGTATGGGGCAAGTTGGAAATGGGGCAGAGAAAGGATGGGGTAAAGCAGGGATGGAACAGGGTGAGGTGGGTACGAAGTTGGGACTGGACAAGGCAGGAATGGAGTGAAGTGGGGGACAAGGTGAGGGGCAACGAAGAGGAGTGGGTACAGGGTTGGGGAGGGACAGGGAGAGGCAGGATGGGGGGTCTTGTACCTCAGGGGGTGGTCCAATGACGGAAAGCAGGACTGGCAGCAGCACCAGCCCGTTGAGCAGCCCCAGCAGCGTCAGGATGGTAAGCACCGCAAAGAAGTACCTGCGGGGGTCACAGGCAGAGAGGGTAAGTGGGCATAGCCGCCACCAACCGCATCCCACCCCAAACACGGCTTCCCACACCACACCACGCACCCCAGCCCCCCCACGTCACCTCAGCCTCCGTGCAAGATGGAGTGGGTTTCCCCAGCAAGACGCATCCTTGCCTGCTGCCCCCCACATCCCCGCTGCCAGCGAGGGGGGCTGCCACGCTCACCAGATCCCACTGCTGAAGCTTGGGGGGGGGGGGGGGGGGGGGGGGCAGAAAGCAGCTGGGTTACTCCCCTCTGGTGCTCACCTCATGATGAAGTCAAACTCGGAGCCGGCCAACATGAGGACGCCTAGGAGGGTGGAGACTGCACCATCCATCACGGGGGCAAAGGTGTGCTCCAGTGCTGCGGCCGAGCGCACGTTCCTGCTCCCCGCGGCTGTCAGGAAGCCCTGCATGGGATGGGGGTGTCACGCAGGGCTCGTCCCCGTGTGCCACCCATGCCGTGGCCACCCATGGGCACAGGGCCAAAGGGGTGGAGGTGCCGGGGAGTGGGAGCTGGGGTGCCCTGTGGCTGGGCAGGGGGCCTGCCTGTGCTCACCAGGGCCACGTGGACAGTGAACTCCACACCGATGCCCACCGAGGCGATGAGGATGACCACAGGGATGGCACTCAGCTTGATGCCCATCAGCCCCATGATGCCAAACAGCTCCACTGCCATCATGGCCAGGATGGAGACCTGGAAGGGGGTGGTGGGGGTCAGTGAGGGGTGGCTCTGACTGGCTGTCCCCTCTGCCTGGCATGCCTGATCCCACCCTTCCATATAGGGCAGCCTCACCCCATTGCCCCCTTTTCCTTCTATTTGGGGTATCCCTCTGTCTCATCTATTGGGGGTGGCCCTCACCTTCCTCTGCATGGATGTCCCCAAACCCCTGCCCACTACACGTTTCCTTCATAAGGGGTGTCCCTGATCCCTCCATATGGATGAAACTCACTGCCACCTCCACATGGGTGTCCCCCTCACCCGTTTCTGCATGGATGTCCCCATAATCCTGTTCCCTCCGTGTGTTCCCTTCATAAGTGATGACCCCGATCCCTCCATACAGGTGTTCCCCACCCACTTGCCACCTCCATATCGGTGTCTCTTCCACCCAGGGGCGGCCACCCCATTCCCCCAGCCCCATGAAGCAGGTACCCAGGACCACACAGCAGGATGGGAGCAGAGCTGGACGTCCCTGTCCCCACCCATCAGGAGGGCAGCACGGTCACCCCTCGCCGCCCCCCTGCCTCGGGGGTTCGTACTCACGATGATGCCGGCCGTCCAGGGGTTGAGCAGCAGCAGGGCGCAGACGAGGAAGGTGCAGGCCAGCAGGATGCTGATGGCCAGCAGGAACCAGTGGCGCAGGCCGATGTACTGCTCCCAGAAGAGGAAGGGGTAGCCGCTGGGGTAGCTCAGCACCCCGTGGCGCTGGGCGGCCTCCCGGCAGATGGCCCGCACACTCTCAATCGCCTCCACAAAGTCAGCCGTGCGACGCAGCCCACTCAGGTAGAAAGGGAACTGGGCGAACTCCAGTGGCTGGGCTGCTGGGACTGGGGAGGAAAGCACGGGCAGTATGGGGATAGAGGCAGCACAGGGGTACCCCAGTCACACCAGTCTGAGTGCAGCCCAGGCAGCCTGATGCCTGGCAGGGTACCATGGGGCTGGGGAGTGTGCAGGGAGCAGGCTGGGGGCCAGGAGGAGGGGGTTTCTCTGCTGGCAGGATGCCTGTGGGGTTAGGGGGTCACGGGGAGCGGGAAAATGTTTGTGAGGGAGAGGTGTAACAGAGCGGAGGAGCTTCTTTGCGGTGGGATGCTCGTGGGCTGGAGCAGAGGCGTGTTGCTGCAGCAGGAGGGTGAAGGGCAGGGGGAGTGCGCAGTGAGATTCTCGGGGTGTGGGGTGCAGGGGGATGAGCATGGGGCACGGGGAAGCAGGACAGTTTCTCTACCGGAGGATGCCGACAGGATGAGGGATACTGGGGCTGTTTCTCTTCGGGGTGATGCTTACGGGGCAGGAAAAGTACAGGGAGCAGAGTCCTCTGCAGGGGGATGCCAGGGGGCAGGAGGGGGTCATGGGGAGCCCACCACGCTCACTCACTTCGCAGATTCTCGCCCGTGGTGTCGTACTTGTCATGGATCCACTCGGGAGGCGGCGGGTAGAAGTTGGCCTGGGAGGCGGCGAAGCCCAGGGGGTCGTTGCTGGCCCACACGGTCAGGCAGATGTAGAAGGTGTCAGGGGGGATGATGCCATTCTCGTCTACCAGCCGCCGCGTGGTCAGCTATGAGGAGGGAGAGGAGCGGGCATGAGCTGGGCTGTGGGCACAGCGTCGTCCCCAGCCCAGTTGCCCCAGCTCTGTCCCCACACACCTGGTTGAAGTTGAAGGGCTCCTTCTTGTTGCCAGTCTGGATTAGGAGCTTGTACGCCAGCGCCCCGTCCTCGGAGCCATTGCGGTAGCTGTCATGGGTGATGCGCCCGGCTTGCCAGTCCCTGTCGAAGGTGGCCTGGAGCCCTGGGGACACAGCGCAGGGGGTGAGCATCCCTTGGGGCACACCACCCTGCACAGCCCGGGGAGCGTGATGCCAGCAGGACGGGCGTGCAGAACTCTGAGGGTTGAGCTTGGCATTGCCGGGCACCTTGGGGACACCACGGGACCACCCTCCCCAGGTGCCACACACCGGGGAAGGCACTGCCAGGCCAGCAGGGAGGGTGCGGGCTGGGGAGGTCATGGAGAAGAGGGATATCCCTCACCTCGCAGCCAGTCCTGGAAGTAATGGAGCCACATCTTGGGCAGGTCATGGTTGCCTTCCCGCACCACGTACTTAACGGTGCTGAAGGCCTGGTGCAGGCTGAGCAGGGCGGCTTGAGCGCCCGGGTAGTGGAAGCCGCCCTTGGTGACAATGAACATGTTGTAGAAGGAGAAGTACTTGAACTGGGCCGAGATGAAGGCGTGTGCCTTGGTGTCCCGCGGTACGATGTCCGTCAGGTAGAGCCCGTCGTGCACCATGGTGGTGCCGTAGAGGCTCAGCCCCAGCAGCCCCAGGAACAGCACTGCCACCACCACCTGCGGGGACAGCGGAGGGGTCAGCCAGGGTCCCATGCCACCCACCCGCCTTGGGTGGCACCGTCAGAGCCGGACCCCACCTCACCTTGGTCCGGGTCCGCAGGAGGAGCGGGGCGTACTTCTCCCGGGCAAAGTCAGCGAGGCTCCAGCGGCAGAAGGGCAGGGGGACGCACTCCCGCCCGCCCTTGGCCTCATCCAGCTGGGCCAGCAGGTCCCGGGTGGAGCTGGACGGGGCGAAGACCTGCGAGCCCAGGGGGTCGGTGGGAGGCAGGAGGACAGCGGGCGAGGTGCACACCTGGGAGGTGGGTGGCAGGACGGTGACAACGTGGTGGCCCGACGGGTCGCACCGGGTGAAAGCTTGCACGGTGGTGGTGATCTGGGTGCTGGTGGCCACACCAGGGTGTCCGTAAGGAGACGGGTGGCAGGCATGGTTGTCGTTGGCATCGGCAAGCTCCTGAGGTTGGATCTGGATGACCCGTGAGGAGCAAGGGCTGTGAGGAGAGAGGAAAGGAGGAGAGAGGGAAGGAGAATAAGATGTTGAGGGAGAGGAGCGGTCACCCCATGCTTCTGGGGGGCAACCATAGGGTCAGTCCCAGCCCGGCCAGCCCACTGCTGGTACCTATAGAAGCAGCAGAGGATGTCAAGCCGGCGTTTCTCCCGGCGGTGCAGGTCCAGGCTCAGGATGGCAGGGAAGACAAACAGCACCATGGCAAAGTTGAACACCACAACCACCGCAGCCTGCAGGCAAGGGGGGACATGTCAGAGCGGGGTCTAGCCATCCCTTCCTGCCCCCGCCAGAGAGGGACCCTGGCCCTACCTGGAGGGAGAAGGCGCGCAGGGCAGGGATGGGCACCAGAGCTGCCATGAAGAAGGCGATCATGTTGCTGACGGAGGTGAGAGCCACACTGGTTCCCGTGCGCTTCAAGCACTCGCCCGTTCGCTCCTGCGGGGACAGAGGGAGGGGGTGACGAGAGGGGCCATGGGGAGGTGGGAGGGGGCTGGGGAGCCCCCAGGCAGGGCTGGGCACTCACCTTGAAGGGAATGTGCTGGCTGGTCTCAGTGAAGGCGTGAGCCAAGAGGAACATGTCGTCCACACCGATGCCAAGGGCCAGGAAGGGCAGGACCTGCCGGAGAGCAGCCGGCATCAGTGGGGGCGCATGGCCACCGCCCAGGAGGGGACCCGGCCACCCCGCAGCCCCCAGCGTCTCACCAGCCCCGTGGTACATACCTGGGTGGTGGCTGCGTTGAAGGAGATGCCTAGCAGTGAGCAAAGGCCCAGGCCAGAGGCCACGGAGAGAGCCACAAGCAGGACCCCGGCCAGGCCCACGGCCCCTTGGGACTTGGAGCAGTCCCACCGCAGCATGGTGACGCAGGCGTAGGCCAGCTGGAAGAGCACAACGGGTTAGCGGGGATGGGAGAGGGAGGAAGGGATGGTGGGGGACAGAGAGAGGGGCACACGCACCATGAGGAGGTAGCCCCCGGCCACCCGGATGATGCTGACGTCGGAGAAGGACTTCATGATGTCGTTGAGCGTGGTGGTGGAGAAAGCATGGACGCTCTGCGTGGCGTTGGGCGGGATGGAGTCCTGTGCCAGCTGCCAGAGGCGTACCCTGTTAGAGGGGTCAGGACCCACCCCACTCCCCACTACACCCCCCGCAGAGCCAGTCAGGGCATCAGCATCGTCACTGAAGGTCCCTAGGGACCCACTTGACCACAAGAGAGCAGTGCCAGGACCCGTGGCCACATGAAAACCTGGGCACAGGGGGAAGCTGTGCCCAGGCTCACCCCTTCCCAGCCCCACATGGGGGCTGTTCCCAGTGCCCACCTCCACAAATTTCCTCTGCCAGGCCTCCAGGATGGCACCCGCCTTCTCCTCACTCCAGCTGATGTCATGGATCTCGTAGTCATCCTTGAAGTGCTCAAAGAGCTGCCGGGGGCTCATGAGGAGGAACATGGTCTGCAGGGCCTCGGCACTGGGGGACAGGCACATACCTTGCTGGGACCGGCTGCAGCGCCCCGGGATGCAGGAATGGGTCTGTCCCCCACCCCATGGCTCCCAGCCCCACTGTGGGCACCCAGAAGAAGACCCAGGCATCCTGCCCGCCCCATCCCCACCCTTGCTCCAAAGCGCTGCCCCGCTTGCCAGCCCCATACACTCGCCAGCCTCATATGCTCTTCCAGACAGCCCCACAGCCCCTCTTGCAGCCAGAGCAGGTTCCCGTGGGCACCAGATGAGGATGAGGATAAGGGAACCCTGCCCCAAATTGTCCTGGGGTGAGAGCTGTGGCTGGGCCCCTGTGCCATGCCTGGGGACACCCACACCGCAGCGGCTCTCACCGTAGCAGCTTGCCCTGGGAGTCTTTGGTCGTGCCACCTAAAATCAGCTCCTGCTGCCAGCGCATGAACTTCCTGGAGAAGCCGTGGCAGCCCCCCGAGAGCTCGGCTGGGATGTCGGGGCTCTGCAGGTGGAGGGGAGGTGTCAAGGATGCAGGAACGTGGGGAGAGCAGAAATCCCCTGCACCCCTCCCGGTCCCCATGGGCTGTGACCCACCTGCTGGCTCTGCTTGTTGGGGGCACTGGGAGGGCACTGAGGATCCCGGGGGTCCAGACAGGGCCGCTCCATGTAAGCTTGCCCCACCTCTGCCTTCTCCAGCAGCTCTTTGAAACCTTCCAGGGATGTGAACTGCCCCAGCTCCTCCATCAGCTGCAGAGGGTCCAGGTTGCTCCACTGGATGTCCGGGCGGCCTCTGGGAAGAGAGCAGAACTGGGGTGATGGGGGATGCCAAAACCCACATGCGGTACCACCACGACCACTGACACCCCATCCCATGGGTCCCGGGGGGTGACCTTGAAGGCAGAGCGTGAGGATGCAGAGGAGCAGCATCAGTCCCCAGCTCGTCCCCTGCCCTTTCCCGCGGCTGCCTGCAGCATCCCCTGTGCCCCTCACGGCGCAGCGGGCTGTGCCCGAGTCAAGTAGCGTGCCTGATCCTGTTAGGCTGGGACAAAGCGGGGAGAGCCGGCCCCACCACCCGGCCTCGCTTTGTGCGAGCAGTCAGGCCGATTACTGCCCGCAGGCTAACATCTTGATAGAGGGGAGCAGGCAGGCAAGGGCTCCTGGCGTCCCCTCCAGCCAGGAGGTTTTGGGGCTCAGCAGAGGTTCGAGGGGCTCAGGATGGTGCTGGGAGCTGGGCACGGACCAGGTCCTTGGGGGTCCAGCAGGATCCCATGGGACTTGGGTACCCAGGAAAAGGGGCTTTTCCATTGCCTGCAAGTGCCTTGCTCCCTCCGCTCCAGCCCGAGGTGCTGGGGGCCAGCTCCCAGCCTCACTCGGCTGTTTTTTTAAGACAGAAAGGACACGCAAAAAAAGCCAATAACCCAGCCCAGTGCTCCAAAGAGGGGAGGAAAAAGCCCCAAGCGAGTGTGGGCTCTGGGGGAGAAACGCAGCCTAATAATTCATGAAGGCTGGCTGGGCCGGAGCCGGCCGTTCGAGATTCCCACATACCAACCGGAGCTGCTGCTGCTTCCAAAGAGAGCCCCTTTTATCTGCTTTCGCTTGCTTCACTGAGCCAGGGCAAATCCTTTTGTCTTTCCATAGATTGCTGCTCTTTGTTCTCCCAGCTCCCTCCCCGCTCAGCGTTAAAAAGGGGGACAAGTCCCCATGGGCTGGCCGGCACTCAGCTGGGTTGCCTGCCCGGGCACCCACTCACCCAGCTGCGGGGAGAGATGGGTCCCACTGCTGCTGTGGGTGTCACATACAAGTGTATGTGATGTATGTGACACAAACATCAGCACCAGGATGCTACCCGCCCCAGAGGAGATGTCACCAGCATCCCACTCACGATGCCACCAGCATCCTGGCTCCACACGGCCACCCCACCCCGCTCGCTCCTGCTCCCGGCTGCTCCCCAGGCTGGAGTGGGGAGAACCTGAGGTCCTGGGGAGACAAAGCTGGTCCCCCAGGCCTGGCTGGGGATGCTGTGGCCCCTTCCCCCTCCTCTCGTCCGCAGCAGCCTGAATAAGGCCACTATTTCATCTGTTTGGCAAGGGGCAGCTTTCAGAGCAGCATTAGCATGAGAAAGCAAGGGGCTGCGTTTGCTGACAATGCACAAGCCGCCCTGGCTCTCCCCGACAAACACACGCGTAAACAGAAGGAATGTGGGGGGGGACACTCCCCCTGCCCAGCCCAGGGTCCCCAGCCCCACCACAGTGGCGTGAGGAGCTGGCGGGGAGTCACCCACCACCCACCCAGGGGGACTCTGCGCCTTTTGTGTCCCTGGGCACAGCTCAGGAGTGTGGGTGCCTCCTCGCCCCACAAAGTGCTGCAAGGTGAGGACCTGCCTGTGGCACAGCCTCTGTCCCCACGTCCCCATCCTTGGCTGGTGTGAAGGCATGGCATGGCATGGCACGGCATGGCAGGGGTGGGCAGCTCCTGCCCATGTGCCGCAGCCCCCCAGCAGCCGTGCAGCCCTGCCCATGCCACCGAGGACAGGGACCTGTCCCTGGAGTGTTGAGGACTGGTGGTGGCACAGTCCTGGGGCTGAGCAGGACAAGCAGCGGCACCGAGAGATCTTGGGCCATTAGGACCAAGCTGCATGGGGAGGTCAAGCACAGTCCCTTGGCAGCCCCCACCCCCCAGGCCCTGCTCCCACCCGTGGTCCCCACACACCCCAGGACAGCCCCCCACACTCACGGGAGGTATGCTGAGCCTCCCTGCAGCTTGGCGCCTTCCCAGAAGCAGTCCAGTGGCGTCAGGATCACACAGGGGAACAGCTTCTCTATCATCTGTGGGAGGAGGAGAGGCAAAGGGTCAACAGGGGTGGATCAGGCCCCCCTTGCTCCCCCCGAACCTGCACCCTCCCGCACGGAGCTGGCAGTGCCTTTGCAGCATTTGGGGCTGGCAAGTCCCATCCCTGCCCGTTTCTTGGGGGACTGATCCCTTGGGAAGGGGGTGGGGTTCCCCATGGACCATGCTGTGCCCGGCACTCACCCTCTCAATCATGCCGTTCTCAATGATGGGGACACCCGACTTGTAGCAGATCTTGTTCAAATCCCACGATCTGGAAAGGCAGAAGGAGGAGCTGAGGATGGGTATCATCTCACAGCGGACATGGCAAAGGGTGGGGAGGACATGCAGGACACAGCAGGGGTTCCCGTCCTCCCCATCCGGAGCCGGACTCACTTTCCATACAGCGAGACTTGGACTTTGCTGGCAGCCAAGGCCGCCTCGAGGTGGAGCTGCAGGGCCTCCTGCGTCAAGATGTTCTCCCCGTCCTTCTTCGGGGTTTGGATCAACATTTGGGAGGTGTAGACAGACTCCTCGCCCAGCTTCTCCTTGGTGTAGCGCAGCTCCTGGCTCACCCGGCTGCCTGCTGCAGGGGGGACCATCGTGTGCCCCATCAGTGCCAAGGCTGGCAGAGTCCCCGTCCGACCCATCAGGATGCCCAGGGAAGGGGACGGGCAGGAGCAAGGCCCCACAGCATCAGACGGTGCCACGTTAACCCAGGGGGCTTCTTACCACGGGGTTCCCCAACTGCTGCATCCTGTGGGCACTCACACCCGGGGGACCCAAGCAGGGAATTACCCCAGCCCACACTAGACTAGGCATCCCCCTTCCCACCAACATGGAGATTTCCAGCCCCAGAGCAGCTCCATGGCCTTACTTTCCCTAGAAAACCCCGCAGACATACGGCTGCTGAAGCAGATGGGACACATCCTGCCCACTCCCCGCCCCGTGCTCTGTGTTAGGTGCTGCAGATGCCCAATGCAACCGGCCCTGACGCAGCGAGTGAAACTGGGGACACCCCACCCCATCCCTGCCCGGCTGCTCCCTGGCACCCCAAGGCAGGCAGCATTTTAGCCAAGGAATGGGTACAGGGAGAGTCAGGCACCCCCAAGCCCCCGCAGGTGCAGGCTGCCCCGGGAGGGGCTTGGGGACAGAGAAGGGACCTCGGCACAGAAAAGAAATCACCTCCTAGCCAGTACGGCTGGGGCTGAGATCAACCCCTGCACAGTGGAGCACTGTCACAGGGACAGCTGTCCCCGTCCCCATCAAACGAGGGGCCCCCATCCCTTCTGACACAGCAAAGGGAGGACGACGCAGCCCAGAGGAGGGTGGGAGGCTGATCCTGAGACACAACCACCCCCCCCTCCCCCTCCAAGTGCAACACCCAACCACCCTGCTCCCAGCCCCTGGCTGGGGAGGGGGTGTGTGTGTGTGTGTGTGTGTGCTACATGTAGCCCCCACCCCAGGGTGCCCGGTGTCAGGGCACATCCAAAGGCAGCACTGCTAGGAGCAGGGTGGGGGGGGGCTGTCAGGATTCATCCGCACCGGGACGCTCCCTCAGCAAGAGGCGGGGGCCCCGGCGGGCCTGGCCCCCCGCCAGCGCCGAGGAGGCCAGAGCGAGACCGCAAATAAGGAGCAGAATCTTCCCTTTTAATGACTTATTATATGGGTTGGTGTTTTTGTTTTGTTTTGTTTTTTTCCCCCTGCTTTTTGGGAACGGGGAGGGGGAAGCATCTTTATTGTTCCTGGCTGGGCCGGGGAGCAGCTGGTGTCCATCAGATGCCAGTTGGGATGGAGGTTGTGCCAGGGCCGGGGAGGGGGGGGGGACACATGGCCACGGCCTTTGTGTGTGTGTGTTAGAGGGGACGGCAGTGCCCAGGGTGAGGGGATGGGGACACAGGGAGGGTGGGTGTCACGGGCAGGGTGGGGGACGGGACAGCCGTCCCCTTCCCGGCAGGCTGGGAGGTCAGGCAGGAGGTGCGCCGAGCTGCTCTGATCTCAGCCACGCCACCCACGCTGAACCCAGGCGGGTGGTGGGACACGGCCATGGGGGGGGGGGGGGGGGGGGGGGGGGGGAGTGCTCAGCTTCACCACCGCTCCCCGGGGGACGCATCCTGCTGCGCCCCACGGGCATCTCCACCCAGCACAGCCACGGGAGGAGCAGCACATCTGCAAGCACGGAGTCGGGGGGAGCCCCCCGAAAAATTAAAGGGGGGGGGGGGGGGGCAGAGAAAAGAGAGAAAATAAAAAGCCATCCCTTGTAATTAGTGTTAATTTGGAACAGGGCACTGCGAGCCGTCAGCAAGCTTCAAAGGCCGTGAGGAAGCCTCAAATTCCAACACCCTAATTAACCAAAGAGCAACATGAAAAGACAAGGCAGCGCACACAGGGCTGCCAAGGACACTTCAAACGGGCGCGCGCCCGCCGGCCGGCCGGCCCAGGGCCGGGAGCGGGGCGAGACACCCCACACCGCATGCAGCCCCCCAGCCCGGGGAGGGGGGTTGGAGGGGCACCCCGATACCAACAATGGGCACGTTAATGAGGAACTGTATGTAAATTCTCTTTTTCTTTTTTTTCTCCTTTTTTTTTTTTTTTTTTTATTCCAATTAACAAAGGGAGCCCTTGGCTTTTTCATGCAAAGGGCCCTCTGGTTCCAATCAGGCGCCCCAGTCCTGCTTATTAACAGCCTGCTCTGCTCCCATGAGGGGTTTGGCTTCACCCCCCCACGCAGGCCCTCATCTTGGGCAAAGTGACCCCCATGCCCCCCAAAACCCCATGGCAGGGCCTGGGGGCAGAACGGTCCCTGGAGGCAGCCGTGCCTTGTGTGAGCATCCTTCCTGGGGTGGGCACTACTCCTGGGTACCACTGGCTCGGGGTGTGACAGGGTGCAGGCATGCAAGCAGTGTGGCTGGAGTGGGGACAGGACCCCATGTCCACCCGCACCCAGGGCGCAGAGTGGGCTCCCACCGTGCCCAAGTGGGGAGGAGACGGGGTCCCCAGCAGCGAGGGTGGCTGCGTGTGCGGCTGCCTCCCGCCCACGGGCCACGCCGGGGGAGCCCTCCCCATAATTACAGCATCCGCTGCAAAATTACAGAGCAGGGCGGGAGCCTCCCTGCCCCCCTCCTGGCCACCCTGCATGAGCCACCTCCCCCCCCCTCCCCGCCGCCACCACTCCCCAAACCCTCCTGGCACAGAACCCACGGCCACAGTGCTGCAGCCAACTCACCCTCACCCTGTGGGACTGGTTTGTGCCTTTGGCTGCCCTGGTAGGTGCTGGGACCGCAGCCCCCACCCAGTTCCAGCTACCCCACTCCAATCATGGGCAGCCCCAGGCTGAAGCAGGGCAGGGGAAGAGACTGCTTCTGCTTCCATACAGGGCAGGGTCTCAGCCCCTGAGTTATCCCCCTGCCCATGAAAGGGTTTGACCCAACTTCACCCCCACATCGGCTGCCGGCACCCTCCAAACTCAGCTCAGAGGGTTTGGGGACAGAGGAGCCCCTGACCGGTCCTGCTGCACCCAGCACAGCTGCAAGCCCCACGGCTTGACAGCGAGGGGACATCCCACTCTGCTTACACAGGGCAGGAGGTGGGCAAACTCCACGGGAGTCCTGTCCCAAGTACCCACAGGTGGGGGGCAGCGTCCCTGGGGGGCACTGGGAGGGCAGTGGGTTGGGGCAGGCTGCCAGCCCCACATCAAGCCCTCCCTGCCTGGCAAGGGCAAAGGGGCCGGAGGCAGGGGAGGGCCATGGGAGGTGTTGGGGGGCACAGAGAGGCATCTGTGCCCCGCCCCCCAGGAGTTGCATGCTGCTGCAAGGACCACTCTGTGTCCCCCCCAGAGTGGGTGGAGGCTGTGGTGAGCAGCAGTGCCACTGCTCTGCGGATGGGACCTGGGCACTGCCAGTAGCTGTCACCGCTGCTTGGGGGACCTGGGTGGGACAGGGTGGCAGGGAGGGAGTATGCCTGTGTCCACGTCCCCGCTTGGCCTCCAGAAATCAGGCCCTGTCCTCCTGCCTGGTGTAATGGGGCTATGGGATGTGGTGACAAATGTGGCGAGTCCCAGATGGGGCTGCTGCAGCCCTGTCCCGGGGCCAGGCCAGCCCTGACCCCAGCTCCAGCTGTGCCCTCGCCGAGGGAAGAACTGAGGGCAGTAAGGGGGCGAGGGGAGGAAATCCCCTGGGGAGCAGCCCTCTTTCCACAGCACAACCCAACACCAGAGCTAGAAACCCCGCCACTCAAGTCCACAGCTGGAAGGGGAACAAAGTCATGCTGAGATCCCCTGGGAAAAGCCATCCCCATGGGGATCCCCCCCCTGCAGCACCCCCCCAGCCACAACAAGCGGCACCCATGGGGGCTAACACCAGACTGTCAAGCCATTCCACAGCACAGACCGAGTGCATCCCGCTGGCAGATGTGCCCACCCCTGAGGGATTAAAGCCCCCAGCGACATCAGAGAGATGCCAGCACCGTCCTACATCCCGTGCGCCATCCCTCATCCTGGCGGGAGGGGGTCCTTGAGGCACCGCCCCGAGCATCCCTCGGCCTGCCGCTTCCCCGTGCCGGGCGGCGTGCAAGCTGGAGGCCACCTTCAAAGTGTTGTGGGGCGGATTAGCTGGATTAGGGAGGCAGTGAAAGGACCCATGCTGCTCCGGAGGAAGTCTCGCCCAGGGCACGCTGAAAGAGCCATTTTTACCTGTCCCGGCCGCTACCACCGGCCTCGCCAAAAGCCTCGCGGCCCCATCCTGTCAAAACACGTCCTCCCGGCCCCATTCACCCCATGGCGCAGGGCCGGACCCAAGGAAAGGGGGGCGGGGGTAGGTGGGTGGCAGATGGGTGTCCCCAGCAGCACCGAGGGATGAACGAGGGCTCGCTGCTGCCCCAGCGCCTCCGACCAAACCTGGCTGCAAAGGGGCTCCCACTGCCCGGCTAAGTCAAGAGGGGTGGCAGAAGAGGGGGATGCCTTCAAAAAAAGCCAGCAGCGGAGGGGCTGAAAGGGCCCGTTTGGGGCCAGCTCTCCAGCCGTCGGCCCCGGCCAAACCCTTTTGTTTAACAGCAAAGCTAAATTAATGTCTTTATTACCCCAAATCGCAGGGCGGCGGTTCCCAGCGCGGGGAGGGGGGCAGCCGGGAGCTCGCACCGCCCCGGCCGGCACCGAGGGGACAGCACGACCCCCGAAAAAGAGGAGGGAAAAAAAAAAAAAAAAAAAAAAAAAAAGGGGGAGAGGGGATTCAGTTGGGAACTATTCACCGCTAAGACTCCTGTCAGCATTGACATAAATTTCCACTGGTGTTGGCATTTAGGCATTTGCCATTTCCATATGTATAGGGCTGCCTGTACTAATTATGCTAATCACCCCCTCTGTTGGCTGCTGTGAAAAATGGCCACATTAGGCACTCCACTGCTTGCTAATGTCACTTAATGTGTGGTTGAAACATACATTCATCCCCCTCTGAATGGTGAAATTTTTCCACATTGCTGGCTTCATTCAGGCAAGAAATGAATTTTTTGAACTCAGACCACTTTTCCAGGCCCGAGGGAGAGGCAGATAATAAAACCCTCTTCCCGGGCCCTGGCGCTGCCCCCTCCCAGCCACCAAATAACATTTAAAACGCAAAAAAAATTCCCCTCCCTACGTCCATGGATATGTCTAAGTTTAATAATAATAAAAAAACCCAAGCCAACAACAACAACAACAAAAAAGCACAACAAAACCCCCCCCACTTTCTAGGAAATAAAAAAAATATATAAGTTGAAAAGCAAAGCAAAATGGATAGGGGCAGATAAGCCACAGCCATCTGTAAAGAGTCTCCCAGTCTCTTTGGGTTAATTAGCAAAATTTTCCAGCCCGAAAAGCTGACCAAACTGTCAAGGAAGGGAAAAGGAAAAGCAAGAGGTTTCGTGCTCGCCTCCCAAAGATAAATAAAGGCAAACTGCCTCTGCCCCATCTCCAGGCAGGTGGGGGGCTGCTGGGTAAGCCCCCCCAAGAAAAAAGGGACCTTTCAGAGCCAGCTGGGGCTGCAAGGGAGAAGGTGCTTTGGAGCAGAGGGCAGAACCAGGCAGGCAGGTTTGGGGGACAACAGGGACCTCGTCACTCCATGGCAGCAACACTCCAGCTGCCCCTCGCTCCTCTGAGCCCCAAGGATGGGGGCAGAGGGTCCCCAAGGACACCCCCACCCTGCAAACAGAGAGAACTGCAGGGTCCCAAAAAATTCCTGCGAGGCCAGGCAGGAGAGTCCCCAGGGAAGCGCTGGGCACCCCAGGCTGCCCCTTCCCTCCTCGTGGGGCAATACCTGTGTCACCACACCCCGGGAGGAGCGGGGACCCTGTCCCCACGGGACGCCTGTCTAGGGATGGAGTGGGGACGTGGCAGCGCGGGAGCCGCCCCTCAGAGGCAAGGCTGGCTCCGGCCAGATTCCGGCGGGTGTCTCGCTGCCCCGGCCGCAGAGAGAAGCTGCCATCAGAGCCCCCCGTGCTGCCGGCGCCAGCCCCACGCCCTGGTTTCACCCGCTCCTTTCTCAGCCCCTGCACCGACGTCTCGCCCCACAAAATCCACCCGCCAGCATCAACGAGACCACCCACCTCTCCCCGTGCCCACCCAGGAACGGCCGCAGCACCCCACTCCCCTCCACGGCTGCTGCCCCACATCCTGCCACAGATCCCACCACGCACAGCGGGGACAGGGGCTGGGAAAAAGGGCCCCATGGGCAGTCTCCCCAGGGCAGAGGGAGGGCGGTGAGGGCATTCAATCCCCATCCTTGGCTTTCCCATCTTGGAAGCCCTTCTGTCTTCAAAGTTGGAGCCAGCCAGGGTCTCCTCTGCCACTTGCACCTGCAGTATGGGGAGCCCCAGGCTGCACCCCAGCTCTGCCCCTGTGCCGAGTCCTGTTGCAGTGGTCAAGGAAGGACAAAAGCTATTGCCAAAGGAGTTGGGGTGTCTCAGCTTCATGCCCCAAGCTGGGAACAAGGCAGAAAATTCCCCTCACCCCTGTATCACGCATCCCCTTTCATCCCACTGGCACATTCGAGGGTGTCCCTGACCCCTCCAGGAAAGGGACAGGGTCTTCTCCGGGGAGACTCAGCAGCTCTTTGAGAGCGCGACGGCTGCGCAGGGCGCTTGGCTGTTCCGGTTAGGAATTAACCCGGCCTTCCTTTGAACCAGCCCTCGGCGCTATAAATCAGGCAGACCCATTCACCACCCAGGGCTCTGCCTGCCCGGAGCTCGCCGCCCCGGCCCCTCGGCCCTACAGACGCCCTGGGAGAGCCGGGAACAGCTGCCAGGTGTCTAGAGGTAACTCAACACTCGCTGCTAGCCAGGATTTCAAAGCCTCCAAGTGGCTAATTGCTTTGGAAGAGCCTAATTGAACATTTCCACAGTCGAGTCCAATTTATGGGGTGACACAGCCCTCCTTCCATCTCCCAAACAGGGATGTGGGTCAGGCATAACCCGAGGACACCACAACCCCCCCCAGCTAGCCCTAAGGACTGAGGACACCCCCTGAATTGGGATAGGGGACCCTACGTTTTCCCACGGTGGCCAGGGACACAGCCCAGGCTCAGGAGGACCCTTTGAGGGACCTGCTGTCAGTATGGCCCCAACGCTGACCCCAGTCATGGGGCCAAAGCAGGCTGCTCACTCTATTCCCCTGGGGGGTATATATGTGTGTGTGTATGTGTGTAAATGATGGATGGACATGGAAGAACACGCAGCAGCATGGTGCCCCCATGGGAAGCAGCTCCCTTCCCACCAGGTCCCCAGCACCCAGCGGGCTGAGCTCAGCCTGTGGCTGGGACAGCCCAGCATGGGGTCACGCTCCACTCCTGTGGGGTTGCGACCATCACCCAGATGAGGTGGTTTGGGTTGGAGCATCACCAACCCACATCCCTCAGCCTGGCTAGGCAGAGGCAGGTGATCAGGTACAGACCAGCTTCAGGGGGACATCAGAGGCTTCCCAGAACCCTCATCCACCCTGCCTCTGAGCTGAGACCTACTGGTCTAGGACAATGGGGCTTGGACTCCCTGCAGACATGCTCTGCCCTTTAGACACCCCATGGTGCTGCCTTGGGGCTGGGAAGGACCATGCTCCTGCACACATGGCCTCATGCATACCCAGAGAAGGCAGGAGCTGGGGTCCCCTGGCACCTTGGGGATCCCAAAGTTTTGGGGACAGCCTGATGGGGCACCAGGAGCAAGTGCTGCACTGCCTCGACCTGGCACGGCAGCACCAGGCTCATGGCAGAGGGACACCCACAGCAGCCACCCTGCCACACACCCGGGGACAGGAGAAAGCAGTGGCTGAGAAAATCCCAAAGCAGCTTCAAGTGCTCAGGATCCAACCACACAGTCTGGGAAAGTGGGTCCTGATCCCCAGGGGAAGCGCAGGCCCTCCTGCCCTGCAGTAATGCACAACCCGACACCAGCAGGACAGGGTCCAGAGATCAGGGAGGGCTGGGTACACCCAAGCACACCGGAGGATGCTCTAACCTCACCAGAAAATGCAGAAGCAGAGGCCAGCAGAGAGGCAAGGACCCACAGATGGTTATGGGGAAGGGAGGCAGCCCCACAGCTGATACACGAGACTGAAAGAGCCACTGCAAACCTTCCTTACACATCCTGAGCCACACATGCCCATCAGGGACCCCACAGGACTAAAGCCACCCCAGACACATCATCCTTGGTGGTCACAGGTAGTGCCAATGCCTGAGGACAGCCTCCCCGAGCACGCTGGGGCCGTGCCACCCAGGAGCAAAGGCACAGAGGGGTCTGCCCCAAGTGCACACTTCTGGGGGAAGAGCCCTTCCAGGAGTGCCAAAGGGGACTCTGAGCAGCACCCCACAGAGCACTCCCAGCATCACACGCCATCCCCACCCCAGGTGCTACAGATCCAGAGCGGGGGGGGCTGTGTGCAGACCCCCACGAACCCATTGCCTGTGAAGGGGCAGGACAGCCCAGGTCAGCAGTGTTTCACTATGGGGTAAAAATAAATAAATAAATAGATAGATAGATAAATAAAAATCTAGCTCCTGACACCAAAGAAGATGCCTCAACCATGAAAAAGAAACAGCTCCTCAGAGAGGCCCCTGGCACCCACGTTACAGCCACACCAGTGTGGTGGAAAATTTCCCCCAACAGCAGCCGCAGTCCCTCCTGGTCACACTCCCACGAGCCAGGGGGCAGGGGGTGCAGAGCGTGCGTGCAAAAAAAATCCCAGGCTTCTGGGCACTTCCAGTGGTCCCCAGGCTTGGCCCCTTCCCCATCCCGCTCTCCACTCCGATGCGCCACAAGTCGCAACCCCCCCCCAACGGGAAGAACCACAGCCACTTCCACTGGCTCCGGCCGCGGTTGCACGAAACGCTGACTCCTTGCAACCCCAAAAGCACAATAAAAACCCCACGGAGCCGGAGACACGACCCGGAGCAAGGGAAGCATGAAGGGAGCATGTCCCTCCTCCAGCAGCCACCGCTCGGGCGCCGGCCGGGCCGGGAGGTATCACTGGATTTCTCTGCTACGTGTTGCAGAGGAAAGGGGTGATGGAGACAAGATCTGGGGGGGACAAACACCCCTCAGGAGTGGGGAGCAGGTGGGAGAGCCAGGCATTCCTGGGCAGGGGTGTGTGCGTGCATCTGTGTGAGAGCAGCGAGGGAACGCAGAGGCTCCTTTTTTTTTTTTTTTTTTTTTAATTTAAAAAAAAAAAAAAAAAAAAAAAAAGGGGGTGGGAGAGCAAAGTTGCTTCTATTGTTGAACCAAATCCAAGAGTAGCTGAGGACCACACAGGGAGCGGGGCGTGGGGGAGGAGGCAGCGCTCCCGCACAAAGATGGCTGACACCCCTCCGCTGAGCAACATCTGCCCCTGCACAGCACCCCGCCGGGGACCCCAGGCTGGGAGACCCCCCCCCAGCCAGGGCCGGGCAGGGAGGGGGAGGCGCGATGCGGGGTGCTGCCCCCCCGGGACCCCCAAAGGAGAAGGGAAGCGCAGGGAAAGCAAATCCCAGCACCGAGGAGCGGAGCTGCAGGGAGAAGGGGGGGGAGGAAAAAAAAAAAAGAAAAAAAGAAAAAAAAAAAAAAGTCCACGCTGGAGTTTATTAATAACAAAGGAGGGGGATCAGCCGCTTCCACTCGGAAACGGGGATTTGCTCTTGCCTGACCCTGCCCGCTCCGCCGTCCCCGCGGGGCAGGGGGTCCTGAGCCGGGACCCGCAGCTCCGCGGCGCCGGCTCTGCCCCGGTACGGGGCTGCGGCCGCCCCCGGGGGCTCTTCCCGCGGGAAGGGGGTGCCCACGCGTGGGGGGGACAGGCGCGCGCTCAGCCGGCGCCGAACACCATCCCCGCCGCACGTGTCCGCTCGCGCGGGGACGCGACCGCAGATTCGCGCGGGGAATCCCCGCCAGGACACGAGTGGGGTTGGGGGGGGGGGGGGGGGGGGGAAGGGGGAAATGTCCCTTCGCAACTCGGCACAACGCACCCACGCAAGACGCAACCCGAGTAGAAGGAACCTCCGCTCGCGGGCATCCACGGCCCCGTCCCCCCGCGGTCCCGCACGCAGGAATCCCGACGGCGTCCTCCTCTTCCTCCCGCCCCGCTCCCGCGCTGTCACCTGCCTCCGGGCCGGCCTCGCACCTCCGCGCCCCACGGGGGAGCGTGTGTGTGTGTGTGTGTGTGGCGGGGTGATGCGTGGGGGAACACAAAAGCCGCGGCCGGGCGCGGGACCGTTCCCACGGGCGGCTGAGCCCTTGGGGCCGCGCTTACCTTCCACCCAGAGGTGCTCGATGTCGGTCTCGATGGAGGCCACCCGCAGCCCCACGGCCAGCGCCCCGAACACCAGCAGCCCCACGAAGAGCACTTTCCCGCAGTGCCGCTGGATCCGGCAGCCCAGGGCGAAGAGCAGCGCCTGAAAGCGGGCCCGCAGCCACAGCGGGGCCCTTTGGCCCACGGCCCTGCCCTGGGGAGAGGGCGAGGATCAGGCTGGGAGCGGACACGGGGAGCCCCTACCCGGGGGGGGGGGAAGATCCCGCAACGGGATGCCCGCGGCGGCCACGCTCTGTGGGCTGCGGAGCGCGGCCGGGACCCCTCCGCCACTCGCGATGCTGGGGGTCTCCAGCCGGGGAGAGAGCGTGGGACGCTGGGGTACCCCCCCCCCCCCCCCAACCACCCCCCAGCGCTCCCCGCGGGAGCGGGCGATGTCCGCGCTCCCCCCCCCCCCCCCCCCCGTTACCTCGGGCAGCGGCTTGCGGCGGGCGGCGCGGAGCGGCGGCGCGGAGCGGGGGGGCTCGGCCGGCATGGCGGGGGCGAGTGGCGAGGCTGGGTACCCCCCCCCCGTTATGTGGGGCCGAGCGCGGCGGCCCCCATGCGGGCGGCGGGGCCGGTGCCGGTGGCGGTGGCGGTGCCGGTGCCGGTGCCGGTGCCGGTGCGGAGGGCTGTGTTGCCGCCGGCCGCCCGCCGCGCCTCTAAAGGGGAGGCGGGGGCGGGGGGCGCCGGGGCCGCGCCGCCGCCGCCGCTCCCATTGGCCGCCGCCGCCACGGCAGCGCCCATCGCCGCTGCTAGGCAACGGCGCGCCCGCCGCCGGCGGCCACACACGGCGGCACCCCCCCCCCCCCCCCCCCCCCTCCTCCTCCTCCTCCTCCTCCTCCTCCTCCTCCTCCTCCTCCTCCTCCACACACACCCCCCCCCCCCCCTTCCCCTCCCCACGCTCCGCAACCGCCCGGCCCGGCCCTGCCGCGGGGGGGAGCGCGGCGGAGGGAGCGGCACCGGGAACGAGCGCCCTTCTTCCCACAGCTAAACCCGCCGCGCCAGGCAGCCCCCTGGAACTGCCCCCTCCCAAGGGCACCCCGAGGGCAGAGCGTTGCCCCTCTAGCCTCTCCCCCAGGACGGGCATCGCGCCGTAGCTACCCTCCTTGGTTCAAGCGTTCTCCTGCATCACCTCCTCCTCCCCCCCTCCGCCCCACTGCTGGGCAGAGCCCCCAAAGCCACCCCAAGGGCCGGGTATCCCCTCCAAGGCTGGACGTCTTCCCATAAACACTTCCCAAGGGATAGGCAGCCTTCCTAAGGGCTGGATATCCCACTATGTTCGCCCCCCAAGGGCTGGGCAGCCCCCCCCTCATAGCCATCCCAAAGGATGGGCATCCCCCTCCCAGAGCGCATCTCCCCTACAGCCACCCCAAGGGATAGGCATCCCCCCTCCAAGGGCCGACTATCCTCCCCCAAAGAGCCAGGTATCCCCCTTGATGCCTTTTCCTCAGAACAAACCACCCTCGCCCGCTCCGAAACCAGGGTGTCCTCCCACCCCCTGTCCTGATTGCCCTCCCCAAGGGTCAGATATTTCCCCAGGGCCATGGTGGGGGTCAGGGAGACACCCCACTCTTTCAGTGTGCCCACAAGTGCTATCCCATCCCCTGCTGTGAGGAGCCAGGCCCAACACCTCAGAGCTGGAGGCAGGGGGTCACAGAGCCCCATCCATGGGGCGGGGGGGCTGTCAAAAGGGCCAGGGGTAAATGCCACCAATAGTCTGAGGGGTCATTAGGATTATTTCTCTGCTCATCTTACACCCTTCTCAAGTCTTTATTGGACAGACTTGGTGCTGCTCCCACCAGGAACGGCACCCGAGGAGCAGCTGAGCATACCCGGGGGGGTCAGTAAACCCACATGGAGCCACACTCTCCCCACATGCATCCCCATCCCCGCTGCCCACCCTGGTCCCCTGGAGCAATGATGACGATGCTCATCCTGGTGTCTCCTTACTGCCCAAAAATGGGGGGAAACCCAAATGAATAAACTGCGTTCCTTGGGTGGCTGCTCTGCGCACCCCAGCCACGGCCCCGCCAGCCTGACCCCCTGTCGCCGAGCTCTCCTGGGCCTCAGTGGCACGTAAAGGGTTTCTCCCTCGTCCGGCGATAGGCCCGTAGCATCTGGCATGTCCCCAAATACAGAAGGGAAATGGCTATTCAGCACTTCTGCTGCCTGATTGCTATTAACAGCTCTACCATTCCTCTTCCTCAGTGGACCCGCACTACTGCTGGGCAGCTGCTGCTTTTTCTGAACTTAATTTTTAAAAACTAGGTTGTCCTCCTCCTCTCCAGCACCATCGCTTGTCCTGACCCACGTTCTCCATCCGCTTCCTATCTGTCACCATTGGTTCCCACCTGGGGCTCTCCCACTGGTGCCCTGCAGACAGGGAAATGGCATCAACGTCCTTGGAAAAGTCATGGGATGGGCAATGGAGACCCATTTGGTGTTTGCTGGGGCACGGGCCTGACCTGGGTTTACCCCATCCTGGGGTACCACGGATTTTCTCGGGACCCAGGCTCCTGGTGCTGCAGGATCGGCTTCCCTGACCCCATCGTGGCTCTGCCGCGCCGGCACTGGGCTCCTGTGCCACACCAGCACCACGCAGGACTGGCCGTGGCAGGATCACCCCTGGCACCTCTGTCCCACTGCCCACCCGCTGCCTCCGTGGTCCCCAGGGACCAGCTGCCCCCCCCCACACCCATGTGGCCTCTGGCACCATCACAGTGACCTGAGCCCTGAGCGAGAGGGCACAGGGCTCGGCAGGAGGGCAGCCAGTTTGGGGATGCCAAGCTTTGCAGGGGTGGGGTGACAACCCCGGTGACAAGGCCAGACCCTGAAACACCAACCAGAATTGAAAACCCAAGTGGAAAACGCCCATGGGCAGGATGGGGCTCAGCCCTGACACCAGACCGATGGGGTCCTGGACTGCTTGGGGTGTTTGGTGTCCCTGCAGGGCCCTCGTTTTCCCCAGAGCCACCCAGGGGGGGACTTGGAGCCCTCCTGGCCTTTGGGGAGTGGGATGGGGAGCAGGAGGTCGGCTCGTGCGCAGGGAGACTTCGCTTGCCGCTTCTTGCTGACCGGCTGTTTTATATCAAGGAGGGAGGGGGGATTTGCTGTTCTAGATGGTATTTTAATGGGCAGGCAGGCAGCTGGAGCCTGGGAGAAGCCTGCTTTACATTGTTTGGGGTTGTAACAAATAAATTCAATTAAAGGCAAATGGCTCCACGCAGCCCCCACCCTGCGCAGTGTCTCTGCGGCACCGGTGGCTGCGAGAGACACGGGTGCGAGGCGGGAGCCCGGGGCTTCTCTCCCACGCCAGGGCCACCCGGGGACCCTGCCCACCCTCGCCCCTCACCCCTCGCCCCCGCCGTGGGGAGATGCCGGGGTGAGCCGGCGGGATGCAGCGGGAGCTGGGGGGGGGCAGGACACTGCACCCAGCGAGCGCCCGGAGAAGGGATGGCGTGGCGGGGGGAGGCCACCCTGTCCCCTGTCCTCGTACCGCGTGTCCCACCCCGTCGAGCAAAGGGGATGGGAAAATCCCCGCGGCCAGGAGCCACACCGCAGCGGGCACTCCCCGGGGACAGGCAGCCAGGGACAAAAGCCTCAGGCGGGCAGCAGCATCCTCCGGGCAGGGGCTGGGGTGTGGAGCTGGGCTTTGCACGGCTGCGATGCAGCCCCAGAGCCCTGCGGCCAGGGGGGAAAGAAGAGGGGACTTGGCAGGGACATGCCAGAGCCTCGGCACGCTGTAAACAGCCGCCGCCACAGCAGCAACTCCTCTGCCGGGAGCCAGAGCCGGGCGTTTGTTAGTTGGAAACCAGATGGTGCTCTCCCAAGCACCGGCACAGCCTGCCCGGTCGCGGCCCCGAGCCAGGCGCAGGCTCCCCAGGGACTTCAGGGTCGTGCAGCGCCCAGCGCCGGGTCCCTACTGGGGTGGCCGGAGAGTTGGGGATGCAGGGAGGTCCCTCTGGATGTATGGGTGGTGTCAGGGTGTCCCCTGCCCCGTTGCTTCCCCCAGCCAGCACCGGGTGTGTCCCAAGGGATGCTGTGTCCCAGAGGGATGCTGTGTCCCAAGGGACGGGGAAGGGAGGCAGCATCCACCAGAGGGGATTAGAGATGAGGCGTTAACTTCCCTTAAAATCCCTGAACATCTGTCTGCCACACCGTGCCTCAGTTTCCCTGCACCTCCCCAACAGCAGGAGGCTGAAGGGGCAGGGAGAGATGATGCTGGTCCCCAAGTCAGAGTCCACCTAGTCCCCCCCGATAGGGCTGAGATAGCAGGGGAGGGATAAAGCCCCATCTCCAAAGCCCGGGAAAGCACTGGGGAGGGAGCAGAGGGGTTCCTGCCACATCCCACCCTGGGCTGATTCTCTGTGGGATACAGCCCAGGGGACATGGCCAGTGGAATCCCCCATCCCAGCACAGTCAGCAGGACCTGGGGGTCCGGGCTCTTCCCCAGCCCCCGGCAATCCTGGGGGCAGGTGCACCGAGGGGGCACGGATAGATCCATCCCAGCCCCGGGATTTTGGGGGGGGTCTGCAGCAAGCAGACAAACAGACAGGGCTGGGGAGGGGCCTGGGGGGAGAACGGCATCCCCGGCAGCCGTGGGGGGGTCCCGTGGTGTTTACAGAGCTTAAAAACCGCCTAAGCCCCGCAAGGCCATGGCGCACAATAGCGTGTGGACGTGGTGACACCGGCCGTCCCCACACCACCTTGGAAGACAGAGGGCCCTGCCACCCACCGACAGCACCAGGATTAATTATGATAATGTAGTTCTTTCCCCCTTTGTCACCCTAATGAATGGGCCCCTTTAGGATTTTAAGGCCTTTGTTTGGTGCCTCTTTACTGCGGTATTGTAGGATGGGGACTAGCAGGTGGCAGGTCCCCAAACAGCCCCTTTTGTCTCCTTTGGGGGCTGTTTTGTGGTGGGGTTGGGGAGGGGGATGTGAGGATGCGGGGAGGAGGGGGGGGCTGCAAGGGGACTCCTGGACGGAACCATAGCGCTCGCCCCATCGCTGCAGGGCAGTGGTGCCCCACGCTGTGCACCATGGCATCGGGGACCGCTGGCCTCGGCCGTGCCCCGAGCCACCCGCACCCCGGCCCACTCGGTGGGCAGATGCCGGGAGCCACCGTCTGAGCCCCTGCCTTGATCTTTTACTGCCTGGGCAAATCAATTATCCGGCAGAAAAGTCCCTAAATCCCACCATAAAACCCGTTTAGCAGCCGCCGTGGCGCTCGCCGGGCTCTGGGCAAGCCTCGCCCGCTGCCGGCACGAAGCCGGGAGCGATTTGCTGCAGGCAGGGCAGGTAATTGCTGCTGGGGAAAGTCGGGCCACGGCCGCAGCTGCACAGCATCTCCCCACTCCTGGGAGGCGGATGGAGGCTTCCCGGGGGTTCTGGCTGCGCTCAGACCCTCCTGAGATCTCCACAACTCCCTACCCCTCTGCACCATTTGTATTCCCCGAGCACGGGAGCAGCTGGGGATGTGCCGGCGCTGGGGACGGTGCTGGGGACTGGGGCTGGACAGCTGAGGTGGCACAGAGGCACAGGGAGCTGGGGCAAGACAGGGCATGGAGGCAGCTGGATGGCGATGGGTGCCAGCGTGGGTCCGTGTGCCTCACGGCAGGGCTACTGGCCGTGCTCTGCAACGAGCCCCGTGCCACCACGGCGGTGATGACGGAGCATTGCTCCCTCCTGCGCAGCCACATAGGAGCATCTTTAACAGCGCAGGGACAATGCCAGCACAGGGACAACGCCAGCGCAGGGCTGAGGGACCTGGGGACGGTCGATGCCTCCCTGATTGCAGGTTAGGGTGGGAGATGCCTTCAGGAGCACTGGAGATGGGATGGTTCTGACTGGGGGCATCACCAGGTGCCGGGCACTGGGGATCCCTCTGCCCCATGGTACCTCCCCCACGGCACCAGGGACCCCAACTGCCCCGTCCCCTGGCTGTGCAGGGCAGAGGGGCTCCATGGGGAGGGGGCAGACCGTGTCTGGGCACTGCCGGGGGCTGCGAAGCGGTGAGCAGCGGGGTGGTAAAACGGTGACAAGTAATTGGTGTCCTGGCCAGTCCTTTCATGCCGACGCCGTTTTATGGGTGAGGAAATTGCTTGTGAGTCAGGAACACAGGAGACAAATTTAGGAAGTGCTCTCTGAATGTGCCGGGGTCAGGCGCCGAGGCCGAGTGCTTGAAACCTGGGTGGCCTCGGCGCTCGCCCCACGTCCCCCCCACCCCCCGGCTCCTCGGCATGGGAAAGCAGACCTTTTATCTTATCACTGCTCTTCCGCCGCCCTGGCCTCCCCCGCGCAGCCCCCTCCCAGCACAGCCGCTCGCGCCGCAGACACAATGCACGGTGGGGTCCAGCCCCACACTCGCAACCCTCCGGGAGTGCCCGGCACGGGGGGCTGCTCCCCCCCCACCTGCCAGGGGGCTTGGGGTCCCCTATATCTCCCCACAGCCCCTCGCTCCATAGCTGCAGGGCAGCCCCTGCAGCCAACAAGGCACCGTGGGGTGAGGGGATGCGGTGTCCCTCATCAGGGACCGGCACTGGCACGAGCTGCTGCAGCCCCGGGGACACGACGATGGGGAAACGGTGGTGCAAAGTTGTCGGTGTGCTGTGGGGTGAGCGGTGCCGGCGGCTGATCCCCGTCTCTGCTGGCGAAGGCACCAGGGCAGGCAGTCCCCCCATGCCACAGTGCTGCACCCCACGCCTCCTCCCTCTCCACCCCGGCCTTCCCCAGGTCCCCTCATGCGTCCCCCTGCACGCTGGGGAGCAGGTTCTCCCTTTTGTTCATTTGCTATGGTTTTAATTGGGAAGAAAGGCCGTGGCCCCATTAAAACGCACCCGAATGCAGCTGACGGCTACCTTGAGTGCGCAGCCCCCATCCCCGGCCGCCGCTGAGCGCACCGCATCGGGTGGTTTGGATGTATTTTTCTTGATTGCTGGCCAAGCACTCTCTCCTGCAAAGCAGCATGTTTCTCATTTTCTGTAGGTTTAACTCCAAATTAATTTGTAAGTGATCTAGGTTTCTTGTTCCCCAAAAGATACCTAATAGCAGGGGGGAGCTCCTGCCAACCGAAACGTCTCAGCGGGGTAAAGGAAAAGCAGGAAAAAGAAACCCAGGAACTGTGACCCCTGGTGGGTATTTAACAAGGTGTCAGGGCGAGGGATTTTCGGAGCCAGCTAAGTGGATGTGACACCAGCCCTGCGGGTCGGGACGGGGCGTGGGGATGCTCCTGCCGCGGCGGTGGTCTCATCCTGGCCTGGCCCTTGGGGGGAGTGGGAGCAGGGAGGGATGCTCAGCACCCCACTGCCTGCGCCGGGGGGTGCTGTTAGTCCTGGGGTGTGAGGAAAGAAAGGGGGGGGAACAGAAGATGCTTGGGGATGGGGTGAGCCATCCACAGCACGAGCTGCTGGAGATGCCTTCGCTGCGGGACCAAGGGACCATATTGGTGCCTGGCCAGGGCCACCAAAGCACTGGTGCCTGCAGGGAGGCAGGGGAGCCCCACAGGGTGGGGGTCCCCCAGGGCTGGTGGGCAGTGGGAGGGGGCCAAGGAGCCCGCCGGGCGCCCCTGCCGCATGGGAAGCGGGCACGGTTTAATTGGGCGGGCGGCCGCTCGGCGGGGCCGGCTGCTGGCAGGCGGACACAGGCTCTTTTGTCTCCGCTCTCGCTCCCGGCACCGGCTGGGGCTGGCAGGGCCCGGAGCGGTTCAGCCACCGAGAGCCGAGCTCGCCACCGGGGCAAGCAGCCAAACCCACCCCGGCTCCCCGGGCTGTCACAGGCCTTCGACTGCACGCGAGGAAGCGCCCAGGTGGCCGGTGAGGCTTCCCGGCTGATTAGGGGTTAGGAAACTTGCGGCAACCCCCGGCAAAAAGCCCTGCAGCCCTCCCCGTGCCCCCTTCTTGCCGGGAGGGCTAGCAGGAGCAGGCGGGACCCCTGCCTTCCCCCCCCGGCTGGGGCTCCCCAGGGCTCCCGGGGGGCTGGCTGCATGGCCAGGGTGCAGAGCAGCAGGGGTGTGAAAGCACCCGGGCTGTCACTCTCCAAGGTGGGATCACCAAGGAAGGATCAGCAGTGAGAGCAGCCGCCGCTTTTGGGTCCCAGCTCCTCTTGCATCCCCATCCTTCAGCTCTGCTCAGATCCCCTCTGCAGCAAGGCCAGAGTGCTGCGTATCCCCCCTTTCCCCCAGCACCCTCTGGGCATGGTGGCTCTCCAACCTCTTGGGTGAAATCTTTGAGGGTGGATGGTGGCAGGGTTGGTGCTGGCTGGAGAAGAAGGGGCTGATGTCCATCACGGGCATCCCTCTCCTGCCTGGTCTCCTGGGGGCAGCATGGTAAGGATCCCAGGAGCCTCCTTGCCCCAGCTTCCCTCACCACGAGGGGAACAGTGGCTATGAAGGTTGGAAAGGACACCGTGGTGGGAGCAGGGGCCGTCCCCAGGTGATGAGGGGGGGATGGCCTGGCCACCACCCAGTTCCTCCTCGCAGAGCAGCCCCAGCCCCTCACCCCTCGCGCCAGGGGAGCAGAGCTGGGTGCGTCAAAGCCAGCTGCGGATCAGTGGCAGCCGCAAGCAGAGCACAGCCAAATCCCTTTTTCCCGGCATCCGGCACCAACCACCCCCTTTGCAGAAAGGCCTGAGGTGGGGGGAGATGCCGCTGTTGCTCAGTGACCCTGCGAGGGCCCAGGTCCCGGCTCCTTCCCGGCACCGCTGGGGACGGCCGGGCGACGCGGCCGAGCGCTGCCGGCCCAGAGAGCAGGCACCATCACGGTGGTGAGGGACCTCTCACGGGCGGCGCAGCCTGGCCGGGTTTGACTCCCCAAATCTCCCAACCCATCACCGGGGGATTCCCGACTTTCCTTGCCTGGGAGCATGGCTGGATGCTTTGGGGAAATCCCAGTGCTAGAGTGAAAATCAGAAGGAAGGGACTGCGAGACCATTACCCACCGGCCGTCTCAAATGTGCCCGTCACCACTGCCGGCATTGCCGGGTGTTTGTTCCTCACTGTCCCTTCCAGCTCTCCCAGTGCTGGCCGGCAGCTGCGCCCCGGCCCTGGTGCAGGTGTTAGCACCAGGGATGGAAGCCCACGGTCCCGGGGGACGGCAGCCGTGCCTTCCCTGCCTGGGGCGACCCACATCCGCCGTGGGGTTAAACTCCCCAAGGGAAGGAGGGAGGAAGATAGGAAAAACAATCACAAGAATTTGTTTCATGCTGCCTGGATCCCTCCCTGCACGCAGCAGTGTTTTTGGACGGCCAATTTATAATCAGCAGTGTGGAATGTTGTAAATTAAATATTTTTAAACAACTTTGCTCTCTCTCTGGTTAAACATTTCAGAGATCGCTCTTTCTTGTCTGTCTCTTGCTGGGTGGTCCCTCCATTCGCCCGTACATCTTCCTCAAACACAATTAACCATTTAGATGTTGCACAAAGGAATAGCTTATGCATACAACACCAGTCGCTCGCTGCTCCGGCGCTGGGGGAGGGAGGCAAATAAGAAGGCAGCTTCTTTTATTTTCTACTAAAAACAAAAACAAGAAAATCCCTTTTTCCTTCCCAAACTATCCTATTTTTCCTTGAATTGTAAAGGCACCGCTCCAAGCTCATCAGCTGTCTTGGTGCTCGGTCCAGCAATCCCCTTGCGTCCCCCCTCCCCTGAAATTCAACATTAGCATTTTAAAAGCCTTAAACATACAAGTTTATTTAGACTCAAGCTCTCCCAAGCTCTTGCTTTCCATATTTATATACACACGTATTTTAACGTATATAAAATGTCTGTCTATAGGGCCTGGAAGGAAGTTCTCGTCTGCCGGCCCGTCTGGGAGGCACAGGCGCGGCTGTGGACCTTGGCTCCCGGGAGATGGAGTGAAAACCAACAGGATCCAGAAATCAGCCGCCCGCCTGAGAGCGAGCGAGCCTCCAGCAGACCGGCTGCTACAGAGGTGCTCGGGGGGGGGTTTGCTGGGTGCCCGATGACAGCAAGGGAACCTCCACGTCCCCAAATTAACCCTGCAGGTTGCACTGGGCGAAGGGCCCGTGCCCTGCGCTCCTCCCATGGCACTGGTGGGGCTGGGACAGGGCACGGTGGGCAGCCCATAATGCCAAGGGACCCAAGCTCCCGTTGCCTGCTGCCATCTTCAGTCCTTTAGAGGAGGGTGACCGAAGGGCACAGGCATGGCCGCGGGTGACAGGAGGGAGGCACAGCCAGCCACTGCGGTGTCCCGGCACCGGCGGCACCCGGGGAGCAGGTTACACCGCGCACTGTGTGACGTGCGGCTGTCACACCGCGGCCGCCGGCGCAGGCGATTCCCCTGCGAGACCCACCTGGGGCTTGATCTAACCCTGCCCCTAAACCGGACACCGCGGCAGGGACCAGAGCAGCCACTGGCCCTCGCTGCAGATTTGGGCCAGCGTGGAGGCAGCAAGGCACCTCCTGAAAACACCGGCGCTCCCCAGACCCGCTGGGTTTTATAAGGAAAAGTCCAGTCTCCTGGGACAAGAAGGTCCCACCAGCGAAGTCCAAAGGATGGTGAAAACCACTCTTTCCAGGCAGCCAGAGGAAGGAAAGTGAGGTGCAGAAGCCAGCAAGGAAGCCAGCAGGAGCAACGCTGCTCTGCACGATAGACCTTGGAGACCAGAGGCAGTAAAAGATTGGTGAGTCCTTGAGACGCCCAGCTCCAAGAGGTTCAGGAGAGTCCTACTGCTAGGGCTGCGCACACGGCGTCAACTGGATAGGTGACGGGGGAGCCAGACCTGCAGACCTGAGGCTGTACGACTGCTCAGTCTGGTGCTCCTCCCCCCTTGCTGCCCACGAGCTAAAACAAGTGTCCCAAAAATGAGATCAAAGTGCGGTGTGAAGAAGGTTTTGGGTACCTTTGACCACCACCAGGGTGGGAAGCCCAGTGTCCCTGGGAATGGGTGGCTGCTCACCTCCCCCTCACATGGCTCCGCTCCAGGGCTGCCAGGAAGATGGGAGTCATCCAGTTCGGTTTGATTGCAGAAGGGATGAGATGAGCTGCTGCTTCCTGAGAGATGGCAACAGTCACCTACAAAAGCAGACGTGAACGGCTGAGGGAAGAGAGCTCCCACGGCTCTGGGTATCTGTAACCGCTCAACAAACGCTTCTTCCAAATCTGTGTCTTGCAAACGGGCTTGGCTGCAAACATCCTGGGAAGGGCCTGGCTGCAGAGCTGCTGCAGGTGGTGCCCACCTCTCACAGGAGCCGGGGCAAGGGGGCAGAGCTTCAGGTGCCCCTGTCACGGTGTGCTAGGGGTGCAGGACCCACGGGATGAAGTACGGGCCAGGTGTGCGCCCACTGCCGCTGGGCTCTGCCCCCACGCCAGCCTGCTGCCCCCGTCACAGAAAAAAAAAAAAAAACCTTTTGGGTGCTGCTGGCAGGACACCGCTCAGGGAAACTGGGGAGGCAGAGGTGCTGCCGGCTGGGGACCTTGCTGGGCATCACAGCAAGCCTCTGCTTCACCGCGTGCGGATGCCGTGCACGACATGCCACTGCAAGAACCTTCTCACATCGCCCCCAGCTGTACGTCTGCCAAGGAAGCGTTCAGGACAAGCCTGTCCAGAAAGCGCCAGCATCTCCACAACTGGGAAGTCCCATCTTTTCAGAGAAACGCTGTCTGTAAAGCACCACCTTGGTGCTAACAGCACTGCGACGGGCACGGGGCTGTAACGCTCAGCTGCCTGGGTGTGACAGAGCAGCAACGCGGGGACACTCGCTTGTTATCCGAGAGGCGATCTGTTCCTCGAAGCTGGCGAGCAGCTCGTACTGGTAACACCTAGGACCAAACAGTCACATCCAAAATTACTTGGGAACAGAACTTCACTTCCTCGGTCGCCTCCCTAATTTTCTTCAAGACCGTAACGTTTATCACCCAGTTTGTAAAGTTGCCAGACTCAACCCATCATCTGCTCACCTGATGATGACAGCGGCCTGGACACCAGGTTAGATGGGGAAGGGTTAACCTCCCAGTGCCCGCCTTGGGATTCCTGAAGGCCCTATTATCCCGAATTATTTTTCATAATTACTGCCACACACGTAGACTACATCAAGAGTGAATCTTCACTTTGATAATTTGTGCTGTGAAATCTCACTTTGGGATCTACTTTTATCTCACACCAAACACCTGCAGGTCGTAAAAGGCAAAAAGGAAAACGCCTCAAATCCCGGCCAGGTTTTCAAGTGTCAGAGAACACTAAATTAATGCTAAATTCTAACCGACACAGCAAAGAGCCCCCCACCCTCTTCTTAAATTAGCTAAACAAAAGGACTGAGACGTTAACATATAATTAAGGTACAAGGAGGTAAAGCTGTAGCTGTTAAGTAAGGGGATGTGGACTTTTCAGAAGTTAAGATGTATCCTAAAAACGGAGAGGGAGGCAGCTTTGTCTTTAAGCAAAAGGACGGTGAGTCAAAGTCCCTGTGGACCTCTCTGGGCTTTGCCACAGCCTTCTGGTAAAACGCAAAGCCAGGTAATTACGCTCCACTCCGCTTCTGTTTCTACACACCCAAAATGGATGCCTCGCTCCTTTGCCGCACACGGAGACAAGAACTCTCTTTAATTAACCTTTGTAAAGCCTCTGCAATCCTTGGATGAAAAAGGTTTCGTACCTTAGGAACATGTTTGCGCACATACGCAAGGCAAAACCTCTAGCACAAAGCCGGAGCTGAACTGCAGCGAGTTTCTTCTTTCTGCAGCTTGTCAAAGGCCTTGAAGCTCATCCTCACCCGTACTTCCCGCTCCAATCTGGCCCTTTGGAGGAGGGATTTTGTTTATGAAACTCGAGCAACGTCTGGATTATAATCTCTCTCCTGTCAAATTAGCTAGGAAACGGTAATTTTCCTCAGGGGACACCGGTGCCCATGAAACACACATTTAAAATTTATCACTTCAGTTAATGAAATATCATCCCAGCCAGTTGCTGTAAGCACCTCTGGATGTCAAACTGCCAGGGGCAGATAAATGTCCCGTTGAATTCTACTAGATTCTAATAAACAGCTTTTAGGTAGGAACTTGTGTCCAATTTATAAATGTTAAAGAACAGCTTGTGTTTCAATCCCATCCAGGTGCTTTACAATCCTGGCAGAACCCCTGACCACAAGACTGTGCGTTTCACATTAGCGCGCTCGACTCATCGCACAGCCGTAGGTACAGTCATCCACAGATCGTCTAGATGTGGGGAGGGACCTCTTGTCTGGGATTAGGAACAGTGGACCGACAAGCAAAAGATCCACCGAAATAAGGCAGAGGGTGCTTATTACTGCTTACACCCCACTTCCCCTCCACACTCCCCCATCCCTCCATCCCTCTCACATTGCTCTTGGGCAGGATTTCAAAGCAACGGACCGAACTCAGCCCTGATGGAAATGGGTGCCAAACTCCTCAACTGCATTACAGAAGAGAAGAGGCACAGTTTAAGCACTCCTGTGCTATGGGGCAGCACCGTGAGAGAGAGAGAGGAGGAGGAGGAGGAGGAGGCTGGTGAAGCCGCCAGGCTGCACAGAGCAGCCCGCATCACCGCCGCGTTTCGCCGCCCGCCTGCTGCGTTGATGAGATGCACAAGCAGCATCCCGAGCGGTTTCTCCCAGGCTCGGGGACGGTGGCGCAGGACGGCAGGGCCGCGGTTTACATCGCAGGGAGGGCGGCTAAGTCATTCTTTGGAGTGGGCACAGTCTGTGTGGTCCCCGCTCTCCCTTCTGCTGGAAAAGTACAGTGCGTTCGCCGGGCGCGCAGGGACCGAGATTACCCGGCACAAACCCGCGTGCATCCCAATGAGGGGGGAGGGGCTGACGGACACACCGCTCTGTAAATACTTCTTTATTAAGACATAAATATAAAGCTGAACAGGAAAGGAGCAATGACAGAGTAAACCGTGCCAGTACAGCTCTGTACGGATGATCCTGCGACGCTTGAACATCTGGTTCTGCTGCTGGCTTCCATAAAATCATCTTTTAAAACCTACTCGGGTTATATCTCCATCAGCTGTTCGGTGCCCACAATGACTTCATTAACATGTTTGGCTGAAAAGAGAGAGGGAGGAAAAGAAGAGGAATTGAGTTTTGCAGCAGTGCTTCAGACCTTGCATTTTTCAAATCTGCAACTTTAAAACAAATGAGAAAAGCAGATTCTGGGGAACTCGAACACAGACTCGCTGCCTTTCTTTGGACTCCAGAGTCTCTCTGACAGTATCCCACACACATGGTAAAAGCCTAAACAACTGACTAAACATCAGGAGGGTTCTCTAATGAGAGTTTTCACATGTACGTGTCACTACTAAACAAGAGAGGCCCGACGGAAGTCACAGCTGCTGCTGACAGGTGTACACCTGGGTCGAGGCAAAGAACCACTGACATCCAATATGGAGATCTGACATAAAATTTAAGACCCTGGCCCTAAAGAGCGCTGTGTGCCCTCAAACATAGAGGTTGGGGATGAGAGGGGCTGCTCAGCATCAGGGGGGCCATCACCGAGGCAGTGTGAGATCCTCTCAGCAATCCCAAATCAAACCTGGAGGCCTAAAAAAAAGGGCACTTTTTTTTCTTTTTTTTTTTTTTTTTCCAATTTAAACCTGACTTCTCCCTCCTGGATTGAGCTCTGGATGGAGCCTCTCCAAAAGTAACTGTGTGAAGCAATGTCTCTGAGCACAGTTATCATCTCTGAGGGTAACAGTGGACAGCCCTCCTCAGACTCCTGTGGAGCAAATTCGTGGAGGGGCAATTTCTACAAGGTCACTCCTTTGCCTGTTCCCAGGAGTTCTGCACAGCCCCAGTGGACACATTAACGTGCCAGTCCCTGCCCCAGCACTGTTAATGCACTGTACTGAAAGAGCCTTCCCTTTAAAATGCAAAAGCAGCTTGTCAGGGAAGGACTGCAAATAAGGGATCTAAAGCCAAAATAATAAAAACATGCAACTGAAAGCCCAGTGCCTAAAAATCTCCAGCATGTGGCCTCAGAGCGTGACACAAAGCTGGTGTGCTCGAAGTGGGTGTCCTCAGGGTACCGTGGGGGTAGGCGATGAATCTGAATTGCTCTCTGGGAGCTGGACATCTATTCGGGTGGAGCTCAGGTGGTTTGACCCATGCCCCCGGGCTCTCTACCTCCCCTTCTGCACACCGGGAGTAACAACTGGCTCTGGAGCCTGAGACAAAGCATCAAGGCCCGTGGGGTACACTGGTGGAGGCTGTGGCATCTCCCACACCTTACGCAGCAGAGGGGGTGGATAGCCAGGGATGATGGAAATAATGAGTCCCGTTTTATTTACCCATCTAAAACTCCTCCCCTCAGGGGAGTGGATTTTGCAAGACTGCTGCAAAACAACAAATATGCCACCTTTGGCTAAATGAAGAAATTCATGGCGATTCCCAAACTGGCCGGGCCGACACGATGCTTCTCTTGGTTTAAAATTCAAGACATTACCTTTGCACCATGCAAACCATTCCTCCAGGAAAGGTTTGATCAAAAACTGCTCTATAAACTTCAAGGAGTTTTTGACTGTGGCAAGATAATTTCCCCCTACAACCCCAACCCCACAATCATACGGATCCTGCTGCCTCCTCAGCCTGGGGGACAGAGTTGGGATAGCCACAGGACCGCCCTTCAGAGACCCTTCGTGAAGGCAAAATAAGGAGATCAAGGAGCTGCTTCTCGCCTTCAGCATCAGATCAAGTCATTTGGTTCTTTGCTCAGGGTATTTAGTGACAACTGATGATTAATGCTGGAGTCTCGTGCTAACACCCTGGAGCTCGAAGCTGGAACGAGGAGCCCAATCTCCAGCACTTTGGGCAGGACAAGCAGAGGTGGATGCAGTGCTCAGGAAAATGAGGGACTGACTGTACAAATGCCAGGTGCAAGTGTGATGTAGGTAGCACCACACAACCTCTCCAGCACAACTCTGCCAATAGCCCCAAGTCCAGCCCTCAGCGCCTCTCTCCTCCCGTCCTGGACCCCACACAGCTTTGCCAAGGTACCTCAAATCCAACCTGCAGCACTTCTTGCTATAACATTCCTCACCCCCAACAACTTTCCCAATATATCTCAAACAGGCCCTGTAGCAACTCCTGTGACTCCATTCCTGAACCTCCTCCAAGCAGACTACCTATCATGTTGATTTCTATGATGTGAATAAGACCCTGGCTACCATCCAGTGAGAGTAATTACGTTATGCCTCTGCAGATTAAACATGCCTTCATCTAGGCCTATAAAGAGCCATGTCAATTCCTGGTTCTATATATAGGTTATCTGTAGCAATACTTTTTAATAAGGAACTTCTTGCTTCATTTCAGATAGCATCCTGCACTGTCCTAAACGTGCAGAGCTGGGATGGGTCCTGTCACATACTTTGTTGCAGAGGTCGTACCAACTATTTGTTTTGCACTGACACGCTTGTAGCTGCCTTATGATATCTTGCATTTTACACCTGATGAGTTCAAAATGCTTTCTGACAGCAGGCAAACAAGAGCCTTCCCATTTTACAGATGGGGAAATGGAGGCAGCAGTGAGTTTAGGGAGTTTAAGTAGCCAAAGCCACACGGGAAATCAGAGCGCGCGTTCCCTCATCTCCCACCCCTCTGCCTGTTTCATCTCTTCCTTGATCCATGTGGCCCGGATTCGCCAAAGCAGACACAGCCTGACCCGTATGTCATTGCTACTTCAGAGACTCACATGAAATCACCAAACTCATTTCTCTTTGTATAGGCTAAAAGAAAACACATGAATGTGCCTGCTTCAAATCCACCAGAAAGTTTTTAAGGATAAAGGGAATGGTTTTGCTAGAAACAAAGCCCAATTCCGCACCCTGAGGGGATGCGATAGGCAGATAAGGATTCACCCTGCTTCCCTCTTCCCTTCCCAAAGCCCTCCTTGCAGAGGGAAGGGAATTCAGACTTCGCTGTGTGTGCCAGAGAGCCGAGCTGTGGATAGCGTTTCATTATCAGTAGTGGCTGCCAGTTGCCAGTGGCTCTGGCTGGTACCAGCAAGCTCAGTTCATGCAGAAACTCTGCCTGAAACTCTGGGGGAGGAGGGAGAAGTACCTCACGTGCTTAGCTGTTCAGCTCCCTTCTCCTTCCCCAGCTCTCCATTAGGGATTTCTTACCAGGCCGCCTTTTATCTGACACTGGCAGGGTTACAGATGCATTCAGCCCACAGAGAAAGAAGAGGGATTAGAGAAAGGACTTTCAGAAAGCCTCAGAGTTGGACTCTGCAACCTTAAATCATGTTCAACTAGATCTTCTCAGATTGGGAGCATCTGGTGCTAAGCAAATCCAGAGCTGATCAACACATTCAACCTCCTGATTAGCACTTTGCTTCAATTTGCTGACGCAGCCCAGCCTGAAGTCAGCCCGGGTGCTTGAACCTAGTGTCCACGGAGATTTTAGTGAGTCTAAATCAAAAGCCTGTCACTTGTTATATATGCGTTTCTGCTTTGGAAGACATTTGTTTACACATACTGTACACTAGCCCCTTAAAAACATACGCAGAAGGCAAGGAGAGCTGGAGAGCTGGGGAGCAGCGCAGCTTTTGGTGCTTGGCTAAAAACAAATTGTAATGCAAATAAACAGAGGGGCGGAAATGACTGTGCAGCCCAGCGCAAACCCCACCAGCAGGCCGGGGGCCGGGGACCCAGCGCTCCCCAGCCTTCCTGGCAGGTTCCTGCCAAGCTGCTCACAGAAAGGGGATGCCGGAGCATTCCTTTAAAAGCCATGTGAAAGCATCTCCTTGTTGTTTGCTCAATTAGCCCCAGACAGATTGCTGCTGCTGCTGCTGGTGGCAACGCTGGGTTGTAAAGGAGGAGGGGAAGGAGGGGAAAGGGAGGAAAAAAAAAAAAAAAAAAAAAAAAAAAGAGAGAGGAAAAAAAAAGGGTTAGGGCCTAGTCCCAGGACCACCACGAAGTTCCAGCCCTCAGGGGCTCCAGAAAACGTTCAGTTTACTCACTCAATTACATACACTGTTTTATAAACCCTTTAAAATAAAATAGAAAACAGTCCCTGGCACAGAATTACTGCTCTATTATACAGCAGTGATGAAAGCCACTGCTGTGTATTTGCTCTCTTTAAAGCAAGAGATAGTTTAACTTAAAAAACTAGGCGGGGGGGAGGGGTAGCTGCAGAAACGCATGCACGAAAACACGCTGTGGGTGGTTCCTACCACATTCACCCAGGACAGAAAGGATCAGAGAGTGGGAGAGAAGAGCAACTTGTCTCTGCAGCGATGGTTGGCCCTGGAAAAGCAGCCAGGTTGGGGGGGGGGGGGGGGGGGGAATAGAGGAACTAAAGGGGCTTAAGGGGAAGGGAAGCAGCTGAAGCTTGACTTTGGGAGGCTGGAGGGTGTTTTAAATTACATGCAGAGATAAAGAAGGGAAGCAGGTGATGGGGACTGATTTGTTTGTGTTTACAGAGCAGTGGGGCTTTCCAGTCAAGGCCTGCTCTCTCCCCAGCCACACTTTACTGACACGATCATTGGAGATCGGGGGTGACCAGGCTGTGGCCCCGAAGGCCAGGAGTGTCTCACAGATTTCTCCCAAGCGCCACATCAGCCCCGCTGTGCAGCCGTCAGCCGAGCCCACGGGGAGCCCACGGGTCTCCGGGAGCGATGCTGCTCCCAGCTGCTCCCAGGGGTGGGATGTGCAACTCACGCCAGCGGCATTGGGAATGGGACTGACTCTGGCTTCAAGCAGATCAGTTCTGGCCCACAGCTGGGGTCTCCAGCCCACGGAACAGGCAGGCAAGAAAGATCTTGGTCCTGCCTTACACCCATCCCCAGCAACCACCAGTGCACAGTGCTGGTGCTCACCTGGTTCAGCTGAGGCTTATTAACCCCTTTGCCCTAAACCCCATGTGGGGAATAGGTGTCTCTTGGGAGTGTAAAGTAAAGGCACCACTGAATTCAGTGCCTGAAGAGAAATGAATTTACTGTGGGGGGAGTGAAGGAACTGGAAAGAAAGGTGTACGGGCAAGTGATCACTCAGGGTCTTAGGAGAAAGCTTAGTAAAGGGAAAAGGAGACCAAGAGCTGGGGATGTGCCTAAGATAGCAAGCTCCTTGGGGAGGGGGACACACCTGGACTCCTGCTATTTGGGCAGAGTCCTAGAACAATGTTTAGGGGTCTGAATCATACTGATCGGTGTGCTCCCATGGGTTATCACCACCTCACGGCAAATGCAAGTAGGGATCTCAGAAACATCAGTCTGAAAGACTCTGTCCACACCTCCTGCTCAGATGGCAGAGATGCCTGTTTGCCTGGACACTGCTGCCCGCTGCGCTGGATGCAAGTAGAGGTCCCTTTCCTTTCTCAGAATCCACTAGGGTATTCTTCCTGGCTCTTTCATGTGGCTGAGCTCTAGCAGAGCACAAGCGGTTATTTTCTCTGCATGGAGCATGTAAAAATATTTCCACAAGGTTACGAACTGCTGCCTTATGGGTAGACTTCACAATCAACATGCTGCGAATGTGGCAGTTCGTTTAACCCGCTCACTCAGGAAGCCTGAACTTCCCCAGCCAGGAACGACAGTGTGCACAAGTGTGACAGTCGCCAGCAGCAGAGGGGAGGACAAGGCAGTGCTGGATGGATATTCTAGGGAAGTTTTATGCCACTGCTAAGGCCAGAACTCATAAACCATTTTTATACAACTTGGAAAAGAGGATTATTAGGGTCAGCTAGAAATGCAGTCACTGCATAGTCACTGAAACAAAAAAGACAACTATTTAAGAGATGCCCATCTTAACTGCCAACAATCTGTGTCACAGATGCTCAGTAGTTAAACTACTTTAGGAAGCAAATCTTATGGGCCTCTCAGTTTTTCTATAAATTTACACCATTCCTACATCATCTCCAGCTCATCTTGCACCTCAGTGCATAATATACATGTGTGCGCTGTTTAGCCTGTGTCTGTTCTTCACGAGCCTTCAAAACTCCCATCTGCACTGCTGCATGCTTTCTGATCCTGACCTTGTGTCATGCTAAGCATTTTCAGTTCCTGAAGACTTCACCAGGAGGTACTCAGCATCTTGCAAGAGCAGATGCTCGCCCCTACTTGAATGCAGTAGGGCCATCAAGGCCCCTACTTGAATGCAGTAGGAGAGCATCAGAAAGTCCCTCAGTTCCTTCCTGTCCTTATCCTGCTAAATCTTGGCTGGGATGAAGCATCCTCACAAGCAGTCACCCATTCATATGTGGAGGCTTCACAAACTGTACCTGCCTTCAGAGGATGACACTGGAGAAAAATGTGCTTTTTGGCCCTCATTAAAATAAAACAATCTTACTCTGTTTCATTGAGAAGTCCTAGGACTCCAAGCTTGGAACAGGACTTGGAAAATGATCGGAAACGGGAGCCAGTCCTTACTGGATATGTGCCTTTTTCTGTTCTTGTGAGAAACCACACAGTTCTGGCTATGTGATAAGCCTCTGGAAAGAAAATCTCAGTTTGCACATGTTCTCAGGAGGGCAGCTAAAAGTTCCAGGGACTCTGCAGTGAGCACTCCCGACCATGGAAGCAGGGCTTCCCCGGGCTTGTATCCCTGCTCTGTGGACCACTGCAGCACTCTGCACAGAACCACTTCCCTCCTGTGCTCAGAATGATCCTGCCCAGGCATGACGGCGGTACGGAAAGGGATGCAGTCTGACTCAAGGCAGTCAGGGGGTGAGTGCCAGATGGGAAACGGAGCACGGGGCTGTTAGGCAAGGGGACTGGAAACAGCAGCTAGCTACAGTCAGACCAGAGGAGGAATCAGGTGGGTGTCTGGGAATAACCAAGTAAGAAAGAAAAAAGAATCTTCATGGGAGAAGGATTAGAGGAAAAACCAAAGAGAATGATAGGAATGGGATGAGTCTGGTCTTGGGACAAAGCCACAGCAGGGACTTGTGGAGTGCGAGTCAGGATCAGGCAGGATACAGGTGATATAGCTGGGGCCCAATGGCTGATGCTGGGGCCCGGAGCAGTAAAGCCTACAGCAACTACAGCCTTCTCCTCCCAGCATCAGGAGTGGATCTCAGGGCTGGTGACACACATGGGCACCCGTGAAACCTCCTGGCAAAGAGTTTCTCTTGTCCCACTGCAGATCCAGCTCCCCTTAAGGAAGATGATCCACTACTATCCGTTCCCATCAGCTGAAGCAGCAGAAAGCTGTACACTGGAGTTCAAGTTTCTGACACTGCTAATGATCCACGCGTGGGCCAACATTGTCCTATATAATAAAACTGTTTTTTCAGTGGACTGAAGCTTTCCTCCCAACACTTACAAAGAAAATGCTAAGGCTAAAATGTGAAGTCACATGCAACATGCAAGTTCAACGCTTAAGCTGGCCAGTCCAGATGAATGGGCAGATGATCAGAATCTCCCTGTCTCTCAGGTCTCTGTAAAATTGGAGGAAAACCCAACCATGTTTGTATCATAGAGGTGCAAATGAGGTTGCTAACAGCTGAGAAACATTAAGATGACAAATGTTGCAGGAAGGCCATAGAAAGGAAGGATCTTGTCTCTTGCATAGTGTACAGTAATTAAGATTTCAGACACAAACTGAAAAAAGACAGGAAAATGAGGAGTATGAAAATCCCCCACAGTCAGCACGCACTACTCATTCTGGGTTGTTGACTGTGTCAGGGTACCAAGGAAAATAAAAATAGATGGTGGCATAAAAACTGCGCAGGAACAAGCACAGTGAAGTCAGTCTACAGCCTGGTTACGGAGATAATGCTGCTACTAAGTATGTACCAGGATGCCAAGCTAAGATTGTATCAGCATCCTGGCTGCTGGTATTTTTCCCCTTTCTGAACATACGCTTTGTGGCAACACCACTGTTGTAATGCACTTTTTGGGTGTGCAATGACTCAAGCTGTCCCCAGATGACATTGGCTCCTTAACATTCAATGCACAGAAAACATTCCTGCCTCAGTGACAACAGAGATGACAGCAAGGGATATGGTGGTGAATTTTGTGTCAATTTTGCTAGTTCTATCTTATGTGTGTGTCTTTACCATCTCTGTTCTTGGTGTTGCTTTGAAGAAAGCTTAGGCCACTTTACTGTATATGCCTCTTCCTGGCTAACTTATACCAGATGTATAACATACTCCCTGCTGAATCTGGCCTAGAGACTCCTTTGGGAACTGAACTCGCTGACTGCAGGACTCATCTGACTCCCCGACTGGACCATCACCAGCACTCCCTCTCTCTAGTCCTACTTCAATTAACGCATGCTGCTTTTGAGCTCCTCTGTAAAAATAGGTTCATCAAAAAGGCTGGAGCATGATCCTAATAACTGTCTTTGAAACAGTGATTGAATGCTCTGTGCAATTAAGTTCTTTCAGAACTGCTGCCTCCCATTTCCTATCCCTTTAATAATTACCTCCTTTTTCTTAGGTACCAACATGTTTTTCAAACTGCTACCTGTGTGAGGTAGCTTTCACAAAGCCCATCTGTTAATTCTCTGCTAGCAAATTCCTTAAATTAAAGTATCAAAGAGGAAGGAAAGTGGATGCTTCCTAAGCATGGTAATAAAAGCAGTAGGAAGAGAATAGTATGGCTCTCAGGAGGCATGGCTTGCAAATCCAGAAGTTTAATAAAAATCCATAACTTGACTTTAAGAGGTACTTAAAAGTACCATCTCTGGCCAGTGCTGTGATAGGGCTGAAGTCAGTGCAGGACTGGGATGTCATTGCTGACAGTTACCTGTCCCCGCTATGTCTCTTAACTTTGTTTTCATGTTGAAAGTAATACGCTGCATCTGATCTACCCCAGTAACCAGTGTTGGAGTGTTCTCTCTATTTAGGTCAAGCCCATTATTAAGTGATGAGGTCTCCCACCACGTCCCCAGGGAGATTATCCCACAGCCTACCAGACCACATCATTAGGAAAACGTTCCAGATAGCCAACCTAAATTGTGTTTAATTCAATCCCATTACTCCCAGCTGTACCATTTGGACCACCCTAAATATGCCCGTATTCTTCTGCAGAAGGAAAAGGATGAGAGCTGGTTTGAGTTACGTTTGCCTATCATTTGTGGTAGCTGTTCTCCTGCCATCCTCCTTGCATGGGACTGGAGTTCATTTTATGAAAGGAGGTCAGTGCATCACTGGCTCAAAGAGCTCTTGTACCCTGAGCCATCTGGGCAGTGCGGCCAGGACTTGTATGGCAGGGCAGGGAGCACACAGCCAGTTCTGCAGCAAAGTCAACTGTGGGATTTGCTTGGGGCTGTGTAGGATGATTCAGGGATATTTCTACCTTTGATGAATCCTGGCTGATGCTTTGGAATAAGGGACTGCTGTATTTTTATTTTTTTAATGTTTCTGGGAAGGTGTATGCAGCTTTGCTGAGGAGGTTTCTAGCATGTAACTCCCAGACTAGGGTCAACAGCCAGCTGCTACTGCTTACGTCTGCTGAAGTGTGATCAGCTTGCAACAAAAGGTGGCTCCAACCCAAGAGAACTAGTTTTTTCCTAACCTGGCCATGGAGGCTCGAGTTTGAAGAAGGAAAAGTTACCAAGCAGAACAACACAGCCAAAGTCTTGATGAAAGGGGGAATATGGAAACAGACTTACAGGGCCACACCAAAAGCTTGGCACAAGATACAGGAAGTCTTGGGCAGGGGAAAGGAAGTCATGGCATACTTTCACAGCGAAAAAGAGAGGGCCCAGTTTACTACGGGACCAGCCAAGGTCAGAAAAGACATGCTGGGCTGGAAAGACTCCACAGTTCAGGAAATAAGTCATGAACTTCGCAGACAGATCCCAGACCACCGAGGAGAACCTGACCCCCAGACCAAAGAAATTCCAGAATGGTTAGGAAACTGAGGCAGGAAAATGAACTGAGGCTTTATTATTTTTTCTTGCTCAGCATAATGGTGTATTCATAATCTACCTGAATGTGTCTTTGCTAACATCAGTCATATGTTTCTGAACAGTTGAACTAGAGGGCCCACAGACTCATTAAGAAGTGGGTTTAAGCTTTGTAGAGGTGAGCTGTAGGTTTTACAAGAATAGACAAATGAACCACAGGTTGCAGCTCTGTTACTCTCCCTGCAAATACATCTACAGACCCTGAAAAATATTTAGACAAGGATGACAAAGACAATCAAGAAGAACGATTTCCATACTAAAATCAACCAGATTAGGATCTGTACCCTGGAAGAGACTACTGAAACAGATGTGAGTTGAGGTCAAAGGGTGACATTTCTGTTTGATATAATCTACTAAAGAAATAAAACGTATTCCCATTTCCTAGAATATTAGCTAAATCTACAATCCATCTCCTCATAGTTCATGCTGCAGGTTAACAACTAAATGCAACCTGATTCAGGTCTCATAGTGATTCATGCAGATGTGCAGATGTGGCACTTAGGAACATGGTTAGTGGTGGACTTGGCAGTGTTAGTTTTATGGTTGGACTTGATGATCTTAAAGGTCTTTTCCAAACTAAATGATTCTATGTTTCTATGATTCTATGCTCAGGGGAGGACACAGATGGAGCATCATGAATAGTGCAAATCTTCAGTGGTAAAGGGGCAATGAACCCTACAAGGGCCACTGATTCAGACTGACGTGACAGGCGAAGCCATGAGTAGGCACAGACTCTGGCATACAGGGTCTGTGCCTACAGTGCACATAACACTTACTGGGTATTTCCTACAGTATCTGAGACTTGCAACTGCAAGTTCAATACTTTGTTTTCATGAGTCTTGTTTACTTTTAGTTTCAATTCAAAGGAAAATTTGTCATGTGCATAGCTGAACGCTATGTGCAAACCCTGCTCTGAATCAGGACACTTAGAGTTGTCAATCCACCCATAAAGACAAAGAGAGCAAACAAATTCTGATCTGACTAAATAACTTCACATGGAGCCTGCAAAGGAACTCACTTTTGTCCTCAGTCCACACCCTAGAGCAGGGATCTGCCAAACCCCAAGTATAAATATTCATTAAAAAGCCCTCTGCTTGGGATGCAGTCACCGAGACAGCCATTTCCTGCCCATTATCTCTTAGGGCAGGAAATCAACAGTTCCACTCAGGCGGTTACCACCGAGCCCTCGTCTTGCACACTGCCACTGGATGGCTTAACTTTGCCCAAATGAGGGCCACGTAGTTGTAACCTCTCTGAAGCCCCAAAACAGCATTTCATAGCAGTAAAGCAGATCTGAATGTCGCTGCCCTTGTATCTAGTACTGGGCAGAGAAGCTCCTAGTACGATATTCCACCTCGAGCTTTTGCCTGGAGCAAGGTGGGTGGGAGCACGCTGGGACAGTGGGCTGGTAGCATCTACAAAGAGAAGGATGTCTGTGTGATCAATAATTTTGAGTGCATCGCCCCTGACACTGACAAAGATGACTAGTCAAAATAACGGCTCCTTCTGCCGAGGACAACTTCAGGGTGATCTAATTGTGGTCTCTGGGAAAAGTCTCAGCACCCAATCTTGTTCTTTATAACAACAACAACAGAACTTTTCTGCCAACTTCAGAGGATCAAGTCCCTGAACTATTCTTATGCCAAGAAGCCGCACTTTCCATGAAAAACAAATCCTAATATTATAGGACACAACACTGTAGAACTGCCACTGTTTACTGGCACTTTATAAAGAAGCAGGAGTAAAATGTTGAGGAAATTCTGAAAATGATTACAAATGCACTGCAAATACAGCTTCTCTACTTACCTTTGGTTTCCAGCCTCTGATCGCTTCCAATCAAACAGTCTTTGATGTCTGCACCCTTCTCTATCACTGCGTTATGACAAATAACACTGCCCTGAAGACAGCACCTACAACATAAACACAAAGTAAAACAAGAAAATAATTTAAAATGACAGGTACAAAGCAAAGGTATCCACCAGGATATCTAATGAGCCTGTGACATGATCCTGTAAGTAGGTTCAGTGCTGCTCTTTTCTCAAAAACTCCACTATTCTTCTGATCCTCACACCCAGTTGCTGGAAAAACTGAAATGCCAGCTGTCAGAATGGGTTTGCAGAAAAGGGTTTCCAGTTTTACCTCCTGTTGGAGCAACTTTCCTCTACATTTCCTTGACAGAATAAATACAGTCAGAGGATTTCACAGACAGGACACTGGCCTGGGACTTAGGACCTGGATCAAGTCTTGTATTTTCCACAGACAGTCTGGGTAACTGTGGGGGTGGCTTCTCTGCTCAGCTCCCCAGTTAAAAAAGAGGAGCAGCAGCCCAGTTCTTCCCTGTGAATTATGCTAAGCAAGTTTCATATGTTCTAGCTTGCCAGGCACTAAGAAAGGGTGGTGAGAAGCTGCAGATCCATACCTCAGCTGGTTGAGCTTTGTTCATGTTACATTCAAGCACCCAAATGTGATTATGCTGCAGTACTAAACCAATGAAACCCACGCTGGACCTGCTCTACCTGCCTTGGATATCTTCACACTCACATAGCCTTTGACACCAAAGCCTGAAATGCTACATAGGATGGAACTTTAGCAAAGGTCACCTTCTTCCAAAATGTATTTGAATCTGTGACAACCAGCTTTGAAATCTGCTGATCTGATTGTCCAGATAGGAAGGAAATTCGGAGTCCAAGTGCTGGCTTTGTAACTCCTCTGCTGGGAGATGCTGAGTGAGTTACTGCATTGGTCTGAGCCCCTCCATGCAGTAAAATGGAAGTTGTGAATCTTTATTAGTATCTGTGATATGTCCTGGAATGCTGTTCACTTAGCATCACGAGTAGTGTTAAATGGTATTAAATGTAATTTCTTTCAAAGCTACAGAGTAAAAAGTAGCTATGATGCAAATTATTTGCTTCCTTATTTTCACATGTGCGAAGTTAGGCAGAGAACACTGAAGGACAGAAAATTTGAAGGCACCCAGCTAAGAAGTGTCTAAAAATACTAACGTACATCAAAACCAGCTGACTGGGAGGAAGGCATAAAAAAGATACATAACCCTAGAGAGATGCAGATAATCTGCCCCCCCATATTAATCATACTGGGAACCATGGTATTTCATACCTTCTCCCCAGTATTTCTGCTAATATCAATTACAACAATTGTGGATATTCTTGCTATTCTTGGTCAAAGAGCTGATCTCTGTCTGACACTTTGGGCTTCAGTGACTTTCTGTATGGCAAGTTCCACAGTTTAATGACCTGCAGCCATTCCCCACCTTGGTCGCAGGCATCACCACTACACATTGCACTGGTGAAACACCACTGCACAGCACCATCAGGCTGGCTCGTGGACAGAATTGTTACCCTGGAGTCTGAGCTAACAGCATAGAAGGGTTTTGATATCAGGTCCAAGCCCTGAGCCTCAATTCTGTATTGAACGGAGAGCTAAGCTGGCTGTGGTCCTCAGGAGAAGAGAGAAACATCAGTCGTCACTTCAGATCACCGATCCTAAAATTAATTCTTAGTATTTTGCTGCCCACACTAGATAATCACTATTATCTAGTATACAGAATTTGCCATTAAACATATTACAATTCTGTTGCTTGTGTGAGTCACAGCAGAAACCATCTGCCCCACAAAACCAGCACTAATCTGTAGGAGTAAAAGCAATAAAACTGGACCTCAGTCACAGTGGTTAGCAGTTACGACCCCCCTTGAACAGACTGTCCCCTCTGAACAATTATTCCTTTAACTCGCTTAAACTCCTCCTCTGACCTACAAGGAGGCAATATGAGCAATTATGCTACAAGTAACCAGCTCAGGTTGCCTTGGCAAGGTTTTTACTAACATGTTAATAAGATAAAAAGCGGCAAAGATACACAGCAGACCCCTGCCTGCCTTTGCTCTCACACTGTCACGATCTGCTTCCTTTCCAATAGCTTCATGTGCCCGCGCAGCAGCTCAGGCCATCGTCTTGCGCAACACTGATCGCTGAGAGCGAGAGCAGCTCTGCATTTGCAGCTGGGCAAGGGAATGAATCGGTGGAGGGAGGACTGCCCACCGCTGCCATCCCGACTTGGCTTGCAACAGGACTAGCAAAGGTGATGGGAGAGGTTGCTCTTTTCCCACTGAAATGGCTCCACTCCAAAATGCACACTCCAAAATACCTCCTCCTCCATTGCTTCGAGCCAGTCAGATGAGAGCCTTCCCCAGCAAACTTTTAGGTTCCCACCATCTATCACTTCTTGTGAGCATGAGAGCAGCCGTGAGTACACTACACCTCTCAGCATTATCCTCACACAGGAGGATATTCCCCAACAGGGAGGGGATTTAAGCTGTCGGTCTGGAGTTCAGGCTGGAGGATACTGGATGTGTGTTCAGAGCCTACTTGGGGATAGTTTTTCAACTCCCAGAGAAAGAATAGCATTGTAACCAAGAAACTACTGCTGACATTAACATCAAAGATAAGGGGGGTTCCTGCCAAACCATTTGTTGGAAGGGACAGGCCAGGGAACCGAGATGAACTTGTCTGTGCCAGGTGCTTGCAAACCAACCCTTCCTTGGTGCCAGGGTAAAACAAAACCCAAGAACTCCGCCACCCCAGGAATTTCTTAAAACTTATAAACCCAACCAACTGCAGAAGTTTTAAAACCATACTCAATACTCAGATTACCCCAATCACACAAACCAGCAGCGAATCCGGCTTTTATTGCTCAAGTGGAACAAAACTTCAAGAGATAAAAACACAATTTGTGGGTGTTCCCTTCACCCGCTGACAGATGTAACACAGCTATTTTGAAACCACTTGTAAATGCCTTTTAAAAAAAAAAAAAAAAAAAAAAGTATGTTATGAAGCCTGCCAAGAGAAGTATTTTGTGTGTTTATTTAATTTTTACTATTTTTTTAACTTGAAGAGTAAGGAATAAACTTTTATTCTCTTACAGGGTAAACATCACATCTCAGGGCACTCTGCTGTATTCTCGCTGGCTAAACAGCCACCGCAGTTCCTGCCTTGCTTAACAATTAGGTGCTATTAGTCCTCAAAGGTGCTCCGACAGCATCCAGCTTCATCAACACTGTTGTGTGCACGCATACGCGCACATTTGATGTACTGCTTTATAATGCAAACCATATTTTTTTTTTTTTTCCCAAAAATGTAGTATATTTTTAAACTTTTCAGCACGGTGAAAACGGATATCTTCTGACCTTAAAATCCAAAGAGCATGTTCAAACCCACAAGAGGAACTAATTTGGGGCATTTGATTTATGGCTGAAATTTCAATTTGAATTTGTTTTAAGTGTAATCACAAACTGAAAGTCTGGCAGCTGGGTGTTTTTCAGAAAATAAATAAAAATATTCAGTGTGTGTCTGCATTCTAGAGAGAGCATTTTACAAGCCCAGTCCTGTAGTGGGAACAGATGTAGCTAGGACATTAATTTGTTATACAGGTACAACGTGCGAATGGAAGCATATGAGAGAGAGTGTGCGTGTACGACTGTGCCTGTGCACGCGTGCATGCGTGTATGTTATGTGCCTGTATCCGAGAGACAGAGAGGCTGACTTTGGGGTGTTTTTTTTTGAAAGTGAGAGAACAAGAGCAAAAGGGGTAGTGGCCAAGGAGGCATGGGGGGATTACAAGGATTTAGGTCTTTAAACTGCAGACCACCTAACAAGATCACTCTGAAATGCCACTAATTTCAGTTAAGGCCACAGACCTCCCTTCCTCTGCCCTCCCTCTCTCCCCCATTGTAAACAACTAATCCCAGCAGAAAACAACAGAGAGCAAAATGTACACACATTCTGCAACATTCCAGGTCCTTCTTTATCTTTTATTTATTTTTCTAAAAGGTCAGCGTATGTATGGAGGGAGGGGGGAGGGGAAGAAAGCCAAAAAACCTCAAGTCCATCTCTTGTGTGGGCTTGAAGGAAGCTGGGAGAAAGCAAAGTCCAAGAGCACACAATATGGAGCTTTTATAGCACAGCAATTCCTGGACTCAGCTTACTTTCCCCTCCCTCTATTTGTGGCAAAGTCACATAGCTTTAAACCAAAGGACAGGGTGGTCGATTACATCTGAAAGAAATGTAAAGAATTGAGAAAGAATTCCATCTCCTGTCGAAATTATAAATAAGGAAGTATTAGTCCCAGAGACAGGCTGATTTACACAGCCCTGGAACTGCTGACTTTCAGCCTGAGTATCAGTCTATAAATCAAACTTTTAAATCAAGTGTGTCAATCGCTGCAGCACTGCAATACTTAGAAAAAGCAAGGCACCTACCACTGAAAGCAGGAAGATTGCCAGGGGACTGAGGTGCCGTACCCGTCTTAATTTTCTAAAGTGTAAATCTGAGATCAAACATCCTTTGGGGGAACGGGAAATCAAAATACGCAGTGCTCAGCACACCGGGAGCAGGCTGCAGGAGTCCAAGACACAACCCCCTAATTACAGGCTACCCACTGATTATTTAGGACTCTGTGATTAAAGTGATGAACGCTCCTGGGAGAAAGGGGCTTAAGTAACTGAGGTCAAGACCTCAACTGCGGCTCTCGCCCTAGTTGTGCAAGCTTAGGAAGGTATGAATGTCACAGGTTTGCCTTACAGCAAATCTCCTGAAATGCCAATGGAAGTTATCCAGGTCTGCTAGTTTAATCCAATTGTGCCAAAACTCCAACATAATCTCTGTTGGGCAGCAAAGCAAATGAGGTGTCTAAAATGTAACGCTTAAAATTATACGCTCATGAGGAAGAAAGAGCCTGGAGCACACAGCTTAGGACAGCTTGTTGGTACTGCTCCGCCACGGCAAGAAGTTGGGCCTCTTGCTCTTCCAGATGAGCTACAGAATGGAGAGACCAATTCAGGAGTTAAAGGCAAAGGGTGACGTGCCTCGGCAGCTACTTTGCTGACGGAGGGGTAACAGCTGTGGATTCTCCTGCGAGCAACATCCCATCCTGCCCTGACCAAGAAGATAACAGCCACAACAGGCACCTTAATAACACTGAGAAGTGGCAAGAAGGCAGGTAGAGCTCTAAAACCTACCAGCAACCCCTGAAGGAATCCCCCATCAGCTAGTGAGTCGGTGGCTGGGACACATGATCACAGGGGTGAGGCACAAAGACCATGGGAAAACAGGGAAGAGGCAAAACACTACCAGGAAACTTGAGAACCCAAAATGTTGCCTTCACCAACACTCCTTACACACTGATACATTTTTATACCAACACACTTTTACGCACTAACAAGTGAACTCAGGGCACGGTGATTCTCACATTATACACTCAAGCAAATACCAAACACTACAATAGATGCCAGCAGTACGTGCTATAATTTATAGATACATTTCAAAGCAAGCATTCTCAAGTGAATTCGGGCTTTGATCTCCAGTTCTTCCCCTTGGGGGTAACAAAATCATTCTACCAACCCCCCTAAATTCTTCACCCGTCTCTGAGGGTGTTTTTGCTAAGGAACTTGTTTCATGTCTCTTTTCTAGCCAAGCTCATCACTGTGGTATGGCTCCTTTACACTTCTTCCCCACACCCTAAACATTTTGCATTACATATTGCATTTACTTGCCAGCACTCGTATTTTCCAGTGAAAGTTCAACTGACCTTAAAGGATTGCCTCAAACCTACCTTAATGTGTTTTATTAAGTGAAACTTAGGCTGCCGGGGGAGGTCGCCTGGAAGGTTGTGCCTCACCTCTGAAACTTCAGTTAAATCCAGCTGATCTTGGAAAAAACAAATTGGTGGCCTTTTATGTAGCTACAAGCTTGGTTTTGCACACTTCAGCAAAAGTATGCTGCAAGAAGCCCCACACGTAGGAAAACTGACCTCCCTCTGGATTCTCTGTTACAGAGCGGGAGGGCCATGTCCTACACGATTTTACAGACACTCAGCTGATGTCCAGGAAAAGCTATCAATCTCTATGTGAAGGTAGCAAAGCAGAAAAATTATGTTTGCTCCCATCTCTGGGTTTGCTTTACTTTCCCGCTAGCTGGCACGGTCTGACTGGCACACACAGTTTCTCTGGGGTTTTTCAAGGGCAAGTGTGGGTTGAGAGCTGTAGCCCTCCACAGGACATAATTAGTTAAATCAGCTTCTGTATCATATGGGCTAGGTTGACAAGGAAAATGATTTTCTAAATGTCATCCTTACAAACTGAGCCTGGCTTCTTAGGGCCAAGCTGAAGTTGTTCAACCCCACAGTCCCCTTAGGAACTTACAGGTATGATTCTGGCATTCTTCCTTTTCCATACTTAGGTTGGGGAAGATTTTCAAGAGATTCCCACCAAAACCCAGCAGTAATCAGTTGCTTGTGAAAAATCTCCATTCTCTTCAATTAGACCCATGTGGCTAGCAGGAGGCAGAAGCTTATTTATATAACTCTGAAGTCAGACATAACCCTGGCCACCTGAAGAAGCAGATCAGCAGAATGAGAGATATTTTAAAATGCCACTTTTCAGAGCTAATCTGTACTTTAAGTTCAACATTTGATGTACAAGATGTTTGGAAAATTGGGAAGAGCTCCCTGCATTATCAGGGAAACATCTGCATCTGAGATTAAAGAATAGGTGATTTATTTAAGACAGACTGATGTACCAGGAAGCTAGCCAGAAGAAAACTATGTTTTGAGGAGCTGCTAGTAATAATGGTTCAGACATTCACAAGATAATAGGTACTACATGAGAAATATCCTACATACATTAGATACAGTAGAGTTTGACTTCAGTTGAAAGTAACTGAAAACTAGCTCTGCAAGTAGCTCAACTGCTTCCTGCTCACTGGCTTCCTAGTTTGCCTTCTCTTCTTCAATTTATCTTCCTGAAAGCAAACTCTCTTGGCCAGAGGTTGTCTCTGTTCAATATCTTATATAGCATGTGCGTTGCATTACATAGTAGAATGAAAATTATTTGGTCCCTGACCAAAAAATTTACAGTATAAAACTGAGAGGTGTGACAGAAAGGACAGAGTGTAATTGCTACATAATCAAGAGAAGTAGGATCCCTTTTACAGGCAAGGACTGTACCTAGCTTTCTTCATATATTCATGCTTATCCATATCCATGATATACTTTACCTGTATACACACTTTGTCCATGTATTTAAGCTGAGCATATGCTTTTTCTGAATCAAGTTCTCACTTTTCATGTGCTTTCTGTGATATCTATTCTAAACTCTTTCTTCTTTCTAGGGCTAGCACAGGGCAGGGGGGGAGATTGGTGGTATGAGACTAAGTGTCCAGCAGACAACAGACATTTTAAAAAACGGTTCAAGATACAAAATGTTTGGGAATCCCAGCATAAGCAAAACTTTATTTCCAGCTTTGCAAGCTATGGGGCTGGAAACAACTTCATCTCTTCATTCCTTCTCATGGGAGAATGTACTGTAAAATATATTTTACAATTTCAACAAAAGTTGCCTTGGCAATAGGATCATTCCTTTGTACTGCCATTATCCAAGAGGAAGAAGACTACTTATGCGCTGAACCCCTATAAACGCTCAATTCCATCCTGGTTTTAATTAGAACTTTCTTCAAACCGCTGACTGTTTCTACATCAGGTGCTGATTTGGCACTATTGAGGAAACAACCAATAAACTTCACAATCAATCTGCAGTTAGTAGTCAATCCAGCTCGGCTTGCTTGTTGTTTTCTTCCTTTATACATTTTCTCATAGAAAGTAGCAATAAATTGGAGACATGTGGTAAACTAGAATAGCCTTTAACCAGTCACATGTGGTCTCTCTCCAGTGCCCTCACTGAGTAACATTACAGCATCTGTGCCATCTACTTTCACACAGGTAGCCAGAAAAATCCAACACATAACTTACTGTCTTCATATGACAGAACAAGGAAAATGCTAGTGTTGGCTGACATAACATCTTCAGTGCTGGTCCTTCCGCCACAAATCTGGGCACTTTACTTCTTCATGCAAATTTTTAATCCAGTCTATTCTTTCTGCCCAGGGAGTCAGAACTCCCCAAGGTTTACCACATCTCCCTGTGGCACTCATCTAATTTTCCCTCTGTCCTCAATATTCACATCATCTCCCTGAAGTTTTTGTAACCCGCAGTGTTCAGTGTCACCTCCCTCACATTCCAAGTTCCCTGATGCTGCAATGCTCTGCAGTTTGCTGCCATCATGTGCAGTCTGACCCGAAACATCTGCTTGTCTTTTTAACCCCTTCCCTTTCCAAATGGTAACCATAGCAGTGTGTCATACGGGGAATTTCAGCAGTTCTTTTTCGGGTAGTATGTTTTTATGTGGTTCCAACAACATGCTGTAAGCTTCGCAAACAGAAGGAGATGAGGTTGTTGTTCAATAGGTCCGGCCCCTGCACACACACACACAGTAACCTCAGTCACATCTGCAATCGCACTCTTGGAGTTCCTGAACCAAGGCTGCCCACTGCATCAGGCTATCTGGCAACTGTCTGTGGCGAATTCCCTTCTAGAAGGAACCCTCTCCTTCTTCCACTGCTATTCCCAGTTTGGGATACAGCTTGAGGAGTTCAGCAGCGAGGAATCTTTTGAGACATCACATCAAAGTATATCCACACAATGGACACCAGGATAAAGATGCTGTTGTGCAGTCAAAGAGGGAACCTTGAAGAGTTCCAGACAGAGAACTGTTAAATGTCAGCAATGCAAATACCAGAGGAAGGTAGTATTTGCCCGTCAGAGCTTGCAATTCTACATCCTACAAATTACACCTGTGCTGGCAAGCCCATGTGCCATACAAAGGATCTCTGACCACAGACTATAAAACACTCAGGAACAGAGATGTGTCTCTATACATTACAAATGGAAATAGGGAGACCAAATGGAACATTGGAACAGCTTCCTGAGGTGGCCAATAGACCTCGAATTGTTCCTGACTTTCAGATGAAGATCACCCTCTTCTAAAGTCAAGAGCTGCTGAGTTCAATTCAGCGGGTACTGCCTAAAATTCTCTGGACTGTGCCAGGCAGATGACCAGACATTTAATTTATCTTTTCCACTGTCCAAAAGCAATTATCCCCACTCAGCAGTTTTTCTGGTAAAATTAAAGGTGAGACAGGTTAAGCTTCCTTGGTTACTCTCTGAAGATTTGGTATTTCCCAGCTGTGGAAGTGAAATCTTGATGCGAATCCTGGGCTGTTTGCATTTTGCTGTCACCCCCTCTGATAATTATAGAAGCCTATTTATGATTTCCATAAAACATCATTTGAAGCAGAACACATTCCTGTATTTCCTTGAAAGAAGAAAGCAGCAAATACTTCATTTCAGAGACTAAATCTTCCACAGAGCCCCTACGGTACTAACTACCAGCATGTCAACAAGACCATTTCAAAGCATGCCTTACTGTGGACATGATATTTACCTAGGCTTTTCATGCTTGCCTCCTCAACTAACCTCTAAGTAGACCAAAGGTCAGGGTTTTTTTCCCTACTATAGTCCCACATCTTGAATTTTTCCCAGGGAAATGTTCATTTTCCACGACCAAGGAAGGCTATACTGTGCACATGACAAAATTGCCAATCTCCTTTCAGTAAGTGTATACACTGAGAAAGTTTTACTAACAAACAAGATTTCAAAATCTTTATCTGCAGGGATAGAGTAAAGGATTCAACATGCTTTTCCTGTTAATATTATTCGTAATGCTCAGAGCACTTCGGCACAAGATCCTGTATGACCAGAGCAAATAGACATTCCTGCTGCCAGAAGCTAACAAAGTAAAACTACAAGACTGGTAAAAATAAAGCCCATGTTTGAAAAAAGACCCAACAAACCAAACAAAACCCAAGTGCCAAAACAGGAATCTAGGTTTCATTTCAAGGAAGCTAAGTGTGCCTAATGAAACACAGTTATCATGCTCAGGTCAGCATAATTTATTGTGAGATTGTCTACAAGTCCCAACAGCAGTAATTTCTGTTCTATGAAGGGATCAGGGTGGAGTTAGAATCATAGAATAGTTTGGGTTGGAAGAGACTTTTAAAGACTGTCTATTTCAACCCACCTGCAGTAAGCAGGGACATCTTCAGCTACATCAGGTTGCTCGGAGCCCCATCCAACCTGACCTTGAACGTTTCCAGGGATGGGACATCAACCACCTCTCTGGACAACCTGTTCCAGTGTTTTGCTACCCTCATCATAAAGAATTTCTTCCTTATATCTAGTCTAAATCTACACTCTTTTAGTTTAAAACCATTACCCCTTGTCCTATTGCAACAGGACCTGCTAAAAAGTTTGTCCCTATCTTTCTTATAACCCTCTTTAAGTATTGGAAGGCCATAATAAGGTCTCCCCTAAGCCTTCTCCAGTCTGAACAGCCCTAGCTCTCTTAGCCTGTGTTCACAGGAAAGGCGTTCCATTCCTCAGATCATTTTCGTGGTTCTCCTCTGGTCCCACTCCAACAAGTCCATGTCTTTCCTGTGCTGAGGGCTCCAGAGCCGGACACAGCACTCCAGATTGGGTCTCACAGAGTAGAGAGTAGAGCAGGAGAATCACCTCCCTCGACCTGGTGGGCACACGTCTCTTGATGCAGCCCAGGATACAGCTGGCCTTCTGGGCTGTGAGCGCATGTTGCCAGCTCATGTCCAGCTTTCCATCCACCAGTACCCCCAAGTCGTTCTCCACAAGGCTGCTCTCAATCTGTTCATCCCCAGCCTGTCTTGATACCAGGAGTTGCTCTGATGCAGGTGCAGGACCTTGCACTTGGCCTTGTTGAACCTCATGAGGTTCAGATGGGCCCACTTCTCAAGCTTGTCCAGGTCCCTCTGGATGGCATCCCATCTCTCAGGTGTGTCAAGTGCACCACTCAGCTTGGTGTCATCTGCAAACTTGCTGAGGGTGCACACAATCCCACTTTCTATGACACTGATGAAGATATTAAACAGTACTGCTTCCAATATAGACCCCTGAGGGACACCACTTGTCACTGATTTCCATCTGGACATTGAGCCATTGACCAGTACCCTCTGGATGCGACCATCCAACCAATTCCTCATCCACCAAACAGTCCAGTCATCAAATCCATCTCTCCAATTTAGAGAGAAGATGTTGTGTGAGACCATGACAAAGGCCTTACAGAAGTCCAGACAGATGACATCCGTAGCTCTTCTTTTGTCCAGTCATGTAGTCACTCCATCATAGAAGGACACTAGGTTGGTCAGGCAGGACTTGCCCCTGGTGAAGCCACGCTGGCTGTCTCAAAACACTTCCCTGTCCTCTATGTAGCTTAGCATAACTTCTGGAAGGATCTGTTCCATGCTCTTCCCAGGCACAGAGGTAAGGCTGACAGGTCAGTAGTCCCCACGGTCTGCCTTTTTACCCTTTTTAAAAATGGGTGTGATGTTTCCTGTTTTCCAGTCACCAGGGTCTTCACCTAACCACCATGACTTTTCAAATATCATGGAGAGTGGCTTGGCAACTACATCAGCCAATTCCCTCAGGACTGTGGGATGCATCTCGTCAGGTCCCATAGACTTATATATGTTCAGGGTCCTCAAGTGGTCACAAACCCAATCTTCTCGGGTGGTGAAGACAGTGGGAAGGACTTTGCTCCCTCAGTCCCTGTTTTGCAGTCCAACCACTGGAGAGCTGTGGGAAGCGAGATTGCCAGTGAAGGCTGGGGCAAAAAAGTTGTTGAGTACCTCAGCCTTCTCCTCGTCTGTTGTTATCAGTTTGCCAGTCTTGCTCCTTAGGGTGGGTAAATCTATCAGAGACATCACTTTTAATTTGCAAATGGCACAATCTCCCTACGTGACCAGCTTCAGTCTGCCTGCTACCTTTACAGATTGCTCCTTTGCAAGTGAGCTATAATGAAGGGACTCCTGCACCAAAGACATAGCAATCCAGGTACCCTGTTGTACTGCGCATTAGTCTCTAATGCAAACAGAACAAACAGAAGGGACAGCCCCAAGCTATTACAGAGACTGAGGACACATAAAGCTACTGCAGGAGCATTCAGATATACAGAGTTTTCAAGTGACCTATAATTTCAGCTCGATTAGTAGATTTTCTCCAACTGTGTAACTCAGTGCAGTCATTTGTCACTGAGCTCTGGGGAGCCATCCAGAGGGAAACAAGAACCGTTTCCCCGATGCAGCCTGTCACCTGGGCAGTCAGCATCTCTCAGCACTTGTGCTGTTGCATAAATTACATCCCTCCCAGATTGGTCAAGTATGTCCATCACTCAGCACATATGTAATCTTCGCTATTTTATTGTCTCATTGATGGAAGAATTAGCTGCACAGTGGGAAACACATTAAGAAAGGACTACCAATTATTTGGACCATGTTACTAACTTCTTTAATCTCCTGTAATCTCTTCTAAGGGGGGATTCATATCTACTCAAATCACTTCACAGGAGACATATATAATGCAACAGAAGCCCTACACATCAGGGAAAACAAAAAACCCTGCTACTGATCCTCCAGAGTATCAAACACACCAGCCATCACTGGAGAGTGGATTGTAATTTGCAAATAGTATGCAATGGCACTGTCCAAGCTAACCCCAGTTCCCTGACCCATTCAGTTGGTAAGGTCATCATCATCTAGGTCATAACCTCTGTTTCCCCAATAATGAGCCAACCACAGCCTAACAATAGGAACCTAGTTTTCTTCTAAGCACCTTGTGGTGTTCCCATCCACCCAGAAAGAATCTATTTATGCATTTCAGAAGCCGGTATCAAATGTGGTAAGACTATTCAAAACCTTTTTCTGGTTGGGAGATGGAATTTGTGGATCTTGAAGCCACAGGAACTATGGCACAGGATCCTCAAATCACATCACAGTAAAACCATCAAGAGAAAAACTTTTTCATCTGTTTTTTTTTTTGTTGTTGTTGTTTTGTTGGGGTTTTTTTTGTTTCTTTTTTGTTTGTTTGGTTGGTTTTTTTCCTTTTTCTATATTAACATAGTGAACTGAAGCTGCTGATCACTTTTGCAGCTGAGATGGGGCAAAAAGTAATAAACCAGTAAGATTCAACACAGAGAAGCTAGAGGTGATGTAAGTGGCAAGGGAATTACCAAGGCAGTGCCATGTATGACCATAGCTTGATGAATGAACTTAGAATGTGGAGTAATTTTTGCATTTAGTTGTTCCCAGTCTCCCAACTTTCAGAAATTATTTACCCAATCTTTCTTTCTTCTCTAGGTTATCTAAACAGCTTTGTGTTTTCCACAATATGTGCCCTACTGCAGTCTTCTCAGCCTACTGCTTCAAGTTGGTATTATTGCAATGAACACTGCTGGGACTAGCCCTCAGTTATCACTCACATTTGACTACAGCATTAATATAGCAGTCCATTAGTTTCGTGGAGCTGCTCATGCCAGCATTAAAATATATATTCTTTAAATAACACAGTTTTTATCCACTTCTCAGTGCAATTTCAGAAGTTTCTAATATACATTACCTCAGATGGTGTTAAAATTGGCTTATTTGTAGGACATTTGCTATGCAACAAAAAATAAACTAGATCTGTTAAGGCACTTTATTATGCTCATTTTGACCCATATCAGCCAACACATATTGACTTTCCAATTAAAGTCCAAGATGTCTTCTAAAGCCAGTGATTAGATAAAGCCTGAGTTATTTTAGAAACACTTGGGAGGTGTTTGTAAAGAGAAGTTGTCCATTGTGGGCAGTTTAAAGCACAACCATGTATAATTTATCCACCTGTTGCAAATGGATCCATCAACATATGTAAGAATCACTGGCATTTTAACAAAAATCTATCAGGAAATTCTTCACTAAATTACAAGTAAGACTTTCAACAAAACTCAGCGGCTAGAATATTTCTGTATCTTGCTACCTGTGTATGTCAGACTTCTTACCCCTCTAATCTTAAGATTTACCATGATACAATAAGAAATACTTTGTCAGCTCAGTACCTGTGCAGATCTACATAATATGAATTACAGTATGTTTTGAAATAAAGCTTCATGGTCTACAGTCTTAAATCGGGCTGGAGAGGAATAATCACAAATTTTACTTCAGTGCATCAGTGTGCAGTAACCACGGAGCAGCTGAAGGGGGTAAACCCCTGGGACTATGAGGTTTTTCATTTAATGGGGGCTACATTGTTTTCACTGAGAGTGACTAGGGGTGATGTTGTTTTCTAGAAATTAACAAAAATGTCACCCCAAAAGTTAGTTTCTCCCTCTTAAAAAAATAACATATCACCATCTTTATGATGCTTGTGGAATTCTGTAGAATGCTGAAGATAATGACCCTGAGCTTGATTTAGGATTTAGAAGAGAATACTACTATATACCAGTGCAGACAAATACAAGCTGATTTGGGACTCTTCATAAAAATACCACTATTTACACACTTAGCTGCCTCTGTGATTTAATGGTAGAGCTGCTCACCTCAAATGCAAAACCGTACCATTATGACTATGGCATCAATTCATCAATCAAAATGACAGAAGGCCTCATGATCAAATGAGGGAGGTTCTGGTACTTCTTATGGCAGCAGTGCTTGGGATACAGCTGTACTGTACCATTTGCGATTGAACTGGAAACCAGCTATTTTCTATACTCAATGGAATTCTGATTTACGATGTGCTTGAAATTACTGTGGATTTCTATTAAAGACAAACACTTGGCAGTTAGGTACCATACTTACCTGTAATTTAGTTATGTAACAGTAGTATCCTCCATAGACCCCACATCCTTTGGGGTTTTTGTTTTTCAGATATGCAACTTCCAGAGCCAACTTGGCATTTTTTAAGAGTTTGGCCTTTTTCCTGAGGCCCAAAGCAAACCTCAAGCCATGAAGGAGCAGGGAATTTATACAGGCCTGCACAGACTCAATCAGCAGTTTCCTTTCCACTGACATCCACAAGAAGCCAGCAAGTATGGAAAGATGGGGGCATGCAGACATCAACAATTACAGATAGGCCACTTTTCCCACATTTGGAAATGTACAGCTCAAGGTTACCTATTTCGTTAGCATCTTTAATGCATGGGAAATCTCTACTAGCTGGTAGATTTTCTCTTTGAAGGATTTATTCATTTATTCTATTACTCAGCATACACAATGGTAAAGCTGCAAGATGACAAAAAAGGGCCAAAGAAAATGACATTTTAGGTGAACCTGTAACGTTCAAAGATGGTAAGAATATTTCTAGTTGGTAAGTGTGCCACTTTAAAATATAGTTTGTGCCTCAAATATTTTAGGTATACTCATAGACCCAGTTGTTAAAATAAAGCTTGGAAGGATGACACACAAACTCATCCAGACTCATACATTCACTTAACGTACTTACACATTCTGAAGATGATATAATCTCCTCTAAAAAGAAGAAATTTATGTTCCAAGGCTGCAGCCCTCTCACTAATTCATTTCACTTTTGCATTTGTAGCCTGCTTATAGAGACTTATTTCTGACCCAGTCTTTAGAAACACACCCTCTGGTACCAACTTTTGTGGACGAGGATTGCTTACAGGACAAAAATTGCTGACTCAGAATCTATCTAGAAAAAGAAACTGCAGATTTAGGAGTCTGAGATACAAAGAAGTGACATACCCTTCCTCAATTGTAACAGAATTCATGATGATGCAGTTTATTATCTTAACTTTGTCTTTTATGGTACACATGCTGCCGATGATGGAGTGTTTAATAGATGCCTTCTCCCCTACTTGTGTGGATGACCCTATGATGCTGTCTGATCCAACCTAGAAAAGAGAAGAACAGAAATTATCAAAAGTACCTGGAGCTCTCTGATACATGTTCTCCATAGACCTCTTCCAAACAGCATGTCTCAAGCACTCATCAACTAAGTGTATCCTGCTCTACATTTAAGGATCCTTGGCAGAGAAAAGACTCAGAAATTTGGGGCCCAGCCCATAGGCAGACAGTTGGATGGTCTTCCCAGAGTCCACTAACTTGGTAAAACTCCATTAGCTGGTCTGGCTCTGGTCGTTCTAATGGGACTGAATTTTAGGAAGCAGTTCTTGAAGCAAAGGGCATGCAGACTGGATTGAAAGAGCAAAGGCAGGGAAAGGGAACACTTACCATGCCTCTGTCAGTGATCTGTGCAGACCCATGAACCAGTGGCTCTTCCACACCCAGATTAAGTAGTAGCTTGGGAACCTGAATGAAAAAACCCACATCACAAGTTAACGTGACAGTGTTGTACCTGTGTGTTACATAAACGGCTCAAAGATGTCTTTGGTTTCCATTGTGCTAGTGCATCTACCATCAACATTTTAACTTAAAGGAAAACATAGGTTCCTGTGTTTTAAATCTGTAACCAGGTATGTGTGATTTATCATCTTCCCCTTTTGTAAAGGAGACAGGTACACTTCCACTGCAGTGCACTGCATCTCTCAATTCAGCTTCCCACCTGTAGAGAAGCAGTGGATCAGCAGCAGCAAGCAGGCTGGCTCCAGCTGAACACAGTGGCATCCTGTACATTACCACAATGTCCAGCATCTGACATTTCGAAAGCAGCTCAACATGTTTTACACCATTCAGTAATGCAAGAGAGGGAAGCAAGTAATATCAAATATAAACCAGTAAACTGGCATAAAAAGATGACTATGTTCAGCCCCTTCAACAAGGTAGCATGCTGAGGTACAGGCAACAAAAAGGTATTTGAGATGTTTAAGGAGAAAGAAACTAAAGTTGATCAAGTGGCTATTCCAGATGGTAGAAAGCTGCAGAAGAAGTGACTCTTGACAGAGAAGGCAAGTGTTAGATAAGGAGGCAAAGCAGTGACGGTAATAGAGTGAGACACAGCCCATAAGGTAGCCAAGAACAAATCCAGTGAGAGCAATTCTGAACTGGCTCCTGAAAAGAAAGGGGAGCCAGAGTTACAGCAGGATGGGATATCACTCCATCATTCCTCCTTTTCAGGGTGAAAGAGCAGCCTGAGGCATTCTGCATCTCCTGGCGTCAGGCTGGGGCCAAGGTCACACAGCACAGAAGAGGCGATGACAGCACGGACGGGGATTTCAGAGGAGGTGGGAGTCTCACAGCAATGCACAGACACAGTGCCGTACAGAGTTACTTGCAGTGGTGGCATGATGCATTTTGGTAGGACAGAGATGGCAGAGATAGAGAAGGCAGCAAAGCGATGCATGAGGGCTAAGAGGCCCGTGGCATGGCAAATCGTACGCCTGAGGGAGAAGCAGCGCGTACCGGGGCCGGTGCGGGGCTCCGCACGTGCTGTTTGGCCAGCCTGGATGTGTGCACTGACTGGTCATCTGGGAGGCCAACTGGGGTCTCAACACAGTGATGGTGTAGCTGGGTTTGCGGCACTCATTTCTCTACCCAGGCACCTATTTTTACAAAACTCTTTGGACAGTTTATCTCCGAGATGTCTATTGCTCTGTTAAATTTGGCAGAGAGTTGCCAGCAATTTCCAAAGCTGCTATGAAGGAGCTCTCATACAGTACGACTGTGTAAAACAACTTCCTTACAGAGCTGGGATAACAAGAGCTGATGGCTAGGGAGTGAACCTCAAGAAGTAGATACCACAGATCTGAAGAAGTTGGGATCAGATCAGAAAAAAATATCTCATGATCTCAAATGAGATGATACTTGCAGGGAATTGTTTGGATATTCATAATATGACCAGCCCGTTTCCCTTCCAGCATGCAAGGATGGATAAATAGTGCTGTTTTTCATATGATAAGAATTTTCACAGTTGATGCTTCATTCAGATGAGTGAGATGAGCTCAGATGAGCTCGCACCTCTGGGCTATCATTTCAGGTTGACTGTTGTCCCCAGTAGACACTTCCACATCTGTAGCTCTTTACATCTTGAAGATGGTCCTTCCCACTAGACGTGTGTTTTCTTTGATTTTTAAAAAACAAGAGAGGGATAGATCCTTCAGTCCAAGGTGCAAGCACTACAGAAAACTACCAGCTTACCAGAAAACCACAAACTAGGCCAATCAACCTGGATGATGCTCCCTCAGTGAAGGGATGTTTTCCTCACCTGACACACAGCTGGGCAGCCAAAACAGATAGATCCAAGAGAGGAACACACACCAAGGCATACCTACAGCATAGGTTGGAGAGATTCCTACTATCCAGTGTGTCACTCTGTGGGAAGGGAAAGAAACAAGGAAAGGCTCTTGCCCTCTTCAGTGGAAAGGTAGTGTGGTGAAATAAATAAAGGATTTTACTGGCCAGAGCAAAGCCCTTATTAGAATCAGTCAGTGGTAGTTCAGCCTGAGGGGTGACCCAAGAAAGCTACCAGCTCGAACATTTTGCTCTGAAAAGGAAGGTTAGACAGGGGGCAGGAGTCAGGGGGAGTGCCTGGGTCAAGGGAAGGTTTAAGATGTGTTTGGATTTAATTCATCTTACAAAGAAACTATTTCCTGCTATTGAAGATAACTCCCTCCTGAACCCACCTGCCCACACACAGGCTGCAGGCATCCAGAAACCCAGCTGGAAGTGAAATGATGTGAGTAAAGTGTTTCCTCACCAGAAGGGCAATGGGTTAGGATGCCATTCCTTCTCACGGCTACTGGACTGGACTGCTACTGCTCCCTGACTCTGTCTTCTTGAACAGCAAAGTTACAGGTACTGGCTTTGGAGCCAGGGAATCAGAATCTGGTCTGGGAAGACCAAGATAAGAGCAAACAAGACACCAAAAGTCTTCTTTAGAGACCAACTACACAGGTAAAAAAAAAAGCCGATAAAATTACATGTGTATCTTTTATGAGGATTAGCAAGAGAAACAAAATGCAATGGCACTGAAAAAAGGAACTCCTTTCTCACAACCCCTCATTAAGCTCCATTTTATGTTTTACCTCCACATAGTTTCCTTAAAAATTTTACCATTCTGGAAAAGTTAAAAATTCAAAGAAAATCCTTCCCAACATTGAAGGCCCCAATGTGATTTCAAAACACTAATTCTATGTACCACCCAGGAGCAAACACATTTCCTGAACTGACCAAAATGTAGAATATTTAGGTTAAAAAAAAAAAAAAAAAACACCAGAAAAAAACCCACATGGAGTCTGACTGGCTCAACTCAATAACTTTTTACTGAAGTGGCTGCTGCCAAATGTACACGCACACTTCCCCTAGCAAGTGGTGTTCTCCCTTAACCCTTTGGGCACACTTGTTCCTGATATTCTTGGGGAAAGTTTTCCCTTTCTGACAGCAGTGCTGCCTGTCTCCTCTCTTCCTCATGTCCCTAACTGCAAAACAAATCACTTTATTTCAGTGCTTCTCTACAGGCACCAAGGAGAAAGGGCTCCAATGTGTGAACTCACTCTGCCGTGCTGCAACTCCAATTGGCATAAATTAATCCACTCTTTTTAATAAAAAGATATCAACTCAATCTGAGAGCAAAGGCTTGACAGTGATCACTTCCAGGATTCCCAGTACAACTTTATTGCTGTCCTAGCCCCACTTCCAGAAGTATTGAGTCTTTCCCTACTATTCTCCCTACTGGTCTTTCAAAACTAGAGGAAACTGTCCACTCCTGATAGTAACGAAGTTCATCACTAGCAGAATGAAGTAAGAACCTGCACATTGCATCAGCCAGGGTAGTAAAAAAAAAAAAAAAGTCATACTAAAAGCTCTTAATCATCAGCTCATTAGCTAGTACAGGATTTCTCTAATCCTCCCCTGTGATCTTTTATTTTATGAATTCTCAGTAGTGTGAAAGTGAAAGCTGCAACAGATCAACATTTCACCTCTGTGTTTACCTGGAGTGCCACTGTGGTGAAACCTGTTCATAAAATAATTCTTTCATAATGGAAAGCATTAGGCAATCTGAATGTATGGGTCTTCCTGCAAATCATTAATAACCTTTGTCATTTTCACTTAGATAAACATCTGTTAGGAAGAGTCCAGTCCAAACTCCTGCCTTTAGGGCACCGATTAGATAAGCTATCAGTCATATAGCATTGTATGAGCTTCCAGTCTTATCTTCCACACTTCTTGTCTGTTTAGCTGCAGGTCTTGCCACCTCCAAGGAACAGAGGAGTGTGTGGGGTGGGAGTTTTCTTAGCTAAATCGAAGCTATGGAATAAATTTGTGACAGAACTGTTTCCTGCCCTTATGTCCCCATTCAGCAACCAGTAGCCTGGGTAACGTGGCACTGGTTCAATTCCCACACACTCCTCAGTCGTACTGCAGGGAGCCACTCCTGGACGCTAAAATGTCCCATAAACTACTGCTGTATTCCCACGTGACAGTTCTGTATTTTTCTCACCTGTCGGTTAGCTTCAATATACAACCCAAGAGTATTCACTCGGTAGCACAGTCCCTCTTTCATGATATGGACATAGCAGCGCACTCTTCCTTCATGGAGAGTTTCATTCATATCTCCTCTATGATCATTCCAACAAGAGTTATCTGGAGCAGGTTTCAGCAAGCTATTATCTTCCTTTATGAAACTATAAATGTCTGGAGAACACACACATGCATGAAGTTAGACAGGATTTAATGAAATACTTTCTGAAGAAGAATACTATTAAAATACTGTTGGTGAAGGGAAATCTTTGCCTCACATAATCTGAATGGCTAGATACCTAGCAATCATTAACAGATTTTATCACATGTAGTGAGTAAGTGCTTATTTTTATTCTGCAGGTGGGAATCAAGGGATCAGGACAGATGCAATGTTCTGCCCAAGGTCACACAAGGAGACAGAAATGCTAAAAAGAAATCCCAAGATCTGAGAGGCTGTCCAGTTCCCAGTGCAGTGTGGTTAAGGCTTAGTCTGTTGCCCTATGCAATTTTAGGAACTCCCTTCTAAAATTACATTTTCAAAAGTACATTTACCTATACTGTATTCCAGAAGAATACAGAGCATCTAGCTGATTTGCTTTTGATTTTCACCAAAATAAGGAAGGACAAAAATATTTATATAATGCACAATACTGTTTGAAAAAGTAATCTACTAGAATCTTTGTAGTCATGAAGTATAAGTGGAAAAAACAAATCCCCAAACTAGTGTTTCAGGCTGTATAATTCAGCTGTAGCATATGGGCTCTAAAACCTTCATCAAATCTTTGATACTTGTACTGACCTAGGGATGCTTGTTCTTTTTTCTTTTGGTCCTCTTCTTTGTTGTCTAGTCCTTGCTGCAATGTTGTAGGAGAAGAGAACTGTCTCCTAACCAGATGTGGGATCAGTTCACTCCGGAGAGATGTGATTGTCCTGGAGAAGATGCACATATGAAGTCCATGAATGCTAAAACTTACATGTCTTCATTTTCTTTGCATAACATTATCAGACATTTTCCACATTTTTTGTGAGGACGAATCAAAACACCAAGTACTCAAAGACATCTGGCACTCAGACAATATTCACTGTTCACATGCTTCCTTAATGTATTAAAATACAAACGAAGATTTAAAATAAGGAAAAAGCTTCACCTTCAGAACTAATTCCCCTATATTTTAACAGAGATGCCCACAATTTAATATGGCATCACCAAGCAATTCATGCTTGTGTGTAGATGGAATGCAGAAAGTACCAACATCATAATGACAACAACTGAAATCTACTTTATGTGGCTTAAAAAATGCTATCAATTGATAGGAAAACAGATAATAAAGTGCATATAGAGGAAAACCAAAAGAAGCTGATTTTCTTTGTGACAAAAATGGATGGAAATCCACACGATAAAGATGATGAAAATGCTCAAGGGTATATGAAATATCAGATCCTTAAATGACAATATTTATGATGGAGATGTTAATGATGTCCTCATGCTCACGTGAAACACCAAGAACATTTTAAAGACTCAGTCCTTTAACCAAGAGAAATCAGCACATTTTAACAAGTTTACATGCCAAGAGTGTCACGCTCTTTAGGTGCCTCAATCCAAAATATATTAGTGAACAGAAAGCTTCCAAAGGCTTCAGCTGGCAATACACCCATCTTCCCGATGTACAGATTTCGACTTTTTTAATCATTGTTTTGACACCCCAATACCAGGAGGCAGGAAAATCATGAGGGGTTTGTGATAAAGCAGGGACTTGAACTCAAGCCACTTATGCCTGAAACAACAACCTTGATCTCTAGAATATCTTTCCTCTTGCATTGATTATACATTACAATGAATCAAGAAAAACCTCTCCATAACAGACAAATATCAATGTAGAAACTCTACTGTACAATGAGATTATAACCCTGGTAATTTAATTTTGACTATTAGAAGATAATTTTATTTTTCAATAAAGTATTTGGGAAAAAACCCCAAATCAATAGTTTTTACAGTTAGAGTGGATGAGATGCAGTCTTAAAAGAGCTTTATTGTTGTTGTTTCATTATTTTAACAATCTGCATTTAGTTACTGAATTGTGGATTATTTAAAGTAGTGCTTGGGAAAATCATGAAAATTAACTCAAACTTGGCATGTAGAAGAGGAAGTGCTAAACTTCAGAGGAAGGATCGGGAGAACTAACACAGAGAGCTTGGCTGGAGGAACTCAACAAATGATAACCCACAAAGAAAGAGCAGTTATTTAGGATGGAAGACTACAAAACTGGGAACTAACTATAGGTTAAATTAAAAAAGGGAAGTACTAGAATGAGTATCATGAAAGTGATTTTGGTTGGCAAAATCTCTATCAAAGGGGTATCTTAAACAGTTCAAACTTTAAGAAACATGCAGCTCATAACCCAACTAGGCTCCTGTTCAGGTCAGTGATAGTGAGGGAGATCTAAAGATCTAAACAGCCTTTCCTGCCTCTAACTTTGATGGGAAGATTCTGATGTAATTGCCAGCTCAGTCCTATGAACAAATACAGTGTTTTCCTTTTTCTTGACAAACTTTTCTTTTAGTCTTCAATTGTAGGTTGTGTCACATCCTCCATCCTGCAGTGGGATGATCTAACCCATCTCAGATCTGAAATTTTGTTTTTATTTTTTATTACAGACAAGGAGAAGCTCTAGTCTTCAGTCTCTCCTCCTTCTTGAAAATAAGGTTATAATCACCTTCAGATAGCTGTATTTCAGGAACTAATGAAGCAAAACACTTCATTCTTTAATCACCAAATTTCTCCCTGCTAACCACTTACAGGCGCGCTCTGCCACGGCCACCCTGGCCCCGCGCTCTGACACACGTGTGGCGGTGCAGATGGGCAGTTTACTAGCTTACAGTGTTTGCCTGCAGCTGTGCCATTCAGCAGTGATTTCCTGCTTGGGTTTTATACTCCATCCAAAACCGACAATCCTGTGTTTCCCTCAGAGGCTGGCCATGGCATTTATAAGATATATTACCTATAAAATATCCAAGTATTTGGCAGTCTTAAATAGTCTGATGCAGAGGACAACACAACACAGTAGGAAATGAAAGCAGAGGAAAGGGGGAAAGACGTTTTGCCTGGTTTTTGATGGTTTACTCTTTCTTGGCCAAACTCTTGAAGCTTTCCTGCAATTCTCTGAAGTGCTAGCCACATTATTTCAGCAAAGGTGGAGTAAATGTCTGGGTCATCCAGAAGAAGATGTGGCTCAGAAAGACACCCTTCTTACTGGAAAAGGAAAACCAGGAAGGTTTGTCTTTGCTTGCTGTTTAAGCAATTTATATGCAACACTAAAGGAATTTGCCTTTGGAAAGTATTAAAAAATACACAGTGAGGCACTTGGTGACAAAAATTTGGGAATTTCTTGTGATAGATCTTGCAAATGTGGATATACGAAGTGATAGCGTGAGAATATTATCTGACTGTCAACAGCGGGGGAAACCAAACATCTGGCTGGGACTAGGAAAGGAATTTAAATCAAAGGATGGATAGGACTGAAGACCCTTTACCAAGAGCGAAAAATCTAGCAGGCATTTGGAAGAACCAACTAGCCTGTAACCTAGATTTTGGAGAAAACAAGCCACAAAGGCTTTTGGTCGAGTGCATTAAAAATTCTTACAATTAAATCCTGAAGTACACGTGCTTATATTAAGAAGAAATGAGTATAAGACTGTATATGCTGAAGAAAGCAGTCTTTTTTATTCTCTTCAGGTTTAAAACTTGGCATGCCCCTGGTTTCTAAGCCTGTTATTTTCTTTAGCACCAAGAACAAGAATGAAATAGCCCCTGTGATCAACATAAGGAAAAAATCTATGATAACCAGGAGAAAGAAAGAGGAGGGGTGGGTGGAAGTTGAAGAGGGCACACAGAATTTTGGCATACAGAAGTCCAATTCTAAGCCAACTTCGAGTAACTATCCTCTGATACCTCACAATAAAATCCAGACAGTAAAGAGAATAAAAATGAACCTGCTTTTGAGAAACATTTGCCAAAAAAAACATGCTTCCATGAATTCCAGCCCAAGTGACAAGCCTTTTTTGTGATCTTTCATTCCCTAAAATCTGATTTTTGAAGTTATATACCTTGACAAAAAGTAGTAGGTTTTCAATTCAACTGCCAAAGATTGAGAGTGCTGTTAAATTGCTGCTTGTAAAGGAAGCGGGGGGACTAATCCCTGAAGCATCTTATGTGGCTTCAGTCCCATAAGAACAACAGGAGATGGCAGCAATTTTGAAAGGGGCTGATACTTATCACATTTTAAGCATGTAAAAAGAAGAAATATCTCTGGGATGGAATCTGCCATTCACACAGCAGGTCATAACAAAGGGAGATGTTGGCAAGAGACAGTGCATATGTGGGAGAAATGAAGACAATGGGTCAGTTGAAATTCATGGTGCATGTGCAAGAAACAGCTGGGAATTCAAGAGAAGATGAAATTTTTAAAAGCAAAAGAACCCCCTGGAAAAGTATATATCAAATGTATCTAAAAGCTCAGAGCACTCATCAGTCATTTGCAGTCAGCTGTGCAAACTGTAGACTCAGATCTAGGCATTATAAACCTAGGATAATTCAAGGTTAATTTTATTTAAGACCTAAAATGTTAAGGTACAAAAATGGATACATGGTCATATAATTGTAATTTTACCAAGTACTATCATTACCAGAGAGACATAAGTATCATGCCTTTAGAATCTTTTTGTCCCTAGTGCCTGTGCACTACCATGTCTTCCCGGTGTTCCTGGGATTTTTGCATGACAGCAAAGGCAGAGATAAGGTTCACGCTAAATTAAAAATTTTTACTTGTGAAAAACATCTGTTGAAAAAGCCCTAGATCTTTAAGTTTCATATTTAAACACAGCTACGCATAAGTTTTCATTGAGTTTTAACCACAAATAAAATTAGAACAGTCTGTGATATGGCAGAATTAAGTTTGTATCTATGTATATTATATTCTATTACTTTACATTACATACATTATGGCCCACAGAGGGCCAACTTTTACTTGTTGCTGAAACGTAACTCCCTCTGGGATGAAGGTTATTGAAACCTCTGAATGAAGCTTATTGAAACTTCAGCAAGAAATGAAGAACAATTGAGCCAATTGAAACACAAGAACAGTTTTGGGGAAAAAAATCCAAATGTTGACGATTTAGACAAAAATATGTATTTCACAATTATGCTTCAATGGTCTGTGATTTCTGCTCTTAGACATACATTTTACTGGAGACTATCTTTTATATGACACAGAAAATCATAGTTCTGACCAATGCCAGTAAAAAGAAATCTCATCAAATATATCATAATAATAGAAGAGTCTATTTAAATCTAAGTTTAGGTGACCTTGCAAAAGTCTAGGTACCAGGAGGTGCTGTTTGGCTTGACCCACAGCAGGAATGGGAGCATCCACAGCTTTTATTTCCTGCAGCTAGTTCTCCCCAGCTTCAGACACCCTGAACACAACTGTCAGTTCCATTTACCGGCTGTCATTCTTTTTCATGTTCCATGTTTAATGTTAAACACCATAAAACAGTATTAATGAGTATTAGCATTTTAATATCCTCCCTGTTTTATTAATCTGTGATGAAGCATGAAATCTACCATTGCTGTCAACACCCACCTGTGAAATCTGTTGTTACAGTTGCAGGGGGTCTCCCTTGCTATCATTATTAGCACAATCAGCTACATCTACAGGTGCAGATAGTGTTAGTGATTCCCCACTACAAACAAGCAGATCATTAGCCCTTTTATACTTTTACCTTTTTTTTTTTTTTTTTTTTTTTAAAACAGACTAATGTTAGCTCTTGTACAACTATGCAAGCATACAGTGGGTTGGGTTCTGATCTTAGCTGCATGGCCATCAAGAGAGATTCTTCAGAACACATCAAAAGGAGAACATCAGGCTGTATTTCAGACTGGTGCTCATAATTAATGTTAGAAATGTATACATAAATCCAACTAAACAAATCCTAAGGCATTTACAGTTTTGGCCAAAAACAAGTTGCATGTTTATGCAGAACAATAAAGATGTAAGAAAAACAGAGGGAGGAAGAAGAGAAAAAAAAAAAAAAAAAAAAAAAAAAAAAAGAGGGTGCGTTGGAAGAAAGAGAAAAGTTAATTCTGAACCCTGTAGGTACATAGTTCATGGTTCTCATCGCTTAAAGGATAAAGCCAAATAACATTTAAAAATTCCGTGTAAGCTGGGAGCTCTCTTGTTGAATCTCAACGTTATTTTCTCCTGATCCTTTGATGGAGATTAAAAATTTCCATGTGAATACAAAGAAAGAAACAACAGTTACTCTGAGATTTTTTTCTCTGAGCATTTAATGCTCCAAACTAGAGCAGCCAGCCACTATTCCCATCTCCTCCCCCCTCCTTAAAGAAAAAAAAAGTCAACTCACTTTGAAGAAAAGACAAAACAGGGTCAGGGCAGGGGGGATTAGGGAAATGATATTTATATCATGAACCAAATTAAAATGTCAATGCAAGAGGCAGGCAAACAGCCCTTGCCACATATATACACCAGGCATGTTTCCTCAAGGAAACAGGAAGGAGATTTGAAAAGAGTTAATGCAGTCCTGAGTTAATACCACCTGCCTCAGACTCAACACCACTTAAAAGACAGTGTTTGGGTCCATTTCCCACAATGCGGTTTTAACAGGCACAATGGAAAAAGCAATTACAGGCCTTTCCCCCTTCTCCTCACTGATTCACTGCTAAAAATGCTGGAATTTCTGTGACATGCTAAGAATGTGGGGAAAGCAGAGAAGGACTAGATACAAAAGGCAAAAAAATCAAATGATAAATTTATAGGGTGTGCCACATCTCTGCAGAAGGCTAATTCTGCCCTTATATCTTGCAATAATCTTTTTGACTTTGTTTGGTGTACCCAAGACCGATTATAATAAAGGAAAACTCCAAAGTAGCCAGGCAAGCCAATAAACTAGCAGGCAACTGCTTGTGCCTAATTCAATAACCTGTAACACCAATCATAGCATCAAACAGATGTCATTTCTTGCTATGTTCTATTTCGCCTGTTCCTAGTCTCATAATTTCTATCACAAAAAGAATAAATGTATTCCTCATCCCCCCCAGTTTCACTTAGTTGTCCATGTTTCTTCCTAATTTTGGAGCTAAAAGCCCATGGAAAAGGCAAGGAAACTTTGAGAAATGTTCTACTAAAAGGTAATCCCAAATCACTGCATTTGTGCTTCATTTGTCTTTCCATACTATTCTCTAACCAAAACCTTCAGGTCTAACAGCAACTTACTCCCAATGTTTGTAAAAGGAAGTGTGACAATATTTCAAAAGCAATGGCAGAGCAAGCCAGTATAACTGCACAGCTTTGCTTTGCAGGCTCAAGTTTATAACTGACTTTCTAAACCTATAGTCACCACTGAAATCCCTTCACTCTGGATGATGGAAGGAAAACAGAAGTTGACATGCAAGTGACAGTCATAGACACCGTAATGCAGAGAAGATCCAGATCAAAGTATGGAAGGGATGGTATGGATGCAAACCACATAAAAAGCTGTTCTCAAGTTCCACCAAGTCTGGATGCACTTAAAGGAACAGGGATCTAACTTACACTTCTGCCAAAAAACCCTTTGGGAAACAAGGCAGCTTTCTGAAAAATTGACCACAGAAATTAAAACTCCTCAATTACATACTCAAATCCTTTGAAAGCATGTGTGCACTCAGCTCGGGTCATCTAAGTAACCTTAACTCTGCCCACTTGCCAAACAGCCAGGAATGCCCTGCAGCTCCCGACTAACACAGCTTTTGCACAGCAATGCCAGCAAGTTTAGACATTTTTAGAACTTCTCGCTGACCAAAAGTCTCTGAGGCCATCGGAGGCCACCCAGAGTGTTTGGCAGGTTGTACATGCTGCTGAGGAATGGATCTCATTCATTCCCAGACAGCATCCCATTCTTCTAAAACAAGCGCACCTGCACAAAACGTGATTCCTTGCCAGAAATCATCTTTCCCCATTCTCTCCCACCTCCGCCTTTGCAGCCATCTGTGTCTGTTACCAACTTTTTTCTAAATGCCTTTGAAATTAGGCTCCTTTTCTGAAAAGTGCTCTGAACAGAGGCATTCTGATAATATGCCTAAACAAACACATGCATATGATGCATTTGATAAAGCTGACATATATCCATAAAACTGATGAACTATGTAAACTTAAGGTGCATAAATACATATTTAGATAAAATAAATTTAAACACTTCAGACTTGTCTGTATAAAACATGTAAGCGTCAAAAAATGCAGACACGGCTCTTTCACCCTGCTCCACTGAGGCTGCATTAAAGGCACTGGAGATGTTCACATCACTTTGCTCTGTTTCACCACTTACATACTGTGTTTTGTGGTCTGCAATCAGGTGGACCCATTCTCAGTTTGACTTAACAACATGCCCATTTTTGCAGCAGTCTGGGAGATAAAGTGGAAGCTCTGGTGTGCAATTCAGTCCTGCTTCCACCTGTACAAGTTCTACTTCTACTCCCTTCTCCTTCAGCAATTATTCTACCTTAACTACTATCCTCACTATTGATTACTAATCTTTGCTCCACACCTAGTTGTAGGACAAGTCTTTTGTTCTCTTTACTACTGGCATTTGCAACATGATGTTCTGTCCTGGGATAATATTAAACTTTTTTTTTTTTTTTTTTTTTTGGTCACTTTATCCTTTCATGAAGAACTTTAAGATGAAGCTTTCTGGACAATGAATCCCATCTCTTCTTCTTCACAAGCCTACTTTTATTTATAATGTTCTTTCCAGGTGGTATTAATCCAGAAAAGTTTGTTGTATAATGCTGTACGTGCTACAGTTCATATCTGCATCCTCGATTTAAGGAAATATCACTCCTCCCCCTTCAAGTCTTTGACTTCTTCAAAACCAGAAACTTAACTAGACAGCACTCAGCATTTCCCATAGACTGCTGTGTGGCTGTTTAAAACATGATACTACCTTTTTTCATTTTTTCACTTTATTTTAAGTGAAGAAATCTGTATTTGCTGCCCATTGATTCAAGATTGCATTCTAAGATCAGCCCTTACCTCATACTCTAGCTATTTATCACATTCAAAATGGAACTTAGAAAATTTATTGATTGATGAGTCACTGACTTAATGAAGATATCTCTTAGATACCCTATTCAGGCATGTGTGCCCTATCACCATTAGCAGCATTTATTCTCTCTTCTAGATGCAGGAAGGTAAAAGTCTCCCATCACATTAATTCAATGCAATAATAAAGTCAGAAACAGTGTTATAGACAACTTTATTATTGTTCATGTTTCATTTGGCAGGTTAAGGCACAATGTAATTTGACATTGAAGTAACACCTTGAACACAAAAAACTATGAGAAGTGGAATAGGTGGGAAACAATCACTATTTTCTCTCTTCTCCAAAAATTAAACTTCTGAGTAAAAGGGGACTCAACATTTCAGAAGGATCAGTCAGTGACTGTGGTGGTGTGGAAAAGAGATTTAGAAGCAAACCAGAGAGGGGAAGAAAGGAAAACATTATCTTGAAAATTCTTGAAAGTTGTACAGTCAAATCATCTGAATAGAAAATACAAGAGAATTATGTTTTCCACTGCAAGAGAAATATACCATGATACCACATATAAGGATTGCATCCTTACAAAGATGTCCAGCAACATAAGATAATAATTCCACACCAAGTATTATCTTACATGCAAGTAGTGCTGTGTGGAAGAAAATGTACTGCACTGATGAAAGAATGCTTAAGGTGGTATAGTCCAAGTGACGACAACGTAAGGAAAAAATAAAGAACAAAGCACACAGATAAAAGAACCATCATTCCTCCCTGGTTCAAAATCCACATCTTATATGAAGACAGAAGTCAGTTTGGCTGAAGGCTACCCAAGGAAACAGCAACTGCATGAAACAGTGGAAAACAAAGTTAACAATTTTTAATGTTTATTATCAGATCAGAGCAAGCCCAGCTGAGGCCACCAAGAGGGCCAGGAGCACGTGATGAAGGAGGAGAAGCTGGGGGAGCTAGGTTTGTTCAGCCTGGAGAAGAGAAGGCTGCAGGGGGAACTGATTACAGTTTTCCACTACCAAAAGTGAAGCGATACAGAAGACAGCCATAGAGACTTTCAAAATTCAACTGAAAAAAACCCCCTGAACAACACAAAAGTTAGACTTACTTAAGCAGGTGGTTGGACTAGAGACTGCTAGAGGTCCCTTCCCCAACCTAAATTTTTCTATGATTTTATAATATTTGCATTGACATTTGAATGACCTTTTTAATGTCCTCCCTACCTTCACTTTTCATAAGGAATACAAAGGGTCATTATCTGATGCTGTCAATCACAGTTAGACAACAAAATTAACAAATTTAAACATTTACTTGAGAAAAATCTGCATTAGGAGCAGCTTGCATGCACAGAATACTGTGCTGTGATGAAGTATGCTTTGAGTATCTCAGGCACATGGCCACTATGGCATATCATGGTCTTGCAGAAATATTTGCAGTTATTCATGAAGTTAATCAGCTCCAATTCAGCACATCCAAAGATATGTCTGCCCCCAGGTAGTCCACTAACAGGGAAAGGAACTGTATTTATTACAGAAGTGATTTGCTGAAAATCATAATTTGTTTAAATCTAGTTTGGATCATTACATTTTTTTTCCATGAGGTTTCAGAAGTGAGCTTGATCAGTACCATGGAAAGATGATAACGGTAATGATACTCTGGAGGAAGAGGACATCAACAAATTTTAAGTCTTGGCATTTCTAGTAGGGAGAAGAGAAAGCTCCAACAGCTGGGTATGTTTGACAAGGAAAGGAAATGGGAAAGATAAATTGCCATTTCACATTCTAATAGATTGAATGCACTAAGGAAGAGCTTGGGTTTGGTTGGTTTTCTTTTTCTTTTCCTTGTTTGGAAGGCTACAATCTATTTGCCCTGTCTTCACACTGTATACTTCCTGTAGGAGCTATTTGTTTATTTACCCATTTTAATCACAAGGAAAGTATTCATTATAAAAATCTCTCTTTAGAGCAAAGGAGAAACCTTCCAGCCACACGGCTGACACATGTTAACTTGCAGGTATTCACAGAGCAGGTTCTGTTTTAAGCCATCTTTCAGGCAGCCACACAAAGACCACCAAAGCTGGGTGTTCAGCTCTGCCAGACCTCCCCCAGCCAGCAGCCCTTGCCAGGAAACACAGGTGACAGCCTGAATGATAAAAAGGCATTTAGAGGGGAAAAAGAAAAAATGCACTGGTTTAGTCTGGGCAGCACCTTAATATAAACCTGCAGGGGCCTTTGTGTACAGCAGAGCACACAGCCATCCAAGCAGGAGCTTCAGAGCCAGTCGCTTGCACCTCCAGTTTTCAAAGATCTCATACTGCCCCTGCCAGTTATCGGGGAGGAGGAGGGTGGTTCCGCTGCAGCTCTTCCCACAGCCACAGATCTCAGAACACAGCATCAAGACAGCAAACCTTCCTCTCCCCTCCTCACGCTGAAGGAAAGCCTGCTCTGGGACTGCAGCTGAAGCAGTTTGGAAAGGCAGAGCACTATGACCTCACACAATTTGCTCTTATTTATTTCAGCAGTTCAAAAAAAAAAAACAAACCCCAACCCAGTGTTTAACTTTGCAAACAAATCATACTGACTTTGGCTATAAAGCTTAGTGCAAATTTGCTCAGTTCAGAGAAGAGTTTCTCTACTGGCAAATTCTGGCAGGCAGCTCTCCAGCGCTCAAATAACTGCAGAAGAGCCAATTTGTTTCCTCAGCTCCAGCTCAGCCTCTCGCCGGGTGCACCCCGAGAGGAGAGCTCCCCAAGGAAACTGGATTTCCCTGGTGGCAAGCAAGATGTTAGCACTCAAAGTTCCCAGGATAAGGCACTGCAAATGCTCAATCAGACCTTTCAAAGCAACCATAGTGCTGCTGTTTATCATTCTTGCCTTTCCACTATCACACATGATTCCTTATGGCCACAAACAGTGCTGCCAGCTTCCCATGTGACTGTACAAGAGAAATGGTGGCTTTTTCTACACGTAACAATTCAGAAGTATTAGAATCAGGACAAAAAAAGTGATTTGCAAAACACATAATCAATAAATACAATAAAAATTTTATCTTGCTTTTAGGAGGAAGGAGGAGGGGCAGGGAAGGACACCACACAGGTATGAGAAATGTTCTAATGTATAAGAGGAAGGTGTGTGCTATCAATTTTGGTTTAGATATATGGACACAATCTTTTGAAATGAAGTCCAAATATCTCCTTATGTCAGAAAATGGAATTGCCGCTCTGATGCATAAGAGAAGCCAGAACATCTCAGCAAACACACAGTGACATCTGCCTTCATAAAAACTGAGATAACTAGCTTTCAGAGGTGGTGCAATTGGTGTGCCTATAGATAAATAGCTCAGAATTTCCTATTGTAAGTTTCTGTCTTCATCTGTTTGTAAACTTTGCCAAAGTTTAACTGTTTTGGCTGAAATTACCCATGCCAGGTGTTTGCCTCAAGCTGATTTTTTTTGGATGGTTTCATCAAAAATGTCTCAGCTACTTCCAAGAACAAAATTACGAAAAAAACCCTTTGTTTTGTCCATGTTAAAAATATTTCAGCTGCTCTGCTGAAAAGCTCTTGCACTTCCATGCTTGCAGTTTGGCATAAGGTTGGCTTTTTGTCAGGGCGTTACATTTATAAACATAAAAGGTGCTCATACTACATCAAGCTAAGTCTGAAAAACCACTGTTTTCACATGCTTGGAAGAAACCCTTCTTGCAGCTAATTTTTTTGGGTCCTTCTACACTGGGCATGCTCCATTCTCTCTCTCTTTGTGCAAGGTAACTGAACTGCTCACACACTACTCCACAGAGTAACAGCGTACACTATAGGCCAAGGTTACAAAGGCTGAGATGGGTATTCTTTGAAGTTTAGAGCATCCCATCTCCTTCTGGTGGCTGACCTGAAAGGTGATAAATCTATGTTGGTAACAGCTACTCCATTAGCAAGAGTCACAGTAGCCTCTCCGATAAATTCTGAAAGTGTCACATATATAAATATATATACATACACTTAAAAGAACATCAGGGTAACAGTTTGGTCATTCAAATTAAGAAAAGCTAGAACTATGTTGCTTATATAACTTTAATTAAGACCTCATGTGTACACATTGACACAATTCTTAAAAACACACTCGCCTACTTTTCTTCTCTCCCCAATCTTGATCTCTTCTTCACCCAGTGTAAAGATGGACTATGCCCTGGGGATGAATCAAGGTTGTGTAATGAGGCAGAAGAATGCCTGCCTCATTTGTTAGAACATGTGTGTTAAATGTATAAGGCAGAGAGCTGCGAGAGGAGAAAAGAACTGTTAATATTTAAGGCGAATGATGCCTGAAGAACTGATTTTTTTTTTTTAATTCCTTTCTGTCAGAAGAGTTTATAGATGCTGCTAAATGCAGAATGTAAATCTAATTTCTGCAGGTTGCCACTGATTATGTGCTTTTGATTTGATCAGTGTCACCCTGTGACAGCTATCATCGATGGAAAAGATTCTTTTGACATGACGAGCTCTCTGTGTAACACTAAAGACTTTAAAATGGCATGCTTAAGACAAAGATGCTTCAAAATTCAGCTCCTGTGTGCCTTAGTTGCCCCCTTTTATAATGGGGAAAGACCACTACACTAATAGAGGTGCTGGAAAGACAGTTAATGAAGTGTGTGCAGAGCATTATAGTATCAGTGACAAGCACCAAGAATCCAAACCAAAAATTATTTACCTTATCTTCAGAACAGGCTTTAAACAGCAAGTAGCAAGTAAGGCTGGTGGCCTTCACCTGAACTATTTAAGTTACATACAATATTGAACAGTATCTCCTTCAGTGAGCATCTTGGGCAACGAATGAAGCAACGGTCACAGAGGGGAAAAAACTGTACAGAACTCAGTAACTGGAGACTATACCATAATATGTGGCACATACAGAAGAAGGTTGCACAGTGAGCCTCAGCTGTGTCGCTCCCTAACTGCCAAGTGCTTAACTTTGCAAAATTGGTATTTCTGAATGTAGCTTTTCATGTGCCCAACCTGTAACTAAGGTTTTGTTAGCATATTCATGACAAGCTCTGCACTGATGAAGTTTGACAAAAGTGATTTTTGGGAGGTAACTTAATAAGTAGGGCCACATGCTGCTTTGTTTTAGGCAGACTTGATCTGGCTTCGGATTTTCTGGTCTACCTCAATGAGAGGTGAAAGTGGCAGCCTCCATGTGTCTACAGGTTTCAGCTGTGAGCAGGGTGAAATCCTTACACATATAACAAATGTTGTCATCTGTATCTCCACAACTAACTGGGGGCACAGTGCCACACATACATTCATATATTATAAAAACATATTATGTATGCTTTTAAGCATATACACAGGATATACAGACACACACGTATCTTCAACACTTAAATGTCCAAAGCAATTCCACATTAAAACTTTACAGGGGAAGAGGATGCTTTATATCTATTCTCCCCCTTGCCCCTGACCAAATCAGGTATCTTATTTCATCAGGCTAGCACTTTAGAAATACTCTGGAAAAACAACACAAACTACCATGCAACTTCACTTTGATCACATCTCTTCTGCTAGCAGCTTTGCTGGGATTGTTAGCAAGCCAACTGTCAGCACACAGTAAAGAAATATCAGTGCACGTCTGTGCAACACGCCGGGCTCACAAAGCACAGACCTAGACCCTGCCCTCTGCTACAGATGAAGTTCACGGGAAAGGGAATAAGGACTCTCTTCTTCCATCTGCCCTGAATGCAGCAGCGAGGCAGGATTCCAACCTAGCACTCAGGAGAGTGCCAAAAAAGGGACTGGCTACTGTGCTGGCTGCCACCCCAGGGCCCCAGGGGTGCGAGGCCCGCCAGCTGTGGGGTGGAGCCGTGCCCCCAGCCAGCTACAGCCTCTGCTTCTGTCTAGCCTGCTGGCTGCTCAGCTCATGTAATGAGCGTTTTAAAAAAAGCAATATTATGCAGTTCATCATGAGGTGCAGGTGTTCACCTTCCACTATCCCTGCCCTGTGCTGGCAGAGCAGCTCCTGCACCGCACACGACCAGCACTTGCCTGTCTTCTCCACGCCACAAAGCGCAGCACCTTTAAGACCCTCAGGTTAGCTTTATTCTGAAAAAGGAAATGTTAAGAAAAGGTCTTGCCCGAATACAGGAAGATTAGATTTTTAAGTGATCTATCTCCTGTGCAAAGATGGGAACAATTTGGCAGACTCAGTACATCTGCCAAACTAAGACCAACCTCAACAACTCTAACTGGCACCCCTGGGCAAAGGCTACCGGTGCACTGAAGCTGATTAAGGAGCACTCAGATAATCAACCTGCCCTGGTGATACAGGAGTATGGAAGGAAGAAAAGGGAAGAAATAAATTTCAGCTGCAGGGTATAACAAAATTCTAGGGGCAAGAATTTCTTCAGCTGTTCCCCAAGGCACTGTAGAACCATGAGTGTTTGACCTTGCCAGATTCAGACAGGGTAGGACTGTCATACCCTTGAAGACTCAGTTTCACTAGGATCCAGTGCTGAGCTAGTGGATGAGAGAGAGATGGAGATGGGCATTTTAACTGCCAAAATGCATTTTTTTCCTCCCAGAAGAGGAAAGAGAAAGCAGTTTAATTCCCTGAAAAATAAATTCCCCAGGTTTAAATAACATTAGGGGCGTGATATTTTTTATTTTTGTCTGGACACACGTATTTGAGAGGGTTCTAATAAACAGACCATTTCCTCTGACTTTTATGCAAAGGCACTAACAAACTCTGCTTTTTAAAACTCAAGAATTTGTTTGGTTTGCTACAGTGCAATAAAACTTCAGGCAGAAGAATCTACCATTCAGTCCTTTTCAAATAGTTAATAAAAAAGTATTAAAGGACTATGAACTGAGTTACAAACTACCAAACAGTATTTTGATGACTCCTAACATCCCCCATTGTAGAATCTCAATGCTGCCAAACAAATACTGACTATTCTCCAAATAGTCCCACCCAGAAGAGGAAACAAGTGCATAGAAAAATTAAGGGAACTGTCTAGTACCACACAGACAGACAGTGGCCAAGCTGATGATAAAACCTTGGTATCAGGACTTCATTCTGGAGCTGAGCAATAAATTCAGCCTTTTTCCAGGTGTCATGTAACAAAGTTGTTCCAAACCTTAAAGCAAGATTCATATACTTAGGCAAAAACAAAGGTTTAGCCATTTCACATTCTCTTTTCCCTGTTTTTATATTAGTTGCTAGTGACTTTGGACTTTACATATAATGCATATATTAATCTGCACTTACAGGTGCAGCTATATACAAACTACATTCCCTTGGGAGAGCTTGTTCTTGCCACATCTTTTCAGCTAAACTGGAACTACACTGGGCTTTTATCCTATTTGAAGCAACAGATCCCACATACATAACCACATTAGTTTTCGTGCAATTTTTTGACCTGGAATCAATCATAATTTTTCTCTGCAAAACAATGAGCTACAGCCAGTTGTAGGATCTGAATTTTTTTTACTGTTGAGCAACATATTTTCTGCTTTTGTATATCAAACTAAAATTTGAAAAAAAATGTAAATGCTTCACCAAGCTACAAACAATGAAAAAAGGTGTTCTGCCTGCCATCAAACCCTGCTGTTAAAATATTAACACAATGTAAATATTGTAATATTGAGGAAGTACACTGTGTCAGTACTTCCTGGCACCGTACAAGAGCTTCACTGTTCACTTCAGTCCCTGCTGTTAGTTTTAAACATGCACAACTTAAACAAGGTATCTGAGCTTCTCCAGTCCTGGTGCAGAATTGCAGAGAGGCAAAATCTTACTGTAGGTTCCCTCTAGACTAAAAACCAAAGCATTAAAAAGAATGCTTAAACCCAAACAATTATGTAGATGTCAGTACTTTTGAGGCAAAAATATTCCACAGGGTCTTTCAAAAGTCCTGGCATATTGCTGCCAAACATGGAAAGATCTTTGGGTATGCACTGTCCTCCCCTTCCTCAGAGAAGAAAAACAAGCTGCAAATGCCCACCAATGCCAGAAGCCTGAAAGCTCAAGTTATTCCTCATGGCAGAAGTCCCATTCCCCAGATTTGCCAGTTAAGCACATTGCTTGCAATTGACTCACTCTCTCAACTGACTGAATAAGCAGCATGTGTGTAATAAACAGAATGAAGCAGCTACCTGCCATTAGTAAGCCAGATGTTGCTATCGGGTCTTAAGGAATGCTATCTAGCTGCTGTAATTATGTATGTGCCATGGAAGTGCCACAGAAAAGCAGCACAGCTTCAAAAAAAATAGTGAAGACAGAAGATGGCCTCTCTGTAGAAAACACAAAAAACAACTGGTCATACTTGCAAAAATCCAGTAGACTTGTTCTAGGAGGAACTGGGGGCAACTGGTAGTTCAGAGCAGGATTTCACTCTGCTGGCTTTGGTTAATACAAGGTAAAATCCCATCAGTGACAAAGCCAAAGATCTCACCAGTTTCAATGGAAATAGCATAAAGCCTTGAAAACTGAAGTTACCACTATTTATGCCTAGAGGCCTCATTGTGTCATGCACTGTGGCATGTCTGACAAAGACTGTCCTTGTCCCACAGACCTAATGATCTAAATTCAAAACAGCATGAAATACCAGGGAGTAAGAACCAAATGTGTGAAATGTCTAATCCCAGCAAAAATGGATGGCTAGGATTTCAAGAAATGCGTTCTACATGTTGTATTATGACAAAAGGCATAAACACCGCTTCATGCTACCACAGGAAATACAAGGAGTCCAAACTGTCACAGACTTTCTAAAATACACTGAATAAACAGCTTATTCCAGATTTCATCTGCTGCTCCTGAAGCTTTCACACCTTTCAGACATGTTCCCATACACAAACGGGAACTAAAATGACTTGTACAATGCCCCCACGTGCCAGTCAGAGCATAGGACAAGCTTTATTCATATGCATGGCAAGAAATTGCCCTGGGGGTTAACACAGATTTTCCACTTTTTGAACTCACTCATAGAACTTTATTCTGGAAGAGCTTCCTCAATCATGTATCCAACTGCATCACCAGGTTTGTATATGGTCAAAACTACCATAAAGCTCCCCACCCCTCAATGTTTTTTCACATGTCAGTTTATGTGCTAAGGAAAAGCACTACAAACACAACACTTAGTCAGTCTCTTTATCTTTCATCTTACTTAAAAGGGGAGAAACACTCTTGAGAAGTCAGTGAGCATTCAATATCTGTAACGGGTATGAAAGTGCTACAGAAAGTCTAGGAACAGGACATCATTCCAAAACTGAACTACTTACTGTGAGGGGGGTTGTTCATTTGTTTGTTTTTTAAAGATAAACAGGATTTTTTTTAGTCTGTTTCATGAAATATTACAGCTAAGATCCTTCTCCACTTCCATAAATGGATGTTTTTCTTACTCTCAGTGGGTGGTCTCAGAGTTTTGACAGAGGAACATCACAAGCTAAAAACATAGGATGCTACAGAGATAGCCCACCTGCAGTGGCAGTGGATGTGAAGGGGGAAAGAAAAGGTGATTGCAAAGGCCAAAACAGACTGTGGTGGGGAAAACTGAAGGTCAGAAATGTATTCACAGCCCTAACAATGGGGGAGGCTTGGTGAAATGAGCAGTCAAAAAGCACAGATATATTAGGAAAACAAGGGATGCAGAAGAGAGAGAGGCAAAAATTTTAGCCTTCACTTATGCTGTTATTAGATTATTATTTAAAAGAAAAAAAGATCTGAATAAGAAACTCAGACATAACGCTTGTCATTCCTTTTAGTGTAGTTAAAGCATTTTGCAACCTTGTCTATTTTACATTTCTATTTCACACTAGCCAACTTAATGAAACAAATCTTCCTTTAAAAGCTTTGGTATGAACCATATGTCAGTGCAAACACCTGCTACTACCCTGTGTATTGCTTGGTTTCTTACCTGTTTTCTACAAGGAAGTCTACCACATATTTCTTCAGACAGTAGAGATGGGCATCCATCAGTCCTGTTCTGATGTGCATTCTGGGGTGCCTTGAAAAGAAAAAAAAAAAAAAAAAAAAAAAGGAAAATCATGGAACTTTGCATGGACATTTACAAGAGCTTGACTTTGCAAATAAGTCAGTGAATAGGGAAAAGTGTGCAAAGGCAGATCTGCCCTTCCTTTCCTTCTGCTGCTGGATTCAGAGATGAGAACAGTGCAGGCTGCCATTATTGGACTGTGTCTATAAACTTACACCTGCTGGCCCTGGGCTGATTTGCTGCGAAAGAAAACACCTCCTCCAAGGAGTCATTACTCCTGCTACATCTTCTTATGTAAGTGGAAATTGCACATTACTGGGCAGGAAGCCAAAGTAATGGGCCCAGAGTGCTAAAAGTTACAGTGGGTAATGTCAGGGTACAATAATTCAAAGCTTCTGGCTAAGTGCCTGCCTTAATATGCAAGGCTGTGCATGTTCTGCTAGCAAACACAACACTACTACTGTATTTTTTCCAACACTTCCTGGAGGGGAATAGGGGAAGGAGACGGGGTCTGCTCACCTTTCCTACACTACACATTACAAATGACTGCCACAGATCAATTACAAAGTGTTTGCCTATCCAGCACGATAAGGTAGAAAAGATCAGTAAAGCTCCTGCTCATCACTAGCCAAACAATGGCAAAAAGGGAAGTCTTCACTTTCAAACCAGTGGCAGGTTAGTATTTCAGAAACTCAGAAATCTCCGATAGCTTCATTATTTTAAGAACGAAGTTTTACATCATAAAGACTCATAGGTTACTTCTATTACTTCTCTTTATGTATTTTCTGCTCTTTTTGGAAACCCTTTTTGGAACCTGTCTCAAATCAGCTAGATATTTTATGCCAATATTGCTTTCCTTCTACACACCTGTAGCCTCATATAGGAGAGTTCTGGCTGTCTGAACAGTCACCACCAGTTCTCAGGATAGAAAAGTCACAAGCATGTTTAGCTTGCAAATTATAAAAGATAAAACACAACAACATTCAAGACATCTGTAACTGCACTCAGAGTCCAGAGGCTGTTGAGGAGAGAAATTTCAACCTACGTCTGAAATTGTCTCTGTTTTCATTTTTCTTCCTTTCATGACTGGATTTCATAATGAAGTTTGAATGAACATATCTTACCAGTATATTCCATCCAACCTTTGTTTGCTTATTCCAGAACACACTAAAGTCAGATGTTTGTGATCATGATAATTTTCATTATTTAGTTAGCTCAGCAGAGGGATCTCTCATAACTTGGGCATGAATATATATACATATATAGATGTAGTAAACTAATACTAGCACACCGAATATTTAATAACATCAAAGCTACTGAGAATATCAGGTGTTCTAGTAATGCATTTTTCAGGGTATTTCTCAATTAATGCACTAAACTACCAAAGTATTTATGTCTTAAAATTTTGTAATTTAGGTGGCATTTCTCAAGCATGCTGCTCAACTCAAGCTAAGCATATTATTAGCTATAACAAAATTCTTTAAGTCCCAGTTGCAAAGGAAAGCTTCTATAACAGTAGTATGACACTGTGCAGCAAAGTATATGGTACTACAAAATGATATATGCACTTTCAGTAGATTAGTTCATTAACAAAACATGAGCTCACCTAGCAATGCTCCAGTACTGATGTTATCAGTGGCCCAGATGTTGCTGTGGAAGTCAGCCCAAATAGCAATGTTCCTGATGCAAAAAGGATAGGGAATCCACTAATTTTAATGAGGTCTTGCAGTTGCAAGTCAGCAGACTCCCTCCTGCTCTGCATCTTGAGGATGATTTTCATATTTTGTGTATTTATGAGAGGGAGAATTTTCATATTTTCTCTGAGAAAAAGGGCTCCCTTGTATTTATATAATGAATATAGTAGCTTACTGAAATGGGTGAAAGAGACAAATGGAAACAAATGGAGCAGGGAGGAAATCTGGGGAAATTAACAAATCAATGGAACAAGGCAAGAAGCATGTTAAAATAAATAAATAAAAAATGGATGCAACATGGGAAGGAGAGGGAAAAACCCCAATTCTTAACTTGAAGATAACAAAAAGGCCACAGTTTCTTTAGAGCCAGAATGCCAGGTTCTTCTCTCCCCTGAAACACATGGCAGGGGAAGGCTGCAGGGGCTAGACATCAAGCAGAAGAGTGCAAAACAGGAGCTTCTCAATAAACGCTGGTTCTGTTGCCAGTGTCTGTGTGGCTTTCACACAAACAATCTCCCCACCTGCAAACTGGAATAACACTATTTAGCTACACCACAGGACACTGAGGATTTGCGGGCTGAAGTTTGTATCTGCATGCAAGTATTGTACCAAGTTTTTCTGTAGCTAAGCAACTTCTAACAAAGTTATACAAAATCAGTGCAAGTTTTCAGACAGTAGCACAGTGCTATCCTAGCTGCAGCTCGATCACACACACACACCCCCCACAAAAACCAGCCAGACAACAAGACGTACTGAAACACCACTCTGAGTCAGCTTTCAATGTAGAATATACTAACAATAACAGAACATCATGCTGGACAAGAGGGAGGTCCCACAATGAAAATCATCTGAAATACAGACCACCTAAGTGATTTGCAACAGAATAGTCCCATAGATTAATATTATAATCACAGCTTCAAAGGTCAAACAGGCAAGTTTGGGCACATGCATAAACAAAGCTGGGATTTCTGTAAACCAGACTCAAGGAGAAAATAGCCATACTAAACCAGACTGATAAGAGCACTCTATCATAACAAGCCACTGAAGATGATGCTAATTTTCACTTACTAGTGCTTAAACCAGTTTATCTTCAGGTAAAAGCAAAGGAGTCAAATAATCTAACAGATAACAGCAAACTCCATCACCATTTCAAATGAGCATCTGGTTACTAATATCGAAAGCCACACTCCCTTCTCATGCCTCTGATCTCCCACTCCATCAACTAATCTTTACAACATATGAAAAATGAGCCCTTCATGAGGAACAGCTGATACAGAGAGAATCAAATAACAAACAATGCATGTGCCTGGAGCTGACGCACCTAGACTTATCGCTCTGAGGGAGATAATGCAGAAGGCTTTTAATTATATCATCAAAGCAAGGGAGAAGGTACTAGGAGGGGCTGGCTGCAGATGGTTAAGTGTTAATGAATGCTGGGTTGGGTGGTTTATCAAAAGAAAAAGACTGGATATATATCTGAGAGGGTCACTGTTGAGATGAAAGTTGTAACAGCCATTGTTGGAGTTCTTTAATGAGTGAGGAACGTCAAATGTGAACCCTTTAAGAATCATACCAATTACTAAATGAACTTCGGTTCAATCCAGCAAATGTAATCAAGCACAAGTCATTAAAATACATGGTAAAACTCCCATTGGTGCTGCCACTATAGCGTCTATTATTGTCTGTGCTCCCATGCAAGGGAGGGGGCTGCTCCCAGTTGTAAGCTCTGTGTGTTATGTTAAGTGATGGCAGATTTTAGCCCTAATGACGAGGCACGGAGGGCTCCCTGGCAGAAAGTCGACAATGAGGAGACTCAAGAGAGATCCGTGGAGAAGTCAGGGAAAGATCAGCAATTAAAAGAGCAATTTCAAAGAATGTAATTTAATGTGTAAAATTAGCTTTTATTAGCACATAATTCCACAAAATCCTGACTCGGGACGAGAGTGCATAAAGGTCTGCAAGAGTCCTTAGAAAGGTCTGTGCCTGTAATTCCTGACACGCCATTGTGAAATAATAAGCAGTACTAACAGGATTGATGCATGCTTCGTACATGGCATTGCTTTGAAAGTGGAGCCTGCAGCTTTTCTCTCCCTGATAACCTCTCTCAAGATTTCCTCCCTCAGGGAAATCAACCACTGATAGAGCAAACTTCCCTTGTTTAAAGGCAAAAAGACGGACAATTGTTTCAACTGTAAACTAATTAAGAGAGATTACCACCAAGAGCTGGAGGTTCAAACCAGCCCCGCACTCCCACTGACAGTGTGATAATGCCAGGCTGGGGTCAAAATCATAAATCTGAAGGGAGCACACACTATGCTTAAAGCCAAAAAGCCTCTCTACTAAGCATGGGATATTGCCACATTAACCTCACCACCTCACAAATAAACCAGCTGAGAAAGAGAAATCCTGTGGCCTCTTTCCCTTTAACTTCATACAGCTGTTGATGGAAAATATGAAGGTCTTTAAATAAACTCAAGGACCTGAGGCTGTCCGTACTCTAACACTAATCCGAGCAATGACACAATAAAAATCTAATCATACCTGCTATTAACCTGGCTCCTGAACCAGTATCTAAATTACATCCACCATGGGTTTATGGGGTATTAGTTCATCTTTCTCTCCATCCCTCGAAAATAAGTAAATAAATAGCAGCACGCTAAGTGCAAACTACGCATTCCACACATTTCCTTTCTAATTAATTGCATGTAGCTCACATAGTCCATGTAGCCAAACAGTCTACCACATTCTTCCTATCCCCTACACTACATACTGTATTCTTGCATGAAGAAGCGTGCCATCCAGTTCAAACACACACTGCCAACCCCTGACTGGCTGCATGGAGGTGGTGCTCTCACGTTGATACAAAGCCAGTGCACAGATCAACATGAAGAGAAGTCTCACAGTAAAAGCTGCCAGTCCACCTTTAACGTCTCAAGCATTCCTACTTTTAAAAGAAAAAAAATAATCCCTAAATCACATTGCTCATTTACGGGACAGCTCTTGGCTGTAAACTCACTAATAATAAAAGACCACTGTTACGTTGGCTCTTCAAAAATCCCAGACACCTTACGATCTTAATTTTTTACACAGTGCTTTTGGCCAAGAAGATCCCAAAGCACTTAGCCAAATGAATGTCCACACTGTATCCCCGGCCTCCTTTGCCCACCAGTGAAATGCTGCCACCTCCGGGCTGTATCGCAGCAGCGGTGGCGGCGCAGGCCGGGACCCCCCGGCCCCGGGGCCTCCCTCACCGCCTCCGCCCAGCACCCCTCTTCTGTCAGGCTGTAGAGAGGAGGGGACAGAGTTTAATGAGAAGATCCCGCTTGGCGGGTGGAACAACGGCTTCGGATCTGCCTGTGAGGAATACCGCGGCGATGGGAAAGAGCTGGCGTGGGGAGGGAGGGGGCACAGAAAAGCCATCGCCCAAGCTTTCAAGACGGCATAGGCTACTGCGAGAAGTGAAGTCTTGCAACATGTGCCGTGAGCATCGGGTGACCCCAACCTCTGTTTCCCAGCTCAGAGGCACCCCCTCACTGCTTCCCTTCCTCCAGTTTTCTAACAACCTTATTTACAAAGACAGGAGGGCAAGACGCACTTTGGTCCCTTGAGGAACTGGCAAGGCAGGACACGCCACATCAGCTGCCCAGAGGCAGCTCTGGTAACCACCCACTGCTCTGGTAACTACCCACCCATCCATCCTCCTGCTTCAGGAATGGGAACTGCTTTCCAAATGAAAATGTTTTATTGATCTAGTGACCTATGTTGCCTCAAAGCCTTCCGAACAGTAAATATTTTTAATTTAAAACCTTCAGCACATGCCATTTTTCTTTGTTGTATTGTATTATTAATATACCCATGAGACTATAATATGAACTATGAACCTACTTCTGACAAAAACATGCTGAAAATGTTTTAGTAAAGGAACCAACTTTCATTGAAAGCCAAAGATTAAATCATTTTCTCTAGTATAAGGAGTACAGGTTAGCAGTCAGAACTCAGGATTAATATTTGTTCAAGGCTGGTAATGGTTTACAATAAGCCAGTGTGACCTCTTGTAGAAAAAGTCATTATCTTGGCACCAACACTGTGCTTGAGCGTTAACGTCTCTCTTGACTTCGACGCTGAACAGCAAGGGTGATGTCGGCTGCGCAGCCAACTCATCCCATGACCTTACATAAAACGTTATTCTTCGCCCTGCTTCAGCTTCCCCATATGGAAACAAGAACAACAGTAATTCCTCACCCACCCCAAGTTTGAGGAGCACTCCCTGGGGGTTGCCCAGCCCTGTCACTGGATGCACGTGCATCCCCCTGGGAGCACACCAGACACAGCTGCTGGGGAAAGCAATTCCCTAAGCTTGGTTCCAAGGGTCTTCTCTGCCACACTGAGTGCTAACAGCTGTAGGAAATAACACAAGGGCCAGGCTCCCCACGATCCCCCTTACCCCTTTTCTCTTTCCCTGTCACTGGAAAAACAGAGTTCATGCAAGCATTTTATATTAGATTCAAGTTTGTTAGAATACCCCAATTGCTATGTAGAAACTGGGAAAGCAAATGAGAGACACCAAAATTATAAGAAGCTCAGAGTTTGGTGTGAACAGAAGAGAATACATGGTGAAGGAGGGCAGGGATTGCCAAAGATGTTATTAATAGGTTTTACCCTTGAGCTCTGGCAGCTACTTATTCTATACACAGAGGAAAAGGATTAATCAAGCCTTGCACGTAAAGGTTCTTTCTATGGTCTGCCAAAATATTTAAAGCAGTATATACAAAGTGTAAGCCTTATTATTATACACATTCAATGTAATCATCTTATGCTACAGTTAAGGCCAGGATGACAATAAAGTAGATTATCATGCACTATAACCAATTCAATTCTGACACAACGGGACATGGCTTAGTCACTTGGTTCAGATCTGGTATTTGAGCTTATTTTTCTTATGCTAGGCTAAACTGTGATTTAAGAGATTTAATCAAGCTTTGGGAAATGCTTTCTTTGCTAAAGAGGGAGAAAGAACTGAAGTCTGCACCTGGCAACCCTAATCATTTCCAATTTTCAGCTCATTTTGCTTCCTGCTTTGTGGAAATTCACCTTTGTAAATAATTGTTCCCCAAAATCGCCAGGGCTGAAAGGAAGACAACACAAAGAGGAACAAGTTTTAAGCAAACAGCTGAAGCTGGAGGATTGTAGAGAGGCTACCGAAGAACAGCAGCTCCTGCTGATCCCTCCTACGCCAGTTCCCAAAGGGCTAAGCAGTAGACATACGATATATTTTCTTAAATCAAATAATTACAGTAAATGCATGGGAAACAGTGAAACTGAATACTAGGTCAAAGCTGTAGGTCACTAGCAATATATAGCTTAAACACAGCAAGGCTGCCACAATTTCTTTATGTCACTGGCCTAGACGCAAAGGCAAACAAAGCCGTACGCAGCAGTGTGACCGGTTGATCGCGGCTTTGCTTGATAAGGCTTCAAAGACCTTCTGCACCTCCCAGGTGAGGTGGGTTTTATTTAGAATCTGTGATCTGCAAAATGTGGGAATTCAAGGTAATGGCATACATTTGGACTACTAAAACACATGGGCAAAAAGAAATCCTCCCTCCCCCAACCTTAAATTTCAAATAAAAGCAGAAGCAGAAAAAATGAAGTCAAAATAAGCATTATAAACATTTCATTTTTACTTTACAGGGCCCAGGAACTGGACAAACTGAAGCTGTCACACATACCATTGGGTTTCCCATTGGGAGTAGCCTTCTAGATGCCTCATGAAAATCACCTGCTTATGTACCACCCGTTTTACTGAAATTAAAAATCCCTCTTTAAGCCCGTTACTGTGCATAGGCCATACCTGATCATTCACTTTCCTTTGCTATGACCTTGGCCTGACAAGCAAATGGGCTTTTATGATGGAAGGTGCATGTTTGAGAGTCTGTCTTTAGAAGATATTTGCATTCAAAACAATTACATTTCATGGGACTGAAGAACAACCTGACAACAGCCTGACAGCAGGTCATCAGGGTTAAAAGGAAGAAGAGAGGGAGAGAAAAAAGAAAGAGCAATGTTGTATGTTAGATAAAGCAGCATCTGGCTCCCCCCAACACTTACAGTCTAGAAAGCAAGGAGACATGAGCTTTGAATACAACGATAGGAAAAATTTAAGTGTCACGGTTTAAATTACCAAAACCTACCCAAATCCAGTCCACATGAGATGTCTTTTGCAGTAAATCTGGCAATGCTCATTTCCTTCATCTACTGTAAGTAAATTATACTTAGCTCCTGCTCCTCAAGGGTCTGTAGCTTCCTCAGCTGTTGCTCTGACCTGTGTTTCCTTTTGATTTCCTCCTGGAAGCTACCGCTTCTGCCTCACTTTTGATTCGTGATAAGCTTTTACAGTGGTATCTATTCACATCTTAACTCCACTGAAACCTGGACGCTTTAGCCTTTGGCAGCACAGTAACTAACACTTTGTCCTGACAAGATCCCCAAAACTGCAAGTGTCAAATATTTAATCAGATAATGAAGACAGCTTTATCTCAGGCAAAAATTAAAGCGGGCACAGAACTTGGCTCTGCCACCACTGCAGAGAACGCCTGGCTGTGACTGCCAGGGCACAGGCTGTTCCACATCTCAGCAATTCTGCATGGGTACATAGAATAAAAATACATTTTAGGGAAAAACTATGCTAAGGTATCAGCAGTCAGGCTTAATGAATCCTGCTTCCCTACTGAAAAACAGAAGGGTTTCCTGACTTGGCTACACCAAAGTCATGACTCAGCCTATGTATTCAGATACATCATCAGACACATGCTAGCCTGGATTTATGACAACATCAACCTTAAGCTAGATTTCAGGACAGAGCTGTCAGGGCTTGGGACATCATCAGCAATGGAGTACAGCCCAATTCTGCAGTAAAAAAATAGTGCAAGTGATAGGAACTTCACACAGGAATACAGAGATACTTGCATTCTTTTCTAGTTTAAAAGAACCTATGATATTTAATTTAGCAGCTAATATTTTGACAGTATCAAATAAGAACTACATTAAAACAAAGCTTTAAAATTACAAAATGTAGCATTCTTTTTGTAGAGTGACAGCAGAATTTAAAACCAAAGGAGAATTGAAGTAAGACTGAAGTCACTTGCAGATATCTCTTGCCTTTTCAACTCAAAATAACTTTATGATTAATTATTTTAATAGCTAACTGGCATTGTATAAAACACCATTAGAAATACTATGGGATGATGAACGTATCAGGAAAAAAAAAAAGGAAAAGAAGACACAGAAAAATCTATTGTTACCACAAGAAGAGTTTAACATCCACCCAAATTCCAAAGTTGCATTTTTTTAAACAAGTAATTACAGTGGTTACAACCACACTAGATTAGTTTCTGGTTCGAACAGATTACTCATGATTTAAAATTTCCAGTTTTGTTAAATAGCTATAACAGAAGTTGCTGTTTCATATTACTATAAGAAACTGAGCTTACACCTAAAGTACTTTCAGGAGGATGCTTGAGTTAAAACACTACAGCATCAAGCCCAACTCAACAAAAATGTACACTGCACTGAGGACAGAGCTGGATTTTTCCAAAAAAGACTTTCTTATCTTTCACCCATTACTAGGGTAACAGCTTAAGGTTGGGCCAGATGAATTTCACTCCTTTCAAACAGTGATATTATGGCAATTAGAACATAGCAGAGGACAGAAGAAAATCCTGGTGAATGCAATGCAGTGAGACGGTACTTTGAGCAGTAGGATGACTTCCTTCCCTGGGATGGCTACTGCTGACTGAGAAACCTCATGCAAACAAGAGTGCTGTTCTCCACAGCCCAGCATGTGCTAACTCACTTCATACAGTAGGTGGAAGCTGCCTTTATAATAAGTAGGACATAGTCACTGTTCATTTAAAAAGAGACAAACCAAACCAAAACACAATAAACATTTTTGAAGGAAAAGCTGTCTGGACGGCTAATAAGACACTGCTCATCTGTGTACTGTCACAATTTAAACACTCTTTTTTAAATTCCTTTTTTTCTTTTTAGCTGCAGTTACAAAGTCCAGTTTTTGGCTAAAATGAGCAAGTATTTTATTGATGTGATAAGGAGACGTCGGCACACTGCTTGTCTGGAGACAGTGTAGCTTCAGCAATAAAACAGATAGGAAAAATGTCAGTAATCTACACTTCAGTGGTCCCAATAGCAAAAGCACTAAGAGAACCATTTTCACCACTGATCATAAATTGGTATTGAAAAGCAAGAGAGAAGACAGCAACTGAACCCTCTCCTCTGATGCTCATGCCACCTGGGGCAGCAAGTTAAACCTCACAGCCTAAAAGCAATAAACTGGCTATGGCAAGTAACAGAGTTCAGCTGCCTCAGTAATTTGCTCTTAGAACAGCTTAGTAGAGAGTCTGGTCTCAGTACAGAGACCAGAATAGCAGCAAATCCAATCCTTTTCCTTTACAAGGCTAAACCCATGGTAGGACAATTGTCTCATCTTGAAACACTTAGCCTAACAGGAAGAAAGAGAAAATGGGTAGTGGATGACCTGAAGATTATCATTTACAGTTTTATGGCAACCTCAAATACTATTAAAACAAAACAACTTCTATTCCCTTCTTGCTTGGAAAAGACTGGGACTATTTCATCTGTGGTTGTAGACTGTTTCAGTATTATCCAACTGCATAAACGAAACTAGTGTCAAAATTAAGTTTTAAATGGCTTGAGGTTTATAGGAATTAAAGAAGGAAAAATTAAATTTGAAACTCTGCTTGTTTACTAGCACTAATTAAATATGCCAGATTTCTGGGCAAGCTTCCTAGCCTGTGGCTACTACGTTACTGGCTTGTAAAACAGTCAACAAGTACATGAGTACAAAGCACAAATACAATAACAGAGATTTCATGTATAGTCCTGTCCTTAGTTTATAAAGAAAAAAATGTATTAGAAACAATCTGTAACTATAAAGACCCGTGCTAACTCTCTAGACTATATTAGTAATATAAAAAAGAGCCAAGTCTACAATGGTTGTTTTTGCGGAGAACAGTTAAAAAAAAGAAAATAATCAGAGATGTAAGAAGCCATAAGCACAACCAAAATGAACAGGAAGACTTAAAAATCTAGTTTACTTCTAGAAATCCCATGCTTCTGGGCTCTACTCTCAAAAAGAATTTGCTATTAAAAATAAAAGGGAGTTTTTGCACTTCAACATGAGTAGGTCTGATTATTCACACCACGGAAGCTGCACTCTTCACAAATTGTAGATTTTATTATTATATTGGAATTCACTAGAAAATTGGTTTATTCTGAAGAGTTGGACTTTCACATTTAATAGAAGCAAGGGCCATATCCATAATCGTACAGTCCATTTACACTCTAAACTTTTAAGACAGGTAGTATCTTTGCATTCTATATTTTAAAAGAAGCAGCACAAAGAGCTCATAGTCCATGAGGAAGCTACAAACCAAGAAAGAATAAAGCAAAGCCAACCTCAGCTAAAAGGAGCCTCTGGGGACTGCTCATCTTGGCACAAAGGTGAAATGAAACAGAACAAAATGCAATGGTACCTGCATCATCCCCAGGTAGGTGGGGGCATGAGAAGAAGGAACAGTAAGATCCCATGGCCTAAATGCCATTCTTTGCACATCCTTCTTTCAGGAAAAGCTCCTAATTTACTTTCTGTGACTGAAGAGGCCCTTTCTACAAAAGTGGCAAACAACTCTTAATGAAGAAACACTTGAGGACAATTTGCTGCCTTGACAGCTTTAAAATGAACAGCCTTTCACATGAACTCAAATTAATGTGTGTTCCCACTATACAGTAGCCTTGCTCAGCTTTAAGGAAACCAGGAATTATGCTTCAATAAAAATTCAGCCACGCAAATATTCTGCTATAAAGAGAGGCATAAACATATAACTCTCCAACTTCCAGAATCACGTACATGAGGCAAAGGGAAATGATATAAAAATAACTAGGTTTTTGTTTACATCTCAGATTTACAAGAGCACAGAGGCATTGATTTAATTAGCCTGCATAGCATGCTTTATTTGTACTCAGAGCTCTGACGTACATTGATAAAAAAAGAAACAAATACACAATGGATACACAGAAAATTGTTTCCTAAACTTTTTCTGTGCCCAGGTGTAGGTAAGAATTCTCAAACACACTTTCATGTGTTCTTCCTTACGCACAAATGATCCTTTTTTAAGACACACAAACTGTGTATGTTTTCAATTAAAACCATGACTGGATCAATTGAATCATATATGATTTCAAACCAGCCAAAAATCAAACACTAACTGAAACCCTGAAGGAATTTCTGGATGTACAAACCATACAATACAACAGTTCTACTTCTGGCAAGAAGAATCACCTCTCCTTTCACAACAAAGCTAGAAGTGACAGCAGTGCATAAAAACGTGCTGTCATTCAGCAGTGAAATAACTACATTAATGAACAGTACTCAGAAATTGTTAAAAAAATTGTTAAAATCTCATCTTAGCAAGTAATCACAAAATGATCAAGTAACAGCACAGCCCTTGCTTCTTACTTTTTGAAAACTGTTAATCTCAATTTTGGGTCTTACTATTCAACTGGATGACAAAATTAGTTCCTCAGAGATGTGAACACTGGATTCTCTTCAGGACACAAACAGTGGCAGAGAAGGGGATATTTCTTCTTAAGGTAACAAACAGGACTGCTAAAATGGGTTCTCATACATGTTTTTTCCACTGTATTTTGATCTACATTAGTATAGTCATTGTCTGCTTGTCCTTTTTCATGTTAAAAATTAAAAGCCAAAACATGCCAGAATTTTGAGAATAAATATTTAACTGTGAGTGTAACTAAGAAGATATCCACTTTTAGAGACAACATGCAAGTTCAAGTCAGTGCCTACCTGTCAAGGAATGCTTCTGAGGCTCATCAGTTTTTCTCTGCCTTATAACTTCATCTAATTCTCCATACCCGTGCTCCACCCAGCCTGCAGCAAGCAGGGATCAACAATTTTGACCAGTAAACTTACACTCAGAAATCAGATCAGCCTTTGCAAAGACACAGCTCCAACATTTTTCACTTGCATACACCACAGTTGTCCTTGACTCTCCCCTGTGCACAGCACACAACTGGTGGGACCTCAAATCAATGCAGTGCAGCACACCTGCCCCTAGTCCCCGTTCATTTCAAGCATTTTGATGCTGAAGAGCTTGGTTCAGCTTTCACCTCTTAACCATACAATAACTTTTCAGGTACTCACCAATGATTAAAAACACTCACCAGCTATATGTCAGCATATCTAGATACCTTGGGAAACAGCAGTATCATAAGATACCCAAGATTCTGGATACTTCCTTTGAGACTTGAATTCACACTTACAGCCAGTTTTCTTACTGTCATTGTAAGAGGAGCTGAAATCAGCAGTAGATATGCAGGCACATGGCACGTGAAAGACTGAAGCTTTCCAGAAGTCCTGAATGGAACCTGTGAGTCACCTCCACTGTGGACACAACATGTTTTCATTTAGGAAAATTAAGTCATCAAAGGACAGAAAGAGTGTCAAAGCAAAACTAACCTTTACTGTGCTGCAGTCTGCTATGAGCTTTCTGTCATTCACTCGCGCGCAGTAGCAGACACACCTTTCTCAGAGGTGAGCAAATTCATATCCTTGCATTCACAGACCTTCCTCATATCCACAGGTTCATATCCTTGCATTCACTGCCTTCAAGATGGTGAATCAATTAGTTACAACTTCAAAACACAGAAATGCAGGAACAGGTGAAGTGACAGATTTCTTTGCAGCAGGTTATTCAACTGTGCACCAGCACTGGTGTTTGGCATTTCTGCTATTCCTGGCATTCTTGACTTACAGGTTCTTTATATCTTCATTTATGCACATGACCTCTATGAGGCCACTATTTAGCAGGGCAATATCACCTTATTTTATTACCATAACCCATCATTCAGAAAACATTAACTCTTTCTCTTTATTGTCACTAAAAAAAAAAAAAAAAATGCAGAAGCAACAGATACAGTGGCCCAAATCAACTCAGATGATGTTTTACAGCAGATCACTTGTAAAAAACAGTCGTCATGCTTTAAAAATGTTTAGGAAAAATAAAAGCAGTTAGTCTTTGGGGTGAACACCTTCTAAAGGGAATTACTTTTCTACTCTGAAAAGTAAGATCTCTGAAGAACTATAAAAGATTATACTCTTGTTTGATATTTGCATTTTGCAGGTACCTGAAAGCACTGACCAAAGCTGTACATATGGGTAACAAAACCACAATTCTAATCTCAGAATCTAAAAGCTGCCATCAGGTGGCCAAACTGGAAGCGGAGAGCAGCAAACAAATGCAAGGATTAAAGAAACATAAACATCACTTTTTCAACTTTATCCAGAGTAATGTGGACCCAAGAAAGCCCAGATGATACTACTGGTTTTGCACGAGAAATGGCTCATACTGATTCCCCCCTGGTACTCCCAAGGCATGGCCAGAGTCCTCACAGGCTCTGGAGCTGCTCTGCCACCCAGCTACGCCGCTGCCAGCCGTACAGCCCCGCGTGTGTTAGCTCAGGTGCACTGCTGTGAGCTGTGCCAGACTCGAGCCAGCATTTGTAAAACCAGCTCATGCACACACAAGGAACCACCTATCTACAAATGTGATCATGTACACTCATGAGAAGTGACTTGTTAATGCAAAAGAACACATATTTATTTTTTCTTTGTATGTCCAGTGCTTTTGTGTAGAAAAACTGGAGAATTAGTACATTGAAAGGAAGTTAGAGAGAGTGGAATGATAAGAATAGCAGCGCATAACAACGTAACACACAATAAACTATACAATAATACATTTAAATACTACTGGTATCTGACATGCAGAAATGCATGTGTTGAAACTGAAAATCCAGGACATGAGATGTCATTTTTTACCCCAGGCACAAGGTTATCCCCATCACATACGAATGCCTGGAATCTATATAACATTCCCAGTATCATAACCCCTTCTGTTCTGTTGACAAACATCAAGGGCATAGCAAAAAAATTAGAGTCTACTTTTTTTCCCCAGGTCACTTCCTTCATATAACGTAAATCCGAAAAAACACAGAATCCTGCATTCTAGAGCTACACCATCTTGGGGTACCTCTAAAACAAGAACACTCAAGAGACATATTCCTCAAGTCTGAAATACATATATATTACTTCCTCAAAGGGTTAGATACAGAAAAACATACCAGCAAGCACTAATTTGTTTCACTGATCTATCCCCTCAATAGCCAGAGGCTACTTTTAACTACACTGACTTAACAAAGGAATCTAAATTGTATAAATCAATGTCTCAATTAACATTTTGTTTAGGAAGAGTTACAGAAGAGAAACAGAATGTAATAATTTGCTAGCACAGTGGCTCCAGAGGTCTGGGAGTGAGTGCAAGAAGAATGGAGTTGAATGTGGGAAGGGTCCATTATTCTTTCAATAGTGTCTGGTGCTGCAAAATATGTGCTTGCATACTTTCCTACTTGAAAAGTTTAAGTCCTCAGTAGCTCCTTGGTCTGGGAAAATGGCAGGCAACCAAATGCTAACCCAGGGATCTAGGAAGGAGGTCTACCTGAAGAACAATATTTTTCAAGTGGCCTTAGAAGTGAAAAATGGTCATAAAGAGAAGTCTCATTCCCAAGGGATTTTATTCCTTCTGTCTGGCTGCTGTTCATCAGGTGCCTCACACATCCCCAGCACATTCTAATGCAAGAACGGAGAGAGGGCCTCTCTGAAAATAATCACACTTGTTGAAAGACCTGCCCTGCATAAATATCTCTAACAACAGTACAAACAGAAATCAGACTTCTTGCCCGATACTTTAGTTGAAATTTATGGCACTGCTGGCTGTGATTCTGTTATTACTATTCTACCTGGCTAAGGCTCAAAGTTACAGAAGTGAGAATTTCAAAGGTATTTTCAGAAACGATGTAGCTTGTTTGGGGGGAAAAAAATGACAAAAATTATATACCTAGCTCTACAAATGCTGTACCAATGCATTAGTGAACAAAGCTACATATTACACACATATGTATCCATGTATGAACACATGTACCATAGAGATGGGACAGAGAAGTTAGGGACACATATGGCCTCTGAAATGATATTTAATGCTACACCTTGGGAATAATAAAGCAAAGGGAAAAAAAAAAAAATCAAAGGGAATATTGAAAGACAGTCTCCTGTGTTCTTGCAAATATCACCAGCTGCTGGAGGATTTATACACAGAAAAACTAGAAGTTCAGCTTTAACGTAAAATTCCCTTGCTTTCTTGCTGGTTTGCTTCCAACCCTTGGAGTTTAATTAAAGTCCATCAGCCAAATTTTTTCTGTCTGAAGGCCCTAAATTATTCCCTTTTTAAATCTCTCTGTACTGACTGACCCAGATTTTTCAAAATATTGAGCTTTCACTAACCTGAATTATGAATACCCCTACACACTGCTTTTTTTTAAAAAGGTTAAAAGATTTCAAGATGATCAACCCAAGTAATACCAACAGGTATTGCTGGCCAATATTCAGGCACATGTAAGTGTACTTAGAATGAGTAGTTGTGCAAGATACAGCATTCTGCATTGCCAGTTCACATAACAAGGTCTAATAGTTGCCTTCTCTTAATTCTTAACAGAGTATATTTGGTGACTGGGGAAAGTCCTATAAGAAATCTCTAGGACAAGTGGATAAGAAGTTTTACTGCTTGTAAAAGGAATCTCTATCTAATCTTCTCTAGCTGGGGAAATGGTGCAATAAATTTGATGAGAAAAAGGAAGGATTTAAAGCCAGAGAGGATTAGGATTTCTCAAAGCAGAAACATAGAGGACATGCTGCCCTTAGGAATAGATCTCTGCTATTTACTCGATCTACTGGAATAACTCCCGGGGAGCATGTCTTAGCAAGAGAAAGGAAAGTTTGCTATGCTCTTCATTTCCTGTGTAATTCCAGAAACTGCCAGCACAATGCTGTTTGGGGAGAACCACACTACGGCTATTCAAGAGGGAATTCAGCATTGTATTCTGAATGAATGGAAACATTTTCAAAGTTATATATTTGCTGCAAATAAAGTAGAATGCAAACCCAATAAGGATTGTGAGCCCACATACACCTTCAACCAGCTAACTGTATATTCTGTCTCTTCCCATTATGACTTTCACAATATTCTTAGTGGTGCTAAACATTACAGTAAATCATCCAGGTTAGAGTTCACAGTAGCCATGAAGTGAGTGTAATAAATCACTACTAAAAATATTATGCAACTACAGTTCAACTGATACCAAGTGTAGCTAACTTTAATGGAGAGGCTATCGCTTTTATGTATCCCTGCAAGTTAGTGATTTGGGATCTCAATAACCAGGATGAAGGAAATGTTCTTCAAAGTCTGGGTTTCTTAGAATAAACTAGATGAATGGTTCCTTGCAAAAATCCCCAGGGTATTTCCCTCCAGACCACTGTAAAACTCTGCTGCTAAGCACAACAATGTAAAGGATTTAAAAAAAAAAAAAAAAAAAATCAGTAATGCAGAACTGTAAGGGAACCACAAGCTTTGGCTGGACTTGTGAGCCAGGGCCTCAGCCCCAAGCAGAATCAGACCTTTTAACTGAAGAGGAACAGTCACATGCCTCATTTCACCCTTACTTTGCTTTAAACTAGGCCGTTTCCTCCCCCCCCCATATTCCACATTGGCTGATAAATTCCCCAACGGCGGGTGTTAACTAACTCTGCATTCCAGTCTGCTCTGCGTCATGGAGTTCCACATCCCGCTGATGAGGAACACATGGCAGACATGTGGTAGGGGAGAGCCTGACAGCGCTCACACAAGCAGGGATAACTCCTCTGACCTTTGGCTTTTTTTCTCTCTGTACCATCCCAACCACACAATAAGGAGTCTGTGCCCCTCTGTTGTGTACTGGTCACTCTGGAATCGCTGGACACAAACTGAAACCCTAAGCTTTCAACAGGCAGCTACGCTGAATATACACTACGGCTGAAAATATACATTGAAAGCAAATAATTGATCGTTCTGTGCCTCTCCCCTACTCAGGGCATTCAGAGGAAGTTTTAGATCATACAGGCTACATCTGGATCAACTGAGGTAAATATGTTGCAAAAAATAACCAGTGATGGCTACATTTCCCACCAACTTTGAAACAAACTAACTCACAGCCTTGCTAAAAAATACACAGTGGCAACTGTATCAAAGTATTAAGACAACGAACAGACCATTTGTCATCTTTTCAAGGCGCAAGCCTGGCTTAGAGGAACAATGAGATTCAACTTGAGTGTTCTCTAACCTGATGACTCATCCGGAGCACTGCATTTACCAAGTCACATGGACTCGAGGGTGTCCAAGCAATACAGTCATCCCTTCCTCCTTTAAAACCTCTGAAAAGTAAAACCGAATCACTGCCTAAGTGCTGGTCTGAGACCACAGCAGACAGACAGACAAATGACTAATGTCAATCCGCGCAATATACATTTACTGACAATTAGAAACCAAATGCTGAGCCCTCACGCTCTCTGCTTTTAGTCTTATGCGTACTATAATACTGGCAAGAATCTTGCAGTAAAATGAAATCCACTGCCAGTAAGTTTTTCTATAGCTACACTCAATAGAAGTTCCTGCTAATATTCCAGATTCTAAGATTCGTGACCTCTTACCTGTACAAGCTGTCAAGACACGGCATGACCTTTCTTTTATAAATAGGACCTGGACACGCTGTACATGCCTTTCAACCCCTCCACCCCCTGCAATGAATGAATAAAATAACATGGCAACAGCAAAACACAATAAAATCTTGTGGAAGCAACAGTGTTAGAATCAGCAATAGCAGTATGTTCTTTAAAATATAAAGTCAATATCTAACTGTTTTGATAGTACGTTCATGTTTATTGTACAAGCATAATACAAAAGCACCAAATTAAAATCTTTTCCTTGTATTTGGCCACATCCATTTTAGACACAATAAATCATTTTTAAAACACTCAACTTCTGAAGTTGAAGGCTACACTCATCCCCAGCATATTGACAGAAAAAGCAGAGCATGTTGTGCAAAGTTTAAACATATAATAAAAAGGGCAAACTTTGAGAAAATTAATATCTTTTAGTTACAACAGCTACTCTTAGTGAACTGAAAAACTTCTAAACAGGCATGCAAGACCTTCAAGGAAATCTTTAGAACATCTAGTCCCAACTCATGGCTCAAACAACTCTTCACAGGCCAGTACCTTTTTTTGAAATGTTCAGCAGAATCCTCTTTTGTAAAGAAATATGATTAAAGCTACACCAACATTTTTAAAGTGTGGTTATAGTCTGAGAAGTTAGTGTATAAAAATCACACCCTCTTATTCAATAGACTTAGTTCCCCTGTTTTGATTCAGTCAGATCCGTTTGCTTTACTGGCTAAAATAACTTTTTACAACTTTCTAAATTCCTACTAGTACTGTGAAACCAATTCAGTTCTGGGAAGGGGAACCAGATTCTTTTCTGGCTTGTGCATCTGCAAAAGGATTATTACCTAAATCAACACATACAACTTCTATTTTTGTGATGGAGGAGCCAAAAAGAACCGGACTTATTTACAGGATGCTGGTCAGAAAATTTTATTTTTATGAAAAAAGCTGATCTGAAATAACTGCAAGAGCAGATCTGGACTAACAGAAAAGACATGAAGATCTACACACCACTTTCTAAAAGTCCCATTTCAGAGAAAAGAAGATCTATCAAACATCTTTCCATGGAATTCCTCAAAATATTACTTGAATGCAAAGGAAACTTAGTAACAAAAGTTTGCTAATAGTGAAAACTACTGATTTGTCCAACACAGGAACACCACCAAAGCTTATACATTTATATTCATCCTGTAGACAGCTGAGCCCAGCAAAGGGGGTTTGTTCCCTGGTCTGCCTTGAGTTGCTCCTCATGTTTTCCCACTGAGTTGAGTTATTGCATCCCTCTTTTCCCTGCCCGTGGCACTGCTTGTGGGGACTACTCCCTAATGCACAAAGAAGCAAATTATCAAAGTCCTGCTGTTTAATCTATTAAAAGTAATACAACTCATTTTGACACGTGGCTTATGAAGTACTTGATCATACATTCAGCTGGGGACAAGCTAGAGGTGGTGGCCCCCTGCACCAGCATAGCTGGATCTCGAGAAGGGCATCTGATCATGACCTAGTTTAGGATGCTTTACACAGTGGAGCATCTGCCTATATCTGTGTCATTGCCTGCCTCTGTCATGGAAGTACATTTTAAAAGAAAAAAAAACAAAACAAAACAAAGAACCACCATATGAGTGGCAGAGTATTTCAAAGATGCTTATTTCCTAAGGAGGGCAGTTTCAGATAACAAAAACACTAAGGAAGTTGCAGTATGTTTATATATGATCCACTTACTTAAAACAAATTATCAGCAGAAAAAAAACATTAAAAAAAAAAAAAGGCAATATCCCAAGGCAATAGAAAGGAAATCAAGTGTATCAAAGCTGTTCCTGAACTCCCATTACTTACCCACTTGGCAGCGCTGACTTTTAACATTATACTACAGCATTAATTTTTACTCTCATGATGCAAGGGGAAAAGGAAGAAAAAAATCCCCCCATCTTACCCCCCTCTTTTTATTAAAATATCTTAAAAACAGATCTGTATTGTTACTTCAAGGTTACTAATGTTAGTACTGTATATATTTATAGATGAGGTATTCCTTTCTGTCTGAAGCACATGAGGTAATAAGTAGCTGGAATTGTCACAGTGATTTATTAACATATTCTCTAGGAGAAGCCCTGCACCTGCGCCTGTGCAGACAGAACACCCACGAAGGCTGAACTCACCCTTACACAGCCCACAAGATCTTAAAAGGAAATGCTCCAAATTTAGACCTGCTCCAACAGGTGTCTTTTACTGTCTCACTTTGCATGACCATAAATATCAGAGGTGGAGCAAAAAGCTCCCTGTCCATTGTAATTGTGCTTTGAAAACGAATACCATTGCCCCCTCCGAAAGCAAAGGCAGCAGCTATGGAATTCTCATCATTTCCTCACTCCTTCATCCTGCCAAGACTCAAGTCAGAGAGATGTCACCGGCAAAAGCAGGCTCCAGGGATGAGCACATAACTTTATTTTTTTTCTCTTCAAAGGGCCCTAAGCTGGCTCCAAAACTTCCCCAAACTGTATTTCTTTCATTCTAGTATCTCATCTTGCAGCTATTTGCCAAAGTGAATGACACACACAGGCTGTTCATGGCTTTTTATAAGCTCTCATTACCCAAACAGGGAACCATTTCCTTGAAAATGCTTTCCCCAGCAGCATTAGTCTCTCTAGACACCACCACCAAATTTGTCTCCTGGCCCATCCTGATGCACATCAAAACATGCCTGGATGGATGTATTTGATACTGTTTGCACTTGTTTACTGGAGGGAGGATGCTACCTGTGGGATTTGTCATCAGGGTAATTAACAGCACAGGAAGAAAAGGCAAAAAAGGACAATTTTAACAGCTGAAGGGAACACTTTGCCAGATTTGCTCTGGCAAGCAAAGAAGCAAAATGCAGACTCCTTTCTGTGGCGTAACAAGGAGATAAATTCTCAAAATCAAAATGGCTATCCGCAACTCACAAAACCCCAAATCAAAACAACAAATATGGAAAAGAAATCTTAACCAAACTGAGAAAGAGAATAACAGGCTATACCATGAACTTAGAAATCTTATTAAAATGTTTCATTCTGTAACACTTTTGTTATTACAAAATGCCTGAGTCGAGAGCAAATAAATATTTAATACTCAACAGGTACTCAGGAAAATGTGTGTTTTCCCCTGTCCCTCCCCACCAGCTGCTCTTTTATGGCAGGAAAGTGAAGAGCATGAAATCCAATGATAGGAAGAAGGCAAAGGTCAGGAAAAAGGTTTTTCTTCAAGGATTTAAATTAGCGTTCTACAGCTTTGGATGTTTTGTCAACACAACTTCCCTCCTGTGAGGAGGGGAAGCCAAAGGTCCTTTGAACCATTTCTGTATGAGACCTAGATTTTTACCAGTAACAAGATTCCTAGCTTTAAAGAAAAATTCATCTTCCCTCTTCCCATTCCTTTCACCACTCCCTCCCTGTCCCTCCTTCCATCCCCCTCTTTAAAAAGGGAGAAGAAAAATAAAATAGAAAAAGAAAAGCATCTGAAGAGCAAAACAAGCACTGAAGGAGTTCTACAGTTCATGTAACAAGACCACTATAGTCCTTCAAAGGGACCATTAAAAACAAAAACAAAAGCAACACCCTCAAGATGTCTATTGTATTTTACAGAGGAACAAATGAGTGTACTGGAAATTCTCCCATCTTGCCACAGAGTCTGTTATTTCATCAAAACAAATTCCAGAGATCAAGAAACAACCAACATGGTAGCTGAAAGTCAGTCACTTCAAGTGATCCATGAAGAAAACGAGATTGGGCTTGCTCTTTTTTTTTTTTTTTTTTTCCTTCCCTCTCCTTGCTTTACTATGATGTATTAAAAAAAAAGACTTCAAAGATGGTTTCAAGCATTGCTTTTGTTTCTCACATGAGAAAGTCAGGGCTTGAGCAGGTCTAGACAACACAGTGGTTAAAACATCAGTAGCTGCCAACACTTTGTCTTCCTAGAGCTCCCACAGTTGTTGCTACCCTAAAATTGCCTCATTTGAAAATGTTTGACAGTTTCCATATACTATTTTGCTTCCCTCACAGCTTCTCCAAGATGGCAACTGTAAAACAGTGAGAGTGCACGAGCATCCACAGCTGGCAGTTTCAGATGTCAGAGGCTCTCCCAGGTGGATGCTGGCCCAATGCTTCTGCCTGATGCTTCAAAGCATCTTTTTCTTAATTTTTTTTTTTTCTTCTTTTTAACACTTAGCAGATCTCTCTTTGTACTTCTAGACTGTCCTATCATCTGTGGGCCTTACTTGGAGGTTGGCTAACACTTTACATTAGCTTTCATAGCTGTGCATATGGAAATGTAAGAAAGACAGGGAGACATACAGATTTTTATCCCATCTGTATATCACCAACACTACATTTACCAAATCCCACAGTTATGCTCATGAAGATCTGCTGAAGACAATGTAACTGAACAGGTGTTCGCAAAGGCAAAGTTTGGCCTGCAGGATAAAGCCTGATTAATTTAGCTATAGGGTAACAGGAATGAAAATCCGCTGGTTAGATGAACCTGTAAAATCAGAGGTCAGCTAAGATCACACATGTTACAGCAATTTCTAAGTCATTATACCATAGCCACCTGCTAGCTCTAGGAGAAAGCCATAAAGACAAGCCCATCACGTACAGTAGATAAAATATTCCATCCTAGCCCAAAATAGATCTGTTAGTCTTTGCACAAAAGCACAGAATGCAGCAATGCTGAATTTCCTACACTATGCAGATCAGCTGCTGTGTATGTACAGAAGGCTTGATTATAGCTTGGTCCCTGCTATGTCCAAGAAAAACCCAGGAGAGAGCAAGTGGGAACATGCTGGGACAGGCTCTTTCCTTCATAGCAGTTAACAGGGCTCACTCTTGACCACCTTCCTTCTAGGGTAATCTTGAAACTCGGGCAGAAGCGGGGGTCACCCTTCCATGGGCACACAGCACCTCCCTCGCATCTGGTAGTGGGGTGTTCAAGGAAATATTACACCTACCTGTGGCCAACAGCACACACCAGAGGCATTTTCACAGAAGAGAGCAGGCCCCAGAAATCCATGCCCTTGACTTACAAGGTCCACATGGATGAATTCCCCAGCTCTGAGATGGCTGCCCCAATGGTGTCTACTCTCACAGAAATTAAAGTCTGACTGTCAGCCTGGGACAGACTACAAAGGCTGGCCTCTCAAGGAACCAGCGGAGCTTTCCACAGAACACATCAGACAACATGTGTCTGAGAAAACTAAAATCACTGTACAGAAGAGTGTAAAGAACAATAAGTCATCTTTCCTTCTGCTAATGGATGTGCATTACGCTGTGCAGGAAGCTCAGCTATTCTGGCATATTTAATAAATTTGTCCAAGGCCCCATTGCAGTTTAATGGTGGATATAACATGGATTCTCTAATGAATCTTTTTGGGCCTGGAAAGACAGCTGAAGTTTTGTGCCTTATATGCAGAGAAGTACCATGAAATCCCCTCCCAGATACTCTGTAAATCCATTTGGGACTCAGCCAATGAGACTAGCATTTCATTTACAGACACAGGTCCACCACTTCTAAATCTAAACTGTATCCGAACTAGAGCAATACTGGCTTCATTTCAAAGAGAGTTACCTTTTCACCCATTCCTTTTCCTTCCCTCAAATTTTTCACAATAGGGATACCAGACAACCCTCTCAACTGGTTGTAATTATGTAACGCATAATAAAATACTGCTCCCTGAATATTGCAAAAGCTGCTTTTCTTCTTCCCTTCTCATCCTACTTTGTCTTTAACCATCACTCCTACACCACAGTTATTTTCCCCCATCCCAAGTTCAGTTTCTACTACAAGGACTCATAAGCTTACTTCTGAAGGATGGATCTTTTAATGACAAGTTCTTCATCCAAGTCAGCTTCATTAGCCATGAAGAGCAATCTTTTTCCTGTGTCATCCACTCCAATGAAGTCGCGCTGCTCCACTGAAGTAGAAAATCAAACACAATCATTATATAACCCTGTCTTAATGCAAGCTGGAAAGACAAATGGGACCACCAACCACCCCCAAAATATGAAATACTAGATTTCACACTCATTCAGCAAATCAATGAATTTGAAAAAGTTATCCACAATATTTATTAACTTATTTTCAGTAAGGATAGCTGATACATATAATGACATTCAAAACACTGGCCCTGCAAGCTTTTAGCATCCTTTTTATGAAGATGTCAACTACAAGTCCTGACATGCAACACTCCATCTTGAGTTATTCTTTACTGCCTTTTTTTTAAAAAAAAAAATCCAGCCCTACTACCTGTATTTATACAACAACAAACGTAAGGAAAGCAGAGTGTTCTTCAAAACCCAACTGCTTCTTCCTCATCATAAATCACTCCACATTAGAATTAGGTGGTCTGGAGAGGATTATGATTTCAGTTAAGACATAACTACTTTGCAACTGATCTCCTATTTCAGATAAATACTGACAGCAATAGAAAACCTAAATCACACACACAAACACACATAAAAGTATAGATCCTAAGACTCCTACCACTGCTGTTTCTGGGTGGGTTGACTTGGTTTAAATATCTATTTATAAAACTGCCAACTGAGAGAATACCTAATAGTCACATATATTATTGTGGCAATTCCCATCTCCTGCAATCAGTGTGTATCAACAGTGACTTTGATCTACTGAAATGTAAAGCATTTGGTTTTGAACAGTTTTCCACAACATCTGAATACAGTGGTGGCAGCTTATTCTAACTTTCACTCTGTAGTATGAGCCATCACGCTGGTAGCAAACATACACTGATCTTTACAGGAACACAGGCTGTACAACAATGCCATGGTACAGTTCTAATAAAAACCTCATTTCTTCCACTAAATACTATTATTTTAGGCCAAACTGGCAAATATTCAAGCTCCTAAATTATAAGCCCTTAACCACATTGGAGTAACAATATGCTCTATAAGTAGTTAATTCTCTAAGATCTTTTCTCAGACGAACTATTTTTAACCCTATTTTCCCCAGTTCAGGCCCATCCTGTATTTTACTTTTACCAGTTCCTTCAGAGTTACCATAGCAATAACCACTATCAAAATACAGCCAAATATACACAGCTGTTGAAAGTTCTCCTATTGGCAGTCTTTGATCCAAATATCCAAGTGATCAAGCATACCCTCTTCAGAAATCCCCATCCCTTCTCAGAAATTAATCATGTAGCAAAGCAGTACAAAAATAGGCCTGAACATGTAGCACTATGACAAGGTAAGTACAATCAGGATAAAGCTCACTTGCTATAAAAAGTCAGAAAAAAGTCTTGAAAGCAATGCCAATTCTCATGCTAAGGAAGGCGATGAAGTTTGAGAGTAGGGGCTAATCAACCATTGCCACTGCCACCTAACTGGGGTCTCCTGGCAGGCTAGAAACACAACCCTGACCGGTCAAGGTACCGATACTTCTCTCAAAGTTCAGGTCATGGCTGCCCATCTCCTGACCATTCCTACAGTAACATAACATATTAGATTACTAAAGCAAAGCTCTATGTAATAAGAAAAAGGGAAAAAGAAAACTCGATGAAAACTGGACCAGGTACATGACTGCTACCAAACCGGTTTCTCTTGCTTGTGTGGATAGGTAAGGAACAGACAGTGAAACCATGTGAGTGCGCTGTATTTTTTTTTTGTAGTGGATGACAGGTCAGGTTTTTCTCTGTACGCTGCCAATAAATAGCATTACTTTTGTAATTTAGAAAAGACAAAGCTTATTACTAAAATCAATTACCCAGAAATACAAGAGTGCTGCTTCAAATTACACTGGCATTACTTAGTGAGGAAAAAAATAAATGGAAGAATTAATACATAACTAGTTTATAGAATCTCTGCATGGAAGGTATGAGAAAAATGTTAAGTCTGCAGTGATGGTAATTAAAAAATTGTTTAAAGTATAAAAATGGAATGCAGGATGTGTTTTGCCTCCTGACAATAGATAAACAAGGATTTGACACACCTATTCCAATTTATTATCTCAGAAATTAGGTCCCCATCATTTTGAAGGACTTTAATGACCTAAAGAAATCATGACATCACAAGAAAATGGAAGTTGAGCAATTCACTGATGAGAAGAAATAATTTTCAGTGAGATTTTTCTAAAATGCTTTTTAATCAAACATAATTAATTGACACTTGGGAAAAAGACACCTTTGTTAAAGATTCAGTATCCCCACCCTCTCAATTAAGGGAGAGAATTCACACGATGCAGCCTGCGAGACCACCAAGAGGTCTTCTGGCAAACACAGGGAATACCAGTGATGACATGCCTGCTGCTTTCAAGACAAGAAAAACAAGCAGGAAAGAGTCACCATCCCCATCGTTTCTGCCTGCCTTTATACAGAGAAAGGTTCAGACACTTTTCCACTCAATCCCGTGCAGGTCATCTTTAAGCACATGGCTCCATTACGGGTGTCTGAATTCCTAACACTCTGTTTATTTGGGTTACTACCATTCACTAGCACTCTGGGGTTTTTGTTTGGTGGTTTGTTTTTTTTTATTGCCATGCCTCTTGATGATCAATTAAAAAAGCCAGTGAGATGATTATTGCCAATATATGATCCCCTAAATATAAAAGCCAATGAACTTCACCCAGTAACCTGCAGCTGAGTTATGTCAAGCATTTCAGGAATCCATCAGTTAGAATTTATAGCTGCTTAACACTGCAATTCATGCTAATTTAAAAACTGTTCATTATATTACAGTTCTTGAATGTTCTTTAATATCCTAAAACCAAAAACTTTGTATCAGATTCCATGACATATGCAAAATAAGTCTTGCTGCTCCTTCTCAAAAAATGAATGAATTTGTAAGAACAGTGAAACAACAAATAAAGCTGCAAATATATCTAGTGGCTCATCAGGACTAAGGATCCATTTCCTAATACTAACACTTGAACAATACAGTGCAAGTACATAGAAGCATGCATGTGGCACAATTCAGAGAAGGAGCTAACAATGCCATATACTATGAAAAGCTGCCTAACACATTCCACGTTAGTATCTCGTCTTCAGTTGCTTATAAGCCTCATCAAATTTTAAGTGTTTGAGATGACATTTCCAGTGCCAGGTGCCTGTTTTAAGAGGAACGTTTGGAAAACTTGAGCAAAAATCGTTCAGCTGCTTCTAAGGCTAAAGAAATAAAGTGTTTAGCCTAAACTTAAATGGTTAGGTGGCCCTTCCCTTGAAAAGCTCTGGTATTTATGTTCTTCAGAGAAGCAGCATGACATTCAGTAAATGATGCTGACCTGTGTATCAGGAGCATACCTTTTGTCATCTGACTTCATTATAAATGTTTGAAAAACTGCAGTTTCACATGCTCTTTCAAGACTTCTATTTTTGCTTGAAAAATTTCCTGCGTGTTTTATTCTTAAGGAAAGGTTGTTTCAATTCTTCAGCTCCTAGGACTGATCAAATAGCAGGTGCCATCTAAGGCCTCCTGTACCATCAAGGTGGTACAAGTAAAGCACCCAAGTCATGAGGCTCCACTGCCATGCTGTGAAGAAGCAGCTTGATCTCTTGTGGTTTTGCAACATGTTTTTTAGAAGGAAATAAAACTCATAAGCTCACAAAGGTGAGGGGAAAAGAAAAGCCTAAAAATAAGGACTCTGCAAGACAGGCTGGAAGGGAAAGAAAATAGTCCCTGAAAATTGGCAGACATTGGGACTGTCTGTGAAAGGGGACTGGACCAGAGACAGGAATCAGGAGAGAAAAAAAGGTGACTATGGGCAGATAAATGAAGCAGGTCAAGACAAGAAGTCAGAATTGGAACAGGGGATGGGATAGGTAGTAAAAGAAAAGAGTAATGTAAGAGAAAGGAGCTGAACTCTTGACAAGGATCCTTGAAGAAAGAGACTTAGCGAAGAAAACAAGAATGGAGGTTGATGGTGGCGAGAAGCCAGCATGGGAAATGAGACAGGGATGAGCTGGGATGATGTTGACAGCAATAGTGTGCATTCAGTCAAGTAGGAATAAAAGGCAGGAGGATCTGGTGCTCCCTAAAACATACTGCCCCTCTCCAGAACCTGGAGAACCCTTTAAAATTCATGTCTCAGCACTCCCCTGCTTTTAGGAAATGATTGAAAAAGGTCTGGTAGGGTTCATGTCTCATCTGAGGCAGTTCATAGAAAACAACTTACTAGTGCTATCCGTGACAGCTCAAGTAGAGTAGTTTTGAGTGGGAGACCTTAGCATTCAGCCCCACAGAAAAAATACCATAGGTGTCAAAACAGTCACACATAATGAAACTTTAATGTTTTCAAGTTTAGTCTTTTGCAGATCTGAAAAATCATACACAAATTTTAACAAGCGATGTAAGGAGAGTTATGCTACAAAGTCAAGCACACAGACATTTAAAAACAAGCAAATTAAGAATGCATGTGCATCCTGATGTGTTTACATTTGCAAAGAATCTTCAGATGATCTTGTTTATCCTCACAGACCTCCTCACCCCCACCCTGTGTGCTCATAGCTCACATACTGGGCAGCTCTGTGATGTTTAACCACAGACCCATTAGTTTATAACTCCTGAATACTCAACTCTGTGGCTGTAGTAGTGCTCTTGACAATGTTTTATGTGCCATTATCACTTAGACTGCCTTTTAAAAAACAGGGGGGTTTAGAGCTGTTTCAGAGTCCAAGTCCTAAATGCTTTCAGCCCTACTAACCTTACACTTTGTTCCAGAAAATCTTTTCATGCAGAGTCTAAGCACATTTTAAAAACACATTTCCTCCACTTTCAGACACACACATAGTCCAACTGTTGGCTTCCATTTCACTCCTCTCTCAAACAGTTTGAAGCTATGCTTTCTTATTCATATTACTGTAATGCCTCTGAGCTTTAATCATGGACCAGGACCCACTAAGTTGGCAATAACCAAGCCTCAGCAACTTAACAGATATCATTAAAAGAAAATGAGAGGTATGGTATGGGAAGAACTGTATGGTATTTAGTACTTTTAGCATAAGTAAAATGGGGATAATAGCCCTGCCCTGCCTTACAGCAGTGTTGTGAGAATAGATACACTAAAGATTACAAGACACTAACTAAGATATTATGGTAAGAGGGACAAGATAAGCATCTAACCAAGTCCTTGAAATCAGTGGGAGTTTTGCTTTGCAAAAGGCTCCTGGATGTGATCTCAGAAGAGTAATTCAGTACATATCATGAGAGGGGAGAATTTCTAGTAGTTGTTCCCCATCTAATGCTGGTCCTTACAATCAGTGGTAAAATTCCCAGCTATAATGTGGCTGATGCTTAGTGCTTTTGAAAAACCTAACGGTTTTAATGTTCATATGTAGCAAAAATTCAGAGTTTGATCCAAAACTCACTGAAGTCACCTGGAGCTTTTCCCTTAACTCTTGTGAGCTTTGGATCAGAGCCTGCAAGATTACATGAGTGTAATACTTAATTCTGAGCTGGAAAAAACCAAGTCACACCCCCACCAGGGAATCTGAGGAAAAATAGGGTATTTGTACCTTTTTTATTTCTTTCACTTTGGGATTGATAACTAAACATATCATACATACCAGTGGTTACTCTATCGTTTATTAATAAATAAATGTATATATCACTATCTACATACCTGGCTTTTTTTTCCCTTTCTGTCCCGGTACCACTTCTGTGGGTTCATGAGCTTTCTTCATCAACATGGAGAGAGTAGCATCATGTGTCCGAAAGAGATCCACAACTTTATATAAATCAACATCTGTGATCAGATCGCAGCTTAACACCAACACATCAGTCTGTCAAAGAAGAAAAAAAAAACCCAAGCCCTTCAGAGATACAAATGACCACATATGGATTAGCATTTGAGGACTCAAACACAACCGTAACATTTTTCCCTTTTTTATTATTTTGTGAGGGGTTTTTGTCTGTTTTGTGTTGTTTTGGGTGGGTTTTTTTTGGGGGGTGTGTGTGTGTGGGGGGGGGGGGGTATGGGTGTGGTTTTGTTGTTTTTTGTTTTGTTTTTTTTTTTGTTTTTTTTTTTTGTTTTTTACTTTATAAAACACGGGTCTGCCATACTTTGCTAAAAATAGTTACTGTTTTTTACCAGTTCACTTCTCTTGAGTCCTGGTGTTACTGACTTAGTTATTTGGTTAATGCTTATCCAGCTCTGGACCATAAAGAATATGTGACTATCAACTGCCATCATCTGCTCCTACAGGAAGGAACCAGGACACAGAAGCCATGGCTTCCAAGACTGCCATGAAATTCTGCAGTATGTACAACAGTTACTTTTAGTTACATAATGAAGTAGAAAAGAAATCTTTCTGAAGAAATCTTTTTTAGCTGACTTTGCATCTGGCTACAAACCACTGGAAAAGATATTTAAACGATGTTATTTTATCGGGGGAAAAAAAAGCAAATACTATCTAGGATGTGATTTACTCAGTAATTGCACTGCGATGGTGGGCTAAGTTTAGAAATACATTTCCTAAAATCAGCAATACACTATGAGGGGAGAGGGGAGAGGGAAAGAGAGAGAGGGGAGAGGGAAAGAGAGAGAGGGGAGAGGGAAAGAGAGAGAGGGGAGAGGGAAAGAGAGAGAGGGGAGAGGGAAAGAGAGAGAGGGGAGAGGGAAAGAGAGAGAGGGGAGAGGGAAAGAGAGAGAGGGGAGAGGGAAAGAGAGAGAGGGGAGAGGGAAAGAGAGAGAGGGGAGAGGGAAAGAGAGAGAGGGGAGAGGGAAAGAGAGAGAGGGGAGAGGGAAAGAAGGAGGAGGGAGAGGGAAAGAAGGAGGAGGGAGAGGGAAAGAAGGAGGAGGGAGAGGGAAAGAAGGAGGAGGGAGAGGGAAAGAAGGAGGAGGGAGAGGGAAAGAAGGAGGAGGGAGAGGGAAAGAAGGAGGAGGGAGAGGGAAAGAAGGAGGAGGGAGAGGGAAAGAAGGAGGAGGGAGAGGGAAAGAAGGAGGAGGGAGAGGGAAAGAAAAAATGAAATAAGAAAAGAGAAAAAAAGGAAAAAAAAAAGAGGAAGTTAGGTCTTATTAATTATCAGGCTTGTATTTAATTTTTATTTCAAAGAATTCCCAAGTGCCTTCCAATGTATTTAAGAGAACTGATGCACATATCATAGAAACATTGTCACATATTGAGACACAGCAGCTTCATTAACCATGCACACTATCAATACACTCTGGCTACAAAAATCTTACTTAGAAACTATTTTCTGCATTTCACATGGGTTGTGGAATATACTGCCAAAAATCCACTAGTTCAGCAATTATCTTCATTTAAACTAATCCTAACATAATATTTGTGCAGCATGGCCTACAGAAAAGTAGCAAGTTTCCACTTTATTTTTTGTTAATGATCAACCTTCTAAACCTGTCTCAAGAAGACAGTGTTTGTTTCTTGACATTTGCCATTTTCACTTTCTGTGCTACCATTTACTATGATAAACCTCCCTGCAGGGCGTGACACAGTTTCCTACTTTTGTCTTTTTGAAAGACACTTAAATAAGAAAGGCACTAGAAAATACTTGATAAAACCTGAGTTGATCAGCTCATGGAGGATCAGTAATTCTACTTTTACTTTTGGAAACCATCTTGGTTCAAAGCCAACTAGTTCAGCATTGACTTTTTAGTACAGAAAGGTTTGCTTTACAGACTTTCTCTAATAATACTAGGAGATTCCACATTGTAGGTGAGACTAACTGAGGTCTGGTATTTACATTATTTGACAGGTTGTCCTACAAATACTAGGCAGTTTCATGTGTTTACCAGTAAGTCAATGGATTTCATCATGTCACAAACTACTAGAGCTGCTGATTTGGCATGCTGTGCAGAAGGTCAAGCTCTTCAATTTTCATTTGATTTCTCCCCACTTTACTGAGGAACACCTGGCTGCTTTACAGGAAGGAACAATGTGCAGACTGAGAATTTTACACATTCAAAACCTGACTTGCATTGCCCCTTTTAACATTTTCAAAATGTGTATTTCATATTACAGTTTTGCCCAGGAGAAGTGCTTTAATTATCACTTCTCTAAAACAAACAACATGCATGCATTAGAAAAAAAACCCAACCCAATGAAGCAAGTTGCCCAGCACGCTAGAGCAGCCCTGCTCCAACATTCCATTGCATAAAGAAAATAAGAAAAAAAATGCAACTCAGTATGGGAGTAAATCTCCCACTTCATAACTGTAAATAGTAAAGAAACACATATTAAATACCCTAGAAAACCCTGCAAAATTTTCAGATTGTTCTGTTCTTAGAAGAGCACAAATGAGTTACAATATTTGCAGAAAAGGCCAAAAGATATCCAAGACCCATATAAACTGAGCTTTTCAAACTCATTTTGTAGAAGGCAGAGATCACCAGCTTCAAATCTAAATGCATTCACTCCAGTGGTGAAAATAAATAATAATAAAAAGAGCAAGACAGACACACCAATGGATATATCCTAAGCAGCAAGTATCTGGCCTTGTAAAACAAACCTTGTAATTATTTCATATTTTACTAAATGCTTTAATCTGTCACTATAGCAAAAACCCAACAAGCATTTCATAGTTGTGAACGGGCTCCTGGGTTTTTTCTCCTCACTATAGGACAAGCTTTTTGCAAAAACTGAATGCAAGACCCCTGAGGAGCATATGGGAACAGAACCACCAAATGTCTGGTTGCCATCTGTTCTACCCATTTACTCTCCCAATATGTAAATAAACGTCAGTGAGCGCAGGGACCAGTGAAACACACAGTTGCTCTGTAAAGCCCACATTTCTGCCTCTCCTCCTGATGAGCAGAGCAGTGGCCTCAGAAGCACGCTGAGAATACACCATGAAAGGCTCTTTTGGGACTTGACAGCCTCCCCTTTGAAACACCACCCCCCCTCATAAATAAAGCCCTCACTGTCTAATGGATGCACTTTTTTTCCAGTGTACAACTCCTGAACGAATAAACTAATGGCTGAATGAAAAAATAAACTATCCTAGAACCCTAGCAGAAGTGTGTGTTTTTCTTTACGTTTTTAGGGTGGGTGTAGAAGAAAGAAAATAAATGGTAGAGCTTGTGGGTTTTTTACATATATACATGCCAAATAAATACAGCGCACCTTTCCCAGTGAGCCACTGATACAAAGAAGAGAAGTACGTACTTACTACATGCACTCATGTGCTAACAAGGGGTATGTGAACATACTTGACTTCATGAATTATGCAAATACCTAAGTACACACACACATACATCTCAATGAAATACATGTAACAATGATTACATCAACCCCAAACTATTATACAAACAGATGATAAGAATCAACATGAACTGATTAAAAAAACCAAGCAAGCACACACCCCAAGCAGAACCACTGCAAAGGAAAAAAAAAAAAAAAAAAAAAAAAATGCATGCACAAATGCACTCTCACCACCCATTATAACTACAGGAAAGACAAGGCAAGGGTCTTAGCTCAAGGAGGACCATCTAATGGATGGAGCATGAAGCAAATGCTTGGAATTTCTGGCATCTTCCTGCTCTGTCAGACTTGCTATGTGCTATTTTGTTTGCTACTTTTGTGACACAGAGGAGCCCTCGTCACAGACCAGGGCTCTACCACAGAACCTGCTGTATAGATGAGACGAAAATATCAACAAACATAATAAAAAGAGAACAGCAAATGACTTTGGGTTGGCGAAGACTGGAAAACACTGCAATGCTACTCAGGTACAGGGACTGCAACCCTAGCTTGCTGGTAGCACAGCTTACGCATTTTGTGAGGATCACAAGAGCCACAGAAAAAACCCAAGGAGAATAGGAGACTCCTTGGAAGAGTCACTTGGGCCTCGGTAATCCCATTTAACCTCAAATTTGCAATTTACACATTCAAATTCAGAATTTAGACTCAGCTGCTGATTTGCGGAGAAGAATTAGGTCCTGCAGAGATCATCCCACCAATGATTGGAGTTTCAAGGAGATGTTTCTCTGTCCCTACTGACCATGGATGGAGCCACGGGCTTCCAGTCTAGCCATCGCTGAACACGGTGTTCAGTCAAGTCAAGTAAGGAAACACAGCACGTAAGGCCTCCAAAACTCCACTCTCCCTTTCTAATACTGGCTAACATCACTTTACCATCAAACATTTCTGAACTGTGAAATGCTCAGATATTATGAGATAACTTACATACTCAATCTGGATAAATACAACACTAACATAAAACATCAAGAGATTTATACAAAATAGAGGAAAAATAATAAAGAAAAAAGCCTCAAAACCAACATGTCAACAATTATATTAAACCCAGCACAATATGGAAAATCTACACAAAAACAAGACCAAAAAGCAGAGTGTTTCAAGAACTCAGTTCAAGACAACCAACTTAAAAATAGAAAACATGTTTTCAATGGAACTAATTCATACCACAGATCAAAAGATGGATGCAATTATATGGTGTAATATACCAGCATAAATAAAAAGCCTTGGACGTTCTCACACCCCACATACAAAGGCAATGTTAAAAACTCTTTTTATATTCAGCAATAATTGCCGGATCCCTTCTGTTCAAACAGGAGATATCAAGGTTACCACAGATAGCTGGCAGCAAATTATGAATTTTTAGTGGTATTCACTATGTTTTTTCTATCAAGTATAGACAAGGGCAGGACCTCATAACCTAAACTGCTGATGGCCTCAAAAACTGCAGTCTAGAAAACGAGAAAACATGTGTTGCAAGGAAATGTCTAATTTGAACAAGATCAGCCTCCAGAGAAGGAGGAAAACAAATGTCAGAACGCATTATAAACAGAAAAGAAGCAAAATATCCACGAGCAGCAGAACCGTCTCCTCACAGAACTGAAGACAGACAAAACATTGAAGTTAAATGCTAAAAGTTTCCAATTACACAGTATTACAGCTGAGACTTTGACAGGAAAAGAAAAAAAAATCAAGAGATTAGATAGACTCTCTTCATACACTCAGCCTAAGTTAACACATGCACAAACAGAACTTTGCATCACTTCCTGCGGTGTCACCATACAACAGGGGAGAGAGGAACAAGTTATAATTACTGCTGGAATGAAGACTGAGTTTTATACACAATAGCCTGGAACTTCACCCACATGTTGCATTAACAGTGGGGTTTGTGTGCAATGCTTTTATTATTCTAAAGAGTGGAAAGGGAAAGAACAGTTTGGCTCTGGGCAGGCGTTTTGATTGCTTGTTAGTATGCTCCAGGCAAAGCCAAAGATACCTCCTAGCAATTGCATTACTCACCACTCTTCAGATCAGAAACTTACATCCAAGGCTTTAGAGAATCCCTTTTTATCTCAGTCTCCATTAAAAGTCCTCCAATTTCCACACCTGTGACCTCTTTGAAGCTCTATGGCTGTTGCTGTAACTGGAGCAGGGAACCTCATTTATTTTTTGATGTCTGTAGGATCTTGTTAGCTACCAACTGAAATGGCCGCCCTTGGCTGGGAATTCCCATACTGCTTTTGTAATGTCCTTGATAGCAAGATTCAGAAGAAAAACATGCTTTAGTACTATGTTAGCAGACATGAAGCATTTCCCTACTGTGCACTCACCCTGCAGCAGCAAGTTTGCTGTAGACCAGCACCTTCATAATTGTTGTAAGGATAGAGGGCAGTGAAGGCACAGGATGCCCCTCAATCTGAAATCTAGCAACAACCTTTCCTCACTAAAAGATGGAAGAAACTTTTTTTTTTTTTAGACTGTGCAATGTGAAAGAGGCTTTTTTTTTTTTAAGATAAAAAAAAAAAAAAAGAAAAAGAAAAGTCTAATGCGGGAGCCAAGGGAGTCTCTTCTAATTTCTTGGATGGCCCTGAATTCATCAGGTGAGGATATCTTAAGGCAATGTGAATGCCTTCACATACGTAACCTGTCAGCATCACTGTTTATCTTACCAAAGAAAGCTGGAAGAAAGATGCCAGAAGCTGGGGAGGAAACTTAACCCCGGTCCCATCATATGGCTCATCTTATGCGTTGTATCAGATGGGATCATACAATGAAAACACCATTTTAAGTTATCTTTGTATCTCAAGAGCTACCATCCAAAATCAATATTTTTTAATTTACATACATATAAGCTAGGAACAGGAAAGATATTCAAGCCTGGAAGGCATCCTGTCTCCTCCCAGAAGGAAGTCTCATTACCTATTGCTCAAACTGACATGTGGGGTGGAAAAGGGTAATTTACAGTTATCAGCAACCAAAAGCAGAAGCTTAGAGATGAACATAAGTTCATAAGCTTATTAAGAATGTTTTCAAAGCAGGACATTGACATTATGTCACTTACTGAACTGTGAAACTTCTAGTCTGGAACATAAGCTTTGCAATCCACCTTTTCCTCTGGCTCTAACACAGTTTTGTCCTACTTACACAGTACTCCAAAAATAATTTTCCCAGATTCCTCCTCCAACCACATAGCCCTTCTTCACTGGTTCCATTTTCTGTTACATCAAACACAGGTTGTTTACCTTCCTTTTAACAGTCTATCCCTTCCATTTACTTTACATCCATAAAGGATAGCAGTTCCATTACCTACATGTATCTTATAAAGAACATGGCTTTAGGCTCTGCTGTCTTTTTAATAAAAGAAATCTGCTACCCTTACACTTACAGAAAACTGACAGTTATCAGACTATCAGTATGCTGGGGCACCAGACTGATACACTGACACACATTACCCCATCTCACTAGGCTCTCTCATTTGTCCAAGGTCAGGAGCCATGTCCTGGGTTTAGGTACAGATCCTAAGCATGCCACAGAAGAGACTCGTTTTCTCCCATCTAAAGGCATCCAGAAAGCCTGCGCTGTCACTCATGAGAACCATGCCTGCTAAAGCTCAGGGAAGCACCCCACAACCCAGGCCCTAAATTTACCAGTTCACAGAGGGTAAGACTGGCAAGCTAAATTCTCCCCTGGCTCAACTGCACAAACAGGTCCCTTCTTCACAGGCAGAACTCCAGAAACAAATGGTGCCCTCCTTGTCACTCCTATTCCTGGAAGGCAGGTTTCCAGGACTACCTGGACAGCACCACTACCAGACCTGCTGCACAGGCAATATTGGACTCTGCCTCACATGAGCAGAAAGCAGAACGCCACAGTCGGGCTCCAATCTCAACAGCAGCAGCGCAGCAGGCTTGCTGCCAAAGCCCAGAGCTCAAGCCCAGGCTTAACACTTAATGTAAGCAGAGCCTTAGGCAGTCAGGTGCTGTAGTCATACAAACAATAATAATAAAAAGTAGTCCTAATGGAGCTCAACCGGCTCAACTTATTGAAGGGAAAGAAGGCCTTTGCCCACAGCCCGCAATTACCTAAACAGCAGATCTCTCAGCAACACAACAAAAAGCAGGCATGACTGGATTCAGTGGCTAGAAATCAGTGTTCAGTGCAGAAATAAAGGCAAAGTGGTTTAAGAGGGAGAACAAGTATAATCTGGAATAAAATACTAAAGGATATAATAGACTTTTTGTCTACTAGAATGTATAAATAAAGACTTGGTATCTTTCAGAAACACATTCACTAAGTCATCTTTAAGTTAGGGGGTTAAGAGCCCTAATTACTGTGTGAAAATTCTCTTACAGACTAGAGGATCATAGTGGTTCCTTGCAGTCTCAAGCCAGACTATAAATGAAAAAATGAAAAACAAGACATATACAGCTTATGTCCTCAGGAATCATTCTGCCATCCCACAGTCAGCATCACCGTAATCTTAAATTAAAAAAAAAATGGTGTGAAACTCTTTCCAAGGTTAAAACAAGTCATTACACAAAACCCAATTTCAACTTGGCTCCAACAGAAAGCCCAAATGCCAATCTGCTCTGCAAAGCACAGGCTCTGTGAAACACAGCTCAATGGCATTGCTACTTTGTACTAGCGGGCACTGAACTGTGTCCACTTGTGTGAAACGTGAATAGCTTTGTTCAAATGGTTTTTTGCCTGTAAAATCTTACCACGCTACATTAAAGTACAGTTTTGAACCGTAGATTCCTACACTATCCTCCATGCAATACTACCTTCTCCTCTAGCACCTCATCAATTTTTCCAGTGATATCTGGTCTGCAGCAACTGCTGTCTTAAGAAAGATGTTACAAAAACTTCAAAACCTCACTGCTTTTTCCAGTGCTATTAGTCTATATCCAGAATTTTTACCATCTTCCCAAAGGAGCTAACAGAATTTATACTATAGAAGAATGCCTTAATTTGCTTCAAGAAAGTATGAATACACAATTGTTTTTCCTTTTTTCAGCACAGAACCGAAGAAAAACTAGATAACCTACATGGGTTTCCCAGTTAACGTAACATGACAAGAATGCAGAATTAAATTAAATTCTGGGCATCCTGTAAGTCCATTGATCTTCACTTTGGCTTTCATCAAATTTAAGTGACAGTAAACCAGTGCTGAACAAAGCGACAGCCTCTGGAACAGCCCGTGCTGTTCACAGCACCACCTTTCTATTATCAATGTTACACTACTGTACCAGGCCGCAAAACCAGACACAGACAGAGAGAAAAACCCTCTCTAGCATGGTAACTCCATGGGTTGATGTTTGGCATCTACTCCCTCCCACATTCCCCAATAACTGGAGCTACTTAGGTTAACACATGCAATTGTGTTTGCTCTAAACAATTCAATTTTCTCTTTCAGAGGATGAATACTCACTGAGGAGTATCACTTGCAACATGGTAACTGTGACAGCTGTGTAGCCCACAACTGCCATGAAAAGCACCAACCTCCTATGAGGGAAGGGCTGTTAAAACCCAAACATGAGGAAAATATACAAGTAGATGCAGGCTAGAAACAAAGTATAAAGGCTTGAGACATCAAGGAAGAAATGTTATTCCAGAAAAATGTACAAACAGCCCGTGGAAGCATCACCCTACCTGAAGTCAGGGGGAGCCCTGAGTCTCACGGGGAAAGGCCAAGGGCATTGGAAATTACAAGCAAAAAATTATTAAACCCTCAGACCAAACAGTGACTTAACATTCAAAGCAAGGACACCATTGAGGAGTACCAAACAGAGCCCTACACAACTACTCCTGTCCTGCAGAGTCCACGGTGGACTTTTTCTCCACATGCTTAAGATCTTACTCTCTCTTTCAAAATAAAATTAAGATGCACAAATTCATTTTGCACAGACTTTTAATTTCTTTGAACATTCATTGCAGAGCTACTTTGGAAAACTATAGACATATTAATGTAAAAGGCTTCCTATGCCTCATAAACATCCTTTATTATCAGCTCATTTTAACTCTTATTTGCCTTCATGTGTCCATGAAAGCGTTGTTAAAGACAAAAAGTGCAAAATGTTTTCTGAGATTACCTTTACTAAAGCTGTAATTTTCCCTCAACACATAGCACAGTATGTTATTTACACAAGAAGGCTGTATATCCTTTAAATAGGGAAAATGAAGCATGATTTACAAAAATGAACACTAATATCTATTCACTCCCCAAAAATGAATATTAGTAGCAGCTCCTAAAAACAGGAAAAGATTTTTACCAGGATGCTTTTAAACGAATTATTTCAGCTATGTACATGTGCAAAGAGCATACTACATTTGCAACCAGAATAGGTTGAATTGGTGTAATCCATCAGAAACCACACAGGGTCTAAATGAAAATATATACCGTAATACAGGAGAAATGCTGACAATTAACTTCTACATGGCAACAAGAGGTACTGGTTAACATGAGTAGAGACCTCCAGTTGCCAGGAGCATGAAAAGGATAAGGACATGAAGCGGGGGATGCAACAATTAAAATTGACAGGCACCTCAGGTCTGTCAATGACTCTTCTTGCAAAACAGCAAAGGCTTTGCCCATGTGTATAATGGAAGGAATCCTCTTTAGCCGACAACGTGCAAATGCCCTAATAACCATTCTTGATCCTAACCTTCAGAGCTAATTGCTTCATTCAAACTTCTGGTGTTTTAGCCCTGATCCATAGTAAACCCTGGCAGCAAAATAATTAATTTAATTAGCTACATTCTTCTAAAGCTGAGTAACTTAAAAAAAAAAAAAAAAGAGCCAACAAAATAAAAAAAAATCCCAACTACCAACAACTGTTGAATCCTCTAACTCTTACCCTGCCAGGAAAAATAAAGATCAGAGCAAAGTCCTGAACACACTCATCAAGCTCACAGTCTGGCAGCACTATATCATTCCCCCCCAGCAACATCGCCAGCCTGAGCACCTGCCAGTATAGCTGCTTTTTACTGAGACAATCAGCTGGGCTTTGGGAATGGGACTTGGGCACGCAATCCGTAATAAATTTTGCCTAGTGCCTCAGTGGTGGCAGCTTTCAAACAGAGGTAGAGAAGGAAACAAGATGCTACATACCCTGTGAACAGCCATCTGATACACCTGCTTTTCCCATGCAGCACTAACAACACTGTGAAAGGCAGAATCAGAAAAACCAGCAAGAGAGCAACTTTTATTTGCATTTTAGACACTCAAGTAAACAGTATTTTCTGTCAGGTCTGCTGGAAAAAAACGATTAATTTTTTTTTACTACTTCAAAGTAGATGAACAAAGTATTTAATTAAGTCTTGCTCATAGAGAGAGACCTTGTATCTTACAAATGAATTTCATTTGCTGGGGTTTTATTATTATTATTATTTTTACTGACACTACAAAAAATACATAACTATATATTACAGGGACTTAAGTTTTTCTTTCCATGCTCACCAAACTCTGCTCAGCTGTACCAAAAGGATCCAGATTCCACCTTCCAGCCGTTACAGCAAGCTTACTTACCTCATGTGTTTGGAAAGGAGATTTTTCAACAGAGGAAGCGAAGCGCTTACCCATGCCGTCCAAGACTCCACGGATCAGTGACCCTCAGCAGCATACAGACCACCACCGTGACATCACACTTTCCACAACATGGCTCCCAAAGATGCACATACCAAGACAATCTGGAGTTTCAATCTTTGTTTATTTGTTCAATGAAAGTTGTTTTTATTTCTTCATTTTGGTAGCTTTTTAGGGTTTGTTTGCTTTGCTTTTTAAAGAGCTGTATTACTTTCAAATCTTACTTTTTGAAACTGAGAAAACCAGGTGGACCACCTGAGATGAAATATTTCACATGCAAGCACTCACCAGTGATAGCAGCAGAAGACATGCTGATTAATTCACACCATATTAGTCAGGGCTTCCATTAACACAACTAAGGGCTCATCAAGGAAGGAAAATGTGAAATTGTTCCATTGCTGTTACTCTTCTGGAACACCACATTTTAATCACTGGCTGGAGTATAGTTGAGTGACACAAGGGAGAGAAATGCTTAACAGAAGATGAAAATAATATAGACTCAGGGAAGACAAATGCTTGATCCAGGCACACCCAATCCACCTCCTGCCTCAGCCTGAAACACAGATTCATGATTTAACCAGGTTTTTCAACCTGCTGCCTTGAGAGGCCCCAGCCTGGGAGGTGGCGCCAGACAGAGCTGCGTGGGTCTGGTGAAATTTGGCACAGGAAACAAAATGGTCAAATATTAGAGATGCCTACATTTCAGATAAACTAATTTGTAAACTACACTGACATCCCCACACACCTTACCCCACCCTACCCCCCATCAATAATAATCCCACAAAAAGGTCTGCAGCAGTTTGATGAATGGTACAAGCAGAAGATCACCAAAACACAGTTCTCCAAGTGGTTTCCTGAGTCAGAGTTTAGCCTCCTACCATTCCAGGTATCACACTGCTTAGTTTTTTAAAAAAACAGCAACAACTACCACCACCACCAAACAAAAAAATACACAACAAAAAAACAGTTTCTCACTCTAGTATAAAGCTAGGGGATTTTTGTCTTGATTACTCCTCTGGAAAACTGTTTCACAATCCTATTCTGCTCTGATTGAAATTTTTGTTGTTATTGTCAGCCTATGCTTTCTCATAGCAAATTTAAATGCAATATTCCACTCTGAATATCTTATCTCCTTTTCTAGTGTTTGATCCATATTTGATGCATTTGAGCTTCACATCTGTGCAGTATTCCAGGCAAAAAATCTTCCCATTACCTTACACGATATTGTTATTTTTCACCTCTACCATAAAAAATACTTTACCTGATACATTCTAGTCTTGCATTTACCTATCCATCCTCTATTAGAGTGGCTACTCACCACCACCCTATTTCAACTAGTGCATTCTGAGACACTGCAATTCACTCTCAGGCTCCTAGCTCCTATTACAATTTCTTGTTACTAATCCCCAAAATCATGAGTTTTGTGTTACCAACCAAAGTCTCAACACTATTACTGTACTATAACATGGCAGGTCATGGTACATACATTTTGCATACTGGTCCTGTGAATCATCGAAAGGAGGTCAACTAAACCACAACAGAAAGCCTTTAAGAATGGCAGTAGAAGTCAAATTAAAACATAAATACAGACTGAAGAAGTCACAGAACAACATACTGGAGGGAATAACCCCACTAAAAAGCCCTGATGGACACACCAGAAGACCTTACATTATGACTTGAAAAAAGTGTGTCCACTAACATCAGCTACAGAGGAAAAGCCTCCCTAAGTGAGGCAGGGGATTTCATTATACAAAATTTCAAGAGACATCAAAATAAAGTTAACTTTTAAAAAGGCAGTCCACTGCCCACAATTATGGGGGGAAAAAAAAAAAAAAGTCACCACTGAAAGACAAGCTGCCTACAAAATACAAAACTGCACCATCTCCTACCACAGCATGCACTACACAGCACTTGTATCTCTTCTCTAGCTAGAGATCGTATCAGGTATCACCACTGAAACTGTCAAGACTCATTAATTTCCCTATTATTCATATTGAACTCACCTGAATGCTCAAGCCAGTGTTGCTTACCAATAAAAACCAGAAACAAGGACACGTGATAGTTATTGAGGAGAAAGCAATTATACACGATTTTAAAAAAGAAAACCCACACCTCTTAGAGACCCCCTTCCACACTGTTCCAGGCAGGTACCAAGCTCTGCATGACAAACAAAAATAAAAACACAAACATGGAAGTTATCAAATTATACCTTAGCATCTGCTCTGTCACACCTGTAGTATCATCCTCAGTTTACAGCAGCATGCTGAACATACTCTTTTACTAAAACTGCCAAACACTGATCTCATTGTAAAACCCTTTAATTTTGAAGCACCACGTGTGAGGAAAATTAAAGACAAATCCAGAGCAAGTTTAGTGTTTTCTCATCATCTATGGAAGAGACATTCAGTTGTTCATGCTCAGGGCTAGTTTAAGCCATCCTTAAATCCAAATTGTTTGCTCATTTGTTCCTAATGAAAATATACCCTTTAGAGAATCTGACTCTTAAGAGAGCAAATTATTTCTTCCCTCTTACAAATTCTGCAGGCTCCTTAGCAAAGCATGCAAAGGCTACATGCCTCCCATGCCTGTAATGGATTAAACAGTGACCAGTAACAGCCTAAGTGATTGACAAAGTAGGAAAGATACCTTAAGAAAGTAGAATCAGAAACTGACAGGAAAAAAAATGGATGTGGAAAACGAGATTTCATGAAGGAGAGAGTTTAATTTACATTTCATACAAAAAAATAATTGTTTACACCTATGCTAAATGATTTTTTTTTTATTTCAAGCACTCCCTGACAGGTCAAGAAAATTCTTTAATGCAAATAATCGATTAATACAATAGCAAAACAGCTCCAATGAAAGAAGGAGACTAAAACATATGCCCTTCAGAGACAAAGAAAGCATAGATTTTGCCCTAAAGCGTTCAGTCTGCTTTTACTAAAGTACATTGGATGAGGTGATATTTACCTATGACAGACTTAGAGAGCTGACTTTGTTATTTAATCTATAAAAATAATTTTCTGAAGTTTCAAAGTAACTATTGACAAAGACTCTTGAAAATAGACATGAACATACAGCAATATTTTAAAAGTTCAAAGACACTGAAATTCAACAAATTGCATGAGAGTACTGCTTTAACAGATTTGGAACCTAAGAATTTAACTGCTTGATTCATTGCTTGTTACAATCCATCAAAGTTGCTTGGTTTAACATAGCTGCCAGTTGTCTTCAAGAGATTAAGTGTTTTTTTTCTACTACTTTGCACAGCTTTTCAAACACTGACAGGCACGCAATTGAAGAAGTCCATGCTAATGCCTCTTTTTGTGTCCTGTAAGTCTTGCTGGACCTGTCTCACTTCCATGCTGAAGGTAAGGCAATAACTCAAAAACTACCGAAGTTTTCACTACGTAAATCACTTCAGAATTACTCTAGTATAATGGCATATATTAACAACTGAAAGACAATTTAAAGCCAGAAGGCATTTTAAATACGTAAATAAAATTGATCTTCCTGTAATGAATTTACTCAGCTACAGAAGTAGACCATCATCTTCCAAAATACATTAAGTTCCTCTATATACCATGCTCTTGTCAAGGCCCCATCTGGAATAGGGGAGCTCTCTTCACTCTTCATGACCAGGGCAGGTCATCAATGCAAACCTACAGGCATAGAAGACTGGCTTGTTTCTCTGTTTAGGCTAGATCATGAGGTGACAGAGATGTCTCACCAGCATAGATCACAAGGTGACAGTGACCTGTAAACATCCCTATGGTGGTAGAGCTGCAGTTTCAACAAGAGTGTTATTATACCATGAACTGTGAGTCTACATAGTCTATGTTCTACCATTTCCAATCCTATCTATAAATAAGAAAAGAATTAAACCTTTGCAGCTTCACTTTCATTTTCATATTTTGAAAAGCCATTCATTATCAGTCCTGCAAAAGATGAGTAGAAAACTATGAACTTAATGGACCAAAAGAATCAAACTGACAGTGACATTAAAAGTATATCAAAAAACAAAGACTGCACATTAAAATGATAGCCACAGAAACTGCCACAAGGCACACAGACTAAAGCAGGATCCTGAAACCAACAGCATTCTAGAGAAATGCTGGGATTGTCTACAGGAGAGCAATTAAAGGATCTGATCAATAATTGTCAGAAAGTCCTTAAACAAATTCATATCCTTGCACAAAACAAAACATTTAAGAAATAAATGAGTAACTCCTGTACCCACTTCTTGCTTTTTGACAACACAATTTTAAGTGCTGGACTTAGTGCAAAACATTGACAAGAGTTATATTAACCAATCAAAAAATAATATGAACACAGGCAAAGAAAAAAAATATCCCTATCAATTTCTAATTCATATTCTGAAAAATGATTTTTCAGTTACTTACATTTAGATCAATGCATTCCCAAATTGAGGACCTTTGTAAAGTCATAATCTAGCACACGCAGAAAAAACCACAACACTTGCAATTCAGAAACTGGACTACATCTCTACTGAAGTTTCTGTTTGAGTAGTTTCCACTTAAAACAGCTTCAGCTTGTGTTTAATCTCTTGTCCTGCTGGCTTCTTCAAGGTGGGGAAACAGTATGCACACAGCATAGAAAGATGATCTTATATATGAAACCATGAGAGATTTAAGACATATGCCCAGTTTCCAGTACTGTTACAAATCTCTCTAATGATCCCAGGTAAATTACTTCACCATGTTAAGTCTCAGTTCTCAGTTGTAGAGTTGTGAAGAAAAACTGGTTCATGGTGTTAGCTATTCAGACCCCATAATTTAATGTTTAAATAAAAACAAAACAAGCCACCACTCAAGCCAATTAAAGAACTACTGGTAAAGAACAAGCCAGGCTGATACCCAGGCCTAGGAACCCAGAGCGGAACTTATGCAACCAAGTTCTCTATTGTTCATTACTTCTCAAGCAGGTGCTTTTAGGAATCAAGTTTAATATAATATCTTCATTGTGTGAAGGATCCAAGAAAAGGATACATTCAGACTTGTAATGAACATAAAAACCCTAATGAAGTTGCTACCTTGTCAATCAGGTATAGGCTGAGACATCCAAAAATAACAGGAAGAACTCCAGTAGAGCAAAGAGCACATATCTACTATATCAACTCTTGAACTAAAGATGTCAGAATAATCCTGTGTGTATAGAGTGGGCGAACAGCAAACAAAAACCTGAATAGGCTTTCTTTGCTCTCATGAACTTCTGAACAACTGGGAAAGACTAAGACTGGTGGAGTCAGCTGCTTGTTACTGTGAACTAAGACAGTCGGTCTTACCTGCCTCCAAAACAAAAGCACCAAAAAGCCATAAAACAACAATGCAAACTACCTTCTGTCAGCCTTTTACAGGATTTGCATGTATGTATTCTCATGCTACTACTGAATATGATTCTCTAATCTTGACATTTAATCTTAGAAGTATCAAGCTTCATTAACCAAGGTGGAACACAACAAAAAGGCCTGCAACTGCAGGCACCACAAGCAGCAATGCCACTCTGGTGGAACTCCCTTAGACAAGGCAGCGAGTCATGAGATGATGTGCTTTAGAGTGGTCCAACATTTATACACGTCTCAGAATTTGTGATCAAGCAGTTCAGCTACCCTCAGACATATTTCTTACTGTTCATTTATAACTTTGGCTTTACTCCCTGTCACTTGTGCTGCACACAAGCAAATTGTCCACACTGTGTCATGTTACCTCGTTTTTATTGAGCATACTTGCTCTTCTCTCTGTGGGCAATTAACTCAATTTCCGACAACTAAGTTTCAGCAACCAGTTTAAACTTCTCATCAGACTTTTGGCATGGGTTGCAAAAAGCCTGCCAGCAAACTATGGCCACAAGCAGCAGTTGTTTTCACCAGGGAAACTCATTCTTCAGCAAGATCTCTCCCGCTACACTGCTGACATAACCAACATACAGCAGCTTTTCAGCTACCTCTACTGTGTAGCTCCCTCACCTGTATCACACAGAAGAAGGTATACCCTGTAAGAGGTGTACCAGTGGTATACGCTTACTAGAGGAATGACTCCAAAATACACAGTGCAGCAATCTGCTCAAGAATTTAGTACAGGCTTATTTCAAATAAGAGGCCACTTTGTCCTCTCTGGCCAGACAAGCAAGACATGGAATAAAAAGGGTAGAAGCAGTTGCCGCCATTTGTACACAGCAGCTGACTGAAGAAGTTGTGTGTTTTTCAATATTACCTCACATCTTCTCTAAGCCTTTTTTTCTAAAAAATAAATGGAAGATCAACACTGCCGCCTCTGAAGACACAGTGTATTTTCTTACCTCCACAGGCTTTACTGATGCCTCCCAGGCCTACTCCTAAGCAAACTTGCATGGATTACCAAAAAGAGAGACACCCAGACAGCAGGACTGATCACTCTGATCAGGCAATAAAACTGTAAGGTCAGGGTCACAATTTGCAGCGCAGAGATATTTTGTTACTGCATGCACATATTTAAACTGTACTGCCAAAATTAGTTATGACAGAGGGCAATTCTCCATGACAGAAACATTCAGTTAAGTTAAACTGATTTTGTTGATTTTGCTTTTCCTTTTTCATATCTTCTCTTCGCCCTCTATATTATTCTAGTGTGTGCATTAATCTCTTGCAGAATCTCCCTTTGTGCCACCTAGGCACCCATATTTGCCTTGAAAGTTTCATCTTGTCTCAACTGGAGTCTTTCTCTTGGGAGTATGCAGCCTGTTATACTGCAGTTTATTACCTTCAAAAAGAACCTGAAGACAAAAGACACCTCAGGACTTAAACAGTTCACTGATGTTCTCTTACAACCTTTCTTTAAACAGCCAATTTGGCTAAGATGGCCTAAAGAGACAGGGAACAAATCAGAAAGATTAAGTGTACGACAACGACAAAAACAAAATTCTATCCCAGATGGCGGTAAGAGCTCCGAGCAGCATTTCTGCCTTACATGGGAGTGTTTTAATTGTGCAGCTGGAAATTAAAATTTTATAAACTGGCATTTTTATTAGAAGAGCAGCCCTTTATCTTATTTGTATATTGTAGTTGTATAAACAAATACAACCTTTTAATTAACCAGAAAAGTTAGCCAGAAAGTTAACACTTACGAAGAAGCAGCCAGTGCCCAGCCTGGATCTGCTCCAGCCTTTCAAGCTGTCAATTCTAGTCATTTAGAGTCTTTGTTTGAGTTCCCCCATGAGGTGACCTTTACAAAATTCAGCTATTCTTAAGATCAGGAAATTCAGTTACCCACAATATCATTACATGGGACAGCTCTTAAAGCACAATGAAAAAAAAAAAATATTATAAACCAATGTCTTCCAGTCAAGTTCAGTAAAAGACAGTAATACCTTAATTTTCTGGTGAATATGCCTCAGTGAATCTGCTGTACCCATGTCCATGTTGTCACTGATGCACACAAAATCCAGCTTCATTTTTGTGTCCAAGTTTAACATCTTTTGGATTTCCTTCCTTGTAATCACAATGACCTCTAGGACAGAGGAAAGCGGGATGAGATGAAACAGGGAAAAAAAAGAATCACCACCAATAGGATACAATCGCTTTTTATTTACAAAGGCTGATGGAACTGTCAAAAGGCTTGAATAACATAACTGGGTTCTACAATGAACCAAGCTCTTTTGGCAATAGTAACTCTTGAAGAGAATTAAACTTCTAATGAATATGGAAACAATTTCTCCTGTTCTGTGAGGGTTGGGTTTGTTACTGAAAGGGACACATGCATACAAGGGGCATGAATTAACAAGACAGAACAGAAACGTCTTCTATCGCTAGCAAGCAACCTCAAACAGATCAATGCGACCCTGCATTAATGTCACCAACACTTTAGAACTTTGTCTTTTGCCCATCTTGACTCTGTATAATTCTCTGTGGACAGCACCACCAACCACAGTACTACAATACAATGGTTAAACTATTTCTCAGCATCAACTTGGCAAGAGAGTAGAGTAATATGTGAGCAACAAACTCATTCCATCTATGAAAGAAAAAGAAGGTAAATGCATATTTGAAGGATACCAACAGTGGCATGAAAGCATATTTTCCAAAATGAAGAATGTGAGAACAAAAGCTCTGCACAGAAAAGATTGAGAAAACAAAACAGTGAGAATCCTTTTGCCTTGGCCTCAAGAACTGGAAGGAAAAGCAACAGTCAAACCCTCAAATTAAAAATATCCCACCCCTCCCCAAACCTCAACACTGTAACATCGTATTCCATGTGAAATTTTAACAGAGAAGTGTGGGAAATAATACAGCCCTCAGTCTAGGAAACTCCCATGCTAAGAATAAGTCTGTACCAATCAAAACTGAACTGATCCTGAATCTGTTAACAGAAAAGAGGGAGGAACTGTAAACATGAGAATTATGTGGCAGTTTGCTACCAGAGATATGGGAGGGCTCCTCTCCTACTCCCGTACTGGATGCCAACTTGGATTCAAAACAAGCTGAAGAACCTAGAGACAGGGATTGAAAGCACACCTTTGAATTAGGGAAAGAAGTAACCAATGGAGAAGGAACTAGTGTCAGGTGGAAGTTGTAAACCCATACAGCTCAGCATGTATCTGCTGAGCTGGACAAAGGTCTCCTAAATATTAGGAGAGAAGCATTTGCAATCAGGATGAAAGGGATGCAGTGAATCAGCCTGTGGAACACCTACTTACTAACATAAGAAAGTATGAGGAACTAAAGCCTCATTAATAAAAATTATAATCCAGGGAGATAATTCATGCCAATGCAGTATTAATGCAGAAACGCACAGCTTGGTCAAGGGGCGGAAGCAAGAGTGGAGCAGGAAGGTGGAAGCTTGATTACTGAAGCTGCATATAGAACCCTGCACATTCAAACTTTTGTAGGGGACAGATAAGCTGAAGAGCTATGTGTGAGAAAGGAGAAAGATTTGACTGTAACACCACCTACTAGTGGTCAATAGCATCAAGTGGAAATGGTTATTTCTGAATAAAGAGCCATGCAAAGCACAGCATTGGTTGCAGAGAAGCTTTTAGCCACCCATATATCCCTATCACAGGATAAAAGTATGTTGCTAGCAAAAAAAAAGTGTCAGAACAGTCAAAGAATGCAGACATTCAGCAAGCTGATTCCAACAAACAGGCAAAAAACAATTCCAGTGGAAAGAAGTTCTTATGGATTTCTTAATGAAACAAAACGAAGAGTCTTATGCTTGCTCTTTCTTATGTTTCTTCACGCTGAAATAGTGAGAGGCTAACGTGGATAATCACAAGGTGATCTTTACATCTCCAAAGAAAAAAGAAGCAGTCAGGAAAAAAAACACGGTCTCAGAATGGAGTACAAAATAATTGCACAGTCACACAGGAGAAGCAAAACCAGGGAAGCAGGAAGGCAATGGAAAAATACAAACATGAAAAAATAGATACAAATGTGTCAGGAAGAAGTTTTATATGAAGCAGAAGGGAACACCACAGAGAGATCTGGTCTACCACGCAAAAGGTAAACAAAAACCTAAACCCAGGAAACACTAAAGAACCTCACCTTGTACTAAATACTGTTTTAGCCCTCCTGTGAGCCAAGACCCACAGGCGAGCACTACAAGTCTCCCACTTCCCCCTGCCCTGTTCCGTCCAAAACCCAGCGCCTGGCTCCACGTTGCAACAAGAACTAAATGCCTCAGGCACTGCACGTAACCCTGAACTTCAGGCCAAGCTGAAACAACAAACCAAGAGATATCCCGGGAGAGCCGACACACTTCTCAAGCTACTCGCACTAATGATTTTAAGAGACAAACAAGCGAGAGAGTCCTGGTTAACACCACTGGGAAAAAACACCAACGTTAAGAAAAGCCTTGGTGAGGGGAGAAGAGGGGGAATGAGGCGCGGCCCAGAGTGAAAAGGGATGTGACATGGGCCAACAGGACGGCTGCAGTGCAGAGATCTGCTACAACACCTGCCGCAAGGCATTAGAACTAGAGGGGGCGACAAACAGGAGTGGCAGAGGTGACCGTGGGAAGCCTGAAGAGAGCAGGGTAAGCATGTCACCTCCACTCCCCCACCAAGACGCCGCCGGGCCTCACCTTCGAAGCCGGCGCGCTCCAGGAGGTTCAGCGGGTACCAGATCAGGGGCCGGTTGCCCACCGGGAGCAGCGGCTTCGGGATGCTGGAGGTCAGGTCCGTCATGCGGGAGCCGCCTCCCGCCGCCATCACCACGGCCTGGAACTCCATGCTGCAGTGGGAACACAGGGGCAGCGCCTCACGGCAGCACCGGGGGGGCCTAGCCCGGGACAGGCCGAGCCGGGTCGGGCGAAGACCGGACGGGTTCAAGCCGGCCCAGCTTTAGCCGCCAGCGCTTCTCGAAGGCGTCCGCCGGCTCGCCGCCTTCCCCCGCGCCCCTCCAGGCCCGGGTGAGGGCGCCAGGCCTCCCCCCGCCTCGCCGTTACCTTCGCCCGGGCGGCCGCCGGCTCCCAGCGCCTCACTGACAGCACGGGAATGGCGGCGCCGGCGCGCAGCACGCATGCGCGCGGAGAGCCGAGCGGCTCGATGGCAGAGCGCCGATGGACTCGATCCGCCTCCTCGCCTGTCCCCGGCCATCGGCTCCTCCCGGCCAGGTCAGCTGGTAGAACGCCGAGGATGGGATCCCGGGCTGCGGAGCGCCGAGTCATGGATCCCAGCCCCGCCGCCGAAGGGGCTCGGCGGCACAGCGCCCCCAGGCGGCCGGAGGGGGCGGGGGGGGTGCAGGCGGGATGGTGGGGGAGGAAGTTTTCGGGGTGCATCGGGGACCCACAGCCCCCACCTGCAGTACCCCCTGGAGCGCAGCGCCCAGCACACAGTGTCATGCTGCTCCCCCCACCCAGTTCCAGCACTGGACACAAACAGGACCTGGGGCAGGATGGCACCCTTCAATTTTATTGACTCCGGTGTCCCCAGAGCAGGTGGCTCCCGTAGCATGGGGGTGCCTGGGGGGGGCTTCATTCATCCCAGGGTTCCTTGTCGGTGTCTATGGACATGCAGTTGTACACGGCGTACCGCAGCAGCTCCTCGCAGGCCTTGGCGCTGTCGGGGAGGGGGGGGAATGACGCTGGGTCACGGCGGTGACACGCACCTAGAGCCTCATGCTTCCCTCCCTGCACCCACCCGGCCATCCCCTGGGCGGGACCTGGGGACCCTGGGAGGGACCCCAATGCCAGCCTCAGGGAGGGGGGAATGTCCCTGTCCCCAGCTCGACTCACGAGGAATAGTTGGGCAAGAAGAAGGTGCTGGAGCACGTGGACGCCTGTGGCATCAGGTCCAATGCGTCCAAGCTTGGCAGAAAGGAGAGAGAGTCAGACCCAGCACCGTGCAGGGACCTTGCACCGCACAGGGGCCCCAGGCTGAGCAGGATGGACTCACTTTGACCTTTCTGGGTAGACAGAGATCTGAACTGGGAGGCGGCTCCGGCCAGTGACGAACTTGAGGAAGCGGCTGAGATCCTCTGAGGGGAAGGACAGGGCTTGAGTCCCAGGGGCAGGGACAGGACCATGCCAGTTGCTGCCATCGCAGCACGGTCTGCCCTTACAGAAGCATCCCGGGAGCACGGGGCAAAGCCAAGGAATGCTCTCAGCATCCTGGAAAGGGCCAGGCAGGACAATTCCCAGGGAAGCACCCGGTGAGCATCCCGGGGGTGCAGGGCAGTGGGTACCCCGTCCCCTGGCCCACCCCACCACACATGAAGAGAGGGGAAAGGCTTAGGGTCGCTCACTGCTGGTGAAGTTGTTCAGTGCCTCCAAGAAGTTCTGGATACGGGTGTCATTGGAGGGAAAGTCCTCAAACGTGACTGTAATGAAGAATGCACAACAGCTTTACTAGAAACTCACAGAAAAGCAAATTAACGTGAGACACATCCATCCTGCCCTTCTGTGAGAGCCCAGAGTGGAGGCAGGAGAGGAGGATTCCCTCTGCCCTCAGTGAGCCCCTGAGAGCCCCCAGCACCCCTCAGTGGGGCCAGCACCCTGCACAAAGGTGGGTGGTGAAATGGGGGTTCTGGTTTCCAGGGTGGCCATTTGTCTCTGCCCGTAGCAGCTGATGGACCAGAGTGGGGATCGGTGGGATTTACAGCTAAACCTGAAGCATCCAGGGTCCCTCTGGCTTATCTTTCCCCAGGCTCCTGGGCACTCCTATGACCAGAGACTCAGCATGGGGCAGGATGCATGTGCAGGACAAACATCATCAAGGGGAGCCCTTGCCCACACAGGGGGCTGGGAGCAACTTTGGGCTGGCCCTGGCACTTACTGAACCTCCGCAGTTCAGCCACCGTGATCTCAGGGTCCCCGCAGATCTTCTTCTCCAGCTGCTGCCAGGTGAGCAGGTCCAGCACAGGCTGGGGCACCACACGGAGCAGCCCAGCACGCATGGCTGCAATCTTTGGGGGGACATAGGTGGGGCCCAACATCACTGTGGTGGGTCTGAGCCCAGGGCAGCCACCCAAGGCACCAGAAGCAGGAACCACAGGACTGCAGGACCCCAAAGGGGGTCCCGGGTGCTCATAGACATCCTGGGCATGGGATGCACAGAGGAACCACCCAGATGGAGCTGGTTTTGGGGACACATTTTCACAGCCACCAACCTCACAGGTACCGAGAGGGTCTGCCACAGGAGCAGGGTCCCCTTGGAACCAAACCGACCCTGGGGGACAGCATTACCTGCTCCTTGCTCTCCTCCAGCCGAGCCTTCTGCACCAGGCGGATGAACTCCTTGCGGTCCTCGTAGCGCACCACCGTGCTGCTGCCATTGGGGATCAGCTGCACCACGCGCTGGTCACTCAGCACCGTCGTGTAGGTCAGCTCTCTGCCAAACATGAACTCGAAGGCTTCCCTGTCCACCCCCTCCAGCACCTCCAGCAGATTCACCTGCAGCCCCAGTGGGCGAAAGCCATCACAACAGAGCCGGAGCAGCCACAGGAGTGCACGGCACTGCCCTGCCAGCCCCCAGACCTGCTCACCAGCTCTGAGTCCACGGCGGCAAAGTCCTTGCTCCAGCTGACCTCCTCCCCTGCCAACTGCTTCCACACCAGTGCCGGCAAAGCCAAGATCTGCCAGAGGGATTGGAGACACACGTCCTCCCTATACCCCTCCTTCACCTGAGGGCAGCCCCTCTACCCGAGACCCAGTGGCCCCTGTCAAGCCCCCTCACCAGCCAGGAAGGCTCTGCAGTGCTCACCAGAAACTCCTTGCTCCTCAGGGCTGCTCCCATCAGCTGCCCAATCCACTCATACTTGGGGAAGTCCTTGCAGGAGGGGTTGGGGACGTACATGTCCCTGGTGTCACTGCTGCTGTTACCCTGCGGGAGAGAGGCTTAGGATTCACAGACGTAGATGCAACCAGCCTAGCATGGTCCGTCCTGCAGCCTCCCTCTCCATTACACCCCTCTTCCAGCTTCTCCTGACCTTCACACCCCTCCAGGAGACTTCCACCACCCAATTACAAGCACACCCTCCCCAGCCCTGCAAGCGTTAAGATAGGACTAACACCCCAAAATCCCCCAGGCTCTGCTGACTGTCCCCCCAGGGCCAGAACAGGCAGACAGCGGGATGTCAAACCTGGTTGGAGGTGCGCACGAAGAAGGGCAGGGGCACGGGGACATCACCCGAGCTGGGACACAGCTCCTCCGACACATCTGACAGGCTGTCCCGAAAGCCACCACCTGCAGTGGGGGAAGAGGCTGGTTATGCCTGACACGCCAGAACCAGATGCTGAGCCACAGGATCTGGCCAAGCTGCCCCCCTCCCTGGGGCAGGGGCAGGGGCAGTGCTGGTGGGCTGGGAGAGATGCAGGGATCACCGCACGTGTGCAGAGCGGGGCTTCCAGGACAGCGTGGGCACCCCACCACAGCAGGTGACCCCCCCGAGCTGTACCCCAACACGAGAAAGCCCAGGGGAGAGACGTAGGGCAGGAGGGGAGAGCTCTCACCATTGTCGATGATGCCCTCAGTGATGAACTCGCACTCCCACCACTGGCTGTAGCTCAGGGGCCACCTGCGGGGAAGCAACTGCCCCATGCAGCACCTGGCATCCCCCCGGCACCCCACGCCGGGGAGATGACACCCCACAAATGCGATGCTGAAGACCTACCTGTAGTCCAGGGGCTGATTGTTCTTGGAAGATCTGAGGCCTTCGTACAGCTGGAGAGGAGCAGAGCAGAAAGGGGATGAGACGCAGCAGGGGCAAGAGATGCTGAACTGGCCGGTACCTGGCCCGGGGGATGGCGTTGCCATACCTGTGTGAAGACGGTGTTCCTGTAGCTGGGGTCCAGCGCGGGGTTGGCACGGTGTTCCCGGGCCAGGTGCCGGTTGATGAACAGCTTTGGCAGGGTGTGAGGGGCGGTGCTCTCCGAGGATTGGAGACAGTGGATGATGAGGGCTGTGCCCTGCTTGGACAGCAGCAGGAATGGCTTCATGCTCTAGCAAGGGGAGAACAGGAATGGTTAGAGGCCTGATCCTGCCACCACGTGCCCTCTTTCTACCTCCACAAGCACAGCCCTTGGAGTTGTGGGGGATGCTCAGCTCCTCCATCCCTCCAGCAATGCCCAGCATAGCAGTTCTCAGGATGCGCCCTGGGCTGGTCTGTCCCCATCAGACCAAGGGGGACACGCCACAGCCCCCAGCAAAACCAGTCGAGCCTGTGACAAGATGGGCACCATCCCAGGGGAGCCCGGCAAACACTCACTCTGAGCTCATTGAAGGGGCCAATGCTGTCCTCGGAGAGAGGGATCAGGTAATGCAGGACACTGTCCAGGATCTGGACGAACCTGGAGACCAGAGAGGAGCGGTGTGAGGATGAGAGGGGGTTGGCAGACATGTGGAGCCCAATACGTCCGTGGCGTTCCACCACAGACAGCCCCAGGCACACACCGAGCCTGAGCCCCACGCTCCCTGCACATGGGTCTCCTCCAGCCCACAGAGGGACACCAGCACACCAAGGGGAGCACCCAACAACCACCCTCTGGCCAAGCACTTTTTGTTTTTTCCCCAAGAAAAAGCTGAAGACAAGGGCAGCCCAGCCCACGCCACAGCACTGCAGCTGAATCGCTGCAGAGGGTCTCTCTGTGGGGCTGGTGCTGAAGCCAGCAGGCAGCGAAGTGGGGGATTCCACAGGATGCAGGTGCTCCTCGCCCCATGCTGCCACCCACCACGCTCCCACCACACGCCCCAGACACTGGAAGCAGCCACGTTTGGATGGGGACCAGCAAACTGTAGTCCCTGCCACACACGGGAAAAGAGCTGGGAGACTTTAAGCAAGACATGTGCAACCCCCTGCTAGAGGCCAGGGCATGGTTCTCCTCAGGGCCCAGGCTTGCTGCGGAGATGGTGCTGTCCCCGTGCCATACCTCTGAATGAGCACAGCCCGCCGGTACAGCACGTCAGTGTCCACCCCTTTCAGGAGAGGGTAGCGCACCAGCCGGGCTGGCTGAAACATGTCAGCATTGAGGATCAGGTCCCACTCCCAGAAAGACTTGATCTTAATCCCTCGCAGGCGGACATTGTACCCTTGGTCTGCCAAGAAAGGTCAGCGATGCTGCATGCACGGCTGCAGCTGTGTGTCTGGCATGGCTCAGGTGCTGCAGTGGGGGCCAAGGACCCCTCAGTGCCTGCAGCATCCCAAATGAAGCTCAATCCCCCAGTCTGGCAGTGCAGGCTCACCCCGGCACTCCAGGATGCGGATTTCCAGCACCGGCAAGTGGGTCTTCATGTCACGGAGGATGCAGACATCCTGGTAGCTGTTCCTGCACACAGCACGGAGGGAGATGGCAGAGCCAAGAGGCACAGACACCGGTGAGGCAGCCGGAAAGGCACAGGCCACTCCAGCTCCCCAGCCAAAGATACACCTCTACCAATAGCGAAAGCCCTCTCTGCCTCACCAGGGCTGTGGCAGGAGGGGACCAAGCAGATAGAAGGGGTTGTCAGAGGCACAGAGACATCCTGCAGAAGGTGGAAACCACAACCAAAGAGCCAAAAAAGAGCATAAATTCAAAGCAGAAAGGCAAAATGGCCAAGAATGTGTTGATGTTCCCAGGCGTCCCAGCACATCTTGCAGTGGCACAACCAGCCTTCAAGCCAAACTGGTCACACAAGGGTCATGTTTTTTGAAGGAAACAGGGATTTGGGGAGATGAGCAATTTGGCAAGTGGTTCACTTGTGTTTCCAAAGCCTTTGGCAAGGTCCCAGCAAAGACCCACAGGTGTGTGGGGAAAGCCCACTGCGACTGCCCAGACGCAGTGAGGAGTTGGCTTCTGCCACTGGGAGGGGGACCTTAGTGGTCTTGTGGGTGCTTCTTCAAAGACAAATCTCACTGCTTAGCCAAAAAAAAAGGCAAACAGGCAAGTTTTGGGGAAGGAGGAGGAGGAGATCGCACCCCTGTGTAAATCCCTGCCTGCCTTGAGAAAGGTGCTGCAGAGCCAGGGTGAAGAGGGAGAGGTGAAGCACTCCAGGACTTCTTGGCTACAGCATGGCAGAGTTGCTCAGAAAGGTGATGGCAGCAGCACGTGCCCCCAGAGGCGAGGAGGAGGAGGCAGAAAGATCCCCGAAGTCACCAGGCAGGAGGAAGCATGCTGCAGCCTGGTTGCCACAGCACAGATGAGGAGCAGGAGCGGAGATGAAGGCTCTCAGCTAGCACATGGAGACAGGGGACCACCGCGCTTGTGGGAACAGATGTAGCCTGCACCCAGGGAGCCCCGACCCATGGAGAGCCACCGTCACCGCCAGGTCACTCAGGACCCATCCCAGCCCTTTCCTCAGCATCTGCTCAGGATTCAGAGTTTGGCCCAGACTAGACCCAGGCCGCTCCTTGCTCCTTACTCACTCGTTAATTAGGACGGTTCTCAGGTGCTGCAGCCTGTTGGGTGCCCCCCCGTACACAGCTACCCGCCTGGGTATATAGGAACTGGCCTGCCCATCCAGCATCAGCCACAGCCTCCTAGGGATGAGAAGGGCAAGGGGCAGCATTGTCCTCCTCTCCTGAGCTGCCTGGACACAGAGATGCCCCCAGGGATGTTCCAGGTCTGGGGACAAGGCTGTGTCCTCCTGGGGTGCATCTGGTGGCAGCTGCCCCCCACGTCAACCCCAAGTCCCCAGCTGCAGCAGGGGAAAAGCTGTGTTCAGGGGGAAGATAGTGCTTTGTCCCACACCCTGCCCATCCCTGGCACAGCAGTGGGCAGGGAGGGGACACCCCCCTGAGGTCTCACTTGACAATGGTGCCTTTCTTCATGTTGAGCCGCACCCAGTGCTGCCCTGGGGGCCCATTGCTCTCCCAGAAGGTGTATGTCTGGTTGTCGGTCAGATGGGCTGCTCCAAAGTCCTCCTGCAAGAGTGCAGCGAGCAGAGGGAGGGGGCTGAGCATCCATGGGCACATCATGGCCACCCCTGGGACGGGTCCCTTGGGGCCAGAGGAGGTCAGGACCGGGCCACCCCCTCAGTTCTCTAGGCTGTGGGTGGATAGTGGCTCCTGCACAGAGCAAGCTGGGCACAGCCCGGACCTCTCGCAGTGCCCCAGCGACACAAACGGGTTTTGCTCCAGATGCCCAACTCCCAGTGGCTTCGCTAGAGCAGCAAAACCCCTCCACCATCCCCTGTCCCTCACGGAGGGAACAGCCACTGCCAGCTGCCCCTCCCCACAGCCACGGCGATGCTCATGTGTCTCACACTGATTTTAGGCTGCAGAGGAGCCCAACTACACACCATCTGCGAGGAGACCTCGACACTGTTGAGGTGCTCCTTGGTGCAGTCCCCGTACTGCAGCTCTCTCTCGCTGTGATCGTACAGAAAGCGCCCCAGCTCCATGTCCCGCTCGTAGCTCCAGCCCGGGGGCACAGACCTGCAGGAGGGCTCCGTGTTAACGGGACAGGGAGACCAGGCTGCGCCCCAGACCTGCCCACCAGCACTGTGCAGGTGCCCCAGCTCGGATTGGCTGCAGCATCTCACAGTCACCACATTGGGATGGCGCTGGGCATCTGTCCCAGCCGCAGGCAGACGGCACAGCATATCTCACCACCACCACGTCAGGTTTTTATGGCCGCCCCAGCCCAGTGGGAATAGCACAGTGCAGTTGCTCCGATGCTCCATGGAGCAAAGGCCATCTTTACTTGAGCAGCATTGAACAGTATCAATGTAAAAAGGCATCTCATGGCACTCATCCTCCCCACTCCCAACCCTGAAACCCGTCCTGACCCTGCAGGTATGTCCAGGCCCCAGCCAGCCACCCCTCAGGGAGCTGCAGTACTGCTCTAGGAGATACACTCATACCGAAATTTCTGCACCGCAGCCTCATCCTGCTCTAAGAGTCTGGGCTTCTCTCCCAGCCGTATGGAGTAGGTCAGGTCCACTACTTGTTCCCAGCTGGAGCAGCATCGATGGAGGAGTCACACAAGGGAAAAAAGGAGTCGGTGCTTAGTGTGTCCAAGCGTTACTGCCTTAGCCTGGAGTGGTAGGGGCTGGGGGTGACATCCAGGGGCTGCAGGAACAGCTACAGGAGGGATGAGAGCGTCCCTGCACCCGGGTGCAGACTGGGGCAGAGCAGAGGAATCTAGCCCTGCACATGGCCTTCCATCACGAAAATCATGTACGAGCTCTCATCACTGCATTACCTCTGTGACATTGCTCAGCCCGCACCTGAGCGACTCAGCAACCCCCCTGGCACCATCTTTATCCTGTGCGGGTGCTGCCACCAGCAGCCTCATCCTGCGAGGCTGAGCGGATGAGTGGCGGGAGCTGGGGGGCTGTGCTGGACGTGCCCAAGGGATTTGGGATGCCCGGGTCACACGTCCTCTGTGGGTACCGGCCACATGTGCCTCCCGCCCGGCCCCTATCCGGGGTGCAGCCGGCTGGGGCCGTACCTGCCCGCAGGTTTATAATCAACCCCAAGCGTTTGGTGCTGCCACTGGATCTTCTCCACGGAGTCGACCGGGACCAACTTATCTCCTCCCTCTCCAAACCTCTGCGCCAGGATCCAGCCCTCGGCCAGCCCATGGCTCTTGGTGTACTCCTCCAGCTGCTCCTGAAAGCACATCCCGGCTCGTCACCGCCGTCGGGACCCGCCGTTTCCCCGGGCGGTTCCCGGCCGTTACCTTGCTGAGCTTGACCCAGAGCCCGGCGCCGTTGCAGTACTCCTCGCCGGTGGCGCGGAGGCAGCCGCCCTTCCGCACCTCGATGGTGGCCCTCGCCGCCCGCTTGCCGCCCCGCGCCGGCCCCGGGCTGTCCCAGACGCTGAGCAGGCTCCGGGCGGCGGCGGCGGCGGCGGCGGCGGCGGCGGCGGCGGGGTCCTTGCAGATCTTGTACTGCACCTCCCGCGGCACGTAGCAGAGCGCGGCGGGCAGCGCCCGGGCGCGGCGGAAGCACTCGCTGCACTGCAGCAGGAACCGCAGCCGGCCCAGCACCTGGTGCGGCGCTTCCCCGCCCGCCCGCATCGCCTTTACCGGGCCACCGGCTCTCCCCGGCGGGACCGCTCCCGCCGCGCCCCGGCCGCCGTGCGGGCTTGCCTCCCGGCGGTGCCCGCCTCCACCTGCGCCCGGCCCGGCCCTCGGGGGCCGCCCCGCCGCGGGCAGCCCTTGCTCCCGGGGCTGCCACCTCCTCCCCCCGGGCGGGCGCCGCTCCGCCCGTGCTCCCCGAAACGCCCCAGCCCTCCCCGGCCCCACTTCCCCAGCGGGGTGCTGGGTGTGGGGCGGCCGCCATCCCCCCCCCCCCCCCCCCTTCCTTTGCCAAGATGCGCCCGTGTTACACCCACCCCGGCCCCTCGGTCCCCGGCAGGAGTTGACCCGCATCCCCTCACCCCGTGGCTCAGGACTCAGCTCCCTCCTGGCCTCCAAGGTCCTTGTCCCTGTCTGCATCCCTACAAGCAGAGAGGGGGGGCCCTGTGGGGTCAGAGCTACATCTCCGGCCTTGACAGGGCAAAAGGGGGGAGCAAGCATCCTAGTAGAGGGAGAGCCAGCTCCTGGCTGGCTGGGGGACATATTCCCGCTCCAGGCAGGCCTGCAGCAGGCAGGGAGGCTCTGACCATCCGCTGGGGAGGACGACAGGTTTCCCCACTCAGGATCAGCTTTATCCTCAGGCAGCAGTGGCATCCTGGCAGCAGGAGGCAGGCCGTGACATCCAGGAGCACCCAACCACCCCAGAACACTGGCAGGGCGTCACCCCACGTCATATTTGCCTGTTACATACCACAGTGAGGTGGTGGCAGAGAGCAACTCAGCTCCACCCCACGCTACCTGAATTATCTCCAGGCTGGGCCCAAAGAACTGGGTTTAGGGATGAGGAAATAGCCAAACTGGCAGAGCTCAAAGGTCCCCACACCCTTCCAGCACCTGCCTGCTCTCCTGGCAGGTCAGAGTCCAGCTCCATCCCCGTCCGCAAAGTCACACTGCAAAGAGAGGTGCAACAGCTCTCACGCCTGCAGCGTTATCTGCTGAACAGGCGTGACTGCTGCAGCGATGGACGTCGGCCTCGCCAGGAGCAAAGTGCCCTGAACCGTGGTGAGAGAGATGCAAACTTCTGCCTCGCTCCTAACTGCAGCCACCACACCCGGGAGGGTCTTGTGCCCTCCCTCCACAGCCACGTCACCCCCTAAAACTGGTTGCAGAGCTGCTGCAAAGAGTTGAGCCAGTTAATCTGCCGAGCCATCTCCACGACACCACTTTGTGTGAAAAGGGTAGCATGGGGCCAATTTCTGCTTCACCTCCAGCCGCCTCTCAGGACACCAGTCTCTATCGCTGTTTAACCCAACAGAAGGATGCAGGAGCCCCAGGCAGACCAGACAAGTCATCAGGAAGGCCAGGAGTAGTTAGTTCGTTCACTTTATTTCAGATCCTACATGAGGTAGGGACAGACAGATCCTGTCAACCTATTTATAGCTTGTCATACTCCAGGGTATTAGTGGAATAACAAGAACGGCTAGACTACACCTTTGTTATTAATCACCTGAAGCTATTCTATGACAATTCAGCAAGCTGAAGTCAGGAGAGAGCGAGTGGTTACACGGAGCCGTCAGGGCATCAGTCCCTCCCCCAGCTCATCCCTACCCCCCCATAAAGGCACAGCTCTGACACACAGCTGTGTCCTCTCTGCAGCACAGGGGCACCAGCACCTTCCTCACACTAGCACTGGCTTGAAAATAGATCACAACCGACTTGAGACTGGGTGATGGGGTGGGAACACGCAGCCTCTGGTTCCGGGTACCCAGGAGGGCTCCCTCCCCCCAGGCCACGTGCAGCAGGAGGCTTAGGCAGGGGCATTTGATTTGTGTCTTGTCAAATATGGTAGGAGACAGCTCCTCCCGGCAGCTTTGGAGATCAGAGCAGAAGGAACATGACCCAGCACTGAAATAACATCTACTTTGGGCCCCTGAGATTGGCCAGAGCTGAGCCAGGCTGACCTTTTCTACAATTCGCTGGGTTGTCATAGCAGAAATTCAGTTTGTGATTGGCTTTAAAACACCACAGATGAAACAGAGAACCATGCAGAGGAGATCCAGGCAGGTTACCAGCTCCCCCTTGCCAGCTCACCTTTGCACAGCAAACTCAACAGCATGAGCTGTGGGTTATCTTGGTGTCCTTGCTCAGCTCATCTTTGTCCAGACCCTCTTCTGACCATGCACTAAAAGATCTCAGCTGAGACCTCACTACAGCGACGGGCTCTTCCTGCAAGTGGAAGGGCTTTCACAGCTCTACACCCTGGTATATCACCACAGCAGCAGCTTTCTCCGACATGTATATGGTCATAACACAAAATGGAGAGTAAAACAATGGCATATATGGTAAAACAATGTTTTTCTCAATAGGCTTGTAGTGGTTTAACCCAGACCATCCTGGTTGAGCTCCCAACTGCAGCCTTCCTGCTAGGGCCAGGGTCCTGTTACTATAAGTATTTTATTTTTAAAATAGAAATCCCTGTCACCAGCTAGATCCTTACCTCAGAGCTCCAGTACTCACACCAGAGCTCCAGCAAGCCCTCGTGCAGCATTCTTTCCAGTGGTAAGAAATAAACCCAAGGATGTGAGAGGTCAGGGGCCAAAAGATTTTGCTGGGAGAAAGAGTACAAAAATGTGGGAAAAGCTGGGGTTGGTAATTTCAGTCACCAAGTCCTTCAGGTTAGGGAGGACCTAGACCTGAAGCCAGCAGAGCAAGACTTAGAGATCAGATTGCTCAGGGCTGTAAGACAAGTCTTAAGCATCTCCAAGGATGGAGGTGCCACAATGCTTCTAGGGAAGGATCCCACCACTTCAGCCAGGCTCTGCTCTCAGCACCCTGCACAGCAGCTCTCCCCTCATCACAGAGGGCTGGGACTGTGTACAGGGGGGACAAGAGGGAAGAGAGGTGCCCAAGCATCTCATCCCTCAGTGAGAAACCTGAGCTGCTCTGGGTACCTCCACAATTACCTCAGTTACCCTTCATTAGCTGCAGTTCCTTCCACCAAGGCCAGGGGAGTCAGTGGTCACCTGTTGGAGATGTCTCAGCCAGAGGTGCCTGTTCCCCTGCAGCTGGTCACCCCAAGCAGCTCCAGGTGGCTCTTAGTTTGCCCACTGCCACTGGTGACATCATCTCACACTCCACCAGACCAGGGCTATTTTATCCATCCCGCCCCAAGTGACTCATCAACCAACTGTCCCCTGCCTGGCAATAAAGCACCAGAGAGGAGTCATTTTTTCTTGCTACTTCTAGTTCTGCTCAGTAAATAATGTGACCTCCTGCTGATCTTCCTTAGAGACAAATGGGCAAGGTTGGAAAAAACAGGATCAATTCCACCCAAATGTCAGTGGCCACAAAGGATCTAGGATGTCTCATTTCAAATCCCAGCTCGATGCTGAAGACTCCTTCACCAACAAGGGCCAAGCCAGCAGATCAAAGTCCTTTCACTAGCTTGCTCATGCCCATTTAAAACAGACACCCTAGGAAGTGACTCAGCCACCAGCATGGAAAGGTATCACACTGGCTCTGCTCCTGTCCACACTGGTTGTTGAAATCAGTCACAAACCCACAGAGCTCAATTCTGAGATAACTCTAGAATTTACAGAAAATCTCCTCCAGCAGACATGACTTCACACCCACCCAGCCAAGCACAGAAGGTTCTGCTGCAGGCAAGGGCTGCCAGAAACAGCTTCCCTGCTCACTCTATACTCCTTCTCACTGTGATGTGGGAGATAGCAGCACACGCTCTGTCCTGGTCCTACATCCTGTTTAGTACAAATCCCCTCATCAGGTCTATAAATACAGCAGTTTCAAAGGAAACTGGTGAAGGGAAAGACTTTGTACAACTGGAAGTGATTTCTGGATGACCGACTCCTTCAACAGAGGAGAAAAAGGCATCAAGAGTTAAGACAGGATAAATCCTTACTCACAGCATTAGCCCCACTGACTCAGTAGCTCTTAGTAGTGGTGGTCCAACAGGCCACACAGGATGAAGATGGAGCTGGGGGTATAAAAGTGGACCAACATCTGGTAGCTCACAGTGCTAGGCAACGACTAGGGAAGATCAAGGAACACTTCCAATGGTCTTGAAGTTGTAAAGGTTTCATCGCCTGCTCCTTGCTCACACCCTGCATGTCCATCTGCTCACGGAGCTCCAACCCTCTGTAGCCACAGTCTCTCCACACCCCTGGGGCAAAGGCTTTCCCTGTCCACCTGAAACTTCCACCTACCTCCCCACAGTAGAGGGAAGCAGAGCCTGGAACTGCTGTGCCTGCTCCTGCTATAACCCCTGCTGTCTGGAATAAAAGCTTGGCCCTGCCTGCACACCTCCATGAAAACTAGAACAGATTAGTTGTAATACTGGCTTTTGGGGAAAACCAAGGCTCTTTAGAGCCTGGGAGAACAGCTGCTAGGCCACCAGCATGCTGGATGCAAAAGTGAAGGTTACAGAGCAGAAGGGAAGCAGACAGCTCCCCCCGCCTGTAGGGGAGCAGCTCCCCCCGCAGTCGCTGCTGTGCAAGGGGTGCAGGGAACCATGGATGGTCACAGGAACTGGGATTTTGTGTGATGTAAAAGCATGGGAGCCCTTTCCTGACAGCACCCACAGTCCTGCTGTGCAGGTCTGTCATGACACCTGGTGGCCAGAGGCACCCCTGCAGCACCTGGCACCATCCTGCCCCATTTCTTCTTAAACCTCGATGAATGATCTCATTTCCACTGACCTGGGATGACAGCTGGAACAAGGCAAGGGAATGTGGTCAGGACACTCAGGCTAGGACACACTGAGCATCTCTGAGCACCCCCGTGGTCTCAGCAGCAGCTCACAGTTCTCTGTCCTGTGCTGTAACCTGCCGTGCAGCTTTGTGGCCCTACCCCACTGCTGTTTGCAGCAGAGTGCAGCCTGGGAGGAGCAAAAAGTTGTGGAGCTGCCAAGAGGGACAAATGAAGAAGAAACTCATTACAAAAGCCTATCAGACCTTTCTGATGTATGAGGGCAGGGCCAGCGTTTCATTATTGCGATCACATTTACACTCCAAGCTAGCTCCCACTCTGCTGAAGACCGAAACCTCCAGATCCAAAGAGGTGTTGGTTACCACTGCTGGGAGCCAGGCTTCACACCTGTATGTTTATTATATATACACACATCCTGGGGGGACAAGGACGCTCTTCCCACTGCACCATTTTGTCAAAGGATTGTCCATGCTCCTCGGTCAGGCTGTAACATCACTCCTCCCACGGACTCATATCTGTGTCAATGGCCACGCAGTTATAGGCAGCGTAGCGCAACTTCTCTTCACATACCTTGGCTCTAGGGATAGCAGGAGCCAGGGGGGCAAAAGAAAAAAAAAAAAAAAAAGAAAGAGAAAAAAAGACAAGGAGTTGTTGCCATTTCTGCATTTGCCAGCTAAGAGGACAAGATGCTTTCTGAAATGGAGATTATGCTTCACCAACTGCTCACAGGGAGAATCACGGCAGCCACATGGTACAGGCAGGGGGACATAAGTGTGACAAAGCAATGGGGCCCTACAGGTCAGCATCGAGGTTAAGAAGAGAGCCCAAACACACAGAGCCCCAGATGTAGAGAAGCACCAAAACTTACGTGGCATAGTTGGGCAAGAAGAGGGTGCTGGAGCAGGTGGATGACTCTGGCAAAGCATCTGTCGTCTCAGAGCTTGGGGAAAAGGTGACAAACTGGTCAGAAACAGCAGGCCAGTAAGGCAGGGAAGACCAGATCACACATCCCTTTGGCTTGGGATCTGTCAGCCTTTGAAGTCTACAGAAGAATGGACTCACCCCATCTTGTCTGGATAGATGTAGATCCGTGCTGGAAGGCGGCTTCTGCCAGTGACAAATCTGAGGAAGCGGCTGCGATCCTCTGTGAAGGAAAAGCAAAGACATGAGCAGACCCTGGAGTGATGTGGAGTACAGCCACCTCCAGGTATTATCCCCAGTGCTGGCAATCAGTTCCACCAGCCCAGCTGCTTGCTCTCCTTGGCTCCCATCTGTTCCCCAGGCAGCAAGGAGGGTGGTTCCACCCTCCCAGTTCCCAGCCAGCAGGCAAGGGCTGTCATGGCACAAGATACGCAGGGACAGAGCAAATCACTCACCATTGGTGAAGTTGTTGAGTGCTTCCCAGAAGTACTGAACGCGGGTGTCCAGTGGCTCAAAGTCCTCAAACCGGGCTGTCAGAAAGGATATAGAAAAAGAGCTTGTTAGAAATCCAAGCTCCTCATGGATAATTTAGAGCAGGGCCTCCCCTGCTCACCACCCACAGCTCCTCTGCCAGTGCAGGAAGAAACCTCCTGGTGCCTGCAGGGCGTAAGCTCATAGACCCAAGGTGCAAGGGACACATGCAGTCAGGCCCCTCCCAGAAAGCACATCCAGATCCACATCTCAGCTCCACAGAAGCTCAGGTACTGGCAGCCTAGGGATGCCCCAGCCTCTCCTCCAAGGCCCAGCATGGAGACAAGGGACACCCCTGTCCCCATCAGCAGCCAGTTAAAGGCAGGAAGTATACAGGCCCACATTCTCACTGTAATAAAGGCTAATATCGCTCTCCCACACCCCTCCTTGTCCTAGCATGGGATGATCTTGTTTTCAGGGAGTTTCTGTGGAGCCCTTCACTTACTGAGCTTCTTGAGGGCATCAACTGTGACTTCAGGGTCTCCACAGACTTTTTTTTCCAGCTCCTGCCAGGTGAGGAGGTCAAGAACAGCTTGGGGCACCACCTTTAGCAGCCCAGCCTGCATGGCCATGATCTGAAAAGGAGACAGGGCAGGTAAGCAGCATGTCTTGCCCATTTCCCTGGCTTGTGGTTGAGCCCAGCAACTCAACAGGATGCAAACCATGTGACTGCTCAGCAAATGCTCCAAGGAATCCGAAGAAGGGAACAGGATCCCACAGAGATGCATCCCAATTCATTCAGGAAACCTGTGTCAGCACTGGGAATAAACCCTGTGTCTCTCATACTACTACAAGCCACTTTGCTTCTCAACAACAACCCAGGCTCCAGGACCCCACCAAAAAGGACTGCCTATTATTGTGCTAATGAGCAGAGACACCAACCACGATGCATTTCACCAGGAAGAGACGAGGTGGGTACATCTCCGGGAACTCAATAACCACTGATGATACAGGACAGCATTACCTGCTCCTTGCTCTCCTCCAGCCGAGCCTTCTGCACCAGGCGGATGAACTCCTTGCGGTCCTCGTAGCGCACCACCGTGCTGCTGCCATTGGGGATCAGCTCCACCATGCACTGGTCACTCAGCACCGTCGTGTAGGTCAGCTCATTCCCAAATTTGAACTCAAAGGTGTCTTTGTCCATGACTTCCATCACCTCCAGAAGCTTCACCTGCCCAGGCCCCAGATGAGTGTTAGAGAGATGCCCAATGGGCAGTGGTGTGCCCGAGCCCCCACCTCCTCCCTTCTCAGGCAAGGGCTGGAGTTACTGCGACAGCAGCACAGCGTGGGATATACTGCCCTACAGCTGTCTGGCAGGCCCTGGGGCATTGCATCCTTGAAGCAATAGGATGCATTAAATGCTAAGTGTGCCCTTTTTGTGTGTGTTTCTTTGACACATCACAGGAAGAAGCAAGTACAAGAGGACAGGAACACAAATCACCACCTTGCTGAGTGCCACAAGGAATAGCATAGGCACAGCCTCCCAGTCCCTCTCACCAGTACAGAGTCCACAGCAGGGAAGTCTTTGCTCCAGCTGACCTCCTCCCCTGTTAATTGTTTCCATACGAAGCCAGGAAGAGCCAGGACCTGAAGGAGAACAGGGATTTTGCTGAGTCTGTGTGAAAGGAGTCATCCCCCGAGATGGAGATACGGCTCAACAGTGCGGATACAAAGGAACTTCCCTGCTCCCTGTGTCCACATGCAGAGCTCATCATAGCTGAGCAGAGACCAGACACCCTCTCACAAGCTCCCAGCAGCATCTCCCAAAACTCAGGCTGTGAGCTCTCCTAACCCCTTGGCCCCAAATCCTGCCAAACACCTTTTGTCCCAGTGTGTGACCACAGAGCCCTCCCACACTCCTGTCGGACAGGCTGTCTAAGGGTCTAAGGGGTTTGCCCTTTGCACCAAACCTCCACACAGGGACAGGGTTGAAATCTTACCAGAAACTCCTTGCCCCTCAGAGCTGCTCCCATGATCTGCCCGATCCACTCATACTTTGGGAAGTCTTTACAGGAAGGGTTGGGGACGTACATGTCCCTGGCTTCTCCAGTGCCGTTACCCTACAGAAGTGAGAGGCAAAACTCCAAGTCATGATCTCAGCACACCATGAAGTGCCACAAACTTGGTACCTGCAGTGCCTCTCAGGAGTGGGCTAAACACCCCATCCTCCTTGGAAGTATTCCTAGTGACAGACAAGTATCCAGGCACTTGTCAGCATATCATAAAATGAGATGCCACAAAGCAATCTACCCAACTCTTCACGAGGAAAAGCTTCAGATCAGTGAAAGTAGGTAGGTCCCTGGCATGCAGGGGGACAGGGACAGCACTGCACTGCCAGGCACAGAAAGATCTGCCTCAAATACCCCAACCCACAGCACCTGGTTGGACGTGCGGACAAAGAAGGGCAGAGGCACGGGGGTGTCTGCTGAGCTGGGACACAGCTCCTCCGACATGTCCGCCAGACTGTCCCGAAAACCACCACCTGCAACCCCAAAAGAAGGGCATTTTTAGTGATGTGAACTCCCCACGTGCTGACCCTCACAGTTATGGAGCAAAGATGAGGAATTCTGGTCCAACCTGGCCCAGAGCTGAGCAGAAGACTCCTGCCAGAGCCTTAGGGCACCAGAGAAAATAAGGCAGGAGAAATAACATCCCTGCCTGGCCTGTGGAGGACAGCCAGAGGGAGCACTGGCACTGTCAAAGCTGCTGTTAGTGACTAATGGTGGTCTGGTCCCCATCCCAGCAAGCAGCGCTCCTTATCTGGGACGTGGCCAGTGGTGCAGGACACTGCAACTTGCCTTCCCTCTCTCCTTCTTGGGCAAACACTGGGAGCAAACAAGAGCCCTTAGAGCAAGAGTTACCCCATCAACCCCCAGCTTTGCTCCAAAGGAGCCCTTGATTAACACAGCTCCTACCTTGGTCGATGATGCCCTCTGCGATGAATTTGCACTCCCACCACTGGTCATAACGCAATGGCCACCTGCAGAGAACCAGGCACTCCCTGAGGTGCTGCTCAAAGCCAAGGAGATGTTGGGGAGGCAGCAGGCACAGCAGGAACACTGTGGGACTAGGGTGGACCAGCCTGTGCTTAGGACAGGACAAGATCTCAATCTCCAGAGACAGATGCATCCTCAGGAGGGAGATGACACCTTGGGGAACAGGCCCTGAAACCATGGCTGAGCTGGCTCCTGCCCTAGCAAGCCCTCTCCAGAGCACAGGACACACACAGGCTTCCCAAACACCCTGCTGTGACAGAGAACATGTCATGCAGTGCTGGGAGCTCCTCTCCCACCCCCAAACACCTCTTACCTATAATCTAGAGGCTTTTCGAACTTGTCTGAGGGTTTCAGGCCTTCATAAACCTGTAACAAGCAGAGAAGATCAAGGCTGGTATCCCCCTTCCAGAAGAACCAGTGACAGGTAAAGGCAGGAAATTGGAAGAAATCTGGTTTGCCCTAAACTTTTAAATACTATCCAGAGATGATCTCTAAATGGTCTAGGAGCCCTTCATTTTTGTTAGGGGAACATAAATTACAGTGCTAACCACTGTATGGAGCTTTCTGGCCTTGGAGGTACATTGAACACATATCAAACCTCGCAGCAGTCTGGGCTGTTTGTGTGCACACAGAGCAATAGATCTTTTAGAGGTTGCAGGAGGATGACAACAGGAAGATCTGCATTGCTGTAAGACCACAATCATAGAATGGTTTGGGTTGCAAGGGACTTTAAAGATCATCCAGTTCCAACCCCGCTGTGATGGCCAGGGACACCTTCCACTAGAGATAAGGCTGCTCAGAGCCCTGTCCAACCTGGCCTTGAACACTTCCAGGGAGGGGGCAGTCACAGTTTCTCCAGGTATCTGGGCAACCTATTGCAGTGTCTCACTACCCTCACAGTAAAGAATTTCTTGTTTATATCTAATTTACATCTATCCTCTTTCAGTTACCCCTTATGCTATCACTATAGTCCCTGAAAAAGAGTAAGTACATTAAGTACTTTAAGTACTGGAAAACTGATATAAGGTCTCCCTGGAGCCTTCTCTTCTCCAAGCTGAACAACCCCAACCTTCTCGTCCCCTGATCATCTTTGTGGCCCCTCTCTGGACTTGCTCCAACAGGTCTATGTCCTTCTTATATTGAGGGCCCCAGAGTTGAACAAAGTACTCCAGGTGGGGTCTCATGAGGGTGGAGCAGAGGGGGAGAATCACCTCCCTCGACCTGCTAGCCACAATACAGGACTGTATGCAGCTGCATTACTGCTGTCACACAAGAATTCTTTGCTGCACTTTTAGTCTAATGAGATTGTTATGCTCTGCATTAGCAACATGCCACAGAGAACATCCAAGATAGAGACTTTAACTCAGAGACCCCAAATCCCTCCAAGGTGTTATACCTGGATATGGGATCATCAGCACATGTAATTGTAGAGACTGTGAGTCACGTGAAGAGGCCTTGAGGACTTCAGGTATCTCCAGCTCCAATTGTCCCTTCCACCCACCTCTGTGTGGTTCATTTTGCTTTTGGGATGCCCTGCTTTCCCCAGAGCAGCGGGAACCCTTCCAGGAGGGCCAGTACCTGGGTGAAGACAGCATTCTTGCAGCTGGGGTCCAGGGCAGGGTTGTCTCGGTGCTCCATAGCCAGGCGTCGGTTAATATAGAGCCGCGGCATGAAATTGGGCTTGCTGGTCTCTGAGTCCTTCAGACATTGGGTAATGAGAGCTGTGCGCCTCTTGGACAGCAGCAAGAACTGCTTGATATGCTGCCAACAGGTATACGTCCAAAATGTGAGAAGTGCCTAGTGTCCAAAACGTCACCTACTTCTTACTGAAGTCACTGCCCTGCCAGGTCTCTCCCCTTCCCAGGGCCACTGCCTTCCACACACAGACACATTCTCCTTGACAACATTTGTTCCACTCTGCCTCTGAAAGATTTTGCTTTCTGGCTTAAGGGAGATACCAAGCCCAGTCCTCTCTCCATCAGTTGTCATCTGATGCTCACACTCCAGCATTACTGAGATTCTCCTTCACCCTCACTCTCACCAAAACATTGGTCTTATTGTCCCTCTTATTTGTAATCAAAGCAAGCTCCTCTAGACAAACAAGAATCCTCAAATTCTTTGAGTCTTATGTTGAGCCAGCACAGGAATTACAGTACTTTCTGACACCAGGCCTAGAAACACACAGAATGGGGCTACCCCAACGATGTCCAGCACGTATTCTGGGGGAGGATGTAAGGGAAACAGACAACTGGAGGGACGAACTCAGTCTTATAAAAAAGATGAAAATCAAACGCTTATTAAAGCCAGAAGAAGTTACTGGTAAAAGCCTTGCTGTTTGGACACAGCCAACTCAAAGCTGCTGGCAGCAAGTGCAGGAACAGAGTGTCCTGGGCTGAGATCTCAGAGGAGATGTGTGTCCAGCTCACATGCCCAGTGCTGCTAAGTCCAAGTCCTTTTGAGGGTGAAGTGCTCTGGTTTGATTCTACTTGATACCCCACACTACATATTTCCACATCAGCATTTTAGCAGGAATCTAGCCTCTAAACAGTATTACCTTTCACAGCTTTAATGAACTGAGCTTGGCCAGGTATTTCCCTTGAGCTGCTTTAAAGGCAACAAGCACTGACTGCCTCCCTTGCCACAGCCCAAGCACAATCAACCTGCCAGGCTGAGACCCCACAGGACACAGAGGGAATTGCTCACCTTGAGTTTGCTGAATGTGCCAACAGTGTGGTCCCAGGCTGGCACCAAGTGATGCAGGACACTGTCCAGAAGCTTGATGAACCTAAAATCCCAAAGAAGAAGGTATTGTGACACAGGAGGGACAGGGATCTGCACAAGCCGATTCCAGACCAGACACCCCTGGACACAAGCAGAAAAATAGCAACGGGTCCAAACCCAACCCAGCATGGTCTTTTACATCGCAGACCCCTTGGAATTAAATTCCCACTCCCTGGGCAGTGCAGGGACCTTGCACCCCCCTTGCAAGCGACTCTGCATGCCCCTGCCCCACACACTGCACAGATACACTGCGCTTGCAACACACAAGACGCTACAAACTTGAGCTGCAAAATTCCTCTGAAAGTGTAGCAGAGTTACCACAGATTGTTCCCAAATAACTGCTATTTTCTCCAGGGCACAGGATGCCTGTCCCAAGGGGAGTCACACAGATCTACAGCTTCCAGCCATACTGGTGCTGGAGATGTCATCAAGCCCTACAGACAACATCACTCCACTTACCTGCCCCCCTCCATACAGTACCTTTGAATGAGCACAGCCCGTCGGTACAGCAGGTCAGGGTCTGTCCCTTCTAGGCGAGGGTAGCGCACTAAATTGGGCAGCTGGAACATGTCAGCACTGAGCCCCAAGTCCCTCTGTCGGGAGGATTTGATTTTGATGCCTCGGAGGCGAACATCAATCCCATCATCTACCAAGGAAGACCATGGATGATATGCTAAGATCATGAGAAAGAAAACCTTCCAGCACAGGAAGTCTATAAGGAAAAGCAGTAGAAATGTGACCACCTCCACCAGCTCTGGGGCTCAGCCCTGAGAGCCTGAAATACCTATGTGAAGCAGCAGCGGGGCATTTACAGAAGAAAAAAAAAATAGTAACTGAAGGCAGAGGAAGCTAGGGTGAAAGCTGAGAGCTTGCAAACCTCCAGGTCTCCCTGCAGTTTCCCGTGGTTCTTCTGCATCTTGTCTGAAATAGCCCGCAGGGCCATGAATTACAAGCCACGAGAACAAACCCTTAACGTGCAGTATCTTACAGGTGCATTATGGATGTGGCCATAACCCCCAGCCCTACCTCTGCACTCCACAATCCGGATCTCGATGACAGGCAGGTGTGTCGTCATGTCCTCAAGGACGCACACATCCCCAATGTAGCTCCTGCAAATACAGCACAGATGAAGGCTGCAGAGCTGTTCCCTTGCCTGTGCTGCCAAAATCCACTTGGCCACTTGTAAGGGGAGAGGGTTTGCATTATTTAAAATGGGAGCCTGTGGCAGGAACCCAAACCCAGTTGCCTACAACATGGCTTATGCCAAATGCCTGAACCTGCTGGTGCCTCAGGTCCAGGCGACATGATCCCGAAGGGTCCCACAATCGGATCAGGAGAGCCCTGATGATTGTGCCATCTGCTGTTGTAGGCAGAGTGAACCTGCAGCTCAGAGATGGAAAATGCCTGTCCCAAGGCTGTGAGCCTCTTAAACCAGGCTGGTGCTGGCACGACTACTTAGGGTTGGGGTGTCCAGCACCTCTGGCCCCTGCAAGGGCCATGCTACCCTCTCCATCTACTCACTCATCGATGCCAACATCATTCAGTTTCTTCAGATTGTCCCCCTCGCCTCCATACACAGCAACGCGCTTGGGCATGAAGTTCTCATCTGTGGTATCCACCGTCAGCAGGAGCTTTCTGCAAAGGGAAGCATGAAATGACGAGAAGGAACCTGTACCTGAACACCCATTGCTGCTTCCCCTCATTGCCTGGTCACACTTGTTATCAAGCACATGCAGCTAGTGCTGGGATCCCCAGGTACCTGTGACAATGGTAGGACCCCTTCAAGCCCAGAACCAGAGCAAGGGCCAAGGGGCAGGGAGCACAGGGCAAAATTGGGCCATGATGGACTCATGCAGAGAGCGGGGCCTGCAGGGCTCGCCCCAGTAGCAAGCCAGCACACAGGGGAAATGTGCCTCACTTGACAATGGTGCCTTTCTTCATGTTGAGCCGCACCCAGTGCTGGCCCTGGGACCCGTCACTCTCCCAGTACGTGTCGGCGTGGCTGTCAGTCAAGCATGACACATTGAAGTCCTCCTGGAAGAGGGCAGTGAATGAAAGGAAGATCAGACAGAGGTAGGATTAACTTCCCCTTAGTGGTTACTCTCGTCATGAATCTTGGAGCCAGAGGGAGTCAAACTGGCCTGTTCCCTTTGCTGGTCTGGGGGTGGACACAGGGAGTACAGAATACACAGGACACTGCAGCTGACCCTCCAAGGTGCTCTGGAGTCATACACAGAGTACAGAATATCAAACCCTCACTAAAATCAGCTTAGCAGCTAATATTAGCATTCGCTTCTCGGATCACAGACCCTCCAGGAGCCACATTACACAATATGCTGCATGACGCGCCCCAGGGTTCTCTCCCACATCCTCAAACACAGCCCAGCCCAGAGCAGCACATGGCACAGCAGGGCTGATGCAGCCTTGTCCCGTTAACCCACCGTGTAGGATGAGACATCGATGCTGTCCACATACTGCTTGACACTGCCCAAGTTCTCATCCTCTTTCCCAATGTGATCATAGAGGAAATGCACCAGGTCTTCATCACATTCGTAAGTCCATGTTGGGGGCACAAACCTACCAGGAAAAAGGGATTAATGGTTCTGGAGAGTCAGGGGCAGTCAGGCTAACAGGTCACAGACTGCAGGTCGATGTCCTGCTTGCCTTGGTCTTGCCCTGTTTTGTGCTTTGTGCAGACTTATCTAGGACAAGACTGTGCTAAGGAGAGCTGTTCTCCCCTTCTCGCCCTGGTCTGAGCAGCCAGGGAGAGACCGCGGCTCGCACCCAACCACTGCAGAAGCTGGGAAACTGCTCGTACCGAAGCTTCTCTACTGCGGCCTCATCCTGCTCCATGGGCTTGGGCTTCGCTCCGAGGCGCAGGGAGTATGTCAGATCCACCACCTGCTCCCATCTGAAACAACCCAGAGAAGCGGGGAATGAGAAAACCCCAGGGGAAAGAAGGAGCTGGTAGTCGAGGAGTAGCTGGAAGAGGAAGATCTGGGTGTAAAGCCCCACCACACCTCATACTCCACCACCCCCAGCCTCAGCTTTTCCTTTCCAACCATCTCTACTTCTTCCAGTCCACAGCCCGCTAGGCAGGTGACAAGCGGAGTGAAGGAGCCAAACCCAGTTAACTCCACATCTGGCATCCCTGTTGCCTCACTTCCATGGAAGAAGGGGCCAAGTGGGCTGGGGCTCCTCAGTCCAGGGCTGGAACGGCAGAGGGGCATCATGCCGAGACCCCAGGCAGTCGGGCCTGGGTGAACGGGGGGGCATGAACCTCCCTGCTCTCCACCGGGCAAGGAGGAGCTGGGGAAGCCAGAGCCGGCGGCCCCGCACCTGATGACGGGTTTATAGTCCACCCCAAAGAGCTGCTGCTGCCGCTGGATCCGCTCCGTGGACTCCACCGGCACCAGCCGGTCCCCGCCGTCGGCGTGCTTGCACACCAGCACCCAGCCTTCCTCCAGCTCGCAGCCGCTCCGGTACTCCTCCAGCTGCTCCTGCGGGGGACAGGCGGCTCCCGTGAGGGCACGGACAGGCCCCTCCGCGGGCAGCGCAGGCCGCGGCGGCCTCCCGGCCCCGCCGTTACCTTGCTGAGCTTGACCCAGAGCCCGGCGCCGTTGCAGTACTCCTCGCCGGTGGCGCGGAGGCAGCCGCCCTTCCGCACCTCGATGGTGGCCCTCGCCGCCCGCTTGCCGCCCCGCGCCGGCCCCGGGCTGTCCCAGACGCTGAGCAGGCTCCGGGCGGCGGCGGCGGCGGCGGCGGCGGCGGCGGGGTCCTTGCAGATCTTGTACTGCACCTCCCGCGGCACGTAGCAGAGCGCGGCGGGCAGCGCCCGGGCGCGGCGGAAGCACTCGCTGCACTGCAGCAGGAACCGCAGCCGGCCCAGCACCTGGTGCGGCGCTTCCCCGCCCGCTCGCATCGCCTTTACCGGGCACCGTGTACAAGAGGAGAGCAACCGAGCCCCACACCGGCCGGGTCGCTACTCGCAGGTTTACGGCAAACCCCGCCCGCCGGCGAGGCAAGATGGCGGCGCCCGGTGGGGCGGACGTAGGGCAAGATGGCGGCGCCCGTGCCGCGTACAGAAGAGGGAGGAAGCCGGGCAAGATGGCGGCGTACGGAGGGGGCGGGCCAAGATGGCGGCGCAACGGAGAGGCGGGACCACGGCAAGATGGCGGTGCCGGTGGGGGTGGGCCGGGGGCGGAACGCGGAGGGGTGGGCCGGGCCGTGTCGGGAAGCCGCGGCGGGGCCAGGGAGCGGCGCAAGAGGATGGAGGGCGCTGAGCGGCTCATGTGAGTAACCAGGGACGGGGAGGGCGGCGAAGCAGAGAGAGAGCAGAGCTGCGCCCGCCCTCCCCATCTCCTAGTGCGGTGAGGAGGGAGCGTACACCGGGGCCTGCATGGGGGACACTGGTGTGACCCTGAGAGCGGCGCTCTGGCGCTGGGATCCTGTACTGGGGTCACTGGTGTGGCCCCGCGAATGGTGCTCTAGCGCTGGGGTCCTGTACTGGGGACACTGGTGAGACGCTGGTGTGGCCCTGGGGGTGTGGTGCTGGCACCAGGGTCCTGCACTGAGGTCACTGGTGAGATGCTGGGGGGTCTGGACGCGCACTGGTGTGGCACTGGGAATGCTGATCCTGCGCTGGGACGGATCAGCAGGGGCACTGGTGTGGCAGCGAAGTCACTGGTCGCACAGTGGAGGTTTTGGGCCCTTTGTCCCCATAGCCCTGGCCTGCCACAGCAGGATGGTGCTGGCTGTTCCCTGCAGTGGCCCCGGGTCCCCATCCCTGGGGCAGGCCAGGCTCCAGCAGCCCCTCCGTGGTGACATGGCGGGGGGGGAGGTTGGGGACATGTAGTTGCCACCTCAGCAGGTGGTTGGGCCTCCAGGGGCTGCACGGCGCAGATAGGGACCGGGGACACCAGTGGCAGGGCTGCCCACCCCCACATCCCGCTGTCTCTAAATCTCTCCGGACGGGAGCAACTGCTCACCCCGATAACTTAATCTCGTGGGGCCCTGGGCTGGGCATCGCCTCTCCCTGGGGACAGCCGCGAGATCCCGAGCAGGAAGAGGCCCTGGACTGTGATAGGGAGCATTTGTCACTTTTGTCACAGCTGGGTACAAGCCCTTTCCTGCAGTCACTGGCTGGGGAGTGGGGACGAGCCGCTGGCCCTGGCACCCCCTGCCCTCAGCCACAGGGATCTGGCAGGGCAGCCAGACCCCTCGTGTGTAACAACCCGTATCTGCTCTTTCATCCACAGCCCCAAGGGCTTCCCCAAGCTGAAGAATGACACGTTCCTGCGAGCAGCGCGCGGGGAGGAGACGGAGCACACCCCGGTGTGGTGCATGCGGCAGGCGGGGCGCTACCTTCCCGGTGAGCAGGCGGAGGCATGCAGGGGGGACACGGGACAGTGAGGTGGGGTCTGGCACACACCCCATAATGCTCGTGCTGGTCCCTTGCAGAGTTTCGGGAGACCCGGGCAGCGCAGGATTTCTTCGTCACTTGCCGGAGCCCCAAACTGTGCTGTGAGCTGACGCTGCAAGTGAGCATCCCCCAGGGGGTCTGTGTGTTCCCTCTGCCCACCTAGATAGGGATGGGGAAAAAACTTGGGTCTGGCTGCCCCGGGTGGCCCCACGAAGTTGTGCAGTCCTTGGGGACCCCACTGCCCCATGTGCTTGTCCAGGTCCTCCAATGGGGACAGGGTCCCAGCCCCTTGCTGATGCTGCCTCTTCCCTTCCACAGCCACTCAGACGATTTCCCCTGGATGCTGCCATCATCTTCTCTGACATCTTGGTGGTGCCCCAGGTGAGACCCCTGGCCGGTGGTGGGGAGCAGCAGCCGGAAATGAGGCTGTGTCCAGTGTCCCCACCATTCCTGCTTCTTCCATTCTCCCCTGTCCCCAGGCACTGGGCATGGAAGTTGTCATGGTCCCTGGCAAAGGACCCACATTCACAGAGCCCCTGAAGGAGGTGGAGGATCTGCTGAAACTGAGACAGAAGGTGGATGTGACGGCAGAGCTGGGTTATGTCTTCCAGGCCATCACGCTGACACGACACAGCCTGGAGGGCAGGGTGCCTCTCATCGGCTTCTCTGGGGCACCTGTAAGTGATGTGACTCCTCCATGTGGGCTTCCCAGCTGGGCTTCTCTGCTCTTTCTTCTGGGGTGACACCAACCATGACACCCCTAGAGCTGAGGGTGCTATAGGGGTGCATAGGTGGGGGACGTTCCATGCAGGAGCAGCTGTGCTGCAGGCTCTAGGGTGCTCACAGGTCTTACCTTTGGCACTGTGACCAGCCCCTTGTGTCTTCTTCCATCTCCATCACCCTACTCACTCCACTCCTCTCTTTCCTACAGTGGACGCTCATGTCCTACATGATTGAAGGTGGCGGCTCCACTACAATGGCCAAGGCCAAGAGCTGGCTTTACCGTCACCCGGAGGCAAGCCACCGACTGCTGCAGCTGCTGGCCAACGTCGTCACTGACTACCTGGTGGGGCAGGTGGCTGCTGGAGCGCAGGTGTGTCCTGGGACAGAGGGACAAGACCAGGCAGGAAGGCAGGGGACTGGGGAAAGGGAGCAGAGAGGGTCCAGCTTCTGGGAGAAGGAGGGACTGAGGTGCGGCTCTCCCAGCCCCATGTCCCCACAGGCGCTCCAGCTGTTTGAGTCCCACGCGGGGCACCTGGGCCCAGAGCAGTTTCAGGACTTTGCCCTGCCTTACATCCGAGACATCGCCCAGGCTGTCAAGAGCAAGCTGAAGGAGGGGGCACTGCCCCTGGTGCCCATGGTGAGTCAGGGCTGCCCGGATTCACCTCAGCATCTGAGGGCTGCTGGAGAGAGGTGCATCCCCTGGTACCTGCCTCCCCCAGTCTAGCCCATGGTGAGGGGGCTGAGGCATAGCAGCATTACTGCTCGTCTCCTCCCTCCCCAGATCATCTTTGCAAAGGATGCACACTACGCGCTGCGTGACCTAGCCCGTGCTGGTTATGAGGTGGTTGGTCTCGACTGGACCATCCGGCCGCAGGAAGCTCGGTAAGAGCCTGGCAGAGCGCTCAGATGCCTGGGCAGCACCCCAGGCTGGGTACCCTGACCTCTTCCTCCGAGCCAGCCCAGGCCTGGAGATTTCTGCTCCAGTGGTGGGGAGATTGGGCCCCCATTCTGCGTAGAGCTCACAGCAACCAGGGGCTGCACTGAGGGATCCCATGTGTGCTGTGGGGGGGACCGCAGGCACCCAGCTACCCCCAGCCTCTGCACCACACGCAACAGCTTACCTGCTTTCTCCCTGCTGCAGTGCACAGATAGGGAAAGATGTCACCCTGCAAGGGAACCTGGATCCCTGCGCTCTCTATGCACCCAAGGTGAGCTGTGGCCATCACCAGCAACGCGGTCTATTTCCAGCCTGTATTAAAGGTCTCTTGCCTCAGTTTCCCCACCTGCAGTGCTGGCTTGTGTCCCAGCAGTCCTCCAGGCTGGCTGGGGACCGCTGGCTGAGTACCCTGGGCTGGATGGGGCTGACACATGGTTTCCCACTGTGCCCACAGGAGAAGATTGGTGAGCTGGTGAAGAAGATGCTGGAGGGTTTTGGGACCCAACGCTACATCGCCAACCTGGGCCATGGCCTCTACCCTGACATGAGCCCGGAGCACGTGGGTGCCTTCGTGGAGGCCGTGCATGCTCATTCCCGCCATATCAACAAGCACAGCTGAGCCTGGGGGCTTGGGGACAGGACTCTGGTTTGAACACAGTCACCCCAAATGGTGTGTTGTCACAAGGCTCGCTCCAGGCTGGGCTGCAGCATTAAACCAGCGCCTTCTCCACAGCAGCCGTGTGGCTCTGGCTGGGGGGATGGGGAACTGGATAGCCCTGGAAGAGGTGGGCAGTGATGGCAGCCTGGCAGTGGGACATGTGAGGTCAGGGGGAGTTCTTGAGCCCTGTCCTGCATATCAGAATGGGGAAATGAGGGTGCCAGCATAGTGTGTGGAGGGTCCCTCTGCTATGCCAGGCTGCACGCTGTTGTGCCAAGGGCTTGTGAGAGGGGATGTGAGCCCAGAACACAATCGGCAGCTCCTGGCAGTATGGATGTGCTCAGCCCTGCAAGGGGCCAGGCAGCTGGAGGCTGGTGGGATCACAGCCTGGGAGCTGGGGCCTTGCAGCCCACCACTGCCACAAGCTCAGCCTGAACCATACCTCAGTCCTGCTTGGGTGGGAATATCAAGCCAGGGCCTCCCACTGTGGGTGGGAGACCCAGCGGGATTCATGTGGGGGGACAGCCAGCCACGGGGCAGGAGCCCTCCAGCCACTAACACCCCCAGCACCGTGCTACACTGGCTAGGATGGCGGCAGGGACACCACAGCCCTAGCACCGCCGTCACCCTCTTCCAGCTCCCAGAGCCTCTTTGGGACCATCCCCCTGGTCCTGGAGATCTCTCCCCCATGCACACCTCCCCATCTCTGATCCTCAGGGCCAAGTCTGCCCCGGGGCACTGCAAACCCTGCAGAAAGCAGCCCAGGGTGCCAGCAGCACCCAGGAACCCCGGGGTGTAACTCCACGCCACCCCATCCCACCCTGCAGCGCACTCACTGCGTCCATGCTGGCTGTAGGACGGATCGAGGCACGGGCACCAACGCTGCCCTAACTGGCACACACGAGGCAGTGCCACCAGGGAGGACAGGGTCCTGCTGACGCTGAGCTTTGCCGCTGCTCCGTCCCCCTCCTTGGGGCACAGGAGCTGGGTACCACAGGGGCTGCGATGCCGCCTTCCCTCCCGGGGCTCTGCCCTGCTCGTATCACGCGCGATGCCAGGCTGTCCAGCAGGCATGGTGACTCCTCTGACTTCAGAGAAAGGCAGTAGAGATACAGGCAATAACGTTCATCCCTTTTATTATTAAACATCAGATGAAGAGGTCGCACACACACATACACGCACGCACACAAAAAAAAAAAAAAAAAAAAAAAAAAAAAAAAGAGAAAAAAAAAAGGAGAAAAAAGAGAAACAGACTGGTTGAAGACCACTATTTCGGTGGCAACAGAGACCGAGTACAATTGGTTTCCTGGCCGGAGCGCGGACACAAGTCACTTGCCAAAAAATTAAAAGTCAAACCAGACAGCAAATAACTAGCCCACGTTCTCTAACTACAAGTCACCATCCAGCCCAGCCCAGCCCTGGCCCACCCCAGCCCTCCCAACCCGCTGGCAAAGAAATGAACCAAAACTGAAAAGCCACTGGCCCCGGGGCTGGAGAGTCTGTCCCCGGCCCAGGGGAAAGCCGGGAAGGGCTGAGCGTTGGCCGCACCACAGGGCTGGGAAGCAGAAAGGAGCTGGGAGCCAGCCCGGCTGCGCCTGCCCCCGCTCCCCCCCCAGGAGCCCGCCTGCCCGCCGGGCACCTCGCACCCCTGCGCCCGCCGGGAGATGGCCGTGTGCGAGGCGAGGGGCTCGTGTCCTCCATCACCAGCATCCACGCGTGTCTGAGCGAGCGTCACCCCCGAGTCCCTTCCTTCGTTGTCCTCGAGCGCTGGGCTGCTGCTCCTCTGTCCATTTGTCCGTCTGTCCGTCACAGGGCTGCAAGTTGAGCGGACGTTTGCCTCCCCCCACACCCTTCTTGCTGCTGACGATGCCATGGGAACCTGAGAAATGTTCACGTGCCTCCTCCTCTTTTTGTCTGTGGTTTTGTTTTGTGTGGTTTTTTTAAATAATAGTTATAATAATAATAATAATAATAATAACAATAATAATAGCAATAATAAAAATAATCGCCCCAGCCCACGACAATTTCAAGTATCCCCCAAATAAAAGACAGAATTATAAATAATTATAACTTTACAATTTAATAATTGACACATATACTATAGTATTTACAGTATCATAAATGCTTTTTTTTTTTTTTTTGTGTTACTTTTAGTAAGCAATCCCTGAGAACAGTTACTTTAACTTGTTTTTATTGAAGTATCTTCACAAATAGAGGAGTTTGCATGTCTCGGGCGGGCGGGAGAAGCGCTCTGCAAAGCCATCGCTTTTGGTGACGTATGAGGTTCTAGTGTCGCGGGTTTCTTTGCTCGCTCTTTTTTTTTTTTTTTTTTTTTTTTTTTTTTTTTCTCCTTTTTGTAGTTCCCCACATAATTTTAAAGATTTTTGCACTTTGCAACCTTCGGATCCCTCCAGCGACCACTTCCTTCAGGAAAGAGGTATTAAATTTCCAGGTTAGCTTTTGGTATTGGCAAGGGAGGGCAGGGGGCTGAGCGAACCATCCTTTTTCCCTGTGGTTGCATTTTGGTTTGTGCCCAAGGAATCTCTGGATCCTCTCAGCGTGTGAAATGGTTAAATCCAAGAAAGAAAAAAAGAAAAAAAAAAAAAAAAAAAGAAAAAAAAAAAAAAAGAAAGGAAAGAAAACAAAAAAAAAAAGAAACAGAAGACCAGAACAGAGCAGCCTCTGCTGATGGGGGGAAGGTGATCTCTGCTTTCCTTCCTTCTTCTCTCCCGAGTCCCCGTGCTGCGGCCGGACCCTGCCAGTGAGCGTGGCGGGGGCCGGGACTCACCCAAACCGTTCCCGCACCAGCAGCATCAGTTTTTTCTTGCCTTTGTAGATTTGTTTGAGATTGTCAATGAACTGGGCGAACTGTATGTGCCCGTCCTGCGCCAGGAGGAAGGTCTCCCTGGCCTTGCTGAGGAACTCAATGAACTCCCCGTAGTGCCGTGGGCTGATGTGGGTGAGCCGGGAGTGGGTGGTGTTGATGTAGGCGCTTATCGTCGCGTCCAGCAGCTGCCGCAGCGGGGCTTTGTCGGTGGACATCAGCTTCCCCGAGTTCCTGCGGCCGGGGATGCCGGCCAGCCCTGGGGCCGTCATGGTGCAGCGGCGAAGGATGTCCGAGAGCACCGTGGCACAGTGCACGCTCTTCACCACCAGTGGGATGATGGCCGCCAGCTCGTTTTTGCCCAAAGAGTGGCTCAAGGCGCAGGCCCAGAGCACGTCGTTGATGGCCGGGTGTGTGTCCTGGTTGTAGGCCAAGTTGAGATGCGTCATGGCCAACGAGGCCAGTTTGAACGCCCGGAGCGGGTAGCCCCGGTGCTCCATGTAGCGGGCGATGGTGAAGAGCTGTGTGTAGGTCATGCCGGTGGAGGCGGCGTCGATGACGATCTGGTAGGCGGTCTCAAAGGCGATGTGGTCCTTCTCGCAGAGGGTCAGGGCGGACAGGGCACAGTTCTGCGGGTCCTTCATGGCGCACTGCAGGGCCAGGGTGCGGGCGCAGCTGGCCAGCTCTTCCCGCTGTGGGTAGTCCAGGCTCAGGCGCAGGATGGTGTTGTGGGACATCACCGTGGCCGCCACAATGCTGGTGGCTTCCGTGGGAGTGAACAGGGAGTACCAGCTCTGCAGGATGCTCACCAGGGCCCTCACCCCTGCAAGAAAACACTGGGGTCACAGCAGAGCCCTGGAGCCTGGCTCGGATCATGGGGCTCCTCTGAGACTCTGGGTGCCTGGAGCCAGGGCAAAGCCAGCCCGCAGCGGTGCTGAGCTGCTGCCTCTGCCCCAACAGGGACAGGGCAGAGGGGGACAGGCATAGGCTACCCTGTGCTGTCCCAGTCCCAAACCCAGCCACCGCTGTGGCCCCAGCCCATGCTCTGAGGTGCATCCAGTAACCCAGGAAGAAATGGGAGAACCAGGAGAGCTCAGATGCCCAGGGCTATGAATGACCCCAGGATCCCTGTGCCCATCCTGCTCCCATCGTATGCGGGTCGGATCCCCCCAGCATGGCGAGGCACTCACCCACTTCGGTAGCGCACGTCACCAGCCACCTCACCATCTCCCGCCGCCGCCAGTTGAGGGTGGACAGGGTCATGCGCATCACCTGCGAGGCAAACTTGGGGTGACCGGCTGCCCCACAGGGCTCCAACGAGGCCACCCAACACAGTGGTGCTCCCCAAAAATCCCTCTGTCCCAGCTGGCTGCTGGGTCCCCAGTGCTGCCTTGCTTCCACCCAAACTGCAGCAAGCCCAGGGCGGCGCTCCCCTGCTCAGGGCCACGCAGGCATGAATTTACTCCTTCCACAGGGGACCGCCTGCTTGGTGGAAGACCATCACCAGTGTCACTGCCGCAGTGTGTGGGGCAGAAGGGTCACCGGCATCCCCAGCACCATCCCATACCTGGAGCCCCAGCTCCAGCGCCACGTTGAGCAGCGTTGTGTCTGAGTTGCTGTCGGCCGGCGTGGCGATCTTGAATGCGTCCTGGGCCAGCTTGAAGATCAAGGAGGAGGAGTGTATGTTCTTCTGGATGGCCTCCAGCACCGTGCGTAGGCGCAGCATGTCCCCTGGGTGCAGGCAAGAACAGTTAGTCAGACGGCTCGGCCTCTCCCCACCTTGCCCTCGAGCCCCATCTTCTGCCTGCACTGCGTGGTGACCAGCCCCTTCAGCACGGCCAGCCCCTCTGGACACGCACACGGAGGGATGCACAGGGATGCTGGATCAAGCCCTGCAGTCCAACAGCAAAATGGGGTGTCCTCCTAGGAGGTGACACATCCTACAGCACCCATCCTTGCTCGAGATCATCCTCTCACAGAGAGGACAAAGAACTCTGAGTGATGTCAGACATGTCCTGGAGCATTAGCAGACATCGCCAGGCACCTGGATGTTCTACCCTGGGCTCAAGTTTGACAGCTATAAAGCAAACTTTTCCTAACAAAGGAGGGGTTTGGTGAGATGCCCAGTGCTGAACAGCTGCAGAAAGGTCAGTCTTCATTTAGGAACATTAAAAAGAAGAAAAGCTGTTTGCTGCACACATACTGTTTTGTCCACTAGGTTCCTTCCCTCTGCAAGGCTAGCAAAGGCTGGGTCAGGGTCACCCAGACTCACTGAGGCTTAGTCCTGGATGTCCCAGGCCAGGAATGCAGCTGTCATGACTGAGGCTGAGATACCACCAAAGAAAGGTGTTCCTGGCACAACACCTAGTGATGCTGTGGGTCTCCTGCCACAGGAAGCCATGGGTGCATACGTGATGGCACTGGGAGAGGGGACAAGATCTTGGAAGAAGGATACATCCAGGCATATTAATATCATGATTCTGCATGTGGCTTGGGAAATCCTCCTGTCAGCCCCTGTGGGACAAAGGGTGGGGAGAGGGACCTTTGGCACAGGTACAGACCAGAGATGCCAGTGTGCCACATCAGGTCCCTCTGCTTTGTTCCAGCTTCATGTTTCTACTCCCATAATCATAAACTGAGCAGATGAACCTCAAGCAAAGAAAACCAAATAATGCACAGCAGTGTGAAAAACCTAGCACTGCACCGGGGCACACAGAGACATCTTGGGTGACTAATAGCTAAAGATATCGCTTGCCACCCACAGCAGCCACTTGCACTGCCAGCAAAATCCAAGCCTCTCTAAAATGTCTCGCGGGGGTGTGGGTGAGAGAGGCTGTGAGGACGCAGGATCGCATCAGGACATACTGCGGCAGTGGAGCACCCAGGGAAGGTGATGGTGGGAAAAACATACATAATTCAATGGCCCCAAACCCCCAGCATAAAAACCTCATCCCCATTAAGGGCTTAAGGGAGAAGAAACTAAGGATAAGCCAGGTACCAACTTTCCATCAGGGCACTGCAAGGCAGGGGCAGGACACCATCAGCCCTGGAAAAGCAGTCAAGAGGAGGAGGGCTGGAAGGAGAGAGGAAGCTGCCAAGGCAGCAAGGCTGGAGCTTTCTGACAGCTCATTTACCTTCCACCTTGCCAGGGAAGCGACACCTTCCCCATCAGGCTGTCAGCACTGGGGGCCCGAGGCTGCCGCCGACCCTGTGGGACAGCAGCGGGCAGCACTAACTGCTCAGCTCACCAGTCCTCGTGAGGCACAAGGTGTTCGTGGTCCTGGTGGGGTTGGTTTCTGGACAGAGGGATGTTTAATGAAAAGCCTGTTCTTGCCTTCATCATTGTGCCTGGGCAGGAACCAAAGGACCAGCAAGGTGGTGTTTTACAAGCCCCCCCATGGCTGGGACCCTGGTGTCCCACTCAACCCAGCTGTCCCCATCTCCAGCCCTGCCAAAAGCCACACATGGTTTGGTGCACAGGGAGGTCTTCTCTCTCCTACAGCCCGTGCAAGAACACCACCACAGGGCAGGAAGAGACAAAGCAAAGGTAAAAGGATAAGCAGCTTCAAACCTAACCATGGCATGAACCCACAACATGTCTAGCTGACCTGGCAGCTGACCACGCTGCAGGGCAGGCATGGTCCAGCATCACCCAGGGGCACTACCCAGGATCCGCAGCACTGTGGTGGTTGGCATCCCTGCACCTCCTGGGAACCTCTTGTTCCGCCCTGTTGGACCATGGACTTTTGGGACAAGAGCCCCAGAGATCCTGGACTCCCGTGAGCTGCTCCAAGCCCCGCTCATCATGCCCTGCCCGTGGCAGGCTGCCAGTCGGGCACCCAACTGGTCTCTGCCAGTGCTCAAGGGAGCAGAAGCAGGAGCTCCCTTTTGTCTCCAGGAAAATCCCTTCAATGCTCTCGTGCGGCATCATCCCATCCCCCCCTGTCCAAAAACTGCTCCCCAACCAACCTTTGGCTGCCGTGAGCATGGTGGAGGCCAGCTCACACTGCTGCGACTCCAGGTGTCCCAGGGTGAACCAGCGTGGGTATCTGCTGGGGACCACCGAGACCAGGTGGTGGGGGTGAGTCACGTCGCCGGACGGCGCCGTGGTCTCCAGGACGGGCAACCTGAAGGGCAAATGGGGAGAGGCAACGTCAGACCCCAGCCCAGCCCCAGCTTTGCCTCCCTCTCCCCGAGGCGCTGGCGAGGGCAGGCAGGGGCTGCCTGCAGGCAGCTGCCTGAAGCGATGCCTTTGAAAGCATCCTGCTGCTCTGCACGTGTGGGGACTCCCAAGGCTGCATGCTCAACACATGGGCACGGGGATCAATCCGAGACCAACTTGAAAGAAGGAGAATGATCCATGAAGTGATTTATAAACTTGTAAGGAAAAGCACAAGACTCAGGGGAAGGAAAAAAAAAAAAAAGGCAAAAGCCCTCCTCCCTCCCCACTCCTTTCATGTCAGAGTGCCCAGCAGCACTCCTGGCTTTATCATCTGGTTCTTTTTAAAATGCCTGGTTGTGATCAGAAGCAACGGCACATTTCCCTAGGGCCTACGCAGCCGGGTTGGGTTACCTGTTTTTGTGGGGATATCTAAAAGCCTGGAAAACCCGGGGGAGAAGGGAGACTAAGGAAGGAGAGCAGGAGTCTCACGTCACCAGCCATGGTGACAAAACCATGTTGGCTCTTAAACCCCTGAGCTGGTGCTGGTGTCACTAACTTGATGGCCAGCCAAGGCAAGCAAGAGGGAAACTATACCCCTGGACACAGAGAACATCCAACCATCCCTGCCTGCTCACTCGCCGGCTTGGAGTACTCATGAGGCAGCAGAAGCTCAACCTTCCCAGCCTGTAAGAGACACCCCAACACAGGGGGTCCCATCTGGGAGCAGGGGACGGGCACTAAGAGATGGCAAGGGAGCAACATGCACCCCCAGGGCTCTCTGTCTCATTCCTGCTTGGTGGCTGGAGGTCTTAGGTCTGGTGGGGCATGGTGTCCCCATGCACTGCAGAGACCCTTGGCTGATCTTTTAGTTCTGGCTGTCTTCCTAAGCAGCTCTTCCCAGCACAGGAGGATTTCAAAATTTCCCTTGGCGTTAGGGAGAGATGACCCATTTCACCAAGGAAATGCTGCAAGAAAGATGGTGTCAGAGGGAGAGGGCATTGGGATTCTCTGGGGTTGACGGTCCTTCAAACATTGACTCATTTGGGAAATTCCAGCCTTTTCAAGACCCATCCAGTCCCTGCCAAAAAACTGCAGTACACAGGCTGATGTCTGAGGTGTGTCACACACCGTGGAGGGAGATGGGGCAGCTCTCAGTATCAGCTCTGTCCCCAGTGCCAGAGATGGAGTTGGGCTTTAATGGAGAACACAGTGAGACTGTACTCTCCACCCGGCTCTGTGACATCCTGGAGCCTGGGGCAAATCATCTACCCATCTGTGCCGTGATAACAGCCCTTCCTTTGCGCAGGGAGGGCTTCAGGGTGCCCAAGGCCTGGCGACAGAAGGCAGGTGACAGCACCATGCCTGCCTGGGACCTGCTCCAGTGGAGGATGCCTGTCACCAGGACAGGCAGGCGGTGGTCCAGCCTGAGGCGAGGGCTGGACCAGCAGAAATTATCAGGGCCCATGCGAATGGGGCTTGAAAACCAGAAATCACCCAAACAGAGAGCAGGAGTCTCTGCACTGCTGCTTGGTGCCCGGGCAGCCCTACACGCTGCACAGGATGATCCCAGGGATGACAAGCTTTGAAGCCGCTCCTACCCCTGCTTTAGGGTTGCAAAGCATCCCGGCTTCCTGGCAGAGCACAAGACAGAGGCAAAACAAGGATTAGAAACAGAATAAAACATGCACCAACCTCATGGCCCGCAAAGCCAGCTTGTACGCCAGGTCTGCATCATGGGGCAGCAGGGCAGAGAACAGGTATTTGGCAAAGGTGTGCATGGGGACACTCTCACGGTGGATGACTTCTCCCAAGCCACTGAAGGGACCACCTAGATAGAAGCAGAGCCCATCAGCCATAATTAGCACAGCAGGATCTGTGGCTAGGGTTTACACTACTCCAAAGCTTTGAGGATCTTCTCAGCAGCTCCCTGGTGCGTTTCTCAAGTTGGATCCAGGGTGAAGGGCTGCTCTTTCCTTTTCTGAAAAACCTTTCAGGTCAAAATCCCTCAGAAACTGAGGCCACATGCTTAGCACCCTTCTCCATAAAGCCTCTGAAGCAGCCTTGCTTCAGGGTTGTCAGCAAACCCTTGCTTTGCCAGATGGTGGGGCAGAGCAGCCATCCTACAGACTCAGCACCACACACAGAGAGGAAGAAGCCAGGATGGGGTCAGTCAGGTGTAAACCTTGGAAAGGGCACCCCGGAGACGTTACCAGCACTCAGCTAAGACACAGAAGCCAGCTAGATGGACCAAGCCCCCACCTTCCAGCAGCAAGATGCACTGCTTCCGCAGGGTCTGCACCAGCACCGGGTCGAGCTCCAGGTCCTGCAGCCGGGCGATGATCTGCTCCTCGTTGCGACACACCTTGTCCTGGGCATAGAGACCTTCAGGCATCACTCTCTGCTGACCCATCCCCATCAGGGCCACCTCTAAGGCCAGGGACAGGTAGGACTCGCCACTGTCTTGGCTGCCGGTCGCGACGGGCACGTGTTGATACACTGGGGGTTTGGAGTCCCCGGCATCTGAAATAACGGGGAAGAGATGCCGCAGGGTTAGAAGAGCCTTCCTAAGTAGCAGAACGATGGCAGAGAGAAAAGCCTCTCAACTTCAGAAGCACAACCCACACGTCCCTTGTTGCCTGCCTTTGGTCACCCAGAGATGATGGATAAAAGCTCCCTGTGGGAGACACGGACCTTCCTTCCTGCTCTCTTCCTCACTCTCCTTCCTGCTCTCACTAGGAGATGCAGGAGACCCAAAACATGTGCAACAGGGTGCATGGCTGACACCAGAGCCTTCCTGTGGGCCAGCACGCCTTGGCCCAGCTCTGCTAAGCCGCTCTCCTGGTCTGCCCTGACTGCAAACCCTGGGGCTGAGAAAACTCAGGGCCACTAACTCCCTGTCTCCACTGCAGCTCTGCCCCAGCTGCTCCTGCAAAGGTGGAGAGAGGGGAGAATCAGAGCCCAGGAGTCCTGAGCCCTAGACCTGCACCCATGGTGTGCTCACTGGGCTTGGCTCAGCCGCAGCCCCCAGGAAGGGAGCCAGGAGGAGCACTCAGTACCTGAAATTTCAAGGCAATTTTCCTCTTCTAATCTACAAGCTTCAGTCAGGGTGAGAAAGAGGCAGCCGATGGGGTTCAGAGGGTGGCCTACCCAGCCTTCCAAGTTGGTGATGGTTGTTGCTCCTCGCTGCAGCAGCTCTGCAAAAAATGGAACAGAAAGACAGTAAAAGTGAGGAAATTAAAGATAGGTCGTGTACCCAGAGGGGTCTCTGAGACCAGAGGCCTTTTCTTACCCCACAGCCTGGGACACGGGGACCTCCAGAGCCAACTCTGGCATGACAGTTCATGAGGGCAAGAAGCAGCTCAAAGCAGCTGCCATATACACTGGAGGGAGCAGGCACCCAACAAAAAAAGGTGTCCCTGTGGCCACATAAAATGCAGCCACTCGTCCTCTGTTCCAGAAGGACACGAGGAACTGCTGAATCCTGAAATGGGGTATATAAAGTCAGGCCTGCAGCTTATGAACTCATTTGAAATGGTAGCCTGAATGTTCTCAAAACACAAGCAGAAATCTCTTCAGAGATGACAAAGACTCCCAGTGAGTCTTAAAAGTTCCATCTTTTATGGATCTCAAGCTGGTTGAGCTAGTAAGGTCCAGCAGTCACTGACCCCAGCTCCCTGAAAACTGCAATTGCAAAAGGAGAAACTCTGGGCTTGCCTCCTGGTACAATTTACTTGGTGAATGCAAGCTGGAAGTAGCACACGCAGCCAGTTGCTGCAGCTACGCAGACAAGCAGCTCTTCTTTAATGCAGGTGTCACTTGCCTGTGCCATCTTTACAGGCAACCAGACACATCAACAGCAGGAATAAGAACATCTCTACTCCAGCAGCTGAAAGACAGCACGTGGGTACCTCTGTCCTTAGCATGTGGGTACCAATGCAGTTTGGTTCAAGCAATCAGATGCATCAGTTTGTCTTTCTAGGGCGCAAGTAGTCCCATACGGTGCTGCCCACCATCAACTTCTGCTGCTCTGGATGGGGCAGCACTACTCTGAGGTGGAGAAGACTTTCTCAACCAGCTGGGAAACCCCAACCAGACCTTGTGAGACACTTCTCCCATAGCTCTACTCATACCTTTCTTCTGATGTTTATATATTTCCAACTGCCTTTGCTGCTGCAGTCGCAGGGTGTTGATTATGGCAACAGTTAGTCGGAGAGCTTCTCTGGGATAGCCGTGGGAGCGCAGGGCATCCACTCGAGCACAGGCTGTTGGGACGTGCTCTGCAAGGCAAGGACAAAGACGGGAGCATGGCTGAGCCAGAGCACAGAAATTCACAGGATGGTACTGATGCAGGGAGAGAACCTGACAGCATCAGGCTTCAGGGCATTTTCTTCTACTGATCTTACCCACGCACCAGCTAAATTCCTGTTCCCTGTCTCGAATTCATCCCTTTTTCTCTGCTCCTAACAGGAATACTAATGGGACTCATACCACGTTCAACCCACGGCAGCCACGTCAGTACCTAAATCCCCACCTCCATGAACCTTATCTAATGGAAACATTTCCAACACACCACTGCTGCAATATGATGGCTCCAAGCACAGGCTGTTACAACCCTGCCACTCAATTTCTCCTAAAATCTGTACGGCTTATGGTGATTTCTCTCATTGCTGTGCACCCAAACACTTCTTGGCGTCTCGTCCAACATCTCTGCCTGCTGTCATGGCACGGGTGACGATACGTGGGTGGAGGCTGTGCATCCAAGCACTGCGCTGGGGGCACTGGTAGATTTGGGTGATGTTCTGAACTGCTTCCTTAATGCCTCTGTGGAGCAAACTCTGCAGACACCCCGTCTCTTCTGCAGCTCTCCTACCTGGTGTTTTATTATTAGGAACAGTTGCATGAACCCCCCCCCCCCCCAAGACTCACAGTTGCTTAGGAATTCATCTGCTCCTGCTGCTCATTGCTCACCTGAAATCACAAGCAACTGTGGAGAGGATTATGACTGAGTGAGAAATTAGCAGGAGCAGATGACATGACATGCTGCATAACAAGCAGCAAAAATCCCATTTTCTTGTAAAATGTCCTACCAAGGGGAAAAAAAAAAAAAAAAGAAGGCAAACACAGAAGATCTAAAATTATGGTAGAAGGATAATTTCTATTCCTGGAAGAACTCAGAAAGCTTTGGAAATACAGACAACCACCTCCACAAATGCGGTTTCTGTATCGCAAAGGTCACCCGCAAGGAATACATGAGGAAGAGGTTTCAGAACAAACACATCTGTAAAAGAGCTTCTTGTCACTCTCTCTATTCATTTGCTAAATGGATGAAATATTCAGCTTCTCACTGAATTCATCACTGCAAGTTGCTGACAAATCACACTCCTCTCCCAGCACTGAGCCCCTGAAGGGGTGCCAAGAAAGCGAAAGTGCAAAATCCAAAAATCACGGCAAATACATCAGAAAAATAACATGCACCAACCAGCTGGGCCAAAGGGCTCACCAGAACCCAGATTATGCTAGGGACAGGGCAGCTGTGGCCTCCATGTCCCTGCTAGATGGGAGCTCATGGAAGCATTAACCCACCACCACTGCCTATGGCTGCACGGGGAGGAGACCTGCTGCCTGCAGCTACACAAAACTCTTCTCAGAGTAGAAATGTCCTCTCCTGCTCCAGCTAAGCTAGCAGAGGTGTACCAGCAGCCTCCCCATGGGCCCTTTTTGACTTATCTCCTGGCCTTAATAGCAACTTAGTGCCTGCTGCTCCAGAAACCACATCTCTAGATGACTTTAAATATTCTCTTCCTATTTGGCTGGGTGATGGCAGACCCTGGTTCCTGGAGTAGACAACAGTGCAGTGGTGGGTTTTGACCTGCTCCGTGTCTATAAATTCACCTCCTGGGCTGTAGGGATGAGGCATCCACCCTCCTGGAGGTGGGAGAGGCTTGCGTCTCCCACTTTGGGGTCAGAGGGCTGACAGCCACGCCAGGCACCACCCAAGCCCTTCGTCTCACTCATTCTCATCCTAGACACGTAGTTGTTGAGGCTCTGCAGATGTGTCCATGGTCAAGACTTTGCAGTAGAAAACTTGTGTGGCTTGAGGTACATGGACTAAAGGTCTATAACACAGGAGGGTACTGGGCTTGACTGGTCCAGTATGCCTTAAGCTCATACAAGGTTTAATTGTACTGACTGCTAATTGTATTTAAGGGAAGACTAAGGAGAGGGTTAGAGCAGGGTAGAAAAAAATCCAGAGGGTACCGCTGTGCTCCTCATCCAACTTTCAAGGGACTTTAAGTGTCCAGTCTCCCTGTACTGGGAACAGTGAGAACTTGCACGGGGGACAGCCAAACACTGGCAGGATCAAAGAGGACATCACGTGCCTGGTCCAAGCTGCCAAGGGGAACGCAGACTGTAAAGATGTAGGGCTTGCTGTAAGGACTGTGGCTGGGGTGTGGGAGGGCATCAAGGTCTTCTGCTCGCCCTACTCCTCAGGCTAAGGGCCAGGGAGGCAGAAGCTTGCGGGTAGCAAACCTTCTTTGATGCCCTGGGTGGCTCTTCACTAGCAACCCTACCCACCCAGGCCATGCATGGGGTTCCTGGTTTGGATGCTCACCGAGCCACAGCGGCTGCCCCTGGGAGTTGAAGAGGAGGCTCTCGCCTTCCCTCTGGTAGGAGGGAGACACGTAGAAGTCACTGCTAATGATGCGCTGCAGGTGGCTGTCCTGCCAGTGGAGGTCACAGCCCTCAATCGCCCGGGTGAACACGGTTCGTCTGGGCCTGGCCAGTGAGTCTGCAAAGAGAAAAACCATCAGTGCCTTGGTGGGGCAGGGGCAGCCTTGTTCCTGCCCCCAGACATGACCTCCCTGGGCAGAACGGTGTATTTACAGTGAGAGCAAAACCCCACCTGGCCCCACCCCAGCCGTTTCTGAGGTGAGCACAGGGGCTCTGGCTCCCGCGCTGCGGCAGATTGCTTTCGGACACCTCTGCTTCCCACCCCATCTCTGATGGAGACTGTCATCCCCTTAGATGGCATCGCTAAGTAACTTGCTAGAATAGCTGCCTTGGCCAGAGAGGTGAGAAGAGAGGCAGGGGCTGCCCATCTGTTTGCTTTTTGATGATAATCCACTGTCACACACAAGGCCGACGCCTTGAACTGTGTCAGTGCATCCCCACCCCCGGGACGCCCAGCGTGCAGGCAGCTGCCAGGCGTCAGGACTGAGCCACCTCAGCCTTACTGCCCTGCAAGCACCACGAGCTCTTCTCTTCTGCTCCAGCACAAAGTCCCAGCTTCACTGAACCACAGCTGCTCACATCAGCAGCTCCTGAAGCCACGAAGGGAACAACAGGAGACATGTCCCATCTGACTCTGGGCAATGCGGGGAACCACTGTCTTCCAGCAGCCTCCTCTGGCTGTGGGAGAGGGCTGGAAGGGGGGAGGAGGATGGCATCATCTGAAACCCCACCACTGCTCTACAGCACGTCTGTGCTGCTCTTCAGAGCTGCTCTGTAACTTCACTGACATTTTTGAAGCTATCAAATGCTGGAGAGCATTTCACTCCGTCCAGACAGATCAGACAAGTGGTTGTCTGATGGACAATCCTGCTATCGCTCCAGCCGCACCGGATCATGAGGGCCAAAGAGAGCCAGTGGGCTGCAAAACAGGAAGCCCCAAAGGGGATGCAATGCTGAATGTTAGGTCCTGTAACCCACAAGACGGGCTGAGTTAAATGCATTCAAGGGGGGAAAACAAAAGGCACTGCTTAAAGCTGATCCAGGGAGGCTGGATAAACAGGCTCCGGAAACGATGGCAACAAGCAATTAGCCTGAATGCTGCAGGCACCCTGAGGTGGAGAGAAATTAAACAGGTGTTCCTACGTACAGAACCAAGCCCGCTCACTTTATCAGGAAGGATTTCAGGAATCAGCTGTTCTCCTTTCAGTAATAAAAAAGGCTGGCAACAATCTGCAGCAGTATTTGCATATGCACAAACATTAACCCCAGGACACCTCCAGGATCCTTGTTGCTTTCAGTCCCCTGTTTGGAAAGGCAGGAGCACGAGGACGAGAGGACGTCCCTGGCATGTGCTTTGGAAACTCCCTGCACATCTAAAAAAAGTGACCTGCTCAGCCCCGGCAACCTGCCCCGAATGCCAGAGCGAATTCTCAGTGGAGCTGGGAACACCAGGGGGGAGTCCCGGGGCTGGTGCAGGACATGGAGCAAGGCCAGGTTTAAATTAAGCTGCATGGGGAGGTGCAGCGAGCGGCTCTCAGACCACTCATGAGGGACTAATCCCACCCAGAGGAGTGAAGTTTCCTTCGCAGCACGGCTGCCGTCCCCTTCTCCTCTTCCCACTTTGGCCACATGTAATACACCAAAGAGCAATACCAGTGCAGCAGATGGAGGCATGGTAAGAGCAGTAACTTTCAATTAATGTCTACTTCAGGCAAAAGGAAAGGGGAAAAGTGCTTAAATTTAAAGGGATCAAATGCTTTGTCAGGGGTTGAGAAAATATTTTAGCACGAAGGACCAACCCCATAACTACACTGCTCTGTTCGTGCTCTGCACTTGAACTGCATTTAACATTCCTGGCTAATGACTTATCTACCACCTGAATCAAAGCCCATAATCGAGGCTCAAGGGCTGGGAAAGAGGCTCTGCATCATCTCCAACTCCTTACTCTCACATTACAGCCAGGGCTTCTGAGTTCAGCTCCACTCCAATTCAAGCAGTGCTGGTTTTCTGTAAGACTCCACACCCAAACCTGCACAGACCATAGGGGTCTAAACTCCCCCAAGGTCAAATTGCTTTAAAATGGCCTCTGATTTGATGCTCAAAATACAAATGACTTCACCCAAGAAGTAGCAAAGAGCCAAACATTTCCAAGTGTATCTAAAACCAGAGGTTGTAAAGAGAAAAATATTTTGTATTCCTGCGACTCCCAGAGACATCACTAGCAGGTGAATTAAGGTTTTTCAACTTTGGGGTGAGTTTTGACCCAGACCCAACCCCCCTGTGGCCACTGGCTAGATTTCCACTCCCTGCCCAGACTCACCTTGGCTGTGACCGGAGCTCTGCGTAAGCGCGTTGGTGATGTTGGGAAGCTCGTTACCATAATTGCCATCTTCCAGGGGACAGACGTCCATCTCGCCCCACTTGCGCAGCTGCCGGAGCCAGCAGGATTTCTCTTCCAGCTTGCAGTGTGGGTTTAACACCACGCACACCCACAGTGCCCCTAAACAAAGCCAAGAAATCAAGGAGGTGCCACCACCGTACCCACGGGACAGAGCTCTTCTGCTGCCACGCTTGTTGTGAGAGCCTGCAATGTTTCATCAGTGTTCGTAAACTCATTTCAGCGTAATGCACAGACCCAGGAGGGGGATTTAGACAGCTTTTAAATAAAAGTAAAACTCCTCTGTAATGAAGCTAAATTATAATCTCATGAGATGGGGGACAGTGGGGAGGAGGGAAGGAGAGAGCGGCTGTGTATGAATTTGTGAGTGCTTCTGTCTGCCAGGACAAATCTAGTGTTTGAACTACACATCAAAAGCATGCTTAAAAACACCCTGGCAAGCTGCAGACTCTGTATCTCCAAAGACTAACCTGATTTTGATCCTACCCACGTTCCAAGCGCTTTAAAGCCCGCTCCGAATGCTATTTCATCTGCCATTGTTCTTCAGGCCATTTGCATTCAACTATTTAAAAAGGAGATTTGGTGTATTTTCTTCCTGTTTTTTTTTTTTTTTTTTTCTTTCCTTTTTCTTTTTTAATCCCCAGTAGCCCCCAGACTGCACAGAAACCAGCAGAGGAACCTAGAGCTTGGCTTGATGTCTCACAGGCAAGAGCCCTCCAAGGTGTGAGCCCCCCGATCTCGCAAGCAGAGGTAGGACACCCATGCTGACACCCTCTGGGTCACAGGTCTGATGATGCTGACTGCTGCGTGAAAGGCAAAACCAGGCCCAAGGACATCTTTTGTCACTAAGAAGCAACTCATGCTTTCATAAGACACGGCTGATGCTGGTGCTGCTAACAGCCTTGCCGACTCTCCTGGGTCACCCACTGCTCTGAAAAGGACTGCAGCAACCCAAATAAGTGCAAAACCATGAATTCTCCTTTAGCTGATTGCATTTCTGCCCAAATTTCCCTGCAAGGCTGTCAGGATACAGCCTGTCCCCCTCCCTTGTGCCTGCCCTGTGGTGTGGGATGCATGCTGGCACAGCTCCGGTGGCAGTGCCCCCAGGGATCCCCCCAGACTGCTCCTTTCTGTGCCCATGCCACACCCTGCCGAACACACATGGGACAGCTCAGCCTCCCACAGAAACACCTTCCTCTGCCTCTTCTCCATGGGCCCAGTAGAAACTTGGGGCACCTTCCTTCTCCTTGCCCAGCCAGCTGCTCTCCCCAACCCTCTCCATCACTCCCAGAGCCAAAGTTCCCATCCCAAAGTGGCAGCCAGCGACAGGACATCACCCAACAGAGCTCCACTGCGAGGGGACTCCTCCACGTGTCCAAACCACCTCCCTTGCTCGCTGTGTTTTGTGCAGCAGCTCCCAGCTGCACAGCCACGTCATTGAGCCAAACAGCCCCGAGTGAGGCTGAGACTCCAACACGGAGCAGCCGGTCCCTTTTCCAAGACTGCACGAGGCAAAACCAGGCTGAGCAGTGATGTCCTGACTCCGGCTCCACTCTGGTGTCTCCCTGCTTCTCTGGGATATAGCTGAGCTTTGGTGATGCTTTTGGCATGCATCTCCCAGGACCCGTCCTTTGCCAGTTGGGACCTGTGGACATGTTTGGTTCAAACCAAATATATTAATTAATAAGGCATGGAGCCTGCGCACATCCAGCTCCTCAGAGCCTCTTGGTTCGGTTGGAGAGACATCACAGCATGACAATGCAGATGACGGCAGCAGCTTTACATCCAGGAATGGGCAAGAGAAAAGCAACCGTAGGCACTGAAGATGAGCAAATATTCAAAGTAGCCATCACCCAGTCCAGCTCCATTCTTGTCTCAGCTCTGCTGCTTCCAGGAAACCCCACCAAAACCCCACTCCCTTCCAATGAACAGAGGGCAATAAGACTTGAGCTGAAACATCAGTGATTAATGCATGTGAAAGAGAAGAACTGTCTCCTTAGGGTCTTTCAGGGCCCAGTCCTCACAGAGCACGTCTGTGTCACCCGCTCCCAGGCTCCTGTAGGCTCCATGGGGGCTGCACGGACACAGCGCCTTTGAAAAAATCAGGTCTCAGCTCCAGAAAATGAGTCTTCCTTAAGGCTCTGGTTACTGTCCCTCAGCTGAGCGGTGGGCACCTGCCCACTGTCACCCCGAGAGCATAAAACTCCCCAGCTCCTCAGGGTGGCCATGAGCTAAATCCTGTGCTTGGCTCCTGGTGATGAGAATCCCGGGGCTCTGACTGGTTTTGGGCACCCACTTCCCACCAGCACTCCTGCCTGTTGTCATTGCCCTTCTTCACCCTCTCCGGGGCTGCCTAGGCAATAAACAGCCTCTAGCAATTTCAGTTTATGCCTCTGATGGTGCACAGGGCAGCTCGGCTACAGGTGGTAATGAGCCTTGGTGCTCCGGGTCCGCCCCTCCCGGGAACAGGATGAGCCCCCTGGACTTTTGGCTCCCACAGCTCGGCTAAGATGTGATCCTCAGAAGCCTCATGACTTTGCAGCCTATTTTTGGGAGCTTTCCAAGGCATCCCTTGCCTGCCAAAACGCTGTGCCCCTGGGCTCTCTTGCAGAAGGGAAGATGTGGCAAGGAGGTGGGGACAAGGAGGGAAGAGGGATTTGCATCTGTCTCGGCTGTGATAGTTATCTGGGAGATGGAAAAGAGAGGTTTTCTGAGCCCTGTGGTCAAGTGACATCAGCTGACAGCACAAGTGACTCCTGTCCTGAGCTGACACGCCACGCCAGGTCAGACTCCGTGTCTGTTCACATGCTGCTGAAACCTTCATCTGAACTTTCCAATAGCAGGAGGTTAACCAGGGAACAAAGAGGCAGATCACGATTAAGCTAAGCCTCTAAACAAAAATGCTTTTTGATGAAGGGGCTGGGTGCAGAGACGGGGGGGTTGGAGACTTCCCAGCCTAGCAGTCCCAGCCCTGGAGAGGACAGGCGCTCCGATCCTGCGCCCAAGTTTCCAAACCATCAAAGAAATTCTCCTGGTTCCCACAGGGTCGCTCCCCAGCTTAATCTGCTGAAATTCCTCACTGTAAACAAGTGGCCGAGATAAATAAACCCGTCTCCAGGCAGATTAAGGTCAGGCTGCACTTCAGCTGGTTTTTTGTCTATTTTTTGTAATTAGGCTTTAATCGTAAGTACTAATGCGCCAGGGCAAATACTCCCACGCCACAGAGCTCTCCATCCAGCAGGTCTTTCCTTTGGCTCCCCAGCAGACAGGGCAATAGATGTTCACTTGGCAACACATGATCAAGCAAATGATGCCCTTTTTATTTTTTTTATTTTTATTTTTTTTAAACTCTGAAATCCTGCAAAATCCTTTACATTTTCCCCATCATAAATCCACAATCTTCTTTAAGGCTGATCTTCTTCCAATCCCATGCAAGTCTGTGATGCAGTCTTTGCTAAAATTGATGATTAATTATTAAACACGTGCCCAAAATAATTTCTGGGAGGCCCATTTTTCTCTTCCACGTGGCAGGGGAATGTGGTCTGTGCCGGGGCTTCCTGCAGCAGCTGGCAACAGGCCCCTCATCCCTCCCTTTGGCAGCAGTGGTAACACCGGGCAGCTTTGGCATCCGCAGCCCACAGGTGGTTGGGCAACGTGCCTCCACCACCCCACACGCCCTGGCTACTGTTAGCCACCCAGTGATGGTTTGGGACATCTCTCCGTGTTGCTGATGTTCTGAAACCCCACTGCAGCTCTGGCCCCTCCGCACCTCCACCCTTCCTTCAGAGGGATTCTCTGTTCCTACAGTAAATGGTGCCCAACATCAAACAAAAAAAGGCTTCTGTAAGATGGGGGGGAATAATGCCTGCTTTGAGTCTAGTCCATGCCCATCTTGCTCTGAAGCCGCTTCTTGGACCATCACCGTGTCCTCTGCAGGGGCTTCTCTCCAGCATGGAGATGCCCAGTCCCTCCTGCGTGACATGCCTGTGCCGGCTGAGCCACTCGCTCTGACGTGCATTGGCTGGCACCACGTTTCACCTGCTGTCACACCGATCCAGCCCTGGTAGGGCCCTGACATTCCCCAGCCACCTTGCCATCTGCTGATGGGGACGTGCTGTTGCCTCCTCCCACTCTGCTGACCAAAACTACGCACACCAACCTGGCCCTTGTGTGGTTAAGCCAGGACTGAAATCCAACCGCTCCCCACCTTGTGTGTGTAGGAAGGGAGGGAGGGCTCTCATCTTGGATAGCAGGTTTGAAATCTGGCCAAATAATCTGTAATTCTGGGCAAATTGCTTCTGCGTCCAGGCCTGCCCAGACACCCATCCATCCACGTTTCATCAATGTGTTTATTTTCTTCCATGTGGAAATTCTGGCTTGGTGGATTTGGCCACCTCTCCAGGATCCTTGCATATCCAACCGTCTAGCTGCAGCACCCTGAAATCCTGGAAATACCTTCTTGGCAAGCAAGCATAGATGAGCTCTCCAGAGCTGACGTGGTTATTTCCATCCAGGGAACTTCACATAGAAGCAAGACGTCCCACCTCTGCCCAGCCCTCGCCTGCAGTTTGGCGAGGCTCTCCGGTCTCATGGCTATGTTTGCATTTGTTGGGCACCTGGTAGAAGGGTCTGTGATCCCAGCTGCAGTTTCACATGCTCCAGACCCTGGGCCACCCGCATCCTTCTTCCAGCTCTACAACATCCCTTTGGTCCGAGCCCATGAGCCCTTGCCCTTACACAGCATGTTCTACCAGCAGGCTGCAGAGAAGCTCAAACTCACTCGTAAAACTAGGGCAGAAACCAAACGATTCACTCAAGATCCCAGATGTCCAGGAGAGCCCAGAACTGCTGGGTTAACTTTACCACATAACCAACCTCCCTGGGCCCATGTCACCTAAATATTTTATTCTAATGATATATGGTGTCAGCCAGCTGAGCTGGTGTCTAAGGTACTTAGCTAGAATTACCCAGAACTGCATTTCCCTTAAAGCCAGGCTCTGTGCTGGTCATCCTGCCCCCCTCACCCTGAAAACATGCACCAGAGCAGGCAGAAATCTGTTAGACAGGATGAGACTTGAGAACCTGCCTTTCCCCCTCTGGATCATGGTTCTTCCAGGAACAGCACTTCCACATCCAGGCTTCGTCCAGCCCCTGGGACTCACCAGCCCTTCTGTCCTTCCTCACAAAGGTTTCAGGGCAGCACACCAAACACCAGGCTGCTGCAAGTATGGGACCAGCCACACTCTGCACACCCATCGTCCTTGGCCTCTTTGCAGGAGAGGGGCTGGTTTAAGGTGTTAAACTGTGTAGTTTGGGCCTGACCCAGCTGTCCCACCAGGATTTCCCCAGCAGGGGACAGAGTAAGCTCCCGGCATCTCTCAGGGCCTCTGCCCCCCCCAAAAAAAACCCAAAGGCCTCTGGGACAATGTCCGCTGGTCCAGCAGCCCAGGCAACCCTGCTGCTGCTCTATGCAAGGTGGTGACCCTTACCCAGCTCATCCCAGAGCTGCCGGCACTTCTCTGTTATGCCCGTCCCCTGCTGCCTCCAGAGGGAGAGCCGAGGATCAGCCATGAACTGCTCCGTTATCAACGTCAGCATCCTGGCTCCGTTGGAGTCCCTCATGCGCAGCATCTCCCGGACCTGGGAAGGACAGAGAGGAGGTCTTTGGTGAGACAAACCACGGTCCCTTGGGGGTGTTGAAGACATGGTTACCTGGCTGGCAACCCACAGGTCCCTCAGCCTGGGGGTCCAGACTGTAAATATATACATATATATGTATCTGTATGATGCATAGTCAAGTCATACATTATAGCACTCATGCAATAGCTGTGACATAGCTGGTTGGAATCCAGCTGAGTAGCAGCTACAGCTTAGGCTGTGAAGTGGACCAAGTGATGAAGAACATGAAAACAAGGCCCTTCTGCAAAGAAAAAGAAGAGCCCAAGGGGTGGTGCCACCTCTCCATGGTCTCGGTAGGATCTGCAGGGTTGGCCTTCCCCCCACCGTGCCAGTGGGGAGATGGGGGAAAGCCCTCCCTTGTGCAGAGATCACAGCAAGCCCATCATGTGGGACCTGCCAGGAGAGCGGGTAAGACAAGACAGGCCTGACCCAGAGCCTGGATTACAACCGCCTGCTCTGCGACCGGGCGAGAAGGCACTGGAGCAGAGATTCCCAGCTGTGACGGGCACCCTGCCAGGGCAGCCAGCAAGCTGCCAGCTACGTGACACGTCGAGCAGAGAGGGGAGAGAGCAGCCGGCTCCTCCTCACCTTGGCAAACATGGAGTTGAGCTGCTTTCCCGAGCCATAGTACCCTCCCTGAGATAGGAACAGCTTCACCTGCTCTCGGACCTGCTCCTCGTCCAAGTGCCAGCAGTTCTCATCGTCGATGCTGGCCCCAGCAGTGGGGTCGGGAGCACCTGGGGAGGGAGGAGAAAAGAGACAACCATATTTATAGCAGCAGGGTCAGCAGTCCCAGCAGCAAGAATTGGACCTACCTCTATTTTATCAGCTCAGGTGAGGGAAAACCAACCAGGTTCCCAGGCAGTGAGCCCCAGCTGGCAGCACCACACTCTCCTTCCAGAGCGGTGGCAGCAGCTGTCAGGAGGGATCCTGACCACAGGGCTAATGCTTAGCCCCTCTCCCTCTGCGCCCCACGTGAAGTAAGGCTGAGGAAGAGCAGGGACCTGCCTTCCTCCAAAGCCCTGGGGGTGCAAGCAGCGCAGCTGCAGAGCCCAGGGCGCTCCCCAGCTCCAGGGATCGCCTGGGGTGCTGCTCCTTCTGTTCCACATCATCAGTTTGTTTAAGCATCAGTAAAGCTCCAATTCCTGCAAGCCTTTCCGCACATTAGGAACAGTCTAACAAAGATACCACTGCATGGGGGCTCCAGAGCCCCGGGTTAAACACCTGGTCCTGCCCCTCATTTGCTTTAGGACAGGGGACAAGTCCCTGTGTACCAGTGTACCTGCCTGGGAGAGACCCTCCACTGGAAAGGGCAAAGGATCAATAACCCTTCAAAGAGCAAACTCTGACCAGAGCAGGGCCTTTGGCAGGCACACATGTATGTTCACAGGTGGTATTTCATCTTCCAGTGAACAAAAAAAGAATTAAAACCCACAAGTGTTTTAAACAACAGCTTGGATCCACCTCCCTTTGTCTTGCCCTTTTCAATTCCCATTTTACCCCACCGAGCACTGCCCTACCTCCCAGCAATGCCCCGGCTCCCCGGGCTCACAGGGCAGGCAGCAGCACGGCTCCAGCGAGCAGCCAGGAACGCAATAGGGAACAAAAACTCAAATTTTCAGCTCCCTTCTTTTGAGTCCTACTCTGCAGAAACTCCTCAGGGAAAACCAGTGCCAAGGAGGGACCGGCATGGCTGGAGGATGCTCTGCTCCACTTTGGTCTGCTTCTCCCTTCTCTTCTCCCTTTTGAGCAAGGAAGGGGATCAGGCGGGAAGAGGGAAATGCTGCGTGGACAGCCAAAGGATGCTGTTCACAATTAAATCTTAATGATGTCTTCCCCACTCAACTAGGATCTCGTCGGGGAGCAGACATCACCTTCATATGGAGACAATTTAGGATGCTGCACGTGCCCCTGCCCAACTCATTGCTGAACCAGGATCTCAAATGCAATTCATGAAAATCAAGCTCTGGGATGCCTGCTCAGCGGGGAGACTGTCTCTTCTTGGCTTGTAAGTGGGAGAACATCAACCCGAGGGGTTTTGCTCCTCCGGCAAAGGCTGAGAATGCTCCTGACCTGGTAAGATACAGCTATTTGTATTTAATGTCCTTTACAAAATTCCTTTAATTTCTGCTAACAGTTGCTGCCCAAGAGCGATTCCAGCAAGCTCTAGGCACAGCCTGCACTGTGCTGAAGGGACAGGATGCTGCTGCTCCCTCTGCAGCATAATTTATAGTCAATACAACCACCTAATTGGGACGGGAGCTGAAGCAGCAGAAAGGAAATCAGAGCCCCTGGATGAGCACGAGAGCATTTGCCTACAGCCCTGCACGTGCCCTGATCCTGCTCCCCGGCCACCAGTGGCCGAGCCCTGCTGTAAGCCATGAGGGACCACCATGCTGGGGACAGTCCATCCAGGCCACCTCTGCTTTTCTGCGCTTTTTCTTTCCCTCCCCCAACCCCATCCTTATCTCGCAGATAAAGAGCAGACAAGCCAGCGATTATCCCCTATCAGGAACCGATGACTAATCTGTCTACCACGAGCACTTATCCAGCCCCATCTCCGAGGTATCCCAGACGCCTGTGCTCTTAATATCCTTCTCCCCACCATCCTGCCCTCCACTCCCAGCTGCAGCTATCCAGACCAGGTCATCTCGGCTGCCTCCACGGGTCACCTGGCTGCATCTATAGGGACCAGGAGGGCGTGGATGCCTGGGGTGACCCGTTCCACCTAAGCTCAGCTCATCCTTGGTCCCTCACCGAGGCCACCGTAACAAATAAAGGTGGAGGAGTTAGCAAGACGCAAAAAGTGGCTGCATTTTTCTGGGGTTCCCCTCAGCGCTCACTGCTCACACATAGCGTTAGCAACGGAAAGCCCAAGCAGCGAGGAAAGAAGCGTGCAGCTAAATAAAACCTCCTCCTCCCACGCAACACATTGAGCACTTCACACGTTGGGGTTCGGGCCGCAGCCAAATTAGTAACGCGCCTCCCGCGCCTCCAAATAAAACCCAAATTTGCTTGTAAATGTATTTTGATCTCCTATAAAAGATTCAGAAAGAGGGTTGTAATAGCAGATTCCCACACGTGCAATGCAACTCGGCAGATAACGGGCTGCCCAATTACGCTAGGGAGCTGGATAAACATTTAAGAGCAAACAACGGGATTTGTGCTGGGTTTAAATATTAATGGCAGGATTTGTCCACCTCCCCTTGCCAATGTTCACACCGTGGGGGCTTCGGTAGAGGCATGCTGTGACGCAGCCGATGAGTGATTCCATGTCTCAGCTCCAAAGGAGCAGGGAACGGCATGTAAAACAGCCCAATGCCTGCGTAACACATTTCTCATATAGCAGCATTCCTGCTCCAAAGCACCCTGTTTCAGATGTGCTGGATCTTGGTCCTGCCGGATTCAGGTTTTAGGAAACATCATTGAACATCTTGCATGGAAAGAGTGTTTCACCAGCCCGTTTACACCGGCTGTAGAAACAGAGATAAAAATGCAATCCATCACACTTCAAGCAGGAAACTCCCCACCACCAGCACCTCACTGTGAGTTTAACTGTTTGACAGCCAAGCGAGACTTCTCCAGGCAGATACAAAGACTGAGAAATAAGGACTCAAAAAAATCTACAAATTAGAAAACGTAGCGAAGCCAGGCATGGAAAATTCAACACCGTGCTCAGAAATCAGCTGCTCAACATGAAGAAAATTAAAGGTCCTCCTGGACTGGAAAGCAGCAGGTTTCCAGGGCTGAGGAGGTGGTGGAGCCTTGTGGATAATGCCAAGGAATCGGTGCATCCCAAACTCAAACTCCTGAACCCAAGAAAGGAAGATACACCAGCTGGGCGGTGTGGGAAGCACTCCCATAGCATCTCACCCAGAGCGGGCGCAGTGACACAAAGGAAAAGGGATAATTATTATTTTTAACCAGTGCCTGGAGCTGATAAACTGATGGTTAAAGCAACCCAGGGATGCAGGTGGCCACGCTGTCATCTCCCTCACAGTCGTCTTGGCTAACTGTGCCCAGGACCTGCTGGTGGCTCGGGGTCTGGCCGTGCTGGCCCTGGGCTCAGCAGTGCCGGCGAGGGCTCTCACCGAAGCAGCGCTGGCCATCATGGTGGTGGTTCACAAGGGCCATCCCATGACTGCATACGGCGTTGCTGAATGCCTCCGGGCTGTCTCTCTGGCGTCCAGAAACAGCTTAGGGCAGGGGGTGGAGAGGACACGGACAAATAAACAACCAGCAGAAAACCTCAGAGAGAAAATAACCAGGCACCAGAAAGGAAATTAACTCTAACAAGGGATTAAAAATAGCAGCAAAGCGAGGAGTCAAGCTCTGCCAAGGCTCCCGGCTTGTTTTCAAGGGGAGGCAGGTTGGATGGAGCCTCCAGGGCAGCCTGAAGATTCACACCCATCTGACAACGATGGGGCAAGTGAAGCCAGACCAGCTCCCAGGACAATGGCTGGGAGCTCTCCGGTCCAGCTGGTATCAGCATCAGGACCAGCCATCTTTGGAAGTCACTTGTCAAGCACCACATGTGCTCTGGGGTCATTTGGCAACCACAGCGGCTCTGCAAGGCAAGGGGGAAGAGCCAGCAGCAGAAACTATCTCTCCACCACTCAGGTGTATTATTTTCCCTTAAATTCACATCAGCTCAGCAACCAGGAACACAAATCCCCTGGAGACCTGACCTTCTCCTCCTCCCCAGTGGGAAAGCAGAATTTCAAATAGATTTACCAGTGCTGCCCTCCAGAAGCTGTCATGAGATGACCTCAAAGTTAAAGACTGCCTGAGGACTCCTCAAATATTAGCCCTATCTCAGTGCAACAGGACAAGAAGGCAGGGACATCCCGCATGACCAACCTGGCAGCCAACTTGCTGCACAGAAGAAGCAAGATGGGCCAAGAGGTGAAGGACAGTATTAGCCCAGGAATTGAAGGAAGGGCTCAAGGCAGTCAAGGATACGTCTGGGACAAAAGTGGAAAGATAAGGAAGAGTGTTCCCTATGGCTTTTGTATAAGCAGATCTGGTTTTCCCATGCCAAAGTCTGAGGGACCATTCCCACTAAGAGTTTTCTGAAGGTCCTCTCCTCTGAGGAAGCTCCTGAGACCCTGTAGGACCACAGAGGCTCCTTAGTGATTCACACTGACCCTCCTCTGGCTTGTCCTCAGAGGCAGCTGCCCCTGCACTGTGAGACAACAGAGTTTTTGTGGCTCTTCCCACTTCTGGCTAAGAGCAACCCAAGCCTTTCAATGGCATCAGCTGAGTGCCACAGACATTGTGTCACCCACCAGCATTTCCGTGGGGCAGACAGACGGCCCGGACCACATCTCCTGGGCTGAGGGCAGCCGCTCTCCCCTGCCATGACCAAGTGCCACTCAAGCACGGTGAGTTACTGAGCTGCAAACACCAAGCCTGACAAAACCTCCTGTTCCTTACACAAGGAAGGGGGAGACTTCATTGATGATGCACAAAGAATACCTCTAAGCCCCAAATCTTCTGGGTCTACAGGTACTGGCAGCCCTCAGAGCTGCCTCTCCTGTCTTTAAGCTTCTAATTAAAGATTTTAATGACCACTGTCTCTGACCCTGCAGTGGTTGCCACCAGCCTCCTCTCCTTCCTTGGCCACATACTGCTTTTGACCTCAAGAAGAATCCAACATTTGTCTCCAAAGCCCAGGCATCCCAATCAGGCTCAAAGGATGTATCTGAGACAGCAGCTTTCCTTCTGTACACCCCACACTGATCCTGTCTTCCTCTTAAAATAAATTAAAATTATTCCCTATAAACATGAACCAAAACACAAGAGGAGATGAATGCTACCTCCCAAGTCTGCTGGATGGCTTGGACCCTGCACACCCACTGCTCCTGGGTGTTGGATCCACACTGCGAAAGCAGGAAACCTAGCGCTGCTGTCAGGACTCACTGGTGCTGCCGAGTTCTCCCTCCTCCTCATTGCTTACTTTTGCCCCTGAAATCTCCCTCTCTGCCTACAATTCCCATTTCAGCATTTTTTCACAGCCTTGCCCTCTCTGCAATACTTTGCTGCACCAAATCAATTGGCTCACTGTTCCTCATTCACAACTCAGAAGGACACACTCTTCCCATATTTCATGGTGGTTGAGCATGGATTCCCCCCAGTGTCAAAGCTGCACCTATATCCAGCAGGTCCCACCATGGCTGGTGGCCCTGAGCTACTTTCTCAGCTCGCATTTCACCCGAACCAGGCTGGCCCCATGGCAAACCAGCATGAGCCCTGGGCTGATGCTCTCGGAAGAGTGGAGGAAGCAGGGTGCCAAGGTGGCCACCACCAGACGCTCCTCACTCCGTCAGAGGCCTGGCTGTTGGATCCAAGCTCTCCAGCTGCAGGTCCCGGCTGCCCCCAGCAGCCGTGAGTCACATTTGTTGGCACAATGACAACCTTGCAGCCTTGATCCATGCCGGACAGTCACGCCACTGACTTTGTCCCCAAGGAGAAACACACTCGGGGAGGGGACACAGCAGCACTGAAACCCACCCCGGTCTCATCCCTCCAGCTGCCACTTCAAATGCCGAGAGTGGAGGTGTCAGAGATGCAAGGCACTCTTGCTGTGAGCACACCGCCCTTTGCAGCCGGCTACGAGAGCAGAAACGTGACCCACTTAAGCAGGCAGAGGTCAAGTGGGGAGCAGAGCGGCAGGCACACCTAGGCTCTCTGCTCAGATTGAATCCTTCGAGAACGCAGGAGCGAGCGCCTTGGCTGCGCTCCGAGACTCCATCGTTACTGGATAGTTTGCATTTCCTTCTAGGAAGGCAGCCGGGAAGATCGGCATGCGGTGCACAGCCCGCGGCTACAGACGCCTGCAAGGAACAAAGCTCTGACGCCCCGAGATGAGTGCGCCAGACAATGGCCTACAATTTTCTTTGCCGTTCAGGCTCTGCAGGGGGAGAAGGAGCAGCCCTGAAAGCCTTATTTTACAAAACCAGATGATCCCCTTGCACAAGGGGTATTCCCCCGCCAGCCCAGAGTGATCCCAAGGTGCAGAATCAGCTCGTGCATCCCACACGCTCACCATTGACATGGAAAGAGCAGCTCTTTGGGTGACCAGAGGCAGGTGGAAAAGACCTGATACTGATCTGAAGCTTAACAGACCTCTCCTCAGAAGAAATGGGGGAAAAAAAGAAAGGATTTCTGCAGAGACTGTTCTTGCTCCAAGGTATAATAAGCTCAGGTGTCCAATGCACACACTGTGTTACTGTTTGGGCTGCAGAGGCCAGCCTGCCGAAAGCCACTTTGGACTCAACCCCAAGGTGAATGAAGATGTGACCCCAAGGGTCTGAACTAGACACAGACAAGAAATGTGTACATAAGCCCATAAAGCTCTATGTAAAGCATACCCTGAAAAAATTCAAATTCCAGGATCAGTGACTCTCTATGAATGTGTGAACCACAGCTGGGAAAGGCAAGATGGGGGAAAAATTTGGATCTCCTTCAACTGGAGCCCCCAAAATTGCTCTCACATACGCAGCCCCACATGCCTGCAGCCCTTCCTCGCCCTGGGCTCGCTGCTCAAGCAGCTCTGTGATATGGTTGCACTGTGGCTGTGCTTTACTGGGAGGATGAGAAGAGCAACACTATCCCGGATCGAGAGCCAAAGTCCTAGACAACATCACTCTGAACTTGAATGTGAGGTTTTATGAGCCTTCCTTTTCAAAGGGTGCAACATCTACGAGTTTTAGATCATCTTAGATCATCTTTAGATCGTATCATCAACCTAAGGCTCATCTGTACCCTTCCCCAGGATGAGAGGAGGCTGCTCTCCTGCTTGCAGAGGTGTTTACTTGCTTGTGACACCGACTAGGCAGCCACATGGGTGTCGGATAGGTGCCACCTTCTGCTGGGTAAGTCAACGTGTCTCTGTCAGTTCACAATCACATGCTGAAGAGCATGGATCTGCACGAGTCTGAAGGGACGGAGAATTTTTGCTTTGTTTTTTAAAACCACTTGTAAAAACAAGAGGCAGATATTGAACTGAAGCCAACATCTGTATCTTTGTAAGACTCTCAATCACCAGCATTTTGCTGACTCCGGAGCAATAAATATTCAGAGCCTTAAAAGCTTTTCTTCAATCTGCTTAGGAGAAAGCAGGCTCAAACAATGGCCAAGAAGGGATCTTGCCCAACCTCAGCTCAGTGGATCAGCTCAGGGAGGGAACGGACCTCACCAGATTCTTGCAGTCCCACAGCTCCTTGTTCTTTTTTAATACCAAAAAATGAGGAAAACCCCCTAAAAGCCAGTAATTGAGAGCACAACCACATACGCAGCAGATGTGGCCCGGCGGAGAAGACAAAAACCTCTCCCAAGGTCAGAGCAGAAACAACCAGATAGAGGGAGGGGAAATATCTAAGATCAGAGCTGCCATCACCCCTGTGGTGGAGGTGGACCCCTGGCCCCACCTCTACATGTGGATGCAACCAGTTCAGATCCTATTTTAGGCCGCATGTGGGGCTTTTCATCTTCGGAGCACTTAAGAGGCATGTGTTAATCCGCACAACACCCTTCCGTGGCAGATAAGTGTTTATTATCTCTGCTCTACAGCTGGTGGGACAGGCGCAGTGGGGAGTGACTCATTGTTGCAGACCCTGGGCAACCTCAGCTCCTGGGATCCTTGGAAAGACACAATAGGAACACCCAGCTTGGGCTGATGAAGGGAGCCTCAGGGCAACTCTCCAGGGAGCTTGGGCTACCTCCTGGGCCAGCAGGCAACTGGAGAAGGGCTTGAATGGGCACCATCCCCCAGCAGGAGCTTTCCAGGGGAGGAAGTCAAAAGCATCTTCCAAACACAAAGCCCCAGGCACATCTTTCACAAAGCCCCAGGACACATCTTTGCTGCCTTGGTGCAGTATGTCAGGACAGCGGCACTCATTTATTATGGGCAAATTAACACTTATGGAGATTAAAGCTTTATCCCCCACCAGCTCAGCCGCATTTGACTTAGCAACATGCAGGGCTGGTACCATGTCCCCGCACCCTGGAGGATCCACATCCCCACTGCAACTCCCACTCCTCAGGGTCCCAGCACCATGTCCTTCCGTGTTGGGGACTAAACGTGCTCTCTTCCTCACCCTTGGCTTCTCCATCCTACTCTGAGCTGTGCCTTGTGCACCACCAGCCTGTCTGCTCTGCTTTTTCTTGCCTGTTGAAACCAGCATTTGACAGATAAGCACATAAAGAAGAACGAAGGGTAGAACAGGGAAGCGTGGCCAACACCCATGTCAGTTTGACACTGCCACCTCTCAGTATGTATCAAGAAACAAGCATGGCAAAATGAGGGTCACCACCGTCAGTGTGAAACCACCACCCCAGCCCCAAAGGCAGAGTGAATCAGTGCCAGGCCACCCAGGGAGGAATTACCGTGCACTTGGTTAATCTCTGAGTTGGATGACAGGATCTCATCAGCCAACTTCTGGGCAGTGGGCAGCACCTCGGTGTGGTGTGCTGTGATCAAATACTGAACAAACTTCTGGAGTTGGTCCCTGTTCATCTGGAAAAGGGTCTCTGAGATGGGAAGACGGAGTTTGACCTGGTCCGGCTTGCGGATCCTGTACAGTGAAAGCGCCACGACGTGGGCGCAGTAAAAAATGTCCTTGTTCCCACAGCCGCATGTCACTGAGGTGATTTTGCAGCGGTCGAAGCTGATGGCCACCTTGTAGGTCATCTCTGGTTCTGTCGCAGTCGCCGGCTCCGTTACTGTCCCACTGAGGTGGAACCCTGGAGAGGGAAAGCAGAAGAAGGAAAGGCCACATTAGATTCTTTCTGACGATGACCACCCATGCAAACTCTGGAAGGAGGACAAGGCCAGCCGAGGCTGCTCATGCATTGCTATGCCAAGGAGCACACCACCCAACACACACCACACTGGTGGCTTACACCCAGCCCATGTACAAACACACTTCTGCACCAACACACACATGCAGGCAGACTCATCGGTGAGTTTATTTAACAGTGAAATCCTCAGGGGAAGAGCAAAGCTACTCAGTTCCCATTTGTTTAAGAGTCTCTCAGACTGTTTCTCTCCTGGGAGTCATCCTCATCCACGCCTCTCTCTTGCTGAATTTGCAACTCACGTGAGCGAGGGCTGGTAGAAAAAGTCCAGGTCATTTTTTCTTTGATGAGGCAGACAAAAAACACCACAAATTAAATGCAACATGAATCTAATTTCAGCCCCTCAGCCTGGTAGATGGTTCCAGGGCATGACCACGTTCTGAGCTCTTCCATACAGTGGGAACAAGGAGCAGGGACAGGAGCAACACACAGCCTGAACCACGGGCTGGGGGGGAAAATGTTTGTTCCTTGAGCTCCACAATATTTGCTGCTCCCCACAAGCTCTTGAGCCTTCCCCAGAATACTGCTACCAGGGAGCCAGCTGCTTGTTGGCGCGATCCGTGCGTCAGGATGCAGGGACAGCCCAAATTGATCATACAAAAGTTATGGTGCTCCCAACAGGCCCTACCATGCTGTGAGGGGCTGCAGTGCCTCCGGGCACAAACTGTGAAAAAGAAGTCCCAACAAGTCCCAAACGTGGGTGAGGAGTGCAAAACAGGCTTGGAAGGTCCTCTGGGTACAAGGAAGGTGAATGCAACAAGCAAGCGAGGGATGAAGTCAGTGAGAAAAGACTGGATGCCCATCAACCTCCATCCAAAAGCCCAGGGAGCTCTTCCCAGGAGCCAGCTGTTGTGGAGGTCCAACATCAACACTTTGCACTTGCCCAGCCATCTGGAAAAGGGACATTTTTGTTTCCCCCATTCATCTGCCTCATTCCTCCATGTTAATTAACATGGCCTGGGCCACCCAATGCTCCCATGTCATAGCCTGGCGTGGTACCCAGGACCCAGCTCCCTGCCCGTCTGTCTCAGCCCTCCTCCCTGAAGAGGATGCTCACTTTTTCTCCATAGCACTGCAACCTTAGTAAGCCCATGTTTGTACAGAGGTCCCAGTGGAGCCTGCCATCCCCCAGAGAAGGCGGCAGACAGCTGAGAGCCCTACAATTAGCGACAGAAAAGGGGAAGGGGTGGGGGGGTGAAGATTAAAATACATTAACTGCATCAAACCCTTGTGCGTTTGCCAGCTCTCACAAATGCTTTCCGAAACAAATTCTACCAGAGGTTTTTAATAAATGGCATCAAAACCAGCTATTCACTGCCAGTCTCTTTATAGCCACGCCAAAAACCACATTCAAATCTGATTAACCGTCAAGGAGGTCTGCTTTTACTTTAGTGCAGGGGAGGGGAAAAGCAGACCTGTTCTGCTGCCATCACCCAAAACCCACCCTACGTGGCCAGCAGAGCAGGAGCGGAGGGACAAACAACCCCACGCTACCCTCTTGCTCACACACTGCCAAGAGTGGAAGCATGGCTGCGGAGGTGCCGGGCTCGGTGCCGCAGGAGCAGCATGGCCAGGGCCTGAGGAGATGCCCCACTCCGCACGAGTCCATACCCCAGCAGCCAAACTATATAAATCCTGAGGATAAACTCCAAAGTGTTTATGTTTTACCACTTTTCTGGTCTGCAATGCTTGGCAGGCAGCTCCGACTCACTGCCAGTTTCTCCCTAGTTTACTTTTTGAACAAGTTAAAAGGATTTGAAACCATGTTCCTGAGCAAGAATGTATGTATATATGCGTATGTACACCCATGGGCACATATATATAAAACCCTCTAAGACAAATTACTAGCCATAAATACTACCTTGAAATGCTTACTTTAGCAGGATCATGGGCCTGATCCCACTTGGGGCTAACTGGTGTAAGACTGGAGGAACTCACTTAACCAAATGAACTGTTTTGCACAGGTGTAAGTCTGAAAATACATCAACCGTGGTCTGAATCTGGCCCCTCAAGAGAGGAAATTTGTCCAGATACTTCCCAGGCTGCTCTCAGGCATCCTAATAGCCGTGCTCCCCCATCTGCCGCAAGAGCCGGTCCTCCCAACTCGTAGCCGAGGTCTGCACATCGAACAGGACTGTTCAGTGCGTCGGCAACTGCCAAGTTTATCTGGCACTGGAGCCCTAAGTCAAGTGTTCGTTTAGATTTTAGCTGTGGTGGCAGCAGGTCTATTTAAGATAAACTAGGAACTCTATACAAAACATTTATCAAAAGCTTAGTCAGAAATTAAACATGGTGAGAGGGGGAGAGAGAGGAGCTGGCGGGAGCAGAGGCATTATTTGGAAATATTTACATTAACAAGAGGTCAGCCTGCAGCTACCACACAGTGCCCTGCTCTGCGGCCAGGTCTGCACCCCAGCATCCATGGGTGCTGAGCACACCAGCTCAGCAGTGATGGGTATCACTGTCCCAGAGAAGAGTGGTGAGTAAAAGGTAGGTTATGGTGTGGTTACTCCATCATCCATTGAAACACTTGCTCCTGGTCCACACAAAACCCTGATGCTACAGTCACCAAGAGGCTACAGGTCACCCTGGAGAAGAACAGCTGTCACCATACCCTCCTCTCCGTTCATCTCACATCCTAGAAGCACATGGGGCAGGTGATACCAGCACTCCAGCAGAGAGAAACACAGCCCTGGCCACAGACACGAGGTCTGGATAGTGCTGAGAGCAAAAACATACTCTCCTCTGTGTCCCCCCTGCACGTTTCAATTTAGACGCTCCTACAGCCGAGTGCTTATCTAGGACTTCATCTTCTGTTCCTTAACATAAGCTAACTTAGTGTTTGATTTGCTGCCAGCAAAGTGACAGTGCCAGGGCTTGAAAACCATGGAAAAGAAATAATTAAATACCATCCTTGTAACTACAGACTCATTATGCCCCATCAGAGCCTAGCTTTGTCCCAAGAACGTCGCCACCTCCTTCCTGCCCCAGAACAGCCTCCCCTACTTTTACCACAGATGTTTCCCAGTGGATGTCTCTTTGATCCAGGTTGCAAAAGGAGCTGAATGTTCATACCTGCCCCAGAAAGAGCACAGAAAGGTGCCACAAATGTTCACAGGCACACAGGGCATGATGAGCACGTTTCCTTCCTAATCCCACTTACCCACCAAACGGGGACAAAACACCAGAGCGAGGATCTTGCATTAGTACCACAGGACATCATGCATCTGATTTAAATTAAAACAGACCCTAGAAATGTCTTCTGGGAGTTTGTGAGCTCCATACCAGTGGCACTTCTAAACTCATCAGCTGGGTAACACTTTCCCTTTTGGAGCTGATAAACCCTGCAGGCTGGGAGGAGCATGGATCTACAAAACATCCCTGGGCTCTAAAACAGCTACAAAGGACGGAGCCTTTAGCAGGAGCTCCAGTGCAGGAGACTTTGCTACTAAGACAAGATCATTAAGGCCTCAGCAAAAGTATCTTTAACCAAGATGGAGAATCTTTTGATCTCTAAACCTACTCAATCAAAAGGAGCTTTGCAAACTCTTCCAGTTCTGTAAAACCAGCCAGAGTCTTTCAGCTGGGCATTTTTAACCCATACGTCCACAAGCCACCAGTCAGGAGAAACTACTAGCCTTTCCTGCAGCTCCAACCCACCATCAGGCTGGCTGTAGAGACCCCTAGTCTTGGGTCCTCCAGCAAACCACTGAAGGTAAAACTAATGTTCAAGCTGCTTACATCAAAACACCTGAATTTCAGAGACAGGCAGGCCACCAGTGGAAATTTAAACCCTAGAAACAAGCAAAACCCAGGTGTAACCCCTTCCCTTCTCATAACTGTGTCATCGAGAGCCCTCCAAGACCCATGAGGAGGAGAAGGGAGAGGAGGACCCCGCAGCTACAACACTAGCCGGGAACTCGAGAGCTCGGCTCTGCTCCCTCCGGCAGTTGCTGCTCACAGCCATCCCCCAGATTTCACACCACAGCCCAGGCACAAGTCACAGTTGTCATTCGCAAAGTTGTGCCATTTGAAAAATTAGCTTGCTCTTCCCAGGCACAGCACTCACCTTTCACAGAGCGTGAGCACAATCCTGACGGGGAGGAAGCCTTCACACAAGAGCAGCCATCTCTAGGACCTAACCCTGGACCAGCAGAGACCATCTGAGGTTGCTGCACAAGAGTATGGGGACCAGTAATACACGGGTAACACAGGGAGTATTTCTTCATGTCACTGTGGCTCCTCTGCCTCCTCCGCAGGCTTTTCTTGGTCTCTGTGGAAACCTCAAAGCAGGGCAAGGAACAGCTCTACAGAGGGAAACGCGCAACCACATGAACCCCCCCTGAGCAAGGACCGCTGGTGGGACGCAGCCAGACACTGTACATAAAGAACTCACCTCCCATCTGCCTGTCAAAACCTCAAGCGACCTCGTAGTAAACTCAGGCTGATATTTTGGGCAGCCTCTGTTAGGAGCAACGTGATGGAAAGTCCATCCACGCAGCTTCCTGGAGGCACCAGCCGCATCCCCTTGTGTCCCGGCCAGAGAGGGGCAGCTGTGGCTGACAGCAGCTTGGTTCCTCACTGCTCTTGTGCCCTGTGCTCAGCTCCCAGGACCCCACTTCTAATCAGACTAACCCCATTTCAAATTTGTGTTTGGGCAGCTCTGCCTTTAGGCAGGCAGGAGTTCTGCAAAACAGGACAGGAACAAATACATGGATATTTATGGGGCTCAGCAGATGTAGACAAGGTACACTGAGGTAAACTGAAATTCTCAGCCCAAGTCGTATACACTAGGTTAACATGACCCAAATATTTTTTTTTAAATTTCCAAACCACAGCGGAAAGGTATTTTAAACTAAAGCGATTCCAAGCTCTTTAGTGATTAAACGGACTGCAGCTCCAGCTCCTAGTGGAAAAACCATTTGTTTTTCCACTGTGTGAAAGCCATAACTAGCAATGAATAATAATTGCTGCACCGAGTGTTATTTATAAGCCATTCTCGGTCACATTTCCATGCCTCGAAACAGCAGCTTTCTAAATGTGAACTTAAAATCGGTCAATATTTGTAACGTAGACAACACCCGTGGGAGGAAGGTGTCAGTGCGCTCATGCGGTAGGAAGCGGAGGTTAGTAAAATCTCCCAAAGCTTTCCAGCTTCTAGATCAATTCCTCCAGCCGGCTGATACTGACAATTGCTCAGTCCCTGACCTTGCAGTTGGAAAGGAGATGGGCTCATGAACTCATTTGCACATGACAATGCTCCAGCAAAGTGAATCATCTGCCTCCGATAGTAACGGAGAGTACGGCGCGCCCCAGCCCTCCCGGGCTCCATTCAACCAGCACGGGGCTGGCCTTTTGTGCTGCCAGTGCAAGAAAGACTCTGCTGAAGATGTGTGCAATTAAACCCACTTTTCTTGTTGCTCTTTTGATTCAGTGCAGCTCAATGAGAGGCACCCTAGGCAGGTGTTGTCACACACAGATAAAATGTGCCTTTTCAGAGCACTGGCAGACAAAAAGAAAGAGGGTAAGGCTGAATCAATTGCCATTTCTCCCTTGCAAAACAGGGAATCCAGGCTTCCAGCGAGTCAATGAGCAGAGCTGGTAAGAGTTTACATCCTCCCTCCTCCCCAAAGCGATTTCTTTTTGTGATCCCAGGCAAAGGTGTTGCTGTCAAGCAAGACCTTGACAGGGATGAAGGAGGCAGGCTATGGCTGGCTGGGGGGATGCTGCCCCAGTAGAACACAGCCGTGCTGCTTCTGCTGCACACTTTCCCCTCGCAGCCCTCCTCCCCAGTCCCCACGACGTTCCTGTCCTTGCCTGGTCACTACCACCCTGGAAAAGCACCTCTGGCTTTCACAGAGCTAACGAAGACCATTAAAAGCCCCCGGTGAGGAGCCGTGCCCGTGGCTGAGCTGACACCAGAGGAGCCGTAACAAAGGGCCGAGGCGGAGAGGATGCAGCATGCCTGCAAGTGTGCCCAAACACACCTACGGCCTCGGACACCAACTACCACAGGTTTGGGAGAAATACTGTGTGGCTCCAGGTAGGGCAGGGAGGAAACATGAGCTGCAGCTGTAAACAGAGGAGATGCAAGTGGGGCTGTTTGTGCTGGAGGGAGCCGTAAGCTCCTCTGAGCAGCTGAGTAAGCTGGAGGGACGCTCTCTCTGCCATCTGCTCTGATCCCACAACACCTCCTGCAAATGAAGAGTCAATCCACTGGTTTCTATCCCTGTTAACCTCTAATCAGCCAAGAGGACTGGCCTCTGCCTTGCTTTTTATCTGAGCCAGCTAATGCGTGAAGCACACCACGCTTCCCATCTGCTCCAGCATTACTAGAGTTAAAGGACAAAGCCCTGTTTCTGTCCTGAGCATTCACTTACACAGATGCCCTTGTATTAACTCAATTTCCCAGTGATTTCCATTATGACCCTTACGAGATTTCTGGTGTTTGTTTATCTAGGAGCCTGAAATGGAGGGTTTTTCCCTCCCCCTACCTAGTTCAGGGGATGGCCAGACCAAGGCTGTGCAACCAGATGACTGCTCCCAATCTGTGACATTTCCCCAAAATATTCAAAACTGTTTCCCTATTTTCTCCCCAGCCTAGAGTGCTTTTTGTTGGCCATCCCAACTTGAAGACCCAGGTTTGTTGGGTCTTTGTTGCTAGCCCCAATGCCAAGACCACTCCTTCCAGCATCACCTTCCACATCCTTCCACTGCCCACCAGCAAATGGGTTTTCAATCTACCCAGATGTGCAACGCTTGCTCTGAAGACACATGGTTTTAGGGGAAGAAGGGAAAAATGCAACCCGTTTTAAAGCTTGCACTGATTTCCTCTGCTAAGGTGCAGCCCTGCAAGCTGAATTCCTCTGCTAGCAGTTCCGATTTAACACAAACCAACCCAAACGCCATTTTTGCAGCAGCACAAGCAATAGAAAAGGCTTGAAGAGAGGGTGAAGTCACTGCATCTTTGCTAACATGTAATACCTGATGGCAAAATGCTGTCCAGTCTGCTTTTTACTGCTACAGTATATCTTATCGTAAGCTTGAATATAAAGAGATTTCTTAAAACCATGAAAAATTAGAAAGATGAGGACGTGCCATGCATTTTTTGGTAGAATTGGTGGAAGCACTATCTCTACATTAAGGGAAAAGAAGCAACACATCTCCATGACCATTTCCAAAAGCATCCCTCCTCTCTCTGCGTTTGTGAGCACTGTATCTGAACAAGGAGCAACGTGGTTCCTTTTTACAGCTCAGGTGTTTTCTCAACAGATGGAGGGTTGTTTTCAAGCATGAAAGAAAATATCCATGGGGAGGAAATTCACTTTTGCTGGAGTTTCCGGGCCCGTGTGTCCCATCAGTCGAGGCTGCCACAGAGCAGACCCAGCTCTGCGCTGTCACCACCCTGATTGCCTCAAGGAAACTGATGGGAGATGCCAAAACTCAAATGCAAGTCTGAGCTGGGGTCATCTCCCAACTTCAATGGAGCAACGCAGATTTCCAACAGCTGAGAAGCTGGCTTCTAGTACATAAAAGGGTTTTAATTAGGAAATGCCTCTTATCCCTCCATGCAAGTGTCACCACGATGGAATCACTGAACTTCACTGCAGTTGAAAGCAAGTGGAGCAGCACTCTTCCCTCCGTTGTCTTTTTTATGGGGCGATTCACGTAACTCTTAGTTCCACAAAAACATAATCCCAACCCCTAAAAGCAAAATGCCTCCCACATCAGAGCCCTTAACCCATTGCTCCTAGCCTAGGGGCTCATCCTGGGTACTTTCTGGTTGGGGAACAAGTTGCTTCAGAGCCATGGGCATCCTTTTCCCTCTACATATCTGCTCCACTTGCTGACCTGCTTTTCCAAGATATGGCCTCCCCCCAGCATTGGCAGCTTTTCTAGGTCTTAGCCTCAGGCTGGGGACCAGCTTTGGATTTTGCCTCCAAATACACAAAGATAAATTGCATTCAGTGCATATTTTGCAACTTAAGTTGCCCCTGGAGCAGGCCACCTCCAAACCACAGCCCAAACTCAGTCCACCAATATGGAAAATCAAAACCAAAACCAAGCTTGAGAGCCTCCTGACTTGTTTACTTACCATGTTTTGATTTTGTAAGAGACAGGACCAGCAGCCAGCTTAACAAGGACCAGAATCAAACCAGGGCATCGCACAGTAGTGGAGGGAAGCAGGACACCACCCCGATCCTCCCTGAGACACCAGACCTTAAAATAGCAGCTCTACAATTTATAGGGAAGTTATTAGTTATAATTTTCCTGGCCCTCAGAAGCCTTCCAAGGGAATGAGGCAGCCTAGATTCAGTACGAAAATCTGCTCCAAATTCTTCCCAAAAAAAGACATTTTTTCCACTAAGAATAGCTCTTTTTTTTTTAAAAAAAAAAAAAGGGAGGATAAAGTCTGACTTTCTAAGTTATTGGCAATGTTGTTAAACGAACATTATATTTATGAAGCATTTCAATAGCATTTGTGGTAACGGCCTCGGCAGCAGATTTGCTGAAAAGGTCAATTAACTTCCTTCCAAAAACCTCACTTTTAAGCATAGAAAAGGGCTCTGCATTGAAACTGCTCCCCCAAAGTGGAAGAATCTTTGAGATGACACTGTTTTACCATTTCTGCTCTCTATTCCCCATTTGGGAGTTGGGCACAGACCCAAGGAGTAGGCACCAGAATGACCCCCCTCGCCTGCCAACTTTTACAGCCCCTGTTTATAATAAACCCACCTCTCTCTTTTTTTTTTTTTTTTTTGCTATTGAATTTCACTAAGGAGACCACAGCAAACATTTATTTATATTGTAGAAATATTATTATCCTTAAACAGCTTAGCTCACTTCAGTAGCTTCACAAAAACTTAGTGGTTTCCTTCCCCCTTGACCCCTAAACGAATAAAGATTAAATTTTGGAGCTTATTAGGGCTGCTCCATATAGGGAAATTAACTACTTATTGCTGAATAAATTATACACCAATTGCTATTCCAGATCAGACTCCTCTGTGGACATTTTATTCCAGAATTATTTTGGGAAACTTTGTGAGTGTCTTCATTACTCCTGAAGGAAGGGATCTTAATTCCAGGACAGGGATTCATTCACATAACTGTTGCACATCAGCCCTTGGTGACAACCATGACCAGAGCAATCCCAGAAGAGGTGGTGAGGAGTGGTGTCAAGCTTGGGAAGGTTAACACTGAATTTCAACATCCAGCAAAAACAGAGGTGAAGGAAAGGCACACACCTTGATTCCATGTGGAAAAAACTTTTTTCCAGCTTTCTTTCAACACATAAGCTGCAAAATGAGAGGAACAGGCTAGTGAGAGGTTGGAGGACTTTGCATCATGAGGTGTAACATCTGCCCCACGGCACTGGGGAAAGCAAATGATTGCTGTCCCTGGGATCTCTGCACAGAGCCAGGAAAGTGTAAGCTACATGGAGATCTTGAGCAGGATCACATTTGCTGTCACGTTGTGCCTCCCACCTCTCCATCTTGGCTCTGCATTCTTCCCACAAGAGTCTTGCCCTGTACACACCAGGGTCCCCTATCCCCTGCTGGTCCCACACAGGAGTGATGCCAGCATTTACGCGTGTCCCTGAGGGGTCTCAAGGCTTTCATCCATCGTGTGTGTGAACTGTGTTGAAGTTATCTGAGAGGCACCAACTCTGACAGTGGAGAGACCTGCAGAGCACCCAAGTCTGCTGTGGCAGCTGCCAAGCCCAACTCAACCTGCCGGTGGATGAGTTTTCTGCCTCTGCCACAAGGACCAGCTTTTTGTTTGGCATCCTCCAGTCCTACCAAACTATACATCACACCCAAAATTACTCAGAAAACTAGAGAGTCAGCTTCACGGAGCCCAGAGCAGACGGACACTCTTTGACATCTCCTGGGCACAGCCACTTCTCCAAGCCTCACAAACAGTATTACAAAAGAGATCCTTGATACACTGTCGACCATCGCCCATGAAGTTCAACGTGCTTCAGAGGGAAACAGCAAGGCAGTGTGTTCAGGCACTATAAGAAAAAACAAAGAAAGACAAAACCAACCCAACCGAGGCAACCACATACAAGTTCTCAGTATCTCCTCTCTGGTGAGACCCCGCAGCAAAGTTTGGGGTCATGGCTGACAAGCAGTCAAGTCACCCAATTCTGCACAATGAAAACCCTCTGCAGAACAGTCATCACGCTTTAAATAACACTTAAACCCCCCTTTTGATCTCATTAGTTTTCACATGACCCTTCTGAGAAGTCAGGAAGGCAGCAGGAGGTCTGCAGAGCAGAGACTTCCTCAGCAGCCCCCCTTGCTTGAAAGGAAAGCGGTTGGGAGACAGATGCCCGACAGAGATGCTCTGCTCTCCAGCATCAGCAGTTTTCACCATCTTGAGCACGCAGGCATTTCACAAGAAGCAGATTCCCATGCAGTGATTTTAAGCCCCTCTGTGCTGCCCTTTCTCTTTCCAGACACACGTTGTCCCCGGCATCTCCCAGCTGCATGCTTTAGCAAGGAGCCTGCAACTGGAAAGTGGTCCTGGAGGATCCACCATGCACAGGAAAACATGAGCCCTCGTGCTTTTCAAGTTCAAGATGGCTCCACAGCTTCGCAGCCTTCAGGAACACAAAAGCTGATACCCAGGGAGATGTGAGCCATCGCTTTGCTGGGTCGGGAGTGGTGTGCAGGCTGCCTCTGCAAAACTCATGTTTCTGATTAAAACCTTCACAGATTTTTTTTTTTGCTGGAAAAACATTGTTATTCAATCCACAGCCTAGACTGCAGGCTCCTCCGTTTGCTTTTGGTGCAGTGCAAACATCTAAAATGACACCGCGTAATGACAAGATCTGTCATCGGGATGGCTGGGGCTACAGTAGAAAGAAAAATGAGGGAGCGACCCACTCCTTCTCCCTGGAATTCATCACAATTAAAAGAAAACCTATATTGTGCAGTTAATGCTAAATACACAGGTCCAAAGGGAAAGGGGAAAAGTGTGACGTGAGACATTTAGAGGCAGTTTTCTCCCATTTTGTGGCATGAGGTCCTTCTGGCGGTGGATGGAGAGTCTCCAGATCCTCTAACCACAGATCTATTTCAGTAATTAAGTCCCTTTATGAAAGGGAAAAGGGAAAAGGGAAGCCCTGCAATATCCCAGCCAACTATCTGCTGCCTGTCCAGAATAGAACCTGAAAGCCTCACCGGAGTGAAACCCCACCCCTGCAGCCTCCTGCAGCTCCTGGTTCGCCCTGATCCTCTGTGGGGTGAGCCAGGCAGGGCTCCCTGGCAGCAGGCACCGCACATGCCAGAGGGTTATCACCAGACTTATCTCAATTTGGAATTGGAAGCAACCAAAAAAGCAGTGAGCTCAGCATAACGGGACAGAAACATAGTAAAAAGCAAAACCAGATGAGCAACTGGGGAGTTGACTCCTCTCTTCCCTTTGAAAAGGGAAGCCAGTAATTTGAGAGATGGTGGTTTTACCCACAAACTCAGCAAAGGGTTTTGGGAATTGTCCTAATTAGCACATAACCCAAGTATTACATGGTGCTCCCACTTAGTGACTGGAAAGCAGTGAGGGGAAATCTTCCCCTGATCCTTGAAAGAGAGTCCACAGACACCCCCAGAAAAGGGGGAGCAGCCACACACTGTGGGTGACATGACCCAGCTTGGGGGGGGGGGGGGGGGGGTGTCTCTTTCCTGCTCAGATGGTGGACGGCAGATTGATGTGCACCCAGGGAGCTGCACCCCATGGGGATCTGCCTCGAGAGCAGCACTCGCTGCCTTCCCTGCCCTGTGCTGTGCCAGAAGCAGGGTCCTTCTTCACCTGGCTGGGAAACCGAGGCAGCAAAGTCTGACAGCAAAGGCGAGTGCCCAGAGACAGCCGGCTGGGAAGCAGTGAGCAAGGGATGCAAGGAGCCCATTCTCTGCCTCTGCCTCCCCAGGAGGGAAACCTCCAGCCCTGCCTTCCCCCGCTAGGTGATCTCCTTGGGCTCAACCTGGAATATTTGCAAGGTTTTGGGTAAACTCCCACAGTCAGGCTTTCCAGGAACCACAGCCACCGGGCTGAATATGGCGTGTAATTGCAAACTAAATTGCTGTAATGAGAGAGGTCAAGGCTGACGCTGGGAAAGTCGCCCTCACCTGAAAATGGATCTGCACGGGTGGATTCCATCCTGCCCTGATGCTGGGTGCTGCTAACCCTGCTTCCCATGGCTGCTTAGCAACTCCCACAGTTTGCTGCACTGACTGTGTGTCAGGCGTTATGTACTCTTGCGCTCGGGTTTTGCAGATAAGGAACAGCCAGGGGATAAAACAGAGGCCATTTTCTCCTCCAAAAGGTGCCATCTCAGCATCTGCTGGACTCCTGCCCCTGCCAGAATGCTGATGTGCACTGCACACCAACAAACAAAAACCATCAAACCATTTGGGGTGAAAAAAACCCCAACCTGTGGAGTCACAGAAGCCTGGCTGTCACAGGCACTTTGAGAAGATGCAAACATGAGCTTGAAACCACACAGACAGGTCCAGAAATAAAACTGAGTTTTCTTTCCAAAGCTCCTAACATTTTAAGCAGATCTGACCATTCTTGTCATGGCTCAGGGCTTCTGAGAACTTAGGTTTAGTTGTTTGGTGATGTTAACATCACTCTGATGCACAAAGAGCCAGGCTCTATCATCATCTCCACATTCCCACGGAAGGGATATATACAGCATCCAGGGCCAGGCCACCTCCAAACTGAACACAACATCACCTCGGGTGGGTGTCTGAAGGAAGCAGCTGTGGGTTTCTGGTGTATAAAGGGGGCTGAGACCTGACTGGCACCACAGATAGAATGACGATGCTCACCGGAATTGCCTGGCAATGCACAGGCAAGATGTGTCTGTCCAGTCATGCTGGGTTTCAAACTTACTCAGAGCTCAAGGAGATGGGAGCTCCAAAGCTCCCAGAAAGATAAGCTTAATTCCTGAGCCCTTGCTCAGAGACCTACTCACAAGACACCCAACACTTGTGTGTACAGGGAACAGTCATATTTTACCAACTTTGACACCAGTGTGCCTGCTTCAATGGTGAACAGTCCCCGCAACAACACTCACTCCAAATTAAAACGATTGCAACCTTCAGCAGCCTCTCTCTCTAAAGAGCAATTGCCATTACTTATTAATTTGCTTTCTCAAGATAAACAAGAAATATATTAAAATCTGAAATAGACAAGAAGTACAAGGGGCAGCAGAGGGACAGGAGGTTGCCACTTCTCTTCAAAAAAATAAATACATCTATGCTGGATTACACTTTCCACTTGCTGTTTCCCCTAGGAGCCAATTTCCACACTGTGCATTTCCTCTGCAGGAGATGGAAACCCCACAGACTTCTACAGCATGTCGAGGGCTCAGACATCTTTCAGGCAAGAAAGCACCTAATTTGGGACTTAGAAGGTGAAATGTAAATAAAAATAGAAATTTTGAAATAAAATCTAAGTGCATCTTAGTGATGAACACATCTGTCTACAGGCTGCTCTCATGGATCATGACCTTAACATCTTGTAGAGGAGGTGTATTCTTTTAAAATCAATTCAGTTCCTTGTTTAAAGAAAACACTATAAAACCTTGAGACAAACTCATCATGGATGGAGAGATCAACACTTCTCAGGAGAACTGAAAGCAGAGTCCCACTCCATCCAGCCAACAAGCAGGTGACGCCCGCAGGTGGAACTGGAGGCACAAAACTGCATCATCTACAGTGAGGAGAAATGGTTGGAAGGACAATGAAGAGCAGAGTTCCCATCACACTCACAATGTACATTTGCAAAGGCAAAATGTCATCTGTGGATCTTCCACCCATGCAACAGCCATTCCAACAGCCTTGCTTTCATACATCCCCCTTGTTTCTCCAGTCATAAGGAAAGGATTAAAAATGGCTGTTGCCAGTACTATGTGAGTTATCAATCGTATCAGTACACTGGGACGAAGTAGAAGCAAATTACATTCAAAGTACACTCAGCATTTGTGCAGGCAGGAGTGCATGGCAGATAATCAAGACCCCTAAAATACAAGCGACAGGTTCACAGTCATGGTTGCCTTCTTCAGTCCTGGTGGTTTACTAAAAATCAACCTGATTTTTAAGTGACCAACACTGAGCAACAGCATTGAGGAAACCCCTGGAGCAGCAGCAACCATCCACCCTGCGGGACCTCTAGGATGTCACAAAGCCCTTATTCCCCAGCCTTCCCCTTAACAAAGTTATGAAACCCCACGTTAGCATCCTCACCATCTCCAATCACATAACTGCTAAGAAGTGCAGCTTTGAGAGCTCTGTGCCACCAAGAGATGTTACTGGATTTGGGCAATGTGTATGAAGTGTGCTGAGAGGAGACCAGACCCATAAGTCTGAGTAAACAAAACTAAAAAGAAATTAAAACCAAACTCATTGCTACATCACTCCCATGGCAGGCTCTGTTAAGCTCAGCCAGCCTCAACTGTTGTCCCTTTCTACTGTCCCCTGGACCATGGCAGCCCCAGGGCCTGCCCCAGGCACACTGTTGCAATCCCCATGCCAAACACTTGGGAAACGCTATCCCAGCTCAACACCCATGGAAGATGTGATGACTTTCAGGCTCTCTCCTCTGTTTTCGAAAACAGAAACAGTGTGGTGGAGACTGGCACAGGCCGCAAAGCCAACATCGGGCAGTCCAACCTCTTGCTGCCCTCCACCTTCCACCCAACCTGTGTTCTGCTCCTCCGCACCCAGGGTGGGCTGCAGACATTACCCAGTCAACAAGGCAGACGCTGCTGAACCCCACTACTGCCACTGAAGATGCCAATTAAACTCTCCTTGAAATTTTCAGCCGACTGCATCTGCACCGACTGGATATTTAAGCTGACACTTTTGCACGTTCGCTTTGTCTGAAGCCAACAGATCAATCTGCCTCAAATACAGGAGATCTCTTTTTAACACTCCAAAGCTAATGAAAAAAATCCCCTCTGGTGAAAGGACAACACTGGATCAGAGAAGTTTTATTAGCCCTTAACCATGCAAAGTTGGAAGCTCGTCCCCTGTTTAATTCTAATAGTCAGACTCTGTTAAACATTAACTGTATAAATAATCAGATACTTCACATGACAGAGCCATACTTCCAATCTGGGGCCAATAACCCAGAGGGTAATGAAGGGTGTAGTCTTCTGGGCTGAAGGCTTTCCAGTGCTCTCCAAAGAGCAGAACAAAGACAGTCCCTTCCCCCTCCGCCGCCTTCAAAGCAAAAGCTTTGATTCGCTCGGCGAGACCACATCAAGCCAGAGCACAGGCATGCGAGCGGTATGTATCTCATCACCCCCCTCGGCTCCACAGACACATGTGAAACCACCAGCCATTGTGTGGTCTCAGCTCCGTCAAACAACTCGTGTCCCCCCTAAAACACCCACCTCTCCCCAGCCTCACCGGCTGGCAGCCTCCGAGCATCCTGCCTCCGAGCACCTCTCTCGCCTTCACTCCACGCCGCCGGGGAGCTGATGTGGCAGCAACCCACCCAGCCCACGTCAGTCCCAGACACGGACCTTTCCACCAAACCCCTCCGGTGCTTCTCCAAGATGAGCATTTTTCTGGCGAACAGCACTTGGGTGAGACGGGAGCTCCAGCTCTCCAAACGCCTGTGGTCTTCCACCCGGCACACAGGGGCCAGAGACTCAGTGCTGCTGAAAACAACCCCAGTTTCCACCGCTTGTAATGAGGATCGCGACTGCGACTGCCTGGCACCTCTGAAATGAAGCTCTCACCCTCTTTAGGCTTTGGTTTCTCCGACTGCAAAGCTGGGATAATGTCCCTTCTGGGCCTCACAGGGGTAATTTTAAGGAGCAGGCTGAAGTTGTTTGGCTTGTTAGGAAAGACTGGTGCATTTGCAAAATGCTGCGGAAAGAAAGTTCAATAAAGGAAAAAGCCCATTTGAAAGAAGTTAAAAATGAAAAGCTGCATTAAAAATATATAAATCTGATGCCAACCATCCCCCTCTTCCAAGGTCAGGCTAAGGTAATTTTTTGGAATATGTAATCATCTGATGTCCAGGACTTTCCCCGGTTTAAATTGATGCTCTCACTTTAATGCTGACTGAAAAGCTTCAAGTGATGTTTGACAATCAGAGTGGCAGGAGCCAAATGGAGAAATGTTCGACCCGCAACCCTGCCTAAAACTGTGCTTTCAGTACTTCTGAGCTGACTTCAGAAAATTAGTATTGGCTTTGCCAGAACCCAGGAGAGCAATTCTGCATTAATTATCGCTCTCACTCTGCAGACAGACATACAAAAAATAAAGACAATTGCAAGGCTTGTTCAGAACAGGGGATCCAGCACCAGAGCTCAGCACAAACATTTTCTCCTTCAAGTGTTATTCAACCATCCAGCTCCCAAAGAAAGCCCTTGGCTGTGCCTACGATGCAAGGTAAAGCATGGACTCACCATAACCCATATGATTTCTGTCCACATTGTTAAGTTTAGCTTCAGCACACAGCACCTGAGCTGTACAAAAGATGACCTGAGGTCAGACAGGGGATGTGTCGACCAGCTTCTTGCTACAGTGAGCATGAAGCCCCTCTGGAAGTGGCACAATGTCTTTTGGGACATTTGCTGGCACACCAGCCCCACCACATGCTCTGCACCACCTCTGCTCCTGCTGACAGTCCATACAGACCTGAGGGCAGTCACGCCAAGACTTGCATCTTTGAAGGAGTCAGCATGACTTATCCCTACCAGCTGCATGGGCAAGAAAAGACCTATCTCCACGACTGCCCACCCAGATGCATGGTTGAGTGGTGCTGCATATGGTCCATCATACCACCTGTACACTACTAATTAGACGAAAACCATGCAGTCTGGAGTTGTACTTTGCTGGTAAAAGGGACCTATTTCAGCAGCAAGTTCCCTCACTTCCCTCAGCAGGACCCCAATTTATCCCCTTCTCTTGCTGAATGGGGAGAGCGCAGTTGGGCTGTACAAGCACAGAGAAGGGCTCTTGGTTTCTAGCACATGAGCCATGGGATGGGAGAACCCAAGTGTTGCATTCTGGGGAAGTGCTTTTTCTGGTCAGCCCACCATTTTCAGTTTGCTCCTCTCAGCACCTCCTTGAAGCTCATACGGCATATGAGCATGAGACACCCCTTCAGGGGTCCCCAACCTACCAGCACTGACTGGAGTAATCAGGCTTAAGCCCAGCTCTCTGCAGACACAGCCCGTCCCATGTGCACAGACATAGTTTGAGAATGTACAGAGTGAACATGAACAGGAGAAGGCTCCCAGATCCTTGGGACTTGGGCCCTTCAGAAAGCCACACTGGGAAGGGCTTAGCACTGCTTTACAGCATCTGCGAGCAGGCTGTAGCAACCAATTCAGATGTCATTCAAACTACTGATGCAGCACCAAGGGAACAACCCTATGTGAGTGTTGGACATGAGCCTCTCAGTCCCTCCTGGCTCCTTCACCCACGCTGACCCGCTTTACAGGCAAACTGCCCATGGCAAGAACAAGCAGCCTGCTCCAGGGCTGATTCCCACTGCATCTCCCATCCTTATATAAAATGGGAGATAGATGGTTTCCCTGTTGTGCACAGTGCAATGCCAACCGCACTGAACAGGCTTCGTCTAAAACACAACCCACTGCCTTTCCAAGCCAAGGGGGAGACATCCTCCCAGTCTGCAAAGAGTAACTTCAGAAGCCGTCAAAGCCAAGCTCTTGGGTTCTGTTTTCCTTGACGCAGCAAAGACAGAGAAAGCACCACAGCTCCCTGACAGCTGCTTTTCCTGCCAGCTCCTTCAGCAGGATCAGGCTGCTTACAGCCCTCTTCCATCTCTGCAGTGAAGTCTAACCAAGTCACACCAGACAAGAATATGCCAGGAACATTTCCAAAGGACAGCAGACATTGCTGAAAGTCACTGTTGAACACATTTCCTATTGGAAAGGTTAAATCTTGAGGATCATTGCCCTACACACTCATGCCAAAAGAAGAGATTGGTTTTAAGGTCAAACAAAAGAAGCAAATTCACCCAAACAACCGTGTCCCAGCCTGTGACGCCATGACTTCTGAACCCACCAGAGCAGCGCAGCGCTCCAGACGCTGCCTGTCCCATCGCTCTCCTTTCCCGCAGTAAATGAACCCAGGAAAAGCAGAGGGCAAAGGTCCTTCTGAGGAGGAACAACCCCATACCTCGTGGAGTCGATGGAAAAACCCAGTCAGGAGTATGTCCAAAGGCAGGAGAGCTCACAGTGAGAGGGCTCTGGGGAAGCATCTACACAAGTTTTCTTTGCACGCGTGCTCTGCCCTAGACACCCACCATCGCTCACCTTGGAAGCATGACACTCAGTTACCTGCCCAGCAGGTGACAGACCAGGCGGATGGTGCAAGAAGCCCCAAAGCAGGGCAGAGCTGACAGCATCACACTGCACACCTCCGAGACACAGGAACCTGGGCTGGAGGCACACAAGAGCCGGGATGCTGTGGTGGAGCTGCTGCTGCCAATGTCCTCCTACACCAGCCACCCACTACTCCAGCACCACCGGCAACAGGAGGTCCAGACCTGGGAGGTAAAGCCAAGAACCACAGCAAGAGAAAGGCAGATGCAGAGACAGGAGAGATAAGGGCTCTTCACCTCCCACACAGCCATGGAACCGCGGCCAGAGTGTGCCTTTTTGACTTGCAGTTCCTCATGCTGACAGAAAATTCAAACCTGAATTTTACTCCTGACTTGCAGATCCTGAGGAGGAGAAGGAAATGAATAAAAAAAAGCCAGGCCATCTGCTCAAGGTCCCTGCAGCAGAGGAGAGGGCTGCACACGGTGATTCTCCAGACATAGCCATGGTATGACTTTCAGGTTGACTTGGCTGTTGGATTTCTTTAGTGCAATTTTGGATCCAGATGTTTTACAACACACGCTATCAAGCATGTACATGCGAGGAAACTAACTCTGATTTGAATATCCCTGAGAGCACATTGCTCTTATTAAACACACTCTGCAGAGCTATTGCTCCATGCGGCATTAGACAGTACAAGACGTTCTGGTAGACTACAAAAATTGGCCCATAAAAAATAAACACTTCTGCCTCACCAGGGGCATCTGGAAATGACCCAGAGAGCTTGTCTATTTTCATTGGTAGCATTTTTGTACAACAGAAGAAAGAATTTGATTGTGAATTTAGAGCAAATGTTCCTCAAATGCTTACAAGGAATCCTTCTTGAAAACATCAGCAAGCACACCAGCCACCCAGCTCCCCACGGGGAGAGCTGAAGACCACAATGCGGTCCCGTTTCACACAGGCTTTCCCCCACAAACTCTCCTTCCTGCTGCCTCTCAATAAATCACATCCTTGAGGAAAAAAAACTTGTCTCAAACACAGAACCCACCTGCTCCCACAAGCATCCAACCCCACCAAGGCACACGTGGCAGGGGAAGATGGGCCAAAGAGTGTGCAGGCAGCCCTTTACCATGATGCTCCTTTGATAGCAAACCGTGGTTCTGAAAGGAAAACCCACTCACACCATTTAAAGTTGATACATTGCTACCTTTGCACTCCCCATGGCTATAAACTTCTGCCCTGGCATCTGGACGCAGCATCGGTTCAAATCCAAGAAGCAGATTCCTCCTTGGCATTTAGGGATGTAAACGTGAAACCTCCCTTTTTGTGCTGGACTGACTCTGGTCATTTCTGGACCTTCAGCACATCTGCAGTGGTGTCCTCCCACGTCGCTGCAGACAGTGGCATGTCCTGCCATGCTGCTGTCGTAAGACACCAGTGAGTTGGGAAGCAGGAGGTCCCCAAGAGCTCGACTCACCCCCTCACTGCTGCAGAAGTGAACCAGGAGCACTCACATCCCTCAGTGATGGGGTCCTGGATGAGCAGACAGGGATAAACAACAAAGAGACAGCATCGTCTTCAACAGCCTCTTGTCCAGAGACATGTTGCTGGTGACTGGTTTCTCAGGGCTCTCCAAATTCCTGCTCCAAGTCTGGGGGAGTGGAAACAGGAATGGTGGAGTCCCTCATCCCAGATCCTACCCAGAGACTGCTCTGTTGGCTGCCTGGATCCTTCCTTCTCAGCAAAACACTCCAAAAATGAACAAAAACAAACTCTAGCATCGTGACGCTTTTCATGAGGCAGACTCCAGGGTCTCCAGCCAGGCCCAACTGCAGACACTACAGAAGTGTATTTATTTTAAAGTGACTATTTGAGCTGGAGTTTGCAAGAGGAATGATCCTGTTTTTAAAGTGCTTGTGGTTATTGTAAAAACTGATTTTAGCAACAGTCACATTTCAGGCTCTCTTTAGAGAAACCATCTGCTGATCTCACAAACGTGGCGCAAGCATCTCTGCAAGGACTGTGCACTGGAGACACAGCACCCAGAGAAGGGCCATTACTCAAGCTGCACAATTAGGAAATATCAGTGAGACAAACTGACCCGGTGTGTCCCTGTTGCACAATGCCATTCCATGCTTTTCCCCAGCCCTAGAAGGTCTCCCTCCTCCAGTCGCTATCCCATTTTCTGCCTTTGTCCAGAGCATCTATTTTCCCATGTTTCCTGCCAGCCCCAGTCCCACCTGACTGCCCAGTTGTGACTTAGGGATGAGCTCCCCACTCTGTGTCTGCTCCCCAAAGCAGCTTTTAGAGGAAAAGCCTGCTCGGGTGCAGCTTGCCCCAGGCTAGCACGCAGGGAGTCACTGGCTGGGGATGGCCAGCATCCAGCCCTGCCTCCCCGGGGAGCCATGTGGGAAGGAGCCTTGTCCATTGTGAAGGGACTCGGGTAATTACCAGCCACTGGAATCAAAGAAGTCTCTGCTGAGCGCATGCAAATTCCAACTTTTCGTTGGTTTGGCCACGTTTGCAGAGGGATGGCAAAGGCGTCTCGCAAAATGGGCACCTCCTCCCCCTTTTTCTTGCACTGAGCTTCACAGCAAGCTCCAGGAAAAGCTCCTCAGACTCCTTCAGCATGGCAAAACCAACGTTTTTCTCCAAGCCTGCTCTCCAAAATGGCAAGACCATTTTATACTCCCTTTTTTCCCCCTAAAATCAAACAGTTTGAGGCCAACATCCAGCATGGAAATTGAAAGCATGAATGGTTAAAACCCTGACAAAATTACAAGCAAAACTGAGAACAGGGTCTTCTCTCATGAACTGTTGGGCATATCTTAATAATAGCTGGTGCCACCAACCCCGCCTCCAGTAATCCCCATTCTCAGGCAAACTGCTTCCAGACACGCGCTCAGCAGCACAACAGTGCCCATCTCAACTTGCTCCTCGCCTCTGCCGACGCTGAAATTGAAGCAGACTGACAGCGGGATAATTTAGGAGAAAATTACATTTTCTATATAACTTTCATACGTGACTATATTTAGCAGATGGAGAAACAAAGTACATGTATTCAGTAAATATATATTTTTATAGCCATAAAATTATAAACACATATGTATGTTCCAAGGAGATCTGAAGTCTATTTTAAGATGCTCTTCACATGAGGATCATTAAAGCCTACAACATAGTTCCTTTGCCATATTATAATAAATATGGAAAGTGAATACACACTTCTCAACTCTTGTAGGTCACAAGAGACCTAAAGATGATCTCGTTTCTCTTCTGGTCGCCCTCCTTAGTGCTGTTTCAAAGGGAAATTGGTTTCATATGTGGGCTGACTGCACCTCGAAGCATCATTTTGCCTGCAAACCTAATTTAGTGAGCTGCTGAAATACTGTAACATAGGCAGGCATCAATTCCAGACCTCTGGAATCCGTAGGGTCAACGTCGAAAACGCATTCCTTGCCTGACAGACTGCTAGCCTTGCAAGAGCAGCAAAACTAGCATCTTTCCACCTCTTGTGTTCAGGAGGCACTAATCACACTTGTATCTCTCCAGTTATTGGAATCTCTGATCCAGGCTGATTAATTTCCACCCCGTGCCCATTTCAAGCCGTTCACAAGGTCTGGGACATGCCTTTAGGGAGGGATGCTGAGCTCCTCTTCCTGCTCCCTGCACAGCCAAAGCCAGGAAACAGGACAACTTTCTCCACCTTATTTCCTCAAGACTTCTGTCCCTGGGGAGTCGATGAGGTTTTAATCAGCACCTGGCACTGTATCTATCAGATATGCTAATAAGGTACCTTACCTTAACAAACACCCTCAAGAGCAGACTCATCTATCTTAATTGGTAAACGCTTCATTAATAATGCAGCTGAGGAGTCTCAGAGCTAGAAATATAAATAGCAAGTTCTGATGCAAGGGCTTTTTTTTGTTTTAGCAGTACAGATTCAGAAGGAAGGTCTCTTTGCTGTGCCCTGCTGCAGACAGAAGAGCCCTTTGCAGGCTGCACAAAAAGCCTCTTTTTTGTCTTTGAGGGGGTCTAAGTTCAGAGCACCCCTTCAGAAAGGAAAAAGGCGGGCACACTGGAAGGCATTCCGGGGCTGGGAGGCACCCAGGAGGACGGGAACCCATCAAGCTCCATCACAGAGGTCAACGTGACAATGCTACCAAGACAGTGGCTTCCAGCCCACTGATCAATGACAGGAAAAGCATTAAAACGCCTCTTCGGTTAAGTCACAAATTCCAGTCCTATGATTAACGCTGCTCTTAGCCAGTGAGCAAAGCAAAGGCTCAAACATCACGACCAGAAGGGACATCTGAAGAAAAAGATCTTGTGTTTCTGAGACCATATATTCTGCAATAAGATGACCCCAGGCCTACCGTGTTAATCTCCAGCTTTCCATTTTAAGGACTTAGCCAAAACAAAGCAAGGGAGTTTCTGAAACCCAGCTCTACTCATGAATTCCAGGGATGTTGAAATAGTAGGCTTGGGCTCTCCTTTTTCTTATAAATTCATCCTGCAGACAAAAAGCCAGACAATTAGGGATTTTAAGCATTCTCAGTCCAGCCAGAGACGTGATCTTGCTGATCTTAATCAAGTTTCTCAGAGCAATGGCCATTATTTGTACACAAGATCATTTTTATTGCCCTTTTTTTAAAGCTCTACTTATCAGTCCCAACAAAGTCTGAATGGGTCAGACTAGGGGTTTAAATCTAAATGAAAAAATTACTGGGGTTTCTGGAGTTTGGATATAACAGTTGTTGGTAAATATCTTCCTCCTAATGGTATTTGGAGGATTTAAATAAAAAGGAAGTGTTAGATCAAATCCCAGATAAACAGTTTTTGGCAAAAATTTAAATATTGCAAGCAAGGAGGTTTTGGCCACTTTTCTTGGGGAAAAACTGCCAAACCAGTTTTGTTCCAGATTCAACTACCATGTCCACATCTTAATTTCATCTAAGCTACCCTCCTCTGACCCCATCTCTGACAACTCACAAGTGTATTTCTGCTTTATTTATGGCATCTTTCTTCAGCAAATGGCTCTTCCAAACAGTCAGAAGCTTCTTTCAGAGGTTTTTAAAGTGATTCTAGCATCAGACTTGGAGAACAAGGCTGCTGTATAAGTCCAACTCACAAACTTTCAGTGTTACTTCAGGTCCTGTGCTTAAAGCTCCTTTGGAAACAACTCCTGGGCACACGTGGAAATTCCTGATCGGAACAAAAAGGCAGGCCAGAGATTATATTTCCAAGGGATCACAAACAGTCAAAAACCTGGAAACGCTGGGTTTTTCCCCCAAATCCTCTTCCAAATCCCATTTAGTGCTTGTGGGATAGCCACAAGAAACTTTTAACAGGGCATTTTCCAAAGGTAAGTTTGTTTTTGTACTCATTAAGAAGAGTAGCTCAGCAACATCTCCCGGGACAGCAGCAGCAAGATGGGATTTTGCAAAGGGGTCTGCATGGACATGGTGTCCTTGTATCCCTCCACTGATCGCAGGCAGAGGGGCTCGGTGTTTCCCACCCTGCCCAATGCCTCTGGCTGGAAGCGACTCATCCAAGACAAGCCCATCATTGTGCAGGATGCTCTGCAGCACCAGTCCGGCAGAACATTAAGGATGTTGGAAACTGATTTCTCCAGCCAGCCTGAACTCCTGCCTCCCACCCCACTGACTAACAAAGTAGCTAATAGGATCCTCTTGGAAATCCAAACAACCAGCATTAGTGACCTCAGAGCCCTGCCTGCTAACTGGTCATACTCCCTGCCTTTAATTTTCTTCATCTTCTGTAGCATCTTCCCTACCAAAGGTTCCTTTCCAATGATTTTCTTTTTGAGCCCCCACACCCCTGTTCTGCTGATTGCTTCCCACCTGCCGCCCCAGCTACACCCCAGTGTGCGGCTGTACAGCAGCATCACCTCAACCCACCGTGTCCTCTTCCTGATCCCCCCACTTCTGGGGAAGGGTTTGGGTCAGTCACTGCAACCCCACAGCAGTGTCTGTACCCGCGCAAGGTCCAGGACAAGGAGTTACAGCAAATGCTCCTCTGGCATGGGAAATTGCAATCAAGTTTATCCCAGGGCTGATTCTTAGCAGCCAACAATTTAAAACTAAAATTCACTGAGCTCCCTTGCTGCTCCCACACCTAGCTCAGCAAAAGCCTGTCTGTAAGAGACTAACATTTAGGCAACCAGTTCTGACTACAGTAAATCTCCTCTTTCCTCTTTTTTTTTTTTTTTTTTTTTTTAATCCATAACCACCAGCTTTAAAGCTTTAAATCAATATCCCCTCTTGCGATCTGCATTCAGTGAGGAATTATTCACATTGAGAGCTTTAAAAATTAAGCTAAACCCTGCAGTGCCCAGGCCAAACTTAAATCACAGCAAAGCTTTAAACACTGGATCAGGGACACAGCATGAGCCATGTCCCAGTCTTAGATGCAAACTAAATGTAGAAAACAAAGCTGCCGTCACTGTGTTAAAAGGAAAAACCATAAACGATCCATGCTGTGGCTTCTCCCAGGGACACAAGGGACAAGAGCCCTCCTTCCACGAAGAGAGGTCAGCCCATTCCAACCAAACTTCTTGCAAAGGAAAGAAACTAATTGTCCCTGTAAAGGAAAGAGACTTATTGTCACTGTTTGAGGGAGAAAATGGCATCTGATCCATCTACCCATTTGTGATGCTGGCCAGAGGCAGCTTTTTCAGAGGGATGATGTGGGGGCAAAGAGGGCAGTGCCCCGTGCTCCCTCTGAAGTGGTACCCACGCCCACGGGAACAGCAAGTCCTCAGCATCGCTCACCCACTGCTGCTCACCACCAGCAGCAGCCGGCCCCAGGACGGGCAGACAGTGCCACATGCTGAGCTGAAAGTCCACAACATCTCTGGAGGTGCCAATTTTAAAGAGCAATTGAAGAGGAGGTGGGGAAAGAAAAACCCATAACCTAAACCAGCTCCCGTCTATGCCCTAGAGAAGCACAAAGGCAGGAAAGGATGGATGAAAGAGCAAGGACTCTTGATCTCCCTGGTAAGAGGAATTCCCACCTTTAACTTGAGATGGGGTCCTAACCTGCTCAATGACAGGACCAAGTATTACAGGGAAGACCTCTCCCCCATCTCTCCTCCCACCACTGGGACATGGGGCTGCGTGCACCTGCCTCCATACAAAGACAGCTCAATCCCACCCCATCACTCACCCAATGTTGTGATGGTAGCAGAGGCAGTGGGTTGGGTATAACCAGCCTAAGAAACATCGCCTGGATTTCCACCACCCCCATAGTGGTGTCTAGGCGAACAGTGAAATATTTCCCTCTTCCCTGCTCGAGGGATGGCATGAAGTAGCTCATCTGGACTGTGCAGAGAGCATTCCCGATCCCACAGCCACTGCCCAACCCAACATAAGACCCACCGAAGAGTGGCAAGGGCTAAGGAGGTAGAACAAGGCTAAGAAATGAGTACAAAGCAATGAAAATCAGGAGGCTCTCTTGGGCCCAAGCATCCTCATTGTCCTGCCGCACCTTGGCCTCTTACAGGTATGAACTGCACAGGGAACCTCTAGGAGTGAAACCTCCCCAGCACAGGTTATACCTCATGTTCAACCCTGCAGATGCCCACACACAGCCACTTCTCTGGCTCCCAGTCATGGGGGTGACTGCCCAGGCCTTAATATTTGTAAAGTCCTTAGGAAATCCTTCGAATGGAAGAACAGAGTATTATTATGAAATAATAGCTTTTTATTCTGCTCCATCTAAAAGCAGCGGTTCTTTGTTCAGCCCTGTACTGTCTAAGCCAAGGGTTAAAACTTGACTGGCTGGGATGTAAGAAGGCCATCCCCCTTGGTGGGGGAGAGGCAGACTTCTGAGGATCTGAAGAACAAGATGTCTTTCTAACCTGTTCAGACTCCAATAAGCAGCTTTACATCTAACAATAGGGGGCTGAAAACCCAAATGCCCCAAAGCCTGGAGGCAATCAAGACTGTTTAAGCATCCACAACTGACATTTCTAACACCACCTGAAATGTGTATTTTCCTTTCCGTTTCAAAGCCTTATTTTCCAATCAGATTATGTGCAGGATAAATACCCTTATACAGTGACAGCAGGCACTGCACAAGAAAATTGGGGATAATGGTAAATGCAAAGATTTACAGATACTTATCTCAGCATCTGCAAGAAGTATTAGCTTTGAATGTGGTGTTCAAACACAATGTCAATCACCAGAACTCAGAGAAACTGCAAACTTGCTTAGCTGAACTCAGCCCTAAAATAAATTAAATAAAATTAAATAAATAAATCAGAACTAGTTTTTTTAGAGACCATCTCTTGAATAGGAAGTAGCAGCCACATGCACAAAATGCCAGGCTGACCAAGCGTAAGAACAGGTGAGCAACCAAGGGTAACGACCTGGCACACCGGGAGAGCTCTCATCTGGGGCCAGGGACACCCAACTGCGAGGGACCCCACAATCGGGCAGGCGACTGGAGCACCACCTGCAGATACAGCAGGCACAGACACACCATGGCTGCCACGGAGTACGTCAGTGCTGGTCAGCCGGGCTGGAGGAATAGCCACGCAAGCACCCCAAGCTCACGGCTGTCACAAAGCAGCACCCACATACTCAAAACATCACACTGCAAGCCCCTACCTCGGGCACCATGAAGCCTCCGTGGTTCCTGCTGTCACCATTCCCTCCGTATCTCCCACCCAGGAAGGGGACCCCAAGCTCAGGCAGCTGTGAACAATCCCTGACCAACACCGCCCAGGACAATGCACCTACACACAAATTTGACTGCCAGTAGCTGTTAAATGCACATACAGGTTCTACACATTCCCACATAAATAATCCATGTAGCAAGAAGGGCCCTGAAACATATTAGGCCTGACACCGACCTAGGAGGAAAGAATGTGCAACCAGATCCTTAAACTTTAATGAATCACCTCGAAAAAGAATACAACGGTCACCAGCTTAAAAATAACACTATCATTAGCAATTTCAATGGAGAGGAGAGATAAAGCAGGTGAGTGCCTCTTCAACAGTCAAGATCTCCTTACCTCTCAATGTCCAACACATCCTGGTATCTCTGAAGATGCAGCTGAACCTCCTTCGGCTGGCCAGCCATGTCTTGAAAGCACAGGATCCACTCTCCAATTGTCAGCTCCTTCCTTTGCACTTGCTCTGAGCACTGAACATCTTTCACACCCCCAAAGTTAGCCAGGCACACAACCGATCCTCCCGATAAACAGCCCGACATCTAACAACAAGTCTTGGGCTACAGCCATAGATCATCAACAGAAAAAGTGAAGCTGTGATCTGAAATCTTATCTGGTTGCTGCAGAAATGCGGCGGCGAAGGTCAACTTTCCATCATTCAGCAAAGAGATTCAGCGCCAGCACATAAAGAAACACTAAAAAATATCACTGTTGAGTTAAGACAACTTTGGGGTTTCTGCTTTGCAGCCAAATATCACTCAGCGGCCATTAAACAGATTTTTTAGCCATCAGTGGAACATTAGAATTTCCATGAATTTGAAGTTTATTATTTCCACGATACAGTTTATACTTTTTTCAGGATTTATACTCCTTGGCTTCACTCTTTCAACTATAAATAAAACCATTTGCTAAGTTGGCTGATACACCGCAGCCCATGACTGGCACATTTATGCAAGTTGGCTGAAAAACAAGATGGTTCAAGGAATCGCCAGAAACACTAAATCCAGTTATTTCAGATCCATTTTGAAACATCTAATAAATCTGCAGGGATCACTTGATACACAGAACTGGCTAATCTCAAGTAGCTATGCTTCTACACAGCAGCTCCAATGTTTATGGAGTGGCTGATGTGCATTTTACAGCTTTCAATCTTAAGTCTTTCACAGTCCATCACAAAATATTCATGTATTTGAACAGTCTTCAGAAAAGAAACTGGGAGAAAGCTATGGCAAAAGACATCCAGCAGAATAGTCGTATAGGATTCCCTGTGCCTTCCCACAAGCTGGAAACAGAAAGGAGACCCATATCCATGGCTTCCCATCTTGGTGGGATGGGACACACAGAGTTTTTTGCACCCTAGGCATCCCAAGCAAGAGGAAATCCCATGTAGCACTCAAGAGACTAGTCTCCACTACCCCAGACCTCCTGGAAGACACTTTCATTGATAGAGAAGATACAGGAGTTTCTTAAGAGAGAGCATAACGTTCCCTTTTGTCAGCTTTACACCTACAATGAATCTATTTCACAGAGCTGTGTTGCCCCTGGAGCTTGTTCACACTCTTTTGTACACTCAAGTCATGTTCTCATTATGTGTTATGGCAGCAGTGAGTGGTAAGAAGTGTTAGGAGGGGAAAAGCATCAAGTGGATCAGAGTGCTGCAGCTTTGATCTTGCCTGAAATCAATGTATATGCAGGCTCATCACAAGCAAAAAGCAGACCTGGAAGCTGCTCTGGCCCACCAACAAGCTCTAGCAAGATGGTGAACCTGCACAGCTACTCCCCTAGTCAAAAGGGGTTGGAGAGCTTTAAGCCTCGTGAGACTGGGCCAATGGCAAACACTGCACTGGGCTAAATTTGTGCAGCTTTTGGGGTAAACAGAAAGTCTGAAATCCGCCCAACTCTCAGAGCTCCCTGGTTAGCAAGAGGCAAGAAATGAAAGACCTGATCACAGGAGGAAAAAAATAAAGATATCCAACTCAATGTTTTTATCATAGCACTTGTAATCTGTGCCCTGGGAACAACTCGGAAACAAAAAGTATCTCTAGCCTCAGGATACGTCAACAGATCTTACCCTAGCACACAAGGGACTGACGGCAGCTTTGCTTCTGCAGTAAGACGAGCATGCCAAAGGAGAAGGCACGAAAGTCATCTCACCAGGAGAGGGCTGTGCAGGAAATGTGAACCTAGAGGCAAGGGCTGAATATTCAACAGGAGCTTTTGCATGCTTACTTTGTCAGTAAAACAAAAACCTTGCAAAGCTGCTCAGACAGGTGATGATCTGCAGTGCAAAAGCAAGGCAGGCCCTCCAGGAACAAACCCAAGGTGTGTGATGCCCCCAGCCATGGGAGAACAACTTGAGCCCTGGGGAAACTGCAAAACTTTGAGCCTTATTAGTCCAAGAGACATGTGACAGAATAAATCAGAGCACTACTAGATGAGAGCCATGGTCCATGGCTTCCCTCCCTGCTCCAGGAGGTCACGCGTCGAGGCAGGAGTTGACTTTCTCTTAGCCACCAAAGCCACACTTCTGAGTTTTGGTTTGGGGCGCCCTGACCTCCAAGACCGACAGCTTGGGTACACTCCCCAGTAGCCGCACATTGGGTTTGCCTTATCTGAAAGCATCATTATTGCTTGGAAGTCCCTCCTCTCCCTTTGTATCTCCCAAATAGCAGCAACAGACAGCTGCCAGCAGCCATATTTCATCCATGGAAATGCCAGCCATTTTGGAGTGTACAACACTTGATAAACATGAAAAACAGTGGGATGTTTTTATTGCTCTGCCCTATCTGGTTAACAGGTGGCGAGGTTATAGTGCCCAACAGTACGCTGCCATGTAATTCACCTCCCTGCTGCCCCCAATCCTTACAGGAGAATGCTGCTGACCACCACTGCAGCATGCAGCACCCAAGGCACAAACCAACGCTAGATACTTCTCTGCCTCTGCTCCTGCCGCTGGGAGCCAAAAAGCAATCATTCCCTGATCCTCCCTGGTGTAACAGCTCAGAAATTGCTGAGTTCAACCTTACTTATCACTGGATGTAGTGCAGTTCTGTTTTCTAATCCCCTACATCTGCATTTTGTACAGTCCTTTTCTAAGGCTCTTCAGATTTGCTTTACAGTTTATCACCCTGCTCAAGCAATATGACGCATCTTTAAACTTTCCACTCAAAAGAAGCGCTGAGGAATGAAACCATTCAAAACCCAAGAAGCTGCCTTGAAAAATGGTTCCCACAGAAAATGGCCAGCAGGAGTTTTTTAAAGTCATAAACTTAATGAGACAAGGGATTATCTTTTCTGTTGGAAAGATTCTTTGTGCCTGGTATCAAAACAAAATATTGAATCATTTGAGAACTTTTCTTCTGAGCTTTGCTCAAAAACTAGGACAATGACAAACAAGTGCTGAGCTCAGATTAAGAAAAAACCCAACCAACCAACCAAGCAACCAGAAAACCCAAACATTTCTGGCTCCTTACATGAAGACTGAGAAAGTCTTCCCAGAACGGACCTAATGAACATCCCCTTCTTCTCTACCCCAACTCAAGAAGTCCTTGTACGTCTCCAATTTAGACAAACCTAAAGCAATCTAGATTCTACAGGTCTAAGCTGAAGTTTCCTTACCAACATATCTCAGCAGTCAGAAAAGGTTTATCATGGTCCCTAGAAACATAAATACACTTCAGAAGTTTTAAAGTCCCTGGGTCCAAATGAGAAGAAAAACAGTCCGTTATTTGTGGTGGAAAAGTCCAAGAGGAGCCAGGCAACACACACATGCCAAAGAGCACAAGATCTAAGAGCAGAGATGCTGCTGCTGCCTGGCTGCCTACGGGATTGACCTTGACATCCTTCCCCCTTCCAAGAACCTCAGCTTCACACCCACCCGCAGGACCTGGGGACCCCCATCACACAGGAGAGAGCATTGGCTCCAGTTCATCTGGGCTTTGGGGTCTGCAGGGCCTGGCCAGCACACATGCATCAATCTAAGCAACAAGGAAAACAATAGACAGGGAACCATTTCATCCCATGTCTTAAAGCCATCAGCTCGCTCTTCCTCTCTGCCCTCAACACCCCAGGGAGCCTCTGATCTTAACCAGCTCCCTCAGCACAACCCCCAGTGCCTCACAGTTCAACTGGGGGGCTCTCCGTGGGGGTTGGGGCTGTGTTTCAAAGACAAAACACTGCCGGAACAGGAAAACCTTGGATAAAAAACAGACTGCTCTACATCAGGCCTGCAGGAAGCCGAGGATGCCTCCAAACGCTCAATGGGACAGGGTCCCCCAGCAAGGGTGCTAAGCTAGGAACCACATGGCCCGACAACCCCAAAGAGCACATGCTGCCTCCCACAGCAGAGCCGGGAAGTATTATTTCTATACAAGGCTGTGTTGAATCAGTGCAGCCAGAAATAGTGTTGTGGCTCCAATGAGGAGTGTACACATGGACTCTCCTCGTGGTGGAGATGACCTGACCAGCCCTGCCCTTAGCAGCACTAGGCTGAAGAACCGTCACTGCACTGCTGGAGCAGTATCTCCAATGGGAAGGTTTAGGCAGGACAGACTGAAGAAGGGAAAGTCAAGTTTTACTTGGCCCAGCAGCAGGCAGAGGGACTTGAGATGATGTCCCAGCCCAACACACAACCACTGCTGGGAGCAGACACCTATGCTTTGCTCTACCAGAGCTGGTCTTGTAGAGTCAGCGCTACCACAACAAACCCCTGCAGCCTCAGCTGAGGCCTGGGAAAATGTTGGGAATATCTGTCAGCCCTTTGAGCTCGTTTTATCATCTGGAGAACGCAGGACCCTCCACAGCGCAGGCAGATGCTATAGTCAGTCTGATTCCAGAAGGAAACTTGTGCATGTGCAACCACTTTTCTGCACTCTGCCCCAGTGATGTTCCCCTATTCAGCAAAAAATCCCCCAAACATTTCCTTTAATTAGGTTAAGTTAGCTGCTTTTACTGTAAGGTTCAAGCTAGATCCTGACTACCTGTGTAACCCCTGCACTGACTGGGCTGGCTGCCTCCTATTTTATTTCATCTTTTTTAGATATAAAGAGAAAAAAACAAAAGATAAGTTCTAAAAGGAAAAAATGTGTTTGGTTCTCACCCTGTGATTTCTTGCTCTCACCTGGGTTTGGCACACAGATGCACAGCACTGCTGACACCTGCGCTGATGGAGAACCTGCTCACACCAGCAGCAGAAAAATGGTCCCAAGGCCCCCAGCCATGGCACCTCCTTCCCTGGGTGACCCCAGCGCAGCACTGCAATTTATTACAGACGGCTTCATCAGTGATAACCAAACACGACACCCAGTCACCCCGATTTCATTTGCAGTCCAGCTGTCCTGGAGAAAGGACGAGCCATCCCACCGCTGGGTTAAGACGCAATCAAATATTTAAATGAACGTTTCTTCTTTAGGTCAGCTTCGCCTTCCTCCTGCCAGCAGCTACCAAGTGGCAGTGCGATCCCCTTGCATTACCGTGACAACCCGAGGATGGGTTACAGCCATCGCCAGGATGCTGAATGGCGGCATTTGGGTACTTGACATGCTACAATAGGATACGTTTGCCTTTTTTCCGAAACGAGAGGCTGACATTGTGAAGCAGTTAAAGCCAGACATCCAAGTGAGGCCATCACCACACACGGGCTCAAAAGGCTTTGTCTGCCCTTCTAAGAGAAATTTCATAATATGCGAGGGTGAGCAGTCAGCAAAAGGCTTGGATCTCTCGACTTATAATCATCCCCGGCTTCCTCACAACGGCCCTGAATACATCTTTGATTGGTTATGTATGAGAGGAACCGTCCCCAGCGTGGTGCCAGACATGTGCAACGCAGACCTGGGTTGGACTCTTGAGCAGGAAGAAGAATTAAATTCAGCAGCCACGCTTGAAGGCAAAAAAAAAAAAAAAAAAAAAAAATTAAAAATGTGGCAATTATTTCATCCCAAATGGTTTTGAGCTATTACTGGTTCAGTGAGGGCTTGCCTGGAAATTAAAGGCTAGAGCACTTGCAGTCCCCCGCCCCTGCAGACGAGGCGAAGAGCCAATTCCCATGCTACGGCTCTCATCCCCCAGAAGGGCATTTCCACCCAGTTCTCTGCTTGCTGCCCCAAAGGTGAGGGCCACCCTGCCCGGGGCGGGGGAGCCCACCCCGGGAGCGCCCAGTCGCCCCCGTCCCGACCCTCCCAGGGGCGAGGAGGGAAGGGGGGCATGGATCCGGTGCTCATCCACCATGCAAGTGGCTTTCCTGTTGTTCTAGGCGAACAAAAGCCGAGCTGCACAGTGGGCCCCGAGAAGGGTGCCTTCCCTTTAATGAACGTGATTTCAATCCCAGTGAATATTCATAAAATTACCCCGGCTCTAATTTGTATAAAATGACAGCCTGCAAACCAGGGATGATTGAAGAGGACCAAAATCACTTTGTTTGATTACAATCTCCCCTCCCTCCTCCCCCCCCCTCCCCACCTTCATTATCTTTTATGTCTATTTAAACTCTGGACACTGCATATTCATCTCAATTCTCCCTCCATCTCTCCTTCTGTTTGTGGGCTGCTGCTGCTTTTATTCCCCCCCCCCCCCCCCCATCTCTCGTCCTTTCATTGTAATTTTCTTCTTGCTTCTGTTGTGCATTCAGGGATTTGAGGAGGTTTTCTGGGGGGTGGGGGTGGACTTCATTTTATACAAAAAAAAAAAAAATAGTGTGTTGTCTGGATAGAAAATTACATTTGCATGCTCGAGGGGCCTGAGGGCTTCTCCGTGGGCTTGGCAGAGATCCTACCTCGGAGGAGGGGGGGTTGGGGGGGGGGAAGGGAAGATGCTGATTTGATTTCCTCCTCTTCCCACCCCTTCCCCCTTTCCTTTCCATATTATAAATGTCTGCCTGATTTTTCTTTTCTTTTTCTGCATGTGCAAACCACTTGAAGAACAATGGCACAGATTAGAGGCCTTCCTTAGGGCTGTTTATGAATGCAGTTGTGGAGTTCAGCAAAGCAGAAACATTACATACAGTAATTGGACATTTAATTACTAATGAAGCTAGCAACTGAGTATTTTTTTTTTTTTCCAAGGGTCTGAAGCAATGTGACAGACTCTCCAACTGCAGGTTTAATTATGGTTGGAGATGGGCTTAATACTCCATCTTACACTCTATTACCCTCTTGAAAGCCCTTCTGCCTTTTATTTGTAATTTTTATGCTCCTGCCCCCTCCAAGGAGGGAAACAACCTGACACTTGGGCCACCGGACAGGATGATGTTTCTGCTGCTGCTCTCAATTGCTGTGAAGCTGAAGCCAGCCTTGGACAGGTTCCATACAGAGCCAGCTCTCCTAGAAGCGTGTAAGAAAGAGACCTGCTTTGGTGACCAAGAACATCCAGAACCAATCCCTCCTTGCATGATCATGTCCCAGTTTTGGCCCAGCCTAGTTTTTGAAATCTCAGCGGGTTTCAGTCCCTCTTTTTAAGAAGTCAAATACTCAGATCATTTATCCCCACTTGGGAGAGATTTCTTTTCCTCCTAGTATTTAGCTTAAGTTTTCTTTTCCTTCCTTCCCTTCACCAGGTCACCACCTTCTCCAAAGTCCATAGGGCAACTGGAAATAAAGGCCTTTGTGGAAGTCCCCACACCACTGAGGAGCCAGAGTAGGCTCCAGGCAATGTGAAAGTAGTTTTGTCCCCAGGAAGTTTTGCTCTCCTAGGTTTACAATCAGGCATCTGTGCAACACTGGGCTGGTTTCAGGAGAGAGAGGTGAGCAGCTCATGGGTCTGGGGGGGAAATTAGGCTATGTCCTACCACTGGCAGCACACTTCAGAGGTCCCCAAAAGGACAAGCCAGTCTGAAATAGATTACAGCTTTCGCCTCTATCTTGCCTCTGACAGAGGTTGACAACGTCAAGGAAGACACAGCCAGAGCTTCTCCCCTGCTTCTGGCAAGAAGCAGCTTCAGGACTTCCTGAGCTGGAAGCTGCCTCTGGACCATCTGGTTTAATACCACTGAAATGGAGCTGGAATTGGGCTAGTTTGGAGCTTTTTGATCTCATTCTGCATCACTGAGTTTCATTCATTGCTGCTCCACTTTCCTTCTTCAGGTGAAAGGAGACTAAGGGCCAGGCAATCCCACCTCCTCATGCAGAGTGCTAAGCTCCAGGGAGCAGAACCTCCAGCTTCTGTTGATCAGAAAACCTTCTAATTGATTACAGATGAATGCCGTGCAGCGAAACTGTTGGGTTTTAAGAGCACAGAGAGCACTTTTGTAAAATGTCATATGCATATTGCAATTTTTCTTTCCTGGTTTTAATGACAAAGTGCAAATTTGGGGGGAGAAAAGGCAGGAGAAGACAGAGTAACAGATGTGAGGAGATGAAAAACGTTCCCAGAGAATAAGTCACCCGTTTCTTCCTACAGATTTCCCAGCACATCCCCCTACCTCTGTAAGACTGTATGTACTCAAGGTCTGTTCATGCTAATGCTCCCGTGTTACAGAGTGTATGACCAACACCCAAACAGAGGTCATAGATTAAACTGGCCTGCACAGTCTTAACACAGCAGGGCCATCTCCTCTGGTTTCAGGGTGCCAAGCCAGCAGGAAGGACTCATGTCTATGGGAATGTTGTGTCAATTTAGCTAAATCCACTGCAAAATGGAGAAATCTGTTTCTCACTCATGTGGCTGATGGTGGAATTCATGTCCTACCCACTGAGGGTCTAAGCCAGTGGACAAGGCTACTCTACCACCAACTGCAAGAAAATCAACGATGTACCCCAAAGGACTGGGTTAACATCACCTCCAGGCATCACCAGTCTCTCCAGTGACTATTACATATTTTCAAGGACAATACTGAAAGAGACACATCACTTTCAGACAGTAGGAAAAAGGAATCCCTCTCAAAGAGCATTTGCTTGGGTAATAGATGCAATTTCCTCTCAGGATTTACCTTCCAAATATGGGATTCAGCCAGGAGGTGTATCAAAAGTTCACTGGCACGGGTGAGCGGCCCCACTGTTCTGCCACCGACTTGGATCCTAGACAATTTGCCCCTGGCTGTTTTCAGAAGCAGATACCACGCTCCTTGCACCAGGAACAAGAGTCTGTACTGAGCCTCTTTCTGAACTTTACCCAGTTCCTCAGCTTTGACTGAATCCAAGACTTTTTGTTGCATGGACACTGGAGGGCAGAGGGTCTCAGAGGGCCCCCAGTCACCTTCCTTGCACACAGAAGCAGTCAAACAGGAACTATTTCCATGTCCCTTGAGATCATTTTCAGCCTGTCCTTCACACAAGAGATATAGCTGATGGACTCGGTCACTGCTTTACTAAGTCTTTGTAGATCCCTTTTCAAGTCAGGCTAAACAATGGGGGACATCCACAAAGTGGGGCAGTGCTGGACACAGGAAGACCCCTTTCAGAAAGGGCAAACAGCCCATACAAGCCTGCATGGAGAGGTGGCACCTCTGGCCAGATCCTGCTATTGGAAACTGGGTGCAGACAAGTAGAGAAATCTTCTGGCCTATGTTCTGCCCTCACCTTCTGCCAGGTACCTCAGCATGTGGCGGCCACCTCACATTTCAATGCAATGTCAAATTTCATCCAGGGCCATCTCCAGGAATACCTCAAGCACCAGCTCACCAGCAACAGCCCTTGTCCTTTGGGCCGACCATTGCTGGTTCAGTGCTACAGAAATGCTGGTGGCCAGACTCATCTGTTTTCCCACATGCCAGAAAAACACAACCCATTGACTCATCCCAGCATTTCCATCTGCTCAGAGACCCCGTGGCATCAAGAACATCTCCTCACAGTTACCTGGACCTAAACCTCCCATCACACCCATCTTCTATCAATGTCAGCTGTATTTCAAGGTATTTTGAAGAAATAGCAGTGAATGCAAAACACAACCTAAATACAGATTGTATGACAGAACGTAGACCTGATGAGAGCTGCCTTTGACCAGCACAGCTGCATGCGCCCCCCGCCATAAGAAATCATACTTTGCCCAAGTGACTTGCAACTGCTGCTGCCCATCTGAGAGCCCTGAAATGGGGCCTGCTTTACAGAAAAAGATGAACACCCTCCTGCTGAAGTCTGGGCCTCTTCAAGATGTCTCAAGTCAGATATTCAACATTTAATTGCTTCTGAAGACCAAAGAGCCACTCTCCATTCTCCTCCCATGTGTTTATCTTCTGCAAAAGTCAGCTGCTGAGTTTGCAGGAGAAAGATCAAATAACAACAAAAAGAAGTTTTAAGTTGCACACCCACTGCCATTAATCATATTTGCAACATCTTCCTTCCCTCACTGCCTTAAAAATGCTTATTTCCAGACCTTGGCCAGACTGCTCCCTACATACACAGATACAGTGCCCATCAGAGAAAAGGCTTCTATGGAGAAAACATGCCATCAGGTATGAGAAATTGTTACCCTACTCAACATATCCACTGATGCCAGGCAAAGGTGCCAGCTGAAAACCAGGAGGACGTGGAGGCTCAGTCCCGTCCAAAGTAGCTCTGAGGCTCGAAGGGAAAGGAGAATGAGAGCCTCCTCCAACTCTTGGGCCGTGGGAAGTGCCGGTGGTAGAAGGGAGCTGGCTCCTTCGGCAGTGCCGGTGCCCGTTTGGGGTCTGGGTGCTGGAGCCTGAGCTCACCCTGGAAGAACTTGCTGAGGTTTTAGGTCCAGAGAGACAAAGCAGCTGCATTTCAAGAGTTTCCCTCTTTGTGGGCCAACAGACCCTTCAAGACACTTCAAACAGGACACATCTGCCCAACAGTTGTCTTTTTTTCCAGCTGTCCCATGGTCCAAGAAATCCATCACCTTCCCACGCATTGTCAGATGCCATGCCCAGACAGGGAAGCCCCAAACACCCTCTGGACCCTGCTGGCAGGCCAGACTAGTGCATCAAAACCTGTTCAGACCAGAGCCGAGACCAGAAGGAAGCCCAATCTCCTCCAGCTTTCCCACCACACCCATACTGGCCTCCCAGTCCCCACTCACTCCCAAGCTGAAACTCATCTTTGCTCCCAGTTCATGGGGTTCACGGTGAGGGCCAAGGCTGGGGTGGCAGTGGTACCAGCCCAAGGCTCACACACAAGGGAGGAGAAAGGAAAAGGAGAGCTCAGAAACCCAAGCCAAGGAGATTCTGTCGCCAGCAAGGACAGAAATACCAAGCCAGCGCCACGGCATTGCTCAACACGAGCTGGATGGAGGCAGCAGGGCCCTGCCTGTTATTCACCACCGGGCCTGGAGCCAGGACAGGGGTAAACAACCCAGCAGGCCCCCCAGGATCCTGTCTCCTCATGGGCAGTGGCATTTGGCCCCCCGTCTCAAACCACTCCTGCTCCGAACCCCGGCAAAACCCAGTTGAAGACATCTGCCGCTCGCCGAGAGCCCACTGTCATGACGGAGAAGCACACCGCTCTCAAGCTGGACTCTCTTTCAATATCTCTAACTTGCTACAGCTGTTCACTTCAACTGCTAAAAGCCAGCGTAAGCTGATTTTGCAAAGAGCCCGTCTATGTAAACTGCGCCATTCCTCCAACATAAATAGTATGATCCTGGCTTATAATTTCAGCAACTTGATGTTTTCTTGGCCAAGAGCGAGCCCAAGGAACTGGAGATGGAAACAGCTTCAGAAACCCTGGCCAACCATACAACACAGTCTGAAAAGGTCCCAAAGGGGACACCGCTCACAGCCACATGGCCGAACTAGCACCCTTTCACTGCAGCTCACACCCACGCATCCCACGGCAGGCGAGCGCTCTGCACTGGCACACATGCTGCAACCCACAGTGTGCTCCTACGTGCCCAGGGCTATCAAGGGAGATGTACTGCAAAGCTGGCAGAGACACAAACCAAGTGCAAAAAACACTTAAGAGTCACAAATATCCCAAATCTAATTGTGCTCCAGGTAAAACCAGATCCTGAAGTCTGGATTTTTAGGACAAAATGTTCTCCTTCCTACTATAACACCTGGAAAAGACAGATGAGGAGAACACATTGGTGCGGAGGGTCCTACAGCCTCCACTGCCACCACCCTGGTGCCTCTTCGTTCTGTCTGAGTCCCAAGCTGCCAGGACAGCTTGGTCATTGCCAGTGGCGGTCCTGATCTCACCTGGATGAAGCACAAGGAGCCACACATTCCATTTACACAGATTCTGTATCACACACGGCATATCCTGAAGGACACAAGGACCTGAATACCCTCAAAACCAGCAGCAAGGCTCCACTATACTGCTCATACACTGTATGTAGTCTTTAAATCCATGTAGTATCCTACTAAAGCAATGCTTCTTCTTTGTTCCACGGTGCAGAAAGCATCCTCTGAGCTAGCTAGATTTCAAAGCTCTTCACTCCCCACTGCAGCCAGAGATAAATACATTAGGATGCAAAGAATTAATAACTTAAGACAACAATTCTGAGTTTAATAGAAAATGTTCCTCCCACCCCTCGCTCTGAAGAGGAGGATGGCTGTTAAACCTGTGCAAAACTTGCATTAATTCACCAACTGTTTCCATGGCAGAAACGGGTGATGCAGTGAAGTCAATGACTTCATTTCCTGAGGACATCAGATCTGGCTCTATACTAAAAATATGGATTTGTATTTTAGGTCTGCAAAGAGATGCTGGGTTTTAAGCTTCCACGAAAATCTCTGGGAAGGCACGTAACTGAGTAAGAACCAGGAGAGCAAACCCTTTGATGGACTTGCAGGTTAGTCTTTCACCCTGGCATCAGTACCTCGCATGATTTACTGCTTGCAGACATCAACACAGAAGTAGTTTGTCAGGAAAACCACCTCCTCGCTTCCTTCACTGCCCTTCAGAAAAATATGATGCCCATATTGGCTGCTCATGATTTGATACCAAAAGTAAGGAGATGTTAATGCAGCTCAGAGAGGAGATGGTCATATTTGCCACACATGCAAAATGACCATCAGCAAGAGGCTGAGAAGCCGACACAGATGTTAACACAATTGAGAAACTCACAGCTTTATTTCCATGGCAGTCAGCAGTGAGACGGGGTAGCCATTTTACACACCTGAGCTATCTTCAGCAGCCTGCTGACACTCGCTTCTCTCCTCTCCCAACTGTGCAATTTGTTTTCATAGTTAATCACAAAGAAAGATCAACATCAACCTGCAGAAATCAGGCAGTACCTTAGCTATTTTTGGTACAAAAAGCACAGGAGAGAAAGCGATCTCCTTTGATGGGTAGAGAAGATACCCAAAATAAGTGATCTTTTATGCTTCTCCATAATTTCTTTCCCTTTTGTTTTCATTTAACATCTTTGATTGTTTTAAAACAAGACCTACTCTCATGAATTCTCTCCTAATTAAATGTTCTAATTAAAATGCACCACAGTCCATAAATTCACTCTGGTTTTAAAAGCATGTTTTTAATCTGGAGGGCAAATAACTCTCATCTCAAAGTTGAAAGCAAAAAAACAAAACCAAACCACCATTCAACTAATTCAATAACCTTTAAAAAAGAAATCTACCCCAAGACCTAGTGGATAAATGGGAACGTTCACCCCCACTTAACATTGCCACGGTGACACTGGCAGGCGACATCACCTCTTCCCGAGTGTGTACATCAGATGGCATAATGGTAGGGTCTATCCTAATACAAATATTTACTCTGATTTCTACTTATGTAAATACCTGGAAGGCAAGGTGATGTTTACACATCACTATGATCGATTTAACCACTGTCTTACCTGCCCTGCCTAGCGCTTCACTAGCCCTGTACTGTAAATCTTCATACACCCATATAATTTGGGTAACTACTTCAAGATCGAGCAAAGGGTACAATAAAGCAAAATGCTGCTTCTGTAAACCTGTACTTTCAGAAACTTTCGCCCTGAGGTTAAAAGCATAGGCTCTGACAAGAAGAAAGCCTCTGCAGTCACCAAACACGAGCATGCCTTTTATTGGGATAAAATGTCCCACGTCCTTCCCAAGAAACTGGAAGGATGAGTTTAGCACTGTGTGTTTTCTCCACTGTTTGTTAAGCAGGACACCTTACACAACCCTGCTGTATGCTAGACCAATGCTAAGCGTCAAACATTCAAGCTTAAGATCAAATCTATTGTACGTATGAAATGCTCAAAAAGAAGAATTCTGAGAGATCCCACATCAAACTCTGGCCTCAGCCATACCTCCCAGTAACCCCACTAAACCAGCTTGTGACACAGAGCAGACTGGTGCCACCTCCTTCCTGCAAAAGAAGGTGGCCTCCAAGGTATAAAGGGTATTTCAAAGCAACAACTTCATTCAGGAGAAGACTCCACTCCTGCTGATGCTATGAGGACACGGTGCTGCCCGCCTTCATGCTGGCGCTGCCACCCACGGGCCAGCCCTGATGCTCCCACCCTGAAACAAGCCCCTGCGTGGCTTCGGTTATGTCAGGGGCCGTGGAGTGGCCAGAGATCAGCACCTCACCAAAAGGCATCGCCTGCAACAAGAAGTCTGTAAAAACACATTTCCCTCGCTTGCTGTTAGGGTACACTCTTTTGTTTGGTTTCCTGGAAAGAAAAAGGATCAAACAGGCCACCTTATGAGCTATGAGCAGACTTGTGATGACATCACAACAGTGCAAAATGGCATGGACCCGCTCCCCTACCCTCAAGTGGGATCCTTCCCTGTTTGCCAATATACCTCTACATATTTTACAGGAATTTAGGATCACATGTGGGCACAGCTTCTCCCTCCAGGGGTTTTTCATTCCAGCATCTAATTGGTTTGAAGGCTTATCCTCAGAGGGACCAAATCACTGGGAAAGAAGACATTAGCTGAGTATTATAACACACAATCTACATCTTTTCAGGAGAAGAGCACACTTTCTCATAGCCCAAAATAGCTCAAAAATATATTTTGTTTGGAAGGGTTTTAGAAAAAAAAAAAATATTTATCTGCAAGCAAGTCTTTTTTAATCCCAAAAAGTGTTTCTTTCCCCCACGCCCAGAACATTATGGTTACGTAACCTAAGCATTACCAAGGGCACTGATGGTGAGGTAGGTACTTGGTGGCAAACAAGCACTAGTAATTTCTGCTTCCCAATACAAAAGTTGCTGTGAATCTTGTACCAATTCAACGCTTCACCACAGCTTCATCAGCAGATGAAAATGGGTTTTTAGGGGAAAAAGCCCTTCTTTAATCACAGATCTTCAAGATGACAGCTACACTGCAAAACTGAAACACATTCATGAAGCCCCACAGGAAAGATCAATGGTTTTAGGTTTCAGGGAAGATTAGACTGTGTATTTTTAAAGTCCTGCAATATGAATTTGGTTTAGACAAAAAGAAGAAAGTGGGGGAGAAGTGTAATCTATAACACTTGTTCTTTCTGTGTTTGAAAGCCATTTATTATTTTGGAGACATTCCTGCAGCATAATTCCCAAGTGACCAAGAATGTGATTTTTACAGCAGAATTAACTTTTACAAACAGAAAGCCAAGCTCCTGGGATCTTGAGGAGAACTGGAACAACCTGACACTGCATGCTTGGAAAGGAGGAGCTGATATCTTCCACTTCATTCTCACTATGGGCTTTGCCACCAGCCTTGCCAAAGTGGCCACCATGATCCCCAAACTGACCTGTAAAGGTTCTCCACAAGCTGCCCTGGAGAACTCAGCTCCTTCCAACATGTAGCCCTGGGTCTCTGCTACAGATCTGGGGAGGCAACGTCCCGCTGGCACAGATCACTTCTAGTCATCACGGGGTGAAATCAATGCTAAGGAAAGCAAATGGCCATGGTTCTTCCACTCCCCGAGTGTCTTGAGATGCCAGGCAAGCAGGGACATCAAAACAGATCCTCTTGCAACACAGGGTCACAACTGCAAGAGGGAGGCTCAGCATGGAACCCGAAGACCAGCACCAAAAGGCAGAGAAAGAAAGAAAGAAAAACATTAAGAACCCATTACCAAACAGAATGACTTATTCAAAGAAATTCAGGAGGAGATCTTTTAAAAAGAGAGGAAGAGAAGCCTTAGGAAATGCAGCCAGGAAAGGCAGAGGAGGACAGTTCTCTGAAGACTGAGTGTTCCTCTCTTTCTCAAGCCTTCCGTGGGGCAGAGCACCTTCCCTCCACCTGCATGCTGTAGCAGCAAGAAAAGGAGCAGGGCTCTGCATGAGCCACTACTAGGCAGCTCACAGCCAGCTCTCACAGGGAAGCAAGATCCAGGATACCTCCCCGGCACAGCAAGGAACTCTCCTGATGGACAAAATGGAGAAGGGCCTCGTTTATTTTAGCTGCTGTGGAGTGTCTGGATGCCAAAGTTGTTTAGAGAAAGGATGTGTCTCAGCTAGCTAGCCTGCTACTCAGCAACAGTGAAACATCAGCTCTGCTTGGCTTCTTATTAGGTTTGCTGCCCAGGCATCATCTAATTGTCACTCCAGTTTACGAGCTGAAGATTTGTGTTAAGATTGCATGAATTCTTGGCAGCATGTCCAGGGCAGACAGGAGGCCCAGACCTAAAGAAAACTAATTCAATCACCATCCCAGTCTGAAGTGCCCTTCTTCTGCCCACTGGCAGCAGCAGATCTAGAGAAATGACAGACTGGCAAGGATAATTATGGGTCCAAGCAGATGATCCAACACTCAAAATCAAAAAAGCTTGCTCATTTTGAAATACATGTACTTGTTTAAAGTGCCAGCTAGATCTCACACTGATCTCCTTCCAAAGCAATAAAGGCTACTTGAGCATACTGTTCACCTGACCCTGGGGCCAACAGCACAGTGAATGGTGTTCCCTTCCTACAGCAAGCGGACTTCTTACCCTGCTACATCCTTACCACATTCCAAATCACTAACTCCTACTGAGAGATCACAAAACAGAGCCAAGATGGGTCCTTGAGCCCTCATGGGTCATTCAGATAGAAAAAGTCTTCCAAGATCAACCAGCTTGAGTCACCTCAGTTAGGATTCATCTTGTCCTACTCTGGACTCAAGTAACAAAACCCTCTGTCCTAACTGCTCATCCACCCTCCCTCTCCAGTTAGAGCACCCCGAAAGTGCCCATCTCCTTCCTCAGCAAAGAGAACCAAGGCAGAGACAGTCTCCAGCCGGGTCTCACGTGGGACACACCATGAACCCACCATGGACATCCCCATGCACCTCCCACTCATTCTCATCACACTGCCAACCTGCTCCAAACTGGGACATTGTGAGGCTCTACCACCTCACAGCCACCACACAAACCAGCAAGATGGCACGATGGGCAGCTCCTTCCCCTCAGAAAACACGCTGAACTGTTGCATGGGGAAAGGTTGCAACCAAGAGAAACGTCTGCTTTCCCTGCATTTGGAAACAGCAAAGCCATCAGAGTTCAAATTTAGAAATCAAGCAAATCAGACTACTGGCGTATCTGGTTTTGATCAAATTAGACTTTAAAAAAAAAAAAAAAAAACAAACCAAACCAAACCTGTGACTGCACAGTGCCCTAGCACCCCCACTTCATCCCAAACTTAGAAGGCGTTTTTCTACGTTACAAATTCCAAAGGCGGCTAATTAGCCAAGACTCAGCAAACTCAGGTTAAAAAAAGAAGCCGCTCCAACTCTGTCAGGGAGGCAGATGGCAACGGCGCGTTTCAGACACTGCAGGCTGCATCAGCAGTTTCTCCAGCCGATGGTGTCTGAACAGGGGAGGACTGCAGATCGGAGGCAGCGCAGTGGTCTGTCTGCCAACAGGCCACAAACAGGTGACTCATCGCCGTGAAGAATTCCTCCCCAGCTCATGCCACACTGCCTGGAAAGGCATCCGACTGATTTATTAACTTGCCAGAAGTTTTCACTTGCCATGGGTTGACCCTTATACTGTGGTCCCAGCCTCACACAGAGACACAAGTGCATTACAGCTATAGCCTGGGTATTTATTGGGGTGTCCAGAGCCCAGCATTTCATTTCACCCTGTCTTTCTCCAGATCTGCTTCCCACCTCACTCACTGGGATGCAGGAAAAAGACAGGGCTACCGTGAGTGATAGGGGGGGATGAAAATGTGTCATGGGAAAACCTGTGCTGGATACAAGCAGCAGCGAGACCAGTGCCTATGCAGCCCAGCCAACAACTCAGAATAATCTCCTACACCAGCGGGAACTCAGCCAGGTAGACACTGTTTAAATAAAATGACGTCAGCTCATAATGCAGGAGTCAGAGGTCCCTCTGGACACAATGCCCAGCAGCTCAGAAGTTGAGCAGAGACTAGCAAAGGTCAAACTTGCTTGGACTCCATCCATCCATGCTCCTGTGTTTCTTTCCTCTTGATTTTAAGCAGGTCTTCACTTCAGACACCCTTCCATGTGTTCTTCCCAATGCTCTGAGCTCTCACCAACACCATAAGCCATTAGGCTACATCAGCAGCAGCATATCCTATTTGCAGTGTCTCCTGTCCCTCTCCTTCAGGACCCTGAGGTACAACCCAGCTGAGAAGGAATAGCGAGGGCACAGCAGCAGGGAATGCTTTACACACGTTGGTAATTTCAACAAAATCTTTCTTGGACTAGCCATGAAATAAAAGCCACGTGAGGGAGATGGGATGCTGCATCTGCAAAAGATCACTCAGCCTCTGTGCCCCAGGAGACCACAGTCACTAAGACATACTTTGATTTTTTCAGATGGTCAATTAAGCATTTGCAGGTTCTCAGGCTGCCCACAGACACTGCTCCTAAAACCAGTACCATCTGCAGGCTCATAGCCACCTTATTCCAGCTCAGCTACAGATTGGGGGTTGCATATAAACATCTGTCAGGAGAACCCATGTCACATTCCCAAAGCATTTGCCTGGAACAATGAGCAGCAGGTGACTGGTTTCAGCTAGAGCGTGACCACGAAAGACCAAGTTCTCCAGCTACCACCATGGCCCAGATCCACTGCAGCAAATGTTCTCCCCGCAGTTCTCCAGTTCACTTTGCACTACGGATGCAGACAAAGAATTGCAACCCAGGGAATCTAGGTGGCTGAAGATGGTCTCACCCCCTTGACTAGGATGCAGAATGTATCTGCTGACATGTCCACAGCTCTGTGCGAGGTGAGGAGACCCTGAACAGTGGCTAAGCTACCTGTTGTGCTTCCCAGTGCAGGCACAGGGGACAACTTCCAGCTGAGAGGGAGAGGGCACCCATGGGCACATCTGACCAGGTCCTGACTTGGCAGGCAGACAGGGTCTGGGCTCCTTATCTATAAGCTTCAAAAGGGTCCAAAAGGTTAACGAAGGACTGGCTGCCCTGTAAGCAGTATTAAAGCCTCTTCAAAACATCTGGCAGGTGCTCTGGGACTGATCGATAGCAATCAATTCCTTCGCATCAGCAGGATTTTGCAAGTGCCTAGTGCTCTCCTGAATGGGGCCATTAGCACCTACAATCTCAAACTAATAGCTTATAATGAAGGGATTTTACCTATGCTAATAGCAGGGTGGATGATAAACAGCAATTTCACTATCAATGTTTATTGGGGTGAGTGAACCTTCATTTTGCCAGGGCAGAGCAGAGAAGACACGGGCAGAGATGACACTGGTACCCTGGGAAGTCAGCAATTTAGAGGGACAGGGAAGGAGCAAGTGCCCAAAGAGCCAGGCCAGGAAAAAGGTATTTTTATCACAGAAAAGTAAACGAGTAACATGATCAGGCTGTCCTGGCCTGCCCAGGAGAGTCTCCAAGACAAAAAAACTGACTGAACACAATATAGTGACCAAACCCAAGAAGTAACAAATTTACCTTATCTTTTAATTTTAAAAACTGAGTATTTCCACTGGTGCTGGGGCAGCACAGCTCCCCAGGAACCACATCCTTACATGGCCCTTTAATATCCACAAAATTTGAGCAACAACAGGAGTTTCCCCCATTTGCACCATGTCCCTCCCAGGTGGATACTCTGACGCCTGGTAGAAGGGTTGGGTTCACACTGATGCTGCATCCCCCCTGGAGACCCACCAGGAACAGGCTTCTCTCCCCTCCTGAGGCCATGCACCTGGCAAGAGTTAACTTCATAGCTGGTTCCAGCTCCTGCTTTGTGGGTTTAATACGCCTAGAGCTGTCGCAAGGGTGTTAAACTCCCACTCTTCCAGTTCAAAGGCAGCTTTGCAGAGCTGAGCAGTCTTAAAATGCACAGCTTTTCAGAAGTGTGACCTTTTCACAAGGTTTCCAATTCAGTAAAGATTTGTTTCCTCCCTCTTCAAGCACGTAACTGAGGGTAGTCATGAAATACCTCCTCCAACGGCAGCAGGCGGGCGGGCCAGCCTCCCCGCCAGCCTGGAAATGTCATGACCGGTTCCCTTTGGTTATTGCAACGGTGTTTCTGCAAAGGTTCGAGGGTATGGAAAGTCACTGGGCCACCATCAGGCACCCAAGGCCTTGCACACCCAGCCTGGCACACAGCTGCACACCACCTCCACGCCACTGCCCTCTCCCTGACACGGGGAGCAGCCGGCGCAGGCTGGGCGAGCAGCAGGCTGAGGGTCCCGGACCCACCACATCCCCCTGCACAACGCAGGATCGGTGCTGCCCCACGCACGCAATTCCCATCCATCCATGGCAGGAGTGGGAGAGGTCTCCCACTTCCAGAAGGCTGTTCAAATCCCTAATTGCCCTCCCCAATAAAGCCCACACCTGGCTCTTTCCTGCAATTACCAACGTGGGAGACCTTCCCAGCTCCCAACACCTGATTTGGGACACATCCACACGTTTCACTGGCCATCTTTCTTTGCTCGTTTGCCCTGGGGTTTCATTAGGGGAAAGAAGAGTAAGAGGAGCATTTAAGGTGTTTGCACCAATAAATCCTACAGTAGACCAGAGGGTAGACCCTTCTTCCAGGGTGTCCAAGTTGTCATTGCAACGAACCCCATGACGGGAGGGAGATGGTCCATACACAGTCCCTACAGCTCAGGAGACTCAGGTTATCTTAAAATACCCAGGATTAGTAATTTAAGCAGGCAGGTCACATGCTCCTCAGGGTGGTAGTCAAGCACTGTAGGAACTGGCCTCAAAGCCAGGACCAGAGTGGAAATCCAGTACAACTGCATTGCTGAGAGTTACCAGCACTGACGTGCCAGGTATTTCTGAGCTAATTGACGGAACACACCACTGATCCCAAAGTTTACAAACTCCTAATCCAAGGCACTGTCAACAACACAGTTGACATTTGCAAGGAACACATTATTTTTATGCTGACAAAGCTTCTCCAAATACAGGGCACATCACACAGACCAAGTTTAGAATTTGGGTTATGAGCTTCCCAGAAAAAACTTTGGGCCAACGAAGGGGGAAATCCAGCTTTACACCAGACTCCATAAAGCTGCCACGCAGTTCCAAAGCAAGCCTTGGCTAACCTGCATTTAGGCATTTTCCCTACCCATTACGTATTTACCACATGGGTTTGTTTGGATGTGTTTTGCTCACGACTTGCTCTTTGGAGCAACTCCAAATCTGCCTCCCTCTTAAGTTGTGCTACAATATAGTCATTCAAACTGATTGCAAACATCAGAAGCGAGGGTTGATTTCTTTATGCGCACTAATTCTAGACTAGGTCACCAAACTATTTGCATAGTTATGTCAGCACTGTCTAGACAAACCATTAAAAACAGGATGCAACAATCATCAGAAATGCAACGTCAAGTTTATGCCTAGAGATACTGCGGGAGCCATGGGGAAAGAAGAAAAAGCCAAATCTGTCCAGTTCACATTGGTTGGCCAGAGATGGCTCAGTTGCCACTTTTTTGTTTAAGTGGAACTTTACAGAAGCTCACCAGAAAAATGTATATTTAACTGCAATTTAAAATAAACAAACCGACACCAACAAGCCTGGAGAACAGCAGGATCTTTTGAAGGACTCTCAGTGCAGTCACAAACCCATCCAAAGCTGTCTCCTCTGTGCTACTGGATGCCCACACCTTGCTGGACAGATAACTACCACATCATCATCTTCATGCCACCATGCAGAGCGCCCTGTGGCACGACTCCCAGCACGTACACCAGGATTTGGCCCCGGGCACTCACCCTCGCCAACCTCCAGTAGGCTCCCATCCTCACCACCAAAACCACAGCCTCTGTGCTCACGGATAGTTTCTTGCAAGCATTGTGCATCAGAAAGGCGGCTTCCCGTTCCTTGGTAGGGAAGTCTTCCAAACTCCAAGAACACGAGCTGTAATCTTGGCAGAAAGGGACGCGCGTATAAAAATCACCACTCTGTCAAAACAGAAAAATAATGCAGAAGCTGATCTGTGCACATTAATCCGCTGCAGTCATGAGGAGACAATTTCCCTGTAAAAAGTCATACATTAAAAGGAAAAAAAAAAAAAAAAGGGGGGGGGGGAAAGAAAAAAGATTAATGTGACTTTGAAATATCACAAGCACCGTTTATCTTCCTCCTGCCACCACAGGTTTCTTGGTGTATTTTTTTTTCTTTTTTCTCTTTTTTTTTTTTTTTAATACAAAGAGCCTTAAAATCTACTGCGAATAGAGCCTTCTGCCTCAGATGTGCAAACATAGGTGCATTACAGTATAGCAAAAATATAAATATAGTACCACCTGCTCTCAGTATACAACCTTAACATTTTTAATTAATTCAATTAAAAAAAACCCACAGTTGTTTTGCACTGGCATAACCTTCTAACCACATTCAGAGTAGATGCATGCTTCTCGGAGATCCTACTTATGATAGCAATTTGGTCACACACAAAGTTCAGTTCTTGGTCCTTCTGTGTCAGCATGGAAGCTGAATGCAAAATATTGCTTACCGATATACATTTAGGAACAGACACAGAGCTCAGGCCGTGTCATGGACATGACCAGAAATTCAAGTGAGCATCCCTTTTCTATAGCATGATTAAAAGATTTTGCCAGTTAAAAAAATTAAAATAAGTCAGGTTCAATCTATGTAACATGAAGACGACATTCACGCTTAAAACTGAGGTGAATTGTGTGAACTCAGCCTTTGGCAATCCTGAAACAAATGAGCTCACCATACCATTTATATTCTCATTTTCCTTTTACACATATCCCATAGATCATAAATATACATTAATAACTGTAACAGTCAAAGTTTACATTCGGCTGTAACATTTAGGATCAATACTCTTCAAATGACCTTTAATAGTAATGAGCTGCCATAACACTGTCTTGCAGACATTAAATTTTTATTAGAAATACTTTATTACAAAGGTTCAAACCTGTCTCCATGCTCTTGTGCACCCATACAAATATTCTACCACTATGATATTTTTCCTTGACAAAAAAACAGCAGGTCTTCCAAGGTTTTTGAAAAAATATGCAGTGTGGAGGCTTTAGATATTTCACATTTTCAGATGTGGGGTTTTTTTTTCTTCTTGTTTTTTAATCAGAACCCATGAGCCAGGGGTTGGAAAATCATCCCCTTTTCAAAGTGATAAATAGGAATTGTTCCCACGTGGCTTGAACAGGACAGGACTGAGCTCCCGATTACCATAAGCCCTCAATTGGAGGGGGTGGAGGAGGTGGGAGAAGCTGATGCCCCGAGGCAAGGTGCCCCAGGGCAGCATCACCTCCTGGCCCTGCAGACCACCCCCAGCTCCCCAAGGAAGCCAGCCAGAGGCTCAGCTCCACTCCTGCCTCAGGTCCGTGGGGACCCCCCCATCAGAACAGGTCCTGCTCAAACAGCTCCAGCCACCTGAAAAGCGAAAAACAGAAAGATGGGGGGGCAACAACAACAAAAAAATGGAAAACATCTAGTCAAGATCCAGTATCTCCTTAATATTTTTTTTTAATGACTAGTCAAGTTCAAAGTCAGATCACGTCCACATTTCACTGCCTACTTTAAGAATTAAAAATAATTCACAGGGTGGGGGGCTTGCAGCAATTTATTTCTTCAGTTGCAGATCCTGGACTCAAACTATAGAGAAATTTGATTTTAGCAGAACAATGAAACTGAGTGGATGGAGGTGAAGTCAAACAAAGGAAGCACAGGGGAAAACCATAAGAATATTTCTCTGCATTGTTATTAGATGCCACCTCTAAGAGTTGCAAATTAAACACACTCAAGGCAGCACCATATATTGCTGTCCTTTGAAGAACGTGCCTTGGCTCAGCACAGACACCAGACTGCTACAAGGAGCTCATACCTGACCGGGAGGGTTAGCAAAAGCACATTGCCACATTTCATTCTGAATTTCTTGGGACTCTTGACTCTTAAGAAACATTTCAATTTTGCCTCTCTTGTTCATGCTGGTCTAGAGCTTAGTCTCTAAAAAAGCGTTTTGTGATTTCCAAACCGCTTTCTAAACAGCAGTGATCAAATCGGAGGGGGGCACCCGTGTAAAAGCACTGGGAAAAGGCAGAAAAGCTGATCGATCAATATTTGCACTCCCCAACCCCATGATTTTTAGGGAGATGCTCTGAAACCACAGCAAATATCTTTTCAATTCCTTTGGAGAGGATCCTCCTTTCCAGTGGCGGTACCAGGAGAGCAGGCAGCGAGCCGGCAGCATGCACTCTCCTCAGCAGAAGGCAAACCACATCCCCCTACCTTCCCGCACCCCCCATCTGAGTCAGGGTGGTGGCAGCCCCTTGCCGCAACCCCCATCTCTCCATTGGTTCTTGCAGCGGCTCATTAGGGTGGAGAAAGGCTTCAGTGCATCATCTCTGCAGGTTTGTCGAGGGCTGATCCGCGACGGGTAATTCCCAGTGCTTAATGACCTGAGACCAGCCAAGGCAGAGGCAAATGGGAAGGGGAATCTTCTCATTTGTTACCCATCCCCACATCCCGATAAAAAGAATGATTACACTTTTAAGTTCAAACAATTCCCTGCAGTTGTAGCCATGTCATATCTAGATTGTCTAATTTACATGCATATTCATAATCCCTGTGTATTTAATTAAATTCTTCAATCCCTGGAGTGTCTTTCCTAAACAATAGTAATTTATCTTGCACAGATAAGAGTGCCCTCGATTTATTCCACTCTGTAGCTAACAGCATTTCCTTCTGATCGAGGCTAGGAACCAAACTTGAACAGAGGGAATCTTTGAATATATTTAAATTGCAAGATTAGGCTGCTTCGCTTTCTTTCTCTCTCACCCCAAGTCACCCTTTTAAATAATAAACACTTTCTCCTGAGCTCCGAGGAAAACCTTTCACCCAACCTCCTGATAACAGCTACATGCTCCAAATGCAAAAACGCTGCCCAAGACCCATGTTGCAAGGAGATCTCACAGACTTCAGCATCATGAGCTACCAAGCAGCAGGGGTTGTACCCAGCGTGGTCCATGGGACATCCTCTGCACACACGTTTCACCCCTAGCTCCATTGCAGCCCACAGCAAACAAGCCACATGGTAAAAAGTCATAGCCAGGAGGACGAAGAGCCCTTCATCTTTCCAGCAAATATCCCTACACTAGGGGCTATTCCTCGATGGATAACCTCAGGCATTGTGGAGAGGGCCAGACAATGTACCACACACCCCGAGATGAGGCAGCCCTTCAGAGAGACACCTCCTCCAGACCGCTAACCCTGTTCAAATATTAGCACAGGGAATTTAACTCAGCCTGTAATTAGAAAAGCGTTAAAATATTTAGCCAAGTCAGATCACCAAAAAGATCACGACAGGGAAAGGAAGAGACTGGTGCTACATCCCATTTTTTGATTACATAGTTCTCCCACCCCATTAAATCCACAGCTCTTAATAGCTTTGGTTCCCTCTCCCAAACCTCAGCCTGTGGCTCCAGGATGGTGTTGAAATAGGGTGAAGAAGTGCTGGCGTTTCCAAAAATCTCTTTGGCCCCACCAGCTCTGCATCCCAGAGCTGTGCTGGCAGTCCCTGACAGGGGAGCAGCCATCCCACTGCCTGCGCAGCTACACCTCGAGGAGACTTCGGGATAATCTGCAGGAGGTGTGAGGCCAGGGCTGCCCTCACAAGCCATCTCCTTCTGCATCCGCATTGCAGCAGAGGGCCAGGGCAGCCCTTCGGCTGGAGGGGCTGCTCACAACCAGGGAAGCATCCCTCTGCTCCAGCCCAGTTTCTTAATCTTCTCCCCAGGCATCTGCTGCTGGCCACTGCCAGACACAGAGGAACCCAGCCTCTGTTCCCAGTCAAACTCTCAAAGCCTTTGGAGATGCTATCACTATTAATGAAAATAGGGTCAGGATCCTGCTGGCAGCTCCTTCCTGAGCTGCAGCATCACCCATGCTGTAGGGGCAGCACTATGAAAGCCCTTAGGAACAGGACTTCTGGGACTCAGTGATGGGCAGGCTCTGAGCCACTGCCACTAATCCCGCTCTGGAGTAAAACCAACATCCTCCTACCTGGGTGTCTGCACCCTAGGCAACCCCATCCTCCAGTTTCACAGACAACTGCATCTACCAGTCCCTCCTCTGGGCCATCCCCATGGCCACCGGTCCCTTAACTTTGCCACATCACCTCTTCGCAGCCATGGCTTAACAGCCACAGCCTTATGCAGCAGTGCCGAACTAACACCACAAAGAGTCCCTACCCTTCACAGTTAGTTGCTCCTCCCCTTGATCAATAACAGGAGGAGCAATGGACAAGGAGGGCAGTGGTCTCCTTCCGCGCTGGAGCTGGACCTGGCACTGCCCTGAACGGGAAGGGGCTCGTGCGGCCACGCTGCCCCATTAACGCCGGGCTCAGGACCCGGCAGAGCCCACAGGACAGTGAGGTGCTGTCCTCCACCCGTGACGTGGGGCCTGCCCGCTGATACAGCCTGCCATTGCCAAATCCTCTTCCCCAGGAATTCGTAACTGGATTCAGACATTCCCAGCCTGTTACTTATTTCAATGCTTTCAGCCCTCCACAGTACAGGGACATCCTGTCTTAAACCTGCCGAGCCTCATGCCAAGAGGACATCTGCTTGGAAGGCGGCCCCTCCGGCTCACCCGGCCCTGGAGGGCTGCCTTCCCGTCTCTGCAAGATCCCAAACATATCCTTGCACCCAACAAAGTGAAGCCAGTTCACAGCAGAGCCAGGAGCAAGAAAAGCCGCTCAAGGCAAACCACAGTTCCCATTTCCACTTCAGAAGCTTTGCAAGATTTTGAGATCTTGGAAACATTTTCTTCCTACTCAGGGCATTTTTAGGTTAATGGTTCATCAAACCTCACAGTCCAGGAAACCTTAGTGTGGCTGACCAGTGTGTGGGTGTGGGGATGGGTGAGGGTAAAAAAAAAAAAAAAAAAAAATCCAAACAGCCCTCTCGGGCACCAGTCCTTCCCATAGGGCTCAAACCACAGGCTCTGGGCTGAGTTAGGAGCCACCAGAAACAAGCCAACAAGCCAGGCAGGCAGGCAAGGGAAGACCTCACTGCTGCCTTGTGCCTCCTTCAGATACGGGGAACTCAGACAGCTAACGATCACACACGGAAAGCATCAATCTCCCATTTGGGATGCTCTCAGAAACACGGCATCCCCATGTGAGGGGCAGTCGTGACTGCTAAGCCCCTCTGCAAACCCCCAGGGGTGCTGGGTGACACCAGCAGTGCCGGGTGACAATGCCATCCAAAGAGGAAACAGGCAACATCTGAACTCTGTCTGCCCAGGAGCAGGTCTCCAGCGTGGCATAGCCCTGATTTCCCGCACTGACTTCATTTGACTTGATCCTTTTTGCCTAAGTCTTATTTCACATGCACTACTCAAGCACAAAAAAGAACAAAGCATCGGTGTTATTGGGAAGAGCCCTTGGTACCCAGAAGCTCACCCTTCTTGAAAAACTAGTGCTTTCAAGCAAAAGCTCCCCATTTGGACTATTCCCACGAAGTCATTCCACCACACCATCTACCCTCTTTTCTATATTGAAAGTAGAAGAGCTGAGCCATGGTTTGGAACATCTAATCATTCATCTTTATCTTGTCCAGTTTTTGTAAGTTTTTATGATTTTCCATGGCCTAAGTAACAGGAGATTTTTATCACAACACACAGAAAGACAACGGAGCAAAATTTCTCTTTAATCCCTCTCCCAGCAAGCACAACACCCATCATAACACACTTCCAGCTCCCCTTCTGCCCCTCAGATACCCCACGGGGAAGGCAGCCAACCGTGAGCCACTGGCAAATAACCTCCAGCTTAAGCAAGGCACAAGGCATGGCAATCTTTCAAAGTTAAGGTGCTGAATTTTAGAGATAATGGATGTTTGCACTGTATGAGGGCTGTGATACAAAGTGGACAGAGCGATGCACCTGAAGATACCCACTCTTTCCACACGCCCCCAGCAATGTGGTCAGGAGGTGACCAGAAACCATCTTTTCCCAAATAACCAGCAACTTCCAAACTGGGAAGCAAACATTTGCTCCCAGTATGCCTCACCAGAATGGGAACAGCCTGACCTTGCCAGACACCTCCTCATCCACCCCAACCCTAAAGCAGCAGAAAGCAAGGACGCGTGCTGATCTTCACCGTCCGTTTGGTGAGGTGGTTTCAGAAGCCGCTCTCCTTGCGCCACAGAGTGCTGTAGGCAGGTTTTAACAGCAAGGTGCTGTGTCCCTGCTCTGAAACCAGCAACGTCAAACCACTGTCTGAACATGCTTCTTGATCTCAAAAAAAAAAAAAAAAACAAAACAAACAAAAACTGGCTGCTATCAAGCACACCTGAGGGGGCTTTAGCCAAAAAAACATGAATTTTATGTAGTGGGATAAGGTTCGTGAAGCTGAAGCAGACTGAATGAAACTCATTAGAAGTAAGAGATGGAGACAGCTCTAGGAAAGGGAGGCAATGCACATTTTCATGCCATCTAGGAGGCTCTGGAAAAGAGCAACGGTGCTAAGCTCCACTGCACCATTTCAGAGGGCATAGCTTAAAAGCACTCCAAACCCCACTGCTCATTTTTGATCATCCTCACAAGCACCTGCTTTGCGCCTCTTCTTGGTAATATTTTCCACAGTGGGAAGCAAGCGAACAGAAGCAGCACACCACAAGCCACCGAGTTCACCATCACACTGGGTCACACATTGGTCACAGTTCCTCTCCACCTAAACCTGCAGGAGCTCTTAGGGTCCAACCTCATCATGAGCCAAAGGGGTGGAAGAGCACACTTCATCACCCCACTCACCACCTTTCAAAGCCGGTATCTGCTTAAAACAGACCATGCACTCTTTCCTCACCCATCCTCCAGTCTCCAGAAGTTCTCTCCTAACACAACAGGTCAAGCAACACAGCAGAAGCCACCATGAGAAGAGGTGGCTGGGGACCACACTAGGCCCTGATGCCCTCCAAGTGCACTAAAAACCACCTGTCAACGATGCCAGCTGAACTTAGAGACAGTCAACCTGCTGAGACCCCCCAGTCTCAGTCCAGGTCTTCAGAGAGCTTGGCCAACCTCAACAACTTCCCATAACAACATTTCCAAAGTGGAGTTTACAGCCTGATCTTTCGCCTTTGAGGCCAGATGTCCCTTGTTTTAGCAAGTATGTCAAATATGGCTAGTCCACAGTCTATGGATCAAATAAGGCAGGCTTAAAAGAGTGGAGACTCAGGACGGAGGAGGTATTTCCCAACTGGAAAAAAACAAATATAAGGTTTACCTCAAAACATAATAGAGGACAAATTAAAAAGGAAAACCATAAAATACTTGCCCAACCCCTTTTTTTAATTCTTACATCTACTGCTTTACAGTAAAGTTTCATCTACTGTGTATAATTACATGTATGTTCCATGATTCTATTCTATACATATTTCTTTGAGACTTATCTGCACAGTTTTCAACCCCAAAGAAGTTTTAACTGGAAAAAAATCTGCAGTAAGAGCATCACCTCACACGTAAAGGTCTCAGATAGTGCAATGTCAACAGGGGAAAGTTTCAGCCCGTGGTCTGCACCCGTGCAAGGAAGGCAGCAAGAACACACCAGCCTACCGCTGCTCACCTTCAGCTCCCCGCAGGGCCCTGCAGCTCCAGGAACATTTTCAATTTGGAAATCGGTTGCAACTCCTTGACCCAAAGCACTTCAAGAACCAGAGGCAGCAGTATCAATACCGCCCGGCGTTCCTGTCACCGTGCTGGCTCTGGCTGCCTGGGCCACCTCCTGCTCCCAGGCGGCAGAAACGCTGCAGAGGGGTTTGCAGCAGACAACGTGGCAGCCTTACCTGGAGTAAGGGTGAGGGGACCTGGGGACAGGCCATTCCTATGCACAGCGTGTTCGGACACCGAACGGCAACCGAACGCTACCTGCTGCCTCCCAACCCACTGCCCTCGCTCTTCCTACAGCGGCCCCAGATGCCACAGGCACCTCTCCCATCCAAGATGCTTGGCAGCTCTGCTGAGCTCCTTCAAACCCCGTGGACACTCTTGTACCGAACGGCCAGGGCTACAGGGCATCCCCTGGCCAGCTCTGCAGATCACACGTTCAGGACCATGCTACACTACAGCGAGCCCAGGGCAAAGCCCAGCAGGTTGCCCAGAACAACCCCATGCTCATCCTGCCCCAACTCCTCCTGCAAAACACAAAGCAGCCTTTCTGACATTTGCTAGGAAAAGATGAAGCTTGCTTGGGCTTTCCTGATCCATGAAAGGGTTTCTTAGAGATGAGAAACAAAAGAGAGAGACAAGGCCACTGATTCCAGCAGTCCAAACATAACAGTACAGGCCTTAAAAAGCTCCAAGAGCAGCAGGTCCGGGACATGAACATGACCCAGATAGCCAAGAGCGAGCAGATAACATGAGTGGGAGAAGGGTAGGAGCAGACTAGCCTATGGGCAAAGGGGATACCCTCAATTTGCAATCACAGCCCCATACTAATTGTTTTGGCAAAAAGGAAATCTCAAGCTCATTTAGATCATGGTGCAACTCCTGAAACCCTAGCATCCACTCCCCTCACATGCCATCACACTTTGTAATTAAGCACTTAAAACGTGCATAAGGAGGGAAGGAAACTGCCTCCACTTATACAGAAAGAGCCAAATACCTCACGATTTATTAGGATAGAGGAAAGAGCATCACGACTGCAAAGCACCCAAACATCCCATTCCCCTTAGGACCCATGCAGCAGGCACCCTTGGGAGAGGCTGCTCTGCCAGTGTCTCCACCAACCGTGAGGAAAATCAAGGCGATAAGCAATGCTAGACGTCCACCAGCCCAGCTAAGAGGATGAAGCATTTCTCTGGAAACAATCGGGTTCTCTAATAACAGGGCTGCAGCGGCAGCGTGAAAGGGAGGGAGGAGGAGCAGGCGGGGAGAAAGGGACTTGCTGGATATTTATCCCATCCTCATCTTTGTGTTATCAGTACCCCGGTATCAGCATTGTTCAAAATGGCTGCTTAGATGGTTGCCAGCAGCAACAACAGAATCGGTCCATCTGCTGGCATTCTCCCTAATCTATCTCAAACACTCGTCTTCTTTTTAAATGCACGCAGGGGAAAGAAGGAGGAAAAAAAAAAGTCCGCCTTGTACAAAGAAACAGAATCCTCCTATAACAGAGCCTTTTAACTAGATTTTATGCCACCCCTGTTTCCAGGACACACAGACAAAAGTTAATTTTACAATAAAAGAACCAGTGTAAGGTGCTTTTTTGTTATGAGATCAGAAAGCAAATGGAATTTGAATTGTCTGCAGTGGCATGTATCTGACAAAGATTAATTTAAACAGATATTGTCTCTGAAACCAAAGTCCATTGAACGGCTTCACAGCCTATCAACCATGCGAAAGCAACTCCTTCAGCAGCACTGCTGACTCCATCACTTTCTTTAAAAATGGCTTAACCTATTTCTTGTAAGATAAAAGGTCATATATAGTTCTATTTTACAAACCCATAATAGCCAAAGCCACACCAAGCAAGGACAATCAGGGGGAAATAATAACGGGGGGGGGGATTTCCTCCCCCTTCACAGACAGATGCTCAACACTAGCTGGGTGTTTTTCAAAGTACGCCGGTAGCGAGCGGCTGCAGCGCCGCCGAAATGTTTCGACATCCTTAGAATAGAATAAAAACCCCGGGGCCTCTGCAGGTCGCCAGTGCAGGGTGGAGGAGCCCACCCGGGGCGGAGATGCTGCAGCAGGGCAGCTCACCGCGAGCAGCACGGGATGCATTTCTCGCAGGGATGTAAAGCAGTGAGGATGTGGGGAGGAGCAGCCGGGCTGCCAGCTCCCTTGGTCCCTGGGCCAAGCAGGCAGGGGCAGGCAGGAGGGGAGAAGCGCAGCTCCCCAGGGGCTGCTCACCACCACCCCCACCCCCCCCAACCCCTCTCTGAACACTGGGGTATTATTTCTCCTTTTAATCACAAGAAACAGATCTGTGCATGCCATCAGCGGGCTGTGCGGATGGAGACAGCTGCTCAGACTTCAATGGGACATGCACACACAGAGGGGGGAGAAAAAAAAAAAAAAAAAAGCTGCAGAAATCCAAATCCTGCAATTTCTTCCCTTTTTATTTCCAGTTTATAAGGAGCACCGCAGGGAAAATTCTACCAGACAGTTTCAGAGCATTTGATACAGTAACGACCCAGCTTTGGGAAAAGAACGAAGGAGAAGCAAAATAAAAGATGACAGCCAAAAGCACTTTTAATATAGTTTCAGTACTTTCAAGAGAAAGCTTCTGTACACAGAGCAGCCAATGAACTGTTACCAAAATAAACACAACTGGCTTTTAAAAAATTAAAAATTTCTTTTGATTTTCTGTATCATCAGAAAGAGACGAGAATCAACGAGTGAGAGAGAAAATACATTTATTTTTCATCCTCCAGACACACTTCTTTTAATTTGGCACCCAAAGCCATTGTAGTTCATTAATGCAAATTTTATTTATCTCGGGAACCCATTTGTTGCTCTGCCACCCCTTTGACAGGGCACTTGTCTTCATCAAGGCAGCCGCACAGCCACAGCCAGGGCGCAGCACGCAGCACCTTCTGCAATCCCTGCCTTTAAAACCCACATAACACCAACAACCAGTAATGGCTATTATTGGCGTCCTGAGCAGTCACCCACACGCCAGCATCGGCTGAAGGATGGCGGCCAGGGCTACTGGAGGCATCCGGAGTGGAGGCACAGCCTGTCCTGACCTTGCCAAGGTCCCAGACACCGAGTCTCCAGCGTTCCCACGGGGAATCCCTCCCCGCCAGCAGCTGCGAAGGTGCAAAGGCAGCAGCCAGGCAGATACCACGCTGCATCCCACTGAGCAAACCTCAATAACCATTCGTGGGTCTCGGTCAAGCAATCTGGGTGGTGTAGGTGCAGGCAGTTCGTTATGGGCATCCAGCGATAAGCAGGGCATCACAAGGGGGACACGGACCCCTCTCCCCTATTTTAACTCAGGGGCGACGGCAGCAGGACATTTGCAGGCGACAAGCTGGACCAACATATCCACGTGCAACCCTTCCGAGCTGGCATCCCAGAAGATCTGCCTCCTAAGCGCATTCGTGGCTTTAATGATGTGAGAAATGAAGGGGGGGGCAGGAAAAAAAAAAAAAAAAGAAAAAATCCCTGGTGATGTGCACCTAGAATGTGACAAGTAAAAGCCCAGGATTTTGTTAATTTGTGCATTACTTTAAATGCACCATTTTACAAGGACTAACCCCAATCCTGTAGAAAATCCTAAGCCGTAAGCTTGAGACAAAAAAGCAAATGCTCTTAGAATGCAGCGCTAGAAAATCCATTTGGAGAGAAATGTAGTGGTGTCGTGCACAGGTGAATCCTCGGCATTTAATAAAGCACACCTGCCGCACCAACCAAGTGGAAACTATTCATACTTAAACATCAGGATTGAAAAAAAAAAAAAAGCAAAGCCTTTGAAATATTGAATTTTCACTCCAGGGACATTTCATTGTAAAACCATGAAGATACTTTCCCCTCATCCCCCCAATAAGTGATTTTTCAGGACCTGTGCTGTCTGCAAGATTCTATCAAGCCCCTTCCATACTCCCATTGCAAAGGCACAAGAAGTCAAGGGTCAAGCCTGTACATCAAACTCTACCCTTGTGAACGCCAGGCGAGAAATGAAACAGTGCTCAGTTATGCTCTTCTGAGCATGCAGGAGAGCATCCCCAGGGCCTCTGCAGCTCTGCGGGGGGACAGGGAGAGCTCCCCACTGCCATCTCATGTCCTGGCTCCAAAACTGGCTCCATCCAGAAGGTAGACTTGTCTTAAGGCACTTATTAACGTAGCCAGGGTTTGGTGTCTTTGAGTTTTTGCTTTCACCAGAAAACAGATCGATTTCTATTGATGCTGATGCTGGAGAAAGCCAGGACCCAGCAAAGGCAGGAACCAGTTACTCAGAGGAGCTACTTTTTTCCCCCTCCTCTCATCCCCAGAAGACCAGGAATATGACAACTCTAGGACATAACCTCTTCAAGACAGCATCAAATGCAAGTTAGATTATACTACAAGTTCATTTTAATACCCTCGAGATAGCTATTCCACACCCCTGGCTCCTTGCGAAATAAAGTCACCAACACCAGCCACAGATGGGGAGATTGATGAGGAAACAGAGGCTCAACCATCACCTGCCTCCTGCTGCGCAAAGCCAGGAGAGGACCCCAGCACCCACCTTCCCAGGTCTCCAGCAAATTTCATCCACTGCCACACCAGAAGAAACAAGCACTGCAAAGAGACAGGGGAGTAAGCAAAGGCTCCTTCCCCACCACCTCGCCCGGGACATTATGTGAGGTTGGCTCCTCAGAGAGTGGCCAGAGGAAGAGAACTCAAAGCCTCATACCCCCGGGAGAAACAGCAACACCCCTACATCTCCAGAAGTCAATTCACCTGCTTCAAGCACAAAGCATCATCATGCAGCAACAAGCCTTGGCCTCTCACCGAAAATCCCTGGTCTTGGCATTTTGAGAAGGTGAAGAGATGCTGATCTTCCAGAAATCCGCACTCATCTCCTCACCTGCATGAGCTCCTCCAGCCTCAAGGGCAATGGGGTGGAAAACCTGCATCACTGCTAAACACAGAGCTGTCCGTGCCACCTAAACGCAAACCCCCTCAAAATTAAATGCAAGCAGAAGGTTGGCCATTGCCGTTCATCAGAGCTAACCCCAGATGGGAGCAGGACACAACCCCAAAACCACCGAAGACTCACCACCTCCCCCATGGACCAGATCCTCCTCCAGGGCTAGGTTCACATATAGGCCAAGGAAACACATAAACCCACAAACTCTTTCTTCCACCCTAATGTTACCAAGGTTATTTTTTTCAATATATATATTTCCAAAAGCTGACACACCACAAGAGGCGATTCACAGCTGAATGTGACTTCACAGAGCTATCTGACAGACAAGCTCATTTAAGTTTTCCAAAAGTCCTATCTGAGGTTAGAGGGACTAATCATAAAACATCTAACATCAAAGCAAGCGTCAAATAACAGCAAAGCACATTCCCCTGCACAAAGCTTCAGAAACAAAGCACGCAGGCACATGTGGTTTATGTTACTGCAGTTTTAGCACAGTTAAATATTTCCTAAAAGATTCCCTCTAGATGCAGGAAAAATTAAAATCTGCTGTGAACGATGCACGAGTTGGAAGCGGAGAAAGCTGGCTTTTCACCTGGGCTAAGCTTTATAAAGCACAGGCAAGCTGAGAATAAACTCCTACTGCCTGCTCAAGCCAGAAACCAGGACTTGCCACATGTGCTCTCTGAAAAATGCTTCAAACCTATTTATTCTTAGAACCAAAACTAAATATTTAATATCTTGTGCTTTATTTTTCAGGTCTCTAGCCTCTTTAAGCTAGTATCATTTTGCCTGGAGTAATTAACCACATAGTTAAAAAGACATCCCAGCTTCAGAGAGTCTGTTTATACTCTTAAAAGACTCAAAAGCCAATAAATAAATCTGCTTGAAAAGGAAAAAAAGTTAAAATTCCAGCTGTCAAAGTCTTCCTAGCTCTCCCTGCACTACCAGCAAGAAACTCTGGTGGTTTTCATCATCTCCAATTCCAGTTTCTCTAATACAGTCCAGAACATGCTCAAGAAACATCTCACCTATGAGGAAGAAGCAATAAACAGATCGTAAGTTTTAAATACCCAATAATCCTTTGTTTTAATTATATATGTTAAGGAAAAAAATAATTAGAAAAGTAAAGAGCTTAATGTTTATTTAAAATGTTCAACAGTTTCCATCATGATAGAGCTAATGAATTTCTGCTGGTCTCTTTCATGTGGTTTGAAGTATTTTAACATATATGGTAGGATAAAGTAAGCTACCCATAAAGAAAAATAAAAGTAAAAATTAATTAGCAAATTGGAAACATGTTGTACAACAACTGCCCCACCCAAAAACTAAGAGGATACAGAAAAATTAAACTCCCTTAGTCCCCCTGAGAGGGGATACTGGGTTTTGATGTGAAAAAAATACATTTCATAACCCACGGCATTCCTTCCAAACCTGCTCCCACTGGATACAGCCTTAAACTTAGACCCAGGAGGAGCCTGATCTTTACATAAAACAAAAGCAACCACAACTGGCCCTAGAGAGCCCAAAATAAACAGCCCTATAAAACAGCACACCACCTAGACTTAAAAACAACTGGATACAAATTTAGGCTCTGCCCAGTACCACAGGGGAGGGAAAACCAAATGCTCACCTAAAAGTGAGCATTTTTGGGGGGGGAATCTGAAAAAAAACTAGAAGTAGTTTTGGAAGAAAAACTAAAAGTTGTTTCAACCATGATAAGGTCATAGGTACCCATCAGTATTTTTACCTCTGAAGCTGCATTTCAACAGGCATCATTACAAATGTACACCAACAGAAGCTGAAAACCGTAGTGTAACAAAAAGCTTTCAAATCAAAACTCCCTCAATTAAAATGCATTTTCAGGTATTATTTACAGGTATCAGGTCTAGCTTAGCCTCTGCTCAGGCAGAAGGCTGTTGAAGCAGGGTCAGAAAATCCCCCATGCCTGGATGTCCAGCCTAATCACAGCACTGGGAACCATGGGAAGGTACCCAGGACTGCCCTGCAAATCATCAGATAAAACATCCAGAATTAATTGCAGGTTTGAAAAAAACAGGCTCCCTCCAAGTGTTTACAAAGCCAGTGCATTTTAAAGCTTCATTGTTACTCTAACAGCAAAAGTAAATTCTGCCTATGTACTTATGGCTGGACTGCATACCTCCCGTCAGGGCACAAAGGCTTATCTGCGGGTAAGCAGCACACACCATATAGGTTCCTAAGTGACTGGTTACAACTCAAAGAACAACACAAAGCCCGATGCTTCCTCTCATGAGTAATCATAAAAGAAATTAAAAAGGAGAACTCCCACCTAAAATTGCCACGGACACTCGCCCACCCACCGGCAGCTATGACGAGTCGAGGGCAAACCGTATTATATCGTACTGGGGAGCGCAGGCGAGAAACATGAATTTGTTCTGCTGGATCACAGCCTACTGTCAAAATCCACCAAAGGTCTTTTCTCTCTCCAAAAACCCAAGAGATAATGGTGTAAAAACTTTTGTTCATAAATATTTATGCAAGTGAACTTGTTAAAAATTAACCGCCGTCATTAAAGGTTTTGTATCCTTTAGGATTCCCGGCATGCAGTGCAGTTGCATGCTTTATATTAAGCCTGGCATTTCTGCATTCCTTTCCTGCATGCTTTTGTCATTTGTCTAAAAATTAAAAGAAAAAAAAAAAAAAAACACCCACACACCACACACACACAAAGACGGGATCTGTACACATAATAATAAAGCAGTTTTTAAGAAGACAAAGATGCCTGTGTTCAACATCCAAGATCTTTCTTTGAGCAGGGGAAAAAAAAAAAAAAAAAATCAATTTAATGACTCCAGTGAGATCAGGGTTTAAGCCTCGTTTAAGTTTTACTAAGCATGAAGGAATTATTGGTTGATAATGTGGCATATATGCTTTTTTCAGATCTGCCAGCTTTGTAAGCACAAGAGAGTTGGAGCCCGAAGCAGTTTGTACCCACAAGTACAACCCTCACCCCTCCACACCATCTTCCATCTCCAGAAGGTCATTCCTCTTGGATTTTGGCTTTCAATTTTTCAAAGAGATTTTTCCAACCACAGAGAGAAGGAATTTCACATCCGTACTATCCTTATTTTTTCACAGGTCTGAGTCAGAAACACAACTGTACAAACATCTGATCTTTATTAACAGCAAATCTCAACTGTGCAAACCTCAGGTCGTGACGCCGGGAGCTGGCGGTGTCCATTAAAGAGATCCTTAGAGGGGAACAGTAGTTTTGATTTAGAGCTGGTGAGCATCAAGTAAGCCAGAGTTGGGGTTTTATTTTTTTCCAAGACATAATGGTTCCCATATAAGCTGACAACCAAGTTCCTATCTTAATTGCAAACACACACACACAGCCACAAAGTGTTTGTGTCTCCGGTGGCTGGAGCTCTTCCACCTCACCTTCCAGCAGCATCCGCAGGATGGATGTGGAAAGTTGGCAGAGGACATCTCAGCTATGTCTCCCGCCCGCCCCGGATAAACTTGCAGCTCTTCACAGCCTTTTGTCTGATGTAAATCTTCCTCCCCTAGCTCAGGGCTGCAAGGGACTGCTGTGACAGGACTGCTCCGGGGACAAAAAGAGGGGTGTCCGGCCCCGCATCACCCACCCGCTGCCGCCCAAAGAGGACCCACACGACAGCCAAGACCCGAAGGCCCCTGCTCCGAAGGCAGACTCCCCTGGTGAGGATCCCGCACGCCCCTTTGGGGCTGTAAAAACAAGAGATAAATCACCCACCGACTTTGCGGCAAGCGCTTCCAGAACATGCTGCTTCATCTAAAAAGCTGACGGTTCGGAGGACAATGGGCACGAGCTCCGATTTCAAAGCTGGGGAGATGGTTTAGACTTGTCAGGGGACATGGAACACCAGAGCCAGGACCATCCTCCCTGTCCTCTGGCTCGCCCAAAGCAGCAGCGGGAAGCGCAGGGGGACGGGGCACGCGTGGTGCCGGGTGCCAGCACTGGCCATCACTTTGGGATGGGGCTGCTCCGCGTGTCCCACAGGCACCTGACCCCAGCACTCACCCAGATCCTTCGCGGCACTGGCTAGAGCCTCATCAGAGCCACGTTTGAAAGATAAGTAAATTTAAAATTTCATCGAAAAAGAAAATTCCTTTGTACAGAACCAGCCCTGGTTTTAGGCAACTGTTACCTCCGTTTCCCACGCCAGCTGCTCACTGCATCCACACCTTGGTGGGCAGGTCAATCAAGCATCGCCCACAGTAAGCTATTATTTTCCCTTCCCTCCTAATTTTAAAGTTCCTGAAGAGCTATTCCTCTCCTTCTAAAAAAATAATTTGTTTTTGAGTTCCAGAGTATTTTAAAGAGAATAATTAATCATCTTAACACAGCCCTTACAAAATGTTAATTCATCCAAAAAAAGGGTATAATCATATACTCGGAGAAAAACCTTTTGTGTTGCAGGAATTTTCATGGCATATCCTCAGAGATGGAAAGAGAATTCTTCTGCTGTCTCCTATTTTCACATCTCAAATGGAAAAATGTTTTGATAATGCTCTTCTGAATGTAAACTGTACCAAATGGGATTTTTTTTTTTTTTAAGCAGCTTTTTTCCCCAAAAGGAAGGAGGGCTCTTTAAATAAACACAGCCAAACTAACCATTCCTTACAACAAAAACCACCCTCCCTTCACTCATTCACGCCATACCCTGGCACAAGACGAATTTACATTTCGTATTTGCAAAACAAATTCTAGCCTAATGTCATTTTAATGGGAACGCACATTTCAATCACTTCCAATAACAACCAGGAGCGGATTATTTTATGTAAAACACCACAATTTGTTTCTCTTTAAACATATACAGATATAGGGCGGATTTCAGATGGGGACAGGGGCTGGAAGGATGGGGGGGGTGGGAAAGAGGAATAACATTTCCTCTCCAACAATCCCCCCTCTGCCAGCGCACACAAAGCCACCTGCCCATGGAGAGAAAACACGATGCCATTATTCCCACCATCATTCCCACGGCCCCTTCGCCACCGAAGGACAGCGAGAAGGCCGTGCGCACCCGTCCCCGACCCGCGCGTCGCACCAGGCCGCCCAGGGCACCCACCGTCCCCTCCGTCCTCCACCAGCCGGCCCCCCCGAAAGGTGCTGGTGTGGGGTGGCTGGGAAGGGGAAAGCGAGGGGGCAGATGCCCCCCCCCCTCCCCCGCCCCCCGAGATTTTTCCAAAGGGGGAAAGCCCCTGATGGGGAAGACAAAGACAAACGCTCAACGCTGCTACAGAGGTGCATTATGTATATAAAAGCATCTCCCCGTGGAAGGGTCAGGACACCCGTGGGAGCCTGAGTGTGGGTGCTCGGGGGGGGGGGGGGGAGAGGGACCCCGGCGGCGGGGGGGGGAGGGGCAGGTAGGGCTGCGTGCCCTCCATACAAATCCCGGACGGGCGCTTGCGTGGGGGGGGAATGGCTTTATTTTCCCACTCGCAAGGGGCTGGATGGACGGCGTCCACGCTGCGGGCAGCCGCCGGTGACACCGGGGCACACACACTTCTCACCAGGAGGAGGTGGGGGGGGGGGGGGGTGTCACCCCCCCCCCCCCCCCCCACCCCTCTCCAACCCCAAAACCGGCATCTTCCCAGAGGAGCACAGGGCGGTCCCTGCCCCCGGGGCAGGATTTTCCTGTCAAACCACAACCGCGCCAGACAAAAGGCTGGAGTGTTTGGAGGGGATGGCGGGGAGGGGGACGGACACACACACACACACACGCACACGCACACGCCCCCGGGGGCCCCGTCCCGGCACTCACCGACTTGCAGCACGTTGTCCACCGCGCCGGTCTCCAGCAGGCGGATGCCCCGGCGGAAGGGCAGCCCCTCGCCCTGCGGCGCGGCGGGGGCGGCGGCGGGGGCGGCGGGCGGCGGCGGGCCGGCGGCGGGGCTCTCCTCGCCGGCCGGGGCGGGGGCAGCGGCAGCGGCGGAGGGTCCCCCCGCGGCGGCGCCGGCGGGGGACGCGGCGGCGGCGCGGCCGGGCTGGAAGCTGGAGTACATGCAGATCTGCCGTTCGCTGCGGGGGAAGCTCCAGTAGACGATGCGGCGCTGGACGGGCTCGGGGATGCGCTGGAAGCGGCCCTCCACCCGCTCGAAGGCCCAGCTCCCCGCCACCCGCTTGGCCGCCGCGTCCAGCAGCGATTCGGGCTGCAGCAAGCTGCCCGCCCCGCCGCCGCCGCCGCCGCCGCCGCCGCCGCCGCCGCCCCCCGGCCCCGCCGCCGCCGCCGCCGCCGCCGGTCCCCCCGCCGCCGCCCCCGCCGGCCCCGCCGCCGCCGGGCAGCAGCCGGGCAGAGCCGGAGGGGCCCCGCTGGCCCCCGCCCCCGGCCCCGCGCCGGCCCCTGCGGCCCCGGAACGGGGGTGAACGGCCCCGGTGCCCCCCGCCGGGCAGGCCCGGGAGCACAAGCGCTTGGGGCCCGGGGCGCCGGCGGGCAGCGGCGGGCGGAGCAGCTCCTCTCCCTCTCCTCCCTCCGCCATGGCTGCGACCGACTGAGCCGGGCGAGGGGAGGAGAGACGGGGAGGAGGAGGAGGAGGAAGGAGGAGGGGGGGGGGGGGGGGGGACGGGACGAGGCGGGGAGGGGGACGGGGACCGGGGGTGGAGACTGGAGGGGGTGGTTCCGCCGGCCGGGAGCCGGCCCCCGCCGGGGCGGGACGCTCCGCAGCCCCCCCCCGCCCGCCGCCGGACCCCCCACTCCGAGCTGCACCGGGCGGGGTGTCGGCTCCACTGGGCGGGGAGGGGGTGGCCCCCAGGGGTCCTCCCCGGTGCCCTCCTGGCCGTCCCTTCGGGTTTACACCGGGTAGCAGAGCAGAGAGTAACGCCCTACCCTTCAGTGGGCATCAGGGTTTGCTTTTTTCTTTTAAAGCCCTGCAGTAAAGATGCTCATCCCGCACATCACTGCAGCATCCTCGGGTGCAGAGAAAATACCGGGTCCTGTGGCACACTCGGCCTTCGGGAGAGAAGACGAAGGAACACAGGCAGTGCAGGCGCCCGCAGAGCTCTGCTGTGCTCTTAGGTGGGGTCGCATTAAAGCGAGGGCCTTCAGCACATACCGCCCGAGTCGGCAGCCCAAAATCCAGGGACCTGACCCCTCGCCAGCCTTTGCTTCAGCAGAGGGTGATGGCAGCACCCCGGGGACCAGCACAGCGTGGGGCCAATGCGGAGAGTGCTGCCCTACCGGGGCTGGTCACTTTGCTGCTGTGCCCAGTGGGACACAGGATTCACCCCAGAAATACACTCCCGTTCTTTCCCTCTGTCTAATTTTAAGTCACAAACCTCTGAGGAAGAGCAGAGCTCACAGATCTCAGAGTTCAGTTTTCTTGCTGTTATTCCCAGTGCTTTTTGAATCTAAGACCAATTCCTTTCTATCTGCAGTTCAGTCACATCTAGACCATTACCGGTTACTCCCTTGTTGCAGAGATCTCCTATTTACTCTTACTGACAGAGCCAGAGTACATTTCCTGGAATAACAGGGCGATGCAATTAGGCAACAGGAAATAATTATGCACCTTTGCTATGCCACAAGGTACCTCCAAGCCCAAGGTCTCCCTTGCAGGACTCGGAGGGAAGGAATCAGATCTTAGGCAGGTAGTGAGAACCAGCAGAGCTACCGCAATGAGAAATCTCCATTTTAGAGAATAAGCCTCATGCTAATCGATGAAGGTCAGGAAGAGGTTTTCCTTGAAGGCTGAGGTGTTCCTTGCTGCTGCTGGTCTTGTTGAAGATAATCAGTGCTAACCAGTGGCAGGCCCTGGCTGCGTGCAGCAGCTACACACAATTTGTTGACATTGTCCCCAGGAATCACATCCCCATTTCTTTAACCCTGAAGGGCATTTCGCTCTCCGTGAGGGATTGTTGCGACAGGGAGCACTTGCGAGCACAGCATTTTGCCCATCACCTCTGTCTGCTCTCTGTGGTGGCAGCAGGACCTGGGGGGACAGGAAAGGTTTCATCCATCTCTGCCCCTCCCTGGCTGCACAGAGGGAGCTCAAGGGGCCATCCCAAAGCACTCTCCTGCCCCAAGGTAGAGCACACCTTCCCGGCAGAGACCAGTCCAGCAGGATCTTAAGCTCTGACGATGATGGAGGCTGCAGGCTCCAGCATTCCAGCAGCCCAACTGCCCAGGAGCTTCTGCTGGCACCCGTGTCTCCCCTCAGCCACCGGGTCTGCTCGGGCAGGGGGTGAACCTGCATGAGAGCTGGGACACAGCACCCCAGCTTGTCCAGTCCCTCCGTCAACAGTCTCTGCAGAGCTCACCTAGTGACAACCTTGAGTGTCCTTCCTTACGTTGTCCCCAGACAGTGCCAATAAGGAGGATTTTAGACTTCAGCCTGAGCAGGGATGTTATTCATTCCCAATGAGCTGACTTTTCACTGCATAAAACATACAATCCAGACTCAAATCAAAGCAAGGTCGGTGCAATGGCTGGCCAGCCTGTCTCTGGGGGGTTAGCATGTTATTTCAAAGACAAATCAATCTATTTTTCCTCTCCCTCTTCATCTGAACATTTGTTGCTCACCATTCCTCCCCATCTCTACCTGTGCTTTTCATTACTGCCTTGAATTTTGCAAGGGGGGAGCTCTCCTCCTCCCAGAGAACATGGACAGACCTCTTCTCCCCGGGGAAGGATGCAAAATGTCAGCCTCCCGCCCAGGCCCTGATGCTGCTCATTCAGAGTCTGGAACCAGGTACATCAATAATTCACCGCACGCTTTCCTGAGCCCATCCATTTGCTGAGCCTCTACCACCGGCAGCCCCGGTTCCCCTCCTGGCCTTGAGGCTGTTTGATTGGTATCTGCCCGTGCTGCGACCCACCGACTCCAGCCCTTCTGGCCTGAGCGCTGGTGATATGCACATAGTGCTGATTTTTCATGCTGGCCCCAGAAAACATTTTATTTTGAGTCCCTGGCTAGAAAATGTACTGACCAGAGGGGCTGGAGCCCCCGTGGATCTGCACTGCAGTTAGGCAGCAGTGCGATGCAATGTCATGGGAAATTCTTTGGGTGCCAGCCCAGTCAGAAGTCCAGTTTTAAGTTGTAGGTGCTGGGGGGCAAAAAATCTGCTTACCTCTTGCCAGAAACTAAATTTAAGAACCCTCAATAAGAGAGAGGGAAAGGATGCTGCTGAGATACCCTCTGCGGGTTTCCCGACACCTGTGTTTGTTTGGTGGCAGACAAGGTAAGTGCTGGTAGGTGCCACATCTCAGCCCAAGGGGATGCCACCTCCTTGGCTGCTCCCACCTGCACAGCTTCATGCAGTTGCTCTCCTCTCTCCCCACCATGCCTCAAACCCATCCTCAGCCTTTCCCTGCGCACCTTCCTCTCTATTGGATGCTCCCATGCCCCTTTGACATGGCTTTGACTCTGAACAGTCAATGTTGTGCCCTCACTAACACGGGTAACACTGGCTGAGCCTTGCAGAGATGAGAGCAGAGCTTTGCAAGATCCAGTGAGCGCCGAGGAAGTCCTATGATGACAGATGAAGATATACAAGAGCAGCAAAAGCTTTATGGACAATTAATGGCAGGAAAGGAGCTAGATAGCAGAGTGCAGGCAGCCACCAAGATCCTGCTCCGGCCACCCAGAGGATTTGCAGCTCTGAGGCAGCTGAAACCAGGCTTATCAGCAGTCAAGCTCCCTGCTACAGCCACCAGCCTCAGGCACTCCTTGGAAGTGGCTGTTTCTGCCTTTCCCTTGTTGCTGGTGCTGTTCAGAGCAGAGGCAGGAGGGAAAGGACATGGGGAGTAACGCATCCTGCAGCTGCCCTGCCTTAATGCACGTGGGAGCAGAGGGATCTATTGCCCGGGATGATTATCCCTTAGCATCCCTGTGGATCCCATCTCCATGAAGGGACAGAAAGCATTGCCTTATGAAATATGTGGCCTTGCAAGCAGGAGAAGAAACACCTTGATTTGGTATCCCATGGAGTTGAGCCCCATTTTAGATTCTCCAGTGCCTAGTAAGGTCTCCAACTAAGCGCAAGCTTGAGCCAGAGATTTTTGCCATCAAACTGTTTGAATCCCCCAGTGGATTCTCCACTGACTCATTAGCCCTGAGTTATTGCTGTGCTCCTCTTTCAGCAGGGACTCTAATAAAGTTGCTTTTCGCCAGCCAGCCAGTTATTTTATGAAACTTTCCAGAACTGACAATCCCAGGGACCTCCTTCCGGTGTGACTGCAATTGTCTGTGTATTCAGAAGAGAACTGCAAGGACTGAAAGTACCATCTCACTACTCCAAACACAGGCTGAATTCAAATATCGGGTGCAGGATGGCTGCTCTCGCCCTCACTTTGGCACAGGAACAGCTCTGTTTGTCTGTATGTCCCTGTATCTGCTCAGGGATGCGTAAGTTTAAAGCAGGGGATGCTCAGGGTGCTGCAGCTTCTCTGCCCTTCATCTACTGCCAAGGGGGACAGAAATCCCTGAGAAAAGCCTTGAGCCAGGATCAAGGATGCCTGCAGCCAGCACTGTGCCACGTTGTCCCCAGGGCACCCCGTGACACATCGCCTCTGCCTGCCGTGCCCCACAGGCATGGAAGTTTGGATCTGGCAGGGCTGGCGGTCCTGGAGGACCTCAGCAGGAGTCTGGGGGGGTATAACCGGCGGGAGCCAGCAAGCCCTGCCATGGGGATGTCTGTGGGGCAGGGTGGAGGTTGAGAAGCTCCTTTGGATAGTTGGAAAAGGGATGCCCAGGAGCAGAGGGGCAGGAGGAACGAGGAGATGGTCTGGGGCAGCAGCGAGGAACGGAGAGAAATGGAGCAAGGTGTCAAGCTGGGATCAGGCAGACCCGGACTCCCCCTCATACCTGACCAGAGAGTTACGGCCATCAGGAGCTGTTTTTCCCTCTCTCCCACACACACAGCATTACATTTCTGGCTTGCCAGGGCTGCCTTCCCCTCAGCCCCCGTAAGATTAGCAAAGTGCTGAGCCTCTGGCCTTGCCATGGAGATTTCTGCACCCTTCCAGCAAACGCATTTGCTGTGCAGGCCAGCAATTAAGCACGGAGGAGCTGCTGGGCGAAGACCCTCAGCTTCCAGGAGAAACAGTCACCTCCCTGGCACGGACTCTAAAAGCACAGAGCGCTCCAGAAAGTTACTCAGCTTCATGCCGGAGAGCGGCATCCATCCCGGCCCGCCTGGCTGCTGCAGGGCTGAGCTCAGCAGAAAGCAGCCCCCCGGGCCAATCGCTCCCCTCTCAGCTGCTGAAGCTCCTTCCCCTTAATCAGACATGCGAAAATAACCAGGGAATCGTTTTGTAGGCTACAAGAATATGAATAAATTATGGCAAAGCGAGGCGTAAACAACACTCCTGTTAGCCTTTAACATCAGGCCTGCCCTGGCTTTGGAGACACGAGCGGGTCTCAGCGTCCAGCCGGGTGGGAAGTCAGAGTCAAGGCAGGGCTGGGGCTCGTCCTCCTGCTCTCCATCACCCAGCGTCAGGCTCGCTCGAATTCAGACTCAAATAGAAGCTTCAAAATCTTGGCGATGGCGCGTAATTAGCGGTGGAACGAGGGAGCGGCGGAGCCCGGCTCAGATGAAGGCACGAAACTCGGGCACCGGCTGCTGGCCCGGCCGGGAGAGGGTCCTGCGGGGTGGGCAGGCCTGACTGCGCGGCAATGGGCACACAAGGCACAGCCGATTGGCTGGGAGGCTACAATGCCCCATGGCTGATTGGCTGGGAGGCTACAATGACCCATGGCTGATTGGCTGGGAGGCTACAATGCCCCATGGCTCATTGGCTGGGAGGCTACAATGCCCCATGGCTGATTGGCTGGGAAGCTACAATGCCCCATGGCTGATTGGCTGGGAGGCTACAATGCCCCATGGCTCATTGGCTGGGAGGTTACAGTGCCCCATGGCTGATTGGCTGGGAAGCTACAATGCCCCATGGCTGATTGGCTGGGAGGCTACAATGCCCCATGGCTGATTGGCTGGGAGGCTACAATGCCCCATGGCTCATTGGCTGGGAGGTTACAGTGCCCCATGGCTCATTGGCTGGGAGGTTACAGTGCCCCATGGCTCATTGGCTGGTTGGCCACCTCACTGGATGCTAGTTGGATGTGTGGCCTTATTACTGCATGCTGATTGGTCGGGTGGCTGGGGAAAAAATATAATTAAAAACAGCTTTAAAGAAAGTCAAATAAATTCAGCCCGATTTATAACATTTCTCCTCACGCCCGGTACTGCTGGTCTTTACAGTCTTCTGCAGCATTTTTCCAGCCCTCAGGGCTGCGGTTCCTCAGGCGTCACCAGCACCATTGCTGCCACATCTGCCATCACCTGAGGCCACCCTCAGCTGCAGGGTCAGGAGCCGGTGTTCAGACACCTGGAGCGTCTGATCTGGGTCATTCCTTACCATCCATTCCAACAATCTACTTCAAAGCCATTTCCATGGGCATGTCCATGTGGAAAAAAAAAAGGCTCCAGCCCGGGACCTCTTCCATGGTAAAAAACAACGAACGTCATTAACTCAGCTTTTCTTTCATAGCTTTATCAGGCCTCTCACCGTAGCTGGGGGGCTGCCCAACCCAGCTCAGAATTTGTGGGTTTTCAGTGCTCTCGGAGAGGCTGCTCCATGGGCTTGCCCTCTTCCTTCAGCACCTTTACACAGAAGTCAAGTATACTCCTCATGATGGATACTCATGTACCTCAGCTCCCTGCAGTGCAGAGCCCACACAGGGACCCACTCATGAGGCCAGATCCCAGTGCTGCCCTCGGTATTGGTCGGTCGGGCCACACTGGGACAAGGGGAGGTGGCACCATGCTGACCTTCCCTTTAACAGCCCAGCCATCCCAGTTCCCCTCCACGACAGTGTGTCCTCACACATCGCTCCGGGCGTAGGAGCCGGCAGCAGACAGCGGCACAGCTTCGGCAGAGGCGCCAGCAGTCCCGGCACGAGGCTGCGGCACTTGAAGCCACCAGACACGAGTGGGATGTGGTAGCCCAGTGCTGCGCTGTGGTTCAACTGGAAACCAAGCGTCGCACCCAGATCATCTGGAGGAGAGACAGATGGAAAGAGACATGGCAAATCTCCCTTTGCATGGCAGCAAAAAAGGAGTAGCTTGCTAGCTGCTTTCCTGGTGGGAGGGCACGAGAAGGGGAGCCTGAATTTTAGCAAAGCTCCTTTGAAGGCAAAGACCGGTGCAGGATCCAGTCTGAGGCTTGGGTACCATGCTGCAAATCCTTGTGCTGGGCTGGTGAGGTGTGTCTCTCCTGGGGTGGTGGTTGGGCTTTGTCTGCTCACATGGGGGTCCTTTCAACCTGCCAGATTAAAACCATAAACAACAGAAGCAAACTGTTCCCTCCATGCCATCATCCACTGTCGGCGAGCAAAGGTAGGGGCTAGAAACCAGCAGCACAGAGAAATTGGCTGCTTTGTTCTTTATGGTGATGGCTGGACTGTGCTGGGTGGACAGAGAGGAGGTGAAGCCATGCAAAGCTGCACCACAGTGGCACTGAGAGTGCCTTGACATCCCATGGGACTGGGGCTCCAGCTCTGCCTCCCCCAAACCACTCTGGACCCACCAGGAGAGAGGGAAAGAGCTGGGATGGGTCTCCCGTAGGTCAGCAAAAGGCTGGGGAGTGACTTGGAGGCCTTTGAAGGGAGGAGAGAGGTTATGGGGGAAACAACGGGAGAGGAGAACTTGTTGAATGCACCTTTGCTCAAAAGTCAGAGAGGTGTCACCACCTTCTGTCCCTGCGGACTGCTTTGGGGTCTCTCTGCTCTCCTTCTGCCAGCAGACGAAGGATGGGTCGTGCCACGCAACAGAGCTTTGTAAACTCAGGGACCGGGCTCTGTGCCACTGGTGGCCTCATGCCTGGCCCAGACCCATGACTGATGATGGGGAGAGAGGTGGGAATGAACAAGGCCAGTATCTGACGCACTTCCTCAGCCCCATCTTCACCAGCCCCCAGCACTGGTGGCCATGCAGGGGACAGGAGTCACTGGGGCTGGCTCGTTTCTGTGGCTGTTTCTCTGCTCTGTCCCATCTCCTTGGGCGACGCTACACTGAGATGAGTCCGGGCCTGTTTACCAGGGACATAAGCAAGTTGGCCAAAGCTGCGGATAAGCTTTTCAGCCCTCATTCCTCAGCTCCTAACCCATGATGGAGATGGATGGCTGCCATCCCCAGGCAGCAGCATTCACCCTCACCCCAAAGAAGCAAGAGAGGCCCGACTGGGCTGGACTTGGGGGACAGAAATGCAGCCGCCTGCATTTATTTTGCCTAACAACAGTGATCTCTCTGTGTATTTTCATTCTGTTTTCCTAGGCTCAGCTGCCTCCTCAATGAAATGTTTCCAAAGCAGCCCTGCTTGGCGGCACGCCAGCCCCGGCTGCCAGATGAATGGGCGGAGGAGGAGGGACCCATTCCTCTTCTTGACACAGCATCGCTGCACAAGAGGCCTCTGTTGACATTAGGACTGGCTGTTCCCCCTCTCCGGAGAGGATCTGCCTGGCCCTTGGCAGGAGCAGCACACAGGGCCAAGGCTGCATGTGCTGTGGGACTGGGATGTGTCCTCCTCCGGGGTGGTGGCACAGCCACAGACACCAGGGTGCCATGGCACAGCACTGCTGGGACCTGAAGTCAGCCCCAGTTTCTTGCCCTGGATGCTCCCCTGCTGAGCCAGCCCCCCCGGCAGCTGAGCACCCCTTGGGGGTCTCTGACTCCTACCAACAGCACCACTCTCCAAGACATCAATGATGTGAAGAGCCTGTTAACTCCCCCAAAATGTCTCTCTCTCACCCTGCTCTGAGCAAAGCTCTCCCTCAGCACCACAGGAGTGCAGACACTGACACAGGTTTTGCAGAGCTCCAGGTCTCTGGTACCTTTCAGGGGGGAGTGATGCCACAGGGGCCCCCAGCACAGCACCTCCAAACCCTTCAGTCCTTTGGACAATAACATATGGAGCAGCAGCAACTTCACCCTAAACCCTTGCCATTACTCAGACATGTAGGACTTCACCCAGATAGTGTCACAGTTTTTTGCCATGTCCCAACTTCCCTACCCAAAGCAAAATACCAACCCAAGCCCTCAGGGCTGGAAATTCATCTGCTGGGAAGCAACACAATGGCAGCAGTGCGGCAAAGTGCCACTGGACTACCTGCCCAGCACCAGATGTGATCCCTTTATCTGCCACTGCTAATTGCAGATCTGGTCATCACCAAGGGAATGCAGATCTGTTTCTGCCCCACTCCTCAGCTGTCACCTCCTTGCCTTGGACACCTTTAGGAGCTGCGCAAGGAAAGGATGTGGAATTTAACAAAAGAGCTGAGGAAGCATCAGAAGGCAAAAGAAAGAGATAAAAGTCATCAGCATCCTTTCAGTCGGCACCTCTCCCCCCCCCCGCCGCCTGTCTCCCCGGGCATCTCCCGCTGGTGGCCAGCACCCAGCTGCTGCAAGCCGAGGAGCGGAGGCTGGGTCAGAGCAGCACCCAGCAGCGCGCTGCAGGGACACAGACTGCTCCCACCAGCCGCAGCGGGGAGAGGGCTCTGCCTGGGTCTGGTGGAAAAGAGGCCAACCACGCATCGATAAGATGAATTAGTTGTCTCAGCAGCACCGGCAAAATGAGCAAGAGGAGTGGAGCCCGTGAGGCCCGGCCTGCTTTGTTTCAATTACAGCAGCTGCCAGAAGAAAAAGATAACCTCAATATTGATGGCGGGAGCAGCAGACAGAGGTGCCCTTGTGGGCTGCCGGGAGCAGGTAGAGGAGGAAGGGGGAGGAGGAGGAGGAGGGAGGGAGCAAGAGAGATGGAGGAGGGGGAGCAGTGTCTCAGCCAGCACCCTATGGGAGAGCCTGGCTGGCTCCCCCCGGGCTGGTGAGAAAGATTCACCAGGTCCTGTTGCCCTCATCCCCACGAGGAATGGCTCCTCCTCGCCCTGGCTCTTGCCCCAGTCGCTGGGCAGAGCATTCCCACACACAGAGGCAGGGTGTAGGGGTGCAGAGATTCAGATCAGAGCATCATTAGCAGGACACGCACCACACATGGTGCCGCATAACGCTGAGCAGAAAAAGCCATCTCTTTGCTCCCTGCTCAGGCTGTGGGGCCTGGAGAGGAGATGTAGAGTTTGAGGGAGGTGTGGAGTAGGGCTGTAGGGGATGATGCATGGGTCTGGAGCGAAGGGCTATGGGGGTGAGGCAGGCATGGGGGCAGCCCAGGGTGCAGGTACACAACTGCCTGCCAGGGATGCAGCACCCAACTGCTTGAGGGCTGGGGAGCCCCACGACATGCTCACAACAGGGACCGGTCTGGGCGCTGGGGACAAAGTGCCCAAGATGACTTTGGACGGCATGGGGGAACTCTGGCCCCGTAACAGCAGCCCAGGGTAGGCACCCCAACATCACACCCACAAACCAGAGATCGAGGTGCTGAGCCAAACGTCCTCCTGGCAGCGCAGGGTTAATGCCCTGCACTGGACAAGACTAAGCCCTGGGTTCACATCCTGGCAGGAGGTAACCAGGTGTGAAGAGATGGGGGGTCTCTGCGGTCTTCAACTCCTATACCTCCAGGTCTCTGCACAGGGGAATGCAAATCCCCCCCAGCTGCTGCTTCATGGGGTCCACATCCAGCCCCAAGTCCCCCCTCCCCATCCCCAGAGCCAGCCCAGAGCTGAGCGAGCCTCCCACCCGTTCTGGGGAAGGAGCCCCACCACAGGCCAGGATGAGCAGGGTTGGCTTCACAGAGGTTTTATTCGTGCTCTGGACATCGGCATCACCCTCTGATATCTCTTCTCCCCCAGGAGGGACCCCAGCATCCTCACCCCCCTCCTCCCAGTGCTGTGGGCCCTGGATACAGCCCCATGGTCTCCAAGAGGGGACAAGGCCACCATCTTGTGGCCACCCCTCACCACTGCACATACCCGTGTGCAAGGCCTGGGGGGTCCCCAGGATGTGACAGCTATGGGGGTACAAGGTTTAGACCATGGGGAGCTGTGACCTCCAACTGCTCCTGGTGTCCTCATCCCCTGGGATCACATCCTGTGGGGCACATGCTGTCCCTCCCCTTGCTCCCCAGCCAGGACGCCCAGGGGTGCCAGGACACCCAGGGGTGCCAGGACACCCAGGGGTGCCAGGATAGCAAGAGAGTGCCGGCAGTGCTGCTCCGGTCCCAGTTCTGGCCCCTCCACCCCTGCCCTGCTGCTCCGTGCAGTGTCAGCCAACAGTGACCAGGGACCTCCCGGTTTGCACGGTGGGCCTCATTGAGCACAGAAAGGCAGGCAGCAGGAGAGGAAGGCTCAGGACTGAGCCCTGAGGCTGAAAATGAAGCACCTCGGGTGGTCTGAAGGAGATTTTCATCCCTGGTCACAGCATGGGAGTACAACCCACGTAGGGGATGCTGGAGAGGGATGTTGTACCAATGCCGCTGGTGACCAGCAGCCCAAAGCAAGTCCTTTTGTGCCTCTGGGAAGCGAGTTGACATGGTCTGCACACTACTGGGTTCTGCAAGGCTGCCCAGTCTGGCTTAGTGCTCATCTCCCTCCTTCTGCCTCTTCGCCTCAAGCTGGGGCTGGCTGTGGTCTCCGTGGTGGTGGTGAGCACGGGTGGCAGGTTCGTGGTCCCCACTTGTATCTGTGGCTCTCTCTCTGCTGACCTTGGGGTGGTGGTGAGGATGGAGGGGGTTGTGCTGGTGGATGGGAGTCTCTGACTCCTTCCCCTCTTGCTCGGGAAGGGGGCTTGTGGTTACAGGGGCTCCCATGGTACTGTTAGCCTGAGGAACACAACAGAAGGGCTGGTGCGGGATGTGAATCTACACAGAGCCACACAGCGAGCCTGAAAGCGTGCCTGCTAGTTGGGGTGAAAGCAGGCCAGCATCCATCATACAAAAAGCTGCGTGGGTCAGGGCAAAGGCTCTCCAGCCCCAACCCAGGGCACAGGGAGGACAGGAGAGCCTGGAGCACATTAGACGACAAGCCTCTGTACCTATGTCCCTTGGATCAAGCCGTCTGTGGTCCAGGGAATTCCTGAGCCAGGAAAGGGACTTTGCATTTATTTCTAGATGGATTTTCCTCATAGGAGGTGACAAATTGCCTGCTGAGCCCAGAGATACATCCTTTTCTTTGCTCTGAGCTTGACACATCTGGGTCCACTGCCTGCTCCTCTCTTATATCAGAACAGCCAGTGACCCCGGTTAGCTTTTCCAGACCTGGGCTATGACTCCTTTAGCCCGTTCCTTCTCGGCCTGAAAGCTCTGACCTATTTAAGTGCCCTTAGTCCAGACCTTTCATCACCTTCCCTATCAACCACGGCCGGGAGTGGCTGACAACCCAGAGCCTGTCCCCAACATGAAGATAAGGTTGTTTTTTTTCCTGATGTGCAATGTCAGAAGAGAGAAGGGAGCCTGACTCCAGCTAGCGTCCCTGCTCCTTACCTCCTGGGTGGTGTTGGGGTAGAGTGAGCAGTTGCCACAGAAGTCCTTGCTGTGGGTGAAGCGGATGGCTGACTCCACGTAGGGGAAGTGGAGAAAGCTGTAGGGCAGCTGGATGTGGAAAGCCAGGCGGCCGCACCTGTGGGGAGAAGCCGTGGCCCGGCTCGAGGCAGTGGGTCTGGGGTCCCCCCAGCCCAGCCGTGCTTTTGGAAGCCCACCAAACGCTCCATAACCCCCCCCCCCCCCAAACCCCAGGAAAGCCTCAGCCAAGATGGGGGACACTCACCGGTCGTAGACGAGGAAGTCGTCCTTGTCTCCCCCCAGGACCTGCCAGATGTCGGGCTCCTCTGGCTCCGGCTGGAAGACGAGGACACCCGGCGGGGCCTGGCGTTCCAGCTCCCCAAACATGGCGCGGGAGAGCGGCTCCTTCTCGTTGATGATCACGTAGCGGACGTCGACCATGCCCTGCCGGGCCAGCCTCTCCTGCAGGCCCCCGAGGCTGCGAGGAAGGAGGCGCTGGGGGTCGCCGGCTTGGCGAGGGGGGTGGCCGCCATGCCGTCCCCTAGGATGGCAGGGCTGGGTTCGGGGGGTGAGGGGAGCAGGGCTCACTTGTGGGCCTGCTGCAGGCAGAAGTGTCAGCTGGCCTTCAGCAGGGCCACCACCGTCACCTGCCCCGCCGCCCCCGCCATGGGGCTCGAGCCGTTGACGCTCCACGCCGGTGCCTCCTGGCAGAGCTGGCTGCCGTTGGCTGCCCCCTCCGAGGCCAAGGCCAGCTCCAGCCCCAGCCAGGCGGCCAGGGCCAGCACCAGCAGCCCCATCCCGGACCTCCGGTCCCCCTGACAGGGGGAAACGGGCAATTAATCCCCCACCGCCACCCCCTCTGCCCCAGGGTTGATCCTTCCAGCCCCACTGCAACCCCAAACCGCCTCCCCACACACCCCTCTGGGGTGGACAGAGACTGATGGCCAGTACCATGCTGGTCCCAGCACAGCGCTGGAAGCTGGGACACCCATGCCGGGGGGGGGGGGAGGCGGAGGGATCGGGGTGCCCAGCTCCCGACAAGCTCTGCACCCTCAATGCTGGCTTTTGTGGGCACCCACTGCTATAGCCAGGTGCCTCGGTCTCCCCCCATGCCGAGGCACCGGCTCCACACACCAAGGGGGGAAAGGTCCCGTTCCCACACGGGGCCATCTCCGCCTCCCGACCCCAAAAGTCAGACCCAGTCATGGCCAGGGGTCTGTCTTTGCTCCAGGGGCAGTCAGGGATGCAGCCCCCCGTTGTCCTGGCTGCGGGTAGCAAGTCAGTGGGACAGGGATGATTTCACCTTCAGGTCACCTTGAGAGTCCTCAACGCCCCACAAAATGCTTGAAGGGTGCACAGAGCTTTTAACCTCCCTGCCCCCAGTATCTGCCCCTTCATCCCACAGCCCCCCTTAACCCTGCCCACCCCAACATACACCCTGTCCCTCTGGGATGCAGCACATTTAATGGGCAGGGGGGGGACACAGGGCTAGGAGGGACGATCCAGGGAGGTGAAGAGGGAGGAAGGGGCTGCAGGGTCTGGTCTGGATGGATGTACCCCCAATCCCCAGCCCTCTCCCCCCGCGTGAACGAGCCCTCAATACCGCACTTCTCCTCACTGCTGTCCTCTGGCCAGAACTCGCTCCCAGCCCCAGCGGCTCTCGGCAATGCCCAGCTGGCCCTGGTCTCCCTTTTATCTCCTGTCCACTCTCCCCGCCCAGGAGGGAGGAGAAGAGTCCAGCTGGAGCAGCGGGGACTGCTCCCCGGCCACCACCGCCTGCCTCGAGGGATGGCAACAAGGCAGGCACTGTCCCCCTCGGTGCCACGCAGCTTCGGGGTCCTGCTGCCGCAGCCCAGCCCGAGCCATGCTGGGGCAAAGCGGTGCCTGGTGCTGGGCTGGCACAGAGGGTGCCAGGCGGTGCTGTGGGGAGAAGCCGGGCATGGCCGCTTGAAACCACCCCACAGGCACAGGAGGGCCGGGGGCATTGCCAAGGGCACCGTTCGCACCAAAGGGTTGTGGAGCCGTGGGGTGACATTGAGCAGTGCCGTCAAAGTCCCAGGGGAGCCGCCAGCGCAGCCCCTGCCACCCTGAAGCCAAAAAGATGGGTGGCTGCCCCCCACCCCTGGGGTGCCAGAGCTCCCTGCCCTGGGGGGTGCCACCTCAAAGGCCGTGCCGTCCTGCCACACGGAGCCACGGGCTGCGCTTGAGCCACGTTTGGCCCTACAGCAAGCCCCTGGCCCCGCACCGTGGGGGCTGCGGTGGTATGAGGAGCCGGTGCTCCCTTGGGAAATCACGGCATCGGCGGATTCCTGCTGCCTCTCCCCCCCCCGCCCCAACCAAACAAGAAGAGCTCACCACTTTGGCCGCACACGGACATCTCCACAAATATTTGAGCACTTTATCATACCTGTGGTCTGTACAAAAACATGATAAGGCAGGGAAGGGCAGCAGACACAGACACAACGGGGGTAGTGACACGGTCCTGCACACACAAAGAGGGGGGGGGGGGGGGGTGGCGTGACACGGTCCTGCACACACAAAGGGGGGGGGGATTTGTCCGAAAACCAGTCACAAGCAGCAGGGAGAGAGAGGACCGCTGTGGCGGGGCTGGAGGCACTCAGGGATGTCAGCAAGGACGTGGGGCCATGGGTTGGGATCGGGGAGCAGGAGCAGCCGTGCAGGGTGTCAGCCTGGAGCAAACCCCTCTCGTGACCGACGCCGGACCCTCCGCAGAGCTGTCACGCACCCCCCCCCCCCCATCCCCACGCTGCTTCCCCACAAGCCCCCGCCGGGTACCGTGAGGCACAGAGCAGGGGCACGTACCCCCCCACCACATGCCCTGCCCCGGGGGGGTGGGATTCGGGCCAGCAAGCAACGCCCCAGCACAGCCAGGAGCCATTTCACCCGCGCCCCCAGGGCACCCCCAGCCACAGCCGGTTCCTCCCCCCGCTTCGCTCACCCCCGAGCCGCGGTTATCAGCCCGGGCACCTTTTTGTTCTGCAAACACCGCCCGGCACCTCCGGGGTCGATACAAACTTTGGGCAGCCGCAAGGTCCGGCAGCCCCACGGCCCCGGCTTTAAACGTTGCCGGCAGCACCTCCCACGCCGCCCCGGCACGGCCCCACGCCGCGTGTGCCGACCCCCTCCGTGGCCGGGGCGGCACCCACCGATTCCTCCCGCCGGGGAGGCTTCCCCGTGGCGGGGACAGGTCGCTCCGCAAAACCTCCTTTGGCCTCGCCAACCCCTTTCCCCGTCCCGCCGTGGCCTCGCTGCGTGACGGGGAGGAGCGAACTGAAGCCGCGTCTCCGGGGCCGGCCCCCGCCCCGGCATCCCGTTCGCCCGCAGCCTTGACCCCGGTGAGCCGCAGGCCGAGGGCGATCCGGGGCCCTGCAGGCCCCCACGGGCACGGGTGGGGGCGGGTCGGAGGGCTGGGGGTGACGGGGCGGTGGCGGGAGCAGAGCGGGACGACGCTGATCCCGCAGCGGGGACGGAGAGGGGGGGGAGGAGGGAAGGAGGGAGCACCAGCCGAGGCGTGCGTCCCTTGCCTCCCCGGGCTGGTGTGGAGCTGCTGGGGGCCCCCCCCTGCTCCCGCGTGGGAGAGATGGGGTACCCGGTTGCAGCGCAGCCTCTGTGTCTCAGCCTAGCAGAGCCCTGTGCCCAGCGCTTGCAGGGAGTGCTCAGTGCACAGCCCTTTTTTTTTTTTTTTTTTTTTTTTTTGGGGGGCGGGGGGAGGCAGAGTGGAATGTTTAAGCAGATTCCGCCCCCCAGCCCACCTCTCTGGGGTCCGGCCAGGGCGGCTGACGTGTGGCGTGGGGTCAAGAAGCCTCAGTGGGATGCTCTCAAGAGGTGATGCCAAGTCAGTTTTTGGACAGATATTTTTCCCCCCCTTTCAGCATGACGCTCTTGAGAGGTGATGCCGAGTGGGGCTTTGGACAGATATTTTTTTCCCCCTTTCAGCGTGGTGGGTAGTTGGGTGGGGAGGGAGGTTGCTTTTCCTCCCCCAGTGTCCCTCCTCTTCCACCCTCTGCAGCCCTAAGGCAAGGTCACTGCCCCAGGCGTGGTGGCTCCGCTGTCCTTGCTGGGGAGGGGAAGGGCACATCAGCCTGCTGGGAGCCCACTGCTCCCCCCAGCCCTTTGTGGGACAGCACTGGGGCAGCACAGGAGCCTTTTAGCTGTAACAAGTGTGTTGCTCCCTGTTTACCAGTCCCACCTCCATGTTCCGGGTACAAGACATTTCACTCCCCAACAACTCTTGTCCCCATAGTCTTGCTTACACGTGCATACACCTCCCTCACCCGCATTCCCCCCTAACCTCCCTGTAGCACCCTCGGTGGGGACACATGGCTCCAGAGGGGACAGGCTGGGCTGCAGGCAAGGCTATAACGGCTTTCCTCCTCTGCAACCCCAGGCGTGGGCATAGGGCAGGGCAGCATAGCGAAGGGGGGGTGCGACAGCTCAGCATCCTCAGGCAGCATTTTACTGGTGGGTGCCCTTGCACAGAGCATATTGTCTCACGAGACCCACTTTTTAAAAACACACACGTTTAAGAGTGCAGATTTACATGTGTGTGCCTCTGTGCGCGCAAATGCGCTCTGGCTCTCTGCAAGGAGTTGGGGAACGGCTCCTGCCTGCAGCCAAGCAAGCCCCCCCCCTGACCCCCTGCGTCCTCCCGCAGCCTGCCCAGCCATGGCAGCCTTGCTGAGCCGCCCCTGCTTCATCTCCCTCCACGTGCCCTACAGACAGGGCTGGGCCCAGGACCTGGCCAACACCTTTCGCTTCCAGCCCGTGGCCGTGCGGGAGACGCCGCGAGTCCGGCAGCTCGCCTTGCGACGGGGATCCGCCGTCTTCCTCGTCAACGAGCGCCTGGCGCCGGGGCCTGCCGACTTTCTCTATGATGTGGACCCCCAGCCCGCACTGGGCACGGCCTCCAACGTCTGCTTCGAGGTGGACGACGTCTTGGGGCTCTGCAAGCAACTGCAGAGCCGGGGGTGCTCCCTGCCGGTGCCCCCACCGAGGTGAGGGACGATGGTGGCTCCGTCACCTACAGCGTGGCAAGCTCCATCGTGGGCAACATCAGCCACACCCTTTTGGACAGATCCCGCTACCAGGGATCCTTCCTACCTGGCTTCCAGGCCATCCAAGGAGCCCCCTCAGTCACAGGGGACGGGATCGAGATCACCCACTTCGATCACATCACATACGTCTGCCCGCGGGGCGGTGCCCGGGTGGCTCTGGACTGGTACCAGCACTGCTTTGGCTTCCAACGCTTCATGCTGAACCCCCAGGAGAGGCCGGCTGAGGGGTACATGCTGGGGGGGCAGGGGGTGGGCATGCTGCTCCTCGCGCTGCAGAGCGCCCGGGGCGCCCTGGCACACGGCTGCAAGCTCATCCTCGCCGAGTCCCTCTCGGAGGACGGCACCAACCAAGTCGACACCTTCCTAGAGCAGCACGGTGGGGCCGGGATCCAGCACGTCGGCCTCCGCACCACCGATATCGTCGCCACGACCAGGGCTTTGCAGCAGCGGGGCGCGCGGTTCTTCACACCCCCTACCACCTATTACAACCAGGGGGGCAAAGTACAGGAGATCCGGGGGGCCGGGCAGGACCCCCACATGCTGGCAGAGCTCGGCATCCTGCTGGACACCACAGCACCTGGGGACAAGGAGCTGTGGGGCACTGAAACCACAAAGAGCCCTTCCCAGAATTATCTGATGCAGATCTTCACCCATCCCATCTTTTCAGAGGAGACCTTCTTCCTAGAGCTCATTGACCGGCGGGGAGCGCTGGGCTTCGGGGAGGGCAACATACGGGCACTGTGGAAAGCTGTGCAGGTCTATATGGACCAGCAGCAGTAGTAGCAACACTGTGATCCTCCTCCCTCAGCTCCCCCTCCTCTCCGGTTCAACCCTGGGGCAAATACGCCACTGAGGAGATATCAGTGGGTGCCTGTGGCATGGCCCGTGGGGGCAGGGACCAAGGGAGGTCTCCAGGCCAACCCAGAGCCATCTCAGCACGGGAGCAAGCTGCTCAGGCCAAATCCAGCACGGCTCTGAGCATCCCCAAGAACAGAGGGTGATTTCTCCCCCTCCCTGGGTTCCCAGTGATTTATTGACCTCACATGAAGGACTTTCTGCCTTAATTTTATCTTTATTTAATGAGACTTGTGCCTGCAGCATGGCCAAGAACACTGCTGGCACAGCAACGCCCCCAGCCATGGGGGGATGAGGGGCTGCCTGAGGGGAGTGGATAACCTGGGGGCCATGGACCCAGCCCCTCATCAACAGTTACAACCCAGAGCACGGCCAACCCCCGCGCAGGGCAAAGGCTGGCCTCTCCTCTCAATTAAAGAATTAACTTGCAAGCACTGCTTTGGTTATTTTCTCCTCCCATTTAAGATGTGGTGAGCGCCAGGCAAGGATGAAATGGCCCTTTTTTGCCCCTTGAGGCAGGCTGGCCCCAGTCCTGCAGTACCTAAACTGAGTCCACTTGCCCCTTGTGCACCCCTCAGGACTGGCCCCTGTCCCTGCCAGGCCTGGGGGGTGCCTTTGCAAGGGTGCTGCTGTGCATCAGAGTCAGGAAAATCCCCAGTTTGAACACAGTGAGGAACAGCCTGACAGAAGAGGTAGAAAAGGGGCATAAAATCCTACAAAAAGCCCGTGGGAGGGCTGCTTGGCCCCAGGGTGGAACAAGGCACAGGCAGGAGCTGTGCAGCCCCCAAGGGCTGATGCTGGCCCTCCCAGGAGAGGTGATCTGGGTGCCTTATTGGGGGTCACTAGCAGTTAATGCTCAACCAAGGGGGTCACGGGTGCATTAAGGAAGAAAACTCTGTTGGCCCCAGCCTGGATGTACAGATCCTGCTGGCCATCCTCACATTCAACCACAGGCTGCCCATCCCATTCCACCTTAGCCCAGTGCATCAGAGGCAGAAAGTCACTTAAAAAACCCTCCATCCTGTAGATTTATTATTAGAAAGCCTGTGGCTCAGGTTCAGTAAAAACAAGTGTATAAAAAGGGCTATTGGAGGCCGGGAAGGGTACAGCAGCATCCACAATTGCTGTCTGGCGGATGAGGTGCAGGCAGGCAGCCAGGGCTGGGGCTAGGAGAGCGATGTGGCCCCAGTCTTCCTGCTGCCAGAGAGAAACCCTGCTGCCACGCGTCAGCAGTGCTGGAGCGGTGGCTGTACGGGGCCAAACAACCCCATGAGGGCTCCAGCCAGGGCAGGGGGAGAAGTCAAGCCTGGCTCCAGGTCATATCCAGGGCCACAGTGGCCACATCAAGGCTCAACTTCCACAGGGGAGCTGGAGAAGCCAGTGGACTCTGCAAGGTGTGGGAGGCTGTTACAGGGCCGTGTACTGGGCTCGCAGCAGTGCGGGGGCCACCCTCCCCACACCGCAGGCAGGACTCACCGCACTACGGGTCTCTGGTGGGCTCAGAGGTGGAAGGTGCTGTCACGGGGCCGTCGGGGCCCGGAGGAAGGCGTGGAGGGAAAGCTGCGTCCCAGGGCAGGTGCTGCCCGCTCCCTGAGATTTTGCCCCCCGCTTCCGCTTGGAGCCCTGCGGGAGACACACAGCAGGGCTAAGCCAAACCCCAAGGGTCCCCCCCTCCTCGCCCCAGCCTCCAGAGATCCCCCCTGGAGCAAGGGGCCCCCGGTACTCGGGACATGCTGGGGCAATGCCAGCCAGGCAAATCCCCCAGACGCAGCCCTGCCCCAGGCTGGCGATGGTCCCTGGCCTGACCCCAAACCCCGGGGGGGCTCCAGCCCCACACACCAGAGGCTGGCCCACAGCAGCTCCTGGGGCTCCACGCACCCTCCGGCGATGCTCACCGTGCCGGAGCTGCTCTCCTTCCCACGCTGCTTCTCACGCACTTTCAGCACCTGAAGAAAGCACAAGGAGAGGCCAGAGCTGAATGGAAGCTAGGTCCTGGAGCCCAGACAGCCTGCAGAGGTTGGGGGGGATGCCAGAGGCTCTCCTAGGAACCCAGAGGAGGGGGAGGAAAGGCTCATGTGCCACCCAGTACCTTCTTCATGGCTGTGGACACAGCCGAGGCATGGAACTCCTCCTCTGTCACCCAGCGGGATGGGGACAAGGCAGGGTCCAGGGTCATGTCCCCATCCAGGGGCAGGGAGTAGACTACATAGGTCTGGTGAATGTGAGAGAAGATGTGGACAACCTGTGAGAGGATGGGAAAACATATGAAGGGGGCAGCTGGCAGGCAGCTCTGCTGCCCCACAAGTGCACTGAGCGTGCCAGGGCTCGGGAGGGGTGACAGCAGGGAAGGGGGACCATCCTTCCCCATGCTACGTCCCTTGAGGCTGAGCACAGGGTGCTCACACTGCATCCCCACCTCTCCGATAAGCTGCAGGCTTCCAGCTGCCACGGGCTGCCCCATCCAGGCCTGAAGATAATCTGCCAGCGCCTCCCTCTGCTTCTCCTCCTGCAGACCCTGAGCCAGTGGGAGACTTGGGAACTCCCAGAGCCCGGCCAGGAGACCTGAGGAGGGGGCAGGACAGGGACCTGAGCCAGCAAGAGGCACATCTGGGGATACTAAGCCTCATCACAGCCCTAAGGGGCTCCTTCCCCCACGCCAGCCGCAAGCACTTCACAGATGCACTCCTCCCAGGCTGTTCTGTCCCTTGTGCAGGTGGGAGGGGGCCGTGCGGTGCCTTTGCTCCCCGCTTCCACCCAGCCCCATTACCCGAGCTGGGTCTCTGCACGATGAGGTACTCCGGGGCCCCATGGCAGCCCCTCCGCTCCAGCACACACGTGGCCGTTCGCACCACACGCGGCTGCTTCTTCGCTGCTTTCCGGGGGAAGTTGGTCACCCCCATGCTGCTGTCCCATGGCTCCGCAGCCGGGGGGCACAAGGGACAGCCCCCAACACCTGCAAACACCACCAATATAACAGCTGCCGCAGCGCCCAGACCCAGAGCTACAATGTGGATCTCCCCACGTGCTTACCACAGTCCTCAACATCAGGCACTGGGGTGGGTTTTCCAAACAGCTTCTGAGAGGCAAAGGCCAGCTCCTTCTCCACCTGCAAGTGGGGACAGAAATCAGGACAGTCTCATGCACCAGCCCACCTTATCCCCATGCACGGCAACCCCTCGGGGACAGATTTTGGGGCCATACTTACCCTGCGCCTTGCTCGGCAGTGCTGCTTCACAGGGCACTCCTCGCACAGCGGCGCCTTGGGCACACACACAGTTGCCCCCAGCTCCATCAGGGCTTGGTTAAAATCCCCTGGGCGGCTCCTGTCTACCAGGGCATTGGCCATATCCCTGGGAGAAACAGCAGTGAGCAGCGCGGGGCTCTGTGGGGAGAGGACCTTTGCCTGCCTCCTGCCTGCGAGGGGGGATGCTCCTAGGTAGGCAGAGGCAACACGGCTCCTTTCTCCACCACCCCCAGCAGCACCATCTTCTCAAGAGCTCCCACACCCCACGCCTCTCTCCCTTCGCAGGCTGAGCTCCCCAGAGCTCCCGAGTGATCCTGCCCTGGGCCACCAACAAGCACAGCCACGATTGCCACAGCTCAGAGTGGGGACGGAGCTCTCCCCTTACCAGAGCCGGTCGATGACGGCCGGGCTGCTGGAGTCGGCACCGATGCACCGCAGGCGGCACAGGACCCGGATCACGTTCCCATCCACGACACCGGTAGCCTGGGACCAGGAGCTGGGGTTAGAGCGCCGGGAGCTGCCCGTGCTCCTGGCAAGGCAGGGAGCTGGGGTGCTCCCAGGATGGAGGGGGGACACACATGAGGCTGACCCACAGGCCAAGCCGGGCAGCGGGCTAGGCGCACCCCAAAGTGGGGGAGAGCCAGAGCCATGCACAGCCCTGGGGAGCCCCTGGCTTGTGAGACCCAGCTGCAGGACCCCACCGGGAGTGGGGCTGGGCAGCAGAGAGGGGAGACGTGCCCACTGATGCCCAGCTCTCACCTGCCCGTAGGAGATGGATGCGATGGCTCCCGCCGTGTATCGGCCCACTCCTGGCAGCAGCCTCTGCAGCTCCTCAGCTGTCCTGGGCATCCGGCCGGCCAGCTCAGACACCACCTGGCAGAGAGGGGACCGAGGTCAGGGGAGCAGCCGGGAGGCGTGCGTGCAACCCATTTTACCCACAGTAAGATGGGATCCCAGCCTCTGCAGCCTCGTGCCAGCAGCACACAGCCCCAGCACAGCAGAGCAGACGTGAGCCAACGCCAACCAACGGGCCACAGAGGGCTTTGGAAACACCCCCCACATCCCAACACCAGCACACCTTCCTTGCTGCCTCCTGCAGACGCTTCCCTCTGGAGTAGTAGCCAAGTCCGGCCCACAGCTCGTTCACCTCCTGCTCCAAGAGACACGGCATGGTGTTAGATGAAGAGCCACGAGGGCAGGGAGAGCACCCGGCCCCAGCAATGCTCACCTCCAGTGACGCCTGCGCCAGAGCCTGCAGCGTCGGCCACTTCTGCGGTACAGAAGGAAAGGGACAAGTCAGGGACAAGCAGAGCCCTGCTCTGCAGCTGGGGATCTGCCACAGGCAGTGGCCAAGGTCTCCAAAAGGGGCAACCTGTGAGCACAGGACTCTGCAAGGAACAGTCACCTGCATCCAGCGGTTGTAGTAGCCAATCACCGTAGCCACCTGCGTTTGCTGGAGCATGATCTCAGACACCCACACTGCAGGGAGCAGGGCAGGGATCAGAACAGAGGCACCCACACCACCCACGACTCGTGCTGTGGCCACGTTAGCACTAGCTACAAACACTGCACCAGCATCCAACCCATGGAACCCCCTCCCACCCCTCGTTTTCGTCACACGAACTCCTTCAGTCCCTGAGCGGGCTCTAGGACCCCCCCAACGTCGTGCAAGGGTGGGGGTCAGTGGCTCTCATGGCCACTCAGGCAGCCTGTCGATGGCAACTGAAGCCACATTTTCTCACAAGGCCACGCTGCACATCCACATCAGGGGGCAACATGCAGCAGGGCATCCCGCGGCGCAATCCCTGCTCCTCACCTGCGTATGCCCGTCTGTCTGCATCCGGCTCAGTTACTGCCTGAAAGGGGAAGAAAAATAGAGCGTGAGAAAAAGGTGACACAGCACCCCACTGCAGAGGGGACCTACATGTAAAATAAAAATTGCCTGTGGTGTGTTTTGAACACTGCGTGGGAATCTGAAAAAAAAATATTTCCCCCAAGTGCTCAGAAGTCCTGATTTTGGGTTAATCATATGACAGCCAAAGTGCCTTCTCCCTGATGAAATATGCCACAGTGAGAGTTTACCTTAGAGGTTCACAATCCCACTGTTGGAGCTGTCCCAGACCTGAGCCCCTCTGCACGGGAAGCAGGCAGGTGTAAACCCCAGCGAAGGGTTGTGCAATTTCTAGCACCATCTAGACAGACGCTGCTGTAAAGCCCACGCACACCCCTGGCACCACAACCACTGTCTAGGCCCTTTTGCCAAGCTGAGCACAGAGTATGTAGGAGCTTGAATAAAAATACTTTGATGGGCTTAAAGCAAATACACGGAAAAGGCTTTCCATGCAGCGCTCACTGCTGCAGGGTATCACAGAGGGAGGAACAAAACACTTTTAAAAGACTAAGAACCATAGAAAAAGTACCCCTGGTTAGAAGTCGTGGTCAAGAAGCACGGTTTCACCCTGTGCCCTGCTTTATTCGTCCTCCGTAGGGGCTGGCTGCAGAGCACTTACCGCGGAACTGCCGGGGCTGGCTGGGAGCATGCTCCCGTTCCCAGCGCCGCCTCCCTCTTCCGCGCAGCGAGGGACGCACCGCAGCACCAAAGCCACCGTGGGCACCCCAGAGACGCTCCCTGAAGGCGGAGGGGCCGGCTCCCCGCCGCGGCACCCCTGCCTCCCTTCGCCTCGCCTCTCCTCACCAGCGTCCTCCAGGGAAGGTCCCGCTTGCACCGGTCGTACCAAGCCAGCAGGTCCCCGCGCAGGGCCTCCATCTCAGCCGGGTCGCTGAAGCAGTGCTGGGCGGGCGGCGGAGCAGCGGCCCCTGCCAGGAGAGCAGCGGGGGGGGGGGGGGTCGGGGCAGGGCTGCGGGACCCCGCGGGGCTCGGCCAGCCGCTCAGCGGCTTTACTGGGCTGTGGCCCCGCGGGGACGCGGCGAAACACCGGCAGCTGCCCGGGTGGGAGGACGCCCCACGCTGCCACGCTCCCGCTCCCCCCCAGCCCTCCCGCTACCGGGCACCTCCGCGGGATGACGACGCGCCCTTCCTGCTCGGCGCCGCCCCCCCGCCGCCCCGCCGGAGCCCCCCGGCAGCGGCAGCGCCGGCCGCAGCCCGCAGCGGGCTCACAGCCGCCATGAGGCACTTTCCCGGGAAAATGTTTCCCCGCCGGGGTCCCGCCCCCGCGCGGGGACAAATCAGAGGGATCGGTCCCGCCCACCTTCCGCCGGTGAGCCAATGGGAGCGAGGCTCGGGGAGGGAAGGGGGGGGGAAGAAAGCTTGCTCGCGGCGGAAAGGGGGCGGGACCTCCCGGCGCGCCAGAGCCAATCAGTGCTTCGGGAAAGAAAACGGGGCTGGGCCCACCCTTTCCCCCGCACGAGAAGGACCCCAACGGGCTGCGCAAGCAAAACGCCCGTTTACCGAAAAAAAAAAGTAAATTTCGGTTGAAAACGGGTTTTCGAGAAGGGGGGGGGGCGGAAAAAAAAAAAAAAAAAAAAAAAACAAACAAACCAAAAAAGTCCGGCGGTGGCGGGTGGCAGGAAGCGAGCAGGCGGCGCGCGGGCGGGGCGGAGGCCCCCGGGAGCGGCCATGGCGCGGCGGCGCGTGCCGGTGGTGGACGTGCAGAGCGACAACTTCGCGGAGCTGTGGCCGTCGGTGGTGCTGGCCCTGCGCACCGCCACCTTCGTGGCCGTGGACACGGTGAGGCGGGGGGAGCCGAGGCGGGCTGGGGGGCGGTGGGGGTGGTGCGCGGCCCGGCGCGCTGACGGGCGTCTCCCCGCAGGAGCTGAGCGGCCTCGGCGCCAGGAAGTCGCTGCTGAGCCCGTGAGTGTCGCGGTCACGCGTCGCGGGGGTGGGTGGGGGGGTGGGATCCCTTCCCCCCTTTCGGGGCTCAGCTCTCCTTCTCCCCGCCGCCGCAGGTGCATCGAGGAGCGGTACCGGGCTGTCTGCAGCGCGGCCCGCAGCCGCGCCGTCCTCTCCCTGGGCATCGCCTGCTTCAAGCGGCTCCCGGAGAAGGTGGGTGCGCGGCCGCAGCTCTCGCTCCCCCGCCGTCCCCGGGGGAGCGGCGGGCACCGGGACCCAACCCACCCGGAGCGGCTCCCCGTGACCCGTGTCCCTCCCGCTCTTGCTTTGCCCGCTCGGCCCCCGCAGTCCGAGAGCGCGTATCTCTGCCAGATCTACAACCTGACGCTGCTCTGCATGGAGGATTACGTTGTCGAGCCCCAGTCGGTGCAGTTCCTGGTGCAGCACGGCTTTGATTTCAACAAGCAGTACTCCCAGGGGATTCCTTACCACAAAGGCAACGACAAGGTACGGAACCACCCTCCTGTGGCCACCTCACCTTGCGCTGCTCCTGGGGAGGTTGCTGGCCTCCCCCGGACACAGCTCCGGAGCGGAGACGGGCTCACGCTGGAGTCTGGAGCATGGCATTATCCCTTTCAGCTCCCTGCTGTTTTATATCCAGGTTGTCACGTTTTTCCAAATGTTTGGCCAGAACAAGTCATAGCTGTAGGCAGTATTCAGCTACAGCAAGGTCTGAGGACTTCCCAGGGTGGTGGCAAGGCGCGGCGCCAAGGCTCGTTGACAAATCCTTCTTCTTGCAGAGCGATGAGAACCAGAGCCAGAGCGTTCGGACTTTGTTTCTGGAGCTCATACGAGCAAAGAAGCCTCTCATTCTTCATAATGGCCTGATCGACCTGGTCTTTCTGTACCAGTGCTTTTACGCTCATCTCCCCGACAGCCTCGGCACCTTCACCGCTGACCTCTCGGAAATGTTTCCAGCAGGAATATATGACACCAAATATGCTTCAGAGTTTGAGACTCGCTTTGTAGCATCCTACTTGGAGTATGCTTACAAGAAGTGGTAAGTGGTGCTCTGGTATTTTAAGCTTACAGGAGGAAAAGCAAAGGGAGCCTCTGTGTTTTGTTTGGTTTTTTGTTTTTGTTTTTGTTTTTTTTTCAGGCAAGAGGGCTGGCTCTTTGTATTATCCCAATGAGTGAAGAAAAGTGCTTTTCAGGTAACTCTGCCCTGTGCTCTTCCCGTTTCTAGGACAGGCGCTGAGTGCATAAGGGTCCATTTTGTAATATGGCTTATCTGTTTGGCAGGCAGCTGCTGAAAGAGGTTTTCATTCTTCAGCTGGCAGCAGTTTTGACCGCAGAGCGACCTGATCTAACTGAAAACTAATTGATTTCCTGCATTGCCCTGGTCTAGCAGTGCCACGGGGCTGCGGCAGGGGCACATGCAGAAGAGAGACCCTTAAAACTCACCAAGAGAGCAAACAGGAGGAGGGCTGTGTCTGCGGAGCCTGCTCGTTACAGCTTGTGAGGGAGGGTGCAGTTAAAGGGTGGGCGCTCCCTGCACCTCCTGACGCTGACCAGCTCCGTCACACATCCCACACGTGACACTCGTGTGTGGCCAGCTACAACTCCCCTCACTTTCCTTCCAAGCGAAGGTTGTGCTCTTGTCCCAGGATGTGTGTCTGTCTCCTTTGCCTGTCAGTCTGGCCACTCATTCTGTGCTCCCCACACAATCTAAACGAGGCTCTGGCAGTGACTCAGCCCCTTGAATCTCCATTAAACTGAAGTCACACTGTGTAGAGAAGAAATGGTATTTTTAGTGACTGTTTTACATCAGGAAGTAGCCACTTTGACAGATCTGAAAACATTAAAGGTGGCTGTTCTCAAACATGAGAATGCTTTGTTTTGACAAGATAAAAATACTTTTTAAACTGACCTCTTCAATGTTTTAACCCACAATTCTAGTTACGTGGAGCTTTCCAAAGGTTTTGGCCCTTTTAGCCAGCTCCTGGGACAAACCGATTCTTTTCTCCTGAGATGGAAAATGTTTCCTTGTTGTCTGTGTTTTCCAGGTTTGACCTGTCAGGGCCGTGGCTGCTGGCTCTACATGATACCTCATTTTGGGGCATTTTTTCTTTGTCCATTAACATTATGAAAGCTAACACATATCTTAGTGCCCTTAATGTTTAAAATCAAACTATGTGTCCACTTCTCCCACAGCTTCACTGGAGACGCTGTTGTCCTTGCCTGTATGTCGGCATAAGAAAAATCAACCTTTGCAGAAACAACTACTTACTAAAGCTATTCTCCCAGGACTGAGTTTCCAGGAAGCTGTTGACCTGGGGGCTAGAGCTCAAGAGCAGGAAACCAGTAGAGTTGAGATGGGGTGGAGAGCAGCGTGTTCGCAGGAGCTCCACACTGTGGTACCCTCAGTGAGTTAACCGCAGTAACTGTGTACTCTTGTTTGTTCCAGCCAGCGAGAGAACTGCAAGCTGAAGGACTCCGGCAGCCAGCACCTCACCATTGAGTTCTGCAACTACCCTGCCAACATGTCCCGTTACATCGACTATCGCCACTGCGCTTTTGAAGAAGAAAGCCACAATGTGGGAGGGGGAAATAAGGTGCCTGTCTGTGAGAAATTTTCGGTAAGTAAGATGAATCTCTGCTTCCTTCCCGGCTCCATGGAAAGAGCCACACGTGGCCAGAGCAGGAAGGTAGGAAAGCATCTGAGAACTTCCCCTTGCTTGCTTCACGGTACAAGGAAAATTTTTCAAGCTTCCGGTGGCTTCATGACAGCAAGGGCAATAGCATGCTCTGTTTGGAGGTGGTGAATTCCACAGGCTACGTTAGACACGAAGATTCAGGAGGAGTTTAAATGGTCCTGAATAGTGGGATGGCACGAGTTACAGGGCACCGTGGCTGTCTTGGGAGGGCTCTAAGTTCTAAATTAGTTTGGCTTGTCCTCTGAGCAAGAACTGCCACCTCCCCCATATCCTGATTAGATATAAAAAAATATTACCTGTCTGCAGCTTCTGGCACTGTAGCACCATGTGATCCACAGCATCGAGTCATCGAGTCTTGGTGCTGCTACAGCAGTAACCAAAGAGCCCATCTGGTCAGATCAGAACTGTTTTCAGATGCTTTAGGGAGAAAAGGAGCTCTTCTAGATGTTACACATTACTGTCACAGAAGAACACAGATTGGGGAGATCTCTGAAAGTTTCTCATCCAGTGTTGCTCAGATCCTTGTTTGGTGAATTTTGAACATGTCTAAGGACAGAGATTACAAAACCCCTCCAGGCCCCTGTTCCAGTAGTGCTTGACCACTCATTGCGAAAAATGTTTTCCTGTATATCTAGTCAGAATTTCCCCTGTTAACACCTTACATTTCCCTATGCTCTCCTCAAAGGAGTTTAGCTCCATCTGTTCTATAACCTCTACTTTAGGTACTTGCAAACATCAACTAGACACCCCATTCCCTTAGCCTTGTTTTCTGCAGGTAGAACAAACCCACCTTCCTTGCCCTCTCATACGCTGTGTGCTTCGTTTTGACCCCACTGCACTTTGTTGATGCCTTTCTTGGGTGTTGTCTTGTGTAACTGGACATGGTGCTCCTGATGCAGCCTCGCAAGCCCTCAGGGCAGAGAATCATTAACTCTGCTACATGCTATGGCAACAGGAGGCTGGTGACTACAGACATCTCTCTCTCTCTGTCCCTAGGCCTATGGCTGGTGTCCAAAAGGGGTGAAGTGTCCACAGTCTCATAACATTGACCTCATAATTGATGAGGACGACAGGCTTTGGGAGGAGAAGAGGAAGAAACGGAAACACAAGTGGAAGCGTCGGAAGAACACAGCAGAGCCTGCAAAGGTGTTCAGGCAGGAAAGCTCAGGGAAAGAAACGGAGCTAGCTCAGAATGGAGAGGAGGGACCACCACGAAAACAGAGCTGCTATGAGGCTGCAGCTGCTACGGAGCTGGAAGAGATCACACCCAACAGTGAGGGCAGGCCACAGGAGGAGAATTCCATGGACGTGGAACCGGAGGTCAGCTCAGATACCAGCACACAACGGGAAGAGGACCTGGGAAGCACTGAAGAAAGCACTGCCCAGGTAGCAGCTGCTGTGAGCCCTTCTGCCAAGGGAAATGCCTCTGCCAGTGGCCAAGTGGAAGAGGAGAAGTCAGAGGTTTCTGCGGGGGTGGGCTCAGTCGGTCACCCAGACATCCCCGAGACTGAAGCAGCATGTGCTGCAGAAAAGGAGAAGGAAACCCATGCTCCACCTTCCCAGGGAGGCACACACCGAGCTGGCTTTGATGCGTTCATGACTGGCTATATCATGGCTTATGTCTGGATGCTCAAGAAAGGAAAAAACACAGATGCTGGTGCAGGGCCTTGGTTACCAGACTGCCATAATAAACTATACCTCAGTGGGAAATCAGTGCCACTTCAAATAGTGAAGAGCTTGTTTTCTAAATCTTCCAAAGCTCACAGCCAGAAGATGAAGTTGGCCTGGGCCAGTGGCTAGAGCTAGAGGACTCCTCACTGAACTGGGCTTTTTTTCCCCTCAAGTTTTGAAGTTCTTTATTCCGTCAAGAACTGACCAGAAGGGGAGCAAGTTTCTCACTTTTTTGTTTTGACTTCTGACTGATTAAATTGCTCTCAATTGGAGTTCTTCCTGTCATTCCTTAGTGGCATGCTGGGCTGTGAAGGCAGGGGTGAGGCTGAGGAAGAGGGCGGAAGAGTGCACCTCTCCCACCTTTTCAAAAGGAGCATGTTCTAAATGACAAAGTCTACCTAAAAAAAACCACATCTGAAAGCTCCAAGCTGTTGACCCATACAACCAGCTTGATAGGAAATGCTATAAACTGTCACTGGAAGAAGATGCACTGCTTCTGCCAGACAGCAGATGAAAGCAGGCTAGCTCTTCAGGCAAAGCATACATTTTTATGAATGCTTAGTCAAGTGTTACTGCTTTCAGTCACTGCTGGTAGGGAAACTCCCTATAGCCTCATAATTATTTCCTGTCTTTCTAAGGAAGTCAGGAAGGAAAAAAGTGTCATCTTCGTAGGAAAAAAAAAAAAAAAAAAAAAAAAACAAACAGACTCACTGACCATGGTTTAGACATGAAGCTGGGAGAACTATCCCACTTCACAGTCGTACTTTACCTTAATCCTGGTTACAGCATACATAGGCTAGACTTGTGCTCCTAGAGGAGAGAGGGGAAGGAGAAAGCTCCCAAATGGGCCAGGTGATTCTAGTGCAGGGTACCTGCATGCAGAACTAAGCCACAGCAGGTCTTCAAGCTTCTAAGCAAGGGGAGATGCAGTGGGACTTAAAGCCAAATGCTGTCCTCTAACTGCACTGCTTCCTGTGCTGCTGAAGCTGTTCTGTGGGGCTAGAACAGAGCAGCCACAACGGCAAGCTCCCTGCAGGCTGAATGCTATCAAAAGCCATCTTGTGTTGTAGGTCACAAGCTACTTCAGAGCACTAAGGCAGAACAGAAAAAAAAAATAAGTCCGTGAGTCTCATGGATTTAATAGTGTATCACTTCAGCAAGAAAGATGCAGGAGAGAAATAACACTGGATAAGCATGACAGTTCTGCCTGCTTATAATTCAGCACCAAGTAATAGTGAATACGATCTCAAGGCAGGTATTAATGTCACCAATAGCTTAAGTAAGCATTTGAGCCAGCTTTTCTAACCTAGAGTTGCCCTCTTAATCACAAGACCGAGGCCTTCATTTTATTTTTATTTTGAAAGCAAGTTGGGAAAGTTTACAAAACCGACCAAGAAAAAATTATGAAAATATTTAACTGGATTCATCTTTGGTTACTTCTTATTGCAGTTCCAATAAAACATACACCATTTCTATAGTTCAAAAAAAGTCAGAAGGTCAATCAACATAAAAACAAGACGTGCTTTCTTTACATATTCATAAATATCCACAATATTAGAAAAGTTGTTTTGCAAAGATTCTTTTTTCTGGCAGTGTTAACTTACTATTATACACAGGCTACAAACTTCTTCCTAAGCCTTTAATTACAAGTTGAGCTATTTACAGACTGCAAAATATTAAGACGTAAAACTCCTTCATAAATACGAAAATAGATCATCTCGCAAAGATCTTTATACTTAATCAAATATCTGGCTGCCCCTGCTCCCCCAAAAAAGGTTATTTGTTTTGCATAGAAATGTAGTGACATGCAATATAAACAATAGCATTAAGTGCAAACAGGAATTATTCAAGTGTCTTTAGTTGTACTGGCAAAAAATACCAATGTTCTGTTACACATAATACATCAACGCCTCTCCAACAAGTGTAAGTCTACTATATCCCCTTGTCTGCACTGTTTCTGAGGGGCAGCAATTCACATGCATCCTCTTAGTTGCATTTTATCAACCTGCAACCACAACAAAAATAGCTTATAACAAACACTTAAATGAATTCAACATAGAAAGATTTAAAGTGAATTAAAAACATCTTTGATCTCTTTAGGGAACTTAGCAATGTGTAGAAAGTGTTTTAAAAGAGCAAGAACTGCTCCTGTAAGAAAGTCAAAAATCATGATAAAATCCAATCACAATAAAACTTTTGACTCGTCACTATAAAAGAAGGAATTTGCTGACCACATGTTTGTATTCGTGTTCATCAGTAGCTGTCAGAAAATGGCCCCCTGTAGAAAAGCACCCTCAGGTAGGCAGAAAACCTAGGAGTAGTTACTAGGTGCAACCTAGATTCAGCTTTACACTACCAAAGGGATGAGATGTAGTGAGTCCCAACTGCACCCAGACCCTTGGAAACACTTGGTTTCAGCAAGCAGTGAGCTATTTTTAAATGGCCTTTTACTCCAGTTTCATATACATGCCTCTTTTCCCATGCAGACCAAGAATCCGGTGTTTCTGACTTCTCCACCTCGATACAAAGAGCTAGAAAAGTTGATAGAAGTGTCCTATGCATGTCAGCTGGCTGTTCTTAGAGTAGACATTTAAGAAAACAAAATTTTAGCCATGCTGCTTTGTAAGAGAGCTATTCAAGGCAGGGAAACATTTCAAAAGACGTTGTAAGGAAACAGATGAGATCAGTGTGATGGATGCCACAGAGCTACTCCCAGCCTGACTGCACAGGCTTTGCAGTCAGTGTCAGAGAGGGCAACAGGCTTCATGATGAGGTGTCAGCAATGCCAACCAGGGCTAATGCAAGCCACAGAGCAGCCAGAGGCATGCGTGCTCTACGATGAGGCTGCAGGCAGTTGTACGATGCTGGACAACTTTGTCACAGCCTGGTGATCCAGAAGTAAACTATTCCTTGTTATTGCTTGTTTGTCTGAAGTCACAAACCTAAATGCATCTTGTGACAACAGAAGCTGGTGCTGATGGATTTCCCTCCCAAAAGATTACAATTGTATAAAAGATAAAAGGATTCAAAAAAAAAAAAAAAAAAAAAAGCAGGCACCAGGCAGACAACTAGCTAGCAACTGAGTTCTGGTATTTCCCTGTCCTCAGCAGAAATTACCCACGCACAGTGCCAGCTGTACAAGCTGCTCTGCACTCTGCAGACAGGATACATAAGACAGACTGCAGATCAGCACCTTCAGGAGGCAGAGAGGTGTGGGCCAAAAGGGGTGATCTTGGTAATGATCGGCATTTTCAAACTGCTAACAGCTGCCTAATCCGGCATGGACTGTGCTAAGTAACTCAGTGACACTGGGTTTCTCATTTAATTCTTCGTGGTCATTGCAAAGGGATAACTGCTGCTCAGGTTAACACACACTTCACATGAGGAAGTCCTAATTATAACTCACAGAATAGTTACCTACACCTCTGGAAAGATAAGCAACTCAACCAAGAAAGAACTAAGGCTTTCTCCTTCATCCTTTCTTCGAGATAGAAGAGTAGGAACAGTCTTGCTTCCATCAGACTAGCTTACATTTTCCATCCTTACAAGAGAGGAGGAAGAGAGTGTAACATGTTAACTCTGTGAAATTCTGGACTCCACTGTATCACCATCTGCTCAGCAGGCATGCAATGCATACCTCAGGAATGGTAATATAGTTTAAAAAAAAAAAAATTAAAAGTCCCATGTTGTTGGGATAACAATAATGGAAAAGGGCAGGATGTTGCACAGACATCAGGACAGAACAAGCTTTCCTGTACATCACATCCCAGAGTGAGAATCTCCAATGCTGGTTCCAGCAAGCAGCATGAAAGCTTATACCACTGCTTTCATATGTACCTGCTGGTGGAGGGAAGAAAAAAAAAAAGAAAAGAAGAAAAAGATCATCATATTCAGTGACAGGAGAAGCCAATGAAGACAACAGCTTCTTTCTGTAGAAGAAAAAAAAGTTAATTTGGGACAAGCTGATTTTCTTCAGTTTGACAGTACAAAGCCCCTCTATGAATCTAGTGTCTATCCTCTCCAAGAGCACTTGTGTGGCTGTAACACTGCTGGCAACCTCCCCTGAGCAGGGGATTCCTGTCCTCTATCAAGCAGTCTTGTTTTAAATATGGAGCTATCATTACTGGGGTGATACCAATGAGATGGGATGTCGTACCAGAGAGGGAGGTGAACATGACCTTTCTAGCTTAGTGGTAATAGTCAACAGTGATGTAGATAGTATATTTAACTAACTGTTCTGCAGAAACGGATCATGATGTTCATTCAGCTCTTCAGAGGTAAGAGCCCACCCCCCCCCAAAAGCTCAGTACAACTGGTACTTTCACTGGCAGTTTCTCCAGAAGCCCAGAAATGACAATGCCTGGAATATGGCTCTCCTCTTGTGTCATGGGCAAATCTTCCTCCACATTCAGGTTGAGGTATGTGAAGAGCTGCCCAAGGAGGAGAGCGGTGCTTACCACATCCTGCTTCCCTGCACTAATGTATTACACATCATTACCAAATCCCAAGGGAAAATGAAACTCCAGGGAAGAGTCATCTTGTTAATTGCAAAGTGTGACTCAGCCTGCAGATTGTGACCAGCATGAGGGGTTTTGGTTTTACTGCATTTGAAAGAGCTCGTTTAATGCTGCAACAGCATTCACAGCAGCTCTGGGACCAGAGAGAATCACTATCTGCTCAACATAGCTCTGAAAGATCCCTGTGCCTGTCCTTAAACTGGGGCTCCCACTCACGTGCACTGCTGCAGAATGTTAACGCAAAAATCTGTACTGTTTTAGAGCAGCTGGTCAGTCAGAGGAAGAGGGAAAACCTAAGGGTCACTCTTTCTACTCAACATGGAGCTTAAGGCCTTGAAATGCTCGATGCTGGAATCCAGATCAATCTGTTTACACAGTGCCTGCTCAGGCTGCTGCCTCTGGGAAGGACTGTGGGGCGCACACGGCCCTTCTGGCTGGAGCAGTTCCCCCTCCTAATGCAAAATCAGGGAAGGGAATAACCACAGTTTGAAATAAAGTTAAAATAATCAGTCTCTCCAGATGCTGTTTGCAGCTATCTGTTTGACAGTCAGTTTCTACCATCTGCTGAGTCTCTTTTGAATGTGAAACCCAGCACTACAGAAAAACAGAGTTTAAGCAACTGGGAGCAACTGTCCCCTCAAGGTCACGTTCAGTTTGAGCCCCCTCTTCATATGTCACAAGTTGACTGCATGCTGCCACTTGCTGAGATGTTGGAGGAGGTCTGAGACAATGGGGCAGGACTGTCCCCATCCTGCTCCCTGAAGGGCCATGACTCTCTCTTCAGCTCAGTGGAAGGACTAACACTGAACAGAGGCTTTGTAGACTCTAGTGGAGTATTTTTCAGTAAGTCATCTTCCACCTCCATCTCTTCAGAAGGGAGACAACCTGCAAATGCTTGTGAGGAGCCACGTCCCTCAGAGTTCACTGAATTCTCAGCGGGGAGCTTTTTGTAAGGTAGTGGCTCGGGCTGGGCCAGCACTAATGGTTGATTACATGCTGGATCTCTACACGTGTTCTCACCAGGGCAAACCCCATTTTCCTCCTGGGCCGCTGCCCCATCTGAACAGTCCATATCCTCTTCTTGTCCTGGTACAGGAAGAAATTCTGACCTGTGAGGCTTGGCTTGAAAGGGTGGAATCTCTGACACACCATATTTACTGCTACTCAGGAGTTTCTGCCGAACCTCTGCACCTAGCTGGGTTGGGTCACACCTGCTGACAGTTGAGGACAGTCCCCCAAACAGGCCATATTCCTTGTGCGGCAATTCAGGAGAGAGCGGAAGTGATCTGCACCTCCTCCCAGGAAGAAGGGAAAATTCTTGCCAGTCTGTGCTATACGCCTGCCGGAACTGGGACTGGCTGGCTTTCAGGCCTCCACCTGCCTCTGGAGAATGCAAGTCAAACACAAGGGAAATCACAGACTTGCTTGGCATGTCAAAGAATTTGATCTTCCCCCCCTTGAGGTCCTCCCGGGCACTGAAGGGATTAACTTTTCGGCCTAGCCCTTTGTTTGGCGTATAGTAGGGGTCCTGCACGTTTATCTTCCTGGAAGGCTTGCGGGAAAAGATATCTGACTGGCTGCGTGACAACCAGATATTCCGACGTGGACGGGGTGACTTGGGTGGGATCTTATCATCCAGGGAACTCAAACGTTTTACTCCTGGTCCTTTTTCAATTGATCCTGAGTAGAAAAAAAGAAATACTTAGCTTAAAGGAGCTATATATACCTATATGTCTGCTCACTCACAGAGCTTTCATGAAAACTGTAAAGAAAAAACTGCATTTCTGATGTTCCAAAGTATCTTCCATAAGCACGTACCTGCTCACTCCTTACGAGTTCCTGCACAAACACAAGTACACTGTTCTCTTCTCCTCAGTGTATTACTGGTTTCAAATGTGGAGATTTGGCAGCCCTGTCCACAGGACCTTTTAAATGTAAGGCAGTCAAAACTACATTTAAAATATTCTCTCCTCTTTATTCATGCCTCAGGCTAATTAAAAGTCATCTTGAAGACCTGAGGAAATGCAAATTCAGTTCATGTCATCTTACTTCTCTAGGCACTGAAACCGAATGGCTTCTTTATCATCTTATGATCAAATTTGCCACCCACATTACAGGGGATGCTAATTTGGCAAAACAATATTGTCTTCAGGAAAAAAAAAAAAAAAAAAAAAAAAAAAGGAAGGGAAACTGTACAAAAATTTCGTAGGAATGAGGAAGCATTTCCCTCTTCTATCCAAACTGTATTTTAGGGCCCCTTCAAACTTCCTCACTGCCAGTACACTGACACAGCAGAGATAGCACAGGGTGGTCTTGGAGAAGAACAATTTCCATGTTTCTAGATCTATCATCCTGGACTCCAGCAGAGGTTGCCAAAGATGTGTTGGTGATACTGACCATAAGAGAACAAGTAAAAAACACATTTGCCAAAAGAATTGGGACTTTTTCACCCTAATGGGAAAAGTCTAAGGCCAAAATAAATCCCCCTCCTGATACCATGAAGAGTTTAAATCATTTCATCTCAGCTTTCATTCAGTACATTATTAAATACAGAAACTAGGGATATATGAGAATTTGACCTTAACGAATAGGATTTTAAAAATTTTACATATGCATGTGTGTGTGTTTATTTGCACGCACACACACACACACACATATATATGAATAAAAGCTGTGTCACTGGAACAGGATGGGAAAATTAGGAAAAGATGCTAACTCCTTGAGTGTTTGGAACATGGATCTGCCACTGGCTCTCAAGGTGCTTCTGAAGAGCTGTTGTAGAGCAATAACAAAAAGATATAAAGAAATTATATCTCCTTTTGATTACTATTTCCAAAATCAGCACATACAGATTTTCTCTTTTCCCTTTAAATACTGCCACAGTTTAGACTGTAGCCACTCCACCTAGGAAAGTCTATACAAGTCAAAAAACTGCATGTAACACTTCTCCAAGAAGATGCAAGTCTCACATGTACTCCAAAGGGAGAATGCCAAGAAAATGAAAAGAAAAAAGAAAGCAAACCAAAACCCCCCAGAAAACAACCAAATTCCCTTTTTAACTCACACCTCTTTTAAATGCTTTCCACCTGTGCGAGAACAACCCCATGTATACACTCCATGGGGTTTGAAAAACAGAACTTATTTCAATCTATAACCATATTAGATAGATATGTGTATATATATTGTGTATTTATATATGCACAATACAAGAAACTATTTTACTGTACTCTAAGCTTCCAATGCTAGAAGTCTACTAAGATAAAAAATACCCAAGACAAAATATGGCCCAGTCTACAAGAACTGCCTGCAGTTTGCTCCTCACACCAGGTGGCACTAGACAGCTTTAGAGACAATCCTTCAAGGCCAGCATTCCCAAGATCTGGGATTCATCTTCTCCCTAGTCTTTCAGAGTAACTCTTGCATTTTCTCTGCTCTTCCTCCTGAAGGAATTTAAGAAGCTTCTAGGTGTTACATGTAACATATAGAAAAGAAGTTATGTATATGCACTAAGTATGGCAGGGACAAAGCAGAAGTTGATGAATTTTCATATACTGCTAGCAACTTACAAAACCATTCTGAAATGAACTCTTTATTTCCTCTCAGCGCTTGTGGGCAGACTCTTCTGAGGCACTTTAAGAAACAGTTAGCTGTTTTTTGCACTGCAGTGTCCTTTGGGGAAAGTATATAGCACTATTCCAGAATAGTTTTCAGGCTTTGAGTAAAATAATTCATAAGTTGTAAATAATACCTTATAAAGCTGAAATCCGTCTTCAAAATGTGAAGCGTTCTATCCTTTTGCTAGTAGCCTGCAGCAATGTTTGTACAATACAGACACTTACCTTTGGGTTTTCTTTCACTGTTGTCGAGGTTCAAAAACTTTCTCTCTCTCTCTGAATCCTCATTTCTCAGGCGGTTTAAAATCTCCTCCAGTGTTTTGACAATATCAGCAAATGAAGGACGCAACTTTGGATCCATCTGGGAACGCACACAAATCAAATCAGTTCTTGTCAGTTTGTCCATGCTATTCTACTTACAGTGGACAGAGAGGGACAATCTGACGGAACTGAGGAAATTCAAGACTGTTTTAAGACACATGTTGTCATTGCAAAAAAACTAAGTAAGGCAAGGGAAAAGTAGTATTCTGTTCTAGTTTATGTCTATTATACCTCCCACATTTAATTATCAAATTGTAAACATTCTATGAAGAGGACACATTTTAAATTGAAAACATGGGAAACTTAGATTCAGGGCTTGCAAGGGGGATTTGTTTGTTTGTTTTAAACGGCTTTCATAATTCAAGGATTTCTTTCTTGACTCCAGTTATCAGTCAGAGACTATATATCGATGTTATTTCCAAATGTGCCTGAAACAATAAGGATTAAACAAAGCAACTTGTCTATGTCATTCTTTACAAGTTTGTAATTCTTCCATCATTTCCTTGTGGCCTTTATTGAAACCTACCTAAATGGCATTGCTGATTTTAGAACTTTAAAATGTTGTATCTTTCCATTTGTTAATTACCCTTACTACTCAGTGTACTGATCTGTCTTGTGAGGAAGCAAGATTGGTTATATAATTTGACATAATAATACAACAGAAAAAAAAATCCATCTTTGCCCAACTAAAATATCTCTCCCCTAGTCATCAGTATGTATTCAGTTTGTATTTATCAGTATGTATTTATTTATTCACCCTAGTAGAAATGGTTCTCTAAAAGTCCAACACAAATTGTACTAGAGGGCAAGCAGCTTAATTTAAGTAGTAACTTAGAAGGTATTTAATCATTTTGAACATTGACCCTGTATATATGTTACAGTTTTAACTACTGTAGGTAGGAATGTCTAATTCAGCATCTGAAAGTTAACCTCATTATGCTATTTAAAAAGATTCCATTTGACCTGATTCCTGTTTCCAGCCCCCTAAAGGCTTTTTCAGAGTGGACAAGCCCAGACAGATCTCACCTCTAGTACAAAGGGAACAGTGGTGCTTTGTACAAAACAAACCCCAAAGACCTCCCTGATTCTGCCTTGCAGGTCCTATGAGATGGATGTTTCTGTAGAGAACTTGTATGATCAGCCATGCCAAAACACCTTCTAAGCAACACAGGGTAAAGGGCTAAAAATTCATACATACAGTAATAAAAACCAAACAAATCACACTTGAAGAGCTCAATTTCCAGGAATTTCCTGGCATAGGAAAACATCTTTTTCTGCTTTTCTCATTTCACTGAAAGAGTAAGGTCAGGGCAACACCAAAGCACACACACTGCCAAATTTATTAATTTGGGAAGCTTAGGGAGCTGTTGCAAGCTACAGAAAGTAAGAAGAGCTCTCTGGCTTTTTAAATTTGTGCTAGGTAGAATCCAGGACAAGAAAACCAATGGAAAAGTGACTGAGAACAACATTTGCCTCTTCCATCCCTGAGCAGTCCAGATTCTCCTCAAATGAAATAGAAGGTTCTTCCTCAAGGCAGCAGTTGCCTACAGCTCAGCTCATGCTGGTAAGCTTTTTGCATGATCATACAAGATAACATTTGTAAATATTCACACAAATAGACTTATAGTTGCTGGGGAGCCTTAAGTTTTAGACTTCCTTGCATGTACTTAAAAAAAAACACTTTATAACAGCAAATTAAAGAAATTTTAATCCATTACTCATAGATGCCAGTTTTTACTGGTTTTTTTTTAAAGTTGCCCTTAAACACATTTCCTGGCTGTAGAAAACCTCAGGGCTTTGCACATTAGTTCAGCTAATCAGCTGACCTATACAGTTTACACTGTTTGTTGACCTATTAAATAATAAAAAGCTATATAAACATCCATGTCTATGAGCAAATTATCACACAGATCACCTATTACTGAAGCACAGCATGCTTATGAAGATATAAGAAAGCCTTATCTGTTCACCACCTTTTTCCTTCTACTAGGTAAGTGGTAAGTGAATTACACCATGCCCCACATTGGAATCACCATGTGAATGGCTTGATCACAAGACAGTAATTTCCACTTTCAATTCAGGGAAGGGACATTTATTATACAGGAAGCAGCATTTGATGATAATCAGTAGGAGAAAATGCTTTTTCTCTGAACACATGAAATTCTTGTATCAGGCACTTCCCCTTTCTTCATTAGTAGCTTTACGCTGAATTTCACCTGTGCTGAAAACCAGCTTTGTATCATGCACCATGTGTTCGGATGCAATACGATTTTTTAGAGTCTACAGGTGAGAGTTGAGATTTCCAAAGTCAAATCCTACCTCTAGTCAAACACTTCAGTGCTAACATAGTCAAAACACTTTATAAGCATGAGTCAGGCATACCACTGTCCTGATGAAGCAAGCTCCACTGTACAAAGGTGAAATGGGAGGAGTGAAGTAGTTTGTCCAGAGTAAGTTCCACAAGCATTTTTAGAATTAAATTACGCTCTCTTGTGTCAAAAGCAGCAGTCACCCCCACCTGCTCACATCCTCACCTTTATACTGCTCTCCCCTTGAGCATGTTCATTTGTACTACTACAAAGCAAAGAGTGAGTTTGGGAGAAAAATAAGCATCAAGAGCATGGAGAGATGAGACTTTTCATTGGGACACAGTGCTGGTATTGGCTCCAGCATGGCCTGGTTGTGGAATCCCAGGCAAAGTTCTGTGCAATAAGATTTTTAGAAGTTGCCTCAACCTAAGTTGTGCAAACTGGACATTCTCAACTTCAGCTGAATCTGGTGGAAGCTCAGATTCTCTTAATTCATATAAACCAGTTTACTATAAAGGTACTAGCAACCCCTGTTGTGGGATAAACACAAAAGATACCCGATTCCTTGAAATTTTCACACTGAGAAGCCATGAAGGTATCCAGCACTATCACAATTTTACTTGAATAATTGGCAGAAAATTTACTTCATACAGCACATTGCCTATAGCCTCACTGATATTAAATCATCTGTCTCCAAGTTTGTTTGTTTGGAACACAGACTAGTGATTTGGAGGCTTATCCCACTTTTCAAAATGCAGCATATAGAAACTTCAGAGTACTTTAATGCCTGCTCTTGATTTGTTTGTCCCCTCTGTGAGAACAACTCAGAATTCTTTCTTCACAGCTCAGTAGATCTGTACACAATAACAGCTGGATTTTGTCAGCCCAAGGGCCAGTCCATGTCAATAGCATACAACTGGTTATGATCAGCCTGAACAGCCTGTAAGAAGCTGTTCAGTGTGCCAGACCTGTTTGTTTGGCATGACAAAACACAGAATTGCAAAAAACACAAGATACACCTTTTTGCAAGGGGAAGGGTTATAAAAGCTACAAGGGACTTTGTGGGTTCTCAGAATGTACACTGCTTTTATAGGTAGGCTCTTTGAGTCTCTTCTGTAAATGTTTTAAGCTCTGTCTTCAAAAGCCAGAGGGATTTAGAGAACTCCAGTTTAGGCCTCTCCCCTTCAAGTAAGATACTCACGTTACAGCAGTTGAAGGCCAGCTGGAGGAAGTCAGGGGGACAGTCTCCCACCATGTGCTGGAAGGCATCATAATCTAATCCAAAATTCTGTACAAATGAAAACACAGCATAGAGATGCAAATGAGGTCTGCTATCTGGCCCAAAGCACCATCTTGTCAGAGAATCCCTACATGGAGTTATTTGGAATAACCAGGAACATCATCTCTCAGCAGCCACATACAGAAGATTTTGAGAAAACTTCATGCACACTTGGAACTGCAAAATTCCCAACAGGGATTACTTGATACAAGATACCTGTAAGAGAATGAGCTGACTTCAAAGCCCATACTTCTTCCTGGACTCAACTCCAATCCACTTCACTTGAAATGTTGCCCATGTGGATCTGGAAGCAATATCTTATACTATGATGTTTCACCATGGTGACTTTCACAGTGTAAATTAAGAGCCTGCTATAAAGTCAGAGGTTTCACCATGATGAAAATTTATCAATTCAAATGGTTAATTTTTCAGTGGATGGTAGACTGGTAATACAAACTATCCAGTTCCTTAAATGCACTTCTGTAAAATCTGAATGGCAGAGAAACAAATGAATCTCTTATTTACTGCATCTTAAGACCTAAGAAATTTTGCATTTTCAGAACTGGAGGGGGGATAGACAATTTGGAAGACCCCCCCATAGAGGGCCAAAAGCTGCCCTGCAGATGGGACTCAACCAAAAGGCAACTAAGGAAAGTAAGAAGTATCTCGTTTGACTAGTCAATTCTAGCTCAGATCCACAGTGCTTAGCACAGTCTATGCAAAAATAAAGGTGAGCTTATTTTAGCTTCTGCTAACATGGCTCCTGCCCCTTTCACAAGGAGGGGCTGTTTAGTGGATGCAGTATGCCAAAAGCACTCTGTTCTGAATCTGGCAAGAAGTCTACATGAGCTATCACTCTACAAAAGGAAGGTCGCTGCAATGCTCTCACTGTTCTGCCAGTTAGGGGCAGAAAGGATTTCCCATGAGGATTGCAGCTGGACAAAGTCTCTGTGAAAGTGTCTTCAATGGAGCTTCTTACAATAACAGCACAGAACAACAAAAGCCTTTTACAGGCTATTTTTAATGTAACACCTATTCATCGTATCTTTGGCAGCAGTGCCAGAAGTTCTAAAGGCTAGCCATTATCATGGCATACTCACCCACCTCCCACCAATGTTATAAACGAAACCACTTACCTCTGTGCGAGGGAGATAGTCTGGATCTGCCTGTATTCTTGCTATAATCTCACATAGAATTATACCATAGGAGAACACATCTGCCTGAGAGAGAAAAAAAATAAATAGCCACATGGTTCAGCTATGAATACTCAGCGCTCTTATCTGCCACTGAGTTTCTCCTTACCCCAAATGGTTATCATGAAGCAACTAAACCAACACCACAGCCTTACAACACTAAGCAACCGCGTTATAGCTAACACTTTCTGTGTGAAGAAACACGCTCACAGTAAAACAGTTACACAAATAGTAACTTTAAAACTGTTTCAAGAAAATAAAAAAAAAAAAAACCAAAAACAAAAACAACCCCAGATCACTCTTAATTGTGTAAAAAAAAAAATTAAAAAAAAAAAAATTCTTTCCTTGCCTAAAGAATGGTGAAGTTGCATTTGATGTCTTACAGACAGGAGTAATTAAAAAACACAGCCAAACATGACATGCCTGTATATCACTGTGGTTAGAAAGACAGGTTTAGAATACACATGATCACAGCTTATCCAGAACATTAATGCTGCTTTTAAGAAAAAGTATATTTTTCTCTTCTCACAGTTCAGTACCTCTGGAGAAAACAGTGTCTTTCCCAAAGCCTGAGATATCTAGTAACACTGTACACCAGTATCAATTTCCATTGAAATTTCCATGATGCTTAGTAATCACTTATCTGACTACCCCTGGAGCTGCACAGTTCCTCAGATTTCCACCCACTTGAATTTATTACATAATAAAATGTAGGAAAACATGGAATACAAGTCTGCAGAGCAGAAGTCAGCATCCCTTATCCCTTACATATCAAGCAGGCTTATATGTCACCTTTCATGCTGATGAGCTAGGAGACCTGCTTCCTCCTTAGTCTTCCATGCCCTAGGGTTAGTGAAGAATGTGGCACCATAGATTTGGATACTTTATTATTAATTTAGGTCAATTGGAACTCTTAAAAAAGCTTTGAAATGGTAATTATTAAATTCATTACTGAAGTAGCTATTGCTTTCCTGCAAGTTAAAAGTACCACAAATTAAACAGATTATTGACCACTAGCTATAAAAAGGTACAGGATGTGGGCTTTATCACAGGAAAGCTGCACTTACAGGGCTGAAGTACACTATGTTATACATGGGAGAGAAAACCCTGTATAAAGAAGAGCTTGATTGAAAATACTATTTCTAAAATCCAATGTCATCTGCTCCTCCTCTGAAAGCAAAATTTCCCAATGCCACAAATAAGAAAACTTAGAAATACCTTTGGAGAACATTTTTATCCAGGTATCTTACCTTGAAAATGTTGTTTTTAAAAAATGTTTTGTTTAATTAAAATAATTGTACAAATTTATGTATAGACCTTTTATTTCTACCCAGATTTCACTAACGTATGGTCAAGGAAGCAACCTCACTACATTTCTCATGAGACTTGGTTAAATTAAGTTGTGTTGGGTCAACAAGCAATTACCGTATTTCTGCATATGGGGTGTTTCAGAATGGAAATAGCATAACAGTGACTTATGCTAAAGGTAATTCTATTTCTTCATAAGAATTCACACCATGAACTAAAAATATTAACTATTCAACTCATACACTCCATTATTCTAAGTGACCTACTGGCTATAGAAATGTCAGAAATAAAAATAAACATGTTAATATTATGGAAATTTTAAGTCTTATATAAAGCTACTGAAGAGAAACATCTGACAAAAGTCCATTTATATCATGTACCTTACCTTTTCATTGTAAGGTTCATCTCTGAGAACTTCTGGTGCCATCCAGAAGGGTGAACCCACCACTGGTAACTTCTCACTATATAGATATGGGACAGATGGGGGAAGACGGGGGAGGGGGAGAAAGGGGAAAAAAAAATAATGAAATGCTTAGGCATTGCTACTAACTTTCCATAACTCCAAGTATCTGCAGAAACTTCCACCAGAGGGAAGTCGATACAAGTGGGTTCTATAATATACTGTATTCGCTACTTTAAAAAAAAATATTCTTTTATTTCAAGGTCACCACTTTTCTACAGTTTTGGTTTCCAAACTTGTGGCAGAGTTGGCTCCTTCATCTATACATAGAAGGGTTTGTGGACATCAGTTTTGGGCTAGATGCCAAGTGCTCCATTCATGCAGCAAGACATGCAGGTATCCATCCTTACCCATATACCAATAAGCAGCTCTAGGAAGTATTCAGCAGAGCCTGCTTGCAAACTGTGTTTTTTAAAAAACAGTCAAGATCAAACAGATGAATCCTTTAATACCAAAAAATTAAAAGCAATCAGAACAGAGACAATTTGAAATATTTTCAATGTTTCCATATGGCTGAATACTGGAACCTTAAGAAAGGCCTCCAGCTTGCCACCCAGCTGATCTTGAAGAAATACCTATTTTGAAAAAAAGGCCTCTGAAAGCCTCAAAATAGCATGGCTTGCTAGTGAGCAAACTGGAAACAACAAAACTGCATTTCAAAATGGAGGTAAGACTAGATCAAAGAAAAACAATGGCTAATTTAACAATTTATCATGTTGTTTGTTTTAGTATCAAGCTATCTTAACTTTAGCTGCTCCCATGTTTCAGGGCATCTCAAACCTGAGTATTAAGAACACCTTAAGGCACCTGTGGTGCCTTCCTGATTTTGTAATGGGCTCCTATGAATACAGCTGAAGCTTTCAGCACCTTAAAGGGCAGAGATTCCGCAGAAGCATACAAGATATACACTGGCTGTACTTATCAGTAGCTTCAAAATTAAGTTGTTCACTTTGTTAAGCTTTTAGATCAATATTTCATCAACATTAATGCAAGCCTTCGGACCTTCCAAGATATGGTTTTAGGATACATGCAGTTTAAAAACCAGTGCATAGCTGTGATCAACTTTTATTGTTTTCTATGCAGTCAAGAGAGCTGGAAGGCTTTTATTTATTTTACACAGAAGCATACACTGGAGAAAATCTGACAGCACATTTCAAAGTCAGAATACTCTGAAATACACAAGTCAATATACAGAGAGAACAATGAAATCCTTGTCCTTGATCTCCCTAATGGAGGGATAACAAAAGGACTATTTCCAATTGTGACAATAGCTTGTGACAGTCACCTGTGCATTCCTCAAATGAGTTAAGATTATAGTTTCATCCTATGGAGAGCACAACAGTGAGCTACTGTTAGAACAGTAATTTTAATATCTCTTTGTTATAAACCTGGATCTTAACAATTAACACATAGGTTAAAGAGAGTAATACTGTAATGCCACTGAATATCATTTATGGGAATGGCAAGCTAAAGTTGCTTGGAATCAGAAAACATTTATTACAAAATCATCCCAATACAGAATGGTGGACAGTATTTTTGTGTTTGCTTTGTTGTTTTTTTTTTAAAAACCAAAATTCCCAAGTATCTGCTTAGAATATCTACTGAAAACTTGAGTAAATCCTCTACTCACTGGAGCATTTTTGAAGAATAAATGTCACCACTAATTCTATCAAAATGGACAGTAACTAAGGCTGGAACATTTTGGTCATCCAGCCTGCGGTTCTAGACTGAATGCTGAAGATATTTTTTGCAAATTTCACATCAGAATGCAACAATGGCCTCAGAGATCTGGCTCATTAGAGCTTCTGATCTGCAATCGTACTGCAATTTTAGCTATATTTTAATTAGTTCACGTACCTGTGATCAGGAATTTTCTCTGCTAAACCAAAGTCTCCCACTATTGCTGAGTATCCGTTCTCATCATGTTTTATTAAGCAGTTCTGTAATTAAAAAAACAAAACAAAACAAAATAAAAAAAACACCAAAAAAAACAAACCACAACCAAACAGAAAAGTTATTGTCTGGGCATGAAACCCATATACTGTTTGCTTTATTTATTTTTAATCTGGAACAAGACTATAAGATATTGTTTGTAAGACATTCATCTATGAGAAGCTTTTGTCTGAAAGCAACCACCCTTTTCCCCTACCCTCCCCCCTACACAATCACGTCTGTCAAACTTAAGATGCTGCAGTCTTACACTTAGTTAATAATCCACTTAAAAACTTGCTGAGAAAGCAGACAGCCACAAGCAGCACATACTCAGTTAGGTTCTAGCAAGAACTAAGATGATTTTGCTCCCTTACTGCTTGAGTATGCAATACATGATATTCACTATGACACTTTACATTTTCTCTTTACAATTTGCCTGTACCTGACCAGAATACAAGATCAGGGCAGACTCTAAATAGCTTTCTGTATTTTGCTACACTAACTACTGAAAAGGAACTCGCTGCTTTGCAGTAGATTTTAATCAGAAAATACAAGATGTGACAAAGTTATATGTGCTTTTATAGTCTCAAAATTCTTTATTCTACAGTACATCATAAAACATGACTTAAGGGAAAGGTCTAATAGGGAAAAGCTGTCAATTTTTTCCTCTCAGATGTGCCCTCCACTGTCAGGAGGGAGGGCAATTTAAAGACACATAGAGATAATTCTGGTCTGGCAGCACCACATCACACCCAACATATTATTGATTTATTTTTGTTATTTATTTACAACTCTGAGAAATATGCTTTGACTGTTCCAGTACCACATCTTTTCCCTTCTTACTGAATTAATTGATAGCTGACTTCCCTAAGTTTTTTTCTGTCCTGCAATAGGTGGAGCAAGACAGAGGATTCATTCCCTTACCACATGTCTTGCTCTGTATCCTTCTGCAGGCAGTACAATAGCAGTGACAGGCAGCAAAACCACTGCTGACTCCTACAGAGTGGTACCCTGCATTAATTAGCTAAACAGCAGGAAACACTTTCTAGCTTTATTGTGCTTGGATGTATAAAAGCCCCTCACTGACCCCAGAGCATTAGCTTGTCTGTATAATGAAACTACCAAGAAAAGTGAGTCCCTTGTCTAAAAGATCAAGTTCAGGTCATCACTGTTTACATTATTCAGAGATGATTGTGGATCAGGCCATGAAGTGAGTTTTTTTCCTGCCAATTAAAAGGTTAAGCAAGCCACTCCTGTGATCATGTAAAGAAAATGCATGCCAGCCTCTTGAAACACATGCTGGCTCCTAAGATGCAAAGTTTTATTTATTTAGCATGACTCAAGTATAATAAATACAGTTAGTTTGAAGATTTATAAACATGTACCAAGTTAAGTCAACCATGCTTGCCCAAAGAGCAGCAAAGCTTCTCAGTTATGGGCTTTGTTATATTTTATCAAAGAGCACATTCACTCAGCTTGCCTCTGTTTGAAAGATTTGGTCGCTGTAAGCGGACTTAAAACTGAGAAGGATAAAACTTTTCTGAAAAATCTTACTCAAATGATTCAGACAAGTGGAATTTCATTGTGTACCAAACAAACAAGTCCATGAGGACATCAAAGATTTTGCAGTGTACAAGAATGACAATACTATTTTATGCAACAAAATGTCAGGTTATTTTCTGCCCCAGAGTTCTCAGCAATTAAAGATGATTCGTAATTTGACATTTAAAAAAAAAAAAAAAACAAAAACCAAACAAACCCTCTATGACTCATAAAATAACTAGTTTTAAAATCTAGATTTCCTTCTTGCATTACCTTTGACTATTTACATTTTGTTCATTCTGAGTAGTAAGACTGCAGTGGTTAAGTTTACCTCCTGATTTTTGTGGATTAGGGTTATTCTCCAATAACCTCTGGTCTCCAAAATTGCAGGGGAACATTTAAATCCAGACTAAGAACTATTTTCAACATCACTAAAAATCTGTAGAAACATTTCTACTGACCTTAAGATCTGCAATAATTTACAGAGCTGCTTTGATACCAAATAGTGACTGAAATACAACATGATCCTGTCAGCAAATTTTCCTTCAGCTTCTTACCAGTATACAATCACATCCCTTTAGACAGCAATACATCACCAACTGAAGATAAACAATCTTACTCCTCACCAAGCCCCAGGCAATCTCAGCTCTCAGGTACGGCACTGAACAATTATACAAGTAGATTATTCCTAGAGAAATCATAAATTAAACCAATAGCACATCCAATCTAGCTGCCAAGTAATGCTACCTGACAGCTCTGAGCTCCTTCCCAGATGAGCAGGAGCTGCTTGCAGCAAAGCAAGGCTCCCTTCCAGTGCAGGCCTTTCGAGAAACCAAACTAAGCAGACATCCCACAGCTGTGGAGTGCAGAGGTCCTGCAGGAGAGGCCAGTACACCATGACAAGGCAATGGGGGAAAGCCTAGAGCAACATTTCTGCTATAAAGTACTGATCAGTTTTTCTGCTGTGGTGGGCTCCATAACATTAAATTACATAAAGAAGGAATCTAAACTATTCTCTCTCATTAGTGGAAGCTTGTCTTTTGTCTGCATATGAATAAGTGCTGAGTGTGAACTTAAATTCATTAGGATACATATTACAGTACAAGAGTGTTTTTTAGTCACACTTAAATCAGCCATGGGCAGATGATACGCACCAGACAAAAAAATGCCAGTGTCACTATAAATGCTCACTGTAGTGAAACTAAACTGATTTAATTCAACTGGTGACATTTTTTATGTAGTTAAACACCAGTTTCCTGAAACCCAGAAAGGATGAAAGCCTATTCTGACTGACATCAATAGTAAACCCCTTCTTCAGATACCAGCATGGTCAGATGTCGCCTTTCAAGCCTCTACTGCTTATTCGGGACAAAGTTTTGCAGATGGCAATGCTTCATTCTGTGCTGAGATTCTCCAAGTGTTCAAAGCCAACCCTCAGCATCACTGTACTCCTTCTCCACTCTTCCCACCATTGTAAAGCCATTACACAACACTGCACCAAATCCGCAGCACAGATGGTTTAGATAGCAGATTTAAGATGCAATTCATGAAAAGGTGACTTACGCAGCCCACAGTAACTGGTAGTTCACGTGCACTCAGTGAAAGACTTTTCTAAGCATTCACATTCTGCTGCCAAAATAAATCAGGATCAAAAAAGGGACAAAGCTTCATTAGAGACTAAAAGGTTGAAAAGAGCTTTTAAATTTAAGCTAGAGGTGTTATCTTAGTAGGAAAAGTATAATAAAGCATACTGCACTGTTTCTTCTGACAAAGTGATACTTCTCAGTTTCTACAAAAAAAGAAAATACGTGCATCAGTTTGGTATGAAGAAGATTCAGTAATGGATTTTGGCACAGATACTCAAGAGTTCAAACCCCTATCAAGTGCTAAGAGCCTCTCAAGAACTGCCTATGAGATGAAATGCCAAGCAGTTTTACAATATGCGCTTTAAGAAAATGCTTTTGACTTACTATTGCACTATTTGTATAAGCTGCAAGGCAATAAAACATTACGACCTTCCCAAGCGTTCTCTTTGGACCTCTACAGACAGGGATGTTCTTTCCTTTGGCAGCTCACACTGTCAAAGAGGGCAGTATTTTACTTCATTTGGGTTCTTGAGGCTTTTTTTCTGTGAAACTGGGACCCCTATCAGTCCTTCCTGAGGCAGTCTCTTAATAGAAGCAAGGAGCTACGTATATGAGCCCTAAAGAGTTAACAGAGCTGTTTATGCAGAGACAGATGTGAAAGAACATAAAGCCCCCTTTGTGTGTTACAGAAGCTTAACATCTGCTTTGCACAGCATAATCCTACTAAGACGAATGCAATATTCTACTCTCCCTTTTACATAAACAAAAACGAAAATAGACTCAAGAGTTTCAGAGTTAAAAATAAGTTGGTTAGATGAAGAAACCCCATCATTTTATTTTACAATATGACATACAAGCTAAACTCCTCAGAGATTTTATTGCACTCCAGAAAATATAGGAATGCTACTGCAGTGTCATTTGCAACCTTCTGATGACTGTTACTGAATTAAAACACTTCAAGGTCAATTGAGATGTATCAGCTGTTTTTAAAGTGCTATCCCCTAGGCAAAACACCATTGACAATGAAACATACAACAGGAAGTTTACAATACTAGATATGCTTTTGACACTAAAACCATTCTGTTTAAGGCACAAGCTCCACTTGGGTCCCAAAGTACCAGTAAAAGTTTAGTATTGCACTATCATTAGAAATAATCATCTGTAACAGCTAATTTTTTCAGTGCAAGCCCTCCCCTGCAGTGCAAAATATCCAGGCGAGAGCCTACTCTACCACAAAGGGGACCTTACAAACACAGCAGCAAGTATGAGACTCATCAGACAAAGGTTCTGTTCATTGCTTGGGTTTTATTTTGTTTTATTTTGTGTTAAACAAGCAAATAGCATACAAGTTAGGAAGTCAGGATATGTCACTTTCAAGCCCAAAGGCAGTGAATTTATGTTACATCAGATAATCCACAGTAATTGCTTACATGCATGATTCTGTCCCGTAGTAACTGAGACTGCTCCTCTTAATGAAAGAAGGGTGAGCCATTACACATTTACTGTGAAGTGAAAGCAGATGTTGGCAGGAATACACACACGTACGCATGTGTGTGTATAAATATATATATATGTATATATATATATGCGCCTAGAGATTAGAGTTTCTTCACAGATTTTATCATCAATGGAGCTCACAATGTTCCCTAAAACTATTCCCTAAACCTACTACTGATTAAAAGATCTTGTTTTCAATTGTACATAATTCTGCAAAACTAAAAGGCATTTGTTTAGGGGTTTGCCTGTTTGTTTTTTATCAAGAGCTTTGGGAGTGGGTTTTTGGGGAGGGTAGTATTCAACTGAGACAGTTCAGCTGCTGAGGAGAACAAACTTAGAATATGTGTTGCAAGCAAGTTTTGAAATAATGAAAATAAAAAATCCTCAAAAATATTAGCCTATGATATCATACCATATTTGGCATGTTCTCAACTTGAAACATGACAAGAACTCTGTGTAAGATGCACCTTTTGCCACCCTTGCAAAAATAGACTGTGACAGGACATATGCTGTGTAAGGAATTTGAGTGAATAAAGTAACAAGACAGAGTAGGAGTCCAAGCTAGGTGCTGGCAGGAACCAAGACCAGGGTCTTGAGACAGGAAAAAAACCCCAAAGACTATGAGGGCATAAAAACTGCAGGTATAGCAAGCAGGTGGTGGTGGGGGAAACCAGAACCAACCTGGAGCAGCAGAGCAGGGGGAGCTAGAAATAGCTGAACATACCAAAGACCAGAATGTAGAAAGATAGCTTGGATAAAGCATCAAGCAGGCTCAACAGGAAGAGGGTAGCTGCACTCAGACAAGGAGATTGAACAATAATGTTGGGGGGCAGGAACAGGGAGCAAAAAGAAGAAGAAAAGCCTTTGAACAAGGATGAAAGGCCCGAGCAGGGTCTGGCATTATACGCTAGCAAAAAGGATTGGATAGTCACAGAGTAGATACGATCAGTCTTGGAAAAATGGGCTGACTCCTAGATGCTCGCTTCTTACTGCCAAGGAGTCCCTCTTGTTCCTCTATTCCTGCTCTGTAGCAGAAAGACACAATTTGTATTAGTAATACTAATTAACAGTAGAAGAAATACTAATTAAAAATAATTAATGTATTAGTTACTGTATTAACTAAAGCAGCAGACAACTCTGATATGAATCTTAAACTTCTAACCCTGCAAATGAAGTGCATAATGCCACTGGGTTTTTTCTATTTTTTTTTTAAATTGGTAGGAAGTTGCACACAACATACACTACATCAAAAAATTAATACTGCACAAAAGATGGGATGTAGAACTTCCTGGAGGAACTTTCATTCTTCCACTTATGCATTAACATTAAGATAAAGTCCTTAATTACATGATCACAGAGTTTTCTACCTGGCATCCATATCTTCTAGGGCACTCAATGGATTCACATTGACAGTGAATTGGGGCCGTACATAAAATACCAGGACCACTATTTTCAGGCCTCTGGCCGCTCTTGCCACAGAAACGGCAGGGTAAAAGAAAGGCTGGGAAGAGATGAAAAAGAAAGCCTGGGCTGAAAATGAAGGTCTTCTGTCTTGTGGTTAAGACTACTGCAATGTTGTCCCAGGATCCAGATTCTGGCCTTCCTCAGCATCACAGGAGGATTCTGTGACAAGGAAGCCAGTTTAACAAAATCTTTCAGAGACTGTTGCTAATCTTGTGCTTGCCCTGCCTCCAAGGGTCAAATCTGGCTATTTTATAAGTGCTGTAATGCTTCCAACTGCCCCTGAGGTCAGTGAGCATATTGCCTTGAACTTAAATACGTGTAAAATGCCAAATACTCCAAACAAAGTCTTAAAACACATACCAAATATTCACCAATATACTTGCTTTTAATCTGTTCTGATAAAGCTCAATTTGTCTTATAAAAAGACTGCATGTTCTATGACGAAGACTTTCAGAGTTAAAGTTCATAGCCAGATCTCCTTGAGAATCACTGAAAGATGAAGAAAAATCCTCATGATTCAAGGATGCAAATCCTCCTTGTGCACATTACAACGAGCCCCAGATAAAAAACAATTCACAGGGCTTGCAGTGATATGAATAGGGGACAAGGAATGAGCCAACGAGGCTGGTTGTCATAACCCATCTATGGCTTAATCTCTGAGTAAATCTCTTTATGACAAGTCAAAAGTGAGGACATCGCATTTATTGGCTTACAAAATGTAAAAGTCACCCTGCCTACACACCTATTATCTGCAGGCTGGAAACATCCAGTCTGACCACTCTTACCTCCTGACAGGTTCCAATTAGGCTGCTGTTATTGATCAGGGCAGAGCAGCCTGAGCAGCTACAGCAGCTCAAGCCCAGAGCCCAAGGACTGAGCTGCTCATGACACCGGTAAGTCCCAGCTGTCTAAGCAGCACACTCTCTTCTAACAAGCACTGCCTCTCTCTGACAGCAGGGCAGCGGGAAGGACACCAGTGGGATGTCAGGGCTGCCATCCCCTGTGGGCTGCCACATCGACTATAACGGCCTACATATACTTTCTCTACCATTCTTCCCTCAGGCTTTCTGCAATATCAGTACTGTTCTGCTACTCTCCCCCTGGTGCAATTAGGAAGAGAGATCACCCTGCTGTATATTAATTGTCAAAACCACTTATTTTTCAATCTTAGATTGGCAGGGGACAGCAACTTCTCCTTCCATAAGTTTTTATGCATCCAGTACATAGACACATACAATGCTACTGTCAGACCAAGACAACTCTGCTGCCAGAACTGACAGAATAAACTTTATGGATTCATGCTACCTGCTTCAGGAAGCTGAAGGAATTAGAGGTTTGCCAGAAACAGAAGGAGAAAGGCAGAAGTACGGGTCTAAATTAATTCCAAATAACTTTATAGTAAAATTCATATTAGAGGGATAATTTGCAGCAGGCTATTGTGTTAAGTGTAATAGGTAAAGCATGGAGACATTCCTGCTTAGAGCCTCAGTTTCATTCTGTTCATAGTTCAGTCAAGGCCAGCAAGTTTCCTTGAAAAACACCTTACTCTCTCATCCTGCAAACTCAGTGTCTGTCCTGACTTTTACAGATCTCTAAATCCTTGTCTTTGCCTTCAGTTGATTAATAAAGCCATCACATCAACTACTGAAGTATACTGAAGAAAGAAGGACAATATAGAACAGTATGGACTCTGCCCTTGTTCAATCCAGATCACAAGATCTCTCCCAAGGAAGGAGCCCATTACCTCTTTCTTCAGCTTGCTCATAGACTTTTTGCTAGTAAGAATGAAGACAATTCATCCCACCGCCAGTACAAACCTGGTAAAATACAAGGCATCTCCTCAAGTAGTAGCGAAAAGCTACAGTCTAAGAGTTGAAAATTTTGGTGACATGTTTTTGCTATGGTTATTATCTTAATTCTTTTGCTTTGGAACAAAGTGACCACTTTAAAACTTAGCCAGCAAGTAGGGCAAACATTTGCCCAAAAGGAGAGTAATTTGCCCAACAGATTTAATTTTAAAATATATTTCATCAAAACAATAATACACTAATAAAATCCACAAATACCCAAGCATTTAAGGCCAGGTGTTTCATCAACTTCCCTTCCCAAACAGAACAAGCAAGTGCATATACCACCTCAAAAAATTTTAAAAATTATATTAAAAAAAACCAAAACAAAACAAAACACAACAACACAACAAAAAAAACACCAACCCAGAAAAAGGGAAAATACAGAATATAGCTGATGACTTAAACTTTTATCCTGACAGCTTCCAATGTGACCCACACAGGCACTATACCTTTAGTGCCAAGAACCATCCAAACATAGCATAACTGCTAGTAAATTCTTAGGGTTTGTTTTGTTTTGCTGTTTGCTTGTTTTTAAATAACCCTTACTACTTCCTGTGGCCACCAATGAGTTTGCTATTACAGTGAAATCATGCACTCTTCCCAGCGGCACATTTTCTAAACAATTGACATTCAACAATAGATAACATTGAAGCATTGGTAGGGCAGCTCTGGAGAATGACATACAATTATGTAAAGCTTTGAACAAAGGCATTCACAGAGGTCTCAGGAAATGGATTTTCATAAGACTAGCCACCACAGTACATGTTGCGATAAATGCTGCAGGAACAGACTCTCAGTTACTTTGGCTCCTTGCAGCAACCCTACCTCCCCACTCTTAAATGTACTAAAATACATCCAGAAATTAAAAAAAAAAAAAAAAGTGGGGGGTGCAGGGAATATTAAGTTATCTTTTCCAGTTATTTTTATGCATCTCTTATCTGCACACTCCAAGGTGACTGAAATGGAGCTTTCTGAAAGTATCATGTCAAAGTGACATGACTCCAAATCTGGGCATTTTCCGTAAATTTTATATTCTTCCTTACAGAATTCATCACCTTTCACTTGAAAGGACACCCAAGGAAGTATTCAATGAAATACTTCTTTCACCTACCAGTTGAACTATTTTTTCCCCCTTGGCTGAATGCACATTCTTCATCTGTTTAACAGTGCACGGAAGTAGCTTTAAAAAAACCCCTAAAACTGTATCGAGAACTAATAGTCACCTGCATTTTCAAACACACTGTGCTATGTTTTCATTTTTAAGAGCTGTTTCTAATCTTAAAAAATAGTTATTTTTAGGCTATGATAACATTCTTCTGGTTGCTTTTGAAGTGATATTATGAAATCTTCCCAAGAACAGTTCTGGAGTACTTTCATAGTGCAAGTCCCCAGTGAGTTCTAGCTCATTAGCTCCAGACAACAGGATAGGCAGGGCAGCAAAGCCCTCAGCACAGGCTGGAACAGACAACAACATCCAGGGTGACTACTCAGGCAATTTGTTCACAGAGCTTAGTGCTCCTATGTCAGTATTTCTAGGTGAGCTTGAATTAGCTATCTACTTCAGCCAACTAAATTCATACAAGTTTTCACCAAAGGAATTAAAAAAAAAAAAAACAAAACTACATCCACTGAAAACTTTGCCATTGAAATATCATTCTGGAAGAATTTTGAAATTTGAAAATGTTAGGTAAACGGTTTCAAGATTACTGATTTTAGAAATGAAAGAAATATAAGCCAGGATTGTGGACAACACTTAATGCTGAGTTAGTAATGGAAAGTCATTCTTCCTACTGAAGAAGATTTGTGAAATACATGGGGAAATAAAAACAAAAGAGAGATTTTCAAGTGCATTTGTAATAATCTCCTCAATTTGGGTTCTTTATATGATTGACCTGTTCGAAATGCTGGATTGTTATGCTTAATTATCCAGAGATTTAAATACTTTACTGAACCGTAATTCAGAACTAAAAAACTCTGCAGCTGCTTTCTGAGAAATCCTAATCTGAATTGATTTAAGGAGTGATCTTCCTTCAGGACAGTTATTTTTCCAGTTCCCATACAAACTATCAACATGTTTTAAGGAAAGTTTTAATCCTATAAAGTGTATTTCAATTTGTTTCTCAAAACGTCTTAGATTACACCTTATATAATAGCAGTTCTCTGCTGGAAGGAGGAGAAAGAAACAAGCAACCAGTTATAGTACCTTCATTGAAAAGTTGTCTTAATTTTATAAATGGTACCTTGGATGTAAGATCTCGATGGAAAATGCCTTTATAGTGAAGATAACTGATTCCCATAGCAATGTCATATGCCAGTTTCACCCTCACTGTCCAGGGCAGATGCTGGTTACCGTCTAATAGCTGTTCCAGGTTACCACAGTTGATGTACTGAAAAGACAAAACAACATTTATAATTATTTAACTTCATATATTGTCAGGAATGCAAAATTCATCATTGCACAAGTGTCCTCAGCTCAGCTAAACATTAACAACTTTTTTTTTTTTTTCTTTCTTACAGGCTAGGCAGGCACAAAGTTTGCAGATCAAGAGAGAATGAAAATGTCTCCCTTCACCACCTGTACCAATGCATTTGTGTTAAAGACTCATGCAACAGCCACCACTGCGTTAGCTCTATGGTATTTAAATACTCGTATTTATACAGACTCTTCAGAAACACCTGCAATATGCTATCACCATCTCATTTCAGTGTGAGGAAAATAAGGGCAAAAAGGCTGAAGAGCTGGCTCTCATACCAAATAAGTCAACAAAGAGAGGGCTAAGTATCCAAGTGTAGGTCATGGAGCCTGATCAAGTTCTCAGATATCAATTCCCTAAACAGAAGCAGCATCAAAGAAATATATTACAACATGTTGCTGTAAATTACATTTTTTCACTGCTCTATCTACAAGTCCTAATCAGCAATATGATTCCCACTGTGTTCAGTACTACATCAAGCCCATCAACTGGTAGCCCTCATGGAAAGGAACCTATAAGATAAATGCTACAAGAAGATGGTGAAACAAAGCAGCACCCAACTGATGATAAGTAATGTAACCCAGGGTTAAAATATGGCAGCTCCACTGCTCAAATAATCATTACAGCAACACTGGGCTTATGCTTTATGTATAGACCACTTATACCACAACAGCAGCTACACCATGTTTGAGTAGCTTCTTGTTTCACTTCCAGTACCTTCACCAGCAACAAAGCAAAAAGACTAGCTCACTGCGGAAGGAAAACCTGGCAGCAATGTAGTAACTTCTCTCAAGAAAATCCAAGGGAAGCAGACAGGTTAATTTGCTCCCAAGCCTGGTCCAAGCATGTAACAGTGTGGCAGACTGCAAGAACTTTGCTCCTCTGTGCCAGACAGCTCTTCAACTTTGACTCAAGAGGCTCTGCACTTTCCTGTGTCCTTCACCCAGACAAAACATGTGCCACCATTATCACACTAAAATAAAAATTATAATTGTAGCTCTTGCTATTTTAGAAACTTTGAACTTGCTTGTATTTTTTTGGGCTTCTTTGTGTCTTGGAGCCTGGGTCAGAAGGCAAACATGAGCCACACCATGCAGTGTGTATGTAGCTGATCTCCTCAGACTACGCTATAGCAAGGAAAAAGCATACATAAGCCAGACTCTACCCGTAAATCTGGGAGTCATGGCTCAAGTCCTGAACAGTCTACAAAAGCCAGCTTCTTCCTTACAGTTAGGCACTATCCTTTTCTGAGCTCACTAGTTAATTTTGAAAACCTTTTACAGCAGACACGCAAGTTTCACAAGTAACTACTTCAAAAGGCTAAACTGTTCGGGCAGATGAAGCACACAAACCAATTTTAGCTGCCACAAAGCTTACCGGGAGAGGGCACCACAAAGCGGCCTGGGGCTCCACTGCTCCCCTTGGCTACCTGCATATCCCTCCAGAGCTGGGTTCATCCCAGCCCACGCACAGCAGCACATTTCACTGGCAGTCCAGGACATGACCCCTCTCTCTTCAAAACAACCTGGCTCATATTCTAGGAGTTCGTGTGTCAGGAGAATGGAGCAGGTCTGGAACAGGTCACTCAGAGGCTATGCAATCTCCATCCTTGGAGATTTTCAAGGACAACTAGACAGAGCTGCAGCCAACCTGACTCAATGTTGGAAACAATGCTGCTTTGAGCTTTTTCAACTTTGATCTTTCTTTCTCGTTGCTTTTATTTGAACCCCTAAGGGAGCTAGATGACCTTATAGAGCACTCATAAAAAAAACAACATTGCTCAATATAATTAGATTTTTTTTTTTTTTTAAATCACAAGTTGCTAACTTGCTTAAGCAAAAAATGGTGAATAAAATGTCTACATTAACTTCTTATACATTCCCAGCCTCCTTGGAACAGTGAGAGAAGCACTTCTCATCCAGTTACATTCAAATCAGCACAATATTGGCCAACCTGGAACAGAAGGCACTAGAGCATCTAGCTCAATAACCCAATTATAAAGTGAAACTTAGCAATTACCTTAAACTATTTCACTTTACTGACTGGGCAATAACAGACTAGACTGTCCATATAGCAGTACAATACTTGAATTTATTGGCAAGAGAGTGCAAGGGGGAAGGAAATCCATGGCCTGGCTTTCTATTTTGGTTAGGCTTAATCTGTGCCATACCATGACAGTAATTGCTCCAGAAATGCTAATAAATAAAACAAGCAACCCATGACTATTGACATACATACTGAAACGTGTCAACAGCTAGCTACTATTTTGAGCATGCTCATGCTTTCCTTTTCAATAAAGTAGCCTATTGACTTGATTCAATGCTGCCATATTAGTTAAGTGCATCTAATATATCTATTCCCCCATCACCCTTCAAGCCAAATTAGCTTGTGGGGTCATTCACCCGTCTTAACTGTAAGGACTGGATTCTAGCATGGGCTGGGTGAAAACTGACACACTCACAGGACACAGCATGCCTGAGCTGCTAGAGCAAGAATCAAACCCAACTCTAGCACATATACAAAACCCACTAGGCCTCCTATCCAAAACTGCCACCTGGCAAGTGCTCAGACCTCATTTATTAGAGATGTGAGTTCAGGTTTTGGCTCTAATTTCTAGCATACTTCTACGAAGCACAGCAGGCTAATCATCAAGTGAACAAGTGAACTAAGATTTTCCTATAAACACCTTTAAGACTCTCAGAGTTGATCTCAGATTTTAGCTGGCCAACAGGTAATATTTGCATGCAGAGTCCTGAACTGTCCCTAAGGCAAGCATCACACAGAGTTCAGTGCTCCCTCAGTGTCATGTAAGTAATCCAATTCTTCAGTCATTCAGGCTGATAATGCAAACAGCCAGTCTGATGGCCTATTTTTTTCAGAGCCCTTCAACAATGCCCTTTTGGAATAGACACAAAATTATGTACATTATTTCCTAATTGTAAATGCAGCTGAAAGAAAAATACTTGTTCTAAGTCTCTTACTAGCACAAACAATCTCTGTGTGGTAAGAATATCCTAAAGGATAGTAAATGCACCTCTCCCAAAGAGAATACTGGATTTTATTTTGTCCCTGAAACATTTCAGTGCTGCTACAGTAAGGCTACAGTGCACACATCATCTCAAAGCATTATTCTACTACAACAACAACAGCCCTTGCGTAAGTGTACAAGCAATTGGATCAGAGATCTGATCGGGCTATGAGAACGAAAGCAAAGGACACTACATTTCATAGAGACCTCACAGCTAAATGGAGCAGTGTTCAGACCTTTTCAAACTCTGTATCATCAGGTTGCAGTGAAACAGCTACCCATTATTCCTAAAGCGAGCTTTTTGTCATGTAACAGGACACCAACAGTCAGTTTACCTGGTTGCCAGAGCCTAAAAGTTACTGCTTTAGGTTGTTTATTTTTGCATTTACTACAACTTAACACAGAAATTGAACACTGGTTTAAAAGACCATTTTAGCTCACAAAAATATTATTTTCCTACAGATTTATCCATGGTAAGAGCTCATGCTTTTGCTGCTAGAACAAAAGTTCAGCAAAACTGTATTTGTTACACCTCTCCAGACCTTATGAGGAAAGAGGGCAACAGTTTCTTTGAAGGACGAGTTACCCAGAAGCTAAAGCCAAGTATAGATGCTTTCTGGATCAAAGACTGTTGAGGAGGCTTCTGATGTTATAGCTTAATGCTATGAAATGTAAAAGCAGCAGTATATAACCCTTTCCCACACAACAGTTAGGGCATAGGGAAACACGCTATTTTAACTTAAGTATGGGATAGGACTGCTTAAAAATAAGATAGGCCTGCTTCTTTGCAAGACACTTGCAGTCACATTATCAGACTCAAGCATATGGAATGAGGAATGAAGTGCAATTCAGCATATAATGGTACTTGCATGTAGCATTGCATGTTTAATTTCCAGAGACTAACACTGAACTTCAGCTGTCAGATTTTAGCCTTCAAAATTCAAAATAAAGGTTTGAACACACTGATATGAGAACTAGAAGCTTTTAAAGAAAAAGGCTCATCAGATTCACATGATTCCAGCTGTTGTTGATCAAAAACAAAGACTCCAAATATTGCCAGGTCTGAGGGGAGAAACTGAAGGGAATTGAAAAGAGTTTTCAATGCTACTTTGAAAACCAATGCTGTTTCAATATGTAGGTCTAATATAAATAATCCACCAGATACTGCACAGGAAAGCCAGAAGAAAGTTGGCCTGCTATTTACTCAGCTTTAAATGTCACTGCTTGCTATTTTAAAAGCAACAAATAACCACAAGACATCCCTACATGGTAGCCCAAATGTTGCCAAAGGCAATGCATTAGGTAGTTAAGAAAAGTTGGTGTGGAGAATGCATTTAGGATGACAGACCAAAGGCGGTAAGTAAAAAATGTAAGAGCTCTTGGGGACCCAGAACACTACAAGACAAACACTGGGATAGCAACGAATTAATATACTGGAGAAGCCCGATGAAGAAAGCAGGAGGAAAGAGAAACCAGAGATGCAGCTGTAGCACCTTCAGTATGCAGAAGACAGACATCAGAGCAAAAGCCAGACTACATAGTTGGACTCTAAAGGGAGTCCTGGAAAGCAAAATAACATTTCAGACATAGGTGACAAATGCACTGAAGCAGTATCAATAGAGATACAGATTGCATATTTGTCTTTCTTATGATGCAATTAAGAAGGACACTAATAAAAGAAAGTTTAGATCTTTTAATTCACTCAGCTTTCTACAGAAGTTTAAAAAAAAAAAAAAAAGTTTTTAAACCACCCCATTTCCAGGAGGACACAACGCAATCTTAATTTCTCTTATGTTTAACAGTCATCTGTCACACTCAGCACTCTACGAGACTACTTTGAATGCTTCTGGCTGCAAGACAACAAGCTAACATACCCTTCTGCCACAACTGGCATAATTAGTTACAGTGGGAGAACTGGAAATTTCCTCATTTCCCCCAACTGTTTTCATTAACTTCAATTGTGCAGAACTGGAAATTAAAGTATCAGAATGTTCAAAACTACAATATGAGATACTACAAGTTGCTACACTGAGACTGACTACCAGATTAAATTGAATTGTTTTTGAAGTTAGTTCATAGACCTCCACTTGGTTGAAAAAAAAAAAATTAAAAATCTACAAACCCACCTCATCCAAGTACCTCTGAGCTGTAAACTTCCATTTCCATTAAATATCTAACACATTGACTGAACCAAACAAAATAAATTAAACATTAAAACAGAACAAGTTGGATGTTTAATTTGGGCTGTACAAGTATATTTTTGGACAGCAGGTGAACTAATGTTGCCAGGGAGCAAACCACAAGTACTGAAAGAGTCAGAACATGCAGGTGAAGCAAGCAAATTTCAGAACAAAACTCAAACTTTTTCATGAGAGACCATAGGGGCTCAAATAGCTAGGAAAAATAGCCTGATTGAAAGGACAGAAAAGCCAAAAGTCTTCCTCTAAAGGCCACTTTTCTTTCCTGCTCCTCAGCTGATGAAAAGCAAGGGGGGAAAAAAGTCTGTAACCAAAAGTCAATTTCTCTTCTGCTTTTCAACCAATACAAACAATTCAGTTATTTAAAGAAAATACATTATTTTTTATTAAAATGCTAACCGTTACAGGATTAAAATAATCTTGCTTTAAAAAGCGCCAGCTATTCATAGAGGAGAGGGCAAGCTTCCCCATCCAATTGCCACAGCATGGTTACTCATCAGAACTCAGGACCAAACCCCAAGAAATACAGTAGATCTATCTCTGTTTCTTCTTCCGTGTCAGTTGTGGCTTTGATTGATTCACTGGCTCCTCCTTCTAAAAAGGCATGTACAGGCATGGCTTATTTTATAAGGGCAAACAAGAATTAACATGCACTAACTCAGGAAGGAGCTGTAATGAAAACCACTTGTTGCATTCCAAACATTTAAGTGCTGGCATGGAAAAGAATATGGCAAGATTTGTCTTCCTTCAATTCTCTACATCCAACAGCTTTTATGGTCAGCATGCTGAATTTATCCCTTTCCTGTCATTCCACTCAATCAAAATTTAATGTTCACTTGCTTGCCTGCTGCTAGAAACAGATTACTCTAAGTAAGGCTTCAACTGCAGGCACATAGCAACAACGCAGTATTGCAACCCATATATAAGAAGGGTTTGAAATGCTTCAGGAAATAAGCTTGATTTTTTTGAACCACTATATCTATACAAACTGACCTCGATAACCATTTTTCCTGTAATTATATTAGTATAAAAAAAAGAAAGCAAAGAAGGCCTAACAAAAAACCTGCATTTACAATCTGAAGTCACAACCATTTGGATTCTAAGTAGAGCCTAGTTTCAGTTCAAATAAGAATCTGGGATATGGCAAGCTAGCAGTGACATAAATTAGCACACAGGCACAGAAGAGACAGTACCTTCTTGCTGACACAGGCAAGAGAAACAGCATCTCTACAGTAACACTTCTGTTAAGAGCAGAAGGCTCTATCCATAATGACAGCATTTTGAACATACTATACACTCAGTTCTGTCTAGAAGCAAGCTGTAGCCCCTGACAAGGAGCCTCTTATTTAAATAAGGTCTCACCTTCCCCACAAAGATACCAGCAGTAGCAGCCCACAGAATATACGCCTACAAAATTCGAGATAAATAACCCATTTGCTTCATTTTTTGAAAGCTGTACAACAGCTACAAGGATCTACTGAGCACAAAAGTTATAGCACACAAAAACCTCTCATCTCATAGTACAAACTTTGTTTAAATTCTACACAAGGAATACTGGTTTTGAGCTGTTTCAGAATGCTTTTCCAAGCCTCAATGCTCCAGCTGTGCCACAATGTCCATTTACATTTGAGGGTGCTCAAACACTTTATTGGTAATTATAGAATGCACAAGATCTCCTATTAATAGTGGTGTGCAAAAGCAAACATTAAAGGAATTTTTTTGTGTAACTCTTTCTGAATGGTTTGGATGGCTGATAAGTAAAGTGAAATGAGGAAGTGAAACTACAAACACTTGTTAATTCAAGAGTATGTTTCCTGGGGTCCAGGGTGAAGCGGGGAGGGGGGGGGGGGGGGGGAAGAAGCAGCCATGGGTCAGGAAAGGGAGAGAAACAACTGAATTTACTGGAAAACACATAGGAAAAAAAATCCCAGACAAAAAGCTAAAAAGGCCAGCATTACAGTATCTATTTACACTGCATCTCTCCATACACACAAGTAACAGGAAAATCTAGTCCTCAAGACAGTATTCAGTTCTCCGCTCTTTCCCCCTCATACCATAATAGTTGAGAAGCTTGCATCCTCTCACTCTAACCTGGACATATTTCCGGGATATCAGAAAGCCATCAGTAAGAGAACTGCAGGGGTTGCAGTTCAAGAATGTTTTTCTTTTTTGCTTGAAACTATGACAAAAGGTCCAGCAGGCTTACAATAAGTGTCAAAACACCAATACTAAAAATCCCTCCCCCCAAAAAACCCACACAACACACATCCCACCTGCAGGTGTGTGCCACACATGGAGAGAAGGGAGAGAAGGAATGAGACAGTGGAGCTTGCTGTTTGCAGTTCAACATTTATCTGCCTCTTATCTTACTTTCTGCTGTCCTTGAGACATTCTAAGAAGGAAGAAGAGGTTACCAACAGCAAGATATTTAGCAAGCCCTCCTCAGAACACAACGTATTTAGATGCATCTACGTTGTTTAAAATAATAAATAAAAAACAGTTCCTTATGCGCTATTACAGGCTCTGAAGTGATAAAACAAGTCAATCATCCTCCTACAAGAGGGGAAAAAAAAGAATTAAAACCAACATATAGCCTGTGTAGCCAAGATTAAAAAAAAAAAGGGGGGGGGAGAGGCCAGTTAAGGGGTGCTGGGGGAGAGAAAATGGGGTTTAACAAGGAGCTCTTCAGCTCATACACAGGCGTTTAAGACTAGAATTCAAAAGCTTGCACGGCCAGAAGTTCTCACTGAAATAACTGGTTGCTCATCACTTCTGATCTAGCACCTACATGCATAAATATAGACTGTATGCCTGAAGTTAGACTCATATTTTCAAAGTCTTGGCTTCTGTCTTTACATGACGATTTCTTTAGTGTCTCTGATTATAGTATTTTTTACATCTGAACTTCTCTGCAAGAATCCACCCTTCTCTCCTCACTTAACCACTTATTGCAAATGCACCTAGCAGTGTCCCTGTGCCTTCAGCACAATGCAGGCGCTTACACAACTTTCACTGATTGTCTGCATCTGGTAAAAGGAGAGACTTTCTCTCTAGAGTTGTCCCCAGGGTGTTTAATTTACCTGGCCACCACCAACGCACAGTAGGTTTTTCCTTTAACTGATCTGCCAGCACTTCCCTCCTGAGAGAGAGCCTGTAAGGACAGCTGTATCCTCCATAAGCCAACATTTTTGTCAGCTGTTTCCCACAACTGAGCTTTTTACTGCATTTTTTTGAGAATAAATTTCACCTTTCTGTAAAGCAAGGACCCACCTGAACCCCTCTTATTTCTTATTGTAATTCTGCACATGTACATGATAGGAAATCACGCTCTTTAAAAAGATGCATTTTGAGGGAATTGGCCAAATCATATTAGGTGTGAAGGCACAGGAAAACGCACATAAATTCAGTAATTAAAGCTTCTTCCTGTCTTCAGAACAAGTGTTGCAACCAGGTCCAGCAGTATTTAACTTCCTAACAAACTGAAGCTATGCCACAGGGGCCCCTGCATTCTGTGGAGCTAACTTGTATAACCAACCCCAAAAAAACAAATGAAAAAAAATCCTCTATTGTTTAGTGTTTTTCTGGAAACCCTAGGTCTTTTGATCACTGCAATCAGACAAGATGGTTAGCTTTCATGAATGAAAAAGTACATAGACATCAGATGTAGGAAAAAAAAGAAAATATCACCTAACTTAAATAAGGTCCTTTACATGCTTTTCAAGAACCTGACTTCTGATATTTAAGCACTGAAAATTGCAAAGCTACAAATCAGACAGACTTAGCTGAAACTCCTGTGGAGGCCTGTATCATTTTTGCTGAAGAAAGAACTTAAGGGTCAAGCACACCACATATACCACAACATCAGGCTTCAAGAGTATGAACTGGAGATGGAATTTCAGCCAGAACACTAAATTTCCTGCCTCCTGTCATTGAAAGCCAGGCCCCCTTGTGTGATTTTAAATGGACTTTTTTGGTATGTGCAGCACATCAAGCTGTGTTTGGGACTGAAGTCTTTTTTCCTTTTAACTAATTCACAAAAATATTTGGTTCCCAAGGAAAATAATATAAACAAAGTAAAGAATATGTACTTTGTCTCAACTTCTGTGAAATAACTTCACTGTCTTAGACACACTGCTGTTTTGTGTTACAAAATAACTCATGAAGCCTTAAAGTTATAGCATAAGGTTTAAACAGTGACATTTTCCAAATACCAACACTACTCTCCCCTTTCTATGAGCTTTTTAAACTCTACTTACTTCCAACAGTCTAATTTACTTATTAGAAGTACTATGTTTAGATTTAATTTTGCATCCACTGGTGCATACAGATGAGTCAGGCTTACTTCTACATTTAATCAGCCTAACTCAAATCTCATGTACAAGGTACAGTGACGGGTACCAGAGTCTGCAACTCTCCAGATGTTGGAATAACCAATCATCTAGACTCAGTACAAGTGCCTACAGCATCATTTCATCTAAAATGAGATGTCTAACTGATAAAACAGCATGATGGTGCTCACATCCTTCTATGGGATTATTTTATATTTTTTTTTCCTTTTTCATTCACCCTTTCAAAAAAATATAGTTAGGGCAGACACCCCTCCCCCCAAACCAATGCAAATGATTAGTCTAGCACTCTCCAGTTAATATTGCATCAGTGTATGGTTGCTTTTAGAGCTACCCATGCTTCTTGACAAGAATCAATGGCACAGGAATGGGTCTCTTCAATTCTGCAAGCTGGGAAGTGTCATATATTAAGCCTTTCATATAAGGATCTCTCACTTTGGAGACATGCTGTACTCCTCTAAAAAGAATGAATCCAGGGGTAGAAAGGACACCGCTTTGAAGATGAAACAATATGATGCCTTGTATAGCACAGAGGAAGGATAAGAATGATCATTAAGCATCAATCTACATTTGCTGAGAGTGCATTCAGCCACTTTTTATAAATTAAACTGAAAACTTAAGTGAACTGTTACAGCAAAACTGAAGCTGGCAGTCCACATACTATGAAGAGTGCAACAGTAAGACCAAATATGGCTCAAGTGTTGACAAGCATTTTTAAAAATCTATTGTGAACAATCAAGAGGTGAAGGGAAGTGTCTGCACTGAACCAAGTTTATTAAAAAAAAATTAGAACTGCATTTCAAAACCATCAAAGATATACTAGGAATCATTTTGCAAGCTACACAGGAACAAGAAAAAGCACAAGTACACATACATGTACCTAATATTCAAATTTATAGGTTCAGGATTGTTTGTTTGTTTGTTTTTAATGTCACAATAAGCAAAAGCTAAAAATGATACTTTGATACAAGAAATCTGAAGCACATCCCAAGGCTTATCACTTTAAAGATTTGGGATCTTTAAAATTTCAAAAAGATACTGCTAGAGACTTGGTTTGCCATGTTATAAACACTTTCATCTTGGAACATAAACAGAAGCTTCTACCTTTCTGGCTCTAAGAAAAGTCTCTATTACCTACAGCTGTTTCCTTTTAGCAAGATAGCTGCTGTATGCGACAACTAAGGTGATACTTTCAGTTCTTAACAGCCCTGGTGTTCATGCACAATGAAGTAGAAAGCACAGGCAATAGACTTCTCTTTCAGTACACATTCAGTTGGTTGGTGTTTTTAACCCAGAATGATTGAGCTGATATTTACAAGTGCCAGTAAGCAGGCACACAGTAATAGAGACTTTTGCATCTTGTAGGTTCACCTTTACTCTATTCACCAAAGTAAAGACTCCACAGCAATACGTATTTTAAAAAAGGATGATAGAATTAACTAGATATTTCAAAACAATTATTAGCTTGCAACAATTTTTCTATGGTGAGATAATAAGTGCTTTTTCTCAATAACAGAAACATAAAGCACTATGCAGAGAATGAACAGTCCTAACAGACATCTTATGTGATGCCTTCGTTCTATTTCAATGCTGGAAAAAACAGTTCCAACAAAATGGAATGATTTCTCACCTTTTACATTACAGACTAGACTAGTCTTCCTAACACCCGAGCTGTTCCTCACTCTGTTTTAAATCCTACTCTTGCTGCCATGACCCTTACTCTTCTCCTCAGATCATACAGCAAACTTCTCACGTGGTCCTCAGTCATTAAGGGGGAGTACAACTACTGCTGCATCAGACAAGGTTACCATTACTCTTCTCTAGAGGTCAGATCCCTGGGGTCCAGATGAATGGTTTTCTCTTTACCCTGAAGCAAGTATATGCAAGGCCTTACTCTTAATGACTCCTGTAAGGGAAAAGCTAATGAACCCAAAAAAACAAATTAATAGAGGAAGTAACACAGATGTGTGCTGGCTGGACTTCTAGTCCTGCAACAAAAGCAGCAAAAGGGGCAGGCAAATCACAGCAGTAGGTACTCTAGTTTTGTATCATATAACCATTCTTATCATCAAAGCATACCTTCCTGGAACTAAATATATTCAATTCTATTACCCAAGTCCATACCAGGACAGGTACAAAGTAACCACAGTTTAACAGAGGACCTCACCCCTCTGACATACTTTCTGTAAGTCTAAACTTACACTTCTGGTACTTGGGTTTTATACCTGCAAAGGCCCAGACTGCCTCTGCACATTAGATTTTCCAGAACTGGCACCAGTACAGCACCACTGAAATAAAAACTCCTCCTCTTATTATTCCCAGGGAAGTATATAAAATGAAGCTGTAGCTCTAACGAATGCTACAAAAAGTATCTGAACTAAGGACAAAAAGAATAAAGCATGAAAATAGAGATTTATTACAGTATTAATCCACAGGTCATGCTATTCATTGGCTGAGAGATCATAAGGATCAATTTAATCTGCAGAATTTTACACATACTTAGAGTTCTTACAAAGTTTAAACCAGTCCTTCTGCAGCACCCTCAGCCAGGAGGCATTTAAAAATGCCAGCTGTTGGCTGCTGAAAGTCATCTGAAAAATATCTTTTGTCATCATAGCTTGCTAATCTTTTCTTAAAGTTACTTCAAAGTAAATTTCATCTTTTTTACGCTACTGTATCAAGACTCATTCCCATAAAGCAAAGACATTTAGAATTAACAGGTTTATTCTCAGAACTGACAACAAAAACATCCACAAGAAAGTCTGCAAAGTTGCTCACTTCATTCCTCCAGAAAGTCACATCACTTCCCAGTTCGACAAGACCATAAAATAAATAACTCAACATACTGCCTGAGACCTATAATACACTCAATGAAGATGCTTTGTGTATGCAAATGAGACCAAACTGGACCAGAATTGGGGGCCAAATCTGAGGACATGCAAAGGATCAAAATATCTCTAGCTTCCCCACTCTGCTTTTTCGCTCCTCCTCCTGAGTTTTCTTTTTTCAATACTAGTCTGAAAGACTATAGAAAGTGCCTAAGGAAGATTTCAATAAGCGAAGGTAGATAATGAAAAGCACAAGATATTAAGGAATACAGACTGATCTGGAAGCTTCTAATCAGTATGGCTTGACTGTACACATTAGGTATTACCTAAGCCTTTAATCTTACATGAAGCGAAGGTCTTCCCTAATAATTCTCTGAATTGGTTTTTTCCTAGAAATTGGATGGCAGTATCCAGCAGATGAGTGACATTTTCTAACAGGATAAAGTTGTGAGTCCTTTCATTTCTTTTAATTTTCTACTTGGTGCCATCTTTAACACAACTTCATCTTCTCTTCAGTTGTCTCCAAGCTCAGGCTGATCAACTTAGCACTGCAGCTATTATGTTTTCTGAGGGACAACCACCAGAGCCATATTATTCAGGAATTAACCCTGAGCTGGTAAACAGGTAATACCCAAACTGCGAACAATTCCTTTGCCATATGGAATATTTGCAGAATGACTGATAATAGGAACTACAGTTCTAAAGACACTAAGTTCTCTGGAGTTGACAGGCTAGGCTACTGTGATCACCAAAGCCAAGCTAAATATTTGCATTGCTACATGAGTAAAGTTATTCCAACAGTATGAGAGAGCAGGGAGGGAACGGTGTTCCAGGGCTTTTTAAAACTCTCAAAACTGCAATTGCCATCTGCAAGGCAATGTATGCCTACAATTTTTGCTGCAGCATAAAGGTTTAGTAGAAGAGACCTAAGTGATGTCTGTCTAGTTTTCTCCATTCCAAGGTCAAAGGCTCTCCATGGAAAGGTGCCTAAGAACTGAGGTGAGAAAGAAAGAAATAAGGAAAACTAAATATTTTTAAATGGTAGATTCTGCTTGTGAAAGTTGTATAATCAGAAGGATGTTCTTACTTGAAAAACTTACTTTCCCTTCCTTGTAAAAGAACAATTCAGTACAATTGTAACAATTCTGAGAATTTTAACTTTTTAATATTTTTTCTTCCAAACTGTGCTATCTCCAAAATTAAAAAAAAAAAAAAAAAAAAAAAAAACCACCAAACAAAAAAACTAAAAAAGAAAGGTCTCCCATGGCCTCAAACTCCACTAACTGCATATATAGTTTATTTATATTATTGCTGTTGGGAAGAGAAGCAGAGAAGGAAAGTTTTCAGTTATCACAGGAATGTACTTAAAAAAAACCCCTTTCTCTTCAAAAGCCACAGGCTCTTTCATTAAGATGAGCTTTATGAGTACAAAAGGGATACACTGTGCAAGGAAGAAAAAAGAAAAAAAAAAAAAGTCTTTTCCAAACTGCTACATAACAGCATTCTTGTCTCAAAACAATGAATTGTAGCTGATGGCAAAAACAGCAGTGTCAAATTCAGTAAGCTATTACAATGCAACACATTAAAATCGTCTAATAGCAATTATCTTGCCCAAGATAAAAATTAACATGTCTGGAAGGATTTCCATAGTAAATTTTTTCATGGGGTTTATGACAGCCATAAAAAAATTCATTGAACTGAAAATGTGCACGAGTTCAAAGAAGTCTGTGGATTCTCTTAAAAAAAAAAAGTTACGCATCAGTCAAGATATTTCTTACAGTATTCTTTGACACATACAGCTGCATTAAACGCCTTTGTCCACACTATATATCGCCTGCATGCATTAATTGCAGACAACACACTCTGAGCACCCACGAAACATTTTAGACTTCAAGGCACTTTCATGCACCACCCTCCACACAGCACCTGTAAGGTGCAGTACGTGAGGCAGCTGATAAGGAGCACTCACTGGATGGGATGCACTGGAGGAGCCAGGTGCACACAATGGCTGGCTCTCCCCTTACAGTTATCTCACCATTTTTCCAATGCCACGTATACAACACCTTAAAACCAAAGCTGCCCAAATATACTCTTAGACCCATGAAGCATCTAATACCATACCAGATACTTGGGATGAAATCAGAAGGATTGACTAGGTAGTACACCAGCAAGGAGAATGACTGAAAGACCACAGGAGAGGCATGCCAGGCAGCCAGCCATAGCTGCTGGCTGAAACAATACTGTCCCCCCCTCCATCACACATCATGTGCTCCTACCACACCGCCACGGCCCTGCTCCCTGCCTGAGGAAAGCTCCAAAGCATGTCAGATCCTGCACTGAGCAAGTAGAGATTGTGGTAGCAGAGCATTTGTGGATTTTTTTACTATCATCTAGTATGAATTAGTAGCCATAAAACTTCAATTGTAACGATTAGCTATTGTTTGTGAAGCACTGCAATTTCAAGATACCCCAATCAGCATATAGTAACTGTCCCTTCCTCATCTTCTATTCACACAGCTGCCAGGGTTTTCATTTCCTTCAAGAAGGAATTATCAAGCTGTATGACTCATTCTGTGCATATATATACATCTAATTATAACAAGATTTTAGCCTGACCTCTCTCTTAGAAATTCAGATAAACCTGCTTAACAGAGTTCAACAAATAATTTAAGATCCGCAAAAAGGTATCAAGTGGCTTTTATACGCTAGACCGTATGTTGTTATCTGCCTCAGTGTAATAGCATAGGCCTATAGAACCTGCAACACAAAAATTTGTTTGCCTCCCATCTAAAATTGGTGCTTACTCATGCATCCATTCCATGGAAAATGCATATGGGATAAGATTGTACGCTATTGCTATTAAGCCACAGCTGCTCCACACTAACTGGCTCACAGCTTCATGTCCACTGGAGTGCACGCTGTCTGCTAACCTCCTGGCAGTGGCTCAGGTCTGGTCTCTGAACACTCAGCAACATCTCATGCTAACTGACACCAGAGCCCATACTACTATGCAAGTTTCTCCAAGTCTGAGGACACTGTGTGCCAGGAAATTAAGAAATGCAAGCGAATAGAGAGTTGTCAGATTAGGAAGGTGGCTGGAAAACAGAGGCTTGAAGAAGAGGCTGAAATTAGGCTGGAGAGGCACACAAGTACAGCAGGAAGCCCTGCAGATTCTTGTAACTACAGAAACAAACCACTAGCTACAGATTAGAGCTGAATACTGAAAAAGGAATACCAAGTTCCTGTTCTTACAGAAAATGAGCACAGCAAATATATGCCCATCAGCTCAAAGTTAGTGAGGCAGTTTAATGTCTGCCGAGTCATCTGAGTGGTACACCTATTAAAGCATCTACTTCACTTTCCTTAAATGTTTCTTAACTACGTGCTTGCAAAGACAGAGGTCCCTGCCAGTCTAAACCATTCTGTGACTATAAGGATAGATACTGAAGTACTTCAGAAGAGGCATATGCCATAGCATCTGGCTTGAGTAGAACTTTCAAAACAATACTAGATTTTCAAAACTGATAAGACTGTGGATTTAGAACAAGGCCAAAGTCCTCGTGCAGTCTGTAATTAAACAATTCCATTCTTATTTTGAACAGAACAAACCAAAACCAAACAGAAACTGCTTCTTGCCCAACATTTTTAAAAACAAAAGCCACTTGAGAGAGGACAATTAAAACAATGTGAAATGCTGCCAAAGGGGAAAAACCCAAGGCCTACATAAGATCAACGCCTTCCTCAAGCAAAAACCTGCTCTGCGTGATCCACTGTTTAGCCTCCCCTGTGTTTAAACATGCAAGAAATCTGTAACGTTTCAGACTCTGCCTTCCAACAACAAAGTGCTGTATATTACTAATGTAGCCCCTTAACAAGCTTATAAAATCCTCAAGGCTCCTCTAACATTATTTGTGGTTGTTTCTCTGCCTGTTAATGGCACAGGAGGCTATTAAGCACAAGTCATCTAAATCCATTCACTAAACAAGTTCTCAACTTCTGTCATGGAAACATCTACAAACAAATAAACATGATTTCCCATCAAGCCCTCAAACATAAGTTCTAAGTAATGCTGTATCCCTTCTACTTAGGCGTATCAACAACTGCACTCTCAAAACACAAGAAGGGATAATTAAACTCCTTACAGAACAGGTCCAGCATAGGCTAGTGCAAGAGAGGATTCTCCTTGCAATGACTGAGACACCGACTAAGCAATGGGCCTCTAAATCAACAGTTTCATCTCCAAAGAAACAAAATCCCGACAGAAATTTTCTGAGTGCTAGTAGCGCCAGGCTAGTATAATTTATGGTGAGCACTAGAAACAAGGACACCACCTTTTTGGACCACAAGCTGAAAAAAGCCATGAGAGAGCAGCTGATTCGTCTATCCTTCTAGGCTATAGTTGAACCGGTGATTCACCATGTCAGTCTTATTAATAATTCCTTCAGCTAGCCATTTCAGCCCCCTTCTCTAACCTCCAGAAGTCTTCAGAACTCAACTATGACTCTACACACACTTCAAGATTAAAAATGCCACTACTGTCACCAGAAAACACAACTAATCCCACCATCTGGAATATACACAGCTCTTAACCTTTAAAAACTCTGTAAAACCAGAGAACAACTACTGTATTGGACAAAACTCTGTGTGTATTCTCTACAACATCAACTTATGAGGGCCTTCAGTCATGTTTTTCCTACTGAAAGCATTAAATGTTCACCTCTGTCCACATAAGAAAAGCAGTGATCACTACATGTACTTTTATATGTCACCAAAGCTATTCTGTTTCTCAAAATTTCGCATCAACTTTCTTCAGTCTAAAACTTTTTCTCTTTGGTCTCAAAATGTTTCAGGAATCACTTCTGTTATTTTGAATTACAACTATAAAAAGTTATTCTTTTAAGTCTGCCTTAGATTTATTTGCTTGCCAAGAACTCAAAAATAGCTGAACAAAGCAAGCAGCAATGAAGTTAGGTATCCATGAGGAAGCATCTGTGCTGGTTTCATTTTCTTGGCTTTCTGGGTAGGGAGGGACATTAAATGTCAAGCTGCTGGAATGACAGAGAGTGTAAAAACAAACAAACAAAGAAGTTCCAAAAAACCCACTGAGGAACATCTGCCAAGATTTAGAACAATGAAGTGTTATGAAGCTCCATCTCTTCTAGGACATCTTTAGTGAGTAGAAGGACCTGAAACCTCCCTGTTTTAACTCAGAGGCCCAAAAGAAACTGGCAATAATGTTAGCAAACCCTGTCTGAAGGACTTTATCAGCCATCAAATGTCAAATCTTAGAAACATTTCCTCTAACTGAGCACAGGAGGAGGGAAAAAAAAAAAAAAAAAGAAGCAAAGAAAGGTAAGATCAAATAATTGTCCCTCTCATATCCAAGGACCCCTCACATGTGCTGTATCTTGAAATTTCTGGAAGTGTCCTTACCTTTGCTCTTACACTATAGATACAGCTACTGTGAACTAGTGTGTATCACCGCAATAGTAGCTAGAAGTAGAATTGTAGAATTATCACCCCCAAAGGTAAAGAAATTCACTGCCCACATATGTGCATCTTTGCCTTGGAGTTGCATATGAAAGTTGTGGCCACACATCTCAGTAATTGGCATGCAGCTATCCAATCTTCTCATTTTACAGTAGCTCTTGGCAAGCATACCAGGAACCTATTTTAATTGCTAATTAATAACATATTTGTCTTTGAGGGGTGGGAAAGGGTTAGACTTTTAATTGAGCTGTTCCTACAAAATAAAAGCAAAGAAGAAACATTAACTTTACAAAACATGAGTTTCCCCTCAATCTGTACTCAAACAGCAGAAAAAATATTTTATTGATTTTGAATCAAAACAGGTAATGCTATTCCTAATAGGAGAATACTTGAGAATTCTTATTCCAAAATAAAGAAGTGGTGGGGACTGAAAACACTAATATTACCCAGCTGAAACCTCCCCGATTCACCTGTGATCTGTACACACAACCAGATTATAAATAAGACTTAAATACAATGCAATGTCACGCAAACAAATAATATTTAGCAGCAGCTCAAGGGTAATCCACATCTCTCATTTAGAATATTATCAGTGAAATTTTATGTTCCTACTGTGATTTTTTTTTTCATCTTAATAAGCACATCTGATGAGAAAAGACATACAAGGGCTATGAGCGAAGTACAGTTCTGAGGCCTGATTCTGCAGCCTTTCCACTGTATAGCAAGTAGCACATGATTAACTCACTAGTCACCATAAAATAAACTATTACTCAAGGTGAACAGCAGTTGCCCTGAATCTGGCCTGAGAACTGTTTCATATTGAGTACATATATCATGAAATAGTCTTACCTCAGTAAGTGCGTGCAGCTGTCCTTGATGCACACAGACACCCATAAACCTACAAGAAACAAGAAAAGAAAAGTGGTTTGGGCTTTTTTCCCCCCCTCTTTTTTTTTTTTCTTTAAAGAAACTAAGATAGTAAGAAGTACTGGATATGCCAAGAAAGAAGGAAAAAAAAAAATCCAGCCTCACCAATACTGCATACCTCAAGGTTGATTATTTAAACATCTCAACACAAAACAAAATCACATGTCTACACTACAATATAATTTGGATTAGCAGTTCCAAGAGAGCACAGGGGACAGCTCAAACTCAAGATGGAAAGTTATTGATTTGACTATAAGTGAAGGCCAGCATATAATGATTTATACAGAAAGGAACAGTCTCAGAGTTATGTTTTAAGGAAGTTTAAGCCAAGTAATCCACTGTTGGTCTGCATAAATAGAAAATTACTTCCCTTTGCATTTTGCTGTGTAAGCATAAAGATGTTTCTTCCTATCCCATTCCTAACCACTCAGGAATATGAGGGCACATATGTGCAGTATACTTCCCCTCCCCAAACCCCTGTTTCCAACACTTGGATCAAAGCAAGTTTCAATACTATCCAGTATACACACATTCCACAAAAGTTACCTACACTGCACAAGGTTCAGATTCCTGCTGTTAATAGTAATCTCTGTCACCCTTAATTTTTCTAGAAAGCATAGCAAATGTGCCATACATTTAACACGAGGCACAGCAGAAAGCACATTTTTACCACCATACACACTGAACTTAGAAGTGACAAAATGAAAATTCGTATTAATGGAAAACATCTCCCATGAGAAAGTTCAGTAAAACTTAAATTGTATGTACTTTAAAGCCCTCCCTGAACAGTCAAAAATTGGTTATTTTTAGATTAACTAATGTTCAGTTTTATCATTTAGAGTTTTGGTATCAACAAGGAAAACCACACTGTTTGTCACTTCCACAATGTTCAGAAATTACTACTTTGCAAGCAAGGGGTAAAAATGCATGGTTTCATTAAACACAACAGGGGAATCCTGTGGAGAACAATTTGAAGGAAAAGGACCTTTTGTATCCTCAAACACTTCCAAATTTAAAAACAAAATGATGCAAGACACATGTAGTACTCGTTCAGCTAAGCTGCTTTTGAAGAAATGAATGATTCTCACTGTTCTCTTGTCTAACAGCTGACTCAAATTACAAGCAGACAAAGAAAAATAATATAGGTAAAATCCTTTGCATAAACTGAGCTGTGGAAATCTGTTTTTATAACCAAAGAAGCAGGACTTGTACTTGAACATAAACTGCCTGCTCTCACTTCAAATAATATTCCCTGAATCAAATATGCAAACTTTTATTTGAATAAGACAGTGAAAATCCAATTCCTCATGTTTAATGAGAACAATAGGGCATGACCAAGTATTCAGGGGAAAGGGAAGAAGAGTTCTTTTTAGATGTATCATCTACTCAAAACATTGTTGTTTCTGAGTTTCACTTCATACAGCAACTGCACATGAACAATTTTGTAAACAAGTTGACAAATTAAGCTTCCTGAGACTAAGAAATCTAGACTTCTCCAGAGTAGAAATCTGCTTCTTCCTTAATGCATTCTGAAGGTCTCCAGAGCCATCAGGGGTAGTGTTAACAGCTTTATTCACAAGTACAAATGGAAAAAAAAAATCCAAGATATCAGTTCCACCAACAGACAATTTCTGAAAGTATTATTTTCTCTTTTATAAAACATGCTAATCACACAAGGTTAACCCAGTACTGCAGTATTTTCATTCAACAAAAAATGAGGCTAAGTAATTAAGAATAATAATGTTTTCAGCTCTTGAATATATCAACTACACCTTTGTCAAGGTGTATTACATTACTTTCAAATTAATTATTTGAATTAATTCTAAAATATTAAAGTAATTAAGAATTAACCAAAACTTTTGCAAAATTAAATTTCTTGTCTCATCTTTACCAAAAAGGAAAAACATCACTGTCACCCCAAGACTGGTAGAAATTAACTTTTTCTGCCAACCTGTTTTGGCCAAGGAAAGTCTCAATGGAAACATATTCATTACTTTTGTGAACCTACACTTAAAGCAGAAAAGACACACTGGCTCAAGTTACCAAGAGTAAGAATTCAAAAATTCTTAAACGTTTATGGTTTCTACTGGGAAACAGACATACATTTCTAACTTAAATCAGAAATTAAAACAAAGCTCAATATCATGATCTCATGGAAAAAAGCTGGGCATAAAGATACATTTATAAACCTCACATATTTAGAAGTTATTACCCAGGAAAAGAGAAACCAGATACACTGATAAAGACAGAATTAATGAGTTTACAAGCAACATACTGAAACCATTTAAACTGTGTCAGGAATCTCAGTTTTCAGACTCTGGAAAATAGATTGACAGAAAAGACCTCTAGTGATCCAAATTCCTGGAAAACTTCTTCTTAGCTGCTGTATCAAGCAATAATAAGCTCTTGGTTAAGCCAAGTGCTGCTGCAAAACACTGTTGGAAGGCATTTTCATTAGAAGATAATACATGCAACTGCTACCAGGAAATACAATTACCAAACAAGACTTAACATAAGATTTCAATTTCTGAGATTGCCCCAGATGAGATTCCAAGTTCTGTGGATAGGAAGCGGACATGCTGGTCCAGTACAGCTGAGATTATTCTTGTTGGCTAGACGCACTGTCTCCAGAGCCAAAATGCGCTTGTAGGTGAACTTCAATAGATTGTCTTGTCAGCCAAAGGTTATACTTCCTATAAGCATTTCTAGTTGGAAGAAGCGTCAATGAACCAGTCATCCACAAAACAGGAGACCATTTGCAGATTTAAGGAAGTTTATTTTCAAGACAGTGTGTATCTGGCCTTATCAGTATAGCTGAAGCACTTCCAAAATCTTAACTAGCGGTTGGAAAAGTTTCCCCAGAAGTTGCAAATACAAAAAGATGCTATTTGAGTCCACCCTACTAAATACAGCACAGCACATTTCCACCACAAAATGCTTTCTAACAAATGTCAGCAATCTTCTGATATTGGAAGTCTCTTTCCATAAACCAGGTTATTCCCCAATCAGTCTGGAATACCTGCCCCTCCTAGGGAAGACCAAGAGAAGATACTCTGGATATTTCCTAGTCCATTACTGCAGTTATCTAAATTGCCTTCAGGTCAGTCTGACTTGTAGGAAGAAAATTCTGGACAGAAAAGGGGAGACTAACAGCTGTAGCCTCAGCTTGCAATCTTTGCCTCCTTGGTAAATCAAGCAAAATTAATATCCAGATTATGCAGCCACTGTGGACATCCAGACACTGAACACATGCTTCCCATTAAAAGAATTTCACTGGGACATGTTCCTGTTCTGTGGATAAACCTGGGGCAGCTACAGTCCACCATAATGAATTGATGCCCTCTGAAATCTACTGCTTGTATGAAAAAATTCTGCAGTTTGACGATAACATTAAACATAAAAAACAAACCAAACACAATAATGCAAAAGTCTCTCATATGAGCTCAGTAACACAAAGAGAAACAAGGTCAAAAGACACATGCTTATTTCATTGCACTGACTGTCAGAGAAGGAAGAGAGTGAGTAAGAACACTGCATTAAGATCCTCCTTAATGTTTTTGGCACCATACTAGAAGATGAAAAATGTATTTTATGTTTTCTACACTTGCATTTTGATTCCTGACAGACACAAAGCATTTAATCTATCCTTTTTGTAACATATTATACACAACACATACAGGCTCTCTTCTGCTGTCTCGTACACAGCATTTGTAAAATACTCCTTTTTGATAACCACATTACACAGAGAGGAGTAAAAGTATTTTTCTTTTCTGTTAAAGCACTGTTAAATACAGGACAGAGGATGTTAAAAGACAAAAGCCATCCTTCTGCCTATTGTAACCAAGTCCATCACAAGTAATTTCACAAAAAGAAGGTTTGAAAGGAGAAAACCTCACACAAAACCACCCTGGTATTGTGTTCCTAGGGTGCTAGATTTGTCTGAAAGGACATGAAATAAAATTCTCCTTGAAAGAAGTTCATGTAATACACACACCACTTGCTTATTTTTGTGTGTGCACACACAAGAACGTGGATTTAATCAATGAGTCAATCTGCCTGCACGCTCACTGCCAAACACGCAGCAATACCTCCAAGCGCTCCCATGAGAGCACTTAAGACATGAGCTAAGGCTTTCTGTGTACAGAATGTTTTAAATGAAGTCCCCAAGGTACAGATCAAATAAAGAAATACTTTTTCATGCAAACAGTAGTGATATTAAAGACTGAAATTCTATCTCAAAATTGAAGATACACTAATCTAAGAGAGCGTGCAGAAGATGCAGGATCTGTGTTAGCACACGTTTGTGAAAATGGGAAAAACACACCTGTAAGACATTACCAGAATGAAAAGGTATCAGGTGTCTCAGGCTGCAACCCTAAGGCTCCCAGCCTAGGACACAAGGATGGAGATTTCTTGAGTCCTTTCCAGCCCTATTTTCTTACTCTGATTTTGGTAAAAACTCATGACTACAGCAGCACATCAGCATTCAGAGAAGCAGGAAAGCAGTAAAAAAAAAAAAAAAAAACATTTACAGGCATACACTAGACCTTTCGTTACACTGGTACGAGACCTAACCCACGCCTCAAACAGAACTGTGCTCTAAATGGGACACAAGCTAATAAGAAAGTGAAGAAATGCCCCAAACCTCTGTTTTCCCCAACACCAGCAATTACAGTCTTGCCATGTATCAGCCAGGCTGTATTAAAGTGGCTATAGTAAACATCACATGGTGAAAACCCAAACTCCAGCTCACTTTTCCACTCCTGTTCTCACCATCTGTTTTGAGAGAAGATGTGATAAAGCCAGCACATCCCACACCCAAAGCAAGGAGAAGTGTGTATCAGAGGTAGAAAAGCATTTTAGTTCTCCATGTTTAGCTTGCATGGAGGAGTGAGGTGGCGATAGGAGAGGAGGTTGATGGTAGAAACAGAGCAGAACACTCCATGAAAACCATTAGTCTGCTTTTGCCCTGTCCACTCCTAAAATGTCCCTAAATTGGCCCCCGGGGAAAATAAGCAAAACAAAACAAAAAGAAGCTCTTTCATACGTAGTTTCTTACCATCATCAGACAGTGACTGAACAAAAAGTTACTACAGTTAACTCTGCCTCTGGAATCACACCTGCTAATTGAAATAGGAAGCAAGAGGGAAGGAGACAAACAAAAAACCTCTAAAGGCTTTTTACCATCATGACAACATAGCTGCAAGAGCTGGAGTCTTCTACTCCAAAATATCCTTAACAGACTGACAAAGAGGTACCATTTTTGCTAAAATAATCTCTCCAATAGAGGGCAGTTTCTCATTTTCTTGATGAAAAACACATTAGAAAAATTTTTTTATATATGTATATATTTGACCACTAGAATCTTTATGATGCTACACTTACTGAGGACTTCATAAGTGAAGACTAAGCTCTTCATTTATGTCAGTCTTCTGATCAAGATGGATCTACATAGCTGGCCAAGAGCAGAATTTGAGCACAAAAACACTGAAGTGAATGGGGATATTTCAAGTTAGCCTTTCACTCCATGCCCAGAAACACAAGTTAGTTTTAAAGCCTGAATAATCAGACTGATACTTCACTAAATATTAGAAGCTGATAAACTGAAACACCTCGACACAACTCCATATCCTAAAGTAGTACAAAAGTGTCATTAAGGTAAAAACACAGACCTGCCTCTAGGAAATCTCTACCAAGCTAAGGAATGGAAGAAAGTCTGCAACTACTGACAAACTCACACTCCAGAATGGTGATTGCAAGCTCGGATAAAAACTTCGAAAGGCATCTGTAACTGTGAAAATAAATTGATATGGACAGCACAGAAGCAAAAGCAGTTTCAGAGAGTCAGCAGTATTTATTATTCACATCAGTGCAATCAATGACAAAAATACAAAAATCTTTGCAATAACATCTTGATGTTAACTGTGCACACACTGGAATTGATAGCTTGTAAGAAATTACTATGTATTTTGGAGCACTGGAAAAGGAATGAGTTTTTTAATCACCCAAAGGGTAAGAATGATCTTTGGCTACCAAATACACTACTAGGAAGTGGACTCCTCTCTTCTGTATCACTTCATATAAACCAGGGAAGAGCTCTAGGAACACCGGTTCAGTTACAAATTTTAGGTACCAAAGCATCAGGATGTTCAAAAACATAACCACACACACAGATGAAGGAAGATTTTAGTCTACTAAAATATTCAGCATCATTGCTGAAACTGACATTCACTTTCTGAAACATCAACTGACTGAACTGCACTTGTTGAAATAGGTTGAGAGCAGATTTTGGATGCCATAAAACCAGTGTCTATCCAGTTTCATAATTTTACAAACCATTTGATATCAGAGCACCTCACAGTCCTCTACCTGCTACAGTTAACCACTGCACAACATGATCTCAGCATTTCAGCCTAAGAATCCACTAGTATCCTTACTGGTAAACAACAAATAAGCACTAAGAAAAGTAACTTGTTTACAGAATAAGTTAACAGTAGGTAGTCCTACAGCTTACAGAAGATGAAGCAGCTCAGATCTATATATTCCATAAAATCAGAGTACACCTTTAAGGCATGTGGAGGAGGATCCAGTGACTAATCAGTAAATAAAAAACTTGATGCTAGTGACAAAACAGCTTACTCAGTAATATAAATGAAGAACTTCAAAGGACAGAAATTAAGTGAGGAAAATAACATTTAACAGCAAACTGAGGTAGCTCAAAGTCCCTGGAAAGGTGAAATTATATGTTTAAAACCTCTTAGAAAAGGATCATTCCCTTTAAATACTAATACAAGCTTAAAATTTCCAAAAATAATCTCAGATGATGTTTTAGCAGGAATATGGTGTTGTAGACATTTTCCTAGTGACCTCTTAGCAATACTACTCCGGCTGCTCTTACTTGACAACACAGTTTTCACCTCTCACCACTTTACTATAAAAGCAAATTATTATCGAATACTATTTTTAATGTGTTTCTGATGTAAAAATTAGTTGAGGACCTATTTCCCAAGACAGTGTTTTCCCACCAATGACTTATAGGTTTCTGAAACACAAATACAGATATTTGCAAGCATGTGTGTGTATATATAGACACATAGTCAGGTAATGCTTAAAAAGGTCAAAATCTTCTCCCAGATATAAAGGGACTGGAAACACTGCAGTAAGTGATTTTTAAACCAAAAATAAAATTACACATACCTAACACTAAACCACCAAGTTATCTGATACAGAAATAATTTTTTTTATTGATTTTATTTTTTAGTTTTTCTGTGTATTATTATTCAATAAAAGAATAAACTAAAACTAAATACAGTCTTCTCATTTGCAATTTCTGTAGGAATGTCCTTGCTCCCTGCAGCAAGGGTACTTACCTAAGAAAAAGGCAGTATTTTTTACCAGAGAACCAACTCTGAAGAAGCCTCAAATGAAGCTATTCATAAAGCAAGTATAGTTTATTCTTCAAAACAAATTATGCAAAGATAAACCATTTTTATTTCAGTCATTTATTTCTTAAGTATTCACTCATAACTACTTAGTTGAGAACAAAGAAAAAAAAATAATATTTCTCTATCAATCCTGTGTAATAACTGGGAGACCAAATGAAATTCCTTTTCTACCTCATGCATAAATCAATATAGTACTGTTCTTTCTTCGGACCATCTGTGCAACACCACTGACTTCAAATTATTCATAGACTCTAAGGCCAAATGGGACCGGTATATCATCAATATGATCTCGTAGACATCGTGAGACATTTAAATTTCAGCAATTACTCAGAACAGAGCACAATAACTTTTGTTCTCAGCAGTGCCTGTGTAACTTCATTCAAGGGGGAGCAGCGTTACATTAAGCTGCAACTGAATGCTTTTTGCCTGCCTGTCAAATTGCCCCTTTTTTCCTTTCCCTCACTCCAGCCCAAATTAAATGCTTTTTTTGAACAGAGTTGTAAAGCTACATATTTTTTAAAATAAGATTTACAAACCACACGAAGTCGATAAAAACTGATGAAGTATACCGACTTTATGATTCTGACAATGCCAGTCCTATGAAGTAATTATTTCCACAAACCTTACTAAGAAAGCAGCTGTATCAGTCCCCAGGATCAGACACTGCTTATCTAAGGATTCTGAGGAAAAGGAAGCAGTGGATAGATATAAGAAACAATTAATGATCCTGAAACCTAAAAAGCCAGATAAAACAAGCAGAACAGCCAGAAGAGTTGTTAGAAATGCACCTCACCTTGGAACAGAGAAAACAGACCAAGAATTCTAATTAGGGACAGATTACTACAACATTTGAATATACTGTGATAAAACCAATACAATTTACTATGAGTAAAAATGCTCTAAGTTCACAAAAAAAAAAAAAAGAAAAAACAATAGAAAATAGGCATGAATTCATGGAATGCTCCCTACAGATAGTCGAAATGCTTCTGATATGTCTCCTCATAAACACTGAAGGAAATGAACAAGATCAATATTGTTACACATCATTTGATGAAGATTGAGCCAGGATTTCAAGGATCAGAAAAGCTGGTTATGAATGATTTTAGGAAACAGTACTATGTCTGTACTATTTAATAGTCCAGTGAAAAAGCAGAAACTAAGTTATTTGAAGTTCAGTGTCTCCAAAACTTTTCAGAGAGCTATACTGCCTAAGACTATGAAGATGGATCCCAGCTGTGCAACAGCAGTTTAGGAGAACCGGTTATTTGGTGCACTGTCACCACACCTTTAAACTCCTTAATGTTATGGCTTCAGCTAATTATGTTAATTGCTTGTCATATTATCATAAAAAAGTAACCAAAACTGAAAATATTCAAGGCATAACAAGACACACATTGAAACATTTTGGATTTGCATCCAGTAATCTATTGCAAAACAACAACTACCTTTTTCCTTTCAAGAGCAGATAAATCAGATTAGGTCAACTCTAGTTTCTTTTCTTCAGTCCCTCTTACCCCACCTTGCAATACTACAATAAGGAAATGCTAAAATCGGGAAAGCAGACCTAAAAATATGAGGAAGGTATGGCACTTTACATTGTTAATCTGCAAGATTAGTAACCATAGGTTATTTGAATGGTGTTAAATTTGCAGTGATTTAAATTCATGAAGAGAAACTAAATTACACTCTTCATATCATTTTACTGATTCATTCGAACAGTTTAATATGAAAACTTGTTTTTCTCTGAAATAAATTACTCGTTACTAGTAAATGCCAGATAACAAAATCATGTGGATTTTCAGTTTGCTCGAGTCTTTTCTTCCTTCCTCCTCCCCTTCTTCTATGAAGCTAAAAGCTGATCCTAACACATTCACAACAGTTACAGGTATAACAAAAAATAAACAAATAAAAATTGGAAATATGAGAGCTCTACTAAAGATAACCTATCTGTATATGATTCAGAAAAAAGCCAGTATACCTTAAGATGTTTGGATGTGAGAGTCTATTCATAAGTTGAACCTCTTTCAGCATGTTTGCTCTGTTGCTGTTCAGTGTGTTCATCTTCAAAGCCATTACCTGGTCTGAAGTTCTGTGCCTTACCTATAGGATACAAGCAAAAAATGGTAAGGATATGAAATGCAAGACTGAAAAACCAGTAATGTAGTACAACTTATAGATCCTTCATGTCAAATTACTTGTTCTATACTCTGATTTCTGTAGTCTTTATCACACAGATGACTTTCTATAGGCATACTATCCAAATGTGAAAGGGTATTTCGCTCTTCTCTTGCACCTGGTGATGACGGAAAGCTTGAAAAGTTGAAAAACAAACAAAAAAAATGTATCAGCTGCTTAGTACAAGTGAAGGAAGCCACTCATTTGTCCAGGGAAAGTTTCCTACTCCAAGACCTATGAAATTCACCTTCGTTCCACCCATATCCCTCCTCTTTTCCCACTGCAGTGGTTGGTGTTATTGTTCCACAGAACATGTTATAAGGGACCTGCTGGTTACAGCTACAGGGCAGACTTCAGAGGTGTACGATGCTTACTTCTGAACCAAAACCACAAACCAGAGGATTTCCCTATCGACTGTGCAGAACCAGATCACCATTCCAAGCTACCTTCTCCAGTCAGAAATGCATGACTGTGGTTATTTCTAACTTGATACTCTCATACTAGCCTCCTTGTTATCAGCAAACAGACCAATGTTATGTAAATGTGTGCTACTGTGAGAAAGGAGTTGTCAGGATAGTGCAAGATTTGCCAAACCTTAGAATTTTCTTGCCATTGAGCGTTCCCACATGCATATCAGTAACAGTCATAGGAACCGTGTTCCCAGTATTTCCTTCCGATATCAGTAGCTGCATCTCAAACAGAAAATGTGTACTTCTCAAAGCACTGAATTACTACCATGGCAAATTTATTCGTGTTTATGGAGATTACAAAGTTTAGAAAAGTCTGTGATGCAAGAAATTAAGACTGTCATCAGTTTTCTAATTTAAATCAGAAATCTACTTTATGATGTAGGTACATACAAACTACCTGTATTTTAAACAATAGTAGCCTGCCTGCTTTTATTCTGGGAGATTCTGCTCATCTTTTCCAATAAAAGGCTTCTTTAGCCGTGATGTGTGAGTTACAGAAAGAACAGCTGAACTCATGATAAGCAGATGCAAGAAGAAAGCTGGGGATGCTTTTTGGAGATGAGGCTCGCTGGTAGGTCCGAGGCAGCAAGCGATACCCATTTTCAAGTTGTATTTGCACACTGTATCTTCAAGAACAAGGCACACACTTCAGCTAAACATTCTCACCTAGACACAAAGCACCATGAATTCAGCACAGGATGTACTGGGAAGAAAGGGTGTCCTGTTTCAGATGTATGCCTGGTCTAACACTTCGGAGCTGCCAATTCCCGTCCTAGTTTCAAGTATAGGGTAGCACTGGAAAGATCACGGTTAAATGTGGTAAACATTGAGGGACTGAGTAAATAGAAAAATAGCCCATAGATGCTTTTTCTCCTGCTTCCCCCGCTGCCCATGCACACAAGCTCATCAGATGCCTCACCCACAGTCACCTAGTAATCCCAGTGCAAGAAGAATCAGAGAAAGGAGGTAGAGAAGGATATAGAAACCAGCACTGAGAGCAGAAACCAACAGCAAGTTCATAAACATGGGACTCCTCCTTTCAGTGGCAATACTGGCTTTAAAATAAAACTGGTCCAACTACAGCTTTAGTGCATTATAACAAGATAATATAGAATCCTTCCGCACACAACCTGTCTTGCCTGTTTGGCATGCTTATTGGTTTTAAGCAGGATGATTGCATGTTAAGTTGATGAGGTTTATTGTTACTTGTCAGGTTTCTTGTGTCTATTGTGTGCTTTCATTAATTTTTAATTTTATGCAGCTTTTGCATACCCAGCCAATTTGAATGAACAAACTAAATTGGACAGGTCAATGTCTATATACAGACTTTTAAAACATTTATTTTAGTTATACATTAGTTTCATTAGCAGTAATGCTTTGGTTGAGGAACAAAGATTTTAAAAATGCTTTCCTAGACTTGAAGATTTGTTCTAACAATGTAAGTTTAAATTAAGAAAAAAAAAAAAAAGGACAATTTAAAAGCTTTGATTCTATACACAGCAGCTAAATCGGTACACTTCCCCTGGGAGGTGAGTTAGGAATCTTGGGTGTTGTGGTAGAGTAATTTCAGGTTTGCAGAGAATGGGAAAAAATTTGAAGGAACTTAACTCCTACAGACAGAGAGATGCTCTCAACAGAACTTCCTCAGAAATCAGCTTTCCAGTAACACAGAAGCTTCAAGGTCTGCCAAGAGGGAATGAATAGAGGTAGAAGGTGAGCAGGAGCTCCAATGGAGTGTGGTCTTAAAGAGTATTTGCCTCCTCATTAACTCTGCTAGCTACCTCTTAATTTTCTGCCCATTTCTGTAATTCACACAGTTCTGTGCCAAATTTTCAAGTCCTTTTTCCTCAACCCTGAAGTAAAAGTAGAATCTATCATAGGACCTTGTTCCTTGTTCTTTGCCTTTCCCTTGTTCTGATCGCTCCTCTTGAGCTAGGGAAACCTCAGAAAAGAGGGTGGTAAGTTTTTGGGGCACTGTGCCCTGCATGCTTCCTGGATTTTCAGGTCTGATATGCAAGAGCAAGTGGTTAGCAAGTGCTTCTCAAAGGTCTGACTGTCCACAGTACTAACTCCACATCCAGAGAAAATTGCTGCTTTTGCAAAGACAAGATTTTTCATCCTCCATTTCAGAAAGGTATTCGGCAGTCTTTTCAGTCCTGATAGACTGAACAAGGTTCTGTGGTGAGGTCTGGGGGTTTTCATTTGTTTGCTTTATAAAATCATTTTCCCCATGCTTGGAAATAGCTCAAATTTCTAGCATATATAGCATATTCTGCCCATACAATTGGTCTCTAAACAGTACTCAACACTGCTATGCTTTTTTTCACTTAAAGGAACACTGTAAGGTAAGGCCAGCAATTTCATTTGAACTTCTGTATACTGTTCTAACATTGACAGATGTATTACTGCTGAATCTGATACAACAGAAAATTACTTAATCAAACCACAGGAGAGGTGGGAAAACAGAAACTCTTCCTCTCTTGCTCGCTACCCTTTAAGCAAGGAGGAAGAAGCAGAACTGGAGGTGGGATGGCGTCTTCTCAAGAGGATAATACCCAATATTACGAATAAAATCAAATACCAGTTTATATATTATGGAACACAATGCTAATCACTTGGAATATACATAAGGCTAATTGTATTCTCTCCTCAGAAGCACTGATGGGAAACATTATTTCTGCAGCAAGAACAGACTACCAGCAGGGAACAGACAGGTCCTATCTTTAAGGTCTCGGTCAAGCTCTGGATCATCTACACAGAGGGTAACTGATAGCTCCTTCTGTACCTACTTACCCGTCAGTCATACCTGAGACAAAATTTGGGTCTATTTTGGCATCCCCTGCCAAAACCCTGCCAAACTGTTTAGTTTTAATCCTTCACGTCCTTTCAGGCCACCTCTGTGCAATGAAAGCATGGAAGTGATGTTTCAACCACCTGACTGCTCCAGAAGGAAAACAAGTAAATATTTTGGAAATATTTTTGATCCAATTAAACATTTGTTTACAAGGCAGTTTGCCTCAGACATATGCCTGTATACTCAACATAAACAGGAATTCATTCATGCAATTCAAACCTTACACTGATGCAACTTGCAGATTGTTGTAAACCTTTTGAAGCTGTTGACATTATTATTAATTAGGGTTCCTTGCATATCTGAGCTAGTAACCTTTCAGCGATGCCTGGATGATCATGTCTCTGCTTAGAAATATTCTGACAATCCTACAGCTGTTTTCACATGCTGCTCTGCACATGCTTCTGGCTTCTCATTCTGCTTACCTATGTGTCTCCATCTCCAAGGTCACAGGAACTAGATATTATCTCCCTGTTTTATTGCTGACAGGCAGTTAAACTGTCCCTCTGCACTCTGATTCTTCTAGGATCAAAGTACTTTGAAAGTACTTTGACCTGGCTATGGCTAGCTGCATGGCCTGCCCACTCACTGTGTCTCCAAACCATGTTCTGATCCCAGACCTTACCCCTTCCTTTAGAAGAAAGCGAGAAGTAGAGAAGTGATGGATCCAGGTACAGAAACAGTAATGTATTTAAAGGAACTCTCGTAATAGTGATTGAGCAGGGCTCACATTCAAAAGAACGAGTCCCTACATAAACGTTGTACCAAGTTCACATAAGAAATATCCTGCAAAGATTGGTGGGTTTAATTTTTAGCTTGCTGCTTAGCTACAAAGTTCTTTATTATTAAGAATACTCTAAATATCATTTAGATAATTATTTATTAAGTCATATAGATATGTCAGGGCTTTCTGAAAATCCAGGCATTTATATGACTTCCACTTTTTGCCAGGACTGAAGAGGAAACCCATTTAAGCAATAGCTGAAATCTAGCCTGATTTCATCTTTCACAAGGTCTTTCTGATCTGTACTAACTGTACCTTTCTAGGTGGCTTGGAATAAGCAACTAAAGAACATTTTCTAGTATCTATGTTATAAATCAGCCAATACAGCTTTGTCCCTAGTTTTTCACTGCACCTTCATTATTTTCCAAATCATCATTATATAGTTGAAAGTATTTTGTCAATGTTCTCTCCCAAAACGCCGTTTAATTGCTTTCCAGTTTTTCCTTACCTTCCCCTCTTCTGGTATCCAGCCTGCTTAATCACATTTATAGATCTTTACTTATTCAGCCTACTACATAAAATCATGTCACCTCTCTAACTCTAGTGCCCACACCAATTCTTTCTTCATTCTTTTACATACCTCAGTCTTCATCTGGCCATTTCACCTTCATCTTTCCTGCCGTATGTCCAAAGTACCATTTCAAAAGCAACCCTCTCTAGTCCAAATGTATGACCACTCCTGAGTCTGCTTCCTGTTTCTGAGCTCGCTGTATTATCCACAAAAATGCTGCGCATATTTTTACTTATACTGGCTCACCAACCTTACATTCACCAATTCAAATATTTCCTCCACATTCAGCCTGCAGTCTTCATGTTAGTGAAATATACAAAAAAGATCAAATAGCTTTTTACTCATCTATGCCACCTTCTATCAATCTCTGTAACAGTCTGTGTCTTCAGCTGATTTTCAACTATCAACTTGTGATGACAAGAGATGAAGACATTACCTTAGTTACCTTTCTAGGCCATTTGCACTAACTAGGCTATATAGCATAACTTTGATTAATGAGTCCACAATAAAGCTAGTGAGACATATAAGATGATAAAAATAATTATTATTAAAAAGGAAAGACTGCATCATAGAACTCCCTACTAGACAACAGGGCAACAGTCCTGAAGGAGACCAACATTTGACTCTGATACAAGACCTCTCCCAAAAACAGCCTACTTCCTTGCTGTGACAGCAGAAGGAATCTTAAAAAAAAAGTTAGGGTCATCTGCAGTTTATTCAAGTCTCACAGTCAAGCCATCAAGTCACCACACTCGTATATGGACATCTATTCATGCCTCGAGGATTAATGTATTAAAAGAATGCCTAAATTCTGTTTGATTGAAGAAAGCTCTCTTTAATTGAGAGGACAAACTTGTTCTTCAGCTCAGATCACACTGTTTGTAAAACTGGGATCTCAAATGTTTTTCTAAACATTAAAATGCACCCACAATCAGATATACATATTCATAGTAGTGATGCCTCTATCAAGTCAAAAATCTCATGTCACTAGGAAAATTTGCAGTGACAAATAGATGCTTAAAGAAATTCATCTGTCCAGATAATAATAAGCTGTTACATTGATGCTAGGGAGTCAGACTGGGTTGTGGTCGTTTTCAGAGTAGTACTATATAATGTCACTATACTCTAACTTCTTGCAGCAAGAAATAAGCCTGCCAAGTGTAACAAAACTTTGCCAAACAAAACTAGTCAGCATGTGTTACAAGAGCTTTAGCACAGGTTCAGAAGACATACAGAAACTATGCACAAAACAACACCCAAAACCTTTTAAAAGCCTGACAGTAATTGTGACTCCACTAATTCCTATTACTAAAACCAGTTGTGAGAAATACACAGAAATAGTTCAAGCCTTTACTATTACCTCTTTAGTACAAAGGCTTGGTGTTGGTCAAAGAAAGATTCTGCTTGGATAACTTAAATAACTTCTACCATCACCAATTCAGCAAAGTAACAAGCTCAAATACTACAGCATATTCCACACCTACAGTCAAATGAATTCTCCAGTTTTTTTGCCAAACTAAAGTGATTTTATAATTAGTGAGACAGCAGTACCATTGATACTTTGTAAGTCCATTTGTGTGTGCCAAAAACCCCTCAATTTTTCTTTTGTATTTTGTTTTTCTTCATTGCCCACTGTAATGTGGAACCAGGGCCCAAAATACAGCATTCATTTATTTTAAACAAACCATTTATTGATAGGAATCTGTGCATATCTCTCTGCTGTTAACTTGATCTCAATCAAATCATAAAGGCAAAAAGAGACTACAGTCTTATTTTGAGAGAAAGCACAAATTAATCAGAAGACTATTGTTCCAGAGTTTGAGATGAAATATAAACAGGCACAGCCCAGGTGGGGAAGTTGACCGATTTTGTAGCCAGTTCAGCAGAATGTAACCATATAAATTTCCCTTTGCAATCCAGAAGGAACATAGACCCATCTCTTACGTACTAGACAAGAAAATGCAGAAGAGTATTGTTATACCACAATCTCAGTATATAGCTCAACTATGTACTTTATACCTGAGTCTAATGTCATAGTCAGGAAAGAAAAAGAGATATTGAGTTTGAAGTATGGAACTGGGAGCTTACTCTTCATTTTTAATGTTAGCTATCATCATGAGCTGTCATCAGCTCATTGAACAGCCCTGGGCATGCTACTTCACTTACTTTCATTCCCTCTTAAACTGTATATATATAATGGAGGTGACATTGCTGTCTACCTGCCAGGGAAACTGCAAGTTTGACATCTGCAAATGACTACTGTAGCATCCAAAGATGCTACATATCTGACATAATCAGATATTGTATCTATGTTCTTATTTTCCTATTTAATTTTTAATACTTACAGTTAAGTATTTCCTGTGTTACTATAGACTTAGTCTGTATGAAAGACAATGGTATTTACATAGTCTGCAGATACTTCTGAAGCAAAACACACTTCAGGCTGAGTTTTCCTGAGATATAATTGCACCTTCAGTCTTTTACAGTATATTAACAGTTTGGTATTGAGCATGCAGTCCCCACACTGTACCAATTATGTCATCATTGCTATTCAAACACATTTGTTGGGTTTGTTTTCAAAATCTGTATGGGAACCTTGAGAGAAAGTTTTATTTTAGGCAGAAATAATTTCCTTACATTTCCTTTATAAATCTTTCAAATAAACATTACCATGCATGAGTAAGGAAACCAATCTTACATTTCAGAATAGAACCCGCTGGCATACAACTATTGGTACTATAATCACAGTTACAGCACCATGACTTGACCACAACCACAAATAGGAAGACAGCAGGGAGTATGAAGGAGCTACATTTTGCTTACTTGAGGATACTTAAGTTTTTATAAATTGCTGCATTTAATAACTTTCAGGCTATAGCCAAAACCAAAAGTTCTAAGTAGTTTCATGTTACTTAAGCCTTCATGGGACTGGTCTTCTTGAGAATTACATTCTCACAAAAAAGAAGCTAATTAAACATACCATGCAATTTCTTATGTGTCTCATCATTGTCAGTAAAGGCTACAAAGCAACAGGAATTGAATTTGCAGGACTTAATTGCAGGCAGCTGATGTGAAAGTTACAAACTGTCACTAGTGACTCAGTGTTAGACACACTGTCAGCTATGGATTAGTTAACAAAGCAATGCTGTCTCAGTATCGATTACTCCAGCGGATGTTTCATAGCTCTGTCCTCTCCTCAACCCCTAATCCAATCCAGAGCAGTGCCTGCTGCTGCCGCTGCCCCACAGCAAGGGCCACGCAGCCACCCCAACGTGCTCGTAAGCTGTGGCGAATGCAGAGCCATCAGGCCAGCCGCCACGGCAACCCCCAGGCACAGGAGGCTCACACAGACAGGAGAAGGGAGTCCCTATAATTTGGATTTGGCCTTAGCACCTACTGGAAACAGGATGTTTTGAATGACTTGCATACAGAATTCCCAACAGCTGGAGCAGCAAAGACTAATAGAAGCCACATCACGCAGGTTTTGGAGATCCTTTCTCTAATTATTACCACTGGCTATTAAGGGGCTATGAGGAAGCATTCCCTATGGATCTGAGACTATAAGGATCTAATTTCTGTTACTGCCATCGATAATCATTTGGATTTCCCATTTTTAGATTTCATATTAGTCAGTAACACATGCATGTGCATTACCACCGCACACATATTCTCCAGACACAGGCAGTGAAATCCATCACAAATATATTTAACTACCCCCTGCTCCTGATACTGGTAAATAAGTGTTCAGAGAGGTGTGTCTCAATGATCTTAAGTGATGCACTCTTATTCTCTGGGCACAGTCATGTTAATATTGGACATATGCCAGCACAGTTATTTGAAGAACAGTAAATCAGCACCTGTCTCTCAGTATCAGCGATGAATGAGCTTACACAAATGTGCATGTTTGCCAGCTGGCAAAATGCAGAAAATCCCAGGGCTGCCAACCCAGCACATCTCCATCCAGAACAGAAAACTAAACAAATCATTTAACTGTGCTTCAGAAATTATTATGGAAAACAAGACAAAAAGCACACAAACATTTCTGTGCCAAGGGAATCTTGCCACCTGCTTTGCCCCTGGGAAACTACACAATGATACTCAGATTGGCACAACTTTTCTTCCTGAAGAAAATCAAAGGCCCAAAGGACTCTGAACTACAGAAGTCACTGTACTGAACACAAAATCCAATGAGGGGTTATCTCTAATTGCAAGGTCCCACTTGTTACAGTATCAGAATGCCTTTCTTACTGTTGATAGAATTTGTGAGCATTCTTTCTAGTTGTGAGGACAACAAAGACTCACCTCAGACATTCAACATATCAGCTGCTCAACAAGAGTTAAATGAGGCCAAGTTTCCAAAGAGATGACAACTACATTTCAAAATGGACAACTTTGCATTCACTTACATTAATTTTTTGGATTGAATATTCTTTTAGCATCAAGTTTGTTTCAGTGATTTTTTTACAGCTTTTTACTGAAGAAGCAAATCCTTCACTTTAAGGGTATAATTACAGTTCTGCCATGTTTTCCAAAGATTTCTTTCTTCAGCAGAGAAGCTGGCTGACCAAACCAGAGAAAGTGAAATGTAGTGTAAGCAAAACTCTTTCCATTGTTTTTTTAATTTGCTTCACTCAATATAGTTTTAGACTTTACTTGTAGTGATGCCAAGTAGGATTGTAGGAAAAAGTATTATCAAAATATGGGTTTGAAAATTTTCTTAAAATTTTTCACCACCACTACAAAAGGCAAGGCTTTCATTAGATCTACTACCTGGTAACAGCTTTTGAGTCACTCCCAGTGTTTCCTCAGCTGATGTTATAAGGTGATTATAACATGCATCTAAGACTTCTATCCAGAAAATAAATAAATAAAATTCAGGACTTATTTTAGATAAGTGTGAACTAGCCCTCCATTCTACTTTGTACTTCAAAGCATTCTCAATTCTGCTAATTGTAAGAGCACCCTGCAAGTCAGAGAGGTAATTCTGAATTTTAATGATACACATGAGTAGGGATGAAGTGAGTATTTTGCCCTGATTGTGAAATCCATAAAGCATAACAACGCAGATGAGGTTTTAATTTCTGTATTAATGATCTGTTGGAGTAAGGCCTATTTATTACGACTACTCCCCATATCCTATGCTCTATAAAAGCATTGGCTAATTAAGTGACAAGGACTAGGATGACAGCAACTTGGCACCTCAATAACCAAAAAAATCATTACCAGGAGAAAGACAACTGTCTGGTTTAGTGGTTACCATACAAATCATCTTAGCAGTTGGCAGAAGGGTTCCAAAATGCTGATACTTCACACATCAGTGTGAGACAATTCAAACTTACAAGACTTCTACTTCGACTAAGAAAGTTCCAGAATGGTGCTTCCTCCTACTCCTTACAGGTATCAGAGTAGAAAGAGACCTTAAGCCTCAAATATCTTGCTTCTGTCATCTTGAGTGAGATGAAAGAGTTTCCTCCACTAGTCAAAGGGAAGATTTTCAGCTTAAAATTGAATCCCATTAAAATCAGAAATGAGGCAGAGGCATGCGTGAACAAGATTTGCTCTCTGTCTTTCTAACAGGCATTACATCACACAGGGAGGGCAGTGACAACTGTAATGGCTCTATCCCACTGCAACAGAATGAAAGAAGAAATTTAGAAGAGGAGCAACACACCACACCTCAGTGATGGAAGATACACGCTGCTCAAATGGGTGTCACTTCTCAGTCACAAGGTACATTCCCGATGTCTAGAAGACCAAATGTTAGATCTGCATAACCAATGTGTAGAATAATCTACCTACTCATTCCCTACTCATTTTCCAACATACAAGGACTTCTTCTGCCATTACGTGTGATAAGCAAAGCCTGAAGTATCTAATTTTGCCTGATGTAGCAACACCAATCTTGAGGAGATAAAACAAACAACCTAACACCTCAGTAAAAAAATAAAATATGTAAAAAAAATAATCTAATTGTCTAGACCATTAGTTTCCAAAATTGGTGACCTTAAACTAGTGGTAGCTCTAAGTTTCTCAACACCCTGCCAAGCTTAATCAAGAACATTTTGAAAAAACAAGATGGTTACAAATATCACCAATGAACCAACAGGAGAAAGAAGACAATTTCTGGTTGGTGATGCTGTTCCCACAGCCATTTAATTTTTAAAAATAAGCACAATTCTTACTACAGCTTCTAGCCATTAGGCCTTATTATGCCTTATATTCCACCACACTGAAGAATACCTTCAAACAACTGTTTTCTCATTGTCAGACTGTTTATGCACTTTAATTACATTTTTTTTATACACCAAACACATTAAGACTGAAGTCATTCAGTGAATCACTTCTCTAGTCATTAAACTGATTTTTATTGTTTATTTTTCCCCATGTGTTGACACTGAGTGTTAAAGTACTCCACCTTTAGAAAAGTCAAATATCCAACATTGAAAAATTATTTAATACATACAACTAGACAGCTTCCTACAAATACTTTATAGGGTAACTAAAGTAAAATACATTTTAAGCCTATCAAATAGACGAGAGATTACACGGTATCCTTGATACTTGTGGGACTAATGTTTTACAAAGTTTTCAAAGAACACCTACATTTATTCAGGCCCCTGATCAGGCTGCTAATTCCAGACTCAAAGAGGATTCTTTCTTAGTGCAAACATTACACTAAATGCTCAAAACAACACATTAGAAAATGAGATAACTCAAACTGAAGCAGTAAGAACAAAGAAAAAGCATGAGATAGATTTGAGGTTTCCTGTGAAATTTCACATTATCAGCTGACTTCTACTTCAGTGCTGCCTTCAGAATATTTTTAATCTGAATACCAGAAATACTTCCTTATGAGTTACGCAGAAAGATATTTTTGTTGTACTTCAAATTTCTAACTTGACTGTGTTACTGTTTTGTTCCTTAAGACAAAATGACAATCATTCTAAATAGAGAAGGTATGAGGAAAGTATATATAGATAACAAAAAGCAAATCTTCCAGATACTTTCTCACTTCATTGATAGATTTTTACCGCCAAGAGCTTCTGCCCTCCCAGCTCAACCAGATGAAGGGGCTATTCATACACACCATCTTCTTTGCAGGAAGTCAGAGCAGCCTAATCTACATCTGGAAGTTTTTCAGTCTCATGTGGCTTATGATGCAACCACTACTCTCTTGCTCAATAAAACTGATTCTTCAGAGATACCTGGGAGTTGGCATCTTCCATTGCAGTAGTCTCTACTATCAGCTTTAAAGAATAGGTTAAGGAGGTGTCTATGCAGAATGACAGAAAGCTGCTTTTGCCCTGGGACAAAAGGACGAAGAGCAAGATGACATGAAGTCTTTTCCAGCCCTATGCTTTTGACTTCACAAATCTATAAAGCAAAGAAAAATACATAAAGAGGTACAGTGTGGTAGGAAGGCCTAAACAGTAATAAAAATGCCAAAGCTTGTCATAAGCAAAACTTGAAGAAAGCAATTATGCCTCCTGGGCAAGAATTAGGGGGGGGGGGGGGGGGGGGGGGGAAGTAAGTGCAATTATCTCCAGTACACTACTAATGACAAGAAGAAAATTCTTGTTACCACGTTAAGTCTAGGGACAAAATACAAGTTCACAACACACCGTGTTAACCAAGTTACGGTTCCATTAACACTAAATCTCATATACAACACCTACCATGAAGAAAAACACCTACACCCAATTAGTCCTCCTATCTTCCTCTACATAAAAAACACACAAGCATTCTGCTCAGTTAAGTGATTTTATGGAGATATTAATGTCACCTTGAAGAATGTAATGTTGGCCTAAAGTCTGGTGACAAAGCAATTAAACTGTTCAAAAGCAAAAGCCAGGGTTGTACTCAGAGCCAAATTCATCTCTTAGTTTGATATTAACAAAGAAATTAACTTTTTCCTGTTGTCAGTGTTTATGTTGAGTTTTGAAGTAATAATCAAAAGGGTAGATCAGGTTTATGAAAAGTTTGTCTCCAGTTGGAATACCCAGAATCTCCTTGATTTATGTAGACGTTTAACCCCTTCCTCCCTAAAACAAATAGTGGAGAAGGCATTGGTTTGACAGTCCTGAAGACTGACACCCCATTTATATGGCAAACAGGTGAACACAGAGCAGACAGTAAGAACTTGCTTGTGGAGTCCTAGGAGTTTGCTGGGGCCTTGTCCTGCAGGAAGGAGCTCCTTACCAGTTCTATTCTTGGACATCCTGCAAAGACTGGCAATAATGCACAGATTCACATTTAGATTTAAAACACATTGACAGTTCAAATATTGCAGTGCCTGCTTATCTGTCAAAACCAAAGTTAATAAAGATTCCAGATCTGGAAAGTGCTGTCTACAAACTCTGAGCCACTGGTTTCCAACACCTTCTCCAGTGTGATTTTGCTGGGTGCCAGCTGAAAACCAAGCAGCAACTCCCTTGCCTTGAATTCAGATTCTCTTGCCCTTTTTTCTGCACCTTTTCCATGTCCTTTTTGCAGTCATCCTCTCCTTTTAATTTGTATTGGAATACCATTCTCTGCATGCTCATTTATAAAAGTACTCGAATATCTCCTTCCCTCCTTCCACACATTCACAGACATTTTGCTCTTGGAAGAGGGCCTCCCTTAACATGATATATCACTAAATGCCAGAGGAAAACTGAACCCTCTGTCAGTAATGAGTTGCTAGTAGAGTCAATAAGCAAATAGACAGGACCAGCTGTAGAAACAATTCAAACTGGGAAGTTCTAGCTATAAAAGGACAGTTTGAAATAAATAAACAAACAAACAAATAAAAAAAATAATAATAATAATAATATGGCCTGAATATACCAAAGGAGGTTCTATAATCTTCTGTAATGGAAGTTTAAAGAACAGGCCAAAAATAGCTGCCAAGAACTGATCACATATACTTAAGCCTGGCTCAGCTAAGGATACTGTAGTAGTTCTCATAACATCCTTTCCTAGCTTTACATCAATTTTAAAATTATGTTATAAAATTTACTAAGCTAATTGTATAAATGCTTTACAATAGCAATATACATACATGAACACACAGACTTCTGTAAGACATCTGACTTCATGCTATAATAACCCACTACAACTAGATTAAAGACTAGCTAATGATACTTCAAGATACAACTGTATGTGAAAAAGCAGCATAAGATAGGGAAGTCTTTTACTGAGTTTCCAGAGGAACTAAACTAGGCCTCCTGTTACTGAATATTCTGCATTCACTTCTAGCTCATTGAAGATGACACTTGGAAATATACGAAACTTCTAAGTTTGTAGTATTACCCTGTTCACATTATTTCACCAAGTAGTGAAGGCCACTTCATATCTTAGGTCTATATGAGCAAAAATTAACATACTCAAATGAAAAACTTGACTACAAACAAGGACTGAAGGCTACGGAAGACCCACACCCAAACTTAAACTTAAGGTACTAATGTGCTATGATAACAAGTGGCATGCGTTACAAAGGAGTATGACACAGAGCAAAAGGAGTTTCTACACGTCATTGTTAAGAACAAAACTAGAGCATTCTGAGTTAGGCTGTCCAATTTAAAAGATATTGGAAAAGAAGTTGAAAAGACTTAAACTGATATTGCAAAAACTAGGTCATTCCCAAATTGGGGGTGGGACAGGAAAAAAAACAGAAATTGCAACTACTTAACACACCAAAATTGTCAAAACCTAACTTGATACTGTACATCAAGTTCTATAGGGAGGAAAGAAGAGGTATTAAAAAGATGCTGGTCCAGCCAAAACAATACAAAAAACATCTGAGTAGACAAGCAGGTGCAAAGACTTCAAGTTAGGTATGAATTTAAAACTGTGAGATTACACACTGAGCACTGGTATCCATGATATTTCGAGGTCTTCAGAACTGAATTAAAAAAAAAAAAAAACAAAACAACAAAAAGCCAGGAGGGGGGAGGTATACCTGTGTTGTATGTGGTGTCACTATATGCTGTAGACAAAATACCAGTTACTGGTAAAATGTAATGACCTTTGATTATGTGTCAATGTGTGTATCGGTGACCTAATAACTCTTCCAAGCCTTGTTTGAGAAGCCCATAAATGCCTTTATGTTTAAACATATAGTTTAACCATGAGACATAACGGGCAAAGTATGACATGAAAACAAATATTCATGCCAACCTAGACAAATACTTTTTTTCTGGTCAAGTGACCTGTCTATTCTCAGAACTTTTGTGTCTATAGTCCTATGAGTTAGTCCCTCACTCTATTGTACAGTTCTTACTCTGCACTGTTTATTCTCATTAGCAAGTTCTGTCAAACCTAGGTCACACACACACACACAAAAAGGTTCTCAATGAGTCACTTTGGGAAAGCCAGATCAGTAGTATCTCTCAGATCTACCACAGTCAAACATTCCAGAGATCAAGTCTATCAGCATGAAAATGTGTGAGAGACATAGTATCATAAATGATACAAGACATAAGTGATACTAGATAGTATACATTAGAGGTAACAGAACTACCAGTTTTATCCTAAGTACATTACAAATATTTAAAAAAAAAAAAATTATGTGTTCCTCACACTACCTCTAAGCATAACTCCACATCACCCCTGTTTCTCCTTTCACATTAGACAGCTGGATGCTGCTTATCTTTAAGGCACCTTGAAGACATTAAATAAATATGAGAAACAGGATCCTAGTCTCAGGTACACAGTAGATATTTATACAAGCACATCTTCTCTGATCAGTCAGCACTTTTGAAACTCAGAGCACAAATTTGATGATACAAAATCAAGACTAACAACTAATTGCCAAATTGAGGACCACTGTTCCAGGGTTCAAAAAGGAGGCCTTACAGCATAAGAACATACAGCATGAATATCTTGAGGATACAGACCCATTTGCACCCACTGCTCCTCTTGTTAAGTCAACCAAAAGTACACTGCCCTCTCTTTGTATTCAGACTTGGCCTTGCACTTGGATAGTGCTAGTTTCATAGGCTATGGAGTCCATAATACATCACAGAATGGCACTGACTATTTTCAGCATTTGTTTCTCAAGGGTATTCACGTCATATCAGCACTACGAGTCATTGTACCTTGGTTTTCATACAGCTTCAATGCATCTTACAAGACATCTTCATAAATAAGACAGACAAATGTGATCTGGAAGGAACTACTATAAAGCAGGAATGTAAAATCATAACGAAAAGCATAGCTGGTAGTTCACAAGTAAACTGGTAAGATTATCTAGTAGGACTTTTGAGGAATCTGCCTGAAGTTAATCCAGGAAGTGAAGGAAGGCCAAGCACTTCTGAGACAGTATTAGAATTCAAAGTGATCTTGAAAAATTAAGAAATGCTTGAAGGGGGGCAACATGGGGGTGAGGGGAGGGGCGGGAGGGGGGGGAAAAAGGTAGCATTATTTAACACAGTAGGGATTACTAGGTAAAATCTGCTTCACAGGTGCAAAAATGGGAAAACTGTGTAGCCAGAAGTTCTGCATAAATGATCTCAAGTTATGGGAGATCATAAACAGAGTGCTTAGTGCTTGGTGCTGTCAGTAAGTATGCTGAAATGGGAGGACTGATTTCCATCTCAAAATTTTTCTTTGGAGACACCCATGCTCTGCTGCTTAATATTTCAGCTCTAAAAGGCAGTTTATTTTGCATTACATCTTATACATCTCATATTCATAGGCTCATCTTTGACCATCCATCATTAAACAACCATTTCATTAACTGATCTTTTTTAAGGTATTATGCACCTTTTCCACTGCTCACATGAATAACCTTCCTAGGTGTATGCTTAAGATACTCTAAGCAATATGTCAGTATAGTTAGTATTTCATAAGATGGAATTCTTTTTCTCTGATGACTGATTCTGAATAATAAATCTCTTGACTCCTACAAGGTTAAAAGCAGTCTGAAGTGGTGAAGACTGTGGCCTTGTTGACTTAAGTTCTGTCTTCAAATCTGATCTCTGCCTGTCCCAAAAATAATCTTTGGAAGGCTGCACTAGCTTTAGCAGTTTTGTCAGAGCATGCTCCCTGACAAAGAGAAACTATTTTTCTCCCTCTTATGTTAACTCTCTAGCTATTGGGGAGGAGGAAGCTTTCAACCGTTAAGCCCATTAGGTGTCCCTGTACTACAGAACCAATCAGTGACCCAAACATAAAGGTTTTCTTCCTCTTGAATTACTTTCTGATAGTACTGCTAATTAGATGGCTAGGTGTATTTAAGACAGCAGAACTGTCCACAGTGAAACAACTACTTTAGCATCCAGAACTGCCCAAGTCAAAACCATTAATTCTTCCCTGGATATCAAAAGACTTCACCATTCTTCAGCCATCAAAACTCTCAAACACCCCAGTGACCACACCTGTACAGCAACACAACCTTCCCAACATGCAAACACACATGACACTGAATTTGCACAATTCTATATTGGACCAATGATGCCTGTTTTCATGTCTACATGAATAATAAACTACAAAAAAGATCATTTTTAACATTCAGCCAAAGTGTCAAAGTATTTCCAGTCTCAAAACTTCATCTACAGAATGCAGAGGCAACAAGAACTCCCGAAGGAATTTTACATCAACTTGCATACTTACTACTGACTTTGAACTTGAAGGCATATTTGAATAGAAGATGATCCTGGATTTTAGTCTGACTGCTGTTCCAACACACACATTTTATAATGAATAGTTTCTATTTCCTAATACGCTATTTAGTTTCAGTATGATGCTTATCTCCCCACAATTACTTATGGCTCCATCAGCCCTTACTGGTCTTCCCAGCTAGGAATTTAAAGGTTTGGGATCATGGCTAGGCATTGCTCATTTATATAAACAGTCTTTGCCTAGCTCAATCTTAAAAGCAAACCTCAGTGTGCTGCACTTGCCATTGAAAATTAGAACAGGCACTAGTCAGGCAGCTGCTTCAAAATGTATTGCTAATAGTTTGACAAAATTCAGTTTTTCTAAACTAGTTTCTACAACAGTATTCAGGTGAACATGAATTTGAAGCGTTACAGGGATGGGTAACCAACTCAAAATGCTAGTTTAATACTTTATGCTGAATAAACCATGAACTTTAATTTGTATATGAATAAAGGTGCACTAGAAATGCTAAAAGATCATTCATAGCACATATGACCATTAATATATACATATAAACTGTAATGTAGTCCTATTCCCAAGTTAAGAGAAGGAAACTTCTATCCACTGTGATATACTTTATTTAAAAAGGAGTTTCCACAGAAAAGGATGGAGGGGAAGAAATCACAGAAAACAATTGTCAGTTACATAGCAAAACAAAAATCCCAAACCCTCAAAACAGTCCAATGAGTGAACCCAATGTATAATACAACACAACAGACAAATACAAAATTGAAATGGCTCTGCTGACATCAGGTTTTTTTGAGACATCTTTGCTAGTTTAAAGGGAAGGCTTCATTGCTCTTGTAAAGTTACTTATTCAGTAAATCTAGAACTATCCTGGATTTTTCTTGAGTTCAGTCATTCAGCTGGGAGCCTGCAGATCAGACTGAACTGTGTCAAACCATGAGTCTCTCCTTCCTGGAAGCACATCAAAGTTCTTGCATGAAATCTGATCATCAGCACAGTAGGATTAATGACAGAGGTGGTCAGGCTGATAAACTAGCAGAACAGAAACCTGCTTAAATGAGTATGGAACCGCATCTAAGATAAGGTCATAATGCATTCTCACCCCTTTGTGCCAAAACTGAAGAGAGACCTTGTTTGAAACTGATGTGAAAGAAAAGGTTTTATCGCTCATTGTCTCCCTGCAGGAGGTCTGTGGTTGTTTCTGGGAAAACAGACACTAGATACTCAGACTACTACCACTGCCCTCTTAGAGTAATGCCACTGACTGCAGACTGACACCATGTGATGTCTAGTTTAGCTTACTGAAAGTGAAATGTCAGGGGAAGATTTTTAAAATTAGCAGATTATTTATGCACAGGAAGGTAAATTGGATATCAGGGATTTCTCCCAATCAACAAATTCTCAAACAGCTGTTTAACTCTGTATGCCACTACCTGACTAAACCCAGTGCTCTCCTAAAATAAGATATTCTTTATTAATCAATTACTATGAATGCTGGAAATTCACCTTTACTTTTAGGCACTTTTTCCCCGCCTTTGTTTCCTAATGGTTATCAATACCATACCTTTCTGCTGGATATGCAAGCACCTTGCTTTAGGGAGCTTCTCCATGATGTTCCCCACCAATACATGGTATAATATTATAGCTATTTCACCTAATAAATCTGTTCACAAAGAATGTAGCTATTCAACTACAAAACTTGTTGAAGTCCTAACATAAATATGATTGGCAATACCACTGTAGGATAAATTCATAACCTAAATACCGGAAAATTCAAGTATTAAAGAGGGCTAAATCCTGAATTTACGGAATAGGAAAAGCCACAATGTCTAATCAGCAATACTGAGATAAACCTAAGACAAAACTACTCCAAAACATGAATTCTGAAATTCACACAAACAAACCAAGGTCTGTTATTCCCCAGATACTTAGAGATGACCCAAGTCTGTTGATATCCTTATATACTTCACAGCAGCTTCACCATAAAAGCTGTAAAGATGAGTTCCAGTGGCACATAGAACTTCAAAAGCCAGGTCATTTCACATTAAGAAATGTCTGGATACAAAGACAGTTGCTACAAAATGCATTACAGAAAGTTCTCCAAACAGGAAAATAATAAGAAACAAAAACAAAACCTTGTTTTAAATTGGTATACAAGCTAGCTTTATAAAAAGCTGACCTGTCCCAAGTATCCTACATACCACAAATAAAATCCTTAATGTCTACCCAACTGAAATAATTCAAAACTTGAGCTAGTGGAAATTAAATTTCATCTATCTAGCTAAACAGGAAAACTTCTGTGGAGTGACTTGCCTTTACACAAGAGAAGATATGTATATAGAGATGTGAATGTCTTTGGGTATTAAAACAACATAATTTTAGATTTATAATTCGCATATCTATTCACAGCAATAAAGCTGGATAAGAGGGTTTTGAGTTTAACTTGTTAACGAAAAGACCACATCAAGTGTCATGGAATTGCTATAATATACTATGAGATAAAGTTTTCTGGCATTTCACTGAAATTGAAGTAATTTGGAGGGTGACTTTAAATGAAGTCAGGAACTAGGACAAGGAATCAAATTATTTTTACAATGCCTGAAAGCCTAGAAGTCAACTCAATGTCCTATTCCTCTACAATAAACTTTACCAGAATAGTCACAACAGCAGAAATATCACCAGCACTATAAAACTGGCATTGCCTGTAGGATTTCACAAATTGCTTCACAAAGATCTTACCCACTTCCCAGATTCATAGTAGCAAGTAACTGACATCAGCCTCTCTCATTCATACTATTTACTTCAGACCAAGCTCTGTCATGGCATAACAAGCAGCAAAGGAAACAGAGAAGAGCAGCTAATTGTATTGTAACTTCAGTGCAATAAATTTTGTGGTTTCAAATTCAGTAATCGTGTAGATCTCCTAACCCATGCATCGAGTGTTGGGAGGCAAAGACTATCAAAGGAATGAGTACAATCCCACAAAACTAATAAACTAGCTAAATTAAAGACATTCACTCTTACATATGAGAGAACCAATAGTCATTGGTGTTTAATACTCTGCATAAAAGCAAAAATATATAGCAGAGACCAAAAAAATAAACCATTTTTTTAAGCTATTACTATTTCACCCAAACAGCCTCTGCAACTCCCCAAATAAATTACAAGTAATAAAAACAGCTGGAAGAGTGGCAGAGGAAGTATTTGAGATCTGCAAGTTCTTCATCACTCACTCATCCTGAGTAAAGCAAACACAAGAATTAACGGTTGACTCCAGTGAAAAGTACTTCTCCTGATACTCTCGTACTTTCTCAGCATCAAACATGAAGCACACAACACAGAGAAAAGAACTAAATGCATACCTTGAACACCTCAGAGAAGAAACCGGAGCCAATTTTCTCAAACGTGAAGTCATCAAGACGAGTAAGTCTGGAAAAGGCACTTATCAGGGCTCTGTATGAAGAGGTACAAACTCTTCCTAATTGGGATGCAGTCCCTTCTCCTCCAGTGCCACCGTCAAACTCTTCAGCACGCTCTAAGCGTGGTGGAAATCCTGCTATTGAATTCCTTTTGCTTCGGTCCATTTTGAAAACAAGGTTTTATTTTGCTAAGGGAAGACTTCTCACATCTTAGGTAATTTGTTGTCTTCTCTATTCTTGTTGGATCCTGAAATACAAGAAATTGAGATTACCATTACTGTAAACATATCTAATAAATTTGACAGGGCTCCAGCACAGCTTACACCGGTTTAAGGGAATAAGAAAAAAGCAGAAGATACCTGAGTAGGAACATGAAAAAACAAAGAAGAAAAAAAAACCACCACAACCAACCACACAGCATCATCAGTAAAGACAGACAATCCAATTAACTTCTCCTTTAGATTCATGGAAATACCCTATGCTCTGGCTATTACAAGATTAATAGGTTTGGAACACAGAATTTAACTGGTAACAACTTACATTTCGCCCCTGCCATCCCCTTCCTTTTTACTTAAGTTATGGTTGCTAAAGCAAGCAACTAAGCAGGAGGAAACCCACAAAATGTAACGTTCTATTCTACTTCAGTAGCAGTTGGTGACCAATCCACTGCTATTGCAAGAAACCATTTTACATTAGGGACTGAACGAAGGATCTCCAGCTATAAAAAACAGATCAACTTTCAGTTGACGTAAGGAAAAATATTAGCTGTCAATAACAGTAGCTGTTATTTTAAAACTTCTGGTTTTAAAGCTTTCACCTATGAGTGTTCCAGGACCAATTCCTTAACTGGTAGGAACACAAGTTTAAATCCACTAAAGATCTAGACCCCAAATTTATAAAAACATCAACAATCCTCAAACAAAAACAAAGTATTCTTACAAGAAACTGCCAGAACAATTCTCCCCACAACCACATTTTTTGAAGCTATATTAATTTCAGTTCAACTGAAAACACAGGAAACAAGCTCCATTTGCCAAGAAAATTAAAAAAAAAAAAAAAAAAGGAAAAAAACAACAGTCAGGGAATTTTTTCTTTTTAAGAGGATGATGAAGTAATTGGGATGACTCTGGAGCCCATCAAATTCAGCTTGGACTGATAGACTTGACAGGTGGCCTAATTTTTTTTTTTTTCTTTAAACCTTAGACTCAGGAGGTTATTCATCTTTTCCACACTTAACTGTTCATTTATAGCAATTTGGTGAACCCCTACAAAACCTGAGCAAAGCAAGCAGTCACAAAGAGGACAGATTTTTCTCTCTCTCCCCCTGCCCTGCCCTCCTTGAGAGTGAAAGAAAAACTGGAGTGACGGGAAGGAAACAATAAAATAAAATTTTTAAATGGTGGACAAACTAATCACAAAGCAGGGATCAGGCCAGGCAATTATACTTCTATTATACACAGATGTACAGAACCTGACCAGTACACTAAATTTGAAGAGCGTCTCAAAAACAGAGGCATACCAGCTGTCATCTAAATATACAGCAATGCTGTTATACCCATGTTTTGCATGTTGTGTATCTTTCAGAGATGCTCTGTGCCAACACATCAGAAAAACACATAATCCTTCCCTGCCTTCAGTAGTAAGCTCTGTTGAACGTGTGGAATTAATTTGATGTTGTCCTCTCCAAAAAAGGGGGGGGGGGGGGGAAAAACACACCACCACACACACAAAAAAAACTTCTATATTTTTCAAGTGTGTTTATTTCAAACATCTTAACACATACATCTCTAAATGTATCTCAGTGTGTATAGGAAAGTCTTACCAGGGCCTGATTAAGAAAATTTAATCTCTACCAAATCCCACATCATGGTATTCCTACAGAATTTTATATGCAGACTCCTACAGGAATGAGCTTACTACACTTTTCAGATGATAGTACTACATAGTCTACTGTTATGGTGTGGCCAACTGCCACACAGAAGATCAGGATCCAATTTCTGACCTCATATTCTTGCCCCATGAGCCTTGAGGGTCTGGAAATGGTACAGAAGCACCATGGGAAGATAAAGCCTGTTATAGCTCTCCAGATGAGAAAAATAGCCCAGAAAAACCTCCTCAGCTATAGGGAAGATGCCCAGGAATTTTCAAGGCATGCTTAAATAATTCCTTTTGATCTGAAAGGGACAATCATTTGGTTAATTTTCAAGGAGATAAAGAAAGAACTGTCTATTGAAGGAGGATAGACAGGAAACCATGGTGTTAACAATTCATTTTCTGGAACAGGAGGTGCAAGGATCTTTGGAGACTGAACAGAAAACCTGCTGTAATTGAAGAAACAACTTTTTAGAACTTTTTTGCATCAGAGTAGTACTCACATACCCTTGACACTTTCCAAGGAAAGGAGCAAGTATCTGTCCCCTTTGCAGTCTGACACTCCAGTATCACAGCAATGACATGTGAAGTAGACCCTGGATATTGCAGACACCCCTGCTAAATCTAGTGAAACAACACATGCACATTACAGCCCAGCAAACTAAAACAACTTGTAAAGCAGGACTGTAAGTTTAAGTTTTCAGGCAGAGCAAGACACATGCAAAAACAAAATAGGGAAGACTGTGGTTTTCTTAACTAAAGGAAGACACCAAGTTAGGTAAGTGGTCTTCAACAGGAGGAAAATCCTAACTCTGTTTTTTAAGTATCCAGATACCATTAACAAAAAATCAGCTCTCAATATAGTCTCTCAATCTATTTAACACACACACACACACAAATCTCCCTCACACATACACATCCTTCTGATTGAAATCACATGGTGAACTTTGCAAAACTCTATACAAATCCCACAATGAAAGAAGAGATTCTAAGTACTTCACACAACATAAACCCCAAAAGGCTTTGCCATCTGGATTCCCAAGTAACCCGTTCCTTCACTTTTGCCTGCTAGACTTTGCCTTCTTTCCAGACAGCTACATGAAATCCTTGGAAATTATTAGGATAGAGCTCCATTTATCTAGTATTCTGCCCAGGACTGCATACACAGAATTAGAGGAAAATTTCAAGTGGGCACAACTCCAAGTGGGCCTCCTGTCATTTTGGCCAATTACATACACTAATGATCACGTTCTCAATGAAATCAACCAAGGTTTAATTGACTGTCAAGTCAGTCTGAGGTACTTTAATTTATTACCTTGTATGGTTAATTAAAGTGCACTGAACAGAATCCAAGACTATCCAGCAAATCCTGCAACCAACTAAAAGGTTGTTGGGTGGTTTTCTTCCTATTAAAGTTCATCTTAAAAACTCTTAAGCTGCGCTCAACAGCCAGTTTAAAAAAAGACACTAAACACTCTAAAAAAACATTCCCCCAATAAACTCTCAGCTGTCAAACATCCTTACACAAGAATGCACCCCACTCTACCAAGACAAAAATAATTCAGAAATACACCTCCCAAAGTGCATATCTGACCTACTCATCCATTTATTACATTACTGAATTTCAGAATGTTTCATACCATACCACATTTTAATTTATTGGCTAAAAAAAAAAAAAAAACTTAAAAAAAAAAGTTAATACTATATTAAGATCAGCTTCTCCACTGCATGAATGCATTGATATTTTAATTGTAGAAATTACTATAAACACAAATACTATCAGCATTTATTTGGTTAATTAGAGGTTTGGCTTTCAGAACCAATGCCTAAGCCTGAAAATATTTAAAGATGGAAATCCCACAATAACACATCAAGTTATACAACACACATCAATGTAAAACTAACAGGTGACATATATAGGCCAATACTTAACATTTTATACTTCATAGACATAGAAATGTGTAAGGCTTCTCAACTTTAGCAGCATGTCTTTAATACCTCAGGGCATAAAACAAGATCCTTCAACAAAACATTTCAATTCATTACCAAGACATTTTCTGTCCGCAGTATCTTTATAAATATGTGCATATTTGCACTCAAATGTCAAACTCACAATTTCTTAAAAGATGGCCTTAACAACAACAACCATTTTTAGACACAGAAGACTGTCGCTAGGCATTCAGCCTGGAAAGCAATAAATCTGGTGGATGCATGTTATTAATTTGAAAAGGTTTTCTGAAGAACAAGATGCCAAAGCTTTGACATAAGTCATTTGCCAAGTGTTAACTATTTAAACTCATAGTCTGATGTAGCTTCAAAACCCAGCACTATGAAAACATGAAGGAATTATGCTGGCAAATATCACTCAACAAAGTAATAACTTAGGGGGGAGGGAGAGGAAGAATTCACTGTAGTAATGTGCAAATTTCAGAAAAGCTTCAAAGGAATGTAAAGAACAAAATCTTCCAAAGACTGAATTGACTTTGAGATCATTAGCCTGGAAAAGAAAAAAAAACAATAAAATAAGTTTGGAAATGAAACACAAGAAATCAAACTAAACAGGTAAAGAGAACCAGGCATTCCACAATTTTACTCTCAACTGCTGTCATCCTCTTTCCTAACAGAGGGAAGTTCCTTGGTTTGTCCATAACTTAACTTCTTGTCTTTGGGAGAAAGATAATATCAAGTATTTACTGACAAGGTAGCTACAAGTACCAGAGCTTGCACTATGTTTGGCCCAGCTCATCCTGAAGCTGACGTCTTCTTGACTACTTTTACAGGGTAAATCTTAGGGTCCAGTTTATAGTCTTAGTTACAACTGCACTCAAACGTGAAAATCTCAACATTTTCTATTTTCATTTAGGTAACATTTTGCTTTAATTTCAGCTCCCCTGTAGGGGATAATTCCTAGCTCTAGCCAGTACTGTCATAGCATAAAACTTCCCACAACTAAGGCTGACATTCCTCAGAAGAGACCTGCATTAGCCCTGCTATACCACTGGAAGTCTGCTAAACTGCATCGTGGTTTTGTAATGCAAACAAACCTCCACAAGAGGCGAAGCTGAAACAAACAGCTCATTTATTTTGTGACTGTAGCCAAGTTTGAAACCAGTAAGAGAGACTAGCCATTAACTTACTGAAGAGCTCAGGATTCAAGGCCAAGGTTGTAGGTTTAAAAATATTTGCATCAAGCATTGGCATAAATTCTGGTACTTATTTGGAAGGCAAATATAACTGGTGGGGGGAGGGGGGAGAAATACTAAAAATCCACAAACAAACAGAAAACCACCTGATGCTTATGCCCACAGTATAATTGCCAACATTTTCTAGGGTCCAATTCTAACACAAAACTAAACCTCTACAGAAGGACCTTGCAAAAGTTCATTCCTCTCCTAGCCTGGTTTTAGTCACTCCAATCCACAGAGCATCATTAGAGTGAGATAATCACTCAAGTAGATCACATACAATACACAACTGCTGCTTCAAATGGATAATTTTAATATATTATGTTTGCCTAACAAAACAGAGCTCAGTAAAGACACTGAGAAGCAGCTCATGCCTTCCAGGTGTCAGCAGGCTGACATTTGCTTAGCTCTTGAGAAAAAGAAAGGGAATCAAAGCCTTGCGATACCAACAGGTATTGTAACTTCTCAGTCATCAAGGAATTTCCCCCTCAGCCTCTCCGCCAGGTTTATGACTGAGGGCTGACAGCTCTGTTAGCACTGGTGGGGCGTTCACAGGAGACGGGAAGCAACTTTCTGTTGTTTCAGTGCAGCCAGTGAGACAATTCAGTACAGCAAAGGCAAGAAAAGAGAACAAGAACACTTGAAAGAGGGATGAAGATAAAGTCAGCAGGCTGAATTTCGTATCTGACTGACCTCTCTTGGACACAATCTTACATCTATTCTTCAAACAAGGCAGTCAAGATTTGTATTTTCCAGCTAAAATTATCATCTCCACAAATATATAAAACATATTCTGTAACCTACCCTTAAAATATAGCTGAAACACCAGTCCGTGTTACTGGTTTCATGTTATGGTGAAACACCTAGGTACCAACTGCACAAACAGAACAGTAACACAGTCTCATCTAATTTATTTACAAATTTTCAAAGTGAAAACAGGGCTTCCCGTATCTGTTGTTGTTAAGGTACTGGAGACACGGGGAGTCTGCTGGTATTTACATGACAATCTGAAGCACCCTGGGTACCAAGAGGAAACGCCTAACTCACAGTTTGTGAGCCACAGACCTGGAGCATACAAAGTCAGACTTCAAAAGCAAAGTTCTCTCAACTAACTCCACTCCTGGTTGGAAGAGCTATTACAGTTCTCCAGTTCAACCCATGGGACAATCATATCAAAAAGTGGCTTAGCCACTATGAGAAATGTGTTCAAATAATGGAAAAGTGACAGGACCATATGAAAAGAAGCTTACTATCTAAGTCAGAAAGAGGACTTGGCAACAGACAACAGATGGAGCCAGCGCGATCCAGTTGCTGATTATTAGATGTACTAAGTGATAAATACACCACTTCAAATGAATACATTAGGGAACTAATAAGCAGGAAAAGCGCTTAAAAAAAGTATGAACACTGACCTTCTCTGATCTTGCCTAGAAGAGCACTTATTTTTGTGCCAGGCTGCAAGATACCATGCTGCAAGGGTACAATAAAAAGCTTTGCCATTGTGCAAACGCATGGTTCTTGGCTACAGGAAGAATATAGAAAGACAACTCATGATGCAAGGGAACCACAAGCTTCATTCTCTTCTGCAGCAGGCAGAGAAGCAACAATCCCCTCCTTTAACTCTGCATTTCCTTCATGAATTTGTGAATTCATTTGCATAAATAATTACAATGGCAAAAGCAAATAAATAGCATTGGATAGTCTAACTAGGCTGCAGCAGGCCTATACCACCAGAACACCTCATTTGGACCATCTTTCTCTTTCCAGAGTCACAAAAATATTAAGCACTGAGGCAAGGATTGCTCCATCCCCATCTCCTGCTCTGCCCCCACTGCCAGCTGTTCATCCTAATGAAACAGCACAAAACAAATTCCAAGCAAAAAACATAGGAGAGCACATACTTGCAAGCAGGTACAGGGAACAGACCCCTTTGCCTTCAGTTCAAGCTACTCATGTTTTGCATACAAGTTTTACACGAAGACAAACCAAAATGGACAATGGAATCACACAGCCGTGTCTACAGTTGTACAGTTGTAAAGTATACTTCTGCAAGAGTCAGAAAATGACATTTTTATTGGCCTATCAGGATATGGTATGCAACAATAATTTCCAAAGATGATGACTAAATGGAAAGGTTTATGGCTAGTCCACTGGGCATATCAGAGCTTCTCATAAAAAAAAAAAAGAGTCTTATCTTAGGTTGTAAATTCCACTGCCTAATTAAGCCCATAGAAGCGTAAGTCTGTTGATTTTGCAGACAAGAAAATATGCTAGAATTCTGATCTTTGCTAAAAACAAAATTAATTAATTTCAGTTGAAGTATAAAGGTTTCTCATAAATTAGCCTACATATTACCTGCAAGTCTTTTTTTAGGGGGAAACACATAAAGATATTAACTTAAATAAAATTTAATATTTAATTAGGTACTCTTGAAATTTTAGCTTTCAACTACCAGGGCACCACCTATCAGAATAGCCAAGTGGGAAGTCCCCCATACCTAAAGCAAATACAGTTCCCACCTTCAAAGGAATGCAACATTAAGAGCGATCATCTGCATTTATACAGCACCTTTCATCCGAAGCCCATAAAGGAAACATATATGCACATACAGCTGAACAGCCGAGCCTGTCATTAAAACATGATTCATGTATTCTTACAGGGTAGCACTTAAAATAGCAAGAGCCGAGCCAAGCTTTCACACTTCTTGGCAAAGCAACCGTTTTCAAGGCAATCCTCATGTGGTTGGGCAAAGATCCTACCCGCCTTCAGCCAGACCCTTGCCCCCGGACCAGGACACGGGTTTCTGCAGCCGGCTTTCCCCTCAGCAGCCGCTCCCCCCTCACGCCTCGCCCCCGGGCCGAACGCAGCCCCTTCACCCACCTTGCTCACCGAAACGCACCCCCCCGGGGCCGGAGGCGGGGGGGAGCGGCGGGACTCCGCCGGCTGCCCCTTCCCCCCCGCTGGAAAGGTGCCCTTCTCCGGAGCGGCTCCTCTTCCCCCCTCTAACCGCCTGTGGTGGGTGTCCGTCGGTCGGTCCGTCCGTCCGTCCCCCCCGCAGGGACCTGCCCCTCGCTGGTTACCCCGGAGAAACGCGCCCCCCCGCTCGTCGCGCGCTGCCCCCCCCCCCCCCCCGCCCAACCGCCGCGAGCGCGCGCGCCGGCCGTTACCTGAGCGGCGGCGCCAGCAGGGCCCGGCGAGCGGCGCGGGCTCTCGTGGCCGCATATCCCACCCGCCGCCAACCCCCGGCCCACGCCTCAGCAAGCCGGCGAGGATCCGTCCCTCCGCTGAGACAAGCGAGGGGGCCCCATGTGAGGACGACAGCCCAGCTGCGGGACCCGGGGCCGTGATCGCCACAGCTCCTCCTCCTCCCCCCGACCTCCGCCTCCGCCTTCTCACGCGCCCGCCCCGCCCCAGCGAGCGCCGCCGCCGAGCCGCCCACAGCGGCGGGGCGGCACCCGATCAGGAGCCGCCCCCTCCCCAGCAGCCAATCGGCGCCGGGAGAGGCTGGATGGACGGTGGCGCTCGACCAGTGGAGGAAGGAAAAACAGGCGGAGGGGCTCGCAGGTAGTCCACGTGAGTACCCCTTTCTAATTGGTCGTTAGCCACTTGAGAGGCAGGCAGTTTGACCAACCATACGAGCGACAACAACACCCGAGAGGAGAGCGGGAGCCAGTGGTTGGAAAGAGAGAGGGGCGTTGCTAGGGGCGCCTCGCTTTCACTGGTCACGCCTTTGCGGGCGGGTCATAAATAAGAGCGCTAGCCAGTAGGAGCGCGGTGCGCGCGGTGACGGACGGGCGGGAAAGCCAATCCGCGTATGTTTATAGGCGGCGGTGGGCGTTACACTGTCGGCGGGACGGACAGCCCAGCGGGCTCGGAGGAGCGGGGGGTCCCGGCGGTCCCGGCCCGCGGGTGGAGGCGGGGGCCGGGGGTGGGCGCCGGCAGCCGCTGGCCGGGAACCGACGGCCGGTAACCGGCTGCCCGCCCTCTCCGACAGCGGCTGCCGGGCGGCCCGCGGCTCCTCGGCGCCCACCCCGCGCCTCCGCGCTGCGCCGGCTCGTCGCCCTAAAACCTGACCGGCGCCGCAGCCAGTTCTGCCACCAGCACTCACCCCTCCGCCCGAGCAGCTACTTACACACGGCTGGGGCAACACCCGGCTTCAAAGTGACCATAATTGGGCTCCGTGGCCGCATCCCTGCCGTTATTACCCCTAATTACCTGTCCCCCCACTATATTTCCCACAGAATTCATCCCTCGTTCTCCTCTCTTCCTCCCTCCAGGTCTTGCAGCGTCTGCATTTACTGGAACTCTTCCCTTTTTTTCCCAGCTGCGCGCACCCCAGTCGCGGTGTCAGAGGCGCTCGCTGCACAGAACATCCTGAGCAGCCCCTCGAGTCCTGCCCGAAGCTTGCTTCACGCAGCTCGAATATTCTGAAGTTTTGGCTGCCAAGCTGTAATAAGTCTGTGATTTTCGCATGCAAACTGTTATTTTTCAAATCACAACTTCTCCACATGTAGGCAGCCTGTAACAGGTATAGAACAAGATACCTTTCTTCCTGCTGGGACACACTGCCAAACTTCAAGTATCCATTCCAAAGCACGGCAGGACTAGAACATCTCATTAAATGGTTGTGAGGGGGGGTTGGTTTTGTTTTACATTGGCAAGGGACTGATTCTTTTCCCTGACCTCATCTTTGGCAAAAGCTGAGCTATTTTTACTGAAACTCTTCAAAAAACAAAGTTCATTTGCTATAGTCTTGGCTAGAATAAGCAAATCCCAAACAGTTAAAACCGGCAGAGTTATAACTAAAAAGGGTCTCAGACAAGAGCACGTCACTCAGCCTTGCCATACAATATTAGCAATATGTTTTCTCATTATCCTTTGTCATTAAGTTTACATCCAAACTTTTCAGCTCAATCCAAAATGTGCTTGAAGAAGCTTCATGTTGGAAATGTTAACACCAACTCTACAAATCGTACTGAACAGATATTTATCCTTACAGATGGATTAAAATCTCTACTCCAAAATTTATTGATTTTAGTCTCAGAATTTCACCCAAGTCTACAGTGAAACTTTCTCTGTATAGTTAACTACAAAAAATGTAATAATTTCTGCATAGGTAACAGAGTAAAAAGTACTTTGTCTGGAGAAAAAGATTGTCCTGTTTTCTTCATTTTCCTTCTGGATTTCCTTCACAGGAAATTTTCCCACACTCCCAAGTGTTAAATATCAACCATATGCAAACATCTATTCTAATGACAGCTCAAACACAGGGTGCAGCAAAGCTTTTGTAATTAAACTGTTAAAGACTATTATCATACCCATCATATTTTAATCAGGGACAAAGCAGATGGAACTACTCAGATCCATCACTGTCTTCTGCGCTCTGACATTCAAGCAGAACTGAGGTCCAGAATGGGGCTTTTCAGCAAGACCAATTTTTTTGAACTTACTATTTCAGTGCTTCGCATTTTGCTGGGATTTGTCTAAGCAAGTTAAAAAAAGACTTTACAAAGCCAGTTCTGAAACATTTCCATCTCTATGGTCATTCACTATGCCAGGGTGCAGCGATCCCCACAGCCTTGAACCCTGTTAAAGAAATCCCAGTGCCTTCTTGTTTTGTCTCACTATTCCCCCGCATCCCTCGTCCTTGCTAGTTTGGAAGCTATTTGTTAGCTTCAAGATGACATCTGGTGGTAGGTTTTTATTACGTTTCCTTTTAGGAGCTAATCCCATCACTACAGCGAATGAATTATCTTTCCCAGTTCCCCATCATAAATTTCACCTCTTTTCTGCTTCGCAAGCAAGATACACGTTGTTACTGCTTTTGGCCTGCAAATGTCTTGCTGGTAAGATCCAGAAATAAGCATTTATCCCATGGGCTGGTGCAAAGTGACATCATTAAAATATGCCAGTGTGATTCAGTAAGGTTAAATCTAAGTCGGAAACACACATACTGTATTTCATATAATATTGCATGAGGTCCTGTGACGTATGTCATTAATGATTCCTGTTTTGAGAGGGAAATAAGCAAGTCTTATGACCCCTCCTACGGCTTTATCTCAAAGTCAAGGCCTACATTTTTAAAGCGGAAAAACATGGGTTTTGCTGATGACTACATGTGTACGTATATCACCAGCAGAACTTTTGTTTGAGAAAGTTCCCCATCCCTCCTCACAGCTGGCAGAAGTACCCGAGCGAATCTGTGGCCTTGAAATCTGCAGAAAACGAGCAGCTTTTGTACTCTTCCTCTGTTTCCCGGAGGGAGGAAAATGAACATTGCATAAGAAGACTCATCAAAGAGACTCATCAAAGGCAAAGTTTTGCAGATGTCACAGTGTACTTCATTCTAAGAATCTCTCTCTTTCATCCCAGAAGTGTCACGCAGCCTGTAAACTCCGCAAACACAGCAGGAAGCTCTGCTCCCCGATGGGTATCCCCCTCTCCTCCAGCTGCCCCCGGGCTGCTGCCCCAGGCAAAGATCAGCCACTCCAAGAAGCAGCTCTGTGGCTGGCGGTTTGCTCCTCTCTGCTCTCAGATTCTCTTCCCCAGACAGATCACATTGGCTTCTTAAATATAACCAGTTTGGCAAAAGAGCAGCCAAGGGTTAACTCACAAGGTGGCAACAAAAACAGCTGTGAGAGAAAATGGGTGAGAGCAGGCGGGAGGGGGAATTCCCTTCTGCCAGGCTTTGGAAATGCCCGGAAGGAGAGAAGTTTGGGAGATTTCTCCTTCCCAAAGAGAAAGATGCTGCGATGTATCCACACAAGTTTTGCCTCCACTGTAGCAGAGCAGGTGTTTTCCCCAACAGAGAGGTTTTGTGAGCTCCAGAATTAAACAAGTGTCAGGCAACAGGGGATGTCTCTCTCTCCTCCCAGGGGACCAAGACAGTGGATTCACTTCACAGCACTATAATGAGATTGGGCATTTTAGTGATTTAACCCATGAAGTACTTTATGTAATGAAACCTGTCAAGGAAAAAAATCTTCTTTAGATAGAATTGGTCAAATTCTGCTCTGATTTACACCAGTGGAGTCATGTCGCAGAAGCCCAAGGAGAGAGACCACCTGGAATTTACCCTAACATAAACACTCTCCCTTGTCTAGCCCCTGTCCTTAGTGGACATTTAACAGGACAGACATGAAAAATTATTCCTTTAGGCTTTCAGTCACGCACTAAACTCCCTAGATTTCAATAAGCATCTTAACAGGTTCCCTTGGAGGTTCATCCTCCCACCTGCACCTCCTTCAGCCAGCTTTTGCAGACCAAGGTGAGGTTTGTTCATGGATGAGGGGCCGTTTCCCACCGCTCTGAGCAGGGGCAGGCACAGCTGGGGCTGCGCTCGGACCGCATGCTCCTTGTCACGTCATGACCATCCTCCTGGCAACAAGGAGGGTTCCACAGGGGCTACCTGCATGCTGTCCTCTGGACAAGGATTCACATGCCTGCTGGTGAAGAACAGGGCTAATGATTCTGTCCCACCACTGGTGCGGACAAGGCAACCAATGTGTCCTTGTACACAAAGCTATGCTGTCGCACCAGCCCAAACCTGGCACCAGGCATCTCTGCATGAGACCTGGCAACCGTGGGATTGTCAGAGCATCTTCCACTCTACCAGGAGGCTGGGCAGAGCCCAGGCAAGAGGCTATCAGCAAAGCCAGGCACCCTGCCTTGGGAGCCAGAGACAGCTTGTCCTGGGGCAGATGGATATTCCCATTTAGGCAGCTGCTGTGCTGTGACCAGTGCCATGGTCTTGTGGCCCCCTGCCTGCTCATCACGGCCATCTGCTGTCCTGGCTCCAGCTCAGAGCCTGTCAATACCACAACAATGCCATGGCATGGCTATAGCCAAGCTCCTGGTGGTACCATGGGCATGGAGTGCATGGAGCCAGCTGGCTTGCTCCAGCCTGCTCCGAGATGTGATGCTCCCAGCTGTGAGGCTCTGCAAGCACCAGGATGGTGAGCCAGAACTGACCGTCTCACTGTGTCTGGGTGGCTTCAGCCCATCAGACTATGCTTGAGCCCTTAGTAGCTTAGGGGCAAAGGGTGAAACCCCAGTGCTCAGGGCAGGACTGGGGCATGGCTCCTCTAAGCAGTCCCTGAGTTTTGGGGTTGTCTGATACCAAAATACCAATTTTGTAGGGGAAAACATTACATATCTGACAAAAGTGTATTCATAGTAACACTCACCAAAGTGCAGAAACACAGACTTGCACTAGCTTGGACCATGGTAGATGTCCAAAGAGACCATGCAGTCCTATTAAACACCAAGGCCACCAGCCCACAAGGCCATCAGTCCCACCTCTCCTGCACCATGCCAAAGCCCAAAAGGGTTCCTGCATTGCCTGGTGCACCATCCTCACGCCTCAGCTAAGCCAACTCCTCTCTGGGATGAAAGCACAGCTTTTTGCCTCCCTGGGCCGTGCAGCAGCCTTTCTTCCTCTGGTTGCACTCCTCACACTTTCTGCCCTTACCTTTGCAATTACAATGGTGCAGAGACCCATTGTGGCACTGAAATTGGAGACCTCTGCCACAGCAGAGCTCTTCAGCTTGTCCCTCCAGCCACCCTGGGTTTGGGCACCCTTAGCTCTTCCCCTGCTTCCTCCAGCCTGGGCTTTCTGCAGAGCTTCAAGACCTACAAGCATCCACCTGCTACTGAAGCCCTGCTCAGCTGCCTGAGAGATCCCGCTCTTGGATCAGCATGACCCTGTATACATTCAGGTCTCCCAGCCACTTAATTTTCCCTGGTTTCCTGAGCCAGCAAAGTCCCAGTGTTTAGTATTCCTCTCCCAGAACAGTTCTCTGTCTCTGGTGCTTTGCTGTCTGACCTGCTTTTTTCCTTTGGTTTTGATTTTCCTTTCTTTCTTTACTGGGTTACAAAGCTGTGAAGGCCCTTGGAAAGGAAGATGAGTCAGGACAGATACGCAGGGGGAAGAAGACAAGCTCACAGATTTAAAGTCAGGTTCATTGCCTGCGTAACTGTTATTAAAAATAGATGAATGGCAGTGCTCTTTGCATTGGAGGAGCGACAGAGGAGATGTAATATCCTGGGCTGCTGAGCAAATTCTCCCTCTGTCTGTCTGCAAGTCACTCAATATCATCTTCTGCTCTTTGATAAATTCTTTTTTTCTTGGTTCTGACTTGTGGGATTTAATTTGCCTTTCATAAAAAACTGTTTTAATGTTTTGGAGGTGGGGTGGGAATGACTCACCTTTGATTAGCTCTTCTGTGCCAGTCAGTTGGCTACCAGCTCCCTCAAGAACTGAAAATCCCCTCAAGTGTCGAGCTGTCTCCCTTTGAGAGCAGCCCCTCTCTCCATCCTGCAGTGAAGGGCTTCTGGGAGGGGTGAGAGCAGCTGTCTGGGGGTGATATATTGGCTCATCTACCCCAAGATCAACTCTCATCATGCTCAGCCCTCCCCCAAAAGCAGGTTTGTAAGGTGCCAGGGGGCAGGCTGGGATCCGCTGAGCTCTCTGCAAGGCCAGGCTGAGACGTGTGCTGGTGCCTGGTGGCGAAGGGCAGAGGACAGAGAGGCTGAAGTGACAGAAATGGGATGATTTATGTGAACGCAGAGCCCAGGTGAACCACCCACGTCTCAGCAGTGCTGGCCACAGCTGCCATCCCCCTGCCCAGGGCTCCCACTGCTGCGACCCGCTCACCTCTGGGCTGCGTGAGAGAGGTGATTGCTCTTCAGATTGCGTGGGGGCCGCAGGACCAAAGCCTTGTTGTTGATCTGCTCACTCTGGAGGGACGTTCAGCCCGTGTCATACCTCGGGCTGGGGGGCAGAGTCCACGCAGTGGGCTTACGTGTCTCTCCAGGGCCAACATCTCCCTCCCTCCCTCCTACCTATGCCCGTACCTCAGCCCTTTTGCTGCCACTATTTTCCACTCACTTGTTTTCTATTATCTGGCTTTTCCTATTAAATTAACATAATCAACATTATCATCTCTGGCCTGCTCCATGCTTTGGCCGCCAGCCAGAAACAAAAGGACAGGAGCTAAATAAAGCCACTGCGAGAAAGAGCGTGACACTGGCAGAAGTCGATGCAGTGGGTTTTGAGCACAAAACTTTCTTTCAGAAGTCATTTTAAGTCCTCAACTCTTGTTGCTCCCCAGACCTGTCTACATGCTTCATGGGTTTTCAAGGGTATTTTCAGTCTTCCTCAAGAACAGCCCAGGGTGACTACCCCCTAAGCGAGTCAGAGCCTCTATACAACCCGCACGGACATAGGGGGCTGCTGCCTGGTGCCTGAAGGGAATATTTTTTGCTCGCTCCATGAGAAAGTGGCAGTGAACCATCAGGATGTTAAAGCGCCCCTTTCCTCCCTTCTCCACAGTGGGAGAGCAGCAGCATCACTGAAAAGAGACCATCACGCCAATGCAGTCACTTTTCTCACTCCCAGCCGCCCCTTCTGTGCTGTGGGGAGCCAAAGGTGCCTCATTAGTGTGTTAATCATAATCCTAATGAGCGGAGAGATCAACTAAAGTAATAGCAGTAAACCTGCAGGGGGGCTCATCTGCCCAGGTTTATCGTGCCATTCACTAACCCCTTGGGGAGTGCCAGCCCACCGCTCTCCTTGTCCCCCAGCTGTTGAAGATACCCCGTGCCATGTCTATACACTTAATTAAAGCAGTGGGACCGGTAACCTTGACGACTGAGAGCTGCTATCTATAAGCCAGATGAGATGGATATCGTTTCAGCATCTCCAGAGAGAGACCAGAGGAGAGACATAAGTCAGAAGCTTGCAGGCATCGGACATGCTCATGAACAGCGGTCACAGCTGGCAGCACCAGCGTCCCCCAGAGCTCATGCCCTCCCCAGGGATGGGTGCCTGGGGAGGTGGAAATGCCCTGGGCCCTCGCTGGTGAGACGTGTCAGGTTCCCAGCCACCGAGGTGCCGGGTCGGGTAGTGCACACTGCAGCACCGAGAGCCCAAGCCTGTCCGGTGCAAAGGAGGCTTTGCTTTGCCGGGCAGCCCTGCGGCGTCTATGAGGAGCAGAAGACTTATCACTTACCAAGAAGTCGTAAATATGCTTAAAATAATTCTGCTTAGAACTGGGAAATTTGCACAAGCCCAATTACTTGTGCCTTAAGGGAATGCCAGAAAATGATACATCTAGTTTTGGTGGTGATAAGCAGCAAGTAGCTAGAAATGCATTTCCATCGAGAGGCTGAGATCTAATATTATTTTTTTTAAAAGAGCCAGTAAAAGACGTGATCAGTTCTGCATCAGATTAACCCTGTTCTCTTTTACCTGCCTCTGAACTGAGGGCAGGAGCCACCAAGTAGACCCACACTGAAGAAGGAAGGCAAGACTTCTTGGGGAACAAAAAAGTCCATTTCCACCTATTTCCTCTGTCCTGTGGTGCTGCAGACATGCTTATCGGGATGGCGAAGGGGACCCACGGCCCCACCCATGACAAAGCAGCCCAAGAGAGGGTCAGCAAGGACCACGCCAAGACATGGTCACCCTCAGATGCCTCTCAGACCCCATGTTCTTTGCAGCTTACAGGCGAAGGGCACCTTCCCGGATCAGAGAAGCCCCAAACCTTCCGATTGCTTCTGTGAGAGCTGACAGGGCAGGATAAGAGGGTTCACTCCAGCTGCACCACATGAGGCTAGGGTCAGGGAGGAAGCACTGTCACAAGGAATTTCCAAGGGGGTTTTTGGTCCTTCCAGAGAGCAGCCTGGGCGCAGGGTGCCTGGCCGGGTGCCTGCCCACCACCAGCTTCATAATGGGGTTTCTTCTTCAAAAATGCTGACCAGAAGAGAGCGGTCAGACTTTCGGAAGGACGGCTGCTGGCCCAGCCCTCACAGGGCCTGGGCAGCCCCCAAAGAGGCTGGGAGGGATGTGGGGCAGGGGGTGCCCCACGGGCTGCAGGGTGCCCTGAGAAACCAGCCGTGGCACCTTAAGCACCCGGCTCAGCCCCAGCCACAGCAGCATCTAGGGGTGCTCTGCGCCTGGCTGTGCCCGCAGCCTTGGGTACCCCGAAACAGTGCAGGGGCCCCAGGGTGATGCCCCATGTTGAGACTGGCTGGTCCCCATCCCTGTACAGGGTGGAAGTGGGGGTGCCAGGCTCAACTGGGGGTGTCAGGGGCCATGCGGGACCAGACTGGGGGGTGGTGAGGGACTGGACTGGGGTCACTTGGACCAGATTGGAATGAGGGGGTGGTGCAGGACTGGGTACCCGGGCCGGGACCGGACCAAGCGTGCCCTGCTCGAACCGGGGGTACCGGGGACCAAGGGGCGATGCTGGGGGCGGTACCCACCGGGACCGAGGGTGCCGGGGCCGAACCGGGCGGGGGATGCGGAGGGTGCCGGGAGTTCGGGGGGTGGCGGCGGCCCCCGCCCCGCGCCCCCGGGGCCGGGGCTGGACCACGTGCCGCCCGCCCCGCCCCGGCCGCCGCCCCGCCCCGGTGCCGCCCCGGTGCCGCCGGCGGAGCCAGCGCGGATCGGCCCAGCATGGAGGGGACGCGGCGCGCCCTGCTCAGCCTCGCCGCCGCTTGCTGCCTGCTCTTCGCCCTGCCAGGTACCGGGGGGTACCGGCCTGGGGCGGGGGCGGCCCGGGGGGGTCTCGCCGCGTCGGGGAGCGCAGCGCCCGGGGGCAGCCGTCGGGGCAGCGCTGGGGCCCGGGCTCCTCCGCCCGTTGGTGGGGCGGCGGGAGGAGGGTTTGGGGAGCCCAGCCCGGCGGACGGAAACCTCCGGGGAGCGGGGCCCCCGGCTCGGCTCCGAAACTGGTGCGAAGTGCCCCCGGGGCCAGGTAAGGTGGCCCAGGGATGCTCGGGGGGGGGGGGGGAATGAGCCCCGAGCTCAAGGCAGCGGCGAGGCCGCCCGCCCCGGCCTTGCCCATACAAGGCAGCTGCAGGCAGCGCTCCCCCCGCGGGCGCTGCTCCCCCGCCGGCCGGGCCGGGCTCTCCTCCCCCGGCCCCGCGGGGAACCCGAGGGGATGCGCGGAGAACCCGCGGGAGGGGGAGCGCCGAACCCTGAGGCACTCGTCCCCCAGCACCCAGCCCTGCGAGCCCCGCGTCTCCCACCCGGCGGCTCTTGGGCGCCTGCGGGCCGCTGCCGAGCTTCCCCCCCGGGGGGGACCCCGGACAAAGCCCGAGCTCCGCCGCCTCCCCGCAGGCGCAGGGCGCCCGTCCCGCCGGTGCCCGGGACGGAGCGAGAGCCGGACCCCGGCCCCGGGCAGCCTCTTCCAGGCTGTATTTTCGGCTCGGCTCCACGAGCAACATGTCCCCACGTGGGCAGGCGCGTTTTGCAGCGTGGCGCTGACAGCCCCGTCCACCGAGACGCCGCCGGGCGCTGCCGCGTGGCTGGGAGCGTGCCCCGAGGCGGGGGGCTCTCGCCGTCACCCGTGACCCTGGCAGGGACAAAGTCTGAGCTGGCACTTAGGGGCTTGCCTGGGGCTCGGGAAGCAAACATGTTTCCTCTTCTTTGCGGCTGAGAAAAAACCCTCGGCCAGACCTTGATCAGATCACAGCACGGATACAGCAGCGGTAAGAGAGGGAGGGGTGACACGTAGAAATGGAGTTTCTAATAACTAATTGGGCTGGCAAAACCCTAGCGTAGGTGCTAGCGGTGCCGAGCCCTGACAGCAAGAGCGGCTGCTCGGGCTGAGGTTTTGGGCGCCGGATGCGGTTTGGCTGGGTTTGAGGCTGAGCATGGGGAAACAGTCCCAAACCAGCCCCCTTTATGTGGGCAAAGCCTTGGGTAACGCTGCGCTCCCCGTGCGAGGGTGGCTGCACTGTGACAGGGTGCAGGGAGGTGACTAGCCACTGGCAGAGGAACAACTTGCTGGCAGAGGAACGACTCGGGATTTCCATCAGCCAAGAGGAGGAGGAGCTCGGGGCTGCCACTGGCTGTGCTGGCCCCATGTCTCGAAGCGTTTCCTGCCCCCAGCATGCTGGGGTACCCCTGGGGAGCCCCCTGCCCCAGCTGGCTTGTAGGAGCCCTCTCACTGCGAAGTCCAAGACTCAAAAGTGCTGTAACATGCCAGAATTAAAGTTGTGCTGGACTTTTCCTGGCATCTTTCATACTTAGCATTGCAGTCCCAAAGTCCCCTCACAGCCTCAGGAAATGGCACCTATGCAGCTGGCCTGGCCCTTGTCCTCATGGCTTTTGGGTCCACTAGCTAATCCCAGCCACAGTTGAGAGAGCAAATGTTTTGTGAAAATAGATGGCATGAAAGAAATGCCAGCAATAAAAACTGCCCCATAGCAAGCACAACCCTTAAGGAGACACCAGAGAATCCCAGCAGGACAGTGATGGGGGAAGGAAAGGTTCACCCAGAGCTTTGTCCCAAAGCCAACAGTCCTGAGACAAACCTCTCCAAAACTGGGCTTGTCCCAGCTCTGTAAGCTGGTCTCTGCCCTGATCCCAGCACAGATCCCCGTTGCTCCCCCCTGAGCCGGCAGCGCCTGCTCCCACTCCCCACCCGGGTTTGCTGCGGGGCCACAGAGGGGCTCGGGCTGCTGCATCCCCCGTGCTCTGCCCAGCCCAGCCTCTCAATGCAGCCTTTCTTCACTGCCTGCGGAAATCCACTTCCTCCAGCACCATTAGCCTTACAAATAAAATCCCGGAGTAATTTTGGTCTGGGCATTTTGCTGCCTCCCCCTCCCACGCTGAGCTGCCTCGCGAGCGGAGGGGACAGCGCAGACTGGGAGCGGCGTGAGCGCATAAAGCCCCGTCTGTTGGCACCCAGGGCCACGCACACAGGCGGGCAGTGTGTCCGCTCACAGAGCCGATTTGCCATGATTTTTATTCCCCATGTTTGCCCAGGGTGAGGGGGGGAGTGGATGGACCCAACCCCACCCTGGCTGGACAGCCCCAGCTCTCCTGCACCCAGAATTGAGCCACAGCTCAGTCCTCTCCTCAGGGTGGTACCTCTGGCTGTTTGGGGTAACCACCGACCCTGCATCCCCTGCCCAGCCCCATCATGTCCTGCCCTTGGTCTTTGATGCCATTTCTGCCCGTGCTCCTCCCTCAGCCCTGGGTGGGGGGTGGATCTTGGCTCCCTGCTGCCCTTCTAAGGCCTGACCTGCTGGGCAGGGGCGAAGCACTTGCCTCCTTCAGCTCCCTTGTCCCCCTCCCTCTGGGCAAAGGGGAGCAGGGATGATTCAAAGCACAGAGGCCCATCTCCCTCCTTCCTCTCCACTGAGGCCATCTGGGTGGGCAGACGCAGTTCTTGCTGCAGGGGTTTTCACCGGGCTGCCTTCATCCCCACCACACTCTGTGGGGCAGTTCTCATAATGCTCAGCACAGCCCTAGGTCTGGGGTCGTGTCCCGAGCCCTGCAGGGCTGCTCAGGGCAGGGCCAGGGCATGTGCTTGCCCTGCATGACCCAAACTGCGGCTGCTCGGGGCAGGATGCGTCCTCCAAGGCCCACAGCCCATGAAACCAGCAGCCACACAGCTGGAAGGTGCTGGCGGCTGCTTGGGGCTGGGCAGATTTCCTGATGTCCAGACTCTCCCCAGCTTATGCCTCACCGCACTGGAGATCAGGCTCCCTGCTGACAGGGGGCTGTTATTAAGGCAACTGGCTAATTAATTTTCTCCTAATGATGCCAGTGCTTCCTCCGCTGCAGCTGTGACTCCCAAGGTAAGCAGGGCCAGGACTGGCTGATGCCAGAGCTCCCTGCTGTTGCTGTATTATTGGGGTTATGCAGCCCCAGAGAAGGGCAGGCTTCCCAGACCTTGGGTGCTGTGCGCGTCCCCATCAGCCTCTGGACAAAGGTGTCTTCATCACAGCTCAATCCCTGCACCGAGGAACAAAGCAAACAGCGTAGGAGCCTCCCAGGCACCTTCTTGCCAAGCAGGGTGCTTCGTAGCTGCATGCGGCCAGTGGAAAATAACTGGCTGATGTGACAGCAGCGGCTGAGCAAGGCAGCCTGCTCTCCCCTTTTGCCCTGCCATGGGAATTCAGGATAAGCCCCCTTGCCTCTAAACAGGGGATAGGTGATGGGGCTTCATGGAAACCTGTGGGAAAGCAATTTCTTGCATCTCTCCCCACCCTGGCTGGGTGGGGAAGGGCTCACGTGGCAGGGCCGGGCAGAGCGTGGCACCCTAGGGTGCTGCGTCCTGCAGGCAGGCGCTGGGGCTGGCACTGCCCCCCTCTCCAGCTCAGGCTTCGGCACCGCTGCATGCTCCAGGCATGTCTCTGCTGCTTTATGGTTTTTCTTAGCACCGAAGAACCTGTGCTCGGCATTTATGGCGCCATTTCCAGGGCTGCTCATCTCTGCTCTCGCAACGTTCTCCCTGCCCGGCTCTGCCGTGCCATCCTCGGCTGCTTGTCCCCATCCCAGACGCAGTGCCACCAAACAAGGCGGTAGCACTGGCATGCTCCTGGCTCCCCTTTTTGCTCCCCAGGGGTTCAGGCTTGAGGCCTGGCATCCACCGATGCCCCAGGGAATCATCCTCCTGCCTGCCCGGGCAGGTTGGGCGCTGGGCTGAACCCTCCCCAGCACCGTGCTCGCTTGGCACCCCATATCTAATCTGGGCCCTGGCTCGTGCTCAGCTTGTGGCCACTGCCTATCGGGCTGGAAGGAGCTTCTTGGTCAGGAGACCCAGTTTCTATTCCTGTCCCTTACCACAGACCTTGCTTTGCAGCGTGCCTGGCCTGGCAGCTTTCCAGGGCTGCGCTGAGCGCTCAGCACCCCCAGTTCAGTCTCATCCCTTCCCCCCCACACACACAGTTTTGCTGCCTGCGCATCAGGGCACGGTCCAACTCGCAGAGGCCGCATGCGGTGTGGCAAATTAACTTGCTGCCGCGCAAGAGCTCCGCTGTCGTCCCCAAACAGGCTGCAGGGTTTGATCTGTCCCTGCACCCCACGCCTGGACTCGTCGCAGCAGACAGAGCCGGTTCAGCCTCTCTCTGCCGGGATGGGGATGGGGACAGTCCTGGCATCGCTCCTGGCAGGGAGAGAGCTGGAGCCTGCAGCGAGTGCAGCCCAGCGGCATCCTGCCTCCATCGAGGTCCTGCAAGGTATCAAACTGGAGCCAAGTTTACAAAACACTTACCCTTTGTGCTGGATCTGTGTCTGCGCCTTGCTTCGTTGTGATGAGGGTGTTTGCTCTACAGCATCCCTGGGTGCACTTGGCACCTTCCTGAAGGGCTCTAGAAATCTCTTCTGCCACTTGTTTTTTTATGTTATTCCAAGCTCTGAGTTAAGGAGATCAGGCTCAGCTGGTATCTAATCAGCAGCTACTCCAGTTCTGCTTTTAAATGAAATGAAGAGCCTCAGTTTAAATCCCACTATATGGTTTTATTTTCATTTATACTCAAGCTTTTTTTCCTTGAAGAGGTTGTTTAATTACCATTGGTTGGTAACCATAAAAATGTATAACTGGCAACAAAAGATAATTTCTACACCTAATGGAGTACTTTGCTAAGCAATAGGATATAATATAATTGCTTAAATACATACAGGTTACAGCTTACGCTGTTACTTTTTAAACATACTAATTTTGCACTTTACTAGGTTGTTTGCAACTTGAGCTGTTACACTTACATGGAAATTGAATTCAGTTAGTACACAAAAATAGCATTTTAGAAGGGTTTGGGTGCCTTTTCAATGAATCAGAGTAGTGGTTGACATGCATTCTGTAGGAAGCTGATTTAAGTGAGGTGTTACCCACAGACAGTGACAGCCCGCGCAGGAGGATACATCTGAACCAGGGAGTCCTGTTCCCACGGGCAGGTTTTGTGAAATCCTGGGTGGATCCTTTCTCATCTTTGTGCTCAGCTCTCGCCTGGGTCTCTGTGCGCCTCTTGCAGCGGCGATCGCAGCCTGCACCCTGCTGCCCTGCTCTCCCTCGAGCCCCAGCAGACAGCCTGCTGCTGGCTTCCATGCCTTACACGGCTGTCCTACATCTCACCCTAAGAGGGATTTTAAAAATGGTGATAAAGCCTATGGGTTGGAGTCAGGTTTGTGTTTACTGTTGGGGAGCCCAGGCTGCTGTTTCTGGCTGAGATAGGAAGGAGGGTGCAGAGGATGCTGCTGGGACTGGGGCGGGAGGGTTGTGGCAGGAGTTCGTCTGCAGGCTGGTCCAGCTGAGGCCCTGCTCTCGGTGCCTTGTTTTATTCTGGGAAAGAAAGAGACAGTGGGGTGGCTGCCATGGCAGAGGATGGAGGAGATGTCCCCGCTCTGCATGGCTGCCCTGACACAGCAGCGATACTCTGTGCTGGTTGTGCAAACCTTCCTCAGCCCCTCGCTTGGCCCCAGCCCTGAAACTTGGGCAGGGAGCGCAAAGTGGGAACAGCCCCGTCTCCTGCAGAGCTGGCTTCCTTCACTCCTCTTCATTATGGCATATTTATACCATGTCTGCTCTGGAGCTGGTGGGAGCTCGGGTTGATGCATGGAGATCCCTCAGTGCCGTCACGCAGCATTGGAAAGGGACCGAAGCTGTGGGCTGATGCTCAGAGCCCTCCCTTCCCTCGTGGAGCAGGGAGCGTTTCCCACCCTTGTCCAAGGCAGGGGCTTCTCAGCTGGCTGCATCCCTCCTCCCTTGGGGCTGCTCTCTTCCTTTGCCCCTCTCGTTTCCCAGGCAGAGGTCACTGCAGTCAGCACTGTCTGATGGGAGCTGCCGCTCCAAATCCACCAGCCCTGCCCTAATGTGGTCTGAGATCGCTGGTTCTCACCAGACGCAGACCGAGCATGGTGGTCAGCGCAGAGCAGGGGCAGGAGCAGGGCTGTAGCCAGGGGACCACCAGCCAGCTCTGCTTTAGCAGGCACTGCAGCATAACCATAGCAAACCCACCCTTGCTTCCCTGTCAGGGAAAAAAAGATGATGTTACTGTCAGAGCTCTTGCTTGCAGCTCCTGCCTCTTCACTTGCAGTACAGTCATAGTTGCTTTATTATGGCTTCAAAGGTGACTGCACCTTCATCAGCCGTCTTGGGGTGCTGCAACAGTCAGGCTTTGGAGGATCCCAGAGCAGGTGAAGCATCCACACCAACTCCTTCCCTTTCCACCTGAGATAAGAGAGGCATGGTTCCCTCTTGTCTGCAGGAGCTGATGAGGGCGATGCCGTAGGCAATGCAGCCACAGCCTCCCTGGCATGTGGTGCAGGAAGCAGAGCTCCTCCAGGAAGACGCCAGAGTAACGAGCTCTGACCTGCATCTCTGTAAGTAGCTGATAAACAGCTGAAAACATCATCGCTCAGTGACTGGAGCAGCAGCGACAGTGCTGGAGCTGGGGATTTTCCAACCTGTCTGGCACCGAGGATCCAGAGCAAACCACAGTGGCTGGACCCTGGAGGACCACAGCTGGTGTGAGGTTTGCTGGGTCTCCTCCAGCACAGCCAGCGCCAGCGGCTTCACAGCAGAGCCGTGCTCTCCCCCACTCTCCTGCAGGGTTTGCACCGGAGCTGCACGGGAAAACTGCGGGAGACAAAGCTGTGGCATTGCAGCAACGATGTAGCAAATCTTAAGGCAAGAACCTGTATGGGGGTATTTTTAGTTTAAAACAAAACCGAAATGAAACTCATTAGTGCTTACACTCTTAACACCCACATGCTCACAAGGTCCAAGTTGTACCTACCAGGTACCCCAGGTGCTTTGCTAGGTGACCATGTGCTGGCTTTGGAGCTGCCCTTACCCCTTGGGAGCTGACAGACAGTGATGTCTGTCTGTCCCTGAGCGATCAGGATTTACTCACTGTCCTTTGTTTCCTTGCCCATCTTAAGGCTCTTGCCTTGTTCTCTATCTTCCCACCATCATCTCTTAATGGCTTAAGTCTTCATGTTAGCCTGGTTTAGGCTCTCCCTTCTTCCAGGCTCTCCTTTGTTTCCAGAGCTGGATGTGCCGAGATGTGCAGGGTTAGATGACCTGCTAATCCAGGTGCCATCAACACCTGCCACTCTCAAAGGCCTCTGAGCAGGTCCCCTTCCCGCCCTGTACCTGCCGATTTTAACATCTCTTCTGCAGTTCTCTACAACTCAGGTTTTACACACTGCAGTGCTGGCGTGGCTGTCGCTACAGCAGCACAAGCCTTTCTGCAATGATCCCGCTATATTCCTGTGGGATGTGGGGCTGGAGCAGCCCGGGGTACCGCTTCCTTGGTGGTCATGGATACTGGGAAATTCTGCGGGAAGGATCCGTATGGCTGCTCACAGAGAGGAGAACTTAGGGAAGTATTGCTCTAACTGTCACTCCTTCTTGCAGACAGCTGGGAGCTGTGTGTGCAGCCCATCCTTATTTGCAGGGTGGGGGGAAGTGTCTTGTCCCCACAAACCCTGCCGCCCCACGGCACCTCCTGGCAGGGATGCCCGCTCCTGACACTGTGGGGAGGTGCCCCAGTGTGTAGGGCCCAGACTCATCCCCCTTCCCACTGGCTTTCCTTTCCTAGTCAGAAACTGGCACAACCGTTTCAGAGGTGCTCAGGCCTTGCCGCCCCATGGGAGGCTGCCCGGGGCACAGGCCAGCTATTCAAAGCAGCACGTAGCCAGGCTTGCCGCTGGCCGGGCACCTGGCCACCACCTTTCCTGTTTACCCCATGGTGACAGTGCAGCTCTGTGTGCGTCTCTTGCGACGTGGGAGCGGGGAGTTGGGTGTTTACATAGGGAGCATCTGCCAGCGTCCAGCCGGGATCCTTCAGCGTTGCCCAGCGCAGGCTCTGGAGCTGCTGGGATCCCACCCAGCAGGCAGAGTGCTGAATAGCAATGCTGGGTTTGGGGCTGGAAATTGTCACGGGAAGAGCTGTGAGCTTTGGTGCCTGATGCCAGGAAACACAGTACTCAACTCTTTTCTTTCCAGGTGTTACGGGTGTAAAAGCATATCCTATGCCTTAGCTTCATTTCAGAGAGCAGCTTCCTTTGTTTAGAGGCATGTTCTGGCCACGGACAGCTGGATCCAGGCAAGGCCAAAGGGAGCCTCAGTTACGCCTTAGCTCTTCATGTTTAAGTTGCCCTGGCTGGGAGTCCCCTTGAGACCTTGTTCTCTGTGCCGAGCAGGGCTGTGCTGCCTGCTTGTGCATCCCCCACAGGAACCCTCCTGGGACTGGGGCCCCGGGCCAGGGAAGCTCAGCTCTGTCAGGCTGCTTCGAGGTTTTGAATTCTCCAGCTGGTCAGGGTACTGTGAAGGTCTCTTGAGAGAGATGTATTGTGTCTTTTTTTAGGGCCTGTTAAGTGCTGTAGCTGGAAAAGAGCTCTGATAACTGTCCATTCTAAAGAGCTTTTAAAAACTGCTGAGATTTACCCAAAGTCTTAGTACAAGAGTGGGCTACTTTGTTGGTGGATGAATGTTTCTTGGTCACAGTATCTGCCTTGGATGCTTCTCCACTGTGGAGAGAGTGGGCATGAGGCTGGATCTACCCCACGCCTGAGTAGAAACTTAAACAGAAATCATCAAAATATTGACTGTGCCATGTTTTTAAATTGTCTGGAGAGTCCATCCTGATGTGGCTACATTTCTCTGTTTTCTTCCCGTTTACACCTGAAAAACCCTCACAGGATCCATATTTATGAACAGGCAGTGTAAAAGCCTTATGGTTTCCCTCCTGCATGCTGTCACACCGTCTAGCAGCTGTGGATCCAGGGGGGAATCCTTGCTTGCTGCAGGTCCCTGCGAGGGAAACTAGCCCTGTTTGCTGTAGCGGGAAGCTGAGTAGCTTCCCATTTCTATGACAACAGTCATACTTTATAGTAGTGATGTGTTCATAAATAGCTCATGAAGGCAGCTCCCAAAGTATACCACCAGCCCTGTTAGCTGTAGTAGTCTCTTGCTAACCATTTCACCTTTCCCTCTAGCAGCAAGCCCCCACTACTACTAAGATGACTAGCAATATATGCTTTACCCTTGCCAGCCACCTTTTAAACATTACTTTTCTACACTTCATTTTTCCAGGGGAGCTAGAGGATCTACTTCCACTTTTTCCCACTTGTATTTTTTCTCCACCACTTCTAACTTTTTCTCAATCAGCCAAGGAAGACTTAGATAAGTTTCTCCCAGAACCAGGTCTCAGGTGATACTTTAAAAAACAAAACAAAACAAAACAAATCTTCTAAAAAGGTTTGAGGTGCTCCAGGGTAGAGAGGTTAGTGATGCTGACACCACAGCACAGGGCTTGAGAGGGAGGAGGGTAAAGACAGGTCCCTTAGAACAGGTCCCTGCCTCAGAGAGGCCAGGAGGACAGAGGAGCTATTTGAACCCCTTCCCCAAGTGTGAACCTATGCTGGATTTGGAGTTAAGGGGGTGGAAAGGTTTTGTTCCGGGCCTCCTCTCTTTCTCCTTTCATTGTGGAATCTCTGACAAACTTCTCAGCATTTCTTAACTCTATTCTGTAGGAGAGGGACAGAAGACAGCAGAGACCTTGGAGACACCATCACCTTCTCTTAGCACAGTCCTGACCTTGCATCAGCCAACAGAAGCCTCTGACTTCAGTTCAGTGATTACTGCCATTCCCGAGACAAGCCTGGAGAAAAATTGGACTGCTGCAACACTCAATGTCACTGGAGCCCACACTATGGAGATGGAGGATGCCTCCACCCCTACCAACCCCATGGTAGGCACCAAGGCAGAGAGACTGCAGGCTTCCACCACTGCCAGCGCCAGGGACGTCACAGTTGCACAGCATGAGCACCACAACATGAGCTTGTCAGTCAACAGCAGCACTGAAATTCCCTTCCCTACCCCGACTGCCAGTACTCTGGAAGAAAACCAGCCCAACCATGAAGTCACAGAGACTTTCAGCACGACTGAAGAAATGGATGATGTCAGCAGCGCAACCCCCACGCTTCCTCTGAACAGTGTGCTGGGTGAGGTTTTGCCTTTACTGCCTGTGCAGAAAGTCCTGCCCCAAGGATGCACAACCTGGAAACTTCTGTGAACTCTCATGGGAACTGGAGAGGGGGAGGAAAAGGAAATGAGCCATTAAGCATGGCCAGTTAGTGGGACTGACTTGCAGAAGTGCTGTTAGTTCAGCATCCTCTTTGCAAACACCATTAATAATGGTATTAATTGTACTGGCTGCTTTCTAATGAGGACATTGGTTGTGTGCATGGAAGCCCTTTATATACCTCCTACAAAACAACATGCTTCAGCGGTGCTGCTCAGCTGGGCTCTTCCTGCACCAGGGCTGGGGGCTCGACAAGAGCCTTCCCTGCTGCCTGCAGAACTGGGCAGTACACGCTCCCTTAACACAAAGCACAGAGATGGGCAGGCACAAACATCAGCCCATCCATCCCTGGGCAACCATGGGAACCCCTACCCTATCTTCAGTTCCCTCTGGGCAGCGTGGGGACTGGCTATAGGGTCTGTGATCCCAGTCTCACCCCCCCTGGGGCCTGCCAGGCTGTCACACCCCCCTGATGCAAGGCAGATATTGATTGACCGCCGATTTGCATGGCGTTCACGCACAACCGCATCCTTCACCCTGGCTTGTGTCACGGGGTCCTGCTGTTCTGTGACGCATGGACACAGCCTCAGGGGATGCTGCTACCCAGTCCCTAGGGGGGCAGCCCCTTTTGTGCTCCCCGTAAGGAGGGATGACAGACCTTTTCCAGTCTCTTGCTCTGGGGTGATCCCCAGCTCAGTGCAGAGCTCTTTGAGACTTCTCTGCTTGTCCTTTGTCCCCAGAGGACAGGACTTGCAGGCACAGCTGAGGTTGCCTGACAGTGCAGATTGGCACATATGAAAACCAAGAGGACTTTCTAAGCACTGTGGCTTATAGCGGGGCTCAGCTGTGGCTGCACTATAGAACCTGCTTGTTTTCCAGAGAGTTGTCAATGAGCTGCTTTTCCTGTAGTCCCAGCAGTCTTCCTTACAGCCTTGCTTCCATCTTGTCCAATCCCACAGAACAGTGCACTTACACTTTATCTTTTGAAGTAAATGCTTGTTCCTGTTTTGCAGCAACAACTAACAGCTCTCAGCTGGGGCCTTTTGATGGGCACACTGTGGGGCCCACAGCAGCAAGGTCTGAAACCAGGCCAGGAACGAGCCCTGTGGGTGCCACAGAGGAAAGCATCATGGAGACCAGAACCTCCTCTGCTCCCATCTCCACCGTAGGAAGCACATCCTCTGCTACCACCTCCAGTACTGTGACAGTGAGACCACCTGTGACCAGCTCCTTGTCTACCAGCACAGCTGCCAACCCCACCAACACATCTACACTGGAGCAGCCATTAGAGCCCATGCATGAGAAAGCTTCTGTGGTGGATGTTGGTGATGATAAAAATCCAGGTAAATGCTCTGCTTTTGTCCCTGCTCTCACAAAACATGGCAAAGGGTTGGGGCTAACTCAAATTGCCTCTCAGTTGTACTGAGCAGAACCAGAAAAGACAAGGCTTTGCTACTGCAGCCCTTTAGCCTCATTCCCTTGGTATCCTTGCAGAGCTACCCAGTTCTCCTCTGGCTGATACAACGAGGGCTGACCCCTTGGTAATCACCGTGATCTCTGTCTTCATTGTCATGGTGGGCATCCTAGGCCTGGTGGGCTTCTTGAGATACCGCCAGCACAACAGCCGCATGGAGTTCCGGCGCCTGCAGGACCTGCCCATGGTAAGTAATGCCTTCAGCCCAGCCTGACATGGTCTGGCTTGCCACCGGCTGCTTTGCAGTTCCCCTTCTACTACATTAGCAATGCTTTGGGTATTTGCAGCAGCAAGAATGCTGATCACAACTCCTGTTCCCTCTTAGGTCCCTCTCCTTCCACCCAGGGTTTGAATCAAGACAGCAAGTCTCAAGGTTGACCACTAAAGAAGCTCTCTGCCTTCCCCTCACTCTGCAGGGGAATGCTAAGAGGTTAAATAGAGAGAGGAAGGGGAGCTCCATCCAAACTTACCCTGAAATGACACCTTCCTATCCTCCTCTCCTGTATTCTAATATATTTGTTCTGTGACTATGACAAAGCAGATTCTATGCTCTGTTCTGGGGAGGTTGTCTGTCTGTGTTTGACCCTTTGGGAGTATAAAAAGATACGAGGGTTTCAGAGGCTGGATTAGCTCTGGGGAAGCTGCAACTAACTCACTGCACTTTCTGGCGCAGAGGAGTACCAATTCCCTTCTGCAGCTAGCAAGCAAGCTGATGCTGTTTCAAGCTGAGTGGAGTTTTCCACATCCCTGCAGCAGGCAGGCTCTTCCTGTATACACCTCTTCTGTCCAAAAGCTGCAGCAGGAGGGGAGAGTGACAGTCCAAAGATCCAGGAACTGCACAGGGACAGCATTTAGGTAGATTGCTGGACAGATGGCCATGCTGTGACAGTGTGGATGAGCAGGCTGTGCTACCTGCACAGCATGCTTCCAGGCTGGGACTGTATGTCATCGTGCAGACATCTCATTAAAGCACACTCTTCTCTGCTTCTAGGATGACATGATGGAGGACACCCCTCTCTCACTCTACAGCTACTAGGCAACCAGGCTGTCCTCTGCCTGGCTGGCTGAACTTCCCAGAGGAGAAGGCCTTGAGGACTTGGTCCCAGACGATCTGCTGAGGAATGAGGGGCTGTGATTTGCACACAACTGAAAGATCCTTTTCAGATGGCTTTTGGTTTTAGACGTTTTAAATAGTTCAGTGGTGAAGTTTTTATGCTGGGAGTCAGAGCCCAAGTCTGGCCTTTTCCTCCAGTCTCTCCTTGAAACAATGCCCTGAAGAGGTGCCTCCTCCTTTTAGTGTGGTGACCAATTAGCCAAGACAACCTTTGCCGTCATGTTCTGCATGGATCTCTTTTGTCCATCTTGGCAGCTGCTGCTTCCAAAGGAGGTGGGCAAGTGATCCATACAAGAGCTCTTAACACGGGTGGCATCAGCACAGTGCTAGCAAAGGAGACTGCTGTTGGAGCCAAGGATGTGGAAATCAGCTCTCTGGGCTCCCTCTTGTTCTGTATTTTTAAGGTTGTTTGGTTTGGTTTTTTTCTTGCACTTTTTTTGTTCCTGTTTCAGCTTTAGTCCTGGAATTGGCACTGCCCATCCAGAAACACCTACCAGGAGGATGACAGACTACTCTGCTTCCTTCCTACATGCATGCCTTTTCTTTTTAACCAGGGAAAACAGCTTTGTGGCCACTGGAGAAGTGCCCTTGCTACTTGATGTTGCTTTGAAGTTGCTGGGAGGAAAATGAACATAATTTAGCTTAACAGGGCTTGATAGGGCTCAGTCTATTGCAGATTAGACACACTAATTTGGTCTCACCAAAATTAGGAAACTGTGTCTCCCACACTTGATGCTTTCAGCATATGCGTAAACTCCTTGCCCAGGCTCAGTAAATGCTTTAAGCCATTTCCCTGCCTGGATTGACACACACACCTTTCCTCAGGTACCTCCCATTTTGCTGCTAGCATCTGATTGCTGAAAGTTGTTGTACAAAACTGGTACTGCACTCTCCCGCCTCTGCTATGCAAGGTCAGTGCTCCTTTACCTTTTAATGTTGGTCTTTGAGCCAGCTGGTGTCTTGTCATGAGGACAGATCCTGGATGTAGGTGCCTTACTCCCCTTCCCTTTCTAGGTGTTAGGTTGATCAGATTCTGCACTTTCACCTCAAAATATCACTGCTGTAGACTGCATCCAAGGCTCTTGAGGCCCCTTGTGCAAACACAAAGACCAGAGCCTCTGAGTATAAGTTCGAGGATCTTTTGGTGCCCTCACCTCAGAAAGACCAGAGTGTGTATGACATGAAAATCTTCATGTAATTAACACCTGCTCCTGTTTTCTAAATCACATTTGACTGCAGGTAAAGAGAAACACATGCCCTCTCTAGAGTGTTTGAGTTTTGACTAAGCCAGTTGTTCCCTCAGGACACAACAAGGGCTAAAGACTATCTACCACATTGCTCTTACAAGCCTCAGTCTTTCCTCTCCTTTCAGTAGCAACACTCACTGTCCCCACAAAGGACAGATACCAGGCCTCACTAGCAAAAGTACCTTTTTTTTTTTTTTTCCCCAGTGCTGTTATTTCTTGTCTTAGCAGGGAAAGGGGAATTTCCCCATCAGCAGGGCTCAAATTATCTGCAAAGCCCAAAGATGGAGCAGAACTGGTCTAGGTCAAATAGATGAACTGGGTAAGGCAAGTAGTTCCTCCTTCCTGTGTTACTGCTTCCGAAGTAGCTGACAAATGGCTGCAGTGCAGTTTGGGTTCAGCTGTTGGCTTTGGCCTTGCATCTGTTTATTGTAAGGATGCCCAGTAAAATAGGGAAGAAGGGTTAGTTTTCTCCTACTATGATTGCATGAAAACTAAAGGGCAATTGTCACAACTCCAAAGCTTTTGTATCAAGCATTGTCTGCACAGAGCAATCTCCCTAGCTACAGACTTGTTTCCCCTGCCGGAGGGCAGGGTGCTACTGGTTTTTGGCAGAAAGAAAGGCAAGTTAGTGGTGGAAAATAGAACTCCATCCTGGTTGGAACTGGTGCAGACTGGCATAGCTGGAAAGTGCCTCTGCACACAACCAACAGGGTAGGGGCTAGTTGTTCTGGTTTCCCATGCATCGCTGTCCAGGGGAAAGGGGTGAGGAAGAAAACTCACCCAACACCAAAGTGCAACTTCCTTTGTAAAATATGTTAATAGTGGATTTTTTTTCTGCAATAAAGTTAACAAATGCCAAAGGTGTCCTGGTCCTCATACTTTCATTGCAAACAACTAATGGAAAAGCTTTTGTAGATCACAATGAATCATGTGAAAGATAAACAGCAGCAGTTTGGGGTAGGAAGACTCACAGAGCTGGTACTAGTGAAAATACCAGATGACTATAAAACCATAGCTCTGAGGGTTCAGAAGGACACCACCCCCTGCTTGTGTTCCTTCTTGTCAGGGTCATTCCCTGTCTGGGTTGACTGAGATTAATTTCTGTACAGTCAAATCAGATGACATCCATTCTAGAGAACCAGACTAGACCAAATAATCTAACAGAGACACCTTTAGACTCTTCCTTTGCCTCTGATTGAAGATACCCTTATTCTTTCCTGTTGTCAACTGTAACCCCGAACTCTATTTACAGAAATATCCTGAAAGCCAGCCTAATCCAAACCTAAGTAGCATCATCTGTCATGCTTCTTTCCGTAGTACAGAAGACAAAGCCAAATGAAAGGCATGTACTTCTTTTTGTTTAGCTTTATAGCTGTTTTGAACTCTTCCCTTTGGAGCTCAGACCCACAGAGAGGTGAGCACTCATGGTTTGTTTCAACAGCCCCGCTCTTGCTAGAGCTAAGAGTCTCTCCTGAGCTAAGTCTCTCCTAGCTGTTACAATACTTGGACAAAATCATCCAGCTCATGTCACAGACTTTGTCACAAGACTTTCTACTGCAAAAGCAAAATATGTTGAGTGAAACTACTTGGTCATTTGGCATTCATTGTTTTTGAGAGAGTTCCCACAACTAATCTAGAAAAGTAAACCCCTGGAAGATCTAGAGCAAGGGGAGAGCAAACAAAGACTTCTAAGCCTAGCAAAGTGCTTGCTGAGTAATCTGAAGACTTGGGGGTAACTAAACCCTGCAGAGATTTCGGTCCTGTCCCAACATAAAACCATACAAAACAGAAGAACTAAGTAACAGAACATGCTACAACTAAGCCAGTCTTCTCGGGTCTGAAGTCAGCATTATTCTGGCGGTTTATGTCGTGAGTCTCCTCTGTTCTGTCTTTTTACCACCAACCCCACTCAGAGCTGATTCATTCTTTGCAGAACAAACTGCTGAGCTGCCTTGTTAGCGAGGTAGCAGAGAGCAGATCTGTGCTGGCTGGAGAAGCAGCAGCAGGACAGGCTTGTGCAGGCAGCCACCCTTGGGAGGCACGAAGCCTACTGCCTTTGCTCAACCAAGTTCTGACCTCCCAGACAGGTGATGCAATCTCTGAGGTGGCCAGGTTTGGAGATGGACCATGAGCCAGTTGTGTGGGCTTCATCTTTCCTGTGCAGCAAAGCAAACTGACAGAACCAGAAAACAACTGTTGCTATTTTCTGCATGTTCCCTGGAACACAGCTCTTGCTTTTGATGAGACTTAGTTTTAATGCCTCCTAGGCTAAGGCACAATTATATTATTAATTAACAAGAGGACAAGAATCAATCAAATCACTTACGTTTAAAGCTAAATAGGAGGGAAAGAAACACAGATAAAAGAAAAGCGGAGTTTGAGACCCACCTGTCTTCTCTGCCCTCCCCTTCTCCTGTCTCCAGATTTCCCTGAAGGGAAGGGGATTTGAGCAGCTGAAAAATGACATTGCTAAAGCCGCTGTGCTAAGGGCAGGGCTACCTGTGCTACATGCCAGTCCTCTGCCCACTCAGTTGTCCTTCATGGCTCAGTGCCTGTAGTTTAGCTTTGGATACCGTGTATTTTCATCATGTCACACTGCAAGTCTGTAAATAAGGCTACAGACTGAACAGAGACAGAGAAACTGCCATGAGGAGCACTGGAGTGGACAAGACAGCATGTGGATCCCACAAGACCAACAACTCCATGAGGCTCTCCCATGGATAAAAGTCCCCTGTTCTTGCTACCACTTAAAGCAGGATGAAAAAGGAATTGCACTGATGCAGGGAGCAGGAGTGCAGAAACAAGTCAGGGAGACAGAGCAGTAAACTTTCAGTAATGAAGGCTATGAAATAATGCATAACCTGGGAAGCTTTTAGTAGCCAGTATTCTTCTCGTACCCAGGGGAGAACAGAAAATGCCTGTAATTTCCCAGACACCTAGGAAGGAAACAGGAAGCTGCACGCCTCCGCATTATTTATACTCAATTTTCTATGGCTACATTCAATTCAGTATAAATGTGGATTTGTCATGGGGGAAGGAGAGCAGTTTTTCTAAGTGTACCTCCTGAGCATCTGCCAGGGATGTTCCCATCTACTCGTTACCTCTGCTTCACTGCACAGCAGAAGGGAGAGAGGGATCTTCTCTCCAATCCACTCTCCCATCCCCCACAAAGTAAAAAAGAAATCATGCACTTCCTGTTCATAAAACAGCCAAATCTGTGGTCCTACAGATATGTAGCTAAGCGATGAGCAAAGCTGGAAGAACGTTGCTGCTAATATAAAAGTCCATCAGTATTAGGCCTCAAAACTGTGTGTGTTTTGTTTTGTTTTGTTTTTTAATTCCCCAGAACTTTGTAGGATAATGAGGGTCTTCAAACTTCCCCATTCAACCGCATTTGAATGAAGACTCTTCCCCACTCTAATGCTACAGGGGACATGCTTCCTCACAATTATGAGAAAAATCAACCTTCACCCAAAGCACAACTTCAAAACAGTCTCGGAAGATAAAGCACATAAACCTGCCCAGAAGAGGACCTTCTGATTGTGGCTGGTGATGCATAGCTTGCAAACTAGATCCTGCACCATAAGTGACTTTGCAACAGTAGTAAACTTTTATAAGGAATCATTAACTATTACATGAAGGAAGCATAGATAGGGTGCCACTGTCAAACTTGACAGATTTGTGCATTTCAAAGGCAAAGGGATCGATGTATTCATCTGCTCGACAGCCTGCACAGCCTTCCATGTGCTTGTTCCCACTTCCTGTCTAATAAATGTACTTGAAAGACATACTCAACACAGGTCTGCTTCACGTGCACCAGCACTTCAACAATGGTTAACCTCAGTTCCTCTGTAATATTTTTCCTTTTGAAAGACTCATCAGCCAAATAACCCCCTGAACCACAAAACCAGCTTGATCTTGATCAGACGGACAGTGGTCACAGCTGCAAGAAAATAAGTATGTGTTTGTTCCTACCGTGCAGCTCCCTCTCTGTTTACAGGTAGACCCAATCCCCCACCCGCAATTCAAATAAAGAGCTCCGTAAGTTACCAGAATTAGCCTCCCAGTCATAAAACAGATCTCTCTGTGATGAACTGCCCAGAATTAATACATCCCTGCAGCAGAAGCCTTTTGCTAGCACTCTTTGAACTATAATGGAACATCTGTTGACAATCTCCCGCAGGGTAACTTCTCCCCTCCCCTGTTTTAATCCTCTCTCCTTCAGAAGTACTTTTGCTCCAAAATTAGACACATCAGTTGCCACAGGATGACTCTCACCAGCATTAGAGTGTTTCCTTTCACATTGGTCTTTCTTGAGAGCTGTAGGAAGAGGGATGAGCAGTCAGCCCTGTTAAGTATTTTTTTTTAATTTGCTGTGATGTCTGAATTCCATAAGCTTTCCATGCTAAATTGCAGGTTCTGCTTGGGACAAGACAAGGCTTATGGGTTCTGGGACATGCCTTTCAGCCAGATTTAGGCACCCATTTGATTCTGACTGAGAAGGGTTTTACCGGTGACAACTGCAAAATTAGCAAAGTTTTCCTTTGTCCTAATCCTGGCTATGCCTTCTGAGCACACAGGCAGATCAAGCCACTAACATGATCATTGCTTCAATTTCTCTGTGAATAAACTTGGGGGCAGGATGAGAATTTTTGCCTACTTTTTAAAAACTATATCAATATTTGTAGGTGGAAGGCAATTGCGTGCAATACTCTTTGTGGCTGGCTAGCAGAAAGGGAACCCATTTTCAAAAAGGGCTGAAAGAAGCACTGGGAAAATGGCTTCCTTTGTTTTACAGAGTCTAACCTGGTGGCCCACACTGAGTGATAGCTGGTCACCTGCATCCTGCCCAGTCTGTTTCTTGGATGCATCAAGTCACTTTCCAGCTCTGCTTCAAGTCAGATCCAAGCCACTCCAACAGGTTTTGATACCCTGACCATAATCTGCCAATGGCTGTTCACACACTCAGGTTCACTCTAAGAAGCAGATTTGGACTCTGGGAGGCAGCTGTTCACTGAAGAGGGGAAACTAACTGATCTCTGCCTGATCGTCAAAGCAGAAGTCACAATTCATGCAACTGAATTAGACGAAGGTCACAGGAGCAGCCTCTGCCACTGCGTCCTGCCTTGATCGGTGCTCACACCTCCACTTGATGACTCCTACTGCTAGCTACTCTCAGCACCACCAGCCTGCTTTTCAAACCAGTCTTAACCAAGCTCTGCTGGGCTCCCTTTACAGCATCCCTGACTCTGTGCCACATCCCAAGGTCCTTTGTATTGACTGAGAAGTAGGCAGCAAATAGAATGTCACAGATCTACCTCCCGCACTATCCCATCTGCTAGACTACGAAGCCTTCACTATCAAATAGGCATTTGTCCTCTCTCCCCACACTCTAAAGGCTGTCTGAACTCAGTGTTGTTCATTCACCTCTTCCCTTCTCTTTCACTAGCTAGAAATTCTAAAGTTAAGTTCTCTCAGAGGAAAATGGAATAAAAAAATTCAAACCACATTAGGAAATTTCACAAGGCCCTTTTTTGCCACTATGGTACTTTATTCTCATAAAACAAACCCAGCAATCTCCCCTTTATGGTGGGCATGGAAGTTTCTGTTGAAAGAACAAGATTTCTTAGTCTGTTTTGAGCCACAGAAGAGGAAACAATTTACCTACACTTGTCAAGTCAGTTGCTCCATATTGGGTCTATGCCAGACAGGGTAGATCTATGGTCAGCCTATATCTGTTCTGTTCTTGTATACGTATAGTCTCCCTAAATGGCACAATCTAAGCACAGCTATACACCCCAGAGCTTTAGCTAGCCAACAGTTTAAACAATATCTAACATAACCCAAAGCTTGCAGTATATTTGGGGAAAAAAAAAACATTTTAAGGCATTAGTAGAGACAACACAGAAAATTTTCTCAATCTGTTCTGCTCCACCAGTTGAGAGCTCAGAAGACAGGATCGTACATCCCATCCCACGAGAGAGGGCTGAAACAAAGGGCTGCACCTAGGAATTCTCTGACCTTGGAGGAAACTCCCTCTTGCAGACAAGCACCACAGCGTCTCTCCTTCTGTAAGCCAGCTGGCAACTGCAAAAGCTGACAGATACACCACAAGCAGGCCCCCCATCAGTGTCTGTCACCTGGGGTGAAAGAACAGAATACACAGCACTGTGTTGTAAAGGCGTAAGTCTAAGCAAGAGAGCATGAGATGACAGCCAACAGTTCAGGTCTCGAGTAGAGCATGGGACTGGGCAGGTCAGTGAGTGACTTATGAAAATAGCTGTTTCCTTCCCTGGAGTTGCCTCCCTTGGGTCAGCCCCACACCTCCTATCTTCCAGTTCTGGTAAATCCAGGTAACAAACAAGTCAAGAAGAAGAGTTTGCCTGCCTAGGGAAGCCAATATCCTTTCCACTTTTTGCTTGTTTTAGTTAACATTAAAGGTCATGCAGCTTTAGTTCAGGCAGGCTGTCAAACAGATCACTGCTGAGGTCATCCGCTCTAGCTATTTCTAGCCTCTTTTCTAGCACTGTTCTTCTCCAGCTCAAAACACAGTGTGGAGATATCTTTACAATCTACACCAGCAGAACAAGGAATTAGCCTTCCCCAGACTTCTTACCCCATATGCCAGCCCTAAGAACAAATGGCAGCCAACGTCTAGCCCCTCCAGCACTGCTGGTTCAGTCTGGACTGCTATCCATGTCAAACTATAGTAAAAAAATCCTCATTCATCTTTTACTGAAACAGAGAAATACCAACAAGCATCTTCACAAGGTATATAAGCTCAAATAAAAATAGGTGACCATGTAAGTGAATCATGGTTCCAAGTGTCCTAGCAAGCTGCCAGCACAGCTACTGGATGTCCCTACTGTAATACTGGCCAGAGTTTCTGATGTTAATACAATATAAATATTTACTACTAATACTAAGCAACAGGTAATTAACTGCTTCTTATTAAATGAGGGTTATGCTTGAGCATTTGATCAGTAAAGTTCTATATAGGAGTCCCTACCTGGCATTTGCCTCAGAATAAGCGTTAAAGAGAAAAACTTAACCCTTTGATGGGACATGAAAACTCTGTTGGCATTGTCCTAACAACAACCGGACATGTTACAACTACATCTACAAAGCAGTTAATTGTAGCAGGTTTGCTAGTAAAGTCTGAATCTGCAGAATTAGTAAATTGGAAAAACAGAACACAGGGCAGTTTAATATGCCTTACATCCTCCATTCACAAGAATCTTAAGCATCTTACTAAAGTAGGGCATGAATTTTTACTTTTAAAGGAACATTAGCCCTTTGTTCCTGATTTCCTTTAATGCTAAGTGTTAATGCAAACACAAGGGGGGGTTTATATCCTAAAATCAAGGCATAAATCCAAAAGGATAAAGAGGCTGAGAGATGAATCTTCTTGAAGTGAGCAATTTTCACCTTCCTAATCTCACTGGCTGTGTGTCAGCACCAAAACAAAAATGGGGCCACATTAAAAAGTGGTATCTTGGCACTGTCAGAGGAAGTGATAAGTATCATAATTGGCCCTCACATGCAGCTTTACACTACCCTGACACTAGACGGGAAGGGAGGATGAAAGAACAGACAGGCACACATGTTACCTCTGTGCTAGCACAGCAATAGTGCTCTCAGAGCAAAGTTTTAACTGTGGCCCAAGTGCTAGGCCACTACTCCAAATTGTACTGCCTTCCCACCTTTAGGTGCATAATACTCAGCCCTACCAGTAAAATTGGGCACAGCAAGTGCCTCTAATCAAATTGTCACTATGACCTCTGGAATGCTCTAAACAGCAGACCTCAATAGGTTCTCCAGACCTCTGTCATCTGCATTACCGTGGAAAACCCCGCTAGCTTCTTCAGATCCCAGGGGTGCAGGAACGAGCCACATTTACCTTCAAGCACCTTGATCTCTGTACCACTGGAAAGCTCATTGGAGCTGAAGCCTCCTAGGTGGAAATCTCATCCAAAGATGGAGAAAACCACTCTGCCTCTCTCAGCAAGTTCTTGCTTCTCTCTAAAAGAAATGAAGCAAGCAGCTGATTAAGTCAAAAGTTCAAGGATGAACTTGCTGAGCCTAAACCTCCACTGTCTACCCTTTGTGACACCTCTTATCACATGGAGAAACTGCTGCTATTCTGATTCAGTAGCACTTTACCTATTGTTGCATGAGTACAAGCAGTGACACAAGACAGTAGAAAACAGGTTCCATGATACACAAACCTAGACAGGCAAACACATTGGCAAAAATGTCCAGGGACTGAATTTCATCTGTCTTTGACACCAATGGCTCCAACCAACTCCAAATCATGCAGGTGTAAAACACAAAGAATTGGCCAGCTCATTTCTGCTCAAAGCCACAGTCACAATGCCAAACCCCTCAATGAAGGGGTTAGTTTGTGTTGGAAAGAGACAACAGGACGCCTGACCTGACCATGAGATCTCTAAACCAAAGGGAGGTTGGAATACCGTGTCCCAGAGTCTTAGTAACATCAGAATAAGTGGAGAATAGTTCCTATGATCTCTGTGTTACCCTGCAGGCTCAGTGGATGGCACCTCCTTCAGGAACAGACTTTTCTTTCACTTGATCTTTCAGGTCAGAGACTTAGGTCTGGTTGAAGCAAAAGGAGAGCACTGACAGTCCCTTAAGCTTAGCCTACTTGAAAAATTGGGGAGAGGGGAGATGGATGGGGGAGTGGGGAGCAACTTTGATGGGGTTACTGACAGTCATGCCTCGTAGCAGAAGGCAGTTCTGCTGAGCAATTCAGTTGTGTTTTCAGCAGATGAATGGTCTGGCAGCAGAACCTCTGCCTCCCCACCTAGCCCTGTTCACATTGTTATCATCTCAGTTGTGCCAGCACAATTTTTTCCTGCAGCAGCACTGTGAAGCACACCACTTTAGGGAAAAAAACAAACAAAACAAAACAATGACGTACTTGTTAGAACCAGCTCGGCTCCCTGATCGGATTTACCACACACCAACAATTACAGCGGCAGAAACTCAGAAGGCAATGTGCTGTGAGACCAGTGCAGGAAAAAGCAGAAGTGCGGGCACATTTTAAGCTCATGTTAACAGCACAGACACATCTCATGAAATCACAGCTTGACAATAGGTTGGGAGAGTGACATATTAAGAGAAGGCCTTAGGCTTTTATAGAAAGAAATAGGAAATCAATATTTAATTACAGGAGAACTGCAATGAAGTTCCAGTACTGAAAACATCTCACTAAGTTAATACAATATCCTTTATCAAAGAAAAACTAATAATAGAGCTACACTGACCTCCACCCTCAGTGTCCACCAATACTTTTCCACTAATAAAGATAGACATTAATATGCTTATGGTCAAGGAAAAAGATTGGAAAAACAGACAAGGAATTAAAATATCCTTTAACTCCATTTCAGTTACCAAATTGCCATGACTCTTCAAACAATTTGTGTGACTATCTCTCGGGTTCCAACCTAATGCAGAACAATAGTTCTTTAGCAGGGTCAGAAAACGGTTTCAAGAGCTGTGGATGGAAAGCAGAAGGAAAGACCCTCACGTTATAAGACAACAAGTAAATAATAACAGAGTCTTGGTGATACTTATTTACTGTTCTGGAGAACACAGAGAATGAAAGATCCTTTCTGTATGAATATTTTATGATGATACCAAATCACAATGTAGCCCATGTGACATCAGCATTAGCCTGAGGGATATGAATGGGAGTGTTGTTTTTTTCCTAATAACAAAACAAACAAACAAACAAACAAACAAAAACCCCATACCTGGGACACAGACACCTCGCAGAGACATCGCTGCTTTCCCCCAGAGGAGTGACGCACATTCCCTGGATGCTGATTTACTGTAGCACAAAGCTGTATGGGGAAACAAATGCTAGGAACAGCGACATGAATCCTCAGCTAAACCTGTGACAGTTAGGACATCTGGCAGCTGTCCGAGGGCAGCTGGGGTTGGACAGAGGATACAATTAAACAGAACCAGAAAGATCTAAGGATCCTCAACAAGGAAGCTCCGATGTCACTCGTTTCTCTCCAGGGAGCAGGTCAGAGCCCTCGGGTGTGGGTGGGGGGAGAGCAAGGGCCAAGGTAGCGGAGGTTAGAGGCACAAGCAAAGCTAGTTCCCACCAGCTGAGCATGGTGAGAAAGGAAAGTGAGGGCAGCTGGGGAAACTGGGAATTAGAGCTGAGGCAATTCAAATGAGCACCTCTTCTTGGAGGCACCATTCATTATCTCCAGTCATTTCAGCAAAAAGTAAGTAAGGTACTGTCCAACTAGCAACTAGGAGAGCATGTGGAGTCCACTGCTGCTCTGACAGAGGGCTTGGGTAGGAGGCAGCAACACTCCTGATTAAACGAGGCAGATGAGATGGATCAGGGAAGCTGTGAGCTAACTCAGACCCTGTCAGCTCAGCTCCAAGGACAGCTGGGATGGGAACAGCAGGTACCCATTCTCAACACCCACATGGAATAAGCTGAAGGTGCTAACCCTCAGGATACAACTGTTTCAGTAACAGAGGCAGCCATTTCACCCCTTTCACTATCTGTCTCAAAGGGACTGAACACCTTGACTGTGCTTAGCCAGAGGTCCTCTCCAGGAGAGGGCAGATACTTAAACCATATCTGCTTCAAGCTTGACCAGTTCAGGATTTAAACAGAAGACCTCACCTCACAAAGTTGACAAATCTATTACCTTCAGCATCAGTAAAGCCAGTACCATACTAGGCGTGGAAATTAACTGTGCTCCACAAGATAAATACTCTATCCAGGTAGGTACAAAGGACAGCTGGCAAACAAGAATGGCAAGACAAGAGATCAGTCCCCAGCATCTCCGAGCCTGCCCATCCAGCCCCTGTGAAAGTGAGTTGTAACAGCAAGAGCTGTCCTGCAGAGCTCTGAACAGCCAGCAGCACCCTCCTGTGACACGCTCCTGCACCTCCCTGGCAGTTACTCTGCTTGAAATCCAAGAGCTGCACTTGTCCCTGCAGCAGCTCTCATGTGGCATGCATAGCCCTGGGCATCCCCCAAATTCTCTGAAGGTGTATCCCCTCTACCTGATGTGGCCAAGCTTCTGTTGGGCACTCCACACTTCTGTCCTGAGTTTGTCTAAACTGTAAGATCATGCTTTGTGGCTGTTCAGCAGACCTAGCACCTGAGAAAGAGGGGACAATCACTTTCAAGGATTACACAGAGGTAGCCTCTGATCCACCACACCACCATTAATCCCTGCAGAAAAATCATGTCCGGATGAGGCCAGAACAACTGAGAAAAAGTAGAGAGCTGGACATATAACATGCCACCACTGGTGCACATTTCATGTTTCCAGCACCAAAGGTAATGCTCAGTTTCTTTATGTGCTGCTGGGTTCAGATCACAATGGTACCCTACCTGACATCATCTGTAACCTCTTCTTCATGCTAGCCCTCTTTGGCAGGAATTTAAGTTTTTCTACAGGTAGAATAGCAGTGTTTTGCCCACAGAGATCATCTTACTCTACAGAGAAGTTGAGAGCATGCTTCCACCTCCACTTAGGAAGCAGATTAGAATCCCTGGTTGTCCAAGTATCCTCTTGCAGCAGGAGGTTTCCAGAAGAATGGTAACATGCTGCTTGGTGCAAAAAATAGAGGCTAGTTATTAGCCCTACTCTCATTTCAACCTTTACCCCCCCAGCATCATCCATTACCTATTCTTCTCCCATCAAATCTTCTCTGATTCTCCCTTTTGCAAAGGTCACCCACTTCTGCAACAACTAAAAAAATTATTGATTTCATTATGGCTGCAGTAGGACCTGTTATATCAGAATACATATAAACGCTTATCTTTTCCCCCACTTACACATATTTTGAAGATATCTTTCCAACTGCCCTCCATCATTCAACATTGGAACAGGAAGGCCTCTTCTTGCTGTTTCGGCAAGCCTATGAGGCAGGAAAGGTGCCTGCAGAGTGCCTTGCACACTGGCTGTCTTGATCAAACCCTTCTAGCGGTACTACAATATTTAATAACAATACATCCTCTGTTGCAGGCAGCAACAGCATTTTTCAATCTGGCTACTCTTCACAGTAAACTCTTCATATATCAATTTCAACACTCAGTTGTCTTCCACAGGTCTGAGCAGCAAAGCTTGCCCATTCTAGCAGTGCCTGCCATGGGCTGTCAAACCATCCAGTGCCAGATTTTGGATGGAAGAGGTGTGACTATAAAGCAGCCCACTTTGCAGTGTTGACTTTGAGTTCTCTTAATTTAATCAATTGCAGACATTTGGTTCAATAGTTCTTCCTCTTGTTGACCTGTGCAGTAAAGCAACTTGACCCCCCTCACACACCAAGATAAAGGCCATGGCTCCACCTTCTGCACCTGATTTTCCATCTCTCTATCACCAGGCAAAACTTTACAGAACTATATCCACCCACGCCTCTCCTAAGGCAAAGGGTGGATTCAGAGACTGCAGGCAAGCCCTATGCATGTTCTCCTCCCACAGCTCTCCCAGAGCACAGCATGGAGTCACAGCTTGCCAGCCCTGTGTATTCTGCTTTACTTCTCCTCCAGTGCTGCTTGTTCAGCAGTGTTTCCTGGTGTCATTTTCCTGAACAGAGATCCTCAGCTATAACGAACATTATAGTGCTTCCCACCAGGGGCTGCTTCTGCTAGACCACTGGGTCAGCAATAGGTTGTCCTGTGCAGAATCAAGAGTTCAGACCATGCGAGGAGCAGAACACACCACCACTTGCTGACTTTATGCTGTAGTTGCTCCAACTCCTTCCTCACACACTCATCATTTTGTCACAATAGTGTTTCACTACTTAAAGAAAGTGAGGAAAGTTATGTTTTCTTCCAGTGTCTCTCTTGCACCAGCCCTGAATCTACAAAGTTCTTAGCACTGACATCTCATTTATTTCTTGTGGATTGTTGGGATACAAATGAGATGCACAGTCTCCATACTGCTGGTGAAGCACTCGCTGTTGCTAGTTATGGCATTCACCCTCCAAATCCTCTGTCCTCCTTGGCAAGACCTCCAAGCTGCTCTAAGTGCTGTTCTGCAATCACTGAGCATCCTCTGTAACAGCAAACAGGAAAGGCAGGAGGTGTTAAGGTCCCTGCCTAGCTCTTCAGTTGCTGGGACAGAAGGGATAAGAATAGGATCAAGGAATACTCAGTGAGATGGTTTCAAGGTTCAGTTCCATACCTATCCTTGACAGAGTCTCCTCTGCCACTATGCTGTATGCCCAGCAGACCACAGAAACCCTGTCTTCCTGGACCACTACATTCAGACAGAAAAACAGGCAAGATGCACATTAAGAACTGAAATATTTGAACTAACCACCCTCAAAGGCAACTTGGCCAGCTAACTAAATATTGTGCATCACAAGGGTTTCAGCAAAGGACTCCATGTGAGGATGCCTGACTTTAGACCAAATTTAGTCATGGCCCTCCAGGAAACCACTTTGTTTTCCACTGTCCATTTTCTCTCCTGGGAAGCAAAGGTGCTTCTCAGGTTTACAGAGTACTAAAGAAAAGACAAAGGAAGAAATTAAAAATCCAAAAGCCCTTTCTGCCTTGTATCCAACACTCTGTGCTCACTTGTTTAGCATGGAGATGGTGCTACATTGTGCCAGGCTACACTCACAGCCTGTTGTTTCTTCAACAAGACTTCAGCAACCTAGACAAGAAGTGATCTGTGTAAGAGGCTCCTATAACCATCAGCACTTCATCTGCAGTGCCTTTATCTTCACTATCTTCCAGCCTATTGATCTGTTCCTGCTGAAGCTCTTTCTCCTGCTTTAGTCAATACACAACTGAGCAATTCAGTGATCTGAATGGATGGTCAAAACCAGATTTTGTATGGGAATATCTTAGTCCAGGAAAGGACACAATAGCCTGGTTCAACTTCGGAAGCTGGAAATACAAGGAGACCTGGAGAACAAACCTTAATTCTAAAGAATACTGATGGGATTCTTCTGCCCTCCTCCCATAGAGGGCACAGATACAAGAAAGAACTCTTGGGGTTCTAGAAGATATAAGGGAACTCCACAAATAAATAAGTCTGCATATGTGAACTAGTTCTTTCCCCAAGAATTTACAGATCTGGCGTCCTGACACTTCATAAAACTTGGAACTAATGACTGGAGAACGTTGCACAAGAGCTATGATGATTATGCTAAACTGTTACAAAGATTAGGGTAAGATCCAAATCTGAGGCTTGGTCTCCAGTGTGCAAATGTGTTGGTAGGGAACAGGGAAGCGGCAAAGAACACATACTTTCAGATGGGGAAGGAGAAAGGATTATCAGCACAGAGGTCTTGCCCAGTGCTGTAGCGAGTTGCGTCCACCCACACAGGAAGGTGGGGCTTTCAGCGTATGATGAAACAAAAATACGCACAATACCAAGCGCGACGGGCACACGGTGCAACTAGAGGCCGGGCGGTCAGCCTGCAAACCCGCTGCAGGCCCGGGGCAGCGGGCGTTACCGGGGGCTGAGGAGGAAGGGGCCCATCATCGGTAAAACCCCGCCGCAGCCTGGGGCGCTCGCCTCGGGGTACCGACATCCCGCCTTCCCTGCTCGAACGGCACCGCTGGCCTGCCGTGCAGCCGAACCCCCCCGGCCCCCCCGCCGCCACACCGGGCCGCGAGCGGGGCCCGCCGGGACACCGAGCGCGCCTACAACCCCCAGGGTGCCTTGCGCGGCGGGGCCGTCTCCTAGGAGACGCGGCCCTCTGGGGAAGCGGGGTGTGTGTCCCGTGGTGCCCCGCGCGGCGGGCATGGAGGGGCGCGTGGCGGAGCGGCTCCGCGGCGCCCTGGGCCCCTTCGGCTTCGAGGTGCACGCCTTCAAGGTACTGACGTCACCGCCGTGACGTTGCTCCGCCGTGACGGCCATCGGGAGTAGCCGTCGCTATTTCCCGCGGGGCCGGGGAGGGGGGAGAGGCGGGCTCCGGGGCGGCCGCCCCCCTCGGCTGCTGGCGAGGGAGCAGGGGGGCGGGCGGGAGAGGGCTGCCGCCGCCGGCCCTGCCGCCCGGTAACGGAGGGGAAGGTCCTTGCCGTGCCCGGGCACCGGCAGAACCAGGGGTTTGCTCAGGGCTTTGATTTTGGTCCCACTTTGATACGATCAGGAGAGTCAAGTATAAGATATATCTGGACCAGTAGAGAGTCAAGTTCTCTAAGCAAGCTTAACCTTTATATATAGAAACGCGTATATATTAAAGTGCAGGCTACCTCATCCGTTTGGAAGTGGTCTGCTGAACACTCGGTGGACAAGAGTCTCTCCCACTGAGTATACGCTCAGTTTCCACCAAAAGTTGGGGGGTTCTTTGCCCACCCCAGGGGCAATCTGCAGTAAATCAATCTGCAATAAATCAATCCTTAATATCAAATATAAATCTACAATCAAATACAAATCAATCTACAATAAACACGACCTTCCCTACCTTGGGGTATGTTGTATTTGTCACCTGAAATATTTGTATTTCCTGCTATATACTTGATCAGACAGAAACTAAAAGGGAATGAGATGGTGAGAAGTGAAATTTCCAGAATTTGGAGAAGAATTTAACGCTGCTTTCCCAAAACACAGCAGCAGAATTAAGGGCAGAACCCAGATCAAAAAGACTATAGCTACTATAGTGCTGTATCTCTTTACAGATTAAATTCTCATACAGCTGCCGTGGTACACTGACTGATGTAAACTGGAAAATCAGCAAACCTTAGATTCACATCTCTCCAATTACTTCTAACACCTCAAGTCAGTGTCTTAAACAAGAGCCACAAAACTGATTAAACTTCAGGATGGATATAAGAATGCCATCTATCTAGTGAACTTAGTTGTCATTCTGTATTTCCATATGGGGAGGTCTGGCTGCCATTGTCACCTGTAAAATCACTTTCAGACTCATTTCACTGATATTTAGAGGTGACCAGTATATTGTATTTTCAGACTAAATATTAGAGCTACATTACTTGACATCTTTCTGAATTTTAGACCTGGTCTTTATGGCATTCCTGGAGAGGGGGATTGTCATACACTATAAAAAGACTGATGTTATTGTGTAGTACGTTAGTGAAGTTCAGGGGGATTCAGCCATTTCCTCCCTTCTGCTTGGCTATTGCTGGTCAGAGCTGTATCTCCCCACTCCTGTCTTCCTGCTGCCCTGGCTTGATCCCTTATTTCTGGACTGCATTTCAACACATCCAGCCCTGGAAACAAATACCAAAATGTGGCAGTGTCACAATCCACACACTACAGCTGGTGGTGCTGGGGGATTTTTAGAACTGCTTGGAGCTTCACATCCTTCATTTCCACACATAAATATTTCCTGCTGAAGAAATAAACCAGACAACTTGTCACATGAGCAAAACAGTTTCTCTCCTGACTAAGATGAAGGAAAAAAAAACCTGTAAAAACTTTATCTAAACCAAAACATCTGATTTGCATTGGCAAGAATGGTAGCTCCTACTTCCTTCTACTGAGCAGAGTTGGATAAAGGGCAGTCTTAAGCTGAATGCAGTGAGTGATTCTTATCTCTCACAGCTCACAGTACAGCTTCCAGAAACTGTAAATCTCAGTATGCAAAACAACTTGGTTTGAATGGAAGGCACTAGGCAGGCTGCAATTCTGGGTTGCAAATTAAGGTGGCTACAGCTTCTTTCCACTTCTTTAAATTCCTGCATGCCCACTAGCAAAACAGTGGTGTCCCTGTTTTAATGGAGATTTGTTTTTCTTTGCTAAAGGTTGGATGGTACAATGCTATTCTCCAGCCAGCCTTTCATCTCCCCTACCCAGATGACACACTGGCCTTTGTTGTCCTCAGCACACCTTCAATGTTTGACAAAGCCCTTAAACCTTTTGTGAACAAGGAACGGTTCAAAATAATCAGGGATCCTGTGGATCAGTGTGTTTCTCATCATTTATTACGTGTGAAGGAGGTAAGAACCTGAAATACCGATTCCTTTTACTATTGTGGCATATAACCAGATGGGTTGAGCAGTAAACAAAGCCTTCCAGGTTCCTGCCCTTGCTCTTCAGAAGTGTAAAGCTTTATTCATGACGGTAAGAGCATCAACAGGCTGTTGACCTGCTTTACCTGCATATTCTGTCTCTTTGCCATTACAGCCTGTAGCTATGTAGAGTGCTTTAACTCATAGTCTGAAAACCCAAGGCCACAAGCCTTCTGATAGATTTTGGTGGCAGGATGTGGAAATCTGCAGGCTTCACGTGTGCATCCAGCACTTCTGTGGTGGCAAATCTTCCATGAGCCTGGGCTGTTGTTTTTTAATTTTCTCAGAAATTCCCTGACCAGAAGGTGGATGTCATCTTTGATTATGAGATTCTGCCTAGCCGAAAGCCCAAGTTCTTGGCACAGACAGCTGCCCATGTTGCTGGGGCTGCATATTACTACCAGAGGAAGGATGTGAAGCTTGATCCTTGGGGGAAAAAGGTGAGGCAAAAACACAGTCTGGGAAGAACCACTAAAGTGCAATCACTGAATCATACAACCGTTACTTACTAGTTCTTCCTGCAAGAAAATACGAAGTCCAGATCACATATTGATGCAGAAAGTGTTTCAGATGGGAATTGGGAGCTTCCAAGATTCTTTGGGGTGATAGGAAGATGCATACATGGGGGAAAATATATTGATCTATTAAACCGATTTAGAATAAATTTCTGTGTGACAGAAGACCTGTTGCTTGGAGCATTATAAATAGAAAAAAAAATGCATTGCACTGCGGTTAATTTATGTGTTAGATTTTCAAAAAGGGACCTCTCCCCACATTACAGGGTGGTGTCTGTGGGCACAAGAAAATGGGAATGAAATGCAATGCTTTGAGCCACATGCTCAGGAAGGAGCTTTCCTTTCTTCACTGTATAGCACTCCAGCAGAGGGCTGGGAGTGTGAGAAGTTGCATCAAAGCTTGATGCTTTGAACTCTAACCATCAGTAGAGTAAAATGAGACATCCTAGATCCTTTTTTTTATTTCCAGAAGATCTATGGCGTATGTATCCATCCCAAGTATGGCGGTTGGTTTGCAATCCGGGGTCTCCTCCTGTTCCCAGATATTCAGGTACTGTTCCTGGAACAGACTGCCCCTGTTGACTGTGTGAGCACAGAGGAGAAAAGAATTGAGTTGCTGGAGCAATTCAATTTCCACTGGCAGGACGGCCGTTACAGGGACATAATTGAAGTGAAGGAAAGGTATTCTGAGGAGCAAAAAGCCTACTTTGCCACTCCTCCAGCGGAGAGATTCAGACTGCTAGGGCTGACACAAGCCCAGAGAAGCACATTTCACTGAGTAACATGGCTGTGTGAAGGGCCAGAGGGCAAGCAAAGTGTAACTCATCAGCACCACCTTTTCCATGTCACTGAAGGAGGACGGCATGCTGATACAGAGGTGGCAAATCCAAGCAGCGTGTGCAGCATCTCAATCCAAACATCAGCTCCTCAGTAAGAGGGAGCACTGCATCATGGCACTCCTGGTCTGGAGGAAGCGGGGAGCCGCCTGTTCTGTGCTGTTGCTGATTTGGTTTGTCTTTTGGGGAGTCTGGCAAGATGCCGATTTGCCTTTGGTTGGGAAGAGGTCAGATACCCTGGCAACTGGAAAACCTGTGCTGCTCGTTAGAGAAGTAATTTTTTGTTCTCAAGAATTTCCGTTCCAAATGTTTTGGGTTCATTCTCTGTAAGAGTAAAAAAAGGTTAATTTTCAGTCATTGTACTGTGAAATATTTTTTTTTCATATAAACTCAGGGCAGATACTTCTTTAGATGTATCCAGCATTTTATTACCCTGTGTCATAACTCTCCCTAGGGAATAAGTGTTCAGTCTTTTCAGTCTTTCCTTCCTCAGAAAGAAAATTTGCCCTGTATTCCTTCACTTGCAGTGAAGCTGGCTTAACTTAATTAATAAATCTTGTAATGTCTCCTTTCCTTAACATCTGAAAGAAAATTCTCCAGAGATTGTTTCACTGTGTAGTGTTGTCCTCTACATGGAGCAGGAGCCAAGAAAAGAGAGCCAACAGCAGCCATCTCCTTCAGGGTAGTTACAAAAGGGAAAGGGACAGTACAGAGGTCACAGCTCAAGTTTGCTGTTTCCTCTTCACCCAGGGTCAGCTTCTCAAAACAAGGTGACGTCTTTAGGTCAATTTTAAGCATTTATCCATTGTATAGAGCAGCTGACTAAAATCTTCAGAAAGATGCTGCATAAATCACTGTGAGTGGAGTATTTACTCATATTAAAGATAACTGACTGAAAAAGACAATTCTTACGACCTTTTTCTAAGGTAGGTGAGGTTTGTATTTAAAATATTTTTCAGTGCTGTGCCCGCACACGCCACACACACCACAGTTTTACTACCATAGTTTTCTATTGTACTTTCTCTATGGAGGAGATTGTAAGCCTGCATGCACGTAAAAAACATCGCGTGAAGCCTTGTCACACACACAGACAGACAAAAAAAAGAGATATTGACATTCATGTTACTTATATTGCCAGTTTAGACAGAAACAGAACATTCTTTTACATTACTTTGTCCCGTTAGATTAGTTCAGAGGGTATAGTGGCACTGGGCATCAGGAATTAATTTATCTTAGAGCACTTTGAGGCTCAGATCTCATTAAAATAATACATTATATTAAGATAATAGTTTGTAGGAGTTTTGTTACTTGACTGCAGTGCAATGCTGCAACTCACTAAGCACTTTTTCCCTTTCCACGATATCAACATGATGATGCAAAACTACTCACTTTGCAGAACTGAGCCCTGTTTATTCTATGTTGTGATTCTTCATACCTTTTGAAGACTCAAACACTAAGGTTGCCTTCACAATAAGTCACTGCTTGATACAGTTTTTCATTGTCTATATACTAAGCATAATCAAAATTTAGCATAACAAATTTGTTTTCCTGTAAACAGAGTAGTGAGCATGTGATCACTGGGTTTGTTCAGTGTATTTGCTGTTACAAAAGAGTCTTTGTTGGTTTCCAATGCTTTGTTCATCACATCTGACTAAGGCAGATACCTGACATACTGTGTGGTAGCAGTTTTGTGATTTTTAATTTAAGCAAAATAATTACATTTGTTTAAATTCTCTTCTTTTGTTATAGAATTACTTCTGGTTGAAATGTTGGTTGACCTTCTGGAACTTTCCAGCTGAACTGTAATTTAACAGGGACTTGAGTTAATTGTTCATATTAGTAACGTAAAAAATACTGATTCTCTTGGAAGGATAAATACAGAATGGAATCAGATTTCACTTTTTACATTACAATTTAAAGTAAAATATTTTGCTATTTTGGGGTTGATTTCTTACAAATATTTAATATTTTTGTTTAGTTCATTTATTGAACAAATTACCATAGACATTTCATTTCAATTTTTGTAATTTATTTCTCTTCACATGGTATTTTGGTTAATAAAATATACAGTGTTGTAAGTAACCCCCAGTACTGAATATTTTTATTTAAACAATGCAATGATTAACTTGTGGAGAGCTAAAGATGTCAAAGTGAGAATTGATCACTGTGTTTATAACATACTGAAAATAGTGAGCTACCTAAGACACACAAAATCCAGTATCAGAAAACAAAAGAAAAAATTAGTTATCTTAGTAGAAGTTATTAAACTATTATGGTGGGCCCATCTGGAATATAAAAAAAATAAAACATACAGCACATTATAAATAAGCCTAATAAACATTTATCTGTCCCAGGTCATTTCAGCAAGATCATTTAACAGGAAGTACATGACAATGCACTTTCATTTTTAACTCTGTTCTTAGAGTAACAAAAGTTCAAGGTGCCCAGTGATATGTAACTAATATTTGAACGATTTTTCCTCAGCAAGTTAAAAGTAATACCTGCAAGTACTGGAATTCTTATTTGTTAAAACATATGAGTTAATACCGAGTCATAGTAAGGGCAAATCTGTGTTCTTTGTGCTTCTGGCAATACAGCTATGTCAGGCAGAACGGAGTACAAATATTTAATAACGTATCTATTCCTACTACAGTAATTTCAGAGTGAATTGGATTGGTTCTTATTGGCTTTCTCTTAGCCAAGTCACTGAGATCCACAGCTGCAGCTAGTAATTTTATTTTCTTGCTGGTTGGACTATAATGGTCTTTGTCTTATAAAACTGAAGTTTGAAAACCTGTTTGACTTATCTCATCTCTTGGGACAAGACTAGACATGGTGAGGAACAGATCCTGCGGCATTGTGAAGACATTCTTATTTTCGGCACTTGCAAATGTCAAAAAAGTAATTGCAAATATTTGGATAGATTTACTAGTTCAAGTATCACATTATGCATTTTTAGACAGGTAAGTTTTTCTCTAAACCCTAATCCTTAAACATTTATTAAACTATCTTTTTTCTTCAATATAACCACAAGGGTAAGTATTCAAGAGCTGAACAGAAATAAAAATATTAAAAGCTACTTGAATTTTAATTCAGTTTTAGCAACAAAATATTTGGTATTTCAAGCTAATTAAAGATTCTATTTTTAGAAAATTAATCTGGAGAATTAACGAATCTGTAGTGTTTTCATGCACATAACATATATTATTCATCCTCTCCTTCAGTTAAAATTTCCTTTTTTTTGACTGTATTAACCTTAAAATAACTGAGATTTTTATTAAGATTAAAGATGTGACAGAAAATACCAATTAAATGCAAAATACAATCTAACCTGGTGACAAGCAGCCATCAGGATTATTGCTCAGAAAGGGAAAAAACACTTGAGAAAACACAGTTGTGGGTTTGGTTATTTTTTTTTGTACCAGTTAAATCAGTTACATCTCAGTGGTGCAAGAATAAGCACTAAAGTTTCTTCAGGGTATGAAGTAGATATACTGCTTTATTTCCTTTCTCCTGTAAAAAGAATGACTTGTAACAACAATCCTGTTCTCCTCTAAGAGATGCAAGACTAAAGATGGGTCAGTGCTGGTGTGTCAGACAAAAAGAGCCAACCTTATGAGAGCAGTGCACTCTTCTGGTTTTGCTGGGGTTTTTTAAGCCTGGTTTTTGGTTTTGGTTTTTTTTAGGGCAAGATTGCCCTCCGCTGGGTCAGAAGCATGATTTTACTCATACAGTATACATGGTCTTTTATTAATTTGTGACCAAAATAATTGGTGGTGTAACTACTATTTAACAGGGGTTAAATTACTAAAAATGTACAGGGACTTGAATTTAAGTAGGAACAAAAAAAAAAAATCTGAGTAAAGATTTCCATATTTCTAAAAACAAGAAGTGGAAGCTACTGATCAGTGCCACTGGGGTTATCAGCACTCTTTGTTCAGCCCGGTGCAAAAAGTACATTTAAAAAGTTAGCTTTGAATACTGATTTAAGCAGCAACAGTTCCAAAGTTCTTCCTCCAAGATGAAGTGGGTTTTGCCATTTACTGCGGTGAAGAGCCAGTTGTATCTCTGCAGCCTTGACTTTCACAAATTCACGTACCAAATGGACAAATGTATTCTTCATGAGACTTTTTTGCTGTTAGGTTGGCTTCCTGTCATATCACATATCCTGTGACAGATCATCCATCACATTTGCTTCTGAAAGCGAACAGAGCACTTCCCTTCTAGGTTTTCAAGGAGGAAACAGAAAGAACTAAAGAACACAAATGTGCTTTTCTTTTCTCTCTGCAACTGAAAAAAACAGATGTTCACATTCCTTAGAAAAAAACAGTACTTTAGATGAAAAAATGGGGTGGCATATTTTTTTTCTAATAACTGAAATACAATAATGGAAAATGTGGTGGGAAACAAAAAAATATTTTGTCATAGAATGAGCAGTAAGATATTTTAGTGGAATGTTTAAAATCTCTCCAATAATATACAACAATCTGCAAAATGTAATTATATACATATAAAAGTATTCGAAATAGCTCCTTCCTGGAAAAAATAAATTACATAACTATCATTCATTAATATTACATCTATAATATATTTCTTATGTTATTTTTGTTGATGTTTGTACATAATTCAGTGAGCAAACAATTTTATTTTTAATAACAGCATATGTTTTATTTTCCCAAAACACTTCCTAAAGGACATTTTGAAAGAGAATTTGATTTTTTTCTGTCTTCAGTGTTTCTGGAAATCAAACACCTTTACACTAAGTTGCTCTGTTTTGTTTTTTCTCTCATGTAAAATAAAGCATGGGATAGAATAATTCCTGTAAGTAAATTAAATACAGGAATGGGTGTGGGGGGATTTTCTGTGTTGAAAAATACCCTACAGAATCTGAAATTTATGCAAAATCATTAGTTTTTCTATGAATGCATAAAGCCTCTTACTAATTTTAAAGGAATTATCTAGTTTTAGGTTTTAATTTCATACCATAACCCTTTTCCCAGTATTGTTCTGATCAGTCTTCCTGAAACATTCATTGTTGCTTCAGTCTTTTTTTAACAGTCTCTTCTTCCAAACTATAAAAACCTACAGCAATAAAAAAGAAATTCACCTTATTTTTGCGAAAAATTAATGTGATGAAATACATTAATTTTAAATTACATTAAATTTTATTAAGTGTAGATTAAAGACTTTTTTCTCTCCTGACAAAGGATATTAATCTCATTTGTCAGTGCAGATACGTAAAAAATATGTTGCTGCAGAATATGGAACATAAACCTATTGGGCCCACAGTTTCAGAGGACAGTTCAACCTTAATGACCACATATATTCGTGTATCTATCATCAAATGGTATCTTGCACAGGAACAACCTAGATTCAGACACGTTTCCCATAATATGTACAAAGTTTCAGGTGAAACAGCCAAGTTTCACATTAAAGTCCAAAGCTATCATCACTAGGTGTGGTGAGAAGAGCTTACCGCAGGCACATCTCCTGCTCGGGAACACTGCAAACATCTCACAGCGTGATGGCAGCCTGTTCCTCTGCAGTTGTCTAAGTGTGTGCAGCACAGATCAGTGGACGATGCAGAGTCGTCTGATTTGCAGAGGCTTTGGCCTATAAATCCATTCTGTAAAATCATACTCCTATATTCTGTGAGGTGCTTAAGTTACACCAGTGTTACAGGTGAAGACGCTGACTGGTGACCCAATACAAACACAGACATGTGGACAGCCAAAGTAAAGTCAGCTCTGACTACATTAAAGGCAAATTCATGTTTTTTCTCTTCTAGTATTAAAAGTAGAAGCCAATATATTAATGATCAAAAAGATACCTGCTGTTTCTTTTATTTCCTAGTTCAGTGTTCTTTTTGTATGTACCATTAATTTGTATCAAAAAAAAGGCAGTGACAGCTTTAGCACACTTTCTGAATTGATGTCCAAGTGTGCTGCGTTCTCACTAGTACATGCTGCACAGAGCTAACTACCCTGTGGCTTCGTGCCACTCCCCTGCGTTTATTTCACCCTTTGCAAAGTAGAACCTTGACATTTCTGTTTTAAGTCTTCTATGCTTTATCTGTCTAGCAAGATATTTCAGAATATATATTTACACAGACTGTCATTTAATACTGAACATCAGACCCACTGAAAATTTCAGAGGATATACATCATATTTTTCAACCTATTAATATGATAAACACCATTATTTTAACATAATCTTTACTTGACTGTTGCTTTGATTACTAAAAAAAACAGACATGGGGCTTTTGCAAACATACTTTCCTAACCAAAGTGCATCATTTTGCAATACCTGCAAGATGTAAACTGCTTGCTTTTGGTCTTTGAACTGTATTGATTTGTTGGACTACCCAATAACCTATTTGTCAAAGGCCTGATAAAAAGGCTGGAGCACTTGTTAAGAAAATAGTACTTTTTAAACTTAGTAACTTCTTAGCATATTTTTCAAAACCTGTGAGAAACTTGTTTTGTAACAAAATGCTAATTCTTTAAACATTACTAAGTATTTTTTTCTTATAAATATCTAAAAATAAATATACAAATGTTAATTTTGAAATAGCATACTCCTAAAAAACGTATAAAATCTACTAGAAGTTAGGTTATGTATGTCAAATATTGAAAGCCACATTCTATGTATTCTATGATAAACACCTAATATATAGAATTTAAGTCCGATGCACTATTTTGTATTACACATACCAAAAAAATCCTCTTGGTCTTATACAAATGCTATTATCTGTAAACTTAATTACAGATACCTATCACAAAAATAATGGAGTAGATATTAATTTTAGATAGTACATGAAGAACACAATGCATATTTATTGTGTTTGCGTGGCAGGGTTATGGTACCGGGGGAGCTACAGGGGCAGCTTCTGTGAGGAGCTGCTGGAAGCTTCCCCCATGTCTGATGGAGCCAACACCAGCCGGCTCCGAGACAGACCCGCTGCTGGCCAAGGCCGAGCCCATCAGCGATGGCGGTAGCGCCTCTGGGGTGATGTATTAAAGAAGGGGGAGAAGTTGCTGCATGACAGCAACTGCAGCTGGAGAGAGGAGTGAGAATGTGAGAGCAACAGCTCTGCAGACAGCAAGGTCAGTGAAGGAGGAGGGCGAGATTCCCCTGCAGCCCGTGGTGAAGCCCATGGTGGGGCAGGCTGTGCCCGGCAGCCCGGGGAGGTCCGTGGTGGAGCAGATCTCCACCGGCAGCCCAGGGAGGACCCCACCCCAGAGCGTGGATGCTCAAAGGAGGCTGTGACCCCGTGGGAAGCCTGTGCAGGACCTGTGGGCCCACGGAGAGAGGAGCCCACGCGGGAGCAGGTTTGCTGGCAGGACTTGTGACCCCGTGGGGGACCCTTGCTGGAGCAGTCTGTTCCTGGAGGACTGCACCCCGTGGGAGGGATCCACACCCGAGCAATTTGTGAAGAACTGCAGCCTCTGAGAAGGACCCACATTGGAGAAGTTTGTGGAGGACTGTCTCCTGTGGGAGGGACCCCATGCTGGAGCAGGGTAAGAGTGCTGCTGAGGCAGGAGGAGGTAGAGAACTCAGGAGTAAAGTTAAGCCTGGGCATAAAGGATAGGTAGGGGGAAGGTGTCTTAAGGTTTAGGTTTTATTTCTCACTATCCTACTCTGATTTTATTGGTAATAAATTAAGTGAATTTCCCCAAGTCGATTTGGTTTTGCCCATGATGGTAACTGTTAAGTGATCTCCCTGTCCTTATCCTGACACACAAGTCTCTTGATATATTTTGTCTCCCCTCCCCAGTTGAGGACAGGAGTGACAGAGTGGCTTTGGTGGGCACCCAACATCCAGCCAGGGCTAGCCCACCACAGTATAGATTAATTTCTTTACACTTTTTCTCATTCTTCAGTAAGATCAGACAAATCAGTACCTAAAGCCATTGTCTGTAAAACTGCAGCAGACAGGACCTTTGCTATTGATTTTGAGGGCAAGATCACACCACCTGAGAGGTGATGCCAGGGCTACTTCACCACAACTGCTAAAGTTCTGTTTCAAAGACTGACAGTAGTTTGCTTTTGTTAGATACTGTTGCATACAATTTTGAAATAATATTTAATTATGTACCATTTTAAGTTTTATAGATCTTGCCAAAGAGATAAAATCCTATCTATATTTATATAATTACATCTACTATAGCTGCTTAACAGCGTAGGCACATGGTACTGTGTAGTTCAGCCCTCAAATCAATACAAATATATTAAAATACAGCCAATTTCATTATCATGTTGGCAGTAGATGACTGCTAGCTTGTTTATTGGAACTCTGATTTTGAGAGGAATGCAGTATCATAAATTTCTGTAAAAATCTGATAAAGATACATACAGGTATTTAAACTGATCCAGATAATTTTTTCAGAGATTATTAAGACTGAGACTTTGTATGCTTGTAAAATTTCTTTTGCAAAGCAGCAAGCCAGATATATAAACCCCCAGTAATTGTAGCAATCAGCTACAAATAACGAGAAATAGAAGAGACACAGAAAGATGTATTTCAGTTTCCCTTTCTTTGACCCAAGATACTCTAAAGAAATTAATGAATACAAGGTTATTTTTATATTACTATAAAAAACTAAGAAAAAAGTTTTTTCTAGATTGCACACAAACTAGAAAAAAAGATGTGCAATCACTCACATGCTAAAAAAAAAAAAAAAGCAAACATCACATTCAAGATTCTGACCTTTCCAAATAACATCTGCTGTATGCATCTTCAAGGAAAATCCTGCTAAGCAATACATGATACTACAACAGCTATCAGGCTTGTCACCGGAACTCAGAACTGCTGATGTGTTTTTTACCTCACTGGGAAATATGGCATCCATTGATCCTGACAGCAAAACCAGTTCATAACTGTAGTGAAAATACAATATGCATCTTGGTACATGAAAAAACATTTCTCAGTAAATGGGGATTATGGTTATTTGAATGTCATAAAAATTACACCAGTCTAAGATGTCACAATAGTAGGAGTGAGGTGTAAGTCCCAGAACACTTAATGGAAATTCCATGCTATATCTGAATCAGTAATAAGTTTAAGCAAATAAAGAAACCCAGACTCTTCTTGAAGAGGTTTTGTGTGTTATACTCTCAGAAACATTAAAATGACAGTGTGACAAGCATTCCCACGAGTGCTCGTATAGCTGAAGAATAAAAAAAAAGTGTTTAATTGCATTAATTCCCACAGTCAACCATTTGGTGCAAACATATAATAACAGTTCCTAACCCACAGGTATTTTGTTTCTTGGCTGTTTTGAATTTCCACATTGTCATCGTTCACCGGTGACTATGATGTTTAAATACATACTGCTAATAGTGTCTCAGCATTACCAACCCCCAAATAGATAGCAGCAGGCCAATTATAACCAAATTTTTTTTCGCAGTCACAGATTTTTTTTCTGAATTTGTAACTCCTTAAGTAGCGATCAAGATTAACCACTTTTCAAAATAGGAAAACTAACACATGAACACAACTATTATTGTTGGGACATTTAAAAGGTGGGAGGTATTTTAAAAAGTCGTTGGACAACATTAGGTATCACTAAAAGCAGAAGCGAACAGATCTGTGTTAGCAGAGAGGGTCAACGTCAACAGCTAATAAAATCTTACTGTCAGAACTGGAGTTTCCACATGACCAGTTAGCAAAGGAAATAAGGTATCAGCCGAAACACGTCACATCGGAGGAGCGAGCTAAATAAAGGAAGACAATCGGTATTTTGCCGGGTCACTCCCATCCCCGGCGCTCCCCTCAGGGCCACCCTGGCCCGCGCCCCCAGCAGCAGCCGAGGGACGACGCCGCGCGCAGGGAGGCGGGGCGCCGCCCGCGCGCCCCCAGCCGCAACCAATCCCCGGGCTCCGCGCGCGGCCGTTGGAAAAGCGCGGGCGGCGCGGTGCCCCCGCTGAGGGGAGGGCGAGGCCAGCCCCGCGCCCCGCGGGGGTCAGTCCCGGCTTCCCCCCCGAGCTGGGGGCTCCGCCGCCGCCGGACCTCTTCTTTCTCCAACAGCCTGAGATGGGCACAGGAACGCTGTCTCCACTTTCTGGGAGGAGCTCCAAGCCCAGAACGTGAGAGAACCCCTCTGACCCCTAGAAGGGGCTGGCAAGACAGCACCTAGTAAGTCTGTACCTTTTAAATGCATTTTTTTTTTTTTTTTTTTAAACATTCGAATAGTGAACACATTTGAAGGATTTGAGAATGGTTTATAGCATGGTACGGGGCTGAATTTGGTCATAAATGTAAAATCCCCATTCCACAGGACTTGACCACATTAATACCATACACTCCAAAGAACTGCTGTAATCCATTACATCACATTTCAAGGCCAATATAGCTAAATAGAACTAAGCTAAGTTTTACATTAGATTAGCCCTGACTATTCCTTTCACTCACTCAGAAAGGAAGTTTGATAGACAGGTAACTTTGTGCTCAGTCATTGATTAGTATTCATTCACTTACCTTGAACCCTATGCTATATGTATATATCCAAATGCTCCTCTTGCTCCTGTTACTTCTCAATGACACCGTAGGATGTTGGCCTCTTATCTTTAGAAGAATTTATATTTTAAATATCAAGCAGAAGTGGCCCAACTAAACATCACTAATGTATCTTCAGGAAGACATGTGGCACTTAAGACCCAGGGGATTAGCTATTTCAGCATTTATTGCAGTATTTGGTAGTAAGGCTTCTGCAATAAATCTATTTTTTCTAACTGCACAAGAAAAGTTTACTACTCAAGGCATGCAACTTTCCCTTCTCACTCATGTAAGTAGCCCTGGGCCTCAACTTTGCTATTTTTCACTTTAATCAGGACGGAACTTGCTTACTACTTGAGGACCTGAAGTTAGACACAAGGTCTTGGCCTTTAAGAGTTTAATCTTTACAGGTACATAAAGATCATGGGGTTCTAACTCACTTATATTGCTAGACAATAGTTCCTCAACACAAATTCTCTCAAGTTCAGAATGTTATTACAAGCCACTTTTAACCATGAAGCTATGCAGCAGACACAGCTTTAGTGTAACTTAAGGCCACAGTCATGTGCTTTGAGTTTCAGAATATGCACATAATCATTTGTAATAGGAATATTAAAGACAAGGCTGAGCACACCCAAGTACCAAATTTTAGATCACCACCCTTCTTTTGATCTTAATCATATGACTACAAGCTAATGAAAAACTGGCATATTCTCACTCCCATGTAGTGGGAGAAACTAGGGATGAGTGTCATGAGTGTTGTATCTTTAAGGAAGTTCCCTTTCCAGAAAGCCCAGTCTTCCACTACTGTGTAGACAGTGTTCAAACAATGTTGGACTCCCAGAAATTTAGTGTAAACAGTCAGTTTTGACCAAAGTGGATGCAAAACTGAGTAATTTGATAGTGCATGAAAGTATGACTGACTAAGGCTGGGTATGACTGATTAAGGCTGGGCATACATCTGTGCTTCATGCTCTGAGCACTGTAGTATTGCTTAAGGCTGACAGACTAATATCAAGCTGTGTTCCTCTACCTAGTAGCAGAGTCATGAAGACTGTAAAAAGTACCTTATCACAACATGAAACCAAAGTGTAGTAGTATCTCCATTCTAATGGCACAGTAAAAGGCCTTAGGGAATTGTGATGTCTACCGACAGCTCAGTAGACAGAGCTTTCAGAAGTGCAGCCTGCATTGCTTTCACATCTGACAACTACACACAAGAACAGCAGACAGTATGCTCTTTCCACAAGTTTAATAGAGTTACAAAAGGATACCACTGCTCTATATGCAACACATGCCTAACCACATACACTGCATTGTCACTAGAGCCAACAGGGCTTGATGTACAGATATTGATTGTTAATATTTTCTATGAAGGTACTGTCAGAGGGCAAATTTCTTTCAAGTAAAAAAAGTTACTGTTTATACCTACAGCATGATCCCTTGACTCAGATGCAATGGCTTAGTCAAAATTCAGTAACTGATGCTTGCTCTTTATGTAAGGCATACTAGTTTCCACTCAGACTGAAAGTTTATTTCTGCTTGGAGAAATACTCTTTGCTTTTCTGAACATCAGGCTTGATTGTGTCACTGCCAGGCTTCCAGCCAGCTGGGCACACTGAAATGATAAGAATGTTTAAGTCTTACCAGCTGCTCCTGCTGAACACGTTTTACACATTAAAGCAAACTAACAACTCCAAACATGTATACATCTTTGCAACATAAAGAAGGTGCATTATTCAGTGTGGCATTGTGTTCAGTTCCTTTTACTCATTTCCATTTGTTCACTAGGTAGTAGCACCCAAGAAACCAGGTGTTTGCCTATGGAATAGTGGGTCTTTTACACATGCACTCCTCCCCACCCTGCTTAAAAACTTTGTAAAAGCTGGTCAGCAAGGTAACACCAACTCCAGCAGCCTAGGTTAGAAAGGCTTTACAACTATTACAGTACAATTCTCTCCTTGGATTCAGTCAAGTCTATATTCTTCTAATCTTTAATCAACCCCAGTCCCTTTCTCCAGTTTAATGGGGAGGGGGAAGAGTTAAGCTGGCTTTAGTTCCCTTATATGGCTATCAAAAGGCCTCAAAACTGCAGTGACTCCTGAGCAGCACTTTTGGGACAGTATTCCTCATTTACAGCCATGCAAGGCTTGATGCTAGCTCCATAGAAGATTGACAAATGTAGCTATAGTATTCTCAGCTTCTGAGTGTTGCTACACACCAAACCAGGTCTATCCTGGTTTAGATGAGACTGCAGTCCTAGTTCTAGAGGCAAGGCTTTTGCCAGCTTTTGACTACTCCAGGGCATAGTAAACCCCAAAAGGTTTAATTTGCATGACATGTGACTGCATCAAGCATTAGTTATATCTCAGCTGACAGACAATTGCATACAAGTTCAGAAACATTGAGTCTCTTCAGGCTATAGCACAGCCACAAGAGAAGCTTGTTTTAATAAAAATCTGCCATTGATTTACCAGTTCTGAAGCAAGTTAAGTATGACCAGCAGCAACACATGTAATTAATGACAGCTGAAGACTACTAATACCTACATAACAATTTAGTTTCCATAACCTGGCTCAAACCTTCCATTAGCATTGCCTTTTTTTTTTAATTCCTGCAGAAGAGCTACCAGCCTCAAGCACCTTACTACTCCAGAACTACAGGCAAAGACTCATCTGTTTTCCCCTCACTACACATGGACACAAAGATCAGCAGGCATTCTCAGAATTTAAATGCTTTGTCTAACAGACTGTGTAAAACACTGCATTAGTACTGGTGGTCTCAGCCTAGCAAATCTGAAAGTAGAGTCTAAATTATGCTTACTCTTGCAGGTTAAGTTATTACATGGTCCTCATTTCTGTCAAGCATTTTCTGTGTCTTAATTTAAAGAGACAACTGCTATGTGGTTGACGTGACATCCAGCACTAAATTGATTTAAGTGATATTCCAATATCAGCAAATACTCAATGGACAAACTGAATAGGATAAATATTGCACTATGGCATCCTTCAACAAGCAGCTTTACAGAACTTGCTACGTTTTTGTAATTACCTGATGGGAACAGATCAATACAAGTACTTAATACCTTTCAGTAAATCTCAATTTAACCTGCCTTGTTACTGTTCTCTAGAAAAACATTTAAGATTAGAAAGTACTCTTACCTTCTCCATGTTTATCTGTAAACTGGAAGGCCTGGACAAGTCTGAGGGTTTCATCAACACAACGGCCAACAGGAAGATCATTGATTGTTATCTGCCTCAAGATCCCTTTCTCATCAATAATGAACAGGCCCCTAAACAAATAAGCCAGCCCTCAAGTTAAACACAGCTTTTGAGAGACTGATTAGACCAAAGTGAGTTTCAAAAACTCAGGGTCAGTATTCTATTACAGCAGTATGTTAGTTTTTAGGAAGAGGTCAGTAATACTAGATGACCTAATACCTTTGGTGTATGCATAGCATTAAAACATTAGCAGTTGAAAGCTTAACATTCAACAGGAACTAGGAGGAACAGGAGGCAAGTCAACACACTAATGTAGGAAAAGAAGGTATTAGTGGTAAAAACAAGAAGGAAGAGAAACCCTAGGAAAAAGTGAATTGAAGGAGAGGCATTCTTACTTTCAAAGAAAAATTGTACTTGAGTCACTAAATACCTGTAATCTTCTATGACTATGTAGGTCTTGCATTACCAATGTCTGCAGAATCTCACCTGCATGAGACTCCTGCACTGTGCAGATAGGTAATCAAAGGTAAGCAGCAGGCATTTATCTAGCTTGCCAAAACCATGAAGAGTCTAAATTGATATCTTGAAGCAGTTTACATCTAGAATAGCTAATAGCTTCAGCTTGCTGCAGGTGTCCCAAGTACATGCAAGCTCTGTGTTCATCTGACATGCTCCATACTGCAATGTAAGACTTTAACAGCAAGTTTACCTTCTTGCATATTACCTGTATGCAATCCCTTCATCCTCTTTAAGTACTCCATATTCTTTGGAAATCACACGTTTTGTGTCAGAAATCAATGGGATTTTCATAGTACCCAAACCACCTTGTTTCTTAGGAGTGTTGATCCTAAAAGAAGGAAGTTTAAATGTTAAAAATATGACCAGTTCAGAATAAAGTATAAGGCACAACAGAAGCTGATTCTTTCTGCAATATCACACTCCGTCTGCCATGAGCCAACAAGAGAACTGAATGGTATGCTCAGTTCTGTTCAAAAGCACCTGGCACTACTAACACTTTCCAAGTGCTTTTATTTAATACTTCAGTAAGCAAGTTTGAATACACACAGGATTCAGTTCCTGCAAGAACTGAGATCAGGCAGAACATCCTGTTAGATTAAAAAGCCAATTCTTACCAGGCAAGGTGACAGAAGTGAGAGTCAACAGAAGCTCCAATTACTTCACAGTTAATTTTCTTGAATTCATCGGCTCTGTCACTATATGCTATGATTTCAGTCGGACAGACAAAAGTGAAGTCCAGGGGGTAGAAGAAGAACACAACATATTTTCCTGGAAGAACAGTATAGCCAGTTAATATCTTACCTTTATAAGAGCTGTCATATTCAATATTGACCAAATACTGATATAAGAAAAAGGGTACAACACTGCCTTTAATGATTAAATGGATGACTACAGATGCCTCTATTTCAAGATTTGCTATATAAATGGCAAGACCATAACACACCTAGTGGATTTACACTTCAGCCAAATACCATCTACCCCGCTCTTCAAGGTCACTCCACAGCTAACAACACAGAACTCTACCAACTGAAGCCTCCAAAACCAGACTGCCAAATTTGACAGGGAATGCCTGTCTCCTGGGTCTACTCTCATAGGCCTGCCCAGAGCACACCTAGAACCTACACTAGAAGGCCCGATGGTTGGCTACTAACAGCACAGAAATGCCAAAGGTCCAAAACGACTACAAGCCAAGGAGACATTTTAACTGTGTGGGTGACTAGTCTATAGCTACTCACCACCCTCATGCAGTCTGAGGGCCACAGCTTCATTAGAGATGTCTTTCTAAAGCCATGTTAGTACTTGAATACTCTAGGCTTTCCTTTTGATTTTAATAAGCTTTTTTGTCAAGGCAAACATTTTGTCAGTACTCTAGAAAAAGGGACTTCATTGGTTAGAGGAAAGAATCTGCTTTCCACTGACAGAAAGCCTATGAGAAAAGATTTTGCTATTCCATATAGTCTAGGTATGTTATCAGTCTCACAGTATGACAGACAAGACAAATAAGCCTGGTCCAAGATTACAGTTTAGAAGAGTTTTATGCTAATTAGTAACAATTATCACAGCTGGGACATTCAGCTATGCTGCTGACAGCTTCCCAAGCATACTCCAGCCTTCATGGAGAACCACTGCACAAGTTGTGTACTTCAGTCTACTGCCAAGTGGTCACTGTTACTTCAAAAAACAATCAAGATGTATCCTTAGATGCCCTTCACTCCTGCATATGGCCAAATTATATCTGTGCAATTAGAGAAGCACATAAGCTTACCTTTATAGTCAGAGAGCTTGATGTCTTTGAATTGTCCATCTGGCATGACAGCCGTGGCAGTAAAGTCAGGGGCTGGTTTCCCAATGAAAGCCTTTCCTGAAGACATCTTGATTTAATCTAGATAGGAGTGAATAATGATACAGTTTAGATAATAGTACATTTGCACCTGGAAGTAATCATTTATTCAAAGCATCTTACCAGTTTAGATTGAACATTAAAGACAGTTTATCAGCACTTGGTCTTGCAAGAGCAAGACTTGAGTGAATTAGTTTGAACTTTGTCACATGGGTGGTCCAGTCAAAACACTAACTTTTTTTTTTCCCTGAAGCAGCACAGCAAGATACCGTTCAGTAACACAGCCTAGATACCAAGACACTATACAGATTATTAGCACTTTAAGATCTATGGCTTATTAGCATCTTAATGGTCATCTTTGACCAATAACAGCTCAAGAGTTTGGAAAGGGGCTAGTCTGGAGTGGCTAGCCTGGAGTTTTAGCAGCACTCAGTAAGTCTTCCCATTCCACTTGGCAGACGAGTTAAAGTCTGTTTTTTTAAAAACTTTTGCTGAGGAGACCCTTGGTCAATTTTATAAGGGAATTTAAGACCTCAAACTTTATCTTCTGTTGATTCTAGAAGAAAAGAACTTTTGCTAATCCCCAGAGAACAGTGCTCTGCATGACTACACTTCAGCCTTTCAAACAATTAAACTGTATTTTATTTGCAACTGGAAAGCCTTATGGTATACATGGGAATCACATTCTACATTAACAATCAAAATTTCACTAAGTCTTAAATCAATACAGCCAGGCTGTTCCCCCCCAAGTCTACTGAAAAAGAGTAAGAGGGTACACAAGGACAAGAGAACTCAGCTGCCTGCCCTAAAAGCTAATAATTTGTAATACACCCAGTACAGTATTTTTGCTCCATCTGGGAATGCAGTATATCACTTTAGAATTCCATTTACTTCCAGAGTGTAATCTTTCAGATAAGTAACTTTATGAACCTTGTTTAACTCAAAATCTTCTTAAGTTATTCTATACACAGCTACAAACATAGCTGCCTTAGAGATAAAAAAAGCCTCTGAAAGGTTAGCATGAGTCTCATGTTGCTAAGGAAAGCAGAGATTCATGGATTCTTCCAAGTCCTTCCTGCCTGCAAGGCATGAAGTCCATTCTAAAAAAGGTTGAAAGCACCTCACTTCTTGGCTTCTTCCCTCTTGCCAGCCCACTTTCTTCCTGTAGAATTAGCCCATAAGTCATAAGCATTTATCTTTCAAACCAAGTTTAGCCTTTTTCATAATGGTTTAACCATTATGTAAGCTTTTCTTACACACCCTGACAGTATATAGACAGTAATCATTTTGAAAACTGCCAAAATGTTTAGTGTTTCTAACGGCCTTTTGTAACAAAGCTCTTTATCCCCATGTTCATCCAAGGGTTTAGTCTTCAACTGCAGCAGACTGGGAGCGAGTCTTACAAATGAAGGTGGCCAGAACTAGAGCATTCATAGCATTGTACTGAAGCAGCCTAGCAGGAAGACAATAATCCCTCTGCCAAGTATTACAGGTAGCCATGGATGCAAGTGCATTCTGAAACTGCAGTTCTGTAAGAAGGATAGGGGACAGCCATTGCACAGAATTCAAGATGCCACCAACTACTGAGTTTTATCTTCTAAGCAAGAGCCATTTTGTCTGGGGTGCATGACCCCACATTTTGTCACTGAATTACATTCTTTTCCACTACTCAAGCCCAAGGTCATCCTTTTGCTCAGTACTATGCCAGTCCTCCTATATTTATTCCATCAGTAATCCCCTGGAGTATTTTACTACATATTCAATGTCAAATAAAAGCTGGCAGACAGCTCTTTGATACTTCCCCTTTCTAAACTGCAAATTATTGTCCCTTTTTTAGGTAACAAATCTTTAATATTGGCAGATTTCAGTTGCCTTGTACTGCAAGAGGACCATCTGCTTTCCTCAAGAGCACCTACTGTGACCTGCCAACATTTCTGCTTTTGCATGCAGGGTTAGCATGTGTCCTCACATGTTCTGCTTGGATTTTTAGCCACAGCGTTTCCTAACCCACAGAGGAACAGACCACTGACTCGATGTTATTTCCTTTCGTTCTAGAGGAAAGGAGAATGGGCACTGCAAATCAAGTACGCTTGAATCAGGTCAGAATACCTTTCTGCTGTTCCTAACTGCACACAGCCTCAATTATCTTTAAACTGCAATTATAAGCCAGGCCTGCACTCTTAACTAGTAATTCATACCTTCAGGATATCTTGAACAAAAGTGAAAGGCTATTTCAAAACACACCCGCTGCCTTCCACCTTGCTACCTTCAGACTATCACAAAAACGCGGTTAAGCTACTGAGCTGCGGTCAGAAGAGAGCAGCATCGCCCCAAGTCTCCTCGGTTCGAGTACACCGCAGCCAGCCACACACAGACCACGAAACGCGTTTTGCTCAGAAAGTTCTAAAGCGAGATCAAAGCATCCCCCTGCGCCCAAAGGCCACTACACCGCTCCGTGATGGGGACACCCGCCTCCTTCGAGGCCGCTCCGCAGCCTGGCTGCGCGCTCCCCGGGCAGCGCTGATAACGGCCGGCGGGTAGGAAAGGACTATCTCTGGGTACCGTCCCCTGTCCTCCCTCCCACTCCCCCCCAAAAAAAAAAAAAAAAATAAAAGCACGAAAGAGGGGGAAACCAAACAAGGGAGGAGAGCGGCAACCCCAGCAACGCGCTCCTCCAGGGGCGGGATGCGGAGATCAAGAGCTCGCCCTGCACGCTGCGCTCAAGAGCCCATCCGCGCAGAGGGGGAGGGGAAAACAAAACAAGCAAACACAAAAAAAACACACAAAAAAAAAAAAAAAAACAAAAAAAAAAAAAAAGAGAGAGAAAAATATGCACTGCAAAACCCCAAATAAACACCACCCCGGCCACCCCCCCGCGGCAAGCACGCACCTGCGCAACCCCCCCGCCAGCACTTACACAAAGAGCCGAGAATCACCAGCGCCCTACTCCAGCCCGACCCAGCCGCACACTGCCGCAGCCCCCCCGCGCCGCCCCCTTTATACCCGCCCCGATCTCGCGAGGAGACGGGCGCCTCCGCCGCGGAAGGGGGGGCCGCCGCCACCGCCCCTCCCCTCCCGCTTGCAAGGGCAGCGTGACTTGGCAGATTTGCACCGGTCCCTGGCGGGGTGGCCGATAGTGGGCTGTCCCCTCTTTATCTGAACGGAGATAGTGCCCCAGGCTGTTTAAAAGCAGCAAAAGAATTTGAATAAACAGAGATTATTCTCTGATAGTGATCTAGGAGATGCTGAGAAAATATCCAGTGTAATGGTTGTAAACAATTCACGGGATTCAGATGGCTTACTGTAAGAATAAATTATTTCTTTAATGCCTTAGCTATAACCAAGCGATGATTATTAGAAGCCCTCAAAGAGACTGAGGGTACACAGGATTTTGAGGGAGACTGAGAGATAACTCATGTCATTTAGGTGGAGTTCGTTGACTTCAATAAAACCAGACCTATTAACAAAGCAAATGCATTCACAGTGTTACATACTTCTGGGGTCAAATCTTTATCCTCTCATTCTTCATTATCAACTGCCTCCTCAAGCTGATACTAGTTCCCAAGGCTTTCATTGACTTTTCCCCATCAATGGGAAGACTGATCCAAGTCATGCAAGTCAGCAAAAAAGCAGAAAACTAAATTAGGTCTTGCCTCTAAGCTTCAGGGATGGGATGGAAACTCTTGGAAGAAACAGTTACTCACTTCAGGGAATTTTGCATCATTCCCAGAGTGAAGCTACTCTGAGGGACATACAGCCTGAGTGAATTCCTTGTAAGCATTGTGTTTGGATCCAGGACTGAATTAGTTCGTACTTTTTGAGGACCAAACCTTGAATTCAAATATAAAAGTTTTATTAAATAGTGAATACTGGAGGCTATGAAGGACACACCAATGACAAAACTGCTTGGTTTAGTCAAAAGCAACAAAAGTGTTTACCAACTGATTTTTTACTTGTCTGTTTTGTGGCTTACAGTTGCATTTCTTATACCTGTTAAAACTTGATTATACATTGTAATGAGGAGAAAACCACAAAGGATTAACAAACTTTAAATGTTTATAGTACATCATTGTAGTGTTGCTGGGTGACCATAACCATGTAGTGATTCATCCAAGAGATGACTGGTTTCGTTACCAGATGAAATTACACCTTAAATAATAAAAGCAAAATAGTATGTATATTTGCACTCAGAAAAATAAACTGCACTCACCTTAATGCAAGTATTTTATCTACTGCTGTTTCTGTTGCTTAATCTTTTACAGCAAGAAGTGTATTACTTTTTTAACATCAGTGTTGTGATGACAGTTGAGGTCTATAAATTGAGACATGTATATATCTACCTATCAACTCGTGCCATGAACCTGTGAACAGATTAACCTCTGAAAGATCAGGCAGTCCTAATTAAAACCTCTAGAACAATGCAGTCTTACTGCAACTCCAGCATGTTTACCAATGGACAAAGTAATGACTTTCTCATGGTTTCAGACTCCTTTAATGCTCGTTATGCACATTTCTCACACTTTCAGATGCATAATATACTCATTTTGCATAGCTACCGTGATATAGTTTGTTCCAGGTTTGTGCCTTAAGCATTGCATTTCCGTTCATGTGTCCATGGCTTCATTATTTTTGATTAGTTTCTGAGCTAGTCTTTCCAACCATCAATTTCTGGGGGTTTTGGAGTGATAAATTGTCAGGGCCACTTCTTGTTCACTGAGCAGATGGGTTTCTGTAGCCTTTTTCCATCTTTAGATGTAAAATGCTACTTAAATTAAAAAAAAAAAAAAAAAATCATTAAATTATCCAAGAAAGAAAGGGCATCTCTACTGAAGCAGGTGCTGGAAGGGCAGAGTTCTCTCCACACCTTGCTTCCCCACACTGTGTTCTTCACACACTGGATTAGCTGTAGTGTAATGCTCTGCTAGAATAGCTGCCAGAGAGAATCACCTTGTATCTGACTAGCATGGAACATCAGGAGCCCACGTGCAGGCCTCTTTGCACCCATTCATACAGATCTGGCCACAATAAGTAGTTTATTTGTTAACAAAGAGGAGCTGGGTGGCCCTGCAGTGCTGGAGCACTGAAACTACCAAAAGATTTCCAAATTGGTGGCCACACCAGATTTTACATGTATCATTTTAATGTCTTGGTTGGGAATTGGTCCCTGGTATGAAAATCAAAACCCTTGCTGGGTGTAAAAACAAAGAGGAAGAAATGGGTCCTACTTCAGAACACTACCACACATTTAGGTTTCCATGAATTTTGTCAGAAGAGAATTTGAGGATGTTATTTAAGTGTATCCAGGACTTCCAGAGTAAGATGAACTTAGTTAGAACAGTAGTGTGAACTGCGCTTGGGCAATGCTGGGTATGCCCCTTGAGCATATACACATCAGTGCTACAGCCAAGATGATCCATACACCCCTCTAAAGCCAGCACATCAGGACATCATCATGCACGTTCTGTAGAGCTGATCACTGCACGTGAAGAAAGCCTGATGAATCCTGAACATACTGAACTGACTGTATGCACATGATACCATCAGGGGCACAGTAAGAGTAAAATCCTGGCAATGTGGGGACATTTTAATATAATATATGCAAAAAGTCAACTGAAAAGCCAACAACTGGCATGTTCCCAAGCCGTGGGGCATTTATGCACTAGCAGCTGGTGCACAATAGTTTTAATGAAAACAATGACATGTCATTAAATATACAATGCACATTTGCTTTCCTTGATTTGCTCAAGTGACAACTGTATTTCTAAATCAAAATGTCTTTCATTACCTCTTTCTTCTCTACATATATATATTTTTTAAATTAAAAAAGTTTATTGTATGTTATTTGTATGTTTGGATAATCGCTGCCTTTTAATGACAAAATGTCTTCCTTACCTTTTCTCTTTCACTCCCTATTATATTGTCAGAGGCTGAGGTTTGTTAAAGTTTACATATGTGATACGAATATAATTCAAGCATCTTCTAGTGCATGAAGACTGTGGATTTTCAAATGGATTTGTGATTGACAGGGTCTCTGTAAAAATAAATCAAACCCAGCAGTGATTCCTCCCCCTTTATTCTTTCCTCTTCTTAATTCTCTATTTCCTGTTATTTTAAACTGTGTTGTCTTGTCCTTGCACTCTTTCCACTTTTCTGTATTTTGTCAAAATAGGCTGCACTACAGAAAAGTCTGATCATGTGCATGCCAAAGAGATTAATTAACCTTTGTGCCTTTAAACTTCCTGAGCAATTCAAGTCAGAAGCAGCAAAAAATCTGCAGCAGAATTATCTTTCTGGAAATAAATAACAGCCCCTTCAAAGCTCTGTTGGATATATATTTTGCCATATTTCTGATATAATCTTACTATTTTCAAACTCTGAATGTTTATAAATTACTTATAAAAAATGGAAGCCTGGAGTAAAAGACAGAACTGGTTACAATTTTATGGTGTTTAAGATTACATGTAAAGTCCTGTAAATCTAGGGGTAGCCTTTGAGTTACAGGCCAAAGTCTGCTCCTGGTAAAGGTCGTATCCTTGACTACAGTATCAAGATTGTACCTACCCAGGAGTAAGCACTCTGCTAAAATCAGTCTGGTTTAATCTTCCTTTCAATCTTACACAAATAAGGAAGTGCATTCTTGTGCACCTGTAAAAAGGAGCCTTAGTCCTTTCAGGAAGTGCCATTTCTTTCTCTTTATGCGCCTTTCAGCACAGAGGCCAAAGCAAAACGAGTGTGACTGGCTTTGGAATTCCCCTGGATTCCTATTATTCAGGGCTGCAATTAAAACGGTGGAAGTTCTGTCTTCCTACCAGTAAAAACAGCTTCAAGCAAATAGACAAGGAGATTGTTATGTAAATGCACACCTTTCCTGCAGCCTTCATCGGCTAGGTTTGCATTTTGTAGTTTTCCTCTCTGCGGTGGACTCCCTCAGATTTTTCTCTTAAGCACCCGCTGTGAACGGCAGAGTCCGGGCTGTCTGAATTTCCTGATGGGAACCGGGCCGAGAGTAAAAGATAAGCAGGGCAAACCCGTGGAGTTACCCGGGAGCGGGTCGGTGCCGAGGTCGCGGCAGCCCCCACGGCCCGCGGGACATCCCGCAGCCCCGAGGTGCGAACAGCGGGACGGCCGGGAGGGCAAGCCTGCAAAATCCCCGGCACGGCGAAGGGCCGTAACGAGGCCGGCTCCTCCGTCCACTCCCTGCAGAAACGCTCGTTGCCGGACTTTTAATTTCATTTTGTTTCTCTCGACGGACACTACCCCGCAGCACTGCAAAGCGCTGTGAACGCCAGTGCGCGTTCTCGCGTGGGCTGGGCCGCCGCTCCCGGGCGGAAGCGGAAGCGGGAGCGGCGGGAGCGGTATAAGCGAGCGGCGGCGCAAGGTGAGGGCGGATCACGCTCGGTGGGGCGCGGGGGAGTGCGGCCGTGGGCTGCGTGGCGCGGCGCGGCGCGTCCTTATCGTCCCCCCGTCGTGGGGCAGGCCTCGCTGGCCGCCCTGATAAGGGCACATGGGCGCGTTTGGCGCCTCCGGTAGAAGAGGAGCTGCGGAGGGTTAGCCCTATCTGCAGGGGCAGCAGCGATTCTGTAGCAGGGGATCCCGTATTTTCCATATGTGCCTATTTGTGTGGCCATATGTATTAATTTAATGCATATTTATACGTGTTTTAATGGTGAAAGACTTACTGTTTTAAATTAAAAGTTGTAGCTGTGGGTTCGTGCATAGCTGTAGTTTACCCCTCTCTGGTTATTAATGCATCCTCCTAGCCAGACTGCTTACATTGCCTTTGAATAGCTCTGAGCGTTACTCTTTTATGCAAATATGGCAGTAGGAGAGGCGAGTATTAAGCTGAAACCACATCTTAGTTACCCCAAATTATTTTGTTTCTATGTTTATTTGTCTTTGCCCTTTTAAAAGAGGCTTCTAGCTTTTTAATGAACCAAATAATGATGGCTAGGAGACACTCCAGTTCCCTTATATCCCCTTATTAGGGGAAAAATCTGAGTGGAAAGTATTAATTAGTGTGTTTTCTTCTAGTGTTTCTAATTCTGGCATGTTTCCATTCTTCCAGAGGTTGTAGTTTGCTCTCTCTGCAATGTTAATATACAACAGTGTTACAAGAAGCAAGATGGTTCTTAGAAAATATGCTGATGCTAGTTATTGACTAAATGTGTACCTTGTCTTCTGGGCTGAAGTGTTGCATCTAACATGATTGTGTAACATGGTTGTGTCCTAGGACAGTGTGAATCAAAAAGCCTTAAGTCTTTAGTTGTATTGCATGGTGTAGAAATATACCTTTATTTAGACAACTGAATTCAGGTAAAAAAACCACCCACTTGTATATGTAGCTGACTATGAAATTGCTATTCAAATTCAGAATATAAGAGAATACTGTTGTCATTGTAATTCTTCCTTCTGTGACTCCCTACCCCCAAAAATAGATATATACCTGTAACTTGGCTCACTAAGGATTGCTTTCAGCATTAACATCTGGACTTAATACATCTCGGTACAAATCCAGAACCATTAGTTTCTGTTTAACCGTTGTTTTGCACCAGGGGTGCTGGTCTGTTGCAGTCCTGATAAGAAAGCCACTCAGACTCTGTAAAGTACTGTCTCGAATGCTACTTGTTAGAGCTAACCCCATATGGAAGGAGCGTGGCCTTGATAATCTGGTATCCCTTCAGGTGCTGGGAACCCCAAGTTATGCAGCATTGAACAGAGCTCCTCCGATTCATGCACAGCATGTTGTGCAGACCCTGTCCGTAGAACGGGTTATCCCATTTCAGTCACTTGAGCTATTAGGGATTTTCTTACAAGAAAACAACTCTATTGATCATTTATACTGTCAAACAGAAAGGATGGTTGCATTAGAACTTCATGCTTTTTTAAGTAAATGCGAGGACATGTAGGTGGCTTAATCACAGGTACCAAGTGGGAGCTGCCTGCAGGCAGGCTCCCTGGTTACAGCTGGCTGCTGAGCTTATCCTGCAGCTGTGGGCTGTCTGTCCCACAGCACAGGCCTGAAAGCCACAGCACAGGCCTGAAAGCCAGGCCTGTACATGAAGTGCAGCACAAGACAAGCCTGGACCTACTCAGGTTAACTGTTAGGTGGATCTTCAGCTCCTTGGGGTACAATGGCCTTGAGGTCAGGGTCACTCCAACTATGCTATTATGTCTCTCTGTAAAAAAATGTGTGCTATTTGGTGCCTGCTGTAAATCTACAAAAATATTACTTGAAGATAAACAAGAAATTGAAAATATAAACTTTCTCTGTGAACACATCCAACAGCTCTGACAATATCTGTGGAAAATTATAACAACAGGGAGAAAGCAGGGCCATTTTGTGATAGTATGCTGTATGAATGCTCTGTTTTGAAAACATCTGTTCCTCCTATATAGTCAGCCATTCAGCCAACATTGCATACTTCCACTCTTGGTTTTGTTATAAACAAGTAACATTAATGAGTTTGGACACAGCTGAACTTGGGAAGTAACTTCCTCAGCTTCTGCTGAAATCAGCTAGCTAGTTTTGGAGCTCATCTTGAATGTGGTTCCTTTTTAATAGTTTGACCAAAAATGTAGATTGTGAACATGTTGGGACACACTGTAAACCCTTCCTTTTTGATAAAAAGCTTTACCACTGTGAGCGGATTCCTATTTGCAGCAGCTATAAAGCCAGCAAGAGGTCTTGGAAGATCCTGCTGGACCTTTGTTCTGTTGAGTTTCACAGGGAAAATGATTGGATATCACAGTGCTAAGCAGGAGAGAGAAGCTCAGGCTCAATGTGCCAACTGACTTTGCATAATCTTTTTTTATTCTCCCTTTAGTAACAGAAGAACACTACTCCTCTGTGACTTTGTGCTAAATCAGGTGCGTGATACTTTCTATAATAGCAATGCTAGCCATTGCATTCTGTTTGTACTTGAAATGCATGTTATGCAGGAGTTGAGCTCTTCATCTTGAATTTCCATCGAGAGTACACATGCAGATTTTGGCAGTATGGGAACAAGGAATTTTTCAGCTCTTTAAAAGATAGTGTCCCTTTCTGAATGATCAGGGAGATAGAAAAGAACAGGAAGACAAAAGTTACTTTGGAATTCAAAACACACAAATATGTAAGGACCTACTGCATTTAGGTCACTCTGCACACACGTATTTCTACTTATATGTCATAAAGAAAAATAAAAATTTATATTTGCACGAGTTTTATGTGATCAGTGTACTGAGGTGTTACTTCCCATGTTCCCCTTTGAAGGTGCCTCCATTTTGTCATAGCCTCGACTTCACATTAGAGAGGGTTTTTTTTTTTAGTGTTTAAAAAAAAAAAAAAGTAGTCTTCTCATTTGGTAGCATTTACCCATTGCAGGTATATAACAATTCATAAACAATTACGCTTGTTGCAGTGGAAGCCACAATGTTTCTGGTTTTCTTCACAATGCCAGACAGTCTTCATAATGAGTTGTAGTTCAGCTCTGAGTTGGTGGAAATTGGGATTCATGGCTGACAAAATGCATATCTGGCATAAAAAGATGGGACTGATGCTCCAACAGTGATGCTCTTTGGAGCATTTTTAAAAATTTTTTGTTTTTCTGGGCTATGCCTTCATAAATGCCTTTACCATTCACTCAGGTCTTCAAACCTTAACCTGCACTGGCTGTTTCTGACAAAATATGTTTATCCTCAACTGCAGTGGTAATTAGAGCTTAGTTCCTGAGCCAGCTGGTAGCAAGTTGGTAGTGAAAAAGACTGTGCAGAAGTCCTGTGGAATTACTGAATACTGATGGCAGACAAACATCACTTGCTCCCTTCTGCCTCCTCAATGCTTACTGCTGATAAAAAAAAAACAAACAAAAAAAGCACATTTTCACCTGAGCTTCTCTATTACTTGCATAATACTGCAGAATGCTTCTTTACGTACTTCTCAATTCTGAGAAATCTTGAACTTGTGCACTGTAAATGAGAAAAGAGAGTAAGAAGGAGGAGGAGGAAAAGGGATCCTTCTCTAGTCTCTCCAGGGTCACTATTAATCTCCTGTATACCAGTAAAAGCTGTAAAGAACCTGTTTCATCTTTATTATAGAATCATGAGAACCTCTATGATTTTATTTCTTTATGCATAGAAAAGGTAAATTGTTACAACTTACTGAATTGCTGCAAAACTCAGTTTGTTCTTGTTCTTCTTTAGGCAAAAATGTCTGCAGCATGCAACTTCATTGCGCTCCACACTGGGCAGAAGATGCCTTTCATAGGACTGGGAACTTGGAAAAGTGATCGTGGTCAAGTAAGCAGAGAACAATATAATATTGTGCCCTCAACTAGTATTTGTGTTCTGTGCACCTTTGTTGAAGATCTAGATGTGGGGACTGGATTCTTCACTTGAATGGTTTTAGTGTTAGGTACACTGAAATCAGTGGAATGTATGTATGTATTTGCAAAACTAAGGCCTTAAGGCACAAAGTCAGCAGCGGAAGATCCATTAAGACTTGTTAACCCAGGGCTCAGGCAGTGGTGCTCTGGGAGATGAATCCAGAAAGAGACCAATGAGTGGGGTGAGACAGGGAAAATGCTGTACCTATAGTATGGTGCCTGAGTCTTCCACTGGTAAATCCTTAGGCTGCCAGTTTGACCAGACATCCCTCTGGCTTGGTCTGATTACTCAGCTGAAAGCATTATTTTGGGAGGCAGGAACTCTAGGTGTTCTTGTCCTAAGTCATGTTCCAGTGGTCAATTCCATGTTTAGCAGAAAAACAAAGAGCTTGCTTAGGTCATCCTGCTTTTAGACTGAGAAAACTAATGTATCATTAGATATTCACTCTGCTTCTAAATGCAATGAATTGGGAAACACTACACTTGGAAACAATTCTGTGTTACTACAAACTGTCTGTGGGAGTGTTTATATGCTATGGACTGTGGCTCCTATTGTAGTACTTCTTCCCCTTGTCTGTCTTTCTGTTTCATTTAGTTAAAGAGATAATTTTTTAGGGGAGCAGAGATTGCTTTTCACAGCAAGTATGTGCCATGTCCAGCAGGAGTGTCCTCTTGCTTGGTGGAACTCTTGGCATTGTTTTAATGCCTTTTGGGTTACGTGTACCACTGTATGTTTGTGCAGTAAATGCTGCTACTCTTGTGTTAGCTTCATGATAGTTTTTGGAGTACATTGGATGACATTGTACTTGTGACTGAGAAAGTTAAAACCCTTCTCAAGATGATCCATTGTGCTGTTCTCATGTCAGCTAGAGAAAAAAGTGGGAAACAAGCTATAAAAATTAAATCTATACAGAGCCATTTTATTGTTGAGCTTTCTGTCCAAACAACTGTCAGGACATTGGATCTGTTTGGAATAGAAGCTGTGCTAATGGGGAAGCTGAGTTGGTGTGAGAGCTCAGTCAGCCTCTTAAAGACAAGGGTGAATGTTCAGCTCTGTCACTTAAAACATCAGCTGACAGCTGAATTAAGTTTATTAAGATGTAGGAACTTAATGAATTAATTTCTGTGCACCCAAAGCAGTTAAATGTGTATTGCCTAAACCAAATGCCTGAAACTAAACAAACAAAATATGAATGCATTATTTATTTTGTGCACTAATGGTTCTGAGGAAAGTGCAGTCTTATAAAAGAACAGGGAAAAATCCTGCTTGTGCATAATTTAAACCTAATTCAGGTGGATTTTGCCATAGTAAACAGTGCTTCTAGCAGCTGAACACCACACAAGATGCAGCCATCTTCTCTGGGGTCCCATGGAAGTCACTTAGAAATATCTGCTATCTTCGAAGACTTATTCATAGAATGTATTGAAAATATCTAGAAAGTGCAGTGAAAATGTCCAGAGTTAAAGAAGTGGCTGCTATTCATATGGAAGAAATAAATTCCTGTTTATTGCTCTCGAAAGTTCAGAATAGCAGCAATTTGGCAGAGCATCCAAATGATTTACCCTTAAAAGGACTTGAGTTCAGGGAGAATAATTGTAATTATGAATTAAAGACTAAGGGGCAAAACGCTAGAGAAGCAGAAGAATTATCATTGATTCTATTTAACAGTTTCCCACGTAAGAGGCTATTTTTCAAAAGCTCTTTGGTGCAAGGTCTGCATTAGAAGTAAGAATGCAAGTAGATGGCTTTTAAATTACTTCAGGTAAATAATTTGCATATTGTAATTATTTGCCTCGCCAAGCTGCTTTTCAGTATTGACCTTACTGTCTTCAGTAATTTCTTTATTATTGTTGTTACTATTCCTGATCCTAAACAAGCCTTGATCTTGTAGCCAGATCTTAGCAGCCTACTACAAAGGCATCATTGCAGCCCTAGTTTCCTAGATGGTAAGAATGTCAGGGATGGGGGAAATTAATGAATCTAAACACATATTGGAAGACTACAGGATTTTATAGGATTTAGATCCTATAATATAATAGGATGTTTTCTGTCTTACATGATAAAATGCTAGGAGAGAAATTTGTTTTACATGTTACCATAGGAACAAGATGGAGGGCTATTGAATGGAAGAGAACACAGTACAGAAGCTTATGAACTGGTAGCATGAATGAGTTCAAAGGGAAGTCCATTCAGACAGGAGCATCAAGAATATCAGCAGCACGTGGTTTTTAATATTGGATCTTGATTATCTGTCATCCTTTAATGCTTTGTTTTCTTATCTCAAATGGGCCATGCTTTCATCTTGGACGACTGATCCCCACCTGATGAACAGTCTAATCTGCAGCAGAGGCTGGTTCTGTGGGGAAGAGAGACATGGGGCTTAGGGAAGTTGTATTTCTGTGCAAAACTTCAGGAAAGCTGAAGAGGAAATACATAAGTCATTAAACCAGTTGGACTGGTTGTCTTGTGACAGGATTTCAGCTATGGGGGAGACTGTTTCATTCTTGGAAAAGTTTGTTAAACAATATAGAGAATCCTGGTTACGTGCATGAAAGTTCACTACTGCTGCTGTATATTAAGGGAGGGACTTGAATTCAGCATCTGAAGGGTAGGAGCCAAAACCATTTTAGGGAACATCAGCTCTTAAGTTGGCATGACTTACACGATGGTCTGAGTTCCTTTCCTGCAAATTTTAGTACAGTATGTGCAAACAGTGATATAGCAATACCGTAAGTATTGCTATGTCACAGATTGCATCTGAATATCAGGCGGACTCATGTTTTTTTTTTTTTTTTTTTTCCTGTTTCCTGTCAGCAGATGCACTTGGACTGCTAAAATGTGACAACTTTGCAGGAAAGAGGGGAGGCTGTCAGAGCCTCTTCTTTCCAGGTGTTATTGACTGGAACTGTTAGAGTGAAAGCTTCTTCATAATGTCTTGGAGCTGTATAGAAGAGGCTCCATAGTCACTTGAACTCTGTGTTGTTTGGAAGTATAAAGATGGCTTGTTAGTTTTTCACCTTGTGATGGGCAAATTGAAGAACTGGAAATTAATTAAAGGATATTATAATTAATTGGGACTTACAGATCCAGTTTCAGAATCTGCCACTGATTGTTAGTACTGTGTTCCTTCATCATCAAAACCAAAAGAGGGTGGGTGGGAAAGCCAAGTCCTTTGCTAGGATGTATAAATGGGTGTGTAGTTCCTAGGACTTTGCTATACAGTGAAAGAGGGTAAGGCTTCAGCTGCAACACTGTCTGTTTTGGGGAAAACCACTTCAAGAAAAGCATGAGCCAGCTGACAAGACAGCAACAACAGTGATGCAAGGTTTGAGAAAGGTGAGTTGTGATGTAAGATGGAAGCACCTACAGTTATGTGGCTAAGCAAGGTTTGAGGGGAGGCATGCTGGCATTTTCCAAATGCACAAGAAGCCCTCACAAAGGGGAAGCTATGGGCTTAATGTCTGTGAAGAACAGGATGGGGCATCAGGGCCATCTTGGTTAAATGTCTAAAAGGCTTTGAACATAAAGATAGCTAAACATTGGAATAGACTGCCTGTCACTTACAAGAAGGGTTTTGACAAATGTGTGTAGGAGTGGTTTAGACTTAATTTGCCATGCTGTGGGGCATGAGGATAGACTAGATGATGTCTCAAGATCCTTTCAGACCTACTTTCTGTAGTTATATGATGGTAGGTTGGTGAGTCATGCATAAGTTGTGTGACTCAACTTGCCTAATGCAAAATGAACTTGGTAATTGCTCTTTCCATAGCAGTATTGACAGGCTAAACTAAAGAATATGTGGAAAGTTTGAAGGATCCTTTGGCTGTTGTTACTTCACAACACCAAATATCTAGAGGCACGTGAATCTCCAACTGCTTCTGTTGTCTTTCTTTTTTTTTCCTCTGCCCCTCAGGAGATGCATGTTCTTGTTTTAACATAATCTCAAAAACATAGAACTTTCTGTTAAAACAAAATATTCAAATTTACATCTCTGTTGTTATTTTTTTTCCCCCCTCCAGAAATGCTGCTTTTGCACATTTTCTCTTGTTTGCCTTTTGCGTGGAACAGGAGCTCTCAGTTCACATTGGAATGCCATAGTAGGCTGAGAGTAGTTTACACCAGTACAGATTTTGCCCAAATCCAAACCTTATTTAAATGACTAGTCCCAGTTTTTCAGTGCTAGAAATTTATCAAAACGTGCTGATACAGAAATATGGCCTCATGTTTATCGTTTTGCAAAGACGTGTTTAGAGTGCTTTATCCCTATTTTCCTCTGAGTGGTGCCTACTTTAATTTTATGGGGAATTTTGTGCACGTTTGGATTAAAAAAAAATATTATCCTAATGGGGGAAATGAGGGATTAATACAGGCAAAGAACACTGCTGTTTTCCTTTTTGCTTCATCTCCACAACTCTCACCTTTTTGGAGAGTGGATACTGAGTCTTAAAAGCCTTTAATATATTTCAAGGGATTTCAGAATTACCATGACACTGACTTTGTAGTGACCTTCTGAGGAATGTCTTTATCAAAATAAAACAAGGACTGTAAATACCATCCTGCTAGAGAAAGGAAGAGCTTACTTCACTGTTGTAATAGAAGTGCTTTGTCATTCTGGCTAAGGGAAACTGGTCTACATTACAGTTTTCTTCTCAAAATGCCAAAGAATGCAGTCAGAATATTCTATGTTTGCCTTTACCGCAATTCTTGACAAGAAAACCAAATGAAATCCACCAGTAGAAGAAAGATCTTTTTCACAGCTCTTTCACCCCTTCTGTTTCTGTAGCATCTGAAAGCAGGACTGTACATGTCTTTAATTGGTGTTAATAATTTTATCAGCTTTAAAATTGAAAATACCAGTACTTCGATTAAGTTGAAAGAAATCAATCTCTCTAGCCTTTGTGGACACATTTTTTTTAATCTCTTGATAAGAGAGACTTAATCTCTATAAATATGTTAGGGTCCTGTTGCATCGAGCCTTTATATACAGAGTAATTTCCAATCTCCCACAGTCTCAAGATACAAGTCAATGAAAAGCAATGTACAGAAATCCCTGAACAGGTAAGATGTACTCTTACTGTAGCACTTCACATGGATAGATGTAAAAGAGAACATGTGCTTGCTGTCCACTGGAAGTTAAATGAACTAGATTTTACTTAATGCTCATCAACCTGATGGGAGATTATGATTATACTCAAATATATAGTAATTCTTTATTCTTACAAGGGATGCATTGCTGTTGGCAACATCCTCATTGTCATCAATGTGGAAAGCAAAATGCAAAGATGAGAGCATCATCAGGAGATCCCCTGCAGGCCATGGGTTAATATTCAGCAATATAGTGACTTCTGTTGTTGTGCAATCAATGAGAATGAGAAATGAAGGGAAAATGTGCCATAAAATAGCGTTAGCTTAGAAATTAAGTGTTAGCAGTTGAACAAAATCCAAACTCTGGCAATTCTGGAATTGTAAACCAGGCTCTTCCTTTACTGGGAGAAAGGAGGGATCTTCCAGGCTTGACTGATACGGATCAACTGGTCTGTTAGTCCCAGAAAGTTTGTCTTCCTAAACCATGATTTATTTGAAAACTGCTTCTTAAAGCTCACTTTATATTTAAGAAAAGTGTAACAACTACAGTTAAGAATGAATCTCTATTCTGTCTGATGAGTTCTTGCCTGCTTGGTCTGTGTGCATGGTCTGTTTTCTTGTTACACTTGGCAGGTCTGCTGGCAGTTAGCTTTCATTCCTAAAGGCTGTGCCACAGGGGACTGTATCCTGCTCTGGGTCTCATGACCTTATGTAGATCTGTACTTTGGGGGTGTTCCTGGCTAAGGCCTTAACTCTTTTTTTTTTTTTTTTTTTCTTCCAGTCATGTATTAATTTTCACTGATTGTATTGGATAATGTTTCTGATTACAGGTGAAAGAAGCAGTGAAATATGCCCTAAGTGTGGGTTATCGCCACATTGATTGTGCAGCAGCTTACTGCAATGAAGCAGAGATTGGTGAAGCTTTCCAGGAATGCCTAGGGCCCAACAAGGTAAAAACACAAGAACCACCATGCTGACTGTGTGTTGTATCAAAACTTACAACTGTGACCTGAAAGTAGACTGTAAAGTTAACATTTATGGCTTTTCCTCCTGGTCTATCCCAGCTGTTTGTTATTAAACAGGAGCAAGCATGAAAGAGGGCTTTCTCCTCTAACTGTCCTGGCTATGAGGAGGAGAAAAGATTGCCAGAAATATTTGCATGGAAACTCCAGAAAATGCCTTTTAAAATTTCCCTGTCCTGCCCCACCCTGCAAACTATCCCAGTTTGGCTGTCCAAAAAATTGGAGGTTCCCAGAATCACTAGTTAAAATGGAAAATATTTGCTGTGCTTTATATGAAAATTTACTCTAGTTTGTCAGTTTAGAATAGCATGCAGTGGTGAGTAGCCACAGAAAATTTGATGACTGGATTTTTTTTGTTATAGATCAAATATGAGTGAGTAAATAAATACTGTTTTTAAACAGTGATTGCATTTGAAGGTTTGGTAACTGTGACTCCAGGTCCTGCAGTGAGAGTCCATGGCCTAAATATAAAGTAATGTGACAGGCATTCCTATGGATGACCTGAGGTAGAATCTTAAATTCAACCCCTTGCTCTTGTTGGCCTGAGGGGCCAGAAGCATTACCTGTACAGCCTCAGAGCTCCTGGAAAGAAAGGTCTTATGTCCCTGCTTTCCTGCTGCTCTTGCCTTGGCTTTAGGGCAATTTCTTTGTTATGTGATTAGCTTGAGAGATGCTGTTTTCAGTTTGCCCCAAGGACACTAACTAATATGCAGAAGCATAGGACTCTCTTACTCAGTTTGCATTAGCTAGCTAACTCAAAACTGGAATTTTTAAAACCTCTTTCTCTTTGAATACAACAGCTGTAGGTGAAACACAAATAATGGAATGGCTGGAGACAAACTAAGCAACTAATCATTCCAGCTTCTACAAAGTATAGACGTGAGTGACACTTGCTCCTACATAAGTCAGTGAGAAATGGCCTCTGATGGTGTTCTGTGCTTCAGCTTGACAAACATGATCTCCCTTTTGTGTTTTACACTTCCTAGTTCATGGACTTTCCATTTGTTTAATTTCTGTGTTTTACCATTCCAGTACAGGGTACAGGGCACTCAATTCTTAGTGTGTTCCTCCCAGAACAAGTGCAGAGGTTTGGGGAAACTTCTGTTTATTTTCCCACACTCTTTCCATGAGAAGCATTCTTGGTTTGTAACATGTGATGCGTAAGTTAGCTGGTTGTGCCTAGAATCTGTTGATTGTTAAATAGAAATTACAAAATTTACATATGAATAAACTAAATAATCTTTCTTTAGTCTACAACACACTTAGTAGTGGCTTTAACCCTTGAATTGGAAAGTTTGGAGAAGAGGTGGGGGGAGTGTGTGGAGGAGATTGTTTTGCTTTTCAAAACTTCTAATAAATTGCTAAGTATTTGGTATACTTTAGGACTTGTCCATGTAAGTGTGTATTTCTCTTGCTGTCCTCCATCCAGTATATTTTTGAAAGGCTTAATTTGCAGTTTCCATTTGTTACCCTTTTGTTTTTTTAAAACTTGTTATATTAATTTTAAAGCTAGTTGGCGAATTGCTGCAGTTTCCTTTCTGAACTTTTCCCAGTAAATTATGCTCTCCTCCCTTTCTTAAAGGTTATTAAAAGGGAGGACCTGTTTGTAACATCAAAGCTCTGGAATACCAAGCACCACCCAGAAGACGTAGAGCCAGCACTAAGGAAAACGCTTGGAGATTTGAAACTGGATTACCTGGACCTGTACCTCATGCACTGGCCTCATGCCTTTGAGTAAGTTCTGCCTGGAAAGGGCACAGAAACCAGAAACGCCAGTTTTACGTAAGTGGCTGGTGTTACGTCCTGAGGAGCTTCTTTCTGGGCTTCGAATTTCTTCCTGTGTATACTGTCTATGAAATGTTTTTCAGTGTGGCTAATAGTGTAGTCCTATGGCCTGTCATATAGACACTCTTTTCTATCCATAACCTCTACACTTACTCATATTTGGTCCATTCATTTGTAGAAACAATTGTTTGAATTACATTCTTCTTTGAATTTCAGTTGGGTGAGAATTTGTTTACTGTTAGATTTGTAGCACATCTGTAAACATACAGTAGAGGAGACAAAATTTCTGGTTTTGTGTAGCAGTATTGTAAATAGAAAAGGGATAATTGTTTTCATTATTTAGGAATGATGAGGCTGGAAAATAGGCATTAAGTCTTCATTTAAAATCTTTAAGCAATTACTTAAATTATTTAATAGGGAGAGCAACTAGGCAATGATTTTAGGATCACTAAACTTCTGATACTTTGGCATGGATGCCAAAGTTAGGTAACTGAAAGTAGTCCTAACTGAGAAAAAGTAATAAAGCTTTATGGGAGAAGTTTCTATACTGAAGCTTGCCATCTTACACTAGCTGAAAATTGGGCTTGCTGTGAGGTAAAATTTTTGTCGAGTCTAAAATATATTAGAAGTTTAAAACAGTCTATTGTCTTTGTCTAGATACTGGGCAAGTATGGCAGCTATTCTTGGTTCTGCTGTTGACCTACATGGTAACCTTGAAGAAATCCTGTCACTGCTTTGTACCTTAGTTTTACTTGTAAAATGAGAATTAAGTGCTTTGTAAAGACAACAACACTTTTCACTAATAGTTATTAACTCTACTGTAGTGGCCAAGCACATGCAGTATCATGGTGGTATCTCTGAGAAGGAAATGAAAATAACTTCTTCTGGCACTTTAATTCTATGATCTGAGGAAATATGAGATGAGAAACTTCTCCAGTTAAGTGCTAAATGCACTTATCCTACAACCCGATCAGAAGTAGAGTTCCTTGCTTTATTTTCTTGTAGATGGGGAAGCAGTTCCACCCCCCTGCCCCTACAATCAGTAAAAAGGCAGACGGGGAATAAATATTCTGAGCAGATGTTCGCATGGAGAATTCACTCAACAGGGGGAACCCTGTCAGTTTAAGGGGCTTCTGTCCTGTAAATTTGAGAATGTCTTTTTCCCCCCTCCTAGTCATATGAACTGACTTTTACAAAGCATACAACACTAACGATAAGAGGAAAGACACTCAAAGTATGAATATATTCCTCAGCATGACAGAATGAGGAAGTGTTTTCAACTAGCGCTGCTTTGGAGGAAGAACTGTTAAAAATTCCCCCTATTGTGAAAAAGGGTTTCTTTCCAGTTGATTGAAAAAAAAAACCCCAACCAAAAACAAAACCAAAAAAACCCCCAAACCTCACCATTAAATATTGCTTTGATAATAGCACATAACACAAATAATGATGTATATTTAGATATTACTAATATTTGAACATGCTAGATGTTTTGGAAACTTGACAAAACTGATGTTCTAATAAAGCAGTTTTATGTTTTCTCATGGGAGACTTCACTATAGTTTTGCATTAGCTCTACTTCAGCTGTTCTAATGCATGGTTATTTATAATGCTTATTGTATTGGGAAGATAAGCAAAAGAATGTTGTTTCCACAAAAATTAAAATAGAATTCCAGATGAAAATCAGAGTGCCTCTAGGTCTTGAAAATTAATCTCTCAGTTTATTACTCTTGACATAGGAGGCTGCTTTTCTGAGTTGGGAGCTCATAAAGTTTTCAGTGTTATTTTTGGTTCCAGATCTATCAGACTTTAAGAACCATCTCCCCTTGTCCCCAGCTGCTGCCATTTCTTGCACCATTCACTGCATAGCTAGAGCAAGGTAAGACAGCCTCTGAGATCTGAGCTAGCAGAGTCCCACAGTGGTTCTGAAGCATCGCTCCTCCAGTGAGATTGCTGGCACCTCTTCAAGCATGGCTGCTCAGAGACCAGTCCTAGCCCTTTGGCAGTGTAGTGGTGTCACCTGGTATAACCAGGTTCTTTGTGTGTACTTTACTGGTTTTGGTTTTAATTTTTTTTTTTTAAATGTTGGTGTGACTAACTGGTAACACACCCAACCTACAGTGTCAACATTGTCAAGTTTAGCCAGGACAAACATGCACATTTTAATACCTCTGTGAGAATCTGTACTTGTACTGAGTGCTAACACTGCTACAGAATCAGAGGGAGTGGGAAAGTCAGTGTATTTTGAATGCGGTCTCTCCTAGAGCCCTTTGGTAGCCGCTCCAAACAGACTACAAAGAATATTAGTCCTCCCTCAAAAACAAATTGAAAAACTGAAGTTGCCTTATGAGTTACTGCTCTCTAAATCCGCTGTTTGCTGGGATCAAAGTGTGCAAAGAGCTGCTGCTGTGTATATGGTGTATCAGTTCTGTGTAGTCACTACCATACAGGGAAGTACTTTATAACAAGTTTACTTAGGAAAGACTGTATGTGAAATAAATTCTTATAGGTTAAGTCAGCATAATGGAATTTGACAGACAAATTTGCTTAGTTTGTACTCTACCCTTCAAACTATGTAGGAGCTTTTGAGAATACTATGATAAAAGTTTCTTTTAGTGAAGAACTAATATAATACAATAATGTGGTGTATGTACTTACACTTTATGTTTGATGCTGTAGACGAGGGGACAATCTCTTCCCAAAGAATGCTGATAACACGATGCGTTATGATTACACTGATTACAAGGATACCTGGAAGGCTATGGAGAAGCTGGTAGAAAAAGGTCTTGTGAAAGCCATTGGGCTGTCAAACTTCAACAGTCGTCAGATCGATGATGTACTAAGTGTGGCTGCTGTTAAGCCAGCTGTGCTCCAGGTAAGATGAATAAAGGCGAGGATGATTGCCTTTCCTATGTGTCCATAGGAGTGAAGAATTTGCAAACCAATGTTATGTGTTTAGCACAAGGGGTATAGCTTCTCTTTTACAGGGATGAATACATCTGGCTCTGCAGGAGTAGGCACACAGAGGTGGTCTTTCCAGGCAAATTAATCTGTTGGGGAGGAGGCCTGTGTCCACGTTCTGTGGCCATTTATGCCTGCTTAGTTGAGCAAGTCTGTGGAAGAGTTTGTCTTCCCTGTGAGGATCATTTTACTCTATAAAAAAAAAAAGTCTGAGTAACTTGAATCCCATCTATAGAGAGCTTCCTTGCTTGTTGGAAGATCTGTTTGGTACATGGGAAAAATCCAGCACTCTAAACTTAGACAATCGATTCTCCTTTTCCTGTAAACATAGCCTAACAGACACTTTTTCATTCCTCTTAACTTAAACCTTATCCTTGTAAGGTTTTCCAGAATCTGGAATGACTTGTGATGTGTCTAGTTCTGCTGTGCTTTTGACTTCCTGTTTAGAGTTTTGTGTTGATATCTGTTTTCTAGCCACTCATTGTGGGTCACTTTAATAGGTAGAATGCCATCCTTACCTAGCTCAGAACGAGCTGATAGCTCACTGCCAGAAACGAGGACTGGTTGTCACTGCCTACAGTCCCCTTGGTTCTCCAGATCGCACATGGAAACGCCCGGATGAGCCCACGCTTCTGGAAGAACCTGGGATCAAAAAACTGGCAGAAAAATACAGCAAGTCACCTGCACAGATCATCCTCAGGTACAGAACAACTGAGAGAGGGTAGCATTTGGGACCTAGCCTTAAAGCAAAACATGCAAGCTAGAAGGAATCTACTTAAAGTGTGTGTTCTTCCCCTTCAATGGAGCGTTAAAATCACAGAGTGCTAAAAGCGAATTGCATTTGGTGCTTGTTTTACAGAATTGGTAGAGTTGGTCCTGACTTAGGGCAGGTGGATGGACTAGATCCAAGTGGTCCATTCAGGGCCTGGATCCATGCATGGGACACTTCACTACCTTTTCTGCTGGGGAATAGCAGTAGGACAGTTAAGGCAGCAGTGTGCCACAGTTGAGTGCCACTTACTGAATTCGCATGTGATCAGTTGCTTCAACCCTTGAGCTCTTGCTACTGCATTGAAATGAGCTCCCAGGAAGAGGGGCTGTGGAAGGAACCTTCCTTCTTCGCACTGAAGAACCCTTTGCTGTTTTGTTTTTATGTAGCAAAAGCCAGCTGCTGAATACTGGGAAACAAGATGATTGACTGATACCCAGAATACGATCAGCACCTTGTAAAGTAAAACTGGATTTCTATCCTCACTTTTTTTGTCTGGCTCTGCATCTATCAATTATCACTAGTACGGTCTTGGGCAGCAGCAAGTTACCCTGCCAGCTGAACATGTTCGAGGCTTTGGGCTCAAACCACTAGACAGGCACTTGAGGGCTCTGGGTTTTCTTCTAGTTTCTTGGTGGTTGTCATGCTAGAACTTGCGTAAAATGCTTAAGTACGTTTTTTTTTTTTTCTGTTTCCTGGTTTTCTAGCTTAAAGCACTTGAAACTTGCTTGCTTGTTTAAAGGCATTAACATCTTCCTCTCGTTGATTAGTCCAGTGGCTAGTGTTTTGATTGAGCTTGGATGTAGTAGGTCCTAATACAATACAGTGCTATGTCAGCCCTTTTCTGGGAGTTTTTATTTCACATAGAAACACAGAATATTGTTCAAACAAAATAAATATTGTGGTTCTTGGGCTGCACGCACAGAAGGTCTCTCTCCTCCTCTTAACAGATGGCAAGTGCAGCGTAAAGTGGTTGCCATTCCCAAGAGTGTGACTCCTGCTCGCATTCAGCAGAATCTCCAGGTAAGTTTAAATGAAGGAAAGGAGTTTCAGCAGTGCCCTTTCATGTGAGTAGTACACTGTCCTACTACTTGCAGAACAACAAGCTGAGGCCCTTGGTTCATACTTGTTCATCAGTGTGTGCACATGCTTAGAAGGGAGGATAAAGATTTTTGGAAAATAAACTTCCTATCTTTTAAGCAACTAAGTGTGAAAGTGTGCACATATGTGCATGTGTATGGTTTTGTTATCAAAAGGTAAAGAATGTACTCTGTAGAAGTTAAATTTCAGTAAAGATTTTTCATTTATCTGAGACACAAATTTATTAAACAAGGGAGTCTTCTAATGATGTTTAGTGTTTCTTATTTATGAGTAACTGTTGCTTTACCCTGGAAGTGAAGGTGCAGGATGGTGCTGAAGGAATAGAAGTAATGTGATTCACTTCTGCTCTGAAGTAAAGACCGTTCACTTTAGAAATTATTTGAAAACTCTGACTTCCAACGATTTGGAGGGAAGTCTCTGAATCACCCCTGGTGATCTTTCAGTCCTTAGTCATACAGATGGGCCGGTTACACGTTTTTAAGTTAGAACTTGTTTCTTTAACTTACTCTCACTGAATTCTGCCAAGTCATGCTGCTAGAAATGTTGAGAAACTCCAGTAAACTGTGCAGTTACTTGAGGTTTAGATCTACACGGGAATGGAATATTTGATTGAATAGGCAGCACATGCTTGGAAAAAGTCTCACTGCTTTTTATCTTTGTGGAAGAGTGTTATGTAGTATCAGTGTAAACCTAGAGTTGGCAAGTGTCTGAACACCTCAGGCTTTAAGCCTTTGTTTTGGTGTATGTTATAATATGAGTTTAATTGCAACTTCAATAAACAGAGGACAAATTAATGCTGTCTGAAGCCATGATTTTTACAGACACATAAATTCTATTGATCAGAGTTGCATGGAAATCACTCTGAGGGTCAGAGTTATCAAAGTTGCAGCTTCTGAAGGTGTTTGAAATATTACAGGTGCATTATGTTTAATTTACTTGGGGTTTAACACTGGGATCTTGCAACTCTAATATAGTACGTAGGTTTTCTTTCTGAAAGTACAAAAGAAATATTATGCAACTACAGCTTAATAAAATATTCCAGTCTTGTGTGTGTGCATGTGTGTTTGCCTCAACTACAACTGTGTTGTTGCACTGTCACCTGAAATTAAACACTGAAATAGTCAGCAACGTCTCAGGTCACTGCTGCTGTTCCATTCTGTCCTGGAGTATTGAGAAGTGGAATCTTCTTGCCTTGTGGATTGCTTGTGGATCTCTGGAGAAATTCACAGCACAAGGGAATGGTTGTGACTTACAAAGGAAACAAAACCAAGAGGCAAAACTCAACACCAACTAAGTATGAAAAACTTATAGTTATTGAATAAAGCCTCTTGCTTTTGTTCTCAGGTGTTTGATTTCAGCCTCACAGAAGAGGAGATGAGCCACATTGGAAGCCTGAATAAAAACTGGCGTTACATTGTGCCAACAATTACGGTAAATTTCTCCATGTTTCAGTTAGTTTTCATTATGTGCATGTGGCCACAACTTGGGGTTTTTACAGTTTCCTTTCTTTTACTGTCCCCATCGGAACTACTTACTCATAAGAACATTACATCTTTTTAGGGTATCTAAGATGAAAGAATTTCTCAAAAGCTGTGTACAAAAAAGGTAGCTTTTTGAAAACTTTTCTCCTCTGTTTTGGCCAGTGATGGCACTCTAGAGCTCTCATTACTGACCTGTCCATGGGCCTTTTAAGCCAGAGTCCCACCTTGTTTCAGATCTCACCAAACTCCTGCTGATTTGCTCTTCTCACGTATGAGCAGGCTAAGGTCTATGCCATTCCTCCAGAAGTAGTCCTTGTTCCAACTGTCCCTGTTACCGCTAAGGTACCATAAACCTCTAAGATCAGTGAAGGCTCGGCGTGCTGTTAGTTCTCCACATCCATCGTGGAAGTCACGTGAAGAAATTTATCTGCTCCCCTTCACTGGATGTCCCCCCCTTTCAGCATCTGTTGTAATGACCTTCCTCCAGTGTAATTTTTGGCTTAGGCTTGTATTTTTCTTCCCAGATCCATTAGCCACAGCATCTTTTAGCATCGGTAGTTTACTCTCTCACATGGAACCTTACCTCTTGTGCTATCAGGTGCCAGTCTGGTTTTAGATAAACCAGTGCCTTGGAAGTGCTGAAGTCCTTCTGGTCTGTTGTTCCTTTCCCCTCAATGCAAAAAAAAAAAAAAAGTCAATGCCTTGCTGTCTCCTGTCTTTATAGTATTCCTCATTTCTTATTGTCCTGCTTCTGGATGTAGAACAGATCTGTTACCATTCCCTGGTGCATCATTGACCAACATATGGCAACTATGATAGAATGAGTCCGAAGTGATTTATCCATTCTCTCTCATGCGGTACACTGCGTAGGTACAGTAGGTCTCTGCAGATGTGGAAGCTGTCAAGCATACCCTTGCCTCTCCAGCAGTTTGTCTGCCTGTAAATTATTCTTCAGTAGTCAGTGGGCACTGGCTATAGGAATTCTTTGGGAAAAGCTTTTCCTCCAGGATTTATCACTGGGTTTTTCTGAGTACTTGAGAGCATATTTGTGACTAGTTTGAATTAGACAAGTTGTGAATGTTTGGTGAATGACTCTGGTATCAAGGGTAGATACTTGTTACAGCTTTCACTCTTTGTCATGCTAGGGCTTACATGAGCTTCAAGGCTGTGCTTTTAACTGTATGGTTGCTTCAGTGTGTATGCATAAATATAATCCCCCCCAATCACTGCAACCAAAATTATCTTTGTGTTTATGGATCAGTAGTCTGTACACCAAACTGCAAGCTTAGCTGCTGATCTATGTGAGTGTGGTAGTGACAAGCACACCTGCTGCTGACAGTATGTTTGTTTGAAGTGTTTTGCTACTCATGCTGCCAACAAGGTTATTTTGTTAATGAAACTGCAAAATACATTTGAATGTAGCCTGGCTTGGATGAGCCAGGGATAATTCATGTGCTTTTGTTACCTGGGAGACCTGATCAGATCACAGTGATTCACAAAGGTGAGATGAAATAGAGTTCAAAGTGCTAGCCCATCCGAGTAGAAAAATGGTGAATGTGATGCTGGGCTTCAAAGATATTGCCATATTGTCAGATAACAAGACAGGAAGAAGCAAGATGAGAGAATTAAAACATGACTCTGTAGCTGTGAGATCTCTAGCGGAACCTTTTGTCTCCTGCCTGTCCCTTCTGGGCTTATCGGAAAGAATTTTCATCAACTGTGAATTAAAATTCCTGTCTAACCTTTCATGCCTATCTTCTCTGAATCTAAGTTATAGTGTCTGGATTTCAGAGTGTGATATAGCAGTGATATCAGAGCTCCTATCATAACTGATGAGACAGTTTTTCCTTGCTTTACTTCATTGATATATAAACTCAAGTTCTTATAGTTGTGCTGCTCTTCTCCACATTGTGTTTTGTTTACAGCCTGAGAGGCTCTCCCATTGCATGTAGACAATTTAAGATGCTTTATACTTTAACAGTTCATTATCTGGGTAGAGGTTGAAAATTACCTTGCACCAGCCTGAAATCCAAACTTTTGGAAGCATTTAAGCGAAACTTGAATGACCAGCAAGCCAAGAGAAGGAGGAGTGATGGTGTCGTTCCTATGATGATCTGTCTATTTTTGGCCATTAGCTACTGTTGACCTGCAGTGTGTTCACTGCTGATTTTACTCCCCCTCCTTCTCTCGCATTCCTTGGGTAGACTGGAATCAGCTATGTGAAATATTGCTTCTGGCAGTTGCTGTCTTGGCATGCTGCGAACAAGAATATTTACCTGAAGAGCTGTGGTGTATAGCAAAATGTGCAGGGGAAGAAACGGGGGGCAAAAATGAGGAATACGAATTCTAGGAACATGAGGAAGTTGTTGGCTCTTGAGACAATATGAAGAAACCTGAAGATACTGTGATACTTTTGTCCACAGCTTTAAGGATTGCCTTCAGCTGACAGCTTAATTTCAGTTTTATTTTAATCTGAGCATCGAGTCAAATGTTAAACCTTAACATCTTAGTTTTCTGCTCTATAGTGCCCCCAAGTGACTAATTTCAGCCTTCAGTAGTTACTGTAAACAGTTCATTACTAGGGATTCCAGTTGTTGCTCTGAAATTCAGATTTTATACTGAAAGCTAATAGCAGGACTTGATAGTGGATGCTTGGTTTGAACGTCCCTGTGATTACCTCTGCCCCTGTAACATTTTGAGTCATCTCTAACAGCACATTTTTATGTGTAAAACCCACGTTTATATATGTAAAAAAAAATTGTTTCTCTAACATAACTTTTATTCAGTCATTAGTCAATATAAGTTTTAGCTGAATGATGCTAGTCTGTCACCTGGGGAGGTGTGTGTATCTGCCAGTGCTGCACCTGAAGTTCCCCAAATGATACAGATGAGGAGCAAGGTTTTGCCTCGGCTCCTTGGAAGTAGTAGGAAGTTCTTGCAGTGGACTCGGTGCAACTAGAAGTGCAGCTTGTGCATCTGAATGCTTGGAGGTGGAATGTAGGAACTGAGACTTGCATGGCCACGTCTGCTTTTGGGCCAGCGGGAGCCCCTGTTTCATTATCTATGAATATTGGTTTCAGTATTCCCATGCTACAGCTGAAGAAGCTGGTCTTCTGTGGAAATGTTCTTAAAAAAAAAAAAAGTGCTATGAAGGAGTTCAGTAACATTATTAATGTTTCAGTATATGACCCTGAACAAGTTATTCAATGTGTTTCGTCTTATCCATCTGTAAAATTGGCAGCCCAGCAACTCTGTCATGAAAACATGGGCAATAGTTCCAACTCCAGTAAAGTCTTTTGAAGAGTGCATGTTACAACACTTACTCAGTAACAAGGCAAAAGGCTTTTAACTATTCTTAATCCAATTCTTCAAGCCTCAGCAGCTTGAATGACTCTTGCTCTAGGCTACAGAAATCTATCTCCTTTTTTTAATTACTTTTTACATTTTTCCTTCAAGAAGTGCTAAGAGGACTCGTGTAGAGAGAACTGCTCTTGTTTAAGCTGAAAAAGATGCTCCCAGATGTTTAGGATATGAAGATTTAGAAATCTCAGCCATGCAGGATTTGAAACTGAGAGTAAGAATGGATTTTTATCTTTCTGACTTGTGTCTGTGTGTTTACTTCACAGATGGATGGAAAGCTAGTAGCAAGAGATGCTGGACACCCCCATTACCCCTTCAATGACCCCTATTAACTACTAGAAAATAAGGTGTTAGTGTAACGTGCTCCTCTGTGTGCCCTTCCACAAAATAATTGTTGCCATAATTTGTCAAAAACCCTGTCCAAATAAAACCTTCCTTCTCGAGTAGGTTAATTTACAGTGTACCGCTTCTAGTTGACCTCCTTTCTGGAGATACTCTGCCTTCCATGTCAAAGTTTGTGGATCTGTAACAATGACTACAAGCTTGCTCCTGGAAGCATCAAATCTTTTGGGGATTAGATAAAGGTTGGGGAAGACTAAGTCAAGTTCCAAACATGTCGTTATCAGGCTAGTAGGGCAATACTTTGGGTTTACTGCCCGTGAAAGAGTTTTGAAAGCTTTAGTTATTACCATGAAGGGAGAGAAAAAAAATCAGCGTGAAGGCATGAAAGCATTTTAAGACTGAGCAACTGCTCAGCCATCAACTTTAATATGTTTAATATTTTTTTTATACAAGGAATAAAGTAAAATGTGCTACAGTTGCACTATTTCCATAAACGATTAAAACCCAAGTAACCAGCCATGCCCAGTGCTTTTTATCCACTTTAGAGTACTTGTGGGACTTGGAATTCTCTATTTTGTTTTTCTTTTAATTCGCCTGTAGATTTAAGGAGAATAAATGCATACCCTGCCTCAGGCCTTCAGGGTAGTCCTCTCTGGTGCTTGTCACAGGGATAGGTTTCAGCTCTGACAATAGTTCTGATCCTCCTACCACAAAAGCCTCAAGAAATCTTTAGTAAGTCTTGCAGAAAACCACCCTGCTTTTCCCGTGAAGTTGCCCAGTGTCTCTTTACCAAAGATGTCCAGTTTGAGTTCTGCAAGGTCACAAAATTAGTTCCTGACTGTGCAGTGAGAGCAATGACCTGTCAGAGGGCCCCTGCCGTTTTCATGTTGCAATTCTAATGAGCTGGTCCTGTCTCCTGTCCTACCGCTGGCCTGCGGGCAGCGCCGGGCAAGTCACTTGCCTTTCCTGTGCCTCTGTTACTCTGGCAGGGAGGAATTTACTGAGTGCTGATACGCTGTTGAGCAGGACTGGAACTCTAGCTCTAACAACGGTTTTATTTTGTTTCAATCTCATAATGAATTGTCTAGCCATCTGACTACACATGCTGTCTTAGCACCTGCCAGCACTCTGGTGGTGATACCTTCTGTGGCCTTAGCAATGTTAACACTTTATTTTGGTTTAGCAAGGCAGAGTTTCTAAAGGCCTCTTGGATTTAAAACAAAGGCACTCTTTCAGAGCTGTTGATGCCATTCAGAGACAGTCATAGGCACGACTCCTCATTTGCTGCCAGATAAAGAAAGCTTAACTGCCTGTAAGTGAAGTAACACATTTTATTTTTCACATAGCAATAACAAACACAGAATTAGAAAAAAAAATCCTCTGCATTCACATAGTTCAAAAAATAATTAGATTCTTTGAGTTTTGATAACCTCATTTAGAGTAGGCCTATAGTAAAATTATACATTCATCTCAAGCATCATTCCTCCTCAAGTATTTCCTGCCCTGGGCCTCAGCATGCAGCTGAATGGGAACAAGCCTGTTTATTGCTTTTTGTAATCCTTATGTAGAATTTAAAGAACTTCTGTTCCTCAATAAAGTGTTTCCTAATTCCTGCTGAATTTACCTCAGTGGAGAAATCCATTCCAGCTCAGTTAGGAATCTTTACTAGACTGGACGCTTTCTTCTAAGGGAAATGAAATCCCTATTGGCTTTTTATTCTAATCAAACACGGGTGACTTTGAATACGGTTCTTACTGCAAATCATTAGGGAAGCAATTTTACTTTGAAGGAGCTATGTAGAATGTTAACAGCGGTCGTCCTACCAAGTGGCTTTTGTTGCGTGTATTTCAGCTTGCATGCTTGCATGTCTTAAATAAATACTGTACTCGGTGTATGACTCTGAGACTTTTTCCCCCCTTCCCCCTAATGTCAGGGCCCCAATTAACTTTTTTTTCTAATTACTTCTCTAATCAAAAGCAAGCAAGCGGGCAGAGAGGATTCCCCAGGAAAGCAATTAATTGTGCGTATCTATTAAACCCGCCCTTCCCAGCTCTGTCGCTGCATGGAGCACCACCGCTCAGCTGGGACGGGGGAGCTTTCACCTCGACATCGCGCAGGGGGGGATGAGCCTCCGGGTCTCCGCCAGCGGCTCCGCTGCTGCTGCTGCTGCTGCGCGAGTTTTGCGGCGGTCTCTGCCGTCAGAGCGGCCGCGGCCATGTCTGCCTTGTCCGGTGGGTCCCGTGTGCTGCGGGAGAAGCGAAGCGGCTGCGCGAACGAGGGCTCACCCTCGATCGCCTGAGGGCGCGGGGGGCGAGATTATGCCGGGGCAGGGGCGCTACAGCCCCCCCCCCATGTCAAATGCCAGGCAGGGAAATACGAGCCCGTCCGAGAACGGGCTGGGGGTGGAGCGGGGTGCGCGCCGCGTCCGTGAGCTGCGGATCGCGCTGCTGCAGGGGCAGGGGCTGCCCGCCCGCCCAGGCAGCGCCGGGCCGGAGGAGACCCGGCAGCAGCCACGGGCCGGGCTCGGGCGCTGCTCCCCGTCCCCGCCGGGCTGCCCCCGCCCAACCCGCCCCGCTTCCCCCGGGACTGGGGGGGGGGGAGCAGCGCGGCCGCGGCCTCCCGGGGGTGGTGGACTACACTTCCCGGCATGCCGCGCGGCAGCGGCTCCCGGCGCGGCCCCGCCCCCGCCTCACCCGGCACTACACTTCCCAGAGGGCCGCGCGGCCCGCCCCGGCCGCCCGTCCTTTTCGGGACTACGCTTCCCGGCATGCCTCGCGCCCAACCTCCGCGGGACGCTGGGGGGCCGCAGCCGCGCGGGGCGTGCCGGGAGCGGTAGTCCCCCCGCGGCGTGCGCGCGCCGCGAGGCGGGCCGGGGCGTGTCCTCGGGGGGTATATAGGCAGCCGGAGGGGCAGGGGTCTGCACTCTGCCGCCACCGCCCCTGTCTCCAGCAGCTTCTATGCAGTCTGCAGCCGTCGCCGCTCTCCCCTGCGTTGAGCCCGCGCCGGCCTCCCCGACTAGGTAGGGCCGCGCGGGCTGGTCCCGTTCCCGGTGTGTGCGTGTCGGGAGGTGGCGGGGGGGGAAGGCGGGCAGCAGGGGAGGGGGGGTGCGCTTTCGCGCCGCGGGGTGGCCGTGGAGGTGGGGGGGGGGGATAGGAGGTGGCGGCGGGCAGGATTTCCTTTGAGGGGGAGGGCTGGGTGTGCGGGTCTTGCTCTCGCCCTGTCCCCCTTCACCCCTCCTCCTTCCCCCCCGGTACCCCCCACCCCCCCCGGGCGGTGGTACGTGCCGCCCCGTTCCTCCAGCGCCAGCTGGGCCCGCTCGGCTCGCGGGGAACCACCACGTGACCCCGTGCGCGGCTGCTGCCATCTTTGTTGGGGGCAGCCGACGCCGCGGATCCTGCTCGGGTGGGGGGGGGGGGGGGGGTGGAAGGGGGAGGGGGGGGCGGCGGGTGGTCCCGCGGTGTCACGTGACGCCGGGCCGTCAGCCCGTCAGGAGCCGCCGTCGGGGTTTGGCGCCAACGGCGGGGGGCGGGGCCGGGGGGAAGGCGGGAAAGGCGCCCATTGTCTGGGAGGGCCGGGGGCTGCCGCCCGCCTCGCCCGGCCTTTGTTCCGCCCGCGGAGCCGCCCCCGCGCTCCCTCAGCCCGCCGCGGCGGCTGTCAGCCGCCCTGCCGGGAATCGCAGGGCGAAACACCCGGTGCCGTGCCGCTGGCTCGCGTGGGGAGAGCGCTGAGCCGCGGGGCTGCGAGCTGGCACGGGTGGGCGGTCCTGGTTTTTAGGCGGCAGGTCTGTCGGCCGGGTTTGGTCCGACCCAAGCGTCAAAACATTTGCTTTCCTGACAGTCTTTCGCTCAATCAGTGAACAAAACTGAAACTAATGGTCTTCTCCGAAAAACAACCAGCGGAGCGAACTCGCTGCAGGTGGCCAGACACCTGAAAGCGCGCACCCTTCCCTGGTTTCACGCCCCTGAGAGCTCAGTTCCTGACACAAAATGGGTAGCCTGTTACTAACGCCTACTCAATATTTTGTTTGCAGGATGGAAGAGGAATTGGCAGCTCCTTCCACTTCCACATCCACAGACAAGACAGACAGGTGAGGTCGGAGTTGTCAGTTACTTAGAGAACGCGAAACCCAGGGGTTAGTCAGTGAAACAAAAAGGTCGCCCTTCAGTCAGTTGTTAGGCCTGAAGTTTAACAGATGTGGACGCTGTAGGTGCTGATAACTTGTGCTCACCAGTAGTCTGCACAAATCTACCCCAACAAAACCCTTTCAAGGTCTAATAAATACACAAATACCAGTTGTTGTTTAGGAAGCTCTTAATCTGTGAGTCAGTGCTGGGGAAGCACTGGGGAGGTACGAGTACGTGACTAGCACGTAGCGGTCCTCCTCTGGACCTCTTGGAAATGGAGCTCTGTGAGACACACTGAATTGAAACTAAGGTTTGCATCTATCGTTATTCTCAAATGCCTCATGATGTGCTATGAGCAGTCATAAATTGGGTTTATTCTTCTTTTTCTTGGCTTAGGTAGTATCGGAGTCTGGTGAAACACTCTATGGTACTCGGTGTTATGTTGGTGTGCAACTCCGTAAAGTACATTCTATAGCATCTTTTGTCATATCAGATTCTGATACCCCCTTCTTGCAGCGATTTGTTAAAATTAACCTGTCTGCCTTCAGTCATCAGAACTAAAGGTTCATCCAGATTTAAGGAAACAACCTTCCCACCCTGGTAGTTCCAACCAGCATAATGTATGCAACTCACTTTATAGAAAGCTGACTAGGTTTTGAAAGCTGGACATGAAATTATTAAGGAAACTACAGAATATCCTGTATTTGGTTTTACTTATGTTTTTTTCTCCCTCCAGTATGGATGTGGATGGAGAATCAAAGAAACTGTTGGGTCTAGGACAGAAACACTTGGTAATGGGAAATATTCCAGCTGCTGTTAATGCATTCCAGGAGGCTGCGAGCTTACTGTGAGTACCAGGATGTTTTGTGTATTTTTGTAGGGCTTGGTTTTCAGCTTGACTAAACTGATGTGGCTTGTACAAGAAAGATTGAGATTTTTACCTTACATATGCTGCTGTGTTTATAATGCAACCAAGGAGAGGATGAACTATTTAAATTAACTGGAGTGTTGGACAATACTGTAGTGGGTGTGCAATTTAGGCAGCTTTTGTGATGGTAATTGCCAGTGCAGCTCCCTAAGGGAGGGAAGGGATTTGATACTTTGTTTTGCAGTGTGTGGTTCTGATGTCTGTTAATACAAAAATAACGAGATAGTGTTGCTTGTTAGTCACTTGTTTACTAGAATCGATCGGTCTCTCAGGGTGATACCTCTTTGGGTTTTAGATTAATTTGCTTTGCTATGTGCTTGATACCCATGTCTAGCTAAAGGAGAGGAGCATTCATTATTTGTTTGAAACAATGGGAGACGAGCTAAGGAATGGATTCTTCCTGTCCAGGAATTTTTAAACTTCCAAGTTGACATATCAAAATCTCAAGTAGGCACAGGCAAAATAATTCTTCATTACTTTTTTAGGGGAAAAAAGTATGGTGAGACAGCGGATGAGTGTGCAGAAGCTTTTTTTTACTATGGAAAATCTCTCCTGGAGTTGGCAAGGTATGCTAGCAGATTAAGAGTCTGCCTGGCCTAACAGGATTTCATCCTCATTTAGACAGAAATTCATATGTACGGGGTTGCATGAGGTGGGATGGGCCATGGCATTGCAGCTTGTGCAGTGAAAATGGTGTTATTACAAGGGCTAAGGGATAACAAACTTTTGTTCCCTTTAGAATGGAAAATGGTGTGCTGGGAAATGCCTTGGAAGGGGTGCAGGTTGAAGAGGAAGGGGAAAAAGCTGAAGGAGATTCTGCGTTACCAACTGTTGATGGTATGTAAAGCTGTCTGCCCTGTTGTGGAGTCACCAAGGTGCGTTTTCTTGTCTAAATGATCCAAGTTCAGTCCATTGATATCCGAGGTAGCCTGAATAATTCTGTTGAAACTTTAGCAGCCTGAATGGACTCTTTTTTTTTTTTTTTTTTTTTTTTTTTGTTCTAATCTTGCTTAAAGATTAAAAAAACCCTCAAACTTCTGCAAAGAACTGGTCACTTAAAGCATGTGTAAAGGGTCACCAGGTGTCTGTGTCCTGAAACACAACATTCAACCTTGCTTTCTTAAGCTTCACAGTCAACTTGAACTGCCTTGTAACCTTGTAGCGGTACAGAGTGTGTAGTAGGACAGATCAGAGTCTCTGTAAAAAGTCCAGGAATAGTAACTGGTTTGTACTACTTGCAGCTGGAGATAATACAGGAATTCCTGTCAATCCAGACTATTAAAGCACTGGCACCTCTTGCTTAGCTGTGACTAAAAACGCTAGCGCGCAAAACTGCACACTGCTTGAGCGGCCGCTTGCTATAATGCAGCCTGGGGAAGGGGAAGGGATTTGCTTAGTTCAAGTTATGTTGGTTGTGTCCTAATTCCTTTACTTTGAAAATGGAGCTCTTAAGAATGTCATCTAATCTGATGACGAACCAACACTGGAGGGTCTGAGGGTGGTGTTATCAGTGCCCGTTAATGTCTTTATCACTAAACTCGAAGAAATGTTTATGCTTCCTCAATCATGTAGAAGATGCAAGGGAGGAGTTGAGAGAACAGGTATATAACGCCATGGGGGAAAAAGAAGAGGCCAAAAAGTCTACAGAGGAGTCTCCAGTACTACCTGAAAAGGAAATCAAAGAGGAGAATGTTGAAGTGAAAGATATCCCAGGAGAAGCAATTGCTGACAAGGAAGTAAAGCTTGAAGAGGCTGAAGAGAAGGTGGAGGCTTCTGTGGAAACAGTAACTTCAGAAGAGCAGAAACAGCAGGTGGCTGTGGAAAATGAGGCTACAAAGGAGGAGGCAGCTGTGGAAGAGAAGGTAGTGGAAAAAGAGCAGAAGATGGTGCCTGAAGACAAGGTAGCAGAGGCAAGTGAGAAGGAAAGAACGACAGAAGTGTCAGACAAGGAGACAAAGGCAGCAGTGGAAGAGGCTGAGGCTGGAGAATTGGCGGTGGGAGAGCGGACAGCAGAAGCAACAGAAAAAGAGCCAGCTGTGGAAAAGAGAGAGGCTGTAGAAGGGCAGGCAGAGGCAGCTGTGGAAGCGAAGGCAGTAGCACAAGTGACAGCAGAAGTGCAGGCACCAGTTGCTGTGGAGCAGAAAGAAGTTGCAGAAGGGGAAGCAGAAGGAGCTGAACAGAAGGTGGAGGAGAAACAAGAGCCAGTAGAGACAGCTACAGAGGAGAAACCGGATGAATCTAAAGAGACAGAGTCCTCAAAGGAACCTGTGCCCACAGAGGGCAAAGAGCCGCCTAATGACATGGAAGAAAAGGCTGAAGTAGCTGCTAAGGTAGAGAAAGAAGAAAAGAAAGATGACCTGATGGAAGAGGGTGAAGGTGCTAAGGTAGAAAAAGAAGAGAAAGATGACCTGATGGAAGAGGGAGAAGGTAACAGTGAGAGGAGAAAAGTACTTGTGGGTGGATGACTTGATGGATTTGGCTAACAATGGGTAAAAAGTGTTCCATTCAGAATTTTCTGTTTGCCTTAAAATAAGGAAAAGGTACAGTAAAGGGGTTCTTGAAGGATTTTACATCCAAGTTAAAGTTTCAAGGAATAGTGAATAGTCTCAGTTTCTTTAGACTAACGCTTAACTAACTGCAAAGCAAATCTTGAAAGCAAACTTACAGCCCTGTGAAATGTGTAAGTAATGGCTGGGCTGGTGGAGAATACTGAATGGATGCTCACTTGCATGCATCTGGGTTTATTGCACTAACCTTCAAATAACTTGAAGCACAAGTTGCCTCTGGTTATAACCGTATTTTATTTTAAAACAGTGGAGCAGAAAAATAAGAACAACTGAATACATAACAAGACAGTAAATTTGCTTTTGGTGGGGGGAAGGACTTCTGTAGTTGAGTCTTTCTGGTGGTAATTACAAGTGAGAATTTGGTTGGCAAATCTAAACTTAGTTTGTCTTGGAAACTGAAGGCTTAATGCTACTATCCAGCACAGTCTCCCTGCTCTCTAGCTTTTTCTGCCATTCTGCTTCCCTGCTTCGTTATAGCTGTTTTCAGGATTATGTTAAAGTAACTTAGTAAAACTGGTATACTTTGAAGTATTAGTTCTGTGGTCTTAGTAGGCCAGGGCTTTCTATTGTATAAATTAATTGATGAGCTGATAATTGAAACTTTGCTTGTCAGTAACTTGGCTTCCCAGGAAGAGCCTTATTTTCAGAGTGGCACATACTCAGATAAAGTAGTTCTGGACACTGAAAGGATTTGTAGCGCAGGGCACAGTGAATGCTCAGTAGTGGAGCAGCTGCCTAACAGAGTATGACTGAATGTAAGCCAAGGGTAGTTACCCACTCCTCGTTGTCCTGTGACAGGCTGCTTACAGACACTCACTGCTGCTTCTTTGTCCCCAACTCCGTTAGTGTGAGGATGCTCTTGAACATCCTGGTCTGGTGCTGTGTCATTCCAGACTCCTCCCACTACTTAAATTTTAACTTCTGAACATCTCTTCAGTTTTACCTTTGATTGAGCTGTCCTCATACTTGCAAGTTTGGCCCTCTCAGTGGTAGGTGTGCCTTTTGGAGTTAGACCAATGAGCTCACGGGTCCTCTAGTCTCCACCCCATCAAGCTCCTGTTCTGGAATTATAATCAGTGGTCATGATACAGGAACTAAGTGTGCAACTCTAGCATGCAAGTCAACCAATGCTCTAGTTATTAGCCATACTTCACATTTTCCCAAAATGTTTTCTACGGATAGACTAGTTGGTGCAAGCTCCTGCACAGTATCAGAAGTCAAGTCAGTGATGCACAACAGCAAGTTCGTTAACAAAGTTGCCACTTAAATGTCTGACAGGAGGAACAGAAATTCAGGAACAGTTTTATTTGTACACAGCTTGGCAGCTATCTTGCTGAAAACACGTTACCTGTAGCACGAAGTCCAGCTGCTGACCAGTAGCACCGGGGCTGCTCGGGATCCTGTGGCTTCAGTGGGAGTTCACATTGCATTTGTGAGAACTGTGAAGGGTCTGTAAGTTTCTGTTCTAGTTAGTATGAAGTGAAACTTAAAACGAGGGTTAAGGGTACCTAACACTTTCAGCAAGATGGCTGCTAAGAGTTTAGTGTATCTGTGCTCTTATATCACACATCTAACCCGTCACTGGAAGGATAAGGGCTGGTTATAATATGTTCTGCCTGACTCCATGTGAAGCGAGTGTAGTAACAAGAAGTGCTCTCATTCACCTACTTTCCTTGTAGAAACAGAAGAATCTGAAGAGGAAGATAAAGAAAATGAGAAAGCTGAAGATAAGGAGAACGAATTGACAGTGGAAGACAAGGTGAGATTGCTGAGCTCTGATATCAGTGCTCATGGAAGAGGGCAGTATTTGTCTAAATGTTGTGTTAATATCTCTATAAAAGCTCACTTGTATTTAATTTAGTCCCGTGTAGGAAATTACTTTTGAAACCCAGTACTGCCTAAGGAAGGGGCAGCGTCATGTGCAGTCTGCATTGTAGGCTCTGGCTCTGCTCTGTCTGTAAGCCTGGGCTTGTTTAGCTACACTGAAACTTATGCTTGCAGCCTGCTGCTGGGTAATGCAGCCCGGTGAAGGCAGGGGCAGGCAGGAGAGATGCTTTAGCTGGTCACTAAAGTTAGTTACTTGTAATGGTGGTTTATTCTCTGCTTGTTTCGTTGTCTCGCTATGCGTGTTGAACGCACAGAGTCTGGTAAGGCATGACTGGGGTGGGAGTGTAGAGAGAAGTGTAATGCTGCTTGAGTCTGGGGTGTTACGTTGATGTAGCAGTCAAAACACTTGGAAAACTCTGAAGCCTATTAGAGTCTGATACTAAGCATGCTGGACAACTGTCTTGAATAGACTATCTGTCTCTTCCTCAGACTGTTGTAACAAAGTTCAAAAACTCTTTTTAAAAAAAAGTGAAATGTCAACTCCTTTTAGCTTTTGGTTCATCTAAATAGCACTTTAAACAAAATCTTAATATTGGTGCCTGTTATTTCTGGAAAAGTAATTGAGGCCATATTGACTAACAGTGTAAGCTTATCTTCCACCTAAAACATCTTCACTGCAGGCAAAGTCTTGGTTGATGCAATAACCTCTTCTGCATGTTCTTTTCTTCTGTTTTTACCTTCTAGTGGTAAACTGTTTATCTCAAATTTATTCCTTGCCAACACTGCTTGGAAACTTAGTTGTGTTGTTTGATGTGATATGTAACCAAGTCACTTAATCTTTAATTAATTTCTAGTCTTTACAGGAAAGTGAGGAGGATGAAATTGGAAATCTTGAGCTAGCCTGGGACATGCTGGAGTTGGCAAAAGTCATCTACAAGAGGTAAAGACGTCAGTCCTAATTTGGATACGTGCTAGAGAAACTCATTGTAAATTGGGGGGATGTGGCATATTCTGATGACAACTTGAAAACTACTTTTCTTTTCTTGACTTAGACAAGAGACAAAAGAAGCTCAGCTCCATGCTGCTCAAGCTCATCTAAAGCTAGGAGAAGTTAGCGTTGAATCCGGTAAGTAATGTTAAATCTCATGTACAGAGTGTTCAGTTCCACTTTCTGTCACTCTTTCATACTTTGAAATGAGTGGAGGTGAGTTAAGTCTGTTAAGATGATAAAAAAAAAAAATAGTTTGTCGAATTATGATAGTGCAGCCATGTCAGAAGGTTTGGAATCAATGGATGAACAAGTTAGTGCCTTCAACAGGATAGCCCGTGCTCTTCCAGAAAGGTGAAAGAAAGCTTTCAGTAACAAGTAATTTGTTACCAGATCAAAAACAGCCTTGTGTTCTGCTTTATAGGCAAGGTTTGGTTAACTTCAGAAACCTGGGAGAGACTTTCCTCACTGAAGCAGTGAGTCTCTGAGTTCAATAGGAGGTGTCAGTACCATGCCACTTCCAGAACATGAAGACTGCAGATGAAAAATGGTTGACTCTAGACTTTCCAAAATCCTGGGGCATGATCAGGAAAGACTCTGGGTTATGCAGCAGAAAAAAAGGAGTGGGAAGTAAGCCCCAGGTTTGTGCCTTCTAGTGTGTTGTACCTGGCCTGCATTTAAAAATGTGTTTTAATCTTACTGAATCCAAGTAGAGTGTAATCTTTCTGGACAAGCACTGGAAATAATCTGACAGGTTTCTGGACCAGGGCTGCAAAATGAAGGCTGTGTTTTATTTCACTAGAATTCATTCAATGGATAGCTTGACTGGAAGTTAGCAGGGGACTCTCCTTACCTCTAGATTGAAGTTGCAGTTGTGACCAGTTAAATTCAATTCATGGTAGCAGGTAAAACAGCAGGATTTCTGTGCCTGGTTTTGACTTGGCTGCTTGGTTTGCTGTGTTGCTGTAAATAGACAAAGCACTCTTTACAGTCCAGAGGAACTGGACTGCAAACAATCTTTGAGGTGGGAGGCAGTGTTGTATAAAGTCTAATAAAATACAGAGCAGCTGAATAAGGGTTTAGATCTTGCTTGTTTGGATAAATGAGTGTGGCTTGGAAGGACCTTGTGGCTTCTTCCCTAGAAAACTACACACAGGCTATCGAAGAGTTTCAGGCCTGCCTGGCCCTGCAGCAGAAGTACCTGGAGGATCACGACCGCCTGCTTGCCGAGAGTCACTACCAGCTGGCGCTGGCGTACCACTACAACAGCCAGTTCGACGAGGCGGTTTTGCAGTTCGGTAAATCCGTAGAAGTCATTGACAAGAGGATGGGTAAGTGGATTTCTAGAACTGTTCGACTGTGGGAGCTTTTCACGAGTCGAAGCAGACTTTAACTGCCTTAAAAGTAGTTGATACCTGAAAGGGGTGACGGGATATACTGATCCGGAATGGTTGAAGCAGTGTGTGTCAGCAGCTCCTTGCCTCTGGGGGTTGGTAACTGGACAGCTACTTTGTCTTGAGGTGTTTTGCCACGGTGACTGTTTCATCCTAGCAATGCTTACGGAGCGAATAAAGAAGGCAGAAAGTGGGTCCCCTGAAGATGAGAAGGAGATCGAAGAACTGAAGGGACTTCTTCCTGAAATTAAAGAAAAGATAGAAGATTCAAAGGAGTCTCAAAAGAGTGCAAGAGTAGCTGAGCTGGCTCTGAAAGCAACTCTGGTTAGTGTGGTGTGGTTTCCTTTTAACCAAACATTCGTCCAGTAAAACTTGAAGTAAATCAGTAATGGGAGGAGCTCGGGCTTGATCGTACAGACTGAGGGCTGGTGGTTGCTCCCAACTGTTAATGGGCTGTGATTGTGAGAAGGAAACCGAGGCAGTTGACATAGAGAGAGAGAGGGTATTTAGTAAATACACTGACGTGAATTGTTCCAAACTAAACTGGAATTTGATAGGCTACTATAGGAATTTAATGTGTCAGGGCTGGAAATGATAGATCAGGCAAATGTGAGAATGGACTGAATGTTGCTTCTGTCCTGTGTTTAAGTGTGGAATGGGGTGTTGAGACATGGAGTTGGGCTTTCTGTTCCTTTCTAAACCAGCATATGTATGTGGTCTTGCCAGAATTTAACTGTTTCTTCTGCTTTTCTTAAGGTTGGAACTACATCTGGCTTTGCACAAAGTGAAGACAGTGGTTCTGTTTCCACAGTAAGTTAATTTAAGGTGGATGTTGATAATTCCTGTCTGCTAGAAGGATTACAGTTTGCTCTTATTCACGTGTCAATATCTGTCTTAGATTCCAGTAAGAAAAGCAGCTGATGGTGCATCTCAGTGTGTTACAGACATCTCTCACCTCGTCAGGAAAAAGGTGAGTCCAAAAATGACTAGTTGAACAGTTCGTTAACGTACCGCTGGCTTGCTGTGTATAATTGGATTTCTTGTTTTAAAGCTTTTTAGTTCTGTAAGGGAAAAAAATCTCTAAAAGTAAAACCAGAAATAGTGCATGAAACTCCTTTCCACTGGGAGCCAATCAGTCTGGGAACCATTCAGCCTCCAGGAGACCCTTCTTGATGGTTGAGCACCCCTCCTGACCCATGCTGGTTTAACTGAAGAGCTGAGTTGTGTGACTCTGCAGGTGTTCTCTGAACAAGTGCCCTCCTCTGCTGAGGACCTGCAGGAAGAGCAGGGTCACCTTCAGATCTTAAGAAAAGGGCAAACAACCAGGCTGAGTTGGGTTCCCTTCTTTCCAAGTGGAAATGGAGAATTGGACTTGATGAATAGCAAAGCCAGTCTAATGGTAGTAATGATAAACTGCCTCAAAGAGATACTGTATTGAGCACTAGGTTCCTTTAGAGGTATATGCTTCTTCTAGAACTGTTTGCTAATATAACTAAAATTATCCCCTATAGGATCTTAGTTTATATTTTGTATGCTGCTGTGGCACAGCCTGGCCTCTGTTATATTGGGCTCTTTCAGCTCAGGTTTGCCTGGAGCAACTTTGATCTGCTTTACACAGGTGATTGTAAGTGTCATAGATGCCCTAAATCTACCCCCTTAACTGTTACCTGGCTCAGCAGTTGCATGTTTCCTTGCCAAACAATAACTAAGGATAATTCAGCACTATAGATACTAGCACCTAAATAATGTCTTACTGGAAATCCTTTGTGGTCGAGACCTCTGTACCAAAGCTTCAGAGCTTTGGTTAAATCTTAACACTTAAATACCTGTCTTGAACCTGGCAAGTAGAGGTTGAATAGATAATGTGCAATGACACCTAGATGCTAACTTTCTAAAAAATACTTAACTTTAATTTGTACATAGTGAAGACTAAACAATTTTGTCTTCAGAGGAAACCAGAGGAGGAGACTCAACAGGGAGACAATGAAGCTAAGAAATCTAAACCAGAACCGGCTGTCAATGGTGGTGGTGGTGACGATGCCCCCAGTGGAAATGAGGTTGCAGAAAAAATGGAAGAGGAGGTGGGCAGCTGAGGCAGGAGTCTGTGCCATGTTGTTTTTTTTTTTTTTTTTTTCCTCTTCCCCTCTCTGTTCAGGGATGTTTTTTTTGCCTGGTAGATGCACTGGGTTTATTGCCTGCTGGTCTTCACAAGGTGTCCCACATGAGATGGGGAATATTCCCCCGTTGGCGAGGATGCACGTTGTGCCAGGGTGTCTGACACTGTGTGGGCTGGAAGGGCAAAAGCTGTGGAGAGTTGTGACCTGTGGGGTGGGACAGAAATGTTCCGGGTGTTTGAGTTGGGCTGAAGTACAGCACAGGGCCTTTCCCCAAGGTATTGTTGTAATACTTACTACCTGGGCTACAGTTGATGTAAGACCAGTAAAGCATGAGTAGTCAGTTAAGTCTTAAAATGACAGAAACCTTGAACTGCTGCATGAATTGGTGCTGTAAGGCAGTGTCTTGTTTTTTTAAAAACAAAACCTTTCCTTTTCTTTTAGACAGAGAAAAGGCCACAAGCAGAATCGGGGGCTGCAGTTGAAAGCACAGTATGATAATTCTTTAACCTTGGACACTCCTCTCCTTACAAGGAAAATGGTTTTGTATATAGTGTATTTTTTCACTTTTTGGCAACTTTTGTATGACTTCAATAAAGATTGTAAGCAAATGGTCCTTGTCTTAACCCTCCCCTTGTTACAAGCTGCAGCCTTTGCTCCTCACAGCCCCTGAGCTGCAGGTCTTAGCCCTGGCTCACTGCTGGCCTCCCTGTCCCTTCAGCCTCAAAAGTTCCCTCCAGATCTGTCCAGTGAGGCAGGAGCAGGGTGGGAGCTGCTGGGAAGAAGAATGCTGAATGAAACCCACTGCCCTTGTGTCTAGGGCAAGTCGAGGTAAGATCTTTTTGTCTTTTGCTGGGGCAGGGGATGGGGCACAAGCCCTGGGGTCAGAGCTCTGGCTGTTTGGTTCTTTCTAGGCTGAGCCTGGTGTGGGTTCCTGGGGTGCCTCCCTCAGCCTTGAGCAGACTAAACAGCCTGGGGAAGGCTGATAAGAGCTTGGCTGGCTGCTTACACCCTTTGTAACTGCTGGGATACTGGAGATGCATTAAGGGTTCTGCTCAGCCTCTACTTTACCCCTTTATATCCCTACAGTTGTGCATGGGAGCTTGTGGAAAGGGAGGGGGGGTGGGAGCAGGGGGTGATGGTCTCTGTACATGCACAAGGGGGGCTGAGGGCCTGCTCTGGGACAGGGGTGGAGGTGGGTGTGTGCATTTTTTTTAAAAAAGGTCAAGCAAAGGTCGTGAGGGTGAAGCCATTTATTAAACCTGTAGCACATAGCCCCTACCCCAAGGGTGGAAATGGTGCTGGGGCTTTGTGCTGGTTCCCAGGGCTGAGCTGCGACTGCCTCGTGTCAGGCTTCCCCTAGAAGGGGCTTGTGGGGATGCGCCTGATGGAGCAAGCTGTAGGGAAAGGAGAGAGAAAAGTGATCCTGCCTCTCTGCTGCCGGCTCAGTGGCAGCTGGCTTGGGCCTGGGCCTGATGCTGCCGAAGTGCCCAGAGCCTCTCTGGTCTCAGGAGGGCCCCTTGTACGCTTCCTCTCAGCCCCAGCATCGTGGGACCTGGCTGTTAGTTATACAGCTGGTGCTGAGCCCCTGTCCCTGCATCTATAACAAGTTTTGTCACCCCTTTATTGTACTTTTAGTTAATAAAGCTGCCGTTTTCTGCTCCAGATGGGTGAGGGGATGTGGGAAGGCTGGGGCAGTGCTGTGGGGATACAGCCCGTTCCTAGCTCACCTTCAGAGAAGTTTGTGCTGTGCTGGGGGGTCCTGAGGAGGAGGAGGGTCCTCCAGGGCTGCGAGGGGGAGGGTGGGGGGAGCATAGGGGTGTCTGGGGCCTGCAGGACTGCCTGGCCCCAGCACTGCCCTGGGGGACTCCTGCAAAAGGAGAAAATCGGTGTTAATGGGAGGGGGGTCCCAGCATCCCCCCTGCCACACAGGGCATGGGGTGTGCAGAGCGCCTCCTGCCCGTGGTTCGGTACTGGGAGGGGGACATCTGCCCCAGTGGCCCTGGGTCTGTGGGGCAGGAGGTGTCCCCAGCTGCAGCCAGGGAAGCATTTCCAAAGGGTCTCCCGAAGCTCACACCTCCGCACCCATCATCCAGTCTGGGTCAGCCACCTGTCTCATCTCCCCTAGCTGCAAAGCTGGAAATCGCCCTGGGAGGGGGCTCTTACCACGAAAAGCTCTGGCACAGGCAGGGCTGGCAGGAGTGGGGGGGCCACAGAGGGTGGGAGGATGGTTGGGGGCAGCCGTGGCCCCATCTGCTCCACGTGGCACCGCAGCATCCTCACCTCTGCCTGGAGCTGGGCCAGCTCCTCCATGTGCCGCTGGGCCAGCCGGGAGCCTGAGGGCCAGGAACGCGTCACTGCAGGGTTTATGCTCCCCCCCCCCCCCCCCAGCGACCCCTTCCCCTGTCGTCCCACTGGGCTGGTGTGCAGGGTCACTGGGGGGGTCCCATTTGTGCTGCTGCTGTGACTCTCCCCTCCTTGTTTCCCCCCACAATGTCTAAGGGAACGTTGTCCCCTCCCGCTCAATGATGTGACCGTGCAAGTGTTCCTGTCGTCCCCGCCCCCCCCCCCCAGTGCAGCCCAGGGGCTCTGACAACTGCAACCCCAGAGGCAACTGGGGGCTGTGGGGGTGCAGGTGGGAGCTGCCCCGGTCCCTGGGACCCGTCACCTACCGGCATCTGCTCGTCTCTCCCTCCTGACCTTCAGCGCCAAGAGCTCGTCTTCCAGTCGCCGGTTCTCCAGCTCCAGGGCCAGCACCGCCGCGTCCAGGCCCTGTGCACCAGCGGCGGGGAGCTCTGCCCGCGCAGCCGGGGCTGCCTCGGTGTTCAGCTGCGGAGCCAGGGGCCCCTCGGGGATGGGCCGGGGTTGGGGCTTACCCATCCTCCTGCCCCCGCGCAGCCCCGTGGGGCTCTTCTCCAGCGCCGTGGCCTCCAGCTGGAGGTGGAGGAGCTGGTCCAAGATGGCCGGGTTGTGCCCCCCCGCCTGCAGGTAGGACAGCCGCAGCGCCCTGCCGCAGCCCCGGCCTCAGCCGCTGCCGGGGCTCGGCAGGACGCTCAGCCCGGCTCCTCCGGCACCCCCAGACCCTCACCTGGCCTCGGCGGCCAGCGGCCCGGCGGCTGACAGGAGGGCGTCGAGGCGGAGGGCAGCCCTGGGGAGGAAACAGGCGAATGAGGTGGGGCCGGGGGGTGCTGAGGGCCCCCTTAATGGCGAGCACCACCACCCCCTTCCCCCGGGCTCACCCTCCACGCCACAGCCCTCCGACAGGATCCTGCAGCACCGCTGGGGCCCGGTTCAGCTCCAGTTCCCCCTGCTGAGGGTGGGGGGTCGCACCTGCCCCGGTCCCCAGCGCTGCCAGCCGCTGGCACAGCCCTGTGGGACGGTGAAGGGGCTGCAGGAGGGGCCTCAGCACAGTCCCCACAGCCCCGCTCCCTGGGGGTTAACTCCACCCCACAGGTGGCTCCCCATCACCCCAAAACCCCTTGCCAGTGCCTACCCTCGCGCTGCTGCTCCAGCTGTTGGGTCCTGGCCCGGATTTTGGCCATGTGGCCCTCGTGGGCTTCCAGCAGCTCCTGCGCCCGCTGCCCGTGCCCCCGCGCCGGGGCTGGCCCCCGGCTGGGCTCTCCCTGCTGCACAGGGGGGGGGTCGCAACGGGCTGGGGGGGGTGGCTGGACCCCACCAGCCACAGGGCTTGGGGTGCAGGGGGCATGTTGGGGTGCTGCTGCCCGCCCCAGGGGTGTGGGGTTCACCGTACCTGCACCGGCAGCCTCCTGGACGCGGGGTCGCCCGCCCGGAGCAGGGCCCTCTCGCGGGGGGTGAGCACGCTGCCCAGGGGAGCCCCCCGCCCTCGCCCCGGCCCCGGCCGTCCCCCCACGGGAAGCAGGAGGAGATGGCGTGGCTCAGCACGGCCCCCACGCTGGGACCCCCCGACCTCGCAGAGGCAAGCAGGAAGAAAAGGTGGGGAGGGTGGGAAAAAAAAACTGCTTAATAATATAAACTTTTCTGGTTTTGGCAAAAATGAGCGCCGAGGGCTGACCATGTGGCGCAGGGGAGGATGGGGGGGTGCTCCAGTTCAGGCTGGGCTGGATCCAGCTGTGGGAGCTGTGACCCTCCCTTTCCTCGCCCACAGCACGTCCCAGCCCAGCACCCTCCCTCTCCCTGTCCCCACTGACTGCCCCGTCCCCCCACGCCCCACACTACCGAGGTGTCCTGCGGCCTCCTCGCCGAGCCCGGAGTCCCCCCCGCAGAGGGCCGGTGCCCCCCCGGGAGGCAGGAGCCGCTGCCCACCGGGGTCCCGGGGCACAGCTTCTCCTCGTGCGCCCGCAGCAGCGGCCGGGAGCCGAAAGCCATCCGGCAGTGGGGACAGATGAAGCCCCCCACACCCGGCATGGGGCACCCTGGAAAGCACAGCGGGGTGGGGGTTACCTGGGGGTGCCACCCGGCCAGGGCAGGGGGTCATCCCGCCGGGGCTGGGACCTGTGCACCGACCGGCTGCCGGTGTTTGAAGCCGCCGTTGCTACGCTGGGACGGGTGAGGGAGGGCGGCCGCACCCCTGGCCCTGGCGAGTCCCAGTGTTTACCACAGGCACTGGAAAGGGGAAGAAAGAAAAAAAAAAAACAAAAACAAAAAAACAAAACCCAAAAATGTTGCTTGGTCACCTGAGTGATCCACAGAAACCAAGACGGGGGAAGGCCCCAACAGCAGCAATGCACAGCATGAGGCTGACCCGTCCCCCACTTTGCTTTCCAAATTATTTCCTAATTCCTGGGGAGGGGGGGGCCTGCTCCTTGCAGCAGCTTATAACCACGCGCTGTCCTCTTCAAGCTCCTGGACAGTCTCTGCACCGACATGAAACTGCTCCTGCCCCCCCCCTGCCCCCTTCTCATTGCCACAGCTAGCCAGGGGCCCACCCTTGTTCCCAAAATAAGCCCCACTTCTTCCCCCCCTTGCCCCCCACGCTGCTTGCTGAGCAGCCACAGGGTCCTCTCAGTCACCCCCTCTCACCGTGCTGCTAGCGCTACTCACCACAGAAAACCGGTGATTTACTCAGGAAAAAAAAATGCTGCTTGATTTACGGGGCTTCGCTCAGCCCCCGGGCAGTCAGTAAGGCTTTAGAAGTTCCATCGGTGATTAAACAGTGCGCGGCCCAGGGGAGGGCTGGGGGCAGAGGTTGAGGGAAGGGTTTGGCAATAAACACAAAGAGCTCCGGGGACACAGGGGTCTCGCGTGGCTGTCCCCCAGCTGGCAGGTTCCTCACTCAGCAGGGCCGGTTCAGCCTCCCAGTTTGCCCATCACCAGTGGCTGCCAGCGTGGAGGCGAAGTGAAGGAACTTACCCCATTTCTTGACAACAGTGCAAACGCCTTTACATATTTTTTTTTTTCACTGGGAAGGATGCAGGAAGGCACGTACTTAAAAAAAATGGATAAACTCTTCCAGACAAAAGCCACGTTTGATGGGACCGAAGCGGTAGGACCTTCAAAAGGAACCAGAGGATCTGCAAAAAGTCTGAGAGGAGCCCAAGCGCTTCCCTGCGCGCTCCCAGCCAGACCCAGGGGCTGGAGCTTGGCTCCCGGCCGGCAGCGATGCAGAACCGGCCCCGGCCCCCGTCCTTCCCCGGGGTGAAGCGCAGCACCAGCCTCCCGCAGCCGGCCGGAGCTGAAGGCACAAAGAACAGAGTTACACCTGGTGCTGCCGAGTGCCCTCCCTCAAGTTCAGGTGCAAAGATTCACGGCTAAACGCTGCGCATCTGCCCTCCCTGCCTCGTCAGGAGTGGATTAAAAAGACCGAAGCAAGACCTCGGGTGAAATCCCCCCGGGGATTTCGCACCCAGCATGCGATTCCGTCCAACCCACTTGCAAACAGTGCACAACCATGCCGATGCTCTCCAGTCCAAAAGGTTTGCGTACAAGCTGAACTTAGAACAGACACTGAAATAGCTTAGGCCACAACTGAGTTGTTTGTAAAATCCTTTTTAATCTAATAGAAATGTTTTCATGAATTTTTAAAAAAGATTTCAATGAAAACAGCTTTGGATTCAGACATTCCCTTGCCACGTTGTGAACATAAACAGCAGCATTGCACTAGGAACAAGTGACACCGACCAGTCGAGCTTCACAATTTTGTATGAAGCGGAAAAAAAAAAAGCACACTGCTTTAAGTGGAAGATAATTTGAATTATTTTCTTTCTTTAAAAAAACCAAAAAAACAAAACCAACAAAACAAAACCAAACATGGGCTATCATCTCACCATTGTTCTCCCTCTCCCTTCTTAAAGGAAGAGTTAGCTCCTGCAGTCTGAGCGCTACAGCAATGTTTGCCAAGTGGAAAAATACAGTGGGAGAAGAAACTATTTATCCCCAGAGCTATTAAACCCCCAAAGTTGCAGGTCCCTTTAGAGGAAAGCTTTTCTTACATAAGAAAGACAATTAGAATTGGCAAACTGATGCAAAATATTTATTCCAAGTTAGTTATTTTTGATGCAGTAGTTTTTCCCCCTCATACAGACTCAATGTGATAGTCACTTTTTTAAATCTGTAAATAATGTTATCAAAATAATCTTAATCTTTGAAATCTCACAAAAAATTTATATTTTACAATCCACCCTGAATATCAAGGCTGCAAGAAGAAGAACACAAACAATTCCTATATCCAAATATTTTACAGCTGTACCCAAAAAAAGAAAACCACAAACGCCTGGTTAAGTGATGAAGCTCCCCGAGCCGCCAAAAAAAAAAATAAAATAAAATAAAAAATTAATGTTATTAGCATTAATTTAACATAATTAGAACTTCAATAGCCATTTTGTCATTGACAATGATTGTTTTAGCACACTGTTACCGCACGACATTATGTAATGCGGGCGGCACTGTTAGAAGCTTGTTGTTGCAAAGATCAGTCAGCCACTTGTGTCCTGCTTACAAGACTGAACTTGTGCACTGCCCCACAAGGGATTTTTGTCAAAATTTGCTAGCTGCACAAACTTCTATTAAGCATTAGGGCAAAACCAAAAGAAAAAGCTAAAGAAGCCAATTTCTCTCTTCTTTGGGATACAATTATTTCCCTTGTGCATGAAGTATCAACAACAAAAGAAAAAAACTGAACAGACTGGAGACAGAATAAACTCTGTTTAGTTTATACAACCCCAAACACATGTTGAACTATGAACTGAGTTTATTGGGTTGGTTTTATTTATTTTAATTTTCTTGTGCCCACTTTCAGGCATCGTCATCTGACGTTTCGCTGCTACTAGTTTCTGTGTCTGAGTCCTCAATCTTTGTCTTAAAAGTGCTTCTCCAGTGGAACAACAGGCTGGAGCCGCGGCCCTGAAGAAATCCGTTCTTCCCAAATCCGTTTCTTCTTCGCTGTAGGAATGAAAGCAAGTTTTAAAACAAGTAAAAGTGCAGAGAGTAACTGTCACCAACCATCTGTGGACACAAATGATGTATTCGAGTGCATACACATGCTCTGCATGGATAATGCAGTCATCAATCACACTACAACCTTACTTCAATTCTTTGTCTTCTCAAACATCCTTAAGAATTACACCACAGAAGACCTGGGCATGAGAAGGGAGAGGGACAAGAGCAGTCATGAGCGTCAAGAGCTGTAAACATACCTGCTCTGATTTAATTTGGAACTCTTTGAGCTCATCCTCCGTGAGGGGAAGGTAGTTCTCATCGTTTTCAGGATATTCCTGCCATCCCATTTCTTTCAATAACCTGATTTGTGGAGAAAATAAAAAGGGCACAGAAATTAAAGCGAGAGAACAATGGCAAAAGTAAGAACATTTTATCCATGAAGCACAAAGTTTTGTATTAAATCACTCCAAATTCACCAGGGAATCTGCTATATTAGAGACACTTCAACAATGCTTTGTGTTTACCCAGCATTTTTCATACTTGGTGTCTTTTACAAATATTTAATTATCAGCAGTCCTCTACAATGGATAGATAACTAGTCTGGCAGAAGGAAAGCAAGGCAGAGATTTGAAATTCCACCCAAGAACACTAAAGGAGGACATGAGGCAATCAAACCAGTGTCACAGCTCAGGATTCTCCTAAAACTTACTACCTGCTTACATCAGATGCTCACACACTGCTTACTCACTGAAGCGAGATACAAGCTGAGATACCAGGTAAATACTTTCTTAACTCTCTCCCACTTTTACAGCATATAAAGCAGCAGCACAGGAGCGTTTTAACTGCAGACAGAAAAATGGTGTGTGTGTGTGAGGGTGTATCTTCAGTCTTCAGACCATGTCACTTACAACACTTGCTAGTAAATAACCAGAATCACACTAGATTCGTGCTCACTCCTGGTGTAGGCAGGTAAATATCTAGGCAGCACCAACACACAGGGATGTGGCACTAGAGAAGCATATGAATTTAATTACAGACCTTGGCAAAGTCTTGGCTCATCTGTCATCAGTGTCTTGGTTTATTTTCAATAAGACTCCACCCAGTCCAGCACTAGTCACAAAGCCCACACACCTCTAGTTCAGTACACACAAAGCTCCTGCTGCTTCCTAGAGAGTTCTTTGAAATAGTTTCCCTTTCCTCACACAGTCCAAGGACTCACCCTCCTTTACTCCAGACACCTTATTTTGCCATTTACTTACCTGTGTTCTGCTTCCAATGAGTGAGAGAGGTTTTCCCCCTCCTCCGGCAAAGGGAGAGAAAGGCCATTCTGATGGCAGTTCTCTTCCCAGTTTTCCTTTGGTTCTGGTGTGCTGTTGCTCTCCATCTAAAGAAAAATAAAAGCATCAAAGTGTGCTTGCACAGGCCATGCCAATAGTATGGTTCTAAGTTCAAGCTTCTGTTTTTGGAAGTAAAGTATCGCCTTTCACCTGGAGTCAGTGGTTTTTGCAGAGTCTGGACTGAGAATTAAGCCACAGACTTCTGCATTGAGAGGTCTGGTCCAAGCCTCTGAGGCTTGAGCCACTATCCTGCACCTTTCACAAACACCGAATTCAACTTTCCTGTGGGTACAGTTCCACAAAGAAGTCTGAAAGCTAGTTAAAATACGGTTTTGGTCTACTCAGAGAATCCTTGCAAAAATGCAGATTACCATCGCCGCCTGTGACCTTCCCTTCTACCTTGTTTATTACTTATCCATCTGCATTTCATCATGTTATAGATCTCCCTTCGTCAGAGTGCTGTGCACTACTTCTGCTGGCATGTGTGCCAGACCAATGGAAGTCATTCCTTCCCTCCTCCAGAGCCTGAATTACATACTCTGCCCTGGTTTATTTTTTCAGTACCCAACTCCTTAAATACATAATGATCATATATACAATAAGGACAGTGATCTTACATCATCCAGCTTGTCACATTCTCTGTTCTCTGTTATCTCCCCATTCCTATCATCTTTCAGTGCTTTCAGGAATTCGCTCTTTTTATCAGTGGTACGGCGCATCAGCTTCGTCAAGCGTGAAGAGCAGATCTCGATGGGAGGGGTGGTGCTGGAAGGACTCTATACAAGGAAGGTAGAATATAGAGACTTTCATACTACATTGCTGCAAAGGTAGGCCCTCTTCAGGGTCTGTGCTTACACCTTTCAAACATCCAGTAGTTCTTTGGCTGGCTCTTAACTCCTCAAAAAAAGAAAAACTAATGTCAAATTCCCATCAAAATACTGACTGCTGCAGCACATTCACCTCTTCCCTTACCAGCACACTGTTCTCCCACCTATCATTATCAACTCTGAATTTTTTTTCTTTCCCTAGAAGTCAATTCACATGGCCACAAATACATTAATTTTCTTCCTTGGCAATGTAACATTCTCAAGCAATGCTGGAGCCTACAACAGAATATTAAAGCAGAGAACTTCATGCAAGACTCTTACCCTACAAAAATTAAAAAATTAAGGAGATTAGGCTCAATTCAAATTTGCGTCTTAAACCATCTTGACAGACTCTACCCTGAAATTAAGGTATGGGGTGGTAATCTCACTTCAGGGAGTGGTCACACCTTTAATTAACCACAACTGGATGTGAAATAAGTAGCCACAGACTCATTATCCTCCCCTGGAGAACAAACTGCTGACTCCTTGCAGTGGACACTCACAGCCCAGATGGGTCAGTGTGGAGCCAGACACAGACAACCCTGGAGCCTGTGGGAAATCTGCTCAGCTCACTTCATGAACCCACCATAATGTCTCCTGTGCTCTTCCTAAGCTTCCTTAATTATCTTGATTCTGCAAACCAGGCATAAGGCACAACAGTTTCAACATTAGCAGCACCCCAGCCATGACACCGCAACAAAAACACTATTAACCAACATGAGCTTTCAATTTAATCTATTCCATCATCTTGACTGGACATGCAAAAAAAAAAAAAAATAAATCTAAGAACACCTTATGTGAAAATTCCTGATATCTTAACCTTCTGCTCACATATAGAGTTCACACCTGGCTAGTCTAAGACAACGAGGAATTCAGTCATAAGTAGGGATACCTGACACTTGAATCTCGCGTGCAAAACTATTATTTTCCTTCACTTAGTTTGATTTTTTTTCTCAATATTAAAACATGGTAAAACTTCCTAAAGCCTGTAGTGTTTTTCTTCACACACCTCCCCCCCTACACACACTCCCCCTGACTTTTTTTTAAACTAGGGTGGGAAGGTTGCAAATTCAGGCTCTTCAAAATGAATATCCTTTGCAAAGTATTTTTATCATACATACAGTGCTCTGAGCAAGGAGCTAGGAAACTAAAATATTTAGCAAAACAAAAACAAGGCAGCAACTGCTGCCTGTATTTCTAATGCCTCTTGCACATGAAACACTGGTGTGCAATAATGCCTTTGAGGTAAGTGCACACTGAAGGTAATGTCTTACAGTAAATGTTTCTCAAGTGGCCTTCGCAGATCTTGCCTAACTCAACACAGTAAGGAACAGATCAGCAATTGTAACAGACATAACAAGTGACGGTGAACATTAGGATAAAAAGCAAGCATAGTACTGAAATTAAGCTCTGAACACGGTAACTAGTTTGACTGCAGTGACAGAAGGTAACAATGAAAAAAGGAGACTAAAAATTAGATGTCTTCTGCTGCGGGAATATAATGGGAGATTGGCAAGGAGGACTGTAAACACGCTCAAGTGACTTGCAGCTGGGGTGTCAAAAAACACATATATCATACTAATTGTTGTTTAGTTTTGTGTGTTTGACACGTATAACATCCATGTTTAGATAACATAGGCCTGTGACAGACTCAGAGGCACCTTATCAAATATGCCTGAGATTCCTGTCCTGCTGTGGGAAAGATCAAAGCACAGTGGAAAACTACACCTGCGAAAACCCCCGATACACAAGCAAAAGCAGCAGGTTTGAGATCTTTTTCTTCTCTTTCTGGCTAATAAGGACCGAGCTCCGTGGTTCCTGTGTCCCCGCTTCTGAGCCTCTGCCCAGGTGCTGCTGCAGAGATCCCCTGGGGCGTGAAGCAGCAAGAATAAATTTACTCTTTGCATTTTGTCCCTGGTTTTGAGGATGTTCCTGCATCCTGCCTGTGCTGGCTCACACATCTGGTAATTTGAAACAGTTTGCTAGTGGCTGCTTTAATGTTTAATGGAACTGCTCAGGTACTAAAACTTAACTTCTACACATTAGGGGAAGACAGTTATAGCAAAAGTTTAGAAACAACAGATTCCTGAAAGGGAATTTAATTTCACCTCAGTTCTGGTTTTATGCATAACTTCCTGTAGAAGGGTTTTTACATAACATTCTCTTCTAGTATTCAAAGGGTACAAGTAGTAATTTTTGGCATCTTTCCTAAAGGTAAGCCTAGCCCTTTGACTGAAACATCAAGGCATCTCTCAGTTTGCTGCTTTTGTTTTCTGTTTATTTATTTTTTTAAATATGAGAGCACTATGCATCATCTCAGATTTGTTCAGATGTCAGTCTATGTAATAAGGGTGGCTACTCTTACAGAAAAGTCATCCTGAACTGTTTTTAGAATTCAGTCTGTATCTTAACTTGATTATCTTAGACTTGCTTGTGGGGACACAGTGCCAGTTGGCACCCTTTTAGTTTTTAACATGCCATGGTCTCTTATGAATAAAGGTGCTATTTTCAACACTTCTGCAGAAGGGGCATTATCCCCCTTTCAGAAATAAAAAGGCAGAGATTATCTGTAGTAGGCCTGTGGAGCTAGGATTACAGCAGTATTTGATGGCCACGGTCCTGTGTTTTCACACTGCAAGTCTCCAACATGGTTAAAAGAAAAACGTATTACAAGTGTTCAGTTTTAGTTGGGAGGAATTTTTAAGCCCTTTCTGTTTAGCTGATTGACGCTGGTAATACAAGAAGTATTCAAGGAAGTACTGCTTGTTCAGGGGTAAAAACGGCTGCCTACTCCTGCTGTCAGATTAGTACCTGACATCTTTGCTGACTAAAGTTTCATGCAAGACCTTCTTAGGGGGGTAGGGTGGGTGGGTGAAGGAGATGACTTGCATTACTACTGTATGATAGGAAGAGAATGCCCTTCTTAGCATCTACCTGGAGGTGAAAGCCTACTGAAGTTTACATATTTATGCTGCAAAGGGGTCCATACTGTGCGCTGTGCATTACACAAAGGAAGGCTGTCAGTAGCACAAAGGACTGACTCACTCTAGGGACAGAGAAAAGCAAGGTAAAGGAAAGGAATACAGTGCAAGATCTATTTGTTGAAGTGACATGTGCATTCTTGTTAACTATTGCTTTTAATGACTGCTTTACACTCAGCAGTGGCTAAAGCAGAAAAGTACGGGCTGTTGCGAAGTAAAGCCTGCAAAGCAGAGAATCATAAATAAGACAAGGTCTTATTTTAGAAGTAAGATCTGTTAAAGGAACAAGACAAATGCACAGCTAGGAAAAAACCTAACTGTTACACCTGAAATGCAAACACACTCATTTCAAATTTTGTGCATATGTCATTTACTGCAGTCTTTTATTTCTTTTCTTTTCGCATATTATCACAAAACCTGTTGAATTTTGATTCCCAGGAACAGAGGAAAAAAAGTTATTCAGTGTCACTTTTCTATTAAGCTTTGTGGAATTTCAAGGTCCAAACCGTTATTTTGTACACAAGCTATGAAGTGAAGCATAGCAATGCTGGCCAAAACATGTTATGTCACAGTTACCGCTGAAATGTTAACCAAATGTTATTCCAAGGTTCTCTCCTCTCACTTCAGACCAAAACCAGAGGGGAGTCAGTTCCCACCTCTGCAGATTACCTCCTTCCAACACCAACATCGAAAACAGACACTGTAGCTGAAGACACATGTACACTTGTCAAACTCCCTCAGCCCCCTCAGAGCTCATTGCTTGTGCTGCTGTTCTTCTAGACAAAGGAAATGAGGCAGATCACCCTCCTTCCTCTTCTTTTCCCATACTATGGAACAGCATATCAGTTTACCTATCTATTCACATCAGTTCTTGATATCTGCACTCTGATAACACAAAGTCTATGCGTGTCTAGTTATGCAACACTATTTAAAGCCTTGGTATTTTTTTTTTTATATTGGAGGGAAATTCTAATACATTTGGACAAACACCAATGGCTTGACATCCAGGTAAATGACATTTTATTTCTTTTAGTGTATCAGAGATGTGGCAGAACGTGCTACGAATGTACAAGTGAGTCATTTTCAAAGGGTGAAAAGGTAGGTACCATGTACAGAGAGGACTTTTATCATGATTAAGCTATAGCAGGTGATGGTGTTAAAAGTTCCCACCCTATTCCCAAACCCAATCCCTTACCTCTTTGGGAGAGGTGAGGACTGAGCCACTCGCCAGTACCGCTGGTTTGGTTACAGACACTGGACTGGTAAAGGCAGAGTCACGGCTGGAGGAAAGCGAGCCTGGTTTATGTTCACTTCTGTTGGCTTTCCATGGACTTGGCTATATTGAAGAGAACACAAAATACTGGACAGTAAATGGTAAGGCACAAGAAGGGGTTGGTTGCAAGTAGTAAAAGAAATAAACAAATATTATGTTGGCTCCTGTACAGATTTTTTTTTTTCCCCTCCCTCTCCAAGAACAGTCTCAACAAGTTTATCTTGACACCCATTACTTTTTTTATCCCTTACCACACACAATTCTGCTTCATGGGCACCACTCTCCAGTAAAACACTGTTAGAACTCAAAGAGAAAATCCAGCATCGCTCTTCATTAACTGGAATCACCACCAAGTAATGCAATGCATACTACCCACAGATGGGAAGTAAAAAAAATCCCAATTAAATTCACATTTCATATGGGAGCGCTGTATGTCACAAAGAAAGGGTTTGAATCACTTGACAGGAGCCTTCCCTGTGTGAGGAAGAAGCACATCAAGGAATATTTCTGTCCAGGCTGAGAAAGCAAATTACTTATTTCCTAGGGCTCTGAAAGCACCCATCATTGCATTGATTTAGCAACAACAACAAACAAAAAAGAAAAAAAGAAGAAAAAGCAGCCAGTTCATTAAAGTGCATGAGCACTTGCTGTTTTGCTCTGGATACTCTCTGCAGTATCCCTTCAAATATACTGGCAATTTGGCTGAAAAGCAAAGACTTCAAGGTAAGTTTTTGTTACTGGGAATGTTATTCTCGAGCCTCTCATCAACCAAGGACAAACACTGTGAAGTGACAATCTTTACAAAAAGGATCATAACAAGAAACTTGTATCAAGTAGCACAAGAAAAACACCTCTCAGAGCATTAAAACATACTGGTTCCTTTGACCCATTAGACTTCTGAAGCCAACTTCCAAGTCATTGGCAAAATAACTCATGCACAAGTGGGATTCAGTTAAATCCAAGATGCAACAGATCTTGCATTCTGCAAGCAATGAGAGCATAAGCCATTATTTCAGTATGTTATCACTCTCCACTGGGTTATTTGATTAATTTTTAAATACATAAGTAATAAATAAGTATGGGAGGCCAGCAGTATTACTCTTCCACTCCAGCTTAAAAACAAAAGCAGGCCACATTATCGAATGAATTATTTGGCATTCACAGCACACGTTCCAAACATTCCCTTCAAACCCAGGAAATATCCCAATCTGCACAATATTGCCTGGTACTAAAATCAGGGTGTAGAATTACTATGACAAAAAGTTTACCTCCGCAGATCCGGTGGTTGCACTGTTTAGATACCCAGCTCTTAGCTGCTGATTGTTGTTCTCCCAGCTTCCACAAAGGGGCAGTTTAGACAAATTCAAGGACAGACCCCTATTGCTTTCTTAGGGAGGCCACTAGATTCAAGCACAACTAGAAACGAGTATCAGAAGGAATTGTTTGCAGATTATGACCTTCATGGATTGCTTGACTGTGAACAATTAGCCATCTCAATTAGCCAAGAAAGAATGCACTTGTTTCACTGCCACCAGTTCTCTTCCTTTCAATACTACTTGGTACAACTTAACAAAAACATTTTTTATTTAGTTTGCCTGTGACAGCATTCTAATACTGCTGACGTTGTCAAAAGGAATGTTTTGACCCCTCTACTACTTTATGCACTGCAATTTCTGTACAATTTACTAGAAGATTTCAGAATAGTGCATCCTACCATAGCTGCTTTATGTCTGTACCTTTAAAAAAGGCATAATGTACACATTTTTTCTGGCTAAGGATATGCTGGATATCCCACCTTTTATCTTTGCTAATGGTCACCATTCACGAACAAAAGTGCTGTTGATGACACCAGCAGACAATTCTTCCTTACTGCAACCCCCACTGCTGAGGAGCGCCATACTCCCCCAATAATCACTGATCCAGGTCAGTGCATACACACTTAAAAATTAATTTCTAAACCACTTAAGTACATACGCGTATCCTGCTAAACATGACTGATGTCTTGGGCTACGTATCAAAAGTCAATACCTTCTCCACTAGCCAAATAGCATTTCATAGGTTATCAATACTGTAATACTTCTGTATGAATCCAGGTGTAATACAGGCCTACCAAGTGGTTCAGTACAGTAAATGCTTCATTAGAAGGAACTTAGGCAGCTACCACTACATATTGTCATAATCTCTGATTTAAATATGGATACACAATCTGGAATGCAAATGAGAGCTATGTAACATGTAAACCAAGCTAATAAAAAAGCCCTACCATTATTTTTTATGTAAGCTGAACTTCCATACCACAGTCACAAGGCTGTCTCAGAAAAAGAGATCGTATTTTTCAAATTATCTATAAAAATTAATGGGTTTATTCCAACTGTGCACACTGATTAGTGTACTTTTTGTTTAATCTGAAGAATCAAAACTTCCAGAGTCTAATTTCAGAACACAATTAGGAAAATCTTCAAGACAGCACTTCTAGATGCAACTAATGAAAAACCTCCGACCATGGGCTTTAGAAGTAGCCAAAACAAATGCAAGGCATAATAGCTAAACAGATTTTTATGTCCAAATTCTACAATTTCAAGCAACAGGTATACCATGACCAGCAGTAACCACATTTACATAGCTTTCAGAAGTGCATTTCAATCTCTCAATCTCTACAGTTGGTACAGCACTAACCTTCAGACCTCACAAGTCATTTTTGCACACAACAGCAGCTACGACAGCAAAGCTGTATGCATTACTGTTCACTAGAATTCTATTTACTTTGAAGCAATCAAAGAGACAATCTACAAGTCTGGAGAGAAACTGTATCTTTGGCTTTTTGTTTCAATGACCACTCAAAAAATTCAGACTAAAACCAGGTAAGACTATAAATACACATATATCAATCAAGCTGTACAAGCAAAAATAATAGGCACAGGAGGCTCCCTATGCATCAGAAGCTGCATCTTGTTTAACTATTCTAAACAAGTCAGTATATGGACTGAAAACTGTTTGTGGAATTAAACACTCTTTTATTAATAACCTTTATAATGGGCCAATTTATCCCATCTCACCAAGAAGGAGATCAGTAGTCAAATTAAGGGCTTATACAAGATTATTTGATAATCATTTTAACCATGAGAATTTTTGCTGTAGCTGGCAGAGTTTAGCCTGAATTAAGAGAAACTTATAAAGGGGAAAAAAGCTCTAAACTTGCTTTCTTACAAAAAAAGTTGTTAATCTTTCCTATTTTGCTTTTCTCTTTGAAGTGCGTAAGACTAATCTACTCTAATCATAGGATTTTGCTGAAATGTCGCAGACAGCATTAGTAATTAATAAATTTGAGAACTCAAAATTATTTGGATACCTTTTTAAAGAACAACCTAGCTGATAATTTTCTTTAGTTTCTTAAATATTTTCACTATCAATCCTACAAAGTTTCTAGGACAACAATACATGTAGATTCTCTGGAAAAAATGGGCAAGATAAAGTCTAGAACTAAGTAACAAAAAAAACTACTTGTTTTTTTAACAACACTCTTATATTTCTTTCAGTTAAAGAATTCTAGCACAAAACCCATTACTTTTCCAGGTTGTCTTTAAGGCTCAACTAAATTAGAGCTAAATTACAGGATGCTACAACCTAATCTGATCTTAGCTTCAATTGTGTTTTAAACACATCAAAGTATTGTAACCCAATAAAGATTTTTCAAGGTAGTCACGTGAACAATTCAAGCACATTATAGGACACATTCCACTTCTCTAGAGTTGCTTGTTTTGTCTAATTCAGATAAGGATTTGTCTAATGCATGAGAACACAGCCATTCATACAGACATTAGTATAGTCAGAAGAGAGGTCAGACCTCTGTATGGAAAAGACCAAACGGCTTTTTGACAGGGAACAATTTTAGCAGTAAACAGACCTCTACTCTAAAGGCCACTATCCCAGAAACTATGTGATTCCAACTCCTACTGTTTGCTGGGGGGTTGATTCCCTTGTCAAGGAAGAGACTTCCTTGACCTCCAGTTCACTAACTTTGCTAGAAACCCCTGTACCTTGGAAGGAGGAGCTGCAGGTTTAGGAACCAGATTTTTGTAGACACTTGGGACAATGGTGGTGGCTTTGTTGCCATTTGCCAGGTGAGAAACAGGTGATGTGAATGCAGCTGAGAAGGCGGCGGCAGGATCCTCTTTTGAAACCTTTTTGATGACCAGCATCTTGGTAGGTTGCTTGGCACTAGGGGGGTTTTCTGTAAAAACAAAATGAGAAAGATTCTGAAATACAAATGTTCAGTTTCATAACAGCTTCAGTTTCTCCCCTCTCAACCTCAGATGTTACACATCTGAATCTGAGACTGCTATCAGCTGTTCTTTTGTTTCAGCTTTCAGCAAAAATACAGGATAAGGATGTCAAAGTCCAATCTTTTTTCATTTAATCACAACAGCTCCCTTGCAACTAAGGGGAAAATCTTAGAGTGGCATCAGCTAACAGCCTTCCATTATAGTACAGGAATTGCAAAAGATATTAGCATTTTTCTGAGCAAACATAGATCAGCTTTGTTAATTCACTAACACAGAAAAAACACTTTGCATAACTTATAACTCAAAAGACACAGTGCTTTTACAAACAAGTGCAATTAGTATTTCTTAGCCCAAATCAACACATCTGCAGGGACGGAACAATTTAACAACAGTAATAGTGTAAACAGCTAAAAGACCCATAAATGCTAATTGTCGTTATTTTTTGAGGAGAACAATAGCTACCTGACAAACATGCAAAAAGAATACAATCAGGTACACTATAGCAAGAATTTTTTTTTTTTTGTATTTGTACTATTTACAGTATCTAACCCAACTAATCTACCTACACTTTCAATATCGATTAACAAACCTGTGTTTAGGTGCTAAAATTGGTACTCTGATACACTTTTTTTTTTGTTTTGTTTAAAGGCATAGATTGGGATACCAAATCAGACTCAAAAACAAGCATGCTCCGAGTTTTTACCAAAAAAAAAAAAAAAAAAATCATATAAATCCAAACCACAGAATTGTGAGTTTTGCTGTATTTCTAATGTGAGCGTCACAACTCTGGAACTAATGTCTAGTTCACTCAAATCTGCTCTGTTCTTCAAGTGATGTCTGCATGAAATTGTAACTGCAGTAAGACAGGAAGGAAATGCAGAACAGTGACATTACTGCCACTAGAAGTTTTTTTTTTATGACAAGACAAGCACAGTGTCAAGTAGACAAAAAGACCAGGAGATTAGTAAAGATTGTGGGAGGAAAACAACAAAGGAGTAAAAGCTGCAAACTGTCTGTTTCAGTTAAGCCTTTAAAATCTTTCTGAGTGAAAAAATGAACATTTAAACATCAGTTACAACTTCCTGCTTCAGCATCAGCATTCTGTACAGCAATGTAACTACCTTTACCTACCCCATACTCCAGAAGGTGTCCCTAAAGGTTTGTTCTGGTTGTTGTGTCTTCCAGCTTCTGGATTCAAAGATGGCTGTAAAAAGACAATGCAAATTAGTATATCATTACATCACATGTAACAAAAAATTTTCAGTATTAACATAACAGTATGCTTCTAGGAACTCAGAATACAGGTAGATTTATTGGAACAGCACCTGAATTAGAAGAAAGTGCTTTGTCACAAGGCATCTAAAAATCAAGCCTGTATTCCCCCTGGCTTCTGCTATACTTTCAACAGAACTACCAGAGGATTCAGGATAGGCCCTTTAGTCTTCTACTATGCAATTAAATATATTCCACCAACCAATACACACATAAAAGACTTAGGTATGTAATTATCAGCTCAAAATATAAAACAGAATCCACATCATCAGTACCTGAAGAATCTAGTCTCATTTCCCAAATATTTTTATACAAAATTTGTGCATTAACAAATTAAAAAAACCTCACAAACAAACAAAAGCAATACTAGGCTCCCAATGTAAAGGAATAATTCATATATATACATTTACAAAGAAGTTGCAGGAAAATTAATGTAAAGCTTTAGAGTCCACTTTTCAGGACAATACTGTATGCAGACTTGGTGCTCTCTGTATACTTACCTTTGATTCAGTATCAGAATTCAACTTAGTGGAACAACTAAAGACATATCCAAGCCCAGAGCGGAGTACAGAGAATCTAAGCATTCAATGACAAGTGCTCCTGATTAGCTATTCCTCTTCCCCCGTCACAAATAACTTCAGTTCAAAATAAAGCCATCTTTTTCCTCTTTTTTAATTAATTCTTCATATGTTAGTTACTATGGTGACAGCATAAGTCTCTAATAATGAGTTTCTGAAATAGTAGGCATTCCTGTTCTATAAGAGTTAGGAAAAAATGTCACACCATAGCATAAATTCTTGCCTCAGACCCTAGAAATTCCTCTGTTTCAGTGCTCCATTTTTTACTTACAGGTCAGTTTTTATAGTAGGGGTGCTCACACCACAGGAGAGCTTAGTCTGTTTGGCAGACCTTTCAGGAATCAGTGTTGCCATCATCAGCCACATAAGCTTAACAGCTACATACTTAACCACAGTATACATTAGTTTCACCCCTATGGCAATGACAACACAGGAGTTACTTAGCAAAGCTTGCTACTAGACAGTGTGTGGTATAATCATCTTAAAAAAAAATTGGGGGAAGTAATTACAGAAGAAACAGCCATGTAGCTGGGTAAAGGGCACTGAAGAAGAGAATGAAGAAGTACATGGAAGAAAAATTTAGACCAAGATAGACTACAATAGTTCACAGTCGCAATCGTTACAATAATTTTCTGTTTCAACAGGCTTTTGACAGTCTAAAGAACAAGCTTATAGAAATCCTGAATTACAGTATTTCTGAGAAATCAGATTAACAGGTATCTACACGTAAGCTTTATTACTGCTCTTCAGGTGTTAACCACCATGATGCAGGCTACTACTCCCAGCATAAGCAGCTCAAGAACATGCAATCATTTCCCAGGCACTTCACTGAAAAAAAACCCCAGCATCTTAAATCAAACTGGCTCCTGGGGAAATTTAAGTGTAGACTAGATTTTGGCCTGAAGCAGCTGTAGGCATTCATGTATTTCAATACAACTCCTAACCTCATGAATAAAAGCAGTGCCATCAAACTGCCACAGTAATTTCAGATGTAAACGGCCTTTCAGAGAGAAAAGCTGAATAACAGCAAAAAGCTTGAGATGATACAACCAAGTGTGTACACTATCAGCAGAAACTCTCATTACTGGCGGCAGCAATGGCTTTAGCACTGAAGATGAAGTCAGAGGAAATGCATTAGGTGAAGGGTCTGAGTTACCAAAACCTTACAGATGATAGTGATCTTGTTACACTGCTGAAGAAGAGCCTAGAGGAGCAAGAAACAAGATACAAAAAGCAAAATACATGGTCTGATAACAAAATCCTCATCAGGTGATGGGATAGAAAAAAAATTGAATTGGAAAGAGGAAGCAGAAAAAGTGCACGTATCTCAGAGCATCAGCATTAAGGACTGCGCATGGGAGGGATTAACGCCATAAATCCAAGTACTAACTAGTAAAGTCTGGAAAACTAAAGATATTCCAGTAAAAACAGAACCAGAATGTAAGAGACTATCATACAGATATTAACACTTGAATCAGAATTCATGGTAAGAAGTTGATCTACTGGAGATGCTGATGGAAAAAATAGCTCAAAGAAACCCCAATCCCCAGATTAACGAAGAAATAGGAAAACATATCTGATAACAAAATACTATTCCAGAAGATTCAAGACAGATGGTTGCAAAGGTCTGAGAACATGTCATGAACAGGCTTGAGAAGATTATCACAAACACCAACATGTACCAGAATGCAGGAGACAGGAACAGCAGGCAGACTGAAGATAAGATGAGTACATGTACTTTGGAGAAAAAAACAAACAGGCTTTGTAAGTAAATCCACAAAGTCAATACAACTATTCCTCCTGTAGCTGACCAAAGTGCCACCTTATGGGTTTCACTGTAGATCTGGCTTGTGCGTTACAATGCTGCCTTCAGGTCATAATGACCATTTGGCAAAATACAGTAATGTGCCAAAACCCATAACCCAATGGGTTGTCAAATCCTGAGGACTCTGGGTACCATTTAGCATCCTGTCAGCACTGGAATAATTTTGTTAAATCTGTTGTGATCTCAAACATGGAATGGAATGCAACTCTAGATCCTCGCCACCTATCAATAATAATTAAAATGAGATCTGAAAACCCACTTCTCACAGCCGCCACTTCTAGTGAGAAGCTACACACTTACAAAGTCTTCTTCCTCAAATTGCAACTGTTCTTTATCTTCCTTCTTCTCTTCCCTGGATTCAACAGGCAGCTTTTCTTGAAAGGCGGAACTTTTCCGAGAATGGAAGTTGCCATTCCAGTGGCGATGAACTCCAGTTCCTCCTCCACCGCGCTGGTTCACACCATCATGGCCCCGTGAGGGACCATGCCAGCCAGGCTGACTGCCAGAAAGCCCAACATGAGCTCCTTTAGAAACACCAGAATCTACAGAATCATGGCGGAGAAGGGATGGCTGATGCCAGCAGTCTAAACAAAAGGAGATAAACATGCAAATAAAAAAAGTAAACACAGCATGCAGAATACTGGAAATAACAAGAAAAACAGCCTGATAAGTCAGTGTTCACTAGTAACTACTAGGCCAAACTTATTAAGCTACTGTGTGATTATATCAGAAAACAAACCAAACTACACAATGCACATAGAGCTACCACAGAAACCCCTTAAGGCCTGAGCACATGGCATGGGAGAAGAGAATAGCACAAGTTTCTTACAGGATGTTTTGAAAAGGTAGTTTTGGAAAAATGTTGTTTATATTCTACAGAACATTCCAAAATGTTTGCTCTCAGGCTGCATCCTGATCCTTCCTACTCACCTCCTGCAGTTCGGAGGGGCCCGTTATTGAAAAATCCATCAGAAGAGTTGTGTCTCCTACGGCTCACCCCAAAGCGGCCCTCTCCCCGTGGAAGATGCTCTCCATGTTTCTCAAAGGTGGCTGCAGGGGACTGCAGAAAGTAAAAAGTGATGGTAATGAAGCATTCATTAGGGCACTCCCTAAGCCTGCCAGTTCAACAGTGACATTTTGCTAACAGAAAAAAATCCCCAAACCCCATTCCTGTACTAGTTTTCAATACAGCACCCATATCTGCATTGCTTAGCCAGTGACATCAACAGTCATGTGAACCTGATCAGAATGGCACACAAATCCATGTATCTTACAGAGAATCAGAGAACCTAACACACTAGTATTACCAGAAGTCTTTGCAAACACATACTTACTGCAAAATTCATTTAAGAAATTCTACGATACACAGGTGTTCATTCATTCACTCCCTCTAAAGTCAGAAGAGCAGCCAATAATGGAAAGTCCAATCAGTCTGACTAAAATTCACAGATACTCAAGTAAGTTAAAGCACTTTTGGACTGAAACAACTATGAAGCTGTAGAAAACATTAATGCTTCTAGCATTAAGATTCTAAAGCATCTTTTACTCTTCACTTTCTCTCATTCTTAAAAAAAAAAATCTGAGGTTTGGTTCAAGTGCATCAAATATCCTGAAATTACTTTTGTCTCCTCACATTTAGGCATGGAGGTGAAAGTTGTATTCTTTTTTGTTCATCTGTGTTGTCCATCACGATCTGGTTTGCTACTAAAATGTTTTTCTCCATCACCATGCACAAGTCCTAAAACAGACTTCCTCGGTCAACCTAAGCTGCTTCTGGAACCACCTTTAGAGAAAAGGTGACAGGGAAACTACCCTCACTTTAAGATTGCAAAAAACTAATGAGTGCTTCTGAGTTTAGAGTTAAAGCTCAAGGGTTTATTAACAATCTGCTACTCAGCAAGGGTCAGATTATTTTCTTAAATCAAACCCAAATTATATCATGTATTGTAAAGAAGTGGCAGCTCAGGTCCTGACCACCACAGATTTAGGGACACTTCTTTAATGATTTTCTACTTGGGATCTCACACAAGCCTCAACACAAAGACACTGAACTACTTCCATGTCTGAACGCAAAGACTGTTCTTCCTCTGAAATAAAAACAATACGTTTGTTGAAAAAAAGACAACAAAAATTATTTTCACCTTAGTAAGTTTCCAAAAGCCTTCTTAAAAAACACAGAAGAAATTAAAATTAAACATTTTAAGTTCAACAAAACACTGGGGCAATTTTTTGCTTTTTATTGTCATAGCTGTAACAGGAGGTAGTATCTATTACCATTACCTTGGTTGACTGTGGCGTTGAGAAGTTAAGCCAGGCAGGAACAAAGTCATGCTGCGCCATTTAGGTCCAGTGTCTCCCTTCAATAAAATGAGGCATCAAACCTCATGGCCAGGATCTGTAAATGAAAAGAACATTCCCTGACTGTAATCTTTTCCAAACGGAAATAATAATACAATTTATTTCCAAAAGCTTGGCCTATATGAATAGGAGGGGAAAATTGCTGTAGTTTTTCATATTACACTTGAGCATTTTTCTTCCCTGCTGACTTTGTTCCTCTGACTGCAACACGTAAGAACTTAAAATTCCCAATTACTTCCTGTTTACAATTATCACACCCGTGAAATTCATGATAAGATGGGCGTGGAGGTGGGAAGAAAAACAGAACAGAGAGCATTCAAAAGCCATACAATACACAGATGCATATAATCAAGACATGACAGAATTTGGGGTACATGCCTTCATTGCTCATTGTCTCAGCCTACAAAGGGGTGATCGTTGCATGTTTTATTCCAGAGGCTATAAATCAAATATGATCAAACCAGTGATGATGTTAAGAGACACTGAGAGCAGATCAGAGACCTGAAAGACAACGGTACGCCAGCTCCTGTACCCTCAACTTAAAATTGTATCCAGATCCACCAACTTCCATACACCAGAGAATATCCTATGCCGAAACTGTTTTTACAGCTAAAAAACCAAATGGTTAGGAACAGAACACAAACTGGTTGAAGGAACTTAATGGAAGTTCAACTGAAGAACCAGCTGAGGCATCTCACTGAGGAATCTGAAACAGAACTGTTCTTTCCAACATGTCACCAATTGACACGGTAAAGGATATTTAGATATCTTTTACCATGTCATTTAACATGCAGGTGGAAGAAGTGATATTTACTGCTGAGTCAAACAATTTTAAATTCTCAGATGTTCTTTTATGTTATCAGATTCCATTGTGTGTTTGTCTAAACAAATATTAAAAACACTGATGTGAAAATGGAAGGAACATAAAAGCTTATTCAATTTAAAGAAGAGGCCCATTGCTCCATATGACTGAATTCTGCCTTTTTGTGGAAGGTTCTTCAGTTCACCATTTTGCTTTATTTTTCAAGTTTAATTTACTTATGAACAAGTGAACATTGGATAAGCAAAGAAAAATGTATATATGATCACTTACCCTGAGTACGGCCTCTGTAGTCCAATGTCCTCAGTTTCTGTGCTTCACTGACCTTCGGGTTCCTTCCTTCTCCAGTATGCTGTAAGGCCAGCCTTGAGGCAATAGTGCGTCTCAAAGCTGAGCACAAGAGGCCGCACTTTGTGCCAACTGTGCTCTTCACCCCCTCAGCTGCTCATTTTAACCTCTCTTTGTACTCTCACTACAAAAAAAAAAAAACCTAAGAAGGTAATTTATATCTAAAAAAAGCCACGACCACGTTCACCTCATTAAATTTCCTCTGGTCGTGGTAGTACAGAAGTCAGCCTTTACATTACAAAACGGTTTGTCAAGTCTGCATGACAACATTCAGAGCAACACCATGGTTAATACTGAACAGATACACTCAAGTCTGCTGGATAATTCATGATCTGCAGCAGATCAACCTGAACACTCTGGAAAAAGGACGATGTTACATAAAAATGTTTGCCCCAAATGCTAAGATCTAAACAAGAAGCATCTGCCCAAGTGCTCTTAAAATATAAACTTCATTTTTATCACATACATCTGCTAAAAAAAGGTATAGTAATTTAAAAAAATGAATGTTAGGATATACTCTGGTCTATGTGTAACTTGGTTAATGCTCCACAGAGCTAAGCACTACTTGATATAAAGCTCAAAAGCAGGCACAAATGTTTATCTCCCCGTTTTTCACCATTTACATGCTGAAACATAGATCACATGAACAAAAAAAATGCCAGGTCCAAAAATAATCTCTTCTATTCTATTTTTTGTAGACTGGATGCTGCTTTTAAAGGGACACAAATTATTCCACAAGAGCTTCTTGTTCTACAGTGGAGACTTCACTTCTTGGTCATAGTCCTCTTCCATCAAAAGAGGTGAGATGGGAACTGTAGTCACTATAAAAAACAAACAAAACCTCATCAATACAAGTGGCAATAAACATGACAAAGGATGACTAAGAAGAACAGAAGGAGGAACTGAGCAACTACAGTACAAGTGCCAAAAACTAGTCAATCTCTTATCAAAACAAAAACTGAATAATCTAATTAAGAACAAGGTCCCTGAAAAGGGCATTTTTGCTTTTAAATGATTACTTCCCAGATTTAGTTTACAAAAGGGCAATACAAACAAGCTGAATCAGAATAAAGGGAAGAGGGGAGAAACAGCATGCAGCTGATGAAAGGGATTCCACAATTCATAGCAATTTAAAAACCTGCTGCTCAAATAATGAGGAGACTCTAGGCCACAGGTAGGCTTGGCCATTCCCCATGCCTCATCTCGATGCGCCAACATCATTGTTCACTTGCTCCAATACAGCCAGACTCCACTCCCAAGGGACTCACGGTAACAATACATCCAGTATTCCATTAACTCCTCCACAGAAAATACCGGCAATAAAAAAACAATTGAGTTTTTCTGCTATGGTCTCTCTCCTTGAACCATCTTACCCAACCATAAGCAAACAGATAGGTTTACTGCTCTTGAAACATCTGAAAAATTTCATTACTGTTTTGATACCATCAGCTGTTTTTCAGGATCCCTTTAGGCAAGTCTTATTATGTCTTTACATTTGACTTTGTTCTCCTTGTTTGGATACAGTTCCATTAGTTGATCAGTTCTTGCTTTTGTTGCACTTATTATGCCATTCTTTACTATGTGAAGCATGTGGATTTTTTGTTTTTCTTTTTTTTAGGTTTAAGACAGTTTTGAAATAGGCTCAAAATAAACACATGTGGGATAGTAAAAGAATTACCATCTTTTTATTCTCTGGGTCATCTCCTTTAATAAACCCCCTAATTTTCATAGCATTTTTTTCTTTCTGGAACTAGATGTTATCATTGTGTAGAGCAGTTTGAAAAGAGGGAAATGTTTTTGCACCTAGACTGTGAGACATGATCCCATTTCTGGAGGTAGAACAGCAACAAGCAGCCTCACAACTCCTACAAACCAAGATGAGGCAAAACCAGAGTGAACATGGACATACACAATATTGACCTGGGGTCTTCCTGAGCACCCCACCCTGTATCACAAGCTATTAAGCATCACACACTGCAAACAACAAAAGTTCTAACCTATCAAGACCTGGTTTTATATTAAAGGGTAATTTTTCAGTGTGTATAGGGACATGCTGGAACATCTGCTCCAGCCAGTAGAGTCTTCTCACACTGAACTCCACACAGGTACAGAACTCCTTTAGATGCAACCTTCGGAGGCTGCTACCAAGCATTTGAGTAGGAAGTTGAAGATAGAACAGGGACAAAGGCAATGCAGCTGACTGTATTTAAACAAGATTCATTACCTTCTAAATAAATACACTTTTCCGAACAAACTGTATAGCAATTAAGCCATGTCAAACTATTGACAGAAGTAATATGATTTAAGAAGTTGATTTAATGAACCTGGAGAATGATTCACAGCAGTGTGAAAAATGGACCTAAACAGAACAAAGCCCACACAGAACTCTTTTCGGAATGTAAGGGTATCTAAATAAATGGACATCACAGAATTACAGTTCTGAAGTAGGAACTAGCTCTGAGCACACAACAACAAAATAAAAACCACCACATAAGTACAATACCCAGGTTCCACTTCATTGAAAATTTTCCCAGTACCTTTAGAAAAGGAAATGGAAAAGGAAAGCTCATCAACAGTTTGCAAAACCTGTGCTGCTGCAAGACATCTTTTTATATTTCAGCACAATCAAAACCAAGGTGAAACTCTTTGCAAAACTCCAACCAGGGCTCACAGGAAACTTTCTTGGACTTTTAAGCCAAAGTCTGTATTACAGTTTATTACCAGTCAGTGCTCCTATGTAAATATATTGTTTTGTTTCCAGACACATTTATACATTTTTGCCTCCCAAATGAGAAGGGACAGAGTTTGCTTGTGCTTTGTGTAAAAGTCAATTTGTGGCTATAAAAATGTCAGCCTCAATTCAATTGGATGTTTTCTTGTGCTACCAAAGTACCCAACCACATTCTATTCAGGTTTTCATGATACTCATGATTTTATATGTGATACATGTATTCATAAAGTCATCTCCCTTCCAAACTAAGCCAGACTATTTGTGGAAGCTTTCTGAACTTCTCTAATCATCCTTACTAGCTTTTACCATATCTTTTAAATGTAACATTGCCAAAACTGCATAAACTGTTCAAGGTCTGGGAGCACTACCAATTTATACAGTGGCAAAATAATGCATTTTTTAACCTTTCTTCCTAGTATCTAACATAGAGGTTTTTTTGTTGCCCTCCCCCCCCCCTTTTTTTTTTTTAAACTACTACATAGAATTGAAATGACCTTTGCCAACTACTCAAAAATTAATAGAGCAAAGAGATTCCTCAAAGTACAGGTGCGGTCTACTTTTCTCTGGTTATGCACATGAACACATGTGTGAAAAAAACACTCACACATTCCCTGAAGGCAAAGTTCTCAATTCTTCTCATACTGCATTTACAGTTCAGTTGAACTAGTCTCTGCTTCACTATGGAAAACAGCAAGGACAAAGATCATCCCCAGTAGCCACTCCCAATTCCAGGAAAAAAAGCAAACAAAAGTGCTCACCAATGCAAATTTAATTAATTCTCTCTCTTTTTAAATGAGTTCATTTTAATTATTTCTGGAAATACAAATCAGAAAAAGAGAAAATAATAATATCACTAAATTAACTATTTTATAAAGGTATACCTCCTTTCAGATCAATGAAATCTGCATTAATGAGCTTTGGTGGGAAAAAAAAAAAGTTGACAGAAAACTACTCCAAAATATTCTTTCACTGATCAAAACTTGTCTTTGGAAAGTAATACAAGTACATAAAAAATTAAACTCTGTATTCGCACTTGGGCTAACAGTTCTAATAAAGCTTTTTTTAAAAAAATTTCAATTAACAATTTTTACATGTTGCATTAAAAATGTTTTAGCTGCTATTTCATAGCAACCTCTTTTTTTTTAGTTTTGGTTGTTACAAAAGTACTTTTTTCCCTTGGTAAGTGTGTATGTTTCATATCTAAATATCCTTTACCATGTCATTTAACATGCAGGTAGAAGAAGTGATATTTACTGCTGAGTCAAGTTTAAATTCTCAGATGCTCTTTTATGTTACTAGATTCCATTGTGTGTTTGTCTAAACAAATATTAAAAAAATTGACGTGAAAATGGAAGGAACATAAAAGCTTATTCAATTTAAAGAAGAGGCCCAGGCCACAGTAAGGAAATGTACGTAGTTCAGGACAAAACCCCCATTCATAGTGTTCTTGCTGTGTTAGTTGAATGCAGTTGCCCAGTTGTTTTAATCCTTCTTTTAACTTTAATTTCTACTCTTAATATAGACTTGGAACAGACTTAATCTCTAAACCAGAGAGTTTCTAAAGCTTTGATCCTCAAGCTGAGCTTTCTAGATGTACCTGACAGTAGGAGCCAAGGAGGTATTCAACATGTAAAGACCTACACTGACCAGAACATAAGACTAAAGAGACAAGCTAAAGATAAAGCCATCAAGCTATGAAATTACTCACTGGAAATGCAGCAAATGGTTCAAAAATCCTGAGAAGGCACATAGATTAGCCTTATCAGCAGTGCATTTTTCCTATTACTTCCCCTTCCATCCCTTGCCTTGGCCTACAAAACAGCAAAAGCCCAATGGGAAGCAAAATCTGCCCTGAGTTAGAAGATCGCCGGCCACGCCGCACCGTTCTAGCATACCACCTCCCTGGGAACACCTGGAACCTGGGCTTCTACCCTTTGCTCACATTACATACCGCAGTGCACGTTTCTGAAATGAACACATTTTACTGGATGTTTTTCTGCTTCATTGTACCCTGCAAACCTCCTCAGGTCCCTTCAACCCTGCTGTCTACCTAGAATCTTACTAATTACAGCCGCTAATTCCCTTTCTCCTCTCCTGCAACAGCAAATCACAAAGACATGGAGCCTCTAGTGGAAAACCAGCATAAAAGTAAACTTTTACCCTTCATTATACGTTTATCAATTCAGCTAATAGCAGCTGTAAAAGGTCACAAGGACATCTGTCCATCCCTGCCACAATTTCAGTTCACTTCACTGCATTTCTATGTATTACTCTAAATAGAACATGTTTACTTAAAAAAAAGTAAAGATTTGTTTTTCTAACTGGCGAAGTCATTTGGGATTTCAGTAATATTCCTAAAGATCAGATGTCAGCTGGGTTGCAAAAGCATTCAGAAAAATTAGTGAACAATTTAATGGATGCATAAAGCAGAACAGAATTTACTTCCCTCATCAGTTCTCTTTTTGTGCAGCCTTTTTAAAGTTATTTAATCAAGCAGATAGGCCTAAGCATACACAACAGACCTTTCCACTTAGCTACTCTTCAGAGTAGACTGCAATTTAATAGGTGTATGTTAATTTATGGTAAAGAATGAATACCATGTGCATTCACTAAAATATGCTCTCTTTCTAACAACTTTTGATTCATCCAACACATTCATAGAAATAGGGAATCACAGCCTAGAGCCCAACCTTGGAGTCATCAAAAGCATGCTATCGATTTCCTTAAAGATATCAAAAAGGCACATGTGAAATTTCATTAACCTGTTTTCCAAAAAAGCAGAACATGGCTTGGTGTTACTATTATTAGAAATGTTTCAATGAATAAGATAATCATATTTTGGTGCAGAGCCCTTTTAAAATAATGTAATTATAAATTTTGCTTCAACCTCACACGCATTATTAGGCCTTACTATAAAAGATGCAAGTGCAGCATTACCGGTTCAATAGTTGTCATAACAACTGGTGAGCTACATCTTTTCAAGTTGAGATCGTTCATTTGTGTTCACCTACATAAAGTATCTACAAAACAAAACAAACTCACTTTCATTTTGCTTTCAGATTCCATTAATACAATTGTCTAGACACACCTTCAGTCTGTCTACATGACTGAAATATGGCTACCTATTGAGAGGACAAATGTAGATGTTCCAGAATGGCACGTACAACTGGTAGTGCTCACACACCTTCGGTATTACGCACCAGAGTAACTATAATACAGATCTGCCATCACTGCTTGTTTCTTTCCATCGTGTCACACAGCTAGAACCCCCCAAAATGGTTACTCAAATATAAAGGACAGTTCTATTAATTAAAAATACTGTGGAAAATATTGTTTAAATTGTACCTAGCTGCTGAAAAAAAAAATCTAACATCTAAAAATACAAAACATCGTATCAGATTTTCTAGAATTATGGAAACATGAGCCCACTAAAACACTAAATGATGGATTAAAATGTTGATTGTATACCAAACAAAAATATTCCCAGATACAGATATTAAAAGTTCTTGTGAAAACCAGCTATTACTGAAAGATTAACACCTTGTTTTTCAAGTTTAAAGCAAATGAATCTATCTTGCAGAATCATCAAAACTGTTTTGTGTTCTAGAAACAACACTGCAAATCTATATATTCCAAGATGAAAACATGCCAGAAGCTTGTCCATACAAAAGTTTTTTCCAGCATAACAGGCTGGGGGGGAGGGGGGGAAATCATATTAACTGTTGTGCATCTGACCACTTTTGCAAACCAGATGACTAACTTTAATGAACTGAAAATAGGTTAAGAAAGGTCCATACAGACACATCTATACCCCAGACCCCTTTTCTCTATTGACAGTCCTCCCACTGGCATCTCATACAGTACTGTTTCACAACCAACCTGCCCGTTTACCTACTCACTTCCCACTTCTCTAAGGTCACACTGAGACTTACCTCCTTCAAAATTTCTGGAACAAATATACGCACCCACACAACCACATACAGCCTAGTCTTGTGAATACATACTGACATCTAGAATGCAGTGAGTAAGGAGAGGATTTTTTTCTTTCTTAATAGCAATCTAAGATACAAGGGCACGCGAGAGTAACATAACTAAATCAAAGAGAAAAGTGACTTCTAGAACTGCGATGTAGGAAATATTCTCCATCAAATAAGAAAACACCATTGATAAAAACATCACCTTTAGCAATGCTATTGATTGATTGATGCCTGCCCTTCCAGTGCCAACTGATTGAAATTTCTGCCAGCAAGGCTACCACACATCACTACCGGGTCAGTATCAGGTGCACTGAGAAGACCACAGAACACAAAGCAAGGAAACTTGTCTTCAAGAAGCAAGCTGTATTTAACACAAACGCCCAAGGCACATTTTGGAAAAGGCGCTATCTGGGGAACCGGTACAGAAGCCTGTGTAAGATAAGGCTCTGAACTTCACTTCAGCAAGTGTGACACATTGCAACTGAACTGTTCCAGTGGGTTTTGATGAGTTTACTGTGAGTACCAAGATAGGACCGTTTTAAACATGTAAAATCTAAAAGGTTCAACTCCTTCTAAACACAGAATAGAGACAGCACAGACCTTCTAGATATTATGCCTACCAACAATTTTTCCTGGATGCTTTATACTCTACAGCCACTAGCAATATAGTCATCCCTTATGCCTCTCTCCTGTGCCACTTAAGATTCCACTTACCTCCAATGTCCCTTCAACAGTCATTAGTACTGTTTATGTTAGAGAACTGTGGTATTTACCTGAAATATTAAAGCCTGCTCACTGCTCTGCCCTACTGCAGGGAGTAAGGTTCCAAGGATTGTATACACCTCAAACAAGTGTATCTATTGACACTACTGATACAAACCAAAGAAACATATTTTAAATAGTATTAGGCTTTAAATATGAACAATGCTCTGAACTTTCAAACAGCTTTAGCATTTTATTAAATAAGGTATTTTAAATCTGGAGAAGTGTCAAGAAGGTATTCTGCTAATTTTAATCAAATCCAAAGGTCTTTTTAGCTCTTGAAGAGAACAAAATCAAACATCTGTTTTGTAGTGCACTTTGATCCACAGACTTTTTGAAACTATCTGAGGTCAAGACAAGGCTCTGTTCTACCCTGAACCTTACAAAGCACAACACCTTGTCAGGGCTGCCTTTAAAGGTACCACCATCCTCCCCAAAACCTCATGACAGAATGAGTGAAATAGCAATTAAGAGCCTATCTGTATGGTCTACCCAAAGCCTTAATGAACAGTCGCTTCTACTGCTCAGTAGCATACACCAGGATAATGTTCCTCATCATAAGGAAAGAATTGCAAATATGTAATTACTGACTTATCCCTGCTTCATACTACGTAACTCCTACCTACCTGTCTTCCAGAGATGTAGACAGAGCCTAGGCAGAAGTGAAGTAAGCAGTCTCCAGTACCTTAAAAAAAAAAAAAAAAAAAAAGATGGGTGTTTCCCACTAAGAGTATTTTATAACCCAGTATTTTACCAGGGTTACTATTACTACTATAGCACATTTACATTTAAATATATTCCATTTGGAGCTGAGAAAAACATATTTCCTTTGGAGAAGAGCATCAAATGCAACCACACTATTTATCAAATATTTGTGTCAAGGCAAGAGAGAGACTATAAATCAAGTACAGGGAAGTACAGATCTGCATTCCAGATGAAGGATAAGAGAGTAGAAGGCATGTCACTTGCAAAGAGGAAAGGGAGTTGAGAGTCAACAAAATAAACAGAGAAGGACATTCAGAAATAAAAGACCATTCTCCTAAACAGCATTATAGTAATGCTTCTCCTCGATACAATTCTCCCAGCCCTATAAGACCCGTACTTTAAACCGGGAAGGGCAGTACATTACAGTTAAAGGTATTGCCCACCCAAGACAATAGGCCAAGACTGGGGGACTAATCAGACCTCCTCTGTGCCTCCCTCCACTTGGATTATCTCCAAACCACCTTACTTCCAGACCATGAAAATATGAAGAAATTCCATACTTATTTGTCTGTGACTAGGACACAACAAAGACACATTCACTCAGCACTTTTCAGCATGTGTATAACACCTGCATTATTGTTTGTAAAGTTTACATTGTTTGCTATGTTTTTCGTTCCACTAGCTTAAAATTTTCAGCACTTCCTCTAATTAAGAACGTATTACCAAGCATAGAATCACAGAATGGTTTGGATTGGAAGGGACCTTAAACACCATCTAGTTCCAGCCCCCCTGCCATGGGCAGGGACACCTTACACTAGACCAGGTTGCTTGAACTTCCAGGGAGGTGCAACCACAACTTCTCTGGGCAACCAGTTGCAGTGTTCATCATCATCAGAATGAACATCAGTGTTGATGTACGTTCAACATCAATGCAGAAAAGTCACTGAAGACAATTTAGCTTAAAACGAGTCCTATACATATAAAATAAATGGTACAAATAATAAGTATTCTATTTGTTTGATCTAGGCTTCGGGACAAAAAAAAAGAAAAAAAAAAAAAGAGGAACAAGTGATCCCTAAATCTGATGTTCTGATGCAGTTGGCAGATAGATCCACTTTGGTTGTTCACAGTGTTTTGCTGGAGCTCTCTCTAAGATCTAGTCTGGAAAACACTTAAGAGATAAAGTAAAACAAGGAGTTATAGACAAGGTGTTGTCCAACTGGTTTGAGCTTCATCTTTAGATCTTGCAGAGAATTATTATACTGTTACTCTGCAGGTACACTGTGCAGGGCAACAGTTAAACAACGTCATTCTCCTATCCTAGTATCCTACAATTAACTAGGAAATACTAGGTAAATGTTGGGGGTGGGGAATAATCTTCAGAGGTTGCACAGTTCATCCCCTTCTCCTGTGATTTAAAAGATGTTAGCTCTACCCTCTCCCATCAGATGTCTTTGAAAATAAACTAAGCAATGTCCCCCTCCACCAATTTATACATCTTCAGGATACAGAGATCCAGGTGTCCAAAAACTAATCCTAAAATATCTAAAAAAGTTTCAGAGAAATGAGTTTGTTATCAGCAGACTGGAATTCATTATGCAGCTATTCATACCTCCACTAGAGTATTTTTTGGGGAGCTGTAAAACAAAAGAGATTAGCATATCGGCATTCTCCAGTATATCTCTACAATCTGTTTTGGTTATTCTTATGGCTTGAAAGCCTGTCCCCATATCTAATGCCTAACCCAAATATATTCTGCTGCAATTTCAACCTGTAACTACTTGTTTTATTCATGATGGATACGGCAAGCTGACTAACCTCTCTTTGCAGATACCTTTTAAGACATCTTTTTTCCAGACCAATACTTCAGTATTCCCTGACTGACTGAAAGGCAATCTTAGCAGGTGGCTGCTTTTTTGTGTGGTGTGGGTTTAGGTTTGGGTCTTTTCTGTTTGTGTTTTTTTTTTTTGCTTTGTTTTGGGTTTTTTTGTTTGTTTTTTTTGAGGGGGGGTGGGGGGTGGGGGGCAGAGTGTGTGTGGGGAAGTTCCACAGACCACCCTGTATCCCAGCACTGTCAAGGATGTAACAACATATTCTGGGATCAAATATAGTCATGTTTTCAAAAAACAAACACTCCCTTCCCCCAACACTCCATTTTTACTGTTGAAGCTACAAGCTTTTAAGTTCAAAGCACTGATGATGAAAACTGATGTGACCCACCTACTAAGCACGACAGCTTGCAGGCAGTGACAGGATGTCAGAGCAAGCTCCTAGTTATACCTGCAGGTAACTTTTTTAAGCTGCTTTATAGATCACCTGCTGGTGTCTGATGAAACACAAGTTGCACAAACAATTCTAGAGCCAAACAATCCAGTTTTTTTTTTTTTCCCCAACCCTCACTCAGAGGTTCTCCTTTTTACAGACTTTGTTACCTTCTTTACAGATCTTGTTACCCACCCATAACTTTCCCAAAGTATGATAGTATCACAAACTGAACAAGCTACTTTTAGCTGAAGACCTACCACTCCTCAGTAGAATGGAAAAACCGCTTCATTACTATATTTACAATGCTTTTTTCACATGTTCCAGTATGACAAGTGAATTTTCATGACAGTGATGCTGCTGACTCATGATAATTTAGGAACGACTACAACCCTGAGATACTATCCCACAGAACTGCTGTCTAGCCAGATGTTGTCAGCGTAAGGTAATATTCCTAAACACAGTAATTTGAACCCATCTACACCAAAATGGCCGAAATCAGTGCTCTTGATTTCAGACCATTTTTTCAATTTGTCAAGATCATATCATCTGTGTGTTTAGTAAGAATGTTATTTCAACGCAGAGAAATGAAAGCACCAAACAGCATGTGATCCAGGACTGACTCCCTGATGTGAATACTCTTCTCTTGAACATACATACCCAAGTCCTGCCTTTTTCTAGATGCTGCAAAGGGAAGCACTCCTCAATTCTTTTCAGTATTCTGGAACTTTTCCCACCCCCACTGGCTCTCAGTTCCTTAAATACTGTAGGATAAGTTCCATAAGGCCCAGCCAACCCAAGGACATTCAAGTTGTCATGAACCTGTTTCTCTACTTTAACTAGAGTTCAAAGTAGAGGAAGGACGATTTTCCCAAACTAACAGTCAGGATCATAACACATGCAACAGTTTCAGGGTGAGAGTTCCCTTGCTGAGTTTTTTAAGATTGGCAGCAAAGATCTTTTCAGACCACCTCACATGAATCCTGATTAATCCCTTGATGAGCAATGCATTGGAACACAGTGGCAAAACACTCCTTTCTGCTGAAAGGCTGGAGACCTGTTGCAATCTTTACCATACAAATTCACCAGAAACTTTGTGAGTACCAACAATTATTGTGCTGGGAATAGTACCGCATACCTCCATGGCAGACTCAGTCCTTTATTTACAAATTAACTGCTCATCACAAACTGAAGATGACAAAATTCCAAGAAAGCGACCACCATTGCCACATGCTCTGTATGTTTCAACTACACTATGAGGGTCATGCAGATATCCGGGAAAGCAGGCCCTGACACACTAAACCTCTATACCCACTGCTAGTCATTTTTGGCCATACCACTATCTACCCCCTACACTTATTATCTACCTGAACTTAGAGTAGATGCTGAAAAAATGGTTAGAAGGGAAATTAATTTAAAATTCTTCATTTACTCCTATACTGAAAAAAGGGGGATTCCTAAAACCAGGGACATGTACTTAGACAACATTATATACACACACACTCCCCCTTTGCTTATTAAGAGCCACCAACATCACACCATGAAGTTACGATGCTCCTTCCAGGGTAGAGGATAAGACTATGAAAACACTGAATTGGAAGTGATCACAAGACTCAAGGAGGAAAAAAAAAAAAAAAAGAAAAAAGACATTGACATTTTTGCTAGAGTGATAGTGAATCTCAGAACTTCAGTAGCTCCTGGTGAACCTCTAGTATATAACAGCCCCTGAGGCACAAGGTCATACACTGCAAAATATTTTTAAGCCAGACCTTGGAAGTGCAACTATTTCCGATTAGTCATTTTATGGAATTGCATACACTAACACTTTGCAGTCTTTTTGCTTACAGAAAGGTCTAAGGAACATAATGTGTTAAAATTCTTCTGACACTTTTGAAGGCCAGCTAGAGAAGGCAGGAACTGGTATAGTTAAGCACACTTTAATCAAGAAATTCCAGTTTGGAGTGATACAGCCTGATCGCTAATATGTATGATTAATTTAACCAATATGCTTCCCTTCCCACTTATTGCCATGCTAATGGCCTCGTCTAACCTAGAATTTTTAGCTCTGTACAGTGTTTGCACATATACATATGGGGTAGTGGGTACTTAACCACTATCAATCTCTATCTAAATTGACTCCCAAAAATGTAAATTTGTCTTCTGACCATACAGTAACTCATTAAAGTTTGGCACATTTTCACAGGGACATATTAACTTACAGAACACAAGTTAAACAACATCCTGGCATTCATGAAGTATACTAAGCAGGACCAGGTTTCTGCCAACTTCACTGCTTTTCATCAAATCTGACAAGTAAAGAGAACATGCACTTTAATTACTCTTACTGAAACAAAAGCCACATACGATTTAGTTGGTATCCTGGTCACTACGTAAGTGACAGTAAAATGTCTACTTACATTGCTGTGTTAGCAGAACAAAATCCAAACCACTCCTGCCTCTACAAATAAATTAACACAAAACTTAAAAATCCCAAACTTCCTGGTATACACACTATGTCTATATCATCAACTGCAAAATTCAGTAACTATTACCTTTCCCTGTATAAATTATTGCAACAGTCATCCCATGGTTGTGTTTTTACAAAGCTGTAAGAAAAAGCTGTACTCATGCAAGAGCAGCCAGCACTTTACTGGAGAGGTGCTTTATGTTTTAGCTCTACTGAACATAGTCAGCTCTTTTCCAATCTGCTCGTACAGACGACAAAGCACGCCCTGAAGTACACTTCGCAACTAAATCAATTCAGCAGCTACATAACTAACTTCAAACATTATCTAACACTGAAATTAAAAAAAAAAAAAAACAACAACAAAAAAAAACCCAACAAACAATTTTAACTCTTAAGCCAATAGTTTCTGTTCACTTATTAAAGACAAGAACTAGATTATCTGACACCCCACACTCCTGAGGAAATTCACAGATCCAACCACAGCATTTTTCTGTATTAAAAATAAGTATCCCACAGCTCTTGAAATATTTTTTTACATTTAATGAAAGTGCCAGTGAAGATTATTTTTCTGTAGTAATTTCATTTCCTAATTTAAAACAGGAATTTCAAGACACAGTAACACCACATACAAGGCAGTCCTATCTGTGAGACAAGTTGGCCGTACCCTGCAAAATGTTCTCAAAGTAAAGTATTTTCCCTAACAATTCAGAAAGTGTGCACTTCCACTTGATTTGTTATATATCACATCTGCATTCTGCTCCTCTTATTTTTGAGACATCTGCAGAAGAAATGGGGCTTTTTTTTTTTTTTAAATGCCATCTGTTTGCTGCATATTTTTGCTTTAAGTCCTAGTATGATAACTGCAATGGAAACTTCTGTGTCAGATAGACTACAAACTAGATGAATAAAAAAATGCAGAGGCTGCACTTCCCTACAAATAGCAGTAAAAAAAAAAAAAAAAAGGGAAGTATCACCTGAAGGTTTTCTACTCTAAATATAAAATTTCAAGCAGTTGTTCTTACTGCACTTTTCTCTAGAAATGATCAGAAGGAATGTGAGTTGAAAAACTGCTCTTCTTAAACCTGGTGATTTTATTTCTTCCTACTACTGCTCTACACCTGTTTTCTTCCTGAGTCAGAGACTGGAAGTTTGAAACACTGGACTCCAAATGGATGAGCACAGTGAACCTTTTGCTGAAATACCAGCCATATTAATTCATGAAGGTAACATTTGCATAAGCTTTTTTGATAACCACCTAACATTCTTACAGAAGCAATGTCAACTCTACAGTAAACTCAGCTTTAATGGCCATCCAACTATCTCAGCTGTTTTTTTTCACCTCCATACCCTCCCTTTGCTGTTTCCATACTTCACTCAGTCACTTGCAATGTTCCACAGTATTATCAACATTACTAACGCTTGTGTCACTCAGACCTCGGAGGCGGGGAAAGGAAGGCTAATTTATCTAGTCATGCTAATAAAAAAATATTTTTAAGCAATGATCTTAAACGATTCTACCATTACTTACAAGAACTTAAATAGCAACTGTTCCCCTAAAGCTGTTTAAAAACTCGTAACTTGTGCAGACACCCACTAACTGCTCTAAAATCGTTCCAAACAGGCTCATTACTGAACTAAATTCAATTCGCAGCCTTAAACGCAGCTTTGAAACGCTAGGTGTAAACACAGCTGTTCCGATCAAGTCCAACTACAGCCGTTAAATCATGCAAGACCTTAGGCCAACAGGGCATAAAACACACCGGACACGCAATAATAACTTTCGCGACAAGAAAGAGGGGGGGGAAAAAAAAAAACAAAACCAACACACAGACAAAAAAAAACAAACAAACAAACAAAAAATCCCCCAAAACCACCTCACGCTCACACCGGGCGCTGTTTGCCTGTGAACAGGTAAGGAGCGGCACCTGAGGAGCTCTGGCAGGCTCGGGCGGCCCCGGCCGCGGCTCCCGCGGCACACGTGTCACTGCCCGGCGCCGACCGCCCCCTCCCGCCGGGGGCTGCCGGGAAGAGCGGCCGTCAACCCCGCAGAGCCGGAGGGGAACGGCCCGAGCCAGCGCGGCGCACCCGGTTTCGTTTCCAGGTCGGGATCAACACCAGGCGGCCCCGAGGCCGCCCCTGCCGCGGGCGCTGCGCCCGCCCCGGCCCCCCCCCCCCCCCCCCCCCCCCCCGGGGGTTCATCTCGGCGGAACGCCGCGTCCCGGCCCGTCCTTTTCCCTTTTCCCTTCCCCCGCCCCCCCCCCCCCCCCCCCCCCCCCGCACCCGACCGGTCAGCTTGATGACAGGACAAGGCTGAACTGCGGGCAAGAACCAGAACGGCGGCGTCCAGGCAGTGCCGAGCGCTGCGAACTTTCCGGCGAAGCAGGAAACAATAAAACGCGGAGCTTCGGCCCCAGCCGCCCTCCCCCAGCCCGGCCCGGCCCCACAGGGAGCCCCTCGCTGCCGCCGTCGGGGACGGGCTCCTCGAAGGCCTGCCGCGGGGCGGGGGGGGGGGGGAATGCCCGGCAGGCCCGAAGGAGCTCCCCGGCGGCCGCACCGCCCCCCCCGCCGCCGCCGCCAGCGGAGTCCCGGCCTGGCGGGAGGCCGATCCCGGGCCGCTCCGAGGCCGCGGAGCCAGTTGCCGGGGAGGTAAGGGCGGCGGGCCGGGTCCCGGGGAGGCGGACGACGGGGCGGCGCGGGGGGGGCGCGGCGGGGCGCGGGGAGGAGGGGTGGGGGAGCCGCACTCACCAGCCAGGCCCCTCTCGCTGTCTCCTGCGGCCCCAGAACCATAACAAAGCTCTGCCCAAAATGGCTGCCCGGCCCTGCCCGGCCGGGGGCCGGAGGGGGCGGGGCCTCAGAGGGCGCGGGGCGGGGCGAACGAGGCGGAAGGGACACGCCCCCTTCCCCGGCGGCCACGCGGGGCGCTCCCCACCCCCGCCCCGCCAATCAGAGCCGGTAAGAAGGACGCACCGGTTACCGCCGCCCGTCGGGGCGTCACCGGAGACTACGCGCCCCAGAAGGCGGTGTGCGCTCCCGCCGCGCCGATCGTCCAGGCGCCGTGCCGCGGGGCAGGCTGGGACATGTAGTCAGCTTCCCCCCCCCACCGCCAGGGGAGATAAGCTTGCCCGGTCTCAAGCATGCCAGGGACCAGGACCGCCTGCTCCGGTGGGTGCCACGCATACCCGGGAGTTTCTCCGGCGCGGCGGAACGACGCGGGCCGCGCCTGTTCCCGCCCGGATTCGCACCGCGGTCCCCGCCGGAGCGCTTCCCGGGACACCGGAAGCCGCCTCAGCGAGCCTCGGGGTCGTGCAAGCCGGTGGGTACCGTCATGGCCGGGGCCTAGCGGGGGGCACGGCCCGGCCCGGCCCAGGCCATTCGGGGGGTCCCGCGTCCCTCCGAACACACCGGTTCTCCTCTCCCTTCCTCTCCGGGTTGGGCCTTCGGGTGCGCGGAGCCGCCCCCTCCCTTCCCCGGAGCAGCAGGACTGTGAACAGTCCAAGCCCAGCGCCGAGCTGCTTGCCTTTCCCTTTAGTTTTGTCCCCTCTGCAGACCCTTGCAGCTTGGGGCGTGATGAAGTTTTCACGCTAACGGTGAAGGATCGGTTTTTCTACATGCGAGGAACTGTTCGTTTGTAGCCTACGTGCAGCCGTTTATCGCATGAAAAGTAGATGATCCATAAACGGGAAGCCATCACCTGCTTCCTTAGTTTTTTAGCTACAAATTGTCTTTGTAACAGTTATTACAACTTTAGAACTTAAGTTCATATAGAACTACCTGAAACAAAATATCCTGTAGTGGGTAAATAAGGATTGAGTACCTACAATATTTACCTTTAAACATACCTCTGTAAGAGTCTCACATCTGATAAGTCTAGACTGTGACTTTGGACATAAGATGAACTCGGCTATTCATCAGTTTCAGACTTCATGAATATCTCTGTTTTTAGGGCTTTGATAAAGCAAGTATGTTTGCTCTCATACAACGATGCTGTTTCCCCACACCTTTCAAAGTAAGTTTCTGAACTCTTTCTTGCTGACTTTTTCTTTAAAAGAGAAGGTATGATTGGAACATTGGAAAAAAAATTGGAATAGCCATGTTTATCACTCAGTTTTTGTGAGAATTCCTAGTCTCTACAGTAGCTTTTAGCCAAAGCTAATACTTTTATCGTCAAATTTTACTGTCTAAAGGTCTTTTTCTTCCCCCTCTTTAGTAATGAGGGGATAGTAGCTAGTTTCTGAGGTGACCTTCTCCTACTTCTGTAATCATTTTGTACTGTGAAAAGGACTGATATATCTTAACTTAATAATGCCTAAATAATGCATGTGTGGGTGGAAGGATAGGTGGATATACAAACCTTCTGTAGTGAGTAAGGTTTGCTTACTCACTATGAAGAGCCTAGTTGCTCTTCATCAGCTACTTTGTGAAAGCAGTATCAGTTAGCTTAATTAGTTAAGAACATCTGAAAACGGAGAGAAAGGGCAGCTGTGATGTGACCTGACAATATTATACTTGGTATAATATTTCATAGCTAGCTTAGGTAATGGTAGATCCATAAGACTATGTTATAAGGTGTTCAGAACAAGTTTTACACTTGCAGCTCCAGAAGTTCGCTGGTCCCAGACTACTACTGCATGGAAAGAATAAAACAACTTGGTCTTTTCTCAACCTTCGGCTGCAGAGAGATGTGTATCTTCTCTCAAGATCTTCAAGCCTCAATCCAGCATCAGTATATGCATCCAAGCTCCAGGCTTTTCATACCTCTCTCCCCTTCTTCAAGAAGAAAACCCCCAAAGAATATGAGACCAGAGGCCCGGGCGTCTTGCAGCGAAGCATGACATCACTAAAAGATTCTCCCAAGCCAGCCCTTTACTTAAGCCTCACAGGGCTAATTCCATTTGTTTCTGTGCCACTGTTAATGGCCATCCAAGGGACCTACTACCCAGAGCTGGCATTTGCTCAGGTTACATATGGTGCCGCAACAGTCTCTTTCCTAGGAGGAATGAGGTGGGGGTTTGCTCTCCCAGAAAACAGCCCAGCTAAGCCAGACTGGCTGAACCTGGCTAACAGTACAGTTCCTCCTCTACTTGCCTGGCAAGCCTTAATTTTTAAAGATATAACTCTTGGTGCAATAATGCTAGTAATGGCCTTAGGGATAGCACTGCATTATGACATTTCCCTTCTTCCTACTTATCCTAGGTGGTTTAAAGTACTGAGGGTAGTGGGAACTGTGCTGATGGCATTATCGCTATTAGCTACTGCAGCGTTGAAGGCTATTATAGAGGAGTGACAGCAGAAATAAATGGCAGAACACAGAATAACAAATCAACAGGAAAAAACTCTTTATCTGCCAATAAGGTATTTGTATTGTGTTCCAGGGGAAATAAAGACTTACTTGTGCTTAGAAGTCATAAGATGATAGTGATCAAGATGATTATTCTGAAAGCAAACTACTTAGCTAGTTTAGGAGGGAAGGATTGTAAATAGCAATGACTTCCAAGGCAGGTACAAGTTTGTCCTTCTCTGTAGAACGAAGCATCACTCTTGAACGAGATGTTGCTGTCATATGAATATAACATGGAATTCAAATGACATGGGTATGAATTGTTCTGTGCTGAATTATTAAAGTATCTGGTTTTAACTATAATGCGTCAATGTTATGTGGTGGGGAGAACAACTGTGCAGTCATAAACAGTAAAAAGGTGAAAGCAGTTCTTCTAGTTTAGTGTTTGAAGTATCAGCAGAGAATTACACAAAAGTACATATATGTTTGATTCCTATGTTGTGGAACAAAACACTGTCTTACTTCAACTGAGGTGGTACTGAAAATGATACATGATTAAGTGCTAGTCAGTTAAGAATGGATAGGCAAGGTTTGTTTGCAGTGGCAAGCCAGGGTCAGCACTCACCTAAAATATGTCATCCAGCGGCTGTAATGCAGTGGGGAAAGCTTTGGATCTTGGACAAGACACCACAAGAGACAGAAGGTTAGCTTCCTACTCAGGCTTACTGAAATAAAAAAGGATAGGTTTTGTTTGGACTTAGGGCAGCCTAAGCCAAGGAAGCTGCACATGACGTAGTACTCTAGGAGTATGACAGATCTTTATGTCTATCAACTGAATGTGACACATGGACTTGATTTCTGGTGCTAAGGGATCAGATAATGAGCCTGAAAGTAGTTTGTGTCTTCTCACTCCTTAAAATTCATTTTATTTGAGCACCCAGGCAGGGCAGGTATAAATGGGTTTGAAGCCTGCAAACCCTTTGTGACGGACAAATTACTGAAAACACGGCTGAAGCACGTGCTCTTTGTACTTAAGTTGTCCTAACACATCATTCAGGGGAAGAAGATACAACCTAAGTCACAGATTTTCTTTTCTAGCCTCAGCTACCTCAAGAAACCTATGAAAGTGTATGTGGGTATATTTACTACAGGCTTTTAAGTATTCTTTAAGTACAGTATAAGATGCAAGGAGGAGGCTGAGAAGTGACATCCTCACAGTGTTGTTCTATAGAGAATGAAGCACATACTGTCACTTAAGATTTGTTGTATGTTAATTCTGCAAAGAATATATGTTTAAGAAACCTCTCCATCGTGATGATAGAGCCATCTTCTTATGCGGTATTGCTGAAATAGCAACTATGTACACAAGCCTCAGACTTTTGTAGCCTGTTAGTCTTTACATGTTAACAGCATCATACCTCTGAAGCAGCGATATATTTCAGTGGTCTCTGACTATAAAGGAAGTAAAATTGAGTTCATGAATTAAACCAGTTCTTTTATTCTTTCTTACTTAGACATGATATTTTTTAAGGTGGGTCCAGAGAAGAGTACTGCCTTTGGTTTGATTTAGGGAAGGAGGTGCTGAGTATAAGAGACCATAATCAACTGACTTCAGTTTCATTCAAACATGACTGATACAATCAACTACAAAAACTGGAGAAGGTCAGTTCATTCAACAGCAGACTCCCTCAAGTTTCATAAATCATAAAGTTTGGGGGTAGAGATCAGAAGTGAATACGTAGTTTCCAGACTAATAAAAGAGAGCTAATGTTTCTCAAATGATTCACAAGGGATCTTGATATGTAAAGAAGAGAGTCTGATAAATACTACTTATCATTTGATCCCAGAGAGGGCTGCACAGAGCTGGCAAGGCAGCCAGACTTCTACAAAGTCTGAGTGATGTGTTTCTCTTCTCAGTGTAAAATGAGTGTTTTACTACAGAAGTGTGTTACTTGCACCTTTCAAATAGTCAACATTTATAAACAAGCTTTCTTAGTACCCTACTGGGAACTAGGATTTCCAGTTAAGAAAAAACAAACCCCAAACTAAACCTATTTTACGAAAGAGGCAGCAATACAACTCCTTTTGATGGGAATGCACCCTATTCAAGAGCATGCCACAGTCAGTTCTGAAAATGCATTTTATTATGAAAAACTGTTTAAAACAAGATTAAACTTGAAGAAAAAAAGACAGAATAAACATTAGTTCACACATAAGAAATCCTTTTGAAGTAAAAGCACACACAAGATTATAGAACAACCAGAGAAACAAATGCTCCATTGTCTAGCATGTTTTTGCTTGGCAATTTCCCAACCCTATGTTAGAATGTAAGAGCTAGATTCTTAAGGTACCTGCAACACTCAACTTTGAGAATTTTATTCGTGTATTAATTTTACACAAGGGATATTGACCTAGACAGCATAAATGCTCCTTTGTCTAAACAGTGCAGGCTTCCTGTTTTGTGACATTCCAGTTGTGGTTTTGCATTCTAGAATAACACTGTCTATCAAACAGCCTTATTTCAGACTTCATCCAAATCATCCACAGCTGTGTAGAAAATGCAATCATACTGTGCAAAAAGCAACTTCAAGTACATTAATTAAATGAATCTAGAAATAACTCCAAATTCCTAGTAGTATTGTTCTACTAAGTGTATCCAAGCTAAATACAAACTCCTCAAGACAAAACACACCAATGGCATCACTTTAATGCTGAATGCAGCTAATTCTATCAAAATGCTCTGTCTGTGCAAATTTGGAAGAGACAGGAGACGAGCTGTAGCAAGAATGAACGTGTGTACCTTGTAGAACAGCATGTATTCCAATGCCAAGCCTCAGCATGTGTAACACAGAATAAAACACATTTAACTAAGGAAAAAGAATAAAAAAAGGGCAAAAGGCTTTCCCTTTATTTTTATACTAAGAGCAGTTCTAAATAGAACAGCTAATCTAACGAATAGCATTTCCATTTAAAATTAATCAGAGCTTACACAAAAAGGAGCTCTACTGTCATCACTGATGCCACTGAGAAGAAAAGCCTGTGCTGATGTGGAATGACATTATTAGAACTGTGAGAATAACCTTCCAGAACAGGAAATTCTCAGCCACTGACCATTCAAGTTAATGGAATGGCCAGAAAGTAAATAACCAGTTCATATTTAATGCCCATCATGTCCAGCAGCAGAGAAGCGGCTCAAATGCATCAAAGGCAGAAGTAGAGGTACCAAGTCTTCCCCACCTGTTATCTTCATTGTTTTCTGCTAGAAAATAACAGCTAACGCTAAACAGGTAGCCTATCTGCTCTTATCTGCAGGCAACTCCTAGCTGTCTGTAAGTAACCTCCTTCCACATTGTAAGGCCAGCTAAAGATGCTAACTTTGATGCATCTTAAAGAATTAACAACCTGATTAGTGTCTATCGTGCTTTCTGGAATGATTTTTTCAGATTTTTACAGGGTGAATCTGCCGTTTATTTCAGTGAACTTAATCCAGTCATAAGGGGCATTCCTACTCTTAACAGAATACTTCCTCAGACAGACACTGGATTAGCCAATTTGAAGGGCAAGAATTTTAATATTTCCTTTTGCTTAGGAAAAGCCCTCTAATCTAATTCTCCACTGTCTCTGCTGAAGCTCCTGTGTTAGAACAGGCTTCTGGCCAATGAAACCAGAAACCTGAGACAGATTCACTCATTCCTTGAATGAATTTTCTTCTTTGTGTTTTACAGCACAGCTACACCTCCTTCACAGCGGCTGGTGATCATGTTGGCAATTTCAGTCCAACTGTCCATATGAGGGTTATAAACTTCAACAGAGTCAGAGGTTACTGGAGCAGCAAAATCATGACTGGGAGCTCGGCCTCCCGAGGCATAAAGAAATCCATTTGCAGCCACAACACAGACACCAGCTCTTGGTATCTTCATTGATGCAACTTCAACCCACTTCTCCTAATGAAAAGGTGAAAGAGTCAACAAGTAGTTTTAGGGTAAGCCCCAGTTCTGATAAAAGTAACTTTTAACGCTTAAAGACTGAAACATAGACAAAGAACACGAGGAATACACTTCATAGGCTCAAATATGGTATGTATACAGTATCAGGAGGATTTTCAAGACTGTAATGACAATGCTTGCACAAGTGGTCAAAATAATGCTAGTCACTGAAGAACAGATCACATACTGTCTGTACACAACAACTCTCCCTGTCTCCAAAATAGAGAAGGTTATGCAGTTTGAGGTGGGAAAATAAGGAAAACTAGATTAAATTCCAAAAGCAAAACAGAATGGTACACTGGATTATGCTCCACTTTTAACACTACCTACTGTTCCAAAGAACATCACAGAAACATGAGCAATAATAGTCAGGAGTAATACCTTACTCAAAAGCTTAAGTGTTTGAAGTGATTTTTCTAGTCATGCTGAAACAACACTACATTTTGATGCAGAAGAAAGATCCTCAACTTTTGCAAAGGGCAACTCTTCCTTTTTCAGGGATTTTTTTTCCTCTCTCGTCAGATTATTGGCCATTCTATTGCAGAAAGGGAATCTATCCCCCCATCCTAATCCTAACAAGTGTTTACCAAACTACATTATACGTATGCATCATCAGTATTGGTTAGCTTTCAGTTTCCCAAAGGCATGCATACAATCTTCATGAACACTCCACCAAGTCAGATAGCAAGATTCTACAGACTGGTTGGGACAGACAGACAGACCCTGAGGTCACTGAAGCTCTGTTTCACTCAGATTACCAGCCAGTACTCAAAAGGAAACAAAATTTTCAACTGTTTTCTTTTTTCTTTTTAAAGAAATGAAGCAGGCTACCTCTTTAGCATTTTACAGAAAGTTGATGCAATCTACATTTATGAAGGAAAGGGGCTCTACCATACCTCTTCAAAGGAGTATCTTTCTACAGTAGCAAGTGCATCCTGAGATTCATTCCAGCCTCCCACAGCATAGATAGAATCGTTGAGAGCAGCTACACCAAGATATGCTCTTCGGGTGCCCATTGGAGCAAGCTCAGACCAACGTTTAGATATTGGGTCGTAGACTTCAACAGAACATAGCTCTACTCCTTCATTGCTGATACCACCAACAACATAAATCAAACCTGTAGAAACAGTTTTTCCTCTATTCAGTTTCATAATAGAAAGGTTTGAAAGAGAAAATGTTTGTCACAATACAAATTTCAGCCTAACATTTAGATGGTTTAAGAATGCGATAAAAGTCCTCCATTTGTACAGCAGTAGCATACGTAAAGCTTTCAAATGAGTAACTTGAGGCTCAAGCACTAAAAGCTCTGATGAAAGCACTAATTAACCAAACACAGGGGAGAGAATTCAGAAGGCTGCAACTGCTGACCAGGCCTGGATCAAATGCTTAATAAGCACATTAATAGATCAAGTTTTTAGACATGTCCATCTTAAAATAACCTGTGGCAACTCTACAGACTGTCACAAAAGACACACACAAACCCAAATATGGGAGGTAAATAAAAGCATTATCAGGAAGGACAATCAGCTGTTAAAGACTAGCTGGATAACCATACTGGCAGCCACATAAAAACTGTTTTCATGAGATAAAAGGCAGAATACAAAGAGAACTTTCTAGTCTTTAAGTCCTGTAGAATTAAAAATACGGTACTAAAAGGACAAATAGATAAGGCACAAGCTTGTGCAACTGACAGCATAGTACAAGACAAAGGTAAAATAAATTAATGACTGAAACATAAAGCTTGAAAATCCAATGGCTCTGGAATTGCTATGGATACAAACTTAATATTCACCTTGCATTTCACAACACCCAAAGCAGTAACGGGGCACAACCATGCTTCCCACCACATCCCAACTATTTTCTTCAGGATCAAATCTTTCAATTGTGTCGCCAATCTCTGCTCCAACCCAACCTCCTGCAAATAACAGCAAACACAGGGAAGAATTTAATGGCATGAAGCTGTGTGTTAGCTGCATTTTTAAACATATGGTGCATTGTTCCAGGACAGACCGATTCTGAAACCGGCATGCAACCACACACAGTGGAAAAAAGTTATAACTGAACAATAATCCACAAAGATTTGTTATTTGCTCATGTAAACAGCTGTTTTTTCAAACTTAAGTTTGCAAATTTACAACACCAACATGTAATATGTAAGAACAAATCAATTTGCAAGTTCTATGAATTAACACCTTTTAAATAAACTTCACCTAGAAAAAACCCAAAACCTACCCAAAGCATAGATAGCACCATAACATGTACACACTCCCAGTCCACAGCGGGGATGGTTCATGGAAGCCACAGTGGTCCACTGCTTAGTAACAGGATCATAACATTCAGTGCAGTCAAAAATCATTGAGTTGTCCTCACCTGCACATTAAAAGCAAGAACACAGACAGGGGAAACACGATGTTTTACATTGCAGATATAGAAGCATTATTCCAACTCCTTCCAAGAGAGACAACATTTGAATGCAACATCTTCCTTTTAGCTAGCCAAATGGCCAAAGCAGCAAAAGCTTCGTTTATACCTAGAACTGAATCATCACTAGGAACAGCCTTCACCAACAGTTCCCTGAAACATTACTGAAAACATCACATGGGTGAACAAACACAGTGCTACATACTTTTTACTCCACAGCACAACTGACACGGTTTTTGAGACCAAAGAACGTGTTCTGCGGTGACAAAACCAGTATATATATATGCATTCTTTAATGATGGGCTGCTAGAGCCACTCATCACATCCTTATGCAAATATACATAGCAAGCCTTTCCAGGTAGGCAGATTACAAGTGGTCTGTCCTGTACAACTGCCTTTTATGCGATAGGCTTCTGCTAGCATTTCTTTTCTCACTTGTAGTCTATTAGTGGTGATGCACAAACTCCACAGAATATCCAAAATCTCTCAGTACACCTGCATGTGTCCATATGCTTACCTGTGAGTTGCTACACTATGAGGAGAGAGTAGTTTAGTAAAAAATGCCCAACATAGGAGCCCAAACGGGTGTTCAGAGAGTAGTGATGGTAGGAAACCAAGAAACCCCAATTCGTTTGTTACTATGTCTAAAAGTTGCGTTATCTACTCTTGGATTCCTCAGAAGCACTTACAGGAAAAATAAATTTTAAAATCTCCATCCATGAGTTTCCTAGTATCCATGTAACAAAAGAAAACATATTTCAGCTGTTACCTCCAATGGCATAGACCATTCCTCCCACCACAGCCACACCCAGCCCACTCCGGGCCTGGTGGAGGGAGGACACTGTGGTCCAGTAGTGGCTGAAGGTGTCAAATCGCTCCACACAGCTGAGGGCTCTACTGTCACTCCAGCGTCCTCCTTGCAGTCGCGTGTACCCACCTAGAAAGTAAGTGGAAAGATCACAGCTGAGTAAGAGCTTCCCACTTAAACCCACGCTCCTATATCTAAACCATCAAAAAAATTACAGTAACAGCCATTAGCCATTTTTAGTAGGAACTGGACTTTTCCAAGCAGCATTGTTTGTCCAGTACACAAGGAATAATGGTCACCTTGAGGGCCATGTAACTTGTGCCTGAGCTAACCACTTCACCACAACACTACAAATATTACCATTTGTGTTCTCAGCAAAATACAGAGACCAGCCAACAGCCTTTGCTACTTTAAGTCTGTGTTATTTTCCAGAGTGAAATGAGAGCATTCTCTTCCAATAAAAAGCTGCAGCTTTGCTGAAAACTTGCAATTTCAAGCATCCCATCATGCAAATTAGAATATTCTGGAGAAAAAACTTCAACTTTCAGAAGAACAAAGAGTGCAGTAAGTTTGAATACACCATTCCAGCAGTGAACCACTGGCAAATCCTCTGCTGATTTGCAGATTTCCACCCAAAGCAAGTAATTTTTAGAAGGCAAATCTTGGCTTTGAATGCCATGTCATAATGCCATGAAATGTGAATGCTGCCCTTCTGTGCAATTCTAAGAAGAAAGCAGCTAACATGGTAACTCTGCCAGATGAAATATTTTGCTATTTGTATATATTTTGATTAAAAAAAAATAATAATCCAGTATCTCTTTCAGTATTGTAATACGAGATACTACTTCATCACTTTGTTTTACAAGGTTCAAACAGCCACATTCTAACCTACTGCATAAAGGTACTTCCTGGCTTTCCTCCGGGGACGACCTTTAGAAGCTTGCAGAAAACTGCTGACCTTGTTCTCTTTGGGAGATTTACAGACTTCACAATATTCTTTCAACAGAGTTTGCAGGGCCACTCGAAGGCTGAAATCTGGAATACCTTGAGGAAAAAAGCAGATGAAAAAAGACATAATGAAAAGTTAGAGACAGTAGAAAAGTTACTGTCTTCTCCTAAAACAGCAGACAAATCAAGATCGCCTACTTTTATATTACTTTTTCAAAAGCATGTTTTAAAGTAAGCTGTGCTCATTTGTTAAAAAGTAGAATTTGATTGGGTAAATATTTTCAACCATCATGCTATTAATTTTAATAATATGGATTATCATAATCCAGTAATTTGGAATGGCACATTGTTTGCTCACATCCAAACATCTGATATTGTTTTTTTCCCTTCTTTCACTTACTTTCTATGTATTTTAGTAGCCTTTGCGCTGGCAGCAGAGGGAATCGAACAGGCTCCAGTACTTCTACGACGTGTTTCTTTCTTTTACCCACATCCTTCAAAATCCATTGCATTGCCGCTATGAAAACCTGGTACTCGTCCTCGATGCTGAGGTCCTCACTTCGCAAGATCTTAATCAGCTGCTCTTTTGTCAGGGCCAGGAACTCCTCCCCGCTCTGCACCTCCGGGAAGTGCGCCTGGATGTAGCTCTCGGTGAACTCCATCAAGTCGTGACAGGCGATCTGCTCGGAGAACTGGAAGAGGCCGACGCAGTTCAGCGGGTCGATCTGCCCCTTCAGGAACTCGCAGCAAAGCTCCACCACCTCGGTGAGCTGCAGCATGTCGGCGGCGACGATCAGCTCCTGCACGTTGTGCTCCCCGATGCTCACCACCCCTGCGGGCACGCACACGACAGCGGGCTCCGCTCGAGGCTGCGGCCACCGGGCAACCCCCCACACCGGGCCCGGCCGTCGGGCAACCGTCCCCGCCGCCCCCCGCCCCCGGCAGCCGTTACCTGTGTAGATGAAGTCGAGGAGCGTGTGGAAGGTGCCCGCCTCGACGCCCGCGATCCGCACCACATCCCGGCCGGACTCCTTCATGCCGCCCGCGAAGAGCGCCGCGAAGTAAGGGCTGCTGGCCGCCAGCACCAGGCGGTGCACGGCGAACGCCTCCGGGCCCACCTCCAGCCGCACATCGCAGAAGCTCTGCCCGGCCCGCAGCCGGTTGATCTGAGCCAGGAGGAGGCGGGCGTGCCGGTCGGAGAAGGAGCTCCCCCCGCCCTTGGCCGCCATCGCGCTCCCTCAGCAAGGCGGCGCCTCCCCGCGGCCCCGGCCGCCCTGAGGGGCAGTGCTGGCGCATGCGCAGCACCGCCCTCCCGTGGCGCATGCGCAGGCCGGTGGCGGGAGGGAGCGCTCCCCCGCGCTGAGGCGGGACTGAGGCGGCGGGCGGGCGGGCGGGTGAGGGGCCCCACTGAGGTGTTCTGGGTGCTGAGCACCCTTCTCCCTCAGCGGGCGCAGGAGATCGGCCTGCCCCGCTTAAGGTACGTCTGTATGATCCTTCGTCTGCGTGCTTGCCCCACAGGCACCTCTGGCCACTGCACCACGGGCTCGCTGCCCGCTCGGTGAGGAGCTTTCTTGTCTGTGATTAAAGCTGGTCCCCTGCCAGGTTCGCTCACTGCACCTGATGCCCAGGTAACTGGTGAACGGCAGATGAGTCGTCACCTTATTCACTGCACTCACAATCTTTGTTTTGCAGTCATATTCCCCTCAGGCATGCTTTTGCATGCTGGATTCCTAGCTACGTTAATCTGTGCTTGTGAGAGAGAAACATGGCTGCGTTGGGGAGAAACCGCAGGCACCATCTGCCTGAGGCAACCCCAGAGATGGGAGGTGGGGGGAACTGCCTGTCATTAGCTCAGGACTGTGGCATTAGAGCCAGCCCATGCACCCTCTTTCTCTGTAGTGTCATGCCGTGCTTGGGCCTTTTTAATTCCGGCATGGATGTTTCATCACAGTGTCCTTTAGCAGTACTGTGTGGGCCGCTGGGGTCAGCACTGATCTTGAGGCAAAGCATGCTTCTATCTTTGTGTAATTCACTGAGTCACTGCCTGCCTGAGCCCTGACCAAGGGATGGGCATCACATCCTGAGTTACATGCACGTGGTTACTGCATCTGGCAGAGCTGGCACTGATTCTGAGAGAAATGCAGCCCTCCTGAGTTTTCCACAACTGTTCTAGCAACATGACGTGCAGCCAAAGCAAAAAGCAATCAGAGAGCTTCTTGGAATGCTTCCATATCTATTTACTGTGAGACCGGGAAAGAAAAACATGTCTGCTTATAGTTACAATGGTCATGGCCCCTCAGGCTTTTCTCATGATTCTGTGTTTCATTGTAATAACTTTTAAATATGCTTCTGGAAGGGATCTGAATCGTGATACTCTCTGGGGACTGTTGGTTTCTCTGTTCATCAGCATTACATTCTTGACAGTAGAGTGGTAAAATTAACTTTCAAGCTGGTCTTAAAAAAATAACTATAGAAAATATAGATCTAGATAGAAGAATAAAGTTTATGCAAGCACACACAGTTGGATCCATGCTGATATAACTCAGTATAAATTTTAAGCTAGGCTAATAAATGCATTGAGATTTTTCTTTCATTGATGAATCACAAAAAGAAACCAGACCCCTCTCGTGCTGACATTTTATTCATTGGAAGTGGCCTGTGAGTAAAAGGCTTAGAATTCTCCTAAATGCCAGTGGCTCAGTCGCTGGCTGATGTCAGCTGTTAGACACTTGGCCAGTACTAGGATTTCACAGCATAGCTCCAAATTTACAGACACAAAATAGTGTTGCTGAGACTGCTAATTTTGCCCCGAAGGCCTGTCCTGTACTGTATTAATGTGGTTGAATGGTTCTGTTTCCAGAAGAGCGCATTGCTTCAGCATGTTTCTTCTGTAACCACACAGAAGCTGTACAAGATGGAGCTAATGCTCCCAAATAGTATTGTACATCTCCCAAAGCAAGCTGTAGATTTTCAGGAACATACCTGAAAGTACATTTGTCAGTGTGAAATTGCACTGTGTAATGATGAGCCTAATTCACTAACACCAAGAATGACAATCATTTCAATGAAGAAATTAAAAATGTCTTAAATTTTAATTTAATAGGCTTCTAACATGATATTTGCCAATAAGCTACCTGAATGCTGACTTCCAGAGGACAGATGACAAAAGAAGGCATGCCCTGTGCTCCTCAGTGTCTTCCACTGCTCACACCTGCACAGAAGTGTCACAGTACCAAAACCTCTCAGTGAGAAGAATCTTACCAACAAGTTATTCAGGCTTTCTCTTGAAAAACACTTGCTCTGTGCCAGAGTGCCCATGAAGCATTGCAGTCCTCCCCGTGTTAACCCCGAGGACCATGGCTGCTCAGATTTCCCTGGCTGAGGTCTTCTCCGGAAAACCTTTCCAGGTGCCGGAAGATGTTCTGCTGAGCTAAGGTGTCTGTGCTCCCTCTCTCAGATCCTGCAGATGGTGCTGCTACTACAGGATGGTACATTTGAGCATGCAACAAAAATGGGTGGAAAAGGTGTTGCATGTGTGGGTGCTGTAGTTCTCTGTTACAGGAAGATCTTTGTTAGATTTAAGATTTTTTTTTTCCTGAACTGTGTAAAGGTGTAGGGCTTTTAGTCTCAAAAAAGCTACAAGAAAAATAATTGATTTGAAAGTGCAGTTTTGCCTGTCTGCCTCTAGTCAGAAGCCTGTTCTTTATAGCTATAGCTTTGGGGATCATTTTGACTCAGTATTCAAGCAGTATCCTTACCATACTTGGCTGCTAAAATTCTCTCTCGCTGTGGAGAGATGAAACTCAGTCCTTGACTGTTTGTAGGTAGGACAAACCCTGTGGGATGTTTTGTGATAAGGAGCCACTTTCTATAAAAGCCAACCAGGATATGCCAGGTCAAATTCCTCCCCCAGTATCAGTGGGTATGAAATCTTCACTTCCTGTTGCAAACTGCAGTGCATCTCTGCATTTTGTCATCTGTGCTAAGGCATCTGCTATAATTGTTCAGTAGTACAGTCAGTTGCCATTTTAATTACTAATTGCCCGCTGTATTTACTACTTCTATTTTAATGCACTTGACCTATCAGAAGGGAGTTGCTGGACAGCCTCACCAAAATGGAAAGGCGCATACTTTGTGATTTTGGTGTCCAGGTCGCAAAACCTTCATAGGATACAAACATTTTTGCTCCAATTTCCTAAGTTTCATAAGTACCTGAACTCAAAATTCCTCCAAGGAAGTCAAAATTGCAGAAGTACAGAGCCACCAAGAGTTTTCGAGGACTAGAAGTACCTATAGTACACTAAGCTACATCTCTCATGCTTTCAAGATGCCCTCTCTCTGTTAAAGCCTATGTTTGCCCAGGTTTCTCACTCTGGATGCCATTGAGTGCCCAAGGCAATGATGCAGATCAGCAGTCTCTGTTGATGCACAGTTTAGTGGAGCAGTGGTATGTGCTGCATGATGAATCTGGAGACCCTAATAGGGGTATGATAAGAGAGGTTGCAGGAATTCACACTCACATGACGTGGAAGAGGGAAAAGGCTCCCGGGATACTTTCAAGGTATTTCTCAAAGACAGTAGTGGTTAACCCATTATCACCACAATGGGACTGTTTATCATCTTGTCTACTCAGTTAAAAGCCTCTAATGAGCTAAAGGCACTAGATTCTAATTAGATACCTACATAAACCTGTTGTCAGCTTATGTTTTTATGTGATACATAAGCTTTAGTGGATGAAGAAGCTTCCCTTCGGGGTCTGAATGTTTCCCATCTCAGTGGGTAAAGGCTTTTTCCTTCACAGTGAGATAACATGTTTTCCAAACTTAAGTCAGGTGTGAGAACACTCTCTCTTGGTAGGTTTGGGTGAGGCCCAAAAGCTATTACCTTCATTCCTGTGAGGGTTAATGAATCTTGATGATTATGTGTGTATGTGTGTCGGGCAGAGGTCTGAACTGGAATTGAGCCAAAGATGGAGAGCAAGAGGGGTCCCCAAATCTAGTTGTTCTGCACAGACATCTGCAGAATATAGGGCTTGTGTGGAAACTTTTATATTTTCACACTACCAGAAAGGTGGTGATGGTTCTGTCCATTTCTCAGCTGAACTGTTAATGGCTAGGGAAACTGTAAAGCTCATGGAAGTGTCATGCTGAATGATTCTCCTCTCCTCTCTGAAGCCTTTGTGAACTTTGGTGAACATTAGTTTGGAATTTGTAATTAAGTATTTTTATTACTTTCACTGTAATACAGCTTCAGGTAAAGGTGACATAAAGGTAACTACCTGATATCAGAGTTGTCAGTCCAGACAGATTTAGCATTCTTGAACTGGGTGTTGAACAACTCTCCTGAGTATCTGCATTGCACCAAAGGAACTGAGAAGCCGACTGTGCTAGAGTCCAGCTGAGTGGGGTGGTGCCTTCGGGTGACCAACCATAGCCCAGGGAGCCACTTGGCAGGCAGCAAAAGTGGGGAGCACGTCTGAGCTGCAAGAGCCTCCAGAGGAAATGTGACATTCCCAGTGGGTAACGAACAGATAATGGCTTGTGATTTCAGGAACACTGGCAATATTTCTCTGCTGTGTGCTCCAGGCTTCACCTTCACAATAGTGTTGGGTCGAAAGGTGATTGGTGTATGATAAAAAGTAATAAGAAAAGGAAAAAAAAAGTTCAGTCTTAAAGTATGCCCTAGCAATGAGAGGATTGTGTCATCTGACCTACTTGTGTGGAGAGGTTCATGTACTGGGTACACTTACCTAGCAGGAAGTTTGGAGGAATTCCAGCGAAACTGGTAATGTTGTGCAACATGCATGGCTACAGTTCCCCACCAGTTAGAAGATTATTGTGTTTAAGCCATAGGTCTGGAGCAAATCCAGGCAAATTGATTTAAAGTAAACATCCTGGATGTAGTGTGTCAGATACTAGCACAATATTGTTTTACTCTTTCTCATTTCTCCTGTGGGAATAATCATTCCATGAAGAAGGAAAGTGATCTAATGAGAGAATTAACTCAAGAGCTTGAACATTGAATTAATCACAGCTGTCTGAGAGGGGAACCAAGGCAAACTCCACAGAGAGCATTTCCAAGGAAGGAGGCCAAAAGAATACTAAGACTCAGATAGCAGCTGGTGATCAAAAGAGGCAGGAGAGAGGGTTTTAGTAGCTAAAGGGAAGCAAAACTGCAGCAGAGTTTCCCCTCATTTCTCTAAGTTAAATCTCAGTAGGAGATCGCTGCAACTTTTTCTTGGAGCTGTTGAAAGCTACCAGATTGTTGGGGTCTGATCCTAACTGTGTTCCACTTATCTGCAGTAGATGATTGATTTCATAGCTTGGCTCTTTTGTCACTGTTGTCTAGAGCTGTCCTGCAGCTTCACACTGAATTAGACCGGCTCGCTAAGGTGACTTTATCAAAGGTGCAGGTCTTCATTTGCCAAAAGGAAAAATGAGTTGTGCTTGAGAATTATCAGTCCTCATGCATGTGGGACTTCAGTCTTGCCATTAGTAATGTTTGGCAATCTTTCAAATTGTAATCCAATGCTGTTTGGACTCTTTACTTAACTCTTCTTGTCTAAATTACTGTGTTCCCTTGGATAATAGAGCAAACATACAACAGACCCATGAGCTGTCTAGAGCATGTGGTATTTTTTTAAATAACTGCAAGTTATGCAAACCTTTTGAACAGAAAAAAGGAAGGAAAATAAAAAGAAAATGTGCATAAATTCAGCTAATTTTATTCCCTTTATTTTATATAGTCATTAGATACATACCAGGAGCATGTTTGCTCTCCTAGAAAGTATTGCACTTGCGTTGACAAGCTTGTGAGCTGATTTCATTGTGAAGATGGATAGAGTTAAACTCTTCCTGATACCCACCACATTCCACAGCCTGTGTGTGCAGTGGGGTCATTCCAGAAGCAGTGGAATGTGAGATAGTCATGAACTCTGAGTAACTGTTCGTAGGATGTCTGCAGGTCCTGCATCTGCTTGCTTTGTGAGTCAGGACTTCCAGGGCACTGCATACACTGCAGCCTTAAAAGATTAAAACTATCACAGTGCAACATTTCAACTGTAAATGTCATAGGCTGCTATTACACATCCCAGCTCCTTGCCATGTATATTCCTGGATTAATTTTTTCCTTGATTTACCTTTCCTCAGTGAAAGCATTTTTTCATCTCCCTTTTCAGAATTTCACCTTTGGACACTTGGACTAGTTCTCTGGTTAGAAGATGATTTTTATTCTAATCTTGTCCTTCAAAGAGCTTGCAAAATGTCTACTTCATTGTCTGTGTAAACAAAAGTGTTGACTAGAATCAGAACAGACCCTTTGAGATTCCTAACAGAAGACCTGTCTGAGGTTAATGACAACATACTCATAGTAATATCTTAATATTTTTTTAAACCAGCTGTGCACCTGTGTTATGGTGATTTCGTTTGCACTTTGGTTTTCTGTTTGCTTATCAGGATGTTACACCAAATGTTATCAAAACCCTTAAAAAAGCCGTATCTACAGCTTTCCCTTTTTCTGCAGGTTGGTTGTCTCTCAGCAAGGGAAATTAGCCTGTTTTGAGATTATTTGTTTTAAATAATTTAACAATTATTTTTATATTTTCATTATCCTTCAAGGCACATGGAAATGCATTTTTTAATAACTTGTTCTATTTTTTGGATACTCAGGTTTCTGCAATATTTTATTTCATAAAATCTCTTTTATAATTTTTGCATAATAACTTTTGTCCAAGGATCACTTTACAAAGTGCAATTCCATTTGCCATGTGAAATAAGGCTCTTGTTGAGAACTTGAAACAGAACTTGTCTGTGCGAGTCCTAGTTCTGCAATACTTGCAATGATCAGATAAGTCTCTTACTGACTCTCTCCCGCTGACTCAGTTTGCTTCTCACTAGTTATTTTCCCCTCAGGTATATCTTGAAGATTAATGAATATTTATGAAATGCTCCAAGTGAAACCTGCACATCAAAAATGCAACAGAAGTTGAAAATGTCATAATTACCGATGCTTATTATTTCTTAAAAAGAAACTTATACTGCAGTCAATATCCATGGAGAATTATGAACTATAAAAATAAAGTGAGAACTCTAAAGGTACTACAGGAAATTGTGGCTGGCACAACTAAATTGAAGGTGAAAACAACTGAGTAACCTGATGAAGAAAGCCTTGCAATGGCACACGATACAGTTGGCAAGTTTTCTTAATAATGCTTAGTACTGAAATATGTGCAGGATGAAGCATTTGTATTACAGAAGGATGATGAAATCCTTTTCAGTCTGCAAGTAATTAAAGATGAGGTTCATCATCATAAGTAACATTAATAATGTTGAAGCAGCAGTCTCAGATAACCTATACTAAAGAGCTCTAACAGAACTGTCAAGAGAAATCTCATTTGTAATAACTCCTGGCATTTCAGTGAAATTTCAGAAGACTCAGAGTATTGTGCCAATGTTTAAGGAAAGAAAATTAAATAAACAGAGCAAGCAGGATGACCCAGCTAGCTGTGTTATGGTTAACGTGACATGAGTCCTAAGTAGCACAGTACCAAAGCTGATACTTAACCAGGTTGTAAATGAGTCAATAATTGGCAATAATTTTTATTAACATGGTCTTGTCGATAAACCCAATTTAATTTCTTCATAAAGGTTGTACGTTTGTTTCCTACAGATTAGTGTAGAAACATATTTCACAACATGTTTCACAAAGGATTTGATCTACCATTGTGACATTTTGATAAAGACCTTAGTCTAGTGTCAGTAAATACAGAGACATTTCTGTTGTCTGGGCCAGCGTGGGTCCAGAAGCAGGGCATGTACTTTTGAGCCGTGGGGCATAGCAGGCACTTAGGAAATTAGGTCAGCATTAGCTGGGGATGACTGCAGTCATCAGTAACTTGTATCTTTCTTTTCCCTGGTTCACCTTCACAGTGTGTTGCTGTAGTCTGATTTTTAGTGATTTGCATTATTTTAAATTTTGCTCTATCTGAGTTGTCCTAGCCTTTCTGTAAATGTAAAATCACCACTGATAGCATTTCTGAGTGACACAGAGATTGTCTAAGATATAAATTACTGTGAGTATAGAGCAGCTAGACAGAGCAAGCAGTGGCTTAGGAAGGTTGGTATATTCACATGAAGGTTTTGTAATACAACCAAGTTCAAAGCAATAAGCCTAAGAACTAAGATCACAGTTCATCCCTCCGGGACCAGGGAACTGTATAGTGGAAAAGAGTTAACGCCATGAAAAAATGAGGAATCGTAACACATGGACACTGGAGGTGTGCAAATAATCAGAACGATGCTCTTGTAGACACAGGCAGAGCAATTAGGGAGAAGTGTGTAGAGAGGCAGGGATTTGGTGCTCTCTCTGTAGGTTGCCCTTAGCACTGCCGTGGAGCATGGCTTTGATTTGTACAATTTAGGGAGGATATTAATGACTGGAGAAGGTACAGAGAAGAACCATAAGTATGATTTAAGGAGAGAGGGAATGTCTTACAATGATATATGTAAACTAAATAGAGCTAAGATAGAGCTAATTGCTAAGAAACAGTTTGAGCCACTGTACATGCTGCTGAGCAGAAAAGCAGTGATGAATAATGAAGAACTCATTAATACAACAGGCTTTAGCAAAAAACGGTGACTGAAAGCTGAAACAACAAATGTTAAATTAGGGATAATCTTTAACACTGAAGAAACAAATTGTCAGGTGCGTTGGTCAATTCTCCATTATTTGGAGTTTTAAATCAAGACTGAAAGTCTTTCTGGATGATAACTTGTATTTGAGTAAAACATATCTGGATCAATGAAAGAATGACCAAGAGGTATGGGACAATTTCTATGCTAGGCACAAATGAGTGGTTCTTGACTTAGAAAAGAGATAACCTAGAGGAAATGTGGTAGCTCTGCAAAATGATTAGGGTCACAAAAGAGTTAAATGGTTGGTTTGCTTAGGGTACATCATGAATCGGTGGGAGAGTTATGAATAGCAGCTAAATGGTGTTGGTCCCTTAGCTGCTGTAGGATCTAGTGCTATTCAAGAGCATGCAATAACCAGTCCATGGTTCATACTGAGAATAAGCATGGAAGAATTGTTGAGAGTTGTTGAGAGTGGTTTCAAGAGTAATTTAGGCAGCGCAAAGAGAATAAAGTGGAATGGGAAGAAAAATAGCAGACACACAAGCGGAAACAATTGTTTTGTACTTAACAAAAAACATGAAGGAAATCTTTGGCCATGGTGATACAGAAAAAGTTGATGTTATGGCAGTGAGAAGGGAGAATTAATTCTTGAATTTTGAGCACAGCAAAATAAAAAGCAGGAAAATTTCTGCTCTGATTCAGGTGCAATAAAGAGGGACAAGAAAGAACAGAGTTAGTGAAAAAGGGGCGAAAAGGACTGTCAGAGCTTTACAGAAGACCAAATTCTTGTTCTTTCTTTTCAAACAGTAGAACTGACAAATTGAGTTAGCACAAAATACAGATGTGGCAGTTTCATTCTAAAAACAATTCAGTGCTGGTAGGAATTAGTCCATTGTTAAATATACTGAGAAGCTGGTTGGAAGCAGAGCATGACCTAATGGGTTTAGCATTACTGTTGCAGCTGTGTGAAACCATTCCAATAAATAAGCAGCCCAGTGAAGAAAGTGTGCTGGATTTTTAAGATTCTCCTAGTTTTACAGGATGCGCCAAGTCATTGTTTTAACTGTGGGCAGGATCCTTAAATGCTGTAAAGTGCCTCACTCCATAGAAAGCACTGAGATGATGCTGATTTTCGCAATTTGATAATCTGACCCCCAAAATTAAAACCTTCTCATGACTTCCCTGGTGATACCACTATGAAACACCATACAGAATGACACAGACCTGTGGACTCCACAGTGATGTCAGAAGGAGTATGGATGTAAAACTGAAAGTCCCTCTGGGACTGGTGCAGATTTTGGTATTACTGAGACTGTAACAGTGATGCTGGGAAGCAGCATTACTGATGGAAGAAACCTGATTGGGGCCATCCCTGACACTTCCATTTGTCAGAGATCATTCTGTTTGGAATCATTCAGTGGGATTAATTGCACCAAAATTATGCTTCAAATTCATATTGTAGGAGACTTTTGTACTGCTGTTGTTTAAGGTACAAGCCCAGTGCAACAGACTGTGCATACTGTATACTGGCAATATATGGATCCAGGGATTTATCTAGTACATCACAATCCCCTGTTTTATAAGAATGATTTTGACATACAACATAAATACATTTTCAGTGGTCAGTAGCCAGGCTCACTGACCTATTTCTGCCTGCAGCATTTCTTCTTTATCTGAGCAGAGCCAGGCACACAGGAACTCCTGACAGGAGTGCTCTGTGCCTATGCTAAGGAAAGGTTTGGGTTCAAGATTTGGTGCATTACTGGCATGGCCTTCCAGAGGTCTCTAGTTCCCACTGTTCCACCTTAAGTCAGCAGGAGCTGCCTGTGCCTCTCCTCTTTGAAAGTCAACCCCTAGATGTTACCTTCAGGCTTCTAGCTGTTCAGTTCAAGTCACGAGATTACACCTGTGCTAACCTGTCTAGGAGCTTTGTGATGCAGATGCAAAAACTTCACAGAAACATTAATATAACCAGCCATTGATTTATTATGTTCTAGGAAGTAAGGGATAAAGCAGGCTGGCGTGATGCCCTGAGCCCAGCCTCCATGACGATTTCTCTTGTCCTGACATACATCCACCAGCATTTATCTTGTCTGTTCCCCTTCCTCTCCCTTTAGTTTCTCAAACTTCAGGAGTTTCCTTTGGCAGGCATGCTCTTCACTGCTGCTGATGCTGGAGCTTTCCTCTGAGCTTTCTGAGAGGAGATATTTGATTGCCATCATGTCCTTCTTGTTCATTTGCAAGCAGAGGCAGGAGGATTTGCTCACCTTAAATGACTCTCCCCACATATTCTGGCACATATCAGTCCCATCTGCATACATCTGTGTGTCAAATAAGAAATGCATCAATTACATTTAAAAATAATTGAGTTAAAATTGGCTTGTACCAAACCGATAAACATTTATCACTTTTTAAAAACTGGTACTTGATTATAAAAAAGCAGTCTGCAGTCATTTACTGTCTTGCTGTGTGCCATGCTTCATCACTTCTGAGATATCTTAAAATGTTATTCAGTCCCACAACTAGCAAAAGAAGTTTGCCTTTTGTGAAAGCAAGTGATTACATGAAGTGCAAAGTGATCAGTAGCCAGCCCTTTGCTTCCACCCTGGGGCTGACAGCCCAGCTAGCTTTCTGGGTCTGACAGACCAAAGCTGTGTGTGAGAGGCCGTACAACTTGTGGCATGTCAGGACACTGGTATGTCTTGGGATCTCAGTAGTGCTGAAAGCACCAGACAGTGCTCTGAATACGAGAATCTTTATATCTGCAGGCTAGAGACAGCCCAGTGGAGTCACAGCTCCATGGGATCTCATTCTGCTTGCTGCAATGTACATCATGACTGGGCAGGACCTCACAGACAAAAGAGAAGGGAAATAACTTAGAACTTATTTTCTTCAAGCTTCTGAAGAGCTGTGTCCAGTGGTGCATTTGACTTCCTGGCTCAAGAAACTGTAAACTGCAGTTTCTTGTACTCTTCAAGTGAATCTGTCTTGTTCTTGGTACTACATCATTTTGTAAGGCCTGTGTCATAGGATCTGCACAACCTCACAACAGAGATACTTCTTGTTTGCCAAGCTCATATTGTGACAACCATCTGTCTGCCCAGCTTGAGTTTGCCTAAGGAGTATTAGCTTAGGAGTTATCACGTCCAGCCACAAAGTAGGTGGGATATACACTTTATCTTGCCTGCATTTCTCCCATGTGTTTGTGGTTGAAGTTCAATATTTTCTGTTTCTGTAAAGGAAGGTTTAGGTACTCCCAGAAGCAGAACTAAGAATGAAGTTGGAGGTGAGAGTGATGACAGGAGTAGAAGCCTTGGGAATTAAGGAGTGGCAGAGTTAATGACTGAAACAGTGGGCCAGGCAGCAGGACTGCTGAGCTCCATTGCTGACTGATTCACCTTGACCATGTCACCAGCATCTCTCTGAAGGAAGCTGTGTTTCATCTGTGATAGTACAAGTAGTCCTTGTGCATGACACCAATTCTTTAATCCTACAGTGTTTCTTTTAGTGCTGTAAGTTCTGGATGGTGTGCTCATTTACCATCATCACCAGCTCATATAAAGATCTGACACTGTGAATCTTGGAGAAGGTGTCATGTCTTTGTGGTTGGGAGATTTCTGCATGGAAGCTGCTTTGTGTGCAAAAAATGATTACAGATTTAAGCCTGTTAAGTGGAAGTATGACTGGGCATCTATAGTCCTGCAGCTTCTTCTGCTCCATCAATTTTCCACAACAAGTTCTTCTTATGAGACATCTCCCCACATGCAAAACTATGTTGACCTATACTATGTAGGAAGGCAGATGAGAAGAAATCATAATTATCACATTTGCCTTAGAAATGTATCTTCTGTGAATAATACAGAGTCCATTCTAAATAGCCACAAAGACTCTGTAGTCTGTAAAACAGCCTTTCAGTTCGCATCATCTCTGGTCTTGGCTTGCTCCACGGATGCTGTAGTTGCTGGAGGAGGAGTATGGAGGTTGGCCAGCGCACACGGAGCAACGCAGTGTCAGAAAGGGGAATGTTGCTGCATCTAGTTTTCTCCTTGTGTTCTCAGGGCAGGCAGATCTTAGCTGTTTCTTTCCCACTACTCCTGTGCTTTTAAGCAGCATTAGACATTTTCTTCCAGCTGCTCTACAGTTCCTGGATTCCTACTTGCTTTAACTAATCATTCCAGAAAGTCTTAAAAGCTGTCATGTGGGTTTTCTTAGGTCTGTGTGCAAGAGACAGGGATACATCATATTCTGGTGTCCCACAGGTTCTGTAACATGTATTCATGGTCTTCTACTTTTATTTTGACCTTCCTCCTAACTCTGCTTAAAGATCAGAGCGTAGCCAGAATGTTGCAGCAAACAGTGCACACAACCCATTTACCAAACGTGCCTAAAAATACTGTAGAGGATTCTGATTCTTCAGCTTCTTGGAAAATGTTCTAGCCTCTGCATTAACATTGCTTGGGGAGCACTCATCTGGGAGAACAATGACAAAACGTGCCTCGTTTTAGCCAGGCTAAAACTGGCTATGATCTGTTGTGCATTCTCAATATTCAGCATTTGTTCCACATTCAGCATTTGTTCCAAATAGTCCTCACAACCACTTGCATATGTCCAATGTAGGGCTGCTAATGCTCCTCCGCATGAGCTGAGGGCATCAAAAGAAAGTAAGCATCTATCCACAGTGCTCTGACATTGGAGAACCATTTTTGCTTCTGGGTAACAGTAACTTTCTTTTCGATGAGTTGAGTCCAAACCAAGTGTTAGTATATCATGTAATTTTCATATGGGAAATGTGTTTTTTTTTAATTTCTCTGAAGAAACTTAATCTTCATTCTTACCATGCAAGACTATTTTTGGTGAAAAACATGGGCAGTTTAGGGTGTGGTTCCATTTAGTTTAGGAATAGCAGTGCCTGGCTTCAAGTGATAAGACCTCTGGATTTGCTGTATGTTTTTTCCTGCAGATGGTGTATTTTCTTTAAGAAATAAGTACAAGAGAATTCAAAGTTAAAAATTCCTGTCTCTGGACCAGGGACAGTTTGAACAGGGACTGAAGATTATTTAAGGAGATTATCATTTAGTTTTTCACTTCATCTGGAACTACTGATGATTTAGCACATCTGGGAAACTAAGCTGGAAGTTTCTGCAGCCCATTTTTTTGGCCACCTTCCCGAGCCTGCTGATTAGTGTCACTTTTGCAAGGCAGACAGCAATCCTGCACTAACTGGACTGTGACTTCCAGTTATATCAGTTGCTGAACTGACTTCTGAAAGTACATGAACTTGAATTGAATTCAAAACAATGAATCTGGGGTCTCTGCAAGCCTTACTGTCAGTCCGTAAGCATTACACTTAAATTTCATTGGCTTCTGTAACTTGGACAGTTTTCATGGACTCAGTGAAATTCAACTGTTAAAAATATTCAAATAAGTGTAGCAGTTTTGAGCTGTATTATATTTCCCTGACGCTAAACTTACTTGAGTCACTAGAAAAAAATCCTACCTGACTCATGATAGGTCTGTAGATCAAGTTTCAGACAACCTTGTTCCTATAAGTCTTGTCAGTTCTCATTTTATACACTTCTGTTCATAAAATTAGTTATCCTAACTATTAAACTTTCTCAGAAAGGTGGGATGACCTCTCACAAAAACTTGTCAGTGTTGCTATTTAACCATCAGAGTGAATATAGAACAAAGTTAGCTCTGCCTAGCCATTGGCAGACACAATGGAGAGCACACGTCAGAGATATGATAGGTGTATGGAGAACAAAAAGGAGACAATTAGAAAAATGTCAGGACCTACGGATATGGAAGGTGGTGAAGGACATAACAAGGTAAAATAGAGAAAAGGACAAAGATTCCTAATAGGCAAGAAAACCTTCAAAATTCCTTAGTGATTTCAGAACTTATGTCCCAGTTAAAGAAGGCAGAGGTGTGTAAAGCCTCACATTATGTAAAGAACCTTATAAAATGCATCCCAGTGTCTCTGTTGTATGATGAAAGTTAATTTATCTTTTACTTTCTAAACCCCACTGTAGTTAAAATATCAGGGCTGCTTGAACTTCCACTTCTGTTTTTACAAGTGGTATGAATAGTGATTAATTAAATGTATATACACATAGAGTAAGTGATCTACATAAATATAAATGTTTTAAGTTTTATGTAGGTATGGTGTGAAACTGCTGAACTAAAAGTAATTCACCTGCTGCATTTTACACCCATATATTCAGGAAAAACCCCCCACTCTTAATGCCATTTTTTCTGCTTCAGCTGATTGGGTTTTCTTACCTCACTGTATGGAATACATTTATTCTTACAGTGGTTTTCTCCACTTTCATCCCATTCCCAGTCGGTCAGCCAGTTATGAACACATGTGGAATCATCTTTGCAGGCTTCATACCTTCATGGAGATTAGTGTGGAAGATACAGTTATTTCTCTCACTTTTTTTTTCAGTGGACTCAGATTCAACTCAGAAAGTCTACGTGGGCTACGCTAGTAACGTGGTATGGTTGCACAGTACAGCTTAGCAACAGATCTTCAAGAAATGTACACATTATCTTAGCTTGACATGCACATAAACTCTGAGCTGGCCAGGAAGACCTAAATCCCAGTGAAAACTAAACAGTTCACCTACCACATTTTATACTCGCAGACATAAGCAAAGGGCTCATGTTTTGAGGAGCTACACTCATTCATTCAGTGTTTTCTGTTTAGTTATATTTGCTGATATTACTGAGTGGAGGAAATATGGTGTGGGAGGGAGTTTCATGAATGCTGATGTTCAGTATTGTGACAGAGCACAGGTACACTAAGAGTGAACTGTCACTTGAGGGAGATGTGGGGAAAGTTGTTCTATATGAATTCATATGGGAAAAGAAGAATGGTATTTCCTGGGTAGGGGGTTGCTGAGGAATGTGCACTGAAATAAAGAAAATCCGTGAACAGCAAAATCATATAAACTAATAGCCTGTCAGCCTCAAAACAACATTTTCGAAGAAGTTAAACTTGAAGTGAAGGAGGAAAGATAAGAGTCTTGTAGGGTATAGGTCTAAAATCTGAAATTTTAATTTATTTTTAACTTTTAAGTGGTAATGTAAAAAAAGCCTATAAATGGCCTGGAATGAGTACAGTATGCAAGTGGCTGGTCTGTGTGATGACAGGTCTCATGACTTACCATTATCCTACATAATTTCCTTCCTTCCACTTCTTTTTATGTTCTACTTGTGGTCTCTTACTTTTCTTAAGGATCACTTTTTGCAAATCAGTTAGCATCTACTTAAATTTAGTCTTAATGGCTTCAGGCAGGCTATTCACACCAGTAACTGAGAGTGCCAAAACCATGAGGCACAGTTTTCAAAAAGTTAGCATCGTTCAGCATGGTATTTATAATTGATGCCTTTGGATATATTTTCTGTTTGTTACTTTTAATCTTCAGGGTCATGCTTCCAAAATTATTTCGATATCACAAGGACTGCAGACTTACATTTTTAAATTAAATGAGTTTGTCATGTGGTCACAGAACTACAAGAACTAGACAGTGCAGTACATTTGCACATGCAGAAAGATGAGAACATGTGCATCTGCAGAACCTTCACATAGGTTTTCTGGGCTTTTTGAAGGGAGAAAGAGCAGTAACAGATGGAGGATAACCGGGGCCTGAACTAAACAGGTGTAGGGCAGGAGACACATATTCTTAAATGTGTTCTCCCATGAAGCTGCTGTCAGAGGTAGAGGCTCTGCTGGAAACGTAGGCTGCAATTTGATAAATTAATATAATGTGACATTAATAGGCAGATTGTACCAGTTTGTGCCATGACTGGATTTGGGACTCAGGACTCTAAGAATAATTGGCTTGTTATTTGTTAGCTGCTGCATGTACCCTGACTGAGAAGGACACACCAAGGTAACTCCCCAGTGACAGCTGTTTCTCTAATGCTAAGTCACTTTGCCTGCTTGAAGGCACGCCAGTTAGGAGCATCAGTGCAAACTTTTTGTCAATCACCATCTGTGAACTTTCCACATACCAGCATCAGATTCAACAATTAGCCCTTGATTCTTCAAGACACATAGGCATGTCCTTTATTTTATATGTGCACTTGAATTCATTGTTTTCTAATCAAGTTGAAGGTTGATCAATATCCGCTGTGAGCTGCCTGATGCTAGCACTTTCACTTAAAGCAGTTGTGCCCTTCCCAGAGTCTTCCTTTTTGGTTTCCTTTTTTATTTGGTTAAGTATTTTTCAACCTGATGGGTTTCCAGACCAGGGTTGCTTCAGGGCCTCTCAGACAGTGCCACTGGCACATGGGTAGGGACAGGGTAGCGGAAAGAATGAGCAGCCCTTGGGGCTGAGGAGAGGGAGAACTGCTTCTTTTGAAATTAGTGTCACCTTCAGGTATACTTTTCAAATTATGAATATGTATTTCAGAGTTTTACTGAACTGGGACATTCATGCTGTGCATCTGTTTTCCTCAGGAATTTGAATTAAATTCATTTATGAAAGTATTTTTATTCACTATTATCTATTGAATTATCAGATGAAATGTTTCCTAATGATGATTATTGCCTGGAACTGTGGTTTGTTATATAAGCAGGTGGCAAGGCATAACTCTATTGTTACAAGTGTTTCTTTATCCCATTGGAAGTAATTATGAAGCTAAGTTTATGAAAAATTGTGACTTATGAAGTCTGATTTCTGCTGTCCAGAAACCCATAAGTGGTTCCTTCAAACATTAATTAAACTTAAGAGAAATATAAACATAAATACGTAAAAGTTCCTGCCTGAACATACTAGTTCCCTATGCACAGGTGGGATATTTCTGCTTTAAAGCTTTCCCCCCCGCCTCCCCCTATTTTTTATAATTAGCTGTTTCTCTTTTAAAGGGCACAGGGCCCTTTCACAGGTGGATCAGAAAATGGCTTGTACATCAGGGTCTTTCAAAAGCAGTAGTTTTAGGACTAGTGGGAGCAAGGCTTCCTAAGATAATAGGAAGAAAAGGAAGGCCCCAAGCTAGTCTGATGAATTTCTTTTAAATGAAGTCACTGCTCATTCAGAATCCTCTGCACATTTCTGGCCACAAAGACATACAGTATGCAGCAGGCACACTCATGGCATGTAGAGAAAGTAGGTCACATCACTAGCAGTGCTACAGCATGCTAAAGGGACTCCAGTGAATAGAACAGGAAAAAATATTACTCTAAATGACCAGAAAGAGAGGGAATTCTGTCCCGGCTCTTTTCTAGCCTCAGGCCTTAAGCAGGATGAGGGAATGGGTTTGACATTGGCACTAGGCAGGCACACAGGCTGGCCTGCATGGTAATGGGTCATCATTACATTTTTGATTCAGGCCAGGCATCTGTGACGCCAACAGGGGCAACAGATCATTGTTCAGTATTTGTTTAGAGTAGGGCCTACTCTCTGCCAGGAGTCTCTATACTGGAAAAGGGTCATTTTTCCCCGTGCAGCAGCTCTCAATCACATCCCCACTGCCCTCCTACTTTCCAACAACAAATGTTAAAAGTGCTATTTACCTCGGGGTTCTGGCAATACCCAGGGGACACTGAGGATTTTGCTATTTTATATTGACCCGCCATATACACTTTGGTATAAATCTCATATATACTAAGGCTGGCTTATACCAGTTCATAGATGTAAACTAAACTTACAGGGTATATTTTCTTTCATCTTTACACTTTCACTGGATTTAGCAATTTGGTGATAACTTTCTATGCTACTTATTTTGGGATATTTTTTGGTTTAGATATTGGTATTCTGTTGCTTTGCCTGTTAGATCTATTCTAAAGCTCACTGGCAACTCCAATGCTTTAATATCCAAATGCTTTCAAATTTTGGTAACATTTGGTTCTGAGCTTTGAGATTCTGAGCACTGTGGCAAATTCAAGGTCTCAGTCTTTATCTTCAAGGAGGCCAAAAATCTGGATTCAGTTTAGAAGATTACCAAAAATTTAGGAAAGAAGACTACACATGACAAATCTGTTCCTGGGACTCGTGGAGTTTCCTAACACAGAAATAAAATTAATCATTAGAGGAAACTCTAGGGAAGTTAAGAAATACATCACCCCTTCTCACTATCTTCCATTACAAATCCAAGCTATGCTTCTTGTTTCGTTCTCTGGCACAAAGCAATGGAGACATACTGAAAGACATAGCCTGCCAAAATACTGCACTGCGTACATGACTTTGCCCTTGGAGAGATGATGAGAGTGAAATGGATCCATGTGTCGATAATATTCAAGTTGCATAACCACTGGGGAAAGCACTATACAGAGCAGTGCAAGAGAACCTCACCATGCACTGCCATGTGTTCTGTATTTTCTGTGCTTCCAAGAAAAGCTCTTTTATAACGTTTTTAGAAGTATTAAAACAGTTTTCTGTGATTTTCAGAGCAGCCTAAGGGATTCGGATATTCACAGTTCATTACTTTCAAGCGATCTAGCAGTTATAATCCTACAGTGTGAACACAGCCTGTGCTGTTTGTCCTATGCTTCACACTAATTTAACCATACAGACAAGTTACTGTAGTTACTAGGCACAATGTTAATATGGTACTGACTGAGATCTATATGTCACATGATGACATTATTTAAGATCCAACTTCTCAAAACAGGGAGGGAAGGAGAGATTCATGCTGGATATGGACCACTGAAAAAAGCTCAGTACCCCATCTGGATATAATGCTCCTACCCCAGGACTAATGACAGATGGGTACTGGGTTGTCCCACTACTTGTCTTGCACTCAAAAAAGAATGTGATTCCCTGACGCTATATTCTGGGAAACAAAATTAAATTCTATTTTTCTTGTTCATTGCTATTTATACATTTAGCATTACTTGGCTGCAAGTTTCTCTGAGGTTCAGGCTTTTAAGAAGTGATTTTAGAGAGCGGGATGATAGAAGGGAAGAGAAGAGGCCAAGGGTGAAAAATTAAGGAATTAAGTGAATTTTTTATATGAATGAATTGAAAACATAGAGGAAGTGGCTGCTTTCATGATTTCATAGTGCGTTTATACATATAAAAGAAATGTATCGTGTCATGATCAAATATTTAGCTTCAAAATGCTAACTGCAGAAATGCTAACTCACAGGCACGGACTTTTCAGAAGGTGGGCAGGCCCTCATTGCTGTTAGTGCCTGTTGGCGTGGTGAGAGTTCCTCTGTCACGCCAGGCAGTTCTGATGCCACTGCACTGCATCCTCATGGAGAGCAGAGCAGTGCTGTCCCTCAGTCACTAAACTCTGACAGATGTTAGTGACTACATCCTGCATTCAGCCTGTATCATTATTATTTTGGGGGCAGTAGCCTAGCAGAGGAAAAACAAGAAATGAAGAGGAAGAACAAGAGAAAAGGCATAAAGGTGGTACAACACCATCGAACCTTAGTGCCATGTGATTGGGAGATCTGTGTTTCATCCACCCATGCTGCTTGACACCTGAGTGACATAGGCATATTAAAGCTAAATAAAAATAGTGCGATAAAAAGGTAAACCTACCAGTCATCACAAAAGCTTTGACACAGTGGAACAGACTGAATAGCAGCAGTGTAGTTGGGATGGATCCAGCGAGCAGCATGTGGAGAACACCGGTAAAAGCACTCAATTTTCTTTGTGAAATCTTCACAGCTGTGGTGGGTGAGAAAAACCACAAATAATCCTGTTTCTTAGCATCAAGGCTATAGCCTCAGTTTTCTAGGCCTGCTTTGATGTGGATGCAATACTACAGATTTGGAGAAAAACACAGAAAAGCATCCTTTCATTCTGTTAGTGTCTAGGTTCCAAACTCATCCAGTTGGCATTGTGTACAGACTCTGACTGTGCAGTTACCATAGCCAGCTAAAGAGTGCACAAATGTTTCCATGCATATTTCAGCCCTATTTGTGTAAGCTTTCTGTAAACTTTTGAGGCCTTGAGTTTTCCTGGCAAGAATGATTCCAGGCAATAATAAAATATAGTTTAAAACTATAGTACAAAACTTTTTCTATGCTGTAGCCTCATGGTTTCACTAGTCTTTATATTTTCCCACAACCCAGCTGAAGTTACTTAAAAATCCATACTGTTCCTGCTCTTCTGGGACTGGCGGCAATAGCTGTTACTTTTGCACATCTGTTTTTGCTTAATTGTTTTGTACTTTCATTCTTTTATTTCTATAACTTGCCATGTTTCACAGCTCTAACATCTAATGGGGTACTAAAAAATCTTAATTTTGAAGACAGTCTTCATGGTTACAAAACCCAGAGGACTGTAAGAATTTATATTCTAAATATTCATAAGTTTCATTTCTGGACTCTGCATTTTGTTTGTGAGATTTAATAATCAATTTGATCTGCTTTATAAACAAAGGATGAAGCCTGGCATGTATTGACTAGGGGTCACACTCACTGGTATGTGATGGTTGCTTTGGAGAGCTACAGAGATACAGTGTAGTTGTTACCTGCTGGGTTTATGACTGCTTTGCATTGCTAGATCTGGTTCTACATTGAACTCAAACTTGAAAAAACATAATCCTTTCTTGATAAAATGGCATAAATCCTTCTGCACAATAGTATATACTTAGGGATTCACGGACTTTTGTGGGAAGAGAAGAAGAAGAGTCAGACGTGGGTCAGGTATAAAGAAAAGATGATGGGAACTAGGCTGGGTGGCATAATCTCCAGGGCAACCTAGGGACTGTCCAGCAGCAGCTCCAGGGGGAGTTACCATGAGCTGTGTGGCTCCTACAGCACAGCCCTATTGAACCGGGACACAAACAACATCAAAGCTGACTTACGATTTACTGAGCTGCCCACATCTGTTCCAGTAGCTGTTGTTTACTTTAATTACTGGAGAATGAGCCAATTGCTCTGTGAAGTCTACATAGCAACAGGAAGCTGTTAGGAATAAAACAGAGATCTTGCAATAAAGGTTTTCTTTAAAACTGTATTTGGAAGACTCAAAATGTAAGATAAATCTGCTTTCATCCATATTATGATAAAGTCTCTTTGTACTAGCTAGAAGATGTACTCAGGCTCTAACATTTTTGGTTTTGGAAGTAGCAGTGTAAATGCTAAGTGAGGTGGACTGGCATCAACAGTGCTTTGTCAAGGTGTGCCCAGAGAGCCCCAAGAATTTTACTAGTGTTCTGCCAGATGTTATATTCTGAGGGATACTAACTTGAAAGCTACCAAACATAAAAAGAGAGTTGAAGAAATGTAATAAATACTATACTTTGCTCACTATAGAATTTTGATTTCAAACTTTCCCATTTGGTGTCTGCTACAATTAATGAATTTTTATACTTAAACACGATAAACCAAATTCACCTTTGCTGTAAACTTTTTTAAGCAGATGGAGCTACAAGAAAAGTAACTGCATCAGAATTTTTAAAAGAGTATATATTAAGTCAATGAGAGTTTTGCAGTTGACTTTGTTAAGAACCAGACTCTTACTCTTGTTTTGCATGCAGCAAAATGCCAATGAAGGAAGCTTTTCAAATGCAGTGTGTACTGCATCTTACATATTTTTTAGAAATGAAGGGAACTGCCAAAACAATTAGTGTGTACAAAGCTGTACTTCTAGATTATATTTGGCAGAAATTAAACCACTCTTACATTTAGTGTACAGAGTGCATTCATGCATATTTGGCTCAGGACTTGGCTTCAGCTTGTGGGTGTCCCCTTCCAGACATCCATATTGTTGACAGGTAGATGATGTTATGACAGCAAAGAGGGTGACGGCAAACGTCAGCATTGTTCTTTGGTTCTTTTTCCTGTATGGAGAGAAGTCTTTATTTATTCATTTCTAGGAGAAGCCATAACATTAAAAGGAGGTACTGCTTTAAAGAAGCCTCATATATAACCAAATAAAATACACTCAGCAAAGATGCACACATAAATATTAAGACACACATTCTCCCTTTCTCTTTACTTATATATGAACACTTATACTTCTGGTACATATTTTTGAGGTTTGGTGGCAAGTGATAAAAGCCATCAATAGTTCAGGCTATTTATGAAAGCATGTTACAATTTTCAGTGTTTAATAAAATTATTCTAATTTTTTTTACATTGACTTGAATTTATCTTTGAACCTTACAAGAGACATTCCTATACTTCACTAGGTTTGAAGAAAAGATTGATTAGTTCTAAAACTTGCAGAATTGTTTTGCACACTTGGAAATCACACGTTTAATACAGTGAGCTACTACTGGTCAGCACCTGAGCTGGATAAATTACATGGATAACTTGCATTTGTTGAGGCTATGCTAATTTATGCTTAAGAATCTGATCCATTTTTTTCTGCCTCTTTTGTAGAGTTTGCTCAAAAATGCAAGATAAAAACATTGTGTGACTAAAATTTCTTTAAACACAGACTGCGTATTAGTGAGCTATATAGATAAATCTAGAACCTGTTACATAAATCATTGTATAGTTCTTAATGCATGTTATTAATTTAACCCTTAATTCTTTAGTTAAATATTCCTGTTATCCTTTTGGAAGAATTTTGCCTGACTAAAGATTGCAGCTCCTCTATATACCTAGACTTTTCAGATATAAAGAAAACAACATGTTACAGAAGAAAAAAACTGTCTCTCCAATTTCTCAGTAGCTTCTTACCCCTTTTGCTGTCCTGGGTAATACTTCTGCCTGGAACAGGAACACAATAAATTGCTTTTCTCATTTTCCACTTTATATACACACTATCTGGCATTGGTGCTCCAGAATTTGTTTGCCCTGGAAGAGTTTCCTTGACCCTTTGAAATGCTAACAGAGATTTATCTCAAAAGCAGATGCAATGACCAGCACATAATGCCCTTTTATTGCTTGCAAACGTCGACATGATAAAGAGGAAAGTACAAACATAGGTTAGAATTAGAAAAACAACAGCTCTCCTATATACCAAATACAGCTAAGACCCCTGCCTGATTTTTCATTGATTCCTTGTATTATTAATTATTAGATTCATTTCTACAATAGTTTCATGGGATAAGACTAGGACTTTACTGAATTAGAGATGTTAAAAACAGTGCTTTGTATTTCAGCCTGATTGGCTTAATTTTGACTGTAGCTATGATGGCTTGTCTTGGCTCACACAGTAATTTTACTGCAGCCCCTGGAAGAGAATCTACATCTCCTGATTCCCAGGTCTTTGCTCTTGCTTCACAAGATCCGTTTAAAACCTGCTGCTGTTTGCTCTGGTTGCTCTACCTACCTCATATGTGCTCTCCGACCAGTGCCACAAGCACTGCAAGAAACTGTTGCTTGTCCCATTGATAGTGATTCCTGACTGGATCTCATTGTGAGATCTGCTTTCTACAAAGAGGATTCTGTATTTAAACATAAACTACTGTGTAAGGTAGACATGGTGATTGAAAGTAGTTGCACTTACTTTCATAGATCACATCTCCTTGAGTACTGTAAAGAGCAGCACCACTCAGTACCTTGCAATTATTTAGATGCATAAGGAAGGTACCATCTGTTGTTTTTGTGTTTAAAACAGAACACTGGTTTGTCTGAGGTCATTATTTACAAACCTTTTTTGCTTGAAAAAACAAACGTTGGCACAGTGGAAGTGTGGTATGAATCTCATTGAGCAAACTCACTGAGCATGATAATAAAACAAACTCTATAAGCTATAAGCACTGATTCCTACCCAAGCTCTAGTAAATGCCTCACGGCAAAAGTCTTGCTGGCCTAAAAAGAGTCATTTCCAGATCAGTGGAAACTGAGTGATTTTTATGTTCCAGAATGAATTTAATTAAGACAAGTTTAAAGAATGAATTTAATTAACGCAAGTTTAAAAAGGCATGAAGTAACTATAGGAGAAACTGAAGTAAACCTAATGGCTTATTACCCATGCCTTCACCTCATGTGGTTTGATCCTAGCGGTGACTGAATTCATGGAGCTCTTTGCTGATTTGTAATGTAAAGGATTCGTGCATACTGCTCGGCATGTGGATCTGTGTATTCATACAACATAAAGACCACTGTATAACATGAACACTCACCTTCAACCTTGTGACGAGTGAATGGGCTAGCCAGCCTGGCAAAAAGCACAGAAATAGTACATGCTCTGTGCCTTACTGCTTGTTTACATAAAATACATGCATGCTTGTAGAGGTGTAAGCGTGCCAGGAGGTATCTTGTAATGCCTCTGTTCACTGAATTGACATACAAATTATATTAAGCTATAGGAAACTGGGATTTCTTTCAGGCTTTGAGTATGAGCCAAATGGGACCACTTGCTGAGAGATTAGGCAGAGTTTCTAGCAGCAGGAATGAAAATTGTCATATGTTTGTGATTTCTCAGACTTGGCTTTGGTTAGCAATACATGTAAACAGGCTCAGGCAAAGGGGCTTTCAGGGATCTCAGCTGTACATCTTCATCACCTGGTAAGTGAATATTGGTTCTTTTTTCTTAAAGTATTCTCTGGCTAGTTATTTTGTATGATGCCTTATCCTGAGAAATTCATTAAAGGAAGCTTCTTACCCCTTCCCATACTTGAATGGGTCATTTCTCTTTAGTTGTTAAAATTGAACTTATTTTCAAGTACTTGGTGATGCTTTTGTACTTTTAAGACTCTTACAGCCATTTAATTTTAACTTAATATCAGTGCCCTGTAACTTCTATTCATCTTCTCAAGAGCTAGAGTTAAAGCATGTGTGATGTTAAAAAAAATAGTTAAAGCGTGCACGATGTTAAGATATTGCAACAGACAGTAATTCAGGCAACACAACATTAAATTATTATCATCATCTGATTATCTAATTGTTAGTGGCCTATCATGCTAGTAAAAGTATGCATCTATACCAAAACCACAAACACCGCTCGAGTAGGTCTCAAGAGCCATCTACCTGAGCAACTTCCTTCTGGCAAGCACCATTAGCAGAAAAATTAGGGGAAAAAGTGTTTAAGAAATAGAGCTAGTTGCTAGCTTCCCAGCTTCTGGCAATTGGTTTAGTAACTATGTCAACTGACATCTCCTAACTCAACACAGCGATTCCTTTTTCGTGAGTCAGATCTCTTTAATGACTGAAGTAAGCTTTTACAGTTTAATATTCTTGGTAACTCTGCAAAGCCATTGTGGTTAAGGGAAAAATTGCACTTCCAACCAGTGACAATTGCCAGATCCATTTCCCTTCTTGGCATCCTGAAAGTGTAACAACAGTGTGACCGGAGGGAGACAGAGTTTCAGGAGCGTAAATTAGAGCGTTTGGCCTGTTACAGCTTTATTATAGATGGCAATGTGTGCTAATGAAATTAATCTGTTTGTTCCTTAGATCTCAGTGTGAGACTGCACGCTCAGAAGTTGGAAGTGTTTTTCTCGTTAACTGTAACAAGAAATGTAATTAGGAGCACAGGTTGTTATCTAACTTAGTGTCATTCCTGAAGCTCCTTTGCAGAACCGCATTTGAAGTTGTAACAAGGGCACGTTATTTGCTGATCAGTCAAGTATAGATTCTTGTCTTTCATTATGTTAGACTTCAGAACCAAGAGTACGTATTCACAAGTCTCTCCGCTGAATGTATCATGTCACAAGTCAAGCTGAATGCCAAAGGAGACATTCCAGATGGACTCAGTCTGGCACTCCTGACTGGAAAAAAAAGCTGAGGTCAGATCTCAACACTACTGAATTTAAGGTGTGATTTGTTTCTGTTCACTTCGGTGGAGCTGGGATTTCTGCTTTTATTTTATCCGTGTAAGGAATACACCATGGCACAAAGTAAGGCTTGTTTTATTTGTGTACACAAATGTTGCTGAGCTCGTTCTCCAACAGGGCACAGGAATGACAAAAGCACCAGTAATTGTATATAACCAAGAGACTGAGTCAGTGGGGGAAAAAAAAGCAGATATTTTAATGAATAGTAGGTTTAAAAAGCAATCACAACCCAAACAACAAAATTATCATTGTAAAAATGTTATTTTAAGCCCCATGATAGGTTTTTCAAAATTAAAGGGGACAAAAACCTACTTATTTTAGCTTATTACTGAGTTTAAAGCACCTCTTGAAAGCATAACTGAATGCTCTTCCTTTGCCATGGTCTTTCATTTGCCTTTCACATTCTGCTAGTCTGTTACTGTGAGGTTCCTTAAACCACTAACAATTATTGTTATTTTTTCTACAAAGAATGGGCTTTGGTTTGGCTAGCTACTGACTGTGTGGTGTGATGTGGGCTCTCACAAGTGACAAAGAAAATCTGGGTCCAGATTGACCTATACTCCAGAATTAGCCAACTGCAATCTTGTTTCTAATTTTGACTATTAATATTCAACTGAATTTTCTACAGTCACTTATAAATTATGAATTTCTTCTTAGGGGAGTATGAATACTTTTTTTTTTTTTACACTTTTCTTATGGGTATTTATTATTCATATAGAGATAATGCCTAGATGTCCCTGTGTAAAGTTGTGATGTAGTGTTTTAAGGTACTTGGTGCCAATCCTGGGCTATGGATGGCCATGCCCCACAGCCCCCTTTTCTGCCTTGGTCCTGTACTGCCCCTTTCCCTACACTGTGCTGCTCACCCAAGAAGATGGGGGAACTGATCCAGCAAAATAAAATCCAGCACTTCCCCCGGTCTCCAGTGTTTCTAGCCAAATCAATTTCCCTGTTCAGCTTGTAACACAGCTGTAGAAGAGTTGTGTTGCTGTGAGGAAAAGGGTGGCTTATCACAGTGAGAGAGACAAATAGGGGAGGGCAGGACTGGCAGTACTTTAAGTCAGAACTGCCAACCTCTAAGCCCCATTGTGTTAGCATTCTGTTTCATTGGTTTTAATTGTTATGTTGCACACCTTGTAATCAAAATTAAGAGCTGACACATCTATAAAGGAAACAAATAATGCAAGCGCAAGGTAACAATGAGATCATACTGGTCAACATGTTAAAAGGCAGTGACTGGAAACCACCAGATTAATCATTGCTGAGCTTTTCCTGTCAGTATCACAGCAGGGATGTATTTTAAGGAGGACACAGTTGAAATCCATGTAGTGTCTCTACAGACACCTCGGAGGAATGGCTCCCATACATGTCACAATAGTTCTAGGTAGCTTGACTCATTGTCCTGTGGTGAATCTGTGGTTAGAAAATTGACAGCAACACTCACGGAAAAGGTATTTTTTTCCCCAAATACTTTTCTCTACATTGTCACCTCTCTCTGTGCATCCCTCGAATGGCTCCCCTCTCTGTTATATCAATCAAAAACTGTTTTCACTTCCAACTCCCTTCTCAGTTTACCTATGCCCTTTCTGTCTGTTCTCTTTCAATACAGACACGTTAAGCCTCTACTGTACACCTGCTGGATTTCCATGGCTTCCTTTCTTGTATTTGTTATCTCATATTAGGGAGGCATTTCTGTAAGTAACAGAAGAAATATGTGTAATCTTCCCTCTGGCCCTTCTTAAAAATTATCTTTGTTTGGGTGCCCAAAGAGAGGTCGACAACTATTAGGATCTGATGCTGTTCCTGCTGGCCAGCATCTCTCCATCCCTCATGTGCTTCCCTTTCTGGACCTTTCAGATATACACAGAAATATACAAATGTATATGCATATGTAATTTGTACTCTGTTACCACCTAGGGGTAACAGCTCAACTGTGGCAATTGCTGTACAATCAAGTCCAAGCTGACAGTGAAAGCAGCATTTTCACTGGTCTCATTCTGTCTCTTCAAAGCTATAATGTGTTTGATGAGCTTTTGTTGCTAAGAAGTGCTGCTAACTTAGCTATTGCTCTAAGCTCTCCCTAAACCTCACAGCCGTACTTTTAATTCCTGTTATATAGTTGCATATTTGCATCATCTACCTCATTATAAGATGTAAATATGATCTCTAGAACAAGGTTACAGCAGTGCAAAGCTGTCAGTGACATAATGTATCACTGCAAACAATGATATATGTCCCTCATGGTATATAAAGAAGGAAGGTAATTGGAAAGCAAATTATATCTGGTTAAGACTGGACTTCTGTTATATCTAGATCTAGTAATTGCCACCCTGGACCAGGTTGTCAGTTGGTTTACTTCATCATTCTGTTCCTAAGACTAATAGTAGTAGTTTCCAGTGAAGATGCACTGGAATAAAATACTGCATAATATACTTTTAGGCAATAAGCTGCCTGTAAGAAATGTCTTTCTAATCCTCCTTAATTCAATGACTAGCTTGTGCTTTGAAACACGAGTATTTATATCCTTCCTGTAAAAAATCCTCATGTAACTATGAGTATTTTTAATAATTACATGAATGTGTAATGCAGAACTCAAATAGCAGACCTCACTAGATTGAGATTATGAGTAAATTTTGCCTGGATTGTGTCAGGGTCCCAGATTTACTAATTCTACTGCATTCTTTTGTAAAATCCTGTATTTCTTACCATTTCCCTGGAGTTTAGGGGTGGTGGTGGTGAGCTGTACTCGGTGGCTGCAGTTCTCAGCTGTGCAGGCAGCAGGCATTGCTTGGCCAACCTGGCAGAGCTGGAACTGCTGAATAAAATGATGCATCACTCTATAAAGAGTAATTGATTTACTCAGTGAAAGCTTCTCCTAGCAAATCTCACTCTTCTCACTGTTCATGCAACTACTTTTTACCCTTTTTCTTTATTTTGCTCCTAACTGGTGTTCTTGAGTTGTATCATGCTGGATTTTGTTTTGTGAATCTTGAAAAAAGAATGCTGTCACAGGGGTGAAGTTAGGGAAATAGCCAGGAGTCATGGCGATGACATGCAGCCTATGCAATTACCTGTCATTGCTGACATTCTACGCAGGTATAGTACAACATCCCAAAGTACCGTGCCATATTCTGGGCTGACTGCACATTGCCAATTGCCAAACATTAGTATTCCAGTGTAAAGGCCAAAACTTCTCTGTGAATACCATTAGAACTGGGTCACTAACAGAAGGTGCGTGACAGCTTAACATGCAGAACGACTAAAGCCATTTCCTCCGTCTCATACAGAGCAGAAATACTGAGAGTGAAGATTATGTGTACAGTGTGAGCGGAATGACAAATGACAAGCCTTAGTGATGTAGTTGTTTGGTGGCATTAGTGATGCAGGTCTGCCTTGGAAACAGTGAAAATAGGTGATCAGCTGGGTTTTGTGCTGCACCAGTTTTGCTAAATGTTCAAATTTAATAGGAAGTCAAATGATTAAATTAAGTATTTCATTTTGTAGAGGAAATTCTCTTGCTCAGCAGCATCCTAATAACACCTACTATTTAGCTTTTTCTATTTTGTTTGGAATAAAGAGGTTTTAACCTCACAGCTTCAAGCTGTATATCTCTATTCCAGTTCCAGGAATTATTGCTGTAGCTGTGTGCTCAGCAGTCATAAAAATGCTGCAGAGAGATTTATGTCATTTCAGAAAACATTATGGAGTAAGCTGGATGAGACTCTGTGTTCTGCCTTACCAAGTCCCCTTAAACCAGCTAGAGAGGAATGGAAGGGAATTCTTCTGGTTAACGTCGCTCCAGCTACCTTCTGAATCAGAAGGGCATGCTGAGACCTTCTTTATACGGAGAAAATGGAAGGTGGAAGCCAGAGAAAGGAAGTATCTGGAACTGCAAAGAGAAACGGAATTAACAGAGTATTAGCTATGTACCAGTAAGTGAGAGCTACACAGGCTCTTGATGGCCCCCTCCATGTTAGTCAGTCTGGATATCGTAAGAATCAGCCCCTTTATAAGTCTTTATTAATTACTCTTCAGTCTTTTTTGGATGTGACAGAGTATTTCTGGAGACAAACACGGTAAGCAAAGGTGTGGCATTACATCATGCTCTGCCTCATTCATCTGTACCCCTCTCACGGTTTGCTCATTTTTATTTAAAGTTGGAAAAAAAAAGTTCAGAAAACTGGTTTATACGGAAAAGAAAAATCAGATCACTCAGATTGGTCTACAGATTCAGGTCATATTCAGTAACAAGTTTAAATGGAAAAAATCTGGGAGAATCAGTAAAATGAGGAGTATTTTTCCTATTCCTTTGACATGAAACCCCACTGTTCTTTTGTTTCAAAAACATTGGAAAGACATCTTGGGTCCAAAATACTAAACAGGGATTTAACAGAGAAGGAAATAATCCAGAAGGAAACCGAACACAGTATTTTCACAAGCAAAATGTCCTATTAACCCCCAAATGGCTTTTGGTTTGGAGTGATCAGAAAGATTTTTAAATTGCTTTGAGTAAAATACTGAACTGTAAGGCAATTATTTGCAATTCTGTCTAACAACTGAAGGTTTGTTTTTAATATGTTTCAAAGACAGGTAGTGTTATTCAAATTCTCATCGTGACTTTTCTTCACATATCCATGAACTCTTTTTTGGCACATGAAGTGAACAGGTGTGAGCCAGGGCAAGGTGGCCCACAGGCCATAACCAGCAAATAACTAATTGGCATCTGTGCTGCAACAGGGCAAAGATCCAGCCCAATTATGATGAGGCACCGTGCCACCCTAATAGACTCACGTTATGGATTCCAAGATTCCATGCATTTGCATTATTTACATTTAGTTAGGGCAGGAATCCCAGCTGGGAAATTCCGCATGGTTGTCCATCTCTATCATATACAATTACGAAGGAAAAAGATCTCTGTGACTAATCCAGCATCCTGAAAAAGTTTTCAGGAAAAATGTAAATATTCTTGACAATTATTTAAAAATGCTCCCACTCATCTACACAGATAAATCATTTGAAAGTTTATTTTTGTTGTCTTTGTACAAAATGAATAAACAATTTATAAAATCAGACTTCTGCTGAAGATGCACGAGCCTTTTCAGCTTGGTAAAAAGGGAGGAAGAATTGTTTTTTTCTGCAGCAGTAGCAAGGTTCCTGACTATGTAATTGTGGGGGACAAAAAAAAAAAAAAGGGGGCAACTTTAAAGTGCGATCTCACTGCCCATGAGAAGGCGGGCTGTAGCACTCGATGGCGCGTCTGGTCAACGCTTTCGCGCCCCTCGGCAGCCTGGTGTTTGGCCGGGGCTCACGGCCGCCCAGAGAGGCTCCCTCACCCGAGCACCGCGGGGGGCTGGGGCTCGGTTCCCACCGCGTCACACCGGAGGAGCTGGTGGGGCCTCTCGGAACAGAAAAGCGTGGCTTTCTCCTCAAAGGCCACCTACAACTGGTGACACCGCGGGAAAGGCCCTGCGCTCACCTTCCATCCTGGGGGGCGGCGCGGTTTATTGACAGGGAAGCTGCCGGACACTTGGGCTGATCCCAGGTGAGGAGAAGGGGGGGGGGGGGGCAGCAGAAACGCCGCCCTCACCCCTAGGAGACACTCCCGCACTGCCGAGCCACCGCGACGAGGCAGCCCCCTTCCTCCTCTCCCGGCGCGGGAGCAGAACCGAGGCAGCGGCGGCAGCAGCCAGGCTGCCGGGGTCCCCGCGCGTGCTCCCCCCTTCTGCGTGTGCTCTCGCGGCCGGGCCGCGCGAAGCCACGGAGCCCCGTCAGGTTCGCGCAGCCCCCACTCCCCCCGCCCTTTTTTTCCCAGCGTGCCCCGCGCCCTCTCCCGCCTTCGCACCTCCCGCCCGCCCCTCGTGCCAAGTCTCGCGCGCGTCCCTCCTTCGCTCCCTGCAAGTCTCGCGCCTCCTTCTTCCCCCCCCCCCCCCCCCGGTGCTCTCGCGATAGGCAGCGGCGGCGCGCGGGGCGGGGCGGGGAGTGGGGGGGGGGGTGGAAGCTGGAGGGGCGGGGGGGGCGGCGCCGCGGCAGCCGCTGCTCCCGCGGTCCCTGACAGGCGGGAGCGGCGGGCAGGCATGTCCCTCCGCCCCGCGCGCAGGTGGCGGCGGTGGCGGCGGCGGTGGCGCCGCCCCGGCTCTCCGTGACTCCCGCCGGCCATGGCCGGCTCCGCTCCGTGGGGGCCCGAGCCGCGCCGCAGCCGCCGCTGAGGAGCTAAAACCGCCACGATGAGGAAGGGCCGCTCCCGGGGGGACAAAGCGGCGCCGCCGCCGCCACCGCGGAGGGAACCCGGGAGGACGGTGGCCGCCAGCGCGGCGGAGCGGAGAGCCACCGTGCTGGGGGGCGGCGGCAGGAAGGAGCCGGAGGACGGCAGGGCCGCGGGGGCGCCCAGCCGGGAGGCGCTGGAGAGGGTAAAGCCCGGAGGGGAGGGGAAGGGGGGGGGGGGGGGTACCGGGCCGGTGGCGGCCGTTGGCATGGAGACGCGCGCTCCGCGTGGCGCGGGCCGGCAGCGGGCGGGGGCGCCCGGCGGTGCCGCCCCCCCCCCCCCCCCCCGGGGGCTGCGGCTGCCGCCATGGCGGGACCGGGGGCCGGTGTGGGGCTGCGGGAGGGGGGTGGGTGTGTGTGTGTGGGGGGGAGGCTGCCGGCTGCACCCTCCGCGCACCCCCTCGCGTTCCACGCGGTTCCTGAGGCGGGTGGCCCCCCCCGGAGAGGGTTGGGTGGTCAGGAATGGGGCGGTTGGTGTGTCAGCGCTCTGGCGGAGTGAGCGGTGGGGCAGCCGCGGTGCCGGGGGAGAAGCGAGGGAGGATGCAGTGAATTCTACTGTGGGTTAAATGCTTGCCGGTATTAATGATTACAGAATTCCCGCCGGTAACCTTCTGTAGGTCACTCCTCATTGCGACCTTAACTGTGATGTATTTTCCAGCATTTTTGAGGTTTTAACGCAAGAAGTGGTTTATTTAGGAAACATACCTTTGCAGATATTTGAAAACGTGCAGGCTTGTCAAAAGTGAGAGCGTGTAAGTTCGGTGTGTCCACTTTTACGTCTTTCACCCTCACAAAAAAGGGATCTGCTGATTGCTGCTTAGGCATACAGGAATAAGAGACCCAAGAGATCTTAAACTTTGTTTTGATGTGTTTTTTTTTTTATATCCTAGTTTTACAGAAAAGAAAAATGGGGGATGAGAGTTTGAAAATGTAGATGGTAACCAGTGCTATTTTTTTTTTTCAAGTGAAGGAGAAAGTGTCACAAATATGAAGACTCCCAGGATGCAGTAATTCATTGCTTTGTTTTGCCATTTTTAGGAGCAAAGTGAAAAACTAGGTTCTTTGACTCTTCTTGTCAAAAATGTGTCTTAAGTTTATGTTATTATTGCAGATGCATAAGTTTATTCTTTTTTTATAATTTCTTAGGGGTTTTTTTCTAGAAAAGCTGCATTACATTGCCTTCAGTTACGGGAGGCTTGTATTTTGGCTTTGACTAGTGGACATCTCTTAAATTTAGATTTCTCAGACTGGCCCCTGGAAGAAGAGCTCTATTTTTCTGTCTTATTCTCTAGTGCCTTGTTAAGCCAGCTGGTTAAGAGGTGCTGCTGCTTTTGATGCTTATCACTTCCTGAAACAATTAAAGAGCACTAATATTCTTATTCAGGAAAAAGATAAATCTAAAAGGAGAGGTGGCTTAGTTTCTTCTTAACTGTCCATTAAAATAGTGGTTGGTAGAGCTATCAAATGCAATAGCAAGGTGTTTGTTGTACTGTTTTGACATGTTGTATATGATATTGACATGGAAATTAGAGGAAATGGTTTCCATTCTTGGTAGTTGTGAATTAAACTTTTTACAAATCATGGATACAGAACATGCTGCATACCATAAAATATACAGAAGGCTTGGGAAGCTTCACCAAAACAACATTAACATTTCCTGAGAACAGGGAAGCAGGAAAGACTGCAAATTCAGAAATACCATTTATTGAGATGCACAAGGCTTTTTAATGGGAGATACTGCCAGTTTGCTTTAAGCTTGAGTGCTCTGACTAAGACTGGATGTGACTTGTAGTAACAGGTCTTTACATGCTGGCAAGTATTCAGTGTGATGGAGTCTTTGAGGAGTTTTGCAGCTAAAGTTAAGAAAGCTTCTACTTGTGTGAGATGCCCCCCAAATTTCAAAGGGCGACCTGTCATCCCCTCTCCCCTTTTGTCTTCCATTTGAAGTGGTGAAAGTTTTGTAAATGTGGCAGGCAGCTGGGAATAAACAGAATAAACAGGGCAAAAGCATTTCTGTCTTTAATATCAGTAATTCAGTATTTCTTTAAACATCAGGAGTTGGTAGTATGGATGTGGTGGAAAGGGCCTTCTGAGATGCAAAAATCAGTATGATACTCCATTTCCACTGACGCAGCTTGTGTCTTGACAAATATTTCCTTGGGGGCCGCTTCTGATTTAAGTAGCTCTGTTGTTTCCAAGCCTGTAGTATGCCCTCAGCTGTACCAGTGCAACAGTGTACATAGCTGCAGGGAACTGTTCTGAATTAAACTCGGATTTCACAGTTTGTTTGTCATACATTTGCACAAGTTTGTGTTTGAGGGAGACTAAGCTACTCTAATGTTGGAAAAAGTACTTATCAAACTGTGACTGTAGTAGTTAATCACTGTGCTGACCTTTAGGCCTTTGAAAATCTGGTCCTTCAATGTGCCGTGCTTATAGTTCTGACGTACATACAATTAATATTTTCACTTTTTTACCGGTTATGTAAGAACATAAAAATGACTGTACTCAGTCGCATTAAAGATCCCGCTAGCCCAGTATCCTGCCTCTCTGCGCTGCCAGAAGCAGATGCTTGGAGAAGAGTATAGTGTGTATTGAGGAAATACCTCTCCCAGCCTCCAGTAATTTGTGGCTCACAGGTTTCCGGAACTAGAGGTGATATTTGTTTTTAGTGCCCCCTGTGGGTTTTTTCTTCTATGAATTTGTCCCATCGGTATTTGAAGCCATGTATGCTTGTAGCATCCACAGCATCCTGTGGCTGAGTGTTGTAAGACTTAAACACATTTTGTGTGGAAAACACACTTATTTTGTTTGTTTTTGAACTTTCTGCCTGTTTGTTTCATGACTTGTTTGTTAATTCTTATATTGGAAGAGGTGGTGAAAAAGAGAATCCATGTTCTTCTGTGTGGCTTACAACTTGCTAACTTTTAATTTTATTTACCATTCCTAGCTTGTGACTTTTCCAGAGGCGTTTTAGAAAGAAGTGACTCTATCCTTTTCATTGTCCTTGCTGTTTTCTTTGTGCCTTTCGCAGGTCTGTTCCTGATTGGAGATAGCGATGATGGGATCAGAGCGACAGGGTTGGGGAACAGTAACCAGGACTGGCTACAGTATTTCAGCATATGAGACCCTCTAAACTTACATAGCATATTAGGTTTTATTCTTTAATTTTACCTGCTTTTTTCTTGATGCTCTTTAAGCATGGAGCTGGGACTTTTGTGGATCTGTCTTATTGTAGCTCCTGAACCATGCTTAAATGGTAATACCTAGTTCAGAATTTGTCTTTGTGTATATAAATTTAGGATTTTTTTTTTTTTTTTTTTTACGGTATGCATCACTTTACATTTATCTGCATATAATCTTATCTGCTACTTTACAGCCCACTTAAACAGTATCATTAAGGTCGTCTTCAGATCTTTGGCCATCACTTTTGCAACCTTGAAAAACTTTAAGCTTTGTCAGCAAACTCTGTCACGTAAGTGTTGAGCTTTGCTAGATTTTGCTTTAAAATGTTGAAGGTATTGATCCCAGAACAGGTCCTTGTGGGACTCTACGGGTGTTCGTTCTTTTTTGATAAAAAGGCCAATTATTCCAACTTCTTATTTCCCTGTCTGTTAATTAGTCATTAATTCAAAGTTGAATTGTCCTTCTTGTCCCATGGCAGTTTGGTTTTATTTAGTGGGGGCATCTTTGTCAAACACAGCCTACTTGGGTTTCTCTAAAGCATCAGCTTAATCATCGTACGTTTGCTGAATACATTGAAGGAGAAAAATGGAAAGTTGAAGTGAAAGTTATTGTGGCAGTCACCATCATCCAGAGGCATATTATAAGCATTAGATTGTTTCCATATCATGCTTACATAATTAGTTTGAGACATTGTGATATTTTTTGGCTATGATTCATGCGAGATCTTTCACAATATTTGTCAGAGGTGCTTTTATTAACATTTTCTACTTTAGGTAGAAGTCAAAGGTCAAAGTTCTCATACAAAGGACTCTTCAATGTCTAGAAGATACGTCTTAAAGGTGTTATGATGGAAGCGTACAAGACCATGGTTGGTATGTAGAGGGTAGCAAAAAGCAACTGACAGTTTCCTCTAGTATTAAGCTAGGAGTCAGACTTAAAAAGAGAATCTTCACACAAAAGGTAATACATGTATGATTTTTTTTTTTGGCCAAGGGATGCAATGGATGCAAAAGGCATTTAGAGTTGGAAGGGATCTTGTGAAGATTATTAAATAGGCAGATGACATCTACTTGGGGAAAGCAGCTGAAATTAACTACTGTCTAGGAGAACATGAGAACAGGGCACATGCATGATGCTTCCCTTTATTTGTCTGTGGGGACTGTTTCTGCTATTTTTATAGGGTTTTTTCCACGATGAATTGTTAGCCTGTCCTTAACAAATCTAAATCCTGCCTTCCTCTGAAATCAAGGGGAGATTAAATGGATAGGAGGAAAGCTGAAGTATTGTGGCAGGTCCAGGGGTGTGGAGGTTGAGGGTCAAAAGAGTAAAAATAGAGGACACTGAGAACTGAGTATTGCTGAACAGTGTTCTCTGCTCCGTTCTGAAGGCATCCAGGGAGCTGGTGGGTGCTGCCCTGCGGTGCTTTGCTCAGATGTTTGAGGGTGAGGGAACAGAAACAAACCCCATGCTTGTTGGCATTTCACCCTCGCTTCTGTCAAGATTCCCTCTCCTCTCACTGTGGATGGCCAGGGCCAGGAGAGGATTTATGAGTAGATTCTCTGACTTTGTGATTTTGTAGGATGATAAAGAGATGAAGGGAAAAAGAGTAGCAGAATCTCAACAAGTAGTTCAAGGAGCTGGTAGAGGGACCGCAAGTTGTAGAGGTGGGATTTTGGGTTAGATGGACCCTTTGTCTTGTATAAAGTTTATCCTGGCTGCTGCTGGCGAACAGTTGGACTGAAATGTTGCTAAACCTGGAGGCTCCCCAGCTTGCATGTATGTTCATTGTGTGGGAAATGTTCAGCTGATGCCAACAGGCGAGCTGCATATATAATACTGAGAAAGGTGAAAAACCTCCTTAGTCCAGGTTAGTTTCATGTTGGGAGAGCCCTTTCTTTAGGGCAGGCAGCGCAGTGGACTATCTCCAGCTGTCAGTTTTGATGTGCCTGAAGAAGGGAGATCTTGCGTGTTCATCAGGCAGTACATTTTGTCATTTATGCATTGGATAGAAAGTATTTCTTGATCTTCAAACAAGGTAACTGACTTAACAATCAAATCATTTAACTATTATAGGCATTTGAAAATGCAGTGCTGCAGACTTTCTGAGAGAAGTGAAAATATTCCTTTCTCTCCACTGTCTTTGAAACTTTGTAGATCTCTATGTTCCAAAGCCAAAATGGATTACTGTGGTTATCTACTGTGATTTCCCCACATGTGCAGGCTGTGAAGCTTTCTTCAAAGATAAAACATCTCTCTTAAATTGATCTTCTCTTAGCTTTAGATCATGGTGTGTCTGTCACCTCTTCTGGAAAGCTCTGCTAATGTTTAATTATTCCTGCAGTTAGGAAACTAAACTACATCTTATTTCAAGGCTTGTTTTGTCCAATGTCCAACTTTCAGCTGTGGAATATGCCTATGCTAGCACAGGCAGTAAAAGTTCTCTACTATCTAATATCTTTTCCATGTATAACTATTTCAAGGGTAAAATCTAGCTTCAGTGGGGACAGAAGACACTTTGTTCTTTTGCTTCTAGCACTTTGTGCTTTCCCCCCCGATTGTTCTTGGTGTGTGTGCACCAAAAATAGGTAATATTCTGGCAGCAGCCTGGAATACTGTGGTCACAGTTAAGGTTACTTCTTCACTACTGTGTGATATTTGTCTTTTTACAATTTCAGGGATTGCATTACCACAATTGGGTGTGTCGTATGAGAGAGTTTTGTAACATTATGCCTATGTGGATATTTCTACTCCCTGTATTCAGGACATAGTGCAAATTGGTCTAAGACTACTTACAAATGTTAGGTTAGAAAGCTTATCACTCTTCTAATGTTGTCTTCTTTTTTTTTTTTTTTTTTTTTTTTTTTTTTTTTTTTTTTTTGGTAAGGAATGGCAAAGGATCTTTTCCACAGACTTCTCACTCTGTTGATTTTTTTGGAAAGGAGTCAGTGACTGGCAGGGAGAAACTGGCCAAACCCCAGAGTGCTAGTCAGATTTGGTTTGCCTCCACAGCTGCAAAGAAGCTATTACCATGCTTTCTTTGCTGCGTGGCATACCTGGAAGAGATCTTTCTTTTTTCCCTAATCAGAACTTCTGGGCTTTAAATATAATAAGTATTTTCTCTCTTTTTTTTTTTTTTTTTTTAAATTCTAGGTGCCATCAGTGCTATTAAAGGCAGTACCTCTATTGTGATGAGCTCTGTACGTAGACTGAATTACAGTTTGGGGTTCTTTGGTTATTTCTACTGTGACTCTTCCCCCTTCTGTTTGCTAGGTGAAGAAGCGAGCTTTTGGAGTTCAGCTGACACTGCTTCTGAGCTTTCTCTACACCTCTGTCTCTCAGGCTGCTGATCAGAGCTCTGTTGCAGTTCATGTTTTGCTCCCCCAGCCATGGACCCTATGATTAACAGCTCACAACAGTCAAAGCTGTTTCTTCTAACTGCCTATCAAAGCCTACAAACTGGAATGAAAATGAGTCTGAAGATTGAAGTTTATTTCCAAAATTCAAGCAAATAAACAGAATCAAATGGATGCTAGCAATGCAGATTGCATTTGCAATACAGTGTGGTTTTTAATATTTACATTACAGATTCCATAAAAGCAAATATAGATTAAACATAGCCGTATATACTCTGTAAGCATCATTGCCTCTTCTTGTCGAAGGAGGGATGGAGTGCTGCTGACTTCTAGAAGATCAGGAATCATCTGTTTATATAAATACTTGCAGCTACCTGTTTTGGGATATTATTGCCATTCAGGGCTGATTTTAGGGCAATTCTGTCCTGTGCCTGTTTCATCAAGGGAGCTAAAGAAAGTCTTAAGGAAGACATTGGCAAAAACTCCTAAATTATGATCTGTGGATGTGATTTACCATTAAAAACTCGGTCTTATTTTTCCCATCTGCCTTTGTTGCTGTCTAGCCCTTTTTCTCATTACAGGGAGAGAGCAAAAAGTAAGCGTGTGTTTGTTTTTTTTTTTTTGTTTTTTTTTTTTTTTTAATATATATGGGAAGATGTCAAGTTCTAGCCTGTAAAGATTCTAATATGGTGAACCAGAGTCCAGAGTATATGGTTCACTGGCAGGCATGCTTACTCATCCTCAGTTTAATTTCTTAAGTTTACCCCTTTCTCTATAGAGAAATAAAAGTAGTGAAGAAGCCAGAGCATAGCTGCAGAAGAAGCTGTTTCCTATGACATGTATGGTTCTGTCTCTGTTTTCTTCTCTGTCCTTTTCTGAGGAGGCAAGAAAAGAAGCCAGAAAGATCAAACCTCTCAGTGTCCTGTAGGTATGTCTTGCTGCCTTCCATAAGCTGATTCTTGTTGATGCCGGAGCTACTCCTTCATTTCATTAGCCATAGTTTTGCCCGTCTGTATTTTGATCGGGCAGCAGTGGCAGCTGCTGGCAGCATGTCTCTCTGAGTTCACTTGTATGTTCATACTGATTTTTTTCAAGTATGAAAGGGAGGGTGGGAAGTGATTGAAGAAAAGACTCATCCAAAATCAGGCAAAGGAGAATAGAGTCAAGTGAGCAATTCTACAATGTGCTTGTTAGATAGTAACAAAATGTCGCCAAAAGATTCATCTAGAAGCAGACAAAAGGGATGTAGAGTCAAGTGACCAATTCTGCCATGGGCTTGTTAGATAATAGCAAAATAGAGCCAAAGGGCATACGGCACTTCCCTGGTCTGATATAATAAAAACATCACCTCCCTCAAAGTTGAATATTAATGGACAAACCTAATTTGTTTAAATCAGTAAGTAGGTGGGCATTGCATCAGCAGCTTAGATGATTTAGATGATTTCAATTTCCTGTCACAAGTGAAGAGAAAGAGTAAATATTGTGTATTACCCACATTAATTTCATATCTTGCATATTAGAATAGCTAAGCAGGCAGTGGAGAGATTATGAATATATAGGTGTTCATGTTGCTGATGGTTTGCATCCGAGTTTAGCAGTGCATTGCATTTCTTGTCCAAAAGGTGTACAGAAGTGAAGGAGCCAAGAGAAATCTTCTATCAGAAGTGTCTGGATTTGGTGTGGGACTACTTGTCTTTATAATCATAATCGATTATTAGCTTGAAGGTAACAGTTACTGCTACTTAGTATTTATTAGAGAGCATTTGAGGAAAACAGCGGGGTGCTGTCCAAGACTAGGATTAGGCACCTATTTGCAAAGCACTCAGAAAGACTGTGGATATATTCATGACTGTATGCTTCAGGAAACCAAGTAACATCTGTGTGAATTGTGTTGGAGGAATGGATATGCATTATTGACTTTATGCCTAGAAGTTGTCTTACTTCTTGAGCAAGCTCATATGCTTTCTTGCAGAGCAAAGAATGTGAGCATTGCTGTGCCTGTCAGGGTAGTTCTTAAGAGAGTCTCAGAGGCAATTCTTTATTTTTATCTGATAGGTTATTTTTATTGCCTGAGCTGCCTGTTGTGTTCCATAAGCCAACATAACTTTGGTGCTTATAAAAAATGCAGTGGATTATTATAAATATGATGATAGACATTTGTTTAAAATAAAATGTTTTTTAACTCTTCTTTAATTCTTATTCATGGAACCTGAGTAGCTGAGGCTAAGAAAGCAGTGAAGACCAGGTTAGTGAACTGTTTGAGACTAAAACAAAAAGCTTTATCACCCATCAAGACCTTGTTCCTCAAGAACCACAGTAGCTAAATAGACAGGTCACGTTGAGTCTTAACAGTTTCATTTCCACATCACATAATGATGTGCTGTGGTTAGTGGTTTTTTTTTGTAGTGATGTACAAATAAGCCTGGTGGAAATGCTGCTCTTTGGAGGAAGAATCTGAGTTCATGGTCACTCAAAAAACTACTTTTTTACAAGGAAGTAGAAAAATCTATTTCAGGTGAGGAAAATGCACTCATCTTTCTGGTGGCTTGGCGGAAGTCAGTCTTGGCTGTAGAAACTTGATGCTCTGTGATATCTCACTGTAGTAGAAAGATTTGAAGGCTTTGTTTGGTTTGTAATGAAGTAGCTCTGTTGTTACCATTAAGACCTGCTTTAAAACATTTTTCTTTTTTCACTTGCTCTGAAGAGTATTATCTAGTTTACAGTTTAGGTCCCATGAACTCTAAAGCTAGTAATCTGTCAAATTATTTTTAGATGTTCTGTTATAAATACACATTACAGTGCAGTGAGGGAAGAGGGTTCAAGACTGAATATCCAGCAAGAAATAAAAAAAATCCAGCTGTCTAGCTTGTCAGTTTTTTGCTATTTGGAATTGCTCTGACATGATTGGAGGTCCATTTACATGGATGATGCTCTGTTTCTTTCCAGGAAGAAATAGTGTCTTTGCTATTAGAACTTCATTGTAAATATTTTCACTTTTTATTACACATATAGTAAACAATTTAACAACAAAATACTTTATAAAACCTTTTAGTTTGTCTGGATTTTGATGAATGTGAAAGCAAGATAGTGCTTTAAAACATTCCATGTACCTGTTTAAATTTCCAGAAGCAGATAACACTGTTAGGGTTGGACTGTGGGGATTTAAAAAATTTTTGAAATGTAATTTCTCATTCAGTTTCAGTCCACAGATGTTTTTGTGAATGGACTATATGGGAAGATTTTCTCTAATTTTTTTACTACATAGTGTGACATTCCACCATAAACATTTTCAACAGTACAAAGCCAAAATAAATCATTTAACTATTTAATTGAATGACACTTGGATAACTTTTTTTGGCTTTTACTGTATCATGATAGTATTTCTGAAACTCTTGTTTTCGGTGTTTGCCGTCTCAGCTAATTCTGCTAGTAGTAAAAATGCTTAACAAAAGTTATAATAAGCTGAATTTCAGTGCCCTTCTGGAGCGCTGCTTCTATTATCTGCACAATGTGCAAACATCCAGCAATCCTTTCAAGACGGATTTCCAGTGGCACTTACAGTGGTTGCTTATATGAGGCTATATTCTGCGAGCCCTAACTTCTTGCAGTGACTGAGCTGACTTTTGGAAATTAGCTAGTTATACACTATGTGTGTTTATCACTTTGGTATGTTAGCTGCTAGCACATGAGAATTGGAATTAAAAAAAAAAATAAATTTGTACGTCCTGCCATCCCTGTTGATTTTTCCCTATCGGATTTGGTGGAAGAATTCACAGACCACTTTGTTTTCCGTGATAGAAGAGAAAATACAGACTTATTACAATGGTACAATAGCTGGCCTGCGGAATATAGAAAGCAGTTTTACTGAAGACTGTATGGTGTTTATGGTTGAATCCAAACTTGAGACACTTTGTCATCTTTTATTAATCCAGCCAAACAAAAACTATGTGCAAAAGATACATCCACTAAGGAGTGAGGGGAATTCAGTACTGTCTGTGGGATGAAAACTTGTGAAAACATAGTGTAGCTGCGTTTCAAGAAGCTTGAAGATTTTAATGAAATGTAGTACTTATGAGGTATAGTAATTGATGCTCACGCGTGTTCTTTTCCATTTCAAATACACATCTGCCATGCTTTGAGCTCAATAAGAATGAGTTTTTAAAAAATAATTTCTAATATGCCTTTCTGGTACCATGTATAATAACTCTTGCGTATGCGTGCTTTTTTCATGACAGTCATACACCTGTAGAAGGACTGCATAAACACCTGGTTTATATTCTACAAATGGTTTAAGCACTGTTCCATGCTTCCAGGAAGGCTGTCTCCCTGTGCATGCTGATTTCCAGTTATCCCAGGTATTAACCTTGGGGTTTGCTTCTCTTTTCATTGAAGAGCATACAGCTTAGAACCATGAAATCACATTTCTCTGCATTCTTTCTTAAAATACAATTTGTCATTACAAAGCAACTACACAAATCGACAGAATTGCATAGATACCTTTGTCCTTTATGTGGCTTTCAGAGCAAGCATGTACAAGACCTAAAGAATCCAACTTCACTAATGCAAGCAAAGTGTTAAACTCTTGGAAAGGTGAAACTGGAAAAGAGTATGTAATGGAGACCTGTGGAGCTACTTAGGGAAAAAAATGCACTGATAGGCAGTGAAATAATTTAATGTCTTGCATTGTTTTTCTGATGTTTGTTCCATTAACCTCCTGGTGGTTGCATGTCCTCTGTTCACTGAGGACTAGAGGAGAGGGCTAGCAGCAGCTCTGCTTATGATTGTATCTTTTGCCATTTGACGTGGAGTGAGACCCCAGTTCTATTTCAAAGAAGCCATTGTAAGACCCTAGAGCAAGGATATCATCTCAAAAATGAAATGCTTAATAATTAAAACAGGTTTATTAGTCACTAAAATCACACCATTCAACCTTTAGTGTATTTACAAATACTTTATGATAAGAAAAAAAATCATATTTTAACATGGAGCCTTAGAAAAGACCTTTATAACGGAACAGAGTGGTGAGGACGGATGTTAAGCATTCTGGACAGCACCAGAAGATGAGAGAGTACAAATAAATAAATTATAGTCACTGTTTTAGAAGAAAGCTTATAAATGAGTTGTATAGTTAATACAGTGACTGTAGGCATTTAGATGTTTAAACATTCAGACGTAGATGGATGTAGTCACATTAGTAGCAAATATGTCTTTCTCTGTTTTATTAAATGACTTAAATTAGACCTGTGCAGCGTGAATATGGCAAAAATACATGATCCTGAATGTTAAGTTGTGCATTCAGTTAGTTATTTGTATGTTCTTTGACCTTTGCATTGATCCCTGTTTTTAGGACAGAGAAGAATCTGGTTACAGCATTGCTTTGCCAGTTTAGCAGACACTTCAGCAAAGTGTCTTCTGACTGTAGTCTTTCAGTCTGAGCTCGAGGCTCAGCGATGTTCATGAACTGAACAGTTGGGCATTGTTTTTGTTCTCAAGCAGAAGGGAAGAAATACGTGTTTTGTCCTTGAAAAAATTTTGGCTGTTGTTTGTTTGGGATAGAATTGTCTTATGCTGTTTGGTGAGGAGAAGCTTTTATTCCAAACTATAGAGGCTCCATTTCTTTGTGCAGACATTGATAAGAATTGTGAATTAGTTTATCTTTGTCTGCCATTTTATGTGATTTCTGTTAAGAAAAGCTATGGATTAAGTGCTTGTTGTGTTTTCAAAGGTTAACTTAATTTCCTTTAGGTCTAAAGCCATTGGTAGTTTTATTTACGGTCTTATAATCAAGTGATAACTTCTTTTCCCTCATTCCATACGTGCAGATCTGTTGTTGAGTTTGAGGGAAAATTTGTTATGGGAAAAACTTCACATAAGTGCTTCTTAGTTTTGCTGTGTATCGATGTGCTTATCTCATGGTGGGAGGTGAGAAGATTCCAGATCGTTCATGGAGACAAAAAGATTGATACCAAAGGATTGGAACTTGCACTGTCACAAACAAAAAAAGTATTTAATTTCTTTTTCAGCTGCAAATAGCAATCTTCCTCAGTGATGATAACACCACATTAAAATGTATCTTGGCCTTTCTTCATCATGTAGGTCAGCAAATAGTGTTTTAACTCTTAGACCATTGTGCCTGGTTAGATTGTATTTCGTCACTAGTCTGTCTAACTGCAGATGGTTCCACTATTATTACTATTTAGGTGATAGTTGAAATATGTAAAAGCCTCCTGGGCAAAAAAAATACCAAAAAAAAAAAGCCCCTTGAACTCACCTGAGCAGTTCCCCACCAAAGTTCAGTTTGAGTTACCTTTTTCTTTTTTTTTGTGAGCAGCTTTATTTGAAACAAACCTTGGAACACAGTTGGGCACAGATTTCTCTCTAGTAGTCCCTTAGCCTTGTGACAGTTTTTTAAGAGCTATGTCTCATACTGGACCAGAGACTTTTATTTGAGACTATACTTTTAACTTAATGACTCTTAACATTTTTCTTTGGGAAGTGCTTTATTCAAAAGAAGATTAGAACTCTGCCTGTTAGTAAATAAGTCATTTTTATACAGCATGCACATTTTAATACACTATATTATTGTTTACTTGTCAAACTTTGTGGTTTTCGCTAGTATTTTAATTTTAAATATATTTTATTTGTGCTTTAGACATAGAAAATTCTATATTGTTTTGGATTGAGAATCAAATATTAATACAGATAACTTCTTATTTTTTGAAATGTGACTCAGAGGCTCCTGTCAGTAATGTATAAAATTAGGTGAAACTCTCTTTCAGGTCATATTGCTGTGAAACAACTGTTTATATAAATTCAGTGAACTAACCTATCACTAGGTCTTGTTCAAGGGGTTTATGTAGGCAAACAAGGGGTTTATGTTCCCAATGAAGATAACCTGATTGTAGCTTTGTTTATAGGCATTAAACAGAATTTACAGAGGTATAAGCAGATATTTTATGTTGTTCTGCTGTTTCCTTGGTAATGAGACAGTGTTGTAATGTGAAAAAAAAAATATATATATATATAATTGGAGTCATGAAAGCTCACTCCTTGAAAAAAACCATGAGCATCAGTGTTTCAGGGAATCAAGGCACTCTGCAGAATGTTCTGGTAATTCTTCTTTTTTATAGCCAATATGAAATCATAGGTCTTTTTACATGCACAGCTTAAGCTACAGCTGTGTTTCTGCTGCTTGCCTGGTTCCTTAATCAGTTCCCATTCTAGTCTTTCTTACAGCATTAGTTATAATAAAAGGTGTTAAATTCAGTGTTTTCTGCATAATAAATATCAGAATAAATCTGCAAGAAACAGTCAAACGAGAAGTTTTGGCTTGATGCTGTGGATTATGGTCTTTAGCAAATCTAAACATACATCTCTTGACTGTATAAAATCGAATAGACAAGGATATAGAAGATAAATGAGTATTTGATTACGCATAGGATGCTAAAGAGAGCTTGTGGTAATACTAGTCAGTAATGTTGGGACGCATCACATGCTTGGCACATCTTCTGAGTTTAATGGAAGAAAATCTTCAGAGAAATAGTGTTACTGATGTCTTAACACCAAATTTTATTACAAATTGCCTTTTTTTTTTTTTTTTCCCTCCGGTAATTCTTTTAATCCTTACAGTAGACAGAATTCTAATGTACAGATGATGAATTACAGAGTTGTTCATGTCATTTTATCTGGCCAGGAATTAAATTCCCTGTTCTTTACAACCTTTTAATGTTTGAAGTACTCATGCTAGAATACCAGTGATAAAGGAATGATGCAGCCTTTAACATGCAGTGTCTTTGTTCATAATGGTTTTGTTTTCAATGTAACTAGTGAGCATGTAGTGGGTTTTTGAGTCTTGATATATTGATAGTGGTTTCTTTGAGCTTCTGTAAAGTTTGATACAGACTTCAGCAGTAGGTATCTCTTGCCCTTTCTTCCCTAGATGAAATTCTTTTGGCTTTAGGCATTTACAAGCTGAATTTGGGAATTACACTATGCTTTTGTCTCTCAGTTGGGAGATCCTGAAGCAGGATCGAATACTTTGCTTGTGTAAACCATTGTGGTGTTATTTATATTTTCATATAAGGACCAAAGCCTCAGGCTGATATAATGTAATCATAAATTATGTTGTCTTATAGACTGTGAGTCCATTAGGAAAAAGATTCTGCAGTTCAGTGATCCTCAGGCACAGGGTGATAATGTACAGTTGTAAATATTTACTTTTGCTCTTTAACAAGCTCTTTAATGCATTCCTGCAGCTGGAAACACTTGGCAACAAAGTTGCCATCGTGAACTTCCCTGGTGAAAGCTTCCAATTAGTTATTTCTAATAGAACATGCATTGGAATTGTTTTCCTGAAGAGTTAGCAAGAAAAAAAATCTTCCCATTGGAAGAACAAGATAAGGAGGATGCATCTCATAGTACAGGTTTCTGATACTGTGTCTTTCAGGAGACATTATTTTTTTTCTTGTTTGTTTGAACTGGGGGGGGATTTTAAATTTTATATATATATATATATATATATATATATATATATATATATATATATTTTACAGAAGGATTTAAATTTGTTTTGTAACTTTTCTGTAATGTGTGTTATAATTGCAGATGAGTGTACAGAGGAAGCTATAGGTACTCAGAATGTTAAATGTGTGCCAATTACCCTGTAAAACTATTGAAAATATCACTGTGGCAATAATACTTAGCTTTCCAGTCTTTTTTAATACTTACTATCCACACTAAATTAAGTTTATATATTTATCTTTGTGGGAATGTTGGGATTTATTGCAAAGTTCTTCAAATGAATCTACTAAAGAGAAAAATATTATAAAACACTTTTCTGTCTTTAAAATACTGACGCTTGCATATAATGTAATACATTTTGTAAATCTTTTCTTTCTTGTTGATGTAGTAAACCAGTATACTGTAGCCTCTAAGAGGCTATGTTGATTTAGTGTAATTTTCCCTGATTCTGCTGTGTCTGACATTTTTCAGGATGCTGCTGGCAAGTACATGAGTTAAGCAGATACAGTTAAGAAGAATCTTAGTTGCAAGTTCTTATTCAGCCCACAATTTTGGTCACATTTGGGCTCATCTCAGCTTCCTGATAAACTGCTGGCCCTCGTCCCTCAATATGTCATGTCCAGGCTAGAAAGTTAAGGCAAATTTTAGTGCTAAATACTAAAGTACAAATACTATGAGTCCGTTGTGTTAACTGCTACTTAGATAGATAGGTATTTGGTTTGCAATCTCTTCTCTAGGCCTTTAATTTTCTTTTTCAGCATAGTCTAAAGTACATGAGAGCAGACCTAATGACAGGATCAGATTTTTCTTTTATTAAGGGTATGTATACACATTATATAAAGTGATGAGGAAAGGCTGAGAAGGAAAAGAATGCTTCCCAGACATGTGCACACAATCTTGGAACAACAAGCTTTTATATTTTAAAGGACAAATATTACTGTATTAAAAAACAGAAAATACAGCTTTCAATGTTGACTCCTTTTATTGCTTAAAATTTTTTTCAGAAAGTGTCAAGCTATGCTTGAGTTGCATTAGTTATTGGTTATCTTCCTTACAAAATAGGGTAATATTAGTGTATTATTTGTCAATTTATTGTATTTAAATTTTCATTCTTTTCCTTCCAGCAGTTTACTAGAATTTACTTCCAGTTGACCTTTGGTTGTCATGCTCATTAGCCATTTTTCCTCTTCACGGATTGCCTGTTTATATAAAATCTCTTTGTAGATTTCTTTCCCCTGCCCCTCAGCTACAGTTTAACATGTTTTGACCTGCAGATGTGAATATTTTTTAGTCACAGTTGAGTATTTTTTGCTTGTTGTAGAGATCTGTAGAAAAGATACAGTTGTGGGTTGGTTATAACAGTTACATGTAAGGAAGTGCTTCTTTATGTGATCTGTTACATCTTAAATGTAGGCCATAAAGATAGATCTTTAAGTTTTTTTCCTAATGTTCATCTGTTGCTGGTGTATCAGTCTAACTGTGTGGTACTTCGCCTGGCCGTTCAAGGAAGCACTTTGCCAGGCATTCACCCTTTTAGTATTCACCTGCCATTTGTGGATTAAGGATTTGTGCTGTTATTCTCTTGCAGCACCATTAAATGAACATTAGAAAAAAAAAAAAAGCTGCTGAAAATCATTGCAGCAGTATATGTGCTTGGTCTTTTATTTCTTACTTGAATTGCTTGGGAGACTTTCTCTATATAATAGAATGGAAAACATGCCTGAGAAGTTTCCTTGTAGCTCTATTCTGAAATTACCAGATCAGGAATTTGACGTGGGATACTAGTGTAATCTTGCACTCAGGAAGCACATTTGGTTTCTTGTCTTTTGTCTGCAGCTATTGTTGCAATCTGTCTGCTTCTCCATCTTGCTGTGTGTAATAAGCTCTATGTGAGATTTCAGACAAGAGAAACAGACTTGTATGTATTTCCAGTGCCACAACTATTTTAATGGTCTTTCTGTGCAAGTGTGGTAAGTGACTGAGCTGAATCCCTCACTATCCAAGAAACACCTTTGCCGTTCTTCTTCATATCCTACTGTTTCAAGTTATGCGAGCAAACTTTTGTATACCTTTGAAGGGACTGATAGGAATAATCTTTGCCTAGGAAATCAAGACTGCCTGTGTGACGCTTTTATCTTCAGTTCTGAGCTTTTCAGGATTCGGCTGGCTGTTTGAATATCATTTTTAGCTTGTGGCAAAAGACACAAGGCCAAAGTAAATGAAGAAGGTTTTTTTCTGTCACCTTTGAAAATAATTAATGGAGAGGCTCACAGTCCTTTTCATGCTCTGTGAACAAAGTGCTTACTGTGAACATTCTTACTAATGCTTTGATTTTTGAAAGCTGCAAGAATTTTTTATTTTCAAAAGTGGAAATGAAGTCCTTAAAATTTCATCAGTCTGTGCTACATAATTTATTCTTCAGCCACTTGCTCCAGTAGTCTAATTTAGTAATTTGAAATCATGTAAGCAAAATCTTGCTCTATCACTGCAAAGAGTTTCTTTATTCATTGATTTGGAATGTTGTAAAAGATTTTTTTTGTCCTTTGTACGTATTGCATCTTGCTTTGGGGCAAGGACAAGGAAAGATCTCTTCCTGTAGGCTTTCTTACTTCCCCGTTTAAGAGTGGTAACATAAACCACTGCTATTTCCATGTAGTTTGTCTATGAACTACAGTATAAAAGCTGGGTTTTGATGGATGAGTGAAATAAATTACAGTCTTATAAAGTACAACTCTGTTGTTAAGTTAAAACTTTCCCTCTTCATTGTTTTGCTGGCACAATATAGGCATAGCTCTTAGAAAATGAAATTTCAAACTGGCCATGTTGTACATAGCATTTTTTAAAACAGAATAGTCTCTCTCAGAACAATGCACTGGATTTTTGTTTAATATTTGAAAAGTGAGTCTGACAGTATATAAACCTGCAGAGTGCAATCGGGGTTCCTGTCTTCAAAATGTTCAATAGCTATGTAGTCTTCTGAATATTGCCCAAGTTTTTAATGTGTTTAACAAAGAAACAACTTATGAAGAATTTTCCATATATAATATTTACTAAGTCTGTCTCCTATAGAAGATAGCCTAGACTGGTGAGTGTGAGAAGCTGTTACCTTTCTACTTTTCCTTTCATATCTTTGTGGTACAAATCCTAGTGGGGAGGTGTTGCTGAAGTAGGCATGGCTGTTGAAGAAATGCATTTGGAATGATGTTTTGAGAAGTAGCGTGTATCATTGGGTTGACCTGAAAGGTGTGTGTGGGCAGGATGTCGCAGCTGAGCGGATATTGTGGTAGAATTAGGTGTGCCCTTCAGTGTTGGTGCTCCATGTGCTCCTTCAGTTGGGCTGCTTTTCATTTAGGTATTATCAGACCTAAAAAGCTTGTGTACTGTAACTCAAGAAGTAATATTGATAATTTGTAGTTATTTTTACCGAGAAGAGACTCTGTGTAGAGGGGAAAGCAGAAGGATAGAGAAAAGTAGGTGCATTCTTTGTTTGGTAGAGGTATGCAAATGTCTATATTTTGGGTGGAAAAAGAGATGTAAAATACAGAAATTGCTTGTAACACTACTTAGAGTACTTCTGTTTCCAACTTTACTGCCTTTCCTTACTTTGGTGCCCCGAATGAATGAATGAATGTTCTTTTTTAGTTGCAGTTCACTGAGAAAGGTGGGTGAGACATATATGTGTGTACGTGTTGGAGGAGAGGTAAATGTGCAGCTGAGGGGGAAAAAAAACAAAACCACTAACAAACAACCCCAAAACCTTGAACAAATAAAATAGTCACAGTTAAAACACTTTTCTTCATGTTAACCTTGAAATTTTAATTCTAACTGATGATGGGTATTCTTATTAATACAATCATCTCAAAATTGTTTTTGTACAGTGTTGTTCTGAAATTTTTTGTGGGCAAAAGAATGCCTTGTTTTTCTCTCTCAAACAAAGAGAAAGTCCTATTTTCTTGCATATGCTGATTTTTGTTCCATTTGGTGATTTGGATGTTAAATTAATTGTTAACTTGGAGTAAAATTACTAGATTTATTAGACACCTGTTAGTGAGGTAATGTGTACCTTTCAAGCCAAGGACATCACACTAAATCATCATCAGGATGTGTGACATGTTTGTGAAAATGAGGTAGCAGCAAAGAAGCAGCTGAGAAAATTCCACGTATCCTTATCCCTGTTCCCTGATGCTCTTTCTGGTGTCCCCTTACCCAAGTTCTCTTTTCTGGGATTTGTGCTGGGTGGGAGGAACAGGACACACAGCGGGTGTCCCAAAGCCACAGTTTAATCAAGGGGTGTATTCTGTTTTGATCTTGGGTGCAGATGTGTTTGGGGAGTGATGGGCAGCAGCCGAATGGGCTGGGTACCGTTTCTGCCGGCACCAGCTCCTGTGTATCTTCTGCCTGCCGCCTTCCTCCTCCTGCCCCAGCTTGGCTGAACGTGGTGGAAGAGCAACTGCAGCTGCTGCATCAGCGTGACAAGCAGGACAGTGCTTCCCCTTCCTAAGGGAACCTAAATGCACTGGTGAAGGGCAGACAATCATGGCAATGGCCTGTGCAGAGTGAGAGTGGGGAAAAAAGCTGGCTTTTCTAGGGATTCGTGTAAGCAGGCAGTAAGCATGCACTGCAGAGATGACCAGTAGCATCCTGTGCATAGGGCCTTTCAACAGTTATGACTGTTTTCAGGGAAGTAACTAAATATTGAAGGATTCTGGGAGCACTTGTTGGAATTGATGCATAAGGAGTATGAGCGGGTAGGCTGGATGAGATGTTTAACTAATTTGTGTGTAACCTGGAATGCCCATGGTATTTTTTGAGGTATAATAATTTTCGACTGTCACAGTTGGGAAACACGTGAGATTTTAGATGTTACAAGGATTTAGGACAGGCCATGTTAAGAGTGTGTAGGTATATTTCTGTGTCTACAGACATGTATACATATGTAATCACATTCTGCCATTTCAAATACAAACAGCAAGGGCTTTCTGCCCTTGGCATCTGCAGCTTTCAGAGGCATGCTGGGGACCGCTAATGTTGCAATGTAAAATTACTGCCTTACTCCTAAGTACAGACTAAGTGTGTAGGCATCTTTTCAGCTCTCCAAATGACAGAAAAACAAGTATAGGCTGCTGGAAATAAAGGTCCTCAGTATCTTTGTGGAAGAGGTCAGAGGCAAATGAAAATGTGAGGTTCTTCATTCCAAAATGTGTATGAGGAACCTTAAGATTAAATCAGTTTTCGGCTCAAGCAGTTTTCTCTACCCCAGGTCACTGGTTTTTGTGCCTCTCCCCACTCTTGCGCCAGCACAACTGTTTGCATCTGTGCGATGAACTGGGTAAGTGAACTGACCTACTTTAAGTTACCCGGGTTTCTCCTGATCTGGTTTAGACAGTGCGGCAACTGAATGTCCAACCGTAACCAGAGGAAGAAATTGTATCAACACAGTACCTCTCACCCTGTGGAAGGTGCACCACCAAAGCAGATGCGGAGCAAAGCATTCCTGTCCCTCAAACAAGTAACAAAGTTATTTACTATTATGAGGTGCCAAAAAAATTAATGATTAAAAGGAGATGGGGTCTAAGAAAGGTTGAGAATGAGTGACTCAGCTAAGTGAGGATTTTTTTTCAGATCCAAATTAAATGATTTTTTTTTTTTTTATGTAAAACCACTTTATTCATGCTTGTCCTTCCCTCCTGCCCCACCACCCCACCAAAAAAACCCAAAACAACAAAAAAAACTTGGAAGTTTTTAGAGTGTGTAATCCTGGTCTGGATTTGACAGTTTGAGGCATGGCACTGTAGATTGAATAGATTTGAATTAATGACTTCAGAAATAGATTTTGACTGGAATCTGCAAATTTTAATTAAAACCCACTACTGGTAGATTAATTTTTGATTTAAATGTGACTTAAAACTATTTTAAACCATGTGGTGATGTATCATGCAGGGAAAGTGTTCCTTTCTGTTTATTTTTTTGTCTCAGATGAGATTTTATGATGATAAGCATGGCTTTAAGTGCTGTATAGCTAATGAGAGGCATTTGAAATAAAATGGAGCAATCCATTAAGACATGTGGAATGTGTTTTATTACTACAAAGAGGGAGAATTTGACTGAGTTCATCTATATGGGCTATAATGAAAAGTGTCACATTATCTTGAAATCCATGTATGATACCTATGCTTGTGATGCTTCTTTGGGTGTGAAATGAGTTTGACACCTCCAGAGCAATTAAATGTGTGAGGAAAGCACTGTATTTGTGCTTGCCACTGTTCTACTTACTGCTATTTTGATTGAAAGTTTGCTGTATGCTGTGAAAGGAGTTTACATGTGTGGGAGTGTTTCTGACAAATACACGTCTAATTTTGTTTGTAGTAATAACAAAGATATTACACAAAGGATGATCTCTATCCTAATTATTATTTAGTGATACATATGGATTTGTAGTAGAGCTGCAACTTATAATAGGAGTTTGGGGTTGCAATTAGACATTGCAACGGTTTCTTTATAGGTATATGACTCATAGACGGGATGGAATAAATATTCAAGAAATTCAGAGAAAATACTCATAGCATTAGCAGGAAATATATTGAATCAAAGCTAAGCCTGATTTTTCAGTAGCTTCCTACGTACCGTAAGGGCAAGTAACTGCTCTATCATAACTGCCTTTTTCTGGCTATTATTAATGATATTTTTTACAGCAAAAGTGTTCAAGGACCATATTTGATTGGGAACTTGTGATGTGCTTTCCATGCAGATATGTGGCACAAAAGAGGGCAGTTTAAGTTTTTTGGTTTTGTTTGTTTTTTGTTTATTTGTTTTTTTTTTTTTTTTTTTTTTTTAACAGTCTCATTTATGCTTTGGAGATCATGTGTTTCAGAAAACAGATACTTAGCTGTCATTTACAAACTTCTGCTTGTTTTTCTTTCTACAGGAGATGATAACAGAGTCCACTCCATTACGTTGTAGGAAGCTCAGCAATCCTGACATCTTTTCATCTGCTGGGAAAACCAAGCTCCATCGACAGCTAAGTCAAGATGACTGCAAGCTACGAAGAGGTAGTTTGGCAAGTTCTTTGTCAGGTATGCCATTTTGTAATGACTATATGACAATTCATTGGTATTAAAGATGCAATATTACTTGTTGGCATAAATGTTATAATAAAAGATACTGATAAATCATTTCTTCAAAATTAGAGGTGACATCTTGTTGGGAGGGCATAAAAAATTTTATGTAAGAGAAAGATGCAAAAAGAAATATTGATAGAAAAGAGTAAAAAATAGTGTCTGTATTTGGAGTGAAATTCTGTATATTGCCCAGAGTGAACTGTTAGAAGCTAAGACTTAATGTGCGAAGGTAAAAGAGGGGTGTGGTGGAACTTTAGGCAGCGAAGTGATGCATTCTTAGCTCTTTTACTTTTAAGGTCAGCACTGACTGTAAGCTTGCCTCCTTTGCCATATTGTTTCATACTGGGGAGCTGACTTCTGTATCAGGTTCCAATTATTATTCTTTTTGGCTTCAGAAGCACTGTGGGCATTTGTGATTTAAAGAAAAAATCTTGCTTACAAACTAGATGTTTTTTCAGTTTGTAGAAACTTGTTTGGTGTTCAGCCCTGTCAGAGAATTTAGTTTGTCAGCTCTGAAACCACGGAGTGAATATAGTCTAGTAATTAGTCAAAAAATGGAGGACTATGCTCCCTAGTTTTCTTTTTCAAAGACTTGGTATGTGGGCTAGGGGATGGTTTCACAATTGTTTAAAGCTGATATCAAAGTCTGTGATGCTGGAATTAGAACATATAGAGCTGCATGATCAGTCTGGAATGAAACAGCTGATCTGCCTGAATACCACTGTTGTTCTGCAGGGTTAACTTGCAGCCCATTTCCTCCCTAATTAGGCTGACTTTGCCTATTTGCATGTTAGTGTAAGAACAAGAAGGGTTGGAAACTGTCAGGTGGGAGGGGAAGAGGGTGAAACCACCCATTTTGGTAGCAGCATGGTCTTGACTTAAATGATTGTGAAAATACATCCAGTCCTGGTTCCTCTGTCTTTTATCAGAGGAAGATAAATATTTTAATGATTGAGGTGCTAGGTGTAATAGAATTAAATAAGCAGTGAAGTATGCACATTTTGAGTTGGCCTTGTCTTAATGTTTTATTTGTAATAAGTGGCTTGTTTCTGAAAAATGGAAACATTCATAATGTAAGTTTGTTCTCTAATGTAAGTTAATTGCTAGAGGAGAACAGAAGTTTATTAACTACATAGCTCTTGGCTGATTACAATGGCCAAAGGTAGTACTGTAGTTTGTTTGGTTTTGGTGGTTATTTTTTTGCTTGAGTAGAAGTAAGAAAAGAAAAGTAAATGAGAGGAAGCAGGAAAACTGGAGAAGTTTTGTTTTTAAAAATATTTTTTGTGTTTGGAGATAACATTCTTGTAAATTTTCTGTTCTGAAATTATAATGTTCTCCAGAACTTGTTGCTTCATCTTAATGACTTTTCACTATAGCCTGATTTAGGAAGGGGAACATAGCCCCAGGAAGATCAGTTTGACTCAACTGGATAAAGAAAATGTAGACGTTTAGATATATTTTAAATGTGAGTGTTTGGAATGTATGTAGGACTTGAGGCATGTCAGGGAAAGGTTTTAGCTTCATTCTCTATCTCAATAATAATGCCACCTTATTTTTGCAGCAGAAGTGAAAAATAAGTTTAAAGTGTCTAGATAATTGTGCGTGCAAACTGGTTGGCCTAGATTTGACTCGATGGAATTCTGTCTTCATGGATTCAGATTTTGTGGAACTAAAAGCATATATTGATACTTATGGAGATTTAAATAATGTTTTTATTGCTCTCAAGCAGTGGCAGTTCAAACTGTTAGATAATTGTATGGTTTGAATTGCTATTATAGGATATCTCTGTTAGTGCTTTACTGAGATAAACACAGTAATGTATGTTTCTGTAGTTTTAGATCTCTGCAGACAAGAGGAGTCTTTGTATTTACACATAATCATGAAAATGATCAAACCATGAAAATCATGTCCACAGCTGTAAGCAGCTTGAGTGGGACTCAGAAAAAGGTACTAATATGCTGTGTCTCTGTTTGCTAGCCAAAGCTGAGCCTTCTTATCTCTCACACACTTTGACTCATTCTATTAATGTGTACTTGGCCATTAACTTGAGCAGAAAGTTAACATAAACAATTTTTTTTTAAGAAGGGAAAAAAAAAAAAAAAAAGACATCACTCCCACTCCTTGTCCTCTCTCTCCCTCCCGTCTCCCCCCCCAGCATCATGGCTAATCACATTATGTGACAGTCTTCCAAATATTGTAGCTGCCTTTATGTTATGAATGTGATATATCACATCTAATTCTAATGTGAAGTTGAATTTGTAAAATACCTTGCTCTCTCTGATGAAAAAAAGGCGTTTTTCTATAGTATATGTGATTAAAGATGTAGACTTCTTGCTACTTACTGCAACAAATGTCTTGGTCCCCTTTGATTCCTGTTGTAGTATCTGAGCATGTAATAATCTGTTGAATGCAACTATCTTCACTATGCTTGAGAAGAGATGTGTGTAATTTAGTCTGACAGACTTAATTTTAAGGAAAAAAAGTATTATTCACTCCCATTTTGCAGATGGTAAAACTGAAGTACAGAGGTCGACTGACCAGAGTTACAGAGGAACTCATCTGGAAGCTAATAATGGAACCCAGATTTACAGACTTTTTCACTTACGTGTTTTTAACCATAAGACTATCTTTCTTCTCTTTTTTTTTGTAAATGAAGTTGTACATGAAAGGAAACTGTCAAGCTTGATGGAGTCAAAATATGGCCTACTTTGACTTTGGTTCTGTCTCATTGTGGAAATTTACTACTTGACATTTTTCAAAAAAGAGTGTTATATTGACTATGATTACGGTATTTCCTGTAGTAAAGTACAGTGGTGCGAACTTGTTGAGATAGGGACTACTCACAGTGTATGTAGAATGGGAGATTAGCATCTACATTAATCAATCAGATACAAGGGAGACTTGGGAAAGCTACAAAATGTATTGCTTTTAAGATAATATGATATTGCTGAAGAGTGAAATTTTTTGAGCAAAATATCCATCCATGGTTCAAAGCAAAACAATGTTTGAACATACACAGCTGCATGTAATCTACTGCTGAATGTTTCAATAGTAGGAGAAAGTGGAGAAGTCTAGATGGCTAAGCTATTTAGAAGAGGTAACATTTTACAGTTATGAATGCATTTTCACAAGAACTTGCAAAATCTCTTAAGTATATTTTTTAACGTTAACACTGCCTCTCTATAGGGCAATATATTGTTTAATTAACAGCAAATATTGTTTCCTTTTTAAGCTGTGTCAAGTATAGAAAGGTATAAAGTGATAGAAGTCTGTTTCTACAAGGTTTTGGATTTACCCATTACCTCGTAATATAAACTAGTTTTTTTTAAAATACTTAGTTATCAAACATATTCACAGGTAGTATGCTCTTACAAGTTCTAACCTATCAAAATCTTTAAATTGCTTTTTTTATTAAAGGCTTTTTCTCTACATGCAGTATTTTTTCAGCATTGTATTGTGAACTTGCAAACTTTTTAAAAAACAAGCTGATGGTATTTTGATTTTGTTTTTAAAGGAAAACAGCTACTTCCTTTATCAAATAGTGTCCATAGTGGAGTGGGACAGACGATATGGCAGCCACCTGGAGATACCTCAAACCTGGTCCGCATGAGAAATCAATCTCTAGGACAGTCTGCTCCTTCACTTACTGCTGGTTTGGTGAGTGAGTCTGGGAATACTCATAATGATTTTGTGCTATAAATAAAAAGCAATGTGATCTTGTGCTTTAGTTTTTACCTTGTTTTCCTTGCTCCTGCTCAGTGAATGCAGCAGTTTGATCCTGTGGGCCCTTTTTAGTATAGAGGGTGAATTAGGAAGAGAATATGATCATCCTGCTTTTGAGGAGAAAAAAAAAAAAAAAAAAAAAGGAAAAAAAAATGTTTATGTGAGGAATAATTTATTTTTTGGGACACTCCTCAGTGCTACTTAAGCTGCCTGATACCTGAAAGAAAATATCTCTGGAAGTCTAGGGAGATGTGAGCATGGGAACATGATCATTTAAACCAAATTTAATTGGGAAACAGCTTTCTGAATAGCTACCTCTGCCTGCTTCCCTAGAGAGCAGTTAGAGGGATGAAGCTGAAAGGGATAACTGTCCAAGGAATTGAAGAGCTGGAACTGACATCTCTTCTGTGTGGTTTCTGTCAAATCAAATGGTTTTGGTAAAGTGGATGTATTTTTGAAGAACGTTGCATCTGTTAAATTAACATTTTCTAAGAAGAGAGTATTCTGTATGGCGGGGACACTCAGATGGCTTTTGTCAAGACTGAATTGCAGACTGAAACGAACATACATTTTGTTTATAGATGTTCCTTATTACCTCTAAATATTTAATATCACTGAAGTGCAAGGAGGAGAAAAATATAAGAGTAGCAAGAGACAGTTATCTGTGAGCAGTTGTATATGCAACAGAAATTGTTGCTAAATAGTAGACTAAAAGCAAAGCTAACCCTTTTTGCCGAACTTCCATAGAGTTGCCTGTATAACAGGTTTTACTCAAATGAGGAAATTTTGGTGTGCACTCATTTATAGAACTTCAAGTAAATGAGTAAATTTATATTACATTGTAAGACTGTTTAGAAGCAATGACCCCTTAAGTAAAAGGGTATATGTTGGATATAGCCCTTATCTTGTTAGTCCTTAGAATTTTTGGGGGGGATCCTAGAGAGTTTGGGACCACCAGGCTATGAAAAGAAGCTTAAATCTTTAAAGTTCAAAGAGCCATGCGATTGTGTTACCACTAATTTTGATTTCACAATTAGTATTTGTAGACTTAGCATTTTGAGACATGCTGCTATACTGAAATTCTTCTGATTTGATTTAATTACATTGTGTCTTAGTTTGGTGCCTGTTCAGTGTTTGCCTTAAATTTCTGTTCTTAGCAGTGGTTATAATTTGACTGTATCAACAGAAAGGGAAAATGCTCACGTGAACTTGGCATGCAAGTATTTATCTGATGAGGATTAAAAAAAGTACTGTGTTAAAATACAGGCCTATTCCCTAGAGGCAGGCAAATGCCTTGAAGCTTCATAGCTTCAGTTAATGAAAATAACTGTGCTTTAAAACAAAGCATTAGTTCTCAGATATTTAATTTGGAATACTATTTTGTTGCTTAACATCTGTGTACAATTCAGCAAGCTGCAGATGTGTTTGTGTGTTACAATTTGGCATATTACTAACATGATGTATTTTCAGTTTGTCATGGCAGTGTTTGTGCTGTCTATCAAATGTTCTGATATGAAACGCAATGCCTATAACTTATTTTAAAATAATTTAAAATTCTCTGCTTTCTAACTAAAGCGGAAAAATTCAGCTATATATCCAGTATTTGTCCCTCTGTGATGGTGTTAGGTACTAAAGTATATGGTCACTTTCCTGTCTCTGTATACTCTGTGGTGGGCTGCATGTTAATTATATTTGCAGCTAATTAAGCTGAGAAATTAAGAAATCTTATGTAGAAGTGGGTTTCTAAAGCAATGACTAAAGAACCAGTCACAAGATGAACGCTTAATTGAGTGAGTCCTGGGATCTTGGAGCAAGTTACATGTTTGCAGCTGTTTTAATATGCTTGTGGTATTGAAAAAAGTTTCACAAATTAGAATAGCAAAAGGTCTCTTGCCAGTATAATTAATCTCCTTTGAAGAGTAGCTCTATTAAGAGATGAGTAGGTTCAGTAATGCAAAGTGTCATTTTAATATGCCAGCCTTGATTGCTAAAGCATTTCACTGTTTTATTATTTGTTACAATACAATGGACGGATAGCTAGAGAGAAGTGAGAGTCTGGTATGGGAAAGCCAGAATACTCAGAGCTATGTGCACTGTTTCTGCTCCCTCTTTTTGGCACGGTAGGTATCAGTGGATTTACCTTTGTTAAATTGCTTTGCTGGCATTAAGTAATGTGTTTTTTCACTTTCTAACCACTACTAATTCTACAGATTGTTTGCTGTTCTTAAATTTAGTTCTTCTGAATTTTGGAAGTGTTTGCAAAGCAAAAAAATAAACATAGCAAATCTGTAGAAATGAGTTTGCAGCTTCTGAAACAAGACTGATAGCTAGGCTGCTTATCAGCAACAACTCCAGAACTGGAAATACATCAAATTCTAACATGCTAACCTACATAAGCACAACGTATTGTTAGACAGAATCTTTCAGCTCATACGTGTTAGATAGTCTGGATTAATGTGTCTGCACAGCAGTTGCCACTAGATCCTTGACTTGAGAAAGAAGCCAGGGCAGACTGAATGCTGAGTGCTGTCATTGTGGAATGATAGACGTTGGTCTGATCTGTGTGCCTTCTAAATGTACGTGAGGATTTCAGAGGATGACCTTCAGTTGATCATCTAGTCTTAAGAAAGATGGCTTTGGTCATAATAGATTGGGTTTTGGTGGAGAGCATCCTTTTAAGTCCCTAAAATAGCCAAGGAAGTAATCAGACAAAAAAGACATAAAGCATTGTTGTGGGCATCTTGGTGTTTTCTGCTCTCAAGACCCAAATATAGTAAAAACTCGGGGCTCAGGGAGTGTGTATAAATGGTGTGTATAAGGAACAGAAGGATAATAATGTGGAAAATCTCTTATGACTTACTTTGGGGGTTTGTTTATCTGAAATCTTGACCTGCAGACATCCTGTTATACAGTTAGAACTTGGACTGTGTTTTGAAGGCAGCTGATGTGAATGATCAGGAATATGGACACATTCTCTTATGAAGAAAGGCCTGTAGAGCATCATGGTTTGTTAATTTCAGAAAAGGAGAAGAGCTTGTGAAAAGAAGGTTTTGATTGTTGTAGATTGTTGTAGACTGGAACTATGTTTCTTGCAAATACTTGTTTTGACAAAACTCAATGTGAATGAAATTGGTTGCCAGAAGCAATGCTGTAAGGTGTTAATATTCCAGGGCTGGATCATTTATGGGTAGGCAAGGGATGATTTTTTCCCGCTCATGTTTCTTGTTAAGGACAGGTTGCTCCCTGGAGCACTGCACTAATAGTGAATATGTATTTACATTTGTGGAGAGAGATGTGGGTTTTTTTGTGTGTGTCCCACCCCCTCACCCTACATAGAGATCATCTCAAGCACTGTCTCCAGTGTTTTGTAAAAGAAACGTCTGACAATGTGCTACCCATTAATTAGGACTACATCTTACAGGCATTGCTCACTGTCTGATGCCTGGAAAAGTTTGAGATGTTCCAGGAATAAGAAATCATGCATGTTCCTTCTGCCAACTGTGGTAATGGGAAAACATTTGAAAAAGCCTATTGGTGGAAGATTAGATACTTTTGTGAAAGAGATTTTGAACCTTTATTTTTGATTTTTTTTTTTTTTTAAATACTTACAAACTCCAGTTTTCTAAAGTGCTCCCAGTACTGAACTGAAACTTGCTGTACTCCTTGAACTAAAAAACTGAACATTGTTTTTGAAAATGACGTTGAGGGTTGTAGCTGCTTGGTTGCAGTTCTCTCTTCAGTGCCAACTTTCTTCTTTCTATGCTGTACCACATGGTACATGGTCAGAGCCGTTTCTTCATCTTGAGATGAAGTCTGCTGACTAAGCAGTTGGTGCTCTGTTAATCCTCCAATGCCAGACTTGCAAGATTTCCTTGTAGGGTCAGTTTCCTCTTCAGAGAGTAATTTCAAATGATTTACAGTTTTATATTTACTTTGTAAGATAATAGTAAAACCAAAATGAGGCAACTGTGTTTCTTTGCTGTTGTAGAGAGTGCCAGAAAGTTCACCTTTCCCTGGTCATCTTCTAGAAGAAGCAGTTAAAAAAGAAAACCTCTCAGATTTTGAATGATGATCTGGAGGATAGAGGGGCTCAAATGTTAAGACTTGAAATTACTAACATGCTGAAGAAATTCCTGTGTTGTATAACACCAAGCCAGTGATGCTGCTCATTCAGCCTGATTTATTCTGAAGGTTTAGTTCCCCAAAGCTGTACGGGTTGGACAATATTGAGTGGAATGGAGGAAATGGTCATCCTTGTCATGGTGGGTCCTTGGCTTTGCAAGGAAGTGTGTATTGAAAACCTGGTTACTGAGAGAGACTTCACACTGTGGCATGTTATGTTTGATGTCCAAGTTGGGGTATGCTTTTTAGATGTAGGAGAAAATATTTACTATTTATTTTCTACATTTTTACTCTTTTTTTTTTTAAATTTCATTTTTGATATATTAGGAATAGAATCAGTTGTACCTAATATATAAACTTCTCGTAATAGTGTATTTCTCCTGAGCAGGTTGCTCTTCATTACAACAGGACGTACTTCAGATCTGTATCATTCCTATCTACCAGGAAGAGTGGCTAGCTGGCAACAGATTTGGGCTTGTGGGTGAGACAATTTAGGTAATTCTCTTTTAAATTCATGTGAAGGCTAAATTCCATTGCTAGTTTTCAGGAAGGCTGCTGAGGAGCTGCGGTGCTGCCTGCCACCTGCCGGTGGGCCTCTGGCCACTGGCAGAAACTAGTCACTCCGAGATCCAACTGAGTTTTTGTTAAAACGTTTTTAGAGATCCTGGTAATGGTTAATGGTTTTACAGTACAAGCATGTTATTTCTGGGATCGTGTTCCACAGTAACAACTTGCTAATAACCTGGCCTTTTCTTTAGCTGAAGTATGAATTAGATTCATATTTTAATACTATACAGTGGTTTGCAACATTCATTTTCTGGTAACAGAGAGATGATGGTTGGGATAGTTTTGGATAAAATAAGATTATTTAAAAAAATACTCTTTGGAGCTAATTATATAAATCATTGTTTTCAATTATTGGTTCAGAGGCTGTGTTGCCTAATTGTGTTTTGGTCTATGGCCTGCTAGGTGGTGCTGGAGTACTGGAGGTCTCAGTATAGCGAACTGTGTTTTCAACACAAAATGACACCATTGCTACAGGGCCAACGTAAAGAAGAGCTAGAGGTGTTTTCTAGTAGAGTGTAATTCAAGGAGAACTTAATTCTGTGTTGATTGTCAGTTCAGTACAGAGATTAGTAATTCAAAAGGCCCGATGAAGTGCAGTGGAACTAGAAGTTCAAACTTCTCTATATTCTGCTTCAAAACTCCTCATAGTTATGAAAGAAAATTCTATTTCTGGGTCTCCTACTTAGCCCCTAGTGCTTTAATGGATTTACTGTTTATTATTTAGGATCTGTGCTTTATGCAGACATCTGCGTAGTGGTTGTTAATCTCAAAGTGATAAAGTCTTGGAAGGAATGGAGTTCATAGTGACTAGCAGGTATCTGACTAGCAAATTAAACATTAGTTTACAAAGCACAATAGCTGATCTTCCACTGCACTCTCCACCTTTTTGCTTGATATGTATGCTGGCAGTGAGGTAAGTACATAGAGCTTAGACTTCTACCACCTCACAAAAGAATTAGATGTTATCTCTGTTTTTTTATTAAAAATACAATACTAGTTGTGGGACAAATCATTAATGCCAGTTGTGCATACAGCTACCTACTGCTGATTTACTGGGTGCTTATTACAGAAGCAGACATTTGAATCTGATGAGAAAACTTCATTTACATTTGTGTGCCCTGAAACACACAGCTGCTCTTTTCTCAAAATATTTTGTCATAGATAACCTTCCTTTTAGTTTATATTTTAGGTGGTAACATGTTGACTATTTAAATGTTGCTGAGTGCAGATGAAAATAGTTTTGTCTAATGATAATAAAGTTATAACTGATGAAGACCATAAATTGTTTCAGGGAGTAGAGAACTTACAATACTTGACTGTACAAGTAGAGTTTCATATTTTTATGTTGTTAGAAAAGCAGAAGATAGCAGAAACTATGGTTATATGAATGAATGGATTTTATTACTGTATGAAGTAATGGAAACTGCATTTTAAAATAGCAGTTGTAATTATAACCTGAGATGGGTGGTAAGTGGGTTTCCAAATTAAGACCATGTGAAGTCTAAATTTATGCTTACTGATTTAAAATTTGTGTTTACTTACGCTGCAGAGTCTATGGGTGAACCTTTGAGAGTTTGGGTATGTCATCAGTTTTGGAAGATGTGGCTATAAGGAGATAGAAGAGGAATGTTGTTTGAAGAACTAAAGCAGTGTCCAAGCCTGTGTTTGTTTGAAGGGACTGGGTTTGAGGAAGAGGTAGGGAGCAAGATCTAGACACAAGGTTGTGTGTATTAGCATGAGCTGAATGACAAAACTTGAACGAACAAGGAATTTGGATGTGATAATGCAGAACAATAGAGAAAAAGGCCTTTGCGAAGAAAAGGATATTGTAAGCAAAAAGCAGAAGAACTTCTTTGAATGTATTTATTCTGAGCAAAATTCTGATCATTGAGCAGTGTTTAGAGTGCTTGCAGAGACCTATCTTTGTCACAGCTTTAAGGTATCTCTGGTAGGAAAACTAAAATGCATATGCTATAATTCTGTGTGTTTTCATGATGTGTTTGGGACACGTGCTTCACAATGGCATTCAAAACTGATAGTCCTGATAAGTTTTTCACTAGTAGACTTCTCTTTGAGTAATTAAAGTATATTTGTGTAAAGAACAGCAAATAATTGTGATAAATACAGCTTTAGTACAGAATTTAAGTAATAAGTGCTATATATTAAACACAGTCAGCATCTTTTTACTCACTTAAGTGAATTCCGTTTTGGAGTGGACTCATTGACTCAAAGGAGTTTCATACTTGAAAGAAAATTTGAACACCCTTCTGTGTAACCTGAGGCTCGTCATCATAGGAAATATAAATTCATAAAACTTGCCTTGTGATAATTGTTAGGCACTAGACTGTCAGTTTGAATGATTGCAGTTCTCATTATCTTCAGATGCTGCGTGTTATTTTTTTGTCTATGAATATGTTGAATTGATTTTTGGCACATGCAGTCAGTTCTTTTACTGACAGCAGCACTGTTGTAGGTATAAAGTGAGAAACTGATGTAGTATGCATGGAAAATTACTTGAGGAGCTGTGGAGAAGTTAAGATAAAATATAAATAATTATTCAGACTGTCTTGAACACATGTTGTCACGGAGTGAGGCTTTGTTCCAGGAGAGTGTTGTTCTCTGGTTCTTATTGACCTTTGTATAAAAACATACTGATGTAGAAAACAAAAATTCTGGATTTTAATTTAAAATAGTAAAAAATTGGCTGTTTTATTTTGGTGGGTTTTGGCAGGTATTTCCACAGAAAGGCAATGTTAAGATGTCTGCATTTAGTATTTTAACATGGCTGCACTCTCTGGTAACGCTTTTGGTAACTGTTTCCAAGCATATGATAATAGGAGTATCAGTTTTTGAACATGAAATAGTTTGTTTGCTTAAGTTTCAAACTACTTTGTTCTAGTAATGAAAACTGTTTTGAGCCTTAGGACATCTATAAAAATCCTCTGTAACTCTTCAACTAAGCAAAAGCTTTGGAGATTCTTTAGAAATTAGTAGCATAATCTTTCACGTTTGACTGCTGGTTTTTGTTTGGTATGTTTTCCTATATTGTATCTTTCTGTTTTTTCCAAGCCATGCAAGTGTGTCTTTCCAGCCATCCAGAGAGTTTCAGCTCCAAGCGAATGCGTATTTTACCATGTAGAGGAAAGTGGGAATGCAGTGGTTACGCACTTCACCTCTGAACAGCTGCAGCTCAGAATCTTTCCTAAGAATTAATCTAAAAATCCTTATTATCTTGAGATTACTAGAGAGGGAGAGGTGAAATCTTTTGGCAGAGATAAATGTAGCCTTGTAAGTGAAACTTACACAACAATCCTGATATCTGAACTTTGATAAACCAAGATACAGAGAGGTTAAGTCATTTGGTCATCAGGAGAACTGGGAGTAAAGTGTATCTCTCAGACCTTCTGTAAAGCTCAGTTTATTAATGCTTGAAAAGTGTTTGAAGCTCAAATGGACAGTGCTATGAAATAACTTATTCCTGCAGTCGCTGTATATATTGTGTCTTTGCCATTCTCTTATTTCTGATTCTGTTAAAGATATTTAAAGTCAGTTGTTCAAAAGCCAGGGAATACCTTGATCTCTTACCTGGCTTGACTATGTTGTTATTGCTAACCTGAGCATTTCTGCAGGAATTGTGATTTTTAAACTTTTCACTGGTAGGAACAGCAGAGTCCTTGTGCTATGAGAACATGAGGTATGAAGTCAGAATAACTATTACGCTAGCAAGCCTGCTTTAGAGTCACTATCTGTAGTTCTTCCCGTTGTGAACAGAGACTAGAATATATAATGTCTAAGTTTTTTTTTTTTTTTTTTTTTTTTTAAGGCTTTTTTTTATTATAGGAATAGATGAGGAGAATTCTTGTATTGTAGCATTTTGGATTGATCAGAATTCTTTTCACTGAAGGCAATTGTGGCCAACTAAGTATGTATAGTGCAAAATTTGCTGAGACAGTGCCTTATGTGTTCAAAACAAACCAGCTTACCTAAGCTGATTTATTAGTAAATAGTGTGGAACAACTGACTGAAGGTGCTTCTCGCTTTTGTTATGTATTGCAGTGACCAATTTCCACTAGAAAAAAAAAGAAAAAAAAAGTGTGTACATCACAAATATGAAATGCTGTCGTGTTGAGACTATAGTGTGAGTATGCAAAAATGTGTGTCAATGTGAACTTTAAGTTATTGGCAAGGGGGAAATGTTTATAATAGAGGATCGAAAGATGTGCAGGGTCATAAAAGGATGTGAAATGTAATTAACCTAAACTAACCTTTAAAATATTTTTTGAGCCTGGTAAATTAAATGGGCTGTTGATATAACTTAATGAGAGATTTTAATTTTATACCTTAAATAATATCCTATTAAAATTCTCAAGATTTTGCTTTGTGGTGGAATCCACTGAGACTTACATTTTCACAATGACCTCATGATTCAGTAACATTGTTAATATATTTGATGCATATTTGAGGGGTAAGGTCTAGGTTAATGGCAGCACTTGTTCTTTAAGTGCTTGAAGCCACAGAGCTCTAATTGAAGATATGAATGTTCAAACCTCATTATTTTAATGTGGTCATATGGTATAGTGACAGTAAAAGTAGTGATATGATGAACTCCTATGACAGGATTCATAATTTGTCTATGAAAACAAATTATTATGTGAAACTTGGAATTAAAATCCTCTGCTTTGGAGTTGAAATAAAACCTGAAACTTCAGGTCTAACATGGTTTCTGTATTCACTCAAAATTAGAAATCAGTATTTGCATCCCTTTAATATAGAGAATACTGCTCTGTGATTTGTTTATACATAGTTACACTGCATGCACTAAATTTGTCACACACACAAAAACTTCGTTAGATACTTTGTTACATATTTGTTTCAAATAGTTAAGTCTGCAGAGTTACTTTTAGCAAATTTGTGTCTTGAATCTTCTAAATATTGGTAATTGATCTCATCTAATGGATGAGCTGTTGCCACGGAAAATACATAGTGCGTGTGTCACAGTGTCAGGAATCCAGGGGTTGAAGACAAAGATCAGAATGTTCGTTACTGCTTGCATTTCATCAGTGCTGCTAACGTTGCTTGCCTGTTTGCAGCTTTGCACTCTGTGCTGTCTCTAGTGTGAGTTAGATCCCTTTTAAGATCCCTCCTGTTCTGATGTACCTAAGCTCTCCTTTCCCTTCTGTGCTCTCCCAGAAGTGTTTATTTCTTTCTGTGGCTTCCCTTACCCCCAGAAAATGGGGAAGAAACCTCCCCATGGTAAAAATTAGTTCATATTATTTGATGATAGCCAGAAAAGTTGTGAATTCAGACTGCTTTGTGCACGAGTAAATTTCTACTGTGACCTCCTTAATCCCACTCCAATGTAAATTCTTTGGGCTGCGGACCACTGGTCTGGGAATCTTACCGTGAAAGCTACAGAGTTGTGTCTTGTATTATGGTTTCACTGTTGCTCAAAATTTGCACGTCTCCTTCTTACCATACAGTTACTAGTTGTGGTACAACCTTTATTTCTGTAGTATCTCTTTGTTAAATGAACAGTGTTTTGAATCATGGGCTTTTGATTCACAAGCTCTTTGACTCTGTTCAAATAGACAGTATGCAATGTAAAATTAAGTTTGTGGGTATTATTAAATCTGTTGATAACTATTTGTTTGGACTATTGTTGTTTTGCCTTAAAATCCACTTATCAATTCATTTCAAAAGAAAGTAAAATATAAAGAGTTATGAATTTAAAACACGTGCATGCATTTCTTATCAAAGAAATCTTAATTCTTATTAGAACAAAATAGGCTAAGGAAATAAGTAGATAAATTTTGCAAGATAAACTGATGAGGCTTTTGAAAGAAAAGAGGAACAATTTGTAATATTGCATACATGCAGAACTATCTGAATTGAGAGGAAAAGTACCACACCAACATTGTCAATTCATATTGATCAGGCATCATCATCAATCCTGATTTAAATAGGCAGCTGTTTAAAGTGGTACAATGACATCTCTTTATTTTCTATATGATTACTTGCCTGCTGACGTTTATTTTCTCAATGTAATTTACATACTGTGTTTAAAATGTTGCTGACTAAGAAACAGCTGAATTACACCAGATGTAGAATGGAAAAAAAATCAGACCTTTTTGTGGCTGGCATGAACATCAGGTAACATCTACAAACAAAACACTTGATTTCACATACCAACTTAATTCCAAGAGAGCACTCTAATAAATTGAATGGAATGTTTCTTGCTCTCTCTTTTTTTTTTTTTTTTTTTTTTTTTTTTTTTTTAAGTTAAACGCTAAAGGTTATTTAGAAATCAGCTATATATAGATTAGATTTAAAAGAAAATGGCAGCAAATCTTTGTATAAATGAGAGGTGTTGAAAACCTTGGGGGGACTCTGTTACATGTGGATTATTGTCAGACAAATCTGTGATATCAGCTTCCCCAGGAAAGTGTCAGGAATAGATTAAAACCCATTTAACTGGAGGGGTGCTTGGCCATTAAACTTGGCTCCACAATGATGTGATAGATATCCTTTACTGTTCTAATTACTGAATTCCTCTATTTTTCCATAAGCAAAAGGTAAACTGCTGCTCTTCCCCTTGGCTTACTATAAGTTGCAATAATTTCAAGGGAAAGGTGTGGTGCCTAACTTCTTCAATAAAGTACATTAATGATGCATGCCCTTCCATCTGCTGCCTGATTTCTTTTTTGTCCCATTATTAACAAGGCTTTTATCATCAAGCTTTGCCTGCACTGTATGAAATCTCCATCTGAAAATAGCCATAGGGAACCATTAGTAATTGTTAGCGCTATTTTTCCTTGCACATCAGGAAACTTCTCCAGTAGTTTGGGAGGTTCAAAAGTAGGTAATCACAATTTCACATTCTGGAGCAAGCAGTGAAAGACTGGTTAAACTCCATTTTGTGTGGAGTAAAATGGCTAAAGTGGATTTAAGTCCATTTCACCTAAGCTACATAACTGAGCTTATTGTTTTTGTTAAAAGCTTTTGTTCTGTGTTGAATCCCTCAGTTCAGAGTAGTGGACAGTGTATAATAATGTTCACTACCCGTAAGGATAATTATTACATTTTCTACTACATGTTTTACAGCGAATTACTTTAATCCCATAAAATGCTCAATTCAGACATGGCTATGCTGAGGACTGGATGTCTCATTTACATGTAGTTCTGTGTCCCAGTATTGTATCCTCAGAGTAGATGGGAAAGGTTAAAGAGGTTGGGGTTGTGGCTGGGTGGTGCTGCATGTTTAAAGACCCTCCTCCCTGCTCCCATTTGAAACAGGCCAAGTGTCAGTGAGTAGCCCAGACCACCTAAGCGCTGAAACTTGGATCTAATTAAGAAGTAGTAATCTGGGGCCTCTGTTGCCCTCTGTATGACAAGGGTAGGTGATGCTGAGTGCAGTGTGCTGAGGAAGATTGGACACCGCAGAATCAAATGTTACTGGGAGACTTCAGTTACTCATGTGTAGACTGGACGGACACCTGCCACACCGGGACTTGAGGAGAGTAAACTTTACATGTTCAGTGACTCTTTCATTAAGTCAGATCAAGCTCTAGCAAAGAGCCCATGGGAGGAGAGGTAACATTGCTTTTATCCTTAGCAGTGCTCAATTCTGGTTCGAAATGTAAGTCAAAAAGCCACCCTAAAGGCTGAAGCTGAATATATGTACGCAGAGCTAAAAATAGTCAGAAACCTGTTAAAATTGCTCTCAGTTTCAAAAAGATGAACTGATTTAGAAAGAGGAAGCTTGTTGAAGAGCAAGAAACATCAGCTAAGAGACCTGCATTCTTAAAGTCTCCATGAAACTGAGTTAAGAACCTCTTCTTCAAGGCAGAGAAATGCAGTGTTCCCCCCCTTGAGTAAGAATTAAGAATGGTTCAAAGGAAAGCGGAGTAGTTAAAAACAGAATAGGAGAGGTTGTTAATTCAGTGAGTAAAAGGAGATAATTACACATCTTTAAAATAATTGAAGAATGAAATGTGTGAATTACTATTTGTCCTGAATAGCCAATTGCTTAAAATAGTTTCAGTAGTTGAGGACTGGAAACTGGCAAATGTGGTACCAATATTTTAAAAAAGCATTCCAGGAGAGATCTGTGGAGTTACAGAACTGCAGATGTTCGCTTCATGCTATAGTTGCCTGAACCCTAATTCCTGTGAGTGTAATTTACCATTTGGTTGCATTAACACAATATTTGAATAGAGAAGCATTACCAAGTCATTCAGATAACCCTGACAGTGCTGACCTCACTGTTTATACTTTGCTATTACAGTACGTTTGTCATCAGTGGTTTTATATTTATTTCTAGGTCATCAATTAAAATGCTGAATAATGTTATATGCATGACTGTTCTGTTGACACAGAATGGTCATATTCAATAGCAATTCTTAATCTGACAGCTACTTTTAAAAATTCAATTGACTGGCAGGTTCTTAACCCAGAAAGTTTTGCTGTTTCCTAAAGATTAATTTTTTAGAAATGTAGTTTGCAGGCAAGTTAAAAGCTCTGAACCATTCTGTCTGGTGCCTACATGTTTACTTTGAGTAGAGCCAGTAATTTAAATACCCCGACTCCCACCTCCCCCATCCAAAAACACATAAGAACTCTCCTCAGAAATTGCAGTGATTTATTTGCAACCTTAATTTTCCATAAAAATCTCAACAACTGATGTTACTTCTACTTTTTCTTTAATTGGAAAACCTGATACAGGATTAAAATAATTATTTTGCCTGGGATTGTCATCATCCTATCTGCTCTGGAACCTCTTGGATAATCTGTTTACTCCTTGGCTCTTGTTTGGCTGGGTAGGAATGGGCTTTTTTGGACTTTTCCTCTGCTTCCTGTTGCAAAAGACGGTTTGAAGATGGTACGGAGAAGGAGAGGGGGCTGCTAGTGTGGGAAATTCAGGAGCACAGGACAGAGAGCAAACTGCTACAATAAACTGATAATGCTGATGTCTGATAACTTTGAGGTATATTTAGAATAGTGCTGCTGCTGTCGTGCTTGTGTTTTGCCCATTGCAGCTCATGCTTTCATTTAGTTGCTTTCTACTTCAGTGGCTTCAGAAGGAAACCTCAGGAGACAGATGTTAATTCAGCTTCATTACCTATTCTGGAAAGACCTTCTCCTTCCCTTGAATTCTACCTTGGCTGTACAGGTTTGTGTTCTTCTGTGAGATCATTCTGTCAATATAGGCTTGTTTACTTCACGACTTTGGCAATTTTGGAAGGTTCCTTTCAATATTAAGCCATCCACCTTTTGCGTTAGCAGATTATTTTTCAGCTGGAACTGTGGATTGCTACTGGTGATTGCCAGTGATTGTTTCTTCTGTGAAGACCTAATGTTTCGGTAGAATTGAATTCTCTGTTTTCTAATGTAGTTTCCTTCATTAGTTAGTTTCTTTTTCTGGATCCTGTCAGACTTGGTATGATACTAGTCTTCAGAGAAGCTTCTTTTGTTGATGCATTTAGAAAAGGCTCTACTTCTTTCATGGAAAGAATTTTCTCTAGGGATGCTGCCAAGACTCAGAAGACCAAGAAAGCTTATGGCTTTGTATTTGAGTGTAATCAAACTGGCACTCATTGTCATTTTGTTGCTTTAGAGCTGGAACAGATCTGTAGATAAATATGTATTTTTGGCATTGACTTTAACCAAAATTGAAAGTAATGGTGTAAATGATCATGAGTGCCAGAAACAGTGAGCAGTGGTAGGGAATCAAAGTTTCTGCAATTGTTCCTTTCCTGGTAATTTTCAAGCCACTGGCCATTTTCATCCAGGCTTGAAAAGAAGAAGAAATGTCAAAAATAATTATAATTGCAATTTCATAAGAATTGGAACCAAGTAGGAGACATTCACTCAGAGAGAGACAGTTCATTGTTTATTGTGGCTTGGCAGCACTGGCAGACACTCAAATATGACAGCTCTCGATTAGCTGGGGGAGGTGCTGTCTCCAGTTGGGTGGAGGTAAAATAGGAGAGCTGGTGTTACCTCTGCAAGGACTGTGGGATGGAGCAAGATGACAAAGAGAAAAACTCGAGTTTGTAGGAAACTGGGTGTTTAATTCTCTTGCTTGAGAATCATCTTCTTCATATTGCAGTACCAAAAGAATTTGACATCCTTCTGTTTCCAAGAACACTTATGTTGGTGACCTAACTCTGGGCATGGTTGGAAGGACAGCTTTTGAAAGGCTTTTTCTAATGCTTCCCTGTTGTCAGTTTGGCATATTACTTTTACTGTGGAAGGAATGGCTACTCCAGCAAACTGAAGATCTTTCCATGTGCTGCCTTTGCAGCGTTCTGTGGCTGTCCCAAGCTGAGACTGCACTCAAGGGTTAGCACAAGGAAGTGATGAGTGTCTGTCTTGGACTGTAAATCTGACCTTTCAGAAACAGGGGGAGGGAACCGTCACATTTTGGTTGTGCATGTTGGAGCAGATCATACTTGTGGCATCATCTGCAGTTTATTTCTTTGCTTTTCACTAGTAAAGACATTAAAAAAATTAGTATTCTACAAGCTTGAAAGACAGACTATTATCTAATTGGCTTTTGGTTAGGAGGATACTGATTTCTAGGTCAATGTAAAACAAATGAGCATTTAAATTGAAGAGGAGCAGCTGTTCCAAAGCCCCTTTCCACAGTGCCTGGTTTTGTTAAGGATAATTATGTCTAATTTTAAATTATGATAGCTTTGAGTATTGAGCTTTGCCTTGTTATATCGACTAGCTCATTCTCCTTCATCAGTAAGAATGTTCCATCGTGGAGCTAGGTTTCTGATTGGATTTATATTTCTGGGCCTTTTGAATTATGAAGAAAAATACAGCTCTAAAGATGGGGTTTTCAACACTTTCATGACAATGTTACCATAATCCCATTTTATTTTTTGAGGTCTCAAAACACAATGTTGGCTGATTCCTGTGGAAAGATACTACTGGGAAAATACATACTTATGTAAATGTGTAAGATTTTTGTTTACATTTTTGGCTTGAAAATGGAAGCATTAGACTCCAGTGCTGAAAATTCCGAGAAAGCTTTTGTCAGATCTTGGAAGGAAACATGCTGAAGATGTCCTGTGGATTACATACTGCTTGTTTCAATTAACACATTGATATTCTCTGTCAGTTCTTGAGACAAAAGTCCAGGTGACAATTCAAATGATGCATGAAAATAATATTTCAGTTTTTTCTGGTAAGCTTAGATTTTTTTTTTTTTTTTTTAAACAAAGAATAAAAGATTTCAACTGCTAAGATCAGTGTTATATTAGTAATTCAGTAGGATGTCTGAACACTTTAAAGAACATATATTGCAAATTGTTGCTGCAATGAAGCATGTTTGTTTTTATGAAATGTTTGTTGCTGCACATGGCAGTATTGTAGGGTCATGCCTAAGAATTGTGTGGTTAAATTTGTATTGTGTTTGCGTGGCAGGGTTATGGTACCGGGGGGGCTACAGGGGCGGCTTCTGTGAGGAGCTGCTGGAAGCTTCCCCCATGTCTGATGGAGCCAACACCAGCCGGCTCCGAGACAGACCCGCTGCTGGCCAAGGCCGAGCCCATCAGCGATGGCGGTAGCGCCTCTGGGGTGATGTATTAAAGAAGGGGGAGAAGTTGCTGCATGACAGCAACTGCAGCTGGAGAGAGGAGTGAGAATGTGAGAGCAACAGCTCTGCAGACAGCAAGGTCAGTGAAGGAGGAGGGTGAGATTCCCCTGCAGCCCGTGGTGAAGCCCATGGTGGGGCAGGCTGTGCCCGGCAGCCCGGGGAGGTCCGTGGTGGAGCAGATCTCCACCGGCAGCCCAGGGAGGACCCCACCCCAGAGCGTGGATGCTCAAAGGAGGCTGTGACCCCGTGGGAAGCCTGTGCAGGACCTGTGGGCCCACGGAGAGAGGAGCCCACGCGGGAGCAGGTTTGCTGGCAGGACTTGTGACCCCGTGGGGGACCCTTGCTGGAGCAGTCTGTTCCTGGAGGACTGCACCCCGTGGGAGGGATCCACACCCGAGCAATTTGTGAAGAACTGCAGCCTCTGAGAAGGACCCACATTGGAGAAGTTTGTGGAGGACTGTCTCCTGTGGGAGGGACCCCATGCTGGAGCAGGGTAAGAGTGCTGCTGAGGCAGGAGGAGGTAGAGAACTCAGGAGTAAAGTTAAGCCTGGGAATAAAGGATAGGTAGGGGGAAGGTGTCTTAAGGTTTAGGTTTTATTTCTTGTTATGCTACCCTTATTTGATTGGTAATAAATTAAACTAATTTCCCCAAGTTGAGTCTGTTTTGCCCGTGACAGTAATTGGTGAGTTATCTCAACCCATGAGCCTTTTATTATATTTTCTCTCCCCTGTCCACCTGAGGAGGAGTGATAGAGTGACTTTGGTGGGCACCTGGCATCCAGCCAGGGTCAACCACCACAGAATTGAATTTGAAGTAAAATGAACTATAACTGTCAAGAAATGTAAAATATATATCTTTTTTTGCATTTTAATTTGAAATGCAATGATTTTTTTTTTTTACCGGCTAGTTTTATGGAAAAAGGTTGTCTTCACATACCTTTTAAAGTAATGAATGTCATGCTTTTTCTCTGAGAAATACTCTTTGAGTCTCATAAATCAACATCGCTTACTGCCTTTTGTTTTTTCTCCACTGACTAAATGTAATAGGTTCTGTTAAACAAAACCAAAAAAGTTTGAGAGATTGCCAAGTTGTTATTATGCATCTGCTTTTTTTTTTTTTTTTTTAGGAAAAATAGCTTTCAAATGAAAAAAAACAAAACCAGGAGAACTCCTAAAAATGGGAGGTGTGACACAGATTCTGGGGAAGAGGAAGAATTGAAAATATTTGTCATTGCACCGTGAATCTTTGACATCCTGAATGAATTTATTCTTTTGTCTGTCTTTCAGTATTTGTTCTAGTTTTGTGGATAAATGTGGGGAAAAGGGATATCTATAAAAAATGAACAGCTTTTAACTTGTCTAGAATTTTAAGGGGGTGACAAAATTGTGAGAAATGAATAGCAAAACTTCTTCTGAGACCAGAAGAGAAAGAATAAAAATGTCAGAATACATCAGCAAAAAAGTGCTGTGAGACATCTCCCTAGATATCAGCGTAAGCTTAATCTGGTATAGACAAGGAGTTCAGGGGAGAGTAAAATCCTCTAACTCCAAAGGTTTTGGCTTATTTTCAAGTGTTTATTTCAAAGGCAGTGTCTTAATATATATCATGTTGGTCGGAAGCAGGCACAATGGTAGAATCTTTGGAGACTTGTCCAAGCACTTTAATGTCAGCTGGAAACCAAGGTAAAATTCAAGGTACATTGAAATGAATTGCATGTGGATTAAGTTGGAAAAATATATTCAGTGAAGTAGACTGTGTTCTGAGCAGAATAATTAAAGAAAAATCAGTTGTTAAGTTTCATGGCTTTTTTTCCTAATAAGTATGTTTGACAGTCTAATTAATTATTTGTAAATGTTATGCTAATGTAATAAAGAGGCTCCTTGTTTTGTGGAGCATCAAGTGCTTGTTCTGAAGAATTGAATGTCTGAAATGACAAATATTCTATAGATATAAGTGAGAGGAAAATACAGCAAAAGCTTGGTATAGTCTCATACCTCTGCAGTTTCTTGTCCTTAGAACTCTTTAACTCTGTAAAGGAAGTGCTATCTCCATGTAAAAATTGTCTAGCTTGTACTTCAAATGTAAATGTGGCCTTAGTGATGAAGTAAGAAGCAGAAAAGTTCGGGAAGAGTTTACAGAGAAGGCAAATATGCATATGTGAACCCCTGCTGCTGTGGTGAGGCTGCAGGAAGAATGCTGCTAGCCAGGAGTGTGGAAGAACTGAAGAGGATAGTGGAGGAAATCTTCTGTATGGTAAAATTTTGGGGGTATTTCTCAGTGTGTGCTTGCATGAGATATGAGATCTGTCTGTAATTTGTAGCTTTTATAGAACCACTTTCTATGGCAAAACAGCTCCTAGGCTGAGTTCATCATTTGTTTCCTGTGGGATTCTTGAATCTACAGGTTTTGTTTCGATGAACTTTTCAGTAATTAACAATACCTTTCATTAGGGGAACATGCAAGAGTTGGTACTGGATCCTTGAACTTTGGTTCTGTTGCCATTCTGATTAGAGTTATTCACTGCTGATGTTTAAGTCTGAATGTCTCCAAAGCATGAGGATTGTCTTATAATAAAGTAAGAGAATCCTGATTTTGGTAATGTCATCTAAATGTTTACTAAACAGAAATCATGTTTCTTCAGGACTAAAAAGGCTTCTCTGTTATCAAAAAAAGTGTTTCTTTTAAAAATGGTATTGTATTTGGAATGTAGCATCAGAGAAGCTAGTTTCCATTCTGTTCTAATGCCAGTTTAACTACAGAACAGGAAAGGTCACATAGTGAATTCAACATCATCTGTAAATATTAAAGTTTAATTGAAGATTCCTTTCCAAAGATGTTAGCTTTTGAAGGGGCTTGAGCCAAGGAGCTTGCTTCTGCCTGGAAGCTGGTGTCTCTTCTGAATATACGTTCTATGGTACAGTATGAAACCTGTAGGTCTGTAGATGAATGAACTTTTTCCTCCACCCTTGTCGACAGCAAATTTACATTTCTATGGAAGATTAGTGGGTGTGCCGCCTTTCATAATGTATCGAATGTGGGGGATGGGGCAATCTTGCCCAGGAAACTAGAAACAGAAAATGCGTTGTGAAAGCCTGTTTATTGTGTAAACCTCGAGGATTTTAGATGTATTTTCAGCATTTCTTCTCCCTGGAGCCAAGCCTCATAAGCGGAGTTGTTTGTTGTTCCGAATGTGTTCCTGTTATGGTTCATTGTTAATGCACAGCTTTGCTCCAAAGGTTTATCAAACTGAATCTTGTAAATAGGCAGGAAATCCAGAAGAAATTCAGACAAGCTGTCAGGCGAGTTTCCTTAGGTTGACTGCCAAGTATATATATTTTTTTAAATTTTTTAAAAACAAATTACCCATCAACCTTTCTTGTTTCAGTAGTCTGTCAGTTTATCTCAAAGGGACACATTTTAAAATCTCCAGATAAACATAGCTGGATCAAAATAAATATTCCCCCCTCCCCCTCCCCAACACTTAAGTTTCAGATTGACAGTGAAACATTTGGCTCATTTTGGTTGCACAGACAAATGTTACCAAAGATTTAAAAAAATTCCACTGAAATTGTCAGCTGATAATCTTTGGGAGAGTGATCTTTTTTTCCAGCAGACAATATGTTATATAAGGAAATGTTATATCTTTAAGGTTTGCCACAGCTTGATGTTCTGTTGCTTTTGGTTTTGACTAAATAGAATAAGAAATAAAATTAATTTTGAATCATGAAAAATGTAAATTTTAAATTTCAGTATTTTGGATCGAGGAATTGTTCCAAAAAGTTCTTTCATAGTAAAAATATGCAATAAAAAGCATTACATCTTGTTGCAGACAATGGGTCTTCACCACTAGATTATCCTATCGTGTAGTGTTGATGTCCTTCATACCACATCTCCCGTGATGGGGTCCCAGTTGTGCTGAGATGCTTTCTGATGTTTCTGTAGTCAATACTAAATATCACTAGTTGCTACTATTTTCTAAGTTGAAGATGTAAGTGGACTTAGACCTATGGTGTTATGAGTTTAAGGTGTGCAGCTATTGGTTTCGCTTAAGCTATACTAGAGAGTACACACATATATGATCCACAATGTAATGATCTGATTGCTAAGATAACCTCTACTGGTTTTGCTTTTACGGTAATGGTAGATTTCCATTCTGATGCAATAGTATAGACTACAAAGATGGCAGGATGCAGTGCCAAAAACCTGAAAGGACTAGGAATTCATAGCAAGATGAATCGCTCCCTTCTTCATATTTTAGTTAATTCTTAATAAACTGGATGAAACTTCTTCCATGAGTGTTGAGTAATTCTTGAATTATGCCTCAAGTTTCAATTACAATTTAGGATATGTAGAAGGTGCTTTATATTCAGCATAAATACTACAACAAGCAAACTGAACACAGCTCAAAGATGAGCCATGTGATTCTACGCAGATACTTCTCTGTGCAGATGTATATGCGCTCTCTAATATAGTAGATACAGACTCCTTTCTTATTTATCCCCCTTTGCAGTTTCTTTGGTGATGAGAAAATGTGAGTAATAGGATAATAGCTTATTCACAATTTCTCAATTATTTTTTTGTAAGATGTATTGTACATAGGAACAGTGATACTACTTCATAGCGACTTGCTGTGGTCATCAGTTTCTTAACTGTGAAATTGGTAGGCCTTTGGTCATCTTCCACTGATGCTATTTGAAAACGTGTAGGCTACAGAATAACTGAAAGAATTGTTGCTTTGATTATATTGAAGTTAACGGGTGGAAAACTCCAGTCATCTTCAGACAGTTATTAGAACTGTTAAAACCTCTCAGATTTTTCTTCTACAAGACAGGAGTAATAGATTTTGGTAGCAGGCAGTGGAAGGAGGTCTGAATCAGCATGCATGAGAAGAGATTTCTTCTTATCAACAGAAATGAAATGCTGACCAAAATCTAACAGCAAACCCCTGTTAGATGGTTTGCTCTGAGAGGTAGGGTAGGGTTGGTTGCTGTCTCGTATGTAAGGAGTAAAATTCCAGGTCCTCTTAATTCTTGAATGTCTTGTCATACTTGTCACTTCCTGTGATAACTAAAGGAGATTGAGTTCCTGAAGTCTTTTAGCTAATCTTTTTCTACACTGAAAACATTTGTTTTGGAGCTTTCCATTTTATCAATACTCATCTTGAAATACAGGTAACAGACATGGTTTTCCACAGTGATCTCACCAACATCATATACAGAGACAATACCACTCATTTATGACATGTAAGTTCTTTTGGTCTGTTCAGGGCTTACATGAGCTGTCATAACTATCACACTATTTTTAGAATTATTTTTCAGTTTATAATTTCACTGTTACACCTAGTTTCTTGTGGAGTTGATGCCTTTTAGGATGTAAGACACTGTTGTCTTCAGCAAGCACTATCTTTGTATTTTCTACCTAAATAAAAATGTAGAGTGATTATACTGGGTGAGCCCATTATCTTATCTCTGACAGCAGTTGATAGCAGGTGTCTTAAGTCAGAGTCTCTTCCCAGAACACTTGCAGCTGTTTGTGACTCTGGGTTGTCTTCAGTGTTTTCCTCTTTTAAGAGTTCTTGGCATATTCTTCAGTGAATTTGCCCAGAGGCTTTTAGCCATGCTTGTGATTTTTTTCAGCTTTTTACAGCAAGAAATAGCCCAATGTGACTATTGTGTAAAGCAGTACCTCCTTTTGTTTCTTTGGAAATTGCTCATAGCCTCACTTAATTCATTCCAGTATTGGCAAGCTGATAAACTGTCCTTCCCTACTTACCAGACTGACCATTGCAGGAACATCTTACTGGAAGTTCACGGCTCTTTCCATTTCTCGATGTCTTCAAGTCAAGATTGAATAGCTTTTTCAGAGAGAGTGCTGGAGCCAACAGGAATTGGTTGGATTACGTCCAAATGATTCCAATACCACACTACCCTTTCTCTTTTCTTGTTGCTGCAGAGCAAAGCAAAATGTATCCTGGATTTTTTAATTTGATTGAGAAAGGAAGAATTGAGTTAGGAGCTTGCTAATGTTATTGGTGAACAAACTCTGAATTTCCTCTTTTTATCTCCCTATTTTTTTTTTTTTTTAGTGAAGCTGAGTGCTAGGGTAGATACTGTAATTCTTAAAGGTCAAATATTACATGACCTGCTTATTTTAAACTTCTGATAAACAGATATTTTATTAGACCCTTTCTAAATGATGCTTGCAGCTGAAAACTGAGAAATTTGTTTTATGTTTAACTTTTTATATAATTGATAAAATATTTTGTGTACTTACGTTTCTTTAATAACTTTCAGTAGTATATCTCTTAGTGAAAATCTCTCATACAAATACCTTCTTATCTTTCATTGGAGACTTACCTGCAGACCTTCTAGGGTGTTAAAATGAATGTCTAAGGATGGCGTAATCTCTTGATGAAATGACAGATAAAATTCTAAAGGCAGTATTTTGTAAGAAAAATTTTCCATGTTAGAGAGTTGCTTTTAAATTCTATTTGTCCTTTGCTTGGTTCAGTTTGGTACTAAGTATTTTCTTTTACCCTCTTTAATTCTTGCTTTTCTGTGGTAGATTTTGCTGAAGGTGGAAAAAGGAGAGGAGGTGAGTGTTAACAGTTAAATAGGAGGGAAGTAAAGATGGTCACCACATTGGGGTTGCTTTTGGTGGTGGTTTTTGATCTGACATTTAAATAAGAATTGTTTGCTCTGAAGAAGGGAAGGGGAGAGGGAAGCTAGAGGAAAAACCATGCCTGCTTTTCTGCAGCAGCCCTGATTGGCTTCCCTACCCCAGAAACTGGGTAAGTGTGGCAGGCAGCCAATTTGAAAGCATTCGCCCCAAGAAAGCTTGAAATTTGGACGAGAACAGATGATTCTCATGGTATTTTGAGACTCGTGCCAGCCTCAATCAATTACAAGTCACTTGTGAAGACATTCTGAGAACTGGCAATGTCTGAATATTAAGGTAAATAATCCAGGAAAGATTAGATGTATATGGGCTAATGAGAATGTTTTCAGGTGTGTTATAGAAATAAGTGGAGTTATATAATATTGTTATCAGGCTTAAACCTTTTCATTTAGTAGCTGATTTAGGAGGAAAATACAACGTGAATGATATTGTTTAATTGTTAAGATTCCTTGATTCTTCTCACAATACATGTTTCTTAATGCTAGTGGCTTTAGTCAGAAGAGGTAAGACCAGTGATCCATTTAGTGCATGGTCTAATATAAACATTCCTAAAACCTATTATAGACTAAAATAAACTGCAAAATGTATGCAATATATCTGAGTATGCATGCCAGAATGTTTTATTTCTGTGAAATTTTTTTTTTAAGTAAAAATAGAATTTGTTTGACAGTAATGCCTGATAAGTGAAATTACAGTATTTGGTATATTTTTCCGAAGAAGCTTATTTGATGGCAAAATGCAGGAACTGAAATCCATCATAAATATTATCACAGTGAAGAAATATGATCATCTTATGTTTCAGTCTGCTTTTAAACAGAGCTTTATCTGCATTTTTTTGTTGTTGTTCTCCCTGGTGACAGATTCTTAAGTTCTCATGCAGAGTTTTGTGCATGGCTTGGCTTGATGTTTCTCAGTTACATTTGCAAAAGGAGATACTGTTCCTTTAAAATCAAGTGCCTCATTGAGTTGTTTTTACTATTGCACTGCTTTTTTATATGGTACAGTATACTCCATGCAAATGAGCTGCCTGCTCTGCCTCTGGGTGGCTGCTTGCCCTGGTGGGGAGCTCACAAAGACTCTGCAGACCTAATTCAGCATTCAGTTGTTTAAAACGGCAGATGGAAGGAGGTATCGGCAAGATGAGGATTTATTAGCTACTCACAATAAAAGACCACACTCGCTCCGCAGAGGATCAGAAAAAGCCTGGTGAATGGGATTGAGTTGTATCTGCTTTCAGCTGACTTTACAATGATGTGTTTAGCTCATGTGATTCGGTCACTTAGCATGAAGATCAGCTAAAGATTTTCATGTAAATATATATTCCTTTAAGCGCCATCAACCTGCGTGCTTGTATTGAGACTTCTTTTGGTTTGCAGCTGTCATAACTGTGGGAACAGGAACACTTCATCGAGCTGTGGTAGGCAGCCTACGGTCTGGGCTCTCGGTGGTGTTTCATTTGCACACTTCAGGATGTCTGGCTGAAATCCCCTCATAAACACAGCTCTTGATGAAGTTTGATTTCTTTTATGTATCTTGTGAAATCCTTCAGAAGCTGAAGTGAGGTACTTTTAAAATACAGTATTTATATTCAGAAGTTATAAATAGGCTCTTCCTAAGCTTTTATCAGGAGATGAAATCTGTTGCTTTAGCTTTCTGCTAAAAAAATTGAAGGTCGTTGCGGCAGTAGGTTGTTCATTACATTTGCAATATTTCCTTTTATCCTTTCTCATATAGAAGGGGCATGTGTAGGAGAAAGGCTCCTTGACATGCTCAGTAATTTAAATAATACTGGGATGAACATACCTAGATTTTTATTTTTAATGAAATGGTGTTTGGTATAGCTAGAATCATTATTGTTTATTTTTCAACACAGGCTGTATGTTCATATTTTAAAATGGGATTGGGTTAATTTACATAAAGGGGCAAAGCCTTTTTTGACCTTGCTGGAACTGTCTGTGTGAAGGTAGCTGGAAAACAGAAACTGCAGGATAGACTGAAAAAGCCTCAGCTGAACTGTGCTTTTTATTTTTTTTTTTTTGCCTTTTTGCCATGGATGACGATGAGGGAAGGGCTTCTTAAGCCAGCTCTGTCAGTGATGAATAGATGAATGAATTTTTAAATGTTCAGAACTTGCAACATGTGTTCAAGACCCTTCAGCACGTAAGAGTCGCAAGATCTCAGCAGTGACCTAAAGAATGTGCTGTGCCTGCTGCATATGATGAGACAAGCATACCTCAGAGATAGCAGAAACAAAAGAATGTACGACAGTATCTGAAGAATCTGACATTGGCTTTGTTGTACAGAGGAGTAAAGGAATTTTTCAAAATTTGGAAAATTAAAATTTCTATTTTTTCATAGTGAGGTGTTTCCATATTTTAAATCGTACTGTATCCTGTGTCCACAATCCACAGAATTGATTTTTTTAGTTAAGTGTGACTCTGTGTTTTTTAAAGGAAATGTGACCTGGATTTTGTGAGCTTATTATAAACAGTAAATGAAGGCAGCTGTTGTAGTTTACTGATCCCATATAACAGCTCAAGTAAATTCAAATAAAACAAAAATATGTGTGTGTGTGTGTGGGATCTGAATTAAATTCCACTTTTTGGCCTTACATGGACTTGTGGATTATTATATGTTTCTAGACAGTTGTGTATATGAGGGGAATGAGACATCCAACCTTGAAAAGATTTAGGAAAGTCAAACAGATTTTTTCCAGTATGACCTGCTAAATCTGCCACAAAAGAGGCAGGCAAAATTACGTACAGATAGTCAGAGACCGTGGCTGCAGTTCTTCATGACAGGCAAGTGAAAGACCATGTCCTATTTTTAGCAAGTGGACGGAGGGGGGTTGGGAGGGGGAGAAAAGTTTGAAAATAATGGACTTCTTTAACAGTTAGAGAGCAAAGCTAGCCAGACGCAAACGAGCTTTAGCAGGAATTTGTGATCAGCAGAGTTGAAATATGGATGATTCAAGTATTCTTCGAAGAAGAGGTCTGCAGGTAAGTGTAACTTCAGTCTACTTTTTTTTTTTTTTTTCTCTCCTGCTTTAAATGTCAACAGTCTCATAAAAATGCTGACAATCTTTTAAAGTAAATTCGGATGGCAGAGTATGTAACAGTGGTGCTAGAATTTGAGTTTTTCAGTTTTCACTTAGTGTATATTTTATTAATTAGAAGTAGGATTTTTGTATAAAGTGGTAAAATACAGTTTAACTTCTTGGTTTATATCCAGTAGTCTTGTGAATATTCTTATGGAAAGAAGTGAAGTCTAAACTATGAGTCCTACATTATTTTTCAAACTTCGCTTTTACAGGTACTTATGGAAATCTGTTGAGTGGCTTTTCAGACTTGCCTTAGAGTAGCCATTTTAGTTGAGCATTCTTTAGAAATGAAATGTCAGAGTGAATATTCTCATTTATTTTAGAGCTATGCTTCTTTACTAGTTCAAATGCACAGTAATCCAAAAGCAGACTGCAATTCTACAATGCAAGCTATTTATATTTTATTTTCAACAACTATCATTAGGTTGAAATAAATACTCCTGCAATTTGTTTTGAACTTTAACATACTGATGAGGTTTTATTTAATAGTGGTGCTATGGAAGTTTTATTCAATTGCAATGGTATGACAAATACGGTAATCTGTGTTAATGTCAGTGGTGTATGATGACTGAACTGATGATTTGTATGGAGTAAAACAGCTGGAAGTGACTGATCTTCAAAATATTGTGTGAGCTGGGCATGGAATAGAAATTTGCTTGAAAGACCTGGATTCCTTTTTTCGCATTGTAGTAGGATATAACCTATTACATACTTGCTAGCATAAGTAATTGTTTATAGACCATGAACCTTGCCTATTAAACAATAGAACAGGCATGGTTAATTTAACTTCCTTTGAGGAAAATAAATTTACCATTTTCCCATAATAATGTTTGTACCTTACTGATGCTTTAAGGCAATTACAGAATTTTTGTTGCATTATCTGAATGCTTTATGTCTCACCTTTTTATATTTTGTGTATATTTTGATTTTCTTTGTGCAAGTTTATTAATATTACTGAAATAGCTTGACACAGAATGCTACATATAACATGGTGACAGTGTGTTATGGTAGTGCATTTGCTCATCATAAAATTAGCTGAAATTAATTTTTGTATACCGGAGTATATAGGAATAAGGAAGATTGTTTTTGGATAAACTGGTATTTATTTCCAATGTATTTAACTAGTTGGAACTTCATAACCAAGCAAATTGTTTCTGACTACAGATAATCGAAGTTTTCCAAGCCCTGTATGCTGATTGTTTAGAGCTTTCCTGAGGCTAGGATTTCTTTGGGATGTTGTATCCGTTTGTTTGATGTGTGGGGGAGTGGTTTTCTTGATGGTGCTTCAGGGAAGTATTGGAGAAGAAAGGGAGGTTGGAGGAGCCCACATGTCTGCCAGTGTCAGCAGAAGACATTGCTGGCAGTGAGGATGCAATGCCCCTGGTTTAGCTGTGTAGTATGGTGGAATTTGATAATTTTAGTAGTCTTGAGTATTTACTGTCTATATGTAGTGGTGTGTTTGTATCCACTTGTGTAAGTGTGTATAAATACCCATGCATATATATAGGTGTAATTAATATCTGCATAAAAAATGCTTTGGGAACTAAAGAAAATATGCTAAAAGGACATCAGGAAGGCAGGTATGTAAGTCCAAAAGGAAGTTAATACTGGACTTCTAAAAACTCTACTCCAAGATACAAGAAGAAATTGTGGCTCAGAAAAATGACCATTTTACAATGGTTATTTTACAATTTCAGGTTTAACAATCAGGAGAAAATACAAAGCTGTTGGCTCACATTGGCACTCCCAAGACAATTTGTTTTAATTACTTTTTTAGGGGAGCTGGGTGAGTTTGGAAAGCCACTGATGAAAAAAAAATACATTTTCCTAGTTCAAATTGGATATTGATGGCTTTTAAAATGAACATCACAGCCTAAATTAAGTCCTTTAATCTAATGTCTCTACTCAAAGCAGTGCTAATTCCAAAGTTAGATCAGGTTGCCGAAGGTCTTGTCCGGGCTGATGTTGAGTATTTCTAGGGCTGGAGATTTTGCAGCCTTTCTTGGCACCTGTTCTGGTACTTAATCACTTGCACTGTGAAAATATTGTTTCCTTTATATTTTAATATGGAAGAACACTCTCACAACCTATTAGTACTATTTCAGGTAATATTTACAAATTGACTACTGAAGATTGAGGTGAACAAATTGATTGTCTTAGTTTTGGTTTGTTGTTTGTTTGTTTTGATGATCAGTGTTCCTGTTTTATCTTGATAAACTCTGATTTTTTAAATTTTTTTTTTTTGGCTGTTTTTAACACAGTTGATTTAGACTTGCACTGATGTGGCTTTGCTGAAACTGCCATGTTTTAGGGTTTTGTCCTTTTTTGTTTTCATGTTTTCTTCCTCATTTGGCATCTTATATGATGGAATCCTTTTTATTTTTTGGTGATGATTCAGTCTTCCTCTCTTCTGCCTTTCCCCCTATTGCTTCCTGTAGCTGAGTTCTCAATATAAAGGTAATAACACAAAAAACTAAAGAGGTATGTTTATTCCTGCTAACAAAAGCAAACTAATTTTTTTGTGTGTTTTCCTTGTTCCTGTCCCTATGGAGAACACAGTCTAGAAGGCAGTAATCTGAATTTCCAGGTGCTTTCCAATATCCCCATTCTTTGTTCATATCAACAGAAATCTTTAACTGTTACTGGATTAAATAATTTTTCTCTAAGCTTTCTGAAGTTTCTTTCACTTCGCTTTCTCTGACTATTTTGAAAGTACTGTTGGTCTATTCCTTTCTTGTTTTCAGTGGTCACCTGTTCAATGCCTGGGTTGCATGACTTTCAGGTTCCCATGTGTTCATCTCTCACAGGTGCTTTACTCTTTTCAAAACATATTTTTTTTTCCCTGTTAAGTAAACCCTTTGCCATCACTAGCTCTTCCTATTTTTTAACAAATGCATGCGTATGTGAAATTATAGTTGATACCATGACTGTGATATTTTCTGTCTTCTCTGGGAACTTTCTTCTGCCATGATCCTTGCAGTAAATAGCCATGTAGTAGTGTAAGCATATAATCTCAAGGAACAGGTATTGTTCTTGCAGGCAAAGACAATCTATTGGTGTGTGGTCTGTCTCTACACCTTCCTAATTTGTTCATCCTGGTTTTGTTGCATCCTGCTTGGTGCCACGAATTTGGTTTACAAATTTGTAATAGTGTAAAATGTGGAAATGAAGATCCAGGAGGGGCAAATCTGATTTTCTATGTATGTCTAAATATACATACGCATTTATGCATGCACACATGTAGCATGCTCACAGTCTGATGTAGCTGTGCAATAGTATTGACAAAAGGCTGAGAAAGTGCTTCTAATAATGGAATATTTTTTTAATTTCTAGGCTTTCATTTTAGGTAATGAACTTGGACTATTGACATAAGTTACTGCCTTAAGGACAAGCGCTAATGCAGGTGGTGGAGCTGCTTCTGCTGCATTGGGCAGACATCTGTGGTTTTTTAGTTATTTGTTATGATGTAAAATAAATCTTGATGTTAGCCACAAATGTTATGAGGCTACCTAGGTTTGTTATTGTTTCCTATACATGTGTATTGTTTGTTGTTGCTGGTATTTTTGTACAGATGAAAAGGAGTAGTACCCAGTGAGCCTCTGTGAAGATGAGTTTATATTTTGAACATCATCTTGTACTAGAAATTTGTGATTTCTTTTTTTCTTTGCACTGCAATAGCTGCTTCATGTGTGCTTTTACTCTTCTCACACATGCAAGAAGTTAGAGTTTCTGTCCCCAAAATCTTTATGAGTAAATGCAAGTAAGAAAAGTAATGGAGAGTGTGATACTCCAAATTTCAGATACTTGTCACATAGCTTATATACTGCATTTGTGGTACCTGAGCAGTATACAGATGTGGTTGGACATTACCATCACCACAGTTCTCTGCATCCACATCTTCCTACAGAGTACTAACCTGCTTTCATTTTCTGCTGAAATTCGGGCCATGTTCAACTAGTTGGACCCTTCTTGTTCTGGTTTCAGTGCAGATGTGAAACACAAACTGCATCTCAGTAGTTGAATGTGCTTATCTTGGCTCGTGTTTTCTACTACACAGAATGTTTAGCTTGTGTGTGTGTATATTTATATATATATATATATATATAATATATATATATAAAAAAACCAATAGATTGATTTCTTAATTCTAAAGATAAATCATACGTTCTCTTCTGGGAGGGGTGGATGTTATGGAAATAGTGCATGGAGGATATAATCTCAGAATATTTGTTGGACTTGTTTTTGAGATTATTTATTTTCCTCAAAAGACTGCACTTTTTTGTTTTGTTTTGTGGGGAAAGGGAATCAGGGAATCAGTGGTTACAGAAACTCTAAACTTCAATATATTTTACAAGAGAAGGCTTATTGGATTATTTAGTTTTCTGCACAGTTTAAACATTCTCTGAGACATCTCTGGACATAATTTAGAGATCCTGAAAATTGACATGCTCTTCAGTTTTGTTTCCATAAGAGTGTCTTACATAATAACTGAAAACATTTTTTGCTAGCTACAGAGCTGGTTACAAGATCTAATAAAGCATGCAGTTAGTAATGATGTTGCTTTTAAAAATATTTTTATAAAAAGTTAAAAGTAGAAATTGTGTTCTATAAAGGAAAAGAAGCTGTTTATGGTGAGGGGAGACACTGAATGGGACTCAAAATTAGATTTTTTTTTTTTTTTAATTATTATTATTCTGCTTTTTTTAAACTTTTGAAGTATGTATTAACTGAAAGGTTGATAGGTAAATTTCAAATTAACCTTAAATTAAAGGTTACTTTTAAACTTAGCATGAAAATGCATGCTTACACACACACGTGAAAATCTTCAGATATTATGAGCCTATTGGATTTGAGTTTTTGGAACTGCCTGCTACAAGGTATCAGCTATGGGAAATACCGGCACCTACTCCCAGGAGAAATCTAGCTTTGCTTTTACAGCCTTTAGAAGAAATTTGACTTTGAGTGGCTTTTTAAAATTGTATAGGTTACTCTCATCTTTACACCTTGGATTCTTGTGGTGTGTTTTTCTTGACTTAGATGTCTTCTAGTGCTGTGCTGAGCTGTGCAAACCAGCTGATAACTTTCAGTTACTCTGTATCCCCCTTTAAACTCCCTCCACTCCTCCAGATCCTCACTTCAGTGTTCCTCGAATAAAACTTGGTCTGGCCAGGGGTGTTGTTTGGCCTGGACCATGTAATTTTCTTTGTGTTTGAGGCTCGATGGGAGACAGTGGGAGGTATACTGAAATGAAGGAAAACGTTCAGGTTTTGAAGGTTTTTCTCCTGTACTAGAGATTTATATCCTTTTGAAATACCTGTGATGTGTTTAAGAGAAACAAAGTGAAAAAACCCTCACAATTTGAGATAAAAAAAAAATTTGAGCAGCTTTCCTCATAATCTTTGAGGGGATTGTTATAAATAGCATTATTCTAAAATCTTTCACTAATAAACAGTATAAATTGGATAGCAGTTCTCTTAATCCAGCTCAGCACTAGTGTATATGCTGGCTTCTTGTAATTACCAGTAGTGTTCTCATGGATACATGGAATGGGGGCTTTGCTCTGTTCTTAAGACAACAGAAGAATGACAGTGTTATGTTTATATCAAAGCAAAGCTGACAGTCCTGATTTAAAAGCTCAAGCTTAATTGTTCTTTAGAAAAAAAGACAATTTTATTGAAATTATGTTTAGAAAAATGTGGATATTTCTTTGAGTTGTGAAAGTCACCTCTGGGAGATAACATTAGAAACTTGTGTATAAAGTTTCACATTTGAAGCCTGGAATAACTTAGGGTGGTTTTCTGTAGTTACTTGTTATTATAGTTACTTGAAGAATTCAAAACTCCAAGAGAAAAAAACAGATTTCCCACGGAACATAGTCACATTTTCTTTCTAATTTAGATTCTTTGCATTAACAAGACTTATTTATACTGCTTACAGATTTACCAGGAACATAACCGAATCCACAGATCAGATGTCTGCTAAAGGCCTTCCCACAGTGATGATGTAGGCAGTCCTCAGTTATATTGACATCTGAAGAGGAGGTGGTAATATGAGAAGATAAATAAAAATGATTTATGCAGATACTGAAATTGTAGAATTATCTTAGGATACAAGAAATTGCAAACTACTTTTCTTTGAAGAATACTAGTTTGAAATAAGAGACGTTTTCAGACTAACTTCCAAAAGAAACAAGATTGTATGCTTAGGCTTCCTATTCTCCCATTAAATTTTCAACATCTGAAATTAATTAAAATTTGGGTTGGAGATGTTCAGAAGATAGTCTAAATTCTTTAGCTTCTGTGAAAGCTAGCAGCTGACAAAGGCAGAGGGATCCACATCGGTGTTGGCACAGTGGTGATGGGCGAATGAACTTGCTGTTACGTGTAGGCTGGCGGCTCAATAGCTGTGGGTGTCCTGACTAGCCGGACACTGCGTGTTGGCTTTTGCTCAGGTGGAGTGTCTGAAGGGACTAGACTGAGGAGGAGGATTGGGAAACACTGACTGCAGACGAACAGTTACTAGAATTCATTAATGACATCAGTCATAAGCAACTTGTTTTGACTAAACTCAGTCTGTGGAAACAAATAGTGAAATTCTGTTATGCGAGTCTGTTACAATCTTGTGCTTGGGTGACATATGTTATAACATAGGAAAATGGATTGTTATGATATGTATAAGTGTACTACATCTCATTGTAGGACTGAGGTTTCATCCTCAGAATTATGGGGCATCACTGATTTTGGTGGATATCTGTCTGGCATGTGAGCTTTCACACTGGTTTGATTTTTTCAGGATTGGTGCTTTGCAAGTGGTCCACTTTGCAATGAAGTAGGAAATGGAACTGAGTTTGGGAAGCATATGCTTCTGGCATTCACTTTGAAGACATTAGAAAATATACCGAGGGAAAAATATGAAACCTTGTCAGAATAAAAAGTCCCTGAAATGTGGACAAGGATAAAAGGTTAAATGGTTTGCTCAGGCAGAAGAGATAGCATTTAGCTGCTGTCTTCAGGGTATTGTTAAATTGGTCTGATAATTTGCTACAGTTATGCTTAAATAAGTGCTTTCAGTTTGTCAGTAAGGACTTTGTGAATGCTTGTATAGCTGAACTAAACTTTTTATTTCCAGCCTGTGAGAAAAGATAGAAATGCCACTAATTAATTCTACTACTTCAGGAAGAAAGGTTTTGTTAGCTGATGACTGCATGAAAGGGTGGTTGTATATGTGTGCATCTGAGTCTAAGTAGATGTTGGACAAAGGAGTTCTTCCCAGAGATAAACAGTAATATCTTTTTCATACATTTCATTGGATTGGATGTGCCTGCCTGATAGACTTGCTTGTTGCCAGGAGGGGATGATGAACAGTTGCTGCTGCTGCTGATAGTTGCAGCGGTTGCTGTGTAAAGAGTGGCTTTTGTTTCTTTTCCTTGCCATTAGACACTTGGGGTGCTTCACTTGTGTTATTATCACTTCATTTTGTACCTTCTTAATGCTAGAAATCCCAACTCTTAAAAGAAAAGCCAGTTTTCCAACCTAGCAACATAACATGCTGCTACCATGATGCAAGACCAGTGTTTAATCTGCTTATCTTTAATAGTCTTCCCTGCTTACACAGACCCACTTACCTCTTTAATGAGAAGAAATGTCCTGCAGTGAGGCAGCATGTATTTTCCTTCTAGCCTTATGTCATCAGTGTAGAAGTTGAAATTGGTTAGAGCACTTTTTTATTTTCCTGTCAGTTCTGCTGATTATGGTTGCCTCTTCAGTTTCTCTAGTACATTGAAAGATAGTGTTTTTTGTAAAAGGAAACCTAATTAAAACATACCAAGTGAAAAACCTTAATTTTGAGAAGCTATCAGTATTGATTTGGGGAAAGTAGTCCTCTCATTTCCAAGGGATAAATATGAAGTATCTTTGCATTCTGAATATTTGTAAATTATGGCTACTAGTCGAATAAATGACAAAAGCATACTATAAGTTGCAGTATTTTAATAACACCTAGAAAGGACTCTAAAATGTCAAGAGACATTTAAAGTCAGTTGTGAATATGTAGCAGAAATTCCTATATGATTTAGCAGTTGTTCCTCTGTTACTTTGTATTAAATTCCTTTACCTAAGCCATTAGTATATATGGGACTTCTAGAAGGTACAGGGTTTTACCATTTCTGGGGTCAACACAGGATAGGTTTTTCAAGGTTGACTGCTCTTGAAAAATATGGAGTAATTTGTAGATGTCTGTGTAAAATGTCTGTGTTTTTGTTTATTCTCTGAAGTAGATGTTATTAAATCTTCAGATGGGGTTTTTTAAGAGTTGCATACCCTGGACTTTTTTGATAGGTGTACTCGGCACAACAGTGTGATGCAGGTATCTGAATCACTTTATCCAGTAGCGATGTGAACAGTGAAGTCGTCTTGCCCACCAGAGCATTGTGCAAGTGCAACTGTTTTTCTCTTAGCATCCAAGACAGTTCAGGTATTCTCCACTGTTTGTGTTCAACTGTGTGGGCATATTCTGAATTTTCAAATCTGCTAATATACTTTAGCAGCCTTTTTCCTTAACAAACTGTTTAAAGTTTACATACTTTTTCAGGAATTGAAGAAATGGGGTTGGCTTTGGTAGAGATACTAAAATTTTACTATCTGAATGTTCATGTTTCTACTTGTTAAAGGTTTTTCTTAATTATCATGCCAGTTAAGTAGTGTAACTTCTGGGCTGGGTATCAAGTGGCACATTTGAAATAAATTACTAAATAAAATAAAAGCCACCTAAAAATACAGGAAATTCAAGTGGCATGGAAATGATTTATTAAACTAGGTATAATGTAGCCAGGTATGCTTTAGAAATATGCATTTTCACTTTACTCATTTCTTGTGAAAACATTGTATTTATACTGTAAATAATGCAGTGCAGAGTTCCTTAAACTTGACTTATGAGCTTTGAAATCATTATCTCTATTTGAAAAATATATTACAAATAATATTTTGTAGTTTTGTGATTCAGAGCTGAAAAGGAAGACTGGTAGGTTATGCATCTATTAATTTGAATTTGCTAGTCCTATTTATTCCATACTAGAAAACAAATTCCATCTGAATGCAATTATTTTATACTATAGCATAAATAGATAATACATGTATTTTACATAAATGCTCCTATATGATTAAACTTTAAGTTTCTCTTTTTGCTTTAAGGATCAAGAATGACATCCAGTAAAAAGTATTAAGTTGTTTCAGATTTTGATTTTCTTTATTCTAACATTCAACCTCACTGTCCTTAACTATTCTTCCATATCAATTTTATTGATATGCCTGAAGATAATAAGGTCCATTTTTCCATACATTCTGACATGTCTGCTGCAGGCATTTGTGTGAAGTGTTCTACTGCAGGCTTTTCATAATACAGTGAATAAAGCATTTAATTCTTCTGCTTTCTATGCAGGATATCCTGACATAGTCCTTACTGTCCTTTTAATGAATTTCTTCTTTCTTAAATCAACTATTGCATTTATGGGTTTGTATTTTTTCTCTTTGGAGATGAGATATATATTTTTAAAATCAGGGCTTTGAAGTTAGCAGCACTTTGTGTATGAATACAAACAAGTAATTCTCTGGATGGAAAGTAGTTCAACTTTGTTTTTGCCAGTCTTTGGTCAAATCTATAAATGACTCATTTTGCTAATGGCAATGCTAATGGCAATGCTCCTTTTAAATCAGAATGTTTTAGCATAACAGATGCTTTTGTAGCTGAAGGTTTCTCTTTCCAAAATGCTCTTGGATATTAGTGTGATAAAATCATGTTTGGAATGAGGATGAATATAATTATTGCCTTTTGTATGGCATAGCTTAAACAACTGTAACCTGATATAATTACTTTTAAATTACTTTCATCAAAATGTGAAAATATTAATTGACTTTGACATTTATCACTTGTTTTATATCAGCACAGGCTAATAAATGTCACTTGTATTGGCAGCCAAAAAAATGAAATGATATCAGATGTCGTTGGGGTAGGTTAGTGTAGTCTGTGAATAAGGTCCTTTCTGCTCCATTTGTTCTGTGAGCTGTGGCTTGTACATGCTGGTAATGACTCCAGGCTACCTTGGTTTGAGATGGAACAAGCCAAACCCATGGTCGTCTCCTTCCCAGCAATGTGTGGCTCCCAGACTATTATAAAGTCTTTCTAGTTATTATGCTTTTTGTCTTGAGGTATATGCAGCGATCACCTTCTCTGTAAAATGTGTGGTTTAGCTTTATTTTTCATAATTGTAGTGCACAATTTGGCCAAGGTGGAAGAATGTGTACGGACTAGAAAAGAGATCCCCCTGTGGGGGCTAATTAATGGGTGTCTTCTGGGAAGGGATTAAGATCTTAAAGAACTTAAACAATGAGGATAAATTTAAAGACCAGAGGAATGAATTGTGGTGAGATAAGGGCAAGAAAAAGACCGGAGGTGACTTAAACAGGGACATGAGTGATTTTACATTTCAAATGGATATGAGGATTACAAAGGCTGTAGGCTTGACAGTTTATTCTCTCTAATGGTTTTCAGTCATTTACTGTTTGTTTTTCTAGCTTTTATCTTGTCTTCCTTCCTTAAATGTGAATGTCATGCAGCTTCCCATTCATAGCTCATTGACTGTTTTGGCAGGCCCTACCTTAAAACTATGTGGGCCAAATTTAAACCTGGCAGTTCTGTTGCACTTTGTGTCTCAAAACATTTATTTATGAAATAACACACAAAACTTGTTGTATTGAAATGGGCAAATATTAAATTTTTTTAACAACTGTGTGATTTGGGATAGTTTTGCTGTGTGCTGGTGGCTGCCTGCTTGTAAATTTGGATAGTTTGACAGTGCCGAACAGAGATTTTTCTTCCAAAGTGGCTACCATGAAGAAAGCCCCCCAGGGACTTGAGACTACTGGACTTTCAAAAAGCGATGTTGTGCTTGATTAAGTTTAGACAGATGATAGAGTGATGTAGTAAAATAATTTTTGTTAAGGCATAATATAACATAGAATGCAATGTAGTACCGTTGGGACTGATAAAAATGAAATACTAAAGAAAAACCATGCCCTTACATATGGCTTTCAGCAACAGATGCAATAGATGTAATTTAGTTGTGTGGTGCTGGAAACATAATATTGATTTACCATGAATCATGAGAAATAGCTTGTACCTTGCCTGGTTGTATGGATTGCAGCAATCCTGGCGAAACGAGTTACCTAAAAATGGTTCTGTAAGCGAATTCCTTCATTTTGATAGCTATGGGGAGACAACTGTAACCATGTAAAAAGTCCAGTTACATGTCTAAATGGGGAGCTGAGTGGTACTTCATGTGCTATTGTTGGAAACTGCCAATTTTCCATATACTTACACTTTTTAAAAAGAGCAATTACTTGAAAGCTAGCCCTCTCACAACTTACATAAAATTGAAGACAGTGGAATGAGAGGGCTTGGGGGTAGAACTTGCCTTGTATTACTTGCACAAATAACTTCAACTTTTTGTGTAGCATTTGTGTACCACAAGATAACCATACTTCTTCTGTTTAAAAAAAATCAAACAAAATAGCAATTGAAGTGAAGTTGTAGTGACTTCAGAGAAGGTTAGTCCAGTTACTGCGTGGCATGTAACTTGTTTCTCATTTTGACTTCTGAGAGGCAATAGTTCTTTTAGTCTTTACTAAGTGAATTACTGGATGAAGTGATTTCCATTCCTTGCTTGTGTTTGTTGGCAGACAATATAATGCTAACAAACAGTTTTACTAATGTCACCTTCCAACCAGAAACAACTTGTGTTTTCTTTAAGGAGTTGGTGTATGGCTTTCATTCATTTATTCCTTAATCCTCAGGTGACCTAGTTTCTTCCTGAAGTAAAATGAATTTAAATACTCTTAATATAGACACTGATATTTTAAATAAAGCAGTCTAGTATTGGTGTCTTGGGTTCTTGAAAACTCTGATTTCTTGGGTCTCTTTATGCTCTGGTCACTAGTATCAGGTGAAAGTATTTCAAGAAACAACTACTTATTTTATTTGTGAATTTACAGAAATTCCCCATTGTAGGCACGTTAAAGCCTTCTCACAAGAGGGCTTTCCCTCCCTTTGTTATTCCTCATTTATCCTTATGCCACAGCATGCAGATCCTAGTTGTTCTGCTGGTAAAGTCAAACAGCATCGCAGAACTGTGCATGTTGTATAATGGGACTTGAAAGGAGGCTTCATATTTTTTCTTCTGTTTTCTGAAAACTTTGGAGTTTAACAGCAATCTTTGCAATATTCTCTACTTTTCTTTAAGGAAATGAGCTTGATTAGACCTAAATTAATGGCAGCAGGGTGCATTGTGCAAATGAAACCTGACCACTTGAGAGAAGTGATGTTTTAAATGGAATGGTTGCATGTTTTTTTTTTTTGTTTTGTTTGTTTTTTTTTTTTTTTTTTCCCCAGCGAGCCAACTTAATTTCTCCCCAAGTATTCCTGGTGAAGAATTAGTGCTTCTAAACTCCTAGGAGGCAGATTTGAGAAAGCATTAAAATAATTCCTTTGGTATTTCAAGAGCCCCCCTGCTCTCCTAAAATAAAAAAAAATATAGTAAGATGTTTGGCTGTAAAAATAAAAACAGGCTACCTTTGTACATGGGCTGGGCTTTTGGGTCTTTGCTGAGTGTTTTTATGGAATAAATTGATTTGGCTCTTGTTTATTTATAAATTTACAGTCGTCTTGTGTGGAACGTGTTGCTGGGAAGGGGAGGGATGGGTGACCCAAATTATACGTGAAAGCTGAAAGCGCTCAAACAGTCTGAGATGCTGAGTCCATTCTAGTAGAACTCTCAAAAAATACAAAATTTCTATTTAATATTTGCATAATGAGCAGGTTTAGGGACTGTATTATGCTAGACAAATACAGGGCGGGGAAAAACCATCTATAACTTTGGAAATGAATGGGGATTCTTTCATAAATGTGAGCGATGTCCCACCTCATCTGCCACTTTTAGCCTTGAATGTGTGTCAGTTTTCAAAAAGCAAAAACAGAATAAAATCCTTTTAGTGTAACAGATAGTGATTGATAGTTGGTGTTATGGCTACTAATTGGTTTTAAGGACGATATTTTGGATCAGTTTGATCAATTCTATAGGCTTTTACTTAACGTGCTTGTCAGTTTTCTTGTTTCTTCTCTTTCTTACAGTCTTTCAACCACACAAACAGATATATTTGGACAAGATATCTTTTTCATCTGTTTGAAATAACATTCACTTTACTGTTAAATAACTGTTCCTCTTTTTTTCCTGTCTGAATCTTCCATTTGTTATTTCTGTTTTTGCTAATTTGCATAGTCCTAAAATGCTTCATAGCAGCCAGAAAACCACACTGGAAACAGAAAATGAAAAATTATGCAGACAAAGTGTAAAAATACCTGTAAACATATTTTCAAGTTGTAGCAGAAGACTGTGTTTAATTCCTTGAATGCAGTAAAGATTTTTCCAAATGGAGGGCATCTTAAAGACTTCTACTTGCAAAATGTAGATAAGGGAGTGAAAGTAACTCTAAAGATCAAAACATACAGCTGAGAGCGCAATAAGGTAGAGATAAACATTCATAGCATTTGAACATGATATTAGTTTTTAAAGGTTAAAATTTTAAATCAAATTCAGAGGATATCTGTGTTAATTAAAAATGAGGTAATATGAGAATAATGAATGTTGAAATGTTAAACCAAGGACAACTAGGAACAAAAAGATGTGTGCCCCGCCCCTATATCTCCCCCTTCCCCCCATCGTTATCTTACTTTGTGCTGGAATTTTAAAAATTGCTTTCTCTTTTTGCTAGCAGAAGGTAAACCAAACTTAAGCAAAACATTAGCAAAAGATTTTGACCTAGATTTTGGCATATGTGACTAAACTGGAGTATAGCGAACAAGACTTTGCTATTCTAATGTATATAAAGCATTAAAAAATAGGTATATGCTTGAACCTATGTTTCAGTACTGTCGGAGCAATGTGAGATCTCTGTTAAGTGACAGAAAATTAAGGAGACAGGAGGATGAATACTGAAAGCCATGAGACAGGCTGTAGAAACTGCAAGAACCCAGAAGGATGTTGAAAAAAGAGTCTTGCAGTGTTTTCATATCTGCATCTTTATACACGATATATTCTTTTTACACTGAAGTGAGTTCTTGGGTTAATGGTAGGTAAACTGAGCAGTTTGAAATCCCACATGAAAATAGATATCTGTCAGAACCTGCTAATCGGTGTTTGTCTTCATAAATAGAGCAGAAATCAAAGCCAGTGAAACCAAAATGAAAACCTAACAAATTTGAAGCCAGTTAACTTTAGATTTAACTGTAGTAAGATACTTAGGGGTTATTCACCATACCACTGTGAAAAAGGCAGATAGGTTATCGAATTCTTGTGTTTGGAAAAAATGACTTTAGAAATAATACACTCAACTGCTAAGACCAGGCAGCCTAAACAAAATGTTTTTATAATTGTATTATCAAGTAGCTGTCAAGTGCTTAGGGAAAAGCACAGAAATAAAAAGAATAAGAAAATCATAGATGGAAACAAAAACCCCCACTACATCGAAATAATTTAGTAAGTTTATATGCGAGAAATACTGAAGGGATAGCTTTGGAAATATGTTCCTTGTCTTTTAATTGCACTGCCAGAGAAGATGATCTAGTTTTGTTTCCTATATTAAAATCCATGTTTAGGTCTTGTAAATGCTCCCATACACCATTTATTTGTATTATCTTTTACTAAACTTCCAAGATAAATTGTAAACTGAAAGAGTTGCTTTCAAATGCATATTATGGATGAAAGGTTGCAGTAAATGTTGAATCTGATCATATGGCTATACTGTCTTTTGAACATTTCTGCAAGCGAATCTTAATTTGCTGCTTTAATATGTTTGAAGTCCAAATTAATCTTACACCTAGATTAGCATTACGGGGATGTGATAATGGATTAAGTACTGATCTTTTTTGCCCCCTGTTTCATCAACTGCTTTCTTCTTCAGGAGTGGTAATTGCTTTGGAATGGAAATTTTCAAATAGTATTTCAGTTGATAAAGATTTGTGTAATAATCATGCAGATATTCTTTTGCATTAAAAAGGATTTTTCTACTATTTATTTTGACACATGTTAAATAGCGTAAGAGGTATCAGAATGTGAATCATAATTCCTTAAAGAACTTGTGTAATAGCTATATGAGTAGTCTTGTGGAAATAGAAAATCATAACATGGAGATCGGCTCACGAAAATTTTACACTAAAAATACGAGTATCAAGTAAGAAATTGAACGCTTATCATACAATACACCTAATGCCCCAGGATTGACTATATACAAAGTAGAACTATCAAAAGGGGACAGTGTACAGTATTAGTTCAACAAGAAAAACATGAACATTAGTACTAACATTAGAAGAAAAGTGCTAACATTACTAATGTGAATAAGGTCTCCTATTTTTGATCCAGGTAAAAATTCATCTATACTGTTTTGGTCTGGACGATTAAAGACATAGCTGCAAATTTGATGGAATTCCAACCTCAGAACAAATAGAAACAGAAGTCAGCTTTCAACACCAGATGAACTCACCAGAGCAGGCGAGCATTAAGAAAGTTTATGAAAATAATGTAAGTAAGGCTTGTCATGGACTTGTAGCTGTGCATGTGGCTAGCTGCTGCATCTGACCTGAGATGTGGCAGCTTTGTGTCCTGTCCTTACTTGATCACTTGCAATAGTTTGACCACAGCCTGGTTTGCAGGCAGTTTGACAATTAACTGAGAAATAAGACCATTTATGCTGTTCCTCAAGGACAATCTCAAAACACTGGGAAAAACTTCATTGCAATTTTGCAAAGGGCAGCCAATTTGCCACTGGGATTACAAGAGTAACTGCTGGTTGCAGGAAGAAGATTAGAACTCCACAGACAGCAAAATAGTGAATAAGAACACTTGCTAAACACAATTTGAACGTTCAACAGACAAAAATGTTGCAGAGGACAGAAGTGGGAAAACCTGCCAAGCAGTTACATAATTTTACAAGAAATTGATTTTTGGACATGGGAGGTTATCTTCTGATGCACGAGACATAATAACAAGCTAATGCTAGAAGAACAGCTAGACGGATCCCCTTTGTCCCCTGGTGGTGGGCAAAATAGAACTTTCTCCAAAGTACATAGAATTTTAATATTTACAAATAATACAAGATGCTCATGCATTAACAACACTGCCAGCAGTCAGTGTTAGAAGATCTGAAATAATCCTTTTCCAGTTTATAAAGCTTGCATCTTCAACTCCAGAAACTGATCAGGACAGACCTGTCACTCTCCTTTTGTTGCAGTATTAATGGTGGAGATTAATCAACTGGTGTATTCAAAGTCCATATCAGTATGTGTAATATGTAATTTAATAATCAAGTCAAAATTAAATATTTTTCATTGATTAACTAAAGGTGATAATTATTTTTCAAAGGTTAAAGCCTTATTGTTTAGAGAACCAAAAACCTGAAATAACAGCCTATGACAGTTGCTGGTGGAATGGGAGTCAAATGAGAAAACCTTTGGATTCTTGGTAGCTCTTTCTTCTGGAAAAAATCCTAATCCACAGTGTCTTCTTGAGCAGTTTGATTCTTACTCCTGGAGTGCATCCGCTTGTGAAATGATGTGGTGATTTAGCTCCATCCATCCCAAATGATACTTTTGTGGTTTAAGTATTTCAGCTGAGACCTCAGGGTATCAGCAGCAGACAGGTCCTTCTGTAATCCTTACTTGCTGAAAATTGGGTCTGATAGTCCTGCAGGTAATCTCCCATAAGGTAATTTGTAGTGCAGTGTACTAATGGAGTGGAGTAAAAAGCCAAAAAGGTTGTATGTAACTAGAGAGGATCCACTGAAGATGAGCCACAAAACAAACAGAAAAGTGTCCCCGCAGAAAATGGCAATGTCAGCCATGAAATCAGATAGCTAGGCAATTCTGCCATGAAGGCAAAAAAGCCAAAACCAATTAATCCCCCCAGAGAGACTCAAACTAAACAGAAAACAAACAGCAAATAGGATTGGTACAGAGGAACACAGGCATACAGCAGTGGCCATGTCACTAAAAATATCTAGTCCTTATGCACATTAGGAAAATTCCTCTTATGTTAGACTTTCACAATTTGCCTGCTGTATATATAGTAGGCCATTTGTGAATGCTTCTATAAATTGCACATCTAGAAAATGAATTCCAGAAACCTGTGGCTTTTAAGCCTTTTGTTTTCGAAAGAAAAAAGTCAGTTGTAAAAGAAGGTGTTATAAATAATACTACAATCTGCTGCATCAGTACATTGGAACAAAATTTGCTCCTCAGGTTTTTTTTTTGAAGTTTGCCTGTGTACAAATGAAAATGTGTGAGCTTTCCATTTATCCCAAGAAAATAAAATTTCTTTGTATGCATGTGTATTCATAGATATTGTGTGTGTCTATATACACATATCTATGGAATAATAGAGATACACTGTCCAATTTTATTTCTTTAGGACCACAGAGAATGTAGGTGCTTCATAATCTGTATTGCTACTGTTTCAGAAGCATGGTCCTCTGAAAATCAGAAACTTTTAATTTCCATTTCCAGCACATTTACATGCACCCATTTGTATGCATTATTTCTTGTGCCAGCTTTGTCCTTTGTTCTGAGTAGCTTTCCTTCCGTGGGATTTCTCACTTGATTTTACTCAATGAATCCAAGAGACTGTCCTCACAGCAGCCAAAGACTACTTTTGCGGGAATGATGGCTGCCAGCATTTGAATATTCATTTTGTTTTGGATGAACTGGAGACGTTCCTGTGATGAGCAGTGCCTTCCACAGTTCAAGGCCTCTGTTGTCACACTACAGACCTTTGAAGCTACCTCCCTTCTTTTGGCTAGATAGACAAGTTATTTCATCTGTTCTGAAAACTTGTTCCTTAAAGTTGGTGCTTGGAGATTTTTTTTCTAGTTACAGGCTCAAGTATGTATTAGATAGGAAAATTAATTTTAATAATAGTAGCTAGCTGTCTTGGCTAGGAACCTGGAATTTGTCTTTGTGAATGACATGACTAGAACCAGACATGGCATCATAGCTGCTGATGTGTTTCTGATTGAGCTAATGGCATTATAATAATTTCCATATTATGTTCCATCCTGTTCTTGATGCTGTCTAACAGCTTGCTTGCTTTTTTTCCAAATTGCAGCTGTACATTGTCTTCAATGAACTGTTCACAGTCTCTCCCCTGTCCTTTTCGGAGTTAGTGCTACTTTGGCCTTACGTGGGTATTTGAGTAGTTAGTTGTGTATACATTGATTCTGGCATTGTGTTGACTAACAAATTCCTCACACTGTTAGGGATTTACAGATAATCTCCACGTTCGGTCTTCTGCAGTATGTACTAATGTACTGCATGCTGGAATTAATGGAAAACCTTGAGACCTCCTATCTAACATTTTGCTGCGGTAAAATAATTTACTTCTCATATTTGCATTTTTTTTTTAACTTCTGTGTGTAAGATGTTTCACATGCTTAAAACATTACCCAGCTTTCTGTCTGAACATATGGGATACTGAGAATGCTTTGCCTATTCAGAGATGCAGGAGTGCAAGTAACAGAATTTTCTAATCTGTACAGTGAACAAGGGACAACAAAAAGGTTGGCTGTCATCAGCCAACCATCAGTGAAGAGAGAGAATGCCTCAAGTCAGCATTTTAAAAACACCAAACAACAGAAACCCAACAAAACAACAAACCAGACACACTTTTGGATATATCTCACCCATATCTCTGAGTGCTAAGAGAATAGATTTGCTCTTTTAAGCTGAAAGTTGCTGAACTGGACCAACTTAGTGGAGAGGTTCACAGATGAAACCTACAGAGACATAATAGGGTACTCCCATCTTAATTGTGGCAGCCTCTTAATTGTGCTGCTGCTGAGAATGTGCATTTCAGAAAAAGAGGGCAACCTGCTGGGAAGCATGGGCCCAATCTTTTGGACAAGACCCACCTTTCGGGTGATGTTGTTGTAGCCTTATGTACTGAGGAGGCTCCTGCAGCAGAGGTGATCCCTAAGGATAAGGGGAAGCTCGTTGTGATAGTGGAAGATTCTGTTAGTAAATGCAGTTAAATGGATTTCTGATGTAGGATGTTTGAGGGGGGGTACTCTTGAGGCTAATTTCAGGTTGCCAAGTGGGACACTGAAATACAAGATTTCTGTGATAACATTCTCTGAAATACCTGCCAGCTCCCTGTGTGGGAATTGGTAGACAAGAGATTAGCAGCCCCCATGTGTGGATGACATAATAGTGTAAAAAGATGAGATAAGGTGTGATGGGAGCTGATCAGTCTGCTGGCACTGAAAGCATCTGCCCAGGAGGAATGCTGTACCTCAGTCAGGGCAGAATCATGCTGGGGGCACTGAAAATTAAAAATAATGTATTAGACTGTAGACAAATCCAAAATAGCATCTCTTCTTGGAGTTCAGACTGGTCTTCCAGGAAGCAATTATTTTATTATGTTCAAAATATTCTCTGTATTACTTATCCTAATGAGGCACTGGCCCAGTCTGTGTGGACAACTGAGGTCTTCAGTGCTCATGATTTGTTCTAACGTTGCATCTTCCCTCACCTTATTTAGTGTTTCCTGATTGTTGTCACTGTCTTGATCTGAGAGTTGGTAACACAGTCCTGGAACTGCATTTTTTGCATTACAGGCTGGGATTTTTGCCCAAAGAGACTCCATGATGCTTTCTTTTCTTTCGTAATACTTTTATCCCTGGTAAACTTAATGTATGGAGCCACTTCCCTGCCCATACATCTTAATCCATCATTCCTGAAAAGTAGATACTGACAACACTATCCCATAGGTTATCCTTCTGTGGGTAGGTGTGTGGGATGCCTCTTGCAGAGGGTGGTTGTCTGATGCTAAATATACTTTTGTTTTATTTTTCAGGCTTCTAGAATTAATGTGGAAGCACTTGTAAGTTCTGCTTTGCTCCATTGCTCAGTATTATTGCACATGGCAGCTAACTGGGATCGTGGGCGGATTCATTTTGCTTTCCTGTATCTTGATATTTTTTGTTTATTTGCGTATTGGCTTTTTGAGGCTTTTTTTGCTCATTGCATTTCTCAGGCTCCAGAGACTTATTTACCTTGATAGGAATACTTGAATCTATGAAGGCGAAAGCCTGTTAGGCATGAATGAGACCACAGATGGAGATTTTTCAGACAGTACAATGAACTTAAATTCCCATTTTTCCATTGAAATTAATGGAAATTTTTGCAGTGAGGTCCCTATATTGTTTTGAAAATACTATCTTTTTGTCAGTCATTTGCTTTATCAGTTTTGTATCCTGTTCATTATCTCTAGGACTGAAGAGGCAGTGGAATGCTATATAAGTATACTGAAATTAGCAAAACTTGAAGTGTTAAGACTGAAAAGAAGATTTAGTTTTCTTCAGTAGTTTTTTTACAAATACTTATTTCTAATTTGTTTTATAGTACAGTCTGCTTCCTAGAACCAGTACACATTTGAATGCTCTGCCTACATCTACATTTAATGTTAAACTTGGTTAGCAAGGCTTATAAATATTCAATTAGAGTTATTGGGAAAATGAAAAGAATATTTTATTCATCTATAATGTCTATTGATTTTTAAATAAGTAGGCATAATGTCTATTGATTTTATTTTTTTAAAGCAAGCTGTACATTTCAATTTAAGCAGCCTCAGCGTAAATGCTGGCTAGCTTCTTACAGCTTCAAGTGGAGTAGGGAGTATGATTTGAGTTGCTTTACCTCCAGCTGAAAAATATTCCAACACCATGTTAACAAAGCAATTAACTTCCCCAGGGGCTCATCTCCTAGTAAGACAGTGGACTAACTACATCTGAAAAACTGCTTTTTTTCTGTGAAGATTCATAGTTTTTTTGCCAAATATCTGATAGTTCTTGTCTCTCTGTGAGCCATCTCAGTATTTTTCCTAGATAAGATCAATCAAGCTAATGTTTTAATTTGTTTCAAAGATAAATACTTCTATAAAAATAAATGATGGCAGAAAAAAATCACAGTCTAATTCATTATTTAAGAAGATAGTGGCAAATTAATAACAGTGAAAAAAATATCCAAGTATATTACCTGTGTTTTCTTTTTCTCATATAAGTGAGAAAAGACAAGTTTAAAATGTCACTTAGCATATATGTAAATCTGCAGTAACCCCAGAAGCTGCACTGGAATTACTTTGGGTTTATGTTTGTTACTTAAGTCCCCCTGTAGCCAGTCATCTGTAATTTCTGGACTAGATATTGGTTTTGCTTTTCCATGTTAAAATTATGAATTCAACAAGTATGAAGTCTGTATTAGACATAAACCCTTAAATTCTAAAACTTTCTTTCTGAAGGTGTATCTTTCCTCTTAAGTAACCTGAAATGCTTAAAATGTGGTTATGAATTTGGTGTAATGTTTTAACCCTCAGAATAGGATTTAAATTGGAATCACCATTTTTCTCTTTCTTTGCTCTGCTTTTTGTGAGAAATGAAAAAAGTGAAAATATGTTAAAAGAGCTTTGAACCTGTTGCAGTCAGAATGCATTAAACTATTTTATAAATTTCTCGACAGTATTGTTAAATGAAAAATACCACTTATCACAGAATTTAAATGTAGAGGAGAATGGATGAACTTAATTCAGTCTTTGTGCATGCAATGAATGATTTTACAGGATCACTTGAATTCTGTTAACAATCCTTGGTTCTAGCTGCTGAAGCTGCAATTCTCTTGAGAGAATTTGGTGAGCACCAGTATAGCTTGTGCTAGGAGTGGCTGATAGAAAACATTAATGTCTAAATAAGGATTAATGAGTTAAACATCTAAATGAAGTAAACAAAGGATTTATTGATGGAGAAGACAACTTATCAAACCAAAGAGCATATAGTAGAAGGTTGCCTGTTGGAAAGTTAAATCTTGAATCTTTTTTTGCAAATTATTTAGGTTATTTCTTAACAGATGGTCACTAAACTTTTATATTTTTAGCTTTTTCTTTGTAGTTTGATCCCTCTCAAACAAAAATGCAAAACGTTCTGTGAAAAGTCTTATAAGAATTTTTTTCTCATTAATGGGCATCATAAAAATTAAGCGTTTTAACATCTCCACCAAGTATCCTTTGTATAAAATGTCCTCTAACATACATGGCGAGCACATCAAAATTGTAACTTTGAGAAAAGCTATTGAATTGGGGCTGCTTGTTAGTGGAGTAGGATAGGCAAAAGAAAATTGCAACAAAACTTAAAAAAGAACAGGGAGAAAGCTTGTGCAGTGGTATACAGCTGGTTTTTAGGTGCTTGCACCACTTTCGTACTTAATTGTTTTGATGTACCAAAAATTTGCCAGTTACATGATTTACACTTTACATGCTACTTTTTCTTTCCAGTGTATGTAACTTCTTGTAGGTTGTGTGAAATGTGTATCAGAGTAGCATGGACTTTGATTCTGGCATTCTAGTTCTCCTATAATACATTAAAGACATCAAGTCAAAAACAATGTATTAAGGACTTTTTGGCTCCCCAGAAGCTATTGTGAGCAGAATGCTTTAATCATGCATTGAATTGAACCTGAAAGTGTGAACAAAGTTCATTTGAGTAGCAATTGTGAGATCAATTTCTGATGAATTTGCAAGTCTTGCAAAGACTTCAGCAATTCCTTCTGTACTCGTAAGTACAAACTGGAATATACCCTAAAACCTGCCTTTGAAGCCAATGCCTCAATGAAAAAAAACTTGCATGTTTTTCCAAAAGGCATAGAGGATGAAGAGATCTGTGTGCTTGATAGTATGGAAGAGTAATGATGGTACAGGCAGTCCTGAGTACCTGAAAGGCTTTTCCTGGTGATGAAGTCAGTGCTTGTTCTAATTTGAAGTGTGGTAAAGGACAGAAGACAGAAATTTTAGAGATTGATTAATGTCTTTTGTCTTCATATATTTTCAGGAGAGTTCATATTTATAATTTAAATGTAACAGAAAGAAAATCCTAGCCAGAACATGTCCTTGTAATAGAATCAGCTGTTTCTGCCAGTCCATTACAGAGCACACTAATCGCCCATCAGAACTAAAAGTCATTAGGCACAGTCTGCAGTTTCTCAAATATGTGCTTTGGGAGTGAGTGCCTGTATTTTACCAGTACTTTAATTGGGGATGAATTTTCCTTTACTCTGAAACAGATCTCTTGGCACCAAGCAAGTCTGAATTATCCAACTGTACTAAATGTAAGGTTGTTCAGAAATAAATCTGTGAAAGATGTTTAGATGTATCACATGCTTTTTCTTATGAGAAGTCTTAGTGATCCAGAAACCTTAGTTCACTTGACATTTGCACAATGTATGATACACCTGAAGGACAGGACTGGATGTGGTTATTTAAAAATATGCCCAAGGATGAGGTCAGTCAGTGCCTGTGGTTCCCAGTTCTGCTGTCTTTCATTTTGAAAGCAATAGATGATGCTTGCCCGAGATAGGCGCTGCCTCCTCTAGGCCTGAAGATTGTCTTGCATGCAGCAGTATAAACCTTTCACCACACTCAGGTTGATCTGTAAATCAGTCATGGGTTTGGCCTAGCACCACTTTGCAGTTTCCCATTTCATATTCCACCTCAGAGCATTATCACATGTGAATGTGACAGACAGTGTTGTTCCCTTGAAATTAAAATAGTCCAAGATTATAATTTTAAAGTTAGGGTAAGGTTGGTGGCTACTACAGTCTTACCTCACCAAAATTGAGAGGACCATTTAATTGCCTGCCTTTTTTTTAAATCTTTATGGTTAATTTAAGTATTCCTAAGCAGATAAAATAACTGTTTGAAAGTATGTGTGAAAGAAATGATAGGAGACCATGTTTCAATTTAAGGTTTGTTTTTCACTCAAAATGTTGCTTTCCAGAACTAATTATAAAAAGGTAGTTGTAGAAATACTTTGTGTTAGAATTTTGAAATAAGTCACACTAAGTGTGTAACCACCTTATATTTCCAGGGGATTGAACGTCTTCCTATATATATAATACAAATGTAAATCTCATGTGGCTATTTGCTTTTGCTGTAAAAAATATTTATTATCTGGGAATGAAGCAACAGAGACCTTTCTTTCATCACTTCTGTCAAGGAGTTATGTTTCAGTTTGGCTGCAGTTTGGAGTCCAGCAGACATAAGCAGCATTGGAGATCATTCACTTTTGAGGGCAAAAAGAGAAGTTAAACTCTGTTGTCTGCTTACAAATGTGTAAATGCTGGCTAGCATCTGCTTATTCCAAATTTTCACATGGTACTCAGCATGTGGATTTCTTCATTAAGTGAATGACAACCTTTAACTATTTCTTTGCAAAAAATTATTAGAGCACCCTTTGCCTCACCCGCCTTCCTTCCTTCTCTTGAAAAGTGGTGATTTGAGAGGGGTAAGCTGAAGTGCCTCATGTAGACTAGCTAAGCAATGAGAAATTACATCTGCTTGTTCTGTAAATAATGTCCAGTCAGAGCAGATGTAATTAACTGAACTTAATGGATGCCTCGTGAGGTTACAGATGCTATCAGTCATAAACTAGATGAAGGCAAGGGAGCTTTATAAGCTTGGAATTCCTTTTAGGACTAACTATTAAATATCTTTAAAATTGATTACTTATGCTTTCAATTTCTGAGAGTGTTTTCACATGATCTATGTGGAATGGACTTGCTGTAGCTTTAGAGGAGGATGGGAGACACCACCACTGTTGAGGCTTTTTGAGGAACTAAAAAAGTTTCACTTCCCTAGGACTTCATCGCGGAGCTTTACTATTAGGAAACTTGGTCTTATTTCAGGGGTTGCAAAGCTGTCTTGGGAGACTGGTCTGACGCAGATTTTCTTTTTGCCCAAATTAGTTGAGAAATATAATTTCTATAGGTGTGTCCAAAGTCTTAGCCTAACATTGACAAAGAACATGAGACATGTGAAGTGCCTCTCAAAAACAATCAGCAAAACTCATTTTCTGCCTCTCTGCTTCCACATACTTTACAACTGGGGCGTCAGTGAGAAACCAACCTGATAGAATAAACACAAACCTTTGGACTGTTGCGAGATACCTGCTGCTGATGTTAATGTGGAACTTACTATGTACATTTTCTTGGTTCAGCTACAGTGTTGGACACTGTCTCTCAACCAATGTATTTCAACATAATTTTCTTTGTAGTCTTTGATCTTTTTTCACAGTATGTATTAGCAGTGCACTGAATGGATATGAACTGATGAGGAGGTCCAGGAGTTTTCATGAGATGCCCATTGTTTTATGTAACTTTTATGTAGGACAAACCAGAAGGGTCCCCAAACTCACTCAAATTATGCTGGGCTTGATTATTCAATTTCAAATTCATAAAGGATGTTTAAAGAGTTTTATTATTAAAGTTGGTGGTCAGGTAGCCTTGATGTCAGCTGTCGGTTCTTTTAGAAACAAAACTTAAGGAGTAGATGTGCATATAGTTGAAATGACAACTGACTTAATCATAGATTAATATTAGTACGAGCCAACAAAGGAGAGAAGAAAACTGGATTTATTTGTAATGCTCTTGGCATTTTTAGCAGCTGTGACTGTTTCCTTGTGATCACTGCATGCCCAGTCTTGAAGGAATTTTTGGTGCAAGTCAAGACAGAGTAATTTTAAGAGCAGTTTCTAACAATAGCATTACAGCTGCGGTCCTGTATGTCTCCAAGATGACACTCTTTTCTGCATTTTCTAAAATTTTGTAGAACGTGACCTTTTGACTTAAATTTCTGAAACTGGTTCTGTCTGGCAAAATGAAAGAGAATTTTGAACAGTAGCTCCTGTTATTTTGGATTACTTCAGTGCTGGGCAGGCTGTTTCACACAGAGTGGATCAGTAATACGCTTCACGGCTTTGTAAAACTAGAATTAAGTAATGAGAAAGATTAATGAGCTGTCTAAGCTGTGCACTTTATTCCTCTCAATATTCCCTGTCCCTTAGGCTAATTTGTGCAAAAATATAATACATATAAGGAAGATTTAGAGAATTTAAGTGTGTTATTTCTCAGGTTTTAATGTATAACCTGCCTTTTATTTACAGAGGACTACCATGCATCTTGCTCTTTATTTTGTTGATCCAGATGCACATTTTGGGTAGCTGTTATTGTTTATTTCAGGGAATAAGTTATCATAATGGTATTCTGAAGCTACTGCTGTTGCAATTTATGGACTGTCTGTTATGAGAACAAATTCATCTTTTTAATTCTGTTCTGCTGTTTTTTGTATGCTTCTGCAGCACACCTAGGACTTTGGCTTGCAGAATTCAAGCTGCAATCTTTAAATTTACTTTTTCCTGAAAATGAAATTACATCTTCAAAACATAATCTTTTATGTGCTACATGTAATTTTAAAATAAGTTTGGCAACTGTATTTGAAGAGGGCTGGTGCTACAGTTGTTTTTAGTCTTAAGGAAAATTATCAAGTTGATAGTAAATTAGTTTGCTGACATCTAAGGATTGAACAGCCGAGTTACTGTACCTGCTGTTCTTGATGTGACCAGGGGTCTGTGAGGTTGTCTTTAATTTTCAGAAACCATTCGCTGTTTAACCTCAGCTGAAAAGCGTAGGATCAAATACGAAACTAGCTATTTTCTTTACTATGAAAAGAAAGAGACTGCTGCTTGACTGATAGCACGAAATTGGAGTGACCCTGTGCTCTTAGTCCCAAATAACAGAGACAGGAATGAATTCTGCAGAGGAAATGAGACTTGCAGAATTACAAGTCATTCATTGCTCTGGCTAGGGAGGGATGTGTGTGCACCACCCTGCCCTTGGCTGCAGACGCCTACTCCTTGTGTAATCTGTAGCTCAGCTGTGGCAGCTGGTTTATTCCTGGGGTTGGGCATCTCTACATTCACCCACTTGGGAATGTGGTTTGCATGCATTGTTTTTATTGTCATCTGCCTATCCAAGCCATGATGTTTCAGTTGTGTTTGTTACCATGAGTGGGTTCAGTCTGGCCTGTGGTGTACAGCGTAATGTTGTATTTTGGGCTTGAAAACATGATGTAATGTACAAAATATGGAGTAGCTACTTCAGTTTACTAATATGTGGGAGTGGGCACTGAAAATATTCTGAGGACAGTGGGAATTCTTGTCTGTTTTGAGATGTGTTCTGGAATTATTTTAGGTCAAGTGATCAATACCGTTAATCTTATGGAAAGACCTAAGGTTAAGTGATAGGAAAGGTTAGTGGGCAACTTTTGAAGGCATATATTCTTAACAGGTTAATGCACAGATGTGACCTGGATCCTTAGCTTTGCCTATAATGGAAGAACTTCGTCTTGCCCGGGCAGGAGAGCCGGTGGGAGGAGGGAAAATAATTTCCTATGTTTGAGAATTTTGCTTGCTTAAAGATTAATGGGTGTTTAGCTTTATTTTCTTCTTCGGATTTATTTCAAATTACAGTTACTGCAGGGTTGGGTTTTTTTTTTGCTGACTAGTATAGGATTTATAAGTTGAAGAGAAGAGAAGGGCCAGAAGATGCTAAAAACATTAAATGTATTATTAGCTGATTCATGACCTGTGGGTTTGAAGACTGATATAAACTGATTACTTAGAGAAATAGGGTCACCTGTTAAACAGCTGAGGTTTTTTTTTTTTTTCTCCATTTGGTTTTATATGTTAATGCACTTTGCAAATGACATTTTTACTGACATGTAACTTCTGTTCAGGTAGAGAACTAATCCAAATAATACATATAATTTGCTTTGAACTTGTCGTATGCTTAGAGTAACACTGGGTGAACAGGTATACTGTTAACTATTCCAGTGCCATGCACATTGTCCTGAAGGCTCTGTACCCTGCCACCATGAAGGTGAGGTTTTTTAGGAAAGGGCTGTTCCAGGCAGCTTGGCTGGTACTGGGAATATGGCAAGATGTGCTGGAACTATGCTATCCATGGCAATTTGGGATTTGTGTGATTACAGGCATACATTCTGTACAGTGTGGAAAAAGGTCTGGGAATTAATATTTTGAATTATATTGGCAAGAGCCTGGGCATTAATTTTCTGTATTTTAAACATCTCAGTAGCTAAGCAGATGATCTAACAGTGTGATGCTGAGTTTAGTTTCTAAAAAGTCTGTAAATTACAGAAAACACCTGCAGCATATTCCATAGGTTAATCTGTCATTCAACACAGATATGGTTTTAGTGTTGCTGTTGAAAATTCTTTGCTGATGAGATTGGGAAACAAGTTCAGATGTAATCATTTCTACAGAGAGAAATTGAGAAATACTGTTTTTAATAACCATTTACAATGATATGGTGAAAAGGAGGAAATTATTTTTCTTGACAGATTCTGATAGAAGAAAGAGAAGCTTAGTGTGGGATGGTTTTTTAATCACCATGAAAAATTCCTTCCTGTTAATCTGATGGATGGATTATAGTTTGTCCTTGCATGTCCAGGCTGTATTTTCCATCAGAACTGGAGATTCCAGCCCTCGTTATATCATTTCTGTAATGCAAATGGTTATGTATAGAAAGAGATTTAATTAATCCCCTGCTGGTTGGAAGTATATCCTAAAGCAAACATAGTCAGCAAAGGAAAAATATTAAAACATGAGTGCATGGGACCAGGTCAATGAGTGTCAGTGGAATTTCATCATCTGTGAAATATTAACTTATTAACTGAAATGTATTTACTGTTATATCTGTAAAAATATTTGTCTATTGTCCCAACTGGTATGATAGTGAGCTACCTTGCAAGAAAGCCAAGGTCAAAGGCAATCTCAGGAATCAAGCTGTCTGCTCTGGCAAAAATACAGAACATCCTGAGTGTAGCAATGGTTCTCCCTTTAATTTGAAAGGACTACATTTAAGCTGCCATCAGTGCAGACTCTAGCATCCAACTTTGCCTGTGGGTCTATGCCATATGCGCAGCAACATATTCAAGGACAAATTACAAGACTGAGAGAAAGTGACAATCTTGAGTGATGGGCTCCTGTTTCCTTCACACTTTTAATGATATAACATATCTGTTTAAAAGATATGAGTTGTATTGTAGGTCAAGGAACAAATAGGTTTCCAGACTTTATTTCTGTTTCATATTGTGTGCATAGATGTATGCAAAAAGCCAGCAGCACTCTTTCTGCTCCCTGAAACGTTCCTGTTTACAGATGCAGTTTCTGTATCCAAAAGATCACAATAGAATACATTTTCAGGATCTACGCACTAAACAATCTATTATGTAAATAGAAAAGTGATGCTTAAAATGTCCAATAATTTCTCTTCTAGCTTCTTTGATGCCTCAAAAATGATAGGCCCAGTGAGGATCCAGTCCTATTGTGAAACCTGAACTGTAGCACGTTACGGTGTCCAGCTGATTTTATATCTGCAGGATCTGAGATGATAAGATAAAAGGAAACAAATATAAGGAACTCTTTTGAAGGACGGTATTCGAACCATCTTTTTATAAATTCCATGATGCTGAATTTCTTTCCCAAGGTTCATTTTTAACTAGTTGTCTGAAAATCTGCTGCTTCTTTTGTCATGTAGAGATCAAGTTGCATGTTTAATAATTATGCCTTGAAATATGGAACTGATACAAAAAATTAACTTGCAGAACAGTCTGTTCCTGTGCTAGGGTACTGCAAGATTTAATACACTTCTTATTTTTTAGGATCTGTGAAAGTAGTTATTTGTTTCTACTTCTGAAAGTGTTCTGTGAATAATGTGCAACAATCTTTTAAAATATTCTTATGCTATTTATCACTTCATATAAATAAAATATAAATGTAAGCCTCTATTTTGAGGGTTATATTATTGACCTTAGAGAGCAGGTGGGATGGAGGCTGGCTGAAGTAATAATGGCAATATATATAGGTACTGGCAGCACAAGTGCTCAGGGAGGCGGATGTGCTGCTGGAAGAGGCAGTTTGAAATCTTGAATGTTCATGCGTCATTCTCATCAGAAGGGTGGTCTTAAATGAAAAATGTCCTTTAGGTTAAACTAGCATATTTACTGAAAGGATTACAGCTGCGCCCTGTAAATGGTGTTTCAGACCAAGTAGTCACAGCTCAGCATGCTTTTATTAGTCATCTTGCTTCCTAAAATGTGATCTATTTTTTCAGGATACATGGACATATAATCCCAAATTCCTTTGTGAAGTGGGTGGAAACCAGTCAAATCACACCACCTCTGTCATCATTTACTATCTAAAATGTTTAATCTGAACCGTAAGACTGATTCTGAGTGCAGTTTCACCTTTAAAGGGTACTTGTGAAATGCTGTTGGACTTCTCTCTTATATTTTGCATAATTATTTAATTAGTGTTTTTGTAGTGCTACTTCATGTGTTTGAAACTACCCTGTAATTTTTAGATGTAAACTCTCAGTTGGTCCCACTGCACACATTGAAGTGTTAAGCCACCTTAAGTCTGAGCTGAGGCTCCACCCTGTGAGTGTGCCCCCATCTCTGGTAGCATTGTCATTGTCCGCTCTACCCCCTGGAGATCTGCAAGGTTCTCCTGACAGTGGACAGCCTGAAACAGGTCATTGGTTCTGTCTGCAGCCTGCTCCCTCCTTGCTTCCATCTCCAGCCATTTTCTTTCTTCTCCTTTGCTGGGATGTAACTTTTTTTAGACACTAACTCACTGGTGACTCAGGAAAAAGCAAAGCTCGCAATTACGCTGTTTGCAGTTGAGTAACTTCCAGCTCTGATGCTTGTGTGTTGGCCCCACCATTCATAGTCTGGTCTGGAGCATTGTAAGAAGTGATGTTACCAACCCTGCTTTGGAGAAGTAGAAAAGGGTGAAGGGCTGGGAGGGTGCAGGCTTGGTGTTTCTCCAGAGGGCAGGAAAAGTACTGCAGAAGTCGGGGCATGGCTTGGTGTGTATGGCTGGTAGGGTTTTTGAAGGGGATTTTAAGACTAACATGAAATGAGCCATAGTGGAACAAGAAGTATAAAAATTGATTGCTTTGATTGTGCTCTTTGTTAAGACCGCAGAGGTATTAAATTTGAACTACTGCCTATTGATTCCCACAGCTGCACTGTGTTTGTCAAGGTGGAGGTGCAGAATGAAAACAATTGATACATGGGTAGAATAATATTTCAATTCCATTGAGATGTCATCTGCTAGTACTTTTTTCCTTCCTTACTTGGAAACGCAGTTGATCACAGATTTCAAAGGATGATTTCAGGATCAAAGCCCAAGTCAGTCCTCCTTTTAACCCTGCATGTATTTAATCCTGAATTAGTTACATTATAGGAAGTATTAAAGGTAATATTGCAGAAGTAAAATAAGTGTACAGCAGAAGAAAGGAGAAGGCTTGTCCACTCCTGTTACTGGACCAGGATTCCCATGGTGTATGTCTGTAACTCACAATTACTGGAGCCGTGCTGCTGCAAGGAGGTGTTCTCTCTTTAAGTGACTTTTCAGCCCTAATGCCTAGAGCAAAGCTTGTAAACATGAACCCTAAAAGCTCAAAAATTAGAAGGCAGATAAAGAGATTTAAAGGTCACCATTTTCCTTTTTCAGGCAGTACCCTGAAATTCCAGACCTTTATTCATTCAGTCTGAAAATTTCTGGGGCTGACTGTTGGAATAAATGGAAATGTGCCATTTGAATATGAAAAGTATCTTCTGCTAAGCACCTTTTTATATCAGATCTTCTTTAAAGCAGGTAAATTAAATACATTGCTCACATGATGTGAGATATATATGCATGTATAAATAATACAGCACATACACAAACAGAATAATGTACAATATAATAACTATATCTTACCTATTTATCCATTTGCAGTGGCAAAAAGCTGTCATTGCTACACAGACTAAATGGTTGGAAACTAATTCTTTCTAACAAATTAGAATGTAAGAAGTACCTTTACAGAGTATAAAACACACAACCTGCTATAGATGCTAATGATTTATTATCTTACATACTTGAAATGTTTTGATTAGATCTTGACAAGTTTGTCTGATGACAGGAATTTATTTCTTGATGTTGTAAGCTGTCAGCCTTGTGATAATTCACACATGAAATTTGCTCAGTACTGTTAAACTGTAATGAAATTTTAAATTGAAAATAATAATAGCATATTGAAGATTTAATGATTTTTTTTTTCTGTAACTTTCTGGTATCTTTGCAGAACTTTGGTAAGAAATGTCTAATGTATTACTTAATAGATCAGTCCCTGACAGTTTGTCAGTAACACTGTTCATCATTTAAGTCCCTACGTACACCACGTAACTCAGTATGGAAAAGATGTTACCACATTTTCTGGATTTGATTTTTTTTCCATTGACTTTTTTCAATATTCAGTGAAAACACTGATTCAGTTATCTTCTTGGTGGGGATGAAAAATACCGCTCGCAGGGCAGTATTCTGACCGCCAGAAGCTGAGGCGGGCTCGTCGTGACCTCCCGTTCGGTCGGGAGAAGGTGCCGGGAAGCGGCCCGGGATCGCCCGGCGCCCCGCCGGCCCGGAACGGAGATTTTTTTAACCTTTTTCTCAGCGTTTGAGCGGGCGGAGGCGCGGGTGCCCGTTGCCTGTGACCCCCCCGGGCAGGGTTCTGCCCTCCCCTCACAGGGGCCGGGGGGCGGGGCCCGTGGGGGGGGGGCGGGGCCATTGGGGGCGGAGCCTGCGGGGGCGGGGCCGGGGACGCTGCGGGCGGGAGCCGGCTGCCACCTGGTGGCGGGCTGAGGCAGCGCAGCGCCCGGCGGCCCCGGGCGGGGGAGGCACCGAGACGCTGGCACCGACTTGAAAAAGCGTGAAAAAACGCAAACCGAACACGGCTGGCCGTTGTCCCATCGTGCTGTATCCACCCCTGTCTGTGCCTTGTGGATGCTAACGGTCCATTTACTTAAATAAAAACCTAAAAATTCCAGGTCTTCATTTGCTATTGCTGCTTAGGTGCAAAATGCTGCTTGGAGGTGGGAGTTGTTTCATTGGCCTTGGATTTTTTGTGATAATATGTAACACAAGTAATGTGTACGTTTGGGGAAAAAAAAAAAAAAAAGTGAAAGACCAACACAGAAGCCACTCGGTTGCGTTAATGTTTCATTTTGGTGAGAATGTGAGAAAACACATGCAGCAGACGCTAGGCACATTGTGTACCACACTCTGGAAGTGGTTCTGATGTGATGCTGATGAGGTGTGTAGGACAGAATTAATTACTGCCTTATCTATGCTTAGGCTTGAATTGCAAAGTTACATTTGCTCTGTTGAATGCTTATGATTTTGTGACTGCAAAGGCAATGACTGTTCAGACAAAATAAGTAACTGTTGTATTCCAGATGACTGTGCTATGAATATGTGCAGATTCACCCCTTACATACAGCAGTGCTATGCAGTTATACACTGAGCATGCGTTTGCAAATGGCCAGCTTTTTATTAGTTTTGCCACAGTCATTTACTGGTAAATAATTGAGTGATATATAACAACAAGTAAAATTAACTCAGGGTTTTCATTCTTTTTTTTTTTCTTCTTTTTTTTTTTTTTTTTTTTTCTTTTCCCAGAAGGAACTCAGTCTCCCCAGAAGAGGAAGCTTGTAAGTATAATTATTCTTTATTCATCACATGGTTTGATTTGAACATATATAGCTGTACAATTGTGGAAATTATTTAAATGGGCAGATATTCTGTTTTCTCTGCTAGCATTTTCAGGAATCTGTCATCCACTTGGAAACAGCTAGCTTGCATTTTCCTGAGACTGAAGCCTCTATTAATTTCCTTAAGTGTAGCAGAAAAAGTAGTAGTAGTGTAAGCTTACTTCTAATTATCAGCTTGAGCTGATCCTGATAGGGAAGTAACTGTGGTGTTGAGTGTTGCTTGCACTGACATCGCTGAAGTGACTCAACAGAAGTCACTGATTGTTTATGTGATATGGACAACTTTGATCACTGGTCTTCAAACAGTCTGTTGACAGAAGTCTGAGCACACAGTTCCAGGGCTGTGCAGGTCAGGTGTTTGTGGGGTAGTCAGTGTGATATAGATATTTTGTCAAAGTAGCAAATGACATGAAAAGTAGGCTTTTAAAAATGCGGCTTAAACAAATAGCAAATTTTAAAAATACATTATGACGTTTAAAGAGTTTTAGTGAACTAACTTGTGTTTCAGTGATATTATGAGAACTGAGCTTCTGCTATGCTTACAGATTTACGGTGGAAGAAAATGCATTATTGATTGCATTATATAAAAGAGAAAGCTTTTGTGCTGCCTGCTATTGCATTATGATTTAAAATTGTTTCCCAAAGCTTGTAGACTACAGACACAAAGCTCACAAAAGCATATAACCTTTCTTCCTCAGGTTTCTGGTTATAATGAGAAATGATTTTCAGTCTTTCAATGTAAGCTATCCCCTTTGTATAAGAAACAGCGTTTGGAAAATGCTGTGTAACACCAGTGATTCAGGGCTGAACAATACAACAGATCAAAAGGCCTTTTTTTAAAGTGGGGCATGACCAGACCTTTTTGTTTGGTTGTATGACAATGGTAAACTAGTCAGGGAGTTATTTAAAGAACATGAAACACTGGCTGATTTTTTTTTTTTTTTTTTTTTTTTTTTAAGCAGTATGCCTTAAAGGCTAGCTTAATTATATTTGATAGATTTTTAAGGAAGGTGGTGTTCATGATTTGAAGATTGTGAAGGTTGTTTGAACAAATGGTGGAGCATTGAATTACCAGTAAGTTTTTTGTTTAACGTAACTTAGATATTTTTGTACAAAACTTTTGGAATTAAAATTGAGGATGCCAGAGATATTCCCTTCCCTTGCTCAAGTGTGGAGGTAGGTATGACACAAACATACTCGTGTATTTACATTTGAAATGTCTGAGATACAAATGAAGTACTTCAAATGTGTGTAGTGTTTTATTTAGTAGTAACTAAGCTGAATAACTGAATGTTTTCTTTCTATACTGACTTAACACCTTCAGTTTTTATTACTTCACTTTAGTTTTCTTCCACAAGTGAGTGCCTTTTAAGCCATCATTATGTGAAGAAATTTATCAACCTGTGTCAAGAAGATCCAGGCCATAAATTTTAAGCACAAGGTTGCAGCTATTAGTGAGACCGAAAATCTATGAAGATGTTTTCAGTTAGTTGCCTGTGTTATCTAGTTGATTATTTGATTGTGGTTTCTGGAATTACAGATTCCGTAGTCAATTCTATCAAATGATTTCTTGTTGTTTGAAAAGTTTAACTATTTAAGAAGTCAGTAACGCATTGTGGCTTGTGTATATTTGTGTTGATGCCGTACTGTTAAGCATATAGGCTCACTGAAAAGGGTCTTGTGGAGCTGATGTACATGATTTGCATATCCCAGTATCAGAGCACTTACGTGATTTAAAAAAAATCCACTTAAGTGTTCGAATCAGGAATCAGAGAAATTTATATCAAGAAAGGGAATAATTACAATGCGTGTGGATATATTTGTTAAAAATATACATATAATATGAATAAATTTGTTCAGCCATTCTGTCAAAAAGAGTGACCTAGTGATGTACACTTAAGTACAGACTGCAGGCAGTTCTCACATCTTCTGGAAGCTTTTACTCTGCTTGAATCAATTTAACAGTGAACCTCATAAGCAACAATAAATTCTGAAAATAAAATTTATTCTAAAAAGCTGTTGTGCTGTAGCTAATGAGTAGGAGTAGTTATGGATGCAGCGAGGGCCTGATTCATTGACTGTCATTCATTGACTTTTGTTCACCGGCAGGAGCAGAAGCAGGAATTGACAGAAGGATGAAGGATTTGGCTTGGAGCCAGAAACCCTCAAGAGGTGCATCCATTTTCTGCACAAACTCCAGCCTTTGTAGCGGTTCACTAGCAATTGTATTATATAGACGTATACAACCACCCAGCATTCTTCTGTGTGCTAGTGTGGAGACTGGGGTGCATTTACTACTGTAAAAAGATTGTATTTGGGGAGGAAGTCATTATTTTCCAGACAGCCAGAAGTTGAATAAAGTCTTTATTATTGCTGCTTGCTAGGTGATTGCTTTGGTTGATTGTTGAGTTAGAAAGGTTTTTGACTGTGGATTAGATAGAGTATTTGTCATGGCTGAATGGAGAGGAGCGAGCTCTTCCTGACTGCTTCTAACTTTTTCTTTATTTGACTCGTTGCTTCATATTTGCCTGGGTCAGTTTTAGTAGTCTCTATTTTTCTGCAGAACCGATTGTAGGCATAGAGAACAGTTGCTGTGCTTATTTGTACTAAGGAAAAGATGTGGGGTTAGATGTCTCAGTATTTTGGCAGGACAACGTGAGGCATTTTGTCACCTAAAGAAGGTCTTTGGTAGAAGCTGAAGAGAATGAATGGTGGGATGGAGCCTGTGAAGTCTGTTGATTAGCGACTCTGCTTCCACATTAGCAGAAGGGAACGCAAGCACACTGTAAATGATGTCTTTGTCCTTGGAGATCTTACAGTCTAATCTTGAAATAATCAGCACAGAGTGAGCAGGAATGTAAAACAGATGGGGGAATTGTATGCAGGGTGACATTAAGAGGAACGCCTGATTATTTAGATACCATTTTGTTGTGAATGCGCTTAAAGCATGTGTGTTTCTGTCGGGTGGTTATGTTTAATACACTAAAGGAAATTATACTCAACTGAGTTGTAAGCTGCTGAGAGGTTGAATATACAAGTATGAGAACAGGAACAAGTAGTTGTGTTCTATCTCTGGTGTGGTTCAATAATCAGAGTTCAAAGTTTTCAGTTAATAAATTATGCATATAAATGCAGTGGTTATGCTTTTCCCATGCTTTGTTCACAAAAAATAAATATAATTCATGAATATTTTCTTTAATTTCAAATAGCAAATGTGAAGTGATAAACTCAAACTTTGATCTCCATCCTATTAGTGGAAGTGGTTTAATTATTTGCAGCTATTACCCTGTTCTGTTCTTTGTGGTGCTACGGTGTGTACAGAGATTGGTTTTTGTATTGTTGGCTTCAGCTTTCAAATGGTTTTGATGTGCACCTGCATGTGAAGCGCACTAGAGACATTCCAGACTTGAAAGGATGAAAGTGGGGACTGCACAGCAAGATGAGGCTCGTGATGAAGCACTCGTGTGTGCTCATGTGTATAACAGCAGCTCCGCATCCAAAAGACCAGACTGTGAACTGCAGATTTTCATTGTGGCTGCAGGATCAGCAACACCACACTGGAGCTCACTATTTCTTCTGATTGACTCCTCGGCTAATCGGCACTCACTAAATCAAGTTGAGGTTGCATTTGAGCCATCTGGTTCCTTGTTCAGTACCCCATTCTTAATAAATTCAGTTGTTTATAACATGAACTTTATTGGCCTGTTCAGGGTTTTTATGAAAAATGTGGGTTTATATTTGAAATTCTCATGGTTTCTTAGGCAGGATTACTAGCTTGGGTTGCTGTAATTTTTGTACTATCGAAACGTAGTATTTTTAAAAAAGAAAATATTGCTTTCCCACACTATATCTAAATTTGAAAAGAGTAATTTCCTCAGAAAACTAAATTTGCTAAACCAGTTTTTAATTTCAGATGTAAGTTATTTTTGTTACTTCTTTCCTGCTATCAACCATCTGTATCAAATAGACTTCTCAAGTCTGCATATGAACAGAAAAAGAACATGGAGGCATAAGAAACTTGAAAAATAATGCAGAGTATATCCAGTAAAATACACAAATAAAATATTACAAACTGCTGTTTTGACGGTGGTAGGTGCTGATAAGAAGCAGTATTTACCTCAAGATTTTATGTCTATGAAAGGTGGTAAGCAACATAATAGCGTTTGTTAAAAGCCTTGCACATGCCTTTATAGTGGTCTTTATTCCTTCTAATCTCATTTTTACGGCAATTTATGTCCACTGTGGGGCTCGTTTACTCCCCCCCTTCTCTGTCCTCCCTATCTACTTACAGTCCTCTGCAGGTTCTTGGTTTCTACATCCCTAGACATTTCATAGTGTGTTTCATTAAACAAGTCTTCATCATAATTTGTTAAACTTACCCTCAGCTTCCTCACAATAAAATAACGGACAAACACACCAGGGAATTTCTTTGGGAGGATATGCTGAATACCAGTTTATAACAGTTTCTACTTATATTCTTTCTAATGCTTAGACTTTGGAAACAACAAGCTTGATGGCAGGAAAATATTTTCTGGCCTTTAGTGCTGGTTTATGTCTTCATCTTGCCATGCTCAGGTGCTGTGGGAATTTCCTCTGTATCTGCAGAGAAATGGAGTATATCATTCCGTTTCTGTTCGTCTTGGTAGGTAAGCATTTCTGCCGGGGATCGACTGATGCTGTTTCCCTGCCAGGAGCAAGTGCTGTGCCTCAAGCGTGGAGAAGCCAAGTGCTAGGAACGGAGAAAAAAATGATTCTGAAAAGGGATTAGGGAGTTTTGCTACTTTTGCACTCTATTCTGTCTTGAACCTGGAAATGGAGTGAGAAATAATGCTTCCATTCAGTGCTTCTGCTTGTGATACTTTTTAGAGATGGGGAGAGAAAGAGGTGTGGTATTTTCTAACCACTCCATTCTTCTCTGAGCTGCGTAGACGCAGCTCACGAGCAGTAGATCAAAAATAACCTGGTGCTCTTAAGCTGATATGTGGGACTGGCTCTGGAGGTGGAATGTGCTGAATTATTTCCGCAGGGCTCCATAGGAGTGTTGCTATTTGTATATTAGGCTTTAAAAATAATTTGAAAGCATTGTTTCTATAAAAGAAGTGATTTAGTGAATAAAGGGAATTTAAATGCTCAGTATATGCTGTAATTGCAGAGACAAAGAATTTACGAAGGTTTTCATCAAGGATTTAAAATTGAGAAAAGTCTTTTGTGCAGTTTTTATTATCAAGTTTCCACTACTTAATCCAGGTTCTCATTTAATAAGTATAATAAAATTGTACATAACATATCAAAGTTGTACCTTTTGTTGCTTGCAGTGCTTTCTTACTCTGAAGGCACGGCATGGAGGGGCAGGGGCTCTGGTTGTTTAAGGAACAGCCACCCTGGCCCTTACTTTTAGACTGGCAGTTTGTTCTCCTGATGGGACACAGCTGTTGGGAGGTTGTGATCTTGTAGAATGGGGTGCTCCTGCTGTGAGTTGAGCCATGGGAGGATCTGGAGATGAGAGTTGTAATCTGGAATTTAACTTGGTTGATGAGTAGCAGTCTTTACCTGCCTAAATAGTCGTTAACAATTTAAAGGCTATCAAAGATACGTATTTGGATTTTTTTGGGGGGAAAGCCATCTTCCAACAAATGCACATTTGAAAAATGTTGGACATTATTTTGGGGCAGTTTTGTTAATAGCATGAAATTGATTTTGGGCTTATTGAAATTGCCATTTGCAAACAAAAACGCAAGACTTGCACTGTACAGGGGAACATCGTCTCCTAATGAAGGTGTTTCCCCCCACTTACAGCATTTGGCTCCCCCGTCTGCTGCGATTGCTGTTGCTCTGTTATCAGTGCTAGAATCCATAAAGTTTGTAGCTGAAACACAGCTTGGGAGTTACAGGAACATGCTTTAAGATTAAAGTTGTATGTGTTCTTGAGGGGATTGATTTCTGAAAAAGGGATGGCTCCCATGTTCCCCCGCCGGTCGAGAGCAGCTGCTCTTTGCACCGCTGATGACTCTGCAAGGGCTTTGGGTGGGAGCAGTGACTCTATTTCTATCACAGTGTGAGTTTTCAAGCTGCTGTGTGAGATTTCTGCCAGAAACCTTTCAAGTGTGCCATTGCTCCCTTTGGCTTGGTGCTTTTCTTTTGATTTGGTGAGAGCGACTGTTCCTGCTCCTTGAAGCCCAGGAGAAGTTTGTCGCTGATTTGCTGTGGGCTCAGCCTGAGTCTGTCAGGGCTGTATTGCTGGCTGTCTGACAGGTCAGATGGCTAGTTTGTGTCCCGGACTTTTATGCACCTTCGTTTTGTACTGGGGAGCTTCATTTCCTTTCTCTGGATGCTATGAATAGACTCGTAGTTTTTTTTGTTTTTTTTTTTTTTTTTTTTTTTAAATAATTAGGTTTTTGACATAAACTGGGTGATTAATCTGGACCATTACTGAACTCCTGAGGTCTTTGTGACACTGGGGGGTACACGAAGAGCTTGGATTGCACTGATTGTTCTGTGCTCTGCGTTGGAGTGATAACAGTGGGCTCTCCTCCCCACCTCTAAGCCTCTTGTGCTGGGAAGAAACCATCTATCAGCACAATGATGAAACGGAGGAAGCAGAGGCTTGGAGCCCCATCTCTACGGATCCAGTAAGGACTGTTGTGAAAAACAAATTGCACTTAAACATTTCAAATTGAAACTATGGAGAAAAACAAGCCAGAGTTTTCTGTGGCCAATAGACATTGCTTTTATTTGTTAGAACTTTCTGTTATCTGTCATGCTTATTTGGCTGTATACAAAATTGCATTTAGAAGCTTTAACATTTTACTTGTGTGGAGCATTTACCATAAAGTATAGCCAAAAAAGAACAATATTTAAATGTTTTAAAATGGGGTACATGGTGATTAGGTTTTGTACCAAACATTAATTAATGTAGTAAAGCTGAACGTTTGTAACTGTCTTTCTAGATTGGTCACTCTTCAGATTTAAAAAGTACTTTTAATAATCTGCCAGAGAGCTGTCACATGTCTCAAATCTCTGGAAACTTTTGCTACCTTTATTATCTTTTTAAATTAAGAATGCTATTTAAAACTTTTAGATTTGAAGAAAAAATATTTACATTGCCACATGTGGTTCTAGAAATGAAATTTAAACAAGCAATTCCATTTTAATGCTTGTGTCCTTTATAAATGCTTTGAAATCTACTAATCAAGACTGCTATTTATGATGTTTATATTTATATCTCCTATTAGGTAAAATTAAGGAAACTGTAGATTTAATACTATCTTTATAAGTAGAGAAGGTTAAATGAATCTATCAGATAGTAAAGGGAGAAACAGGGTAAGAAACAGGCTTAACCTTTTCTGTCAGTGCACTGTCAAGCTCATCAGCTGTTTAAGCAGAGATTGCTAGTGGGGATGATTTCCAATATGTAAAGGTTACTTACTGATAAGTATTTGGATTCATTAGGAAATTTAAAGCAAGGAACATTGATACTGAAGAAGCAATAAATATGCTTGACTTCAGAACTTTCAGTGTAAAATGTCTGACTGCTAACCTAAACTAAACTGTGCCCCAGATTTCTGTTTTGCTCACTTTTATGTTTAAATATAGTAAATAGAAACTTTTTTCATCCCTCAACCAGAATCAAAATTGTAAGAATACGGTAACACTAGTTTGTATTCTAACACATTTTATAATACCAATATACATACTTTATAATATCAGTATTTGTAAGTTAACTTTTACTTTATTTCTAGTGAAGGACATCTCATCGTGTGTAGTTCAATAAAGTAGGTGTTAGAACCTCTTTTTTTTTTTATGTTTATGTAGAAATCTGTTTGCAGCTTTTTGGAAAGCAGCTACTTTGAAAAATTTTCTGTGCTCTCTATGTATAAGAATGCGTGTTGGCTGCTAACCCTGCAAAAGCAGTATAGTTTATAGAACTGAGCACAGAGCTGGGAATTGGTGTCCTCAGATGTAATCCTGATGCTACAATAGATGTGCTATGGATGAGTCACTTAACCACTTTGTGCCTCAGTTTCCCGATTGCTAAAATTGGAATAAAGCCATTTTGCAGTGCTGCTTTCAGGCTTAATTAGTTGTTGTTCTAAAACACTGTCAGTGCTAAATGTGGTTTTCTACTTAACAGTTTGTGTAATTCATATTTTCACAGTTGTGTATTTCAGTTGTTGCCACAGTCATGGTGTGGAATCATGGCTCCCAAATTTTGAAGGCTGGGATATAAATTGTCCATGTCTGTTACTGCTGTCATTATCAATTTGTTATTTTTTCTCAATTAAAAGTTTTACATTAAGGATTGACAGTGGTATGTATTCCAGAAAGCCTGGGTATCACTACAAAAAAAGGATTTGGATAATTTCAGATTGGAAGATTTTCATAATGGAGAAATAATGTTAAATAAATATTAAATTGACTGAAAAATACATTTTGGTTTGGATGATAATTGAAAGGATAACTTTTGACCGCTTAGTTTATTGCATTTATTAAGAAGATATAACTTGTATTTTGGAAGTATCAGGGTTTTTTTCTTTATTGAAACAGAAGATTTGATATTGACCCTGATTTGTTTTTTTTTTCCTACTGTGGTACCTTGTCAGAATCTCCTCTCCTTTGTACTCCCACTGCCGAGGAAATGATGTTCATCAGCACATATTCTCTCCTACATCTGCTCCAGGTCTGCAGCATCTTAAATTCCCGTTTAGTGCTGACTCTGCACTTGTTACTTCTCCTCTAGTATTTTACCTGAATTCACAGCCCCAGAGCAATCCGTCTAGTCCATGCTACAGCCATCCTTTTCAGTGGAGGTAAGGAGAGGTATCAACTAGGAATTTCTAACAGTTTGATGTTGGTGTAAGCATTTATGAACTTACCAGCTTTATAGTTCAAGAGAATAATATTTAACAGAAGGAGCTAGACTTACTTGTAGTTGTAATTTACTTCCAGCCATTTAGTTTTCAGGTTGATGTTTCTTGTTGGTACAAATTTTTCTAGTTCATGTGTAGTTTAAGGCCCTATGTAGGGAAGAAGATGAAATGAATCAAGGAATGGAAACCTGTCTGACTGTGTGTACGTGCAAATTCCTGGTTGTACATTATGCTAGCTTCCAAGTACATACGCAGCTTGTAGTGTGCAGCAAAGGAACCCTCACAGGCATATCTGATGTCATGAAAACCAACTTAAAACAGCCTAGAGGGTGGTAAAAAAGCCCTGCCTAGAATAGCGAGTCTGTGCTAATATACTGAACTCTGCTCTATTCACTGTAAATCCACATTAGTTTCTTATAGAAGCTAGCAGGCTGACGTCTCTGGCTCCAAAAATAGGGTCTACAAAGGATAATGAGTAGAATCAAGCCTGTTGTTAGCAGGCTTAAATATGGGGTACAGCAGTTCGTAAACTGAAAAAAGTCCAAACCAGCTCAGTTTGTATTAAAGCATTTGAGATCTTGGCTGATGTACTTTTCCTTCAGGATTCTCTCTTCCTCCATGTTGCACTACTGTGGAACGTGCATGGCTGTCAGCAGCCTCAGTGGAAACCTTCAGCTTCTTCACTAAGAGGAAACTTCACCTAGTGAGGTAGTGACTGAGAAAGGCTAACACAAGCTAGAGAGCTTTGTTTGTGCAGTTATGAAATCGGAGCTCAGTGGTACCTACTTAAAACTTGAGCCAGCATAGCCATCAGAGGGCTGGTTTTGAAGTTCACATGCTGCAGCGTGGATGCAGCTGGTCAAATTTCAGTTACTCATCAGGTGGTAATGCAATAGCCCCTGAACCTAGACTGTTATTTCAGAGGGAGAGTGCTCTTGTTGGCCAGGTCTGATAGGAGTAACCAGAAAATGTGAAGTTGAGCTATTTTAGGCATCTGTCCCTCTAATGGAGAGTAACATATATTACATCTGTTGAGGGGAAATCAGGTTGTCAGCAAGGGAAAAGGATGTTGAACGAGTCTGTACTTACTGTGCCATGGAGAGAGAGGTGCTTGCCCATCGTGCCTGCTGCTTGCCTTGCACGTAGGGTAGCACTTGGTGAAAATTCTTAATAAGGTGCTTATTTTAGCAGCACTGTCAGTGAGGGGGAGGGCAGTGACTGAAGAGCAGGCTCCTAACATTTTAATGTTATTGTCATCAGTATAAATTTAAATGAATTTTTGTTATTTAAAGGCTGGTATTAGTTAATGTAGTTTTATAACAAGGGTGATTAAATGCAATTAAATGCTGTTTAGCATTGGGGCTAATTAACAGACTGGTAAGTAGCAATTAAGTATCAAAATTAGATTATTGTTAAAGTCAGTAGAGAACTGTTCTGTTTGAAGAGGACATCTAATGATTACTGGTTGTTTTCAAAGCCTTTTTGGTACTTGTGGCTTTTTTTTTTTCTTAGAGCCCTTCAATCTTCAAGCTTTTGACATGGGTCAGTGAATTATTTTCTCTTTAAGAGTAGTTCATATGAAAGTCTTAGTGTCAAGTTATATTCTGCTGTTACTATGGTCTCTCCTTTATAATAATATTTTTCACATATGGGGACCTTCCAGCCATCTGCTCTCTAAATACTGAATGGTTGATGATTCACAGATACATAGCTCTATGTAAGAGCTTAGATCTACTATAATAACTTTTTTATTTTCGTCCTTGTTGCTTTCACCTGTGCAACTCTTGATCCTGTTTAATCCTGTCTTTCTTTGTTGTAGTTTTGTTTACTTGGTTACGGTACCAGTGATAGCCATTCTTGCTTGCTGAGAGCAAAGGTTCATCTTGGCAAGTTATTACTATCATTGATCTACTCAGCTTAACACCCGCAGGTTAGCCACGCTGTGGTTCATTTCCATGGCTGTGCAAGTGATACTAGGAACTGGTGGAAAATCTTAACTAGAAAAGCGTATGCTGTAATGTTAAATATTTCTAATTTTTTACCATCTGTATATCGTGTTTGCAGGTATCTACGTAAGTTTCCCTTTCTTGGCTATTTTATGTGGTGTCATCGTTGTTTTTATATGGATGGATAAACAACTGTTGGTGCATCTGACGTCAAGTGTGTTCTAGCTAGCATGGAAGCTCATGGCTTTTGAAAAAATTAATCTAATTAAGAATGAAAACATTTTATATATAGCTTTTGAACAATTGAAAATAATGTAAAACTTTCAAAAGAGCAAAAGGAAATGTGAAGTAGCATGATGATAATAATTAAAAAAAAATGTTAGCAGGTGAAATAAGACAACTATAGTTGGTGCAACTGTGGGTTGGAATTAAGGTCATGTATCTTTAGGAACAAAAGAGAATGATGTCCAAAATTAATCTGAAATATTCGCTCTCATAGTTGGGATCTGGTTTGCACTGTTCTGGGGGTAGTAGGGAAGTCAAATTACTGAAGAAGAAAATGAGGCCATGTTTCACAGCTGGTGCTCTTTATGAGTTGGCAAGTCTTTGTACACCCATATTTGTCCTTTAATTGAAGTATAGATTTACAGCATTTTTTGATATCAAGTTGCTTAAAAGATGTCATTAATTAATTGTAACTTAGAAGTGATGGGCCTTGAGATTAAAGGAACATGAGCTATCCCCCATTTAAAGAAAATGCTACACTTTCTTTATTACCCTCAGCAAGATATAAACTAGTTTCAATACTTCTAGGAAACTGATTCATTTCTTTGTGGTAATACAGGTTAATGTGTTTGGGTGCTGTATTTCTGGCCTCTCTGGGTGCCGGAGGTGAGGTGAAGTCTCTAGAAATTTGCTTTATCTGAACAAATCAAGGAATGATTTGGGTTCAGCTGAATTATTCAAGGGATATTTTCTCATGATATTTTGATTTCACGGATTTATACCAGTTGTGGAACACGTTCTTGCAGGGTGTATAGTAGAGATGATTTTTGTAGGACTGTTTATCCCTGAAAGTTCTAGCCTGAATAATGTCTATTGATAATAACTTCTTTTTTTATAGCTTTGCAGAATAGTTTCATGGCTTTTTTTCTAGCCTGTACAAAATCTGGTCACCGTTTATGAATGCAATGACAGTCAGATCCTTGCTTGTCTTATTTAAGTAAAACAAAATGGGAAACCTAATGTTGCTTCAAAACACTCAGTGTTTGAGCACAATACATAATTACTTGATCAGTGTGTAATTACAATGTTATGGGCTTTATATAATTAGGGTTTTATAGACATCTGTGATATAGTTTAAGATAAGGGAAAACCAACTGACATCATCCACTTAGACTTGTGCAAAGCATTTGACACTGTCCCACACAACATATGTGTCTCTAAATTGGAGAGGCATGGATTTGATGGATGGACCACTCTGGATAAGGAATTGGCTGCATGGTCACGCTCAAGAGAGTTGCAGTCAAAGGCTCAATGTCCAAGTGGAGAGCAGCGACGAGTGGTGTTCCTCAGGGGTCGGTGTTGGGACCAGCGCTGTTTAACATCTTTGTTGGTGACACAAACAGTGGGGCTGAGCTCACACTCGACAAGTTTGCCAACGACACCGAGCTGTGTGGTGTGGCCGACACTCTGGAGGGCAGGGATGGCATCCAGAGGGACCTGGACAGGCTGGAGAGGTGGGCCCGTGCAAACCTCATGAAGATCAACAAGGCCAAGTGCAAGGTCCTGCACATGGTTTGGGGCAATCCCGTGAACAAATACAAGCTGGGCAATGAGTGGATTGACAGTAGCCCTGAGGAGAATGACTTGGCACTACCGGTGGATGAAAAACTGACCATGAGCCAGCAATGTACACTCACAGCCTGGAAAGCCAACTATATTCTGGACTATATCAATAGAAGCGTGTCCAGCAGGTCGAGGGAGGGGATTGTCCCCCTCTACTCCACTCTTGTGAGACCCCTCTCCCCTCCCCACAGTGTTGTGTCGAGCTCTGGGGCCCCCAGAATAAGAAAGGACATGGACCTGCTAGGGCAGGTCCAGAGGAGGCCACAAAGATGCTCGGGGGGCTGGAGCAGCTCCCCTGTAAGGACAGGCTGAGAGAGTTGGGGGGGTTCAGCCTGGAGAAGAGAAGGCTCCGGGGGGACCTTACAGCGGCCTTCCAGTGCTTAAAGGGGGACTACAGGAAAGATTTGGAAGGATTCTTTATCAACGAGTGTAGTGATAGGATGAGGGGTAACTGTTTTAACCTGAAAGAGGATAGATTTAGATTAGATATTAGGAAGAAATTATTTCCTGTGTGGGTGATGAGGCGCTGGCCCAGGGTGCCCAGAGCAGCTGTGGCTGCCCCCTCCCTGGAAGGGTTCAAGGCCAGGTGGGACGGGGCTGGGAGCAACCGGGTCTAGTGGAAGGTGTCCCTGGCCCTGACACGGGGGTTGGAACCAGATGATCCTTAAGGCCCTTTCCACCCCAAACCATTCTATGATTCTGTGAATGTATTAATTTATTTACATAACCCCCCTATTCTAGGAAACGCACATTTAATCAATAACTGTGGTAAGTAACAAGAATATTTTCTACATAGACGTTCGACAAACTTACTGGGAGGGTTGTCTGCCTTTCTTTAAAGACTTTTTTATATAAGCTGTTGCAGTGGGTGAGGGGAGACCCATATTTAGAGCTATGGCTTCTTTGGGTGTGTGAGTGTGATTCGGTGTGCAGCGTCCTCAGTGAGCCTGCTCTGTTGCAGTAAGCAGAGGGGCTTCCTGGGCATTGCAGGGTGCTGGCCAGCCCACCTTCACCAAAGGGCGGGGATGGAGATGTCTGCCTTGTTTGAATGGGAACTCTTGTTATACTATGATGGTTCTTACGTATTGGGCTTGTTGGTGGGTCTTGATGAGGGTCTTGTAGCTCCATTCCTCATACGGGTACGGCAGGTGCAGAAATCCCTTCCGTAATGTAAGGATGTGTTCTGGGCACATGTGTCCCCAGGTCACCTGTGTTTTGGGTTTTGAAGACTGCATATATTTTACAACATCAGGACAGCACATGTCAACAAGAGAAGTTCCATATTTTTAAGGAATATAAAAAACATTTCAGAATTCAGACTTGATGAGGTTCTTTTTATTTTGAAATATCTCAAGGCTTGACAAGAATTGGTGATAGTTACCTATCTCTACTTAAATTTCCTTTTAGTTTCAAGTAACTTGATACAGGTTTTAAGAGTTTATTTTAGTTAGAATTTCCTATTTGACAAATGTCAGTGGATTAATGAAGAGGACTATATTCAGCTTGAATGACATTTGGAAATTGTTTTGTTTTTGCAGCAAGTGATACCTTCCTCGTTTAGTGCTTGATTTGGTACAGGTTCTGCTTTCTTAAATGTGCTAAATAATTGGTCAGAGTTGACTGCAAAACAGTATAATGTCACTTTTGGAAACAGTGCAGATAAGCAATTCCAGAATAACGAGTAACAGAACAACTTTGTGAATATATCATTATGCATAATCTGAAATGTTGAATTTTGAGTAGGTAATCTTTTGGCAACTGAATTGTAATCTACATCTCACATTGAATGAATGAATGAGTTTCCCAGAATTAATTTCTTTTTAAATGGAAATTTTTCTCTTTATTCCTTTTCTTTTGTATCAGTTATTATTCTTGGGAATAGTTTTTCCCATCTAGAAGATGGAGACTTCCAGGGGAGGGACATATTGGTGATACCTTAAACTTGACAGGCTCGGATAACCTTTTGTCTGTCTTATGCTGATCAGAAACTGTTTGCTTGCGACATGATTGGAGATATTGAGGCATGGTGGCCTGAATGGTATAATTTTTTCATGCGAAGGCATTATGTAAATGCTAAAATCCCTGCATCCTGCCTGGAGCTGCAGTAGCAGAAGAGTTAAACCCTTGGGGTTTGGAGCCTGAGGTGTGAATTCTTGTTTTGTTCCAAGCCACCTTGTGGGACCACTTGTAAAGCATAACTTGGTGGTTTGACCAGGGAAATCGAAGGGTCCCAGAAGGGAGTATGTACTTGTGACTTTAAAAGTTGGAGGGCTTTAATGTTTGTTAGTCATTTCACCTATAAACCAAGTGGTTTGTAACTGTCTTTTCTGTATAACTGTTTTTGAAGGCGGTGATTTGCTGATATGCCTGCATATGAGCTGACTCATTTACTACCTCTGCACTATTTAAAGAGTTTGGGATAGTTGGGACAAGCTAGCAACTTCTAGTGAGGAACTAAAACCTCAGAAGGTTCTTGAGAGATTATAGTAAATATTGAAGCATTTATTTTTCTGTCCTTCTCCTCAAATAACAGTGATTTTCTCAAATGATAGTAGTGTGCTCTGTTCTGTTCAAAATTCCTCCTTCCACATAGTCTCTCCCTCAGAGACCTGTTGATCTTGAATATAGATACAGAAACAACCCATGCCCTGAAAGATTCTTAGCAAGGGAATCATTCTGAGAAAGAAATACATATTCTTAACTGGGCAGTTGTGTGTTTGTTATTGTCGATTGACGGTCCCATGCATCTTCCAAAGCTTGTTTTCAATTGTACTATGAAGTAAACAGGTGCTATTTTTAGTTGTGACTTGGAAAATGGGTGAGTGTGCAAACAGGCCTGTTAACATCACGCACTGAAGGACTGATAGTAGAGATGTACTAATAGTGACTACCTAGTGTCAATTTAACCGACTTGAACTGGGGAGAAACAGAGATTATGAGACACAGCTGCTTGCATTAGCATGGAACTATTCCTGCCCACGAGCAGGAGACTCCTTTCAGATCTGTTTTATTAAAAAATTCCTGTTTGAAGCCATAAACTACAATTTGTAATTTAGATAGATAAACCATTTAGCAGATCAATATTGACCTGAAAGCTTAAGGAAAGAATATAAAGAAGGAAGGAAGATTCAGAGTAACATTGCACCAGTTTAAAAAAATATCCCATTTCACCCGTGTGTCTCTATCCTGAGCTATGTTGAACTTTTGTGTCAAATTTAAGCTCTTGTTTGAATACTCAAAACTGTACCATGCCAGAAGACCTGCAGCAGAGCTTCATCTTCTATAATGTATCTTTTTGTGCTTTCTTTTCTACAGACTGCATCTCCTTTTCTTCAGCATCTCTCTATTCCTGGTTTTGTTCATTTGTCTCAAATATGCTTGTTCTAGTCCTCCAACTTGTCTCTTCCCCTCGTTTATCTCCTAAAATTGTGCTGCTTTGGCTAGTGGTTATTATTCTGTCATTCAATCCCTTGTGTGGTACTTGAGAGCATAATCTTCTAACCTAGTTTACATTACACTGTCATTATGAATTATTAATGTTCTAAAATAAAATCTTCAAACAGTAATCTTTGCTGTAGTGAAAGAGCTCTGTGTGCTTTTGTTTTCCTTCCTGTCCTCCCTGCCCTTTCCTTTCTTTAGACCTGCAGGTCTTTAGAGCAGGGGTGTTATTGATCCAGCTGACTGGGAAAGACTTGCTGTGCAGTGAGTTGCGTTGTCACATCTCAGGGCTGAGATAGGCATTTATTTATATAAACACTACAAAAAATAAGTTGTGGAAGTAATACTTTTTATTCTATTAGAAGACCTGCTCCACAAGTAGAAGTGATAATGTATGTTTAGGTTATAGCTTGCTTGAGAAGGTGAATATTAGTTTTTGTGGTCTCTTTTGTTCCTGTTTGTTCCTGTGATTCCCAGTTTTATTTGTCAGTAGATGAGAAATTCAAAATAACAGAACAGGTCAAGTTATAATTCTCAGCAATTTTTTAGGGCAAAAAAGTTCAACCAAAAGAAATCTGGTAAAAAAATCCTTATCAGCTTTCCTCCACACTTCATTTTAATGCAACTGTTTGTTGGTTCTCCATCTGAGAAATTGTAAGAATCCAAAATCATTAAATGTCCAATTTTCCGAGCGAATCAACACACAAATGTTGACCAGAAGTGTTCCTTTAAGTCATGAGTGTCGGTGTTGCCCTTGTGGAGAACTTGCAATTAATTTGAACAAAATGGAGTTGATTACAGCTGCATTCATCTTTGAGATTGAGGAACAGCCCATGGGGACGTGTTCCAGCCTGCACCCCATGGCTTAGTGAGCACAGCTTCCTCTAATACCAAGATGGATCATAAAGCTGTGACCTGTCGCTTCTGCAACTCTCCTCTTCTTTTTAAAAATAAGGGCAGATGCAGATTACGCTGTAGAACGCCACGGTCTATTTTTTACATACTTTTGTAGTAAGTGGTTGGTATTGGGAAAAGTACTTTATTTATTAATATTACAAGTCATGTTTTCTCTGCAGAAGGTACATTCTTCGGACAAGCAGGTGGTGTTCATTTGTGTGCATGATCTCTGCTGTCTTGACTTATCTGTTTGTTTAGCAGTTTGTGTGTTGTACCAGATAATTTGACAAGCTGCAATATTATTTGTTTTTGTTACTAGTTGCATTTTTATAGGCAATGCAGAAGCTTAAATTTGGTTTTGTTGGAAAATATTAAAGAATTGCATAACTTTTGCTTAAAGTTTTTAAATTTTGTTCTTCCCTTAACCTGTAATATCTGTATAATGCCAGATCTGCTAATCAAAATTTGGAAGAAAAGAAAGTAAAGTGAGTATAGGAGGAATATTCCCATTTATCAACATTTTCTTTATATCTGAGATGGTTTAAAAGGTTATTGATGAGGTGGGCTATGTAAGTCATATTTATTTAAAAAATGAGCTTTTCTGTTACGTGTTTTTGTTTCTAGCTATATTTATTAGATTTATTTGTGCCATTTTTACTGTGTTACAGGAGGGTGTAGTAAGATTTAGCATTTCAAACTTTTAAATTTAGGTTTTAATATTTTAAGATTATTTTTTTGCTGCAGACTGTAGAAATCATCAAGAGTTCCCTGTCTGTCTATTCTGTACTTTATTTCAAAGCAGAGAATTCAGTTTGGGCCAATTTATCTTAATTTATTAAATCTGCTTCTGTGTTCCAGACCTACAACATGTATGTCCCTACTTATATATAGGTGGACATATATGTTAGAAGTCATGTATAAAATAAATACTTTAATTAGAAGAGCTTCTAAATATTATATATTTTCTGGGAAATATTACTTTTGCAATGCATGACCTTTGTGGGTTTCCCAGAATTACTGTAAAGCAGTTTATAGAGATGTATCAATCTGTAGTAGTATAAAAATCAGTGTTCCGGACTTGTTCTCGTGTTCATTCTCTCTCATACGTTATATTTTTTTCTGAAGCTCACAACCTTGAGTAGTTTGTTTGCCTGATGGTTGATGATGTGTTACCATGGCTTTCCCAGACTTAAAAGCTAAGCTTTTGCTGTGAAGATTCATATTGTTCCAAAGGAATAACTAAAATAGGGACCAATTTCTGTTAAAAATTCATGGCCAAATTGGGATGTAATTCTGCCTTTAAGACCACATGAACTTTTTTTTTTCTTTTGGTATACCAGCAGTCATGATGTTTCCCAAGCATGGTTTTGATTTCTCATGGCTCTTCTGTGCTGTGGCTTATTTTGTAAAGTCTATTCTTATCCTATGCTCTAACTTCATTAAGAATTTATGCTTGAAAATGTAAAATTCATCCTCTTAGTCTGTTCATTACATTAGCATTCCCCATGCTCCCAGAATAACTCTTCTTAGCCAATGTCCTACCAAATAAGCTTTTTGTCTCAGAAAAGCCATGGTAAATGCAAGGGCTTTACAATATCCTCAGCACTTCAGCTGAGCCTAAGCGTGTTAACCAAGAAATGTGGAAACAAGCTGTGAAGTGGAAGGTCCTGTGCTGGAGATGCAGGTTGGAGCAAACAGCCTGAATTATACGTAGAAACATGCCAGAGCTTGTTTTAGAGTTCAGGCTTGATATGATCTTCCGGGCACTATGCTGTCAGAGAGGGAAAGCGCTCCCCGCTAGCTGGTTACCACGTGTAGCCCCCAGCCTGGAGGCACCACGTTCATCCTTGGCAGGGCGTCTGTGTAGGTTGCTGCCGTGAGATGGGTGTTGGAAGTTTGGAGTCCTTGTGTAGGTGAGGGGAGCCCTTTTTACTTTTGTGAGCTAGTAGTTGTGATCTGAGTAATGAAAACCCCTCTAATTCACCCACTTAAATACAGCTCTGTTCCCTCTCTTTGCTTAGTTCATTTCACCTTAATTACTTGTGTGTTATCTCGGTTTAGTTTTAACCATCCAACGGTAGTTACGCAGTCCTCAATCCCTGCGAAGACACAAAGTTGGCCAGCTGCTTTTGCTGCTGCTTTTACTCTTAATTCATCCTTTTTTAGTTTACCTGTAAAACAGGCTAATAACACCTGCTTTTTCAAATCTTCTTTGCTGCAGCAGTCTTGTTGGAATGGAGTATGGAGAATGTCTATCAAGGACTGTGTGTTACAGTTCTTTGGGATATATACAAAAACCCTGTTGCAGGAGAATTTAACAATAGCCCAGTCTTGTTACTCAGCACAGGGAGCCAGAGATGGAAGAATTCTGCAAAGAACTGAAGCCGATGAAGTGCTGTACTTCTTCATGGAGAAGCTGATGGAGGCTGGAGTGGCAGGGGAAGAGATTAAGAGATCTTCACATTTGCAAATGCTGTTGCATGGTGAACTCATTAACACTGTATTACAGGCTAGAAAGAAAGTTTTAAGTGCATTGTGATAAAAAAATACATTATGAAGATGAAGAAATGCTATGGAGGCAACAGGAGGCTCAGTGTGTGTTTTCCTTTGGATAAATTTTGGCTGGTGAAGAGGAGGGAAAAACCTTTGGATGAGGATTTCAAGGTTATAGCAGCATTCTGTGATGCTGTGTTTCTTGCAAGAGTTACTGGGTGTCTTCAAGAACATTTTGGATAAAATGTTAGAAGATTTCTGTATAAACATGAAGTGAGGTTTTCAGGACTGATATTCAGTATTGTTATTTTTCAAATAACATCATTTTTTATGGTGTTTGAATCACGTATTTAGGTTATATTTGATTAAATCAGAAAACTAACATTTGAATCACACATGAAGAAGACGCGTCTAGGGAAAGAATGCAAGTTCTAGTAACTTACTGGAAGAGGATAATTGACCTTTCCATGGCATCTGAGCCCAATTAACAATTTTGTGAGCTCGAAATAATGTTACGCTTATGTTATATTGAAGCTGCCAAACATCTTACCGGTGTTATTTGGGAGGAGTTGTATAGAATATTAGTATACTAATAAGTGATATTTTTGTAAATAGAAATACAAAGAAAGAATCTTTCTTATTAAGTGTTGATACGATTTGGGGCACAATTAACTTTTGTGTTTTAGCAGTGCTTGCTTCTTATCACTACTTGGTATTTTCATTTAGAAAATACTAATTATGATTACAGAGTTATAGTTAACATCCTCTGTATCTAAGTGAGTACAATTTTGTATGAGTTGGTTTAGTCCTATGAAATCAGAGCAGTTGCTTATGCTTAAGCTGTGCAGTGATATTGCAGTGAATTAGATAGCATTTCAGGCTATCCACTGTGGTGGCAACCTGTCTTAATTCAGTAACTGTGCCGGATTAAAGTTACATGAGAAGTTGGCAGCTTGTATTCAGGTATATGAGTTTGCAATCCCTGATAACTAGTTCAGTAAATGTTTCTGATCCTTTGAATCATTAACTAGTGCAGTCGCTAGGATGTTCCCTGCATGGGAAATACACACCAGGAAGAAGTTTGGTTGTTCTATTCCCCAAAAAAACTTGGCCACCAAGTCTTAGTTTAATCTCAGATAAATGTGTCTTTGGGAGACCTTTTACACAGAGGTCGCAATTAAAATCTGCATGAACCACTGTAGTAGAAGAGTATGGCTCTTTAATTCTGTATTGGCTTAGTGATTTCTGGAGCTGGGGTGATTTCTGCCAAAAAAAAGGAAGAAATCTAAGATTGTAGAATTTAGCAAATAGTGGTAGAAAAAATAACCTTAAAGATACGTTAAACTTAATGTTTTCTGTCAGAGTGTCACTTATATGTCTTGAGATTGCAGTCTGCTCAAAGACAGTCTGTTCTTCATTTACGTAGATCACTGTTCAAATAATAATGATGCTCCGAATAGCTCAACACATATACTCCATGTAATTTTTTTTTTTTTTTTAAAGGAACCCTCCTTCTTTTTAAGAAGCATAGAGGAAGAACTTTTTTCCTTTCTTTGTACTAGAAGACCAAAGTTTTCTGCTGGAGGTTTTATACATTACACAGTCTTAACTATATTGTTCAGGACATAGAACAGATATTTCTTCAGTTCATCTGCCTTGACTTACACTTACTTTAAGTAGAATAATTTTCTGTGCTAGTTGGGTACACCGTTTAAAGTTTAAAATAGAATTGATACTCCCCTTACAGAGAAAGAATGTATCTTTCTGGATATGTCTAGTGAATAACTTGTGGGTTTGAGGCTATTGAAAAAAATTATGTGACTATTAAAAAAAGTTAGGTCTGAAAGCATCATGTATTTATGTGACACTTAATACAGCACAATCATTTAAGTGACTGAATAATTAGGAAGAGGTAGTTTTTTTCCAATTAGTATTTCATCTGGTTCCTGTTATAAGTTCCTTTACCATAACGCGACTTAGGAAAGTTATCTTAATTCGAAAACTACTGGACGACTACATGTTTCATCCTGGTTGAAATATTTAATACAGTCAGGGAAGTTTAGTGGGAACTTTTCTTGATATATATAGTCAACTTAAAATGTAGTCAGTCACAAGAGTTTTGACCTTTGGGATATTCTTTTTCAGAATGACCTCAATGATCTCCTTGGTACCACTTCAAACTTTACAAGGAGTTCAGCTTACTTTTAAAATGACAGGTTTTATTTAAAAGAAGATGGTCTTATACCAGGTGAATTTATTTAATGATAAATATAGCTGCTATGAAGGAATTCCAGAAAGTAATGGGGTTTGTGTGGACTGTTTGCTTAATTGCATTCTCATTTAATGTCAGGCTTAATTAACATCCTACTTTGGTAATGGTAAAGATGAAAGATTGGGGAAGTCATTGACATTGGCTATTTATAACTGTCCAGTGGATGCAGTGTCATTAGATTGGCCCTGGAAACTACACACGTGGTTGGCGGAAAAATACTCCATCACAGGAGCTGCTGAAATGTTCTGCAGGTGGTCATTTCTGAGGACAAGCTGGTCATGAAGTGGAGAAGGTGCATTAGGGAGATTGATGGAGACTGAATATCCTGAAAGGTGAGTGGAAGAATTTTATAAGGAAAGAGGTTTCTTCAGGCTTGGAATAGCTCAGAATCAGGAATTCACAAAGACATATTGATGTTTTTGAGTTAAATAAAATAGAAAACTCATCTTTTAACCTATTTGTGTGAGTATGCTATTTTTCTTGACATGCTTTCTGATATGCAGAAGGCCACACTTTTGAACTAGTGAGGAGTTTCTAGTCCTCATTTTGCAAAATATTTTGCTTATCATGCAGACACAGTAGTATAGTTCCTTATAAGGATTTATTTTGTCATTGTATATCTAAGAAAATCCTTATGCTTTATACATTTGTTGCAACTAAAGCAAATTCTCCAAATGTTGACATTGTCATATTTGAAGACATGACATATTTTTAAAAGATGTTTGATGGTTTTGTTGTGTTCTTCTGTTTTTCTAGCAAAAACACTGCAACTCCAAGTATGGTGTCTTCGCATTTTTTGGGTACTCTGAACTTCTCTGTAGTTAACATTTGGGGACAGTCCCAAAATGAGCACTTTGCAGATGCTAATTTCTAAGATTGGATTTTGCTATTGGCATGTGGAACAGGCATTTCGAAAAGCAGGAATATGAAGCGTTAAAGAAATTTCTGCTGATTGTGAACCAGTGTTACATAATTCCCAAAGTGCTTTTTGCAGTTCCTGGGTAAGTGATCTGCAGAAGCATGTTAAATAGCAAGATGGCTGGAAGGACGGGTTTCCAGTGGTAGCAAACACCCCCTCCCTTTCCCTGCTCGCAGTGCCCTGTGTTGCCCAGGAGCAGCGGAGAAAGGACAGGGGTTCGCTGGGTTAATGCTGCCGGAGACCAGTCAGTCACTGATGCCCATGGAAAGTTGTTCTAAAATGGCTTCTCCTTTTTGTGTCCTTCCTGGAACAGAAGTGAAAATGCTGGTGCTGAGTACAGTGATATCATGAGTGCTGGCTGGGTCTGGAACTGCTGAGTTTTCAGTCACTTTCGAAAAAAGCGCAATTAAAATAAATTTAGGGGTTTTAGCTGGTTGCGATCTTATTTGCTAACTATAAGCAGTCAGGAATTTAGTTTTGTTGTGATGGGTTTATTTTGCTAGTTAACTGAGAACTTTTCCCCCCCCCATTATTGCTCGGGTATTTCAATTCATGTTTTAGCTGACAGAGTAAATCTGAGTATTTTTATACATTTTCAAAACTAGGTTTTATTGGAATCGGAAGTTCACATAATATTCTGCATATAATGTTAAAATGCTGTTCTGTTTTTACACTTGATCGTTCTATGTTATTATGTGGATTCAAAAATTAATGTGTGTTTGCTTTCTCATCAGTAGTAGGCAGTGCCAGAGTTTTGTCTGGTTGTACTCTAAATTAACTTTGTGAAATCAAACCAGAATGTGATTTAGATTCATTTGATACAATGTTAAAAAGTACTAGAAGAGATGGTTGTGTTGAGCAGAGATTTAGTTCCTGCAGCACACAAAATCACATTTCCTTGTTTTGAAGCTCAGATGGAAGAGGGCATGCTTTGCTGTATCAGGTACTGTGATTCTTGATAAATGTATATATTAAAAATATGCCATTACTTAATGGAAAGTTATGAAGACTATCTAATTCTTTCATGTGATTCTGTGGAAAGCTAAAAGGAGCCTACTGGGATTTCTTTCTTCCAGACATTTATGTGTATTTTTTTAAGGGCTGTATTGTGCATGGAAGGCAGTGCCAGCTGTTGATTGTCATCTTTCTCATGTCTGTGATAAAAAGCCACTCAAGAAAGCTGAAATATGAGAACGTCATTAGCTTTCCTACTGGCAGAAGTGCTTAAAAAAGCCACAATAGGAAGAAAATAGATTGCGTATTGAAATTGGGAAAAAAAAAAAAAAAAAAAAAAAAAAAAAAGAAGAAGAAAAAAGGCAGCTACAATGAGGTTTTGTTTAGACCCTGGAAAAAGCAAAAACATGGCAAGGATCTTCTACAGACACAAAGGGGGAAAGTAAACTTGCGGCTGATGTGCAAGGGGGGTGTGGGAAACCTCTGATGTGCATCACACATGAGTCCTGCTTGCGTTTTGTTGTCAGAATTGAGCTGGTTGAGTTGTTTTGTAGGCAGCAGGTGCTATGTAGGAGTTGGTGTTTACTGTGACTGACGTGTATGTGGTGCGGCTGACTTCAGGGGGAAAATGGATTTCTGTTTTTAAACTGATCTTAGGTGGCATTGTAAGCTTTTTTTTTTTTTTTTTTTTTTTTTTTTTTTTTTTAATTTGAAATCCAATTGGGTTACTTTAAAATAAAGGGTGGGATTTGTTTAAAGATGGAAGATTAATTAAAAAAATAGCAAAATGCCTCTGATGTACCTCATGTAGTTAGGAAGCAGAAGGGCCACCATTTCAAAATAAAAACACAAACTAGGCAGTAAGTGGTGCTCTCTGTGCAGACACAGCTTAAAAACCGTGTGTTGTTCAGGATTTCAGAGAGCCTGGTTATGGTTTTGCTTTAAAAGCTTTTGATTGTAATTGGGTGAACACAGAGAGATGTATATAAAGCATGTATGCTGTGTATACAACAAACTCCAGTTTTAAAGTGTTTATATTAGGAAGGGAATATATATCTCATTTTGTACTGCCTCCTAAGGTGGAGGGAGGGAGGCAGGGATGGAGCAGGGAGAAAACAGAGGCAGTGGAAACAGCAGCAATATGTACGCTTGCCTGCCTGTCTCACATTAATGGAACAGCTTGCAAGGTCTACAGGGAATTTGCATTGGCTCTGTCACTGGTATTATTTAGTTCCTTATTTATTGCTAGTGGCTTGATTGTGCTGTATTTTCCCAGCAATGAAAGCTTTTAAAGATCATGTCTGACTCCTTTTGGACAGTGCTGTCCAATTTCTCTCTGCCTGCTACCAGCATGTTGAGGCGATCCAAAAGGTAATCTAAGGATTTTGCGAGTAATTCTTATGATGTTTTTCTCAGCTACTTGTTTTAATACTGTTTAGGCTTGCTTTCTTCTTTTTTTTTTTTTAAAAGATTAAGTAATATTCCTACTGTGTTAGGTATGATTTCTTAATTTCTTAGTGATTTGTAATTGTATTCATTGTAAGAATCATACTGTGCAGATCTACTGATCATTCTTTTTTAAGGTATTTATTTAAATGCATTGTTCCTTACTTCTCATATTATGTGAATGTGATAAGGGGTTTGTTTCTACAAAATGATGGATAGATGCTTTACTGAGAACAAGCTGCTTTAGTATTCGAAGTGGCAAAACAGTATTATGATGATATAGGCAACACTAGACAGGACTTGCAAATATTTTGACTTACAGCACTTAGTCATCTTTGAGATATGCCTAACCTTAAATTTTAAATAATTCTTAATACATTTAGTGTTGTGGGTTTTTTGTTGGTTTTTTTTTGTTTGTTTGTTTTTTCATGGAGATGTAAATATGTTAACATAGTAGTTAATAGGATGTTTGTATTCACACTACTCTGGATTTTGATAAAATCACATTGAAGTGTGTGAACTAATAAATGGTATCAGATCTGATGCAGTACAGTGGTGTCCCTTCAAGACTTGGAAATAGCAACATAATTATTGCTCATCAGGTGCTCTGTGGAGCTTAATGTATGTAGCCTGAAAACTTACTGGTGAGTATGATAGGTAGTTAATCCCAACTAAAGCAATATATTCAGGTTTATGAATAAACAGTTGCAGCTAGTATCAGAATTTCTAAGCAGTTAGAATATAAGCTTTGACTTGATTTTAGAGTGAATTTTGTTCATTAGCTATCAGAAATTATATTCATCTTTTTTTAGAGAATTGTAGCTTCTACACAGTGGTATATTGGGGGGGGGGAGCTCTATTTCCTGCTGTCGTTCCACATTTGTTGTTTAAATTTTATCAAAGTTGTCTTCTGTGCTGACAGTAGTTTTCAGAAATTTTACTGGCAACGAAGAAAGATTTTCTAAATAAATGTATATCTCAGTTGCAAAGAATTGCATTTTAGATGTCATTCTTTTCAAATAGAAATTTTGTTGTCTTTAGCCTGTTTTTTAACGGAAAAGAGCTCCTTGAGATTCAGGTTGTGCATGCATCTCTCTGCTCCCAGCAGTAACTTTTCACACTCATTGAGCAGTTGCAGAAGTGGTTTGACGGGAGGAACGGCAGTGGCAGAGATGAAACTCAGTATTTCCTTATGCATTTCTTGAACTTGGCTGTGGAGAGGAAAGTGAGGCACGTGATTGTCCTGTGCCTCCGTTTCCAAAGGATAAGGTAGGTGGGACTTGGCTTTCAGGTGATTCTTGGCCACCAGCTGGTGAGCATGGAAGCAGCCTGGTGTAGTGGGGCTTGGCTCTCTGTGAGAGCAAGGTGAGGTGGGCAGAGCCAGGAGGGGCGAAGGAGCTGGGTGAGTGCAGGGTGAGGGAGCGGGGGCTTTGGTGGAGGACGACACTGTTCCATAAGCAAATAACCTGTGTTAGACCTGCAGCTTATTGAGCAACTTGTTTATAGCTCCTGCTCGTGGAACTTTGTTTTTCTAAAGCTCGCTCTATTCTAGACAGTGTTCAGTATGCATAAAGGTAGTATTTTGTGAAAATTCAACAATCATGGACTTCCATAAAGAGTGGACACCTGCCGTGTTTCTCAGGACAAAAATAAAATATCTGTTTTTTTCTATACTTTGTCAGTGTGCCATTTTGAATTTAAAATTAGTCATCAAGGACAGAAACAATTTGAGAGATACTAACAAGGCTTCAGGTGCAATATTTTGTCAGAAAACTCCTACTCAAAATTTACAATTCCATTTATTTGTTAGTAGTTGAAGTACAAAAAGAAAGAAATTGATCTGTAAATCTGCTGCACATCTTAATGGAAAAGAGATGGCTTTTTATCGATTTAATCACATAAATGATTATTAGATATTTCAAAACGATCAAACATCTCTATGAGGATTCACAGCAGAGAGCTGCTGCACAAAGTCATGTGGTGAAAATCCCATTTTGCACAGCACGGAAACCACAGCCTTCAGTCAGCCTTAGGAATGAAATATTTGAGCACGTGTGACGAGTTTGCTGGGGAATATCGCCTTCTGCCACGCTCCGCTGGCGGCCCGCCAGGCCTGTGCCCACCGCCACGGGGGAGGTGGGTGGGCAGCTTGGGCTGGTCTCACACGGGCTGTGGCGAGTCGGCTGGTTCACAGGACACACGGTTACGCTGTGATTCTCGCCAGGGCATTGGTCCTGAAAACATGTGAGCACGTATGTAGTAACTTTGCTCCCAGGAGCGTCTGGGCTATGGGAGAGGTCGCCGTACAACTAGTGCCTGGCAGTGCCAGGGCCTGGGCGTTTCTGTGTGTTAATGTTCTCAGGATCGTGGCAGCTGGGCACTTGGAATGGAGTGCCATCTAATTAAATGGATAAATATTTTTCTGTTTTAGTTGGCCCCCTTTCAAAGCATAATGTTCATTTCTTACTTTTATAAATTATTGTTGCATTTTATATTTCTTCTGTGACATTGCAATATTGGGCATTTTTAGCAGCAGAGAATGTTTTGTTGTGTCAAATAGTTGATACAATTTTCCTCTGATCTGTTTGTAAAACTTCTGTATGGTCCTACTGCATTTGTGATAGCTGGTGTGCTCTTAATTCTTGGCCTTTCCACCTTCAGTTTCTCTTAGTTTTAAATTTGTTTTTACATCGCAAGGATGGGCTACTAGTGGCATTCTGACTACTGTACTGAGGCATATTTCTCTATAATGATGGCTTCTGGTATGTACTAAAAATCCTAAAGGGCTTCACTCCCATATGGTTTTTCCTACATTAGGAGGCAAGTGGGAAGGACTCGTCTTTCTCCTTGGTACATTTTCTTGAAATGAGCTCTCTCATGCAGCTGGTGGGATTCTCACTGCAGCTAATGGTACTGTAAAAGTGAACCATCTGCTCCTCCGGTCAAAGTGGCTGGATTGTTTCTTCTTGAGCATATTCCCAGAAGGATAGAGAAAGTCAAGAGCAAACTGGAAATACGTAAGTTTGTCATGGGAGGGGTGACATAAACACAAATCAGGTTTACCTGTCAAACTGGTTCTGCATTAATATTTATGATTTTAAACTATAGAAGAAATATGAGAATTCCTAGGTTCAAAGGGCATGTGGGGTTGGTATTCTAGTATCAGCTGTACTGAGGCATTACGTATTGAAATTGGATTATGGAAAGATAGAGCATCACTGACATATTTAAATTAAATGTCTTTGTTTTTAAATCCTTTGTTTCTTTGTGCTTTGGGCATATCTTGAATATACTCTTGGAATTTGATGTTATTGACATCAGTGTTGAATTGTGCAAGTGGGTGTTTGTTGGTCTTGAAGAACTGACTTAGAATGAGGATTTCTAATGTTTCCTCATTTTTTCAGCAGTTTAATCCTGTCTAGGTGGAACAGACTGTGACTATGGATTTTAGTAATTTCACTTTTGTTTAGTAATTTTCCTTTTGCAGAGTTAAGATGGGAGAGATTTGTGTATTGAAGTGACTTGAAAGATAACTCTGGAGGATGACAATGCTGAGTTTCTGTTAGGAAAGACATGCTGGTTTTATGTCCATTGTGTCCATGGTTGCCATTGATGCTTTAATTCTCTTTCGTCCTTTCCTTTCAGTGAAAGGACATCAGGGATTCAGTAATTTGGTAATTTGTTAAAATCACAGGAATTAACTGCCCTTAAAGCGTAAAACAATCTTTAAGTAACAAGACGCGTCTAAAATCAGTGATTCTATGGAAATCATTGCATTTCGTTATAGATAGTTCCTTGATAACTAAGAAAAATGCTCTTTGTTATTGAAATATTTGGAAACAGTAAGAGAAAACACCCTTCACTGGTATGTAAATGAGTGAGTGGGAAATAACCAGGTGTCCAAGAGCACGTAATAGTGCTTTCTGATGCATTGGTGTATTCATGCTAGCTTGTAAGTTACCATAACAGGACGGTGTTAGACAGTGAGTCCATACATACCCCTTTGAATGTATTCAGTGTCTTTTTTATGCTGAGTCATCTAGATTGACATTAAAAGCTGTATGTGTCAGAAGCATGCCACCTCCTCCATATATACATTGTCACTTTGAAGAAAAACAATTAGTTTGACGCTAGCAGAATACTTACATTTTTGTGGTAACATAAACCTAATCTTAAAAATGTGAATCTATGCTATAATTAACTTTCAAACGACAGCTGTCATGCCACACATTTTCTTGCTCAAATGAATAAAGTAAGAAATGTTTCCCTTATGTTGGGAAGGATGTGAAAGACCTGGAAATATGATGCTTTTGGTAATATTTAGCTCATTCTTTTTGCCTAGCTCAGCATATTAAATGGCCTCCTGACACTCCTAATTGGAGAGGAAATTTCATTCAAATTACTTTTGCTAGTATTTCAATATGGCCTTAGGAGAAAAACACTGCTTGAGGGGAGAAAAAAATTCTACCTTATCTTCTGAAAAGCTCTTTATGAGAATAGTCTTTCGGATTGCATGAAAACATAATGGATATTTTGCTCACTAATGGATGAATTTTGGGGAACTTCCAGTATACTTTCCATTATGGGGTATTTGTGCTACCTAAATACAAAGAAAGAGAGTGGTACAACATGAATGGAAGGAAGGTTCTCCTAAAATAAGTGTAGTGATTCAGGAAATACACATGGATTGTTTGTAATTTCTAGTTTATTTGGGATTCTGTCTGCGTAAATCAGATTTTAAAATCATTTTGAATACTGTTGGCCATTTCCCTGCTAGACTAAAACCCGAAGTGTCCTGCAGGGTTAACACTGAAGTTTTAAGCCTTGAAAGCTCTTTGTTCAGATGGAAACTCTCTTGCATGAACACTTGGCTATTGCCCAGGACAAACCAGTTTTTCAAGTCAGAACTTTTGTGAAGAAGCAACTAAGCAGCACACAAATCGTGGATGATTTCATTAATTAGTTGGATCCCTCTCATGAAGGAGGCTGCTGAATATAAAATAACTTCACTGATGTTTTAAGTGAGCAAAATTAAATATTGGGAAAAGAGACTGCTTTCAGAAGAGGTAGGAGAAGGGCGATTCTGAACTTCACAGAGAACACTCAGATCAGTGCCACTATGAAAGTAAGACTGAAAAAGTACATAGTGGCATTCGTTTGGCCTGGAAATGTGCAGTTCTTGTGTTTAATTGAAGTCGACATATTTGGGTTTTGGAATCCTTACAAAGTCTGTGCATCTGCTTATTTCAACTGTTGTTTGTCTCTGACAAGTGAATTTTAAATCCGAAGCGCCCATCAGCTTAGAGCTCTGGGGTGGATTTATAGGTGTATCTGGTTCTGACAAACTTTTGCCCATGCCGTGATGTTACTCTCTGCAGACTCTTATTCTTCTTTGAATAGGTGCTGGGTTGTGAAGAACAAAGGAAGAGATGTTCTCCAGTGCCCTCGGGATTCCCCTTATTTTAATGGCAGCTGAATCTGATGTTAAGAAGGAACTATACACCTTAGGGCAAAATGTTTTTTATAAAAAACAGACCTTATTTGAGGAACTGAAAGAAACGGTGTATGGCATGTAATCTTCTATCACCATACACCTACCTGAATGCAAATGACTTAGTTTTTGGTCAGGTGCTGAACACTTAGTAGTATTGATCACCATCTCAGTTACCATATTGAGAAAGTGTAAATCTTTTCAAAGCATTAAGGAAAACACCTTTGAAGTGATGTGATTCTACATATGTAGCTAATTATCAGATATTCCCTGAATAGTTTTTCCCAGTCCATAGCCCAATTTTTTTTTTTTGCTATTCTTTTGAGGACTACAAAGTAATACCTAAGTGCTCTTTATGGATAAGCACTTCAGTGGTGAAATCTCATAGTTTATTCCAAGCCTTTTTAAGGTTTAGTTTTAAAGACTGTTCTGGCATGCTTGCTTTTGGTACTGTGTTGGGTGGGGTAGAAGGGTCCAGAGAATTGGGATTCAGGAGGAGAATGCTTAGGAGTCCTGCTCAGGGGAGTCCTTCTGCCAGATGTGAAAACCAAGCCACCTGATACTACTCTCTCTTGGCTATTGTTTTAGGCAATGATGTGCGGTAAATTGGACATGTTTTGAGATTGTAAGCTTAATAAATAATGTTCTTTTCCATAAAAATGCTTCAAGTTTGAGGAATTGGTATTTGACTGTGATATTTTATATGAAGACAAAGCTTAGCCATGTATTGAAAGTCTAAGCAAATGTTATGCTTATATAGCAGTATGATGCTTGCATTAGTCTCCCCATATTCATTACTGACTGCCATGTTTACGTAGTACTAAGCATATCACTTAAACTAATTCAGAATTAATAGAAGGTGTAAATGTCACTTCGTATGTTTTATTTGATGCTGAAGGAGTTACTTTTGTTATCATAAGACACTGCCAGTGAGCATGTACTAGAGGAGAGCTGCTGGGACCCAAAGAGACGTGAGCGTCTGTAGATTAAAACGTTCTGCAAGCACATATGAAAACAGTCTTTCCCTGAACCTTTGATGTCTAAGGAAACGAGCTTGAATCCTGTGGTGGCATTTGAAATTACTTATTTCCAGTATATTGTGTGTTTTCCTGTCCTTTAATTTTGTTCCAGTCTTGATTGCATGGCAAATTAGTATGTTACAATTAGGAGACTTAATTTAAATTAAGCATGATTGCTATGGAATTTGAAGACCTGACTTTCTGTAAGTGTTTGCATTTGTCTTCCTCTCTGTCTTCATTCTTGTACTTTCTGCCACTTTCATGGGTCTCATTTAGTTTTATTCTGGTCATGCTGGTTTCAGACTTCATGGTGGAACAGAACTGGTACAGTGAGAAAACCAGGATATTCCTTGGTCCCAGAAATGTATTTTACAACAGTCTTTTGCTTATACAGAAATAAGCTAATTTTATTTAACAGTCCTATCTTTCCCTACTTTGTCTCAGAAAATTTGGGCCATGTTTGCCTGTGCTTGTGAGATTGTGCTGAAGTTTGTTACACATAATTTGTAAAAATAATACTTACCTGTTTCTAGTTCCTTTAATTATGTATATGTACACAAAGCATTCAAAAAGTTTTTTAGGGGTTTCTTCATTTGCATTTTGATCCAATTTTAGAAGAGGTACATTTATTAAATATCAGCTTTTTTAATAGCTGTGTAAATTATGGTCCTGTGATTTTACTAGGATTTAGGATTTTTCCTAATTTGTTTTATAATTCCTTTTTGTCATAACTGCTACCATCCATTTATTTTTGATACATTCATTTATTTGTACTTGCTGCTCTCCACCATCTTACTGTATGTGGAATTGATTTTGATTTTAATCTTCAGCCTTCTTAAGCAGAATAGCTTTTAAAACAAGAATACTTTCTTTGGCAATAGCAGAACTGCTTTATTCTTTGGCATGTACTGTATCAAGCTCCTGGCTTTTACTGCTTGTGATTTTCTTCTGCTTAGTTTTGTGAAAGATTGTTTCAGCTTCAAGCTGCTAAAATTTCAAAACTCTGTGTGTGTGTGTGTATCTATCTGTAGTATGCATTTGTATAGTTATTAAACTGGAACGGCCATCCTTGTATGAAAAATTAATAGCTATTGGATAATGAACATTTGGCTCAGATAGCAAGTAAGCTTTACACAAAAGAATGAGGTTTAACATGTAATCAGGCTTGATTGTTGCAGAAACTTACCCTTGCTGGAGATCTGAGGGCTGCTCTTTATGCCTGGGTAGGATCCGCACCCTGCGCCTCCCCCCTCTTCTGCTGCCTTTTGTGGTTTCATTGCTCCATTAACTTGAAATGCCTTCTACAGGCATATTTTCTTATTATTTTAAAGTAGGCTGCTTATTTGATCTGATATACACTGCAGTATAGTTATCTAATGTATTTTTCTAAGTCTTTTTTTCATGTCTTTTAAGTTGTTTTTATCTGAGACAATGGTTTATTGACAGATCTGCCTCGGTAAGTGAGTAAGGACCAAATAACTGAGTACTTGATTTACAACTACATAGTGTATCTCTCTACATGAATTTATACCAGTTTTACTTGCCTACACTGAGCATTTTCAATGTCCACAGAACTGCAGCTCCTGTCTGTCAACTTCTTTGACATTTAGAGCCAACTCTTATCTAGATATACTTTTTCCCTCTGCCATTCAATGTGTATTGATCAGCAGCATTTCTTTCTGCAGAGCTGAAGGGAACAAACTGAGCATTATGTATTCTCTCTCTCTATCTGTTTTGGATTACAGCAGCATGCTGGCACGTGCGTCTCACCTTTATCTTGCTTTGGTAGGGAAGAGCTCTGCTCAGCCCCTGTTGAGTCCAGGCGGACAAAGCACAGCATGTTCCTTTCTAAGGCAGCTTAGTCATGGACAAATGTCAAAAGTTTTGTTGTTTACTTGCCGAGATTAAAGTTTTGTTAAGCCTGGATATTTTCCTAATATGTCTATTTGACTATTATCAGTCTACCTTAGCACCCTTGTGTGTTGCTTTCATTTTATAGAGATATTTTTAAGGATTCTTCTCCCATCTTTGTGTGTGCAAACATGATGAGTGGCAAATTGTTTTCAGTGCTTCTGTTAGAAGGTCTTTGGAGACTGAATGTATATCTATGTGTGCATACATACACACGTTTTAATACTTTCACAGGAAAGTGGTTTTGCCCCTCCTGAAAAAATGAACCTGTATTCATTGGACTGTTTTTAGAAGTAACCTGTTGTTATTAAGAAAGGTTGCTAAGTTGATGCTGATTTTTTTTTTTTTTTTTCCTGTAAGAAGCTTTTAGGGGTTGGGAAACATTATTACTTTAGAAAGAAGAAGGCCTTGCATAATGAAAATACAAAGTACACTCTCACCTTTTAGTTTAGAAGCATGAGTATAAATTTAAAGTAGCATTGCAAGGTAGGCAGACTGAGACTTTAATTTTTCTGAATCTACTATGCTTTTCTATAGGGGCTGAACTTATGAAGTGTTTACCTATCCAATACCTATCCAATTTTTTTTTTTTTTTGTTATATTGAAGCGCTGCAAAATTCAAAAAGGGAGAGCTTTAGTCCCAGAATGATAAAAGAACATGGTTCTCATAGCAGATGATGGTTGAATCGATGCACAGGTCAAAAAGGTAGGGATGAAGGAGTCAATGTACCAGTGGTGCAAAGCATGATAATACATGTTGTGGCTTACCTTGGTGGATTTTTCTTTAAAGGTCAGATAGTTTGCTCCCTTTAGCTTCTAAGATAAATACAAAATAGTTGGGAAGCCTTTCTGTCAAAAGCCATGTAGAACTGAAATGTTGAGGGATGGTGATTTTACCCAAAGCTACTTGAAATGGTGAGGAATTGGTTGTAGATGGGGACTTGGGGAGTGGATTTATTTTCTAAAAACATACTCTCCCTGGTGTCTGCTCTTCTGGCATGTTTGTCCAGATGCGGTGCCATGTTCTGTTCAGGCTTTTCTGTACTCTAATGGCTTGGAAAATGCTTGCAAGTTAAATATACTGGCTGGTTCTTAGGGAAGTTGATGTTGTCCATGTTGCCCCTTGGAGAGCTGAGGATGGCAATAAGTAAGGCTTGTCTGCTAAACAGCAGTAGCACTAGGGATGGAGGAATGGCCCAGCATTTGTTAGCCTAAGAGTTTGCCTAAAAGACAAAGTAGGAATGTAGTTCCAGCTAGTATGAAAGCATACCATAAGCATGAAATTCTGCTGAGCAGGCAGAAACCCTGAAACTCTTCAGTAGGGTTGTTTTTGTTAATCTCCATTGGAAAGATGAGTCTCACCAACAGGGCAAAATCTTTCCAGTGGAGGTGAGGAGAGCACAGTGTCTCTCTGCCTCTTCCAAACTACAATTTACGAATAGTCAGCTCCAGCAGCAGGGAGTCCTCCGTGCAAACCAGCGGTGCTGCTGGCTGGCGGATGGGGAGATTTTGCTTTCCACCTATGGATTAAGCCTATTCATCTTGATCTGCTGAACCACAAGTATTTCTACATTCCCTTTTTTGGGAGGAGGTCAGCATTCAGAGACAGATATATACACACACACACATTTTTTTTTTTTTCTTTTAATTTCCCATGCTCTGTCTGTACTAGGATTTCCTTAGAGTAGTATCTGTATTTGCTGGCATTTGCCTCATCCAGCAATAATTTAAGACTGGATAGACCTGACAATTTGTATGAATTAGAGGAATAGCTTTTCAACTCCATCAAGTTGTGAAAATCTGTGTAGTTACAAGGGTATTGTTGGCACATCATCTTTTATGAGTTTCTATATAATCTATTGAAAAGTTTTTGGCTGTGAATCATCACTAGCAAATAAACCCTGGATGCTGTTTTTTTAGGGAAAAGATTACCATTTGATTTGAGTATTTGACACAGGAGAAATGTAGATTTTATCACCCATGTGTATAGCTATTGTTGGTCTAACCTTCAGAATATGTATTTGTAAAATTTGGCAAATAATTCAATTGCAAACATCTTTGTCCCATTTACATTCATAATGCTCCCACCCTGGTTTTTACTCTACTGTACGACCATGTGAAAATCAGTGCTCCCTGCAGAAAAGGTAACTCCACTGACACAGTCTGATTTGGAGATTATTTCTACAATAATGTATTGTTAGAATAGCTTTTAAATTAGATATGTAATTTATCCTCACACTGAGGTTTGAAACCGCAATTAACTGATAAAGAGCTAATTTGTAACGGTTTTTGATACTTAAACCAGGAAAATGCTCTGAAACAAAATGAAGGGAACTGTTCATGTGTGCTACAAAACAACTGAGTAACTTTTCATATTATTTTATGCAAGATCTGTATTAAACCTCACTTTTGAATCTTGGAAAACTGTCTCTTTTCATTTTCAGCTCATATGCTTGGTTTTCTGGATGCATCTTCGGGGAGAGTATTTAGAACGGGTTTGCTATATGACACACCTGTGTACTGTTGTAAGCTACATGGTGAAAATATTTGAAACGATATAAAATCACTCTGTTGCTTCATTCTTGAATTTGTTTGCTTGTTTTTTTTGGAGGAAAAAAACCTGATAAGCTATCTTCTGTTAGAATTGCCAAGTGGAGACATCTTTAAAAAGCAGTTATGCTATGTGAAGCATTTAATAATACAGTTGGACGAAGTGGGAAATGAAGGTACGCAGTTATGCTTAGTGTTCATTAAATCATCCTTTCACACGTTGTGATGTAACTTCATGGCAGTATAATGCATAACACAACTGAAGTAGGAGATAGTAATGTTTGAGAAAGTTGGTGTATGTTTTCTCCCATTAAATACTATCCTGGGGCATCTATTCCATAAACAGAATTTTTTTTTTCTAATTTTTCTTTTCGTATAAGAACGAAGATAGGTTTGGTCTGTATTTGTGAGTGAGGAATATTTCAGAATAAAGTGTCTTGATTTAGTTGAGAATGGCTGTACCAGTCATTGTAATTTGTTGTGACATTTCATTTTGTTTGGCTTTGCAGAGTTGTTTCTGTGTTGTTAATAATGCAAAAGGTCTGAAATATACAGTGTGGTGTAAGCAGGTGTGCACCAGCCTCAAACATTAGGCAAATTAGACATAAATTTGGTGTTAACTGGCAATTTTAGCATTTTCTCTTGTAATTTCTTAGCTTGAGGTGGTGCTGCTTCTTGAATTTAAGCTCTAAATGAAATAAAAGGGTTTATCTGACATATAGCTTGTTTTAGATGAAAAGAAAATGGTCTTCCAGGCAATAATTTAATTCCTAAGTAGTAAGGTGTTAATTTTCCTTAGAGCAAAAGAACCAGTCTACATCCAGCTAACCACATGCTTTGTAAGTCTTGCATTGCTTGACTCCTTGTTCACTTCAGTTAATGTGTTTGTTAGCATGCTGAAACGTGTGGCATTATGAAAAAAGATATTCTTCATGTATTTTACCCCCATGCTTTCTTTGAATACCTGTACAGAAGTGCAGCCCACACTTCAAGTTGACTACATCTGTTATCTCCATACTTCTTGTCTTGCAGAATTCACATCTTTCCGCAGTCATCCACACAGTAACGCTAATTTACTGGTACCAGCATGAGGCATGGGAACACGCCTTAACATTTTACTTTAGCACAGAAGGGGGAGGTTTCAACCATATGGGCAGGACTTTTCTCTTGATTCATAGCAAAGTGAAGTCTTCTTCATTTTTCAAGAAGACTTCCTCGTACCTAATAGATGACTGCAAAATGAAGCAGCTCATACATCGCACATATCTGGATTAATGTGAAATGGACATTTAAAAAAAGGAGGGAGGGAGTGAAGCTTTTCATCTCATGTGGACCAAACACCCTAGAACACAGAGTGAGTCTGCAGCAGTCTGGTCCAACTGTCATCTATGGCTGGAAAACTTGGAGCAAAGCATCCAGTTATGAAAAATATGTATTTGTCTGGTGTGTTTCCTCTCATGAGATTCAAAACAATGGGTAATGCAAATTCAAGAAGAGCCTGCCTTGTTGAACAACTTGCATCTGTGGTTATAGTCATCATGGTTGTAGTAACTGGTCCATGCAGACTTCTTGTGGAAGAGGATCCTGCGCTTAAGCAGCTGGTTTTTGTTCTTATTTTTCTTAGGTTAATTTCCTTTAGGTTCCAGAGTTCAGTCCTATTTGAAATTCTTCAATAGGATGGCAGAAACAGGAATATTGCAACCCAGTCTCAAGATCATGGGAGTCGGGGTTTGACCTTATGAAGGAATGGATGGCAGGGAAAGACTGTCTAGGGGTGCACTGGAGAAAGAATCCTTGGTCATTTAGTCTGGACAAGGTAACCAGAAAGGGATCCAAATTAGGGATGTTTCCCTGCTTATGAGACTTGGTGTTAAGAAATACAGGCTGTTTTCCTGGGTGTCTCTGGGAAGAGTATAGGTCTGTATCTGTTGTGATGGAGAATGTGTCTGTGATATTTAACAAGTTGCTTGTAGGACTTATGCTTCCATCCTTCAAGTCTTAAGTGAGTGTAACTGTATTGCCTTAAGAGAAAAGAAGTGTTTATTGTAGGAATGCGCAAACCACCAAACCTACACCATGAATAATAACACTTTTTTTCCCAGTTATTCTAGGATGAATAACTTTTAAACTATTCTTGAATGTGAAAAAAAAAAACAATCAGTTGAACCAGATGCTTACTTATTCTTATCTATTTTAGAGAACTAATTATCCCTGTTGTTGGTAGTGCTAAAGCTTACAAAATTGCTTCCATCTTTGAATTACTATAATTAAGACAATAACTTCCACATCTAGTTAACATTGCTGCGCAGCTGGTGCATTCATTGACATGCAGATTTTGGATTTTGTAAATTTTCTGCCATTGTGAATAAAAATTTTAAATACTTATTTTCATTTCCAAAATGTCTGTTTCTCATAAAGAAGTCTTTGTAAAGCAAATCAACTGAAACCAAACTCCTGTAACATCGGAGGAGAATCTACTGAAGTTTGGTTAGGTGACAGTGCATTTTAGGAAAGTGTGTAACCACATATAGCTTTTGTAGGTGTGATTGCTCTGAATTTTGGTAAGGATTTGGGCTAACTGAATTAAATATCAAATTTGGAACAAGTCTGATGTTGGACTTGTGAAATGTTATTTTGAAAGAAGTTAACACAGCACTCTGACAATCTGAGGTGGTTTACAAAACCAAAACTCTATCACTAATATGAATAAAATGCATTAATGGTTACTAACCAAAATGTGATTTAAGCTATACTTTTTCTGTGCATCTTTTTACTTCAAGTTGATTTCTATCAAAGTCTATGAGAAGATTTGTGCAATCGGTGCTAGTCTTGTTTATTTGCATATTCAGCAACTTCAGCTATGAGAAAATTTTCAAGGCTTATAAATTTAGATAGATTTTGAGAAACTTTCTTATCATTATTGATTTCTAATAACCAGCAACACTAAGAAGGTACTTGATAGTGCTGGTTGGTTGTTTATTTTTAAATTGTTTTTCTGTGGCCCTTGCTTTCATTACATGTACGTTAGTCAGTTTTGCTCGGTAAGTTAGAGATATCCCCTGAGTAAACTCCTAAAATAAAGAATCAAATATTGATTTATGCTGAAACTGAAACATTGATTTTTTTTTTTTTTTTTTTTTTTTTTTTTTCTTCCCAGACTGAAAGTGCCTATGAAACCAGGTGTACTAGTGGTCCTCATTTTAGAGGCTTGACATCAAATTGTATGTTGGTGCGTATGTAGGAGAAGGTTTGTTAGAGTGTAGTTGAAGAGCACCCGGGCTGCATGCAGCTCGCAGGTACGCGACCAAATGTTATCATAAATAGCTCTGGCCAAGGGTGCTGGCTCCAGGGCACATTTTAGTGGGTCCAAAAACCAGTGTCCAGTTACCAGACCCACGTCCGATGTCCTGCAGTGTTCAGTTTCAGGAATGCGCTGGGAACACTTCAGTACACGTAACAAATGTTATTTTTACTGCAGGCAGAGAAGTTAACTCTAGGCATAGTAAAAGCTCTGTTTCCCATAGCGATGGGAAAGGCATTGTTTCAAATATTTCTATATAAACTATCCATTTTGCTATGTGTGTTCAGAATTAAATTAAGTTGCTCTCATGCTCTCATGGATTTCTGGGCTTGGGTTTGGCAGCGTGGGTGTGTGACGGGTGGCACAGAAGGGCAGGGGTGGCAGCGGGGGTACTGGCATGCCGACAGCCCTCCGGAGCACGCCGCTGCCTGGAGCTCAACCCTGCAACTCCGGGCAGTACGGAAACTCTGTGCTATTAAAATCCTATCTTGCCTAAACTGGAAGACCTGGAGGGGATTTATTCTCTGAAATTATGAAGTGGGATCTGAGGAAAAAAAAAAAAAAAAAAAGGTTAATGAGATCCATTCCAAATTGTGAGAGGAAAGGAGGGTCGGGGTAAGACTTGCCTTGCATTTAATGAAAATAGCAAAATTTTGGCTTATAAACAAATAATAATGCTTGGAATCTCTCTGGACTGGTTAAGAACTTTATTTTTTTCTAGTTAAAATACTTAGAGATGTATAGGTAACCTTTTCCCTTTCTACTTTCTCCTACTCCTGTTTTCTTATGAAGATGGAATTATTTTTAGGACAAGGGAACATATAATATTGTTTGGAGAATTTGTGAACAGTAATAAAAAATTAATGTAATTTAAAGAATTAACAATATGGTCTCCTCATTATCATTGGCTTTGTAGCTCAGTATTGAGCCCAATACAGTCCATCTGGCTAAAGTACATCTTCCAGGAAATAATTTTTTCTTCATTTGAACCGTTTCTGCCAGCACTTAAATTGACTAGTATGAATTTCTTTGGCACAAGGTCCGTGTTAAAGCCAGCTTTGTTTCTTTCATATTTGACTGTTCTTCTTCAGGAGGTGCTCAAATGCTCTTGTAGTGACTTCTTGGGGGAGGTCGTCAAGCTGAAGTCTTCATGTTACCTCTTCCCTTCCTTCCTTTTTTTTTTTTTTTTTTTTTTTTTTTTTTTTTTTTGTGACTATCAGAACTTCATCACTCTTGTTCTGTAGTTTCTCTGGGATTCTGGGGTCCATTAAAAGTTTTGTGTATATATCCAGAGAGCAATCTTCAGCTGACAGAGAGTATGATTATATTTGTTTGTATGTTTTTCTCATTATCTAACATGGATTCAAGAAATCAGAAATTCTGGTTTTAGCCTCTGTGTTTAAGCTTTGCCTTATTGCCAATGCACATGGTTCATAGAAATGGCTAAACAGGCTGAAGTGATGTTCCCCTTTCCCAGATTAGAGATCCAGGGAAATTGAAAGCAATCCAATTTTGAGGGTGTAAAGAGAATAATGTTTTATTACTAACTTAGTGCTAGGCTTTCACTCAAGCCATTCCCTCCTCTGGGTGCATTTATGTTCACCTGACCTATTTTTACAGGTCTCAGCTGTGATTACTCTCCAACCACTTAACCCTTTCTCTTTTGGTTCCTTATCTTTGCAAATACAGCAGAGAAAATAGGTTTGTAAAACTAGGTTCAATTTGGCGAATGCGGGCAAACAGTTAAAAAGCTCTGAGTTTGGGACAGTTTATGTTCCCCATAATGCTGTGATTTAAATATACCAAGTTTCCATAGCCAGCTCCAGACATCACTGTGGTAAAGTATACTTTAGGAACTCTCTTTAGCAAAGGGATATGACCGTAGAGGATAGAGCTCTGTTTTCTCATTGTACTAGTGTTTTATATTGAACAAGATCTTTAATTCTTATGTTATAATTTGTATTGAAATAAACAGGATTTTAAAATTTCTTACATAGTAATATATATTATATTAAAATACTCAGGACTTTCATGTTGTGATAAAGATTTTCTATTAATATAAATATAACGATTATCTGTTGGAATTGCATATTCTGTGTTTTTCAACAGTTACTGGAACAGAGTAACTGAAAACATATTTTTAAAATAAATCCGTGAACTGACATTTTAAGCTTCTTAAAATCAGGCTGTTAGTTTTTCCATATGATGTACACAATGGCAATCAGTTTTTGGATGGCCTGTTGTTGAATAATACATGAATGTAAATGGAGATTGTATGGAATCAGTTGGATAATTTTGAGGAATGCTTTAAGTACACTAAAGAGCCTGAATAGCAGTTAATGGTGCTTCAACTTTATTACTGTTTATTATAGTTGGCAGTTCAGTTGTATTTTTTTTCTGCATCGAGTTCTCTAGTTTCCTATAGAACAGCAATAAAAAAAGCTTACAAATAGTAATGGTCAGATGCACTGTGTCCTGTGGCAGCAAAATAGTTTTGCATTGAATTGTAGCTCTTGGCAGTCCGAGCGTGTTTATGGATGGGCAGCTCCAGAAGATCAGCGGGTGCAGGGAGGACGGAGGCAGACGTCGGCATTCGGCGCCCTGCGAGCGGGAGCCGGTGGGGAGCTGCACAGGACACCCCTGGAGCTGGGCCAGCGAGCTCCTTGTTCAGCCCCTGCTCAGCCTTCCCTGCTCCTGTTTATTCACCCACCCCCTATCAAGACCAGTATGGTTTTAGTTACCTGTTTTGAGAACTGCTGGAGTAAGCAGAAATGTTTCTGCCATCTAGAAAGCAAGTTAGCGGTACAATGAATAAATGCACGTAGCTTCAATACTTGGTTGTGAGATTTTGCTGTGAACGTGGACTGTTAATTCTGTTTAAACAGTGGGAAAAGTGGTGATCAGAAAGAGATTTAAATATCTAGTTGCTCTTGTTCATGGCTCCCACGATTTAAAAATGCTTCTCTTGCCCATTACAATTACTTCTATCATCTTTAGAGCTAAATGTTTGCTACTAGCAAGCACAGGCTGGGAAGCAAGTGGAAGAACACATAATTCTCTTCATTTGGCTAAGTTCTGAAACTCCAGTGGAGAAAAAAATAAATCTGAGCTGCCTCATACAGAAGTGTTGTTTTCTTTGCTGAAACAAAGTCATGACAGTGCGTGGAGCTGATTCGTCAGAGGGCTTGTCTGAAACTTGCTTTGCAGAGTTTACCATCAGTGTTGTTGCACATGTTCGTAAAGATTCTTCAGCCTCAGATTTTAAGTTTTATTAGTAATGCTGCTCATCTGCTGAATTGTGCTAATGCTTTGCTTCAGAATTTTAACATTGCCTTAAGGAATATGCTCTGGTTTCTTATAGTAATAGCCAATAATTGTAACATATTTATTTGCTAGTTGCATATCAGAATATCTGAAGCACTCTGGGATATTTTACAGTTTTCTGCATTTTGTGTGATTCATAAAGCAAGAGTTGCATGTGTTTTGTGAATTGGGAATGTGTTGTCAGCTATCTCTAGTGGCCCGTGCATCATGAGATACACTTTTTATATTGCTTCCAGCATATTAAAACACTTGCTGCTGACAAAGTACCTTTTGGGCCTGTATGTTTACTTCTTCGCAGGGTCACTACCAAGGTTGAGAGTGTGAGGAAGTACTGACCTAAATACCAAGAGATTCCTCCTTAGCTGAAAGACACTCTTCAGGACCTGCCTTCAGGTGCTTTTGTTAATCTGACTATGCCTTATTGTTTATCTTTCTTTCTTTCAGCTGTCGGACAAGCAACAGAAAGAGTCTGATCGTAACATCCAGCACATCTCCAACTCTCCCACGACCACATTCCCCTCTTCATGGACATGCAGGTAACTCTCTAGGACTTCTTTACCTGGGACTCATTAGGAAAAATGTCAGCATTCGTTGTAGTGAGTTTGAACATATTAATAATCTACATCAAAATATGCTCTTTGAAACTTAACCTGACTATAGTTTTTCATCTTTTCTAACTTGTAAGAGGGTCCTTATAGTTTCAAAATAAATGTTTTCTGTTCTTACCTGTTCTGCACTTTCTAATTTGCTACTATATCCATTCTCCACTCTTTCTGTGTGATTCAATCCTCTTACGTCCTGCAAAAGAACAGAGAACAAAATAAAATAAAATGAAATAAACGCACTTAAGTGAATATCTTGTTTCGAGTCTCCTAGCATGGTTAATTTGTGCCAGTGATTTAACTGCAGTTCTCATGAACAGAAACATCCTACTTGTTTCTGTGTGCCTCTGGCAGCCTGTCAGCTGTGCAGCGTGCCATCTTATGGTCTATCTCTGCTACTTAGAGCAACATGAGATGTATAGGATTCTTTTCTTTTTTTACATGACTGCCAGTTTTATCATGGCAGCAACTGGGAAATGCTCATTTCAGAGCAAGTGGGAAACTGCTTGTTAGTCATTGAGGTGAAGCGTGTGGAGATATTCTTTCTATAGAAAAAGAAAGAATGATTGTTCAGCCTACAGTAACTATGGATTTTTAGAAAGGGTCACACATGCAGATTCAACAGCTTGCCTGAACAGCATGTTCCCATGATGTTTTTATTGCTGAGGGAGGTAGGTGATGTGTGACTACCTGGATATTAATATTTCAAAATGCCAGAGAAGACAGTTGGGCTTCAGGTATGGCCCTGATGGGCATCAGTCAGCAGTATGAAACAGCTTGAACATTTGTGGCACATCATCCACGGTGGAGCCTGTCTGGAAGCACATCACTGTTGCACGTAAGACAAATAAGTGTTGTTTTCATTATAATCAGACATTCCTCCTCCTACATGCCAGTATGTTCTGTAAATACTTTCTGGAGATTGAAGCTAAGGAAATGCTGAGAAAGAACAGCAAATTGATAGTAGCTGAGCTAGAAGGAGCCATCTGCTTCTGTTTGCAGAGCATTGCATCTTGAGAGGTGACATCCAGACTGGTAAAAGGAAAAAGAAGACCAAAGTTATTGTTCAGGGATGCCCATGAAAGCCTGAACCGCTCTGTTTTCATAAAAATCTGTCATATTTGCTCAGGATGCTATAAAGCCCAGTCATGGAAGGCTAGGAAGTTACTTTAATTACAATGTTTTTTTAAAATGACCCATGATTTTCAAATTAAAATCCTAACAAAAGCTGAAAAGTAGTACTTTATTTTTGCTTCAGAATCTCAGTTAAAATGCAGGGCCAAAAATTTGCACATGGCAATTCCCTTTCACTTCAAGCTCCCTTGGTTCTGTTCTGTGTATGATAGTAAAATTTGTAAAAATAAAAGCTTTGTAAAATTTGGTTTCAACGGGGCATTTTTCTTGGTAGGGTTTCTCCACTTAGTTACATTGTGCTCTTTACTTTGTTCTTAGAGTTGATATATATGTTGGATTTAACAGATTCTAAATTAGCTGTGCAAGCCTTCAACGGAACTGATAAAGATGCTTCTCAGAATGTGAATGAAGTATCCTTGCTTGGCAGATTGCAACAAGATATTGATGTGATCATTGCTTGGAAAACAAATGAAGAAATGCTCACAATAGAAACATTTTTCCCTTTCCCTTCCTCCTCTATTTCAAACATGAAAAATTGCTTTTAGTGGTTTTGTTGCTGTCTCAGGCTTCACAAGCTTATCTTTTATTAGAAGTATGCGAATGTCTTCTAGAAACAAGAGTAACTGATCAGTGATGCACCATCTTTCTTTAGCAGTAATTGTCAAATATTTCCATGTTTTGTTCTGATGTTGCATATGGGATTTAAAACTATTAATTAGAAGGACATTCTTTGTGACCTCCAAGAGTAGCCAGTAGAGCACAGGAAGATAAATCACTTGTAATTTGAGTTCTCTACCAGTACTATATTTAGGAGTCTTCCCTGGGAAAAGTAATTTATTCAAGAGGCAAAAGTAGGTGAAATTTAGAGTAGAGTCACAAATATTTTCTTAAGAAATATGGTATATGAAATGTGAATTTGAGAACAGGCTGTGATATTTGTTTAGTATTTGAGCAGAATCTATCAATCTGTTTTTTCAGGCACATACACTGACAAGTTACCAAGAAATTCTGGAGCCTCTCCCTGACCTCTTTTGTCTGGAACATGCTGCTCTTAATGCCCATTCTGAACCTTTGTTACAAATGAAGGAATGAGCAAGCATGCAGAGAAATCAGGAAGGCTTTCTAAAATGATTCTATTCAGAAACCACTCTAAACTCAAGTCCCCTATGGCACTAGCATCGGGAGTTATTCTTCTGTATGTAACATAAAAGTCAGTGGGTATGATATAGCACAGTTGACTGTCCATCAGGCAAACCTACCTCCAGAGGAACACTGACCCAGGCAGATACACTTACAGTCTGAAACAGCATCAAGATAAGATGCCAGGCTATTTCACATCCTAGAAAATTTAGAGAAGAAGTAATACTTAAAAGTTCTCCACATTTGAGATGGAAGTACATCCAAGCAGTTTTAACTCTGCCATGAAATCACTTCTGATTCAAGAACACCTAATGTATTTGAAGTGTGCTAATTCAGTTTTCAAACTGTAGGAAATAACATTTTCCAAAATTAACTGGGACCTTGGTATAGAGAGCTACAGCTTTTAACTTCATGGGATAGTTACTCTGCTTGTTTAGTCTCCTGAACTTGAAGTGCTCAGTTTTAGGAATACAGGTTTGAAAATTTTCCCTTTACTCTAAATTCTTTTTCTTTCAAAATCAGACGAAAAAAAGGTATACACATATGTTCCTTTACATTTATTTGTATTTCTTTTAATCCATTTTTTAAAATCTGAAAATTACAGTGAGTTTATGTCATGAGGTTGATTACTAAGTTACCATTAGGATTATATTTAAAAAATGAAAAGCTTAAAGTCAATGAAATCAGCCATTGGTATAATCTCCCCAGGGCAATGGTGGATTCCACAACACTGGACACTTTTAAGATTCAGCTGGACAGCGTGCTGGGCCATCTTGTCCAGACAATGCTTTTGCTAAGAAAGGTGGGACCAGGTGACCCTTGAGGTCCCTTCCAACATGGTATGCTACGGTATGATGTTATGATTCAAAGAAGCAACATCACGTTTGTAATTCAGTAGGAAAGAGATAGATTCTTACAGCTGGATAATTGAAGTTCAGGCTATTTTTAAAATTTGCTTTTCACAACTGTAAGGTAACCAGGTTGCTCTCTGGCTTCCAAATAGAGACACTTGTCAGTGCTGGGACCTTTGTCCTGCTCCCATCTGTAATGGCAAGTGGAGGGAGCTGCTCCCTTAAATTATTCTACTTTTACAGTGCAAGTTAAGTTTCACCTTCTGGGAGAAAAATGGCTGTTACTAAGGCCCCTATTTATTATTTTTAGAGTGGGCAGAGTATGTAACATACCACGCTAGATCCTGTCCTGGTTATTAAAGCTGCAGTTCATCAGCATTTCACATGTGTGACCCTCGGATGGTGTGAGAGCGCCATAGCATTCACTGTATATGAGACAGGTGGTACATTGGGTGCTTAAGCTATTTCGGTCATTTCAGGATTTGTGTGTGCTAGAAGACATCTAATTCTGTAGCATGCAATATGATCCTTAGCTGCTTGTCTTAATATTCAGCAAATAAAGTTAGTATAACCTGTGTAGAAGACCACAACTTTGTCTTTTTAATTTATTTTTACAAATCGCAGAAGCAGATTTTACAATATGGTTCTAGTGTGAGTCTTTAGACTCATGACCTATCTGATGAATGTGATGTTTGTAGATGATAGCTAAGACTTTCATCTATCTATTGCCCGTAAGGTCCGGTTTTTTAGTTTGAGGGTAGGGAATGTACAAATGCTTTGGCTGCATCCTTCTTCTTATGTCCAGAAAAATGTAAAGGTTCATGCCTGAATTATTAACGTCCATGTAACTGTGTTGATTTACCTAATGGGCAATCATACTGTGTAACAGCCTCCCTTGAGACAGAGTTGTTTCGGGTTCAGTAGTTGCCAACTATAACCCTTGAGCAACAGGGGAATTTACCTTTGCTAACAGAATAAATAGGGTTTCGATCAGCCTTGGTGAACGAGACCATTGCACTAAGGCTTCTCTTATTAAAATTCCTTCAACTAGAGCAGATGCAGCAGTACTGGGAAATTTTAGGGAAAGTAGTAATTCCCCTTCTCCCAGTTGTTGTTTTAAAAGCTTCACCCAGACTTGAATCGAGTAGAAAAACTAATTGCTTTTCATTTTAAAACTAGAAATGACTCACAGGGGATCTAATTAAAATTCCAGTGTCTGGAAGGAAATATGCCATATAAATCTGAAAAAGTAGTTGCTTAAAAATTAGTAGTATCAGTTTGTGCAGGCTCAGAAGATTTCGAACAGCCACATACTTAATTTCAAAATTTAAAAACTGTCATTACCCAATTTGCTCAGTTCTGAAATCCTATTTTGATCATAAGCTGGAAAGTTTACAAAAGATTGATGAAGATATAAAAAGGCAATGACAGTTCATTGCTTGTTTATAACAGCATTGGGCAATGGGCTTTTTGTTCAAAAACATCATCTTGACACAGTAGGGTTTGTCAGCAGTAAAGCTTGAGAAATAGGAAGGCAATGACCAAGGCTCACACCAAAACTGGCAGCCTTCCTTGCTTTGTTAAATACCTACATAACCACAGAAAGGCCTCACTCCTGCTGCATTTCCTCGTGATCTAAAATGCTCTTTCAGCTTTCTGCTAGCAAGTTGTGACCCTAACCCTGGCCCAGTGCTGCTACCAGGACACATGTGTTTATGCACCATTTTCTCACTTTGTGGCTATCGTAGCCTTCTTCCATCTTGCTTGTAAGCTTGTGGTGCCATTTAGACTGTCTAACCACTCAGTCTTCTCTTAATTCAAAAGCAGCATAATGTCTCTGTTTTTCTACTGTGACCATAAGAATTAAAATGAGTACAAGCTTAATAAATGAAGCACCAAAAATCATACAGTTGTTGATTTCTGATCACTCTCTCCCCTTGCCACTTGGGATGTACTGGGAATGGGTTAAATGGTATCCAGTTTTGGGTGAAGACTTACACTGTGAACTTGTTAATTCTTAACAGTACAAAAGAAAACCAAGCCAAAGGAAAACCTGTTGCTCAAACCCTTTGTTTTTAATTTAGTTTGCTCTTGATGAAGCAGATTGTGGAGAGTCATCTGGAATTCACTTACCTCTCCAGTTCTCTTATCACCCCTTGACACATGTTAGATCAGCCTGGGGCTGCTTTAATCTCAACCAGCTGCTGTTTTTCCCCTCATAGACATGTAGACCAGATGGAGTTTGCTGGCCTGTGCTGTGCTGTGGCCATCCCCAATCCGCAGGAGGTATCGGCTTGTTCTCCCTCCCTGCCCAGGTGTGCGCGCACCTTGCTCACGAGAAGTTGGGGAGAGATGCTACTGCATGACTTTTGTGAACCATTTGTGTAGCTCAAGTGTGAGTGAATGTTACCTTCAACTGAGCACAGTGCTTATATTCCGTTTCTGCTCAGCGTAGCAGTTAGGGTGGATGAATAACTTGGGTTGAAATTAATGCGACTTAATTATAAGCATCAGTACGGTGCTGGATGGGACCATAACCTCACAAACAGTGCTGGCCTTGGGGGGTGAGCTGGGCACCTCGTACTTCTCCCAAAACAGAGACAAGTCCTTTTCAGATGGCTTATCACTGATGTTTGACTTTTCAACATGACTTTTAAAATAAATCCATTTTATATGGATTTATATATAATTTGAAAACATTTCTGATGAACACAGTTATGTACCTTGCAGTCTATTCCTTGTCCAGTATCTATTTAGTTTTCTTGCTCTTATTTTAATGTTATTTTATTGTCTGTGCACAAAGAAAGTGCTGTTGGCGTATGTTTACTATGTATAGTTTCTCTTTTGTGCTTGTTTTAAGGATCTGAAAGAACAAACCACTTAAGAATAAGCTGGATAGAGAGCACACTTCCTGACATGAAGCTTCTAATTCATTCATAACTTTCAAAGGTTTCTGCAGTTAGTCTGTAAATAATTCTGGCTTTCAGAAGGGCTTTCTATGTAATGGTTGCCTTTTACTTTGAAATAAAATGCTTTGCAATATACCACTTACCAACCATATGTTTACACATCATACGACAAAGACCAGAGAAAATAATCTTGTGCCTAGAGAAAATTTTTTTTTTTCTCTATGCTTAAATTCACAGGAACTTTCATTTTCATGGTAGAAGTATTATTTCAGAAAAGTGGTAGGGTGGATGCTGATACATTGTAGCCTGATCATCTTACATGTTTACTAGTCCTTTTATTATCATCTGCAGTTCCTTTTTTTTCTCAGTGAATTTTGCATTCAGCCTTGACATACATCGTGAAGAAATACTTTCTTACTATTTATTATTCCTGAAACTGTCATCAGTGTCATTTCTAACTCAGGTTTTTCATTGAGGAATGTTAGGAAAAGCTTGTATATAGAAATTATTGCAAAATATTAAAAGACTATATTGTGTATGTGTGATATATTACTTATCTGCAAGTAAGAAAGAAAACATGCACTTTATTTTAAAAGGAGGGAAAGTACTGACATGTCCATATCAGAAGATTTCTTTAGCAAACTAATGCTCAAATGACCAAAGACTCAAAGCTCCATATTTTCAATTATTTGTGACTACAACTTGCAGTTGAAAGTCTTTCTGCACAGTGAAAACTAACTCCATTTGTTGCAAATGTGAATGAAATGATTTTGGGTGTTGTTGTTTTTGGTTTTTTTTTTTTTTTTTTTTTGTTTTGTTTTGTTTTGTTTTGTTTTATTTTTTTTTACTTTCTCAAACAGGTAGCAGCCCTTTGGACAGTCCCAGGAACTTCTCTCCAAATGCACCTGCTCATTTTTCCTTTGTTCCTGCCCGAAGGTAAGGCAGGATCTACTCTCTTTGGACTGGCAGACAAATAGTTTATATACTTACTTAGAAATGGCTGATGTGTTAGAATTTTTTAAGTTGTGTTTTAGTTTCTCTGATGTTTCCTTGCTATATTCTTTGCTCTATCTGCACAAAGATGTAAACATACCTAAAATTAGGCATGCACAACTGTGTGTGCATTCGTTTGCTGCCTTCTGACTGGTAGCAACTTTTTATTTTTCCCTGCAGTCTTAGGTATTGGTGTCAAAAGTACGTTTTTACTCTAATGCAGAAAATAGCTGATAATTGAAATTGCAAGTCTACAAGAACCTCTAGAAGAAAAGCAGCATTGAGAGACCTGAATGTGAAGCTATCATCTGGCCTGCAGCAAATACTAGACAAATGCTGGTCATGCTGTGTATCAAACTGGTGGAAAGAAATCTGATACTATAGTGATGAATTTAGTGTAAGGAATAGGATAGGAAGAATAAAGACAGCTGGAAGAAGCAAATGGTGTATTGAGTGTTGTATCCCAGCAGGTAGGCAGAAATGGATTATGATACAGCAAGTTAATTTTGTGGAGAAATAAGGAACAGGATAAAACCAGAGATCCCAAGCAGGGTTTGGGCATAGTAGCAGGATTAGCAGATTCAAGTGTGGGGAAGATATTTTGGATTGGCTGAAAAAGAACCAATCTTGTGTTAGAATGAGCTGAGAATGGGGAACATGTGATCCTGAGAGGAAGTAAGTTTTCTGAAAATAACAGATTTAGCTTGAGGACTAGTTAGAAAAAGGATAGGTCTCAAAACTTAAAAGAAGAGTAAAGGATTAGGATTTGATGAAATGAGGTACACGCTTTATCTGAATGGCAGGTAAATCCTGGAGCATTTCTCCATTGAGGTGATTTGCTAGAAGACATGGTGTCCTTGAATACTGTTTGAAGTAGACTTCGGTCTTTAGGTCTTGCATAGGAAAAACTTCATAATAGCATGTGAAATGTGACAGATTGGACATATATTGTCCTGTTGCCTCAGGGGGAAAAATTAATGTGTTACCTGCTGGTAAAACAATTCAAATGGATTCAAGGCATCCACCTTTATTTTGAAAGAGGTATCTGAGCCTGATCTGGATGTATTCAGTAAGTTCTGTTGAACTGAATTTTTACCACTTTCCACAGTATCTGGAGTTCTGGACCCTGGAACAGAGGAGGGAAGTTGCAGCGGAAACTTATCAAAGCTTAACATAATTTTTCAACATCATATTTCAACTTGATGTTTCAGTATCATTGCTTTCTAAAATTTCAAGTAGCAAATAAATGTTTTAATAATAAAACTCTGAAGAGTGCCTTTGCATACTTTCCCACTTTTAAAATCTAATTTTAAAAGAAATCAATCAATAAAGGTTAAGTCTCTCCTATCGAATACTGTGGTTCATTTTACAGTATGCATGTTGTTCTCTATACTTTTTCAGTCATTGAAAAGAACACTTAAGCACAGCTTATTTTAGAAACTTGTTTCTATTTTCTACTTGCATTACACCCTGAATAACTATGCCAGCAATATCAATAGGTATTTATTGCATTATCACATTGTGACATCAGAATAAATTCTATATGATGGTATTAAGTAATTCCAAGTGTGCTGCTCTATTACCCCAGACAAATGGATATTTCACTGTACCCTTTTGACTAGCATTGCATGGGTCTTAAGAGATGGTTCCTACCTGATTTCCTCCCGTTGTCATTGCAGAAGTGATTAGTTGCTGATTTCCTGCCTTTTATATTTTGTGTGATTTCTTCATTTATTATCCTCTGGACATTGTTTGTGATTTTCATTCTTTCATTATAGCCCTGTGATGAGTTGAGTCTTGGGATAGAGTAGGAAACTCATTTGGAAAACTCATTCTATTGTAAAGCCAATTTCACTACAATATACTGCAAGATTGTCCTTAGTTTGACTGGTGATTAATCATAAATTCCTTGCTAGACACCCTTTCAATGACTGTGTCATAACCACAGAGTTAGCAAGTTCAGGAATCCTCCTGTTTGAATAAGGAAAGTATGGTTAATTCCATCCATATTCACTAAAACTGATCTTTGTGGAGTACCAGTAACAGAAGATGAGGTGTTTTTCAGAAATCACATGTATTTCAGAATACTTCTCCTTCTCTCATTATCATTGTACAATTTCTTCCATACAGCCACGGACACAGAGCAGACAGGTAAAGTGTATCATATTGCTGCTGTTTGTGTGTGTATGAGTTATGCTTCTGTGCAGCTGAGCCTGTGTCCCTAACAAGTTCATGCTGTAATAACCCCATTTAGGCATTCAGCTTCCATTCTTTGGTAACCAAAACAGGAAATCTTTGCATTTTGACTTAAAATGATAAACAGGTAGTGCTCTGGAGGAGATGCATTGCTCTTCTAGCACCTTCTTGTTTTGAAATTGATCTGTTGTTCATTAAATAGCATTTAGCTGCCATAAAAATACCTCCTTAATTAAGCAATTAAGATGTAATTTTAAAGGCAAATTTTGTTGTTTGCATGTTTTTATTGTGCTCCCAAAAGGTCTATAATAAATAAAATGAAAGACCTAAAAATTTCTTTCCAGGTATCTCTTCCTGAAACAGTATTTCATGAGATCTCTCTAAAAATGTTTGTTAACAAAAGACTGAAGTAACTGAAATGTTTTGCATAAATGAAGGAGGAAATTTCTTTTAAAGTCTTTTTCCCATTGCCTTTGATTTGGAAGATTTCTACTCTTGTCCCACTTCTTTCTGCTAGACTAGAGCTGATACGTGTTGTTCTGACTACTTAGCACATTGCTTGCCTAGATTGCATCAGCAGAAAATAGCCCAAGCATGAAGAGGTATCCTGTAGTTTTCGAATGCAGAAAGATTTAATTTTTTAAATTTTGTCAAAATGAAAATTCTGAAGTAATTTCAATACACAATTTAGACAACTCTGTAAAATAGGGATTATGCTTTCCTTTTGCAAAAAATAAGTGACTTGTGCATTCCTGTCTAATGTTGAAGAAGACAGGAACGTGCTGTCTTGCTTTGGGACTGATGGTCCAAACTGAGGTTGAATCATTGACCTGAATATTTCCCCAGTACCCCTGTATGTTAAAAGAAGCTGAATGAAGGTCATTGGAGTTTGGTGTTCAGCCATCGACCACATGCAGTGACTTTGTTATGCTGGTATTTGTTAGTTTTCAGGGTTAAGAAAGAAATTTCATTTCTCTTGGAATTTTTTGAGATTGTTCTTTTACATGTAATTGTCTTGCCAAAGAAAACATCACTTGTGGCTAAATGGGGTTGAGCTATAACAACATACGCATGCAATAGAAATCTGCATTACAGCTTGATTATTTTTTTTTTTTAATGCATGAGGCATGAGTCTTTTTAAAAATTCTCTTGACGTAATATTCTTTCAGTGATGTAGAACAGTGAATTTATTTCCCTCTTGTTCTAAAGTAGATGGCACAGAAGAGTGATGTGTATCAGTGCCTGAAAAGAAAAGGCACTAGATCTGGAAAAAATATAAACAGGCGTTTATGTCTGGGTGTGCACTGAACTTTTTTCTGAAAATGAGGCTTCATAGGTTTGGATGGTGAGATGAGAAATATTAGTGTGAGGATGATAACAATTAAGTTTATAAGCACTAAGCACTATTTCAGACCTGTACAAAACATCCTATTTTATAATGCACTTGCATTAATGTATGTGTACCGAAACCCCCCCAAATCTTTCCAAAGTTAGAACTGTGGACTGTTCTAATTCAGCTTCGCTTTATGACCAGTTACTGATACTCTGCTATAATAAAATAAGTAAGTGGAGACTGATGTCAGGAAGAGACTTTTTTAACAGCCATCCCAACACACAAGAAGACACGTTACAGGACACAAAATGCGTGTGAGACTGAAATGAGATCAGAGGCAGAAAAAGTGCTGAGACTGAGCTGAATATAGTTCAGTTTCCATCCTCACTGAGGCAGGTTTTGATGGGAGAAGAGGGTTTCAAGGAGGACAATACTGATTCTTCTCAAAGCAGTTGTGGTCCTCAGTTTTTACGTTGGTAAAACAAGACCTTTTCTGCAGTATCTCCAGGATGTTTTGGCTATTTTCCCTGAGGCTCATGTTTCTTCGGTTACGATAGGGAAATAACTGCTAATATTATGTTGACTGGAGGAGAAAGAGACCATAGGTGGAATTTCTGTGATTTCTACCTCCTCGGTATTTTGAGTGGACCTCTCGGCTCTGTTCAGGTGTGCTGTGGTGGGTTTAATTCACCAGCTGTGTCAGGCGATGTGCTAGGCAGAAAGCCTTCTGACAAGGTAAACGAACAAGTCCACTTCCAGTTGATTCTTGATCTAATATGATTGTTTTCCTCAATTTGAAACTTTATTTAGAAGACAAGGAACTGCATCAGTACTAATCTTAGGCTCATGACTGTCTTTTTCAGAGAGGACTGAAATGATCTGATTTCATTTTTCTGTTTTAGGAACTCCAATTTTTTCACAACTGGTAATATTTACAAAGTAGCTACTTAATGAAGGAATCTGATGCCCGTTTACTTTACCTTTTCCAAGGTCACTTATTCTGCTTTTAAAACTTACCCTAGCTGCTTTTTCACAAAGGTTATTGTAAGTAGGATACCTCATTTATCTGAATAACTTGAGAATTTAGTAAAAATGTGAGGTTAAGAGATTTGAGGGAGGAAAATGCTTATTTCCCCCAGCTGTTAGCCACAATATATCCCTGACAGTAGTTTCCCTTGCTTCTTTTCACCAGAACGGATGGACGCCGCTGGTCCTTGGCCTCCCTTCCTTCATCTGGATATGGAACAAACACTCCCAGTTCAACAGTTTCAGTAAGTGGCACAGACTTTTCCAAGCAATTCAGTTTGTACAAATACACCCTAACAAATCAGCTTATGAGTCTTTACTAAAATATCTGATCTTTCCTCATTGTTTTGCTAACATTATTTAATATACTAATTATTTTAAAAATTATTTTAATTATTGGTTCTGCTGCTTTTTCCTCCATTTCCCAGCTCCTATCATCTTGCACTTTGCCTTTAGCGTTGGTGAAATCCCAGTGCAGCACTTGGCTCGACTGATCAGTTGAGAGGCACAGTGTGTCAGAATTGGCAGGACTCTAAGAGATAGTGCATAATTACTAGCCAGCTCTCATATTTTTTATAACTGGGAAATGAAATTCTTGTCTGCTTTCAAGATCTTAGTATGGAAACCTGTGCTATCAGGCTAGCAGAAAGAAAAACTAATAATCCACATCTGTTACTCAGCCCCAACAGTTTGAACCTCCTAATAAAGCTTTTCAGTTCTTACACATGTCATTAGAAGGGCTGGCTGCAGTTTGCTTGAATTCTGTACTTTAAAAAGGCTAGTATGTCATTAATACCAGTAATGTAGCAGGACTGTGTTAACCCTTATAACTCAGATATTTCATACAATGAATCTTATTCTTTAGTTTATGTGAACTAGATGTTGTGGTTATCCACATAACAACCTTGCAAAACCAAGCATAGGAAGGTGTTAAGGGTACCTGTACTGGCTTAATGTAACACACTTTTGTATGTGTGTTATGGTGTCTTCAGCTGTGTGGTCACGTATCACTGCCTCTTTCCATAATATTTCTACTGATCATTTTGTTTTATATGTACTATTTCGAATATGTTCCTACTAATTGTAATACCAGCATTAATTAGGACTCAGTACTCCATGTTATGCAAATCTTACACTGAATGCAGTATCATTGTTTTCCTTCTGAGCTGTTCTGTTAAGTTCATCCATAAACTTTCTAGTGCCTATCAAAAAAATTTATCATCAGAGTTCCTTAGGAGGTGTTACATTCAGACTATATAGCAAGAAAAGAAATTGGGGTCAAAAGTTTCCATTTAGTATAAATTGATACAATGAAAATTGGAGTTTGCAACGTTAATCTCATCTCTATAGCTTCAGGTGTTCAGGCACATTCTCACAGACTCTAGTTTGCACAGTTTCCACAAATCTTTTGTCCTTCAAGACTGTTGGTTTTGGGGTTTTTTTGCTCCCCTCCAAAGACAGGTGACTTGATCATTAAGTGTGCACACGTGCGCGCATGTGTGTGTGTACAGAGATATGGGCAGGAGCACAGAAAAATGTGGGAGAAGATTTTGTTATCAATATGAAAAGGATGCCCCTGGTTTTACTGCCAAGCAATATTATATATTCAGACCTGCAAGCAGATGTTAAAAAGGATCTCTGCTTTTGCCTTTATAGTCTTAGGTTAAATCTTTTTGAGCATAAGCCATGGCTAAATCCTCTTCTGGGTGCAAGCTATGAGAGCATGGAGCAAGTACAGTTATTTTCTGTACGGATGATATCCAAATAGTTTGATCATTAATAGTCACTGTGAGAGCTTCCAAGATACCTGTGAAGATGACACCTTCAGAGACCAAACTGTCTGCAGTGTGTAAGTCCTTCTTAGCTGCAGGTGTCATCAGTAGTTTTTCAAGAGTCTGTAGTTTGATCAGACTTTGGGTAGACGCCCACAGAGAGAGCAAAACTAACAAAAAAAAAAAAAAAAAAAAAAAAAGAAAGAAATAGGTTTGACGTGTCAGTCCTTGCTTTGAAATAGGGACATTAAAGCTACTCTTAGAAAGTTCTCTGCTTTCTGACATGGGAAAGAAAGCGTATTTGTCTCTTGTCATGTTCCCAGAAATATCTAAATCATTTTGTTTGACATTTTTCAAAGAAAAACCCCAAAGCACAACACAACAAATCTGGGATAGACATGTCACATAGAAAGCATCAGTTCAAATGGTGTAAGTATTCTAAGTATTGTAAGCAACAGAAAACAGGGTGATATAATGAGAAGCATGAAGTGATAGTCGTATGTGAATCTGAATTCCCCTTCCTGCAGGAAGTGGTTAGATTAAATCTTGTGATTCCAGGATGTTTTGGTTTTTTGTTTTTTTTTTTTCTAAATGGCTGAGTCTGTCATCTCTTGTCCTTTTGCTGGTTCAGTGTTACAATCTCAAAAAGACATAGAAATGGGCTGTTTGGGATGCAATTCTTGGAGCTATTAAACTTAGTATTGCATTTCACATCATAGTATTTCATAGATTAGGATTAATTTGAATTGATCCGAATGATACCTCTGAAGCTGATAAACAGTATTATTCCTGAATAGACTTTAAAACTGAAGTAAGAAATAGTCAAGGGGCTTTTCAAAAGGGCACAATGAATTAATGCTGCAGACGCAAATTTAACAGAATTCTGGGCTTCCGTTTGGTGTGATCAGTCCTCAAGATTACATTTCTTTTTCAAGCAAGATAGAAGGAAGCAGGTAGACCTTCTTTCTGGTATACATATCAGTAGGAAATGAAATGTCAAGAAGAGTGTCAGTTCTGTGTTCTGTTGGCCTGAGTTTCTGTATCACAGGTAGAGCTGACCTGCATCTCTGTGGTTATAGATCAGCTTCTCTACCAACCAACCAACCAACTGAACAAACCAAGACATTTACCTAGTCTAGAGTCAGTGGAAACCTGTATATTCTGCTTTATTTTTTACTTCCAAATGAGGGATGACACTTTTAAAATATACACATTTACCCTTTTCATACAAATCATGAAAACCAGATATATATCATCAGACCAACACTGAAAAAGCTGGAGAAGACCTTCTTTCAAGTTAGAAGAATATAGAACAGTCAGTTGAATGGGGAAATATACAATTATTTTTAAACATCTAATCTGCTATTCATTTTCGAGATGCAGAGTTAATATGTAAGCTATGGTAGTATTAGCTTGAATTTTTTTATTGGAGAAGAGTTGGCTAATTCTGCATTTGTAATTAAGACACCAGGGGGATTCTTGTTTTAGTCTGCTGCAAATATTGAATACAGTGGTGTGATTACTTAAAAATCAATACTTCAGAAGTGTTTCATTTTGCTTTCAAGCTTTTTCATTGAAAGGTTCTACGCCTTAAGACTGCTAGAGAAGCCCTTGGCAGAGGAAAGTCCATTTCTCATCATGATCTTTAGAGCTTTCTTTAATTATTCTCTGGAAGTATAAACTTTGTGATCTGATTACTTTTGAGAAAAGAAAGTGAAGGGAGGATTTTGTTGCATCATCCATGAGTTGGCTAGCACTGTTTCCCCAGTAATTTTGGTTTTGGGTTATTATGTTTTTTCTAGACTATCAGTTTTGATTATTTTTGTTCCTAACTCTAGTAACTAGTAACTATGTGCTAACTTTCCTTAATGTGGTAGTTTTAGTTTAATTTTGTTTTAAATAAGACATGTATTTGTAATGCCAGTACTTGAGCACCTGCTAATGCAGTTTTGTAAGACAGTGTCTTTAGTACTTCCTGCTCTATTGCAGGATTCATGTTGTTCATCATGGATGGGATATCAACTGACACATACCTTTTATTTGAAAAAGCGTTGCTTTTTTTTCATAAACAGGTATTTCTTCCCACTCCTTTTATTGTGTAAGACACAAAGAAAGACATCAAAGAAAGTTCTGAAAGCCAAACAGGGCTTGCATAATTCTGTACTTCAGGGAGAGAATCTTTCCTGTATTTGGAATGTGGTGTACACAAAAGAATAGCTGTGGGTGAAGGGTCTATCAAATACCCACTCTCTGTCTTGGCTTCAGTGTGGATTAGACCAGTGTAAGCTGACACACTGGATAATCATCACTGTGTGGACACTGTGCTGGACATGACTTCCCAACATGATCCCTGCACCTAGACCTGCCTGAAGGAAAACACTAGAGGTAGTAGCTTTCAGTTCCAGACACACCTGGGGAGTTCGTGCATGTCCCACAGCTTTCCATGGGGTTCTTTTCTGTAAATACTTGTGTGCAGTGCAGAGGGAGTGGATCTGGGGTCTGAAGCCAGTTATATTTTTATGAGAGAATATGATCTTTAGGTTTATAAGTTCTCACATTCAGATCTCCACCTCAGTCTTGGCTAGATTTCTCTAGATAAGACTATGTTAGGATCTGCAACAATCTGCTCAGTTTTAAGTCAGTTCAACTGTTACCTTCTTGACAAATTTGGATGTACCTGGTTTAGATAATTTTTAGAGTATTTTCTCTTTGCTATCAACATTACATATATGCAGGACTCAGTGAAAAACCTTGACAGCATTTGACTTTCGTTGCTTGGCCATAACTTTTAACTTTCTGTTCCAAAAATCACCAACAGCAAATAAGTGTAGAAAAGCATGCTAGGTGAGTTAAAACTTTGGTCATGCATGTTAAATGTATACCATACTTGTGGTACTAGGATACAGTGCTTTCCAGTTTGAGTGAGGGTCATTGTAGCAAAAGGCAAGGTTTTTCCACTGGAACAGTGTACATAATTAGTCTAATCGGATCAATAAGGAGCCTTGGAACTTAGGTTAGGATGGTGTTTTTAATAAGGCCCACTGGTGTTAATCAGTGCTACTCTGGTCATTCAGCACTTCTTCCCTGTCCCTTCCCTTTGTTTTTAAAGAGGGTTTTTAATTTTTCCTTATATATTTTTTTACTTTTGTAAAGTGGAAAGTGGCATTGAAAAATCACGACAAGAAAAAATGTGTTCATTAGTTGACCTACAGCTTTTTCAACATTTGATTTTATTAACAGTTCCCACAAACATTTGCTTTAATCCCGGGTTTCTTAAGGTTCAAGAATTAAAACAGTTTCTTGTCTATCATTATCACAGGATGTGTGTCATATAAATGCATCAACTTATTTAAATATAAATAAGCTGTTTATAAGAAGAAACTCTGTTGATCTTACAACTTTGCAAAGTCAGCTACGTTCATTTTATTATTGCCTACTTGGTTAGAGAAGCAGCCAGATGGGTAAAGGAAGGGAGAAATAAAATCCTGACCATTTACAACAGCAATTTCCAATGAGAGCCAATAATCAGCAAAAACTCTCATGTCTACACAGCTCCATAGCATTCTGCATGCCAGTGAACTCCTGAGCTAAGAGAGCATGAGGGAAAAGGAAAGAAAGTTGCTCACCACTCCAGGAACCTCCTTGTCCTTTCCAGAGTAGCACTGGTACTCACGTACCTTCCTTTCTGTCTCCTGATAGTAAATTACCTGCATGATCAGATGTAAAGGTTACAGAATTGGATGCAAAGGTTCCCTAGCCTTTTCCCAAAGTTTTCCTGATCTCACCACCTCTGTCATTGTGTGTAAGGGTTGATTTAGCCTAATGAGAACAGTAAAAAGAGGCACCTGGTCTGATAAGTAGCTTTCTTTTCTGCTGGAGTGTGCAGTGTCTGGCAGAATCCGTTCCTCTTCCATTCATTAGCTGACCCCTATGCATGCGTTTAGTGCATTTCTTTTCTGTATTTTTTTCTGTACTCAGTCATCATGCTCATCTCAGGAGAAGCTGCACCAGCTGCCCTTTCAGCCCACGGCAGATGAACTTCATTTCCTGACAAAGCATTTCAGTACTGAGAGCATCACTGATGAGGAAGGGCGCCATTCTCCAGCCTTGAGGCCTCGATCCCGCAGTCTCAGGTGAGCTTCAGGTTGTTTGTTGAATTTTTAAGATTTTGAACACATGTATTACAATTCCTTTGTATGCTTTCGAATCTGAGGATAATAATTTGTAGTTGTTTTTTACATGTTTTTGAAATTATTTCAATCAACGTTTAACCTAACTCGCCTAATCAGAAAGGAATTATTTTTTTTTTTATTTTTATTTTTTTTAACATTTGACACTGAGTTTTGGGTTGCAAAATGCTTAGCATAGTCTGCTTTTGTATCTTCACAATAACTCTATGAAAACACGATCCACAAGCATCTTGGCCTAAATCTATAGAATGTAGATTTCCTTTAGTGAAGTTTCTCCTCAGAATTTTGCTGCATTAATACAAGGAAGTAGTTACAGCCACTGTTAATAACTTGTCCAGCAGTGCTTCTGAAGGCGTGTGAAAGCTAGAGTAGATGAAGTCAAAACCTTAAATGGAATTGCACCCAAGACCAATCTTGTAATAGTGCTGAAAACATTTCTCCTGCATTAGCAGTTGAATAATTTTTACTGTTGCTTCAGTGAACTGGTTCCTCAAAAATAGCTATCCAGGGATTATTTCCTTGTGCAGTTGATTTTTCCATACTTAAAACCAGAAGCAACTAGTACCTCATCCTTCACACAATTACAGAATGATTGAGGTTGGAAAGGACCTCTGGAAGTCATCTTGTCCAAAACCCTTCTCAAGCAGATGGTCCAGATGGATTTTGAGTATCTCCAAGGATGGAGATTCCACAAACTCTCTAGGCAGTCTTTCTTGCAGGTCTCTAACAATTATATGGAATAAATCCACAAACATTTTGTATCATGAAAAAAGCCTGAAGTTTTGCTATGCATTTAGTGCTGGACCAAGTGAATGAAAGTCTAGAGATGTGTATCTCTAGATGCAGAATCTTGTGAAAGAAAAAGGATTTATACAAGCAGGGGACAAGGAGGTGAACTCTCCCTTCTGCTTCTCATCTGAGGGTGTGCGAGGTGGATGTAACCTTTAAATTAATGGACAAGATTCAGAAACTGTCAGCTGGAAATATTGAATCAGTATGCCCAGCTCAGAGCCTAGCCTGTGCTTTGTCATAGAAGGAGGTGAAACAGGCCAAGGTAACAAATCCATGGTGAGTATCGTGTCATGGCAGAGGTGACCTTTCATGATTATTTGTAATTATTTGTGTGTTCTAAACTTGGGTGCAGGCTGCATGGTAATTGCATGTGGATCTACTAAGTGTAGTTACACAGTAATCTACAGAAGCACATAAGTACTGTGGGTGGTAGCACACTTAGCTTGTGATCTAGTAAAAGACTAGTTATATGATTTGTACTAAGTCTTTTTGAACAATAGTTCTACTTCAGTCCTCTTGCTATCACTGTTAACACTGACTATCGCTGAGTAGTGGAACTGTAGCAGTACTGATTATAGGTGAGACAGCTTCTGTAGGTAGACAACACTTCACTAAAGTAATTATCATCCTTTCTAACACAGACACATTACTGTTGGCATAATGAAGTATAAGACACTCTTGCTAATGCAAGAATGACATAAACAATAAAATGAAGAGCCCAATTTTATTTTTTTCTTGTTAAGATGAATTATCAACTTCCTGAGAATTTTACCTCTGTGAGCCAGTTTAAAAGCAGTGTTCTCATACAATTGGTTTATAGTTTGTGACAAGACTAGATTAATTCAGTGTGTCATATAGCTGTGTGATTAATCTTCTTCCTCTCTTGAATGTTTTCTTTAGCTCTCTCTGGTTTCCAGTGTGATAATGGCCAGCCTCATTGGTATTCCAAAGCTTAGAATGAAGTAATATAATGTTTTAAACTTACTGTGCCTGGTTTATTTTTCATTTTGTTTATTGGTAGTACTGTGGTGCTGTGTGACTCTAAAGCACCCTTGCCACTACTGGCCCTTGCACCACAAAGAAAAATTGATATGTCAGTTCAACCAAATGGAGCAATGTTTGCAGGAGTAAATACCCTATCTGACAGAGGATAGCATGTTCTTGTAAACAAAGTACTGAAATATATGAAGACCAGACCTTATTTACTGCACAGTTTGCTTATTTGCCCACACAATAGAGTTAGCTCACTTGGTGAGAGGATATTTTTACTTCCTTAAAAAGTAAAGGGAAAAAAAAAATAATCTGAGCAGTTAATGTGTTGAAAATTAATCAGGAATTCCCTAAAAATGTAATACTTTCCTAAGCATTTAATGGTCTTGTTTGATCAGCTTCAGTGAAAAGCAGATGAACAAAATACATCAGATGTTTTCCTTAATTGGCCGTCACCGCTTTGTTATTTAAAAGATGGTCTGATATTTATGATTGATTGTTAACATGTATTAATTTTTCATCCTTTATGACTGCAGCCTTACATCTCTTTTTATGAGAGAGGAACTGGTATTTTGAGATGTCGCTGTCAAATGCTGGGACTGGTTCTTTTGAGGGTCTCTGTAACCCAAGATTTTTTAGAAGTATCAGATGATCCTTTTATGCTCTTAGATAAAGGAGAGTTATTGCCTAGATGTAACTTTTGGAAAAATCTACTTCTTTGGCTAAAAATTTACCATTTTCTTGCACCTAGTTGCAAATGTTCTGTTCATATAGAGCAGTCTTAATGATCAAACTGGATGAAAAAACTAACAAAGTGTACAGCTGTGGAGGGTGGCTTGTTGGCTGATGTACACTGACAATTGGGTAGCACCGCTGTTACTTAAGGTGTTCTGCCAGTGTGGCTTGAAGATACTCATCACTTAACTAATCATGCCTTATTTGAAATCCCCCAAGTTTCTACACCAAAGAAATGGCACGGGTTCTTTCCCCGCTGCTTTCCTGTGCAGAGGGATAGCCCAAGACCAAAGCTGGAATAAAAAAGTGTGATGTGCTTATAAAACTTGTTGCTAAAGCCAAGAAACTGTTCTCATCCATCTCCAGTAGATCCAGTGCTCGCATGCTAAATGAAAGAACGTATTTCCATGTGACCCACCTGTTTTGGTGTTTACAGTGTGTCTTCAGGAGAAGAGAATATTTATTACCTGCAGAAGTACTTCCTAAATATCATCTCTCAACTGTTTGTTGGTTGGTTGGTTTTTTTATTTTTTTTTTTTTTGCAATGCAATCTTCAAATACTTCAAGTTATTCACCAATAGAGAGATACCTAGGCTACATTCACTTTGTTTAGAACAATCCTGGGCTTTACCTGAAGAAGATATTTTCTCCCAGGAGTGAAATGCATGAGTGTGAATTCTTGCACTAAACTTGGCATTGTCACTCTCTTTAAGTTGGAGAGATGCTGCCCTCCATCTTTTCCTTGTTCTCTTTACTCATCATCCTTTAGCAGTTGCTAACATGTGGGAATGTGTGGAGAATGTCAGAGATAAAAGTAGAGTTAACTAATAATGACTTCTTCAGGAGCTGCCTTTGTGCAGTCAGCCCACCAATCTGTCCATTTTTCTTGATCTCTTTTCGTATTTCAGGATAATGTTGTTTAGGGAAAAAGGGTTGAGACTGTAGCAGTGAATTTTTATATAGTTGAAGTAGATGAGATCATCCTTAATCAAATATGCTCCTTCATCTCTTTGCTCGGTAGCGCTTTTTAAATGCACTTCTCCAACCTGACTTTTGACATGCTAGATCCTGCCATTAAGGATATACAGAGACAATTACTAGAAAATGCCACTTGCCAAAAAAGGCTCCTGACAATAAAATACCTGAGATGGGAAGAAGGAATAGGTGTTGTGAAACCACACCAGTGGCCTACATAGTCCATTTTTATCTTAAAAACTGATCCTGCAGGTTGTGAAGCTCTTTCATCTCACTGCACTTAAGCGCCAGCTTTAACCACTTGAGTAATCTTGGTGGTTTCATCACTTCACGCTACTGCTTTCCCAAAGTGCCGTCCGCCACAAGCTGTGGAGGGGCAAGCGGTGCTCCCTGCAGAGTGTGGATTCATGCAGCCACGGATTTGCCAGAGAAGGATAACAGCTTTATATTCTGAAACATAAGGCATCTATTTCTTATGACAATACCTCTACCTACATTGAAAATAATGTTGGTCTCTTTATTTTTTCTCTCAAGACAGTGAGATCTGTGAACTTGATTTTAAAATGTTTTTCAAAGTGATTCATTCTAAATTTATTAACTTCTGGTTTCACTCACCATGTCTATGGTTTTCTATTATGAGGAAAACTGGGTATTCTTATTTGCCTTCTGTACTGCTCATTACTTTAACTTTCTAGGGTTTTCTGTCTAAAGCAGTCTCAGTCTTTGTTGGCATGTATAAAAACCCTGAAGTATTGGAAAGAGATAGTTGCAGCCCCTTTATAAGTCTGTAGAAAAAACGCATTAGTCTTTACTTTCAGAGAGATTGCAATTGAAATATATTCCCTTTCCCTTAATGTTCTCTCATATATATACACATACAATTAGTATTTATTTATAAATATTAGAAAACCCCCCTCCATTCATAAGAATGCCACTCCTAGTGTAAAGAAGGGCTGAACTGGAAGACGGTTCAGTGATACAAACCCAATCATGAATAGTATTTGTCCATAGACTAAATGTAGCTGAAGCTCAGTGCTTGTAAAAATTAATTTTAAAAATTCAAAAACTATGCGAACAAACTCAGAAATGACTTTTCAAAGTGCTCAGCAAGTACGATTCTTTACTGTTTTGTTTCGTTGCTTGCCTATTCCATAAGAAGAAGAATTACTGTATATCCGGCTTTGCTTCAGATTTCCTTTTTTTTCTAGCAGCACTAGAATAACTTCCTGGTATGGACTTTCTGTGCTGTTTGGTTATGATTATGCAGGAGGAAGGATCCTTAAATAAATACTGAAAAATAATCTAAAATTACATGTTTAATTTTCTACATTATTTCCTCCATGATATAGATTGTTGTAATTCTGTGGGAAACTATTTCTCTATTACTGTGCATGTTGCATAAATTTAGACTTTAGCAGATGGATTCTGCTTTACAGAGTTCAGTTCTCCTTTGGTCATTGTCTCATCCAGAAACAGGATTAGGCCCCAAAGTCTAATTATTGTGGCCTGGGTGAAGCACTGAGTCATATTTGCTTTGCTCTGAAGTTTGATGGACAAATGTAAATTGTCCATATTTATTTCTGCTTTATTGTCTCTTTTTTCAGGGGAAGTTTTCTGACTTACTCCTAGTGTTAATGTAATTTGTATGAGGTCAAAGATTTAGATATTACTTTCTTGGGGGAAGAGAAAGGCCGAATCTCTTCTCAACTTCAGCAGAAGTTTTAATTTAGTTTATACTTCATAAAACTTTAGATCTTTAGTTTTAAAATTCCTTATTTTGTGTGTCTGGAAATGGCAGAAAATTAAGGCCCATGGTTTTAATTTTCCTATGAACACTGACATTGGTAATGTGCTGTAAATACATCCTAATTAAATCTGCATGTACCAGGGTAAAAGCAGAGGGGAGCACAGTGCTTTTAGCTTCTCTGCTTTTTTCCTAATAAATACAACTGTTGCAGTGAAGGAAAAATTAGGTATTCCTAAACATAGTTTTATTTAGTCACAGTTAAACTAGATTTTGTAAGATTTAAGTTATTACTATAAATGCTACTCCTTGAAATAGGTATCTATAAGCTATTTTCACTTTCTAACATCAGATAAAGACACATGAATTTTGACAAGCTGAAGGCTAGAAACCTTTGTGGGAGATAGATGTCACTGAAAGTCTACCACCACATCATTTCATAAATGGAGGGAGGATGAAGAAGGGGGAAAAGAGAGAATAGTTTTTCATTCCGCTGTTAAGCTTAAGGGGACGGATATTATTCTTCTCATGTCTGCTCTACTGAAATGAAAAACTCACTGACAATAATATTTCTTTTACCTACCTATCTACACCGAGAAAAGAGAAGCACCCTGCTTTTGGTCTTAAAATGTTATGCACGTGCACAGTATACGTCCTCTGTTTTACAGAAAATAATCTGTTCCTTTGTGAGGCTTGAAATGTTAGACTGGTTTAGTTCCGTATGTGAAATTTTTGGTGCTAAGTGGATGTGTGAAGCTTTTGCATTTGAAAAGCTGTCATGCCGATAAAAAGTATTAAACTCCTTTTTTCTTTTTTCTAAATTTCCTTACATTCTCCCTTGGTGTCATTCAATTATCTGCCCTTTCCTGGTTTCTTTTTTACCTGGTTGCATCTCGAAGGTGCTGTAAAGAAACCAGCAGTGCCTGGCATCTAGCCTTTGATTAGTTAGTCAGTTATCCATCTAATTATTTATGTAGTTTCCCAGTCTAAGGATCAACATAAAAAATTATGGTGCAGCATGTTATGTTGCAGTCTTTCTATAGGCAGCTAGACATTTAGTTTGACCTGTTACATTGGGCAAATTTTATTTAGAATGACAATTTGAACCTTGATCCCAGGTTTTATCTGGAGTTGTTGGTACGCTCTGTCATTTTAGGTGGTAAAAGGTGACGTTAATCAGCTTTCAAAGATGAGAGACAAAACTGCCAATGCCCAAGGAAGCGAGGGGATTATAAATGTTTACTCTCTTGCCAATCAGTAGATGCTTGTACAAAGAAATCACTCTGTTCCAGAATCATAAAAAACAAAAGCAAGCCGAATAAACTCCCATATCATTGTGGCTCTACTTAAGGAAACACTCTATCTGCTGGCAGGACAGCTCAAGTAGCATGATTTCTGCATAGCTCTTATTTTCCTGTATCCATACAAATAAAGAGTCTTGAAAGCAAAAGGCAAAACCCCTCATGTTTTATTTTAGCCCTCAAACAGCAAATACGTAAGCATACACAAATTTTAGTAGGACTACTTTAGTGTTAAAATGACGTATGTATGTGCCTGCATATTTCTGTAGTTAGTATCAAAAGCCTTATATATCCTTGTAATTTATACCTCACTTAAATCACACAGAGAAGTAATACGTTACAGAAAAATAAATTCTTCAGTAACCGTGTTCATAAACTTCTTCAGTTCCGTATGAACTGCCAGTAAACAAGTGTCATGTGTTTGTGTCAGATTGTTTGGTCTTAGAGAAAAAAAAGGATAAAGATAGCAGGTTAGATGTGTGGGGAATTTACTTCTAAGTCTGACATTTAAATGTTCTTACTTGTCTTTTTATTCTGTCATACATTACATATGAATATAAATGTAGTTTCTTTTTTAAGAAATTTTTCCTTGATTAAAAATAGCTATCTACCAAGCTAAGGGATATATTTTCTTCAAAAAAAAGTTGATGAAAATATGTTTTTACTTGGTATCCAAAACATCCAGATCAGTTTTTCTCCTTTAACATAAGGATTCGGTGAGAGATTTAGTCTGAAGTGCATATTCCCAAACTGAGGGATAAACCTTGAATAAAAACAAGACACAATATAACTCACAGAATTCCAGCACCAGGCATGAAAAAAGATTGGTACTGCTATATTCTGTGAGCCAGTGAGTTAAATTTTCTTTGAATTGTAAATATATGTTCCCAAAAGAATGTTTTTTCCTTTAAATAGGTTATCAGCAAGGTAGTAACTGTAATGCATTGCAAGTTTAAAATGCATTTATTCCATTTAGAGAGATTCATTTCATCCTTCACAAGAAAGTTTAAAATGTTTGAAGTCATTCAAGGTAAAATTGCATTTTTTGACACAGAGAAACTATTTTTAGCAATATGTAGTTTAAAATCATAAAGACAGTGATCATGTAAGATGCCAATTAATTGAAGTCCTTGCTTGTCTTGAACATTAAAACAAGATAACCAGATGAATGAGATGCTGTAGGCTATCCTGTAGCTGGGGATTATCTGCATTACCTCACTCCGGCTGTCCTCAGTGGCAGAATGAGTCAGAGCATTGCATACCATCAGATGTGATGAAATGAGATGCAACTCTTCTTTAAAAAAAATACCCAAACAGTAATATAAATGCAATTTGTCAAGATTTAGTGTCCTGTTTTTTGGTGTGCCTTGAAGTTGCTTGCTAACCTATGTGTATATGCATATGCATCTGTGGTGTAACATGCCTCAAGGGAGTGCAGTTTTCATAAAAGTATTCTGTTCCTATTGCTTGTGGTATTTATATGTAAGATTCAGCTGAATAACACTGCTCATGCATCCCTCCTGTAGAGTGATATTCCTTGTTTCATTTCAGTCTGCTCCTTTCCAGCACTAGACACTCCAGAGATAACAGTGATTTCTTCCTGGGCAGGGCTGCTACCACCACCTTGAAGGGCAGTAGGAGAATGAGGAAAATAACAGATGTACCTGCAACAAATAGGCTGACTTTTTACATGTTTGTATATTAGGGCTTGCATTCACTGAAAGGAGGTGGGTTTCTGCCTGAGTTCTCATGAAGACAGGAGTGTTAGCAGCTTTCAGATGAGTTAACTGTGAGGGCTGTAGATTGCCATTGCTTGCTAGGATTTTCTCTAAAGTTAAGCATCTGCCCATTACTGAAGTGAAGTCAAAGCTCTGGAAGGCTACAGTCAGCATGTCAGCACTGGATTTTGAAGGTTTTTGATGTGATATTTGTAAATGATAATGTACTTTCTTTTTTCCTCCAGCCCGGGTCGCTCCCCAATTTCCTTTGACAGTGAAATAATAATGATGAATCATGTATACAAAGAAAGGTTTCCAAAGGTAAGGAATCATGTTTTTGAATAATGCATTTAATGAACTTATGACCAAGCTGAGAATTAATTCGTTGTGCTCGTTGGAGAAGGAGCCCAGCTCTTACCTCTGATTTCCAAGCAGTGCGGTTTGCTGAGAGTTTGAAGCTGCCTTCTCTGCTTCACATTATGCAGTAGAAGAAATGGAAAAGCTTTATGCATTTGTGTATGTACATCAAATTTGCTAAATTTCTCATGTCTTTTATTGGCATGACAAATGCTCTCAGGAATGAGGAGAAGGGCCATGCTCTGGCTGCTCATTCCATTTATGTTGTTTGAGGCCAGTGTCTCTACTTGTTTTTAACTAATCCTTGTCTTTTTCTTAAAGTTCTGAAACAGATCAAGGTTGGAAGAAGGATGTTTTGCTTAGTTTCATATATATTTAAAAAAGCTATTTTAGAGTAATTTCAAAATATGTTGAATAACGTTCTCTCTTATTCCCTCGTATAATCGCATTAAATTTGCTTTATTCTGATCCAAACAACTTTGGTTTTGGTAGGCTTTTCACTTACAAATTGGCAACGCAAAGTTTTCCTTTAAAGTTATTCCAAATTATACTGGAGGTGTTGGCAAAAATAAGTTTGCCACTGGGGCTTTTGGTACCAGAGAAGCAGTGAAGATAGATTTGGATTTTTAGAAAAGTCAAATCTGAATTCAGTCACATTGAAATATGCTGAAGTGATCTGCAGTGAAAATAAGTGTGGTGGTATTTTTGTTTTGGTTTTTGTTTTTTAAAAACTGAATATTAAAATCTGTGGAATCAAGCTTTGAAAGTTAACATCTCACTGAAATTAGTGTAGAAAATCATGTGTCCCTGGGCTGTCGACATGACCATTCCTTCCTCTTCTACCAACAGCAAAAATAGATGTTTCTCTGGAGACAGGATATCAGTGAGTATAGTGATAGAAATGCCATGTATCTATTGCTTGGGGCAGTGATTTTCAGGTTCCATGGTCTTGCCTAAAAGTTCTGAAGACTGCCTTGTATCTTACGTCCTTAACTCTGGAGACCCAGGGAGGAATACAGCCTCAGGACCGGGATATTTTTATGGTCATTTGCATTTTCAGAAAGTGTGTTCAGATTCATTTTTGTTGTTTCCTCATGCAAACATAACATTTGCCTATAGTATGCTATTTTTATTCTCAGCAAAATAATGTTGTATTTTGGAGTATTTTTTAAGCCTTGTGCATTTTGGAATTAAGAATGTGTTACTTTAGCACCCTACTTGTTTATGTTTAAGTTCTGGGATAGTAAGATTTAATAATAATTTCTGTTTATTCTGTACTATTAGGCCACGGCGCAGATGGAAGAACGGCTGGCTGAGTTTATTGCCTCTAATGCTCCAGAGAACGTGCTGCAATTAGCAGATGGGGTCCTAAGTTTCATTCATCATCAAGTTATTGAACTGGCCAGAGATTGCCTAGATAAATCACGTGAAGGTCTTATTACTTCTCGGTACTTTTATGAGCTGCAGGAAAACTTGGAGAAACTTCTCCAGGATGTAAGTGCTCTCTGGAAAGTAGAATATATTATTTTGATTGAAACTTTAAACAATAAGCCAGAGCTTTGATTTTAGGAGAGACAATGTGGATTCCAGGGGAAGGGCAGTGGCGTGGGGATGTCAGGAGATCTGAGTTGTTGTAGTCTGCTGTTGATCTACCATGGGTGAATTTGAGCAAATCACTTCACCTGTGTAATTCATTTGCACAATATTTAAATATCCATATGAGTAAGTCAAAGGCAGTCTTTACCATTTATGAAAATTGGGATCATCCAGATGAAGGAAATTACTGAACTTTTCTTTCATGTACATCAAGACTCTGAATGACTTATTAATTACAGTAGTGCCTTCAAGGAGTGAAAATACCATAGTTTGTACTGTTGCTATAAATTTTTCATAAAAGATTTTCTTGAGCTGAGCTTAATCCAGTTGTAGGTTTTTTAGTACTTCATTGTGTTTTGTTGTGTTTAAAGCATGTAAAAATACACAAGGGGGCACAATTTTAATGCATCCTCAGTATGTTTTGACTACTCATTAAAAATTACTCTTTTCCTTTAAATAATATTAAATTTAAAAAATGTCTTAGAATTTATTCTATCACCATTGTGAAGAATCAGTGCTATTACCAGTTGCTGGGTCCAGACCTCTGTTTGGGAATGTCTTCCTAATCCTCTTGATTTAAGGAGATAGCAAGCTGAAAACACAGGATTTATAAAGATTGGAGTTTCAGATGACAAATATCCACAGAGACACCTGGAAACAGAACATCTGAATTAAGTTAGTTTCTGTAATGATTTTTAAACTATTTGGTGAAGGTGTGCTCATGTCATTGATCCATTTGCCAACCCACTGATGTGAATTGCACTAGTTTGTCCCCTTTGCCACTCTTCCCAGACATTAGAAAATGGCACATGAATAAAAATACTATATTAATATACAATAGTTGTATTAAAAAGCTTTGTGAAAACTACAGAATCTTCCCTTGTATCAGATAAAATCTTCTGTCTAGCCCATTTATATGAGTATGGCTGCAGTTTCTCTGATATTTGTTATGCATGGGAGAAAAATGATTCATGTTTGGTTTTGTGGTGTTCTGTCTGGATGGGGAATATAATTCTGACTGATCAAGAGAGGAATATCTTTCAAGGGCCTATATGGTTGTCTCCCTGCGGGATATCAGTAACCGTTATGGATGCATTTAATAGTAAAAAAATGTGTTTCCTGGTAAAAATGGTGTTTGTTGGATGCTGTGTAAGAGTTTGACCATTGATGCCACCATCCAGGGCTGGAGAAACCGCATCTAGTCAGAGAAATTGTTCAGTATTTTCAGTCTTTTTTAAAAGAGAGGGAAACGTTTCTGGAGTTCTGGAAGTTCCTGGTGAGGCTGAGCCTCTCCGAGCCGTTCCTGCGGGCGCGGCGGCGGAGGCGCGTGGGCAGACCCGGCTGCGCGGGGCAGGCACCGCAGCGCCGGCGCGGGGAGTCCCTGCAGCCAGGTGAGCGCTTGGCACTGGGTCCGTCGTGCACCTCCAGAGTCTAGAAGCATTTGCACACGTCAGCTGTGATATAAGGTATCAGGCCTCTTTGGGTGACGGTTTTGAAGTTGAAAAGAATTCACTAAAAGTGGGTGTGTACGCTCAGCAAAATAGCTTACGTTTCAAGGGGTGCAAGGGGACTACAGCATGTTTTATTGCTTCTGGTAGCAGATGTTTGGGCCTTGAAGTTCTCCCACTCCCAGACTTTCCTCCTCTGTGTGTGGATAATGATTTCTCATACCACAGGGAATTAAGAGAACAATAAATTGTGTCTGGTCACTTTCAGGTCTGTCTTCTGACCTAAAGAGATTAATCAGGATCTTGGAGAAGGTGTGGGTCAGATAAATCTGCTTTTTGCTTTCCTCTCCCCTGCCTCAGAACAAATCCTCAAAACACACTTTTAAATGTCCTTTTCCCCTTGATCCTACATGCATTATACTGCTGCTCCTAAGCACAGGGAAAGATGACACTGAACTGTTATTAGAGAAGACACAATGGTCATTTCTGGGCTTGTTCAGGAATTTACATTCAGGGCTTTCTTTGACCTTTTCCTCCTTAACTTCTGCAGTGTGAAGGTGAGAGAAGGGTCAGCTCTTAAATTTAATTGATTTACTTTAGGAACTAAGGTGGGCTAGAGACAATTAAAGGGAAAGCTAAGGGAGGTGGAACAGGCTGGGAAGGAAGAGGACAAAGATATTAAAGACAGCGGAGGAATGCCAAAGACTTCATCCCACATATTTCTTATTTATTTTTTCTGTCTTATCATAGTTCCTTGGCTTTTCTTTTATATTTTAATATTTAAAAGATACTTGTTTTCCTTTGCTTGCCAATCTGTGTTTTGCCCTTTGGACTGCATTCTAGAAGGAAAGAACTGGGACGTTTCAGTCTAAAGATATAGGAATTGATGATAATATTTCTCTTGGAGGACTCACCTGAAACACAAGAAGTTTGGAGTTGGGTTTAGGTTATTCCAAATTTGAGGGCAGGGTCTTTACCTTTGCTTAGCCTGTAAGGTATCTTGAAGAGTTACACACTATATAAGTAATACCAACTTGAAAGTCACCAAAAAACTCTTCCACTTGGGCAGTTGTATGGTCTGTGCAGTAGGATTACTTTATATTGTAGTATAAAGTAGCATTACTTTATATTGTAAAAATGTGTCTTTTAAACAGAGTAATTGGGTATGTAAATAATGAGCTGTTTAAATAGACCAAACCAGAAAGCTTTAAAAAGTTACTAGATCATGGCATTTGTAATAAAATGTCAACAAATCTCGTTAGTTATGGCAAATGAGATCTTTTCCCTTGTTTGGAGTGTGAAATACTGTCTTTTAGCCAGAAAAACCTAGTTATTGCATCATTGAATTTATCCTGAAGTAAGAATGAATTTGAGAGATTTTCTTTATTTTGGAAAACATGAACTTCACGACAGTAACATTCCATTTGGGAAAAAAAAAAAAGGTTATAGTCAGTTATAACTTGGCTGAATTGACAAAGTAAAACTAGCCCAAAGAAGTTGAATGGCTTTTGCGTAGCTGTAGCCCACTGGTGAGGAAGGTGAAGGATTACAGGTGTTTCTGTGCATAGAACAAAAGAAGCAGGAAATGGTATTAGTATTATACTGTGGTGACTGATGCTACACATTGGCAAATGGATATTCGGATTGGGATTGCTTTCTTAATATGAGCCTGAGCGTAAATTTATTGGTTCTTGGCACTGCAGGTCTATTGTTTTGGTTTCCATCAGTATATTAGCTCAATTACAGCGTTGTGACTTGCATATCCCAGTTATTGGTCCTGCTGAACCCCAGGGGAGGACAGTGATTTTAATTTCATGCCCCAGTAGCTACAGTTAGTGACGGATGGGTCTTTCAGATAAGGGAATCGGTGTATAAATTACCCGTTGCTACCTCCTGTACACGTGTCGCTGGCAATGTGTGTAGGAATGGCATCAGCCTCTGCCCACAACCCCTGTAGCTTCTCCCTCCTCCCCTTGGGAGGCGGGGGGGGGGGGGGGGGAACCCCTGAAATGCCACCAGCAACCTTCAGACAAGCCTGTCGTCACTGGGAACTGCTAATTAGATGGCATGCCTCGTACCAAGGCACATGGGAGCGGCAGGCAGCGCTTGGCTATATAACCTTCTGGTTTGCAGATACTGTCCTTGGGGCAGACGGTACACAAGACGTCTGTAGGGATGTCTGGGCTGTCCTGTGCGGGAAGGAAACAAGGGGCGGCAGTTTTACTGAGGATCGTGGAAGAGCAGCACTGTGCAGAGATGGTGGCTGAGTGGCTGTTACAAGTTGTGTTTGATTTTTGTAATCCTGTTTTTTTTTTTTCCTTTTACTTTTCTGTATCATTTGGCAGTCATGGTCCAGCTTTTCATTATCAAAACAGACACCTTATTAAATGAGTTACCGTACTAAATTATTTTGTCTAAATTGTCGTAAATGGGAAAAGGAGAAAACAAAAGGACTTGATTTAAAAGAATAAGTTTGCTTTAACTGTATAAATGGATGAAAAATGATGAATTATATATATTATATTTTTTGCATAATATAACTTATAAGGGGAGAAAAGGACTTTCCAGCTGCATGGCTCATATTTCAAATAATACAAAGTTGTTGATGTTGTATTATTCATTTCAGCACAGCTAACCCCTGGTGATCTGGAATGACTTGTCAACTATGAAAGCATTAATTTCTTTCTAGAATTCATATTATAACTTACAAGTTTGTGTAATGCATTAGGGGACACAATGAATGCTAATCATCTTCATTTTGATTATTTTCTATTTTGTAATTAGAAAATATCATTTAGTTAGAAAAAAAATCACAACTTATTTAAATGCTTTCAAAAATATGATCTTCTTCTTAAGGGTCTATAGCCAGGAAACATCTCTGATATTGTTGTTAGATAGTTAACTAGCAGGTACATTGTTTTCCTTAAGGTTAAAATTCTAGCTCTAGCTTATCACTGCTGAAGTAGACAATGAACATTTCTTATTCTTACCTGTGTCAAAATGAGAAATAATGAACTTTTAACATTTTTTTGTTTGGTAACACAATATCAGGGATATAGTAGTTAAAATGTTGCCTGTGTGTTTCTAGCTCTGAATTTTTTCTTCCTTGTGTTTTCACTGTTCTTTTCGGTGATCACCAGTGTAATTTGACTTCTCACCCATATATGTCTTTTTCTTAGGTGGTGCTAATGGACAATGCTAAGTGAACCTTATAGTTTAATGTTGCTTGCATCCTTGTTGACAAAATACCATTTCTATAAGCAACTGGCTCATTGCCAGCATAAGCTAATTGATTAAGTTCTGGACTTTACATTTGTGGCTCTGCTAAAGCCTAATTTCTAGACCTTGGGGAAAAAATAGCTATACTTTGTTTCAGAGTTTTTACATGTCATTGGAACCATCTTTTTATCACCCTGCAATTAAATACTATTTTATTTGTGCTTCAGGACTCATAATGTGACCATTGTGTGCTTGCGCAAAAGAAGAGTAATATGGGGGGGTTGGTCAAATCTGTCTTTGTTTTTTTTTTTCTTTGGTGGTTTTTGTTTGTTGGGGTTTTTTGTTGTTTGTTTTTTGTTTGTTTGTTTGGGTTTTTTTTGTTGTGGTGGTTTTTTTTTTTTATATTATTGCATTTGTATGTTTCTTGTTATGACACCCCCTCACACACACACATACCTTGAAACTAAGCCTTGAATTTATACTGAAATATGGTAAAGGGAGTGGACAAGAATACATTTTCTGAATTAAATTTCAACATGCTCTTTGCTTTGCTTGCCTGCTTGGTCCTACATAGCATACAATACAAGGCAGTAGTTGTTCAGCAGGATTTATAAAATTAAAGAAAGATAAAATAAAGTTTAGTTATTCTCAATGATAAATAGAAGTAGTTCAAATTCTAGCTGAAAGTGAAGCCTAGTAATATGTGTGGTTAGCAATTATCTAGACATCAGTATCGTAAGGAAGGTAAAACTGAAAAAATCAGTATTTTATTTTTTAAAAATAAAACCACATTGTATCTCTAATTGATAGGTGAAATAATGCAAACAGAGCCTTTGAAATTTCTCCTGCATGATAAAAGGAGTCAGTTGTAATGGAAAAGCTATATGTAACTTGGTATCCTTTAACAAGCTGAAATCATTGCCTGCCCAGACTTGGTCATGACTTTGCTGCCGCGTTATGGTTACTGAGCTGGTGATTGCTCTACATTCAGCATATGACATAGAAAAATTAAGAGTTCACTGCTAGGACCATAATGTGATGTTGTGCTCTCCACAGGCCCACGAGCGATCCGAGAGCTCCGAGGTTGCCTTCGTTACCCAACTTGTGAAGAAGCTGATGATTATCATTGCACGACCAGCTCGGTTGCTTGAGTGCCTGGTAAGTTTGGTCCTTGGAAGAGTCTGTGAATGATCTAAAAGAGTCTGTTATGTGTTTGAGGAGATAAGGAACACAAAGTCTTCAAGAGAAAGCTTTCAATTATCGTTAAAACACTGATGAAAAATAAATCAGTATTTTTAAAAAAGAAGTACTAAGTGTCTTTTGTATTAATATAGAAGTATCTTTCCAATGGACTGCCAGCTGCAACAACAGCTAAATTATATTTTAGTATAAAGTTTATGGCTGAGGGGCCAGATGTAGCTGTTGACATCATTTTGTGCTACTTAATGCCACCTGATTTTTCTCACGTTGTTAGTACCTACAGTAAAGAGCCTGTAAATGTATGATGCCCAGAGAGCCATGTTAAGAAAGAACTGTCACTAAGGAAGAAATTCCCTTCTGCAATAGAAATGGTGTTTGGGCTCTTGGATTCAAACTCTTACTGGAGACCCAGCAATTGCAAAGAAACCTGGTGTCAGGTTTTCCAGCTGTGAACACGCACAGGGACAGGCCAGTGGGAGATCCAAGCAGATTTGGAAGCCTGAGTTTGAAATCCTATTTGGTGCTATTGGAATACATGGAAAAGCAAGTCTCATTGCTTAACAGCTTACTCTGGCTAATGAGAATGCTGCTTCTTTTTTTTTTTTTTTTTTTTTTTTTTCATTCTAGAAAATAGTGAGAAGTATTCAGGCCATCCCAATGAGATAGGCCGCTGTGCCCTGAAGTCCTAAAACTCCAAAAATATTTTGTAGGCAGAGTGCAGAAGCAGCTTGAATGTGCATTCTCACTGTGATGCCATGGCAAGATGGTTAATATAAGCCTTGAATATATATGGAAAGAGGTGATCAGGCCTCTGGTGTACATAGTGTTGTGGTGGTTACTGGTTACACGAGTCAGTTTGTAAAAGGATGTTGAAAAATTGGTGAGATTGTAGCGAAGAGTCACAAAAAATTGTTGGAGTGCTGGAGAAGGTATCAGAAACCTACAGTGGAAACTTATGAAATGACAGGATGAAATTCCCTGGCTTGTCAGTCCACACAGTCTGATGGTTCTTTGGACATAAAAATGACAGGGAAGCTACATCAGTTTGAGACATTAGAGAAGTTGGCTAAATTAGAAATCTGTGGATGGATATAGATGTACAATTAACGTTTGAAACACGTTGAGTGCAGTGTGTCCATGGGTGAATTTTATCACTGGAATAACTAGAAGATAAATGAGTTTTGTGGAGCTTTCTTTGTCAAAGTAGACAAGGGTGGTACAATCTTTCTGATGATACCAGTTTTTGAAAACACTGGCAGAAGCACTGAGAACCTGTAGACTTTGGAGGTTCCCTTATTCCTCCTCCATGACCATCAGATGAATTGCTTTGCTGTGAACTGTATAGTGCAAGGAAGACCACTGTCAGTGATGAAGTAAGCTGCACAACCAGCAAGATAGATGCCTACACTTATTTATTCAAGAAGTCTCCACCAGATTACATTGAAAATCCTGGGCACAGCTCCATTCAGACTAGGAATTGTTTGGCTTTCAAAACCATTTTTGTGATTTAGATGAGTTTTGTGACTCTAGTTACCTCCCATCACTTCTTCAAAATGGTTCTTTTTTTTGAAATTAAGACAATGAAGAAAGGAAATAAATTTAAGCTTGTTGTGTTTGTATTCACTGCATTCACCATTGTTATTTATGCCTGTGTACACTCTACTAGTAACACATCATCTAGGAAAACGTGAAACCTCAGTAAGTTTTGTGAACCCATCTCTGTACCTGCAAGCAGTTCTAAACTGAAGCCAGTTTTTAGCTACAAATCAATAGGTCCTACAGAAGATAGTAGTTCCTCTACTGTCTTCTGCACCTGATGTTCTGCAGAGTGATTGGGAGCAGGTGAAAGCAGTAAAGTCATTGAAATTTGAGTAATGAACTCCAAAGCATATAGTGACAACCTTGACAATGCAGTGGCTAGACTCCAAAGTATAAAAATAATATTTGGATCTGTCTTCCCTGGTTTTTTAACCTGTATATCGTTTCTATCATTTTTTTTTCCAAATACATATTCTGCTGACGTGAAGAATTAAATATTAACGTTCCTTTTGTCCTATAAACGAGCAAGAAATATAGTAATGGATAGTCAACCATTTGAATAGCTTGAGAACCACATTTAATTTTTATTTTTTAACATATTTTTTGGTAATTTAACCTTTAGCTTCAACTGTTTGTGAATTTATAAACAGTTTTTCTAAGGTTTAATATTAAGGTTGATTTTAGTAACACAGCTCATTCTTACTTATTGCTTGTAAATGAAATAACTGACCATAAAGGCAGTGGTTTTGATGGTTGTGGTTGTTTTAAGGGGGGTGAAGGCATTTAAGTATTGTAAACTTCAGTTATTTGGCTTCAGTCTTTGTATTACCTGTTGGACTGTGAAATGTTTGTTTACGGACTGAGTCCCTGGGGCTTCAAGAAAATAATAATGTATTTCGTGCATCACTGAAACCATCTTTGGGAAAAAGTATGTAATTTATTCCTTTTTCAGATTATTTTTCCATAGCACCTGCCTCCCCTTAGTAGGGATCAATTCTTCTCTATTCAAATGATTAAATAAATATACTAAAAAGAAGACAGAACTGGAATTTATTTAATTTCTTGACTTTTTGTATGTTTGAATTTTTTTGTCACCAGACTTTTTTCTTCTGTCTTTTACACACTAGTAAATGACCTCCAATTGTATCTTGAAGAATAGCTTCATATAGCTGTATGCTATAACTCTTCCTGTTTTATGCTCCCATTTCACTAAAAAATTTTTGAAGAGTCTTGGCAAAGCTGCTCATTGCTGGTGAACGATGAGGTTTGTAGGGGAGAGTTAAAGTTAACAAGTGAACTTGCTTCTAATCAGAGTGTTCCTGCCATCAAAAGTTAGTCTTTTATTTCCAACTGTATGTTAGTCTAGTAAAAGAGATCACATGCACCAAGACTGAGTTGATAAGATGATCCTGTACTGTGTAGTATAAGAAATATTACAGCAGTATTTCCTATATGGAAAGTGAAATCTCTTCTCTGATGATAAAATAGCAATTGCTGTTTTATTAATAGTTTTATTAGCAATTGGTAAGGTCAGGACACTTATAGAATTGGATGGGAATATGGTTTGATCAGAAGTGATGTTTGAAAGCAGGAGAGGTTTATATTGGCTTAACTCACCTGTGAAGATGGAGGTGGCAGAAGAAGGCACCTCAGTCCTCATCACAGACCTTTCCCTGGCACATCTCAGTGTGACAAAACTGGGGGGTGAGTTCAGATTAATGCTTGCATTGTCATGACCGTATTATCCAACCGTCTGATTTTGGTTCATAAAAGGTCCCCACAGTCCTTGTCCTGTTTTGATTTGCACGTCTAAGCCAGTGGACATCCAGCAGGCTGTAACCGTCTCATTTTTGCAGAGCAGAGTGGAATGCATTGCCTTACTTGTTGTAACTGCAAATGGTTTGCATCACTGCTGAGACCAGAATTAGCTTTGGATGTTTCTGAGGAATCGTCTGTATGGGGGAGGAGCCTTTCATAATTGTAAAGCTGAATCATTTACCTCTCCCTGTCTCTCTCACCACCTTGCTGCAGGAGTTTGATCCTGAAGAGTTCTACCATTTATTAGAAGCTGCAGAAGGCCATGCCAAGGAAGGGCAAGGAATTAAATGTGACATTCCTCGTTATATTATCAGCCAGCTGGGACTCACCAGGGATCCCCTGGAGGGTGAGAGCTCTTGTTTAGTACTCTCCAAACTGCTGAAAGGATAAACAGATCTCCTGGTCACTACATAGCTGAAGAAGGCTTTTATTTTATTGGTTTAATTTCTAGGCCATTTCTCCTTGTTTTCCTGTTTGCTGTCAAATTCTAGACTGTCTTTTCCAGCCCCATGTCTCAAAGGAATGTTTCTGGGGTAAGGATCGCACATCAACAGTGACAGTTCTTTACTTATGATATTAATAATGTCTCCCTATGTTATAGCTGAAACAATGTTAGAAAATGGCTTTATGATTTAACTGTTTTTTCTGTGCAGTTGGACAATAAAAGTAAATTTACCCATTATTTTTCTGATCTGCCTGCCTGCCGGTGGCCTTGGAAAGTATCCTGTCCTCTTTGAGAAAAGTGTATTTCTTGTGATTTTCCATAAGAAACCAGGACTAATAGGAATTTTTAGGTGGAGTTGAGATTGTATTTTTACATTTTACATAGCAGTGAAATCAAAGAGAGTAATGCTTTAGAAGACAGTAACAGCTTTTCTGCTGGGTGCCAGAATTGCAGATGGTAAATTGAATATGCTATAAGCTTACAGAGGCCCAGAAGTTCCTAACTTTGAAATTTGTGAGTTAATATTTCTGCCTGGCACTTTTCTAGCTGAATCTCTTCTCTTATGACAAGCTTTATGAGCATGCACGGCTTGCTCAGCAACAATAGAAAGTGTGACAGATACTGGAGGTTACTGCAGAATATTTCAGCGATTGAACCATACTTTTTGTTTTCTCAGGAGAGCATAATTTAACATAAATTAGTAGTCTGGGTAGGACTAGTTTAACTTCTGCAGTGTTTACTGGAATGACAGTGACAGGTTGACTTCAAGTGAAGAGCTCTTCGGGAAAATTTCTAGCAAAGATTGCTAAATGCAATTTAATAGCATTTGTTGAAATCTGACATTAAAGGGAAATTTCCTTTGATCCCTGTCATGGGAGAGAACCTTTCCATCACTAATTCCCCTTACTAAAGTCAAATTTTCTTTAGAAATGTGTGGAGATGTCAAGGTGCCTTATTTCCTTTCTGTAAGGAGGGCACCCAGAAATGTCAATGATGTCTGCTCAGAGACTAGTAGCTAATGTAGGATTTGGGTCTGCAAAGTTTATAGCATCTCCTAAGACATCTGAGTAGCCTAAACTAACTGACTTTCTCCCAGTTTTCTGCTGCTCAGTGTTTTACAGAATCAAACATATTTCACAGAGGGATGTTGTTTGAAATGCAATGCTTTTTCTTTGCTGGAGTACAGAGGTGCCATCAGTCTATATGCAGACAGATATGCATGAAATATGTTTTAATATTAACTAGATGGCACTTTCTCCAAACATGCATTTATTGCTTTTATTTATTATAGAAACCATCTAGAATAACTCAGGCTGAAATCAGAGCAATTAATTATATTCATCTTTGTATAAAATACTGCCTACAGCTTATAAGGTGCTAAAGGTTATCACTGTATAATTGGGGTGACTTTTTACAGAGGGGAAAAATGTCCCGTCATCTACAAGTGCCCCTTAAAAACCTGTTTATCTTGTATAAACAAAGAGAATAGTGTTTGATTGAGATCATTAGGAGTAATCTTTCCTCTTTCTTTTCAGAAATGGCCCAGCTGAATAGCTATGACAGCCCAGACACTCCTGAGACAGATGATTCAGTTGAGGTACAGCAGTAATAGACTCACTCTGTCTAGCGTTTTTTTTCTCTGCAAAGAAGTAGTCTACAATAAAGAATTAATTATAATGCAGACTAATTTTAATTAGAAAAAAAAATGCTGACATTTAAAAGTGCATGTTAAAACTAGAGTATACTCATAAAAATGTGGAAATTTCTATTATACTGTGGTGGTGAAATATTTACAAGTTGCATACAGGCATTATCATCAAGTGTGGGTGTTGTTTGTTTTTCTTACAACAAACAAAAAGAGTTACAAACAAAAATCATCTGGAGAAATTCTTTATATCTGCATTTGTAAAATGTGATGTGTATTGAAGAGAGTTGACTTTAGTAACGGACCACTGGAAAAATGTAATTATATAACTCACTAGATTTCAAAGATCCTTAGTTGTTTATTTTACTGTTTTGGTTTTTTTTTTTTTTTTAAATGCAATGTTGAGGAAAGCCCTGAATCTTATAGTCCACTGACTTCTTGCGCTAATATTGTGAAGGGAATCTGAAAGATCCTAGGCATACAGACAATTATCCTAAAGCTGAGGACTCCAGGGGTTTAGAAAAAGATTAAGTTTGGGTGAATGCTACCTAAAGGAGGACAAAAAAGTGATGTATAGACTTAATTCTGCTCCTCATTTCCATTTTCTTGTCTTCTTTCCCCAGAGCCGTGGGGCTTCTGTCCAATCAAAGAAAACTCCATCTGAAGAAGAGTTTGAAACTATCAAACTGATCAGTAATGGTGCTTATGGGTAAGACTTTTAGACTTTGCTTTAGGAGAAAATACTATTATTGTCCTACCCAGGGAAGGGCTATAGCAAAGTTTGGCAAATGACTTTTTTTTTGTTGGGTCTAAACCATAAATTAATTTTTCTTGGGTGTTACAGAGTTTCCACACCTGTCATGTCTTCTGCATTCTTCTGGGACATGCCATCTCCTGCATGTTCTCGGGGTTTCCTAGACAATAGCCCCTGTAGCTGGACATAGTTCCCGGCTGTGAAGTCCTTACATTGCACTGAACTGACACACAGCTTCCAGCTCAGGAAGATTACTTGTCCTCCATTAAAGCTTTCAGAATATGGTATAACTAATCCCTCTGTGGTGCAAGTTTTCTGAAGACCTTCCTAGCTGTGACCTCAAGCTTGTTTTTCCAGTAACTGTTTCTGCACCATTTCTTTATGGTGGGTAGGTAAATTATAGACATTTCAGTACCTTAACTAGGGATGACAAAAACATTTTCCCTAAACATTGTCTAAAGACAGGGAAAGTATTGTCACTTAGTTTATTGTGGGATTTCGTAAATATTAGTAAAATAATGTAGTTCCATTGTCGTGGTTTAGGCCTGGTTGGCAGCCAACCACAATGCAGCAGCTCTCTCTCCCTTCCCCTCCGGCAATGAGAAGGGACAGAGAGCCAGGCTTGGGGTTAGAGATAAGACTGGGATGGGGAAAAATTCCCCTTTATGATCACGAGCAAGAGGCAGTCTCGTTAGGGGAAGAAAAAAAAAAAACCATACATTTATTACAGACACTAACAACACATATCAGAGTAGGACAGTGAGAAGCATTGCCACATCTTGAGAACACCTTCCCCCACCCCTCCCTTCTTCCCGGGCTCAGCTCTGCTCCTGATATCTCTACCTCCTCCCCCAGTGGCGCAAGGGCAGGGAATGGGGGGTGCAGTCAGTGCTGCCACTTCCTTCATCTTCGGTGAGGGGACTGTCCGGAACTTGTTCCTCCTGCTCCATCATGGTCCCCCTCTCACAGGAGACAGTCCTCCACAAACTTTCTCCGACATGAGTTCCTCCCATGGGCCGCAGCGTTCCCCACACTGCTCCATCGTGGGTCACTAACTTTCTCCGACTGGATTCCCTCCCACGGCTGCAGCCCTTCCCGAGCTGCTCCGGCATGGGACTCCCCCGCATGCTGCAATCCTCCCAGTGCTGAATTACAGCAGCGGGGCTACCTTTTCCCACAAGACCCCGGCCTTCTTCGGGCACAGAACCTTGATCAGGCGAGCAGGAACCACAGGCCATAAATCAATGTCTGCTCCACCGTAGATCTTCATGGGTGGCAGGGGGGGGCCGCCCTGCCGTCTCACCACAGGATACAGGGGGGTCTCTGCTCTGGCACACCTCCCCCCTCCTTTCTTCCTCTGTTCCTCCACTGACCTTGGTGTTCATGCAGCTGCAGCAACTCCTCCTCACAAGTCCCACTGCCCGTCACCACGTCCCTTCTTAAATACGTTATCGCAGAGGCGCAGCTGATTGGCTCAATTTCCCAAACAGAAGTGGAGCTGACGTGGAGCTGGGGGAGCTTTGAGAAGCTTCTCACAGGGGGCCGCCCCGATAGCCCCCTCCCCTGCCACCAAAAAACTCCACCATTCACTCAACCCAGGACATCCATGAGTCCGAGAAAAATAGTTTGCACCCATTTCCTTATTGCTTAGAAAGGCAGTCTGTATTTCCTTTCATGTTGTCTGGTTAAGTCCTGCGATTCATTTGTTTAAAGGCTAAAGGAGTGAGGGTAAAATTCAGTAGTTACAAATGTTATTGATGATTCACTGAAACGGCAAGAATACTGTAGGAGTAGTTTATGCTTTTCTGTTCTTCCTTGTATTCAGAGTATATACGTAACGTGGCTGTTTGTGAGCAGCTGAAGTACTAAAAGAAATGCTAAAATTACATTGGGGCAAATTTACTGTGAGAAGTAATACAGTAAAAATGATACTAGATTTTATCATCCATTGAAGAATCCAGAATGAAGTTGTTAGGTTAAAATTTTAACCGCTCATACAAACCTATCCAGAATTTTAAAGGTGGTTCCTGACTCTCTACAGTTCATAAATCCTTACCAGTGATAGTCATTAGGTTGTAACTGAAAAGCAGTGATATTCAGTAGGTCATAAGAGCAAAACCTGAGCACGTGCTTGCGTGTTTTGTTGAAGTGGTTGCTTAGTTAACAGCAATTCGTTTTTAAAAAACTATATGTGGAAAAAATGTAAGCATATTTTTTAGTCAGTGAAGACACAGTGGAGCAGGTCAAAGAGGCACATAGTTATAAAAGAAGATTTTTTACATTTTCAGCTGTATTTCTGCACAGGCCCCATGATTTAAACGTAACTTTGTAAAAAGAGGAGAGGGAGGTGGTAGTTTTGCTGTTACTTGTATCTGTCTTTATGCTGAGTGTATTTTATAGTCAGCTGCTGGTGAGACACAATACCATGTTAAATGTAATATACTCCAGAGAAAAGGAAACAAGTAGTGATTCAATAAGGCAGGCAAACTGGATGAAAATTTTACTTGCAAACTGTATTATTAATGTCCAGGAATCTAATGATCTGCAAATGATAGAAATGTAAGAGATACTTTACTGAAGGAAATCCCTGGTGACAGTGTTGCGTCAAATTAATTTTATGGAGCTTGGAAAGAAATCATGCTGATTCCACACATTTTAGACAGTTTTTAAAGTGAAATGGTGACTGTAGTGTTGAAAAATGCATACACCTCTGCAATGGTGCTTAAGAAAGCTTGTGACATTTGTGTCTGAAATAGCTCATTGCTAGTCACATCAGTGAAAATGCTGCTTAATTCAAGAAGGCAGAGTAGCTTTTGGAAGGAAGCATTATGGGGTTCCATCTTCTCTAGGGGAGCTGGGCATTGAGATGGGATTTTGTGGAGTCAAAGATAAGTCTGTCAGGATCCATCCAAAACAGTTACCATCACTGTCTTTTTCAAAAAACCAACAAAACAGTTTGAACTGAAAATGGAACTTTTCCTCTTGGAATGTGGTTTTCTAGAGCGGTGTATTTGGTGCGACACAAGACCACCCGTCAACGTTTTGCCATGAAGAAGATCAACAAACAGAACCTCATTTTGAGAAACCAGATCCAGCAGGCTTTTGTGGAGAGAGATATCTTGACGTTTGCTGAGAACCCCTTTGTGGTCAGCATGTTCTGCTCCTTCGAGACCAAGCGCCACCTGTGCATGGTTATGGAGTATGTGGAAGGTATGGTTGTCATGATTTACACTTGCAAAGGGACCTTAGACAGGATGGACGTGTAGTGTGTCTCCTCGTAAAGGATGACATTTCCGAGTGATTTAGAAGATGTGCATTTTGGGTGTAAGACTGATCAGCGTGCTACTCTGCACACAATAAACGGGAAAGCTACCTCGTGTGCGTGCTAGTCCTTTCTTCATGGAAAGTGAGTTCAGTCAGCCCTGGGTCACAGGGGAGATACTGGTGCCCTTTTAGGGAGGAGCGTATGGACTGTTTGGGCTGAGCTGCAGAAATGAGTCATTCTGCCGCTAGTACAGTTTAGCATAAGGAGATACTCTGTGAATCCCTGTGAGTAATACAACATGATTGCAGTGGAGCTAAGGAAATATAAAGCCACATCTAGAAAACTGCTGGGGTCAGAAGTCAGTGTGAACTTCCCAGTTCTCACTGGAAAGAAATCCTCCTGCTCTCCTATGGGATGGCACGGCTAGATCCATAGCACATTTGCTTGGTATTACAGTTAGAAAAAGACAGTTAAGAAACAATACCAAGTGACACGTTCTTTATTCTTTAGCAGCCTTTTTGAAAATACAGTGCTATTTTATGCTGGTGGGGTTTTTTTGTGTGTTTTGCTTCTTCTTTGGAATATTATTTGAATTTGTTTTACCACTGTATGTTATTGTAAGCAATATATTTTCACTGGTGGATAGGATTAATTTCTTATGCCTGGCTTGCTTGGCTGAATATTTGAGAAATAAGCATATAGTTCTTGTATCAATGCTCTTTCAGATAAATGAGTATAATGAAAGCAGATGTATTGGCGTAAAAAAAAATTAGTATTAATTCCTATTTGCAAATAGTGATGAAGATTGAATGAAATATGTGGCCAAGGTTCCTTAAGAAGCTTGAGTCAGGGACCCACAGACTTCTTTTCATGACTACCACTGTGTCCGAAGGCATGGCTGCCTCTCCATGTGTAGGGAGAGCCAGCTAGTAGTTGTAGAGGTGTTTACTTACTATATTAAGAAGCTTGTATATCAGAAGTAATATGTGTCTCAGTGGTGGAAAGCAAAGAAATTTATAGAGAGGCCAAACAGTCATGAACTGCTCTTTCTTCGAGGTTTGCTTACGGTTTGGAAATGGCATCTGTACAGTTCTTGAGCAAGCATACCCAACATACATGAATCTCGGTATTTTCTAGGATTTTAGTATTTATTTGAAGTTCAAGTGTAGAGAGAGCTTTGGAATTCAGGCTAACAGGGTTGAGAGAGACAGCCTTTAGGAAACTTACTCTAATCTATTATTATAGACCTGTATTAAGCTGTTTGTTCTTATGGATATTTGCCATTTCACTGTGCTATATTTGCAAATTTTTTTCTAGGAGGTGATTGCGCTACACTTCTCAAGAACATTGGTGCCCTACCTGTTGATATGGCGAGGATGTATTTTGCTGAGACTGTTCTGGCATTGGAGTACCTACACAATTATGGGATTGTTCACCGTGACCTAAAACCTGATAAGTAGGTCTTTAGCTCTTCAGAAGCTGGAGGGAGAGAGCCAGTTCTTCAGGGGCTTTCTCCATAGGCGATAGGCCACGGGGCCTAGAGACAGTAGAGATGTTCAGTGGCATCTGACATGTAGATTTTTACAGAGTCTCTTGCTACTGATATAGAACCAGACAGACACTGAGAAAGGGTGGGAAGAACGTTTTCAGACATCTGAAAGCTGTTGCTACACTGACGAAATTATGGCAGAAAGCAGTCTGATTTCTAGTTGCCTTGGCTGCTCTGTGATATTCGGTTGTATAGGAGGTTCCTTCCAGGTGTTTGATGGTGATGTAACACTGAGAACATTGTCTTGTGTTGTTCTTTTTTTAAATTGCTTTTAGGAAACAGTTGCATGTTGGATTACTTTGCTTATATTCTTTCTTCTAGTCTCCTGATAACTTCCATGGGTCACATTAAACTCACAGACTTTGGACTGTCTAAAATTGGGTTAATGAGTCTTACAACTAATCTTTACGAGGGACACATTGAAAAGGATACCAGGGAATTCCTGGACAAGCAGGTAAGCTGAAAAATTTTGTCTGTTGATGTGGGATCAGATGCAGGATTCTGTCTCGGGATAGAATTGGAGTTTGTAGCACTCTCTCTGCCTTGACACTGTGCTGTGTGTTGTAGAATGTGAGGAAAAGATAAAAGTCCATTCTCATGTTTGTGCATAGATTCATATTCTTTGTTATTTCAACTTTTTGTTTTGGAGTGATGCACTTCAGCTCTTAGTTTAGGATATTGAAAGTGTGGCCCAGGCAGCAGTGTAGGTGTGAACAGAGGTTGGTTTAGGGATGTAAGACAGATTTTGCTGGAAGGTTGTTCCACGGTCTCCCCCTTCTGGTGCTTAGAAACTTCGTGGTAAGTTCCTATATGTTTCTTGTAATTTTTTCTGATGGCTTAAACATTGATTTTTCTCCCCATGATATTTACTAAGGGTCATTTTTCTCCTTAGCCTTCATTTTGCTAGGCTTAACCAGCTAAGTTCTTGTAGATAACAAGATAGATTTTCCTTTGATGAATGAATAGCTCTTCCATGTACCTCTTCAAGCTTGAGTTGCTATTTCCTTGGGCGTAGTTGACAGGAATGATACTGTTCTGGATGCAGGCTCACCAGTGCCTCATATAATGGGATTAAAAATTACTTCTCTCTTCTGAAAATAGCTAGGATAGCAGCTGAATTTTCTTTTTCAGCTGTGCCAAGTGTTAATTTATAATCATCCTGTGGTATTGTCTTCCTTTGCTTCTGAGTAGTGATGTTTCTTCTAGCAGGAACTCTCTTTGGTCACTAGATCATGGTCTTGCACTTTGCAGTTACATTTTTTACAACTCTTCTGTTATTGTTGCTGCTTCTAAGCCTGAGGCAACTTAGATCTTCCAAAATGATTTCCTTAGCTATTGTCTGTGCCAGCTGTACCTCCCAAGTTTAAGTGCTGAAGTCTGTAATCATGCTGTGCTGCTAATTCTGCATCTGTGAAACTAAATTCTGCTAGCACAGAGATGTGAGAGGTTTGTCAAAACTCCCTTCCTGATAGCTATAGCTGTGCCAGTAGACATCCATCAAGTAGACAGACCTATAAACATAGAACATGCATTTTTCCCATATGCTGTACTATACATGCACCAAAGAACTACTTAGCTGGCATGTCCACACTAGGAACATTTCGTAGTATGTGATATTATTTCTGTGTGCTGCTAATGTGTTCCTCAAGTATAGACTCTTGCTCCATAGAAGTAGTTCAAAGCATAAAGTGGTTAGTGGCAAAAGATTAATAACTTCCTTCTAAAGCTCTGAAGGGGGAAAGAAAAAAAAAGACAAAAATAAGCTTTGACGTGGATTTGGCAATTTGTAAGTTTTTTGCTTTCTCGTGTGTTTCTCTTGAGGTCTGTGGGACTCCAGAATACATTGCACCAGAAGTGATCCTGCGCCAGGGCTATGGGAAGCCTGTGGACTGGTGGGCTATGGGAGTTATCCTGTATGAGTTTCTAGTTGGCTGTGTTCCTTTCTTTGGGGACACACCTGAAGAGCTGTTTGGACAAGTGATCAGTGGTATGTTTCTGTTCTGGCTCTGCAGGAGGCTTCAAAGTGTGCTGTGAAGTAAAACCTCGAAAATATTGAGGATCCACAGTTTAGTCAGAAAGGACCAGATATAAAATAATGGGGTTTAATTTTAAAATATTTATCTTTCTGTGTCGAAGTAGCATCCATCTGATTCCAGCTATTGAAAGTTGTTGAGTTGCTTAACGTCTTGCTAGATAGTTCTGTCACTGTGCATGGTGTGGGAGTCATGCATGTCCTTGTGGAATTGGGGGGAAATATTGGGGGATTTTTCTGTTCTGTCTTTTAACTTAAATGATGGAGAATATGAAAGGAGCAGCAGCCAACTGGTCTAACTCAGTCTGATTTTGTTTATTGCTTCTGTAGGTTCAAATGTCAGTCAATTAGTAATTGTTGTATAAATGAAATGAAAAGGAAGTTCTAAGAAAAACACATCAAAGCTGTTGTACTGGGTACCATCACGTTTTGTGGCTTTTTAAACCTATCTCCTGCTTGGAGTTGGACAAATGAGTGCTTTGTGTTCCCTCAGTGAATATGCCAGTGAAAACATTTCCTATTGGGAATGCTTTCTGAAACAGTGAATTTTTATCACACTTGGAAAATGTCCTTTGTAAAAAGCAAATTTCAGCAAAGAACTACATATGATGCATGAAATTGTTACCTGTGAATTGTTCTCTCTGTTCCAAGTATAATGAGCATGGTATGTGCAGGCACAAGATACAGCTGTAGTATTGTCAATGTCATTGTTTATGGACTGTCGTGGAAGTCCCATTTCATACTTTATTAATAGAGTTCTTAATGCTTTTTTTTTTTTTTTCTCCACAAACACTGCTTGGATTGACAGCAGCTTTAGCTGATGCTGAATTTTATGCATTTTGGAAAATGTCAATGCTTGAATTATATTAAGTATGCAAGCTGCTGAATTCAAAGTATTTATGATTCTGGGGCAGTACTGAACACTGCATTTTACGGTACAGGAATGTGAATGGTTATTCAAATTGGTCCTGAAGCTGGTAGAAAATGTCAAGTCTCTTTTTGTCCCCAGATGAAATTGCCTGGCCAGAAGGTGATGATGCACTGCCACCAGATGCCCAGGACCTAATTTCTAAGCTTCTCCGCCAAAACCCGCTGGAAAGAATGGGAACAGGTAGGAACCTTGTCATTAGGAAAGTACTAGCCAGAAGCAGGAAAAGAAGCTACTTTGCCAGTGATGCACACCCACCCATGGTGAAAAACACTCATCTAGAGCTGGGGAACAGTTTATACTGGGCTCAGTGAATCTTGTGTGATGAACCTCAGAGAATTACTGTAGATTGTACACGAGTCAGACAGATATTACTGTCTTGTTTGGGAAACAAGATGGGTACTGTCAGCTCGGCAACATAACTTCTCAATTTTGTGCTGTTCCATTAAAGACTCGAGTGTTGTGTCTCCATTTGAGCAGTGTATAATCAGATTTCTTTGAAGTTCTCTTTGAGTAGGGTCTTAATGCCCTACATGGATGTGAACTCCTGGGTGTAATAAAATAAATAAAAACTCCCCCATTCCTAGAGGCCTGTACTGTAGAATTGTCCAAACACAAAACAAAGTCTGATAATCTCTTTGGCAAAGTAGGATGTGTATGTCAGTCTTCCTGTGTTATAATGTCAGATTTAAAGTTTTACAAGCCAACACTTCTCATTTCCTGATAGTAAATAACCGTTAATAATCTTTAGCTACACTTTTGTTTCAAAACAATTTGTGCAACACTGTGGCTTCACATCGTGGCTTGTCTGTTTCATTGATTTGCTTAGTTTGATTTTATTTTGGACTTTCATTGTAAATTACCATTTAAGGATAAATATATATATATATATATATATATATATATATATAACAATTCCAAAAGGCACATGTATTCAGCAGCCTTAACACATGTGCACATAAGGGTGATGAATAGATCATGAATTAATAATAATATCAGATGGTTTTCACATGTTCTTCTTCAAATCCATGTACTTGAAAGATGTTGCTGTCATGGAAAAGATGTAGAGTTTCTTGCCCTATAAAGTGAGTTGATGGACTGATTCTTTTTTAATTTCTTATATACCTGTAATGATGAGACTGCTGTTCCACTTGGCATCTTGTAGTGCCACTGGCACTCAGCAAACCTTTTATCTCTTTTCCTCTGCTATTTGCTTTTCTAAAAAGATGGGAGCATCTTTAATGAATATTAATTTCATTTGAAAAAAAATAGATATACTAGTAGACGCATAATCCTTAGTTTTTCCTTCTGGGTATCCAAGCTTCTGAGGTTAATAACAGAAGATACTAATTCAGGAAGATATGTAAGCCCCTGCCTTGTTTTAAGCACGTGAATGAGTTTATTCATGACAGTGGAGCCACTCACATGCTAAGTACCTTTTTGAGTTTGGTCTCTTTATTCAGCTATGAACAAGATGGTATTTAGAGTTTAGAAATTTTAAATTAAGATGTTAATTAGTTCTTAATCTTACAACGGGCTGTGGAATGTAACAGCAGATGCTGCCTTCCAGTCAGCTCAGTCATGTGTTGTCATTAAACAGGAAGAGGAGTGAGAAGGAGGAAATGTTCAGATTTTATCCTGCATCACCACTTTGGTAAAAGGATAAGTTGTTTCTCAAAATTCCTGGAAAATCTGTGACTTAAATGTACTCAGGTACATTCTCTTGGACTTTTAAAAATATCTCTTTAAAAATATCTCTTGATATTTTTAGGGTTTGTTTTTCTTGTTATGCAAATGCTGAAAGAAATACTCTGCAATAAAAGATGCTTATTTCAGGTAGTGCCTTTGAAGTGAAACAGCATCGGTTCTTTAAAGATTTGGACTGGAATGGATTACTTCGACAGAAAGCTGAATTCATCCCACAGTTGGAATCTGAGGATGACACAAGCTATTTTGACAGTAAGACTAAAGATTCAGCCTAAATGGCATCATATTTTTTGTGCATATTTCATTTTTGAAATCGTTAGAGATAAGACATTGTAAGAAATTGAATAAAACACATGATGGAGATTGCTTTAAAAAGTTTCTGTTGAATGCAAAGTAAGGTTTCTTTGAAAGCGACTGAATTTTAAATGAAAAAATGTTGCTGCTGAAGTCAATTGGCCTTTCACTGGTGCCTGTGGTCCTGCCAACCATGGCCCTGCAGTGAGGTGCTGTGGTTGTTATGCTGGGTTTATTACAGTACTTCCTTGAGTTTTTGAGCAATATTATCTTTCCCTAGCGACTGTTTTCAGCCAGTAATTTATTTAAAAAAACAAAAACAAAGCAAACACTAAACCTTGAAGACAATATGTAGGGAAAATTCTTCAGAGATTTAAAGTAATTTAAATTACTTTCACTACAAGTGTATCACCTTATTTTAGTATTATTATAACTCTAATGAGGTATGAACTGCAGTGCCTGTCTGGTGTGTATGAATGTCTGGGAACTGCCATGCTATCAGTGCTAAGTAAGACTCCTGGTATTTCCAGATAAGCACCAGACAGAGTTGGTGCTCTTGGGAGAGAACGGAGGAACCTCACGTGAAGGATGAAGAGGTCTCTGTCCCCAGAGCCTGGCTCCCTAGCTTTTCTCATTTGCCTTGGGCAGCTGAGCAGGTGGAAAGGGCTTTGGCTTGTCACTGGTCAGGGGAGTCTTCCCCCCACTCCAGCTGCAACACAGGATGAAACTGGGCTGTTTCAGTTGCCTGAGGTACAGCCATTTCTGCCCTACTTCAATAGAATCTCTTCTGCCCTTCTCCCAGGGCCATGGGACTCGCTGACTCCATATAACACATTTTTGCACTTTGCTGAGGGCGAAGGGAGGGAGGGAGCAGCCTGCCTCCAGCCCCTCGGCTGCCACACTGCAAAAGTGGCGATCCTGTTTAGATACTGCTCTTTCAGTTTGGGGAAGAGGCTTTTAGGTTAGGGGTTGGATGGAGAGAGAGAGAGAGATTGAGAAATTTCCATGTACTTGCTGCAGAGAGCAATTTGTGTCAAGCTGCGCAGAGGGGGGCAGAGGTATGTTTTGCATGTATTGAGGTGGTATTGGTACAACATACATGCAGAGACTGAGGTGGCGGTGTGTTCCTGCCACTAATTGGATTTATTGGGCATTGCAACTTGAGCTGTAGTCACTGCGTTAGGTCAGTGGTTGGGAGAGGTGCAGTGCAGCAGCCATGAGCGGATCCTGGTGGATAAAAGCACCACATTACGTTTTCATGGTGCAAAGCACTGGGTCTGTCAAGTAGGAATGATGGCAAACTCCCCAAGTGCCCAGGCACACTCAGCAGGTTATCGGGGTGACTTTGATGTGAGTCCTTTATAAAGGCTGGAATTCTTTCATCAGGAAATATCTTACCTAGACACTGATAAGACTTGGCATTGCTGTTATAAACCCTAATGCAGAAAATTTTAGAATTTATAAAAGTAGCTTTCTGGCTGATACAGTGCAGCAAATTTGGCTCAGTATAGCTATCAGCTTTCTGTAGCCAACCTTATTAACACCCGCCCCACAGAATCCAGTGTGGCTGGCTTAGAAATCCAGTGTTGCAAATCTCAAAGCACAAAATCGCTTTGGAGGCAGTTTAGATTTTTGCATTAAAAATAATAGCTTTGCACATTGGCTGCTTGCCCATTTTCTTTCACTAAGTCTAATCCTTTTTTTAGTTGTAGGAAGGAGAAGAGAAAATATTTTTGGGGGTAAATATTTTTATTTTTTAAAGAAGTCTTGTATGTATATATGCAAGACAGACTTTGTACAATCATAAAGCTGTTTACTGGAAATTGGGACAGTGAATTGTTTCTGCGTTTCCTTCCACATGATTGTCTGCAGGATTAGACACCTGCTGAGTATCAGCTGCTTTCAGAATATAATGTAGCTGATAAGATAAGTTCAGTAGGAAGGAGCTATTCTTCACTGCTAATTGTGCAGGGTGAGCAAAACTGGCTAGGTGTGTTTATTAAGGAAAATACCCTGCATGGTGTATGAACACTCAAAGTTCTTTGTAAGTAGACAAGTAGGAATGTGTGAGAGTCATCAACACTCCCCACACTGATGAAATGTGCCACATCTTGTTCCCAGCCCGTTCAGAAAGGTACCAACACCTGGATTCAGAAGAAGAGGAGGACACTAATGATGATGATCATGTGGAAATTCGGCAGTTTTCCTCATGCTCGCCGAGGTTCAGCAAGGTAGGAGCATGCTAGCTTGTTGAAAGAAAAAACCTAAAGGAACACAGTGTCGTTGCTCTGTATGGGGTAGATTTTAATCATGCGGATGATATGTGGGAGCTGTGTGGTGTTTAGTATTCACTGAGGAAAGTAAAAACTGTATACATTGTTTATTTTGTGATCATTTGTGGCCTATTAGAAAGTGAGTGCCAGAATAATTGCAGAATGAGATTTAATATTTCTTAATATTTCACTAATATGCAGGGTACTGCGGAGGTCTCTTCTGCATCTGGTAGTTTGATGTTTTTACTAATGACTTGGATTCTGGCATAGGGAGTGTCCAAAGCTTATTTGCTTTCAACAGTGTTGTTCTGAAAGGGTCTTCCAGTATGTGACAAGGTGAAAATTGATTCTGACATTTTGGAATAATGGTCTAAAATCAAAGGGAACCCGTGCAGTAAGAGCACAGGTGACATTTACACCTCTGCTGTTCATTGTCTGAAATGCAGTCTGAGGAACAAAAGGTGAGGTGACAGTTTCAAAGAGAAGGCTCTGGGCATATAGTGCATCGTGAGATAGATGTGTGGAATTATTGAAGCAAAAAGGCAGTTACCATACTGGGCGAGCACGAATATTTTCTGCAAGGCAGATGAAGAAATCCTGTCCATCTGCTTAACAGTCGGCAGACTATAGCTGGGGTACTCTGTCCTGTTCTGGGCAACGGTCTTGAAAATAAACATGGACCAGTAAAACAGAGTCCAGAGGAAGGCAACAAGAATGATTCGAGAGCTATAAAACATGAAACCTAATGTGTTTCCAAATACTTAACTGCCAGAAGGAAAAGAGTACATTGGTCTTCCTGTTCTACCCAGAACTGATACGAAATGATGGGCACAAAGGAGCCATAGGGTAAGAAAAAGTTTCCAGTGTTAAACAATAATTAAGCACTGGCATGAGTTGCCTGGGGAATTTGTAGCATTCCCATCCCTGGTGGCTTTTGAGAACAGGTTGGAGAAACATCTGTCAGGTGTTACAAGGGAGCGGGTTCTGCTTTGAGGTGGTGAAATAGGCGGGGAGCCCTGAGGAGGTCACCTCTAGCCATGCTCTCTGGACTCAGGTCTATGCAGTTCTCTTATTCTTACTCGAGTGATCTGAAATAAAAAGTTGGTATTCTGGACATTTCAAAGTAGTACAACCCCCCTGTTAGCTTGGATAAAAAATAAGTATGTTTGAGGAGGGGCAGAAGGGAGAAGAAATGCTGGTTTGGGGTCAGCTCGCTCTAGGAATTGTATTTCCCTCCTCTTAATGAGCTGGGAGTACAAATTTCACTTAGTGCCTCTGAAGGATTTTTCAGTCTTTCATGATAGTTCCTTCTTCTTTCCACTACTGAAATCAGTTTTGAAGCACCAGTTTGTTCTTCTTTGTCCTCAGCCAGGCTACAGTGGTTTAAGTAACAGTTACCATTAATTTTATGGAGTTGCTCCTGATTTGCATCACCAAAAGTATGTTTAAAATTGGACCTGAGGATTAGTTGGGGTTTTGAAAAAATTCTCATGAGTACATAAGGGTTTCTTTTTTCTGCCTTTTCTCACTGTGAGTATTATTCATCAGTTAGACTGAAGCTTTTCTTTAGGGTTCAGTGTTTTTGCCACAAAGAAAGAAAGTTCACTTTTAATTAATTTATTTTAAGACCTGGAAAATTATACAGCATTTGTAATGTGGGAGGCATAAAAGGCTCATTATATTTTGAAACTCTTGTCTGACAATTCAGCCATATGATTTATTAATAGTTATCTTGTTGATGCTCTGAATTTTTAATAACATTATTTTCATTAATCTCTTCTTATGTAAATTAGGTCCACAGTCAAGTGTAGTTTTAAAAAGATGGATTTTTTTGCTTAATCATTTAATTAGTTAAAGGCATCTGTAAAACCAAGAAAGGCACTTCCATTAAGCTGTCAGCATTATAGTAGATTCCTTGAGGAGGGCAGGACTTTTTTGTTCTGAAATAAGCTTGGGGCAATGCTGATAGACTGATGATAATGAAATGGGGTCACGAGCATGATGCCTATCACTGAATTGACGTTGCATAGTAAGATTTCAAGACCCAAATGCCAACCTTCAAGACTTGTGGAGCCTGATTTAGCAATATCTCCTCTTAGATTTGAGAATCGTTAAAACTAAAAATCAAGTAGTTTCAAAAAGTCTTAGTAGTATTTCTGTGGTGTGCTGAGCTGTTTTCAGAGGGTAAGTGTTGGGTGCTGTTGTAGAAAAGCATGTTTAATGTTTATGAAGTTTGCCTTTTTCCTTTCCTCCCTGGTACACTTAGAGCATGTCACATCTGCACTGTGTTACTTAGTCAAAGAACATTGCCAAGTTCATGCTTTGAGGGAATATCTTCCATTTTGAGAAGAGATTATGCCCCTTGATCTGAAAAGGCCACGTAGGTTTGTTTTCTCTATACAGAAGGAACTTTTGCTATATGCAGGTGTACAGCAGCATGGAACGTCTTTCCATCCACGAAGAGAGGAAGACTCCTCCACCAACTAAACGGAGTCTGAGCGAAGAAAAAGATGACCGACTGGACAGCCTTGGTGGCTTGAAGAGTCGAGACCGCAGCTGGGTGATTGGATCTCCTGAAATGTGAGTTCTGTAGAACTAAGTATTTTGGTTTCTTATAACATCTGAGAAAGACTGACCTGTGCCAAAACTTTCTATTACCAGTTTTAGGTCAGGAATGCTTCATATGATGTATTTCCACAGGTGAAGCCTGGAATAAATAGGTGAAAACTAATGTGTAGAAGTGCTGTGGTCATTAAAGGTATTTAGTTAAGTACTAACATCTCCTAAATTTGTAGGAAATAATTTAAATTAACTTAAAGGGATTCTAACCTTAAGTAAAGCTTTCATTTGTGAAAGGACTACTTACATCAGAGGTGTAGCAACAGCAGTTTTTTCTTAAACATCAGTGGATCCACAGTCTGGTGTTGCCAGACTTTTCCCATTTGTCACAAATTAGAGAAATCATTAGGAAAGTCCAGAGTTTCTAAAGTTCAGAATATCCAAAAAAAATCTTGTGTTCTAATAAAAAGTGCCAGTAAAATAAATGAATACCCAGAATTTGGATACCCACCATGCTTCTCACATTACTGAAATGATTGTCAAACTTTCCTTTAAAAAGGGATATCTCTTATTTTGGGCACCTCCTGTAAAGCTTTTGCACTAAAGTTTGTCATCAGAAAGATCATAAAATGTGGTTGTCATCTAGTCTGTATGACTCCATTAAAAAAAAAAAATAATTGATAGATTACACTCTTAACTTATGTGCACTTCATCTTGCATGAGGCCTTCCTGGCTTCAAATTTACAGCAACTTGGAAAGAAAGATTCCTCTGTTTCCCAAAGGAACATGATTTGCATTTTGTAATTGTTATTTCTATAAGATTTAATATCATATTCATTGTACTGTATTTTCCTTTGGTTTTATTCCTTCCTTTCTTAGAAGCTTAACATATTGAAAATCTAAACTCAGGTGATGCCCCAAGCCTTTGCTGTTTTAAGTTCTAATGACGTAGTTTGGTCTCCTAACTCCACCTTAAATTGGCTTCAGATGTGTGAGCTGGGTCTGTGTGCTATTTTCACCCTTTGAAGTTCATTACCCCCCAAACTTAACCGAGGATTGGTTTTTCACTTAGACTGCGTAAGCGCTTGTCTATGTCTGAATCCTCACACACGGAGAGCGACTCCAGCCCACCCTTGACGGTCCGCCGACGCTGCTCGGGGCTTCTCGATATGCCCCGTTTTGCCATCTCCGCTGAGGATGAGGGAACGGTTCTCAAAAGGCCGCAGTCCGAGGGGATGCTCTTGTCCGCCGTGCAGTCCCGGGAGGGGCTGCCGGTGCCCATCCCAGAACAGCCTGTGGAGCAGGAGCTGCAGCTGGAAGGTGATGCTGGACCCACCACCCCCTCCACGGCCGCCAGCAGCGCCCTGGCACTGACAGGTATGGGCTCGGCCTGATGGCGCCTCGTGCTCCCCAGGAAAGCCGCGTTAGCTTGCGAGCGTTAACTCTGTAAAACCGTGGATTTGGATGTCGACCGATGTGAATGTCTCGTGCTAAGTGGTTATTTTAGTATAGCTTTGTGGATGTGCTTGCCTTTGAAATAACATCAGTGGTTAAATCTCTTCAAAATTACATCTTGTATTTCAGTCCTGTCACTTCAAATTGATTAAGGTCTTCTCATGCTTGAGACTCGTATGATCTATGCCTGCTTACAACCACTGGGTGCCTGCCTAAGGCAGCATTATTTTAAGCATTAGTCAGAGCATATCACTGCTTCCTATGGTTTTATTTATCGAAAAAGTTTGGAGTAGAGACTTGAAATTTGCTAGGGGAGTGGGGTTTGTATCAGGGACATGCTACTTGCTGTCTCAGACAAATATCCTGAGATTCAAGCCAAATTGCAGGCTTTCAAAAATGGAGCTTAAGTTCTGTAGAGTGGGTCTTAGAAGTCAGCGTTTGACTTCTGAGAAGCTTTGACTCAGCACGGGGCTGAGCTGGACCTTCCCTGCGATGCTGCCCTGGGCTGTGTGGTGCAGGGCTGGGCTCTGGGTGCTGGAGTGTGCCCAGCTCCGGCCCTTTTCAGGGCACCAGGAAGGGAGAGGGTGAAGCTGCCTGTTTCTGAGAACAGAGGAGGCCAGAGCTGGGAGCTGGCGAGAAGTAGTAAGGAATAAAAAAAGGAAATTTGGACCAATGGAAGAGAGCAGGGAGGTTGAATTGAAGGTTGGCAAGACAATATTTGAGAAGGAAGGCATATTTAGGGGAAGAACTAGATTGTAATGTTAAAGAGCAAGGACTGACTGGGTAAGAAAATAAGAAATGTGTTGCTGGGAAAAACTGGGAGCAAGCAGGAAAAGTGATTGTGAATGCATTGAGGATGGAAATGAGAGGAAAGGAGTACTGAGCAAGGCATCAGAGGGGGCAGCAAGACTGGCCAAGGTGAAGGGCACTGGGCAGATGTGATGGTGGATTGATAGCAGAAGGTGGAAATGTCATAGAGGAAATTTGCCTCCAGACTAGAGTAAAGTCAAAGATCCCCACATCTTGTTATTCCTCTTCTCCAATCCAATCTGTGAAATTCCTTCAAAATTGTCCCATTCCCAGAACAGGCCTGGTGCTGCCATCATGTACTCCGTTAACCCATGGGAAAACGTGTAGGAGTGAAGGAAGTAAGCTACCACATACATGGATGACATAGGTGCCATAGTGGAACCTTAGTTTCTCAATTTTATGCTAAAAGCCTAGAAAAAAAGCTATTAAAAATTGCAAGAACAATTTCATTGCACATTTGAGTATCTACAAGTTGAAATAGGCAAAACTGAAGTTTCCCTGGGCAGCCTAACGCATTAGAGCAGTCCTTAATCCAGCACATGGGATTCAGGGACACCGTTGCTTCAGTGTCCCTAGCTTACAAAGTTGAGTCAGAGGCAGGGGGCTGCAAGAAAGGAATTTCATTCCTGTCACTATCTGAGAGAGCTCCTCTAATGTATATTGCAGCCTTTTCACATGCGGCCTCTGATTCTGGGTTCCTCATTGTCTGGCAGCCTTATTTGAAACTCTGTGGCTGTTAAATGTTGAACAGGCATCTGGTACTGAGGTCTATGGGAATGGTGCTTTGAATTTTTATTTTCATGGTACTTCCTGCTTTACTTAGTATGCAGAGCAGTGGTGCCCACTTAAACAACGATGATCAATGTTTTGTTCTGTCCTCATTGTTCAAAATGTGGCCCTTAGGCTTTATTTATTGCATGCTGCTTAAAATTTGCTTTTGAAGACAGAATGATTAATTTCCCTTGTGGACTTGCTGTGATGCTCATCACTTTCATTTCTAAGCACCTTGTAAATTCTAATTAATGTATTTTCACAGTGCCCCTTTAAGGTATCAGATGGGCAACTGAGGCACTGAGCCTCCGTACAGCAGCCTCAGCCCCAAGCATCTGCTATTGTTATGTGCTCAGTCTGATTTTCAAGATTACCTTGCATTTTATATATAATTATAGCAGGTTTAATAATTCAAGACTCAATTGCAACAGTGCAGAGAAGGGTGCAAACTAAGGTTGTCTTTGCAATCCACATTTTTACTTTCCCTGCCTTTAGTACCTTAGTATTCCCTTCAAGTGGATTTTTTTATGTGCAACTCCAGTAGAAACTGGCTCTTCTATTACAGGAAGTTTTAACTTGAAGATTGACAGTTCTTGCTGGTTGTAAAAATGGAGCACTTTCCATAAACCTGTTTTCATCTGTGAATGATCCCAATGAAATGGCTTGCCTGCGGAACTGCACCGCAGCTTTAGGATTCACGTAACTGCTACTGAGCAACGTGATTTCATTAGCGAGCTTTTCCAAGAGAATAGAAGCCGCTAATTTTCTGTATTCAGAATAACACCATTTCTGTAAATAAAAATTCAAGCCCTGGGGTTTCTTCTTAGGAAAATTTACTCTTGGACTTCATGTAAACATGACTTTGATTTAATGTATTTTGCCTGTAGGGGAATAGACTGTTAGGAATTCCCTGTGGTTCTAATCTGTTTTAATTTAAACTGTAGCTGGGAGCACTGCAGATTTCTCTGATCCACGAGCTCGCAGTAATAGCAATGAAGGCCCAGACTTTACCACTCCAAAAGCCATCAGCGATTTGGCAGTGCGGCGGGCACGACACAGGTTGCTCTCTGGGGAATCAGGGGAGAAACGTACCTCAAGACCTGTCAATAAAGTGATTAAATCAGCATCCGCTACTGCCTTGTCTCTCCTGATTCCCTCAGGTAAGAAATGCCTCGCGTGAGGCATTGTCAGAATCTGCAAGCACTAAACAAAAGGTCTGCAGACAGATCCTCCCCCCTCACTCTCCTGGAATAATGCCCTCGCTGGCAGGAGGGGAGAGATCTAACTTTTACAATCGGTTTAATATTTACTACTCAGCAGGATAATGAATACTGCTTTGCCACAGACAGGAGCATTGTGTGTGTGGTCTTGACTACAGCTTCTGAAAATGGCAGCTGGGCCTTATTCCTTCCCAAATTTTGTTTAATTTGGCTCCTAGCCGGTCTCTAGACAATGGTGCAGCAAGGAGGTGTAGAGACATGGAATGAGTTTAACCCTCAAGGTACTATTTTGGGGGGGGTCACATGTTAACTACGGCGCTGTTTGGGAAGTGAATGTGTCTGGTGCGTTCATGCACCGGGAAGTTTCAGTAACTCCAGATAAGTTGGTTGAGATTAAGCGTTCAAGAATTCAATAGTGCAAGTAACTCACAAAGCCAGTCAGTGCCAAACAGCTTACCTGGTTGGCCTGGCTGTCTGCAGGCAGAGCCAGACCTTGACGGTTCCTAATGCCAGGTGGTAACTTCCAGCAACAGCCCAGCCATGCCGAGCTGTGACAGACCGGTTCAGCAGGAGACTCTCTCCTCAAGGACTTTGTCCCTCTTCCCAGAGGATAAGCCCTTGCTGTATTTGCAGGGCTGTACCTGTTCCTGCCTAGGTGGGAGCAGGAAATTGCAGCTGGGCCACCAGTGCCAACCCAGCAGAACCTGGTGGCAGAGCAATGCCTGCCTGCCCCTCTCAGCCACGGAGCTGGAGGCAGGTATGCAGCTGCTTCTTGGCACCATTATGGTGATGCACGTTACATTTCTTGTGGTTTGGGCATTGGTTGGTTTTTGAACTACAAACTCCCTCATGAAAATCTCTAAAATACGTATTTAATCACCCAGCAAAGGTTCCTCCAGAGCTGCTCTCATCTGCCAGGTAAATATGTGCTGGGTGATTCAGCAGGTGTTTCTTAATGGATTAGGGATTACCTTTTACAGCTGCATTTAATATTCCTGCTCTTTGGGTTTATTTTACTGATGTTGACCGGCTTCACTTTAAAATGAGAGTTCTGTATTTGCTTTGTGTTTTTAAAAGTGGATGTTGTTCCACTTGCAAGCAGAGTTAGATAGCTTAGTCAATAGCCCATCCCTCAGCTGTTCGTTTGGGAAATGTACTCTAAAATACACTTGATGTTTTTCAGTAGCAAAGTCCCTGTAGTAGCTAATTTTTTAGGGTTAAATGGTTTTGCCCCTGTGAATTTAAAACACTACCAAAACTACCTGGATGTAGTTGTTGTCTGATTGCCTACTGATTTTGTGTGTGTGTGTGTGTGTGTGTGTGTGTTAATCTAACTGATTTTGATTTATCTCAACACCAACATGTAACTTGCACCAAGATCTAGACACTATCTGATCTTTTGGAGGAGGATAAATATCATAACCTTGAAATGAGGTGTTCCTGGAGGAGGATAAATATCATAACCTTGAAATGAGGTGTTCCAGGATTGTGCCTAAGAGCAAATGCTTATGATGGGTTGTAAGTCCCTGAAAGAGAAGAAGCAAACACTGATCCCATCATAATCCTAGGCGAGCAGTGCTGCTCTATTATATACACACCTCCAAATGTGCTTTTTGGAAACTGCTGGTTTTTTGTATTTTGAAGCATGAATTAGTTGAAGCTGCAGGCAATCCCAGCTCTGGTGAAGACCACCATTTTAAGAGCATCGGGAGAGATGGTTTCCTAGCTGTTCTCTAACAAGAATTTTCTCTCTTTTTGAGGCCTGGTTTCCTAATTTTTGCTCACCTTTGTGTCATCACTGTAGATCACCACACGTGTTCTCCATTGGCCAGTCCAATGTCACCTCATTCTCTATCCTCCAACCCATCTTCGAGGGACTCCTCACCCAGCCGTGACTTTTCTCCTGCTATCGCAAACCTGAAACCACCAATCATCATCCATCGGGCTGGAAAGAAATACGGTTTCACTCTCCGTGCCATTCGCGTCTATATGGGTGACAGTGATATCTACACTGTGCATCACATGGTCTGGGTATGTCTCTGCTTTTCTAAAAAGAGTACCCTTGGGGCCAGAAATGCATTTAGCCAGAGTTGTGGGATTTAGCTTTATAAATTGTATTTTGCCACCCTGCTTTCTTTCTCCTTATTCAGACCCAAAGTTATCTTTTTGGGGTGGGGGAAACCCTTTAAAAATAAATAAATCAATAGCAGCACTTTGGGTTTTACCTGTAGCAGTTTTCAAGCCCGTCACAGAAACACAGCAACCTTTCTTTCCTTCTTTATTCCCTGGTTACATGAATCCACCTTCTTTCACCTGTAGCACATACTTTAAATCATGTTTCTGTGTACATACCCTCTTTCTCTTTATTGGTGTTGTCGCATGTGGGCCAGTCGTAGCTAATTTATTCAGACCTGTGTTAGCGGTTATAGCCTGCTTCTGATCAGTTCAGTCTACTGGGGTTTTCCAAGCAGTTGCTTGGAATTGATTATAAGCCTTAAAGCATCACTGCTGGTATGCTGATTGCCTAGGGATTTAGCTCTTGGCTTAGTTGTGTGCTATGCTAAAATGTCTGGTTTCCATGTCTGTGTCTCTTCCTTCCCATTACTTCTGGTACTTGATCTCTGTGTTCCTTTTTTGTTAATGTATATGGCTTCTAGGAATGATCCATTCCCTGAAGCTGTGTTGTTTGAATTTTGTAGTTAGGGAGAATGGAGTCAGGGTAAAGTTGGTTGATTCTTTTCCTTGTATTTCTGAGTTCATTAGCCAATTTGGACTTCATATGCTTTGGGGTCACTATTCAACACTCATTCTTACCTAGAAGGATAATCTGAAGCTGCATTTTCCCCTTGCTTCTTTCTGCTTTCCTTGAAAAATGCTTAGTTTACCAAGATACTAATTTGTAGTCTTTTCTGTCTAGAGGGAATGTTGCAGTATCCAAGTGTATCTGTCTTCTCACTGTAAAGGAGGCTTGTACCTTTCTGACCAGTGATGGGGGGAAAAAACCTGATGTTAGATAGGTTAATAAAGGATGGAAAGTGGAAGAAATAAACTGTTTGGGATGAGATGCAATATAGGCACCCTAAACACCTGGCACAGAGTTTTACTTGGAAGTCTGTTGGCCGCCTTGGGTTCCAGCAGGTACATGTAAGGATGCTGGATTTGGGATGGCAAAGACATCGAAAAAGTTTGCATGCTTCTCTGGAAATCAAGAGTATCCAGTTAACATTCCTGAGTGCTGAAGATTTTTGGAGGTGTGTTAAGCCTTTTGCTTTGGGAGGAGCTGGTGTCTTGATCAGCTTAACCATCCTGGCTGGCTGCCTTGGATCTGGACAAGACTGGCAGGATACTGGGGGAGGAGTGGAAGAGCATAGATTTTTGTGCTTGGCTGTGCCAGTCAGTGGTTTCTTTCACCCTCCTTTGAAGCAGCTGAGGCTGGCTGCAGCAAGAGATGAGTTGGATGGGCTTTGAGTCTGGTCTGGCCAGTTATCTGGTACGTTCCTCTTCTCAAATCAGTCATCTCCTTCTTGTTGCCAGCACGTGGAGGAAGGTGGTCCAGCAAACGAAGCAGGCCTGCGTGAAGGGGATCTGATCACCCATGTCAACGGGGAGCCTGTCCATGGACTGGTGCACACAGAAGTGGTGGAGCTGATTCTGAAGGTAGGGACTCAGCACTGTTTTGTTTTGGAAAATATGAACCAGGTTGTTTAAAACACTGGAGGTATCTAATTGGCACTGTCTGAAATACAAGTATGTGCACAGCACCTGGCCCTTGTTTTGCAAAAACTCATTGCGGCAGCTTGATTCCTAATTCTCAAAAATTTCTGCATGTAATTTAAACTGAACTCAGATATTCTGTGTGAGGAATAAGGACCTGTCAGATACATTTTTATCAGCAGTAGAGACAAAGGTTAATCAGATTTAAGTATACCTTTCCTCAAACATCACTTTAAGAAACAAATACCTTAAAAATTTTCCAAATTGCTTTTATTTTTTGCCTTTAGGCTCTGCTAATGTTATTAGCTCTTAATACTGCTTTCTCAAGGATTATTCCTAGTGGTATTTAAAAGCAGCTTTGTAATGGTTACTCTTAAAATTATCCAGTTAAATGACTTGTGTTTTGATACCTCCTCTGAGCTGAATCCATTTACTGAAATAAAACCCAAAGTTTTAGACTGTTTCAAGAGACAGAAGTCTTTGGGATTGCAAATAGAGGAGCAATCAGGATTATTATTCTTTTTTGAGATGAGTGAGACAAGCCATGCTCTGTGTTGCAGATTCATCATGATAGATGCCTGATATACTCACATCTGCCATCAGTCAGAGCACTGGTAATAGCTTTGGTGACAGAATACCACTTTGTTCAAGTTTCCAAGTATTACAAGGACTAAATTGAGGCAGTTGGGATCTCAATGGGAGAGGTCAGATGCTGTGTTCTATCTGCTCTGGGAAGCTTTGCCTACCAGCTGGGGTCCGAGCTAATCAATTGTGAAAGCCTGACTAAAGAGGGCTCTCTCTCAGCAATTCCTTAATAAATGATAAGTGGAAATGCAAAAGGGGAAATGGAGTTTGACAAAGGATTACCAAATGGCAGGCAGCAATAAACTAGTGCCTACCTGCTTAGCCTGCAGATCTGCTTCACATAGCCATGTTTTAAGCAATGTCTCTGTGTCTTGTTTCCGACAGAGTGGAAATAAAGTGTCCATCTCCACTACGCCATTTGAGAACACGTCCATCAAAGTTGGTCCAGCCCGAAAAGCCAGCTACAAATCCAAGATGGCTCGTAGGAACAAGAAGAGCAAAACTAAGGATGGTCAGGAAAGGTTCGTTTTGATGTTTCTCTGTGAAAATTAAATGGTAACCGAGATAACGTAAAAGAGATCTTGTCAAATCAATTTGCAGATAATGTATATCAGCAGGTATGTCCTTTAGTTATTCTTTTTTGTTCTCTTTCTCTCTTTAACTGTACCCGAAAATTGAGTGAATGATGCCAATAAAGGTAAAAATCATCTGGGCTTGTAAACAACTTTTGAATGCTCTTCCACAGTAAGAAGAAGAGTTCTTTGTTGAGGAAGATCACTAAACAAGCATCACTACTTCACACCAGCCGGAGTTTATCTTCACTAAACCGCTCTCTGTCCTCTGGAGAAAGTGTGCCTGGCTCTCCGACTCACAACCTGTCTCCTCGGTCACCAACGCAGAGTTACAGATCCACTCCTGAGTCTGTACACTCAGGTAAAAAAGAATCAAAACAGCAAAAAAAAATAATCCACCCAAACAGAAAAAAGACTTGTAGAGGATTTTTGCTTATTGATTAATTTTTGAAGTAAAATATACAGCAGCATGTAGTAGGTCTGTTTGTGAAGTAAAATGACAGCTGTGATGTTGATTACCTTTAGGGTGGATGTATTTTCATTCATTGATTCATTTAAAAATGAAAATCCATACATCCTTTTAAGAATACATTTGCTGTTGTACAGCTTCCTTTCACTTTGATGCAAATGTGTATTGTAGGTTGCAGTGTTTTCGTAGCAGTTTGACACATTTTCTATATTACTTCAGAGAAAAGGAATCAAAACAGTGTGGCAAAGTCTTATTTGAAAACTGAATCAGCTGATGGAATAAAGAGATTTGCATCTTGAGAATAGCAGAGACACATGGTTCATCTGCTTAGAGGGTTTTTTTAGAAAAAACATTCTGATAGCAGAGTGTTTCTTACTATATTCTGGTGTTGTGTGACAAGGATGTGAAAATTCCATCAGATGCCATGCAATATTACCTTGTAATGTCACTGCAGTGCTTTGTGATAACATGGCATTTTGTCTTGATTTTGCACGTCTTATTTTCAATAACTTGTTTTAATGGCCAAATAAATATTAATCTTCTTAGCTTTTTTTTTTTTTTTTTTTTTTTTTCCCCCCCCTCTTTTCTCTGTCTTTTAAGTTGGTGGTAATTCTTCCCAGAGCAGCTCTCCCAGCTCCAGTGTTCCCAATTCTCCAGCCAGCTCTGGACACATCCGACCCAGCTCTCTGCATGGACTAGCACCAAAGCTTCAAAGGCAGTACAGGTCTCCGAGGCGTAAATCTGCAGGAAACATCCCTTTGTCACCACTAGCTCACACTCCGTCACCCACCCCACAGTCCACGTCACCGCAGCGCTCCCCGTCCCCTTTACCAGGACATTCTGTTGGCAGCTCCAGTATTATTCAGTCTTTTCCAGTAAAACTACACTCCTCTCCACCACTGGTGAGACAAATTTCTCGCCCCAAAAGTGCTGAGCCCCCCAGGTCTCCTTTGCTAAAGAGAGTGCAGTCAGCCGAGAAACTGGCTGCCTCACTGTCCTCTTCTGAGAAGAAGCTGACTTCCTCACGTAAGCATAGCTTGGATATCTCTCACTCTGAATTTAAGAAGGAGATGCTGCAGAGGGATCCCAGTCTCCAGAGCTTACAAGAATCTGCGAATGAAACAACAGGTGGCAAACTTGGGCTAGCGGAAAAAGGGATGTTGCAGAAGCCGGGTTCACGGAAGTTGGGTGCAATTCGACAGGACAGGGTGGAGAGGAGAGAGTCTCTGCAAAAGCAAGAGGCCATCCGAGAAGTAGATTCTTCTGAAGATGAAACAGATGATGGTTCAGAAGATAGTCAGGATGGGAGACGACTGGACAAGCCCCCTGACAGCGGAGACCAAGGTTCAGATTCTTTTAATGAGGATAATAAGTTTTCATCGAAGTTGGAAAGCAAGGATAGTATTGAAGATGATGCTTTTCTACCTGAAGATCCAAAAGGTACAGAAGATTCACAGAAGGGAAATGGTCAACAAGCCAAGCCTGTTTCAGAGCCACTGCAAATCGGTGTGCACCCTTGCCCATCAGAGGTCCTCCCAAGAACTTCTCCAGAAAAAATAGCTAATTCAGAAAAGCCGTTCCTGAGATCAGAAACAACTACAAAGGAACATAAATTGCCAGAAAAGAAAACTTTTGAGTGTTTTGGTCCAAAAGACAAGTCTTCTGAAGCAATCAAAGACTTAGGGAGAACTACAAGTGTTCAGAAAACAATAGATTGCACAGAACATACACAGTGCCCATCTGTCAAACTCTTGGAACTTGAAGAAGGTGACTCTTCAGGGGCCTCGTGTGGTAAACTTGACCTGAAAGGCCCTCTGCTAACAGAAAGCAGTCAGAAAAAACAGGATTCCAAACCTCTGCTGGTTCTTTCTTCGTGGTGCACAGCAAGCATGAGCACTCCTCTCTCGGTAAGCCCCACAGAGCGCGGTGAGAAGGATCACAAGGAGCTGCTTCAGCCTGCAAAACAGCACAGCATCCCATCTCTGTCTCCTGGAAGCGCGAGCGAGTTGTCCCACAGAAGTCCTAGTACTGAAAAGCAGCCCAGCTCGTGCCAGGCAGAGAGTGCTTCAACCGCCAGCAAAACGAGCCCAGCAGGTCCTGTGTCCTCCACACTCCTTGTCCCCGGTGCTATCGAAAGAGCGCTCTCCGTGTCTCAGCTAGTGCCACTAGCTCAGAGCGTGTTAGGCCCTTTGAAGCTCAGTATGTCTGGTTCTGGAGAAGCGGAAAAGAGAAAGGATTTCCCCCTTTTGGGTACCTCCTGTAAAGAAGAGAGAGATTTGAAACAAAAAAGGCAGGAAACTTCACAAGCGGGAGCGTGTCAAGAGAAAGCCAAACTATCCAGCACAGACCGCCTGGCCGCAAGGACCGGGTCCTGCACCGAGTCGTTAAACTCAGCAAAGCCCTGGGAGGCAGCGTGTCCTGTGGTGGCAAAAAAGGAAGCAACTTTTTGCAGTGCTAAAGCATCTGAAGTGTTGGGAGGTAGCTGCAAAATCACTCCATTGGAAGAGCTCTCTCATGCTCTTGGACAGGCATCTCTGAGAGCCTCCCCTCTGCCAGATGGCAGCACGAGGCCCTGTAAGGAAGGGACTCTCGCGCAAGCAAAAAGCAAAGAGGTTGGAAATCAGTTAAAAATACAAGACTTTCCCCTGTCACATGATGGTGCTGTAAAGAAAACATAGCAGCATCCCTGGTGCACGTGGACTGGAGCATTCTACATTCAAAATAGAGACTGCATGTTTGAATTTTGTAATATACACTAATATAAAATAGAACTTGTGTACATCTATTTTTGGGAGGGTTTTTTTCATACTGTTTTTTGTGTTTTTTCATCCTTGCTATTCTATTTTTGTACACAGTAATGCTTGCTGTTTGAGGTCTCTTTAGAACAGGGTATCTTTAAAGCAGGGCTTAAGAAACAGTTTGATTTTTTTTTTTTTTTTTTTTTTTTTTCCCCTTCCAGACCTTTTGTGTTGCCTGAGTTTAGGGCCTGTTGTGTTCTTCCCTCTAATCCTGCATTTATTTGAGATCCCAGAATTCTGAGTACAAAAAAGGAAGCTTACTGTAAAATCTCTGCTTATCAACTCTCAATTTGAAATGCCATTGAAATTCACAAATTTCAAGTATTTTCTTTGAATTTACAATCTGGTGGCCTTTGACAAGGAGAAGATACCCTCTTGTCTGCAAGTTATTCTGGAACTACAGGCCCTCTTCGTAAGGCCTCTTCACCACCGTGTGCATTCACAGTCTTGCACTTGGCTGGAGGGGTCAGACAGAGAGTGAGCCCTGTGTTCTTGTTAAACCAATTAAATGTATTTTTCAATGGAATTATCAGAAAGAGAAATCTCCAATCCCTAAACTGGTTTTTGGAGGATTGTTTCTGCTTATCCTTTATGGGACAGATGGCAATTTTTCCCTCTGTTTTTAAAATTTTAATGATGTTTTATCTTCCTTTCTCTGGCTTCAATTCATAGCTTGCCCTGCCTCAGAATAAATGACCCCAGGAGAGGGGTGCCTTGTAGGTTGATATTGAAGTAGAGGAATTTGTAGTCGCGTGTTCTCCCTTGTGTCTTGGGCGAAGTTATCTCAATGATAAATGACCTTTGGAGACTTTTCCTTCTCTTGGCGAGTCTAAATAGGTAGGGATTTTAAGGTGTTCCTTAACATTTCTGAATTGGGGCTTGGGAAACTTGCTGAGTTTTCTGAATCTGCCCGTTTTAAAAACAAAAAAACCTATGAAGAGTTCTGTCTCCTCAAGTTCTGTGGACAAGCTGCAAGCAGACTTCAAAAACACATGTGATATTTTAAGATTTCAGCTTTGATAGCTAGGTCATTTCCGCTGCTGAGGTCACTTTCCATTAAAAAATTACTCTTTGCTCTTAGGTTTAGACATTGCGTTGCTTTAAGTGTGACCAACTCTGGATAACAGTGCTCTTTGCTGAGGATTAGATCAATAATAATACACCAGTAAATGTGTCAAGTGGTGATACCTATAGCACTGTAAGCCATCTCTTCATCCAATTAAAGGTTCCTCTCAATGAACACTCCCGTCATTTGTCCCAGATTGTGCTCAGCTTTTATTCTAGTCTTGTCTGAGTGTACCTCCCTGCGGAGCACCCGCAAGGTCTAGTATCCAGCTCACTGGCTTACTTTGTTAGAAGCAGAATGACTGTGCAACAGTATTTCAAGCTAAAACCTGCATCTGTTGTTCTTATTTCATTACACTTTTTCATTGTCTTGGCCTTTTCCAGACTTGAAGTTTTGATTTGTTTTTTCTAAGTGCAAGTATGTTTTTATATAGGAATATATTTTCTCCATGTCTTTCAACTTTATTTCAGCTCAATCCACAAATCACAGAAATCTCTGGAATCTCACCCTGCTTATTTCTGTATAACCATTTAATTAATTTCTGGACCAAGTTTTGGTTTGGTTTGAGTTGGTTTTTTTAACATGTTTAAATGAGTGTTTACTCCGTGTGTCTGCGTGAACATGTATGGTGTTCTTAATACACTAACCAAAGCCTCAACGCTCCCAGATAACACATTAATAAATCTTCCTGTGACGGTATTGAGAGCAGAGCCTGCTGTGCTGCCTCTTTGCTCTTTTTCCTGAAATTCATAGGCTACTCATATACACTTGGTTTGCAATTATAAACCACAGTATTTCCACTGCCTTGTCAGGGTCCTGGGTATCTCCAGGCTCTCAAAGTACTCTTGTTGATGAGCATCATTCTGTGCTGATTTGGAGCAATAGCAAGTAAGGAACAGACTTGGCAGGATTTGGTACTTATCTGGCTGGTTTTCTTCCTGATGGGTTGATCTACTGAAAAATTGCTGAGAAACAAGGTCCACTTGGCAGTACAGTATACGATAAAATGGACGGGAATCGTGAAAAATCGATTCAGCATCCTGAGTCTCTGGTAATTACGAAGACATGCCTCGAGCTTATCTCCTGAGAGCACCTAACCTTGGTGAGGTGGAGTCTCCGTATCAATTCAGTAGGGAGCCTGGAGCTGTGTGAGGATGTGGTCTGACCTGGCTGTTCCCAGGGTGGCAGGTCCCCGTTCCCTCCTTGCAGTGACAGTGACACAACTGCTCCTGTCCGTGTGTCTCGGGGCATCCACGAAGGGCTCTGCTTTTAAACAGCCTATGGGGAAAACCAACCACCTCTCTTAGGAGAGAGGGCTGGGTAACCTGGCTCGTGCCACGCAGGTTGGGAGGGGACCCTTGGAAGGTACCCACAGCATTAGCTGCTGACTCCCTCCCTTTGCAGCCGCGGGGGTTCCAGTGCTGAATTGCAGAGTTATCTTTTCTTAGGCATAGAGAGGAGTGAAAAAGCTTGCTATGTCACAGCTTTTGCTGCTTTTGCCTGAAGAGGCCAAAGAAGCGGTGAGGTATGTGTTTTGCCACCTCTTTTGTGGCTACACAAAATCAGGGCAATTTTAAAAACCCTCTTCTTTTGGGAAGCCAAAGCCAAACAGCATTACCAGGAAAGCATCCTAGTGAAGCCCTATATCCCCTGCTCCTGGTCAGTCCTCCACTTTCCCTCAGGGTGCCAGGTGCCCCATCGTCCCGGTTCCACCTTCTGTCAAATTTATTTGGTGCAACTTAGCAAAAGGTTTGAGCAAAAAGACTTTTGCTGTAAAATTTTGATAATAAATCCGGTAGATGTACCAAGACGTATTCCTTGCTTTGCAAAGAATTGTTTGAATACCTTCTCAGATAAGCTTGCAAAACGTGCCGGGGAGGAACAAGCTGTGTGTGAAGAGCGAGTGTGCTCCCCAGCGCAGGACTGGGCCCGCAGCACCAGAGCGAAGCATCCAGCCAGCCGAGAACTTGGCCTCCGTAGGTAACCCCGGGTCAGACAGGCGGGAGGCGGGAGTTGTGTGCGTGTGGTGTGTGTGTTTGGTGACTGAGCCGTGCATATAACCATCCAAATACTCTGCTTTCCTGCTTCGTTTCCCTGTTTCCTTCTGTCGGCTTGGATGTGTCCCCTGCTCCTCATCCCCGTTGGGATGACGGCATCAAAGCTGCTTCCAGCCCTTGCAGCTCCTCTCTGCTCCTGCAGCCAGCCGGCGCAGTCATGCCCCGTGCCTCATTTCAGTGTTATTTTCCCTTTGTCTCTTCCTGTTGCAAACTAAGATGATATTTATTGTAAATATTAGACTTTAGCATTGTAATGGCCACTCCTGGGTCCGAATGTCAGAGGCCTTTGGCTGCTAATATACAAAAGAGCGCTTGCTGGGGAAGGGGTAGGAGTGACCAGTGGTTTTGGTTGCCACACTTGCATTAAGGTGTGATTTGGAGTATTTTAATTTTTTTTTTTTTTTTTTTTCTTCCAAAGAGGGGAGGATGAAATCTTTCTCTGGTTTTCTCTTATTGGATGTGAAGGATAATTCTGTACTTCTAGTAGAAGATTTGACAGAAGTGTGTGTTTATGTTGTGTTCAATTACCATATCCAGGTGGCTGTGAGAGCACCTCCTGAACTGGGCTCTGCCAAGCTGTGTCACTCAGCACTTAGCTAGATAAGAGAAAGTGTGGAATTTCTGTGTTTTTAGAAACTTGAACAATTGCCACATAATAGCAGTGCAATAATTTTTATTCATGTTGTACCTGCATGTCGATGTTCAAATCCTCCTCCAAAATAAATTTTTTTTTGTTGTTTTTTTTTTTTTGTTTTACATAAATTCAAACTCGTGTGTGTCTCTTGTTCTGTCTCCCTTTACTCTCCCTGTGGCATGGCGGGGGTGGTTGTGCCTTCAACCTCCTGGCTCAACTGGCTGCTTGATGGGGCAGAAAATAGCCTGCAGAGTGTCTGGGTATTGGAGATATTGGAGTAAATCTGCCAGGCTATTTGGGATTTTCTGCTCTGTAGGACAGATGAATGGATAAGCCAAAGCTTTCCACTCTGAAACTCAAGCCCAGAATTTACCATCCTCCACCAAGAGCCCCTTAAGTATATAGTGTATTGTGTCCCTGCTAATGCAGGGTCCTAATGGTCAGCCCTTACTAAAGGGGTAAAAACGTCCAAGACATGAAACTCAGCTGAGCAACAGAAGAAAACAGCACGACGGGGAGAGGATGGGACTGACCACAGCTGAACGCGGCAGCTGAGGGGTGTGGGAATGGTGTGCCCCCTGAAATCCAAAGGGCAGTGGCTGCCCCGGGCAGGGGTCCGGCACTGGCTTGGATGAGGCACCACGAGGCAGTGGGAGCTACGTAGCCCCCTTGTGCACCCAGTTATTTAGGCTGTCTTGCCAACGCACCACCCAGAACCTTTCCAAAATCAGCCCTTCGCTTTTAACGTTTCCAGGTGTGCGCTCTCCGCATGGAAAAGCCTTCAAAGGCTCATTCCTGTCCTTGGGGGGGGAAAAAAAAAAGCTGGGGAGACACTCGTGTCTGGGGGATTGGGCTCAGCCTCGCTCGCCGCTGCTGAGGATGCTCAAAATATCCCGTGTCTCCGGAGGAGCTGCCGAGTGGAAATTGGGGGCGAAGCGCAGCTCCGTCCACGGGAGATTTGCAGTGCCTCTGCCGGCAGCCCCGCGCCGCTGCTCGTCATCCCTGACGCCGGCTCGTAAAAGGGCGAAGCTCCTGCCCACGCGGAGAGGGGACGGCGCGGCTCCGAGGGCCGGGAAGCAAAGGGATGCGGTTACATCTGCCATGTTGAGCGAAATGGCCTTTCTGGGGGATGGATGGCAGCTCCTGCAGCCGCCGCTGGCTCTGTGCGGGGCCTGGCGCGGAGCAAGGGCTGGCCGTGCCCCCAGGGCACCGCTCGCCATCAACACTGGGGACGAGCAGAGATGTGGCAACGCGAGCTTTTCAAATTGCGTCTTCGTGGCAACGTCCCGTTTTTCTCCTTTTTTAAAACTTAGTAGCTGGAGTTTAATTAGGGTTAAGTTTAAAGTCTGCAGCCCTCCTCTAGATGTTCCCCCCGTCAGACATAAATTGCTCTTAGTCCGCAGCAGTTCATTCTTCCAGAGGATTAACCCACAACAAATAAGAGCCATTTTCCTCCTGAATGACAGCATCCATGTGGGCAGCCCAGTGCGCTTTGGCGCCTGCTCTCTGATGCTGACACTGAGATTCAACTCCTTCCCCCACGATCAGAGGGTGAGGGCGAGACCCCGGGTGAAGTCCTGCTGCCAGCAGCCAGGCTGCCTGCAGCTTACCTGGAATTTTGAAGATGAGAATTAGGGGGAAAGCTGAAGCAATCCACCCAGACGCTCGGCCCCCCCACTGTTGACACTCGGCCCTGAGTGGAAACCAGAGCTGGAATTGCTGTCGGGTGTATCAAACGATGCCTCGTGGCCCCATCAAAATCCAGCAGCAGTGGCACTTGCCGTGCCCAGTGAGCCAGAGGGATTGTGGCTTGTCACCTCTGCAAGACTTTTCCCCCTTTTTTTGGGTCTCTTAAGAAGAACTGGTGTGTGGTGTGGGAGAGCTGGGCTGCCTTGAGAGCGAGGGGCTGCCCTTGCCGAGGGGAAGGGTCACCCCACGGGAGGTTTTGCAGCAGCATCCTTCAGCGTTGGGCTGAGCGAGGGACACATCCCCAGGGCCAGGAGGGTTTGTGCTATCCCGGTGAGCTGCGTGATGCTCCCGTGAGCTTATGGATCTGACTTCGCGTGGGTTTGGGCGAGGCCAGCCTGTCTCAGGCCGCTTCCCCACAGTCGGGGCTGCCCGAAGTGTGGTACGTGCGGTTTCAGACCCCAGCCCAGGCACCGGGTGCAGCTAAAGAGGGGAACTGAGTTGCAAAGTGCTGATTCCCACTTGGTTTGGAGAGAGGCTGGGCTGGGAAAACTGTTAGTAGGCGGGTGATGCCCAGTAATACCCGAGTGGTGCGGGAGGATGAGTTTATTCTGCCTTTCCGTGCGTTAAAAAAAAAAAAAAAAAAAAAATTGTCAATGTATTTTGCTTCAAATTGGGGCTTTACTGGCAGAACCAGGCTCTCTCGGGGCATTGCTCCTTCCTGGGGACTTTTCTCCTCTGCCCTTGCCTGGCATGGTGGGGTTGGCAGCCGCCCATGTGCTGCAGCCGTGGGGCTGTCCCTGTCCCCTCAGAGCCGCTGCCTGGATCTCTGGGTCTGCCCCTGGCAGCCGCTACAGCTCCAGGCCCCCAGACCCTGCAGCCTTTCCAGCCTGGGGACTGGTTTGCCCCCAGTGCCAGGAGGCGGCAGCGGCCCGCAGAGCAGGGGCACACACTGTGGGGGAGTTGTAGCCACCCTGGGGTGCAAGTGGTGGGGTGCTGCCCAGCCGCCCCCCAAGAAATGTCATACCAAGAGCCAGGAGCAGGAAGAGGCTTTGGGGATTTGTGTGGAGGTTCGGCAGCTCTGCTGGCGCTGCAGGCAGGGTTGAGGCAGGGCAGCGGGACCAAACCATGGCACAGAGCCCCTGCCCAAACCCCGTGGGGCTGGGGCAGAGCTGGTGGGGGTGGCGGTGGGAGCGTGGAGCTGGCCCACGGTCCCTCCGATGCAGCGGGGAGCGGGGCCAGGTCAGCCTCGCCTGTGGGTGCTTTTACCTGGAATTTGTCCCAGGGATGTCACGTGTGTCATCCTGGGACTTGTCATCCCCGCTTGGACATCTTCAGCTCACCGGGGTTAAAACCCACCCTAAAACCCATCGCCTCCGTCCGCTCTGGAGAGACCGAGAGCAGAGACCGGGGACGTGGTGTTAATTGCTGAGAGTATTTACTGTGGCTGATTGCTCCTCCACCCCTCTTGCTGCCCGTCCTCGGGGACGTGAGGGTGCCTTTCAGTGAGATGGCCCATCTGGGGCTTTCCGGCCAGGGAAGCCTGGTTTGGGGGGCAAAGTGAGGGGTTTTGGTGTGGCAGAGGGATGCTGTGAGCCCCAGGGGTGACGCCCAGCTTGGCACAGCGAGGGATGGGACGCGAGAGGGACCTGGGGCATCTCACGTGCTGTCACCCCGAATGCCACTGCCTGCGCCTGGCGTGGAGCAGGGATGTGTACTGAGTGAGGGGGGCCGAGATTTGGGGTGACGTGCAGATGTCTGTGACACCACAGGGTTTAACCCTTTGTGTCTGGCTCTGCCCTGCGCAGCCTCATTCCTCCTGACCATGGAAGCCCTCGGAGCTGGCCTGCAGCCACCTCGCTCTCTCCTGCCTTCATCACGTGCCAGTGGGCTTTATATTTTAAACGCTGATTAGGGCTGACCTCATATTTCAGAGCTTACTTCATAGTCGCTAATGAGGGATTAGGGATGTTAAGCTAATTAGTAATCAGCAAATGAGGGCTCAGTCAGTCTTCTCAGCCTGACATGCTGTCAATGAACGAGTTATTTGATGATTATCGTAAACCCGCTCAAACAGGCTGGCTAATTCTGATGGGCAGCAGGGAACCGGGGCAAGCCACAGCCGAGGTGATGGGAGCCCACGGCCCCGGCCACTCTCCTCAGGCTCAAGGGTGTAGGGCACCTGCTCCTGGAGTTAAGGGATTTAAATAAATTAACAAATTGGGTCTTTTTTCTAGCTGAAATTTTTTGAGTGATAGTCTGACCTGCCCAGCCTCACTGCTCTGGGAGCGGCTTTACCTGATGGGCCACCAAAGGAGGAATTTGGCCACCCCTGGATGCTGCTCAGCTCTGTGGTGGCCAGGAATCCACAGCAGCATCGGGGCTTGGAGCTGGTGGTGAGCCCTGGGGACACGGGGACATATTAGGCTTTGAGCTTGATTCACGGTGGGGGTTGCAGCTGCACTTTGGGGTGCTGCCCTGCAACAGACCCCCCTGCTCAGCTTTGTCCAGGGCCAACCCTGGGGGAATGGGGTTGGGAGCTGATGCGAATTGGGCTGGCAGGACTGTCAGCATCAGCCCGACACGGCAGCCCCTTGGAGGGGAGGGAAGATGTTCGCTTGCCATAACCTCTTCATTTTGTGTTAGTGCTGGATCCAGCTTTGTACTTACAGCTGGGCCTGAGCAACCCACACAGCCGGGGAGAAACTGCTGCGTTTTCTGCTGGCGTTGTGGAAATAGAAATAAACAGAGCAAAGCCAGGAGTCTGGAGGGGACCAGGGGAGATTCTGTGTGTGTCTCAGCTCAGCAGGTGAGTCCTGCTGCAGGCAGCGGGTCCTGCCCACATGCTTGCCCTGCCCCAAAAACACTCTCCTGCAAAACCTCCTGCCTGCTCTTCCCGGGGCCCGCCAGAGCAGCTCGGCTTTCGGCTGGATTTCAACTCCCTGGGTCGTTAATTATCCCGTTAGTTTGATTTGCTCTCCTGCCCCACCCTCTGCTCCAGCAGGGAAGCACGGCAGCCAGGAGGTGTGGGAGGTAAGCTTAGCAGCGATCTGATCAATAATTCACACTGGAAAGGGGGGAAAAAAAAAAAAAAAAAAAAAATCAAATCTCAGAGCACTTGGGGGAATGTAGTAAAGGGGAAAACGGATGGGACTAACTGGCTGTTCTGGACTAGAGAGGCACAGGGGCTCAGGGGGGATGTTGGGCTCTGTCCTAGCTGCTATGTCTCTATTCAGCGTATTTAAAAGCCAGAGAAGTCCAGCTCCACACCTGATGATGGCCCGGCGGGACAGGGGGCTCAGTCATGTGCCAGGAACATGCTCCTGCTGTGCCAAGGGGCAGCCGGGGAATGAGGGAAAGGAGGGGGATCCGTGGAATTGCTGCCAGGACAGTGCCACTGTGGAGGGACAGCTCTCGGAGGACGGGGGAGCTGCCTCTGCCCTGGTCACTGCGGTGCCTGCTTAGGGATGGTCCTATTGCTCCCTGAAACCAATTTCCCTGCCTTTCTGGGAAAAAAAAAACCCAACTTTCCTCCTCCTTTGCAGCCAGTGGGGACAGAGGCTTCCTTCCCACGAGGGCTCGGTGCTGGCCAGGACCTGGGGCTGTCCCCCCCGCAGCCCTCGACGGGGAGCACCAGCCAGGGCTGGATCCATCCTGCCCCGCAGCCGTGCCCTTCCCCATGTGCCACCCCAGCTTGGCAGCCTGGGAGCTAAAAATAAGCGAAATGCAGGGGCTAACCGGGTGCCTAAATATATCCCTTCTTTAATTAGCACCAGGCGACTGCCTCGCAGTCACGTCCGTCTGCCCGCTAATCCCACTAAGCTGCGCCCACGTCAGAGGGCTCCCCCGAACAGCCTCCCCGGAGCTCCGGCCACGGGAGCATCCTCGCCGCCCCCCAATTTATTTGCACTGCCCCTAATTGGGGCCTTGGCGTGACACGGGCTGCCAGGGATGGCCCGGCGTGGGTGGGAGGGCTGCGTGAGTGACGTGCAGGTTAAATCGGCGCGGAGGGGATCAGCGGTGAGGAGGGGAGCGTCGGACCTCTTTGAGGTGTGCAAAATGGGAAGACAGGGTGCTGCGGGCCGGGCACGGTGATGCCCTGGGACAGGAGCACCTGCAAGCTGCTACATTTTCCTGTGCAGCTTGTCCCTCTTCCCCTTTCCCTCTCTGGTCTGAAATACCTGTGGTTTCCTTGGGCTGGGGCTGGCTGGGAACCTCTCCGGCACTGGGGTGCCCTCCCACGCTGCTGTCCGGGGAGCTCCTGTGTGCGGGGCTGTCATTCAGCTCAACGGGGTCGGGCTGGGAGACCATCCTGCTCCCTCAGATCTCACCCAGGAGCATCCCTGGTTCTCCCTGGTGCTCTCCTGGGGCAGTGGGTCAGACAATATTTAACACATCGCAGCATCACTGGGCTCTGCAGTTCTTCAGTAGGGCAATTTGGTGAAAGCCTGCTGGTTTTAGCATCATCTTGCATTTCTAATACATACATACATATATATATATACATATATAAAATTCTGGTTTGCCCCTTTGCAAGAACACTGGGTGCCAGCAGGGAGGGATCCAGGGGAGAATGTCTAAACCCATGGGCCTTGTGGCTGCAAACTCCTCTCTGATCAGCAGCCATTTACTAAAAGGCCAGATTCAGAGTGTATGACCAAGCCAGCCCCGCTAGTGCCAGTGAGGACACAGCTCTCACCAGGCTGGGAAGAAGTCTGGGCTTTGCCCTGGCAATCCCTGCTGATCCTGGAGGAGAAGGTCTCTGGGAAAGGTGCTGCCCTCCCAGGTCACTGGCAGCAGGAGGTTGCATTCCTCGTTAAACCAGCCCGGCTTGCTGCCTTTAATCTCCCAGACTGAGCCCAGTTCCCTGGGACCGAGGAAGGAGCTAACCCCCTAAACTGACTCTTTTCTGCAGCATCTGTCTCCCTGCTGGGCTCCCTGCTCGTTGCCTCTCTGGGGCCAGATCCTGACACCTCAGGCACAACCCAAGGGATGTGCACATCATCTCCTGCTCCCTGCCTCAGTTTCCCCTTAGCAGTGCAGTCCTGGTGGGGTGCCGTGCCCTCAACCGCCTTGCTGTGCTGGACTGGTTGGGAAGGGAGCCATGCTGAGCTGGGGTGGGGGGCAGAGCCCCACAGCTGCTGCAGATGTTTGCCAGGGCTCTTGGTGGGACATGTCCCACCCTGGAGCATCCTCCTGGGGTTTGCAACCCAGTCGCCCGTGGCGGTGCTGGGCTGAGACCAGACAGCACAGGGGTGGCTGTGCTGCTCTGTAGGAGCCACTTTGTCAAGCAGAATGTTTTCCAGCCAGATTATAAAATTTCATGTAGTCTTTTCCCCAACTTGCCTCCCTGGGAAAACCCTGAGTGGTGAGAAATTGGGGTGGTTGGATTTTCCTGGTCAGGAGGGAGAAACATCAAAATGATCCCAGGGATGCTGCCGGCATTGAATCCCCAACCCTTCCCAGGAGCCGTGGGGCCATGGTTGCTGTCATGGGAAGGAAATCTTTGCTTTGGGATGTAAACCTTTAAATGTAAGGAAATGGTGGTGGAGCAGTGCCATGGAGCAGCCAAGCCCCTGCCCTGCCCACACTGTGATGCCGGATCTGGCTCGGGGTGGCGGGGGCATGGGCAGCCCACCCAGCTGTTTTGCAGCTGGATAGAGGCCCTACTTTTCCTCTTCCCCAGGAAAATTGCCGGCTGCCAGAATCAGGCCAGCACTGCCTGTACAGCCAGCGGCTCAAGGCTTTCTGCTTTTATGAAAATCCCCATCTCGCACCGAGGAAAACCCCTCCTGTTCGTGAGACGCACACGTTTAAGCCCTGCTCTTCTGTCCCTGCGCTGGAGAGGCCGGCGGTGGCGATGGGACAGGAGTGACATTCCATTGATTGGGAGACCAAGTGTGAATTTTTGGGGGTCTTTGGGGTTTGGCAGCTTGAGCTGGTGTGAGATTGCAGTTGGAGCTGGGCTGGCTCTGCTTTTACTGACTGCCTGCCAGGGCCATGGTTGGGGGGGGGGGTGGTGGTGGGGGTGGTGGGGGAAGGACATGCACACGCATGTGCAGGCATACCTCAAATTCAGGGCAATCTGCCCCATCTGCCCCAATTCCTGCTCCACCAGAACTGCCTCAGACCTCCGGCGATGCTCCGGCCAGGCGGTGAAACTGCAGGGGTGGCTTGCCCTGACAGGGGTCTCAGTTTTTGGGCAGATGCTGCACCCTGGGTACAGGTGGATGATGCTTCTTGGGGTCTGTTGCTGGATGGGGAATCTGCTGCCCAGGGAGAGAGGGATGAGCCTCAAATATTGTTGAGGCTCATGGGTCGAAAGAGGGGATGGCTGCACGGATGTGCCTGAGGATGCTCAGCCCTCGGCATGGCTGGGACCCACGGCATCAACCAGCTCAAGGGTGAGCGGTGTATTTCCACCCGGGGAATACCCACCCCTCCTCCCGGCGAGCTGGCAAGGAGCATCCTCTGCATCCCACACGTCGGAGGCACCGACCCGTCACTTGTCAGGGGGAAAAAGCACCATTTCCCCCAGCGTGGGGCTGGCCGGGGCTGCTGCCGTTTGGGGCTCCCTCGTCCCACTCTCACTGTGGCGGTGGTGGGGCAGCGTGGCATAGTGGGGGGGCTCTGGCTGGACACGGGTGCTGAGAAGGGGAGGGGGAGGCCCTTCTGCACCCGCAAGGTGCTCCCCTGGCAAGCAAAGCGCTGCCAGCGGCGGGCAGGGCCGGGGTTTGGCCGGCATCCCCGCGCACAGCTGGCGATGGATTCCAGATGGCCCACGGGTGCACGGGCCTCACCGCAGCGTTTTTTCAACAGCTGGGCTGCAAGAGGGTCCTGGCCAAAGGCAACATCCATCAGAAGGTGGCTGGTGGGGCCGGGAGGAGGAGGAGGAGGAGGAGGAAGAAGAGGAGGGATGGTTGTTTTATTCCCTTGGCTGCCAGCTCACAGGGCAGCGGTGGCCTCGCAGGGCTGACTCCGTTTCTCCATGTCTCCTCCCAGCCCTGTGCCGGAGGCTGGCGGCAGTGAAGGCAAATTTCCTGCTGCCTAAAAATATTTGGGATGTGGGCAGCGGGCAGGGGAGGCTTGGCCTGCCTGCCCTGCCCGGGGTGTCACGTGCACCCCACGGCGTGTGGGTGAACGGGCTCGTGGGGACCATCCCCTGTGCTGCAGGAGGGGAGAGCCCGGGGCTGGGCACGGATTCAGCTGGGGGGGGGGGGGGGGGGGCCTGTCCCCTCCCTCCACGTTTGGGGTGGGGGAGTGGATTTTAGACAGATGACAGAAAAATAGGTTGGGAATCCAGCAGGTTTGGGGGCTGGTTGGGAGGAAGATGCTCGTCCTCATTGTCTGGGGGGGGGGGTCTGAAGGGCTGCCTGAGCATGCCAGCTCCCAGGTCCTCTGGAAGGGGCATGGTTTGGGAGGAGGGTGCACAGCCGTGGAGCTGTTTGAGTTTCCCACACTGAGGGAGGCTTGTTTTTATCAGCCGGGTTCAGAAAGCAACCTCTGAGCTGAAAACGATGGTGATGGACACCTGTGCCTGCAGTGAGCCCCAGGGCGGGGAGGAATTTCTCTCCCTTGGAAGGACCTTTGGGGGTGAAGGAAGAGTGCCGTGTCCTCAGAAGGGCTGTGGGAGCTGCGCCCTGGGGTGCTGCACCCGAAATCCCTGGCAGAAAGGGCAGCTGAAGCCTCGCTCTGCAAGGAAGAGCCACGGTGGGTGAAAGGGCCACATAGCACCTGCGCCTTGCTCCCAGCAAGAGGTATCCTTCCCGGAGCAGCGAGAAATTTCTCCTAGAAATTATAACCACTCCCAAGAATTACGCCTTGAAGTAGGAAGAAAAAAATAAGAGCAACACGAAGAAGGAAAGCAAAAACCCCAACAACCCGCCCCGTGCCTGGCATCAAAGCTAGGTGCCATTTGGAAGCCCTTAGACAGAAATATTCCTCGGTTCCTTTGGCCAAGCCACTGCCGTGAAAGGCTGCTTTGTTCCCGGGGGCCTCGGCCTCACGTTTGCCCCTGTGGACTTCGCTCCCGCCGGCAGCTGGCGTGGCTGCGTGCCGCCGTGCCGGCTCTGCGGGGGCAGGTGCCGGGGGCCAGCGGGGACCGGCCCAGCCCGGGCTCGGCGGCAGCGCTTTGATGGGTGCAGAGGTGCAGAAGGAGGAACCGCTGCTGCTGCTCCTCTCCCTGCCCACCCGCCTCTGAGGACAGGTATGAAATACCCAGAGCTATTTATTCCATGAGTGATGTGCGTCCAAGTGCCCTTATATTCCTGCTCACCCCCCTCTTCCGCCCCGATTCCTGTCTACGCATCATGTCTTCCCAAACTTTAGGCCAAAGTTACACTTGCTTTTTTTTTTTTTTTTTTTTTTTTTTTTTGGCTATTTTTGTTGTCCTCACCTATTTCATAAGCTGCACTACCCAATGAAACTGGAATTTCCCTTCCTTTCCCTGCTATGGGAACTCATCAGCTCCGCAGGGTTGGGAATAGCCAGGTTTGGCCAAAGTTCCCCTTGCCAGAAGTAAGGAGAATCTGGGTCTCATATTCTCCAGGTCCCAAATCTCTTTGGTCCCAAATCCTCACAGCCCACATCCCTCTGGATCCGCATCCCTAATGTCCTGCATCCCCCTGGACCCACATCCTCAAGATCCCATATCCCCAGGTCTCACATCCCTCTGGAGTCAAATCCCCAGGTCCCCTCCCTTGCCTAGGACAAGTGGGACGCTGAGCCCAAGTCCCTTTAACTCAGAAGTATCTCACATCAGGCCAGTTTAAGCCCTCTTCAGGTCTTGGTCATGGGCACACTGACTGGTTTTGGTGGATCTACCGTGGGGTGGGAAGGGTGGCTCTGGCCAAAGCCCAGCCCGGAAAGCTCGGCCGGGCCCCGGCTCAGCCCGGCGGTGCGGTGGGGAAAGCTGCCCAGAACAGGCTGGCCCTGTGCAAAAATGGGAACCTGTGTTGCTGATGAAAAGTGCTTTCTTTGGGTAGGATGTTTGTGTTTCCTTTGGCAGAGCGGCCGCGGGAGCGTGCACAGCACCTGCCCGGGGCGGGTGGGCTGGCTCTGCATCCAGCCCCTTCCCTTGAAAGTGGGAGGAAAGGGAAAAGGTTTGGGAACCACTCCAGCGCCGGTTCTGCTTGAAGCAGGCTTGTGGCTAGCGAGTACCTCGCCTAGGCAGAGACCCACGACAGCAGCCTGAAAAGCTGGGATTTCTCCCGGGAGCCCAGGCAGCAGCCTGAAAAGCCAGGATCTCTCCCCAGAGCCCATGCAGGAGCCCCGGGAGAGGTTTATCTGCTGCCCTTGCAGTCCTGGCCCCTGCCCTCCTGGCGTCCTGGTCTGCCCAGGACGCTCCATCCCAAGACCTCTGCTCGCTCCCTGGAGCTCTGTGACAGTTAATGCTCCTTTTCCTGCTCCTTATCCCTCTTCTGGGAACCGGCCCCTGGATTGCTCCGGTTTGCAGCAGCGAGGCTGAGCCAGCTGGGCCTGAGGAGCTGGAGGCTGCCTGTGCTCCTCCTCCAGCTCCGAGGAAGAGGTCAAGGCCAGGCAGTCGTGGCCGAGATGTTTCCTAGGAGCCACCACTGCCACCAAGGATGGGTTTGGGGGCAGGAGGGGCAGGCAGCAGCCTGGGCTGGCCCTCCACACCTTTCCTTCCCTGCTCCTCCATGTCCTCTGCCCCAGGGAGTACGAAGCTGCCATGCAGAGGGAGCCCTGGCAGCTTGTCCCTCTACCTGTCACTTCTCCACAAAAGCCAGTTCAATTTACCCAGGGAGAAAGTGATGCCATCAGAAAGTGCAGATTTGGTGAAAATTCAGGGAGAAAATAGTAGCCAGTGAAGTGGTTTATCTCTGTCAGGGTGAAATCTCCATCTTTCAAACCTCCCTGGGCGTTTGGATTGTATCAGTAGAGAAAGGCTAACCCTGGTGTGGGACTAGGCCAGCTGAACCTAAATTGTTATGTTGTTTTTTTTTTTTTTTTTCCCCTTAAAAGTATTGTCCAGAGTAAAATTTTGTATTTTAACATTTTTGTTCTGATTTGGTTGAAACCTGGTGTGTGAGAGGACGAGATTTCCTATGAAATGGGGATTCTGGGTCTGTGTCCAACCCTAATTTGCCAGTTCACTTAAAAGCTGCTGGCCCCTGCTCCAAGCTTGGACTCAATGCTCCGGGGAGGGAAGTGCTACATCTCACAGGGAGGAATTATGGCTCATGGCCAGGGCGAACATTCCTCCATCCTCCTCGTTCCTTCCCCAGGGCTCAGCCAGGTTGTGCATCCCTGGGGGGGGTCCCACTCCCAGGGGGTGAGGGCTGCTCCCTCCTTCGTGGGCAACTTTGCACTCACCCAGACCCCAGTCGTGGTGGGGACTGGGGTGAGAAGAACCTGCCCCGGCTGCATTTTCACACTCAGTCACTTCATTGACAGCAGACGAGCCTGAGGGGTCCCACACACCACCCAGGCATGTTGGAGTGGGATGGAGGGGACAGGCGACCACGTCCCTCGTGGTTTCCATAGGGAACCCTCCACCCTTCCCGGCAGCTCAAGGTGCCATGCAGCCCACGTTAACTGCCATGCCATTTATTTATTAATATGTCTGTGGTACTTTGAGCTACAGCTAGTGATTGTGTTGTTCCCGCCACCCAGCAACATGGTGTCTATTAAACTATTAGACTAAAATAAGTCTATTTTGAGAGCTGAAACTAAGGAGAAGCAGAGCAGCTTGGTTGCTGCAACAATCCCATGGGTTTCGAACCAAACCCTGATGCCTTACATTAAGGCATTTTGGCTGGGCAAGGACAGGCTTTTGGAGATGATTTTTTTTTTTTTTTCCCCTCCAGGTTTTTTCCCCATGGGCAAGATCTTCCCATGAATCTCCCACTGCAACCAGCTCCTGCCCTGGGGGAACAGAAATCCCATGAAAGCATCCCAGAGGCATCTGTCCATCCATCCCGCACCCCTGCCCAGGGGTGCCGGGCCACCGCCTGCCCCCGGGAGGGGTCCCGTGTGTGACTGGGGGGGGAACCCAGGGGACTTGCAGGAAGCTCCGCAGCAGATGGAAAAATCCCGAGGATCTGCCCTTTCTCTGAGAAGACATCTGAGCTGGGAGGTGTTTTTCTTTCCATCCAGTCAGCACAGCCGCTTGGAAATTTCCTACGCCGGGCTCCTGGCTGTAATGTTTTCATAACGAAATGAACCGTCTGGCAAAGCCCTGAAAAATGTTTCGCCAATTAGTGACTTACATCTTTCCTGTAATTCTACCTCATTAGCCTTTATTAAAAAGGAATAAATTAAATAATAATAAAAAAATAAGCCAGTCCGCAGGAACGACTTGCAGAGTCCTCCCACTTTCTCACTGAAGTTTCCCCTTCCCTCTCCTCCCGCTCGGGTGCCTGGGGCTGCCGATGTGCTGGACACCGGCCCGCAAAGCCCACGGCTCGCCGGCCACGTGGCTCCTGATGCCTCCGGGTGATGTTTCTGGGCTGGTCGTGTCCCTCCAGTGCACGCAGGACCGTGGGCAGCAGGGAGCACGCAGCAGGCAGAGGGGAACCCGACCTCAGGTGCTTTAGCACGGGGCATCTTCCTTGCTGGGTGTAAGGGTAGGTGCCCCAGCCAGCCCTCAGGGTCCATGTAGGTGCTCCCCGCTCCCCCTGCACCGTGACCAGGGGCTTTTCTGCCCTTTTTGGTGCTCCCCGCCTGCTGGCAGAGGGGTCTGAGGCTCAGGCGATGGAGGGAATGCTGACTCAGCAGCCAAAAAAGCTTACTCTGCAATGTGAGAAAATGCTGGCGCAGCAATTTTTTTTTTTTTTTTTTTTTTTTAAATGGTCAACTCAGCAGGTTGGAAAAACGTTGCTCAGCAGTCTGCAAAAACGTCGACTCATTGGGTTGCAAAAACACCAAGCCGTTTGCAACTCCTGCCAGCCAAGCCATACACAGGCCAGTTCTGCCCTGCCCTCATTTTCCAAGGACGCTGCTGCAGCATTGCACCTGACGCCCAAGTTTGAAGGGTGAAGCCCCCCAGGTTTGCTCCTGTCAGCCCTCAAGCTTGCCCAAGCCCTTTGGCCATCCTCAAGCTGCTCCATGGGCCTTGAGCTTCTCCCCAGCAGTTCCCAAAACCTCAAGTGGAAAATGCCTCTGGAAAGGTGGCTGCTGTGGTAACCACCCGATCTCCCAGGGCTGCAGCAGGGCTTCTGGTTGCCGCCCAGCACGGGGTTTTCTCCAGGCTGGATCAATCCCCAGACCATGGGTGCAGCTTTGCTTGGACCACGAGCCTGCCGGCACCCTCCTGCTACACCTGCAGTTGAAATGAAAGGGGATCAGCAACTCCACTCACAAGCTCACTGATTTTTACAGTTGCCCCAGCGCCAAAACCAAGTGGTGATTTCTAAAACTCCTGCAAAATTAAGGATTTAAGTGAATCGATCCAGCCAAGCTGGGTCTTTCAGAAGGCTGCTGCTTCGGTGCTGCAGCCCCTCCTCAGCACCAGGAGTGCCATCACCAAACATGGTTTTCCCCAACAGCAGAGGAAGAACTGAGACATGCAAGAAAAGTGCTGATGGCTCCTGCTCTCTCTAAAGATGCTGTAAGAGGAATGGAGGAAAGGCTCCATTAAGGAGCACATGTGTGCTATGTGTATTCCTCCTTCGTCCCAGCCCCGAGAGGGTTTTGGGGCCTGGTTGTTTCAGCTCCAGCCAGGAGTGAATTGGATCTCTGTGAGTCTTTTTAAAAAGTCTGTTAAAGATGATGCTCTTGGCCTCAGCCAGGAGACACAGACACAGCTAACACCACAACAGCCCGACCACGCTGCAGTTCTGAATTTATTAGAAACAGCTGTCAGTACATCCTTCTAAAACATTACATGTCAATGTGCTTTATTGCAATTTTTTTTTATTGCATTTTTTTGATCTAGAGCAAGTAGGCCCAGGATGCTTAGTGTCTGGGATTTAAAAGCCCAACCATCTAGTAAAAGAAAGTACAGCAAAATTGTAACACACCTGGTGACAAGTACAGTGTTGCATTACTGAGCTAGAAACTACAGGATGACTTGGCTGAAAACACTAACATACAATTGGTTTCCTTATGAAGCAGTTTGTTTCTTTTCTTTAAAAGTTAAACTACATGAATTCATTTTTTTTTCTTTAATTTTATTTTTTTTTCCCCCTCCCCCCACCCCCCAACTACACCATAAACGACAGAACAGGTTTTACACAAATAACAAACAAGAGTACCAAAGTTACATGCTGGAATTTATCCGGAAAACAAAATAAATTCAATAACTTCTGGAGAACCAGGTTCTTAACAGATGCAGTTTCCCTTAAAGAAAATAGAAGTCAAAGAAAAGCAGAAACATTAATGCAAAGGTTGTACAAAGGAGTGTGCTGTTATTTCAGCCCTCAATACAAGATCAAACACCCACTCATGCTTTACATTGAACCACACCTTATACAAAGAGTCCACTCACTAAGGGACACGTACCAACACCACCCATTGCACATCAGCTCTGGACTGGGGGTCTACTGAAACGTGCAAACGCTCACTGCATCTCGCAGGAGAGCAAGAGGGTTTCTTCTGATAAACCTTTGCTTGGAACAAAGTTAAATGCTTTGTTCCAGAGTAAATAACACTCCAATTCGGTTCACAAATAAAGTAGTAACCCCCCATGGAAATCCAGAGTTCAGCATTTCAGAAGCACATATGCAAGATGAACACAATAAACTCCTTTTCATTTGACAAAAACAAACCCAATTCTGCCTGAACACATGGCAGAATGTGCTAACAGTGAATTTTGTTTTAAGGGGCAGTGCCACTTACAGCTAATGCATATAAATGTGTACGTGAATATATTTTACATATATCTATATACATACAGTACATATACACACACACGCGCACACACACACAGATGATGCAGACCATTACAATCCTGTGGTGCAATAAACAGCCAGATATACAAAATTAACAGGTTTTGTCGAACATATCTTTGCTGGATGTATAAGTCACTCACGAAAACAAAACAGACCAAAACCCCAACCAGCCAACTGAACACGAACCCCCACCGCACCCGATGGAGACCCAGGGGCAGCTCGCAGCTGGCCCCAGCATCCTACAACTCCCCTGAAGCAATGAGACTGATGTTGGGGGAGTGATATTCACCCTTGGAGACTTTTTTTGTCTTTGGATGCAATAATTTTTCCAAACGATCCCGAGTCCCTTGCTACAAGCACTTAGAAAGCGCATGGGTACGGCGCTGCTGAATACAGGGGGAAATATCCCCCCTCTTGTCTGCCAACGCCAACTCACAGAAGCAACCCCAAGGGAAGGTGGTGGAGGTGGGCATCAAATTAAAGCTGCTTTCTCTAATACAGGTTGATCAATGAGGCATTTTTTCTATCAATAAGGGCCCATTCTCACTTTTTTTTTTTTTTGCCTCTGAAGCTCATATTACGTTTTTTAAATGCAAATTTTAGAACAAATGGTGAGTCTAGTCATAGAATACAGCAAGTCTATACCAATAGCAATAAAAAAAAAAAAAGGCAAATTCCGTATTAATTGTATGGAGCCAGCCCCAAAGACCAGCACTTAAGCACTGTCATCATCTAAACAGTTAACAAGCTAAAGCTCCCTATCTGCTCCTGTGAACAAACAGGAAGGAGTTGAAAAGATTTCAAGAGAGATTTTTTTTTTTTTCCCCTTCCCATTCAGTGGAAAGTATTTCTGCCCACAGAATGCAAGATTCACAAAAATGTTGGACAAACTTCATCTAACCTCATCCAAAGCTACTCCTCACGCAGTACTTAACTAGCTGGGCTGCTTCATGAACAGGCCCGCGTTTATTTGGGCTAGTAACTCGGTTCCCTTCTGGCTGCACGGGTTGTGCCAAGGGAAATGAAGGGATCAGCAATGCAAATTCCCTTCCAGTACAGAAAGGGGAGCAAGTCCTTAAGGACTTTTATTAACTTCCTGACTATCTCCTTGCACATACATTTAAGGAGAGTACAACTGATTATTCCAAAGGGAAGGGTCTGCTCTGGCATCTCCTCTTTCTTTTGTGGTTCAAGGCAGAGGTCCTACTTCATGGTCTGTCTGCTGCTTCATTGAACTACAACCCGAGGGATGCTTTAGGATGCTGACCCTTCCTCTTCATTAAAGCTATTCGCTTTGAATGCTGAATTTGAGCAAGCCTGACCCCCCTCCCCTCACATCATCTTTGTTCTTCGGGAATGTTATTTTGATTTTGCTGTTCCAAAAGCAGAGGTTGCAAATCAACATAAAGAAACTACACCTAAGAAAATCTGATTTTAAACATGATCTAAACAAAACAACCCCCAACACATCGTCGTGCTTTGTAAAACTGCATTTTGAACCTGTCTCTTACCCCTCCTGATCCATAAGCAGTACCTGTTTCATGTCTGCACAATGCAGCAAGCATACAAGACTCACTAACATTTCAGATTTTTATTCCCTGTTAGTGTAACACAAATAAAAAATAAACAGACATTCAAAAACAGAAGTAAGATTGTTCAAGTACCAAATAAGGGGCTTTTCCAAACTTAAGATGTGACACTCCTATAGCAATTCTGCTGTTTTAAACAGCCACAGCATTCAGTTACAGACACGGTGTCACCCAAGCCTGCAGAGAGCCCAGGATTTGGGGCAACCCAGGCCCTCCTCCTTCCCCTGTCCTCCCCAGGACAGAACTAAGTGTCAACATTCATTTCCACAGTCCCCATTACAGTTGCCTGGCTTTGTGAAGGACAAACTTTGATTTTTTTTGCCCCACTGTGACTTGAATTCAGATATGATTAAATACAAGCTCTTTTCCTGGGAATGGCTTTCGGTTGTGGAAGTCTTGCTTACACTAGTGTCAGCGAGAAAAGAATCAGGCCCATCACATTAAATGGAAAACTTCTTGGCCATCTGCCACATCAAGAGAGATGAGTGTGGAAAGAGCATTTTATTTTTGGCGTAAGACAGAGGGCTGTACTGGACATAACTCTAGATTGCAACTACCAACAATGCAAAGCAGCAAACCAATCCACTGCTGATGAGAATTAAAAAAAACAAAAACCCAAATAAAACCCCCAAATCTAGAGCACTCCAGTATCAAAAGGTAGCTGATCACATATTACTGCTTCACATACTAGTGAAGTGCCTGTCAGGACATCCCTCTGTTTCTAAGTTGCTTCTTCCCATTCTAAGATTACTTGCAATCAAAAAAGAAATTAGTGGGAAAATATTCATAACTTACTAACTTCAGAAACATGGCACTCGTGGCTGACGCAATGGGGCCAATGGCAACTGTGGAATTAGACCTGATTTCCATCCATACGAATACAAAATACTGAATCACCCCTGATCCCTGCAAATATACTTCAAAACAGATTAGAAGAAACTGTGCATATTTGAGTTCAACATCCTCCCCACCCCCATTTAACACTGTGCAAAAGTTATTTATTTAACTCTACATATATATTTAATACAATATGGGTCAACGAGATCATTACTTCTCTAACTGCAGTCCGATAACAAACGGCTGCTACAACAGTGAGACTATTTCCCCCTTTCCTCTCAACGTTTTGACTCTTAAAACCAAAGCCTTCTCACATCTTACTGTTTTAAAAGAACTTGAATTCCTTTGTTTTGCCTTTATGTTCACATTTCCTGTATTTGTTTTAGGCTTAACAGCTGCTTTTCATACTAGGCTGTAATCCTGCACTTCACAGCCCATTTCTGATTTCTCAGTCATGCAGGGTTAGAACAGCTCCTGAAAGCTGGGGGTTTTCTCACAGGTCTAACGCTACTGATTGAACAGAATTAGGCTGAGCACAATGAGCGCAGCAGGACCAAGCCCTTGCCCCATGGATCACACCAGCTACACTTGTCAGTCTGTTTCATACCCATTTTCCAATTGCCCTATATGTGCAAAATGTATGCAAAAGGAATTTGTGCAGTGGCACATGAGAGTCAAAAGGGAGCAATTGTAGCAGCTGGGACTTCAGGTGCCTAAACCAAACACAGAGAGATACAGCGGCAAAACGCAACCTCAGCGAGGCTGCTGAGGGTAATGGAGCCAAATACAAGGAATGTGGGCTTAGTCTGCCCATGGCCCTGATCAGAAGATTTGGGGAAAACAGAATTTCAAAGAATGCTTCAAGATGGCTTATTGGCTCCAAGTGCATCATTCACAGCAAATACATCACCTGCGATTAGCAAAGAGATCTCGGAGAGCGAGGGGCCAGAATCCCAACTCACTCATACCACTATAAAGCCAAGCTACCTTCACAGACGCCAGTGGAATTACACTGTATTTACCTTGGCAGAGCCAGGGCTGGAGCCTGGACCAAGACCTCACAGATCAGTCAGATTCCACTACAGGGAAACTTCAGACAGTCCCACTTTGCTGTCCCCTCACTGTCAGTACCGCAAGGGTGTGCCAGGATTTATGAGCCTGAAAGTAGACCCGCGCTTGCTTAAAACAAAACCGAGCCTTACCTAAAAAAAGGGCAGACATGAAACACCTCACTCAGGTTGCCTCTGTCACAAAAAAAGATCAGAAATACGTGCCCCATCAGCCTCAAATGGTAACAGTGCTAAGAGGAGGGCCCAGCAAGATTGCAATGGCAGAGAAAACAGACACTCCTCTTGCACAGGTTTTTCCACAGGCACAAGGCACCTGGCTATCATTTGTGCCTTTGAACTTATTTCCTTCATCAGGCATTTGGAGTCAGCCCAGCACCAACAGAATGCTAGATGCACAAGAGGTGTGAGTGACAGCTTTACAGCTACCAGATTTGAACTGCAAATTACCCAAGAGGTAGGGCAAGTTTATTTAAAAAGAAGAATTTCCATGTCCATATACCACTGAGGAATCCATTCCAGCTTTTCACTAAGAGCAAAGGCTATGTCTCATTTTTCCTTTTCTTGGGGAAGCGGGAGAGAAGGGACATGTGAGCAGATGTGGGTCACTGACATAGCAGCTTGAATGAATTTTATTCTCCTCTCACCCAGTTTTGGCTAAATTCTGTAGTGTTTCATTTAATTAGGAAAGTGGCATCTACAGACTTCTTTGCCTGAAGATTGCACTCTGGCTGATTAGGAAGTGCCGAGGATGCATCAGGGTCATTAGTGCAAAACAAAACATCTCACAGGCATGCCAGGCAACCAGACTACCCTTCCTGCAATGGCTGTCAGTGCTCCAGTCTCGACATTTCCCTGCTTGCAAATTTGTGACATTCAGTGAAATAATACTTCTAGTGTAAACATTATACATCAACAAGCCTGGCACTACCGCCCAGGCACAGGAAAAAAAACCCAACACCATTTGAACAGGAAATAAGCTCCAGGGTCAGAAGCAGGTCTAGAGCATTCTCAGACCTGCATGACTGTCTGCTTCCTGTCCTGGACAATGGGTGCACTGCAAGGGAACTGCTTCCAGTAATAGGAACAAAAGTAACTTTCAAGGTTGCACACTGAACAATTACTTTGCCAGTTGTGCTTTGATGCCAAGTGGTTCAGTTTGCCAATTTTAGCTCTTTTTCATTTTAGAAGCTTAAGGAACGGAAATAAGCTGCTTTGTACACTTTCCGGGGAGGGGATTTATTGGATGATTGCTATACTTGATGAAGCCCAGGACTACTCACGCCAGTATCTGACAGCAGCCCTTGCCAAAGGATGGTACCAGACATCCAATAACTGAGGAGTACAGCTCTCTTCCCTTCCTGTGTTTTGCATCATGTCCAAAATAACTACAAGGGAATTTAGATTATACCAGTGTAAAATCTTGCTTGGCTGCAGTGCTGTGAGAGTTCAGAACCTAGCTTGCAAAGAATAAATCAGAGGAGATCTATAATTAGCATGCTCACTTCTATGCAACTGGAAATGAGTACACCTCATGAAGGAATTTGGTACAATAAGCCATCCAGAAGCATTCAATTGCACCTACCTCTTCTATACCAAAATCAATTGTTACAAGAGTCTGTCATTGTTCAGCAAGAGAACTGCAACAGATAAGTGCAAGCTTCGTTCTGGTTTACATTCTGAAGCACAGTATCACTAAAAACTGAAAACAGAATCCCAAGCTGAGGAATGGGAAGAAGGGGGGGGTGAAAAAGGAGAGTGAGCAATTACATCAGATCAGACAAATTTAGTGTTTTGAAGCCACACAATGTTTAGCTTTTCCTTTTATTTGTTTCAAGTTTTGGTGTAGAATATATGTGCGGGTGCTAATGCAACCTTCCCCATAAGTGCTCAATCTAGCAACAAACAAAGTTTTGGTATGTTCAATTTGGTTATATTTCCTTTAAGTGAAGACCTGCAGTGCCTTTGAAACCAAAACTTTGTTACTGTTGGCAAAAAAATAAAACAGCTTTTCTTTACAAGCATTTTCCCATTTAAATAAAAACCTGAAGCTTTCCCATAATTCCTTTGGTCTTCTCTCACCAAATTCCATGCTACCTCAAGACAAGCCCTCTTTTGGAAGTTCAGCTGAATCCCAGTGAAGCTGCTAAAATTATCAGAGAAGAATTGCTGTGATAGAGTTCCCCCCCTAGTTTTTTGGGAGTTTAAGACTGAAAGACATTACTGATGCCTCAAACTGAGGCTTCAAATTGTCTCTACAAGAACAAGAGAAAACAAAATCCAATTAGAAGTTCCACTGAAGGTGCCTGGCAAAAAATTATCTCCATAAAATGTTTTGCTTCCAGTATTTTTGTATGCATTGTGTCAAGTTTATTCCCCTCATAAGGAAACGAAAGTATCAGTGTAAAAGCACAGCTGAGCTTTTAAGGTAGCACCAGGACACCTACACCCAAGTTGTCGTCTTGTTGCTGCTAGGCCTCTTTTTGATTCACATTCACAGAATCACTTCTTGTGCAAAACAAGCAGTCTAAGGAGAAAGAATGCCCTCCAAGTTCTAATAAAAATTGTAGAAAAGAATCCAAGATAGCCAACACTTTCCTCCTCCCCAAAATTTATCTGCAGAGGGAGGCGGGCATCTGTGCGTAGACAGGATAGGCAAGCCTGACATTTAGGGAATCATTGTGTTGGACAAGGGATGTCTGCTGGTAATGAAGAACCAAATCCTTAAGTGTGTTGTACAGGTTATATGGTTCTGCAAACCCGTAACCTCTTGGAGTGCTGTAGATCACACAGTGTTTCACTTCTCCATCAGCTCTGCAAGGAAAGGAAACAGGAGAGCTTAACATCAAAGGACAAACCCAAAGTGACAGTCTGTTAACAATCAACTAATGCAGCAACCCGGCCAGTCACTGAATTACATAATGGAGGACCCAGTAGATGCAAGTAGAGGAGATTAATACAGTCTATGAAGAAACAGTGCTTCGGGGCATGTGATTAAACACTCTTGCATAATAATCCACATAAGAGGCCTCCTCTATCCCAGCACTACAATTCCCTACCGCATTGTTCTCCAAATGTTTCTTGGAAAAAAAGTCAAGAGCTTAACCAAAAAGATAAGCACCTGAAGTCAGCAACAACTTTGTGCTCAACTTATCTGGAAACCTTTCCACTAAGAAAAGCAGCCAAAACCCACAAATTCTTAGGACCTAGAGAGTATTTTATGAAATACAGCACTAACCTTCAGTGCACATTTTTTAGTGTTAAGCATGGCATGGGTTCAAGCTAGTTCATTATCTGAAGTCATAGCAACCGAGTCCCTAACTTGGCAAAGCAGTTACTGCACCACAGTATTTCCAAAGCTGCTAGAAAAAACTTATCTGCCAGAAAGATCGAGTATTATGTAATCCCTATACTGGAGCCTATTACAATCCAAGTCACATGTAGAAACAGGTTATGTTATGTCATCCCTTTGCTAGCTTGTAGTATGATACCAACCCAGCGAAAGTATCTGATGAACCCATCACTTCAGTGACTGTAACAAACAGTGTCTTGAACATAGCAGATACTAGAATCTTCAGTTACCTTGAGGTGATATACCTTCACATATTCATTTCTCAGACTTGCTTTCAGAAGCAATTAACCTCACGTGAAATAAATCAGTGAAAGCTATTTTGCACTCCAGAACAGGCTTGAAGGGTTTTTAGATAATGGAATCGGAGTATTTCTGACCTCCATTACACCAGCATAAAATTAAGTGAAACACAAGAAATCAATGCAAGGCTGTGTGAATGTCAAAAACTACTGCTCACAAATAATGTCTCCTCTGAAGCATCACCGTTATCTTAAACATACAAGAGAAAGCATCTAGAGTCAGCCATGTCTGAAAACGAGAAGAGAAGATGTTACAGCTTTACAGCCCTGTTCTTCCCATGTGTCCCTTGGCAGGGAAGAATATGGGATAATTTGGCCTTAATTTACTTATGATTATAGAGCTTCAAGTTGGGATACCTCAGAATTTTGTATTAGCTCCTATGGTGACTGAGGAAACTGCTAGGACTATAGTTATTGCACATTCAAAGCACATTTTTGCAAATAAACTTTTACCATGCTAGTCTTCCTGCAAACATGCAACACATCCCAATGGGTAGGCCTTGGCTAGGCCTGGTTTCTGTTCTCCAAAATAAAGAGCTGTGGTAGGGATTCATGAATTGAGTAGATAGAACAAAAAAGGAAAATAGACTTACACCACAGAACAAGCATAACATCCTTTCTTGCTACTCTCGCGAATTAAAAATGCTCCATCAGGTTTCCCACAGAGCAAGTCTTCTGCTTGGATACGGTTGAGATCACCAACAAACCAAGTTTTCTCATCATGATGTGGCAGGTTTTCATCTTCTTCATTCACAAAGTACGTGCTGAAAAAGATAAATTTGTTAACTTAACCAGTGGTCAGTAAGGGAGTTAATAAGCAGAGTGATTTATTTTTGTAGAAATCATTTGAAGAAATACCACAACACACCCAAGTTTGGAGGTCAGACTCCTAACGGACATATATTAAAGGCTTCAACTTAGAACTTAATTGTTCCAACTGTGTTTAATCCTAAATAATTCAGCAGAGTTGCTGCCTTACATGACAAAGTTCCCCTAGAGAATTTCTCCCTTCAGTCCTTCACCGAGAAACTTGGTGTTTTGTACTACCAACCCCCACAAAAGAAAACATTTACTAATGGAACACTTCTCAGTAAGATCATATGTATAGTGACACTTACTCATCAATATTGTCATTTTTGATCCCCAGCCAGTCATTTATCCGTTTCTGTCTCACCCCTTTGTGATTGAGCCATCTGCCAGAAGAAGAGAGCATTAATATGTTACTTCAGAGTACATGTACGGATTTTTTGAGCAAACTGAAGTTCAGACACGAGATCCCACAAAGAAACAGTCTGGAGTTTAGTTTGTTCTCCAGTAGCAAAAGCCATAGAAAGACCGTAGATTCCATATGCGTGCTTCCTTGCATCATCATCTGAGATGTCTCCTTTACTGGACAGAGCAAAAAGGAGCCATGAAGCTACCTCTTAAATGAAAAAGAGGGTTGAGCTGAGGAAGAGGTACTGCCTTTGCACAGTGCAGTCCAGAATGCAAGCAGAAAACAAATTTTGACAGCTGCCTGTTTCTCTTGGAAAAACAAAATGGATATTGCCACTGGATTCTTCTAACCTCCTAATATCACCTTCTGAGACAGCGTGCTTCCCTCTGTCTTCTGCCAGAATACTAGTGCACTGAGTCCAGCCCAAGGACATTAGGAGGTAGATAACAAGGGTGTCAATGAAAACAAGGGTGGGTACGAGCAGCATCTGCCACACTTTGCACAAAAAGTACTAACCTCTGTTGTATTAGCAGACACAGGTCTTGTTTATAACTTATCTCAAATGTTTTATTTACAGGAGTTCCAGAATGTGCACCTAGTTGTGGTAGGCTTTTTAAGTAAAGAAGTCATGAAGAGGCCAACCAATTATTCACATATCCCATGCCAGAATGCAGTACCTTAGCACTCACAGAACTTTGGTTATGAAAAGAAAATTAAATTCCCATTATCCTGATGGAAACAGTCATTAATCAGGTTAATCACAGGCACTATTCTTAGGTACAGGTCAGGCTTACTTACACAAGATACTGATCTCTGATTTTGCGGAGCTGAATTAGGTCAGGCTTGATACTATTCATTTTCTTATCAGTCTCCCTGTTGTCCAGAGCTTGTTTCTTCAAATCTTGTTCCAGGCGCATTTTACTATCATGGATCTCACCCAGACGTGATTTTAATTTTTCATAGTTCATCATTATCCTGCAAACAAGAGTAATATTTGAGAGGTCAGGTCAAACCAGTCTAGAAGGACTGAACCTTACTGGTAGCACTTATATAAGAATATCACAAGAACCACTGTATCAGCAGCTCCTCCCTTCGACTGCCTCATCTTAACATGACAATTACTGTCAGAGTGCCAGAAAAGACCTCTTGCCAGAAGGCCTAGCACCCTTTTCCATAGTTTGAACCTTCAGTTTACCTTAATGTATTTCCTTCTGGCAGAGATGCAGGAACAAATTATCTCTAGGAGGGTTAGCTAGAACAAATTTCTCCTTCACTGTCAGATTCACTTTTTGGTATCTCAATTATGCAATCCTACCATAGGCATCAGTACTAGAAAGATTTCAAATGCAGACTTCAATTACCGATCAAGAACTACCAGGAAGTAATGCTGCCTGTCTCTTCATTCAAGATTAGTTTGCAGGTTTAGTACAATTGAGGAAAATTATCTATTTCCCCCGTTAATAGATCTTTAGTGAGAATGAAGCACTACAATCACATAAGATTGTTACAGGTAACTTTTCAGTCTAAAAATGTCCTTAAGGTTACCCTACTGTGATTCATAAAGCACTGTGTCAAGTTCAGCATTATACCTGGCATTTCTTCAAAGGTCCAGATACAGCTTTTTCTGCTAGTATCTTCACAGAAGGGCAATTTCAAATGAGGCCCTTACTGAATTTCTGTTAGATGGCCACTACCAACTACCAAGTAGTGGCATTGAAATACTGATCTTTTTTTGAAAGTGACTAAAACTGACTATGCACTATGAGATTTACCAGATCTATGTACATTTCACAGTTTACAAGTAACGATTTTTCTGAATTGTATTCTGAGCAAATCCAAATAGAAGTGGGGTAAACAAATGAAATCATTATTTCCTGATGCCTTCCTGGTCCTCATCACAATATCCTGATTTACTGAAGTTGAGAGAGGATAATCCAGAGATCTCCCACCTCTTCTGTCTACAAGGCAACTCCTCAACAGAAGAGGGCTTTACTGAAAGTTCAGACACCTTGGGGGAAGGTCTTAGAAAATACTGAGTTTACAAAGTGTTTTATATGATGCAATATTATATAAAAGAAATTCATGGGAGTGTCAATGTGGACACCAGTTCTTCCTTGTAAGCAAACACAACTTGAGAGCCTACCTTTCAATTTCTTTGTCATTGCCCTCCCTGCGAAATCGCTCAATGTATTCTTTGCTGTATCGCTCTTGTGAGTGGCACTGTTCCTCAAATATCTTAATAGTTTCATTAAATGCTTCAATTGCGGTCCTCTTCATCTGAATTTCCTATGTGAGGAAAGAGTCCTTCATCATTTGTTCATGATACAGATGACAATGCAAGACTCAATTATGTTCCCCAAATTGACTGAGAAGATGAACTTTTATCCCCTCACAAGTCAAAATCAGTTTTAAATTTAGTTAAATGTCTGAGTCAGAAGCACGGGGAAGACTTACTCCAAGTTTCCCTTCCTATCCCACATGATGCTCTCTATTAGGCTGCAAACCCCTCAAATACTTTAGTCGTATTTTCCATCTTAGTTTGCAGAAAGACTGCCAGCAAATCTCCTCCCCATATACGAACTATCTTATTTTACAAGAAGCAGTCCAAATACTGTATTCACACTTCCTTAATGCATAATATCTGGTAACCAATTTGAACATGACTTCATAAAAAACCTGGACAAACCCCTCTACAATTCTCACTGCAGCATACAGCAGCTGGAAATACTCAGCAGCCAAGGAAGAAGTGTGCAGTGCAAAGCTTGTAGGTGATGGCCTTCACCACCACTCTAACCTTATACTAAGAAGCTCAGCTCCTCTTCCTTCCTTGTCCCACACCATGCCTCTAGGGTGATCAGCAACAACAGTTACTGTTCCCAACAGTACTGTTTGAAAACAGCTTGCTCTATTCCACAATTTACTAAGTTTTTTCCTCATATTTTCTGACTTTGGACTGCCTTTATTAGCCGTAACAGGTTAAAATAATTTTCTGTTTAAACAATAAGAAACAGACTCTACAGATAGCTAAAGTAGAACCAACCTGTGATGTTCTGGTATACTCTTCGTACAATTTGTCATACTCTTTACTCTTTTCCTGATACTGAGCATGGTATTCTTGAAGCTTTTTACCTACTGCATCTATATTATCTTCTTTCACCAACTGATCCTGTACAAACAAAAAGCTATGAAGTCTTCAAGCAAAGCAGCTTTTCCTTAAGAGTATTCATTTGTCCACTTATGCAGATTTGCATTTTACAGCTATTAGCATCATTTTTATAATCAGGTTTCTACAGAACACAAACACTGTATCTAAACCCCCTTCCTCTATGCAACAAGTCTTGGACAATAGGAACTGGAACTATGGGACACCGAGAACTATGCCAAAATACTAAGCTTCCAAAAACACATTACAGCTTAGGTCTAGGATTGCTATCCCCTATCAGAGAAAGGAGAAAGTGAATTGCTTGGAATCTGAAGATCAGAGTGATTTTTTTTTTCCAAAAAGCTCTGCAGTTCTTTTTCCTTAATGAAGGACAAAACATTGTCCCAAACAATGTTTTGGGATACTGAATAAAACTTAAAAAAAAAACTTATTGAAAAATTTAGATGGCTATGCAGAGTGAGCAGCTGTATGACTCATATGTATACTTCAAGGGCAACACTGTCCAGAACAGTGTCCTGTGGGTCCACAAGGGTCCAAGTGGGGAAAAAAGGCTTCTCAGATAGGTTCAAGTCTGCTGCATGTCAGGATTTCACTTCTCTACCGAACTGCTCAGATGGAGACTGGAAACTTGGTAAAATGGAGAAGCTGAAATGGCTAGACAATTTGGAAGACCCATCATTACGAGCAGAGTGAGGTCAAGTGTGAAAACTCACTTGCTTTTTTTACAGTTTTCAAAAAGAAAAAAAGTCAGGCTTCCCAGATAAAACAAAATTATATACACATTTGCAATTTTTTTCTTGTCTTTACTAATAGCTATATTGGGGTCCAGTGAAGATCTTACCTGCTGATACCTGGACACTGGATACATCAACTTCACATCAAGCTTCGGGTTATACTGAGCAAGAGACTCATTGCGGTAGTGGTTAATCAGTTCCACAACTGAATTAAACGTCAGTGGATCAGAAAAGCCGTATTTTCCATCTCGATGATAGATCTTTATCAGTTTATTGTTGCCACCCTTCCTGTAAAATGGTACAGTCATTTAGAGTTTTGACTGTGTACCTCCTATCCTAACAAAGACACCAGTGAAATTCCTGGGCAAGTGGCTTTGACACTGTACACCTTCATAGCTATTGTTACATACTAGCATATATTGGCAGTTTAAGAGTCAAGACATAGAGAATTATCTTCTGATATTATCTGAACAGGAGCAATGCCCAAAGTAAATCTCTTCCTATGCTTTCATTCTAGAGCCAGCTCATGGTATTTAAGACCTAGCTTTGCCAAAAGTTTTGCAAGGGAAAAGGAGGATGCTGAAGGCTGAATAAAGGATCCATATGAAAACCCAAAGCCACAGTTTCCTGCAGTTTGGGGTCACTAATAGTATACAACTGAGTATACATTTATACAGTGATTAACAAGTCTTTTGAGTTATGGATGCTAACACAGGATACATGAACCTAAACAAAATCCTTTGAGGATTACAAGATGGTTGTAAGTTTAGGACTTTACACTATCCAGATTTATACATTCTAGCGGTTTCCACAAATATAGTGCTTATTTCTTCCCTTTTTCACCAATATACTGTTTAGACAATATTCTGTCCTTCCTGCATTCTGAATTTTGATTCCTAAAGACATCTGCATTCAGCAAAATAACCAAATCATGCCAAACCTTAGTGCACAAACTGTGAACTTCAAGACAAGTCAAAGCAGAATTTAAACTACACCCTTGAGGTCAAACCTGCCATTAAGACAATGGAATTTCACAGCAAGATCAAATATCTGCCATATCATAGTAACTCCCAAAGGTGTGCTACAGAGGCAGTGGCTTATGTGCCTCACCTGTTTGCCTCTACCAACCAATCTTGGGAGTCTGGCAGAGGCAAGCGGCTGGACAGGCTGGGCAAGGCACCAGCAGCTAGTCACATGAGGTCTGCTGCCTAACTGCAGTAGACAGGGCTGGGAAGCTGTGGGCAGTCTGCCACTGGCAGACAATTTTAATGAAGAAAGAAATATGGCTCCAATTCAGTATCTCCTAAACCTTAGATCAGAAAGCACAAGATACGCTTTTCACAAAGACGGTGTGTTCAGTTCTCCAGAGCTGCATGCTGACAAGATATTCAACACACTCCCATTAATCAAAGCCCTAGTTTATAAATGCCTCTTACCTTAGCAGTTCTGAAACTATGAAGCACTACCGAGTGGCTCTCCTCCCCCCATCCCATCTCATCTACACATTGATCTTTACAGCAGTGCTTGGTGAGGGACAGGATTCAATGCACTGAACAGAACTGACTATCAGACTTGGCTATTTATTTGCGCTTTCTGTGACCTGCAGTACCTTTGGGAACATCTCTCAACTTGAGCCACATGAGCTTTACACAGCCACTGCTGTCACTGGTACAGCAACTGGCTACTCAGGGTTTTACTATGTGAACTAAAACTGCTCAGTGCTTACCGTAATGTCAGAGTGTAGTCTCCCTGCATCTTGGTTGATGCATCACGCACCAGGAATGTTCCATCTGGCATGTCTCGTAATTTGTCATTTACTTCTTCCCTGGAGGATGGAAAGGAAGGCAAAATTAGAAGCGTTAAGGACATGACCATCTTTGCCACAGGTATCAATATTGGAGCCAATAACATCAGCATGTATAAGGAGTTCAATCTTCAAAATATCAGGCAATCTTCTTTCACACTCTGGCTCTCCAGTCTTTTAGGCCATCTAAAGTAAGTCTGGACTTGTGTAGTTAGACTAAAAAATAGCAGCTGCGGTCAACTGCCACTTAGGAAGAATTCTCTGTTCAAGCAGCAGTAGTGGCTGTGTCTTACAGTTCACAACCTTTCCCTGCAATCTGCTCAGGTTTCAAAGTCCACACTGGAAACAGGTACCCTTTGAGAAGCCAGTCCTGACCTCTTAAGAAATGGTCTCTAGCATCATAGCTCAAAGGTGCCTACAATTTAGCACAGTTTTAGCCTCAAGAGCCTCATTACTGGCTTGACTCTGATCTTATTTACAGCAGTTTCAAGCCACTACAACCCTGCTAGTTTCAGTACAACTTTTCCTTATTTACACCTGAAGCAAAAGGATACTCAGTCCAGAGCCTTAAGCTAAACCAAGAAATCTTTTCATGAAGGTGAGTACCTGTAAGCATGAAGATAATTGTTCCAGCTGAAGAGTTAAGTGTCTCACCAGGTTTGACCATTTCACCCAGACTACATATCTCACTTTATAACAGCTCCTTCACAGGTTCTTGGAAGCACTAAGCACTTTTTAATACAATTGTTTGGAAACTAAAGTTTATCGGGTAGCCTCAATATCATCTAAGCAAGGTAGGAAGCCTACCTGAATCTTAAAAAGAAAAAGCAACAGCAGCTTTTTTGTTCAAATACTAAGGAACAAAAGTATTGTTATGAAATAACCTTACTTTTGACTTAGGTACCTGAAAACAATTCTGTTAGTAAAACTGACCCATATTAAGTATTATGTGCATATTCGCCTACTCATCTCAGAACATTTTACAGACTGGACCCAGTTAATTGAAATGCCCTTCTTTTTGAATGGATAGGTATGATCTAAAGGCTTAGGCTTATGTCTGCAAGTTGTACCCTGAAGCTCATGAAAAAATTTTCAGCACGAGTTCTTGACTGAAGAACATGGCTCCTGCCCTGCCAGCCCAACACAGTCTACCTGCTGGCTGTCAAATCAGGGTCATAAACAATTCCATCTTTATATACGTGCGTATCTCATTTTAATCTAATAAAGCCACTCCAATGTGATTTGTACTGCATTAGCTCCTGCCATCACGTGCACTGTTAATTGAGGAACAAATCCACAGTCAATAAACTGATACCAATATTGAGCAGTTTTAAACAAGCCCTGCCTAGTGGGCTTTGTGATCAGGTTTTGCCACTCGGCTTCGATTGAGACTTAACAGAAAAATATCACTGCCAAGGCCCTTCAAAAGCAAGATCTATGCAGGTTTGCTTTATAAAGATAAGGGTGGTACAATAAAGATATGAAAACTTTATTTGCCTTCTCAGAACTTCAAGGAACTACTGTGGCAAACATGCTCTTCTTGTCTCTACCTGACAAAGTGTTTCAAAGTATTATGTGCACAAGTTTGAGCAATTCCTGATCACACTCCCAGTATGCTCATGTTTCTCCTTACAATTCCAAATTCTAGACTCTTCAGAAGTGCCTTTAGAGGGAGAAAGATGACTGGACACTTCAGTTCTTTTATGCAATTAAGTATGTAAAAACTGTCATTTCATTTTCTGAACCTAACCCAAGCTGTCTATTTTGTCAAGTGCACAGAAAAGGGTTTCCTTAAGAGGCAAAATTTTATTTATTTGGTATGTGTCTGTATTATTTGCTCAGCATAGCTGGTGATGGTTAGCATTTGTAAGAGCTATTTTTATACTACCATGCAATAGAAATTAATACAGATACAATTTTAGCCAAATGTTGAAAGAAACCAAAAATAAGAATGCAACTCCTTTTATTCTGAGCAAGCCTCCTACTGAAATTTTGCTGAACTGCATGCATCCTGGCACTGTATGCTTACAAAACCTTATTAGCTAGCACATTCAAAAGCACTTTTCTGTTGAACAAAGTAACTTTCTCTTTTAAAAAGACTTTGTGTATCTGAAGAAGTTTAGAAACTCAAAATAACTGTGACCAAGACTGGCAATATCTGTACCAGAACAGTAACAACTTAAAAACCAGTCCTGAATCAAGTTGAATAATTTAGGTGCCTTGCCAAGTATTGTCCTGAAGCATTACCCTCCTGTAAAATGCTGTCTGAAATTGAAATAGGCATGTTCTTTTCCTCTTGAATTTTAACAGGCTTATCTTAATATATGTTATTAAAAACAGAATAATTAATATATTTTAGTAATATTGCTTACCTTGAGATGTCCCCCCAGTACCACTCTGCTTCCTGCAGAGAGAAACTGGAATTGTCCTTTATTCCATTCGTATTGACTGGAGTCATTGGTTTAGGGGGTTTTGGAGGAAGAGCTGAAAATGAAGAACAGATTAAAGAAAGGAAAACAGCAGAAAATAATCACTAAACTGTTAATGTAATATGACAGAGCAAGAGAAAATGTGCATCTTGAACGTAGATTTCAAGCACTCTCAAAGTAAATGTAATTTGTTATTTTCAAAGAATTTAAGGCAACAGTGTAATCCCAGATTTCCTGGTACTCAAACCAAACACATGCTTGAGGGAGGGGAAAGGAATATGAGGAAACATGAAGAAGACTGGCTCAGGCATGACTACAAAGGCAATCACCACCTACATCTCCAAACAAGTTATAGTTTGAAAGCCACAGCCTGGAGAGCACTGTGTACCACCGCGGAAGAACTCCAGTTGCTCAGGCATCACCAGTCCCTGTGCCAACCTGTAAAAGCGAATGGGTGGACTCTTCTTCAGAGGGAAAAAAGATGCTAGTGAGATAAGTGGTGGCTGGACAGTGGTATATCCATCACAGACCCAAGGTTCGTATTTCATACTAGATTTGTTGTTTAAGCTCCTGTTAGGAACAAAACCTATGACTGAATACTAAAGGACATGAGGTGATAAAGGAAGGGGGACATTAGGTCATTATTGGAATGCCTGCACCACTTCACGTAGCTGAAGTGTTTACCACAGGAAAAGGGATGCTACAAAACCCCGAAAGACAGGCAGAACTGCACACCTGCCCAGAATTCTCCTATTCTGACTCCAAGGCAACGAAGCTTTTACTTATTTTCTCAAAATAGGTTACACAGTGTAAGGGCATACAATGCACTGAAGCTTTATTTGGTCAGTTTTTCCTCAAACAACTTTATTGTAGTCTTGAATGTAAGCCCTATATCAGGAGTAATTCAGCAGCCATGGGCACACTTATGTATTGGTAGAGACTTGTCTGTCAGCAGAAATGCATTACACTATTTTCTTAGAGAAAGATGTCTTGGGTGTTCCCCTGCTTTGCAGAGGCTGAACGCTTCATCAAGAACACTGCCACTGAAACTGAGCATTTTTCAGGCATTTCATGAGAGACTGTTTTACAGGGACAGGTTATATTTGAATTCAGAGTAAGAAAGCAGCTATACACATTGATTTGCTACTAGCACATTTTTAAGTCAGGCCCTGAACATCTGTGCTCCCAGCCCTGTGCCCTAGCCATCAGATTACACAAGCATCAGCGAGCAGGCTTGACACACTGACAACACCCATCTTTCAGATGCACACAATCCCAGCGCACAAGCAGAAATACAAATAAAGGGAGCAGAAAAGATTTTGATCTCTAGCTCCAGTGTGGAATGGCTTAATGCTGAGAGGTGTGCTACTTGGCACCATCCATCTGCTCACCTCTGAGCCACACCTCCCACATTAAAAAAGAGAAAACAGTGTTCCAACTGCAGTTCCAAATACCATTTCATGTTGAATATCTGACACAGTAACTTCACTGTTCTCAGACAAACCAGCAGATACTTTAATCGAGCCAATCTAAACTAAATCTGAACCTTGACCCAGACGTTTGCACCCTGGGGTTGCTGACCAAACACCTGATTCAGATAGCAGCATTCATTCGGTGGGACTGAGCATTAAACTGTAGCATACAGGTTCTTTTTATGAGGTAAACTGGGAGCTTTCAGGTGTGCGCATATCTAGTGAGGCAATACAGGTCTTGTTATAAAAGGAAGGTGAAAACCTTTGGATTCAGTGAAGTAGCTTCCTGGTTAGGTGGCTTTCGTTATTCCAGGCTCAACTGCTACAGTTGTTTGTATAGCATCTAAGTATTTGTACAAAGGACCATTGAGAGTAACTTGCAGTTCTAACCCGACTTGGCTTGACGCTCTCAGCCCCATCCTACTTTGCAGGGTCAGTGGAGCACATATCCAGGCTAAGCCTGTAGAGTCAATCATATTTACTGTGCCCTATGCTGTTCCATCTCTGCAACTCAAGGTTCCTGAATGAGCGAATGTCTTCAGGTCCTCCCTCTTCCCCACCTCATATCTGGGCTGTGCTACCCCATGTACTCTAAACAAGTGACTGGACAGACACAGCAGTTCTGAGTCTCATGAGTGTCTGCACATGGCAGTAAATCCAAGTTCAGAAACCTGTAGATGTTCCAATCTACTCCAGAATCTTTTGTAGATTCTGAGTCATTAACAAGCGCATGAAGATTCATGTAAAAAACATAAGAGCGTGGAGAATTCTTAGAAAACTATACCAGCACCAGCAATTATTTCACTGGATCTTGCAAGTTAAGGCTTGGACATCAAAAACTTCAAGGTATTTTAAAGTGTAAAAGCCTGTTTTACACTGTAATAGGGGCTTTCCAAAGAGGCTTTCAAGTATTCTCTAGAGTACTTGAATACTTCTCTAGCCCTCCTTGTAAGATTAAGTCTTGCTCCTTTATATACTGTGGAATTATTTAGCAGCTTTGTTAGAGCTCACTCCAAAGCACTGCACACAGAAAAACAAAATAAGACTGACCAGAAAGGTAAGGAATGGGAGTTTTGCACAGAGACACAGAGCACTACACATTAGACCAAGCGTCCTTACTACAGGTGGGTTTTTTTCCCTTCTATTCCTTATTAGGTCGGTATCAGTTCTCACAATCAGGAGCTTGTCTGCAGAACTTCATTCTGCATGAGAAAATTGGAAGGAAATTCTTCCAGGGAGAGGAATAAGGCTTGGATCAGTTCCTGTAAAACCTGACTCATGGAAGCCAGTCCTTTTCACAATAACTTTTGAGAAATGCTTTTGTATTTTTAAAATGTGCAAGCTATTAAAAAGTATTTGCAAGGGTGTATCCTGTTTCCAGAGAGCTATGGATCTAATTCTTCAGTTTCAATACTTTAAGCTCTTTGAGTCATAATAGGTTTTCCCATGTCTTGGATACAGAACCAGACCCTTGTTATAGCAGTACCCAGTAGACTAACATGCCCATCCATTTCAGTGTTTCTTGACTACCCTCTCAGTCCAATATGACTGTAGTCTGTACAAACCAAGAACTAAGCATGAAGGTAGTTTAAAACCCACAGCCCAGAACCTGTGAAGTCACAAGGGGAGCATTTTGTAATAGCATGGTAAATTCACGGTAACAGATCAGCATCCACCCTGCTGCTGTTCTCATAATGCTAGCCCAATGGGTTGCTGGAAGAGACATCCTAAAATAAGTTTCTACTAGTACCTAGCTAGCACTAACCAGCCTGCTAGGAGAAATCCTGTGATGTTTCTATAAGAAGCTACAAAGATCCTTAAAGAATCTTCATATTTTGATTTAAATAAAAAAAATATCCAGTTTTATATACTTTACTTGATGAAAATTGGAGCGCTAAAATCCTACAGTAAAGTAACATAAGGCTGGCTTGAAGTCAACAGAAATTGTTTCAAGAGCAGCCATGTTTCTTTCCATGTCATTGGGTCCAATTCTGATTTAGCCACAGGCACAATCTGACTTTATCTCAAAACAAGCTTCGATTAGAGTGAACAATCCTGATGGTTTCTTGCCTCCTTTTTCCTGGGAGAGAAAGAACATTGATCAAGAGATTAACAGCACATTGGATCTATCTGTTCCAAAGAAGAACTTGCTGTCAGCACCAGATACACAATCGTCCTTCCCCTACCATGTCTCTAGGACAGCTTTACGGCACAGATCTTTCCAAAACCCAAAAGGCAACAGCTCAGCTGGACCCTTCCACTCCCGTATGAGCACATCCCCAAGATCAGGTTCAGCCCTCACTGACCGCCTGGCACACGGCGATGACTACAGACTGGCTCTCCCTCACGCACTAGGCGTCTCTGGTTTTTCTTTCTTTAGCAACTCTAGTCCCCTCTTCCTAGCTTCCCCAAGCAGCCTAGCTTGAGCTAAATCCCAATCCCAGATCAGTGTCACTTAGAAGGGGGGAAATAAAAAAGAGCTGGTGATGGAGTGGAGGCAGTGGCAGCCAATGCGGGCCGGGCCCGGGATCGGATGTTGCTGACGTCAGGGCCTGGAAGGCTGCCGTGCCGGCTCCAGCAGGTACCTCCAGCTGAGCTGCTCTGCAGAGCTGCAGCGCAGGTCCTTAGAGAGAAAAGCCTATTGATTAGGCTTTGCCAAGGTAATTTTTCTGATGCTTTCTAGAACTGCTTTTTAAAAAGGCTACTCAAGATTTAACTGATGTGATTCCCTGAAATTTAAACCACCTCCAACACCAAGACAACCAAGAAAGCTGGCAAGTGTCTGAAGTTTAGCACCGTTGTATTTTTTTAATTTTAAAGTCTGTTGTAGAAAATAGTAGGCTATATTAATCCCAAATTTAACTTTAGCAAAGTACATCATGACTTCTGCGAGATATGCACTTTTCCCAGTCAAGTTTTGAATCAAAAACTTCACAAGTTTACACTATCTAAGCGCTGCCAAGCCCTATGTGTGAGGGTTTTCAATGGCACTAGTTCAGGAGGAGCGAAAAAAGAAGAGTGCCTTGGGTCTCCAAGGGCTATATCCCACACAGCATCCAGTCAAGCAGCCCATTTCTTCTCTGACTCCTGCATTTGCATACAAGATAAACCTGCCAGTTATTTAAACTCTAATTTGCAGTTTTAAGGCAGATGCCACTTAGTCTAAGAATGGCTCCATAGCTTATTTCTTCCTGTATTTTCCAAGAGCTGCAGGCCAGATACTTAAAAGCATAGCAGGTTTAAACGCAGCATTAATTCTACCTTACTGTTCCAAATAATCATAACTACCAAGTACTTCGATAAGGTCAATCTTAAGTCTCTCAGCACTTCCATGAGCTTGTTTACTAGCCTGTCTGATGCTCTCAATCTACTCTCCCTCCACATTGTGACAAGCAAAAAACAGATCGGACGATTTTGGAGATAGTTACCTGGCTTCAAAAAGGCTGATGTACAGTAGATACCCTACAAACTGTAAGATAAAGCTCTAGAAAGTGTCATTACTATGGAAACATGCAAGTAATCCACAGTTAGGCCAGCTAACATTTTAATGACACAGTCCTTAAGAACAGAAGGGCTTTCCCTTCAGAGGTATAGATGAAGACTTTGAATGAAAACGTAGGCTAGCTTTTTTAAAAAAAAAAAAAAATCTCCCCAGTCTAACTTCTCTCTGTAGTCTTAATTTCTCAAACACTTTTCTCAATTTCTCTAACACTTCTAAGGCAAAGCCTCAAAGTCTTCCCCTCCCAATAGCCCTGCACTTGTCCCTGCTGCATGAGATGCCCTCAAGACACCTGAGAGAAAAGAGCGTATGCTAAATAAAGGTGCTTTTTGCACACCATTTCCATGAAATGGTGTACTACGTGTGCAAGCCAGAGCAGTAAGGCACCAAAAAACCTTTTGCAAAGATTTTCCAGCTGACAAAGAGGAGGGTCATGCGCACCTGCCGACAGCAGTTCATTCCCCACCGCTGGCAGGTAAGTTATCTTGGCAGCTCCGCATCTCAGCTCATCAGTTCTTTTGCCAAGACCCCTTTTGCAAAGCACTGAGCGCCAATGCCCGTCGGAGCTGCCCTTCCTCAAAGGGCAGCTAACACGCACCAAGAACTCCTTGAGGGACGGAAAAGGAAGCTACTCAATCACATTATTGCTGGCCACAGAACCTCAGGCATGCTCACATTTTTGCTCTCCTCCCCCAAAACAGGCGAGATGCCAAAGAGTAAGACATATTCAAAGAACTGAAGTCTTTCAATATCTCATTACAGAAAACAGCAGACAAGTTGGCAGAAAGCCAGGCAGGCTTCCAACGAAAACACTCCCATTATAGCTTTGCTTGTGTTTCTATGAACTTTCATAAAACCCAACACCTTTAAGAAATATTTCAGTTTTGATTAATTGGCTTTTTTGATAAAGATCTGTTTTGTTTGAAAACTCCCCAGCTATCCAGTCCTCTCCCACACCTCCCAACCACTCTTTCACCTCCTACAGCCTGTCAGACTTCGCTGCACTCTGTTCTTCACAAGCATCCACAGCTACTGCACAGGTTAAAAGATTATCTGCTATGGGACACCTGCAGAATAGTGGACAAGTGTGTGAGAAAAAGGCTGGCTCAAATTCAGAATTGCTTTGGGCATTTCACAAGCACCTCTCACTAATTTGCAAGGCTTGTTACCTCATAGGCTGAGACGTAAGAAATGGAAGATGCTCACTGTCAGATAAATGGCACTGAGATCTTTGACTTCTGTATCATACAGTAATGCAGCATCTCTTCATTCCAGCCCTTGCATGAAGTTTCAAAGCCAAAAAGAAAATAAAGAAAAAAAATAACTTCCCAATTATTTTCACTGCTTGATGAAAAATGGTAAAATGGTTTTCCTTTCAACCCAGACCATATAGTGTAACATCTGCAAAGCTACGGCAGTGTCAGAGGTTCCATGATCAACAAGGTTGAGATGACCACCCCCGAGTTAACATGAGGAAGATAAAAAGGATAAGCCCTCTTTTACCTACCAATCATAATTAGTACACCATTAATAAGCTGGACACGTTTTAGAACTTTTGCCATGTTTCATCACTCAAAGATTGTCACTACCCAGTATCACATCCTCAGCTCTCTTCAGGAAGGAAAAACTTTATCTCCTAGCCAGCAGGCCCACAGTTTTACCAATTATTTGGATGAATGTCCACAGCAGACATTTGATTGTCCATGAAAATCTGAAATATTCGATAAGAACAATTGTGTAAGAGTAAGAAAAAGACAAAGTTTAGCCTAAGAGCTACAGTGATCAAGAACAAAGAACTAGCTTTTCATTGTGGAAGAGAGAATCAAGTCAGGCCCAAGCAGTGACACACTATGGCCAGGAGACCTACCAAAGCCAAACAAAAAAGCCATTTTATTTAAAAACAGCCCAGGGCTGTTTTCCCCAGATATTTCAGACTAATCATCCATCCAGGTATCAGGTACAAACCTCATAGGAGAACCAATTTACAGAAATAATCGGCGCTACTGAGAAGTTTGCTGCACAAGAGCCTTCTTTAATAATAATACAGCTGTAAATACATGTGACGCTGCTCTAAGCAGCATTTTATTTCAGCTTACCACTAGCTCACATCTTTCAGAGCAGTAGGTAAAATTCTTCCTCATACAGTACCTGTCCTTGTGCTATGTTGAACTATTTTCTAGGTAGCAAAGTAGAAACATTTCAACACCACCTGAACAGCTAACAGAGAGCCATCTAAATCAGGATCAAAAGGTGCATTTCAAATCAACACTGCAGAAGAAATTTGAAGGCAGAGAAGTATTCAGAGAAAAAGTGTTGTACATTGTGTCATGCATCCTATTTTCTAAGAATCTTGATCCTGAAGGAAGTTCCACCAAGGCAGAAGTCCCAACCCATGAAGTCCCATGAAGTGTCCTCAGCAGAAGCTGAGATTCTGAGCAGGCATGGGGCAGTCTAGGCAAGGTCAGACTGCACAGCCATTGCTCATGCAGAGATCTCAAGGTGTAGCAAAAGAAATGGATTCAATCTCCTCGCTCAAGTACACTGTGATCTTCAAAATATCTTACTGACATACATTTCACAGTAGCGGTTCGACTTCTTTCACTGTCCCAAAACTTATCAGTGAGACCGTACTATACCCTTTGAAATGAAAAGGGTCTTAAACATTCATCTCATTGATTCAAGTTTCCTTGTATCCTTCAAGGGACTACTTTTGGAGACAAGATATGGATCAGAGTAAAGATACCACAAACACCAAAGACTTCTAATTTGACATTTGGGAGCAGTTTCTCGGATGATCAACACTCTAGATTCCTATAATGTCCCCAAGATGACTATGCAGGGCAGTGCAGCATGAGTACTGAAAGCCTGAGAAATTTAACTGCAGTGTACAAATTCAGGTTGTAACAGGTAACAGAACCTACATACACAATACTGCCAATAAACTTCTCAATCCATTTCACCTCTAAAACATTTTCCTGGGGCACGTGTTGGAGTGTAAGCCCTAGTGCCCACACTCAAAGACAAACACACCCAACAGCGGGCTGTGTTCCCCCACTGCAGCAATTTTTCTCTAGCTCCATTGCAGCAGCTCTGGTTTCAGGGTTTTTTGTGGGGAGGGATGCAAGAAGGGAACAAATTCCTCCAAAAGAAAAAATGATCACATGTAGCATCACATTTTAGGGACTACAGAGGCTGACATTTAGAATAAGGCTACAGAAGGTAAAAACCCTGAAAAATGGCTCCTGTGGATATTTTTCTTTCATGGGGAAGAGGAGGAAAGTAACAAAGTAGTAGCTAATAGAAGGAAATGGGAGGTTTATGTTTGGAAGAAAACTGACCTGAAGTACAAGAGTGACACCAACCCAAAATTCAAGTTATTCTCTAGTGAAAGAGCAAACAAGAAGGGGACACAGCTTGATGGGTTTTTGATTTGTTCAAACCTACCATTTTTTGTGCTGAGAAACATGACATTTTTCAAGCCTTTCCTAAATAATCATGCATCAGCTTCAGGAATATCTGATTTTAGAAGTAGTAACATTCCTACAAACTATCATTAAAATGACATTTTCCCAGTTCACAATAACTGGTAGAGAGCCTGGGCAAATGTTGGAAGCAGTCACAGGTTGAAGCAGTTGAAGGATTTAATCTCCTTTTCCAAAAGCACTGGATGGAAGGTAGCCATCTCGAGTGTGCTGCCGGACTCAAAGCCAGAGGAGAACCTGGATCCCGTTCAGCCAAAGGAAAGCTTCAGAAAGCTTCATGTGCTTCAGCATCAGGATTCACCAGGCAGCTGGTTGGTGTCCAGCAGGGGAGCCGGGGTCTGTTTTGGAAAGTACTACAACAGTCACCACTTGCACTTTGCTTCTTTTGAACTGCATGAATCTTTATAAAACTCCCTGTACATAGGCAGTTTTCTTCAGAAGAATGAGATAAACTAAAAGTACTGGAATATATTCACTGAAACATTTAAAAAATCTTTGTCTATTGAGTAGAGGACACCGCAAAGATGAAGGACAATGAAAAGCTCTTCTAAAGAGATAACGTCCACTCACTTTGGGGACCCAGCACCAGCTCACATGCCACAGTTTAGATTATGTGGAAAAGTGAATTCTTGCTTACTTAGCTGTTGTGCAGATTTTAACCTTTCAGAAGAAATGAGATAAAAAGCAGCAGAAAAAAAGAAAATCTGACTCATTTCCGTAGGGGCATTTAATACACACACTGAGTCTGTTCTTTAAGCATTACTCAGCAACCTACTTTACAAAAATTAGTTTCCAAAAATCCAAATAGAACACACCTATTGCTTTAATGGGGCCAAAGTTTTACAGCAACCTGTTTCAACACAGTTAACAGTCTTTTTGACAATAATGAAGCCTAAGCTTTAAAACATACAGGGAATGCTGATAAAAGTATGCTTTATGCTGCTGTTTTCCAGTGTTCTCTAGTTCTCTGACCAAAAAGTGACTCACTAAACAATCAACATGAGATGATGTAAGGCACCCAACTACTTTTTAGTACTGGGCGCAGATGTCTGTGACCAGTTATGCCTTTCTCTTTGCCCAAGCTGTAGAGCAAAGATAAGCCCAAATAGCTTCATTCTGGAATAAGATATCATGCTGACAGTGGCAAAGACAGAAGTCAACTCTGCTGCTTAGGAAAATTATATTCCCCAAAGGAAACTCCAAGAAGTGTCTTCTTTCAAACAGGTAAGGTAGAAGGAAGCAACACAGTGATTAACTCCTGTCAGGTATAAGCACCTTGCAATATACAAGATTGTTTGGAAGAACCATTGCATAAATAACATTTGTTGTAGGTTTTGCCTTCAAACACATGGTAAAGAGCTTGTTTTCTTTTCAGAATGTTCTCCCATGTTTTAGTTTGAAAAAACCTCCAGCTTTACAGAACACAGAACTGAACAACTCCCTTCAAGTTTTCCCTCCTCAACTATTTCTACATCATCTGAAAGCTTACTGATAAACAAAAATGTCAGCCTTTTAAAGCAAGTGCTCCCATCTCAAGCAAAGCATCATTTCACTTTATATTAATGATGCTATTATTTGCATTCATATATTTAATTGAAAGCTGATGAGTGATATTCTTTAACAGCTACAGCCATCAAAATGAAAACCAAATGCAAGGAATGCAAAAGCAAGCCTGAAAATGCAATCAGAAATAAAGAATGGTTACAGCAGTCATTAAATGAAAAGGCCAGTAGAGAAATCTAGGTGTAGCACAGCATAGAATACAAGCATTTCACATCACTGTCCTCATAGGAGATGAGACTCCAATTTAAACCATTTTCCAGGATATGCAGAATACACGTGACTGAGCCTTATTTATTCCCTGCTCTACCCCAAAACAGTCTCCATAAACTTCACTTCTGTAATAAGAAAACTCTCAACCACAAATATCTGCTTTTTTGAAAACCTGACTTTCAGCAAGACTTAAATTTGCAATGAAGACTGCCACAGTGCTGCTGTCTTGATTACATGCACCAGTAGAACTATTTTTTTTTTTTTAAAGACATGTAAGAGCAGAACTTTTCTTTAATAAGCTTCTGGAATCAGCTCAAGTAAGCTGAAGGACAATACTGACAATGCCATTAAAATTGGCATCTGTTCTCCCACTGGAAAACTAGTCAGGCATAGACATGCAGTGTTCACCTACATCTGGCTACTGCATACCACAAACCCCATCTGAGAAGCCACATTCAGTTTCCACTATAACACTGATAATGATACAGCACAACTGGTATCCAAGTAAACACTGCCCTTGAGATCAGAACCCTATGTTTTCTAAATTACAATTATAGTATCGGTCCCCTAAACAAGGGTTGTCAAATTATATATGAGAATAAAATAGAAACTATAATGAATAAATGCACTTTTTCCCTTGAATGCTTGTCTCATAGAACGGCAGTGCTGCTTTTGCAAAGTAGCCTAAACTCAGCAGCCTATAGATTATTGCTGCCCCCCCCCCCCCTTCATTATTAAAAGATTTTGTAACAATGGCATTGTTAAAGCTGGTCTTAGCACATGAGGCAAGGAAGAGTAATACTCTTGAAAAAGATGATTGGATCAAGTTACAAACAAGGTTGGTCATATCTGGGCCTAACAGGCTTCAAAAAGGTAGCTTTCATACAGCTTTAAGACAAACATTCTATTATTGCTCATAAATAGACAGAGACCATTCTGCATTAGTAAATCTACTTTAAACTTGTGGTTTTCTTCATAACCCACACAAATGAAACTAACCTCTAATTTGTAGTTGAGCCAAGTATCTTTGCTGACATCTGTGTCAGAAATCCCAGCGGAACACTCTTACTGATTTTCATCCAACTGTGACAAAATGTATTCAGTGATTACACATTTTATCAACACAACTGATAATATATCCCAGATCTACAGAGGGAAAGACATTACTTAGTCCCACTTATTAGAAACATGGTAATACATAGGTAGTTATGCTTTAGGTACTCTGGTAAGTTTTGCAGTCAATTCAACACCCTCTGTTCGAAAACTTAATCTACGGCACTTAACAACTTTTAGCAGACCTGAAGAGATGTCATTAAATAAAAACTAAATTCAAACCAGCAACCTATTTCCTTGTCTTTTCAGACAGCAAGACCCACAGCAAGAAGAAACATGTGAGTGAACCCGTCAGTCAGTTTCCTAATGCCAGAATCAGCATATGATGCTGCTATGGCCATAATTCTCTAAAATTAATCCTGATTAGAAGTTTAAAAGCTATGTTAGCTATATGCAACTGATGGTTCCTGTTTTGTCTTCAGACACTGAAAGTTATTTAGGTGCACCTAGTATTATTTGCCACATATAGAACCTACCTTATGTGACACATTTTATTATGCATTTATACATGCAAACAGAAGGAAAAAGTTTTAGGTAACAGGAGTCACCCTGCTGGTTGTTACCACTGTTGGTCCTGTATTAGCTGTACTGCTCTAAGGCATGCTTTGCAAGGGTGGCAGAACCTAATCCCTAGTTCTACCGCTCCATTTAGGAAAACTGTCCCATGCCTATGTTTAGGATGGATTAAAAACTAGCAGAAAGCTAGCAATCCCTTATTGCCTGACCCTGCCTCTGCTGGAGTTGGGGAAAACTCATGTGTGAGAGAGGCATCAACTTTATTATTATTTTTGAACTTTTAAGCAAGCCTTCTAGCAAAGAGGCTTCAAGATCTGCTCTAAGCATCCATTTACACCTACAACCCCAGACAGAAAACACGAGCACACTGATAAGCTGGTGCAGGTGCACTGAGGCCTGACAGAAGCTACGGCTGCGCTGCAGGCTGCCTGCCATCATAGGATTTTATTTCTGCATTATTATTGGGCAACACTAAGATGGGTATTAAGACAGCCTGCCAAGATAAATTAAAGGTCTGCTGACCCTTAACAAGAAACAGTATCCCCACCCTTGATTTAGAGATTGCAGGTGACACTGTACATTATGTTCACCTTGCTTTTGTCTTCTTCCTGAAGTTTAGATGCACTAAAATGTAATCATGAGCAGTCATGCATGATTTGAGACACTTGGGTCCCAGTATCATTATATGCCCAGTCCTGCAGCATAAAGACCAACCAGGGATCTCTTCATGCAAGTTCTGTGAACAAAAGACCGCACTGCCTCCTTTAGCAGCGGGGACACTCACTGCATATTGTTAGTTTGTGTGCTGCTGAGAAAACATATTGCCACCATTCAGCTGCTCACGAACTCTAGCCACCGCACAAGGGAATGCTATACTGAAAACCTGCACAAATTTTTGTTGGAAGCAGGCCAAATGGAGTTGTGGTTGTTACCGGGTGCAAATGCAGTGACTTTATCCCAAGGCATGTCGAGTGTTTAAGTCTTCCAAATAAATACCTCCAAACTCCCCTTAGGGATGACTTATCATACCAGACCAGAAAATGCTTTCCCACCCCACCTCTGGATGAGGAAAAAGCAGACCACCTCCACGACACTCTCTCTCCCCTTGCAATTTAATAGTTATAGTTCTATGAAATCAGGACATATACACAGGGATCATCCCATGCATTATTTCCACCTCTAATTTTTTTAAACTAGAAAAGTTAAAGATAAAATTACTGAACACTTCAGGGATCAGCATGTAACATTAAGTCCTTCTGCTAACTGGTGTTTGGATCGTGCAGAGCCTTGATCCCTGAAAAGAAGGCTTCTTCAGTAACAGAAATACTGGCATTATTAATGACAGAAGCACTGCTTCTGAATGTAAACTTCATAAGGCTGCATGGCCAAATTCCTGCAGAAATAATGGAAAGTTGTTTTCTGACCAGTTTAGCTAGGCCAGCCCCTTTAAGCAGCCTCCTTGCACTAAACCATTCAAGGGGCTTTTTTTAATAAAAAGCCACACACCAATTGTTTTAAGTCACCTACAATGGAACTCAGGTTTTTGTTCACTTGATACAAGCAAATACAAATACCAGCCTCATGAATAGTTAAAATCAAAAGCCTTTACAAGTAAGATATCCTTTGAAATTCAGAGATGCAAGCAGATTTGACTGAACTTTATGCTTTCACGGGTAACATCTAAAAATAGGTAGTGTCAGCTATGCAAGAATTTAATGAGTAGTGGCCAGTATTGTGCATCTGAGAGATCTATCCAATTTTTAAAGCGTCAGAGTTAACAGAGGAAATGAATACAGGTCCTTGAGATCCAAAAATCTCAGAATGATCACCTCCTCCTCTTTTAATTAAAGTACCACATACCTACGGAGAGAAAAAAAAAGAGCTCAGTGCTGAAACAAAGAGACCAAACCACACTTGAGACACAAGCCATGATTCAAGCACAGATTTAAAAGAGTATTTTGAAAGTCTAACAGTACATGCCACGGATGATAACAGTTAGAAGCAGTTATTTGCTATTGATTTCTCTGCAGACTAAGATTTTTTGATGCATATTTTACTGTACCTTCTGGCTGTATAGATCAGAGATCTGAGAACATAAAGCCCCTTCAAATACCTTACTGCTCTCAGCCTGTTAGACTCTTACAGGTTAGATACAGTTTCACCAGTACCCATTTATGCTTACTTTAATTCATTACCAAAGAAAGACTCAACCTCTTCTCTGTGTAAGCCTTCCCTCACTCTTCAGACACAAAAGAAACTTTTTGTCCCATCTAAAAACTTCAGGCAAGCAAGGGACAACGCATTCCTCCATTTTCAGCACTAGCAATCCATGGGGAAAAAAAAAAAAAAAAAAGTTGCATCAGAGCCTTTGAACAAGGTTATTAAGCGTTATCAAAGTAACAGTGCCTCCAGGGATGGATTCCAGCCTGTTCCCAAGTATTATCCCCCCAGCACCGAAACCCAGCGACAACACACACCTCATCTGTCAATGCTGGAAGAAAGCTGGCAAGAAAAGAGTCTCAGACTGTAAAAGCGATTAAACTGGAACTGAATGGAGGTAGGTAAATCACTACCATCAAAGTGTTACAGGCACATAAAGGCACACAGGTGAAGAGGCTAATAAAAACGCTCCTCTAGAAGTGAATACAGCCAAAATATACGGTTTTCAATAAAGGCTTAAAAAAAAGGGAGACTCGGGAGAGGGGCTGCAAGCAGCTCTCCTCCTGCCTCCTTCCACCTCCTGAAAGGCACCGTAAACTGCAGTTATCTTCCCACATACCCCAAAACCATTATTAAAATACTTTTGCCCAGGGAAAGGCAGGAGCAAGTCCCTGGAAAGTTTATGCAAAGTTTAAATACAGATTTTTTTTTTTTTTTTTTTTTTTTTTTTTTTTTAGCTTCCCTCTCTGCCGATTTCCCATCCTTTTCCAAACGGGAAAAGTCTTCAAGGAGGAGGGAGGACGGGCAGGATAAAAGGCAGCCCCGACCCGCTGCGAGGGGTGCCCAGGCAGGCACAGAGGCTTGGGCTCCCTACCTGGAGGGTCCATTTCAATGTAAAATATCAGCTCAGTGGAATAGGGCATCATCACTTCCCTCCAGTCCGTGTCATCGCGGTCCATATCCCACACCGTGTTGTACATCGCGACAGGCAAGTCCCGGCAGGTTTATAAATAAGAGATTAGCTTTCTCGGTTTTTAATGGAGGGGAAAAAACAAAAACAAAAGAAAAAAAAAAAAAAAAAAAGGAGGGGGCGGGGGGGAAGAGCCGAGAAAAATCCACCCCACTCTAAAATAACACTTTTAGCGAAAAAGAGATATTATTTTAAAAATCGCAAAATTAAACTTAATTCATCAAAAAACGAAAACCCACCACACAAGCCACCTCAGCAGCTGCCCTGCAGGAACTAAGACAGGTAGTTACATATAAAATATATATAGAGAGAGCGCTTCTTTTTGTTTAAAAAGACACCTTTCCACAGAAAAGCCACTTTCCTGAATTCTCTCTAAAAATCGCCATTTTCGGGGTATTTTTAAAACACCGGGCTGAAAGCAAAACAAAACCCCACACACAAAAGAGGAGGGAGGGTGGGGAGAAGCGGATAAAAAGGGGATGATTTCGGCCTCCGGCCGCTATCTCTCCGCCGGCGGAGGAGAAAGGAGGGGGCGGCGGGCAACAATAACGGCGGGCGCAGAGCCCGGGTAGCACCGGCGGCCGCTCGGCCCGCGGGTCCCCGCCGGCTCGGCTCAGCGCTGGGCGGGCAGCCCGCGGCGGCGTCGCCCGCCGTGCCCAGCTGGCGGCCCCGAGCGGCGGCCGCGGGCGGCTCCGGCAGGTCGCGGCCCCGGGCTCTGCACGGTGCGGCCGGCCCCGCTCGGTTTCATTTTAAGAGGCTCTGAGGGGCCCAACCGTCGCCAACCGCCTCTTGCCGAGGACGAGGCCACGCCCCCCGGCGCCGCGCGGGAGGGGCCGCGGGGGCGTGGCTTCGCGCCGGCTTTTTAACCCCTTCGGGGAGGCCGGCGATGGGGGGGACACAGACCGTGCGAGCGGACGCTTCCACGAGGCTGAGGAGGGGGTGGGCAAAAAAACAGAAAGGGGAAACGTCCCTCTTCACGCCGGCGAGACGCGCCCGGAAAGAAAGCTCCGCACAAAATCCATTTCCCCACTTTCCTAACTTTTACCCGGCTCCCTTTTCGCCACTGCGGCTGCCTCCCTCGCCGCCTTTTCCTAGCGACACCCACCCTCCCACCCCCCCCCCTTTTGCGAGGCGAGAGGAGGAGGTGGTAGGTCCCTCGCCTGGCCTGTCGCCAGGAGGCTGCCGCCGCGGAGCACGCGCGGCGGGCGGGGGGGGCCGAGCCCCGGTTGCCAGAGCTGCTGCCTTTGTCTGAGGGAGCAGCGAGCGCCGCGATTGGCAGAGGCGTCCGGGCGGCCCGCCCAATCAGCGGGCGGCGAAGCCGGCCGGCTCGACGGCGATTGGCTGGGAGCCCCGGTTACTAAGCCGGACAAAGAAAGGCGAGCGCTGAGGCGGGGAGCGGGGACGGGGCTGAGGGGGCGCGCGGGCTCCCCCGTCCCGGCGGCCCCGGGCTCGGCCTGGCACCCGCCGCCACAGGCGGCCCCGGCGCTGCCGCGGGGAGAACGGCCTCTGCCCACAGCGACCGGGGGGTGCTGCACCCCCTCGGGCCGGTGCCTCACAGCGCCGGGCCTACCCTCTGCCCTCCAGACAGGGCCGCTCCCCCCCGAGAGGATGGGGTCTGTGGGAGGAGGGGGGGCCGCGGCCCAGTCCCAGGAGGCCCTTTGCAGGTAGAGCCGCGGTCCCCATCGCGGCTGGGGACTGGGCTGGCTGACCCCACCGCACCACCTTCCCAGCTGCCTGCTCTGCTGCTGCTGTCAGAAACGGGGGCTCTCCTCCCCTGCCTGACTTCTGCAGGTCGCTTGCGGCTGCCTGCTGAGTATTTCAAATAATAACCTTGCAGAGGACATCATAACCATCCACTAATGAGAGTGTGACCCCAGGAGAAATCCAACACTTTCTAGGGGACGTAACCAGAAGGCACCAAACCTGATGGCTGCCCTTCACACGCTTTATCCTAAATCTGAGCTGCAAACACACCCAAAACTGAACCTCAGCCTGCCTACCAGCAACGTCCCGATGGCCAGACCCCAAGCCCACTGCACACAAGCACTGGCGCGAAGCAGAAATGCAGCCAGCTCGGCAGCCAGCCTTGGTCTTAGCACAGCAAAGCATCCTTAAAGAAACGCAAAATGACAGCTGTTGAGAAATTAAGGGAAAGCCCTTTTTTTTTCTGGAGACTTCAGCGTTGCAGACACAAGGGCGGACAAGCACCTTGATCTGCTGTGGAGATGTCAGGGAACGTTAGAAAACCCAGCACTGAAGTTGTCTGCTTTATTTGCACTTTAAAGCATGGAAGAGCAAGTTATGAATAATTTCTCCTGTTCCAGCACCAGGTAGAAAGCTCCTGAAAATACTCCTGGCTTAGGTGAACCAGAGGGTGACTGCAACACTGAATAAGCGATACCCAACATAAGAGTATGTGGTCACAGAGGATCTGAAGTTTGCTGGTGTATCACAACTTCCACAACAAGCAATTTAGAACAATGCTGCCCCAGTAATGGAGCTCCTTGAGGGATGGACAGCTGCAGAGGAGCATAGGGCTTTGATTCAAATAACTCACTGTAGATAAATTAATTTTAGATCCCCATCCACAAACACTGATTAATCCACGATAACCAGATACGATTTCTTTTTCTAATTTTTAAATTAAGTTTCTTGGGCTGATACAATATATCAGCTCGAGCTTGCTCAGAGTGAAATGCCCCTCCTGAAGCACACTGCTGTCCCAGTGAAATTTAAGTTGGTACCTTGGGTGCCAACCATCCGCTGCCCACCGACAGCGCGTGGGGCAGGGCTGCAGAGCAGTCCCACAGGGGTTGGGCGGCGGGTGCAAGTAGAGATGCGGACGTTGCTTTGCAGACCCCACGGTGCTGAGAAGTGGGGCTACCATCTGTACTGCAGCCCCCAAACTCGGATTAGCAGCTCTGGTGGGGGGAGGAAGGAAGGAGGGAGGCTTGGGTTGAAATTAATTTTCCCCCTTCCTGCACCTCATTATAAGTTCCACCCACATAAGACCTAATTACTTGGCTTTTATGCTGGCAAAGTGGATTTCATCCTTGCTGTTTCCCATGGTGGTTGCCTTCATTTTCATGGCAGCACTGATGGTTACAGCTTATTGATGTTTTCACTTTAGTGATTTAAAGCAGAATACATTTTGTTATTAGCACTGGTTTCTCTCATTGCTGCTTTAATCAAAGATGCAATTTAAGGCAAAGGATTGTGTGTAATGGTAAACAGTAGGATAATGCCTTGAGAGAACAGAATATTAATGTGTTTTTATTTCTCAAAACTGTGCTTATAATATATCCGGGATTACTTGTCTCCCATCGCACATGCATGGGGCGCTCCCTTTCCTACCACACTGCCTGCCCTGCAATAGGGGCGAGTGGTTGTGTGCATGTGTGTGCTGGGGAGGCGCAGAGGGAGGCACATATGCTGCCTTACAGACTGCAAAATCCCCTCTGGCTGCGCTCAGGGATGCTCAAGATCTGGCTGAGCACTAGATCACCTTAAGTTAGGAAAAGCTACATTCAAACACTGAAATAAAATAATGGTGATAATGACAATGCTTGGACAGGGGGCACAGTGCTTGAGAAAGGGTCCTGGTGCCCCATGCTAGGGCTGAAAGGCAAGCAGCAAGCACAGCGTCTGGTGCCTCCCCGACATCCCCACGTCGACAGCCATGCATTCACTCGCTTTCATTTCCTTGGATCTGACAATTTGCATTTCAAGGCAAGATTAAATATTGAAGTTTTGAGCGCTTCCATGTGCTTCAGGAGGAGCCGAACAGACCCGTGCTGGAACAGGCTGAACACAGAAAAGCCATTTGTGCCAAACTGCTTGGTTTCCTCTTTGCCGAGCCATGATAATGTGATATCCGACAGCTGAATGTAGGCCACAACAGGCTTTTATAGTTGGAGGGGTGGAGGAAGAAGGGGGGCTGAATCCACAGCGCTGCCAGCCAAACGCACTAAAATGATCAGAGATTTTTGGGGCAGGCTGGAGGCTCCTGGCCACTCCTGAGATCCAAATATTAGCTTCACCGTGAGCACAAGCTCAGGGCCTGCTGGAGGGGATTTCGTGGAAGGTAGAGCTGCGTTTGCACTGGGAAGGATGACTCTGGCTGGCATTAACTGCTACATCAGATTACTAGCCTTGTGCTGCACAGACAACAGGATTTGTGAAGTACCTGCTGTAATTGGTGGCCTGCTTCCCATTGGGGCAGCCACATCTTGCAAGTAACAGCACGAGAGCAACCAGTTGTGGCAGTTTGGTTTAGTTAACAGAGTATTCCTGCCTGTTTCTCACCTCCTGGTGATGAGGAGATGAGGGAAGGCAGGAGGGTTGGTCTTCCTTGGCTCAGACGCTGCCTCTGGGGTCTCAGCGTGGCTCAGTGCGGCTCAGTGCGCTGCAATCTAAACCTGGGGCTTGCTGGCAGGAGAAGAGGTGGTGGGAAAGGCAGGTGTTCATCCTGTCTTCCTGAACCAGTGCGGTGCTGGCAGCATGGGGATGGTGCCAGCACCATCTTTCCCTTGAATTGTACAGTCTGAGCCTCAAAAGTACCCCAGGACCACAAAGCATCTGCCACCAGATTAAGAATATTAACCCCTGTGGGGGTGAAGTAGCAGCAGTTTCCCTCCCTGCGTCCTTTTGCACCTTCATGTGAAATGTAATGGGTGCTTTTAACAAGGACTGTGCTGCCTCTTCTGTGCTTCAGAGTAATTTTATGTCCGAATAGGCTGCAAAACAGTTGCCTCGCTCCACCCCAGATGCAGCCACATTTCTGTGGTGAGGTAAAACTCTGGCAAGTGTGCCGAAGTGGGGTGCTTTGGTTTGGAAATTACACATTGCATTAAAAACCTGTATTAAAGAATAATATGTGGTCTGCAAAAACATTCAAATGAAACACTTCGATGTTAGGAAGTGTCTTATTTACAGCTGTCAAAGCAGCTCGTGCCCTCTTCCCTCCCCTGTCCACAGAACAAGGGAAGAGGTTGAAACAGGGGCTCACGTACATAAAGGCCATAGCACAGTGCACGCACACAGAGTTGAGCTTGCAAGGAATCATACATTAGGCATTTCCTAACTTAAAAGCACTTGGCTTTGCATTGTAAACAACATTCTTTTAACGTAGGAAATAACATTAAAAAAAAAAAAGAAAAAGATCTTTTAAATAAATGTCTACAATGTAGGTTGTTGCAGCTGGACCTAACGTATCCATCGACAGGGTTTGGATTGGCCTTTCCTCACCGCTTCAGAGGTTTCTATCCCCAAAATTGCCATGAGTTACGGTCGGGGCTGGAAGTGGAAAGCTGCTCTCCTGCGAGGGGAGAGGAGGTGTGTGTGGCTTTTGCCTCTGGGCAGTGTATGCCAACCCCACGCTCTGCCTACTGGTGTCCAGGGTGGACAAGGCTGTGCTGAAGGGTGCCTGGGTGTGGGTGTGTGAGGGGGTGGGCATGGGGGGGGTGAGGGAAAGGACACGGCGCGCTGAGCTGTGCTGAATTGCTGCTTTGGCAGGCAGCACTGGGCCAGCTCTTTAGAAAGTTCACGTTCAGTTATTGTTTTGACAGGCTGCCAAAGTTTTCCTGAAGAATGCAGGCAGCAGAAGGGAAATGGCGATTTTCAAACTTTTTTTTTTTTTTTTTTTTTATAACTCAGCCAAACCAGAATGGAATTTCATGGGAAAAACGAAAGGTACATCTCTAGCCTCAGGGCATCATCGCTGCCAAATTTCGGAGGCTGGCTGGGAACAATGGAGGTGTCGGAGCATCTCCAAAGCAGAGCACACTTGCACGCACTCACACGTGCTCATGTGCGCTCACGCTCACACACACACACTGGAAGCATCTTCTCTAACAGCGAGTGCTTCCACCCCACACCCAGAAGTGACATTAACCCATAGTGCTAAAAAAACCCCAAAGAAGTACCCGTGGTATAAAAGGAGAAGGCAAAGCCAGTTTGTAGCTGATGAAAGGTTTGCAGCTTGGCCTTGGGAGGATGCTTAGGTCCTCTCCCCACCCCGATCCCCACCGGCAGCCAGCTGTGCACGGTGCTTCAGGGACCCCACAGCCATGGGGGGAACCCCTTCTCCCCACACACTCTTCACTATGTCAGTCCCAGAGCCGCAGGGTCTTTTTGCAAGTCTTCCAACCCCTAGGAAGGGCAAGAGGTTGTAATCTCCCCTCCTCCTCCTCCTCTGTGGAGGTGGCAGGGCAGCCGGTGAGCTGGGCTCCAGCACTGTGGCACCCTGGGGTCTGCGGGGCCGTGGAACCGGGCGAGGGAGCTGCCAGTTACCTTATATTTTCCAGTACACTAATTTCTCTTGTCATCTTGCCAATGACAAACAGAGAGAGTTAAACAGAGCAATCCATTAAAGAAGCAGCCTGACAGACCGATTGTTAAGGGTTTCAGCGATCCCCATTTACACTGGCTTGAAAAAAATTTCGCCTCGAGCAGCTCCAATTACAGAATTATCGGACCACACTCCAGTCCCTTTGTGCACTTCACATCTCTGTCATCATTCCAGGCCTCTCTCTATTTAGTCGCTTGGAAATGGTGAGCAAAATGGAAGGAGACTTGTAACAAGTTCAGAGAAATTAGAGGGGAAAAAAGAAAGAGAAAAAGTTCCCCCCGCCCAGTCCTAATGTCCTAAACCAGGACATTTTTGAAATGTAACACTGTATAGGAATTCAAAATATTTTTCACTTCCACTATTCATTGCTTTAATGCGCTGGAACTACTTGCTCAGGTTTGGGGTTTTTTGGTTTTTTTTTTTTTTTTTTTCCCCAAGGAATGTACAATAACCACTTTGTAAATTCCTCAGGTCTGATTTTAAGAGGAACTGTAGAACTTTATTCATGGAGGAAAGAAATAATCCCAATACCTTCCTGCAATAACTCCTTCTTTTTAATAAACATGGCAGTATATGTTTTGATCACAGCCAGTGATGCAAGCAGCAGGAAGAGGAAATGAGCGACGGGTCTATGAAAAGCGGGGTCTCATCCCTGCCCTGTTGCCATCCCACTTGGTGACCTTCAGGCTGAATTGCCAGCACCAGTTTGAAGGTGGCACCGCTCCTGGGAGGAGGAATTCTGGAAAAGCCCGGATGAGCGATCACTTCTGCAAAGGCAAAGCTTGAACAAATCTGTAGATTTGTTATTATTATGACAAAAAAAAAAACAAAAAACAAAAAACCAAAAAAAACAGCCCCGCACACTAGTTTTCCTGCCCTAGGATGCAAAGCTGAAGGGTTCCCTTACCCGTCACCTGCGGGTGAGCCAGGCACTGTCACCCATGATGCAGCAGCTACATGACGTGGACACTATGACCCCAACAAAACGTGACCTCACCTATTTATCTTCCAGCAAACTCTCCTGTTCCCAGCATTCTGAATGATTTTATGATCCTATAACTAGTATTAACCTAGCACTGGTACCCTCACACATCCATAACCTGTTACCCCACAGTAAGAAAATGCCCCCTTTTCTTGCAGCAGAGATTACCTAGTTTTGCAGGGAGGATAAGTGAGCAAAGCCATCCCTATGCACTGCTGGGGGAAGGCTGAGATCAAGCTTCAGTGCTAATGCACGAGCGAATGCTGGCTTCACTCTGGCCCTAAACAGAAGGAAGTTTCTCACGGCTGAGTCCCCGGTCCTGCCACGGGACTCCCTTGTCCCCATCCCTTTCCCTGGGATGCAGCGGAGCTGACCCACCGCTCTGTGGGTCCAGGGAACCTCGCTGCAACTCATCCGTACTTGGAGCTCTGCCCAGCCACAGTAATGGGGACTCCCACCCAAGGTTTGAAAAAAAAAAACCCAACCATAACAACCCTGGGAGCTCTCAGGGGTATTGAAAAGTCATCTCATTTCTTATTAATCACTTAGGCCGAGAATTCAAATGTCAGCAGCATGTTGGCTGGAGTTGTTTTCCTTGCAGTTATCCACATGCAATTCATGCCTTGGAAAATGACCCATTTACCATCATGCATTGTTGCTTAGCTACACGCGCTTTCCCTCTAAGTTTTCCCAAATGGAAACATGGCTCTATTTGCTTTGGAGATCATTTTCCCTGGCTTTCTTTGCTTTACAGTAAATAAGTGCAAGAAGAACAGCCTCTGAACACTAAGCAGGGAAATAAAACAAACAGCACTGTGTCGGGTAATCATTTAAAAACCAGCACATGAACATGAAGCCTTCCTCATCCAGCCAAGGTGATGGGCAGAGAGGGCTTGAGCAAAGTCAACTTGCAGATCGGCTGCTTTAAGACCTTTTTTGTCTGTCCTTTGCATTAAGGTTCTTTCTCTGCTGAAGATTTCCAAGCCAGAACAGGGAATTCGGTTGAATAACGCTGGGGTCCCAAGATAAGAATATTAATTTCCTGGAGGACAAGTGGGACTTTAGGGCACCAGGAACTCACTCCGTGTCTCTGTTGCCATGTTTGCCTTGTGGCGTCCTAGGCATCCTCTAGAAACATGCAGGAAAACACCTCCCTCATCCCTGCAGACCACCACACCACTTTGCACCACCAGATGAGACTTTATGACCATCAAACCCCCGAATTTCACAGATTCCCTGCATCCCGGCTGCAGTGCCATAGCTGGCAGTGGGCACACGCTGGCAGATCGGCCACGGCAGCATGAAGTTCAGCTTCCCAGCACACCAGGTAAATCCTTCGGCCGTTTGCTGGAAGCCTGAACCCATCAATGCCTACGCTGCACAGATGTCCTCCAAACGTGCAACAAATCCAGAACATTTGGAAGGCATCAGCTTTACTGCCCGTGCATGGAGTGACTGCACAGCACATGTGCGGCTGGTCCCCTGCCTCCCGGGAGCGTTGGGCTTGCTAAGCGTGTGCCTTAGGGCTGAGCTGTGCTGGCACGGTGCTTGCATCCAGGATTTCCAGATGCTCGGCAGTTCCTCTGTTCCTCAAGGATCAGACAAAACTCGCAACATCTTCAGATTTTACCAAGGAACAAAGTTTTGGGGTAAAAAGGTGGCCAGGTCTCTCTCACAACACATAGGTTGGTAGAGACCAAAGTGCAAACCCTTTTGTTTCTTGGTGGCATGAGCACGCTCTGGATGTGAGCTCTTTGCGGAGCGTAGGCAAAGCCGGCAGCTGCCGGAGCGCTGGGTGCCTGCAGCTTCCAGGGGGAGCGGGACGCCCTGAAGGGTGAGCTCTCACCCTGCCTTCTGCTGACAAAGCATAAAATGTGCATTGTCTCCGAAAAGAAAAAGGGGAGAGACAAAGTAAATAGTGTGATACTGATTACGGGGCCAACATACTGGTCTAAGGTTTAATACAACAGTTTCCAGGCCAAGAACCTGCCAGAAAGTGAAGAGGGATATTGTACCTATGCAAATCCCGGCCGGTGGGTTAACACATCCCGAACACTGCGCGCTCTGTGAGAGCTGCCAGCTCCTGAAGAAGCCACCTTTACTGCCCCGCCGCTTGGAAGCTCTTATCTCGCTTTGACCAAACATACACAATACAACTTTGTTTTAGGCGATACCTCCCAGACGAACGGCCTCTTAAAAGTGCTCTGAGGAATTAAATGAGAGAAAACAGTAAGAGGGGGAGGGGCAGGGGAAGGAGAGAAAAGCTTGCTGCTGCACTACAGGAGACAAAGTTGGTGGATACTAAAACCACTTAAATAAGGAGCGAGGAGCAATATCAGACTGGAAGAAGCAAAAGGGTGACCAGGCTCCCTGTCACCAGAGGCACCCCAAGACAGTGGCTTGATCCCAAAGCAAGGACCCACTTCACCGTCCCCTGTGTCCCTGCAGCAAGGATGGGGATGCTGTCACCTGCAGATGCTGTCTGGGTCTGTGGCACTCCAGCTATCCTGCCCTCACCTCTGCACACGCTGAGCTCAGGCACATCATCCTCATCCTCATGGCATGGCCCCTGGGCCCTGGCTCCCCGCAGTGGGTGGGTTTCAGCACAGGCATTTTGGGGAGCCCATCAGGCAATGGGATCAGCCAGCGGGTCCTCTCCTTCCCTTTGCTGTTGCAGTCCTGCATCTGAGGCCAAATTCCGCTCCTTGTATTCCCCTCTGGTCTCTGCAGTTTATGGGGAGATGCCAGGTCTATCTTGCCCTGGGCAAAGGGGTAGAGACCTGCTCTTAGGATGCGTGAGTGTCTCCTAGCCAGAGCCACGGGCTCCTGCTGCGGGCAGTGGCGGGCAGCGGGGCACAGCTGGTGCAGAAGGCAACAGGAGGACCAGGACGGCCGTGCTTACGGGACTGCAGAGCTCAGTGCCACCGGAGAGAGGGAAGGCAGCAGGGATGGCTGAAAGCTGGCTCACTGCAGGCTGGGCTTAGGCGCTGGAGCTGAATCATGCCAAGGGCAGTTTCCATGAATGGAAACCCCTCTGGTTTTATTGTCTTTGAAAGCCTGGAAACACCTGCCTGTTGTTCAGAGAAAGGGCAGGCAGGCAGGATAAAGGCCTGGCAGCACCTCCCCTTTGTCCTGTGTCCTTCGTGGGCACCCTTTGGGGCCCAGCCCTGCTGGCACCCAGTGCCCCCTGCGGTTGGTTTGGAGTTGGCCCTGTGAAAATCAAACATCAAAAGGGCTCTTTCAGCAAGGGCTATTTTCACATCAAATGCCTACCTCCATTCCTGAGTCACTTGGGAGAGAGCTTTTCATAAAAGGAGAGGGAAAATTAATATTATTTTTCAAAAGTATAATGGGAGGTTTCCACTCCCTGAGCACTTCAGAGCTGGTTTTTGCACAAAGCCAGAATAATTTCAGCCCCAAAGGAGAGGGGAAAAAACCCCAACACATTAGAGGGGGTTACAAATGCTTGAAAAAATGGTTGGTCTGAATAGAAACATTCACATCACCATCACTTTGGGGGCTGGAGGAGGCTGCTGCTGGGAGAGCCTGGCTTTTCCATGGGGATACATGTCCCCCATCCTCACTCGCAGCAGCAGAGTTGTTCTGGGGGCCTGCTCGAGCACAGGGGAGCATGGCGAGGTGGGGAGAGCCAGAGATGGGCTGTGGGAGTTGCAAACTGGTGGGAGGGGAAGGACAGGCCAAGGGGTAGAGAACATGCTGGAAGCAGCTCCTTGAGCAAGTGGAACAGAGGAAAGCCTGCTGCCAGGTACAACCCTCCTGTGGCTCCATGGAGACAAAGGCAGCACGAATCCGGCCCAGCAACTGGCCAGCAGTGTGCCTGGACCGTGGCATGGCTCTGCCTTGGAAAGGCACCTGCAGCCTCAACATCTTCCTCTTAAAAACACGCCATAGCATCACAGGGGAAACACACCCCAGCAGCCTTGACAATCAGTTTCTGCTCCGTGAGCATGAGCTGTTGGGCCAGATGGGTGTATAAACAATTATTTGATCACTTCCACTGGAGGAACCAACTTGAAAAATACCTCCGATTCACAAGCTTGCAGCCTGCTTCTGAAAAACCAGACTAGGAGCAAGCTCCCACCCTGGAAAATCCCTTGCCTGTGTCTGCTTTGCATCCTTTCCTGTGCTGGGGAGGGTTGGGCCAAATGCAGAAGATGCTGTGGGGCTGGCAGAGCTGCTCTGGGGCAATGTCCCTGGGCTGCTGGCTCAGGGATGGCAGGGCTCAGCATCTGGGAAGCGATCTGTCCTTGGGAGACTTAGTGCCTTGTTTGCTTTCTGCTTCTTGGTCATTCAACAGATGGGGCGGAATCTCTCGCCAGCATGTACCTCACTTTCCTCTGGACTTGGGGTGCAAATATGAAGTGAGGTGTGGAACAGTCCTTTCAGCCCAAAGCCTCACAGCCACCGGTGACATGAGACACTCAGTGGCTTTCACTTAACAAGTGGGTAGGGAAAAAATCCTTGTGGGTAATGGAGAGAAAAATGCAAAACATGATCCTCAAGGCTCAGAGAAACTCTTCTGGTTAAGCCAGATCTTGCCTTTTCCCAATGCTTGGAGCTACCCATCCATGAAGAGTGCTGGAGCAGGCATCTTCACCATGTAAATCCCACTTAAGCCCTTAAAGAAATGCTTGAGTAGCCCTTCAGGTTCATCTGCTGGCTACCGCAGGGGCAAAGATTTCACATTCATCCAAGAAAGCAGAAAAATCCCCCAGTCCCTCCGCTGAAGATTTCAGCTGGGGGCTGGAGGGGGCAGTGATGGGAGAAAGCAGCAGCAAGAGGGTGGTCGGGCAGCGGTTTGTGGGACCGTGCTGGTGAGCACCGAGTGCCCCAGCATCCTTCCTCGCCGGCTTTCCTGCACACCCGGAGCCAAAGCAAGGCGGGGTGATGGCAGACGCAGCTCCTTTCCCCGAGACATCGGCTGCCTCCGGGAAGGTGGGGAAGCCCTGGGAAAGCAGCTTCTAGTCAATGCCGGGGGCTGACGTGCGGTGGGTCAGTGCTGGGAAAGCCAAACGGGAAACGGGAGACGCCTGCGGCGGATGATTGTGCCAGTAGGATACAGCCGGTTTGCTGCCTGCGGTACTTCAAATGCTCAGCCCAAAACAACTTACTCAGATTTACTGTAAGCGGCAGCCAGGCCATCTATAGCTTGTGGTGAACATACCAGCCCTGCCTGCAGAAAGGGCTGTGGGAGCTAAGCTGGCTCCTTGCCCAGCGGGCTGGAGGAGCAGGGGGGGGGGCTCCGCAGCCCTGCCTGCCCTCCCTGGCCCACAGGAACAGCGTTTCCCAAAGGTTGCTGCTGTTTCTTTGGGTGCAGGCGCTGAAATTTGGTGGGCTGCTTGGTAAGGAGGCAGCGGGCAAAGAATACGAGCGGTGAAACGGGTGGGCTCCTGGGAGTGTGTAGCACACACTGGTTCCTGCTTGCCCACATCTGTGCTGGCTGGAAACCCCCGGCCGGGGCCAATTCTCACCATTTCTGGGGTCCCTGTCTAACTCCAGAGCCCATGGAGCTGTACCCACAGGCACCAGCCCTGCCAGGCCTGAGCAGGGGAGCGGGCTGTGCATGGGGGGCACATATTGTGTCCCCTCCTGCCTGCAAACCTGTTTCTCTCCATAGCCAGGTCCTGCTGTTCGCATCCTGATGGTGCAGAGCTGCTTGTCACCTCATAGACTTGAAATGCAACTGTTTGCTTCCAGTTGGAGTCGTGTCGTGTGTCCCCCCCACCCCGCATCTGCGTGCCAGACCCTTTGGGACACATTCACCCGGAGCTGGGTGTGTGGAAGGATGATGCTGTGGCACAGCCATGGAGCTCATCATTGGGATGTATAATTTTCCACTCGCATCAGGGCTAGGTCACTGTGAATTTGGGTCTGACAGTGGGGAAGGAAACCTGGCTGGCTCTGCTGACCTATGGCCAAGCAATGGCCCCCCCTTCCCGTCCTGCTCTTTCAGCACGCAGCGCTGTTCCAAGGGGAAATTCAGGAAGTTTTTTCCCTGGGAGGGCACTTTGGGGAAGCTAGTGGGGATGGCAGAGCACAGCCAGAGTTCAGGTGTTCAGAGGCTCTGTGTGGGTTCAGGGGACTCGGCACTGCCCGTGGACATCACTGCTCAGCCCTGTGCCAGGCAGCAGTTGACAAAATGTGGCAGAGACAGGAGCCCTGCGCTTCAACTAGGAAAGCAACAGTCCCAAGAGGATGCAAAAGCTGTGGTGACCAAATCACACTTCCTCATTCTCCAGCAACAGCCCCCATCCCAGCACAGAGCTGGTTGCAAAGTGTCTTCGTGTACCTTGGTGGCATTTGTGGAGACCACCCACCGCAGGGGTCAAACGTAGGAGGTGGGCTTGAAACCTGCCTAGATGCCCTCAAGGCTCTAGGGGCACCTTTGACATTGGATTTCAGGTGATTTCTGGCAGCTGGCATACAGGAGGCCGGAGCACCCCACCGGAGGGGACCCTTGCCTGCCACCCCAGCCCTACGCACACGGTCACCTCCGGGACCCCGCCGCCGGAGCAGTCGATTGCCCCAAGACACATCCTGAAGGGCAGCAAGCCTCTCGACGGGGCTGGGACCCACTGGGGGCCAATGTCCCCTCCCGCCGCGCCGCCGCAGCCGGGGCCGTTGTGGCCGGCCTCCCCGCTGCTGCCGGCTGCAGCCTGGTGCCCTCGGTCCCAGCGCCGAGTTTGGAAACACATGAGGTAGATTTTCTCTCGCCAGGTGGTTTCTGCCACCCGGCTTAACACTCAGTGTCAACGCCGTGAACATTAACCCCAGATGGAGTGGTTACAGCTGCTGCCATGACCCGGGGAGTCCCTTGCCCTCCCCATACTGGTTCCACTGTGGCGGCACTGGAGCAGCTGGCTGTGCCAGCGAAGGAAGGGGCAGGGAAATCCCCGACTGTGGCAGAAACCGCTTGAACAGCTCAGCAAAGGCACGCAGGGGCCAGGCTGGGTGCCGCTGGCTGGCCCGGCTTCCACCCTTTGTGCGAGGAGCTGGTGGCGGGGCGGTGGCAGTGGGGTGGCCGTTGGTGTCACCCTGGCCCGGGCTGTGCAGGAGGCTCGCACCCCTCTGCGCCCCGGGAGGTGCCGCTGGGTGGGAGGGAGAACCGTGCGAGGTCTGGGCGAGGGGACGCGCCGTCCCCTCCCGTGCAGCTGTGCCGGGAGGGAAATACCCGATACTACCGCGTTCCCAGAAGTCAGGGGAGGTTTCAGCCCTGGCTCTGCTGTCTCGGCTCACGCTTCCTTCCCGGCTCAGCCTGCAAACCTGGCACTCGGGGCTTAGCACTGGTGGCGTGGGGCAGGGTGGAGAGTGGGAAGCCCTTCGGGCCAGACCCTGTGGAGCAGAGCCGGGCTCGTGCCAGTGCCAGTGGATGCTCCAGCCCTTCTCCTGGCCCCTCTCCCGGCTGGGCCGTCTTTGCTGGCAGATTGTACAGGCGGGCTGCAGGCTGACACAGAGATGCTTGTGTCAGCCACACTGCCAGAGCCATGTGCTGCCCGACACTGGCTAGCTTGACGACATCGGCCCGTGCCATGTCCCTGTCCCTGGGCCCCAAAACCTCCTGCTGACACCTCTTAATGGGGCACAGCAGCCCATGGCAGTGGTGTGGGGTCACTGTGCTGTGGGGTGCGGGAGGGGTGTGCTGCAGGGTCAAAGGCTGGGATTTTTGTCTCTCCTCCCTGGCATGGAGGCAAAGCATCCTGCGAGGAAATACTCGTAAAGGGATGGATCCTGCTTGCATGAAATCACAGTGCTGGTGCCCATCAGCGGGCACCGGTGCCCTGGGCTCTGAGGGCTGACGGGCCTGATCCAGTGTGTGCAATGGAGGACGTGGCTGCTCTGGGGTGGGGGGATCAGGGGAGCCAGGGGACACTGGCCATGGGTGTCAGGGTCATGGCCGTATGCTTCATCAGCCTTCCCCCCTCGCCTGCCCCAGCAACCCAGCTCCGGCTGAGGATGTTTTCTGTTCTTGCAAGAAATCCAGCTGAAAACAAGAGGGGCTGCGCCTGCCAGGTGGATCCTTCAGAGCTCTTGCTTCTGCTCTGCATTTAAGCAGCAGTGATTTTTGCTCAGGAATGTCAAAATTTTTGCTCTGCACAGGCTCTGATTTTGAAGCCACCAGCACTGGGCTCCCAGCTCCTGCCTCTCTCCTGCCCGTCCTGCCTGTGGGACTGGCTTGCCAGAAAAAAAATGAGTCTGAGTCTAAAACATCCAGACCAAACCTGATGTGTCTGGGGAGGGAGCACTGACCCTGGCCCACACAGCCCTCCAGCACCAGCTCAGGCTTAACTCTCTCCTCTGTGGGAAGAGTTCAAGCCTTCCAGTTAAATCCGGGAAGGAGTTAGCAAGTCTTTGTGGCAGGCGGATTAGAGGCAGAGGTAAATGCTCCTGCTAAATGTAATCTGGCTGGTTAAAAGCTCAGCTCAGCCTCTATCCCAGCATTGTCTTTGCTTCTTATAAATATAGGAGACACTTCTGCAAACAGGGATTTTTCCTTTTGCCTATTTAGAGACCCAAGAGACTGGGGAGAGCCTGTCACCCTCCTCTTCCTCTCCCCAGGGTGTCAGTGGGGTTTATTGCCACCCCTCCAGTGCCCTTGTCTCTCTGGGATGGGTTTGGCAGTGGCAGCCTCTGATCCTGCAGGTGCAGCAGGAGGGGGATTACAGCTCACGGGGCTGTGGGTCAGGGCAGGTGAAGGCAGCAGAAGCTCCTGGAGTTGGGGTAATGGGGCTGGGGGCAGAGCCAGAGCCCTCTTTCACCCTGCAAGCTGGAGGTTCCTCCATTTCCATGCCCTGGGCAATACCCCCTGGATAGGATGGAGTTTTGGGGAACAGAGACTGGGAGGCTGGGGGGCTCTGCTCACTGTGAAGCATATAGGAACCCAAAACAAATTACAAAAAAAAAATCATAACTATGTAAAAATAGGTAACAGCTGGTTCTCTCTAAAAACCTCTATTCCAGAGCTGGTGGCACTAAGGTGGGTGACGGAGGGTGGCAGCTCCACCTGTGACCCTCCCTGCTCTGCCCATTCCACCTCATGGCAGGAGCATTCCTGGGGGCCCTGTCCCCACCATCCTCTGCAAGTGACAGAGGACTCCTTGGGCAAGGCTAACCAGCACCCCTGCACTGGCCCCAGGAGCTCGTGGGTGCCCTGGAGATGGTCCCTTGTCCCCAGGCTTGGAGGGTGTGCAGGTGACCTCTCCCTGGGGATTATGACCGGAGTGGAGGGCTCTTGCAGGAAGCACGAGGCAGGCAGGGATCAGGGGCTTACCAGGGATTAAGGTATTTTCCATGTGTTTAAACTAGTCACCATGAACCCAGAGCTATCTAGGAACGAGTGACCTGGAGCGCAGTGCCCAGGGGACAAGGGAGAAGTAGGGGGAGAAGCTAATACCCACTCTGGTCCCCACCCCAGGGTTTGCAGGGAGAAGGGGGAAGATGCTCACAGAGGCTTGGAAGCCCCCAGAGCCCCAGGGATGGCCTGTGGGCCCCTATTTGGAGAGAGGCGAACGTGCTGTTCAACCCCAGTGAGATACCTGCTGGTGGAGGAGAGGTTGAGGGGCTCAGGGGGCACAGCAGCAAATCCCAGGGGGACAGCAGGGCACCATGCCCTCTCTGGGGCCAGGACAGAGTGGTCCACTCCAGGAGACGCGAGGGCTGGGTGGCTCCAGGATCTTGTTAACCTTAATCCTCCCTTGGATTAATGCTCAGGGGAGCTGGGGACAGCATTTAAACCTGCAGGAGTGAGCCCTCGCGTTGAGCGTGGCGCTACAGCGGGGTCAGAGGGGACAGAGGGCAACGGTTAAGGGCAAGGACAGAGGCCGACAGTCCTGAGGCCTAATTTGACATGTGGCCTCAGATTTTATGGGCATGTTCCTGGGTCCTGCCCTCCCTGGGTCCAAAGGGAAGGGCAGCCTGATGGCCAGCTCCATGCTGGGGTCATGTCCAGCAACACTGCCCAACTCCAGTCTGGCTCTGCAGGGCCACTGCAGGCTGAACTCCTCGGGATCAGATCATCCTGGAGGTGCCAGCCTAAGGTGGAAACTGTATGCTCTTGGAAGGATGCTTTTCTGGGGGGATGCCTGCTAGGGATGAAGTCTCTGGGATGAAATCCCTTTCTCAGGCTGATCTGGCTTCCCTGGGGCTGAGCTTTGAGCTTGGCTCAGAGGAGCAGTGCGAGGATGCTGAGGGATGCTCAGACAGCCCATGCTCCTACCCCCAGCAGCCTGACCCCAGACCCTAGCAAAGGACCTCCTAGTTTGTGGCATTAGGATCCACCCCCCTCTGGAGCCACCAGCTCTGCTGTGGGGCTTGCTAGCCCACACAGGGGCAGAGCAGCCCGGCTGGCATCCCTACGGACCGGGTCACCTGTCCTCAGAGCAACCCCAACCCCAGTTCCCCCCCAAAGGAGGTACCAAGAGCCCCATGCAACCCTCTGTGACATCCCGTCCCAGCCTGCTGGGGACCCCACGCCGGGTCCCCAGCCCCGTCTGAGCTGCAAATGCCACATGGATGCCCTTAGAGGAGGTTCCCATCCCTTGGCAGTGTGGGTGCAGCTCCCTTCTGGCCATCCCCTTGTCCGAGATGTTTTGCCAGGCAGCTGCCTTCAGCATGAAAGTGCCACTGAGTTACACCAGTGTCCACCAGACCCCGAGCACCAGTTACACTTCCTTCACCTACCCACAGGCTTGGCCCCTCATGCGAATCCCCTGCCCTGCACTTAATCCAGCCTGTGGCTCCGTGCTCTGGGGCTGGCACCACCCAAACCTTCCGCCTGTCGCAGGGAGGTGCCACAGGACATTGTCACCCATCCAGATGCAGCCAGTGTCACCTTGGTTGCCTCCCCAGTGGGGCAGGGGTGCCCTTGCAGAGGCTGTGGGTGACATGTGCCTGTCCCCTGGGGCAGCGAGGCAGGATGGGATGTGCTGTCCTAAGTGGCATCTTAACTAGATCTGATCCAGCCTTGCAAAGCCACAGCGCCTTCAATTCCCTTAGCACTCTAAATCTGCTACTGTGCATCTAAGCGGATTATTTTAAATACCCCATGATGGACTGCTCCTTTGTAATATAATCCAGCCTCGTGTGTCCCATTCCCCTCCTATTTGCTGTGATTTAGCTGCAGCTGTGACAGCTAGAAACCTCCCCAGCTCCCCCTGCTCCCTGGGAAATGTCCCTCATACCAGTCCCTTCCCCAAATCCTGCTCTGCCCTGTGCAGCCAGACCCTGGGGATGCTCCCGTCGCTTTCCGTGTGCCCGTAGCATGTAGCCTTTCATGTCTTGGGGTGAGCGGTGGCCATGGGACATGCTGACCCAGAGTTACTTCATCTGCACCCAGAGCTGAGCCCCTGCACCGACATTGCCCCCACCCACACCTTGGGTCCAGATCCTGCCTTGGCCGCTTTCGTCTAGACAGGGGCCATGCAGGAGCCCTTTTGGGTGGGTTTTACCAGTTTCCAGGCCCCTTGCTCGAGCTGACTGACTCTGACACCTCAGCCCTGACATGAAGTCAGCCAAGCGAGAAAGTATCCTGCCTCCCGCTCCCACTAGAGACGGGGGGTTTGGGGAGGGTGGGGGTCGGCATGGAGCCCATCCAGCCCTGCTCTCAGCAACGGTAAAGAAGCCGCCGCTTTTCCAAGCGCTTCCCTTTGGGGCTTGTCTGATTAATGAGGGCTTGTTATTTCCAAACTGTTTGAAATCGTGTTTATTTTGTCTGCCGCCGGATTCCTCTGACTCAGGGCTCATCGTTAACTGCCAAAGATGAGTGACAGATCCCGCTAATTACAGCTAATGATGGCCTTAAAGGATCTCTGTGCGCGCACGTGTGTTTGTGTGCACACATGCCAAGGGCCATTTATAATTTAAAGTGGGGAGAGTCGTTAGCATAAACCATGCCTGGATTAATTGCAGAGAGCAGCCTCTCTGGGGAGGATGCTCGCCGAGAGGTGGTGGTTTCAAGTGCTGGATGCTGAGGATGGTACAGGCTGCCCGGGCAGAGGCAGAGCGGTCCTGAGTCCAGATGTCAGCCTCAGGGACATCAAATCAAAGCCACCACGCAGGAAATGTTTGGTGCAGAGGCACCAAGCAGCCGGTGGGAACCAGGGGACCCTGACATGTGGCACAGGCGTGACCGGCTCAGACCCCGCATGACCGTGCGAGGCCATGGGTGCTGACGTCCACCCCCTGGCAGAGCTCTGCAGGGTGTTTTCCAGCTGGGAGGAGTGCCATGCCCAAGAGACCCAGTTGTCCCCCAGCTTCCATGGGAACAGGCACCGGGGGCACCGGGAGATGCTTTTTATGGCCTCCCTGAGGACAACGTAGCTGCGGGAGCGCAACCGCTTACTAGACACCAGAGATCTCACCTAGGGGGCTGAGTTTAGCAGTTCCCCTGACTTGGGGAGAGCTCTCCCTGCTTTAGACCCTGGGAGATCCAGCCCTGGCGTCGACTTCTTTGCCTTTACCTTTCTCCCAGTAGAGAAAGAGGGAGGATGGAAAAGATGAAGCTTTTCCCTCCCCTGGGCTGGAGGACGTGGCGTGAGGAGCAGCAGCTGTGGGAGCTCATGGCCACCACCCCCGGGGAGGGGACGGGCAAGCGGCAGCTCGGGCAGAGTGGGCACGTCCCACGGAAGGGCTGACCGAGGGACTTCCATGACCAGCACATCGGGGTTTGTTCTAAGCCCTTCCCTAAACCAGCTCTCCACTCTTCCAGGCTGACTTTCCCCTACCCCTGCAAAGAGGGCTCACAGGGACAGACCTATGTGTCCCCCAGCTCCATCTCCTCAGGGGTGTCAGCAATGCTCTCGCCCCTCTCCCAGCCCTGCCAACACAGGTTGTGGAAGAGGCATCCAGAAGGAAACCCAAAGCGGTTCCAGATGGCAAAAGGCTCAAGCAGAGCAGAACAACTTCTCCCCAGCCCTTATCTTTCTGCAAACCAAATCCACCCTTCTTGGAAAAAAGTAATTCGAGCTCCTCAGTCTTCCTCAGAGCTGGTGAGCAGGAAGAGCGAAGCGCCGGTGCTGGCTCCCTGGGGAGGGGAAGCGCCAGCCTGCAAAGTGCCTTTATATCAGTCTCTGCCATGAGAAGGTCTAAATTGGAAGTGATGGCAGCAGCAAGCGTTGGGATGCCGAGATGGACTCTGGGGCCAGTGCAAAGGGATTTCAGCAGCTGGATGTGCTCTTCACGGGGGGATGCCTGCCAGAGCAGGACACTGCAGCTCTAATCCCACTAAAAGCTGTGCGGAAATGACTTGGATGAGGGCTTTTGGCTTCCTCACTGAAAAGACCAGATTCAGGTCAAGCCTGATGGCTCGTGAATTTGTCTTGGATCTTTTGAATTGTTCTGGACCCCAAAACACTCAGGTTTCTCTTTCTGAAACACTCCAGATGTTTTAATTTAAGGCTCTTGCAGAAACAGCTGTCGGAGGCTGCGGAGCAGAGCTCCCCTCAGACATATGCAGCCACTCGACAGTTATGACTGCTCCCGAAACGGCCCTTCACCATAGCTTTAAATCCCAGTGTAGCAGGGTCAGGAGGTGACAGGAATAATGCTCTGGAAAACAACAGGCTGGGAGCAGGAGGCACTGCTGTTGGAGCGAGAGCAGTGCCAGCGAAGCTGGGCGCCTGCTTCAGTGGGCTTGGCACCGTCTCGCTGTGGACCGAGAGCTCTGGCGGCATCGGTGACCTTGGGGACATCAGTCTGGGCAGCCCATGTCTGTGGTACACTGAGTCTGTGGGAAATGGGTGGCTTTGAGGCCCTAGGGTGACTCTGGGGTGTGCAGAGCCAAATGGTCTCTCCCAAATCCAGGTGAGATGTTTTTTCCAGGGAAGGGAGGGTCGGAGCCATCCGAGATACGGGGCACACAACAGGGCAGGCCACTGTGAGGTCCTGAGTCTGGGCACCATGCTGCAGTTCGCTTGCTCAGCAGCAGCACACTGACCCCTCCCCAAATAACCGCCGCGATCGCCATCACCCAGTGAAAGAGCCCGATTACAAAGAAAACAGGGAAGCAGCTGAAAAAATAAAGGCACTGCCATGGCACTGTGCACACCAGCTTGGAAATTTGGGATGGTGCTGAAGCACAGCCCTGGATGCTGCTCCCACCCCAGGGCAGGAAGGGCCAAGGCAAGATGGAGAAATTAGGGGTGCCAGATGCCAGTGGGAGGACACCCTGCTGACAGCACCGGGGATGGGCAGCCAGGACACGTGGGTCCTCCAGGTACTTAGGAAGTCTGAGGATGCTCAGCAAGGATGCTGCAGCCAGGTCTGCGTGGCGTGAGGTCGAAGGGTTGAGCCCCAGCCCTGTGTCTCCTGGGGACAATGTGGTGGCAGGCTGCTCGGTGAGATGCCAGCCTCTGTGGGTACCCCAGCTCCTTCACCATCCGCAACCCTCCCCAAATGCCATAAGTATTGAAAAGATGGAGAAATTTGCTCAGTGACTCCAAGGTATGGCCACGAGCTCCCAGAGACTTGGTGTAGTCCTAGAGCCCTGGCCGTGGGGCAGTAACTCTTTCAGCTGAAGAAAATGATGAATGGAGATGAACTGGGCAAACACAGCTTTGCTGGGAGAACTGAAAGGTCACCGAGCTTTGAGGTCAGCATAAGAGGCAATGCCAGCACCTGCCTCCCAACACTGCGCCTACTACTGCCGGAGACTGAGAACGCCAAACTCATTGCACTCGTGCCCTGGGCTTCTGGTTATCTGCAGCTTCAGCCGGCCTGGGGACAGGAGCAGGTCATGGCACAGCTCCGTGCCCCTGGCCCTGCCAGCGCAGGCAGGGTGTGGGTGGAGGCAGTGACTCCTTGCCTATCTGGCAGCCCCTGGGATTAGCTGTGCAGCATTGGGAACAGCTCTAGCAGTGGCTGGGTAGGAACAGATACACACAGATAAGGCAACCTGAACCCCCGGGACGGCGAGCCACCTTTGTTAATTCCCGTGCTGACGAAGAAGTGATCGTCCCCTTTCCCTCCCCAGCAGCTCGTGTGTGACCATCGGTTCTGGCTCACGCAAGGACAAAACCCCCCTCTTGCATGGGTGGCCCCTCTCGCCTTGGAGCTGCTAAGTGGCTCCCATGTCCCCCTGGGGACGCTGGTGGTACAGGGACCCAGATGGTGCGGGGACACACAGCCTGCATGGGGACAGAGCTGGTACAGCCATCCACAGCCAACGTGGGGCCCCACAGCCAGTACAGAGAGCTAAGGATGGAGCAGGGACATGCAACCAGGATGGAGACTGCCGAAAGTTTGGAGCCAGGGAGCCAGGGTGGACACCCAGGTGGTAGAGGGACACGCAGCCAGCATGGGGACCCTGCCAGTCCAGGAGCACAACGCAAGGGATGGGGACCCGTGGACAGTGTGGGGACCCTGCCAGTCCAGGAGCACAACGCAAGGGATGGGGACCCGTGGACAGTGTGGGGACCCTGCCAGTCCAGGAGCACAACGCAAGGGATGGAGACCCGTGGACAGTGTGGGGACACGCAGCCAGCATGGGGACCCTGCCAGTCCAGGAGCACAACGCAAGGGATGGGGCCCCGTGGACAGTGTGATGCTGCAGGGCAGAGGACGACCAGCAGTGCCACCCACCCCTCTGATGGCCTGTGTCCCATCCCCATCCCCACATCCCTCCCCAGGCTCTGGCTCTCTGGCTGCAGCGGGCAGGAGGGTCCAGCACCGTGTGGGCACATCGGGGGAGAGAAGCACCACCAGGTCCCTGCCCGCATCCCCGCGGCTGGCATGCCGCCGGCTGCTCGGGGGCGGCTGCAGCACGACACTCCCCATCCCGTTAGCTCTGGCATGAAAGTGCCGGCCGCCGCGGCAGCTGGGCCTGGCCATGATCTCCGCTTCCAGGTAAACAGATGAGGCAAGCGGCTCACCTCCCCTCCCTGCCCGGCAGCCCTGGCTGCACAGACCCACCATTCAGCCCCGCGGCCCCGCACAAACCCCCAGTGTTCGGGAGAGGGCTCGTGCTCCCCAGGGGGCACCGGGGGGGGACATGCCGTGGCCGGGTGGTTGACACTCGGCCAGGCTGGAGCAGGGCCAGTGGGCACAGAAAGAGCCACTGTGTTTTGGCCGGCTCTCGCCGTGCCGGGGCAGGGGCAGAAAGGGCCCCTTGTGCCTGTGGGACCCCGGGGGTCCCCCCATGGCTCGGCCGCATCCAGGGTGCTGCGAGGCTGTGGTGCTGGTCACTGGTGGGCCCGTGGGGTGGCGGCAGGGACCGGGTGGGTGGGAGCTCGAAGCGGGGGAGGAGGTCAGAGGCAGCACTGGTGTTCACGGCACTGTTGCTGTCCTGCTGCCATCCAAAAGATTTGCAGCCCCAGACTATGGGAGACAAAAGCAGCGTGGGGGGGGGGGTTGACCAGCGACACATTCAAGTGGTGACAGAGGCAGGAGCAGAAGGCAGCTTTCCCCGGGTGTCACCCTGCGAGCGTCCTCCCCAGCCGGTGGGAAGGGTGGGCGCGCTCCCGGATCTTCTCCCCCTTTCCATCTCCCCAGGCTTTCCTCAGCACCCCTGGGGGTGTCTGTCCTGCAGCATGGCCTGGAGTGCCCTGGCGACAGCAGGGGTCGGAGGGCTGCTCACCCCTCTGGGGAGCCTGGCACTGGGCTGAGCCCATCCCTGCCTCAGCCACGAGCATCCCCGTGGGGCCAGGCTGAAGGGGAGAGGGAAAAGCAGAAGGCAGAGCTGCGATGCTCCACCATCCCAGCTGTTCCTCCTGCTGCCGTCATCACCCACAAGCGGCCATCAGTTCCTTCGCTGGGGACAATGTCCCCTCTTCCACGCCTGGCACCTTCCTCCCTTGCTGCTTCCCTGAGAAGGTGGCTTTCTTCCCCAAGGAGCACAGGGAAAGCATTTTCCACCATGGCAGATGAAAATGGATTCACAATCCAGTTTTACCCAAGTACCACTTCAGTGATTTTGATGGAGCCGCTCTGGATGGGTGCCGGTTTGAGCCAGAGGACAGCTGCCGCGGCTTTATAGACCAGGGGTTTCTTATCTGTGTCACCTTTGATTACTGTAATTGAAATCCTGCTCTGATCTGAGCCGTGCCTCAACGTTTCTGCTGCCTGTGCGGCTCTTGGCTTGAACGACAAAATGACGTTAATAGATTTTAAAGCCAGGCAAGGCCTGCGAGAGCATTTCTGCCTGACCTCCCGGAGAGCAGCTGAGAATCACCGCTTACCCCCGCGGTCCCGCACTCAGCTGCTGGTGCAGCCCTGCTGTCCCCCTGTGACTCATTTTCCCTCCGGGAAGCACAATTCCTGCCTTTCCCCAGAGCTGCCCCTGCGTGTGCTGGGCAGCCTGCCTCCTCCCACCCTTTCGGAGCAGAGCTGGGGTGCTCTTGAGGGAGGCAGGGTCCAGGGGTGCCGGTGGGATCATGGAGGGATCAGCCGCCCTCTGGCTCTCCTGTTCCAGCAGGAAATCCCCCGTGGGCACTGTTGACCTTTTCTGGCATCTCCTGACCAAAAGGGCAGCAGGGTGACGTGCTGCTGCCCGTCTGCTGCCAGGCAGGCTGCAGGGGACAGAAATGCCACCGGGCAGGAGAGGATGTTCCTGGCTTTGGTGCCAAGCTGGAAAACCGGCTCTGTGGCTGGCAGTGTGACCGGCACTTTGTCACCCTCCCAACCTTTTTTTGTGAAGCCGCTGGTGGTGTTTAGCTGGAGTCACTGCAGCAGAAAGAGTGACTCCAGCCCAGGCAGTGTCTGAGGGCAGGAGCTGGGAGGACACACGCACTGGCACACACGCTCCTGCAGTTTGGCTCGGCCAGCAGCCGGCACGAGGAGCGAGCCAGCCCTGGCTGGGCTGTGACGGCAATGTCGGTGGCTCTGTCTGGGATGGGGAGGGTTTGCTCAGCCAGCCTGGCCCCTGGGAGCTGCCCTTTGGAGCAGGCAGGGCCAAACCCAGGCACAAAGCCCCATTCAGAGAGCCCTGCAAACCCCCAGGGCCAAACCCTGACCACACCAGACAACCTCCCCGAACCGCCTGGCTTTCCAGGCCGGCAGCTTTCACAGCCATGCAGCCGAGAGCTGGCTGGCACGTGTTGGCACAGTGGCCTGGGCTTGCACCAGCGAGGATCTGACGGAGCCATCCCGAAACTTCATACGAGGGCAAAAAGAGAGGAGGGCTGCCCAAATGGCAGGGCAGCCCCTGCGCCCCCGGCATGTACAGAGGCTCCCTCTGAATCCCGGCTGGCCGAGTGGCAGCGTTTCCTCTCCGGCAGCGAAACCCCTGGCAGGTCATGGGCCGGCAGCGCACACAATGCTTGGGGTTATCCAGCCCCTTATCAGCTCCGGCCATGCAGTGCAGGGAGGAAAAGGGTTTCAATCCCAGCCGAGCCGTGTTTCCGCTGGGAGCCGTTCCCCCTGTCACGGGAGAGGGCTGGACCATGCCATGTGTTCGACACCAGGACCAGTGGAGCCGGGCTGTGGCTGCCATGGGGAGAGAGGGACCACAGGGCTGTCACCCCGTAACCCCACGCCATTGCCTGGGTCCCTCCTCGTGCCGGGGAAGCTGCTGGTCTATGAGCAATCCGGACGGGAAGAGGCCAGAGCTGGTGACCCCCAGGAAAGGGGCTGCCACCAGGGCATGCGGCAGAAGTCTGGGCTGGTTGAAACATCCCTCACTGGATGTCACTGCTCCCCACCCTGGGGAGGCATCCCACATCCCTGGTGTGCTGGGAAATGGCTGGTCCGGAGCAGTACAGGCAACCTAAGAAACCCCACCAGCAAAGACCACATGTGCCAGCCAGGAGGGGAAACTGAGGCACGAGGCGATGCCGAGGGAGGCCTCCCGTCCCCTTGTCCCTAGGTTACTGTGGGACTTAAAGCCGGCTGGAAGAAGGGGATCGCTCCACAGGGTCACTCCTAGTTCCTCAGTCCAAACTCACAGGGTCGGAGTGTGCCCCAGCCCCTGCTCCCCCAAACCCCCCAGCAGTGAGCACAGGGCAGGCAGGGGGGGCTGGCAGAGGCACTGCCAAAGGCTGGGCTCGCCACGATGCTGCGATCCCCTCCTGCTCCATGATTAATTGAACACGGGCTAAAATTAGCTGTGGAGGCAGCACCCCTGGGGTCTCCCAGCAGCATCCCACTGCCCGCCGGCTGCCTGCAAGTGGGTCAGGCAGTGGCTGCCACCTGGCTGGGTGCCCTAGGTGCTTGGGGGACCCCCATCCTCTACTGCGGGTGGGAGCATCGCTCCCTGCTCCACGGCACAGCTCTGCACCTCTCGCCTCCCCACCGCTGCCCATCTCAGAGGCTTTTCCCTCCCCAGATTCACCAGGCTGGGCTGCATTAGGGCCAGAGCAGCTGGAGAGGTGCAAGGTCGCCTTCTGGGATGGCAGGAGTGCAGATCCCTGTCATGTTCCTCCCCGTGCCTTCGGGGATCTGTTATTTTTAGCTGCTCTCCCTATCTTGTGTCACTAGCTAGGCTCTGGCTCTCTTTTCTTCCCCCAGTGTTACTTTGCAGGTTAGGGGAGGGAGAACCAAGTGTCTCGGCACAGGGTACCACTTGGCCACGGCCTCCCCATGCTGCCCTCCACCCAAGGGTTTTTGGTTGGATTTTTTCCTGGTTATTTTTAACCCCCATCAGCAGCCCCAAGGAGATGAAACACCAAGGGGTAACACAAACCAGAGGCACCGGTGTGCCAGGCCAAGCAGTGGGGTGTCCCTGGCTGCACAGGGATGCTCCCGTGCAGCCAGGGCAGCGCCTGGACACGGCCCCCAGCACCCTGAGCAGGTGAGGGTCTGCGCCCCCCGGGGTTGGCCCCTCCTAGCAAGCCCTCTGCTCCCTCCTGGCCTCCTGCACATCCATCCTCTGCTGTGACACACTGACACGTGAGCCAGGGAGAGCGAGAGGATGGGCTTTTCCCTTGGATTCGGAAGCAAGCAAACAGGAAAAAAATTAATTAAAAATTTCAAAGTCAGATACTTCTAATTTGGTTTAACATGGCAGTCCTGCTTGGCGGCAATGCTGTCACGGAGGTGCCTGCGTGGGGGACTCGAGCTGGGAAGTACCCAGCGTGTCACATCACAGGATGTCATGGGAAGTTACCCACCACCAGCACCACCGCAGCAGCCCTGTGGCCTCCATCCCTGCTGAGCACTGGGGTGTGGGGTGCCATGGTGGTGGGCTCAGGGCTGGGCATCTGGGGACCGATCCCACCAGGGACTGGATTTTGGAGCCGCTGGGAGAGTGACTCCATGGGAAAACCGTGCTTCAGTTTCCCCCATGGCACAGGCCTGCCAAACCTGCTCTTTGGGAAGGAGTTTTCAAGGTGCTTGGGCTGGGTGCTGAAGCCTGATCGCCACCCACTGGCATTATACCACTGCCCCACGTAAAACGGGGCAGGGCTGGGGGTCCTGGGGGAGCAGGGGGTGCCCCTGCCTCAGCAGGGTCCAACAAAACAGCGGCACCCATCCTGGGGTGAGGAGGGGACCCTGGCGCTGCTGGACCTGTCCCCTCCAGCCTCTGCTCTGAAGGAGGAAGGGGACATCTCCCTTGCCTGATTCTCTCTCTTTTCCCCAAAAGGAGCCCAAATCCTCTCATTTTCTCCAGAAACATATGCCACAAGACAGCGATGTTCCTACCCCCAGTGCTCTGCCACCTTTCCCTGCCTTCCACCCCTGCTTTTGTTTTTTTTTTTTGGTGGTGTTTTTTTGTTTTGTTTTGTTTTGTTTTCAGAATTCTGTGCTGCATGGTGAGTAAAGGCATCCTGCTGTCTGAGGGCTAACGGCTTGCTAGAGAGATAATAAAGCAAAGGGGAGTAAATTAAAGTGGCTATAAATAGCACCAGGAGAGGAAAAGGAGATGAAGTCATCTTCCTTCAGCTGAGCTGGTATTTGCATCACTTCTTCCCTTCGCCTTCCCCTGCCCCCTCTACCCTGTTTGGGAAACAGCCCCCCCCAGGCTCTGGGGTCCTGCTGTGGGCTCTGTGTGGCCCCCGGCCCGGGTCCCCATGGGCCTGGGGAATGTCTCTGTGTCCCTGGGCTGGGGGTGGCTGCCCAGCGCTGGGGGCTTGCTGGAGAGCACAGTGAGGTGGCCTGAATGTGGTCACTCAGCCCCAGGCTCCCTCCCAGCTTTGCCACGGGTCCATGGCACTGCCCGTACAAACCAGTGCATGATCCCATGCAAACCAGTGCCTCCAGCATGACCCCAACACTGCATCCCATGGTCACCAGGAGGAGCTTTTAGGAGCCATCACGGACCCATCCCACGTCATTCCCCTTCGCAGCCCATCCATGGGTAGCTGCAGAGACCCCCTCAGGAGCAGTGCCTGCAGGAAGGGATGCTGTGAACTCAACAACAGCAAATCCACCCAGGGAAGCCCCTCCATAAATCAGATTTCGTTATTTACATTTTTATTCTTGATGATTTTCACATCCAAGCCTCCACCATCAGCCCCAGGACACATGGAGGGGAGGGACCCCAAGTCCCACAGGAGCCTCCCTGGGATTAGCACCAAGCTTTGGAGCACACCCAAAACATGACCCTCACTGCCAAGGCGATCACTGTCCCCTTCAGCCTTCGAGTGGCCCCCAAAACCCCCCAGCTGCCACAAAAACCCCCAGCCACCCGTTCGCATGAGGTATATTTATGCCTGAGTCAGAATGAGGTCACACCGCAGTTTCCTCCGTGTCAGCTACCGACTCCTATTCCTGTGCTATGTGCACACACCCGCCGTGTTATTGCAGAGTATTTATAGCTATTTTACATGTATAATTATAAAACCACAACTCCACACACGCACAAAAATAATCATGGTGCCAGGACATGGGGGAGCGGGGCCAGAGCGATGGGAGCAGGGCTGGGACATGGACCCCACCACTAATAATAATTCTTTCCACTTTATATATAGCCCCTTTCATCCACAGCTCTCAAAAACGCTTTGCAGGCATTTAATTAAGCTTCCCAACATCCTAATGTGATGACAGCCAAGTAATAATATCCTCGCTTTTAGGTACAAAGAGAGGGGAGGTGGCAGGACTTGTCCAAAGTCCCGCAGTGAAGCATCCTGTGGGGCAGCGAGCCCAGGTGCCCCATACCCTGCCCCACACTTGTGGGGTACCCACGTGGAGACATGCCCATAGGGGAGATTTTGACCCAGAAAGGGGGATGAGGACCCCAGGATCCTGCTCAACCCCTCTGCTCAGTTTGGGGTGACGGCAACCGGTGACAGCACTGTGTCTGGGGATGGCAGCGGGGACCCCGGGGATTGCTGGGCTGCAGCTGCCCCACATCTGGATCAGTGGGTGGGAGAGACATACGGATCCTGACAAATTCATGGGCGAGAGCTCGGGGGAGAGCAATAAATAAGATGACAGGTCTGAAAGGGCTGATTTATGAGGAATATTAAGAATTGTAATCCTGCCTGGCCCAGCCACCCCGCAGGGAGGCCGGGTGATGACAAGGACCCAGATACATCACAAGGAGACAGGATTCACTGGGGCCAGCGCTGACATATCTCCAAACAGGAGGCCTGGAAGCAGTTGTGCCTCCTGGGGGGGTCTGGGCAGCTCGGCGTGGGGACACAGCCAGATCTCGGTGGCTGCCTGGAGATGGGATCCCACAGGGATGGATCTCTGTGGTCCTCAAGGTCTGGGGTTTGTGCTCCACTGAGCACCCTTCCCTCCCACGCACATCCCTGCCTGGATGGACCGCTCGCCTCCCATCCTTGGTGTGCTGCAGAGGGCACAAGGGGCACTCGCTTCTGTTTTGGACACTGATGGGACATGAGATGCCACCAAGCAAGAGGGACACGGCAGGAGAAGGTGGCCAGAATAGGGCTAGGGCTTCAACCACCAGAGCACAAATAAAGAGCAAAGAGGTGCTGGGAGCAAATGCTGGTGTTGGTAATAAAAGGGGCAGAAGTGCAGTCCTGGGGGGTGAAGGCTGGGTGGGGTCATTAACATCTGCAGAAAAACACGCGCTCCTGGCTCCTTTCCAACGCATGGAGATGTGGAGGACAAGTGCTCATCCTTGTCCCCATCCTGGGGATGCCCCACGGGGGAAGCAGCAGTGCATCGATGGGCACAGTGCGATTCTGCACATATGAAAACTAAATGCAAGTCCAAAATCATAAACCCAGATTTGATCCTGTAGCAAGAACCATCCTGCCATTTTATGGTTATGTTGGTATTTTTTCTCTCGCAGGCTGCAGACAGATCCCTGCTCACCGAAACAAGCACAAGCTGCACAGCAGCCCCTGACTGAGAACACTCACACCTACCGAGCCCCTAAAATGGGGGATCAGGACCTGCTTGCACCACACCGGGAGCAAAGAGCAGTGACACGGACATTAAGCAAGAAAACAGCTGCAAACCTTCTGAGGGGCTGCGAAGAAATGCCCCAAAGCCAATCTCTCTGAAGAGAAAGGTGGGAGGGAAATGGGAACAGCGTGCCTGGCCAGGGAGCCAGCGCAGCCCAGGCTCTGCTGCAGGAAGGTGAGCGCCTTCCCGTCACCGCACCGGCCACCAAAACTGCCCCGCAGCCTGCTGCTGTCACCTCACCGAATTCCACGCCCGCTGCCCCCCTTCTGCTGCCAGCCACGCATCTCTTACCAGGGGCTGCCGGCACCTCCACTGCCTCACTGGCTACGATGAGGGACTCGAGGATCCTTGCGCGGAGCTCAGGGCTCGCCTCAGTGCTGTGGGGAGAAAGGGGGGGGGGGGGTCTGTGAGGGTGCCAGCAGCTCAGCCCCCCCGAGTCCTCCAAACCCCCGGGAAAGGAGCCAGCCGCCCCGATGGATCTCTCGTGGGACTTCAGCGACGCTGCGCATCCCAGTCCCGCGTGTGACATCACGCCTGGTCGCCCTGGGAATGGGTGTGATGTCAGAGCATCAGTGTTGGAATGGGGGCTCCCAGCGCTGGCCACCCGCTTCGGAACACCCTGGGGCAGAGCCCAGGTCGGTTGGGGGGCCAGACTGCCCGTGCCTGGCTGCGGGCATCCTTCTCTCACCCACCCCATCCCACGCGTGGCAGGGGCACCTCACCTGGCTGCTGTGGGGCGGAGAAGCAGCTCCCCAAAGAGCTCCCCGAGGAGCCGGGGCGAGAGGCGGCTCTTGCGGGCACCCTGGCAGAGGCGGCAGAAGTGATGGGTGAGCTGGCGCAGGAGCAGAGCCTGGGGCTGCGGCAGGGCCGGGGGGGCCAGCAGGGCTCTGGCTCGCTGGCCACACTCCTCCAGGCCCGGGGTTTCTGCAGTGGAGGGGAAACAGGAGAAGAAAAGTCAGTTTGGGAGGTCGGGACATCCCCTTGTCTCTCACGGGAGCCTGGCACCTGCCAGCACACATGGCATGAGCTGTGGCAGGTCTCTACAGAGCCCCCCAAAACCCCTGACTTCAACCTCTCCTCCAAAACCCACGACTGCTTCTTTGCAGGCCTTCCCTTTGCACAGACAGGCTGTGGGACACGTGGGTGTCCCAGGGAGCACAGGGCATGCAGAAGTGATGCCCTGGGGGTCTCAGCCACCTCTCGCTGAAGGCTGCCAGCCCCATTTACCCACTTACATCACCCCAGATAAGATTGTAGGGTGACACGAGCACGTTCCCCCTCTCAGCACAGCCAGGGAGGGATCATGGGGTGCCAAGCTGCTCATCTGGCGGCGACTGCACCTAAACACCCCTTGCTGCTGCTGTTCCGACAGAGAACAGTGAGAGCCCTGTCCTGCAAAGCCATGGAAAAGGTAAGGCAAAGCAGAGGTGGGAAACAGGCACCAGCTGGAAGAACTGCTGAATTTAAAGGCTCAGCCCTCCCCTGCAGAAAAAGCAAGCTGGGAGGGAAAAGGCTTTTTAGGAGACAAAAAGCTGCCCCTGGGCAAAGAGCTACAGGCATGGCTGCAGCGAGGTCCCTGCCTCTCCTGTTGCCTGGAGTGCAGTGGCAGAGAGGGCTGATCAGGGGGCAACTAATTCCAGCGATGCTTGAATTGCCTGTGTGAATACAAGCAGGCACCTAACGCTGTTGCACATCATGGAGGTGCTGCCGGGACCCCAGTTGTGGGCAATCCGAGCAGCCCCTCAGCCTCGCAGCGTTCCCACCAGCATCCCCCCATGTCCCCAGTGCCCTCTGGCAGCCTTGGCCAGGGCTCCCCAGTCTTGTGAGCTGTGAGCTCAGCAGCCTGGGACCACGGTCCTGCCCTGGGCATGAGAAACAGCCGCTCTCCAGCCATCCTCCATCCTCGCCTTGTCCCGGCCCTTTCATCTGCGGGGGACAGGGAGGTCCCCAGGGCTGTGTTGCTCTCAGCCAGCTTCAAAGCCCGGCTTAGCCCAGGGCTGACTCAGCTCCCCGCGGCCCTTTGCACCAGGGCTGAGGTTTGGCCGATGCCCAGCCAGCTCCGGGCATCCGTCCTCGGGGCTGGGGTGCACTGGGGCTGGAGGGGTGGCAGGTCCCAAGCAAGTCTGCAATCCAGCTGGGATGGTGGAGGGGTGTTTGTGTGCACCCGTACCCAACAAGCTGCTCCCGCGGCACTTTCGGCTTTGTTCCAGGCCTCCCCTACCCCAATTGTTTGCTTTTTGCGCCTTTTTGCACCCACGGATGCTGCAGGTGGAAGGCCCACAGCCAAGGAGGAATATGGGGATGTTTTCCACCATCTTTTGCAGGTAGTCAGCTTGCCACTTTTCCAACCCACAGCCTCAAGAGGGGCAGAAGGAGCCTGCTTGCAGGGCAGGCTGCCAAAAACCAGCACCATCTCCTGAAAGACTTGCTTTTTTTTTTTTTAAAAAAAAAAAAAAAAGCCCCAGAGAAATCTCCATTGGTTTCTCCTCCATTCCTGCCTCCTCCTCCTCCTCCTGCACCCGTTGTGCCAGGAGCAGAGCCGGCTTCAGCGCAGGCTGTGGGGAAAGGCGCTTCCCTTTGAAGTTGCTTAACGAGGCAACCCAGCTAATTGCTTCTTAATTGCATTTTTATCCTTGGAAGGGAGGCAGCCTTTGATTTCTCCTCTCTCCAATGGGTGAGGGGAAGGCAGCATTGGTGCCACCGGCCCGGGGGTATTTCTCCTGGCTGAGTGTCTCTGTGCAGAGCAGGGAGGATGGGTTGTGTCTTATCCTTCATCTTCTTTGTGTGTCCCTCCTGCCTTCCCAGAGGCACAAAGAGCCCACCAGGACATAGTAGGAAAAGGCCACACTCGTCTGGCCACGGGTGATCTTTTGGTGCCTTTTAAGGCAGCCAACAGCATGACCTGCCCAAGTGCTAATCTGGTTTAGGACGGGGAGGTGATGCACAGGGATGGCAGATACTGCAGCACCCGGCAGCGAGACGAGAGCTGCTGCAAAAGGGGAAATCTCAGTTTCAAAGGTGGCGAGGGGTTCAGGTCCTATCTAAGACGGTGGGCGAGGGCTTGGTGTGTGCCCAGTGATGCCCATGAGGCCTCGGGCTGGGAGGGGCTGAGAGGCTCTGCGAGGACTCATTTGAAATGGGATTTGCCTGTTGGGATGGACCGTGGCTCTGCTGACCTGGGTATGAGGCCTGCCCTGGTTATTTGAAAAAAATTCAAATACAACCAAAACCTTGACAATCTCATGCATCTGCACGGAGTCTGGAAAGCTTGCAGGGACCTAATGTCATATCCTAATGGCGCTAAGTTGGAAAAGCTGAGAATTTTCTATGCCCATATAAAGCCAAGAGTTGACGAGGTTACAGTAAAAAATTCCCAGGCAGCAGAGCCAAAATATTATTATAACGCTTTCTTCTGGGGCCAGCATCACCCAGCCTTGGCAGCCGCTCGTCCCAGCAGGCAGCACCTCCTCCTCTGGGCAGTGCAGTGGGAGAGGGCCGTGCCGTGGCCGGGGTGAAGCTTCTGCTTTCCTGGAGCATCTCCCCAAAGCTGCCACGCTGCTCCAGTGCAGGGGGGTGCTCCCAGCGGTCCTTTTCAGGATCTGCCCTCGGTGCAGCACTAGGCAGGGCCTGGGGTCAGGAGCCACCCTGGAGATGCTGAGGAGCCCTTCTAGGGGGTTCCCAAAGCTCCTCCAGCCTCGCAAAGGTCCTGGCTGTGAGGGGAGCCCGGCTGTGCTTACCTTGAGCCATGTGGACCAAGTCGCTGTAGAGAGCTGGAGGGATCAGGGGTGACGGGAGCTCCTGGAGGTACCACTTCAGGGCCTCTGCCAGCGTCTGGGCATCATACAGGTCCATGTCTACGGCCGAGGCGTCTGCAGGGAGAGACCCAGTTGAAGTCCTTAGCCTGTAGTACTGCACCTCCGGCATGGAGCATGGTGCTCTTCCATCCCCACAGGCCTTCCTTCTTTGCCCATGGCCCCATCTCCCAGGTATGGCAGCCCATGATTTCACTGTCAATGCCCCCGCCCCAGCAAATATTCCTGTCCCACTTTCCACTGACCCTGAGTTCCAAGTGCCCATGGAGAGCTCGAAGCAGAATCCCTGCCTTGTGTGCACCAGGGCGTGGGGCAGGGGGTCTCGCTGTCCCACTGGGGTCCTGCTGCAGGATAGCACCCATGGGACAGACTGAGAGGCTACCCCAGGCACCCTTGGGCCATCAAGGGCCAGGCACCATGTGCCAACCCCAGCCCTGGAAGAACTACTTGGAAAAATGCATCCATGGAATGGGGTTACGGTCCCCAGGCAATGCACGTTGCTGAAGGCCTGCGTCACCCCTAGAGAGCCCGAAATGCTGCAAACACGCCCCAAAAGGCAGCTGCCCTGGGTGAGGCAGCGAAGGATGCTCCAGGGATGGGACAAAGCGCCTGGGGCAGGCTGAGTTCACCCAGCCTGGGCTTGGGACGCAGACAGCGCTCTGAGCAGAAATGTCCCACGGTCCAGCAGGAGCCAAAGGGTGGGACACGTCCATTCGAGCCCCACGGCCGGGCCAGCACGGGAAAATTGCTTCACCGGGGTCCAGGGTGAAGAGCCCTTTCAGCATCCTTTGGTATTGCCTCATGCGTTTTTCTTGGAGGTCTCTCAGCCCAGCCAGGCCGGGAGGTGGCTGCCCAGAGGGTGGCAGTCCCTTTTGCAAAGATCTGGAGGTTTCAAAATCTGGCTTTGATTCGAATTGGAGCCAAACGCAATGTTTTGAAATTCTCCTCATAGGAGAAATCTTGGGGGGGGGGGGGGGGGGTGGGGGGGTGGATAATAAAAAAAGCACAAGATATTTGGGATCATTTGAAGTGGTTCATTTGTAGAAGCTAAATTTCTCACTTCTTCTTAATGAGAATATTGAAAAAAAGAGAAAATTTTGCACTTTCTTAAAGGTGACGTGTCAGGCCCCAAATGGCCTGGTGTGTTGTGACTGAGATGTTGGACTTGCTCTGCTCTGAGCCCCCTTCCCCTCCCCTCTCTGGGTCTTTATCCCCAAATGTAGCTTTACTGAAATTGGTGCCGTACTGGGAGATGCTCCATCTCCCAACCCAGAATTTTCCAGCAGAAAATGCCTTGAGTTTCCAACCACTTCAGCTGACTGCGTGTGGCCACGGTCTATTCTGGAGCAATAAACTCAAAAGAGTGGAGAAAAGCTATTTCCTAGGGCAAGGCTTTGGAGGCGCCTGGCCAGCAGAGCTAAGACGGGGAGCAGCTCCCCAGCTCATGGAAAAGGCTGGTTTGGGGCACATTGACCTTGATGATTTTTTCCTGGGGGTGTCCCCACTGTGGGCCAGGCAGCGCAGGAGCCTGCCCACCTTCTCCTCTGCCTGCTCAGGGACAAAAAGCCATGGTGGGTCCCTTACAGCCAGTGGCTGCCATTTGGCTCAGAGACCGAAGAGAAAACAGATTGGCCAATGCCCGAAGTGAAGCCTTTAACCCAGCTGTTGGAGACGCTACCTCATTTTCAGGAGCAAGCACCCAGCTGGCTGGGAACCGTGCCCCAAGGCAGCGTGGGGACAGCCGGGAGAGATGCCACCATGCTGGGGTGGGCAGCCATCCAGCGTGGCCAAACATGACCTGGGGCAAAGGTGGGTGCTGCCTTTCTAGCACCCCCCAACGTCACCACATCATCCCATGGACCACTCTGCCCTCAGCATCCTCGAGGTGGGCAGGGCTGTGCTAGCTCTCACCTTCTGCACCCTGGCCCCACTCTGGTCCGTGCTGATGCTCCCATCTCCCAGCCACACTTCTGGACCTTCTCAGACAAAAGGGTTATTTCTACCAGGGTTTGCAGGGGGATGACAGCCAGTTCCCCATTTTGCTAGCACTTGCCCTGGAGAAATGATCTAGCAGGTTGGCTCCAGCTTCCAGGGGGAGGAGAGTGGGATCAGGGATCCCACGAGATGCTCCAACCCCTGTTTTGGGCTGAAACCCCTTTAGTGTGTGGCTATAACCAAGTCATGCTGCCAGGCATTCACAGTCTCATTGCTTGGGCAAGCAGCTGTATTTCAGAGAGCTGCTCCCATCAGTGGGACGCACCGGGCAAACCCCAAACCCCTTCTCACCCGGGGGCGAGCCTGGCTGCTCTCCCCTGCCCACCGTGGAGGTTTCTGCAGGGACCTGTCACTCACCTTAAGGATGCTGGTGTGGATTGGGGAGAGCAGGCACAAGCTGTTTTTGTGCAGGGAAGGAGCTGCTGCCAGGCGCTGGCCCCAGGCGATCAGCCCCGGGCTCCACCATGGCCTAATTAGCTCGTTTGCATCATTAGGCATGGGCTTGGGGGGTTGTTCAAAGGGAAGGCTCAGCCGGTTTCAAAGCAAGACTCAAAAACATTTTTACGCCCAGAGAGAGGCGTGATGGGGAGGCCAGGGGGATTCACACCCTGCTAACAGGGACTGGTTGCTGATGGCACCATTTTCCTTGGCACATTGACTAGAAATAGCCGCTAGCCTGTTGCCCCCATCCTTTTGGAGATGCAACGGCATCCTCCTGCCCCAGCTCTCCTCCTTCCTATGGAGCTGCGGTGGTGAGCTGGGTTCTCTGTTAGTCTGAGAGCACATCTGAGGGGTGCTCTGAGCTGCTCCCCAGCACCGGCTGCACCCCATCAGCTCAGGGAGGCTCGTCTAACAGCTGGGGAAGGGTTAACCCTGGAGCCTTCCCAGACAATTACTGCCGGCCTGACCCCAGGGATGCTGCTCTCTCCTTATCAGAGAGAGATGATAACCAGCTATAAGAAGTTAATGATGCTGCAGGATGAGTCAGTGCTCTCCCGCTGCTCTCCAGATGTTCCCGTTCCCTCCCCAGGGGAATAACGGAGGGATTCCATCAGCCTGCCACAAATAGAAGGCAAATACCCCCAAACCCCAATTTCAATCCCATACCAACACCCCCTCCCAGCCCACCCCAGCACACAACCTGCTTGCTGACCTGCTAGCAGAGCAAGCAAGCAGATGGGGGCCAGCAGAGAGCTTCCCTTGTCTAGTGGGGATGAAAAACAGGAATAAATTTGGGGTTGGGGAAGGCATGTGAGGGATGACCACTGGCCCAGAGGGAAAAGCAGTGGGTGCTCCCGGCCTCCTCCCAGAGGGATGCCAGAGCCCACATCCCAGCAGAGGCAGAGGGGTGCCGGGGCTTTGGGCTGAGTCAGGCTGGGCAGGAAGCACCGGGATCTCTCCTGGCAGCTGCAGCCAGCCGGGGGGGCATGAGTAAGCCCAGAGTCTCTGTAAATGTGGAGGATGTTTAGCCGAGAGTTGGTGGGGAGGAGGTGGTGGGTTTCGTTCTGAAGGAGAGGCTTGAGTGTGTCCTGGTGACCAGCTGTTCCCTTCCCCGTGGCCACAGGGGACGGCTGCGCCCACATCCCCAGCCAGTGCGTGGGTGACAGCGTGGAGATCCCACCCGGCACCCACAGCCCCTCTTGCAGCAGGGTGCCCCAGGGTGTCCCACAGGCTAAGACGGACCTTGGCCGCCGAGTGCTGCCGCAGCGTGATGCTCTTGGGTACACTGTCCCCGTGGTAGAGGGGCACCCAAACCACCCACACCTGGGACTTAAATACTGACTGGGGGCTTTCCCCTACCCCTTCCAGACCTTTTAGGTTCAATCATCAGCTGGTGCTACAGGGCTGTCCTTGTTGTCCAGCCCTGGGGGACAGAACTTCCCATCTGCACAGATGCTGCCTGCACACGGACCCATACATCCCCCTGACCTGACCAGGTGTTTGAAGCTCCTGGGCATCCCACAGTGGGGATTTACTGGGAAACTGTGCACTAAATCAGGGAATATTTCCTCAGCTTTGATTCAGCATCATTGGAACATCTCTCAGCCAGCCCGCTGGTACCTTGTGCTGGGGACTTGGCAGCTGCCAGGGCAGCCTCTTCCCATGCACGGGAACTTCTGGCAGTCCCAAACACCCTCCCAGCTGGGTTTCACCTTGGCATACCCCCAGCTTGCAGTCAGCCGGGGCAGGGGTGCTGCGATCCCCCCTTTCAAGAGTGCCCAGTGAGGCTGCCTTCCCCCACCTCTTCTTCCCCAGCAGCTATGGGAGGGGATGGCAAAGTCTCACCCCCATATTCATCCCGATGGGTCTGGCAGGGACATCTGTGCCGCTGCCGTTTATTTACCCTTCTTTCATCACCACCAAATATAAGGGATGAGCTCATGCCTCTTGCCAGGCTCTGACGATGTGGGGTTTATTTCTACTGAAGGTATAAATAAAAAGCAGAGCAGCAGGCACTGGGGCGCCTTGGGTTTGGGAGTAAAGTCATCGCGGTGGGGTTAGTAGCTTCGCCAGGGGAAACCAGAGTCCTTGGGGGCCTCCAACCCCCACTGGCATCCCAGGGATGAGGATGAGGATGCTCTCCCTCCTTGGGTATCCAGGCTGTGATGATGGGGGGAGCGGTGCGAGGCCCCCCAGGCTGCTCTTCTCTCCAGCCCAGCCCTTTCTGCCCAGCAGCAGCCCCGGTGAATCCCCGGGGCCCACCGCCACTCACTAATCCCCACCGAGCTCTGACCTAATTCCCGGGCACGTGAGCGTGTCTCCAGGCAGACTGCTCTGCGCCGGGGCCCCAGATCAAAGCGCGCAGGATGGCAGCGCCGGCACGGCACGCCTGGAGACACCCTCTCCAATCCGCCTCGCGCTGCCGCCGGGTTCACCCCGGCACCCTGGGGTGCAGGGAGCTCCTGCCTGGCCCTGCCAACGCTGGAGGCTTTTCCCAGTGCTGCCCATGTATCTGAGGATGTCTCAGTATTCGCTTTTACAGCTGGATCCCAGAGCATGGGGTGAGAGGACATCACCCCTGGGCACCAGAGGTGCTCGGACACCTCGTGTCCACAGGCACCAGGGACTTTGCAGGAGGTTTGCCCCATCCCCTGCTCTCCAAACAGCCCCTAGGCCACACACAGGGGACAGCAGGAGTGCTGAGGGCTGGAAACGCTGAGGGTCAGCATGTGGCCCCTGGCACCACGGGCACAGAGATGCCTCCAGGCCATGAAGCAGCCCCGCAGCCGGGCACTGCAGGGAGCACAGGGGGCAGCGGGACCGAGGGCTGCATCCTGACACTGCTGTTTAAAGCTCTACTTTCTTCTTTGTTTTCTGCCCGTAACTCTTTCTCTGTGGCTGCAGTGGGGCTCCTGCCTGGCTCATCACTCACAGCCCTTCGGCGAGCCCCTCCAGGCCTGTGGCTTTTCATTAAGTCCCTTTTTGGTGCCACCACGTAACTCCAACTCTCATGTTCAGTGGCATCACACAGCCCCACTCTCCTCTTAGGGCATATGGGTCTGAATTAAACACCAAGTGTCCTAAAATAATTAATTTTTCTCTGAAGCCAACATAAGCCGGCTGCGAGCCCAACCACTCTTTGGTCTTTGCTTCACTCCCTGGCCCTTTGGCATCTCAGCCAGGTGGCAACGGAGATGCCCAGTTCACTGATAGACCCCCCCCCACACACACACACCTTTATTGATGAGCTCTGTCTTTGCTTTCTTTTTTTTTTTTTTTTTTTCACCTATAAATATTTTTTCTTAACATCATCCAACACAGAAATACCAAGTTTGGTGCACAGGCTCTAGCCAGTGGTCAGATGCCACCATCCTGCAGGACACCAGCAGTGCCAGGATGGCGACAGGCTCAGCTCAGGCTGTAGAGCTATGTGAAGCTGTGCTGCATCCAAGTCTGCTGTGCCCAACGCTGCTGCAGCCCCACGAGGATGGAAAACCTTCACCCCAAAGCCTGGGTGATGTTCAGCTTGGGGTCTGTCCCCTCCAACTAGGTCCCCCGTGGGTAAGGGCTCCAAAAAGGCCAGGGACAAGGCAAGGGTCTCATCAGCACAACTCAGGAGGGGACAGCCAGGACCGCTCTGACCTGCATGGCTCCTTGTCCCCAGAAAAACCTCCTCCTCCTCCCCCCTACCGGGAGTTCAGATGCTCTTTCAGTGTTGAAAACACCCTGTTTTCTCCAACAGATTAAGAAAACCAACACCTGAACTCTCCAGCCCATGCCCCCTTTTCCTTGCATCCTCTAGTGGTTTTCCTGCCACCACTGCCAAACACCAGCATGATTTGGGTATTAGCAGGGAAGCTGAAACCCCCAGTGGGAACCTGGCTTTCCCCCGAGCTGGGATGCAGTTCGGTTCCAGCCACCACCAGCCCCAGCTCCGATTTCTCCCAGTTCCCCAAGATGGAGCTTGACTTTTGCAGGCAAGGGAAGAAACAGGGTACTGGAGGGATGGATCATCAGGAGAGTGGGAGGAAGAGAAACACAACCCTTGCCTCTGCTGCCCTGGGCATGGGGCATGCAAACTCCCATTTTTTGGCAGGGATGCTTTACCCCACAAATTACAATGAAAGGGTCTGTATGGGGGCCAAAGCAGAGATGCTCTCCTGCCCTCCCCAGCCTGGTCTGGGCTCCAGCAGGGCCCTGGGAAGCACCGCTGGGTCTCTGGTCCATGGGAGGCTGTGGGGGGAGCAGGCTGCCAAGCCTGGGCTCTGCTGGGGTGCTTGTCCCTGGCAGGAACATCATCCCCCTCCTGTTTGCATCCCTCTGGCAGGGCTGAGCATCAGCCCCTCTAGCTGAGAGCTAGCAAATGTGTGACATGTCCTACCCCCTCCAGCCAGCTCCAGGGAGCTCCGGCTTTTCCCAGTTCTGGTGTTGCCAGCACACAGGGCAGCCCCCTGAGTTGCCAAATAAAAAAGCTTATTTCAGTCCTAGAGGAGAAGGTGGGCTTGGAAGCATCAAGTCACTTGAGGCTGTTGCGGATTGTTCAGGGCTTTCAAATGGTTTGAAAAATAATGATGGCATTTCCCTGCCCAGTGCTGGCTTCTGCAGTGGGAGATAAAAACCTGGATGGACCCAGCAGCTGCTCCACAGCTCCAGCCCAGGCTCTGGCAAAGCCAGTGGAGTTTGCCCCTGGCCTGGGGGAGTCTCCTGAGGCCGAGCAGGATTTTGGTAGTGATCAGGGGTGTGGCCGGGGGGCCCTGTGCCTGCCAGGGATGCTGTACTGGCTGTGTGGGGAGGACGGAGGACTCCCAGCTCCTGCGTGCTCAGAAAGCAAAGCATCCTTCCATGCTGTTGCCCTGCCCAGTGTGGGCATCAATGCCCAGTGCCGCCGGGGGGGTGGGGATCGGTCTCTGGATGCCTTCACCAGCCGGGAAATCTGGGCTAGGGGGGGCAAGGCCGTCCGAAAGGGCCCCCACCCTCCCCAGGCTCCTGCCTTGCCCAGGCTGCAGCAGGGGCTTCTGCAAGTGGGGTGGTGGGGTGCACCGTGCCCCCCATCATCCCCAGGGGAGCAGAGCCCTCCTCGGGCAGCGGGGACGGAGCCGCCGTGGGACCCCCAGCATCTCCTCTCCTGCACCCCCCCTTCCTTTCCCGCAGCCCCGTCCCGTCCCCCCCCGGCGGGGACTCGGCTCCCGGTGCGCGGGGGAAGCGATGAGGTCATGTTGCTTAATATAGCGATTTCATCACAGCCCTTCTCCCCAGCAACACGGCCCGGCTGCCGCCGGCCCCCCCCCGCGCTGTGCCCCGGCCGGCAGCTCCCGGGGTGCCGGGCCCAAGGGCGGGCGGGGGGGGGGGGGGGGGGGGGAGGGGGGAGAGGGGCTCGGGAGGAGGAGGAGGAGGGGGAGAACGCGGTGCCAAACCCGGACTGTGTAGGGCTGGACCGTGCCTGGTCCCACAGTGCCGCCCTCTGGGCACCGCGGCCGGGAGGATGGGGGGATGCTCAACGCAGCCCCCCCCCCCCCCCCCCCCCCCCCCCCAGATTCCAGCGGCACTCTGGATCCATCACGTCCCCAACGCCCCCGTGCCATCCCAGCCGCGAATTTAGGAGGAGGGGTGGGGAGCTGTTTTGTCCCTCCTCCCCACCCTCCTCATGCCTCCCTAGTCCTGCAAAACGCTTCCCATTCTTCTAAAAGAAAAAAAAAAAAAAAAAAAAAAAGAGCTTTTTCTTCTCCATTTCTTTTTCTCTATCGCACCAACAAAAGGCTTTCTCCCTTCCACGCTTCTCAAATAGAAACCTTAAAGGTTTGCAAACGAAAATATTTTTCTCCCTTTAAAAAATAGGGCTTCTAGTGAAAAGCCCCAGCCCTGTGCCTACATCCCTCTTGGCAGCATCATACTGGGATATTGGGGGAGTTGAGGAGGATATTGGGGGAGTTGAGGAGGACTTGCGCGCAGGCAGGGCCTTACAGAGCTGTAATTAGGGCCGTAACGAGGTCGGAGCCAGTAACCCACCCCCACTATGCCTGCATAGCATCGCTTGCCTGGCAGCATCACCTCCGTGGCCCCTTTCTGACCAGGGACACGGGGAGGGACACAGCTCTGGGACTTACCTGCCAGAAGAGCCTGCTTCAGCTCAGCATCCCCCAGCGCACCGGGAGCAGATCTGTAGAGCACCTCGCTGTCGAGACCTAGGGAGCAGCCAGGAGAGAGGGGTCACTCCTGAGCCCCACATCCTCCCCTCCCACACAAGAGAAGCAGGCAGTGACCGAGACCACCAACTCCCTCACCCTGCCCACGCTGCGTGGGCATCGGGGTGCGTGGGGAGAGGTTTGGCTCTAGCAGTGTTCTCGGGGCCATCTCTGAACGCGGGCAGGGCGGGCGGTCGCGCGTGTGCACCCGCGTGTGCCCTGCGGACGGGCGCTGCCGCTCTCCGTACCTTGTTTTTCCAGCGCCTCGATGAGCCTGGCCACGGTCGGCAGCGCCTGCTCGGGGAGGGTGGGGTGCTCGGTGAGCTCTGCCTGCCCGGGGAGCCCTGTGGTGGAAAGACAGGGAGAAGGGGCTTGGAAATTCCTGCCTGCAGGAATTCCAGCCTCTTCCCTTGGCTGCTCCAAGACAAGATCAAGCTGCTGCTTTGGCACAGCCACAATCAACACTTCAGCTCATGCGTGCCCAATTTGGGAGAACTTCTCCATTATTTTATCCTCTTTTTGCAACAGGGGTCACTGTTGGGGGCTCAGCCACTTGCTGAGATGCAAAGACGTGTTTGGGCACGCGCCCTGGCCACGGGGGAACATCCCACCCTGCGCGTGGAAACCCTTCAGGCCAAAACCCTTTCCCCACCTCTCCTCCCATGGCATTGAGACTCTCCCCTCTCATCACCCACAGCCCTCAGTGGCACCAGGCAAGAGCTGGGAGGGCAGATCTATACCCAGCATGGGCATGGCTCCCTGCAGCTCTCACCCACTTGGATTCTCTGGTGTCTACAACAGGGCTGAGCACAAGCCCAGGGAGGACTCAGCCACCCCTTTGGCTGACACAGACCTCCCCCAGACTTTGAGGAGCCCTTCAGCCAAACATGGGCCAGGCTTCCAACAGCACAAATCCTCAGGTGCTGCTGCTTCTGGGTTTTACACCAAGGACACCTCACCCCAGACCATGCCGGAGAGAAGCAAACCCCTTGACAGGGGAGACAGCACCTCTTTTTACCCCAGAGCACAATCCATCCCTCCCTCCCTCCCTTCTTATCACCCCAGCTGATAAACCTCTCCACCTGAGTGGCTTATACCTGGCAGAGACCCTGACAGTGTTGGGATTTCCACCCCCTCCTCTCATTAGTGGCCCAGAGCTGCGTGTGATGTGACTGCCAGGGCATGGATGGCATCTGAAAAGGCTCTTCTGCTTGTTTTATGTGGTGAGTGGATATTTTCTGCTGGAAATATATTTTTTAAAATTATAGCAAATTAAAGCCTGAGTGTGACTTTTCTCCCCAGCGAGGTGCACTCCAGCCTGGCCAACTCCAACCTTGGGTTCATTCTGTCTTTGGTTTTTGCTACCTGGCAGAAGGGAGGGAGCTCACATGTGAAACCAATAAACCCATAATGGTTTTAAGGAATCAAAATGAAAAAAAAAGGGGGGCTTTAGGAAGGGCCACACTGCCTTTGATCTTTTGCAAAAACACGATCTGGCTGCAATGGGTGGATCTGGGCTCCCATCTTTGCCACGGTGATGCCCTGGTGCTCCCTGGAGAGCAGGGAGGGATGCAGACCTCCCATTTGTAGGTGGCTGATCTGGTGCCCATGCACGGCTGTGACCCCCCAAGCCCAGCAACAGGGTCCCCTCCATTACCTGTTGGGGATGTGTGGGTGCGTCAGGTGGGAATGGGGATGATTTCAGGATTTAAAGCAAAGCAGGTGGTTGGGAACCAATGGAAAATGTCCCCACAAGACAGGTGGTTTTTTAATTAGGGAAAAATCTGGGGTTTGGCCTGCAAGGTGATGGCTTGGGTAAAGAAAACAACGGCAAAAAATAACTATCTGTTTCTCCTTGCTGGAAAAAACAGGAATAGCCCCAAGCTCAGACTGGAGCTATAGCCCATCCTCTCCCCTCAGGGTGCCAGGCTGGACCCCAGCACTATTTGACTCTGGCCCTGGGTGAAGTGGAGGTGATGCCCTGCAGTAGTGATGCTGCCTAGGACAACAGGCAGGGGCAAAACAGCTTCGAAATTCCTTGCAAGTCCCCTGGGGGCTCAGATCCCCAACAGAACTATTTTTAGGATATTATTTAATTTTAAAAGTATCATTCCTCCTTACAGAGCTGGCCCTAGCTCCAGGACACAGCTGGGAAACGAGTGTCTCTCTCCCACTTAGGGATCCCCCCAGGGCTTCTCCCTGCTTGGAGTGCCCAGGGTGCCCAGCCAGCATCGGGGCTCAGTGGGCACCAAGGGCAGTACGCCGCCATCACAGAAAAACAAGCATTCGGGCTTGCCAGAATAAATGTCCCTCAAAACCTCCATCTGGAAATGGAAAGAGTACAGGAAGAATTTAAAAAAAAAAAAAAAAAAAAAAAAAGTCCCTTCTTTTCCAAGAGCACATTGGAGATTTTTACTCAGGGAAATCCTGCCAGCTGGGAGGTTTGGGTTTAAACTGACCTAAAATGATAAATGCTGCTCCGCTGCTGCAGAAAGATGCAATCGTAGCCCATGAGTGTCCCCTGCCGAGGCACCCCCACACCCCGGCATTGCCCCAGGAAAGGCACCCCACGGCGGGGCACCCCACGGCGCAGCGCTGGGAGGCAGCACCCAGTTCTGCCGGACAGCAGGGCTGGACACAAGGCCGTGGCCAGAGCATGTCCTGCAGATGGCAGCACCCTCCCCAGTCTACCCCCAACACCTGGTTTTAATGGGTTTTTCCCTATTAAACCCCCCTAGTTTTTACCTTTTTTTTTTTATTATTATTTTTTTTATTTTTAAGTTGTTATCCTCTCGCCCAAGCACATGCAGGTCTGGGTCTCCTACGCTGCGCCCTTCCACACGGGTCAGGCTCTCCAGCCTGGCTGCGCTTGCTGCTGGGGACGTGCCTCGATCTGTGGGGCATCGCCACATCCCTGGAACCTGCAGGCCGGGGTCCCTGGGCGCATCCCACAGCCCCTCGGAGAGGAGCCCGTACCACCCCCTGCCTGGGGCAGGCACGAGGCAACGGTGATGGGCAACAAAGGCAGAAGCAAGAAGGTGGCTTCATGCTTCTCCCTTGTGAACTGGGGAGGAGAGCCCTTGGGTCTGCACCTGTCTGACCTGAGTTGTCCACACTAGGGCACTGAGTTTGCTGGGGCTCTGCTTGCCAACCAGCCAAGGGAGATGGCTCCTCATTCACTGATGAGCTTGACTGGGAAAGGGGCTCAACCCCCTTGTCTGCCAGGGTAAGCGCCCCCAAAAAGTGGCCTCTCCCCTCCTGCAAAGGCAGCACATAGCTGCTCGCTGATCCCCAGCAGCACTGCTGGGACTGTGGCTGCCTGGGTGCACCCAGAGCATCGGCTGGGGAGGAGCACCCATGTTTGGGTGAGGGGAGGTGGAAGGGGGTCCTAGTATTCTTCTCATGCTGCTGGGGGGGCTGAGTGACAGGATCCACACGGCAACGCCACATGTGGTAGTGGATGGTGCTGGGGGAAGGAGTCGCCCCATGCCAGCGGAGTCCTGCTGTGCTCAGCCCAGGGGCCAGGTGGTCCCCACCCTCTTAAATCATAGTGGCAAGGGGACCTTGAACCATATTTTGGAGGGAGACAGCCTCGTCATCAGCAGGTGCTCCTCTAAACCCAGGACCAAGGTACCTCCGATGCCTAGCCAGCCCAGGAGGGAAACAGCCCCTCTTGTTACCACATCTGTACCTTGGTCCCAAACTGGGCAAGGAGGGTGCCGAAGGCACTGGGCCAGCAGCTGGGCAGGTTTTGGGCAGCTGCAGCTACAGGCGATGCCACTCTCCCAGCCCCAACCCCGCCTCATCCCAGTCTCCTCCATCACATCTTAAGAGAAGGAGACCACCACAGCTTTGGACAGGGTTGCTGGGTCGTGCCTGGCTGGAAGCTGGGTTTCTTACTTTGCTTTTTTTTTTTTATTATTATTTTTATTTTATTTTTTTTTTTTTTAGCTTGGGTATATTATGCAACTGCTGTGAAATCCCTGCCAGCCCCAATGCACTTGGCCACGGTAAGTGGGCGAGGGCAGAGCCGGCTGCACGAGTGTGGCAGATCCCAGCAAAGAAATGGCTGGAGGCCCCTGTGCCAGGAAGGGCCCTGCTGAATATCCCCCCCAGCCCTGTGCTGCAGCCCCCCAGTGATGGAGGAGACCCCCAGGGACCAACCCCATCGCCTGCCAAGATTGTCCCCCATCCCAGCTTACACAAAGTGACACAGAGGCTGAGAGCTGGCCGGGGGCCAGCGCTTGCCTGGGCACCGAGAGCAGCTGAAATTGGGTGCCGCAGTGGTGGGGGGAAGAGCAGTTGGAAAAAAAAGGTCTCCAGGGACCACCATGGGGTTTTCTGCTCCTCCCTGTGGGGCCAAAAGGCTCCTGCATCTTCTGTGCTCTGACAGACACAGATCCCCTTGGACACTCCGTGCCAGCACAGCAGCCAGCCTGGGATGCTGGCGAGGAGCAATCCCTGCAGTGTGTTTGCTGGCGGGGGGGGGGGGGGAAACGATACTCTGGGCACCCCCATCCCCTCCTGCGGCTGCCTCAGTGCACTGGGGCAGGTAATTCCTGGGGCAGCTCCTCCTTCTGGGGCTGGATCCCCATCCCAAGGGTGGATCCCCACCAAGCCACCCTAAATGCCAGCAGCCACCCGGGCTCCACGCCACCCTCACCATCTTGCAGGGGACATCCACCCGTGCGTTCCCACCTTCCCGTGCCCCCCAGCACTCACCCCAGGGTGTGGGGGTCCCGGCGGGTGGTGGGGGCAGGGGCCGCGGCCTGGCCTTGGCGGTGGTGGTGCCGATACGTGCGGGACCCAGGTACTCCACGTAGGTGCCGGGGAAGTCGCCGCGCTCCTTGGTGCGCTCGTTGAGGCCGTGGAGCCAACCCTGGGGGCTGCGCTCATCCCCGTCCTTGTAGTCAGGGCTGCCGAGCATCCCGGCCCTGCTGACCGTCAGCACGTCCCCGGGGCACAGCGCCAGGTCCTCCTCCCGGTCCTTTTGGTACTCGTAGAGAGCCCGGTACTGCAGCCCGTCCGAGGAGGCCATGGTGATGGTGTGGTGTGGGTCACGCTGCCCAAATCCAGCCAGGCATCGGGGGCCTGGGGTGCCTGTACTGGGCGGCTACGGCTGGGCTGGGACGATGCGGCAGGGATGGGAGCGCTCCCTTCCCTGTGCACGCAGAATAAAAATCTCGGTGTTGGAAAAATCTCGGTGTTGGAGAGTGGCTCGTGTCCCCCTCCAGCCCCAAAAATCGCTGCAGAGCCACGGCAGTGCCTGAGGCTCGGCAGGGTTGGCTCAGGTGTGGGTAAGGAACCTTTTCATCGCTGGGGCAAATGGAGGGGAGCAAATGAGGCTAATTGGGGTGCTGGGTACAAACGTGCTGTCTTCTTCTCAGCTGGGTCTCATCTGCATGGTGCTGGGGACATCCCTCTCTCTGCTGGAGAGAAAAGCAGCCTGTTAGTGACCAAACCTCTGTCTCGACCCCAACCCCACTTCTTCATCCCCCCAACCCAGCATCCCGACACTGGGGAGAGCCTAGCAGCTCGCTCAGCTCCGGCTTCCCGGGGAGCTCCCGGCAGCAGGACTCGGCCGCTGCACGCAAGGAAAGTACCGGCAAGAGTCTGGAAAGTAGGGCAAGAGATCACACCACGGGCTTTTAAAATAGACATATGTGCTGAGAAACCTCCTGCCGCACGCAGCTCCCCTCCGGCAGCTCCAGCCTGGCATTGCTGCACGGAGCTGGCGGATGAAGACAGAGGATTTTGGGGTGGTTTGGCTTTTTTTTTTTTTTTTGGTGCATTTTTAAATATTCCTCGGAGAGAGACATCTTTCTCAGGGGAGGTGGGGGGGTTGGAAAGGCTATGCTGCTGGCAACCCACTGCCCCCCTCCCACCCCCAGCTCCCCGCAGGACCCCACGGAAGAGGGATGGATGCTGAGCGGCAACCGCCGGGCCATCCGTCTGTCCGTCCATCCATCCTCCCACAGCCCCTCCAGCCCTTACCGGCAGCGGTGGCTCCCCCGGGGGAGCGGAGAACAGGAGCGGAGCGGAGCTGGTCCCCGGCCCCGCCGAGCCGAGCTCCGGCGGTGATGTCAGCGTCCCTCCTCCTCCTCCCCGGTAGCCGGGTGCCCCCCCCGCCGCAACGCGGCGGGGGGGGCACCCGGCTACCGGGGAGGGGGAGGAATTGTAGGAGGAGGTGGATGATTTCATCCCCAGATGCAGCATCTCTGCTCCTAAATTACCTCCTCTGGAGGTTGGAGAGCCACAGATGTGTGTGTGTGGGGGGGGCTCCATCCATCTTTAAGGATGCTAAAGCACAGGGAAGAAACAGCACCCCATGCACACACACCCCACACCCCCCCCACTAGCCAGCTCTCCCTGCCCCAGCACCCAGCCCATCCACAGAGGACCCCAGCCCTTAGCCAGGTTAGAAAACACGCTCAGGACAGGCAGGAGCTGCCATGGAGAATCCCAGTCCAGGGGATGCTCTGGTTTCCTCACTATCCTCCTGAGCATTTGCTCAAAAATATTCCCCAAACCCTGGGGTAAGGGCTGGGCACCCCATAAAACAGTGCCAGGCAATGCTGTGAGAGCTCCCGCGTGCAGCGAGGCTCCTTAAAAATTAACGAGACAGCAGTTAAATTATAATGGGGCAGAACTTGGAGGAGGCTGGCAGGGCTCATATGGAAAAGGCCAAGCTCAGCCACAGCAGGGACACGCACACCAGCCCAAGGCAGCAACAACGCTGGTGCATGAGACAAGAGCATCAGTTCTCAGCTCACTTCCAGCCCTGGGACACCCATGCTGGAGGTGCCCCCGCCCTGAGATGTTTCATGTCTCAGTGAGTCTCAGCAGAGCCAATTACACCAGGGCACGGACAAGCTGTCCCAATATCTGATTGTTTGTGAGGCACAAAGAGGTTGATGTGACATTCCCAGAGGTGCAGAGGCTTTGTTTTTTCTTGAATCCTTACTTCTCACACTGACTTCTCTGAACTGGCAGTTGCTACTTGTCTTTGCTGCAGGTTGGGCATCCCAAAAATAGATGGTACCTAAAATACAGGCTCTGGGAAACGCACACTGGCTGAATCCAGAGCAGTGCTGGATCAGCGGGGATGGCACAAAGCCCCAGGGGCACCCCAAGTGCTGGGGAAACTGAGGCATAGAGTCCAGCAGAGCAATGAAGGAGATGTACAGCCCTTCTCACCCATATTTTCATCAAACTCTCCCCTCCCTTCCCTGCAGTGCATGGCCTGACTGTGCCAGGCAGCAGCATCCTGGGGAATTTCACCCCCCACTGCCCGGCTCCCCAGCCCAGCTGCTGTCCTTCAGGGACTAAAAAGGGCTTTTTCTCTCACTTGTCCCATTTCGGCTGGCATTGTGCAGCTGCTGCAGCTGCCGGGACAGAGTCAGAGTTGGCTGCAAACACACAGGCACTGCCCTCCCCTGTGTTGTGCTTCCCTGCTTGGGGCTGCCCCAGTCGTGTCTCCTGTACCCCACTGGGGATGAGGAGGTTTTGCCAAGTCTCTAAAGCCCTGCTTGGTCCCCACAGCCTGTCCCACGGGGACTGTCAAGCCAAACAGGGCTGGACACTGTGCTGGCACTCTAAGTGCTGCCTAGGGAAAGGATTAGATCTGGGGAAGCTGATGGGTACATTACCATCTGATATTATCACCCACCCTATCCTAGGATCAATCCCATATACGGGCCAGGAATTAACACAGTCCCAGGGCTCTGAGGCAGGGGAATACCCTGGCCTGACACCCACCATCTTCCCTTCCCAGGCTGCTGAGTGGGATCCCTCCTTCCCAGCAGTAGACATTTTCCCTTGCTGAAGTACCTCAGGGTCCCCAAACCCAAAGACACCATCTTCTGATGGAACCAAGTCCCATTGCCCCCCAGCCCCAGATGGGGCTGAGCATCACCCCAGCATAACCAGCTCCAGGGCCCCTCCTTGTTGCTTGCCTCCAGACATCCCCCCAGAGCACCCCTTACCCTCCACACCAGCTGCACTACAGCAGAATCATTCCCAAAGCTCCCCCACCCTATATCACCCTTACACTGTTAATTTAACCCCCTACCTCACTCCAAGCCCAGAAGTGGGCATATCCCCCAGGGTAGGCAGGGAGCACCCTATGAATAAATAAAAGGTGCTTCAGGCCTTCACTGCTATTTATTGAGCAAGCAGAGGAGCTGCTTGTCAGGCCCTGATTAGCTACAGATCCTTCCTTGTTTGCTTAATGAGCAGCACTCATTGCCGTGAGAGCTTTGCCTTTGACTTGACTGGCTTTTGCTTTTCTGTGGGGTGTGCAGGAGGAGGCGTCCTTACACCCCACGTCCCTCTTTAAGCCCCACTTTGCTCACCATCCATACAGCCCAGGGTGGGGCTATGGGGGAGGGAGAGCGACAGGTCTCCTTGCCGGGGTCCCCAGGCCCTGCTGCAAGCCCCTCTCCTCTCCTGGCTGAAGGGACAGCCCCCAGTGGGACCATGTCTGGGGGATGCTTGGGACCAGGCACTCACCTCAGCTGCCTCTCCTGACCTTCCCAAAGTGACAGGGGTGGCCCTGCTGCTCCCCACTTTGCTTCAGGGGCTGCCCAGTGCCATCCCGCCCAGCCCCGAGATGTGTTGGCCACACGTGCCTCGTGCTTCCCGTCAACGGCTGGGGCAAGTTAGCCACATGGCTTTGAATAAATAGAGCATAAATAGAGTTGTTAATGTGCCCGGCTGGAGCAAGTGAGGCTGTGAAACAGGGCTGAGCCCTTCCCAGCTGGAGAAATCAGAGAGAAGCGGTGTTTGATTTCTGCTGACATTTCGGAGTTGGCTTTTTTGGTTTCAACTGTTTTCCCTTTAGGAGGGGGCCACGCTTCACTTTCTCTTCTCTTTAGAAGCAGAAAAACTCCGTCTCTCTTGGTTTTCTCCCAGGGTGCCCAGGAATGAGCTCTGGCTGCTGTGGGTTTTGCTTTAGGAAGAGCCAAGTGTTTCTGAAGAACACCCTCTGAGCGCGGTGACTGAGGGCAGCCGGGAGCCACTCGCTCCTGCAGCCACCCTGTCACTGGGCCAAGCTGCCCGGCTGGGCCGGGGGTACCCCTGACCTGGGGAGGGAGGTGCTGGAAAAAAGCCTGAGGAACCAGGGCTCCTTCCTGCACCTCTCTGCAGGGTTGAAGCTTTGCAGCACCGCAGGTGCCGGGTGCTGCCGGAGCGGGTGCCATCAGAGAGGCCACAGCACCAGTCGGGCATCCCAGCAGGGCACTGGGGACCGACAGCCCCTCACTGCCACCTCCCTGAGCAGCAGCCACCAGCACCGAGCTGGGCCACGTCCTGCACCCCGACCTGTGGTGGGAGAAGGCTCCATCAACTGGGTGGCCCTGGCCATCCTCACTGGTGAGACAACGGCAAAGGCTTCCCAGCCGGGCAGCAGCCCCCAGAGCATCAGCGCTCGGGCACGGGGTTGTCCTGATGTGACCTCGCGGGGCAGCCCTTTGCATCCCCGAACCCACCTGGCTTGGCTTTACAGCAGCTGGCGCCTCGGCATGGCTCTTGTTAATTAATTCGGGAGGGATTTGCTGGCCTGGACACATGTGCGAAACAAGCAAATCCTATTTGGAGGGGTGCGGGCAGGCAGCCAGTGGCAGGGCGGGCACGGGGGGACTCACTGCAGGGGGTAAATGCACAGTAGGAAGCTCAGCCCAATACACAGGCAGGGAGATGTCATCAATCCCCTCTTTAATTTCATTATTAACACACAGCTAGAAACTGCATCATGATTAAAATCATCTGCGTAAGGCGCAGGGTCGGATCCTTACCTTGAGGGACTCACACCCGGGGGGGAAGCACCGCTGGGACATACTTGCAGCCCCTGCTTAGCACCCCTGAATTTACACCCCAGACCCCACATGGCACAGAACATGGCACCAGATGGGGCAGCTCCTGTTTTTTGGACTCAAGTTGTGGTTTTACACATAGCCACAGAAATGGGGAGGATTCCCCTGAAACAGGAGCTGCAGCCATGGGGAAATCTGTGTGGTCCCACTGCCTGGTCCCTCCCGGGGTGGGAAATTGGTGATTTCCCCAGTTGTCCAGTCAGAACGCTTTGATTCCTTTCGAAGCTGAGAACTGAAGTATTTCATTTTCAAGATGTCAAAAACTTTTGGCTCCTGTCGATTTTTATTTCTCCCAGCAGGAGGTGGGAAGTGGTGAATTCAGCATAAATATGCAATATTCAGTAACTTCCACCTGGAAATCCAAAGCCAGGTTCACCTCCGGCACATTGCAGTGTGTCCATCCACCCACCACTCTCCAGGTGACTGGACACCGGACAGACAGCTGGACAGATGCTGCCAGCCCAAAACACACACGTGAAAGCCCTTTGCAAGGGGCTCACCTGGCTGGGGCTACCCCAAAATCCCATCAATCATGGGCTGGGCTGATCTCCATGGCTGCCCCTTCTCAGGGCTTGATGCTTTACCAGAAGGGAAACTGAGGCAGGAGGGGGACATCCCCCGTGCCCAGCTGAGTCCCTGTGGATGGCGTTAATCCAAGTAAGCCCAGCTCAGCACCCACCTGGCCTCCTCGCTGGCAGGTTGCTCAGCCTCGTTAGCATTTGCTAATTCATGCAGGGGGCTGAGCAGGCTCCAGCAAGCCCCGCTGGCAGGAGGGCTGCCAGGGTGCCCTGTGCCCCGCTGGATGTGAGATGCCAGTTTAGGTGTGTGTGTCCCCCCCCCCGCCTCTTCCCATGCAGATGCTTTGTTAGCAGTGCAGGCTGATTTGCCTGTAGAGAGGAATGGATGGCTGCTCCAAAATGCCTCATCCTCCTCGGATCCTGCACTGCCTTGCTGGAGCCCTGGGTAGAAGGGTCCTGCAGCGAGCTCGGCCATTCATCCGAGGATGCCGAGGCCCGAGATGATCAGCAGGGTGGAAATTCAGCACTTGAAGGCTCAAAAGGCAAACACGGGGTGGAAGAGGCATGAGGCTGGGGGAAGAGCTTGCAGCTTCTCCTTGAACCCCAGGGAGGGGTGCTTGGTGCAGACACATGGCCGGATCCTGACACCAGCCATGCGCCTGGCTCCCGCGCTCCCCCAGGCACAGGCTAGAGGCTTGGCTGGGGACAAGGGACCCCGGGGGTGACCGCTTATGGCTATTTTCCTGCTCTCAGCCTCCGAGGGCCAGGTCGCTGGGGAGGAGCCATGCTACCCATGCCCTGTGAGACGCATCCCCACGCCCCGGGGAAGGGGATGCTCGGGGTCCAGCCGGGCTGTGTGTGGGGATGGGGACAGCAGGGAGGTGGCAGGGCCCTGTCGGGTAGGAGGGCCACGGGAATGTCACCGGGCTTGTCCTGCTGTGGTCAGGCCAGGCCTTCCCGGAGAGCCAGAAAATCCAGCCCTGGCTCCTTAATTGGGCTCAGATGGGCGACGCTGGGGAGCAGCCAAACCCCAGGCTGCGGCACCAGGTGCTGGGGAGGTGAGTGGAGCCGCCCATAGCTTGTCCTTTGGTTTTCCCCGTGGCTGGGAACGATCGGGAAAGAGAGCGAGTATTTACGTATTTGCCAAAAAATTATTTCTGGAGTGGGGGGATTCATGCAGCGAATAGGGACAGGCTGGGAGAGGGCAACTTTTGGGAGAGGGGCAATATGATGGGGGTCTTCATTCGCGTTCAGGGAGCAGCGGTCCCCCTTTGGGAGAGGGGTGAAGGCTTAGCCCCTCACCCTGAGTCACTTCATGGCCGCAGTGGATGGTCAGCTGCTGCAGGGAAGGGCTGAGGCTTCAGGCAGCGAGGGGGAAAGGGTTAAAGCCCCCAGCTCCAGCACAGGTTGCATTAATACCCAGGGTGCCTGGGAGGGTTGAAGGCTTCCCCCGAATACCATTGGGCTTTGGCTGGAGCCCAAGGGGGCTGACTTCATCCTGCTGAAATGTATCATTATGGCCAAGCAGGGAATTTGCTGTGGGGTTTCGGGGGAGCTGGGCGCGGGGTGGAGCGTGGTGAGCACCCTGAGCCTGCGTTTGCTGCCCGCTGCTGCAGGACAAGGGCCTCCTGCATCGCTCCTCAGTTTGGTGTCAAGCTGAAGGGACACACTGTGGGTGCTGGGGAGGGGACCAACACCAGCCCCTGCCCTAAAGGCGCACTGGATGGGCAGGGACCACCCCCACAGTCAGTCCTGGGGACGGAGCATCCCCCTGGTGCTGTTTGGCTCTCTTGCAGCCCCGCTCCGTGGGAAACAGCCTTGTTTCAAAGCATCTTTCCAAAGAAAAACACTTTTGGCAGCCCGGAGGCAATAGCAGGTCTTTGCTGACCTGCTCCAGCACTGGCATCTGTTACGGCTGTCACTGTCCTCTCCTGCCATCACCCTGCTGTGTCCCCGCCAGCGAAAATCTGCCTCCCTGCGCAGCAGTTAGGGACAGGCTGTACAGCTTTGGTGTTACCTTTGCAAACTGGCTCGCGTGGCCGCTCCCCCGTGCCCTCCTCTGCCTGCTTCTGTTTAGGCCCAGGAGGTTGGAGATTGGGGTTTTGGGGAGATCGCTGCCCAAGCAGCAGGGCCGGCAGCTCACCCACAGCACCAGCCTGGCCTGGGAAGACGGAGTGACTCAACCATGGCCATGCCTGAGGGTGGGTGGCAGAGGGGGGCTGTGACCTGTGGGGCCGTCCACGGCTGGAAAATCCCAAGCACAGTGCCCAGCACCGGTGGCGAGCGCCTGCCGAGGAGGGCGGTGGGGTGGTACCCCCACCACGGCCGCAGCATCTGCCATGGGGTGAAGCCCCCCCCACCCCCGTGGGGACTGATATCACTGCCCCTTAAAATCCTCATCCCAGCGGTCCCAGCCTCCCGCTCCGTGGGGCTCTGAGTGGGGACACAGGCACACGCGTGGGTCTCACTGCAGTAGTGGGACGGGGACATCATATCTCCCACCCCACGCCAAGAGGCCGCGGCGATGGGCGCCGGCAGCAGCCGGCCGGGCTACCCGTGTCCCCCGGGGCGGGTGGCTCCGGCGGCAGAGGGCAGCAAGCTACCGGGTACGCAGGGACACGCGTGGCTTCGCCAGCCCCAGGGGGTGGCCCCGGCGGGGGCCGGGCCGGGCCGGGCGGGGCGGGGGGGGGGGGGGGGGGGGGCTCCCCCTTAAAAGGCGGTGGCGGCGGGGGGGGGGGTGGCAGTGCGGTCGAGGCGGGCGAGGTCGGGGCTTTGGGACTTGCTCTCCACTCAGGTAGGCTGGGCTCGGCTTTTCGGGGAGTGGACTCCGTGGGTTCTTCTCCACTCTACCCGTGGGGATCCCTCAGACTCACCTGGAGGGGGGCTAAGCCCCACACGCAGGAGGGCAGCGGCTGTGCCGGGGTGGGGGCTGCCCCTGATAATATCTTTGCTCCCCCCAGGTGCAAAGATGGGGTGCTTCACCTTTATCAAGGTCATGATGATCCTCTTCAACCTGGCTATATTCGTAAGTGTACCCCAGCTGCTGTTTTTGCCCGGGGGGGCCCGAGCCTGGCAGTGTCGTCGTCGTCGTCATGCCTCCCCACCCCGATCGTCCCGGGAGACTGGGATGAGGGGCTGGGGTCTGCAGGAGCGGCTCCTGGGGGGCACCCTGAGCCGGGCATGGGGTGGGCGAAGCCGTGTGGGCTGTGCTGCCCCCCCCATGCCCCTTCTGTGGGGGATGGAGAGGGGGGCATTGCGTGTTGGTGGGACTCATGCCCCTGGGACCCCGCTGGGGTGCAAGATCTGGTCTCTGGCCCCAAGCTGAGGACTTAACCTCCTGGGGGTCTCTTGTTCTCCAGCTCTGGCCAAAGCCCAGGGGACCGTGCTGGGCTCTGGGGATGGTGACTGTTGCATCAGCCACCTGTGTCCCTCCCCGTGTTGAGGCTGTGGTGGGGGGTGCTGGGTGCCCCCAGAGCAGGGGGGTTTGCTGGGTCCCTTGCCTGGGGGGGGCTCCATCTCCTCAGGGGAGCAGCCCAAGTGCGTGACGGCAACCTGCAGTGTTGGGTATCTTGGATGTTGGGGGTGTCCAGAACGCAGTCAGCCTCAGCTCCCACCCAGGGCAAAGGGTAGTGGGGGCTCCTGAGAGCTACCCTGGCTCTGCAGGAGCGATGGAGCCACCTGGAAGGGAGTGTGGTGGGATGTAGCCTTGGGAAGGAGGGTTACAGATCCCTCAGTCTCGCGCCGGTGAAACACATTAAAGAGAGATCCCTGAGCTGCCCTTGTCGGAATCTGCGAGCATCTGGGGCCGGGGACTGCTCAGCCGCTCCCCCGGGTGAGCAGCAGCTTCCCCAGATGGAGGAGCTTGTGGCAGTGTGATGGTGGCCAGTGTCTGAGCTGGCCATGTGGGTCCCTCTGAGGTCGGGGGGGTGGCTGGTGACACTGCTGGCTTGACTGCCCTGCTACTGGCACCGAAACTCCTTGGGCCGAGGAAGGGGGAGGCTGTGACACCGCAGCTGGGGATGTGTTCGTGGTGGGGTGTGTTTCAGGGTAGTGACCCATCCGGCAACTCCAAGTATGTGGCTGCAATGCCTTGAGCTGCCCTCAGTGACCACAAAGCCTTGCTTTGGTACAGTTGAAAACTTGCAGAGGGAAGAAATACCTGTGCTAGGACCTTCCTCAAATCCCAGGTCTCTGCCTGCCTGGGAGCTGACATTGTCTTTCTCCTCCCAGCTCGGTGGAGGGACCCTCCTGGGAGTTGGCATCTGGGTCACCGTAGATGGACAGTCATTCCTGGATATATTTGGGGCACTCTCCTCCAGCATCCTACAGGTTGTGAACGTGAGCTACGTCCTCATCGTCATTGGTGCCATCCTGCTGGTGATCGGCTTCCTCGGGTGCTATGGTGCCCAGAAGGAGAGCAAATGTCTCCTGATGATGGTATGGACGTGATGTCTCCTTATCAAGCCTCAGTTGAGCTGGGTCTCTGGTGGGGGGGATCTGAGGGACAGATTTATCTGTGGAGATGTGCTTCTTGGATGTTTCCATGTGGTGGAAAGGTGGACCTTGGAAAGGCAGTGCCGGACCTAAAGTCTGCCCTGGGCAAGGGTGAAAGGAAGCAGAAGCTGGTGCTGAGCAGAAGTCTCTCTTGGAGAATGTCCAGAGAGATCAGCCCCATGCAGACGGAGGGTTGGAGGACCCCAAGGCTGCGCTGCTTCTGCCTTGGAGCAGAGCTGAAGGCAATGAGAAAGGGCCTGAGCCCTGAGGGAGGGTTCTGCTGGCCCTTGGGAGCCAGATGGGTTCCTGGGGATCCTGTGGACTCTGGCTGTTGCTCTGACCTTCCTCCCCTTGTTGTATCCTAGTTCTTCTCAGTGGTGCTGATCATCTTAATTGCTGAAATTGCTGCTGCCGTGGTGGCTCTGGTCTACACAGGTCTTGTGAGTGGCATATTTGAGTCTTGGGTTGGGCTAATCTGGGACCTGTCCTACCCTTTGGTGAAAAAGGAGACACTGGGGCTGGCAGTGCTGCCTGTGGATGGGGAAACTGAGAGGTGGGCACTGCTACAGGAGGAAGGGGTGCTGGTCCCTGCCAACAACAGCTACATGGGCAGGCTGGGGCAGCCTGGCCAGGGTGAGAGTGGTAGGAACAGAGATTCCCATTGCCCTAAAGAAACGGGGGTCATGGTACAAGTTTTGCCTGCTTCTCTCAACCCTCTTAGTCCAGCACCAGCCTGGGCTTGACACGTCGCCACCTCTAATGGTAGGAGCCATGTAAGAGAGGAAGTCCCTAATGCTTTGTGCTGAGTAAACTCAACCCCTTATTAGGCACCTGAGAAACCACCTGGGGAGAAAGCTGACTGCCTCATTAGGCACTGGAGAAGTCAACCGCAGGGCAAACGTCATTCCTAGCTCCCTCAGTTATGCCGCTTATCAGATGACTCACTGGTCTTAAGTGGCCTTGGTGCCATAAAGCACTGGTTAGTGGGGAAGGGGCCAGGCTGTCCTTGGGCCAAAGGGACATGGTGTTCTGCTGGTGTTCCTGGTCACCATGGGTCTGGTTGGTCTCCTCCTATGGGCTGAGACCAGTATGGGGGCTGTTGGCTCTGTGGTGTTCCCCAGGAGCTTCTCTGATGGTGTTTCTCTGCCTCTTCCTCCAGGCGGAGACGCTGCTGACAGCCGTGGTGACCCCTCTCCTGAAGGAGAAGTACGGGGTGGATAAGAGTTTCACGCACATCTGGAATGTGACCATGACGGAGGTGCGCTGAGCCCTGGGGCCCCCACTTGTGGGTCAGGGCGCTTCCAGCACAGGCTTGGTGGTGCACACCCGGGTGGGCCAGCGGGATGGGAATGGGGACACCGTAGCATTCCTGAATGTGCTGAGCTGTCACCACTCCACCAGCTTCTCAGGTGCCTGGGATCTACCAGCTTGGGAACTAGCAGTCCTGTGGCTGGGGTGAGAGCTGTGCATGCTAGAGTGCGAGGCAAAATCCTGGTCCCAAGAAGGCCATTGAGTGTCCCCCCAGAGTGTGGTTGAGCTGAGGGACCCCCTCTGTGGGGCAGTGGGGTCCAGACCATGTCTAACCCGGGAGGGAGACCTAAAGGATGCCTTCCCCATCCCTTCCTCTCTCTCCCTCTTAGGTCCACTGCTGTGGTCTGAATAACTACACAGACTTTGATGACTCCCACTGGCTTGAGGAACATCGGACCTACCCACCGCCCTGCTGCAAGGACATGCAGGCCTGCAACAGCACAATTGCTGCACAAAGCGAAGTCCCGGTACGGACACACCAGCGGCCCTTGTCTTCTGGCAGAGCCTGGTTTGGGGTGTGCCCTGGCATGGGGAAGGAGACCTGTCCTGTAGCTCCAGCCCCAGCTCCGGACGTGGTGGTCTCATGGGCTTTAAGTCCTGGGGGATGGGACGCTGTGGCGGCTTTGGTTTGTCCCTGGTGGGGACAAGCAAAGCTGATACCATTGCTCTGGCCTGAAGGGATCTCTGCAGCAGGGAGCATGCCTGGAGCTGAGCGTGAACCCAGGCACCTCTGCCTTTTTGGGTGACTTCCCTGCCTCTTCCCCTCCTTCCCCCACAATACTGTGCTTTGGCCTGAGAAGTGGATGAGATGAGTTGCCCCTTGAAGCCCTCAAACCTTCTTGATGGCCGTGCAGCTGTAGGCTGGAGAACCGTATCTCCCTTTCTGGGGATGTTATGTCCCAGTGGTTGGGGGATCGCCACCCCTTGCTCGCCCTCACCTGCGTGGTTGCCTCCTGCAGGGTTGTTTCGACCAGATCTTGGAAGAAATCAAGACTAACGCGGGAGTGGTGGGTGGTGTGGCAGCCGGCATCGCTGCCTTGGAGGTGAGTGCCTGAGCACTGCTGGGCTGCCTCCTCCTTGTACCTGGAGGTGAGCGGTGGGGCTGGGACTGGCTGGGGTGGCCAAGGGGTTGCAGGGGGCTGGTGCAGCCCCATGGACCACCATCTGCCCCAGGGTGGCTACTAAGCCGCCTTCCCCAGGCCCACCTGGTTCTTACTCCCTTGTGTGCACTGGGGATGGATACTGCGGGCTGTGACCCGGACCCTTGCTGGGGTGGGACACTTACGGGGGCTGACTCGCCTCTTGCTGCCCACAGATCGCGGCCATGACGGTTTCCATGTACCTGTACTGCCATCTCGATCAGAAATGACCCCACAAAGCAGGAGGATGACCTGTACCCCCCCAAAGCCGGGGTGCGCCCGTGGCGTGCCACGCTCTTAGGGGGACCCCATTGCTCCCTGGGCCTGATGCTGTCCTGTGCACTGTGATTTATAGCTATGTTTTGATCTACTGAGCTGGGATCTGTAGAGTTTATGTGTATATTTTTGTACTGATACGGCACACTGGGTCTGTACATAGAGATTTGGGGGGTGTTTGGAAGGGGGGTGCGGGGAGGCGCGGAAGCTGCTTCGTCTGTTTGGCCAATGTCAGCAGGAGATAAAGCAGCACAGGGACTGATCGGGGCTGCTGATCTGGCAGCGGCACAGTGATGTCTTGATTAAACCCTTGCAGCCACGTACGGTACTTCTCCCATGCTGTCCCCAGTGTCCCTACGCGGGGGCTGGTCCGTGCTCCCCCCTTCATCCCTCCATTGAACCGGGGCTGGTGTGGTAGGTGGTAACTACACCCTCACATGGGGATGGATCTACCCCTACACCCTTTTTCTGCCAGCCCTGCCCCTGTCACTGTGTTGTCCCCTAGTTGCTGCCCTGCCCTGGCATGAAGCACAGCCCTGTTGGTCCCTGGCTCTGTGATGGCCAGGGCTGCCCCGTCTCCCTTCTTGTTTCACGGCCGAGCCCCTCTCCATGCTGTAAAGAAAAAAAAAAAAAAACCAAAACCCAAATAAATTTTTCATCTTGGATACACATTATTGGCTGCACTTGGTCTCTGTGCTGCCTTCAACCAACATCCTCTCTGCCTGGGGGAGCGCAGCAGGGTTTGGGGGCTGCCTTGCCTTGCCCCCCCCTGTGCCCTGAGCCCCACGCAGGCAGCACAGCCCTGCCCGCAGCCTGCGTGCCCTCCCTCCGCCGCGGCTCCTCGCCTGCTCGGGTGCTTGGAAACAAGCAGCTGGGTGTTTGCACAACACCCGGGGAGCGGCGGGGGCTGCCATTAGCCTTGCAAACCTGTCCTGCCCACCGCAACAGCCGCCGCTCGCTCGGCAACGCCGCTTCACGGGCTGAGCAACAGCTTGGCTTGAAAGGCAGGGCTGGCTTGGGAGGGTTGTACTGGTGCCCGTGTCCCCATCAGCTCTAGGAACCCCAAATGGGGTTCTTGGGGTGTTGAGGGGGAGCAGGTCCTGTCAGCCCCATCTCCGAGCATCTCCACCCCCCAGCCCTGTCCCACACTTCCCCTGGGGATGCACCCACAGTCCCTCTATGTGTGGGGGTGGTGGGGGGTCATGGGTGATCTGGGAGGGGGGTTTCTAGCCACCCTTTTTCCCCAGCATCGCTCCCTCCCTGCCTTTGGCACCACCCCAACTTGAGCATCCACTTGCCGTGCCTCAGTTTCCCCGTTTCAAAAGCGAGGCCAAGGTAGGTGGCTTGGGGGGGTGAGTGTTGTCAAGTTCCGCTTCACCCCATTTTTAACGTGAGGCTCTCTACCTCCCCAGTCGTGGGGCAGAGCACGAGGGCTGTGGGGCAGTGGTGGTGAAGGACGGGGTGATTAGCAGCGGGGCAGGAGGCCAGTGTGCAAACAGCCTCCCTGTGCACCGCCTTGCTCTGTGCCCGCCTTGACACCCCCTTATCAGCTCCTGCACTGGGTACGGGGCTGCACCGGGGCACCACCATGGCCCCTCTGGGTCTGGCATCTCCCCAGCACCATCCAGCACCCTGGCAGGAGCAGCTGGGTAGCAGCGGAATGGGTGGGGGGACCTGCTCCCCACCCTGGGTGACTCAGCCCCGGGGATGTGGGCTCTGGCCTTGCCCCACAGTGAGGTGTGGGGGGAAGCTGACAGAAAATGTCCTCTTCTTCCTCCTCCTCTTCACTGGACAGGTGAAGGTCCCGGTTTCACCATAAACTAGTGACCTCATGGGTGATGTCAGGGCTTTTATTCCACTTTTCCCTCTCTGAGTACGCAGGAGTTGCCTGGAGCCCGGCGCTGCCCAAAGCCCTTCCCGGAGGTCTCGTGGTGCCCAGGAGCTGGTTGGCACCAAGCTGGGCACTTCTAGGCATGCCTGGCCTGGCCATGTCCCCCTCTGCTTCCCCTTTTTGGGGCTGCCTTGCAAAGCCGGCCCCTGGCAAGCACCCTCCGCGGGGTGGAGCAGCCTCCGAGGCGATGCCAGGCTGGCGGGAGGCTCCCCGGCTTCACAGCTCTTCCCGGACATGGGGTTTCTCCGGGACAGGGCAGGCAGTTTCTGTGGTGCTGAGTTTTGGCAATAACCCTGCAACCACAGGCTTAGTTCCTCCCCTCTGCCTGCTGGGGAAACTCGAAGGACCAGTTCCTCCTCCCGGATGCGATTCCCCCTTGCCGAACTTTTCGGCTTTTGGCTCCTCTGGCAGCTGAAGGGCAGCAGCGGGGCAGCGGGGGGGTAAACCAGGCTGGTGCAGCCTCCCCTGTGCACCCACCGTGCCCCTGCCCTTCATTTCCCCCTGCCCAGGCACCGCCAGAGCTTTTGGGCTCCCCAGAGGAAACTCCATCCAAGCTGGTCCCCCCCTCCAGCCCTGGGATGCGCCCCAGACCCCCACTGTCCCCACCAACCCATGCGGGTGCCACCAGGCATCTCTGTGCCTTGTAACTCTTAGACTTGCCTGACTGCCCCAGACTGGCATCCTGGGGTGCCTGGAAACACCCCAAAAGCTGACAGTTGTGCCACTGGGGGGCATGAGGCCAAAAAGTCCCCTGGGGCATACGGTAGCAAGCAGAAACTTCCTTATTGTCCCCCGGGGAAGGCGTCCTTGGACTCGAGGTGCCTGAGCAGCTGACAGGACGGGGTGTGTATGCCAGGATGGGGGTTCCTCTTTTCCACCCATGACACAAGGTGGGTGGAAAGCACGAGGGTAAAGTCTCCCTAGCAGGGACTGCAGGCAGCGGGCAGCGCCCTGCTGCCTTCCCGAGCCTGCGTCACCGCTGTCTCCGGCCGTGCACCCTTCAGTGCTCCCTAGCCATGGGTTGTGCCACCCACCGTGGGCCATAGCCCGTGTGTGGGTGCCGATCAGCCTGGCCAACCGGCACCAGCACAGGCAGAAACCCTCTGGGATGGGCAGAGCCAGCGGGAACCAAGGGCTGGGCCCAGGGGTAGACTTTGTTTTCCTCCTGGGTTGGGTTTTCCCCTCTCCCTGGGGAGGTGATGAGCTGCTCCCTCGGAGGCAATAAAGAAGGGGCCGGTGTGTGTGCTGGAGCATGGGCTGGGGGGGATGGATCCGGCCCCTCCTGGCAGCCTCCTTCAGGGCAGCATCTCCGTGGGCACAGGGTGGGGAAAATTAGGGGCTGGAGCTCCTGGCCTTAAGGTGAAGGGAGATACCTGAAGAGCTGCCTTTCACCCCCTTCCAGCAGCCCCACGGGGTGCCTGCGCACCCAGTGCCCCGCCACGATGGGTGCCGAGCACGGGCCAAAGTGCCAGGGGAATTGCAGGGCGCGTTCGCTACGACACGGCCTGTCCCGGGGCACAACGGGCAAAACTCTGCGTAACAGAGGGGTGTGTGCTGGCAGGGAGCGGGCAGAGCTCAGCGCTTCGGGAAACGAGGGGCCCCCTCCCTCCTGGGAATGAGCTTGGGTGGGGGGACAAGGTCGTAATGAGTGGGAGGAGGAATCTTAGCTCTCCGGGTTGGTATTGATAAAGGGAGCCAATGGGAAGAAGCAAAAGCAACCTCATCTGGCATCAGCTGCCCAAGGAGTGCCCGCTGCGGGGGATTTCCCCCCACCCGCTGTAACAGCTTGTTCGCAGATCTGGGAGGAGAGGACATCCTCGAAGGGCACGGACTGGCCCCGGGGAAGAAGTGAGGCAATGCACCCTTTCCTCCGCACAGCCTTCCTCCTTGCCTCCCCTTCTGCTCCTCCTCCTCCCTGCCCCAGAGATAAACCATCCTGGGTGCCCACCCAGCCCCAAGGGTGCTTTCTGGGCAGCTCTGTGCCCCCGGGGATTTGTCGGGATATCAGAGGAGGCGATGGAAGGGCAATTCAAAAGGCAGCAGGCAGGAGCCGACATGGAACATGGGGTGTTAATCATTAATGCCGCACCAGGCAGGACACAGCGTAATAACCATCACGGCAACAATCCCAGGTACCCAGTTGAAGATTAATTTGTCGCCAGGCTTTGTTGGGTGTGGGCACAGGACGTGGCAGCCCTGTGCCGGGGGGGTGCAGCAGAGGATGGGGAAGGGCTACGTGCAGGGGAGGGACCCCCCTCCCTGCAGCGGGGGGCCAAGGGAGAAGCCAATAACAGAGCCCCTTTCTGGGAGCTATTTGGGTACCTTGGTGTTGCAGGGACCTTTATAAGGCAAAGGGTGGCAAAAGTTTGGGATCAGCTCCCTGAGCTGGGATGAAGGTGGCCTGGGAGCCGCATCAGTGCCTCCATCCCACACAGGGATGGGGACAGGGCCAGCACGCCCGAGGCACTGGCATCCCTCCAGCGCTGAGATTCCTCCATTCGAGAGGACCGTGCCTGTTATCCCGGAGGAAGCTGGCTGGAGGGATGCTTCCCTCCATCTGTGGGGCACAGAGGAACTGATGTGCCATGGGAAGGGTCAGCCTTGACCTTGTCTCCCACATCCCAGCCCATCATCAGAGCACAGGGATTCCCTGGTCTCCCCCCCCCCCCCATCTAGCACAGAGATGTCCACCAAAAAAGCATAATGCATAAAAATAACCACCACCACAAATAATGCAAAATTCCCCTTCCCCCCTCCCAAGCTCTGGAAAGGTCAAGTTTCATGCCAAGGCTATTTTGCTTTTGTTTAATTATCAGCCAGCTCCTGAGACGTGGAGCAGCCCGGACAGGTTCGCCTTTGTACGGCTGCACAAAGCCAGGGAGGCCAGGCTGCGGGGGGGCTGCGGGGGGGCTGCGCAAGACCTGGGAACCTGCAACTTGGGCAGCACATGCTGAAGTCTGTGCTGCGTGGGGCCAAGTCGTGGGAGCCAGCGGGTTGGGCTTCCCAGGGAGGGGAGGTGACAGGCCAGGCACCCCACCGGCTCCCAGACACCCCGGGACACGCCAGCACCTGTGGGCTGAGCCGGGAGGTGAGCGGGACCCCGAGCAAGGGCAGGAAGGGGAGCGACCCGGCTCCTCTGACAAGCTCCCTAGGACTGAGCCCCTTCAGGCAACAAACCTTGGCACCACCGTCACGCCGGGGTGACGAGCCGAAGCTCTGTGCCAGCCTGGCACAGGCCCTCCCTTTCAAGGGGGGTTAACCTGCTTTCAGCATCATCTCTCTGTTTCAGGAGGGGGACGCTCGTACAAATGCAGCAGTTTGGAAATATTTGCTCCTCGAGGCGGGCACAATGTGGCGGGTCTCAAACCTGAGCCCACATCACCCTGCAGGGCTCTGCCCACGGGCGTCAGTCCCAGCGGCCGGATCCTGCCCTTGCCCTGGCAGGGGCTCAGCGCCGCAGGGCTTGGCCTTGGCGGGAGGCGGATGGAGACGGGGAGGTAAGAGCCCGCTCAAGCACGGCCAAAAGCCCCTGGGGCTGAGCAAAAAGCCTCTGTCAAGGGGGTGCCTGGTCCCAGGGAGGGGGTGGCAGCCACCCAGGAGGAACCCCAGCCTGGCTGCAGGGATCAGCCGGCAGCTGGTACGGGATGCAGGTTGCGGCCGGTCCGTGCCGGTGGCCGACGCTCTCCCGTCGTGGTTTTGTTTGGGTTCTGCAGTCTCTGCTCCAGAAATGGAAGCACTCCCAGCTCTCCCTGCCCAACAGGGGCAGAAGTTTGGAGAGGTCTCTTGGGTTTCCTGCAAAAGGCACCCACACAGTGCTGACCAAGAGGCTCTGTGACTATTTTTTCTCACAGCAGGACCGAACCTGCTCCTCACTTGGCTTCATTTCCCCCGTGCCTGCTCCCACCCCTGTGAGGAGGAGCGAAGGCTGCTGGGCTGCAGAGGTGGGATCCTGGAGGTCCTTCCTGCTGCCCCTGCTTCTGCTTTGCTGCCGCAACCAGGCAGGAGCTGAATAAGCTCAGGAGCAGTGCTGGGGCTGGGCCTGGTGGGGCATGACCTGAATTGTCAGGTCTCAGCTCCAGCCATGGCCGGTTGATGGCAGGGGCCCAGGCCCCTCCAGATGCAGTATCCCTTCTTTCTGCTGTGACCTCCCACAGGGGGTCCTTACTCCAAGACCCCATTTCCCTCAAAGGAAAGAAACCCAAATCCCCCAGAAGCCAGAAATGGAGCCCAGCCCTGTGGGGCTCAGGCAGGCACTGGGGCTGGTTGCTCTCTGCCCCCCACCCCAGGACGAGCAGCCGCTTCAACCTGCTGACCCCCACGGGGACACCAAGCCAGGAGCCAAGGGCCACAAGTCTGTATTTCTCAGGGAACGGCGGCTAGAGGTGCTGGATCGGGGCGGGGAGGCACAGGGGCTGGTTACACCAGTAAGAGTCCTCAGGCAGCTGGTTAGAGTTTCCAACGGTTGCAAGATAAAAGTGATAAAGCTTGAGAAGGAAACAGCTCACAAACCTGCGCCAGCTGCTCTGGCACCGCACGGCCCAGCACAGCTCCGAGGACCTCTGCTGGCACCAGAGCCACAGGGCACTGGCCTGGGGCCACCATTAGCCCACAACTAGCCTTGGGGTGCACAGGGCAGAGAGAGACAGCAGAGGACAGGGGTCTGTCCTTTCCAGGCAGGTGCCAGAGCCAGGGACCCCAGCCCCAGGCACGCTCGAGGCCAGCTATGAAATACAAGAGGCTCGACAGCTTTGCAATGTTTACTCTTGAAAAAATAATTCGATTCAGAAAGCAGCAAGCCCTGGGGGCTGCCCACGCACCCAGCTCTACCACGGCCACCACACCAGAGCCTTGCTGGGCAAATGGGGAGGGACGGAGAACAGCACCCAGCAGGCCCATGGTGGTGTGTGGAGAGGGGGAGCTTGAAGCCGACTGGTCAAGTCCTGCTGTCGCTGAGATCAGGGAGCCACAGCCCCTCGGTCACTGCAGGGGGGGCAGCAGGGAACTCATTTAGCCATCCCCTAGCTGTAGGACCACTTTTCCCAGCCCCAGGAGGAAGCCAAGCATGAGCCCTGCCAAAGAAGGGGAAGGGGGTTCATTTAGTTTCAGGGAGAATGGAGACAGGGCCTTGTGAACAGAGGTGCCAAGGAAAGGGCATCAATGTGGAAGATTTTTCAAAACAGGGCATGGGGTATGAGCTGCTTCCCTCAGGAAGAAGCCAAGTCCCTTTCCCATCGCACTGGAAACACCTGCTTTACCCCAAGGGCCAGCACAGAGAGGGCTGCCCGAGCAGAGTCCCAGTGAAGGGCAGTGCTGGGGGTGGCAGAGGAGGGCAGGGTTGAGCCCAAGCCCGGTACTGCAGCCTCAAGGGTGCCACCCTGCACCTTCTTGTTCCCCTCCTGCATCCATCCCGCCCCTGCAGCTGGGACAGATGTGCAAAGGACCGTGAGGGTCAGAGTCCGTCCGGTCACACTAGAGCTGCACTGCGTCACACAGGGCTCATTTTGGCCAAAGAGGAGCAGACATCCCAGGTTCACAACTATTCATTCCTATGCTGGGCAAGGGAGGAAGGAGGGGAACAGAGGATGGAGTCAGGGGTACAAGAGCCAAACCTCCCACGACTGCCCCTGTACAGGCTGGGGGCTGCCAGCTCTCCACACTGCTTTCCTGCTATCCTCCCCTTCCCACAAGCAATAAATAAATAAGTTAGTGTATGTAGTGTAGACCTCGACGCTCAGTTCACAGTGAGAAAATGAAGGGGATAAGCCCCTGCAACCACAGGGAAAGGGGTGAGCAGCAAATACTCCTCCCAAGGGCAAGCCAGAGCGTAGCATCCCTGCCCGAGGCTGTAGGACCTGGGCAGAGAACAGATCTCTTGCTGCATGGAGACAGGGAGGTGTACTGAGCAAGGGGACCAGGACTATCCCCAGTGAGGGGGGAACAACATATTAGTACCAAGTAGCTGGGGTGAGAGTGGGCCCTGGGGTCCTTCCTAAGGCACAGGAGCGGGGACAGGGACCCCCTCCCTCTCCTCTGCATGAGGGGTTTACCACAGCAGGAGAGCCAGGCTGCTCACCCTGGCTCCCCTCACAGCTTCCCTGCTAGCAACGTACCACAGTAAGGGTGGGGAGTCAGAATAAATCCCCTCTGCCTTCAGCAAATGCTGGGGATACCTGGCCAGGGAAGAGGGAGAGACAGGGTACAGTACCACAGGCAAGGACCACGCCAGAGCACAGCACCTCTCCCTCCAGGACCCTGGTCCCTCCTGCCCCCACAGCCAGAGGGATGCCCGCTGGCTGCTCCCATCTCGCTCCGCAAGGCACTTTCACCCCCTCTCCCATGACTCGGGGGGCAGGGCTGCTCCCCACAGAGAAGGTGGGTGAGGACAGTCAGAGCCACAGCACCGAGCCTGCTCCACTTCCATCTACAGTTGCCTCCAGCTCTCAGAACTGCAGGGAAAGGAAAGGGGCACCTGACCGTTCTCGTGCTGGGTCTGGGGTGTCCCCTACGTGTCCACAGCAGGTTCAGCTCCTCTTCAGCATTCCCTTTTGCCTGTGACCTGGGCTGCACCAGTCACTGCAGCCCAAGAAGCGAAGCCAGTATGCGGAGAGATGTCCAACCCAGCATAGAGTCTTCAAGGTGCATCCACAGTGCAGGAGATAGAAGAGATGCTGGAAGATCCCTCCTTCACCACTGGGCACAGAGCCAGCCAGGCAAGAGTTAATAAATAACACCCAGCTGGTAGGCTGCAGCACTTGCACATGAACATGCTGCCTTCTCAGGACCTGGGGGCTAAAAAGGGAAGCAGAGGTGTTTCTTGAGGGCCCCTCTAGCCCCCCACTTGAGCATCTCCTTCCACCAGCCTTGCCCAGGCAGGGGGCAAAAGGAGCAGTGTTAGTAAAGAGTCTGTGTTAAAAAAAATAGTTTCTGCGGTGGTGGGTGGCATATCTACAGGAAAGGACCCTGTCCTGTTCGAGGGAGAGCACAACAGGGGGCTGGAGGGAGCCCGAGATCTCGTTTTGCAGGCTGAGAGTCCGTGTCCAGTCACCAGCCTCCAAGAGCCGCTGCCAACTCTGTCTCTGCACCGTGGGGGTCCCTGTCCTCCCCCGGTCCCCTTCGCTTCCCAGCTGCCAGTCTCACGTCTGCTCTGCTGCAGCAACCACTGGCACCGCCGCCGCCCCTTCCTCCTTGGCCGGGGGCTCCATGTAGATCGGTGTCACCGACGAGGGCTTCTTGGACCTGCAGGTGAGGAGGCTGGATGGGAGCGGGCAGGGGTGGTGGTCCCCCTTAGGACCCCAACTTCCAACAGCACTGTCTGGCCTTCCTGGCATGATCTCCTTCCCACTGCAGCATCCTGATCCCTGGGCATGTATCCTGTCCTCCCTTCCCACCACACTGATTAAGAAGAGGGGGTGGTATGCCCCAAGATTGGGCTGGGACAGAAGTGGATGATGCAGTGGGCCAGGCAGGCGACAGCGCCATGACGATCGGGGGTTTACCCAGGTTGCTGTGCTCCAGATACTCACGAGTAGGGGGAGGCAGGGACCCCCACCACGAGGAAGTGGTTCTTCTTGCGAAAGAGCCGCCACAGCCCCTTGTGGTTCCCGCGGACGTCCAGGTCCCAGATGTGGAGGCACTAGGATGGTGGGGAAGGAGGAAGTGGCATCAGGGCCTGGGGACAGGCACCAGGGCCTGGTGTCCTCTGGCAAGGGAGAAGCTACCACCCCTGCCCTCACTGAGACGCAGAAGAGAGGGCTGAACCCCTTGATGGGGTGGTGCAGGGCAGCACCCCTCCAGCCACCATCAGAGGAGAGGGGGAACCCGGTCCCACCCCTGCCTCAGGACAGGGAGTTTGCTCCAGGCAAGTGATGGAAACTACCAGAGAAGCTCAGGCCCTGAGCTCCCACACGGGGAGGTCATAAAACTTATCTTCTCCGCTGAGCTAAGCATCTGCCCTGGATGACGCGGTGCCTTCTGTAAACACCAAGAGTGCTAACAGCACCCAAGGACAGCAAGAATCCATTTACTGAGCTGTGTCCACGCCATGGACGAAGCCAAGAACAACAGGCCAGATGTTTTCTAGAGATGCTGAGATCAGTGCAGGGGTGAGGACGGGCCATGTCAGGGGCCTCACCTTGGCAAGCTGAGTCCAGGTGGTGAAATCTGCTTCCTGCTCCATCCTGATGAACATGACATAGACCCTGCCCTCAGTGTCTGGCACAAAGGAGTCCTCACAGGGGTTCTTGCTGTGGTCCAAGACCTCAGCCTCACTGCGAAAACAGACAGGGAGTGACAGGGGACCCCACATCCTCCCTCTTCCCACTGCAGAGTACTTCAGGCAGTCAAGCGGTGGCTCAGGTCACCAGGGTCACCTCCACCCTTTCTTCTGTCCTGGCCAGTTCACCCAGTGTGCTCTGTGGTCTCCCAACCTTCCTGCAGGCACTTACCCCAGGAGCCGATGAATTTCAGTCTCGTAGGCATCCTTCCTCAAGCTGTTGGAGGAAGAGAACACAGAGATCAGGGCAGAGTTGGACAGTTTGCTAAGTAGGAAACATCCCAAGATGATCCAAATTTAAAACTGCTCCAGTATAACACTAAAAGGCAAGTTGGAGCCAACGAATGAAGAGCGGGGACTGCCATGCATCCTGAAGGATGTGGCAGCAAAAATGTGACCCTTCAACATGTCCACCAGGAGCACAGGGGTAGCTGAACCCAACCTCACAAAAACCACTGCAAGCATTCCCCAGTGGAGGCCAGTGTGCTGGGGCTGGAGGTTAGGGCTGTTGTTCCAGAAGGGAGGGAGACGTCCCCAGCACAAGGGGACAAGGGTCATGTCAAGCAACTGATTCATCCAGATCTCATTACTAACAGCACTCACCTCTCCACATTTTTAAGCTGGACATTCGGAACTGTGTTGAACTTGTGCTTCTTGAAATAGGCTTCCTGGGAGGAAGAAAGAGGAGGGAAGGAAAACAGGGTTCAGTCAGGAGTCAGCAGTACTGGGAGATCACCTCAAGCATCCCCACTACCTGGAAAGGTGGCTGAGTCAGAGCTCAGCACCAGGACAGGGCTTGGGGGCTGCGGGAGGTCACTCACATGAAAGTAGCCGTTCATGTTGAGGCCCACGATGCCGAAGTGGTAGGAGCGTGAGATGTCAGGGATGATGCACTCCCGGCCCTTCCGCTGCTCAGGCATCCGCATCCACATGTCCCAGTCCCAGAGCTGGGGAGGGGAAACTGCCACTCACACTCAAGTTTGGGTACAGGATTTGGTAGTGTGGCCATCCTGGGACCTTCTGGTTGCCCACACCAGCTCTAGCCCCTTTGGCCCCAGCCTGCCTGGGCTGTTCCAGCCAGCTCTGTGGCTCATTATGTGACCCTCAAGATACTGTCTGTCCCAAATCTATTCTGCTTGGGCATCCTTCCCAGTAGAAGCTCAAGGGGAGCCAGGGCTCCTCCAAGAGCTGTACCCACAGGGAGTGGGTGATGATCAGGGACTGTTCATGGACACAGATGGGGGTGCAGAAGACACGGTCCCTTCAGGGTACTCACCTTCTCAGGGGTTGGCCACTTTGGCTCCAGCTCATCCTTGTACAGGCTCTTCCGGAGCACCCAGCCCAGGCCTGGCATGGTCTCCACACGGTACAGGAGCGAGGGGTCCTCAGCCGTGTGCTCATAGCCCTGCGATGTTACATGGAACATTCAGCACCTTGAATCCACCCCTACCCCACCAAAAAAAAAAGATATATATCCTGCTCCACCGAGGCTCTCAGCGTGGGGAGCCAGGGAAAGCCACCAGGAAACACATGGCAGGGACAGGACAGTGATTTGCGGGGGCACTTGTGAACAGTCCAGGGCTGGGGAGACAGACCCATTTAGAATGATAGTGGGGAACACCCTGCTTTAAAGACAGAACTTGGAGCCCAGCCTGACATGGGAACAACACATGACAGAGGTGTTCCTGCTCAACCATCCTCCCCTCACCCACCTGGTCATTCCAAGCCGAGATGCAGTACAGGCTCTCATCCTCCTCCAGAAGGTGTATTGACTGGCTCAGAAAGCTGAGGAAAGAGTTGCCCGGTCTCCGGTCAAACATCCTTACCCACATAAACTAAGGCAAATTCAACAAGGGATAAGTCAGCCCAAACGGCTGGGACTGTTTAACCCATCTCTTGGGATAAGATAGCTGATGCTGGTGTGAGATCAGGGGAGAAGCACGCAAACAAGCTAAGAGGAATTTCACCATGAGGAAGGGACAACATTGTCTGTTGCTCCATCAGAGTCTCTCCTCAAGAAGAAACAGAAGCCTTGTTAGACACTGTCCCTCTCCTCTTGTTATGGGGCATCCCCAACTGTGTGTGTACAGAACGGATCACTGTCCACAAGAAGCAAGCCAGAAAGAGATCTCAGACCCTGAAGTGACCCTGCACTGAGTGCCAGGACAGTTGACTCAAGACTCTCTGCAGGCAGAGCTGTTATGGCTGTTGCCTGGGGACTGCTCAGCCTCAAAGAGGTGAACTACACCATGACACGGATCTGGCCTCCCCTGAGCAGCCAGAGATCTTCTACACAACGCCCCACCCAAACAGGGACCCACAGTTTTACCTGAAAAAGTCAACGGAAATATCAAGGTCTTCCTCCAGAACCACGGCAAATTTAGCATCCTGTAGAGCAAGGAGAATGTCAGAAGGATGGAGAGGAACAGGACAAAGCAGAGACACCAAGCAGCATCCCCTGCCTGTGCTGTTCCCTGCCGCAGAGGATTGATTCCAGCTCCTGTGAGATGGGGGTCACAGATGCCACTCTCCCAGGGGAACCCTGCGCTGCCTTTCTTGCTCCCATGGGTGAGCAGCTAGGCAGGGCGCAGGCAGGGGTCTCACTCACCGGGAACAGGTTGAAGGTTGCAGTCAGACTGGCTTTGTAGTGCTACAAGAAAAGACAGATCATTGCCTGTGTTAGCATCAGCCTGGCACAGATGCAGGGCTAAGCCTGCCTCCCTCAGATGCTATTCCAGGACCCAGGAAATAACTCTCCCAGGATTTGGGAAAGGTGCCTCACCTGGGAAACTCTGGCATTTTTAATGCTGATGGGGGTGTGCTGGATTCCTGAGAGGCCAAACAGCTCTACAACATCCATTGGCTCCTGCAATAGAAAGGTACAAAGCTCATCAATTGTGTGAGTCTGGATACGTTCTCCCCACCCTCTGCCAGTGTCAGCTCCCTGGGACAATGAGAATAGGCCTGTGGGATCCTCTGCATGTGGCTGTCCTCTTGGGATCAAGTGAGGCTCTAAATGATGCTGTACTGTAGACCCTGTGGCAAGGAACTCACCAAACCCTCTTGGCCCTTAAGTATTGCCATAAGTTTCCATTAGCCCTACTAGTTTGCAGAGCCAAAGTTGTATCCAAGAATATCAGAGACACCCCAAATTCCCAGTCCCCCACTGACAGTGCAGAAAGAAAACATGCATAGCCAGGAACACCTACTAGTTGCTTAATGTCAAGTCCACAATCAACTTCATTTTCTCTCACAGTTGCCAAGAAAGGGACCTCTCTGACCAAGCATATTCGCACTGGAGTCAGAAGTAATCCATATTTGGGCTGACATACCTGTGACCCAAAAAGGCCCCAAGGCCTTCTCCATCCCCTTTACTGTCCATCCCACCTAGCCACAAAAGAGGGAAGGAGCTCCCATTGAACCAACCATTCCCCCTTTTCCTGGTATCCACCATGGCAGCACAAACATCCAGGCTGCCCCCTTGTAGCTGAGGGATGCTGCTCCAGTTGCCATGGCAATGGATGCTGCTATCTTTAACCACTCTGACGTGATGCAGTAAGAGCCTGCATAAACAAACCAGCTCCCCCAGCCCCACAACCTGGCCGTGGTGGGAGAGGCCAGCAAGGGAACAAGTCTGGTCCCTTCCCTGTCTCCATCACAAAGCAACCAGAGAATACTCCATGGGCTGCTGCAGAGGTGAGGGCTAGAAAGCTTCTGAGACCTACTAAGCTCCCACATGCCTGTCCCAGAGCACATCCTGCTGCCAGAGAGCCAGGGCTTGCAGTGGAATTCTTCAGGGCTTTATAAAGTTAAGCTGATGGGAAAGTCTTTGCCCTCTAAAGGGCCAGTTCTTCTCTACCTGGCCTCAGCTTTTATGAGACTTGTGAAAACAGACCATTTTGGGTCTCTTCACCTCTTACTGAGAGTAGAGCTGGACAGGCATGACTGGACTGGCTTGTTCTGCTTCATGTGAGGGAGCTAGACAAGCAGTGTTACATCCAGACCCTGCTCAAAGGGCTGCTGATACTCACCAAGTAAAAAAAGGGGATGGGGAGAGCCCAGCATGACCACCCCATTCTTGCACACTAGCCCCTTTCTGACATGGGGATGTTAACCCTGGGCTTTGGGAAAGGCCAAGGCAGCTTGATCCACACCCACGGCTTGGCTAAGCTGACTGACCTTGTGTAGGAGCAGGTGAGGAACAGTGTGACCCACTGCAGGAGGAAGAGTGAAGGGGCACATAGCCTGCCACCCACCAAGGACTGGGACAGCACCACATACTCTCAGCTGGGGGACAAAGGACCTGCTACAGGGACCTCTGGGAGCGCTCTCACCTCATAGTACCCATCAATGAAGACTGTGATCATCTGCGGATTGACACCCTGGGCCGACAGCAAGGAGCGCAGCATCCTGGGGAGAGATCGGAGGGCCTGAGCGCAGCACAGCCCCAGTGGGCCCAGGCCATTCAGCAGAGGGGTATGGATCCCTCGGGCGGGGGAAAGTGTGCACGGTTAGGGAATAGGACCTACTACCCCTATGCTCTTCCCTTTCTCATGGCTGAGGACCATGGGAACTATCCGAGCAGGTCTGCCCACATTGCTGGTACAAGCCCAGGAGGAGGCTGAATCCTTCCAGCGGGATGAAGGGGAGGGCCTGGGCCATGTCTGGTCTTGTGGTACAGAGCAGAGAAGCCATGTCCCCTGGAAGAGCTTACCTGTACAGGTAGTTGGGGCGGTTCCCTGCAATAACAGCTACAGGCACATCAAAGACTTTATTGTCTTTGAGCTGGAAGAGAACAATGTGTGTGAGTGGGGCCGGGGGAGGCCATGCCGACCTAAATGATTCTATGTCACTGAAAGCAGCTGTTAAAACAGCAGAAGTGCGTAGTCCTACCCCTTGGCTCAGGACTACACTGACCAACCAGGACTCCACTTAGCACTGCTGGAGACCCTGCCAGCTTCCCTTCTTCACCCCACCTCTGACCCAGCTCCCAAATCCCACCCTGCATCCACCTGGAGACTTTTGTCCAAACCCTTCAGCAGTGTGCCAAGGACAACCCAAAGGCCATGATCAAACATACAGGCTCTGCTGCTCACACTGATGTCCCTAGAGCCATGGTAACCTGGCAGCTCAGGGTAGACACAGGACAAGGGAACTCCCCTTCCCCCATGTGCCCTGACCACATTACCTTTGCTGGGGTTAAGAGCTTGCCCAGGGGCAGTTTTCACCACTCGGTGCTTAAGGACAGGGCTCTGCATCTGAGCTGCAAACACACCTGGTCCAGCCCAGCCCTCCCTCCTGGAGCCTTCCCTGAATGCCCTGCCTCTGCACTCACGGGATCAGGGTTGAACTCAATAGGTGTGGGGTCTTTGCAGCTGCACACGCTGCCGTAACCTTCTACTTTGCTGCAGAACCTCTTCCGGCGGCGGTTCAGCTCTGTGTCAGGCCAATGGCACTCAGCATCTGGAGGCACCAAGGAGGAAAAACAGACTGCTCATCCTCACGGCCTCACCTTGTGTTCTCCAGGCTGCGCTGCCACATGCACAGCTCTCCCTGGGCTCAACCATCACCAAGTCAGTCTTTTTTACTACGGACAAGCAACACTTCTGGATGCCAGATATAACCACAGGAGCCATTCAGACGCCATCCCCACCCTATGGTCTCTCTGAGCAGCAATGGGCCATGTTCAAAGCCAACAGTCAGAAAAGACTGGACCAGGCCTGATCTGGAGAGATGACAAATGGCCAGACCATGTCCCCACTCCCCCATCCTCACCTTTCTCAACAATCATGCCTGGAATTGCCATGGAAGAAGGAAGATGGGAAGCTGGCCCCATTTTAAAAGTTACCATCTCTGTTTCAAACAGCCTTAAATCCACGCTGGGATCTTGCTAACAGACCCACAGTTTTGACTCAAAACCACCAAGAGCAGCAGGCAGACTTCTCCCAGAGATACTTGGCACTGCAGAGCAAATCTTACTTCCTACCTTCCATGGATGTCAGATGAACTTCTGTCTTCAGCAGTACGGGGTCACCCCATGTCGAGAGGGCAGGCGACTTGGCATGCTTCTCCCCATATACTTCCCCTGGAGCAGGGACACAGGGTCAGGACTGTCTGGAAGGGCCCATCCCCACTGTGTTAAGGCAAGACCAGGGGCTGTAACTCAGGGTGGCAGCTTGGCACATTTTCCCATTGGCCTCTGGTGAGCTCCTGAAGGGACATGCTCTGCCTCCATCCCCTCCCTCATGCCCAGGAAGGGAGCTGCTGCTCATTATGACTTGTTCCCTGCTCATACACAGCACATTGGGGATGGCCTGGGTTTGTCTTCACCTGGCTTCTAGCAAAAAAAAAGGAGCCATGAATCCTCTCCCAGCCTGTGCGAGACTCACCTCCCTTCTTCCCAACAAATGCCCACATGTCTCTCCAGCTCAGGAATGGTGCAACTTGGCTCCCCAGGCTTTTCAGGACGTTCTTGGCTGTGTCCTTGAGGTGAAAGGAGCCTTCATCCTGGAACAAAACACAACCCTACAGTTGAGGTCTGGCTCCTGATGCAGACAAGGAAAGTCTCCCTTCAATACTAATGAGGTACACGGCCCACTCCTACCCTTGAACCAGTTGAGCCAGAAACCCTCAAGAGAAGGTTCCTAAGGTCTCTGTGCCACTAAACCTGCCAGTAGCTTCATCGTGACCCACAGGGAGGTCAGACGAGTCACAGACTCTCATTTCCTCGAGACGAAATTGTTCGTAAATGGGGCCATGTGTTCAGCAACATTTCACACAGCTAAACGTGAAACCTTGAAGAAGCTCAGTGTTGCTTGCACAGCAGCCCAGAGCCAGCACAGTCCACAGTGCACCCTGTAAAGCCTGCAACTGGGACCCAGAAGGGTCCCACCACATCCTTATATTTCCTCATGTCCCTTCTGCACCTAACCTCTTGTCTGTTGCTGCAGGCTCTGATACACATGCTTTTTGCTCTCCTGCCTTGCTGGGCACACAGCAGTATCTGTAGTAACAAGGCAAAGTGAGAGGACACAGGAGGTGATCCAGCCAGGGAGGCATAGCCCAGTGGGGATATGACATTTAGCCCTGGGAATGCCCAATGACATTCAGTAGGCAACTGCCCAGATGAGCTTTAGGGCATCCTGACTCAAGGTGACTTTTTCTTTTGACACTAAGGTCACATACCTTAATGGTGAAGATCAGGATCCGGCCCCGGGCAACCATGTTGAGGAAAAGTACCATGGCTTCATCTTCATGGGGAGAATAGGTGTCAAAGACCCTCTTGGCCATCACATGACCCTGTTGGTATTCGAGCATCAGATGCATCTTAAATGCTATATGGCCAGGACATGCAGAATTATGGAAATCTGTCCTGGAAGCCTCAATCCCCAAGCAACACAATGAGTTATTCTTCTGGTATGCCAGGGAGTTAGTCCCCAGGCAAGCTCAGCCCTTGGGCCTTCACACACACACGACATGAAGTGCACTCACATCCATGGGACAGCATTACCCAACCTCACAACTCCTCTCCTGCCTGCTCCCCAAGAACAGGTAGGTGAGAACAAGAGAAATGCTGCAGGGACTCTCTCGGTGACCATGTCGTGCTCTAGAAACTACAGACAAACAAGCATTTGGGGACCTCCCTCCTAGCTGCCCTTTGCGTCATGCACCCAGCAGTTAAAGAGCAAGGACAAACACTGCCCAGTAAGAAAGACAAATGCAGACACACGGGGATGCTTTACCGTAGCCTGATTTAAGACGATGACGTGGATACCCCTTCCCTGCTCCCGAGCCTCATCTTCCAGGACCTGTAAGTGGAGAAGTGATGAGAACCATACGCCAAAACCTTATTCCCTGCCCATTCAGCACAGCAGAGCCCCCAAACAAGAGGCAAGTCTCTCTCCTGTGACATTCTGGCCTTGCTCGTGGCAGTGATGGATGCCAGAGTAGAAGACAACACAGAACAACACCTCCAGAGTCCTGTAGGCAGAAGGGGGGATCCGCTCCTGACCTTCTTGCCCATCACCAAAGTGCGCTCACCACCTGCTGCTCGAGGCTTCACCCATTCAGCTCCATCCATCCTCTGCTCACAGGGACAGCCAGCACCCATCACTTACCGTCGTCCCATCCACAGCCACGTAGACCTTCGACCGGCTGGAGTACACCTCGACATCCAAGACCTTCTTGTTGCTAACAGGATGCCTAGGGACCTCCACATTCAGCATCTCATCATCTACAGGGGAGAAATGCCCAGTCTCAAACAAGGCACCTCTGGCTTGTCCCTGCCCAGTGCTAGCCCAGCCAAGCCTCCAGAAGGTCCTGCCCACTGGGTATCCCAGCCCAACAAGCCACAGGTCAGAATCTACAGGGATGGCAGGTAAGGGATATCCCAAATGGCAACAGGTCAGGCCCCAGGTGTCCCCACACAGACCTCTGCAGCCAGGTGTGCTGAAGCCTTGAGTAGACAGACCAGGAACAGCCTTTTCTATTAATTTTTGTTAAACTCACATGCACAGAAATGTCTTTCATGCTATAGCACAAATTTGCCCTGACTTAAAGAAATTACTTCTCTCCCTCCAGTTTCATGGCTTTCAAAGAAAAGCAACATGCTGCCCCTCACCGTAGTCCTGTGCAGACTCCTCCTCCTCCTCATAAGCAGCTCTTCTGGTGTCCAAGATCAGCTTGATGTTCACAATTACAGTCACAAGTAGGAAGAGGACAGCACCTGTCTGCAATGCAGGATTCTTTGCATTAGCAACTTGTAAGTAACAACCCCAAGATCTGCCCACCTCCTTGGCAGAGGCTGCAGGGCACCCAAGGAGATCTTGCAAGGGATCATAAGCATCTGTCATTTCCCCTGTTCTCTTCTGGGGAAAGGCAAATAGAAAGAAACAGGTGACCGAGTTTTAGGGTAAAATGCTTTCATCAGCTGGAGAGCACTGACTCCTTGATACATGAGCAACCAAGAGAGAGGAGGGGAGAGGTTGGTGGAGGCTGCTCATAGCTTGGTTTCTTGGGTGATTTTGAGACTCTTCCCTTGCCCCTCAACCCCAAAACAGCTTGCTTCCCAAAAATCTGCCTTTTTCAGCTCTAGGACCCTTGATTCTTTAAGGTCTGGTATGGGGTTGAGATCAGACACAGGCCTGCCCTTGGTTAGAGGCACTAAAAGGATCCCTGCCCTACCTGGCCAGCTACTGCCTCAAGCTACGTGTCGCTGCTATCTCTGCCAAGCAGCCAAAGGGGTTCAAGAAGTAACAGAGGAAGCGGAGGATGGAAAACCAGCAATAAGCAACATGATGATATAAATGTCATTATGGCATTTTGGCTTGTTGATCTGCTGTTGACTCAGGAGTATGAGCACTTTTTGGGATCTGTGCACAAAGAGCTTTTAATTAGGCAAGAACAGAGCCTTGGGCTCACAGCGAGGAGGCAGGCCACCTTATCAACTTGCCCAGACCTTCCACCCTGGGCAGTACTGGAGACATGGGGGAGCAGCCCTGGTGACCAGGGCAAACAAAGCAGCACTAAGCAAGACCAGCAGCTGGGTCTAGCAAGGCTGGCTCCATCAGTGCTGCTGATAGAGGCTCAGCTGCTGTAGACCTGGCTACTCTGTATCTGCAGCTCCAGCTTACATATTTTAAGCCCAGTTTTCACCTGTGTTTTAAACCACAGCAGTGTCATGAAGGAGAGAGATAACAGCAGACAGGCTCTAGCCCATTTACCGCAGCGCAATAAGCAACACACACCTGAATGACCAGGTCTGTTCCCAAGCCCTGAGCACCCCTGGGGACGCAGGACCAACCAGCCTCCTTCCCCAGGGAGCCCTCACAAGCCTTTGTCCTCCCAGGCACAGGCAAAACCCTCCCCTGATCCCTCACACAGCAAACAATTGCCAGATTTCATGAGCTCTGCTCATCTCAGGAATGGCTCCTTTTCTGCAGCTTGCTGCCAAAGGCCCAAACCCTTCCTGACCTTACTCCCTCAGTCATCACCCAGGACACTGGCTCCGCTGAGGATTAGCTGTTTTACAGCACCAGTGACCAGGCCTGTGACTCTCCCAGACGCCAGCTGCCTCTGAGGCAGAAGATCCCGTTACCCAGCCCTATTTTTTCTGTCCACCTGTTGTGCCTTATACCAGGCTTGGTTTGCAAACCAAACAGGGTGAAGATGGTTTCCCACCACAGGCTGAGCCCTGCTGCACTGTGCATGGATCCAGAATCAGGAAGGGAGGAATTGGTCGGGTTTCTGGCTGAAAGCCTCCCAAGAACACCTGGATAATTGTATCTCCCACCACAGCCACCCAACAGGTCCATCTGCAGCTGAAAGTAGCTGCTAGATGTGGCAGAGTCTTCTCTGCATGAGCACAAAGCCATGGGAGGTAGCTTTTTGGGGGACAAGTTTGCTTCCCCTGCATGTTATGACACTCAGACTGCCAGCAGACCCACTTCCATCCATGCAGCTGCTCCGTAAACACGTAAATCCTGTAGATTATCCTTCCTAATCCACCGCAGGCCTGCTGGTGACTCACCTGGCACAGCTTCCGCAGTGCACGCTGGTTCATCAGCTTGTACTTCCAGGCAAGGTACCAGCTCCGCTTCTTGTGGGGCTTGATGGCGGGGTTGGGTTTCCACTCGTCCATAGTCATGGGGGCAGCCGTGTGGGGTGGGGGTCAGGACGTGTGCTGCTCCACTCGTGCTTCCATCGGGGCTCCCTGCCAGGATGGGACAGGCACAGGGTGAAGGAGGCGAGAGCCTTCCAACCCTCTCCCCAGCAACAAGCCTGGCACATGCAGCGGCCGTGAACGGCACCACAAGCAAAAGCCCCATGAAACCTCCCCACCCGCCAGCACCCTCAGTCCTGCACGGAGCAACCCGGGGGGGCCAGGCTTCACTGGAGGACTGTAAGCAGGGTGGTGGGAAGCCCTTTTAAACCCATGGGCCAGTGAGGACTTCTGCTCCAAACCCACCCCCTCAGCGAGGCCACTGCTGTGCAGTGGGCCTGCTCCCATGCTATGCAAAAGTGGCCAAGAGGCACAAACTGGCAATAAACCCAGGACCAGCTGGCATTATGGAGGTGGCATCATTGGCCATGTCTGCCTGCGGGGGGGTCCCTGGAGGGGAGAGGCACCACCCCCCCTAGCTGAGATGCAGCTGGCCTAGACACGGGGACCAGAGCTGGGCCATAGTCCTGCTGGAGACCCCAGCACCCCAGGGGCACTGGGGCTGCGCGCAGGCTCCCCACGCAACCTGCGGGGTCTGGGGTGGGATGTGGAGACCCGGTTGGGGCACAGGCCCCCCCCCCCCCCCAGCAGGGCCAGGCAGGGTGGGGAGCACCGGTTACGGGGTGGGGGAGCCCCCAGCAGCCACCCAGGGGAAGAGAGGAGGCCGGGGGGGGCCCAGAGCCCTGAGGGGAATGGCAAGGGGATGCCGGCGACGTCGGAGAGAGATCGACAGGTATCACGGAGGGACCCGGACACCCGCGGGGTGGGGGTGGGGGCAGAGCTACAGGGAGGGGCCGTGAAGGGGACCCAGGTGCTCCGGAGTTGGGGGAGGGGGGGGGGGGAAGGAGAGCCAAAAATCCAAGGAAGGAGGAGGCAAGCGGCGGGGCGCAGGCACTGGGGGACGGCGGGCAAGCCGCGGGGCCGGGAGGTGCGGCCCGGGGGGGGGGTGGGTCCCGGCCACGCTACTCACGGTCTGCGCGGGGAGACCGAGGCTGGGGGTGGGGATCGGGATCGGGCCCTTCTCGGCGCCGCCGCCGCCGCCGCCCCGCGACCCCTGAGCGCCACCGGGGCCGCGCCGCTTCCGGCGCCGCAGAGAGGCCGCGGGGGCGGAGCCACCACAAAGCCCCGCCCCCCTGCCCCGCCCCGCGCCGCTCTGCGCTCCCCGGCGGACCTCGCTGGTGCGCGGGCAGGTGGAGGCGGGGGGCGGGGCGAGGGGCGGGGCGAGAGGCGGGGCCGGGGCTCGGGCCGGGGTGACAGCGCGGCCGCCGCCGCCACCCCCCCCCCCCCCCCCCCACCCCAAAAAACCCGCATGGAGGGCGGCGGGGAGACGCTGCCCCCCGACCTGCGGGAGCTGGCCAGCAAGGTGGGACGGCGCCCTCCCGCCGGGCTGCTGCGGGGGCTGCGGGCCGACACCTCCCCCTCGCCGCCGGCACCGCCGGCACCGGCCCGAGGCGCCCGCCCGCCGCTCGCCGACCGCCTCCGGGCGCTCCGCCTCGAGCTGGTGAGTCCCGCGGTACGGGGGCACTGCCTGGCACCCCCTCGGTAACAGCTCCCCCCCGCGGGTAACTGCCTGACACCCCCCCGGTAACTGCCTGACATTCCCCCCCCCCCCCCGGTAGCGGCCCCCCCTAATAGTGCCCCGCTCTCTGCCTGCGTTTTGGGGACACCGCCGCTTTTTGCCCTTTCCTGTATGGGTTAACAGCCCCCGGCTCATGTCCCCCGGCTTTTCCCTGCCCTCCGGCCGACGCAGCATCCGCCCCCGGGGTCCCACGGACCCCCCCGCCCCCCTCCGTCCTACACCCCTCAACCCACGCACCCCCCAGGCGCTGGCTCCAGCGGGGCCCGGGGTGTCCCGGGGATCAAGATTTAAAGCAGGGACCTTCGTCAAGGGCATGGTGGCGGGTCCCCACCCACCCTTCCCCGGGGTGTCACCCCCTGGGTGACAAGGCATAAGCATCGCTGGGAGCTTTCCCGGGGTTCGATCCCTGCTGGGGCTTCTCCGGTAGCTAGTAAAGGGTTGGGCTGCGGCGGCAGCCTCTCCCGGGGACCGTGGGAGTGCCGGTGGCAGCTTTCTCGCCTCCCTCTTTTTTGTGGAGGGAGCAAATACCGGCGATGCCTGCGCCTCCGGGAAACGTGGCGAGATTGGGCAATGGGTTCAAGATCGACTGGGGGAAGGGACTCTCCCACGCACAAACACGCGAGCAGGAGGGAATGAGCATCGTTTCCATAGGGAAACAGGCTAAATATGCCAGCATCCCTGCCTGCCACCCCGGGGGGGCTGGGGACCCACCCAGCCTGAGCCCTCCACACCCGTGCTTTGGCCAAACTGGTATTCCCCATCGGTGTAAAAGCTTTCATCCTCCCTCCACCTTCCTCCTCCCTCTGCTTTCATCCTCCCTCTCCACCGGCTTCCAGGCTGCCCTCTGACCAGAGGAGAAAGGTCTGTGTGCCCTGGGTTGCTCGGAGGAGGAGGAGGAGGAGGAGGAAGCAGTGGCGGTGTTTGCCCTACCCAAGTGCAGGCAGGGTCAGCCCACGGTCTGCAAGGCCTGGCTTTGGCCGCACGTTATGAACCTCACCTCGGAAAGGCTTCTCCTTTCTCTGCCCTGGCTCTTCTCACCAGCTGGTGAAGAAGAGGTGGCACCTTGCACCCGGGTCAATAGCCTGGGAATGGCACCCGGGTGCCCAAAGCCCAGCACGGGGCTCCCCACATCTCCCCATCCCCATGAACAGGAGCTGAAATCTGCCTCCACTGCCAGCAGAGACCAGCAAACCCAGTGTTCAGAGGAGAAGGTGGCCTAGGAGTAGGTGGTGGGAGGAGAAGGCAAATTCCCACTCTCACCTGGCCTAAGGAGGGTGTTTTATCCCTGGGGCTAGACATCTCGAAGGGAGGTGGTGCCTGAGGGTTTCTCACACACTGGGGAGGGGAGCAGGACTGTATGTCCCTAGGGGGATGCTCTCCCCACTCTGCCTGTCCCTAGGGAGCACGGGGAGGAGCACAATGGTCCCTCCAAGCTCTGCCAGCTCATGGCTTCCCCTTTGAAAGGGGGGTGGACACATTTCTGGATGAGGAGGAGGACAGTGTTGTGGGATGCACATGGGGAAACTGAGGCACAGAGCAGTGCGGGGTGTCATGTCTTGGAGCAGGGACCCAGGCTGGTCTCCTCCACCCCCTGGCACCCACTCAGGACCACCGTTATCTTCCTCCCCTCTGGATGCTGCTGCTGCTCTGGTTCTGGATGCCGGTGGGCACCATGCAGGCATTGGGATAGGTACAGGGTCGGTGTGGTGCACCCATTACCACATCTGTAGGAATATACAGAGCAGCTGGACCTGAGTCTCCTCCCGTGCTAACCTCGACTTGCTGGAAAAGGACTTTTGGGGGTGCAGTGTGGTGGGGGGGGACAGGCTGGTCTGAAATAGCAGCAGATAAACATCTGATGCTTTCCAGCAAGAGATACGGAAAGTGGGGAGTGTTTTCCCACTCTCTGCTCTCAGGGAGGTTCCCCTGGCATCTCTGACAGCCACAGTTGCACGCGGCAGAGGAAAATAGGGAACACCCCCATCAGGGGTTCCCCAGCCTTCTTCCTCCAGCATATTCTCCCTGCCAAGGCCAGATGCTTTAGCAGTGCGTGCAGAAAAGTCCATTGTAGGCAGTTTTTGAAATAACTTGCCTAGAAAGGAAGTTTCTGCACTTCAAAGCTGGCTTCTGCCCCAATCTGGGCACATTGCTGCTATTTTTTATTTAAATCCAGTTTGGGGAGTGTGAGGAGGGGATGAGGGGTTGGTGTCAATTATCCACAAATCTTTACCCCTTTTTTTTGTGTCCTCTGGACTGAGAGCTGTCACATGCCAAAAACCCTGACTGGAGTTTTCCCAGGCTCCTTCCTCAAGATGCTTTTGTTGCTGTGCTTGCTGTGGGACCGGAGACAGTGGTCTCGAGAGACCAGCGGGTCACCCGTGGGCGGGCGGGTGACTCTGAGGGTACCGGATGCTGGGGACCAGGCGCTGTGCTTACAAATGATCCTGGGGGATCGCGTGGATCTCCATTGCAGCTTGCTGGTGCTGGTGCTGGGGTGTGTTTGTGAATGAGCCTGTGGGCATCCACAGCTCCCAGGCTGCCTGTACCTGTCCCACAATGGGTTTCTCTCCCTCTCCCCCTGCTGCGGCTTTATTCCCTTTCCTGGCAAAATATTTGCGTCCTGAGCAGGGGAAATCCAGTGGCTTTTGGCGGCCAGTATCACACAGACAGGAATGTCTTGGCATGCGTGGCTTTCCGTTAGGAAAACAGATGTTTCTGCAGCAACTGAAGTTTTGCAAAGAGCTTTCCCCAGGCTCAGAGGGGCAGGAGTCAGAAAGGCGAGTGGTGTGAGCAAGGCCTGTACCCCATACTGTCCTCCTCTGTTTTGGGAGTGATTTGGGTCTCAGGCTCCAAATCTTCCTGTGTCATGCTGTCACCAGGCTTGGATCAGACCCTAGAAGGGGGAAGTAAATTCATGAAGGGACCTGGCTGAAACAGCCCAGGGAGGTGCTGATAGTCCAGCCAGATCTGAGCAGTGTCCTGGCACATTCCTGCCTGGTCCCTCCTGCTCTGCCAGCTGCCTCCCAGGGCTTGGGGGATGCTCTGGGCTCAGGTCTGCACCCAGAGCCTCTAGTTCCTTGCTCACCCCAGTCCCCGTAGGAGACAGTGACATAAGTGCCCTGGATTTAATTCCCCAAGGGGGTTGGTGGGCAGTGGGTTCCGTAAGTCATTGGTCTCTGATGGTCATGTCCCCGGGTCTTGGACAGGGTCCCCTGGGATGGTTCCCTGCAGGGTGTTCCCCCATGGCATGCTGTTCATCAAGCAGCTCAGGAGACCTGCGGCCACCGTGGTGACACCTCTTCCAGGCTGGGCTGGGACTCGGGGCCGTCGGCCACCGGGGTCACCTTGGTCCCCTGAAAAACCCCACGTTCTCTGTCTCCCCACCAGGCCTATCTGCGAGCGGTCGACGTGAAGATCCTGCAGCAGCTGGTGGTGGTGAACGAAGGCATCGAGGCGGTGAAGTGGCTGCTGGAGGACAGGAGCACGCTGACCAGCCGCTGCAGCAGCCTGGCCAGCAGCCAGTACAGCCTGGTGGAGAGCCAGGCGGCCTCGCGGCGGGGCAGCTGGGACAGCCTGCAGGACCCCAACGACAAGCTGGACAGCATCTCCGTTGGTAGCTACCTGGACACGTTGGCCGATGACATGGATGAGTATTCCCAAAACGCCGCCGAAACTGCTGCCGCATCTGCATCGGGCAGAGCCCTGGTCAGGGCAGAGCAGGATTGGGTCAGGATCGACCCCGAGAGGGGTCTTGCAAAGCAAGAGAAGGGGAAAGCGGAGCAGGAGTGGCCTCACATGGACCTCTCGCCACCTGGGCTGCCTCAGGATCACCGGTTTGCTAAGGAGCCCCAGGTGGCCAACGGGTATTTGGGCCAGCAGCCCTCCTCTCTGGAACCAGGCAGAGACACCAAATTGCCGTCAGGGGCTGGGGAGAGGCTGGGGAAGGGGAACCCAGGTGGGAAGGCTCGGAAAGCCGACGCTGACTTTGAGAACTGCAAACTCAACAGCAAACTGCACCTGGAGTACGATGCCCACTGGCGCTGGCTCCAGTCTCAGGATGATGTGACGTTCTTGTAGTCTGTGGCTTCACCTTCCCAGTCCAGCTCTCCCAGCTGCCTGCTCTGCTTCACTTGTCTCTGCTTGGGAGAGTTGGGGTGGCTGGAGATGGGGGGGACAGGCTGGCTTGGTGGGTTGCACTGTTCCTCTGCTCCCCCATCAGTGTTTGGTGATACAGCCCTAAGGGATGGGGTGCCCGCCCTGCAGCAAATTTCTGGGAGAGGTGGGATGAGGTGGGTCCCCGTAAATTTAATCCTTTGCTCTGGGGTGACGCTTGCAGGTGGCTGGTCATTCCTCTGTTGTGTTGGTGGTGGGGAAATGTTAGTGGGGAAACTTGGGACAGTGGGACTTCTGGGACCTCTCCCCTCTAATCCTCAGCCTACTATGTGCAAAAACTGGGGACCCTTCCCCCAAACTAGCTACCCGGAGAAAACAGGAGATGCTCCCATGCATCCACAGCTTGGTGACACCAGCACGCTCAGTGCGAGGTGCGGGGCAGGACCATCAGCAGGGCACCCCTGTTGCATGTGCTCATTTCCATCATCATCTTCAAGGCCAGTGTCCATCCAGGGTAGAGGTGACCTAGGGCACCTGGTGTTTGGAGCAGCACATGGTAGATGCTAAACCCCCCTTCTCCTGCGGGTGAAGCCCTGCGTGCTTCAAATGCCTTTGTGAAGCCGATCTGAAGTGTGATCCTGTTGGGCTGGGGAGCCTTTGTCCATGACCTGTGGAGGAAGGATGATGGTGCAGACTTCCCTTCCCGATGTGATTACACGAGAAGGGCAAAGCACTGGGTGGGAGATAGAGATTCAGTTCTCCCAGTTTGTTTCTGGACTGTCTTCCACCTTGGAACCAGGTCCTGCAGAAGCCCTGGGATGTGGCAGAGTACAGGCAGCCTGGCAGAGCCTACGGGGCTCAGACTCAGAAAAGGTCATGCTTTTCTCAGAAAGGCTTGTGATTTCCCCTGATGCAGTGTGATGGGAGTGATGGCTGGAATTCTCCATCTGTGTGATGAATGGTGCCAGGCCTCTGCCCCCTACCAGCAACCAGAAACATGAGGCTCCTCTGCCAGGGTGGATTTCCAGCGACTCTGCCCTGGAGACATCTTCTCTGTCCTTTTAGCCTTGGCTTCTGCCTGTGCCTTTTACTGTCCACCCACCATGCCTCCCAGCACAGCCCTCACTGGCTTATAGAGCATGGCTTGCAGCTGTGTAAGAGCTTAGGCAGGGCCTGCTGCCTTCACCAGATGATGCAGGGAAGGATCTGAGCATCCTGAAGCCCCCTGCTTCAAGGAGAGGGGCTCTTCCATGTGTGTGGACAAGCCTGGAGGATCCTGGCTTCACAACCTGTGGGTGCGTCTGTCCCCAGCTGAGTGCTGTGACAGCTTTGCTCTCGCCATGGTGCCATCATTCCCCTACCTGTGTGTGTCACAGCCTGGCCCTTTCCTTGCTGGAATGGTGGGAGTGGGGACAACACCTCCTGATGCCAGTTGGAAGCCAAGAGAGGGAAGACCTGGCTGTGACTGTTTCTAGATGCGAGATGTGAGCTGGCCATGGTTGGGAAGGTGGTCGGGTGCACAACAGGTTCAGCTTTGCGTCTCTGAAGCAGCACCTTCAGTGGGAACTATCCTCTGTGCTGAGACCCCCGAGCACCCTCCCTTCTCCTGCAGATCTTCAGGGCTTCCCTGGATGGACATGGAGAGCAGGACAACGTTTAAAGTTCCTGGAGACGGCACCTGCTGAGGACCTGGGGGAATCCCAGCAAACTGGGACCAGGTTGCCCTGCACGAGCATCCCATCTGCCTGCCCCAGAGTAGCTGTGCTTGGCTTGCCATCCATCGCCTGTGAGCAGCTCATGGCTCCCTGTGTAGCTCTGCTGCTACCGCTGAGCTACCACGTCTCCCAAGGCTGGCTGACCCCCAATTTCCTTCTAGTCCTGCATGCAATAAATCAGCTGAGGGTCCCTGGGGGAGACAGGGTAAGTCCTCCAGCAATGTTAAAATAATTCTCAACAAAAAATAGCTGGCTTAATAAATGGTAGTGTTTCTCCCAGGCCATACTGTCGGTGCTTTGCGGAGCTTACGGGGGGTTTCTAGAGGAAGGGGAGAGCACTGGCAGCTCTGCAGGCAGGACAGATTTAGTCCCAGTCCTGAAACAGCCACAAACCATGTATCTGGGGATCTGTCCCTTCTCACATCAGAGTGGTGACACAAAGAAGTCATGCTTCCTGAAGCAGCCGGGTACCAGAGCACGTCTGCCGGGACTGAGGATGCTGGAGAGACTGGATATCTGGGAGATGGGGCATACTGAGCTCAGCTGAACTATGCCTCCAGCCACAAACAGCAGCTTCAACCTTCCTGCCCCAAATTTCCAAGGAAGATCTTTCTAGGTGTTTGCCAGCTCTGTCAGCTGTGCTGGGGGCTTTGTTTGCTTCCCTTGTTCTGTAGCTGCAGCTTTGGCTCCTGTGGCCTCCTCCACAAAGGATGTGTGAGGGGGATCTGGGTGTAGGACAGAGACTTCTCCAGCCCAGGCCAGGACAGGAGCAGCCACAGTTCTGATTTCAGGCTTTGGGATTTGCTCCTGGGTGGGTCCCTTTAAAATCACTGGAGTTGGTGCTCATACAAACATCAGCCTTTCCAAAGAAAACGCAAGTGGCTTATCCAGCCCTGCCATCCTGGCCTCAGCATCCGTTCCAGCTCCTGGCTTTGAAACCATAAGCTTTTGCAGATGGAGAGGTGGATGCTGGAGCCAGCAGGTCTCGGCAGGATTTCCCCAATTTCTGCTGGGCCAAGGTAAAAAATAAAATAAAATGAAGAAAACCTTAGAAACAAAATGCCCAGACCATTCCTCTTCCAAACCTAGACCCCACAGTCAGACAGCTTTATTGCCGCAGATGAGACTTTGCTGGGGCTCCCCTGGTCATGGACTCTTCAGCCTAGTTTACAGGAGCCCAAGTTCCCCATAGCTCCAAAATCTGGGTATCCCCTAAGCCCCAGCCCTTGGAGCTGGAGGGGTGGATGAGATCTCACAGTTTTCCTGCCATCCCCTACCCCGTCTCTGTGCTGCTTGGACGGGGTCACCCACCTTTGGGCTTTGCCCAGGCATGTGCAGAGCCAATGTGTCCCAAACCTGCCCTGGGGAAACACCCCGGGGGGCCTCCATCTTGTTGAAAGGTGGGTGCATCAATGGGGTGCTGAGCACCCATGGGTGGGAAACAGCCTGCAGCACAGATCTGCAGCCTCTCTCCTTGCTGCTGCCCAGGGAGGAGCAATCTGCCTGGCCCTGCTGGCTGCTGCCCTTGGGCTGTTCTTGGGTTGTTCAGTGCTGGTATCAGGTAAGAAAACAAGCAGATAAAGCAGGCAGGATCCCAGCTGGTGCCAGAAAACACCCACCTCTTACAATAAAAACACCATCGAGCCTTTTTTTTTAAAAAAAGATATACACAGAGATTAGACTGTCTTAACGAGGCAGTAAAACACTTTAATAGCTCCCCTTGCTAGTTATGAAAAAGTCCCCTGGGCTTTCCCCTCCCTCTGCAGCTCAGCTCCAAAACGGCCTGTCCCCTGAGCGCTGCAGCCATTTCAGCAATTTATGTTAGCTCCTGCAGAGAGGCAGTGTGAAAACAACCTTTTCCTGGGGAGGGAAGAAGCTAGTCCCCATGATCAGAGGCAAAGTGGCACCCGGCCCCTCTGCCAACCGCTATGGCCTTTGGTCTGACAGCCCCGTGGCCCCACACAACCCCACATTTGCTGGTGTGGGGTGTCCCAGGGAGTGGGTGCAGAGGATGTGTGAGCGCAAGTGCAGCCTGCGGGACCGGATCCTGGCACCCCCACCCTCCTCAGCGCTGGGGTGGGTGTTCCCTGGTGTCCCTTGTGCCGTTCCCTGTGCAACAGCTCAGGGATCAGATGCTGGGAGGCAAACTCTGTGTATTAGGGGCTGCCCTAAAACGGGGGCTGGGCACAAGCACCGGCTTTTCTCAGACCTCCTTGCTGTGGCCCTGCCTCTGGCACCCACTACTCAGAGATGAAAAGATAAGAAAAGGTCCAGATGAAACAAGTCTAACCCGAGGCTGATGGTTCTGCTTGTCAGTTCTCCCAAGCTGAACATGAGCTGCTTTGCAGGATGAAGTACCTGAAAATCAACCCCCTCCAGAGTAAGTTTTCAGCCAGAGTGGTGCGATGAAGTGACACAGTGACACCGGTGGCAGTGGGGGGGTGTCCCCCAGGCCACCGAAGCCCATGGGTTTACAGCGGGCCCATGCTGGATCTCTAAGCCTTGTCGGGGAGCAGCGCTTCGAGCAGAGCCCCAGGCTTGTGCTGCAGGCAGTGTGGGGCAGGAGAGGCCAACAAATGGGACAGGAAGGGCTGGTCATGCCCGGAGCCCTGCTCTCAGCCTGCCTTATTTTGGCAGTGGGGATGGTCTGCTAGGCAAGGCTGAAATGTTGGTGCAGTTGGAGCAAAGAGGTGATCCTCAGGGAGAGCCTCATGGTGGTAGAACCACCTCCAGTTTAGGATGACATTCAGTCCCAGTCCTGGGGGACCTGGCGCTCAGGCTGTCCTCCAGCCAGCACCTCTCACCCAGCCCACACCCCACACTCTGCCCAGGAACCCCCAGGATCCGGTTAAACCAGCCTAGTGGAGGGTTCCTGTGTCCTGAGTTTTTAGACAGTTTCCAGCTTTTCCTTCCCACTGCTCCAGGGTTACAGGTCTCCAAAGGCAGGAACCTCCTACACGTTTTCTGCAAAGACACAGCTGAGAACAGAGAGATGTCTCCCACTGCCTGTCTTCTAAAGGAAGGGCGTGCTTGCAGCATGTGCTCAACCTCTATTACACACTGGAGAAGCCACAGCAGGCAGAGGATGCTCCCACTGCCCAGGGCAGATCAGGCATCAGGCAGGAGTCTCATGGTAACCTCCCGCCTCCTCCCCACCTGTGGGACCACCCCCCCACACCCCAAGTCTGCTCTCGATGTCAGTGGCTGAGTGACCGGGAGGCTGGTGAACATGGGGACAAAGCTGGAGCACGAGCCAGGAGCGAGTGGAGCCTTTGGGAAACATCTCCCCGGGCTGGCAGTGGTCCAGGCCTTGGCTTTGGAGACTAATCCTTCTTCGGCTTTAGAGTTTCCTGGTGCTCCTTGCGAGTGAAAAACAAATGTGACTGCTCAAGGCCTCGTGGGTGTGTGGTCATGGGTGGGTGCTGAGGACAGGCTCAGGGTTTGGTTCCCTGCCTGCGCCCCCCTTCCAGCCCATCCAGGGTGCCAGGAGGGAGCGGTGGCACACCTCTCCCCTTCCTCCTCCCTGGGTGGTGGGAAGCCACCATGGCCCATCAGGGTCCCCGATGTGCCACCTTCTCCTTCCCATTTTTGTGACCCATCACTTGTCAAGTCCCCACCTGCCTCCCACGTAGGGCTGGGACCTGGGGATGCCCAGCTCAATGCCACCCCAGGGGTGACACCAAAAGCTGAGTGTGCCCAGGAGACCACCTCCTGCCCACCATTCCTTCTTCAGTCCGCGGTGGGAAGGGGAAGAAAAATCTGAATTGTTCTTCTGAGAAATTAATCTTCTTTCATCATCTTAATGCAGCCTGACCTAGAAGAACCCCCCTGGGTTTGTTTGTTTGGTTGGTTTTTTGTTTTTGTTTTGTTTGGTTTTTTGTGTGTGTTTTTTTTTTTGTTTGGTTTTGTTTTTGCTTGGTTTTTTTTTTTTTTTTTTTTCCCTGTGGGGTGTTTAAAGGGAAAATTACAGCAAATGCGTTGCAAAGAGACTGTGGTGGACAGGGGCCAGACTTGCAGCAGGGGAAAGCGACACAGGCAGGGTCTGAACGGTTTTAGGCAGGATTTCCCATGCTGCCCTCTCCTGCGAAACCCCCTGGTCCCAGGGGCTGGAGAAAGTTACATCTGCTGTGGGCAGTAAAACAGAAACTGTAAAAGGTTAAAGGATATGTTGTGTTGCCCCCGGCAGGGTGCAGTCTGGGGGACTTTGGGCTGGAAAGATGTAAAAGCTGAGCTGCTTAAGGGAGAAATGGTGCAGTAGCTGGGAGGGCAGCAGGGGCTGGGAGGGGAGAGCAGGGCCACTGGCTGCATGGTCACCTCTCAGGGGGGTGTCGGAGCATGTCTCCAGCGGGGACACCAGTGGGGAAGGACAGTGAGCAGGACCAGAGGGGGATGTTCCCAAATGGGAGTGAAGCAGATGCTCACCGTCCTCCATCAATGGTGTCACAAACTGTAAAAAACCAAAAGAGTCTGTTCATAAACAACTCGAGTGGGTTGCCCTTGGCAGGGGAGTGGGGCGAGCTCTGCTTGGGTCGGGTGCCAGGGCATTTCTCTCTCCCTCCTGTTGTTGCCCAGAGATAGAACTTGCCCAGCTGTGCTGAGGCAAGCCAAAGAAAATAAGAACCTTCTGGAACAACCTATTGTGTAGGTGTAAGAAAATAAAGACCACACCCCACCTGTGTTTTTGTCGACCCACCACCTATAGACCAAGCTCACTATTCTACAACAATGCGGGATCAAAGGGTGGTGATTCCCCTTTTCTTATCCTCTCCTTCTTTCTATTTCTACTCTCTCTCTCTTCTTTCTTTTTACTTATATGTAGGTATGTAAGATTTGTATGAATTGTGACAGGTTGTTAGGAAAATAATCTAATTGCCAAAGTGCCTTTATTCGTTAGCGGAAGGTTATCTGTTGATTGTTGCCAAATCGTCTCCATTCACTCACTAAAACTGTCAGTTAATAAAGGTAACAGCTAAATCGTTCCTCTGAGTCATTGTTGTGACTCAACCTGCCCTGTCCCCTGGTACACAGGCTCTCGGGGAATTCAAAAGGTTCACCCCCCTTGTGACCCAACGAGTGGGACGAGACAGATGGCTGTGGTCCTGGGGGTGGACTGGGACTGGGACTGGGAGGAGGGACAGCGCTGACCATCGAGACAAGGACAGGAGGTGGGATATGGCTCTCCCAGGCACCCTGTCCCACCCATCACACTTCCCACTGCCCCATTTCACATCCCTTCTCCCCAGTCCCCTCCATCCCCAGGGATGAAGCCTGGATGGCCCAGATGCAACCCCTGGCTTTGCAGGTGTGGCCCCGGTAAGAGAAACCAGCCACCCCAGCACCAAAGCAACCCTGATAAAACACCGAACCTCGGGTCTTGGGGGTTACATCCAGGCGTGGAGCTTTGTCAGCCTTTAAAGCTCACCAGCTGCCTTGCGAAGGGCTCTGCTCCTGCGCTGTGGAGCCCAGAGTGCTCTGCCCCTTCCCTCTACCATCTCTGCCTCAGTTTCCCTCTTGTTAAAAGCAGGGGGGGATTAGAAAAGAAAGAAACACCCAGCCTCCCCCCAGCTTCTCCCACTCTTGGGGGTTTTCTCGTTGCTGTGCTGTGGGGCTGGTTCCAACTCCATGAGTCTCAGAGCAGAGCAGGGAGGCTGGGCATCTGCTCCAATGCTCATCCATGTGTCTCTGTACGTCTGTCTGTCTGTCCCTGGCAGAGTGCTGCGACTGGAAGGAGAGTGTGACGCTTGTGGCCTTTCAGTGCCTTCTGTAAAGGGATTTTGTGCCCAGAACCAGTGCCCTGGGAGAGAGGCAATGCTGGGAACTGAAGGGATTTGAGGCAGATTTTGGGCAGCTGCCCCCATTTCAGAGGCTCAGCCCTGGGCCTTGGGGCAGGAGGATGCAGGCAGTGTGAGCAGTGGGGATTATGGCTATTTGTTATAAAAAGCACCAGCATCTCTCGCCCCTGATCCCTAAGGGGCTTAGGAGAGGAAAGAGGGACTTAAAGAGCAACCTCCTGCACTGAAGAGGTGCAGGGACTGGAGGAGTTGGAGCAGCCTGGCACCCTCATGAGCCCCCTTCCCTCTCAGCATCCCCCAAAACCTCCCCCAGATAAAGCAACCCCGGGTGCCTCTTTCCGTGGATGTTCTCCCTGGACCCCTGATGCTGATGGACAGACCCTTGTCCCCTGCTCAGGGGATGTGGGGGACAAAGAAAAGGCTGGGGGAGCCAGCCCAGCCTGGACTGGGGGTCTTCTTGGGTGACAAGAGCGGATGAAATTGCTGCCCCATTTGTACCAGCTCCCAAACAACTCTCCCCTCCCCAGATTAGGGGGAAAAGGAGGAAGGCAGATGCCAGATGACAGCAATGACACAGGGATGGGGGAATGCAAAGGAAAGTGGTGTGGGAAACTGGTGTCCTCTGTGGTTTTGCCCCAGCATGTGGCCAGTTTCAGCAGGGTCAGTAGAAAAAGCAGCTACAGCCATAGGGTCTTGCTCAGCACCAGTGCCAGCCTGGTTCCTGGTGCTGACCAGGCGTGACCCTGCAGCTCAGGGAGACGGTCAGTGGTTCCCCCTGCCATGCACGCTGCCGTAACATTACCCGGGGGCTTGGTCTGTCTAGGGGATGGACACAGCACCAGGATCCCTCCTTGCATCTCTGCAAAAGAGGGGCTTCAAAGGATGGGTCCTGGCTCCAGGAGGCCGAGGAGGGGATTGGGCTGAGTACATTTCCTTGCTGATCCCTTCCCAGCCTTGAGCAGCCCGGCAGACCCTGGTGCAGGTGGCCACAGGAGGGAGCTTGGCTCCTTCCTTCTCCTCCTGCTCGGAGGACAGTGGCCTGGGTTTGGTGACAGCCACGCTGGCCCTGGCTGCGAGCTGCTGCTCCGTGCAGGAGCATCTCCTTGGGGTCAAACCGTTTCCTGTGGGGCCTGAGGTGTCTCAGGAAGGGAGCAAGAACCTGGCTGGAGCGGAGGTGGCTGCCTCCAACCCCAGGGAAGCCTCCACCTTATTTCTAGCAGCTGGTAGGAGATGGATCCCCAGTGCAGATGAGTCGCAGGGACTGCTGTCTGCAGCTGCGGGGAGGACCAGCTGTGCCTGGTGAGTGGCATGTCCCCATGTCAGGGAACGGTCCTTTTCAGAGCAGTGACAGTGCTGGACACATGGTCTCACCGTCCTGCCCCAGCAGTGGCCAGGGGGAAATGGGTGATCCCAATGCTCAGCCTCTAGATGTTGAAAGGGCAGGGGAGCAAAGAAACCAGCCCCCCTCCACCCTGTACAATCTTCTGTCCCCCAGGAATCTGGACTTTCCCAGTTTGCCCAGCCCAGGGCCAGCTCTGGTGCTGCAGCCCCGCTCCCAGGGGCTGACACACCTGGGATCACCCCCCACCACCCCCCCGGGCTGCCATAGCATCGCTGCCCAGCTCCCCTCGACAGTCCCAGCTCAGGAGCTGCCTGGACCAGCTGTGTTACAAACCCAGGGCCAAAAAAAAAATGGGAGAAAAATTATGGTGGCAGTGATGATGTATCTGATTGGAAATGGTTAATTACTGGGGGGAGGTCTGTGGTACTGTTGCTACTGTCTTTGGTTGCTTGCAAAGCTGACAAAGCCCCAGCATGGAACTGCTGGTAATGTCTCTCATTAAAAGCCATCAGAGCAGGATGTTGAAACCATATCCATTTTCCCTAACTGCTTTCAGAAGAGGAAAATGATGCTCTGGCCCCTGCTATTAGGCGTGCACTGGGTACCTCAGGCTGGGAAAGGCAGGGCTCCTCTCCCTGAACGCGGAGGCAGAAGTCCTGACCACTTGTCTTTTCCTGGGATTGGGTCTCTGGGCCATCAGTTCAGAAAAGCTCAGGAAAGATGTGGAGATCAAAGGGATCTTCATAAGGAAGAGTCACCAGGACCAAGCAATTAGCTTCGTCCTGGTGCCTCCACTCTGCTATACAGAGAAATGATTGATCTTGTTTTAAAACCCCGAGCAGGGCAAGAGCCAGCCTTAAAATAACAATGAAACCATCAGGATGCTACTTTCCCCACTTGGTTTGGGAGCTCACCCCCCACCTTGGCTGCTGCTGGCTTCCCATGAGCCTCTTAAAAAGGAGGGAGCAGGGATCTGCCCGGAGTTAGCAATGGGGAAGGATGCCTTTGAGCAAAGAGAAGTGACGGGAAGATAGAAGGCCAGATTTGGGTGGCGGTGCCCTGTCAGGGAAAGTAGGTCATGAATGTACTGAGCTTGATTTGATCCCTACTGACCTTTCAGTGCCTTTCTGCAGTCCCCAGCTCATGCTGCATCCTCAGCTCCCTGATGTGTCCTGGGTCTGTCCCCAGGAATGCAGACACCCCCATTTCTCGTGCAGCCTCCTTGTCTCCTGTGCCCTTTTCACCACCCCATCCCTGTGCTCTGGGACAGCCGCACGCCAAAGGACCACCCGTCTCTTCTCTGGCTCATTTCTTCTGCGAGCTTTGTTTGGTGGGTGTATTTTGCATTTGCTTTCTTTTTTTTTTTTTTTTTTTTTTTTTTTTTTTTTTTTTTGCTATTCACAGGGAAGAAAGGGAGGTCATGGACCCACGGGCAGACGTCAGGGCAGGACTGACAAGCCCAGGAGAAGGAGTGATGCCACCCACCCCGCGAGGTCCCCAGAGGTTGGCAAAACTGGGGTGAGAAGGGCTTTGCTCCACGGTGCCAGCTCTGCCCATCCCTTCTTCTCGCCGCCTGGTCCCGCAAGGTGGCTGCTGCACTGTCCTGTTGCACCATCCCTCCGCTCCATCCCGCCTGGCCTGGCCGCTGCACCGGTCACGTCTGCTGTGGCAAGTGGCAGGTCTCGCCGATGGCAATGACCACATCCTGGCACTGGCGGTCCCGGTGCCGTGATGACTCGGGCATCTCACTCATCTCATTGACGCTGTTGCTGATGCAGTTGACGTCGCTCTTGTTGCTGTTGTCATCTGGACTGGGGCCAAAGATCCAGTCTGGAGGAGGGAAAAGCATAAAACAAGCCCCTGGTTACCCCTGGCTGTTCCCAGAGTCAAAGATGGCTGGGAAATCACTGCACCCTGCTACATCCTACCCCTCGCTCTGGGTGTAAACCCTCTAGGAGTGTCCCTTGCCCACCCCTGGCCCTTCAGCCCCCTCCACTCCCCTGGTACCAGGGTCTCTGCTCTTCCCAGCTGTGGGCTGGTTTTCAGGCTGCTGGTTGCTGGAAGCCCTCCCAGCTTAGGCAAATGAAATCACCCTGCTAATCCCAAAAATGAAAATGAAATGTCTCCAAAGTGAAGTGTGCATCTGGGCTCTCCGGCAATATATTTCCTACATTTTTTTGTCACGTTTTTGCTGTCAGAAACAAAGGGGGTAATTAAATAGTTGTGTGGCATCCAAATGGGGCTGGAGGCATGGGCAACATAGCTCATCTGCCATAGGAGTGTGTCACAGCTGTGCCAGGGCTTCAAACTCTCCTCAGGCAGCTCTGGGGCTGCACTTCTGGCAGGCCACCGGAGCACCAGGACGTGGCTCTGAGCTGAGCCAGCCACTCTCACAGCCTTGGAGGTGGCTGATCCCTCTCCAAAATACAGTGGCTGCTGCTGGATGGTGGTGTGACCAAGACATCCCGTGCAGCACAAGGGGCTGTGGCTCAGTGGAGGCAGGTGGTTCTGCTGCCCAAATATCCGTTTTTTTTAAAAAATGTGGCAGTTTGGGCAGTGAGAGGTCATGACCAGCTGTGACGGGAAGCCACCAGTAATGAGGAAACCAAAGCTGGGGAAATCCAGGCGAGGAGAGAGGAGCCTCTGAGGCTGGGCAGGACCCAGTGGTGGTGGGATAAGCACCAGGACCCCTCTGCTTCAGCCCTGCTCCCAAAATAATGTGGAGGTGGCTATCAGGAGGCAGACAGAAGGATCAGCCTGGTGTAGTTGTTTCTGAGAGACTCCACTTATTTGCCAATAGATTGCTCCCAAGCTATAACATTTCTCTCCTTTGTGGCATGGGGTGTTTTCTGTCCTCACAGGGCATTTTAGTTGCAGCTCTGTGGTGGAGGATGCAGGCTGCCTGGCAGAGCAGGGACAGAGAAATGCAATCACAGTGAGACATTGCCTTTTTCACGAGCTGTGGGAAAAGGTTTTGCAGCAAATATGAAACTGAATGACGGCAAATACCAGGGTGGGATTCCAGGTGTGAAGGGAGAGAAAGATCTATTTTTTTGGGTCACTGGTGGTGTCCAAACATTGCTGCAGGTATGAGAAGAGAGTCAGGAATGACCAGTGGTCCTCCCTGTGCTTGGTGAGTGCACTATAGGTTGAACGTTGGAGCTTTTTTGATAGCTTCTAATTTTTTGAAGAAAACACAAAAATTTTGTCATTTTTGCAATGCAATATTTGACTTTCTTCTCCAATTTGAAGCCATTTTGCCTCACCTTCCCCGAGGGCATGGGGCATGGCTTTCAGGGTGATGGTCATGCTGTAGAGCCAGGGTGGGTGTCCACCCCTGCCACGGGGACCGGGCAGGGAGCGGAGGGGGTTGTGCCCTGTTGCAGGTGTGGGCTGGGTGTATGTGGGTGCAGACTCCACGGGGGAGAGAGCTCCCACCATGCTGGGCACAGGTGATGTGTCCGGAGAGTGACTGATTTTTCTGTTTTTTTCCTTTTTTGTTCACCTCCATCACTGTGCCAACAGGGTCTGCTGGTTGTGTGATAGGAAGGGCAGAAGAACCACTGCAGTCCCCACAGCTCCTGTGGTGCTGGCAAGAGTGGTCAGGGAACTCAGTAAAGACATGGTCCAAAGGCTTTTGAGGAACCCTGTGTCTGCCCTGAGTCACAACCAGGGCATTTAGCTTTCACTTGCATGGTCCACAGGCCCCACCGGCACCTGGGCTCCCCATCACAACCCTTTCCCAATGACATCAGCCAAGCCCAGAAGGCTCACTGAGGAATTTTTTCCTTCATAGCCTCCATTTTTCTTGGATTTACTGGATTTAGACCAAAGCCAAGCACTCCACTGGCTGCTTCCCAGCCTGGCCCTGAAGCCTGGGCTGCATCTATGCTGGCTGGACCCCTCCTCTCCTGCCCCCAAGACCTCCCAGGCTCACACCAGCCCCCGCACAGTTGCTCGGCGTGAGGAAGATCCGGAAGGCAGTAACAAGATTGCCTCCTACAAATACTATTAAAGGTCTTGGCTCGGTTTCCTTGACGTCAGCCGTAAAACTCCAGTGGGAGCAGGGGCTGGTCGGGCAAGGAAGAAGAGGAATAACCTGTAGAAAAAAGAGGTGACGGGTCCCCAAATATCCCAGGAGCCGTCAGGTGAAGGTTGCTGCGTGCAACAGGAAGCAAAGAGCACAGCTTTGCATGTCTGTGAGCAAGGGGAAGTGGCATTTGGTGGCCAAGCAATGAAACCTTGGGGACATTTGCAGGCGCCAGCAGAAATAAGAGCCGGGCACGACACTGCAGCACCGTGGTAAAGGTGGAAACGCAGAGGATGAGTGTTTTGGGAGAGTGGTGGGGGGGCTCAGCAAGAGCTGTTTCATGGGAAATGGGTCATGGTGCATCATCACCAAAGGGGACATGGCTGTGCAGGGCGCCCGGGGAAGGCGGCTCGCGTGAGGCTGCCGCAGTCTAATTCCCGGGTAAGAGTGGGCTGGATTGTACGCGCTAATCCGAACTGCTGCTTCCCTGGGAATTATTTCTGGAGCCTGCTGGATCTAATTACCCGGTAATCTGCAGGAAGATGTAATTAGGCTGTCATTAGAGGGTATTTACTGCGATGCCTTTATGATTTGACTGTGTAAGTAAGGAGTGAAGTAATTATACAATTACACGTTATTTGTGGCCATTTATGGCCTGTAACTTCAGCGTGTTGCCATGTGCGGAAGAAGGCAGCGAGGCCCCGTGGAGCCGGTGGAGGATCTCCTGCCAGCAGGACCCTGGAGAAACAATCATAAAAATGTCAGCGCCCCCGTCTCCCCTGCCAGCTGCTGATGGCCAGCTCTGCCCCAGCCATGCATTCTCCTCCCCAACTTCTCTCTCTGGCTCCTCTCAAACTGTGGGAGAGAAATAGAGGTCCCCCAGGTTCCCCCATGGGGTGTCTGGGGAGGGACAAAGGGGAGGAGAGAAGAGACCTGCACGCCTTTGGCCCTGATGGGATTAAACCTTGCTCTGATGTGGAAGTAACTTTGCAGCGGATGGAATGCACAACCTCATGTCATGCACACGTACGCGTTAGAAACCTTGTATAATGAACCCTGTGGGAGGGTGTAATAAGGTGGTGGAGGGTGGTGAGGGGCTGGGAGCTGGGGGATGATGGTGACCAGCTGAAGGTAGCATCACGACAGGTACTTCTCTGTCCACCCCTTACACCTGGCAGAGGGTCTGAATGAGTGACAATGGACACAATTGCCACCAAGAGGAAAATTAAATACTCCTTTGGAGAAAAGCCCACATTCAGAGTCACACAGGCTTCAGCCAGAAGGCAAGAAAAGTCAGGCTGAACCAGGGCACCCAATCAACCTAGAACACCCAAGGGCAGAGCTGGGGTGAGCAGGGGTGCCATGGTGTGCTCCTGGGGCAGTGGCATCCCAGACTGAGGATGGTCACGCTTTGGAGGTAAGAAGAAGCATTGCCTGCCCCTACCCAGCCCCTGGAAGGAGCTTGTAACACATGCGGCAAAATCAGGGCATGCACACAGGCATGTATGAATGCCTCAGATTAAAGAGAGGGACAAAGTGACTTTCTCGGCCAGACCAGGGGCCATTTAGCCCAGAGACACCTATCCCTGCTCGCTGGGTGCTGCCGAGGCTCAGCGTGCTTGCTGAGGTGTTGCAGGGCGAAAAGCGAGGTGGAAAGTGCTGAGATGGGGTGAGATCGATAAGGAGCAATTGATCCAAAGCAGCTGGGGAGAGGAGATAGGGTAGACTGGGTAAATCAGAAGCTGTGGAATAGTGTCTCTCCCTGAATAGGGGAGTGACGTGGCACAAAGTGCCCCTACACCTCCCTGGCTCTGCCTGAGTCTTTGACAGCATTCCTGAAAGCAGGACCCTTGGATATGCTGTGTTTTTAGGGGCAGAGAAACACTATTCAGGGCTGCCCAGATTTCATGGTGTGTTTTACCCCACCTCGTACCAGCAGCATGACTGACATTCCTTGCTCAGAAACCCCTTACAGTGCAGGCAGCAGGGAGCAGCCTCCCGCTGCCTGTGTGCACAGGGGCACGGGGATGCTCTATGCCCAATCTCATCCCCGTGGGGTCCCCTGCATTCACTGGTGGCAGGGTGGGATGCCCACGAAGCACTTCAGCCACTGGAAAAGAGATGTCCCTAGCAGAAGAGCAGAGGGAGGTGAGAGAAAGGGCTGAAATTTAGATGCAACCCCGTGAGTGAGACATTCACACTCCCTGCAGAGATGGAAACAAGCAACGGAAGGGGAAACACGTTAGATGCACAATCAAACTCATGTTCTAGTTTTATTTGCTTTAAATGGAGCTGGGTGCGAAAACAGCTACTAAAAATGTCCTTTTCCCAGCAGCAGGAGCAGAAGCACCTCTTTCTTTGAAACAGGTCCCGACCCAGCAATTGCCTCATGCTTCTGCAGCAAGGTAGGACCAGCTCTGGCCAATGCACTCCTGAAGGACATGAGTTCAAGGGTATCCCTCATGTGTTTGACACGATGCAGCAGTCGCAGCTGGACATTATATCTGTCTCATTTGCAGAACAGACTCTGCTTATTCATTAGCAAAATCAGCAGATATCTCCCAGGTTTGTTCTGCTGGAAAATCTCTGTCTGCCTCTGGCAGTAGTAATTTGTTAGTAAGAAGTTCTCCTTTCCCCCCAGATTCACGTCTTTCTACATTAACTTGCTGTCATAGTCTATTCTTCCTTCCCTGATTTGCAGAAATGTCTTAGGTTAGCCATGCTGGCCAAGTCATAACTGTCCTGCACCCTGAGCAACAGCAGCACACTGCTTTGCTGATGGACAGGTAAGGACACTGTCCCTCTGCAGAGCCGTCACCAGCATGAAGGGTCTGGTGGGGAACGGGGGTGACAGGGGTGAAAAGGCATTCAATTAATTATGATATTATCTTGAAAATAGCTTCTCTGCACCATTATAACCTTGGAGTAAGCCTGCATTTGATCCCAGTCCTGTCCGCAGGGCAGCGTTGCTGCTCCGCAGAGTGGGTCTCAGAGAGGTGATGACTCAGGTGTGGTACGTGGGAGGCAGGGATGCTCCTGGGGGGGGTTAGCTGCTCTCTGCATCCTCTAGCCTTAGGTGTTCACCATGGAGGCAGAGCAAAGATGGCCAGAGGGCGAGGAGCTGTGCCTAGTCTCAGCCTAAGGAAGACCAGCACTTGCAGAGGAGTAGAAAGGCACAGTCCTCGCCCTGTGGACCTGACACAGCCCATCGCCGGGCCTCGTGATGGCAGGAATAGCAACGCCGCTGTGGGATGGCTCATCCCTTGGGCCAGCCTTGGATGATCCCTGGCAGCGTGTGCTGGGAGTCATCCCGCTGCTCGGACTTTGTGCTTCAAAGGTTTGGCTGTGACAGCAGCTGTCCTGGAGCGGGGCCACCTCTGCCTACTTTTTGCAGGGCCAGACCACTGTGGCTGCTTGTCCGGCTGAGAGCCGCAGCCTGCAGCTGCGGTGATGCCGGGGCGGATGCAGGGATGGGGCATCTGCCCATTATTATAGTAGCTGGGAGTGGGAATTAACCCAGTGAAAGCCATCCTACAGCAGCCACTGCTAGCCACAACACCCCTAAACAGCAGCTAAAGAACCCTTAATGCACCAAAAGGGAAACTGAGGTGGAGGTTAGTGTCAGAAGTGGGTTAGCACCGAGATGGGAAAACAGAGGGGAACCTGACAGTCTCTTCTTTCCCAAAACTTTGGGAGGCAAATGAATCATCCTCAAAACAGAGCCTGGAAAGAAGATGTAAGTCCTCTCTGATGGGCCAGAGACACTATCTGCAATCCATGCCATGCGCTAAATTATCCTAAAAGCCCTGCGGTTCTGCGTGGGAGCAATTAAAAGCAGATCCTGAGTCCCTGCAGGATCACCCAGCAGCTATTTTCAGCAACGCTACATTCATGCACAGTTTCTTTGTTCAAGGAGACTGTTTCCTAAAGAAGCCTGAAATGTGGCAGGTGGAGATAAGGCTGAAAAATAAAAATACAGCTGGTGGGTCAAAAGGGCAAAGAAAAGAAAGACCCTGCTCCAAGAATGGTTTAGGGTTTTGAGCAGTCCCAAAGCCATTGACAAGCCCAGTTCTGTTGGTGTCGGTGAGCCTGCCCTGCCTTACCCCAGCTGGACAGGAAAAGTTTCCTCCAGGTATCCTCCAGAGATCAGCAACACAAGGAGACCTTGCCTGAATGGGGTGACACCAACATTCAGAAGCAAGAGCAAAGCATTAGCTCCCACATGAACCGACAGACCCTTCCCATGTGGTTTCCGTGCAGGCAGCGAGATGCTTTCCCGGGGACCACACGCTCTGCAGTCTCCATGGAAACAGTTTTGTTTCCAGTCAAACTTTTTTCTTTTTTTTTTCCCCTCTTTTTTTCCTCTTCTTTTTTTTTTTTTTTTTTTTTTTTTTTTTTTTGTGTGTGTGTGTGTGTGTTCAAATAAGGGCAATATTCAGTGAACTGCTGGGGATGGAGGAGGGACGGTGGGCTGATTCCAAAGGATTGCAGTAATTAGGCGCTTCGTATGTTGGCGACAGGCTTGTCATTTGCCCAGCCGGCGCTACGCCGCAGCGCCGACTCTGGCAGCTCCCCAGTGCTCCCGAGTTAAGCTGCTCTCCAAATGCTTCGACCCAATTTGTCTTAACCAGTAGTGTATTTTGAGCTGCACTCTTGCAGGAGCCTTCCTCCAACCTTGTGGGGCTTGCCTCCATCCCCAAGCAAAGATGACTGGTGAGTTTTGGGAAAGTCGCAAACATGAGACTTTGTCAGCTCAAAGCAAGCGGGGAGGGACTAGAGAGAAATTAAGGTATTTTGGGCTCTCCTTAGTCAGGTCTCTCCAGGAAGAGCTCAAGAGAGGCTTTTTCAGAGCCTTCTTATCTATATCCAGGCGCTCTGGGGGATTAGGACAGTCAAGTTCCCCACCCTGGCTGAAAGGGAACTCTGCTGTCCTCCTCTCCGACAATATATCTTTCCCTCTCCTCCGATGCAGTCTCCCATTTTCTGCTCCTCCCCATGCTGCCGGGCATCGCAGCAGCATTCATCTCCCCCTGGGGATGCCTGGACAAGATATAATTGAATTTTTAAGAAGCAGCTGTGGGAGAGGTGTCGGTGTCTCAAATACCCGTTCAGATTTCACAGGAGAAGAGCTTGGCAGCATCCCGAGCGCCTCTCTGCCATCCCAAACTGAGCCCAGAGCTTGCTTCTCACAGTGCCTGTGAGTACATGGGGCTGGGTGATACTTTGATTCCACCAGCCGTGTCCTACAAGCTGTTATTGAGGAGTCAAAATCATCCCTGATGTCCCCAAGTTACTGTTTAAAGTAGCGATTAACTATTCACACTTTAATCTCCCTGAAACAGGCTTCAGCCCTTTGGCATCTTATTTCCTTCTCTCTCTGTATCCCTCTAAATATGATTAGTGCAGAAACACTGATAGCAGAAGTTAGAGCTGCTGCTGTGTATATAAATCCAGGCATTGTGTTAAGGCAGCTAATAGACCAGCTTCTTATTTACTATCCCTCGGTCCCTCTGTCCTGTCCCTGAAGTCATTTTATGCAAACTCATTCAAATGAAACCTTTTCTTTAAAGGCTGCTTGCTGCTTGGAACTGTTAACAAACATGGTCCTGTCTGCTCTTCTCCAAGGACTGGCTCATTTTAAGCGTATAAATGTTGTGAAGACGGGCCCAGAGCGCTAAATAGGACAAGCTGCAGGCAGCCTTTGGCACTGAGGGGTGCTGCCAGAGTTTGGGAAATTCTTTCTCCTCTCTGCCTGGATAGGGCAGAAGCTCACATGTGGATTTCTGATCCTAACTCAGAGAGATGTCACCTTCACCTGGGGCAGGGAGGGTGCTCTGTCCTCAGTAGGGGTGTTCAACTGGGAAAGGGTTTCTTGTGAAGTGGCAGAAAGCGGGCAGACCCCAGGGCTGTCCCTGTGTCTGCCCAGCCCTGGGATACCACGGTGCTGTGAAAGGCTGTGGAAATGCCTTTGCAAAGGGCTTTGTGAGCAAAGGGGGACCCCACTGACCTCGTCCCACAGAGTCAAAAGCAAAAGGTATCCAAGGTCACCAGGGAGCATTGGTGCTGAGCTGGAAATAGCATGGTAGGGGCATGGGTGCCTCTGATGGCAGCTTCAGCCCCTCTCCCTGCCCAGAGGGCCACGACATTTACGTGGGTTTTGGCCCCGCTTTGCAGCATGCACCCAAGGGGTGGTTTTGAGCACCCGCACCTATGTTCTCCTGCATCAGGGACCCCAGCAATGGGGGCAGGGGTGTCTGCTCCTCAGGGGCACTGTGACTGGATCAGCTCCAGCCTCGGGGGGGTTTCTAACATGGCCTGACCCGGTCCTTTTAGTGTCTTAGGGCTGGAGCTTATGTATTTTTAGGTGCTGTCCCTGCTGCTTACCTGCTGCAATGCTAAATCAGATGAGCGGCACAGCCGTAAGACGTTACAGCCCCAGCAAACTGCTTGATTAAGTGTTATATTTAACACTTTAAGACAGTATCTGTTCCCCTTCAGCTGGGGCAAAGAAAGACTCCTCAGGAGCAGCTCCCTGACATCTTCCTGGCTGAGCCTCACATAAGACCCCAAGCACTGCTCCCTGCTGGGAGGTTTGACCTTTCTTGTGCCAAATACCTCCTCCCCCCAAATACCCACATCCCAGACCTGCCAGCCCCTGTCCAGTTGCCACCCTCTGCCTGAGGGACTTGGTTTACCCTCCCGTCAGCAAGGCATGGGTGCTGCCCGCCCCACAGGCACCAGTTGGACTTTTGGCTGGTGTCTATCTCCCGTGTCCCAGGAGCAGGGAAATAAGGGAGAATCATGAATGAACACATTGATTTTGCTCCATATGAGTGTGATCTCCCTCCTGCTGCAGAGATGGAGCCTGCAGGGCTTCATCCCTGGCTGGGGGGCAGGCTCAGAACAAGGAGTGTGCAAACGGATATCAGCCCCGCTCCCGTGCAGAAGACATTGTTTCCCAGAGCTTTCAGGGGAGGTATGCACATCTGCAGGAGCCAGGAGCTTAAATTCCTCTGTGGATCCCTCCTGACCCCCTGTCCGAGCTGGAAAATTGCCACCAGCTCCCTGCAGCAGAGCCCTGTCCCTCAAAAGGATGCGGCAAGCTGGCTGTCGGGGTGTGAGGGGCCAAAAGTACTGGGGATTCAGAAGAAAATTGAGCACATTCGCACTTCCCGGCACCACCAGCCTCTCAAATTATGGGGCAAAGAGCAAGAGTATCACTGAGAGCTTGCTGTGAGCAGCCAAGCACCTCTGCCTGCCCGTCTGCCTGCCCACGGGGGCTGCAGCCGGCAGGGTGTTTGTGCTCTGGTCCCCAGTGACGAGGGACCTCGTTCATCAGCAACAGGATGAAACGAAAGAGCCAGGAAGCCCCTCATAAAAACGCACACTGTTTGGGCTATCATCGTATGGGTTTGTTGCAGAGGCTGTGATGGTGGTGCTAGGTGCTGTACAAGGCAGTCAGACTGCTGAGCTGTGTTTCCTAGGAATTTGTGGATTCACTGGTGTCTGATAAGGTGTTAAGCTCACGTGGCAGCTTTTCTTTCACAATGCACTATCGGGTTGTTACCCTGTGCTCAGGTATCTGTTGCTGTGAAACTTCATTTTGGAGACCTCTAATTCCAGCTGAAACTGGCCAGTGGATTCTACAACCACTTGGCAGCATAGGCTTACACGGATACACATTTATACACGCACGCACACATGCACAAACCACATTTCTTAAGGAAGGGGGCTAAACCCAAGGATTTTCTCTGGGAAGCTGATCAACATACAACTCAGTTTGGAGATCCCAGCATATCAGATAAACTAACACTCTCGTAAATGTGAAAGGGTCAAGGCTTGGTCTAAAACCCACCCAAATCAAAGGAGAGGTGTCAGCCAGCATCCCCAAGTTTTGCACCAGCCTGTTTTTGACCACATGCACACCATAAGTGATGCCCGCACTCACCTATGAAGTCGTGAATGAGGTCCTTGATGAGATGCCCGACTATGGCGTATGCCACTGCCACCACCACCAGGGCTGCCATGAGAAGGTAGAGGACAGCCTTGGGCAGAGGAATAGCGTCTCGAGGAGGAGGTTTGTACTCCTTGTAAAGCTGGTCATTGTCTGAGTATGAGTACTGGAACAAGTGGTCCAGGCCAGCTGTGAAGTTGCTGGAGTTCATGGACTGGCTGTTGGACAGGTAATTGTCCTGCTCAGGGTCCTGGAGGACACTTACCACCGAGCTGGTGGTGGCTTCCACTTGCTGTACCAAGTTCAGAGTCTTGTTTACGCTGGGGAGGATCTGGGAGAGAAAAGTGCTCCAATCTTTGATGGCACTGATGTTGCAAATAATCATAATTGCAATGAGGAAAGAGATCTCCAAGCCCAAGAGATTTAAAAGGGAGAGAAGGAGGCAAAAATTGCCGTGCTTACACCAAACTATGCACAGCAAACTGGGCAGAGAAGGTCTTGCAGGGGTAGGTTTCTCATTTGCAAATTCTTACATGATTTGGTAGGGATTCATGTGTGGTTCGTTGGTCCTCACTCCTGGCAATGACCGCTGCAAACCCCTATGGGCATGAAGTTCCTTGGGAAAAAGTAGATGCTGGAGTGATTTTGACCAATATCATTTTTGTTCCTCAGCTGCTTCTCCCTGATGCTGATCACTGATGAAAGCTGGAGAGACAGGATCCTGTAGGTATTTTCAGTCATCTGGAAAAGAAAGATAAATTGCTTTTCTCTAGCTTCTTTTCACAGGTGATGGTCCTTGGAGAGACAGAGATCCCCCCTTTGCCGTCCCCCGGACTTGGTCTGGCTAACAGCAGGGGTAAGGTGTGTGGTGTCGTGCCGTGACTTTCCCTGTAACGCTGCCCGAAGCGTCCGCAGAGGAGAAATGTGTATTCAAAACCCACGAAGTTCAGCTGCTCCCAGTGTGCAACAGAGCCAGCGGCACGCAGCTCCTGGCAGCACCAGCCTGGCTTTCAGCAACTTCTTTTGCCGGCATCTCCCGATTGATTCCTTCAGAAACAAAATCACAGTCAGAGACGACCGTGACAGCAGAGAGTCCAGTGCCCAGTCTCCAAAGGGCAGCCAAGACGAGGAGCGGACACCCTCTGGTTTTACCTTAAGGACTTTTGCAAGAGAACAGATCTGCTCGCCTGATGCTTCAGCTTGTTTTATTCAGCGCTCGGCTCCCTACAGACCTCCCCGCAAACAGCAACCGATCCAGTGCCGCTGCCTGCCATCTGCGGGGCGTGCGTGCATGCGTGTGTGCGTGTGTGTGTACACACTCCTCCCCGTCCTCTTGCCCTCCTGTCCCTTCACCCTCCGGTCCCACTCGCTCTTCCCAGCCGCCCTGGCTACCAGCAGCGAGGGGGATTAGCTGCTGAGAGGTTGGCTCCACAACTCCCAAGCCTACTGAGAAGCCGGCGACGCGTGGCAGGAGCGTAGGCTCAGCCTCTGCCGCTGCTCCCCAGGGAGTTAATCCTTCCGATGCCAAAAGGCGTGCCTTGATCCGGCTGCTGGATCTTCCCAGAGAGGTGGAGGGGAAGGTGGGGAGCAGCCGGAGCGCGCGTGTGGGTGCGTGTGGGTACACGCGCGTGCACGGGGGCACAGCCGGCGTGCCCCAGCAGCAGCCTGGGCTCAGGCAACCATGAGGATGGGTCTGGTGTCCCCTCAGGGGTGACTCCCAGCTCCAGCCCATCTGCGAGCGCTGAGCACAGCAGCCTTTGTCTGGGAGCTGCGCTGCCGGCAGAGAGAAATCAAATCGCAGGCGCTGCCGGGAGGAGGGCGGACATCATCAATCCCACTGCCTGCATCCCAGGGGAGCGATGCTCCCCACAGCCCTGCTTCCTCCTGAGCCTCCACCCAGAAAAGTTTTGGCATCAGCTGAATGCCTGATTTGCAGAAAGCCCGGAGGATTTGGAGCTGAGCTCCCTTGCCATCTCTCCTCTCTGGTTAGCTGTCTGTGTAAGCTGGTAAGAGCCAGGCTGTCCCTGGTCACCTTCATGATGGTTTTAAACTGGTCTGGGTTCCCTACAGACATGTCTCCTCATCTGCCTTGGCAATGGGATTTCACTGGGGAGCTAGCTTGGTTTGAAGGCGCTGGGACTTATTTAGAGAGGAGGAAGAGGGAATCTTAGAGAGGGGGAAATAGTCTTTCTATATTTGGAGGTGAAAATAAATCACAGCTCCATTTTTCACATCTACTTTTTTTTTTTTTTTTTTCTGTGCAGCTTCCCCATGTAAGAAATAGCTGTCATGAGGGCAAGGAATCTACCACATTAGGGCTGAATGTGGCCAAATGGGGCTTCTGAGAAATAATAGCAGAAGATTAACTTTTTTGTGCGTGTGTGTTACCAGCCAGCAGCAATTCTGCCAGCTGCCTGGGGGTTGGAAAGGTATAGAAAAAAGTGGCAACATTTCTCCCTTACAATAGGGCTCAGGTAGGTGATGGACAGACTATACAGCCTGGGAGCAAAGATAATGTGGAGGAAAAAGATTTTCTGCCCTCCTTAGAGTGTGCATGGGCCAGGTCACAGTGACTTCTGTCTCCTAGGACCATTTTACAGTGTCTTAAAATTTCTTCTCACAAGCTACAGAGCTGTGACTGGTTATAGAAACACATCTGGGCAGCTGCATGGAGTCATATCCTGCAGTGGGACACGTCCTGATGTCCCCCTGCCCCAGCGTTATGATGCCTGGGGTTGGAGCTGCTCCTCTGCCTCTGGAGCACGAAGCTGTGGGGATGATTTGAGGGCCAGGGCAGAAGTCAGAAGCTAAAGGTAAATGGTCCTTCTCTCAGACTCTAAGTCCTGCCATGTCAGATTTTATCCTTCCAAGAGGGAAAATGTGGCAAGATTATTATTTTACAAGAACTTTTCAATGCAAGGTGAGTTTTGGGCTCTATGCAGGGGTACCACAGCGTAGTCTGGTTTTGCCCCACCCCAGAGGCACGTCCTTTGCATGGGGCCCTCGGGGGGAGATGACAACCCCTGGGACATGCCCACTGGTCCTTGGGGACTGAAGCTGCTCCAAAGCTGTATTTTCACTGCAGCTGTTTGGTGTTAGCAGTTGCCATGGCACCAGTGCATCAACCAGAGGGAAAGGGAGAGCGTCTGGTCCAGGCTGAGCCATCCCTGTGGCTGGCTCTGGGTGTGACTGTCCCAGGCGGGTTCCCACCACACTGTGCCCCTTTATTCCCAGGAGGGGATGGAGCCGAGTGATCTGGGGCAAAGGGTTTGCAAAGGTGCGTGTGCGTGGGGAGATTAATCAAAGGAACTGAGGGGAAAAGGGGGATGCTTCGGCTCTGGAGGTCTTAAGGCCCTCACCACCTTCAAGTGCTTTAATCAGACCTGGGCTAGAGTCCCCGGGGAGCTGAGTCAGGGTCTCTGCCCCATGTGATATGTCTCAAAACACCCTGAACAGAAGAATTCATAAGTAGTGAGGACTGGCCAAATGAATGGCTGAAGAAAGTTGCAGGTGGGAGACTGCTTCCCCACCTGTAAAACCAGCCCTTTCCTTCCTGCCATACCATCAGCCAACTCTTTTTTTCTCATTGAAAAACAAAGGCAGAATGTACCGAGACTTGGCTGGTACCTCCCCCCCCCCCCCCCCCCCCCCCCCCCAGCTGCTTCACAAGTGCCAGCCAAAGGAGCCACAGTGCTCGGCTACTTCTGAGCCCATGCACCCTGCCCAGCTGGGCACCCTTGAAAGCTGGGACCCACAGAGACCCACTCACAGAGCCCCCCACACCGCCCGGTGGCTTGGCATCCTGGATGCTGGTGGCCCCCATCCTGCTCCCTGTGGCCAGGGGCTTGCGGCACAGCTGGCACAGCTGGCACAGCTGGCAGAGCTCCGTCTCCCACGCCTCGCACCCAGTGTCCTGGGGAACGCATGGCTGTGAATCAGCACGTCGGGGGAACGAAGCTCTCTGCTTGCCTGGGGACAGCTGGTGACAGCAGCCCAGGCCTCCCTCCTGCGGGACGGAGGGCAGCCCCCCTCGCTTTCCCAGCCCTCCACTGAGCACTTGAGAAGAGGCTGGAAAAGCGCTTGGGGGAGCTCTGAGGTCTGCTGCAGGCGCTGAATTCATTAAAGGGGCTTAGGGTAATACGAAAAGAAACCCCCCACCCCTCCACCTTTTGCATTTCCCTGCAGTGAAAGTAGAGGTGGCCTCTTTCGTTGTCATTAACACCCATATCAATTCAAAGCGACTAAATAGATGCTTAATTGATCATTATACACTCTCTGCACCTCTCGTCTGAAAGGGAGGCTTTATTTCCACGATTACGATTTCCATTCCATCACAGAGAGAGAGAGCATGGAAAAATATAAAAGTGTGGATTTTAATAACCTTATATTTCAAACCCTCTGTTATTAAAAAAAAATGTTTGCATCTGCTATGATGGCGGGAAGATTAAAAGGATTGCTATGGATTCCACTTAGGGAACATTGCTAACGATTTCAATAAATCACTTTAAATAAAACTCACAGTCTCCGCAATTCCACCCAAATGCCATTTGGCAGAGGGGTTGATTATGGGAGCAAAATGAATGTCAGAATTAGCTGCTTGTCCTAATGCAACTGGACAAATTAAATTTAGGGATACACACATATCCAATGTCACACATATCTCATGAAGAAAAGCAATGTTTTGTCCCCTGGGAACAAGAACAAATAATGTTTTAGTGGATCTAGAAAGATCTTGTCCCTCATGATGGATGTTGAATGCTTGTTTCATCTATCCCTTTAGTATTTTTATTTTATGGCTTACTCTCTACATAGCTACCGTGAAGGCACTGGTGCTTTATTTCCATACAGGCAGGATCAAACTGACTGCTGGGACATGCCTTTGATAATGCTGGTGTCCATGCAGAGATGAAAAACCACTCTGACCCACTGCAAGCGAGGCCCTGAGCAGTCTGGTTTCTTGTGTATGACTGGGACCAGATCCCAGGGTTCCTGCAGAAGGTAAAACCTGTGGTTGTCCTACAGCCTGGGTGCTACACCATGGCCAGAGGTCGGACCCTGCTCCCAGCTCCACTGCTGGCTGCATGGCCCTCCTTGGAGAGATGTGAGGGATACGGAGGCAACAGGCTGGGGATGTGGCAACAACTGTCAGGTGCAAACTGAGCTGCAGGGGTGGAAAGTAGGGTAGGAGTTCATCGCTGTGAAGTGTGTCATGGCATAGGAAGGCTTTGCGTCTTGCCCTGACTGAAGCTGGCCAAGAATATAATCAGGGGGTGCAGCTCCAGCAGCAGTATGTCCATCAGTACTTTTGAGCAAGACATTCGTCTGCCCAAGGGTCATTTTTCAGTCTTAAGGTCTGTTTGCGTCTCTCTTCTGTGTTGACTGCCAACACCATACCCTGATCCCCACTGAAGATGCCACTGCACCTCTTCAGCAGAACCAGAAGCACAAAGATCTACGCCCCCATTTGGCACGAGGTAAAATGGACTTCACAGGACTTCTTCAAATCATTCAAATTTTAGACCTGCAGTGTGGCATCCACACCCATATCCAGATGCTAGCTCATGTAGGCTGCGCAGCTCGTGCCCTGGCCTCTGCAGCCCTCCCGCAGATGAGGCATGCCGACCTTCACTCATCCCTGGATGGGTCAGATGCTCTTCCCTGCCTCCCTGCCTGGCTGTGCACGGCTGCTGCACTGCACCTCGGAGCAGCAACCTCATTTCCAAGCAAATTCCTGACCTGTTCCAAAGTTTTTGTCAGCAGCCTTCTTGCATGACAAGAAGTTGTGAGACATAGGCTTATTCTGGATATCCATTCTTGGTGTTCCTCTTGCCCAATAATTTCTGCTTGAAAAAAACAAACAAACAAGGAACAGCATCAGTTTTTAGCAGATGAATCAGAGCGAGCTATCTTTATATATCTATATATAAAAACACCTTTTAAAAGAAACTTTTTTTGATGCTGTATTATTCATATTCCCAATGCTGAATAAGTCCAGATTATAATAACAAATGACATAATGAACGTGCCATATTAAGTGCAATGCCTATGAAGACTCTTCCCTATCTGCTGTTTCTGGTAAAAAAAAGTGGGGTTTTAACTCTGCACGTGTCACTGTCTCGTGGACAGCTTGGCTTATTCAATGGATTTGAGAGGCTGAAGGCATGCACAAGAATATCCAGCATGAAAAGCTTTCTTCATGATAAAAAGGGGAGCATTTCCCAAGTAAACAAACCCAGATCAAGAGGACTAATTGCAGGTCCTCTTGAGGTGAGGTGGGAAGAGTGAATTATATATTCTGTTTACATCCCTAGAAAGCACTGCTTAGCCACAGAACAAGTGAAAATAGCTGAAAATTATTTGCAGTGGTTATCTATGGGTAAATCTGATACCTATCAGCAAAGCTGAACAGGAAGGTTTCTTCCCAACAGATGGAAAAGTATGTTTTTTTCCATGTAACCCTCCACTCACAGCTTTGTGATCCAGAAATCCAGTGAGAAGGTGAGCCAGGTTGTTGGCATACAACACCTCCCAAAGCCTCTCAAAGCGATCTGGAGGGACAAGCTGGTAGCCTTTACATTTTCTATCTTCTCCATTGTCTAAGACACCAGCTGTTTCTTTCAAGAAAAATGGAGAAGAAACTGCATGGATGCAAAACCTACCTGAGTCTCCAGAGAGTTTGAAAGGGCAGGACTGAGGGGTCTGTCCACCTGCTAATGCCTGGGCTCTGGGGAGGAACTTTAAATGTCAGCAATGGTAGAGGTAAGGTAGAGGTGAAGGACTTAAGCAAGGTAAATAGGAAAACTTGCCTGCTTCCCTGAAATACTTTCCCCATTGCAGCTAGAGGTACAGAAATAAAGAACTCCCAAAATGTCAGTTCTCATTCCCTTCCAGACATGCAGATAGGGGGGTGTAGCTCTGATGTCTGTCCCTTGCAAAGTCTTCGCTCCACTGTTTTCTCCTCCCAGAGCAGGACCTGCTTCTAACATGGGACCTGTAAAGTCATGCTAGTATTTCAGGTGTGGAGGAGGAGCTGAGTAGTGTTGAGTGTGTGCAGCTGGGTTGCCAGGCAGGTTACCAACACACTCTGTGACTCTTGATTAATCTGCCACCACATCCAAGAGGTGATGCAGTGCTCTATTCTGCATTGCCAATTGGCTCCAGCTGTGCCCTTTCCCCACCACCTTTCATAACCCTTACCTGCTATTTCCAGGCACTCATTCAGTTCAGCATCACACAGTGCACTGCGTTCCTGATCCATATGTCGTTGCCTGCCTGGGTTATAACTCTGTCTGCAGATTGCTCCTGTGCTCACAGGTGGGAAGTCAACACCTGAGGCCACATCCTGGCCATCTCTGCCACACCAGGTATGCTCACATTAAAGAAGCTGACGGTAGAGAGGGGCTGTAATGGTTAACCTGTGTTTGTCTTCTAGTGGTCACCAGCAGATCCAGTGTCCTGAATGAAAGTGGGTAACACTCCCTTTTCTGTGCTCCAAAGCAACGTGTGCAAGTGGTGGATCATGGATGAGAGCATCCAGCTTCTGTCGGTACACGGGTGCTGGAATGGAGGAAAGATGTGGGCACAGCCCCTCTGGACGGAAGGCTGAATTTGGATGATAGCACCCCGTTTCCCCATTCGGGTCAGGCAAGATCAGCCACCTCCTCATGAACTGTGCAAGTCCTGTACTGAGTGACAGAAGCATGGAGATGCTCCAGCCTGGACTGCGCTCTGCTGCGTCTCAGCAGGGACATTGCCTCAAGCACCCTGTGGTGCCCTAACTCTAGCAGTAACGCTTCTCTTGTCAGAGCAGACAGCTGTGATTGGCAGTGGCAGCAAAACGCTTGATTACTTCGGGATAGGATAAACTTAGGAGCAGAACCAGCAAAAGTCAAAAATATGGATTTATCAAGTATGGAAACCACTCTTAACCCACCTGCAACCAGAGGTGTGATCGCACCCCTTCCATTTTTTTATTTTGTGATGAAAGTGCCGCATGTTGTGTTTTCCAGTCTGCCTGCCTGATGCTACCAAAGAGTAATATTGCCAGGGAAATGTTCCCTTCTAGGAGTTGAAACCCCAGGATAAGGCTGAATTAAGACTAAAGATGACATTCATAATGAGCAGGGCATGATTTTGTTGCGTAGGCTGTTAATCGCACATAGTCCTTCGACTCTTGCACTTTACTACTATGAAGGTATTAAATGCCCACTAACGTTACGTCACATAGTCCACAGTTCACCAAAGCTCTTGGCTTTCAAAACGTTGATTGCATTGCATGCTCTTCTGGCTGAACCTGCTGTTCCACAGATGGAGATCTCTCACCAGTGAGGAGCTATGCAGTCAGTTCTTGTCCTTCAGTGTCAAGTTATAGATTTTCCCAATGATTCCAACCCGAGTCTTCTCCACTGCAATCAGAGGCCACTTCTTGCTCCGTCCCATCAAGCACAGAGAGTTTCCTAATTTCTTCTTCCCTGCAGAACTCTTTGATGTTTTTAATGGACAGAGTGATCTATAGATTAGTGTAAAAATGACCTTACATGCTTTATTTCTTTTATCAGAAAAAATAGAAGAAACTAAGCCACATCCAAGAAGTTCATGCACGTTTAGACAATTCAGGAAGAACAGGTGAGAGATGGAGCAGCAGCCCCTCTGTTCATGGTGGTGCTGAGCTTCAGTGAAATTGCACACAGATCTTTTCTCCAGAATGGGACCCTGCTAAAGGCAACCCTGGGATCTGACCAGTGAGAGAACACAGACACTAAAATTTCTGTCTCAAAACCAGTTCTGACTGTGGAGTTATGCCTCAAGGAAAGGAAGCCTGACCGTAGCAGTCAGAGATCATAGGCCCATATTGCATCCTAGACTATACCTGCCTTCACTCTTACCCTATGTAACTACTGCCTCCTCACATCCACAAAGCAGAAGTCTCCCTCTTAAATAACTGAATGCACTCTGCTCTTCGGCACATCTCATCTTATTCCCAGGCCTGCCTTCCCTGCTCCAAGGCAGGCTGCACACCGACTTTCTGGCCTTAGATTTGTTTTGCTGTCGTGTTTTGCCTGTGACAGCCTCTAGGCAGAGAGCAGACAAGCGGCCCTTCATCTACCACTGCTGATGATTTATAACCTTGTCAACAGCTCCAGGGCTTCCAGTCACTGTATGGGTTAATGGCTGCTACCAGAAGACTTTGCAGTTTTAGGTTTTCTTTAACAAGTGTCCAACATGCACCTGAAATATAAGTGGCTTTGTTTGATTATTCTTTCGTGCAGCTCAGTCCAAGGTCAAAGCCAAGAACAATACAGAGGAGCAATAGTAAAACACACAAAAGCCCTCTGCAAACTTCCCTGCAGGGCTTCAAAGCACAAGTGTATTTTTATTCTCCCTGTGGCTTTCAGACAGAAGCCGGGAACAGCAGCCCTGTGTCACAGACAGGGAAGCTGAGGCACACAGCAGCTGAGCACCAGATCCCAAAATTATTCAAAACAGGGATTAGATCCTCCTTGGTTTCAGCTGACTTTAATTCACAGAAAGCCAGGTGATATGTCCAGTTCATTCACTATAAACAAGCTTTCCTAACCAAAACCTTCATTCTTTAATGAAGGAAAGAAGCGATATTAGGAGGGAATAAAGCGTGGCAGTGGAGCCGAGCTGCTGAGCCTGTGCGAGAAGGGAGGGGGAAATAGAGATCTCATATCTGAGACCCCAGCATTAATTCATATGTTGATGAATGCCATAAATTAGATTGCAATCAGCCTGCATTCTCCAGGGACCTATTCCACGTAACGAGGCAGAGCCGAGTCTGTTCCAAATCCAGAGAACTTCTGGAGACTCTAAGCACGGTTCCTTCCTTCCCCACCCTCAATAAATAAATGACGTTGGAAAAGAGGAAGGTATTAGCTGTGAATGGATTTTAATTGAAGCAATGGTAAATTCATTTCATAATCTTTAATTAGCAGAGATGCTTGCTGGAAATGTAATTTAGAGGAAACTTGCTCCTTCACTTGGAAGTCACTGGATAGTCCCAGCGATGGGACTGAGAAGGGGCTGTGGTCTCTGCAGTCTTGTAAATAATGCATGAAGGCCCAAGATGAAGGCATTTGTCTCTTGGGGTGAAGCAGACAGAACAGGCAAAGGGTCTCACAGCACATTCAGATCCTGGCTCCAGGCAAACCTCAGTCCAGCTTCTGACTGCAGCTGAGAATCAAGCAGGAAAAAATGATTGAAGTTAGATGATAACTGAGTTTGATGGTCTCAGTCTGTGGTTATCCACACTTCACACACACAACCCCTCTCTAGCTCCTGACCTTAACCTGAACCTCACTGCTTTCTGCAGGCAATGTCCTCTGTCCTTTTGTTTTACTCAGTCTCCTGGATCCCCTCATCCTGCTGTCTTCCACAAACCCTGGCCCACGCAGGTCCCAGAGTTCACCTCCTGGTACAGCTGGCTTACTGAAGGTGGGCTGGGGAGTTTTTCAGAGCAGCAAAGAAAGAGAGTAGACAGCCATTGAAATTACTCTTCCTCCTTCAACATGTTCTCCACTGCAGGTTGCTTTCTCGCCTCAGGACACTTTCAAAGCCCATCACTTTGGGAAGAGGACAGGTCATGATGGATCCCGAGCAAATTCTGGGAGCAAATTATGAGTGGTTGAACTGGAGACAACCAGAGGTCCCTTCCAGCCAACATGCGTATAAGTCTCTGAAACTAAATTACCCTGTCTGGAGCTCCCAGTGAAAGAAATGGCTATGAGTCATGAGTGATGATTAAGGACAGCTTTAGGTGCAGAGACTCAGAATAAAATCATAGTGCTTGTTTCTCTGCTCGTCTTCTCTCTGTTCATGCTCCACTTCTTGCCTGCTTATGCTGGGATGAAAGCTAGTTTCTTTTCATCTCAATTCCTAGCAGAGCTAGAGTCATCCCAGCAAAGTGAATGTGAGCTGGTTCTACTCCTGAAGTCTGTTGACATGTTGCTAAAAAAAAACCCCAATTACTAGGAGAGGAGGAAGGGAAAGAAAAGAGATTCTGCCAAAACCTTTGTGGGGTGTAACTGAGAGAGCAAATCTACCTTGGCAAATAATTGGTGCCAGGTGGGAAGAACTAGCTTGATGTGTGAATCCCATGTTCTGTTTGTTACGCCAGTCATGAGAAACCAAGTCCTTCCCTGGTAATCTGAGGGCACTTTGCAAGGAAGTCATAAAGAGAGTGTTCCCTGTGACCTTTAATCGAACATGGCCTTCAGACTTGATGCCAGGTGTGGACAACACATCTCCCATGCCTCAGTTTCTCGTTGATAACAAGGGAATGGCACTGAATTTTTGGGTGTGTAGCACCCGGGGTACGTGTGGTTGGGGAGGGGGTAGACCTGGGCAGCCCAAGCCCGCACACAAGGCCAGCCTCTGACCACCTGAGTGTGGGCAGAGGGAGGTACCCCAAAGCTGGGGAGTCCAGTAGGGAATGTGTTTGTGGGTTCCTGTCTGTGGGGAGATCTTGGTTTGGGGTGGCCTTGGAGCACCTCTCATAAGACCCAGGGGTGAGGTGCTACGGGGATGGATAGGTCTAGCCTCCCTCATTCCCATAAATAAGGGGAATGAAGCGAAGCTGAAAAAAGATGCTTTTCTGGACGCAGCAGGGAGCTCCTGTTTTCTTTCCCCTTCGTTAAATACCATGTTTTCCTCTAATGAAGGGGCCATCCAGAGCAATAATGAAACTCTTCTCACATCTCAGTGTTTCAAATGCCACTTCCCCTTCCCATGCCGAAATGAACCCAGGCTTCAGCAGCTCTGAGGGTGGGCGTCTTTGCTGCCGCTTTGCCGTTTCTCTAGCAAAATAAAAGCAAAATTAGTTCCCCACCAAGAACTGCAAAGCACCCATGCAGGGGGTTGTTTCGTTCATCCCTTCTCCCTCTACATCAATAATGCCTTAATCTCCTTCCCGCTGGGCTCTGCCGCGTGCCGCCTTGCTGGAGAATGGCAGCACAGTGCTCCTGCAAGGCTTTAGGGCTGCTGACTCCCCGCACGGGCTGCCCTGTCACCCTCTGTATTGCCCAGCAGGGACTCACCACCGGGACCCAGACAAATTTAACCTGTCTATGCTTCACCTTAGGTCCTGGTTTTGGGTGTGTTTCCATAGGGTGTATCATCACTGGGGCATACCATCCTCAGATATATGGAAATCTTATATTGCTCAGGTTACTCAGATCCCTGGGCACATCTGAGCCGCCCAGCTCTCGGCAGTGTTAACGACTATCCCCTCTTCATGTTAGAGGTGAAGTTATGAGCATCCTCATTTCTGTTAAAGGTTCAGCAGCTACTGCCTGCCTCCTGTGATAGTCTGGGAGCTGCAGGTGGGTGATGCCCTGCAGAGCAGTGTGACCAGCCAGAGGGTGCTTCAGGAGGCAAATGTGCGAGGTATCCCACCAGCTCCGGGCGTCTGACCCTCAGATCTTCTTGATTTTGTTCAGGACGGGGCAGCCTCTCTGCTGTGAGGATGGGTAGGGATGGTAGCAGCTCTAGGAGTGACTGTGCAGACACAGCGGATGGCCTGTAAGTGTCTCCTCATCTATCATCAACGTGAAGTTCAATTACAGCCTATTGGGGTTTTCTCGATTTGCCAGTTAATTAATAAAATCTGCATCGCAGATGAGTTCTATTTACATAAGGGCTGAAGGAGGCAAGTCTTCATCTTACTTAATAGCAGTGAATATTCAGATGTCAGATTAACTCATTGCTCTCAGTGCCAAATTGTTATTTCCTTGGTTGTGTTTTAAAGATACTCTGATTTTCCACTTTCTTACTGTGAAAGAGGCAAGAAGAGGATCTTTGTTTTCTTGAGCCCTGGTTGTTTTATTGAAACAACTTCCAATAAGCTGCAAAATTGGTTCTGTGTGAAGGTAGGATTCCTTGGCTAGAACAAGAGGTGCCTAAAGGGGCAAAGACAGACCTGCCATATCATGGATAGCATGGAGCTGGAAGGATTGCTGCCCTTTCCTCATAACTAGGTGTTTCTGAAAGGAAGTGAACATTTGATACAGACACCAGAAAGTACATTTTCACATGAATGCAATTGTGTTGCTCATCTTGTTATCACAGGATGTTGTGGAGGCTGGCATGAGTTCATGAGGGATTCGACAAAGTGTCAGTGGATGTTAAACCCCGTGAGCTGAGTACGGCTTCTAGCTGGTTAAGACCTTGAACCACAGACCACCAAAGCTGGGAAAGCTGGGTCAAGGCCACTTTGTATGTGCCCTGTTTCCGCTGATTTTTATGCATCTGATACAGCCACCGAACAAGTTGGGTGGGACATTGGTCTAAACTCATAAAGCCATTCCAATGGAAATTTAGTTGATAATTTGGAGAAGAGGCAATATGGGTCTCTTTGCTTCTACAGTTTGTGGAAATCAAGCATATGTGGCTGAGAAGGCTGGTATGTAGTCATCTTGAGTGATGATGGGTTTTTATTTGCCTTTGAAGTTACCATAAGCAACATTTTAAGGTGAAGAAGCTACTAGCCAGTCTACCACTAGCCAGCACAAGGGAGACCTTCCCTTTGGATATAATTCACATCTGACCTTTGTTTGTTAGTGCCTCAGTATTGTCCTTGTCTGATGAGCTTCTTGGAGAACTGAAGAATTAAGAGGCTGCGGAGGTGCCAAAAGAAATTAGGGAATATGATTGCGAAGGAAACCTGGGAAATGAACCTTGCTTTTTAATCAACGTACCAAGCAAAGCAAGGCTAATCAGCATTAATCAAGTAGAGCACTGTTGTTAGACAGAGGCCCTGATTTAGAATAGGGGGCTCTACTAATGACCCAGCAGAAACAGGGGAGTTTTTCCAGTTAGAATTCCCTTGCCCAAGATAGCGATTGATCTTCTGAACGTGTATTGATCTGCTTTCCCAACTGCACAACAGCTTGGGCTCTGCAATAATTTCTCCTTTTTGCAACAGAAGTGCTGGGTGGTCTCCCCTGGAAATGAGTCACATGGAAGCAACCACAATCCAGGCAATAAAACAGCATCCAGAGAGTGTGAGGCATTTTTGTTTTCATTATACAGCCAGCATGTGGGTGTGCAGTGGCTCTGCCCTAGCAGCAGCTGTCATCTTCTAGGCAGAAACCAGCACCATGCGAGAGCAGGAATTCCCTCAGAGATTGGCCACCACCCCACAGAGATGCCCAGCAAGCTCTGCAGGTGCTGTGGGGGAGGCCGAACATAGGGATGCTGAAACCAATTCCCTGGGAGGTGCCTTCAACTCAGCTCTTCCTAAGCCCAGGTTGGACACCTGCAACCTGAGCTACAGTTAAACAGTATGGACAGAAAGGAACGGGTTGTGTGGGGTCTGCTTTTACCCCCACAGTGTAGAGATTGCCTCAGAGGGGCTAAGGTGGCCATGTCAACACTAGTACCTAAGAGAGCCAGGGCACTGTCCCAAATTGGTCCATCCTCTCTCATTAGCAAGCTCTCTAGAACTGCTTTGGTCCATGCCAGTTAACAACCTTCTGGTCAGTGACTGGGCAGAGCTACGAGGGCGGACAGTCCAGGACCTGTTCCCATCTGACAATATGGATGAAGCCACACAGCTCTGAGGAGAAGAGCTTTTGGCTAGACACTCAGATGTGGGCTGTACCATGGCCACCTGCCAGTGACCAGAACCAGGCCTGTTTTATTTGGGTAGCTAGGGATTGAGGGGCTGTTGAGCTGGATACTGTCCTTCTATGTAGCAGGAGCCATTCCCAAATGAAACATGGGTGCAACAGGAGGGCCAGGTAGAGAAACTGAGGCATAAACTAGTCAAAAGACCTGTCTGGGGTCAGTGGCAGAGGTATGAGCTCAGTTTTCCTAGGACATGTTAGGTCCCTCTCCACACCTAACAGGAATATCCAAGAGTGGATTTCATCTTCTGAGGTCACATCCCATGCTGACTTTCAGCAAGCGATGTGGGTGCTGCCTCTGCCACTCTCACAATTAATTGTTTACAAATGATTACTGTCTTTGCTGTTAAGCCTGGGCATGTGGGTGATAACCTGGAGGCTGAGAACAGTGGGGAGGCTGAGACATGCTCTGCTTTCAAGATACGGCAGCTACATTTTTTTAAGTCCTTGTTCCATTCTGTTAGCCAAGTCCTCCCCCTGCTTTGCAGTCCCCAATGTTTGAAGTGTCAGGCATGAAAGCAAAGGGAAGTCAATCAGATGTGCGGAGGCCTATTGGAGATAATTGCCAGGCTGTCTCCCAGAGATTTTTCCCTGCTCAGATGGGTCAGCTGGGGAGGCAAACATCATAAAAGTGATGCCACCAACTTCTCTGTGATCTTCTCTTCCTCCTGAGCAGAAATGGACTGAGAAATAGCATCTGAAGAAGCCATGGAAAAAAACAGCTGGTCTTGAGGGAGTCTGGCAGATGGGCCCATCGCCTGCCAGAGAGGAAGGGAGGGCTGTGCCGGCAGTGCGGACAGCTGTGAATGTGCTCAGGAAGCTTTTGCAAGGAAGTTACGGAGGAGTCAAAGTCAGGCTCTTCACAGCGGAGCATAGTGGGAGAATAGGCAGCAATGGATATCATCGGGAACAAGAGAGGTTCAGAATGATAATATATATCCTCCTTATATCGCACAAGTTTTTCCCATGAGGACAGTCAAGCAGTGGAACGGGTGCCCAGAAGGGCTCTGCAGTCTCTGTCCTTGAAGGATTTTAAGACCTGAGTGGACAAAGCCCTGAACAACTTGGTCTGACCTCAGAGCTGACCCTGCTTTGGGCAGGAGGTTGGACTTAGAGACCTCCTGACCTCCCTTACAAATTGAATTATCCTATGACCCTAGGAACACATACTTTTCAGTGCCTGAGGGGACAGAGGGTAAGAGGAGGTAGAGGGATTGAGGCTGTACACCAAAGGAAGCCCTTCCAGAAGTAGGGAGAGGTAAGTACAAACATGCCTTGGTATGGAAAAGGGAGTTTATCCATCATTGGAGGTTTCTAGGAACAGATTAGATGCATGTGGATCGGAACCAGTGTGGCCAGACTCAATGTGACCTTGTGTGAGCCTGGAGCTCTGAGATGACATTCCTGCTCTCCAGCCACCCCAGCACTGAGCTGGACCTTCCTGAGGATGAGGGTGGCTCCTCTGCCTCTCTCTCCCAGCACCCTATGGATCGGGGGGGTATCATGCCTTTCTCAACCTCCCCTGACTCTCTAGGTCTGCTGCCACGCTCACATGTTCTTCCCCCTCAAAATCAGCACTGGTAGCGCTTTCTAGAAACATCCCTAATGCTTTGTAGGAATCTCCACATCCCTTTCTAGAAATTATCCTGGGTGATTTCTAGGAATTTCCCTCTTTTATTTCCAGGAAATTCACCATTGCTCTCTAGGAATGTCCCAGGACATTTTCCAGGAACGTCCTGTGCTGATTTTTAGGAATTTTTTAGGATCCTTTCTAGGAATTTCCACTTTGCTTTCTCTGAATGTCCCATGGTGCTCTCCAGGAACACATCACATATTTTCTCAGAATTTTCCAGAGTTCTTTGTAGGAAACTCCATGTTGCTTTACGGGAATTTCTCAGGTTGCTTTCCAGGAATTTGCCTTTTAGAATTGTCCCCAGGTGCTTTCCAGGAATTTCATGCGTTGCTTCCTAGAAACTCCCCTCATGTTTACTAGGCATTTCCCTGCTGCAGTTGCTTTCTAGGAATGTCCCCTCAGCTTTCTAGGAATGTCCAATGATGTTTTCCTAGAATTTTTCCTTCCCTTTCCTGGAATTTCTCCTTTGATTTTTTGAATTTTCCCAGGATACTTCCCAGGAATTTCTTGGGTTTCTTTCAAGGAATATGTCAGTATGATTTCTAGGAATTCTCATATTACTTTCCAGAACTTTTAAGTTTCTTCCTAGGAATATCCACACTGCTTGCAGGAAATCTCCCCTTTTCCTTCCAGAAATGTCCCATGTTGCTTTCAAGCCATTTCTCATGTTGCTTTCTAGGAATGTCCTAGAGTGCTTATCAGGAACTTTGCAAATGTTTCCTCAGAATTTTCTAGAATTCCTTGTAGGAAGAATTCTTTGCTTTCTAGGAAATTATTTGCTTTCTAGGAACTTTATGTCATTTTCCAGGATTTTTCCAGGAATCCTAGAAACCCTTTTTTGTTGTTTTACTAGACCTCCTATGGCGTCATGGAAGTCTTTTTGAGGCTGTTTTCCCAATTTTGGCATGGGAGAGTGGCTGAGGTGGCTCCATGGAGGCATCTTCCCTTTTTTTCCCTCTACTGACATTTGTGTGGAAGCGTGCTTGTTATGGCAGCCCTGGGGACTACTTCCTTGCTGTGTTCCCATTGTTGTCTTTGTGGAGACCTCAGAGATGCAGGTTTCTTTCTGCCACTGCTGCCTTTGAGCCTCTCTCCAGCTCTTTCCCTAAGCAAACACCAGTCTGCTGCTTGCTCAGGGATCTGACCATGCCTGGAGCCACTTGTAATAACTCAGGTGACAAAGTATCATTTGTTGAAATAGTGCTTATGCCTCCAAGATGATGTTGTGAAGAGCAGCGAGGTTTTTCTTCTGCCACACAAAGCAGAGGGTGGTTGCTTATCACTCCAAGATGCCCATGTAGAATGATCATAGAGCGTGCTGAAGAAGGCACCTTGATCAGCAGCGTGAAAGATGTGGAAACCACCAGTTCCTGTGCAATATGGTCCTGTTAATCTCCTAAAGAGGTAAAGTGGTTTGCATGTAATGCCTGGAGATGAAAAGATGGGCTGGAGATTTTAAGTGATTAGTGAAATCCCAGCGCTATGAAAGGCAGTAGCAAAAGCCAGTGAGGGATCCCTAATTGGTCCTATAGTTTCAAACCTTTGATATGACAGTGATTTAGTGAGTGACCTTGGATGCAACCTTGGTTTCTCACCAGCTTTGGGCGGTGACTGAAATGTTGAGGGCAGCTGTGCCTTTCTTTCTCCTTGTCTCCATTTGTGTCAGAAGTATAGCAGATCTATTGAAGCCAAAACCTTTTGCAGGTAAAAAAAAAAAGAACAGCTTTGACAAATGTCTCAGTTGAACAAAGAGCCCACAAATTTTTAAAAGTCCGACTTTGACAACTAAGATTTTTAGTTTCCTAATTTGAAACACCCTTGTTCTACAATTTAAGACAATTATTAACAGCACATTCAGAAGCTACTGAAACAAAACATTTTAATTGGCCCAAACCAGGTGGTTTTATTTTAGTTATGTTTCATTTTTAATTCACAGAAGCTTGAGACTCTAATATTTCATCTTCAGCTGGAACAGGAGAGAAAAAAAGAAATCTCCAGAAGATTTGCAAAGCAAACCCTTTACCCACACTGCTCTTAGCACTTGGAAGAAAGGCTCACATCTTTATGTCTTTGTTGGTAGGCTCACTAACCTCCCTCTCCTCCAGATAAATAAGAATCGCAGCTCTCAGCTGGATGTTGTCTTGCAAGCAAATACACTTAGCTGTGAGCTGGGGAGGCTGAGGCATGGGCACATGTTTCTTTCAGCTGCTTTTGTTGGTAGGTGATATCTCCCAGTATAAAGGCAGGTATATGGGGGCAGTAATGTTTTTCCCTGAAAGGTTCCTAACCTGGATTTCTAAGGTTCTTGGTGTTAGTGTTTCCTCTGTGGGAAAATGAGATTTAAGACTGCATTATCCCTCCTTCCTGAACATGTATTTTTAGGGTCTCCATGATGCTCATGCATAAGAGAGTGCTGAATCTCATAGCCTTTCAGCAGCGCTCCCCATGAAGTAGGACCAGATGACCTTTCCTTGTGCTCATTCAAGTGTGTGCAGTGTAGCTCTTGAGGCAAGCATGACAGATGTAAATACACAGCTCATTTGAATGCTGAGCCTTCCTTGATGAAGGAAAGCACTCAGGTGTGTTAAGGAGCAGCTATTTGTTTTCCTCAGCCCCCACTGAGCTTTCCAATTAGCTGGAGAGCATGTGACGGAAGGACCTTCTTTTGAAGCAATTACAGAAGCTCTGTGCTGTCCTGCACTCATCTGCTATGGGGTGGTACAAGAAGCAGCTCTTTCTAGGGAGGGAAACTGCCTTGTACTCTGGAAAGAAAACTCATCAGCCTCAGCGACTTGATAGATGCTTGGCTAATGAAAGCCTAGTCTGTAGAGCAGGGCTTGGTACAGAAGATGGCCTGTGCTGGAGTGTCAGGTAGGCTGCATAACTGCAGCAGGCAACTTTCTGGGTCACTGAGCAGCTGATCTTAGCAGTGCACTGGGATATTCACTGGGGAAGACTGGGTGGGACCGTTCCTTGACCTGGTGGGATTCCATGTGGTAATTATGGAGGAGATTCAAATAGGACTTTGACTTAATATTGGGCACAATGGTTGGTGCAGCAGGTTTGTTAACATGCCAGATTTCTGCTAATACCATGCAGAAACTATTTTACATAATTTGACATTTTATAATTCTTAAAATTCTCTCCTATGGTTCTCTTAATGTCATGCAAAAACAGACTTTGGAAAGAGAAAAAAAAAAAAACAAAAAAAAAAAACAACACAAAAAACCCAAAACAAGAGAGCCAAGTTAACAACCTTTTAATAAAAATTATACACGGGGCTTCATGGCAAAGGGAGGCGTTAATTTCCCAACTGCCTCACTTAATATGGAAATAAAGAGCAATCAGTCAGAGCCAGTCACACCCGCAGTGCAGAGCAAGAAAAGATGGGGTTGATGGTGTGGGGGAAGACACAAGCAGAAAGAGGCAGTTCTAAATGTTTCATTTTAATGTTCTCCCCCTGTAGCACTTCTTGCCTTTATGTAGTGCCTCTTTTTTTTCAAGGTCTGCTCAGAAAGCTGGCGCTTGCTGCAGGATGCGCAGGCAGCTGTGGGGGCTGTGGTGGGTATGCAAGCCTGCAGCTTCTGAGCTAGGAGCTCACAGTTCCAGACTTCGGAGTAGGACCCCTGCCACAGTAGAAACTGGTGGTCCTTACAAGTCCAGTTCTTCACCTGAGACCAAAATGCCCTGACCCTAGGGAGACCTGACTCCTGCTCTGAGCCAGTTTTCTCCTAGAAGCAGAAATGTGTATTTCATCGGTTGCCTTCAGACAGTTTCTTTCACACTTTCAGGACTCCTCTGTGTGGGGACAACTCGTGGCTCAAGGCCATGTTTTCAAGCTAAGAAACAGAGGTGACAGGTCTTAGCAGAAGCTTGACATCAATTTAAGTAACGGGATTATCTGGGGATGAAGAGGGAGACAGAAGATGGATGGAAAAGGTGCATGTCAGGGCAGGAATGAAGAGGGGGTGTATACTGTCCAAGGAGAAACCTGGCCCCAGCAATGGGCTATACCTCAAGAGAGAGCACCAGTCCTGTTCTCACCCACCTTCTCAGTGCTGCTGAGGGTCCATCTCTGACTCCCTTCCTGTGAAGGGAGCTGCTGGCAGGGAAATGCTTTGCAACAGGGCCAGGGAAGCACTGGGAAGCTCCGATCCAAGCTTGTCTCTTAGAGGCTGTGAGGTATGGACATGGTCTTGGAAAGACACATGTCCCATGGTCACTTTTCCTCTCTGCCACTGACAGCCCCTGTGACCTCTAGAAACACACTTTCCCTTTTCTGTGTCTCAATTTCCCTAGTCTGAAAAACAGTGCTGATTATTCCACTACCCTCTGCTTTCGTGGCTGGTTTCTACCAGTTTTCAAGAAGGCCTCTTTGGCAGAAGAAATAAAGACTTTTTTGACTGTATGACAGTATGAGGGCAAAGTTTATCTGACTAAGGAGGCCAGGAAGAGGATGACAGGCAGCCAGCCAAGCAGAAGCAGGTCAGAGTTTCAAGTTGTAAATGACCCTGAATTTTTTTCCCCTCCCTGTTCCTTAATCCTGTCTATTAGTTCTTCTACCTGACACAGATGATTATTTCCAGATATCACAGTCGTTTGGAAAGGAACAAAATATTTCCATCAGACAGGTAAATGCTCCTGAGAGAAGAGAACAATCAACAGTGCAGAAAACAGTGAAACCAACTCGGCAGGTTCAAGCAGGATGACAGTAATGGGGAGCGATCTGGCACAGAGTGAGTTCAGAGGACTTGCTGCTGTGCTTCATGCCTGAATGCCCAGCTCACATCCAACTTCAAAACCTCCTGCTGCTGCCTGCTAATAGCATCGCTCCTGCAGCTTGCATGAAGTCCAGTGCATTAGCTCTGAGGATGAGAAGATCTTTGTGGCGAGGATGATGTTTGGTAATTTTTTTTTTTTTAAGGTGTTGAATGAGGGTGGGCTTGTTTCCATTTTAACTTTGTTAACAGCACACTGCCAGTAAGTGAAAAGCAACTGTTTGTTGACTGTGACTGTTGTGGAAACATTTATCTCAGTTGTTCAGGAAGCCTCAGCTACAGAGCCTTCATTTACACACAAGCATCTATTTGGGTCATGTGAGTGAGTAGAATTTCATGACAATCCTAATCAAGCAGGAGCCCAGTGTGGTCAGCAATATGAGCAGGAGAGCCAACTTTTTCAATTGAAAATTGATCACATTTGATCTGAACTCTGGTGGTACACTGCAGTGTCATTATGGAAAGGGTTTTCAGACCAGCTCACTTTCATGTAATTTTTAATATACTTTTGCAAAGGTGGTGGCTCAGGGCAGACTAGAAATCCATCCTGACTCCATCCAGAGAGCAGTTCCTGTAGCCAGAGCAAATTCCCTTTGAACTGCTCATGAGACCGTACCTGGAGGGAGACAAATACTCCAGATGCAAATATGAGGGAAAGTACAAAATTATACAGGGCTCAGTTGAAAGTGTGCTGTACATGTTTAGTGGGAAAGCTGATCCACATGTGATTGCAGGACCTGGAACATGACAGACCAAGCCTTGACTGCGTGAAGGCTGCTCAGAGGCAGAGGAGCCACAGTGGGCATGGATTAAACAGTAAATGATCTTCAAAGGGGACTTGAAGGGCTTTGATCATGTCTGGGCTTTGGTTTAGGCTTGTGGTGAAGGACAGAGACTATCTACTGGCATTTCCTTGGAGGTCTGGCCTGGCTGGTTGGTGTCAGGATGTCTAGGCTCAGGAAATCTTATGGGATGGTGTAAATAGGCAAGAAAATCAACCTCACCACAGAAATGGGTCTTTCATGCTTGACCACTGCTGTGTTACTGGGGTCTTGTTTCTTTCAGTGTCTCTTCTAGTTAGACTGCACAGTCCTGTGTGACGCTAATGCAACAGGTATCCCCTAGCTCTAATGCTCATTCAATGCAAAATATCTTCATGTTTTACCTGAAATGAGGTTATAGCGAGGTGGGTGGGTGTCTCTGTTCCCAGGTAACGATAGGATGAGAGGAAAAGGCCTCAGATTGTGCCAGGGGAGGTTCAGATTGGATATTAGGAAAAATTTCTTCACCAAAAGTGTTGTCAAGCATTGGAACAGGCTGCCCAGGGAAGCGGTTGAGTCACCAACCCTGGAGATATTTAAACAATTTGTAGATGTGGCACCTAGGGACATGGTTTCGTGGTGGAGTTGGTAGCATTAGGTTAACAGTTGGACTCAGCGATACTAAGGGTCTTCTCCAACCTCAGTGATTCTGTGATTCCATGATCTGCTTGTGTCAGAGGGGCAGTACATGATGAGGGGTAGAGATCAAGAGCCTGCCAGTAATTTTTGGAGAGATGCAAACCACGGTAGAGCCCTCAGTCATTAGAGGAAGGGAAATGTGCTTGCTGCATGAGCAGATATGGCCACAGTAATAGCACTGCCCTGAACAGGGCTGTAGGGAAATGGGCACTGAGAAGTGGTGTCTTGAGGCAGCGCAATGAAGGGAAATGGAGACGTTAATTATGGCTGCAGAGGAGGGGGTGGCCGGCAGACGGCAGGTTACAGCAGAGACAGATGGAGGCAGAGATGTAAAATCCAGGCTGCAGACTATTACTCACTTTTTAGGTGGAAGCGTGGAGCTGGTGGGATGGCGGTATACCCCCCTGGGACTGAGGGACTGGGAGGGTGTCTGACGTGTGCCCGGGAGCGGGAGGCAACCATGTAGCATCGCCGAAATGCTGGATGAGCAGGGCTCCTACAGCCTCCTGCTTGGAGAAGGGCTGCCACCAGAAGAACAGGGCAGCCCTGGCTTCCCCCCTGCCCGGGGAAGTGGAGGCGCAGGCAAGTGAAGGACCAGAGAGTGGAGGTCCAGTGAGAGTGAGACCAAGGGACTGGGAGGCTTTGGGGAATAGGAAATCTGGACCATGAGAGTGGGAGGCTCGGAAAAGTGGGAGACCCAGGGATTGTGAGGCTCAGAGAGTGAGAGGTCCATGGAGGGGGAGGCCAAGAGAGCAGAGGGCCAGTGAGCGGGAGGCCCACCAAATGGCAGAACTGCGTAGAGGCATGGTGTTTGGGAAGTACGAGGGGGAGGCCCAGACAAGTGGGAGGCATAAAAAGCTGAAGTTCAGTGACTGGGAGGCTAGAGTGAGTGGGGACTGAGAGGGTTGGAGGCCAAGGGACTGAGAGGCCCAATGAATGCAGGCGCACAAGAGTAGAGGTGAAGGAGAGTGGGAGGGCCAGAGAGTGGGATGCTATGGTGAGCAGAAGCCCACGGAGTGGGAAGAAAAGAGAGTGGGGGGCTGAGAGAGTGGAAGGCAAAGAGAATAGGGGCCCAGCAAGTGGGAGGCTACAGTGTGTTGAGACCAAGAGATAGGGAGACTCAGACAGTCGGAGGGTCAGGTAATGGGAGAAAAAAGGGAAGTGGGAGGCCCAAGTAGTGGGAGACCAAGAGGCAATAGGAGACTGAAGTGTAGTGAGAGTCTGGAAAAAAGTGGAGACCAAAAGCTAGCATGGAACCCCAGTGAATGGGAGGCTAAGAAAGTGGGAGGTTCAGCTGGTGGAAAGTGCAGGTTGGTTCTCCTACCAGCAAATAAAAATATTGATGGAAAATGAATGTGAAAGGGGATGATAATTTGGTTCCAATGAGCCTGTTCACAGTCTCAGAAATAATCTTTTCACTTTCATCCCATTGCTCACCCAGCATGTCTCTGCACAACCAAAAGACTTTTGATCTGCAGGATATTTCAGTTATTTTTCTTTATGTTTTTCCTATGAAAAAATATTTTTTTTTCCTTCCTCCTGTTTCAAAAATTCTCCAAAGAAGTGCCTTTTGGGAATACTATCTTGGGGTGTTTCCAAACCCACATTTGTTCCCCACACCATGAAACCAAGGCAGAAGAGGTCCCTTTTGTGGAGGAGACTGATCTGTCCCCACTTCCCACAGTGATGCAGTGCTGGGGTGCCAGGCCTCTTGTGAATACTGCTCAGCAGCCCCGCTGTCCCTGCAGCAAGCTGTGGACTAGTAGAGGCTGAAATTTGCAGCATTACATTAATGCTGATCACTGGGATGGGCAGATGGGGGGTACAACCTTGTACTGTCACTCTTTTGGGTGACATCATCTCCCTGTCTCTTTTTTCCTTAGTGTCTCAAAGGACAAGTGATTAAGTTGTACAGGGGCAGAAGAGAATTCCCCTGTAGTACCCATGTTCCTAATTAGTTTGCTAAATACATAACAAGTTGCCACAGCAGTCATACGGATCTAGTTGACCTTTCAAGTTGTAGAGCATACTTATTAAATGCCAAGATGCCTGCAAAAACCATGCAGAACTTGATTTTTCTCATTATTATGAGAAAAACTATATTATATGGGTTTTCTGAGGGATGGTGAAGAATGTGCCTTCCAGAGCAAGGACATCCAGGAATGCAGAAGGGCTTGGATGAAAGTATTTGTCTCCCAGTGACATCTAGTTTGGAGGGATCAATATCAAAGAACTGGAGGATGACACAACTTTTGCGTATATCATCATGCCCATTTTGAAGATGGTGAGGTTTGTCACCAACCACAGGGATGGCTCCACACTGCTTTTGATCTAGTTATGGGGATCTTCTGCTGAGGTGTCTGGGTGTAAACTCAACCTAAGATCATCCCCTTTCATATGACACTGAACGGTTCCTGGAGATGCAGGTAACAGACCAGACGAAACTCCTACATAGGTCAGGCAATGAATTTTCATAACTGAGAAGCTTTCAAAGATCTGCTCTTAAGAGCCACCCCATCACAGTCTTGAGAGCTTTGGTCTGGCTCTGGGAAACCAATAAATCCCAAAGTGATACAGACTCATCTTTGGTGCCTTTAAGCAGGCAAACCAAAATCCATCACTGATCCAGTAACAGCCCTGCCCCTGGCTGTTCTGTCAGCACAGGCTGTTGTCATACTTAGGGTGCTGTGAGCTGAAGTCCTTGGTTTGCTGGGCAGTAGAATTGGTGTGAGGTCTCTATGTCACAGTGCTGCATCCCTGTGGCACTAGGACACTGCCAGACATGCATGCCTTGCTGCTGGGGATGACCCAGGTCCAACAACAACAGCTTGTGTGCATCAAAATCCCTGTGATTGAGTGTCGTGGGGGACAGAGATGTCTCCAGCTGGAATGACAGACTACCAAAGACTAAAGCTTCCAAAATTAGTTCTTTAAGCTAAAAAATGCAGTGTCTTAATCAGGACAACATAGCGCGTGTCCAAGGAGCCATCTTGGACTCCCAGCATTTGATGTTACATCTTTTTAGCTACTTATTATCCATCTTATATAATGGGGGGAAAAAACGGTGTTTCCTTGAAGAGAGACACTGAGTTAGTGGCCATGAAGGGAGAATAGCCCAGGAGCCTGAAAGCAGGACAGATCGGCCCTGCTGGTGTCCCAGCTGAGACCCTGATCCAGGGACTGGGTCTTGTGGTTCCCCGAAGTCCGGACCTCTGTGTGTATGAGCGATGGCCAGCCCGTTGGTGGAGAAACCCAGCAGAGTCCCGAACGGGCAAATAAACATGACCAGAGCCCCGAGCCTGTGCCATCACATGTGGAACCAAGAGGCTTGGAGAAACCATGGCCACGGGCCAGCGGGAGCCTGGTCACCGCTCAGGGTAAGCAGTGCTTCGTTGCTTCAGGGGAGGAACAAGGGGTGACCTTCTGCGATGAAAAAGACCAGCAGGCCAGCTGCATAGAGCCAGAGTCTACCCACAAAGCCATAATGCAGCTTAGTGATGCGATCCCAAAATAGTCTGCTTGTCCAGCGAGAAACCCTCTCTAATTCAGCCTGCACGTTTATTTAAGGAGACACTAATTTCTTTCAGCTCGGCTTCCCCGGCTTCAGTGACCGAATAATCACTTGTCAAGTGGCTTACACAGTGACAGACTGGAGGGGGGAGCACAGAGCACTGAGGAATCATCACTCCAGGTGATTTTTAATATCCAAGAGGCAGTGGCAGACAGGAGAGTAGTGGGAAAGTGTGGACACTGGCAACAAGAGCCAGGAGCTGCCTGTCCTGCAGGCAGACAGATGGGCTTTTCAGCATGTTTCACCAGGAGTAACTTGTGATATAGGAGAAGAGAGGAGCAGAGCACCAAAGGCTGAAGACTGTTGGAGAATGGCTTAGAGACAAGGGTCCTGTGCCTTTAGCCAATAGATTGTAAGCCTGCATGCCTAAGTTGTGCCTTGTCATGTATTAAGAAAATCTTTGAACGAACGTTAGCGCAGGCTCTGCTCATACAAAAAGAAAAAGGGGGAATTGTTGGAGAATGGCTCAGAGACAAGGGTCCTGAGCCCACCGAGCAATTGTGTGATCAGAGCCTGCTCTAGCTGCTGATGCTGGGCCCCGGTAGGGTTTGCCTGCAGCTGCTGATACATGAGGAATGTCAAGGACGCTTCAGCCCTGTGTACCGTGGTGTGTCGAAAACAGGTTAAGGGGAATTAGGAATAGTGGTCTGAGAAACCTAGTGTTATGGTAACGGTGGTCTGAGAAACATTGTGTTACGGTACTGTCGTGTATCGAAAACAAGTCAAGAGGAATCAGAAATAGTAGCATGAGAAACTTAGTGTTATGAGAAGCTTGTGCTGTAAGCTAACTGCAAGTAGGTGGGCCGTGCGAATACGACCTTTAGAGCTTAAGCCAATCAGCTAGTGACTAGTAGGCATAATAATTATCATTGTCTGTATAAATATATGTACCCTGGACCAATAAAGACACACATTGATTGATGCTCTATCTTCCACACTGAACCCGTCTTGGCGTGTCGTTCGTCCGCGGCTCCGCAGAAGACCTCTCCAAGGGGGACAGGGGAGAGCAGTGTCCCTGCAGATGACTGGGGCTCAGAGAGGCCGTTTGATCTGAGATAAGAAGGGATTGGTAGGAGCTGGGCTTTATGGGGCTCAGATAATCACAAACTTTAGTCAGATTTGTCTAAGGAGGGTGAGGATGAACACTTGGGCAGTGCTTGTGGGCTAAGGTGCACAGCCTCCCTGCCCTGTTTGGGACTATTTCTGCTGACAGGGGTTAGCAGGAGGGGATTTTGGCAGAGTGTGAAGATCTGCTCATGTATGTTCAGGTTTATTGCTAGTAGGACCCTCTTCTCATAACCAGTAAAAGGACTGGGATTAGCTCTGTCACACACAGGCTCAGTAGTACCTTTCTTATCTTCCTCTGGTCCTTTGGGAGCTTTGCTCCAGTCTGAGGATCTGATTGGCTTTAAGGATCTTGCACCCCAGGCCTCAATTCTGAGCTGTCTTTGCAGAGCAGTGCAAGCTACTGTTCCCAGGGGCTGTAACTTCTCTTATCTGTAGCCTCAGCAGTGAGGTGTGAGGCAAAAGGACTGTGAAGGCAAAGTTCCCTAGATGTTCCTTAGACAGATGCTTTGTTTGCTGCATGTACCACGTTCCAACTCGGCAGATACGCAGTGTGTTTTGTCTATACAGGCTGTGCAAAATATGGCCCACCGGGAACATCTGAACGTTGGCTTTTAATGCAGCTGAGAGATGGTTTTGCCCTGAATACCCAAATCCAGTGCTTTATTTCAAACAATGGCTAAACCACAAAGAATCTCCAGTTACTCATTGCCACAACCTCCTGTGGGATGAATTTGCCTGGCAAGTGTCAGCATGACCAGTCCTACTGATGAATTCTTCCAGAAACACAAGCCTTCCTCCTTCTTTTTTTTTTTTTTTTTTTAAACAAAACAAATCAAACAAAAAAAACCCAAACAAACAAAAAAAACCACCTCAATTTCTGCCATGACTTTGGGAGACGGTGGTCATAGTTTATTTCTTTCTCCTTTCTCAACCATCCAGGGAAAGATGCTCAGATTTCGGGGCTGAATGTATCTCGGAAATAAATTTTCTATTTCATTACCCTACTCAGCACCTCTGAGAAAGCATGATAAGAGGTGAATTCTACCCTACTTTTTATTGCTGGTTGGCAATAAGCTATTAACAGAAAAAGATCTGGAAATACCCCTTGCTACTTTAGTTTTAGTTTTACTTGCCTCTCTGGTCCCGATTTATCACTTTGCCTCACCTGGGGCTGTCAATGGACCTGTCATCAGCACCCTGCTCTGCTCCCCCTGTTCAGGTGCTGGGCCATCCTGCCCTGCTCTGAGGGCCACCTCTGCTCCCAGTTTGCTTTTGTTCAGGAGCAGCCCTGCTCTTGCTGCTGACACTCAGCCTGCTCTTGTTTCCAACTGAATTGTGATTGGCAAATGCACAAATGTAAACGTTAGCTTGAGTGTTTACTGAAGAGATTAAGTGTCCTTCCACGTCCTCTTTTTTGTCTTTTGTTGGTTGCTTCTACCCGTTACCTGATATGGATCTAGCTAAGCCCCTTTTGCCAGTTCAATGGGTGCTGTCCTGCACGTCCCCTGGGAGCATGAGGTGGGCTTTGACCTCCAAAACTGGTTATTCTCCTTCAGAAGCTGAAAGAAAAAGTGGGTTTTTATGTTCCTACCAAGTTAAATGTGGGACAGGGCCACCTTGGTGGGTCATCATGTCCCTGGTCTGATGGCAGTGAGTGTGTGCCTGAGGTTACAGCACTTAGAAGTGTCCCAAAACTGCAGAGGTCATGACTCCCAACCATTCTGTTTCCTCCACCAAGCCTGGGACCAAGGATCGGGCTGGGGCTTTGTTTATTCCCATGTGCTCTCCCTGAGGCTATGGAGCTCTGTGCTGGCCCAAAGCGTTGTGTGCCTCCTAAGGCTGGCAAAAGAGGTTATGGGCTAACCTCTACAGCTTTTGCACAAATAATCTCTGCTGGCAGCCTGATTGCTGCTTCCTCTGTCCCAGAACTTGGTATGCTTAGAGGAGTTGGTGCCATGCTGTGTTTTCAGGAGACAGTTGATTGAAACACAGAGCCTCTTCTACCTGGGGAAATCACCCTCTGCGTTCCACTCCTCAGTGCTCTCAGGTGTAGCTGTGGTCAAGGCCTCTTTATGCTGGCATAAATTTGGACTGAGTCTCCAGTTTTTCACTATCCCAGACAGCCCTTAATATTTCCATACTCCAAACCTAAAATGTTGTTTTTCTTAACTAAAACTTCCCAAACTGTCCCCTATGTGAAATGCAAACTGAACTAGTCTCCACCAAGAGGTTCTCCTGGTGCATTGGTATCAGTATAAGAAAGCTTCTTCCATCTGTGTGCTGCTAATACCATTTCTGGAGGTTTCTCTGCTCTTCAGGCAGTGAGTGCAACAGTCCTTGCCTCCTCTCCTGCACCATTAACTCATTTTGCTATTAAAATTACAAATGGAGGAGGGTAGGGATACGCTTACTTGTCCTTCAGCAACAGTATTGAAAAATATTCTTAGTTACAACAGTGTCTTGCTTTTATCCAGGTGGTCTTGCCTGCAGGTGGGTGCAGACAGATCCCTCATCCTCTCCAAGGTAACTGATGTTGATTTCTCCTCTGGGCAAGTTGTGCTTTTCCAAATCCATGACTTGGGAAACTGGAATGCCTTGTTCCCTGAGAGTTTGGGGACTGGATGGGTCTTAGCTCAGAAAGGAAGTTTTCCCGAGTTTTGATGTTACTGTGCTATAAGTACCAAACAGCTCCAGAGCTGCTTTGGATGCATGAATGTGTAAGACAGTCCGATAGATGTGGGTAGGAATAAAGGAGTGGAAAGATGGATGGTGGGAATGAAAGGGTGGATGTGTGAGTAGAAAGATGAGTGTGGCATAGACAGACCAAAGCCTTTCAATCAGTTACAGGTTCTTTTGTTTCACTTAAGGAGCTGTTGGCTGGGACTTTGTCTAAGACTCCTGAAGTATCAGGGGGAAGAGCTCCTGCCTGACTCCATCAGGATTTGTTCAGTTACTGTCAGTGTATCTGTGTATTTCTGTGTGTACCTCTGAATCCTGCTGCCTGTAATAGGATCTGGCCAAGGGAAGGGTGTCTTGACCCCTTGCAGATCACATATTCCTCCCCAGAGCATCTGCCTTTCTCTCAGGTTTATTTCTGTCCTCTGGTGTCCTTTGATCCCCACTCCCAGGGGATGCTGTAATTCTTGTTTTCTTCTCTTCTTTTTTTCTTGTTGTTAAATAAGCATTTTACTTTAAAGTGAGAAGACGGGGTGAGCAGAAAGGTTAAACCAGTGATTCTGGTACCTAGTGAAAAACCCATTCCCTATCCACACCAGGGAGTGTATTGTTTTGACAGTTTCGTTTCAGGTTGCTTCTCTTCCTCATTCCCTTTGGGGACCTGGCAATATTACTAGATGTTGCTTTGCAGATTATTTTGCATGGCTTCCCTCTGGTGCCTGTCTGATAAGGTTCTTCCTCACTCCCAGCTGCAGCGTGACAGGAGGGACTGTGCACTGTGCTGTGCAACACGACAGTCGGTGGGCTCCAAATCACCAACTCCAGGCCCTTTCTGCTATTGAGAGTGTCTAATGTGGGGAAAGAGAGGACCCCATCCAAAGCACTACACATGAGCTTAGCTCTAAGCACATGAGCAGTGGATCCAAATCCTTTTGACGTGACCCAGGGGTCTCCTGGAAGATGTGTTTGAGTTCAGATTTCACTTGTAGCAGAGGTGGGTGATTTGGGCGGCACAAGTTCTGCCTCTTTTTGGGGGGGTTAATGATTTTTGGCAAGGTTTGTCTGACCTGGCCGTTGGAAAAGGCAAATACTGTCTGACTGGGAAATAGTCCTGAGGACAGGGGCAAGTGGCAACATACAAGAGGTGCTGGGGTGTTCAGCTTAGGGTCAGCTGGTGGTAGGTCGGTTTCTGTGCACTGTGGAGTCGAATTCATTCTAAAGGCACCTCCGTGGAGCCGAATTTAGAGATGCTTGTGAGACATGTACTGCTGACTACTACATCTGAGCCCTGTTGCCTGCCAGGTGGTGGGGTGACCAGCCTGCCCGCCCGGGGAGTCTCCGGGGAAGCAGCCGCCAGTCTTAGCCTGCCTGTTCATAAGGGTAAGGAAACGTCACGTCCACCCTGTGACCATGCCAAGGCTTCAGCCGTCCGGGGTGTAGGAAGTGCTTCTTGGCTCTGAAGGCTTTGTGGTGTGGCTTGTAGGCGCAGAAGGATTCTCTTCCTAGGGTTGCAGTCACCAGGTTTTAACAGGGCTGGAGCTATCCCTCTTAGGGTTCTCAGCTGTTCAGGCCACAAAGACCACTGTGAAGATCTGGCTCATGTGCTCTCTTGTTCCCAGCCTACCACTTCAGTAGGCAGGTTATATGAGGATCTGCAGCTTTTTTCAAGGCAGACTCTCCCTGCACTGTCTCTTATTTGCATCCAGTTGAGTTTATTGCTCGCAGGCTCTCTGGTCTGAGACTCCCCTCTGATTTTCTTCTCTGCAGCCCCCCACTGGGTGCTTTCCAGTGCCTCCCCAGCTCACTCTATAATCAGATCAGCTCCCTGCAGAGATCCATGGAGGAATACTTGTTCTTGGTGTCTAACTGATTGGGTTTGTTTCAACACAGGCTGATTGTGAAGAGGTTTTCTCAGGGCTGTATGGTAGCTTTGGCTTTGGAAATGGAAATGCCCTGCTATTTCAGCAGTTAATCATGGCCTTTTGATGATGAGCCCTGGCTGAGCTTTGCACAGAGGTTTTTCTTTGGAAGGTTTTTATTCCAGGTGATGTGATGGTTATTTTATGGATGTGTGTGTTTTTTGTATTTTTTTTTTGCTCCCCTGTTTGAGGCTGGTTGCAGGAGGAAACAAGAAAAGGGGCAAGCATCAACCTGCAGCTAACTGTCTTGGCTTGACTTCCGTGATCAGATTCCTCCTTTGGGAAGATGTGTCCCTGGGGCTGATTTACTGTTTTCTTGGTTTGCATCTTGCATTTTGAAATGGCTTTCACCTGCATCAGAGTTGGTCACCTTTTCAATGATTCTGGTGCAGGTTTCTTCATGGCTCTGTCCTTGCTGGTCTGTTGTAACAGGTTTCGTTTGCCCAGCTGCATCCTGACTCTGCTCCTCTGCTTTTTCTGTGACCAGTCACACCTCCATCTGACTGCTCACAGACCTCCCGAAGGCATTAAATGGTGACAGCAGTGATGAGCTATGAGCCCAAGCTCCAGCTGGGTAGAAGCTTTCTGGAAGGGTGGTGGAGCTCAAGACCCTGTTAGGTGGCCAGATCCCACCTCAAGGCTGGAAGTGTCTCTTGGTGTTCCTTGTGTAGCAGATCACCTTCTTGTACTGGAAACTTTGGTTTTCTAGAGGGCTGCAGAAATTCAGTCTCCTACTTTCCCCAAAAGGAGGATGTGTTCATTAAAACAGACTGTGCTCCACACTCAGTCTCCAGCCAGACGTATTCCCCGATGGGCTTTCCTATTGTTTAAGCCAGTAGAGTCCAGGCCTTCTCCCAGTGAGCTCAGTCTCCTATCTGCTGTTTCTATAGCAACCTCTTATCCTAAAAGAGCCTGAAATCCCTTTGTAAACACAGCTTGAGGATATGCCCACAAACACATGTGGGAGGGAGGATGGCAAGTGCCCCAGAGCCCAGAGGGGCACCCAAGAGGAAGTCAGGAGTCATCTTGTACCACTCCGGCTTTGCAGGCAGATTTGAGAGATTTATTTTTGCCAGCCCAGCTAGTGCTTTAATGACTCTGCTGCTGTTTTGCACTCAGAGGAAAAGGGTCAGAAGACCTGTTGTGCCTGTAAGAGGCTATGGCTTTGGGCCACTGCAGGACTTTTGTGGCCTGGACCTAGTAGCTCCCCGGCTCACAGCCCTTGGCCTCCTCTGGCAGCCTTGCATCCAAGGAAGCCTTGATCCAGCATCCTTGGACAGCAATGGAGAGATTCCTTTGAGTTTAATGGGGATAGTTCACATGTGGTATGAGCAGGGCCCACACTGCTTTCTCTGCAAGATTGTAAAGCCAAGCACAATATGCCACTGGGATATAAACAGAGTTAGTGAACTCAGATATGGTCCCATATTTGTGCTGGCCCATAAATCCTTGTAGCTCCACTGGTTAAATCTAGCATGAATCACAAGTCCTCTGAACGCAACTTTGCTGTTGCTCCCCTGTTCCCTGGGGATTCTGAAGTCCTTCCTCTGGCTGAGACACTGCATCACTAGTGCATGCTGAATGCACTTGTTAATAGCTGTTACTCTTTATTTGCCTGATAATGGCACACAAAGGCACCAAGGTTGGTGGCAATATGAACAGCTGATCAGACAGGTCTGACTTAAGAGACACAGACATTCCTCTTGCCATTGGCCATGTGTACCTGGTACCTACCGAGGTCCTTGAGTTCCTCAATGGTCATGTGGCACTTAACTACTCAGGGATATCTTCCTACCCCTGCATCTGGATTTTTGGCCTGAAATTTTCTAGTGGGAATCTCATGGCATAGAGAGCATGTTTTCTTACCCTCTTCCTAGGATAGACAAAGAGGTGGCATAAAGCCCACATGAAAGCTGTGAAGAAAAACTTTCTGGTCCCCCATCATCACTGAGACCAGTAAGCAGTTGATGGACACTCACAATATGCTTACAGAATGGTTTTAGTGAGACAGTAGAGACCAATGGATTTTCCCCAGCATGCAGACAGTCCAAGCCACCTAGAAGCTGAAGTAAGTATTTGATGTCAGTGTTTCCAGCACAGGCGGGAAGAATTATTTGTCCTTCCTCTGGCATTTCCCGATAGCCAAAGTGAAGACATCTGAAAGTGTCAGGAAAACACATCTATAGAGGTGTCAAATTCTGCTACCCCCAGGCAGGCATGGTTGACCACACACATGGGTAAGCTGATGGAGTCCTTTCAGAACCACCTCAGAAGAGGTGCCCAGCCACAAGATCTTCACAAAAAGTCTTTCCTGGAAGTCCTCAAACACTGATTATTCTTTACTTTAATGTGCCAATGGCCCTCTAAGGATGTGCTGCTGCTTCTGCCTGGATCTGTTGCAACTCCAGTTCTGTGAATGATTTTGAGGATGTGGAAGTTGTGGTTTAGCACTTAAACAAATCCATTGAAAGGAGCAGAGGAGCTGGGTAGCAGAGGAGCAGAGAACCTCTGTGGTGTATAAACACAAAACAACTGGCATGAAATGATGTTGATTATTCATGTATTAACTGGAAAACGGAAAAGCTCTGGAGGAGGTTCAGACTGCTAATTTCCCTCCTGAGACAGGCACAGAAAGGTCTCAGAGCAAAATCCACCCCCTGGGAAGCCCTTCTTCATGTAGCTGAGGCAACATTAATAACAGCAACCAAGGAAAATCATCCTGGGGTTAATGTGACTGGTTAGACAGGGTGAAGTGACAGTGTCTTCTCACATGCTTATGTTCCACCTCCCCTCCCAGGGTTAGGTCTTGGTGGAAACACAGAACTGTTTTGTTGACACTTAGGCATCAGCCCAGACACTGTCACCAGCTGCTCAGCTCTGGAATGGGGGTGGGGATCTTCACAGAGATCTGAGAGATGATGGTTAGAAGTAAACCAAGAACTGTCACCTCTGCAGGTGAAGAGATCATCCTCATGCTAGACTGAAGCATCAAACCTTCCCAGGCAACTCTCACTGTAGGGAGCCTTGTTTGTTCGTAAGAAGATCTCTGCCAGCTGTGAGAGGCTGGAAAGGGAGCAAGGAGGAGAAGACACAGTTGTTGCTGGGAGACAGCAAATGACAATGGTTGAAGTCACTTCCCTGGTTTTTGGTGTGTTTTTTCTTTTTTCTTTCTTTTTTTTTTTTTTTTTTTTTTTTTTTTCCTCACAGACTTGTGACTGTCTGTACCTGTGAAAAATGGACTCTGAAAGCCAATATACAGGAGAAGGAGGTGTGAAAATCCCGACCTTGGAGATGCTAGGAGTGTGACTGTTTTGGTGACTTCATTTATTTTGCTGCTTTACTTTAAGTGTGTGCTGCTGCATAGTTTAAACCCTGGCCAGAATTTCAGCCCAGTTTTAAGACTTTGGTATGGATTGATCTTTAGATCCCACTCTTTTTTCTTTACATTTGCTTATTGCCAGTCCAAACAGTCCGGTGCTGGGACATGCTCCACTTCAGAGGTGATTTGGGCACTTGGGGTTTCTCACCATAAGGAAGTTGGTCAATCCTTGAACACTGTGCACAACACACAGCCAGTTTGATGTGGGTCAGGGATTAAATTGCTGCACAGGGTGAAATCGTCCTTTCCTGTTCCCACTTAGGGACAGGAGAGCCTTAATCATGGCAGTAACAATTGAGATTTTACTAGAGAAGGGGCAGTTATGAAGGTCTTAATCTACTTCACACAGACTCCTATCAGGGCAATCTTGCTTTCAACAAGAAGCATGTAAAGTAGCAAGAGCAATGCCCCTCTGCTTACTTAAACAGATTATTTGTCTTAGTAATGAAGGAAGAAAATATGAACAAGAACAAACTGCTCGAGACCTGTTGTGTAGCTAAGAGCCAGTGTATGTGTATTGCTAAGCAGAGTGATCCTGTAGTGAGAAGCCTGGTCACTGCTGTGTGGGCTGAAGTGACAGACTAAAACATGTGTGAGCTTCAGGTAATCGATGGAGAGATGTCCTGGCTCTTCAGGGTTCTGCAACATGAGGAGCAAGGATTCTCGGCTGAACTGTGTCCGTGGCTTGGACTGACTTCAGCTTTCCATGGGAAACCCTCCCTGTGCTTGCCAATCTGGCAGCTTGCCTGGGTTAGTGCTGGGGTGATGGATGGTGGTTTGGATGTCACCCAGGCAATGAGACCTTGGTCCTGTGCTCCTGGGCATGCAGCATTGCCTGTGGTTGTGTGGGAAAGCTCATATTCCCTGCTCTTTCTCCTGGGCCCTTAAAGGAGATGGGCAGCTCTGACCTCCCCAGAGAAAAGCTAAGCTGCTTCCCTGAGGAACCCATGAGAAAACCAACAGTCCCTGAGGACAAATAACTGAAGAATACGGAGGGATGAGATGGAAGAATTTTGAGAGCCGGTGCCCAAATAAATCTGACTGGGAACTGTGGTGTTAGCAGTGGAGCTGAGTTGTGTGGGGTTGGAGGAATGACCATGAGGACAGCTGCTTGTTTGTTCAAATCAGGACTGGGTCTCTGGAGAGAACTGTGCAGCTGAGTTAGGGCTAGGGTGACCAGTTATCCCTGTTTAGCCAGCCCAGTTTGGAGGTCCTGAAAAAGCCTCCCGAGTCTCTCTGGGACATGGGATATGTCAGCATTTACCTCAAACCAAGGTTTTGGGAATTGCCCGCTGCCAGTGCTATGGCACGACACATGGGGCTGCAGGGCTCAGCCCCAGCCTCTCCTGGTTCCTGTAGCTTGGTTCTGGCTCCATCCTGGACCAGAGAACAGCAAGATGTTCCCTGACCAGCAGAGCTTAAAAAAACCCCACACCCTCTTTTTCTATATTTCCCTGGGGCCTAAAAAGGTATGAGGTGGGGCATTGCACGCTCTCCCGGGTTGCTCTCTGGTGTCTAGTAAGGGTCTGAGCTGTCCTCGCAGCCTATTGCAGCAGGCTGGTCACTGGGGATCTGCCCTGTCCCACTGCCTGTTCCAGTGGCACGTGCACAAACCGAGTCTTCTGGCAGCCTTCATCTTTTAAGCTACGTGGGTTGAAATTAGCTGACCGATTAAAAAGTTATGAGGGTGGGCTGACACACAGGCAGTTACACATGGTGTGCTGTTGCCTTTCTTTAGAAAATCTGGTTAATAACAATAATAAAGACAGCAGCTTTGCGGCCCTGGTGATGTATCAGCATGCTGTCACACTCTGATGGCAAAACACTTCAATCCAAGCAAGCAGAAGGTGATGGGCCTGCGGAGAGACATATGTTCCTGCTCTATTATTGTTATTGTTCTTAATAGCAGTGTTTTTAAAAGCCCTCCATTTCCTGATCACACCTTTAAGTGACAAAAGCCAGTTTCTGTACAGCGAGAGGGCAGGAGGAGAGACCGGGAGGAGGCAGGCGGCAGGGACAACCTCTCAGGCAGCTGCTGTTTAAGCTTCGTGGCTGTGGGCAGAGCAGGTTGTGCTGTTGAGATTGCAGTGTCCCTGAGGAACCGTTTGCTTCGCGTTTAACCCTTTCTGGCTGCTAGCAGCAGGGTGTGCTGAGGAAGCCCTGACATGCTTGATCAGTTCATCTTTGTACAAGCTGCCCTGAGGGGGACCCAGATCTCAGCAGATTAGTGATGGCCCATCTGGACTGATTTACAGGCAGAAGCAGCACCTGGGCTGGTTTCCCTACTGTCCTCCTCAGAACCATCACTGACACCTCTCTCCTGAAGCACCAAAATCTTGGTAGCCAGCTTCAGCTCAACTAGCATCACAGAATAGGACAGGGAGGGTGCAATTAATATCTCTCTGCTGTCCCCAGCCCCTAATCAATGCAGGAATGGGGGGTGCAGCCCCTGCAGCAGTCTGTTAGAGTGCAATGCCTCTAAAACTGTATCTTTTTATGAGAAATGACAAATATCTCCCTGTCAGGGGTGACCAAATGATTTAGCTGAGCCAAGGGCTGAGGTACTCACTGTAGAGTCACACCAGCTCTGGCCGGGACCCAGACCCTAGCCCAGGGGCTGTCACCTAGGTAGGGCAGCAACCTGTTCTGTGCTCAGAAATCCTCAGAAGCTGCTAAATCAGACGCCTTTGGAGAGATCAGAAGGAACCTGTAATGTTGGTGCTGAGACTTCTGGCATGACAACTTCTGCTTCTAAGGAATAGAGAAAAGTGTCACTCTGCAATGCCAGTAGAGAGTGCACCTGGTCCTGGGCTGGTGACAAATTGCAAATCACTGGTGTATTGTAACCGGGCAGCTTCTCACTCTTCTCTCCACCTGCAGGAAGAGACATCTCTCCTGCAGATCAAACCAAAATAGATTAAAGTAAGAGTTCAGATGAAGAAGCTTGTCCACCCAGGGAACTCTGTAAATTGCTCTGCTGTCTTGCTGGGAGAACACAGGGATACACATGTATTTGCTCTCCATTTCCAAAGAAAATGTGACACAGGGAGGTTTGGAGGCAGCGAGATGGAGTTCAGGAGAAAGCTGCCTGTGTGGGTGGAAGTGCTGACAACCAGGAAACCACCAGTCTAATAGAAAATGCAACCTGATGGATGCATTTAATAGCACAGAGATCTGGAGTTTCAATGTCTGACAATCAAATCCGTGTGTGTGGATGGATGGGGACTGCTGAGAAGAAGAGAGCCCTGATCCAGCAGCTTCTGCATGCATGTGAGAGCAGGGTGTGCCTGGGAGTTTAAAGCTAAGCCTGTGCCTAAGTGATGGTTTGAGCAGAACTGATTGCTATCAGTGGTGGAAATGGTCCAGCCTGCTCTGTCAGTGATTGCTCTCTGCTAGTAAATTCAGGGTATTTCCTTTCAGATCTGATAGTACAGGGGTCCAAGCCCTGCTGCAGTCCGTGCTTACATGCAGCACAGCCACACGGCAGCAGTGTGCCTAGGCTAAGCCTGTCCAAGCCCAACACACAGTATCATCTATGTGACTTCTCTGACCCTCATGAGCCACAGCCAGGGCACTTGGCTCTGTTTTCCCTGCTGGTCAATGCAAAAATGACAGGTCCTTTGCTCTGCAAAATGCTCATAGCACCAGCAGGAAGAAAGAAACCAGTTCTGTCTGAATGGAGCGAGGGGCAGAGGGAGAAAATGAAAGGATGCATCCCTGGCAATCTGTGAACTGCGATAGTTTCAGTGATCAAAGGCGACATTAGAGTGGTGCTGGGAGAGGAGTCGCTTTAAATAAGTGGGTTTCATCTTAATTGCATCTCTCTAAAGCCAGTGTAGCTGTTGTGTGAGGAAACCTTTCTGAGCCAGAGCCTGATTGACAGGATGGAGCAAAGGAGGAAAGGGAAGGGGGAGAACATGGCTGCGTCCCCAGACTTCAGCGAGGAAGGCTGGAGGAGGCTGAGACTTGTCAGGATGCGGTGCTGTGTGTGTCCCTGGCACTCTGCTGTGCTGGGGTCTTGGTTTCAAGACCTCCTTGGGGAGAGCCGTCAGGATGATGGACCTAAAGGGAACAGCAGTGGCTTCTGCAGGGTGTCCCTGGGGACTGCAGGCTGTCCGGGGGGATTTCTGTCCCATGTCACAGCCATGAAGGAAGGGTGAGACCAGTGGTGCTTCTTCTGCCTATGCAGGTCTTGGCTTTTGGAGCTGCCACATCCATGGGAACACAGACAGGAGTTGGAGCTTCCTCTGGCTCCAGCACTGAGGTCCCTGCCCCCTCCAGCTAAGGGGTCAGGTCTCTTCAAGTGGCCATCCCCAGACATCTTAGAGATCTCCTGTGCAAACAGAGGTAGCCCGCTTCATTGCTGGTAGGAGCGGGTGTCTGAGTCCCACATTGCAACCAGGCTTTTCAGTGCACCAGGAAAATCACCTCTCACCATCTCCTACTCCTCCCTGAACCTGCTGAGGTCCCTGCTCTCCCCAGGCTCTGTCCTGCTCTTTGATTTTGAGCTGGTAATACACAGGTGCTCTGTGCATGCACGTGCAGAAATATCTCTCTGCTGCCTTTTGAGATATGAAAGTAGTTGATGGAGCACTGCTTAATTATCTCGTGTGAATTAGCAGGGACTGGCAGGACGTGGGGGTGTGAGGATAAGGGCAAGGATGGCACCTGCAGAGCACAGTCCTCTGGCTCAGCCTCCTCAGGGGGATACAATTTCATTGGCATAAATACCCTCTCCTGGCTCTCCTCCTTCCAGCTAGACTGTTAGACCTCAGAATGAAACACTCTAGAGCAGCTTTAACTCCATAACAAACTTGGGAAATCTGGTGGTGGGAGAGGCAAGGTGTGGTGGCCATGGGGACGAGCTGTCCAAGGGCTGTTTAAGCCAAGCTGCCATAGAGGTAGGTGGAGTTGGTTTCTAAGTGGCTGTGAGTGATGTGATGGAGATGGGAGAGGAGACAGGAGTACACTCTAGAGGAAGACTGGGGTGGAAATGGGGTGGGAAATAGGGGCTACATGGAGACCTGAAGGGATGTTTGGACAGGTTATGAAGTATTTGCTGGCTTTTTATTTTTGCCAGCTGGCAAAACTCTCCCTTTCCAACACTATTGGTTTATAGCAGCTGCACTGTGACTGGAAGGCTGGACCCAAAGCTGCCATGAAAGTGATGGTGCTTATGCTGCTCTTCTATAATCAGCTGGCTTCCCTGTTGTCTGATTTTAGGGGCAGAGCTGTTGGCTCTGTGGCTGTTACAGCTCTCTGGAGGTTGGCTGAGGGTCCTCTGTGGAGACTGCTGGTGGGTAAATGAAGTGGCTTTTGTAGACCTCTCTGTCTCAGCATGTTGAGATCTGTAGCACCTCTTGCATGACTCTCAGCCCTTGGTGGCAGTTGGCTGTCCCCTGGAAACCTCTCAGGGTCCAAAATTCCCTGAGACTCAGAGCCACCGTGCTGTGGTGATCAACCCACAGTCTGGAAGAGGGTTCATACCTGCTGGGATGAGATTTGCTTGCCAGATCTCAGCAGTGCCCTGAAGAGCCCTTCTCCCTCTGTGGGCAAAACCAGGTGGGGATAGCAACAGAGCTGAGGAACTTCAACATCCCCTGGTTACAGAGGTGGCTGTATGCCATGGGGCTGGTGTATGATCAGCTGAAGCCAAGAAACACTAATGAGCAGTTGATTAGTGTAATCACAGCTTCACCTGTTCATCAGGGGAATAGAGCATTTCCTAATCAGCTACAGGAGGGGCAGTGGAGAGGGGTCCAAGGTCGAGGAATTTGAGAAATAACTCAGCAGGCAGGAAGGGGACATTGGTCTTTGCATTTGTTGAACACAGCAGGAGTTTCTCCACTTCCTTATTTTTGTTTAGGCACCCTGATAACAATGCTGTAAGATTATTCCCTGGATGAGGAACTGAGCTTCTATGAGAGCCAGCAGAGAGCACGGTGGGACTGCAGAGGAGTGGGGGCTTTTTGACAGGTTTATGATGTTTGCTGGGTTGTCGATGGGGTGTGAGTTTTGAGCTCAGTCAGAGATACTCCACAGATGACCAAGAACATGGTGCTACTACTTTAGATTTGTTAGCGACTTGGGAGAATTTAGTCAGAGAGCACTTCTGCTTCTCTGTAACACATTTTTGCCCAAGATGTGGCTATAATCTGAAATGGGAAGTGCTCTGCCTGCTGCAGGAAGGCAGCTGTCCCCAGGGAGCAGCACCACATTTCACATCACCAAGAAGTGCTCAAGAATTGCCTTAAGATTCAAGCCACAGCACGGGCTGTGCAGTCTCCCTGTACCTCAGTTTCCCCACTGGGCTTGAGAGCTCCTAGAAGCTGCCCAGAACTGGCCCTTCAGTTGAAACCAGTGGACCTCCCATCCCTGGTAGCTGCTGCCCTGATGCTCTGCCAAAACTCCGCTGGGAGGGAAGGGCTGAGCCTTCTCCCTTAGGAGCAGCTTCCAATGCTTTCATCCTCAGACAGAGGTACCTGCCCTTTGGTTTTAACTGCCTTTGGATTTCAAGCCCACTTCTCTGCTAGCCTGTTCCTCATCCCACCAGCATGTATCCTGCCAGCCCGACTTTGCCTGACGGAGGAGGATGGGGACAGGGACGGTTGCATAAGCCACATGCTGTCCTCCAGCCCACTCCCGCATCGGCATTCATGCCGCACAGCCCTTATTATTGGGCTTGCAAATGACACTAATTTCCCTTCCCAAACCCTCCCTATAATTTAGCAGCAATGTCCTGTACTCGGATATTATTAGCTGTGTCTTACGTGAACAGTTGCCCTCTTTCTGTTGGCGGGGGGAAATAATGAATTTGATAGGGACAGCAGACCCAGACCAAGTGCCTTCATCTTTATTTTTTAATTGACCTGGCTGATTGGGGTTGTAATGGCATTAAACAGGCTCTGCTTAAGCCAGTCTCATTCCTCCTTAGCTGTCACTGTCAGCTCAGAGGGGATCCCCAGACCACTGCACTACAGGAGCAGAGTGTGTTAGGAAGTGACCGGTGAAAGCAATGGATGTAGTGCTTTCTAACCTCCAGATATCTGTGATCTATTTCAAGACCCATCACTCCTTGAGAGGCTCAAAGCCACATGGATCTTTTGTTATATCCCATTCCTTTAAGGTTTTATTGTGCTGGGCTGAATACAAGGTGACCTTGAACCTAAGACACAACTCACATACACCTGCACGTGTTTTGTCAAGAGCAGAGAGAAAAACGAACTGTGAAAAGATAAGCTCCAAATACACTGACCTGTCCCACCCCACGGCTGTCCATGCTGTGAGCAGCTCAGCACATGCTGTGCTGCCTTCCCTGTCCTTTCCTGCCCACACCTCGTCTTCCAGCCAGTGCACCATTTCCAGACCCATACAGGATGCTATATGGGGAATTTCTGGTGGCTCCACAACCAAGTAATAAGACTTGATCAAACATATGTGAACAGTAAAATGCAGTGTCCCCACTTCCCAGGTGACACTTTGCCCTTGCCCCAAGAGGCAATAAGGTGGCTGTGAGAGGTTTCTACTCCAGCAGAGTGGTCACTAGGATGCTCCTCTAGTCTACATCAGGGAAAATATCTTCCAGCCAGCAGACAGGAAGAGGCAGGATTATCTTCAGTAGGTACAGGATACCCAGGTGAGGGGTCTGTACGCTAGGCTGCTGTGATACTCTTCCATCTACTCCTGACCACACTTGGAGGCAGTTTTGCACTTGATGCCATTACTGGTTTTCTGAAGATCTCCTGCCTTAGCAAGTTCACTGGCCATGGGCAGACTCTGCTGCTGGGTATGGACAAGTAAAAGACTCAAACTCTGGGGACCTAGGGAAGGAGCAGCCTAGGAGCATATTAGGGAAGGAAGGCAGATGGGAGAGGGAGTGAAGCAGTGAGGTGCTGGATGGGATTGCTTGGTTAAGAATTGGAGAAAGCTGCTGGAAACTCAGCTTAGTCTCCCTGGACGTTGGAGAGAGAACATTTTCCTTCCTCCCACATAATCACCAGGAGTCTCATACTGGTGATAGATGAGAAATTGATGTTCCAGCTTTGTTAATTTTCTGCATGTACTTGTACTCAGCAATGCCATGAGTTTGTGAAAAGAATCTGGCTAAGTAAACATATTAGAGATTCAGTTTATAGAGGAAAACTTAGAAGATCATCTTCTGTTGACCCCTCTCTTCCTGATTACCAGCCTTCCCTTGTGCAGATGCTCAGCTCCACAGCAGGGATCACAGATACTGGCTTTTTCTCAGCTCAGTTTCTGCAAGAATGTAATATTCCTGCTGATAATTAAAGATAAAATCCAGGGATTTGCTACAGACCATCTCTGCTGGTGACCCAGGAACTCAATCTGAAGCTTAGCAAAGATTTTGCTAATTTAAAACCAGAAACGGCCATCGGGCTGCGCTCAGTAACAAAGGGAGGGAGGAACCCTCAGCCAGACTGAGTCAGACCAGCTTGTGCTGTCATTTCTTCTGGCTTTGATTCAGTTCTCCTGGGAAGACACCCAGCTGGGCCCCACTCCTTCTCCAAGTCACCTGAGGTTGCTCCACCAGCTGGCTTCAAAGCTTCAGTGTCGGCAGAGATCTCTGAAATATCCTGTGTTCACCTGAGACCACAAAAAATAAAAGGAGAAGGAGGAAGAAAGCAAGGGAAAGAAAAACTCCATGGGCTTTTGGAAATGTGTGATGGACATGCCCCCTGCCAGCTGTGTGTTGGATCAGCCGTACAAATCCTGGGGCCTTTGGGAAGATTCACCCACCAGCTCTTGAAAGGATTCAGTCTGTGAGGAGAGGGCAGATGGGGTGGAGAGGAAAGCACCAAGCACCAGTGTCACCATAGTCCTCACAGGACCTGCCAGTCCCTGGGAGGGGCTACTGGCACTTGGCTGACAGGAGGGGACAGGGCTCAGCTCCCACACAGGGGAAAGGAGGTGGGTCCAGCCATGGGAAGGGGCAGCAGAGCTTTCTCCAGCTAGCTCTGCAAATAAGTCTCTCCTATTCCTCCCCACCCATCACTACATCAGGGAGCTCTGCTGCAGTCTCCATAGCTATTCCTCCCAGGGGTTGATTCACAGCTTGATTAAGATTTCCTTTTCCCAGTACTGGTCTATCCCATGATGGCAACATGTCAGATTCTGCCTGGTCCAAATGAAATGAACCAGTCAAATGAACCCAGGGACCTCAGGAGAGAAACCAGAGCCAGACAGAGGATGATGACATACTCCTTGGACATGAGGGAAACACCAAGGGTGTGTCCTGCAAGGCCTTTCACTTCTTCCTGCCTTCATGCTTGAAAAGCACCCAGTTCAGCAGAATTTCTCAGCAATAATCTTAACTCTGCAGATGTCAAGATGCTGATGAGAACCCAGAATGGTCAGTGCCAAGTGTCAGAGCGTTTCAGTGGCTGTGATAATCTCTTAATGATGATGCCATAGGGGTGTCTTAGCCAGGAGCAGCTGGTTGTGAAGCCAACCCTCTCTGTGGTTCAGCTCTCTCCCATCCATGGCTGGTCCTTTGCAGTGGTAAGGGTTGGGGACATGAGGAGGAGGATGAAGCCCTCATTCCTGTCCTGGTGTGTGAGGAGAGGCTGAAAGGTGGAGAGGGCTTCACGTGGGTCAGCTAGGTCAAGGAGTTGCTCTGGACAAGCTGGAGCAGTGAAGAGCCAGAGATGCCAAAACCCAACATAACCACCTGGAACCCAGTGGAGGATTCTCAGCAGTCCCTGGGATACCTCCCAACTGGGGACCTCCCAGCATGGCCCAGTAACGAGGAGGATTTCACCCTGACACTCTCACCGGTCCACACTGGTGACATACCAGGGACTGTGGGAAGAACAGCTACAGCAGAAGAACCCTTCCCACGGTGGAACCGAGACCCCCATGACAGCATGGACACCTAATCTCCTGTTGGCTCTGAGATGGTCCCATCCTGCTTAGGCGCTGGCCTCCTGGTAAAAGCAGGTGGTAAGCCTATGAGGCTGAAGAGATCATCTGAGCAGGAGCTTTCAGCTCTCCCACTTTGTACTGAGCCTGGTTATTTGAATCCAGCTAAAATGTCGCTCACAGAAAAAAATAAAAGCATCTCCCTGGGATTCAAAGTGATCAAAAACTGGATGCCCCACTGCTCTCCTGGGCAGGTTGCTCCAGTGGTTGATCCACATTAGGGGAAAAAAATCCAATACTCTGGTCATATTTACATTTTTCCAACTTCAATTGTGGCCCTTGTAGCCCCTTTCTCTGCTGGACCATATAGCCCTGGGAAGGTACGTGTATGGGACATGCAGATCACGTCATTTCACTCTGTGGAGGATGACAGTTTGGTTACAGGGAGCCAGACGAGCACCAGGACTGCAGGGGGGAGCAGGCAGGAGACAATGACGCCAGGAGAGGCTGTTGGCAGTTTCCCCACAGTATCAAAGCTATTGATCTCTATAGTGTCTATCTGGAAGGATGTGGTGGTGGTGACAGCTCCTCTTTCCTGGCCAAGATGCTGCTGGGGGGTATATTAGCACTAGTTTCACTGGCTTTTGGTATATTGAGAAACCTCTGAAATAAACAAGTGAGCAAGTGGAGGAGGTGAGCTCACATTGGTGATTATCGCCACTTTGATCAAAGACACTGTAATTGTGTGGTCTTTGAGATAATAAGGTGATGTTTATCACTGCTGAAATCAGCTGGGGCTATCTGTTGTGGAGTAGGACTGGGCAAACCCTGCTACCTCCCTGGTGTCTTACCTGCTGGCCAGCAAAAACAATTTGCACATCGAGCAGGCAGTGCCTGGAGGAGCTGTGCATCCCTGCTCCCGATACCTCCCTCCCGCTGCCGTCGGCTGGCCCCTTCCCCTGGCAGCCGGGTTTTATCTGCCAAGTCCATGCTACCTGTTAACTTGTATTTTCCCACCAGCATGGTGATTACTGATGCCTCCAATCTCCTGGAGGCAGAGATGGATATGTCTTCTCTAAAAGTTTTGGAGAAGGGATATTAGACATGCTGCCATCTGACATGCACAGTGTGGAGTAGGGTCCTGCTAAAGGGCAGGAAATGCTGTAGGTGTTCATTGGAAGTCCCTAGTTTTTATAATTTGATGACAATGTGGCCCTGGCAGGACTTGGTAAACCAGAAGGTAAATCGCCCTGACTCCAACTTTTTCCAGCTGGGACCACAAGAATAGGAAGATCCCCCCAGGCTACAGCTGGCTGGGCACAGCTCTGCCTGCCCAGAGGGGACTGCTCAGAGACAGCTGGAGCAGGAGGTGGATGAAGGCTTCCCTTCCTTCTGCTCATTCCTCCACTCAGCCCAGTGGCAAGGTGCTTCTCCTTTGAGGAAGGCTGCTGAGAATGAATCCCAAGGAGCAGGGGTGTCAAGAGACAGCCAAAAGGAGTAGTGAATGCAGAAAAATGAATCCTGCCCCAGAGAAGTGGATTTATGCACTGAGGAGGAGCACACCAGGGAAGGGTGGTTAGGTGATCTCTCAGGATGCCTTCCCCTCTTGCTTTCTTCAATGTACTGATACAAAGATCCTTCCCCTGTTCTCTTAATGACCAATGCAGTCACGATCAACCATTTTAAAAAAATAAATCAACTTGAATTTTTTCAACAGCTATAAACAGGTTTTAATGTAGCTTCAGCCATTTATACCAGAGAATGGCCTTTTGTGCCTGGAGTGAAAAACAACAAACAAAGAAAGTATCACTGCTTCTCTTTCCTTTGGTTGGAGGAAAACAACTTTCCTCAAGGCAACTGGCACCTTTCTCCTGTCAAAAGACTCACAGCTGTATATGGGTTTTGCAATCTTTCTTCTGATCCTCTGGTCCTAATGTCTAATAATGTCTATTTGCTGAGTGAAAACTAAGGAGAGGCCGACACTATCGAACCATAGGGGTGAGATGTGTGGAAAGGGACTGTTATACTGATTGCCAAATCCTGGCATCCCATAAGCCTGCCAAGATTTCCTGCAGTCTGGCAGCCGATTGTGTCTAGAAATATTGCTAATGAAACAGCTTTGAGAAGTGTGGAAAGATGGGAGCTGCTGCACATTCCCTGGGGGGCTTCTGGGCTTCTGGAGATTACAGAAGCTGTGGGAAGATGGTCATGAAATGTGAGGAGGGGGTTTCTGCTGAAGATTGGCCCATGAGCTTGGAAGTGGATCTCAGCCCTGCTCTGTGGCCCTGGGGAATTGCACACATTTGCAAAACGCTCTTGTGACCTCTCCTGTTGCTGCAAGAAGTTATTAGGAAAGGACAAAAGAAGAGAGCAGGGAATGTGTCTGAGGCACCGTGTAAGTCTATGTACGTGAATCCTGAAGATTGTGTTTCATCCCCACACTGAAAGTTCTCGTCTCCAAAGGCATGGCACAAGTGGGAGAGGCAGCAAGGATGGCCACAAGTAGTGCAGAGTCCATAGTATTATTATTGGAGACGAGAAGATTGTCATCGCAGAGCTGGAGAGGGTAGAAATGGCCACCAGGCAAACAAAACTGGCAGGTGAGATACTATCACAGATCCTATTTCAGAGAAGAAAAATTCCAGCTTGGGGGATGTGTTGGGTCTGTGTCTATGGCAGGGGAAGGGGGCTACAGAGGTGGCTCCTGTGAGAAGCTTCTTGAAGCTCCCCCAGCTCCAAGTTGGACCCACCTCTGGCCAAGGCCAAACCAATTAGCGATGGTGGCTGCACCTCTGTGGTAACAAATTTAAGAAGGGGAACCTGGGAGGAGGAAGAGTTGCCAGGAAGATACCTATGCAAACACTGAGATCAGAGGAAGAAAGGAAGAGCAGGAGGTGTGGAAGTGCACCAGAGCAGACTCCCCTGCAGCCTGTGGTGAGAGAGCAAGCTGTGCCTCTATCGCCTCTGCAATAATGTATTTAAGAAGGGACCTGGGAGGAGGAGTTGCACTTGTGGGGAGGAGTTGCATCAACTGTGTGAACACCAAGGTCAGTGGAGAAATGGAGGAGGAAATGTGGCGGGGAGGTGTGCTGGAGCAGACACCCCCCTGTACCCCGTGGTGAGATGGCAGGGTGGCCCCCCACGCCACCCACGGAGGTCTGCGGTGGAGCAGGCACTGATTTATGGCCTGTGAGGGGCCTCATATGGATATTGAAGGTGGTTGTGCCCAAAGGAGGCCTGTGACCTGTGGGAGAGACCCACGCTGGAGCAGTTTGTGAAGAGCTGCAGCATGGTGGGAAGGATTCATGTTGGAGAAAATTTGTGGAGGACTGTCTCCTGTGAGAGGGACCCCATGCTGAAGGGGAAGAGCACGAGGAGTCCTTCTGCTGAGGGGGAAGGAGCAGCAGAAACAACATGTGATGAACTGACGGCAACCCCCATCCCCTGTGCCACTGCAGGGGAGGAGGTAGAGAAATCAAGAGCAAAGCTGAGCCCAGCAAGAAGGGACAGGTGAGGGGAAGGTGTTTTTTAAGATGTGGTTGTATTTCTCGCTGTCCTACTCTGATTGGTAAATTAAGTGGTGGTGGTGTTCAAATGAGATTTATGTTCTTTTTCTTCCCCAATCAAGTCTGTCTTTTGCCTGTGACCATAATTGGTGAGTCATCCTTCCCTGTTCTTGCCTCGACCCTTGAGCCTTTGTTTTATTTACCACTCCCCATCCCCGAGGTGGGAAGGAGTGAGCGAGCAGCTGCAAGGTGCTCAATTGCCCTCTAGGCTTAAACCATGACAGGGAGAGAAGAGCTCCAAGCATGCCAGCCTTTGTGAGCACAAGCTTCTGTTGGCAGAAGCAGACTTTAACATGTGTCACATTCAACACGTGATCTTTTTTCGTTTCAGATTCCCGTAATACGAAATCGAATGTGTCTTGATTGGGCATAACAAGGAGAAAATGGGAAGTGCATGGCACAAGGCTGATGATAGGAAATTTCTCTCTTGTTCTGTCTCAGGGACTTATTTTCCCAACCTTGCCAGGCACAGAGCTCCTCCAGAGAAGCAGTAGATGGTCTCTGCACCAGTTGGACAAGATGTCCTTGATACTAAGCACACGAATGCCATGTAAACAGTCCCCATGGTATCTCTGAGTTTGTTCCACTTGGGAGGTAGTGGTGGCTCCCTGAATCTGCATCCAGAGTGTTTCAGGCAATGGAGTCCAATTACCTTATATGTCGAGCAATTTGGGATTGATTTCATGCTTCCTGGGCGTACCAAAGCCGTGCTCGGAGAACCTGTCCTTTTGGCATACAGATGCTAAACATCAAACAGGACTTGAAATTTCCAGTGTTTAATTTCCCATTTAGCCAAGGCAATTAAAAGCATCACCATGTAACGTGGCTGATTTTCTCCTGCATTTTTATTTGCCCGTGTCCTTAAAGAGAGTGGGTCAAAAGCAATCACATCCATCCCACAGCAGTGTCCGACTGCAGCACGAACAAGCCCAGCTGCTTGCCCTGTCAAGGGCATCTGAATGTTTCCTCCATAATTATGCAGCCCTGAAAGCCTGGGCTCTAAGAGGATGCCCTAACACACTTGGAGAACCACTGTGCAGGCACGTCTCCATTCTAATGTTGGTGTAGCCAGCAAGGCAGACAAGGAAGGAGGGTGAAAATGAATTTTGAGGACAGGGCCACTGATTGGGGTGGGAGGGTCCTGGGAAGATGAAGCCAGACTCTTATTGGAGGTGCCAAGTGACAGGAAGAGAGCAATGGATACAAGTTGTGACCAGTGAAATTCCAATTAGACGTTAGGAAAGAAAGTCACCCTCAGGATGGTCAGACACTGGCACAGGGGTCCAGAGATGTGGGGAATCTCAGTCCTTAGAGATATGCAAGACTTGCCAGGACAAAGCCCTAGGCGACCTGATCTAAGCAGGTTCTGCTTCTAGGGGTGTTGGATCAGAGACTTCCAGAGACACTCCTTCCAACATAAATTATTCTGTGGTCCAGTGAACAAGTCGTGTCTGGGCAATGACACCAGCAAGACTGAGGGATACAGTCCTGATGTCAATGGTCAAGGTTGTCCACAACTGGAGGACATCTAGGAACATTTGCCCCAGTGTCCTGCTGGTGGATACATCCCACTAGAGAGAGGCTCAGAGTTTTCCTGTGCCTCCCTGGAGCTCCCAAATAGCACCAAACTTGAGAGGACTTCAGAGCTGTCACTGAATCTGCTTGGCTGAGGCTATGGGATGCTTGTAGCCTCCCTAGCCAGTACCAGAGATGCGAAGAGTACTGGCTGGTCTTTGAGTTTTGCTGCTTGGGCCGTAGGCAACACTGCTCTCCTGTCTGGAGAAGGAGCAGGTTGCAGAAGGCACCAGGCAGGGTTACAGGGACAAATGCCTGAAAATGGCGGTACTCTGCGTCAGGCCAGACACAGGAGGAGTGTCTCAAGTCATCAGTTTCTCTAAAAAATGGAGAACAGCACAGATGACCGCAAAACAGGTGAGAGGTATCTGAACAGGATGGCAAAAGTCCTCCTGAAAGCAGGATAGAAATGACCCAGCTCTACACCACTGTGTGAAGTTTGTTCCTGGTGCAGGTCATCCCCCCAGCTGGCCATTCCTCAGTCTCTGACTGTTCCTTGAGGCACATCTAGATACTTACTGTTAGTGCTGGCTCTTGGGGAACTTTGAAGTGTGTTTCCTTCCATTCAATTATCTCTGGAAGCTGTAAAGTCTGGCAGCTAAGGTGGCTGTGTCATTCCATTTGTTCTCTGGCAGCCAATAGGTTTTTAACCAAGTAATTGAAGGTTGGTTTCGCTTGTACCCGAGAATCAACCAGTGAGGCAGAGATAAGGTAATAGCAACACAGCAGGTACTCCGCTATTATTTCTGGCTATGAATTAATCACGGACACTATGGCTCTGCGAATAAGTGCATTGATCATTTGCTATAACAATAGGAATTTCAACCTGTTATGCTCTTTTCCTCGCTATAGATACTTTGGAGACTGCAGACTTAACAAGTGCAAGTCCAGGCTCTTCCCAGAACACTAATAGCATCCATTAAAAAAAAAAAAAAAATCCAGCCCTTTATTTTGTGCCTGTTGAAAAGCCTGTTGCTGTTAACTGCCCATGTCTAGGGTCCGCTAAGGGAAACTGAACTCTCCAATTCACAGGAGGATCCAAGCTGTTCCCTCAGAGAGCCTGGGAAAGATTAAAAGCAGCTGAAAGCAAATCACGCTGGATTGATGAATGGCGTTTGGATGCTGTCATATTGTGGCTGCTGGCACTGTCTTCCTTGAGGGCTGGAGCATGAATCTCATGTAAACCAGTGCTTCGGGTAAAGCCTTGGGGAGTCATGTTCATGTGGTGAGCTGAGAATCCCACCTTGCCTTTCTACTTTGTTTTTTACAGCTCCACGGTGATGGGGGATGGAGCCCCAAACTGGGAAATGAGGTCAGATGGCTCTGAAAGGCTTGGAGGGAAAACACATGGAAGCAAAGTTGATTATTATCTTTTGAAGCCAGGTATGTGGTTTTTGAACCCTTGAATTCACTCTGTGGTGTGAGGAAAGGGAGGAAACTCAAGACTGGTTGTTCCTTTACCCAGAGCAGGACAAGCATGTATACTGGGGGCTTTACACCATATATCCTGTTGCTTCCCACAGGGATGGTCACCATGGCATGAGCGCTGTGGCGACGGGATGACACGACTGCATATGAATCCAGGCTTTATCACTCCTGCTTTCCAGAAAAGCAGCACTGGTGGTGCCGAGCGAACAGCCCGACGTGCATCCCAGCAGGCACGACTCTGACCTGTGCTCAGGACCCCGTGCCGTCCTCGCTGCACGCTTGGGATAGGTGGCACAGCTGTAACTGTGAGTGGGAACAGGGACAGTCTGGCTGGACCAGGATTGTCTTCAGATGGCTGCTGTCGCCTGTTTACAACGTTACGTGGCTTCCAAGGAAACAGGAGTGATTAAAGACAATCGTGACGGAGCCACATTTAACAGCGTGTTTCCCTCACCCCTAAGTAGGTACTTGAGGAAAAAGTCCATGATGTCAAGTGATGTTTTGGGCAAGTTTTTTCCCTCTTGGAGGAAGGATGATCTACTCAAGGGTAGAAGCAGATTCAGAAATTCAAAGCTAATTTTGTGCAGACTCTCTAGCCCTTACTGAAATAATTAAATTCCAATTTTTAAGGCTCTGGGCTTTATTACGCACTTGTTAAAACAGGACTACCAATCTTTGGTCTGTGTATTTACACTGCAAACTCTTCCATGTCAAGACTATCTCCTAGTTTGTCCAGCTGGGAATTGGTGGTCTAATTTTCAGACGGAAACTCAGCACATGCTGTTTTGTAACAAACAGTAAAGAAAATTCTCATATGTCCCTAATGACTGAAATAGGCAGGATTATTCACTCCAGTTTCCCACACAAACAAATACAGGAAACAGCTGTCACAACCAACATACCTTTCAAGAGTTGAAAAATATTTCCAAGCATGGGCTGGATTTGAAAGCTCAATGTTGACTTTCATTGCAATTCCAAACTACGGCATGGGTCAAGTAGTATGTTTCCTTTAGATACTCTGATATGGTTTATTTTCTTTTTAGCTAGTTAACCTCTGTTTGAATTTATATTTTACAAATTAAATTAACTAAATTAAATATATTAATCATTAAAAAAAAAAGCTGATGTATGAAACTGGATTTTTTTATTTTTACAGACATTTTAAAAAGAAGAAAAAAAGAACGTGAAATGAATCAAAGTGCTTTTTCTTTTTTTCTTCCCAAGCAGAATATCCTTCAGCAGGCTTTGGCAAACATTTGGCAGGGTGACCCACTTTTGGCCCACTTTTCTCACCTGCAGACAGACCCTCATTGCAACAATTCACGGGGTTGAGTAGAATGAAGATGGGTCCAGTCATGACAGGATGTTTTGCCAATTGACGGAGTTAACACAAAGGACACAGACACCAAGCTAAAGAAATAGGCTTATTTTACTTTAGTTTAAAGCAGCAGAAAGAATAAGCAAGGTAATGCACCTAGTCATTACTACATAAAGCTAGCTGTAGTGATTAAGAAAGATCCATCACCAATTGCCCTCATACTTTACCATCACCCAGACCCGTGCACCAGCTGGGGAGCCCCGTCACAGCGGAGGGTCACAGAGCCTGTCCCAGCAGCTGGGAAGTCCCACGCAGGGCGTCCACTCGTAGGTGAGGTCTGCATCTGTGCTGTGAGAGAGTCCGGCTTTTACACAGTTTAACAAACAAGTCTATACAAAATGCACCGGAGATATCTGATAGATTGATATGCCTCACTCAGGTGTGTCTGGATCTGGCCAGGATCTGGGCACGTCTGAGGAGTTTCTGTTTTTCTTTACATTTGGGATTTATAGTTACTTCCTGTTGTTTACTTATAGTTCCCAGGGATTGTTCCCAGGGTTGCATTTCACGCTGATAAGATGCTGGGTTGCTTCATGCTGCTGATAAGATGCTGGTGGCTGGTCAGGGAATTCACTCAGAAGTCAACTTTGGTTTGAGGCCTATTGTTTGGGCCTTTTTTTGTTTCACAGGATTTACCTACTTGCTAGTAAACACCCAATACTGATATGAAAGTACTTCCTAGACTTAACCAGAACCTTAACTCAGCACTGAATAAGCTGCCTTATTTGCCAGACAGCACAACCCAGGAAATTCCTTCACATTCAAGTGGTAAATATTTAAATACTGGTTTCACCAGCAAATACCTCCTGAACCAAAAAGAGCTTGCTTGGTTTATTTGTTAAAAGTTTTCCTTTATTGAACACAGCTGTACAGAGAAAAAGGAGAAAACATGACAGTAATAAAGAGGTGGCTGCCCAGACATCACTGGAGGATCCAGACTTAGAAACTCTCTTATCATCAAACAAGAGGGAGTCAGGTGAGAAACACAGAAATTAGCGCTGGGAATTTCTTTTGCTTGAGCTTAGTGTCCATTCTCCCAGAGATGCCCATAGATGCTGGGGTTAGAAACGGGACAAATTAAAAAATAAGAATTTTCCTGGCCAACCCAAGATAAGCTGTATTTCCTGGCATACTGGTCGTACATACTCTCCTCACCCTTTGTAATCCAGCTCTGGAGGACGGATCCCGCACGTGTCTCTTGGGCCTCTGGTGCAGAACACCACCTTTGTGGGCTGGCTGCGAAACATCAACTGATAGAGTGGATATGCCACTTTGATCACAGGAGGGACTGACTCTGTCAGCATACCCTGCCCTAAATATCCAGGAGAGTGGGAGAGAAGCCTCAACAATCTTGAATAGAAGAAATGGCAATTAGTAAGTATATTGTGCTCCTCACACACACACACGCAAAAGGGTAACAATGAGAGGATCAGGGGATTTGAAACAAGCAAAAGGATGTACTACTTCACACATTGTGTTACTAAATTATGAATGTTATTGCTCCAGGCAAAAGTTTAATAGATGCAAAAGCAGCCTGAGAATTCCATGGGAGAAGCATCCTTCAGGGCCAGTTAATAGCTGTGTGTCAACCTCCACTTCTGGAGTCCATCAGCCACAAATTGCTGGGAATGAGGAAGAAATTCCAGGGAAGAATCACTCCAGACTTTTTTTTTTTTCCCCTTAACCCACTGCTAGAGTCCCCTGTCAATGCCAGACACAGATGCATGATGAGATGGACTTCTGGTATAACTTTTTAGTTTTATGCTCTTAATTGGCAATGCCTCAATTTCTATCCGTGGCAGAGTCCTTCCTTCCCCTTCGCTGGAATTTGTCACCAGGATGTGGCTGGTCTGTTGCCAGCAGGAACACCAAACAGGCTGAGACCATCAGGCCTTTGGAAACCCAGGCTCTCATGATACAGTTTTGACCTAGAAACAACGAACACTGATCTGAGCTCTTCCTGGTGACTGAACCAGGTTTTGCCCAAAGCCTGTTCTCAAAACATTTTTCTGCTCTGACAAGAGCAAGGAACTTGGATTTTCTTGCTATTAAGAAGACAAGCGCTGGACCACTCTAGACATACATCCACGTACCACAGGCTCCTGAAACCAACCCAGCCCCTCTCTGGCTTAAGCCTGTTATCCAACTCCCAGCCGAAGGCACCCAGAGATACCGAGTGCTGTTCTCCTTGAGTTTGCTCTTCCCGTTTATCTCCCGCTTTGCTAAAGATATGCTCCCTACGTCTTATTTGCATTTGTCTGGCTTCATCTCTCAGCCATTGGCTCTTGTTCCAGCTTTCTCCGATAGATTAAAAAGCTCTTTAGAAACTGGTGTTTTCTTCCGCTGACGGCACTTATGCACTGTAATCAAATCACCTCTTGACCTCCTTTCTGATAAGCTAAATACACTCTTTCAAAGTCTCGTTGAAACTTTTTCTCTTGCTCTCAGATTATTTGCAAGCTCTCTCCTGCAGCAGTCAGCCTGTATGCTGCACTCCCAGCCTGCTCCTGGGATGGGGAGAGGGGAATATGCGTGTTTTAAAGAAATGGGAAAAGTTGTGTCATAGCTGAGGCTGTGGCGTAGGGTCTGGCTTCACTGCGAGGGCATCTACCTGGTCCACAGTCTACCTGGTACCCATGGTGTACTCTCCCTTCATCTCCACTTGCCAAAGCTCACCCTTAGGAAAATCAATCACGCTTTGCGCTCCTATTTAGGGCACAAATGGTCTCAGCACACGGCAGCCCTGATTCCCAGGCAGGAATGCTTCTCCTCAGACAATGCACCAAGACCAGTGTACACCCACCAAACAGAAGTGACCCGCTGAAGTGTCTCTTGTGGACTTTGGACAGAGCTGCTCCTCTCTTTGGCTGTCCCCTTCAAGAGCACATCATCTTCCTCTCTTCTCCTCCACACTTCACTCGTCCATCCCCATTATGGACCTGCAGCCCTTCCTCCTGGGACACAACAGCAGCATCCTCACCTTGCATACATCCTTTGCAGATGTGTCTCCCCTCCCTTAGAGCCCTTCATTTGCTGCGGAATGACCAAGCATCTTTTCTGCAGTATTATAAGAACTGCCAGGATGTGGAAGGTCCTCCTTTCCACAGCCAGATGTTGTCAGCCTTTAGTTTCTAGCTCTGTTGTTATTAGAGATCCTTCACTGCTCCCACAGCATCTGTACTTTTTCGGTGATTGTGTGAGCAGCCCCAGATTTGAAGGTGTCCCTCAGTGTGTCAGGCTTGGAATGACTCCACTGTCGTCTTCCCACCGCTCGGAGGCATTCAAAAGGTATTTAATTAAACCCACATCAGAGAGCTGTTAGCAAGCTTTCTCCAATTAGCAAGGTGGAGAGGACTACATGTCATGGGGGGAAATGAACAGACATTAAATGGTTTTGTTGCCTATGCCTTCCTCAATGTCAGATTAATTAGCACTTTTCTTCCAATTTAAGGCAAAGCTCTGGGCACAGACAGGACACAGCATCGCAGTGCAATCCCATCCTATTTTCCGGTTTCCTCTATCTCTCTCTCTTTAAATATGATATAAAATTTCCTTAGACACCTGAATCATATAGGGTCTGTCTGCCAGGACAAAGAAATAAGGAAAATTAGTGGCACTCAGATTGGTCCTAGATGTAGGACTCTTTTAGGATTTCCATTCTCCTCCTCCTTACCTGTTCTGTGCATGTGCCTGTGTGTCAACTTCTGTTGTTTTAACACATGCCCCAAACCACAACTGGCTCATATCACTTCAAACAGACTTGTAGCTGCTCAGGCTGTCTCTCTATGGAGCAAGTTGAATTAGTCAAATGGTGATCCACCCTGTCTGAGGATCTGCCTCCATGGATGTCAACTTGAACTTGCAGGAAGCCACAGGGATCAGATGCAAGAAGATGTCTCTTTGAAAGTTTTCACAGGAGACTTGCCCAAGGGCCTCCTGGCTCTCAGGATGTGCATGTGATACTCACTTGAGCCCTTCATGCACACTGTCACAGCTCGGTGCCGTGTCCCAGCTGGGGCTGGCACAACCCTTCTGTCGCTGTGGGACCTTCTTACTGGTTACAGTTGGTCAGTTCTGCAGGGGTCACAGCTGTGGCACTGGACATGGGCTTCTTTCATCTGAACATCTCCAGATAGTTAATGCCCCACTGACTATTCACCTGTGTGTCTGTGGGAAACAAAGAAAGACTTGCAGGTTTCAGGCTTGGCTACTTCTACTGCTAAGGCTAGAAACGTCGTGTCTTTTCAGCAGGCTCAGCTTGTGTGGCATGTTTCGTCATGGGTCATTGGCACACTGCCCTTTTAGATCTTTTGAAATCCATGCTACCTTTGGACCGTGGTGATACATGAAGACAGGCTTGAAAGGTGCAAGAGCTCTTCCAGACTCCCTATGTGGACAGAATGGCAAAGAGCAAACAAGCCAACAAGCTGGAGTGTGATCTGGGCAGCGTTACGTGACATTGCATGATGTGACATCACACCCCACAGCCTTGCATCCCACTTAGGATACAGCTAGTGATCCCCATGCACAATGCCAGGATGACTGGAGGTCAGCAGGTGGACCTGTGGCTCAGGGGCTGGAGAGAACCATGTGCCAGGATGGGTTAAATAACCAAAGTCCTGCTCCTTGGGTCACGCTACATGAGTACACAGCACTGCCAAAGACTATGCTTCCTCTGGAAGGAGAGGGAACCTGACTCTCACTGCAGAGGATATAGAAACAAATCTAACAGCTCTTTTCTTTGACTCCCCAAATCAAAGTCAAACCTAGGCTGCATTTCCGTCCTTGGAAATCCTTACAGGGATGTCCTAAGGCTGCTGACAATCAGCTCCATTTTTCCTCCCACATTTAAATGCAGTTACAATTCCAACAACGCAGCAAATCCTCTTCTATCAAAGCAGGGCACCGGGTTTTGTTTATTATTTGCAAATTGCAGAGCAGCACACACAAAAGAGCCCTACCTCAACGTGTGAGCCTGCGATGGGGACATGCTGCTATGACAACAACATGAGGCTGAATCATCCAGCCAGACAAGACACATATAATTGTGTGATCACCTATTCTCACTTGTTCAAAGGAAATTTTATTAGCACTCCTGAAAATACATTAGAGAACAAAGCATAAAGCATCCACACATCAATCAGGGCTCAGCTAAACAATGCAAGCACCGCCTGAGCCCGGTGTCTTACTGTTTGGCCATTCAGCATTTCAAAAGCTTCAGGATAGCATTTACAGAAACTTGTGTCTACATGTGAAAGATCAAGAAAAACTCAATTTCTACCAAAATGAAACATTTATGGCTTTTGGGTCTTGCTGAGAACACCAGAGTTTTGACTGTAGGATGTTTAAGGTCAGTGGAGGAACAGTCTGGATCCAGGATGATGGTTACAGAATGGACAAGACTGATGGCAAACACGCCTTTTTTAATATTTGGAAAAAACCCAGCACAGTAATTAAGAACAGCAGGTGGGAGAGAAGAGCTGGTCTATTGTGTTACAGACAAACAGGAATACGCAGGGTCATAATTCACTCAGCCATACATATAAACCCATATGTGTGTATGCTGTGAGGCCACATTAGCCACAGCATCCATTTCCAGCTGGTGAGAGAGCACTTCCACTTGTTTTCTTGCTCCCTCGTTTCTCCTAACATAAGGGAGCCAAAATAATGACTCTCTAATCATAGGACTGCTTCATATGTCCTTTTTTAGCCATATAACTCCTGGGCAGCACAAAAATGGCTTAATGTCAATTCCAGAATATCCCCAAACGTGAGTGTCTTGCACTCTTTTTTATGCTCTGTCTTTTCTGAATCTATTGGTGGTATTGCTTCCTGAAGTCTTTCATACCTTAATCTGTTCACCCAGAAGACGCCAGCAGGTATAAAGGACTGATCAAGTGGAAAGAAGCCCATTGTATTTATTAATCACACTCTTTTTGAAAAGGTGGTAAAAACATTCCAAAGGAATTTTTTTTTTCAAGATTTCAACACTCAGTGACAAAAAAAAAGCAATTTCAATAGGGTATTCACAGCATTTGAAGATTTTCTACCAGAAGCATCAATGGCATTTTTATACAACTTGGGGAGTTTTCCGCTAGTGCTCCTTTCTGACACTGCCCAAATAAATATCATTCGAGTTCACCCAGAAGCTGACAGGTGGCTTTATTGGCAGCAGCAGTAAGAGCTGAGATGTTTTCCTCTGTAGATATTGCATATGCATGAGTGTCTCACTGAGAACATTTCCATCTGCTCCGTGGTGATCGGAAGATGCGGGTATTCCACGAGAGCCATGCTGAGATCACTCAATCAACCACTAATAAAACCAGCTCCAGAGTAATCTGAAAACAAGAGGTTCAGAGGCATAGACATGAAACACTGCTGAACAAGCCTGTGCCATAAGCCAGGGCTATTGCCTTCAGTGGCAGAGCAAATCATGAAAACAGTAGCTCTCCCCACTTTCCTCTGTACATGGCACCAAGGTTTAGCCAGGTGCGGGGAGGGACTCTTTGAAAGTCAGCTTCAAAAGTCAGTGAGGAAGAAAAAAAAAAATCCCAAGAGTAAGGATAGTGAAGCACGACAACAGATTTGCAGACAAAAGCAAGACCCCTCCGTTGCTGGAGATAAGCAGACGGTGAGGTGCACTGAAATCTGGCTGAATGGCTATGCCTAGAGGGTGATGATCAGCAGCATGAAGTCTTGTTGGAGGCCAGTAGCTAGCAGTGTACCCCACAGGTCAATATTGGGCCCAATCTTATTCAACGTCTTTGTTAATCATCTAGATGATGGGGCAGAGTATACCTTCAGCAGCTTTGCTAATGAGACAAAACTGGGAGCAGTGGCTGATACACCAGAGGGTCATGCTGCCATCCAGAGGGACCTTGATACGCTGGAGCAATGAGCCAACAGAATCCTCATGAAGTTCAACAAGAAGTGCAAAGTCTTGCACCTGAGGAGGAACTACCCCAGGCACCACCAGTAGATTGTGGTGACTGAGCACGGGAAGAGGTTGCACAGAGAGGCTGTAGAGTCCCCACCCTTGGAGATATTCAAAAGCTGACTGGACATGGTCCTGGGCAACCAGCTCCAGGTGTCCCTGCTTGAGCCACCTAAACAAGATGACCTCCAGAGGTCCCTGCCAACCTCAACCATTCTGTGACTCTGTGATTCTGCAGAGGTTTTAAAGGGCAGGTTGAACAAATATATTTTCAGACTCTTTTGGGAGGATAGACTAATCTTGTGAAGGTTCCTCAGCCCTACCTGGGCTGGGGCTAATAAGACTACTTTCACACCAGGTCTACACCAGCTGGCAGTGTCTCAGACTGCCACTGGACCAGATCTGGCAGCTGCATTTGCTGAATGACACTGTGTTCTTAACAGGAATCTTCAAGACCAGATGGTGCTATAAGATTTCTGCCCGAGAATGGGGGAAATCTTGATTGCTCTGTTAATGTTTAAACCAACAGTGATCTGGGGAAAAAAAAAAAAAAAAAAAAAAAATCTACCCTCTTTCTGATTTTGGATCCCCTCTGCAACTTCACCTCCAGTCAGAAGATTGTAATTTTGCTGCACGGCTGCAGAAGAGCAGGGGGACCTGCGGGCATGGCTGTCACCTCTTTGCATGTTCTTAGCGCTATGGGTTCTAGTTAGAGAGATAAATTCTAAATCAGGAATCTCAAAAAAAGGACATCGAAAAGCAATCCTATGACCTTGTACTGCTTAGAAATCTGGGGGTGCCTTTTGATGGTGTCTCTGTGCCACAGGTGAGGAAACCTTGGGCATTGGCCTTTAAACTCAGTTTCCTCCCATGACTTGGCAGATGGATTTCATGATTTGGAAAGGGCTGACTGAGCTGTAAAGAATGGATCTACCTCAGATCTCTTCCTTGAACCTTTGCCCCGGCAAATAAAGCTGGTGAGGGCGCAGGTGATGGACACAGCGTGAAGTGTAGGGGTGGCTGTCATTCTGATACATCATGTTATCAGTCATCTCCTCCCCCACATCAGCCCAACTTCAGAAAGATGGGATCCTTTCTACCTGTCTCAGTGACCAGAGCCACGGGAACACACATACATACGGCAGAGAACAAAAATAACCTAACCTGGCAGAAAGCAGACATGCTGTCACACCTCCAAGGGGAAAACTGATACAGCTTCTTGCTTCTGTTTCAGAATCAATTTCAAGCTGGTTCCGTGAAAGAAATGGCATAAAGGGCATTAGGTCTGGCAACAGAGGCTGCCGTTCCCGGGATGATGGATGGGAGATGAGTACAATTACCTGGACGCTGAGAGCTGGTACACAGCCTTTTCTGTTCTGCAGGCTCTGGCTGTCCTTCCCCATCAGAAGGAAGATCAAAACAAACTCTGCAGAGCCTCTTACGGGGCTGGACTTGTCTCTGCTCCAGTTATCTTGGAGAACAGAACAAGGCTCAGAAAGGACCGTCTGTAATGTTGAATCAAAGATGATCTGCTGCACAGCAATGCAAGGGAACCTCTCATGCATCCTCAACGCAGTACCATGGCTTCTCTCCTGCCCTCTGGTCCCTGTCCCCTGAGCTGCTGGTGCGCGGTCCCATACAGGGTCCTGGGGAAGGACCCCGCTGGCAGCACTCTGCAGCAGCAGCCTAACCTCCCTAGACAAGAGCTGACAGCTCCCAAACGGTGCCACAAACCCTCCATCAAGTTATCTACCAAAAGGTCCTTGTGAGTAAAATCACGGGGCTGTGTTTACACTAGTTGTAAGAGGTGATGCCAAAGTCATGCCCATCAGTCAAGTGTTGACTCTGATTCCTTCTTCCTGATGCACTGGAGCTGTCCTGCTGCTCATCCCCAAGGCTTGGTTACACCAGCACTCCCCAAAGGGATTTCCAGCACGAGCAGTCTGTTGATAGCAATCCCACTGCTCTGTATACCTGCCATCTCACCTCACCCAAACTCACCGTCCCCTTCCCTTCTGCACCCGATGGGAGGAGCAAAGCAGAAAATGCGAGACCAATTCCTACCCACACCCTTTTGCAGGTGACACCTTCTTTCCTTTAGAGGCTCACCCAGATCTGGCATGGACACTGGGGCCATCATGAGCTTGTGGGGAAAGAGATGTTGAGGTCCTGGCACCATCCACACACCCAGTGCTCAGTGGGCCACCCGCGGGGTTGCAGAATGGGGACACCTGCTTGGGGGTTGTGTGATGCTCACAGAGCTGGCCATGCAGCAGAGAGAACGAGGTGGCCTCAAAGAGGCCAACATGATAAAGCAGCTGTACACTTTTAGTCCCTGGATTTCACTTCTGTGGAAGAAGGAGACATGAAGGGGCATGGCAGGCAAGGGGCGATGGTTGCTGCATTTCCCCTGATTGGCAATTGGCTTCTTAGCTCTACTTTTGTTTGGAGGTCAAATGCAATAGGAAATGCCAGAAAGTGGCAATTCAGAAGCTGCCACCAACTGCTGGCTGTGGTTTTTCTCAGGCTGACAAAAGCACAGGGATCTATAGCCAGCTTTAGGAGAGATGGGGACCATGGCGTCTCATGTTATTTGGTGAAACTAATGAAGTCTAGTCTTTTTTTTTTTTTTCCTTGAAAATTGAAATGCTTTGGGAAAACTGTATCCTCTGTCTTGTGGCTGCAGGCAGCTCTCCTGAATAAGCTATTGTCAGGCCTCAGACATGTGAGTCAGAGCATCTTTAATCTCTGGGCAGGAGTGTTCTCCGTGTCTTTCATGCTTTGGAATAAATCTTCAGAGACGTTCCCAAATTAAGCATGATTCCTTTCTAATCTCCTTGCACTTTTTCCTTTCCCCATTTTATCAGCCAGGCTCAACCACATTCAGCATGGCCTACTTCGAAGCAAACTGATTAATGCAATCGCTTCAGGTTTTAGGAGGGATCAGCATTTACAGCAGGCGAAAGGGCTCCTACTGTTGCTGGCAGCCCCAGCTCCACAGCGGCTTGGGATGCTTATAGAGATCTGCCTCTGAGCAGAGCTGAGAGCAGAGGGTGGCAGCAGGGATCACGCACTCACACGGGAATCTTCCAAACTCCTGAGGGAGCCTGCCCCGTGTCCAGGAGAGTCTCTGAGCCCTCGGAGGATCAGAAGCAGCATCACGTTGCATAACGTGGCCAGTGCCTCCTGGGCTTGGGGGAAAAGGGAGAGGAGCTGTTGGTCTGCAGAAGGCACGTGTTGTGCTGCTCAGCGGCACCCTTTCTCTTCCTGCCCCCCAGCAGCAGCCAGGTACCACAACCTCCTCCTGTTCCTTCAGCCAGAGGCAGCTGAGCAGAGGATTGCAGCTCATGCAGCTCAGCTGCAGCTGGCACACATCTGGCTTAGGAGAGAGGTTTTGGGTTTGTATCACTGACACGTGGATTTCAGGCCTAGCTGTAGGATGTGAAAAGCCTGGGTTGGGGAGCAGTTGTCTGAATGTCATGCTGCTACAGGACGGGGTAGAGGGGGATGTTGAAAGGAGGGTGGTGAAATGTTGTGGGAAAAAGCACCAGCTCTGGATCCATATGTGTGTATTGATGTTGCTTGCTGGAGACACAGCTGCTTGTCTTCGCTTTTGTAAATCAATTTTTCTGATAAAAGATGCCATCTCTCACTGCCAATCTTGCCTGCATTCAGCTCATGCAAGCCATCTTCTGCTTGTCTGATGGAGGGGCTCCTCACTTGCAGTGTCCTTGGATAGCCCCTAAGAGCTTACAGCTTAAATAGACAAAAGCTGCGCAGTGATTAGCTGCGTTTTACAGACGATAAACTAGAGATGGAAGAATTATACAGAAGGGAATCTCCTTTTGTATCTGCAGTTTTGAAGCAGCAGTATCCTGAATCCAGTGTTATATGTGCCTGGGGCTGTGAGATACAAAAGTGTAAGTGCCCTTTGATTTGTCACCAGGCTTCCCAGGAACAGAATGGGCCAGGCTGTAGTTTTTGAAGGTGAAATGAAATAATAACTAAAATGCCGATCTAAATGTCAGTACATTTTGGATGGGCAATGAAATGGGACATTGCCTATGGAAAGCTGAAGCTCATGGAGCACAGTGGTTGTTGATGGTGGAGGGGAAAGGACGGGCACAACTAAACAAAACAAACAAAAAAAAAAAGCCTTGACAGATGTGGGCCTCCTGAAGCTGCTTGTTTCCTGCCTCACCTGCAGAGTCTCTGCCTTCACATCCTTGAGCAGGGTGGCGAGGAGCCCTACCAGCTCCTGCCTTTGCAGTCTGGCCCATGTGTCTACAGTCTTGTTTCTTCTTGATTGACAAGAGTGGAGGACCCTCGTGCTTTAGTGAGTGTATAATGGCTGCCTTGATGTAATTTATTGAAGCTTTGGAATAGCTGTGCTTTCTAATTACTTCTTCCCTCCTGCCTGAAGAGCACCTTTTGCTTTCAGATTAACTTCTTGCTGTCTCTTTGAACTTGTGCCTCTGTACTCAAAGCACCCTGGGTTTTGTGAGATCAAGGCAGGCTTGGTTAAGGTAAAAGGCAAGTAGCGATCAAGATTTCTTCTCCTTTTCTGCACACAAACGTGCCAGGTTTGCTTATGAGACTGTGTAGCACAATCAGGTGTCTTAGAGTCCTTGTGCCTTCAAGAGAGATTCTCCAAGAAGAACAAGTTCGTAGGCTGCCTTTGAAGAGGAAAAGCCTTCTTCTTGATGTTCAGAGGAACACTGGTAGTGTCCAGCATGTGCATTCATTCTTTGCTCTGGAAAGAAGGGAGGTTTTCAGTCTGTGTGATAGGTGCTTCCTAAGTGAGTGCAGTTTTACAACTCAAGCTGAAAGTGCTGATTTACTCCAGACAGTCAATTTCTGGACAGAAATGGCAAAAGTCCAGATCCAGACTGAAATTCTCCACTATATAGTGGGACAGCGGTTTGGCCAAGTTTAAATTACTAACAGTTGTATTGTTTTTATTGAATATAGATTCAGCAGAGCTTTTAAAATGCTAATTCACTGTAGTTTAGTTGTAGCATGGAGGAAAGCCCTGAGGGTTTCCTGAATGCAGATAGGAAATTTAGGCATGAAGTATAATTTGAAATTTGCAGCATCCTTATTGTCCAGAGGAATGGGGCAGGAGTTGTCCTTGGGCTTTGTGCAACACTGAGCACACCAGGCAAGCTGACAAACCAGCATCTTTTCTTCTAAGGTTTGTATCCTGCCCATCTATTCCAGGCAGTGCATTAAGCTGCTGGTGGTCTCCTCGGTGATGGTGGCTTCCTTATGGAAAACTAGAAATTAAGTCAGGAGGGAGGTCCAGGGGTCACCTCCACACAAAGCATAAACCCAGCTGAAGGCTGTATTAGTTGCTCTTAAAAACTGCAAAGGTGGAACACCATCTCTGTCCAGACAGGATTATTTTTCCTCTTGGCAATGTTTTCCTTAACTTCTAACCTGTATCCTCTTGGGTTACAACTGAAGTCTGCAACTTCCTTTCCTACCTGTTGTGATCATAGAGAAGACTCCCTTCTTCACAAGTACTTTTTGCAAATTTGCAGTTTCCTCTCATATTTCCCTTTTCTGAGACAAAAACAATAGCAATCTGTTTCAGTCTCCTTCTACACTTCCTGTTTTGAAGGGCTCCGATAATGTTGGTCACTCTTCTTGCCTCCTGGCACACCGAGATTGGGCACCCAAAACTAGGCCCAGCATTTCAGCTGTGTAGAGAGGAAGATGCCATGGCACATCTGACGGCTTATGCCTGACGGTACACCGCAGGATGTAGCAGAGCTCTTTAGCAGCTGCACGTGGGGTGGCTCCAGCAGCTTGGGACTAAAGAAGCCCTGAGCACAACCTCCTTCCATTCTAGAAATCAGCTCTTTATTGCTTCTTGCACCCAAGCATTGCTTGGAGCAAAATGCAAAACCCTGCTATAAAGCAGGACAACTTACTTGGGAAACAGGCAGGCTGAATTGGCACAGCCTGCTTCCCACAGAGTTATTCCTGGAGGCCGAGCTCTGCTTGGACTCCATGGTGCTCAGCAAATGAGATGTTTCATGCTCTGGTGTGACTGTTGACGAGAGGCATTTTGCATTCGCGGAGTTTCTCTCTCTCCCCAGCTGCCTGCTCACTCCAGACTTGTTAGAACTGCACGACTGGTCCCCCTGTGAAAAATTTGGTGCAAGCAGCCAAAGGATTTAAAAGTTATCAGGAAGAAAAAAAAAAAAAAAAAAAAAAAAAAAAAGAACAGCGGCATAATTCTGCTTCCCTCAGAAATAGAGCTTAAAAAAGATGAAAGGTATTTGCCTTGACTCTCTGCAGGCTCTACCTTGACAGCCAGCTGGAGAGACTTTGGGAAAGCAATTCCAGGAGCCTGGAGCATTTAGCGTCAGTAAAACCTGCCACTGGGACAGCTGAGCCCACTCACTGCAATCCGCTCTCCTCTGCTTCCTGGCAGTTTCAATTTTTTTCTAGTGGTTTTTGGAGCTGAAAGCCCCCAGTAGCTTGATCCACTTCCTGTGAAAGATGGCAAATGACTGCCCACAAATGGCAAGCAAATTCCTTGCCTGGTAGTCCAGGTTGTGGCATTGAGGTTCTTCCTTTTTGTTTTACTGCTGCAGAGACTCATAAATGAGCACCATGACCCCAGAAATGCTAGCAGACTGAAAGGGGGGGAAAACAAACAAGGATGACAAACCAGGTATCACAGCTTTGGGGTACAGCTCAGTCTGGCTTCTGGTGGGGCTGAGTGTCTACAGCATGAATGGTTTGAATGAGGTTGGTTTGGAGAGCACCCACACTTGATTACTCATGTCCCTACTGAAGGCTGTGGACAGAGCCTGAAGGTTTCAAAAAGCTCTGGCCCACAGCTCTTTTTTTTCTGAGGCTCTTTCCCCTGTGACTGTAGATGCCATTGTGTATGTCAACCCCCCTGAGTTTCTTCCACGACAATCCCAGGGCAGTGAGGGACATTCGGATGTTTTTTCAACAGAGCACTGAAACTAGAGGCTGAAAACTTGGGTGCAATTTCTCTGTGACTGGGATGAAGGTGCTGGAGTGTCCATCCTCAGAGATCTTCAAAGCTCAACCAGACAAAGCCCAGAGCAAACCAATTTAATCTTTGAAGTTGGTTCTGCTTGGAGCATGGGGCTGGATCAGAGACCTCTAGAGGTCCCTCCTCACTTAAATGAGTCTGTGATTGCAGGCACAGTTTGGGGTAAGACTTGTCTTTCTGGTCCTCAGGTCTCCATCTCTAGAAGAAGGAAAGGTCACCTTTCTAATTCTGCATTATCCAGTCAGCCAAAACCATAAAGCAGAAAGTAAAAAGTAAAATACCCAATCCCTTTTTTCAAAGCTAGGAAGATTGTTGTGCTTGTCAGACATTTCACTTTTTTTTATGACATTTTCACTGAATTTTTTTCTTGAAAATGTTATTGCTTTTAGCTCGACTGAAAAGCCTGCTTTCAGAGAGGAGAAATTCTCAATAGCCATCTTGATAATGTTTTCTGTTTTGTTGTGGTGTTTTTTTTTTTTAAAGAAAACAATTAAAGGCACTCATTACAAATGTTGAAAATCCCTCACGGTCGGTATGTTTTGAACCCTTCAAAATGAGAACAACAGATATTTCTGTTTTTTTCACAAAATAGTTTTTCCCCTTTAAGTCCTTCCATTCAAGCTGTAAGCTTTTCAGGGTAAAAATTGCCTCTTTAACAATGTCATTTTCCAGCTCCCACTTCACCAAGGTTTTCAATTTGGATGGAAGCTCTAAGTCAGATAATCATTCAAGACCACAATGTCTCTGGTTCAAAGCAATGCTGACCATTTTAGGTCACAATTCCCAAACTAAGACTTTCAGTTTATTAAAGAGCTAAGTTTCTGAAGGTGTTTTTTTACTCGCCAATAGCTGAGTTCACTGGTGCCCTGCTTGTTTTGTAAACTATTATAAAAAAATAATTACTTTTTCAGGGAGATGCTGTAAGTTATCTGCTTTTCATGAATTGCAGCTATCAGAAATTATTATCATAGTGCCTAAGAGATATGTCATGTCTGCCCCTTCCCTTAACACAAACATGTATCATGTTGATGAATTTAGATGGTCATTTAAAGGCAAATTGCTTGTCCTACTTTTTGCTTCTTATTGATTGTCATGTAATTAACTGATACATTTTGTTAATATAATCCAGAGTGTCTGCAACCCACTTAATCAGCAGAGCCTGATCAGAAGACTAGAGTTTAATTAGACTGTGCTAATTGCCCCAATGAAATGATGTTTCCCCTGTCCTGAGCCATTACTTATAGGAGCCAGATTCTTTTTTTTTTTTCTATCGAGATTTAATCAGGGGCAGACAGAATGACATTTTGCCTCCTGTCAGAGAAAGGATTTCTCTAAGCAAAGGCAAAGCAGTCACACATGATTAGGGGTGACGCATCCCTTATTAGCTGAGCAACATAATGGTCTGCCCACCCCATGAGACCAGGTGTGGTTAAGTTCATGGTCCATGCTGTGGGCTCCCAGGCTGGCGCTGGAGCTCACTGGAGCCATACAGGACGTGGGGCAATGTGGCCCAGTAGTGGGAAGGACCATGTGCTGCCACAAAAATAATAAGAAAACCTGTTGCCTGTGTGTTATACTAAACCCCTGCCAGCCCCCCTTTAAATAGAGGAGCTGAAGTGTACGAGGACTGTGCATGCTTCAGATGTCTTCTAACAGATGTGCCTCCACTACCTACCAAGATGGTTCCCTCAAACCCAGATTTCAGTGTAGAGAGCACCTCTGCTGCCAGCCAGCCTCGCTCCTGGCCCTTGGAGGTTGTATAAATCACAAAAATTATATGCAGGGGCCAAACTGTTCTCTATAGAGAGACAGCGCTTGGTCTCGGTAGAGCTCGGAAAGCAGAGAGCGAAGCAATTCCTCCTGCCCTGGAGAAAAAAACATTTGCAGAAAAGTCTTGGTCATCCTAGCTGATAAGCAGATATTTTACATGTGGTGGAGGGTGCTTGGAAGATTATCTGCTTAAAAAGTAAGTGTGTGTATGTGTGTATATATATTATATATTCATTCATATTCTATCTTTCAGCTTTCACACCTAGACTGACTATGGTGGGTGTCTCTCTGTAGATTGTAGAAGTGCCATGATAGATGTAGCTGTTATGGTAAACTGGTTGCAATTCTATTTATTTCAGTCCTGGTCCTGCAACTGGCTTTGCATAAAGGCATATTTGTAACCATAAGCAGCACCCTTGAGTACAGCCCTAAAGAATTCTAGTGACAGTGCTGGGTGAGTGGTGAGGACCCAGCAGGATCCAGGTCTGTCTCTGGTCCATAAGGCTGAGATCTGCACTTGATTTGTTCAGCAGCTCTCTGAGTGCTCTGTAAATGTCCGAGCTTGGCAAGGAAAATTGTAACTGATTGTAAATTTCTTGCAAAAATGGACCTCTGGCAGGGCTCAACCAATTTGCAAAATCAAGCTGAATTTGGGAAGTAATTTCAGCCTCCCCTCCTTCCCTTCAGAAAGAAGGGATGTGTTTTTGGAAGTGCCAACACAGCTTGACACTGACATTTCCTAAAACCAGGCTTTTCAATGTTTTCAGGTTGTGTTGTTGGCTTGCCTGTGCTTATAAAGGTGAGGGAGATAAGACTGGCTAATTAGCCGGTAAACAAAATAGAACATTTTGCTTTGCAGCAAATGAAATATTTTGGGCTGCTGGGTCAGACTCATGCATGTTGAAAAACATTTTGGCAAAAAAATTAAATTAGAAGCAAAGGTGGTGCAGGGGGAAAGTAGCCCGTGGAGACAGCCTTCCTCCTGGATGAAGGGCTGGCTCTTGAAAGCAATCCCATGGAGTAGGAAACAGCTGAAGCACTCAAGTTGCTGATGTTTTTTCGCGGAGTGTGGGGGGGTATTGCTTTGTAGGTGAGCAATGATAATCCCAGTTTGGTGGGTGAGCCTCTGCTTTCAGGTACTCTTCAGCCAGTGCCATGAGCCTGAAGAGAAATCAGCTGCTTAACGTCAAATTAGTGACAGAGACCGTGATTAGTGCTGGATGCAGCAACGACATAGAAGGAGAAAGCCCAGGGATTTGTCTCTGGAGAAGGTTGTGGCGTTTCCTGGAGGCCACTCCTCTTCCTGCTTCCCCGCTCATCCCATGTCCTCTTCTTGCCTCTGGGCCACTGGTCCTTTCTGCACCTCATGGCTTTCACGCCACGGTGTGTGGCTCAGCATGGCACAGGGGTCTCTCCACCTGCGAGGGGAGAGCATCTTGCTTTCCAACACGAGCAAGGAGGTATTTGGAGAGGGATGCCCTGCTCCTTTTGCCTTTGCTTCTTTAAGGAAACAGGATTTTGTGTGCGTGTTTTTTTTTTTTTGTTGTTGTTGTTATTTTTTTTTTTTTTGTAAATAAACAAGATTAGCAAAGATTTATTTTTTCTAACAGTAATAAGGATAGGTAGCACAGGGACCAGAGGGACATCAGTCACAAATGAATCAAAAGGAACTGTGAAATCTAGTATGTAATGCATGATGGCGAAGGGCTCCGAGACTGAAGCGGGCAGCAGCCGCCCAGCTGCACCACCCCACTGCGGGACACGAGGGCTGTGCCTTTGGGATGCGTGCACAAGCTGTGGCAGCTCAGCAGCCAGACGGCCGGGGGTGGGAAGCATTTCAGCCACCCGACTTGCATCAGTCTGGGCTCATGACTCAGTTTTCGTTCGGGTGATATTCATGCAAACATGCCAAAAAGCAGCGGCTGTGCTGGGATCCTTGCTACTGGACCTCTGCCCAGCATGCAGCCTGGCTGCGTGTTGAACGGCCCCTGACCTCCAGAAAGGAAAAAGGTTTTTCTCTCTGAAGTTAATATTTTTGAAGCACTTAATGTTTCCTCTCTCAATAAGCGGCTTTGGTGGAAGGGCAGTTGAGCTGTCTCTGGCAGTGATGAAACCTGATCACGACTCCAGCTGACAGCAACTTGGTATGATTGTACTCAGTTTCCCTCTCGTGGTTTGCAAAGGAATTAACTGGAAGTATATTTAAATAATTACTTTCCCAGCTGAACATGGACAGGCTATGCTGGTGCTCGGGGGTCTTTATCGTGCAGTCCTGGTCCCTTCAGGGCTTCACCTAAGCTCCAGGTGGCAGCGCTGAATTATGTTAAAGCTGTAGCTGCGACCTTCTTATAATCACAGATTTTCACTTCTGCTTCTTACTGCAGAATAACTGAAGCTGTTAGATGAGGTCTGAGGTGTCCTTCCATCAGGAGACATTTTCTCACATTATCTCTCCCTCATGCTGTTTTCTGCCTGCTACAAAGGTCAGGAGCTCTCTTGGGCAGGCCCTGTCTTTATTCCTGCCTGAGAAGAGCTGGATATGAGGCCCCAGTTCCTGCAATTCATATCTTAAGAGTTTCTGTGGGGAACTGAGGAGGGCCTGCACCCCACAGCAAAAGGAAGGAGCCTCAAAAAAAAGAAAGGGGGGGAGGAATATAAAAGAAGGGAGATCACACATATCAGGAGGTCACTGGAGAGCCACTGCGTCCACCTGGGTCTGGCTGGTCCCACTGAGATGTGGTGTTGGTTGACGCTGAGGGAATGCCATGAATTCATACCATGGTGGTGACTGGAAGAAAGGCTCTGTTTGATGATTTTTACAATATTTTTTTGGACTACTTTTTTGGCCTAATCCTGTAGAGTCCCTGAGGAAGATGTTTGGCATCCTCTCCTCTCCTTGCTCGTACTGGAGGGACTTGGCATCCGGCAGAGACAGCAAGGGAAATCACCGGATTATTCCCCATGGTGATTATCCTGTGATCTCTCAGGGCTGTATAAATGGGAGCTGATTACAGCTAGAAAGGGAGTAAATTGTGTAATTAGAAAGGGGGAAGAGAGGAGGACTTAACCTCTGCCTGAAGGTGCCAGTTTGGAGAGAAGTGTGAAAAAGAGAAGTGCTGAGCAACGTCTGCGCTGGGACCCACAGCACCAGAAAGGGCCATCACTGACCTTGTCCCTGGCTGCTCCTGCTGCCCTTTGGTCTTCCCCTCTTGAGAAAGAATGAAATATTTCTTTCTTAGCCAGTTTCATTGAGAAGAAAGGGGATCTCCCTTGTGTGTTGCCCCAGGCTTGCAGTGTGGTTGGCTAACAAGAGGGCCGGCCATGTTCAGGTGTTAGCAGCACCCCAAATTTCCCTCTGATGCTTGTCACAGATGGTTAGAAGTAAAAGTTGTTGCAGGATGGAGTTGTCAGCAGTTCTGTGTTGGGTGTAAGATGACTAAGATCTTTCTTGTTGCTCTACACAGAGCAGGAACGAGCATTTTGCCTCCCCTTCCTCTTATTATTGACCCAGCCTGGCCTGGACCAGAAAATGTGTCTGTTCTCATTGCAGGCAAAAGTGCATGCAGTAGAATTGCTCTCAAAGCCATGGTGAGGGAGGCTATTAATGTGAATATTATTCATGCCAGGAAAAATAGCCAATTATCTTCCTATAGAACCACTCTCTGCCCAGTGAGCCAGTAATTGCAACATCTAACATTTGTCACTGAGCTCTGAAATCACTTCGGGGATAAAATACTGACAAATGGATTTGGACTTAAAAGAAAAAGAGAGAGGAAAAAAGTAAAGTTAAGGTACTCGATATTCAGGAGGTGTAAATGGCTTCAGGGGATATATGCCCACTTATACCTCACATCCTACAGAAGCAAGAATTTGGCTTTGTCTTATATCGACTCTATTTTATGTTTTAAGGATGCATAACTATATTAACATAGATGTTTAATAAACTGAATAGAAAAACAGTATGTAACTTGAGGTGGGGATGCTGCCAAAGGGGCTTCTCGTGTTTCTTCATGTTTAAGAAGCTCAGCTGTGCAACTGGAAGTGACTGACACAATTTTTTGCATTTACTTCCCAGGTTTATCAGTGAAACAACCAACAGTGGGGAAATCCATCCTTCCCTTTCTCATTATCCTCCTTGGAGGAGGAAGGAAAGACAAAAATCCTTTTAAGAGCTGCAGGGCATTGCACATTGACTTGTTTGCTCTGCTGGACTGCGAAGGCCACGTTCCACTCCCTGCCTGTCCCCAGGCGCCCCACGGATGGCGTCTGGAGATTTTATGAGTTTCCACAAGTTCTATTAATGCTGTCACTTGCTAAGGCCTCCGGGAACCCGGAGGACGTGCTTTGAGGCTTGTGAGAGGCACATCTTGGTATCACGAGCTGTGTGTGGATCTCATCTTGAAGGTGCCTTCCTTGCCCGCCGATGGAAGAGTTGGCTGCTTGGATCAGAGGATTTGTCTTATGTCATGGAGTTGTCTGGGGTTACCCCTGTGTAGCCAGAAGGAGAATTCAGCTGGGTGTCTCCAAAATGATGTTGTCTTGCAACCTGTAAAAGGTGCGTCCTTTGAACTGCTTGGTGAGCACCAGTCCTCGTTTATCATGTCAGCTGTGACCCATGGAACAGGAACAGCCTCGTTCTTTCCCGAGGACTAACCCACCGTTTTTCAAGGAAGACAAATCTACGCTCAAATTGCTGCTGCTCTGAGTTTGCTTTTCACCCTGAACCCCCCAAAAATACCCTTTAGGGTGTACCAAAGGGATTGCGTTTTTGTTCTGTGAGGGCACAAACAAACTGTGCTCCAGACTCACGGCTTTAGGGTCAGCCATACTCTGAATAGGTAAGTATATAAAATAACACAAAATTGCACAAAAACATCAGTCTATTTTGAAACCTGACTGTAAAGTGAAAGCACCTCCCCCTCCACAGCTCTCTTTCCTCCGTTCGAAGGGTCACCCACCCGCCTTTGTCACAACACCCGGTAATTTAATTCTGGCTACCAGGCGCCACTGAAGCCATGGGGCTCTGCCTTCAGAACCTGGGGCTGATAACTGCATTATTTGTACCCAATTCGAAAGCTCAAGCTCAGGCCCCCGTGTGGGGGCGGCGCCTGATCCCCAGCGCCGAGCGAGCGTGAGCCGGGACTGCAGGGAGGGCGCTGCCGGCCTGTCTGTCTGTCTGTCGGCCTGTCTGTCCGTCGGTCAGTCAGTCGTGTCCCGCCCCACGGTATCCCCCCCCCGAGCGGGTCGATACGTCTCGGCGTTCGCTTAGTCAGGCCTGTTGCCCGGGAGAAGAGGCGGGGCGGAGCCCGCCCCGGCGCGTTTCCCGCCTCCCGCGCGGCGCGCGCGGAGCCGTTACCGCTCCCCTTCCCCCGTGAGGCGATGGTGAGTGCGGGGGGGGCGCTGCGGGGTCCCCTCGGCCCCGCCGTCCCCTTAGTGTGTGTGTTGTGCCCCTCTTCCAGAGGAGGAGCCTGGCCCCTAGCCAGCTGGCCAAGAGGAAGACCGGCGACGAGGAAGAGGAGGACCGGCACCCCCCGACGGTGAGCGGGCGGAGGCAACACCCGCGCCCCTCGGCGTCGAGGCCGGTTTCGCTTGGAGGGGGGGCTCGGCCCTGTGTGGCGCCTGTAGCGTTTTGCGGGCCCGGGTCAGTCCCGGGTGCCCGATCGGAGGTTGTTCCCGCCTCCGTCTTCTGGAGATTGAGGATCTGGCCGCGGGTTCATGCTGGTTTCGTCTGTTTGGTCAAAGCGTATGTCTTGGGCGTGTAGTCGGTAGCAAAACTTAGTTGTGTATAGATGATGCTTCGTGGTTATGGGAAAAACTATCTCAGGGAGAGCTTCCAAGTGTTTTGTGAGAGGGCTGGTTGCTAGGAATAGGTAGATGTTTAAGACAGAACAGTGTTATGGTGCTATGCTCTGTGTCACACAGGTCAAAGAGTCTCACCTGGTGCTTTCTGAGTCAAATCCCTTTTTCTGTGCCAGCAGGTGGTTATAACCATGCCTCAGTCTGAAGAGGACTGTGTTAAATCAGGAAACAGATCAATGACTTATTTATCATCGTGCCTTGCTAAGTGTCTGAAATTTTGGTTTCAGTGTGAGGCCTTTCACCTGTGTATCAACAGATGTGGGAACCTCTGGGGACTTTTAATGTGGTTTGTTCCATGCTACTGACCCTTCCTTTTTTTTTTTTTAATTCTGCTTTTTTTGGGTTGGGGAGGCACGAATCTTCGTACAGACTAGCCTGCTCTTACAGATTGGAAGGTGGTAGCTATTTTCGTATTTAGCAGAGTATTTTAGCCCTCATGCGGATTAAACTTTAGGGCATGGTGACCTTCGTGGTGTTGCTGGCTCTGTCCTTTATCAGTAGGGGTGAGTAATGATTGTGTCTGTTCAGAGATACTCAGCTGGCTGGGTGGATTGTCTGTGTGGTTAGGTGCTTACCAAGTGTGACGGCCATGCATCTATCTTCTTGTCTCACCAGCTGCCCCTGAGTTGTTTTGTCTTGATTCTGTTTTTCAGACTCGTAAGAGACAGAAGCCTGTTAGTGAGGCAGAGAGTGGAGAATGTTACAGGTCGCCTTTCCGGAAACCCTTGACTCAGTTGACCAATAGGCCTCACTGCCTGGACAGCAGTCAACATGTAAGTGAGAGTTACTGCTGGCACACCACAGCAGGTGGGTTGCATATGGCGCTTATTCACCAAGGGAGACCAGATGCTTCCACGGACCCATTTAATCAGAGGTGTTATAGAAGTGCCACACATACACAGAGTATTTAGGAGACAGCTTTTGCTAGCTCCAACCATTTAATGTTGAAGGAGGTGTGGTGGCGGTACTTTTTATAATGGAAAGCCTGAATAAGAGATGTCTGTGGGCCCTAGGTGAAGGACATTGCCCAGGGCTGTGGGTAGCTTTCCACACAAATGGCTCAAGTGCTGTCTGCCTAGTTCTCTCTGGGCTTCCACTGCTGGAGACCAGGTGCTGGGCTGGCTGGATGCTTGCTGATCTGGCATGGATGTTCCTACAATGGTAACTTAGCTCCTTTACAGGAAATAAATGCTATTGCTTCCCCTACCCTGGCAATTCAAACAAGTGAATAATGCCAGTGGATTTGGGAAGATGGAAGTTATGAAAAGTCAGTTTCACACAATAGAAAACCCAAAGGAAAACAGTTTTGAAAAGGAGAGTTGGTGGGGGGGAATTTTGCTGGTTTGTTACTTTCTTCCTTTTGGATATTGTTGAAAGTAGTTGGAGTTGAAGTTTGAATGAATTGAATAGAGAGACTCTCAGCGCTTGGCAGAATTGAGTTCTTAAAAAAAAGTCCTGGGCTTACCTTCTTGAGCAGTCTCTGATTTCAGACTTCTTAAGTATGTTTTCTTTCTGGATTTCTAGGAGGCTTTTATCCGCAGCATTTTGTCCAAACCCTTCAAAGTTCCCATTCCAAATTATAAAGGTAAGATGAGAAGGTTTAAGGATTGTCTTTGTTGACTAACTTGGGTAAAACAGATAATGCTCAGACCTGTCAAATGTATCTGTGGGGATTAGTGTTATTTTTCACACTGATGCATATGTTCCATAAATCCTGACTTAATTTTGAAAGAAAAATGCTGGCACATTCACAAAGTCTTCATATTTCTTACTAGTGTTTCATTTGGATAATTCTACATTTCAGAATTGGATTTTGTATTCTTACTGCTATGTATTTGATGTAGTGCCAGAAGATTGTACAATCAAATTGCAAATACAAAAGCAAGATGAATTACAAGCAACGAAGGTTTACCATCTAAATAATACCCTAATGATACTAACAGACAGAAGGCTGTAGGGGAAAAAGATAGTATGTGCCAGTTTTCTGTCTACTTGGCTTGGTGTGTTGAGCCTCAAGGTGATCTTCAAAGCGAGGCAGTATTGAAGTTCAAAGCCTCAGCTGGTTTGAATCAGTGAAACACAACATCTCAGAAAGAAATGGGCCTGTTCTTGTCCCCTTCTTCCCCTTCACCCTTCAGCTGAAAAATTCAAATGCAGATCAACCACTTTCACTTGCACTTTAGTTATAAAAATATGTCTGTAAGGAGACACTGATATGAAATTACATGCCCCAAAAGAATTTGTCAAAGTTAGCTTGTGGCAAAGCAGTTTTGTCAGGAGACTGAAACAGAACTGTAACACTGGAGGCTGCTTTCTGTGGCTCTTCCTATTTTAACTGGGAGATGCTGTTTCATATGCTCTTTTCTTTGTGTGCATGCACTGTTGCCCCAGCTTGTGATGCACTCTCATTTTGCAAGGAGCTTTAGCAAGCAGTGGGCAAATTGACCCTGCTTTACTCTTTCCCAAGCAAAATCAATCCTGGGAGCACAGTTGTCTGAGTTTTGATGGGAAAAGGGATTTCTGTGCATGTTCTTTTTATGTTCATCTCCATTCCAAAACAGTGACATCAAAATATAATACCAGGAAAAGGGATTCATCCTTGGTTTCTGCTTTTCACAAAAATTAGCTCCAAGGCCAAACGTGTACTATTGCTCAGCAGAGAGAAAATAATGCCCTAGAGTAGGTATGGCAGTATGGTGTTAACTATGGTACTGTAAAACTTCATCACTGTTAAAGATCACTTCCTAACTTTACATAAAAGAGACAACTCTGGCTAAGTCTGGGTTAGGTGATCCAAAAAGAGGATTTGACCCAGTATGTCCTATCTATGTGGGAATGCATTTATTGAGCTGCTGAGGCGTACATTCTGGACTCCTGCTTGCCTTTCAAAAAACTAGAACCACCACCTTTTGGTACTAGGAGTAGCTCTGATGCCCAGAGATAGCTGAGGGGAGACATTGTGCCTGTTTATGGTTGGATGCCAGTGGCATGGGTCTGGGATGAAGCTGTCAGTCACCTTGCAAGACAGCTCATACTGTTGTGTGCCAGCATATGTGGCATCTGGTGCACCCAATGTGGTGGGCAGTGCCAATGTTCCATATTTGCCTCTGCTCCTTGGTTGTATTCTTTCCTGCCACAGAGCTACCTGCTGTGTGCTGGTAGAATGCTGCCAAACAACCACCCTGCGTGGGTTTGCAGGCACCAGTTGTGCTTGCATTTCCACACCAACACCCGATTAATTCACTGTTCCAAAATGTAATCAGACTCTTCTGCAAGCCTCTGTTTTCTTCCAGGAAGAAGCTGTTCTTTGAGTTGTGCCTTTGTTTGCTTTCAGGGCCACTGGGCTTGCGTGCACTGGGTATCAAACGGGCAGGGCTGAAGGGTCCTCTCCATGACCCTTTTGAGGAAGGAGCTCTGGTTCTGTACGAGCCCCCACTGCTGAGTGCCCATGACCAGCTGAAAATAGATAAGTGAGTAATCATCTGGCACAAAAGCTTCAGTTCTGACCTCCTTGTACATGTAGGATTATGTGCTTTCTTCCCAATTGTGTCTGAGCTGGCGTCTGAATGTCAAGAGTTGTGCTTCTGAATTGGTTCAGGTATAGTAATGAAGAAGGAATGGGCCCATGCTGGATTGTTTGTGCTCTTCCATAGGCTGTTTCATCTCCTATTCATCAAAAATTTAAACCTGTTGCAAGGAATGAGCATACACACCTGGAGAAGCTGCTTAGAAAGTCTTATGGCTTAGTTGTTAGCCAGGAAACATCAACATCTAAGGACAAGCAGAGATGACTGACAGTCAAATGTTAGGCTGCCTAATGGTTTTTATTCTGAAGTAGTTCTTTTTGTGCTGCTGTTATAATTTAAAAGGGCTGTCAGATAGATCTTCATGGACAGAGGAGGGTGTTCCTCTCTCCAATACTACAGTTACAAGATTGTTATCGAAACAAGGAACATAATGATGACTTTATAACTGTGTCTGTGAACGACATTCTGCCCTTGTTTTAACCACAGCCAGAATACACGGTTTCACTGATGTTCTGTATTGTAGATCAGGCCCCTGTGACTTCACTCTCAAAACTGAATTAATCCATTTTTCACTTTCTTGTTGGTAGTTGCTTCCCTTAGCCCACTGGGGAGTCCTCAGTATAGCAGTGAGACTTAAAAAAGCCTAAACATATGCTGTGCCGAGTTCATTAATCACACTGTTTTCTTCCCTGACTGCCTCCTGCAGGGACAAAGCACCTGTCCATGTTGTGGTGGATCCGGTCCTCAGCCGTGTTTTACGGCCCCATCAGAGAGAAGTAAGTTTTCGGTCAGGATCTGAGGGTGTGGCTGGAGCACTTGGTGCATTTCAAAAAGCTGCAATTCCTCTGCTGGAATTGTTACCCACCAACTGTGAGGTCTGCATAGACCTCGCGGACTAACAGTCTGTGACAGTCTAACAGACTGTAGTCTGTTGCAGTTGCAAAGTGAAACATTTGTTTTAACCATCCTCTTAGAGGCCTGAATGCTGCAAATACCCTTTGTCTCGTGTTAAGCAAGAGGACATGCTGGGAGTATTACAACAGTCCTGTTTGTCCTTAAAAATATGGATATATACTGCTTTCTTGTGGGTAAGAACTTTGCTGGATCAGAGTCAAGAGAAAACAGAGTCAGAGCACTCCAAGCCTAAACATGATGCTGCCTAATGCACAGGTGTGTTCTCTGTGGGGTTGTTGGCTGACCCGACCTATAGTGAAAACTGGGGAGTTTCTGTGACCATTATGCACTGGTTGCACAGGTCTAGGAAAGCACATTGGCTGACTTTTGTGTCACCAATGTTACCTTTGGAAAAGACCAGATTCTGCAGAGAGGTGGGATCTTGCAGAGTCAGGGCTGAAAGTCCAGCCTTTACTTATCTTGAAAGTCCTTTACTGATCTTGAAGTCTGGAGATGTAGCTCTGCTGAGTGGAACACAGTGTGGAAGATGATAGGATATAGTTGCAATAAATTGTGTTGCAGCCCAATCTTGAATCAGTGTCCTGGTTTCAGCTGGGATAGAGTTAATTTTCTTCCTAGTAGCTGGTATAGTGTTGTGTTCTGGATTTATTATGAGAATAACGTTGATAATACACAGATGCTTTTGTAGCTCAGTAGTGCTTATAAAGTCAAGGATTTTTTAGCTTCTCATGGCCTGTCAGAAAGAAGGCTGGAGAGGCACAAGAAGTTGGGAGGGGACACAGCCAGGACAGCTGACCCAAACTGGCCAAAGGGATATTCCATACCATATGATGTCATGCCCAGTATATAAACTGGGGGGAGTTGGCTGGGAGGGGAGGAGGATTGATGCTCAGGGACTGGCTGAGCATCAGTCAGCAGTTGGTGAGCAGTTGCATTGTACATCACTTTAGGTTTTATTTCAATCTCTTTTTGTTATCTTTCTTTTAATTACAATTATTGTTACTATTGTTATAATTTTATTTTAATTACTAAACCGTTGTTATCTCAATCCACAAGTTTTACTTGGTTCTGATTCTCCTCCCCATCCCACCAGGGAGGAGTGAGTGAGTGGCTGCATGGTGCTTAGTTGCTGGCTGGGCTTAAACCATGACAATTAGGCAGGGCAGACTGTGTTTTGCTGGTCAGCAGAATTAATTGGATCTGCAGTCCCTGAGCCAGGAAAGACTGAAGCTCTTCTTTCTGGTACCTTGCTTCCCAACACGGTGTGGAATAGATTCCTACTTCATTGTGTTTTATTCAGAGGCTACCCTTTGTAAGTGTGAGCTGTCTGTGACTGATGTAGACTTGGAATTCATCAGTGGAGAGTGCTGAAAAACATCTTCTGTTGTAAATATGTGCACCATCACAATATCAAAGCAGTGGGTACTAATCTCCAAATATCTAATGTAGGTATCTGGACAGTTTGAAGTTCAGCACAGGTGCAGTATATTATCATACAAGCCCAGAGGCATCATGGATGGAAGCTGTGATTGCTGATCTTGCAGGCTAAGCAGGTCAAGTTGGCTATGTCCCTGCATGGAAGATACTCAGATGGCTCTGAGAGCATTGTAGACTGCTCCTAACTTGTACTTGTACCTCAGAGTTGGGGGACCCAGTGTAATGCTTGTCTCTGGCTGTTGTATCTGGAGGCACTCTCTTTTGGGGTAAGATACTGCCTGCTGGTGCTTTTGTCAAGTAATGATAGTTATGTTGGTGTCCTAGGCATGTTGTCTGTGTTTTGACAGCTAGATATCTCTGATAAAGCAGTCTCAGTTCTAGTCTGACTAATAAGTCTTTGCCTGCTAAGATTCCTGTGCTGCTTCATTCGGGTGATGCTCCCAGACTGTTGTACAAGTTTGCTCTGTCTTTGTCATGTCTTTTGCCCAGTTGCCGGGAGGTCACCCAACTGGATCCCCAGCCAAATGCACTCTTTTACTCAGTAATGTATTTCATAATTTTTCAACTGGCTTAAATAAACTTCATTAACCTATTGTTAAGGGCCTAAGAAAGAAAGGAAAGGACTTGAAAGTGCAAGTGAAGGTGCTCCATCTTCCAGTCCTAAACAGCAGAGCACGGAGGGGTGAATACGTCCAGGTGTGTTTAGGTTGTGTCCCTCACTCCCTGCTCTGTTGATACAATGCAGAGAGTTTGTACATTCCCAGCACAGTGCCCTGGTTTTCTCTGACTCTATCATCACATGATAGAGGAACATTTTGTAGAGTCTGTGTTTTGTTGTTTTTTTTGTTTTGTTGTTGTTGTTTTTTTTTTTTTCCCCCCTTCCTTTTATCTGTCTTGGTGATGTGTCAGAGCCTAAGGCAGGGCTGAGCTCTCCTCCTACCATGTGATGTGGGCTATAACCTCAGCCCTGTGCCTTCTCTGAGGCTGAATCTGCTTTGGACCTTGAGTCTTCAGGTGAGTCATTGCACTTTTAGGCAGAAGCAATGAGGGCTGCTGAGGGTATTCTGGGAGTTCATCAGGCAGCAGAAACAATTCTGCTTACTCTATGATTCTGTGTTTTTAAAACTAACCTAATTTGGATGTTGTTAAGGTGATTAACCTCTCTGCAGTGATTGCAGATTAACTGATTGCCTGGGTCTATCTAATGCAACCAAGGATAGAAATTTCTGGGAATCCATGTCAGGAAGCTAGTTATAATTGTACCGTTAAAATGTAGTAAGATTTCACGCCTGTTTTGAGGTACATGTTGGCACCAGTAATGTTGTTCCAAACCAGATGTGGCTGCATTTTAAGTGCGTCTTGGGTGATTTTCCTCTGTCTCATTAGAACACTGCATGTCCCCAGGGATGAGCTACTCAGATTTGCTGTTTGTTTTAGTATCAGTCCTGTGCGTTGCAGCAATGAAGCTGTAATGAAGTTGTCATTCTGCTGATGTCCTCATCCAGCTCTGAGAGAACAATTTTTTGGCAGGGAGTGAAATTCCTCTGGGACTGTGTGACGAGCCGGCGGATCCCTGGGAGTCATGGCTGTATCATGGCAGATGAAATGGGGCTGGGCAAAACCCTGCAGTGTATCACACTCATGTGGACGCTTCTCCGGCAAAGTCCGGACTGCAAGCCTGAAATCGAGAAAGCCATGGTGGTGTCTCCCTCCAGCCTGGTGAGAAACTGGTACAATGAAGTAGAGAAGTGGCTGGGGGGAAGGATCCAGCCACTGGCCATTGATGGAGGCTCCAAAGAAGAGATTGACCGTAAACTAGGTACAGGAATGTTTGCAAATGGTGTGGTGGGCTGGCTTAGATCAAAATCTTGCTTTGGAAAAAACAGACAGCAGCTGATGTGAACATTTCTGAGCTGTCACTAGAGCTCTGAGGACTGTTGAAAGTCTCTCCACTAACATGTTTAGATCAGGCCCTTGCATGTTTGGTAATAGTTGATCTTTTGGAATAATCCAAGTTCAGTCATGTGCTTAACTTAGGGCAGTCCCAATTCCTCTTTGCTCCAGCAAGAAGCCAGGAGAAGGAGTGGGCAGAGGTGGGAGGGGGATGGAAATGGGGATGGTTGTGGGGAAAGGAGCGTGGGTATATATGTGGGTGGAAGGGATGCTACAGAGTAATTCATACAGACAGGTTTTCCTAGATTTTTAAGGCAAAAGTTTTGACTACAGAGTTTGGACCCTTTTCTATTAGTTTTCGTCATTCCTCTTTATTCCTTTTCTCCCTTTCCATCTGCAGTTGGTTTTATGAACCAGCGTGGCCTGCGAGTGCCTTCACCCATCCTGATCATCTCCTACGAGACCTTCCGACTCCATGCTGAGGCATTACAGAAGGGCAGTGTTGGGCTGGTCATATGTGATGAGGTACAGAGGAATCTTTAAGGAGAATCTGTTCCTGATATTTTCTTGAGATCTGGGCAAAGCTAGCTCTTCTTTCTTAAAACGGGGGAGTGTAGCATGAAACAGGGTTTAATTGTGGACATCACCCATTCTGGTGTTTGAGAGGCTCTGGGTAACCAGCTCATCCATAATGGGTGAGCCTGAACAAGAGAGGATGTTTTCAGGAGCTGAGATATGAAGAAAATCCAGATGGTGGTAACTGTGGCCAGTTTGTAGGTCCCTGGCAGGGTGGAGTCATGTACTAGGGCCTTCTCAGCATGAAATACATAGTAGAAAGGAGGTCCACTGCCAGTCTCTGACTCTGAAAGAGGCCTTACTCTGATGGGATGGCAGTACCCTGGCTCGCTGATCTGGTTTTCATTTTTTTCTGTTTGTCTTTGCTGAAGTCAGAAGTACTTTCTGTTTGGCCTGGCTTCATGCTCTACTCAGTAATTTTTAACTTGACTCTGTTTTGAGCAAGAGGTTGGACTGGAGACCCTGAGATCTCTCCCAACATAAATGATTCTGTGATTCAGCATGCTTTTGTGTGTTGTAGTGTTGGCTGCTGTCAGCCACTTTATGTGGCTATCTTAATCTGTGCTTGTGGGGGAGTTTGAAGGGCACGCCCATGGCAGGACCCTCTTCCCCTCTCTGTAGTCTTCTGCTCAGGGCAGAGGTAGGAGAGCTGGGTGAGGTGTTCCTTCATATGCTACTTGTTCAAAAGGAGGTAGACGTGGCTTGACTCCATGTTTGCTGACTGCTGGATCAACTTTGTCAAGACTATGTTGCCAAGCTCTGCTTTCACAAGGCTGAAATGCAGTTGTTTTTTCATTTATTGTTCTCTATTTGTGATTATAGGTATTGAGAGCCAGAGATTCTCTGAAGGACAAAGTAAAACAAGTGCCCTCTGCCTCCCTGAAATGATCAAGCCAGTGTCCTCGCTGCCAGATAGACAGGATTTGTTATGTAGTGGTGCCACCCAGTGGTTTGGTTTTGTATTTGCTAGAACAGTGCTGAGAGGAGCTTAAAAAGAACGATCATCCTCACAAGTGTAACACCCACACCTCTTAGTGCCCCTGGGATGGGGCCAGCAGCTAGAGATGCTGGCAGTGCAGGTCCTTGGCTTTGTAGCTTCTGTATGCTTCAAGTAAATACTCACCTCTCTGCAGTGATCTGGTACTTGTAAAAAGCGTCTCATCACTTAACACTTTGTCCTGCAGCATAGCACTTGGATGCTAATAAAGCTGCTTTTCCTAGGCATGGGAAATGGGGCCTGTATTCAGATTACACCTGTAAGCAGTGCAGAACCTCTGTTAGTGTGCAAAGGCCTGGATATAGGTGGTCTGAATGGCTTGTGTTCTTGACCTTGGGTGATAAAATGTTACTGGTCCAGAGTTCAGTGCCTGGTGTTGGTATCTGAAAACATCCCCATATGTGAACAGGAAACAGGTCTTTTAGTTAGACCATGTGGTGGTTGTTATTTTCACAGTAGACTCTATGGCCTGGGTGTGACTCAGATGTTCATGGTCTGGGAAGCTTGTAATGTCATGTTTCCTCATGTAATGGCTTTAGGTTTCCCACTAGATTCTTGGTTTTGAAAGAAGTCTGTCACAGCAGTTGAATATACCTACAACATTTAGTCCACTACCGGGAATGGGAAAAATGGTGAGATGCCTTTTGGGAGCGTACAGCATGTCAGTGTTGATGAGGATCTCTAAGCTCCTTCCTATCAGGGCAACTGGATTTATCAGTTTCATTCATTTTTTTCTTTTTTTCAAAGGGCCATAGACTGAAGAACTCTGAAAACCAAACATACCAGGCTCTCAACAGCTTAAATACACCTCGACGAGTCCTTATCTCAGGCACCCCCATTCAGAATGACCTGCTTGAATATTTCAGCCTGGTGCACTTTGTCAATTCAGGCATTCTAGGTAAGACATGAATGTGTGAGAGACATAAGGGAGAGGGAAGTTGCTGGCAAGGTCTCCCCTAGCTACAAGTCTGGTGAAATCAGCAAGACATTAGTGAGAGGAAAGGTCAGATACAGGTTGGAGACTTATTCTCCTTAAGTTTGTATCCAGAAAGTCTAGATCAGGTTCCCCTGTTTCAGAAGCTATAAATCATCAGAGCTCTGTTTCAAGAAGATGGTAACTTAAAGTGTGCCAGTCTCTAACAGGTGTTTTGGAAGGGGAATTAATTATTAAGGTAAAATGAATATATGACCCTGAGTAGTACTGCCTGGCTATTCTTGTGTAGCTATGCTGGTCAGCCAAAATCTCCACCTAGTTTAGGAGTTTCTCTGATAATAAGCTCTTGGAGATACCGCAGGAGTTGCTAGGCAGGAGAAGCCAACTCGTAATGGTACTTCCCACAACACTCCTAAGCTGTAGTAAATTCAGAAATCTAAGCCAGGAGTGATGTCTTTGTAGGAGAGGGTCTGCAGAAAGGAGGGTTTGACATGACATGCTCTCTGTGTTGAGTACAGAGGCAGCCTGCGAGACAGCTTTTCCCTGCTCTCTCTTGTATCCATCAGGCACAGGAGGCTGAAGTGACTGGGGCGGAATGAGGTACCTTGTGGCAGAGTTAGGCAACAAAGCCTGAATTTCTGGCAGTCTGCCATCCCACTTTCAGATAAGCTGAGGGTGATGTCTAGCATTTGTGGCTAAGAATGCTGCTGTTTTTAGGGCAAAGGAGGCCTGTGAATTATGGGGTTAACTTCATCTGAGATAGAAGAGAGTCTGGAGGAGAGATACTGATTAGTGTGAGTTTTTAGGATCAAACACCTACAATTGTTGGTAGCAGACTAAAGAATTCTGTCTCAGACTCCTATGTTCTGCTTATATCTGCAAGCTCTGTTTTCAATTTAAAAGCAAAGTAGTCTTTGCATTCTCTCCTGTGTCACTGGGTTAGGAGCAGGTCTGCTGCTTTCCAGTGTGAAGCAGCTTGGCTTTGTCAAGAGAGGTCATTTTTTCTGTCAAGGAATGATAATAAACCAATCTGTAAATCATTTCCTTGTTGCTGTAACTTGTCACACATATTTGTCTCAGATTGTTTGGCATCCAGTTCAAGAGGCTTCTCATTAATTCTAGTGCATGCACAACTAGTTAAACACCATTCATCACAGTCTTAAAAGCAGCATTTGGGCCATATCTTTTTCTGTTCAGCTGTTCTGCCCCCAGGATTTCTCAAGGAAAGGATGGGATTGTAGGTGTTCTACATCTGCCTTTTTCATGTTTCAATTTTGGGTAGTTAGTACAGGGAGCTGATGTGATTTCCCCTGCCCCACCTTGACCTGTACTTTGGTCAAGACTAGTCTGCCTATACTTCCAGCTCATTCTCTCTGGGATGAGGTTAATACTGTAACTACTTCCAGCAAAGCTGCATGAACGTAGTAGTCATTTTTCCCTCTTTCAGCCTGTGACCAGTAATAAGCAGCTGATTACAGATAATTGTGGAACAGGCAATGCCTGTGCTGCTGTTTGCAAGGACAAAATCTGTGAGTAAAAGTATAGCTGGAATGTAAGCAAAAACTACATGCCTGACTGGACTTGGGTTTAACTAAAATTGTATCACCTTTGGCAGTGCATTGTTGTTGGAGTACAAAATTACTTTCAGTTGTACAGATTTGCCTGCATTGTTTGAATCTTTCCTGGCTAGGAAGGAAAACAAATCATACTAATGAAGTGGGAGTTTGTTTTATCTGCTGGGCCCCATGCTTGTGGTGTGATAACTGGGGCTGCGGGGTACTGATCAAAGGTTATTTGGTAATAGTTGTCACCTTTTCACTTCTGTTTTGTACAGGAACTGCACAGGAATTTAAAAGACACTTTGAAATTCCCATTTTAAAAGGCAGAGATGCAGATGCAAGTGAAGCTGAGCGACACAAAGGAGAAGAAAGACTTAAAGAGCTGATCAGCATTGTGAACAGGTGAACTTCATTCCTCTTCTCTTTGCAGAGCTTTTGCGTAAGCCCTTGGTGAACACTGGTATCTTTCCAAATTACAGTTGTAGCTGTAATGAATTCTCTTGCCAGTTACATCTATTCAGTGAGTGATTGTGCAAGTATTTATTGCCTAAGAAATCTACATAGCATGTAGCTTTAGTCTGAAAAATAGCATATTGACATGGCACAGTTAGCAGCAGTCACCCCCAAGCAAACGTACTCAGATACTGAATTATGACTTGACTCTTATGTTTCAGTTTTCTCCTGGGATCTGAACAGTCAGGCAGCATCCTTTTATTTGTGTTAACACAACTACAGTGGAGACTGGGTCAGACTTGAGATCTGTCCAGCCCAGATGTTGAGTGGCAGACAGAGTATAAGGAATGTTGCTCAGTTCTGCTGTTGATTGCCCAAGTCATAAGAGTCCAGTTCACTTTCATAGCTGTGTTGGGTCTGTAGGGCTAATGGGATTAGACTACTCATGTCAGAAATGTGACTTTTGATCCCCAAGAAGCACCTCTGTGATGGAAAATGCTGTCTTATTTCTCTTTGGTTGATTTTTGGTATTATTTGGTTTAAACCTGGCTTCTATTTATGAATACAGCCAGTTTATCTACATCTGCTGGCAATTGTTTGTTTCTCTAAGAACTCTTACTAGAGACTTATTTGAATTCTCATCATTGTTGGTGTCTTCATCTCTTTTTTTTTTTAATCTGAGCTTTTGCAACCATCACAAATACAATCCTGCAGTTCATAGTCATGGTAAACTGAATTTCACAGAGTATAGCCTCTCTATAGAGACAGCCCTGGCCTTGACTTGGGTCAGCTTGAAGCTAGGAGAAAGGAAAGCTTGGGAGGAGAAGAACTTACTCATTCTTGAGATGTATTTATCTCTTTTTATAGTTGATGGAAAAGGGGTGCAAAAGTTTGTTCAGGAGTGCTTGTGCCTGGCTGTGTTGAGGTCTCTGTCCTTTCCTTATTGTGCAACAGTCATGATACACAAATAGGAAAGATGAAGCACCTAAGTACTGACAGATGGATCAGTTCAATTTGGTAGGAATTACAAGTGAGCAGTGTTGCAATGATATGTGGAATCATAGGTGTAAAGCTGAAAGGGCCCTGGAGAAAACATCTAATCCATGTTGCTGTCACAAGGTAGAAGGTGTTAGACCTAAACTGCCCCCTACTTAATCTCCACCCCACACAAGACGTTGCATATTTCCCAGGACACCTTTTCCAAGGCATCACTGACTTCACAGTTAGAAAAAGCTCTTAATGTGTAACATAAACCTTCTTTACCACAGTTTAAGCTTGCTACTTTTCATCCTGTTTATGGGTTTGGAAACTAGATTATTCCTTTATTTAACAGCCTTTGATGGATTTTGGGGCTGTCATATATCCCTGCTGTCTTCTGTGAGTTTTGTAACATTGTATTTTTTATGTTTCCTGGTAGAACTGGGTGTCTGTACCTTTCTTATTCTGGCTGCTTAGTTCAGTACTTTTTCTAGTCCTAAAGTGCAGTAGGACTGCTTCATGGGGCATTTCTAGAGCTCTAAAGGATATGCCCTTTGCTGAAGTCTTGTGCCAGACAGTGAACCCCTCTTGGCTGAGGATCACTACTAAATTACTCCATGGGGAGATGCCTGCTTGTACTTTGGGTTATGTCCATGATGTATGGTGGTTAAATCCTGTCCTTGTTAAATTAAATCCTGGTCCATGACACTGGTCTGTTGTAGCTCAAGTTGAGAATACTGTTGGTAGTCTGAGGAAGAGCTGAGTTTCTCTTGTAAGGCTGTTAAGTGGAATCATGCCTCATCCCTCCAAATCTCGTGAACCAATTTTGGAAGCCTCACGAAGACAGTGGGTTATATTGGGCTCTGTAGCATGGGCAGATGGAGCACTCTTAGCATGGTTTAGTGTGGATGGTGGGTGTCTGGCCTTTACCATGTGTTGGACTGTCACGGACTTTTGGAGATGAGATAGCAAAGGGACTTTGTGTTGATCTTTTGATGAATAATAGTGATAAAACAGGGATTTGATGTCACCTAAGCATCTAATCTTAATTTTGCTCCCTGCAGGTGTTTAATCCGAAGAACTTCAGACATCCTGTCCAAATACCTCCCAGTGAAGATTGAGCAGGTGGTCTGCTGCAGGTATCAGAAAGCATGTAGTCTGCCTAGGAAATGGGAGTAGCAAAAGGAAGGACTAAAAAGTTGCAAAAAACCGTTCAATGCTTGTGGAAATGGCTCTCCTCTAGGAATAAGATTGTAGCCATTGGCAATATGTTGCTTTTCTGCCTGAATCAGGGATGGACAACCCACAACTGGTGGTTCTGCCAGCCAGCTGGTGTGCTCTGGGCAGCTGTGTACAGCAGAGCCCTGGGCTATGCAGAGTATCTGCAAACCTCTCTTCCAGCTCTGGGCTGGAATATCAGTGCTGTACCATCAGCCTTGGAGGCAGTTCTAGGCTGTCTGTGTTACAGCTAAAATAAATCAAGCTAAAAGGAACCCACTGTGTAGATGGAAGAGGAAGGATGGGGTTGGTTTGGATCCAGGCTGAGACTGCAGACCTCTTGTTCTGTTTCAGATTGACACCTCTGCAGGCTGAGCTGTACAAGAACTTCCTGAAGCAAGCCAAGCCAGTGGAGGAGCTGAAGGAAGGCAAAATCAGTGTGTCATCTCTCTCTTCCATCACTTCCTTGAAGAAGCTCTGCAATCGTGAGTTGTTCCACTCTTGCAATGGGTTTGATTTTTGCATTGTTGATGGGGTGTTTTTGAGTCTCCCTTGTGCACTCCACAGTCTGAGCTCTATTTGTTCTCCAGACCCTGCTCTTATCCATGATAAGTGCGTGGAAGAGGAAGAAGGTTTTATGGGAGCCCTGGACTTGTTCCCTGCTGGCTATAACACCAAATCTGTGGAGCCCCAGCTTTCAGGTACTGTGGAACTCAACAGCCCAAGTGTGCTGTCTAACACAGGCCACCATGAGACTATATTTAGCATCTTATCAGGTGCCCTTCCAAGCTCTGGGATTTGGGAACTTCTGCTCTAGCTTTCTTTCTTTCCTTTTTATCCAGGAAAGATGCTGGTTTTGGACTACATCCTTGCTGTTACAAAAAGCACCAGTAACGACAAGGTAGTTTTAGTGTCTAACTACACTCAGACACTGGACCTATTTGAAAAGCTCTGCAGGAACAGAAGGTTTGTCTTTGGGCTTCATTTGTTTAATCCTGCAAGACTGTACTTGCAGCTTACACTGTAAAGGAAACTGGCTATTTTTAAAGTTTCTATCAGCAGGAACTTGATCTGTCTTTTACCTCAGATGTTCCTGAATTGGAACTAATGTGGCTTGTGCTTTGCAAAAGCTCCTAAAGCCCAGGCCCTTGTTACAAGGTTGTTTGTGAAAGATTTTTCTCTTTCAGGTAGGATGCTCTGAAGGTCTCAGTAGTCTGATTGTAGTAAATGCTGTATATTCTAGGTATTTATATGTCCGGCTAGATGGCACCATGTCCATTAAAAAGAGAGCAAAGATTGTGGAGCGATTCAACAGCCCCTCGGTACGTAGAACCTGCCAGATGTGAGCAGCTCTCCTGCCAGTTTTGAATGCTGTGAGTAAAAGTATGGCTGCAACTGTAGTTTAATCCAAGCTTGCCTTTTTCCACAGAGCCCTGAGTTTATCTTCATGTTAAGCAGCAAAGCAGGTGGCTGCGGTTTGAATTTGATCGGGGCTAACAGACTGGTTATGTTCGACCCAGACTGGAACCCAGCTAATGATGAGCAGGCCATGGCTCGTGTGTGGCGGGATGGCCAGAAGAAGACATGCTACATCTATCGACTGCTTTCAGTGAGTCTTACTCCTCTCACCTCCTCAACATGGAGTTCTTGGTGCCAGCCCAGATGGCAGCTGCTGTGATTAAGATCAGAAGGGGAAGAACTTTTTTGTGGTGGTGACCAGAATTGACTGGAGCTTAATTGTTTCCTACCCTTAGATGTGTTGCTGTGGAAAACCATGAAGGTTCATTCTGGAGGGTTGTTGCTGCAGGACTTGGTTTCTAATGGTGACTGGCTTTTGAGAAATAGGAACAACTGTGGCTTTCCAGATAAGATGCTCCTCTGAAGTCATTTAGCCAGCTGACTACCTTAATTTCTTGGGGTGTCTGATGCCAAAGTTGCTGGTTTGCAGTCTGGCTGCAGTCCGGTTTGTTTGGGTGTATGTGTACTTAATAAACAGCAAGTACATTACTGGAATTGCAGCGGCTTTTGGAATGGGGCTGCCAGTTAGCAGCTGAGGTAGCTGGACTGTAAAGGAAAAGCAGGAAGATTAGTATTTTCAGGCTACTGTAACACTTTGTCCCCTCTCTGCCCTTGTTCACCTTCACCTCTCATTAGTTCAGACTGTGGGGTTTGGCTTTGGTCTGGGTTTTTTGTTGTTTTTTTGTTGTTTATAAGCTTGTGTTCCATGATCAATTATTATTTTACTTTGACAAAACATTCTTTGCTCATGTCTTCCTTATGGTGTTCTTTTTCGCTGACCTGGCTGCACCTGGAAGCAGGGAGCTCTTTTGCTTTTAGAACTAGCAAACCGATCTGCAAATCATGACTAGTCACCCCTCTCCTTTGTATTGTATCTGTCTGCAAAACAGACATTTTGCTCCTAGGTTTTTGCCTTAAAAATGTAGCATACTGGGCTTTCTGCACATCTGTTCTAGAAGTAGTCCTCTCCCTCCAGACAGCGGGTGTGTTTGATCTGTGTGTGGGTGAACCAGTAAATACTGCTGACACTTGTGTCACCCTGGGCTATCCCTTGTTGCTGTTTTTTGGGGGAGCTTGTGTGTGTGTGCTTGTGTTTTGTTTGTTTGTTTGTTTTTTTTTTGTCAGGGAGTGGGTGTAGCTGCTCAGCTCCTTTCCCTTCCTTCCTGTCAGCACAGTCTGCTGTGGTGTGTGAGCTCCTGCCACAAGTGGCAGCTCCACCTCTTCCTCATCCATATCTCGGTTGGATCCATTCCTGTAGCCACGGTGAAAGACAAGAGAAGCAGAGTTGGGTTTGATTGGCAACCAAATAGGACATGGTTGGAGTGCAGCTAGTAAAACTTGCCTGTCATCTGTACTAGTCTGGCAAGGCACTAAATGGTCCTGACAGCTTACTGCCATTTGATCTGTGACACTTTCCCAATGTGGTGCTCCTTTAACAGCAATGTCTCAACTGTGTTTCATCTCTGACTCTCTCTCCTGCAGACAGGGACCATAGAGGAGAAGATATTCCAACGCCAGACCCACAAGAAGGCCCTCAGCAGCTGCGTGGTGGATGAAGAGCAAGATGTAGAAAGGCACTTCTCACTTGGGGAGCTGAAGGAGCTTTTCACATTGAATGAGACCACCACTAGTGACACCCATGACAAGTGAGTGTACTGAATGACTAATAGAGGGGGTCAGCAAAAAAAAAAAACCCTACCAGTTTGGTCTACTGGTTCAGAGGTTCCTCAGGCAGCAGGGGGAAGCTCAGAGAGAGAGGGCCTCGAGCGTCTCTGCTTCTGAAACTGTTAACCACCTGGAGATGAGCACTTCCTTGCTGTCTTCCCTTTTTGTTGTCTAAGAAAAGCAGTGCTGGCTGGACAAGTGAGCAACCTGCAACTTGCTGCTGTCTGTGTTTGGAGGCTGTGAAATACTGCAGCTACTGAAAAGGGAGAGATGGATCAGAGCTGTTCAAATTGGTGGAGCCCGACTTGGTCCTTCCTTGCTGCTGTCCTGGTGGTTTGATCTTCAAGTGCTGAGCTGCTTCCACTGTCAGGGCTACTCCATCTGCTAAGAATTCATGAGGGCAACCCAAGTGCTGTTCTGGGGACTAAAAGAATCTTGTCCATTGTCTGCCCTTCTCCCCCACCCCTGAGACCTGTGGTATTGTAGCCACCAGAAAGAGGACAGGGAGGGCATGAAAATGCTTCAGTGTGAAAGTTAAGACTCTTAGTTCAGGCAAGAAGTGAAGAGGATTAGTTTTAAGGTGACGCAAAGCTTAGCTCTGTGTAGGTATCTTGTCTGCATGGCAACAAGCTTTGCTGTCAGGGCTGCTGCTGCTCTTTGTCTCCTGACATGGCAGCTCAGTAAGGCATCTCCAGAACAGCCTGAGCACAACCCGGTGGCTGTGGTGGGAGCCAGGGTGGAGCGGGTTGGAGCACAGTGTGCTCTCTCGAACTCGGGAAGCCCAACACAGTGCTTAGTTGTCAGCAGTTGGGAACGTTCACTTGAGATCTGCTCTAAGCAACATCCCTCACCTTTCAGGGGAAACTCCTGAACTTCCTCTGGGTCCTGCAGGACCGTGGCTAAACATGGAGGGGGAGTGCCATTAGAAACAATCACAGGGTTTCCAAAATACGGGAGTCATTTCTTATCTGTCACACATGCAAGAAGGTGGTTATGCATTTAAATGTAACGTGGTAGTAATTAATCCTGTCTGAAAATCCAGCTGCCACTGTTGCAGGTGAGGGGGAGTTAATCCAAATGTTACTACGTTTTTTAAACAACCCTTACACTAAAGTAGTGGAGGAACCTTGCACTGACCTTGTGCTGGCTCTCTTCCAGGATCAAGTGTCATCGCTGTGTGAACGGCCACCAGGTACGGCCCCCTCCTGAAGGGTCTGACTGTACCTCTGACCTCTCCCAGTGGAACCACTGTGCCGATAAGCGGGGGCTGCAGGACTCCGTGCTGAAGGCTGCATGGGATGCTGCTGTCACCTTCACCTTTCACCATCACTCCCATGAGGAGCAGCGAGGGATTCCCTAACAGGTTACTGTCCCCTGTGGGGGCAAGGACAGGCTGCTGTGGCAGTACACCCCACTTGAATCCCTTTTAAGGAAAGGGGCAGTGGGTAGCCGTACATGCTGGACCGTTGCGTGGCTGTGGAATAACAGAACAGTGTGGTTTCCAAGAGGCTGGAAGGCCCTTAGCATTAGTCAGTCAACTGCAACAGCAAGGAGTGCGTGGCTTTTTCTTTGCTGTTATATTGTGTGTCTGAAAAACAGCCCTTTGGGAACTGGGAAAAACTGGACCTTGTGCCCTTGATCAGATATTGCACTGGCTCTCATGCTGTTGGAGTCTGTGCCTTCTACTCAGCCAAGTTTTGTCCTCAGGTTTAAGTTAAGCCTGCAGTTTTAGAGCACTCGATGTGCAGTCATGGTTTTTCTTCCTTGACAGCTCTGGCTTACAGCTGTTGATCAGAAACTTGCAGGGTTCATTTCTGTAGTGAAATGTGAACCTTGATGATTACTTGGGAAGAGGATTTGCATAAGGGAAAAATTTCAGCTTGCATGTTGAATATTTGGCCTGAAAGATCATGCAAGCAGTAGAAAATCAGGCTCTAAGGTAAATCAATTTCTAAAACCACTTGCTTTGTTATGGGCAGGCTCCCCTGATCTAACAGTGTTTTAATTAGATCACATTACAAACCAGTAACAAAATTTACACTTTGGTACATTATGGGTCTTAATTATATTTTTATTACAAAAATGTTACAAAAAAACAAACTATTCAAAACCTCTGTAAAATGACTGCAGACATTGGAGAGGGGCAACATGACTGCACATAAACAGCAGGCTACTTGGTACAGAAGGAATTTAAAATAAGATTTTCCAAATGTAAAAGTTCAAGGCTAGGAATGCTTTTAGGGAAGCTCTTAGCTTGTTTGCTACTCCCTTTAAATGGAGGGAGGAGTTCTTATTTCACAGATCCTAGCGTGGCTGAAGTTGAAAGGGACCTTGAGGGCATACTGTCCAATGCCCCTGCTCAAATGCAAGGCCACCTAGAGCTGATTGCCAAGGGCCACAGCCAGATGGCTTTTGAGTCTCTCCAATGATTAAGATATTTATTGATGAGATGTTGGCTGAAACAGATAAATAAATAACTGCTTGTCTAGACATCTGCAGGAAGTCACAGAAGTTCATGTGATGTGTGTCCCACTTACCATCTTCTCAGTTTGAATACTTTAAGAGTTCAGTTGCCTGGAACTACAGCTGTTGACCCACAGTTTTGCATCACTTCACTGTGGTGCCCCTTCTTCAGATGAACAGAAAAGGGACAAGAACAACTGTACTCTGCTTGAACCAGGGGAAGAAAACACCACCTGTGCTATGAATTAGATCTTATTGGCCAGGGACTGAACTGCTCAGTTCAAGCTGACTGATTTGCTCCTGCATCCATCACATGACACTGATGTAGTCAGCAAAGGCTTGGGAAGAGTCCCACGAGTCATTGACCACGCTGCACACAGCTTTGAGACGCCGAAGTGCTTCTTGAGCTGTTTCAGCATCCTGGTCCAGCCAATTTTGGAAGAGGCGGAGGTGTGTGAATTGAATCTGTCCCCCTCTCTGCTGGATGTGGCCTTCCAGCTTCTTTGTGAACTCTAAGAGCCCATCAGGTTTGATGCAATTTGAGCTTTCCAGGGAAAGAAGGAAAAAAAAAGTCATTAAGAGTCTAGGCTATGATTTGTGCAGTTCAAATAACTGCTCCTTCTAGTAACTGACAGTGCAGGTACTCAGGGATGTTTCAACACAAAGTACAACTTTCTTCAGTAATACAAAACGTGAGTGGTCTGTTTTGATGAAAAAAAAAAAAAAAACTGAAGTACAGCCATAATACAAAGGGCTGTAATCTTTTTAAAACTAAGGTGGTAACCCCTGTAAGTTAAATCCATTATCCTGGCCTCCTTACTACTGATTTAAGTAGACCTAGCTGTGGCCTTAAAATGTTGCTGGACCCAAACTGCTGGTTAAGCAGTGCCAGGAGCGCTCCAGTCTCCTAGCAGCTGTCAATGGCCTGGCCCAAGGGGCCTGGCCCAACCTACAAGTTGACATGCAAGTGATCATTTATCTCTTCCTTCTGAGAAAAGCTGGAGCACATGTGTCAGGTCCTGGTGTTTCTAGGAGGTTAAAAGGTCATTTCCTTTGCATAGATGTGTAAATAAAAATTAAGCTGCATGCTGGACTAATCTTGTGAGAAGCACAGTAACAATCAGGATTCAAGGCTACTGTAGGAGAACCATGGTTAAATTGTCAAGCCTGTGTACTCTCAGCAACCTGAAGCATTAGGATATAAAGAAGGAGGGGAAAAATGATCAAGCAAAAAAGTCATTAGTACTGCAGAAGTGCCACCCTCTGCATGCTTCATGAAGGTTAATGCCTAGCTTACTGGCTGTTCAGGCTCAAGAAGAGAACAGCAGTTCAAGCTGCTTTGAAGACCAAAGATGACGAGAGGAGAATGCAGAGGCCTTCACAGGATCTGACAGGGGAAATTACAAGATACTCTCCTATGGCAGTGGGAACAGAGCTATTCATGCTGATGCCTAAGAATAAATGTATATAGGGATGTTAGTTCTGACCTACAGCCCAGGAAAGGCCTCCAGCTCCCAAGGGAGCAGCAAACCAAAGCCACTTTTAAGATGTAGCTTGACTCATTTATAAAAGGGACAGTGAGATGCCTTAGAGATGCTGGAGGTCCCACTAAGGTTGTATGTGCCCACTGCAGTGTTTCTCTAAACTTTTTTTGGTCAGCTGTTTCCTTGAGGAAGGAAAAAAAAACATGCTCAGGCTTCTGCTTCTGAGCCCAGTTCACCTCTGGCCCCCTTGAAATAAGGAATTCAGTGTGTTTAGAGCAGGGGAATACCTGACATCCAGCTGGCAAAGAGAAGAGGATGAATCTTCAGAGAAAATATCTGCAAGGGCAATCAGCCTGTGATTTCCTAAAAGGGGAGAAATGCAGATGTTAGATGCAAACTGGAAACTGTCTTAAGTATTTAAATGGCCACAGGCTGGGATAATAGTGCAATAAGGAGGCTGTAAGCATGTGCATGCAGCACAAAGGGTTCATCTCTGCACCCTCAGTTTGCCCCCCTCAGTGCCCCAAAGCAAATTCACCCTGCTGAGCAACAGTGTTCAAGACAATGGAAACATTTGCTGATAGGGCAGTTTGTTTCACTAGAAAAATCCTAGTTTTGTTTGAGAAGTCAATATGCAGCTTTTTAAAAACAGCCAATAGCACAGGGTTAAACTCAAAACTCAGAAATTAGATGTATTTCCGGGGATCCTAAGCCTCCCCATTTAATTTTATTAAAAGAACAGAAAACAATATCCTGGATTTACCTGCAGTTCCTTTCTTTGACATTTCTACTTGGCCTGTGATCTAAAAAGCCTACCCTTTCTGTAAATTCAGTTCCAGTTCTTTGACGCAAGGCCTTCCCTTACTTATCCCCATCCCTTCAGTGGCTGCCACCAGCTTTTAAGGCACAAAATCCCCAAACTTGGGTAAAATCTGTAAGAGGCAGTGCATCTGTTGCTGGATCTGTTCCTGTTAGAGTCCAGAGCAGATTACTGTAGCGTCAAATCTGGAGTCCTGTTGATACTTGCTTTTTGCTGCAGAATAAAGCAACTGTAACAGGTGTGCAACACCTGGGCTCTCAGTACATTGCTGAACACAACTGAAATTCTGCTTTTAAAAAGTGAACACAGTGTTCCTTATTTTGAGCTAAATCCCCTCTGTTCATGCATATGTTAAGTTCAGCACGGACTTCACCAACTAGCAACAGTCCTAACTCCAACCCCTAAGTTACTTCCAAAAGAGCTGGTCCAAGGTCAAGGCCCCAGAGCAACATTCACTGTACGCACCAAGGCGATTCCCAGGCAGTTTGAGGCTCTTCAAAGATGAATTTCTTTTCACTGTATTGATTATTTCTGACAAAAACTCGGTAGTAGAGCTTTCAAACAGCCGGCAGAAGGAAAACGTGATTTCTACAGAAGAAATGGATTGACAGTACATGTTACTACTCCCTGTGCACTTCATTATTCCATAATTACATCCTGCAGACACCTCCAGCCCCTAATCTGTATGCCAGAACAAAGCCTCCCCAGCCACGGATTGCATACAACAGCACTGCTGCTCTGTCGCAGGAAGAGAGCAGAGATCACACCCAGGGAAGCAGCTTTGCCGGCTGACCCAGTTAAAGGCTGATGTTCTCTGCAGGTTAAAAGTCTCTGTTTTATAGCCAAGACTATGGACTCTTCCCTGCAGCACATGCCAGCTTTGCAGCTGCTCCCCTCTCTGCCCTGCTGGCACAAAGAACCAGACACATTCCCACTGCCAACAGCTACAGATCTGCTCCAGGGACAGTGACATTTGGCTAAACCTTACACATCTGAAGATCACCTCTTAAACGTCAGCCAGGCAAAAGCAGCCACCTGCAGCACATTTCCAGGCACCAGCACCCAGGAGTTTTCTGTACCTTGCAGGATGGGATCCTGAAGCAAAAGCAGAACTTCTTTCTGGTGCTCAGCCAGGTTCACATCATGAAAGCTCACTTTCTTCAAGTTTGGATTACACTCTAAAAGCAAAACAAGTTTTCTGGTAAAGTACTGTATGTCCTTGGGATAAAACGACCCTGACCCAACTATCAGCTAACACCCAGAAACTGTGTTGGACTGTGGATAACTTGTGCTGGATTGTGGGCAATTAAAAAGGAACTACCCTGCTGTGCAGGATCATTCACACAGTCAGCACAGAAAGTGGGATGGCTGACACCCATTTCCTTTTCTCAGGAGACTTCAAGGATGTCCACACTGAAGAAACGGTCCCACCTACGCTAGCTTCATGCTAAAGGATGGAAGATCCCAGCAAGGAAGCTACTCTGGGTGTCACAGTGATGCTTCCTACAGGTTAGCAGAGTACCTCTGAGCGCCTCCAAAAGGAGCCCCAGCTCCTGGGAACAGGGCAGTGTGGCGCTGTCAAGGGACAACTGCTGGAGGGACTTTGATGCCTTGAGCACTGGCAGCAGGAATGCGGTGTGCAAAGGTTCCCTGGGGAATCGGATCTCCAGCTGCTCCAGGCAGCTCTCTAAGGGAGGAAAAGGAAACAACAATGAAAGAGCTCGGTCTGGAGTGCCTGTCTTCAAGGTAGCTAGGTCCTAGAGCAAGCAAGTAGTCTGTGTGCCTGACAGGACTATCAGGTTGGTAGAAAGTGCCTGTGTGACACAGCCTGCCCCACAGAGTTCTATGGCAATGTAAATCACTGAAGGCTCATTTCAGGACTCCTGCCAGACCACAGGGCCACCAATTTCTACTGCATTCTGGCAGCGAAACAATGCTTGAGAAAAGGTCACCCCTTACGCACAAACCAGTCAGTGTCTTCCCAGAGCACAGCTCTTCAGTGACCCAACTCCATGCTTGCTCAGGCTTTGCTTACTGCTTTTATGGTCACTCAAAGGCCAATATGTGTGATGAGAGACCTGTGAGATGAGAACACACTGCTACAGCTCCCAGACTGTAATCCAGAGGCCTGGGCAGTGCTTTGCCATCACCTGTGGCATTGTAATGATCAAGAGATGCTTTCCCTCAGCTTAAGTGTCATCTAAGTCTTAGAGCCTCAGAGTCAATAGGATGGACAAAGCAGAAGCTCCCAACCAATTTACATATCTGGTGGGATACACTCCCTGTGGGCTGCGTGGACAGTCACTGCGAGCAGGCTATGACTGGCCCTGTACAAAGCTGACACTGCAGCAGGTTGGCATACAGCAATAAAATGCTTTGTCCAAGACTCAGGCTCCACAGAGCATGTCAGAGTCCGGAAATGACAAACTGCAATGCCATCTAAATCAGAAAGGTGAGGCTGCAATTGCTTAATTACACATCACTGTAACAGTGTAGAGTTCAAATCTGTGCGCCAAGCTTTTACAGGTCTATCTGCCTGCCACATCCTGGTCATCACTTAGAATGATTCCTACCTGGGATTTCTACCTCGCTGCAGCTTGGATTCCCCTCTGGCCTGTTCCCCTCCAGCTGGTTTTTGAGGTCGAAGCTGACTGAGAGTGTGTGGAGCTGGGGGAAGGCGCTCAGGATGCAGTGAACAAGCTCCATGCAAGGCATGTGGGAGAAGACGTCGCTCACGCGCACCACGCGGAGGTGGCAGTCCGAGTGGCAGGAGAGGGCCCGGAGCCCAGAGAGGATACAGAAGATGTTAGCACCCAGGCCTGGAACAGCATTCGTACAGAAAGGTGTTAGCTGTGCCTGTACAGACACCAACACACACGCAGCTGGAGCTGCACCAACTGCCTAAGTCAAAGGCTAAACTCACAGACTGCTTTACCCACACATTTTTAAGCTAGACTGTGTATACAGGAGATGGAGATCTGGCTCTTTCCCTTGCCCTATTTGGATGGCCATTTAAGCACAAGGCCAGGGGCTGTTCTGGTGCAGAATGGCCCCGTTCTTTCCCTCAAACAAGTCCCCACACTCATTAAACATCTCCACCAAAGCCATTCTCAAGATTGGGTACCAATACTTTTAAATATGCCCATTCCAGTAAAAATAAAATCAGGGTAAACGTGAGCAGTAAGTCAGACCATTAGACCAAGGCTGAAGGAAGCAACCCGTGCCCACCACTAACCGTTGTAAGACAGAACCAAGTTTTCTAAAGACACCCAGGAGCTCAGCAGGTTACTCAGAGTCCGACACGTCTCCCCAGTCAAAGGAATGGAGAACAATTCCAGTGTGGACACACTTCGGAAGCGGCGAGCAGCTTTCAGAGAAAAGATCCCAGCAGATCCCCCTCTTTTCTTACAGCCAGCACGGCCAGTGCATGGAGATCCTGGGGAAGAACTAGTCCAGTTCTCAGTGTTTTCTCCCTCTGTGGCACTATTTTTGTCGAGTAACCCTGAATTATCCTCTCTAGCAACAGCAAAAACAAAATCATACAGGTCTTCTGGGTCAGCATATGGTCCCCTGCTTCGTCTGAGGCAGCGACGTCTCTTCGCCACTGCAGATTTTAGCCGTCTGCGTGTCTTTCGAAGAATGGGGCGACAGGACAGCTGGTCTGAGATGCAACAAGAAGATCCTCCCCGAGTGGTGGTGTGGTCACAGGACACCTTGCTGCTTGACTCCTCACATGCTTGGTTTCGCAGAGGACTTCCTGGTCTGGAGAGGACAGAGTTCAGACAAGTGTCAGCCCTGGGGGATTCCTTCTGGTTCCCACCATCGCTCCACTCCCCCTCATCGTAACAGCCCCTCTCTGCTCGCTCTTGTGCTGACTCCTGGCTTTGGGCTTTGTCCTCCTCTCTGCAAAGGCCACATGGGCTGCTGTGATATGCAAGGGCATTTCCCGAGCGCCAAAACCCAGCACTCATGCTCAAAATGAGGACAAGAAGAACTGTGTCAGGAACAGGCCAGGAATACATAGACACTTGGTTGACAGAACCATGGTGAATCAACCGGTGAAGAAGTAAAACCAGCGAGCGCCTGATGGACTGGTCGGAGGAGAGGAGGTGCTGGAACTTCAGGATCTGCAGGGAGCCAGCCAGGTTTTCAAGCACTTTCTGGTTGTGCTCAGCAGTGAGCTCCACTGCACCCTGCAGCATGTTGCAGAGGGTAAGCTGAGAAACATGCGGGGAGCTGTGGAGCAGTGGTGAAAAGTGGTGGTCGTTGAGACGCCAGTCAGAGGAAACATCCAAGACACCATGAAGAACGTTTGAGAAGAACGTTTCAAGGAACTTCTTCCTCCAACAGGTTATATTCTGCAATTAAACAGTAGGGCCAGGCCATATTAACAAAAAGTCAGTCACAATTTTTCTCATTCTTTTAAGTTAATTATTGTTACCTGCTAAGCAAAAGGTACTGCTAGCGCAACTGTGAATAGCTTCCTAGTTCTCAACATCCTTCCTCAGCGTATTTGTTCAAAACCAGAGTCACTTCCATCGCTGTCTCTTTTATCCTGCTTCTTACCTAATTTAAAAATATTCAGTGGTTTGAAGATAAGACATTTTTTTGCCTATTAAAAACCACATCATCAGGAATTTTCTTCCCGAGCGTCTATTTATAGGCTGTGATTAAGTCGCCTGTTAATGATTCTTTTGCAATGCTGAATTAATGAAGCTGCTTCAGTTTTCCTACAAAAAGCCATTCTTACTGTCTTCTGTAAGTATTTTTCTAGTGTTTTCTAAGACATCTGAACATTTTTTTGCCAGCGTAGGCGTAAGCATGATATAAGACACTGGTTTTATCCTCTGTTTCCCCAAGAATTACATCTCTAAAGAAAGGATTTATTCTTTCGGCAAACTCGCTGTTGTGAGACGAAGGGTGTGGCTGTACACTACAATTCATTTTATGAACACCGTTTCCCAAAATGATTGTACTACCAGGGTCATGCCTTGGTCCAGAGCTCATAAACAAGCGCCAGCAAGTGCCTGGAGGTGGCCAGCAATACCAGCAGGCTTAAAAATGAAACCTCATGGAAAACAGCAGAAACGGGGCATCTGTGTCGTGCCCCTTCTCCCACCGGCAGTGTCTCCTCACCTCTGAGTTGGGTGGCCTGGTTTTCATCACATCGTCCCACAGCTTGCGCCAGATGGGCTGCGTCGAGAGGCCTGGGGGAAAAAAAAAAAACCAAACAAACAATCAACCAGGTGCCTTCACCCCTTTACCCTGACCTGAGTGCCCTGCCCCGGAGCTCGCAGGGGCGCTGGGCGGATAAGGGGCAGCACTGGGGGGCACAGATGCAGACCCCTGCAGCAAAAGGTTGGTGCTTTGCGGTGAAGGGGAGACCACCGCCTCTTACGGGACGGGAGTTAAAAAAATAGCAGGTTTTGTTGGTCCTCAAAAGAAGCGAAGTTACAGCAGGGCCTGCACGGCTGTGTGAACCCTGCCTGGGCATGGGACGGGGCTCGCGGGTTTGGGTGCAGGGAGGGATCCAAGCCCTGGCGGCAGGGCCTGTGCTCCGGGGGTGCCTTCCCCCTCCCCGGGACCGCCATTCCCAGCCTGGGGAGGTTTATTCCTCCAGCGCGGGCTCCCCTCTCCGGCCGGGGGTCCCTCCGGTGTGGGGTTCACCCCCCAGGGCGTGTGGGGGTTCACCCCCCAGGGCGTGTGGGGGTTCACCCCCCAGGGCGTGTGGGGGTTCACCCCCCAGGGCGTGTGGGGGTTCGCCCTCCCGCCCGGGAGTACCCCCAAGGGTTTGTCGCCGTCCCCGCCGGTGTCACCTGCTCTCCGCGCAGCGCCCTCGGCCCGTTCGAGGCGGAAGACGGTGAGAAGCGGCAGGAGCCCCCGCAGGAGATGCCCGGGCAGCGCTGCGGAGAGCCAGAGGGAGACGGCGGCAGGGTGGCTGGTGGGCAAGCCCCGGGCCCCGCCGCCCCGCCGCCCCGCGCCGCTCCCGCGCCTTACCCCAGACGTCCCGCTCCAGGGCCCCCATGCTGCGGCTCACCGCCGCCGCGCTCAGCGCGAACAGGCTACGCGGCTCCTCCGCCGCCGCCATCGCGCCGCTCAGCGCCACCGCGCCGCCGCCATCTTGAGAAGGCACCCCGCCCTCCCGCGCGCCGCCGCCGCCGCCATCTTGGAAGGAGGAGGAGGAGGAGGAGGAGGAGGGAGCGGGCGGCCATGTTGGGGAGGTCGCGCCGAGCCCTTCCCACGCGTGGCCGGACGGGCCGGGAGCGGCAGCCAGACCGATGCTGCTCCACAGTCGCGATCCCCAGGAAGGAAAGCAAAAAGAAGGCGGCGAGGAGCGGAACTGTTGCGATCTGGAGACGGTCACTGGCGCAGCCGCCGCCGGCGGCTGCCATGTTTGGAAGGGACGCCCGCAGGCCCGAAGCACCGCCCCGTGAGGGAGCGGGCGCCATGGCGCTGCGGCGGCCCTTCCGCACCCGGGTCGGCGGTGGCCCTTCCGCCGGGTGACCCTGGCGAGTCCTTCTGGGCGGTGGGAGCGGGGCGATGGGGCTGCGTGACACCGTGGTTCACGCGGGGGAGCCCGAGGTGAGCGGGGCCGGGCCGGCGGGGGGGGTGCACTGAGGCGTTTTGGGCGAGCGGACGGTTGATAACGCCTGTTTTTTGTTGTTTTTTTTTTTTCCCCCCGTAGGAGGAGGAGGAGGAAGAGCTGGTGGTAAGATGGGGAGTGGGGCCGGGGGACCCTGGGCCGCCCCTGCCCGGGGAGCTGGCAGGCCTCGCTGGCGGCGGGGGAGGTTTGTAGCCTCTGCAGTGACTCGTTGCTCCCACGGGGTTGATGACCGGTGCCTTTCAGCACTGACAAACAAACTCGCAGGGATTTCGGGCCCCTGTCACCACTCTGTGCTGGCGAGCCAAAGCTCAGCGAGGAGGCAGCTGGAGTCTGGGCTTTGATGTGGATGTGTGGCTCCCCCTGAAAGCTGTGGGTCTCAAAGGGGGGAAATGGCGTTTTGGGGTCTTTCCGTTCTCATGTCAGCCTTGTGCCTGCAGGATCCTCTAACCACGGTCCGGGAGCACTGCGAGAAGACGGAGAAATGCGTGAAGGCACGGGAGCAGCTGGAGCTGTGTGATGCACGGGTGTCCTCCCGGTCCCAGACAGAAGAACAGTGCACAGAGGAGCTCTTTGACTTCCTGCATGCCAGGGACCACTGTGTAAGTGCAGCACTCGTGGATGCAATGCTCCTGCTGGTGTGGGGAGCAGAGCTGCCTTTAGCTGCACTTCTGGGAGTGCAGACAGTTCACGTGTGAGAGGTGGTAGCTCTTGAGTCCCAGTCACAGTGAGCTCTGAAGACCTCTGAGCCTTAATGCTTGCTCCTGTTAAATGTTTGGTTCCTCCTTTGTTAGTTTTCTTGAATGACTTATTGCAAAACACTAAAAGCAGCAGAGGGCTGTGGGGCCATGTGCCTTAGTGGCCGAGAAGGCCAAGAGACGGGTGGTAACACCCTGCTGATTTTCAGCCCTGAACTATGAATTACTGAGTGCTTTGTCTCATTTTTCCAGGTTGCTCACAAACTCTTTAAGAACCTGAAGTGAAGGCGGGCTTGATTGTCCATCTGCTTCTACAGGCGGTGTTGGCAGTTTCTGTGTTCACAGTACTGCTTCCCACCCGTTGATTCTCCATGCCAAGTATAAACGAAACGGCTTCCTGGCAGCGACCAAGCATCCATGTGTCACTGCGTTTGTTCTTGTGGAAGATGTGCAGCTGTGCAAAAAACATGTTGATGTTCTGTAATTTTCCATATTAAACAGTTCCCATGGAAATTCCTTCCTTTTATTTCCCAGTTCTTGTGCTTCTGATTTGTGCTGGTTTAAGATGAAATCAGTGGGTGTCAGAGCCCAGTTTGTGGGGGGAGGCTTTTCCTCACTTGCGGGAATGTCTGTTTTGTGCAGCTGTAATGCACAAGAGCCTGATCCCACAGGGAAGAATTTGTCTGTTGGAGCCACAATTATTTCCAAGCCCCACTAGAACAGTACTGTTCACTCAGTGAGTTCTGACCAAGTTAAACTAAAAGGAGTGACACTTTTCTAGGAGAGAGGTTTCCCCTGCTTGGGGGAAAACGGTCAGCTGTCCTTCACTGTCACCTGCTGCTGTCAGCAGCTGAAGAGCCTCCTGGCCATGGGTGGCTTTGCCTTCTTGCCCAGAAGGACAGATCAGACGGGCAGGGTGGTGGTTCCACCTGCTCAAGCCCCAAGCAGAGCGTGAAGGGTCACCTGAGGGGAACTAAAACCCTCCCTTGTGGGTCACCAGCCCCTCCTGCTGACCCGGGACTGTCATGTGGAAGGGTCAAGCTCATTCTCCGCCTGTTTTTCTTCGGAGCAGGATGTTTAGTAGCAGGAAAACTGGGATGTTTAACAAGGCAGCAAATCCTTTATCAGTTATTCTTCAAAGTGGAAAAAAAAAAAAAAAAAAAGCACTGCTTTTCAAATTGGGCTGTTCTTTATCAGTGTAGCAGTCCACAACCCTTTTGCTGGTGGATTTCAACTTTAATGCCTAGGGGATTGACGTGGAGCTTTATTAAGAGTAACGTCATTTCAGGAGGTTTGGGTGTATTTTTTTTTTTTTTTTTTTTTTCCCGGCTGCGTGCGCGTTTCTCCTGCCGCTCGCTCCTTTCCAGCAGCCGATGCCCACCCCCGTGTCCCCCCCCCCCGCCCCCCCGCCTTGCCGCGGCTCCTCTGCCCGCGGAGGCCCCGCGCGGTTGTTCCCGGCTCGGCGCGCGTGGGGGGGGGCGCGTGCAGCGGTGCGCGGGCCGGCCCCGCCCCGGAAGGCGCCGGGCCGGAGCGCGGGCGATGGCGGCGCTGGGCCGGGCCGGGCGGGGGGCGGCGGGGCTGCTGGGGCGGCGGGGGCCGGGGCCGGGGCCGGGGCCGCGCCGCTACCGGTACAAGGAGAAGTGGGTGAGCGGGGCCCTAACCCGGCCGTGTGTCCGTCCCCCCCGCCGCGGGGGCTGCCCCGCACCCCTCTCTTTTCGCGCCGCTAACCCTTGTTGCACCCCTCTGATCTCCCCATTTCACCCCCTTGCCACTCTCGCTGCACCCCGTCACCCGTTACACCCCCCTTAACACCGCTCCGTGCCCACCCCGTGCCCCCCCAGCCCCCTGCAGCCACTCCCGGCCCTGACCCCTCCCCCAGGGGAGCACCAGCCCACGGGTGGCGGGAGCACAGTCGCTTCGTGGGGCCGCAGAACGGCCCCGTGGACTTTTTGCAGCACAGAAACTGGCGCTGGGTTTTCCCAGGAAAACATCGAGGCTGCAGGGAGGAGGGTGGGGGGGGCCACTGGGATGTCAAGATAATGTCTTTTAACCTGACTGATATTTTTTTTCCCCCAAGGCTGCCACAGCGCCCCGCATCCCGTCCACGCGGCTGGCCCTGCACCACTTCGACGTGAACTACAGCCTGCAGCTGAAGGACCTGTGGCCCTCTGTCCGCGCCGGCCTGCTCTGCGAGCAGAAGTACGGTGCCCTCATCAACAACTTCTCTCATGTCGACCACGTCACCCAAGAGCTGGAGCTGCTGAATGCCACCGATTTTGTTTCCGAAGCCCTCAAAAAGGCGCAGCGATTGCAGCGGGGTGCAACCGTGGAGGAAGTGGGGAGGGAGGAAAGCAGTTCCCCGGAGGGGTCTGGCGAGGCCAGGACGGTGACGCAGGCAGAGATGATGACACAGGCAGAGACGTCACCACCGCTTCATACCTCCATCAGCTCCAACATCAAGTGTTACACCTTCCCCAGGGGTGACATCACGCGCTTTCACCCTGCACGGTGAGACATCCCTGGCACAGACTGCCCGCTGCCATTGCCAGCCTCGGGGGCTGCAGGTGTGTGAGCACCCGCTGCTCCTGTACGGCCCCATCCTCACTTCTCACCACTGCTTTCTTTTCCCCTTGCATGTTTGCTTTTTTTTTTTTTTTTTTATGCAAACTGGTGATTTCCAGGCCGAACGTTCTGGGTCTCCTCGGCTATTTTCTCATGGATGCAGCATCTCTCCTGCCCGTCCTGGCGCTTAACGTGCAGCCGGATGACTTTATCCTTGACCTCTGTGCGGCTCCGGGTGGCAAGACACTGGCGCTGCTGCAGACTGGGATTTGTGGTAAGTGGAGGTGGGTGTTCCTTGTCCATGTGCGTCAGATGGGGCTGTAAGAGTGTGCTGTGCCCGTTAATGTCTGACCGTTAATCGTTTCTGGTTGTCGGAGTTGGGAATCGGGTGTGGTTTTGCAAGACTGACCTTCACAATGTGCCTGTGTCGTCCTCTCAGGGCATCTGGCAGCCAATGACATCTCCATTTCCCGAACAAAGAGGCTGTACCAGATTCTCCATAGCTACATTCCCGCAGAAATCAGGGAAACTGTGAGTGTCACGTCCTGCGATGGAAGGGACTGGGAGCAGCTGGAAGGTGGCACTTTCCATAAGGTAGGTGATTGGGAACTGGTGAAGATAAAGCCATCCAGTTCACTTTCCTCCTGTTTCAGAGAAAGACAGCAGCTTATCCTAAAGTATAATTGGATGGTTTTCCATAATCTTAAATGCAGAGAAAGAGAGAAGACTAAGCCACATATGCAGTAATATTTCCTCCTGCTATCCCCTTCCTGCAGGATCTGGTGCATGTGGGCATCTGGAGTTGTACCTTTATTTACCTGTGTATTACCTCTTAAAAATCCTGTTCTAATCTATCACCTGGAAAGAATTAAATGTCAAGATTTGGTAATTCTTGTTTCGCAGCCATGTTCAGCCGTGGGGGCTGGGTTTGTGTCACTGGGACACTCTGGGAGGTGTCGCTGCAGGAGCTCTGGCCGTGTGTGGTTGCAGCCGTAGGTGCTGCAGCAACACCTACCAGGAAGATGCGCTGAGTAGAAACGTTAAATGAGGACACGTGTGAGAGTGTGGTGCTATGCACCGTTTCTGTGTCTTATTTGCACGTTTCCAAAATGCAAAAGCAGACGGACAAGTTACAGTTCAGTGTGAGTGCAGACCTGTGCGTGGGCAGCATCAGCTAGGCAAGGTACCGAGAGCTGCTTGGTGCGTGGTAAGGGTGGAGGGGTTGGGCGAGGGGCATGTTGCCCTGGGAGACTTGCTGAGCTTGGCCTGGGCCCAGGACTGGTGGAGGATCTCTGCTGCTGCAGGTCCTGGTGGATGTGCCCTGCACGACAGACAGGCACTCTGTTATGGAGGAGGAGAACAACATCTTCCACAGGAGACGAACCAAGGAGCGTCAGATGTTGCCCATGTTGCAGCTGCAGCTGCTGATGTGAGTGAGCTCGATGCTGTTTTGCTGCCATTTGTGTTATGGTAGCAGCTCTCCATGGCCAGCACTGAGGATTCTTCTTGCTTTTTGTGTCCCTGACTGGGAAATGTGGAAACCACGTGTAGTTTTCTGGAATGGCAATAGTTGAACACATCAAATCATAGTAAGTGTAAGAATGTGCCCATGTTCTCAGTCACATCAGATGTCCTTCCTGTCCCCAGAAGTAGCCATAGGAGGTCGTGAGGAGGGTTTAAGGAACAGGATGGGTATAATGTTGTCCTTTTGCATGATGATCACCCGGGTCCCAGCCATCAGCCCTGAAGGATTCCTGAGTGTCCACATCTTCCAGCACATGGGAGGACATTGGGGTGCTTTGTCACCCCATTTCACTGGGAGGGCTGGATGGGCTGACTGCAAGCTGGGGAAATAAGGAAAAAGTTTGGAGAGTCCCATGGCAGTGCTTGAACTGCGAGAGCCTCTGCTCCTGTACATACTCTTATCCCATTCCCTTGGAGGAGAGTGCAGGATTACTCATTCCAGCTGCTCTCCAGTAGCATCTCTCCCATGTTAGGTACTTTATCTATCTAAGCATCTGTTTGACCCATATTGCCCTGGTCTAATTCACTTCTCAAGTTGCAGTGAGACTGCTGAGCCTGTGGAGTTCAAGATTTTTCTCTTACCTCCTATGAGTTACATGCTGGCTTCCCAGTTTTGGTGGGTGGGAATGCTGGTGCCCCCCTCAATCCTCTTCTGCACATGATGGTGTGTGTGTGTTCATTTTGCCTGCAGGGCTGGGATCCTCGCTACCAAGCCGGGAGGAAAGGTGATGTATTCTACATGCTCCCTCTCCCCGCTGCAGAATGAGCATGTGATCGAGAGAGCGGTCGAAATTGCAGAAACCCAGTTTAACATCAGTATCCATGTTGAGGACTTGAGCCACTTTCGGATGCTCTTCCAGGACACGTTTTCCTTCTTCTCGGATTGCCGGCTGGGGGAGCTTGTTCTGCCTCACCTCACAGCCAACTATGGACCTATGTATTTCTGCAAATTATGTCGGATGTAGAAGGGATGACAGACTATGTCTGCCGGCTATCAGGAAATGCCCCAAGTTTCCAGGGAAAGCAAAGCTGCTTTATGTTTATTTTTCTTTTTAAAATGTCCCAAAGGAAGTCTGCTTTTTTACTGCAGACATAGACAATAAATGAGAACGGCCTTCTGTGGAGTCTTCTGAATATTTATTTGTTTGAGGCTGAGGTGTTTAAGAGAGAGAGGTCTTATCAGAGGGAGTGATTTATCCATCCATCTCGGGACGGGATGAATGGCCCTGTGTGGATGCTGCTCCCTCCATCCTGTCTGACTGTTTTGATCCTACATGAGCAGGTTTGGGTTAACAAACACCATCTGGGGATCTCAGCCTTTCTGTCCCAGATCTCATCATCTGCATAATTGAGTCGTATCTGTCTGCTTATCTCCTACCTTCAGAAAGAGCAGCCTGAGGTCCTGAAATACGAGGTTCCTAAGAATGCCCCTGCTGTGAGGTTGTAAATGTGCTTGGGATGTTCGAGATCTGGTGGTGGAAAGAGCTTGGTGCTGTGGAAAAGCCAGTGACTGTTGCCATCCCTCATGGACAGGAAAGCTGTGGTTGAGAGGGGAGGTGTGAACACTCCCATGCTAGATGCCATTTAATGTCCAGCAGGAAGGTGTTTGTATGATTTTGAGTAATAACTGCATTCATATAATAGCCATTAGTGAAGGATTACTGGAGTTTATGATAAGAGTTGCTTAATAGCTACATTTTTATTTTTTGTGAGCAAAATACAGTGATGGGGAGGGTAGACATGGCTGTATTCCTTACAGGGCAGCCCATGGTTACATCCAGATGAAGCTACTCCAGTGCCAGCAAGAAAATACTATTGAACTTTAGTAATCCTTTTCTCTCAGCATCACCCTGCTTTGGCAAGAGGCAGCATAGGTGAAAGTGAGGGTGAACACACATCCATGTCCATCCTTCTAGGAAGGTACAGTTCATAGATCTATCATCGTTTGAACCCACCTTAAGCCAGTCCTGCCCTCTGCATGGCATCTTGGTTCCTTACAGGATCTGTGCTTATTGACAAGCAAGAAGTGGCTTTTCCTTCCTCATTCCCTCCTCGCTGTATTCTCTGCACTGCCAGTGGCAAAAGAGAGGTTGTGCGGTGCTGTCCCGTTCACCTCACCTCTGGCCCTGCAGGCGTTGGGAGGGTGGAGGCTATGCCGCTCTCTTCTCATGGCTGAGGGTCTCCACCTCCTTCATGAACCGGAGGCACAGCTCCTCCCGCCACGGCAAGGCCACGCACTGCACAGCCACGGGCAGCCCCACGGCTCCTGCCACAGCCTGCAGCGGGGACACAAGCAGTGAGGGGTTACCTGGGGGGGGGGTCAGACCTCCAGCAGCTTTTGGAAACATGGTTTAGGCACTTGGCTTGTCCCGGAGAGTGGGGAGGTTGGGGGCTGATCCCTGCTATTCAAGCAGAGTTGGTGCACAGGGGCAGAGGGAAAGCTCTTGCTGTACTTGTGATAGAAATGGTTATCAAATCTTAGGCAGCGTGTTTAGGACACACCCCCCTGCCCCATCCTCCAAGCCAGCTCTGCTTTGATCTGTTTTGCATCCAGATCCCTTTTCCTTCAGCATCCTCATTCCTGATCCATGCTCTGCAGACATCCTGGGCCTGGTGAAGGTGTCACGGAGCAGGAGGAAGGTGCAGTGCAGTGCTGTGGGCTGTGGCCGTCACAAGGACGCACTCCAAGAAGCGTTGCTGCATGGCTTCTTTCTGGTTTCAGCCTATAATCCAGCGTGGGGGGTACTCCCCCAGTCCCTCCAAAGCTTAATGACTTTGTTTTGGGGGCTTGGGAGAAAAGGGATTTGCAAGGGGTTTATAAAGAAGAGGTGAATGTTTTTGCACTGTGCCCTTACTGATGGAGAGATTTAGGAGCCCCTGATTTCACTGAAACTGTTACTTGAACATCCATCAGCAGTCTCTGCTCCACCACTTTCTGTGTCACATACCTGTTTCAGTGTCCGGTCCCAGGGGTCATCACAGCATCCTCGGTAAAGCTTTAGCTCTTCCTCATCAGCTTCTGTCACCGTGCTGATGGGTACAACCCCAGCGGGGAAGTTCAAGACATTGTACAGCATCGTGGAGGAGATGGCAGCTGAGAGAAACAGAAGAGAGGATGCAGGTAGTCACAGCCTCCTGTCTTCCTTCAAACTTATACTTTATACGTTCACTGAAACCCCTGAGAACCAGCTGCTGCTGGGAAGAGAGATTGTACAGGGCTGGTCGTTTGCAGGTCCAAGTTCTACTGCAAGAAACAACAGCTACCAGATCACTTCATGTGTCTGTCTCCATCTGCTCAGATAGTTTTATGGTAGTTATTTTTCCTTCCTAATGACTATAAAATGCTTAGGTGGGCAGTGAAGCTCCGTGGTAGAGGACATTTCTGTCCAGTCTCAACCACTGTGGTCTTCTGCCCTCCTGGGAAGGTCCCAGAGTCACTTACTGAGGAGTTTCCCGGGGTATCCCGTGGTGAAGGCAGGCCCCAGGACAGGGCACAGCACAACATCAAGCTGGAGTTCTCTCCACCGGGCGATGAACTCGGTGCGGTATGCCTTGGAGAGGAGAGAGGAGATGACATGGAGGCCATGTCCGCTCCTGGAGCATCTCAGCTTCTCCAGGGTATGCACCAGGCTCTGGCATGGCCAAGAAGGTAGCAGCAGGCAGCTGTGTTCAAGGGAAGAGGCAGGGGAGCGGGTAAGTGCCTGCCTCCCCAGCACACGGCCAGACTATGCCAGGAATTGGAAGGTCCCTCTTTAGCTGTCCCCACTCCCAGGACAGTCTTCGTTGTGTTGGGACCATCAAATGTGGGCATTTGGGCATGAGCACTGTGGGCAACCAATTCCTATCTCTCTTTTGTGCCTTTCCCTCTGTCTTGTCTCCTCCCCAGCATCCCTCTGCACAACCTCTTTCATAGCTGATGACCCTCTGACCTGGCACTTGCCACAAAGCCTCAACTCATAACATCATGCCAGAGAAAAAAGTCCTCAAAACACACCTCTATTTGATGGTGATGATTCCACATCTCCTTCACCGACCTGCAAGTGGAAATTGTAGCGATATTTTTAAGCTTTAAGAGGAGGAGGAATTGCTTAAATAATTCTCCAGGTTGATAAACTCTGTGATTTTAGCAATTAATTAAAACAATACATTTTTCACGATTTGTCTGAAGTTTCCTTTGGCATTTGGTAAAGCAATTAAGCAATGTATGTCTGGAAGTGGTAGAGTGGAGGTTTCACTTGTGGGCCTGGATTTAGTACTCGTCTCCATCCCAGGCTTCCTGTATGACCTTGTCTTTCCAAGTCCCTCAACCCATTCAGGATAACACTAGGGGCAGTGCAGCACTGCGGAGATGTGTTCCTAAAGGCTGAAGCCATGTCCAGGATGGAGGGACAGACCCTGCAGGTCAGAGCGTTGTTGTGAATCCAGTCCCTCCCACCATGGACACTTAGGGGAGAAGGCACTGTTCATTTTCATGGACAGCCCTTGGGGGTGATGCTGTCTTACCTCATTCCACCCAAGGCGCTCAGATAGTCAGCCAGGCGGGGAAACTGGAAAGGCAAGAGGTTCCTGTTAGGGACATGACATGGTGGGTGCAGTAACTTGTGCCACCACAGGAAACCCCTGGTCCTGTCCTGCCTCTGTCCCTGGGGATGCTGCACTGAGGGTGAACGATGATGATTAAAAATGCTCCCCATTGTTCTGAATTTACTTTGCTTCCAACTTCTGGTTGTTGGTTCCCGATTTATTTCTTACAGCTCACTATTTCCTGCTCACAGAGGAATGCACTGACATGAACCAAGTTGCCTTTCATTATTTTTGATAAATCAAACATTTTTTAACTTGGTATCTCACAGAAACGAGACCTCTAGAAGCAATTTGATTGCCTCCCACTCACCGCTACCTTTTTGATCCTGTCAGCTGAGAACAACACAATAGGACAGAGAGGCAGAGAAAATGGAGGATGGAAGAGAGAAGCCCTACAAAAGGATGCTCATCTGGTGAAAGGGCTACAGTGAGGGCCAGCCCTCATTAATCACCACGTGTCCCCGTGAAGGTGTGCTCTTTGGGAGGCATCCAACACAGGGATAGATCTTCAACCTTGAGTCCCTCTGCTGCAGTAATCCCAATGCATGAATCTGTAGGAAACTGGGCACTGCTAAGTCTAGGGTTTGAAGAACCACCTGCTGTGGGCTCTGCATTAATATTTTTCAGCTCTTGGCTGGTCCTTCTCTCATTTCCCTGCACTGGATGAATCCCAGCAGGGGTCTAGAAGAGACCTCCCAAAGTGATAGCATGTGCCTTGGCCTGAAATCTCAGAGTTTCTAGTTAAAAGTGTCTCTCAGCACCATCACAATTTCAAGCACCTCAAGGCTTAGCTGACACCATTCTGCTCTGAGCCTGAGGCCAGGGACTCACCAGAGGTTTAAGAATCAAAGCCAGCAGCTTCTTCCCCAGCCTCGGGATCCTGCAGCAGTTCACCTGTGATTTCAAGTTTGGATCTACAATATCTCCTGTGCTGAGACACGACAAGCGGGGGGGATCATGTAAGAGAAGCTGTTTTCCCTTTCTCAGGAAACTGAGTATCTCTTGTTTGGTGTGGGAGAGATGGGCTTGTTTTGCCTCTGCGTTGTGCTCGGGGGTGTGGGGACAGAAGCGTTTTACAGCACTGCTGCCAGAGGGCTCATACTTACAACATGTCCAACCAAGAACGGCCTCCATCAGCAAAAAATGTCTTCAAAAACAGTTCAGTCATGACATAGTGGATCCGAGGTGGAGAAAAGGGCACCAGCTGCACCAAAACACAAGATTATGTTGCAGCCTGGGGATGTAAATAATTTCCAGGCCCAACTGTGGATATACTTCAAAGGCAGAGCAGCACCTCCCTGAGCTCCACACGCCAACAGAGGTCCCAGTTCAATCCTCTACCAGCCCAGGCATCTCCCTGTGGGATTATTCCTCCCTGACAGCCGTTTGGCTCAGCATTGAGATCCCTCCAGAGCCGTTTCCTCCTCCATTCTGCTCCAGGCAGTCACTGAGACAGAAACTGCACCAAGTTTCCAGCCTGTCCCAGCAGAATTGGCACCTGCTTGGACACGGACTCACTTTGCTACGAAGAGCACCACTAGCGTGTTTCCATGGGTAGGTCTAGACAGAGGGAAAGGTGTTTCCCATGGTGTTTCCTATGGCCCTTTTCACTCAGTGATCAGGAGGGGCAGAGGTCTCTATGGGTATTGGGGAGGAAGGGGAAAAACACCTCTCAGAGCCCTGCTGGGGAAGGACAGACTGAGAAAATGTGGGGGCAACCTCTCAGAGTCAGATGCAGCACTTTATGGATGCCGCTGCCTGGTGTGAACCACAGCCACCAGGAGATCAGCGATGGATTTGTTACACTCCTGGCCCCTTGAAGGTACAAGCTTGCTAATTGCTAGTGCTGATTCCCCTTGAGATGCACTACTACCCCGGGTAGGTGTGCATCTGCATTGTGTTACATGGCTGTAGTAACTTAATCCCCTATCTCTGGTAGGTCATTTATCCCACGGTTGGGCTTAGAGGCTATGTCTGGTCTATGCAGGGTGATTTCAGCAGGAAGGAACAGGGCTGGGGACACCTCGGGGAGAAGAGCGCGGGGTGGTTGTGCTCACCTGGTGCCCCGCTGCCTGCAGAGCCCCCCGGGTTTCCCCCACCGCCCGCCGCATGCAAGGGGGCAGTGGGAAGTAGCCGTCTGTGTCGTAGTACCCGACCCGCAGTGGAGCAGAGCTGGAGTACACCTGCAGCAAAGCAGCCACCAGTTAAGCATTTCCAACCCTGCTGGGGGTAGGACTGCCCCCGTGCTGGATCTCACTGCAGAATGGGGGGGGGGGGGTAAAAGCTCCAGGTGTTGGGGAGTAACTAATTTTCTGTTTTGCTGCTTACACTTTCTGTAAGTTACCCTTTCCAAATGTCCACCCCTGCCTTTTCCTCCAGCCTCCCCTTCATCCCTCCCTTCAGATAGAGCACAGCCACGCAAGACCAGTAGATTCAACCATTGCTACATGGATAGAAGTGGAAAAACCTCCTGAAATTCGTCTGCTGCAGAGTGAAGGGAAGTGTCCTCAGTCAAGAGATTTGCTGCAGGAATTTCCGATCCTGTCTCATCTTCCCCTACAGATCTCCAGCTTTTTGCCCCTAGTGTTGCCTTCCTCCCCCCTTTGCTGGGGTTTCTCAATCTGATAAGCTATACACCAACTGAGAAGGCACAAAGGATACCTACCTATTAACCTATTTTTCCCTAATAATTATGACTGTGCCCTCAAAGAGAGCTAACAAGTTACTGGAAACCAGTACTGTAAAGATAACCAGACACTTAAAGATTCCATATGTTGAGCATGCAGCGCCCTTCCTGAATTAAGGACTCACCTTCTCATCAAAGGGGATGGGGGGCACGGTGGGGTCCAGCTGGAACATCTCCTGGCAGAGGAGTGCCTTCATGCATAGAGCCAGACTGTCCACATCCCTTGCCATCGGCCCCAGGGCAAGAGGAACTGGAGTGGGATGAGAGCAAACATCCACATTAAACAAGTGGGTGCACCAAACACTGGTCCACCCATCTGCACGGCCACATTGGGTGCAAGGGATGATCAGGTAATGAGGTGGGATGTTTCATATGGACTCTGGACAGATCTTGGTTGTCTCAGGCTTTCCTTAGGCCTAGGGGACGACACAAGGAGTCATCACAGCATATAGAGAAAAGCAATTAAAAATTCACGTACCTGCCAAGATCCCACTGAGTGGGCCACTTGCTCCTGACAGGCTGTGGGAAAAGAAAAATAAGTATATTGTCATTTCAGTAATGGTGAGGTATTCCCAATACATTTGAATAGCATAGTGGAGTCTCCAGTTCAGGACCTGAACCAGAAGAAAATTATTAAAAGTATTCGACTTGAGTCATGTGAAACAGAAAACCTTGGTCAAAATGAAAACAAAATAAACCTCAACAAATCTTAGTTTTGGCTTAACAAAAAATGTTCCATTTTGGGATTATTTAACCACTATATCCACATTTTCCTTTTAACCCCAGGCCAGATTTACAATGAAAACATGGACATTTCCCCACAGAACCTAACAACGCTGCCTCTTGGGAGAGGTTTGTGAGTGAAGCAAGCCAGCCTTTAAGAAACCGTCTTCTCTTTTCCCCCCAAGTACTCACTAAGTACCTTGCCCCTTCTGCTGAGTTTGACAATTAGCAGGCTCTTTGCAGGGTGGGAAGGGCAGACCCCAGCACCTACCTGAGCCTTTCAGCCGTGGGTTTGAGCCCGCACAGCCCGCAGAAGCTGGATGGCAGGCGGATGCTGCCACCAATGTCCGACCCGATGCCCAGGATGGAGCCTCCTCCTGCGATCAGAGCTCCCTCCCCTCCCGAGGAGCCCCCGGGACTCTTCTGGTGGTTGAAGGGGTTCAAGGTCTGGCCAAAGATAGGATTGCTGCAGTCATAGCTGGGGAGAAGAAAACCAGCAAGCGAGTTTTCAGGAACAGCCTGATGCCTTGAGTTTGTTGGCTCTCCCTTGCAGTGAGCTTATGTGGCACAGCCAACCCCATCCTTCCAGGCCATAAATGCCTCAGGACATGGCTCATTCCTCCGCTCTCCCTCCCATGCACAAATGCGCTTGATTTCTCTTATGTCATGGTAGAGATTTTTATCCTCTTAATCTTATCTGAAAGCTATTTTCAGTTGAACTGAAATTGTTGGCAACTAATGGAAGAGGGATTCGTTCAGATAACATCTCAGGAGACAGGAAGGAGCCTGTTCTGGGACCTACAGGCTGGGTTTTAACTTCAGGAGCACAACCAGAGGAAAGGTTTCTAATGATATATGTTACTTGAAGAGGGATTGTGGCACGTTGGTCATTGCAAATGGGATGGCCCCCTGCCTCTTCAAAACTTTTACTAGGACGCTGTCCTCCTGCACCAGAGTGCCCAGGCACTGCACAAGTCCACAGGTTGACAGATGCCCCTGTAGAAAGAGGTGACATCAGACATAGTCAGCACAGTTCCCCTGCAGTTTTGGAAGGATGATCTGGTGTCCCCTTTGGGGGGCAGTGGGGAGTGGGTACTAACCCACTCCCTTGCAAGACCTTGCATGAAGGGTCAAGGACTCCCTCTCCTTCCATCCTTGGCATACAACTGCCAAGCATCCATAGGGTTAAGGCTTCTCCTGAAGCTCTCCTTGCTCTTTTCCATGACGTTTCTCTCCCTCCCCTGACCCAGATTCAACTCCATAGGTACACTAGCTCAGAATCAAACCCCGTGTGCTGCTGTCAAAGTGAAGCCACCAGTGGATGTTCAAGGAGGGAATATACATCCCAGGCAAACACAGTGTGATCCTTTTTTCAGCTAGCCTTAGTGTCTGGGGCTTGATTTGAGCCCTCTTAACTGTGTTGGTAAGTCAACATGGAGGAAACCACCTAACAAATTCAGCTCAGGAGTGTGTGCTCAATCCTCATCAGGGCGTGCCTGTGGGAGGGTCCCTGGTGCATCTCATGCACAGGCTTATTGCTAAGTGGAACAGTGGTCAGGATACAGCACAACAGGGATTCAAGGTTAATGATTCTGGCTACTAATGACTTTATAGAAGCTGAGTGATGTTCTTATCCCCAATACTGCAACCTTCTGCGTAGAAGTCTAAGTTATGGCCCAAATGACCATGTAGCCCAGCCTGTGCTGTCTCACATACCAGAGAAGAAATTATTTGGGTGTATAACTATTCATCTCTTGTTTTTTTGCTGATGGAGATGTCTAACTGCCAGGGTTGCAGCTTCAATGAGATGTGAGGGCAAAGCCTCCGACCCAGCCAGGCTTCCCCTGGTGTAAGAAGGAGGGGATCAGGCCCCTTCCCCACTCTCCATGTCCCACCACTTCACCACCCAGCCCAGCCCACGATGGGACACTTCACAGGCACAAAGGGAAGCACCTTGTGGCCAATGTGATCCTTGATGCTGACGGGGATGCCGTAGAGCAGCCCTTTCTCCCTCTGCTGTTGTATTTCCTGGAGCTGCTCCTCACACTCTGGGATAAAATGTCGCAAGCAGTTTGTCTGCTGGGTCACTTCCAGGGCCTTTGATGGACACATGGGGAAATAGGTGTTAGTTAAGAACAGCACCGTTACACAGCGTCATTCAGTAGCTACCTGGATCTTCAAAGCGAGGGCTGGTGGATTGGCATGAATGGTAAACCCTTCCCCCGAGCATCCCAGCTCAAGTGATCTCAAAGGACTGTCCAGTGGTGGGTCTGACCCAGGAGACAAAGACACCTCTGCTTTTTCATACCTTTCTCCTGATAGCTGCTATATTAAAGACACGTCATAATCACCAGCTCCAGCAAGTCTTCCCGGTCACCAGCCCACACACCATGGTATGGAGAACGTAAGTGATCTGCCCATCACACTGAGGACAGGCACTCACCTTCTCTATGTAGGTGTAGAGGACAGTCTTGGGGGACAGAGACCCTTCTTGCAGTCTCCCAGCAAGTTCCAGCAGGGGCAAGGACAGGATAGTATCTGTCTGGACACTGGGGACCTGCAAGGGGAAGATAAAGGGGATGCCAGGACAGCACCTCCAGTTACTCTTTGGCTCAAAGTGGGTAAGTCTCTTAAGTTTTGTCAACATTATCAACAGAGCTCGCTGGAAAGGCAGACCCTGCATGTGGGGATTCAGACCTTGAGCTGCTGAGTGTTTCATCCTAAGTTTGGATGTCATGAACATGATGCAAACACAGGAGCCCAGCTGTCTCTGAAGGTGTAGAAGAGCTTCATGCACCCATTGTAGCAGAGGACAAGGCAATGCCTCACATCTGAATGTTCCTCCTGGCACTGTGGGACTTACCGACCAAGAGGTAACCTCAGCTGAGAAAATGCCAGCCTGGATAGAAGGTACCAAAATCCTTGCACACAAGTCTCAGGCTGGCCATTCACTCCTCAGAATAGGTACAGGCAGTGTGGGTCAGCCAGGTCTGAGGACAAATATCTAATAGCTCAAGCCCAGCAAACTACAAAGCAGTCAGTGGGGACTCACAGGTGGGCAAGGTCTACTCAGGTGAAGACTGGCAGTTCTCAGTGCCAACAGTTTTTTTTAAGGTTTTATATCATATTTATATATACATATATTTAAGAAAAAAGGTTGCAAAGGTATGTACCTCTCGTAGCTGGCATACTTTATCTCCAGATATGTTACCTGTGTAAACGTGAGCTGGTTTAACAAGCATCTACTCAGAAGCAAATGGAGGAGGAAGGAAAGGTAGTTAGAAATCATTCTTGCAGAAGGAATGCAGGGCCACATCCATGCTGGTTGGGTGCCTGCCTCATTTGTCCCCATGTCATGTCCTGGTTGCTCCCGGGGACACTGACTGCCCTGTGCTTCATTAGTGTTAAGTTAGGCCAAACATCTTCTGGGAAGCCTGCTGTCAGGAGGCTAGGAACCCTAGTGAAAGCTCTTCTGAAGACTCTCCAAGAAGCATACAGAAGCCAGGTTTTAGAGAGAAAGATATAGGGGTGTGGACAGGTGTGTAAACTTAAGAGTTAGAAAGTGGAAAAAGCTTTCTTGCTTCTACCCATAGAGGCAAGAGACATTTCTAGATCCCAAAAGAACTGGGTTTTGGATCAATGAAGGTCTAATGCTTCATCAGCTGTTTTGTCCAAAACCTCTTCTCGGTGAGTAATTTCCATCTCCCTGGGTGTAGACTCCCACTGCACCTCATCCGGCTGGAGGAAAGCAGTGATCTCCCTTCCTCCCAAGGCAGCCTTTCCTCATGTCAAGGGCTGCTGGCACATCCCTCCTGGAGTCCTTGTTATAAAAGCTATGGAGGCATGAACTGAAAGGAGGGGCTGAAGAACAACATCAGCAGACACCCCGGTGGGACTCAGACCCCCCAGAAAGATGGGTTACCTGCTCCCTGAACTGCTGGACAGCCTTTGCCATTTTCTTCACACCCTCATCCCGGGTCCTCTGAGCCTCTTCTATTTTCTTCTGGATCTGCCTTTTGCCCAGCCATTTCCAGACCACCACGGCTGCTGCTGAGCTGCAGAGCAGGGCAAAGACAGAAGAAGGATCTACCTCCCTCTCTGGCAGGAGCTGTCTCAGCTGGTGCTGGATCATAATGTGGCCTTCTGGTCTCCGGGGATGGAGTGAGAAAGAGGAGCAAGGCAGGAGCAGGAGACCTTCCCTGCCTCCCCAGACCTGTCCCTCCTCCCAGCACCACTGCCTTGGGTCAGCAAATAGTTTGTGAGTCCAAAGCTGACCCCTGCAAAGCTGCCTTCAGTGGAGTGTGCAGTGGAGAATAATTGACTGGGAAACAGAAAAGGTGAAGTTTGGTCAGTGAACTGTGAGATGTCAGATTTATAGGGGCTTTCTGGACTGTGGGAAGTTGTCTGCTAGTGAGGAAGGGCTGTGAGATCAGCTGAACAAAAGAAGCAAGGAAATAGCTGCTCTCTTATTTCCTGTGTAGCCTGAGAGGACAATGGGAGAAAGGGGAAAACCAGCTTGAAATCTCAAGACTTCCCTGCACGGGGATGGGGAATGGCATGACAAGAGGATGCACAGCTGTGGGATACCCACTCTCTCACCAAACCCCTTAGCCTATGCTGCTCCTGTGGTGGCTGGGGGCTGTTTCAGGACGCCTGTGGGATAGTGCTCAGAACTACCATGATGTCTGCAAGCACCAGAAGGAGAGGTTGTTCCACTCCATGACAGAGCATTGCTATTGCCTTAGGAGTGAAAAATTCCACAGGGTTACATGCCAGAAGCAAACTATTTCCAACAGCCATTGGGACAGCTAGTGTCTGAGTTCTTTCCAGCACAGATGCCTCTCACTACAAGCACACAAGAACTATGCACTGAGCTGAAGGCAACAACCCAGCCAACGTCAGCCCCAAAACAAATGCCATGGTCTGTCTGTGGTCTTCTCTGCTGATTATGGATGGTAGGTCCCCCTATGGGCCCCAAGTTGAAAAAGTTTTTTTGGCGGCTAAATTGTGCATTATAAAACTTTGCAAGGCTGCACTTGATGGCCAGAGGCCCAGACCCTGATCCTTCTCCAAGAAAATGTGGAACTGGATATGGAAAGGAAGGTGAAGAGCCTTCTCCCATCAGGGCTAGGTAGTCCTCTAATGCCTGCTTTGTCATCCATTGTCATGTCCATTCTTAGCGGTTTAACGGTTCATCGTTGTTTTCTGTAACAATTAGTGCCAGGAGGGAATGTTCTCTTTGTTCTTAACTGGGGAAATTTATGAAGGACTCTGAACAAAATTGGCTTTGGCATCCTCCAAGAAACAGTCTGGAGCTGACAACAATTAGTTATGTGGTAACAAATTAAGCTGGCTTTTTACTGTGTTCCCTTTCAGCGGCATCTCTGCTCAAGGGATGCCCCCTTAGCTGAGGCACTGCTGGCTCCATGAGAGCAGCAGCACGGGGACGCGCCTGCAGCCCATCCAGCTCCCGCTCCTGCCCGGTGGCGCTGGCTGCAGCAGGTGCCTCCGGAAGGTGCATGAGAACAGGGTGGGCATGCAGCAATGCCCGGCCCTCTCCCAGCCTCCCGGAATCCACGCAAGGCCTTCCCGAGGCAGAGGTGGGCTTTTTGCCTATGTGACAGCAACGTAACCTTTATGATGGGCTGAGCGGATATGGGAGGATTTTTTTTTCCCATGCTGGAAAGTGTCAGGGCGTTGGCTTCCCACAACCACTTGTGGGCTGGGACTTGTGCTCTGATCCTGCCCTTTAGACACTCTGCAAATGTTTAACGGAGACAGAGCCAGCTGCCTCCGGACTGACCTGGCGTTTCAAAGGGCAGATTTATTAGCAGGCACAGCTGCTTTTCCGGGTGGCTGGATGCTGCTGAGGAAGCCCATTTCCTATCAATAGGCGAGCATCTCCACCCCTCTTCGTGATCAGGACGTATGGCTTTCCCTGCCACTGCAAGGCCACACACAGCACGGCCACGGGCAGCCCCATAGCTCCCGCCACAGCCACGTCAGGGACACAGACAGTGGGGAGTGACTGGAGGGAGTGCAGGTTGAATTCATCCTCAGGACTGGGATGGTGCCAAAATCCAAGCCTGTTTTGCACCTTCTGAACAGACCTGCTGAGGCATTCCAAGAGCCATACGAAATTAAAGAGGTCCTGCCACGGCAGGGAGCAGCTACATGGAGGCAGAGGGGCTGGGTCAGAGTGGAGGACTTTGTGTGGACCCATCTCTAGGCAAAGGGGAGCAAGGATGCTTGGCAGAAAAGTCTGCTGAGAAATAGACCACTGTTCCCATGGGGAAACTGAGGCAGGGAAACAAAGGGATGTCCCAAGTCAAATACTTCCCATAGCAGAGGATACAGACCTGCCTGACTCACAGGTCAGTGTTCACTCTTCCACATTGCACTGGTGTGCACTAAACAACCAAGGCCAAGTGAAACATTTTTGCAATATTTTTCTTACCTGAATCAATCCAGGTCCAAGGTAAAACTCACCAGTGGAGTTAAGATGAAAGCCAAGATCCTTTTCACAAGAAGAGTCAGACTGTAGCAGCTGGTCTGGGATTTCATTGTAGCATCCACGACATCTCCTTCATTTTGGACCATCACAGAAAAAAGGCAGTTGGACCAACTCAGTCCACTCCTGTTCCTGGCAAGACCTGCACCACCTTTGCTTGCAAAAGCAAAACTGCACTGACTTAACTGTCATCACACTCCATCCAACACCTTCAGCTCTCAAGCAGGCTGGGTTTTGACAGAAATTTTCTATAACCAAAGTGTTTTTCCTCTAAATTGGTAATAATTATTTTTAAGTCAGCTTTGACTCCATTTTGATTAAAATAACAAAGAATAAATCCTGACAAAAACATGAACACGAGTTATATCTCATGTTCATGTTTTTGGAATCAAACACTCTGATGTGCTTTTTCAAAACAATTTGCAAAATGAGGTATGTTAACTATGTTCCTCTGAAAGAATTTTAAAGACATTTCACAAAACACTGAAATCACAGTGAAATGGGCTGGTCCTCTCTGAATAAGTTGTTCCAGTTGGCTCAGAGGATTGAATAAATACTTTCTGGGAACTCTTGTTTCTGACTCATTTCAGCCTGGAATATCTATTGGAAGCATGAAACTTTCCTCAACTGCAGTCCAACTTCACCAACGCTCACAGAACATAACAGCTGGCAAGAAACTTGTCACTATTTTATCTGCACCTTTCCAACAACCAAGAACATCGTTTGAGAGGTGAGGTTCTATAACCCCTTTTTTGTGTTGCTCAGCCAGGACCCTGTTGGCTCTCCCTGAATAAACTGCAATAGGATGGGGAGAGAAACCTCCCATACCAACCCTCACACCTCTGGCAGCAGGGGCTGCTTTCTCACCTGACCATCACTACATCTCTCCCATTTTTGTGGGTATTGCACTATTTTCCTTGAGCCTTTCCATAGGCACGTGGGATGTATGGATTCTACTTACAATTTCTCCAGCAAGGTAGAGACAACATCAGCAAAGAAGCTGCAGAGAGCCGTTAGTTCTTCACTAGAAGTGCAGGAGCATTCCTAATTATTCCATCATGCCTGGTGTCTTGCACAGGTCTGATCCCATCAAGTGACAGCAGAGACTTCAGTGCCCTGATGGTGAAGGACTGGGATGTTCCCAGATGCTGAATGGCTGGGCACAAAGCTTACAGCAGCAACTTGGGCTTTTCACCCGTCTCATCGTGGGCAAGCAGGGCAGGGGGAAAGCCAGGTGATTTGGGTGAAAAGTAGGAGAACAGTAACAGAAAAAACCCAAACAAACAAACAAACACAAAAGAGTAGACTGAGACTGTGCTTGGAGAGATGAGGATTTGTGTAGCTAACAGCTGTTTCAGGATGAAAGATGTACCAACCCTAATTCTTCCATTTTTGTATTTCAAGGGTGAGCTTTGCTATGTCAAGGTGTTTCATTTCACCTATTATTTAAACATTTGCTTCTAGATACTTCAACTACCTCCGCCCTTGAAACTTGTTTGAAATTAATGTCTGGGATCCTGGGGATGCACATGTCTAATGCCCTCTGCCACTTTCTGTTAGACTGGAGAGCTCTGTTTGCTTTGGAAACTGTAAGAGGTCAACTAACCTGTCCTAACAACTCATGTTCTGCTGGTATCAGTTCTTCTAGAGAGTTTTATTTGCTCCTGACGTTGTAACTATACAAAGTCTAACCTGCAAACTAAAGAAAAAACCCTCCAAACTAAAGTAAAACCAAATGAAAAAGCTGGATTGCCTGATAACTCAATCTCTGAACCTTGCTCAGTTACTTATCTTGCTGCAGAATTAAATGTGGGTTGAGGAGCGCAGATTTAAATTCTTATTAAAATCAAGACGAAGGAGGAAAAATGATCAAAGCAAAGACCGCAGATAGGATATTGTGCTGGAGATGAGAAAAACTAGTAGAAACAAAGCCTTTTTGGCCCAAGCAGCATTTCTACTTAATTCTCCGAGATAGACCAAAGCCTGGATTTTGGTCAGTGCCAGGCAGCTGGACAAGCACTCTGCAAATAAACGGTGCAGGTTTGCAAGGGCTGCACAGCCTGAGCCAACAGCTTATGATGGAGTTGTCACAGAAGGGTTTGAAACACAGTGGCACAGTGCTGGTGGGTGTGGAAAGGAGCTGACATCCTCTCTCAAGCCCGGAGGAGGTCTGGAGGAAGAACTCTTATACAAACATAAAGTTATGCCTTACTGAAGGTCTTTCCCTTTTGAGTTTCAGTGCCTGAGCTCATCAGACTGCTCTCAGCATTGCCCTCTCCACTCTTCCCCCACATTTATGCAGCAATGGCAACTGACATCATGGACAACCTGTCTTCAGAAGGACCCTGAGTTTTACTCAGGAAGGTGCTTTGCTCTCTGCCAAGCTGAGATACTTACCTGCTTTTTAAACTCCTGAAAAAGACCCCTATATCTGGTCAAAACCCGTGTCTTGCTTCCTCCACGCCTTGCCCATCTTATTCTGGACATGTCTACACCCCATCCACTTCAGTGCCTGGAGAGCTTTAGCTGAGCTGCAGACCAGGGCTGAGAGCACCCATGCATTCTGCTTCAGTATCTGCTGGATCCTAGTGAGAATTTCCCTTTGGGTGCTGGGTCCTGGGACCTAATGCTGTGGGATCCTGAGCTCTAATGACTGGCTGGAGGCAGAAGAAGGGAGAGCAGGAGGAAGGGTGAATCGCTTCCAGAGCCACACATAAAGAGCAGATGGAATGCAGAGCACAAGCATGCATGGGGAAATGCCTTTCAGAAATAGGACCTTTCATTTCATTCAGCCTTGCAAAGACATGGAGGGATACATGAGTGAAGGATACGGTCCTTTCCTTGCAAAATGAGGTCTGTGCATGCTCAGATCTAGCCAGGAATACTACCTGGGCAGGTTACCTGTTTAATGGCGAGCTTCCCATCTTCCCTATGAGGGGACAGCTAAAAATCCTTTGCTTCTGGCCTGAGATAGTCCCGCTCATTTGGCAGACTCCCGTCAGGCAGGAGCTCTGTGGCTGGTGCCACCCAGCAGCAGTCCTGCGGAGGCAGGGCATCTTCTGGGAGCAGGGCTGTGCTGTTGACCTTCTCCCTCCTCTGCTGAACAAAGGATGGTGAGTCAGGCTGAGGAGCCACTGGTGTGACTGTCACACACTTGCTGTGTGACTCAGACCTGCTTGTGATCCTGTGAGGCTGTTGGGTGACTGCAGCGTCCCTTGCACAACCCCAGGGAGGCAGATAAGTAACAAGAGCAGTGTCACCCCTTGGCCCTGTGGTTCTCTCTTCCTGTTGGGGAAATACTGCCTCCAGCCCCGGTGCCCGGAGAGATATACAGGCTTGGAGAGGGCATGGATCATTTCTAATGTTGGTGCCTTGTTTCAGGGCATATTTGCTTATTCAAAGCGTTTTGGTCTCCTCCATCACTCCCATCTTCCCTTCCAGCCTCTTCCTCTGCCTTAAGAGTGAAGGACAGGTCGAGAAACAGCACACAATTGTCACAGTGAGGTTGGAAGCACCAAATGCTGCAAATGGCCTAAATGTAGGCACAGAAATGCTTAAACTTGGGTTTCCCTCAAGTGCTTATAGGCAATGAAAAATCCCCAACCTTTTCCCATTGCTCAACTGGAAGAAACAATGACAAAGAGGAGTGAAGACAGACCAGTCAGCATTTCTCACAGCTTATGCTTAAACAGAGAAAATGAAGCTCACTACTCACCACAGAGCCCACTGACATCTTATGGTGTGGAGAGCAAAAGAGTAAATGAGTTCAGGAGGGGCCCAACAACTACATAAAGGAGAACTTTCCTGGTACCTATTAAAAATGATGGGCTGACTGCAACTCTTTGCTAAAAAGTCTCTTAGCCAATCAGTGGCACAGCTAGAGAGGGAATCCTCCACTTACCAGCTTATAGTCTCCCACAAACATCTGCTCCTGTCCACTGTTGAAGATAAAATGCAGGGGTAAACAGCTCTTTGGTCTCATATCATGCAACAGATATCGTTACACTACAATTATTGGACTCCTTTTGTCCAGCATTAACTTTCATTCCTTTCTTTTTTTTTCTTTTTTTTTTTTTTTTTTTTGACTCAGTTTAACAAAGAAGGACAATTTGGACAGAGATGAGATTTTTGCTGACTATTTTTAAACAGCATTCATTACAAGTTTATTGAAACAGTGGTTCAGAGTCTGCAAGTCGCTATCTACTTTGTTTTGTGCATCAGGTAGAAGGTGGCTCAAGTGAAGGGCAGGGAATGAAAAGTCATCATAGTGAAAGCAGGTTCCCAGAAATCACACAATTCTCTTTGTGCCGTGGGCAAGTGTCTCCACCTCCTTCATGAAGCGAAGGCACATCTCCTCCTGCCATGGCAGAGCCACGCATTGGACGGCCACCGGCAGCCCCACGGCTCCTTCCACAGCCTGCAAAAATTAAGCATGGTGCTGAGTCAGAGCACCAGAGCACCTGAGGAGGCACAAGAGAGAATGCTGTCTTCTGACATTATAGGAAGAGAAGACAAAGGAAGACATGCAAGGGGACAGTTGTCGGGCTGACATACACCAGCCTAGCCACACTACATGCAGGGTAGCAATATAGTGTGTGCAAACTGCATTATTAAACAAGCTCCCACTCTCATCAGGAGATGTAGACAAGCCTTGGGACAATGTGCCAGTGACGGCACCAGTCATAACCTTCTGCTAAGACTTAAGGTCTTTCCCCACTGACCTCTTTCAGCCTCTTATCCCAAGGGTCTCCATAGTGCCCTCGATAATGCTTCAGTTCTTCTTCATCATCTCTTGTGACTGTGGTCACTGGCACCACTCCAGCCGGGAAGTTCAAGACATTGTATAAATTGGTATAGGAGGTTGCAGCTGGAAAAGATCATACAGAGCAAAACAGCAAAATTTATTGTGCTGGGCCAGTAAAGACTTTTGGATGATAATTTGGGTTGCAGAAATTGTAGACTGGGGTTGCTGGACCTGAAGGGACCATGGAAACATGCTGCTTTCACAGGGACTTTTGATTCAGAGGTTTGAGGGCCACATGACTGCTGATAACAGAGAGACCCATGCCTTCACCCATCAGTCAAATGGAGGTTAGATCTGCTCTGGGAGAGACAGATACGAGTATGTGATCTGATTCAGAGTCTGCATCTATGTCTCTCATACCCCAGGGGAAAATCCCAGATATCTTTTCAAGATAATCCAGATGTCCAGTTCTGTAACACCATCGTAAGGATTTTTGATCTCAAAGGGCCATTGCTAGGGAGATGGAGAAACCTGACTGTTTGCTGGAAGCTATAAAAAAATTGCCTTTTTCTGAAAGTTACAGGCAATAAACCTTTCTGCTATTTGCAAAGTCTTGGGAAATATAAGACAGCCGCATTCAGAAAAGACCGACCTTGTACTAAGGTCTGCTACCCCTCTGAGAAGTCACAGCCACTCTCTGCTGCAAGAGTAGCTCTTGGGCTTTCTACAGGACAGATGACGCAGGGGAAACTCACTTATGAATGACTGGGGCAGATGTGTCACTAATTGCTGCCCCGTAATAATCCAAACATCTGCAGCTCAGATGAGGTGGAGGCATGAGACGACCCACCCAGAGGAGACCTCTCCTTTCCTTTCTTCCCCAGAGGGAAGACCAAGCACCACACATTGTTTGGGGAACGTCCAAGAGACCAAACTATCTTGCTCCAGCTCTGCCCACAGACACCACCATGGATGCATCCAGAGACACCTCAATGCAGATTACCAAATAGCTTCCCAGCGTAGCCATGGTTAAAGGCTGGCCCCAGTGCAGGACAAAGAATCACATCCAGCCTTAGCTTCCTCCATTTAGCAATGAATTCAGTGCAGTAATCCTAGAAAGAGAGACAAAGGAGATGACAATATCTGTTGGACAGCAGTGGCAGATCAATGCCTACAGCATGGGAAAAGGAGGAAAAAATCTTCCTGGATACAATAGAAAAATCAGATAAAATCAGAGCTGTGCTTTGAAAGAGCCAATGGATTTTGTTCTTCTACCCTTGGGTTTCCTGTCAGAATATCATGTGCTGCCCAGACCCAGACATTAAAGTTATGTGAGCATTTCAGAGTTGATTTCTTTGAGTTTTAACCCAATCCTTCCTATGAACAGTTTTGCCTTTGAATTTTATTGAACGGAGATCAACAATAGTTTAAAGAATTATGTCTAGCTGACTAAAAAGTCAAATTTCCTAACAACTTTGTTTATTTTAGTAGAAGAATCTAGAAGACATGGATTCAAAACATTTTCACAAAACCTTTCATTCTGCCTCAAGATACAGGTAAGAAAACGGAGCAGCAAGAGACAGCTAGGCAAGCCCAAGGTCTTCCCGCCACAATGCAGGAGGCACATCTTCCGGCCTGTACTGTAGATTCAAGAGAGATTTAGATTTGTAGTCTGGTTTACCACAGCTTTGCTGAACATCAGGCAATGAATGAATCCATCCTCAAAGAGCCGTTCCACTTTGTCTTAGTAAATAGACATGATGGGCCACAGTATGGCTGCTTCTGCAGCCATCTTCTGGTTATGGGCACACATTTGTCCCATGGTCCAGCCCCTGCTCTGCACAATTCTCTCACTCCAAGTCTTCTGTACAAGGGCCTTCCACATCTCTCATGAAAGCCCAGCCACGAGACTGTTTTTTCAGCCTGACCTCAATTTCCATCTGCAGTCTGAGATCCTTCCTGCTGAAATTTCAACGAATGAGATGGGTTTCCAGGAAATACAGTCAGTGTAGCTAACCTGATTTTTTTTTTTTTTTTTCTCTGAGCAAAAAGCTAGTCGCTAGCCAAAAGTTTTGAATCAGCTCTTGTTTGCAGAAGATGAAAAGAATGTGAATATGGTTTCACTGAAGAAAAACAATTGAAAATATCTCTGATGCCAACAAAACTTTTTAAGAGTTTTCTTTTTGGTTAGGGTTGTGGTATTTTTGTTGCCTTTTTTTGGTTTTCTTTTTTCTTTTTTTTTTTTTTTTTCCAGAAGAATCATTTTCACCTAAAAAACCTCCCAAATCCATTTCCTTCCAAACACTCTCATCAGCCCAGTGACCAGGCAGGTTTGCAGGAGCTTTTCCTCTGCCCTGTCACCTGTCAGACCTGCTGCAAGTGAGGGTGCACGTCCATCGAGTGACCGGCACTGATGGAGGCTGCGTGGTGCAGGCTGGGGGCATGTTTCTTCTCAGGGAGAGTTTGCGAGGGTGTCCCAGGGAACACAGATCCTGCCTTGTGGGAGGACACCAAAACAGCTCTGCTTCTTCAGCCTTGCGAAACACCAGCTGAAAGGGGATACAATTGCTCTCTATAAATAGATCAAGGACGGGGGGAGGCAGTGGAAAATACCAGAGAGGAGGGGCTCAAGGACATGAATAAAAAAAAAGGATAAACTGGAAGTGAATGAACAGCACGGGAAATCTGAAAGTTTCCAACCATCAGAGCAGGGGGGAGAGGAGCTGGCCAATAAAAACATGCGCAAGCATGTGGTGGTGCAACTTCCCCCCTCTCTTGGGCTACTCGGTGCTTAGTCCAATTTTCACCCCCCGGGGCCACATGCCAACCCAAGATCAACTGGGAAAGGCAGTGGACCAGAGAGATTAGGCACCCCCTTAGCTCACCTGGTTTCTGCCCCCCTTCCTTATCAATTAAGAACAATAATAACAATCAATACCTCCTGACAGCCCAGTACACCTGTACTTAGGTTATGGCCCAAAGGGGGTGATAGCACAACTCCAAAATCTAGCAAGTTCTGGGATTTTGAAAATGGTAGAAAGTACCAGAATATTCCATCATCCAAGTTGGGCTGAAATGGAAAACCATCTGACAAAAGTCAGTTATCTCAGCCCCTATAAATAGTGACCCTAAGCGAGACCCTTTGAGCATTCCCAGATCACATTGGGTTGTGACCAGGCATCTCCCCCGAGCTGGGATGCCTCTCAGGCACAGACTCCTTGAGGTTTCAAAGATCATCTGCCCACAAAGGTGATGAAAGGCCAGGGTGAAGTCAGACTTATTCCTGAGACACAATTATCACCCATTAAGAAATACTGATGCATTGTGAATATTTGCTCCAAACTCAAGAGGAGAAAAATTTTAACTATAGGCTAGCCTCTTCCATCCACCTCTTTACCTATCTACGTGCTTAAATACACACATTTTCCTTCAAGAGTGTGGATGTCTGTATATTTTACTGGATATCCAAAAATTTCTGCACTCTGTGTGTGTGTGTGCATGCGTTTTGTGTTTACACATATATATATATATATATACTTTGATTTAAAATACCTTTTAGCAAGTGAGTGTGAATGTTGATCTTGAATCTGTAATTAAGTCACTATTTTAATAATAACATATTCTACCAAATCACCTTGTTAAACTTTAAATTGATCAATCATTAAATGCTGCTAAAATTCAACCTTTTGATCTACCTCACACTATTAATAAACCTTAAATTGATACTAAATCATGACTTTGTCAAATATTTTAATCTGTGACAAACCATAAAACTGAACTGGTTTTAAAGAGGAACCTGATGGGTTTCTGAGCAGCACTGGACTCAGCTGTCTAGGAGAGTGTATGTTGTCCTATGTTCCTGATCCCAAATGAGTTCATACAAAATCTGTCTAAGCCAAAGAGTTCACAACCACAATTTTTGACTCCTAAGGTCTCTGCTTGATAGTTCAAGCATGGTCTTGGCTAGTGACAATAGCACCTAACGTCTGAAATGAAGGATTTGAACCAAGAGACGGAAAGAAGAAAAAAATGAAGCCTCATTTATAGGGGCTGTTGTGCTATTTCTGCTTAGAAAATTCAGGGCAAAGGATAATCTTTCCTCCCCATCCTCTGGTAAGTACAGACCTCCAAATGAACATCTACTGCTTTGAGCTCTTATCATTCCTTGCAAAGCTTGACTTTCAAAGAAAAACCCAGCTGCTTTATTTCCACATGATCCATTTCCAACCCCAAATCCATTGCAGAGCTCAAAGCAATTGCTTAAAAGCTTTAGGGATCTCTCACTATATTTAGTAAGGAGGAAAAAAAAAAAAAAATCACATTACCGCCACTGCTCCATGCTGATCCCAGAGGTTTTTGGCAGACCTGGAAAGGTGGCAGAATTAATCAGCTTTGGGACTGAACTGTGGCAACAGAAAACAATTAACAAAACGCACAGACAGCCCATGGTTGTGCAAGCTGCACGGCCCTTCTGGGAACAAGTTATAGGATCACCCAGCTGATTCCACTGGGTTCACATGTGCTTTCAGGTACACCAAAAGAGCTTACATTAAAAGCAAGCCACCATGTCTAGGTGCTCTGACATCTAGACAAAGATCATGGCAGTCTTCTAAATTCACTTGCTCCCAGTTTGGCATGTCTCTGTCTCTCTTGGAGGGGCAGGTGCTTCACACCACACTGCACCCGCATGCGGAGACCTCTGCATTAACTCGGCACATGATGCTCTGGGTACCAGAATCCACCTGATGGGGAAATTAGCCTGTATCTCTCTGTGCTGATCTCCATGGAGACATCCTAGCCCTGCCATGACAAGGATACTTGAGCTCTTAAAATAATCTCTGGCTGCACAGCCTTGGATAACACTGTGTTAAGTCCAAGTGGTGCTGAGGATGCACATTTTTATCTGGCTCAGCTTGTGCTGCACAGCTCCGTGACAGAGCTTTGCACAGTGAGCTGGCATCTGCCTGTGTGAACCGGTGGACACATCCATGTGCATCCCCTTTCTCCATATCTACTTCAGTGCGACTTACCCCACTCCACAGAGAGCGCTGAGATCCCGAGCAATTCGTGGGTACTTTCAGAGGGAAGAGAAAAACTTGGGATTAGTCAACAACAAAGCAGCTGCAATAGCTGGTTACCATGCAATTGCATTTTGGGCACACTTCTTGTCCTAGTAGAAGTGGCTCTGAAGTACAGGTATGGTTTCCAGTGAAGTAGTTACACTCCCACATTAATTTATACATTTAATCACAACAATCCATGCCAATAAGGCTCTAGACCACAGTGCTAGCCCAGGAGAGCATCTTCTGGATGTGGGGATGCTGCTTAGGTCCTTGTTAGTAATATCCATTCTCTTGTAGCCCATTGCTTTATGAGCTGTATGGCTCATGGGTTCCTGGGAACAGATCATATTTCAACCTCCCATGCAAAACTCCCAGAAAAGGCTGTCAGACCCACTTGATAAGTTCACCCTGGGTTTAGGGACTAAGCGTTTATAAGTGTTTTTCACTAGGAAGCCCATCAGGGTTAACACAAAGCAGCAAAGCAGTCCCAGAGGGGAGCAGCCTATCTCCCTGCACGCAGAAACTTCCCCATCTTCCAGATTTCCTGTAACACAGATGAGAGACATCCACACACTTACTATGGGTTTCAAAAGAATAGCCAAGATCCTTTTCACCAGAGCAGGAAGCCTGTACGTATTGTACTGGGATTTCAGGTTGGGATCCACGATGTCTCCTTTGCTGGAAGGGCAGAGAATGAATGAGAAGTCAGGATGAGCCACCTGTGCCAGAGCTACAGCAACAGCAGTGCTGTTTCCAAAGCAGGGTTTGTCTTAGAGGGGAGTTGCTGGAAGACATAATCTCCCTGTTTCAATCTGAAACACTGAACAAGGGGTGTTCATGTGGGGTTTAGATGCTTATGTGTAAATGCTGACTGCAAAAGTTATAGAGAAATAAGTACTTTACTGCCTATGTTGTCAGTGCCATAAAGGCTCTGGAGTGCTTTGCAGCGGTGGGGCCATGTACAACCCTGGGCATGTTTCACCTTGAAGTGAGCGAGCGGTTGTGTGGGTGTTTGGCCACTAGCCAGGGATAAACCACTGCACCTCTGTAGGAAGTTCTAATACGTGTGATGTTTCCCATGTGTCATGGACTACTTACACACATAAAACCAGCTGCCACAGCTCTGCTGACACATGGCATCTTGTCGTCCTACTGCGTTTTCCATATGTGTGAACTAGCTGCTGCTCACGCTAAATTAACCCTTTCAGAAATTGTTCCTCTGCTGCTCATTTTTCAGTTTGCACCCACAAGAATATAAACACTCTAGATGCAACCACTGGCTATACAGTGCCAAGTTTCATGGCCCACACTCAAATGGAGGTTCTACTCACAAGCAGTCCACCAGCTGACCAGCACCATCCGAGAAAATCCCTCTGGTGAACAGCTCGTCTACCACATAGTCAATCTTGGGTGGCGCAAAAGGAACAAGCTGCAAGAAAACCATCCCTGCTCAAGAGGCAACAAAGATGAATGATTCGTAGACGCTTCTGTGAACCTCCGTGACTCACTAGTGAGGTGAGTGAGAAGTGGTGGGAAGCTTAGGCCCTCCTTGCTGCTGTAGGACAGCAAGACCCCATTTTCAGAGGGACCTGGGTCAGCAGCATCTGCTCACTGTTCTTCCCATCTCCAAGGCACTGACATATATTGTGACCTGACACAGGCTCCACTCTTTCACATGTTAGAGAAGAATATTTAGAGACTTCAAAACACCAAGTATTTTTAATTAATTTGCATCATTGGAACAGCTTCCATATAGAAATCCCAATTAGTGGAAGCATAGAATAATTTAGGCTAGAAAAGGTCCCTGGGGCGTCAACTGCTCCAACCCTCTTTCCACTTACCCACCAAGAAATCTGTAAACTGTGTTTAATGGCTGAGGGATCACGGAAACTGTTGTGAGTTTGATATTTATGGGAACACCAAACATGATGGAAAAAGAGTGCTTTAGAAAAAGGATGACTTGGAGATATCTGAAGGTGATTCTCCTGTCTGCTAGGCCAGGAATATAAGCAAGATCACTTCAGTTTGGGAAACAAACTGTTGCATTTGCCTTCCTCTTCATGATCCTTGCAGCAGGGAGAGATGGTCTCTGTTTTATGTGTAGCAAAAGTGGAGATGGGAAGTGATTTGTACAAACTCTGTAAGGAGCAGGATAACAGCTCCAGGCAATCACAGGCTTGAAAACTCACTGTATGCCCTGCATCCTGGAGGAGCTTTCTTGTCTGCTGGATGGCTCGTTTCATGCTGGGTGAGGGCTGGAAGTACCCATCTCCTTCATAATACCCAATCCGAAGTGGCTTTGAATTGGTGTAAACCTGTGAGAAAAGGAGCCATCACTTGTACACATGTGACGTACAAGATTGGACCATTCTCAGGGCTCAGGGAGACAGCAACTGAGGTCTCCTGGGTTGGAGGAATGATGGGAGAAAGAGGGCTGGTGGGAAGCAGTGTTGTCCAGAATATAGGTCCGCAGCAGTGGTCCTTGGTATGGTCTTTCTGACACCTCCTCCTGCCATGTGAGCATGTCCCAACTTTGGGACAGCAGGTGTGACAGCACCTGTACAGGCCATTTGCCTGGGATGCCTGGCTACGGACAGAGGTCAGGGGGCTGTTCCTCTAGGCTGAGCCACTGGTCTGTACCGTCTGGGTGTCAGGGACAACTGAAAGATCCTCAGGCCTGAGCCAGAAAGGCAAGATCAGATGGTAGAAGCAGAGAGCTAATTGCAAAGGGCAATAATTTTCTAGGTCACTGACTGTTAAAACAGGCTCTCTAAAGGTGAGAGGGGTGAATTCTTCTGTAGAAATCAGCACCATTAAGGATTGGGCCAGGATGGAGCCAACAAGCTTGTTTTGGACATTGATGGGGAGGGAAGCCAAGGGTGGGGCTGCCAACCCTACTGTGTGGCTGCTTCTTGTGGTTGCTCATGATGGAAGCCCTCTCTTCAGAAGGACGCTTGCTCCCCTGGGTCCTTCACTATCTTGAGACATGAAACCAGAGAGGAAACTCCCAAGATCACACTTGCTAGGCAAATGGACTGTCTCTGAGCCTTACCTCCTCATCAAAAGGGAGGGGGGGCACAGTGGGGTCCAGCCGGAACATCTCTTCACAGAGCAGTGCCTTCATGCAGAGGGCCAGGCTGTCCACATCTCTCGCCATCGGCCCCAGCATCCCCGTCACTGCAAGCACAAACGTCCTATTCACTGCAGGCAGATGGGCTGGTGCTATCTCAGAGTTACTAGTTGGTGCCCAGCATGGAAGGGTTTCAGTCCGGCCAGGGAAGAGAAATGGGGAATTAATGTATTGGGCAAGGAGTGGGAAAGGAAGTCCAGCAGGGACAATCTGTAAGTCTCAGAACAGAGGCAACCTACTGAGGCTGGCCTTCTGGGCCAGGCTGCTGCAGTCTCAGGGCCTGCTCAAAAGGAACGAGGACTGCAGCCCTCCTGCCAACAGCAGTACTGCCTGGCAGCAGCTGAAGCCAGCGCAGTCTCCTGGAAGCATCTCCAGTGGAATATCCCACATATCTCACATTTTTCACTCCTACACATTGCACTGCCTGAACTGCTGGTGCTTCAATTCTGCTCAGTTTCAGCTAACACCTACCACCATCCAAAACCAGAATAAATGGTGCAAAAAGGAAATAGCACAAGGCAGGCCCTGGTCTAATAGATCAATGGTTTTGACTGGCCATGAGACACATAATTGAGCAAGCACGTTTTCTGGCATTTCAGCAGTAGGAGGAGATGTAAGAAGCAAAGGTTTGACAGTAGTAACATGTCATCTGGATGGACTTACCTGATTTCATTCCTGTGATAGGAGAAACCACACCCAGTTTGCTAGGAACATAACGGGAGAAGCAAATTAGCAGCAGCTCTCGCTGTAAGGCAGGTCACCATGCAGAGCTGCAGACTTCCCATTTAGGAGGGTGAAACATCCTGCAAATCTTCACACTTTCTAGGCTAGTAAGACTGCTATGGGCTGTAAGCTGATAGGGGCTAGAGATAGTTTATACAATCTATTTTCCTGGTGCATCTGATTCCTCATCTGTGAACAAACCACCTCTGATAAACAGAATATTCTTACAGGCAAAGCAAGGGCTGGAAAACATCTGGAAAGGAGACAACTCTGTTTTCAGCATCCTGGCCAGGTCTATTAAATGTTTAATAAGTCTTTGCTGTATTAACAGATGGAGATCACCATGTGTCACTAATAGAGCCCTTAGCCCCAGCTGACACAAGGAAACAAGCAGGTTAGGGTGCTAACTTAAACCCGGAGGAAACCATGGACACTACTGCTAAGTTTGATGCACTGTGGGGGACACTTTGCAGTCTCTGCAGCGGGTGGAAGAAGAGGACAGATGTTGGGATGTACCTGATCCTGTTGCCTGTGGGTTTGAGCCCGCACAGCCCGCAGAAGCTGGATGGCAGGCGGATGCTGCCAGCTACATCTGACCCGATGCCCAGGATGGAGCCTCCTCCTGCAATCAGAGCTCCCTCCCCTCCTGAAGAGCCCCCGGGACTCTTCTGGTGGTTGAGAGGGTTCAGCGTCTGGCCGAAGATGGGATTGCTGCAGTCATAGCTGGAGAGAAGATCAGCAGGTGAATGAGGTACTTCTGTCTCTGCAAACCATAAATACAGGGCACAGAGCAGCTGTGCTGGGTTGAGCGTGGAATTAATCCCAGCAGGTAGAATCACAATGAAGTAAATTTATTGGGACAGCTGAATTTAAGAAGAGGCATCAAATATATGGGAAATAATTTCAGATTGAAATGAGGAGGCAATTAACTCAATATGCATGATTAGCTTGGACAAGGGTAGAAGCTTGTGCATGCCAGCCCACCCCCTCTCAGATAGCAAGTCACATGTCATAGTGTTTTCATGAAGGCAAACGTGCAATTACTTTATCATCGTCTGTGGGATGTTGGTTTTCACGAAGGGGATTGCCCCTTGGCTCTTTAGAACCTGGACAATAACGCTGTCCTCTTCCTTCACTTGTCCCAGGAACTTCACCATCCCTCCAGAAGAGATGTGGCCCTTGGGGATGGGAAGCAAAGCTCTTTAGGTACCAGAAAAGATGCTGTTTGGAGCTGTGACAATAACAGACTTAGGTTCTGATGCCTCCTGTGACAAAATTCCCACCTAACTTTTCTCACAGGCAGAACAGGATCTGACTACACCAGGGAAAACCAGATCAGAGCAGGCCAGAAATTTCTATAGAAAACAAAATTTTCATCAGAAGAAAGGCAACTTTGCTGGTCCCACAATATTTGGTGGAGAACATCTTTGTCTGAGGGAACTCTTAGCCAGTCCTGATGAAGATGGGACATCCCGGCCTGTTCCCAGCCCCAGACCAAGAGGCAGGGGAATTAGGGATGTACCTTGCAGTTAATGTGGTCTTTGATGCTGATGGGAATGCCATAGAGCAGCCCCTTCTCCTTCTGCTTCTTCAGTTTCTGGAGCTGATCCTCACAGCCATGAATGAAGTCTATCACACAGTTCACCTCCCGAGTCACCTCCAAAGCCTCTCCAGAACAGAGAAGAGCAGCAAGACAAATGAATGGACAGAAGGAAGAAAACAGTATTTAAATTGAGGTTTTAAGCTGAAAATTCAATCTTCTCCAACCTCCAGCATTCATTATTCAGACCTTACCTATAAACTTTAGATGTTTCTTGTTGGGATAATTTTCTGCCCTGGGTCTCCGTCCTACTTATTTGCGCATAAGCCACCCTTCAGACATCACAGTATTGGCAAACTGTAATCCCTAGCATTGCCAGTTCTCTCAGCAAATGAGCTGTTTTTTAATTTGAAAGCCCCCAATGCAGAAGAGTGCTGCAGCATCTCTCTGATGCTGGCAATATCACTCACTTTGCCCATGTAGGAGTAGAGGACACTTTCTGGGGACAAGGTCCCCTCCTTCAGCTTCTCCACCAGCTCCACCATTGTCAGCGAGAGGACATGTGTAGTCTGGGTGCCTGGGTTCTGCAAAAGGTTGGAAATTGGGTGCAGAGGGAAGAAGACGACGGAAAAGGTTGATGTTGAGGTTGTAAATACCCAATTCTAACATTTGCCCAGCAATAACCTTGAGTAGAGAATTTTAGGAGACATTCCCTGTAGACTTCCCACATAGCACTGTGTGTGCTGGAATGGGGAATTTGCTGAGTCTTAGTTCATAAAAACAGAACCAAAACAGGCAGAAAACTGCTTCTTAACTGGGGAGTTGCATGAATCTGTAAGAGAGGTTGGATCTGTCTCTGTTTACTTTCCTACAGGCCTTTACCCCCTTGTAACTCATAGACAATGTGTTAAATAGCAATTCAACCAGCTAAAGTTTTACAAAATTTGTCATTAACATGGGAAAAAAGTCTATGGGTTGTTTCAACCCCTACGGGTTTAAGACAAATCCCAAATTCAAGGATCTGACCTCTTAAAATCCACATGCTTCTTTACCTGGGCATGGTCAGGAGGAAATGGCTTTTGGTCATCGATGTGCAGATATTGGAGGGATGTGAAGCCCCCTCCCCGTACTTTGAGGATGATGGGGCAGACAGGTTCCTATGGAGGGGTGGAGGTAAGGAGGATGGGAGAGGAAAGGCTTGGCGGTAGGGACAGATGAGGAGAAAAGGGCATAGGTAGGTCTAGGGTGGTGATGTGATTCAGAGGGTTCTGAACTCTGATCCATCTTTCATCCTCAGAATTTTCTCAACAGGTCTGTATTAGGAAACACTTCCTTTATGCTGTCTTTACAGTAGGCTTTTTGTGACAATGGAGGGTGGTGACACTCAAAAAAATTGGTGATGATCCAAAACACTCACATGCCCTAACCACCACTCCAAAAGGGATTGATCATCACTCCCCCATTTCTTTGGTTACCCAAAATACAATCCCTTTCTCCCACACACACTTTCCCCCAAATTACCTCTTGCTTAAACCTGTGAGCTGCCTTCTCCATTCGCTCCAGGGCCAGATCCCGTGTTCTCCTTGCTTCCTCCATCTTTTGCTGGATCTGCCTGCGTCCCAGCCATTTCAGTAGCACAACGGCTGCAGCTGAACTGCAGACCAGAGCTGAGAGGGTGCAAGGATCTCCCCACAAAGGATCTAGGACCTGCCACAGTCGCTCTTGGGTCATGATTTCTCTCCTAGTCCTTCCTGGTCTGGTCCAGCTAGGGACACCTGGGTCTCCCACCTTCTCCTAAGGAAGGCTGATGAATTCAGACTATGTGATTGCCTGATGTGCAAGATCAACTCTGAAGCAGAGTTGCATTAACAAAGTCCAGGAATGGACTTTTTAGACCATGGACTTTGAAAGGGTCTGCCTGTTGGAGAGTAACTGTGGGTTGGGCTGCAAAGCAGTGTGCTCAACTCGCACTGGGTTTGGGGGGAGGGGGGTGTCCCCCAAGGCTTCGTCTCCCCAGGCCCCTGGCTGCTGCTGTACGTACAGGGGACAGAACTGATTAACAAAGCTGAATGTCTGCAAAATCCAGGTCTGGGCTATCCCCACTATGCCCATATCTAATAATTAATTAGCACTTAAGCCCATTAACTAGAGGTGCTCAGCCCTCACCTCTGTCCCTCAGGCAGCAGCATGTGTGGCCCTTTGAGCCTGGGACAAGAGAGCTCTGCTTGTCCTGGGGAACCTGGTGCAGGGGCTGAAATTGCACCCCCTGGAGTAGGGAGCTCAGGAGAACCAAGAGTATGAAGGTGCAAGCACACAGTGACTCTGGAAAGGCAATGTGGAAGGAGCTATCTGAAGATGCCTTCAAATAGTATGACTACTCTGCATCATTTTCAAGCCAAGCCTCTTTGAAAAGCATTTTGGCAATCCAGATCAGGGGGGTGAACACTTTTGGGAAATCCAAACTTACAAAGAGGCTGCACCCAGGGTAATTATTGCTCTCTGGTGGAGATGTGTTGTTTGGGGGCCGAAAGCCAATGATGGTGCCATTATCATGTTATGTTACCTTGTCCGTTACAGAAACGTCCAGTGGGATTATTCCTGTGGCAGCAGGGAGAGAGCTTGGGGAAGAAGCAAGACCTCATAACGAAACTGGCTGCTGACTCAAAAGGCGAGGAGGATCCTCCCTGTTCGGCCAGGATGGAGAGCAACAAGAGCCAAACAACCCAACGTGGACATCGCCAAACTCTCCCTACTGACTGTGGGGATGTGGTCTTCATTGCCCCATCCCAGCCTTAAGCTTCAGTGTTGCCATTCACACCGACCTCCTTCTGTCCAGGCTGGGCTGGGAGCAGCCTGCAGCTGGCCATTTTTGGCAACCTCAAGTCCCCAAAGCCACACAGCAGCTTTGGCCCTGCCTGGTGCGCTGTCCCGTGGCAGTGGAAACAGCTTGCTGCATGTCTTCACTCAGGGCTTCCAGTGAGGAGTGTTTAATGGTTCAGGTCCACTGGTATCCAAATCATTTGGACTCCTGCACCCTGCCCATCTCCATGCCAGGGAGAGAGCAATTAAACTAACAGAGCGATGCAGTGCTTGGCTCTGCAGGAGCATGGGCGCAGGCGGCATTGCCTCTCCTGAGACAAGCTCCTCCAGGCTTGAATTTTAAAATGAAAACAGATAAACCCCATCCAGCATTATCTGTGTGGGCAGGGAGCACCTGCAACTGGTGAAAAACCCCACACACGCTCTTCTGGGGCTTGGCTTTACATAGCATTCAGTCCTGGGATGCCTGGAGCTCCCTCTCTCCTTCTTTCAAAGCCTGCTGATAAAGAGTCAGGGTCCTGGGAGCTGCTTCTCCTAGATAAAACCTCTCTGCCCAGCCCTTGAAAAGACCCAATGCTTTTTGCATGACTCTGGTTTAAACAATACTTTAAAAAAAAACAAACATAAATCCTGACAGAGCTTTGTTACAAATGGCTTGTGACATTTCTGCATTGGGAAAATGCTTTTGCATTGTGCTATCCTTTTCCGGGGCATGCTTGGAAACCTGCTGGGAGCAGCAGGTGCCACCAATCCCGGTGTCAGCAGCTGGAAAATCTCACTGGAAAACCTGGCATGTCCCCCTCCACCGAACGGGAGGAGAGGGTGTACAGGGCAGGCTGTCCAGCTGGCTGTCCGACCCCAGCACGCTGCTTTATACATGCAATACCATGAGCTGAAGCGCCTCATACCTCTGCTCTGGGGAAAGCAGGACTAGGTGCCTGAAGCAGATGGGAGTTCATCATCCCTCAGTTTTCCCTCCACAGCGTGCAGGGTGCCAGCAGCCCTGCGCTGTGGGAAGTGGGCCAGTTCCTTCCCTGCTTGCCAGAGCCTGCAGGCAGGCTCAGCTTTGACCTCAGATTGCTGGTCTGCAGCAGGGAAAACACTGGATTTCGTCCTCAGGGAGCTGAGATTGGAGGGGAAAATCCCTTTTCCTACAGCACTCCATGTAGCAGTCTGAATGTCTTGGACAAAACCAGTCCCCATGCTTCAGTTCCCCCATTTGTAAGAGAATGATCACGTTCTTGCACTTTCCTGGGGGGTGTTGAGTGTTATTAAAATCCACCCCAACCCCCCCCACCCCCCCAAACACAGACCTGAAATAGCAGACTTCTGATAACAAAAAATACTGTATTAGGACAATGATTGGAAGTGCTCCACCACTGCAGAGCTTGCCTCGCTTTCCCCTCGCACCCCAAAGCCAGCAGCCAGCCCAGCCAGCCCCGTATCCTCACAGAGGGGAACACGAGTCCTGTGGGCGAGTCAGACCAAAGGACGACCTGTGCTGATGTTAGTTGGCATCCTGATCCGGGCGAGCGTGTGGGACTCAGACAAGCCTGTTTTTCTTCAAGATGAGGGTCTCCACCTCCTTCATGAACCGGAGGCACATCTCCTCCTGCCACGGCAAGGCCACGCACTGCACAGCCACGGGCAGCCCCACGCTGCCATGGAAAGCCTGTGGCACAAACAGAGGTGGAAAAGGCAGGGGGATGTCCAAGGGAAGAGACTGGGATGCTCGTGGCCCTGGGGAACCTGGCGCCACTCACCTTTGCCAAGGTCCGGTCCAACCAGTCCCGAAAGTACCCCTGGTAGCCCTTCAGCTCCTCCTCGTCCTCGTCTGTCACCATCGTGACGGGGACCACGCCGGCGGGGAAGTCCAAGGCGTTGTAGAGGATGGTGTAGCTGACTGCCACTGGGGGAGAGGAGGAGCTCGCAGCGCCAGCCCACCGCAGGGAAAGCCTTCGCCCCCCTCTGCGTAGGCGAGCTTCCAGCTCATTGGGCATTTGCCACGGGATCTCAAGGGCTGCAGGATGGACACCTGCCCCTTGGCTCCCACATGGATGGGGAGGGGGTTGTCCTTGGTGTACCCCACGGGCTGGGGCTGAGGCTGCCCCAAGAACTGAGTTCTCCCCGGCACCGGCCAGTGCCTTGGGGATGTCAGGGGAAGAGGAGAAGGAACGCTTCTCATTGATACTGGTGAGCTGCTGCAGGGGCATGCTGGAGGCAAAGGTCCCCCATCAGCAGTCCTACCTGAGACCTTCCCAGGGTAGCCGATGCCGAGTGCCGGGCCCAGCATGGGACAAAGCATGACATCCAGATTCAGCTTTTTCCACTGGGCGGTGAACTGGTGGCAATATTCCTGAGGAGGAAACGTACTGGTGGTCAGTGGGGTGGATGTACTGTCCCATGGCTGCTGGCTGAGGCTCTCCATGGGTGTCCAGCTGGGCTCTCAGCCCTTCTCCAGGAGCAGCCATCAGGCTACGTGAGTCCCGATCTTGCTGAAATGCAGCAACCCTTTGCTGCTTGGCCAACAGCCCCACCAGTGTACAAAGCACCCTCCCCACTGCTAAACTGGAGGTGGGGAAAGATTGGGTGCAGGGGCACATGGCAACCTGGGACATGGGCAAGGGTCCGGAAGAAACTAGAACGAAAATAAAGGCAAGTCTGCTGCAGCTGATGTCCTACATTTTCAAGTGTAGCAGTAAAGAATTCAGGTCTGATTCAGGATCACGAATGTGTCTATGTGTTGTCCTAATCTTTAAATGTGCTAAGAACTTGCACATTCAAGTGAGATCTGTTGAGGAGTAACTTATGTTCCTACCTCACATCACCATGGATTTGATCATCTCCTAAACCTGGTGTGTACTGAATCTGCTTCTTCTCAAAGAGAAATAAAGCAAAAACTATCTAACCCCCAATTGCAATGCTTTACCTCAATTTCATGATGAAGACTCCAGACTTCATCCACCGTGCTGAAAAAGAAAACAAAACCAATGAAAGGCATCAAGAGGTGCTGCAAAGAACAGCTTTAGGGGCAGGGAAGGGCATCAAAAAGCAGATGGGCACAAGCTAGCTCTGCTCCTGGATTTGCAGCCAAGGGAAGAGAGGACTTGGGCAAAGTCCTGGCTTTGCTTTGAAGGGCTGGGGGTCTTATTTCTACTTCTGCCCATGATGGAAGGCTGAAGACTAAAGGCAGATTTGGTGCAGTGCTGCTTTGGCCTGAGAAGTGTCCAGCCCTGTTATTGCCACTAATGCTGAGGAGGTGGAAGCCCAGGAACATCATATCTCTCTGTGTGAGGTGGACTGATCCTTTGATGTGGGGACAGATGTACTGCCTTGTAGACAGAGCACAAAATACACCTTCTGCTATGGGATTTGAGTCCTTTTTCACCATTAACTGCCCAACACTGACATCGCAGCAAGAGCAAGCCTCCTTCCCTGTGCATTTACCTTCCTTCTGTCTTACAGGGTCCCTGCTTCATGGCATGACAGATACATTAACTGGTGCTGAAGCCAACTCTGTATTTTGTTCCCACAAGCTTCACCGAGTTCTTAAGCAAGAGGCCGTGAGCCCTCACCCTCATTCCCTCAGTACTAGAACAGTTTGCCAAACCTTGCAGGATTATAGTGTTGACATAAACTGCTCTCAGTTTGCTCCCACCCTTCTGTCTTTTGACTTGTATTTTTCCAGGTGCATGCAGTTGGAGCAGTATCCCTAACGTAGCAAACACTGCTGCTCCCCAAAAGAGAAACCCAAATCTTTGCACATTTGCTCAGGCTTAGTTACTCACTTTGCTCTCATACTTCTTATGATACCTGACAATCGAGGGACCTGAGAAGGAAAAAGTGAAAAAAAAAAAAAAAGAAAATAATTTACATTAATCCGAGCCCTGTCCTCTGAGACAGCTCCATCACAAATACAAGCTGTTGACTCAGTGCTCAGGCAGGACTTGTGGATCTTCCCCAAAGTGGTGAGAGAAGGAACAGAAATAGCAACAACACTCAATTTCAGAGATATGTCTAAGCACAGCCAGGAAGCAATGCCCAGAGACTTCCCTAGGATAAAGCCTTACTGCAATGGGAGACAAGTTATTCACCACCTATTGCTTAACTCCATCTACGCTAGAAAGAAATGGACCTTACGAAGGGTTTGGCAATCCAGGAGAGCACAGTTTTTAGCCAGTTTGGTGACTTCGCCAACCAGTATAACAGCCCCATGCTGCCTTTCTCCAGCTCCCCTTCGCTGAAAGAGAAAAGGGTGTTTAGCTGAGCACTGTTAGGAAATAATCACAGTAGATAAACTTTCATAAGGCCAACCCCTCTGCACAGCACATCTAAGTGACAGAGAGGTTTTCTCCATTCCTCTGGGCTCCTCTGATTCTCACAGTATTTATAAGATACCAGCACTCAGTTTCCTTCCATCTGTCAAGGCTGGTAGCAATCCAACGAGACCCAAGGTTCAGCTCAATCGCTTGGTGGCAAGCTCCCCAGTAAATCCCAGTGCATATCAGCCACTATCTACATCCAGTAGATCTGCTACCTGTATCCAGATGCTAGCCAGACCCTAGGGAGGATTTTCATAGAAAGGCACTGATCACACCAAACTGTTCCTGGCTATACTTACAATTTCTTGACATAGGAGGCACCCCCATCTGCAAACACTCCCCTGATGCAGAAGTTAAAGATCACATAGTCCACATTCATGAGTTCAAAGGGCACCAGCTGGAAGGATAACGGAGGGAGAGTCAGTGGCACAAGCACAAGCAAGCTGTGGGAAAAGTCACTGAGGGTTCGCAGTGGGCCAAGCTGGGCTCAGGATTTTCTGACAAGCCCTCAGGAAATCCTCCAGCATCTGAGGCCACCAGGTCTTCCTCATCCCACCCTTCCTTGAAAGCACCATTTTCCCTTTGAGTAACAACTGATGAGTCAAAAGACACAGGATGGGCTTGTCCCCCTGATGTCTAAGCAGCCCTAAGTCACAAAGGTCCCTCATAAACTGGCAGTGGGTAACAGAGAGCCTGAGTCTGTGCTCCCCACTTCATTCCTGATCCTTGTGTGAGGGTAAGGGGGGCCACGCAGCCATGACCATGCCTCACACACAGGAGAGGACTTGCTGAAATGGCATAGTGGAGGAAGAAGGCAATCCCTGCTCAGCACTCCATAAACCTGAGACCCTAGAAATGGGTCTGGGTCAATATTGGACTGCTTGGCTATAAAAGAACTGCCATCTGCAACTGCTCTTTTATTTTCCCCTTAGGTCCTTGTTTCCAGGTACAAAACCAGGAGGTGGTATCTACATGCAGTAGATCTGTGGAACTGCTTGCTAAAGGATATGATGCAGAAGAGAACAGACTAAACAAGTACTTGGACAACAGTTCGTCACAGTCACTGAACAGACTTGGTCCATCAGGCTCAGGAAACACTCTGAGCTGATGGTAATCATACACCACCGGGACTGTAAGCTCCCTGTAGACACTGCGTTGGGACCTGGTTTGTACAGCACCTAGCACAATGTGGATCTCAGCCAGGGTGTGAGTAAACGCACCCACACTGCACACAGGTCATACAGCAGTGTGTCTACTCCCCAGCACGTGTTACGGATCAGGGTGGCCTCCCTTTTGTGTTCACCAGCACCTAAAGAGCACTGAGACTCTGCTGAGAAGAGAAACCAAGTTGCAATATAAAGAATTTCTGTTTTCCAGAATCAGATATCTACTTTCATCAAGGCTGTGAGAAGCTGAGTGGATTCCAGGCCCCCTTTCCTTGCCAAATTTGCTTGATGTTCACCCATGGGTCCCAAAGACATGGTAAGAAGGAAGAATAGATGCAGCATGACTTCATGCAACATCTTACCGTGTGACCAGCATCCTCCAGCAGCTGCTTCGTCTCCCGAACAGCGCGTCTCATGGCAGGGCTTGGCATGGTGAAGAAATCGGTTTCATAATAGCCTATGCGGAGGGGCTGAGTGCTGGAATACACCTGCAGAGCAAGGGAGAGCGCCAGCTGGAAGGATGTCAGCGGTGTCAGGAGCCAAGAGTACACCCACACCCTAGGGAGAATCTGGAGAGCAGCACTTCTCTCGCCCACGTGCCCACCCATGGATCCCGGAGGACTCCACTGGTGTTTTCAGCCTGAGCAATGGCAGCTGTTCTCAAAGACCTTGGCCCACTCTGAGGTCCTTTACCTCTTCATTGAAGGGAAGGGGGGGCACCGTGCTGTCCAGGCTGAACATGTCCTCACACAGGAGCGCCCGCATGCACAGCGCCAGGCTCTCCACATCTTTTGCCATTGGCCCCACTGCTGCGACCACTGGAAGAAACCAAAAGAGAGCATTTGTGGCTAGGGGTCTTTCAAGGGCAAAAGCATGACCTCTTGGCATCATGTTGACTTAGTCTAGTGTTGGCAACAGTTCCTCCTTGAGAACTGGGCCGGGGATGCCTACAGGTGTTCTCCCACCAGCAGGCCCATTATTATGGACCCAGAGCTGTTATCCATCAATATGTGCTATGATGCCTTCATTTACAAAATTAAACAAAAAGTTTTGTCAGTCACGACACAACGACAACATAAGGCACCCACTTTGATTGCTAATCCCACTTCCCATGAAGGAGCGGCAGACAACACAGCAACCTGAGGGTTACAGGGTGTGTTGAGGTTTATGTGTTACACAAACCCTTCCTCTTGGCTCATGCACAGTCCAGTTTCTCAGAAATCATGGTATGGGGGTGGCTCTCTGAAATCACAGTCCCTGAAAGGGAACCTGCTTCTCTCTCTGAATGTGTTGGAGAAGGTCCCCCATAACCAGCTGAGGGTCCTCACCCCTGCCCTGCCGCCCTCCCTGGTGGACAACCATCAATTCCTACCTGCCTTCTGCCCAAGGACACCAGAGATTATTCCTTTTTTACTGCAAAGAAAAGAGACACACAAAATACAGCAGCTGAGTAGTTTCCATTGACGGGAAAGGCGTTAAGCAGTAGCAAGTGGTAATGAAGACACTGACCTCCCTTTGCAGATTCAGAGGTTAGCAGAAGGAAGGGCCAAGGTGAAGCCCAAGAGAGACCCAACATAGGCCAGAACGATTTATGCCCTGTCAGCCAGGGTCAACCACCCCCTTAGCATGCAGATGGAGAGGTTTCCCCATCTCTGTTCCGGGGGAACCAGTGCTTCCCTCCATACAGGCCTCAGAACATGTCTGGGAAGGAGGGAGAAATGAGCCCTTCCCAGTTCCTCCCGAGTTTCCCCTTACCCACAGAGTAGGAGCATCCCAGCACAGTGGTTAGGAGGGTAGTCAGTGGGTCTCACCCAGAGATATCCTTGCATTACTCACAGTACCTGAGTCTGTTCCCGGTGGGTTTGAGAGCACAGATCCCACAGAAGGCAGCAGGGAATCGCAGGCTCCCTCCTACATCCGTCCCAAAGCCCAAGATGGACCCACCTCCTCCTACAAGTGCTCCTTCTCCACCAGAGGAGCCTCCAGGGCTTCTGGTGTAGAGCAGAGGGTTGAATGTCTGACCAAAGATTAAGTTCTTGCAGTCATAGCTAAAGAGAGAGAGGGATTGAAAATGGGAGGAATGTAGGTATCTGCTGACACAGACCCCAGTCACTACAAAAAGACCTTCAGAAGGTAATTAGGTAATTCACTAGCTGTTACACTGACATCACTTAATCCGAGGGAGCCTCCCAAAGCTCCCATGAAGACCACCAGCCTTTTCACTGCGGTCTCAGGACTTAGGATTCAATGCCAGCTAATTTCAATGTTGTCAAGCCTTTCCCACACTGACCCTCTGGCAGCACAAATACATCAAGCCTCCTGGAAAGCCTCCTTGTTCAGGTGGTCCCCAAGTGCCACAGGACATCCAGAGCAGCCCACACGGACCATGTCCATACCCCCCCACCCTGAGGGGGGCATTGCTGAGCCCCGGTTTGGGAATAGGCCAAATAGCAACTGCAGCAATATTAGAACATGGGACTCCCCCAGGAGCTGGCGCAAAATCTGATAATGCCTGGGGCAACCTCTTTGCGTGGCTTTTTTTAAATGTGGTCAGTCACTGCCGTGTCACCTTAAAGAAGGCATTTCATACAGATTGGGCAATAGTCATCCACGGAGGAGCTTTGCCAGAGTTCACCTGACAGGACACAGGGACACTGGCAGGGTGGCTGTCTGGCAGAGCACACCTGACCTCATCCTATATCCATGATGTCAAGAGTGATCTTGCCAGATACAGCAGGAGATTTTGGCACAGGATAATTTAAGGTTGTTAGCTTAACTAGCTAACTAGCTTCCCCTTCCATGAATATGTGTTTGCACTGTATAGTTAACAGGACCATTTCTGAGGGGTTAATTAAAAAAAAAAAAAAAATAGTGATTTAAAACACCCAGCAGAGGAAAGAACGTCAGCGATTTCTCTCCTCTTCTTCTCCTATTTTGCTTCTTTATTTCATTTGGAACTAGAGTTAATTTTAATCCTTATTGTAAATATGTTTACTTTTTAAAGTAAAAAAGACACGTAAGGATGGGGGCCAGGTGTTGTTATGGAGAAAGAAGTGGGAAATGAGAATTAGACTTGATTAGAAAACCTCACTTGAGATGAGAGAGGGAGGACTGTCACCATGTCAAGGGAATGGAGTGCCCCCTTACCTGATGAGGGACTGGGGAACGTTGGTTTTGACAAATGGAATTGCCCCCTGTCTCCTGAGCACCTGCACCACCACGCTGTCCTCTGCTGCAGGTTTATTGAAGTTTTTTACAAATCCTAACGTCGAATCATGACCCTGGGAACACAGGACAATGAGGTTTCCAAATGGCGGACTGCAATTCCCCCTGCCCCTGTATTTTTATCTGTATCTATATTTATACCAGCATGTGCATGAACCTCCAACAACCCACTCATCACACACACGTTGCATAGTGTGTCAGTAGCAAATCTGATTAGCTTTCTCTGTTGGTTCATTTGGGAGACAGGCAGCAAATCCCATCACCTGCCAAGGCAGGCCATCCCACATCAGCTATGACAAAGTCAAGCCAGATGCTGAGGTCAACCTCCCGCTGCCACCAAACTTTAAATCACAGGCATCTCAGGATACACATGGTATCTCGCTGGCGGTACCTGGCAGTCGATGGAGTCTTTGATGCTGACAGGCACTCCGTAGAGCAAATCCAGCTTCCCTGTCAGCTTCACCTTCTGGAGCTGGGTCTCGCTTTCCTGCAGGTACTCCGTGATGCAGTTGGTTTCTGTGGCGATTTGGAGAGCCTTGGGGAAAGCAGGCAAAGCCCACAGGTGAGAGACAGCCCGCAGCGCTGCACAACAGCCTTCTGTTTTGCAAAGGACACCTGCTTCTTCCCCCTTTTGAACCTCCCCCATCTGGGCAGTCGGTGTCAGGCCAGCCCTTTCTGGTCCTTTCCGAGTCGTTTTCATGCCAAACTCTAAAATACTGTCTGGTCACAGGGGGGCTACAGCACCAGCTGGTGCGTGGTGAAGAGAGGCACTCAGCCCAGCAGAATACCAAAGGCTATTCTCTTGATTGAGCTTCTGGGGTGGCATAAAAAGATAACCCCAAGGTGGGAACCCAGGAGGTGATAAGGGCATTCTGGCAACAGTAGAGAATGAAAGCGGACATCAAAGTCTTTGAGGTTTACCAACGCATCTGGAGATGGAGGGGAGACAACAGCAGCACTGGGGAGAAAACAGCAGTACTCTGCAACTTCCCTATAGCTGTACCTGCCCCTGGGAATGTATGGGCTCCCCTAGGAAGGTATGGGCTCTTCAGATGCTTAGCCTGCTGCTCTGTTTTGTCCCAAACCAGGCTGAGAGCCAAGGCAGCCAGATGCCCAGCTCTCCCCTCGCCCACAGAAAAGCCCAGCACTAACCAGCAAGCCGTGATGGTTCAGCAGCATTTGAACCAGTGTTTGAACCTTGTGCTGGGCTTCTCCCCCCAAAAAACAGCCCCACCATGGGTGAGACGCTGCCCTGCCGCCCTTGCTCCTTACCTTACCCACGTAGGCATAGAAGACGTGCTCCGGAGGGAGGGAGCCATCCCGGAGTTTCTTGGAGAGCTCCGGCAACGGCAGAGAGAGGATGGAGACCACGTTCACAGAAGGATGCTATGGAAAAGGTTGAGCAGGACAGTGACATACCTCCACCTCAGCTGGTGGGGTCCTCCTCTCCCCTTGGTGACCACTGTAACCCATCCAAAAAAATATCTGCCATTTAGGAGCCAAATGCACTATCTTCCTCAAGACTGTGATCCTGCTCCTACCCAATACCAGTGAGCATGGCATGAAATCTGCAGGCCAGTAGTAGCCCAGGCTTTCTAAAACCTTGCCTTCCTGGCCAGATCAGTCTCATCAAGCACCTCCTGTTTAAGACAAAGCTTTTCCTGCAGTCTTGTTCAGGCCAGTCTTGTCCAGGCCTGGGGGAATTGCTCGGTGTAACATTCTCTGTTGAATTACAGTGGGAACCAGCGGCATGATTATAGGCACTGCTCCAGCTAGAAACAAAAGCAGAACTGGTGCCAGTTTTCAGCATCAAGCTATCCTACAGGAAAGCACACAAACCAGGGAGCCCCTCGGCTGACAGCAGACAGGTCAATTTTGGGCCACCAGAGATTTCCTCACCATCTACTTGTCCTGGTTTTGGCTGGGATAGAGTTAATTTTCTTCCTGGTAGTAGCTGGTACAGTGCTGTGTTTTGGATCTTGTGAGAGAATAATGTTGACAACACACTGATGTTTTAGTTGTTGCTAAGTTGTGCTCATCCTAAGTTAAGGATTTTTCAGTTTTCCCTGCTCTGCCAGCAAGCAGGTGCACAGGAAGCTGGAAGGAGCACAGCCAGTGGAGCTGGCCAAAGGGATATTTATACCACAGAATGTCACACTCGGTATATAAACTGGGAGGAGTTGGCTGGGAGGGGCAGCTTGCTGCTCAGGCGTCAGTCAGTGGGTGGTGAGCAACTGCGTTGTGCACCACTTATCTTTTCTTCAGTTTTATTTTTGTTGTATTTCTTTTCACTCTAATAATTATTATTAAATTTCGTTATTATACTTTAGTTCAGTTACTAAACTGTTCTTACCTCACCTCACGAGTTCTACTTTTTTTTCGACTCTCCTCCCCATTCTACTAGAAGGGAGAAGCCGCCAGCAAGCAGCTGCGTGCTGCTTAATTGTGCTGACTGGGGTTAAAGCACGACACTACTAAATACGAGGGGGAAAAAAAAAGAAAAACAAACAAACAAACAAAAAACAAACAAACAAACAAAAAACAAACAAAAAAACAACCAACCAACCAACCAAAACCAACCAAACCCCAAAGCATCCAAGCTCATCGGCCAAGCTGAACCTGTGGACTCCGACCCCGAGCGAGCCCCGGCCCTGCGGGCAGCGGCTGCACTTCGGCCTCCGCTGATAACACGGCTGCCTCGCCCCTTTTCCTGCCGCCCCCCCCGGCGGCCCAGCCGAGCCTCCTGCCACGGGGGAAGGGGCCGGGAAGCTTTCGGACCAGGGGCACGGAGCGTCCCCTCCCCGCCGCCGGTTACCGTTTGCTGGGCGCCTGCGCCGCTGCCCGTTATCCCCCCCCCCCCCCCCCCCCCCGCTGCACCGGCTGCCCCAGGAAGCATTTCCTCCCCATCCCTGCTACGGAGGGGATCGCTGCGTTGCAGGAGGGGGCGGTGGTGGCGCGGGGTGCAAGCACACATCGATTCGGAAAAAAAAAAAAAAACAAAAAACAAAAAACCCTAGGAATTAAATCCCCGCAGCTCCGCATGAGGAGCTGGGATGCCGCTCCAGCCCTGCGAGAGCAGCCCAGCAGCTGCCCCTTGCAGGCAGACACCCCCTCCCCGCTGCGGGGGTGGGGGGCTGGCTCCCCCTTCACCGACCGCTGCCCCGGGGCTACGCCCAGGGGACGGGGCCGGAGTGTAGGAGCCGTGGCCGGAGGCGGTTTGCCAGCCCGCAGCCCGCTCCCCCCGCTGCGGTGCGGGGGGGTGTGTGTGGGGGGGAAAGAGTGGGAACCGCGTCTTCTCGCACCCACCTGCTCCCGAAAGCGCCGCACGGCCGTCTCCATCTGCACCAGGCTCCGCTCCTGCCTCTGCCGAGCCCCCTGCACCCTCCTCCAGAGCCCCCGCCGGCGCCGCCACCGCAGCAGCAGCAGCAGGAGCCCGGCGGCCGAGCCGCAGAGCAGGGCGGGCAGCGGGACCCGCATGGCCGGGCGCCCCGCTCCCCTCGCCGCCTCCCGGGGCACCCGCTGGCCGGCGGGGAGGTGCGGGCAGCGGAAGGAAAAACCTGGCCAGGATTCCCCGGGCGGGAGAGGGTTGAGCTGGCCGGGGAAGGATTTAACCCGTTTGCTGCTCTGGGAGGGGAGGAGGGGAGTTGGGAGTGGGAAAAGCTGCTGAATGAAAACTCAGCCCTCCCTGGGCCGGGCGAGCTCTCTCTGATGAGGTTTATTTATTTTGCCGTTCGCCAAGCGAGGCTTTGATCTCCCTGTAGTTTTTCAGCCTCTCCAGGAATAGTCTTGGCTAGGAGCATCAAAGAAGCCGGGGAGGGTGTCCCAGAGATACCTGGCTCCTCGGCGTTTCCTGAAGCCAAGCAGCTGCGTGGGAAAAAGAAACAATAAATATCCCAGCCTGTCACCAGTGAAGTCCACTTCATCACCAGCAGAGTATGGGTGTGCCTGTACTTTGCTAAGTGCTGTGGCTTCCGACACAGAAATCTGACATCCCTGCTCGGGCAGGGGAGCGCTTGATGGGGCCTTGCGCTCACTTTTGAGGGAAACTCCAAAATAATTTCTTTGTCGCCAGCCCCACGTGGGGTCTGTGCTTAAAATACTTTCACCGCTTGCAAATGTTCATCAGCAAATATTTCAAGCTATCCAGTTTCGATGCTGCCCATAAGGTTGTGGAAAATGTGTTGGGAAGGGCTTGGGATGTCTTCTCCCTCCCCCTGCCTCCCAGCAAAATGAGCTGTGCCCAAGGCACCCCGGAGCAGGTGCTGAGCTAGAAAATGTTGATGGAGTTGCACGCCCCCAGACTTGATTTTTCTAGCGTTATTACTCAGGCCACAGGTTTTACTTCAACCCTCAGGCCATCAGGGCTACTCTGGCAGTGCCCAAGCCTGGCTCCCCCCCCAAAAGAAATTCTGTTCTGTACATACACAGCGTCCTAGGGCTCTTTGCTGAAGGGTGTTGAAGCCCTCACTGAACTCGCGGCCTTCATCTTCTTGCTCTGTATATGAGGATGAGCAGCTCCCTGTTATCTGGTTCAAGCAAATTACATGCAAGAACAGCCTTTTTTGCCACTTCCTTTTTTTTTTTCTTCTTTTTTTCTTCTTCTCCCCCTCTTTCAGACTGTGAGGCTCCAGAGGATTATACAGCAATGCAAGTGTCTGAGGGGCACTGCAGTCCCACATGTGCAGACTACTGGGGGCACAAGAAACTGCGAGGGGAGCGGGGTTGGTGGGATTGCCCTTGCAGCAAGCCAGGAGGATGGGATCAGCTCAGAGTTGGCGGGAGCAAAATTCTGTGATCTCTGTCTCCTCCTCCCTTTCTCACGCTGGAGGCCTCACACTCTCCTCAGCTGCACCGATCTCACCCCACTGCAGCACAATGCCAAAATAGGGCCGTTGCCCTGCAGGCTGTAAAACCAGGTGCACCTGAAGTCTTTTAACAAGAGAACAAGAAAGGTGGTGAATTTTACAGAAACAGAAGTTAAAAACTTAATTCTGGTGGAACACAAAATTACTTCTCCAACCCTCTTCCCCCTTGTTTAAACCCTGATTAAAATCTGTCATGCAGGAACAATTTTCAACTTCTGCAGTTCAGCTTGTCAAAGTGAAGAAAACAAAATATCAGCTTCATGCCTGGAGCACCTGTGTCTCCAGGAGCTTCTGCTGGAGACCCTCCTTCTCCCCTCCCTGGGCAAATGTATGGGGGTGAATAAATGGGGTTGGGGCATCAGACAGGACAGTAGCAAGGCATGGATCTCTGCTGGGCCTGCCCGGCTCCAGGAGGTTAATCCAGGTCGTGGGAAACCCTAAAATGCAGCAGGTGTCTGCTGTGGCCCAGCTGCCTGCAGAGGTGGGACCAGGCAGAGGACAGGGGGTCTCCAGCATAGACAGATGGGGGCCAGGGACACCATATCCAGGAGGATGTGCCTGGGACCACCTAAGAGAGGTAAAATGGGTCTGACTTCACTCCCCACGGGCTGGGGGGGCAACTGCTGGTTTATAGGGCGAGTTGTGCCCTGGTGTTCTTTTGGGACACTGGTGTGTCCTTGCCAGATGAGCAAGTGAAGCTTTTCTGCTGTTGTGTCCATAGGGCTGCCCATACGCTGCAGCAAAGAGGGCTTGAATCTTGGGGTGCTAGAAATGAGAATGGGTCCTGCTCCTGCCCCTCCACTGCCTCCAGGGCTGCAGCCTGTGGCCAATGGAGGCTGAAAGGACCAGCAGGATCCCTGAGAGTTTCATTCCCCACTGCCCACATGATTCCCTGTTTCCACAGAGCTGTGACTGGGTGGGTACCACCACACCCTGGGGATCCTGTAACCCTGTGGTTACCAAAGGAGGGGCAGAAAGGTGTCATCTTCTAACCATGACAGGGCACATGATCAGCTGGACTGGCTCGGGCTGAAGGACCAGTTAGCTCCTGTTCATCTGACACCCGAGCAGACGCCAAGAGTGTGGCGAACACACAGTAATGTTTTCCTTAATCCTGTCTCCTGGCATCCAGAGAACTGTGGCTTCTCAAGCCAAAGGTTAAATTTCAGTGACTAATAGCTGTGTACTTGTGCAGATATTTCTGGCGTGATGCAATCTGATTCTGGCATTCACAGCGTCCCGGAGCAGGGAGATCTATAGTTTATCCACGTGCTATAGGGAAGAGAAATCTCCTGTTTGCCACCCTCAGCTGATTCCATTTGCTGCCCCTTATTTCAGAAGAGGCAATAAGAAATTGTTCGCTGTTCACCTGAGAATTCACACACTTCTGTTCTTCCTTTTCACCCTACTGCTTTTAGACTGTTTCCCAGAGGTTTACAACCTGCTCCTGGCACCAGTCACCCCCTTCCCAGGGTCTGGGCCTCTGGAAGAAGATCCAAGCTTCATTTACAACAGTCCCTCTTGCGTCATTTCTCCTCTCCTTGTGCATTCCTGACTCTGGAGTGGGATTCCTCAGCATGATCTGCAAGAAGGTGAAGCAGCTCCTCTCAGAGCTGGAATGTAAACCCTGCAAGAAGGTTGCTCAGCAGCTCAGGCAAGAGGTGGCGTCACGTGGGAGTGATTCCTTTTGCCCGAGCAATAAAATTGCACATCTCAACCAAGTTGTTCACTCAGTGACAGCTTTGTTCCCTTTGTAGTCACCTCTGCATGTAGAAGATGCTTGTCCTTGTTGTGCTCCAGAGCTCTGCCAGTGGGAGAGCTAGTTGCTCCCAAATCTGCTTCAAGCTGGAGTATGAGTTACCGTGAGCAGATTAAACACATAGTTTATGCCGGTTTTGTGGACTCTGTTCTGAAGCAGATTAGGGAGTGCTCATGTATTTTTATCAGCAGAGTGGAGGAGGAGCTGACCTGGAATTGGACCATGACTTGCAAGTGAACTTGCACTTGAACAAACTCTCTTGCTCCTTGTGGACCTGGCAGCAGTTGCATGCTGGAGAGTAAGGAAAAGTTGAAAAGATCATAGCAGCGGAGTCCCTAGGATGGGGGGACCCTGTGGGAGATCCCTAAGGCTGCTGAAGACACCTTAAGCAAATAGTTTCAGGCTCTGAAAATCTCCTTTCTATACAAATGAGAGAGTGGGGACTTATTCCTAGGTTGCTGTAACACAGGCACTACTAAGTCCAAACAGCTTTGCATTGCATGTGAACATTAAAAAATAAGAAAGGGAAAAAAAAGAGAAAGAAAATTTACGTGCCTAAAATTACTTCTGTAGTTGTTTTTTACACAGCTGAATGAAGATAATTGTATTGGCAATTGTGAGTGATTACAGTATGATCTGCCATCAAAAAAGTTATTTTTTTGAACGCTAAAGGAATTAATGATACATAAAACTGTGCTTAGATTGAGTGCATTCATCAGCAGAAATGCCTCATGCTGGCACTGGTACACTGTAATTACTCCAGCCACTCGGAGAAAAAGATCAGGAGATAGGGAGCTGTTGTGGATACTGCCAAAGATTTACATACATTTACACTCTGAGCAGCTCTGGTGCTCAGAGAGTGGGGAACAGAGCCAGGGCAGAAAAGTTAGTGACAGTGGGACAGGTGTCACCCCCTTCTTTTTCTTTCTTGTCCATCACAGAGCGAAGAATGGGGGGTCATCTCTGTGTTTAAAACTTTACAGGGTAAAGCCAGCATGGGGAAGATAGTTGAATGCTCCTCGGAATAGCAAGGGATGAGCCCAGGCTTTACAGGATGCTGCTTGATGGTGTGTTGAATCGATAAAACCAGTTCTGGGATCACAGGCAGTCATTGCCCAGGCTTGGCAAACCGATGCCGGTGGTGGACATCTGATGTGCCCTGTGCTGTGAGTGAGCCTGTTGTGCTGCCACATCGGTGGGGCTGGGAGAATGGTACATCTCGGCAGGGATGGGGTGAGGAAATTTAGAAGAAATGCTCCCTGGCTTGCTCTGCACCATGTGGCCCTTCAGCAAGGAGACGTGATACTGGGGGAGGATGAGGGGTTTATAGACCGGGGCTTTGCAGAAGAGGCTGTTGCAGGAGTTGTGAGTAAGCTGTGCAGAGCAGCAGAACGCTTTCCATGATGCAAAGAATTTGGAAGGGCTTTTTAAAAAGTTGCAGTCCCTTTATGGAGCCCACAGTCCCTCTCCAGCGACGGACCCGTGCTCTGCTCAAGCGGGGAATCTTAAAATCTTCCAGGATCTCCATCTTCTTGTGCACAGCTGCCTTCTGAGCTGTATCTTGGGCTAAATTAATGAAGAAAGAGGAACACAGACCCTTTCCAGCCCACGGGGGAACACCGGGCTGTGCACTGTGTGCATCTCTCGCTGCATTGAGAAGACATTGCTGAGGGATGCACTTGGCCTTGCGGGTGTGAGCCACCAGAGAGCAGGATTGAGCTGCTGTCCTGGCAGAAGTGTCATGCTCGGAAGCTTTTGCACCCTAAAAACCTGCGCTATATACTCTGAACTTGCAAGGATTGTTGAACGAAGCAGAAAGCCCTTTCCTGGCTCTTTGGGTGATGGGACGGCCCGAGCTGTGATTTGACTTCAGAGGGTTTTACGTGCTCTCATAAAATGATGGGAGTTTTGCTGTTGGTCCGTCTGGGCTGGGTTGGACGTCCCAGCGAGGCTTGATCCTGCAAACTGTCAGTGCTCGAGGCCTGCAGCTCTGCTGCTGCCAGGATTTGTTGCAGTTTGCAGGACCGTGCCTCACATCTGACAGGCTGCCTGCACTTTCAAATGAGCAAGGACATCTCCACCCTCTCTGACTGACTATTGCAGAGACGGGGAAACAGTATTAGTTGTCTTTGAAGCCCACAAGCCAAGTTTTGAGGCTAACCCCAAGTTTAATCCTGACAGTCTTCCCCCAAAGCAATGTTATTCCATAGTTTGGGGTCAAGATTTAAGTGGTGTTCTGAGTCATAGCAGGGTCCTGAGCCCTTGCGCATCTCTGAGTGTGACTGGGCTGAATCCAGACCTCCTTGGTCACTGGTACTGTGGTTTTGCTTTCCTGGAAAAAGAAGCATACAAATGCTGGGTGGTTTTGTGTTTTGTGGGTTTTGGTTTTTTTTTTTTTTTTTTTTTTTTTTTTTTTTTTGGTTTTTTTTTTTTTTTTGAAAGCCCTACTTTCTGGACAGGCCAGAAGAGGGAGACAGCCAGCCAGTTACTGCACAGCCCAGACTTCCAGCTCTCCCTGTTTGCCATCGAATGGGAGCAAACACGCTTAAATACACACATTGATTTTTCCCAGAGGGAAGGTTTGGTCTGTGCAGGCCCCGGGTGAGCTGTGATTTACATTTACACAAGCAGGATGGGCATGGGACAGGAGGGGAAACTGAGGCACAGAGCAGGCCTTATGCCTTGGCGGAGCTCCTTGATGGCATCCTGCTTCTTGAGGACCTCCTGGTCCCTGTTGCAGGTTGTGATTGCTCTGTGTTGATCGGTGTAAATATCCCTGTGGTCTGGGGTGGGTCTACCAGGTGGGCTATGGGGGGCCATTTTAGCATCACCTCAGATGTCACCCCCGTAGGGACACACAACTCGCGCAACACCGACGCGCCTCCCGCCCCGTCCATGCCGGCTGTCTGCGCAGAGTCTTGCACAACCAGCAGCCGGTCCCTGGTTCAGATCCCCCGATGGAGAAGTGCTGGGGACCCCCCACCCGCGGGCAGGCTGTTGCTGGCGAGCTCACCCCAGCACTGTGGAGCTACGAGGGGCATGAACGCGTACGGGCAGCGGCAGGGGGGCCCTCGCTGACTCCGGTATGTCATCTTCCCGGAGCGATCGGAAAGCTGCAAAACATCGTGGCCCGTGCTCACAGCAAACAAGTCGATGGATCGATCAGTTCCTCCTGCCACCTGTGTTTTCCCTCCCCCTCTCATCTCTCCTGGACCGGCACTACCGAAGGACTGGTGAGATCACCCCTGCGTTGAAAAGAAATAAATAAATAACCAAATAAAAATGCTGACGTGGAGAAGTCAATCAGCTTTGTGTGGCCTTGTAATATCTCATTTTATCCGTGCCACGCTTTATTAAATTCTCATAAACCTGTCAATGAGGACAGATACCATTTCAGTTTACCCCATTAGTTCTACACAATGACATCGGGGGAGAAGAAGACGGGGAAGTGGCGGGGAGGCACTCGGCGCGGAGAAAAGAGGAATGAATTTAAAGAAAGAAAAAAAAGAGAAATCCAGAGCCAAACTCTGCTTCGTGACAATAGTGTAATAACATTGGCACCCAGGGAAAGTAATTGAATTAAGTGGCTTTTGTTAATGGTTTTAAGATTTAGAAATGTAAATAATAGTTAGGGCTCTTTAATAGTACTCTGATTTTAGGTAACCGCAGCCCTGAGAATAAGAAATGCTTTGCTGTTGAATATGATGTCAGATAGTTTTGTTATTCCTCCGTTTTCATGCCTGCAAAGCATATTTTGCAGTTTTAAAGCCGGGTGTGTTTATCATCTTTCCTTTCTAACTTCAGACGGAGCTTAATTCAGGAGTATTTGCATGAACCCTTCTTAGCCAGTCCCTATCACTTATTTGCACCGCCAGGAATAAAGTATTATTTCTCCCGAGCTGCTTTGGAGAACTTCCTGACTGCAGGGTTACTCTGCTCGAAGCCTCCCGTCTATTTACATGTTCATTAAAGGCGGGCGGCAGCGGGTGCTCCCTGCGGCAGGGCCGGACTCAGCTCCCGGGAGTAACGCTGCCGGGAGCAGGGACGTTACACCGGGCTTAGGCCAGTGGGGACGGACAATCCAACCGACAGGTAGGATGAGCCAGGCGATTTAGAAATGACTTTCATGGGAACTCGTTCTGCTTAAAATATTATTGGATTTTCATTTAGGAACCTATCAAAGTGCAAGAATAAAGTCTGAGCTGCCTAACTCACATAGGTCTAAACAAACAGTCCTTCCTTCTGCTCTAGGATCTGACAGCTCGCGGATTGGAAAGGGTCCTTCGTCAAGGCACGGGCTGAGTCTCAGGGAAACCCACTGTGCCAGGCAGAATAGGGGGCTTTGCATTTATTCAGGCTGAAAATCTTCCCCTTTGCAGGATGAAGCCGCTCCCAGGCCTGTGCTGCAGGGATGCTGCCTTCCCCACGTGTGCCCTTCACTCTGCCCGCGGCTGCCCGGGCGGTAGCTGCACGGGGCCCTGCACTCCACTCCCGCTGTGCACGGAGGCAAAAGCTCTCTGATGGCTTTTGCTCCAGTCCCACAGCAAGTGAGCAGCTCTGCATATGTTGGATCACGCTAACACGTCCTCGGTGGAGCTGCCTTCTGGTGTGCTTCACCCGTAACCCGCGGTGATCTCTGCTACCCATGGCTTCAGCTCTGCTCCTGTGGCTGGAGAGCCTGCCTCATGGTGCAAGCCGTGCTTCCCATCCAGCAGGATCCCAGGACGTACACAGCCTCAAAAACCTTCCTTCATCACCCTCATAAACCTTCTCCTATCATCTTCATAGGTCTTCCCCCATCACCTTCATAGGCTTGGCTAGAAGAGAGCCTAGAAGCCCCAAGCCCAAGCCAAACCTGACCCAGCTCAAGTGGGCAAAAGAGAGAGTTGTCAGATTGTAAATGCAAAAATAAAGGGTTCAAGTTATGTGTTTCCCCAGGGGGTTTCTTAAGCAGGTTGTTTAGAAGAAAAAAAAAAAAAAAAAAAAAAGTTCAGTTCTTCCTGGAGAATTTGAGAAGAGAATTTCTAGCTGCTGTCCATTGCTATATTGCTGTACTTAAAGCTTAACTGGAGTAGAACAGAGGGGTTTGTTTCTTCCCTTATGGAAAAATAAAATAAAGAGAACAGCATTGCAATTAAAAGAAGAAATCCCTCACTATTCTCCTTACATTAGAAAAGAAAATCCAACCATCCTCTTAATGATCAAACTTTTAAAAACAGCCCCCAACTTGGCAGTTTCCCCCTGACAGGTCCCTTTTTTTCTGGGCATGCCGCCGTGGCACTGACCGTGGCGGAGGGAGAGGCAGCTGCAGCCTGGGCTCCTGCCCTGGGCTCTCCTGCAGGTGCTGCAGCTTCGTGTGGGGTGCTGGGTCCCAGCACAGCCCCTTTTCCAGGCAGGCTGTAATGCAAACAGGATGGGCAGCTGAGGGGGACAGATGCTTGGAAATCTGGGGGCTCGGTGTTTTTTGTGCTTCACTGTTTCCCAGCAGAGATGGGCTGCTAGCTCAGCACCTGCCTCTCCTCCCGGGGTCCCACTGGGATGCTGCTGTGCCCTCAAGTAGGACCACAGGACTTTTCTCCCTTAAGCCGGAATCTTGCTGTCCTGTGTCCTTCCAGGGAACAAGTGACCTGTGTTGGGAGAGATCAGCTGGGGACCTGGAAGAGGGCTCATGACTGCCTCTGCCCCTAGCAATGCGAGGGGCCACCGGCTCCCTGCCTGGGGGGTAGTCTGTGGCTCTGCTTTGCAAGTTGGGGTGCTCAGCAGCACAGTGGGATAGCAGCTGGAAAGAGATTTACACAGCCCTGTAGACAGGTAAGAACTATTTAATGCTTAGAGAGCCGTTAAATAATTTGCCATGATAAGACCCAGGCGATGTTATTTGCTGCAGATAAAAAGCAGGTTATTTTTCATTAGCTGGAAAATGGCTGTTGGTGGCAACGAAACTTGCCACCAGGTATGTAGCTCAACACAACATGAGCAGATACGAGAAATATCCTAAAAATAATTGAACTCCACTGAGGGCTGTGTTGAACTGCTTTTTTTAAGTGCATCAGGTGAAGCAACAAAGGGATGGGATGACCCTGACTCAGGAAGCACTGCTGAGGGATGGTGAGGCACATATGCAGGTACCTTGAAGAGGAGATGGGAAGATGCCACATGGATGGGAGCCTGGTCCTGCCTGCAGCACTTTGTCCAAACAAGATTGAGTTGTAGGTTTTTTGGTGGGACTGTCCTGAGACTGTCTTCACCAACAGACTCCCTGCTCAGCCAGGAGTCTGTTAGAAGCAGACAAGGGAAGAAGATCCTGGTGAACCAAAGAAATTGGACTCCAAATTATTTACATGGAGCATGAGGGGGACCAAAAGATCAGCCAGCCCAGAAAATGAGATTATATACTATCATCCCCTGTTACACACTGGGACGTGGCTACAGGGTGGCCCTCTGGCGTCATTCGCTGAGACAGCCATGGTCTAGTGGTAAAAGCAGAAGGCTTTTGTCTTCTCAGATTAGAAAATCCCTTCTTCTCGAGAAGTGTCTGAAAATATGTCTGAGTTTCTGCCTTCCCTCCCGCAGCCCTTTCCTGGCTTGTATGCAGTGCCTGACACCTTTAGAGGCCACGGCAACATCCTAACTAGTCACTGCCACATCTTGCTGTCCCCACAGCATGGTCTGGAGATGTTTGTGAAGTCAATGTGAGAATGGCAGACTGGTTGACTGAGATGGTAGAAGAGATGAAGCCCTTCCTCCAGCTGGCCAGGTCCTACAGAGTGTAGTGCCCAAGGTGGACCCACTCCTGCAGTCGAGCTAGCAGCTTCGGTGCTGGTGGTACCTGCAGGGCACTGCTATGAAGTAATTTAAACATTGTCTCTTTTGGGGAAAGGAGAGGAGAAAATAATATGGAAAGGGAATACAGTCACCCTAATGTGGATTCACCAACCTACTTAGACTGGTTTAGGGTTCAAGAAAGGCCAATGTTGCATCTGAGCCAAGAAAACGCAAAATAGCCCATCTGGTCACGTAGGTGTGAAACCCACTGATAGAGGCTTAGGTGTTTAATGTTCTTCACCTCTATGATGTGAACCAATGGGAGGGGAAAAGAAGCACTAGAAGGAGTCCTCAGAAGAGGCAGAGCCTGGTGTTTAATCTGTGCTGGCATAGAAGTGGTTAATAATATAGTCTCTGGACCCTCTAACACAAAGAGAAAGCGAGTTTTCTGATCCATAAAGGATCAGTCTGCAGGAAGCCCCATCAGACTCCTCAGCGTGAAATTACACCACAGCAGGGGGGTACAGTCCTGCTACTGTACAACATTAAAGAGATGAATTAGGACTTGACATTCATGTGCTTAATATGCCTATTCCTGGCATTATCCCACAAGGACCAGTCATTGCCAAGGACTTATGGTCACCGGGTCTAGGAAGGTATTTAGGATTGCTCATTTGCTTGCTTCCAGAGCCGGGCTATCTGGCTTCCCCATCTGATGTCTCAGCATTAGGAGCTGGGGGGAGCTCAGCCCAGCTCTTATATCTCACAGTCATCTGGTCTGGTGAATAAACTCTGGGTGCACCCTTGTTGCTTGAATAAATCACAGCAATCCTCTGGATTGGTGAGTGTCGAATGAGGGAAAAAACATCATGCACATAAAATCATGACTTGGTCCTCCAGAGGATGAGAAAGGGGGGAAAGAGACAACCCTGAAAGTATGTCTCTCGGATAGTTACTCCTAACAAAAAATAAATATTTACTGGAAAGGAAAGCCTCAACAGATCTATATTAGAAATTATTTGAACTGGGTTAGCCTCCCCAGTGTTAAACTGGTTGGAGGTGTGCCTTGGACAAATGTGGGCACTCTGAGCTACTTTACTGAGTGGGCTTTGCCAAGAAGCCCAAGCCTTTCCAAGCCCCAGGTCTGGGCTGTGTGAAAATTCCCGCCTGTTTGAACTCTGAGCCAGGGCAGAGTGCTTTTGGTTTGCTTTTTATCCATGAAATATTTTGTTGAGAACAGAAGTTTAGGGGGAGGGGGAGAATCTACTCCAAATTCTGGAAGAAATAAAAAGGAAAATGTTGGCTATGAGGCTGAATAGTTCTGTATTTGAGCTGACAATTTTCCAAGAGAAAATCCAGATTTTTTTTCAGAAAGTAGCTGTCTTGCAGGAAATTCTTGATTTCACGGGTGTGCTGCACTTCTGGCAAAAGAACACTTGTGATCAAACTGATTGAAAAGACATTTAATTGGAACTATTTTAAGAATGAACTAAAATTTGGCAAGGTTAATGGGGGGAAGCATGGACAGGCCCAGGAGAAATAGATGAGAAGCAGAGTCCTCCCAGAAGCTGTTTTTGCAATGGTCTGGCATGGAGAAAGGGTGAGAGCCTCCCCGGCATGAGGACATCCTTGTGGCTGTGATCACATTGTGCGGCACAAGGGCATTTTGCAGCCTGCAAATCCTGCTCCTCCAACTCTCTTCAACCATTTTCCCTGGAGAAAGGGAAGCGTGAATGTGGTGAGATCCTGGGCATGGAAGTGGTGCTCAACCTGAACGCAGTGATCGTGCTGGCTCAGTAACCCATTTCTACAGCACTTTGAATGCAGACACATTCTTGCTTGCCCTGCTTGAGAAGGGATATAGGAGAGAGGTCACTAGGCAAACTCATGGAAAAAAGGTGAACTGAGACTCCAAAACACAAAGCTGCAGTATCAGTATGGGGACTGTACCATCATGCCCCTTTTCTGATTTTTCCTGCTCTCTGTTTAGCTCATGGTAACCCACGGGGGTGGAGATGAGGATTTCTGTGTGCTATTTATTTCCTTAGGCACAGACTTTGTGGGAATATTTTTCTACTTAAATGTAAATTGGAGCTAACATTGTGGTGGGCGAAATGAAATAACAATTTATACCCAGATATCTTTACTGTACTCCATGTGAATGGAAGTTTTGGTGCTGGGCTCATACATCCTGACATCAAGCCAGCCATGGAGGTGCTTCTTGGACATATAGAGCAGTCTCTGGTGAATGCAGTTGCCATCAGATAAAAAACAAATGGAGTTAATGGTTGATGTGTCTGAATATCCCTCCTCTATGGATAGGATGTGCTCTCCCCATTTTTTTTCTCTGCCTAGAGGCACCATCTAGGTGAGTGATATGTGGTCACCACTCCATCTTCCAAATCTTCGACAAACTAGTCCCCAAGTCCAAATAAATACTTTCGGGATGAAACAAGAAAGGAGCCTTGGAAGCTGAAATCTACCCAACATTTTGGTTGTCCCATTGTCCAGACAAGGCAGACACAAAATGTTCCCAAACCCATTCTGTTGATTTAAAATAAATCCCAAGAAAAACATCCCTAAGTAAACCAATGTGTGGAGGTTGATGGAGCACTTCGCACCTGAATGATAAATCCCCATTCTCCGAGAGAGTGACAACTTTTTTTAGTGTTCTTGGCTTTTGTCTCCTATGAAATTAGAAGTCTCCCACTGAGGGTTGGGTTTCATGTCTGGGTCACAGTTTCTACAGAAAGGAATTTTCATTATGGTCTTGGAAACACTTAAGCCTCCCTGTGCAACTGAGCTAGCTGAGCTTTTCATAACCAGTGGGACCATGGATGCCATCAGCAATCAGGGGTGAAATCTCAAGCAACCTGAGAAGGAGGTATGAGCCTTAGGATGAGACAGGATCTCATAGCAAGATTAGCATGGACTGTAAGGGTACTTAACCACAGTAACTTTGCTGAAGGTGAGGTGGGGGTTACCTCCTTGTTGGCAGACTTTAGACCAGAGGATAGATTCCCAGTTTCAAGGGGGTGTTAATTCACCAAAGTCCTTTGGTTTGTGATGTGCAGGGTGACAGACTAGATTATGAAGCTGGAACAGAGGTTTGGGGACCAATCTAGCAATAGCTGAGTCCTCAGGCCACACAAAGTGTGAGAAGTAAATAACTATTCCCAACATATCAAATGACACGAGAGAGAGAGTTTGTCCCAAAGAGATATGAGACCTAGGAACTTCCCACAGGGCAAAAAACTCCAGATATACTCTGATCAGCAAAATTCAAAGAATATATTTCTAAGCCTGGGGCTTGCTCTGCTTTCTGAGGACATAGTGAGGGGACTCGTTCCTGCTCTATAATAGCCCTTTATGTAGTTAAAGCAGACATATGTATGAAACTCCCTTTGCTTTTCTCTCTCCCAGTTACACAACATCTATACTCCCAATTTTTCTTTATGGATGCTGTTTTCCAGTTATTCTTACGATTTTTATCTGGACTCTCTCCAGCTAATATGCATAATTCTTTAGGTGGTGCTCAAAGCCAGGCATGTTTTTCCATCTCAGGTCTAATCAGAGATGAGTAGAGGGAAGATGCATCCCCATGTCCTGTGGGCTCTGTCAGGGTTGTCCATGATTGCAAAAGAACCGCATGGGTATCATATAGCTTAAAGCAAGCAGTTACACTGAAAATCTGTGAGAGCGGTTCTGTAGGCTGTAAATGGCACACTCTTTGTGATTTTTCCCTCTTGTTGAATGTGATGAAAATGTGGAATGTGTCTCCTCCCCCCACGCAGCTTTCTCCACATAAGCGAGATGCCAAAAACACAAAATGAGTTGAAATAAAGCAAAATAACCATTGTAAGGTGGACCTCTTCATCAGTGTGCTATACTCAAAGGTTTTCTGCATTGAATAAAACAAGTTTTGACATGTAATTGCAAGAGAAAAGAGCTGCAAAGATTCTACCATAGCTCATACCCTGATAACTGGTGATGATCCATTGCTATCCAGCTGGGCTCTTGAGGTTTGGGGTAAATCTGATGAGCTGTGAATCTAGAGCATCAATGCATGTACAAGGCTATTCAGCCTCTTTTGACAAGCAGGAAAACCAGAACCAAGAATGTGAAGCCTTTTCTCCAAACCACATGCAGTGGGGCAGCAGAGACAACAGCAGAGAGACAGACATCTTTGACTTGGTCAAGGCTGCCCTGTTTCTTAACTGAAAGATAATCCTTTAGTGTGGGTGGTGGCAGCTCTATTTTCAGGTTTCTCTATTCTTTTATAGCTGGTGAGATTTTTACCTCTTGGAAGCTGCTACACAGTCTCACAGTGCTCTTCTTGCAACAGCTTTTTTTTTTTTTTTTCAGAACAAAACTGCTTTTTAAACATTTGGCAACTGAGGAGCATGCTTGGGTGGTGCTGGAGCATCTCTTCAGACCCACCTCCCACCTGGAGCAAAGCTATTGTCAACACCAGGTCAGGCTGGCCATGGCTGTATTTACCCAAGTTTTTAAATCCTCCAATGATGGAGATTCTCTACCTCTGGTGTCCCGCCCCAAGGTTGTACCACTGTCCCCATTAGGAATTCCTGATGTTCAGTCCAAATCTCCCAAGCTGAAAGTGGCAGCTTTTGTCCCTTGTCATACCATTGTCTTATACAAGAAAAGTTTGGCTCCATTGTCTTTGTGCCCTTCTTGGAGTAGCTGTCAGCTGCAGCTGCTAGAAAGGTCTAGGAAGAAAGTGCTGATGGAGCTAGTGTGAACACAACTGTGAACCAGAGCCAGCATGAAAGATGGTGATCCTGGACGAGTTAGGAAGGGGATGCTTTTGCAGTGATGGGAATAACTTATCTCTCTCAATTATCTGAACTCTCTTTAATGACCTGAATTTTCTGTGCCATCTTGTAAGGCAATTAATCTCGAATCACAGTGTTTAGAGGAATAATTTGGGTTGGAAGGGGTCTTTGAAGGACATCTGGTCTATACCTCACCTTGGTCATGCTAGACAGCATCTGAAGTTGGGGTTGGTAGGAGCTCATCCTTCTTCAACTCTACAGTAAGCAGAAGGCAGGTCGCTGGTTTCTAGAGGACTGAAGTGAGACAGGATGGAGAGACTGGCATTGTTCTCAAAGTACCACCTTTTTCTTAGCCCCAGAGGTGTAGCATGTGGTGCTGTTTTAATTACACAGCAGAGGAGGGTCACAGTTGTGTAACAAATACGAATGCTTTTTATAGGCTCAGATGGAGGCTCCTTCTACGCAGGAGTAAGTAACCTATGTTGGGAAGCTCTTCAGGGCAAGCCATGGGACTTAAATGTCTCCAAGTGCTGAAGGCTCCTGCTTCTGATGGGGATTAATGGGAGCTCCCAAATTCTTTTCACTTATTTCCTTTCTACAGCAGACTTCTTGTGTGCTGCTGGGCAAGTTCCTCGGTGTCTCCCCATTTCTGCTTCCTACCAGGAAAATATCCGCTCCTTCTTCCACCTCCATCTTCTCCATTTAGGTGATGCACCTCTCTGAGGAAAGGGTTATTTTCACACACAGTGGCTACGTACAGCGCTTTGCACCACCAGACTCTCATCCTCCTGAGGGAAAAAAAGCCTCAAGCAGGATGAAAAATAAATACTAAAAATAGCACGCTGCTGAGCAGGTTTGTGGGGCCGCCCTGCGGAAAGCCAGCGAGGCAGCCCTTAGGAATGCAACCAGAAAAAGACACAGGGCAAGGGGAGAGACAGCCCTTTCCACCAGCCCCCACCTGCCCCTCTTTCCCCTACTGTGTGAACCTACTGTAGATTTCTTGAATTTCCCTTTGATGTTTATCTCCCCCCTGTAATTCTATTTGGGGGATTTGCTAAAGCGACGGTTAGAAGAATACAGCCTGGAATAGGGCGGCCGAAGGGCGAAAGAATGTTAGAAACAGGATTAAGATCATATTCTACAAGCGGTTGTCAGCTGCTGAATAGGGCTAAAGTTTCTTATCGGGCCGGGGTGCCAGAATGCCTTTGGATTCGTCTCCCCTCTTTCCCTCCCCTCTGCACAGGGCTTTCAGCGTGGCGGGGAGAGCTTAATCGTCACCCTGAATGGGGAGGTGGGCTCCTGCAAGCTTCGCCCCGTGGCGCAGAGGCAGGGAGAGGGGGTCAGGGATTGCTGCGGGTGTCATGGGCAGGCAGCCTGGTCACTTGGGAAAATGAACTAAAAAAAAAAAAAAGGCAATGGTAGCTGGAGGCTTTAAGGTGCAAACCTCTATATTAGGGGGAGAATATTCCCTTTTGAAAGTCCCAAGCACAGTTTCTTGATTTTTATTTTTGTTTTTGTTTTATTTTTTTTACATTGGATTTCATGAATTTCACTGGGCATTCCAGTTATTGTTGTTTTTTCTTTTTCTCCTTTTTTTTAGGTGGAATTGGCATCCTAGTGGGAACTTAGTTGGAAATATTTGGGACTTGCTTCTGAATGTTCCAGGTGATAGGAAACAGAAGCTTCAGAAAAGCAGAATTTGGAAATAAGTTGGGAAAAAAAAGAAAGTGTATTTTGAAAATGAAGAGAGACAAAAATACATGTGGAAGAAAAGAAATTTTGTAAACTTTTGAAGTTACTTTCATGTAAAATAAAAATACAAACACACTGAGCTTGCCTGGGCAATGGAATCAAGTAGTATTAAATTCCCCTGGGTGCTCATTTCAGAAAGCTAAGGGCATACAGGCTTTTGATGTCTCCATCTGTAAGACACTTTTGTCTTTTTAAAAGGTTAGGACCTTATAATAAAGACGATTTTGAAGGGGCAAGTGGGCTCACCTTTCCCAATCTGCAACACAACAGATAGACCCATGTGAGTCCTCTTGGATGTGTATGTTCCAGTAGAAAAGAATAGTTTCTAGTAAGATATTCAGATTAATTTAGGGAAATCTGGGTTTCGTTTGACTAATGTATTTAGACTATGTGTGTGTGGAAAGTTTTTCACTTGTTCTGCACAAAGCAAACAGAAACCTTGCCATCATTTCTGGTTTATGTTGGAAAAGGAAGTCTTGCAGGTAATATCGTTTCTGGGCTAATCAAAATAACTGGGGAAAGGAACAAATTAGCTTTCTGGATCATGACTATATGTAGCTATTCTATAACGAGGGACTGTATTTTCTGTAGCTCTTGCCTGATTTAAAGTATCAGGAAAACTTTGTCAAGAGACCCACTGACAAACAAGAGCTCTGCAAAAACTGTAGAAATCCAACAAGAGGAACTGTTTCCCCAGAGTTTGCATATTTGGGGAGTAAGGGGGGTAAAAGCCAAAGGTGTTAAAACCCAGCTCCTGGAGACCTGTGAATATGAAAGCATCTCTGCTTTTAAATGAATTTCTCCCTTGTGGTTTACAGAAATGTGACAGCTGAATACTGAAGTCAAGGAGTCATTTATCTACATGACAAAATCTCATTTATTATTTTAGGGACTCGAGAGTAACTTTCTTGATGATCATGGTTGGCCATATTGTGAAACTTGAGTGAAACAGGGAGTGAATGATATTACCATGTCCAAAAGCCATGAGGTTGAGGAAAATTAAATAGCCCCCACAAAATGATGTAAAATAAATTAGATTTTTAAAATTCCTCTGTTTTTCATAGTCCTTAATAAGTAATGCTTTTAAGTCAAACTACGAGGCTACATTCTGTAGTTCTTATTGATTTCAATTGGAACTTTGCCTAAATAAAATGTGCCCACTTTTTTTTTTGACTCTTTAAATCCATCATTCCTTGCTATTACTCCTAGACTTTGTCACATTACTCCCCGCTACAATCAGCCCTTGTTGTGTGAGGGCAATCTACTTGCATGCCATAAGAGCTCCTGCACCAAGGAGCTGACAAACTGCTGTATTTTTACACTTTAAACTCATGCTTCCAACAATCCTCAGTCATTTAAAGTACTGAAACATGAACAATCATGCCTCATTCAAGGAGACCATAAGGATTATGGGAGCAGAAGGGAACTTCATGAGGGATGTTTGGGCAAAAGATGCTCTGTCGTCAGTGTCCACATGTATCACTCACATATTCCTTCTCCTACTCTGCTCCTGGGTCAGTGTTTTTTATGTAACTCAAGGGTTTATACAAACAAAAATGTGATTAATAGATTATGCTGGTTAAAGATGGTGTTATAAGTTTCCTTTCATGTTTGGGGAACTCAGTGCACCTTCAAAGACACGTAAAGAAATTGCAATAATGCCATTGGGGTGAGCCAGGGTACAGGGACCACCTTACTGCTCTTTCACCAGCAAACTGTTCTGCAGGAACCTGCCCTAGGGCAGCGTGCCTGCTCCTTCCCTCCCATTTGCATTTGTCTGTGGGTGTAACAGCTTGTCCTGAACACCCACTGCTGGGTGTAACTGGGACATGTCAGGGGAAGCTTTCTGAGGAATTTTCCAGGAGAGCAACACAACTTTTAGAAGCCAACTGAATGCAAAGCAGGACTAGATCTGTCTCCTTAACACTCATAATGCCAATATTGCAGCAATGCCTCCACCTTGTGCAAGGGCTGCTTCATGTCCAGTCCCACCCTGCGATTCAAGCAGATAGAGCGATATCAGGTATTTATTCTATAACATCTAATAACCTATATAATCTCTTTGGGACTTTCAATCATCTTTCTTTTTTTAACCAAGGCTGAGATATCATAAAACAAGGGATGGTACATTTGAAAGAGGAGAAAGCTTTTCAAGAATCATTAGGAGATGGGCTGTTACCCCAAATCCATAAAAGAGAAGAAAATGGGTGGGAAATTTGCTCCTACCTCATCAATTTATGATGCGACTCTCTGCCATTAGCTCCTGGTTGGTTTGATACTGACAGTGTGGCACAAAATGCTCTTCACTTCATCAGAGTCATTGCTAGACTCATCCAACTAGAAACCCAAATACTGAATTTTCTTTCCCCATGGTGCTGGCCTGTACCGTGGCCATCTAGGCTAAAGCTGGTGAGCTTGGTGGTGGCTACCAGCAGCAGCAAACAGCTCGCCAGCACAGGGTGACAGTCAGGGTGACAGCTGGGAGCCTGTGAGGGGGACAGGCGACTCTAAACACATGTTTAAACATGGTGCTATTTGCGCAATAATCAGTAACATCGAGAGGGCGACATTAAACAAAATAATAAATTGTGTGCTGGGCTTCAAATTGGATCCCTTTTTTTATTTGGTTTTGCTAGGATTTATTCCATTTGACAAACCATGCTGTTTAGAATACAATAGTGGCATAATCACAGCCCGAGGCCCTCATTCTTCAAGATAATGGGATACTTATTCATCTAAGGCAGGTACAAGTCTGTCCTTGGCTTTCATTTTACAAGATTACTTGTATTTCTGTCTCGTTTGCAATAGGTGATATCTGTCAGAAAGCAATTTTCACCCAATTTGGGGTTCTTAATATTTTGTCTTTAAACTCCTTTGTTGTTGATTTTTCCTTCCCCCCACTGCTTGACATGCATTTGGCAAGCAACCTGTGGACAAGATTTTTTTTCCCCCCCTTTTAAACAAACAAACAAACAAATAAATAAATAAATACCATCCCCGGTCCTGTTTACATAGCTGGACGATTTATTAGTTAAGCGTGACAGCACAGGAATTTTTCAATGTACAAGACAACCTGGCTGGTGTGTGTTTCACTTCATCGTCAAGAAAAAAGAGAGCTGTGCTTGCTTTTGTTTGGCCTGACGGTCTGAAAGTTCATCAGATAGTAGCCCATCGTCCCCCCAGAGAGACACGCCAAAAAGCGGTGTTTTAAAGACTACCTGGAAGGGCTGAGCTGAGGTCCAAATTCAGGCTTAAATGGCTTAACTTCAACATTTTTTTAAGTAAAGGTGAATGAAAAGCGGGTGGTTTGGCATTTTTTGTTGGTTTTTTTTTGTTTGTTTGTTTTGGTTTTTTTTTTTTTTTTTTTTCAGAAATGCAGTGATTTTTTTCAGGTATTGTTGAGAAAAAAAATAATAGAATTGGTCTGCTAGCAAGGTTCTGCTTAATGCTAAAAAGAAACATTTGTTTTTTCTGTTAAAAAATTAAGTGAAATGGGAAAAAATATGTGATATGTTTGGATCTAAAAAGCATTTAGATAAAAACCTAGCTATTTGGGTTTTCAACCCTTCCAGATTCCTTATGTGAGAAGCTCTTCTTGTTTCCATCCATGCCTTCCCATTGCCCCCTGCTTACCCTTGCAGCCCCCTGTGCTTCTTTTGGGTACCCCAGGTCAATTTGACTTTAAATTTTGATTCTGAAAATGCAACAGCTCCATGTCGGTTGCTGCTTTTCTCTCCCTTCTTCCCATTGAAATCTGCAGGAACATGGGCAGATGTGAAGCCCCCTCCCAGCCCCAACTCTTCTGCTGAGACCTAATGGAGACGTGACACATTCCTGCAGGTAACATTGCCCTGCAAACATCCTGGGAGGTGGAGGGACTTAAAAATGCAGGTGGAAGCAAAGCAAACAAACAAAATTGGGGAAATGGGGCTGAAATCAAAAGCACATCTCTCATCTCTCTTTGTTTAAGCTGGTTAGAGGAGTTCTGTGCAAGGAGGAATTACTTTGAGGCGACTCAGACACCTTTCTTTTCTCTGTGGGTGTCTACGAAGGTAAAACTAATTCACTTCTGCTCCATCAGGTCTCCCCTCCATTGTTCACCACTAATGTAATTTTTTTTGTCTTACTTCAGAAACATTCCTGCCTGAGTAATTGTCTCCAGCACAGAGAGTAAGGAGAGGAAATTAAGACGTTATTGAGGGTTTCAGAGATATCTCATGTTTCAGAGGGGATCTGAAGGCCTTTTTTTTTTTTCTTTTAAGGTGTCTGTTATGGGGAGGTGAGGCAAACGTTGGATGGCTTAGCTGGGGAGAGAGGGCTGGGGTGGAGTGGGCCTAGCCTTCAGGAAGCTGTGATGCTTCTCTCATCTCTTGACACAGGAATAAATATGTCCTTAATTCCACATGTGGGTCTGTCTGATAATATCTTGAGGGAAGAGTTTCATCTTTGGTGGTATCCACAGGGCAATCACAAGGAGTTTTTACTAGATGGTTCCCAATTTTACTTAGGGAAGGGAGGAGGCTGGACTATAGGAGGTATCAGATTAGATTTTTTTTGGTGACATGAAGCAAAACTGAAGCTGACAAATTTTGAATGTTTTTTTTTGCCTTCAACAGCCACAAGCTGAAGGGAGCTGAGCTGCTTCCACTAGGCGAGTGATTTATCTTGTTGTAGGAAAGTTCATTTTTTACCTAAAGAATGACGAGACCATACACATGAAAATCCATCAGCAAAGGTTTTTCCAGGGAAACACAGTGGATTTCAGTTTTTCCCACATGTTTCCCAGGGCAGCTGTGGAGAACTGCATGGAGATTTTAAGCCAGCTTCAGAACTGTTTTGTTTTTCTCTGCTCCTTTTCATGGTGTCCTTGGAGATATGGTCTCCTGTCCCTGACAGCCACCCTGGCCATGGCCACCAGACTGGTCAGACAGAACACTTGGCTTAACTCACAGAGCCTTTGTGGTGCTCGTGACCTATTAATTGACTCCATAAGAAAGAAATAATGGGGATATCAGCATAAATATTGCACTTGGGATTAAACTGTGCTTGCAGCTGCCTTTACAATAAGGGGTGGTGTAAAATGTACTGTGCAAAAATGATAGCTCCAAAGTCAGTCTGGGAATAGCAGGTGCCTCACCTGAGCTTCCTGATGGTGGTGTGACCCCATGGGCCACCCCATGGGCAACTTTTCATATGGAAGAGCTCCAGTCAGATCCCATCCCCATGTTCAATATTATGTTTTACATGGTACAACTTTTAGCTTCCCAATGTGCTGTGGAAAGGAGTTCCCCCAGCTAATGACGCACTCGGTAAAGGAGACCTCTTTAGTTAGCTCTGCAGGTGATGGAATGACCTTGGGTTTGTTCTTTCAGTGCCCTGGTTCTCCCCAGTACAAGAGGAACAACCCCATGGTTTAGGGGGCTTTGCAAACTGCTCGTGAGCAGGCCAGTCACAGTGTGCAGTGGAATGGAAAACAGTGCTGCACAGTGTCACTAACATGGGGCACTTTGTGTCAGTTTATATCATTTTATGCTGGTTGTTATAAACCTACCCAGATTTCTCCGTAATGTCCCAGAGTGGACCAGTCATTGTGTGATGTGTTTTTCCACTACGATGCCCATAGAAAACATAAGGAGGAAGTCTGATCTCCAAGGAGATGAAAAATCCTACCAACAGCACCTTTTATGGGACCTTTCATTATGTTTATTGAAATAACCTTGCACCCCTGTTTATCAGTTTGACCATCTGTTCTCTTGTGGATACAGTGCAGTCCAACGCTGATATTTCACTTTACTAATGCAGAGACAATGTGTTTGAAAGGAAGTCAAGCTGAAGGAAATCTGTACCTTGCTGATGGACTGGATATGCTTTTTGCTTCTGTGTGTGAGTGAATTAACTTTGCTTTAGGTCCCTGTATTCCCTGCTTAGCACTTGTCGGGAAGGTGATTTGCAAAACCCTGCAGAGTAGATGCTGCTGAAAACTCAAAGGTCTGCGAGCATGGCCTCCAGTCTGGTGGCTTCCAGGAAAAGCAAAGTTGAGTAATGGACTTGTCTTGTCCCAGTACTGGCCTGCTTCTGTCAGGAAAACAACTTGGGGTGCAGGTTTGTGAAAGAGAAGCAGTATTAGGGCTGCAAGGGAGCAATACAGACACCCTGCTCCTAGTCCTGCAACATGGATGTGAGTCTGGGACTAATTGCAAGTCTTGGCTGAACTGCCCGGATGAGTCCTTAGTGAATCGGGGCTTGGAGAAAACTATTTCACTGACATCTGTTGATTTCTGTGCAAGTCAGACAGCTAAACACCTTCCAGGCTCTGGGTCTAATCTGGTAAGCCTAGTGTAGGTGAGATGCAGCCCTACTGCTTCTGCACTTGGACACTACTCTGCCACCAGAGGAATTAAAATATTTTCTTCCATCAACTGCAAAAGGCAAAGGATTGGCTGCAGTCTGATGAGGAGGAGGCTGGGCTTCATCCCACCAGGGAGTCACGCTCGCCTGGGGATGCTGGACTGACCATACCTGTCGGTGGGAGAGACCAGAAGAACAGAGCCAAAGAATTTCCCAGGGTTGAGCAAAAAGTCAGCCTTCATCCAAAAAGGGGCTACAAATCCTAAAGACACCAAGTAAAATGTAAGGAAAAGCGTCGAGTGATATAAGACAGAAGTTGCAGGTATTTAAGTCACTTAGGCATTACTAATATTTGCTTTGTCAAAGACGAGATAGGTTTCTCTGACACGTGCCTTGCAGCAGGTTAAAATAAAAGACCAGCGTGGTCCCTTCTGGACTTGCAACTCCTGAAAACAGAGCCAGTCCCAGTGTGTAATAGGATCTTCACTGCTATTCCAGGGCTTGAATAACATTATGGTGACTTTGCATAGATTTTTACCCTTAATGCAAATAGGGAAATGATTTACTAATCAAGTAAGATAAGGCTGAAACATGATAGATAGAGCTGGGCTTGTTTATGAAATACAAAGAAGTAGCCTGTAGCTCCATAAACTACTCTTAAAAATAATGCAGTGTCAAAAGAAATTAGTTTCTTTGGCTAACATTGATGTGAGAGGACCCTGATGCAAATCTTTGTAATGAGTGCATTTCGATGAGCATTTGAAAAATATATATGTATTTATTTGCATTGATATGTTTATATGGCTTTACATATCAACTTAGTCAGGAAAAATTGAATAAAATGTCTCAGGTCTGGGAAATGAGAAGAGATTATGAAAAGCAGATTTAATATAGCACCGTTTTTTGATGTTTGTGGCACATTTCATCATATTGCCAGAGACACCCAATTACACAGCTTGCAGAGTAATCAGCAAATGGGGGATCCGAAGGAGAATATTAACCGTGGTCTTTTTTTTCCCCTTCCTCCTCCTCCTTCTTTAGCAAATATTATGTTATGCTTTATGGAAATGGATCAAAATGCCACATGTGCAGTTAATACTGAGCTCTGGAGCTCTTTCAAATCTTATTTTTCCCCTCACATTGTATTTTACTGGAACAAACCTCCTGATAACTTTAAGACATGGTCTTTAAGGCCAAAACATCACCTTAAACTTCCTGCAAGTTTGGGTTCCAGTTTTAGCAGGTAGTTTACCTCATCAACCTTGTGTGACAGGAAAAATCAGGTCTTATTGATAGTTGCAGATAACCACGTACAAGGACATGATCAAGACTCATCCATTCATTTCCCTCTTGGTGAAGGCAAGAATTGACTCAGCTATTTGATGACTTTGAAGGTCACAGGCACTCCTTACCCACACGGTTTTTAATATTCAAAGCAAACCTGTAACGTCAGTGAAAAAGGAGATCAAATGATTGATATTCCCCTTATTGTGGAAAAAAATAGCAATGGTTACAGTCTAGGACAATTGTGGCTGTCTGATATTTTGGTTGTGTGTGATCAAATGGTTCTTGAAGGCACTGATGGAACCAGGTCAAGAAATTAGAAGTAAAAATATTGCAGGCAGGGCTGTTCCCAGGCTCTGCCCGTGTTCCCACTGTTCCTGTCTCTCTGTCTGCTTTAAGAGAAAGTCATGTTTCTTGAGAATGCCAAAAAAGATATTAATCATTACTACAAGTGCACTTGGTTTTCCTTCCCGATGACTTTTTCCCTACTATGTTTTTTCCTCTACAGTGTTTCTACAGTTGGGAAAAGAAACTAAGAAGTCATATCTGTGGGGGATGACATTCTGAATTTGAATAATTTGATTCTTTTTCAAGAGTTTCATTATCAGATGACTTCAGGAAAACCTCAATAAATTCAGAAAAAAATATAATTTTCATCAGTTTCATCAAGCATCAAATTAGGTCTGTAGCCAAGGTGGAAGGTCCTTGACATCACCAGCAACTTCTTGCCCAAACGGAAGTTTTACCCTCTAGGTGATATTCGAACTAAACCCGAGGGAGCAGCATGGTAGAGGAACAAGCTTTGTAAAAGTTTGTTTTCCATCTTGTTGAGCACAACACAGTGTGGCTGCACCTAGAAAAGGGACAGGTCTTCCATCAAAAGAACAAAAACATCTCAAAAATTGCATGAAAGCCCCAATCATTTGAGAACGGTCAAATTTATCCTTCACTGTTGTCTTTAAAGACAAGCTCAGGTCTTTCCCATCATCACCTCATCAGACATACATTTTTTCTCCTGGCTTGTGCTGGAAGAAGATGAGAGAAGACAGGGACCCCACGAGCAAGAACCTGATATTCTGCACTTTTTCATATAGACCTTTCCGTGCAGCCCCGGCCTCCCCGGGCTGACAGGCACCGGCACTCGCTGCCATCGGCAGGGACACGGTGGGGCCGTGGGGCCAGACACGGGAGCATGGGTTTCCATGTGGGCACTGATACCTGGCCCACACTCCGTGTGTGGGTTTTCTGCACTAGAAAACACCTTGCAGCCCACTAGTGCCACCACTCAGGTACTACACAGGTCAGCCTGCTTGCATTTACACCCCTGCCAGTCGGCTCAGGTAGTTCTTAACGGATGATTCACAAAATACATTTTCCATGATATTTTTTTTTTTCTTTTTTATTAGCGGAGTATGAAAACAGGCAATAATTTTACAGAAAGCAGGACTGGCACAATTGGTACATAGCATCATGCTTCAGCTTTTCAGAAATGAATATAAACTCTTTTTTTTTTTTTCCTTCTTTACCTAACAGAATAAATAAATATGATACACATTTGAGTTTCTCGATAGTGAATTCTAAAACACAAGGTCTTACACTACAGCTCAATTTTACAGCGATCTGTACAGTATATTACTTTGATTTCCTTTTTGTTCTCCTTTAAAAGCCTTTGTTCCTTTGCAAGATAGGTTTGACACACAAACACAGTTACACTTTGGAGCTAACTGTATGCCTTAGGTCAGAAGCTGGGAGAAAAAAAAAATTAATTGCCTCCTGGCATGAGAAAATAAACCAAAAAGTTATTTTCCACTGCACAGACACATCTAAATTTCGGCTGTATGAGACGGCCCTACTCAATTGCTAGAGCAGTTAGAGAAGGCTTTGGCCATTTGCAGGGCACCAGATTCACTATTTAACTTGCTATGGGTTTAATGTGTGTCCTTCTTAGAGAGCTTTCGCAGAGGGCTCTTAGCTTGGAGCCCAGATTATAAAAAAAAAAAAAAAAAAAAAAAAGTAATTGTATGTTTTTGTTAATATATGACAGATGCTATATTCTTTACAAATTAGTTTGGGGGGGCTAAATTTTGTCCTTAGCTGTGGCATTGTTCCACTGAAATTGGTGCAATTATTCCACCATAGCATCATAGCAATGGTGAGGGTCTTACATTACGTGGAGTCTGGTCTTACTTTACAAGTCACAGCAGGTTCCTCTGAAACCAGTAAGTCTGCGTGACATGGGACATGTCCTGAACTCTGGACGAGGTGCTGAGGCCATGCTCAGTGTTGGAATTAATGAGAGCATTCATTAATGAGAGGCACCCACTTATGGAAGAGGTGACGTTAGCATCTCAGCTTTTGCATCCCTCCCCTGGGCAGCCCGAGAGAGCGGGGAACCATGCGGACGCTGCGAGCTGTGCAGCTGGGAACGAAACAGCCCATCTGCAAAGTCCGTGGAAAACAGAGGCCGTTAATCATTCCTGGGCTGTTTTGTAACACGGTGGGGAAGTCGCACACACACATCAGTGAAGGGGATGTTTTTGTTTGTTTGATCTTGCTTCTCTGGAAATTTGTTTGTTTGGGTTGTGGGTTTTTTTTGTTTGTTTATTGCACCAACCCTTTCTTATCCTTCTGCTATGAATTTGTATTTAGAGCAGACCTACTCAGAGAAATAGCTTGTTTTCACTTGATAGAAAACATAGGAGATGTATTGTGTTGCTCTGGAAGAGATCATAAGAAATCAGCAAGGGGCACATGGAGGGGTAAGGAGGGAGGAAAAGAAAAATCAACACAGCTTGTAAAAAACAGCAGGAAAGTTCTGTAATTGACTTTTTTTCAAGCTTAATTGAGTTATGTTTCATAGCTACTGTAATTAAACTAATAGAATATGTTGGATTTGAATTTGCATTTCCTTTCTACAGAGGTTTGTTTAATCCTTTACATATGAACTCTCCAAAAGTGTCCTGAAATTTCTCAAAATTGTTATGTCAATCAAAGTGCCACATGTGGCACACAGGGACCAAAAAAGCTCCAGGTCCCTCCTCTGTGTCCACTCATTTTCGTGTTTCTTCAGCAGAGATGAGCATCTCTTTGGCTGGCTGCGGTGGCAACAAAAAAGTAGAGCTGGTTGAAATTCTTCACATGGTGAAATACCTACATGAAAAATGTGATGTGGATGGGTCTGCTTGTTGATGGTTATCTTCATGTTTGGGAACATTTCTGTGTTTTCTACACAGCAAATGATGAATTTTGGTGGGGGAAATACAGGCAAAACTTCTCTCTCTTTATTCCTGTATTTGCCATCAAAGAAATTTCCACTTGTTTGCCAAAAAAGAAAACAGAAAAAAAAAATGGAAAAAAAGAGGTGCCCTTTCTGCCTCCCAGCATCATTACTAGATCTTTTCTCACTGGTAGTATTTAGTATTTCTCCTGCACTGTTTAAATACCTCCTTTACTTTATTAATACCTATCAGACTTTTCTTGCAGAATAGAAGAAATTTAACTACAAAATCTTACTCTGAATATTATGACTTGTTTTCTCCCGGGCCCTGATCCTGCAAGGACTATAGCTAAAACCTTTGAAAACTCAGTAAGGAGGGTTTGGAGACATACTTGTTTCACTGAGGAAAGGTAACGTAAGCAAAGTCATAGGAAGGGGAAAAGACTGCTGGAGGAAATCTCCAGATACATAATCTGTTTCAAAATAGGAATTAAAGAGATTTTTTCCCAGTCTCTCCATCACTGTTTTTAAAGGACTGGGCATATCTTTTTCCCAGCCTCTGTGCCATGCTGTGCATTTATTTGGCATTCCTTTCATACATTAAAGCATCAACTTGATCATATGAATTATAAAACACAAAATCTTTTTACATATATCTCCCTGCAGCTGAAACTGTACCAGGGATGCCCTGCCCCGGCACCAGGTTGGCACAGCATCCAGAGAAGTTAGATAGTTGTTTTTTTTTTTTTTCCCCTATAATAGTTTGTCTATCAGATGAGGTAGGATCTCTACTTTACACTCCAGGCATTTTATGCCTGTGAGGGAAGAAAATGTGTTATATCCGACTTCAATGTTTGTTAAAATGCATCAGATTGCTGCGTGGACAGTGAGGGGAACCTCATTCCATTTTGTTTCTGAGACTCCATCAACAACCTCATTTTCCTAAATAGCTGGGGCTGATGGGAGGAAAGGAAACAAGCAGATCTCACATCGCAAATCAGGGACATTTGCAGGAGTTCTTCCCACCTGAAAAAATGTGCAGGTTTGTAAAGTTCAGAGAGGAACAATGCAGAATCACTCCCTTTGGTCTTCCTAATACATACACAGGCTTGAACTAGATGGTGAGTTTCTCCCTGCGTTTTTCTAATTTTATTTTTTTTTTTTTTTTGGTCAGAAAAAGCCCAAAAGCCCATGGGCATTAACATAATATGCAGGAAAGAGTCAGTTTTGACAGATAATTCATTATTAAAATTTTGCAAACCAGGAGCCTGAATTCTTGCTTTTTTGCATTTCCAAATCAATTTTGGCTTTACGTGTCAGCTTACTCCCATCATGGATGTTTAATTTTGACTATAAGAAGATAGAACCCAAACTTGACATAAAGTACCTCAGGCACTCGTATATATTTAAGGAAATATATTTTTTCTTTTGTTTATTTTTAAATTTTAGACATTTTCATCCTGATTCATAATGGGAGGAATTATCTCCACGTAAGAAATATTCCCATGCCCTGGTCCAGGACCAGCTGCACCTTGGTCAGCTGCTGCACCACACAGAGGCAGATGAGGATGATACTGTACAGGCATCCCTAGGGACTGATGGAGATCTAGATGTCTCCTCTCCCACTTTGCTTACTGAGATATACTGGCCTCATCCTGATGGCTGTGGTTTTAATGGTGTGCCAAATGCTCCGCCTGGGAAGTTCCCAGTAGCAGCTCCAAGTCTGCTGTGAGGGTGTCAGCGATACCACAGGGGATGAAGGGCGTCAGGCACCAGGGTCGGTTGAGATGTGTGAAAACAGTGAATGTTAAAATGAATTTTTGCACCAAGGCACGGGGAAATTTCCTTCCGTGGCTTGGTGAGGAAGGTCTGGTCTCCCTCCAGAGGATCACAGCAAATATAGTGCTGGATCAAGTGAGCTTCTCTCCTGCACTCCCTGTCCCCATCTTGCAGAAGCAGGGCATAAATCCATGTGTTTTGACCTCCCTGTGGCAGATGTTGTGGTATCCATCATGACCTACAGTAAGGTTGTATCTGCCCTGGTCCAAGCTGACATCTTTCTTTCCAGCCCTACAGTACTGGGGCAGAGAAGAGGTGCCCATCTTACCTGGGATGGTACAGGAGTGATTACAACCCTCTGTTCTCTGCCTGAAACACCCACTGACATGAGTTACAGTTTCATGGGCATCTTTTATTACTTAAAGAAGAGCTAAAGTCCAGATCTGGTCTCACTGCCAATTACCACTCTTGTTTGCTTCATCAGCTCAGTCTAGACTAGCACCAGAGAACAACATCAGGAGGAGTGTTAATTCAATTTGCAGTTGCTCTGCTCTGGCAAAGCAACTCCGTAGCCTAACAAATGCTCTGAGGTTAGCAGGAGGCAGAAAAAATAAAGGTGAATATAGCATTTTGAGGAAGGAGGAGGAGAAAAATTAAAGCTTTGTTCTGGTGTCCCTGGTTTGGGTGACAGGCGACAAAAAATGAAAGCTGGAACTTTCAAAGGATCTTTCTGGAGACAGTAAATGTAGGTTGATGGTTTTAATTTAATCAGACTCCTTTGAAAGTGACAGCCAAACACCTACTTCCTAAGAACACATTTGGTTTTGGCAAAGTGGAGAATTCTCAGTCACGGGGGCTGATTTGAGAGTCAGGAAAATTAAAGCAGGAGACAAAAACCCAAAACTGAAGTGTTCGGCGCAACAGAAATATTTAAGGAAGATGCTCCATTTTCCTTGTCAGCTGGTACAGCTGATGAGCTTGCCCTGTCCGCAGGTCTGCTCTTGCTACAACTTTATGAAGGATAGAACACCATTTCCCATTAAACTTGGCTGTTCTGACATCTCTATTTGCAGAAGTTAGACACTTTTTCAAGAGACATTAGTGGAATTGGAAACACTCTTTCCCCCCATGTTTAAAGAGGTAATTTGACCCCTGGCTTCTGCCCTGGTATGAAGCAAGGTGGGAATGAGAGGGGCCATAGGCTATGGGTCTACACTTCGTGGTTAAATCAGGTATGGACAAGCTGATCATCTGTAGTGAATTAGCACAGCTCTTCCCAGTGTGTTAGTGGCAGACCTGGCTGACACCCTTGGTGATTCAAACCTAGCACCTGCCAGAGTCCATCTAGATTTTTTGGTCCTAGGCAATATTAGAGATTAGATCTGGATGTCATCCCTCCCTAATGCTCAGGATAACAGCTGTGGTTCAAAGGATTTATTTGGTTTGGCAAAATAAAACGTGATTTGAGCTGGCAGAAACATTACTTCTCAACAAAGAAAACCACTCTAGGTTGAATGATGGGTCATTCTAATGAAACAAGGCTGAAACTGTTCACTGAAATAATTTTGAAGCTGGTGAATTTTGGTTACTTGCAAACCCTGCATTTTTGGCAAGTTTATCTAATCGCTCCAGCAAATACAAAGAGAATATAAAGCCCTTGCTTATCACCTGCTTTGCCTCCAGCATTTCAGCATTTTTCACTTGTTACATTTTCACTTGCTAACCAGTTTCTGAAGCAGCAGGGCTTGAGGGTAGAATTTGGTGATCAGAGCTTTTTTCTAGACACAGCTTGCATTAATCAAGTTTTTGTCAAAGAACCATATAATTCATGGTGTATGAACACACCAGGAGTTCATACAAAGTTTTTATTATTCTCTATTGTCAAAGTCAGACCAAAATGCTCTCCAAAAAGAAAACCTCTTAATTTGTAAATAGAGGAGCTTACACTTCACTGAAAATCAAAGAGGAAACAATCTAGATAAAAAAATAATCCTGAGAATTTGGCTTTCATTTTTGTCCCCAGCCAGCAGCATTTGGCCAATATTTTCTCCTCTGTCTTTGAACAAGTGCTATTAAAAAGTAAACAAATAATGCTTGCCTTATAGGAAGTGCTTAAACAGAAAATTCATCTTCATACCATTTCCTGGCTGCTATAAAATTAGCTTTAGCAGAGAAGGGACAAATGGAGCAGTGAAGTGCACAATCATTTCTCTTCGTCATGAACACCTTTAGGATGCCGACCCAAGAAGGGCAACTAGCTAGGAGCTGAGGTCAGGAGGATGGCTGATTTGTAACTTTGATACTAGCGACTAAAGTTGAGAGGAAGGGGGAATAAAATCAAAAGAGGTCACAGTTCTGTAACACTGACAGTAACACACAGGTGATGGGTGCTGTCAACATTATAAACTATATACAAGACAAAGCAGGACTCTTTCTTTTCCCAAAGAACGCAACAACAACAAAATAAGGTGTTTATAACACAGTTGGCACATTATCGCAGGGATAAGGAAAAGGGGCTTCTTCTGAACTTTACAGGCTTAACTGATGACAGTCCAGAGGACAGTTCATCTGTCTAAACATACATCCTCTTCCCCTTCCTCCTTAAACATTTAGCAAAGACCAGGCCAGCAGCAATGTCTGATGCAATTGTGGTGCTAATAAGACGTTAATAAATGCAAAGTTTTCCCTGACAGGGAGCATCTTACTCCAGGAAGAGATGAGGGTGGGTGGGTGTTGAAGAAGTGACATGCCTAGTGCCAACCTCTGGTGCATCTTCTCATGGGCAATGGTAGCTCATCTGGCAGTCAATTGGGTAGGGTATCAAGCCCAAGGGACGCTGCGTGCTGCTTTGCCCGGAGCCTTAGGTTCTCAATACTTGTTGTTTTACTGTTCAGGCTTGGGAGGGAGCTGGAGGCCTGCAGGATGGGTGAGGACCAGACCTGCTGAGCATGGGAGAGCGACTGGTAATATGACTGACAGTGCAGAGAGCTCAGCGGTGCCATGTTGACGTTCATGCCCAAGTAGGGCATGGCAGACGGTGTCCCCATTTCGAAGGAGGAGTAATGGACCAAGTTGTTGGTGGCCGCCATGTGCTGGCGGAATTGCTCCTGCAAGCGGAAGAGGCTCAGGGGCGAGGAGGAGTAGGAGTGAGTCTGAGCCAGGCCACTGCTGGATGAAGGCGTCACAGTCACGCTGATAGGGGACTCTGTAGCAGGAGACAGAGGGGATGGGGGGTTATTTCCACAGACTGGATGCAGGTGCCGATCTGCACCCCAGTAGGGTTTGGACTGCACTATGGGCTTCTCTCTTGCATCAGGAGAGCAAACAAGAGGGGTTGTGTTAGCTCAAGAGAGTTAAACGTGTGCCTGTTCCATACTTAGTGTCTTACAACATAGAAATGGGGCTGACCTCTTTGCTATGGCTTTCCTGCTGCCACTGGGCACTGTTCTCCCCAAGCTCTAACCTGAGCAGAAGGTCTTTGCTCTTTCTGTGCTCCTGCTACAATAGACATCATGCCCTCTGCGGGTCCTGGTTAGTGCTGGAGACAAGAACACAAGTCTGGGCAGCCTGCCTGCAAGCACCCATGCCTTAGGGAATAAGGGACTATACCCAACCACCATTATCCCTTAGAAACGCCAGGTCCTGACACCAACCCCCATCAGGATGCTGCCCCTCACCTGCTTTTGGGCTCGCTCTCTTGCAGTTCAAAGCCTTGCTGTCCACACCAGGGCTCTTGTCCACTTTAGTCTCATCCAAGGTGCTCTTAAACTCCTCTTCTCTGTCAGTCTGATCCTCAGGTGCCGACTCGCTGGCCGACTGCTCCGACAGGGTTAGGTTGAGGTCTGTGCCTACCTCGCTTGGGAGGCTCTGGACCTTCTCAGTGTCCGGGGTGGTGGCCTGGGTCTCCAAAATGGGCGGCTCCGTCTTTCCCTCAGTGTGGCTCCCTTCACAGTCCTTCTGCTTCTGCAGCTGCTCCTTCTGCAGGCTGCGCTGCTTCTTCCGGAATTTGGCTCTTCGGTTCTTGAACCAAACCTTCAGTGCCACAAACGGCAAGGGGGAAAGCTGGTGAGAATCCCGCCTAGTGTCAAATTCAACATCATTCAGCCTAGGAGCTTCAGAGGAACCCCGGGTAATGAGGTACTGCAAGCCCACTGTGCCCAAATGTCATTCCACTTTTTTGGATCTTAGAGCTCTACCTGTTTTCAGTGCTTCTACAAATAGCACAACAAATGTATTGTAAAAAATATTCAGCCTTCATGTTGATTTTTTAAGCCACTCTACTGGTGGTGATTTTTGGTTTTGTTTTGTTCTGTTTTGTTTTTTTTTTTCTTAATTGGTCAGGCAGTTGTGTCCAACCAGAATGTCTATATAGCTGAGTCTGATGACATTACGTTGGCTTACAGTACAGTGCTCTGTTAGTTTCTAAAACCACTCAGTCATAAGTGTACCAAAATTGTGGTGGCAACACTCAAAATAATTCATTATAGACATATGTTGTTATATGGGAACTGAATTTAGGAAAGGAGGAGAGAATCTGTGTTTTTTTAACCTAAATCAATAGACATGGATTGGAAGAAATATATTTGCAAATCTAGTTAGTTTGTTTGATTAGTTGCTTGAGGAAACAAGAATTTTGAAGATCAAAATATCTTGATGTTTATATAAAAAAAACCTCTTTTTTTCTACTACTTATCTACTTCACACTGAAGAACTTGCTGGTTAGTCTTTTAAAGCCCAGTAATGCAAGAACCTCCCCACCAGCAGGTTATGAAGCATGTTGCACTCGTTGAAGCTTAAAAAAAAAAAAAAAACAAAAACAAAATACCAAAACCGAATCTTGGCCTGAGATGTTACAAATATTGACACTGGTGGAAAAGAGCAGCTGGAATTACTTGGGTTTGTGCTCTTCTGAGAAAGCCAGAAAAGCCTTGCAAATAAATAAATAAGTAGACTTCTGTTAATGTTTCTAAAATTTCCCCCAAAGAAATGTGAAAGAGCAAATGAAAACCAGCGTAGACTACAGACAATCTTAAATTTAAAAAATGTGTGTGTGGATTAAGAATTTCTTTAGCAGATGTGTAACTTCAGATGATTTTTTTTCCCCCACTCTCACCTTTGATGACTTTAACTGACCCAAAATATTTGGTTACACTGGAAGAATCTTGAAAGGTCAAGAGAGCTGTCAACCCTCTGGGAACCCCACCATATTCTTTTAAACATCCCCACTCACAAACCTACAAAATATCAGTACCTGGACTCTGGCTTCAGGTAGGTTTGTGCACATAGCCAGCCGCTCTCTCATCACCACATCTGGGTAGTGAGTCTTCTGGAAGGTCTTCTCCAGTGCCTCCAGCTGTTGGGCGGTGAAGGCCGTGCGACTTCGCCTTTGTTTGCGGTGCTGGGATCCATAACGTGCCTCCAAAATGATGTCTTGAAATGTACAGCCGTTGGAAGATAAGAAAAGTGGCCAATTTAATTATTGGAATTTGTATGCTGATAGTTGAATAAAGCACTTGCTAACACCAGACAAACCTACAAAATATTATTTTCATGGCTCTAGATCTAATAGTACACACACACACATTTTGCTGGTTAATTGAAGTGTCCGAGGAGATAAAACCTCTGACTAGAAAGCCTTTTCTGGAGAGGGAACCTCTTTCTATGACAGCTGTGGAAACTGTTGAGATTCCAATGCTGAATTTGGCTGAAATAAGCCAATCTGCTCCAACATCAGTGGGGCAGGACATGCAGATGCCCAAACCCCACCGTCACATAAGAGTCTTTCATTAAGAAACACAGTTAAAAACAAGGTGGGGAGATTCATTGTTGTTATCAGGAGAGTGGCCCAACATTAGATGTCATGTTCTCCTTGAAGCCAAGGGCAGAGCTTCGGTAGGCTTCAACGCTGCCTTGATTCGCCATGCTGGTCAGTGGGAAGAGTCCACGCAGCTCAAACACAGCTGCCTTTAGTTCATTTTGCTGGCTGCAGCTGCATTAGAACTGCATCTTCCCAGAAACCAGGCTGAGCTGGCTCTTTAGTGTCTTGTATGTAGCTCACTGTAGTCTTCAAGACATGACACTGAAGTGCTGTTCTGGGCTTCAGTTCAGGAAAGCACTTAAGCTTATGTGCATGTGTGTGTTTAGCTTGAAAGCATGTACTTTACGGAGTGTGGACACTCTCCAGCATCTGGGGTGGAAACGCCAGCCAGGACCGAGTCCAGCCCCACTGATTGCAAGCCCAGACCTCGTGTGCTGAGCTCTTCTCAGTAGATCTTCTCACAAGGTTTGACTTTGCAAACTGCGCTTGCAAAATTGAGGGCAGAGAAGAAATTCAGACTGGGGAAAATCTGAGGCTGATAGCAAAGGGCTGATTATTTCACCAGAGGCGTTATTATTGCACAACAGTTAGTGGGAGTAGAAAAATCTTAAATCAATGAAAATAAGTTACTTAAAAATGAAAAAAACCCAAAACCTTTATTATGCAAGTTGGGACATGCTGTGCTACAGCGTTGGAATGAAACAGTCTGGCGAGAAGTTTGCTCTCAAAGAGGAAATGCAGAAAGAGCAGTGTCTGGTATAATTTTTAATTCGGTTAAGTACGTGACTTTCAGTAGAAGGGAGGAATAAACACACTAGGAAACAACCTAACAGGGAGAAAAGTCAGCATTATCAGCATGCAGAGCCAGATGAAGGCTCTTGCTGCTGTTTATTTGTGCTTTTGTCACAAGCATCGTGGCGTGAATCTAAACAATAAAACAAAACCTGCTGTCAGGCTAGCCCCAGAACCACACAGCCAGGTTCCAAATACGTTGGCTAACGAGCGTAGCAAATCAGCTTTGCACCGCTCAAACATTCCTTTTCCAAACTTCCAGCTGTTTCATTCTAGGTCAGCATTTCCAGCGCCTTTCTGGGAGATTGCTAAAGCCACATGGTTTTGGCAACCTAGAAAAGATGTGATCAGGCTAAAGGTCTTTGGCCAAATACAATATAGTGTTGGTCGCATACAAGAGGCTTTTGTGTTCAAAGTATCAGAGCTCCTTGGGGAGTTAAAACAATGGTAATAGCTGCTACTTTGGAGGCAAAGAGATTGTCCTTGATGCATTCAGACACAGATCACAGAGCAGCCAGCCGAGGAGAAGGGATGTACCAGGACAAGAAACTGAAGCTACCCCAAAACGTTTTACAAAGCTAACATTTGTGTTTCAAGTACAAGAAATCAGGAGAAAGGACACTGGTTAAACACCCTACCTGCAGGCTGGAATACTCTTGAATTTCTAGAGTAGAGGTTAGACCTACCAGCTGCCCGGAGGCAGCAGCTCATGCATTAAGTTTGGTCACTCCAACGAGAGCCAACCAGCAATTATTTTAATGTTTTAACTATGTTTTCAGGCTTTGTGCAAGAAGGAGAATATAAATTGCAGGTGAGGCTTTGCAGTTACAATCAGAAACCTCTGTTTTCTGACTTAAGGTCATTTGCTTTTGTGCTGCTTTATTCTGTCTGTCCCTGGAAGGCAAATGAGATCTATAACCTGCACTGAAAGATATTCAGAAGTAACAGAATGTGAAGCAACTGCAAAGGAACCAGCTCGTAGGTATATAATGCCTTCCCCCATCAATGATAATCAGACAAGGGGACTGTGGGATTTAATTTGGAAAGTCTTCCAGATAGGTTATTAATTTTAAAGATAAGAGGTCAGAAAACCAATTGAATCTCCTGGTTAAGAAGATGAGAATAGCTTTTTTATCCATTTTTTTTTTAAAAATCTCTCTCTGCTTTTACCCTTTTACCATAGTTAGGGTCAAAGACATTAAGTTCTCCATGTTCTACTCTGAAAGATACAGATGATCACAAAAATCTTTAAAGCGATCCTCACATCTCGGAAAGGGGCACCTTGAGACCCAAAGCCTGCAAGGCACATTGCAGAGTTCAGGACCATCTGCTCCTGTCTGACCACCTACACGCTGAATGGGCGAGGGAAGGAGGGGATGGGTGACCAGGACAAGGAAAATGCCCTCCTGTCATCACTCTGCAGCCCAGCAGTAGAGCTAGGATTAGAGTCTGGGTCTCCTTGATCCCACTTTGGTTCTTTTTTGATGAGGACAGTGACTGCCAGCTCTGCCCTATGGCCCCCCAGAAATCCCCCAGGCCATAGTGAGTGGTCTGAGGAACCATGTTAAGGAGATCACTACTAGCAGCTGGATAAGAGAGCATTGCTGGCATGAAGATTTGAGAGTCAGCTGCGGTTCGCTCAGCCAAAGAGTTCAAGACCCTTACAACCATGTCTTTGTGGACTAACCACAGAGGAGGACTGTCCTGACACTTCTGCATCCTTATTTTGGCTTAAGCCCATTACTCTTAAATTTAGCCCATTAAGGTTGTCTGGGTAGGTAATTTTTCCCACCTAATCTAGGCTGGAAGGAGTCACTCTACATTTTTTTTTTCCTTTAATATCGGACGACTAGAAAGCTATCTTAAAGCAGATGTGCAATTTTCAGACAGTCAGGGAAAATCGTTCCATGCTGGGAAGGTCTCTAGAATCACATCTATGGTAACTTTTTGCTTTAGCTTCAGTATACTGATTGTCAGATCTGCTCTACCACGCTGCATCCAAGCTCTGACCAAAACGGTGATGCTGCAGCTGTTGATCATTTGCATTGCAGTAGCCTTTGATGATTTCAGCCAGATCTGGGTGTTTTACTATAGGCTGACATGTAGAGCAGATATATTTGCCCTACAATACCAAATATTCTCAGGTCTCCATCAATTATTTTTGAACAATTCCCGCTACCAAATCATAAAATACTAGTTGGACTTTGAACTTCCTTCTAACGACAGTATTGATGCAGTGCTATTACACTCAGAAACAGATAAGATGCTCTGGAGCTGTGGCTCCTGAACCACTGTCCCACCATCAACAATGCTGTGTGAATAACACACTCTGGGTAAAGTCACATATGACTTTCTTTGAGACTAAAAAAAGCTTTTTTATGGAAGGCAAAATACAAAAGCAACAGGGAGGGAGCCAGCAGGACCTGAAAGAAGGTATCACCCAAGACAAGGTCTAGGATCCCCAGGAAGAAATAGGTCAAGGTGAGACATAAAGAAGATCCAAATGCAGATCATTTTCCAGAGAGAAAGAGTGTTTGGTAGGACAAGAAACGTAAAATAGTTGCAAGGAGGGGAAACATGGAAAAACAAGCTATGACCTGAGATGGCAGGAGATGGCTGTTAGGGCTGCAAGTCCTGGGCTCCTCGGTGGGGGAATCCAATTCACTGTGTGCTCGTATTCATTGTGCTGTTATTTACTAACAAGAAAGTAAAATTTTCTGCTATTTTTTGTTCACTTGTTAAAACATATTTCAATGTCTTTTTAATTCTCTTTTTTCAATCCCATATAGCAGGGCTGCATCCCTTCTCGCCCCTGGGCTCCCCAGCCGTCAGAGGCCAGTCTGCAGCAAGGTGCAGCAGTCTGGTGGCTGCAAACACCGGAGGGCACGTGTCACCCGCAGAGTGTGGCCACATGGCCAGTATTCAGGAGCACATCATGCCAGTTGGCTGTGTCACACCCCAACTCCCAAAGAGTTTCGTTCAGGGCAAGCAACGAGGTTTTTTTTTTCTCAGGGAATGTCAAAAGTCACGAGTTGTTCTTACCAGCCAGTCTCTCTGCCAGGGTGAGGGCATGCACCGAGGGCCTGTAGTCAGGGGCGTGCTGGGCTTGCTGGGCTGCCTGCTGATGGAGGTTGTACATGGCGCTCAGTGAATTCATGGCGTGGAGGGAGTAACCGTTCACTCCATAGTGCTGCATGGTGACATAAACCTGAAAAACAGCAGCCGGAGGAGAGAGATGCTTAGGAACGTGCTATTCCAGTGTCCTGGTGTCTCAGCAGAGCTTTAGAAATGCGGAGCTCAAACTTAAACTGCTGCATGCAAGGCTCACTTCCAACCTCCCAATGCCAACAGGTTCTGGGACAGGAATCAAAATACCTCCTGTAGATCTAAATCACCATTGACACCAGTCTGGCTTCCAAGCTTAAAGGTCAGCATCTGACTGTATCCCACTCATGATATAATGAACAAAAGATAGGAAATTATTTTTTTTACATACCATAATAAAATTTATCATATTATTGTGGCTTCTTATGAACTGACCTCGCTCTATCCCAGGACTGGCTGGGATTTTGGTTCTATCATTGCCTACAGTGGGCTGCTCCATAATCCCATTGCTATAATGTCAAATAATCTTTCTTCTCTGAACCCACTCATGCGCGATTTGTTTCCATTAGTTTTTCTTAAGGTTCTTCTTAACAAAACACAAATGATACAGGAAGAAAAAAAAAAAAAAAAGCATGTGGTGCAAAAGAAAATAAATCTGTAGTGTAATAGGCCAAAAAATGTTACGCCTAAAGAGGGAATTAAGGTTTGTAATAAATACTGACATTTCATAGCTCAATAACAAGGAAATTATTTCAAAAAACTAATGGCTTTTTTTCTACTATGGGCTCTTCATGAAACTTCAAGCTGTTTTTCCTTACAAACCATCTGTAAAACAGAGCTAATATTGATCTCAAAAGCTGAGTGATGCTTCATTCATCCCTGTTACAAATGACTGAAGGCCTTCAGTATGCTGTTTCCGTAGTTTGTAAAACATTGGAAAGGAAGTTGTGAAACATTTGCCACAAAAGAAAATTTTTTGAAAACACCGTTTACATCAGCAAGTCATCACCTGCCAAGTCAGTGCAATGAATAAACATTCAGAGAAAGAGGTCCAGCCGAACTAACTGAAGGAAAGCAGACAGGTTATCTAGGCAACCTCTTAGGAAACAGTTTGGTTGCTGGAGGGAGGTGGTTCAACTGCCATGATTTTAGGATAAATCTGATGCATTGAACAGCAAAAATTTAGATGAACAATTACCTGTTGTTTTTTGTGTACTGAGGAAAGACCTTCATTTTTGCCTGTAAAGGATTTATACCGTGGAGGACAGTCTCTCGGTGAAGGGGGAGGAATGGAAATGAATGCGTCCCACCATCCCCCCTGCTCTGAATTCCCATTCTCTCCCAAACCACCTTGATGTAAGAAGCACAAACATGGAGTGACCTCGTTGAACATCCGGAGGCCAAGCTGTAGTTCCTGGGAAAAGCAGCTGAGTTTTGTGACTTGGGGCATCTTGTGGCTTCACCCGCACAAGCACCTCTCCATCATGGTGCCCAGGAATGGAGGAAGGAAAAGCCGTGCAGATGAAGTTTTGTCAAACACTCTGCCAGATCAGGGATGGTCACTGTTGCTCTGCGGTGTTTTTTTCTGATGGACAGATTTTGTGTCATGATTGTGAGTACTGCCTTTGGGATTACCTTCTCAGAGAGGCTGCAGTAATTATAAACCAAAAACTTGGGAATCTAGCACTCAGCCTCATTCCTGATTCCCCAAGTCCCTTCTGCTCTGCCACCACATTCTGTCAGTGGCAGGAGTGCTGGTGGAGGATGACAGATCCAAGTGTGGTTACACCATGAAGATCTGATACACACCCTGATGCCACCTTCATCTGCTTCATGTCTCCCTCTTAGCCCACTCTGGATTCACTCCCCAAGTCTTTAGTTTTAGACTCAAAAAAAGATCAGTGGCTATCCAGCACCTACATCAAATCACAGAATACTTCAGTTTGGAAGGGGCCCACACGCCACCTTGCTCTGAGCAATGCCAGCCACATCCTTATGGCCCAGGGAGGATGATACTACTCCTGTCCATTCCTACCACATCCTATATAAGTGTATAAGAAAAGAAAAGACCTACCTCCTACATCAAACTACAGACAATTTTTATATGAAGAGCTGATTTATTGAAAAATGCATATAAGGTGCCTGAGATATTTTGTAGCTGGTTCTGGAAAGCAGGGGAAAAGCAGATCTGCTTTGTTTTATGGTATCCAGGTAATTAATTTTGAATTTATTTTCAAAATATTTCATTTCATAATTTACCCTAGATTTTAGAAAAGCAAAGGCAACCCCAAAACAAAATAATAACCTTCATTTATACCCTATTAAGTTTTTATTCACTCTAACAGGAGAGAAAGCCAACAATATTTTAAGCTGAACCACTGTGAAAATGGATATTTTTGGTTCAGATACTGACCTAAATACAAGAATGCCATTGCTTTGCTCTAATCAAGCTTAGGGAAAACCTAAGTAATGCCAAATTTGTTTGCTGGTTCTCTGATCAAGGTGAGGGACTTTGCACGCCAACAGATTTTTGACATTTGTATTTTTGCCATGTTTCACAGTGAAATTACAGCAGGGATGATGCTTTGCTGGACCACAGAGCTTTGCTACTGGTGGCACGTGCTAAGAGACAGAAGCATGTCCCAGGGACACATGCTGTTGACGTGGCCGCAGAGGGCATCTCCCATCACCTGGGAAAGACCTGGAGGTCCCCAACCCGGACACTTCCCTGGATGGTTCCGGCAGCGTCTGTGGCTCAGTCTCCCCCAGCCCGTGATGTTGTTCGCTTCCAAAGAGCGTCACCGTACCCCAGCCTGCAGCAGAGCAGCGCCCAGCACACGGGGGGGCACTCTGGCAGTGCTCAGCTGGGCCCCATCATCAGTGAGACCGCCGGAGAGCCGTCCACTGCTTCTCCTTCCCAGTCCAAGAGCAGGACTGGCTTTTCAGGCCGGTGCAGGCAGTGAAACAGAGGTTTGCAACTTAATTTTGCCTTCTCCCTTCCCATCCCCTAACTTGTGAACCAGCTGGCAGGTTCCACCAGTTTTGGCCAGCACGGTGGAGGTCTCAAAGCCTAATAAGTTCCTGCGTGTTTCGTGAAAACCATTTGAGGACACAGAACCTATTAAATGCCCTGGGTTGCTGCCAGACCTCCGTCCGTAATAGACGCTGGAGAATCCACACCGGGGCTCAGCCTTGCCAAGAGATACATGGGAGGCCAAATGTCTTTGACTCCCAACTCACAGAAATGCCTGATTATTTTCTAATCCCCCTTGCGCAACGTTGGTTGCATACTGAGCTGGCACATTAAGGGAAAAATGAAGAGGGAGAGGAGGGGAATTTTCTCATACTACACAGTCTTCAAAGTACACTGACAGTGATATTGTATCTGGAGCCCAGTGCTTCCACTGAAACACTTGCTCCAGGAAGATTTCAGTTTATTTGATTGCTAAAAGATGGTCTTATGTGCACACGTGTGTCTGAACAAACTCTTCTGGATGGCCTAGAAGAAAGTGTATTAAATAAAAAATAAAGACAATGAAAGGCAGGGGACTTAATGTTGGACTCGGGACAGAAGTCAACACCCATCACAGCTTCAGTGATAGCTGCCTGGCATGCGGCGGTGCAGACAACACAGAACTTCCTACTCACTTGTGCCGCAAATGTATCATCCCAGATTCAGTGTAAAAATGAGGGAATTTACTGAGCGAGACTGTTCAGCCTAATAACAAAAGTTAACTGAGACCACAAACAGCTCCTGTGTAACTGTCAGCTCTGAGCACACTTCAACCCCAATAAATTAAATATTTAAAAGACATCATGCAGCAATTTTTTTTAATGGAGAAAGCCATTCATCAAACCACCGCTGTGTTTCACAAGCTGTCGAATAGTGCTTACACTGGTTAAAATAATCTTTATATTTCATTAAGCAACCAAATAAGCTGATCCCGTCCCACTGGCTGTATAGATGGTTTTAATTTTCAAAATCTGCAAAGGCATCTTTTATGTCTGTGGGTGGCTGGAGGGCCTCAGGAATAGCCGCAACCAGGAGGAAGATGAGAGCAAAGTTTGACCTCCTGCTTTGTGGAAGGGTATGGGCTTGAGCAGTTGTCAATACAGCTGGGAGAGTAATGAAGGGTCCATCCTGAAAGAAAGGGGATGCCTCACCCTGATTTTGTGCATCAGAGATCATTGAGGAGTTGGGATGGAAGCCTCCACGCAGCGCCTGGGGCTGGTACCTCCCGGGTGGTGATTTCCTTCTGCACGTCCCCTCAGGGCCGCATCCGTGACTCTCCCATCCCCAGCACCAAAAGCCCCGCTCTCTCCCAGCTACCCACGGCTCGCAGCACCAGGCTGGGAGGTGGCCACGCCACGCCCTGTGCCAGACCCTGTCGGGGTTCCCGCTCCTTCTGCCTTTGCAGTCCTGGCGTTACTACCTCAGTCCCAAAAACTCTCCTATGGCTTTTACCTCTCACTTAAGTTTTCACCATGGAAGTCTCGTGGGTGCTGTGGCCACTTTTATTCCCAGGCCTGCAGCACTCTCGGGCTGTGGGGGCTGTGTCCCGCCAGGATCCAGCCTTACAGAGAGGATCAGAGGTTTCCCTTAGCTTTACCTGCTGCTGGCTATGAGAAACCCAGGTTCCTCCCTCCTCTGCATTGCTTAGAGGCCAGGCGATGTAGGTCTCTACCCACCCTAGACCAATGCAGTGAGCAGACCACTCCTTGTTCAGCTGCCACTGTTCAGTCTGGTGCAAAACAATTTGCACATTTACCTGCTGGAAATGGGAACCCCCTTATCCCGGAGCAGAGCTGCATTGCTCCAGCTGCAACGTGGCTCCCAGCCATCCCTTCCCAACACTGGCCTTGAAAACCTCGGGTTCCCATAAACTCTTACAGCTCAAGGGTGGTGCAATTTACTGTACAGAACTTAGGAGTGTAGCATATAGGGGAAATTTGGCCCTGGGCTTTAACATTATCAGCTTTGGCTTCTCAGCTTTTGCAGAAGTCCTTACTTTTCCCTATTTAACTGCTAACGAATTTTGTATCCGGGCACATAATTCTGTCCTGAGACAAAATTCTAAGGGGGAGAAGCATACATTCCCTCATCAAGTGAAAACTCCTGTTCTTAGCAGCTTGTGTTTGTGTATGTGTGGAATTGAATCAGACCTGGGAACAATAAAATATCTTTTAAAAATGAGATATTAAAGTTTTCAGAAAAGTACCTTGTAATAAAACATCCATATTTTCCCTTCTATCAGGAGAAGGGGAAAAAACAAAACAAAACAAACAAACCCCAAACCGAACAAAATAAAACCACAAAACCACACTGGAGCTGTATTAATTGCACCCAAGAATTTTAAATCAGAGATATTTTCTGCTCACTCCTCTCCTTATTTCACTCCCTTACTCCTCCCTTCAAAACCTGGCTTCACCTGCCAGCCACACACAAGACCTTTAACAAAAACACAGAACTGACAAAACTCATTAGGGCAGAAATGTATCGATCCCTGCAGCCTGCAAACTCAAATGTCACCTGTGTTGGCCACAGAGCTCCTGTCAATGCTGGAGAGCTCGTCCCTGTGCTGAGCTGTCCTGAATAAGGACATCCACGGCAGCTCCCTGTGCCAACGCTGCTCTGGAGGAGAGGAATTTTAAACCAAGTCGGTGGTTTTGATCAAGTGCATTATTCTGGAGTAACACACCCCCTTTCCTTCCCAGATCTAAACTGAGTCAAGATGAAGAAATTTTCTTCAGTATCTTATTCTGACAGATTTTCCCAGGCAAAAAGTAAAAAAATGCCTAGGACAAGACATTTGCCCCTCTCAAGTAAGCACCATTGGGTGAGATGAGTTTGAGGCTATATATAGGATCTGAAGCCTTGCAGGGGCTTTGGACCATTTTCTCTTTTCCCTTCTGTTGGTCCCTCCAAATACTGAGTCAACCCAAATTCAAAAAAGTACCAAGACTAAGTTCATTGACCTACACAAGATGCTCAAGTGCCATCATGAAAAATGGGGTAATAAAACCTATAAGTTAAAAATACTAACTTTTTCCTAGAGAAGTCAAGAAGAGGATACTAGAGCCTGCTTTGGCTGGTGGGCACCATGAGGTGTTACGTTATTTCATTAAATCTGTCAAAAAATTTGGAGGGTTTGTGTTGGTGTGTGGGGTCTATGAGGCCTTTTGTATGTTGGAAAGAAGCTGTACTAAAAATGTTACATCTGGACTTTGGCAACTCATTGGTAAAAGTTAATTTCAACACCGTAGTTCACTACTGATGAAGAGAGATTCACCAGAGATGCATTTGAAGTTCGGAAGAGCCAGCACTGCCTCGGGTCTGAGCTCTGATGCAAAACGCAGCTTGAGCATGTGAAAAGCATCACAAAAAAATAATTGTGAAAGGAAAGTCTGGTGCTCTTGTCTGGTGTTCAGGGTCCTGCAGGTGATGGGGAAAAAAAAAATAGGAGCAGCCCTGTCGGGTAAAAATAAAAGTTGTGGTCCTCCAGCCTGAGTGCTTGCCCAGGCGGTACAAATCACTCTTCATATTTATGCAAAGCACAGGAACCCGTTGTTCATTACTAATGGGGAATAGCAGCAAATGGTTTGTGCTAACAATGTCCCCCTTATAACGTTTATTGGTAATAAACGTTATCGAAAATAAAATCATAACAAAATATCTCCCCCCCCTCCTGGAGCTGTTCTGCTTTATGATTTTATGCTTTGAGTCCTTATTCAGAAACACTTTAAATCAGCAAGATAAATAATGAATCTCTGTCTCTGCTTATCTGACAGTCTAGGAAAATAGGCTCACTCTATATACAGACATCGGGTTTGTATTTGGTACTAAATGACTTATGTACCTGGGGGGTTCTGAATAAATGATCCTTGCAAGAGGTTTTCTTCAATCTTTTATTTATTTTTTTTTAATATCCCTAAATCTTTAAGATATATAAGGGTCCAAAATTACGTAAGATAATAAACAGCATGTTATAAATCAGTTTTGTTCCTCATGCGAGATTGCTGAATGTCTAAGGAAACAATCTCACCTTTGTATTGGATAAAATATAAATAATTTGAAATACTGCAACACATCATATTTTCTCATTCAAACATCAAAGTCTGAGAGCAACATGCACCACAAAAACAGGCTTCCAAAGGACTTTTCTTATAACTGAAATAAAGGAATTGAGAACAGCTCTCAAAAAAAAAAAAAAAAAAAAAAGTCACGATTACTCATTTCTGATCTTCCTGTAATACTTTTACACCTGTGTAAATCCCTGGATTTAAATGCAGTTAATTTCTTAGCACAGAGTGAGATCTTAATTAGACCTGGTCTAGTTGAACAAGTCGCAACCCCCTGAAAGTAAAATCTGACAGATTATACCAATTCTTGCAGCTCACGTTAGGCTACTGCTACTGACCTTGGTATAAATGAAAAAGATCTTTTTCTTAAAACCAAGGAGGTTTGCTAGCAGCTGAAATTTGGAAATACTTCCAGTTAGGGACAGCATCACAGTTTTGGGGTAGACCTTGTCAAATAATTGCCTCTGTCGGGGCTGTGCTGCTGAAGAGCACAGCAGCTGCATTCGTAATGCTAATTTATTTGTAACAGAAGCCTAGTAAGGTGTGAGACGGTTTGTGAGTTTTATAAAACAAACCTCAGAGCATCCTGCTGAGATGGGGAAGTTTTATTTTAGGGCTCTACAAATTCAGGCACCAAGTTGCGAATGGCTGAGATAACAGGCCCTGGCTGACAGAGGTAACTCGGATCAGTTGCTGTGATTTTTATTTAAGGCTTTTGTGAAATCATAATTTCTTCCCCACTTAAAGCCCCAGATAACAGAACTGAGTGATTGATTAGACAGTTCCTGGCAAAAAACTTTCCAGCACCTCTGTTTGCAGAGGCATGCTTCAAAGGGCAGGCTCGCAAAGTCTGAAATGAAATAAAATGCAATAAAGACACTCTCGTCATCTTTGCTTTTCAGCCAGTTTTAAGTCTCGGAGCCCAGTGATTTATTTGCAGTGTAGAGCTGGGTTTGGGATCACTAAACATCACTGTGCTGATAAATCTCTTGCTTGACATAATTTACACATGATGATCAGTGCTTACAGATCAAATAAGTATAATCGCACCTCCCTTCTCCCTTTCCGAGCAGCGCTCAACCCTCAGCAAAAGCTCTTATAATCTATATTGAAGCAGAAACATTTTCCTGAATAAATAAAAGCTCTTAATATGAGCATCACTTTGGCTCTAGTTTCAGGATGTCATTCTGCTTCCAGGTCTGTGAACAGCAATAAATAAAGAAAATTAAATAAAAAAAAAAAAAATCATGCATTTTAGATTTCTTATGATTAATAGCGCAACAGAAGCCAAACCCTGCTGCCCAGACTGACCCCGAGGAGTTTGAGAACCTGCAGGCCGGCAGTGCCAGCGCTGCTGCCGTGGGCTCCGTGACCGTGGAGGTGAAGCGCGGCAGCATCCCGGGGCAGCCGGGCTCCCGCGTACCCGCGCCGCCCGCGGCTCTCGCGTCCCAAGACCCGATGGCATCTCTGCCTTCGGGCTGGCCCTGACTCCAAGACTCAGAGTAACCCTAAAGCTCTGTGCAGTCAAACTACTGGATTCACAAACAGCTTAAAGTGTTTAACTTGGGTGTTTATATGCAAAAAAAAAAAAAAAAAAAATTACTTTTCCCCCCCTCACCTCTTCCAAAACAAGCACGTTTCTAGCTAAATTGCATTTGCATGTGATTTGTCTGGCTCAGCCCTCCCTCTCACTTCTGCGACAATTTCTTTGCTTGAGAAGCATCATTTTGTTTGCCTTAACGCTGGCAAAGGGAATTTTCCAAACTGGACTATGGAAGAGGTTCAGACTTCCCCAAACTCTGCCTTCTTCAGGACAACTGTCAGCACAAGGGGTGGCTCACTGCTTGATCACTGCCCCCAAAACTGTTTTGCCAGCGGCGTGCTTGCCTGCGGACTGCTTCCATGAGCACACTGAGTGGCTCCAAGGCAGCTGCTTGAGACTGCCGGTGGGGATTCAGGAATCTCCACTGTCCCTGGAAGGCGGAGAAATATCCTGGAGGATTTTACCCATGACACGGTCTCATTAACAAGGCAAGGATCTATCGTTCTGTGTCGAAATATGTTTTTAAGCCAGTGACATTTAGTGACCAGGACCTCTGTCTATCCTGAATGCCACCACCACTCTGCTGATCTTACAACCTGGCCCTGAGCCCTCACAAGATAGATCAGTCATGCAAGAAGTGCTGGCAGAAAACGGCCCTGGCAGATAGGCTTTTCAAGGTTTGCTGAGACAGTTAGAGACATTCCCATTTCCTCTCCTGCCGCTCTCAGGTGCCACCAGCCTGGCAGCTGGGCTGGCAGAAGGAAATGTGTGCTTGCTCCGGGTGCTCCCAGTGCGATGCCTCAGCTGAGGTGCTGGGCTCCGAGGGCAGTGACTGGGATGAGGCATGGAGGGAGGGTAATTACTCACCATCTCTATTCATCAAGTAAATGTAAGTTGGAAGGCATAAGTTGTGGGTGTTAAGTTGGGAGCAGTTAGAGATGCACATGAGGAGAGAGAAATGAGTCTTTGTGAAATGTAGTGGTTTGTGCCGCATCGCTGGAGCTTGACCCACCTGCCAGAAAATTACTTTCCTAGCTGCTCTTTCAACTGGTTAACTGAAAAGCTGCAAGGTTGTGATACCAAGTGCAATTTTGCTCAAAGCTGATTTTGGAAAGATCTAAAGAATAAGTGAATTTTGAAGGAAACAGAAGCTGAGAGCCTAAATCCGGGATGTTTCTGCAGGTACAGCTGGACCCTGGGTCTACCCCTGCAGATGATGCTTATAGCACTCGACTACAGTCACAAAACACACGGTGGCAATTGCTTCTGCTCAGACTAAGATCAACTAGAAGACAAGACAACAGACAAGTCCTACCATAGTCAAAAATAAAAAAATAAATAAACCCTGAAAGACAGCAGGTCCAGCAAGCCATGCAATTGTGGGGCACTTCTAATACCTTAAAAGTGTAATACAGAAGTCTGAGTTTTCCTTCTGTACAAGTGGTAACATTAATTTTCCACCTACGATTAAAAAGGTGTTTGAGTTCAAAGGTTGTTACAAGGGTGGGGAGGGGAATAAGACTTGTGCCACCTTAAAACAGGGCCACAAACTGGAGTTAGCAGCAGAGGCACCAGGGGCTGGGGAGCACCATGGGTGCATGTAATGCTTCCTTCCCCGTAAGCATTTGGATCCATACACCAAATTACGCGCAGTTGCCAAGATAAGCAATATATTTTGGCCATGAGCAGGTGACCTGTTCTTGAAAGAGCTGCATACTGCAAAGCAGGCTGAGCAGCTAAATGTCCGTGCTGGGTTTTGTGGGGAGATGTGCGGTCTTTTTGCAGGACTGTGTTTACCCAGCTTGGGCTAACACACACCGGAGCCTGCAGAGCTGCTGCCTGCTTGCCCCCCCCAGCACTCAGTTGGGATCAAACGACTGAAGACATCAGGTTTCTGCAGCTCCCTTGGTAGGAACATTTCCTACTCCCTGAGATGCATCAGCTTTCCCCCCCCAGCCCAACTGTTTCCTCTTCTTTTGGAGGATCCTAATGGAGTTCCCGAGCATCACCCCCTCGCACTCCATACTTCAGGTTTTAACATCTGGACAGTTTATAGGAGCATTCCTCGTGCATGTTTGCTCTAGCCATACAAAGGCTGAAATTGGTCTTAAACCTGTTGTGCCAACAGCTACTGTGAAGAAATCACATTTCTATTGTGGCCCACCCACAACTCCTGGCTGTAAAAACTCGTTTGCCACCATTTGGAGAACTGCTAGTCCCTCCTGGTTGCAGCCCTCCCTCAGAGCCTCTCTCCTTCCCAGCAGCTAGATCTGCTCCAGACATGCTTTAGAAATCATAAAGGACCCGATCCAAAACTTGATGAAGTCAGAAGGGAAAAAAAAAAAAAAAATTCTGTTTCAGTAGCTTTTGGACTGGAACAGACTGTCAGAAAAAGACCCAGGGTTTGGCTAAACCCAGTGCACCATGAATTAATTCCTGGATACTTAGCTGTATTTCAGAATTCTCCACCCTTTTTGCAACAAGCATGGTTAGTTTATCAGTAGCTGCATATGATTGGAAAATTTGGGCTTTATTGAATCCATGTTCTTTGCCATTTTCCCTACTTCTATTTTTTTTTGCTAAATGAAGCAAGGTACCTCTAACATTTCTGTTCAGACATGAGCGGTGGGAATCAGCACTGAACCTTTTGAAACAGTTCAGACCCAACTGACACTCATCAGTGCCTTAGCAGAAGCATTTCTAACTTGAACTGAATTTTGTGATGCACCTGAGAAAACACAGAAATAATAACTGGTGTCTTAGAAAACATGGGCTACTTCTAGCTAAAGGGTTTACCCATAGCTTCACCAGCAAAACCAGTAGGTAGCCACATCAGAATGGTTTGGCCCTGGACCTTCTCTACAGAACCTTTCTTTTGGTAGGGCAGAGGGGAGAGAAACTGTTCGCTCTGGCTTCTTTTCATCTGATTCTCCTCTTTCTCAGCAAAGTGTTGTGGTTTTTTTGGTGTTTTTTTTTTTTTTTTTTTTTTTTTTTCCAAGGCTAAAGGCATGACACTGGGTACAAAACGCACTGCAGTCACTCCCTTTATGACTATATAATGCAAAACTTGCCTGGCCAGCCTGCCCTTCTCCCTGACCTGTGGGAAGCTCCTCTGGCTCTGTTTCTTTGCTGGAAGCATCTGCCCAGACTCTGTGAAACGGAGCTGCATCTTCTGAGACGGCAATAACATGACTGCTGGAACCTGATAATTTGTGCAAGCCCAAGAAGACTGTCCCATGTAAATAGCAAGACCTTTTAAATTAGTAGGGAAAACTGGAAAGCCAGCCTAAACTGGCTTCCTGAATACTGATGGTATGATTTTGGATGTATTTTTGCATTGAGCACATTAGTGTAACTTAATACAACCTCTCATCGGTTATGGGGTAACTCACAGTTGAAGTCACTCTTACCCTTTCAGGAACTTTCTGCCCTTACGGTTCCTAGTTAGAATGGAAAAACTGAACTTAGAAACAGGATCTGAAAGCCAAAGCATTGTAGGTCCAAGTTGCTGGGGCAAACGAGGAACCGGGATTCACTTGCATCGACTTACTCATGGGTGAAAAGCGAGCATGGAAGGGAAAAGCTACACAGTCAATGTGCCAGTTCAGATATGGGGTTAAGGGAAACACAGAGCCGTGAGAAACTGCAGGTTCACTCTGTGCCCCCCACTGCGTGGGAAGTGTGGATCAGGGAGGGTGTAAAACCTCTTCTCCTCAGGTGAGCCCCATCCTGCTCTCCCTAGCACAGGCAGGGCAGGGCCACAGCCTCGTCTGCAGTGGGGCACCCCTTGGGGCTCAGCCTTTGCCCCCCATGGAGGGCACGACTCACACGCTGTGGGTAGGTGAGGAACCCAGAACCCACGGGGAACGTGGGACAACACGGCTGCTTCGGGTCAGCTGGCCACAGACTGGAGACTCAGAGAGAGGAAGGAAAACAGGGATTGCTTGAAAATCTGGGGAAGTGGGGTGCTGGAGGTTGACCCCCCCAGCCCACCTTGCTGAACCCTGGCCAGGCTCGGTCCCCTCGGCCCCCGGGACCTGCCGCCCCCCACCTCGGCCAGGGGAAGGTCCCCACCGAGCCAGCTAAGGGCAGACTTCGATCCACGTTTGCTTTGTGCTCCGGGCAGAGGTGAGGGGGGGAAAAAAAAAATCAAAAAACAAAACAAAACACAACACCCTTCAGCCCTGCCTTTGGGGAATCAGGAGGCTACTTCAGACAAAACTGTTATCCATTAACATCCAATTATCACTTGGTCCAAGTCATTAATTATAAATCAGCCTCCTAATTGGGATAATTAGCTCTCTGCTACTTAATGTAGTATGACTGATGCGTTTGGAAAGAAGGTAATCAGTCCATTTGTTTAGCGTTAGGCGAACAAATCCAACTCTCATGGTTTAATTTCAGTTTTAGCCTCCACCCGCCCGGCCCCCCCATCAGCATTAAAAGCTCTTTGCAGCCCCATTAATTGTTTGGGACTCACGGCGGGGACCTCCACACGCAGCTCCGTGGGGCTTTCGGGTGGGCGGCCCCCGGGCCGGGACGCGGCCGGGCCCGCCGCTTGCCCCCACCTCCACCCCGGGGGGGATTGCTGGGCTTTTGGGGAGGGGGTTAATTAGAGGGGACGGGTTTGAACCCGAGCGCAACCCACAGGTGCGATCCCTCCGGAGGGAGCGGGGGGGGGGGGTCAGCGCCCCCACTTCCCTCCGCATCCCCGACACCGCGACCGGGCCTCGCTTTTAGAAACCATTTCGAAGAGAGCGTAAAAACTTTTATTTTATCCTTTTTAATTTTTTTTTTTTTCCCCTCTCCTTTCCCCTCACTTCCCCTGGATGTCTCATTAATGCCGACTGCTCGGAGAGCCGCCGATAGCTGCGGGACATGATTAGATATTTATTACTGTCATTTACATGGAAAACTTGAGCTAACCAAGTGGAACTAGAAGGGGCCGCCCTGAGGGGACGGGATGGGGCGGCGGGGGGATTGTTTTTTTTTTTTTTTGACCGGGCTCTGGAAGCGGAGCAGGAGCGCGGAACACCGCCGGAGCGGCGGGTTGCGAGGGGAATCTCGCAGACACACACCGACCCACCCCCACGGGGGATGGGGGTTTTGGGCCGAGCCCTCCCCGGGACTCAGGCTTTGGTGCCGTTCCGCTCCGCCCGCGTTCCGTTTCGAGAGGGATGGGGCAGCGCTCCGTGCGCGTATCCCACCGGGAAAGGGGGGACGTTGCCCCCAGCCTCCTTTCTGCTGGCGGGCTCGCCGGGGCGCCCCTCGGGGACACCAAGGACTCGGGCCGGGATGCGCTGACCCCCTCCCCCAGCCGCCTGAGGTCCCCGCCTGGAAATAAATGAAAGAAGCAGCCGGGGAAAGCCACCGGAGCGTTTCTTGCCCCTTCTTCCCCCCCCCCCTCCCAAAAAAAAAAGGGGCAGCCTCGGCAAGTCTCGCAGTCGAACCCCAATCGGAGGAGAATCGTCCCCAAGGGCCTTGCTTTGGATTAGAGGAGCCTGTGCCGTCCCCCCAGGGCGGGACCCCCCCTCCCGAGGAGGTCACCCTCACCCTCTCCTTGCCCCCTACAAGGGGGACGGGTCCCCGAGCAGCCGGCACCGAGCGGGGACACGGACTTTTTTCCGCTCAAGTGGTGCTGCGGAGGAGCACCCCCTCCCTCCCCCTCTTTCCCTATCTGTTATCCCATGGCCCGAGGGGCGACTCTGGCGGAGATGTATGAGATCTCTTGCGGTAAAAATATGCATGCTGATCCCCATTTGGTTAGCCCTATAATGGAGGTGTAAATAGGTTTCGACTGCGAAACCCTTAATTTATCAAGCGAGCTTGACAGCGCAGGTCCGGGATTTATATACCTCTTGAAGTGGGGGGGGGGGGGGAAGGGGGGCGGCATAGACCGGCCCCCAGCTCCTTGCAGGCGGGTCCCCGTCCGTTTTACCGCCTAACCTCGCAAAAGGGTGGTGTGGGAGTGTGATTTCCCCAGAAGGATTTCCTAGCTCTGCCGAAGTCTTGCTGTCCCTTCCGCACTCAACTTCCAGCCGCATCCGAAAAAAAAACAAAACAAAAAGCAAACAAACAAACAAAAACCAACAACAACAAAAAAAACCAACCCAAACCCATGAACAAAACACAACCCCACAGCCGCTCCCCAACACGGGACCATCGCCCGGCCCCCCTCCGAGTGGTTTCTGCCCCCGGCGAGCTTTCACCGGACTGCGCGGCTTATTAAAACATCATTATGTAAATGGAGTAAAGTTGCGCTCTCCCCCCTCGGAGCCCGGCAGACGGAGGGATGCGCATCTCCCACCTTCCCCTGAGCCGGTGTGCACCCCACTCTTCCCCGTCAGCTGCCTAAACCCACTCCGGACCGGGTCCACGGCCGCAGTCCACGCCACGTTTCGTGTGAGCGAGGCCCCGTGCTGGTAGTTGGGTTGTTTTTTTTTGTTTGTTTGTTGCTGGTTTTTTTTTTCCTCTCTCTCTTTTTTTTTTTTTTTTTTTTTTTTTTTTTTTTTGAGAAAGCGTAGTATACTCTAAATAAAACAAAAAAGAAAGAGGGACAGGAGGGGATGGGACTTGTGCTGGAGCCCGGGCTGAGCTTCCCCTCCACGGTGCGCACATCCGCGCCGGCCGCTCCTCCACCGGGCGTGGAGTCTCCCACGGAGCGATTCCCCCTCTTCGCAAACAAGCCCCAAACTCCCCTTTTTCCCCCCTTCGCGTTCTCAAGCCCACCCAGAGCCGCGCTGCCCGGTGGTGTGGGTAGGCTTCTTACCTGGGGCGGTGGCGGCGCAGCCTCTCCGCCCGCCGTGGAAGCGGTGACACGCGTGGGAGCGCGGCCCGAGGGCGCGGCGCTGCGCCCCGGCCCGCCCTACTCCATCCGCCCGCGCTGCCTGCGCGCTGCCTCCGCGCCCGGCGGAGCTGCCATCTACCGGGAGGCTGCATTGAAGAAGGATTTTTAAAAGGAGCTTCATAGCGACCCGGGAGCTACCCAGAAAGATTTTCAATGGTCCTCCACCCTGTCAATCAAAACGGGGTTGCTGATACACCCCCCCCATCCTCCCCCCCCCCCCCCCCCCCCCCCCCCGCCCTTCTTACCAGTCATTTACTCCAAGACGAGGTGTAAACGCTTAATTAAATCCCTGGGAGAGGATGGGATGCCGGTGGAGGGAGGAGGGTTGGACCCAGGGCCCGGGGGGGGTGATGGGGTCCGTAAGACATAGGGGAGGGAAGCTGTGCAGCCCCCCCCCCCCCGCGCCCCCTGCTTAGCACCACGCCGGAGCAAACCCTGAAGTTTCCCTCTCGCCCACGGCCCCTGTGTGGAGGTGCTAGTAGGGGATAATCTCCCAGCGTTAATTACAGAGCTGCCGCCCCCCCCCCCCCCACCTCCTGGCCCCCTCGCTGTCCAGGCTTAGCCTGCTGCACCCCTCGGCTGCTCTTTAAAATGGGAGGGGTGGGGGGGAGCGGGCACAGGACAGAGAGAGATAAAATTAGGAATAATGGAAGGAGCCCGGAGGATCTGGGGACGGTGGGTCTGCAGCCCGCCCCGTCGGGAAAGCGCCACTCCGGGAGCACCGAGGGGGCTTTGCTGATGCGGGGGGGGCAGAGGGAGCGGGCGAGGAGGGGAGGCCGCGGGCTTCGGCCGAGAAAGAACGACCAGTTAACGCATCCCCCCGCTTTTTAAAAATTCGTTTTTATACTCTTCTCCGAATTATTGTTTTTTTTTGTTTGTTTGTTTGTTTTTTTTTTCTTTCGGGATGTAAAAAGAGGAAAACCAGCTTTTCCTTTCCTTTTCTTTCTTTCTTTCTTTCTCTGCGGGATTTTCGCAGGTACCTTTCCATCCAGCGGTCGGGCTGGTTATCTGGCAGAGCTCACTAACTGGAGCGGTGGTTGTGTTTGCTTTTCAGCTTTGCCATGCCTTCGCAGCAGAAAGAGCAGTTTAAAGCCTTTAGAGAGATTGCTAATAGATGCCAGCTCCTTGCCTTTAGATTCTCTCCCAGCCCAGGAGGATTTAGGATGGGATTGGGAGACGAGACGCCATTTCAGGCTCCAAAACACCCTGTTTTAAAATGACTGCGGGTAAGAGGATTAAAACAATAATACCCTTCTCTTCTTGAAGGTTTTTTTTTTCCTCTCTCCCTCCTATAGAAAAGATTTCTTCTCCCAGAGCAAAACCGTTTAGACAGGAATTAAGGGAACAAGAAAGAATAAGGCGGGGGGGGGGGGGGGGGGGGGAAGGAGGACCTTTTAATTTGAGCTTGATATTTTGTACAAATTCTGACCAAAAGAAAAAGAGGGGTCGGTCTGTCTCGGGACACCAGAAGGCTCCAAGTGCCACTTTCTTGTATTTCTTTTTAGTGTGTATATATATATATATTATTGTGTGTGTATATATATATATATATATATATATATATTGGGTTTTGTTTCTTTTTCTCCAGAGGTTATGGGGTATCAAGTGACTGTCTCAGGAAAGAGAGGGAGGGGGTGATTCTATGGAAATCTGTTCCCATCTAATCCAGTCCTCGCTCCGCCAAAGTTCTGCTTGCTCCCCGGGAAGGAGAGGAGCCCCTCGCACTGCCTTTCCCCGCACCCTCGAAGTAATAACCACCCACTTTTGCCGGGGAAACCGATTGTGCGCAGCTCGGCGTTTTGCTTGCCCGTTATCGCTTTTCGGAGGCGTTTTTCGGGGTACCGTGCCCGGGCTGGCCTGGGCACCACCCCGCAAAGCCCACGGGGAATCGCCCTTCTTGCTTTTTTGGGGGCGACTCTGCAAAAGACCCCGAGTTTGCAACCGGTACCTTCCCTACTCCGCTAATCACAACGAGTTGAAACGGGGGACGGCGGGGAATAGGCAGACGATGCTTGCCAAAATTCAGCGATCCCCCTGGAAACCCCCCCTCGCCCCCCAGGACCTGGCTGGGAGCAGCCCCGCGGACCTGTAGCTCGTAGGAGCTGGGGCACGAACCGCAACCCCGGGGTGCAAAAATCTGCTCAAATAAAAGGCAAACTTTGCAGGGCTCCTTCGCTTAATGCCGCGGGGAAGGGTCTCGCCGTGTGCCGGGGGGGCTGTGCCCGTTGGGGTGGGGGCAGCGTGTCTCCTCTCTGCTTTCTGAATTGTCGCTTGCAGCCCACGCACAAAATCCCAACCCCTCCGACCGCGATTTCACCACTGTCTCGCCTTTCTGCTCGCTGAGCTATTAAAGACGGGAGATTTTGTGATTGCTTCGATGAAAAATCCTTAGTTTTAATTCTCCCACTCCCCACCCCCCTTCCCCGCGAAGAAAGAAGAGTTTCCCTCTGTCTTCAGAAATCTTTCCGAGCTCTCCAGCGACGGGATTTCTGATGTTTAACCAGCCCCTATACATAAATAATCGCGTTTAATTCAGCGCGTCTTCCCAGAAACGAGTAAATAGTGCATTTAGCGCAGCTCGGAAAAGTAACCCCCGTTCGTGCGCACAACTGATTTATCGCGTCCCCCCCCCCCTCCCCGAGGTGCCGGTGTGGGTAAAGCACCAGGCGAGCGGTGTCAGTTGTGTCGGGATTGCGGGGGTTTCTTCTCCAAAACGCGGGGAACCGAGGGAGGGCTGCGGACAGAGCAGGAGGGCAGGCAGCCCCGGTGAGGGGCGGTTTGCAGCGGGGGGTCCCCCGCCCCCCCGGAGCCGCCCCACCCGCCCCGGGGCTCCGCAAACTTGCGGCCGGCACCGGGTCCGACACCAAACCTCGGCTTGGCTGGACGAGAAGTCGCTATTCCCACCCCCGCCAATAAGAAATAATAATAATAATTATTATTATTATTATTATTAATAATAATAATAATAATAATAATAATAATAACAACATTTAAAGAAACCCCAAACACACAAACCCAAAGACAAAAAAAAAAAAAAAAACGAAAACCAAACAACAACAACAAGAAAAACAAAACGAGGGGGAAAGTGGTAGAAATCGGGCATTTTTTCTTCTGTGTAAGTTTTGTATCGCGGAACAAAACGAAATGTGAAAATACATCAATCTCCCACCCCGACTTGATCCTGCACTACAGGAATTTTTTAGTTCGCCAAGTAGAAAGGACATTTCAAGTTTCCGTGATATTGACGGTAATATTTTGGCTAACTGTCTATACATGTACCAAAAAATCCCCTTCAAAGACCATTTTTTATGTCTTTCTTAAGTGAACAGGGAATTTCAGGTTTCCATGTAGGCTCTAAGCACCCTCACCTGCGTGACGGGAAGGACAGCTGCTAATTTTAATTTGAAAACTGCTTTCTGGGAGGAAAAAAAAAAATCAGTGGCACGATCAGGGCATAATGTCGGAAGAAAATTACGCTTTCCTAATTTTATTTAGAAACACATGTAATTTCTGTATCTCGGATATTTTACACTCCCTCCATCCCCATACACACAGAATTGTGTGTTTTCATTCGCACAGAAATCGTGGCCGTTTCCTTCAGAACGACTAAAATAAAAGCCAGGCTGGTTATGTTTTAAACAGCTAATGCATTAACTCCCTCACTCCCTCCTCCTCTCCCTCTTTTTTTTTTTTTTTTTTTTTTGTTTTGTTTTGTTTTTTTGTTTGTTTTTTTTTGGTTTTTTTTTTTTTTTTGCGAATTTTATCACACCTCTTGCCAGGACAGTAAACTCTGCCTGAGATGCGGACATTTAAATTTAGGTTGAATAAAGAGAAATTAAGCTCCATCCTTGGAAGGTGGACAAGGAAGAAAACCTCAACCACTGGCAAACCTCCTTGCCCCTGGATCTACAGCAGATACAGTGCAAGAGGATTTCAACTTGTCTCAAATTATAATGACAACAAGGTCTCAAAATAACTACTTAACTAAATCAAGGCCACTTTACTTGGTTTTGGTTTGGGGTTTGTTTTCTGTTTTTTTGTTGTTTTTTTTTTTTTTTTTCTTTTCAAGGTGTGTGTGTGTATTTTTTTATTTTGGGTTTGGTTGTTTTTGGTTTGTTTTTTTTTTTTTTTTTTTGTTTTGTTTTTGTTTTTTTTAGGGGGGTGTTTTGGTTTTTTTTCTTTCTCTTTTTTTTTTGGTATGGGGCATCTTTTGGGGGTTTGAAATGTTCCAGACATTGTCCAGTACTTTGTCCCCGAAGCCAACCGCATTCGTGTGAGACCGAAAGGGGATTAACTTGTGAACTTTTAAAAATCAGAACTTAAATGAGAGGCAAATCTAGGCCACAGCTCATTGTGGGAACCGTTTCTTAAGCAATTAAAGCGAGAAGAAATTCCTCGCAGCCTTTTTCCTTAAAGCAGCTTTCTGAAGGATTTAAGGAGGACTAGTGTCCGGTCCATCAAGAAAGATTTAAACTGCACAGTGATATAGAAAATCTCCACTTGCTCTTATTTAAAGGGGCACTATCACCATTTCCATAAGACCCTTGACATTGTTTCTTTAATCTTGTTTATAAACTTAAACAGATTTAAAAAGTTGTGTTTTTTTTTTCTTCCCTCTTCCCTGCCTCCTTTTTTCCCCCCATTAATTCATTGAAAATATATTTGATGCATTATTTGAAAAGAGACCAAAACAGGCTCACTTTTAGGGATTTTCTGTTACTAAAAAGTCTCAAGCCACAGCTTGCTACATTTCTCCTTTTGCTCCTGGAGGTTTGGAGGAAAGTGAGATTAGTGAGAAGAGGAATTTGTATTCTTTTTCCTCCAGGGTCAACTATGCAATAAAAGTTCCTTTCTCCCCAAATTAGCAGGATACAAAGTAACTTTCCCCCCAAAAATCGACTCAAACCTTCATGCAACATTTTCGGTTTAGAACATTTTCCCTTGGCTGAGAGCAGAATTGTACCCTAAGCAGCCTCCTGCAATGTCGTGTTCTTTTATTCCCTCCCTTCTCTTTCTTTGCCCCACTATACTTGTGCTCTCTCCTTAATTCCTGACTGTTGTGGATAGTTCTTACCCATATTTAGAGGTCAGCCAGTGTTTCTTAGAGTTTTTCCAATTTGAGATACTTGGCAAGATTTTCTGCACAGTATTAGAAAAATACCTGCTAACCTTATTCCAGCAAAACCAGTTGTTCCCCCTTAAGTCTTAAAAAGAAGTGAAAAAAAAAAAAAAAAAAAAAAAACAACAAAGTGAACACCTTGGAGTCACCAAAGCTTTTGGTGCTTATAGCTAATTAATAGCCCTAATGATATTTTTCCAAGTCCATGAATACATTATGTTTGCAATCCAAAAAGGCGTTAGCCCCATTCAAGGGTACTTCAACATCTGCTCATTTAAGGGCAATTAATCATTTTGATATATGGTTTAAAATTGACTGCTTCCAAGGGACTTTTTTTTTTGACAAGAATAACAAAGCAATTTGCCAGGAGCCATCTTCTGGACATGTTATTAGCAGAGCCTTCATCTTAAAGAGGGTTTAAAAAAAAAAATCCTCAGATTTAGGTACCTGCTTTAAAGGAACCCAACACCTTCTCTCTCCCGCTTGCTTTCTTACACTTCCTCCAATTCTTCATCTAGCCTTTCATTCCTCCAACAAGAGTTACAGATCTCTTCCATCTTAGACCTAAAGTTTATACCTTGATTGCAGAGGCATGGTGGTTTATAATTTGGCCTTTCAAGGAGAAGGTGAGCTGAATATCATGAAATACAGAACAAGTTCAGCTCCTTCTCCCGTTTCCACTCCTTCTGAATTGTGAAAATAACTGGTTTTATGTGTTTGAGTAAAAATGCTTCATACTCTCTTATTGGCCTCATCCTTCTCTCAAAAGCAGCCACGGGATTTTTTTTTTTTTTTTTTTTTTTTTTTTTTTTTGTTATTAACTGCACTTTGTAACTGTAATAGGTCATTCCTTAGTTTAGCCTATTTTTAAGAAAATACCTGTAAGGAATCAAATCTACCAAGAGTATTAGGTGAAAACAGCCAAAGAGATCAATTTTTTCAGCCTCTGGTTCCTGGTAAAAGTGTTAGCTGAGAGAATGTAAAGGGGAAGTCTCTCCCGTGCAGGGAATTTAAAGTATAGTTATGATGGGCAGATCTGCTTATTTATTTATTCAGTGAATCCCAGCTGTGTTCAGAGAGCCCTGCCGAACAGGGGGCCTTTTCTAGCCCAGGAGCTGCAGATGAAGTGAGAAAAAGGAGGGCATCCAGGGCAAAAGAGATAAGTGGGAAAGGTGATGAGAAAAGGCGAATAACTAGCGGAATGATGTGCCCAGCACTGCCTCCAGTGCCAGGGGCAGAGCCAGGATGAGAGGCCTCCCTTGGCCGTGTCCCTGCCCCCCGGGAGCGATGGCCTTCGGGGTCCGGCTTCCCATGGGGACAGCCCACGCCTGGACTGCTCTGTGGCAAAGGCACAGGTGTTTTTCTTGTTTCTTTTCACGGACCGCCTAGAAAGGATCAGCAAACCAGAAATTTTGCAATAATAGATCAGAAATGTTCCTATTTGATTTAAAAGGTTATTAATTTTCTTTTCTGGCTTGATGCACCAAAAATTCCCTGTGTGTTAACACCTGGTTTGGAATCAGAACCCTTTATCTGGGGCTTTCCTCTGGTCTGGGACCATCCAGTACCCAAGCTATTCCTTGTCCTCATCCAATTTTTATCCATCACTCTAAAGCCAGTGGAAATGTTGTCATTTGCTTAAAAAAAGTTATCTAAATGAGTGGAGTTGATTTAAAAAATGTCCCCCCTCACAGAAGATTTGGATTTTGATCAGGCAATTGGAGTTACCCGCAAAATAACTAAATAGCCTGGAGGAAAAAAGCCAACTAGGGAAGAAATGTGGGTGGTTCTGATTTGTCTCTGCTGCTGCGGTGTGTTGTGGTTGTAGTTTGGGTACAAGACATCTCCTTTCTCCTCCGAGGATGGAGCGCTGTGGGCAGATGACACTTCCCAGGTCATGTGGGGGAGATAGTGTGAACAGGAGGTTGGACCAACAAAAACACATGGCCAAAAAGCCCTGGTAGCTACCTGGTTTTGAGATTTTCTGAGAAAAATGTTCTTCCTCCCCAATGAGGCTTGAGAATTGACAATTTAATGTAATCCCAGACTGTTCACCTTTGTATTTTGCTGAAAATGTTTTTGTACATTTTTCTGTATTTTACAGAAAAAATGCAATGAAACATTGGAAAACACCCCACACTTCAGTCAGGCCCATGGTTCAGGAGGGCTTGAGCACAGGCTGAAGGTTCAGCCCATCTTCTGCCAGAGGAGCAACTGGGGAAGCCAGATCTGCCCAGTCCCTTTGTGAAGAGTGGACAACATGGGTTATTTTTTGTTGTTGTTGTCTCTCCCATGGGTTAATTTAGGGGGAACTAATATTTTGGGACTTTACAATGGTCACACCAAAACCCAGTGTGAGAGAATCCACCCACCCATCTTCACAGACATCCTTTATGGCCCGGGTCTGCCTGTGATTTTAATATTCTCCGTGCTCATCGGACGAATGGTGAGACGCTGCCTCTCCTCTGACAGGGGTTTCCTCACCAGAAAAGCGTTTTCTCGCTTCTTTGAGAGGTGGGAAGCTCTCCACATGGCCACTGCACTCCAGTTGGCTATTTAAACCCTGATGGGACTTGTGGAAAGAAATCTGGATATGGAGGGAGGCTGTGATAGGGATGTTACAGCTTCTGGATCCAGTTCTCCAGCTCCTGGGGTGCTGGAAATATTATTCAAGCGGAACAGAAACTCCGGAAAGTTGCTTAAATTCAGGTTCTGCCTATGGGCTTGGCATGGAGAGACTCCGCTTTTTCTAGTTAGAGCCCCATCCCACATGAGGCAGCTGCCATTAGCTGTGGAGATTTTTTGTTTGTTTTTAAGAGCACAAGGTTCCGTAAGAGGACTTGCTTTCTCTGGGAATGACACAATGCCCCTACCTGTGTGGGCACAGGTCATGTAAGAAGTTTGAGGCAACAAAAGAGTTTCTGACCCTCATTTTCCTGAGCCTTTAAGCCACTGTAGTAGACCTCCATTTCCTTAGCTGAGGTCTAACTCTGCACTGTAGGATGCTCTGGATCCAACATCCTTGTCTGCTGTGGTTTGTCCTCCAGAGCACTGATTCTGCTTATCCTTGGGAGAGACATTGCTCTTGCAGCTTGGTTGCATCTAAGTGTGGATCCAGGCCCAATGTATATTGAGATTTGGGTTATCCCAGCCTCCCATTACTGAAACCAAAGGAGGGCTTTGCTGGAGATTTGGCTCTCACCTAGCACATGAGACTCAGAGTCGGATCTCCCTAACCATCTTTTCAAAAAGAAGTCCAAATATTGGTCTTGTGGACATCAGTGCAAGCTCTGCCTGTCCTGGCAGAGAGGCTGGACCCAGTTCAGCTCTGTTTTGCTGGTGTAAATCTAAAGCAATTTATTCAAAATCAAATATATTTATCTAGATTTACATCATTTAGCTCTAAGTTTGGTCCTTCAGTAATGGATGCTCAAATGCATGACTGCATTTATTTTGTACCCACCTCTGAGCAAAATGACAGCTACATTTCCTGGGGGATAAAATCCATCTCCCAGGCACAATGCTGGGCTAGCCATGTTTTCTGCAGGAGAAATTTCAAGGACATGAGAGGGCTGGGGAAAATGCACTCTCCCTCCTGGATCAGTAGGATGGCCCCAGTGGCCACCTCCAGCAGCACTTGTGCAATAGCGGCTCCAGCCCTTGTGCTGTGTTTTGAGCATCCAGAGGAAGCATTTCAACCCAATTTCCCTGCACTGGTCCCTGTTGTAGGGATGTGCTGGCTGCAGGCACCAGCCAAGCCGACCCACCACGATGCCGTCTGCTGTGCCACCCCACTGCTGCGGTGGGTTTCTCTGAGGGGAGGAGAGAGGGCGTGAAAGGAAAATGAGTCCTGCTTAGTTTTAGATAAGGCATGACATGAAATATGTTAGGTAAACACCTTGTTAGAAATGATTTGTCATCCCTCTGCCTCTCTCAGCTGCATATAACTCTATCTCCAGACTATTATAGTATCAAATATATTTTACAAGAGTTTTACCTACAGGTGACTTGCTCTTTATTACTGGATGTAGGCAAAATCAATACTTTAGTAACTAGAAGATCATTTATTTTGCTTTTTGATACATTTTTCAACATTGGGAGAGCAGCTAAACCCTGCGAAGCTATGATTAAGAACCACAAACTACCTTTCTTTCCTTCTCCCCCTCCTAAACCATTTATTGACTTAAATAGGTAATTTCCAAACCCAGAACATTATCCTGAACAGCCACTGCTGGTGCATGGGTTTCTTTCTTTCTCTCTCTTTTTTTTTTTTTTTTTTTTTTTTTTTTTTTTTCCCTTGCAGACAGATAATTCTTTAAACTTGGGTAATTTCAAGGGGGAATCAACTTAATATAAATGTACCTGTCACTGGTTGAAATAGAAGCAGATTCTGGCCTTTCAGTAAGGCCACTTCTGCAGTTCCACACTGGGGAAAAATCAAAAATTGCTGGGAACTGATAATGCATTCCTTCAGCTCCACAGCCCTGATGGAGTTCAGTCAGGCCAAATACCCCAGCTGCTTTTATGTGTTTATTTTACCTTCTGATTTGTTTTGAAGGTCATATGATGCAAAGATGTTGGAGAGAAAATGCTTGTTGTTTAAGGAGGTTTGTCCCTAAGTCACAGCACTCTGCTGGCAAGTGCCCTGTGAGGTAAGAAAAATGTTACCAGGTTGGTGCAGAGAAGAGAAAGACTTTTGCCTCTTATCCCCAGCCACAAAGGGGTTTTTATCATGCAGGTTTATGGTTCCTCTTGCAGTATCTGCAGCTGATAGAGCACTTAATCAATAGTGAAATAATCCCAGGGAGCTGAAATGTCCATGTGTTATGATACTTGGGAGGATGGACTTGGAGGGAGTGAAGAAGTGACATTGCTCTAGCTGTGGAGGCAAGTGCTTCTCGGATAAAAACTCAGCCTTCAGATGTACCAGAACAGATGCATCTATACTCCAGATCAGCCTGGTGTTTTATTCACACTCTTGGTCAGCTCCTATGAGCCGTGGAGAAGGATGTTCGCCCACGCAGCAGTGGCAAGGAGCGTCCAGGCACCAGCAAGTGTGAGGAGGAAAAATCTTCCTCTAGAGGAGCAGCTCTCCAAGCATCTTTCACCCACCACCTCTAGCAGCCACCCTGCAAGCTGCTGCTCCAACAGGAACGGGTAACACGATCTCTTTGGGGCCAGTCAGACCACCCAGTGTCCTGTCCCCATCTCATGCTCCCTTCCTGCAACGGGAGGAGGATGCCAGGTTTGAGAAACCTCCTATATCTGTAGGGTATAGTGTATGTCTCCCAGTTTGTGAGCTGCTGCTGAGACTTGTACCTCTTTTTCACCCCAACACAAGGAAGGAAAAGCCTTGGACATCTTACCACCTTGTACATCTGAAGGAAGCAAAAGAGAGAAGGAGAACTTGCTGTGAGAACTGATGGGTGATTTTCGTGTCTGCCACCCGAATATACTACCCTTCTGGGGGGAAAATGTGGACTAAAATAATGCCACTGAAACAAATCCGAAAGACAGGTGGTCCATTTTTGGGGTTGCTCCACTATGACTTTGAATATTTGGGATTTTTTTAATGGTTACAAAACACTTATTTATAAGTCATGAAAAAGAAAAAAATTAAATTGTATTTCCTAATGGAGCATTGATGTCAGAGAGCTGTGTTTCTGTTGTGCAGTCCCACACTGGTGTGGTGTTTATGGGAGACTACACCTCCCAGCAAGCATTGTGCTTATAACTCCTTGACTTTTTAGGTGCGTCAAGGGAACCTGCCTGACTCGTGGTCCAGCACTGGAAATGCAGCCTGGCTAGAAAGCAGGAGCTGCAGGAGAAAAGGTAAACCAGGCTGTAAAGCCCTAAATGCATCAGAGATGCATGGAAATTCATGTTTAATTTTCTTATGACAAAGAAAAGGGAAAACCAAAACACAATATATTTTCAGAGCACTGAAATGTGTTTGTTTTTTGTTTTTTTTTTTTTTTTTCCCTGAAACATTAAAATGCTTTGACTTTCTCAAGTGTACTTCTGTCCTCCACAATTGTTATTCTACAAGAAACATGGTATGTCCAGATTCTTTAATTCTCTTTTGGACTGAAAATGTGTCAAACAGCTGGATTTCCTTCAGGATGGGTGTTAAGAATCTCATTTGGCTCAAGGTGCTGTCGTTATTTCTGATTTCAATCCTGAGAGATGAAATGGTGAGGGTGCCATCTGAGGAGTTAGGAAGATGAAAACATGGGTGTGTAAGGGGACAGGCTCACGGCAGGGCTGAAGGTGGCTGGAGCAGACGGTGGGTGACAGACCTTGGCTCAACATTGGTGACAGATCAGATGGAACCTGGCTAACAAGAGCTCATGGTGGGTCTCCCCTGGCTTGGGAAGATCTTGCTTTATTCATATAGTACCACTCTCATATTGTTCTTTTGTTGTTTTTTGTTTGTTTGTTTTTTTCTCAGGTGTTGACCATATCTATTAGTCATAATGGTTTAAAACAAGATCATTTGCCTAATGTGCTATCATGGGTATTTTTCCTGCACAGGCTCAGCATTGCTTTGGTTTTAACAAAACTTCTGACCCAGCCGTTGGGTATCAAGTCAAATGAGCAAATGTGTTTTCTTAAAAACACACATATGCACATATTTGTATATCCATGTTCAACTACATGCACAAGTGCATGTGTATAACCTACACTCTGTGCCTTTTAATGTCTTTTGATAAAGTTCCAGACCTTCAGAATCACTTGATTTTCCATAAAAATCTGATATGATAGCCTGCCAGTGACGAGGGATTTTTAGGGTTTCTTTTTAATGGGTATTATCTCTTCTAATTTCCTGTTTTGAGGAAAAGAGCTTGATGTAAGCAAGGATGTTTTTTTCCTTCAGGCACAGCTACACAGGGTGACACACATTGGGGTTCACAGGATGAGGAACCCCTAGACCCCGCAGCCCAATGTGGTGCTGTATGTATGTTCTCACAGCTTTGCTACAAGGGCTGTGGGTATCAAGGCACGACACTGTGTCCCTCAAAATAAATAAAAAGTAGGGGGATGTACATAAATTGACACAGGATGGAAATAAGTTGCCTGTCAGGAGTTTTGCTGGATTTCAATTGGGTTTTGTTTTTTCCCTGCCACTTATTGCTGCTTTTGAAACGATATTGTCATGCCGGAGGGGTTGCCAAGTACAAAGCCCATTGTATTTTGATTTGGGTAGAGGTAACTCTCTCATACGTATAAAACCTTAGGTTTTTAAAGGTTCTCCACCTTTTGCCAGAGAAAACAGGCCGTCTCCTAATGCTTGGAAGGCCTGTGGGCAGGGGAAGTGATGTGCCATCACCTTCTGGTGCCTGGTCTTGATTTCTTTCCATTTTATTTAAAGCCATTTTGCAAGGATTTTGTTATGTGGGGCTTTTCCAGTTTTTCTGTTTCCTGTTAGACTCATGGCAGGGCTGGCCCAGGACCTGGCTCTGGCTGGTGGGGACATCTCATTGTCACATGCCAAGATTTAAGCATCTCCCAAAGGTGGGAAGGCTGAGGACCACCAGGCCCTTACATGGCTGGCTGGTGTTTGAATAAATTAGATGCCCTCATCTCCCAGTGCTGGATGCCCAAAATGTCTGGAGCAGTGCAGTGGCTTCTTTTCGTCAGGGTTTGCTGATGATGGCCGAAGTTTCACCTGGGAGAAATGCTACCCTAGCCCTGCTGAGGTCTTGCCTTCCCCTTGCCTTTCTCTTGCCAACCCCAGCCGGTTTTTGCTCATTTTGGAGGAAAGTCACTGGCAGGAGGCTGGGAGGTGGCGGTTCAGGCGGTCTCAGCCCCTCCGCTCCACCATCCACCGTTCCCACTAGAGGTCTGGCCATCTCGCATTCACAACGTGTCCGGCAAAGTTTGTGTCAGGGAGTTTAAACTTTAGATTTATGTGACCAAGGAATTCCCAGTTCTGTTGCATGTGTTCTCCTGTCTCTCCCTCTCCCCCCTGTCTTTCTCTTGGCTGTGAAACAGCACAAGGAGACTCTTTGTATGCTCCTAATCCTGAAGCAACACAGCTTTAGCAACATCCAGGGATAAAAGCACCATCAAACCACAACTTTATGGGGGCAAATCTCCTCTAATCCCTCGCTTTAGCTAAACAAAGCTTCTTGCCCTAATCCGCTATCGCTTTAAAAAAAAAAAAAAAGCTCAGATTTTGTTTTTAGTAAGAAGATGATCCAAAGGACTAATTTTAAGAGAGACTAACCAACTCTGACAGCTTTTAAAATAGACGACAAGAAAATAGATGCAAACTTCCCTCTCAATTCAAGGGTTTTCAGGCTATGCAATAAGAAAAATATCCAGGGTTTAACTGCTTTCCTTTAAGCTCACTCTTATTGTATTAAATGCTCTGACCAACTCAGATTCAAATCACCAGGCCTAAATGCCATTTGATCTTTAAAAAGAGAGTTAAAAAGTGTGCATATTATTCCCAGGAAGGCAGGCCAAGGAAAATCAATTATCATAAACAAGGATTATATTACACACACAGTCAATATGGAAAAACAAACACGATGTTGAGAATGGGCTGTTGAAGTGGCTCATATCTGAAGCCACTTTGACACTGTTAAAGATAGTTCTTTATTAATTTAAGGACATGTGTGTAGGTATGGTAGTGAGGAGTAACTGAACTCTTAAACAGTCACGCCAAGCTTTCACTCCAAACCTGAACCAAATCCTGACTTTTTCTTCCTTTATAAGGTTTTCTTTCTTGCAGGAGGTAGGAGGAGTGTTACAGTTTGGCTTGAGGGCTTCAGTGTGTGTGTGTGTGGTTTAGTGCTGTCTGGCTTCAGAGGTGGGAAAATTCTGGGCTTGGGGAAATCATAGGGAACTGCTGTGGTCCCCTGGGGACCCCACAGGTTTGAGTCTCAGCAGGGAGCGGGTGGCCATCTCCCTCCTGCACGTTGGGGAAACCAGTTGAACCCATTTGTTTCTTCCTCTGGTTTGCATGTCTGCACCTGGCAGGGCGGGGATTTTGGGGCTTCCACCAATATTTAGTCTGGCATCCAGCAATCTGCCTGGAGGATGATGAGGAGGAAGAGTGGGGTTGTTACAGCATCATGGCTTCATCCTTACTTATGCTTTACTCCAGAGGAGCAGGAGAAATATGCACACACTTTTTTCCATCACGTCTGATACAGCCTGAACGCCTTGCTGATGCGATGAAGGGGACTTTACTGTGGCTTTGCCCCCTCAGTGCACCCGGGCAGGGAGGGTGGGGTGGAAGGGGTTGGCCATCCATCCGCTCCCATGCTGTGACCCTGTCCCAGCACAGGGATGAGATCTTTTCTCATCACAGATCCTTCCTTCAAGCTGGCTGGGAAGCAGCAAAAAACCCAAAAAAGTATTTCTGTCCCCAGGGGAATTTCAGCACTTTGAAATGTGGTTTGGTGCAAATCTCAGTGGGAAGTCAAAATTATCTATTTGGTGTTGTGACGTCAAAGGACATGAGTAAATACAAAATACTGCACGAACATGGTATTAAATAAAACTGAATCTGTGGGATTATCTTTACATAACATAAAAGTAGAAGTTAAATAAAGTGAGGAAACTCCCCCCCATGTGGAAACTTGCTGAAATGAAGCACTTTTGATGCTCAGCACCCTGAGAGATTTCGGGCAGATTCTTTGGATGTTCTCCCCCTATGGAAGGTTGTTGAGCGTGACATGTTTTCGCCACGTGTTGGCTGATCACAGTCAGATGGGGGGTGGTGCTGCCTGAGGCATCCAGAGCATCCCCCATGGACCCAGCACACAGGGGAGCCCCAAACCCCTCCTTGCTGCTGCTCATCCCAGCCTGCACCAATGGCCGTGAACCCCACTTCACCTTTGAGGAAAGCCACTTATGACCCCCAAGATGCTCTACTTGGTGGTATCCTGTGCCGGCATTGCACCCCACAGGGCACACTTGACCCACCGTGTATCTGTGAGAAGGAGTGTGTTTCCCTGTGGCCCCTAGCTGCATGGGTGCGGGAGCGTTGTCCTTGGCCAGAGAGATGTGTATAATCTTTAGCTAAAATCCCCCAAGACCCCCAGCTTCCCTCTGCTCAGACACACTGAAAGGCCCCTTTTGAAGTCTGCCCAGTCTGCAGGGTGTGTTTACCCATAGACAGTGTATGAAACCAGTAAACACCATTTCTGGAAAAAAAATCTCCAAAGTCCATATCCTTTCAGCCTGAAAGTTTCCCTTTCTCATTGACCTGTGCCCAGAAGTGACTTCAGATTTGAATAGCAAATAGTAGCTGTCTTTCCCTCCACAGCTAATCTGTTTTCTTTTCTTCCTCCCAAAGCAAGGTAGGATCTTTTCATGACGCCCTTCAGAGCAGCCGTGCTGCTGTGGAGGGGAAGCGGAGGCAGCAGAGATGGCAGGTTCTGAGTGGAGGTCCCATCCTGGTTTGTGCAAGGAGCCTTTGACAGACCTGTTTTTCCTCCACAGACTCAGGCAGCAGTGGTTTTCCACCAGGTAACAATGACACTGCAGAAATATTGTGGCACAGGGCGGGCATTTTTCAGAAGCAGCCTTTGGTTTGACCAGCACAGCATCAGGACAGGGATCAGCCAGTGGGTCAGGTTTAGCAGCCCATGATCAGGTCCAGGAGACTGAGTGTCAGATGGGATGAAGTTTTGAAATGCAGTAACTGGATTTTTTTCCAATGTGCTTCTCCTCCCCATTGGCTTTTGGGAAAGCTGTGATTGTCACATTCCCTGGGAGACGCAGCCCTGAGGCTGGGGGCTCTGCCTTTCCCAAAACAGCTGAGGGAAGTTAGCAGGTAAAAGGGGCTCAAAAGAGCTCAGCCGGGAGTTGTGAAGGTAGTGGGATGTTTTCTGTACTTCTGATGGAGCAGCCTGGGAGAGTTTCCACAGGTCACTGGTACTTTGCCTTTTAAGTGCTCTTCCGCTGGAGTGGGACAATGGGGAAAGTGCCTGCATTTGCTTTTGTACTAATGAAGTCAAACAAGCATCAGGGAATTTGCACTGGGGCTCTGTCTTAAGGGTTTGATCTGTATTTAAAAAAAAAAAAAAAAAAAAAAAAAAGAAAACAAAAAAAAAGATGGTTCTTTGGCTAAAGCTTATCCGCAAAAGCATCTGGTGGACTGAGGGCATCTCTTTTGTTTTCAAAAGTTGGGTAGTGACTGGAAGTGGGGGACTTTTGTCCCTAGATTTAGATTTGAATCTATATTTTTCCCCTATTCAGGGAGAAGTGGTGGGACATGAGAATAGCCACTTTGAGCTCATTGCTGATAATCAATCTGTTAGCTGAAAAATAAGTTGCAAAAGCCTACAGCCTGGCCAGCAATCCCATTTGTCCTCCACCCTTAAATCTCCAGATCCAGGAGTCATGTGATGGTGCTGGACTCTCCACTTTGACTTTTAATCAAGCTGCAGAAAGGGACCTAGGTATAATTTTAGAAGTCTGAAAACCAGAAAGGAAATATGTGTGATATTTTGCTTTATTTTTCTTTCTTATCTCTTGACTTAGAAGTCCAAGCTATGAACAAAAGCACTGAACAACCTGGTGGGAACATTTTGAGGCTTGATGCAATTATTCAGCTTGCTAAGATATATTGTAAGATTGTAAAATCCACTCCTCTGTTGTCTATATGAACCTGGCTGAAGTCTGTGGAGTTCACTGTATCACTGCTACTGTGATATCACTTCTATTTTTACACCCTAATGAAGCAACTGGGAACAGAGTTTCTGCCCCAGGTTTTGAGTCTGAAGCCCAGAGCATCCAGCTCTCTTCTTTAGCCTTTTCTACTCTCTATTGCTTTTCTTAACATTTTGATGTGAATAGCTCATAAAAAAACCTGCAAACAGCAAAAAAGCAGCAAACCCAAACATGTCCCCATTGCAGCAAATGCTGGAAGAAATAAATTTAGCTGAAAAATCCCTGTCTTGGTTTTTTGTTATAATTCTTTCTCTTGGATAAGGCAAAAGAAGGGGGAAAAATTAAAATCCCTTGGTTGCAAAAATGCCTTCAGTCAAGTTCTCTCTCTTACTGACAGCTCAGTTCCAGCTACAGGAGTCTTAATGATATTTTGGCCATAATGCCAAGAGAAGCAAGAAAGCCCCTTCAGACACCGGGAGCTTTCACCCGACTGGAGCAGTAAGTAGACAGCTGAAATGTATCTTTGAACTCAGGCGGGGAAAAGTAGTTTGTTGTGGTGTCCCTCCTCCTCCCTGCATCCATCTCACTGCACCGGCACAGCGCAGCGGGCGCTGGTGACACATGTGCCCGGTGCCTTGGGACTGTCCCCCACAGGGCATTTGGGAAGGGAGGATGCAGGTTTGGTGCAAGCTGGTGCTCCTCTGGCCGGGGTATCATCTCCTTTGTCTGGCCTGGAGGTGTGTTGGTAGGACAGAGCAGGGGGGATGCCTTTGGCTTATTTACTTGCATGGGTTATGCAGGTGTCCCATGGCTGCAAATCTCACTCTGGTCACCAGCAACATGCATTTCTAAAGGTTACTGTGGAAGGAAAGTGATTGGATTTACCCTGGCCAGCAACCGGTGTCACTGGTGCCTGTCCCAGGGGGCTGTGACACTTTATGGGCTTAAATGTTGGAGGTTTGTATTAAATTGAGGTTGAGCTAGGTGGGAGGGATCTGCTCTCCTCTTAAGTGTGGGTGTTCCAGGGCCTCCAGCTCCTCACTGGTCCAGGTGGACTTGTCTCCTGCTCTACAGCTTGGATCAACCACATCAAGCCCTCAGTGGTTTTGTCTGGCAAATGTGACTGATATCATACCCCTGAATTTGGAGTCAGGGACTCATACTCCTTTCTGTTGCTGACACCACACCTGCAGGCTGTTTCTGTCAGTGACCCTGTCCTTGGAGCAACCCTAAGGTGATACAGGATTGTCCTCATGGATGTCCAGCCTTGTGGGGACAAAGGCAAAGGACATTGCTGTGGTGACTCTGTGGTCCCCCGCCTGCACCTCTGCCCTAACTGGATCTCAGAGACATCCCCTCTTCTGCCCACACCTTCCTTGTGTCCTCCTCGGGGTCAAAGGCAGCTCCAAGCAGGCTGGAAAAGATGTTTAGATGTGACATCCTGGTGCTTCCTCGATGCCAGCCCTGCTGTTACTGGGTGCTGTCTCACCCTTGCTGGGTTTGGCAGCTGACCAGGAGGCTCAGCTAATAGCTCATCTGTGGCGGTGAAGCCCCAGTCCAAAGAGGAGTGTGTCATACTCCTAAGGCTTTGGGTGCTCAGTGAAAGTAATTTTCAAAAGTGATATTTTACCCCTTAATCAAAATCTTTATCCATTTGTTTTACTTGCCTTTAAACCCCAGCTGGAACCTTTTGCAGATCTCTCTTGGCTGTTGGCTGATCCTAAGTAATAAGCACTAATGTTCGAGCTTCAAAATCACTTGCAAAGTTGCAGTCTAGTAAAGCCATCTAGTTGAAATCTGTCAGTATTTATCATCCACTGGAAGTTTCTCTCTGGACAGCTCTGATGTTGTCTTTCATTATCGTGGAGCTCTGATCAAATTAAACTAATTACAGGGAATAGCTGATGACAAGTTCCTCTTTAATCTGTGATCTTTTTTGAATCAGAATTAAGGTCATTCTCCAGGGCCTTGATTTTGGAAACTCCCTGGCAGCAGTTGTTAGCTAGGTTAAAATATTTACAAACCCGTATACCTTCTGTTGCTTCTGTTAGGAGTGAATAAGCAGGGATTTGCTAGTTAGGTTCAAATTCTCCATTGTTTTAGAGGTACTAAGTATTGTTCCCATGTACTGCTTGCACCACATGGGTTGGATAAGAGGGGCTTTCACACATTCAAGCTTGCCAAACCAATTTTACTTAGTCAATGTTAGGTTGCCTTTAAATCAACACAATTCGTTTCCCATTTCTAGACCTGGACATACCAAGAGAATGCCAGCCTGGTCTGCAGGAGCAATGAGACAAGGCTTTCCAGGCTACTAATGCTTCTTCAGTGTCAGGCTGTGGACTGAGAACGGTTTGTGTGCAGCTTGGTCCCCGCCTGCCGCCTTAGAGGCACCTGGAGGCAGGTGGAGCAGCTCACAGGGCCAAGTCTGGGCGGCTCAGGGGAGCCTCCTGATCAGGAGGTTTGTGCCCCTGTGGTGAAGGGCAAATGGACTGGAAGGAGCCACCGAGACCTGGGGATGGCTGGCATCGGTTCTGCCTCTCCGGTCTGCTTGCCGGTGGATTGCAGGTGAGGCGATGTAATCGCTGTCTGCCTTAGTTTCCCCAGAGTTAAAGACAATCCCTTATAGGCAGGTAGGTAGGAGGGAAATCTTGGTGTTTTCCTTTCATTTGCTTTGGATAACACTTTTTTTTTAGTTGTTACCTGGCTATATCCAAAGTTTGGAGGATACATGTCTGTCCCTTTCTGTTGCCTTCAACAGTCTAATGTTACATCTTCTGCTCACGTTCTGCTGTGAGACCTGTATAGCGGCTTCTCTGCCATGACAGGTTAACTTCTCATCTGCATTTTTCCTCCTATGTGGATTTACAGGAGATGAAGAATTTGCTTCTTAATGTTTATAAACCTGGTGAGGACACTGCTTTCCAATTACCTTCATACTTTAAAAAATATTTTCCTGTAATATGATGCAATTTGAAGCTTGAGCCTACTGCCAGGTCCCTGGGATGTAACTTGGTATGACTGCCTTCCATGCAAACAGGAGCAACTGGAGTCCTTCCCTTAGGGCTTACTCAAATACACTATATTTAATAAGAGTTAATCCCTTTAACACAGTTGCTGGCCTTGCCTTTTAAAATTGGATTAAGACTGATGCACTATAGAGAGTTTTTAATGCCAATGAACTCAACCTGTTCTAGAAAATGGAAGTTGTAAACAGTACGGATGCTAAGATCAGTCTAACCCTAGGAATTGGTCTTGGGAAGAGCTGCACAATGGCCGTTTTCACACCTTTAACTCAGCATGACCTGAAGGCAGATCTGCAGACATATGAGCCAGGCTATGAAGAGTTCAGCTGATTCTCTGCCACTCACTCAGGATGGCAGCTAGGCAGAGAAACCACTTCTAGTGTAAGTGTCCTGAGCAAGAAAAGCACCAGCACCAAGAGACTGGAGGAACCAAGACCTAGGTGGCCTTAAGACTGATCCAAATGGATGCAGATCTGAAATATTACTGGAAAGGAAAAGTGGAGCAAATACAGTGTATGTGTGTGCGGTGGTTGACGAAGGGTTGTGAGACCTGTGGGTTAAAAAGAGCTATAGAAGAAAGTTCTCATTCTCCTAGAAATGGCTTTGGGAAAAAACCTTAAGCTCCATTATTTTGGGTTAATTTTCTGAAAAGTTTAGATATTCTTTTATTCCATATTTGGGGACAGAGTGTTTTACCTGTAAAATTTAAATGGAAGTATGTATTCAGAGTTGAGCTTGAAGGGATAAATGAAGGTTTAGCCTTTACTTTTCACTCAGACTCATTTCCTGAACTCTAATTTACTCCCTTCCATTGCACTGAAGTTTTCCATCTGATCTCTTTTTCAGAGCAATGAAGAAAAACAAAAAGAACTAAATTATTGTGTATGTGCCTGGATCTCAGATGCAAATGGGAATGGGGCAGGATGGAGGCGACACCCAGACTCCATGACACAATTAGGACTTGTGCACAGGCTGAGCTCCTGGTACTGAGCAAGGCTGTACCGATGGGCAGCCGGGACTTGGCTTGATTTATTTCCTCCGTACCTTTCATGTTATTTCTAATGTCTTTTACTCTCCAAAGCAGTAAGGGGAGAGAGGTGTTTGCTTAGCTCCCTCCATTTGCCCTATCACTTGTAGTATGAAGCTATAAAATTAAATGCAGGATATCGCTAGCCTACTGATAGACACTGGCAATCTCAGATCCCTCCACCTAAAAGGAAGGGGCAGTTCATTGACACAAGCAATTTCTGGACTGCACTGGCATTTGGATGGGAGGGGAAAAGGTGTAAACAGACCTAGGGAACTCCAGCTTGACATAAAAAACAATGTGATGGATAGTCCACAGTGACCATTGGCTCCAGTGGCTGGAGGACAAGAGCAAAAAAAAAAAAAAAGCAAGCAAGAAAAAAACCCAGGACAAGCAATCTGCAACCAGCCTAGGAAGATTACTGCCATAAAAGCAATGCTGGAAGGGGCTAGTTATCAAGTGGAAAACAAGAAAGTACAACTAGCTCCCCAGTCACCAGATTTAGGGGACTCTGGTTGGAAGGTTCATACTCTGGTGGGCCATTAGAGCAGAAACAGAAATGGATGCAGTAATCCAGAACATATTGAGTCTCTAGGTTACCATGAAATATAATGCAGGGAGAAATGAATTATTTTCCAAGGGAAGCTGTAGAAAGCATATATATAGACTTTTTTTTATTGGAACTGTGTTATCAACAGTCTCTCTTAATAGTCGAAACCAGCTTCTTATGTTTTTTATAGAGTTTTAAAGATCCCTCTGGACATGTCTGGAGGGGCTGGACGGGGGGAGCTGCAGGCAGAGGAGGGAGCTGGAGAAGAGGAAAAGGGGGGTAAGTGCTGCCAGAGTGAGCTGATTTTCTTGGATTGTCTCAGCATTTGGGTATGGTGCTCCATTATGTTAATTTTGCTTTATTCCTTGCACAGAAATAATGATACACATCGTCTCAGTTGCATGTGGGACCTAGCTGGCCTGGGTGTTTTCCTTTGCAAGAGGGTGAACCCACACTTCTCCAAAAAAAAAAGATGGAGGTAAAAAAATGTGACTTAATGCTGTTACTACCCACCCTAGAGTACCCCCCAGGGGATGGTAGAAAGGCAGCTGGAGGAGCCCAAGGAGAACTAAGCTCCTCCTGATTTTGAAGGTTCAGGGTCATTTTCTTGTTCTCCTGAGCCCACATTTAAAGAATGAAAGAATCTCATGAAATCCCTCTCATGACATTGATGGGACTTTAAATGTTTGGGGGTGAAAATATTAAGGCAGATCTTAGATGTTTTGATGGGGTTTCCCATGCACAAGGAACAGTTTTATACTTTAACACCTGTATGCGCTTCTAATATTAACATCTTGTGAAAAAGCTGATGATGATGACATGAAGTTGTCATAAAATGAATCCTGAGATTATAAAAATAATATGTAGCAAGGTCTCTTTTGCCTTGTCAAATGGCTTCTGAGGCTCTGTCCTCTGTGGGTGTGTCATGTTTGCAAAGCTTTTTGACAGCCATGGGTAAAACAAAGAGGAAAGGGAAGGGGAAGGAGAAGAGACAGAGAAGGGGCAGACCCCAAGCAAGCTGAATTACCTGTCTCACAGAAGCTGAGGTTTGAAGAGACCAGAGCCAGGGATTCAAATCATGTGAGCTCACAGCAGAGAGTTTTAGTCACAGCAGAGTCCTTCCAAGAAAAAAAATGCTGAGTTCCCATGATGGAGCGAGAACACAAATGCATGAAAATCACTTTGCTTTGCAATAGCCTGCCTGTGTCTGGAGCTGGGTTGTTGCCTCTAGAAGCAGTCTCTGAAATGTAAAGACTGCTGCATGCAGGAACCAATCCACTGGCCAACAGTGCAGGGATATTGTCTTCAAACCACAAGGTTGGACTACTTGGAGTAAAATAAAAAAAAAAGGAAAAATCAGTCTAAAACTCAGAAATTCATTGAAAAAAAAATATCTTCGTCAGAAAATGTGTTTGATATTCTCTGTCTGCCCACCTAATATCACCGCGCTGGCTTTTCCCTGTTACTCCACAAAGTCGTTCAGCAGAAGAACTCATAGGTGCAGTTTTTACTCTGTTTTGACATTAAAAAAAACCCTTATCTTAATAGATTTCTTAAAGTCCAGCTGATGCTATACTCAAAATATGTCAGAACTGTAAACAGTTTCACCTCAGCCCTCTGTAGAGAGGTGCTGATGGCAGGATGAACTAATACAGATAAAGTAGATTTTACACTAAATACGGAATAAAATCATTTCAGAGACCCAAGCAGTGATCTGACATATCATGCATTCTAAATTACCTTTTCCTAACAGCCAAACAGAGAGGTGTCTATCTCAGCTTGGAATTCACCCCTTCGGATGTCCCCCTGCCAACACATGTCCCCCTACACCAGCTCCCACCTCGAGAACCAGCCCGCAGCCCCCTGGATGGATCGGGGCCCTGGCAAAGCCCGTTAGGAACCTGTGGGACGTGAATGCCGTGGCGTGGTGGCTGATCGGGCGAGTGGGTGGCTGTGCTGTCTTCTTTGAGGGGAGGGGGCTCCTCCAGCCACCGGGTATCCCAAGGAACAGAGATCCCGCTGTGGTCTGTGCTGGAATTTCTTTCTTGCTGTGCCAGCTTCCAGGTCTTGTGGGAGCATTTGGGGTGGAGGTGGGGGCGGATTGGGCACAGATATATATGCCAAGCTTGTCTGTAGCTCTGACTCTGCTGTTCCGCCTGGGCTTCCTTCATTTAGAGTCCTTTGTTACAAAATGTAATGGATATCGCCCTAGGAGCCGTTTTCAATTGCTCGTGACGACGTAAGAAACAATTAGGCAAAGCATATTTTTGTTTATATCCTCACTGCCTCCTTTCCTGGGAGAGATTTAGAGATCCCTGGCTGGTCGGGTTATTAAAATGTTGCTCTTGGAGGCAGAATCTGAATGAATCTCGCAGGGTGTTTGGGGTTGTGGCTCCCCCTGGGCTGGGTAGGGGTAGAAGGAGGAAAGTAAGGGGAGAAACCAGAACTGAAAATAACAAAAGAAATGGAAATCCAAAGAATTTAATTTTTTATTTGCTTCAAAAAGTTTCCAAAACCACCCTAAGGGCAGTTTGTAGGTTGGTACTGTTCTACTGACAAAACATGCATTGGGCGCTTCAAACTGTGCCAGGTTTTGACCTGGAACTGAAATCTGTATTTCAGTGCTTGTGGTTGGTCAGCCAGAGTTGTTTGGCAGACTATCCAGGCAAGGGTGGAAAAAGCGATGGTGTGGGAGGAAGGGGTGGCAATGTTGGCCCCTGAGCTGCAGGCTGGTGATGTGTAGGGAAGCTCATGGCTAGGGTTGTCCCTCCCAAGCTGGGCTGAAGGCTGAATGCAGTGGGATGTGCCTGGACACGGGATCCTGAGCTGGTCCTCTGTGTGTTGTGGAAATGCAGAAAGGGATTGAGGGAGAGGAAGCATCCTTCTGCCTCTCTCGTTCCTCCAAGGGATGCTGATGGTGGATGTGGGCTGCCTTTGGTGCTCTGTCACTTGATCTGGGATGAAAAAGGGTGCTTTTAGCTCAGGTAACCAGCAGGAAAGATTATTAGCCAGGTTCTGAACCCAGTGGGAGCAAGGCCAAAGGAGAGCCCCAAAGAGAGAGGTGCTGTTGAGCAGGACGGAGAAAGGGGAGAAAGCCCCACCAGCTACTTGGGGAGAGAAGTAACAAAAGGTGACAAATGCCTGGGACAGCACTAACAGCAGTGGGATGCGAGTCAGTGTCTGAGTGCAAGAGCAGGCTCGATGCTGGGGTGTCTGAGCATGCCATCCCATAAACTTCCCCGTGCTGGGGCTTTCCAGAGAGAAGCCAAGAAGCAGAGATTGATGTCATATGGGCTTTGGGGACACCAAGCTTGAACCGATTGGGCTGATTGCTCTATCCTTCTCCTGACACAGGACTGTTCTCTCCTGGATGTTACTATACAGCCTGTCTCCTTCAAAATGTCCCAAATAATGGGACTGCTGCAGTCACCCTTTGGGAAGAGGGCTCTCCATCTATTAGGCACGTTGCTGTGTTTGCCTGGAAATGGACCCCGCTTATAAACACAAAAACAGCCAAGAGCAGCCAATACCAGCGGTGAAATACTCTTGCTGTCTGCAGGCAGACAGAGTGCAGCCCCATGTCCCCATTAGGGAGGGCAGGCCCCTTCGTCAGCTTAACGAGCCCTTCAATCTGCATGCAAACAAGGGTGGGTGGGGGGCAGCATTCATCACTGCAGAAAAGGACTTGGAGATGCTCACAACACATGGCTTGTCCTTGGGAAATTGTAGCCTGAGGATAACATAGTATTCGGACCTTCATCTGGCACAGGGAATAAACTGGAAGCTGCCTTCCTCAGTCATTTCAAATAAATCTCAGTTACTGATACAAAAGGCTCTCAGGGGGTCATTGATAAACCTCAGTGTGAAACCCAAACAGCACAGCTACCTCCTGGTGAGGAAGGAGCAGGTTTAGAATGGGTTAATTAGAAAGATAATGAGCTAACAAGGCTTCATTTCTGTTCAGTGGCTCAATGAGGAATTCATTAGAAAGGCTTAATCTAACTGAACAATCCCAGGGTTTAGAGAGATTGCCCATTGATTGCCAGCCCAAACTGTTTATTTACAGGTTTTTGCTGCCTGAAAGGTCTCATTCCTTTATTTCTAAGGCCATTTGGATGTGCCATAAGGAGATGTATGTCTTCAGCAAAAAGCAGTAGCAATAAAAATCTAGCAGTAAAGCCAGATGGGAAGGAAAAAGGGATCAATGTTTCCAGTAACACCAACCATCTAATTTCAGTGTGTTCCCTCAGCTAAGGATGGGACTAGGGGAGTTTATATGTAGGGTTTGGGTGCTACTAGAAAGAGAGGAGAAATGAAATGCTAGGAAAGAATAAAAATGAAGCACAAATGCCATGTAAATGGGAAAAGGGACTGGAACTGATCCCTCCAGGCTTTTCTCTGTTTCTTACTTCATAGCATAAAATGGGTGTCATTTTGAAAGTCTTTTCCAGGGGCTTTCAAACACCGTGGGGAACCTTCCCATCTTGGTGAGTGTGAGGTGACTCCACAGGATCAGGGAGAAGCCAGGAATGTGCCACTGGAGGAAATCTTGGAATTAAATCTCTGCAGACAAATCCCCTCTCCTCTTATCCCTCTAGCATCTCTGCTTTTCTCCTTCCTGAGTATTTAAGGCAGGAGGTGGGACTGCACTGGAACGGCAGAGGGATGAGCACCTTCCCCACCACAGGACATGAATCTCCAGCACATTGAGCACTGGTAAGATTCACTGCAGCCCTTGGTGGCTCCCTGTGGTCTGGTTTTCATGTTTTTACAAACTGAATCAATGTGGGGCTGTGTTGCACAGAAGTCCCAGGAGGATTCTCTTGTTGAGATCAGCCTCTGATAGCACCTCTCTCCTGAGAACTGACAGCTGGGTAAAATTTCAAGACAAAACCTCTGATAATGCACACTTTTTTTTTAGTGATCCAGCTCTGTTTCAGAGGGGTTTCCTTCGCTGTTATGCTGGGTTGCTGGGTTTGTTTTTCATAGGGAAACAAAGCTGTGTGGTCTATTCCTGGTCGTGTCCAGGAATCTTGTACCAGAATTTCTACCAAAATGCAATTGTGAGGCCAAGAGGTTGTTCGTGACCTCACCCACCCATCTAATGGTGCTTTTTAGTGACATGTGATGGGACTATTTAGTGGGAAAATTACTGTCCTGGACAAGAGGATGAGCTTTCTAAGGAGAAACAGCATCTGCTATTGTCAGAAAAATAGCCAGGACGATGAGGGTAGACACAAGCGAGGTTGAGGGCTGGAGGATTTCAAAGATCTCTTGGGCATCTTCCAGTGGTGTAAAAGTGAAAAAAACTAGAGTGCCTTTAAATAAATAGGACACTGATAGCTGATCTGCCTTGAGTCTTTGTAACCTCTCTGCAGTCGGTGAACACGACCTGTCGATCAGAACCATTATGTTTGCACCAGTGAACGAGGCTGGTGGTAATTTCTAGATGGAGTATGTTAGAGTCACATTATATTTGCTGAGGTCTTTAAAATCTTGCTAGATTAATAGCCTTTTAAAAAAAAAAAAATTATCTCAGTGCCACATTAACCACATGCCACAGTGTATTAACTGACAAAACCCAAATTGTTCTTTAATATTCCTAAAGCTGGTGTTAAGCACAATAAGAACAATTTTCACTTTCAATAAGAATCTGACCCTGGATTTGCCCTCTGCCCTGACCTGGGTCTTTCTCTACAACCATAAGGGACCATGTGGAGTCGTTCTGTGCTCCCTTGAAATGATGATAATTAAAAAGCATTTGCTTTCAGATTTTTCTTCCATCTGATTATCCCTTCCCCTTTGGTCTCTCTGCCCTCCTGGATGTGCAACTGGACTTTCCATATCTTTTTCTGCACCATCAATGAATTCCTCTGTTCTTCTGATGAATCATAGCACACAGCAGTCCAGCTTTTATTTACTGTTATTTTGGACTTCCTGGGGTTTATTTATGGGAGAAGCAACACAACCCACTATTCAGTGCATTAGTCTGCTGATGTGCTTGCTAGCTGTGTGCAAGTTAGTGTCTGTCTTTCACCTCAGTTTTTCCTTGCTATAAAGTCTGAATGTCAATACTTGTCTGGAAAGCACAAGATATGTCAAAAGTTGGAAAAAATTAAAAATAAGTAACAGGATTTTTTTTCCCCCATGCAGTGTGTTATTAAAAGGAAGAGCTCCATATGTCTCTGGTGCTGATACCTGGACAATTATGTGGTTAGCTTCAATGTCCACAATGTGCTTTCAAGTGATTTGCAAGGGATATGAAACCTTATGCTTCAGGGTTTAAACTGATCTCCAGGTGTTAGTATATTTCCATGCAGTCATGGACCATTTGCCATCAAGCAGTGTTATTGCACTTTCTGCTAAAGTCTCTGGTGCTGGTTCCTGGCTGGGATCAGAGATGCGAGCAGGAATATGGTAATTCCTGGCTACCTAAAATCGCAACCTAAAGGGGAATATTTGGAAGGAATAATCAACCACATATAATGGAGGAGACCTGCAGAAACCCAAGTACCATCAGTTACATATCATTGTTTAATGAACCCTCTTCTCTGGCTTGGGAAGCAGTCATCTTCGTCCCTGCCCACCCTCCTGTCTCTGCTTGCCCTGTTGAGCACTGAGTCACTGCTGTTATCTCAGTGTCCAAAACAATGAAGCTTAAAAATACTCTCCTTCTTTGCATTTTTATTTTGAGGACAGATTTCAGCTCAGATCAATAGACTGATCAGCATGGGGGGATGGAGTGGCAGAAACTTCTTAAACCAGTCCAAGGAGCACCTGGGCCTCCTAGATTTAGAGCAACTGAGGAAATCAGGGCATCTTCTTCTGGCCAGGAAATTTTTCTCTCCTGTTTGGAATTAAAGCAGTTGTTACGCATCTCAGGCACCCATCTCTCAGACACGCAGAGCAGGAGAAAAAGGACTTGTAGCACCTGATTTGTTTTCCAAACTGACTGACAAATTTTCACGCTTCAAAAATAAGTACAGAATGAAGAGATTTGCAAATAGGCCAAATAAAAAAGAGGAAAATAACTTAATTTCTTGATTTATTCAGAGCAGAGCAGACAAATAGCTCTGTTGTCAATTTGGAGAGCTTCTGTAAGGGAAAGAAAACACTCAGATTTCAGCTTTTCTGACAGTCTACTTCTTTAAAATCCTTTAAAATCCTGCACCTGGAGCTCCCCTAAGAGTACGACTATGTAATTCACTACCTGCACTGACTGTTGTCAATGTCTGCTTTATGGTTTTAGCTGCTGCAACATAAAAATCAGTGTGTGGGTAGATTTTATTTTCCTCAATCAGAGGACTTGGTAATGCTGCACTGGTGCAATACTGCAAAATATTTATTAGCTCAGAGAAGAGCATGGGAAGAATTGTTGAAAGCAGAATTGATGTTCCTAACTTGAAGTTTTCTTTGCTCTTGATTTTAGGTACCTGCTCTTGCAGAGAAATAGTTAGGAGAGGGTGGAAAGATAAAAGCGTATCGTCTCTGTGTTTCCCATGCATTGTTCCCTATGAAAGCATCTCCCTGCAACCTTTACCTTCTGTTCAGACAGCCCCAGCCTGCAAAGAGAGAATGGCAGATTTGTGCTTTCTAAGCTCCAGATGGGGCTCCTTTCTTCTTCCTCTGTAAGTTAATGGTGTCTTGCTGAGACCAACTGGGCATGTAAAGATTTGGGCAAAACTCACAGCAGTGGTCTCATAACCTCAAGGCTTCACAGTCTCATCCCAATGTGACGGCTGGTCCCCAGCGGAGCTTGCCTGTGGCTCTGATGTGGTGCCAAAGGAGATGGGGAAGGTTATGTTGATTACATCTGTTTTCCAATGGTTAAATAAATTAAAAGCCCATTGCAGACCACCAGCAGGCCAGGGTCCTGCAGACCCTGCTTTCTGCACAATGTCCCATTTGCACTCTAGTGTCGCTCTCTGTGTGTCAATATTGCCAGGGTGACTCTGGTTTGGTCAGGATGAATCTTCACAAATAAAAATAGGTGAGATACAAGGTTCCTCCTTCCAGCAACACCAACTATCTCAGCAAGATCCTCTCATCAGACTGGGGTCACACCAGTGAAGTCAGTGGGCTGTGCTGATTTGCACCAGAGGGCAGCTGGATCAGCTCCTTCCTTACCCATATCTTATGCTAAAGGCAAAGGTGGGAAAGAAACATTTCTGGGATCCTCTCTAAAACCTTGGTAAGCCCTGGAAGAGCCTGTAGGAGGGTTCTGTACTTCATGGTCACTGTTAGCACAGCATGGGAAGGGTCTGCCCCCGATAGTGGTCCCTGTTTGTTGGGCAGTGTGTAAAGTCATTCTAAGGCACAGTCATTGTCCTGAAGAAAACGTAGTCTTAATAAGTGGGAGGAGAAATGAGACAGTGAGAAAAGTGCCCGCAGTGACAGGAGGCTGGGGAAGAGCTGGGAAGAGGACAGGGTTTGCAACTGGGGGTCTGATCCAACACTGTAACTCCAGCCCAGAAGGATCGTGTGGGAAGGAGGCCTGGAGGGTAAGCAAGACTAAGTGGCCAGCTAGGGCTTCTCTGTCTCTAATTTCTTTAATTCTCTGAGCTAAACCATCAGATCCCTATTTGAGGATTTTTTTATAATTCATTTTTAAGAAGCCAGATTACCAGCCATATGGACAAAGGATACCAGAGAAAGATTATTAAAACAGATTATTTTTTGTCATTGGAGCAGAAGTTGTGATCAGTGGGTAAGGCTTGAGCTTTTCCTCACTCCTATCACATGGTGAGATGGTTGTCAGTGCTTCTTCATTTCTCCTATGAGGGTTCACAAGGTCTTGTGCCTTTCAGTAGTTACCCTGGGTGCCTCTAGAGACACTACCGGCTCTCTTAGTGCTTATGAGTGTGCTGGTGTCACCTTGTTGATTAAGGCAGTAGGTTAGCATTGGAAAAAATTCATCCCAACTGTGTCAAGAAAGTGCTTGCCTGGTATTTCAGGGAAGGAATATACCAGTGAAGGAAATGTCTGCAGAAAGGACAGTTCAGACAAATGGCAGAAATTGAGATTAAGGTGCTTTTTGGGGATTCTGGTCATCTTGTCTTCTATCCACTGACGTACAGCTGTTGGTAAAGAAGTCAGGGGCACAGCGAATAGCCTGTCTTGTCTGTTCATGTGTGTGCAGTCTCTATAAGGAAAGGGTTCAGACCCTTTTTTCTGTTGAGTTGCTTCAGTTGGACAAGTTTCCCTCCTGTTCATGCTGCCAACTCGTTTCCTTTGCAGTGGGAAGGATATAGGCCTGTGAACTCATCAGCGCAACATCATGCCAGAGAAACATTTCTCTGGACTACATGAGGGCTGGTATTCATACATGAATTAAGAACCACACAGTCATCCTGCCAGAACATCTGCAGATCAATTTTTGTAAGAAGGTTTTGATCTAGCTGAACTTGCTGGACTCATCTTGTAACCATCAGTGCCTGCCCTGGGCTTCCTGGTGCTCACACCAAATACCCACAGAACTTGGGAAATGAGTGAAACAGAAGATGCTTTCAGGGTAGAGAACTGGTGGCCACCAGGCAACAGACAAGGGTTTCCAGACTCTTATTCACCCAACCTGACTTCAGAGCTGCCGGTGCTTTCTGGAGCAGAGAGGTGTAATCTGTTCTAGAGACTGGAAAATCTCAGTGTGGCTGTTAACAAGTGCTACCTGTTGCCAATGCTGGTGAAAGGGATGTACCCAAGACTTAAGATTTACCCACGCGTAACTATGTCTATGTCTGGAAATCACATGTGTGAGTTCTGTTTGCTCTGATGAATGCTTGTGCTGGAGGAAACTCTAAGACAATTATCCCAAAAGGGAATCTCATCTCTGCCTGCTCACGCTTTTGGAGAGACAATCTCTATTCTCTCACATCATCCATCACTATATTTGTGATGCCATGAGCGTATCTAGCTCAGTAGCAACAGAAGAACAGAGCACAGCACTGAGCCAACAGAAGAGCTACTGGGGTAGAGAAGCCCCTGGGAAGGCTCAGCCACAAGTCACACAGCGAGACTTGCAGAGGTACCAGCCATAGGTGCTATTTTTGGTATAAGTGTTCTTGTTTCAAGTTTTTTCAGGTGTGAAGTTTCCCTGTTCGACAGTCCATCAATCACGTAGGGGGATACCATTAATAAACCTGTCCATGCTTCTCCCTTGAGCTTGAAGAAAGAAAAACTCCAACTGTTAAAAATTATTATAGAAAATTAACTCCATGGCTTTAAACAATGTCTCATTGCAGGCTATTTTTACATTGTAAGGAAGGGGGGGAAAATCACCTGAAGAACTACAAAGATATGAATTTAAATTTCTCTGTAGAACACAGACATCAGACAAAAGTTTAGTCCTGGAAGTAGAGGCAAGTTCAGTGACTTCTCATACTCTCCTGTTGAATGTGACTCCTTGCTAGCTCCATTTGTTGGCTGGACACTGCAGGATGGCATAATGGGAGTCATCAGCATTAAATCTAAAGAGCTGGCAATGCCTGCTGCAATTTTCTAGGGTGACCCCATAAAAATGTTTTTTTCCTCCTTCCTGAATCTCTCACAGCATTTGTTGGCCAAGCTTGGATGTGTCTTTTAGAAAGTCCCCACTCTTGATTTCCTGACTGTCAGTGATAAAGAAGATATAAGTGATAGAGAACTGCTTCCAGCTCTTAGTAACCTATTTCAATGGCTAATTACCCTGACTACTAGTGATTTGTGTGCTCTTACTGGTTTGAACCTTGCTGACTTCAGCTGTCAGTCCTGGATGTTGTTATGTCTTTATCTTCTGTATTAAAAAGTGCTTTATACCAGGTGAAGGGACCACATATTATGACCCTGTCTATGGTACCTGGGAAGCAGGAAGAGCATATCCATGGATGAAGGCCCTGTTGTCCCAGAGGTTGCCTTGTAGAACAGCAGGATCATGCAGGAAATTTGCTTGGATTTTTTGTATGTTCATGCTTGCTCAAGACCCACCCTGTCTTAGCTGGTGTGATCAATTTGCTCACATCAGGGAGGCAAGATTAGACACTAAGGAGGTGTCATATAAGTGGTGCAGTTCCCTTCTGCACAAGTCCTCAGAGGCCACAGCTCAACAAACTCCTACTTTGCCCCATAACCTTGTGGTCACCTCCGCACAGACACTTAGCAGAGGTCTCCTCTTCAACCCCTGTGCTTCCTAGGAGCTCAGTGCAACCTTCCCATGTACCTCCTCCTACCAAATCTCCCTTTGCAGTGTCTTCCTTCCCTCTCTCTGTCGGAAGCTTTCTCCGAGTTGATGAATCCATGCACAGGAGTAGGTTATATTCATTTGTCTTGTTCTCCAGTTCATTTATCACAATGAGTGCTCTGTTGTGGAGAATCCTGATAGAAAGTCTGCTTGTTCTCCTGGTTGGCTGAAATGCAGCATTTCAATCAGCTGATTGCTTATTACTGTGACCTTGCTGGAAAATCTAGGCAGCACCCAGAAGGGTGGGGAGAGAGGTCTTCCTTTGTCACTTTTCTTGTGTGGAAGAATGACAATAGCATTTTAATTTCTCTCCTACTGCCTGCTCTGAAAAGTTTTGCTTTGGCTTCTACTTTCCCATTGCTTTTTTCCAATTACTACATGTGGGATACAAACTTTTCATTTTACCACTCACCCTCAATCAATTTGTTAGCTGGGAGGAGGGGGGGACCTTGCAGCTGTAGGCTGATGGAGGAGTGCATGCATATAATAGACACCATGGGATAAGCAGAGGGTCCTCAAACACTTCTTGGTGTTCAGGGGAATGGATTAGGTAAGAATTTCATAGGTATGCCTGACCAGTGAAGCACTGCGAAGAGTATTTAGAGGTGTGGCACAATACCCTTCCCATCTGTCCCTGTCCCCAGCCCCCACAGGATTGTTCAGAGAATCTCCAGGTTTTTTCGGTAAGGAATCTGGTGGCCATGTCAGGCCTGGCAGTGAGATGGGGGCAATTAGTGCCATTCTGGTGTGGTGCTGGGGCACCTCTGGGGTCTCCAGCCCAGCCTCCCATCCAGAGCAGGGCTGTTGTCAGCATCAGGTCAGGCTGGCTGTGGCTATGCCTAGCTAGGGCTTGAACAGCTCCAAGGATGGAGATCCCCCACCTCTGGTGTCCTGTCCCAGTGCTGTATCACCTGCATGGTATTTAATTGTTTCCTGCTGTCCAACATGAACCTCTCAAGCCACAATTTCTGGATATTTCTCCATGTTACATTTTTTGGCACTGCTGAGAAAAGTTTTGTCTCTGTTGTCTTTCTAACCACCTCCAATTAGTTGTAAGAAGCATTAGATTCCCCCCTCAGTCCTCTTTGACAGACTAAACAAGCTTAGCTCTCCTCATCTCTCCTTGTAGGACATGCCCCAGACCCCTTTTCCCTCTTGACCCACAGATCTTAGACTGTATGTTTCCAGCAGTGGCCTCACCAACACTGAGCAGAGGGGATGATAACTTCCTTTGATCCCCTTGCTGCAGCCCTCCTAATTCAACAGTATGTAGACTAAAAGATGTGAAAAATCCATCTATAAGCACTGTGTCACTGGCTAAAACAAGGGAGAAACATGGGAACCAGTAACCACTTAAAGTTCTTTCTACCCTAATTTCTGCCAGTACGTGACCCACACTGAAACCATCACAACAGAGACGCTCCTGGGCATGGTGTAAATGGGTGTGATTTACCCTGATTTTCTTTAGTGCAAGTGATGCCTGCTGGTGGTTTGGTTTGTGTATGTGACACATTTCCCCTGTCACATCCACACCAAGAACCATGTAAGTCTCTACAAAGTACATGCTACTTGTGGGTTCAGGCTTGCAGACATGTGCATGGATATAACCTTAAGTACAGCAATACAGATTATCTCATACTTTAAGAAAAGAGCTATTTGTTAACGCATCTCATCATGCTATAAATGTGGATGCTACTCTTTAATACTTTCCTATGCATCCATCTTTTCAGCAGCAAAAGACTTAGCGGAGGAACGTGATGCAGCCTGAGCTCTTCCCCATCACCAGTCAGAACAAATGGATTCCAGTAGCAAAGCACACCATGGCTTTATCATTCTTTTGACAGGTAATTTTCTCCCTGGTGAATATATCCGAGGCTTTCGCAAACCACTTCTCAGTGGCTGGAATGAAGTTGTTTCACTCCTGGCAGCAAGGAACAAGCCCGGCAGTGACATTGGCTTGTCACTCGGTGTCTCCCTGAGCCCCACGCTCCTGCAAGCCTGGTGAGATTCTTTATTATCCCCCGATTATGTCATGTTCTTACTTGCTTGTTATGACCATCAGGCATGTTATTTATTACAGTGTTTTTCCACCAACCTGTTGTGGTCCCTTCTCTGAGGCATTTCGTAAACCACTAGAAGATAATATTCTCTCCCAAGAGTTCACAGTAGAAAGGCTTACTCAGCTGCAAACTCAGTTAAGTGTTTCCCCTCACTTGCTAGTGAAACCAAAATTCAGATGCAAGAAGGGCTGTGGTGTGCTGCTGAATGCAAAAAAAAAGCAGATACAGCCTCCACTGCAGGGAGAATTGACACCACAGATTGAAACAAGCTGGTAGGGGCATATGGCAAGGAGGAAATTCCAAGCCAAGGAAATAGGGTAATGGGTACAGAATGAAACTTGATAAAGAAGTGGAGGCTCCAGCAGAAAATCTTGGGCTATATGGTCAAAATGAGGATGAGAACCTTTCCAGCTCTTACATGAATATGAATGCAAACAGGCTACCATCACTGCAGTCCTCTGGGAGGTTTAAAATCCTCCCAAAAGACTTTAAAATCCCAACATCTCATGTCAGGGTAGAGGAGTGGTCTTTCAGGGGCACCTGCAGAGTCATTTGGCTTCTGTGTTGGTGCATTACTAAAGCAAGGGCTTGAGCGTCATCTCTGGGCTTGGCTGCTCAGGAAGAACCCAAACAACAAGCAAGGCAGTTAAACACAGTAATATTTCCAATTGAAAGTGTGCTTTGCTTTTGAAAAACCTTTGGTTTTCTCTAACTCTCCCCCTCCCCCCCCCCCCCCCCTCTTTTTTCTTCCCCTGCTCTTAGTTTTCAGCTTGTCACATGTCAAAAGTGTAAGGGACAGGAATGCACAGAAGTATAGGGTGGGATGGGAAGAGCACAACAGTCCTGATATAAACAGACTTCAGCTGGTGCAGAACCCACTCCTGAATGGTTATAGAAAAGACCAATGTTGTTTGTTGGATATTGTTTGTTTAAACTTTTTCCACTGGGATTTCAGGAAATCCCCTTTGGATTCAGGGTCTGTCATACTAGAAAATCATATTTCCAATGAAGCTGAAATGCTGAGGCTGTGCAGAGCAGGGGATGTGCTAGTGGAGCCTGATCCTGCCACTTCCAACACAGGGCCCCAGGAAACCCGTCCGTTTGGTTGTCATCTCGCTTGCCTCTCTGCATCTCTTTTCAATCGGTCCAGCTGGGTCTGACAGTGTTTGAAAGCTTTCTTCCCTCCAGGCCTTCGTGGGTCAGTGCCCGAGTCTCAGACCTGCTAGTAATGATCCTTATAAAGAAATAATGAGCTGGAAAGAGAGGAAGATAGGGAGGAGAAATTCCTCCAGACATTTGGTTGTTTATTATTTTATTATTTTTTTTTTTTTTTTTTTTTTTTGGCAATAGCTGTGATCCAGACTTACAAATGCTGCTTTTCAGAGAGAGATGCTTTGCCAATTTATAGCCTGCCCCACTGATTCCTTCACTGCAGTTTGGAACATTTAATATTTGTATTAAAATACAGGAGTCCAAAACAATTCAAGGGTCTGAATTTCACCACCTTAGAAAAGCCACCTAACTGGGTTGTTCCTGGGATGCAGATAACAACCAGTTATTCCCTGAACAAGTCAAAGAATAGCAAACATATTTTTGGCACTGAGCTTCAGGTCCTGGGAAGACAGAGGAAATGGTACTGGGAAGACCTTGTCAAGTCATTGCTTTTCAGGGTAAGCAGGTACTTTTTATGTAAGGTGAGGTACTTTTCATGCAGATAGCATGAGGTGCTGGAAGCATCCCATGGTTGTCTATAGGTCCCTCCTCCTTTGCAACAGCATTATATGGGTGCTGGTGGTCACTATTCAAGGGGGGAGGGGAAAAATTTCTTCCAGCTGGGAATATTTGTTTCGAGATGTGATTCTGAACCAGGACCAAGATAAAAATAAAACCTAAAATCAACCTTAACAGAGAAAGTGAAGTAGTTACCTTAGTTCAGGTGAAATGAAAAATTCTGCTTTAATTCTCACCATTTGAATTTCAATTGCTGGGAGGTGAGTGTTTCCCTCAATTTGCTCGAATGCTAACATTAGAAGTTGTAAAGTGAGAACTAGAGAATTGAGAATGCTTTGAATCAGGAGGGGTGGAGAAGCACACAACATAAGTCAGATTTTCTTTCTCTTCCTTCTTTTGACTTGAAAAAGATGTCATTTCAGCTGAACCATTCCCCCAATTAGACAAATGATGAATTAATTAGGGAGAAGGGTTCTGGGACTGTCTGGCAGAAAGCCTTCCCCATGGATTACTTCCCATCTTGTGGAGTATCTGGACTGTGACTTGTCCCATTCTTGCAGCATACAACTTCATGGCATGTTTTTAACTTCCCCGTCAGTTACTGGTGAAAATCTGGGTGTTGTAAGGACAAGAACAAACAAGTGGGGCCAAGACTTCCTATTTCTGTACTTTACAGATTCCCAAGGATGCAGAGGAGAGCTCAGAGTTACAGTAATCAGGCATTAGAAAGGTTCCTTGTAGACCGTAACTCAGATAAGACCATGATCCACAGCTTTATGCAGAGAGGTTATTTTACTTGGGGGTGCACCCAAAATTTCTGGGATGGGTTTGTCAGCCCTGTCATAGGTTTCATGTGTAGACTTGTTTTCTACTAAGTCCCTTATTGGGACCTCTGATCATTTTTGCTCCACAGCCCAGCAGAGCTCTCTTCCGCAATGCAGAGATAAGATCCCCCCTCTCCTCCCTGCTTAGAGACCCAGGAATTGCATCAGCCTCTTTTGGCTCTGGATTGGAAGAGTGGCAAACCTGCACCTGCATCCCTGTTGGACCACTTGTCCAACCCAAGTTCTTGCTTTATATTCATTTAGCCAAACAGCTAACCTGTTTTAGTACATTGTACGGCTGTAGAGGGATCCGAAACGCCAGCCTCTTGCTTTTCCACACATAAAGACTGTGCCTGTCTCCTTTTCCAAGGCAGACTGTGAAGTGAGGAAGGTTGGGCTGTGTTTCTGTAACATGAGGACCAACACAGGGGTGGCTACCAGGGTTTGCACCATGGAGCTTGCACCTTAGCGATGGAGGGAATGCTGAATGGGGGATTGATGTCCAAGGGACCAGCTGAGCGAGAGGTGATGTATCCCTCTTGGCAGCTCCCAGCTAAGCTGGGCAAGCTGTGCTGCTGGCCCGGTGGTCCAGAGGAGCCCAGGGAGGGGGGGCTGCGGCAGCGCTCCCCTGCTCCCTGCACCCCTCTCCAGGTCTCCCTGAGCCCCCGCTCTCCAGGACACAGCCCCCGCCCTGTGAGCCCAGCCAGCTCTGCTCAATTTGAGCAGATCTATTTAAAATGCAGCCAGGAGATGGGCTCCAGCTTGTTACAATGCCGTTGCTGGAAATAGAGTCATCACCGGAGACTATTCCTTTTTACAACTTTAGGTATATAGATTTCCCCTCGATTCAATTTATTTTTATATAGTGTCTTTAATACACTGTCTTTCCAAATGCTTTAGCAGATAGAATTGAAATAATGAGATAACGCTTTGCAGAAGTGTGTGCAGCCACTCTCAGATGGGCAGCGGGGTAAAGCAATAGATGGAGATGGAGCAGAGAGTACAGGCTGGAAGCAGCGTAACTTGGAAGCAGCAGTAATATAAGCAAACATTCACGCAGACTATTACAGTGAGCACAAGGACTGATGGATATGAGGAAAAGCTTGTAGTCAGGTGCACTTGAAAAGGAGGAATTAAGGAGCAATTTGAAATGAGGGAAGATGACTCTAAAGGGGAATGTATTCAAGGGAGGGATGTTTTCAGACAAATGGATTAAGGGCAATGAAAGCAAACCTTGAGTCTCTCTGTTCATCTGGAATGGAAGTCTTGTTTGCTCCTCCATCACTGCAATATGAAACAGAGCCGGGAACAGTGTAGGTACCGTGCCGCCACTGTCGAGAAGTGCTTAAATGGCTGTGTTGCCCTATTGACTTCCCTGGAAATGGCCAAGTGTGCAAAGATGCAAATGCACCCAGCTGGGAATTTCTCTCTGAGCCTGTTTTTGCCAGATAATGTTGTTATGAGAAGCACAAAATGCTTTAGAGAAGAACCAGTCAGAAGGGGAAACTGTTTTAGTCTCATTAACACACCAGTGACAGAACAGAATGTTTTCATGGTTTTGTTAAAAATAAAAATCAGACCAAAATTATTTGGTGAAAAATGTAAACAGAATTGGAAAGTAAACTTAATTTCACCCACCTCAACTCACTTTTACTTGGTAGGGAAGAGCAGCATGATAAATTTCAGCACTTTTTGTTTTCATTACAGTTTAGACTGGCAGGAAAAATGAAATCATGGGTTTTCTGTAAACAGGGATAATCGTGTCACCACTCAGCCACAGTGAGTGACGGGAGAAAAGTTGAAAAGCTTTCTTGGACTGGGATTTCTGGGTCTAACCAGTGACGACTGAACCCAAGGGTAGTTTCATTGGGACTTCTTAAGGGACAAATCTTGAGTGACAGGGAAAGCCGCAGGCAGACATGGGCTGCTATTTGGAGATCAGGCGAGAGGATGGAGCAAGCTCATGATACCTTGCAGTACCACATGGTTTTGAATCACACCTGGAAATGAGCAGGGAGCTGGGGGTGTGATGAGCACAACACGGTTTGTTCAGAGACAGTGTGCCCCTTTCAGCTGTACTGATGCACACGAGTGCATAAGTTTCGGGAATTAAATTACCAATGGGGTAACCCATGGTGACTCGCTGAATTACTTGGGGAGCCCCTACTTTTCAATGTGCTTGCAATAGCTCTCTTCCCATTTCCCCCTCCATTTCACAGGGTCAAGCTGTCTTTCCTTGGTACCTGGAGGCTTCCACCAACATCAGGGTGATCTCTGCATGGAAGCTGCTCAACTGGCCCTGCCTCTGCTCCGTCTGGAGGAGGCTGCAGATTCCCAAATCCTGAACTGTTCAGAGGGTTGGAGAGGGGATTTGGCCAGCCAGAGAGGGTAATTAGTCAGGGAGAGGACAGATGATCCAGGGCCCTGCCTGGCTAAGCTCTGCTGCTCCAGCATCACCATGGGAGTGATGGGTGCTGGAAGTCCACCAGGTCAGCATGGCAAGGAGCAAACCATTACAGCCCAGCAGGGGTTATGACTGGGACAGGCCAGTTGAAAAATGTCAAGGGAAAAGTTGTGGGCAGAAGACAAAGATTGCTCTTCTCCCCAGGTCTTGTGGGAGCAGGGCTCAGGAGGGTTCCTGGTTTGCTGGCTGCTTCTTTTCAAGACCTGACACTAAAAGCTCAGTGAACACCTCATATTTGCTCTAAATACGCCAATGTTTTAGGTAATGTGAAAGTGAAGTGAAGTGGAAATCTCCCGCACAAGAAGTCCCAGTCTGGATCCCCATTTCTAAGTGATCTTAAAACCTTGGAATAGCTTTATCCTTGTAGAGGATGGGTGGTGGCTCTGAAAACAGAGCTGAGCCAAGCTCGGAGGATACTGATTTGGACTAGGGTACGGATTTGGACTTAAAAGAAAAGGTACATAAATGTGAATTTTGATAATGTTTCATTTAATGAGTTTTGAAAAGATTTGGAGCTGAATTAAAAGTAACAAAAAGCCAGGGAGATGAATGAACCTTATATTAAATTCAATTGGCTTTTGTGCAATTTGTTGCATAGAGAAGCCTCGTTAATACATTTTGCAGGTGGTTAGGTCATTTGTCATCAGAATCGCACTTTATGGAAAGTAACTTTCTTTCAGTTATTTTGTTCTGAAATGAGTTTCCCTGGGTCCTGTCTACTGGCAGGAGCTGAACTGGCTTCAGCAGAGCCACATGGTTTCATGGCAGAGAAGGATCTGGTCTGTTATTTTCTGTATATTTATAAGTTATCCTTATATAACATGATCTGTGGTTAATATCTCAAGTATATGTAGCCATAGCCCTCATCCATTAGAAAGAATCTTGTCCTATATTATAGTTAATAATGTTTATTATTTCCTTTTGTTTTTCTTAAGAGCCAAGGCAGCTTCCCTCTCCAGAGGGAAGAAAGGCTGAAAAAAAAAAAAAAAACAAAAAAAAAAAACCAAACCAGAAAAAGCCTGTTTTGTTTGCATTTTCCTAATTTGCTTTCCTCTGGCTCAGACATGTGTTGCCTATAGGCTATTAAAACTCTTTCTCTAGGGTTATTCTCCCCCCTCCCTCCCCCATCTGATATTCACAACTTCATTCTGCCTGGATCAATGACTGCAAATTTGCTTTATGACAACTTGAACAAACCCATGATGGATCAGAAAGGACCTCAAAGTAGGCTGAAGCCTACTCAAGTCAAGAGCACCAGACACGTTTGTTAAAGACCTCATTGGCCTCTGATCCTTGGGTTGCTGCAGTATTGATTTTTAGGGTCCAAGCTCAATTGTGCTGGAAGTCGAGTCCTATGGAGTCGCATGCTCGTGGGGGAGACAGGAGCTTTATAATGGGAACGGATCGATGGGGAATGATTTAGCACAGAGGGACCTGGAGGCTTGGCAGGCAAGTTAAGCAGTAATCGAGTTTTGGGCTCAGAGCCGTTTCAGGCTGGCGTGCTGCCTGTCTCTCTCCATTTCCAGAGCTCGAGGGCCGTGATGCCGGGTCTGTGCGTGGCAGGTTGGCTCAGACTCCCGGTGCAGTGGGCAGCAGCCGTGCCGTGTGTGCACGGGGAGTCACGGCACTGATAGCGTTAATCTTGAGCGAGTGGGTGTCAGCCCGCTTCCTCAGCCCTCCCTAGGTTTAAAATAAAGTGAGCTGGATTCTCACATGCTGTGAACCGAGACCTAGTGGTGTTAGCTTGCTGCAACTCTGGGCTAACCCCATAAGTGACTTTAAGGGGGCAGAGGCTAAACATGGAGAGCAGAGCATCTGCAGAAGTAGCACATTTTGCATAGGCTTGTAAATGTGGTTTTTTTTCTTTTTAAACTGTGACTTTCTTGCAAACAGAAGGTTTCTCTGTTCTCTGACCCCTGCTCCATCAGTGTGGCTGGGGAATGAGAGGCATTTGGGCATGGACTGGCTTTCTGCTGTGTGTCAGTGTGCAGGATCCTGGGGCCCCAGTCTATACCTGGATTGCCCCTAGCTGATATAACGCAAAAATGTCAGCAATTCCACTAAAAAGAAAAGGGAGCAGGTTGCAGATGAAGTCCTCAGACTTTGGGTCCAACTTACAGTTCTTTCTCCACTGCTGTGTGCCTCAGTTTACCTCTATGACGTGCAAGTAAACACATACTTTGAGATGGAGGCGCTACCTCTCTGCTGTTTCCATGTATGACATCCACTGATTGTTTTCTAAAGCCAATTGGGATTTTATATCTAAGGTGACTGTGAGCAAAGGTTACCTCAAGGCACCTTTCTTTTATATCTGAGCCTTCATGTCATCAGTGTTGTGGGTCTGCATGATCTGTGGTGGCATATCTGACCTCATTTGAGTCCTAATAATTTCAAGGAGTAGGGAGTTGTCTGAGATAGAGCTTGAGGGGTAGAATCCAGCCACCATCCCATCAAAGTTCTTTCTTCTGCCTTATTGGAAGAATATCCCTTTTGCTACTGCAGGTTTTGAAGCTGGCTCTGTGATCATTTCCCCCAGTGTAGTGACCTGGGTGGTGGGCAGGGATGTCATGGTGTCCCAGCTCCACCTGGGAGCCAGGATCTGTCCACACAGTGGTCCCAGCACAGCATAAAACCCACAGGTGGAGGGGGAGATGAAATGTGCAGTAAGAGCAGAAAAAAAGGCTTTTCCTGCTCAGCTCAAACACAGGTAATTTCCTTCTCCTGTGAGGAAACTGGGCCCGGATCTAATTAATAAAGCTATATTCCCTAACAGCAGTCCCTCTGCAGCCCATGCTCCTGCCTGGAAGAAATGAGATGGAGGAGGACTGGGAGGAGAGATGGGTACTTTTCCGAAGGGATGGCAGGTGCACAGCCCCTTTCCTGCAGCAGAGTGGGGGTGTCAGATAAGCTGGACAGAAGCAGATGGGTGCTGATATTCTGGGCTTTCTCCCCTTTCCCTCCCCCTCCACTGCCATCCCTGCCATCCATGCATTAGTATAAAGGCCTGTTCAAAAATCCAGCAAAAGATGCCTGCCTTTGCATTGCCTTGTTCTTTGAGGCCAGCACAGCCTTGCTCTAGGAAGTCCACGTACAACAGTGAAGGGTGCACCAGCTGGCACCGAAGGGTTTCTGAATAGTTGTTACTCCTTCTCTGGCCACCTTTTCCCACACGCAGTGCTTTGGGCTTCTGAAGGAGAAGGAGCACTGCAGAGGTACAGGCTGGGACCTCCTGGTGCCTTGGGCATCTTTCTTTGTGTGCAGGCACCATGTTGTGCCATCTGTTGTCAACACTGTGGAAGGGTCCAGAGAGGCTGCGGGATTTCAATCCTTGGAGATACTCAGAGCTCAGCTGGACAAGGTTCTGGGGAACTTGATATAACATTGAAGTTGGATCTAACCTCAAAGCGGTCGCTGTTTGGAGCAGGAGGCTGTAGTAGATGCTGGACAGTCCCTGTCCACCTAAATTATTCTGTTATCCCTCCCATCATCCCATCAGACTCTACCTAAAGCTTAGTTTGGTTGTTTCAGGTGGAAGAAATGATTCAAACTTCTTCTGTTGGTGAAAAGGTTCTTCTTTCCCAGCCTGGGGATATTCATGGTTACTTCCTAGCTACTCAGTCTCTCTGTCCTGACCTTGCCTATCCCTCATGTATATGGGTGGATGGCTCTAGCAGAAACAGGGTAAATCTCCCTAAACTGTCAGGAAAGACTGACAGCAGAATTTGGCTCAAAGCCCAAGTAACTATAAATGAAGTCAAGACAACTTGCCTAGATTTGTTTAGACTCCATGTTCAGTTTTCAGACGGCTAATTCTAAGAGAGACTGAGCCCTCTGTGCACACATTTCCCACAGCTTATGCTGCAAATAAACATATTTCCTTTGTGCATCATTTCTGACGGTATTGATTTGAGGGCCTCTGCAAAGAAAGCTCTGCCTTTTGCTCTCTGGATAGACAACTTGTTCCATCCCACTGGTGCCGAGTGAGTGCCAGTAATAGATGCAGGCTGAGAGCAGGTCTAGGGATCCGGATAAGTGCCATTAGTAAATCTTTGCTTGGCAATTCACAATATTGTTGAGAAAAAAAAATAGCAGTGTCTTAGCACTGTGACAGCTAGGTGCAGATTGTGCTCTGAAATCTTTGCAGAGAGGTGGGAAGAGGCGGCCAGGTTTCGTATGTATGGGCAGATTATAAAGTGTGGTGATTAGCAAGGAGTAATTACAGTTCCTTCACTGTATATTAAGTGTGTGAAACAATATGTAGGCACTCAGTGTGCAGCAGGCATTATGGCTGGGTGACATAGTTGACGTTTTTAATATCCATTATTCAAAAATTGATTCCATGCCTGACTATCAAGCAGCATCCAGCTATAATATGGGAGTAGTACCAACACAACAGCACTGTCATCCGCCAAGAGCTTTACAAACATTAGCTAATTCTGCCTACCCTCTCCATTGGCGACAGGTAAGGGCTGTTATATCCAACTGCCAATCCCTGGGGAGAGCTGGGATTAGATGAAGTTGCTCTGGGGAAGCTGCTGTAGATGGTGAGACCACAGCAGCCACAGGCATCCATTGCGTGAACAGCACAGAGAGTGGCCATAACTTGGAATGGTGCCCAAATTCCCCCAAACCCAAAGAAAAACACATCCAGTACTCAGAGATGCTGAAAAAAGAGGACCATATAAAAATCCTATGTTTTGTGCTCACTTCTATTTTTTTGCAAGAGTTTTTAGGTAAGCTTTCAACTTTTATCTTTTGCAAGCACCTCTAGGAAAGGTTTCATATGGGAATTTCTTTCTATCTTAGTTTGATTTTTCACTTTGTCCCTCAGGAAAGTAAGAAGTAAGGTCAAAAAAGGTAGGGAAAACAATAAGCATGTGAGGGGGAAAAAGCCTAAACATGAGAATAATGATTTTTCTCGTTTAAGTGAAAAAATGCACTTTGTCAAAAAAGATTCTTTGGTTTGTTTGTTTAAAAGTATCTGATTTAAGAAAAAAGATTTTTTCTCCTACTGAAAATATGCATGACTCCAGAGATGAACTGACGTGTGGGCCCTAAGTGAGAGCCTGGCTGACTTTTGGTAGCTCCACATCTCCTTTCTGGCTGTTGAGAAACCAGATTTCATCTTTCACTTCCACCCCCGCTTAACTCCAGGAATTTCCATTCCCAAACCTCCATCTCTTTAGGCAAATCCTCTCTGAAGATTACCTACATTACCTACTTCTCCCTGGAGACAGGTTCCTCTCCTTTGCTATCAATTAACAACAGCTCTCACTAACCCCTCAGCTTAATTGCACCATCTTTAAAAGCAGCCCTGACGTTGATATGCTTTTTTTCCTATTTTAATTTCTTCCTCTGAATTATTCTGTTGCTTCTAACTGCAAACCCCAGCACTGAGGTCCAGGGGGGGTTGATGGGCTCCTGCCCCCCTCTCTTGGCTTCAGGAGTTTCCTCCCCACACCCATGTGAGCATCACACCCTGGGGGCATGAGGTCTTCTGGGCTTGTATCTTAAAGCCAAGAGTTGCCATGAAACCAAAGAAGGCCACTGTGTGGAATAGCTGTTTTCCAGGTCATGTATTCCTTTGTGCTGGGAATATATTTGTAGGTTGTGTTAAAAAATATATGCGTGTATAAAGGGTAAACTCCAAATTATTCCAGCAATCAGCACTGAGGCTATAAATGTGAAATGCAAAGCCAGTAAAGGATCAGATGGAGTCTTAATTGCAACACCAACAAAAGGAAACACAGTGCAGAGTCTCCATAATCTGTTTGTGTCAAAGCATGGGTCAAATCATCCCTTGTGTCCTCCTGCTCCCTTCACGAGTTGTTACTCTGCCCTTTTGGTGCTGCTTGTACTACAGGAAGACAGGGAATGGGTCTTGCTCAATCTTGTGTATATCTCAGCTTTCCCAGGATCATTCAAGAAGCATTTATTCCCTGTAAGGATGGATGTATTCTTGATTTCAGAGGTGTTTTCCATTGGGGGAAACCAATTGTTTTTTTATGAGATCTCTCTGTATCTGCCTGGCTCAAGAAGAAGCAGGACTGAGTGCCCTGCTCCTGTGGATATCTCAGGCTCAATACCTCTGCCCACTTGGTGATTGCTCTGTGCAGTGTCACGCTGCAAGATGGAGATGGGGCTCCCCATACCCATCAGTGTACCCCAAACCCTGCGCCAGTGTGTGCACCTCTGGTACAGCACGGCAAAGAAACACAGACATACCCTTGGGCCCAGCCTCATTTGGAGGTTAAAAATAATGCAAAGGTGCTTAGAAAAATTTTTTAAAAAGTAAAAATTAAACCACCCCCACACTTGAAAGAAGCCTGCCCCTTTAAGAAAGGATTGAACGTAATCTATTTCCAGCGTACGAGAGATCGGCTAAGGATTGCTGGGACATTTTCACTGACACAAATCTACATAATCGTTTTAAACTTCTCACCATTTCTTCCGATTATTCTCTTTCTGTCACTTTAGGAAGCTCTAAAACTGATTTTCTCTCCATAATCTTCCAGTATTGCTTAGCACCCAAATCTCTAATATTTTAAGAAGATTATTTCATTTATAATTGATTGAGTGTATTTGCCAGTTCGCTACTTCAAAGATGTTGTGCTTTAAGGGGTTCAGGTAGAGCATTATTAAGTTTCCACCCCTTACCCCCATCCAAAAAAAGAAGCAGGAAAATTTTGCAACCTGCCTGACACTTGATGCACTTTATTTTAATTTATTATTATTGGTATTATTTACATAGCTAAATAGTTGAAATAGCGAAATAGCTAACTAAAAAGATCTCCAGAGATGAAAGGCAAATCGAGCTGTCTCCAGTTGCAAGCTTGGGGCAGTGGTTTCCATTGTGGGGTGCAGGTTGGTGAGCAGTGATTGCAGGCAGCCAGCTCAGGCAGCACCACATCTCCCTGCACACCAGCCTTCCCTCCTGGGTGCTGTCTGCTCACCCTGCTGTTCTCACTGAGAAATGGATTGGAGAACAGATATGAGTTAAAATACAATTTATATAATTTTTTTGCTTTTCAGTGGACTGGCTGCTTTTCAGCCAGATCTGCTCCCTGGGGTTTTCTGCATTGAGACAGAAGGGATTACATGGGTGGTGAGCAGGAGGAGAGGTGGGGGCAAGGGGCAGGGAGAGGAGGGACTGGGTACAAGGCATTTCTGAAACACATTGCTGTTGAAAGTCATCTTCATCCAGCTCGGTACCAGGCTACAGTAGCTGCTGCTTGGGTGTGAGTGGACTCAGCAGTGGACGTTGTAGAGTGGTGAGAAGGGTTGGGAGAGGGAATAAGGGTGCAATAGGTAGTATTTACTGAGAGCAAAGGCATTAGGATATCTGCAAGCAGAGACGTGGAAGGAGGGAGCCCATCTAATGGACTGCCACTCCCCACTGCATAACCAAAAAGCCTCAGACATATGGGGGAGATTTCCTCATTCTCAGCCCCGCTCTGCTGTTCATTCTTTATCACCTGTGAACTAACGAGGAGATGCATGGCACAATGCTCAAAGGAAAGCTCTGAGCCCTCTTTTAAGGCTGGCAGAGACTTAGTGATGCTCTGTCACAGTCATTTCAGGGAACGGAGCAGCTATCAACTAGTAAGAATGAATTTCAAGGCTGATCACCTGCAAGCCAAGGGATAATGGGAGGTCTGCACAATCAAACACGTCTCCTGTTATAGTAAAACAAGCAACACTTGAAAAAAGACATGGAAACAGGCTTCTTTAAATCCAATTCAGGGATTTGGAATCCCCACTAAACGCTTAATTAATTTTTGATTAGCTGAGAACCCATTAAACAGACTGATTCTTCTAGCTTTATAAGTAACAGCAGCATGCTGCTTTAATTAAATTAATACTATGAGATGTTCATTTTCAAATCCTTATGTTGGTTATTTGAGAAAAATCATTTCATTTCCTTCCCTAAGAGGTTTACCATATTCTTTTAGCCCAATGCAATATCTCTTCCCACTCTGTGTTGCTCTTGGTTCTCCTGGAGGCAGGATCTGTCAGGGCCCTGAAACTGTTCTGCCCAAGGGACATGGGGGTGTCCCAGTAGTTTTAAGGACCAAGAACCTCATATTCCTATAGGAGTTCACCATAATGATATGATCAGTCTAACTGTCTGGGGTTTCACAGCCTTGGTTCTATCCACTGTCCCTGTGGAGCTACCATCAGCTGTGTCCTATGGCAGGTACTAGATATGAATCCTGATTCCTCCTCCACAACAGAGCGAGCAGCTTTGAATTATCATCTCTTTTTTTTGCAGATAAGAGCCTGTCCACAGGCATTTGTTTCAGAGCAGCTCACACAAGGCAACCTGTCCCAGGTCTCCTGTGCATCACCACCACATATCAGAGAACATGCCACGGCTTGTTTGCTCCTGGTTTTCAAACCCCAAGGGCTTTCTCCATTTCCCAGTAATTAGAACTGCTGCCCAACCTTAGCTTCTTCTCCAATGACCGATAGGCCCCAGTGTGTACTGAATCCTCTGGTGATGGGAGGCATGAAGTCAAGCCTTGGGCCCTTTCTAAATGATGAAGACTTGGTATGGAGACAGGCATTGCAGGGTGTGACTATGAAAGGAGGTTGGACTCACTCTTGGAGCAACTCAACTCATGAGAGGATTCAAAGACTGCCCTCTTCCTTTCCTTACACCCACAGCAAGATCTGCAACTGAATTTTGCAACTTTCTCCCATTGCTATAACAGTTAAAAAACCTCCTCCCAGGTCACTGCAGTGCCAATATGTTAAAGTTTGCAGCTGGACACTCACCCTGCTTCACACCTGGGTCCTGTGCAAACCTCCAAGACACCCCCCAGCTTGCGTCGGTCTGAGCCCTGCAAAGGGCAGATTCTGAGGTCCCTGCGGGTGCCTGTGCTGAGTGAGGGTCCACATGCACCCAGGCATCCAGGGAGCAAAGACTGGAGTAGCCATCAAACTTACGTATTTATTTCCATAGTCTCAGTGTACGGGGCTCAGAGGTCTGCCAGCCACACGAGTCCCAGATGACGCCATTGTTTTCATGATGCCACTGAACAACATTACATAGATTATCATCCCATAAATGTGGAAACTTTCTTGCCATCTGAGGGTTGGAATTTTTTTTTTCCCTCTAAGTTTCTTTCATTTGGCAGAAGAAGAATTACTTATGAAAAAATAGCTTGCAAGAACCCATTGCTCAGAGGAACCACTTGGGAATAACACCGGACCTGTCTTGGTACAGATGTGATTTCCTTTACACCATCTCCATGTGGGGTTTGATGTCCATCCCTCTCTCCATTTGCCCTGGGTGCAGTAGGACTAAGCAGAGCACATGCTTCGCTCCTTGCTGCATTTGTTCCATCAGATGGAGGGTGAAATGAGGCTTTCAACCCACCAATGTCCCCTTCTCCATTGCCCCTGAAGAGCTTGGATGTCACTCAGAACCTGACCGCAGGAGCAACAAGCAGGTCCATGCTGGGGCGATTCCTCAAGGATTTAATCACGGGCACATCAGCAAACGGTGCCATTACACAGGATCTGGAGTGGGGAGCTTGGAGAGCTGCCCCAGCCCCTCACAGCTTGACCCTCTTGCAAATCTGCCCTCTCTTCCCCTTCACCCCACTGCCCACTTCTTGTTAGGAGCTGTCGGAGGCAGCTGGCTGCTCGTGCATTAAATTAGCAGATGTTGCGGCTACACAACATTAAGCACAACAATACTGTTAATGTGCCCTCTGGAGCCCTCTTCTTCCCTCCTCACCGGGCCTCGCCAGACAGCCTCTCCGGAGGCAGATTAATTTCAACTCTCTGGATCATAATAAATTAATTTTTATTAGAAAAGGCGGGGGGTGGGGGGGTGGGGGGGCTGATCTCCTGAGCTGCAGAGATTTAAGCCAGCTGTCGACTGTCTCCTGGCATTTGGGTTAGGAAGTAAATACAGAAGGAGGGGATTTTTACAAAATGCCCATCAGCCCTCCTCTCTGGGAGGAGCATGAGGGAGGCTTGGAGGTAAGGGAGAAAAATCTGCACTGTGGTATTAACGCTGTGCCCAGTCCAGTGCTAAATGAATTGGAGGAGGGGGGGATATTTTCTCTCTTACTGATGGGGAATGGGCTTCTGTCATGCTACCCTGAAGACAATTCTCCCTAGATGTGAGGCTGTGGAGTCTCAGAGGAGGTCCCCACATCCACCAATCCTACTTTGCCAAGAAGTTCCTTTTCCATAAGATGCTCATTGCAATAGAATTTACCAGCTTTGCACTACCGACACTTTTGGAGTTACATGGCAGAGACCTGACAGCCCCAGAGCATCCCCACTCCAGCCCTGATTCATGTTCTGTGCACAGCCTGGCTCCCCAGCTACAACCAGACTGCAAATCAGTGGTAGCTGAGTCTAGCACCACAGAGTTTCTGAGCAGAGTAGATTTTGATGGTTCAGCCTTGTTCTCTCAAGCGCTGAAGGCTCACAGACCCTTTTGGCTTAAGTAGGGGCTGTCTGTACTCAGCACTTATGAAAATCAGCCCTAGGTCTTTTCTCAGATTAACAATCAGGATGAGCACAGCAGCTGTTGGAAACCCAGATCTTCATTTATAGGTGGGGAGTGCATTGCCAGTCGTGGATTTGGAGGACACGGGAGTTGGGCTCTGGCTGTCCATCCCTAGCTTCGCTACTGAGCTGAAAACTTGGACCTGGTGGTTTTAGTATCGGTCAGAATAACTGCTGAGAAATCTGGATTTTGACAGGACTGTGGACACGAACGTGTTATCTGTTAGTGCTGTGTTAAATGACAGTGCCATTTCCGCCAGTCATTTCAAAGGCCAATAAATGTAGACAACACCTATGCAAAGGCTGATCCATCTCAGGATCCTGTCTCCAGCCACAGCCAGCAGTGGATGCTGATGAAGGAATGTCACAGCACAAACTCATAGTGAACCTTCACCAGAATACTCTGTCAAGGTCCAGATATGTGGCAGAGGGACTTCCCAATGTAACCAAAATGGATTTATTGTCTCCATTAATTTTGCCGGTTGCCTTCTATCATTCACAATGTGCAGTGGTGAGGCGCTCTACAGACTAAACAGGCTTTGGATGAAAAATTATTTTTCCTTTTCTAGCTGGTCTGAGTTGCCATCTGTAACTTTCAGCTGTTGCCTCCCAGTTCTTGTATGGGGAGAAAAGGTGAACAACTATTCTCTGTTCACCTTTCTCAGCTTATCTTTATCACTTCTCTCCTCAATAATTTATTTTCCAGAGATGAGGAAGCCCAGTCACTGCAATTGTACCTCATATAGACACTGTTCTGTGCTTTACTGGTAGCTGGATCAAATACTAATATACCTCCTTGGTGCTCAACTAGTTTCTGGTTGCCGTTTTGATTAATAATTCTGGATTTTTGGTTGTGTAACTGTGGAGTTATTTTGCAGTGTGAGGGCAATATAAGAACTGTCCTCCCCACCCAGTTTTTTCCTCACCATCTTGACATGATCTAGGTTAATAATAACCCAGGGTTATGGGGAAGGCTTAATTTTAAAACTGGACCCATTTGATTACCTGATTTCCAGACCAGTCCTGGGAACACTTGTGCTAGCTAGCAGAGCCAGTGGTGAACTGTAGAAAGGCAGACAGGGAGAAGCAGGTTTCAAGGCAGAAACAATGAAAACACATCTCTAAAGTCAGGGCTGGAGCTCTGGAGCTGGTTAGGTTGCAGCGTGGATCTCCAGCTGAGATGCTCCTATCTGGAGGGCAGAGCGGTCCTTGAGCATGTGGAGAAAAGACATGTCCATGCATCTGCTAAAGCTCTTGAGAGCTGCTGGTGTGCATCGCCTGCGGTGCTCAGCCCAAGAGCAGCTTGTTCACTCCACTACGAAGGTCGTGCCAAAACCTGACACTGTCACCCTACATACTTCTCCTAAACTTCCCTTTGATGGGAGATCTTGGGGGAAGGCAAATGAGAGAGTGCTCCGGTGCAGGGGCTGGAAAGGAAAGTGGTGCTTGTGATAACACAAGATCAGGTTTCACTGAGTCCTCTTTCAAACAGCAATTGAAAAACCCTCCTGCCACTTGACAAGTTTCCAAAATCCTCTTTCTTTCCAGGATCTACCCATGGCCCTTGAGTATGGAGAAGAGACTGTGAAATGAAAGCCCTGTTTGCTCTGTGAAAGAGCTTGACAATGTGTTGAGAGAAAGTGTTAGTCACTGCCTTCAGAAAGGCATCCATTTATCTCTCTCTTTTCTTTTTTTCCCCTCTGCTTTTTCTAAGGAATCTGTGGTTGTAATCCCTCTCTGGGATTTTTCACAGTAGTCTGATAATGTTAATATTTATTCTGGCTCAGAGATGAACTGACAGCACCGTGTTCTCTTCTCTTTCATTTTATCTCTGTACATCTATGAGGTGTTCTGTATGGTTTAAACTTCATCAACACCCAGCCTGATGCAGTGACAGGTAAAACCACCCTCTATCATGTCCTTTCACCTCTCTCACCTCTGGTGTTTTGTTTTCTGTGTTTGTTTTTATTAACTTATTTATTAAAAAGCTAAAGATTTTAAGTAATGCTAGAGACAGTTCAGTGGTCAAGAGATTTGGGGTTTCTGAGGATAATTCCTAGACTATTCCTTGCCCTGTATTAAAGACTTGATTGCAGACTTTTGACAGGAGGATTGTGGAGACCTGGAGGAAGATTTTTGCCAAGAGTTTAGTCTTTGAAGAAAAGAACCCATAAAGTGGTGGAGTTTTCTTCTACTGATGGTCAGAGTGTTCTGGAGTCTGACCACAAAGGTCAGTGAAAAGCCCATCAGGATTTGTGTTGCCCTTAGAAGAGATGCCTGCAGAATAACAACAGCCAGACATAATTTGTTGTGGAGACAATCAGAATTTCCCACTCTGGGGTAGCAGGAGCAAGTGGAAAAGGGCAACAGTGGAGTTTCTTTGTGTGGAATTAGTGCCTGCCAACACTTGTGATTTTGTTGCGAGTTTTGTGAACATCTGTATTTATCTTAAAGCCTCCTGCCCAGGAGTCCGATGAATACAGGGAAATCTTGGTTTGCATTTGTACAAAAATGAGTTTATAGGTCTCATATGTGCCAAGTACAACCAGGAAACAAGAAATAAGGTATCAAAACTGGCTTAAAATAATCTCACAATTGTTATTAAGAACTTGACTTAGAAAATGGGAACATTTGTATCTGGTAGTACTTCCTCAGTGACCTCTGCAATATCTACAGTCCACCCTCATACATGCATGAGGATGGTGTGGGAGTAGGGAATGTCCCTGAAGCCACCCACAAGAGGATAGATACCCAAAGTAACTGATTTCAGCTCAAACTTTTATTGATGTGGTGGAGTGTAACCTCAGTTGAGAGCACAGACAGGAGTTTGCTGTTGAAAAAATTTTTTGAGATATTCTCTCTAATTTATTACTGTAGGGTTAGATTTAGCAATGTGTGAAATTACATTGAACAGATGGAGCACCAGTTTGTGTAGAGTACGGGTTTACATGCAAACATGCCATATTTCTAGGACTGACATTTTTTCTTCAACATTTCTACTCCATCCAGAGCTGAGCTCATTTTAATCTTCCAAGCCTTCTCTTACAGGGGATGCCTGATCCCTGGTCTCCTCCAAACTGCTATTTCTCCTGTAAGGATCTCCAGATTACACAATTTCAGCTCATTTTGATTCATCTCTCATCTTTAGTGGCAAAGAAGAAAGAGGTTGAAGAACCTGAAAATGTTATGAAAACTTTCCCACAGATGACACCAGAGGCAATGAAGACTAATGACAGTTTTATTCCAAATGTTGAAATAATTACTAACATCAGTAGCTCCTAGGATTTTTCTTTCATTCATACACATTCAGTTTTGATCATCTGTTGACCTCTGATTGAAAAAAAAGCCATCTGTGAATCACCAGGTTTCTACAGGAAAGGCAGGAAGTTCAGCAATGTCTGCAGTCATAAAACAAAGGAAATGTGAAACTACTTTGTAGTTTCCATGAGGTCAGATCCAGCAGCAACAATAAAGATGTTATGTGTTAAGTATTTGTCAATGGGAGCATCCACATTCTCAGAGCTGGTGACTCCAAAATCCCCCATTTTGAAGAAGCAAATGGCAAGCTTTTAAAACCATGTTTATCACAACGATGTAAGAGTGAAAAACTCAAATCAACCAAGAATTTTTGCGGTGTGAGGAGGAGTTCACCACTAAATACTGGCTTGTCACAGGATGACCAATAATTATTACCAGTCATGTTAACAGTAACTCAGCTTGTTGTCATACTCCTATCCCAAGTGTGCATGCTATTTCATACCTGATCTGCTTTTTTGTATCATGTACATTTCCGGCCATAAGCAAACCACAGACCACATAGAGTTATCTCACAAGCTGAGCCAAGATAATTGCTGGCCAAATTGATCAAGAAATTTTCAGTGTGGCTATTCATTTCTTTATAGCACAAACTGGCTAAGTGGCTGAGCAAACCATCTGAAGCTGGGAATGCCCAGGGCAGTCAGGGGCAGTCCTTCTCTTCTGATCCAGGAGCACTGGATCAAGCCCTTTCAAACTGAGACAGAAGAGAATCAGGCCAAGAATACTGAAGGGAACAAATCATTTAATGATAGCCTGCCACTGAAAATATCAATAGTGCAAAGATCAGAGGTTCTTTTTTGAGATCTATGCTGCAAACATCAACCTCCAGGGAAAATCCAATTCCCTACAGTCCATGTTGTACTGTAGACACACAAACATGTTACTTCACAGATCAGCACACCCATCTGAGTGCTTCTTCCCTCCCCACAAAATCACTGCATCATGTAGAAGGTTATTGCTGCCTACAGAAATTCCTGTATGGGAATACACATACTGTATCTGGATTTGCCTAGGAAATCACTGCTACCAAATTATACCATAGCTACATCCATGCTAGGAAGTACTAATGCTATCCCAATCCAAGAGAAAGAAAAATACGTACGTCAATGTTACATCAGAAGACTCATACACTCGTAAATTATAATTAATTCTTAAATTGCACCTCAGACATGGACACGTCACTGCCTTCTACTGCAGAAATCCTCCCATCATCTGACCTGGCTCCTCTGAGCAAGTTTTCTTAGTCAAAGTAAGAGAGTTTTTTTTCAGTTCTTCCACTAGATCTGCAAAATATATGCAGATTTATACAGTGAGGCACACACTAAATACTCTGGGGGAAGGAGTAAAATAGACATTAATCAGATATTAAAGGACTTATGAGACAGGGAGAAATGTACATTTGGGCATATTTTGGTGTTGGTTTTAAATGTTACATGTATACAATTACTACATATATGTATGTATTACTGTTCTGTTTTAAATTGCTGGATTGGGTAGGCTAAGAAGAAAAAAGAAAGAAGCAGGAGAAAAACACCTAATAACGCTAATGCTAGGGAACTGTGGCTAATTTGCAAATTGATACCAAATGCAAACATGCTTCCTTTAAACAGGAAAAAAAAAAAAAAAAAAAAAGCCGGAGGAGTAGATGGCTGGGGTTAGTAAGATATCTGACAGTCTGAGCAGTTCATGTGTTTGCAGGGATCGGGCTGGGAGCAGATACTCCCAAATGCCTTGAGTATCAAGTGCATTGGATATGGCTTTTGATGAGAGGGGCAAGGTGCTGCCTTCGTTTCCCTGGGATGGTTCCCACTGGAGGGAGGTAGGAGCAAGCAGGGAGGGTTTGGTGGTGGTGAGGGGACAGGGACAGCCCTGCCTTGCATGTTTACACCAGACCCTGGCCTTTCCCCTTGCTGTGTTCCTTGTAATTTCTGGAAATCAGAAATAAGCTGATGTGATTAGAGAAGAACATATCTGGCTTAGTGCTCCTCAAGCTTAAAAAGGTGTTAAAGACTTGCCAAATTATAAATATGAAACTAATAGAGATCCAAAATAAGGACAGTTGCCTAATTCCTTTACACTGAGAGACAAAAATGAAGGGTGTCATTACTGTGATTGATGGACAGATAGCAGCCTGGCCAGTGAGAAGCATCTAAGAGCTGGTGCACAGCTGAAAACATTTTACATCCAGCCCCACCCTCGATCTGGGTAAGGACTAGTTTTAACAGATTCTTATCTTTGGTGATGCTCTGCTGCTGGTGACCCAGTGGAAACAGAGTTTTGTGGTGTTGCTTCTCCTAGGGGAGGGGACAGGACTGTTTTTTCTTTAGGTTACATTTTTTTTTATTTCTTTTTTTTCTTTTTCAATGCAATCTCTTGAAGTCATCTTGCATTAATTAGCCGTCATCTTAACGACACTGTTGCATGTTAGACGAAGAGATCTCTGAATTCAAATAAGACTTGACCCTAAGAGGGACCAGCTCCCTGGCTTTTTCTTCTCATCTCCTTAAATCTAAAAATTGCTAAGTGATCTCTGAGGCTCAGGCTTTCCTCGGAGATTAGTGTAAGAAAAGCCCCAACATCTGCAAAAGTGACTGCTTTTGACAACCGTACAGATATCTTAAAGAGCAGGAATTTCCCTAATAAAACCCCTTAAAATAAGTCTTCTTAAGATTTCTTAATGCCACAGTGATCAGTTTGCATGTTTCAGAAATTCAAGAATTTTTTATCTGCTTTGGAAAGTTATGAAAAAAAAAAAATGAAGCAGGTTTATATAAAGGGGAGAAGTATTTGAGATGCAGGAGAGACAGGGTAGAAAATCTTAGGAACTGGTGATAAAACCATAAATTGTATAGCTCAGGGAATTTGTGGACTGACTAAAAATGACAAAGCAAAGCAGCCCAAGTTGGTCATCAGAATAATAACAAAGAGGACTTTTACCAAGGCAAAAAAAAAGCACGTGGACCCTCTGGCATTCCGTGGGCAATTTAAATAGCTTAATTCGGCATTGTTGTGATTAGCCATATGCCTGATAGCCTGTGGGCCAGATCCTCTGCTGGTGTATAGCAGAAGCTTTTCCAACTGCCCTATTCAGCAAGGCATCTCTATTAAAGACAGTGTTTAGGCATCTGCTGAAATGTAAGTTTGTGCTTAGATCCCAACAAAGACACTGGGAGTTAAGCATTGCAAGGAAGCTGCTCTGGCACAGCGAGGTTTAAGTAAATATATCATGGAGCTGGAGCTGGGGCTCGAGCCCCTCACCCAAATTTACCACATATTTCTAGACTCTTGGATGCTGGCATGAAAGGCCAGGTTGACTGTGACATCCTCAAGCACAGAGAGATGCTGCTGGAGGTATCTGTAGGCTTTTGGTGCCTGATCCTGCACTCCTTTCCCCTGCCTGGAGGCTGGTGTAAATGTGTGGATCTCCAGTGCGTGGCAGAACCGAGGGTACCGTGTTATTAGGGCTGTGTATGCAGAGTGTGATGGGGTGGGCTGGGATGCCATGCTGTTGCTTCCAGGGGTAAAATTCAGCCTGGTGCTGTCGCTGCTCAGCTCAGCAGATCTACAGCAGGGTGAGTTGGGGTGAACGTGTCAAATGAGAGCTGCCAGCACCCATGCGTGTGGAGGGTGTGCAATGGCAGTGTGTGCTTACAGTGGTAACGCCACTGACATGAACACACTTGAGGCTGGTTCCTTGAGCTGAGTTTCAGTGAAAAAGTTGCACTGAGGGCAGGAGTAAGAGAGAATTTGGGGGAGGGGTTGGCTTTCTTATTTGTTTTTGGTTTGGGGGGTTTTTTTGGCCTTTTTGTGTGGTTGTTTTGTTTTGGTTTGTTTTTTTTTTTTTTCGTTTGGTTTGGGTTTTATTGCTGATGTTGTTTGTTTGTTGGGTTTTTTTTGCTAGTTTGTTGGTCTCCAATAAAATGAGGACACAAATTTAGGTGTCTGAATTTTGACACCATTCTGCTTGCCTGCTCTTGTACTTCATTCCCATATGAATGAGTAGGTCTCAGCACCAGATAGTCTCATTTGAAATTTTGTTTTGTTTTATTTCATTTTAATTTTATGTTCTAAAAAGGTCAAAAGCAATCCAGAGAAGGCATAGGAATTCACCATGGAGTTTTCTGTAGCAGCTAGCAAGAAGGATAAAATAGTATTCTACCAGTGATAAACTATATAGGAATACATGTAGATATGTTTAATTTGCAGAGAGAGAATGCTGATGATCTATGGCTCCCACTTTTCAAGCCCATGATCAACAGGGTGAAAGAACTGTCAGGGTACAGCGCAGATTTCTGTGCAAGAACTGGCTATAGATCCTTGGTATTTCTTGCAGATACATCCCATGCACCTTGGGTGTTGTGGGATGAGGCAACAGAAGGCAGCAGGAACCCACATATTACATCCCACGCAGTTGTTTTTCCTCCTTTTTTCCCTTCAGGGGACACTTTCCAGCTTAGTTTCAGAGCAGAGGAACATACCAAAAGTACAGAATAACCCACTGAAACTAAGAAATCTGGTGCATGTCCAACTCTAGCAAAGGTGGAGCAGGAAACAGATCAAGGATTAGACCCATGAAGGGACATAGGTTCACAATTACCATGTTAAGTCCTTCAGCCCAGCTGTAAAACCTCTGAATCACCACCCAGCTCCTGCTTGACCCCGGATGCTCCTTAAATCTTCCTGGTATGTTGGTTTGCAATGCTAAAATTCCCAGGTGCTGAAGAGAGGTGTTGCAGGTCCTCGTGGGAGCACCCCCATCGTGACTTGGGTGAGCAGCTCGGTGCCCCTTATCAGGTCCAGTGGTGTTTCTCAGCCTACCTTACCCATAATGTCCATCTAATAAGGACTCCTAATGACCCAGACAAAACACAACAGTGATGGTGGTGGTAGGGATCAGAGAAGGTGGTAGAAGACCTCACAGCTAGCACCTTTTATCCCCTGTATTTGTGTGTGTGTCTTTCCTCTGGCTCTGTGAATTGGTAAACAATTTTAAGAAGTCCTATAGGTTAGGTTAGGTTAGGTTAGGTTAGGTTAGGTTAGGTTAGGTTAGAATAGAATAGAATAGAATAGAATAGAATAGAATAGAATAGAATAGAATAGAATAGAATATTACAGTTGGAAGGGATCTACAATGATCATCTAGTCCAACTGCCTGGCCACTTCAGGGCTGACTAAAAATTAAAGCAAATCCTAGAACTAAAGTTATCCTAGAGCTGAATACATAGGTGATTGGAGGTGGGAGACATCAAGTCAAATCCCTTCAGACAAGAGTGTAAATAGATATATTGAGGGGGTGTAACAAGTCACATGACATTGTCTGATCAACTTTAGGATTCTGAAATGTTTACTGGAAAGCTTAATTTTTTTACAAAATGTGGTTTTGGATTGTTGGGGTTTTTTTTAGGAGGAAAGCAGGACATTTTGTTGATGGGAGCAGCTCAGACTGTGCGCTTCAGAGGGGAAAACCAGATCAGGCAAATTTACCTCTCAACCTCTGTATCTCAATTTCCTGACCTGTGAAATGGGCACAAGATTGCTTAGACTGACTCTTCTAATGTGTCCCTGTACTCTGGGCTCCAATGTGATATAAAAGGTGCAAATTAAGACTCGGGTGTCTTATTCCTACGCAACAGTATTAGAAATACTGCTCCGATCGAGAAAAAAAGGTACCATCAAAAGGAAAGTTTTATTTAAGACACTGCAGGTATGGACTTGCTGCCAGCAGCCTAAAACTAACAAGAACTTGGAGCAAAAAAAATCCTTTCTGGTTTTATATCTCAATCAGGAAGAACTGTCCTTTTTAATTCAAACACTGGGGTCTAGAGTTGTTTTCCCTACAGATGCCAGGTTGTATTGGGAATATCAGGAGCTGCCAATTGCAATAACAGTTTCTAATTCCAAATTAATTCAGTGTAAATGAACTGTCAAGAGAAGATTGATTTGTTTTGGTAATTGCCCTGATGCAGGCTGCTGGGTGACAGCGGGAAAGAGCAAAGAAGGGAGCTTTGGCAGGTCTGGCTGAGCCTAAGGGTGGATTGAGGAGACGGAGGCCTAGCTGCAAATATCATCTGTCAGGACCACTGCTGAGCCCGATGCTTTTTTCCAGCCTTCAACAATGTCTTCAGGAATGAAGCCGATGCTGCAAAATGTTCCTTGAGTTAAAGAGATCAGTATGTTAAGCAATTAGGAAGGGGAAAAAAAAAAAAAAAAAAAAAGAGACGACCCCCTCTATGGAAAGGGCTGCTCATCTTTCAGCCCCCAGCTCTGCTCTGATGCTGTATTGATGGGCCACCAGCCCTCACCTCCTCCAGGGTGGCAAAGTGACAGTCTCGCTCTGTCTCATGGCTGGAAAGGGCTGAAAATGAAGGATGTAGGGCCAGGCAAGGCTGGGTGCTGGAGATGCAGGGCTACCTGCTAGGGTGCAAAGGGGCATGCAAGCATGACATTCCAAATAGGATATCTCATGCTGCCTGAGGCAGATGGACGAAGTTTGGCTGCCTGAGTAGTTCCATGTGGATGCGTCCAGTCTGCTGATCTCTTCCTATGGGCTTCATCTGCATCCGCAGCCTGCAGAGTCCTTCTATACACAAACCTGCACCAGTACCACCCAAGTCCACACTGATGCTGTAGGGTTCACAGCATGAGCATCTGCTATATGTATAACCCAAAAAGGTATTTTAGCAGGAAATTCAACGTGTTACACTTCCAACAGTGAGGGAAAAGGCTGAACAAACGAGGACATTGGGAAGCAACACTGTCTGTAGTTCAAAAGCAGACTTTGGAGGGTAGACGCCAGGCATTAATTAATTCAGCAACGTGTAGGTGCCTTAAAAAGGAACAATGACCAAATGATTTTTAATCCATATAACAGACAAATATATAATCTTTGTTAAAACTACTCCATAGATATAGCATTCAGGTTATTGCTACAGTCTATAAAACAGCAAGACAAGAAACATCCCAGAGCAAATGACACGGTAAACTCCCAAATGTTAATGAAGTTGCTTGCTAAAACACTGCTAAATAAGATAGCTTTTGCCTGCTGTATTTTTGGGGCTTGTTTTTGTGCATGTGCTTAAATTTGCCGATCAATACAGGTGCTATGTGACTGAATTGCTAATGGAGTCTGTAGATTAGTTTATCAATAGCATTTAAATACTTTTCACACTTGCAGTAGATTTTGAATTATTTATTTGATTCTGGTCAATTGCTTATGATCTCATTAGCATTAGTCTGTAAAGTGATGCTAGACTTGTTGGAATACTTTAAAGATTTCATGGCTCTGCAAATTTTTCTGGGGGAAGGAGGTGTCAGGGCTTAAACTCACAAAATCCAAGTCCTACAGAGAGTCCTTTTTAAGACAGGGGATCTGCTAGCAGGAGGGGAACTCTCAGGATCTCACTGGGGAAAGGAAGGAGGCATGATTATAAATCATCCTTGGATATTGAGAGAGCTGGCTGGTGATTATTGTTCCTCCATGCTCAGTAGTGCAAAGTATTGGTGGATGTCACAGCCCTGGCTGTGCTCAGTGCTATGCATTTAGGTAGGCTGCTGCCCTAGAAAGTTTGGCCTTTATAGTGTTTCCCAAAAATGGGAGAAAACTGCCATCCTCATTCTGAATTTGGGGCACAGAATGGGTCACGGATAAGTCTGTGATCCCACAGAGACCCTATAGCTGAGCTAGAAAATGAACTGAAGCCTTTTGAGTCCTTTTCTCTAGTCTTCACAGCAAATCCATTAATATTCCTAATTAAAAGTCACAAATATGCTAAACGATCTAATTTCATATGTTGTGTTATTCTGATTCAATGGAAGAGGAGTTGCATTGTCTTGCCAGACATTAAATTTATCTTTTAGTCTTTTGATACGTCACATGTAGACTCCACATAAAGCTCATAACAAGCAGAATACATCTTAAAAAAAAAGGGGTGAGGTGGGGGAATGTGCCTTAAAAACATTGGAGGTATATAATTTATAAGTATTATCTACATACTTTAAGAAGGGGAGAGCAGATTAACTGTAAAGCCAGAATAGAAACTAATAGGAAGAGACAGTAGAAATGTCAACTGAGGAAGGTTGTGGCAGGAGGAGGCTATTTAATCCTTAGCAATGTCCTGTAATGTCCCAGCACGCATTCACAAGCAACAAGAAAGTTGTTATGAAATTGGTGAACAAAAACAGGCCTTTTTACCTTGGGCTGAAAAAGGAGTATATTGCCCAGGCAGTCTGAAGTAAGACTGGAAAAAAAAAAATCTCCCTCTGGGAATCACCCATGCCATGGGGGCTCTTGGGCAGGCAGTGGACTCTCACCACTTACCTCATGAGCCTATTGAAATGCAAGAACAGCTAAGGAGGTGTCATACTGTGAAGTGTAATGTACTGTGCGGTTTTACCATCCTCAAGCTTTGCTTCATGATTACTCAACTACTCTGTGCAGGGGCAGATGTACTGCTTTTTTCCCAGACTTCATCCCTTGCGTCTTTGACTTGGAGAAAACCAACTGCAGTCAAGTCATGTTATGAAGTGGAGCTCCAGATACCTCCCTCACTTCTTGCAGAGACAACTGCAAGACTTCTACTGGATTTACTGTCAATCCTCTCACTTTGAAGTCTCATCACATACTAATCACACATTCCATCATGTGCTGAGTTGTCACTAGTTTTAGAGACATTGACAGCACTATAGAGAGATGTCATGTGTTTTCCATTGCCGAATTGTCAACTTTGTCTCATCTTTTGAAGTGGCCTGTACAATTCACCCTAACCAACTGCACTGAGTAAGGAAATATACCCAGAGTTGTGTTTCTGTCAGCACTTTGAGCACCTCTGAACTCTGCAGGCAGGATGAAAAGTCCTGTCTCTCTCAATTTTTGGTGTAAGGATATTTCTTTTCAGTTAAAACAAGATGATCTATATATTCCTAAATATAACCATAGTTAAGGTTGGGCAAGGACCACAAATTGCTGTCAAGTATCATTCCTGCTTCTCTGTAGCCATCATCACATGCAGTCTGTTTCCTCTCCCCCTCAATATCTGCTTTTTTTCATGATTAAGACAAAGTGGGCAGGTAAGCAAGGGTTTCTAGGCTATTTGGGTGTTCTGGTGGAATAACCAGGACCATAAGATTAATCTGCTGGAGAACTGATGGACATCAGTCCTGGAAAGGGACAAGAGTAACCCAGGTTTTGTTGTCTTCTGCTGAACTTGGCTCCCATGTAGATTCACTGTCCCTCCTGTTTTCCAGCAGAGCCTGTGGCTGAAAACGCTTTTATGGTGATAAGGTGTAGAGGAGGGGAGACCTCATGAGTCTCTCATGAACAAGGTGAGGCCTACGGAAAACGACTAAAGATCTCCCTGTAAGATGTCCTCAATTTCCCTGAGGAATCTTACAACAGTTTACAAATGTGAACTGCTATTCCTGCCATAAGCACTGTACACCATTGACAGAGAATCCCAGATGCAATTTGGTAGCAACCTGCAACATCTCACAAGAATGAGGACAGGAAGTCCTGCTGAACCCCATGGGGAAGGGCTGGTGAAGCAGTCACAAGTAATCTGAATACTCTATCAGAAATGCAGTGTTGGTTTTCGCAGATACACACACATTTTCTCCCCCCTAAAAGGCTCTGGGACCATGCAGGACACTGACTCAGCTGGATCTCAGATGCAACACTTTTTCTCTCTTCTTTTGTCGTCTTTTCTTTCCCCTCTCTTTCTTTTTCAGTTCAGCCTAAATAATGATCTAGGACAGCACTGTCTCTTTAAAGGTGGCCTTTTTAAGTGCAACCTAATCTTCTTCTATCCACTTGGACCTTGGATTTAAAAAATTTCACCAATCCGGATTTCCAAATCCTTGCAGATTCTGAGGGGGCTTGTTTATGGAAGTATCCTTTAGAAAATGGCTTAGACTTTAAGATGAGGAAACGCAGGGAGCTAATGTGAAGATTTATGACTTTCTAGGAAGCTTGCAGTGCCTAAGCCCTGCTTGCTTGAGCAGTCTGAAGGTCCTTTTGCAGACTAAGAGGGATTAATACCCCTTTAACCAGCAGGGCTATGCACACATTCATAAATATACCAGCTCTCTCTCTCTAATCGCTTCGCTCCCTAATCCACAATGATTTCTTAGGAATTATCATTTTATCTCAGCTAAATAAGCACATTCCTTGTGCTTTCCTGTAGAAAAATAAAATCTTTCAGAAGCTTTTCTTCTCAAAAGTAGTGCCACGAAAATCAAGCTTTTATTTAAAACCTTGAGTAAATAAAGGAAACTTTGTTTATTTGTTTCCAAAGAGAAAGGTGATTGGTCACATCTGCCGAGCATCTGCCTGCCATTCCACCCGCTTCCCATCCAAATGACTCACCTGGTGCCAGGATCAGGCCCATTTATTTGCCCAACACCTTGTGAAATGATAACACCTCTCTGAAGTCAGGTGGGAAAGGCTTTTGTAAATTACTACTCATACCAATGTGACGATCATTAAAAGAGACCATTTTCGAGAATCCTGTATAGTTTTTCATGGGTTTTGTAGGGCTTTCTTTACCTCTTTTGCTGTTCAGGTTTTGTGAGGCTTTCATATGGTTTTATTTTTTTCATTTCACTTGCCCAAGGTCAGCTACCTTGCATGGGACTATCAGTCTTGTTTTTAGGAAACGTCATGCTTTTTTTGCAAAAAGCTGCGCTCTGGGTTCTCATGCAGCAACATCATGCAGTCTGTATAACACAGCTGGGTTTATGGGGGTTGATTTTGGGGCAGGAAGGAACTACAGGTAATAAGAAATCTGACTTCTAATGGCATTTTAAAAATAAAATAAAATAGTTCTTTTTATTACTAAGAATATTGTATGGAAGTATTTCTTTGGTAAATCATTCCCCACTTAGGCTTTGGTTTCTAAGATCACTTTCAAATCCAGAAATGAGTTCTGGCAAATTCCAGCTGACCTGAAACACTCAGCCTGGGAAAGGCTTTGAGTTTTATATAAAAAAGCCTCTGAATTTGCTCTAACTCTTACTTATTTTAGTTAAACTCTTGCCTTCTATGACAAAAAATACACATAACCTTGAGAGTCAGTACAACTGTGTTGCATGGGGTGCTCCAGCACCTATAGGTTATAATGTTCATAGGCCAAAAAAGTTGTAATAAAGTATTTATTCTGGTGGATTTTATTTTTTAAATAGAATTAATAGGGACAATATGAATGATAGTTGTAGAAAATCAAAACTGTTTTGGAGCAGTTCTGTTTGTTTAACATAAGAATATTTAAAACACAATTTGGGATGTAAATTAAAATATATGTCACTTCCCTTAGTAGATATAATAATGATAAATGAAGAATTAGAGCTATGTCCAAGTATTTCCAGAGTTCAGAGGTATTTGAATCTGTGGTTTCTTTTATGTCCCTCTCTACTGAGACCATTCAATTTAATAAGAAATGAAATAGTGTGACAAATCTGCTGCAGCCTTTTATTACTTACAGTCCCTGTGGGCTTTATTTTTCCCTCTCCTAGCCCTTCTCCCTCACCCCCTCCCCACGCACTCAGTGGTCAGAATAGAAATATAGAAGCCATAAGATGGAAATACAGATGTCCTACAATGAAATCTTAGTCCCACCGGGTGTGTTTGCAGTGAGCACCCCAGGCTGGTGGCCGTGCTCCCCCTGGTGTGCTGGGGACTGACCCTGACAAAGGTTCTCCTACAGAAGATGTGGAAGAGTCCCATTCCCTCTCTTTGTGCCAGGAGATCCTTCAGCATTCACTGCACCTTCAGCTGGGCTCAAGGTAGAGCTGGATTTTGTCCACCCGTGCCTGCACACAGGGACCTTGATTTTTAGCTCACGCGAGCCTAGGAGTGGGACTGACTGAACTGATGCACGATATGAATGAGTTTGACATCTACCAAATGAAATCTGCTCTTGTAGCAAACCCATCCTTTGTGGAGAGGTGGCTCCAGTTGTTGTTGGGGTACGTTTTCCCAACCATAGCTCTGCCACCATGGCATCTGCTACCTTCTTTTGCTGTAGTTGGCAGGTCTTCAAAGCAACCAGACAAAGACAGGGCTGATATTCCTGGTGCTGGCTTTTAACCTGTGTTTGCCTACTGGTCATAGTGGATCTCCTCACGGAATAAAAGGACTTGGAGCCCTTCTGCCATGAGGATGTTTCCAGTGTTGTTTCCTAGAGTCTTCTTGCAACAGCAAAAATTTCCATAGTGCTCCAAAGGTTCTCAGTTAAACCTGAGACTGATTCAATTTAAGGGAGATTTGTACCTGGGCTGAGGCCCAGATTTCACATCTTTCTATACAATGTTTCTGCCCTAATGCTTGCTGAAAGCCTGAAAGTGGATGGCAGGATTAGCTAATGGGTAATTTAAATGGGTCATTTCATAAGAGATGTGTATGATAGGCAAGCTTGAAGCCTTGCTTAAACCCTGTAGCTTTGTCTGGTCTCTGTGCGTCTCTTTGTGCTCTTGCCATATGTCTCTTGGCTACTTTTTCTCTTCTCATCTCCCACTCTATCAATTGCAGAGCTCCCTTTCTTTGTCTTCTCAGCCAGTCTCAGTTAAAGCCCATTTTTGTCAATGGGAGTCATAGATTAGGGCTTCAAACTGCATCTGACAATGAATCTTCCACACATGGAAATAGAGAAAAAAGATTAGGTCAGGGAAAAGAGCTTTATATGTGCCTGCACATACATACACGGATTTATTATTTCTTTTCATATCTTTGTGTTTCTCTTCTAGACTGAAAGATCTAAAGGGTAGGAAATTTGTAATAGTGAGACCAGAAAAGTATGTATAAAGGATGCTAATGCCAAGCATAGTTACCACATGCCCATGTTTAATAATCCTCATTAGGACTGGAAAAACAAACATATTATGCCTTAGACTGTAAGAGTGTCTTTTAATAGAATTTGAGGAATTAAAACATGGGACCAAGGTTTATCGGCCTGTTGCTAGGAGAGCTGTGGCCTATGTTTACTTAGGGAATCATCATCAATAATCCCTTAATCTAATCGCAAAATATAGAAAGCTGCTGCACCAGACTGACCCTATTGGATGCAAGCAGTAAGCAACAGAAGAGAGCAACGAGGTTACCCAATAGCAACTGTTGAGTTACGACTGTATCTAGTAGAAGGCCATGTGTGCAGACACCCTGGAAGCATAGGAGGAGGCTTTTTGTCAACAAATGGGCCAAATGGACCTCAGCAGAACAACCACATTGTAGTATTTCCTCAGGAACAAAAGGACCAAAGTCCACAAAAATTACCATATAGGGCTAGGCCAATGTTTGCTGGAAACAATAGTGATCCTATTTCTGAAAGTACCCAAAAGGGGACACTTTCCCAGAATCTAGCCTCTGGCACTTTCCTGTTCAGTCCTAGAGAGCCAGTGGTGGTATCCTGGAATGGAACATCTCTTGGTGGTTTTTATTTCATGAATTTGTTTGGTTGCCTTTTGAGGTAGCATAGACTTTTTAACATATAAAATATCACTATCGAGGAGTTTCAAAATGTATTTACAAGCTCTGTTTGTGTTTGTTTTGGATCACAATTGGTTAGTGTTATTAGGTTAAGTCTACTATTGTACTGGAAGAGACAGTGAACAAACATCCCTTATTAGCTGTCTCTGAGCTTCTTGCCACCTTGTAGAGATACAAGTGCAATTTCAGATGCCTTTTCAGGAGTGTATGAGCACAAGGAATATCAAGAATCTCCCTGAATCTTACATAATTTTGGTTCCATCTCTGAAATGTTTAAATAGGAGAGCTTGCAATCCAGACACCTAAATAAGAAATGAGATAAAAAATGGTGCAATCATTTGAATTCATACCTGAGATAGTGTGAGCCTTGGTGCATTTGGTGTGTGGGTAACATGCAGTGGTGTTTGTGTGAATTTGACAGATAGGGCAACAGAGTGCAGGAGTAAATTGCCATTCAACCCATTGAACAGTTGGCAATCTTTTCTGGGCAGCCACAACAGAGACAAAAAGAACTTCCAAAACTTGCCGCACCTATCTACAAATGTTTCCTATAACCCCCTTTTGCTGCTAATGTACTCTGAAGAACAGTTCTGGCAGAAAAGCTGGAGACTTCAGTTTCTTTTCACATGTTGACAATCCAGAAGGATGAAGGTTATATTTCAAGGTGAGCATGCTGGCCCTGGGTCAAATCTCTCATAAATCACCGTCTAAGTCTTGTATCTCCCATCCAGTGCCTAGGATGAGCTTTGTGATTTACTGCTTAATTCAGAACTTGATCCAAAGTCAATTGAAGTCAGGAGGTTGACACCAAGAAGTTCAGCCCCTAAGGCTATTTAAGCATGACTTATGGAAGGAGGTACTTATAGACATGAACCTTCTGTCTCCTGCTGTTCAGTATTTTTTATTTTGAACAATGTCTCTATGTTCCGGCCTCCCATTCCACCTTTTGGGGTTCTGATCTCTACTATGGATACCAAAGACTGCAAAGCAGTCAATGTCAAAGTTTTTCTTGTCCCATGAGAGAGGGGACAGTCTGGCAGAAAATGCCCGCAGGAGCAGGGGAAGCAGAGTAGGGGCTATTCTCCTTTTGCTGAGGCTGACTTGTGCTGATTCTGGCTTGGGGAAGATCCAAGATTTCAACCTCTGTATTGTACCTTGGACATCTACATTTCCTCCCCAAGTAGGGGAACTCATTATAACCATTGTCTTTAATATCTATCCTTCTCCTCACTGACAGATGTCTAAGATAAGGCCCACCCAATCTCAGACTACTACACCCTTCCCAGCTTCTGGGATAATTCAAGGTCCATCCTTCCATCTTAACCCTGAGACCAGATCTCCAAGCCTCTGATCTATGAACAAGACCTCAGCATTTCAGGGCCCTAGACAACACTAGCAGGCCATCCTGGGTGAGAGAGCCATAGCTACAAAGATCTGGGGGCCTTTGATGACGTCCTTGGGTAAAGCCAAACTGGTTCTGAAAGAACAGCCATTGTAAGTATGCAGAGAGGTGTTGTTACCATGAAGGGTTTGCTGTTCTTATGGATGCCTTCAGCAAGATCCTCAGCTTTCAGGTGGACCACTCATTTTGATCCTGCCAAATGGTAACCAGCTTTGCTTCTACTAGGCTAGAGACCTTGACAGGGCTTTGGGAATCTGCCTGGACCTAATAGTCCTGAGAACCCTTGTTACACCATGAACCATGAAGCTTGTTTAGGAAGTGAGTCTGGTGTAGTGTCACTCACCTGTGTGGGGTCTGGGATGTTTAATAAGGTTCCAACCTCTCTTTCCTGCAAGAACTGCCGGGTCTTTCTGCTCTACTAGGCTACCTGCTTTCCAGAAACTTGCAGAAACTTCCCAGCTGTCTAGGAAAAATACCTCTTGGAGATGCCAATTCAATGTGGTTGACATTTTCAGTGGATTCAGAAGAGATTTTGGGGAGGAAAAGGGGGAAAGGAGCTGAGAAAAAGACAGATGAGTACTCACAGAGATTGGCTGATTGTATCTGTCTTTCCTTCAGGAAAACATGGAAAGGCATGACTACAGCAACACAACAGCTTCCATAGGCATTCCTAAAAGCCCATTGCAGTGGGCAGCACAGCCCCGCCTGCTTAAGGGCAGGAGGAAACAATGACATGAAGACAGATAACCTTGAAGTTCCTCCAGCTCCGCAGCTCCCCCTCAGTTAATACCCTACCCAAAGTGCTGCCTGTAGGAAGATGAGGCTCCACCCACTCCTGGCCACTGCCTGCCTGCCCGTGGAGCAGCAGCCAATCCAGAGCCAGCTCCTCCCCCTGCCCAATCACAACCTCCAATGAAAGTTGCTAGGGGTGATATCCCATCAGCCCCTGGGCACGTAGGGGCTGACGGATGACTGCAGGCACATGCAACCTGGCCAGGAGCGGAGGAGAGCTCAGGTAGGGATGATCCACGGTGGCCTCTGTTCTGGCCGTATGGTTCTAGTGCTTCTGAATCTCAGTCTAACAGTGATTTTCCTTAAATGCAATCCTTTAAGGTGTTAAATCTAGCTTTAGCTTATTTGGCTGATCCAACTTAGATCAGATTATGTTTGTATTTATTGGGATTTATGGATGTATGATTGCCTCTGAGCCCATATGGACAGCTAATTTGTCAATTAGAGCAATGCTGATCATTGTGGAGGCATGGCATAGGCTGTTAAGCACCATTATCGGTTTCAACCAGGTCTGACCTTGAGACACACATTTATTTTGCCTGACAACCTTTTATTCTCACTGCTGGATTACAGATATGTAAATTGGGCTAAAACCTTGAATATTCATCTTAGGTACGTCAGGAAAATCAGAACTTGTTGGAGATGAAGAATATAACAGGGAGGGCTGTTGAGCTGCATGCAGAGAATGGAACCTGCTTAGATCTTGCTTTGTATTGTACTGGTGTCAGTGGTAGGATTTGGGGCCAGGATGTCAGGGGAGTGCCCTGGGAGTCTAATTAAAACCAATGGCCATTTCCCAAGCAGAGGGAGGTCAACTCTGATTGCTAATTAAAGGCCATTATTCCTGTTTTGTATTAGCTACAGCAAGGGCAATTTCCCCCTAAATCAGAAGTAAAGGGGGTTTAGCTGGTGATTCTGTTAGCTGGCAGAAACAGTCAGTTCCTCTATGCTGGTAGCATTCTAGGGACCAGTAGGAAGGCTGTGATAGCCCTATCATTTAGCCTGAGCGGGTGGGATGAGATGGTGAGTGGTATTGGAGGTGTGGTAGAAGGCTGGGTGAGAGGCAAAGAAGCTCCAGGTGTGAGGTCAGCCCCACTCTTCTCCTGTCCCATCAGGCTATTTATATATACAGTGGTGAGCTGAGCTGCATATAAATGTGAGTGTCAGATGTGCTTAGGCCAGATGATGTGTATATAGGTTAATTGGATGCTTGGGAATTCATCTCATCTAAGTGTTTAGAAATGAGGTGTCTAGGCATCTTCTATGACCAAGGCACAGATATTTGGTGGTGATGATGTTTGAAAGAGGAAGGATGAATCATCATCTGCAGGTGCTGATCTCCCCACTGACTTGAGGAGGAACTTTGACTACCAACCTAAATGAAATGCCTAAATTTGAAGCAGCTACCATCAAGTGAGATAAATGCTACTGTGGATATGGGATGCAAATGTGGGCCTGGAGAGGGGCGCTAAGTGCTTCTTAACCAGCTTCCTTGCCTTCCTCTCAGGCTCCCATGGCCACATTAGTCAGATACTTCATAAATCATGTGTCTGAAAGAACAATTGTTCCACACATGTCTCAGTGATTCTGCACTCATCACCTTGACCCTAATGTTTTACAGAGAACAAAACCTACACCCACACCTGTTAAAGGACAAGACTAGGCACTAGGAGGATTGTGGATTGTTTTAGTAATATGCCCCCAGCCTTATTGGTTGTAATCATGTAGATGATTTAGAGGACTAAATTTGTCAATTTGCTGTCAATACTGAATTATTTCTATTACAATCATTACATCAAGAATCTAAATCAAGAGAGATTTTGTTTATTTTTTTAAGAAAGTACAGATTTGGAGGGACCTGAGTGGCAGGAAACCATGTCAGTTTTGCCAAAATGCTTAATAAATTGAAAAAAGGGGAAGAGGAACATTTCACTTCAGTCAGTCACAACTGGCTATTGTTCCCAGTTAGCTCTTTTGTTTCTCTCTACCAGAGAAAGGGAAATGTCATTGATGCTGATTTGCCTGGAGACACCCATTGGCTAGAGTCCCACAGCATGAAAAATTCTGGGGGAAAAATATCCCCCAGTGGCAAAATTCAACTCTAAAAATAATAAGCATGAAAAATATTAACTCTTCAGAGTGAATAGTGTGGTTGCTTGTTTACCAAATGGGATGTGTAAACCCATTACATAAATGTCTTTCATCACCCATATGCTTTCTAAACTAATCAGCTTTGAATCCTGCTAAATCCCAGATTGAGATAACAAATGAACAGCTCAGCTTGCTGGAAGAAAGACAGCCTCTTTCCGTAGAGTATTAGAAAGAGGCAAAGGTCAAATATTCCCCTGTGGATCACCCAAAAAGGAGACCATGCTGATAACACCTATGTTTTTGCATGCTAAGTATTAAAGTGAAATTCGTGGCAAACACAACTAAAGGGCAAAGGTTCAAATTAAAACTCATATGTTGGCTTTGTACAGGATGGAACATTATATTGTAAAAGAAGGTTTTGCCTTCCCAATCATATTGTGATGATATTCACAAGTCAGGGATGGTGATTCTGTTGGCTGGCATGCCAAACCAGCACAAATGACAGGCCTTTGGCTCCAACCAGCTTTCTCCTGGGCTGCATTTGGGGTGGCCGTTCTGCTGGTCTACACCAGGCACCGGTCACTGCCTCTTGCCAGGAGATGTGGATCCATGAGGAGGACTATGGTGATTTGGAAAGGAGGTGGGGTGTTTCACAGCGTGCTTGGTCTGCAGGCAGTGTCTGTCAGATGGGCTGTCCTAGAAGACCTTCCTTGGGGCAGCTGCAAACGACCAGTAGGTTCAGTGGGAGTGGGATTGTTTGGACAGGCATTTTTATAACTTTTTGTTGTGTTTCTGTGATATTGCCACTGAAGTTAAGCCAAACCTGACCTTCAGATACAGTTTTTACCAACAGTATTTGCCCCTCTTGTAGACAGGAATAATGTTTGATGAACGAGAGTGGGGTTTGGGCTACCTGACAGAGCATGAAACCGTTCCTGGCATGGTTGCATGGCCTACTGATGAAATGGGTGCAGAAGACAAGATAAACTGGGCTATTCTTCTAAAGAGCAAGCAAGAGAGGTGCTGGGACCTCAGCATGCACTGGCTGGGTTAACACCTGCAGGAAATAACATTATCCCTGAACTAGACCTGTGAAAGAGGGTCCAGTTCAGTCCAATAGAAGGATGTCAGGAACTAACTCCTTTCTAGCCCACACTTTGTCCCCCTTACAAACAAGTATTTGTCAGGAATTGAGTAGATTTGATCTGAAATTTCAGTAAGTATCAAATAGCTTTTTATCACAGCTATTTCCTACCAAAATGGCTCTTTCAGATCCCCCCTTCGTTATTTTTTTTTTCTTTTCAAATCCTATACACTTCCCCCTTTTTTTGATTTTTATTCTTACAGTAAAAACCTTTGCTTCTTTGTCAGCTATCAATTGCTTAAAAAATGCAAGTGTAAGCGCAATTTTTTCAGTAACTGCAAAAATTGTTGATCGGTCAACAGTTTTTACAGAGGATGGATCTACGCTTTTCCATAAGGCTGTCATATTTATACTGACAAGGGTTCTGTAAGGTCTTTGCATGAACATTTGTATCTATCTGTGCCTATAATCAACAGACTTCTTGCCAGAAATGAAAGAAAATGACCAGTCTAGCTCAGCTGTCATCTCATGTTTGTTGTCCTATTGTTCACTATTTATCAAACCATATAAAGCTTCAATATTGTTTTAGGATCTGAGCACTGGATATCGCCTTGGCCACTGGGCTATTAGGTGCCAAGCCCTGTCTTGTCTTAGTTCCTCCAGATTACCTGAGCAAGAACACCTCAGCTGTGCTAAATTTGGGCTTTTCTACCCCAGCAAGATGGGCTAAACACATCCCTGGTCCCACCTTGTGTTTGCAGAAGGCAGATGAGGAGCATGCACGGAGATGGGACTGGGTTCCAACTCCCAGGTTTGCTGACAGTGTTAATGTACCCTTGGTATTTTCTGGTCATTGGAAAACCATTGGTGTTCCTATTGCTTTAACTTTGGAGCTCCATAGTTTGGAATTTTAGGGAAAACCACTGGACAGAGCAGATCTTGAATGCCAAGGAGGATAGAATCACTCATACTCATCATTCTGCTATTGCATAGAAGTGTTCCTGGCCAAGGGCTAGATTAAGCTCATCTATTTAACAAAGAGAAGGTTAAACGGTGACTTGATTTTCATCTATAAATACCTTCCCAGGAACCAGAGTTCTGGTAGCAGACAGCTTTTTAATCTAGCAGACAAAAGCTGAACAAAGCCCAATAGTTAGAAGATGAAGCAAATGAATTTAGAGCAGAATTGAGGGACAGACTTTTAGGAGGGAGGAGGATTAACCTTTAATGAACCTTTCCAAAGGATGTTGGGTTCTCTGCCTTTACCTTCTTGGTGGCACAGCCTTTCTGTTTGCCCAGACCCATACCATGAAGATCCTGGAAAAACAGGTTGGAACAGGACTTTGTGAAAGAACGAAGCAATTTTTAAACTGCTCTTAGGGCATCTTTCCACATCATATCTTTGTTTGCACAAGCTCATCTTTCCACTTGTGCCTCCTTCCCTGCAGATCACCCCATTGCACATAATTGGGCTCAGGGAGGCTGGACATGAAAACTGAGCTGCCAGATTCAGATTGCTATTATTCTTAAAATTTGCCTCAGAAATACACCTTTGATTTTAGGTTTTAAAATAATGTTATCATAGTGGGAACGATTAAAAAAAATAAGAAGAAAAGGGGTAGTTTTTGAATCAGCAATGAAAATAGCCTGTAAAAAAAAAAAAAAAAATCAAAATTTCAAGGAAAAGAAAAAGTCAGAAAATGTTTGTAGTTTGAACTAATACTGAAGATTAGAAAATTTTTACTTTCTTTAATCTATTTTTTATTTTAACATTCATTTAGATGAAAAAATGGGGGTGAAAAGCAATTTTTGACATTTCACTTTTTGGGGCTTTTCAATAATATGCAATAATTGGAGAATAAAAGACAGATGAAAGAAATCCACCCCACCGAACTCTGTAACTAGTTTTAGACTTCAGAATAAAATAAAACTCAGAGTATTTAGTAGCTTGTATTAAGGTATTTTTTATTGGTGATGCTATGAACCTTATTCCATTTGGCTAATGAATTTTTAGTTTATGGAAGGTCTGTTTTTAACTTTCCTACAATCATCTCATAACCAAGGTGAGGAGATGAAGACAATAAATTTAAAAACAAAAGATTTAGTTAGGACACCTAATTAGGATTTCTAATCAGGAGTCATCAAGACCTATAATTAGCAGGGTTGTTCAGACTCATTGCTTTCTCTTTAATGGCCATAGGACATCCAAATGGTTTTAAATTATGTACCATGGGCTCCTAATCAGTTTATTGAACATCATAAATTGTTAAAAGGAGTTAATAGCTTGTGTTTCTTGATAGAAAGTGCTAATACTCGAGGCAGAGAACTCATCAAATGAACCTCGTTAGAGGGGGGAGGAGGGAGATTGTGTCTCAGTGTCTCATTTTGTTTTAGTAATTAGCTTTTACTGGATTATCCGATCCAAATCTTTATTCAGTTTACTCTGTCAAATCTAGTTTGCATTTTAAATGGAAAATTGACACAGGGAACAATTTGTCTCCTGACTGGGTTAACGGGTCCGGCTGGCAGGAGGCACCTGCAGAGAGTGGGGGTTATTTCGAAAGCCCAGCGGAGGGGGTGTTCCCCAACAGTTGATGTCCTCCAGCCTTCACCCGCAGCTTCTGCCCCTGCAGCAGAAGTGCAGCCACTTGTGAAATTGCCACGATGCGGTCCTGGCTTGCCCCGAGAGCATTCGAGGACTGACGGCACAGGGAGCATGCTGGCATAAAGTCATCATCCGGGAGCAGATCAGCTGGTTCTGAGCAGGTTTTTGTCTCCGACAGTAGCTGGTAGAAGCTGCTTTAGCAGAAGTTATAAGAAAGCTCCCAGTGGACAATTACAAAAAATTCTCCCTACAGGGAGAACATTTCCTAAATTAACGAAAGGTCCCTGGTGTGAAGTGAGTGTGTGGGTATTAATGTCCACCTTATCTGCTGTGGCAAGATGCATTAAAACGCAGAGGTCTCTGCTGTTTTACTGGCTGCCGTTGTGGCATCTGTCCATGTGGCTTTGTCTGACTGCCGAAAATGCTCAGGTCCTGCTGTGAGTTCCAGCACAGCTGATTCAGCACCAAGGTATAGTTCTTCCCTACTGTGCAATGAAAAGAGCTGGGCAGGAGCTCCAGATGTCAGTCAAGTCTCCCACTGCCACCCCATTGCATGGCCCCTCACATAATAGTGGCTTCAGCTATTACCTTGTTGACCAAAAGTTGGAGGGAAAACCACAGCATATTTCAGTTTTCAAGTGTCCACCCCCAGGACTCTGATGGTTGTTGGTTTTATTTTTTTAACTTTGCACGATATCTTTATGGCATATCAGAAACCAGTGATTAACCTCCCATAGTTGAGTGTATATGGCAAGGTGGCCAATGCTGGGATGACCAAGGTATGTTGGTGTTGGAGTCTTGTAGCCCTGCAGGTCCTGCGCTGAAGATTTTCTTTATAATTGGTTGCATGTTAGCCAAAGGCCATGCTTTGAGGTAAAAGAACAAAAATCCTTTATTCTTCCAAATATCTGGGATGGACTGCAACTTGCACATTTCTGTGTGGATGCTGCAAGTTTTCCTGCGTTACAGAATTGTACCAGCCCACCTGGGACACCTGGTTGCTGGGGGGTTTTATTGACCCCTGTGATAGGTGTTGATATTCATCACTCTGGAGCAAGTTCCTGTCTTCTTTATCCCTCTTTATGTCTACACTGTGCATCGAAATACTGTGGGAGCAAATCAGACCCAAAAGAAGCATTCCTCAGAAAAAATATAAGAGAATCAGACTTCTGAGTAGGATGAGGCATGGCCAGTTGCTGAAATTATTCCAGGGCTGCAGTACACATTAATTGAGTTTACCTCCCCCGATTACTAATGTTATTAATTACTTGTACAGGGCAGGTCTGCAGCTGGAGGGATGAGGTCCTGTGACTCCAAGGGAGCAAAGAGGTGCCCAAAGCCCCTGACCTGAATGGGGATCCTCTTAGTGCCGCTTCACCGAGCAGCAGCCACCCTGGGGAACTGGTATCTCAGCCCCGGTGAGGACTCAGTGATGAAGTCACCTGGGGAAACCTCTGGCAGAGCAGGGACCCACAGCTTGTTGGTATCCTATAATGCCACCTTCTCCCACTGCACTCCCCACTTCAGGGGAGTGGCTCGGCAGCATCCCACAGGAGAGATGCCCCTGGCTCAGACATCGCATCCCCTGATGGCTTTAGGGGAGGGTACAGAGCCACCTGGGAACGAGATTGCAGCAAATATCATGTCTCTTGCAAGCCTCCCTGAACCCATGGAACAAGACAAAAGAGATTCATCCCCCTCTTTCTGCTTGGGAAGAGGGGTTGGGAAAGTGAGTCTTTCCATGCTAATGTCACACAATTACCTCTTAACTGCCAAAACAAATGGCAGAAATGGGGAAAGTGACACCAAATCAAAAATGTCACAGGTGATCGATTCATGTCATCTGCCATCGCTGCAGCCAAGGCTGGCGAGAGAGACACAGTGATAACACAACACTAATATTATATTACAGCCTTCACGGCGCTGAATGCCAAGTGATGAATATGTGTCACTTTATGTGTCGCTCACTCTCTGGGCCTGGGCGGGCGAGCATGGAAAATGGAGTGTTCAGGATTAATGATATCGAAAATGATAGAGAGGAGATTGAAAATTCCTTCCTTCCTGAACCATGCAGATTGAAATGTACCTCAGAGCTATCTCTTGCTGCCCTCCTCCTCCGCCCACTTTTTAAAGGTCTTTTCAACAGCATTTTGAAAAAGGAAGAAAAAAAGAGAAGGGAAGGGAAAGGAAAAGGAAAAGAAGGGAAGGGAAAGGAAAGGAAAGGAAAAGGGAGGGGAAAGGAAGGGAAGGGAGAGGAGAGAACAGGACTTTATAGTGTTTTACTTGGAAATTACTTCCTCTGTTCCTCATGGTTTGATTTATGATCAAGATTCCCATCTTCAGATGTATGCTTATTCTCACACAGGCAGCTATAGCACAGAATATGTCTGTGATTTTAATCCAGTACCATAATATCTCTGTTAAAAACCTGATGTGGCCAGAAGGTTGTGGCTGGATGGAGGTTAGCAAGTGATGTGTTATGATTAACAAGTGATCTTACTGAGAGCTCTCAATGAAAACTAGAGTATTTTAATGCTCGTAAAGTCTATTCTTCAGCCTTCAGAAACTTCAGTTAAAAATCAGAGCCCTGCAGTGCTGGTAATTTTCTGCATCTAATATGAAGAACTGATAACAGAGAAGATGGATCACAGCTTTATCCCTAAAGTGACTTGGCCAATGTCACAGGCAGAGCTGAGCTGATATATGGCTCCTCCTTTCATATTCACACACTGTTTATGCATGAATGCTTCAAGATGACCCATTCCCAGGGGCGCAGAAACTGAAGACACTTTGGTGGGGCTGGAGAAGGCTACAGATGTGTATTTATGTAGCTGGAGGATTAGACCCTGCCAGCCCATGGAGAGATGCTTTTGTGCAGATACCCAACTTGTCCTGGTGTCTGCCTGAATGCAGGTTCTGTGAGCTGCAGAACCATTCTGCAGTGCCTGGAGTTGTTGGCTGAGGTGTTTGCTAGATGTGGGCAGGACCCCGTGGGATTGCTGGCCCGGTGGGAGCTCAGCCAGGGGCTGTTCACCCTCTGTGTCTGACAGTGGGTGCTTGTGACCATCCTGCTTTTGAGGAGTAAGGTTAGCTCCTCATGGCTGTAGATATACCAGTCCTGGAGCTTCGGTTTGGGTTTATCCTGGGTTTTGGCAAGGATGACTCAAGGCTTTCATAGAGAAATCAAAGGAGGGAAAGAAAGTTTTTGATACTTTTTTTCTATACTTTTTCCTTTTCCATTTTTTTTACCTCCCTGTTACTTAATTGGGTCACTTCCCCAGGTGGGACGAGGGCTTATTCTTTCCTTCTAGCTACAGTAGAAATCATCTACTGCCTTGCTGTGCCCTCACCTGATATTACACATGCTGCTCTTCCAGTGGAGCTTGGAGCTTTTTGTCTTTGAGGCATGGTTAATGGGGACAGAGCCTGTTTTGTTAAGCAACCGATGCAGTATAATGAAACAGCCTTTTTCTTCTTTCTTTCTTTTTAACCCATTATGACTCTCAAGAAAAGTGTTTCACAGGAAAGAGAGTGAAATCAAATCACTGAAAGTCAAAATGGGATCCAAAATTTGTTTGAACATCATATGAAAAAAAATGCTAGGATGGCTTCCTCACACAACCAAATACATGCCTGACTTTATTAGCCCCTACTGAAGAATGAGCACTAATAGAGAATGGTCTTAAGGACCCACAGCCATTAGTTTTATACGGCAATAGACTGAGATTGGAGGAAGAAACCCAGAATCAACTGAGAGTACCTAATTAATTGGATTATAATTACATTTGGAAACCTAAAAGGTAATAGATCTGTTTGAATTATGATCATCACAGGCTCTTCAGGGACAGACTGTGCAGTGCGAATCACTTGCATGTGATCACCAGAGACACAAAGAATTAAATGACTACAAATATTTAAAATAAGAGCACCTGTTCACTAGGGGGAATATTGGCTGCCAAGTTTGGCTGGCATGAACATGTTCACTTTGAGATTGCAGTCACTGACCTGTTGTCTTGCTATTTTTTTAAAGTATACCTGAGCCAAAAATATTACCTTTGTCATGGTCCATCACTGGAAGAAAGATTGAGCCCCAAAGGAAAATGAGGGGCTTCAGATTAAGATTACATGTGGCTGGTGCTTTCCTAAATTGTAACTCAAAGGGGCCACTCACCATCATCAGACACATATTTCTGTTTGTCTTTCCTGACTCTTTTATCTTTCTTTATTGTCCCTGTGAGCACGCAGTGCTGACTTCCCCATATATATTCTTGAATATACTTTTTCTGCACAAGTCTTTCTGACAAAAAAATGCGAAAAATGGAACAGAAAGAAAAGAGGCATTTCAGAGATACAGAGCATTAACAAAAGCCTGTAGATTTCCAGAGTAGAGTAACAGGGCGGTGGAAGTATTCGATCAGAGCCATAAATCTAATGAGATGGTAATGATATGCAAATTAACAGCACCATAAGCCAAATGGGTAAAGTTTTTTTATGGAGCATATTAAGAGGCATTTTGCCTAAGTGTAATGGTTGGGTGAACAATAAATACGGAGCTAAATCTGCAAGTATTGGTTGACAGCAACAATAAGATAAATAAAACAGATGAAGACAAGTATTATTCCTCCATTTAAAAGGACAAATGCTGCAAATGAAACTGTACTTCCCTCCCACAGAGGGAAACTACAGTTTTGCAGCCTTCATGAAATACCAGGGATTTTTGAGTGCTGCTGTTCAAATTAATGCTCACAAGAAACTTCTTGAAAACACAGTTTTGAACCAACCTTTATATATTCAAGGATGGTCAAGAAAATGTGAAACCTCAGGCCAAATTATTTCCTAGTGTAAATTAGGTAACCCCCATTAGTTCTACCAGTTTATGCTAGCTTTGGATCTGGATCCCAAACTGTACCTGCCAGCATCTGACTGTTGATAAATATTGAGTGGTCTCACTATGACATTTTAATTATAGCATTATGGATTTCAGGAGAAGGGGGAGCGAAAGAAGAGAAAGCATTTATTTTTGTTTTTAAGCTTAAAGGAAAAAAAAAAAAAAAAACAGGAAGAAAATAACAGCTTCCAAGATCCCACAGGGATTTAGTGGCGATTAGCTAAATCTCAGTTCTTATAATTTCCAAGGCCTCCATCCAACCTTATTTTAACTTCCTTGCCATGAGCACCTACTCTGTGATTTTCACATGGGATATCTTGAGATCTCTTAGTGTTGTCACTTGCCATACTAATGACATGGCTTTTGCCCCAATGTCTGGAGACCTGTTTGTGCTTGTAGACTGGACAGACTTGTTTTTTTGCATTGTGCTCTGAAGACCAGACTTGTCTTCCATCAGTATGGCAAACCCTAAGGTCTGCAGCAAATAGCTGCTTCATCTGGGGCTGCAGTACGATTTGGAAGGAGGAGAGCTGAGCTGGGACCCAAATGTGTCCCTTTAGCCTAAATTAATTGGGTGCTGACTGACATGAAGGTACTGCAGTCCATCAGCAGTCACCCCAAGATCAGCTATACCCTTGCTGGGCTGATGGTGTGGGTGGAAAGCAAGAATCAGGTCTCATGCCCACTGTCCATCTGAAAGTGGGGATAGAGATAGACATACCTCATGGTCCTTCTGAGCTGAATAATCAGCAGGGGTCAAGGGTGGGGATGTGGTTGCCCTACAAATGCAGTCCAGGGATGGATGAGAAGGATGAATCCAGCACGAAGGGGAGACACTGGAAAGTTAAGCACTGCAATATCCAAGTTTAGTACCTCATTGGTGTCTGTCCCTCTCAAAGGCCAGATCACAGCAGACCCAAGCTCTGCCTGGGTTCTGGGGCTCCTCTCTTCACCCCAAAAGCCTGTTGAGAAGACTGACACCTGTTCCTTTTGTGCCAAAAGTGGTGATGGTGACGCCACATATATACATGGCAGAGGGACTCACTCTTGGTGGATGCATCATGACTTCGTGGGGTTGGAGCACTCATGGGAAACAGGTCTGTCTAATCATTAGAATTAAAAATGACATCTCAGATATTGCAGGAGGAATTAGGAGTAGAGTACATGGTGTGGAGGAGGAACAGGAGTATGACCCTCTAGCCTGGTGGTGAGACCACCTTCCTGGGAGACACCAGAAGATGCTGCTCTGCCATTCCCTGAACGTCCCACAAATGTCACATGAATTATGTTGTCTTCCCCTCTTCCCCCATAAGACTAGGGACCAGATCCTGGTAGAGTCTCCTGTTGATATTCATGGGTTTACACACGAGGCTGGTACAGCTTTAGTCTCACCTCTCTAAGAAGTTTGGATTTAACCCTGGCATAGCCACAAATGAAACCAGAAATTAGCCTGCTGCCTGGAGGTGAACACCCATCCACCTAACAAGGAGGAAAACCAACTCAGTAAGCAGAGCAGGCAGATGGGCAGGCTTGGCTGGAGGAGGATGTGGAGTTGGTGTCACTGCCAGCAACTGCATCATTTCAGAGTCTCTTTATCTGAGTCAGCTCCCTGTCTCTGGCTGGGGCTGGTTTGGTCACTCTCAAAGTCAAGACCTTGCTTCAAGGCTGTGAAAGTGGAGAGCTTCCTTGCAAGACTTCTCTGTTAGCACAGCTCTGGCTATTACTTCATACTTTTCCTTCCTGTCCCTTGGCTCCACCTATTCCCTATTGTGTGTGGAAAGCACACAATTTGGGAAGCACTCAAAACATAGTCTACTGCCAGCTCCACAGCTGGCAAGACTGCTGTGGGATAAGAAGCACTAGGAAATGATTAACTGGATTGGGTCCACAGGGTGGGGGGAAGAGGCATGAGTGTTGAGATTGTTGCATCCATCCATCCATCCATCCATCCATCCACTGCCCGCTGTCCACTTTTACCTAAGGGGGAGCACCTTATCTTTCTCTATGGTAGGTACCTATGAGAAGGCCTTTTCTGTGAAGTGGAAGAATAAGCCTAAAATCTGGTTTACCCATATCAACACCATCTATATCAATAGCTCTTTATTGTGGCATTGTTCAATGAGGTGTGTAATGGCGATGTGCTGCTGAGGAACAACCAAAGGAGGTGGAGGGTCCCAGTCTGCTCCACTACACTGGTCTCAAGAGACATCCAGGAGATGCTCTTGGGTGTCTGCTGGTCAGGTGGAAAACCTGCCCACTCTCAATCTATTGGGCACTTCAGCAAAGATACAGTGTTTCTGGGATCTCAGACCTCATCTAGCTCGTTGTAGACCTTCCTATTAGCTGTTTGTCTCTCAGTGAGAATCACTGTGTCTGCTGAACTCCTATTTCTGGCTAAAATAATCCAAATACTACATGCTCCTGAATATAGCAAACACTGCCTAACATACATTTTTTTCCAAACCTTCCCTCCATCTGCCTGTCCAAATATTTCACCAAAGCCTTCAAGACCTGGAGCAAATGTATCTCTCAATGCAAAATCTTGGCATTTTTACCTATGATTTGGACTGTCCTATGCAGCCAAGAAAGACAACAATGCTGAAGCGTTTGAGAAATGCAGTTCAACAGATTGCATGTCGATCTAGGAGTTAAGCAAGCTGGTTTCTGCTCCTTGGTGTGATTTCTTTGTAAAGCCCTTTCAGATCAATGGAAGAATAATAAGATTCATAGAAGCTAAAGCCAGAAGTGTTATAGCAGCGTAAATGTGGGTGCATGGCATTTCCCCTTCAGAGCTTACTAACAAAATAGCCACCTCCATCTGTGGTCAAGTTTAATATCTGACAAAATCCATTCTGTTCACCTCTATTTTACAATCTGGACTGCCCTGTCAATTATTAGCATTGTGCTCAATGGAGCTGCCACACAGCTCATTTTTGTGGTTACTAGCTTAGTAAATAAATGTGTCACACTAGACATCATGACTTCTAAGGGAGTTTGAAAATAAGCAGACAAGCTAATAGGTGCAAAACTACATTAAAGCTACCAACCTTCTCCCTTACAAACTGCAAAGCTGGTTGCTCTGTGGGTGACAGAAGAGATGGAGCCACCTTTTCCGCCTCTTCCTACCTGGATGTTGGGGTCTTCCCTTACCCCTACAGTCCCTGTGTCTCTGATGGCAGCCCCGAATCCTCTGTGTGGTGGCCCAGCACATGGCTGCATGTTGCTGATGGGTTATTTAGGAGATGTGCATGGCTTTGCCTGCAGGATGCTGCGTCCCCGCTGCTGAAGAGGATGCTGAGCAGAGCAGCTGAGAGGTGAACTTGCTCTGACTTTCTCTCAACAGCACTGCTGCCTTTTGCTCTAGCAGTGATCTCTGCACAGCAGTGTGATAGTTGCACTGTTCGAATGGCCAGAGGCATCAGAGGTGGGGAAGTGATGGACAAACCAAGATCATGCTCATCCGGTGGATACTGGCACATGGTTAGGAGTCAAGTGGAAAGGAAGTCACTGCTCTGTGTCTTCTAAAATATTTCAAGTTTAAGGTAGGGCCAATGGTGAAGATGAAGCTGATGGGTTTGGGTTGGCTTCGATATTTTTTGTCAGATGAATAAATCAATCTCATAGCAAGGATATCCAGGTTGTCCATGCAGTGCATGGCCAACACAGTCTAGTTCAGTATCTGCAATTGTTGTATGCATTTGCACAATACCTGCCAGGCTCATTGTGCTGCTTGCAATAGAGTCACTGGTGAATAAAAGTCAAAGCAGGAACTCAGAATGCTCACTGCTTTTCTGAAATGGGTTCTGATAATGAACATCTGTTTGGCCATTTCCAAAGAGAAGAGTGAATCAGTTGCACCAGAAGACAAGCATGGGCTATTGCAAGAATCAAATATCCTTTGTGCTGCCTGAAGCAAGAAGCACCTTGCCTGTGCTTGGTCCCTGGTGCTCAGGGCCAAGCTGGGGTCTAGCCCATTCTCCTGCTCCCTTTCAGGCTGCTGGGAATTAGGTGAGTCCCAGGGACATGCCCTTTATGGGGGAATTTTACTCCTGAAGATTAGCTCCAGAATTTCCCAGAACTTTGGTGTGGGTCAGTGTCTTGCAGTCAGGCACAGAGAAACAAATCCAGTGCACCTTTGTCCTGCTTGTTTATTCCCCTTTCCAGCGTTGGCTTGAGGCTGTTTAATCCCTCACATGCAACTCCCATGCTGAACATTCTAACAAATGACAGAAATGTCAAATGAGACTGGTTTGCAGAATGAGGGCAGCCCATTTCTGAGCTCAGCTGAGATTGCTGGAGAAAGCAACACCTTCACAGGCAGATAACGTTACCGTTTGTATAATAAAAGGTGTTAGCTCTACCTACAAGCCTCACCTTCTCTTACTGCCTTCTCCACCAACATTCCACGTAACACTCGCACTCAGACCCATGAATGCAGCAGGGGCAGCTTCATCTCCTAAAAGCCAAGGGTCTTCTCTACAGTGAAATCCTCATATCCCCTGAGTCTCTTTACAGCACCTGAGGCTGAGAGCACCCCATACAGATTTATCTCCATGCTGAGCCAGCATGAAGCCAATTCAGTACTAAGTGCAATGTTTGCCCCATACATTCTTGCAGATAGAGCAATATTATCCTGTATTAAGGAAGTGGCTGACTATGTCACTTGCAACATGCCAAAAGCCATAAGACTATATTGGTTTTCAGACTCCTGCTGTGTTGGCTTGGGCATTTTCTGTTCCGTTTTGTGAGAGCACTCTGTTTTCGGTGGAAATGTCAGGACGCCAATGAGCCAATGAAAGGAATCTCCTTGGCATTTAGCCTTTAGTATTTCCTAGGCTCATAAGCTTGGGATGGGAAATCTAGTGCTGGAGAAGGAAAGTTAAAGGATGGCTCATTCTCTTTATTTATTTCCTAAAGAATATGTATCTGGTGTTTCTATGAACAGTGGCCCTGGGATTTAGGTCTTGCACAATCAGTTAAAATGTCAGTGTGATAGGATCTCAGCTTGAGTATTTCTTGTGCTTACTTTCAGCAGTGTGTAAAATGAGAGATCAATAGAAGAAAAATAAAAGCTGAATAAGACTTGGTCCAGAAGGTCTTGGTAAACAAGTTTTGCTCTTGTGTAAGTTTGCTGAGCTGGTAAGTAGCAGAAAACAGAGAGAGAGTCAAAGGCAAATTCACAGCCAAGCCACTACCTTGGCACTAGAAGGAAAATCAGACTTCCTCAGCAAGCCACTTGTCCACAGGGAATATTCTGAATAAGCCAGATCTGGCCCTTGATTGTGCTGGAAAAACTCCAGGGTAATGTCCTGACATCAGTGGAGTGACTCCAGCTTCAAAGTCATGTAATAAGCATCTCAGCTGAGCCTGGGAGACAATTGCCTCAGGGTGAAATTAGGCAAGTGTCACACCAAGACTTGTTGTGTGGAGGTCTGGAGTGTCACCTGAGCTGGGTGCTGCAGCCCCTGAGACACCTCACGCAGGTGATGTGGGCTGTCCAGGGTAGGACTGCTGGGCTCACTGATCTGTTAACAGAGAGAACAAAAGAGAACTCGAGTCTGGGATTTGGACTCCAACTTTTGAATAGTATCTCCAGACATGAACCTCCAGGTCCCAAATGGATCATGGGGATGATACTCTGGAGACAACAGTCTTCCTTCTTCCAGCAAGACAGGCAGAGACACTCCAGCGGAAGGTCCTGCCCGGGAGCTTGACATTCACAGCAGAGACCCAGCTGCAGTGTTCACAGCAGAATCTCCAGCTCTCTGGTTCCTACCATTCATGTCCAGTTCATTAGTCCCACAGGTAATATTTTCTTTAAGCCCACTCTGTTTTACAGGTCCAAGTTTGTTCTCCCCAAGTTAGAACAGGTAACTTACTTCAAGATCTGACTTAACAGCCCAGTTCGCAGGAGCTTCTTAAGGACCTGCTGACACCAAACGTAAACACTACTATCCCGTGGGACCCTCATCACCCACTTCTAGTATCAGCCAATTCCTCCAAACATTTCAACCACCAGTTTCCAGTGCTTAAGTGTCTTCTACTTTGGCCCATGATTCTCGCTATGAGAACATGGCCCAAAGTAAACAAAAAAAGGACATTATCTATCAGACCTTTTCTCCCTTTGAAACCATGATATTGCTTGCTTTTTTTTTTTTTTTTTTAAATGTCTTTTTTCATTTCTATTGACCTGTGCTTAAACAACTGAAGCTGGATTAAAACACAATGTGAAACACAGTGTATTCCAGCAGTGTCTTTTGCCCAGTCTCTTTTGTACAACCACCCACCTGCCCCTTTCTTGCAAAATTTTCCCAACACACCTGACTTTCTCATTTCTACACTGTGATCACGTTTTTTCCATTCTCATTGTTCTCACTGGGGTTTGAGGCTAGGTGCAAATGCTTAGGTGTTGTTCTGGTGTAAATGATGTCTCTCACCTGAGTTAGAGCTCCAAAAAATATATAACATGCTCTAGCAGCAACCCTGAGAAATGCAGCTGGCCTTAGTTCTATTTATTTCTCCCAAAGTCCACCTTTTTTTGTCATTCACAAACAAAAATGTATGCCCCAAATCCTCTCTTTCAGCCTGCCAGCTCCTGAACACCAGAAACATTAGGTGAGATGTTGGGAAATAAAGTGAAATGTCTTGTCTCATTTATGTGCCCTCGAGGGAAGGGATGGGAGCAGGGGGGGACCATCCCAAAGGGTGAGATGCAAATAAAGGTGTTAAAAGAAAAAAAAGAAGGGGAAAAATATAAAGAAGAAGAAAATAAGTCTTCTTGGTGGAGCACAGATGGAGTTCTAGCTAGGTATCATTTGCTGAGGAAATTGCATTTCTGTTTGGGAATAAATGAATGTAAAACTTGTTTGAGGCCCAGGTAATAATAGAATGGGGGAGGAGGAAATTGAAATTTATGACTTTGCAAATGACTCCTGTAGAAAAGAGAGACACACATCAGAGGTGTCTTTTTATCCCCCTCTCTCCTTCCCTCCCTCCTCGTTTTCTCTTCTTCCCGCAGATGAGGAGGACAGTCTGCAATAAAACAGGTCTAAGCTTTGCAGGCCTGGAGATGCTGCGGGGGGAGGCGGAGGGGGAAGCGGGGGGCCAGGGGACATTAGCACTTGCTGTAACATTGTCGATGCCGATGTAAATGGACGTGCTACATAGTCAACAAGACACACTTGGCTGCCTGCAAGTGGGAAGTACTTAAATCTTGGCACTGATAAATGAAATATTTTTAAGGGAGCTAATCAGTGAAAATGGGGTTTCATCAGGCACTGACATGTCTCGCTTGCTTCAGCGAGTCCAAGAGAGAAAAATGATTGTGCAGTGTGGTCCGGAGCCAGCCGGAGATGGGGAGCGAGAGAAAGGGAGGCGGGAGGTGGCAGCTGAGGATGCTCACGGGGCGTGAGTTGGGGGGACGGGGGCTGGCTGCACCCCCACCTCCGTGCGCTCCCGGCCCCCGCCGGCCCCCCGGGGCGCCCGCCCCAGGCTCCCCACCGGCCCCGCTCCGCCTGGGCGTGATGGATGGCCTGGCGCAGAACGGGCTCGGTGCAAATCCCCAATCTGCAGCCTGCTGGGCTCAGTTGGATCAGCAGCAGGCTAGCTGGTATTTCTGGATAAACACTAATAAATCTTCCTTTTCTTCTTGGCAAGCGGTGCTTCCCCTGCTTCCTCCAGCTCCCTGTCTTTCCTCCTCTCCCACTGGTGCGAGGGGAGATGGAGGAGAGGTGAATTTGGGGTGCGGGGAGCTCAATGGGGATGGAAGCCAAGCCCTGAGATGGGAAGAGGTCTGGCTGGGGAAACCCCCGAAACTATGGGCTTGCAAAACCTCTCACTGACACTGCTACCTTCAGTTCTGCTGCTGGCTGGTAGATGAGTGGGGACAAGTTGGTCCCATTCTTGTGCCTCAGTTTTCCTTCTCTGGACTCATGAAGGTCATCCCTTCCCCACAGCCCCCAAAGCTTGGGTGAGCAGTGGATTTCCCAGGAGCTGGGTTTGGCCCTTAGCTCCTGGTGAGGGAGGTGGGACAGGGTTCAGTGGGTTGTGTTCAACATTTTCAGCTCAGAGCTTCACAGTGGCTCTTGTCTTCAAGTATGTGTGCCGGCAGCTGGCTGAGAGCCACGTGGGCCAGTGTATATCCTCATTGATGTACCCTCCAACACATCCCCGGCACACAGGTGATCAGCCCAGCCATCGGCTCACCCCATTGGCATGGGAGCTTGGGCAACAGAGAGCCAAAACAGTCTGGGAAAAACAGGCCCTGACCTGGCTCTGCCTCCTGATCTGGACCCTGATGGCCACAACCCCATGGGGCTTCCCATGGGACTCAGCACATGGGTGACCGCAGAGATCCCGTCAGGTCAAGGCAGAGCTTTTTCCTACTTCAGCCAGATTCCAGCTGCTGAAGCTGTCCCTGTTACCAACCTACCTAAAGTGACCTCAAAATCCCCTGCAAACCAAAATACAGTCAGTAAGAGCTGCAGCTCCCGGAGTCTTCACTCAGCATCAGTGAGGGATGTACCAGGATTGTTCTCATCTGAAAGGATAGGTCCATGCATGTGATAATTATCACTGAATGAAATTGTTCCCACAGACTGTCAGAGGGAAGAAATAAAATAAATTAAAAGATGAAAAAAAAGAAAGCCTTGTGCTTACATCCTTAAGTCATAAAGGTTCAAAGCAGGATTCCCTCAGTAATCAGGAAATGAAAATGTCCTTCAATTACAGAGCATTTTAAGACATGATTATTTCATGTGCATGCTATTAAAAAAATGACAGTGGAAAATTCATCATGAAATAAATTAATACTTAAACATTTTTAAAAGGCTCCCTGGTGTATTCTTACCCTCCTCCTATTCTGACACAATAATGTGTTGTTTCTAAAGAAAATTTTATTGGACTAAAGATGATAAAATACACAATGAAAAATACATTTGGAAAGCAAATTCATAACTACTTTTTTTAAAGAAGGCAGCTTAGCTGAAAATACATAAAAAACACAAGGACAATTTATTATTTTCTGCTAGTGGAAAAAAAGTCTTTTTTTTTTCCTTCATAAAGTCAAGCATGCTGGTGTTTGAATAATGGCCTCCCAAATTCGAACAAACCCAACAATTTAGGCTATATTTGCTTTTTTTTTTTTTTTCTACATCTCTCCACCCTGCCAATGCAGCATAACACTACACGTCACATTACAGCATGAATTTATCACCACCATGGCAAAAGCTGATATTCACTGAAAAATGCAGATAGCTGCAAGAAGTGTTTAATTTGATCTGATTCCAAGTGAATTTGGTGCTGGGAAGAGATATATAACAATGTGGCACCAGAGACCTGAGCTCTCCAGATGGATCTGTTCCAGAGTCTGCTGAAGCCAGTATGGGGTTTTTTTCATGGATTTCAATGGAGTTTGGCTTAGGAGGTGCCTTGAGGGAGTCACATGGTATTGCACATACCTGATCCTTGCTGGGATGGTCAGAGATTGCCATACCCAAATGTCCACCCCAGCCCAGCAGCAGAATGACATCTGTACCCATAGACCAGACCTCCAACCAGCTCAGAGCCTGGTGCCTGGTGCAAACCAGTAAGCTATGATGTAACAAAGTTGAGTTGAGGTTAAGGAGCTTTAAGTTGAGGTGGGAACCTCACAAAAGAACTGTAGATCAACCATGAGGAAATTGAACTTGCAACCTGAACTGAGAGAACAGGTTTTTTGCAGGATGTAACCTGCCTTTGTTTCTCTTTAATGCAAATGGGGCACTCTGGGCTTGTGGGTGCAGTCAGCAGGGCAAGCTGAGATCTGCTCCTCTAATGGGAACATCACTGTTGGGAGGCCCTGTCAAAGCTAAGGGCAGAGCCAGGCAAACCTTGCAGCTTCTTAGGACACAGGGAAACTGTCTGAGAGTTCCCAGGAAAAATGAACCTCTACCCCCTGGCACGCCACCAGAGTGCAAAGAGTCCTACACAGCCAGGACATGTTTTTGTAGGACAGCAAGAATCTTATCTGAGCTGGTAGCCAGCTGAAAGCAAAAACAGATGCAAAGTCAGCAGTGAAATGAGTACTGCTGCCCAGATCTGCTCCTGCTTAGAGCATGCCGGTGGAGGGATCACCTTGCTTTGAACAGATAAGCATGTCTGTTGGACTTGAGGTGCATTGGTCTTGATGATCCTTATGTGTCCCTTCCAACTTGAGTTATTCTGTGATTCCATGATTACAAGCCTGTTCTGTCACTGCACTTTTGTATTTGGCCACAATTATATGGTTGTGGAGTATCTATTTTTCTGTTCCATGGCTCGTGTTTTGAGGGAGGACCATAATTCATGAGGGGTGCCTGCCTAGATAACTCACAAGTGGGATATACACAGCTGTCTCTTACTGAAGTACATTTTGCTGCTAACGTATTATAGTTGTACCATGCCAGAGGGGGTGTCTGCAGGTCTAAAAATGTTGGTTATAACAGCTACTCATGCTATTAGTATAGTTGTAGATATTATATGATTTATTGATGTGTTTTTATTTCCCACTGGTATGGTATAAATATATTTATTTCACAAAAGTGGCCAATAAATTTCCCTTATGAATCCTGTTATCTGCACCATTAACCATTGATCATTTTTATGAGGTCACAACTTAAGGTATACATGAATTTACACCTTAATTTGTGACCCTTTCCAAAATAATACATAGCTACTTATGAACTATTCACCTCACAGGAGGCACTGCTCATTTTTGCTGCTTCCCACTGCACTCAACATTTGTTTCTCATCAGATAATGTCCTAGCATTATGTGCCATTCAACTGTTTCATCTTCCTAACACACACACACAAAAGTGGATAAGACATTAATGAGAGAAAACTTTCCTGGACTCAGTTCATTCTTTATGACACTCTGTAATTCAACAAGACAGAATAAGTTGACAAAACAGTACTAAATAACTCAAAGACATGCTTTAGCCTTCCTGCTAAAAAGACCCAAGATTTCTTAACAGCAGCCAAAGAATAATAGGAATGTCAGAAATTCAGATATTCCCAAGTAGCCCTCTCTATTTTCTTACCTTTCATTGTTTTATAAACAATTTTGAAGATGTTGGGCAACATGAGAACAATTCTCCCCGCATCCTTCATCAGTTTGCTCTTTGATTTATTCAAAACATTGAAGCCAGGAGTAGCGCATCTTTATTTGTTATCAGATTCCTATGTGCTCGTGTTTTAGGGTGAGGAGTGCAATTGAAAGCCCTGGGTTAGATGCAGTATTCCTCTCTTCTGCTGGTGACCTTCACTGCTTCCTCCACTTCTTCAGAGGGTGACATAGTACTTCATATACACTTAGTGGCTGTCTCCAAGTGATTGATATTCAGGTCACCTTTTCAACTCTGGTCTGCTGTTGGTGCATCTTGGTTGTTCACTCCTCTCTCTGGGAGCATCTAGTCACAACATTTTGGATGTTCTCCATCTACCACGTGCCCAATATGGCCAAAGTCGTACTCCCTGTCTTGTCTTCAGAGCCAACCTTTCAGCAAGCTCCTTTCTCAGTGATAGACAATGACTCAGTCTTCATATAACAAGCAAATCTCTTCCTCCTTCCTTCCCTTCATTTAACCCTTCTTCACCTTGGTATCTGTGTTTGCTGGTCAACGCACAGCCACCCTCTTGCCTTGACAAATATCCTGGGTCTACCCTACTCATGCCCATTTTTTGTCTGTAGTCAAGCACTCTTCATCTCCTTTGCATAAGCTGAGCAAGTTCTTATTCATAGGTTTGGCAAGTCCATCCCTTCTAGAGAGAACATCTAAACTGTTTGCTCGGCAATGCTGTGAGCACTGTACTAACAAGAAATCCCAAACAAGCACCAGAGTTCAAGCACATTCCTGGGGTTGCACACTGTTGAACCTGTACACAGTTTGTGTGACAGATGGCTGTGCAAAGTACATGTTTATAGATATGTCAGACACAGTGCCCTCAATCAGTGGAAATGCAACCCTTAGTAGCCTGGATTGAAGAGAGGTGACAGCTTCAGATCCTACCTCCACTATTTGTTGCCCTCTGTTCAGCCAACCTATTTGTTCACTTCACACTTGATGCCCAACTTGGCCATGGACATGTCATCAAGCACCACGGTGAAGAGCCTGGCTTTCTTTAACCACCAATGGACATGTCACACACCGTGTTGCCTCATGACACGTATCACTGTCCAGAGAGGAAATATAGGAGAGCTTTCACATCCTGTAGATCCCAACTGTGATGCCAAGTGATTAGGAGTCCCACAACCCTTTGAAATCAGAGGAGAACTTGAAAACCTTTGATGCTAAACATGCGCTGCGACAGAGAGATTAGTCTTAGGTTTTAAGCAATATGCACAGCATGAACCAGAGCCCTGCTTCCTCACACCTCCTCCACAGCTCTCTCTTCACCTGGAGTTTGGCTGCACAGACTTTTTATTTGCACACAGTTGTCCTTAAAAATAATAAGTGACTATTTGCCTGTTCAAAGCCAGAAACAAGTTGACCAATTGCTGCTGTGTTTTACTTCAGGGTATCCATCTAAAGGCAGAGAGAGAGAATCAGTCTATAATGGTTTGCCTGGCTCGAAAACTCCATTTTGGGCCATGGAGAGTCATATTTCAGAGAGTATTGATCACAGTGCAGTTTGTGTTTCCTCACGTCCATGATCCTGTTTGCAGCCCTGTAAAATAATAACAGTACTCATGTCAGTAAGGTAATTACCATTGATCTAACACACTGTGACAAATTTTTCAGTCATGCCACTTGATTCATACTTAAAGTTATGGCACTGCTGACTGCTCCTTAAATAATTGAAGGATGCCCTTTGTAAATCAGCACACTCTTGCCAAAAAGTGGCAGTTTCTTCTTTGTTCCAGGCCTTGTTTCTTATCTTCATCAGGGATTTCAAAATTAAACAGACAGCTTTCCACAGCCCGTATAGTTCACACTTGGAGCAAATATCATCTGAGCTGGCAAATCACGTATGACACCTTTGTTCAAGAAAAGCGGGAAAAAAAGAAGAAGAGGAAGGTTAACCTACAGGGAAGATCAGGGTCTCTGCAGTGGAGGGGTTTGCTAGCAGGTGGTAACAACAAGAGAGACAAAGCCAAGTTTCGTTAATTCAAAACAGCCATAAAAGCACTTGTCATCATCTTGAGGCCAAAGAAGAGCAGTGAGCAGGCCCATGTCAGCAGTGAGGAGAGCCCTGGTACCCTGCTTCTGGACCCACTGGCTGCCCACACAGGAAATCTTTGCAGCCTCCCTTCTGAGGAAATTGGTTAGGGATCTGCACCTTTGCTACACCAACCTTCAACATGCTGGGGGAGGCACCACAGATTCCTGGCCTGGGCTCTCCAGGTTGGTGTCCCCAGGAAATATTTGAGCCTCTGACCTGCTTTGTTATATGAGCATCAAATAATACTTCTGAATCTTGAAATTCCTTTGGGAAATAGTAGCACTACTACTAGTCAAGTAATTGAAGGGAGTGTCGTTCTGGGTGGGGGAACCCTTCTGACAGCTAACCATGAACCAGTGTCCCCCTAGTGAAATGTGGACACTCTTCAAGGCAAGCTTGGATCAGCTCACCACAGTCTTTCATCGAACCAACCTCCTTGGTTGTCAGGGAGGCCTAGAAATTATTTCAGACTGGACATCAAACACCATGAAGGAGGCATTTCTCATTGACACTGATGGATAGATATTTACTTTGGCTCTGAAGGACCTTCTGGACGAGCCTCTCTCCTTTTCTATAAAATATGGAGACCATATAGGGAGATCACCCAGTTGCTTTTCGAAGATACCCCTCAGCTGAGCGATCCATAATAAACAAATGTGCTGGTGAAGCAGTCAATAAAACCTCCATCTTCCACGTCCCAGCAGTCTGTCCCTAGCTGCTAGACTCTTTCTTTTCAACTCTCCTATTTAGAGACCCTCCTCTGCAGTGTATATAGGACATTGCAGTTAACACAGGGGCTTGCAGCTAAGGTTCAAAAACAAACATGGAAAGACCGAACAGTACCTCTACAAGCCACCTGTCATCTCCATGGCTCAACCACTGCACCTTTTGCTCAGCAACACCTTACTGTGAATTCCCTCTATGGAAAACTTTGATTTTCACCCCCTGGGCAGGGAATCGTGGCTATAGAAACCTCCACTGCACTTAACTCGGCGACCAGTGTAGCACACAAACGAACTACTATTTGGCATGAGTCTTGGTGGCTCTCACGGGACTCCTGTGCTTGGGGAGTGTGCAGATCTGCAGCAGCTATCATGGTATTATAGCCTTTGGAGAATAAATTGAATGAACTGTCCTTCAATAGAGCCTGAAGCCTGCCCCTTCGGTATTGTTGAGACATACAAAGCAATGGCTCTGGCTTTGATCCACTTTGCTACCTGTAAAGAGTCCTCTTTTGCAGGCATTCTTGTACCTGCTTGAGATGAGGCCAGAACAAACAGAAAGCACCTTAAAGAAGCTTACTAAATAAGTCTAGGATTGAGTGAACAGCATATTCAAGGGGTCAAATTTAATTCCTTCCTTCCTTTTGTATTCAGATTAGAGGCCAAGGTAGATTTGTGGAAGCCAGGACTCTTCAGCTAATGCTGCTTTTGCACTTAACCTGCAATTTACCTGTCAGTAACAAATACATTAAAGGCCAGCTAAGCTCTTCAAACTTCCAAACAATTTACCGCACCATCAGATGAGCTCTTTAGCATCCAAGAGCACAACAGCCCGTTCACATCTAAGAAAAGCATCTGCTGCCTGAAGAAATCCTCCTCAAAAATGCATCTGGTAAAATAAATGTGCATATTTAAAGGCATGGCATGTTTTAAGTCAATCAAACACCTCAAAAATAATAATAAAAAGCCTTCCAAAGAGACTACTTGCCAGTGATGTATTGGCTTGGTTAAGGAGGGCTGTGTTTTCAGAGCTTCCTAAATTCCTCAACTCAAGTGCTGAGTGGAGGTTTATTAAGTGACCTGTCTGGATGTATATCAGCCTTGTCCCTAGTGGGGGTCCTATGTTAAATTCCATCATTAAAACCTATTACTGAGCTATCAAAACCCGCTGTAATTCCATCTAATGACCTCATTTCCCTAAGCGTAACTCAACGCAAGGTTTGCTGATGCGGTGTTACCTCTTGGTGGGCCACAGCCCCTTAGCAGAGCAGGGGGTGGGGGGAAAGAGAGGAAGAAATCAATGTCTGCAGAGATGACAAGGCACACAGCCAGTGACTGGGGACCAAGAAACTATCCAATATCCCATTTCCTATCCAGTCTATTAGCAGCTGAAGTCAGCCAGGGCTCTGGGTTTGATTGAAGGCTGAGCTGAGACCAGATAGAGGAGGAGAAGCCCAGGCAATATGGCCACCAGACGAGACTCCTTTCCAGCTAGCTCAAATCACTCCTAAAAGTCAGTGTATATAAAAATGGATTATTGCATTAAAAGTTCAAAATGTTCTTTTAATTTTCATTTTTTTTTCTTGCCTTGTTCTGGTTAAGGGGTAGACACAAGGAAAAAGGGGAAAAAAAAAAAAAACACCTCTCCTTTCTCCCCCCCTCAGTCCCCCTTCCACACACACCTCTACTTGCCATGAAATCATTTCGTAAATACAAAAAAGGCCCCTCAGGCTATTGGTGCCCAGACACTCATTTTTAGAGTGGATAATTGACTCCTTTCAGTTGATAATTCATAGCTTGCATATGCCAGCTAATACATCAGTGCCCAGAGACTCAGCGAGAGCCCCAAGCACAAACGGGAGAGGGGGAAAGGAAAAGAAAAAAAAAAAAAAGAAAAAAAATATTTCAGATGATAGATGAGTGCATTACGGCTTTATGAATGAATTATGTCCTGCAAATACCTTGAGCAGGAGAGACTGTCGGCCTGTATCTATACTAATCTGGGAGGAATTATGACGATTTTCACATTAAAAAGGGAAAAGGGAAAGAATTAATTGAGCAATTGGGCCATTAAAAATGTATGTTGGCATGTTCTGTATGTCCATTTTCCAATTTATCATACGCTTGGAAGCTTCCTCCCAGGGTGACTGCCATTTTTCTTCTCTTTCCTACGTTTGATCTTTTTTTTTATTTATTGTATGTTCCTGTCATACAAAACCAGATCAGGACCATTTTGACAAATCGAAGTCTGTTTTTTTTTGGTAGGGAGATGTTGTCTTTGTGCACGTGTTCTCTATCAAAAAAATAGGGGGGGGGGACACACACCCAAATGAATTTCTTCTTTGCATCCCACAGATCTTACAGTCAGTATTTTTAACTTAATAAAACCCGATTATTTCACCCTGTTTGTAGATTTTTATTCTTTCTCCATCTAAGAAGGTTTGAGGTGAAGTTTGGCTATAGAAGGGCAGATGTAGTGGGGGGTTTCTTTTTAAAAGTTATAGATTGCTAATGCTGGCATGTCTAAAAGCACTAAGGTAAGTGCCAGAACATGCAAACACCTGCTCTGCACACGTGTGCGAAATGCCACACACTGCTTGAAAAATTCACCGACACAGATCGTGCATCGTCCAGCTCCAGCATTCAGCTGTGGATCACATCCATTGTTGGACAAAAATGTATTCTGAATGGTTATAGTGTTTGTTTTCTGCCTGTGTACGCTGTAGAATGTGTTAATTATTTTCAGATCTGAGAACTAATTTAGTGGATTAAAGGTTTGTTAGCGGGGAAGCATTTTTAGAATAACAGCAATGTTAGGAACTGTTTTCAACTCTATAATTAGTAGGTTTGTTTAAATATCTGAAATAACCACAAAATATGTTTCCTACTTTCATATATATAATATGTTCCTTTATATTTTATTAAAGTTGCTGAAAATTTTGATACCCTTAAAAAAACAGATCTTAGTCTAGCAAAAAAAAAAAAAACTTAGTAGCTCAATCAATGTAAAAAATATCCCATTTAACATCTGCCAGCAAATTTCAAGCAGTCTGACCAACACATATTGTTTAACCTGTGTCTTCGATTTTCTAATCCAGGAATTATGCTTCACCTGAACTTCCTCTAATACAATTAGTGTGGTGTGTTTGCTGAAACCTAATGCCTTTACAGAATAATGTTTTATGCTGCAAAGCATATCTAATCTCTTCACGCAAGCCACTCTATGGCAAATCATCTTATAATATGCAGGAATTTTTTGATTTTGTTTATGTTCTTGTGTTTATGAGGTCTTTAATTGACTGTAAGCTGCTCTTTAAGTACTTAAAGATGTTTTTTAAATCCTATTAATTTTTTCTGTCTTGTTTTTTCAGACTTGTTAAATATTTGTTAATGCACTGGCTAAATCACAAGAGTGCCAGAGGAGATTTTCAGCAAATTATTATGTTCGTACTCAGGACCTTTATGCAGGATATGTAGGTTTATTGTCTTATTTGAGGTGCAGCAAGCCCCTAAATTCCCCTTGATCACTGTATATATGGGACTGGGAAATTTGCTGTGGGTTTGATTTAGTTATTCTCTGCTCTTGTACACAGTGAAGAGGTAAGCACATCTCAATGCAAATGTCACCCTTCTGGATATCAGTGCTTTTTCAGCAGCTACTCTGATGTAGAGAAGCTTTTGGGAGGTCTTAAACAACCCCTGTGAGAAGGCTCATGTATATAAAAAGGATGTGAAACAGATTTCTGCTCATGCAAATCTTTCTGAGCTTTGAAAGATTCCTGCGTTCCCCAAGACTCTGCAAATTTTACATGGGGAAAAAAAGCAGGGACGCCCACCGAGCAGCACCCAGCAGTCCTGTGCTCGGGTCCCCCCTGACAGGACCAGCTACAGCTCTCATTGCCACATGACAAAGCGCCTGGTGCCCATGGGCAGCCCCCAGCCCCAGTTATCCCACCCCTCCTGCTCAGTGGGAGCCCTCTTCTCCAGAAAGAGTGGTGTTGGAGAGCTCATATCCCTGTGGACAGTTTTTCCTTCAGCAAAATGGCCTTCTTCCTGCAAAATAATAGGAGAGAACATCAAAAGTGATATGCTTCCCCTCTGACCTTGTCTAGGGCAGCAGGCTTGCGACCATGGCTTAATGTGGGATTTGGGATCCTACATGGATGCAACCAGGAGAGAACCATCTGAATGACTGCTGGGAGAGGCAGGACACCCCTTGTCCCTCTGGGTTCCCACCAGCATCCTTCAATCCAGCTTGGAGAGCTGAACTGCTCTACAGCGATGAGGCTGAGTCACATTCCCCCTTGTTGCAGGAGAGGGCCAAAGGTGTAACATGCTGTACAGATACCCAAAGGGACATGGTGACTTTGTGCCAGGTCATGCGTGGGTGCCAAAGCCTGCAGCCCTCTTTGCTAGAGGCAGTGGGATACAGTGTGGGGTCAGCAACGAGCCAGAGTCCCATTGCCCCTCTATACATTGCCCGAGTCTTCTTGCCCTGACCACTCCTGAACTGCAGCACAGGAAGAATTTCACTGCATTTTTTGCCCAGTGAGGGGGGAATAATACCCAATAATATTAACTTTTTACTTCTGGGGTTCTTAATTTTCTGGAAACTACAAATCAGAAACGAATAGCACAGTGGGACATCTCCATGTAGTGCCACTGAAGAGCTCTGAGCCCCATTGCAGCACAGCACCCTTGGCCAGCTACCTTACCTGCCCATGTCTCCGTCCCCCAGCCAAAGGATACACGCACACACTGCCTTCCCTGTGTAACCTCTCTGCACTGGGGACGGCTCCTCGCTCCGGCTTTGCAGCGTGAATTAGCCCAGCAGGGCCTTCCACACCATGGCAACTGAACATAGTTCATCCAAAAACCAGCACATCAGTCTTGCTGATTACACATGCCTTCTTCTGGTAACACACATCTCGATAAAGGATTAATGACAGCCAGAATCCCATTAAGAGAGAAACACAAGTTCCCCAGCTTACTTAATATCAGGTTTCTCACACCTGGGTCACTGAAGTAGGACGTCACCTGCAGAATATAAAATGTCCTGTTATTGCCTTTGCCACTGACATGCACAGAGAGGTGTTGTGAAGAACAGACATTTATAATCCAGCCTCCCTTAGACATGCTAAGGCATGCACAGACCTGAAGGTTGTACATAACCTTTGCAGCAAGGTTGCTAGTATGTTCTCCTTATAATTTAGCAGCTCCAGTTTTGGCTTGATATGCAGAAACATGGATTTTTTTTTTTTTTCCTGCTGTATCCCACAGAAAGATAGGAACGAATGATCCCCTCAGCAACTTCTCCGTGAAAACCTTGTCCATGAATGTCTAGCTTGTTGAAATATTGAAGATATTAATGCTATAAAAGGTGTGAATGTGAATGTCTGTGTGCGTGTCAGGGACTGTGCACTGTTTTCATGCCCAATCCTGAGCTATGTGAAACAAAATGAAAGTCTCCAGAGTGGTCTCTGGTCAATGGTGGTGACAATCAAGCTGTGCTGAAGACTATTTTTCTACAAAAGTTTAACCATTTTTCCAATGTCTGTATATTATATACAAGGAAAGTCATGACCAGTTCTGCCTACAGCTAACCCCCAGGTACCATACAGTCCTGTGGTTTCCTGCATTTTTCCTCTTCTGCTGAAGCCCCAGGAGAGCTACCTGCAGGATATTGTTTATCCACAAAGGAACCATTCACATGGCTTTTCTCCCGTGGCCTTGAAGCAGAATTTGGGTGCCTCTAGCTTTAAAGCTATCTCAGAGCAGATCAAACATTTCTGAAAATGTTCCCCAAAATGCAGTCTGAGTGAGAAACTAGGGAGTAGCTGTGGGAGTCAAAGAGGCTTTTCCCTGTCCTACTTCCTGGAGGACTTCACCTGGGACAAATTCACCTTCAGAGGACTTTAGTTCAGTAGCAGATGATTTTATGCCCTTTGTCTGATGTCTTTATCATTTTACAGTTACACCAAACAAGAGAAGGGCTAAACAAATACAGAGAAATAAGCCAATATATTATCAGGATAGTAGTCTATCTCTTTTTTGCCCTGAGATCAAATATTTTAATAACAGACAAAAAGTAGAAGTTACATGTTGCCTTTTGTTTTATTTAAAAGCAGATTATTTGTTTTTAATAAATAATCTTCAAGTGTCACTTTTTGAAGAGTATCTTTATGTGGTTTTAACTTTTCCCCCAGAAATACAGGATAGACTCTTTTGACTTACACTATAGGAAAGACAGGAAGATCACTGTACTTCATACGGAAAAAAGTGGAAGCTAAATAAAAGGTAGGATTTCTAGAGAGGCACTTGAAATGGGAACAGGTTCTTGGTGGAGTCAACAGCTACACCCTGACTTTGGTGAATCCAGATCTTGCTGTTTCTCTTCCTGAGATAACTCCAGACACCCATATGATCCATTCAGCTGCTCAGCAGGATTTAAGAATCAATTAGACATAATTTGCTTATTTTCTGTCAAACCTCTATCACTAGCAGTGCCTCCTATTGCATTTCCATGATGGTGCCATTGGGACAGAGCAGCAGCCTCAGTGGCCGTGTAATGCTGAGGTGTACAGAAGACTCCTGCATGCAGCTATAAAGAAAATGGGTCAGGGCTGTGGCACCTCCCCGAAGCAAAGCCACAGCTGAAAACCACCAGAAAAGCACCCGCAACCAATGCCATTTCCCCACCGAGCTTTATACCGGGTCCTTTCTGGGGTGAGAAGTTTTTTGAGAGAAGGATTTGTTATCATTAATGCTAATAAAATCGGCCATGCCCTTTTCTCCACCTGCCTTCCCCAAAACCTCTCTCTTTGGTTACCTGCTACCCCAGAGATCTCACACTCACACTGTGCTGATAACTCAGGGATGGGACCTTTCTTTTTGAACAAGGTGGGAAAAGCAGCTTCAAGTGTCAGGAATTTCTTCCAGACGTTCGGCATCTGTATTTAAATTAAGAGGCTTAAAGCTCTCCTGAACTTTTCCAGGTTTTTCATTTTAGTTTAACTTCAGGAGTGGAGTTTTAGGACCAGAATGTCGTATCTGGAGTGCCATCTACCGCGTCTTCCAGGGACTGCCCTGAAATAACTTTTGGGCTTGGAGGAGACGAACTGCCAGGAGCTCTTCCTCTGAAATTCTGAATGCGAGGGTTCGTGTGTGAGTAGGAGTGGGGCAAACTCAAACGTGTGCTCAGGAACACTGAAAATAGCGTGAGTGGAGGCTGGTTTTACCCAAGTAGGTGAGTTAATGTGGGTTAACCCCAGAGGGCAGCTCAGCACCGTGCAGCTGCTTGCCCACTCCCCTCCTGGGTGGGATGGTGGGGAGAATTGGTAAGATGAAAGCAAAATAACAAATTAATTCACTACGTCCCATCAGCAGGCAGGTGTTCAGCCACCCCCAGAAAAGAAGGGCTCCATCATGTGTAACAGGGAGTTGAGAAGACAACTGCCATAGCTCCAAATGTCCTCTCCTTTCTTACTTCTTCCCCCAGCTTTCATTGCTGAGCACATCATCATGTGGGATGCGATACCCCTTTGGGGGTAGCTATCCCATCTGTCATCCCTCCCAGCTTCTTGTGCACCCCCAGCCCACTCGCTGGTGGGGCAAGACAAGTTGCAGAAAAGCCTTGGTGCCATGTAAGCACTGCTCAGCAATAGCTATGACATCCCTATATTATTATCACCACCATTCTGGTCGCAAATTCAAAACATAGCCTCATACAAACTACTATGAAGAAAAATAACCCTATCCCAGCCTAAACCAGCGGAGGGAGGGAGGGAGGGAGGGAGGGAGGGAGGGAGGGAGGGAGGGAGGGAGGGAGGGAGGGAGGAAGGGAGGAAGGGGGAAGGAAGGAAGGAAGGAAGGAAGGAAGGAAGGAAGGAAGGAAGGAAGGAAGGAAGGAAGGAAGGAAGGAAGGAAGGAAGGAAGGAAGGAACTGAACACTGTTGTCTTGTGCTTCTTGTATCATGAAGTTAATGGCAATGTGTGGGGGGAAAAAAAAAAAAGTTATATTTAAAAAGCCTTTCAAAGTACCAAAAGACAAAATAACAGGTTATCTTGCCCTTCAAACTCAAGCCATTTTGTGGTGATCTGACACACAAAAAAGTTCTAAAAGTTCTTAAATTATCTCTGTCCTTTGCAAATCTCTCTTTGGAGAGTATCCCCCTTCAAAATCCTAGTGCCCAGTTGGCCTTTCTCACTGCGGAAGTGACACCATGGCCAAGGGAGGAGGCCAAGGCTCCTCTGGCACTGCCACATCTGTCACTCGTGGCCACATCTGTGCCTCTCCTGGAGAGGTGTCCAGAGCACCAGCACCGGCAGGGGCTGGGGTGTCTGTCACAGTGACATCCCCACTACCTGACATAGGGACCAGCCATGAGATGCCTCAGTGGGGCCCTTTGGAGCTCAGCTTTTAATCTGCAGAGCTCAAGTTGTCATTTGGGACAGGTATTTTGGTCGCTAAGTCTCCTTGAGGTCTAGCCCTGGAGGCTGCTCTCTGGGGCAAGGACTGTCTCCAACGTGTTATGTTTGTAGGAGCACGACCACATCACGAGAAACAGCTGTTAAACATAAAGATGGTCAGGATCTACCCAAATGCAGAAGGTGCAGCAGCCGTTGCACACCTTCCCCCCATGGGGAAGCTGGCAGCCGTCCATCCCACAGAATACCCACAAACTCAGGACAAGCAAATCTCAGCTCCAGGTGAGAAATTGTTCATAGCAGAGGAGCGAGCTCCCTCTGCTGCCCAAAGATCTGCTAGAGGCAGGCAAGAGCCGGCAGCCTTTTTTCCTGTGTCTTGGAAAAGACAAAAAAAAAAAAAAAAAAAAAAATCATATTGGCTGGCTCTGAGGGGACATGCGACCATGGCTGGACCCACTGCATCTCATAGCCTTCCTACAGACCGGGTCCTGCGGCTTGATCCAAGCTGACTCCCGGGGCAGACCATAATAACTGGGAGCAAACTGCCACCAGCACCCCCTCTCCCAGGCCTTGCTGCCCCCGCCAGGTATCAGCACCGGGGACCCGGGGAGGGGGATGGCCCAGCCTGGCCCAGGCAAAGCACTTGCTGGTTTTGAGCTGGCGTGGGGTCACAGCATGTCCGTCCACCTGCAGCCGAGTGAAATGCTTACCCTGGCTTGTTGTTGTTGCCACCTGTAATTAATTACAGCGAAAGGGCAAACTGCCTCTCTTTCGAATTATTTATTGCAGTCAAATGCAGGCAGATCGCATGGGTCTGTGTAGCTATGTGGCTCCCTGGTGTCGGCTAAAGGATTGGTGTAATCCCTGTAAATTCATTAGGGTTTATCAGCTCCCTGTTTGTGGCTATACCGCTCCACCCCCCCCTTTCTTGCCCTTCTCTCTCCATAGAGCAAAGATTTATCACTGAATTAAAGCTGGAGAGCTCCTGGCTGATGAACTGGGGAAGCAGGATAATTCTATTACTTGTCAGAGCAGTTGAGGGGGAAATTGTGTGCAATAACCACGGCTCAGAGCACAGGCTACAGAAGTCCAAGCTTGTGAGATGGTGTGGGAAAAAAAAAAAAAAAAAGACGAGGCAGATGAGGAGGTGCCCAGGGCTGAGGTTTTCCTTGCTGGATGTCCGTGGCAAAGAGGCTCAGCAGCAAAGCCACCCATACACCCATTGCCCCGTCTCCAGCATCGTTCTGCACAGATGTGCACTGCATTATCCCATCGGTTTGTAGCAGGGTGATGAGGAAGAGGATGGTCCTGACTGGAGTGAAGTCTGCACTGAGGTGGGAAGGTCACCCATGGCCAGTGCCAGTTTCCTGACCCTCCCTGTCACTGGCAGTAACAATCGTGGGGCAGAGCAGGGAACTGGTTCAATAGGAAACTAACTTTTTTGGAGGAGAAAAGAAGATCAAATCAGATTTTTCTGATTTGAAACCAGATTGGGTTTCTAATATTGATAGAATAAAGGGGGCGGCTAGAACAGTGAAGGCGGGACTGTCTTCTTGGCAGTGGAGTGGACTAAAACCAGCTGAAAGTGAGTGCCAGGCCATGGGCTAACTCACCTGAGCTCAGGTTGGGCTGGATTAGGAGTGTGTCTGCCTCAGCTACTCCATCAGCAGCCACTCCCAACTTGCTGGTAAATTTGCAGGACAACTGTCACATCTGCTTACCCTGGGCTAATGCTGGTGCTCAGAACCCATTGCCACCATCCTGTCCTTTAATAGTGCTGTCAGCATCAAGAAAATCCCATTTGTGGAAAGTAACTTCAATAAGGAACGAAAGACAAGACAGTGCTGTGGCTGTCTCTAAATCATGAGCCTAAACTGGCTTGTGAAATATCTGTATTTTCACACAGTATTGTGCTCTGCCAAAAATGCACACCGTAACCCAGCAGTGAAGGTTCAATGTAGAAATCTGAACTGAACATGCCTGCCTTTCTTTTTTTCAATTGTATTTATGGCTAGTGACACCTACCACCTTCATCTGGTAGCACAGAAGATGAATACTGCCACATTTCCTTGTGCTCTGTGGAGGATATATGCTTCCTACAGCTCTCCATGCCCAGGTTAGTACATCAGCCAAGGGTATATTTATCTCTGAGGGTCTCTGCTCAGCCCCAGGGTCTTTTCCACAACCGCAGACATCACATCTCACAGCCACAGCAAAGCTCTCCAGCAGCTCTGTTTTTTTAGCACCCTGAGTTAGGGGTTTCAGCAGAAGGTGCTGATTTTTGTCAAGGGTGGGGAATGATTAAAGGGATGGGAATAGGATATGGGGAATAAATGAGCTCCAGGGTTGGTCTGTGAGTCTAGGAAGTCCCAGATGTCTCCAGATCTGCATTGTTGTTGGCTAAATTGCCTCCAGAAAGTTTTCTCCAGCAACATTTGGCTCACACCCTGAAGCATGAGGATTTTGAGGCATTACGCCTGGTACCTGGGCATTATCCATCACTTGCCAGAGGCTGTTTGCTGAGCATAGGACCCACCCGGCTGATGGCAGTGACCTGTTGTGCTGTGTACAGCTATCGGGGCCACCCTCCAGGGTCACAACCTCCTGCTGCTGTGACCCAGGATATTTCTGAGCACGCGCTGGCCCATGCAAAATTTAAGAATGAAAATGCCAGTTTGGGATCCCTTCTGGTGTTTGCAAATGGTCCAGTCACAGGCCTTGGTCTGGAGGCTCTCTGCTGTGCTCGGGGAAGTTGGCATAACAGTCAGATGCAATCTGGTCATCTACCTTCAGCGATTGCTGCTGAAAGGCTGAGGATATTTATTTCCCAAGGTCTTCTCTTGAAGCCTTGAGTATAAATTTCCTTCCATTTATTCGTCAAAGGCTCTGCTCCTGTGCTGTGTTTGGGCTGTCAGCAGTTGCCTTGGACATTTAGGTCAATCACAGATATTATTTCTGTCTCTGGGGCTGGCAGCTCTCATCCTGGGCCTTCAGCTTTGTGTCTTGCTTATAAATAAAACACAATTCACTCTCAGCGCAGAGGAAAGAGGCAGCGATGAGCTCAAAGTGCTGCTTTCACAGGGAGGGGTGCTCATTTCACATAGCTCGACCCCCTCAAAGAATTATCAAGCTTCATATTAATCATTCCTATTGCTTTAATAGGAAGCCTACTGAGAATTAGGGGGATAAAAATAGGCATTAGAGCCGAGTGTAAGGCAACGTGTATTTGCAGCTCATCACTCATGTGCTGGATAAAACTCTGAGTGGTGGAGATGTGCAGCTGGACTGGGAGTGCCTGGTGAATGAAAGGAGGCAAAGGCAGAGCTTGAGAGGTGCAGAAACACTTGTATTTGCTTTAGTCCTTGTAGGTGCTGATTTAACATATGGCTGGTGTTCCTGGAGGGACTGAACCCCACCAGAAGCAGAAATCTCACTGATCCAAAGGCTTCAGGACCATGGGTCAGGTCAGTCAATGTGCTTATTGCTGACAAATACCAGTTCCCAGACCCAGTCTGACAATAGGCTACTGAGACTTTTTCTCTGCAGATGAGTATTTTGACATTAAAAAAAATAATAATAACTTTTAAATATAAGTCCTAAACAGGAGTGTTAACTAGTGGATACTAGGTTACTCAGGTCAGGGGTTTTTGGAAGCAGCCATGCTGGCTGTAGAGGCAATAAACTGTTGCTAATATGGGGCGCTGTCATTCTGCAGTCATTTGTTCTCTAATGGTCTGTGGATGCAGATTTATGCACTGATAAGTGGAAGAGGGTTGGTTTTTTCTAATTATTCTGGGTACAAACAAATTTGAAGTATTGACTAGGAAAGATAATTGGGAAAAGCTTTCAAAAACTGCTAAAATACACATCAGGCAGGTGTCTATTACTGTAAATTATTCTTAGCCCAGAGCAGAAATGATTATAGGCTCTAGGTTTTTGTTTAATTTCTTACTTCCTTAAGAGTGCATGCATATTTTTTGTCATTTATTGGAGTCATTTTGCAAAGTGGATCTGGGCTGTTTTCACAGAGGGTTTACATTGCACATGATTGACTGAGCTGATTCCCTTCCATACACTCACATATCCCCCTGCTGCATAAATTAGAGCTGAGCACTTTTTATTTCCTTGTAAGGGAAATGAGCTCTGACGAATAGGGATGAAATGAATATCATGTTATTTAGGGGCTGAGACAAAGGCAGGGGCCAAAGAAATAATATTTCTCTGGGTTTGCCTGGTACTCTCTCTTCTTGCTTTTTTTTTACACCCACTCCCCATGCTGGAATATTTATTTTCTACACTAAACTAATCTCCGAGACACCTGGTGATTATTGTATTAAGATGTGATGAATTGCAACGCTCAAGACAACTGACAACTCTCTGCCTTTTATATTTCCAGCCACGACGGTGAAGTACAGGCCAAATTGTGGCAGGGGGATCCTGAGAAGCTGCCCCAGCATCTGCTGGGCCTGAAGCCAGGTCGACTGGTCCTGCAGCCACCCCGCACCTCAGCATCCCTCCTGCTCCCTGAGCTTTGGCCCCAGCAGAGCCCACTGCAGAGTTTGGTCTGCCATGCTGCTCAGCACTGATCGACTCGCCCCGTCCTCAGGAAGGCATAGATTTTCCTATTAGAGGCAGTTCCTACTCATCGATGATAGCTCCATCACTGTGAGCCCTGGCTCTTTGTAACCGGTTTGTGTCCCCCCTGTAATTAGCCCATATTTAATCATTACCGAGGAAAAAGGCAGGGACACGTTGCAGTCATCCTCGCAAATCATCTTTTCTCCAGATGGCCCGCACAGTACATTGTAAACCTCATTAACAGATTGCACCAATTAATTATCTGGTATGGGAATCACTTCGCTAACCACTGAAGGCAGCTGCATCCAGGAGGGAACACAGCCAGGGAAGGACCCGCAAAACTCAGTCCCAGCTGCTGGTGAGGGAAGGGATCAGGGTTAGCAAAACTGGAGCTTTCCACTGTTTTTTTTTCAAATTTTAACTAAGTTTTCTTTTATTTATTTATTTTAAAATGTGCTTTTTTGAAGGAAATGATGGTTATTTTATTGGAAGTTTTACCCTTGTCTGCCCCAAACCGGGAACCATGTGGATTGAAATAGATCAGCCTTTCAAACAACACCAGCAACGGGAAGCAGTTTTCTCATGGCCTTCAATGTACCTTCAGCTGCATGAAGTTGCATTTCTTTTTTTTACCCCAAAGTAAGAAGATCAAAAAACAATTTTTTCTCAGTATAAAACTCAGTACCTATTGATAAATCTGTAATGAATTTGTACTCTAGTCTATTAATTGCCTTGCAGATGTTTAGCCATAGGATTCCAGTGCAGAAGGAGATCAATATATGTTGAGATTAAATTATCCAACTGTTTCAAAACCCAAATAATCACTGCTTGAGCTTGTTTAGTTTGGGCCCAGGACAAAAGTCAATTCCCTCCCTGTGGACATTTCTATAAAGTACAGTTGACATAAGAAATGATGAGACTCTGGAAAACTAGATTGAGCCATAAATATTCAGTTCTGCAGCGGATTTGAGAATAATAATCTAACTTTCTTTAATGCCTAGCTCTCAGTGCTTAACAAACCCTCAATTCTTGGAAATCCTCAGCTGTTTAACAATTCAGAGCCCCTAATCCATAACTTGGGAGGGAAAAATGAAGATTTGGTTCAAATAAACCCCTAGATGATGGAGTTAGAAGAGCTTCACTGTGGCATTTGCAATCAACTAAAAATAACAGAAAAGGCTAGAGAGAGTGTCCCTGTCTGTAGATATCTATAGCTACTCCGGATAAACTCTCCTACCGTTTTTTTTCCTGCTTTTAAGTTACTATTTCCTAGGACAAGCATCACCTGCATGCATTTGCATGCTCTTTCTGGTAGTTTCTACCTCTTTTCCCTCAGCTGAGCTCTCCCTGGCTCTTTTCAGCCCAAGAAGCCACAGCAGCCCCTCTCCTGCTCTGCTGGGGGCAGGGGAAACCATTCTCAGCCAGTTGCAGCTGGGGAGTCCATGGCATCCATTTACCCTCTGAAAGCGCCTGGTTTGCTCCAACACCTCATTAGAGTCCTTGTCACCTATCTCCTTCCTGGCCAGGGTAGGAATTTTGCCCCATGAATGAGTCCTGGGAGCAGCCTGGCAACTGGGGACAAGCGATATTAAGCCCAGTGTCTTTCTGTGCAGGAGCAAGGCATGGTTTTCAACCTGAACAGGTCAAACGTTCACCCAGGAGATCTGCCCTGCGTGCATGACTGGGGAAGGTCCTACAACACATCCTGAGCAGTGTCAGGACTTGAATGCCTCCTTCCCCTAGAGGTGCTCCTTCCCCATCTTTCTCTGCCTTGTCCCAGGTGGTGCCGCATCCTACCCCTCACAGGGATAATGCAGTGGGGGGTGTCTCTCTGCTGAACTCTCTCTTGGTCTTCCCAGTACCTTTTTCCTCTGTTTCTTGTTGGCAAAGAGCTCGGTTGTTGTTATAGCAACCTCAATGCGGTTAAGTCTCTAGAGGCAAGGTTTATAGGGAGAGGCAATATCTTTTATTAGACCGGCTGATACAGCTGAAAGAGAAAAATACAAGGGGAAAAAAAAAAAAAAAAAAAAAAAAAAAAAAGAAAGCAGCACTCTGGCTCATAAACTCATAGCAGCTCCCCAGACCTGTGGGTGGAGGAGAATGCAGCAGGTACAGAGGTGAAAGAGGTGACAAGCAGAGACATGGCGTGGGCACCCGGGAAGGGGAAGAGCCGGGCGCTGCAGGCTCAGCCAGCCTGGCAGGACGGCAGCACAGCAGCCTAGGCGTTACAGGGGGGATAATCTGGTTTTATCTGGTGGAAAGCAGAGATTTGATGGGAAACAAGACCCCTGTTCAATGCTGGCTCTTCCTGCCAAACACCACCACGGTGCTGGTTTATCTTCACTGCCCCAGTACCATCACAGCATCTCCCAGGTGCTGGTGGTCACAGCCGCTGCCACAAGCACCACTGCATCCAGTGCCAAAATAACCCTGGCCCCTCTGATCTGCTGTGTGACTGCTTTGAATCTCTGATCGATCTACTCGGAGAAAACCTTGGCAGCACCCACCCTAAGTAGTCCTCTCAGTGTACACTCCCCACCTGATATATCAAAGGCAGCAGAAAACACTCCAAAGAGCTAATCAGCAAGGTAGCTCCTGGGTCACCTGGTTTAATTCCCAGCCCCAGCCTCAATTCCAGCCACTCGGCTGTGCTCACGGGATCTCGGTTCTTCTTCCAGTGCATCTCCAGCAGCATCGAGTGCCTCCTTACTCAGGTTCCACCTGACTCGCTCTGCTTGCTTGGGATATGATCTCTGGCATCCATCAAACATGAGCCACCGCTTTCAGGCACCTCATCACTCAAACAGACAGCGCTCCTGATGTTGATACATCCTCATCAATCAGCCCGTTGTTCTGGATAAAACCCACCTCCTAATGCACAGCTGGTACTCACCTGAATGGTATCTATTTCATATGCTGACTGCTGGGAAGACTGTAATTCAGACTGTCAGTTTTCAGTTAAATTTATGGCTTGATGATAATTTTATATAAACATCAAAGTCAGGGCAAAAAGCTTTACAGGCACTGATGTAAAAGCTCTTTTCTTTCTGTCTGGTATTTCTAATCTTCAGTATTGCTCAAGTGGAAAGTCACCTTTCATTTTGCATATTCTTTCCTGTTTAACTAGGCCCTTGTAACCTCCTGAACAGAAAGGCAGATCAGGCAATAATTCATAGTTTGTCTGCTGAAGAAAACACAAGCACATAAAAGAAACGCAAATTAATTCAGCATTAAACAGGTGGCTCTGGGGAAGGACGGCCTGTCTGTGGTGGGGATGGACTTGCATGTGGCCCAACAGAATGATGTAGGATGGAGTTAGCTTCTCCAAGACAAAACTGAAAAGAGATTCAAGCTCTGTGATGGCTGATTTCTTCTTTGCAAGAGGAAGGGAAGTTGCACAACATTAGCTAAGATAGTGTAAGTTGTCCTTTCTTTTAATAGCTGCAGCAAATTTTGTTTTGACAGGTGTGATGACCGTGGATGCTCAGGGATGACACAATCATTCGAGGTGATGCTGAGTGCTGCTGCACAGCTGTGCTGCCCCCACACACTCCGCCCAACAAAATGCTGCTTCAGGCACAACCTCTTGTGTTATTTGCTCCCTATAAGGTGGTGAATATCTTCCCTAGGTTATAGAGTGTGAAACTCAGCTGTCCTCTGAGGCATGGTTGTGAAGGGCAAACAAACCTCATGAAGAAGCCAGTTATGAGTAAAAGGCAAATCTACTTTCTGGGCTTGGGCAAATCTAACTCTGTTGACAACCACCAGGAGGAAGGCAGAATAGCTGTGCTTTATTTGAATTCTACAGGGATTTTTGCTTCCGCCCACAGCAGATCCTCACACCAAGCCTACTGGAATTCTTCAAGCCCCCACCACTCCAGCCACAGCACCACGTCCTTCCGAGGCACCCAAGGGTTTTGGTGAGCAAGAGCGGGGGACAGTGAAGAACACATTCATGGCTCTGCATGGGGACACGTCTGCTGACTCAGCAGGGCAAGTCCTGTCCTTTATTTGTCCTTAAAGCAAGGGCTGCCTGGAGAGCCAAGGAGGGATGCCTCAGCAAAGCTTCACTCCAGCCCTGCTCCTCTCGCAGAGGGAAGAAGTTGGCCCATAAATATCCCTGTGTAACCCTGGCTTCTTAGCAACGATGGAAAACAGCTGGATTTCACCAGAGCATCTAAAGTCATGCGCAGCAGAAGCACGTCCCATCTGTGCAGCCCGAGCCAGCACTGTCTCACTGGCCACCCAGCAGTAGCCACATCGTCCACCAGCATGGAGCACTGGCAGGTGAATTTGGCATCGGTCACACCTCACATGCGCCTTGGGGCACCACCCATCACATGTGTTGGCCAAGCAACTTTTCCTACCATTGGCCTAGCAGCCCCCAGAGTCCCCAGGAAACATCCAGGCAGTCTTCCATCTCAGAGAAGAGCTTCTGTAATTAAGGTGAAATTACTATTGTGAGCAGATTAATTCCCTCCTGGTCAGGTCAGGGGGGATCGCACAGCTGGGCCCATGCAGAGCAAGCTTGCTCTTAGCTCCTCTGGAAACATCCCATGTAACGGGGGCACACTGAAGTTATACTATGACCCAGACAAAAGTCTTACCAAATGCATTGACTATTTTCATAAAATCCTGTTAATATTAAACCACAGTTGAAGACCCCAAAAATCAAGAAGCATCATTTTTGGGCCCAGCCTTCACCCAAGTCTGTGAACATCTTGCCCAAAAGCAATTTATTTGGCCCTTACTTCTCACTAAAAAGGCTATTGATTTAATCCAGGACATTAAACAGTCTCATCATCGGGGAAAGAAAGAGTTTTGGGATGGAGAAAGGGAACAACCCCCAATAGTGTCATAATGCAGATGGTTTAGGGCAAGTTTAACATGAAATCACTGCTTTCCATTACAGATTCAGTTATTTAGCTGCTGTTGAAATCATCAGGGAGTCTACTCTGGACTTCTCCTGGTGTAAGGGGATGAAGTTTGACCCCGTAAGTCTAGCCTGAGAAGGTAGGGACTGGGCTCTAGGAAAGGAGTGGGATCCAGACTGAGACCAGCAAAGAACTCCTGAGCAACAGAAGTAAAGAGCATGGGATTAAATCTAGATGATTAACCCAACTCACAGACCATTACACATCCCTTCCTCTACTCCTCATCCATTTCTGTGCAGATGAGAGTACAGAGAAAACGGGGGAAATAGCTGTTTCTGCTGGTTCCTTTATGAGCACAATTAGCAGAGCATCACAAAACCACAACAGGGAGCATCTACGTGCCAACGAGACCTTTCCAACGCTTCTCGTGTGTTCACTGCAGTCTTGGCTGATGAGGAGAAAGTCCTCCCCAGCTCCCAAGCTTCCCCCAGAGAAGTCCTCAAGAGTCAGAGAGGGCAGGGAACATGCTCTTGGCAGGACAGCACCAGCCTGTCCTCAGAGCAGAAAGGACAGGTACATTACAGTGTCTGGGCAACATAAACCCCATTGCAGGTTGGAAGAGACGCCAGGCTTGCCTACATGACACACAACAGACTTATAGGCTCAGCCTTTGGTAGCCACTGAAGTGGTTTTTGAGGCATCAAGGGCTTCCACCTTAATCACAGAAACTGAAGGGACGACAACATTGTATCCTGGATGGGAAGGTCCCAGTTTTTCAGCACCGCAGCTCCTTGTCCTGAGTGCTGCTGCATGGAGGCTGTATGGTACTACCCTGTACTGCTTACTGCCTAACTGGATCAAACTGACTCTGATTACATTTAGGGAGCTGATAAATAGCATATCTGAAAGCCACTTGCGTGTTACAGCCAAAGTGGCTCTTGCTGTGGGGAATTAATTAAAGCCGAGACTGTAAAGCTTTTTTTTGCTGCTATGGAACTTGGTTTTTGGGGCCAGCTGGAGGCATCAGTCTGAATGGAAACAGTCTGAGGAGCCTGCACAGTTATTTCCATTTAGAAGCATAGTTATCACTGCAGTCCCAATAAACCATGAAGCTGAAATGTGAAACCTTGCTCAGAGCTTGTCTAGAACTTGTCAGCAAAGCAGGTCCAATTAGAATATGTTGACTGCTCGACACTAACATATTTGGCAAAAGTCCTTGGTTTTCACTACATTTTTTCTGTGAGAGTTTCATTAGTCTAGCATATCAGACATAGAAGTGAAAAGCAAGGACAGGAAAGATGCAGAAGAAACTACAAGAGCCCAGCATGGGGAGCTGGCAGCAAAAGCCTCTCAAATTAGCACAGCAAAGATACAAGCCTGTATCCTTTTCCGACTCAGGTATATGATAAAAATTGTTATTCTAAAGTGGGCCCCTGAATTTCTTTTTATTTATTTTTTTTTTTAAGACCTAAATGTCTTACTACTTTTTTCCCAGTAGGTGATGACCAGGTGGCCTAGCCTTAAAGCAGTTTGGGAGACAGGCAGGGCAGCATTCCCATATTGTTCTCACTTCTCAAACACATGTTCTCCTTGAAATGAGAAGGTCTGTAACCAAAATAGGTCTATGTCCTGGCTGGGGCTGGCCTAGAGCTCCCGTGGGTCTGGCAGCGGGAGGAGCTGCAGCCCCCTGAGACCCCAGGGGCTCCCCAGGCCCCAGTGCCCTCACCCGTGTGCGGGGGCGGGGGGAGCACAGCTGGAGGGCTGGGCCCCGATTGGCTGATATCCCATGTCACGTGACATTGTGCTCACTATATAAAGGCAGGAGAGGGCCAGGAGGGGCTCTCACTTCTGGGAGTGTGGCTGTGGGGCCTTGGTGTTGGGGATGGCTGGCCGGGAGCGGGCGGGTGGTGAGCAGCTGTATTGTACATTACCTGCTGATATTGCTGTCAGTGTATTATTCTGTTACTATTATTAAACTGTTTTTATCTCAACCCGTGAGTCTCCCTTTGCCCCTCCGATTCCCTCCCCATTCCCAAGTGGGGGGAGGGTGGGTGAGCGGCTGCGTGGCATTTAGCTGCTGAGTAGGCTCAAACCACAACAGTCTAGTTGTTAGTGATGGTGCTTGTTCTCCAGGTGGTATCATGCTGTTAACACCAAGACCTCCTTAACTCAGGCTGGAAAATAGGTAGCTGAAGCTGATCCCATCTCTAGTTGATTTTATGTTAGTGCAAGAGTTCCAGAATTTGCAAGCACAATTTTTCTTCCCCTGAGGAAACAGCCAGGTACTGTCTGTTTGGTTCATAGTTGGTCTCAGTTGTTCCTGGATGCCAAGCCCTCACAGCTGCCATTAACCCATCAAAGACTTCTCATCTATCTGCTGGCTGTTAGGACTGTGCATAGGCATAAAATCACCAGCTCTTCGGAAAACTGAGCTCTGGAACTTTAGCCATTTGACCAGATCCACCTCATCCTGGGCAGACTCCAGCCCAGAAGCTAAGAGGTAGCTCACGTGCACCTTTCTGTCTGAAGATCAGCTTACATGTGGCTTCTGGGCCACCATCAGCCAGGCTGGAGTGAGGACCAAGGGAAGCAGTGGACCATCCCCATGGTGCCCCAAGTAGAGAAGCTTCAAAGCATTAAGAAATCAAGCTGAGGCCAGGTGTGGCAGGGACAGAGTCAGGTTCAGGTTAACCTACCCCTACAAACAAAGAGACAAGTTGAAGCTCAGATCTGAACAAACAGTGAATTACAGCTGCATCCCCCAAAGAGACAGAGCTCTACAGACATTAATGGTGATTTACCCACCCCAGTTCATAAGGCACCTAAAGTGGGCAGTACAGCAAGAGCGCTCTTTTTCTCATTGCTACCTCCCGATTTCCACCTTCCAGACCAGAAAAAGGTCTCTGTGGAAATAGATTTTAGTCTATAAGCTTTAAACAAGGAGATGGAACCAGGTGAATTAACTGCAAAATGATTGAAGGCTACTAGAGGTTTTTTCATGGCTTTGTTCAATGGTGGAAGACTGCACACAAATGAGAGCTGCCGTCTGGAGCTCAGCAGCCAGGAGCACAGGGTGACCCCAGGCTGCTGCCAAGCCTGGCAGAGCCGGATCCAGCCCAGCAGATGTGCAGCATGGGACCTTCTAATTTTCCTGGTCGAGCAGTGAAAGCCATCCCCTTGATGTTCTTTCCTGACCTTGAAAGCCAGCCTCAGGCACCACAGAGTTAAACAGCATCATTTTCTAACCCAGCATTGAACCCTCGGGGAATTTTCTCAGTATTGAAGAAAATCTGTTACCTCTCCATTGGTGGCTAGGGTAGCTGGGAGATGAGGAAAGCAGAAGGAAGGCTACTTGCTGCAAACCTCATGAAAATGAGCTGGGATAAATGATGCATGTCCTCATATGCTTACACCATGAGTCCCAGATCCCAGTTCTTGCATGCTGTTTTCCCTAAAACCATCACCGTTATAAGGCCAGCCACAAATGAATGTGAGAACTAAAGGAGCTTGAGGTATTTTCGTGGCTCACTCATGTGAAACAAAAGCCAGCCCAGCCCTTCAGTCCTTTCTTTTGGTGATTTCCCTTCAGCCAAGGCTCCCTCGCTCCACCACAGCACTGGGGATGGCATCAGAGATTTGTGAAGATGAGCTGGAACTGCCACACACCCATCTGTGTGGCAATATCTGTGCAGATGACACCTTAAACGAAAAATCAAAGGCTGTTTCTTTAATCTCCTCATCATACCGTGATTGTGCAAGTGCAGCCCAGGTTAGACAGAGTTGGCGGGGGCTCTTCTTGTCACCAGTGACTATAACTTTTTTTCCCTGAATACTCTTCACAACTGCACTTTTTATTTCATTCTGAAACCTTTCTCACCCAGTCGGTGTTGATTTATTTGGGGAGAAAAATGCTCTTTTATTTTTTATATTCTTTCCATTGATGCTCATTATTTCCAAGAGAGATCCCATACCCCTGCTCCTCCAACCCTCTGCACCTGCCCACCTCACCCTTTGCTCTGCTTAGGGTATTTGACAGATGCCTTTCTGAGCCAACTAAACTGACCAGTTCTGGGGGAAACAACTTGGTCCTTTGTGCAGCATGGGTTTAATGTGGGTTTGATAAGCTGAGCTGCTGCAGTGCAGGGGCAGACGGACATCAGTCCTGGGTTGGGAGGAGCAAGGGGACCCTCAGGTCCTCCCTGGGTTCCAGCAGATGCACAAGAACCTCGTGGTGGGATGCACAGCTTCACCAAGGCCCTAGGGAAGGCTGTCCAAGCCTAGCCATGTGCTGTCTGACACAGCTCTGCTCCCATGGAACATACAAACTAGTCACCACACATCTCTGGTCGTGGGGACGGAGTCTGTCCATCAGGTAATTGCTCATGGATCGATACAGGTGAGTTTATATCCCATCACCTTCTTTCAGTTTTGCTTCACAGATAATAAAATAAGATAGATCTATGCTTTTTTCACTCTAGGCAGTCCCTCACCTCCTCAGATCGGCTCTTTGCCTTTATTAACACAGACCTATGCTCATAAAATGCAAATGAGTTACCTTGGATTCTCTCACCTGCTCAGACCCATGCCACATCTGCGGGGTTTGTAATTGCTATTCCAGGTGGCTGATGCCCATCTCAGTGCATATAATCTTCCTACCTTCAGAAATGTGTTTTATCACTCCTGGTCTCTGATTAAAACAAAACCTTTTCCACATAACTAGGGGGGAAAAAAAAAAAAAATGAAAGCCTTACACAAACCCACCCTGGCAGACTGGATGTTATCGCTGTTGATATGAGCTTTTGCTCTGACAATTATCAGCTCGGCAGAGTTACCCAGTGGGAGCTAAGCAGTAATCTTACAGAGTAAATACAACCTTGTAGCAGAGAGTGGCCTGTCCTGCCTGAGAACATTGTCAGCAACAGTAGCACCAGTACAGCTCTTCACTGGGACATGCTTTCTTGCCTTTTGTAGGAACTTGCAGGAGCTGCCAGTTCAATGTTACTCCACCAGCTCTGGCCCTGGGTTGAGCCTCCTGCGGGTACCGAGCCTCGGGCAGAGGAAGGACAGATGACTAGGAGGGGGTTGATGTATCCTTGTCACTGCAGCTAAAAAATCTGGCTGGAAGGGTTACTGCATGCCTCCAGCTGAAAGCACATCTAGGTAAAAGGGAAGTCTGGGAGGTAAGTCATAACAACAAGATGCAATGAATTTAAGCAGTGTTTTCTCCTCTGTCACCAAATCCCTATGTGACCTTAGTTACATCACTTCATCTCCCAGTACCTCCAATTCCCTGCCTCCAAAATGGAAATATTAATTCCTTTCTACTGCCCTTTTGCCTGTTTATTTCTATTCAAACTCCCATGTCTTGATGGCAGCCACAGCTTCTTGCCATTCCTCATACATACAGCTCCTGACACCTCTGGGTCCCTACATCCAGTCTGACCACTGATGTAGTAAAACCCAGAGTGTGTGTGGTTTAAGTGCTCTTAAAAATGTGGGGAGCAAGATCTACATCCTTACTGCTATTCACTCCCTCCACCTGCTGCTATGCACTTCCCTGTGAAGATAATAAGGCAAAATATTTCACACCGAATGGGCTTTCTCCTTTTCTCTCCTGGCAAACACACTTTGCACCTGCTCATTAACGAACATACACCATTCACATCGACCAGGGCTGGCGCTGAATTGAACTTTGAATGCCTTTTCAGTGCCATAGCCTAGTTAATAATTACCTTTATGACTCACTCCACTCCATGCTGCTGGAGCACCATTAAAAGAATTGACAGCACAAATAATAGAAACATTAAGCCTAGTGATGTTGCAAGCATTAGCCCTGCTAAAGCACTCGTGGTGTCACAAAAGAAGAACCTTTCCCTTTAGCAGCTGTCCCTCCCAGGGGGATGATTTCCTCCCATCCCTGGTGCTGCAGTGGAAAGTCAGCTTGCTGTTGCTTTGAGTTTTGACAGTAGGAGTGTGGGGTGCACATATTCATGTGCCACACATACTCACACAGCAATCACCCCCATTTCAGAATGTCTTCATCAGCAATCAGCAGACTCTTGATATCCTCAGTTTCAGGGTGGTCCTGCGGCTCCTCAGCTCTCCTGCATCCTGGAGTGCCCCTCCACCAGCTGTGCCCTGTGAGGAGCCCGTGGCTCACTCTCAGCTTGCCTTAATAATCAAGGAAAATGCACTAGTTTGAGCTACTTTCCTGGATTTCCCTCCCAGTTGCACAGGGGCAGAGGGACACCCAATGCCTCACTGCTAGGTGGATGGTAACTGCCATCTCTGGATGCTTCTGTCTCTAATAAGATAATTTTCAAACATGGACCAAACCCTCTGAGTCAATTTTTCCCAGTGGCTCCACTCATCTTATAGACAGCAAGTTTTCCCCCATGACCCCACGAGGACGTGCAACCCTCTGGAAATGTCTGACGAGAAATGGGAAGCAGAAGGTGGCTGTACCTCCACTGCAGTACCGCCGCAGTTACACTGGTGGTGCATTTGACCTCAATTCCTGCCAATTTACTAATTTACTCTAATTTTTCCACTAATTTATAATTCACAGGACTGGATTTAATACTTCTCAAGTTAGTTTTAAATAGCATATCTAAGGATCATGAAGCTTTTGAATGGGACAACAGATCTGGTAGGTTTAATAAGAGACTTTGGTTCAAGCAGGGAGTTTTCCCTGCTGTTATTTCCTGAAAGAAAACTCTTCTTGTGAAATAGCCATTTCCTTTTCTTTTAACAAGAAAATTCAATTTCTCTTCCCTTTTGCTTAGCCAGTTCCTCCTCTTTGCCTTCATTGCCACAAATTCCCTAATCTTGTTATTCTTGGGTGTTGTAAAAGTGTAATCATCTGAGCCATGAAATTGAAGACAACAGTAACACTTCCAGGGAAGTGACTTAAGTCAGAGGAATTAATTCTCCCAGTAGACAGCTCTTATTTAGAACAAATGTGATTTTCAGAACCAAAGCTATGTTTTTAATGAGGCTCTATAAAAATATATGTAACCCAGAGCTGCTGGGAAATTCAGTGTTATGTCAGAGAAATGCATTATGTCAGGAAAACAGCAGCCAACAGGATCATGCAGGAAGTTCAACGCTCAGTTCCCTGCAGAGAAAACCCATTTCTGTATTTTTCACCCTCAGAGACCACTCCCCCGAACAAGGGAATCTACAGCTATTTATTGAGTGTCTGAATCTGGCCCACCCAAAAGGTGCGCTTTGAGATTCAATTGAGAAAAGAGATGGCTTTTCCTCCTTCTCTTTCAAATCAAGTCAGCACACACGAGCAGGTGGGTCTCCACACAACACAGCATTTAAACATGGAAGTCCTTGTCCCAGGACGTTACAGATGCTGAGAGTTGGCTTTTTTCTTTCCCTGGGAAATGCAAGATTAATGCTTTGGTCTGAGATGAGGCCTCGTTTTCAGCTCTGTGCCTCAGTTTCCTTTCTCACCTGCTGTCTTTATCTTTACCCAGAGCAGGGACTGCCTTACCTGCACTTATGTAGTGAAGCACCAGAGGCGTGGATGGGACATCGCAGTGTGAGACCCCATTCAGAGGGATTTCCAAGGTTTTATAGCCATGAAAAAGAGTTTAGTGAGCAAGGATGCAGCAAAAATTTGCCTTGGCTTTGGGGCTGGTCAGTGTTTTCAGATGAAGGATAAGAAAGAAAAGCCATTTGGAGACCATCGCGCAGCACGAAGCTGGGAGGGCAGCCTCCAGGAGCTTTCCATGCTCTGCTACCTGGGTTTACGTCCCCAGAGCAAAAAGCTCTGCTGGTCCCAGGTGCAGCTGTAATTGCCAGCCAAAGGTTATTTTTCTCCAGTGAACTCGGTGGCCCTGTGAAAGGTTCCCAGCCCAGAAATCAAAACCGGCTGCTTATTTGCACAACAGCCATGGGGTGTGGGCAGCAGCGATGTGCCCATACCTAAGGAGGCTGCAGAAACCAGACCCCTTGGGTTTGCCAGCAGCGCGTCCTTCCCACGTACAAAATCTGCCTACAAAAGGAGAGTGTGGAGCCCCAGAGACAGCAAATGGGATAAAGCACCAGCTGTTTGCAATGGAGAGGGAGGATCAACTCCTAATGACAGCATCATGTTTGCCTGGCTCAGCTGGAGATAAAAAGATGATCATACTGATTTCTCATACTGAGATAACAACAGAGGATTTGTCTCCAAAAGAAGCATCTTTTCTGCCTATGTGCTAGCAAAATAAATCATATTTCTGTCTGACTTTATAGAAAACTTCATCAAATATCTATCAGGCACCAGGCCAGAGAGCTACATATGAAACTGCTCACTGTCACAGCAGATTGATTCCAGAAACTCCAGCAAAGATTTCAGCAGGAGAGGTCTCCTGCAATGGTTTTGGGAGGGTACACAGGTATCTAAAGGCATGGCTTATTAAAAGCACTGTTGCAGAGATCTGTTTTTTTGGATGTGATTGAAAGCAAGGGGTCTGGTAAGGGACTGTAGCCCTAAAGCTGCCTTTGAAGTTTGGTCCTCATGTGGAGACAGAGCCCAGAAAAATCTCATTTTAGAGGTGCCTGGAGGATTGAATAATAGAGCAATTCTCAAGTGTTTGGATCGGAAATTTCATCTGGAACCTGGGAAGTTTTTTCCTGGCAAAAGCATCATGAGAATCAGTGTCTTCTCAGGACAGGCCAGTTTTAAGAAATCAGAATTTCCTGATGTGCTCCCTGGAAAAACTCCTGGGGACCCTTTGTATGCAAGGATGCCTTGAAAAATATAATCTGTCCTCCCAGCCCTGATACTCTTTGTGCTCTGAAAATTCAAAGCCATGTCAGTGTGTGCAGGTCCCACAGAGAGAGACTGAGAGTGATTACAAATAGCAGGAGATCTGCTGATGGAAACAGCCAAATCTCCTCTCCACAGACTTTGTAAATTAGACCGAACAAAGCCGTGGAAACATGCCTGTATGGAGCAATCCTCACTGACCAACCCTGAGGGTCCAGCTGTCTTCTGGAGCCTGGTGGTTCACTGAGAGCCTGGGTGAGAAGTGGTCCCCTCCTCGCTGGAGCTCCCTGAGTCAGCAGTGGGGGCAGCTGGGACGGCAGAAGCCCCCAGAGTGGCCACCACTACATGGAGCCAATCTCCAAGAGTTTTAAATTGATATTAAAATTAAGTAAGTCAAGCTCCCAGGTTCCCTAGGGAGCTTGAGAGAGCAAACAATGTAAGGCAATGCCAGGGGAGATGTTCCACATTCTTGGTCCATCTAGAGGGGAGTGCTGCTGCAGAGGATGATCATCTGCTGTGGCTTCACATCACCCTGGGGACGTGGGCAGGGTATCGCTCTGAGGCCACCCCAAATGAGGAGCTCTTCAGGGTCATAAGTCTGATAGCCGGGAGTTTTAGAAAACAAATATACAAACCACTCCTAGAGTATGTTGTAGTGGGACAGCCAGCAGTGACTGAGGGTCTCTCCTATGGATGCTGAAAGCTCAGCTGAGCTGACAGCATCTGACAGTTGGAGAAAACCATCCTTTCAACCTCTAAGTTGAGCACATTTGCTATGGACTCACTGGAGACTAGTAACATAAAAGCTCATATTTTTTTTAACAGAGGGACTTTGCAAATGAAATTTTCACATTTTCATGGATATTTCTGCTCTTTCATGGATTTTTTTTTCCTCTTCTAGGACTTGTCCAGGGAAAAACACCCCATTTCCAGCACAAGAGAGACCTGGAAGGTTTCTACCTTTGCCATGGACTTTTGAGTCTCGCAAAAGAATGACAGTTCATGAGCATTCATGGAGCTCCTGAAACAGAATCGGAGTGATAGGCCAGAGAGAGAGGTGAGGGCTCCTAGGGAAGGGTAAGTATTTCACAGGATGGAAGCATTCAGCCAGCTCAGCCTAATGAAAGAGAGGCTCTAGGAAATCTGCAGCAAATCTAAAATCTTTCAGGAATATAAATTTCCAGGAGGCAAAAACATATCTCGGTCAAAAGCCACTGTTGGTACAATTATAAAAAGAAATAAACCGCCATGAATAAATTTGGGCTGGGAATTAGAAAAAGCTAATTACATTCCATGTAATGTTTCTGTTTTATTCTTCCAGATGGAGAGAGAAGCTCATGGTCCAGGTTAGTGCTGAGCAGCTGCCATGGCAGGAATGCTACTGTCTGCAAGTCCAGGAGGGCAGCAGTGGATGCTCAGCAAACCCTCCTCTGTGCTTTTCTCTCTGGTCTCAGTTTAGAAAAAGAAAAACTCTTCCAGGGAGTTCTTCCTAATGGCCAAAAAAAAATCCTTTCTGAAGGGAGCAGGTTTCATTTTACACACATTGTCCATGGAGCCTTCTTAGCCAGCTCATTTCCCAGGTCTTTAACCAGCCAGCCTGCCTGGAATGGAGAGATTTCCTCTCATCTCAAATCACTTGGCTGCACATGGGAGAGAATCCCTTTGACGAGGTGAATTTGCAAGGCTCTCAAATCCTCTTTATTCTCACTGTGCTATCACTCCTCGACTCATCTCCAAGAGACCATGATGGGCTAAGCCCAGGAGGAGCACAGAAGAGTGATGGTACCAATCCTAGACACACACAAACATACACAGATACAGCTTCCACCCCTTCCCCACACCATAAATTAAACATCACCTATACCCAGGACTGGGGAGGATCAGCTAAAATAATCCAATCCAGTGCTCCATCACCAGAGAGGTGGAATTCAGAACAGCCCACAGTTTTTACCCACCCCATCCCACAAACCTGCTCCTCCCATATCCCTGATAAACTGGAGGCCCACAAGTCACATCTGGCCTGTTCAGGTACAAATCTGGGGGTTAACACACCCATGGAGGAAAAAGAGTCTAAACTGGCCTATTCTTGAGTTAGCCAAAGCAATGATAGTAGGAGTCCATGGTAGGAGTGGTGTTTAGGCAACCGGGGCTTCAAAGGTGCAATGGCATTCAAGAGACAACATGAACTCTTAGGGATGCTTTTTCCTTGCAGCTAGTTGCACTGGCTAGAAAATCAAGCAGGAGAGTGAGGAGCACAAGGTAAAATGAATACAGACAGCTTTGGGGCACACACAGTCCTGGGGTGAGGGAGACGGTGGTTGGTAGAGTGAAAGAGCAGGTGCGCCAAATGCTTACTGAGTGCAATTATTTTAATGAGTTTCTTTTCCAAATTCCATATCGCACACACATAAATAGTAATTTAAAAAAAGACTCACACCAAAAACGCTGACTTAGAGCACAAGAAACTCTCCCTGTCTCCCGCTACACAAGGAGGCACAAGATTCACAACATTAGTCACGACTGATCACGGAGGTGGACAGACAGACATGGAAATCCTGAAAGACAGGAAAAGGCAAAAGCAGAGCATTCATGCTTCAGAAGGCAGATGTTCCCATGCCCACCTTGTTGTGCAGGCAGGCAGCTGGGGTCACAGCTTGGCATACAGACCCACCACACCAGGGGACCAGCATCTCACCGGTCCTACTCCTCTGCTTGCCCAGGTGTCATCTCTGCTGGCTGTTGTTCCTTGGGTCCCAGGGGCATCAGCTCCCGGAGCAACACCGGCTGTATGGCGACCTGCGTGTGCAGTGCAAGATGAGCCAGGTCCCCAGGCCATGTTGGGGTTTCCTGTATGGTACAGTCTGTGAGACCACAACACAAATGTGAACAACACGAAACTCCTAGCTGGCCCTCAGTCCTGCTTCTGCCCCCATTCCTGCCCAAGGGGCCTTTGCCTTCTACTTGTATGGGATCTGCCGTTGTATTATCCATCACCGGTAGCATTTCATGCTGCAGCTGTCATAGATTGATTCCAGTATGCACACTCCAAACTTGGGTTTCAAGCCTTCAACGAGTAGAGGAAGGACTTGTATGGTTACCACTTGATTTTACTATTTTTTTTGCTTCCAGTGCTTGAAGAAAAGTGCTGCAGTAACCATATTCATGTGGGCAATGCCTGTAAAGGACCTCTAGCCTGTTGTGTGCTATTCCAAAAAGCTGGTGAGCCAGCAAGCTGGGAATCAAACCTACACCAGAAAGCTATTCTGTTTAATTGCTACAGCAATCACCAGCAGGCAAAAATCATGGGAGCCTTTTGTTCAGTACAGCAGTTCCTGCGTGCCAAAGGGCAGCCGGTGCTGGAGGCAGAGCCCACCCATGAAAATGAGCTTTAAAGATCATGCAGAGATCAGACCATAGAGACTCACCCACCTTCAAGCAATCTCCAGACTCAGGTGTGCTAATACCAACCCTGCTGTTTGGCAATGTTTTAATCTTTAAAGCAGCTTTAAGTGGAATTTGGAACAGGTATTTTCCCTCTCATACAGTCAGGGAGCTGAGCAGTAGCACAAATAAATGATTTGCCCAGGACTTGCAGGCTGTACCGAAGACTTGAACCCACATCTTTCCAGGCCCACATAAACATTCTTTTCCCAATCCTGCCTCTACCCCCCCTAGACAGTAGACCAGCCCTGCTAAAATCACAGATGTGATTCCTTGATGTAGAAGCAGCTAGCTGTTCAAGGCAGCAAACCATTGGTGCACTCAAGAAGGACCCACATTATGACAGAGTGTTTGATTACCTTTCATCAAGACATGAAATTCAACCTCACCCCACCCGAATTCACAAAGGACACATCAGCTGCACAGCAGCTCCCCAGAGCAACCAGGACACCTCATGCATGGACTGTACAGCATCATGGCTCTTCTCTCCAGCTCCTCCACAAGCCCACACGCCATCACTTAACCCAGCACACTAGCCATACAGCTCTCACAGCCTGGCCATGCAGAGGTCTGCTGATGGCCCAGGAGAGCCTTGGCCATGTCACAACCTTGCCCTCTCCTCCAGCATTTCCCCTTCAGCCCTCCCACCTCTCCACACATCTATTTCTGCTAGATAACTCCTCAGCCTAGCAGAACACTGACGCTGGGATGAATGGGAAGCATTCATGGCTACAAGAGATGTGAAGTACCATAAGAAAGAGATGACTGAAGGAAACATGACAAAAGGCCTCAGAAAACCTGAGTGGTGTGGGGAACATGGACTGTTTGCTGGACCTTTTAATCCAGGAAACTTGGGGCATCAAAGGGAATTAGTAGGGTGCAGGAATAAAATAAACCAAGGATAGAGAACTTTATGGCCTCACATTAAACTGGGCATCTCCCTGTTGCAGGATCACAAATGGTGAAAGTTACCAGACATTCGAGTTGCAAATGAAGAAGAAATTCATCCAGGGCTACTAAATATTGACACCACTTTCAGCTCAGGAAGCTTCTAAGCTTCCTGCATTGGAGCAGTAGAGGCTGGGAGAGCATTTGGGGCAAGCAACATCCTGGTTTTGCCCTGTCTTTATGCTCTTCTCCAGACCTTGCTTTTGGCCTTGTCAGAAATGGGATGCTGGGCTAGCTGTGTCTTTGGAATGATCTGGTATGGTGACTCTTGTGTCCATATGACTTCCTAATCACTCAAAGTCTCCAGAGCCCAATTTCAAATATAAGATTTCTATAAACACAGGATCTATACAGCCGTTCCTACTCAAAATCCATTCTCCTGGTGCTGCCTCCCCATGTACAGGTCCTGCCTAGCACAATTGTCCTTCCCCACACTGGTACCATATCTCATAAAACATGTGAACAGCCCCTACAGGAGTCCAGGCAAAGGCCCATTATCACAGCACCATCTTCCCAGACGGGGTTGCCCAGGGAAGAACACAAAGCTTTTGCAGCAATAATCCATCAGATCAGGGTCTTTCCGGGGCAGAGGTGGTGTCTTTGCATTGAACAGTTCTTGATAAATTCTCTTCTGCAAACTCATCCCAATGCTTTGCAAGCTCACGAGCACAGTGAGTAGCCAGTTTCTTGCAGCAAGGAGATCCACTCCTGATTGACCACTCTGTGTAATGGATCTCCCAGTCACTTCAGTGAACGAGATACAGTCACCACCTTCCAGCACAGCTATACTGAAGCCCACACAGTTATTTGCCTCTTGTCCCAAGCCAGACTTCCACAAAAAGATGGAAAGGAAGCTGCCTAGCATTCAGTACATAGTCATTGCCCAAAGATTTCATTTGCAGGCTCCTTCTAATCTCTGGTTACTCCAAGAGCTTGTCCCCAAGGATTCAGCCTGGCCGACCTTCCAACATACTTACTGCACAGAGCAACACAGCTGCAGCCCAACCTGATTAAAACAAGAGCAAAATACCAGTGCTAATTGTGATCCATGTGATTAGTTGTCTCTTAGAATGGGTGGTGTAAAGTCACCCGAATGAAGGCAAGGTGGGGCAAAGATTTTTCAGAGGGGAGATTGTTTCACACTGCTTTTTCAATAGCAGACACAAAGCTTTGTCCCTACTGCCAAAAAGCCTGGCACTAAAACTGCTGAAATCTTCTTGTGACTGAGTGGCAGCAAGCTGTAATTTACTGCATTCCTGCTTCTTTTACGTTCAAGAATTGCTTCAATTCTGAGAAGAAAGAGCTGTCATTTGTCAGCCCCATGTATCCCCTCCTTCCAGCCATCACATTTACACATTATGCTACACAAATTAATTCATTCCTCTCTTCCTATCTGCTCCCCCAAAAAGCTGGTGTATTCCCAGAAAGTGAGAGTCATCCTTCCACAGCAACATCATTATCAATTTTCTTTTTAAGGACATGTAATGGGCATGTTCCTTTCAGCAAAAATCTGAAATTTTTCTGCTGTTGCATCCACCTCCCTTAAATGGATTCAGAGAGACATGCCTCTGCTGACTTTTCATAAACACCTTCCCCACACCTCTGATAGATGGTACATCATGGATTTACAGCCCACTCGTTGCAGCGTCTGGCTGGCTGCTAACAAAAGCTCTGCCTGGCTTTAGGATGTGGCCAGGTCCCTGGGCAAGTTGAGCTGTATCGCCTCTCCTCCTGTAGTGTACTTGGCCACCGGCCCGTTGCCTTCCATGGTGAAGAGCTTGCAAGTCTTTGCATTTTCATGAACCGGTGTGGACTTTTTTGAGGATATGGGGGAATTTGTGGGGCTCAGCTGAACAGCAGTGGTATCCTGCACCGTGTGCTCACTAGTTTCAATTTCAAAGGCTGTGTTGCCAGGTTTGATGAGCCCAATGTTAGAACCTGGTTTGGATTTCCTGGTCCCATGAGCTGGGGGCCTCCGGCTGCAGATGCAGCAGGCACCAAAGAATGTGAAGGCCACCACCAGCAAGATGGGTCCGATGATGATGGGAGGGTTGTTCACTGGGAGAAAGGTCCCAAAGGCAAATGCTCCCACTAAAGTGATGTTGATCCCTGCTAGCATGATGCAAAGTCCACAAGCACAGCAGAGAGCAGGGGAAGGGAGGCCCTGAGGTCGTGTCTTTTTCTGGATGGGTTTCTGGGACAAAGAGGCACTGCTCTTTTCACTGAACATGTTGAGATGAGTCTCAGAGGTCACCTTCAGTCCTCACGGGTTGTAGCACTGTGTTGAGAAGGCTAGCTCTGGTCTCCTGCTGCCTTGAAATCCCTGGAGAGGAACAGAAAAGCATGCAGCTGTTAGAGCAATGAACCAAAGGCACTTTTCCACCACCATTCATGGTGACCAGCATCGTCTCCAGGTTTGCTCGTATCAATGACCAAGTACAAATCCAAGCCTGCTCTCAAGTCTGGGCTCCCCATGTCCATGGTGGTCACAGGCTGTCAGCCTCAGGCTGAAGCACTGACCCTAGTGTGCTCAGTGCTCTTTGCCATCCAGATGGATGATGCCCAGGTAAATCCGAGCATGAGATGGCCCAGAGACTATGCTTGGCTCTGCCTAGAGTTTGAACCACAGAACAGTATTGCAGCAGTGTGGCTGGACAGACAGACTCACATCATGATCGTAGACATTTCTCACCTGGGTTTGAGACCTGCTGTGTACATCTCTTGATGCTCCCTCTACTCCATCCACCTTTCCCTTAAAATACAGGTTCTTCAGGACAGGCAATACATCCTGCTGCCCATTTGGGCAGTAGCTGGTGTCACAGTGTTTGTCATCACCCACACAACACCTGCCCAGAATAATAACAGACTCCAGGACTGCTCTGAACATCCCTTGCTGCAATTTGAGTGCAACATATATTTGGACAGGTAAAGGTCCCAAACTGTAACAGAAAGTGGGACTCTCTGCTCCACTTCTCAGCTGTCCGGCAATTGAAACTAGTCATCTAGGTTGTTTTTCTAGCCAGTGGAGATTAAAAGGTGCCAGAAGATGATCCAGAACTTCCCAAAAAGAAGTCCACAATGGGAGGCTGAGCTACCTATGGAGGGAACCTTGGAGATGACTCAAGCAGTTAACAGTTAAATGGTCAGTGAGACAAACTCTATCCCCAGATACTGAATGACTTGCCATAAGCCACAGAAGTCTATGATAAAATGGAGCAAATGTGGGTGTCTGGCCTGCTGGACCATGCTTTTCACCATGTATCACACCACATTCGGTGTGATCACATGAGATCCCATAGGAGAAGGCAGGGAAGCATATTTGCCTCAATTGTAAAATCAAACTTGTACAAGGTTCATGCATAAGCAACATTGGCTCCTGGATGGAGGCACATAGAAACTGAGATGATGAAGCTGGAAAAGAGCCTCTGTGGGGATCTGCCTAGGACCCATGACAGGAACACATAGCCCTGACTGACAAGAGCCGCTTCTCCATGGAGGAGATTATTGGATGTGATAGGAGTTGGCTCTGTGTTCACTGTACTTTGATGGGAAGCCAAACTGCCAGAAGCCAAATCGCCAGCAGTTTGCTGGAGGTGCCTTTGATTTTACAGGCAGGAGAGTATTTCTCTTCCCAGCCTGATAGCAAACAATAGTGGTCTGCTCTCTCCTACTCCCCTGCCTGGCTCCCTAACTTCTTCCCTCCTCTGGTGTCAAATAACTTTCAAAAGGGTTGCTGGTGAAAAACAGATACTGCACAGTTTTCTACTGCAAGAGCCAAGAATCACTGTTGTGCTATTAACACTCTGCAGCCACTAAATTAAAAAACAAACAAAAAAAAAAAAAAAAAAAATCAAACCCACAAATAACAAAAAACACAAAAAACACCAAAACACCAAAATATCACCCATCAACCTGAAACATGCCAATGGGATCAGCCGGGTGTTTTCACCATGTTTCCTAGGTTATAAAATTTTCCCACGCCTCCAGCTGAGGCAAAGCTCTCTGTTGCCCTGTGTGGTGTTATATCTCGTTTCCTTGGCGTGGGCTTTTGTTTAGACCTGAATGAAGTGCAGCAGTGAACTTTCAGTGAAGTTCCCATTCAGTGACAGGCACGTGGAAGGATTAAATCCTTCCTCATCTAGGGATGCCTGAGTGGGAAGGAGTATCTCTGCAGGCAGAGATTTTTCAGGAGAACTGAGAGCGTGTGAGAAAGAAAGGGCATTTTCTCCATTAGCCAGACTAACACATAGACAGATTAACACATACACAAGTTTCTCCAGCAGTGCCCTTCTGTTCTGTCTGGGAACCCTGGCACACTGACGTGAACTAAAGCCCTGATTCTGCCTCCTTCACCAGCCCTGGACCAGCAGCAAGATAGCTTTGGGTTAAAGACACACATACACATGCGCACACACACTGTTCTCAGCCTAGCTTTTACAGATGCCAGTCGAAATCTTCAGTACACAGAGGCTGCAGACACCCCAGCATGGCTCTTCCCCTCAGTCTGCCCTACATCCTCCCGCTGCGAAGTGCTCAGCAGGGAACTGCACGGCTCCTTGAGGTTAAATCATATCACAGATCCGCTCCATCAGGTTTCTCCCTCCCGAATCCCCAGCACTCCACCCTTCAAGAATTCCCCCTCCTGGGGGATCTGAGCCACTATCACAGCTGCTGGGCTCTAGTGGGATGCACAAAGAAGCTGGCTGCCTCTGCTCCTAGGCAAGGCAGAGACCAGAGGTCATGCTCCCACTGAGATTTTCAGAAGGAGCTTCAACCCGTTGCCCATCACATCTGTCAGCAATCACCTGTAGTCACTCCAAAGAGACCATGCTGGCTTCTGGCTGCTTTCATAGCTGTAGCAATATCACCCAGCATGGTCCCTGGTAGCTCATTTTCTCTGCCTGGCAATTTTTGTTCATCGTTACAGCTCTGCGAGTGTAGGGGGGTTAATCTTGGGCAAAATCCTCACTGACCTCCCCGGGCTGTAACAGGGGAGGAGAGGAACAGAGGGGCTTGTTCAGGCACCATTGGCAATGATAAATCAGGGTAGCCCATCTAAGGACAGCTCACCCCAGCAGGTAAAGGAGAACCACAAATCCACTCTGCAAGGATAAATGACATGAGAGAACGATCCAGCTGGGCACAGGGTGTGTACAGTCACCATCAGTTTCCCAGGCATTCACGGCTGTCTCCTGGCAAGTGAAGAGAAGTTTGCAAATAAACCGTTGTGGCTAAAGCAGTGATGAGTAGCTTGCCAGGAGTCCTTGTGCTGGGAGGCCCATTGGGCTGAGTGTCTGGGAACATATGAGTATCAGCCTGCACAAAAGGTCAGAGACTAGAGTAGGTAGCGTGACAAAACCCAGGGTCCTGCACCTCCTTAAATACACCTATGTCTTTAAAACATGTATGTGTCAGTTCAAAGGGCCAGGTCGAACACGAGGGCTGTGACACTGCCCAAAGAGTGAAGCTGTAACAATGTGAATCCAAGGGTTTGTGTTGCACACCCTTAGGTGCAGAATAAAAGCACCTGGAGGTGACTGAGGGAGCAAGGCACCACACCTGCTGAGATGGCATCAAGGAAAAGCACAGGAAGCCAAATCTGCCTCATTCACATTATCTATATGGAGATATACCCAGAACCGTCGGACAGAGCTAGCTGGAGTGGTCAAAAATAGAGCCAGGGTTGAGATCTCATTTAAACTGTGTGAGCTATTCTGGAGCTTGTCACACCCTTTCTGTAGCTGCACCATAGGGTTCTGGCCATGCTGTGTCCAAGACAAAACTTCTTTCCCATCCTCTTTGGTTGCGGCACCTGCATGGGCTGACACCCTTCCCAGCAGAAAGCAATGGACTCACTGTAGAATCTAAGAGGAACCCTGCCTGGAGTGGGGACCTCTCCCATCAGCTTGGAGATAGAAGATCTTGGGAGACAGCATCATCACAGGGCTAGGACCTGATATGCACACACACCACAGGGTAACCAGCAGTACATAAAAGACAGCATGTTTGAACTGGGAACATTCAAAAAGTAGATCACTGTTTACTCTTGTCTTGATCTCCATATAAAAACATCAGGGATTATACACAGGGGATTTCTGTTGGAAAACCAGATGAAATGGGGATGAGAAAGAGAACAGAGCAGTGGAGGAGAAGCCAAAGAAACCAAACCACAACAAAGCCAGAGAATGCCTTACACTATCTTTTACCTGATAAGACTCTACAACAACACAAAGTCCGTCTTTATTCCTATTGTCATGTGCAACAGAAGCATCTTTGTTCTCCTGTTATCTCCTAAAGCAGAGGCTGATGCTGTGGGGAGAAGGGTCCCTCTCCATCCCCTTGCAGTCACAAGAACTCACTGATGTGGGTCAGCTCCCACTGCTGACCTGCCTGAGGATATCTGGCAGCTTTTACCTTCCCCTTCAGACAAGTTAATGGGTTCAGAAATGACCAACTTTCCAGCAAATTATCCTGTCCCAAATGATTAATTTCCTTTTCATCGGGAGTGGAAAAAGTTCCTTTTGGGCTCTCTGTGTGAAACAGGTTATTTTCTTCAGTTAGAGTCTAGATTTCCTCTCCAAACAACATTTCAGCTTGAAATGCATTACTGACAAGCACTGCTACACAGAAAAGCTGCATGTCTGAGCTAGAGCGATGGGAATCCAGAGGCTATAGTGATTCCTTCCACGGGAATATCCATCCCTCCCTATATTCTAAGGTGGACAAAGACTTTCATTGACAGCTCTCAGAGTTCCTAGAGCTCGAAGGGCATAGTGACATATTCAGCCAGCATTTTAGGAACATCATTTAAAGCCGTACCAGCAGCACCAGCAACATGCACCGATAAGCATGTTTCCCTCTTAGTTGCAGCGAGGGGGGTCGAGCTGTCATCCTTCCACTCCGTCTCACTGCTGCAGCACAGCCAAAATATTTGGCAGACCCCAGAGGAGTTTCCTTTCTAGAGGTGTGGTGGCACAGCGAGATAATGACAGTGATCAGCAAACAGAAACTGCAGTCAGACAGCTATAACGACACACACACACACCCCCCCCCCCCGCACACACTCAGGCTCACAAACACGCACGCCCGCACCCTTTGACTGTCAGGAGAAGCACAAGACTTTTTCCCTGAGCAAAGTGCTGGGAAACTCTCCGGCAGGGCCAGGGAGCCTCTGTGTCTGGAAGGTGGGGGGACACTTACCTGGGCTGGGGCGCAGAGCCGGGGAAGGCGATGGAGGGAGCGGGTGCCCCAGGTCTCCCCTTCACCCTTCAGTCGGGGGTGCCAAGGCCATGGCCAGTAACAGCAGGGCCGGGGCTGGAAGCCCAGCTGTGTGCTAGGAGAAGGGATCTCACGTGCCTCCTCCGCGCTCTTCGCCGAGCTCGGGAAAACTTTGCTCGGGTGCCGGGCGAGCCCCGGGCGGTCCCCGGGAGAGCTGAGCGGGCTGTGGGCGAGCTTGGCCGCCCTCTCCCCACTTTCCCCCTTCCCTTCGGAGGATGATATCCCTCTCCTCAGGCGGAAGGGAGTTCAGACGCAGCATCGCTGCCCCGCCGCATCCTCTCCTGCCTCCTCCCCCTCGTCCCCCAGCCGGGCTCAGCCCCGCCGCCTCCCGCGCTGTCCGGCAGGCTCCCACCCTCTCCCCACGCCTTCTTTTCCTTCTTCCTTTTCTACTCCAAGGTTGCAGCTCCCGCCCCCCTCAGCTGACAGAGGTGCCCGGAGCAGAACAGCCCCTTTTTCCCCCGGGGAGAGGAAAAACCCTTCGAGCGCGTCTCCGCCGAGGGGCAGCCCCAGCCCCCCCGGGCCGGAGAACAAAGCGACCGCTGCCGCACCGGGAGAGGAGAGGCGAAACACCGCCAAATGCCAAGGAAAAAGATGCAGGCTCTCCGCTTGCTGCAGAGAGGCAGGGATCTCTTAAACGCAAGAGGTTGGAAACGCACTTTATGAATAAAATTTAAAAAAAAAAAAAAAAAAAAATACAAGTGGTGTCCGGGTGCCTTTGGATCCTGGAGGGATGCAGGAGTGAGTCCTCACTGGGCAGTGACGGGTGCTGGGACAGAACCTCCCAGAGGTACAAATGTTCAGGGTGTGGGAGCTGTCAAATCCCCCCAAAATGTCCGCAGATGCAAAACTAATGTTTTAACGTGGCAATAAGATCTCAGGTATGCTAAATGCTCTAAAAACATGCCCGATGCTAGACCCTGCTGCAAGCATAGACAATATCTTAGCCCCCACATTAAGAAGCCAATCATTGTCTGTTTGCAGACTTGGTGACAGCAGGAAACGAGGCAAACTGCAAGTTATGCCCTGGATGGAGTATATATTATAGCTTAAGCGATGATGCTGACACTCACATGTCCTCATCTGCTCTCCATGCCCACACTGCTGTAACCAGCCTGGATGCTGCCAGTGACAACTGAGCAGAGGCACTTCTCCAGCTTATTGCAGAAAAATCCTATATGAATAGGGCTGGAGCTGACTGAACATGAATCATGCTCCCCTCTTTTTTGATTGCTTTCATGATCTCGAGAGAGAGAGGAGGAGAAAGGTAACATAGAGATGGTAGAAAACAAAGGTCAAAGAGAGAAATCGCTGAAGAGGAGTGAACACTTCTCTGTTCTCCAGGCACTACTCCAGTCTGAGTATTCTTAAAACAGCAGCATCCTCTACTGCATCATATTGCATTTCATCTCACAAGTCACCCTAGAAATTCAGGCAAAAACAAGCTTTGCAGAAAGGGGTTCAGCCCCTGATGAGGAAGATAACTCTGTTTTCTCCTTAACTTGGGTAATGCTAACAGCACACTGCATGACTTGGGTAAGAGAACATCAGAAAAGCAGTGCTGATCAGATATGTTGTCTGCCTGGGCTTCTAGAAAGAAATAACTGGGCGATCTCATTTCAGACCTTCCCAGAGATGCAGCGTCTTCTCTAGAGATTCCCTGGCCCTGTAACATGAGGTTCAAAATGGCTCAGTGTACTCATCCCTACCAGAAAAGGGATGGGAGAGTGCATGATTGAAGATTTTCTAGAGAAAATCTCCACATGGCACATCTGAAAGAGGCAGTTCCATATGTGACAGAACTGGTGTTCAGTGTTTGCTGACTGTTGCTGGATAGAAACCAGAGTGGCTGAACTCATTCTTGGTGTAGCTCCATAGACCCCAACAGAATCAGCCCTATAAGCCATGTTTATTTAGGAACAGTGGCTGTCTGAGGGAAAGAGGCCACCAGGGTCATTGATTTGAGTCCCCTGCTATCATGTTGTATAATAGCATTCATAAAGTGCTCAGGCTTCAGAGGGGGCCAATTAATATCGAATGACCTGTGAGCTGTTCCCTAATTGCACAAGGCAGTGATGAAGAAGGCTGTGCCTGCTCCAGGTTGGCTGTTGTTTGACTCTCCATCACACTTTCTGCTTAATGGTCCATAAATGCAATAAAAAGGCTTTACTGAAACATTACATATTTAGGGCTCCACTGAAGCAATAATTCTGAATTTCGCATATGTGGCCCTGACAACCTGGTAGACTGCATTCATGTGATTAAAACAACTGCTAATTCAAGAACTAAAATTAAAGGCTAGATTTCCCACTGGTATAAATCAGAGCGGATTCATTGCCTTGCAGAGCTTTGATAGCTCATGAGCATTCATGATTTGCCAAGGGGGTTTTGCCAGACTGATGGATCCTAATTTCAAATTTGTCAGGAAATGGGAAGCCCTGCCTTCTTTAGAGGCAAAATCCCATCCCTCAGCTGACTAGAAATGATATTCCTCTGTGAGAAGCTGTTTGTTCCCAGCTTCTGCTGAATTCAGAAATTAGCTTAAGTCAGAAATTTCTGAATGAGAGGTAAAATTGCCTGTCTGTCTTTTCTCACTGTCAGCTCCTGACTCTGGTTTACATGACTAAGAAATTCAGCTCAAGCATTCTTACACCCACAAAGGCCAGGCTTCAGAGTCACCACCTCCTGATCTGAAGCAGGTCAGGATGATGACTACCACATATGAAGCCCTTAGATATTATGTGGATTTTGTGGGGTTTCTCTCTGCAAGAATAACTGACAGAAGTTGGGAAGGGTAAGGATGATCGAATGCTTTCATAGAGGTTTCAAAGGATTTTGGTTGGGACTAAAACTGGAGTGAAAGTGCATGAGCAGCATCCATGTTTATGAGAACAGCAGCATGCCAACAGCCCAGTTCCACAGCACAACAGGACCAAAAAGCAGCAGCCCACGATGCTGCCCGCTGAACCATACCCAGCACGCAAGGAGTGTGAGCGAGACACAGAACGCTTGGAAGTTTATGGTCCACTAAGATCATTAGACAAAGGTCACTGCAGAAACATCCCCCTGAAGATTTCCACAAGGTCTCCAGTACTGGCACCTCTCTCTGCAGTTACATTTTAATTGACTCTTAAGGGAAGGAAACACCAGACTGAATCTTCTGTTGCTCCAAACCAATCCTAAATGCCACCACATCTGTCTGAAAGTTTGCAGAACAGCAGGATCCGTCTCTGTCTCATGGGCCTGTGCTCTGTGCTGTCTCTGGCAATTCAGAAGAGGGCAAACCCAATCAGTGTGCTTAGACCCAGAACGCAGATGCAACTGGACCTGTCAAATACAACAGATCAGCTGCAGCTTCTGGCTCACAATGTCCCTGTGTTTCTGATCACTGACGGTGGCCTGAGGGGGAAAGCTTGCTCTAGGTTTGCCATGATCCTTATAATCTAAGCCTCTGCTATTGGCAGCTGTTGAGGCAGAATAATAGGTAAGGTAGATTTTTCTACCCAATCCCATGTTCTCCTGCATGATCCACTCATGCCAAGATTCCCACACACCATCTTGAGGAAGTTGAAATCAGAACAGGACACTGCTGGGAGATTGACTGGGAAAGGTATAAAGAGTTGCCTTCATGCCACACTGCTTGGGATTTGAGCCCTGCACAGAGCAGGGATCTCAGCTAGGCAGTCAGTGGGTACCATCAGCCTGACTTCCAGCATCATTAAAGCTCTGCCTTTACCCTCTCATCAGATCATCTACTTCCATGGTACCTTTGTGGCTTCTTTGGGTTTTTAAAAATAATCTAGAGATCATTTTTCCCCCTTCACACAAACAAACAAACAAAAAAAGGCTTCCAGATGTTCAAACGAGTTTCTCCTTCCTGTGACACCCTCTGAAAATACTGAGCCGAAGAAACTTATTGGATGGGAAACACTTGTGCAAGTGGCTGTCCTGTTACACAAACACTACAGTAATTTTTTATGAAGCTTTCTCAAACAGGAGGAAATCAGCGTGTTACTTATCAGCAAGGGGGAAATATTTTTAATTACCTTGCAAGGAGGATTATACCTCCTGTGTTTAATTCTCAAAGGTTCCCACTGGCAAACTAATTAGCAAGCAACTCCACTGGAAGAGCAGCATGAAGTTATGTGGCTTTATTCATACATGAGGCAAACACCCAATTCATTCTCCTCTGTCACATCATGGTCCTCTCTGCTAGCTAGAGCAGACCAAGGAATAGTTGATCTGGAAGAGACAAAAAACACGTAGTGTGCCCATCAGCAACTCTATCTCATGATTTCAAATTCAGTTCATCTGAGACCTCAGGGATACATCTTCTTTAGAAGAAGTGCTGGTAGAGATTTTAGTTAAAGGGCTGTTGGCTCCTTATAAACTGAAATCAGAGTGTGCATTATATATTATACTTCATACACTGTATATTACATATAACATATTATAATACTTTTTCTTGTCTTTCCCTTCTTCTCTGGGAAGAATACACAAATACATCTGTTCTGCATTTGAGCTGCCAAGGTAATTAACAGCCTTGATGGGGTAGGAGTCATGATAGTGAGGTCCTGATCCAGCAGAGCATTTAAATATGAGCTCTTTCTAGGTATTGGCCTACTGACTTCGGTGGGACTTAACGTAAGCCTTAAGGTAAGTATGTACTTTCAAGGGTCAATACCTTCACCAGTAAAGCAGAGGTAGCACCACAAGAACCATGTGTGTGGGAACAGAGTCAGGGCCTGTCCATGAAATATCACATGAACAAAGAACTGCCCTTCTAAGAGCATTTATGTTCTTCTGCTGTGGGTATATATTAGGTGAATCTAAGGACATTTCTGAGGATAGGATTTAGGTGATGTCACAAACCAGCAGTGGTGAACTGGTCTTTTGATCATGGAGAAAACCAGAAATGATGAAATCTGAAAGGATACAATAAGCAAATGTCATGTCCCCTCTGAACCCAATCCTGGTAGCTGAGTCCAAAGCATGAGAAAAAGGACAGCCATCTGTGCCACCTTCTGACACCAGGTAACCTACCACATTAATTCAGCCTTGGGAAGCAAATCCATCAAGTGGTCCACTGGCCTGCCCACAGTGTCTTCCTGTCCATCCAGCCACTCAAGTATCCCTTCGAGCAAGGTACTGCTGCTCAGTTAAGCTCCACAGACAATATCAGAGGCTGACTGCAAGCATGTTCTCAGGTGCCTCGGCTGCAAATATGTTCATTTCATTCATCCTCATGGGGAAAATCAACCACATGGTGATTTGGACCATCAAAATCTATTTCCTAGTGGAGGCAGACTAAGCTAGTTACTATGGGTAAAATGATGGATTACAGCTTTCCACATCTTGATAATTTCAATGTTTTCAGTGGTGTCCCCATTCAACCCATCCCTGGACGTGGAGACCGAAACCCCTTTGGAACAGATCTAATGTTGCTTTGTGACCCAGCAAGAAGAGACTCAATTTGTGTCTGTTATATTCACCTGATGGTCAGCTTGTAGCATGCTAGAACACAAGAGATACTAATTACCATCCACAAAATTTGCAATTCTCTAGCCAGTTTGGATTCCTGGAAAATCTAGCTTTGAAGGATGTCAGACTCAACATTATCAACAGATGGTGTTTCCGTCTTAAGAGGTGACATATCCTTGATTAGTCTGTCTCTTCTTAGGGCACCAATGTCTCTGCTTCTCACCCAACAGTCATCACCCAAGGGATGAGGCTCTACATGGCAACACACAGTCTATAAGGGTGATTAAGACCTGGAAATACAGGCAGTGCTGAAAAGCAATGGCAGGTTGATGTAGTTCACATCCCTTCAAAATACCTAACACATTGAGCACAGGTGTAATCTCTTGAAAGTTTTTGTAAAAACTTGTGGGCCCCTCATAGCTCAATCTACAGTACAACAGCAGAACACTTCACAAGGTGAGTCCTTAACAGTTCAGAGCAGCAAAATAAGAAAGACTTAAGTGAAAATTAAAGATCGGAATTGGGAGTCCTTATTGGTCCTTATGTGAAGTTCTGGAAACCTTTTCAGTGGGTATCCTATCTCCTCAACTGCAGGGTGCATGAAAAAATAGACTGTTTGGATCCTTCTGTGGTTTAGCCAGATGACACAAAACTTCATGAAAGTTGTTGCAGTGACTTCAGCGAGCTGTGAACAAGGTCTGCAGGATGCTGCCATGTGAATATTTACCCTCTGGTAGAGAGCAGATGTCTGTGGCCTCCATATGGGATATCAAGTTATAACATGGCAAAGCACAGATCATTAATCATGTCCTTAAATGAAGTGATTATAAGGTCATCACGTTAAACATTGCTTAGCATCATTGTGCCTGCACAAGTTTTATTTTACACAGAGCCCTGGGAAGCATCTGTTCAAAACACTTGACTCCAACTCATTAGCTCTGCCACAAAGCCTCTCTTGTAAAACACTTAATACTTCTGCCTCTCAGTTCCTACACCACACTCCCAGTATCATCACCAAACACAGTGAACAGGTTCTCCTCTCCTGCAAAGTACCCGCTGTCAGGATGAATTCAGCTCTCAGACACCACAGACCAGAAGTGCTGTGTTTGTCTATAGCAGACATAGACATGCACACACCCCACACCAGACCCTGTAACTACCCACAGGGTACTACCACAGCAACTGCTTCCACAGGTTTGAGATTAGCTGCATGTGGTAGACACCTTTTTGCCTTCAAGAGCAGGATCCAGAGGAGGAAAAAAATCCCATGATAATTATGTGTGATGAAAACCATGGCAGCTCATACATGATTAATTCAAGAGGCTTTGGAATAAGACCCTCAGCAGAAAGCAGTAGTGTGGTCATATAACCTTTGCAGAGTTTTATTGACAGTAGTTGAACAGAGAGGACAAGAACCCCAAGTCAAACAAGTTTCACCTCCTGCCAAGAACAGTCACCAGTGTTTGCCCTCCAGACAACCACATCCTTTCTTTTAAGCAACTGGCACACAACAGTGGCTCCTACTTCACCGTATCATTCACAGATTGATGTGATCCATAAACCAGTGAATTAGGAAACGCACCTCTCTTCTGCAGCACACACCATTTCAGAGACACGCCAGCAGGTGTTGGTGTAGGCAAATTCAGAGCAGTAGGATCTAGATGAGCACCACAAGCCTGTAACTCTGCCAGAAGACAGGAGAAAGAGTTACTTGTCTGCTACAGATGGGTGGACAACTGATGAGGCAGGACAGGAGCTACAGAGAGGCACCTTTCTGTAGACAGGTTTTAGTGCTGTTTAATTTCTCTTTCCCCATCCCACACGCAGACAGTGCAGGTACAGAGGAAAGCCCCAACCATCAGTGAGACCCTGCTAACTCCTCCACCCAAATGACTAAGACCAGGTAAGAATTAAGCATGGGGCTCTCATCTACCATCACGACCAAGATAATGTGAAATTCTGATTAGATCTCACATCCTCTTTAGCAAAACTTGTAAAGCTGAGAAATCATAAAGTGTCATTAGAAGTTGATGCTGGTTTACAGGAGCACTTTTCCAGTACCTCGGATGTGGTCAAAGCCAGACACCCCTTCCCTCATCACCTTTCAATATCACTTTTGTAAGACTCACTTACATTTCACTCCTTCCACAGGACACCAGGTACCAAAGGTGCCAGGTGCTACATAAATGCATGGATGTAAGGGATTTCTGTCTCAAAGAACACAGGGGAATAGTAAAACACACATTTGGCTGAGTGGGAAACAGAGGCACAGAGACTATGTCAAAGTCAGGTCCATCCCAAGGCCATGGTCCAGACCTGACTCCCCCAGTCTGGGAGGCAATGGGGAGAGGCTTTCCAGGGCTTGTGCATCACCCAGAGACAAAGCACAGCTGCAAAGATGTGAGCATCCCACGCCGCTGCCCGGGGGACCAGCAGCCTTCAGATGAGCACTCAGTCTCTCTAAGGTCTGCAGAAGTTAAGTTTCACTGGTTTTCTCACTATGTCATTTGTAAAAAGAGAGTAAGGACAATTACCCTGCCCGTGTAAGGAGTCACAGTTTGCCTATTCCTTAAGCAATAGAAGTGGTGCCTAGAATTATTCACCGCTATTTTAAGCAAATAGGAAAAAAAAAGTCTCTGGATCCAACGTCCTCAATATCAAACTGTACAGTAAACAAAGCAGCAGGTCAGGCTGAGGGTAAGAAACAGAGGCCAGGAGAGAAAGCCTGGCCAGCGCTGACTTGACTGGGGGAGGTGGTTAGTGTTATAACAAACTGCCGGGGAAAGATCTGCAGGACCTAATGAAGCCAGAGATGATTTGCAACCATTTTCTCATGCCCAGCAAGCAAGAGACTGCCCCAAAAATACTGCAGTGTGTTTGGATATAGGATGAACTCATCAGCTGTTTTCTGAAAAGCCTGCGATGCTGCAAGCATGATTAAGGAAGAGAAAGAAAAATAAATAAACCCAACAACTGGGAAGACCTTGGATGAGTGTTTCTGCAGCTGTTTAAAAGGAGCAAAATAGTCTCCTCTGGGCATAAGGTTCTCCCTCATCTTTCATATGTGTTCTTTAATTGATCATTAATTTCTCTAAAAAAGGACAGGCAGTTACCAGGGTATATGGAGGCATTCCCCCAGCTTTCTGGTCAGACAAGGACTGAACTTTCCCCACCTGCTCAGAGAAAGGGATGGAGATCAGAGCTTCTGCTTAGAGGTCATTTGCAATTCTGACCTACTGCTAATTACACTTCCCGGCCACGCAGTCCCTGCCCAGCCAGAGCAGAGTTCAACTCCACTGAAGAAACCCTCTTCTTAATGACTGTCACTGGATTCCGTGAGGATTTGGTTTTCTCAGCTCTTCTCAGGATCTGGGAAAGATGTTCACAAGTGATGAGCTCATGGCATAACCAGCCATCAGCTCAGCTGCAGCCGCTGACTACGCACCCTCCCATCCCCTTCCAATTATGAACTGAATCGTGTTAGCAACACTACACAGTAATTTTACCATAGGATCGGAGCAGGCTGGGAGCATACACAGAGCCAGCTCTAGAGATTCAGCTAATGAGGCGCACCTCATCAAGTACCTCAGGGAGAGCTTTCAGCTAATGTGTTTTCCTTTGCACTCAAGATGGGCCTGGAGCATTCACACCGCTGAAAGGAGCCTGCTCACAACTGCTAATTTATTAAGTGCAGTGACTCAATAACTTGCTATATCTGATGGTCTCTAAATAATTAAGTGTGTCCCTTATCACTCCTTGTTGCTCCCTTAGCAAGTTTTCTAGCCACCACCTTGCTGTCATCTTTCCTCCAATGAAATTTTTGGGGGTACTTATAAGTGCCCCCAGCCTTCCCCCTCTGCTACCCCAGCTGTCAGGCTGCTTACAAGGGAAGCTGGCACCACTTTGGCAGGGAAACAGCTCATCAGCTGGTCTCCAGCATCTTTTCCAGGGCCTCCATCCTCCTTACAAGCTCTACCTTATGGAGGGCACCACATCTTCTCTGTCTGCAGGCTTTTTACCACCAGCTCACCCACAAGGAAGCCGATCCCTTATCTATGCCACGAACTGCTCACTGAGTCCCCAGGCACAGAAGGATCACAGGCTCAGATGAGTGTTTGTCACGTTTAACCTCATTTTAGAAAATTGGAGGGAAATGCTCCCCCCATCCCTATTTCACCTGAGAGAAACCTTCTGTTGGCTCCTCCAGGTTTTCAAATGAGTGCAATTTGATGCTGGGCGGATTGAAAATGCACTTGTACTTCCCTATGAGATTTTCTGCTCACTGCTGGGGCCTGTACAACACCTACTCATCCCAGTGGGAAATGGTATTTGCTTCAGAGAAAGAGCAGGAATCTGAAGTACAGAGTATGTGTGTTTCTTGTACAGTTCTGTGTGCAACTGCAGCTTATTCTTGATTCAATAACATGGTGATCCCAGCTTCTGGGGAGACAGATTAAATCAATGATTAATTTAAAGTAATTTATACCTTTTAACCATTCAAGCATATTTCCCAGGCCTGAGACCTGCAAGCTGTGCTGGATCAATGCCTGGAAATCTATGAGTATTATTTCAGGTGTAACTATTTATCCCCTGTAGCACAGCAACATTCCACTAAGGAAACAGTTCACCCCTTGGCTCAGGCAGAATGCCGTTTTCTGGTATTTTGGGTCCAGTTTACTCATTTGCTCCTTCCAGGGATCATCCAGCAGGTCTGGGGATGCACAAGTATGGTATACAGAGGGATGCTTTTTCCATCTAACTTACACCTGTGGCTCCTGTATAGCCTTAGCCCACCCTTGGCAGGGAGCAGGAGCCAAGGACCAGTGCCCCCAGGATCCACAGCTCCCCACAGGAAAACATGTGAGAGGCTCCTGGAGTAGCCCAGAGGGCAACAGGCAGTTTGCAAACTCAAGCCCTCCCTGTGTTTATCATACAGCAGAGTTTGGGTTGTTTTTTCCTGACCAGGGGATTTTGCTCAGCTCCTGGTGATTACCATACCACCCATGACACAGGACAGAGATTCCTGAACCAGACAGACACTGAGAAAAGGTTGTTGTGACTTAGGAAATGAGGAGATGTGCCCTTTTCTTCCTACCTCTGCCCCAACTCCCATGTGGCACCTTCAGTGTGACACAGTCTCTCTGCACCTGGCTCACCCCTTCAGCAAAACATGGTTAACTATATTTTGAGCATTTCACTCTCACTGGCACATCTATTCAGCCATAAACTCTCCTATGCTGCTCCAGGTCTCCAGCCATCTGAATGACCAGAGAAATAGAAATAGTGCCAGAGGGACTGAGTTGACAATGACCCAGTTATATAGACAACATAAAGTTGACTCTAATACTCTTGAGTGGCAGAAGTGTCCGTGTGGGGAGGGAGAAGCACAAGACGACTGCAGGAGAAATAAAAAAAAAAAAAAAAAATAATGCAATAAGATTTCCCCAGACAGCACTTGACTAGCTAGTTATATCACAAGTGGCGTGTTTGTTAGAAAGCATTAATAAAACTAGCAGTATAATCCAGAAGGATTCATAGGAAACATTACACAGGAACTTACTGGTTTGCTGCAAAGTTTTATGCTCTCAGTACTGAGGCTCAGTTCCAGAAGACTGGCTCTGGGGTGGGCTAAAAGATCTACCTGCTCTTCAAAACAGGCAGGAGGGGGAAAATGGGGGAGAGAAGTATCTTTCAGGGTGGCAGAAATCTCTGTGAGACTTATCATTATGCCAGTAAGGTATCAGAGCATCCCAATTGACTGTTATTCCCTCCAAGGCAGAGGAAATTGCCCCAAACATTGCTGCAGAGATTCTGTGGCCATTGATTGAGGTTTTAATCCAGCCTTTTCATTTGCTAGAGCAGAAGCCAAACGGACATTTGATTTTAGCCCTCTCAACTGCACCCCCAGTGCTTGCGAGAGCAGGAGGCAGGATGGGGGAAGGCAAGAGCAGGACACACCTCAGCACAGAGCAGAGATGAACAGATAGAGAAACGAGCAGAGTGGGGAGACGCCCAAAGATACACACATGAACAGCACCATGTAAGCCTCACTTCTGAAGGAAACCTGGCCAAAAAATAATTAAGACCTATTCAGATCCTAGCCAGCTGGTCCCAGCAATAGGCACGTGCATCTGCCCTGGCATTTCAGAGTGCTGCTTCTGCAGCATCTGCCCTGGCATTTCAGAGTGCTGCTTCTGCAGCTCTGCAACTATGGGTCTGTAGCGACAAACAGCCAAGGTCAGATTTACTGTGCTGGGGGATGAGGAGCGGGAGCGGCGATGCTCCAAGCCTCCTCCTCCCCGTGCAGTGAGCAGTGGCCACACAGGCGCCTGCCCACACCATGGCTGCATCCAGCCCCGCGAGGCATCCAGCTGAGATCACTCTGCAGCACGGTGGAGGGAAGGGAAGGAAGTCAATGTAAAGGATGGAGAAAAATAGCAGCCTCTTACTGAGTCAGCCAAGAATTAAATACCCTGATCTCTCAGAGAAAGTGCCAGCAACCACCTCTTCCACTTGTTATCATTCCTTTTCCATTTGCTTTTAATTTGCTCAACCTGTAATTTGTTAAACAGACTGCCCAGTAGGTATCATCTAGGGCTGACTATTATGCAGGTGCTGCTTTTAGCCTGGAGCAGAGAGAAGCATATCAACCTCAAGACTGGGGATACAGCCAGAAAAGCTGCTCATTTCACTGAGAAAATACTAAACATAAATTGTGTCCTGCTTCTGTCCTGTAACACTTTGAGCTCCTTGCAACCACAGCATTAAAAATCACAGTGCAATCAGGACATTACACAGACCAAAGATGAAACATCAAAGGAACAATGCAGGGGCATAGATCACATGGAAGACCCACTCAGGAACACAGAAGGACCAACCCACAACAGAGAGTCCCAGTTTTTCAAGGCAGGGAGCTGTGTCACTGCTCAGTATTTGCAGTGCAGCACCAGATACCACGGTCCCTTGAGTGGAGGTGTGAGTAGCAGAACTAAGCACAGCTGATCAAAAGTCTTTCAAACCCTTGTTTCACCAAAAAAAACCACACAAGGCTTCACCCAAAACATCTCAGGTTCCATGAATCTAAGCCGATTTTCTTACAGAGATTGGATGCCTTCTTTTCTCTTAGACCAACCAAAGACTAGCACCAGGTCCCACAGCCTGCTGACATACGGATTAAGCAGGGCTGAGACTGAAGCTTTGCAGCAGAGACCTTGGAGCCTTGAGATGGCTACAGAGATCCCACAAGGCCTGAGGCCCATGGCAGTGTGCTGGGCCAGAGCCACCGATCCCCAAAGCCTCCTGCAGCTACTAAAAGAAACCAGAGTCAGTGTAAAACCCACCAACATTCCCAAGCAGGCACCAGGCCTGAGAACATCTGGCTCACACAAAAACATGACTTTAAACCTGTGAAGGGCACAGATTGACTTCAAGCCAGTTTGTAAAAAGACCCCAAGCTCCCACTTGCCCCGGTCTTCTTTTGCTTTCTCTAAAATTCCCTTGGGTAGGCAGCACCACTGCCAAGCACGATCTATCTTAGATCCTTATCAAAACATTCTTTCTAGCTCTTTTTGATACTTTTTGGAGTGCTGCAGCTCCAGCACTGCAGGCTCCAATTCCCCCAACTGGGTTAAGGTCCCTGGTCCCACTGCATGAGGCACTTACACAGGTCTTCTAGGTCCAGCTGAGGACAAATACTGATTCCGGTATGTCAGAAATAATTTCTGTCAAACAACACACTGTTCAGCTCATCCACATGTGAACCCACAGAAAACAAGGGAGTAAAGGCAACATATGGTCCGTCTGCAAGCCCTTTATCCAAACCAGGTTCCTGTGATGTTCCCGTAGCCGAGGTACTGCCAGGTGCAATCCCCAGAGCCTGGCACCATGCAGATGTGTGAGAAATGCTGTTTGTCTATACTTTCTCCCTGATTTTCAGTGATGCGAGACAATTTTGTGGCCAGCAGTTTCCACCAGCTCTGGCGAGACCAACACCTTTGAATGTAGGTGTGGGGATGGGGGAAGATAGTTCTGGCATTAAACAAGACCATTTACTGCTGAACAGCATCCTATCCTGTCCTGTCAGACCTGAGTGCTCTCAGAGCCTCATCACCCTTCTGTCCTAGCATGATTTCCTCATTTCTTCCTCACCTATACCCTCCTGTAACCCAGCACAGGCCTCCTCCCTCTGCTTCACGTGTAGTCACCACCATCCTGGGCTTCTGGGGCTGCAAGAGTAGAGTAAGACTGCCTGGGGCAATGTGCCATTAGGGTGAGGAAGACTTTGTGGCTGGTTTTGGTGAAGATCTGGCACTAAAGAGCAGAAGATGAAAATGGATATTCATCACCTGCTGTGCTGGACCGTTTGGTCACATATTCAGAAGGCAGGAACTCTTCCTGAGATTGCAGCTGACACATCCCACCCAGAAAGCTCTGACTTTGCAAGTGATTATTTCAGGATGAAGATGAGCTGCTGTTTCTCTAAGTCTTGTAAGAGCAGTGTGACCCAGTGTTTTTCACCCACTCTCCTCCTGTTTTCATCTGTTAGAGGAAGCGAACAGCAGCCCACCGAGGCCAGACAACTTCCACTCAGGTTTCACCACCAACTAATTATTACAAAGGGGTAGGAAATAGAAACCAGCCTGGGATCAAACCAGGCGTGGGCTAGGAAAATTCTCAAGTTCATCTTCTGTGGTTAAGCTGCCTATTACAAGCTGAACAAGAAAGATGATTAAAGATAGTTGTTATTGCAGTTTAGAGCCAACAGAGACAGCTTGTACTGGGAAGCACAACACATTGTGCCTGAGAAAGCCCGCTGTAAGCATTAGATTACATTTGCTCTGAAAAGTATCAGGCTGAAAGATGGAAAGACTCAAATTTTCGGACCACCAAACAGCAGCAAAATAAACAGAAAGCTGAATGTCATTTGAAATGGGGAATATTAACCAGAGAGATAGGGAGTGTGGCTGCACTAAGATGGTCTTTTAGACACTGCTAAAACAGTGCTGCTGTAGGAGGTGAAGCAAGGGGCTGCAGCTGTGAGGGATAACATGGAGGATAACAAAAATATCCTGTTACCTGCTTCCTTGCTTTTGATGAGCAAGGCTAGCATCTGCCTCCCACATTCAGGTCTTGCAAGCCCGCTGGGGTGGGCATGAACACTGTGGTCAGGACAACTGCATCTGCTCCCTGGGACAGGATCAAGCCCATACAAAAGATGCTGACAGGCAACTTAGATGTGCCACAAAGAAAATCCTTCTGGACCTTTTTTTACATGTTGAGATGAAGCAGCATGCATTGGATCACACCACAGGGCCTTAGCAGGGTTGAGGACTAAACCTGCTCTTTTGCCAATCATTTCTGCCTAACCCCTATCATTCTGTTAAAGTCTTTGTCCTAATTTTCTCTCTCTATGGTAAATAATATACCAGATGAGCACGGATCTATCTGAGTCTGCAGCTTGTAAAGACAGATAACAGTTATTGCATCTAACAGTGTATAAAAATACATGTACAAATCCTATTAATGTACCAAACTCACTTTGGGGCAGCAGGAAAGTCTTCTCATAGTCTTCTCCAGTCCCCAAATCTACAATTTCCACTCATCTTCCTTAAGGCACAAGCTGGAATGCAGCTGGACAGGTTTTCTAATCTGGTGAGACAAAGATGCAACACCAATATGAAGGTTGGGCATTGAAGACAGCAGGCAAACGTGAGTATTGCTAACCTGCACACAGCACACACATCTTCCTTCCTGCGTCAGCTTTTGCTAATTTTACAAATGACATTTTACTAAAGGGAGATTTTATTTGAGGTTTTATTAGAACTGGCCCCTCGTTCCACCTTTTGCATTAAGTATCATGCTCAGAGTAGAGGAGGATGTGGTTCTGTAATAGCTTATAAGACTCCCAGCCAATTCAGGAGGGAGGTTGTGTTCATACAAGTTTTTAAGAAAGTAGGCTGCTAAGCAGAGAGTGAGAAATACTGTTACTGAAGGAAGGGCAACAGTTGGCTACTCTCAAGTGAATCTAGACAGAAAAAGAGAAGGTCTAGGCCAGGGCAGGCTGAAGCTGCTCTACAAATGCTCAGTGCTAAAACAGCCAAGGCAATTGCATCAATACAAGGTACAAGCTGGCACAGGCACCCCCCACGCTTTCTACAGTCTGTATTCCACAATAGCTTGCTTCAATAATAAGCCGTAAGCAGAAGAGATAATTCTTTCTACAGCCCCCATAAGGAGACATCTAGAACTCTGCATTATCGTGGGAGTCCTTAACAGCACATAAATAGAGCACTTGTGTTAAGAGACAGCCCATTCCTCCCACTTATGCCGCCAGCAGCTGCCCTCTCCTAGCCATGGCAAGAGCACTGCGGAATAAAGGACCTTGCCCCTTCAGAGATGGTGCCTTATTTTAGCTATTAGTGGTGAGGCTCTGGTGACTGGAAAAGAGTTACAAAGAACAAAACTGCAGTGAGAGCTTTATAAAAGTACCAGAAAGCAAAGCGCCAGGAAACCTATGGCAATGCTCCCCAGGAAATGTCCTTGGAGTTTGAGTCGAGCAGTGGGGGCTGGAAGGAGGAGAAACAGCAAGCTCGATAAACATTCCAGCTCATCCCTGAAACCTAAGTGGTTCTCCACAGTCCAAGACTCCTCCCAGACCATATAAAGGACTGCGTCTTTAGTACTGGCATTGCTTTGTTACAAGCAGAATGAGAAAATGTCAGTCCCATAGTGTTAGGCTGTGTGAAGACACTGGCTAAGGTCCTGAAGACTGGATGTGCCACATAGGACACAGAGGAAAATTAATGATCTCATTTTCTTTCTTGAAACTGGAGGTAAACTGAGGCACAAAGCACTTCCCAGGATAGGTGTCTGTGTCTATGGCTCAGATTGGGGGATGCTAGAGAAAGCAAACACATCTCAGGCATCAAAATCTCTAGGGAATCAATCCGAGGAAGAGGTATATTGCTTACAGTGACTGAATTTTTAAAATACCTTGGGTATTATATTATATTTCAGGAATCACACCACGTATGTTCTTGCATTGTACAGACTTGGCCCCTGTCAGGTCTCCAGCTTCTGTCTGGAAATAAAACAATGGGGGAAAATCTGTATTCCTCTCTGGAAATGTTCACACAAACAGCAGCACAACTTCAATTAATATAATTAGCACTCATAATATATTTCTGTTCTTACAGCTGTGACAACACAGACACCTCGAATTATACTGCTGTCTCTCCAGTGCAAGCTGGGACATTTTGTCCTCTTTCAGCATGTTGAGCCATCTCCAAAAAGCCTAATGGGTTTTCCAGGGGAAACTCAGGACAATGGATTATTTGATGTTTCACAAGAGCCTATGGTTCCCCATCCCAACTTCAGAAACACTCTAGTGAGATCCAGTCCTGACCATGCTGCTGAGAAGCCCCAAGCTATTTCCAGCTCCCTGAAGCAGATAATCAGGTGCCATAGTCTGTATTCCTGGAGAAGGTGGCAAGAAACCCTGAGCTGGAATTCCAGCTGGGACAATTGAGGTGTGCTATGAGGCAGGTTCAAGAATTGCTAGACAGATCAGCAGGGAGAGACGTTCATCACGCTTGGAGGAGAGAGATTGGTTTTTACAAGCAAGCTAGATTCAGAGGGACCAGGTGATATTAAACTTGCTTGCCACTTCCCCTTTGCAAAATGCTTTGCCAAGGTCTGTGGTTTATTCAGTCTGTGGCTGAACTAGATGCCTAATGCAGCTGAGGTAAGCAGGTTTTTCTGGAGATGGGGTCTTTACATACATTTGGTTAGGAGACAGAGACAAAAAGTGGCAGAGAGCAATAGATAAGAAATGATGTGGGACGAGTGGAGGGACAGGCATCACCCAGCCCTTCTCTTCTCACCCCTTCATTACCAGCAGGCTCACAACTGTGCCCTTTGCACTCTAAGATGTGCACTCTAAGATCAGGACTGGTGATAGCTCTGGAATAAATTCTGAGAAGGGATCAAGGATTCACATTGAAAGACAACATGGATATGTGCCCAATGGGCAAGAATCAAGAAGACTTATTATCCCTGTAAAGTACACAGACACACAGCAGCAATCATTAACTGCAGTCAAGTGTATTATCTCTTCATGTGCTCTTCTCCTGCAGTCCTGATAATTCGTCTCATGCTACACCTTAAAAGATCCGACAGCTGGGAAATGCAACAAGTGAGATCTCACACCACAAGACATCATTAGTCTGACTACATTTACTCAAGGCTGTTTATTTTTCTCCAACACAAAGCAGAAACATTTAAAACCTTGATGTACAGTCATGAGAACAAATGAACCAAGAGCCAAGCAAATCTGACAGCCAGTTATCTGACAGTTTTGCACACTTCTTTGCTAATTCATGACTACTGATGTTTGGTGACGATTCTCCCCCTCATTAGCAATTACTTATTAGCCATATAACTCCAGTCCACGCACAGACTCTGCACTGATGTCCCGTGAGGCCCTGGAAGTTTCCTTTCCCAAGGGGGCAAATACATTTATCACAGCCTCACTATCCCCCAGACCAGACTTTTTTCATCATCCTCCCACTCCTTTTTTTTTGTTTTAAGAAAGAAACTGAAATGAAGATGAGATTGTTTCTACCAAGAGATGGTGGCAGGAGCTCTGAAGCTCTTACAAATTACAAAAAGTCAAAAAGGATAAGCCTGCTGAGTGGAAACAGGGAGATATTACTTGCTGTCATCAGAGGACCTCCTGGGAAGAGCTGAACCCTGAGTGTCCCAAAAATTAAGAGTGTAAATTGATATGTGCTTCTTTGCTTCACAGAATCTGTGCGTCATATGAGGCAGGGGTAGCTGTTACCACGGCAACTAATCTAATCTTTATTTTAATTTTTGCTGTAGTCAGATCACAACAGATAGGAAATAGACATGCACAGAATTAGAGCAATTGTATGTATGAACACACGCACAGAAAATATGTTATCACATACGTGGCTGTAACTAAATGAAAAACCAAAACCAAAACCAAACCAAACCAAAACAACCCAAAACAAAACAAAAAAAACAACCAACCCACCAAAAAAAAAAAAAAAAAAAAAAGTTTTTACATGGGGAATACACTTTTTAAGGAAATAGAACTGAATTGGACTTGATGTCAGACACATAAAACAGATAGCATCTTGTTAAGTGTAACTGAGCCTAGCACTGTCATAGGGGAGAGGACAGTGTCATATCCCAAACTGCCTGTCAGCTCATTCTCTCTCCCACGAAGGCTTCTTCTAAAGAAGAAACACGGGAACCTCTTGGCCATGTCCTAATACAAAAGCCCCAACATCATCCCAAAAAACATAGTTCAGGCAACAATATGCCCTCAACACAGTAACCATCCCAAAGTCATACATCTTAGGAAGGGAAATGCTTGAGATCTTCGTTTCTTGACTCACCACATGGCTGGCAACCATTGCTGCCCATCCTCAGGGCAGGGAGCCAAATAGAAACAGTGCAAACAGGCCAAAATCAGGAACCCCAAGTTTGAAAACCCTCAAATTCCAGGTGCCAAAATGCTTGAAGCTCTGAGCAGGGAAGTGTGCAGTGCCTGAGGCACAATATCCCTCACAGATAGAGCTGGTACGCCAGGCAGTCCTTAATGCCAGATGGCAGATATGAACAGAAGAAAAACCATAATCACATTCCCAGGGATTCAGGTACCTGGGTGGTCACCAGTCAGGTACTACCTTAGGCCACTGTCATCACCACGGCTTCCAAACAGAACAATCCAGATCCAATCCTGCTCTGAACTGGGATAGTTCTCATGACATCATCAACAAAGCTTAACTGTTTTACATCAACTTTGTTTTGCCTAAGGGTCCTTTCACAGGGACTCTTTTCAAGTTGGTATTGTTGTTGTTGTTTCCTTTTACCTGGAGAGCAGGATTTTCCATGAAGAGATCACAGCCAGAACATCAAACTCTGACACTGCTGCTATCAGTGCAAATCCAGAAGAGAGCTTGCAAACTGACAGCTTAAGCACACAGCAAAACTCATCACCTACCAGACCCACCCTCAGACATCCCGAATCAAGAACTTCAGCTAAAATTCAGCCTGTCTTCTGAGCCACGAGGCTGTAAGAGTGTTATGTCATGGTGAATCAGACAGGAAGGAAACAGGGAATAGCAAGTCTTTACGCTTCATAGAGATGATAAACATCTCTGCCTTTTGCTGACTGCACAGCACACCTCCAGTTCATGAAGTCCTTAAACTGCTGATTGCCAAACACTGGGGGTTATGGGCAGAGAAAGTATACTAATTACATCTCTTCCTTCAGCATCTCCTCCTGGCCACTGACAGAAACAGGATGCAGAATTGTACAGGATTTAGCTTGACCCAAAACAGCCCTTCTAATTCTCAGCAAGAAGCCAAGAAGTTTCAACCTCTAGTTTAGAGGATGATGGGATTATCAACCCTTCCCTTCAGCTATTACCAAACTAGACCCCTACCTTGAGTGCCAGATCTCTCGTTAGTCCAGGAGGACACAAGCCAGAATTACTGAATAACAGATTCCCTAAAGGTGAAGTTCTTCTTTGAAGCAGTGACTTAATTTGGGCAGATGAGATAGGTGTTTAGAGATGGATGTTTGTGCCTGAAAAAAGAACAAGCAGAGGAAGCAGCTCAGTAAATGCTATGGGTTTAGGTATTTTTAGTAATGTAATGCAGCAGTAAGAAGAAAACAAATAAGGAAGCGCAAGAAACAACGAAGATCAGTTCAGCTTCAACCAAATACAATGGAATCACACAGGTGCATCAAAGTGAGCTCCTGGCCATCACCTTTACAGGCAGGCTAAATAAATCCATTTGTATGATCCCACTGTCTGACAGAAGGCCTAAGCCCAGGGTGGGGTTGAGCACACCCCATCCCAGTGGATTTTAATCACACACCACCAACACTTATTCCTCTTCGTCCATCTGCTCCTGGCTGCTGCTGAGAATCCTCCCGTCACCTCTGACTGCAAAAACAGCAGCTGCAATTAATAACGTGCAGACACTCTCAATTGCTCATCTTGGCAGCCATCTGGCTTCACATCACATATATCCCTGCTATGCAAAGCAAAAGGGTATTATATCTCCTGCCACTAATAGCTGAAGGATGGACTAAGAAACAAGCAAGACTGATATGAAACAGAAAATAGATTATGAACAAGCAAGAGGCAGAGAGAAGGATGCTCAGCGATATATCCATGCAAACAAAAGCAGAGCCACCTTCCAGAAGCAACAACTGCAAGTTTGCATTCCCCGGAGACCTATTTTGAGCAATGCCCCATGAGATCTCAGTCACTCATTTTGTCTGTTTTTCTTTGTTTTTCTATTGTTATCATTTTTGTTCATCTCATTTTCCCTTCTCCAGGCTTTGAGTGCAAATACATAACAAGTCAGATCTTTAACCACTCTAATTTGGTACAGGTCCCTGGATGTCCATATAGCAAGGTTGATTTAATTCAGCCTGTGTCTTCAAAGGACCCTTGAATAGCACTTACAGACCAGATGAGTGGGATTTTAATTTCCAATTAAACCAGCATAGCTCAATTCAGAAGCATCAGATTTTGCCCAGCTCTGTCATTCTTCTCAGTGCTCTGCATTTTGTATAAATGCTGAGAACAGTACGGGAAATAAATTAGAAAACAGACTTCCTGGGATCAGGACAATCTCTTAGAACCATGTTTGTACAGTACCTAGCATAATAGGGGCCTTTTCCATATGTGAGGATTTTAGATGTACATTTTCTTAAGTCACTATTTAAGATAAGAGTCTCTATTGCATTAAGCGTCCCATCCCACAGCCACTGATAAGAATTTGGCTTCAAGACCTAAAATGAGTATCTTCCCTGTGTTGCAGGAAACATCACACAGTTGAGATAACAATGTCGAACTCAGATGCAGCACTTAGTGTAATTTTAGTTCAGCTGCAGAATTTCACTGGGCAGGGATTCAAGATGAGAGTTGTGGTCTCAGGCAAGCTGCTGGCTTGCGGGAGGGCTCCTCTGAGCCACATCAGCTTGCATTTCTGCCCGATTTCCAAGTTATGGCAGTTATTGTCCTGCAAAGGAGATGAGGAACGTTGCAAACGGCCTCACTTGCTTGAAGGCCAAGTGGGACTTTTTAGGTACCCGGAGCTGCTGAAGCCTGCTCTGGTAAGCAGATGTGAGGATCCAGGAAAGAAGAAACGCAGGGAGGGCCAAGGACTAAATGTTTGTCTGAAACATATCAGTGTGAATCTTGATCTGAACAAACTCAAGCCAATATGAACTTAATGCTATTTTAAAGGGGACTAAGCAATGTGCAAAAAGGCAGCACATATTTTTTTTTTTTTAAATCCCATCCATGTCACATTGACCGTAAAACATTCAGATTTTAAATAAAAATTAAGTTTACAAAGAAAAAACCCACTCTCTATACAAACCTTTATTCATGTAAACATGGAAAGAAGCAGAGCTGCCAACAGATACACCTACACCCATCCTCTGAATTAGTGCAACTACATCCTTTCTCCTGTAGAGTTTTCCTGCTTGCAGATATTGAGACAAAGTGAGGTTGCAAAGAGATTTCTGTTAGCATAATTTCCTTCCATGCACACTTCACTTTTGTACTTTGTTTTCCCATGCAGGGCTTAGGTTTCATTCTGTGTATTTTTCCTTCCTTTCTCACTTAAGTTAAGACAAAAACATTTTGTTCTGTATTTCCACGGCTATTCCATGGTGATTTGTTAACTATGTTGGGTTTGCAGTCAAATGACTGGAAAGATAAAACGTTGGCAAGCTGCTTCCCTCATTAGGGAACACAGTGTGTAAGTGCCAGCCTATGAGATGAATTATTCAGCAGAAGAAAAAATACATGACAAATTAAAAAAAAAATAAAAAAACCCCACAAACCTACAACAAGAGCGGAGAGAAAAGAGAAGCTTATTGACTTCAGTGCTGTTGGAAAAGTTTGGCATCATTCCTTGAAACTCAGTTTGGGATTAAACCCATCTAAGGAACTCAGGCAAGGCTGAATGGCTGCACAGAAGCAGAGAGAAGCTGGCATTCATAATTCAGATATTGGACTGTATTGTAGCTGTCTTGAACTGATAATGAAGAAGTCCAAGGGGGGGTAATATTTCCAAAACCATAAAGGAATTCGTTATGTGCAGTTTGTGAGTAACTGGTGGTGCTGGAAATCTTCCATATCCAGCCACAGGCTTTAAGCACTGAAACAACTCACCCTGAGGATCCACAGTAATAGTTTATGTGCGTGTTCTTACTGTGTAATAAATACCATGTAATTCAGAAGAGCTTAACCACCCATGAGAGAGGAGCATGTGCCAATGGCAAGGGGAGTTGACATGTGGCAGCTTGTGCCCTTCACAAAGCTATGAACCAGACCAAAAACTGAATGGAAAGTCAGGATTGTCTGACTTCTGTTCTCATGTAACCTGGAAAGTGATTGATTAAAGCACAAAATTAAGCAGGGTGGTCAAGACCTCAAGGATCCTCATATTGCCGAGGAACTGCATGCAGGTGGGCAAAACCAGGATCTCAATTACTGGGGGAGGTGACTAAGGACACAGTCTCTGGTGACAGATTTCATCCACCTGAGAGGTTAAACAGAGCTGGCATCTTGGAGACATCTCAAGATTACAGAACAAAGTCCTCCACTGGAGAAGTTGGTGTGCAGACTGGGCTGCAGATGAGAGGATGGATAACTGTCCATACCCCAGAAGCAGCATGGACAGGGGAAGAAAGGGTGGTATTTGAAGAGTTCAGAAACAGGGACTGTGTGATTCAGAAATCAACTGGTAATCAAAAGTAGAAGAAATGTGGATTTGTCAAAACATTTGACATTGACAAAAATATTCAGAAATTGGGAAGAAAACAGAAAAAAAAAAAACCCCGCAGAGATCTCTACTCTTTCTTACAGCTGTATATTTCCTGTGCTAAAACAAAAGGCAATGCATTTTATGAAGCTTCATAAGCTATAGGGATCTGCTTATTTTAATTAGCATGTCGTGTTAGGAAGATGAAACCTGAATCTGGAGATCTGGGAAGCATGTCCTTTAGGCACTGGAAGGCCTGAAAGAGCAGTGCTGCTTCTGCAGCAGACTACCACCCACTCACTCATTCCCAGGCAGGTTCTTTCTCTCACCCAGAAACACTGTACAAGTAGATTTTGTATATTTCTGTGAAGAGATGGGTTACACATACATCTCATGTAAAAGTAACTTCAGTGATGTTAGCCCCTGAGAGGAATCGGCATAGAAGCCAGAATTTTTATGCCGTGGTTGTGCTGACAGGAGAAAGCAGCAACAATGGAATTCATCAAGCAATTAAATAATTTTAGTTAATGACCCAGACAGAAAGAGAAGTCAGGCAGTGAGATCTGCTGATGACACTGAACCATCACTTAGAAAAGAACCAGAATATCACAAGCACGGTGCTGAGCACCTTAGTAATGTAACAGGGCTGAAATTCAATAGCAGATAGCTATGCCATTAGGGAGTAATTAGAATTTTTGCTGTAAGAGTGAAGACTCAACCTCTGGTCTACTGTTCCTAGAGGAGAGGAAAGGACTAGGTATGCAGAAGCAAGTTAGTGGCTGGAAATACCAAGATACCAGAGAAATCTTAACATAATTGAGTAAGAGATTTCTGGGAAGCAGGCAAGCATCAGTGCTAGTGTGTAAAAAAGATGACATGCCTTAGTGCACACAGCTGGAGCCAGAATGGGGAGCTTTTCCACCCAATGAGCTCAGCGTATTTACCTGGGCATGGAAAGGCTGAGAAGGAATGTGCGTACAAGGAATAATGCTTAGCAAAGTAGAGATACTTACATTAAAAAATTCGGTCATTGCATGAACTAAGGGGTAGAGCGTGGCTACAGATGTGTTCAGATATTCCCTTCAGGCTCTCCTCCTGCCTTCACAACAGCCCAGGTCTCTCATGGCATCTGTACATGGCTTTGAAGGTGGGAAAGGTAAGTAGCTCTGATTTCCAGCAGGCAAACTGAGCTGGAGGGCTTACACCACTTCCAGCCCCGCAAAGGGCTCCAGGGAAGCCAGGAGACACAGGCTGAACAGATACAGCAACTCTTCTTGGAGCAGCTCCAGTTCTAGCTTAGTGTCTTCCCCAGAGAACCCCTAGATTCATCATCCTTTGGGATAATGTGTGTGGAGGGAAAACACACAACCAAAATACTAGCAGGATCACTTTCAGGTGACAGTGTTTGGTGTATGTTTGCAATGTGACACTGAGGACAGCTAATATATCCGTATCAAGACAACCAGTCCAAGATGCCGATTTCCCCAAAATGCCCCCCCAATACACACTTTTTTAGAATCAAAAGCAAATTGGCCAAAATGGCTTCAAATACTTGTTTGAGACTTTGGCAAATTTCTCCACAAAATCAAGAAGGCAGGAGAGCAACTGTTAGTCTTAAGGCACATTTGGCTTTGCCACTGGTTAAGGCAAAGGCCTTGCTGCTCCACAGACCTCAGGCAACACTTTTGGCATCAGGAAGAGTGCTGACATGGTTCCTCAAAGGCTAATTAATCAGAAGCCAGTGTAATTGAACACCTCCACTGCTACCCAATTAATCTGATCGCTTCCCTTATAAATTCATAATTTCAGCCTGTGACTGCAGCAGACCTTATTTATATGCCAGAGCAGTTTCCAGTTCAGATCAGACAGACTGTTCTGCATTTCCAGCCCAAGCCCTAGGGCTGTGTTCAAGCCGCTAGTACAGATATCACTGCCGGCCTTCTGAGATGCAACTGCACAGAGAAATTCATAGAATCACAGAATGGTTTGGGTTGGAAGGGACCTTAAAGACCACCTAGCTCCAACCCCCCTGCCATGGCCAGGGACACTTTCCACTAGACCCGGTTGCTCCCAGCCCCGTCCAACCTGGCCTTGAACCCTTCCAGGGAGGGGGCAGCCACAGCTGCTCTGGGCACCCTGGGCCAGCGTCTCACCATCTTCACAGTAAAGAATGTCTTCCTTATATCTAATCTAAATTTATCCTCTTTCAGTTGAAAACTATTATCCCTTGTCCTATCCTTACTCTCCCTGATAAAGAGTTCCTCACCATCTTTCCTGTAGCCTCCTTTAAGCACTGGAAGGTCACTCTAAGGTCCCCCCAGAGCCTTCTCTTCTCCAGGCTGAACAACCCCAACCCTCTCAGCCTGGCCTCGCAGGGGAGCTGCTCCAGCCCCCCAATCATCTTCGTGGTCCTCTGGATCCACTCAAGCAAGTTGAACAGTGGGGGAGATAGTTTGCACCCATACACATAATAACGTTGCCTAATAACTGACCATAGGATTTTGATCAGATGTGGTGCCAGGTTAGGTCACGAGCTTTGCTCTGGACCAAACAAAGCATAAACAGAAAGCATCAGACTTCGAGCTCCTCTGCACCCTCTGCCGTGCAGAGTCCCTGCCCTTGCCCTGCTTCTCACTTAGTCTTCCCTCCCACTCCAGACTGAATCAGAGTAAAGTTGCTGAACTGGGGCTGCTTGTCACCCTGCCAAACTTTGCTCACCAATCTTGGTGTGAAAGCAGCTGTGACAGGCAGCAACAGAAAATCTAGTATCAAATTAATTAGCTGGAAGGGACCCAGCAAAACACTGGTACTCTGTCCTGTAAGCACTGGATGAGTCAATTCTCACCATCCTCAGGGTTACAGATGTTGCACTGGGTGTGGGGTCTGATTCCCTGAACCAGCCCATGCCAGACAGTGCCCACAAATAATCTAAGGATGAAGCATTTCTTTTAGGTTTGTTTTTTTTTTTTTTTTTCTTCCCCATTGGAAGGGAATTTGTGGCTCAGTCATGTCTCCCACCAGACTCAAAACAGCCTTTTTTTTTTTTTTTGCAAACAATGCCAGTGAAATGCCACCACTGCTTTTACAACTTTTATTGTTTTCTTCCCAGAGAAGTGCATTTATGTGCTTGGAGTATTTTAAATGCACTGATTGAATCTGGCAGGGGTAACCACACACATCGCATGGGAAACAGAAGGAAGGAAGGGTACCAGCAAATATTCCTTCAGGATTGTCAGGCCTTTCAGTTACCATGGCAGTATGTTTCCATGGAAGCCAAATTTGAAGCCTGTTGCTGCCACTGGAGTGGCCCAAAGAAAATTATTAGTTTTGAAAATTAACCAAGCTGCTCTCTACCTTGAAAGCCATCCCACCCACAGACCTCAAAAAAAATAACGGCATCTTTCCATCCTTGATAAAGGATTCAAAAAACACGTGGGGAAGGAAGATAAAGCAGAAGAAAATACCACACAAGGGAAAACAGGAACTTCCCTTTATGCAACCAGCAATGCAGAAGCTGCACTGGTAAGCACAAGGCTGAGTGCACTTTGTGAAATATTGCACATAAAGGTCAGCAAAATCCTACAGATCACCCTGTGCCACTGGCTCCTGAGGGGACAGAAGGGGGGTACTTTGAGACTAGTGCTGTTTCATCGCCGTTTGTTTGAAATTACCTCCCCTTAATCAAGGGGATGCCTCTCTCCCTTGGTTTGCTCGCCCACCCCCCAGGAAAAGCTTAGGGAAGGAGAATTTTCCTGAGGGCCACCTTAGTCAACATTAAAGATCAGTTTAGCTGCTTTGCTGATCAGAACATTTTTGAGTTCTTGAAAGTCAACTTTTGCCTTACCCACCCCATTTCCCCACCAAGACAACATTTTCTGCAGCCCCTTTCATTTTTCAGAAGCCAGGGAGCCCACATAAGCTGCCTGATTTATTTTATCACCAGTAACTGAAAAAACATAGCACAGGTATTCAGCCCTTTCCAAAGTGGAGCCTGTGGGATTCAGTGATGAAGCAGAGTCATGTTCTACAGGCTGTTCAAACAAGAGACATTCAGGTGACAAGAGCAAACCCAGCCCTACTTCAAAAGGACAGACTAGAGAGTGTCTGGATTTAGTGACTTCCCACCTAGAAACAAGTGCCTCTTTCCCACTGACATGAAAAAAGCATCATGAAGGCCTACTAAATTAGGCCTTCTGGGGATAACACACCTAAAGCTCAACTCTCATTAAAAGATAAAGATCAGAGAGAAGAGGCACCTGTAATGAGAGACTGTTGGACCATCACCTCAATCTGACTTCTCATTTTGAGGCAATGAAAGATCCAAGACCTCTATCACTGAAACATCACTCTTGTAACACCACTAGGAGGTCTCCCGTGCTCTCTGTTGTCTCTCTTGCCTGGGAGGAAAAGGGAAGGAGAAACATGGTTTTAAAACACAATTCAAACAAAAATAGTTGATGTGAATATGGCAGATTTCCTTTGAAAGAAAGGTGACTACAAATAAGGGCACGCCACCTGGTTTGGGATCCCCACTCTGTTCCGACTTCACTGGAAGAGGAACTAAACCCCATCGTGTCTGTTGCAGACTGATCCAATTGTGCCTCAACAGGGCACTGGGGAGTGCTGCAACCTGCCTCTCCAGAACAACCTTCCCCACCCAACCTCCATTATAAACTCTTAGCTGAAGACTTCGAATAAATTGAAAAAATATGACTCTGCAAGAGGCAGTCAAAACTAGACTACACCTGAGAGCCCAACAATTGGCTTAAATCAACACCTCTTCCCTGTTTGGGGAGGTTCTCAGTTCCCAGCATTACACAGGTCTGGCATTTACCGCTACCTCCTGCTTGCCTTCCTCTCTGCCAGAGGCTACTGCCTTGCAGAGGGAAAAGCATGTCCAGATTTCAGCTCTTCAGTGAAAAGCCCAACATCGTAGCTTCAAGTCCTAAACAGATGAGTTTGCAAGCACGTGCCAGTGGGGAGCAAGGATGCTCTAATACAGGTCACGTGGAGGCAGCTGGTGGCAGCATCCACCTGGCAGCTGGGAGCACCACAGGAGCCAGACAGGGCCCCGAGCCATCAGCTGAAAGGCTCCTCATAGCCACCAAAGTCTAACCAATTAGTGCAAGTCCTGCTGGGCACTTCCAATGTTGCACTGCACACATCCAACAGCTGAAGTGTCCTCCTCGCTTAGGAGGAGGCTTCAAGCCCAGAGGACTTGAATTGCTTGCCTAGACTGCAATTCCACTAGCCAAACAAAGGTAATGGCCAATAGCCCTGAACTAAAGTTTTCTTTGGACATTTCACTCTCTGCTCCCAAAATCTCTTTTGTAAAGGGAAAGCAAATCTGTCTGGCAAGCCAGCTTCTTCCTCGCTGTGCAGAGGATACATATATTGGATTCACTTTCCATGCTGGGTTTTAGAGAGACAGAGGAAAGGACTGACTGTCCAGACCAATAGCTCACTAAGAACACATGAACAGCAGCTCTGGTCTTCGCTCCACCAGCTCATGCTCCAGGGCCACCTCTACCAGCAGTGAAAGGCAGCTGGTGCAGGGCAAAGTCTGCAAAGGACCACTTACCAGTGCTTGAGTAAATCCAACAGACCTTGTCATCCCTGGGCAAGCAGCACCATTAATGTCCCCTTTTCACACTTCCAAGCTAATGCTGCTGCTTTGGCTTCTGGAGTTTGAAAGGCTTCAGGGCTCCAGCCAAAAGGAGTGTACCTTCACTCCTGGCCACACTTCAGCATTTTGGCTTCATGCACAAATCAAAGGAAAGAACATGACATTTAACAGGGCAGATAAGTCCCTGAACTCAATGGCCCTCAGTAACCTGATTTCTTATGAAGGTCAAAAGGATCACAGGATCCCTGACAGCCTTCTCTGTGCAGTCGTATCTTCATTTTACCTCAAGAAAGCTGAGATCACAGGAGCCTCCAGAAATTGATAAAGCAGTGTAAGAGGAAAGTATGCTTAGTCTTCAGATTTCAATTGTCTTAAATCCAATGTTACACAGAGAAATAAGGAAGTAAACAATTACCTATTTTTCTATGTCACCAAAAATCAAGAAAAAAACCACACAGAACTGCTAAATGTGTTAAATCCATAACTTAAAGCATTTTAATAAAAACAAAGCAAAATACATTTCATAATCTGTCCACTGGCATGATGTATAAAATCTTTTAAATAACAACTTTAATATTAGTCACAAAATACAGCATGTTTTATAAAAATAGCTGTATGCACACTACTAAAAGAGAATGTAAAACCGCTCTGAATAGGCCATGCAAGGACATTCAGCTTTGACCTTTCAATTTCCAAAAGCTTGCTGGATCTGCTACTTTATTCCTTCTCATTCTGCTTGGGAGGGTTTTGTGATAGCACTTGGGGGCTGCCTCCTCCCCCTCTCCACTCTGCACACAATGCCCTGGGCAAAGGGCTTCAGAAATGGCTGGCAAGTTTAAGGTGCATCACGTCGGGCATCTTAGTGGCCCAATTTTCACAGCTTACGTTTCAGAAAGTGCTCAATATATGTGTCCTTCTCCATGAACATCTCACCTTGGTCACTCAAAATCTTCAGCTTTTCAGCCAGTACCCTGTCAAATTACTCTTCACCTCTGGTGCACCGCAGTACTAAAACTGGAAGCAAAAAGCTAGACACCCAGCCTGAGACCACTGCAGGAGGCAGAATGCAACAGCTGCAGCACCATTTTTGTTTGTACAGATGTACTTCTGCATTAGATATTTCTAAATTATTCACACACCAAAATTCACCAAAGCCTGTCCATCCACATTAAGAACTCCAGATAACACACACAAAAAGACTTGGAGAAATATGAGTTTACAGAATGGAAGGTATAACTCAGAATAGCATTAGTATAGAAAAAAACGAAACAGATACTAAATATAAACTGTTATATAAACAGTCTGTTACATACTGTGGTTATCAGACTTGAGAATATAACTGCCAGAGAAGGGGACATACTGGACACCAGGAAGAAAAAAAAAAAAAAAAAAAAAAAAAAAAAGAGATCATATGGAGTACATTTTAGTTAAGTACAAAAAGATGTCAGATAAAGAAATAACACACTCCCAGCTTTCATCCCACATGCTGACACAACCAACAGGACAAAAAAGCAACCTGGCCCTCCTCATCTCTACAAGCCTGAGTGATCCTTGCACCTTCACAGTATCATTCTCATACAATTTAAGCCAAATGAAGGTAACGGAAGCAGAGATCCACCCAGTCATCATCTTTGTTTCCTGAGTCTACAGAAAGAGAGAAGGGCACTGTTGGTTAAAAACAGTCCCCTGTTTCTGACACTAGGAGCAGCTCCTTGCAAGATGTGCCATCAAGGAGAGCAGCCATAGGCAGGAAGAGACATGATGCTCTGCTGGGCAAAGCAAGAGAGTTTTTTTTCTGATGTTTTCAAGTTCACATTTTAAAGCATGCTCTTCTAAGAAGAAAATAAGGAAAGCTTAGTGATTTATCACCTCAGATAATACAGCAGCAAACGCATCTTCTGCAGTTTAAAAAGATCAGTTAAATTATCTTAATGCACCAAATCTGACAGGCAAAAAACAGTTTCATAAAAAGCTGTCCTGTTAAAGTTACAAGTCACATCACAAGAGCAAGCTTCTAATCAAACTGTCAGAAGCAGAGAAGCTTTTATCAGTGCTGCAAATCCAAATAAGAACACAGGCTGATCTTGCCAACCTAAAGCAGGAAAGAAGTTTAAAAAGCTTTATGGGAAACTGGCTGAAAGTCACCGGTTTTGGTGGCATGCGTCATTGCTCTGCGCTTAGCAAGGCGGGACTTGGACGGAGGAGAAAGCTTCATGGAGCACACAGCATGGGCAACGTTCTCCTGCTCTGCGCTGAGGTCGTTCTCGTGCTGAGACAACTGGCGGTTAAGGGCTATAGCCTCAGCAGCAAAAAGCGTCAGGTCTTTCGTGCTACTGTTCCTTTCAAGGGAAAAGGAGAAAGCAGTTACAACACACACATGGAGTCACTTCACCTGGTTACCCTCACAGCAGAGTATCTATTTCCAGACAGTTTTATTTCTCCTATCAAAACGTCGACGCAAGCAGGCAAAACGACCAGTTAGTATTTGCATCTCTCCTCACTGCAAGGACCAGCAGTACATAACAAAAACACTCTGGGATTTTGGAAACAGTCACATTTCTAGCCCTCATTCTGCCACGACTTCCGATGCAAACCCAGGAAGCCACCCGAGGTGCCATGCTTAACTTTTACATGTTATAAAAGGATGGGCATGTGGGGCAATACAGCTGTCTTTCTTCAGAGAACTGCAATCCCACTATAATTGCAGATGTGGCTTAAGAAAATGCATTTCTGATGGGAAGAACCACCTGGAATTGTTAGTGGCAGACCAGGAAACAGAAACAGAGATGTGTGACTCAGGCTCTATGGCATACAGAATCGGCCATCAAATCACTTTAAATGAGGCTTGCCCTGCTCACAGTTAAATTGATACTGTGATTACCACCAACTACAATGGAAGTCAGATCCGTGTGTACACGATGATTATTCACCAATCAGAAAGTAGTCTCTGGATAATGCACGCCGCCTTCATGCCTTTTTTCCCCTCCTGGGCAGCAAACTGCCAAAACCATCATTATTTCCTGCCTAAGATTAGCACTGCACTGCAGGAATTCTCCAATGCCTTTCCCACAAACAAGCAAGATTAGATCATAAAGAAAAATCAGAGCTTCAATATTTCTGATGTTCTTAACAAAATTAGTGCTGCACATCTGCAAAGTTCCAGTCTTAACTGGGGATCTTATCCTCCAATTTGTCACCTCCTATCTCTCCCCATTCTTTCAGTAATGATTCTTGGCCAAGTTTATAGATATTAAAAAAAATTACCTCTGAAGAACTTGTGGGGTAGGTAATCCCCTTTCAGGAGCCTGCTAGAAGAAGCAGTTAAGAAAAGTTACATATCAGCAACTGGGAACCAAGTGTTCCCAAGAGAAAGGGATAAAAAACAGGTGATTCCCCCAAATCTTTACAACTAATGGATACTGCATATAAACTAATTCGCTGTGGGTTTACAAATCACACTTCATAATCCATCTCCCCTCACAAGATAACACCACAGTTTGCAGAAGACTAAAGCTTTGGAAGCTCTCTAGATAGTCTAATCCCTTCTTTCCTGAACTGGGAACTAAAGCAAGAGGACACTGCTGTTCTTTTAAAACCATATCTACCAGCATTTTGCATTACTGTATTAAAGAGTAAAGTAATTTGTGTACTGCAGTGTACAAGAAAGCCATTTAAAATGCATAAAGCAATAATTAAAGAAAAAAAATAAAAACACTTAAAGCTTGACAGATTCATCCAAACATTTACCACACAGAGCTCCAGAAAGAATAAAGCCACTGTGTATTGTTTAATTAATCAAGAGCACTAAAACACACAGTGACTGTATTAAAAGTTCAGAGACAGAGAACAGCATGTTTGTCACTTTGGAAGAATAACACTTTAAAAAAAAAAAAAGGGGGATACATACTCCTTGAACCCATGAATGTTGCAAAACTTGAGCAGCACTAAGTCGTTCTTTGGCATCACAAACCAGCAACTTTGAGATGAGATCTTTGGCCTCAGATGATATATGCGACCAGTCCTTGTCAGGAAATTCATACTTGCCTTCCTGAATGCTCTCAAAAAGCTTGTTCTAGAAAAGAAAAATTTCTTTAATTTAAATAGCAACTAGAGTGCAACCAGAAGACTTCTCAGGTGGGACTGTTCTCACTCAATTTTATCCACCTGATATGGTGGGTGACAACTGAAACCATCCTGTTTCCTTATGGAGTCAATGCACAGTGACAGACAGCTCCACAGAGTGATTCAGCGCATCCTAAGATGGACATGATACCTTGTCTGCTGAAAATACCTTTCTTTCCACACCCACCCCCTGTAACACTATAGCCAATGTGCTCTGTTTTCAGAAAGAATAAATGCAGGCCCTGCATGAAGACTCTCCTGGGGCTCAACTTTTACCTGAGTAATTGTGGCAACTACTCTAAACCAGATGAAGAATTACAGAATACAGGAGGACTGTGGGGTGGGGGAGAGGACAAGGAGAAGCTCTGAGATCTCATATCGGGAGGAGGCGGCAGCAGTTGCCAAACTTTACTTTAGAAAGGGATATCATCACTTAACTTTTATATTACCACCCACACTTCTCAGTCACAGCTTATCCTCCCAGATAACTGGTTGGGTTACAGACACAGCTCTCTACTGCTGGCATTCTGGCAAGTCTGACACCCTAAGTTCATGGGGCAAACTACACTCTCCCACATACGCCCAGGATGTGTGCATTCACCTGGCAAACTCTGCAGACTTCTCCTCTGTCCCAGCCACAGTCTGTGCCACAGTTTCCCACAAAAGGAGGGTAACCACTAAGCATGATGTATAGAATCACTCCCAGGCTCCAAAGATCACACCGCTTGTCATAGAACGTGGCCTCCTCTGTGAAGACTTCAACCACTTCGGGTGCCATGTATTCTGCAGACCCACACTAGGAAACCAAATTCAAGCAAGTTTTCAAAAGGAGGGTCAAATCGAAACAAGGCTCAGGTTTATCACTCTCCTCTCTTTATAGCAGGCAGCTTGGTCTAAAAGCAGAATCAGGCACCAGGGACTACTGAAGTTTACTGCTGGCTTTCACTGAAGGTCTCGTTTTGTTAAGCCAAATCAAATTAAGCAACATCCCTCAAAAATTAAATGGAATTGCCAAGGGCTTTGAAACATTTTGTGAGCACACTGCACAGGACAAAATGAACACATTTCAGGTGTAAGGACTACAGAGACCTAATAGAAGGCAAAAGAGTTCCTACTGTTCTTTATCAGAATCATGAGTTGTTCCATACGAACCTATGATCCTTTACACAGGGTCAAAATATTAATTTACATATTTCAGGTTTTTAAATCTATTATTATATATTACATAAAGTTATCAGGCTTTTCAGAAAGTAAACAAGTATACACGGGGAGGTGATTTCTATAACAAACTCCTGCAAAACTCAGATTTTTCTTTCACAGTAATGCCAAAAGCACAGCACGGTAGTTTTTCAAACTAACATGTATCATAAAGCCATACACCGATTACAGAGCTTGCACTCCCCTTAGCTCACAGGTCTTAGGTACAGACCCCAAACATAGGGAAACGAACACAAAACTAAGGTTCAAACTCAGTCCATAAGCACATAAAGCACCTTCACAAAAATCTTCCTCATTTGACAGAGTAAGAGATGAACAGGATCAATGTGTTACCTTCTGGCCAACAGGGAAATTCACACAGTGGGCTCCTGTGCTTTTGTATATTTGTTCTATGACTGGGAAACCAAGACAGTATTTATCACATATACAGCTACTCTAGATGAACTACCCGCCACTGGGTGTAGTTGCAGGAAGCCTTTTATTTTTTTTGCTTTATGGTAGAAGAGAAAAAAGCATGAAGCCACAGTAGGTCTCTTACCGGCGTTGTCAACTCAGGAGTAGTTATTGGAGTGCATGCACTGTTCAGCTTCACCCCACTACCAAGATCAAAGTCACATATTTTTACTGGTGATACCTAAAACCAAGGACAAAACAGTAAGCGATCCAGAAGACTGGGATTAATGCAACATACATGAATACAGTGCCACATGGAAAACCCCAGGACAGAACATAATTTGTTCCAGCAGCAGGACTAGTGACACCCAGTCTTACAGCTATATTCCACTCCTTGCATTTGCCTCCTCTGCCCCAGTTGATCCCATGCCACCAGCATCTGCCCCTGTTGCATTATTTTTTTATCTGGCTAGGCAAGCGCCCGTACACACCGGGGCAGTTTGGGAACCATATATAATGTGACCAGCTGGCCTGTAAATGTTGCTTGTCCATCTGGATACTGCCTCAGAACAGATGAGGTGCTAAGCTGTAACTGCCATGCCCTCTCAGAACAGTTAGCTTTTTACCTTAGGTGCTCACATTGTTACAGCTCAAAGAAGAATTCAGTCTCTTTCAGGCTTCAGTTCTGTTAAATTTAGTTGAAGTTCACTAATGGGTTCAAAAGTTTTCAAGAAGAGAAGAGACAGAACAGGAGGACTGTTTTTGGAAACCAAGTTAAAAAATACACTTCAGAACATTAAGAGACCAGAGTAGCACCTTTTCTGGAGATTCGCACAGGATGTTTTCAGGTTTCAGGTCCCTGTGAGCAATACCTAAAGAAGAGCACAAATGTTCATTAGAGAAGATACTCTCCTGTTTTATTTCTCATTACTTCTCTTTATTAGAAGGTGGCCTGGGAAATATTCTAGGCCTAAGTTTGCTACTCAGCCTACCTTAAAGATACTGAAAATAATTTAATTGAAAAGTATATTTGTTAAAAGTCACTGTTGTATCCTGCCATACCTTTATCATCCTTAAATGTACATGAGAGTCAGTCAAGCAAATAAGAAACTGCTAACACTGGAACTTTTTGGCTTAGCCAAATTAATTATGTTAATTAAAATCATCTTAAGATGACTGATCTGTAGGAAAATATACTCGTGTACTCAGTTTAGTCAAAAGATTTTTGTGCCTTCTACAGTAAGGTCCTTCTTTACAGATGGACCAACTGGTGGTTTGCTGAACTTCTACCAGCACAGACAATACTTGAGACACTCTCCCCAGAAAAACCTGAGTTCTCAGATTAAAATAGCATCCCTTCAACAGTGAGGTATATACTCATTGCTGAAGCAAAAGAAAAATTAAAGGATTTGGTTGGAGATGCTGAAGAAAAACTGAAGGAGATAAATCAAAGGGCTTCTACATTCATTCAACCGCTATTGGAGTAGGCAAATCCAACAGGGAAGCAGCACAAGGTTATCTCTCCGGGCAATTCACAAGCAAAGGTGGCTCTGCATTGTCAAAGCCGTTCTTCAGTGCCTAAACACATGATTTCTGAAAGTTCTCCATTTAATATGACCAAACAATGCAAAGGCAGAAAATGAGAAGAAAAAAAAAAAATCAAATCAAATGAGCAACTTAGCTGTAATTTAACTGCACTCTAGCCTTGCTTAAAAAATATTACACTCCAAGCACACCTGATATTACTTCACAATATAAGAAAGAAAATATCCCATGAAATTCTAGGCAAGGGAGTTTCTAATGTCTTTTCGTCAGCACACTCTTCAAGACATGACTTAAACCATAACATTGACAGCATAGCACATCATCAATCTAGAGGAATCAGAGCTTTCATGATGATGCAGCACACATTGCTTAAGCATGGGAGACGGCATAATGAATCCATCAAGATCGCCCATGCTGACATTTAGAGCAAGGCCAACAAAACTCCCAACAGTCAGCCTGGCTTGAAATGTGAAGCCCAACAGTGCTTTTCTGTATTGTAGTTTGAATTCAAATGTCTGATTATATAACATTTTATTGTGCAGTTGCACAGTGCTGAGAAAAGAAAACAACTGCCCTTAAACATTCCTCCAGTAGATTATTAGCAATAAGGCACACATATCCCAAGTGGGTGTAAGGCAGTATTATCATCCAGCTGAGTTTTAAACTACTCCTGGCAAAAGAATTAGTTGTCCTCATTAAAATTTATTTTTTTAAAGCATCTAGCTATAGCACTTCACCATTAACTGTGCAATAAGACGTCTTTAATTTCCTGTTTGCTTTAGTGTTTTCTATGCTACTTACTAATTATGTTAATGTCACACGGAAGAACCATAAAGAGAACAATAAAATGAAAGGGGATGTTGTAGCCGATTCTGCAAGCCATGTCCCCACCATACCAATTCACAGCAAACAACAAGAAAGTGGATTGCTGCTCTAAAGCCATCTTAATGAATCACTCCCCTTTTGTTTGGGGAAAGGGGAATTAAAACTAAAAGCTGAGAGAACTACAGAAAGGTATTAGCCGAGTTGATGTTAAACTTCCTTCAACAGTGCTCCTAGACTTTCAGCTGTTAAGCAACCTACTACAGCCCTAACACAACAAATAAATATTTCTCCACATGTTCAGTTTAAGTTTCCTGCTCCTTATTTGACCTATATCTCAGAATTAAAAATTTTCTAAACACGGGTATCAAAGAGTACATTCTCTGCAGGTTTAAAGTTGAGTTATCACACAGACAGTCTATGAAGACTACCAAAAAATCTTAATCCAAACTAAGTTTGTTTCCACATTCAAATCAACTTTTTATAACATAGTCACAACATGTGACAAAATCCATATTCCTCAGGTCTACCACTTTCTTAATTCCCTATGCATTGCTACATTTTTCTTTTTAATAGGTTCAACTTATTGAGATACCAATGCTGTGATTCCAACTCAAACATAAAAGCAGTCAAGAACAAGCAAACCAATTTAACCCTAACGCTAATTCTCCCTGGATGCCAATTTAACTTTTCTTCTTCAAAAGGCTATACCATCTTAACACAGCTGATTACCAGATTACAAAAATAATATTATAGATGCAAACAGCGTAAGTCATCTGGCATTGCTGTAAATAGAAATGCTAGCAAAGGATGACTACTTGCAGATAAAATGTGCTCCATAAACTAAGTGTATAATGTCAACTAGTAAAGATGGAGACAGCATTCTCTTACCTTTTGTATGGAGAAAGTCCAGAGCAGAGGCAATATCTCTCACCACTTTGCTAGCTTCTCGCTCATTGAAGTGCTTCCGCTTCTGTATATGGGACAGGATTGAACCTGTCAGAGGAACAGTTGAAAGGGAGAACCTTAGTATGAATGCTGCCCAGGCTGAGAAATGGCTTTGTCAATACAAGGATAAAAACACAACAGACACTACTAGTCTGACACAAAGGGAGGACTGATCTCAGTGCAAACAGGGCCAGAAGTCATTTAGAAAAGTTATTTGTTAGCACTCTATTCTAGTATGTTTACATGGCAGAAACAGAAGTGTCACAATCCCGTGTTTTTATATGAAAAGATCCTCAGAAAATAATGATGAACTAGTACCAAGTATCATGAATCCATAACCTCATGTCTCATAATTCGTAACAGCCTTTCACAGCAGGCAACTTCCACGGACCAAACAGGGGAATGACTAAGAAGAAAAGGGTACTGAGGACCTTCAATACTTAAGCATGCTAGAACATAATTTTCAAACACTGCAGCCCTCTAGTTTAAGCACATCATGAGAGGCAATCACTTTTTACTGCCCCAGAACATGACTGGTCTGCTTTCCATACACTGTGAACAGTAGAGACCTGCTAGTAGTACTAGTAAAACTCAAACATCAGCTAAGGATGTACATAGCACTTCAGCAAAACCCACCCTCCCCCAGGTCACAGGTGGCGATGCTCAAACTAACTCTACTCTTTTTCTGTAACGTGGCAATTGAAACCTGGCACTGAAAGTCAAGTGTACAGATTTTTTGTCTCAACACCATCAAAATAAAAAAAACCTTCTACCTTTAAATACACATTAAAATTCCCACTGACATCAAAGTAAGGCTCATACACTGATTTAAGGCAAAATTTGCCCAGGGACATGAAATCTGACAGAAGACCTCCCAAATATGAATATACTAAAGGACTGGTAGCTTGCAGGCAGAGCTCCACTGGTATCCCTTTAACAAAGGATAAAGGGAGGTTTGATCCCTTATCTTCTTTAAGTGAATTCCATCAATCTTCTCAAAAGATTAAAAGCGTCTTTAAAAAAAAAAAAAAAAACCTAAATGTAGTCCACAGAGATCCAAGTGCACTAAATAGCCTTACTACTGTCTTCCATTTTCTTACTCAGAGGTATATTTATAAAAGCAGTCAGACAGAGAAATTCAAGAAGTAACTGCCCTTTGTTATTAGCCCCCCCTACTGTAAACACTGTTTTTATTCTTCAGTTCTAGATGTGGAAGGAAACCTCCCATTCTTTATTGTAGTAATTCCTATTCTTACACCATCAATGCTGCTGCCACTCCTCCACAGCAAGGACACAGTGAGGAAACAGGAAAGACAGTCAAAAAGAAGAAAGAAGGACAAAAGACTCTTCAGATATGCACAGATATGCTATGTCAGATGGGTGGAAGGCGGCCACTTCGGACCACGTTACTGCATTTCAAAGATAAGTTTGCCTTGCTGAAAACAAAACTCTCTAGTTTGCTACAGATTTCTTAAGGGCACGAAGTTAAAAGGGTTTTCCTGGTGTAGTTGTTCTTTAGACCCTTAGAAAGTAGTAACAGTTCTTGAATGCTTCCATGCCTGTGGAAGACTCCAGGTTTTGCAGGAAACAATACCAAGCCACTTCAGGTGCTCATTTTATTCAGCAGGTTTATTTCAGATTACTCTTCTGAATTAAGCTGATGTTCCAAACTCTCTCAGATAAGAATTATATCTATATCAATGAAAACATACTCTACAGATTTTATATTCAGCCCACATAGATGAATCCCACAAACAGAATGAATAGCAGGGCAGTGCTGCCACAGTTGTTACCACCTCTTCAGTATTCATCAGAGAGAAAGCATCATATAGCAGCTCCCAAACTGCATTTCAGAGAAAAAAGAGGAAAAAAAAAAAAAAAATAAAAGGAGGAAAGGACTCTTAAATCATGCAAGTTCAGTACAATAAGCCGTATTTTAACACTTTCAGTTATAAAATGCTGTCAGACAATGATATTAAACAGCTTCTGCATATCATGAACTGAACACAGCTAAAATGAGAGCGGAGCTCCTTCAGTTACCACAGCTGTAGAAAGGAAAAGCTGAAAATGGAAAGGCCTAGTTATGCCCCAACATTTTAGGTAACATCGGTCTCTGAGACTGGAGTTACTAAAGTAAGGTTTGCATTGAAGATTAACACTCTCATTCTTGCCAACCATGCTTCTTACATCAGAATCTGCTGTGCATCAGAAGCTGGTCCAACCCCTAATTCTTATTATTTCTTTCTTCAAACCTACATACCTAATACTTCAAATGTTGAAATGTTTCAGAGTGAAAACTAGCCTCAGCCCTACCTGACCACTGTAAAAACAGTAGCTAAGAGGGGGAGGTGTAGCATTATTATCCTCTCAGAAGCTGTGTAGGTATACTGACAACCATAGCCGCATAGTCAAAGAGGGTTAACTAATGGAAGAACGTGGAGATGGGAAAATAGACAAATGCAGATTCATCTCAGTTGAGTCCTATCACAGCTAATTTGTCAGAGAAGTCTGTGCACTAACAGGAGCAATATTAGAGGAACCTACAATGAAATGATATAATAATTTTAAGGAACAGTAAACAAACATTTTTGCTCAAGGAAAAAAAAAGAAAGCTGTCCTTGTCTTTTTAAAAAGTTCTGCATCTATACTGAAAGAATTTGCATTTCTTGCACATATGGTTTGCTACTGAAAACCTTCCTGACCCGTGACAACAGATGATGCTCTATAGCAATTAATGGATATTGTAGTTACGCTCAATGCAGTCAAATTAGAGAAAGCCCATAAAGTGTTTGATGGAGCCTTCTCACTCCCCAGGCGAGTGTCACTGGAGATCAGTGACCACACATGCTTGGCCCTCAGCCAGCCACAGGCAGACTGCTTCCCAGTTACAGCAACCCGAGACAGAAGCAAGATGTTTTTTGCAACAGTGCTCCATGAGTTTTAGGAAACAAAGTCAATCCTACATCAAGGGAAAATGCTGTCAGAGTATACAGATGCTGTACAAAGATCATGCATAATACCTGACATACTGTGTGTCTTCCCTTGCCTGAAGGTACTCTGACCTACTAACTATATTCCAAAGCTTCCACTTCAACAGAGCTGACATTTCTACCACTTAACTACAGAAAGGGATTGCAAATATATGACCAGACCCATCAATACTCAAGAATAATCATACTTCAAGTTCTGTATACTATTTCCTCTACTACTTAGTCTTAAAATTCTCAAGCATTTAAAATCAGCTCTTCAATTTCTACTTTAAAACACTGACACAAACAGAACTAAGACAATTCAACGCAGAAAGGCACAGCTACTGCACAGTACCTCCTCGCAGCTTCTCAAAGACAAGGTAGTATCTTGTATCATCTTCAAAAAATTCTATTAACTCCAAAATGTTCCTTTAAAAAAAAAAAAAAAAGAGGGGGAATAGAAGAAACAGGCAGAGCATAAACAGAGCAATGAAGAGTTTCAGAATGGATAATTAGGAAGTGCCAGAAGTAACAAAAAATAAGAATTCTAATTAAACAAGTTGCTTTGGTTGCCTATGGCATTAAAATCACATTTCCAACTCACACTGAAACGGGCTAAACTTCAAAAGCAGACAGGATTGTGAAAGAATTCTGCTACTGCTCAGCTGACAGGAAGATAACTGGTAACAGGTTGTATTTAATAATTTAGAACATTGCATTTGTGCTGAAGGCAATAACAAAAAAAAAATAATTGGCATTCTTTCTCTCTGGAAATCACAAGGCTCAAAGGATACAGGCATCTGTCAACATGACATGAGATTCAGTGCTTTAGTTACCATTTTTAGAGTAACTAACTCCTGTTTAGCTAAATACAGTCTTTGCAGCACAACACAAACACCCCATGTTGCCTTGAGAATGTCAAACACGTAAGTGAGATTTTTCTATACTTATACTATACACAAAGTCCAAATTCTGCATGTGGTCATGAGCAGTAGAGGTTTTCATCAGTTATGAACTGGATGACCATATGCACTTAACCACACACATAAAGATATAATCTGCTCCTCTATAGCACAATTTAAGACCATGAGGTCAGTAAACAAGTTTGTTTTAAAATTATCTTTAGGTTTTTTACAAGTTTTTAGTACAACAAGGCTTGATATAAGCTGCATAACTGTAGTATAGTTAACAGCTGTTCTATACATTCTGAATTAAGAGAGACATCTGAAGGAGTAGTTTCAGAACTGGCTTAAACTAATCACAGAGCATGCTGCCACTGGCTGCGTAGCCCTTCCCTCCTTTTCAGACAGAAGTAGCAGCTATAAAGTCACTTCATTCTGTGGCTACATGAAGTCAGCACACATACAAATGAAAACTAAATTAGCTGTTGGCTGATCTAAGGGTGTCAGTGCAAAAGCAGGAAGGCTGACAAAGAGGACAAACCACACATCAAGGAAAGGAATGGCAAGACTGTGTCTTTCAACAGCAGCTGGTATCAGGTTAGCTTTTGCTGATGGTGAAATCACAGAGGAGAGTTTCAAAATGTTAATTCCTCATTTGGACAAAAGCCATGCATCACAGAAGCACATTCAGGCTACACTGACCTAGTTGCTAATTGAGTTATGTGACTTTTAATTTGGAAGAATTTCCCTAAACTTCATAGGTAAGAGAAGGGAAAAATCCTATTTTGAACAAGTCAAGACTAAATTTCAGCTGGATTTAAGGAGACTACTGCAAAGCTTCTAGCCTAGTCAAATGTAGGAGGCTTAAAAATTTGAAAATATATTCAAGACACTTTAAATAAGCAAACACAAGACGCTATACTTACTTGTTACCCTGACACTGGTACAGTGTTTCTATTTCACGAAAAACCCGACTCCGACTATGCCCAGCATTTTTTTCAATGATCTGTGGAAAGAGTTAGAGCTCATATTTGAAAAATTACTGCAGGAACTTTGCATGTGGATCTGGAATTAGGTAACTGATCTAAGGCTTGAATCTCAGGCATGCCCACCAGAGAGAAACACTCCACCTTTGTTTGTTTGTTTAATTCCTCATCTGCCATTTATTTACACTGTCAGCAGAGCTCTGGAAGGAATTCAAAGGACAAGAGAAATGAGGACAGGAAGAGAAGAAAGGAACTAAATCTACACGTTACACAGTCACTGACCAGTTACCACAAGCTTTTTCTTGCATCATTTTAACTCTGCAAAGTACACAAAACGATATCCTTTTGAGTCCTAACAAAAATAGTTTTGAGTCACATCAGACATTGAACAGTCAAAAAGAATAATCTGTCATTATAGGCATTTAAGTACAAAGTACTAAATTCACCACAAAATGAGAGTTTGGTTCATAGTGCAAATTTCACAGAGATCCAATAACAGGACCTAACCTAAAGAAAACATATGTTCAATTTCAAAGCCCTTTTGTACTGCCATCAGAAATCACCTTCCTTCGCACACTGCTCAGGCTGAAGGAAGACAAGGACAAGGGCTTTCCACAGAGGCTGAGACTGAATGATTGCTACGTGAACTGAAATCTCAGGACATTACTGCAAATACTACCACCGTCTGTATCTAGTACTGGTTTCTCATTTACCAGAATTCTCTGGTACAGAACAGGCAACTATTCACCAGTACATGGGACTTGGTACTTGTTCATGTCTAATTCACAATGTAGCAGTTGGTTTATTCCAGACTTTCAACTTCAACAATTCTACAAAGTACACACAAAATTATAGCATCTATAGGACTAGTTTTTTAAAGGGGCTTAAAATTTTGTGCCTATAGTTTTTGCAAACAAATCAAGCATAAAGCTTGCCTATTACTATTATTTGTGTTTGTAATTAAATGGGCGACTCAGAATAGCCACAAATCTGCAAACGGGCCCTAACATCTAATGTAATGGTATTACAGAAGATTCACCTCTATCAAAAAATAAGAGACAGCGTTACATGAACTAATGGCAGTAACTGACGCTCTCTGAAGTCATAGCAGCATTCTCAAAAACTTGAATTATTTGGTAGACCGTGCTAGATAATAACTTGGCCTCTTCTCTCATAAGAGATAAAAACTGGTAGGACTACAATCAAATCAGGCCATGAGAGCAAAGCTTGCCCTGGGATCTAACCATCACACAGTCACTTACTGTTTGTGAATTCTGTCTGCGGCTGATAGACTGGCTCGCTCTGCAGGCACAATACTTAAGATGACAGATATCTCAGTGGTTATAAAGCAGGCTCATTTCAAGCATCAAAATTTTTCTAAAAGGTTTTGCTACTACCCACTCTATTACAGGTTTTCACTGAGATATTAGAAGGGAGAGGACATGTTACAGACAGAAGTGATGCTGCTTTTATTCTATACTTACTTTTACTGCATATTCTTTCCCAGTTTGGAGGCTGACAGCACCCTGAACTTTGGCATACGCTCCCTCACCAAGAAGTTCAGCAGTTAGCTTGTACAAGTCTGCCAAAGAAATCCAGCGGAAAGGACATATTAGCCAAAGCATTTCAGTGAATAACATCAAGACAAGCTATTTATCTGATGAGCATCCTCATATGACAGCAACTGAAAAAATTTCCTTGGTAATGAAGGCAGAAAATAGATTTATGCAGTATTAAAGTAGATGTGCCAGCCTTAATTATGCCTCATTTTTCACTTCCCCCTTTCAAGTTCCAGGAAAATTTAAAGTAGACTTCATTCCAGTATCAAAATTACAAGTTTGTTCATACAAAATGTTTCTTGTATCTCAGTAATCGCTAGGACCTCATCCACCTTTCTTGTCCTCATGTAAAACTCAGAACCAATTTTTCCAGGTGGAAAACACTTCACTCCTTGATCAGATAATACCTACCATACAAAAACTACTTGCAGAGATAGTGTTTTAAGTATAATTGAAATTTGAAGGTTTAAACCTAGAAGACTGCTACCATCTTGATTTGCAACATATCTTACAAATGCTACTTGCCCACTAAGAAGTTTTATACTGGTCATCTTTGTCGCACTGAACTGTATTTTACCTACAATGCTTCACAGTATTTGTGCCCACATCTATTCAATCAAAACATTTTAAAATCAGCACTGTTCCTACTAAAAAAAAAAAAAAAACAAAAAACCCAAACCAGATTATGAATAGGACTCAGATTTCACCTCTATGAGGAAAAAAAAAAAGAGACTGAAGACCAAACCATGAGGGATAAGGAAAACCAGAAACATTAACTTATAATGTTTGCCAAAAAGCAAGGTTTAGTTCAGAAAACTCAGAATAGTAAATGAAAAACAGCCCATTACAATTAAAAGCTTAGAAGCTGCCACCAACCTTCAAACTTCCCAGGGACATGATCTGTGGCTCTGGTTCTTTTTTTCTTTTTCCTTTTCCCACTGTCTGCTATGGGGAGAGCCTGACTGCTGACCATCTCTGTGTGGCAGAACATAAAGGTGCCTTTAACACACAATCAATTACTTTATGAGAAAATGAACATGCTCTTGTGTGTTTATAGTCTTAAGCTATCCAAAAGTTTCTCTGCTTGTCTTCATCACAGGCTGCCATCTCTTCCTCCAAATATCAGAGGAAACCTAAAAAGACAATTTGGGTGCTAAATAACAGCTCTGGGCAGGTTTGATAAACAAATGCAAAAACAGAAGAAAATAACTATGCATCTATACAGTGTCCTCCTCTCGCAGTACAGTAAGGCAAAGCATGGGAATAATCTTGCCAACAACCATGATGACCTACCCACAACATAACGCATGTCCTGATGCAAGACAGGATTTACAGCCCTCACAGGGGTGCTAGTCTTTGAGCTATTCTCCTCTTTTACAGGTAGATTTTTTTTTTTTTTTTCAAGTCAGCTTCTGAAAACAAGCCTCCAAAACAGGAGGGAGATGTGGGCAAGTTTCAAACAACAGAGAAACAGAGAAGCAAAGCAACCACAGGTGTTAACAGGTCAAAGGAGCAATCTAGGTCAGTTTATGCTGCCAAAAGGCCAGGAAAAAAAAAACCAAAAAACAAAAAACCAAAACATTTCTCACAGAACCATGATGTGCCTTTCTAAACCACAGATCAGTGGACAACTTAGGCTGCAAAACAAGCAGTGTGTATGGCATCTAGATATTTTTTTCTTGCATCGCTAGCTGCAGATATTACAGGAGCTTAGGCAGAGATAACAATTCACTGATACGAGATAATACAGCAGAACAAGAAAACACACCTGCATATTCTTATGGAAGACCTAAATAAAGACATTGCTGTACACTTCCTCTGCCAGAGGGTGCTTCATACAGCTAACTTGTCTCCAAAAAGGTTAAATGATTCCACACATGAGCACTTCTCCACAACACCAGTCACATCCTGCCCAGTTGGCACTAACAGTTAAAAATCCCAGCTCAAAGTCTTTAAGGCAGTGGCAAGGCACAGCTAAGACATTTTACAGCCAGAAGGATTTTGAAGTAAATACACAAATAAAGATCTTGTACTGCAGAAAAAAATAAATCCCTAGAAATAGCGTAATCATGAGAACACTTGTAATGAAAGAAGAGCAAGCCCTAAAAACAACGACAAAAATCATCTGGCAATTCTCCTTTAACAGAGAGCCTTTGTGAATGGCAGTTTTTCTGCCTTTCACTGTTTTTAAAGTACTCTTAAAACACAGGAGAAGCTCCAAGGCAAAAAATATTACGCAACAATCTCCCAAAACATGAAATACTTTTTCTTTGCTTCATCGTATTTTTCTTGTCAGTAACTGTCAGTAATAACTATGAGTGTCACTTGGAACTCACACATCTGAAAAATTAAGACAAGGGCTGTTTTGAAAGCCCTTTCTCTAACAACTTACTGAAAACACTTAAAAATGCATCACTCAAAGCCTCAAGAAAACAGTAAATCCTCATTTTCAAATCATAAGCAGAATGTGTTAGAAATCATTACAAAGGATGACATATGTGAGTTCTTAAATACAGTAAGAAATAGAAAAGCATACATTTTACCAAATTCTGAAGCAACAGCTCCTTTTTAACTTCAGCTGGCACACAGTTTTGAATTTTAACATAAAGAGCAGTCTAGCCTTTGCCAGCAAGTTCCAACTCTCCCCTATTTAATTCAGCCCGCATTAGAAGTTTTTCAGAATTGAGACCAAAATAACACATACGAAGCTGCACAGAGATCAAGCTGATCTGCTTGAAGGAGGTGCCTGATTTCCAGATGTCAAATCATTTTAATGACCTAACCTTCTGCAAGTCAACAAGCCATATCTAGACAGGTTCTACTCCATTTCAAATATTGCACTGTTTCAGAGCTTGTAACAGACTAAAAATTAGTAAAAAGGCAGGAGATGAATCCTGCATCTTAGCACAACTGACATTTCTACGCAACCCTTTCCTGCACTCTACCAGTTAGCTACGATATTTACAGTCTGGTGTTTAATAACTCACTACATTATTTCAAGTCCCTTTACTCTGACTCAATTCCTAAATTACACAGAACTGCTTCCTTGAAACCAGGAAGTTCACTAATCACGTGTACAGAAACCAAATTACTGAAAAGCCGATGTTTGCAACCTATAGTCATGGCCAAACTTGCTATCAGACAGGCATAAAATGTTTGCTATATTAAATTTTTATTACCCTTCTGGTCTGCTATTTCACATCACCGTGTAGTTCACTTCTGTAAACACTGCTTTTCCTTTCAAGGTAGAACGGCTTCATTTTCGTGATTCAATTTGTTATAATGAACTGGTACCTAATTAACAGCTGGTATGGCAAGAAAATGCCTGTAGCCCAGCCAAATACTTTAGAGGTTTTGCAAGCTTTCAAAGAAATGCTTGTGCCTGTGACCATATGCCAAAGAGTTGCTGATGACATTGAAAGACAGTGTGCCTCAACCACCCAAGCAATGCTGAGGTGTTTTGCACGCTGCAGGACTACCTCTGGTGACAAGGACACTGTGGGCTCTGAGGAGGCTCACCCTGCCAGACAGCAAGCTCAGAGACTGGATGAACTGCTCCGGAGGGAAATGACCCACGGACACATCAGGTCCAAGATGAATGTCTAACTGCTGCCATTTTAAGGTCATTTTACAATGTGGCCCAAAGCTTTGAACCCCTGCTTCCATCAAACCAACTTGTCCACCCACTTTATAATCTATTCTGGTTGAGTGCACAGTGGTGGGAGTAGAACAGTACTTGGTGCTCACAGCAGACTAGCCAAACCTTTGATAAAGAGCACTTCTTACATCCCTTTCCACTGTAACAGACTGTTCTCTAAGAAGTACTGTCTGACTAGCAGTCTGACAAAAGCTGAAGAAACAGAGAACAGTTCAAATTCTGATCTGTCCTTCTCCTCCAGTCAGGTTAGGATTACTGCTTACAGGATAATGTAATCCAACAAAATCCATACTGCAAGCAAAAAGAGAGCAAGTTTCTGTCTTAGATGTAGTGTTGTTGAAGTCCTGTATTTCATTATCATCATCATCATTCAGTGTTGAGGCAATATTTAACGTATGCATTATTCAGAGCTTGTGTGGGAAGGTACTGCTACAGCCTCTCCCTTTTACTATTGTGGCTTCTACAACTATCTTCAAAAGGATGAACAAAAACACTTATTGTAAAGACAACTCGCAAACAATGCCAAGTGAAGAAGGAACAACTACCACAAGTTTCACTTCATCCAGATCTTAAATCATCTTTTGTCTTGCTTCCTAATGCTCCATATACAAACATGCCAAAATCCATTATCCAGACATGACTCCCCTCTCATTCTAATCTGCTTCCCAAAGGAAGCAAGGATGTATTTAGAAAACAAGTACACACATGTACAGAAGGACTTGGAGAACACAGTAAAAATGCCTTTTTCTATTAAGAAGATACCTTGTCTGTGCGTTCGAATTCTGTGGAAGAACACAGTTTAAGCAGAGTCCAGGTACTACCACCTGCTTCAAAAGCGGGTCTTGCTTGAGCCAGGGTATTCTGCAGCTGAAAAGGAACACAACCACATTTACATCCAGAAATCACATAAACGTTGCCACATACATTCAGGTAGTGCCCAGAGTCTCAAGAGGGTGCAAGAACCTGTTGTGTCAGGCTTCAGGTGAGCACACAGCAAAAGCACACTCCTGCATTAAAGACTTTATAGCTCTTAAGTACAGAATGCAAACACGGTGTTATTTCCAGTGCTCCAGTCATTTCAAATGAAGAGGAGATCCCCTTGTTACAGCCTTGCAAAAACAACAGAGTGATTTACGGTGTTCATTGGTTCTTGTTGTTATACCATTGGAGAACCATAACAAGTTTAGATATAAAATACAGAATTACTTTTAACAAAGAAGAATTGTCACACTGCTAACCTAGATCAACACTCGAGAACAGGTACCATTAGAACTGAACCTACTACAAGCAAGCGGCAAATAAGGCAGTGATGTTCAGGTAACACCATCTGAAGAAAAGAAGAATAAGGAGCCTCATGTAAAGCCTTCTGTGGATTCAGAGGGTAGCCACAACCTGGAATTCAACAGATGAAACAAACTCAAACTTGATGCGCTGGCTCAGGATGCTTTCAGACCCCTGAGGTGGTACCTTAACAACTGAAATTACGAAAATATTACTGTCCCACAGATGCTGCAAAAGCAAAGGCTTTTTATTCAAACTGAATAAAAGCCCACCAAGATCTCCGACAAGGCTCCTCTAATTGAAATTTCAAAATACTATTTTGACTAACTAACTGAGCTGAACAGCATCCAACTTCTCTGTTGATTTACATTTATTTTCAAAGCCACTGTTTACTTGGTCAGCTACCAACAAAATCAATAGAACAGGCACAAGTCAGTCCCTTCATCCCTTCACACACCTGTGACTCCTAGACTTCAAAAAAAAAGTTAAGCCACTTTAAAGTTTCAAACATCCAGAGTTTTGGACAAAGAAGCAAAATGGAAACAGACTTCAGTCTCATTTTCCTCCTGACTCAGTTTCTCACACCATTCTTAGACCCTCCCTTCTCCAACCACACTTTGATTCCTGTAGATGTGGCTCATAATGAAACAGGACTCACTCAGCAGGTGCTGATTCTGCCAGGACCTGCTTGTTGAAGGAAGCTCAGAGTAATCAAAGCTATCTTTATAAAGCGACTACATAGTGATTAATTGTTACAAATCAAGTGAAACACAATTTGAAGAGGAAGGATGCCCAATTCTTTAGGACAGCCCTGTGTCAAATCCAGGGGACAGTTTAATACTCATTCTGTATAGCATTAAGAATATTAATTTCAAATTTTAAGGAATGTTCTTACAAGTCATTCATCTTTACAGTAGTTTGCCATAATTCATTCTTATCTGTCAGTTATCTTCTCATCGCATCTGCAAGAAAACTTGCAGTATCATTTAATTAATTAATCTGAATTATCCATGAAGAAAGAGGAACTCAGAAACACTCCAACATCTTCCCAGTAAGATACAGGAGCATTAACATTTAAAAAAAAAAACGCCCAGAAGTCCACAGGAGGTCTGAGCAATCTGATTTCATGAAAGAGCAAATCTGAAAAAAAATATCAATTCTGCCTTATTATAGACACTACCGTAACACACAGCGTAACAGCTGACACCACCCTTCAAAAATCCTTCACTCTGTAGAAAAGGTTACAGAAACCTTTTTCTTTAACTCTATACTTCTTTCTGTGACTCCCTTCCAACCAGTCACCTTATCTTCTGTGTACACAAGTTGCAGCATCTAACTTTTCGTACTCTCAGCTAGCCACTTCCCTTGCAAACTAATCATGGGGCTTCTGAGGTTCTGAGTCAAACCCTCCAGCAATGGGTGGATCTCACTTTGCAGGATACCACATAAAGTTATTTCAAATAGATTCCTCCCACCCCAATTTGTTACTTCACCATGATTACTACTGGGGAAGCTGGGAGAACCTTAACAGAGAAGAGTGTGTGCAGCATTCCTTTCCCTCTCCAGTTTGGAGAAAATAGTGTATTTTAGCACACATGCTGTAGACATGAGATCTTCTGCTGAGGTCTGACGATGTTTACATAGATACACAAGCATTTCTTTAAAAGCATCAGTTACCATCCAGAATGACAGCAAAAGACCCGTTATCATCCCCACTGGAAAGACAAAGGCAAAGAAAACAAGTGTGTTGACCTGGCTAGGAGTTGACAAACAAGGATAACAAATGAGACTGAAAGTGTCTTCAAAACATACAGTAATTTTTTAAATTTCTTGTTCTAGGACAACATGCCTCCAAGGCAGTCACACGGATGAGAGGGTATAATAGGGTGTTTTTCACAGGGCCAACAAATAAATGTGAATGGTAAGTCTCACTGGGAACAACATGGCATACACACTGGTTATTGCACTGAAGACCACCTTCCCTTCTTCCACACACAGCAGTACAGCCAGACAGGACATTTAATGCTACTGACCACTGGCAGACACCTCATATTTAAAAGTTTCCATGATAGTAGGAACTTATGATGTAAAATAATTTTAAACTCCAGATGATACATATTCCAAATGAGAAAAGTCCTTGCAATAGTACTTCGACTCAACTACTTAAAGCTTTTCTAACACATCACTTTTAAATTAAGGAGATATACAAGACAAGTAAGTTCTGAGGGCCACTTACTAAACAGGACGCTGCTTATTCTCTGTCTGATGGCATCAATAACTCTCAGAAGACTGTCTCCCTATCACCAACTACCTCCTCTAACCCCTCAGTTCCCTTGCTAGCTTTAAAGTCTAAACCAAAAACTTTCCAGAAGGCAACTTTTAATTTCACAGAGTGCAAGATAAGCACTTACTGCTTTTACTCCAAACCCTACAAATGATCAGATAATGCCATTTGCCACTGGAAAAAAAAAAAAAAAAAAAAGATACACAACATACTCCCATATTAGCAAGCAGCCTTGTTTGGAGAGGTTAATCTAACTAAATGTGTTTTTAAAGTTTGAACCGACTGATTTTTCTTCTTTTCCCCCTCCTCTCTACTTTCAACTCTAAAATTAACAGTCATTAAACTCCACTGCATTTTTACATTTGATATCACACAAAATTTGTACCAGCGTTTTAACATTTATTATCAGGAAAGTACTGGAAAGTGAGAGGAAGTTCCTCATAGCAGTAAATACCTTTTCTGAAAGCATTAGGGAGCACTGTTACAGCATTCATACCATGAAATAATACTATGATGGACAATACTCAATGTCAAGAAACTTTCAAGTGTCCAACGTACCCAAATCCACTTTACCTGGAAGCCTGTCAATACCAAAACCAATTACCTTTAGAACTGCAGTGGAAGGAGTTCAGCTCCACAAGTGTGTTTTGCCTTGCTTCCATCCAGCACCTGGAAGGCATGAAGAGGAACTCTGTTTTGAAAAAAATGCCAAACTGTAGCTCTTCAAAGCTATCAGAATGTATGCCAATCTTTCCAAGCTAATCGTGGGGCATAAATTTGTATGATAAAGAGACTTTTATAAGCATCAAGCTCACAAATGAAAAAAAAAATAGTAATCTAAAGAGTTGTTTATTTCTAAACAAATCTGACACTTCACAAACAAGTGCCAATGGTGTCAGGGGAATGGGCTAACTTTTGGCTATCACACATACTCCTGAAGCCAGCAGCCGAGCTGTCAGCAGGGCTGTACCGCTGCTTTGTGTTTGCTTCTTTTCCCTGTGAGCTGCCTCAGAAGGTCACTCTGGTCAGGCTAACAGATACTGCAGAAATAAAGTACAGATTAAGTCTATACAGATTTTCAGTGTTCCCAGGTCCCATTATTTTATGACAGATTAAAAAGATAAGAACTAAAAGATTATTTGTGATCAAATCTAGGAATAGGTTCATTTGCCTCTGTCCACTCTTCTTCCACTCCAGCAATATTCTGAATAGAAAGCAGCCACCGTAGGAGTTTATCGACTTACCACTCTTTATTAAAAAATGCACTATATATGAAATACAGCAGTTTAAGCCTTCGGGGAATAACCAGCTCCAACTAATAGGAAATTCCCACGTCCTTCTGAGAGGACCCCGAGACCCGAAGCTGCCGGCCGGCGCTGGAGGCACTGTACCGCCTGTCCAGCTGTCCCCAGGCACCAGCACCACCCACACAAACACCAGGGCTCCCGCCGTTCCCGGGTTTACTCCTCCACACGCCCCGCGCCTCGGAGGAGCCCGGACAAGCCCCGGTGAGAAGACCCGTGCTCGCAGCCGGGGGAGCCCAGCGACTCCTGCGAGCACGGACCGCTCCCCCTCAGGGCTCCCCTCCCACACCTCCCCTCGGCCGAGCGGGGCGGGGAGGCTGGCGAGCCGCATCTCCCTCTCGCCGCCAGCTTACAGCCCTGAGGGAGCCCCTCGCTCCCCTCCGTCACCTCCATGGCCGCCGCCGGCGTCCCTCGGCGGGGGCGGCGCTGCGCAGCGCGGCCGCCCGCCCCCCGCCTCTGCCTGGGGCGGGGCGGGGCGGGGAGAAGCGAGGAGAATCGAGGAGTGCGCATGCGCAGGAGGCGAAGCCCCCGCCCCGCCGGTGCCGCAGCCCACGGGGAGCGCAGGCGCAGTACGGGCAGATGCGGCCGGCGAGGAGCGAGGGGGGCTGCGCGCAGGCGCAGTGCTGCCGGGGGCGAGGAGAGGTTGGGTGTCATTACCGCGCATCAGCTTTAAGGCGGTTGGAATTAACGGGGGTATTTAGGTCGGGGCATTGCTCCCTGGGCTAGGTTGGCAGTTTGTAGTCTTCTTACCAGAAGTGGGGTGTGCACCTGACCGTGTCCCCACTCGCGGGCAGGAGGGTGCGTGTGCTCCTGAGGGCAGGCTCTGCTTGTAGCTTGAGGCGGGAGCGCCGTGGCCGCCATCTTGTATTGCTGCCCTTCATGCCTCTGCGGGGTTGCCAAGAAGAGCTTGTGAAATAAAACACAGTAATTAGCAAACAAAATTCAGTATGTGCTGTTCAGATGACACCTTCACAGAAAAGACGTTAGTGAGATAAAAAAGCCAGTAAGACTTTCACATCTGCCTGCACTGAGTATTGTCTCTCAGGAAACTCTTAGGGCACAGGAGGGGTGATAAGAGTAACTTTTTAGAAGCCTCTTTGTTCAGGAAAATTTATCTTAGCGTTACAAGTTGATAGCGTACGGTGTATATAATGCCAGCAGTGGAAGTTCATGTCCTTGCCTGCTTTCTCTGCTTCCTGTGCTCCCCGTAAGTGACATGATCCAGTGGCACTGGCCTGAGCCAGTGATTTTTCACAGGTTTCCCATTTGTCCTTGCGATCAATTTAGTGCCGATGTACCTCGGCAGTTGCTCAGGTGGTAAGGGGCAAGTGTCCCTTGCTTTTGCCTTCGGAGCAGTGTGGCTACAGCAGAGGGGTTTGGGGGCATTCAGTAAGCCAGTGTGCACCTTCAAGCAGACCAGACTTAAGAACAGAGAGAAAAAGTAAAGTAGTAACAATCAAAAGCTAGGGATACACCTAAGGAGGCACAGCATGGAAACTACTGTGGGACAGAATGTCCGACAGACTCTAGGAAGGTGGTGCTGTACACCTGACTTACTGCTTCTCCTCAGTGGTGGCTCTGTATCACAGCCCCACTTGCTCCTACTCCCTTGGGGGTAAATCACAGTTGTTGAGAAAATGTTGCAATGCAGTGCTGCTGCACAAGCTGTTCTATCAGCTCTGTTCCCTGTATAGCCCCAGCCCAGGGCTGCATGCGCAGTCAACTGAATAGAACATTAATAAAATGTTGTAACAAAGATAATAATGCTATCATTGTGACTACTAAGAACTGAGACGTACAGAACTTGAGGTAATCGCCCTTGAAGACTAAAAGAAAACAAACAACGAAGTGGTCGGACTCCAGAACAAGATGTGAAACCCATTGTCAAGATAATAATGACTGATAAAGTATAATTCTGTGTATTCTGGATTAGGTAATGCTTTGTAGGTGCATAAATACATGTATGCGAACTCATGTAAGCTGTCACTCTCTGCGGAGGTGACCCAACGCTGCTGGACCTGAATAAAATCCTAGAGTAACCCACGACGGAGTTCGAGTCTCCTTTAACAGTTTTGGCACCCCAGATGGGACTCTAGGCTGTGACGGGGAGGACGAATAAAAGAGGATCCCGATATTACATCCTACAAACTGCCGGCTACAGAAAGGTGAGTTCAAGTCTCCCCTTGTCTGTGTTTGTGGGTTGGAATAGGAAAGGATCACTCTGAAATACCCCTCACAAAGAAAATTGCAGAATGGGAGGATATCCTTCAGTACCTAAAGGATCTCCCTTGGCAGAATTATTAGCAAATTGGAATAAACTTTCTGGGACAGCAGGGTTGAGTAAAAGTAAAATTATAGTGTTATGTCAAGATGACTGGCCATTTTTAACCAGAATTAGAGGGGCAGGTCCCCAAGAAGTATGGCCACCTGAAGGTACCTTCGATGAAACTAGGTTGAAATGTTTGAGATTGATATTAGAAGATAGGAATCCGCAGCAGATGAATTATTTATTTTTATGGCTGGAATGGGCCGATTTGAGAAATCGTATGGCTCTAAAGAAACCTATGAAAAGAGAAGAATTAATTGCCTTCCTTGATGATCATCAGGGAAAGAATCAGAACCAGAGTTCCCATCCACAATCAGAAGGGAAATCTGTTGTAGGACAATATCCTATGGTAGTGGAATTTCATTCCAATCCTAGAGTAGGCCCCAACTCAGGACCTGAAGTTCCTCCAGTTATTGCAGTTTCCACACACCAACCCTGGAAACCTGGTGATTTGATGTTGTGGCAAGAGAAAATGCCAAGGTTAAGGGACAATGCTGAAAAATGTGCTAAGTTTTTGTCTAGTATTATTAGAGACTATAAGCCCAATTGGGAGGATATGCAAACTTTATTGCAGGAGTTGTTTACAAATGAAGAGAGAGAAAGGATTATGCTGAAAGATCGTGAAATGAGTCAGAATACACCCGGGAGACCAACTTGGCCACAGGCTGATCCGAATTGGCAGATACACACACAAGATGGGTTACAGGCTTGGCGAACTGCGACTAATTTATTAATAGAAGCGGTACGCCAGTGTGAAGAGAGAGTTACCAATTGGGCGAAAGTCCAGGAATGTACTCAACGCACCGATGAACACCCTAGTGATTATTGGCAGAGATTAAGAACAGCACTGTTACAACACGGAGGGATGACTGAACAAAATTTTCAGGAAGCTTTAGCTATTAGTGTGTATGTTAATCAAGCAGCCCCTGATATTCGAAAATATTTTCAGAAACATATGCCTGGCTGGCAAAATGAAAGCTTGCAGAAAATCATTTCAGTAGCCAACTTTGTATATAATGGTAGAGATGCAGAAAGACAAGAGAAATTAGAAAAAGAAAAGAGTGAAGAAAGGAGGAGATTAGAGAAACAGCGGGAGGAGGAGAGAAGGCGAGAAAGAAAAGATAAGAGGGATGACATGTATTTACTAGCAGCTGCTTTAGCCCAAAATATGCGAGGGCGAGGTGTTCTGAGAGGAAATCGGGGACCGAGAAGGGGATTTCCCCCCGGTAGAGGTAGAGGAGGATGGCGTCCGGTTCCTCCTACCACAGGAGGTACAGTAGAATGTTATTGGTGTGGGAATGTAGGCCATATGCAAAGAGAATGTCCTATTCGCCCTAGGCAGACTCTAGAACAAGCTGCTTCACCTTACATCGGAGGAGCTGTTCCTCGTCAAAGAAGTTTCTCGCAGTAATGTCAGTACCGCTGAATTCGGATGGACAATTGATTGCTGAAGTGAATGGTCGACGAGTTATCTTTTTAGTAGATACTGGCGCTACGTTGTCTTTGTTAAATTTTGATGAATTTGAAAAATCCAGTGATAGGATAATTATAAAAGGAGTGATTGGAGCGGAGGAGAAAGCCCTGACAAAACCCTTACCCATTTCAATCGGAGATAGACATACTTGGGCTCGGTTTGTAGTTTCCCCAGGATCCCCTGTATCTTTACTTGGAAGGGATATTTTGCAAGATTTAGGAACTCAAATTGCTTTGGGAAAGAAAGGACTTTTCCTGGTTTTTATAGGGTCAGCTGTAGTTGTAAAGGGAGAAGTCCAACAAGTTCCCTCAATACCATGGGAATTGAGAGAAGTTCCCAGTGCCCTATGGAGTCAATCTAGTAAAGATGTGGGACTTCTGAAATCTGCAACCCCCGTAAAAATTAAGACTAAAGGTGGTATACCCCCAGCAGTTAAGCAGTATCCTATCGTAGCAGAAGCTATTCCTAGTATCACTAAACAAATACAGAATTTTTGGATAAGGGCATTTTAAAACCTACTGTTAGTCCTTTTAATACTCCCATTTTACCTGTAAATAAAAATCGAAAGGATGAGGATGGAAATCCTGAGTATCGGTTTGTTCAGGATTTACGAGCTGTAAATGAATATGTAGAACCCCCACATCCAGTAGTTCCCGATCCTTCTACTATCCTTACAAAAATACCAATTTGGGCGAAATACTATACTGTTTTGGATTTGACCGGAGCTTTCTTTACAATACCAATTGACCCTGACAGCCAGAATTTATTTGCCTTTACATGGGAAGGTCGCCAGTATACCTGGACCAGACTTCCTCAAGGATTTACTGCTTCACCAACTTTGTTCTCTCAAATATTAAAGAGAGACTTACAAGATCTGGAACTACCGGCTGGGTCAGAATTGATACAATATGTGGATGATTTGTTAATTGCAAGTAAAGATTATGACAGTTGTGTAAAAGATACTAAATATGTATGTCTTAGATTATATGAGAAAGGACATAAAGCATCTCTCTCCAAATTGCAGTTTTGTGAGCCTGAGGTAAAATATTTAGGGTTTATACTAGCCGAAGGTACTAGGAAATTAGATCCAGATAGGGTACAGGCAATTCAGGAAATCGCTAGACCTTTGACTAAGAAACAAATGAGAGCCTTTCTTGGACAAGCTGGATATTGTAGACCGTGGATACTGGGTTTTTCAGAGATTGCAAAACCTTTGGTAGAGACTACTAAAGATGTGAGCCCAGAACCCATACCATGGACGGAAGAATTGGAAACAGCTTTTATGTCCATGAAGACTGCCTTGGTAAATGCTCCAGCTCTTGGGTTACCAGATTACAAAAAACCTTTTAAATTATATGTAACAGAGAACAGAGGAATTGCGAAGGGAGTATTAATTCAGAAGCATGGACCCTACGAACGTCCTGTAGCATACTATTCTGTCACCTTGGACCCAGTTATCAGAGGATCTCCATACTGTCTGCGATCTATTGCCGCAGCTGCTGAGCTGGTGGAAAAGGCAAGGAATATTGTGCTAGGCCATTATCTCATAGTTGCTGTTCCCCATGAGGTTGAACTTTTACTAACTAAATATGCAGAAAAAGCGCTTTCTGCACAAAGGACACACAGATATGAAATTATCCTTTTGCTAACAGAGAATGTCAAACTTGAGAGATCAAAGACTCTTAACCCTGCTACCTTACTCCCAGTGACTGAACCTGAAAGATCACACGACTGTGTAGCTGTCTTGAAAACCATAAGCAAGACTAGAGAAGATTTGAGGGACACTCCGGTGGAACACCCTGATTTGAATCTCTTTACTGACGGATCTTCCTTTTATCTTCACGAATGGAAGAAGATGCAAGCTGTGCAAGATAAAGGGATCTGGACCCTGAATGGTAAACCTCTATTGCCCAGAAGGTATGTACTGCCGCTTGCCCGTTGGTACCATGAGAAGGGGCATGGAGGTCCCGAAGCAGTAGCCTCAAAGGTAACGCAGCTATGGGCAGCACCAGGAATCTTTTCAGCAGCTAAGAAACTGACTGAAGGATGCTCTTTGTGTAAGAGATATGGAGATATAAGGCCAAAAGTAACGCCAGGGAAGAGGCCGCCAGCAGTCTATCCTTTTCAGAAACTTCAGATTGACTTTGCGGAAATGCCAGCCGCTCTCGGATATAAATACTTGCTGGTAATAGTAGATCAACTCTCTGGGTGGGTAGAAGCTTTCCCGACCCGGAAGAATGATTCAAAAATAGTTGTAAAAATCTTGCTTAAGGAAATCATTCCTCGATACGGCGTACCTGAGGTGATAGACTCTGACCGTGGACCGCATTTTACAGCATCTATTTTATTACAAGTTTATGTAACCCTAGACATCAAAGGACAGTTTCATACTCCGTATCACCCACCTTCATCAGGGCAAGTAGAAAGAATGAATAGAACAATTAAGGAGAAGTTAGCGAAAGTATGCAGTGAAACTGGATTAAAGTGGCCAGAGGCATTAAATTTAGTTTTATGGGATCTTAGAACTACTCCAAAGCAGCCGTTAGGAATTAGCCCAGCAGAGGTCCTATTTGGACGAGTTTTAGCTGTACCTGGTTCATATATTTCAGCAAAAACTGCACTACTGGACGGAGATGAGAATGTCACTCAATATTTATTATATTTACAAGACTCCTTTCAGAAAATTAGAAAATATGCATATTGGTACCAAGGTGTGACACCAGAAGTACAGGTTCATGATTATAAAGTGGGAGATGAAGTGTTGGTAAAAACATTTAAACGAAAGAATAAGATGTTGCCAAAATAGGAAGTAAGCCATATGATGCAAGTTGTACAACGAGACAATGTATCCTGGGATGTTAGTGATTTATGGCAATGGGCTACTTCCTGGATTCCTGATTTTCCAACTTTAATCAAGAAGATTCTAATGGTAGTCGTTTTAGTCATAATCATTTTGATCATGGTAATGTTTGTATGTCAGTGTTGTGTCTCGTGTTTATCTCGTATACCCACCAGACCCTATTGTATCCGATAGGATAGTGAGTATCCTAAAAAAGAAAAGGGGGGACTGTTGAGAAAATGTTGCAATGCAGTGCTGCTGCACAAGCTGTTCTATCAGCTCTGTTCCCTGTATAGCCCCAGCCCAGGGCTGCATGCGCAGTCAACTGAATAGAACATTAATAAAATGTTGTAACAAAGATAATAATGCTATCATTGTGACTACTAAGAACTGAGACGTACAGAACTTGAGGTAATCGCCCTTGAAGACTAAAAGAAAACAAACAACGAAGTGGTCGGACTCCAGAACAAGATGTGAAACCCATTGTCAAGATAATAATGACTGATAAAGTATAATTCTGTGTATTCTGGATTAGGTAATGCTTTGTAGGTGCATAAATACATGTATGCGAACTCATGTAAGCTGTCACTCTCTGCGGAGGTGACCCAACGCTCTGTATCACAGCCCCACTTGCTCCTACTCCCTTGGGGGTAAATCACAGTGTTGAGAAAATGTTGCAATGCAGTGCTGCTGCACAAGCTGTTCTATCAGCTCTGTTCCCTGTATAGCCCCAGCCCAGGGCTGCATGCGCAGTCAACTGAATAGAACATTAATAAAATGTTGTAACAAAGATAATAATGCTATCATTGTGACTACTAAGAACTGAGACGTACAGAACTTGAGGTAATCGCCCTTGAAGACTAAAAGAAAACAAACAACGAAGTGGTCGGACTCCAGAACAAGATGTGAAACCCATTGTCAAGATAATAATGACTGATAAAGTATAATTCTGTGTATTCTGGATTAGGTAATGCTTTGTAGGTGCATAAATACATGTATGCGAACTCATGTAAGCTGTCACTCTCTGCGGAGGTGACCCAACGCTGCTGGACCTGAATAAAATCCTAGAGTAACCCACGACGGAGTTCGAGTCTCCTTTAACAGTTTTGGCACCCCAGATGGGACTCTAGGCTGTGACGGGGAGGACGAATAAAAGAGGATCCCGATATTACATCCTACAAACTGCCGGCTACAGAAAGGTGAGTTCAAGTCTCCCCTTGTCTGTGTTTGTGGGTTGGAATAGGAAAGGATCACTCTGAAATACCCCTCACAAAGAAAATTGCAGAATGGGAGGATATCCTTCAGTACCTAAAGGATCTCCCTTGGCAGAATTATTAGCAAATTGGAATAAACTTTCTGGGACAGCAGGGTTGAGTAAAAGTAAAATTATAGTGTTATGTCAAGATGACTGGCCATTTTTAACCAGAATTAGAGGGGCAGGTCCCCAAGAAGTATGGCCACCTGAAGGTACCTTCGATGAAACTAGGTTGAAATGTTTGAGATTGATATTAGAAGATAGGAATCCGCAGCAGATGAATTATTTATTTTTATGGCTGGAATGGGCCGATTTGAGAAATCGTATGGCTCTAAAGAAACCTATGAAAAGAGAAGAATTAATTGCCTTCCTTGATGATCATCAGGGAAAGAATCAGAACCAGAGTTCCCATCCACAATCAGAAGGGAAATCTGTTGTAGGACAATATCCTATGGTAGTGGAATTTCATTCCAATCCTAGAGTAGGCCCCAACTCAGGACCTGAAGTTCCTCCAGTTATTGCAGTTTCCACACACCAACCCTGGAAACCTGGTGATTTGATGTTGTGGCAAGAGAAAATGCCAAGGTTAAGGGACAATGCTGAAAAATGTGCTAAGTTTTTGTCTAGTATTATTAGAGACTATAAGCCCAATTGGGAGGATATGCAAACTTTATTGCAGGAGTTGTTTACAAATGAAGAGAGAGAAAGGATTATGCTGAAAGATCGTGAAATGAGTCAGAATACACCCGGGAGACCAACTTGGCCACAGGCTGATCCGAATTGGCAGATACACACACAAGATGGGTTACAGGCTTGGCGAACTGCGACTAATTTATTAATAGAAGCGGTACGCCAGTGTGAAGAGAGAGTTACCAATTGGGCGAAAGTCCAGGAATGTACTCAACGCACCGATGAACACCCTAGTGATTATTGGCAGAGATTAAGAACAGCACTGTTACAACACGGAGGGATGACTGAACAAAATTTTCAGGAAGCTTTAGCTATTAGTGTGTATGTTAATCAAGCAGCCCCTGATATTCGAAAATATTTTCAGAAACATATGCCTGGCTGGCAAAATGAAAGCTTGCAGAAAATCATTTCAGTAGCCAACTTTGTATATAATGGTAGAGATGCAGAAAGACAAGAGAAATTAGAAAAAGAAAAGAGTGAAGAAAGGAGGAGATTAGAGAAACAGCGGGAGGAGGAGAGAAGGCGAGAAAGAAAAGATAAGAGGGATGACATGTATTTACTAGCAGCTGCTTTAGCCCAAAATATGCGAGGGCGAGGTGTTCTGAGAGGAAATCGGGGACCGAGAAGGGGATTTCCCCCCGGTAGAGGTAGAGGAGGATGGCGTCCGGTTCCTCCTACCACAGGAGGTACAGTAGAATGTTATTGGTGTGGGAATGTAGGCCATATGCAAAGAGAATGTCCTATTCGCCCTAGGCAGACTCTAGAACAAGCTGCTTCACCTTACATCGGAGGAGCTGTTCCTCGTCAAAGAAGTTTCTCGCAGTAATGTCAGTACCGCTGAATTCGGATGGACAATTGATTGCTGAAGTGAATGGTCGACGAGTTATCTTTTTAGTAGATACTGGCGCTACGTTGTCTTTGTTAAATTTTGATGAATTTGAAAAATCCAGTGATAGGATAATTATAAAAGGAGTGATTGGAGCGGAGGAGAAAGCCCTGACAAAACCCTTACCCATTTCAATCGGAGATAGACATACTTGGGCTCGGTTTGTAGTTTCCCCAGGATCCCCTGTATCTTTACTTGGAAGGGATATTTTGCAAGATTTAGGAACTCAAATTGCTTTGGGAAAGAAAGGACTTTTCCTGGTTTTTATAGGGTCAGCTGTAGTTGTAAAGGGAGAAGTCCAACAAGTTCCCTCAATACCATGGGAATTGAGAGAAGTTCCCAGTGCCCTATGGAGTCAATCTAGTAAAGATGTGGGACTTCTGAAATCTGCAACCCCCGTAAAAATTAAGACTAAAGGTGGTATACCCCCAGCAGTTAAGCAGTATCCTATCGTAGCAGAAGCTATTCCTAGTATCACTAAACAAATACAGAATTTTTGGATAAGGGCATTTTAAAACCTACTGTTAGTCCTTTTAATACTCCCATTTTACCTGTAAATAAAAATCGAAAGGATGAGGATGGAAATCCTGAGTATCGGTTTGTTCAGGATTTACGAGCTGTAAATGAATATGTAGAACCCCCACATCCAGTAGTTCCCGATCCTTCTACTATCCTTACAAAAATACCAATTTGGGCGAAATACTATACTGTTTTGGATTTGACCGGAGCTTTCTTTACAATACCAATTGACCCTGACAGCCAGAATTTATTTGCCTTTACATGGGAAGGTCGCCAGTATACCTGGACCAGACTTCCTCAAGGATTTACTGCTTCACCAACTTTGTTCTCTCAAATATTAAAGAGAGACTTACAAGATCTGGAACTACCGGCTGGGTCAGAATTGATACAATATGTGGATGATTTGTTAATTGCAAGTAAAGATTATGACAGTTGTGTAAAAGATACTAAATATGTATGTCTTAGATTATATGAGAAAGGACATAAAGCATCTCTCTCCAAATTGCAGTTTTGTGAGCCTGAGGTAAAATATTTAGGGTTTATACTAGCCGAAGGTACTAGGAAATTAGATCCAGATAGGGTACAGGCAATTCAGGAAATCGCTAGACCTTTGACTAAGAAACAAATGAGAGCCTTTCTTGGACAAGCTGGATATTGTAGACCGTGGATACTGGGTTTTTCAGAGATTGCAAAACCTTTGGTAGAGACTACTAAAGATGTGAGCCCAGAACCCATACCATGGACGGAAGAATTGGAAACAGCTTTTATGTCCATGAAGACTGCCTTGGTAAATGCTCCAGCTCTTGGGTTACCAGATTACAAAAAACCTTTTAAATTATATGTAACAGAGAACAGAGGAATTGCGAAGGGAGTATTAATTCAGAAGCATGGACCCTACGAACGTCCTGTAGCATACTATTCTGTCACCTTGGACCCAGTTATCAGAGGATCTCCATACTGTCTGCGATCTATTGCCGCAGCTGCTGAGCTGGTGGAAAAGGCAAGGAATATTGTGCTAGGCCATTATCTCATAGTTGCTGTTCCCCATGAGGTTGAACTTTTACTAACTAAATATGCAGAAAAAGCGCTTTCTGCACAAAGGACACACAGATATGAAATTATCCTTTTGCTAACAGAGAATGTCAAACTTGAGAGATCAAAGACTCTTAACCCTGCTACCTTACTCCCAGTGACTGAACCTGAAAGATCACACGACTGTGTAGCTGTCTTGAAAACCATAAGCAAGACTAGAGAAGATTTGAGGGACACTCCGGTGGAACACCCTGATTTGAATCTCTTTACTGACGGATCTTCCTTTTATCTTCACGAATGGAAGAAGATGCAAGCTGTGCAAGATAAAGGGATCTGGACCCTGAATGGTAAACCTCTATTGCCCAGAAGGTATGTACTGCCGCTTGCCCGTTGGTACCATGAGAAGGGGCATGGAGGTCCCGAAGCAGTAGCCTCAAAGGTAACGCAGCTATGGGCAGCACCAGGAATCTTTTCAGCAGCTAAGAAACTGACTGAAGGATGCTCTTTGTGTAAGAGATATGGAGATATAAGGCCAAAAGTAACGCCAGGGAAGAGGCCGCCAGCAGTCTATCCTTTTCAGAAACTTCAGATTGACTTTGCGGAAATGCCAGCCGCTCTCGGATATAAATACTTGCTGGTAATAGTAGATCAACTCTCTGGGTGGGTAGAAGCTTTCCCGACCCGGAAGAATGATTCAAAAATAGTTGTAAAAATCTTGCTTAAGGAAATCATTCCTCGATACGGCGTACCTGAGGTGATAGACTCTGACCGTGGACCGCATTTTACAGCATCTATTTTATTACAAGTTTATGTAACCCTAGACATCAAAGGACAGTTTCATACTCCGTATCACCCACCTTCATCAGGGCAAGTAGAAAGAATGAATAGAACAATTAAGGAGAAGTTAGCGAAAGTATGCAGTGAAACTGGATTAAAGTGGCCAGAGGCATTAAATTTAGTTTTATGGGATCTTAGAACTACTCCAAAGCAGCCGTTAGGAATTAGCCCAGCAGAGGTCCTATTTGGACGAGTTTTAGCTGTACCTGGTTCATATATTTCAGCAAAAACTGCACTACTGGACGGAGATGAGAATGTCACTCAATATTTATTATATTTACAAGACTCCTTTCAGAAAATTAGAAAATATGCATATTGGTACCAAGGTGTGACACCAGAAGTACAGGTTCATGATTATAAAGTGGGAGATGAAGTGTTGGTAAAAACATTTAAACGAAAGAATAAGATGTTGCCAAAATAGGAAGTAAGCCATATGATGCAAGTTGTACAACGAGACAATGTATCCTGGGATGTTAGTGATTTATGGCAATGGGCTACTTCCTGGATTCCTGATTTTCCAACTTTAATCAAGAAGATTCTAATGGTAGTCGTTTTAGTCATAATCATTTTGATCATGGTAATGTTTGTATGTCAGTGTTGTGTCTCGTGTTTATCTCGTATACCCACCAGACCCTATTGTATCCGATAGGATAGTGAGTATCCTAAAAAAGAAAAGGGGGGACTGTTGAGAAAATGTTGCAATGCAGTGCTGCTGCACAAGCTGTTCTATCAGCTCTGTTCCCTGTATAGCCCCAGCCCAGGGCTGCATGCGCAGTCAACTGAATAGAACATTAATAAAATGTTGTAACAAAGATAATAATGCTATCATTGTGACTACTAAGAACTGAGACGTACAGAACTTGAGGTAATCGCCCTTGAAGACTAAAAGAAAACAAACAACGAAGTGGTCGGACTCCAGAACAAGATGTGAAACCCATTGTCAAGATAATAATGACTGATAAAGTATAATTCTGTGTATTCTGGATTAGGTAATGCTTTGTAGGTGCATAAATACATGTATGCGAACTCATGTAAGCTGTCACTCTCTGCGGAGGTGACCCAACGCTGCTGGACCTGAATAAAATCCTAGAGTAACCCACGACGGAGTTCGAGTCTCCTTTAACAACAGTCCTTCTACATTTCTACATTTTCTAATTTTTTTCCATGGTCTCTTGAATAATTTAGACAACAGCCTTATTTCCTGCAGCTACTTTCTTACCTCCCCAGAACTGCCACACCTTTTTATCTGTCAGTGAAAGATAAGTCTCTTCCTTTGTGGCCAATACAGCTACAGAAGCAGGGCAGCAGTTTAAGAGCAGTGGGGCAAAAAGAAGCATGCTACTCACATATTTTTTAAAAAAAAAAACCTTTTTAAATAATTACTGTTGAATGAGGTTTTTAATTTTGCCAGCTTCATCCCTATTTAGATTGGTTATATTGCTTGCAAATATATTTGTCTAGAAAAACAATCAGGTTTCCTTCTCAGCAGAGGCACAAGGCTCTGCACAAGAACTCCAATAGATAATATGCTCATAATAGCAGAAATCTTGCTTTGGAGTTTGTAGATGAGTCCCTTTTAGTTTTACATTGAGAAGCTCTGATCTATTTCTCAGGTGTTAAAAAGGCTTGGGAAGAGACAGTTATCAGTGCTATTTCCTACCGTAAGGCTGAGCAGGGAGATGGATTCATTTGCAGAGATTTATCCTTGGCAAAAATTAGCTCTTTTCCCTATCAACTCAAATTGACATTTTATAAGGTTATTCTCAGTCTGGGTGACATTTCCGCTTTCTGCTCAATGTTGCAGGCAAAAAGATGTAAACTTGGTAAATTTAGAGTTTATATTAAAAAAAAAAAAAAAAGTACACTGAAATCAAGTCCAACAAGAACTATGAGATACTACTCCCTACCTCATTTATGATATAGTATCTTCTCCGTAAGGATTTCAAATGTCACTGGAGATACTGGCTTTGCTGGGAGGTGGGAGATGTTCATGCCTAGAGACTGCAAGCTTTGCTGCACTGGGTGGCTACAGATATCAGGTAGATAATCGAAAACTTTGAAGTGAATCCTGAATATGCCTGGAAAAATCAAAGCAAATTGCAAGTTATCAAGTCAGCAGGACTTTAACAGGCACCATATAGATGTTTTAACTCATTTTATTTTGCATTTGTGACGATCTGGGAATTTGCACACAGTGTTAGCACATTTCAACTGGGAGATGGTAGCTGCCACATAGCAAAGAGCCTGTAGGACTATGGACAGCAAAGAGATAAAGCCCTTCCCACGCCCAGTGCACCAGAAACCATTTCCAAGTTGCCATGGAGGGAGAGTAACCTCTTTTAGTTGTTAATTGTTGTTGATAACAGTATTTTTCACCGAAAGCTGTTCAATTCCACTATTGTTGGCTAGTGTTGAAATAGCCCAAGAGACGCACCAAATTCAGCTTAGTAAATTAGAGCTTTAACCCATGAGCATCCCAGCACTGCATGGTCTGAGTCTGGACATGCAGCTTGGTACCCGCAACTCTCAAAGCCACAAGCTCAGCAAATCTAAGGCAAGTTAATACACATGCTACCTGTTCTTGCTGCCTTCTCTGACGGGGCCAGGAAGATGCACCACAGTTTAAGAGAGCTGCCCATTCCTCACCTGGGTTCAAAGGAAACAGCCCAGAAGCAGAGCAGTGCCTGAGACAGCAGAAACCTGCAGGTTCCAGGACAGGACGGGCTTACTGAACATCGATGGTATCTTTGTGGTATCCTCTCCTGGGATGAAAGCATGCTTTGTTCTTTCCACCAAGCTGGTGTGGAAGAGCGTGTCCTACAAACAGCAGAAGCATTGAAGCCTGGTTTCCTAGGGATGCACTCGAGTGCATGTTGATGCAGTGCTCTAATGTCTAACAAGGTGTGAGCCCTGGTGAAGATTTCTCCACAATGAATCCACTCCTGGCAGCACTTCCCCATGTGAATCTGTGGTGGCCCATCCAGGCTGAGAACACTCCTGTGTCCCTCTCCCCTCAGGGAGGGCATTAGTAGTCTTTGTTCTCCGATAGCTGCCCATCTATTCCCACAACATACTGAAACCTTTTATCCTTGAAGACAGAGGACTTACGTCTGAACATCTTCCCATGTATACCTCCACTTGAACAGAAGTAAAGGGTAGTCTGTGGGAATAGCTCAAATCCATGCACGCACATTCAGACCCTCAACATCTAGGCCTGTATCAGTTCAGGGGAGATCACCTCAAAATTTAGTAGTGTGTTTTCAAATTGAATTCAACATGGTTTTTAATTCCCATCCATTGCTTGTTGTTACACCGTTCTTTGCTGGGTTAAAGGGTTCTTACACAACACAGCATCTTCTGCCTGTGAAAGTAGGTATCCATTCTCAGAGCAAGATGTATATACTTGAATCCTAGGTTTTCTGTCTCTTCTGTTACTTGAAAGATAACCCAGCTGTGTAGCACACTTAACCAGAGGGCAAACCTTAAGTTTCAGTCTAACCTGTTATAAAGCAGGAGGGGGGAAAAAAGAAAAAAAAGTATTTTCATTTTCATTTTGTTATTTTTAACAGAATAGGCATAGTATTTCTAGGAAATGGTTATGCTAATATTTCAAGGCTAAGTCCCATGAAAAGTGGAGAAGAAAGCATCTCTCAAACAGTATGATGGGTTTATTAACCACAATAAAATAAGTAGTTCTTCCATATTACTTTTCCTTTCACTTTTTATTAGCTTTTCAAGTACCTATCTGCCTTTTACTCATGCAGCACAGAGTAGAGAAGAAGCCATCTCTGCTGGCTGTTAGTCAAATAAGAAGTAATTACCAAAGCTGGTTTTGATTTTGCAGTGTTACAACTGGATCACAGTACTCTGGCCTATGTTTTACTACTAAAATGATTTCAAGCCTTGACTAGAATTATTCCTCTCTTATCTGCCCACAGCCAAGCACGTAAATCTATATTTAAGTACCTGCAATCTAGTCTAGTCTGATTTTCAGGACACAGAGCATGTACTGTTCCCTCTGCTGTTCAAGGAATTTGTACAGGCTCAATTTCTCTGAAAATTATACTTCCCATTTAGGCAATTAAACCCAGAGACAGGCTTACGCAATCACATTTGCCAGGACCAAGCTTCTGTGTCATTTTTTTGTTGTGAATGTCCCTTCTCCACCCCTCCAAAAGAAAAAGGGAAAGAGAAAGTCCTGTTTCTTTCAGGAAATCTTATGATTCATGTGTAGCGTTCTGGTCAGTGTATGCTATCTATCCCTAGAGACCATGTTTCAGTGTCCCATCTGGCAAAGCTGTTGACAGCAGGAGACAAGGAAGAGTTCTTGAACATTAAAAGTGCCTGCATGGATCTGAATGCCAGGCTGAAACCTGCTTTTCCTGTAGCCAGACCCAGGAGGAGTACTCACACCTTCACACAGTGCCACTCCACTGCCCCATGGAGCAGAGATCCTGAACTGACTATTTAATGGAAAGCCCAAATAATATGGGACCTGGAAAATACGTGGTCTTCTGGAGACTAACAAACCAAACCTGCTGGAAACAAGCAGAAAAATGCTTGTGTCCACCGTACCAGCTGATCATTAGAGGTGGTTACTCCATACCCCTGAACTCCCTCATCAACCCCAAACAGCCGCTCAGCAGCAGCAAAGTGACTTCTACCATTCCAGATTGCTTTTCATCCTCAGCAGCTCCTCACTTCTCTGCTGGACTCTGCGGGACCCATTACAAATCCTTCCAGTCCAATTCCTGTGGAGTCCTGCTTAGGAGAGCAGGGGGAAACGCAGACTGCATATATCCCAAATGCTAGGTCCCTGGACAGCCACTGGAGACACGTGGGGCTGTGTCCAAGTAGTCTGACTTAAGTGTTACAATTTGGTATTGATTATTCAGGTGGTGCCTATGCCATCGTCAGGGCAACATGGACAAAAGGGGTGAGATCTGGTGATGTTACAGATGGTGTTTTGATGATATATTCTTATTAAAATGAAAGGGCTAAGGTGTCTCGTGCCCTTGGATTCCTTGGGTTATTACCCAGATGAGTAACAGCCTCTTTGGCCAAATTTCTGGATGCCACAGTTCCATCCTGTGACACTGTGCATGATACATCTATTTGCACTCTCTAGAGGTTTGGACGGTATTTGTACATGGATAAAACAAAAGTCTTGGGGCCAGGGATGAGAAAAACTCTCAGTCCATTTGACAATCAAGGGATGATATCCTCTTCCTACCCAACTGAGTTCCTCAGACATGAGAGGTGCTGCTGTATGAGTGATCAGCACCAAAGAGGGAGGCTCTCAGAGTCTTCCTGTGACGTGCTTGTGCAGAAGGGGCTTTTTTTAATCATCCTATTGCTATGGGCTGATTACAAGTACACTATAAGAATGTCTGTGATTTTTAACGAATTTGGAAGTCGTAGCACAAAAAGGGTGTCTTGGGGAGGAAAATGTCATAACTGCTAGGAACAGAAGCTGGAAGGCGATTTTCCTTCTGAGTGGTGACATTTTCAAATGCAGCATCCCAGTTTCATTTCACTGCATTCCTGTTCTACTTAGGTATTTATTTATCAGAGAGCAGTAATACCGAGCACTTTGCAAAGTCAAGCAAGTAGGACTTAGAGAAGATTCTGGGGCTGCTGCTTCCAGCACAGAGACGTTATCTGAGTTCCTAGCAAGACCAGTTATGGGTTACAGAAGCAATCCAAGGACTGAAAGAAAACAAGTCTTCAGAAGTGAGCGCAGTCACAAACCAGCAGAACATTTTGCCACTGCAGCAGGAGCTAAGGCCTTCCATAACATTATCTCCACCTGTATGAAGCCACCAAAACCAGCAAATCCACCCTGCTAGTTTAGTCTGGGACTGAGACCTTGTGTACATCTCAGCTCTTACTCCGCCCAGTGCACGTAAGTGTGCAGAATCCTGGCACTACTGGAAAACTGCAAGGGGAGTAAGACCCAAGGGAGGGAGACCACGAGTGCAGTGCTGGTCCTGGCCACCAGCCCAGGATGCCTACAGCAAGTTGCCCTGAGACTACCAGCTCTTGCATACACTCACCTGACAGCCACGTGAACAGATGGCAAAGTGCTTCATTCCATCATTAGGGCATAGCCCAAAGCAATTGGTAACTGGCCCAGTGGATATAAACTATTAAATAACAAGGGAAGGGTCTGTTCCAGTATGGCACCTCCCAGGTGGTACGGCTTCATTGAAGTTAATAATAAAATAGCTGCTGGAGGATTACCCAAATGGCAGCGAAGCTTCTCCTTCTCACACAGGCTGAAGGGTCATACAATTTGAAGAATCATGAAAATACGGATTCTTTTCGTCCCCCTCCTGGTTATTGTTCCCAGCAGGAGGATGTTAAATGCATACCACCACTTGCTGAGTATAGAGCGACCTTGTACCACAGCAGCCAGCACCTGGACCCAACTGTTCTGCAAGAGAAGCCCTATCCCAGTTATCCTTGTTGCTGCCAAGGAACCTGTGGCTGGCTCCAGTGGTGAGCCAGTTTGGAAGGGGGAAAGAGTGGGTGAGCTCAGACACTGGAAGACGCCGGAGACCCTGGGACAGTCAAAGTGTGGCCAGCATTGAGTGACTACAGAGGTACTGACATCCACAGTGAGTCCTGCCCTGTGGATGTCAGCAGCAGATGCCATCACCCAGTATCTCAAAGCATCAGAGGTGTCTGATTGGAGCTGAAGGGATTGTGCTCCAGTGAGACCTTCAGTAAATTTGCAGGCAGACCATGCTTTTGTTTCCCCGCCTCCAGCCACCTCTACAGAAAGAAACACTTTTGTTTAAAAGATCTCATTTGCTGTTGCTATGTTCTACATCCCTGCAGACATGCAGTAGTTCCTCACGCACCACTGGCATTTCAGCTCTGACTCAGGGTCTCTTTTCAGCAGGGAGCTGAATGCCACGCTCTTGCTTCGAGGTTTTCTTGACACTTATGAGTCATTTGTCCTTCCCTGACCTGCATGAGGGAATGTGGCCGACCAAGCTGTGCTAGCAAAGCTGTCAGCCTCCAGAAAGTAAAAGCTGCACATGTTGAAGAGAAACATTCTTGCCTCTAGTTTGAAACTCTCTGCTAGAGTCAGCATCTTAGCCCACCTCCACTAAGTCAATCAAGGAATGGATCTAGTACTATTAACCCATCTCATCCCTTTCTGATCCCAAGTGGATGATTTATGGTCATCTCCCAGCATGGACAGATTTTTAACCCTTGGAAACAACAGTTTCTCCTTGGCTCTGTTTTCTCTCTTCCCAAGTCTTCTCTTACATTTTACAAGCTTTCACCGAGGGAGGAAGAATACCTCAGACCAGATCATGTCATGGCTAGTGTGAGCATTCAACTGGGACTGTCCAGCCTTGGCATAGGCAAACTTAAATTCAGGAGCCACCACTCGGACCAGCAAACCCCACCACCACCACCCCATGGCCCAACCCCACTGGGCTGCCAGTGGGGCTGCTGCCAGGGTAGGTCAGCCTTGACCCCAGCTATGCCCAGCTGAAGGCAGTATGCTTCAATGGCTGAGCGCAAGCCCTTTCCATGTCCCATCCCTGTGGCACTGGGACAGGAACTGTTATGCTCCACAGAGCCCCTTTTTCCCCCATCTAAGGCTATTTCTAAATTCTCCAATGTTTGCAGACATTACAGAGCACAGCGTCTCTCTCGTGCCAGCCTCTATCTGACCTGGTGACCAGTGCCACAGCCTTTTTGGTCCTGAATGACATGGTGACTGCGGAGAAGGAAGATAAAATCCTGGCAGCAGCACATCTCCCCTTCGTCAGGAGAACCCAGGGATTTTGCAAAGACTCAAATGAGTCCCAGGCACCTGGCAGCCAGCTGAGCAGATGAGTCATTTGGGGAGCTGGAACTAACAAGAGCTATGTGCATATTTAATGTATCCCAAGGTTCCTTCCTGCTTTCAAATTGTGCAGGGATGTTTGTTGAAGCTCTGGGGAATGTTGGAGCCTCATAGGCACACTTCAGCCCCCGAAGGGAGAAGAAGTTTGACTTAGATACTTAGCTAAGTGCTTTCTACTTCATAAACATCTCTGCTGTGCTCAGGCATTAAAACTGTCCAGACTGGGAGGCACTCAGATGGATGAGGACCAGGGGAATAGCTCAGTGTCTTGGAGAGAGACAGAAAGATCTTTCTGGCCATGAATGATCTCGATGTCTCCCCTTCCTATACTGCTTCCAGAGTTACTAAAGGTACAGTTGTCATAACACAATCATAAGCTTTGTTTCCTTGGTTAAACCAGATTAAAAAGAAAAGAGGGAAAAAAAACAACCAAACAAACAAACAAACAAAAAAAAACCCCACAAAACCTACTTTTGAAATTCTTTTCTAAATTGCTGCTTGAGATGAGCCTGTGGGTTGATCTTTTGCAAATAGTGCTTTCTGTTCCACAGGAATCTATAGGAGCTCTATGGTATGGAGGAGGTAAACAGGAAACACTCCCGAAGCAAGAGGGCTGAAATCATCGGGCATGGGTTTAAAAAATAAACCAAGCACACTCACCTTTTGTAATACGTAATGAATAATTACCTGGTGGAACTTATGGCTGCAGGACAACGTGGAGGACAAAGACATAAGCAGGCTTCTGTGCACAGGCATTATTTACACCAAGTCTGGCTAAATTGAGGATGGTTAACGGTTTCTGGGTATCTGTTCACTGGCCACACCACCCTCTTGGATTTTTTTTTTCTGTTGTTTAATTTGAATGTCCCAAGCCACAAATTGTGGCTGTTGGTCAGTGTCTCACCGTCTTCCACTGTTGAGAAGAGGTTGACTCTGTCATCTTTGTACCTCGAAGTAGCTGTAGGCTGCTGCCAGTTCATCCCTTAGACCCCACTGTTGAGACAGCTTCTCCCTAAGTCCCGACCTTACCAGCTCCCAGAGGGTCCTGTGCATTGAGTCCAACCAGGCCTCACTCCTCAGGAAGGCAGAAGGTTCCCAACAGAGCTGTTGTCACCTCCTGCCTCTGCACCACACAGCAGTTTGTGCCTGTGGTTCTGATTTATGTGGAGGGGCTGGAACATGGCTCCCAGGACCCAGGAACCACGCACCTTTGCAAAAGGTAGTGAGTAAAGTTCACTACTGTGTATCACTGGAAAAATACCTTCAGGTGGGAAGCTGATGAAAAGTCGGCACAGGGATGGTGCAGGGCAGCAATACTAGCCTATGTCAAGCCGCTTTCTGAGATGCAAGCTGAGGTCTCAGCATGGCATTGAGACCCATCAGTGCTGCAGTTCTCAGGGGAAATCCACTCTTCAGGTTATCCTGGGTGCTTTTTCATGGTGCCTGTCTTACAACAGCTGAATCAGGGAAGAATGAAGTACACCAGGTTTATTAATGTTTTTTTAATTAGTAACAGAACAAATATGTTTGGACTTTTACTGATTATTTTACACTGAAAATATTGGAATGATGTATCAAGTGGTTTTGTGTCCATTTTGCTCTGTTTTATTTCCATGTAAAAATATATATCTGGTACACAAGATTAGAAAAAAATAGATTTTTCACAACAAAATAAGTGCTTTGAGCACTAAAAATTCACTTGTGCACTTTAATATTGGCCTAAATATTTACATTTTTTAGCCGCATCCCCTCCCTACCCCAACAATGGACAAACCCCAGATTATAAATATCATCTGTGTCTGGTATACAAAACTTGCCCAGAAAAAGGGGAGAAAACACAAACATAACAATGCTGTGGCTCAGACAATTTGATTTTAATTCCCCCAAAACAGTAAAAAAGACTTCAACTCTTGTCAAAAGAAAAAAGAAAAGACACAGGGAACACAACCCTAGTTGTCAGGCATTGCAAGCAGGAGAGGGAAAAGTGTTGAGATGTGATACCTTTCAGGGAAATAATGGCACAGACCAGGAAGCAATAATATGCTTTCAAAAGGTCAAAAAGGCTTAAGAAGGACTAATCCTGTCTTTTTGGAAGAACAGGATAGTCTTAAAGTCCTTCTCCACCTGATTTACTGTGCTGTAGGGTTGGATAATGGAAACACAACAATTTCTACAGCCAGCATCTACTGACCTCGAGCCAAGACAACATGTAAGGAAATACTGACGTGTTCAAATGTTGCTTTCTGGCAACAGTTTCTTTCCACCACTTTCCGAGTCTTTCTCAGGTAGACTGTGCTGATCGCACTGAAAAGTGGCCTAGTTCTCCTCCTCTGTCATGGGGCCACCTTGCCATCAGTCCAAGCAGTGTTGGATGCATCTTGGAACATCGTGAAGTCCCCTTTGCCAAGCATGAAAAATCCCTTGCAGGGAAAAACGGTCCCTTTGGAAAAGCATGGATTAGGGCAGAAGGAGAGACATTCAGAGCTCATGGTTAAAAACATCAGCAACTAGCCACAGGAAGGCAGCTGGGATCAAATGTCACCAACTTTGCAGAGCTGATCTGGGATGCTATCACAAACCCACTGCACATGTGGGAAAGGTAGCAGCCATGACTCGAAAGCCAAAGTCACACCTGGTCTCAGGGCAGGAATGACAAATAAAACATTTGGAGATCAGTGTAGCTGAGGCCAAAAAAAGAAGAAGGTTAGCTGAAGGGATGTTATCAGGCATGGGATTCTGTCCTATAAACCAGAGTGTGCAAAAGTCAACCAGACTTGCCTCATTGTCCCGTAAGTCAGTGGCTTTCTAAGAAAGGAGCCATACGACAGAGACGGATCTATTAAAAAAAATTCTGTCCAGAGATGCTTGGCGAGCTTAGGGTTCAGCCCTGGCCTGAAGAGGCTCTTTGGCAGTGTTCATAGTCCATTGAGGTGAAATGCCCAGAGCAAGTCCTTGGGAAGAGGTTTCCCACCACAGGGTGTCTTGTCCCATCGGACTCTGAATGAGCCGGCTGAGTTCGCCTGCCAAAATGCTTCAGTGACAAATTCGTTCTGTCATTTCTTTCTGCATTGAAGGGGGAGAGAAAAGAAAGAACCAGTAAGTGCAAAAGACAGGTTTTAGTAGACTGACATGTCAGGCAGTTTGGTAAGTGTCCAAAAACAACGCAAGGAAGCAACCGTGGGAGTCGTGGGGAGCATTTCGTTATTTCCCATGCCAGCCCTCCTGGGAACCGCTCTGCCTCAGCAGCTCCTTCCTGGCATCCTCCTCAGTGTCTGTTGCACAAGGTTATTTTGGCCATGCCCTACCTTTGAGAGCAGTCCAAGGAAAGAGCGTTGGCTGAGATGTTGAAAGGTGCAGGTCCTGCTCCTGACTCAGCCGCGGAACAGCCAGGCGAGGCGGTGCCGCTCTCAGAGCTGCTGTTTGCAGCTGCCTAGGGAGATGGGACACGGAGCTGCGCCCAGCTCTCGCTCTGGGAGGTGACAACAGCTCACCCAAAGGACTTGGGGTTTTGGCAACGGATCCCATGGTCACGTTGGAGCACAAACGAGTGCTAATAACAGAGGGCCACAGGAAGCCTCCTGTGAGAGTGAGCTGTGTTTAGGTTAGCAGAGTGTTTTCTTTAGCCAGGATGGCATCATGCCAGCTGCATTAGGAAGGTAGGTGTCCAGCCTTCAGCTGGTGGAAGATAATACTTGTCTTAAGGATCTCAACTAATAGTTTGCAAATCATGTACCTTGCTGCAGCAAGGAAAGTTTGTGATTCTCTTTGGCTCATCAGGTTCGTGGCTTTTGAATCTGCATGTGCACACAGACCCCCTCCCACGCTCCAGAGATGGTTTTGCACATTAAAATGTGCTCCCAAAATAGTTCTGAAGTAGGACTGGTCTGCAGAGAGGGAAGGAAGGAAGGAAGGATGCAACTCTGAAAAAAGGAGAACTAGGAAAGTAGGATGACTTTGAGTAATCCTATAAAAGGATCCTGTATAACCAAGGGGGAGAGAAGCTGCAGTCTCAGCAGTTCAGTGCTGAGAGCTTTGGTTCTAAAATCCACTGGGGGAGACTGGCAAAGAGAGGACTTCTCTGTTGGAGTAACATGCAAAAACTCTTGATCCCAGAGCCCTGCTATCAGATGAAAAGATGATGCTGTGCCACAAAATCACGTTGCAAATGGGAAGTCTTTGCAAACGTCTCAGAAGGAGAAAGAGGGGGGTGAGAAGACTGTGAACATCCTCTTGCAGCAGCATCCAGCCCACCCCACTAGCACAGCAGCACGCACAAAGGCAGCCTTGGAACAGGATAGGCTGCCAAGCTGCCTGTGAGCTCCTCAAGCTGGCCCCAAATGTCCAAGGCATTCATCACACTCTGGAAATCCCCACAGCTCTGCCTTAATACGTAACAAGCTGGACGTCTGCCAGTGCTGCTGCCCAACACCATGACCTGTCCTTGTCAAGGAAGCAAGTGCACGGCTTCTCTCTGCCCCCGTATTTCTTGTTTTCTTAAGAGAGTGACTCACTGCCTTTCGCTGGTTCTGCCTGGACAAAGGATCTGTCTCATTCTTGACTGCCAAGACTTGCTGCTAGGAAATCATGTCCCAAAGAAGCTTGGCAAAAGGGAAAGAGAGGCAGAAAAGGGATATTCAGCCAGAGGCAGGCTTAGAAACCAAGAACTCCTTCATCTCACAATCCTTGTATTTTTTCTAAGGTATGTGGGCCTAACAAGACATTTTATAGCTGGGGAGGTGCTGTTTTTTTCTTTCTTCTTACTCCTAAATCTGAAAACTGGGGCTCCTCAGTAGAAAGTCCACATCTGGGAAGCACCAGCCGTAATACAGCACTCAGACCTGCGGTCCTGATCCAGATGTGCTCCCTCCACATGCTTGGTGGCCTTCCATAGTCACATGCAGGGAACAGGCACCTCTGCAGGCAGCAGTCTCCTCTGTTATGGGATTCATGTGGACTAACTGGCCATCTAAATGCAAGGTTAGGTCTGAGTTCATGAGGCAATCAAGAGGGACTGAACCTCTCAAGGACAGTTCATCTCATCCCTACTGAGAGATTATCGCCTTTCCACAAACCTCGTGAACTTATAAAAACGATACCCTGCAGTCTTAGCCTAACATGAAGGCAGATGCAGTGCACTGCCTATCCTTGCTTAAGTGTCGAACCAGCTGATGAATCCTTCAGAACATAAAAACACCTAGGAGCAGGACAACAGCTGTGATGCAGCCCAGTGAGAAGGGAAATGAGCAAAGCAAGTCACTGGTGCTCTGCCCTGGGCTGGGGAGAGTAATTAGTCACAGGAAAGTGGACTAAGGTCAAGTGTAAAGTGCTGTGGAGGTTGGACGTTAATATTTGTGCATCTTCACAATTGCTGCTGAAACAAAGCCAAAACAGCATGGATGCTGGGCTCCCCACACACTCCACAGCACAGTGAACCAGAGCCACACTGGGCTCCCAGGGGCTTGTTGGAAAGCCCCTGGGATGTGTATGGAGAAACTTCCCATTACTGCTTTCCCTGCCTGCAGCAGAAAGGAATGCTTTTGGAAGCTACTGGATCAATCCTAACCCATGCAGACTTTGTGACTGATATCAGTGTGAAGCAGCAGCCTCCCTGGCGTAACAGCATGGTCAGAAAGACCACTTTGTTTTAGAAAGTTGCTCATAAGATACGGAAACTTGTGCCTCCACCCTCAACTCAGCATTGCATGCCAGACACAGCTATCCTCTGGTTGCAGGACACTCATACACAACCACAGCAAGTCATTGCCTGAGGGAAGGAGGTCTCCCATCTGGTTGGGTCTGATTGAGGCTTGGATGCCAGGCAGTGGGCACACCATGAAATGATACACAGATAGACCAGAGGTAAATGTGTCTCATTTCCCTGTAGTTTAACCTTGGTTGCATCACATGGGAAAATCTGTTCATCTTAGATTCATCCAGACCCATAAATCATCTGTTGTTGCATGTGAGTCACTGTCATTGAAAGCCTATTTAACAATGTCATCCTCTGCTTTGGCTATTAGGTGCCAATTATTTACATTAGCAAGCATCAGTCAAAGGAGATACCATTATGGGCTGTATTTCAATGCTAAAGAAGTTTGTTATGAGGAGCAGTGGTGAGGAAGAGTAACAGAGGACAGGGTGACACTGAGCTGCCATTTTCTGGAGCTAAGGGCCATTGTGATAATATAGATCACAGTCAAACTCCATGAAATAATTAATGTTGATGCTGTTGTCATTCAAGTTTCCCCTGATTAGATCATCATCTCTCCATCCCCCGCCAAATCATGACCAGAGCAGACAGGCAGCAAACTGACTGAGACAAATGAAAGCAGAGAAGGAGTAAAGCGCTCAGCACTTAGGGGCAGGGGCATGCCCCCCCGCCCCCAGATACTCGGAAACAGGCAGCTCATGCTGGGACTTTTCTCAGCTCTTTCTCTCTGGAATTAGATATTGTTCTTCCCTGGCACTCTGCTGCTGGATACAGCCTTTTCTGCAACCCAGCCCCTATCACAGTGTGCTAACTGCTGGGTTCCCTATTAATTCTTCTCCCTGTTGCAGCATGTCCTCCCTAGGTCAGATCATATTCAACCCTTGCCTGTGACACACTTGCTTCTCTTACAAAACTATGTGCATTTTCTAGTTTATGTGCCTGGGCTGTCTGGCCTCTGCTTCCTACCAGTCCTGCTGTTTTCAAGAACTCTCTGCCTGGCTAATAGCTTCCCAAGGGAGGCTGCAGAGAAACTTGGAGATAGAGTGAGGCCTCTCCCGCTTGGCCTCTATAGCTGTTGTCTGGAGCCACATGTCCTATTGGGGCTTGCCTTTCTGCAGAGTAATTCACACTGTAATGCCTCATTGTAATTCACACTGGGATCTCAAACAAGGGCCTTAGTCCCTAACAGGAAAACTCGAGACTCTGGAGAGGAGACTTGGGCTCAAATCTGACCCCTGAAAGTCATGTGGACACAACTGGCTGGAGACACTCTGATGTGCAGATTGCATTAGAGCTACCAAGACAGTATAGAGGGACACTATGTTAGGGTGGGCCTGAGGATACTGAAGAGCAATTCATAGACAAGGCTGCGGAGGCATTTTAAGGAGAGTTTTCAAAGGGTAAAGGGTTTCCTTAGTGTTGCTGGGAGGTTCTCTCTCAGAGCACTAAGGCTGATGGTTACAGGATAGAAAACAGTAGGATGGCTGAAAGAGTCCGGAGAGGGTGACTGCACTGCTCAGAGTCCACCCCCGCCTGAATGTTCCAGTGCTGTGTTCAGGCCACGCCACTCACCCCCTCCACCTCCCCAACCCTGGGGCATCCTTACCAAAGGCTCCAGCTCCCGATGGTCAATGAGGCTGAACTCCCTGATGAAGTAGTAAAAGTGCTTGTAGCAGGTGTTGACGTGAGCCTCAGCACCCATGTTGATGATGCTGTCAAAGTGGTGGATGTAGACATGGACAAAGACACGGAAGAGGCGGGTGAGGATCTTAGTGCAAACTTGCTGGAACTGCTTGGGGAAGGGAACACCTGCAAAGCAGAAGCAAGTTGGAAGCCATTTGACCGTTTTTTTTTAAAAAAAAAAAAAAACAACAGCTAGCTTTTAAATGTCACTGTCATGATTAACAGGCACTCATGAATGATGAGGAAGGACTCCCTTGGCTAATGTCAAGAGTAACAGCTACTCCAGAGCAGTGTGCCATCTAGCTCTCCCCACATACTTCCTCACTGCCCAACTAGCAGTTTCACACAGGCATGATTTAAGAATTTGGGGAGCTGCCTTAGAATAGAAAATTTCTCATCCAGTGGAGGAGGCCCCATGTCTCCACATCTGTCTCTACCCAGAGCAATCTGGCAGAGGATTCTTCTGCCCTCTCGCCCTGCCTTTTGCCTACAAGCCTGTGCAGGCATAGCATAAGTCAAATTGTATTTATCCAGGTCCATGAGCAAAACTAAACCTCATTCCAGCAGAAAAGATACCTTCCATGGAACTCTGAACCAAAAGCATGGTTCATACTGCTTTTCTTCCTTCACACAGCCTCCAACATCACTTCTGATGCATCAACAGAAACAGGTGGGGTTTCTACTTTTTTTCCTGATCCTTGTTTCAAACATCTCATTAAAACAGGAAGAAGACTCCCATCTTAGTGATGTTTAGGTTGTAATTTCATTCCACCTGTACGATGCTCCCTCCTGAGATGTCCTCCCAGGTTGTTCAACAGTGGGACCCACCACGCATTGCTATATAACTTTTGGTCTTGTCCCACACAGGGACACAATTTCATACTCTACATTTGCATCCTTGTCTGAATGTACTGATATCACAGTGAAAATCTCAGAGGTGTGATACAGTCAGTGTCAGCGAGCTTGGGGCAAATCACTAAAGGAAACATGGCTTTGAAACCCCAAGCGTATTTTTTGAGAGGAGGAAAATAAAACAACTGGAATTTGTTTTCCTGAAGCTTATTCCTTTCCCCTGAGCAATTCAGTGCAAATTTGCAAAGAAGAAGATAAAAACCTTCCTTCCCACGGTTCTACCAGCCTCCTCCCTTAGCTTCTTATTAATGCAGCACATAACCTCTTAAAAATCTTTCCAAGTAACCTCTGCTAAACCCTGGCCAACTCACACATTTTTGTGCTGTGGAAAGCATCAGCAAATCTCTTCGCTAAAAAAATTAAAAATGGTAATTTTATCTTTGAATCTTTCTCATCAGCCTCTCTAGGCAATTAAGCTATTTTCCCCCAAGTCTCCTAGCAGTTTTGTTTCCCAGCAGCAGTGCCATGCCCCTTTCCTCCGTGGGTGGCAAATACAGAGGATCTGTCCATCCAACATGATGCGTGGAGCCTGTGCTTTCAGTGGCCAGGATTCGGCGGGTGCTGGGTTCAGTATCGCAGCACTCGCAACAGAAAATGCTCTTTGGTCTAAACCAGAGTCACCCTCAGCCCAGCCTCGTCTCACTTTGCTTTGCTCCTGGCGCCGATGCGGCGGGCAGGGCAGAAGCACGTGTGCTCGTGCCACAGGTGGATGTCCCAGCCATCACTTGGAGGAGGACACATATCTCGGCTCAGCACCACACAAACACAGAGAGGTGGTTTTGAGACTGATTCACAGCTGCTGCTCTGCATAACCACGAGCCCGCTGCAGCCCCGGGGCTGCTCCTGCAGCGGGGACCTCGGCGTGACCCGTTTCACCGCCAGCTCTAACAGAGACCGTTAGGATTTGCTGGGAAAAGTATTCGTATCTAGTAAAGTACAACCAGGCTTTCCCCATGCCAGAAGCTTAGAGATGGTACTGGAGATCTGCTCCTGCCCTGCACCCTTGACTGTGGAGCTCTCCTTGCCTGCCCCTCGGATAAGGGCAGGGATCAGAGAGAGATCTCCAGGTTTCCCTGCAGTCAGGAGGGACTTTATCAGCAGCTTCATTTGAGCTTTTTGCACTGAGTGAGAATTTGCTGAACAAATAAAAGACATAATCACCCAGCTGAGGACTCAGGCGTGCCATTAGGACAGCCCCTGCAGACCAGCTTTGATGAACCAGTCAAGAAACATTTTTTTTTAATAAAGAAAAATTCATTGTAATAAGTAATTTCTGATGAACGTGCATTGGCAGGCCCTGGCTCGGGAATACACACTGTTCTGAACAGCCTGTCTCCCTGGGCCCAGAGGCGAGCGGTCACTGCCGGGAACTCAGCAAGGTGCCAGCAGGCAGACAGCAATGCGTTTGTTGCCTCCAGTTTGTCACCCATTGCACTTGCCTAGTGCCTCCTCCGGTCAAAGCAAGCAGCGAGGAAGAAAGCAGGCCTGACCAGCCACCGGGCATTTATCGCCAAACTGAGAAGAGTGGTAGTGAAGGAAAGTAGCAAACGTCAAGCCAGTCCTGAGCTGAGAAAGAAATAAGAATAGACAGCGAACAGCAGATCAAAAGGATCTCAGGCTCCCAGGGCTGATAGCATCTACAGTCCAGATACTGCAGTTAGATGAGCCACCTCCAGAGCTGGCAGATGGTGACAAGTGGCTTTCCACCACTTCTGTCCTGAGGTTAGCCAGGAACTGTCTTGTCCTATAAATCAGTTACCAGCAAGTGTTCGTGGACATGCTGGGAGCTGAGAGACTTAGAGGGGCGACACCTCCAGCTATATCCCGGCTTCTCCAAAAGCAGTCTTGCATCAGGGAACAGAGGTTTAGCATAAATCATAGAATAGTTTGGGTTGGAAGAAACCTTTAAAGGTCATCTAGTCCAAATCTTGTGGCCATTGGTAATTATGGTAGCTGCTGAGCTATCCTATACCTAATGATGCCTGGAAAGATACCATCAAGGTGCCAGGACCTACGAGTACCCTTCTGGGCTACCCCACCACATGAACCCAGCAGCAGCACCAGCTCCCAGGAGGTGAGACTGGGCTGCTCTTCTTTGTGTCCATCACAAGGTGTCAGTGTGTGGCCATCCCCTCCAGACATGGTGGTGGCTGGCTGTCACTGATGGACGACTTCTACAGGTCACCCCTCACCCTCCCGTGTCGTGACACCACGACCCACTGCGGTCCTTGGGGTGCAGGGCTCACTGGGGTCTGCCCCTGGCTCTTTCTCCCCACATCACCCATCTCACTCGCACACACGCCCAGGGAGGCACGGGCAGCCCCAGCGGCACAGGGCATGACCCTGGGCCATCGGGTCCTGCTTCCCTGTTGGAGCCACGTCTGTGCCTCCTGTGCCAGGACCCTCAATACAGGCAACGGATACTTGACTGGACCTTGCGTCTGGCACGGGGGCCTGCACCACTGGATCAAAGCACTTCCCCACGGGGAGGAAGCAAGGCGGATATCTGATAAGCAGGTTGCATCCGCCAGCAGCAGTCGCGCTTCGCTGCTGATCTCCACTCACTTGGAAAGCAACCCACAGCAGCCCCGACAGGCACTGGCCACGCTGGCGAGGAGCTGGAGAAAGTCTCCATCCACTCACCCAGAGCTGAAAGGAAAGGGCTCTCCAGTGACGGCTGCGTCTGACCAACCCGGGGGGAGAAGCAGAAAGATCTGGCAGAAATACGGCTTACCCTGGGTCACGGCTGCCGGCGCAGCGGATGCCCAGCAGACAACGCTTGTGACATCCCCTCCAGCACGCGAGGGGACACAGCGAAAGCAGGCTGTGCCTCCTCCCTGCAGGTAGGCACGCACTGCAGCCAGCACACCCCAGCCAGGGGCAAGCCCCGGGGCAGGGAGCTGGGCGCTGGCCACGCACCCATCCTGCCCCTGCAGATGTTTATAGCTTTCAACCGAAGCGGGCAGGTCCCTGTACATTCGTGTCAGAGACATCCTGGCTGCTAGGAGGAGTCACCGTGACTGCAAGTGGGGAGCAGTGGGGCCCGTTCCCCAAGCATGGAGGGTGACAGGCTGCGCCCCTGTGGCTCCCACCTCCCTGCCAGCCTGGCCCAGGCAGATCAGCGTTACAGCAGAGGGACCCCATTAGCGGCCAACGTGCCGATAAGTGGCACTTGGGAGTGGGGCAGTGGTGGCCCTCGCTTGGGGGACTTCCTCCATCTCAGAGGTGGTGCATGGTGGCACAAACCAGCAGGAGTAGCAGCTTGGTGGGACTGGCTGTGCGCGACTGAGATGACCTGTTAGCAGAAGTATGGCAGGCCAGGGCAAAGTCAGGGTGGAGCCCCAAGTTTAGACAACCCACCCTGTTAGGGTCACGCCGCCCTACACACATACAGGGACCCAGCAACGCCTCCGAGTGCATCCCCAAGGGACAGCAGAACACCACAAAACCCACCTGGATTGATTTAAAGGCATCGAAATTACCTTTACATTTAATTCACTGGTGCTCACCATCCAGCAACCTTGGAAAGCAGCAGCAAACCCACAATCTGGCAAGTGGTAACCCTCCTCTGACTCTTCTTGCATGATGAGCGTTGAGGAGGGGACCACAGGGCACAATGTGAGCTCGGTCAGATGCCGGGAAAAAGATTTGTACACAATGTCAGCTCTTCTCCTCCACCCGTGATCACAGGCATGTGCTACCCAGATGCTGCACACAGTCCAGACAGCCGGCGGCTGGGAGCATCCCCTGTCCCAGCACGGAAACGCAGCTGAATCCCAGGAGTGGAGCAGAGCAGCCATCCATGGCGATGGAAAAGGGAGAACCTTACCCGTGCTCCAAGCCAGGGCAAAAGCTCTAAGTACAGCAGGTACAATTTCACTCACTGCATCGCAGCCAGGGCGCTGGCGAGCGGCATGACTCACAGCCCTGGAATGAATTAGCACCTTCAGTTTATCTTGTGTGTTTTGCATGAAAACCCCAAGATGTGATTTAATATGCCGAGAAATCTGTTTTCCCCACTCTGTGCTGATTGCTTCGAAACATAAGGAAACCATGTGGGACTGTGTGTAAAAGGAAATGAAAATGAGAGGTAACAAAGTGCCTGCGCTTACAGTAAGGGACTGCGAATGGCTCTTGGATCTCCTCCTGTCCCTAACCCTCGTGCTCAAGTCAATTTAATTTTTTCACGATGAATCAGTACTGGAAAGCTATTTTGCTTCTTGGCAATTGTATTTTTTTCCTCTACAAAAACAGTAATTCAATGAAGTACGAGATCCATTACTGTTGTTGTTATTATTTCTCAATTCCATTTTGGCCACTGTGGTGTTCGGTGATTCATTTTTTCCTAAAAATAAGTATTTAAAGCCCCATTTAAAACTAATGGCATGATGGCAGCTGCAAGCTGGTGTGGTGTTAATTTTGGAAGAAAATAGGCAGAAAAAAAAAGACAAAACATGTAAAAAATAGGCAGCGGAGAGAACGGCAATAATTAGCTGAATTATGAACATTTTTCTCCTGTTGTTATGGGGAGAAAGTATTGGCTAATTCTGCACCAAGTTCTCTCTGTTTGTTATAATTGCTTTGGGACCATGCTAGAATGGCAGAGCTTGAGTTTTGAAAAGCTTTCTAAGAACTGCTCCAAAACCTCCTATGACTGATGCGCTTTAGAGCCACCGGCACATTTGGCAGAGAGCACGGGGTGTTTCCGGCGCTGGGTCTGGTCCAAACCCCGTGTCTGCACTGATTTAATAACGGAGAGGTTTCAGCAGCCGCGACGGTGCTGATGTAGGATGCCTGGCCTTGTGCAACCAGCAGCCTGATGGGGGGCTGACTGGTGCAGACACGGCTGGCTGCCACGGGACCTGCAAAGCCCGTCCACCCAACCCTGCTCCCCAGTGTGCTACTGCCCGCCAACAGCTCCCTAAAACCGGGCACCACAGGGCAGAACGAGTACCAGGAGGAGCCAATATTTTCCAGGTGGCAATTTGTTCATGTGGCCACTCACTGAAGAAATCTACCGATACAGTTTTACCAGCTGGTAAAAATACACCTGTAGAATCATTTATTCTCCTCCCTCCATGGGAACAATGCTTAGTCTTCATTTAAATGTATTTTTCAGGACAGCTGCAATGGCTGGAAGAGTGGAAACAGAGCACTAGCACATGCAAACTGATATGGGTTGTCTGGGAAAGCCACTGCTGCTGTAAATTTATAGGAATCAGGTTGGCATAGCTCACCCCATGCAGGGATTTGTCTCATCTTGACCAGCAGACAAACAGGTTTCCTCTCCAGAGGAAGGATTATACAGCAAAGCCTTTAAGTGGGACCGAGCCCTGCAGGTGGATTTCCCTGGGGATGGGGAAGATGCGGTATCTCCCCCCCAACCCTCGCTGCGGTTCACAGAGGGCTTGGCAGCCCCATTAAACCTCCACAGGGATTTTCTACTGGTGCAAGGGTGCCATCCGAGGGCTGCGGATCCCGCTGGTTAACTCGGCCAGGGCACAAGCTGCCTGCGGGCTCCCTGGCTGCTGTCTGGGATGTCAGCTGCCCCTCTGGCCTCGCTGCAGAGCCGGCACAAGCTCTGCATCACACAGCTTGGCTAAACCAAAGGTGTTTGTCACCCGGGTCGCTCTGCTCCTCTCCCACCTCTGACACGTGCCGAAGGACCAGATGCTTTAGTGGTGCAAATCAGCCCAGCTTTGCTCCGATCACTGGGGTTGTGCCTGTTTACACAGCCAGGGTTTCCCCCATGATGCCAAAGGACCCTGCGAGCCAACGAGCCAGTGAACCATCTCTGCTCATTTCCAGATGAGCCTCTCACCCCAGGGTGAAGGATTTCCCCCCTCTGCCCCATGAGATACCTCTCAACTGTCAGGAAAGCCGTGAGTGAGCCCTGCTGAATCATGTGCTGCTTCAGGCTTTGTAGCTTTTGGATGGAGAAGGATGCTGAGGTTAGCCTCAGGCAACAGTAGCAAGTTTGGGGAACACTTACTGTTTCTAAAAAAATTAAAAAAAAAAAAGTCTATTTTGGCTGCTGTCAGGTGGCCTTAGCCAGGGAGATTTTATGCTGGGACAGTTTTGCTGCACATGGCAAAGAGTGGCCCGGAGAGAAAGCTGAGATGCACACAGCTCATGAAGCAGCCACCGAGATAGCGGTCAGCTGTGCCAGTGGACCTCTCCGGTACAAGCAGGAGTGGAACAAGCCTTCATGCTAAACTCCATCTCTGCTGCTAATATTGAAGAGCCTCAGTGTGACTCCAAAGCATGAGATTTATCATTTCCCCTCATCAAACTCCTTTACCCTCCTTAAAACAGCTCACATCCCCCCTCATCCTCTCACTGCCTTAGTCCCTTCGCCCTGTGTCTTTGCCCAAGGGGCTGGCTCTTTAGGAGGGAGGCTGAGCACCTCCGTGTCCTTCCCTGCTGCACGTCCCGCAGCCTCCCCCATCATCCGGCGCGGGGACAAGGAGCAGCCCCCTCAGGAACGGGTGGATGTGACATTTCGCTTTGGCCAAATACCTCCATCTCCTGAAATGCCAGAGCTGCTGAGCAATTACCCAGTGCACAAGGCAGGCCAGTGAAAGACAGTTAACTGGGGACACACTGATGACAAAATACCACCGGCTCCCTCCTCCCCCTGCCTCCCCCAACAGACTTCCCTGCGTTTTAAAGTGTGATCTCAGGCTAAGTTCCCTTTCGCATGTGTGAGGCCAGAACCATCAAGACACGCCAACAAGGTAACTGAAGTCACTCGGGGACACAAGGGTCCCTGCAACAAGGGGACTTGGAAGAGGGACCCCAGGAATGGCTTTGGAAGAGAAAAAAAATGGGTTTGCTCTCTGACCGCCTGTGGCCAGGCCAGATCTCACCCAGAAGTGCCCCATGCCAAAAGGAAAGGAGAAGTGGAAACCAGAGGCACCAGTTGTCCCTCCCTACGTTGGAATTTGTTACACCTCAGAGGGAGAAGTGCCAACAACGGGGTGAAAATCAGCAGGGCCATGACTGTACTTGGCTTTTGCACCTCAGAGGGAGACATGGGAGAGCAGAGGGTGCTGCGATGCCACCATCCCTCCGTGCCTTTCCACAGTGTTAAGACTCCCTGTAGCCCTGACTCCTCAGAGCAGCTTTCAAGCAGCATCACATCCCAAATCCCACCCGAAAGGCACGAAATTGGACCAGGACACTCTCCTTTCTGACCAGAGGGAAAATGGAGTAAATCCACGCCTGCGCCCCTGCTTTGAATGGCACAAAGAGCTTGTGAACAAGCCACCTTGGGAAGAGGAAGGCCCAGCCTGTACCCTGTGGCTGCCATTTTGCCCCTTGGCAGCAGTGAGCCTGTGTCTAGCCGCTGCCAGGATCAATGGGGACTTTGTTGTCCCCAGCACGGCTGGGGCTGCCGGCGCACAGCATCCTGCACTGACCCTGTCAGCCAGGCACATGTCCAGCCTCCCCTGTCTGCTGCGATGTGAAGCCCACTGAGCCCACGAGGGAGGGATGCCTCCACGGCACAGCAAACGCCCCTGGTGAATCCCAGGGGCTGGCCCCCCCGTGCACCCCAAAGGCAGCCTATCTGCCTGTCCGACATGAGGAGCCCACACTGCCGGTGAGAGGAAGGCGGCAGCGATTGCCTGCAGGTGATGGAGGGGGAGAGAAAAACAAAAAAAAAAACTCAGAAGGAGAGTTGTACCACCCCAACCCCAGGCAAAAACAATGCAGCTGGGTCAGACCAGGGGTCTGGGTGGTCACCCCATCCCAGGAGCCAAAATGAATAGTTTGGCACAACCAGCCTGCAGATGCTGCTTCCCCTCTTGCTTGCAGAGAGCCACAACCCTTCTGAGGCTGAGGGCCAGAGACTTTCCCAAAAAAGACAACTAGGTACTAGAGCACAGGCAATGGGGCTGCAACAGTTAGTGGCTGTCAGTAATCCCACATAGACCATTTTCTTCAATGTTTCCCAGCGTATTAAAATCCTGAGCCTAAACTGCACTGATTTCATACAGCTCTGTCAGCTGTGCTGCTTGGGAAAGCAGAAAAGTTCAAGCAGACTTGCAAAACCATGCCTTCCCCCCACCCCCCTGCCCACCCTCCCCTTGAGGATTTTACCCTGTAAAATCTTCTTTTACAGTCAAGTAGCTTTGTGATTCATCTGAAAAGCAACTGCTCCAAGGCACGACCAGAGGCTCCAGCAGCCCCACCAGCCAACACATCAGCTCCAACCCTTGGGCTCATCTCTCCAAGTGACAAGGAAGCAGCTAAGTAGCAGGGCAACTGTCAGCCCTGGCAGCTGCCAAGCACTGCAGGTCAGCAGCAGAGGGGTTAATTTGCAAGCTGTGTTGCCCTTGGCAGCTGCTGCAAGCCTTTGGGTCTGAACATTTTGAAGGGGTGCATTCATACACCCTCGGGGTTGGCAGCTGGAAAGGCCAGATCTCTGCTCAGGGGTTGCCTTAACTAAATAACAAGATGTGATATATAATCAGAGCTGAGATGAATTATCAGAGATGGAAAGGGGCTGAGAAGTGAAGCAGCAAGGTGGGGCGAGGGTTAGACCTTGGCACCATGAACCTACCTGGGAAACCAGAAAGAAACTGAGTTGGCTAGTCAAGAGAAGAACGTGCTGCAGGGGTGTGATGACCACTTCTAACCAGCCCTGCAGCTCAGCTCTTTGAGGAAGGGCAAAGAAGCTGATGACCTACCAGCCCCCATTTTTCACAAGCGCAGAATACTTGGAAAAAGTTCAAGCACAGAAAAGGACAACATTGTTTTCCACATCCCTTAGGAGCAGGATGAGGAATCCCAAGCTCAGTTTGCAGCAAAGGAGTGTGGGACAGACACTGAGGAACACCTGAAACAGGAAAGACCACAACCCTTGGGACCACAAAGTTCAGCAATACCAACCCTGAGGTGCACCAACAGCTTGGGAACCTGCACCAGTTACAACCCCAGCTTTCTCGTGAAGAACCAGAGCACACTCACCTATCCTGGTGGGGAAGATGTCCTCGTTGTTAATGAGCATCTCGATCCAGTCCATCAGCATACACATGTACTGCGGAGCCGACAGCTTTGTTGGCTTCTTGTATTTGCTATCATCCTGCCACCTGTACTCATACTTGAGTCCACCAGACATGATGGGGCAGGTCTTTTCCGTGCAGTACTCTGACATGGTGCCGTAGATGAGGTTGATGCGGTTGAAGAAGTCCACCACGTGCACGGCGATCCAGTCATTGATGCTCTCGCCGGGAGGCAGCTGCACCACTGCTTTCAGGTCCAGCCCAGACTTGAGGGAGGCCTGGGCTTTCTTGTACAGCTCAAAGCGCTGGGTGCCCGGCTCAAACTTCTTTCGGGGACGGAACGTTTTGTCTTTGTTGAAGACTTGCTTGAGACACAACGCCATGGCGGGCAGAGCTGGCCAGGGTGAGCGCAGAGGCTCGGCGCAACGTGAAACCCAAGGCTGGGGTCTTCAGGGGTGGAGGTCTCTGGGAGAAGAAAGGGACAAATTTTGGTCATGTATGAAGCCAGCTGCCCACGTGGGCACGCTCGCAGGGATGAGTTCGCACCAGGATGCTGGCTGGCCCTGTTGCTCTGGCAGCACATGGAGACGGAGATTTGGGATTTTGCTCCTGGCCCCTCCACACCCACCAGGGTGACCTGGAGTGGCTGCTGCCACCTCACACAGCAGCTCCCGGCACCGGAGAGGGTGAGCGCTGCCACCCGTGCCCTGTGCAGGGCTCGATGGCAGACAGAGCCACTGAGCACACCAGGAGCTTGCCATGCTCCAGCCAGCCTCTTACCTCCAGGGCTTTTATCAATAACTGCTGCAATAAAGCAAGAGCCACGATATCAGCAGAGTTCACCAGCCTGAGCAGACCCAACCGGGTGGCCCTTTCCTCTTCCGTCAAAGGAGAAATGTCTTTTTCCCAGGGATTTCTCAGCACAAATAACCCCCGACCCTGCTGTGGTGGCTGGCGAGTGATGCCCTGGGGACTGCGTTGGAACCGCAGCTGGCTGCTGGTTCACACAGCCCCAGCGCTGAGATCAATGGGAAAAGGGGGGGTTTATTTTTGTTGTTCTGCCTCGTGTGTTTGTCCAAAAGAACAAAACCTGCATCCGAAGAAGGGAAACGGCAGCCCAGCACAGTGCCAGGATGCTGCTGGCCCTCCAGGCGTGCACACAATGCACACAGGAGCCCTTGGGGTGGCGAGCCCCCATGTTCTGGGTGACTCGCTCTGGCAGTCACAGCTCAGCAAAGTGCTGAGCTCACCCCTTCCTGCCCGAGGTTAGCAGCACAGATGAGGGCTATGGTATTTCCCTTTTTTTTTCCTTTTCCTCCCTGAAGCTCCAGCGGAAATCCCATCCACCCCAGGCTGTCCCAGACAGGCTGAAATTGTGCGTTTTGTTACCTGCACTCATCGTCAGTGGTGGTAACGTGAGATCAAGGCCCCCTTGTGCTAAATGCTTTGCTGAGGTCTAGGGAAGAAAAAGTCCTCCAACAGCCTCCCCCTGATGGGAGGAGATGGAAAAAGAGTTAAAAAAAAAAAAAAAAAAAAGGAAGAGAAAGATTCACGGAAAGAGGAAGCGACTTACCCAAAGTCATGAGCAGGAAGGAATGGTGCCCGAGCAAAACTTGGATGCACATTCATCATTAAAAAGACAGATTTTAGCCAAAAGCTTTGTATATAAACTCTAAGTTTTGTAAACTTAGTCCTGAGCCACAGGCAGATCCTCTTTTGCCCAGCAGACACCAGCTAAACATCTTGCAAGATAAATCCTATGCTCCCCTCAAAGCCCACCCATGGGGGCATCACTGGGAAGCAGCAGGACCTAGTGATCATCCCAGACACTGGCAGGATCTGCCTGGGGGGGATTTCTGCACCACGGCCAGCATGTGGCTGGGAGGGGAAAACCCTGGTGTGGGTGCAGACTCTGGTCGGAAACCCCAGCAGGAGTGCCATTAGTGCACTAACCACAGCCTTTCCCACAGGCTGAAACGTTGCTTTGCCACCGTTCTGTAACTCACAGCATGGTGGTACCAGACCCCTCCACGCTCTGCTGTACCCATGAACCACCAGACCTGGAATCGTATGTTTTCAGGTTCATTTTGCCCCATGGAGGAGGTCACAGCCATCGCGCAGTTTTATGCAGGACGACTTTAACACCGGAGTATCTGCAAATCTTCCCCAGCTCATGTGGCTGGGTGGGATTTTAGTAGCTCCAGCCCTGTTGTCCTCATTTATTGCCAAAGGGCAACGAGTAGGGGGGATGTTCCTTGGATGCTTTTTCCTCCCTTGCCCCAAGCAGCTGCCTCCAACAATGCCAAAGGGCTTGTTCCCCACTTCAAAAAAAGAGCACCAGCTCTCCAACATGCCAGCTGATGGAGGGAGCTGGCATCACGTCCTGACTCCTGCCTGTCCCAAGGGGAAGGGTCTCTGGTATGGCAGTCCCAAGGGAGACCCACGGAGGCCAGGGGACTCTGGGCACAGCAAGGCTGTAAAGAAAATCCCTTATCTGGGGCTTCCCACCCAGCCGTCACATATTCAAGACACATCCTGTTGATAACACCTCTAAAAAAAAGCCTCCTGGGGAGTTTGCTAATGCATAGCAGTTTCTAAAATACGTACATATACATACATATATATTTATTTATAAATACTGCAGTGGGGATCCTAATAAAATAATGTAGGAAGTGCTGGGATACCCTTCGGGGTGAGGCATCCAGCAGGGTCTGCCTGTAGGCACACTGGAGCTGAGCAGTGCCCGGCCCTGCAGCCAGCGTGGGAGGGAGGGAGGGAGTGGGCCAGCAGCACCTCTGGTGCTTTTGCCCCCCCCCCCTAAAGCATTTGTCACTAACTGGCTCTGACGCCAAGCAAGGACATGGGGCTGCCACCACCAAACCAGGACATGGGGCTGTCCCTGCCTTGCTGCTGTCCATACCCTCATACGTGAATTATTTTTCCTTTCTCTCTCCTGTCACCAGCCAGCATCAGAGGGCTTTGGCTAAAATATAAAGGCCATTAAAATAAGCAAAAAAACCCAATCATGCCCCTAATGAGAAGTCAGGTTTTCCCCATCTGATACTTGCCAGCTTCCCAGGACAGGGATGATGCAGCACTCATTAATCCATCCCACAGCTCCCTCATCCCCATCCCCAGTCAGACTCTGACCCCCAAAAAGCTGAGCAGCCCCTTGGCCCAGCACCCAGGTAAATCCCAGTTACTGCCACCCCGCCAGGCTGGGTGGGCATCGCAGGGCACCACACCAAGCCTGTGTCCTCGGTCCCTTTGCTGGGTAGACGGAGGATGAACAACTTGGTTATCCCTGTGTTAGACTGGACTGATCCCACCAGGTCCCACAGTCCCTCTGGGTTAACATCAGTTCAGACAGGGACTGGGCTGTGACCCAGGAGGTTTCCCTGGGATTTCATCAAGGCAGGTCGTGCCAACAGGCATTTCTCTTTGTTGCCATTTCTGCTGGCCTCAGCTCCATTCGCTCTGCTTCAGGAGCTACTGCTGTTTGCAGGCTCTTCCATGCAGAGACTGGGTTGTTCCAGGGTGATGAGAAGCCACCCTGTCAGATGATATCCCATCAAAAGTGTCACTGGCAAAGGCCATCAGCAGAGAAATCAGTTCTCCATGAATACAGAGGGGTTCCCTTGTTCATGTGCCTCACACTTCAAGTCCTCTGCAAATACTGAGCCACTGACTGGGAAATAAACTCTGCACCTTATCTCCTGAAGCCAGACTTGTAACTCATTCCACAACTGCATCTCTGAATTATCCACATCTGGATGTCTGTGTTACCCTGCAAGCTGCTCTTACTCATCAGGCAGGTGGGAATGTGCTTCATGCTTCAGTACCAGCTGAATAAAACACCAGTTTTTTTAAAAAAAAAAAAAAAAAAACAAAAACAAACACAAAACCCAAAGGGCAACAAACCTGCTAAACATCTGCTGAGTGTTTTCCTACCATACAACTGTTAGAGATTCCTGGGAATAGGGGAGCAAAACCCATTGCTGCCCAAGTGCTCAGAGCAGACCTGTCCCCCGAGCCCGCGGGACGCCAGCACCGCACCGCAGCTTCTCTGCTCCCCGGGCAGCCACGCACGCTGGAGTCACGCGAGTGGTTTTGCTTTCAGGATCCTCGCCAGCATCGCTACTAAATTACCAAGTCATTAAAAGGCTTTGTCAATCTTTACTGGAGAAAAAATGTTCTCCAGAAATTAAATTTAACACAAAGCCAAAAACACATCCTGGGATTTATGATCTGAAGAAGCAGTGAGAGGCACCAGGCCAAAGAACAGATTTGTTCTCTACTTCGCTCCAAAGCTTTCATTGCCCAGAGAGATTGATGTGCAGGGAGGGATGTGAGCAGCGCAGGGAGGGAGCTGCGTGGAGGCCAGGACCAGGGCTTGAAACACCAGCTCTGGCCCCTGCAGCTGAGGTGCTGAGGTGGGACCTACCAGCTTGGAGCAAACAGGCTCTGCAAAGTCACCAATGCCTCAGCTTCCCCTTGGGCAGGGACCCAGCACCTGCCCCCGCTTTCTGGGAAGAAAAGCAAAGTCCTTTGGGAATGGACCCGGACACATCCTGAGTCTAACTGCTGGAAAAGGGCATCAGCAGCGAATGCAAGAACAGGTTTTCCTGGTGTTCACCTTTATGCATCCAACTCGGCTGGTGCTCTTCCCTCACTGGCCAAGTACTTGGGACAGATCCACATAAAGAGATGGAAAATGGGAGATCTCCCAAGGTTTAGCTGTGGCGCAGAGTCCAGCTGAGCCTGATGTTCAGAGCTGTCGCGTTCCTGGAAATCAGGCTGTGGTCCGCTGGGGCTTGGGGGAACAGGAGACCCGTCCAAGTCCAAATCGGTGCTCGCACTGCCCGTTTTGGGAAATCCAAAGCGCGAGCTGCCGTTCAGCAAGCTTAGACAGCAGCTGCCTGTGACATGACCGTGCACATCCCGCCGCCGGCCCGTGCCAGCGGGGCCTGGACCGGCACCATGGCGGCAGCCTGCAGCGCTCTGCCTTCGGTTCCCACGTGCAAAATCAAAGCTTCCCCAAGAGGAGCCTTGGCAAAGGCTGCAAGCCCACGTCACCACGCCGCAGTTCCCATCACGGGGTGGTGCCGGCACCCCGGGGGCTCACATGCCCCTTCCTGAAGTATCTGCAAACCCCCCAAATCAAACCTTGTCCCGCTCCCAGGAGTGGGCATGGAGTGAAGCAGGCAGACACGGAGCTGTCACCCCACTGTCACCCCGTGTTCCTGCCAAGGACAGTCGGAGGAGGATGAGCAAAGCTGCTGGGCGGAAAGAGGCCGCCGCTTCCCGTGGGACACCCGCGCCGTGGCATGCTCAGTGCTCACCCCCATTCGCACTCCCAAAATAGCCTCGGCTTTGCAGAGGTCTGGCTATCAACCCAGCTGAACGGCCACAAAACCCCGTCCACGGCTGTGAAGGCTGCTGGCTTCGATCCTGCCCCTGTTTTCACCAGTGACAGCAGAAGCAAAACTCAGTTAGGTTTAGCAAGAACCAAATGAATGCAGGGTTAAGCTCTGCAAGGGCAAGGCAGAGCTGCTGCTGGGGATGTAGCAGGCAGAGACACGTGAAAAACTGATTTCCTAGATTGCTGGCAGGTCCTGAGATGAAAGGAAATGAACTGGATGGGGGTGTTGTAAGTTCAGGGTCAAACTAAGCCACTAATTTCACATTTGAGGGTTGTTTTGGTTTTTTACTTAAGCTTTTTTTTTTTCTTTTTCTTTTTTTATCATTTGAAAACCACAGAGGAACACAGCAAGGCAAAGCCTTTGTTGTAAATTAAAAACAACTCTGGAAGGTCTGTTTAGAAACTGGCAAAACAAAAGGGGAAAGCAGGCAGAGCAGCAGGAGGGGGGGCTTCCTCCCTCCCAGTCCTGCAGGCGCAAGGCAAGGTCACCAAAGAAAACCTCCGGTTTTGACCCCAAATAAGCTTTAGTCAGAAACCCAGTGGGAAGGATCAGTCAGACACATCTCTGGTCTCCAGGGTGATGGCACCAGGGATGGTCCCACGCTCCCTGCCTCAGTTTCCCCAATTTCAAAACTCCTCTCCTTCCCCAGGCTGCTTTTATATCAAGGGCTACAAAAGCAAAGGCTTCAGAGGGAAAAGTGCTTTGCAGTTTCCCCTGGGAAGCGTTATTGATCGTGAGAGGTAAGGAGGGAGGAAGGCTCTGACACCAGCACCTCCCACAGCTCTGGTGCCGAGCGCGTCCTCTCTGGATCTGGCCTGAGACAGTTACACACTTGCACAAGTATCTGACTGGAAGCCGCAGGCAGCTGCTTTAGCAGCTCCAGCCCTCGGCGCACAGCGAGGGTTCCAACGCCCCGGGCAATCTGCAGGGAGACTCCGGTTCCCACTTTGAGAAGAGGCTGTGGAGATGGAGCCCGTATCCATGCAGCTCCAGGCACCACAGAGCAAAGTGTAGGTTAAATACTACAGCTCTGCACATCCCCTTCGGGCTTCCCCGGGGCATCTTGCTTTCAGCAGCCCAGATGTGTACTTCTGCTTCCCTGCTTTAGGGGATTCCCTTCTCCCCACCACACACAGCATAAAAGTCCCATCCTGCCGGGTGCCTGGCAGAGGAGCAGGGCAGGCATCAGCTCAGCCACTGCCTGCCAGAGCCCCAAAACAGCCAGCCAGCCTCCAGCTGGAAAGTCTGACCAGAAACCAGCTGGCCCTGGGGCTCGGCTGGCTTTTCGCTGCTCTAGGAAACGTTACTGTCTGGCTGCTGACTCGACAGCCCTGTCTCCGAACTTCAAGCCCCAGAGAAGTCCTGTTGCAAAGTTTGGTCTTCAACCTGTCGCAGAGTATCTTTGCTGGTTAGGGCTTTCTCTTGGTGGACTTGTGTCCCGAAGACCAAGGCTGCTTTTCCTGAGCAACCCTTGAACTGCAGCCACTCCAGCCCCAATCCAGGCAGGGGCTGTGGGCGCACAGTGCTCCCAGGGAAGGGAAGGTATCCCCTCTTTTCCAACCTTTGCAATAGCCACGTCTAAGTTTTAATCATCTAAGGAAGGAGGACTGCATAAGGAGGATACTGGGGAGCACAGTCTCGGGGTGCTGGCCCCGCTCCATCTGTGCTTCCTGCTGGAGCCAAGCCCCAGCTGGGCTGTCCGTGAGAAACGGGGTTATTGGCTGCTGATCCCAAATATAACCCAAACGACGGAAAATTCCAGGAAACAAGCCAAGACAAGATGCTGGGAGGGGGATCAAGGCCCAGCACACGGGCTGGGGGAACGGCAAAGAAGCCCTGAGCTCTCAGCAGCATCTCCCTACCGCCAGACCCTCTTTGTGCAAAACCCCCCCCCCGGTGCCACAGAGACCCACGCGAGGTGAGAGGATCCTCCAAGGCAGCCCTGAGCATCCACCTCGGGAGCAGCAGCAAGACTCACCCCGCTGTGCCCTGGCTGGGGGCAGCTGCCAGTGGGAAGCTGTTCTGGTGCTTCCCCTGGCTTGCCTGGCACCTGGAAAGCCCCAGCTCATGCAAAATGGACCCAGCACGACCTGCAGGAACGGGACCACACGCACCTTGGCTTGCCCCCCATCTGCTCCCACTGACCCCCAGCCCTGACCCACTCCTTACCCTGCCTCCCTGCCACACCACCAGCAAAGCAGCAGCTCCCTGAGGACCACAGCCTGGCCCAAAGCCACTAGAAAAGTTTTTCCCAAGTCACCCAAGATGCGTCCAAGCAGAAAAGCAAAGCCCCATCTCTCCAGGCTAGAGGCAGCATGTCCAATTCATTTTGGGGGTGATACCCGGTGGGGCCAGGGGCTCTTTGGCGGTACCTCATTCCTGGGGGCTGGGATGTCGCTGCTGCCACCGGTGACTTGCTGGGAACCCTGCAGAGAGGCGTCCAGTGACCTCTGCTGTGTCCAACTGCTCTGGTTCGGTCCCGAGGGCGATTACTCTGCCGTCAGAGCCGTAATCCCAAACACCGGGAGCTCCAGGCCTGCGAGCTCAGGGAAGAAGACGAGAGGAGATAAACCAGCTGCTGAAAACCCATCTCCACTGCTTGCTCTCACCCAGTTTCCCCCCCACACCCCACCCACAACTTTCTGCCCTCCCTCCGACACTGGCAAATCTGCTGCCGGGACTGTCCCACCCAGGAAACGGGTGTCTGCCCACACAGGGTGCTGCCTTTCCCTGTGGGTCCCCCCGCTTCTTGTGCACTGCCAGCTGTCTGCAGTACTCCCTGCCCCACCGCCGCCAGCTCCCAGACCCTCCTGCATCCCCAAAACAGGCTCCCTTGGTATTTGCACACTGGCAGCTGAGCTGAGGCACGCTGGAGGAAGGGGAAGAGCCTTCTGCAGGCGTCTGTGCCCTGGTTGGGTGAAGGATTGCTCCTTCCTAGGCTAACCCCAACCAGGTCTTGCCCAACCCGTGCTTAAAAACACCCCAGGAGCATCCTCAGGGGTGCATCACTGGCTTTTTCCACCCCCAGGACTCACCTCATCCCCCGGCACAGCCAGCTTCCAGTCCCAAATCCCTCTGCAGCACTTTGTGCTCTTACTAAGGAAAAACGGAGGAAAAATTAAGTAGTCCAAACGAGGCTCCCTGTCAGGACTGTCGGCGGGCTGGGGATCACAGCAGCAGGGAGAGCTGCTGCGCTCCGGCGCTCGCTGGGGTTTCGTTAGCGAAACCCGGGGCCGAGGGTTTTTCTCCAGCCGGTGATGTCACATCCTGACCCCGCCGGCAGCTCCAGCTGTCCCTGCAAAACCCGCGGGGAAACCGGGCTGCCGGCCCTCTCCAGCGCCGCGGCGAGCACCCACGCTCATGGGTGGGCACCCGCACCGGCACCCACGCACCCTTCCTGGATGCTGAGGTCCTTTTTGGTGCGCAGTCCCACGCCGCTGGCTGGTTCCAGGCTTTCACGGGACAGCAGCACGCTGGGGGAAAGGCGATGAAATTGCACAGTATTTTCCCTCCCTCCTCTTTTGCGCAGTCCCTCTCCCTTCATCCTTCCCCCTCTGCACGCACACAAAAATCAGCCGGAGGTTTCAGTGCCAGGCCAAGCTGGACGCCGTCCAAAACAGAAAAGCCAAAGAGAAAGAAAAAAAAAAAAAAAAAAACAAAAAACCAGAAAAACTTCTGCTGCACAGAGCAGACTTACTTTCTGTCGGTCTCGGAGGTGGGGTGAGTTCTGAAGCGCACTGCAGTACTTAAATACCGCTCGGCGAAAGCAAGCCTGCGCCAGCACGCTCAGCGCCAGCGTGGGAGGGCTCGGCGCGGGCCGGGACTCTGCTTCGGGGTCAGACGCCTGGGTGGGGATGTAAAACTGGTGGTGTGCCCCACGTGTGATATTCATGGGTGCCGCGGTGGGGTGGGAGGCCGCAGCATGGCCCTGGAGCTCATGGTCCCCTTCCTGGCACGGCAGCGTCTTTCCCCGGGGGAGCAGCCCGGCTCAGCCACGGCGAGACTTGATACTCGTGTTGCTGGAAACATCTGCAAATTGTTTGGCACCAGGACAGTTCTAGTGAGGGAAACATTTCTAGGCTTTGCTTTAATGGGTGTTAAACTCGGGTTCAACCAAGCATTTGCAGGTGATGCTGTGAGCTGGGGGCCGGGGTGCAGGGTGAGGTGGGGGTAAGGAGCAGCAGGAGTGTGAGAAAGGAAACCACAAACCCGGTAGCCTGAGACGGCAGGAGGATCCGGCCACTGGGTATGTTTGTATGAAGCAGGAGGGTTTAGGATGAGGGTTTGCCTCCCTGAACCCCGCCTGGCTTCTGCTGCTGCAGCTGTGGATTTACCTTCTGACCCCATACAGACCATGCATCCAGCAGGACGCATCTCTGCAGGATTTGGACTCCTTCCCCTGTAATGGGGCTTCTCAGCTATGGGTGATGCCCTCAAGGCACAACGTTCAGCTAATTCAGTAAATCCCTAACCTCGAAAGCTCAGATCTGGGTGTACATCCACCCCAGGGCATGTGGGCTGGTTTGTGGAGGCAGAGCCTTTTCCACATCAGCCTTTTCCCACCCCTGAGCGAACCTCTCACTGTCATTGCAGATAGTCTCAGGTCAAAGCAACACCCCTAAAATCAGGATCTGGCTCAAGTAGCCCAGCAGACTCTTCCTAGCTGCTGGCAAACCAGCTCCATGTCTGGCTGCAGCAACAGCAGCTCTGTGAAGTCTTTTTTCAGCACCTGAGGGAGCATCCCCAATGCTGGATGCGCCCTGCTTGCGCATCGCAGCCACCCCAAATCCCAGCAAGGGCTGAGCAACGCTGCTGTCCTCCACTCCAGGGACCTGGCAGGCACCCGTGTCTGCGCTCCTCCCCAAGGGATGCAGGAAACCACAAAATGTCCTCCGACCTTGTGAGCAGGAGAAGGAGGTCTGCAGAGCAGATGTAACTCCTGACAGCTAACGTCAAGCCAGGAGGAAACTTTCAACTGAAACCCCAGCCAAAAAATGGCACAAACCCAAAACTGAGGGGGCTTGGCCGTGTAGCAAAGATCCTGGAGGAAACTCATGGCCAGGATTTATATCCAGGCGAGATGGAGCCAAAATACTTAAGAGGAAAGATGGGGTCCTCCCACCCTCAGTGGTCTGGAGCCAAAGGAGAGGGGCCAGGAAAACAGCACGAGGGCTGAAGTTGCATCAGCTGCCACCCCACAAGTCCACAGGGGTGGGCAGCACCTCCCAGTCAGGGAGTTACCCCTTTGCATGAGGTTTTGGAAACCTCGCAGAGCAGAGAGCCCGCAGTCCCGGAGCCTCCCGGGGTCCCAGCTGCAGGGAGGGAGGGCAGGAGTCACTTGGGAAAGAGGAAGAGGTCTGAGGGGCAGGATTGGGGCAGGAGGGATGTGTTATTGTGAAGAGGGCATTTGTCTGCCCTGGAGAAAGGAAGAGGGGGGAGTTTGGCCTCGCTCCTGAAGGCAGGTGCATAGCTGAATTTATCGGGGGGAAGGAAGCGGGGAAGGAAGCAAGCCCGGAGCACTGGGCGGCTCCATCGGACCTCACGGGTGGTCATGGAAAGAAGCCCAACGCGGGGATGCAGCTTCACACATCCTGGCAGGACACAGCTGGGCTGGGGGGTGGGTGCAGTGAGCCTCCTGCAAGCCCCCTGCGGCACTGGGCCAGGCTCTCCCTTGCACGGCCAGCACCCCTTCGGCGCAGCACCCCCCGGGCCAGGGAGACGCTCGTTCCCAGGCTTTGTGTGCCTGCACAGACCACAAGACACAGCAAAGGGAACAATGGGGTTGCTCCAGTTATTCCCAGAGAGGCAAAGGACGTGCCCGCCTCGGCTATGCAGCGTCAGGAACAGTCAGTTCCCCCTCTCTGCTCCACCAAGTCCTGCGCAGGCTCAAAGATAGGGACTGAGAACTTCCTCAGCTGCGGATCAGAGGGCACTGGAGTCTTGCTATTTTCTAAGGCAGAGGGAAAAAAACCGGCACAGATGAAAAAGCACTGGAGTCAGCATTTTAAGTGAGGGTAAGAACATCATCCTTCAATCTGCACTTCCTTGATTGCTGCGACAGCCGCCTTTCACAAACCAGGGTGTCTCCTGTTTGCCTTTCGCAAACCAGGGGAGCAGGACGGGCTCTGGGTTTCCTGCTGACGTGGGGGTACATCTCCCTGGGGTGACAGGGGTGCGTGGGCAAGCCGGGGGTTCGAGATGCTGGTAACAAAGAGCATCTGGCTGCTAAACTTGCTCTGCTGCTCCCTAGCAGGAGCTGCTGCCACGTCCCTGAGCCTGGGCTCTCCTCCAGCCAGAGGCAGAGCGCAGACAGCACCGAGGGAAGGAGGTGGCACCTACAGCACCTGGTTCTCCCGTGAAGTCCTTGCTGCAGGCTGCTGCAGGGGCTGAAGCCTACACAGAGCCACAGGGTGACTTGGGCTTCTCCTCCGTGAACACGATCACTCGAGGGCTACTAAAGACAGCTCAGGATAACCCTGGCTCACAAACGGCTGAAAAATCAACAAAGCGACCTGGAAAACTAGCACAGGATGCTTGCCCTTCCCCAGGGCAGTTCATTTAGGATCTAGGACGCTGGGCTTAGGGGAACTGTTGTCTAACACAGTGCAGCCCACCACATTATCGACCACAGAGGAGCAGCCTGGGCATCTAAGTGCTTTTTAGCACAAAACTCACCCTAAGCTCAGAGAGCTGACCAGACAGGCTCACGCAAGCTGTGTGTGTGCCGACAGCTCAGAATAAGGAGACAAACCTTCCCTCTAGCGGCTGCACGGCCCAGAAGCCTCGCAGTTCCCTTCCCTCCCCGCGCCCAAACCAACAGCGTTATTTCCACCAGCCCTTAGGCTCAACACGGATCCTAAATGCCTCCAATCTAACCACCCCACGCGAGTTTCTAGCGGCTCAACCCCGGCACAGCTGCCAGTTTGCGCAGAGCTGCGGCTCGTAGGGCCCCGTGGGCAGCCCCTGCCAGGCTGCCGGCAGCGCCGTTCATGCGTAAGTACGAGCCAGAAAAGGCACACGGCCACCACAGCTGGCCTATTTCTGCAGCAAGGATGGTTTGTGGGGCCAGTTCTTCAGCTGAGTTACTCCCCCTTACAGCAAGCGTTCGTTGGGACAGGAGATCAGGCCTAAAGTTTCTCCTGGACATTTTTATTATGGGTCTTTGTCCCGGTTTCAGCCTCATTGCCATCACAGCAGCAGTCAGCACAGATCTGAGTGGGCTGTTCAAGTTCTAACTGTAGCACAAGCGCACACATTAGCATATATATTTCCAAAAGTACCAAAAGTTTCCACTTTTCCATTTACAAATTAGGGAGTTTATTCACAATGTGTCAAACTTGCACCCTACAACTGGGCCACTGAATAGTGAAACAACTCTGTTTTCCATGACCAAGATGCTCTGGTTTGACGACGCAGCATCTCAGGCTACCGGGCCATCTACTCTTACAATCTGAATGCCAACATGACATTATCTGTAGGAATACAATCTGTATACAGATCCTACAGGAATACAGTAGGGAATAGTTGTCTGAAGCTTCCCCGCTCACAACAGCACAGTCCATCAGCCTGCCTTCCTGGAGAAAACACAGCAGTAACATTTCTGGGGCTGCAACCAACCCCATCCTCAGCAGCAGATCTGGGAATACCTCCCAGGAGGGTGTGCACCTTTCAGTTTTGTAAGCCCTCAGCTGTCTCCCTGCCACTGCACACACACGTACATACAAATCTAGCCAGCTTTTTGCTCCTCTTCTTCTCGGGGAGATGCGATACAGCACCAGGTCAGTGACACCAAGTCAGTCATTCCTGTGTCAAGTGGTCTCACCCTGAGACAAGGGTTAAGGTGTTACGGTGTGCACTTCGAGGCACATGAATACACCTGCAGAAAAAAAGCCCCCTCCATCAGTCCATTCCACCTTCGCCAGGGCCAGAAAATGCAGTCTCTTGCAATATGGCTGCAGGCAGCATGATCAGCTTGGCCTTTTCAGTTTGGGTCTTATTTAAAAGCTGCTCCAATGCATGCAATGCAAGAAATGTTTCCTTTTCTTGACTTTGCCATTTCTGTCTATTTTAAGACCTTGGAGAAGTCCGTAGATTTGGATTAATTACACGATGGGTTGAAAAAAAACACTCAAAATTACAGGTACTGACTGCTACAGCCTTCACTAAAGACTCTGATCTTTTAAGCTCACAAGGAGGCTCAGGTGTAGATTTGGAAGCCTTGAATTTCACTCCTGTTGCCCATTACTCATCCAGGGATGTTATATTACAGCTGTATTAAAAATGAATACAGCAACTTTGACTTCTTCAAAGCAGGAAGTGAATAATGAATCAAAACTGCCCTTATTTCAGCTAAGGAAAAATGATAAATGGAGCATGAATCCTGTAGAAGTAGAAAGGCTCTTTAATAAAGGTGCTTTGCTGTTCATATTCTAACAGCCCTATCCACATCTCCTCTGATTATTCTCCTGCTATGCACAGACTCACAGACTCAACACAATCAGAAACAAAGAGACACCATTACCAGGAAGAAAGACCATCTCTTTGCAGCAAAGCTTCAGATGTGCCTCTCCGAAAAACATAATTCCCTGAATGGACGAGTTCACACCCAGCATATATGAGTCACTGCTAAAATAGACCCCAACAATAAAACCTTACTATCAACCATTAGTGCTTAGCTGAACACTGTTCGTGTCCAAAGAATGAGCTGCAAAAGTATGGAGTGACAGTATTACAGCGACAGGGTCCTACAATTACACTAGCAAACAGATTGTGTAAGAGCCCTTTATAATTAATCAAACCTCCGTATCAGGTTGTGGTTAAGGGTAGCACAGAAAATCGGTTACCAGCCCTGCCCCAAAAATATGTCATCCTCTGACAGAACCTAGCTGCATCCCCTTCTTGCCTCCGTTTCGTTGGCAAAGGAGGGAATGCTTGCCAGCTTCAGCAGGCTGATGGAGGATGCAGTGCGGCCCAGACATAATGGATAATTAGTGCTAAGGGCAATTTAGTGCCAGGGACTTGATGTGGATATGGGAAAGTGTTCAGCGTTGCTCCTGGGAAGCTCCAGGCTGTCCTGTTTACCTGTCCACCTGTGCAGTGGTGGTGGGCTGGTAGCGCAGGCACAGGCTGCACGTCGTGCTGCTGCAGAATGCCCTTGTCCACAGACGGGCTGGCTGCCTCTGCTGGGAATGAAAACAAGAAAAGCTCTAAGCATGAATGCTTTGGGATTCTTCTGTTGAAGGCAGGTTTAAAAAACCAAGCCAGCTGTACTCCTTAAAAGCCAGATTCCTACCAAGGCTGCCATGCTAAAGCAGCTATGCATGTTCATACCAATACATTTTTCTCATGAGTTGTCACTTAGCAATTGAGAAGCCGGTTGGTGGCTCGCTCTCTGTTACTGCGCCAGTCCATCTTGCTTTTATTATGGATAGTGCCTTTCCTGAAACAGGAACAAGAGCTATTTTCTGTCCCTTCAAATACCATTTGTAGATGCCAGTGTGAGAAAAATTAATCCTATACAGCAGGCAGTAATTCCTCTACACTATTAAAAAATATACAAAAATAAAACCATGCTCATAATATCATATTCCTCAAAAAAAAAAAATATCTCTAAGACAAAAACACATCAACAGGATAAAATTTATATACCAATTAAGCAGCAAAATTCCCAGAACAAATCTAGTCATTCTATTTTTTAATCCTGAGAAAAACACAGGCCACAGTATACATCTGAGCAAGGAACCTCACACACAAAGTAACAAAGAGTAGTCTGTTTTAGACCACTGGTCTTATTGTTTCTTCTTGATGGACAAGTCTGTATAAATTCCACACAGATTAAAAAGCACCAGACCATGCAATTATAATGGCACAGGGCATTTCAAATCATTTACTGAGAAGAAACACTGGTTGTTAGCTCTCTCCTGATGTCAGTACAGTCCATTACATAGCTCCCATTCTGTCACTTCATTTTAGATTTCAAAAATATAGCATGCAGCAGGAAGTTACAGGACAGGAAAACGGCTTGTTCTGATGAAGTTACACTGAAAGGCCCCATTTTGGCAATTAGTTATTGTCATTCAAATGGCCCAAGTCCTCATTTTGCATCAGTACCAGACAGGCTTGACTATCACACTCCCAGGATGTCTCCAGATCCTTTCTGTAGCCAAACCAAGTTCGTAAAACAGAAGAGACAGGACCACCCCATCTAGGAAGACCCCTGCCTGCTGCTGGCTCACTTCACCTGCAGGTCAGGCTCTACGACTTGTCAGAAACCTGACCAGGCCTCAGTTCTCTTCCGAGCCCGCTTTGCTCAAGCTCTGCTATAACTGACATATACTTAAATTCACTAGATCTGTGGTTGAAGGTCTCCACTAATTCATAGGTCTCAGAACGATCTGTTGCATAGAAAAGCTGCACCTGATTTGCCAAGCACTGTGCTTCATGGACCACCTGCAAATTAAAACAAAGAACGTGTTACTATTGAGTTTTCTTGTATTTGAACATCCCATTGAAAACAACCCTTCAGCAGCTGAAAGGCTGCAGTCCTACTCATCGAGTGACTCGATTCCAAGTCACCTCAGTTTAGCAAATCTCTTAAACTACCTCCCTCTTGTTCCTGACCTACTTCCACACTTTAGCACTGTGCCTTTAAAGTACTCTCCTGCTGAGCATACACCTCAGAGGTCAAATACGCCTTTCACGATCCCTGCTCACTCTAAGGTGCTGGAGGTGCATCAAAGTCTCATCTTTCTTTTCCTCTGGTTGACCTATTTGCAAAAATTGATTGTTCACTCTGAGATACAACAGGGCAAATGCATTACCAATGACTCCTCTGCACAGCGTTTCAGAACTGGTATAAGCAGGTCAGTTAGAGGTGGGATGCTTTAGTTATCTTGTTCTGCCAGTATAATCCCCAGTGCCATTAGTCCTGGCACTGTGCTATTAGACATGCAAATAACAGTACACCCACACATAGAGAAAAGAGCAAAGGCACACAGAAACCTAACACAAGGCTCTGGAGGTCTACTGATTTGATAAGTAGCATTAAGCTTCAAAAACTCTGTTTTAACTTGTTGGCTGGTAGCAACAGCTTTCACTTAAATTTGCTTCCATTAATAAGCAAAAAAAAAAAAAAAGCACTTTTTTTTTTTCCGTAACAATAAACTATAATACCCAAAGTAAGAAAAAAAAAAATACATGATCTTAAATCTCCAGATAGACAGACTGATGATGTCCTTCTAGCTTTTACTAGTATTAAATAGATTAGGTTAAAGAAATCTAGTAAGACCATTCTTTGGGAAAGCGTCTTTTAAAGAGTTCACTTTAATTTGGTTTTAATTCAAAAGTGTAGGAGGAGCTGCAACGTAAAATGAAGGAATCCAGTGAGCAGGTTTCTCTTACCAAGAACTTGGAGTCCATTTCTGCTGTCATTAATACTATCCCTTTTTCTTTCTGCAGCTCAGGATAATGGTACAAGACCAACTGGCTAGGAGCAGTTTCACCTTGGGTCTGAAGGAGACAAAGACATGGGTCAGTATCCCATAAAGAACTTCAGTTCTACTGCAGATTTGGAGGATTGATTACAAAACTTTGAGTATTAACTGCTACGGAGGCAATAATTTTTCAGGGCTTAAGGGTCAGTTCTAATTAAAAGTTCACTATTCCTGGTATGTACAGAAAAAAAGGGATGTGAAGATTTAGGCTGGGTTTTTTCTTGACTAAAGACCATTTTTCATTTAAAATAACCCACAATTGTCAGGAGGACATTTCATCTTAGAGCATCTAGTGGTATATTAAGTAGCTTGCACAAACAGTTCTAAAAAATTTGATTCTTGCTTCTGTTTTGAGATTATTTGACTTTTACCTCATTCTCCTTTAGATTATACAGTTAATTCCCATAAATCTCCTAATTTACCTGTAATTAATTTATTAATTTACCCATAATTAATGGCAGGTTTTCCCTGATAATTCTTTTAAAGTTAAGCTAGACAACCTGTTTGTTAAACCATTTAGCAAATATTCTATATTGTAATATACTGATACTAGATATTTCTGGACCCTATGCCATTTTTGGACCTTTTATTTCAATCACTCACCTGAACGTTTATTAGGGAAGTGAAGTGCAATTCTGTTCCTGACCACTGCCCCACAAAGAACTCGTAGCCTTCTTTTCTTGGCAAAGCATACAGAAACTGCAGATAAAAAAAAATTTCTCCCTTTGTTAGAAGAAAATGATGGCCATGTCATACTGTTCTCCAGCATAAAAGCAGACAATAAGCCAACATTACCTTATCAGTATTATTTCATTAGCAAATATTCTCGCACATATTTTTATCAGTATTATACGAGACAGACAAAGGAAAGGACAGTGGAGAACATTCAGACTCTGACCTTTTTGTTCACTTCTAGAAAATTAACAGCAGAAATGGTCAAATATAAGGTAAGGAACATTCAGAGTATTTAATCCTGTCATTTCACCAACTGTTCCAGGACAGGCAGCAAGCATTTTCTCTCTACAGAAAATTTAGTCTGTTCGGCTCCATAGGCTAGGTACTTGCTCATTTTCCCACACCAAGGGAAAGGACAATGTGGAAGCAGAAAAACATGCAGTATACCTGACTAAATGCCAGTGCACTGCACAGAAATGCACTTAAAGATATAAATAACTTTCCAGGCTCCAACTAGCTCGGGAAGGCAGATCTATTTGATCTTGCTCTTGGCAAGTGAAATATGCAGGACCAATTCATCAATCCAGTAAAGTCCCAGTCAGATCTACTGCTTTTGTAAACAAAGTATATAGACTCTCAGCACAGCAAAGTCTATATACTTTGTTTTCATAAAGGAATGAAGCATTTAATTTCTGTGTCAGCACAGTGAAATTTGCACAAAGTCCACGCTTCAGCACACCAATTACTGTAAAAACACATCACTTTCAACAGAAAACAGTATTAATCCAGCAGCACATGGTACAAAACTGCAGAAAGATATCCTTTAGCTTGTTAGCTCTTCTGCTCTTTTGTAGTTTAACTTCTTCAAAGTAACAACATACTTATTCACACAGGAATCTTCTAATTGAAGCTTACAAGATATCCACCGACCCATGTGAGAAACAGTGAACCCACATCTTGGGAATCCACTCATTTCTGAAATAACCGTATTACACATTCGCAGTATTTTATGCTTTGCAGTGTTGGCATACACCTAAGACACAACCCACAGAGTATTTACTCTGTTATCTGTAACAAAGGGTTTGACTACATCCGATTCCCCCTTCCTTGCCTTCACAGCTGATGAATTACAGTGCTCTACAACAGAACTTATACATTTTGCAGTGCATGCCATATAGTCTTTTTCGATAACTCACATGCCCTTACAAAGATGCATTACTGACACAGCATAGTGCCTGCCCAGCATGGCTTCCATGCAAATAGCTCACACTACCTTACCAGTATTTACCTATCACATATCAACAGCTGGGTGAAGAAAGCATGGGTATGCGCATTTATGATGATGAAAAACAGGCTAATAAATGACACGGTTCAGCTCTTTCTGTGGACAGAACCCCAATATATTGTTTTCTTTGTCTGTTTGCCTTTTCACATACTCCTGCCTACCTTCACTGCCAGCAAAGAAACATAAAAAGAAAAGAGGAGCAATTCATACCAACTGTTAAGACAAGAGAACTCACTTTCTCCATATATGTGCAATGAAATGCCATGGTGACACGTAGCTATAGCTAACAACAGTTCCTCCAAGTTAAAGCAAGGATGCTTTAAGCAATAAGGAAAGATATGCAGGAACATCAAGGAAGCTGGCCTAAAAGGCTTGGCTCTTCACAACACTGCACAGAAGAGACTTAAACACAAGACATCAATAAATGGAAACCAAAGGCATGTAGCTAAATTCCTTCCCTGGGAGGTTCTGTGCTCTCGTTTCTGAACCCTACGGCTATTATATCTAGATAGCTGATAGCTCGATCAAACTGTTTAATACATATGAATAGCCATTGCTTTTATCTGAACACTAAGACAAGTATTTGAACACCTGGACTTTACTAATCGAGCTGATATGATAAATCTGAATGCAGGAGGGTCAAAAGTTGATGCATTAGGCTTCAGAGAGGATAAATGCATTACAGCTATACATCCACGCATTGCGAGTCTCTGCCATACGTACCGATGGACATTTCTGGGCTCTCTTCCATATTAAATCAAACTTCTCTGCCTTTGGGGAAGGAAAAAGAGAAATTAAGTTCTTGTAACACAAACATGGTTGCAGAGTTATTCAGAATCACCTCATTAACCTTTACAGGGCACAACTTCCATCTACAGAAGGTCTTACTGCGGGAACAGCTAACAATGAGTGTGTGGAAAACTGTATTTAATTCTTCGTTACCTAAATGTCATCAGTACCCCATTTTAACAATGCTGTCTCTAAGATGCAACAGCAAACTCATTGGATCCAAAGCTTTATTCCTTGGAGGCGGGGGGCCCACGCATGAGGCTTGCATTACGTCCTCTTCCAGTAATAGCTCCACTGCATCATGTGGTGTCAACAGCTGAGCAAGATGACATATCCCTGGCCCCAAACTGTGGATTTTACATCAGTCATCTGTTTTTCAGTATTAAAATGCAGCCTACATATTTACTCAAACATACTTATTGCTTACGTTTATACTAAAACCACAAACACGTTTGGTCATCCCTGAAACCTGGCAATCTCATTCATGTGTTCTCCGTGTTCCTCCAAATCTTTTGCCTACTCTTCTCTTCCTGGTGCCATATATTGATACCTACTCTGAGGTGTGCAGGAGGGAAAACACATGGCATTGATCAACACGAAATTCCTCTGTGTATGCTTCTGAGCACTTAAGAATTATACAGGGCCTTTCTTCCAGTCAACAAAAAGCTTCTGGCAAAAGACAGGTTTTCCCCCCGCTTCTAGCGACACCATGAACTACTTCCTAATGTGCCTAGGATGTGGTTTGTGTTAAAAGCCTTAGAAGCTTCCAAAGCTCCTCTAAAACAGTGCACCAAAGAACAGTGCCAGCCCCACTAATGAAAGACCTACACCATCTTCACTGGAATCCCTGGCTTTGGCCATCTGCTACAGTAAATGTGCAATTTAAATTATTTTCCCAACATCCACATGTTGGGAAAGCTGAAACACGAAGCTGCTTGACTTCAAATCCCACACTGCCATTTTCAGAGCATACAGCACTTCATACACTTAGAATATAGCCTCCCACTGACTTCAGTTGCAGCTCAAAGGGCCAAGTACAACCGTAAAGCAGACCCCAGCTCTAAACGACGTTTCAAGAACTCAAGGAACACACAGCTTGAGCTGAGCTGTGAAAAGACAGATTTAAGAGATCACAATCACACAGAGACTATGAAGCAAAGAATAAGAAGAAATCCCAGAAGCAAAAAAAACTCCTTTGGCCTAACACAGATTAACTACAATTAACATCTGGTAAAGTTATCAGGAGTAAGATTATGATCTTATCACAGGAAGCACCATGCAACCTCAATGAAAGACAGTGCTGCCAATAATTTTAAATGTATGAAAGTAAGTTGTAAGCGATTAGCCACGTGCAAGTTATTGGCCAAGTGTGCTAGTGCTGCCATATTAAACTTGAGTTAGCAGTCCGTGCTGCAAGGAAGAAGGGAAAGAAATGAGCAACTCTGAAAAAAATTATGTGAAAATACAAATGCTACCCTAATACATACTAGGGCCCTGCAAAGAGTATTGGATACTCGTAAGAAAAAATGCCTGGACATTCAAGCCAGGTGTGCAGAAAAAGGTACTAGCTTTATTGAGACTGATGTAAGTGAAAAAAAGAGGAATACACATTTCTGGAAACAAAAGTCTTTATTTGGGGCAATAGGATCACTCAATCTGGAAAAAGTTTGTTCTTGAAACCTCATTTTCCCTCAGTGATTGCTTTTAAAAGCAACAGAATCACAGTTAGAAAGGAAAGTTTTGCACACTGGCCTTTCAAGTGCATAGCTATAGGGGAACTACTTACAGGGATAACAGCATAAACCGTATCTTTTGCAGAAAAATACTGATTCCAAATCTGCAAACAAAGGAGATTAGATACAGTTAAAATCAAGCATCTAGCAGTAATATTAAATGCTTTAAGAAGAATTGCATTTGTCAACTTACTTTTATAAGCACTTAGAAAAATAATTTTTTGATCAAGCCTGATTGACTTGCCTGCTAATGCAATATGCTTCTCCTAAGGTTCCAGAGTACTTGTACCAAAGAACAAATCTCAACAAGATAACAGAAATAAGCAGTAGGCTTAGAGATGGCTCAAGATTTACTAGCCATCAGAATTACTTCTAACATTTTTCCCAACAATCACACTAACAATTTCTAAAGAGTTTGAGGGGTTTTTGGTTTTGTTTGTTTGTTTGTTTTTAGTAAAGAACATACAAAACATTTTCAACAGTAGACAAGACTTTGCATAATATTCCTGTGTTTACAATCTTTTTCTTCACCACAGCAGGACAGCAATACCAACATAAAAGCTAAAAGTCTTTAATAAATGGACAAAAGATGTGACTTATAACTAGATAAAAGGGAATACATTGCAAAGTCAAGCAGATATTAGGGAGAATAACTTAATTCACACTGTTCTTCAAACAGATCCACCCACCTCCTTCTCACCCTAACCAACTTTAGTATGAGTACTGAGGCTCCTGAATGACAGCGCAAACAAAGGTACAAGGTGGCAAAAGCTTTGGTTTTATTCCAGCAAAACAGATGTAACATAATCCATATGAGCTACTGCTAGGATTTCCCTTTACCTGGCTTCAAACCTGACAGGAGCTTGCTAAGACCACACATTAAATGGCAACAATAAGAATTACAGCAGAGACAGTTTTTGAGTGATCAAGTCCAGATGTGTTATTTTATGAAGTGGGTACATCCTAGGTGGACTTACCTATATGGAGAAAACTGTGACTGTGCTTTTTATAAATATACATCCACACAAGTTTTACTTTTCAGTCTAAGTAAAATTTCCATCCTCACATGTAGATTACTATTAAGCACATATGTAGAGCAAACTTTATTCCATTTAAATTTATCACCTGTTTTATCTCCTCTGCTGATTTTTCCTTCACCATCTCAACATTAAGAATTGAGTCAAGCGTCTGCAAAAGAAAGCATAAGGAATTTGGCATGACAACAGCTCTGATTCAAGTGAGAATACAGAATGGATGCAATTACAGATAACAAAATCAAGCTAGAGGAACTTAATTCAATTTACAGTGTGACTTAGTCCTCTTAATTGCCAAAGAAACTAGTAAATTACAAGCAGTAACGCACGGAAAAGTGGACTCACACCTTCAGATGGAATAGAAGAAATTCCATCAGGACACAAGATACATTTTGCTCCAGTTGTGCAGATCTATACTGAAGCTGCAAGAGGAGCTGCAGCCTTTTGCCTGCAGCCATCTCAGACACATGCTCTGTTGGCAGATTTACACAGAAAGTTTGCCAAAATAGGAAAATGTGAAAGAGAATAAAATCATTCTCTAGTCCCTCTGCTGGCTGATCTCTGAAAATATATGTACATGCTGTAAAGGCAGTTTAACCCTTTCCATTTATATTGAAAACACTCAGTACAGAGCCCCTAACTAGTAGGAACTTTCAAAGAGAAAGGACAGGATAATAAAAACCCAGAGAGCTGGAGTTTTAAGATCAAACATGATCCCAACAGTAAATTAAAATCTTATACTCAAGTGCAGCATAAGGAACATTAGTTTTATGTCAAGCAGCTCTTTGCTGAAGCATTGATGGTAGCTATACAAGTTAATCTACGTCCTTGATTTGCCAGCATGTCCTCTCCTAACACTTAGGTTTGTCTCCCTTACCTTATCCTTTGTGAATCCTCCCTTTGATGTCTTTGTGCCCAAGCCTTCTGCCTAGAAGAAAACATTATTCTTTAGCTTTTATAGCTGATACTTTAATACCATTTATTTGCCTTCCTTTCCATGCATAACATGGCTGCTGACAAAAGTCACCTGAGTAGGAGCTCAAGTTTAAGATACTTCAAGATCACACAGATGTGCATTTTTATTAAAATAAATGATTGATTAGGAGAAGTAAATAAAATTAACAACAATGTGAATTACAAATTTCAAGGCCAGAAAGGATTAGTTAAAAGCAAACTATTACGCATTTTGGATCAAATATTATTCAACAGTTTTCTTGCATTCACTAAAAAATGATAAACACAAGACCACATCACTCTATCTAGCCAAACTAATCTGGAGCCAATTAAACACTTAAGGTATTAGGCACATAATTTACAGTCTGAAAAACAGCAAAATACACTGGAATACAGAGCAATACTTCTAGCCACTCGAGAGTGAAATTCTGGGGCTCCTTACTAACCTGAACACTGTATGTTTGTAGCATTATGCTGATCCTATATAAATGATATTACAGCTTTAATATATGTGAATTACAAAGAAAATTGGCCTTGCCTTTTCTTCCATACATCTGATAAATTCTCCTTGATTGGAATATCCTACAGGTTGCTTTTTCACTTCATTTCTTTTTTCCATACGGGATTCAAACACTTCCGGACTGGATCTGAATCAGAAAAGGGACTATTAACAGTATTGGGTGATTAACATCACTTGGCCTTTTAGAATATTTACTGTGGTACTGATTCATGTTAAAACTTTAATTTTTTGTTAGCAGAACTATCTCTTATCAAGCCGATCATGTTGGGAGACGACTCTCATTCACCTGGCGCCAACTGCATGTGAATCTAAAGGCAGCATTAGGCCCAAACGAATTGTCTCATCAAAGCTAAAACTGACCTCCCTCCTCCTAAAAAAACCCAGCTCCCCCTGCACCCCTTCTTCCCAAAAAGCAGCACACACACCCCCCTGCCCCCCCACAGCCCCCCCGCTGCCCTTTTTTCCCCCCAGGCCCTCCGGTTACCTCAGATCCACCCCCTCCCCGCCCGCACCTCCGCAGCTCCTGGATCTTGTGCCGGTACTTCCCGTAGAAGGGGTTCTCCTCCAGCGGCGCCCCCCCGGGCCCGGGCCCCGGCCCCGCCAGCTCCCGGCACGGCGCGGCCGGCAGCCCCAGCGGGCGGAGCGCGGCGCGGCTCCTCAGCGCCGCCCCCAGCGCCCCGGCCTGCTGCAGCGGCCCCGCCATGGCGCCCGCCGCCTCGCGCTCCGCCCGCCTCAGCGCTCCGCCCCGTCCCGCACCCAAAATCAACCGGCCGGAGACGCGCGCTGGGGGAGGAACTTTTATTTCGAGAAATTGAAAGTTCAGTGACACGGTTAAAGAGAGAGAATTAAAAAAAAAAAAAAAAAAAAAAAAAAAAAGCGCGGAGAGCCGCAGCGCAAACCCAGCGGCGCACAGGACGATGCACGCCCTCCCTGTAAAGGTCAGTCAATGACATGAAAGACAGTGGTCCCTACACAGGGGTCACCCAAAAAAACCCACAAATACAGCCTGAAAATGAACCCAATAACCGCCCCTTTGGAAACCCACGGACTCTAGGCATGAGCTACAGCAGAGAGCCGATCCAAACAAGTGTGTTTACTATGCCCGTGCCTTTTACGCGCCCTGCAGCGCGACTAAAACACGGGGGAGGAAGTCTGCCAACGCCGCGGCTTCGGGCAGCACGCAGGACGGAGACCGGTGGCGTGGCAAAAAATTTCCAGGGCCCAGTGCTCCCAGGCTGCAGCACACCGCTACCGGCTGCCCGAGGCCAAACAGAAGCGACCACTGTACTCGGGGACAATCGGATTTTGTTAAATTGATAGCACGAGTCCATCCTGCAACAGTAGTGACTACAGCAATTAGCAGTCGCCTATGCTCTCAACAGGGAAATGAAGCAGCACTGCTGACAGCTCTGCCCCAGTGCCAGTTGCAGACCAGCTCGGCTCCTTGGCCGCGGGCAGGACGCGGGCGGCTGGAGCAGGACGCGCCGTCTCTAGGCCGACGGTTTCGCTACTGCTGCTGAAGAGCCTGCTAAAAGTAAAGCAGACCGCAACAAAACAAAATACTAAGATTCACATGGCGATACAATAATCCCTTAAATTTTAAGGTAAGTTACATTTCACACAAACCATACTTCCAAAAATATTTTGCAAACTCTGGCATGTGGCTATGATACAGTATGTACAAATAAAATACCAGAATGGTTATATTTTATTGCTCTTTTTTTTTATTTGGTTAAGGAATTATACAGTAGCGTATAAAAGGGTGTGGGAAGCAGCAAGAAGCAAGTGTTGGCTTCTTGTCCTCTCAAAGCCCAGGTTGGTTGGTTTTGTTTTGTTTTTAAATACTGTGTTTTCAAACATCACATCAAAAGCATTTCTGTATTGGGTCACATCTGCATTACCCAAACAGGATAGAAGAGCAACAGTGAAAGAAGCCTAGGCAATGGGTGACAGGGTTCCATTTTGTACATTCCTTCACTGATTCATACTTCCAGAATACAGTTATTCATAAAACATCCAGTCTAGAGTTATATAAAAGTCAACAATTGTGAACCAACTTCCACATAAACAGGTTTCAGTGAGGGGGGCAACTTCAATTCACTAATCATGCAAAAAACTCCCAACAAGATCTGTAATATCTGTGAGCAAAATCATCCAACTTGGCCCTGATCTAGCCTGCAAGAGAATCTCTTCTGCAAAAGTAATTTTCTATGTTCCAGAAGGCTATAAACCGTCTGTGTTTAGATCCACTAGGATAAACAAACTCTTAACTTCCTCTACAGTAAGGAAACCTCACTTACAAAGCATGTGTCAGTAAAGGACACGGATGCGACTGCACACTCCTGTCCTGCCTTTTACATCCTTCTGTTGGCAAGAACACAAAAGGTAAAGGTACCAAGAAGTGATCATGCTCACACTAGTCAGGAAACAGCCCATAAGTCTACTCTGGGCCTTCCCTACCTGCTCACACTCCTAGTGACCAGGAGCTTTACTCTGGACACTTCATCAGAGCGACCCAAACAACAGTGGATGGAAGAACCCGGCCACACCAGCAACCCTGTTCAAAAGATCTCCAGTCAGCGAGACCATCAGCACAGCGCTGACTGTACCCAAGGCATGAACTATCTGGGTGCTACTCAGCAGGCTGCATTGTAGACTTTTACCTTGTAAGCATCTGTTATTCAATACTTTATTTTTTAAAAAACAGATAGGCTTATCTCATAAAATGTAATCTGGACGCAATACAGCAAAGCTAAAAGAACACTGAAGTGAAAACCCAAGCACTTGGTAGGTAATTGCGCCTGTAGGCTCATGATGTAAAAACACTTTCGACCCTTCTCTCTAAAAATAAATCCTGCTATAGATGGGCATGATTTACCACTTCTGCTTTCCTCTGTCTTAGTATAAACACATTCATGGATATAGTCAAAATCAGAACTTTAGCTGAAGCTCTTAACACTCCTTTTAGGCTCAGTCTCTCATTATCAACAGCTTACTACCAACACAGCCCCTGACACAAACTTCCCCTTAAATATGCATAATTTACTCTACCTCAAATATTTACAAGCAGAAGCAGCCCATCTTTACAAGACAGATTTCCTTCTGCTCTACATAAAGTGCAGCTCTCTAATTTAAGGCAAATTTCAGTGAAATATAAAACCATAGTTTTATTTTAGTATGTACACATTTTAAATTAAAAACAAGAATTCCCTCGAAAAGGAAAGAATGAGAATAAAATGTTTCCAAGCTTAGGAATTTTCTGAATTTTAACACAGTCCCAATATTATGTTCTATCGACATATAAATTTAAAAATTCCTTTTCAATAAATGCAAATGAAAAAAGAGGTGGCAATGTGTACAGTAATTTAGCTCCAAAGATCAGTAAAACACTGGGAAAGTGCAGATGTAGTTTTTCATGTCCCATAGTTTCCTTTAGCTACAGTAGCATCCATCAGTATCACATTTCTAAATATATATCCTATACATCTAATGCTAATCTCAGTTCTTGTAATGAGTATTTCTCATCTCCATCTGTATCAAATTTTTTAAAGCTCTGTGACTCTTGGGCTGTAGAGCCAAGCAGCTTTTGAAGATCTTCATATGACAGTTTTCCATCAGCATCTCCAGTTGTTTTTTCAAACAAATTCTTAAGATCTGCAAAGAGAACAAGGATTGAAAAGTAGCTCCTTGAAGTACACAGGAATATCCTATAAACTGCTCTTCCAGTTTTACTGCACTATGTTTTACTGCTTAGTAATTAAATAAAGCATCCTCTAGTATGTAGTTTGCCGTCTGCATTGTCGCAAGCTGTCACTAACAGTTTAGGAGAAAAAGCACACAAACATTTCTGGATTAAGTTACATGAAATCTGAAAAAAGCAATCCCTATTTCTGGCCACAACGAATAGCCCGTTCTACAACCACTAACTGCATGCAGATGCAGTCACCCTCCACAAAAGCAAGCTCTGAATGACTGTTGCTATACCAACAGCACAGATGATATAAAGGGAAAAGTGTCTATTCATTTCCTGATGCAAAGCATTGCCCTTTCAGTAGCTGAAGAGAACAGCAAGACCCAGAAACCATTCATTTGACCAGTATTCTCTTAAAAAAAAAAAAAAAAAAGAAGAAAAAAAAAAAAAAAGCACAAAGCAAAACATACACACTCAACACCTACTTCATTTTCCTTCAGCACCCTAATTCTGCCCTTAAATTTTCTCACAATCTCTGAGGCACTTGGTATAATACTTTGGTACTCAATTATAATTCATACTCCTGTTTAAATCCCAGTTTCTGTTCTTTAAATACTACTCTTTCCTTTTAGTTTGTGGGGGGTTTTTTTTATTGTTGTTGGGTTCCCCCCCCTCCCCAATTACCTTATTTTTAAAAGACAAAAAAGCCCATAATTCTCAAGATCTTAAAGCTGACCTCACTTCTCCCAGAATGCCCAGCCACTCCACTATAATTCCATTTATACTTACTGTCTCCTAAACATGTACATGAAATATTCAGAAAAAGGTCAGCCTACAAAGGACATACCTTCAATGCTGGAAACTCCTGGTACAGACAGATGTCTCAGCTGTTCGTTACTCTCTGTGTTGTCATCAGCCGACCTTGAAGCCAGCCTGGAAAGGTCTGTGGGCTTTGCTGTAGTACTCTGACTACTTTCAGCTGTTACAAAACAATTTCTATTAATCTCACTGATTCCACAAAATTACAGTTAGCAGAAACAAAAAACCCAATCCAATAATTTTTTTTTCCCATCACAGATGCTATATGGGATAAAGATGCTGCAAAATCATTTCAGAATACATCAGTGTTGACCCTTTTAACCAGTAACTGGAAGAATAGAGGAAGAAAACTTTTTACTGGACAGCTATACAGCTTTAATCTTTCTTGCTGTACTAGGAGATGTGTATTTGTAAACCCCATACAAAGAATGACTTGGAAGTGCCTTCTGCTTCCCAGTCTAGAAGTGCTGAACAAGCTTTATTAAGCTCATTACATCTGCCCACCCGTGTTGTTTCCACCTTGTCAATTCAGGTATCTATCTTCCCCAACAGTAACGTCTAAACTTCTAAGTTGCTGCTTAGCATATTAACAAGCACAGTTCTATTGTAATGAAGTACCTGAAATCTTATCTTCAGCACTACCTGCATCTATACAGCAGAAGTGCAGAACTGAGACAAGTCAACAGAGATGCAGACCTTTCCTTTATGTTACACTTAGATTTTTGAAAAAGCAAAACCAGATATTACTGGGTATAAATTTCCACAGGTTAATCATGGTATGCCTTCATATACAAGCTACTGATGCACGTGAATCATGCTATACACATGGAAAAACACCTTCAAACTATTATATTCATGTATTGTTTTCTGTTTTAGAGCCACTGGTTTCCTACCACTTCAGTTAAAATAATCTTCACCAAAATCTTAAGGAACAGTACATTATCCCCCTTCATTAGTTATTCTTTGAATTACACAGGGAACCTTCAGGTTTATGGATTGCTATTATAAGACATTCTTACCATTCTTTGATGTCGCAATGGGTCTGTCATTTTCTGGCTTGCCTGTGAGAGCACTGATCAGCTGAAGCTTCTCTCTTAGTTTTGATACCTGAGAATCTCTAGTTGCTGTTTCCTGCATATGTAGAAAAAAAATTTCTTAAACAGCACCTCTTCAGTAGATGGAGATGATCAGGAAAAGAAGTAATTTAAAACATGTAAGTACATTTGAGTGACTTGGAGGTCTCCAGGCCGATCAAGTTTAAAATTGTAAACAATATTCTTAAATAAAAATTCTATTGAAAGATGTAAGGAATAAATTCACATGGTCTGCAGGAAAATAACAGAATCAGTACCTCAACCTGAAAAGTAGGCAACTATTTTGCAGACACTGATTTCAAAAGGATCTGACATTTAATTTCCATATTTCTTATATGAACAAGCAAGACTGAAAAATCGTAATATAAAACAGTCAAGCATACTTGGAGTGATTTATACATGAATTGAATTGCATAATTGTTTCGAATGTTTGTCTGCAGTACTGACCACCTTAGTGCAGAAGTCATTATATCTCTGTCAAAGTAAAACCACCACATTTTTTAATCTGGGGCTCCTTCGCTCTTTTTAGGAGTAGGTTCCAGATGACAGGTTGGGTTCACATCAATCCAGTCTAAGCCTAGAGCTGACAGCCCAGCCAGTTCGTTCACCTGCCTTCCTTCCACGAGATGGAAACTAACTTCAGCGGTGCTGCCTCTCATCCCCAGCCCACAATTTGGCCATTCAGTTAGTCTGTTAAACTTGCTCAGTCATCAGATCATTACTGAGAGGCAGCTTTCAACAATTCCACTCCAAGTCAACCCAGGAATGTTTTTAAACCTGGACCCATGCCGTAACCCCATCTGCGGTGCGAACCCACAACAGTTGGGCTAGCTTTGCTGAGAGCACCGCAATGGGTACTCAGATGATCTGGCTGCCAGTCCCCTGTTCCACTGGACCAGGGTCTGAACCTCCCAACATTCTTTCAGCTGCAGGGAAGGCTATTACAGCAGCTCTGCTATGTTATCCCATGTGTAGTCAGAAAGGCAAGACTTCAAACTATTACAACTTTTCTTCCATCCTCATTGACTTCCTGTCCCTAAAATGCGGTAAATAAGCTTGTCCTTCTACTCTGGATTTTTAGAAGAACCTTGATCTGACTAGCCTGCTTGCAGGTCTTTCCTCAAATTACATTTAAAACATGATTACAAAGACAATGACATGCTCTACTAATCCAGTGTAATTTGTGTTACCTTACTTTACCTTCAGTTCTTTATTTGAATGAGTTTCATTATCTATTTGATCTTCATTTTCCACTTTTAGAGAGGTAGTTGCATCCTACAGGAAAAAAAGAACAACAGCAGAGTTTATTCATGTGCTTATTGTTTTCTACAACAGAGCTTCAAATTTGGCAATCATGAAGCAGGAAAAAGACAGGACAAATGCAGGCTAGAATAAATACGAAGACAGTGGGTCTGAACTGCATTGCTAAACATACAGAACACCTTCTCAGCTACTGGCCCCAATCTGGCATACAGAAAGCAATTTTTTTTTTTTCATTAGCATTTAAGCACTGATGAACAATCCAGAGGCCCACCTAGCTCCTCAGTGGTCTTAACGGACCCATGTTAGAGTGCCTTCCTAAAACATAAAGAGGTTTGTGAATCCTGTCCCATTAAGCAGTCTCAAAAGTCTTAAATGTCACGGTGTTTTGAACATTTTTCTGTAGATTCTGCAGGATAGAAATGATCACTTCAGAGATACTCTTAATGTTGGTTATCTGTTCAGAAATATGGAACAAATTCCAGCCTTTTAAAATGAAATCTTAAGTGTCTCAAGTTTAATTCTGACATTTTCTTTAAGTTAGGTCTGAAAAATTGTATCTGTAGTATATAGAAAGTATTGAAACTACTACTCTGAGTAGACACCCTTAGTTATCACTTACCACATTGGTAGACAAGTTCTCTCTTTTGTCCAGATTATTCAAAGCAAGGGGAGAGTTTTCTAACAGCATAACCCTCCGGCTAAGGTTACCAATGGCTGAATCCACATTTAGAAGCTTTATGTCATTCAACTTTCGGTATGCCACTACAGTAGTATTTAGCTCTTCCAAAGCTACATGCAGTGACTGGCTTTCCTGAAATATAAAACCAGCACATCAGTTTACTCAACTTCTGCAGTGCTCTTGCTATCAGCAACATGGTGACTGACCCAGTTTAACTGGGCAGACTTCAGACTGGCTCTCTACTGACACTGCTGAAAACATTTAACTGAAAGCTTCCGGAAAGTTATTCCAGCTTTCGAAGTTTGAAACTGAGATTCTTCCTCAGGGCTAACCTCTCTTGCTAATGTAATCCCTTCAGCTGTGCCAGCAAACACAGAAAGCCTATTCATCTAATTTTCCAGGGCAAGCTTAGTAACCGCAACAACTATTTTTCCCAAGAAAGCATGTACTAGGCATATTTATACACAAGATTCATTTTTGAGGAAGATATCAATTGTATTAAATGTAAATAAAAGCAGTCATTCCATTCCAACCCATTCAGCTAAACACCCACACATTTTTTTTTTGTTGTTGCTGAAATCTTGCTTTCCACACCTCATTACATTAAGGGTGACTCACTACATGCCACTCCCAATTTGCTCAGATTGGCAAATACCTGCTATAAAAGCCATTCCATAAAAAGCCTTTAACTCATTTCCATTTACATGGGCAAAGTTCACCTATAATTTGTCGAATATTTGTTTCAGTCTTTTTACTCCTCACCCAGTTAGAACACAAAAAAAGTACTGACTAGGGTACTTTCCCATTTGCACAAACACAGGAACAAACTGTAGCAAAATTATCTATTTTGATTTGATGTATGACATCTGTACTGTTCTGATAAAAAACATACTTTTTTGTACACTACAGTACTGCAAAACACACAAAGTTATGTATCAGTGATACTTGTACCAGTGCTACTTATGCAAGGGAGAAAAATACCTTTTTGCAATTTTCTGTCTGATTTCTCTCAGTCCTTGGCACAACAGTGGAGGGAAGTGAAGGTATCTGTTTTAATTCCTTCTAAGGAAAGAAGTAGAAAATTATGTTACCAAATGCCTGTAAAAAAATACTAAGCTTTTAATAACTGGCAGGCTGTAGTTAAGGATCTTTTGCTACAATTATAGCTACTCATGTCTGTTGTGAATGAAGTATTTTAACTAAGCTAATACAGTTTTCCTTTTCAAACAAAAGTCCAAATTTATTTTAATTATACCCTCCTAATTATCTCTTATCCCTTTAATGAAGTATTATGATTCACATTTTACTGCTATCATACACACTGCCGTATCTGCAATGTTTTCGTAGCATCCACTGACTGAATCAAGTTTTATAAATGTATCTAATTTAGATTTTATCTGCAAGTACTCCTATTAAAGTAATGCTGTATTGCACTTTAGCTGAAAAGCCTTAATTATTGGCTCTATTAGCCCCACGTGAGATGTCAGTATAAATACAGTGGGTAGTTTCTGGTAAAGATGGTCAGTAATTTCATCCCTATATGCGTCCTTAATTCAACCAACAAACTCTGTATCTCAACGCTTCTCCCACCCCAACCCTAAAACAGTGCAGACAGTTACCATAAATAGTACCCTGCACCACACAGAAGCAGAGATTCCCAAAGCTCCACATCTGTGTAGTAGGAAGCAAAAATCTGCAGGACAATAAGTGTAGTAGGGATCAACTATTCTGGCTCCAGAGAAATACCTGTTTGGTACCATATAGGAGATGCCATACAGGGATCATAAAATTAACTTATTAATATACCAACCAGCACCTACTGAAACTTCAAAAGTATTTCAAAGGCATAAGGCAGAAGTCCACACAGTTCTTAAACTTGCTCCATAAAGGTAACTGTTCAAATGCAATGTTAAATCAGTACATTTTCTTACCACATCATTCTGGAGTTTTTCTATGGATTTCTTGTATTCTTCAATAGCTGTCTGTAGATTTTCAACATCATGAGAAACACTTGTAAGCATGCTACCTATGTTCGCTACAGTCTGGAATAAAGAAGATGAGAAAAACCTCAGCCTTCCTCAAACCACACTGTCCCGAAGTTTCAATGTGCTAAACACAATGTTTTGTTAGTGAAACTGCAGGCAGACTGCCACAAAAACATGCGCATGAATTTGAAGTATTCAGAACTTTCTTTGCAGGCAAAACTGCAAATTATACCCATCGCATCTCCAGTTCAGTAAACAAACACACTCTACAACCATAAGAGCTTAAGCTAAATAACCAAAGTTACAGGTTTACTATTCCCAAAAACAACAGAAATGTTCTGGCATCAATTAAAACAAATAAAATCCTGATATGAAGATATCTTACCTCCTCTCTACATGGAGTGTATGTATTGAATACAAGGATGTCGACATCACCAATTTATCCTGCCGTAATTGTCTTTCAGGACTACCCATCAGACACATCATACACTGCAAAACTAGCCTGCCAAAGGTTGCAGATAAGATTTTTCAAGGACATATTGCCTTTTTTAAAATTAAGTAATAGCTCTGAAGCATCAGGAAAGCCCCCGTGAATTCTGCCTGTACAGTCGGTGTGCTCTGACAGCTGCCTTTGTTTCTGACTACTCCTGTCTCATTCTTCCTTTGCCTTCACCTAGCCCCAGCTCTAAGGTTAGAAAGTAACAATTCTGTAAAGCTGCACTGGTGCTTCAGCAGCTGACCGCATAGCACCTATCAGTGTCAGATGGTCAGCTAGGACATCTACAAACTAGTGAAAGTTACAGTAGTGGGACAGAACATGCCCCTATGCTTCTTATTCCATATTTAATACTTTCTTCAATCATTAAAACAAACAGAACCCACCTAAAAATCCCCTTTTCCTATGACCCTATTATAGTCATAAACTCTTACGGCACTAAAGTGACCCTCTAGCTACCCAGACTATATTCAAATTATATCCACACAAATCTTCCTCCAGCTCTTTATTCCACAAGTCTGAACACAAGTTCAGTAATTTATCTGTCCTGGAGAGCCTAAGGAGACCTTTAGCACCTTTCGCAAAAGCTGCTGTACAAGAGGAGTTCCCTCAGTAACCCTTCAGGACTAACACCAGCAGGCAGCTCCCCATTTTCAGGAACAGTACCTACAGGGAAAAAGGCTTAAGAAAACTAAAATCCTATTCTAAGAATAGCAGCCTTTGCATAGAATCACTTAGGTTGGAAAGTACCTTTAAGATCATCAAGCCCAACCGTTAACCTAACACTGTCAAGTTCACCACTAAACCACATCCCTAAGCACCACCTCTACACATCGTTTAAATACCTCCAGGGATGGTGACTCCACCACTTCCCTGGGCAGCCTGTTCCAATGATTGACAACACTTTCAGTGAAGGAATTTTTCCTAATACCCAATCTAAACCTCCTCTGGCGCAACTTGAGGCCATTTCCCCTTGTCCTATCACTTGTTACCTGGGAAAAGAGACTAACACCCACCTCGCTACAACCTCCTTTAAGGTAGTTGTAGAGCAATAAGGTCTCCCCTCAGACATCTTTTCTCCAGATTAAACAACCCCAGCTCCATCAGCCACTCCTTGTAAGACTTGTTCTCTAGACCCTTCACCAGCTTTGTAACCCTTCTCTGGACACACTCCAGCACCTCAATGTCTTTCTTGTAGTGAGAGGCCCAAAACTGAACACAGTATTCAAGGTGCAGACTCACCACTGCCAAGTACAGGGGGACAGTCACTTCCCTAGTCCTGCTGGCCACACTGTTTCTGATACAAGCCAGGATACTACTGGCCTTCTTGGCCACCTGGACACACTGTCAGTTCATATTCAGCCAGCTGCCAACCAACACCCCCAGGTCTTTTTCCAGCGGGCAGCTTTCCAGCCACTCTTGCCCAAGCCTGTAGCATTGCAGGGGGTTGCTGTGACCCAAGCGCAGGATCCGGCACTGAGCCTTGCTAAACCTCATACAATTGGCCTTGACTCAATCCAGCCTGTCCAGATCCCTCTGTAGGGCCTTCCTACCCTCCAGCAGAACAACACCCCTGCCCAACTTGGTGTCATCTTCAAACTTACTGAGTGTGCACTCAATCCCCTTGTCCAGATCATTGATAAAGATATTAAAACACAACTGGCCCCAATACTGAGCTCTGGAGAACACCACTTGCGACCAGCTGCCAACTGGACTTAGCTTCATTCACCACCACTCTTTGGGACTAGCCACCCAGCCAGTTTTTCACTCAGAGAACAGTATATCCATCTAAGCCATGAGCAGTCAGTTTGTCCAGGAGAATGCTGTGGGAACCTGTGTCAAAGGCCTTACTAAAGTCTAGGTAGAGAACATCCACAGCCTTCCCCTCATCCACTAAGCAGGTCACCTTGTCAGAGGAGATCAGGTTAGTCAATCAAGACCTGCCTTTCATAAGCCCATGCTGACTGGTCTGACCACCTGGTTGCCCTGTACGTGCCATGCGATGTCACTCAAGATGATCTGCTCCAGAACCTTCCCTGGCACCAAGGTCAGACAGACAGGCCTGGAAGAGGTACAGGCCTTCTTGATGGATGTCACATTTGCTAACCTTCAGTCAGCTGGGACCTCCCCAGTTAGCCAGGACTGCTGTAGATGATTTCTCCCAAGAAAGGCAGGTATTTCCAAAGACAGCTGGATGCAATGGACAGTTGAGGAGGAGATTTTTCACCAGAGCTATTAAAAAGCCAGGCTACCCACACCCACTGAAGTTCTCCTGTGTGACAGGAGGTAGTGCAGCATGCACACTGAGGTCAAAAAGAAGTCAGTCTTGAAACCTATCACTTTTTATTAGCATGATACTTAAAAATCATTAAAACTATTGTATTTAAAACCTCCAAATAGTTTTTCCACACTCAACACCTTGAAATATACCTCCTGGAAGGATTCCAGCTCTGGTTTTATTATATCAACCTTCCAAAACATAAATGCAAGCAAGACAGTAGTGGATACAGATGCCACATCTAACACCTTATTTAGACTCAACAGAAGAGACTGGAAAGAACTCAAAAGTTCACAAGATCTTTGATTTTCACAAAGTAAGACCAAGGTTAGACTTATTTCAACATGAAAAAACCTTGCTGTTCAGATCGTTGCAAGTTGAAACCTGTTGGCCCTAACACTTTGTCCTGACAGTAATGAAGGCAGCAAGATGACAAGGTTTTTCTATATATAAAGTAGGTGCAGGTTCCAGACTAGGTACTACCCTAAGACTTACTTCTGATATGACACAGCGAAAATCCAGCATGCTCCTAACAGCAAATTAGAAGCTTAGGAAGTAGCTTTGTACTCCTGCCTGAAAAAGAAATCCTAGCAGCCTGACCAGCCAAACCACACTAATTGCTTTGCATGCAACTAGCCTGTTGATTACACATTAATTTTGTAGGTATAGGAAATGAGAAGTGGAAATCTATAAAAGCCAAAAAGACTGGACTGACATTAGGTGTTAGCCCAACATAAATGTTTATTGCTAAATAAACAGAACTGTCATGGAAGAGCTGGCAAAGTTTCAGGAAGCCATTCTTTTTATCAAAAATAAATAGAACAGTTCTGTGATAAAGAATGCTCAGCTAAGGCATGTGGTAAGACACTGTATTAACAGAATTCAATTTAACAAGTCAGCTTGTGTCACACAGTAGGGCCCATCTTTCAAGGGACTGTCAGAAAACCATCCCAGTGCAATTCATCTTTTGCTGAGCATGTACTGAACACCAAGAAAGCTCCCACGCTAATGTTCCAGGCCCACCACTCCCAAGATAGACCCCTACCCACCTCAAGACTGTAAACAAAGCACCTATTTGCAAGCAGAGTTGTAAAACTGCAGACAGACTTTTTGCAAGTGCCTTAATTTTAAGATTAGAAGCCTGAAGGAAAGCAACCAGCAAGATCAGTTCCAAGATAAAGAAGTGACAACATAATACAAACAAATGCATCTCCAGAAAGGGAGAAACAAGGCCTTCTTATTTTTTACCTGCCATACATTACTGTAGGACCATACAATATCAAGAATATGAAGTCCAATTTTAAAACAAGAGAAGCAAATATTCTTCACATGCAATTCAGACAACTTCTGTTGCCACTGCTGTCCCAAAGAGCTCAGCTGCACCTTAGCACCACAGAACATGTTTAGCAATAGCAGTACTTGCCTTCTGAAGTTTCTCTACTGTGAGAGGAAGATAAATCAGATCAGAAGCAGACTTTATGTTGTTTTTGAGATGATTTACTGTTGAGGTCAATAGTGATATCTAAAACCAAAGAGGAATATTTAGAATTAGACGACATAATATTGATTCTGACCTTCCCCAATACCAATGACTTAATTTGTACCTCATTTATAACACAAAGGCAAGACAAAATTATATGTACAAACACACAAAACACCCCTGGTTTCTAGGTCAGAAGTCCTGCCTAGGTTACATTAAAAAAAATTCTGCCTCTTATAACAAAGCGAGATTTTTTGATTTTTTTTTTTTAACTGAATGAAAGCCATAGAAGCCTGTTCGTTTCAGCAAGGCACCCTCTGCCCATTTTACATTCATTCCCTTAGAGAGACACTGTGGCCCAAGAAAGATTTAAAAAATTGTGCAACAAGCCTTTACATGGAGGAAACAGTCATCCACTTCTGCATTTAGCAATCAAACCTGCCTGGCAAAACCCAGAGAAGCCATGGAACTCCTCTAGCTGAGTAACAAGCAAAGAAATTGCACATATCACCCAAACCTTCTGCTACAGAAGTGGACCAGTGACAATCTAGGTACAGCAGGTTAACTCAATTTGTCAACTGTTTAACCCACACAGCAAATTATTCAATGGGTCTTCAAGATTACTTATTCATTCCAACTGAGAAGTTGATCAAATACACTAGAAATAACTACATGCTAGTTGTTAATTGCTAACACTATCACTTTAAGATCAATTTGTAGCCATTAGTAGTGAAAAAGGAGAAAAATAATTTCTTCTCACATTTGACAACACAAAAATAGAGCAGATAAAGCTACTTTCTTCTGGTTAAAAAAAAAAAGTTGTTATGCAAGCCGAAGAAATGGTCAAGATCCTAATTTTACATTAGGCCAATGTTGATCAGCTGGCATGCAGTCTCTGATTCCACAGCTGTGGATATTGGCTGAAATAATTCCCACCAGCACATCCTAACAATTCATGGAAAAAAAACAATAACTAAATTGAAGAGCTGGCTCAGATCCTGAAGTAACCTGTGGGCCTGCAAAAAACATATGCAAGTATCTTTAACATCCAGGTGCAGATGACAGCATTTTCCCAGTCCGGTGAGGCACCTAAGTATCTGTGAATAATGCATACTGACAGATGCCAAAGAAAGCAAGTAAAATTTTCAAATATATTTATGTGCCCCATTAAGCACTTTACCACTGCATGGGACTGAAGAAAAAACAATCTGAGCAAGCACCTCAGTACTCTTAAAAATTAAACCCAAAACTCCAGTGTCAGGGAGGGTTCCTCACACACAGCTCGACACTACCAACTGTGAGCAGCTCTGAACTTTTACCCTCCGAGGCAAGAATTTCAGTAAAAGCCTTGGTGGATGCTTTGTTTGAAGCATGAGTTAATACAGCAGCTGAGGAAACAGCTTTCTGAAAAGTGGCTTAGTTCTAGCCACATAAACAGAGCTAAGACTCACGCTGGCTGAGATTCCAAGTGTGTATTAGTAGATTTTATATTCACAAGACACCAGGACTTCATTTGTAGCACTGGTTCGGGTAACTCCTTTCCACACTTCCAAAACGTTTGCAGACACCCTCGGAAACTTGAAATATCAAATCTCTTGTCATAAACATCACAACTGTTTGGCAGGAAAATTAAGAACTCCACAGTTCTCAGGTTCTTTTAAGTTCTGCCTGAAGTCTTTCCACTAGATGTGTGATTTCTCCTCTTTCTGATCAGGTTCCTGTCCAACTGGATGCTCAAACTTTTTTTTCTTGTTTAATAAATGAGGCTTATACTCCATTTTTACTTTAAAAACAGAAGTTTAGCATATGGTCAAAGAAGTCCTTAGATAAAAGCTCAGCATTGCATTTGAAATTAATTTCTGTAAAAACAAACTTGAATGGAATATTTTATTAATTTTCAAAACCAAGCACTGATCTCTCTCACCTGTTTATTGATCTCTGTGATATTTATCCAAATTTTATTTAGCCCCAGTTCTCCAGTCTCAATTTGTTCTAGTTGCTTTTGCTTCTGCACCAAATCTTCATTCAGTTTAGGAATTTCTTGTAATGATGTCTTTTGATTAGATTCCACTAAAAAAAAAAAAAAGAAAAAAAAATTAAATTATTTTTTAAAAGTCCAGGAAAACAACACTGCAAGGCAGAAAACAAATTACAAGCAGCAGTATCTACAGCAGTGAAAGAAGGCAACAACAGTTTCTAGATATGGGTTTACTGCCAATTCAGAATTAAGTGTTTGTTCAGAATCACAGCTTTTTTTTTTTTTTTTTTAAGAGTACTAACATCTGCAGAGAGAACACATAGGGATCATACTAAATTCAACACTTCGCAATAGTACTGTCACTCTGGCAAGCCTCAGCAGGTCTTTATTTAGTGCAGTTATTTTGCATTACTTTCACACAGGAACATGAAATAGTAATGGGACTGTGAATAAGAACTGCCAACAGTACCAGGGCAAAGGAAGCACATGAAATGAAACTCAGTGCCCTTTTCAAGCTTGCAAAGGGGCAGCTGACTATGAAGTGAATTCCAAAGAGATTAATGTGATTACAGTTGTTCCATGTGACAGAAAGACAACTGAAAAAAAAATGTGTAAGTTTACCCACTAATGTCTGTTGGTAAACAAATCAGTAAACAAGGTCCTTGGAAATAAAGGCAGTTATTACTGCAATTAATACTACAGGAAGAGGGAAACATGCAACTCAAACCAATTCAAGTGAGCCTCAGAAATGCAGCTCTTCAGGTCTGCAGTGACTAAGCTGTTTAGCTGCAAGGGCTATTAGGCAATCCTAAATCCCTAGGTCTGGGAAACAAATAAGCAAAGGTTTTGAGATGGAGATGAGAGAGTTCTCCAAAACCTGCACCTCCACCCTGTAACGTGGCAGCACGGGAACGCTCCACAACAAACTGCCATCGTTCAGACCAGACTGCCAAGAGCAGTGGGGCCTATGTGGTATGTAACTGGCAGCTCCCTGAACAAACTTCCATGTGTAATCCATCCGGTCAGAAGGGGAAGCCTTCAGGAGTGCTTCATGCCCGTGGAGTGGATGCCCACATAACTGGAAAGCCATGCCTCTTCAAAAACTTGCTTCACTTTTCTTGAAGCAAATACTAAAAGTAATTTCTAGGTACAGAGTAATCTGCATTATCACCCAAGATCTAAATAACATATTTGGTTAAGACAGACTTTGAGAGGTATATTTTAGCCAAAACAGGATGAGAGCTAATTGTGCATTTGACACAAGCAGTTCACACTGAATCTGATGTTTCAGAAGCTCCTGTGTAGAGAAGTTACTCTGTTTTGCCACTCTCACTGTGTACAATGAGACTCCAGAGATTTTTGCAGTGCTAGGAAGGTTAAGTACTATGTGCATTCCTACCATCATTACTAAACCGAAGGGAAACACCACAATGACTTCCCCCTATCCTACACATACTAGATGCAAAGACGTGTTATTTTTAAAAAGCACTCATGCCGTACTCAGCTTGTTCAAAGGATGGCAGAACATTAACAAATACTGCCACGGGCATCTGCTCTTATAGGGACAAAATCTGGATGAAGATTCAGAGGAGGAAGGTTCTTTTTTCCAAACTTGCTGTAGGACAGATGGATCCTGTGTCTTTGTTTCTTCATCTACCCACACATCTCACCAAAGCATAATATTACCTTTTGGAATCAGGTTATTCTTGCTGTCTGCTTTGTTGTCGTTTTTAATGCTGTGCCCCATTATGAGACTCCCAATCAGCTTCTAGGTATGCTATTACAGTGGTAAGGAAATCTGAGACTATTTTATCACTGGACAAAGTATTAAATGCACAGCTTTTCTATCAGAGCTATTCGGGAGAAAAGAAGCATATCTGTAATTGCCAGACAGTAAGCGCAGAAAGAACAACTGCTTTAACAAAGAGGTCTGTATAGAACAGGAATGATGAAACTTATCTATACCAAAGCCAATAAATGTTGTCATCATGCAAAACTCCTACTGCCCGTACGTAGGTAAAGGAGGAGACCAGTACACAAAGAGTGGCAGTCAGCTTACCCAGGACACAGAAACAGATACTGCAGAGTTGTTGGGTACGCTTACAGCCACCAAACAGCACCTGTAACCAAAGGCATCCTCCCTAACTGATGGACACCAGTTACAGATAACTTTCAGAGTTCAGTATCAGTTAATATAAAAGCACATCTATCATCAACACTTTCTCTCGCTCCTAGTCAGTCAGCAGGTTACACCTTGGCAGACAACTCCCCACCTCACAGCAGTTACACACTTGAACAGGAAGCCCTGAACACCAACAGCAAGTAATTCCTACACACATTTCCTCAATATGTCTTTTACCACAAGCAAATCAAGCCCTTAGCTTACCTCCAGCCCTAGCTGCCTCCTAATTTTGAAACTGATTTTACCAGTGTTATTTTTAAGGTCATCCCCATGTTCTGGGCACAAAAACTCAAAGATGAAGACCAAAGCTATGCGATAAAACCCACAGTCAACAGCTGTGCTCCTCAGGCAAAATATACCTAGCCTTCCTGAAGCAGCTAGAGACTACCTGAACGCTTAAGCTTCACTCTCTTCTGGTCCATTCACAGAGCTCCTCAGCTTATCTTTGCGTTTTTTCAATATATAAGATTTTGAAAACTACTAAAATAAGGCACCAAAATATGTCTTGTGTCCAGAGGTGAGGTATAGCAAACAGAGAGCATGCATTACATGTAAATCTCACCATTTGTTATACCTCAGCACTGCAGATGTTCTAATACTGAAATCTTACATGGACAAAGAAAACCTGAGACCTACAAGCAAAATGCTTCACATTAACTCTATACTTCAAAGTATTAAACATGACCTAATTCCATACCATATGCAACATGACATAAAAGTTGAACAAGGACAGGTCAATGCAAGCAAGATAAACATTTAGAGGATGCAAAGAAAAAACATAACATCAAAGCAACATTCATATTGCAATAATGCCAGCGCAAGTATTAGAGGTTTTTAAAAGAGCTCAAGAAAAAATTAATGGAAAACCATGTTCTTGTAAGGGATGTATAAAAATCCCTTAGACTGCTTTTATGGGGCTGATCAGAACTTTTTATTTTTAATTAGGGAAAAGAGCACTCCCGAGACCAAAGTCAGGAATTTCAGAAATGTATGTACAAGCAACTGCAGACCCACCTAGTTCAGTGTCCCTGCTCCTCAGAAGATATAGAGCAGGCAAGAATATATAACATTTGCCTTAAATTTACCCAGCCTGCAAGTGTTTTTGGCTCAGAGGACTCCTCAATTCAGGGGCAGTTTGTCTAGTCAGTACTTTTAGAGTTTGAATAAGCAGGTAGGCAACTAAGCCTCTTCATACTGACCAAAGCAAATGTGACACAGTGCAATTATACTTATACTTACTGGTTCGAAACTTCTCCTTTATTGCATCCAAATCCTCCTTGAGAGCCACCTGCATCCACACCAAGCCAACGCACGCTACCACACAAGCGGCAAGAATGACAAATGCACATAATGGGTAACAGAACTTGCAGCATCGTAGATAGTCTCCTCTGGATAAAACAAAAATAAACCACTGAATATTCAACAGTACCTAGGAAAGTTTTATTTAAAATACTATTCTATCAAAGTAGGGGACAGCACTAGACCAGCACATGCTTTGACTGCCAGGAACTAACAAACAGCTTTTCCAAGAATAAATAAGGCTACACAGTGATATCAGGGCTATTACTCTGTTCAGTTTATGCTCAGGAGGCACATCTAGCATATTTAAGAGCAGCTGTCAGGTTTCCCTTAGTCCCCTTTCCCTCTGCTCACATAAACTTATGTTCAGAACATCTGCTTGATAGCTTGGAAAGCAGGCTTCAAGAAAGGGTATTACCATAATGTTTAATCCTAAACTGCAAAAGCCTGTATTTCTCTGTGATGTGCCTACTTTCATTCTTAGAGGCTGGTTAACAATGCTGTTACTTAAGCGAAAAGTTTATTTATTGGCAAAAGCACGTCATGTCCATGAGAAAACCAGCGCTGCGCCAGCTCACAGACACAGGACTGTGCCATGCTGAACACACACGGGCAACTGTGCTCAACGTTTCAAGCAACTGCTCCCCAGCTGCTCTAAGGACTTCAGTTACAGTGAGCATAAAACAGGAAAAAAAAAAAAACAACAAAAAACAAACAACAAAACAAACAAACAAAACCAAACAAACAAACAAAAAAAAACAACAAAACCAAAAACAAAAAGGAAAAAGCCAGAGGATGGTTCAGCCCTACTCCCACCCCCTGCCAGGCGACCTGCTGGGCCAGACACACTCCGCGGGTCCTTTCTGGCCGCCCTCAGCGCCCCACGACCCCCCCGCGACCGCGGCGCGGCCCCGCTGACGGGCACGCAGCCGCCGCCAGCCCCGCCGCGCAGCCCGGCGCTGAGGCGAGGGGCTGCCGAGCCCCGGGCGGGACCGGGCCGGGCCGGGCCGGGCCGGGGACGCCGCGGCAGCCCCGGAGACTCACTTGCCGCAGCGTCCCCGCGTCCCCGCGAACTCGTCCTCCTCGGAGCTGGACTCGGAGTCGGAGGCGGGCGGCTCGGTGCGCAGCAGCCGGTGGCCCGAGCCCTTCTTGGCAGGCTTCTTCCTGCGGCCGTCGGCGGCCAGGCCGATGAGAGCGTTCAGCTCCTTCCGCTTCTTCATCCTCTTGTGGGGCGGCAGCGGCGGCGCGGCCGGCGGCTGGCTCCCGCCTCCCCCCTCCTCCTCCTCCTCCGCCGCCTCCTCCGCCGCTGCCGCCGCCGCCAGCGCGCCCCGGCTCGCCAGCCCGCGGCCCGGCCGCGGCTACAGGCGCTCCGCGGGGCCGCTGCTCCCCCGCCGGCCCCGCGGCGGCACACCCGGCCCCGCCGCCTCCGCCACCCGCCCCGCCCGCGCCATGGCAGCTCCCGGCCCCGCCGCCTCCCACCTGCCAGCAAGCCACGTTCCCATTGGGCGGCGCGGGGCCGCCCCCGCTCGGGCCGCAAAGGCCCGGGAGCGCCCTCCACGGCGGCCGGCAAGCGGGCGGGGGGAACCGCGGGTTCGAGCCCCGCCCCCGGCGGGTGGGACGAGCGGGGAAGGAGGGGGCCCGGCCGGTGCCTCCCCCCGCGGGTCCCCTCGCCCGCCGGGCTCGGCGGGGACCCTTCTTCCCAGAGAGAACGGTGGCGAGGAAGCGGTGCGGCCTGGCAGCCCGCCTGCCTCCTGCCCGCCCCAAAGCTGCTCCGCAGCTGCCGCGTTAGCCAGCCCCCGCTCGGCTGACCCGGCACCGCAAAACCAGCCCGGTGCGGGATTCCCCGCGCTCACTGCGGTGGAGATCGTGTCCCGGACGTTTTAAAGATGCGGCTTTAAAATGACAGCTCGCTCAGGGGGGGCGGCGGCAGGGAGGGAAGGAGCTGGCGGCTGGGATGCCGGGACGGGAATGGATGGAGAGATGAGGGTGAAACCTTGGGAGGCAGGAAAATGCGATGAAGACCTCGGGGCGGAGGAGGAAGCCCAGAGTATGCCTGTCTTCTTCAGGCTTGCACGCACTAAAAGCCTAAAGACCTGCATGTAAAGGAGCGCTATTCCCCAATGCCGACTTTCCACGCCCTGTGGGATGGTTGTTACACACACCCACTCAGCCAGGCTCTTTTTCTTTCTTTCTTTTTTTCTTTCTTTTTTTCTTCCCTAAAAGCCCCGATCACGCTCGGTCTTTGCAGCTTTCCCGGGTGGCGGTGCACAGGCCGGCAGGGCGGGGAGGGGGGAGGCTGTGAGCAGCCTGACAGCTCTTTCCCTCCCTCCTCATCCTCATCCCCGCCGGCGCCCGCGGCCTTGGGGTGGAAGCGGCCGCCGGCAGCAGGGGAGGAAGGGCGAGCAACAACAACAGCTCGGAGCTCACTTCGCGGGCAAGCGGTGCCGCTCCCCGGGTCCCCGCGGGCTGCTTTCTTCCCAACAAGCCCTGCCGTGATTTGGCAGCCGCTCGGCCTCCCCACCTACCTCTCCGCCCTGCATTGGCTGCGTGTCCCCGGGCGGGGACAGCGGCCTCCGCCCGAGCCAGCCGGGAGCGGCGGGCGGCCGGGCGCTGCCTTCCCCGGGAGGGATGAAGCTCTCCTGGCTGGGCGTCGATGTCTCCCGGGTGCTGCACTTGGCTGCCGTTTTCTGCCTGACCTGCGTGCTGCTGAAGGCCATCCAGCTGTACCACCGGCGGCGGGAGCTGCTCAGGGCGCTGGCCGACTTCCCCGGCCACCCGACCCACTGGCTCTTCGGCCACGTCCACGAGGTAGGGCGAGAGCCGGGTCTGCGCTGCCGTGGGGTGGGGGGGAGGAGGGAGGGTGAGGATCAGTTTCCCCACGTCAGAGGGAATGATGCTGCCGGGAGTCATACCCGTGGTCCAGGAGAATTGCTTCTGCCAGTCCCAAGGGGATGGGAAAGGTGAGCATCCTTTTTTTTTTTTTTTTTTTTTTTTTTCCCTCAGCCGTGCAAACGGCTTTCTCTGCTCGTGATGCCCAGAGAACAGCACGCTCGGGCTGCTGCAGAATGCACGCTGGAAGGAGGTGGTAGCTGGCTTGCAAATAAAGAAAGCAATAATAGAACGTGGCGTGGGCAAGGTGTAACCTGGCACTGGTGCAGTAACCCAGCAGCCGTGCTGCTCCGTGCCGGGGCAGGCTCCGCTGTCACCTCTCGGCTCCAGTTTGCATCAGCTTCGTGACCAGGTGAGCCAGACAGGGCATTGATCATTTTGAGCCGTGTTTAAGCCACAGAATGCCCCAGGTTTAGCATCCGGCACAGGGGCCACAGGTCTTTTTAAGGCCACGACTAATTAAACTTGCATACATAAGCAAGCTTTGTTCTGGGCAGTCATGACATGGATGACTCTTCCCCAAGGTTCGTGCTTGCCCACACAGATCAGCGTGGCTGCCTTGACAAACAGATTTCCACATTTCTTTGGCAGCTTCCTGAGCTTCCATACATGCTAAAGGTTGCTTCAAATCGCCCTGAGCTCTCCTGTGCTCTGCTGATGCCCTGCACCAGCCAAATGTGGCATATTAAATAACTGGCATCCTGAAAAGTAGCTGGGAAATCTGGTGGGGACGTCCCAGGGCTTGACTGTGCCATGGCAGCCCCAGACAGGCAGTCTTTTGGCAACCTAAGCATGAAGATGGGCCAGTTCAGGGATTTGTTGCACTGCCAGTTAGACTTTAAAACTGCAGTTAAATAAAGTATGTTCGCCTGTTTGTCAGTTGTGACTATTTATCCTGGAGTAGGATTTAACCATTCGGGCCAATCACTTGCTCCCATTGTGGTTAGGTTGTTCATAGCTGGACTTTTACCTCAGGCAGTATTTTTTGAAGAGTTCCTGTTTTACAAATTTAGTAATTTGCTGATCAAATGGTGCTGAATTCACCAGAGCCCAACAGTTCACTGAGCCAGTGAGGAAACTGGCAGTGCTGAATACAAAGTTTACACTCACCTCAGAGGAAAACCTTAGAGCTGTATTCGGGAGGAGCACTGACATTTCCTATTCTGTTGATTTAAAGTGATTAATTGCCAGTTTTGAATCAGGTCAGTTTAGTACCTCAAATATATTTGTTACACTTTGAGTGGGTCTCCTGGGAATACATCACTTTGTTTTAAACATTCTTAGGTATTTGCCTCTGCTTATTCAAGTCACTTGGTAGAAATCACATTAATATCAGGGGAGGTTGTGTACAGCTTTTCAGTCTCGCTGCAGCAGCACGACTTAGTTCAAACACAAAGTGCCAGCCCCAAGCTGGCCAAAGCGGCCTCCCATGGCCATGGTTAGTGGGAATCAGAGGAGAGCAGGGTCGCTGCCCCGTGGGTGTTGGGGGCTGTCGGTCCCTCGGCAGCCCTTGGCCGGCATCTGCCCTATGCAGCGGCTGGTGGAGGGGAGCCAAGCCTGGTTCTGACTGAGCACAGCGCAACTTCATGCTCAGATTTCAGCTCCTGTGTTTTCTGTTTTGTGTGCTATCAGTGCATAGTCATTAAAAGCACCTTTAAGAGCCTCTTCCCAGAGGCTTTTAGTGTTGGATCCATTTAAAAACTTGCATTTCCTTAGATCCAAGCAGGGGTTATACTTTTCTTTTCAAGCTCCCAAGGCAGGAAGAAGTAGAAGTGATGGTCTTTCATGCAGAGCCTGGTAGCTGGAGCCCCTGTTAAGAAGCAGGAGCTTTCCATTCCTGTTCCTCCGCAGCCCGCAGAACTTTACACTGTCTGCCCAGGGAGTGCTTGGCACAGCAGGAAGAGGTTACTCACCTTGGGAGTAACCTCTCCTCTCAAATAAACCCATCCCACCCTCTGCCAGCATAGGGATGGTTCTTCATAGCATAAACCCGGGCTGGCACTCCAAAAACAAGGTTGAATGCAAAGGCTTCTAGCATTAGGACTTCTGCCAGCGAGGCTTACTCAGCATCTCCTAATTACTTCCATTTATGCTTTCTGCGATTTTGTGACGGGAGGAAGCACAAGCAGACATATCAAAGGGCTTTTGCGTGTTCAAGTGTCACTCACCTAAAGGCACCAAGCCAAGCCCTGCTTCTTCTGGCATTGTTGAAGGGGTGGGTGCTGGAAGGGCTGTGTCCTTTTACCCCAAAACTTGGTCCTTGCAACCAGAGAAATTTATGGTTCTCTTTAATAAGTCCAAAATCTTGAACTTGAGCAAGAGAAGTTGAACGGTAATTTTCTATCATTAATGATAACTGGATGTAGTTTGTCATTATGCCAAATGCAAGAGACACACGGGAGGTGCTGCAGGAACCCCCCCAGCTCACAAGGAAGGGGGCTCAGCCTCAGTGCACGGAGTGTGGCTGTGCCCCCACACAGCCTGTGCAGTCCCCTGGCAGATGCCCCACGGCTCCTGAGCATCCTCTCTGAGATAAGCCTGATGTGGGTGATTATTTGGGTACAAGCCATCTCATGGATTGAGAAACACTGACCAAACTAAAAGCTGAGCTGAGATAACTCAGCACCAAAGCGACTGAGCAAATATTCACTTGACTCAGTCAATAGAGTGACTCTGTGGCTGATTTCTACACTACTATGTAGATGTAATTGAACTTAAAGCTTCAAGTCAAAGCAGCAGCATCTATGTCAGCCCTACCTCACCAAAATCCTTTCCCCTGCATATTGTGGCAGAATAGTTTCTGTTCAAAGAAAAGAGAATTCTTATATGTTTTTGTTTCTGTGATCTTTTTTTCTCTGCCTGGGACTTTGGATCTTTCCACTGATCTTTCCACTTGTTCTTTGGCTATTGCCTGTTTAATATACAACACCGGCTATAAAAGCAATAAAACTGTGATTACTTTTGAAGAGTGAACCCACCAGTGTCACTAATACAAACACCGGTGCTCACGTAACTCTTCCGTGTGCGGCTTCCAAGGACTGGAGATGAACCTTTCTGGGAGCACCAGCTCTTCATCACTCATTAAATTAAATTCCTAAAAATCAATGAAATCTTAATCTGATGTTATTAACCAGTCTCCCCTGCTCTGTACACTCCGTTGGTGACTTTGGACTCATTCTGTTGAATTTTACCTGGACACTGGCCTTTTCCACCTAAATGGTTGGAGGAAGCTGTGGCCCAGGTTTCCCGGTCAGGAGGCATCATTACACCAGGGCAGACACAGCAGCGATGCTGTTGGCTGCTGTAAAAATGTTGCTGTATTTTCTCACAGCTGCAGGGTGCTAACTGCTCAGCCATGTGCAAGTGAGAACATATTTGCATGTCACAAAATGCAGATGCTGTCTGGGGCAAATCTGAGTCTTCTTTGGGGTGGCTATGGAAAAAGAGCAGAAAATGTATGTACATGATAGGCACCACCACTGTCCCTAAGAACATTCTCCATGGTTAGGGTCAATTGATAAGGAAGAATTATTTTATATGAGGTTTAAATGTAACAAGCATCTCTACTTCTGATACTCTGAAAACCCAGAGGGACAATACCTTATTTGCCATTACCTGGTTTTGTGATACAGAAAGACTTTGAGACTTTTAAGACAGTGGTTTGGAAGATTTTTTTTTTTTTCTCTGAATCTAAGTGTTCTTTCTCCTTTTACTTCCCCACAACTACAGTTTCTCAAGGAGGAAGAGGTGCTGGACAAGGTGGAGATCTGGGCACAGAAATACTTACATGCTCACCCTGTCTGGTTCGGGAGTTTCTTAGCATTCCTGGTTGTCACTGATCCTGACTATGCCAAGGCTCTGTTGGCCAGAGGAGGTGAGAAGATGATGCTTTCAGCTGTGGAGCAATGACCATAGCCCTGCAGATTTCCCATGCCAGCCTAAAAATTCACAGCAAGGGAGGGTTTCACAGAGATGGTGTCTTGCAGAAATCATCTAAAAGCATGGAGAGATACCACTCCTTTGTGCCATGCCTTTGGTGCATCAGGCACAGGGCTGTGAGGGTGACGGGAACCTTCCAAATCTGGCAAATCAAACTTCCTCAAGTGCTCCTTGAAAAGTTATCTTCTCAGTGCCTGACCCCAGCAAGGAGAAGACAGCTGGAAGCTTTTTTCTAAGATCAGAACCCTGGCTCCTACTGTGGAGCTTTATTTTTAGTGCATCCAGAAAGAAAGATGCTAAACAGTGCTGTCTGGGTGGGTTAATAATTTATCCAGACTTTGGACTACCAATACTCTTGTTTATTGCAATCTGGGCATCTGCTTTTATATGTGTTTTTTGTAAATAGGCCAAAGGCCTAAATGTTTTGTTGTGAAATACTGATGAATTCTGCAGGGGTGCCACTGCTTCTGCTTCATACCCAACCAAAAGTGAGAGTCCAGAGGGACCTTTCAGGTGAAAACCAGTGGGTTAATGCTACTGAAACATGTACCATTTTATTTTCTCTTTCTTGATGATTTTTTACAGATCCCAAGGATAACATCAGCTATAAACACCTTGTCCCCTGGATCGGTATGTATTCCTGGGGCTTTGCCTACCAGGAATGATTCTGAAGTTAGTCAAGAACATGCTATAAATAAACAGCATTGTGCTTGTTCCTTGATGCAGTTATAGCTAAAAGCTTCATGAAATTAATACATTTTTTGAAAAAGATATTAAATAATGCCATTTTTTGTGATTCAGAGGCACAAAGTTCAGATATAGTCATATGTACAAATGAGAACCACTTACATGTCCATAGAGAGCAAAGGGTGGTGGTGGGAGAAGCTCAGATTCGGTGGAGGACCAGTGAAAAATGCACCTGCTGATCTGAAGCTCTCAGCTCCAGCAGTGTTGGTTGTTTCTTTATGGAGGCAGTGCTGTGTCATTTTTGTGAGCAGGGCTCTGCTTGGCCCTGGGAACCCTGGAGCTGATGACAACATTTGGAAATACTCTCTTGTAGCAGCTCAGACAGCAGATTTAATCATGCTCCTTGCAGGTGGAGGCTGTGTCCACAGGCAGGTGAAAGCAGCCTGCTTATGTCCAGCAAAATATGCCTTGCCTGTGTTTCCCCAGGGAATGGGTTGCTGATCTTACATGGACCAAAATGGCACCAACATCGAAAACTCCTGACTCCAGGGTTTCATTACGACATCTTGAAACCGTACGTGGCTCTGATGGCAGAGTCTACTAACGTGATGCTGGTAGGACTCATATCTGATGCTCCTCTCTCTGCCCTCTTTTTTTCTCCTGATCCTGACTGTTTAGTAGATAAATGCTGGAGCAGGGTTTTCTTGCAGTGTCCTTACTCACAACCTGGTAATTGTAAGGACAGGCTGTGTCCCGGCAGTCAATCTTTCTGAGCCACCACAAATCCCTGCCCATGAGTTTCCTGCAGGGACTATGTCTCTGGTACTGCTTTGGGCTCTAGGGCTAAGATTAGAGGATTAATGTCACTGCCATCCCCAAACTGTGCATAATCTCAATCCCATCTGCAACTTCTTATAAATTGTTTTTGTAAGTGAATAACTGAAGTAAATAAAGGTTCATAACAAATCCCAAAAATATAAAGATTGGAGCAGAGCTATGCTGTGACCTAAGGTTAAAGAGTATCATTTGCTGTCAACATACCCGTGACTGGATTGCAATCTCTGCCTTGGATAATACACAGTGAAACTGCACTGCTCTTCCATCCATTGGTTCTGGGCACGATGGACACCAGTATGAATTGCAAGTGAGGGGCACCAGTCTTTGTGCATGTGGACCAGCAGGAGTCTGGGTGCTGGACCTATTCCTTCTCCTTTGCCTCCCTCCATCCAAACTCCCCAGCACCTCCACATGGATCCTGGCTCTCCTCCCTCCTTCCAGCCCAGAGAGCAGCCAGGAGCCAGGGGCTGGAGAGCCAGGAGAACTTTTGCAATGCACACAAGTGCCTGGCAGTTTATAATTCCTTGCAGACAATGCAAAGTGCCTATTGTAGGAGCCCATGCCACCAGGTGGCAATCGTTGCATGTGCTAAGGACATATGTCTGTCCACATAATCCCTGTTCCCCAGCCTGGTTTCGTGCTGTGGGAGATCAGACGTGACTGTATTCCTCCACCTCCTCCCCTTCTCAGCTTTTGAGACCACCGGTACCTTACAGCCATGAAGGGACAGAGGATTCAACATCATTTCATGTCTGCTGGGCAAGAGAGATACTGTTTATATTTTCTGTAAAGATCCCCTATAGGAAGAGTTGAGCAAGAGCTCCTATATTATATGCTGGAAAAGCACAGCAGCAGAGAGATCATGAGATGGAGGAAAAGCCTTGATCAGAAGTTTGCATCTTAGGCACCAAACTCATATGTACTTGAGAACAGACTCGGTGAAGTCCAATGCTGACATATGCTGCTCTTGTGCAGGAGAGACACTGCACTGTAAGAAAGACTTGGATAACATGCCCCATCACCCAGCTATGCACCCATCCTGGGCTTCTCCAGGGTGCCTTTGCCCCAGGGTAAGATGTACCAGGGCTCACGGATGCCAGGATTCAAGAGTAGCAGCTGCCTGAGGCAAATCTTGTATTAACCATCCTGCTCTTGGCTTCCCTTCTCTGAGATTTTGACAGCAACTAAGAGATCCTCTGCTTTTTTTCCATTTCTCTGGGACGTATCCCTAGCTGAGCAGTCATTCAATCAGGGAATGATGCTAAATCACGCAGAACTGTCCCTTCCCTTCTCATTTCTTTCTCCTTTGTGCTCTAGGATAAATGGGAGCAGTTGATCACAGACGGGAAACCGGTGGAGCTCTTTGAGCACATCAGCTTGATGACTCTTGATAACATAATGAAATGTGCCTTCAGTTGTCACAGCAACTGCCAGACCAACAGGTCAGTGCTGGCTGCCCCCAGACCCTGGCAGAAAGTTTGCAGCTCAGAAGGGAAATGGGCAAATCGCTTGTTGCGATGCTCCCAAATTTACAAACTTCCACCATTCCCCTCTGCCCAGGAGAAACACCTACATCCAGGCTGTCTACAACCTGTGCCACATGGTGCACCAGCGCCTCCGCATCTTCCCCTACCACAATGACATCATTTACTGGCTCAGTCCCCACGGATATCAGTTCAGGAAGGTCTGCCAGCTCGCTCACGACCACACAGGTATTCCCTGCCTTCATCCTCTCACAAAGCTTTCATGCAGAGTGCGTGATGGCTGACCAGAGGCACTCGAGTTACCCCCTTGCCCATGCAGCGATCCTGCCCGGAGGCTCGGAGCTGCAATCCAAGCAGAGCATCAGCTTGCAGCAGTGGTCTGATCTAGGCATGAAGCAAGGGGGTCTCACAGATCCTGTGTTACTAAACTGGACCAACGGAGGAATTCCCCTCTGGGAAGACTCCTGTTAAAGGACCAGAGGCTGGTCAGACAAGGGATGGGTGCTGTAGACAACACCGATACAAGGAATGATTTTCCTTTCCAGTGATTTTAATGCAGGAGGGGTGGATAAAATAGACAGAGGAGTCTGTGGTGGACAAAGAAGTTTACAGAAAAGGATGACAACGTGCATGGCATTTGTTGCTGTGCTGCTGAAAAGGGCAAACTGCCTGGGATGCAGAAGCACACATCAAATGCATCATAGACTGAGCAGTGGTCACCCCCCTGGGTGAGCTTTGCATTCACAGGGTGATATTGCAGCTCAGCATCTGCCTCTGCTGAACCTTCAACTCTTTCTTCCCCAGATAAGGTAATACAGGAGCGAAAGGAGTCCCTTAAAGATGAACAGGAATTTGAAAAGATCCAGAAGAAGAGACATTTGGACTTCTTGGACATTCTGCTGTGTGCCAAAGTAAGTGGCGAGGAGCGGGTGTGCAGCAGGGCAGCAGGGTGCAAAAGCCAGTCAGTCTTTGCAGGGGTGCCACAAACTACCAGAGACCCTTAGGACTGCACAAGCCATTATAATAAATTAGCCCAGTCCTGCCCAGTTGAGGAGAAGCCAAGGTGATACAATTTTCCATCAAATGTTGGTAGCATCTGCTGGGGAATACAACATGCAGAGGGATTTCACAGTCCTGATAGCTTAATATGGGGGGGGTAACAGGATTTATAAGTGAAGGAAAAGGGGCCCTGAAGTCAGTCTAAACAGAGATTGATTTTGTTTATATGTATCCCAGGGTCATCACCACTCTACTTTGCAATAGCTGAAAGAATATAACGGTTCCTCCTGGTATATTATATTATATATGTATGGGCCACTATGATATATACATCATCTATATTATCTGTATTATCTATATTATATATGTTATTTATATTATAATATTGGGTTTTTTATACATGGGCCATTGAAACTGTCTCTGGACTGTTAGGATGAGAACGGAGCTGGACTGTCCGATGAGGACCTGCGTGCTGAGGTGGACACGTTCATGTTTGAGGGCCACGATACGACAGCCAGCGGGATCTCCTGGCTCTTGTACTGCCTGGCATCACACCCCGAGCATCAGGCACGGTGCCGGGAGGAAATCCAGGGGATCCTGGGACACCGGGAGACACTTCAGTGGTAAGGCTGCACATCTCCTCACCTGGTAACTTTTTTCCCATCGCTGCCATTTCTAAGTGAGCAATGTCTTCAGGGTTTGAAAGCTGGGGTGCTAAAGGTTGCTGCATGCACAGGGACTTCATAGGATGGAGCAGATATGGCATCCTTCAGCTAAATCTACTTCTCTGCCCTTCAGAGCTTCAGGGCTCATATTACCAGGGCAGACACAGGACAAACCAGCCCAGACCAGGAGGGACATGCTGGATGCCATGCCAAGACCTGGGCCACCAATGTTGCTCTTTCCTCTGTCCTGCTTTCTTGCCACAGGGCGTTGTAGTCGTGGCTTTTCACCTTTCACCGTCACTGTCCACTTGAGCATGTTTAGATGTCATTAAGATTGTTCAGAGGTGTCCTGGGGTCCACAGCTTGCAGCAGCCTTTGGTTGGACATTGCGGGTCCCTCCGTACACCCCATCTGTTGCAAGGGGGGGTCTGCCCAGGGGGCTGATGGCTGTGGGGCAAGTGGTCCCCCAGCACAGGGCAGTGGGGGGAGCCTGGGGCTCAGCCTGCCTCTGTCCCGGCAGGGAGGACCTGGGCAAGATGACTTACAGCACCATGTGCATCAGGGAGAGCCTTCGCCTTTACCCACCAGTGCCCGGCGTATCCCGGCAGCTCAGCAAACCCATCACCTTCCCCGATGGACGCACCTTGCCAGAAGGTCTGTAAATCCTATTCCCACTTCACAAAACTGTGTTCTCAGACATCAGCCGCATCCTCGCTGCCTGCCACAGAACAGAGGTGACAGCCCTGCCTCTGTGACCTGCTCCTTGCCAGCACAGATGTTCACGTAGGATTGTGCAGATGTTGGTGTCCCGTTGATAGACTGATGTCTGGACTGTACAGCAGCATCCCCATGACATCCTTCCTGCCACCATCGCTGTGGGGCAGCCATGCCATTGCCAAAAGCCCCTTCTCTTCCTGGCCAAGCACAAGTTCATGGTTCACCCATTTTGGCAAACTGGAGACACAGGGGGACAGGGACTGGTCCCATCCCAACTTGTGGCATGCAAATTGCCCTGTGCTGCTGCTTTCCTTCTCTGGTTTGGCACAGAAGCAGGTAATGTTGTTGGGGGGACCTTGAGCCTACGGTGCCGGTGCCTTCCTTATTTCCACTGTTTGGCTGCTTACAACTAAACAAGTGGAAAATGTTTAGGTTTCTCTGAAACCAGTGACAAAACCCTCATGGGTTTCCAGTTGACAGAGAAGACCATGGTGCTTTAAACAGACCTTTGTGTGAACACACAACAAGCTTTCCTTTAGTTTCTTTGTCACTGACCCCTGTTCTCCTTGACTGCTTTACAGGCAGCATCGCTGCGATAAGCATTTATCTCATTCACAGAAACCCTGCAGTATGGAAAGACCCTTTGGTGAGTTCTTTTGCCCTTCTAGTAATTTTTCCCCTTTATGCTGTGTCTCTTCCAATGTCCCCCTCACCTGTTAGCAGGGGAGCAGAGCCCTGCCCTTGCTCCTGAACATCTTTGCCTATGGGAATCACACTGAGAAGCGACCGCTCTGCATTAGTCTCAACTAGCTGCAGCACAGGGTGGTCAGACAGCAGCGTTACGGCTGGGTGCTGCCCAAACAGTCAGACAAAGTGCTTTGAAGAGCTTGTATTAACCAGCAAAAAAATTATTTTTTGCTCTGTCTCCACACAGAAAATTGAACCCTGGCTCCCTGGTTTTCAGCATATCTATGTCTGGTTTATCTTGGCAACACCATTGCCAGGCTCAGTGGAAAGCAAGGGAGTCTGATGTATGAGTTTCAGTCCATCTCAGAATTAATCTCTCTCCAATGCAATTGTTCAGAAATTATGGCGTGTCACATTTCTGAAGGTAGGGGTTAGTACTGTGTTCCTTAAATAATCACTTTTTCTTGCTGTGTATTCTTCATTTCCAGGTGTTTGACCCTTTGCGGTTTTCACCGGAGAACATCTCTGGCAGACACTCTCACGCCTTTCTGCCTTTTTCTGCTGGAATGAGGTAAAGTGTATTGAACGCTGAAGGATTAGTTCACAGAGAAAACATGCATCCCTGGAAACTGGGAGCCTGAAAAGTGTGTGCTGCTGTTACAACTGCTGTCAGGGAAGCACTGACAGAGTGCTTTCAGAGACCACCACCTGAAGTCCTGGCCCTGCAGCGTTAAACAGTTCACAAACATGTAACAAGTGTTTGTGCTGCAGAGGGCTTCTGATACCAGCAGGCAAAATGGGAAGGAAACATTGCTGGCCTCCTCCTGGGGACAGGGAACTGGGTCCTAAAACTGTGGACTACCTTGCTGGCATCATGCAAGGAGCCTGCAGCATCCCGGGCTTACCTGCTCTCCTCGCCTCCTTGATGGAGAGACCCCATCCCACACACCCCCCCACTTTGATTCCCCCTTCTCCCCCACCCCCAGTTCTGCCCTTCACCCTCTGCTCACCCCACCAAGGCAAAAATGTTGCAGACCCTCCTGCTTGGAGACTCACCACCTCTGCTCTGCTGGCGTCTCCTTTGGCTTCCTTCTCTCGCCTCCCTCCCAGTGCTCATTGAACACACATTCAGGAGCTCCCAATGCTCCCCCAGGTTCCCTTTGCTCAGCCCATCCCCCTGCTTTTGCTACCCAAAACACTGCCTGGGGTCCCCCAGAGCTGCAGAGGGGAAGGGCTGTGTGCTGGTGTGAGGGAGCTGGGAGCTGGATGCGGGGGTTTGTTGAGCCCAGCACAGAGATGGAGTGGCTGAGTTGCTCTGTTTTACCCCAGGAACTGCATCGGGCAGCAGTTCGCCATGAACGAGATGAAGGTGGCACTGGCCTTGACTCTGCTCCGCTTTGAGCTCTCGCCTGACCCTGCCAAGCCTCCCTGCAAAATACCTCAGATCATCCTTCGCTCCAAGAATGGGATTCACCTGTATCTAAAAAAAATCCACTGATGCTGGAAAACATCCTGCCTTCGCCAGATGGAGGGACCAAGCAGATGACAGAACAATGTTTCTCTGGGGAAAAAGGTGCAGGGCAGGATTTGAGGATAAGAATTCCTGATTTCTGTGCTTCTTCCACTAACTGAAAGCCCTTTTTGGCCTGGGCCTGGGTAGTCTAGACAGCACTGCACAGACCCACTGCCATCTGCTCCGTGAGCACCGATCTCAGAGCAGCCAGGCATGGCCATGCCTATTTGCTGACTGTCCCCTTGCTCTGCCGTAAGGGCTGGCCTGGCCTGGGAACACCTGCAGGTCCCACCAGCTTCCTTCTTACTAAATCCTGCCTTTGCACACAAGTTCTGGCCGAGACCGTGACCATTGCCAGTCCTGTTCTGTTATCATCACCTTCCTCAGTGCCTAGAGGTCAGCCCTCCTCTCCCGCAGCAGGGTCAGCCCGTGGCAGACCTCTGTCTTTCTTCTCACACTCAGTGTGTCTCTGTTTAGTTGTAAGCACTGATTCCAGTTTGGGCTCTGAAATTCTGCCTAAACTGCAAAATATTCTGTAATTTTTGTGTCAGTAAACCAATAATTATTCCTGTAACAGCAGCTGTGTCAGTTTTTATTGCTGATGCTTTCCCACTTCATCACAAATACAGTGTAAAACCCCTTTAGAAATGGGAGATGGAGAGGAAACCCATGAGCAGCAAGAGACAACCCTGGGGGTGTCTGGCCAGACCCCTGTCTGCAGGTCTCCAGTTGCAGCCAACGCAGCATATCCTTCCATGGGCAACCCCTTAACGGGCGTCCAATGTGCAATCTTCATTTAAAGCTGCAAGAGAGGAGTTATTATCGCTAGAAAGGGGGTTTTTGCCTTTTTTTTTAATTATTATTATTTTCCTAAACTGATAGTTGTAAGAGTTGTGTGCCTGGGGCACACTGGAGGACACTAGCGAGCTGTCCTCTGCCTCTGCAGGAATCATTATCGGGGTAGAAAGTGTTAAGCTGGGAAATCCCAAATGCTGCTGTTGCAGTTAGTGTTGCGGTGATGTCGACTGCAGTCCTGACATCATGAGCAGGTTGCTGTGTGGTAAGACAGCTCTCATCTGCAGAGATAGGGCAGATAGCAGTGGGGGAAACAGCAGGACCATTTTGTGGGATATACTGTGATAGACTATCAACACCATGAGCCCAGTCACTGGCGAGTCCCATTAATGGAAGGTTATATCAGACATAAGGTTTTGCCCAATTTTAATTTTAAGTACAGAAAAGGTGCCCACAATAAATAACAGCAATAATACAAATATCTCCTGTCATCTCTTACTCTGATCATATTACCAACTCACTGCAAACCACACCAAAAGCGTCCTCAGAACAGCTGTACTTGAGAAGCTGCAAAAACCAGGCCAGTATATTGTGCAAACAGGGTCGCCCGTGCACCTACTCTGCCACATCACCCGTACCTCCTCTAACCACATCTGTATCCATAGTTACCTCAGAGCCCTCCACAAACCCTTCTTGCGACCACTCCACTTACCTCTGTGCCAGCACATCCAGCTGCCATTGATAACACCTGCCAGCCGTGGGGTGCTCGCTTAGAAGGCACATCCATCAGCCAGCTTCACTTCTGATCTCCATACCTCACGGTGCTCCAGGCACCCAAGCCACAAATTAATTCCTCCTCCAACCAAAACCTCCAGGCTTCCCTGAAGCAATTGCTATGATTCAGTAATATCCCATTTCAGAAGAAATGGTAGAAGAAAGAAATCTCCTACACACATGGGTAAGACAAAGGACACAGCTGCACCACCCAGCTTCACCCTGAATTCAGTTACAACTTTGTTAAGCCTGGGTACACAAAAAATAGCAAAAGATTCCCACCCTGCCATGGTTTTGCATCCATAGCTTGCAAGGAGCAAAAGCTGGGTCACTCCATATCCCGGAATAAGTTAAAGGAAAGCAGTGATTTATCTCTTCCTGCTGAGGCTCTGGTGTGGGAGGAAAGAAGTAAATGCACCTGGCTTAAAGTTGCTCAGTCACAGCCTCTAGTGATATGGCAAGTAAAAGTTGATAAAAGCCAGTTTCTTCAGTTACGTTCAATCATATTTCGAGGTCACTTGGTAAAAGTTTATTGGGTAAAAGCTGCAAACTCACCTCACTTCTTCAGTTATGCTCAATCATATTTCAAGGTCTCTGGGTAAAAGTTCACTGGGTAAAAGTTGCAAACTCACCTCTCCTCGATTACTAAACTAGGGCTGTTCCAGCTACAGTGGCTGAGGAGATAAATACTGGGGTGATGCCAATATTCCCATGGAAACCCACAGTCGTTCTCATACATTGAACAGACCCAGCACGGTGGAGTTCAGCACAGCAGAGCCATGCAGAAACCCATCACAGCGACAGCAGGAGTGCTGTGCATGAAGCATGAAAGCTCTAGAAGGCACGAAAGCACTAGAAGGAATAACATAAAGCAAAGATTGCAAAAATGGCCTATGTCACTGACCAAGGACACAAGTGACAGCAGTAAAACTAGTGCAGGCAGAGGAAAGCTTTTATATCAAGGCAGGTGGCCCCTGTGCCGAGAAGGCCACGGGGCAGATGGCTCACCAGCAGACCTGTGCTCTGATGGTAGGAAGATGGAGCAAGATTGCATCTCCTTGTACTGGCTGTTCCTCTCCCTGCCTTTAGTTGATTGTGACCCTTTAACTTACAATTTCAAGTGAGACCTGAGCTATAGATTGCCACCTGGTGACCTGAGACAGTACAGAATGGTCAGGGAAGACAAGGTGCCAATCAAGTCCCTTTCCTCTCTTCTCCTGTGCTGAGACCTGAAGCAGTCAGTGATCAGACCACCACAGCCAGACACTGAATGAACGGAACTGGCTGCAAATGAAGCTGACCCTGGCTGTGTCCCACCAGGAACTTCTTTGCTCTTTATGCCCATGGGAAATGTACCCATTGGAACTATCTTTTCAGGGCCATGGAAATGCACAGACATCCCACAGGTGGGAACAGAAGCACATTACAAGTGCAATTTAAAATTCACACTTAGAGCTTGCAGAGGACAGAGGATTTAAAGGTAAAGAAAGGCTTAGTGTCACCAGCTATCTGGATTCAGTGCCTAAGTTTGATGTGCAGGGCTGTGCAGTGCGCAAGCCACCTAGGTGAGAGGACAGCCTTTAGCTGTTATCATCACCTTGAGAAAACATCTGGAGAGCATCTGCCAGACCAGGCAGTTCATGCACCCTCAGTGCCAGGAGCCATCGACAGTGCTGGAAGCATCTCCCAGCCTCGTCCCTCCTGCACACACCTTCATGAGTCTGTCCTGCTTATTGAGAGCACCACAGGTGCCTGGAAAGGGTTTGCAGGAAGACCTACTAATTTCTAGGCAAAAGACTTGAAAATCTGTGATATTGAATTGATAATTAAAAAAAATAATTATTTAAAAATAAATACTAATAAGTAAAAAATAATTAAAAAATAAAACTTCCATCAACTTCTCATGGAAGACCATGAATGGAGTTTGGGAAAGTGGGGAGCTCAGGGGCCAGCCTGAGCCATTAGGGTTACCCCACTTCCCTTAGGTGGTCTGGGTGGGTAAGAAGGGATTTCAGAATATGACAGATTATTTTATATGCTATATTGTCTGGCAAAAAAAGCACATGAGAGAACCAAGAATCAGACTTCAGTCTTACCCTATTACTATTTTCTGGGCTCAAAAGCAGAAGGGATTCAAAATGCCATTTCTCTTTTCAAACTTCTTGTTCCTTTGAATACCAAGACTTTCTGGAGGTAAAGTCTCCCAGGATGAAAATTTTTTTCTTAAGAAAAACTCAGAAACTTATTGAACCTCATATTGCAATCTGAATGATGATGCTACTCCCTTCCTTTGTAATGAATTCCACCAAAAGAACTAAAATGAGAAAGATATATTTTCAAAATATATTTAAACTTATGCATAAAGGCAGTCCTTGTCAAATGTCAGCTCAATCATCACACAGTCTTAGCGGTTGCCTTCATTTATATACATAAGGATCAAGACTCCAGAAAGCAAAATGAAAATAAGATTTCTCAGTAAATGTGCTTTTCCATGTGCTTCTTCGTCTCTATTTCCTGCCCTTCAGCAATGTTGGCTTTCTGTCTATGCCAGGAAAACTGAATCCCAGTTCAACTTATTTTCGCTTCCAAGCTAATCCAATTTATTTTGGCCTGAGCCAGCTCTTCTCAAAGAAGCAGGAACGTGAGCACGACGGTATGGCAGTTGCTTTGTGGGGGATGCTCACTGCGGCTGCAGCCGCTGCGCCGGGGCAGCCCGGGCGAACGCCCGCTCATTCCAGCTGCCTCTCCCCTCTTCAGACACGAGGTGCAGCTCTCGAGTTGAAATCAGAGATATCCCTGCAATGGAGAGAGACCGAGTGTGTTCATTAAAATGTAAAGCGTTATAAAACTATGAGACACTGCAAGCTCTGCGGAGGGTGGTATAAGGATACAAAATTATCTTGATAAATTGAAAAAATGCTGAAGTGAATGGGATGTGAGTCTATAAGCACAAGCACAAAGCACAAGAGCAGCCACAGCCACTGCACAAAACCAAGAATGGAAACGACTGATAGGCAGCAATCTCTCCGAAAGGTATTTTGTAGATATAGAGGCTGACAAAGGTAATACAAATCAATAATATCTTGCTGTTGTAATCAAAGCAAACATCATACTTGGATACGTAAATACAAATATTTCTCAAAAATTTTTCACTTGCATCTCCTTTCACTAGATGAAATGAGACAGTGTCCTTCAACCCTGTTTGGAGATTTAAGTATAAAGCCAACTACATTTACTCCCAAATGTACCTTGCCTACATATTCTAAAGTGTAAAATGAGAAATTTTTTAATCAGAATAGCTGAAGTCACTGGAAGCAAATGACATGCATCTCTATATTGGATTCAATTTTCTTTTAAAGATAAGATTTGAAATAAATGCTATCTAAAAAGGAGTGGATGAACCTAGGCATGCAAATGTGAAAGATTAAAGCAAGGACATCTGATGAGGATTACAAGGCCAAAATCATGGTGTAACCACTGAAAGGAAGTAGGTAAAAGGGGATCAAACTAGGGGAACTTGGCATAACAGTCCTCATGAAAACAAATGGCAGCTGCTAAACTGCATTTAGTAGATACACATTACATAGCATAAAGCACTCCCTAAGGTTTCATAAGCCCTGACACAGTCTGCCTGAGGAATCTGTGTTTTCAGAAGTTTTAAAAGCAGGTCACCATTTTTGCTGCATAGTCCAAAAGCCCAAAGAAGACAATGACTGTGATGTAAGGGTACCTCTGGTCTGGCTTTTGGGAGCGGACTGAACAGGGGGTAGAGGAAAGGCTGCAGTGCTGCTTTCCCACCTGGATTGTCCAACACGTCAGTGCTCCTGGCCCTGGGAAGGAAGATCCAGGCTGGTCCTGCCTCCACCCTGTTCAGTCATTGTCCCCTACATGACTTTTAGGATTCAATAAAAATCTGCCTTTTCATATCTGAAGAGAAAAAGGAAAGGTGCTCAGCAGCATTCACATCCTCCTCTCTGCATTGTGCTTGTGGCTTCTTGGCATGGGGAGGGAGTGGAACCCGGTTGTCCCTGCAGTCCCATACCCAAACCCAACATCAGATCTGCACACAAAGCTCTCCTTGGTGCTAACATCGTCTGAGGACAGGAGGTCTTCTAAATAATGCCACACATGGCAGCCCAGCTCCTAATCTTCCCATGCCATGTGGGTCAGCACTTCATGCCAGGCCAGCCAGCCTGCGTCCCACATCCCACACCCCGCATCCTGCATCCTGCATCCTGCATCCTGCATCCTGCATCATCCCACATTCCACATCCTGCATCCCACATCTTCCATGGCTGCTCTGCTTTTGAACTGGAGAGCTGGGCTGAGGCTGCAACAGGGCTTCTGGGGCAACTGTGTCCCAGTGACAGAGTGAGCAAGATATTTCCAGAATGTAATTACTGAGAGTGCCTCCCCCCAGTTACCTTTCCCCTCCTAGATATTAGAGACATGGTAGTAATAAAAAGACCTGGTCACATGGGTTGTATAACTCAGAGCAATAAAGACAGTCAAGGACTAGATGCAGAGAGGTTACCTATTCTTTAATCCGTCCCTACTTTTTGCAGAAAAGGTAATAGCAAAAATGATGAGCTGACCTTGGACTGACAGTTTCAGACCTTCAGACAACTAATTTAACAAGAACCCGTGAGACGGGCTATGTGGGGTGCAACAGGGTAAGTCTTTGTTTCAGTTAAAAAGATCTTGGATTTTTCCTATTGCTACAGCTTGGTCTTTCAATAATGGCAGAGCAAAGACACCACCTATTCATGCAGTTATTCCTTTCCCCACAGAGACTGTCATAATAGCTGTACAGCAACATCCCAGTCATGCAAAGGGTACTTGTCTGTCACATTCTGGTGGTGGCACTTTCTCACGTGCTGCCAAGCACGACGGGAGCAGCGGAACCAGCAGCGAGAGCAGTTTGCTCGCACCGCTGTGGGATGCGGTTCCTGCACAGGACCAACGCCGCTCTCCGAGCTAACCCATTATCAGGTGGTACCAGCAATTTTACACTCGAAGCAGCCTGTAAATTAAGTAAGTATTGCAACATATTTGTAAGACAGCTATACTAAATGCTTCCAGATATAAATTCATCCTCGAGACATGTGTGGTCAGATGGGATCCAGGCAGCTCACATTACTCTGCAACACTTGCTGGGCTCTTGCCGTGATTTCCTCATATATCATGTGTTTGGAAGCTTGAAACGCTATTATTTTTTTTGGCATTACAGCTCCATTTCATCTGTCAGCACTAAGCTCTGCAGGAACACACAGGGACAGATGGTCCTGGACTCTTCTTCCTATCCGAATAAACACAGACACAACCCGGGAAAGCAGCTGCTGCAAGGTCACACTCTGGGGCAAAGTACTGATTTGCCACCTAAATTTCTTGCTCAGTCAACCAGTTCTTCTGCAGTGAATGTCAACAGTATGAGTTAAATCAGTGAGGAAGATCTTCTTACGTTTAGATGTCTATATTAGTTGGAGAAATTCCCAAGAACATGAAAGCAACTTCCATAGCCTGATGTGTCCATGGTTGTGGTATGGGACAGGAATTCTTCAGTGTAACATTTATTTTCTTTTATGTTTATGGCCTGACCTGTCATGGCATACACGGCCATCATGTGGACATCCACAGCATCAAGTCAACCATGCAGAGACCCTCTGCAAATATTTGACCTTCCAAGTATTCAAGTGTTCTTTAACACCCAACTGTAGTTTTGTCAGCCTCAGATGTCCAGAAGGTCAAGCCAAGCCTCTGTTCATCCTGCTGATCTCCCTGGACTTCTCTAGATAACAGGACACTCTTGTAGCTGCTTTTTCATGCTGAGATCTTTTGGAGACTCTGTACTTTAGTCAGGATGCCTGGGAACAACAGGGCTGTAGGTTCTCCTGGTGCTAAGAGCTGACTGTTTCTGTCCTTGTCCCAATCCCTTACAATGACCAGACCAGTGCTGTCCCCTTTCACTTTTCTCCACTTGCAGCTCTGTGGCCACTTCACTTTCCCTTTTGAATTTCCATGGTTTCTTCCCCTGCAAAAACCCCTGAATTATCTTCCCCAGGCTGTTCTAAAGAGTGTCAGACCAGATGTTCATGGCCCTTCTTGCCATGAAATCTCTGAAATTACGTGAGAAAGGCATTTCTCTCCCCTCCACCAATGAAACAGAAAATGCAGAGGCTAGAGGCTGGATTAGGCACCCAGTTTTTCTACCACTCAAGTTCAAATTCTTGACCCAAATCCCCATAAATGTGGATTTAGCCACTTTGTCCCCTATGTTCCCTCCCTATCAGCTCAATGCTTGACATGTCACTTGGCCTTCAAGGCAACTCATATCTCCTTGGTTCCACAGTCAACAGTTGTCACTGGTTATTAAATATCTATCAGGGAGTCAGATGGGTAAAAATCCACCTTGTTCTGTAACCCCATGGTCAAACCCATTATCCAGGGACTTTGTCACTAGTGAGAATTCCTGTGTTGGTATAAATTTCATCTGAGGCCATGACAGCAACTCCACTGACCTGGCCCCTCCACCTGTGGATCTGTGGATCTTGGGGGGATTTCTGAGTGATTCTGATGATTGCTGAAAGATGCTGGCTAGATCCAGATCAGACTGTCTGGTAAGTGGGTAGATGCCACAGGACACCCCAAAACAGCTCCACTGATGCTGACCAAAGGCTCAACCCCCAACTCTCCCTGTTTCCCTTATGTGGACCTTATAAATCAACCAACTACACAACATTTCTGGATTTACGGGTGTGCTTCAGGTCTTCACATGAGAGATCCACAGTAACAATCCCACCTTCCATTTTCCTCAGCCCCATGAAGTTACCCTTCTCCTCCCTCCACAGTCATGGGCAAGGCCAGACAAGAAGCTAGTTGTTTATGGACTGTTTTCTAGAGAGAGGTCCCTGGAAGAGCCTAAAGGCCATTTTAGAGCTGGTTGAAATGAAAAAAAAGCCTGAAGGAAGGACAGCTTCGGGACAGAGTCCATGATGCATTGGAGATGGGGAATGGGGTCTCTTGTAGCATATACCACTTAAACCTAACTTCAGGGTTAATCCCAGGCATCATGGCAGACCTGTCCAAACTCTCTCAGTGACCTCATTTGATAACAAGTACATGATAACATTGCTCTCCTCACACCCTTCACCTGCCCACTCTATTTAGGTCAGCTTCACATTTTGAAGGCAGCTTGCAGAGCTGTAAATCTGGCTCAGAAGGCCCAAAAGTGGCTCCTTATGCTGTATGTTAATCCTTCTCTTCCTCCTCAGGTAGACAAGAAGCATCGGCAGGAGCCTCCTGACCAATTGCAATACAGATACTTCCCAGTCAGCTCGCCCACCAGCCAACTGGCCAGCCAGCTAACCAGCCTGCACTGCTTCCTCTCCTGATGGGAAGCCCATTAATCACAGTGCTGCAAGACAAGTGGAGGATCATAGGAAGAGCTAGATGTGTCTCCTACGCCTTCTATGGCCATGAGGTCCCTGGAGTCATGTGCTCTTGCTCAGGAATGTGAAATTGTATGGCAAATAGGGTCCCTCTTGCTCTAGCTACAGCCAAAGCCCTCTCTAAGAAATGCCTAAGCTGACAGACTGCAGCTTTCTGCATCCTAAAGAACAACCTTTAACTCTCCTCTGAACTTTTGCACAGATCCAGTTGGCTCTGCATAATGAGATAGACTTAGTTTCATGGACACGGCCAAGTGTGTGAAAAGCTAACACTGTTCAGTGCCTGACAGCTATGTTCTCCGAGACAACACAAGGAAGGTTGGTGTGTTCTTTAAACTTCAAAATTTTTGAGTGGTGTGGCTGTAATGGCTTACTAGTCTTTGGCCCAAAGGACTCAGAATGTCAGCAACTGGTGGGGAGAAAGCAGGATGACAAATGCCAGCCAGAGAATATAACTCCTTCCTCTTCTTCCCAGTCTGAAGAACCAGGGACACCATTTAAATGTAAGTTACAGCGGTCCAGTTCAGGGAACAGTAACATTGAGGAGATGAAGAAATGTGCTAGAACAAGGCTCAAGCAGCCAAGCACCTAGGTCTGGAGAGACAGGGGAGATTTTCAGCTGTTGTCATTGGTTCTTTCCAATGCATCTTCCTGCTGTGCTAACGAAAGCCCAGTGCCATGCTGACAGCCGTAGTGTTGACTGGGTCACCTCATTCCAGCTGAAGAACTTATGCAACTATTATAATTGGAGAAATGCTGAAGAAACTTAGTGTTATAGACAACGTTGGCAGACTAGAAAAAGGGTATTTGCAGCCCAGGAACAGATTAAGAGTAGATCACAGTTGATGTCTTTCAAGAGAAAGCGTGTTTCTAGAGCAGTCTTCTACTACCAGCATGCCGAAGCAATGGACAGACCCCATCTTCAGCCCAAACTTTATCAGGCATCTGGACACACATGGTAGGAGCTGGCTGTTAGCCAGCTGACATGCCCAGTGCCTTTTGCACTCTGGGTACTCATGATGGCAGGTGTCTCAATGTCAACGTTCTTGTCCCATCTTATGTGGAAATGTCCAGGCTTCCAGCCTCAGGATGCAAACCCAAAAGTGTGTGAGGAGCTCCTGAAACATCACTGCTGGGACTGGAGGCCACTGTTAGAAACTACTGCTTCCGATACATCATGAACAAACATTTGCAAAATATCACCATCTGAGAACTAGGTGATGATGCACATGACAGAGACTGTGTATCACACTAGCTAACATCAGCAGGTATTGATTGATTGTTCACTCTGAAAATCCACAGCTGAACTTCCAAGAGGAGACAGAAACAGTAGGCTGCACAAACATCCCTCCAAGGGATAGGAAGTTGGAGCCAGCTGAACTCGCAGGGTCCCTCTGTGAACAGTGAAGCTGAGAGGTTCAGTCTTTGAATGGCACTCACTATCTTCTAGCTCATGGCAGTGAGAACAAATCCTCTCCCTTGAAAGGACCCACAAGGAATATTGTAGTGCCTGTGTTGGAAAGAGAGTCAGGCTAAGTCTTCTTGCTCTGTGCCCTAGTTTACCCACACATGAAGAGAAAAAAAGCCTCATTGAATTAGGTTGTGTATTTCAGCAAAGGAATCTAAACAGATGCAAAGTAATGCTGCCCCAAATACCCTCAGATATGGCTCTTTATACTGTGAGTTCCCAAGAGGGTTTGAAAGCTCAAAGCAGTTGCATGTGAAAATTTCAGGTGAAAAGGGAGTTGATTTAACAATGCTTCTTCCTGAGGAGTGCTGTGCACTACACCTAAGCATTGCTGAAGTTCTGTTGATTTTTCTCTCAAAGAGCACAGGTTGAGTCCAGCTTTCACAGCTGAGCACCTTCCTATGCTGCACCCAAACTGGCACATGCCTTGACCTTCAGCCTATTTGCAATGAGCAGCATATCACAACAGACGAGCAATATATCAACAATCCCTCACACGGGTTCATAGCAGCCAGACACTTCACATCTCCCTGAGGCTGAAATATAAACGGTACTGTCTGTACCTAGGGCTTCATCTTCGTGATCATTAATTAACAAATAGGCCACAAGCCAGATGAGGGAAAGGTTACTCACTTCACTAACTTTCAAATATTTTTGTGGAGTCAGGTAATTCCCAGACAGTGGGTCCTGTAAGACTTTTTAATATATTTTTTCTGTCTAAAAAGTTTAAATACTTTCACTGGGGCTGTGGAGATTCATTTCAGCCAAAAATCTCCATGTCTTTGTTGCTATAAAAAGTATATATCTGGACAATGAATACCAGATAAACAGTAGATTTTTCAGTAAAATTACTCTATTAGCAGAAAACATGAGTTTTAATTGGACATGGCATAATTTGGACTAAAAACTAAAGGAAAGTGTCAGAACATCAGAAGACCCTGCTAACATCAGAAGCTAAGTTGAAGAGAAACACCCACAAAATTCAGCAGCCCCTATGTAGTAGTCCATCAGACTGCAAGGTTCAGCAGCTGATGACTCATTTGATCCTCATAATATCCCAACATCCAAATGGGAAGTGATTTCAGCCTATCCGGGGATCCTCCTCTTTGCAGTATGCCTGGAAGTCACCCACATATGGCAGGCTTCCTGCTCAAGTCCTCCACCAACTCCATAATTCCCTCCAAGCCATTCCAGGCTTCTGTGCCTATGGGATGTGAGCCCAAGTAACCAGCAGGATCTGCTCAGGGATTGCTAGAAGGGCTCTTAAATGGGGCCCAACCAAGCACTGCATTGGAGAGGTAAATGTGGTGATGTGAAGCCTTTTTTGGAGGATGGTGGGATGTCATGTAGATGGGGGAGGAAGGATGCACCAGGACTGTAGAGGGAACACAACCTTACCATCACTCCTCCCTTTCAGGGTAGACATGTCCTCAATCTCACTGCAGTTCATTTTGCTGCTCTGCTGCTCTCCCTCTCCTTGTCTTATCTATTGACCATGGTAATTCTTCTGGGCAGCAGTTTTGTCTCCTGACTTGTCTATGGTAGGACCTCCTGGAGAACAGGGCCATGGCCCCTTCTGTGCTGATCAGGTTATGTCCATTCTTTTGATTATAGTCCAGTGGTGCTGTGTGATGTTGCAGTCACTCAGAGCACTGTTTTACAGCTGGAGGCAGCTGGATCTGCCCAGCCCGTGTGTTGGGCAGACATGGCCCATTTGTTCCTCACTTCATACAGGCAGATGAACAGCTTCCATACCTGAATTTGGCTGAGGACAGCACGGAGCTCAGCTGGAGCCTAAGCCTGGCTGCCTCTTACCTTCCCCGTCCTGTGGCTTCATCCACCTAGGCATGGATGACTCTGAGTGCTTTCACTTACTGCTGGGGTTTACAGAACTTCAAAGAAACTAGCAAATATGTAGAGGTTGTTTGTTAACAAACCGCCTCTGTCCACAGGTTGCTGGAAGCAGGTCAAAGGGTGAGTAGGAGCAGCAGGCAATCGGGCTGCTGACCAAGCTGACTCAGCTCTTACCGTGATGTTCCTGCTGCTATAAATTGCTGCCAGCAATGCCTCACCAGGCTCAGCTCCAGCAGAGCAAGAGGGAGAGGATTTTTACCTGCACCTAGCTCCCCATCAGGCGCAGGCACAGGAGGAGCAGAAGAGGAGCAGGCAGCAGAAGGCAGCATCAGGACACAGGGCCAGCATGGTGTCGCTGCTGGACAACATAGCCAGACCTTCTGCTGTCGTTCTGCAGCTGTCTGTGGTGCTTGGTGTCATCTTCATGCTCCTGAAGGTGGCCCAGTTCTACCGGGAGAGGAAGAAACTCATCAAAGCTCTGGAGGCATTCCCTGGTCCCCCAAAACACTGGCTGTATGGCCACAATCATGTGGTAAGGAGGGATCTGCACTTAATCAGGGTGGGTTTGTCCCAACAAGTGTGGAAGACATCAGTCAGGATGTGAGAGGGCATCAGGTGGGTTGTACATGTCCCCTGTTAGCACTCCTTCCCGGAGGAGAGGACCTCTTTGCTCAGGGAGTGACAAGACTTTTGCAGGGCAGGCAGAAAGGGTGCCTGGATATGAGATGGGCATCACTTTGGTAAAAAGCAGAGCCACATTGTTTAGGATCATGTGCTTCAACATGGGGTTAGGTGATTTCTGGGATTTTCATTAAGTTATTTAAATATGAGCAACCATAAAATGTCTCTCCTGCACTAAACCTGCTACCAATAAGAGTCTCTTCCACTACATCTACTTAAGAAGACAAAGCCACAAAAGGCCCACTCACTTTCCCCATTTCCCAAGAGAGGATTGCATGTGCTCTCCATGAGAGGGCAAGTTTAACCTCTGCTTCCCCTGGCACATCCCTCTTTTTCTGCCTGAATTCAGTCTCTGCTTAACTGTCATTGCAGATAACTTCCGATAAAATCTTAAGACAGGTAGTGTCATGGGGAGAAGAATACCACTATGCTTTTCCCAGATGGTTTGGACCACTCCTGCCTTCTCTAATAGTCCACCATCCTGAATATGCCAAAAGTGTACTTGGCCAAACGGGTAAGTGTCTACATCTGGTTTTGGGAAGTCATGTCCTTGACACTTCCCTATGGAGAAAATCATGGGAAACTTGCCTGGAGTCATCCCCTTTGCCAACTTCCTTCACAGATATTGCAATTCCTCTTTTGCTCCCCTTCACATACTCCTAGGCCTCCCTAGCTTTCATGGAGCAGTTTGTATTCTTGTACAAAACAGTGACCACGTGCCTATTCCTCCCAGTTCACTATCTCCATTATCACTGGTCTTACTGCTTCTATGGCATCTACCACCACAATATCTGTGCTTCCCAGTAAACTTGGTAATATGGGTGAGCTGGCATGGCAATAGCTCTCAGAAGACATCTTAATTTTTCTCGTCTGCTGCTTTCCGTGGAGCATGATGTCTGTGAGTGATACATACATGGACATCTCCAGTAACTCCCATCTATAGTTCTCAACTTTGAGATTTGCCATGGCCATTTATTTTCCACACGCATTTTTCGTTACACCTTTCTCTGGCTTTCTCAAGTTCATTGAGGTCATATCTGTAGTAGAGTATTTTACATGTTGAAATGAGACTAATTCTATATTGTGATTTAAAAGACAAGCTCTAATGTCAATTTTTCATGATTTTTAATTTTTGTTATGTTGAATTCATTAGCCATTCATACTGTTCTGGTATCTATTTTGTTTTATAGATGGCAAGCCCAATATACCTTACAAATTCTTAGCTCCCTGGATTGGTAAGTCATTCTCTTCCCTTATCACTTTCAGCTGTATTGCCCATTTCAGCAGCTATTGTCTTGTCTTCCTGTATTTTGCTTTCTTCCATTCTAAAACGAGAGCTCGCAAATGAGAGGGTTTGTTTGAGTGTGAGCATTAGTACTGGTGGTGCCCACCTAGTTGTGGAGCACATCAGATGCTTTGGATCACACACCCTGACCTTCACAAAACAACCTTCAGTGTGCTCAGGGACTGAATGCGACTGTGAATAACTGGGATGACACACACAAAGGACAGGAGGGTTCATGGCTTGCACACAGCTTTAAGATCTTGTTAACAGCTGTCAGCGTGTGCTACAAAAGGCACCCAAGTATTTCATTTACGGCAGAAAAACACATCTGAGAGAGAAAATCCCGTGCCTCTGCCATCATGGGTTTGGTTTCAGGGTAGATTAGGTGTGCACAGCTGGTTGCAGTGAAGGACATGTGGGCATGCTTCTCCTCCATCCGAAGAGCGCTGCTGTGAATGGCCTCAGAGAGGCTGAAGAAAAGGCTCCACCACCAGCTATTCCTCCTCCCAGACCCTGCACGTTAGCATGCACTTGGCCAAAAGCAGTAGTAAAACTGCCAGAGCTGTGACCGGAGCCCAGAGGAGCTGGTTGTGCCTTTGCTCTTTGTGTTTCCAGGGCGGGGACTGTTGCTCTTGGATGGAACCAAATGGTTCCAGCATCGGAAGCTGCTCACCCCAGCCTTTCATTATGACGTGCTGAAATCTTATGTGGCCTTGATGTCAGACTCAGTCAAAGTGATGTTGGTAAGAATCATCACTCCTGCTACTTTTACCTTTCAGCTGTGCACCAGTGAAAATAATCAAGTCTGAGAATGACTGAGGGAAAGAGACTGGACTTAGATGTTTCTTCGAGTTTCACTGAACTTTTGGAGTAGTTTTGAAGTTCTGAAATTTCTCCCCTCACCTTCCTCTGGACGTTACACTTATTCTCTCTTTCATCTGCTTGCCAATAAAATCAAGCACTGCTAGAATATCCTTTCCTATCCCAGTAATAGAAAACCTGGAAAAAGAAATGCACAGAAGAGTTTGAATAGATTCACAGAATATATAGTGAACTAGGGTCTCTGCTTGCAAAAAAGAGAGCAATTAGCAGTGCAGATCTGGGAAGAAGGACAGGAAATTATGGCCTGATTGTGGGTGTCAGTCTGTCCCTCTTTACCCCTGTCTGCACCACTAGGATAAATGGGAAAAGCAGAACACAGAGGAGAAGTCAGTGGAGCTCTTTCAAGACGTTAGCTTGATGGCACTAGACAGCATCATGAAATGCGCCTTCAGTTGTAATACCAACTGTCAAACTCAGAGGTCAGTGACTGAACTTCAGAATTCTGGGAAAGCAAGTGCTCCTGTTGCCCCGCTCATATTGCTAACCCCAGCTTCAACCTTGGTCTCCTTACAGCAACTCAGACTATTATATCAGAGCTGTTTATGACCTGAGCTCCCTCGTGAGTGACAGAGTTCAGACTTTTTCTTTCAAGGATGTCTTCTATGACTTGACTCCCAAAGGCCATCAGTTTCGGAATGCCTGCAAGATGGCCCATACCCACACAGGTATTTTTCTCCCCCTTTTTCCCCAGCCCTGTCTCCTAGCTGAACCTCTCTCCCACTTGGATCTTGAACAGCTCAGAGAAGGGTTGCAGCATGCACTGGCCAGAGGGTTACACATTAAACAGAGTCCAAGCTGCTGACTGAGCAGACAAGGACATGAGGTCTCTGGAGGGGCAGGACGCGCTTAACTGATCATTCTTCTATGCAGATAAAGTAATAAAAGAAAGAAAGATGTTGCTCTCCAGTGAGAAGGAACTTGACAAGATCCAGAAGAAGAAACATCTGGATTTTCTGGACATTCTTCTTTGTTCCAAGGTGAATGTCTGAAATAACTATATGAAATGCCAAAGAACATAGCCACATGACACTGAGGATGCATCAGCAGGGAGCTCACTGCCCCTGGCTGGAGTTGCTGGCAACAGCTTCCCCACTCCAGATTTGCTAGCTCGAGGAAAGGTGGATTGAAAGGGAAGAAAATACAAATGTGTGAGATGCAGTGACTGAGCATTGAGCAAACTTTTATCTTCCTCATTCATTTTCATTGAGCACATTAATAGTTTAAAATAAGTGAGCTGTCAAAAACCAGAGAAGAATTACATCTTTGAAAAGGTTACAAGGGTGCCACCGTGGCTGTAGTTCTCTCAAGAGATTTTGTTCCTTACTCTCTGTAGTTTTACCATCACAGACACCTTCAGATATTCTGGACAGAAGTTGTCATTTGGTGTTCAGGAAAGAGATCCATGCTGTGCTCACTCTGTTTTTCTGGAGTCACTGCTTCCTTTTCTGTCTCAATCTGAAACAAAAGTTGTCCAAACCAAACTACTGAAAAACATAACAGGGACCCTTGGTAAGGGATAAAATAGGGTGTCCTTCTGAAGGGCTGGGATCTGGTATCCCAACAAAGCCCAACTCTATAGCTCTGTTGACTGCAGAGTCAGCTATCAGCAGGCCTGACTGTTTTCACATCTATAAGATATATTTTCTACCGGCTTACTTCCTGGTGTACAGGGAGATACAAAAGACACCAAATTGGGCCCTTCTTCATCACTATCTAGGGTAATTTTTATACTCAAAGGAGCAAGTCCAATTGATGTGGACCTGAGAATGATGCACTTTCCTCTTTGTTAGGATGCAAATGGAGTTGGGCTATCTGATGAGGACCTGCGTGCCGAGGTGGACACGTTCATGTTTGAGGGCCACGATACGACAGCCAGTGGGATCTCCTGGCTCTTGTACTGCCTGTCATTATATCCAGAGTACCAGCAACAGTGCAGGGAGGAGATCCAGGGGATCTTGGGAGACCGAGATACCATTGAGTGGTGAGCTAGGATGTCTTATTCCTTTACTTTGAACTCTTTTCACTCATTCTGAGAAGGAAACTTCATCCACCTTATACTGCACCTGCACTGGGGCATTCTGCTTTTCATGTAGCAATTCTGGCACCAGGAGAAGGAGAAACCCCAACAGGAGATGGGAGATACAGTGGTTCAGCCTACTCAGTCCCCATTGCTGGTGTCCTCATTGTTGCCACTCAAAAACAGCCTGACCCTCTGCTTTGCTTTTAGGGAGGACCTTGGGAAGATGACTTACACCACAATGTGCATCAAAGAGAGCTTGCGTCTGTTCCCACCGGTTCCTTCCGTGTCCCGATACCTCTCTAAAGCTGTCACATTTTCTGATGGACGCAGCTTGCCAGCAGGTCTGTTGAGTTTGTTCATCCTTCACACTGCCGTCCATGGCAAGTAGGACATCCTTACTAGAGATGTTATGTGGAGGAGCTGGTGGGGCTTCCAGCCTCCCTTCTCTCTCCAAAGGGCTGTACAGGGCTACCACAGCTCACCATCACAGTTCTTCAAGAAGGGTGACTGGAGAGAGTCCAAGGACGTGCTCCAGGGCACTGGGGTGTTCATAGAGCTCAAAGCTGACTTGCAGAGTGTTGATCCTGACCAAGACTGAATGTTCATTCCCTGGTATCAAAATGGGGCCCAACTCTGAGGCTGTTGTTTCTTCCATGTGAGGGTTTCAGGAGGTGACCTGCCTGGACAGGCTGGGCACTGTCCCTGCCAGATCTCCTGCAACAGCCCCTGCAGAGCCCAGGGAGGGAGAGCATCCCACTAACACCTCTCCTGGATCTTCACTCTGAGATGTCACCAGCTTTTTCTTACTTTTCCAGGCTGCCAGGTTGGACTGAGCATATTTGCTATTCACAGGAACCGGGATGTGTGGCAAGACCCCGAGGTATTTTACCTTTATAACAAGAAGGGGAAGATGACCTCTGAGCCCAGATATCCACTCCCCTTGAACAAGACAGCCTGTGCCTCTCTACCATGGCTTGGTTTTTTCCCCTTCTTATTCCAACAGTCCAAATGCAGAGTTCAATGAAATTATCAAACACCCCAAGGGCTTTGAACATGACAAAAAGCGATTCAAAGCTGATGTTTTAGATGCTTCAAGGAAAGAAATAGTCAGGAAACCTGGAGGAGGGTCTGGAGCTGCCTCTCTGCAGTAGCTCTTTGGCAAGACAGGATCAGGCATCTCTGGACAGGAGGGAGCCTAACTTGATCATTGCTGCCATGGATGAGAAAATGCCTGCAGGCATCTTGGGTATTGTAGTGGATGATCTGGATATCTCCAAGGGGAAGATCCACGTAGCCATTAGTGCCTTCTTTTCATCCACCTTCCTGGCTTTGGAGAGGGATGAATGTCAGCTGCAGCTCCTCTGGGGCAGCAGAGGCCACATCCAGCCCTACCTTGGGAACTGGGAGAGAAGCTGGTGTTGGTCATGTCAGAACCAACACTGACCAGACAGCTTTTGTTGCTCCTACAGGTATATGATCCCCTAAGGTTTTCTCCAGAGAACTCAGCACAGAGGCACTCCCATGCTTTCCTGCCTTTCTCTGCTGGATCCAGGTGGGAGATCCTTCATCTCTCTCTTTCCCCATAGGCTGCCTTGCATGGGAGACCTAGCTCAGAGCCAAGCTCCTGAAGCTAATCCTCTCTCAGCACCCATAAGCCAAGTTGGTTTGGCCAGCTCAAGCAGGCTTTCTGTAACAGGATCTCCACCATGCTGAATGTTCTAGAACATTTCCCACACTCCAAGCTATGTGGTCACTGTAGACTTTCACACAATTTTATTGTGGATTTATGGAGATATTTACATTTTCTGTTGCCTGCACTGGGAACATGATCTCCCTTGTTCAGGGGTAAATATCCAGTGCACTTCAAAGCCAAGCTGGGCCCAAGTCCCTGTGGTTCCCATGCTGTATTGATAGACAGATGCAAGATACTGAGGTCCCAGTAACTTGCAAGAGGAGATACCCCACACAGCCTCAAAAATAACCTGAGGAGTCTGGGTTTTGAGCTGGATCCATACAGCACTCTCTAGTGAAGAAATCCCCAGTTCTCTCAATTTCATATGCTTTTTTTCAATACTGACTAACAAACAACAGCAATACCCCACTGCAGAGCTGGATGCATTTTGGTGTGTCATGAGGGGATTCCTAGATAAGCTGTGGCTTCATCCTTGCAGCAGGTGGAGGTCCCCTAGCACCCCAAAGGTGTTTCTTTGAGAAGCTTGCACATGGGCTGAGCCCAGCTCTAGGGCAGTCAGGGATGAAGGCTACAGTGGAAGCATTTGTCATCCTCTCCTCAGGAACTGCATCGGGCAGCAGTTTGCCATGAATGAGATGAAGGTGGCACTGGCTCTCACCTTGCTTCGTTTCAAGCTCTGCCCTGACCCATCCAGGCCTCCCAGACTGATGCCACAGCTCATCCTCAGGTCCAGCAATGGGATCCACCTGCATTTGAAGAAGATTCACTGATCCTGTGGGGTACCATGGTGAGGGGCAAGTGCTTTCCCAAGGACCACCCTCCACCCAGAAGTTTAAGAAGGGGACAACAAACAGCCCCACCCTGGCTACCTTGGTCCTCTCCCACATTAACCTCCTTCCCTGCTGCTGTCCAGGGAGGCACACTGAGCCCCCTTACACACACGCTGAACCCAGCAGGTCCAGGTCCCATCCTTGCACAGGGAACAGCACTGCCAAGAAGATTTTGCAGCACAGCTGTGGCTCAGCCTTCACCTCCACGGGCATCCTCCATGTCCTACTCATCTCCTCACCTCCAACCTGCCCTTGCACACTGCCTGGCAGAACTGTCACCTGCTTGTGTATCTGCAACGTTGCCAGTCCCCTGCTCGGCCATGGCAGTGAATAACACTGGCATGGTTTGCACGGGTGTCTAAAGCCCGGACACTGCCCAAGCACCATGTCCCTCCCCTGCCTCCAGCCTGGGTGTGCTGGTGCAGGAGAGCTCCTCCCTGCAGCCACACTGCATCCCCACGCACCACCCTCCAAACTATTCCCCCTAATCCATTCTGGGGCTGACGCTGTGCCTGCTGTTATAGAGACAAAAGCCAGCAGGTTTTTCTGCCCTGGCGCTGAACTTCCTTGAGTTGAGGCTGCTCAGGAGCCAGTGCAAAGACGTGTCACCAGCTAACCTGGAACAAGCACCCACCATGCTGAAAACAACATGCAATCAGCCTTGTTGTCTTCTCTGAAATGAGAATAAAGCCTTGTGGAGATGCTCCCCAAGCGTGGCTTTGGCTTCCTTTGTATTTGGGGGGGCGGGGAGAAAGTGGGTGCAGGATGAGTCCCAGCAGCCCAGAGACAAGTCTGTGCCCAGGGCTGCAGCCCTGCAAGTGTTTTCTCAAGCTGCAAGGGCTGTTTCAGTGCGTTTGTCCCCTGTTGAGGCTGAGGAGCCTGTTTCCACCCCTCCCACACTGTGGGTCACCAAGACCTCACCTCTGCCTCCGGGAGTTTCTGTGGTAAGGAAACAACTGAAACACTCTGAGGTCAAACTAAGCAAAACAAAAATCACTGCCAACACACACCCCCCTGCCCCGTAAATGCTGGTGGTAAGAACAAAATCAGCTTGCAAAAAACTGAAGTCCCAAGAGGGAGCACGAGTCCATCTCAAGCCTGTTTCTGCAGAGGCTGAGAACTGACTGTCAGTACATGAGTGAGCTGAGCGAGGGGTGCAGGTGGGCGCTCACCCTGGGGCCGGGCTTGTTTGGGGGTGTAGGGACCCACCGCAGGCCCTCATCCCAGCACCAGCCAGAGGTGGGGTCCCAGGCCAAGGGGAACTGTCTGGGTGAGCTGCAGGTCCAGGGTGGAAAACGGATCACTAGGTGGCAGTGGGAGACCCAGAAAAACCCAAAGTCCTCCCCGGGCCCCGGCAAACCCCCCCTGGGCTTGGCAGGGAGCACTGCCAGGCCCAGCAGGGCAGCAGGTGGGCCCGATCCCTTGGGACATCCCCATCCCCACCCACGCAGGGCAGCAGAGCAGGCATTGCTCTGTCACAGTCCCCAGTATGATGGTGGCATTACCCACAACACAGGGAAAGCTTGTCACTGCAAGTGCCTGGCACTCAGCAGGCATCAGGGGAAACTGAGGCACGGAGGGCTGCCCATGTGCTGTGCCATGCCATGGTGAAAGACAAATCTGTTTGTCCGGCTTTCACCCATGGCAATAGCATCATCAGTATCATTGCAGGCACTAACATAGACAAACCATGTCCATCTGTCTGGGAAGCTCACCTCTGGTGATGGCCAGACCAGGACAGCCAAATCTGAGCATCTTCTCATCTGAACAAACCCCTGCAGCCCCCTGTTCTCCATCTCAGCCGCCTGCTGCGTCCTCAGTTTGAGAAACAATGTTCCTCTAGGGTTGGATCCAGACCTTTGTTTTGGCTGTCTCAGTACCTAGCAGGGTAGGGGTGCTGTGAATAACCAGCAAGGTACAGATTTTATTTATTTTACAAGGCAGCTGGAGTCTGAGTTCCTCTTCTCCCGACCGTTCCGTTCTCACCCCCAGGAAGAGGTTGGGTGCGGGTTGTGTAGGTGCTGATGCCACCACCCTTGCACTGCCCGTGGACTCAGGTTGGTCTCAGAGGTCAGATTCCAGCTCTCCTGCCAGCTCCAGCACAGTGAGGCCATTGGAGGGCAGCAGTTTGATACAGCTTTTCACAACTGGCCCTGTTTGTCAGACACTTCAGCCACCCATCCAGGAACAAGAAAGCCGCTTCGTAGCTCTGCTCATCCACTTTCTGGCTTGTGATCCAAGCAATGAGACTGGGGAATGCTTGACCACAAAGACCCAGCCCAGTCTCCTTGGTGGTGGGTTGCAAAGAAAACTAGGTGGCACCTGAAGACGTCCCTACAGCATCTTCTGGTTTGGGCATGGGGGGATAAGGCCAGAGCAGGAAAAGTTAGATCTGATGAGGACCCACAGCTGCAGCCCATCCCTGCCTCCACACCATGCCCTGCTTGGCCGCCCAGCCCTATGTTTTGAGACCATCAGCCTACTTACTGCCATGATGGAGGCTGCTCGTTTGGTTTCCAAGGGTCCTGCTGGCTGTTACAAACTGCCAAACCCCAACCACTTCCAGCAGAGACCTTCCCCGGGGAAACCGCTCTGGGAAATCTGCTCAGGAAAGAGGAGAAATTACTTCCATCTGTTATGCAAAAAAAAAAAAAAAAAAAAAAAAAAAAAAAGGATCATTATTCCAGGCAGTTCTGACAATAATTGAGGTAACCTGAGACAAACACTTTAAAATCTCTCCCCATTAAGAATTACATTTAACCCTAGTTTGTAGTTTGAAGGACCAAATCTTTGGGGGGAGGATTTCACAGCACCAATCCATTATGGAGCCATAATGCAGCAGCAACCAAGAGAAAATTCTTCCATTTTTCAGCTTATCCAGGTGAAACCAGGCAACTCAAACATCCCCCTCACCTTCAAACACTGGCAGTTTCTGGACAGCAGCATGTACAAGATAACCTCCTCTGCCAAGCCACCTCTAAATGGCTTTGAGAGCAGCAAAAAGCAGCAGCACGGGGAGCTGGGCAGCACCCAGTGACACAGATCTAATCGCCTCAGCATTTGCCCCAAATGTCTCCCTGCCAGGCAGTGACATTTTTGCGCTGTCTCGGCTCTCCCTCCATCACCATGACTACAGCAGCCACCAATCCACAGACGAGTCCTTCCAGGGTACCACCAAACCCTCTGGGAGATGCTATGAGAGCCAGCCCCTTTGGCAGGGAGACACTTCGGGGACCCCGGGACAGACCGTAGCACCAAAATTTCCCCTTTTTCTTCTTTCCCTCCTCCTTTTTAATTTTTTTTTCTTCTTTTTTGAAGCACAAACAATGGAGCTAAAAGGTTGGGTATCAGGCCGATAATCATGAATGACGTGTCGTTATTACACACCACACATTCATTATCTCCCACTCCAGCCATGTCACAGGCGGCTGGAGGAGGGCAGATAACAGGGTGCCTTCATGCAGATGGCTTATTATCAGGATGTTCCAGGAGGGGCTTTAAGACAGTTAGTGATGCTGTTTGCCAGTTAAAGATTAGAGACCCCAGAGAATAATTAACAATCCCAAACCCCAGTTTTTCTGCTGGATTCTTCTGCTTTCTCCCCCCTCTCCCATCCTCTTTAATCTATTCACTCTAGCAGGTGTAATAAAGTGATAAGGACAGGCTCCGGGGATGTTTGTTTGGCTACTATGGTTGTATAAACCAACAATGGATGGTATTTTACTTTTGGCTTTCAGTGGCTTGAATCGAGACCAAAAACTTTGCAGCCCCCTTGCCCACACACAGCCACTCCTACACACCGCACTCCTGGCTTCCACCTGTGTGGCTGGGCTCCTTCCACAGCCCGAAGGACCACGATGGTAGGACAGGCTCCCAATTTGCTTCTGGAGGTCCAAATTACATTGCTTGGGTGTCAAGGCACCCTATGCCAGGACATAAAGACCAGGCTACATTACTTGAGGCCAGGGCTAGAGCTGGTGGTCCTTTCAGCAGCGGTTTACCTGCACATGACAAGTCTTTAATTAAACTACGTTGGAATAAATCATATGGTAGGTGTCCACCTGCCTATGCTGCTCCAGGGTTGTGGTCACAGCTGGAACAGAAACACCTTAAGCCTCCACAGCTAAAGAGCCTCAGGAGAGATCAGAGAAGCATCAGAGTAAAGGTAGCTTTCAACAAATTCCCTGTTATCTGTGGGTCCAAGAGATGAGCTGTACCCTCCTAGGCCACAAAGGAAAGCTGTGGTACATCTTGTAACAAAGTGGTAATGCGAAAACAACATCCTGAATATCTTCTACCCAAAAGGAGACTATCCTGTCCACAGCAGGTCCCAACCCTGAACATCTTCCTGAAGCCCAAGTTTCAGAGACACTGGCATTACTGAGTGAGAGGTAGGATGGGGTACCCACTGATGTCCTTCCCCTTCATCGGTGGGCGTGGGGTGACTTGTGGAGGACACGGCCACCTCCCCTGCTGCCTTGAGAAAGGTGCTGGGAAGGATTTGGCCCCCAGACAAGTTGGCTCAGGGCCCTTCAGAGAGGTCACCAAGGCTGTTACAGGTGTCCATCACCTGAGGGATATCAGGTACAGCCCTGGCTCCGGAGGGCACGCCTCAGCTCACAGGGTCAACGCAGCGGTTGAGAGTGCTGGGACAGCAGAAGTTGCCTTCCTGATCACGCTCATCCTGCCAGGGAGGGATGAGACAGCATTGTGCTTTAAAGAGCATCCCCGACCCTATCAGCAAGAGATGAGATATCCTAATTATGGCAGTACAGGCAAGGATCCGGGCCGTATCAGCCAGCACAGAAAGGTAAACAAGAAATATAACAATGGACCCTTAACACTCATTAGCTGTGTCAGATAATACCTCACTTTTCTCCCTTTGGGGCTTAAAATCTAATTAAGATTTTCCAACAATAAATTTCATTTATGCTCACTCTCTTTTGTTCTTTTTAGGATCACGCCAAGAAGCAGCCATGAGCCAGCTGCACAGCTTGTGGGAAAGCAGCCTGCTTCACACAGCCAGCCTTGGGCCGTGCTTGACAGACAAGGGAAACTGAGGCAGGACAACATCACAGGCTATGCAGAGGTGAGGTCCCACTGGGCAGGTAATGCAGTGGCTCTTGAGAAAGAGGTTTTCCCCAGGAAAGTGAACTCTGAAGGGGCACTGGCTGGGATAAGAGCAAGCATCAAGGTTCCTGAGCTAGCCCAGAACATGCAGCGGTAAAGCCCCATCCCTCTGCTTGCTTGGAACTATGACCGTGGGAGGGATCCACAGGGAAAGGGACCCACGGAGCCCCCAGCACACCTCCACTCCAAACCCACACCCAGGCACTGCTGCGGGAACAGCTTGGGCATTCGTCACATACCCGGGGTGTGCACAGGGCAGGGAATAAACTCTCACTGTTACTCATTATGAGGATGCCATTTCTAACTCCTTTTGCAACTGAGAGGTAAAAATTAATGTGCTCCTCTCCTCTCGCCACACCCCCAGCCCCCAGCCCAAGTGCTGATGCGGCAGGAACACGCAATGACTAATCCTCCTTAAACCCTGCTGAGTGAAGCAGAACTCCGGAACTCCGGGGAGCTTGTTTTTTCCAAACCCGCGTGATGTTTGGCACCTGCAAAAGTCAGGGGAGCAGCATCCATCAGAGGCACAAGTGGGGAGGTCCAGGACCCAGCCTGGGGCTGGCTCAGCCTCCAGCTGCCCAAGGGAAGGTGGGAGAAGGGAACAGCTCTGACGTGATGTTGGAGACGGCAGCCATCGTGCCTCCGCACCCAAGGGCTTGACCCCTCCAACCCTTCTGCCTGTTTTTTTTCTACCCTCATGCAATTTCTCAGCTGGAGCTGTGATTTCCCAATGCCAAGTCTCGAGGGTGTTTTCAAAATTCTTGCCTACATGAGGCTTTTCAGAGAGATGCCTTTCAGGGTAGGTCTGTTACTGGAAGGCTCCTGTTTTACTCCTATGCCTGAATTTTTATGTCACCACCCACTAGGGACCTGGACAGCTTCACCTGTGGAAAGCGAGAGTGGCTCCTGATGAGTGGTGGCAGCCAGGTCCAGCTCCAGCTCCCTACTCCACCCCGGAGGGCTCCCAGCAATGGGAAGTGGCCCATTTTGGGCTGAGCCCCCCACTAGGACTGTCGCATCTTCACTTTGGGGAGTGAATACCCGTCAGGTTTCAGTGTCATAGGAAAACAGGGTGTTGTGCAAGCCCCTACCTGGGGAAGCAGCGGGCTGCCTGCGCCGTGCTGGGCAGCACCTCCTCCAGGACAGCTTTGAAGCTTTTAAGGTCACTGGCAGATGCAGTGGAGCAGAGAACAGCCCTTGCAACAGGAAAGCCCATTCAGGGTTGAAACACGCAGCAGGAGCTCTGCTACTGAGAGGCGAAGAGGTACCTCCAGCCCCAACCACCCCCTGCCTGTTTCTGGAATCACTGCCTGCAAATGGGCCTCCAAAACACCTCCTGAGCAAAGGCCAGGGCTCCTCCCAGATCCCAACCCATCACAGCTGCTGTTTCACAGCAGGTCTAACATTTCCCCTTGCCTCTATGCTCAGCAGAAAGAGGGAACAGGAGGTGGCTCAGGCACTTAATGTCCTCCTGTCACCTCATCCCACTTGCACAGCAGAGCTCCAAAACCACCCTGCTTCCCCCAAACACAGGGACTGGCAAAAATACCCCTCTTATATCCTCCCACCCCATCCCATCTCACCCCTCCAAGTCCTGCTCCACCTGCAGCCCCTGAGCTGTCCTTGATTGCAGAGCCCCTTAACCCTTCTCTCACTGGTCAAGGGGAGGACCCTGCACACCCCTTGGGCAACCAATGTCTGAGGAAAGGCCAAGGCATTACAGATCTGCAAATGCCATGGCTTGGGAGCACTCTTCGCTCCCAGAGTGGCCCCAGCACTGATCCCACAACAGCAAAAAATGGACCCTGGTTAATGAACAGTCTGGCAAGAGCGAGTTGCACCATGGCCAGCTGCTCTGGGGAGAGCCAGCACTGCCCGGAGCAACCCCCAGCCACATCCTACCACCACCAGTAACTGATTGCAATTTCCAGCTTCCAGCCCTGGAAATCGTCCACAGTTAGCTGTGGGTCTGTGTCCTGTGGCCAGTGGGATTCAGGGAAGGCTACCTTTCACCCATTAAGCAGCACTTGGAAGTGCTGGCTTAGTGCTGTGCCTCAGTTTCCCCACCTGGAAAATGGAGGGAAAGGATGCTCACCTCCATATACAGCCCTTTGCAGCTCTGGGGTGGTTCTAATGCTGAGAAAAAAAAAAAAAAAAAAGTTCCATCTTCTTATGTCCCCTGTTGACACACAGACACATGCAAAAGCACTCTTGGCTTCATCCAAGTGATGAAATAGGAGATGGATCCTACCCAGGAGGGATCATGGGCAAGATGGGGGTGTTGACCTCTGTCTAAGCACCCTTCCCACCCTCACGTCCCCTTCCCCCAGTGTCCTTCCCTTCCCAAACTGCCTGAAGGCTGGGAGTACTTCCAGATGCCAGAAAGTCCTTTGGGTGATTAGAAAAACAACCATCTTTGCTGTCATATGGGCAACAATTCTCTTTATTGCTCACAGGGAAGTTATATACAGGGGAGAAGGTTTGTTCTGACATTAAAATTCATGGTGTAAGTTGTAAAAAGGAGGGTGAAATATGGAGAAGAGAACGAGTTTTCTATCAACAGCTCCTCAGAGGGTGGCTGGGGGTGGGAGGAGGTCCTAGGCACCCAGCGGGGACCCCTCCATGTCTGGAGCAGATCAACATCCCCCTGGAACTGGGGACATCAGCCTCGCCAGCCAGATGGGGTGACTGTTGGACAGGAGAGGTGGCACCTCTGGACCTCTCCTGGGGATGTACACATGTGTGGGCACCTGCCCCCGAGGCAGAAGAGCACATCCGGCAAGTAGGAAGAGAAAAGATCAGGACATGACGGTGCCATGGAGAGGTCAGGAGCCATCGTGCATGGGGGATGCCAGTGCAGAACGTCCCTGTGAAAATGCACATGGTGACAGCGGGAAGCAAAGTGAGAGGAAGAAGGAGGGCAGCTGGCTGGGGCACCCGCTACATGGCAGTGGTGATCACCCTCTCTTCGGGTTCCAGGGTGTTCTCGTAGGCATGGTGGCTCTCTCTGGACCTGAGTTGGGAGGGAGAAGCACAGCCGTGAGCTCACCTCCAGCAAGACCAGTCTCCCCAAAGCCACCACCCTGACCTCTCTGGTGCTGGCCGTGAACCGAGGGGTGAGATGGTGAGGGGTCCCCCTGCCAAGACGAGAGCCAAGCACAGGGTGGGAATTGCTCTAGTTTCTATCAAGGGCTGTTTTGAGAGTCAACATCTGTGTGGTGATCTACAGCCACTTTTGGTGGTTTCCTCTGTTTGAAAGGTGTGATGTAGCATAAGAAAAATGTTGTGTAGCAGGTTGCAAGGTGGTGGATGGACCATGGTGCTCAGCTGAAGGGACAGGGAGAGACTAGGGACAAGGGGATACTCCCTCATTGCCTTCTTCTTAGCCCCTGAAGCGGTTAAAATCCCCAAAACCAGGTGCATGGGACATGTGAGACCAGAGTGGGAGAGACCGCAGCTCTGCATGTCTGAGCTGTCCCCAAGGGGATGGAACAGAGCCCAGGAACCATGGGCAGGAGGTCTGAGCAAGTCCTTCACCTGAAGTCAGCTGCAGAGGTTAGGTATCTCCCTTCATGGCCGTTGGACATGACAGCGTCTTGCTTGTTCTCAACACTCACCACTGTCTCGACATTTTCCCTGGAGTGGGGAGAAAAGAGGAGCTGAGACAGAACAACAGAGATGCCATGCTGGGGAGCAGCTCGCAGTGGTGATGGCAGAGAAGAAGGGACTGCTCTGACACTACAGAGACAGTAAAGGACCTGGATGTGTGATCCTGGCCTTCGACACCCAGCTCAGCCCCCTTCCCAGCAGGACATGGGCAAGGAGAGACGCCCTCGCAGCTGTTTTGCAGAGTAACAATCCCTGTCTCTGGAGCTGGGACTCCCAGTGCTGGGCTGGCAATCAGCAAGACTCATTTGTCAGTACGTGGGATTGTTTTCTCCCACTAACTGGTTTTTCCAGTCTTCTTCTGTGTAATCGGTTGCAAAATAGTCCCCTACGTGTCCCAAGTGACACCGAGACAAACACCGAGGCTCTGTGGGTGCCGCAACCCTGGTGCAGGAGGGGTGCACGGGTGCACGTCCACGCGTGCAAAGCTGAGCTGCTTTCTCTCAGATGTGAGTCTGGATTGCTCACAGAAGGAGTCACGGGGCAGGGACTGGGTGTTAGACCCCAGCAGGAGCCTAAAGGCTTGGCTCTGGAGTGGGCCCATGGCCCAAACATTGCTGGGGGTGGTTTAGCTGCGGAGGGTGGGTGTAGGTCCACGCCGCGTGTGCACCCCTGCCTCCTCCAGCACTCGCCCAAAGGCAATTTCAGAGGTTTTCCAAGGAACAGACTGGGATAAACAGGCAGTGGCATGAGCTGATAGCTGCTGTCACAGTGACAGCGCGGAGCTGGCAGCGTGCCAGGCTGCCGAGCCTCGCTGCCCGCTCGTCTGAAGAGGGGCCAGATTAATTAAACAAGCCGCCATTCCCCCTCAAGCCCTCCTCAGCATCCTCTGCCTCCAGGCTGGGAAGAGGCAGCCGGGCACGGGCAGCAGTGGGAAACACCATCCCTGCCTCCCAGTCCATGGGCTGGGGGCTCCTCCAGTTTGAGGACAAAGGTTCTTCTTTGGGAAACAAAGACTGCAGTTGCAAATCAGACCATATAAATACATATATATTACACATTGTGCTATCCATTGGCCCCGAATGCATCCTAAAGGGCCCTCTTTAAATACAACTGGATCAGAAGCTGACCTGCTGAGCATCAGGGTACACCCCAAGTCCCCATGTCCTCAGCCTGGAGAGGCTGCAGGGATGTGCAGATACAAAAGGACTCCAGCAACTTTGAGTACAAAGTGCCAGTGCCAGTGCAGAGGAACTGGGAACCAAGCTATAGGGCACTTTGTCTCTTCATTCCCAGTTGACTTTGGGCTCAGGTTCAAGATTATATTACTACAACTTAGCCAGTTAGCCTGGGTCTGCTGAGCAGGACCAACAACCGGTGGCTTTGCTCAGCTGGCAGTGGGGAAGAGGTAACTGGTCCCACAGAGCCTTTTTCTGATGGTTAAGGCCACCTTGTTCTCCTGAGCCATGGGCTCCAGGCAGACAGTGCTGCCATGGCTCAGCTACCTCCCTCTTCTCCCAGCTCTTCTCATTGCCTTCAGCCGACTTGGCTCCATTTGCTTTGCAAATTAAGCTGTTTTAAGCTTGTTTTCCCATGGATATAATGCCCCTAGGAATTGCACCCCCAAATCTCTAGGAAACTGAGCTCAGGTCAGCCCCTTGAGACATGCATCCACGTAAACCAGCCACGATGCTGCGGCTCTCCCATCCCCAGCACAGCACTTTCTTGTGGCAGCATCCCAGTGCTCTGCTTGGGGGTGCCCCTGCGTGGGGAGCAGCGGGGACGGATGGTGCACGCTCGCGTCTGGTAACAGGGAGGAGAGACCAGGCCAGGGAGTCTTTTCTCTCCCTGCCCAGCTGCCAGCACAGCGATCATGGTGTTCCCAGCCCTGGCATGGGGATGGAGGCGGCTGGAAGCGACCTGTACAGAGGCAACTAAGCCCAACCCAAAGCAACCCTCAGGGTTCCCACACTTACACTTTCTCCTTACACCAGAACCTATTGACCACGAAAGCGATGGCCACCAGGACTAGAAACACAACCACTGCAATGACACCCTGCGACCACGGCTGGAGACTGCCCCGGGCTGCAGCAAAAAAGAGGGCACATGTTAGAAATACATCCTCAGTCTTTATCTGCTTGGCTGAGCTTCTCCTGTCCAGCTTCACCAACATTCAGCCAAGAGCTTGATCCTTCAAGTCTGAGCAGAGAGTGCTGCTCTTAATCCAGGCAGGTTTACCTGGGTGATAGCAATGAAAAAAGTGCAAATAACAGCAGTTTTGCTGATGTTTGCATGTGGAGTATAGTGCCTTGCAGCTGTGAAGCCCCATATATACATACATATATGTACACAGTGGGGCACAGGTGACTCCAATGGGGGAACAAAGGACTGGGTAACATGGAGGGAAGGAGGATGTTTGCCCAAAGTGACAGGGGAAAGAAGGAAGAGTGGTTTCAGCAAACTGTTTATTCTCCATTCCCGGATGCCACAGATATTGTTCCCAGGTTATTTTCCAAATACTACCTGGTAAAATAAGGATCCCACAACAGGGACAGCATAAAATTCAGTTGCCGCTCTCACAGCAAACGGTTGCTGATGTGGATTTCGGTAAAATCTACCATTCAACAAGCTTCCAGAGCAGCAAGCTGATTTATGATGGGAAACTGAAGATTGAAGTGTTCAGAGCAACAGCCTCCAGCATAAAGGCCAGGAAGCACTGGCAAGGGGCCGGGAGCCGGCCACAGCATCCCTGGCTCCCCTGGGGTCAGATGGACTCACAGGTTCATTTTTCTCTAGCCAGACCTAAGCAGTGATCCAGCCACTGGTGGGAAGGCTGCTAGATGTATTACTGGATGTGAGAGGAGCTCAAGGGCAGGGTGATGAGAAGAGGAAACCTTGTCCCAGTCCTTGCTTGGGATGGCTGCTCCTCTCTTCCTGCTAGCGTTTGGGCAACAGAACACTCAGACATAGTCAAACCCATCCTTAAGTGTTGTCACATCAGCACTGAAAGGAGACCTTGTCCATGCAGACACATCCCTTTGGGATTCAATTACCATTTATTCAGGCCCAGCTTTTCCACTTTCTGCTGAGTGAAACACCAACCCTTGCACATAGATGAGGTCCCTCTGTGCAGGCAGATGGGGCAGGATGCTCTCTGCCAGCCCCAGCATCAGCTTCGGACTACTTGGACCCAGCCCATGCCACTGGCACCTGCGAGGCCAAGCTGCCCCAGTATTTTGGTCTCACTCAGGAGCTTTACACTAGCTGGACACTTCATCTGTCTCACAGGAGAGAAATTTCCACTATAAACAGCAGATAATCTTTACTAGTGGCAATGAAAGTGGGCTGTGTGCTCCACGTGTGCAAACTCCTCATTCACAGCCAGCCCCACGCCGGCTCCGCTGCTGACAGCTCTCATCTCCCTTCTCTGGTTTTGGGGAGGGGGACTGTCCTTTGTTAAGACCTCCAGCTCCTTGAGGCCTTACTGCAAGAGGCTTTTGTTAATTAAAACAAAGCAAAACAACAAAAGAAAAAACAACACATAAAAAAAAAAAAAAAAACAATCCCAAAGCTTTTCTTTTCCTATTGGAAGTGAAATCAGCCTGGCTGACTGATTTACTGCCTGTGCCAGGCCAGAAAGTGGTGGCACCTCTGGGAGAGCAGCCCTGAACAACGGCCTTCATCCCCCCCACTGGGATACTTGCTGTGTTTACTATAAGGTCCCGGGGCCAAAACTCAAGCGGGAGGAATTCAGACGGAAATTCCCTCTTCTATCAGCCTGTTTTGGCTGACAACCCATCGTGGGGGCACTGAGGGGGTGGTGGCAGTGAGGAAGAGCAGAGCTTTGTCCCCTCCTGCCTGACCTGATGGGCAGGAGATGCTCCTGCTGCCAACCTCCCTGTGGGTGCAGCTCCAAACAGACCTTTTGCCTCCAGGATGAGCTTTGTCCCGCTTTGCTTCCTCCTTCACTCTGCTCTTGGCTGTTATCTCAGCCACATTTATTTATTAGTTGTGGTTTATTTTTCCTGCCAGGGCCAGGATTTCCAGCCTAAGCCTAGGAGGGGATCAGATCCAGCCCTCTGTGAGGTTTCTGCTAGGGTTAAAAGAGTTCAAGGTCAACTGGGGAATGAAGTCGGCAATGACTGAAATTGCCAAGTTTGCACCTCACGATCTTCAAGCAAAGGAGACGAGAAGATAAGTAGTAGGGAACCTCCAAGCAGCTGTGCGGAAACCTTGCTCAGATGGCTGTTTAAACCAAATTTCAGAGCACCCAAGGCCAAAAGGAAAAACAAAAAAAAAAAAAACCCCGAGCAGTTCTGGCTTTGAGAGACCATGTAGAGCCTGGCTGCAAGGGGAGATGAAGATGGCAGGGGAATGGCAAAAGCCTCCACATCAGGCTCAGACTGAAATACCCCAGTGGGGTGTGGAGAACTCGCGTGGGCATAAGAAAGAAGGAATGGGAACCAGGAGGAGGCAAGGCCTTGATAGCATCTTCTGGGGAGTGAGTATGCAGATGGCAGCCCTGGGGGGCAGTGCCTGGCTGGAGCCCCACCAGAGCACACCTTGCTGCCCTGCCAGGAGGGATGGCCCGTAAGGATGAGTCTCACCAGTGGAAACAGGACTGTGTTCCTGGAAAAATGCTTTCCCAGGGATGTCTGTCCTGGGACAGCCTGTCCCTCTGGCTCTGCCACCTCTCTGTTTCACCCCACCCCAATGATGAGGTTTTCCCTCCTGAATGAGATCTTTTAAGCTAACTAAACAATGTGGGATCTGCACCCCTGGCAGACGTGTATACACACATCTGCAGCTACAAATAAGACCAAGAGAAGTGCCAATGACAATGTGTTGTAACTCCATTTCCATACACAACGGCTGGTTTGAAGACACAGATCTGCTTTTTGATACATCTTCCCCGAGTTCTTGGAAAGCATCAGCTGGCCCCCGTCTTTTCCCCTCTCTGAGGAATCTGTGCCAGGCTCTGAATCCTCATTAAAGTTGGGGGTTTTTTACCTCTTTCCAGGCAAGAGCAGAACTTTCAATCCTGCTGACAGTGGAGACCCCACACTATTAAATCCTCAACAAGTTGGTAAACAAATACAGGAAGAGAGGTCAGGGCTGGGGCATCAGGAGGAGAAAGGGGGAGGGAATTTTCCAGGTCTTTGGCAGTATCAGATGAGTTTTAATTACTCATTATTTCTAGCGTTAGACAAGTCCTTCCACAAATTTCATAAACATAAAGTCCTAGGCATAGGAACTTTCTCATTTAAGTCTTTGGGAAGGGGACAGGAGGACAATTTGCAGAGGAAAATATTTGCTCCCTCACCTCGGCAATGATCAAAATTACAGATTAACAGGAAAACCTGCAAGCTCGGGAAGCAACCCAGCACAACACTTGCCCAGGGACGAGAGCAAGAAGAAAGAAAAAAAGAAAGAAAAAAAAAAAAAAACCTTAAGAAAACAGATTACTCATCTTGGTGCACAGTCCTGCCAGAGGTAAATCTGAGCTGCTTTATCTCCGTGTAAGCAGGTAAGATAAGCCCCGGACGGCAGTTTCAGCCTTCAGCAAAACAGGTAGAAAAGTCTCCATGCCCCGGCTCCGCCAAGACCTCCCAACCCACCGGACACCCACCCGTCCCCACTGCCTGCTGACGTGAAGCCAGAGCTGGGATGTTTTTTCTCTTCCCAAGAGGCTCTTTCACAGTTGTCCCTTGTCCCCAAAGCCACCCCACCGAGCAGCTCCCGCCAGCCTTCCTGCCTTCCCCCTGCCTCAGTTTCCCCGGGAGGTCAGGCAGCTGCCTGCACTCACCTTCCTGGCAGCAGGCAGGCTCCAGAGCCAGGAGCAGCCCGAGGAGGAGGAGGAGGAGGAGGCAGCGGGCACGCATGGCGACAAGCAGGGCCGTGGGCTCTCGGGGCACGAAGGAGCAGCCGATCGCGGCCCCTCCTCGCAGGGCGCTGCGCTTGGGCACGCCGCCCTCCCACAGGAATGAGCACTTGGTCAATTATCAAACGCATTAACGAGGGAGGCTGATGCTCACACCTGGTTATTCAAATCCTGCTGCGGGAAGGGTTGGAAGGAGGTGCTTCTTTCTCTTGAGGCCGGCGGGGAATTTGGGGCACGGTGACTTGAACCCGACAGTCCCCTTAGGGCGTGGAAGGGGACTCAGCCACAAAACATTTGCATCAGCCCAGGAGGAAGAAACGACGCCCAGATGGGTAAACCTCTTCTCTGGCACGGCTGTGGTGTTTGGGGAACATGGTTAAACAGGACCTGGGTGTCCCCCAAATCCCCCTCCCCACAGCAGGAGAGCCAAGGGGTCCAGCAATGCCCCAGCTCTGACATCCCTTCCCACCCCGTGGGACCCCAGGTCCTGGGGATGCAGGGAGCTGCCTGGCATGGCTCCCACTCTCTTCCTTGCTCTTTTCTGTTCAGCAAGTGTCATTAACAACCCAGCAAAACACATTTGTGTCTTAAAAACATCCATTTAATAAACCAGACTCAATGCTGAGTACTGACTCCCACCTCCCACGCCTTGTTTAATGGAGAGACTGCTAAATAGAGCAAACACAGCATTTATTTTATTGAGTCTTCAGGGCTGTTTCCAAAATTTCTTCAACACCAGAAGACGTAGAAACACCAAAAGACCTGAAGCAGATAGCAAGGCTGGCCCTTCACACCAGCCACACAGATGCTGCGGGACAGGGAAGGTTGCAGGGCCCGAGTTAAGCAGCTTCCCAGCCCATGACAGGTTTGGACTGATGACAGACCCATCCCGCAGGAAGAATAAAAGCTCTTTGGCTTCACAGCTGAGCAACTTCAGTTATTCATGAAGGAAATTTTAAAACTGTGAGCCAGTGGTTTTGTTGTCACTCTTCTTGTGGTGTGTCATAGCATCTCGTAAGCCCAGCACCCAGGGCCACTGAGAAATCCCCCTCAGTAGCATCTGAGCTCCAGGACCTCTGGGTCTGGTGTTCCCCCCATCAGGGATCCCACCTGGGTGCCGGGTCCCCACGCAGGCACCCACAAGGGACCCACACTCGGGAATGTGCAGGACCCTCAGGAATACATACCCACTGATGCAGGATTGCCATCCTTCATCCCTCGTCTTTCCCCTGAATCTAGAATAATGCAATTTATCCTGAAAATTAGCTGGACCTGACTTGAGCCACACAAGACTGCAGGTCAGTTCCTGGCTCTCTCCCGAATTCCTTTCCATGGCCAAATTCCCACCCGCAAAGTGGGAGAATCCCATTCCCAACCCTGCTAGTTTTTGCTTATGAACTCCGTGGGGCAGGGACTCTCCTGCTGAACCCGGCAAGGAAGTGGCAAGACAGGGAACTGCCCATAATAAGGCCCTATATAAGCAATCTAATCCTGCTACAGGGAAAAAGGAATGGCCTTTGAAGAAATAAAAATGACAGTGAACTTTGGGTTCCCCATGACTTGTTTCCACGTTATCTATCCAGGAAAGCACACAGCTTGCGATCTTTTCTGCCTGCCTGTTGCTTGTCTCTTAGCAAAAGTCCAGCAAAAAAACCTAGCTATTTAGAGCAGAAGGCTTTATCAGCAGATCAGAAGTACTAGAGAAGCCAGTCCTGCTGCTGCCCTTGGAAAATTCATGGTCAGAGACATCTCTCTGCTATTGCAATCCACCCCCCAGTCACGCTTGGGGCTGTGGCAGGTTGCTCACAGGTTCCTTCTGGTCCTCCTCCGCATGTACTCCAGGTTGTCTTCTTGCCCCAGCACTCTGCCCAGCCCACCTCCAGGGACCCTAGGTGGATTTTCCAAGGATAAAGATGTCTCAAGGATCCACTCATATACTACGGTGTGTTGGGGGGACAGAATGTGGTGGACCAGACCCCGAGATGAAGGCAGAGCTGCTGTGCCTTCCAGACAGGGGTCTTGTTGTCAGCTCCCTCCTGAGGAGCAAATAGTATTTTACTATTGCACATTCCAACATTTATATGAAGTTTAAGGAAATTTAACTGTTCTGGGCTTGCTGATGAGGGCAGGGAATGTGTAATTTGCTTATCTCAAAGCTCCCCTGGGCTCCAGTGCATCTCCTTTAGCCCCTAGCAGCTATTAGGAAGGTATGTGCTATTGGGGCCAAAAGAACTGCCTGTGGCACCTGCTTGGTTGTATATTGATGGGTCTGGCCTAGGGGGATGAGAAACAGCAAGTCACTGTAATGGCAACAGGCTTGTTGCAGGGACAAAGTCTGAAATTTCAGCAAATAATTTGCCATCTGGCTCATCCTTTTGTCATTCTGGCCCTGGCTTGGGACTTGCAGAGGTGAGAAGCTGCACGTATCCGCTGCAGGACATTGGAAATCTTGCTGTCTTTCTCATTTAAGCCCTCAGCATCACATACCTATGGTGAGTCAAAGCCCTACAGGTCCATTTCACAGGTGAGGGAAACTGAGGCACAGAAGGGGCAAATCACATTGGCAGCATTTAGTCAAACCCAAACCCAGCTCAGTTCTCTACCGATGACTCATGTGAGCAGTTGCCTGTACAACAGGTCACACAAAGAGGGTCTTGGGATTTCAGGATTTACAGAGATATCCTCCAAAAATTGACATCTTTTTTCCAACAAAGAAATACGTCGGTTTTAACCAAAATTAGCATTCGCTCAAAGCACATTCCTGAGCCTAATGTGTTCCTGGGTGATACGGCTCAGAGTACAGATGCCAGTTCCTCTTCAAAAAACGTTGTGGGGCTCTGTGTTTTTATGGAGGTTATTTTTCTTTCTCCTTCACTTCCTTCCTTCCTTCCTTCCTTCGTCCCTTCTTCCTTCCCTCCGTCACCCCTCCATCTCCTCTCCCTCGCTCAGCAAGACCCATCAAAATAAAGAAAATAGATGAAAGCAAGCCTGAACATCCCCTAGAGAAAAAACTTGATGAATTTGTTGCATTTCAAAAAACTTGTTGAATTTACTGCTCAAAAAAAAAAAAGGGAAAAAACAAAGCCACAAAGACAATATTTAATTGCTTGTTTACTTTGATACTTTACATTAAAATCAAATATTTCCCACCTGCCCCAGAATTCTCTAATTTCCCATGGACACTGGCTTTCAAATCTAGCCTGGGATGGATGCTGCCAGAGGAGAGCCAGAAGTTACAGCCACTATAAAAAGGACATTTTCTTGGCCTAGCATGCCAGTGTGGAGAAAGAGCAGCAGAAGGCGGCTTTTTGTCCATCATAGCTCTGTGCTTCACTCCCCCTCTTTAAAAATGCCTTTAAACAGCAATATATTTTCTTATTTATGTGCTGATGAAAACCCTGGTGTCAATAGTGTGGCAATGGGGCATGGCCCTGTGCCATCACTGTCCACCCCCACTAGCCTGGGGTTCAGCTGGGCTGATTGCTCCCCTCCTGCACACACACACAGGGCCAAGGAAAAAAAAAAAAAAAACAAACCTCTCAGCATTTTATTAGACACTTTATTAGACCATTCATGAGTCCCCCAGGGCTGACACTAATTGCAGGTCTTGCATAAGCAGAATGGAGAGAAGGGTGGCATGGGGGTGGCCGTGACACCTCCCGGACCCTCATTTGGGTAGAATTTGGATTCTCCCCTTTTCAGGGATCCTGTTGGGATCAGCCAGGACCGCTGCTGGCAGGACACTCGCTGGGAGCTGGTACCCAGCAGCTGCCTGAATGGGGCCCAGACATGGCACCAGCACCAGGCACTACGTGTGCCCTGCATTTTCTCTTGAGAGCTGCTCAGTAGCATCACCATGACCCATGCGTGCTTTGCGGGACTCTCTGGATGATGTTTTACACACCAGTTGATTTTTGGCATGGTTCTCTAGGCAGCATTCACACCGACCACTGTCTGTGCTGAGGCCTGATGCTGCTGCTCTGTACATCTAATGGCAGCAATGGGCTCTCTCCTCTATCCAGCTGCCCATTTTCACACAGCTGCCAGGATTTGTCCCCTCTGAGCTCCCAGCTCCTCTGTCCATGAGGTTAGTAGCTGCTAGGGATCCGACAGCACATTCACATCAACCTCAGGAAAATTAGGCTGAGAAAACACCTACCTGATCCATCCTGCCTTGCCCTGGGCTAAGAGGAATCAACCTAAAAATCCCTGAAGCAAGAAGAAAATCCACCTGCCTTTGGTCTGCCTTATTTCTGGGGGATGAGCCTGCATCTGTGATTCTGCCTCAGCTTTCCCATCTGTTCAGAGGGTGTATTGCACCCCTAATCATCTCTGAGTGCAAGGGAAAGTGCCACTGCACTGCTGGAGTGGCAGATAGCTGGGATCCCACTACATGATGCTCAGAAAGGGAGAAGGGAGTTGACTCTGCTCTGGATATTCCCTCCTGCCCAGTGATATCGAATTGAATGAATAATTTACTATCCGATCATCTCTAATCTTCATCCCATAAAATCAGCAGCAAGCTGGGAGGGTTTTTGAAGCCTCCAGCTGCATTCACTGATAAGACATGAGGCAGGAAAGATTGGAAGCCCATAAAAATGATAATCTCAGGCTTCAGTGTAACTTGGTGGAAGGGTTTTCTCCTGTCCTTTCATTAAGGATGGATTTCATGATCTTCCTTAAATAACAACAAGCCTTCTCACGAGGAATCTCCCACCTGAAAACTGATTGCACCGTCATTAGGAAATATGAGGCCAAGAAGCCAGAAGAAAATAGCTGGAGCACAGGTTAGTGCAAGCGCCAAGGCCCTGCAGAGCAAATGGCACCTGCGTTTATGGGGTGGGAGGAAAGGGGGGGGATTGGAAGTCATTTCTGAACACAGAACGAAGCTTTAGGCATCGGGGCACTGCCTGGGAGAGTCGGGCACCGGCACCGTGCCAAGCTGCTGGCCACAGCCTGGCCATGAGCCTGGCTGTGGAGCAACGCCCCATCCTTCGTGTCCTGCACCTCCTTGGTGTTAAGAGGAACATCACATCTCATTTCAGTCTGGCGTAGTACAGCATCCTCCTCTCCAGTCCTAAATTTGATGAGTCTGGCTATTGCCTGGGAGAAGGAGGAAAAGGAAGAAAAAACAACTGGTCAACCATTTCCATGTGAATCACAACCAAGATGGACAAGAGGAGGAGAAGGAAAGAGTTGGCTGGCTTGGTGAGGGTGGATCGTTTCAGGAAATAATTATCCCAGATGCCAGAATAGGAGAAAATTAAAAGAGTAAACTACAATCAGACGTTAAGTTGCTTTTCTTCTGCTAATTGAAATAATGTTTTCTCTCTTACTCACCACTCTACCCCTTTCAGATGCTAATCCCTATCAAACATGGACTTACAATTATAAATTCATAGGCATCTTTCCCAGGAGCAGAAATTGCATTGCCCTGTAACCTCTAAGATGAGGTCTTAATAGGAATTCACGAGTAGTCGCTGGTAAAGCTTCATTAGCTGGAGAGAATAGACAAGGGCAAGTTGCAGTGCTCCCTAACCACTCTAGGGAAAAATTAATTTAAATTACTTTGTAAAGTAACAAGGCCAGATAATGTGTTTCCTTCTTGGATTATTGTTTTCCAACACCCTAATGCATGCGTAGATTAGGTTGCTCTGCCTGTCTTGATGATGGCCCATGCTAAATTGTGGTTTATGGAGAGCAGCAGCCTTTGGAAGGAGAAACACCAACCCCTCAGGCTAGAGCTGGATGGAGCTGACGTGAGGATCTGGCAGTTTCTCACGAAGTTAAGTTGCTCAGAGGTTGTTGGAGAGGCAGGTAGCAGCCACCTCCAGTACTATTTCAGCACAGCTTAGAAGAGGAGCCTGGCTATTGAAGGTGACACTTCAGCGTTTCCCTGGTTGAACACTGGTCCAAGTCAGTGGAAGGAGTCCTGCTGATTTGGACAACTCCATATTTGCTACCTGGAGGCCAGATTCTGATCAATGCTGAGCCCCCTGCTCCCAAGGCCTGGACCAGCATGAGAAACCTTTCCCAGAAACCACCATCCCTCAGCAAAGTTACCCATGTGAGGCTGATTCCCAACCACTTAAAACCTAAAATGCACTAAAATATGCCAAAAACTGAGCCTGCACCCCCAGGATGGGGAGGGTGGGGTGTGAGGTGGGATAGCTACAATTTCACACACACCCCCTTGAGCATTTGCCAAGCCTCCTCAAAAGGAGCTATAATTCTCTTCCCCTGGCACCAGGCTGGATGCTCTTCGTGCTGGGCTTGCAATTTGGTGTGGTTTTATGGAGCTTTGCAGCGAGCCAAGCAAGGGGCCACGGGAAGATGTTGCGATAAGGGCTTGGCAGAGGGGCTGGGACTCTTCCCAGCGCCCTGGGCTCACGGCCCGGCTTTGGTGGGTGCTGCCAGCACCTGGCGTTATTAACCTGCGAGCTGTCACGCAGAATAGGCCTGTCTGGCTAAATCCTCGGGGGACACAAGCATCATTCAACGAAGAGACAAAGAGTTCAAAGAGCCTTTCGGGAGCAAACAGCGCTGATCATCTCAGCTGATTAAATAGGTTCCCAACAGAGCCGGGAGTCCTGGGAGACCAGACTGAAGCTGGGAAGATTTATGGGGAGCTACCTGAATTGGAGAGGGAATATATCGATTTTATTCCCGGCTTCTGAAGGGGATTGGTGTTTTCTTCAGAGCAAAGATAGGGCTGGAGAGAGATGCATCGAAACAGAGGGGTAGATAAGTAGGTAAAGGGATGGATGGGCAGACTTCCAACCCATCTAATCATCTTCTTGTCCCCACTTACTTGGGGGAAGATAAAAACCCCTTTGCACCCAGATCTACCCTCTGTCAGCCTCCTATCCAAAGCTGCAACACTTCAAAATGGGATTATAATCCCCAAGGGTAAGGTTTCATCCCCCATCAGCAACCCATTGCCCTCTAAAACCTGATAAATTCCTTTGCTGGTGATGAGCCTGGGGTTTCGACAGCTTCAAGTGCTATTAAGTGCACCACTGAGCCCTGCTTGGCTTTGCTGTCTTTCAACAGGCAGGACCCGGCCTCCTGGAAAGCAGAGGAGCACTAGGGAAGGCCATGTCCCATGAGGACACCCCTACATGACCCTCTGGGTCTCCAATGGGTAGAGAAGAGCCTAATTTCAGTAGGGTGCCCCTCTCAGCACCATCTGAGGAAGGTACTTTCCTTCCTCCAGCCTCCACAGCCTTACTGGGGCCAAGGGTGGGCCCTGGGCAGAGTGAACAGCCCCCCCCAATACAGGAGATCACCCTGAGCATCCCTGAACTGTGGGGTTCAACCTGCCAGGGCCCTGCCAGCAGGCACCAGCCCTATTTATTTCTACGCTCACCAGCAAAAACAGCACATTTTCAGGTGGCATCTCTCTCCTCTTCCTTCTCAGCACCGGTGTTTTTGCCTGGCATCTGAAGGGAAAAAAATAATGGGGCCATCAGCAGTGAGCGAAACGCATCTAATAACCTCCACTTCTTTTCAACGAGCTCCAGTTGTTGCCTTACAAGTGTACTCCAACCTCAGCAAGTGCCAAACAAAAGCTCCCCTCTCCTCCTCCGTGCTTGTTAAACAGCCTTATTATTTCAGTGGGCTGCATCTGCTGGGTGGCAGCCGCAATTACCATAACACAGGCGCAGGATTTGGCCTGGATGGTTCACCCTCGACTCTGCAACAGGCTAGAGCATTGGGCTGGTTGAAAAATAAAATAAAATTAAAAAAAAAAAAAGGGGGGAAAAAAAAAGATCAAATGTATGAAGTCACTTTTCTGGCTGCCACACAAGCAAACAGATGCAGGTAGCAGAGGAGATGGGAAAAACCACATCATCTTCTGCTCTGAGCAGTGGCTTCTGTTGCTGGGGAAAGGAGTAGGAGGGACATGAAAGGCCAGAGGGATTTCATGTGTGTCCAAGGGGTGAGAGAGGCATTTCTCAGGGTACATTGAAGTTGGGGGGAGCTTCTGGGGAGCCTTAGCCCCTTCCTGAAGCCTTGGAGGTTGCCAGCCCTGTCAGGATGCTGCCACAGCCACACTGGGTGCCATGAGATGGGGACAGGGAGACAGGGCTCCCGCAGGAGGGATGGGATGGATAGGGAAGGGCTGAACAACCCTGAGCTGTGCTGTTGTGCCTCAGTGGCTGAGAACAGGCTGCCCTCGCATCCAGCCCTGAATAGGTTTTGAGGACAAAAGGTGAAGACCCCTGAGAGATGCCTTTGCCTGGGACTGAGGAAGAGAGGCTGTTTCCAGGACTGGGCGGGCTGTTAATTAAAACTCTATAAATAGCAGAGCATTGGCACAGCCACTGGCTCTCCCACCGGGAAGTGTGATCCTTTGCAGGGTCGCCTTGCCCCTGCCAAAATCCCGGGGGACTTGGTAGCCCGTGTTCCCCTGGCCAGCTGGGGTCCTGTGACCACAGGCACAGAGCCCATCAGGAGAGGAGAGGAGAGGAGAGGAGAGGAGAGGAGAGGAGAGGAGAGGAGAGGAGAGGAGAGGAGAGGAGAGGAGAGGAGAGGAGAGGAGAGGAGAGGAGAGGAGAGGAGAGGAGAGGAGAGGAGAGGAGAGGAGAGGAGAGGAGAGGAGAGGAGAGGAGAGGAGAGGAGAGGAGAGGAGAGGAGAGGAGAGGAGAGGAGAGGAGAGGAGAGGAGAGGAGAGGAGAGGAGAGGAGAGGAGAGGAGAGGAGAGGAGAGGAGAGGAGAGGAGAGGAGAGAGGAAGCTTCAGTCCATAAATCCAATATACATAAAGCCAAGATCTTAATTTCTAAGTGTTTCAACTCGTCAATATTAGATATGCCTTTACCATACTTTATTCGGATAACACCCAGAAAACACTAAACCCCCTTAAGAAATCCCGTTTCTAACCCCCCCGAGCCCGGCGCGAGGGCGGGGCGGGGCCGCAGCGAGGGCGCCCTCTGGCGGCGGCGGGCGGATCCCCGGGCCCGGCCCCCCCGCGCCCCCCCGCGCCCCCCCGCGCCCCCCGCGCCCCCCCGCGCCCCCCCCACGCTGGCAGGAAGCGCTGGTGCTGCGGTCGGCTTTGATCCGCCGTTTATCGGCGAGAAAGGGGATCCCCGGGCGCTGTTCAAAGCAGGCGCCCGCCCAGAGGCGGCTGCCTGGGGCAGCGGTGGCGCGGGCGAGGGCGGGACCCCCCCCGCGTCACCCGCGTGGGTGCCAGACCGCGGCACTGCGAGGGCACCCACTGCGAGCTGCTGCCGGAGAGCAGGTCCCAGCGCGCAGGGTGGGGGTGAGGGATGTTGCCCCAGCGCCGCCACCCTTGGGACCGTGTCGCCGTCGGAAGGGACAAAACACGCCGGGGCTCACACGCAGCGTGTGCTGTCTGGAGGAGGGGGGAGGCTGGGGGACACCATCCCCATTCCCCCCCCCCCATGCCTGCACGCAGCAAGATAGACAGCTCGGAGCGGCGACAGAGCCAGCTGGAGGGTAGGGACAGGGCAGGCAGCCCTCCCGCCCAGTGCCTGCCCAGATAGGAGCAACGGTTGTCACTTCTGGCACGCTGGGCACGCTCAGCCGTTCCCGCCACCCCAAAAAACACCGTGGGAAAAGCATCCGGTACCCGCTTGGGACACGTTGGTGCCACCCGACCTAGAAGCAGGGAAAAAGAAGCTCAGAGTTTGCTCAGAGGAGGCAGGGAGCAGCTTGGAAGTGATTTCTGATGATGCAACCAAGAGCAAAACCACCCCGGGTGTTTTATAGCGTGGGGACAACCAGCGGGGCAGCATGCAAGGGGCCGGGGACACATGTGTGTGAGCAAGTCATGGGCCTGGGTGGCTTGACGACACACGCAGGACGGCATGTCCACATCCATCCAAATATGCGTATTTAGGACTGTGTCCCCAGAGCTGCATCCACAAACGTGCCCACAGGTGTGGGACGTGCGAGAATGAGTGCATGAGTTTGTGAGCATGTTTGTGCACCATCACGCGTGTAAGAGCACATGGGCCGTGCGTTTGTGAGCAAGTCAGGGTGCACGCTTGCCTGTCGTGTGCACGCACTCGTGCACGGGCAGGTACGTGTGGGGTGTGAGTACATTTGTGACTCTTGGTGCACACAAACAGCTATGCTGCTGCGTGGCTGCTAATGCACCTCCTGTGGTGCCTCACACCAGAGCCTCAGCCTTGTTCCTCGCCTGCTCCCTGGCCCAGCATCCACAGGGCACCACTTCACCAGCCGCACGCCCACCGAGCACAGACAGAGCCCACCTCCCCACGACCCTGAGTGGCAGCTTCCCACCCACAGCACCCATGGCAGCACGCTGTTCACCGGCTCCAGCTGCCCCCCAGTCCTCCCCCATCCCCCCCAGCCTCCAGCTCCCATTTCAACACTGTTCCCAGGGCCAGGGCAGACTGCTCAGAGGAGCAATGCTGCGTTGATGGATGGTTGCAAGACGCACGACTGGGAAGGTGTTGATGTGTTTTGGTTCGGCTCCAGCAGCACATGAAGGGATGTATTGCTGGTGGGATGCAAGTGAAGGGCTCTGGAGATGGGACAGCTGCTGTAAAGCCTTGGAGGGGCAGCGGGTGAGACTGTGGCTGGACCTTTCAGACACGCAGGAGAACCTTGCCTCTGGTTTCGGTGGGCTCTGGCCAAGCCCTGGGGCAGCAGGGTGCTGCAGGTGGTGATGGTGGTGGAAGCAGAGCGGCTGGGGGACAGGGCTGGCCCTGCTCTCACCCCCAGGGCTTGGCCACCTCCCTAGCTATACCTCTGGGGTGGGATGCTCTGGTGTTCCATGCCACAGACACAGGGTGAACAGGGCACGTGGGCAGCCACGCTCTCCCAGTCACTCTAGGCTTGGCATTTTTGAAGTCACTCACCCCCAAAAGCCCAGCTCAGGCTCCCACATCAGGGAGGACCATGGCTCGACAGCACCTCACACAAAGACCTGCCGTCCCCTCCTGCTGTCAACCTGCTCATTTCACGTGATGCAACACAGGATGCCCTGCCACAGCTTTCCCAGACGCCCTTGGGCAAGTCCCCAAACCTCTCCCAGCCCCGTCAACAAGTCATCTCCTCCTCTTGTTTCCAGCATCCCTTAAGAAACACAATGCCAGCAGAAAGCTGCCTTTGAGTTTGCACTATGCACACACCGAGGAGCACAGTACCGCCGCGGTTTTGCTGGCCGCTTTGCCAAAAGCCCTTTGGTGCAAGATCTATTCCCACCTTGGCACAGCTGGGTTAAGCTGGTGCCATGTGGGATTTACGGGAGGGCTGGGCAGGGAACGAAGCCCCTGTCCCCACCTCGTGCTGCCGGCCGGGCTTGGCCAGGCACATCAAAGTGCCGGGGCAGTTTTAGCCGCGCTCCAGACGCTCCCTCCCATTTCCTGCTGGATTCTCGTCTCGCTCCCTGCGCCCACATCAGCAAAACAGAGTGTAAAAATAGAGGCCGGGCTTCACCAAAACACAATAGTAAATTGTTCCCCGGAAAGGTCACCAGGGCGGCTGAGAATAGCTCTGAGAGCAGGGGAAAAGGAATTTCTACCAGGGGGACAAGTTTGAAAGTGCCTGCTGGACCCTCCATGGGAGGTTTCCTGCATCCCCATCAGTGGTGCAGATCCCTCTTTATGAGCCCCCAGGGTCTCAGAACATCCTCAATCTTCTCCCATCCATCCCCCAGCCCCACCGAGACAGAGCTTCCTCAGCACCAATTTTTGGATGGAAACTGAAAAAAAAAAAAAAAAAAAAAAAAATGTGAGCAAGAAATAAGGTGAAGGGAGAGGCAGGAGGACTGGAGAGGAAGAAAAGGGCTGGGAGGAGAAAGGGGATGCTGCTTGCTGCTCATCTCCTCTCGGCGTGTGACAGCGCGGCGTCCCCTGGGCACCGCTGGCCGGCTGCAGCCTTTGTGCGGCAGTGGGAATGTCGGGGCTGAGCCCCGGGACGAGGAGCGTATCGAGCAGTCCCAGAGAGCCATAAATTACTCCCTCCTGTTGTCACTGGCCTGTAATGGCAAAGAGGCGAAGCTTTCTTATCGTCTGCCAGGGTGGGAATGTTTGGGTCCTGTCATTTCTGTGAGCATATTTAATTCAATAATGTGGGAATGCCCTTAACAAAACAGGTCCTTGCTCTTGGCTCTGGTGGTGTTCCCAGGCGGGGGTGCCAGTGCAGGCTGCCCTCAACATGGTTTTGCCAGAAAGGCTGCAAATAAAACCAGATAATGCGGCTTGAAAGTGAAAGCTGCCCATATTTTGGGTGATTTGTTTTTTTTTTTTTTTGTTTCTTGTTTCATTGTCTCAGACATATGTGTCCCTCCCACCTTCTCTTTTTTTTTTTTTTTTTTAATTCAATTTTATCTCAGTGACACTTTCCCTCTGTTCTCGTTCCCCAGTGTCATCCATGCAATGGTACGGGGATTTTTCTGCCACCAGGAACCTGAATGTCAGCAGGTTCCCAGCACATGTTAGAAACATGGGTGAACAAAATATCTTTAAATGCACCTGCTTCAAATTTATGAAGAAACTGCTATTTGCCAGAAAATTCCCTACAGTAGGAGACAGACCAGAACCCCCATCACCTTTTGATGCCACCAGTGAGAGATGAACCCTGGGTCTGTCCCAGCTGAGGGCAATGCCACCCATGACACCCAGGCTATTGCCCTCCTGCTGCGCCGATTAGTTCTGTGCAGTGGGGACCAGGGCCTAAGGTGCTTTTCACAACTTTCTCCTCTGTTTTGCATAAACAGAGAAAAAAGTAGATTGGTGTTGGGTTTTTTTCCCCCCACATATTTGAATCCACAGAGCAGTGCTCATCACCACTTGCAACGCAACACAATTGTAAAAAAAAAAAAACAAACCAAAAACAAAAACATTTGATGGGAAATGAATTAAATTTTCTGTCGGAAGACAAGAGTGGGAAGGGCTTTCAAAAATTACTTTGAAAAACAGAAAAAAAAGGCAGATGATGGCTGCTAACTTCTGAGACATTTGCATCTTAGTGGCCGAGCAGCAGCGAGGTCCAGCTGCTCCGGAGAGGAAGGTGCTGGAAGGGCGATGCTCCTTTCAGTTCGGCCAAGACGGGGCCACCAGCCACCCAGGTGGGGACACATCCCTGGAGCCTGTCCCAGCACAGCAGCTCCCAGGGTCTCCCCACCACTGGGCTTTTATCAGGAGTGATGCACATTGGCCATCCCACCACAGAGAGGGCGGCATCGGCACCCTCGCAGCCCTTTCTATAGACTAGAGATCTATATATTAAATATATATGTGCAGGGAGTGGTTTGACACATTCCCTTTGAGGCTGTTCTTCCCTTTGCTGGTGGCAAGGGCCGTGTGGTCATGTAGGATGTTTTAACTGAAGAAAACAAAAAAGCAGAAGGGGGAGATGGAAGGAGAATTGTTCTAGCGATGGAAGGAGGGAGGGAGAGGGCTGGGAGGTGGGAGGGAGAGATAAACGGTGGGTGAGCTATCAGCTCTCGTCGGGCCGGCAGCGGGACGGGGGGACGGGAATTAAAACCGGCTGTGCAGCCATGATCGCCCAACCCCAGATAAACACCCAGCAGCCCCACACTGCCCCACGCCTTGTCCCAGCACCCAGGATGGAAACCAGCCTGGCCCCGGCTGGGGGGGGTCACCCGTGTCCCAAGCGTGGGGCTGTGCCTGGGCAGGGCTCCCCACACCCCCCCAGGGTGGAACCCAAGAAGGGTCCCCCATCTTTCACCCAGGGGGAAATGTCACCTAGAAACTTTAAAAGCAAACACTGGACGCCAGGCTGCTGGGTGTGGCGGGGTGAGCAGCTAGGATTTGGGGGGGATGCTTTAAAAAGCAAAGAATGTGCTAAAAGACCCTGTTTAAGTAGGTAAGGACTCTGAAAATCATAGAAATTAAAGGCAATACCCACTGTGCCATTCCTCTTCAGCTGCTCCATGATATGGTTATGGTGTTGGCCACCATCAGCAGCATGGTGCTGTAGTTATATATATATATGAAAAAAATATATATATAAATATATACACACATGCACACACACATGTTCAGTGGACCACTATAGCCTGTAAACACTCCCTAGCTAATTTACCAGCTCAATTGGTTTTTAAAGTATTTGTGCATATGGCTGTGATAACAACTTCTTTTTTTTTTTTTCTTAAAAAAAAAAAAAAAAAGAGGAATTACTATCATTGCCTATTAAATCGTGACCAAACACTGCCAGTCTGTGAAGGGGAAGCAGCACTGCCCCAAGCAGCCCCCTCCCCGCACTATCCCCCTCCCCAAAAGAGGGGAAAAGACCATCAGAGCCTTTTTGGGACCTGCAAATAATATGCTGGGGGGTAACGTGGCGGCGGCTGGTAACGCTCGCCTGCGGTGGGGGGATTGCTTCACCGCCCGTCTTCCTTCCTGCCGGCCCCGCGCGCTCTTCCTCCTGCTTGCTCTCTCTGCAAAAGCCCAGTCCAGGCTGGATGGTTTGAGCCAAGCAAGAAAAAAATTAGCAGATCCTTTTGCAAGGTTTTTGCTGCCTGTTAATGATTTTTAATAGCTGAGGATGAACCATCCTGGCATCCTAACCCCACAATGCCCAGGACTGAAATACCAAAGTAGTGATGCATCCTAGCGACGCGCTGGGAGAGAGGCAGACAGTGAGTGGAGGCTGCTTTGTAAAACTTTATTTAGAAATATTCTTGATATATTCATTATATATATATATTTATATATACACACACATTACAACAAATGTGTTTTCTAAATAGCACATCCACAGTGGGTTGAGACTCAGGGTACCAGGTCTGGTTACTTTATTTCTGCAGAAAAAATGCAGAAATTCAAGGGGAAGGTGGCAGAGAAAGGGATGGGGTTGAAAAAACCCAAAAATTGTAAGGCGGGAATTCACTCACATGGTACGACATTGCCCCAAAGTGCTGTTTCCAACAGAAACGGGGGGCCATGGTCCATGCAGCGAGAGAGGAAGCAGGCAGGAGGAGAGGTGGGCAGTGGAAATGTACCATTCAAATCACAATTAAAGTACAACTGTACATACCCCAGGAGACCTACAGTGCGCTCTGCTAAGGGCTAGAGCAGGCACATGAGTGTGGGGAGGTGTTGGGGGGTGCCGCCAAGGTTGTACCATTTTCCCAACTGTTCAGCTACCAAAAAGATTAAAAAAAAAAAATAAAAAAACAAATAAAAAAACAAAGAACTTGTGGGGAATGAGGAATTTTTGAGTGTTGGTAAAATATATTCTTGCAGTAGTTTAAACAAGAAGGCGTAAAACCCCACCCCGCCCTGGGGTTATTTTGAACATTGAAAACCAAGAACGGCTTTACCCGTGTGACAACATCCCCCTCCCTTCGTGGAGGGCCCCCACCACCCGCCGCTCCTACCCATGGCAGCGGGAACAGCCCAAACCTCTTCCTCAGCATCACTCCATCACCCGCCAGCACCGCTCCCCCAGCCCAGCTCTCCAGGTAACCCCATTAGTAAAAACCCCAGTGCACAGGCGATCTGAACCCAAGAAGGAGTTTTCCTCCTTCTCCTCGATTTAAGATGGGGGAGGTTGGTGGTTTCAGAGGATTTGGGGTCTATGCTGAAAACCCGTGCTTGGGTCAGGACCCCTTCCCAGGGTCCTAATTCCCTAATTCCACCTAATGTGACAACCCAGCTACCAGCCTCCCACCTATTATTTACAAAGAGGCATTAAAACCAAGCAGGGACAGAAATGACAGGGCTTTGAATTAAGCCTTGAGGGGCTTGCAGACACCCACCCAAATCCTCTGTGCTTCCTTGTACCTCAAGCACCCTTGAAAAGGAATGAGCGTGGTGGAAAGTATCCCCATCAAAGGACTTCTTTTCCCTTCCAAAGGATGTACATCAATAGCAGGGGAGGTTTGACTGTAGCATGGTAGGGATTTCTGTGCCTTGACACCTCTGCGGGGAGGGGGGAGAGGATGGGGTTGGGGCAATTTCTCCTTCAGGCATCAGGCGGTGGGTGAGAGATAGGCCTGATGCAGTGGTGATGGCATGATGTGGTGCTCAGCTCCCAGCCGCCGCGGCGGGGGCCTCCCGCTCCCCAGTCCTTCTGTTTCCCCAGCACCCTCCCGGGGTGGGGAAGCAGGGATCAGAGGATCAGCTCAGTCGCAGACATCAATTTTGCAGCAATCCAAGCACTCGGGAAGGGAGGCTAATCCCAACACTGCTTTTAGTGCTTCCCCCCAAGATTTGGAGAGGCTGTGGGCTCCTACCAGCCTCAGGCAGGCAAGGATCCTCCTAACGTCAGAATAAATCCAGCACTGCCATCCAACCTGTGGGCATTGGCACAGCTGAACCACCACCATTTTCACACAATAAAACCAAAATTCAAAGCATACCATTAAAACTCTTTTATACCCTATGTACACACACACTGTTGATGCATCATCGACTCCTTTTGCCTTTTTGAATTTAAAAATCCCCCAGTCCAAGGGGATGCTTCACTAGCAAGTATTTTTTTTTTTCCCTTACCAATTTTGAAATTCATCTTCCTTGAGAGAAGCTCTGGGCCTACAGAAGCCACTGGGAAAACTCTAGGAGACCACAAGAGGCTTGGACCTCACCCACTGAGCATTTCCAGCAGAAGAATCAGGGACTGGGAGGGTGGCAGAAAACACCTATGTACCTTTTCATTCAGTGGATACTGCATGACAGCGTTAAACAGAAGTAATCCCACATCATAAATACAACAATCCCAAACAATCCAAAGTTAGGTAAAAGGGAAAGGAAGAAGGGAAAAAAAAATTTAAAAAAAGAAAAAAAAAAAAAAAGAGAGAAAAAGAAATAGTCTTAATCCCTTTAATAGTTCCTTTGCTGAGGGTATTTTTTCACCTCTTTAAAAAGATACAGTCAAAAGCTCTTGGTCAACAGGAGCATGTGGCCCCAGCTCCTGCTCAGACCAGCTGTATATGCCACAGGCTGGAGAAATGCTGCAGCACTGGCAGGTTCCAGCAGTCTCCAGCGCCACGTGGAGCTGGAAAGCGTCAGTGACCTCCACTGGCAGTGAAAGAGGAGTTTCACGTCTCAACCAGGCCACTGTTTAAAAAGTGATGGTCGTCAAATGGTCTGAAAACCCTCTAAATGCCGGAGAGGTGCTGGCTGCACCTCCTTCCCCTCCACAGAGTCACATCATGGGCAGTATGTACAATGAAGATGACTTCAATGCTTTTCTTCTTTGTACGATCACGTACCTAAATACCGAACGTCCATCTGGTTTGGTCTTGTCCTCAGCCAACACGCCGGCCGCTCCATCCCGGGCTGGGGAGGACAGGGAGCCTGAGCTCCCGGGGAAAGGCAGAGTCACAAATCCCACGGGCACAAATTCCAGCATCCGCACACTCGGCTCTTGCCTCCCCCCGTGGTGCTTCGGGAGCGATGCGGAAGGTCATCACCGCTGCGCGTTGCCTTCTACGGGGAGAATGGCGTGGTGCAGGCTCCGCGTGTGCTTCGAATCTAGTGTTTCATGCTCTTCCGTGAAGCTGTCCGGGCTCGCCGCTCCGTCTAAAGAACTTCCACAGCTAGAGTTAGGAGACAACATGTCCTGCAGGAGGTCTTCCTGGACTATCCCCGAGTCTTTGTTCACTTTGCCCCTTTGGTTTCCTTCTTCCTCCTGGTCATTGAGCAGCTTGGCCAGGAAGTTGATGTATTTCATAGCCAGGCGCAAAATCTCGTTCTTGCTCAGTTTTTTGTCGGGTGGGTGGGTGGGGATGAGCTTGCGAAGCTCTGCAAAGGCTCCGTTGACGTTCTGCTGTCTCCATCTCTCCCGGCTATTGGTAAAAATGCGACGAACCACTTTGGTATGAGGACCTGCAATTGCAACCATGAGGAATTAGGAGCAGGGCACAACATACTTTGCTGAATAGGTCACTGTTTCCCAAATTAGCTAACTTATTTTAGTGACAACATCAAGGCAGGGAAACAGGAGTTTCCAGCTAACTGGAAACTAACCTGATGAGCTGAGGCAGCCATAACTTCTGTTCAATTCAGTGGAAGGAAAAAATAGAGTTGAGTTATTTTAGATGTCTCCTGAGACACCTAAATTTACCTCTCCAAGGAGGGAGGCTGAGGCCATGACACGTGTGCGGAAGGCTGGTATATTTTTAGGATGTCTCAGCTCATCAATAAGGCTACCACAGCAACAGAGATCTTATTCATGTTTTATCTCACTAGATGGTTTTATTTTCTGTCCCAAAATTGTCTTAAGGATATACCATCGGGACAGGAGGAAATCAGCTTGAGCAGAGTCTTTGACAGCTCTAAGATCCAGAGATCTTCCCTGATGTAGGCAGGATCCAGAGCTGATAGAGACCACAGGATTGCCATCAGCCCTCTGGGTGGTTTGTATGAAATGGGGTGGAAGGCTTTTCCCAGTAGCAATGAGGACGGGTAGCAATGCGACCCACAGAGGGAAAGAAGTGTCCTTGCTGGAAGGGTGATCATGGGAGGAGGATGAAACACTTTCACAGCTCACCTGAGGACTACCTGCTCTCTCTGCACATCATGGCAAAGGCTCGCTATTTGACAGTAACTGGAGAAGGGACTCTAAATTTCTGGAGGTGTCCATTTGGCTCAGTTACATGTGGACTCCAGTTAAATCCCTGTAATTTTACAGCTGTATTCCTGATGGGGCATATTACACAGAATAGACACACAAAACACATAAATTCTCCTTCCAGATCATCAGGGTAACTCCTGTCGGCACAAGTGAGACATCGTCTCTGTGTAAGGAGACCCAAAAGCTTGTCTAGCCGAAAGTACTGTGCTGCAGGAGTAGCAATGCTGTAAATCAGGACTGCGGATCCCTGGGTCCATGGAAACCAGTTCATGTAAGGAGATGTTACCATTAAGACGTTTTTATTATTACACCCTTTCCATCCACACCTCCAGGAGTCACCAACAGTGTAAGGACACACCAACCTCATGAAAGCCTGGGAGAATAACCATGCCAGAAACCCCCATAGGACGGGGAACATCACATACAGTGAAAATCATCACAAAGCAAAGACTTGTAGGTACCCATGCTGGTGAGTTGCAGCCGAAGGACAGGCTGTGGATATTCCCACGCACACCGTCTCTCTCCTGTAGTCCCCACTCTGAGACACTTGCCCAACTAGTCCCTCCCAGTGGGAGTAAGTCCATGACAACAGTGAGAAGTTTAAGCCATCAGCTCTGCCACCACCCACTGAAACCATCATCCTGAGGGGCATTTAAACATCATTATTCTTATATAGAAAAACTCATGGATGCTTTGACTGTGGCAGAGAAGCCAAGATGTGATTTTGGAGGCATCCTAGTCAGGCTGCACCTTGACAGATCCCGTGGCATCACGTGAGAAGAGGAATCCCACGTTCCGGCTGACTGAACACCATCACACTTCCCTTCCTTCAGAGGAAACAGAGCCCCTTGGGTCCAGCACATGCCATGAAATACCCCCCCTCAGCAGGGTTTGTGTGGAGACACACTCCCAAGCAGCTAGATTAAAGCTACCAGCTTCACCAGCATGTGAGCAGCCATACGACTCGCTTCTCCTCGCAGTGTCCTCAGAAGCGGGGAGTCCCCCAAAATCACAAAGATCCCCTGGGGTAAACCGGGGGATATCGGAATGCAAAACTCATCTCCAACCTCTAAGATCCCGGACTGATGCTTTAGTAAAGGCAATTTTCCACTCCCAATAAATATGTAAATGCCCTTTGTATGAATTAATGTGCAAGAACTCCTGGAAAGGGAAGGTTTCCTGTCCCTGATGTGCACAGCCTGCTGTGCCACCGGGTCGTGGGGAAGGTGGTGGGGACCAAGGGGACCTCAACACCACCAGGCTGCCCACCACTGCTAATAAGGCAGTGGAGAATGTGCTGCAACATACTACAATAATGTAAAGGTTTCAACACTTAAATCCCCTTTCCAGACCAAAGCATCCAGCCCTGAATTCAGAAGGAGATGCAGCTTTTTACTCCCATAAGGGTATGAGAAGAAAAACAAACATTGGATACTATTTATTTTCAAAAAAAAAATCTCAAGAGACTTCCAGTATTCACAGTCTTCAAACATATGTCTCTATTCACTGAAAGCTGATGACTAAAAAGCATCTATTCATAAATAGGTAAGAAATCAGAAAAAAAGACCTGTTAATTTTCATCCAGGGGCACCCAAACCAAGCTCCAGTGCATAACACAAATTCTGATGCCACTCAGATTTTTGATTCCTGCATCAACCAAATTAAACATATCTTTTAGAAAGAGATCAGGTTTTGGCCAAAACACATCAAGCAATGGAGAAATTTAAAATGCCCTATAGTGCTGTCATAATAGAAGAGATTTATTTCTCATAAAGAAACTTGCTTCATAATTAATTCAAACAGTCAGCTGAGAATTTTTGCCTGGATTTTGTTCCAACTGATTGACTGATGTTTTTTAAATTGTAATTAGAGATCTGAGGAAAACTAATAAAAAGATGAGCCTCCAAAGTTCCAGAATATCCTTGCAGATACTTTTTTTTTTTTTTTTTTTTGACATTTGTATCTATGTAAGAAAGTATCAAACTTTCCTCAAAATGGTTAAAGCAAAAGTTGCAAAAAAAACACCACTTGTTTCCTTACAGAGGAAACCAAACACCAAGTGCCCGGTGAGACTCTCCTGCCCTTCTGCACCTCCCGAGGGCTGAGGTCCCACAGGAGCTGTGCTCTGGGGTGCCGCGGATGTCACCCGGCAGGTGACCATCAGAGCGGGGAGAAAAGCCCCGCAGACCACACAGATGCCTCCTCAGCATGGGATGCACATCCCTACAAATTGCACCTGCTTAGACAGCATCATCTGGTACCTATTTTTTCCCAAAAAAGATTCTGAGCCCAGGCTTGAAAATTCATATGAACCAGAAGCTGCAGGATTGGGTCCAATCTCTACACCTGCATTAAAGCACATCTCCAAAAACTTGGTTGCAACCAAATATCTCTGTGATCCTTAATATCTAATTTAATAGCAAGCCAAAAAGCTTTAATCAGACACTATGAGTTGATGGACTTTTCACCGTAACCACTAAGCCTCCAAACTGAAACCCAGACAAAAAGACTTTCTTGTGGCAGGGGCTGAGCCGAGCCCGGCCCCACGGGGCCACGGTCTGAAAGGACCAGGCAGACGGAGGAGGCAGAGTGGGGCGAGAGGGACTGATGAATGCAGATAATGCTCCGAGTCCTTCATTTCGGACTGTATTATTTAAGAGTGATGTGGATTATGATTTGATCTGATTTTAGATTAGCCGGGTAGCAGGAAAGGATGGCTAACTAGAAAGAAGGAAAATTAATTGTCTGGTGGTTGAAATACAGCATTTACAATTGCTAAGGAAAAAACACATTTCAATGGTTCTCATTTGTACGGGGCCATTAACTCTGCAGATAAATGTGTCAGCCTTCCACGTGGAAATTGTTCTTGCAAACATCCCTCTGCGTGGGCAGCCTCCCACAGCCCACACCGGCTGCCCGGGAGCAGGCAGCGGGATCCTGCCCTGCCTGCTCCCTGCTTTCCTTCCTCTGGAATTACCCTGCCAGCCCGACAGGGATCCCCGCACCCGGGACACCAGACCGTCACCCTCCGTATCTGCTCCCAGGCTTTGCCACAAGACCTGGCCTGGGATATTACTCCACGGCAGCGGGGTGTGGATATGTATTACTGAATCAAGCCGGCAAAGGGACCAGCCACAACCCCACTGTGACCCCGCAGACCTTAGCACAGGTTTAGCTCTTTGCTTCCAGGCAGTTTAAAGGCGGGTGGGATCTTTCTGCCCAAGGCTGTGGTCTGTGTTAGGAATGTCTGCGAACACTGAGTGTCACTGCCATGGTCCTGATCCAGCCTCTGCACTTCAACAAAGACTTAAATTTAGTGGCTTCCTTTGGATTTAATCTCTAAGCAATTTGCAGAACAGGGATGCAATTAACCATACTCTGAACTGCTTTGCTGCGTGAAGGCAAATCCACCGAGCATGCTGCTGCTGGTCATTAGTCGGAACAGATCTGGGCTCTGCTGTTGCAGAGTCTCACCCGGGGGAGCTACCCTGCCACCACCGGCATCCTATTCACCTTTTACGATTTCGGGGTTTAATCCCAGCGTGTTGCCCCCTTCAGCAGCTGGGGAGCCCCCCGCCCCCCTTGCTCCTCCCAGAGCCAGCGCAGGGGCGAAAAGCTCTCACCGTCGGTGATCTCCATCTCGTAGGGAGAGGGTCTCCTCTTCACCCGGTTGCTGCCGTACATGGAGAAGGAGTCCGGTTCGCCGAAAAAACCGCTGCAAACGAAAGGCAGAGAGGGGCCGTGAGGACACATCGGCACCCTCCCGGCACGGCCCGGCCCCCGCGGGTGGGGGGAAGCGCTCCGGGGGCGGCTCGGAGCCGGCGGGAAGCTGCGTGACCCCGGAGGAAGCTCACGGCTCACGAAGCAGAGCCCGGAGTCGTGCGGCGACACGACACGCGGCCGCCCGGGGACACGAACCGAGGAACGCCAGCCCTGAGTGGGCAGAGGTGGGGGGCAGCACGGCTAGCGGCTCCCGGGCAAAAAACACCCTCCTCCCCGCGGGCACGGGCGCCCACGCGGGCCGGGTCCGCGCCGCAGCCTCCCCACGGAGAGGAGATGGCCGCGGGGCGCTCCGTCGGGCCGCGCTCCCCCTCGGCGAGAGAGGTTTCTGTCCCTTGCGCTTCTTTGCGGGACTCAGCGGAGGACAGAGAGAGCCCCGGCATCTAAACCGGCTCTCCACAAGTACCGCGCTTACCGACAGACCCCTTTGCTCTGCCCGGGGCATTTCTACAGTGATTTTTTTTTTTTTTTTTTTTCCTCCCTTGGAGCTACAGTTTTTCGTTTCTTTCCCCCTCCCTCCCTCTCTTCCTTTGCAAAGTTGCATGCAAACCCGCGATGACTAAGCACCGAGCCCCGCGCGGCATACGGGGTGCTGCTGCCGCCCCCCTTCCTTCCCTCCCTCCCTCCCCAGCACCGAGTCCCGCAGCCGAGCGGGACACCCCTCCGAGGGGAACCGCTCCGAGGGAGCCCCGTCGGGGATGGGGGAGACACGGACCTGTTGATGGTGGCCAGCGGCTGGCCCAGGTTGTAGAGCATGGCCCTGCCGGGGGGCTGCAGCGGGAGCGCGGGGGGGCTCAGCTGCACCATGCGGGCCTCGCAGGCGGCCTCGGCGGCGCGGCACGGCTCGGCCCCCGGCGCTCTCTGCATCGCCTCCCCCGGCGCCTCCCGGCTTTTTATGTCCAGGGAGCCCCCCCGGCGCACCAGCTCGATGACTGGCACGGGGGCGGCGGGGGGCCCGGGGGAGGGCCGGCCCGCCTCCTTGGACGCCCCGTTGAGCAGCAGCTGGGGGTCCGCCGGCCCCTCCATGCCCCCGCGGCTGCTCTCCGGTTCGGTCGTGGTCTCCGCTTCCGAGTCGTGCCGCCGGGGGGGGCGGGCATCGCGGGGGTCACTGGGGGGCGGCGGGGCGGGCGGCCTGTCCATCGTCCTGCGGAGAGAGGCGGCGGTGAGGGGCGGCCCCGGCTGGGAGGGGGGACGTACCCCGCCCCGACGGGGGGAGTGGAGGGGGCCTGGGGGCTCGGGCTTCGCCGGCGAGAAATGGGGAGAAGCGGGGCGCGGAGAGGGGAAGGCAAAGGAAGGCACTGATCACCCCAAATCAGCTGGAGTTTGCCAGCGGGACGGGCCCCGTCTACTCTGCGAGAGTGGCCGGGGGGGGGGGTCCGCGGGGCCACGCCGCCGGGCTGTGCGGTGCTGTGACGTCACGGAGCGCCCCGGCCCTCTCGTGACGTCACGGAACACCCACCACCCCCCCCCCCCCCTTCCCCCAGGAACGGTGCGGCGCCGTGACGTCGCGCAGCGCCCCGACCCCGCACGATGCACCGCGCAGGGGGCGGCCGGGCCGGGCCGGACCCCCCCCCCCCCCCCCCCCCCCCACTCTGCAGCCGCGCAGCGGGGCCCGAGCGGCCCCCGGCGCACCGCGGTGATTTACGCCGCTTCACGCGGAGGGCTGACACCACCAAGGCGGCGGATGCAGCAAGAAGGGACTCGACAGGCGGCTCAGACCTGCCCCCCCCCCCCCCCCCCCCCCGCCGTTTAGGGGAATTTCTCCCCGTTTTGGGGACCCCGGCGGTGTTTGCTGCCCCGCGGAGCCAGCTCCATCGAGGCCGGGCCTGCCGGCAGCGGCCGCAGTCTCTCGGGCGACTGCCTCTCTTCCCATTTTCATTTTTTATCATTATTCTTAAAACAGCGAAATACACCCTAAAGCCCCTTTTTGGGGGAGAGGGGGTGAAAGCAGACCAGAGCGGACTCAATCCCCCCGCGCCTTCGCTGCCGCAGGAAGGAGGAAGGGCCCGGCGCGGAGCTGCCCTCCGTCCGCGGCCACGCACGATCATTGTCCCCCTTCTCCTATAGAACGAATGCTGTCGCGACAGAGCACCTCGCGCCGAGAGCAAGCAGCCGTATCGCGATTATTGCCATGCTGTTTCTCCCAAACCCCACCCCGTTCAGCTTTTTTCTCCCCCCTCTATAAATACGGGTCTTCGCAAAGCAGATTGCTGCCACACACCCGGTCTCCTCCCCATCCTTCTGCCTCCTTTGCCTTGGGTAACTATTTTTTTTTTTTTTCGTTTATGCTGGGTTGAATTGCGAGAGAAAACCCATTTTTTTTGGCCATATCTCACCATCTCTCTTGGAAAAAAAAAAAAAACAAAACAAAAACAAACACAAAACACAAAACCACCCCAACATAAAGCACAAGCTCTCTGCTTCCCCTCCAGCCCCCTCCGTGCCAGCCCTCTAGAAAGAAAAATCTAATTGCCTATTCCGATATTGTATAGAAAGAGATTACTCACATGTGTCATATTTAAGTAGGGACACCGCAAGTCTCTCCTGTTTCAACAAAAGCGCTCTCAGTGTCAGGCTGAATTTACTCCTCCCACCTCAAGGTACTTACGACTTTACAGAGAGGAAGGACACCCTCATCGGGATAAAACTGCTAAATCCTGGGAGGAAGAGAAGGGGGAGAGAAAAAGAGGAGAGGGTGGATCTCGTGGTCCCGGATTGCCAGAGATCAGTGGAGAGAGGGGTGCAGGGGAGAGGGAAGGAGGGGACGGCACCCCAGGGCGGCCCCTGTTATAGGGGACAGCCGGCCACCCCCGGGCCCCCCCGCCGCGCAGTCGGGAGCCGCCGCCTCGCAGACGGGGCCATAAGGCGCGGCGGCCACTATCGGGCGTGGAAAAAATAAGCAGATTAATAAAAAAAGAAGAAGAAAAAAAAACAAAACAAAACAAAACAACAACAAAGGAGTGGGGAAAAAAATAATAATAATAAAAAAGCGCCTTATTTTTGGGGCGAATTGGGCGTTTTTTTGGACTCATTGCAAGCCCTGTCTCCCCGGGAGGAAATCCCAGACGGGGCCGGAGACGGGGTTGTTTTTCTCCCGATGGGCTCGCAACGAGCGGCGGCGTTTCTCCCACAACGGGCTGGAAAATTTAATTCCTAAAGGGGCAAATTTAATTCCTACAGAGGCCGGTTACCGGCAGCGCTCCCGCCCGAGGTGCCGCCGGGGCCGGGGCCGGGCCGGCGGGCTGAGCCCGCTCCCCGTCGCGGATCAACAGGAAGGCAAGGACGGTCCCCCCCCCCCCCCCGCCAACGAAATCATGAAAAATAAGGCTTTCCCCTTCGTACAAAAAATAAATAATTTCGATAGCGTCTTCTCCCGCTTTCGTTGAAAAACGAAATGCACAAAACCGCAAAAATATCCGCAGTGTTTTGCCTTCATTTGGGGGCGATTTCGTTTAGAAAAACGGGGGGAGGAATTAATTCCCCGCCCGTTGGTTTCTGCTCCGTAAAATCCTTTTGTTTTCCAGCAGCGGATCGGCAGGAAATTTCCAGCCCAGAAACGCACCTCTCCCGCGGGTCTTTTGTAGGGAAATTGCCCCAAAGCGGAGGGGTGGGAAGGAGCGGTATATGGGGGAACGAGCCAACAGGCCCCGGCCAGCGGCCGGCCCGGGGCCCGGTGTCCCCCCCCCCGGGAGGGGGGAAACCGGGCCCGGTGGGCGCTTGGCCCCCGGCTCCCCCGCGGCCCGTCCCACCCGCCTCCCCACTGCGGCAGCCCGGGGGTCCCGGGTGGGTGGGGGGACACACGGCCAGCACACCCCACGGTTTTAAAGAAGAAAGCGTCTTCTCTTCCTCACCCACCCCGCATCAAAGAAGGAAAAAAGATTAAAAACCGCGGAAAAGATTTGGTTGGGGTTTTTTTTTCCCCTCTCACCTGTCTCTTTCCTGGGGCAGAAGCCCCCCCAGCACCCCTCACTGCCCCCCAAAAGCCCAGCCCGCCACACCCAGCACCCTGGCCTGCTGCAGGGCCAGATTCCTCTCTACTCACCATTTGCTTTTCATTGGGAAAAGTGCGTGGAGCCATTTTGTGGCCTACGCATCGCAGCTATATTTGTAGTAAGTGTTGGGTGGCTTCAGCTGGGTAGGCTCTAATTCCACATCACGTCCAGTTTCCTATTTAGTATGGAGAGCGGAACACTACTGCAATGTGGCCGAGAGAGATAAAGCCCCAGCAGTGGCCCGCCTGCCCTGATAAGCTTCTAAACCCATTATTTATGAAATGATTCATTATTATTTGGCAATTTTATCGAAGGAAAGCGGAAAATTATTGCAGGGATATGCATAGGAATAACTCCGGAATGCATGCCTTCTAGCTTTTTATGTGTGTGTGCTTAGATGCTCTTAAAAAGACACTGAAAAAAAAAAAAAAAAAAAAAAGAGTAATAAAAAATTGCACTGTGGCTGCCCGCATCTGAATAGCAATTCTTTATTTTAGTCCTCTTGGAGGTTATTATGCCCCTGCTTTTTTTGCTTTTTTTTTTTTTTTTTTTGATTAAATATGGAACACCTACTCTGTTCTTAATTAAATTTAATGAGCCAAAATAAATTGTTGGAGATGCTGAGAGAGAGGGAAGGGGTGTGGGCTGCTTTAGGACAAGAAGTGGTAAATAAGCACATCGAGAGGAGATGTTTTGGAGAGAAGTGGCCCCATCTTCAGCCTTTCTCCCCCCACACTGTGTGTTTTCACTGAAGGGCTAAATTGGGGTGAGCTCCCTGTCTCATTGCCCGTGTTGGGGCCGGGGGAGGTCGAGCGTCCCTGCTGGGCTGGGGGATACTGGGGGGATGGGGAGAGGAGCGGGTACTGAGCCGGCAACCCTCGCCCTCGGGAAATTTGGGATGCGAGAGGAGGTGAGATCTCGGTGCCGGGGCCAGGGCCGAGCCGGGAGCAGGAGGGCCTGGGGAAGGGGAGAAAGGGCCCTTGGCCGCCCCGGAGCAGTGCGGGGCAGCCGGCGGGGCTCGGGGCCCGGGCCCGGCTGCGCGCCCCGTCGGGGCTGGGCCCCGGGGTCCCGGGACACCCCTGGCCTTCGCCAAACCCGCCGTGCAACCGGAGCGGCTGCGGGGGGATGGAGAGGCGGGGGTCGGGTGTCCGCGGTGCTTGCAAGGCGACGGGACGCGCCCGAAACCCTCCCCAAATTGTCAGAGGGTCCCGGGCAGAGGCGGGGATCGCCGGAGGGTCCTGGCTCCGTTTCCTCCGGACACCCAACAGGTAAAGCGGTCCCAAAGACAGCGGCGGGGAGCGGTTTTCGATAGCTCGGGGGATCGGCCTGCCCGGGCAACTGATAAAACCAACGAAATCTCTACCGGAGCGGGACGGGGAGGAGGGGGTCGGGGCTAAGCACCCCCCGGGACCCCCCCCGGTCGCTGCTACGGGGCTGGGGCGAGGTGGAGAAGCCGCGGGGGAGCCGAGGAGCGGCCGCACCTGCCCGGGTGGCGGCGGGGGGACACGGCGGGGTGGGGGGTGCGGGGGTCGCTATTGTCTCCCCGCCACCTGCACGCCCTCCCGCAGGGGGAAATGCCGGAGCTGTTATTCTTCCTTTCACTCCTTCCCCTCAACCTCCCGCTCTGGACGCGGCCGTGGGAGAGGTTTCCACAAACCCTCCCCGCTTCCCCCCCCCGCCCCTCTCCCTTCCCCCCTTCCCTCCCCTCCTCCCCCGGGCGCGGGTGGGGTCGGGGCCCGGCAGGCAGGAGCTCGCACGATGCCGGCAGCGTGCGTGGGGCGGCGGGGCAGGGACGGTCACGACGCGGTGGAGAGCCCGCCGTGCCTCCCGCCAGGAAACACGACCATTTTCGAGCCGTCTCCTCTCACCAACAGGAAGCGTTAAAGATAGAACAGCCGGGGCTGGGCGGGGGAGATTAGGCAGCCGCCGAGCATCTTCTGCGCACCGAGAGCCGCTGCGGGGCCGCTCCCACCCGCGCCTGCCCTCGGTGGGGTGGGAGCCGTGGCCGTGGTCAAGCCACCTCCTCCCGCACGGCTGCCCCTCGCTGGGAAACGCGCCCCCGCCCCGAGCCCCGGAGGGACCCAGGTGCGGCAGGTAACGGGCACCTTTCCCCACCACTGCGCTGTCACGGGTGGGCTTCCCGGTCACAGCGAGCAACCCAGGGCTCGCCCCCCTCTCCACGCTTTCACAAGGCGAAGAGGAGGCAAGCCCAGGGGTAGGGAGCACCAAAATTATATGGAAGAAAGAGGTCAGTGATGCTCCAAGCAGGCCCATGATCTTTTGGGCCAGTGCTATAATTATCTTCCTTTTATTATAATAAAAGATAGCTTGAAACAACAGAAGCAAAAAAAAAAAAAAAAAACAAAAACAAAACAACAACAAACAAAACAACAACAACAACAAAAAACCCAAACCCAAACCAAACCAAAAAAGAAAACAATAAAGCTTTAAAGCATGTTGCCCCTCCACACATGTCACTGCCTAAACAGGATTGAGCCAGCGCTTGAGTTTGGTCCCTGTTGATCAGAGTTAACAAAGCCAGACTGGGCTTTCCATGAATTTTTGACTTCAAGCTGCAGTAGATGCTTCAGGAAAAAAAATCCAGGCATCTTGAAATTACTCAGCGCTACACTGTGAAAGGAAAATGATGCTTTAGGGAAGGGTGTTTTTTTGTTGTTTTAATCAAGTAACTGAGTGTTTTACTCACTCAGAGGTTGCTGTCCAGAATTATATGATTTGTATAACTTGATATAACATCACACCCTTGTGCTGAGCTGTGTGGAAGTAGTTTGGCTTTTGTTTTCAAATGGGTTCTAGCCCTCCAGCATTTGAAGAAAGTCTTTAAAATATTAACCAATACAACTGTCATCTTCCTGTGTTTCCAGACATTTTACAATAGGAAACAAAGAACAAAACCCTGCAACAATAGCTCAGAGGTATGAATTGCCTCATTCATCTCACTGGAATGTTCAAAAACATTAACTATTTTTTGACTGATTCAGCAGAAAACATGCTGCCAGATAATAAGCTTGTGCTTGATCCAGGGGCAATTCAGGGACTGAGGAAGGTTTTATTTTTCAGCACAGCAAAGTAGCACCTTTCCTGAAAGGAAGCAAATATTCTTGTTGATGGAAGAGGCTGCGTGAGAGGAGAAATTCTGACAGGGCTTGAAGGGAGCTGCTGCCTTCCTCTCTGTACTGACTCTGAAATAGCAAACGGCTTCTTTCATCCCCGATTCTCAACCCAAAGGCCCACAAGGGTGGTAGATGCTGGGAAAGACTCTTGTGTCATTATAATAAACTAATTAACAATTAGTGCCCACTCAAACATATCATGAACTAACAGTGCAGTCCTTTGGCTTTCAAGGGGAAAGGCCTGGGACTTCAGCGTGGGATGTTTTCATCTCTAGCTTAACACTCTTGGAGCAGGAAAGACAAGGTCAGCACCACAGGCTGAACTTCTGCTGATTTAACGATGGCATTGTCTCAAAGTTTGAGCAAACTCCTGTTCGAGCATGTTGATGCGCCATGACCAGTGAGAAAACAGATGGCTTGACCGTCATTCCGCGCTGTCCTCCTGTCAGGAACGGTGGGAATGGGAAGGAATTGCCGCTTCCAGCGCCGGTGTCTCATTTCCAAGACCAAGAGGTCAGGACAGGGGTGCGTCACACCAGGGCTGCACTCGCCCAGGCGGGCAGAGCTGCCACGGCCAGCGCTGGGCACCGGGGTTCCAGCACCCACAGGGTGTAACTGACAATAAAAAACACCCACTTACGCCTGAAAAAACTGAACAAAAGTCAAAGGCTTAACAGAAACGGAACCATTAAGCAATAATATAGAATATTATTCTATTGCTCTATACAATATTATCATCACGGGATTATGGAAAAGGGCTGTTTCATTAGTAGATTGTAGCACTCTGGCAGAATATTTATATGTTAATACAGAACAATGTAAATCATTTATTTTTGCTTATCCTACCCCCCAGTATCAGAATTCTTGATGAGTTCAGTGGCAAGTGCCGTATGTCTTAAATAAAGGCTACATGAGACAACTGAAGAATTTTTTTTTAATGAAACCTTTGACCTTTATAAGCAATATACATTTCTTAAATAAATAGAAAAACATTCATTCAGAAAAAAAAAAAATCACAAAGGCTTTAAAAGTGCTAGTTTTTCCAATTTCATGATACAGAGAGTTATATGTGTCATTTTGGCTGAATACAAAATAATTTTATGTAAAGTAAAGCCACAGTTATACTTCCCATCCCACACCCCCCTCCAGTTATAAAACCATTTCAGCAAATTTCTAGAAATTAGTGCTTTAGCTGTTACCCCTGCTCTGCCACACACAATATCGATGGCTCACAGTTGGTACAAACATGTCAAAGTCAAGTGTTTTAAAAAGTCAACAGAAGAACATTTAAATAAGCATCATTGTTAAAAGTATATTCAAAGTACATCTTGGGCTCATGTTGATTCACCTTTTAGATACTTTAAAAATCACACCAAACTGTAAACAAAAGTGCACACATACTTCAGTGCTGATCAGCACTGACTCAATCAGGCTTTTAGAGGTGACTGTCCCTGACCTCGGCTGAAAACTCAGTTCTGCAAGTTTTACATTGCTACAACGCAGTGACCTCTTCAAAGATAGCTTAATCCTTGGTTTCCTGTAGTCTTTTACAGGGAGGTGCCCCTCAAATTCGAAACAGGGGTTGCCAGCCATCTCGGGGGATGTTCAGAACAATTTTGGCAACTGCCTGAGGTGTTTCACATCAAGAATGGTGCCAACAGAATTCATGCTGTTCGACTGGTTTAACGTTTCAAGGGCTGGAGTATGCAGATTTCCAGGAAAGACCCGAATATCTCCTTCGTCTTTCCTGCCAGGTCGTTCTGTGAATTCAACCTTCCCTGGTAACAATCTGTTTTTCGATTTTAAATCCTTTAAAATCTGAACTGAGTTTTCATCTGCTTGATCTGCTCTGGGAGGAAAAATTTCATTTGTAATATTTCTTGATACAGGGCTGTTTAATTCTGGTGAAGCATTAGTAGTCAACTCTCTGCTGTGACTTTTTAGATGAATGGGAAGTCTTCCATCAATTCTTCTGGATAATTCAGTCCAGTGGTTGAAGCCATCCAACTCAGGGGTACAGTTTTTGTTTAGCATGCTTTCACTTTTTACAGTGCCAGAATTGCCACCTTGAACCTGTGGTTCCTCTTCATCTTCACTGCTGTCATTGCCCTGGATCAGCCCATATCGCTTCATGTACTTCTTGGTTGCAAAAGACATATTGCTTGGTGAAATTAAGCTAAGACCCACCATACTCTTGTCCATATTTGTATGCAAGATGTCTTGGAAAGAGAAATCTGCAGTAGGATTTTGGCCTGAGCGACTGAGAGAAAGTCGAGATAACTGATTTTCACTGAGATACTTGAGTGCTATGGCGTTTGCTTCCATGCTCAAATCAACAACATTGGGAGCTAAGCCACACATGCTGACATTGGCAAATGACATATAATTTAGTCCAGGAACGACTGCTTCAGGATTTATGCATGCTAAGATGCTGAAATAAAGCATCAAAAGGTTAGTTTAGCATTACAGGAAAAGTATGCATTTCACAATATAATCTGATAATTTCATTTTGCTCACTGTATTGATTTCTCCTTCCTCCTGAACATCACAGCTTGATCAGGCTGTTCAGTGCCAAGATCATACATTCTGCACATACTAAAAAGCAGCTCTCCAGCTACTCACACTGGAAGGTATCCAAGTACCGTGTTAGAGAATTGATGATACTCCCTTCTGATTCAATACCAACCCTGTATGAATAACCCATCTCTAGCAGGTTTCAGAGATGTTTTGTTTAAAGAAGGTTTGAGCTCTTGCTCTATTCTCACCAGTGAATGTGACATTAGATACTGCCATCCAACCCCAAATTCTTCTCTAGATAGAAGATACAAGCCCAATGACAGCGACCAAGAACATCTCCTCTTTCCCAAGAAATGTCAATTCCAGGATTTTTACAGGAACTGAGTATCTGTTTCCAGAAGCCTGCAAGGTTCTAGTTTTTGAAGGCATCCTTCAGTAAGGGGAATGTTAATTGTTGTGTCGCTTGGTACACCAATTTGTTGTATACATTAGGTGTTTAGTTTAAAGACTGAAAGGACAAGTTCTGGTAGTGCTTATAAACCAGTGCATTTAATACACGCATTAAATACTAGTTCATAAACCCATGCTCCTTGTGTTGAGAGTGAAGAGTCTTCCTATTTCACTGAGCACAGATTCTGAAGTTTCCTTATGGAGAGTAAACTCCTGGCTCAGATGAACAACTACTAATTATGCTGTAGAGTTGCACTGTTGTTTCCTTCTCTACTGAGCTGTAGACTTTCTCAGAATTGTTTATCAGTCATGAAAGTGGCAGAAGGAATAATCCCACTGCACTCCCCAAGTTGGAAGAAAAAACCCCAAGAATTCCTGTTCTGTCTTATGGGTTCACTTATTAGCATATTATTGACATTAAAGGAACACTGACAGACTCTCCAACCAGGAAGGTAGCCCAGAAATTCCAGAAAAATGCCTGATAAAATTTAAGTGAAAAGGAGAGAAGAGAGCTTAGAAACTGAGTAACTGGAAACAGTTTTTGACACATAACTGAAGAGAAGATTAGTTAGGAGATTCTTAGATTTTTTTATTTACCCAATAGTTATGTACTAGTATTAAGAAGAGAATAAAAATGAAAGCAAAGCTGTACCAGGCAGTCAGCCTATGCCTAAGCAGCAACATAAGTAAATTCCTGTGCCTCAAACACCTTCTACAGAAATTACCTCTGCTCCTTCTGTTTCATCAAGGTTGTTTCCCTCCCCAGCCACTGCAGCCTCCCCATTTCAAGTCAAAGCACTCACAACAACAAGCGATTAGGACAGAACCAGTTTTGGTTACATAGCAAAGCCATGACAACAATTTCACTTATACTGGTGAAGTGCAAGGCGGGCTAAGAAGCAGTGACAAAATATACAGCTGCTTAACATTCAGTCTCCCAAGTCCAGTGTTTCTCTGGAATACTTTGACATAGCCCAAAGGATTGAAGTTACTCAAGCAGCTTTGTTATTATTCTAGGGAACTGTGTGCTACTCCATGCACAATGCTTTAAGAATCACCAGATGCTCTAAGAGCTAGAGCTACTTGTGTTATATTTAAATTAATCTGAGTTTTGCTAGCAGAGCTCTTAAACCTATCTGAAACATCCATAGCATGAGCCAGTGTTTCATCTTTGCAGGAAATGTGCATCAAGTTGCCAAATAAATCCCCAGTGGCAGTGAACACAGTCCCTTCTCCTTGCTCATTGAGCCAATCGTCATTTTTGGTTGGATCTACAAATTGCTGCTCAAAACAACCGGTATTTTACCTGGCATTCTCCACTTTGTGTGTATTCTTCTTCATTTCACCAGGTGAGTCAACTGTCACTCCAAGACTCTTCAGCTGTTTGAGTGTAGCGCTAATCACACTCTCTTTATCCACCACTCCTGTGTCAGCCTCTGAAGTAATTTCTGTCGTATCATCAATATCCTGATACTTAGGACCATCATTGTCAACAAAACCTGATTTTACAGACAAGTGGTCTTGCTCTTCCGAGGACTTTAAGAGGTGGTTTACTTGGCCCTACAGAAAAAGGGAGCAGGGAAGAGATCACATGGACAAAAACATCATGACACACAGGAGTTGTCAAAAAACAAAATCCTGGTTTAGTCTAATGCAACTTAAAATACAACTAGATGGGTTAACAGCTTACTTTGACAAAGAAGCCAAATTCAGATTCAGTTATGATGCAATCATGTAAACTCACAGCATTGTAGTCAAACACTGGAATATCTTATATTTCAAGCTTTCTGTAAGAGTCTGCTCTGAATTTAAACACATCGCATACTGATACTCTTCAAGACTAAAGTATCTGCCCTTTAAGGGGCTTGAAGGTAAAATGCCGTGCCCTTTTAAAGGGAACTAATTGGGAAGGTATCTACTGACTTTATGTCTGAACTAAAGAATTATTATTTATTAGGCAGCAGACAGTACTCCATGTATGCATTGAAGAATGAACTACAGAATAACCACTTAAACCTTAAAAAAACGAAGAACCACAAACTTGGAACTTTTCTGTAGAGCACAACACGTGAACTGGAAAACCACACAAAATTTTCATTCACGCCAATACCACATCAAAACTTCAGCAGTGTGCTGTTTTGACTGTTGCATTCAGTGCAGAATAACAAATTTACATGAATTACCAGTAAGTCCTGGTAAAGCTTCTGATCCTCTGATGGGTGCCGAGGCAGCAGCGAGGCGGGTGGCTCTGAGTTTTGCTCACTGGTTACCACCACACAGTTGCTGACTCCCTCTGTTGGTTCTTTCTGTAAAGACACACTAATACCTTCTTCCAAGGATGACCTGTGAACAAGTGCTTGGGAAACGTTTCCATTTCTGAAAGAGAACACCGAGATAGCTAGCTATTTCCTTGAAACCGAAAAAGCACAAGTATCACTACATGTAACTTATCTTTTCACAATCACCAGAAGAGGAGAAAAATCGAGTACTGGAAACAGATCCTAGTGTTTCTTGGTTTGTCTACTGCTTGAGGTTTTGCTCCTTTCTGTAATAATTTTCTTTCAAAAATCATTTGAGGACTGAGGAAAGACACCTCACAGTGTGAAACTGTGACAGCCTGACTAGTTTTTCAAAAGATTATTTGAAAATGGCAATGGCTTCTCTGGACTAGTCAAACATCAATGACACTCTACGGCTTAACCTTAAAGCAGGTGAAATTCGTTATTAACAATTTAGAGTTTGTCTTATTTTTCCAGCATTTTTTACGGACACTTAAAAGCCTTTAGGAATAAGTATCTTCCATGTGTTCTGAAACATGACTTACTCAAAAAGCTGTTTTTACCAAGGTAACTGATAATCAGATTCCTGTGGCAGTTTAAAAATACTTTAAAAACTTCTCAAAGATACTATTACAAGTACAGACATACACAATGCACACTGAGTATCATGAACTGGGAACAAATAACTAGCTGAAATATTTCTCACTAGCAGATGTGAAAGAAGAACCATAATCTATACTGAAGTTTCCAGATAGAAAGGGCAAATATTCTAGAGTGAGTTACAAGGCAAGGCTCTGCATTCCCTTCAGGTAGCTGGTGTGTGAATTGCATAAACCTTTCGAGACCAGACATATCAATAGTACTATCATCCTGAGGAGATCCTTAAGTGACCCTCCTCCCCCTTCCTGTTCCTCCTCAGGAGACAAGTGTAAGATAAGGGAATTTCGGAACTCAACTGATCAATTGCCTGTGTTGAAAGCGATAAGATTTAAATCACGTGACATACTAGATAGTCAATGTAGGTTATCAGTTACTGTTACACTAGCAATTATTCATCATTCCCAAAAACATCCCCCTCCTCCTCAAAGAAATCTAAGTGATGCTCTACATTCTTACAATAAAATACTTATACGGCTATTTTACAGGTTTATTAATCTAAGTTGAAGAGGACCTTGTGATAGCATCTCTCTAAAATACAATGTCAAAAGACTGATTTAAATCAGTAACATATATGGTAGTAGTATATGTTTGCAGATAATACTTTAATCAAGGACTATGAATATTTAAGTTACAGCTTAATTACCATCATATTTCCCAACATGATTATTTTAGAAACCTAATTTAACTGGAAGGGTATTCCCTCTCCTTTGGCTTTTTATACTTGGAGAATATTAGATCATTAAAAGAGCTAAATTGTTGAGTTATTCTCTGTGTAAAAATAACATCCATATAATTTAAAATAATTTTTAAATCACTTCCCAAATTAGTCTGACATTAGTCATTGCACTATAAAGAATCTGAGCTTGAAAATAATTAAATTAACAGCAGTGAAGTTGGTACCTGCATTCACTACACAGAGTAATTAGGTGTAAAGCATACAGAAATTCAGGGAACAGTCATATAATCATAAACCCCTTGTCCTAAGGCCCTCAGAATTAAAAGGGCTCTGAAGGCTGACAGGGAAAAGCTGCTGCAGGAAGACAACTGACTACAGCAGTATCACCTTTCCCCCTCAGGATTTAAGGTAAGAAAGGGAATGCTGCCAGCACTGTACATGCTTTTCCAAGTTAAAGGCTTTTGCCATCAGCTGCTGCTGATAGGTAGGCTAGCTAAACATGCATGACTGATAAATGCAGACTCTAAAGGCAATTGTGTTTTGGTGAGCTGTACAATTTGAAGCATAATTAAAAAAACAAAGAAGGGAAAGACCACAACAACTGAAGTCAGGTGACTATTCATAATTATTTTTTTCAAAAATTATAAAAGTAGTGAATTATGAAAGGCAGTTCAGCTTATTATGTGAACACAAGATATTTCTGGTCACTTACTGGAGAGTGTTCTGATTAGTTCCTTCTTCCACAAGATGAATACTGTCTACAAAGCTGGGCATGTCAACCACCTTTAAGGAAGAAGCAATACTTGTATTACTTGCATCTTGTTCAGCATTAATTGAAATGCTTATGTCTTCCTTAGAAACCTCTTCATCTTTTTTCACTTGTGGTATGGAGTCATCTTGCTTTTCTGAGGCTGTATTCCAAAATAAGCTAGCACCTAGAATAGAATTAGTTTTATCCATTTAAGGAAAGTCATTATTATTTACAAAGCCAAAGGGTCTCAGAAAATCTATATGAATAGTTTCCTCACATTCAGGTTTTTTCACCATTTTAAAAGTGATTTAGGTCTTAGAACAGCTAACAGTTGCCAAAAAATCATTCAAGTCCTAGTTTCTTCCAAAGAGTACTTGATGAAAATAAATGGTTGTATTAAAGCATTTTAATGCATTGACCTTGAGCTAGTCTGAAAATTTCCTCCAGACAAACCACAATATTTCCATGGATTTAACAGGAACCAATACATTAATAGGTAACTTCAGACACAGCTGCCTAACTTGCTAAAACTAAAGTGAATAGTCTCCTCTCCATGCATGTAAATGCATGACTTACAGAAAACATCAATAGTTTATTTAATAGAACACTAGATGGGATAGAAGCTATTACTTTTCAAAACAATGTATTAATTCAGAAAAGGATGTGGATTTTTTCTTTCAGTAAGGCACAATTTAAAATAGAAGACCTCACTAAAGCTACTGGAAAAATAACTCTTCCAGTGGTGGCAATCACTGCTTCTGCAGCCCAAAGACAAAAGTTGCTCTATCCTGAACTTGCAAATAACACCTAGAGACCTTAGCTGGTTTTTGTATCTAGGTGTGTGTTTACATACGTTTAACATTTCTGCAAAACATTCCCTCCATGCCCAAACAAATCATAGAATCCTCCAGAAAAAAGCGATGCCAACCTTTTTTTAAAGAATAAAGCATTACCTGTGCTCACAGCAATGCTCACACTTTTCCTCATGTGCGAACCTGGTGAGGACTGTGTTTCCATAGAAACAAGGTCCCCTGGCTTCTCAGGCTGCAGAGCATGGCTAGCTGCAGCTGGTTCAGAGGAACAAGCCTGACGAGCCTGTGCTTCCAGTAAGCGTTGGATCTGTAACGGTTATCAGAAAGTTATAATCGGTACAATAAAAGATAAAGCATAATAGGCAAAAGTGAATTAGTAAATTAGGCTCCTCTAAAATCTGGATTCAAATCCAGGCTACATTGCCACAGAAGACTGATAACCTTCCAATTCTCAGCAGTGCATGCAGCATAAATCAAACCAATTTTGATGTTGGCAGAGCTAGCAAAGAAGATGTGTTAAGCACACTGACAGAACCACACCAAGACAACTGGAGTAAAATCTGTTTGCACTATACTTGTTGGGAGTATTCTCTGTCCTTTTCATTCATACACAAAGCCTACTACTGACTTACCAGCCAAGCATTTATATGCCAACTGTCCCTACACCATGCTAAACCAACTTTGTATTAATGACAAAACCAAGCACTTAAAACTAAGGTGCCCAGTCAATCTTCATTCTAGTATTTGCATCCGCTCTGTTCACCAATTAGTTCACAGCTCCATGGAGAAATAACATCACAATAAAAGCTGCATTTATGCAGTGAGAGGTTTACCTCTTTCATGCACAACCCATGCTTTGAGAGCTTGATTTTACACACAGAAATTATATCTAAAGCATTTTTCAGTTGTAATTTTCTAGTTTAAGCAGGAAAAATATGTATTGTGAGCTACACTCCTATTCCTATCATTCATCACCAGCAGCAGAATTTAAACACTGGCTCTTCAGTCCCAGATCATACCCTGCAAAATAGAGGGCCAGCAGTGTAACTCAAGAGGCTGATATTTTGAAGAAACTTAACCTGGAATTAAAACAAAACTTAGCAAGACCACCAAAGCCCAACTTTCCAGTGCAGCAGCACACACCTGATGAATCCTACCAGTCTGCTGCAAACAAAACTGAAGTTTTCAAAGCAACAGCCTCAACAGTTCAGGAATCTGCAGGCTTGAAGGTGGATGAAGCAAGACATGAGAACATTCTGTGCTTTACCTGTATGCTTACAGTAATTCCAAAGTCTATAGCCTATGCAGTATTTTTTTTTTTACACAGACAAGGATATATATAGAGGAAAGCATTTATACAGAAGGCAGACTGGTTTGCATTATAAAACAGTCTGGTAAAAGAGAAACCTTCATGTTATGGAAATATGATAAAAATAAATGCAAAGTTTAATTAGGCAAGAGTAAAATAGTTTTCATATAAGGGACACCAATTAGAAGAGCTAATCAGTACCCCCCTTCACCCCCAAACTGCAGCTGGTATGACAGGCTCTCTTGTTCCAACAAGGATAGACAACAGTTAATTTAATTCCTTTGGCAGGGGAACTATCAAAGCATAATCACTAAGAGGACAGAGGAGAAAGCTGCCATTTCCACAAACCTGAGCTTGAAGTAATTTGAGTTGTCTATCTTGTTCTGTAAGAACCCGGTATGCATCTGGAGATAATCCCATCATCCCATTATCTGATCCTGCTTTAGAAGGAGGCATGTGCAAGCACGGTGAGTGGGCTGCACAAAACTGCGGACTAGAGGGGCTTGCACTTGAAGGCAGTCTTATTTCAGGTGATAAGCTATGGTCGAGAGAACAGTTCCTCATTTTCCCATGATATCCCATGCTTACGGGGCTGCCTGTGGTATATCCTGGACTGCAGCAAATATTTGGGCAAATGATATTTTGATGGAGCACTGCACATGGATTCTGCTGAGCCATTTCTGATTGGATTTCTGCTCCATGTTTGGGGCTCATTTTACCAATTCCTTGCCATGAGTTTATAGGATTATATTGGACAGAAGCAGGAAACTGACAGTTGCATGCACTGGCTGGACAGCAAGGTGGCACTTGAACTGGCACCTGCAGGTCTGGTGGTCTTCTGCAGCTCTGTGGTGAAAAAGTAGAGGTGTAGAGGACTGGCTGTGTGACAGCAGGAAGGTGCTTGGAACTGGATATTGGTGTTCTTCTAATTGAAGGCTCTCCCTGCTGTGCGACTCCATCAGGATTGAATATAAGCCCTTCTGATGCCTTTCTGGGGTGATGCACAGATGTATCTGGGGAAGGCCCACTACAAGGGGTTGAAGGAGAAGAAGATCCAGAACTTTTTCTTGATTGAGGGCAAGCTTTCTTAGAGTGCAACTGTTGCTGTAGTAGAACTTGCTTTCCTCTGGAAGGCCTTGAAGTCAAACTCTTCTGGTTTAAACGGTTTGGTAATTGCCTTAAAGAGTGGTCTCCCATATTAGCAGAAATGTTTTGCTTGTCTTCACAGTGCTGAGTGGGGTAATACGTAGACCCCAAGCACCATTTCTTTTTAATAGGCTGATGTAGTGCTGAAGGTAGACTTTTAGCATTTGAAGTCCCCATTGGCTTAGATGATTGTCCTGATTCTATGAAACTCCCATCCAAAACAAGTGACAGTTCAGGAACTGAAGGAAAGATCCTGGTAACCTGAAGGGACAATGAATCAAGCAAGTTTGAGAGCGCTTTAAAATATTGCCTTTCAGCTCTTCATATGCAGAATTTCAAATAAAATGTTTTCACTTAAAATCAAGACGTGACCATTACCAGCTCCAAACGAACTACACATTGAATACTTTGCTAAAGATTGAAGAATCCAGATACAGAAAAAGCAGCAAGATCTCTAGAATCATTCTTAGAAGACAAAATTTCTTTCCTATGGCATAATAGCATGTCTAGCAATGAATGAAATATGCTCCATGTCTCCCTGGAGCATATTTCAGAGTATTGATCATTCCCCTTCAAGAAGTGGACTACATGTTCCCTCTTATTATTCTTAGACCCAGTAGATAGGTGCAACACAATATATTTTATAATTCACAACTATCACATCCTTCTAGACCTATACTGTATGAGAGCTGCTATTTCATTGTATTTGTATAAGCTTCAGTAAAAATGAACAGACCAGCAGATCTTTAGTTCATTGGCCCAGAAATAGCCAAGAAAGAGTTTGCTTCCTCTATCTTTGTCTCAGACACCATGGCTCTTCCATTTAATGGTAGCAAGGTTCCCAAAGTAGAAACTACTATCTCTGTTTCCAAATCCTATAACATACAGGAATTAAAGTGTCTATAGTCCTGGAAAAAAGGCAGGTTAACTATAGAAAGACTCTTGGTCCATTCCTTCAAGTTCTGTTTTCCCCTGTTGGCACTTTGAGACAGAAGCTTTATATTCTCCAGGCCCCTTATGATGAGTTTTGCTGCTCTAAGTGTCACATCTGAGAAGCCTAGAACAATTATTTACTTAATTACCTGTTGACTCACTGGATGAGGACTTGGAATTGGTCTGGGGGATACATCCTCATCTTCCACACCAGAGTCGTGATCACTTGCTGACAACTTACTAGGTGAACAGCCTTGGGGAAGACTAAAACCAACATAAATCACACTAAAAATGTTTGCTTGTCAGATTTGGCAGCAGTATCATGAATCTTCACATTTTACACTGTGCCATCTACAGTGCAATATCAGCATCATTTTTTCAAGAAGCAGTTGCTATATATCTCCCTGGTTAGTTAGGAAGTTCACACAGCAAACAGTTCTAAGATCAAACAGTGAAAATACAAATGCTGCTTTTGAGTAAAAAGATGCTAACCCTCCCTCCCCACACTCCCAGACATACACACCTTTTAAGTGACATTCTAACAGCAAAGCACTGATTTATATTAGAAAGATATGGAGTGCTACAGTAAAGATTGTAACATTGTTTAAAGGAAAATAAAGGCCATCTTACAGTCATAGATAAAAATTTGATGGATAAATCAGGTTGAAACTTAGGGATTTTTAAGAACCTATCCAGGTCTTGCAGCTCTGAAAAGCCAGAAGGAAAAAGGATTTTTTACCAATTTAAGTAGATTTCAATTAGAGATTTGCTTCAAAGGACAGATCTTTCAGAAAGCTTAATACAGCAAGCTAAGCTCCATCAGCAAGAAAACCTTTTTAGAAACATTCACTGTATAAATTACAACCACCAGTATCAAGAGTAGAACTACAAATAGTTTCTCCTCTTGGAATGTGGTCAGCTCGACTGTCTTACTTGAATATTAACTCTAGGAATAAACAAAAGCACATGCATAGATTTTAATGTGAGAAAAATCACTGTATGCACAGCTAAACTGATATCTGGCACAGCAAAAAAACCTCATCAATAAATACATAATTTTTGCATATAAATGACATCTGAAAGATTTACCTTCCGATAGGAAGTTTCTCGCAAACTCTGCTGAAGAACTCAGTTTCTGCATTTTGGTTTTCTGCTCTCAACTCAAACTGGATAGAGCTCTTGTCTGAAGGTTCAACGTTCTGGAATGAAATTTTCTATAACTGTGAAGGGTGAAACTTTCAACTTTTAATCACTGAGGTACTACTCCCAAATAAATAGTTTTAAGGATGTTTATAGCTGATTATTTGCTGCTTGTCCCTCTACTTTCAATTCTTTCACCACTACAAGGCGGCAGGCAACTTCCCTTCCTGTTTTACAGGGTAGTAAGGGGAACAGTGTTAAGTAGTTGGCCTAATTATAGCCATGAGCAGATGCTTCCTTGCTGTAACTGCTGAGATATTCTTCCACAAGCCTTCACCACTATAGGAAACAGCAACTGTTCCTATACTGTTTCATACACCACAGCTGGGCAAGTCCTGGAGGCAACAGAAGTGCGCCTCTTAAGAGACTCGTCATCTTTAGAAATCTAATCTGTACCTAGGCTAAAGGTGGAAGGCAGCCCTGAACAGGCAAATTTATTTAGGAAGAGAACAGAGTAAACAGCACGGGACACACGTGACAGTAGCTGCTTGTCTGCCAAAGCATGGGAGCGTTTATCAAGCAGATTAACAATTCAACTTCAGGTTCTGTACAAGCCTAGGAAAACACATAAGGAACTCAGATTTCCTAGAATTTCCTCAAACTTTATTAGCTATCTCCCAGACACTATATCATCAAATTCTTTCAAAGAATTACTTTCCACAAAGATCAAGTTGTTCCTGCTTTCTTACTGTAGGACAGCAAGAGATCTTCAGATTAGTAACCACTGAATTCCCTTTTGCATTCAACTTCAGGCAAAGCGCAAGTACCTAGCTTTGCTCTCTAGAAAGCACCGATGCACATCACCTATAGCAGTTGTTAGATGTGTCCAGTGTGCACACAGCATACCAGATTAACAAATGCTGTAGGAAACCAGAATCTCTGCCCATAAAGCCAATAGGTCACCAGTAAGAAAGAGCACTAACCAAGTCCAATGCTGCACAGTACATTTTTAAAGATAGATTCTTAATGGCATTAGAAAAAGTGAGCAGTTGCTGAATTTGGAGGTCATCTCTCAATTTGAGAGGCAAACTGAATTTACAGTAATCACTGTAAAAAGGTAGCTTTATAGAGCTACATAATTTTCAAACACTGCAGTCCCATTTGTGTCACATTATAGTGATTCCTCCTTCAAGTACTTACACTAAAAGTCAAATTTTAAAGCACCACGATGCAGTAGGAAACCAAGCCACTTACTTTGAAGAGGTGCACTGTTTCATTGCAAGTTAAGATCTGAAACCCTAGTTCAGTCTGTCCACTGCATGGAACGCACTCATAAAACTCTGGTTCCTTGTGTGTCAATGAATAAAGCACAATAAGAAAACTCCCAGATTCTGAAAAAACCCTAAAAGAGAAAAAAAAACACGTTTAAAAAAACTTAAGAAACAGAAAGAAGGCCCTTAGTTTCTTGATATACTGAGCAAACTATCATACACTTTAGCAAACTGGTGAATCACTGCATTTTGAGCGGTACTGAGCTATAGATGGAGCAGATGGACTTATGACTGATGCTACACGCAAGAATCAAAGCAAAGTAGAAAACTGGGAATAATTAATCTACTTTCTAGTTCAAACCGTTAGGAACCCTTAGTACTTTAAATTAATTTCTGGAAGACTTCAATCATAGCATAGAAGAAAACATCTGTAAAGATTATATTGTGATTTTTTTTAAGTAATTCAATTGAAGATGTACTATAAAGACACTTAGTGTCTCAGTTATCCCTAACCATTCCAAAAATGCTCATTAGCAAACACGTATTTTTGAAGACAAATTATATTGAAGTTCTTTCTACAGGCTGAGATCAGTGAGTAATGACAGTCAACATTTAACACAAAAGATCAAGATAATGAAAATAACGTGTGTTTCCAGGAAAAGGTAGTACTGCTTTCAGAACAATTCTTCTTTTTAGAGCACTTGCAATACACTTATTTGTGTGAAGGGATTGTTTGTTTTTTCATTAAATAACGTATGTGACAGAGAAAGCAGTAAGAACAAGATGCCTGAAAAATGCATTCACACACAACTTTAAAATTATACTTACAATTTAAGAATTAAAACTGTAAAATGCACAGATTAAGCGGTTAGTCCACAGAGGTTGATTCTGTTTGTATGGTTCATTTTATCTGCCTAATCCACTTCCAAGATGGAATCAGTGAAAGTTAATGAGAGTCAAGCATCTAACTTGCCTATCTAATAATCTAATTGGGCTCTTATCTGTATTTGGGCATATTTAAATTGTTAGAGGAAAAAAGGTCTATTCTGTAATTATAGGCACATCTGTTCACCAAACGTGGTTATATTTTGTAATTTAAAAGCAAGTGTGGTCCAGCAGAAGAAATTCTTATGCATACAGCATATTTTAAAGTTTCTTTTACCTGAAGAGCAGTTTTAAACTATAATCACCTGAACATCCTCCCACCTTCCATATAAATAGAACTTAGCAAATGTTAGAAGTGAAAAGATGTAGAGAATGAGGAATGACTAATATCACAATGAAAAAAAAAATCAGAATGCAAAAACTATATAAAAAATAATATTTAGCAGGAGACCATAACAAGACAGTATTAGCTGCAAATCAGTATGCCTCGGTATGTTGGTCAGATACAACCAGGGAGAAAGCTTATGTCAAATAAGACTCCTATAAGAAAAGTTCAAAACCAAAACCACACCACTGTTTAATCTACTGTTTCCTGCTTGCTGCTTCTTATTTAAACTAGAATGCAGTGACCTTAACGATATTAATGTTTACCCTCTTCTGTCTTTGAGCCCAGCTTTTTAACACTTCAGTCATAGAAAATTTGTGAGGCAGAAGACAAAACCAGAAAGAACAATTAAAGCAAACAGCCTTACCTCCTATATGACATATAAATCACAGAATTTCCTCAAATATCTTTGAACAGATTCCATGTTGCCATGCATTTCTGTGGGATACATTTTTAGGCAGCCAATAGCTTCTATGTTTTATAGAAAAAAGTGACTTGCCTTTCTTGAATTGAAGAACTGAACAAATAGCGCAAGCAACAGGCCCAGACTTGAGGACTACAGATATGAGTAACTCCACTCAGCCAACTAGAAGTAAGAAGAAATGCCCAATTAGAGACAGTTCCATTACCAAGATTCAAATATGTAATCCCTCAAATACTCAAATCAATATGTGTATTAATATGTACAAACAGAGCCAAACACTTACACTCCAACTAATGGCAGAGAATAAGCCTTGGGATCAGACTCAAGCAGCAAAAGCAATTTTCGTGTCTGGTCCATAGTAAGGTAGCTGAAAAAAACCAAAAGTTGTTGGTTTTTTGTTTGGGTTTTTTTTTTTTTTTTTTTAGTATTTTGGAGGGCAGTCTTTCAGAAAAAAATCCTGAAGAGACAAGTTTAGAAAATACTACAAAACATTATAAGCATGAAAAAAGCTTTGGTTTTCATTCATCTGATCTTCATTCTAGGGCAAGCACTGATATTGTTTAAAAAGCTGGATGCTCTTTATATTTATTATGTTAACTAGAGGGGTGTGTCCCTGCCCCAGGAAGAAGATCCTTTTACTGAAGTCAAAAGCAAGAATTCCTACTGAACTAGTTAAGATTTATGCCCCACCCCACTTCCTGTTTCTTGTTTATAACATTTGAAATTTTTCCAAGTCCAAGAAGTTATTTTTATGCCAGTTATTTTACTAAAGAGCAATGCAGTGGTTGAGATCTCACCTATCTACCTGCTATAGGAAACGCAACAAACCGCCAGGCAACTTTGATAGCTTTAGCTAATCACTCTCTACTCACCCACATTTGTAAGTTCCTTGAACTTGTGCAATATTTATAGGACTGTTCAAATTTCTTGCTAGGGCTGTGGGAATAATTGGGACAGACTTCACGGGCGTGTATTCCAATATATTTGCTGCAGTAATAGAAGCCCAGTGAAAATTAAAATGTAGATTATCCAGGTTTTCTGTGAAAACAATGTGAGCTCTAACAGTGAGCAGTTTAGAAAGATCCAGTGATTCTTTACTGCCCAGACTGTGCTGCAGACCCTAGAAGTAGGAAAAAGAGAAAAAAGTTTAAAATACCAAGTTGTCTTCATATGACTACCATGATTCAAGTTGTATTACACTAGGAACTCAAATCATTCATCATAGCTAATATTGCAATGGGCACTGGAGAAAAAGCTATTAACCCAGGTCTCCAAAGCTCGTGGCCATATTAAGTAATGTCAAATACACATGAAATTCAGTTATGCATATATTAGCATTGTTTTATGATGTAATACAAAACCTGGGGTTACTTACACTGTATAAAAATGAACAAAATAACAGGCAACTAGAAGGCTCAAGGTGATCTGTCAGTTTTTTTACTTTCATTCAAGAAATTTGTATTTTAACATCTGAATGTATCATCATTAGAATGTTTAGATGTGAAGTAAGCATTATTTGTATTATAAAATGCACACAACAACTACTACAGGCAAACATTTACAGAAATGGAAGGTGTATTTACTAGATTATATGTCTACAGCAGAGCACAGAAGCCACAGGCACACATTTCAGCTATAACTACTAATCCACATGGACTTCACCTGCTTTCTTGCAAGTCACTTGCCTAACAGTACTTTACGGACACTTGCACAAGCACTGCAACTCATTTGTGATAGGTTTGAAAGAAAAAGCTGAGTTTTCTTGTTTAAGTAAGTTTGCTGCAATCACTATTGTCTTGCTGGTTTTGGTGGTCAGAACAGATGAAAAACTTTGGTCAGACAGTAAGATTTTAGTCTAAGATTAAAGACTCTGTGATCTGTAGACACTCATGAAGGCCAACTGATTTTAATAGTTTCTGATACACTTTTTGATGACATCAAGCAGCTCATTTCACATAACCCAAAGTCTTGTTTCAGCCACAACTTTGCTGTGTTTGACGGTAGTTGGACATCAAGCCCTGTGCATAGCCCAGTCGCCTGCCTAGGAGACAGTTTATCATTTAAGAAACCCAAAAGTTGCCAAGAGCTGCCTACCTTGAAAGTCAAGCTGATATCTTCAGCACTGTGCACTATAATACTATCTGAAGAAGGTCCCCAGGCATTAACTGTACATGGAATCAAAAAGTCTCCAGGAAGAGACGCAGTTGGAATTTTGCCCGATCCACCAGCAACTTCTCGACCAGGATCAAAGCGGTCTATTGTTAGAGTTATGCCTTCCCCATCTTTAAAATAAATACATAAAGTTAGGGTCCAAGAGCAACAACTCAGGCTCCCTGATAACAGCTTAACCAACCAATATTGTCTGTCTACCTGATATTTAAAGTTACCTTCATCTACTGCAAGAGTCCCAAGCAGAAAACAGGAAAATAATTTATTTTCATTCTGCTTAGCATGGCGATAGGCAAGTCGCAAGGTTTTCTCCATCATAGATAACTTCGGGTTTCTAAAAAAGAGACAATAAACAAGTTTTAGACTCAATTTATTTTTTGTTTTTTAAGAAGTATTTATTATATTGCAATAGCTTCTGCTTTTTTTGTCCTTTAAAAAGAAAATATACAGAAACAGCTCAAAGTCCTAAGCAACAAAAAGGTAAGAATTAACAATATTGTACAAAATGTCAATGGAATTTTAGCTCCTGTTCTGTACATCATCCCAACTATTCGTATCCAAGAAAGCCATATTTTAACTGGAGCAGCTCCACAGAATGCTCTCTATGATCAGCTCAGTAAGAATATTTTGGCTTGACTAGTCCAGCAATTCAACAGAGGGGAAACAATTTTTCCTACAGAGAATAAATAGCAAGGAGAGATAAGAGATTTTTTATTAGGGAAAATAACTGACAAGGAGAAAAGCTTTTTCATCTGAAGGGCAACATCATCACAAGAACTTGAGATGAAGACAAGTGAATTATTTTAATTAAGGTAGAAACAGTTAGAAACACTAAGACCAAGTCACAGAATCTCTAAAAAGTCTCCTAAGTTTAAAGAGCAGAATAAGCAAAAAAGCTTAACTAATTGTGATGTGGTATTCTCTCATTTTAACACAATATTTAGTGGGGATGCTTAAAGCAGCAGCAGACTGGGCTCAGTGACACAGGAATGAAAGTACAGAGAAAGATTAGGTAATTATAAAATCACTATTTAGTTTAAAAAAAAAAAAAAAAAAAGTAAGTTTGGAATCTAGAGCAGTAAATACATCAACATTATTTCAGCTTGAGATAGATTATCTGATTTTGACTTGGAAAGGCCAAAGTTGAAAGTGAAGCTATTGGTTTATATGAACACTGTCATGATGGCTCATATCCTACGCTCAATATTGACTAAGTGAAGTGCTTCCATAAAAACAAAAGTAATTTATTTTAAACTTTGTTAAAACTGAAGGCTCTAATATTAACTCAGAGAACATTATGTAGCAAGTGGAGGACCCTCTGACCTGTCTGTAAGGGCTGTCCACCCTTATATGCACAGATATGCATATACTTGCTGTAATAACTATAGCAAGATTTTTATAACATCTATATAAAAATTACCTATTTAAGTAATAAGGATCAATTTTTACCCTCCATTTGTTTTACAAGCCAGGTCTGGAGTACCCTGCCCTAGAAACTCACAAGTGCTTCAGATTTGCCTCTAGACTAGTTTTGAACGAAAAAATACCAAAACTTTGGGTGTTTTAATCCAGATTCTTGAAGCAAGCAAAATGTATAGAAGCATGCTATCTATATCCAGCTTGTAAAACATATTTTTTTTCTCTGAAAATATTTAGAAACAAGGAAAAACATGTTAAAGAAAACTAGACCTTTCCATATGGGAAGGAAACTAAAAGAAATTGTATGTTACTTTAGACTGAGGCACCTCCAACCTGCTTGACTGCATTACACCATAGAAAGGGAAGCTCTCAAATCTTTCTAGTGAAAATCCCTACATACTTACAATGAATACACCTGCTGTTTCTTTTTCCTTTGTGTTTTGTCATACACTAGACTCAAAAGATGAAATGAGGCTTTGAATCATATAATTCTTAACTTATTTTAACCTTCAGCCCCTTAAAAAAAATATTCATACCTGTAATAGGTAATATGTGAGCCAATGACATCACCCATAGGGACTGGGTCCCAAAGTGCACATTTTGACAGAGGGAAACTGAAAGGGACCATCCTTTCCGGAACAAATCTGGGTAGAAGACCATAGAGATAAGAAAGGAAAATGGATTAAGTTTAGTACTTTCAAACATCACTTACAAGAAGGAACAAAGGAGTAACATTGTAAGAAAAAAAACCAAATAGGATACATAAGCTGTTGGTGCTTCTTTTGGTTCGAGTCCAGGCCAATGAAGCAGAAACTTTGTCCTGTAAAGTTGTCAAGGATATGAACTATGAAGTCAACACAAAACTTTAATTTTCCACCTGACAGTTCCTTCATGTAATCCTGGAAGATGACTAGGTCAAAATACAAGTTTGCAGCTAAAGCTCAAGAAAAAGCTGCTCTGGATACATTGCAGGAAAGAAAAAAGTTATCAGTCATTAGAAACTCCCATGGCACACAGAAAATCTTGATTGACCTTAGCATTAGGTCAGCTTTCAAAAGCTCTGTTTTAGTCTCTGTTTAAAGTCAGCATTCAATTCTCTTAAGCTCTGAAGACTTCTGAAATAAAGCCTTGGCTTAACTCAATATAGTGCAACATTTACAAACAGACTTCAAAGAGGCTTGAATAAATTATTATATAATCACATAAACTTATTTACACAAGCAGGATTAGTTTTTAAAGTTGTCTAAACCAAATATATTAAGTAAAATACAAAACATTTGACAGACCACATCGCTTGACAAATATCTCAACACGTTTTAACAAATAAACAAGAACTTCCTTTGTAGTTATCTGACGCACCAAGCGTTGCCAAGGTGCTTTCTTTACATGTCCTTAAGTTCCCAGGGAAGAACTTCATTTTTAAGGCGGCCCTCTAAGCAATTCACCTACCTCTCGTGTTTTCTGAGACGGTTAATTGATTCCCATTAAAAGCCAACTGCCCATTAAAATAAGTCCCAAATTTAGGCTTGTTAAAAGGAGAAACGTTTTAAAAGCCCTGTTGCCCTCACTAGCTTTTGGCAAGCACAGATCATAACCACATCGCCATAGCTCTTTATAAGTACAGCGGCATCGGGCCCCGGGCGATGCACGACCTCTTCCCCCCTCTCGGGGAAGGGTACGGCGAACCCTCCCACAGCGGCTTCCCCGACGCGGAGCGGGTACCTCGGATCCGGGCCGGGCAGAACGGGGTCCATGCAGGGCGGCTCCTTCCTCCGCTCCCTGCCGCGGGGCGCCGCGCCCAGAAGCGGGACCGGCCCGCAACAGCCGCTCCCTCAGCCGGGCACCCTGAGGGAGGAGGGGAGCGGCCAACGACACCCCCTCCCCAAGGCCTCGCCGCTTCCGCCGCACTCGCTACAGGGAGACCCCAGGGACCGCCCGACCTCCCGCCACCGCCTCCCCTCAGCCCGCAACCGACCCCTGGCGCCCCGCCGCCAACGGCAGCCGGCCAATCAGAGGGCGCAACCGGCCGCGCTCCCGCCCCCCGCTGCCGGCTCCGACCCAATCGGCGCGCGGCGGGAGAGGGAGGGGGGGGGAAAACGGCTCAGCTCCACCAATCACAGCGTGCTCCGGGGAACGAACCGCCACCGCCGCGCGCGCAGGGGATTTAAAAACGCCGGCGGGCGAATAAACGGTCAGCGGGAGGACGGGGCGCGCAGGCGCAGTGCGGCGGGGTTGCCATGGCAGCGCAGGGCGCCGCCGCCGGGGCTGGGCCGTGGGGTTTCGAAATTAAACCGACACAACCGTCGCGCCTGCCCGTTGCTGCCGGGGCGTGAGCCGCCCGCAGCTCGCCCCGGTCACGACACGCTTGTGACAGCCGTTGGGGCTCGGTGGCTGGGGGGAGGAGGGGGGGGGGGGCTGCTTCGCCCCGGTGCACGCTGGGCTGGGAGAAGGAAGAGGAGGAGGAGGCGGCGGCGGCGGCGCAGGCCCGCGGACCCGTCGGGGCAGCCGCCTTGCGCGGCGCGTACCGGGGAAACGAACGGCAGCCGCCGGCCCCGCGCGCACGTGCCCGCCCCGCCCCCTCCCGGTCGGCGCGCGCCGCCGGGGACCCGGAAGCACTTTCCCTCAGCCGGGGACAACTCAGCAGCCGGTGCGCGGCGGCGGCTCAGCCCTGCCTCGGCCCTGGCCTCGGTGCCCGCCGCTCCCCGCCCGCTCCCCGGCCGCCCCCTGGCCGCCGCCCTACCGCCGCTGTCCTGCTGCTCCTCCGCCGCCGCCTTCTTCTCCTCATGAAGCCCGTCGTTGTCTTCGTCCTCGGCGGGCCCGGGGCGGGCAAGGGGACACAGTGCGCTCGCATCGTGGAGGTGAGAGCAGCGGAGCAGCCGCTGGAGCGGGGGTGGGGGGGTGGGTACGGGACTACGCGTCCCGGCGTGCCGCGGGGCTCCGGCTGCGGGCGGCTATGTGGCCGCGGCCGCGAGGCATGCTGGGAGTTGTAGGCCCCGCGCCCTGGGGTCCGCGCCTCGCCGGGGGGCGGTCGCCTAGGGCGGGGGGGGGGGGCGGGGAGCGTGTCCCGCTTCGCCTGGCGGCGGGCCCCGCATCTCCGCTGCAGTCTGGGCTCTTGTCTAGCCTCTATCCGCCCTCTAGCCCCTCGGAGGCAATAAAATGAAAATAACTGTCCCGCATCCCCCCGTTAGCCGGTGAAGTGGTGAGGACCTCCTCCCGCTCCAGCTCCTCGGTTCCCCTTCCAGCTCCTGTCAGGCGGCCTACTCAGCGGCTGGCCTTTTTACTTCTCCTGCTTTTCCTTCCTTCAGCCCCCCACCCTGACCAGGACCCCAATCCATCGGTGGGTCTGCCTGCGCTGGCATCCACCCGGGTGGGGAAACACATTTTAGAGGCTGCCCTGGCGTGGCCTTAATGGCAGCAGCTTGGGCGGGAACACGGGTCACTCTGCGCCTTGGCAGAGGGACGGGACCGCGGCCCTCAAAGTCTCCGACAGCCGGGGTGATGGTGCCTTGTCACACCGGTCTTGCAGCCTGGCCCGTGTGGGTGGCTCAGCAAATGTCTGCGTGGCCACATCGGTGGCTGTGGGGCTGCCACCCGCACGCCTCCAGCTGCCGGTTCCCTGGGAGCGGAGGTGAGGTGCTTTCCAGTGGTTGGGGTTACACTGACTTCAAATGTGTAGGATCAAGGCCCGTGTCTTCTGAAGTTTGTCCTGTAAATGTAAGAGGTGGTACAGTAGACATTGCAGGGTGTTGGCTTTCTGATCAGGTGCCACCTCTGTAAGTTGTGAAAGTAAAATGTTAAAAATAGTACTAAAATTTTGTTCTGTGATAGAGGTCAAAGGATGACCAGACCCCATAGGTGATTAGTCGTCTTCTCTCTTTTCAAAGAGCCTAAAACTGACAATACAGGTTGGGAAGACTTTCTGCTATAATCTTTACGTTTTTGGTTTTCCAAATACATTTTTACAGTGATTTGAGATAGAACAAGTATCTAAGAAAGAATGGTGAATGCTACGTGGTGTAACACTGTCCTTTTAAAAAATGCAGAGATAATTGTACTGTATTCAGGTGGATAATTACAGAAGTACTTAAGGCTGAATGCTTCTAAACTTGTGTGTTGGATTTGAAACAGCTTCTTTTTTTTTTTTTTTTTTTTCTGAGAGAGCAGCTGTATATATTTTTCTTACTGAAAGCCGTGAAGGATCGAAGTTTATCCATACCCGCACTGAAAGGAATGGCAAAGAACTGTAGCAAGACCCATGTTTCTGAAACTACTGGTGGGAAAAAAAACAGCTACTTCTGGCACAGGCATATTTTGTGTGTCCTCTATTCTGGTGATGCCCTGGCAGTGCTGTTACAGTTTATCCACACTGCTGTTTTATCCCAGTTCTCTGTGTTGTATAACTAAGTTATGTGAATTTGGTCCAGACTGAAAAATGCCGTTATGACTTTAGTTCTGAAGGATTTTAACCTCAAATTACAGACTCTTATTCAAACTGGCTTATTCATTAAATTAAATTGTGGAATGAAAGGTTCATAGTGCTCATAAAGCCATTTTGGTAAGATCGAATTCTGCCCCTGGCACATAGCAAACAAATGAGCTTAAACTCTAGGGGATTCTTGTAGGCTGTCATTAATGGCTACCACCAAACCGTTAATGTAGCTTCAGGGCTGAAGTACCTTGTGTGGCCACTGGCCTATGTTTAGAAGTATAAATGCATTCAGCTTCATAGACTAATATAACTGGATAAAGACCACTTTATTAGGAGGAGTTCAAATGAGTCATTGCTACTCTAATTGTATTTGCAGCTAAAAATGAAAGAAGAAAGTTAACTGCTTGTACTGTATTTTCTTCTCTAAGCCTGGAAAGGGAAATCCAAATACTAATAAATATAAATTTGCTTTCATTCTGCTAATCCAGTACACTACATGGAAACAAGTTTATTGAAGTCAGTGGGCTGATGGGAGAAAGCACTCGGACCCACTGACTGCAATGGACAGCCTTTCTGCTTGCTTGGACAGCTCTGCAGGATCTGCTGGCAAAACTTTGAGTGAGAGAGGGTCTGAGGTAGTCGAAGGGGGAGTTGGACTGATGCAAGCCTGCTGGAAAACTTTAGAAGAAGGGGACTGGAACAGGGAAGTGTGGATGAAATGCAACAGAGGTACTGGAGCGCAGCACCTTTTTTAAGCACACATCCTTGGTCTGACTGCTGGCAGCTCCCCAGAGAGCCCTGGTGCAGTCAGTTGAATAGCCTGTATGCTGTCAATGCTGCCTTGAGGTTGAAGGTGTATTTTTGCTCAGATTTTAAACCCTGTTGGCAGCTTGCCACAGAGAAAAGGGGCTGTAGCTGAGTGATAATAAACCTCATTCATCCTTGTTGTAAATGGATTGAGTAGTACTCGTTTACATTTGGAATTAATCTGACCCAGTATCTTGCTGTAAATCTGAAGTTTGTGCTGAACAAAAAGTCAGTATGAGCTATAAATATTTTTTTGGTTGCTATTCATACTGGAGATTTGGGACAGAGCATATTACATGTGGAAGAAGTCTCACTTTGCTGAGGTGAGATCTTGTATGATTTTAGCACTAAATGATTTTATTAGCAAACCAAAGGTAGATGTGTTTTGTGGAGTGAAGGGGGTATTGTGTACTACCTGGGAACAATTCCTTAAAGAAGTATTGTAATTATTTTGCTGGCTATGCTTTATATTCCCAGAAAAGTTAGATGGCTATCATATGTTGTGGGTGAAATATGTATTTGTTAAGTACTAGACTAAATCATAAATGCTTAATATGCGTGAGTTGGAGTCCCTCATCCTGGAGAAGGCATGTATTCATGTCAAATTTGAACCAAAATGAAATAATGATTTGAGAGAAGAAGGTGCAGTAGCAAGCGGAAATGGGTATTGACACAGTGTATGAAAGGGAACAGCAGGTAAGTGATTAGGTTTCTTTATCTTTGCAGATAAGGTTGGAGGAAACAGCTGAACCAGGCTGGTTTTCTTGGATACAGAGGGAAGACTCATGCGTACGTTCCACAAACTCAGAATTGTCACCACATGCAGCAGAACTGCTGCTCTGGACCAGTTCTTCCTATGTAGGAAGGGATGAAGAAGAGTTCCCTCTTAATTTCTTATCCTCTCCCTTCTAGCTCTGCAGATTAACTCCTGAAAACTTTCACAGCTCTGTTAGGTGGAGCTTGCCATCATCTGGGACTGTTGCATAGCTGTTGTGTGCGGCAGAATATTTGAGCAGGTAGTTGAATGATGTCATTTGAATGCTGGATCTTGCTGTAACCTTCATGCATTCCATGGTGTTTGTATCTTCCATTGTTGTGAGATTATTATCAGGGTGGGGGATGAAATGAATGTGTTTTATTGTTGACTTCCGAACTTTGCTTAGAAAATGGTTATGGTAAAGGAAAAAAATACATTCTTCAAATCTGCACAAAATATACTTTCAAGTACTTAAATTTTAAATTCTTACAACCTTTGCCTGAAATGCAAAGCTCTTTTGTTGGTGGGAAGAATAATAACTAAATCATCTGTCTTTGTTCCAAACAAGATTTGGGATGTATTTCTTTTGTTTGTTTTGGCAAGGTGATTCTGTAGGGATTTGTGGTATGCAAGACATCCTTCTCTGTGTACCTAAAATATAGTTCATGTCCACCACAGCCCTGTCCTGTATGTTTGTGGTTGACTCTAAAATTAATTCCACAAGATGGGATGCTGAGCCTTCTTTTATAAGAGCATAAGTTAATATCCAGATAGAAAAAGCTGTTAAGTTGCTTTGGGATATATGATAAAGAGATTTCCTAGGGTGACGAAAACAATGCAAAAAAGAACTCATTGTATCAGAAACACTCTTGAAAGTAACAGTGGGTTTAGGTTTTGCTGTCATGTGTTAATTGTCTTCTGGAAGTCTGCTGAGAGACAGCATTAACTTCCTTGAAATAAAAACATTTTTTAAATTGTTTGCTTTAAACTCAACTTCTGAAGTCTCTTGAAAGAGTGCCAAGTATTAGTATTCTACTTAGCCTTAAGTTGTCATAGTTATTTTTTGGAATGCAAGTTTATTTTTCTGAACTTTGGAGCTTTTTTAAAACATGGTGAGTGATCAGTTGAATCTACCCTCTATACGCTTCCATTTTGCAGAACACTGGGCATTGAATTTTGGACTTTCCCAAACCTACTGGGTGCCTTTTATTTGGCTTAGTGTTCCTGAAGCACTGCAGTGCTCTATTTGGCCCCCCCCTTTCCCTGGGGGCATTGACAGTGGGATCTTCTTTGTGTGTTTTGTTTTGTTAATGTGTTTTGTTAACTTGTCTAGAGGCAAGACTATATTTCAAACTAAGAAAATGTTGCCTTTTTTTTTTTTTTTAATTGACATAAGCAGACAGAAGGTCTGTTACTGCATTATAGTTTATACCCCAAAATTTTAATTTCATGTGCTAATTGCCAATAGGACAGACAAAAGCTTTTTAGGTTAAATAAAAATAAATATGAAGGCTGCAGGCTTTACACAATTCTATTTTTAACTAGCTCTTGAATGGTGTATGTAGCAAATTTTGGTTGTTTATTAAGGTTGTCCAAGAGATGACAGGTCAGAACTAAGGCAATAAAAGTTTGTAATTTGTTTGTTTAGATCTTAAGCCCTGTGACTTTCATTTTCAGAGTAACAATGATAAGACAAGATAGCAGTCAAGGTCAAAGTAGTAATTTGTGTTTCTCTTCCTTTTTCTTGGCTTCTGCTCTCTCAAGAAAATCTCAAGCTGTGTGTTTAGTGGAGAGATGTGTTGCTGGACCACACAGGGCTGAATCAGAAATAAACTGTGCCCCTTGAAATCTGGCTGTGTAAGCAGCAGCTGCTGCACACTGCTGATCCTTTCTTACCACGTCGAGAAGATTGCTAGGGCAGACTCTGCCTTATTCAAGCGTGACACAGATGTGACTCATGTATTTTCAGTTGTATTCATTTGTATATTGTATTTACTGAAAACAAAGCGTGTTCTGTCTGCAGAGTGGAAGGTGCAAATCTTGGCTGACAGAAGAAATCCAGAAGTGTCTATAGGACAGGGGAGAGAAGGGCATCCCAGGGAGGCTGCAGTCTCGGGTTGTAATTTGGAAATGTGGATCATACAGCTTGCTTGTCCCAGTTCATCCTGCTGAATGGGGACTGATTTACCAGGCTGCTGTGAGACAAACAAGCGAGCAATGTTTTGCTCTGCTCTATACAGGATTGCTGAATGCTGTTCTCAGTAACACCTCTATGGGAGGATTGATGGAAACTTGAGCTTGCCTTCCCATGTTACTGTGATTTTTATTTTTTATTTTTTTTTTTAAGCAAAGGAGGAAGATGTTTACGGTGGTGCTGAAAACAGCTGATTTTTGTGTTTTTCATTCACAGTTAATTTTTGTAAGAGATTTGGATTATGGTTCTCCAAATATAAAAATAGTTTAAAAAAGAATGAGAACTTGTGTAATAGCAATTTACTAATTCAGTCTTTTTTCTTATAGAATAGCATGCCAGTCTACTAGCATAGCAGAAAACATTATGTCTGAAATAAGTTTTAGAGTAGTTAATTCTGTAATTTCTTTTTTCTTCTCTTTAATCTAAAAATATGTCCAGATCTTAGGTGCTAGGCATCCAAGTATTTGGAAAATTTCTTTAACCTAGTTTGTATTTCAAGTCTTCCTTTCAGTTTGACATTATGAATCTAGTATATATGCATCCTTCAAGAACTGGAGAAGCTGCTTTTTCGTTGTTTGTCAGCCACAGTCCTGCTCCCTTTTTGATTTTGGAGAAGAATAATTAGGCAGTAGTTGCAACAAGTCACATTCTGGGGATTGCATCAAGATGTACTTGGCACAGCTGGAAAGTCATGCTGGCACAATGCGAACCTTGGCAAGATAGGAGAATGTTTTGCCCCGGTTTTTGTGCAGTTACATCATAGTCTCTTTTGTGAGCTCCTGGGGATGTGACCATTTTCTCCAATTCAGGATGCTTGCTGAGGGTTTATGTCACCTAAGATGAAAGAAAACCGTGCCCTGTACGCATTGATTAAAACTGGCAAGAGTAGTATGAGCACCTCATCTCTGAAGCCTTCTGTGTACGGAGCAGCAGCCAAGCCTTTCTCCATGCTTGTTTGCATTGTTTAAACCGACATGTTTTCTTTGGCTCTTGACTCAGTACAGTTAACAAATAGATGTTTCACCCCTGAAGGAGAGGTTTGTTTTTCTTATTGCCTGGTTAATCCATTCTGAAGGTTACTCTAGAATACAATTTACTATTATCTAAAACAAGTCTGTCTATACAACAGCACTTTAAGACACTTCTGTCTTTTACTTCCCTGTTCAGCCATTAAAAACTGTTTTAGTTTGCTGTTGCAAAAGTCAGAGAATTCCAAAAATTGTCCGACTCAATTTCGTTTTCATGCATGAAAAGGGAAATGCCAAGGAAAATTAAATGGTTTGGTAATCCTCTAAAACCGAAGGGATTATATTTTCCTTCTGTTTTGTCCTTTGTAGAAACTTGATGTTAAAAATATCATCATTCTTTAACTTTTAGCAAGAAGAACTACATGTTAATTTAGGGTACAGAAGAGTAAGGTTTCTTGCTTATAGGGAAGATTTATTCTGGTTTATAGCTTCTGTAGTTCATAGTATTTAGATTTGCAATTAAATAAGCATATCCAAATGCAATGCACATTAAAGCAGGAGTACAGTGAGCTTATAGAGGATGTATGTGGAGCTTTTTCTTCACAGTTATTTAGAGCAAAATCTTGCTTCCTTTTTTTTTGCCAGCTGTGTAGAGTTTTGGAGATTTAGGTAATTATATCCCTTCTTAAATTATGACTATGGCAGAACTAACTTTCCACGCTTTTGTGGGTGAAATTGGAAAGCAACTGAAATGTTTTTAAAGTCACTTAGTGGGTTGTGTATTATTTCTGTTGTACTTAGTCTAGTAGCCAAGTTTTTAAATCCCAAGTTCACAGCCTTTAAAAGTGTGTTTTCACATTATTATGCTGCTCAGGCACCTTTTTTGAAATTTGCTTTGAATGTTGCTGCAGCCAAGCTGATAACCCTGAAGTTTTTTGCTGCTGCTTTTGTTTTGTGTAAAAACTTTAGGCTGAGTATGTATAGGTGTACTCCGTTTTGAATAACTACCTTAGATAATCACCAAGGAGATGTCTTTATTGCCTGATTTATGGACTTATATTTGGTCAAGGAGCATAGTACATACACTTGGTTAGTTTTCTTGTGGTGTTAAATGATCTGAGAAAATGATTGTTTTTGTGCTCTGAAATTTCCTTTATAACACTGCATTTCTCTCTGGTAAGAGTGTATTTGTATGTTTGCACTAGATGTCTATTTATGATGGTAAATGCCTAAGAAATTGAAGTGTAATAAATACTTTTCATTGGTATTTTGCATTAGCAGCTTTTTTTTAGATGTAGCTTGAGGTGAAAAAAATGAGTAATGGTGTTTGCTGTTTTCCTGCATACTGGTATCAAATTGATAGACTTGGACCTGATCTCTCTGCTCTGTTTCCCGTACATGGCGTGACATCGGGTGGCACCAGTGTAGCTGTTTACCTTCATCTGCCACATCACCCTTAAGAGAAGGCACTAGTTTCCCCCAGGGGCTGCCCTCCGAGTTTGTCATGTACGACCCAGGGAAGGAGGTAGCAGGGGCAGGTGTGCAGGGCTGGGTTTGGAGGAGTCCTTGTGTAGGACTGTGTGTAACTGCAGTGTTAGATGCAGAGTTTTAAGTGGTCTGAACAAGGTAGAGGAGGAAGTTGGTGCCAGAACCAGGAAGGAAACACAAGGATTTCTGACCCGTGCTGTGCTTGAAACATTCCTCCAGCTCCAAAGGACTTGGAATCACCTCATGTGCTTTTCTTTAAGTAGGTAATTAGATAAAATTACAAACTTACTGCATAAACATAGCAAGGAAAGGCACTATCTCAATTTTAATACTTTGTAAATCAAGAATTGACGCAGTAACTGATAACCACTTACAATTTTTAAGTAGATGAACTGTTAGGATGGGGTATAGCTTGTATCTAATTTGGTGACTGTTAAATGTCTCATTGCACAGTGTAACATTTCAGGAAGTGCCCTGGGGACTTTGAGACCATCTTTTTTCCCAACATAACAAGATTACCTTTGAAAACAGTACACAAATGCCTGACCAAAGCCCTGTTGAGCATTTTATACAAGAATCTCTCTACTGCTGTGCTTTCTGTGCATACAGGGTATGCTGTATTGTCAGATACACACTGAAGGTGGAAGAGATCTGTCACAAGCAAGATGCTATTCCCTGTATTTTTCTGTTGTAATGTGAAGATAAATGTAGTTGACACCATTGACTGATGATCACTTTGTACTTGTACTAGTTCAAGGGAGTCTATGCCTGTTTGTTTTGCACATTTCAGAAATATGGCTACACGCACCTTTCTGCTGGTGACCTCCTTCGAGATGAACGAAAAAGGCCAGGCTCACAGTATGGAGAACTCATTGAGAACTACATTAAGGAGGGGGAAATTGTACCAGTTGAAATAACAATCAGCTTGCTGAAGAGGGTAAGGAAAGGGCAGTTTCCTTGCTGGTTCACTCTTGTAGACTAAGCAACAAAGCAGTGGTTGTATTCTGGAAGAATTGCCTTTCCTCTGGTGTGAGTAGTGTGAAAGGGCAGACACATAGGTGCACATCAAGTACTGGCCTTCTCTTAGCAATTAGTCATGTTTCTTCCTGGCTGGTTGGAGGGCAGTGGGTAGTGGCCTCTGATACTTGGGGATCTGTGAGAATGAATTTTTTTTTTTTTTAGTAGGCCTAGGGAAATCAGGGAAACTCTGTATTCCTTATTTCCCTTAACTAAATTTTGGACCTCTTGGTCAGTTCAGTCATATTTCACTGGAGGGTAGAGGCCTTAAAGGCACTAAGTTTCTATAAGTCTTATCAAAGTAGTTAGCCAGGTGAATAAGAACACCTGCTAATGTTCCTGTGGAAGGAAAAGCTCCAGCCTTTATCTTTATTAGATGTCCAGGAAAACAACCAGAGTAACTCCTTTAAGACAGAAAAGTCTTCTGTTACTCGTGGCACTAAATTTATCTGGAGTTTTTCCATTAGAATTCACTCTAGACCAGGGATGTTTTGGCATCTTATTGTGTAACAGCATGTTCCGGTATCTTGTAGAAAATCAACTTTAAAGCTGGGATTGTGTGTTATGAGACTGAGCTTTATGAAACAGCGGGTTCAGTTTGGAAGAAGGCTATAATGGTGCATCAGAGAATGAATTAGCATGCATTGAAGGTGAAACAAAAGTACATTTCCTAAATCTGCAATAATCCTAAAACAAATGCTTCTCAATTTACCATGTCAACATTTTGCAGGTAATTTAATAAGTAGATAAATGGTTGTATGCGCATAGATCGTGAACTGAATTCTCTTTTATCAGGCTATGGATCAAACAATGGCTGCCAATTCCCAGAAGAATAAGTTCTTGATTGATGGATTTCCCAGGAATGAAGATAATCTTCAAGGCTGGAACAAGACTATGGATGGAAAGGCGGATGTTTCTTTCGTTCTCTTTTTTGATTGTGACAATGAGGTAATGATGGGTGATATTCTGTAACTTCCTTTCTTGCTATATTGTGAGAATCATTCAAGATAAACAATAAAACTCTGTCAGGTAGTGAATGGACTAGTGTAAGAGTACAAGGAAAACTTAGTCTGTAAGTTTCAAGGATTTTTTTGGCAACTTGTTTTTGCAGATGAAAAACTGCATGTTTTTGAAATAGCAGATACCTAACTGCACTTCGTATAATCATGTGCGAATAAATTCTATTCATAGAACGGTTTGGGTTGGAAGGGACCTTAAAGACCACCTAGTTCCAATCCCCTGCCACGGGCAGAGGCACCTTCCAGTTGCTCAAAGCCCCGTCCAACCTGGCTTTGAACCCTTCTAGGGAGGGGGCAGCCACAGCTGCTCTGGGCACCCTGTGCCAGCACCTCGCCACTTTCACAGGAAAGAATTTCTTCCTTATAGCTAATCTAAACCTACCCTCTTTCAGTTTAAAACCATTACCTCTCATCCTATCCCTACACCCCCTGAAAAAGAGTCCCTCCCCACCTTTCCTGTAGCCCACTTTAAGCACTGGAAGGCCGCTGTAAGGTCTCCCCGGAGGCTTCTTTTCTCCAGGCTGAACAACCCCAACTCTCAGTCTGTCCTCACAGGGGAGGTGCTCCAGGCCCCCAAGCATTTTTGCGTCTCCTCTGGACCAGCTCCAACAAGCCTATGTCATTCTTATGTTGGGGCCCCAGAGGTGGACACAGCACAGTAGGGGGGGGATCTCAATAGAGCAGAGTGGGGGGGACAGTCCCCTCCCTTGACCTGCTGGCCACACTTCTCTTGATGCAGCCCAGGATACAGTTGGCTTTCAGAAAACATTACTCTGTTTACTCTTAGTAACTGTTGTTTAGTCCAAAATGAACTTGATAGCAATGACTGCTTTAATTGTAAAGTGCTGGCAGTAGCAGTGTTTATTTTCACGGTTATGAGCTGTGCTATAGGACAGGCAGTAATCAGCATTTTATTCAGCAAGTCATTACATTACAAGGGCATTTTGACAGGGATACGTTATATTCATATAACAAGTGCCATGTTATACTGTCTTTTTAATATGTCAGTGCCCTTGAAGCATAAAAGCTGGTATGAGAATCCCAGCACCTTAAGTTGGCTTTTTTCCTTTTACCTTTTCCCCCAGTTTCCTGAAAAATTCAATGTTTTTGTTTTACTTAACTGCAATTATTTTTTAATCTCAAAGAATGAGTGACCTCCTTTCAACTGGGACAGGTTAATTTTCTTCCTAGTAGCTGGTCCAGTGCTGTGTTTTAGATTTAATGTGAGAATAATATTGATAACACACTGAAGTTGTTGTTAAGTAGCACTTATCCTAAGTTAAGGATTTTTCAGTTTTCCATGCTCTGCCAGAGAGCAGATGCACAAGAAGCTGGAGGGAACATGGCCAATACAGCTGACGTGAACTAGCCAAAGGGATAATCTATATCATAGAATGTCCCACTCAGTATATAAACTGGGAGGAGTTGGCTGGGAGGTGCAGATTGCTGCTCAGGCGTCAGTCAGTGGGTGGTGAGCAACTGCATTGTGCACCACTTGTCTTTTCTTGGGTTTTATTTCTTTCCTTGTTATATTCCTTTTCATTATTACTACTACTATTGTTCTTATATTTTGTTGTTGTTGTTAGGTTTTATATTTGTTACTAAACTGTTCTTATCTCAATTCATGATTTACTACTTTGATTCTTCCCATCCCATTGGGAAGGGAGAGGAGCAGGCGAGAGAGCAGGTGTATGGCGCCTAGTTCCTGGCTGGGGTTAAACCATAACAAGTGAGGCGTTAATTTTTCTATTTAAAAACTTAAATAAGATTAATTATTTTTTTCAGTTGGGGGGGTGTTAATTTTGGGGTTTAATTTTTTTACTAGATCTAAAAATAGACAACAATGCCTACATGATCTTCTGGATTTTTTTTTTTTATTATGGTTGTACTTTGTAGGAAAAAAATCTTAACCATTGTCCTCTTGCATGAGTAGAATAAATGTATTCAGGAAAGGTACGTGTGTCATCATTGCTTACTTACTTAACTTTATGTTTCAAAACTTAGTTCATTGAGCGGCTTTTAACTATGGTTAGTTCTTCAGTTTTTACTTAGATTTTGATTTTTAAATCTTCATTATACCGATGTCAAGTAAGAACATTTTAACTTACAATAGATTAGTATGTAGCCTTACAAAATTCTTGGGAGAACATACAGTGACTTTATTTCAGTGCAGGCGTCTATTAGTAGTCTAATTTGACATGTTGCTTTTCAGAAAGTCAGAACATATCCTTGAAAATCAGGTAGTTTAACTGTTTCAAGTTGGAGACCGAGTTGAGCCACAGAGCTTGATGTTGCTGATCCCAATACCATTGGGCTTCCATTTTAATAAACTGATGAAGTGTAAAGCTAATATCCTTTTTCTCTGGAAGAGTCTAACTTCCCATGTGAATTCTGGTTACATCTACCAGATCTGGACATTATTTTGTGTGTCAGGACTATTTAGATTTTTCAGGATTTTTAGTTTGTTCCTGTTTTCAAGATAGCACCTTGTGTTCTTGGTTGTGATCATTCTTTTAATGTTTTTTGTAGATATGTATTGGCCGCTGTCTTGAAAGAGGCAAGAGCAGTGGTAGGAGTGATGATAATCGGGAGAGTCTGGAAAAGAGGTACTGCCTTCAAAACTTTTCAATACCCTTCTGTTTATATTGTACTATGTAATCCTTTTTTCCCTTGTGCTTTCTCTTAGAATTCATACATATCTGCAGTCTACTAAGCCTATAATAGATTTATATGAGAGAATGGGAAAAGTCAGAAAAGTGGATGCTTCTAAATCTGTTGATGAAGTAAGTACATAAGGCGAAAAAACATGTGGATGACAGTGGCAGGGTACATATTTTTGGCACTCTTCTGAGATGTGTATATGTGTGGTTAGTGTGCTAATTAAGCACTGTGTGTATTACTGAGGGAGGTTGTGGAACTCTTGTTTTGACTCTTGAAGAACTGATTAAGATGTGAATAACTAAGAAATCAATTATTTCTGCTTGAACGTGAGCTGGACTAAACACATTTTCAGTGTTTCTGTATTTAACAGTGTCATGTCTTTTTCACTTTCATGAGCTTTTGCTTTTCTGAAGTAGCATTGCTCTTCTGTCTCAGTTTCCTGGAATTTATGCCAATTTCACTATTAATTACTGTGAATGTTATAAGAAAAACCCATATATTTTTAAAAATACCTTCACTTATTGTGTGTGCTGGTTTAACTTGAAGTAACTGTTTGACTAACACTTCACAGAATTTTGTATTCTTCTCTCTTCTTAGGTTTTTGAAAAAGTTGTACACATTTTCGACAAAGAAGGCTAATTCCCAGCTTGAAAGTTCAATTAAACTTGTGCTTGAATCTTGCTTGAATAGCTGCTACTGCAGTCCACTCTTTGTAATTGTTTTAGAAGATTTTTTTATCGTTTTTCACCTATCTAATGATTATTGGAAAAGCAGTTAATTACAAATGGATCTGTTTTTTAAATAGGAAATTATTTCTTGTGGCTATAGTGTACAAATTTCAGGGTTCTCTATTAGTACAAGTTCAATTACTTGCATGACAAAACCACAGTTAAAACATCTGAAGAGACTGTTTATTCTGTCGCAGTTCTGTGCCTATCATGGGTAACCCTTCTTATTCCTTATTGCAATATACTCTTTTTTTTAAGGATCAACTAAACAGCAGAATTACGCAATGAGGGACCTGTGTGCCCTTGTTTGTTTTTTGGATGCTTGGACCAAACTTAGCAGATATTTTTTCAGAGTATAATTTTGTCGCAGAGTTCCCTGTTATCCCCAAGCCTGAATTCTGTAAGTCAAGCTACAGTTAGTATGAGAATCTGTTATAGCAGTTCTCACAAAATTGTTCAGCAATAGACATAAAAAGTACTTTATGGAAAGTGGTGCTTTCTTATGACTCGGGATGTAAACTGTCTTGTAAATTCTTGAGTACCTGGATAACATGGCCCTAGGCTTTATCGTGTCTTCATTTGCAAAAGGTTAAGACTATAATTTCAAAGTCAGGTCAGTATTTCCATACTCAGCTATTTTAAATGATAACTATATTCTTAATTACAGCATGGTCTTCACAAGATGGCAAAACTCCTAATAGTGTACAATAAGCAACATCATCTATCACTTCTGTCTTTTGTAACAAGTGGAAGGGATTTTCTGTATTATTATTATTATTGAAATACTGTGTTACTGAATGCTTTAAGGTTTGTTACCTGGGGAAATATTTTTATGGTTAAACTAGTGAATTTATTTCCCTAAAATTGTATAATTTTAATAGCTGTTTGTTTGAAAAGATTGTAAATTATTGCACTTTTGTTATGATGTGGTCAGCTGAGGGGAAGATACCTGCAGAAAAAAGTTCCATACCTTTAAACAAACTGGGTCCTGGTTCATCATGTTCTCTTGAATTAGCCAAGTACAGTCAGCAGCAGTAGTTGGCATAAGCAGATAACTAGTTGAAACAAACAGGTTTAAATGTTTGCACAGATGTGGTGTAATTCTGCCTTTTGTTTAAAGTAACCTTTTCTTTCCCCTGCATAGTATGCATAGGTCTGTGGGGTCCCAACCACGCATTCCTTGCATGCCCCAAGCTTTCAGTGAAGAAGGCTCAAGAAGGCTTGAATATGAGTATTTTAACTAATTTTAGTGATAGAGTGGTTCTTCCTACATTAACTGACACTGTAATTAGTTTGTGATATGCTAGTAGATGTTGCAAATTATAAGGAATTGCAATTTGGAAATCTTAGGGTTCAGCTTTTCTTTATTGATGACTTTATTTTAGGAAAAACTTTAAATTAAGCCTGGCTTCTAATTAGAATCAGACATGTTGGTCCTCATCCTGCAATCTGATCTGTGCAAGCAGATTTGTATTTGCATGATTTCTCATCTTGCTGAGGTTCTTGAGGCTGCTGGACTGGGGAAGAGATGGGTACAGAAACAAACGGTAAGCTGCAGTATCTTTTCCAGTATGGTAGGAGTTCAAACAATGGTCTGAGCACAAATAGCTGTTTACTACTGCAGAATCTATGGACCATGACTACTTTTGTGAGTGTGGGAGGCTAGTGCTTTCGCTTTATGAATTTCCCCTTAAAAAAAAAATAATCATGGAATTTAATTCTTACTGTATAAGTATGCTGACATAGGATAGGATCCACCAAAACGGCATGTTTTGATATGAAGGTTAGAATCAAGGTTTTTCCCAAAAGACTTCAAACAGGCTTCTTTAATTAGAGAGATTTAATTATCTTTTGTTTCTAAGTTACTGGTTTTTACAAGTTCTGTTCAGAATAGAATATCTGTTTTCTCTCATCATATACTTTTCTGTGTATTGAAGTGCTGAAACAAATAAAACCCCCTGAAGCAAGATTTTAGAAAAATCCCAATGTTTTGGCAATATTGAATTTGGAGTGGATTGTAATGTGTCTGTGCAAAGACTAGATTTTTTTTTGTTGTCATTTTATTTATTGAAGATGCCATTAAATGTGTTATCAGTTCTTTCAAGTTGGACTTATGATTGAAATAAAGATTAAAGGCAACATGCCAATGTGTTGTGTCTGTTTAGCAGCAAAACTGTACAAAGATTTTTGAGAAGATCCAATAAACTTTGTTCTGTGGCTTAATATGAGTGCTTGGTTTACAGTTATCTGTCACAAGGGATATTTTTCATATATATCTAACTATATAAAGTGTATTTTTTAGTGTTAGATAACTTGTGCAGCTGCATGTACACAGGTATGCATATAAAAGTTCAGGTTTCACCATCAAAACTGAAGTCCTGAAGACCCTGTTAGGCGCAAGATAAGATTAGGCAAATGCCTGTAGAATTGGTACCTTTTCTGGATTATATAGGTTTATCAAATTACTCTGTATAGTTGTGCAGTGACAATTAATTTGGCACATCTGTGAAAGAAAGGGGACTTGGAAACAAACCCATTGCGCATCTGCTGGGGGAGATGCTTTTTGTCTTGGTTTCTCATGCTTCCTTGCTCAGTCACCAGCTGATTGCCTGAATGCCATTCAGGTGCTTTGCTGCAGCACATGCCTATGTGCTGTACTCGAGACTGTGCTCTTAAAGGAGATTGGCACAGCATAATATTATTTATAAAAGAAACTGAGAGGTTTCCAGGCTTATTTTAAAATAAGTTCACGTTTTACGTCAAGATTTATCACAGAATGGGTTGTTTACTCACATGTAGGTTTCCAGTAAACAATGTCTTGAGCTTGAAACCTTACTCTGGAAAGATTTGCAAAGCTGGCCTGGAAGGGGTAGGAAAAGCGGGGGATTTCCTGGCAGTGGTAAGTATCTTTCTGCTGGTGAAACTACATAAACCAAACTTTTGCTGAAACCTCATCCTGAGGTTGTAGCATCTCCTTGGGAACTGACCGATAGGGGCAAGGCTCTGGTAGCTTGCTCCACAGCAAACTTCCCACTCACCCAAGTGAGAGACTTGAACAGAAAATTCCTGCCCAAAAGGTGCTGATTTGATGGAGTGGTGACAGGCTGAGAAGATCATAAGCATGCAGCCGAAGATTGCCTCAGTGTAAGGTATTCCCCACTAGCAGTATTTGTCCTGAATAAGAGGAGATGGTTCAGGAGGGAATTTCAAGGTCTTGTGCAAAATATTGTGTCTTACAACAGTGGGGGCATCTGTGTGCTGCTGCCCAGGCTGAACTGGGAAGAATAGGAAAAAAAAAAAAAAACCTCAGTTCAGACTGGAGCTGCCAACAGTCGTTACCGGTTAGCAGTTTCTAGCTGCCAGCATTTAGGAAAGTTGCAGCTTAGGGGATTACTTTTCTGCTTAGTTTGACGTTCAATACCAGTTCGGTCCCTGTTGTGATACAGATGTCTCGGAAAGCTGTGATCTGTGACTACTGGGCTGGCTGCCTGCCGGGGGGAGCAACACTTGGCTCCTTGGCAGGATCCGGTTATTTCTTCAAGAAATGGTGCAGCAGGACTTGGAGACTGGGCACCTGGGGCTGTGCGCTTGCTGCAGTCCAAAGATCCCGGGGTTAACAGCTAATAAGGAAAACTGCAAGACAATGCAAGGAGGATTCAGCTAATCAGGTAACAAAGGAGATAGTAACCAAAATATTAAGACTTTTGGTTTCATATAGCAGCAGTTCTCACACTCTTCTGATCTGCAGACCTTTATAAATCTTCCAGTGGAGATAGGGGGGCATAGATGAATTTAATCTTGCTGCTCTCTGTTACTTTTCATGGATTGCTTAGTTTAAGATGGTGGTTTTCAGCCTGTGGTCTGTAGAATATTTCTGTTAATAACAATAGGCGTCTTTATTGAGTATTCTAATCTGCTCAGTTGATATTCTCTATCCTCTACTTTCTGCAGGTTAATGTCTTTTCCTTACCTTTCTGAATTGCACGTGCTCTTTGGGATGGGGAAGGGGCTGCTCTTACCAATCTCTATGTGCCTTGCAAATGAAGCAAAATTTGTTTAAATACCTTCAGCTGGAGCAATCAGAACTTGTTTCTGCCAAAGACCTTGGTACATAATCTGTTACAAAACTGATGTAAAGTACATTGTGCTTTTTTTTTTTCCAACTACAGAAAATCTGTGGTGTGTGCCTCTTCTCTTTTCTCCTATATGAGTGAGATCAGATGTGTCTGTCTTGCTTCAGCACAGTACTTAGCAGCAGTTGCATGAAAAAAAACTCCTCGATCACTAGATGTCAAACTAGCAATGACCTGTTATGCTTCAGTGGAAGGAAGTGAGATGATTGAGGAGGGGAGGAAAGGTGCTTAAAGAAGCTCAGTCAATTCTGCTTCACTAGGCAGACTTCAGCTTTAGATACATATCTGTTCCGCACAGCAGTGATGCTTGTATTTAGTCTAGCTATTTCATGATTACGCTGTATAGAAATTAATGCAAAATCACACCCCACCTACAAGTTGCCTGTCTCCCCCCCCATCACTCAGCCACCTTGAATTCCGGGGGTTGTGGGGACAGGAATTTGTCTTCAGGGTAAAGCTGTGGAAGCTAAACTGGGCAGGATGAAGACAAATTGAGCCATGCTTGTAAAGAACGAGATGCACAGATTATTTCACTGTGAGCAGCAATGCCAGGCTATTTTGTCATCCTGGTTTATAATTGCATTCAGACAGCAGAGCCGAAATTTTCTCTTCCCCCTAAATGTTTGGCAGAAAGCTTGCTTTTGTCTAAAATGCTTCTTAAGCACTGTGCGAACCATTGAGTCCTAAACCAAATACCAGTTTGATTCGTGCTTTTTTCTTTCTAATTTACAAATAGGAGGGTTTGGTTTAGTTTCTTCTAATAGCTTCTGCAGCAAGACAACTCTTGGAAAATACAAGGCGCCATCCCAAAAGATATTATCTGCTTTATTCTGGAGGGCTTTTTAGCACAATGCAGTTTCTTTGTGGTAAGAAATGGCAAAGATTGCTGTTGTGACTACCAAAGTGTAATGATATGTGGATGGTACGTGGAAATAGTATCTTGTACAACTTTTGTGCTTAGCACGTACTTTTGTTTAGTGCCATGAGATGTGAAGAGATTTTAGGATAGATTCTCAATTGGATCAAGTCTTAAGAGTGAAGCTTAATCTGTCATGGAGGTCTTCAGGGACTATCAGGATCTATCGAGGTATCTGGAGGGTGTAATATGTGGAGGGCCTCTTTCCTTGCTGAGCATAGACCTATCTCTTTAGGTTGCTGTTTGAGGTGTTACTACGGTTGTCGTCTTAAACCAGAACCAGCTGAAGTCCCCAGCCGTGGTTACCAAATATCCGGAGGTCCATGTTATGTTCTAACCCAAATACCTCTGTTCTAGTCTGAATACCTCCTCTGGTTTCATTTGGATATGACAGATATCTTTAGGGCCTTTATTTCAGGGGGAGGAGTGGCACAGCCCAAAAGTCGAGTTGCTGCCCCACCTCATAATCTGCACACACAAACTTCCATGAGAACGAGATGCTCTCTGGGAGCTGTAGTGGCTTCCTTACTACCGTGTTCCTTTCCAGGCCGTGCATCCTGGATGGATAAGATTTCCCAAGGTATTGTAGTATCCCCTACCCCAGGAGGGGAGATGGTAGCTGGACCATGGGAGAAGCCCTTGGGCACAGAAGATGACAAGGGTATGAGACATCCTGGATGCATTTTTCAAATGAAAGTATAATCAGCAGCCACATTTTTGCCAGGTAATCAAAATGTCCATGGAAAATAGAAACAGGGATAATTTTACCATGTTCTTTCTAATTTAAAATTTTATGCAGAAAGAAAGCGCGTTTGACCGCTTCCTTGTTACAGAGCTCAGGATTTTAAGTGCTGCTCCTGAAGCAAGCATTGCATTTGGCTTACCATGTGTGATTTCTTGTGAAGCTTCCCTGGGCTCTTGGATGCTGTTCTTGCCAGCGAGAGCAGATTGCTTCCAGCAATAAACATCCCACAAAATTATGTATGTTCTTTAAGAAAAGTACTAAGATTTTCTGCTAATTGTAAAAATACATAATAGATGCCTTCAGCATCTGTTTTTTATTCTCTAACCAGCTTCCATCCAAAAGTAACCTTTAAACAAACATTAAGATTGGGTAGAGTAGCTCTTCCAATGTGTCACACACATCTACACCCTCCATTTTAATTATGTTTGAAACACATGCTTGTCGTTAACGTCTAGCGAGAGGGAGAAGATGTTTCTATCTCTAGCTCAGGGACGTTCACAACCTGGAGAAGACAATGGTCGGTGCCAGAGCTGAAAGCCTGTCTCGGACCTTTAGCTGTGCCCTCTTTGGAAGCCAAAGCCCAGCAGAGAGGGTTTTGCTCACACGGTAATTGCTGCAATCTACCACAAGGAGGGGTGCAAGGCTCGCGGAGAAGAGGCTGAAGCTCGAAGTGTCATTCATAGGCTGTACAGTATTTCCCGTATATTGAAAGACCTGATTTTTAATAAAAAAAGCCTGCTTTTTAAAAAATGGTGTAACTTTTTAAAAAAATACCCACAAAGAAACATATTTTGGATGGATTTTGTGTTGCACTGAGGTCTGCTATATTGGTAACTTGGCAATGATGAACATCGTGCTTTTTTGTCATTATTTAACTGCATCTAATAAGAACAACTAGTTGGAGCCAACTTAATTATTGTGGCTCTTCTGTGCCACATTCGTGATAGGTTTGTCATTCCCAATTAGGCAACTTTCTGAGATTGGCTTGGGTGAGAGCTTTCCATCAGCAAAGGAGTCGCCTACCTGGTGCCACAGCAGAGAAGTGTTCCTGGTGTCTCTCCATCCCAGAACGCCTTGGAAGTGAGACCTGTCCTGGGCTGGCAGGGGGAGCACTGAAAGTGAAGCTTCTAGAAGAAGCTGAGTGATATGTACCCGATTCCCTTTCATGGGGAAATTTTAGAGGGAAATTACTGTAGCTAAATAGTTAAAAACCTGAATTGTTTTGTCTGTTAATTGATGTTTTTTGGCAAAATCTTCTAGTTGCCCTTCCATCCTGTTATTCCTTCCAAAGGACACTGGTGGAAAAGCATAAACTAGTTTACTCCTTCAGCCACAGCTGTACAGATGCTACCTGGACATCCTTCAGCAATAAGAGCCCCACGTTTCTCAAAAGGACCTCAAGGTAGGGGAATAGGAAGAGGCAGGATGGGGATGGTGTCTTGGCTGATGAAAGGCAGAGGAGTCTGGAGATGCTGACAGGGTTACACTGACAAAGCCCTGTGCTGGGGCACGACCAGTAATTCTGAGTGTGCGGCACATGCAGGACCCGGACGTAGGCTCAGCATCTCCTGCTATTCCAGTGCCATCTGGGTCTCGTGTCACTTCACTGGCAGACAGCAGAGCAGCACTTTGGGGGACCGAGCACTAATGAATTTGCATCTGATCTCCTGTTCCTCTATGCTTAGATGTGTTCCCATTTTCTAAGCAGCCTGTATTACAGATAGGAAGAGTAATGCACAAAGGGACTCTGAAACTCAGCAGAAGCACAGCCCAAATGAATGGTGAAAGGAGGAATAGCCTTTGCTTGCAAAGTGCAGCTGCTCAGATCTGACCAAACTAGCTCCTAACTCAGTGTACTTAACAGGACAAGGCCCCTTAGGAAGGACAGGCTTACTGTGGTTTAAGACAATTCACTGCATCAGTTCAATGAGTTGAGAGTCATTTACTCCCCACGTTATCTAGGTGTTTAGGTCAGGATGTTAAACAAGTTTTGCTGTTTGTCCAAAGTATTGAGAGGAAGTTTTGTATATATATACTTTTTTTTTTTTTTTTTTTCCCAGGGAAATTAATCAGCGTGCTTTTTTAGGGCACCGCTCATGGTGGTAGAGAAGTGCCTCGAGAACAAGTTAACATAGTGGCACGCGTTCTGGGAACCAAAACCAGTTTGGGAGTCCAGTCCTCCTTGAAGGATGTGACATCTCAGCAGTTGTGTCCAACCTGTTATTGTCCATCTCTGCTGCTGAATAAAAGATTTTATAATTATGTTTCAGATAACGTGTTTTTAGAAGAAAAACATCAGTTAATTAAAATAAGGCACAAGTGACCTTAATAATAATAAAAAGTGATAACCTTAAGTTTGAAAATCACTGAAAAAATTACTCATCCATTAACTGACACTGTGATAGAGATTACTTTGGAGAAGGGAGATTTTGAGTACCTTTGGGAGAGCAGGTAGATTTCTGCTGTCAAAATAGGCACAGGGTCACTGCAGCAGCTAATGACTGTAGATAGGAGGCATATGAAGAGCCTTAATTAGCTTGGTTGTTATTGTTACATCATGAGCAATTCATTAACTCCTGCCTTATGTATCCTGCTGTCCTCTCTCTGAACTGCACAGTCCCATAAAAATATGAACTCTGGGGGAAAAGGATAAAAGTGGGGAGATAAGAGCCCCCACAAACAGCCAAGGAGATGCTGATGGCACAGAAATGGGCAAGGTCTTTGGCAAATGCCCACATGTGATAGTCCTTGGTACAAATGCAGAGTAACCCAGGTGTGCTACTAATTGGTCTAATTGATTCCAGCAGAGAACCCAGCCCAGACGGGTGAGAACAGGCACTTGTGAACTGGGCTCTTGCTGATCCCCAGAAGCTAGTGCAGAATTGCTGAGCTCAAGACTTCACGCCCAGGGAGGGAAGCGCTGGTCCTGCAGCCCCTGCTTTGGGATCCAGGGAAGGAGCAGAGGTGAGAGCTCTGGGTTTAGTTATTACTGCATCGTTTGTGCAGAAGCAAAGCTGTTGGCTCCTTTGGATTATCTGAGAGGGGCTGGGCCGGGCTGTGCAAGGGGAAGGTGCTGGGGCTGGTTTTGAGCAGTGCTCAAGGATGTGTGGCTGAGTAGTTTCCTTGTATTTTGTTGGGTGTTGCTGGAAGCAGATCAGGGACGACCTGAGCACAAAACCTTGAGATCCCTTGGTCAGAGGTCTCCATGGGGCACAGGTCTTTCCTGTGCTACTGGTCCCTTTCCTCACCAGTAAATGCCCCAAAACTCCCAAGTTGCTGAGGAGTTTGATGTTACTCAAGGGGACTTTGGTGCCCCAAAGCCTGTGTGACTGGAAAGCCTGCCAGGCACTCAGAGAGCATGAAATTCATTTAGAAATCATGAGGCTTGTATTTTTTTTCTTTGATGATTTCCCTCTTTTTTTTTGGTTTGTTTGTTTCTGTTCAGTAACCACAAGGAGTAAGAAACTTGTTTTTTCTTTTTAAAGCAGACTCAGTTTTCTGTTTCATCTCATGGAGCTTTAAATAAAGGAAAGAAAAATCCTACCCAACTCCCTCTAGCTCTACTATTGCAAGCCTTAAGGAAGCTTTACTAGCTCCACTCACTGTGCAGTACGTGAGAACTTCCCATGCTGTCTCTGTACTGCAGAGTTTAAACTTAAACTGAGAAAATGAACAAAGGATGACAGGTGAAAGAAAAATGCCAAAGGTTAAATGAGTTGCCAGACACCTGCAGCAAATCAGTGAAACTTGTTTGCTGGAGGAGCTGCCCTGGTTTATCAGAATGGTGGCAAGCTCTGCCTTCCAGGGCTCGGCCCTGCCTGCAGATCAGCATGTGTGATACTGAGGAGTTGGAATACTTGGTCCTTTTTTAGCTCAGTTTTACGTCAGAGCAAGCTCTAAGTAATGGACAAGTGAGCTGCATGAGTAAACCCTGACCCCTCCTCTTCAGGCAACAGAGGTGAGACAGAAAGACCATGACCCCATATTGTCCCTTGCATGCAGCAGCACCACACCTGCTCTCTGTCTTGTGTACAGGTGATGTCATTATGGCTTTTCTGCCTCAAAAAGGTCGTTTTAACACCTGAGAGGAGTGACAGGAATGAGAATCATTTACCATGGTGCTGAGCTGCTGCTGTGCCTGTCTGAGGGGACAGACCCTCTGTTCCCCAGCAAACTTGCAATCCCAGGCTTGATCCTTTGTGCTTTTAAACTGGTGTTGGTGACAGCAGAGGAAAGAGACTGCTTGTGTGCTTAAAATGAGGCGTCCACCAAAAGGTGCCTGTGACTGGTGGGTAAGTGGAGATGGGAAGGGGGTGTTGTGTTGCTGCTGGCAGCCACAGGCAGAGAAGTTGCATCAGCCTGACAGCCCCTCCTTCCCCCTCCCTGCCCCCGTAGGGTACATACATCGCAGGGACAGAACACCAGTGGGGTGGCAGTACTGGGGTGTGTGTTGTAGGGGTGAGAGCCTACAAATCTATCCTTTGGGAGATAGATTTATCAGGGGGACATGGGACCCCATCTGGGCTCTGCACACCCCATCCCTGCACATACAGACACTGGCAGTCCCCAAAACCTCCTTCTTTAGGGATGACACTACTGGAATTCTATGAGATCTCTGCAGTTGAAGCCACCACCAGCAGAGTGAAAAAGCCTTTCTGAAAGTAAATAAAGACCCAAGCCGTCTTATTATTTTAAGGAAACTGCCTCCTACGTGTGACCTTAGAGTGTGTGTTGATGGTTACCTGCCACAAGGGTTTTGTCTGAATCCAAATCCCCTCTCCCTCTTCCTTCTTCCCTGAAATGGGAGCTGTCATCATGCGGCTCAGTCTTTTAAGTCTGCCTGAATACTGGTTGTCTCTCATTTAGTAAAAAGTCTTTGGGATGCTGCATGTGGCCATTGCTCTGTTTTGAGGTGTGCTCTCTCTCGCTCTTTAGTATTTGCCTGGTCTCTTCTGCCTTGTGACTTGAGTAAAGGTGCATTTCTGAAGAAACGTTTGGTTTAGTTGAAGTGGGGGAGATGGCAGGGCCTGTGGGCCTGTGAATGGACCTATTGTTGAAGTCACAGTGGTCTCTTAAATTGGGCACCTATTGGGAGGGAGGGAGGAACAGTAGGCACCTGGCATGGCAGCAGGTTCCCTTTGCTCTGCAGGGGAGAGGAGCCTCTGAGGTCACCCTTTGCCTCCTGGATAAGAGCATGGCTGTGGGCTGGGTGGGATGAGGGTGAGGCAGGCAGAAATAGGGCTCTTACTGTTCTCTGATAGAAAACACAACTGTTAAACTGCTTGAAACACCCATCATAAGCAACACAAACCCCCCAGCACCTGTCAGGATGTGGCTTGTGGCATGTTCGCTGCCAAGTCCTGGCTGGAGAGTATCAGGCTGATCTGATGGGGAGACACATATCTCAGATGAGACATAATCCTTCTGCCAGGGATGAAATAAGGTCTCATAGCAGGTACGTTTCACTGCTGACCTGTGGTCTTTTCCCTTTTTGGCCCCAGACAACAGCCTACTTGACAGGGATCTTTTTAAGCAAGTCAGTCAAAGGGCAGTGGAGAAGAGAAGGCAAACAGCAAGGGCACAGTGCAAGGACAAATTTCAGAGTGACCTGATGCTGGTGTGGGGACATGAATCGTTGGAGCGTGGGTGAAATGAATGGCTCCACCAACGACATGGTCAATCTTTTGGTGAAGATGAGGAGAGGGAAACTGTCTGGCTCCAGGACAATATCTGTGTAGAGGAAGCGCCCTGGCACCAACTGATGTGTGAGGCTGATGAGAGGTGATCTGGGCAGGTCACTCAGAAAATCTGGTTTGCTGGCCTGGGAGGACATAATTACCTTGGCCTGATGTTATCTGGGAGGCTGTGTGTCGAGGAGGCGGCAGTGAAACAGGCAGGCAAGCAGGAGCCTCTGGTTCAGTCAGTCCCTGGGGTCCCGAGGAGGGGTGATGCCTGGTGGGAGAGGGGATGTGTTTCGCCAGTGCTGGAGGGAGATGGGAGGGGTTGGAGGAGAGCTGGCGTGAGGCTGAGCACTGGCTTGGCTGAGTCTGGTTTAATCCCACTCAGCTTTTTCTATGTTCTCTCTTATGCTGGGTGCAATAGTTTTCAGACCTGTTTCTAAGCACGTTGTTCTAATGTGGTTGGTACTTGAGTCTCCCTCCCCAATAACGAAATTTCAGCAAAATCTTTAATTTTTTAAGAAAAATTTTGTTTTTTATCCATATGCACACCTTTGGAACTAGAGATTAACATGACACAGATCCTGGCTGGGTGAGGGTGAGGGCTCCGGTCATCACTGTGTGGTGAGGTGGTCCCAAATTGCACAAGATCCTAAAATGTGCAACTCTGTGGGAGTTAGGCATCTAGCTCATGACGAGTTGAGCTGAAGTGACTTTCCCAAGGGGCACAAAAGATAGAGGACCCCAGATCTTCCAGGCCAAAACAAACTGCCAAAACATTTTTTTCTCCCTCTTTAGTCTACCTCAACAGGCAAAAAACCTCACAGTACCTCTTAGCATAAAACCTTGTTCGTATCAGTTGGTTTAACACTGAAAATGGTGTATTTCTAGGATAATCACAAAAATGCATTGGTTTATTACTATTTTCAATTACATTCCTATTTTCAGATGGCAACATCATGAATAGAAGGGACCTGCTGAATAAACAGCCATTGCCTTTCCTTGTGAAGAGATTATGTTTTGTTGTGGTTGCAGAAATGACTTCTGCCATGTGTTGCCCTTTAAAAGCAAAACAATAATAAATAAGCAACAAAAAGCATCTTACTTAGATACAATGCCTATTTGGAAGGAAAAATCAGGTTTAGTATTGTATGCATTGTTCAATTTATTTTATATTAATTTGATTTTTTTTTTTTTTTTTTTTAGTGTAGCCTGATTAGTTCCACATGTTTTCCCCCAAGGTTTGGACAGTAAAACTGCTTGTCTGAGTCATCAACTAGATAAATAATTGGCAACTTCAAGGCCCATCTCCTAAACAGTTCCACAGTTGCTTGTGGCCCTAACAGAGCTTGGTTGCTTGTGCGTTCAAGTCAGCTGTAAAGTCTAATCTGGGCTTTCACTGGCCCCGGGAGACCAACAAACTGCCGATTACGGAGCCTCACGTCGGCTTGTCTTGGCACATCTGCTGGAAGAACGCAGCGAGCCACTGGGGAACATGCGGTCAGGGCTGGTATTTATAGCTGGGGTGGAGGAGCCTTCCCGAAAAGGGCATCCTGGGGGTGCACACCTGGCAGCCGTGCCACCCCTCCTGCAAGAAGCTGGCACAACCCTTGCATGGAGGTGGTGGGACTTGTCCTTCCCAGGGGTTTCCTGAGCCCACGGCTCAGGGGTTGCTGACCTGCCACACAGGGATGCTTGGGGATGCCACGCTGGCCTCTGCGATTTAAAAGGCTGACCTTGAAATGGGCCATTCCAGCGTCTTTATCTTCCCCAAATGCAGGTGTCAGTCCCAGGTCCAGCTGGCCTAAATATAACCCCAACTCATGGGTCCTGCAGAGTAGCCCACATGGTGGAAAGCAAGAAGCATAACCCCACGGGCTGCATGAATGCGCGTGTACAGCCCCCTCCTTGCCAGGGTCCAGCTACATATGAGCATCAGGAGATTTATGATGGACCCATACCTGCTGCATCATACGTAGTGGTTGTCTGGTTTCTGAGAGAGATATGAGGTGCCTCTACTTGAATGAAAGATGTTAGACTTCAGCTCTTCTGTCCCACTGGGTTATTTCTGGCTTGGCTTATTTTTTAGGGGTGCCACATGGGTCTTGTGGAAATTGGATCCAAAGTGTAACCCCGCCATGCTTGGAGAAGTTGTACTGCTGGGAATGTAAGAGGAGCTGAACTGGATGCTCCCTTGCCTGGATGTGTGTGGGGGGGTTGAGTGGGTATGATTGCAGTTTAAAATGCATGAAGGTGCCAAAAGCAGGATGAGAGACAGCTCAGCAACAGCCTCTGAGCTTAAGGAAAAATAGCGTAAATGTGGAACAGACCCATCGTCTTCAGAGCTGGCTCCAGGCTTCTCAGCAGGAGAGGCACAGCTTCTGCTGGATTGGAAAAATAAAGCAGCCCAAATGCCTCTTGTGAGAGGTCCTGGCCCTTTGACTTGTATCAGATGTGTTTGGAGCAAGCCTGGTGCCTTCGGAGGGATGCCACTGAGCTCCAAGGAGGTCATTGGGGGGTGGTGGGCATGGGGGTGGAAAGCAGAGTTCTCCCCTCCTTCAGATGGCATCAAGGAATTAAAGGTAACTGAAGTTGAAGGAGAGTTAATGGATTATGCTTTGCTGGAAAAAAAAAGGTCACGTTAACACGCTGCAATGTGTGACAATGACGCCCGTGAATATTAAATCAGCTCATTAAGTTAAAGCTGAGCAAATAAATGTGCTTTTGTGTACCTGTCCCCATCATGTTTTGAGCTACCTTCGCTTTTGTGGTGGCGATCTTGGATATGGGCACCTGAAACCCACTCAAGTCCTCGTCTGACTGGTGCCTGGTTCAGACACTGGGCATGGACACCAGCTCAGCTGGGGAGGAGACTGAGGTCTTGTGGTGGTGCTAAATAGGAGCCATAGCATAATCATCCTGTTTAATGCCTACATTAACCAATTATTACGATGATGAGAAACTCAATGGGCACCTTCCTGCAGGGACTAACCCCTGGTCTGAAATGGTCTGTCTTTGGTCCTCTATGTGCTTCCTCTGTTTTCCCAGGGAGAGAATTGTTTGTGCAGCTGAGGGCTTTATTTTTGTAGGCCTTGCTCTCATTTTTCTTAACAAGATTTTGCTGCTGAAGGAGTGGTTTCAAAAAAGAGCACACCGTGTACATGTACAGTGTGTACCATGGGGTGTCAGCACAGGGCTGGGAGGGGAGCTTCACCCCAATCCTGGGGTGCCTGGGAGCTCCCAAGAGCTCATCAGCCATTCTGTGCAAGGGGAAAGGAGCTGAGCCAGCTCCTTTTCTGACAGATATGATGGTTAACTCCCCTGTCCAGCCAATTCAGAGGCAGCCATCAAGTCTCATTCTCTTCACTAGCTGTCCTCTTGTACTTAATAGAGACTTTCTTTCCTCTCCCCACCCTCTTAACACTTGGATTTGGGTTTAGGTCTAGCTTTTGCAGAAAACAGTGTTCTCCACGGCTGCTCAGCTCCTTCCCCTCCTCCTCTTCCAGCTCAGGAAGGGCTGGGCTGATTCCTGATCTCTGTTTGTGGGACTAGAGGGTCCTTCCATGTATAGTGAACGTTTGGTGGCAGAGAAGAGTAAAAAGAAGCAGAGGACTGAAAGAAGCATTTTGGCAGACGGTGCAACTGGTCAAGTTGAATTATGTGTTAGTTTGCCAGTCGTCAGTGTGTTGAGTATTCTGTACCATTATAAGATTTTTAGGAGTCCCAATGCAGATTTTTCTATATTTTGTTTGTTGAGATTTGTGTGTTTTTCTTGTAGAAAGAAAACTCACCCAGCAATTTGCTGCATGCATTTATGCCCTTTTTTAATGAGAAGTGGAAACAAGCATCTGAAATCATTCTTCTCCTTCTGACAGCAACATCTGTAAAACCTTAACACTGGAAGGAGACAGGAACCAAGAGATTTATAACCCCACACTGAAATATTGGAACGACCTTATTTCCCGGCAATTAGCTTTGCTCAAAACATTTTTGTTTCCTATTAGAAGCAATCTACTAACATTTACATTGATGTGTTTAATAGTTGTTGGCCATCTCTGAATTCATGCAGGCAAGGCAGGAGGAGAGGGAAGGAACATGCTTTGTAAACTGTGAGAGCATTTGTGTTGCATCATGTGTTGTGTTTGTTGATAGTGGTGAAAACATCCATCATGCTATGCTCCAGAATGGGGAATGACATCTTTTGGGAAAGGGAAGAGAACTGGTGTTTGGCCAAAGCTTCCCTAGCACTGCAGTGTGTCAGCGCTAGCTCCAGTGCCTTTGCTGGGGAGTGGGACTTGATTCAGCTGAAAATCGTGAAGAGTGGAGAGGTGAGGAGAGAAAAAGTTGGAGTGGCACCTACACATACGCTGCTGTAGGAATGAATAAGGACTCTGATGCTCAAGTGCTGATGAGTTAGGTTAAGGAGTGGGTGGATGATTCCTCCTCTTCAGTGGATGCAGTGATCTCCGGCAGAGCAAGGAGCTGGTGACAGCGGCTCCTGAGACCTCTCTGGGGCGTCTGGGAGACAGTTTCTTGCAGCAAGAAGTGGATTTTTGGCTAGGTGGCTGGGTTTGTTGGCTTTTCCTTAGGATGATGAGAGAGTGATGTAATGGGATGAAACTGAGAATCAGATATTTTAGGTTGAGTTGCAATATGAGGAAAGCCTAATGTCTGAACACATTGATAGCCTGGGTTGGAAGCTCTAGTGAATGTTGTGACAGTATTGTCTTGTAGGAGCATAAGAAAGAAATGATTATTTTGTCCTTGTCTTTGAGATCAGGAAGATAGATGTTGTATCTAGATAAGGTCCTGAGTGGATCTGAAAAAGATGAATGGTTTAATTGTTGAAAAAACACAGTTCTAGGGATGTTGAAACAAAATTGAACTTGAAATATTGGGGATGTTTAAGGACAGTGTCTTGTTTCTTTGTTCTGAAATTATTAACATGTCTTGAAAATTGAAAGAACAAAAAAATGTTGATTTTGAATATTGTTAACTGGCTGTGGGATGTCCCGGTGATGGGCAGCGTGGAGGAGAAGATTTCTGGGGAAATGCTGTAGCCCTGCAGGTGATGGATGGTCACCCTTGGCATTCTACAGTGTTTTGTTTTCTATTTGCTTTCTGGAGGTTTCTTTCACCATGAGATATACTTTTGGAGATTTGCTCCAGGATGGGCAGCAGATGGTGTCAACTCGACTTTATTTGCCATAGATGATCCACTCTGGCTGAAAATAAGCTTTTCCTGGCCCACCTGCTCTTACATCTATGCCACAGTTCTCCGTCCCTTATGCTGTGCAGTTGTAAATGTTTTGTAAAGCTGAGTGGTTAGCTTGATAACCAACTGGACCAGATTAAAAACTAATCTCTTTTGGAGGTGTGGCAGTGAACTGTAGCATGGAGTGGCAGGCATCAAGGATAGCAATTTCTTAATCTGGTTTTGCCTTGGGATCCAAGGCTTTATATTCAGCCATTCATATGATCTCTCCCCATAAATTGTCCTGGTGGCTGAGATGTTTTCCTCAGTCATGTACGTGCTGAAATAGCTGCTTACTAGCAAAACCTGGAGATGCACTGCAGGTAAAGAGGGTTGTCTAACAGCATTGGAGAGCAGAGATGTGTGCCCCAAAGAGACAATGGTTGCCTGTCCTCTCTTCTGCCCTGGGAACACAGGCTGGGTTCTATGTGGGGTTTGGGGCACCTCTGCTGAATCTGCTTAATGTGGGTGGGGTGGAGGTTGATATATCTATTTGAGCTACCACAGCAAAGTCCCTGGTCCCTTAGTCTCCAGCAATGGCTGGAGCATGACAACATGATCTGAGGACTGGGACACCAAGCCCCCACCGATGCGTGGAGGTGCCAGGGGCTGCAATGAACGTGCCTCTCCTGCTCTTTGCCATGAGCTTGCTGCAGCGCCTGCTGCGGAGGGAGGGTGCTGCCGTCAGTCGTCAGCCTGCCTCACTCCAGGCATTCCTGGCACAAGTCTCTTCAGGTCTGCCTCTTTGTGCACAGTCTGATTATTCTTCCTCTGAGGAACTTATTTGTCTTTTTTTTTTTTCTCTTTCTGAGGGACTGGAGCAGCTTCTTGCTCCCTATCCTTTCCTCCTGAGACACAGGCTGAAAAATTTCCCTCCTCTTCAGCGGCAGGCAGGGTCCCTCACACGTGCCTTGGACTGCCCTGGACAGTCCCTGCACCAGCAGAAACACCACATCCAAACACCAGCAGGAACAGTGCTGTGGCTGAACACCAAAGGAGAGGAGGAATGATGTTGGTTCCTCCAAAAAGGGATAAGCTGGCCAAGGATTGATTTATGCTGCTCTTAGCAGCAGAAGGTGAAGTGCTGAAGCCAGATAACATAGGAACTGGTGGGAGGCAAAAGCTCAAGTGAGTTTTATGATGGAGGTTGATGCATTTCGGAAAGGGATGAGCTGCCCTAAGAGGCCCTTTAACGTATCTCTCCCTGTGGAGTTATTTACACAGTATCCACCTGAGATAGACTACCTCCTCTGTCTCAAACAGTCCTGTGGTTAGAGGAGCACCATGGAGGCCTTTTCTTCAGAGGACCACATCTGTACATTCCTTTTCATCCCCCAGACAGTCAATGTTATCCCTGTGATACGCTGCTGTATCACAAGGGCGGTGAGAGGACCAAGCCAAGACTGGACTGGATATTGGTGGGTTGTTTGATTTGGTCCTTGTTCCCAGAGCATCATCAGGTCACAAAAGATGTGTAGCTGGAAGAAAGGAAGCAGAGAGACAAACCGGTCCCTGTGTTTAAATAGCTGATGGGATTTGGGGAAGACGATGCATTCATTTCACACCTAGCACCAAGGATTCATCCTGTGCAAATCTGTTTTGCTCACAGCTGGCCCGGGACAGCTTCCATATGCACCCCTTGAGATGGAGGGTGCCCTGCCTCGCTCCCCATCAGCTAGACAAAGAGGCTTTTCAGCAGTGGATTATTCTGGTGGAGATATAATTCAAGTGTGTATTTTAACTGAAGAAAGTTGCTCTGTGCTTTGGGGGATTCTTTTGTGCCAGGAACTGTCACATGATGTGTGGGAATGTCACTTCTCTCTTTTTCTCTTTTTCTGGAAGGACGGGTTTCTTTTCACCTTCCAGCTGCAGGCAGGCTCAGCACACAGATTTATCTGAGGCTGGGGATGTGTGCGTGCACATGGTGGGGTTTTTTTGGTTTTTTATTTTTGTTTTCTTTTTTTTTTGAAAGAACAATGTTGTGGCAGCCAATAGCTAATCCTAAATTTGTGATACCTGACATCGTAATGAGAAAACAAACCTTCCTGCACTTAAAATGAGTGACAGGCCAGGTTTGGCCCCAGCAACCTTCAGAACTGGTTTGACCTTGCAGCCAGACCTCCTGGGCTGACTGACAGATTTTTACAGCCGCATTAGAGCTGAGCTGACCTTGTTTATCTGGGGATTCACCTGGGAGACAGCAGACATGTCCAGGGATATTAAGTCTCAAGCTGAAAATGTTTGCTCAGGTATTAGGGGGAGAGTTAATTTAGACTGAATACCTCCTATATGGCACCAGCCACTGTTCTGAGGGACAATGCGCCCCTTGGCTGATGACAGTTGGTTTAGACTTTCTTTAGAAATTGGAGTCTCCTTCAAGTGGAGCCATGCAGAGTCCTTCAACTCACTCTGAATTTCCCTTCACATTTAATATTTTTGGAGTTTTAGTAAAAAAGAGCCCAGGGAAATGTACAGGTTAATGTCGCTGCAGAGGTGTCTTGTTGCTGGCAACAGAAGTGTGTTGGGCCAGGTGGATTCACGTTTATTTTATAAAATATGACACACGTGAGCTGGCATCTGTCCCAAGCAGCGGTGTGGCTGGTGTCCCCTTACCCCAATACCCACCAAGCCCTTCCTTCCCACGCAGGCAGACGTGCTTCCCCTGATGCAGCAACTCAAGAGAGGTCTGGGGACCAGCAGTTCGTCCCTTGTGTGGACTGAGAACGAGAGGAACAAGCCCCAGAGCTGCCCTCCTTCTGCACCCTGAGGATGAGCAAAAAGGGGCACTCAGCAGCTGGTGCTCACCCTGTCTGCCCCTGTCTACACAGCTGGGAGCATCCAAGGGATGCTGCCTGAAGCCTGATGCCCTCCAATGTCACTGATGTCTCCAATCTCAGCTGAATAATTTCATCTGCTCTGTGGGTGGTTGCAACCTCTGATTTACACCAGCCAGTACATGGTCTGGGCGGGTGGTACAGCATCTCTGGGCTCTGGGGGAGATGTTTCTGGATGCAGGGATTTTATTTTTTTAATTCTTTCTTTGGGCTTGCAGATAACTAACAGCCCTCAATGTGTTTATGGCTGCATGGGTGGTCCTGGCTGTGTATCCCATCCCTGGGGAGGACCAAGTGTTGCTGTTTCCCGGGGTCAGGCAGGCACCTTCACTGCCAGCCTTCCCCAGGTTTTCCTCAGCTGCTGTTTGTGTTAAATCACTACCAATCCCTTCCTTTTTAGATTCCACTGAAAAGCTTCTTTTCCTCCACTGGGACCATAATCACTTTTCAGGAGTGAAGGTTTCACGTGCTGGGATCCCACATGTGGTGTCTGATCTCTGCTGAATGGGGCCAGGGGCCAAGGGTGGCTTGGGGGAAACCTGAAGCTGATTCTTGGCGACAGTGCAGATGTCCATGGTGTGACAGACCTTACAGATGGAAGATCTTCCCTGGTGTTGAAGGGAAGATTTTATTTAGTTAATTCCTTCCCATTTTCCCTGCTGGTATTCCGTGGTATCACCCCCTTCATCTCCTTTTCTGCTCAGGTTTCACTGCTGCCCTCCCTATCCTCTCCCATGTGCCTGTTTGGAACTGTTGGGTTACTTGTTCACACTCTGTATTGGCTCACTTTGCCTTGGCACTGGATTTTTGGTCCCCAGCCAAGGTGAGAAGTTAAAATACCTGGCTGGTGTGGGAGACACAACCTTGTTAGGATCCTCACATGAGCAGGAGAAGCTGAAATCTCCAGGGAGGGAAGCCTGAAAGCAGCTCTCTCTGCAGTTTGTGGAGGCATGTGAAGGGATGCTTTTCTTTGACTGTCTTTTTCTTTCACAGAAATTTTTAGGCCAGATGGCACAATATGAAATCCCTTATTATAGGTGTGACTTCATTCAGTTATTACATGTTGTGTTTAAGGATAAAGTTAGCTGCTGCTCTGCAAAGGGACAACCAGCAGCCAGCCACTGAGTGTCCTGCCTTGGACACAAGAGTTGTGTCCCTTTCTCCTGCATCACTTCTGTCTAGCTCAGGGTCTCAGGTCCTCAGGGAGCTCCCCTGGGATACCCCAAAACCCTCTCCTGAGGTCCCCAATGCCCCTATGGCCTCAGAAACTGCCCTAGATGGAAGAGGGAGGAAGGCACAGATGAAAAGTTCCCAGGGAGGAAGAGGAGTTGGTGGTGCATCTCACAACTGGCAGAACAGCAAGCGACCCATGGGGTTATGCAAGTGCCCCAAATCCTGGACATTTGTTTCTCTTCCTGACCCACCCTGCTTTGCCTTCCTCTGTGTCGAGGTCCAGCAGGTCTCTAAAGGCAGTATGTTCCCAGGGGCAGGAAAAGCCCTTCGTACCAACACAGGAAGGATGCCTGTGGAGGCTGATGTTCCTACACTGCCCTCCTGGAAGCTGGTGGGAAACATAAGCTGAAAGTTCCCTCTGGATGTGTGGATCCTCAGCGCAGCATGGGCACTGCTGTCAGTCCCTCTTGAGCTGGTCTACCCTTGATAATGAGCCCAGAAGAAAGGGGAAGAGCTGAAGCAGTTTGGCCTGGAGGGCTGGAAATGCAGCTGCTGCAGCATGAAGCCTCCCTGTGCCGGTGGAGGCTGGGATCCTGCTGCTGAGCTATTTATTTAAGAAAAAAAATATTATCATTTCAGGCGTTGGCAGCGTGGGGTGTATCGGCCATTGTATCAAAGATGTGGTTTTAATGCACTTTCCTCTGCTTAAATGCTATTTGCCTTCTCCTTCAGGCAATTGAATTTAAGAAAACTCTGGTTGCCCAGGTTTTGTTGAACAAATTGGCCCCTCTGCACACAATTCCCAGGAGGAGCCAGCTCTGCAGAAACTCTGGGAGCTGTCACTTCAGTGCATGGCTGGGATGGGCTGAACGGATTACCCAGCTCTGCATCGTCTGCTCTTTTATCTGTCTCAAAGCAATGGGAAGCCAGGAATAACCCCCCAGGGTTCCTCTGGCCTGGCAGTTTCTGGAGCCCAGGGTCAGATGACTGTTATTGTAGCTAAAAGTGTTTAACCCCAATTGATTTTGACAAGCCCTATTAGCAGATCCCCCAATTACTTATCAGGTTTTGAGAGGAACGTTGTCGATTTAAGGCTGGATGCTCCAACCTGAGCACTGCTGACAGGATGTAACAGGTACCAAAGCTGCTTCTGCAGGATTTGATGGAAAAACTCCCCATCAGTCTTCAGGGCCAAATTCTGACCCTTCCCCAGGGCCCAGTAGCTCTGCTCTCAAGGGTGTCAGTCAGCCCTGACATATGAAGCTGCCTACCCTGCAAAGCATAGAGCGTCCTTGAAGCAGCTCTGATTTGGGCTTAAAGCCCAGGTGATTTGTTTGCAGGGCAGCTGCCTACATCCTGACAGTGGGGAATGGTGCAGGAGCCATGGGACCTGGTTCAAAGCAGGGAAGAGTCCCTGGAAAACTTCCCAGAACAGGATGGGTGTTGTTCATGCTCCCCTTCAAAACTGATCTGTCCCCCAGCTGGTGGAGAAGGGAGCCAAGGGAGTCTGGTACCAGTGGCTGCTGGTGGTGGCTGCAGGAGAGAAGGGAAATCACTCTGTATCTCTGTATGCTCAAAACCCATGTTTATCCCATGGGGTCGAATTCAGAGCACCAAAGCCCTGCAGACTGGAGCCACTGCTGGGCAGGCAGAGAAACTGCATGGGGACTTGTGTCGGCAAGAAATATCAAGCGATGAACACTTTGAGGCTTATATCCCAAAGACCATTGAGATTATTTGGACGTGAATGAGAGTTATGTGCCTATGTAATCTCAGAGGATCTGGATTTAACTGCATTGATTAATTTTTTCTTTTTCTTTCTTTTTTTTTTTTTTTTTTATAATGTAGCAACTGGGAAATAAAAGCACCATCTAAGGAAGGAAATAACTTCATTAGTCTAATATTTGAATGAAGTGCTGTGCTGTATTGCTGTGCGGGTCAGATGTAGGTGTTTGTAGGTGGCAGGCAGCAGCCTGCTTGTCACCCTTCCTGGGGCAGGGAAATGTGGCCATTACAGGTGCAAATACAGTTTAGCCTGAAAATTGCTTTTGGACAGCAAACCAAACAGCCTCTTGGAAACCCTGCAAGTTTCACACTTGCTTTTGCATCTTCGTTGCTCAGGGAGAGGAGTCACCCACTTGGGGAAAACAATGAGCTGAGGTCGCCTGCTTGGCTGGGGGCTGGCACGGGCTCTACTGGAGCCTGTGACTGGAGCTGCTGCGAGACCCCGCCGAGTCCTCAGGGAAGTTTTGTAACAAACACCTTGTAAAATGCAAATATTTGAATAGCAACGTTCACAAGTAGCGTGCCAGGCTGAGGAACAACTGCTCATGTTTTTTGACGGTTGTTGGAAGCTTAAGGATGAACTTCAGGATTTTCCAGAGACAAAAGCACTGTTTACAACCAGTATACTCATCCCTCAGTTAGTGGACAGGTTTATGAGCCATCTGTTTAAAAAAGAAGAGACCCTAGTCAATCAGCAGTCCATTTATTGTTTCTTAATCATTTGACAGCGATTCATAACTGTGTCTTCTATTATGGGCACAACTGCATCGAGTGTGCTTGTACTATCTCTGAAATTAATTTTCACTTTGAAAACTGCTCATATTCTTCCAACTGAAGAATCATATTTAAGTGGAAAATACTTCTTTCAGATGATTGTTTTCAAAAGAACCAGTTTCTTGCCCTGCTTTGGGTTATTAAAGTTTTTTTTTGTTTTATTGCAGGTTTTTTTAACTCAGCCTCCAGATAGTTGTGCAATGGAGCAGGCTGCTGTAGGTGGTGGAAAGCCTTGGGGGTGACACTGGTTTTTGATGTCCTGCGTAACCTTGGTCACGTCACTGAACACCTAACAGTAAGGAAGCTCTTTATGATGATCTTTTGGCAGTTATTAGTTATCTGACAACATGTCTCTGGTCTCTGCCTGTCTGTGGGGTGTGAATAAAGGCCGAAGGAGCTATGTTGCTCCCAGCCCCACCAGTCTGCTCTGCGTTCTGGTGGGCTCCAAGCCTGACCAAAGGGACTGGCTGGTTTCATCTCCATACTGGAGCTCACTGACATCCAGCACAGACCTACTTGGCTCACGCCATGCTTTTCACCAGGAGATCGCAAACCATCAGGGTGCTTGCATCCCTCCACGGGCGCAGAGATCCCTCCTCCAGGCCCTTGGCTGACCTTGGGACTCTGGATTTACAGCTGTGTGAGTGTGAGGAGAATGGGGCTTTGCCTACACCCGCTGCCAAGCAGACAACAGAGAGCCGAGGCAGCGGTGCGGCCAAGGAGCTGTTTATGGGGTGCTCAGTAACACCCCAACAGCTTCTCAGGGGCTCAGCACCAGCTTGAATCAGACCATTAAAGTGACCCCCCAAAGCTTTGCTTTAAGTGTTATCTCTTCTCCCACCAACTGCAATTCAGGAGAATGCTGATAACGATGAGAAAGCTCCTGGTGATGGCTGGGGGAGAAGCAAATTACTTTCCCACTAGGGAAATGCCATCTCTGAAATTTCACGGACAGTCCTCTCATTCGCCAAACACTCCCTTCCCCTGGCTTTTTTTTTTTTTTTAGTTTTATTATTATTATTTTTTTGTGTGTGTAATTGCGTGTCAGACCAAGTGCACTCAGAATGTGAGCAGGGTCTGATACAAGGAGGGTGAAATGAGATAATCCATGTTTTCATCATCCATAGGCCTCTCTTTTCACGGGCCGTGGGCCGTACTTTATTAGGCTGAGCAGCTCTGGGCCTGCAAGAAAGAGGTGCCCTTTCTCATCCCGATGAGAATAGTGCAGTGAATGGATTCCAAGTGTTTACTCAGCATTTGTCTCGTGGTTTATCAAAGGAATGAGGAGGAGGTGCCGACAGACCTTTTGTCCCGCTGATGTGTTATGACAATGTTCCATGAATATGCAGAATGGCAGAAGGGATTAGAGCCAGTACAATTCCCCTCCGGCGCTTTTTTTTTTTTTTTTTTTTTTTTTTTTTGCCTGGGATGTTCAGGGGTTTAAGAGTGACCTGCTCACAGTCAGGGCACTAAACATCAGATTTTCCTGCAGATAGGGGTGTAAAAATCCCACACTTGTCCAAAGCTGTTAGCATCTGACTTGAAGGTTGGGCTGTCTTAGTCACTAGCTGCTCTTTATGAAATTTCGGCTGGCAGGAACTGCCTGGCTGAAACCTTTGTGTTTTGGGAGACATGGAGATATTGGGGCATAATTAAAACTTGAGTCAATCAGTGACACGTGAAGCTCAGGCCACTGGTGATGTGACCACCGCTTTCTGGTCTGCTGCTGTTGCTGTAGGCTAACAGTGGTACCTCACTGTGTTTTTGCTGTTGTTTCTCGAAGTCCTGGTCCAGGAGTTTGGGCGTGATTCGGTAAACTGTGCTGACATCAGGCACGGATGCTCTTCATGCTCCGTGTGCCATTTTGGATGGACAGGTTAATGAGTTAACCCTTGCAACACACCTCTGAGGCAGGTGATGAATGTTATCTCTGTTTTTAATATGGGGAGACTGCTGTAGGATGGTGAGAGCAGGTGCATTCTCCACACTACCAGAGTGCCAGGCGTAAATCCAATCCTTCCTCTTGTGTTTCTGACCCTTTGTCTCCAAGTAACCTTGCTGAGCAATGGTCAGCAGCTATCAACACATTTTCAAGGCTGGTAATACATTTCTTCTATGCATCTGAGCAAAGATGTCTCACCCGAGAAATGACTCTCTTGCTTTCCTACATCCCAAGAATCTTTTCTGTCCTGCTTCCCAGATAGTCTGTGGGGCAGGTCCCCAGATACATTAGGGGAACAATGACTTTGTGTCTTGGTTGGGTCTTACCCTGGCAAGAAGGGTGTTGGACATGTTCAGCACTGGTCTGATTCTGCTCCCATCCAAGGCAACAGATCAAAGCTCTGCTGAGAACTACTAATTTCACCTGAAATCTACTCCACCCCACCCCGAAAGATGAAAATAGCCTGTTCTACCCTTGCCACATACAGGTAAACTGTTTGTCTAGGGTCTTTCCAACATGTCCTGCCTTTCTGTTCAGGATTTTGGTTGTCCTGTGGAAGATCTGGAGAACTTTTGGTCTGGATCAGGTGAGAGGTGGCATATAGTCTGCTCTCATCAAGCTCATGGGAATCACCCTGGCTGTGATGACCACAGCATCTGTTGTGGGGTCAGCCAGTGAAGGCAGCCCCAAGGGAGGGGAAATTGCCATCAGCCCATCAGCTCCTCCCCTCGCAGGGACATTTGTGCAGTGATGCTCTGAAGGTGGCCAAGCATGCCGAGCTGCACGGGGCTGCTCTGCTCCTGCCCCCACAGCATGCGTGGTGTGCAGGGCTCTGGTCTGGATGCTGTGTAGAGCATCCTATGGCAGGCTTAGCCTAGGGCCGCTGTTGGCACTGTTTTTCCCCAGAATTGGGGGTGTTTCTTCACAAGTATCATCCTGAACGAGACCCATGAGCCCCTCTGGGCCATTGAGTCTCTGCAGAACAAGGCACTTGCTGAGCATGGGGTTTCCAGGTTTGTAATTTAAGCGTATGTAGGGGAAATAGTGAAGAAAGAGGCAGAGCCTCCTTACAAGTCCTGGCACTGGCCATGCAGAACTACCTCCTGCTATTGTGGCATACTTATTGTGCTTGCTGAAGGGCCTCTCCACCCACCCGGGAACTCAAGCAATAATTAGGCTAATGAATTTTGATACAGTTATCCCAAGCCCAGCTCTTGGCTGGTGGCCCCATGAGAGAGTTGGCAATGGCTCCTGCTGACAGAGGGTGCGTGCTGTGATTTGCTCCCTGGGGAGGTTCTCAGTTGGTCTTGGCTTTGGTGGAGAAGTGATTTCCTGTCTCTAGAGGCTAAGGAACATTGTCCAGCTAGTGCTGACATCCCCTTTATGGGATCTGCTCAGCACTGGGATGTGTTCCTGGCAGCTGATGATGGGGGGACCCAAAGCACCTTGGGATTGGTGCTAAGGCCAGTCAAATTCTTGAGACTGTGTTAGAAAGAAAAAGAGTATTTTTCCCCATCTGCCTGCTTCCACCAACATCAGCACCACTGGATCTTTCTTTGCCCTCTGGGGGTGTGTCTGAAGGATCACGGTTGCTACATTGTCCTTTGCAATTTGGTCTCATGAGCTGTTGTGTAAGGAAAAAAACAAACAAACAAAAAAACAAACGGGGGGGGGGGGGGGGGGCGGGGGCGGGGCGAGGTAGATAAATCCTTCCCTCTCTGAGAAAACTGTGATGAAAATGCAAAGGTTGGCAGCCCTGGGAAGGAGGCAATTGGTCCCACAGGACACATACAGCACAGACACCTGACTGTTGAAAAGGCCTTCCATCTTCCTTTGCTCATCTTCTGTCCTCTGGGATTTTGTTGACTGCTGAAGGCTGTGTTTGGCCCTCTTTCCTTAGGGGGAGACTAAATAGTGGAAGAACAAGCCCATGGCAGCTTCCAGCCTCTGGATTTTGTGGGTCTACGTGGCAAAGCCATTAGGACCTGTTTGCAACCATCTAATTCTGTGGTGGAAGCTGCTCAACTCTCGGGTGGGTGCTGGTGTGCTGCTGGTTGCTCCCTGGGGCTCCTCTTAACCCCTTCAGCTCTGCGGTTAAGTACATATCTCGAATATCTCAGTGTCAATATGTTGTTCGTCTGGGAATTGAGACAGTTCTTTTGGCTTCCGCTCTGCCTGAACATGTTTGTACCTCTTAGGATTGCTTTTTGCTGTTGATTTTTTTGTTTTCTTTAAAAATTTTATGGCTGGTTGCAAGTGCTTAGTTCTCATTGGTTTGGGTGGGAGCTGGGTTCCTAAATCACTCTTACAAAACTCTCCCAGACTCTCTGTGCTGGAAAAATGATGATCAGATCCTGATTTTTCTATTTTTTGACCGACTTCAAGGCTTGCTCCAGGTTTTCTGTGTGTCTCTCTCTGCCTCAGTTTCCCTCCCTGTGTGGTGGGGAACAAGCTGCCCATATTTGATCTTTTAGGTCTTTGAAGGTATGTCATGCCTACTGAGAGAGACACGAGGCGGGAAAATTTGTGCCAAGTTTGTGCACTCCAGGTTCGATGGAAAGAAAATGAATACTATTCAGTCATCTGAGCACGTTACAAATAAGAGTATGTAGTACGGCAAACTGATTGAGGAATGAAAAGGGAGCAGTTGATCCCCAGTTTCATCTCCTGACTTCTCCTGGGCCTGTAGGAATCTGTATCAGGCCTGCTCCTGTTGCCTCCTTGAAACTTTTAACTGCTGTTTTCTAGCTGATGATTTCATGCCATTTTGAAGAGGTTTTCTTCCCATAGCATGAAGGGATGCCATGTTCCTCCCAGTCTGGATCCCATTGTGAAGCTCTGCTGAAGTATTTAATTCCACATTTCTTCTGCAAGAAAAAAGCATCCTCTTGGTCATCCCTTGGAGAAATCCCTCCCTTCTGCTGGCATCTCAGCACCTTGGGTCTCAGCAGACCTGCCATGCTTCACAGAGAGCCTCCTTGCCACTGATCAGTCTCCTCTCAAGCCCATCAGATGGAGCAGGTGGAGGAAAAGGTGAGACAAATACTGAAGTTCTGGCTGCAGTGGAAAAAGAAGGATCTTGTACGCTTTTACCACAGGTTTTTCATTCAGGAAACTCTACCACAGACTCCATTATTCACCCATTCCTATTAAAAAGCTAAATTATAAAGGTTCAGAGGAAACTTAACCTGTGTATGATTAAGCTATCAGCTTCATCCTACAGAGCATGGTAAAAATGTATTTCGTGCAAACAGTACTAAATGCATGCAATATATGCAGCATAACTCAAACAACACAACGTATGTGGGAAAAGCTTCCAGAGATGCTGATTAAATACTTCTGCAAAGTCAACATGAGTAAGATTCTTGGTTCCATCAGAGAGTATTTAGACTGTGGTCCTGATTATACCACTGGCTTGCTGCTTTACTTCAGATGTGTCAGTCCTTTATGCCCTACTTGCTATCCCCATTTAGAAATGGGCAAAATAATTTCTGACCTTTCCCCAAGGACGTACTATATTGTATATTTTTAAAGAAGAGTGTTTGAGGTTGATGTCATGGTCTCTGATCCATGCTCATGGGCCCTCCTTGAGGCTGAGATGTAGTGCAGGTTGAGCTCCCTTCCATGCTCAGCTGATAAGGGAGATCAATGTCCTGTTTTGCACTTATCCTGTTGGGTAACCAGGTTCCAAGACAGGGTTTAAGTCCAAATCTATCTCCCTCATTGTTTGTACTCAAGATGACACTACTAGATGGAGTTTCCCTTATCACCAATCTTCTAGATAAACCCTGAGATCTCTTCAGCCGGCTACATTATCAAAAGCTGCAGTTCTTCTCAAGCATCGTACTGACCCTTCTGGTCCAAGCTACTATGTGGCTTTGAGCTGCCAACATGAATAGAGAAGAGAGGACTGGGAGTGGGGGTGCTTTGGAGCTCTCTCAGGTTCCCCTCTGTGTGGACCAGTGGGGTTTTCTGCTGGAAGATGAACAAATCAGTGACCTGGGTCATAGTGTCTGGGGTGAGGACTGTGAGCAGGGAAAGTATGTTGCAGGACAGACCCTAGAGATGCAGGCACAAAGACGAAAAGCCAACAGAACAAGATGTGAGAGGGGCTTGGAGCTCCAGCAGAGAGGCCAGAGTCCCCAGAGCTGCTTGGAGGTGCTGGGGAGGTATGAGTGCTGCTTTTGGGGGAACCAGCCTCCCTAGATCATAGAGCTGGCCCAAATATGCTGCTGAGTGGCATCAACTGTTTCTCATCCAAACAGAAGCAATTCACCAAAGCTCACATCTTGACTAGACGGGATGCAGCTGGGGTACCGCTGCAGAAATAGAAGTGATGTGGCATGGTCCTCCAAAACAGCTACTCCAGAGCAAGTGGTGATGGATGAACCACAGACACTCTCCCCAGGCGCTCAGGACTGACAGAAACTGCCCTGGACCCAGATGCTGGTGCTAGCTGCCTACCTGTACCAAAAGCTGCTGTGATATGGATATCTCCATCTCAGCTGGAGGATCCCAGTGTCCACATCACTTCAGAAGTGGCAGATGGAAATTAATTAACTGGATCTCTATGAACCCCCCAAATAAAGAAATGTCTGGGTTGATTCTCCCAGCCCCAAGTAGCACCAGGCAGGCATGGTTTTGGCTAGGAGGAATGTGAGACAAAAATTGTGATTCATACTTGTCCAGTCTGATTTGAGTCTGAATCATCTCTCTCGCCTTCTCATGAGGAAATGATGTGATGAACACTGGCCTGTCATGGCTGGAGACCTTTTTCCTGAACCACGTGCACTTTGAAGTCATTGCATGATGTTTTATTTATTGGTCATTTGTAGAGTGGTCTCAAAGGCAAACAAGGTGCTCACAACCTTAGCTAAGTTGTGTCCCGTCCAGACAGCCAGCTTCTCCACCATCACAGACGTGGTGAGATGTCCTCATTTGGGGCAGAAGGGCTGGGCAGTGGCCAGACCACCCCCTCTATGCCTGGGGTACATGAAGGTGGGTGTCTTCCTCCTGGACCCGCCTCTTCTGTTGCCAGGCTTCAGGATGCTCAGCAGAGGCATTGTGCTTGGCTGCCAGCCCCTGGCTCCCCATCAGTGCCGTGGTCCTTGGAGACCCCTCTCCAGGCTAGTAAGTGTCCATGTGGGCTGGGTGGGAGGATCTCTGCTCTTCTTCCCCTCAGATCACCATCACCATCTCGTGGCTTCACCTCTGTGCCCTGGCTGGGATGCTCTCCCTGTTCCCAGCCCTGCTACATCCTCACTATCTCAGGAGACCCAATGTCCCACCCAGCCTCCATCCACCTGTTCCCACCAGCTCATGGGGTGCCCCATACCTCCTGATGAGGTCTGTGCTCTCCCTGCACTACCAGGAGGGGATCGCCAAAAGTGCCTGGCTAGGCTGAGGGGATTAAAGAGCCTTTGTTTCAGAAGTATTTTAAGCGGTGAAAAAAAAAACAACCTGCCAGCCCAGCTGCAGGCAGATCGGGCTGAAGGTACAAGACGGAGGGAAATTTTCCATGACAGAGGTGTGCTCCTGGCCTAAGGGGAAGGAAAAGGCTATTATGGTTGGGGTGAATGAAATCACTGCTGGCAGGAGCATTAAGCAGAGGAAAAAGAGAGCGGCCAGTGAGCTAGCAAGGTGGGATTTTAACCGTCTGCCTGGGCTTGCAGCTAATTGGTCTGGTAGTTATCAGAGAGTAGCAAATGGACAATGAAAATGGAAAATTTTACAGTGAAGTCCTTGCCTGGGTGCCCCAGTGTGCAGCATCTGGGGTACTTGGTTCCTTGATTTCACTGAAAAATACAGGTTTGGGGGTGGCTAGCTGGAGCTGTGGTGTAGTCGGGATCTGTGCAGCAGAAATGCCTCTCGCGTGGCAGCTAGCAAGCACTGGGGCAGGGGCAGAGCTTCCTGGTGTGGGGAGGGCTCGGGCTACCGTATGGGGTCAGGGAGGGGGAAATAATACGGGAGTGCACAAAACACTTCTGCTGCAGTGCCCGTGTCCAGGCTAAGTTTTCCTGCCTGTTCTTGTCGTGTTCTTGTGATTCTCAGATGGATTTGCAGAGGCTTCTGACAGGTCCAATGGGCCAGGTTCTCCTGTGGATCTGGCTGCCTATTTATATAGTGAAAATATAAGAATTTCTGGGGTGGGGCCATGAACGAGCTTTTAGAACGACCCTGCAGGGCAGTGGGCTTTAACCACCTAACTTGCATCGTCTGAACAAAACCTGGGAAACGCGGTCAGTGTGCATCTGCCTTTTTTTGGGAAAAAGCAATTTTTTTTTAAGGAGAATTGGTGATAGTTGGAAAGTAAGAGACTAAGGTTTCTTGTGAAGACCTGCTCTTGCAGAGGTTGTCCTCAGTAATTTTGTGTGGTAGTTTCTTCCACTGCCTCTGTGTGCTGCATAACTCGAATCCTTTCAGGATAGCAAGGTGGTCAGAGGACAGTCAGGGCTGTTGGAGAACAGGCAAGGTTGTGCCCTGCTTGGACCAGCTTGTTGGTAGGGTAGGTTGTCCAAGAGGGATTTTTTGGACCTGTGCTGTGATTGGATTACAATGATCTTAACAGCCCCTTTGGGTTTTTAGGGTATTTAATATTGCTTTATAAAAACAAACATTTAAATGTTCCTTACTAACCTCATGCATGACCCATACTTTGCTCTTCTCAGTGTGTTGAAGCCACCAGGCAGGACAGCTGATCTGCCAGGGAGAGGGACCAACTCAGCCTGACCCTTGTGCTTGGCCTTTTCTTAGGCTTGGGTTTTGGCCATGAGTTACAGACCTGGGGCAAAAATTTTGGTGTTTTTTTGTTTTGTTTTGTTTTCAGGAGTATTCCCCAAATATTGAGGTTTGTCTTGAACAAAAAAAGCACCCAATTTTATAGAAGCCAAATCTCTAAAACTCCAAACCAAATTTTGCCCCTGAATCATAGCTTTCAATATCTCCATTCCCTTAGAATCTTTCTTGGTTTATTTCAAGATTAAACAAATAGATGCTTCTGTTAAGGATATTATTTTTGGTAAACAGACAATAAAAAATAGTGTGTTTTTTTTTCTCCCATCCCCTTTATTTACATAGGAATTTTTATATCAAGATTAATTTGGGGGAGAAAATTGGGGCTGGTTGTAGTGGAAAAAAAAAATACAACTTTTCCCACAAAGAATAGTTACCAGGTTTCTTTCTTTAGAAATTTTTCCCTGATGTTCCCCAGTTTGGTAAATGCTTTACCTATACTTTTTGTGAATAAATGATTTTTGCCTGGACCTTGCTGCACAATTACCTACAAATACATTAATGACTCAAAGAGTTAGTTCTCAGGAAGAATTTATTTGCTTTGGTTATCCACTTCCTGCATCTTGAAGAAATGGAATAGCTCAGGAAGGGTGTTTAATCATGGCTCCTTTGACCCCAGATTGTCACTGCCTGGTGTCCTGGGCTGGTTTTGGCACAGCTGCTGATCCTGCAGCCGAGCAGTGTGGTGCCCCAACTCCTGTACACGTGCTAGTTGTGGTTATAAGCCACAGGGTCGACCCTCCAGGTCTTCTGTTTTGCTCTCATTGCCGTTCTCTATCACATGTTTCTCCTGGTGGCATTACGCGAGGGGAAATCTCCCAGTGGGAAAGGATTTCTCCCCACCGCCCCAGCTGTACTTGCCTCATCCTAATGTACCAAGCTCTTGTGTGAGCGACATGATTCACCTTCTGGTGGTGAAGCCTTCCCATCACACAGAGTAGCTGTGTCTCCCAGCATGGCCACATTAAAGAATGCGAACATCCCACCCAGTTACCACCATGCTGCATGTAGTTTAGCAGAAGATTGCTTTGTTTGGGGGCAAGCAAATGTATGTTTTTCTAACCCATGTGGCTGCAAAGAGCAGATTGGAAATGTGGCCTGGGTACCACCGATGCAATACCTGCCTGGGCACACGGGGTGCTTGAAACAGCAGCTCCCTGAGGGTGCACAGCCCTGTTCCTCAGCCGTGAAGCAAGTTTACCCATGCTGTAAAACAATTTGTGTGTGCGATACTTCTAAAGGTGGCTGCAGCTCTAGTGCAAAACGATTTGGGAGCTGGAGGTAAAAAAGCAGTTGAAATCACTCTGTGTACTCAGTTAGGATGAACTGATGCAGAAGGCGGCAGATGCTGGCACAACTTACACATACTTAGTAAATGTGATTTATCCCCTCCTTGTCACCTCATTTTAAAGAGAGATCCAGATTGCATTTGTTTGGTGTAGCCATCTTTATTATCGTCTTCCACCTTTTTATAAAAGATCAGGGCCAGGAAGAACACACTGAGTGATAAAGCATATGTGGGAATTGGGGTCTGTCTGTTTTCATTTTCCTTATTCGATGGTAAAACATGCTTTGTTTCCTGCCTGTGTGATCCTGCCCACCTCTGTCCTGCTGTTTTATCCGTCTGTCAAAACTAGTTTGACATCTGGGTCCTAACCCAGTGAAGTTGAGAGCAATTTGAATAGTCTCATCAGCTTTAAAGTAACTACTCACCAGCTGGAGTCTCAGCCAGCCCAAGACCGGGCCAGGGCTTCTCCCACCGTGTGTAAAATGACATGAGAACAAGGACTTGGACTATAAACACTTCCCTCAGTTGGGTCTTCATACCCTGTTGTCCAGATGAGAGATTTCTTCCTTTGCTAGTTGTGATCTCAGGTGCAGGGAGCTCCAGACACAGCCATGCTGTTGGGTTTTCATTTTGAACTCCTTTTCTGATGTTTAGGCGAATAAAAAAAGGAGAAAGTGAGTGATAAGCAAGGGCTGTTTGATATGATTGGATGAGAAAAGCCATTCTTCCTTCGCATCTGATAACCCTTTTCCCTCCCAAACCCACTCTCGCTAGATCAGAATACATTAAAGTCCTTGCCTCGACATGAAAACCTCACCAGCTAATGTTTACAGAGCTGAAGGTTTCCACCTCCCCCAGGGGCTAATTTTCTTCGTGCACCCTGGAGTGATCTTTAGTGACTCTGGTCTGTCCTGTTGCCCTCTCCAGTGACTGGAAAAGTCAAGATCCTCTGACTGAAATTAACTGGCCACATTCAGATATTTGCGTGATTTAGATTCACGCTCCAGGAGAAATATGAATCTTCCATCCTTCTTCTCTCAGCTCTCCTAAGGTGAATGAATAGCCCCTGCCTTGCCCTTGAGTTATTTTCCTCCCTAAAGATCTGTGCCTTCTGTGGAGAAAGGCACCTTTCTCTAAGGCTGCATTTCACCCTTTCTCACCTGCTCTCTGTCCTCCAGCCAGCACCTACACTCCTCTTGTTATCCTCATTTGGCAGAAGGGAAACTGAGGCAGTTTACTCCAACAGCAGCTGGTCTGTGGCAGACCAGGACCGGACCCAACATGGCTCTCTTAGACCCACGATTCCCTGTCTGAGCCCTGGGGAGTGAAAGAAGAGCCACAGGTATCTGTCGGAAAAATAAAGCAAGAACAAAAACCACATGCAGACACAAACAGTGGAATGAGTGATGGTGGGAAATAACCTGGTCAGTGAGTTTAGAACCACTAGGAAATGCTTAAAGGAAAGGGCTGAAGAATCTTTTCCAAAAGGCTGGGTGGCTTTTTAATTTAAAAAGGAAGGGAGGAGGATGATACAACCTGATAGAGATCAATCACCTACTTGCCTCTGTGGAAAAAGGTTTTCATCCTGCTCTGTTATCAGAAATATTTTCAACGAAGTTACAAAGTTAAAGGCTGCGATTTTTACTCCACACGGGACATACAGAGGGATCTGCCACTGCATTAATGGCATAGACATTTCCACCTGTCTTCTCAGGACACAGACATGTAGCTACATATAAAGCTGTGATCTGGCTATAAAATTCCCCCCAGCTTGTCCAGCCCACCCTTATACAGTGGCTCCCTTACCTGCTCCGGGCTGGGCTCTCCATGGGCGGGCATCTGACTTAGAGATGATGCCCAGCAGCGATGGATGAGGATGTTGTGAAAGCCCACGGGTTTTTTGATGCTGATCAAGCAGCCAGCAGCCCCCCAGCTCTGATGTTGGCATATGCCATGGGCTGGGGGGCCGCAGTTCCACCCAGCCGGTTCTGGAGTGCAGGATGAGATCCGAAGAAGTTTTCCCCGAAACCCAGCAGGGCTTTCTGAGTCCGGTGTCTTCCTTCAGGTTCAGCCGTGGGCTCAGCCCCTCTGCAGTTAGAGACCCCCGCTTCCCCTGTCTGCTCCCGAAATATCATCCCTGTCCAGCACCCCTAGCCCACCCGGCAGGAGGTACCTGCGAACAGCTCTGTGGACAGTTTTTCTTTCCCACAGGGGAAAAGGAAACTTTTCCAGGGATTTCCTTACCCTACAGGTCTCACTAGGCTGCGGAGTAACTAAACCGAGGGGCTTGATTTCGGGGAGAAACCCCCGGCAGTTGCCGCTGCGGCTGGGGCCGCCCCTGAACGCTTTTCCAAGGGAAAAAAAAAAAAAAAAAAAAGACAACGAAATCCAAGCGCGGCGGGGGTCCCGGCGGGAGGTTACCTGCTCCGCTGCTGGGACCTGTCTGCGGCACCAAACTCGCCCTGGTTTGGACGTCGAGATTCGTTTTATTTAATTTTTCTCCTGGGAGGAAACGTCGGTTTCAAAGAAAGTAAAGCGCCACGGAGAAGGGCCCGGGAGCGGAGCCGTCGCCCGCGCTGGCACCGGGACCCCCGGGGGAGGGACCGCTCGGGGGCACCGCTGCGAAAGAAAGCCCTGGGGAGAGGCAGCGGGATTTAGCCGGGGGAGTCAGGACCCCTCCCCGGGGGCCTCCTCCTCCTCCCGCCGGGGGAAAGGGACTGGGGCGGGTCGGGCACCGCACGCCCCTCCGGGGAGGGTGGGGGGGCGGCCGCCCTATATATTGCAAAGCTGCTCGGGACCGACCTCCCCATCGCCGGGAGCTGCCGCGGTGCCTGCCCCCCCACTTTCCCCTCCCTCTCCCCCTTCCCCTCCCCTTAGGGGGACTCTTTCTCCCCGGCGCCCCCCCCCCCCCCCCCCTTCCATCCTCCTCCTCGGAGGAAGGTGAGGGCCGTATATGAACGCGGCCGGCTTCCCCTGCCTGCGAGGCATGTGCACGCTGCCGGCGCCCAGCCCCGCTGCCGCGGCCAGCCCCGGCTCCCCCGGGCCGCCCCGGGGGTCCCCGCCCGCCGGCCAGGCGCCGCCGGTGAAGCCGGAGCCGCGGGGCGGTGGGGGCAGCCCCCCCCCCCCCCCCACCGCTGCTGCCCCCCGAGGAACCGCCGCCCCCCGCCGGGGGCCGCCGGAGGAAGCGGCCGGTGCAGCGGGGCAAACCTCCCTACTCCTACATCGCCCTCATCGCCATGGCCATCGCCAACGCCGCCGAGAGGAAGCTCACCTTGGGGGGCATCTACAAGTTCATCACCGAGCGCTTCCCCTTCTACCGGGAGAACCCCAAGAAGTGGCAGAACAGCATCCGCCACAACCTCACCCTCAACGACTGCTTCGTCAAGATCCCCCGGGAGCCCGGCCACCCCGGCAAGGGCAACTACTGGACCCTGGACCCGGCTGCAGAGGACATGTTTGACAACGGGAGCTTCCTGCGCCGGAGGAAGCGCTTCAAGCGCACCGACATCACCACCTACCCCGGCTACATGCAAAACTCGAGCGCCTTCACGCCCCCGCCCGCCGGCCGCCCCACGGCACCAACAGCACCCTACCCCAACGCCCTCTGCTCGCCCAGCTACAGCCCCCAACTCTCCAGCACCGTCTTCCACCCCTATGCAGCCGGGGCAGCACCAGCGGTGCAACATCCCAGGATGTTCAGCATCGACAGCCTCATCAGCGGGCAGCAGGCCCTGCAGCCCTCGCCACCTGCCGAGCTGGGCCACCCATCGCTGGGCTTGCCCGGGTCTGAGCTGGCTCCCTCCTGCTCCACCGGCAGCTCCGAGCCTCCCTGCTTCCAAGCACAGCCTGTCAGTCCCGGCTTGTTGGGCCGGGCTGGCCCTAACACCCTGGCTTACCCCTACGCCGCCTCGCCACCCCACTTGCCCGTGGCGCAGGGCAGCTACTCGCCCGGCAGCCCACAGCTCTACGGGGCTCCCAACAGACTGGCCCTGCCGGCCATGAGGCCCCCGGCCTGCGCCGAGCACAGCGAGCAGCTCCTGGGGCTCTCCGCCTCACCCCTGGGCCAGTTCGGCTCCAGCAACACCTACATGAGGCAGCCCAATTTCCCCACCGGCCTGGAGCGGTACATGTGATGGGGTCGGGGGGAGGCTTGGCTGGATATCCCCAGGCTCCCATGAGCATCTCTGGACACGTGGACTTCTCCCCACTCTGGGGGTTGGCTGGGGTGGGGTGGGGGGTCCCTAGCCTCTGGCTGCGTGTGGACACACACCTGCGGGGGAACCTAACTCCTCTCTTTCTCAGCTTATTTTCAACCAGAGGCAAGGTGATCTATTTTTCTGCCCCATCCCCTCCTGGAAAAGGTGCTCTCTGGCTGCATCTGCCAGGCAGGGTTCCCCACACTCGAGGGGGGTGTCCCTTCCTCACAGCCCGGCCCCGGGGATGCTGTCTGCAGGGCACCCCTGGGGCGAGGAGGAGCTCACCCAGGTGGTGGGTGCATGGTGCAACGTGCAGGAACTCTTACAAATAGGCTTTCTCCTCTCTTCCCTCAGTGCCTCCTGTGTAACTGGAATGAAAGTTATAAAAACAAACACCACTAAACCAATTCACTGGATTTTAAATATTTAAGATGTTTATCGTTTCCTTCCCCTGTAGGAAAAAAAACCCACCCTGACTACTTCTTTTTACTATTTTTAAAAATAACCTTTATTGTTAGAAAGGACTTTTTTAAAATAAAGCTTTTCCTTCCAATATGTCCAGTGCTGCTGTTCCTCTGGCTCCGGCCGGACCTTGGCGAGAGGAGATTATCAGTCTTATAACCAGTGGGAGACAAACTCATCCTGTTGTTGTGACACTGCCATGTCTTACATTTTTAGTGATGCTTTCTAAAGCTGTCTATTTTATTATGATTTTTTTTAAATGCTAATGGTAACTAACCACTGCCAAACCATGCGAAGGCTGCAATAAGCTCTCCATCACCTGCAAGGTTTGACCAGACAGTCCTTACTGGACTCAATGGTTTCCATTTGTGTAGCAGGGAACACGTCTTCCCTCCAAGGAATCACAGGTTAAATTCTGATTTAGCACATCAAATTAGGAGATCAAAGCTTTCCTTCCTAATAACAAAATCAGTTAAAATTCCAAACCGTTCACTGGCCGGGCTGCTGCTCTTTATTTACAGGACTGTCAGCCAGACTGTCTCATCAGGTTTGAAAGAAATTCCCATCCCCAGATTTTGCTTTTTTTAAGTTATACATCCTCAGAGTAAAAGTGACAAGCTAGGATTTCTCTCCTGTTTTTCAAGGGTGTTCTCTGAAGCAGAGCGGTTTCTCATAGTCTGTACTGCACCTTCCTCCTGCTTAAGGAGGAGATGGATGTCTGTTGAGCTTTGGTGCAAAACTGAGCATCTCATTCTCCAGCTGTGGGTCATGACTGAAAGTTGGGTGTACAGGCGGGCACCCAAGGAGTCAGCTTTTGCCCACAGCTTGGGAACTTGCAGTTTCTCATTCTCTTATGCTGTATGTTCCGTAAAAACCAAGAATAGGGTTAGTATAAGAGGGGAGGGGAAAAAATGCTTTTTTCCTCTCGGCCTCCTTAAAATTGGAGCTTCATCTGTCTCTGAAAACTGGCCTAGCTCTGGTCTGCTGCCTTCAGCTGAGCTGCTGTGCTCTGGGTCTCCTCTCTGGTCCCTCCAGCTTCACCTTTTCAGCTTTCACACTGGTCTTTTCCCTTAGTGATAGCCCTGCTCAGAAAGGGCACTGTGAAAAAACTTATGCCTTAAAACACTTTGGCTCTCTACAGAAGACATCTATAGGCAGAGATCTTCTATCTAATGAAAATTTGCAAAGTGCCATTCCTGTCCGTAACATACTGTCTGTATAGATGGACTGGGGGGGATGCTGAAATATTTCCTTGCAAGGACAGTCAGTAGAAAGGACACTTGTCATAGCTCAGATGCATTCCCAGGGTCTGATCCTGCAATGTTTTGCAAACAGAAACACTTTTGAAGTCTTGCCTACATATCCAGGGGGTCAGAGCCAGACACGTGCCCGAAGCGCTGGGACTGCTGGCTTCCCTCTGGCATCGCCGGGCACTGGGTGGGGGCTCTGCTGGGTTTGCACCATGAGCAGGAGGTTTTGCTGAGGTAGGGAAGAACCAAGTACCGACATGAAAGGAAAACAGTGTTGGGTGGAGGGAGTGGGCAGGAGATGCTGTGGTTCTGCCTGGGTGGGATGCACTGGGAAGAGGTGGCCAAGCTGGGACGTCTCAGACTGGGCTGAGCCTGATCCTCCTCAGACACCCTGGAGCCCTGCAGGAGCTGGGAGCTGGTGTTGGAAAGGGCTTTCCAAGTTCCTGGCATCTCTGGATGTTAATTCAAGTGCTGGTGGAGCCAGGGGGGCTCAGTGTGCCTGAAGGACTGGGCTGTGGATTTTGTCCCTCAGCTGCCTGCGCCTTCCTATCATGGGGATCTTTGGAGAGCAGCACCCAGCTCTAGATCTGGGGCGGGTCTGCAGGAGACCCATCCCACCCCTGTGCCTGTGAAAGAGGGGTCTCTTCAACTGAGGGGGCTCTGGCGTGAAGCAAGAGCCACTGCAGTGGACTGGATCCCCAAAAACTGGCTCAGAGAGAGCAAACACCCTATCCCGGTGTGTCGGGACAAGCCCTGGTGTGCAGCGTTGGTTTGCACATCTTCCCAGGGCCCTGTATCTCCCTGTCTGTCAGACAACCCTAGCCCAGTGCCCCCTGCAAACGGCAATAAACCACCCTCACCATGGGCCTTACACTGCCAAACAAGCTGGAAAGCATGGGGAACAGACCCCTTTTCTTCTTTTTCCTGTAGATATTAATGGTAACACGCACAAACCTCTGGCAACTTGTATGTGATTGTCATTAAACTAATGCCCTAAGACTGTCTTCTTGGTTAACTTAATGTATCCCAACCAGGCTTTTAAGCTTCCATTTCAAAACTTTGTTTACAGTTAGGGTGAATCTAGCAAATGAGTAGGATTAAAGTGTCATGTAAAGCATGTGCCTTGCTGGGACAGAGTAGTTTTAAGCTTTGTAAAGTTTATAACTGAGTCCTTCAACTGTTTTAGTGTCTTTTCAATGCCCCTGTTTAGTGAATAAGAGGGATTTGAATGAAACAGGGGTAATTATCACCCAGATTTCAGTTGTGAAACCAAGTGTCCTTTGAAATCCTCCCCTCTTTATTCAGGGAGTTTAGGGAATATTAAGTAATGACAGTCATAACTATCTTGATCTTGCTCACACAAAAGCCAAAGGCAAAACTTTATTTGCTTTCTGAGATTGTGGAATGAACATCATCCTTCAGGTTGATGGCAAGAGGTCCTCTGGACATCACACGATGGGGAGAGCCCCGTCTCCAGCCCATGAGATGCAGGGCGGTGGGTTGGAGTTGATCCCAAGCACCAAGGAGATTTGGGTGGCGATCTGGGCTAATGCCAAGACAGTCCGACCTCTCAGGGAACGGCCCTTTACAAGTCAGGCCGAATTCAGATCTCTCAGGCTGCACATTCTGAAACAAATAACCAAAATGAACTGCCATTTTAAAAAAGATGCTTGTTTTCCTCCGGGAAATACTGGCTGCCTGGGGAGGACCGACCGAGCTGCCACATCTGTCTGCATACAACAGTGTTCTACGTGTTTCATGCTTGTACCATCTTCCCCACAGGTTAAAACAAGCAGTAAGAAATGATCTTTACCACTGATTTTCCCAAGCTATAAATAGTGTTTTCCATCTGGTTGCAAACAAACACAGCATTAGCTGGAATTTTAGTTGAAGCACGTTTCCTGAAGATCTTGTTGCTCCCTCTGGTAGTGTTAGATTTAGTCTGGATGCTGCCAGCTGTCCACTGGCAGTCCCAGTGTTGGAAATTTTATACTGTAACTAGCTTTTATTCTATGCGGTAGTTTGCCCTTTGCAAATGCAAGGCTCGAAGATAGTCAGTGGTGTCTCTGAGGTAGAGATTGAGTCGGTAAAATCAGCTGTTGACGGGGACATGGGCAGTGACTGGGACCAGCTGAGATCGGCTTTGCCAGCTGATAATGAGTTTTTAACAAATTAGTGTCTGGGAGTCAGCACTGCCCAAGACCTGAGCGACATCTTAGGGTGCTGGGGGGGGTCTGTCACTGCCTCTGCTATGTTATATTTGGGTCCTTTATATATGGGTCCTTATTCGGGCAGGAGTGGGTGATGCAGCCGGCGTGTTTGAACCGGGCCAGAGCAACACTACCCTCCCCGCTTTACCCCACGGGTGTACAGCCCGGGCGTGGGTGGGGGTGGCCGGGGGGAGGGGGCCCGTGGGTGCCAGCCGCCGTGCTCAGGCCAACACTGACCTCCAGTGGAAAGCCCTGGGAAGCCGCTCCCGGCCCCCTCCATGGGCCCACGGACCCAGGGGGGGCTCAGCATGTACCGGCATCATCCCAGCCTTTGGGGTCCGTCCTGTTCACAGCTGCGTGGGGAAGCGTAGGACATCATGAAGGTTTGGGGTACAGTCAGGGTGAGAACAGGGGGAGGCTTATTCAGGGAAGGTCGTTATTAAGCACGGTGGGCTGGATGCAACCTCCAGGCTGAGAAATCCCTAAAACACCAATTACTGACTCTGGGAAGATTTCAGAGAGGAAGGATCGCTCTGACTACACCTTCTTTTACCCTTTTCCAAAGCACTCACTGGAGGCTGTTGCTGGGGACAGGGTACAGGGCTGGATGGTGCTGGCTTCCCCCCTGCAGCTCTTTTTCCTCAAGTGAAAATAGGGAAACAAGTGGAAGCACAGCAAGAATCTGGGTTCTTGATGAAAGGTGAGGGGGCAATGATGGAGGAGCACTTGCCTGCAGCAGCCAACCTCGTCAGCAGCCTGACTTTGTGTTTGAAACGTGCTACATGGTGTAGGAGAATGACAGAGCTGGGGGCTGGCCTGACGCTTACAGCCCCTGAGAAGCAAGGCTGCAGTTGGGCAGCAAAGCGGCAGAGCCTGAACATTGGCAGCGTAACACCTACAAGCTCTTGGGAGGGCATCCAAAGTCCTTTAATTTCATGGTCTTCGTACTGGGACTGCTGAAGTGGTTACACTGCAACAGGTGGTTTTACACATGTATTGAATTGACTGCTCCATCCCAGTGCCAACAATCAGCCCTGGCTCATGGCACCTCAGGGTGCTGCATGGAGGAAGGATGCACCTGAGCCGGTTACGTACATGCCTGGGAAAAGTTCATTTTTCATTTGTATTGGCTCTGCTGAGTCAAAGAAAACAGTGTACAAAGTCTGCAGAGAATGGGCCCAACTGCCTCAGACATTTTGTGTGCTTTCCATCTGCACCACAGGCATCTCTACTTGGTTTTAAAACTCCTTCTGTGAAGCAGGTGTTGGAAACCAAAACCAGCCTGTAGATCCATTTTCAGGAAGTTTCAAGCGGCCCAATCTGGCTGGAGAAAATGGATTTCAAGAAGCACAAAATTGTCCAAGCGCACTGCCACTGGCCACCCCGGATTTTTGCTCAGAGCAGGCATAGGTTTCAGCAGAGGAATTAATTCATCTGGGTCAAGCCAACCCAGGTCTTGGTTATACCCTTTTCAGATGTTCCCTGCTTGAAAGACAAGAGACTGGGTAATGCTGAGGGGAATCTGCTGCACCACATTATTTTCAGTCTCAGAAAGATTCTTTGCATGAAGCTACAACTCCTCTGAGTATCCCATCCAGCACTTATCCACGGCAGAGGTGTGTTTGCTGGTGGGAAAACAGGAGGCTGCTGAACCGATCTCATCATTTGCAGCCTTTGCCCTCAAGAAATGACAGGTTTTGCCATCCCAAAGAAACGATTAGGGAACATTTTCCTGCCAGATCCCAAACTCATCCCAGCACAGCGACGTGTTCCCTACATTGTATGGAGATGGCAAAATCAGACACTTGGCCACTGTGCTCCCTTCAAGTCACCGTGGAAGTCGTGGAAGTGGAGCATGGTTTTGCCTCCTGCACCATAGCCAGCACCCACAAGGTGGCAGCCAGGTGACACACTGGCCAAGACCCTGCAGCCCACCCTCAGCTCTCCTGCCCAGACTCCACCAGCCGCAGACCCTCTCCAAGCAACATTTACTCCTTGCTGGCTACTTGTTGTTAGGTTTTCCACAGTTTAAGCATGTATCCATCTTCCCCAGGCTCGAAGCCCTTTCTTTCCAGGCTGTCTGCTGCTTGGATTCTCCCCAAGCTGATGCTCACCCTCTAAGTATAATTGCAATACAAAGTAGTTTCAGAATAGCGTGCAATAGTGGCTAATTATTTGGAACAATTATACATAACAAAGACAGAGCCAAGCAGCAAGAGGGCTTAATTGTCTGGCCAAGCATGAAATAGCACAGGATTATCGCTAACAGGGGGAGGGGAGGCAACGGAGGAGAATTGCCCCATAGAATAGGCAAGAATCCAGGCTGCTCGGGAAGGCAAAGTTTATTGAAGAACTTGAAAATTCCCCTTTGAAGCATCTTCTGAGATGCCAGAGAAGACATGAAAAGGATAATGACCCAGAATATGGGCTTAAGGCACAAATCCCCACACTGACAGACTCCAGGCCTACAGACGCTTAAGCACATGCTTAAATTTTAAGCACATGAATAGTCCCTTTTGATGGCTCACGTGCTTAGAGTTAAGCTCAGGCATAAGTGTTTGTAGGATCGGAGCCCAGATTTTTATTACAACTAGGCTCTTCTCGGTAATGACAGGAAATAAGAGACCTATAAAGCGCACAAACTCCTCGGGTGATGGCATGAAGCCCTTCGCTCCACGTGAGTGGCGAGTGCCTGCGATGGACCGTGGGGACATCCATGCCTTCTCTCCCTGCCATGGAGCGGGGGAACAATGACTGTGGGTGGTGAGAGCAGCATCTCCTAACATGGGTTAGGAGTCAGCTGTGAGAGCCCACAGGTGTGAGGGAGAAGGTGAGGAGGGTGCAAAAGGGAAACAGGATTGCTGGTAAAATCAAAAAAGTGCCGTGGATGTTGCTGGGGTTCAGGCTTGCTTGGAAGCACCTGAGAGCAGCGTCTTGGGGAGCTTCTGAGGTGGTGAGAAAAGCGGGAATAATCTTTAAAAAAAAAAAAAGTGAAAAAAATATTTAAAAAATCCTGCAGAATATGAGAAAATCAATGTAATAGCAGCTCCACTCCAAATATTCTTCACTTAAGCATGCACCTGCTTTTTCTGCAAAATAAGGTTTCTGTCATGTGAGATCCTCCCTATTCTTTCTCTGTCTCCAAAGTTTTTTTTTTCAAGGCTTCCCATTTTTACAAGACAGCTACCTGCTGGGCAGTAGCACTTGTCCATCTGCTTGGACCTAGATCACTGTTTTTCAATTATCTTTAGGGCTAGAAGGATTTGTTTCTATTAGTGGGACAACAGCCTTGTGCTGGTGACTGCAGATGTACAATTCACTAGCAGTGGTGGTGGTAGAAAAAGTGGAAGGTGTGGGATACAGATGCCATGGGCTTTGGTGGGCTGACTCTGATGACAGGAGAATCCAAAACCTATGGTACCTGCTGTCCCACGTGCTCCCACATCGCATGTCCCAGACCTGCAACTATGCCTGGAGGTTTGGATGAGGGTGCCTGTGACAGCAGCAGTGTATGAGAGCAGTCCAGCCTGGGAAGTTAGCCATGAAGGAGATTTTCCTTAGGAAAAAGGAGTGAATATGTGGATCTGCCCCATGGGAGGCCAGAGTCCCGTCCCCATGGCTGGGCTGTGCCCCACTCACCTGCATAAGCCCCCCCCGGGGCTCTGCAGGGCTGTGTCTCCGCAAAGTGGGAGCTGCTGGTGGAGGAGGTGACCCTGCCACTGCCTCCACTGGTGCACCTGGGCCTCACCTGTAGCTCAGGCATTAGTACCCATAGGTCCAGGACTGCTGCTAGCAGCCACTGGAGGGCATTATATGATACATACGGCCTTCTTATCTTGAGGTATGTGCAGCCTCCTTACCTTTCTCAGAAGCAGACATGGTAGAGATCATATGCTATGGAAACACCCATGTTGCCTTCTCCTCCTTAACTCCCAAATGCCCATAGCAGGGGGGTTGGGCAGCTGACATCACCTACGGGGAAGGGACAGGCCAGCATGTGTCAGCGTGGGCTGGGATGGTCCTCAAGTGCTCAGGACCTTCCTGAGCTGCCCCGATGCCTCGGCGCATTGCCAGCCAGCCATGGTATGCCTGTGCAGCAGCTCGGAGCAGCAGGGCATGGATGGAGGATTTTCTCTGAAGCCAGAGGTTAATTATGCTTTATTGGATAATTTTCAGCTGCCAGTCCTGGCAATAAAGGGGATTTCCTCTAGATGGCACGCTTATCTCTGCACTGGGAGGGAAGCCCCACCAGCCTGCTTCCCTCGCCAGACCCCAGCGATGTATTTTCAGAGAGTAGATAACTTATCCCAATGCCTCACACCCTCTTGTAACACAGTGTTAATGCTCAACATCTAGACTATATAAAAGCCTAGAAAACGGTAATAAGAACAAGGCATTTCATAATGAGCATTGGTGGGATCTGGTTAACTGGGCGATGCTGAGCATCCATCCTGCAGAAATCAGGTCTTTCCAAGAAATGCAAAGGCAGGTGTGAAACATCAGCCTTTCCTTCAACAGCCCTCAGTGTAATTTCTTCCATGCAAGTGATGCAGCTTCCTCTTCCCAGCAAGAATAATCAGAGGGTCACCTGCTGGAAGTGGAAGAAGGGGGGATGTGTGTGTACTTGAAGCTTCAACACCCCAAAACTGGCTGGATTAATTTTAATCTGTGTGTTGACAGGCTTTCCCTCTCTTACCTCTGTGTAGCTCAGGGCAGCAATTTCTTCTGGTGGTTTGAAGAAAGGGGCAGGAGAAGTTCACAGCAGTCTGGAGATGCTGGGGATGGGTTTCTTGTGTGTCTCTTTTACTTGCTGTGCACTGCAGAGCAGCTGCTTTATAGAGACGGAGAATTTCCAGCCACACTGACACAAAGTCAGCTTGGGATGTGCCAGGGCTGTATCCCAGTACACAAAGCAGGGACTAGCTTTGGGTCCTGGACCTGACGGAGTTGCTGGGGTGTGGAAGTGCTGGAGCCTGGCTGTGGGGTGAAGCTGTGACCTGGTGGAGATGCAGTGTAAGAATTGGCATCCACAGCTGTACGCTGGGGGGGCAGTGGAGCCGAGTTTCACCCTTCTGTGCAGAGTCAGCCCCAGACTATTACAGACATGCCTCATTTGATATTTTTTCTACCTGCTTGTCTTTCACTAGATAAGGAGACAGGGTTAAGGGGTTTGGCTCTGCCCCTGCTTCTCTGCATGAGTGAGATACTTCACCTCCCTCTCCACACTTTGGGTTACAAACTTTTTCCCTCTGTTCATTCAACCCCTTCCCAAGATGGGACCAGAGAAAAGGAGCCCTGTGTGGTATTCCTGTGCAGTAGCAACATCACAGTCTCCAGCTGACTGAAGCATAGTCTTATTTGATGTCAAGAGGCAAAATATATCTACAAACCTGTTTGCAAGGCAGATCTGTAGATATCAGCATGTGTATGCAGGGCTGATTTTTTACAAGGATACAGCAGATCCACCCCAAACTGATCCCCAGCTGGAGATTGCTGGATATGTCCAGATGCAAAGATTCCTATTCCCAGCCATTTACTACATACAGGAAAAAAAAAAAAAAAAAAAAAAAAAAAAGGTCAAACACTTTTTGTCCCAATCAAGCTGTATTCCAGTAATTTTCCACTTTGTCTGAAAATTTCCCCTTTGAAGGCCCTCTCTCTGTATTGCTCCTGGCCCCCAAGCTGAAGGTTCTCAGCTGGAATTTCTGGCAGAAGTGGGCTTTTATAGACTCAGTGGGTGAGGTGGGCATTTGGGCTGCTGAACCGCAGAATGCAGAAAATTCAGCAGCAGGGATTTCCTGGGCACATTTGGCATGATCAGATGCTAACATGGAAAATCTGGGCTCGGAAACCTCATCATGAGTTTCTACACCCTTGTGAATCTGGCCATTTATTTAGGTTCTTGTAGCGGTGCACCCACTTTTGGAAAATCTGATTCCTGCCCACATACATGCCCCTCCTCCCAAACAAAAAAGAATCCTCATTCTTATTTTCAAGGGATTCAGGGAAGAATGAAGTGATTTAGCAGGCTTGTTTTCCCAGGGATATTTTTCCTTGTGTGGTAGGCACAGTTACCAGCCTGTTCTATACACGTTGCCATGTGCCAAAGCATAATTGCCTTCCACATGCGTCGGCCTTTGGCTAATGTGTTTTTTATGGCAACCAGGAGAGCTGGCTTTGGTGAGTCTCAAAAGTGCACCTGGTGGTTTATGGCTTGAAATCACTGTGTTCCTCTGAGTCATGTGTGTGTCTTTTCATGTCAGATTGCTGAAGAACAGTACCAAAAAAAAAGCTTATACCAAGCCAGAGTTAATCAGTTAAGTGTTAAGCCGTGTAGGAGCTTGCCTGGTGTGCTTCAAATTCATGTGGGATGGGATCAGCTATGAATAGAGAGCAGCAGACAAAGTTTTTGAACTGCAGGTCCAAAACCAACGTCCTACAGCCAGATCACAGCACCTAAATAAGTGTGTGTATGTGGGGGGAGTTTCTCACTCCTCTGAAGACAGGGACACTTGTTCTCCAGAGGTTCACAGGGGTTCAACCCTGCACACGGAGTGCCTGGGAAAATCCTCCTTTGAAATCCAGGCCTTCTTTGGGGTGGATTTTGGCACACCTGCATTTGAAAATGCAAGTCAACCAAACCGAGCTGTCCAACATCTGAGCGCTGCAGGGATGGATATAGGCACTTGACTCCAGTGGTTTCCAAACCGGGAATTTCATGCATCTCGCACTATCTGGCACCACCATTCCCACTTACCTCCCTGCGCTGGGAACTCATGGTGTGCAGGCTGCAAACTGATCTTTGCAAGCTGTCAGTATGGGGCTGGAAAAAAGGTTGAACTGCAGGGAGCACTGAAGGTCTGAGCCTTGGATATGGAAAGAAGAGAAATAATATCAAAGGAAATCACATAAGTGGAAAAAGAGCCCCCTGGGGCAGCCCAGGCAGCAGCAGGTCTGTCTTGCTCATGTTTTCAGAGAAGTTAGAGGTCAGCCAAGCTTGATAACGAGGTAATACAGAAAAATCCATCACTGAGCCTTGGGGGACTTGTAGATGCCGTTCTCATCAGAATAAACGAATTTAGATGCTGCTCGGCAGAGGAAACCAGAACGATTATGTATCTCAAAACCAACAGATCATCAGGAAGGATCTGGGAGCAAGGTCGGCTGGGCTGGAGCTAAACCCCCCGCACTGCCCAAGGCAGCGCCCGGAATGGCTGCAGGGCCCGATGCTGCCCTGCCCCGGGCTGTGCCCCCGGGAAACCCCCGCGCCGGGGGATGCTCCGGCCGGGACCGGCTCCCCCCGGCGGGGGCACGGCCGGTCCCGGGGCGGGAGCAGCGATCGCAGCCCGCCGGGCTCCGGGGCTGGTCTCCCTGCCCGCCCCTACACGCCCCCGGCAAGTAACGGTCCCGGCGGACAGGCAGGGAATGAACTTTTCCCCGTGGAAAAAAAAAAAAAAAAAAAAAAAAAAATTAAAACGTGCCTGCTCGTTGTTGCCGTTTCGCAGCTTGGAGGGGCTGCGATCTGCTCCCGCGGTGGGGGCACCGGGAGACCCGGGGAGGAGGGGGGAAACCTCGGCCAGGGGGGATCCACCTGCTAAAGCGGTCTGCTGGACATCAAAACGCCGACCCAGCAGGGCTGGACCAAACGCCTCATTAAGACAGGCGGAGAGACAGTGAAAGTCAGTTTAAAAGAGAGAAAAAAAAAAAGTCTTGATCGGTTGATGGCCTTTCTGCCCCCCCCCCCCATTTTTGAGACTTTTTGGAGACTGTCCCCACTCAGCCTCACGCACGTTTGACACCGCAATTTAACGTGAAATGTAAAGCAGAGTCGGGTTAAAACGGGAGATGGGAAGGCAGGCTGGCTGTAATGAAATATTTAGAGAGGAGAGCAGAAAAATTAAAAATCTGCCCAAGGAAAACCGCTTCCCCCTCAGCCCTGCACGCCTGGGAACAGTGGGACGGTGACGAGGCAATCTTTTCGGGTAGATCGATAGGGTTTCTTTTTCGGGAGACCGCATCATTTCTTACCCCGGCTTACAAACCCGTGATTAAAACTCACCCCTCGCTCCGTGTGTGGATGCACGGCCGGGAGCGTGTGCGCGTGTATGTGTGTGTGTGGCGTGTATACACGTGTCTGGGATCCGACCATCTGGTTTGTTTCAGTCCAAGGTTTCCCTTTTCTAAATCATTTCGGGACGGGTGTAGTTGAGGTACTTTTTCTCGTTTTGATTTGTTTCTGCAGCCGATCTTGAGTGGCAAAGCCGAGGCTAATGCCGGCTCGGCGAAGAGGAGCCGCTCGCAGATGGAGGGACCGGGACTCATTCACGGTCGTTTCCTTTCGGGTCGTTCCCGACTATAACGGGGACGATATTTTGCCTTGAAACAGGCAGGAATCGTGTCGGTGGTGGCTGATCGGGACATGCTATTTCTCGAGATGCGGCGGCTCTGGATGAGCGATGCTGAAGGGCGGGGGTGGGGGGGTGGGTGGGGTGGGGGCGGTTGTCCAGGCGGGAGCAGGACCAGGCACCGGTCGCATCCCATCGACGGCCGCCTCGGATCGACACTTCTCGCCTCCCCCCGACCCCCCCTTCCCAGTTTCAGGGTCCCGATGCCCATCAGCACAGCGGCAAAGAGCTCCACCCGCGCCCCGCGTTGCCGGGGGGCTCCCCCCGTGGGCTGCCCGGAGCTGTCCCCGCTTCCAGGCAGGGGGAGAGCCGGCAGCGGGGGGGGGGGGGGGGGGGGGGTGGTGCTGCAGACACCCACATCTGTTTCCCTTCGAGCCGTGCGGGGCCAACCTCCAGGCAGGGCGGTCGGGAGGCGGCCGCCCTGCGACCGGGCGCGGAGGGGGCGCGGAGGGGCGCGGACGGGCGACGGGGCATCCCCCGGGCGGTGCCCGCTGCCCTCTGCCGCTCGCAGCGCTTTATTTTGGTGCCCCCCCTGCCCTCCCCTCCGCCGCCCTGCCGAGGCACAGGGCGCAGCTCCCGGCGGTTCCTCGCTGCCATGAAATGCACCAAGTGGAAATTCAATCGCCCCGTTGTGTGTGTGGTCGAAATCTCTGGCAGCTGCTTCGGAATTTTTTTATGACACTTTCGTTTATGTAGGGGAGGCATAACTATTATTTTACTTAATAAAAATGGAAAGCGGCTCGGGTCTTTTCCCTCCCCGCTCTCTTCCATTTGTTCTTCCCATCGCCTTTCCGCGGGGCTGGTGAGCGGAGAGTTTAAACAAAGTCGGTAGGAAAGATGCGTCCTCTTCGAAGCATTTATCTGTGTTAGCTAATTATATATATATAAGAAAAAATATATATAAGAAAAAATAATAATATAAATATATATAGTTGAATATATATATACACACACATATGAGAGGAAGGTGTATGCGTATGTGTTGCAAACGCAGGTTATCAGCATCGGAGAAGTATAAAAGCGAAAGAGCTCAGGAAAGCTCCCCCAGCCCTGACACACGTCCTCGGGACAGGCTTCCCACCTTCCCGAGCAACTCTCCGCATAGTTACTCAGCTATTTTTCCCCTTCGGTCGAGAGATCCTTCCCGATCCCAGCGTTTGCGGCGAGGGAGAAGGATGCGACCGAGTCCGCGCAGAGGCTCCGGCTCTCTAATAGCTGCTTCCACTGGAGCTGTGCGGGCGAAGCGCCGGCCGCTCCTGCCCGCTCCTCGGGGTCCCCCCGAGCTCGGCGAGCCTGTGCACCGAGTCGTTAGGGCTTGAGTAATTGTGACCGGCATTTGGAAGCGGGGCCGTGCAGCTGTTTGGCCCGGCTCCCCGGTATTAGTGCTGGAGATTTTATCACCAAATGCTCGCACCTGTTAACGGCAGCGACTGGCAATTCATCACCGCGGATTCTCACACTGCTAAATGCGGCCCTGTGGGGTGGGGGGGCACGGGGGAGGGGGAGGGAAGATGGCCCCCTGGCACCCCCTTGGAGGAAACCATCCCCTTCCTCCCTCCCCAGGCGTCCTCCCCCGCCGGGAAAGCGGCTGCGTGTTCGCAGAGCATCTAAAGGGAAAAGACCAACCAACCAAACAAAAAACTCGTGCGAGCGTGACTCGGCGTGTCCGCGGCAGAGACAGGGACACCGGGCTGCCACAGCCACCCACGGGGCGTGGGGTGGGCGGCTGCAGCCGTCGCTGTGTTCCCCACCCTGAACCGGGGTGGCCGTCCCGGTTTCGTCCTGGGAAGGGGCGGCCGCAGGCGGGGAAGCGGGGCTCTGCCACCCGCGGGGACACGGCTGTGGCTGCGGGGGGGCCTAGGGGGCCTCTGGTGACAGGGAAATCCTCCCGGCTCGGCTGCAGCCCGCAGCAAGGTGGGTGTCCGCTGCCCTCCACCTTCTCCCTGCCAGCCGTCGGGGGATGCTGCGCCTCGGGGGGAGCAATGGCAGGAGAGCAGCGGACAGGAGATACCGAGGCCGGAGGAAAGTCCCCGTCCCGGAGGGTCCCTGGCCGGGCCGCGGGTGGGCCCCTCGGAAAGTGATACCCGGCCGGTCCGGTCCCGTCGGGTGGGAATGCAGGACTCGGGTGCCGTCCCAGAACCCCGCGGACACACAGAACCTTCGCTTTGGTTATTTCTCGCGTGGGGGGAGAGGCTTGACTGAGCGTTGCTCCGCGCCTTCCGCCCCGCACCTGCCGGACAGCAGCATCCTTTCCGCGGGTGTGGGCCCGTGGGGAGCCCTGGGGGGAGGCGGGTTTCCAGGCAGGGTGCTCCGGGCTCGGTGACGTGTCGGTGACGTGTTCGCGTGGAGAAGGGGAGCGGGTTATCCTCAAATTCACACGACCCCTCAAGGGGGCCGAGGGCTCGGTCCTGGCGGAGCGAGGGTCCCCGCCGGCGAGGCGGCTGGAGCGCGGCAGCTCAGCCCCAGCCCCGGGGGTGGGCAGCCCTCGGGGGTAGAAGAGACCCTCCGCGGCGCTCGGGCGGAGGGAAACGGCCGCCCCATCCCGCAGGAATGGGCCCTGCGAGCCACCAGCACCGCGGGGTGCCTGGGGCGGGGCTGGGGGAGGGGATTGGGGGGGGGCTTTATCCAGCGCCGACCCCCCTTCCTGCAGCCGCCGGCTCCCGGCGTCGCCGGGGCCATCCGAACGCCGGGGGGAGCGGGCAGCGCCTTTCCTCGAAAGCATCCCCGCCGGGGGCGGGGGCCGCGCTCCCCGGGGACCGGGGCCGGGCCGGGCAGCCCCTCACCGTGCCCCGCGGGGGCTGCGGCGGGCGGCGGGCGCCACGTGATGCCGGGGCGGCCGTATAAAGGCCTGGGGAGCGCTGGCAGCAGGCGCAGAGCGGGAGCGTTTCCACCGGGTCCCAGCTCGGGAGGGGTGGGGAGGGGGGAGCCGCCTTCCCAACTTCTGCCCTCCCCCCTCCCTCTTCCCCCGCCCCTCCCTCCCTCCCCTTCCCTCCCCCCAGCCCTGCCAAGGAGCCGCCGCACCCCCCGCTCCCCCCCCCCTTTTTTTTTTTTTTCCCCCCTCTCTCTCTCTCTCCCCTTTTATTATCATTATTACTCTTATTTATTATCGCTGCTCCCGAGTTCCCTGCCCAGCCTCCGGGCGTCCCGTCCCTCCGCCCCCTCCCCGCGCCTTCTCCACCGCCCCTCCCTCCGCAGCCACCACCCCGCAGCCCCGCCGCGGCCCCGCCAGCAGCGGCGCGGCGAGCGGGGCGCGGAGCGGCGGCGCCGGGGCGCGGAGTCCCAGCGGCGGCCGCAGCCCTCCGGCACGGCCCCGGGCCCATCCCGGGAGCCGCCGCTAGGTGGGGGGGGGAGCCCGGCCCCGGCCGCCCCGGCCGCACAACAATGACTTTGGGCAGCAGCGGCGGCGGCGGCTGCGGGATCATGTCCGAGCGCTCCCCGGAGGAAGAGCCGCTCTCCGAGGTGGAGGACGCGGATATCGACGTGGTGGGCCCGCCCCAGGATGGGGGCAAGTACAGCGAGGACGAGGAGGAGGAGGAGGACGACGAGGAGGAGGAGGAGGACGAGGACGACGGCGGCGATCCGCTGCGGCTCTCCCTGCCACGGAGCGGGGCCGCCAAGGCGCGCATGGGGGGGTCCCCGGAGCGGCTCTCCCCCGCCGGCGGCTCGGAGCCGGCGTGTGCCCGCGGTGCCGCGCCCGGGGAGAAGGCGCCCGCGGGCGGCGGCGGCGGCGGCGGCGCGGGGGGGAAGAACCCGCTGGTGAAGCCGCCCTACTCCTACATCGCCCTCATCACCATGGCCATCCTGCAGAGCCCCAAGAAGCGGCTGACGCTGAGCGAGATCTGCGAGTTCATCAGCGGCCGCTTCCCCTACTACCGGGAGAAGTTCCCCGCCTGGCAGAACAGCATCCGCCACAACCTCTCCCTCAACGACTGCTTCGTCAAGATCCCCCGGGAGCCCGGCAACCCGGGCAAGGGCAACTACTGGACGCTGGACCCCGAGTCCGCCGACATGTTCGACAACGGGAGCTTCCTGCGCCGGAGGAAGCGCTTCAAGCGGCAGCAGCAGCTGCACCCGCCGCACCCCGAGCTGCTGCTGCGGGCCGGGGCCGCCGACCCCGCCGCCTTCCTGCCCGGCTTCGCCTACGGACCCTACGGCTACAACTACGGCCTGCAGCTCCAGGGCTACCCCCCCCACCACCACCACCACCCCGGCGGAGGCGGCGGCGGCGGCGGCGCCGCGGGCGCCTTCCCCTTCCCGGCGCCGCACTGCCCGTTACCGGCTCCGCCGCCTCCCGCCGCCGCCTCCGTCTTCTCCGCCGCCTCGGGGCTGCCCTCCTTCCTGGGCGGCGAGCTGAACTGCAGGAAGTCCTTCTACCACCCCCAGCTGAGCCCCACCGCCCTGCCCGCCGCCCTCCTCCAGACCCTGAAGCCGGACCCCACGCCCGCCGCCGGCGGCACCAACCACCCCTCCCGGCCCTCTTTTTCCATAGACAACATCATCGGGGGGGCCGTGCCCCCGCCGCCCAGCACCAACCCCAGCGCCGCGCCCGCCGCGCCCTACCCCGCCGGCCAGGCGGGCCCCCCGGCGCAGGTCCTGGCCGTGCTGAGCCCGGCCTTGGCCCCGGCACAGCCCCAGGTCAGCCTGGCACACGAGCCGCTCCTGCAGCCGGCCCAGAACTTTTCCAGTAAAATCACAACCCTGAGCAGCTGTCATTTTTAAAGTGTGCCGGGGAGGAGGAGGGGAGGGGAGGGGGGGGGGGGGGGGGAGAGTCGCGAAGCAAACGGCCCCTTCCCAGCTCTCCCCCCCTCCTCCGAAACTGCTCCCTTTCCCTCTCCCCGTTTCCCCCCCCCCCCCCCCCAATCTCCTCCTGTTGTGTTTTAAGGTAGGAAATATTTCCTCTTTTTTTTTTTTTTTTTTTTTAATTTTTACTTTATTTCCAGGCTCTGTGGCATCCAGATCTATTTGTGTCTCTTCGCTCGGAAAAAAAAAAAAAAAAAAAAAAAAAAAAAGAAAAAGAAATAAACGGGGAGAGCGGGAGGGGGGGAAAGAATAACACGATTTGGTCCCGCAAGCGCCAAAACGTATTTATAAAGTGGCCGTAACAAGCTGGGACCTGGGCTGTTTGAACACGCAACGTCTTGCTGGGGGTGAAGGGGGGCTCGTTAAGAAAGAAACGGTCTTAGGGTCGGAAATGTTTCCTTTGAGAGGTGCGGGTTTTCCGCGGGGGTCCCCAAAATCGCCTGTGAAAGTGGCCAGGGGACTTGCAGGCGCCCCCGGTCGCAGCGAGCCCGTTTTCGTTCCTGCAAATTTCTCTCCCGGGCGGTTTTGCCATGTGTGTCTGTCTCTCCCCTGCTCTCAAAGAAATGTTTTAATGGTTCGATCTTATTTTTAGTTTCTTTGAAGCTCCGGGTTGGTTTTAAAAGGCACTGTTTAGGATTTCTTTATTTTTAAGAAGAAGAAAAGTCGGTGAAACTCAGGACTGCGGTTTATTCCCCCCCACCTTTTTTTTTTTTTTTTTTTTTTTTTTCCCAATGAGACATTCAAATGCACGTTTAAAAGAAAATCCGATCCGTCAGGAAGTTTGGAGAATTTCCATAGTATTTTTTTTTGATCCCCGTTTTCCCACCCCGTCCGTGCGTGGGTTTTTTGGTGTATTGGTAATTATTTGTATATAGATTATTCGGGAGCTAATGAGCGGAGTCCAGTTAACTCTTCACTGGTTGTGCATCCGTCATATCTATTTTATTGAGAGAATCTGTGAATAATTTGATGTGGAAAAGGCAACAGAATTTTGTCCACCGTTGGTGTAAATTAATAAATGTTTGTGACCTGGTTAAAAAAAAAAAAAAAAAAAAAAAAAAAAGAGTAATAATCCCGATCGTTCTTTGCGATGTCCTTTGTCACGCTGAGAGCCGAGAGCGCCGCTCGGGCCCCGTGGAAGCGAGTGGCTCCCACGCTCGGGCTCGCCCGGCCGCGGAGTTTCAATGCCCGAGGCCGGCGGGGCTGAGCCTTCCCCTCCGCGGCCGGGCGCGCAGCCTGCGCGGGGCTGCTCCGCGCCGCCTCCCTGCCCAGCGCTGCAGGCGGCCGCAGCGGCCGTGCCTCCCCCTGCCCCTTCCCCGGCCGGGCGTGGGGAGAGGGGCCGGCAAGGAAAAGAACCCCCCGGGTTAATTTTTTTTTTTTTTTTTTGGTGTGTGTTAATTTTATTTTTGATTTCTTTGTTTGCTTTTCGGTGTGTATCACACACCCCCCCTCCCTCCCGAGCCAACCCCCCCCCAAACCCTGCGTGTTTCTAGGGGGAAGGAGGTGGGGGTCGGGAGAAAGGTTCTCCCTTCTCTTCACCCCCTCTGCCTCCTTTTATTTTGTTTGGAAAAGTTGACACATGAGAAAATAAGTTGGAGGGTTTCCCCCCCGCACACACGTCCCCCTTGGGCCTGCAGCATTTGAATGACCGAATGAAACTTGATCTCCGCCTAAATTTTGCAACAACTTACAAAGTAAATAAACATCTTTAAGCGTTCCCTTCTCCTCCAAACTCCCGCCCTCCCCTATTTATTTATTTCAGGGACCAAACGTGGCTCTTTGGTTTGTTTGTTGGCAGGGACCCTGATTTAAAGCATCGAGGCCTTTCTGCCCGTGCAGCCAGCTGAAGGAGAAGGAGAAAAAGAAAAAAAAGCTGAGATGTAGGAGGCAGGGAGCAGGGGACGGAGCCGGTCCCCGGGGCGAGCGGGGCTTTGTGCGGGGCCCGCCGGGGCTCGGGCAGGAGCCGGGCGGGGGGAGCGGGGAGCCGGGTGGGGGGGATGTCGGCCTTTCTTTTCTCTTCCTCCCCCCGCTTTTTTTTTTTTTTTTTCTTTTTTTTTTTTACCCCCCCCCTCCTCTGCCCCTGTCTGTGCCACCTCGAACCTCCGCGCAGTTTGTTGATGTTGTTGCTGAGCGTGCCGCCTCCCCGCAGCGAGCGGTCTCACATCTCGCCTTCACACACATTTGCTTTTGAAAAGCGATCTTCGTGTCCGGCACTTGGTTGTCTCCCTTTCATGTCCAGCTCCTACAAAAGGGGCTACAAGACTCGACATGGGAGAAAAGAGGAGGCCAATGAATCTATTTTCCAGATTGCCAAGCACATGGTTGGAAATTGAAGGGGCTTTTGTAGCATTTCCCCTTCCTCCCTCCCTCCCCGCTCCTTTTCTTTTGCTTGTGTGCAAATTGTTCAATTGCTCTGGCAGGGGTGTTCCTGACAAGCTCATTACTAGAAGGTGCCAGACCCCTCCTCTCACTCTCCCCCGAAGTCTTTGATGAAGTTAAAATGCGCTGATAGCTGCTCTCGGGGCTATCTTTGTTCAGCCTTCTTTAATAACCGAGCCTGCTTTGAGGAGTCGGGATCCGAAGGAAAAAAGCGATGTGCAGCGAGGCTGGGTGGTGGTTGTGTGTCTGGAAGTAGGGGGGCGGATTATTTTAATATAAAGTAGCGATTTTTTTTTTTTTTTTGGCTTGTTTGTTTGCGAAGTGCGGGAGGAAAATGAGCCACGGGGCCAGGAGTGGATAAGAAATGGCAGCCGGTGCCCGTGGGGATGAACGAGCGCGTCTCGCCCCTGCAGCCCCCGCTGGGTGCAGAAGGCTCTCCAAGTTGGTGGTCTCAGGGTTTGGAAGGATGGAGGGGGGTCCTCTCTGCAGGGAAGCGGTGTTTACCCGGAGACACCCCTTCCCCCACATGCTTAGGGGAGGGGGCTCGGGGGTTTCTGGGGTTGGGACCCCTTTCCCCGGCCCCGTTCCCCTTCTTTTGCTTTGCGGAGTCATTGAGGTGTTTTAAGCCGCGCTCGCCGCCCGGGATTGAAGCTGAGCTGACTTGGGGGGGGGATTTTTCCCCCTTACCGGGGAGCCGCGGTACCCCCCGAGGAAGGGCCGGGCTGCCGGAGCTACCGGCCGGGCTGGGCCCGGCTCTCCCGGGCCCGCGGGGGGGCTGTGAGCGCCGTTGGGGTTTTGTTGCTTTTTTTTTTTTTTTTTTTTTTTTTTTTTTTTGGTGATGTGTGGGGGGAAGGTCTCCAAACGGGCTCTAACTTTAGTTTTTTCCCATCCCGTAAATTCCCCTCAAGCACCCGAGCCCTTTCCGTGCCCCCGCCAAACTCATGCCGCCTGCAAATATCCGCGTCGCTCGGGGAGCGGGGGGGGGGGGGTGGTGGATCGGTGGAGACACCCCCGGGAACCGGCTCCCCCCGGCCGCTGGGGCAGGGGGCGGCGAGGAGGGGCCCGGGGGGATCCTCTGGAGCCGGGAACCCCCGGCCGGGCTCGGCTCGGTGGGTTGAGGCAAAATATTGCCTCGGCGAGGCAGGACGGATAATGGCTCCTAATTACGGGGCTGGCTGGCTCCGCGGCCCCGATCTTCACGGGACATTATTTTTAAGCGTTCAGCGAGGATCATTTTTCACGCCTCGCTGCCTAAAGGAGGGTTTTATTTATTTATTGGGGGGGGGGGGGGGGGGGGGGGAAGGCGGGGAGGACACCAGCAATAACCGAGCACTGAATGGAAAATAATTAGCTGTTGCAGCCGCTGCTTGGGAGTCCCTGGCCAAAAAGGCGACCCGGCATCTCCCTTCCCTCTCGTCCGCAGGCGAACCCGCCCGGTTCTCGGGGTTGCTTTCGGTGGTTGTTTTGCCAGTGTTAAACCTCGGGCAAAGCCGGGCCGGAGGTGACCCCGCTCCAGTCGCGGGGCCCGATCCTTTGCCACAGGGGTGGGATTTTTTTTCCCTTCTCCCTTTCGCGCCGGGGCTGGTCTCGGAGGCTGTTTCCGAGCGGGGCCGAAGGGATACGGGTTTCCCCACCTTGGTTTGGCTTTGGTCAAACATCTGTGGAGCTGTTTTTTGGGGGGGATTGATTTTTTTTTTGTTGTTCTTTTTTAAATGTGCCTCCACTCCTCTCCTTTCTGTATTTCAGATAAAGGGGTTGTAACAAAACCACAATGATCTCTGCGTATGTATTTCACGGCGGTTTTCCGTGTGTGTGTGCAGCCCCGGCAAGGCGGAAAACGGGGGGGTTCTCCTCGGGTTTATCGGGGCGGGATAAAACAATCCTGCCCCGGAATATCCCTGTCGGGACCACAGCGGGGGTTGGGTAATTTCAGTCCCTGCTTTCGCCTAACTAAGCCCGTTAAGCCCGTTACTTAGCTAACTGAGAGAGCAGGTCTCGAGGAAGGACGTGAGTGGCCCTTCCCTCGCCGGCTGGGCTCCCACCCGCGGGGTGCCGAGTGTGGGACCCCGGCCCGGCCGGGGCCGCCGCATCGCCCGCTCGGCCCTCGCCTCCTGCCTCCTCCCCTGGCACCTTCTGCTTTCCATTACTGTCGATTTGGAGAATTAGGAAAGGTCAAGATCTTATTCTTTTCTCCGGTAGCTTTCTGTTTTTTTCTTTCTAGTTCTTCGCAGCCCCGAACAAAAATAAATCAACCTGGATTATAGAAACCACCTTTAGACAGAAAGAGCATCTTTTCCAATTGCTCGGCTCTTCCTCTGCGACTGCCCTGGCCCTTCTCTGGGGCTGCGCAAAAAATCCCGTTTTCACGGTGAATTTAGGATTTAATAATAACGCCCAGTCTCCCTGTGCCCCAGCGCCCGACCTGAAAACATTTTCCTGCCTCGTAACTTTGGAAAATAGCTGTCCTCCAGCATCTTCTTTCCCTCCCCATCTCTCTTTCGTTTCTTTCTTTTCCCGGGACAGAAAGTAGAGAAACAAGGTTGTTGGTGTTTTTTCTGTTGTTGTTGTTTTTTTTTTTTTTTTTAAAAAAAAAACACACACAAAAAAAAAACAACAAAAAAACCCCAAAAAAAACAAAAACCAAAACTATTCTCCGATCTGGGGAGGGCGGGAGGAGCTGTCGCAGCCGACTCAGTCACAGGAAAATTGCCTTGGAAATTAAGTCGGTGCTTTTGAAATCTTCCTCAAGATGTTCGCGGTAGGTCAGGGCCCTGCACTCGCCCCTCCGTCTGTCTGTCGGGCGAGGAGAGAGACTGGGGCTCCGCGCTTTCTCTTCGCCTCCCGGACCATGGCTCGTCTTTCCTTCCTCCTTCTCTTCCTCGCCTTTTCTTTCTTTTTTTTTTTTTTTTTTTCTTCCCCTCTTCTTTATTTATTCTTTATTTTTCCCCTTCTTTAATTCTTTCATTCTTTCTATATTTCTTTCTTTCTCCCTACTTCTGTCCTTCTGTTTCTTTCTCTCTAAAAAAGGACGTTTTTTCTTTCGCTCTTCTATTTATCTGTTTCTTTTCCCCTTTCTCCCTCTTTCCTCTTTTAAATTATTTTATCTCTTCCCTCTCTGTTTTCTCTCTCTACTTTAATTTTCTTCTCTTTTCCCCTCTTTCCCTCTTTCTTTTTCTTTCTTTTGTTTTTACCCCTTTCTGTCTATCTCTTTATCTTTCTCTCTCTCCCTCGTTTCCTTTTTCTCTCTCATTTTATTTTCCTCTCCTTCTCTCTCTTTTAATCTTTTCTTTTTTTCCCTCTTGCTCTTTTTATCTTCCTCCCTCTTGCTCTTTTTAACTTTCTCCCTCTTTCCTTTTCCCTCCCTCTTTTTCTCCCTGTCGGTCTCTCCAGTCTCACCCGCTTCGTCGCGGGTCCGTCAAGGGCCACTTTCCCGCTCTCTCCAGGAGGTTTCCAGCTCTGTCCACCCCCCGGGAATCTCTCGCCCGGCCGCAGTGTGTGTGGGGGGGTGTCTCCCCTCCTTTTGAACCAGGGGAGACACCGGCGGCCCCCCACGGGCTCAGCGGTTCCCCTGCCTGTGCCTGGCGGGCTGCGGGGCAGCTCAGGGCGCGTTTCCCGGAGCCCAGCTCCCCGGCCGGCAGCACGGCGGCCCCGGGAGCACCCCCCGCACCCCCCCAACACACACTCCCCGCCGGCCCGTCGGTGCGTTTAGCGGGGGGGGGGGGGGGGGGGGGGGGCCGTGCGGGGGGCGGCATCCCCGGCCCAGGCGGGGTTGCAGGGGTGAGCGTGTGCCTGTCCCCGCTCTCCCCGGGATCAGACGGGCCCCGCCGCCCCTACGGCACCAGTTCGCATTTTATTATTTTATTAAATAAGATGCAACTTGGTGCCCCAAGCCCGTGGAAGCAACAGGTGACGCTGCGATCCGGGACGGGAGAAAAACCACTGGCGGCAGGGTTTGATCGTGCATTTGCAACCTTTCCTCATCATTCAAATGCTAATGATCTCCTCGGGTGGACGGTCCCGCTGGGCAGCCGGTACCGAGCAGCCCCGAGCCCGGCGGCCTTTCCCAGCCGCGGGCAGGCGGGATGCCTCGATTCCTAACCGCCCCATCCCTCCCCCTGGGATCCAGATAAATTAGATGTATGGATATGGAGTGAATTATAACCATTCATCTCTCTGTGTGCCAACGCAGGTCTCGTAAACCCGAGCGAAAACCTGCGAGGGAGATAATCTCCCCGTTGGGAGGTCGGGCGGGAGCCCGAAGGGGTGTCATGAGTTTGTGTGTCGGTTACTACAGGGGAGGCTTTGTGTCGGTGTCCCGAGATCTTTAATCACGGATTTGGTGGTGTTTCTCCTACCCCTCGATCCTTTCTGGGTATCGAGGGTCGGGCTCCATGTCGCAGGGTGGCAGAGAGGCACTTTTCGGGGTCCTCCTTGTCCGTTTCGATCAGATTTCGATTTCCCCGCTTTAACTCGCCTTGTATGTGAAATTGCATTCCTCTTTCTTTAGTACCGGCGTTTTGAAACGGGTTAAACTAACACCGGCGATTCCTTTCACTCTCGCAAAAATTCCCAGATACTTCACTTTTCCCTGCCGACGGAGGCGAGCGGAGAGTCCTCGGAAAGTCAGTATAACCTCAGTGAGCCCCCACTCCCTCCCCCAAATCACTCCTCAGCAGTGAGAGCCGTCTGCGGGACACACGATCGCCTTTAATTCCAGACGGACTCCCTGAAAAACCCGTGGGAATTTTTTCCCCCACCCGTATGAGATAACCTGGGGTGCCCCCCCATGGTGCTCCCCCATCAGCCCTGGGCAGATGGAGAGCGAGGGACACAGGACAAGCCCTCGGGTGTGGGAAACCCTACAGCCGGGTGGGAGTGGAGCCTTTCTAGGGGCACCCCCGGTCGCGGCTCAGCCGTGGCGGTCCGGGCCCCCGGCGGGTCGGGGACGGAGGGGCCGCCGCTGTCGCTTTAAATTTAAACAAAGTAAATGGAGAAGGAAAAACTTCTCCCGACTGGGGATGGGGCCAAAAAATGCCAGGGTCCAGCCAGACGGACCCCCCCTCGCCTCGGACCGCGGCTCCCCCACTCCGCGGCAGGTCCCGGTGGGGTGCGTGGGAGCGAGGGGAGAAAGATGTGAAGCGGCTGGTGGGGCAGAGCTGCCTCCCCCCTCCCCGCTCCCCTGCAGTGCTCCTGTGATCTCCTCTTCTCAGGAGAGAGACGGGGCCGCAAAATAGAGGCAACAAAAGGAGCGGACAGGGCTCGGTCGGGAGCCGGGGCCGGGCGGGAGGGCGCCCTCCGAGCACCCACCTCCGGCTCGGGGGGGGGGGGCGTGGGGGGGGCAAACCCATCCCCAGGCCAGCAAGGTCTCCCAGGGACGCTCTCCTGGACCTGTGCCTCTCAAACGCACCTTCCCACTGCTATCGCCCCGATATTTTACTGGGGTTATTTCTGAAATGCCCTTTCCTCTCCTCCCACCTTTTTTTTTTTTTTTTTTTTTTTCTGTTTTCTTTTTCCTATTTAATTACTTCTCTTGCAAAACCCGAGCTCGCTGCCACCTAACGCGGATCCCGGCACTGAAATCCACGTCTCCTCTGTGATTTACAACCCAAATCCCAATCCCATGACCTTTCTCTTCCCCCCCCCCCCCCCCCCCCCCCCCGCCCAGGGTCCCCCACCCTCGGTCATGTGGGACACGAGAAAATTTATCCACCCTGGTAGAAAGGCCTCCCTTCTGCAGTTGCTTCGGAGAAGCCCGACACGTTTTACGAGGAGGATAATTCATTTTTCCCACCTTTTTCTCTTTCCTTCCCTCTTTTTTTTTTTTTTTTTTTTTTTTAAATTCAGTTTTAATTTAATTTTTTCCCCTGCCCCACAACGCTCCCATCTCCTCTCGGGCGTGCTCCTGCTCTGTGTATCTCTTTCAATAAGCCCCTGCCAAGAGGATCACTTCAGAGGGACGTTTCTGACGGCTCTTGAGCTCAGGAGATCGTCGAAGAGGGCATTTTTGGCCTTCCGAGAGCTGCGGCGAGCTGAGCCCCGGCTGCGTCCCCGGCTCCCTCCCCTCAGCCCGGGGGTCCCCTCCCTCCCCACCGCGGAGGGTCCCACACCCCCTGCGCTCTGCTCCGAGGGGATGGAGTTGTGGCTGGGGGGGCTGGGACCCCCCCTTAGCCCTGCGGGAAGGAAGACCCACCCGCGGCCGTCTCTCCGTCTCTCCTGCGGCTCCGGCCGGTCCTTCCCCCCACCCCAGCTGCTCTTCCCCGCCCCAGTTCCTTGGGGGGGTGGGGTGGGGGTGTAGGGGGGTGGGGACCGCACCCTGGGCCCTCTCAGGGAACAGTGGTTGGCGAAACCGCCCACCCCGCGTGTGTGTCCCCCCCACAGCCCAAGTGCGTTTTCCAGCTGCAGCCGGAGGTGGGGAACCTGTGGCCAGGCTACGGGGGGGTCCCCGTGTCCCCCTTCTCCCCATCTCTGATGAGAGGTGGGTGTTAGAAATAGGGTGCCCCCCCACCCCCCCTTCCCGGGGGCAGCTCGGCAGCTGCAGAGGTTCTGTGCGAGGGAGGCAGCTCGGGAGGCCGGGGCCGAGCGGTGCCTCCCCAGAACCTCCATCCCCGGAGCGCCGGGCCCCGCCGTCCCTGTCGCAGCGCTCCTCGGCCCCATCCCCACCCGCGACGGGAGCTGCGACCGGGGCGCCCGGAGCCCCCCCACGCCGTTTGGCCCGGGGCGTTCGGCGTGGGGCCGGGACCGGCAGCTCCGCCGCCGCAAACCGCGTGTGAACTGGCTGCGGGCGGCTCCGGTTCGAGTTGCGCCGAATCCCCCCCTTTTTTTTTTTTTTTTTATTTTTTTTATTTTTGGTGCTGCTAGATCGTGGGCAGAACCCGGGTTCTGCCCGGAGCGGGAATTTACCCCAACCGCAGGCAGGTGTCGGGCACATTTTGGTGGAGGAAATGAAACGACGGCTCTGAGCGGAGCTGTCTGGTCTTTCCTCTCCGTCCTTGCCCAGTAAACTCCTGCCCACGGGCTCCTGTGGAAAAAAAATGGCGACAAATTGATAGAAACAACTCGTTTCCCGGCTTCTCTCAGAGATCGGGAAAGATATTTGGGAAAGCGTCACTGAAAGCCCGGAGAGCCCGATTTCAGACGCTGCTTTCGGCTGCCGGCGACGAAAGACGGGTGGCACATTCTCCCATATAGAAAATATACATATGGGAGCCCCTCGTCAGATTCAGCTGATATATAGTCGATATTCTCAGAAATTTCCTTTTGCTTTTGCACAGTAGTATTTGATCGCCTTTTTTTTTTTTTTTTTTTTTTTTTTTTTCATTTGTCCGGGACAGAACAGATGAGAAATATTAATCGAGAGTGAAGGATATCTTGTGATAATAGGCATTACAGATCCCTTTTTTAGAAGCCTTTTTTCGCCTAAAATTTCGAGGGGAAAAATAAAAATGCGGGAAAACAGCGTGGCAACGCTGGTGAGAAAAAATAAAGGCAAATCAATCGGAAACTAGTGTTTCCCCGAAAACAAAGTGGCGAAAAGTGGATTTCCAGCGCGGGGCCGGCCCGAGGGAGAGGGTCGCACCGCCCAACCCGCAGGTGCCTCGGCGGGGGCTTTATAACCCCCCACGTTTGTATCATTTTCTCCGCTCCCGGGGAGCGCTCGGGACAGGGATCGCCACTTTCCCGCGCTACCCCCGCCCCGCGTCCCGGCTGGAAACTGACCAGAATTGGTCAATTTCACGTTCCGCGGGCGCGGAGGGCGGCTCCGCGCTGCTCCTGCCGCGTTTCGGTTGTTTTCCTTCCGCCGCTTTCCCCGGGAAGGTTTAAATAAACCACCGCATCCCCCCCGCTTTGTTTGCCTCTGGGTACTGGTGTTATTTCCCGGGCTGCCCCGATGGGAAAGGTGCGGGGTCTTGTCGGGCTGCTGCCGGTTTTTAAGGAGGGAGAAGCACACAGGGAGGGAGGACTGTGCCCGGGAGTGGAGGGGGGGGGGGGGCCGCGGCGGCTGCCTCCTCTATTTTAATGTCATTATAGTTGCCTTGGCAACCCATTGGATCACTCCTCCTGGAATGAACCTTGTGACAATGGTTGGTTTGAGAGAAATCGGTAAATGTGCAACCGAGGGACACAGCTACATTACTGCGAACAACAGCGAGGGTTTAACATGTGACCCTTCCAATTATACTGATGATACCTCGGTGCAGCTGCCTCCGCCGCGCTGCGAGGATGCGGCTGTTTGGAGGGATCTGGGGAGGGCTCCTGGGGATGTTTGGGGACACAGCCCGCACGACTCTGCCCTCCTGGGGAGCCCTAAGAGGGGGACAGCACCTCTGCTCCGGGATCTCGAATGTGGTCCTATCCCCTCCAAAAAAGAAGAAAGGAAGAAAAAAGCTTCTCTGGGGGAAGGTGGAGAGAGCTGAACATGTGCCGAGGCTGTGGCTGCGGGGCTGGGGAGTGAGGACCTGCCTGAGGGTGGGCAGGGACCCCCCCGCCCCGGCTCGCCGCCCTCGGAGCACAGACTACCGGCGGCACATCTGTGGCACGGCTGCAGGGAGGAACGAACAAAATCCGTCCCCTCCCCGCAAAAAAAAAAAAAAAAAAAAAAAAAAAAAGTTTGAAGCCATAAAATATGGTTCAGAGAATTACAAGTAATCAGAGCTGCGCGGGTCAGCAGTGCAAACTTTTTAAGACTAATGTTTATTTAGAAAAGTGAGTGGTGTCTGCGTTGCTTTTCTAGTGCCCCAGCACAAAAGTCCTAATGGCTTTTGCAGACTTTCCATCACAAACTCCTGCACAGGGCGCGGGGACCACCGCCGAAAGCCACCTCCTTTCAAAGGGAGCATTGGTTTTAATACCCTCTCCCCCTTTCCATGAATCAGTGACAATATTTTCTGCGCCCCCCTCCCCAATTTTGCCCAGCTTTCGCGTTTGTTTGATGTAACCTGACCCCTCGGTAATACAGGGGAAGAGAAATCGCGGGGTGAGAACGGCGATTCCCACCCCCCCCAGCTCCGGAGGGATGCCGTCCTGAAACAACGCGGGGGTTCAGCCGAGCTGGAAATCTCGTTAGGAGGAACCCGGGGGCAGTGGCCGGAACCGAAGGCTGGCCGGTCTCCTTCGGGGAGGCATCGCTGGCAAATCCATTCCCCCCGTCTCCCTCCCACCCCCCTGGCCCCTCTCCCAGGAGCCCAGCCACAACAGCAGTCCCGGTGCAGTTTTGGGGATCTCTGCTGAACCCACTCGAAAATTCACCCCGGGGGGATCAAACACTATCTCCAAGTGGGATCTGACTGCCTCTGCAGAGACTCGAGTCTCCATCTCCTGATGCTCCTTTTGTTCTTAGGACCGGAGGGATAAAACCATCGACACCCAAACCCTCACACACCTTCTGGGGCAATCCCCCTCCCGACACCTCGACAGGAGGTGAATCCAGGGGAAAGCCAGACCTGGGATCCCACTGGAAACCAGTGGCACCACCCCTAGGAGCCTTGCAGCAGAACTGGGAGGACTCGGCTGTGTTAAGTTCCACCCCACTCCTGCCCTTGACAGGTGACAGGAACCGGGAGGGGTGAGCAGGGCAGGGGGCTCAGCTCCCTTTACAGCAAAGCACAACGATTGCAGCCTGGATGTGGACTACAACTAGCAGCAAATCCACCTCCTCCCCAGGGGCCCAAAGGGGAGGGCAGAGGTATTGGGACTGCCCAGGAAAATGCCTGTGCTTCCCCCCTCTCCCCAGTCTGTGTGCCAAACAAGCCCTAGGAACTTTCTATTTACTCTCTTTCTAAACACAGACCCTTTTACTAGTGGTGAGCCCAGCCAGCAGAAGATGCTGTGCTGCTAAATCCTGTTCCTGGCAAAGCCAAGATCTAATTCACCCCTTGATCCACAGGGGCTCAAAAGCCATCCTGGGACACCCCAGCCCCTTTCCCATCCTCTGCGGGTTTGAGTGTGCCACAGTAGAGGGACGGCGTTGGCCTGGCCATGTCGGGTGAGCAGGTCTGGGGGCCATGGGGAGCGGAGACCTGGAGAGAGCCCCATCTCTGGATGGGGGATATGAAGCTAGTGACCCCTCCTCTGTGTGTTGGGTCCCCGGTATGGATGCACTGGGAAGCCTCCGGCGTGGCTGGGATCAACACCGGGGTCTGATGCTGTTGTCCCCTCTCCTGTCATTAAGGTTTACAGATCATCATCGGGGCGCCTGGGGAGGCTCTGCAGCAGGACAGTGCTCTCAGCAGTGGGATGTACAGGAGAGAAACAAGGTGGGGAAGTGGAATGGGGCCGAAGAGGGAGAGAAAGGGGCTGGATCCTGCTCCCTTTCCAGCCAAGTGACTGCCTTGTCCTGCTCCCAGAAAGGTGAGCTCAGTCTAACCCTTTCTTTGGTCTGTGTAGGGAAAAAAAACATAGCTCAAACCTGAGAAGGCTGAATCAAGTAGCAGCAGGTGAAGGTGCTGCTGGAAACACACCCACACTGGAAGCCCGATCCTGCCTTCCCCTGGCACAGTCAAGCTTAGGTGCTCAGCTCCATCAGGACTGGGTCCAGGGCTGAGGATGCAGCCAGTGCTGCAAGGCTAATCCTGGTGGAGGGAGGGAGGACATTGGTATTTATAAACTGCTGAAACATGCCTGATACTTGAGGGAAAATCCTCTCTGCTCCCTCAAGGGCTTTTGTTTGAAGGGCTTGACTCTGCCCTCCAAGAAGTTGAGAAGACCTTCTGGCTACTGTTATCTCTCTAGGGCCCTGCGTCACCCTCCTCACGGTGTGCTGAAGCACCCAGATCACTCTCTGTAATTGCTTGGGGAATGGAGGGCCCCCTGGGCAGGGCCTGGCACCTCTCTTCAGGGTTTGGCCTCCTGGTGCAAAGCGGGGCTGTTCTGCATCCCTCCATCCCCCTTACAAGGCACAAACGTTGGGAATGCTGTTCAGCACCAAATTGGGAACATTTGAGCTGAAATATTTTGAATGCACTTGAAAAGGGGAGGCAGGGAAGGAGAGGGACATGGGAGGGGGAAGGAGCTTCGGTCTTGCTGGCACGAAGTTGATTTGTCTGGATCCTGTCCCTTTGTGGCTGTCATCTGTCACTGTACCCGGGAGATGCTGCAAACCATGTACAGATGCAGCTCAGCCATGTGAGAAGTGTTCCTATATCAGGTATCATGACACTGCACCCACCTTGCCTTGACCCTCCAATTTAAATCAAAGCTGTACTTCTCTGTGGCAGGCAAGGGATGGGAATTTCCAGCAGCTCCTCCTGTGCCCGTGTCCCACTCCCCAGGACCTTGCTGAGGCAGAGAGGTGTGTGTGACAGCCTGGGTGACGGTGGGTGACAGTGCAGGTGCCAGTGGGTGGCCCAGGGAGGCCAGAGACCAGTGGAGCAAAGACCTTGCATCCCCTGGGGGATGGGGCCAGCCTGATGCTCCAGTGAGGCTTTTCATCTGCCTCCACAATGTCAGCAGAGCACAAAGGCAGGGGAGAGGTGAACCCCTCTGTTAATACACGTGTTTTAAATAACTGATATTTTTATTCCTTCCCTTCGGTGTGGTGGGCTTGGCACACATCTTTGTTTGCACAATTGTCCTGCCTATACTTTCTGTTGCCCAAGTAAGGAGAAAAAGATCCCATGCGTGATCTGGAGGTGTGCTTTACTGGTTCTGACATGTAAATATTAAACAACACCGAAGAGACAAAAACCCCCCTCCTACCCTTGAATCCCTTCAGATCCCTTTATTGTCCTGGCAGTTGTTGCACTTGGACTGGTTTTTCGCTTTCTCCTCTCAGAGCTGCTGGCTCCTGCAACGGTCCCCAGATTCCTCAGCTATGTCCTACTGAGGGAAAACATTTATTGAAGTTTTCAGATTATTGGGGAAATACATATTTCTACTTCTTTTCCAAACTCCACCAACATCTTTTTTAAGTCAGCTCCATGCGTCAATGTGGGGGCAGGAGAGGCACCCTCTTGCTATCCTCTTGTATAAATTGTGAGTACCCAGAAACACCACAGAGAGGGATTCCTACCATCACTGTGTGCTTCATTAGTGGGAAATAGTGGTGAGTATGTTCGTAGTTTGTTTTCCTCCATAATGTTGCACTTCATCTCACTCACACCTCTGAAGAAACTGGAGGTATAGACACACACATCCAGCTCCTCAGATAACCATGTTTCAGATGACCTTCACCGAGGCAGCACCAGTGCCTTGGTGTTGTGCGGGGAGAAGAAGAGGAACAGTTGCTGATGAAAGTGAGGAGGTTGGAGAAGGAGGAAAGGTCTGGCATGGGGCTGCCCTCGTCTTGTCAGCACACACGCCTGTGACTGAACTGTGGGTACATACATGGGGTTGGGCCATGTCCTTGACTAGAGCATCCCTCATCGTTCCTCCCCCCCGATCGTGTGAGCTGGCAGGTCCCTCTGCCTGGTGTTGCCTGTGAGCACCGTGTGTGCCCAGTGCTCACCTCCTGCCTCCCAGCACCCCAAATCAGGGCCAGGGCATTCAGCATCCCCAGGGTAGCACCCTTGCCAGCACAGGGAGTGATGTTTTAAAACAGCAGCAGGTTGCTTGCTCCAGTTATTCCTACCGCAGGCTCTGCTCTGTGTGTGTGCTTGTGTGTATGTGCGTGTGTGCGCAGGTGTGCACATGTGCATGTGTGTGCAGGTGTGTATGTGTGCGTGTGCGTGCAGGGAGGACTTCCTTGGCAGCACAACAGAAGAGCAAAGTGTAAAATGCTCCTGTTCTGGCTCGGTGGATAAATTGTCTACAAAGGGCTCTTCAACCTGAATGCATGCCGCAAAGGCGCATGGCACTTCTCCGGGAGAACAATGACTTGGCCTGAGTCACAGCACTGCTGAGAAGCATCCCAACACTGCCTGTCAAGGGAAGGGGACTTGTGTTTACCCCTGAGACAGCTTTTATTAATGAATTCCTGAGACCACTGTGGAATCGGGGACACAGGAAAGAAGAGGAAAGGGAGAATAAGGATGAAATGCTTGGGCTCTGCATCAGATGCAATGCTCTCAGTAATAAGCAGATCTACAAGTGATGCTGGTCCCTTTCCAGTTTCCACCCCAAGAGCTGGGGTTGGGACCAGGGGGAGAGGGCACAGACAGGTGCCCATTGAAAGGACCAGGCTGCCTGTTTCACATGAAGAAGAGGAAATACCTTTCCCCAAGACACCCTGTAAAACTCACTCTGCTGTGGCTGTCACTCTGCTGGCAGCTTCTCAGATGGTAACTACTAAGCGCTCGAGTTTGGATGTGGCCTTTAGCTTCAGATGTCCTTGAAACTTCAGCTGCCAGAGGCTGGCAGGGTGCAGCCGGGAGAGGATCGTTCTGTTTCTGGTATTTACTTGCTAAGCGTCCATCCCCAGCCACTGCTGGAGAGGAGATACTGGAGCTTTGGACGAAATCCCACAAAATTTCATGGAAGCAGAACAGCAGGAAGGCAAACAGGAAAGAAGAGGAGTAATATACTATTCTCAGGGGTACTGGTTGCATTTCTCTGTTTGGTTTGCTGTGTTGTTTCCTTTTCCTTCAGCCACAGACTACAGGATTATGGCAAATGAATTAAGGGATTAAATCATAAGGGAGAATTAGGATCCTGCTGATTTAGAAGCAGAAGTCCAGATGGGTTTATTGAACTGTAGATGATGTAAGAGCATCTTGGGTAGGGCAGTGGATGTAAGTCACAGGATAATTTAGATTGGAAGGAACCTCTGAAGGCCTCTGGTCCAACAGCCCTCAAAGCATAGCCAATTTAAATCAGGATGACCAGGGCTTTGTTCACCCAAATTTTGAATGCCTCCAAGGATGGAGAGTCCCCCACCTCTCTGGTCCCCTGTGTTTAGCCATCCTGAGGGGGATTTTTTTTCCCTAATATCTCATCAAATCTTCCTCTTCTGCAACTTGTGTTCATTGCCTCTGCTTTTATTGCTGTGCACCTTGGGTGGATGCCCAGGTGCCTCAGGGACCTATTCAGGCCCTGTTTTAACTGCCTTGTGTGCCAGATTGTTGGGCACAAGCTTCAGAGACGATCCCATCTTAGATAGCAAGTTTGGGGCCTCCCGAACCCCTTGGACTCTCCCCATGTGAGCAAGTCTGGATGGGAGGTCTCACCTCTCCGTGGTGCATCAGTACTGATGTTGAATCTGTCTCACCTGTATAAGGACAAGGTGGGGATTTGATATTACTATGACTGGAGACACCTCAAGCAACATCTCAAGATTGCTCCCACAAGCCATTTCCAGTGTCATCCAGTAAATAGTGTGTCTGGGGAAAAAGGACATACAGTGGCCTTTGGTCTGCTGCATCCACCTGGAGAAACAAAGGCATGGATAAAAAAGTTTACTTGCTCATCTTCATTGCTGGTGACTGAACCAAGCGATTCCTTCTCCCCTGTGCCCTGAGCACTCCTCCACACTATTTGGAGTCACATAGCATGAGTCCATGCTGAGTCATGGCTTTTGGTGACAGGCTTACAGGTGGGTGGACCTCTTCCAGTGCATTTTGGTGGCTGGGAATCATCTCAGTGAAAGACAGAGCTGTGACATATTTGTCTGTGCCTTGGAATAGAAAGAGGAGAGGAGAGGAGAGGAGAGGAGAGGAGAGGAGAGGAGAGGAGAGGAGAGGAGAGGAGAGGAGAGGAGAGGAGAGGAGAGGAGAGGAGAGGAGAGGAGAGGAGAGGAGAGGAGAGGGAAAAAGGAAAAGAAAAAGGAAAAGGAAGAAAAAGAACAAGAAAAAGAAAAAGAAAAAGAAAAAGAAAAAAGAAAAAGAAAAAGAAAAAGAAAAAGAAAAAGAAAAAGAAAAAGAAAAAGAAAAAGAAAAAGAAAAAGAAAAAGAAAAAGAAAAAGAAAAAAAAGAAAGAAGTTTCTACAACATCCTGGCCTGTCTCTCCCATTGGGAATGGATGTGAGGGCTTGTTCAGGGAGAAGGTAGCCTGGCCCTGTGCAGTGAGAAAGGGAGAGGCAGAAGTCATGAAACAGGGCTCTGTTTGGACCTAAATTCGATTTGCATGCTTAAAACTTGTGGATCTCGTACAAGGTTTTCCTGGCTGGGAGCTGAACGTGGTTCCACAGCCAAGCTTTTTTGTTTTCCAGAGTGTTCAGTATAAATCAGACTTTCACAGCCGCCTTTGAGTGGAAGGAGCAAGAAATCACGTTTTGTCTCCTGTCCAGGAGCTCTGGGAGAAAGGAGCTGTCAGGAACCAGCCCAGATCCTCTGACACGTGCTCTGTGCATCCTCGCTGCCTGGCTCTGCCTTCCCCATCTGGTGTAACGGCTCCATCAGCTCCTGTGCGCTGCCTTTTCCAGCCGAGATCCCAGCTGGGCTGCTGACATCCAAGTTGAGCTGTGCCCCAAGCAAGGGACACTAACACCTTTCGGGCCTGGTTATGCTCTCCCTTGATTCTCACCCAAGCCATTAAATGGGTTTTAACACAGATTCAGATCTGTCATGGTGCCCTGCGGAGGCCACTTGCACCCCCCTGGTGTCATATATTTATGATTATTTTTACTCTAGAAGATTGGCCCAGGGAAGTCACCCTTACACGTGCTTTTCTGACTCTCTTGTCACTAGTCTCACTAGGAATTGTTTTCCTGATATCTAGGTAGAATTTCCCTTGCTGTGTCTTGTGCCCATTGCCTCCCATTCACCTCCAGGAATAGTGCGGCTCCATTTTCTCTATAACCACTCGTTAGCCTTCTCCTCTGGCCAAACAAGCCCAGCTCCCTCCACATTTTCCAATTTGGCAAAATACTGCTATTTTTTCCTGTACTGCTTCATAAGCATTTGAGGGAGAGGGGCAAGTTCCCACAAACACTACTCAGGGCTCCTACACCAGAGCATCTCCCAGCAGGTTGGGAGGGCTTTCATGGAGGGGGCTGCAGAAATCCTACAGGTACCTGCAGAGGAGCTGAGCAAGGGACCAAAACCTCCATTGCTGATCCTGTTGAAACAGAGGACGAAAGCTTCTCTGCTGGAGCCGTTCCCTGCTAGTGAGATCCATACAGTCCATTAAAATTAGGGATCTTATTATGGGCTATATAAAAAAGGTAAAGAGGAAATGAGAACCTTATGAAAGGTTTCTTATGTGTGCAGATGGCAAGGGCATCTGAGGCCAAGAAAGCCCCTCCAACAGGCTTTTTCCAAACAGAACTGCTCACTTTACAGGTTTTCCCCCTTTTCAAAAAGAGATAAATAGATGCAGGACTATCTTTTCTGTACAGCTTGCCCCTGCTGACCTGCCACACTGTCCTTAGGATGGGGAAACAGACCCTACACATGTCATGCTTTTAGGACCACAGTCTGCTCTCCTCCTAGCACCAAATTTAGCCTTCAAATGCACTTTAGGGTCATTCTCAGGTCTCTCCCAAACTCGAAGGAGCTGACTGTGTTGGCTGCCTCCCCCAGCCTAGCTAAGGACAGGTGAGACATCCTCTGTTCATCAGCACAGAGGAGATATCTGAGTCTATTTAGTAGCATCAGGAGCACAGAGACCCAGCCAAAACTGGTAATTCAGCTCTCCAGCATTGGCACCAGGCCACTGCTCTGCCTCTGTTTCAAGACAGCAGGAACCAAGGACCTCCAATATGGGATGGACTTTGAGTCTGTAGCAGAACCAGAAACCCTAGGAGTTTGGGCATCCGTTTGCTTGCTGTGACCACCTGCTGGGACATATTTTCCCTTTCTGCTGTGTGTGGCTGTGCTGTCACACACATACAATGCCAGAGTGGGATAAAGTCCCAGAGCTGCTCTCTGAGTCCGAAGGATCCTGTGGGACCCCCTGGCCATCCTTTTCGGTCCTGCTGGGGCCCCAAAGGGATTGCAGAGGCTTTAAATGTCCCTGGAGCATGATCCTTATTTATACAGAAGTATAATCCTTCTATAGGGCTGTAGAGGTGTGATTTTTGCCCCCCGCCCCGTGCAGGCTAAGTGCTGAAGCACAGCGAAGTTAAGTGACATGATCAAGGTTGTGCAGACAACCTGTGGCGGAGCAAGAACGGCAGCCCAGTGCTGTTGTGAGCCCTTGTCACTGCTGCTCATCACCACTGCTCGGTGGCAGAGCTCTGTCAGCCTCATCTCCCCGGCCGCCCAGCCAGCCAGCCCGCTCCTTTCTCCTCCAGACTCTTAAAATAAGACTCGCAAAGGCTTGAGTGTGGTTTCGTTTTCACTAATAAATCCCTGCTTGCACTTGAAGCTGCTGTGCCTTTTAAAACATTATCCGTGGCTCTGATTACACTCCTGATGAAAGCAGGCATGGCCCTATTAGTTTTCACGGCAAACAGCACTGCCACGTCCTGCTATCCTTTACGCACTCAGTGTAACCCGAGTTTCACAGGAAAGGGAGGGGGTAAAAAAAAAAGGCATCTTGTAAAGGCAGTGTCTGTCTCCACCTTCACTTCAGACTGAGGACATTACACACTTGAAATCCCCTCCCTAGAAACAGCTTTGATTAGTCTATACAGGTTTGTTTTGTTTTTTTTTTTAATTATTTTTTAATTGCTACCAACAATTAACTCATCCTCTGCAACTCCAAGCTGAAGCCTCTGCCTCTCCAGTCCCTGCAAGGGGCTGCACCAAGGGGCAGTAATGGCCATGGGGTGGGGAGAAGGCAAACAGGAACTGCTTAAGCAGTGATGAGCGATAGCTGCTCTGTAGTGGTGTCTCCTCTTCATGGCTCAGAGAGGAGGTGGACTTTTGGAGAGCAGAGTTAAGTTCCCACAGCCAACCAGTGTGAAAAACTCACCCTGTGGCAAATCTGGGTCATTATTCCAGATATACAGATGGGTAAACTGAGGCACAAAGGGCTTAGTGCTCTCTAGTGGGAGAGAACGGGGGCAGAAGGGGAACTCTGTTCCAAACCTGCTGAGGTGAGCTTTGCTTTGCAAACTCTTTCAGCTTTATTCTGTCCCTTAGGTCATGCTTGGAGAGCTTTTTGGAAAAGCGTTTGCAACAAAAGCAGAGAGACTGTGCTTAAAGTGGCCTGCAGGCACCAAGCACAGGGATGTGGGACTGTGTCAGTGAGGAAGGGAAATAAAGAAATAAGGAAAGGGAAAGGGAAGGGAGACAGAAGGAGAAAGATAGTAAGAAAAAGAGAAAGATAAAAAGAGAAGGAAGGCCAGAATAAGGAGGAAAGAGAGAAGAAGATGAGGAAGCCCCCCTGCAGCTCCTGGTGCGGTCGGGTGCTGGAGGGCTCTGCTCCCCTTCTCCCATGCCAGATTGTGCACCACCACCCATGTTTGAGGACATTTCCTCCCCTGCAGAAGGGCTGCCTGCCCTGCCCGCCCCCAACCCAGCCCTGGGAGCTGTTGGAGGGGCCAGCAGCCAGGCTGCAGCCGGGACAGTGTTGGCTTGGCTTGGCTGCTGCCCGCCTGGAGCAGCGGGGAGAGGCTGGCAGGTGAGCGAGGCACAGGCATTACTACAACAGATGGGAGAGGCATGACATTACATGGCAGGGCTATTATTTACTGAGTGCTCGTGTTTGTCATGGCTGAAGATGACATCTTATTAAGGAGTCATGACACCGGGGGATTTTTTTAAGCCTGGGGGCCAAGAAGGCTAATGAACAGGAATAGCTCTAGGAATAGATGGAGGGTGGTGCCATTTTCAGGTCACCAGAGAAGCTGACTAACGTTTCACCAATCTGATTTCTGGGAGATTTCCAGGCTGTGGCACTCTTGCTGTTTAGGGGTGGATGGTCCTTGCTGTGGCCTGATTGTGCTGGTGCAGGTGGAAGTGGCTGTCTCAAGAGACTCCGCTGCAAGGGAACAAAGCCTGAGCTGTGTTATCAAAAGCTCCCACCTGTGCCCAATACCTGTGGAGAACCAAACATCGGTACTCCTGCAAACAAGGGTATGTGGCAGGGAATGGCTTTTGGACAGGTTTCCCCAAATCCCACCTTGCAGGGTGTTTGGAGGAGGTCTCTCAGGCAACACATGCCATAGACTGGGGAGCATGGGAAGTGTGACCCCACTGTTGGTGTGGCACTAGCACCCCTGTGTCATGCTTGTCAGGACAGCCAGACCAAAAGTGGGGTTGCCTGGACCATTTTGTCCCTCCTCAGTTTACCCTGGCACTGCCTCTGCAAGCCTTGCCCTCCTTTGCCTGAAACAAGAGCTGTCTCCCTGCAGCTCCCATGTGCCAGCTCCTTATCGCTGACCCACTCTGTCAGTGCGGATGCTTGACTAATGTTCCCTTGTAAAATGTTGTGTTAAGCACATTCCAGCCGCTGACATTAAATACTTGGGCCAGGGCAGCGCTCACCCTCCGGCGGACGGAGCACTGAGCCAGCCCCAGCCACACGCCCGATGCTGCCGTAGCCAAAACATTTGCTCTTTTCTGCCCCATCTCCACCCCTTCCCTGCCCTCCCTCTGGCACAGGCAGCAGGAGCAGAGGGGGAAGGAGGCAGCGGGCAGGACCATGGCTATCTGGCAGATGAAATAATAATTACCCCAGCCGCCTCCCAGCCTCCCTTGCATTCCTCTGTGCTAACAGCTTGGCTTATTTTGTTTTCATCCACAAATATTGACTCGCTGGGTTCTTTTCACCTCGTGCCTATTAAAAAGACATTGCTCATAGTATTGTTATTGAATTTGTTCTGCAGCTGCAAGAAGCATCCAGCGGCTTCAAGGAATTCACCCGCACCGCTAGCGCTGGCCCTGAGGGCTCTGTGCCCTCAATACCCTCTGAAACTGCTTTGCCTGCTGCTGTCCAAGGGGCAGGACGTGGGGCTGGCTCAGCAAGAATGTTGCCCAGTCTTTCCACCAAGGGGGAGATCAGGGTGGGCCTGGGGATGAGGCTGCAGAGATGTGGTCTGCTGTTTCACTGCTCTGTGCTTCCATTTCCCTGTTCAGCCCTGTGATTCCTGATAATTTTTATAATGCACTGTGAGTATTAATGAAAAGGTGTGCAATTCCTCCTGACCTTTTGCTACTGCAACTTGTCCTTCTATACTCAGTTCAGCTTGAAAACGTGGGAGTTGTTTCTAGATGCCTTAACCTGGCTGGGGCAATAATCAGAAATATAAACCTCTTCATTTTGCACTGAGCTGAATTATCTGGGTGATTAATGAGCGTGACAGCAATTCTCACACAGCCCCAACCCTCAGAGTTTGAGATGGCGGTTATGGCGGGGGGGTTCATGACTCTCCCCCATAAGGGGAGGGTTTGGGGTGCACGAGAGAGATGTGCAATCTCTCCCCATTTCCCCCACAGCGTTCAGCCGAGGGCAAGGGCAGTGGGACAGCAGCCTGCTCGTGAGGAAACCCCCGGTTTCGGCAGCTGTGCTCAGCTTTGGCATCTCTCCCAGAATAAAATTGACTGGCACCACATTCCCGGGGACTACCCTCTGTCCCCAGCCATCCATCTGAGGGAAATCCCAGAGGTGCTGGCACCCTGTCAGTGGATTTTACCTGATTCCCAAATCCTGAGACAGAATGGGGATAAGGAATTGGGACAGGTGAGAAAGGCTGCAGTCTCAGCGGGCACCCGGGGTGGGTGCCCTCATCGAAACCTCTCCCTGTTCCTTGTGAAGTGTCCCAATGTCCCCTTCTCCACCGGAGGTCTGACAGATGCCCATTCCTGTGGGTGGGCTGAGGTGTGGGCAGCCTGGGGATCCTTTTTATGCAAATCTCTTACAGCCTCTGGGGGAGGGAAGGAGCCAGGGCAGCAGCTCACTGGGATGAAGTCTGCAGAAATAACCAGCAGCAGGGCTGCCTCCCCTACTCCTAACTGGTCTTGCTTATCCACAGGACAACTAAGCGGCAAATTTGTGAAAAAGGACTTTCCATGCTGATTTAATGGACTGTCTCTTCCTGTCCTCTGGCAGGACACTTGGCTCAACTTCTTCACCCCTCTAACCTACCTTCAGATGCCTTTTTAACCTCCCCCAGGATGAAGAGAGCCAGCAAGTGAAATCCCAGCTCACCGTCCCTGCCTACCCTCCAGCCAAGCACAGGAGCTGCTGCTGTCACCAGCATCAGGCAGAGCTGTGACCCTCTCAGTGGAGGGGGGGAAATGGATGGGCTGCATGGTGACTGCCTGTCCCCTGCCCAGTGAGGCTGTACTTGATGCTGCTGTGCCCCCCTCAACCTCCCACTCGTGGGGCTTCTGTCCTGGGGACACCCCTGATCCTGGCACAGGGACAAGAAGGCATGGCAAGAGTTGTTTAACCCTACAGAGACACCCAGGAGCATCGGCAAGGCTTAGGACATGGTGGCTTCAGCGGTGAAGAGGTCCTTGTGGAGGGTGTCAGCCGGGGCACACTGGGGATAGCTGCAAAGTCACGGGGCCAGATGTGATCCCAAATGCCCCACGTCGAGCAGGTTGTCTCCTGCCTCGTGATCAGCCTGCAAAAAATAACGCGGCTGCCTCCTTCTCCCAGCGCCTGTTCGCGGAAAGCAAATGTCAGCGTTGCCATGCCCGAGTGTTTATTTTGGCAACGGCCGGGGGCCTGGCCAGCAGGCACGGGAGTACATGGCGAGGAGGATTAGCCACCCAGAAGCAGCTCCTACCATGCCCCACCGAGGGTGTGGCATGGCTAGCAGGCACTTTTCTCCTGGCTTCAGGCTGCACCACATCAGGCTTGTTGTAAATACTGACCAGCCACAGGGAGGGCATCATGCTGGGCCCCAATGGCAACCAAAACCTAGAGGAGAACAAGGACCTGTCTGTGGGTACCACTGAACCCTAGGGTGACCCATGAGGGCACTGGCTCCAGCTAATGCCCAGGATCATTCCAGGCATAGCAGCCCCATGTCCCTGCTGTGGGGGCGGGAAGAAAATCATTGCTGAGGAGTGTCCTTTTCTCCTGACCTTTGCTCTCCAAATATTTAGGATCCCACAGCGCACAGTCACAGGCCTTGTTCAGCTTCAGCGTGATGCCATTTGCCTCCCGTCTCAGCTGTCCCCAGTAATTCATCTCCGGCTTGCTGAGCCGGGAATGAGGAAGACACACTCACACCACCGGGCTCCCTCAGAGCGAGTGCAAGCTCCAGAGCACCCTCCCATGTCCTGTCTGTCCCCTGATCCCTGCTCCCCTCCCCCTTGTCACAGGCCCATGGTCACCAGGGATGGAGATGAGCATCTATGGGAGGGTTCACTCTTCTCTTCCTGGTCTGCATCTGTTGCCATCCTGGTGGTGATGAGGGAGAGCCCAAGCATGGTAGGAGACCAAACCCTGGCAAAAGGTTGGACTTTGCGTTAGGGAAGGTTCTGGGGGAGTGTGCTTGGGGAGAGCTGGTGTAATAAGCAGGGGGAGAAAACTGGGGTGTACATGAGCCACCAGTAAGCCAGAGAAGCAACCCCAGATATCGCCTGACCCTAGTATATAGCCTGGTGTTTTCTGGTTTGGACTGGTGGCCATATGAACTTGCACTGCATGTGCTGTAATTCCCAGCCTGTGCACATGGCCTTGGGCAGCATCTGAGGGGTCTGAGCTTGCTGCCGGAATGTGGCATAAATTAAGAAGGTTGCTTTTATCTCCTGGGGTGACTGTGGATATAAACCCCATGCTTCATGAGTTCCTAGAGGTGTCTCTGCCCTGTGGCTTCCTGGAAGAGATGTCTGGCTGGAGAGGTCTGGACAGAGGCTGGGACCTTCAGAAGACACTCCAGGAGGAAGAACCTTGTTTAGTCAAGATCACCCCCTTGGTGAGGAGGGAGAGTGCTCAGGTGGCAAGTCCTTGGGGAACTGGCACTGGCTGTCATTGAGCATTAGCGACCTGAGGGTGTAAAGGAAGAAGAGCCCGGGAGGAGGATGGTGAAAGAAGGAGTGACATTTTGAAAGGGACAATAGTGACTGTGGGATAGTCTCTGTTCTGACCATAAGTATGGCTTATTATTTATGCTAAAATCCCATGGCTGGCCATGCTTTTGCTCATTTTGGTTGAACATTCACTGCTTCCACAGAGCACTTTCCCATTCATACTTGACACCGTAAAAGAATAATAACGATTACTTTAATGAAGACACCACAGGAGAGTCAATGTTTTAAATGAGACAGACCCAAAGGGGACAGAGCCATGGAATTGGAAGTCTCAGGTGGACTCTGCCATTCAGGAGTCCCTCTGTTGATGGTTGCCAGGGGCTGAGGATGGCAAGACCCCCAAACTGCAGCATGCATGGCTTTGTGATGAGCTAGCAGTTTATTGTGTTTCACAGGCAAGAAGTTTTTTTTTTTTAAGATATTTTAAATTAAATTTTATGAAACGATATTAACACTAATTATATTTTCATTTTTAAAAATGAAATTACAGGTCATTTTTCACTATGTTCTTTGAAATCCTGATAGCAATTATTTTATTGGCCAGGCACTATGTTTTCTTATCAAAATCCAGATTTCTGATGGTTTTCAAAAGTAACAACAATTTCAACAAAAGTATATGAAAAATCATAGAAAATCTGCCAGTTCCAAAGCATGTGAAATGGGAAAAAAATGTGAGATTTTTTTGGTTTTCTTTTCTTTTTTTTTTTTTTTTTTCCGATGTATTTGGTTCTATTTCCAATCAACTTTTGATCATCCAATAATGATCTTTTATTGAGAGAAAAGAAACCCCAAGTGACCACAGCAACATGGCTTAGATTTTCAGCTGATGCAAGTCAGTCCATCTCCACAGGGGTTGGTGCTCTGTCTCGTGGAGGGAAGACTTAGCTCTGTGTGTCTATGTGGTGTCTTCACACTCCTCTGTTTCCTGCTGAAACCGGTAGCAGCACTCCTGCCTGAACCAACAGGGCTGCAATTGAACAGTGTGGAGCAAAAAACCCTGTGGAGATAGAGAGAAAATCACAAGCCAATGAAAAATGGAAGTTGAAAGGTGAGGTTTGATGAGGGGAAGTGACTCATGGGTTGGGAATGAGGGATGGGGTCTTAGGGAGGTTCGGCAGCTCAAGCTCCAGTGACCCCCGACTGCGAGGAGTCATGGGGAGGATGGAGGAGAGGCCAAGCATGGAGCAATGAAATGAACGGTCGAGCCCGGGGAGAGCTATGAAAATCAGGAAGACAAGCCCATGGCGGTCATGCAGAAAGAGGAGGGATATCCAGAGTTTCCAGGCTGTCTGTGCTGCTTATCCTTCCCTTGGCTTTGATCAAGGGATGTGCAAGACATGATGAGATAGAGACCTGAGGGAAACCAGTAAAGCTGATGCATGTACGGCAATGGTTTAAAGCTGCATTCAAGCTTCTGACTCCATATCTGCTGTGCTGTGCAAGGAAAGGCAATGGTATTTCCTAAGCCACTGTAGCATAAAGGAATGGGGTAATATACTTTAAATAGTTTGGATGTCCTTGAATGAACCCTCTGATCTCCTGCAAAAGCCACCAGGAGCCAGCAGAGCCACTGTGAGTCTGTGGCCAGGGCTGGATGAGTTGGGGAGGAACATACGGATGCTACAGTGATGTACATATATCACATTAAGCAATGCAAATGTGGGGGTCAGTCAGGGACCCAGTCCTCTTCATGCTGCTCCCCAGTAAATCTGTGTCTGTGTGTAGTGAGGCTTGGTGTATTTGTATCTGGCTGTAAAAAAAGCTGTTCAGACACTGGCTGTGCCTTAGTAAATGGTGCCTGAAATAACATGAAGACCTCCCGCTTGTAAAAATGGGGCTGGATCACAAGTTGGAGAGCTACTTGCAAGGGTCCTGCAGTGGCAGCTGGAGATCGAGCCGTGTGCTCACCCACTGGTGTCCATTGCCTGCCCCCACCCTGTCTCCCCACTGCCTGCACTCTCCTCTCCCACTCCACGCGAGTCGTGGCTCATGTGGCATCACAGCTCTGAGATCACTCAGAGGGCAAGCACCAACAGGCATCCTTGGTCTCTTCTGACTCTGGCAACACTGTTCTTGGCTTCGTTAGTGCCTGATCTGCATAGAAGGGAAGTAATTGGCTCTAACTGACAGTCTGGACATGGTCTTCAGGGAGACACAATGCTTACAGGGGAGTTGTGGAGCAAAGTAGATTTTTTCACTATTCTAGGGAAGGGACAAAAATATATGTATATATAAAAATAGTAGATATCTGGTTTTGCAGGTAGATAAATCTTTTTATTTCACCTCATTGTGATGAAAACATATTTTAACTTTAGCTATGGCACCAGTTGGTGTCATTTAATTTCTAAACATTCCAGATACACCTCTACCATTCATGCATGGTTTGGCTGGAGTATTTCTAGGGGGATAGCAGGCTGGAAATGCTGCTTTCTCAGGAGAATGCAGCAATTGTCTGGAAACCTTGTTGGTGCCTGAGTTGCCATGTGCCAGAACACTAAAATTCAGGGTCTGCTTCCTGGGTGTCAAACAGGAAAGTATCAAGAAGGTGGAGCTGAAGGAGACCCTTTTGATCTCTTGGTGTTTCTACCTTCATATCTGATCATTGCTTCTGGGGACAGAGAACTCAGAACATATTTGGAACATGAAATTATTAGGTGAGCTATTGCATCATGGGGATGATATATTTCCCAGTTTCTAGCCTAGATGACGAAAAGCACAGCTTTTGATGATCCCTTCTGGGTGGAAAGCTCCAGAAATACCACACAAAGCCTACCAAAGCCTCGGCCAGGCTTCAGCTGCTATGGAGCAGTTTCCACACTCACATCCAGAAGGCTTGTGTCCAGCCTAGTTTAAGCTCAGCGTGTGGTGGAGCTCAGTGTGGACAAGAGAGTCAGTCAAGGTATGCTCGATGCTTCCCATCTCTTCTGATAAATCTGCAGCATTCATGAACTAAAACAGCTTTTGCAGACTGTAACAGGGTAATTTATTTCCTACGTTCCTAAGCCAGCAATTGGATGAGGCTTGGCAGAATTTTTAGTGTGGATTCTACTGGGCATAATACCGGAGAATTTAATTGTTGTAGGAGTTGGCTTGGAGTCCTCTGTTTCTTGAATTCTGTTGAGACAAACATCCTGGCCAAGGAATCAGCCCAGGCACCCCCTAACTCGGAGGCAAGAGCTTGGGCCAAGTGTTGCAGTGAAGCACTGAACAGCACTCCGGCGCCCCGCCTGGCGTGGCCGTTCACACAGAAGGTGGTAGGTGCCATCAATCCGGAGCATGCACTTACAGGTGATCATTGAAAGAACCCAAACCCTGCAAAGCAGCGCTGCTCCGAAGCCAGGGCAGCAGTGGCCACCCTCCGTGTGTGTGTTTGCCCCATCTTGTCACGACAGTCCAGCCCCATCACAATAGGCCCCGCCCAGACATGGCAAAACCCCGCCCACAGGGGCCTGCTCTCCTTTAAATCGCCCTCTGGAACTCCTGCAGCTTCTGTTCTGCAGTACAAGGTGCTGAGCAGGGGCAGAAGGTGCGTGTTCCCGCTTGGAGGGGGGGGAATGGGAAATTTAGGTTGTTGGCACGCCTTGTGCAAATCTTTCTTCTGTTTGTCCTTCAATTAGGCAAGCAATCTCGCTCTGCTGCTTGGAAAACAATCTCTGTGTTACTCACCAGTAATCAATTTGTTGATTGTAAAATTAAAGGAGTCTTTGGGGTTAGAGAGCCTGACCTTGGATCTAGCTCTTCTGAGGCTGTAAATGCAAGCTGGTGTTTTTAGCTGGAAAGCAGAGATTTTTGAGCTAGCGAGTAACAGTAAACGAGCCTAATGTTGGTTTGTTATGCCTCTGTTAGAAGGGTTTAAAATGCGGAGCCCTAACGGTAAAAAGAGCCAGATTAATACTGAGTTAGGGAAGCTGGCTGGACTTTTATTTTTTAATTTTGTTTTGGAAAAACTTGAGTTTTTTTGTGGGAGGAAAAAAATGTTTTATTCAATTTCTGAAGCTATTTTTAATAGAATTAAAAAACATGAGCTGAACTTCTTGTGTATAACTGGCATTTCCTCTTCTTGCATACTAAAATGGTAGGGGAAAGGTAGAGGAGCTGGGAGAGAAAAACAGAAAGGATATAAAAAGATTAGTCCATCTCCCCTAGTCTTTTTAATAAAAGTATTTATAAACCGGTTTTTAGAGAATAAATGTTGTTCCTTCTTGAAGTATATGGGATGGAAGCAGTTGTATTGTGGTGGAATGAGCTTCTCCCTTTTTAAAACCAACTGTGCCCAAATATCTGTAGTTTAACTGGAGGTTCTTAAATTGCATTCATCTTGCATGCTCAGAAGTCCTTCCACTACCTTCTGAAAACTCTGACATCTGTCTTTTTTTTTTTTTAATGCAGAATAGTGGAGAGATGTTGCTGATGTTGCTGAAGAGACATTCCTTTTTTTTTTTTTTTTTTTCTGACGATCCTCCAAACCTGCCTGTGCTGTAAGTCAGTGATGAAATAATTGTAGTCTGGATAAAGCTTTTAGTGCTGAGCATGAAAAAATAAGCAATGGGAATGGGGCTAATTTGTCTCTCCCCTTGGAGAAGGAAGACTCTTGTGGCCCAGTTGCCATAGTGTCAGCCAGAACTGATTTGCAAATGAAGGGTCTGCAACTCTAGCATGAGCCTATTGCTGCTCCAAGAGTTCATCCCATAATTTTCTCTATGCTTTTGTCTGCTTTATTGCTCAGGGGTATGGCCAGGTGCCAGCAATATGACAGCAAGGGGTGAGCACTGCCAGCAGATCCATTTTGGGCTTAGTTATGAGTGTCCCAGGTGAAAAACGTTAACTAATAAAATCTGCCTGAAGTGTCAACCTCCATCTCCAGGAGGAGACTCCATTTGGGATGTCATTTGAGAAAGGGAAGAATATGCTCTGGATCCTTCTACCCATTTGCAAGGAGATGTTGGCTGCAGCTTTTATGCCTCCATTTCCAAGGCAGTCCATGCTCCACGTACCCACCAGGACTTGTTTTAGAAAGATGTCAGTGACTGACAGAATTGGGTGATTGGGGTCTGGGGAGAGAGAGGAACAACCTGGGCAGCTTGTGATGGGTCTCTGCTTTGTCTTTTGCCCAGGTTCCCTGGAGTACCAGTCAAACAGGACAGCAGTGCCTGGCTATAAACTTGCACCTGGATTGCAAGGTAAGGACACAGGTCTGTGTTTTTCTCCAAATGAAGAGAAGAAGCTTCACCAGCTAAGCTGGGCAGCCAGCTTGTCCTCTTGGTCTTTTGTGTCTCCATCTATCATGGGCTCACAGGTAAGAAATATTTACTATTCTTGGAGAGATGAATCTAAAGGTGAAGCTGATTGTTAAATATTTACTGCTTTTTTGAACCCATGTGGAGCTTATCACAACTCTAACCTGCTTATATCTGTCTCCAGTTCTCCTGTGGTGTTTCAAAAATTCATTCTGGCTGTTTTTTTGTGGTGCTGCTTAGGGCAACACCATCCCTGTTTGATGAACAGGGCACCTCTTCTAGGTTTGAGGACTGTGACATGGATGGTAGTTACTTTTATTGATGTTGTCAGAGGGAAGGTTAAAAAGTTGTTTTGATGTGTGTTTTGTATCAAAATGAAAATCTTATTGGAATGTGGATTTTCTTGCTGAGAAGAAATGTTATTTTGTTTTGTTACATTGTGTGGACTTTTAAAACCAATGTTGGAAACATGTGAAGATAAGAGATGGGATGTACTTGTGTTGTCTGTTAAATTGTCCTATGTAGTAATGTTGGCTGATAGGACAGGAAAAGGTCACCTGCAGAACCTGAGGTTTTATGGTGAACAAACCTTTGTGGGTTTGCAATTTGCTTGAAATGGTCCAGGGTAGCAGAAGTAGTGTTCCATAGTGTAAGAAACTGCTTTTGAAGTCTGATTTTTTTTGTGTGTTTTTTTTTTTCTTATCAAGCCATGTTGCTTTAGGACATGTGAGGTGATCTGCTACAGGTGTTTCTCAAGGGGTGATGAATGAGATCAGGTGTAGCTGGGAGTGTAATCAAACAGTAATTCAACAAGCAGGTCTTTTGTCTCTGTGAAACAATGTTGAAAATATTTGTTTTTTTCTTGGAGAAGGTTGTGTTTGCAGCATCTGGGATTTCTGGGAATTCCTCCTTCTGGATGTGCTTAACCACAAGTAAGGCAGAATGTGACTGTCCATGCAGCTCCAGCTGGAGACTTCCCTGGGTGATCTTCATGTCTGGCACAAACTCCTGGGGCTGGGCAGTGTCTAATGGCACAGAAAGAAAATAAATTTCAAACTGAAGATACTAAATGTTAGTGCATGTGCTCCTTTTGTTAACTTTATGATCTGCTGAGATTTCCTAGCATATTCACACTCAGTTGTTTGCCCAGGTCTCTGGATGAGGCATTGGGCATTTTGATAAGGAATGGACATGTGTCAGTAGGACTCAAGCAGGATTGGTAGAAATTTGGGGTTGATTTTTTTTTACCAGGTGATTTGTCTCCTTGACTATGAGGGTCAAGATAACAGTCTGTTTTAGCTTTAGGTCCTATTTTTGGATAGTTTTGTGGATCATTTAAACCTGTGTATTATTCTATATATAAAACAGACATTTATTCTTTGCATGTAAACAAGTTTCATATCATACAGAGACAGTAATTCTAACAAATCAATTTGCCTTTAGTTAGCAATTAAAACACAGATTAAAATCCTCACTGATTGGTGAAAAACTTTCTGCAGATACTTCTTGACCCTGGTTTATGTCCTGGTGTCTCTTATACATCTTTGGTGCAATCAAGGAGCTTCACTATAACAGCTGAAACCAGATTCTCTAAAATGTTGAGTGGTATGTTTGACCTGGTGTTAATTATATGTGTCAGTGATATTTAAGTGATTAGAGAGAGGGGAGATGTGTCAAAGATTGAGTTTTGCTGGGCCAAGATTCAGTAGCAAAACAGGACATGGATTTTACAGAGAGAATCTCAGTCTGGCAACACTACTGATGTTTTGCTTTGCAGGAAGGCAGCATTAAATCAGGTATCATGGGGCTGAGCACCAATCTGGTGCTCTTGGCTTTGGAGCAGAGCTGAAATGATACTTTGTACTTAGGCAGGATGTCTTCTTCTGGGAATGAGACCAGCTGCTTCACAATCTCTTGACCGGCTCTCTGACATGTAAACTCCAGGTTGTATCCTGGAAATATGCAGCTTAAATGGCAAGGCTGTTTCTGACCCATTTCCTGAAATGTGAGAAAATTCTGCTTTAACAAAGGGAAATAAGTCTCTCCTGAGCAAGGAATTCAGTGAAATCACTGTCGCAACCTACACTTCTCATATGTTCTTGTCCAAAATAATCTCATTTCCCTGATCATCTAATGATTCTCTGGGCATCAGCAAGCGCAAGATGCATCTGGTTCTGAGCTCTTTGTGGTGTTTAGTTGGTCCTATTTCTGTGTTTGTGGGACAGTTGAACTGTCTTTGTTTCTTTTGTCTTCAGGCATCCAAAAACAGACATCAGGGAAATAACAGGGACTCATTCAAGGCTGTACCTGTCTGGAAAAAGTGAATTTGCAGTTGCCAGGACCAATACCAATTTATGTATGTAGATCTCTCCCTGCTGCATTGATGGCAGGGTTGAAACCCAGCTGGGGGTACAGTTTGCTTGAGCTTCTTGGGTTTCCTTTTAAATCCCTTGTTTAAGGCTTTGTCTTAATTCTATAGACTCTTCATGTATTTTCTTGCAAGTCAGTAATGAAGCTTGCAAGAAAAGGTGTATCAGGAGAAGGAACGTGCTCTACAAGCCTGGTTCTTGCATTATTTCTGACTCTTCTGTGGTCCTGTGGCAACTGTTGGCCAACAGGTAGTACTTTGTAGCTGCTCCAGTGTTCAAAACCAGATTACAGGATGAGCTGGACTTTTAATTTGTCTTGCTTTTGGTTTCAGTGGGGTAGATATTTACCCTGTGTTTGCTCTGCACCCTATGTATAGCTTAAATTTTTCTAGATGCCTTGTGACCACAAGTTCCTCCTGAGAAATGGAACAGGACACCTTTTTGGCTGCCTTTAAACCATGGAAATTTTGCTGAGATTTTCTGTGAAAGGGGAACAATACAACCTCAACAGAGAAGTTAATTATAGCAATGGAAATTTTTCTTAAATACTTTGACGTGAGGCTGGTATTTCTTTTCAGCAGGATAGAAGTCTCAGAAATGCCACTTTTAATGAAAAGTGTTTTAATGGCAAATACTTTCCACAGTGTAATGGTTATTCTTGGGTTTGTCTGAAGCCTATTGAACCTCTGTATTTCTTTGTGGAGTTATATGTAACATGGTTTGGCTCTGCCTTTTTACTCTCTCAAGCAGTCCTGGTTTTGGTGAAGTGGATGCCAGGGAAGTCATGGGAATTGAATATAATTGTGCAATGATTTTTTTAGTGTTGTACTTAGACTGTGATTTGTGTTGAACTGCTGTATGAAGTAAGACAGTTCTGAACCTTGGACTAATGGATGTTTGTTTCTGCTGCCCTAGCCCCACTAAATTGTAGGCCTTATTCTTGTCTCTATCTTAAACTCCATTCAGCTTGAGCTAGTCCTGATTTATCTGGGTTTATATATGGGAGAATTCTCCTAAGAATTGATCCTGTCGGCCAATTGTCAGGGAAAGACTTCCTTGGATATCAGTAAAAGGTATCATCTCTCACAGATACAATCCTAAAGCAGGGTTCTGGCAACGGAATAGAATTTTTCTCTGTAATGATGATTCTTTGAGGAGAAGGCAGAAATTTTTACATAGCTGAGAGATCCCATCTGTTCTTAACTTGTTCCATCACTGGACAGTCTGAACTGTGCTTTATTTTCTGAGTTTGTGGTGCCAGACTTGCTAAGTTCCCCGTCTTCTCTGGAAATCTCTGCAACTATGATTAAAGACAGCTTATGCTAGCTAGGAAGGTGTGAAGCAAGTGGCAGGCTGGGTCATGGTATCAGATTGCCACTGACACTAATAAAAGAAAAGGGCTGATAATCTAGTCATGTTTTTGAATACTGAAGCAACTTCTATGGCCTCAATAAAATGAAGAGGAGGGAGGGGAGGGGAATGGAGAAGGGACTGGCCATAAATTAATTCACCTGTAAACCTGTGAAATAAAACAAGCCAAGAGCTTTGTAGGTCATGATGATCTTCTTTGGATCTTGTGGAGTGGTATAGTCAGAATTTAGATACTGTGGCCAGAGCTGACAACTCCTCCAGCACCACACTGTGCTGTGGCAGGCACCCGCATTTGCTACACTAGACATAATAAAATGGTGGGACTCTGCCATTTGATGCTGTGATGACCATGATTACAAGTGGGATAAAAGGGTATTAGATACAGTCGTAAAGAACGAGGTCATCAGTGGCTGTTGATCATGGAAGTTTTTACCTTATAGGAAATTGTTCAGAAAGAGGTTCTGCACTTGGATGGATCTTTGTTCTTAAATGCTGGGGCACCTAAAGTCTGGGTCCTGCTACAGTACTGAGGCAACCCCCTTTTGGCAAAATTGAGACCTCATACCATAGGTGGGTTTTGGCTCACAGCTGTTTCTCATGTCTGCAACTCCTGACGGTCCAGTAGATGTGCTTCAGGTGTGTCTAATATCACTCTAATAGCACTGTTTATGGCCTCTCAAGGTTGTTGAGAGCTGTCCTCTTCCTTCTGAGCATGTTAATGGCTAGACATGTATGTGAGAGATCTGGGGTTTTGGTGGCCTGTGGCTTCTATTCCGATGTTACTTTTCCATGTTAACTAGTCACTCTTGGATCCAAGCTAAATCTTTAGCCCTAGAAGCAGAGTTCAGCACTTCTCACATCACAGAGGAGAATCTGGTCCCTGCTTGATTTTCTGTTTTGGGCCCTGTAAGTCTGGTGTGATAACATGGTTGGAGGGAGCCCTTCATCTCTGGAGGGTGTGGATAGCAAGTACAGGCTGTAATCCCTCCTGGCTGTGCTGTTCCCCAGGTGAGGATGCTTGTCATCGGGTGACTGTTCAAGATTTGTGGGATGCCTCCTTCTTTGAAAGAAAAAGGAGGTATCTGTGCCTAAAGAACTGTGTTAAGTTTCTACTGCAGAAATAAATTTAGGGTGAATCCCACTTTCTGAAGCACTGGTGGAAGCCTGTTGTGGCAGAAGCCTCTGTTTACTGCCTGAAAAGTAATATACTTAGCAACATGAGTTATGGAGCCTTCTCTAGCACCCATAAATCTTGGAGGAGAATCAGAGTCTTCAACCATGTACCCACCCAGGCTAATACCATTTCTTACAGCTGGAATTAATCATGGCATTAGGCAAACAACAGGGGTTCATTAGGACCAAAGGTGACTTTAATTTAATTGAAATATAACTTGGCAAGTAAAGAGGTGATCCAGTTCACAACACCTAATGGGAGGTCTGGGTTATATATGGAAAAGTTAATGGCCGTAAAAATATCCAAACAACATATTTGTGCACGTGTTCCAGTAAAAGTCTGAGCCAACTACTATTTAATGGTTTGGGTTTTCAAATGTATATATTAATGTTCTTAAAATAAGAATAAGAGTATATGAGCACACACAGTATAGAAATATGAGGCGGGTGGGGTTGTGAGGGAGGGGAGCCTCAGGACAGCATCAGTGGAACCCATGTTCCTCCTTGTGCTGAAGGAGGCTGCTAAACCTTTTTGTTGCCTGGAGAGTGTGTCTAGGTAATGGATGCTGCAGTCTTGCCCTTAGAGATTGAGGAATGAAGGTTCTTACCTGTTTATTGTGGTATTTTGGGTAAAGGTGCTATACAGATACATCTGAAAAGGATGTTTTAGGCTTTTGGCAGTTTTATGTTTTTAGATGTCATACAATTACATGAGCCTATGAAATAAATGAAAAGCCTTCAAATGATGATATTGACATTCCCTTGTGAATGACCACCCACAGACCCCAAATAATCATATTCAAATACTAATTAAATCAGGCAGCCTGTAAATCAGTGCAGCAACACAGTCCTTTTAATCTCCCCTCTCTCCTGTAGAACAGGCCCTCTCATTTCTGCATAAACACTGCCTTGTAAATGGACTCCTACATAAAATATTATTTATATTTTAGTAGGTAAACATATGACAGTATGCACACATCGGTGGGCTGTGACATCATAGAACCAGCCTGTAGAGTATGTAGCTTTATACCTATTTTATTTCCTAGGTTGTTTTCATAGAGAAGGGGCCATCTACATTTTCATGGGCATGCAATCTGTATATCCAGTGGTGAATGTGAATCTGCACTTTGAAACAGACCATTGGCCCACAGACCAACAGCCCACAGAGTTTTTTTGTTTTTCCTTCCCCTAAATTTCTTGTGCATCTTGGAAAAAGGGCTCATCTTATGGGTCATGATGGAACATCATCTTGTAATTGATTTCACAGGGAATTGGCCAGTGCTGGTAGTGTGATGCCAACATTGTGAAAGCTTGTGAGTTGCTTGATTCTTCAGTGCTTAGAGTAAGAAGAGTAGGTGAAAGTAAAGAGTCTTAGATGATGGTGTTAGGAGTGCATAATGGAAGAATAATTATGCATGGGAAGTGAAGAAAAAGGTGGAGGCAGGGAAAGCAAAAGCAAGGTAGAGACAGGGAAAGAACAGAGTCATGTAGGAGGTTCAGGAGGTCTTAGCTGAATGGCTTGCTTGGTTTTATCCCTTTGGGCAGGTCACTTGGGATGCTTCTGTGCTGAAAGAGGGACTACTATGAGGCGCTTGGAGAGCATGCTAACAGGCGCCGGGTAGGAATACATTTCTTGATGGCTTGACTGAGATTGCCATATGGTTTTGCTTAGATGGTGCCTCTTGGGGCTTGCTCTGTCTTTCGGTGGCCTGTCTGCCTGTTTCTTGTTTCAGCAGCCTCTCTGATGGTTTTATCTCCACGTCCTTTGGGTTTTGGACCACTGGGGAGAAGACAGTCTTTTCACCAGATGACTTGAGCCTTCAGCAGGGCTCATCTTGTAGTCAAGCTGACTTTAAACATTTCCTTTTCAGTAAAGCAGCTGTCTCAGAAGCTTTGTGCAACCCAGAGTTTGGGAGGAAGAAAAGAAAATTTAGATAAAGTGGCAAATGAAAAACTGCTGCTGCAGACAGGAGGTGGTAGACTTCCAAACCCCAAGGGGAGGAGTGTGATTGAACATTAATAGTGAACCCCTTTCATTAGCTCCACAACAGATGAGAGATAAGAGCAGAAATGACTGCCAGTCTCTGGTTTTAGCATGGAAATGTGTCTGCCAGACACCATCTCCCTGTGCTGGAGCTGTCTCCAAAGGGATCTCCCCAAAAGGGGGAGCTTTTAGCCCACCATATGTCGTGTCCCCCACTGACTGGCCTGTTTCACTGTGGTGGAGACCCTGTTGGACAGAAAATGTGTTTTGCACCTTGCGGTTACCCCTGAAACTCAGCCATCCTCTGTGTGGGGAAATGAGGTGTGAAAGTAGCCACACTTCACTGAGAAAGCCATAGCTTGAGTTGCTGCTTATCAGAGATTTGCCGCCCCCTAAGACTTGGAAAATTTTCACCCAGAGGAGGTCACTTGCTTTCTGTTACTGCAACACAGGGAGGTGAAGTGATTGATTTTTTTTTTTTTTTTTGAGGTCCCTGTAGGGGCTAGCAGCAGATCCCATGCTGACAACTTTTCACGCACCTCGTCCTCCTCCTGACATCTGCTAATATCCCTGTCTGTATGATGCTCAAAATGCCAGAAGATGTGTGTTTGTTTTTAACCAGTGATGGCATATTTGACCTTCCCCAACACTTTAGGCACCTGGTGTCTTGACTAGTTTTGCATGTGTGACCCTGCATCTGTGAGGCAACACTAAAGGACTTGGATTTAGATAGCTGTCTATCAGTTGCTGGGAGCATGATGATGTTACTGTAGTGGCCAGGCTCCAGCCTGCTTTGGCCCATGTCAGCTCTGATCCTTGTACCCTCTGCCAGATGATACCTGATATAGCCCATCTTTGCAGCGTGCTGACCCCATACTCCCTCTGTTCTTGTTATATGGCAAAGGGGTGCAAGCAGAATAGGTGACCTGCACAAAACCTCTGTGGAGGGTGTACTGGTTCAGCACTGAGGTGGCCTGATGTTGGCTTGGTGCCCTTCAGCTTGTCCAAGAAGCCAGGCGAATGAAAGTGAGCCAGCTGGTCCTCTTCAGAAATTTCCTTGGAAGAAATCTTGCAAGGTTGAGCTCAGCCCTACTCCCACTCACCAGATCTCGTTGGTGCCTTGCACTGAAAGCATGGCTCTCTTTGCTACCTCCGCTCTGACTCCCTGCAGCCTCCTGGGCTTAACTGCTGGGGCTTTTTTAGCTCCATTGGGCACAGGAGACTGTGAAAGACACAGGCAGGGATGGGGTGGGGAGTGGATTGAACAAGGTTCTGGAATGACAAATCCACTCAAGGCTGGATGTGATCATTGTTGCAAGCTTTTCTCTGTCCAAACCTGGAGGCTTTCTGGGGACATTTAAGGGTGCTGAACTCAAGCCTAAGCTCTTTCTCATGTGCTGGGGGCTGAATATGTATCTCCTAACCTCTCCTTCTCTCCCCAGCTTGGACTTGCTAGTCACTACAAAGCCAGTGGTGCGGGCAAAAAACAAGGAGTTAATGGGTCTCAATTTGCTCTTGTGGGCTTCTGTGCAAAGAAGCATTTGTCAGAAGGTAAAAGAGGTAAGCTAGTTCCCTAATTAGTCTGCACAAAGGGTCTAATGCTATAAATGTGGAGTGAACACTATAAATCCAGCCTGTAGCTCGCTGCACAGTAATTTCCCTGCATAGACAAGCCTCAAGTCACAATTCATTATAGCTGTTTCATAGACCCTCCGATGTTGTGCTTCCCCTTTGCTGAGGGCAGATTGTCAAGCTGTGACCCTGCCTTAGTTAATTAACCTTCAAATGGGATTTATTTTCCCTTAGTTACTTGTGCGTGTACACATTTGGTAATAATGACTGTCCGCTTCCCTCGCGTTCGCTAAAAGAGGAATAAGTCATTTGTTACAGTGTTTTACCAGAGGTAAAAAAATAAAATAAAAAAAAAAATCCAGGCCTCAACTTTCATGGAAAATTGATAGCTTTATGCCAGAAAGAGACAGTTCCATCACAGCCACTTCTTCAGCTGTCTGCAAATATTTGAAACCCTGAGATATTTAATGTTTTTCAGATGGCGATAAATCTGCAATAGCACGGGCTTGCTTGAGCTTAGTGAGAGATGAAGTGAGATAGGAGAAAATGCATGAGCCGGCACGGGAGAGGTATTGCTGATCACACTTCTGCCGATGTCAGGACAGGTTTTCAGGACCTTGCACATACCAGCTGGCTTCTCTTCGCCAGGGAGAAATATATACAAATGCAAGCTTCCAGTTCATTTCCCATCCAGTTGTGAGCTAAATGTTTGCTTTTTTTTTGCCTTCTCCCCCTTTTTTTTTTTATTATTTTTGCAATCTGACATTAAAAATATGAACCTACAGCTGGGGAAGGAGAAATGTCACTGGCTGAATGCTTTTTTTGCATCTGGCAAGCCTGAGACATTGCTCGGGGTTTGTTTGTTTAACCTTTTGTTTGCTGTGCAGAACCTTGGTGGCAAGTTGCAGAATGTGGTTTGGTTGCAGATGCCTTGGTGTTTTGTCTTTTTTTTTTAAGGAGAAAAATAAGTCACAGTATCTCCATGTGCTTTGTTTGCAACATTGCCTCTGCCTGGGGTAAGCCTTGGGTGTCTTTCCCTGTTATTCTGATGTACCTGATGTGCCTTGGCACTGGTCTGTAGGGAGATGCATGGTCTAGGGTATTGGCAGGGACCTCAAGGGCAGGTTGTTGGGCAAGGATGAAGTGTCACCTGCAGCACATGCATCACCTGGGCAGGCATGAGTGTTGAGAAGGGGAAGGAGGGGTTTCTGTCTGGCTTTCGAGACACTTGGGCTATGCATTGCCTGGCAAGTGGAGCAGTGAGGTGACAAGTTGGAGAAATATGGCCTGGTGGGGGTGAAGCACAGACGCGTAACTGAGTAAATTGGCATCATCCTGCTGAAATATGGATGGGAAGCTGCAGCAGAGCCCAGTAGCACTGGAACAGGAGGGGACCTTAATGTTTCCTGATTTTTACTTTCCTTTGGAAGTAAGGAGTAAAATTCTTATTGCAGAAAACAGTTTTATTTGTTGGGAGGAATTGAAGAGCAGTCTAGTTCTCCAGACACCAGCACCTTTCATGCCAAGCGAAGGGGCTGTCAGTGTTGCCAGTCGGGTTCTGTGTGGCTGTGAGCCCTGGCCTGGGATGGCAGAAGGATGGGGCTGTATCTTGATTTGGGTTTCTCACTTTCAGCCTGCTATGGCTAGATTGAATCCCCCCACCGTAGCTGCGATTCACGGATGGTTTTTGTCCAAGTGTCTGTTTATGAAGTTTTAAAGAGACAGAAACACCTCAGCAATTTGATTTTGGCAAACAGCTGTGAGCCAAGTGTGGAACAACAACAAAAAAAAAATCCCTGTAAAAATCAGGGAAAATGCCTGCGAATTTCCACACATTTCACAGAGGCAGTGTGGTCTTGGAGGCAGCAGGGTGGTCTGGATGTTTTAGCACTGGCGTAGAAAACAGGCGTGCCTGTGCTCAGATGCCAGCTCCGCCACTGATGTGCCATTTAGCCTTGGCGAAGACACTTGACCTTTCCATGTCTTGGTTCTTTTCTTCTTTACTTTCCCCCTTTTCACTTGAAAATGAGAATTGGTGGCCCCAAATCTGGGTGATGGCCAGCCTGAGCTTGGCACGGCCAGGGAAGGTGGGGCAAAGGTGGCTATGTTCCCAGGTTTCAAGGGCGGCCAGGGACTGGAGATGTTCCAGGAATAAAGAGTGTCTTTGACCTCAATGGAGGCCCCGATCCCGTAGCACAAGCTGTTAACGCTTAGCTGCCTCCCACCTCCCCACTCAGCTCAAGTGTCTCAGAAGTGAAGATGTTTTTCCAGAAGTTCAGGATGTCGAATGGGACTTTATTAGCACCTGGGCAGTCTGGTTTTGGCAAAGCCTGTGTAGTCTCCACACCCTGCTTTTACATATTCACGCTTATCCAAAATGTTCCCTTCTGGACTGGATTTTCCCAGGCTTCATCTCTGGTCTTGTGGATTGTGGGGAGGGAAGCCCTTCTGAAATGGGTGAATTTTGGGCAGAGCTGCAGCAGCTGAAATGGTGAAATGCTGTCCTCAAAGATGAGGTGAAGGGAGAACAGTTATAGGGAGGTACAGGGGCTTGTTGGACTATGAATTTAGGGACAGAGATGGGAAAGAAACCCAGGCATCCTGGTTGCCTGTTTTCTTGGGCAGCTGCCCTCCCCTGCCAGTCCTCTTACTGACCATCCCAGTCCATCTGCTGTTGAATGAATGGAAAATCTCCAATGGGAATTGAATCAGGCCCTAAATTTTGAATGCTCTGAGGATGTCCAGAGCCTGCTGCCAGGTTCAGCAGAGCTTTGTAAAATGTGCAATTCAGCTACTGTCACTTGATCTTCTGGCATATTTCAAGAATAGGATTAGGAATTTAGGTGAAACAAACAGGGAGAAATAAGAATAATTGGTAGATCAGGTGTGCCAAAGTTGAAGATGCTCTCCAGCTGCCACTTGCTTTGATAAGTTGAACATTTGTTTCTCCTGCTCACTGCCCCACTGCTGATCATGGCACACAATCTGCAGTCTGCCAGCTGAGAGGGACCCTCAGTGCTTATCCCATTTCTGCTTCTGAGCATTTCTGAGTGGCCACTGGCAGAGAGCTGCTGGGCCCCTGAACCTCCTATTTCCCAGGGCTGTCCTGGCCCTGCTTACCAGGGTGTACATGTACTTTCATCCCTTGTGCAACCTCCCAAGTCCTTCCTTCCATCTCTACAGGTTTTTCTCTAAGGAGGATGGTATTAAGCATCCCTGTGAGACAGTTGTAAATAAGGGCCCCTCCAGGGCCACCCAAACTTGCATCCAGAGCTGTCTTGATAACACAGAGTCCGAAGGATGCATGATGCTCTCATCCACTTCTCTCCCATCTCCTGGGCTTACGCCCATTAACAATTACAGTAGAACAAACAAGATGCATGATGTGGCTGAATTAACATTGCTCTTTTGACTGAGACCATCTGAAGGGGAAGTACCAACAACATTTAAGGCTTCTGTGTTTGTTTTTTTTTTGTATTGATTTTATTCTGGGTTTAATTTTCTCTCCTCCAGTCATTCAGTTTAACAGGGACCTAGCCACAAGTCAGGCTGCCCTTACTTCAGTGCTAGCTCTTGCCAACTCTGCTAAAAAGTGAATAACCGGAGAGCTACCTAGCAGAATAGTCAATGAATGCTTCATGTAGCTCTCTTGGAAACAAATACTATTTACTTTCCTAGATTCACCCAAATATTGTTGTTTGTTCTGCATAATTGGATTAAAATGAGTTAACTGTGTATACTCATAATATTAGGAAAATGTTCTTAAAGTAACTATGGAAAGTTCTTGCCTGTTGGATTCAGAGTATAACCTGCATGACTTGAATTTTAATAGTCATCTTTGCTCAGTAAAAGTGCCTTTCTCTCTGATGAGGAATCCAGCACCTCCTTATATTCCAATCAATGCACTTAACTTCCTGGCAATTCATGTTTGCTTATCGCTAGCTGTTCTAGGGGACTTAAGCAGAAAGCAGTAATGAAGTATTTCTTTGTAAGATGATGTTGTTTTCACAGGCTATAGTACAATGTTTTACTGACATTTTATGATATATTATCAAAAGCAATGAGAACCAAAATACTTTTGCCAAGGATTGAAATTATTCTAATATATTTTGTAGTGTGTTGTCTGTAGTTTTTATCCTTTAATATCTTTGCATCCAGATCCAACAAAGCACTTAAAGAACTACAAGAATTGTTTGACAACCCATTTCCCCCTTACTGTCTCCCTAACCCTTGTCTGAAAATTGCAACTTTGTCAAAAATGAAATTTTTAAAGGAAACTTCCTGTGTTCCCTGTGACTTCTGAGTGGAGTGACTCCTCCCAGCAATCCTTTGGTTAAGACATGAAAATGGGACATGGGGGTGGCTCCAGGCTTTGTTGGGAGAGGTGTAAGGTTTGGGCCAAGGCATCCCACACCCACTGGGAGCAGAGCTGTCAGGAGGCTATCTAGTAGGTAAGAGTGGGGGATCTGGCTCTTGCAAGCCTTGGATTGGTCTGTTCAGGTTCTTCTGAAGAGTTCAGGAGTGGGTTGAGTGAGGCTGTAATGCAGAGTCATCCTGACCCTGCAAGTAGTGTAAAAAGGCAATGCTCCAGGTGTGCTTTGATAAGCATTGGGTCCTCACACAGAGCTATGGTGCCACCTTGGTTCCCTCAGAAGTGGTCTTGGGGCTCTCCACCATGGGATGCTCCACAGTGTCTGCAGATCACTGGCTGAGACTGCCATGGGGCCAGGATCTGCTTGTTGGCCCTCTTGCAGACTGGGCGAGAGCTGGAATGTCTCTCCTCCTGTAGCCTTGGCTCTTCTTCCCTGTTTGTTGCAGGAAGAAATTTTCAAAAGATAAAAAAATTGCTCTTGAGATAGGAAAATGACTTGAGTTCCTGCTCTTCTGTGTAAGCATGTACTTAGTTTTCAGTTGTGGGAATGCTTCCTCTGGGACCCATTGCTTTGAGGTCTGATTCACCCAACCCTTTATAGCAGCCTTTAATTCTGTCAGTAGGTGTTTTCACCTCATTTTTGCCATGCTTGATATGCTGGTCAGTAGCACATGTATTTAAACACCTGTGGCATCTCTCATTTCCCTTGAGTATAGGGGAAACCACACTATCTGTTAAGATTTATAGACTCTTTGACTGTTATTGTCTGAAAGTTAGTTTGCTTAGCTCCTCTGAGCTACAAGAGCTCCCTTCCTGGAGAAGGGGCACCAAGTTCCAATGCTATTTAAGATGATAAATACATGGTTTTGGTTCAGGCATTTAAATGAGTGACTGAGCCTGGTAGCACTGATAGAGGACCAGGAACCTGGTGCCGGAGAGGCAAAGACACAACTTCTACAGGAAAGCCTGTCCCACTGTCCTGGACAACCACTCTCCTATCTCATGGAGCTGCAGCACTCCAGGGACAGTCCCGTTGTTATAAATGAATTTCTTGGCTGCTTGTGCACATTCAAGTGAAGCACAGGCAGGGCCATACATATATTTTGACAACTTTTAATTAACATACCATAACTTCTTAAGTGTTATGACAATGTTTTTTGATCACAGGTCTCAAGAGACACTTCCAATGCTTTGGAAAAAAATAGTTTTGTTTCTGGCCTCAAGTGTCTTAGGTTTGCTGGAGTTACACCATTGATGGATTTGGCCCCATGAGTTCAGCGGCTCCAGCAGGCTGTTTGCAAGAGTCAAACTCTGGCAAATGATTGACTCTGAGCTCAGTTGGAAAAGCTTGTGAAATGAAATCACGGTGCTTTGCCCATTAGGCTTGGGATGAAAAGCGAGCCTTAGAGCTGCCAGTGGTTCATATTTCATGCACAGAGATTTACTTGTATTAGTTAAGATTGCGATGAGTTTGAGAAAGAGGGAGACAATTTGTAAGCCAACGCAGAAATAATACTTCCCTATAGTAAGTGTATAATGAGAACTGTTGCTTTTATTGGATTGAATAAGTTTAGATTGTTTAAGATATGCAGGTTTTGAGTTGTGAACTGTATCACTGGTGATCGACCTCCTATGTTATTTTTGCATCACTTTTTATTTCTTGACATCCTGAGTTTGCTTCTGAGACTTTCATTCCTATTCCTCTGCCCTTTTCCTTTCACACCTCTTCCCTTAATCTTTCCTGCTATGGGTTTGGAAGCCTTTTTGCTTTTAATATTTGTCACAGACAGAATACACTTTGCACAAAGCAGGTCTCTAGATATAATTACAGCACATGTAAGCAAATTTGAGCTGGTTTTAATCAGAAAGCAATGTCACCACAGCATCAAAGAGCCTTAAAGAGCTTTGCTCATGCTGTGGTTTGCGGCACCTATATTGGTCACTTTAGAAGTATCCTTCATTGCCTTGTGTTTTCTATGGTAGCTCAGGTCTTCTGGCAATTAGATCTCATAGAAAGAGTGAATTAATCTGCAATGCTGCATCTGTCACAAAGACCCCGCCACAGTCCTGCCTGGTTACTGACAGATTTCCTTGTAAGTTGAAGGTCTTGGCCTTTGGATCCAATGACTGATTTCAAGAATTTGATTAAACTTTGGATTGAAGAAGGCTGCCCATCTTCTGGGTCCCTTCCAGAGTAAGTGAACTCTCTCACAGTAAGCAAGGGAGGATATTTCAGCTGATTTCATGTTCCTTGGCTTTGGATGTTACTTCCTCTTTAGTTTGGTATATCATATTTTCTGTACTCTGCATTTGGTGACCTTCAGAGCAAGCTACAGATCCTGCCAATTTATTTCGGAAACCGTAGATGTGTCTCAAAGCAGTGAGCCAGCTCGGACAGGTGATTTAAGGTCCCTTGCCTAAGAAATCAGGAGTTGGATGCCTGATCCATTGGACTTTGAGGGGCCTCATTTTCTGAACAGGCTGAGGAGCTATCTGCATTCTGAACATCTAATGCTCCCCACAGAGCACCCTCCAGTGTCACTCTTAAGAGCCAGGGGTCAATGGGGACGTACCTGTGTGTCCACTGGCCTCAGGAACAGATGGGGGAGACCAGTCTGTGAGCAGGAAAAGCCCAACCAACAAATCAGCCCTGCTCTAGCACACTTCCAGTCTAGTTCTGATCCGTCTTCCCCAACTCACTGCAGTGTCTAGGGAATACTAGAGGCAACTAACAAATCTGGTGGTCCAGAGGTTACACGGAATTTTACAATAAGAGATAAATGCTTTAATATATATTTGTATATTTATAAAAATTATTCTTTCTGGAATTTCACTGGTGGTTGTCCTGTGTGGAAGCATTCATCCATATCTTTAGTGGATGTACTGTTGGTATACACATATGTAGAGCATTAAAGAGACCAGAAAACTTCTAAAAACTCATTTATAGCAGGACTAGATATCAAACTGTTTTAAAAAAAGGTTATATTGAAACTGTTGAAAATCTGTTGGAGACCTGACAGAAAACTGGGATTTCAACCAAGAGGATTTGGTTCCCCTGGGTAATTTCGGCTTTTCATCAGACTCTGATCATATAGTCTAGCTCTCTGCATACCTCCGTTGTTCATTAAAACCAGTCAAGCATGGAATATTTTTTGCCCCAATACCTTTTGCCAGAATGTCTGTTTATGTATAAAAAAAGAAAGCTGATTATTATTTTGACCTGCTCTTGCTTCTCTCCATTTGTGTGCGTAAAGCTCCTAAAACACATCTTGTTCAGCTAGGATGTCTCAAGGCGGGTTCATTCCTTTCCTGTGCTGAATAACCATGGCAAGCATGAGGAGCACAGCAGTGTCCCTCTCACAGTGCAACTCTGGGCCCCTCCAAGGCTTTTGAGAACAGTTCAGAAGCAACCAGCTGTAGCAGAAAGGGGCCAGGAGACATGAGAATAGTGGAAACAGTGTTTGGCTTTAATAGCAGTTGGAGTAGCAAAGCCACGTACTGTCAGATCTGTGTTGGGTGCCCTGCTTGTGCCTGCTGTCGGTGTGTACCACGGTTCTGTTTAGGCACAAGACATCAGGTTTGTGTCACTGGTCTTCAGCGTAGCTGAAGCTGGGAAAGTCCACCTGGCAGCAGACAGCAAGATGCCAAGCTCACTTTCAGCACCACGGGTTCGTGAGGTGCTGGCCATGAAGCCTGCATCACTGGCTGCTGGTACCCCAGGAGCGGGGACGAGGAGCGCTGCCAGCCAGCAAGCTGCTGCTGATGGTGAAGACAAAACGGAATGAAATTCCCTGCAGGGAGCAGAGCTGCTGTTCCCAGGCACGAGGGACCAGGGTGTTATGAGGCAGAGACTGCGATTCCTTGCATTTGGACCCACACTTCTTGGGTTTGAGGGGGTTCTGAGCAGTTCATATCCTGCTGCTTAAGTTGCAGGGGCTTCCTAGGATGGGGGGAATACCCTTTGCTCAGTCTGAATCTGGAGGTAAGGCGGGCTTGTGAGAACATCCTTGGGTTTTTTAGGTTTAGCTCCTCACTAGGATTCCGCTAGGAATCTGTTTCATGTACATCTACTGCAGGCTGTTTTCAGACAAAGATCCTGCCAGGAGTTTGTGGTGCAGGTCACTCTAAACCCAGTGATGTTGTCCTTGCCCCTTGCCCCTCACTTTGCAAGTGTTTTTCATTTGTTCCATTATGACTTTTGAACTGCCCCTGTTTTAAGACTAAAATGAGAGAGATAAAATGTTCTTAATTTTAATTAAAACAAAGTTTATTTTGTTATTTCATTAGCTAGCCATGTTATTTCAGGGCTTGACAGTAAAGTTATATGTTACCCTGTGGGTACTTCTAATTGTGTTACAGGGTTTCTCATTTGCTCTGTCCAGAACAGTTCGACTCCTGTGCTGAGCTCCATCTTCCTGCAGCCTGGAACCAGCACAGCTAATGAAAAACACTCCAGTAATAACAGAGGGCTCTCAAGGGCTCCAGATAATTGGAAAAAGGTACTATTAACTTTACTGGAAGGCAAGGAGGTTGAGCTTTAAGAGTCTACTGCTAAAGATACCAAGACATAGGGTCTGATCATTTTAGAGGTAAGATAAGAATGTGGAAGCTGGTCAAAGTAAACCAACAGATCTAGAGAAAATACTCTGTCAGTACATGTCAACGTAGGGACATGTCAGACCAGGGCAGCTCTGGGTCTAGTGAATTCCTGCGAGACAGCAGGCGAGGTCCTGTTCTGCCACGCTGCTGGGAGAGATGCATTCCTGATGGTGTAGCTTGTAAGAGACCAGTGGGAAAATATCATGCTTCAGGTGAAAACCTGGGACTGTCAAGGCTTTTTTTTTTTTTTTTTTTTTTTTTTTCTTTGGATACAGGAATAGTTCCTGCTCTATTCTAGGCTATTTGGGCCAGTCCTGGACACCTGGTCCCTCTGCTTCTGGCAGCATCAGCACAATACACTTTGAAAAGAGAGATAGGAAACCAAGAGAGGGCTATTGGGGGTCATGCTCCCTGCACACAAAGCCTTTTCCTTTTATTAGGGGTTACAGATTTGCTTAAATCCCAGTCGTAAATTCTGATATCTTGTGCAGTGTGAACCCAGGGTGTCTGCAAAATGCTTTTGCAGGGGAACCTGAATAGAGAATTACACCGATTTAGAGGTGTTTTATCTGCTGTCCCTGGTATAACTACAATTGCTGCTGCAGAAGTTTTGGTGCCTGGAATTTATTTGCTCCAGCAGAGAAGGTGCAAAGGGAGAGGTGTGACAGTTTAATTCTTCTCCTGTGTTACTTGCACAGTTTTAATGTTTTCAAGAAAATATTTAATAGGCATTTGAGGCAAAATGAATCATGTGGAATGGAAGGGTGTTTTGAGGATAGTGGTAAAGTAGGATGGAGAAGATCTAAGTTCATCTGCCTGCTCTGATCCAGGTGTCAGGTCTACAGAAAGACAGATGCCTGATTTCCAACAATCCAGACAAATATCTCTGACTTAATGGGTTGAATCTCTTTATGCCTCTCTCTTTTTTTTTTTTTTTTTTCTCTCTCATTTGGTGGTGCCATGGGGGAGGTGTTCTCAAGGTTGGGTAGTACATAAGTTGTCTTGTTACCTTTCCTCCCTGTTTCTCTTGTTGGTTGGCATCCTAGGCTTACATCATTTTGTAAAAATATGAACTTAAGTTGTTTGATCCAGTGCTTGAATTTCCAGCAGGGTTGCACTGTACTTAACCTTCAGTATGTTATTGTTTTAGTAGTTTTGTCCAATATGAATAACACCTTATACCATAACATCCTTGGTGGATGTAGAAAGATGTTCCAGAAAGAACTGAAAAGGGTTCCAGGAAAGTCAAGCTGTATGGCTTGTTTGATTTTTCTGTTTAGCCTCTTAAAGTAGCCAAAGAAGGGGGAATAAAAACATTACAAAGGATACGTTGCTGGATAAAAGATATTCTGTTACAAACCCTGTCAACATTAATAAGTCGCATTTCTTCAACAGTGCTCTGAGCTGTCAATAAGAAACAGGAACGAACCAAGATAAAACTGATCTGTCAGAAAGCAGATTGTATCGGAAAGATAATAGAATCAAATTAATTTATGGTGAGGAGATTTCACAACAGACAACGAAGCAATACTGAAAACCACAGTCCAATGTAATCCCTTTGAAGAAACATTGTACTTATTACAGCTGTGATGATTACAAATGTTTGGTTTAAAAGGCTGTGTTGCAGTCTGGAGGAAAAAAAACCAGGCTATTTATGTTCTCCAGATTTTAAAGATGGGAGTTAAAGAAAATAAGCCTGTAGACATATGAGTTGAGGCTTAATATTTCCATCTTCATTTAAGAAAGGGTGGTTAGAAAATAGACCTGCCAGCCTGAAGGAAATTTGGATGTGTCAACATTTTGTTGGGCTTTTGAAATTTTTGGTCTCCAGTTAAGATGAATAAGTCAAAATAACCTGTTTCCACTGAATAAGAAGTTCTGTTTCAATAGTGCCAAAAAGTTTAACTCTGTCATTATTCTTTTGAAGTTAAACTGTCTCAAAACAAGTTACTACATTTGCAATGTCCATTTTGACTTGGAAAAGTATGATTTTAAACTCAATTTGGTCTAGAAGACTTCAAACGGGAAAGCAAAACCTTCGGAAAAGATGTTTTTGGTTTTCTCGAGTCTTTCTAATTTCCTGGAATTTGACATTTTCTCTTATTGGGGGAATGGGAGGAGGAAGAGACTACCTGGGTTAAACAATAGTTTCTGGTGGAAGAGAGGAAACAAAAGAAAATGACTGTAGGAGTACAGGTATGGTCCTAATTTAATTTTCTTACACAGCTTCATATGCATTAGCTAATATCTCACACGGTTTAAGATCTCCCCTTATTGTTCCCTGTGATCCTGCTCCTCCTTTCTCAGTCTGTGACCCTGGACAGAGCACATGGCTTTGCTGCCTTTGGAGTGGGAGCAAGTTGGTGTTTCCCAGTATGAGCTGGGGGGTCTATGTCTCTCCCTTTTGTTAGTCCTGGTCTTGCCTTCATAAACCTAACCTGAGAAGGATCCATATTATGTGGCTTTCAAAGTGAATGTGGTAATATAGTCATCATCCCTGAACCAAAGAAAGTGAGGAGCAATCAAAGTAGCCTTGGATGTGTCTTGTCTCTTTGCATGTCCAGCATTGTCCTGTTTGGCAGAGGGAAAATATCCTCTTTGCTGTATCTGAGTGGGGCCACGGAGTTCTCAAATAGCCTGATACTGCCTTTGAAGTTTGTGAGATGCCATCACTGCCCTCCCCCAAAGGGGAAGGGACTGGGTGCTGTTGAGAGTTGTGGCAAGGGCTGTTTTCACCCCTGCATACATGAATGCAGGTGGGAAGCAGGCAGAAGCAGGGGTGAAAACAGGCAGTAGGTTGCAGGGGTGGAGTGTTGTTTATGTCCTGGCTGGTACCATGGCCCAAGGGAGCACGTACCCATGGTTTAGAGGGGGCAGGAGGATGGAGGTCTGGAGCTGCCCTTCCCATGCCAGGGACTGTGTGTGCGTTGCTGTTTGAAGACCTGCTGGCTGTTTTGGAGTGGATGCTGTGTGCAGGGGAGGCTTTGCTCCTTCTTCCTCCATCCTCTTTCATCGCTCTCAAAGGGACCTGTGCTCCAGCTGAATTTAACCTCTTCTAGAGGCTCCAGATGTGTTTGAAGAATTTTCTGTCCCTATCTTTTTGCCACCTCATGCCCTTTTTTGCTGGAACTTTCTGCCCTCGGTGTTGCTGGATGTTCAAGTCTGTGGCTGCAATGAAACTGAGGGGGTGGGAATATCCAGCTGAGAAATTAGAAGGGATAAAGCTCCCCACCATCTGTCTCCCCTTTCCCTAGCCCCTTGTGTTGCTTACAAATCAAAATAAGTTACCTGAATCTAAACTATGTGATTTTTAAAGGGATGAATCCCTTGGTTCCTTCTTCTTGTCAGGGCTGCCTGTGCCTGCCAGCCCTGTGTGTGGGCATCGTCCGCAGCACTCTTAGCACTGACTCCCCTCCCCTTCCTCCCCCCCCCCCCGTCTTAATGACAAGTTCTCACTTTGTTTGTTGTTGTTTGTTTTGTTTTGTTTTTTTCCCCTTCCAGTCAAGCTGACATTTAATTCTGCCTCAGCCAGTTAAATATAACCCTGAAACCCGCGGGTGAGAAAATGTGGCTGTCTGTCACGCTCATTTCAGAGGAGCCAATTAGCAATGGTGATCCTTGGAACTTGGCAGCCTCTTCCCGGGCACCCGGCAGCCCTGGCCCTGCCTGTCATTCTTGGAATAATGTGCTAGGAAATGGTCTTGTGGTTTACTAAGAAAAGCAAAACAAACAAACTTCCTCTCCCCTGCCTTTGCAACCTAACAACCTGTGGGCATAATTGATTTGCAAGATTTGCAGTCAGGATGTGGCTTTGCAGATGAAGCTGGTGAAGAACCTGCTTCTCTGGCTCTTTGTCCAGTTCCCCCTGGTCCAGCAACTTTCCACATCCAAAGGCACCCAGTGTGGAGGCACTGATAGGACATGGCTCTTCTACTTCACCCCTTTTACACCTCAGTTCCTCTTATTTCCCTGCTGCAGTGCTGCTACCACTCCTATTCCCACTTCCAGGCTGTGGTTTTTCCTCTAGGAGTGGGAGGCTGGTTGACCAGATTGTGGACTCACCTGGATACCTCCCGCACTTGTGACCTGCTCAAAGGCTGCATGCTGGGACCCCCTTTTTCAGATTCTCCTGTCCTCCTAGGTGCAAACATATCATCCACTGTCCACAGTGCGTTTAATCCAGTGCTGTGCCTGTGGTAGGGTCTGCTTGCTGATAAGTGGGAGAAATTAGAAGAGTAGAGTGATTCTTCTGCTGATACATTCTCCACATTGGAAATTCAGCAACATGGTGACTTGGAGGCTCTATTCTGAGTCAGTGATGGGTCTGGCATTGCATTTATTTTGTGCTCTTTTTTTTTTTAAAAAAAACAAAAACAAAAAACAAAAAACAAAAAAAAACAAACTAAAACCAAACCCTCAACTATGAAAGGCTTCTTGATCTCCACAGTGCCCTGGTAAAGGCTTCTGCTGCTCCTGTCCATTTGAAATCTGCTGCCTGATCTCTTCAGGAATGACCCGTTTTTTACTGTGGTGTGAGAGATGGTAGTTAATTTTGTTTCCTGGAGTTTTGTTTGGTTTGTCCTCTCTGCATGGAAAACATGGGTAGCTGTGTCAGTGTAAAGGCACCTTTCAGAGTTTGCAGGTGATGTGCTCCAGAAAAACAGCAAACTTGGGCTAGTTTAAGCTGTTTATGGCTGTTTTAGGCAGATTCCTGCTGTCTCTGAGTCAGGGCTCCTACTTTCCTTCCCAGAAATACTCCTCCCTGTCTCTCTTGTGCTTTTAGGACCTGCATTTTCATTTGCTGTGGGGTTCATCATTCTGGCTTGACTCCTGGCCCTTTCCCCCTTGTGCCAAGCTGGGTGTGGGGCAATGTGAGCCGCAGAGGTGAAGGACACCTGTGTTGTCCACTGGTGAACTGGGACATCTGGGGCTGTCATCAACCCTCTGACCTGTGTGCAGTTAGCTCCTGGTGGGATGAAGTCCTGATGATCATAGAGCAGGCAACACAATGGCAATCCAGCAAACAGATGGACGTATGATATTCATAAAAACAGGGGTGATTCCCTATCTGCTGCAGCAGGAACCTGGGTTTAACTCTGTGCTGGTCTCTGGAGTTTAGTTGTTGTCTGTTATCACTTCTTATCTGGTAGTCTCATGTGTTGCCATGTAATGTCTGTTCTTGTAACACCTTGTACCTCGCTACAGAGCAGTGCTACCCGAAATCACCTGCGGGCAGGGCAGATGGAGGTGCTGCCCAAACTCCCTGGCCACATGCTGCCTGGTGCCCATGGGCATGTGTTGGTATGGGGGACAAAATGACAGTTTTGTGAAGGCTCTGTGAACCCATCTCCAGTTATTAACTGATGTCTGGTGAATGGTCCAACTCTGATTTGCTGACGTAAACTGAAGCATGACAGGCGTCTGTGCATGGTGCTTGGACATCATTGTCACTTCTGTATTTTACATTTGGCTGTAGCTTATCTTCAAAACATTTGTAGCAAAACAGCTCCTCAAAACAATGTTTCCTCTTAGTGTTGAGACTTACTTTCCTTGTGCTCCTTTGATTTTTATCTTCTCCACATTTTCTGTACATCACCCTAACAAGTCCTAGAGGCTGGACAGTGTCCATATCACATCGATACTAAGTTTCATTATATACAAACATCAATCTGGCTCTGGGCTGCCTTTTTAAACTGTCATCCAACTTGGTGGTGTTCAGTTTCTGTTTAGGTCTAACCGTGAAAAAGCATTGGTTCAAAGCTTGTTACCCATAATGTTCAGATCAAAACAGTTCCTCTGTGTGTTTATAATAAAAATATATTTTCACCAGCTCTTGGGAGCATTGACATTTTCATCAAGGCAATTTTCTATGGCCCCAATCCATCACAACACATGAGCTGTTCCATTGGTTCCAGTATGACTATTCATTGCTTAAAGTAAATTGTTTGCTTAAAAGCTTGTTGGATCAGGGCCTATAAGCGAGAAAAGATTGCTGATTAGAAAGCACATTTGTTCCTGTTGTGGGATTTGATGGCAAATTAAGGACATTAGGAGGATTCCAAGATTAATGCTTCTATATTTTGGGAAAGAAATATTTTAATACTTTCACGTTATCAAGAGGCCCTATAATAAACAGAGCTTATGCACATGGGACACTAAAGACCAAATCCTAGACATTAATGGGGTTCGATGAAGTAAACTGAAGGCAGAATTAATCTCTCAGAGAACTAAATGGCTATTTTCATGCTTATGAACTTAACATACTTTCAACTCCACCTTAATGAAAGACACACTCAGTTCACTGTTAAAAGAGGCACTTAAAAGGTATTAGAGGCATAAGTCCAGCTGTTACAAACTCCAATAAATTTGGATTAGGTCTCCACTGTTTGAGTTGTGTGTGTGGGTGCCTGACCTCAAAGCAAGTTGTTGGTTTTTTTAACTTATTGATATATAGCATTACATCAGGTTAATTACACATCGTTGTATTTCATGTCGTCTCGGCTCAAACCAGTGTGCATCGCGGCATGCTGTTGGAGACCGGGGCGTTGGGAACCTCTTGGAGGGCTGGGGTGTGCGGGCTGCCCACCCGCCACCCAGCCCTCCCCTGAGATGGATGCTTTGAGCAGGGGTGGCTGCTTGGTTCTGCAGTACACAACTAGCTCCCTGCCCTCCCTTCCACCCCATCCCATTTTTTCATTCCCTGGGGTAACTTCCCACCCTTCACCTTGCTTGATAACAAAGCCTATTTTTAAACTTTTATTTTGGTGTATTGGAATAAAAATGCCAGATGTTGTAGGGCAGAATTAAGAGTCTGAATTGACTGGGGCTTTGTGAATTTTGTCTTGCTGGCTCCACTCAGATATTTGGTCTCTGTGTTGTTTTCCTGGCCATCTGTGGAAGGGATCATACGTAGGCAGAGCATGCTCGGATTTACAGCTGCATCGGTGTAGATGGGTCTTGATAACAGCAAATCTTCTGCTCTGAAGGCACTGCAGCCGCTACGACAAAAGAGATGGCTTAAAATTGCATTTCCATTTAAAGTAATGCCAAGCACCACGGCCAGCCCAGCCATGTGAGGGAAATATAAAGCTCCATGATAGGGAGCAAAGGAGGAGAGGGGAAAAAATCTGGGTAGCAAGTAACTAAAATAGATGAAGTGGAACAGTTGGAAATCTCAACTTGAGTGACAAGGGAGAAAGGGGAGATCCAACGTCAGCAGCAGATGACTTCGGTCTCACGTCCCATGCCTCTCCCCCCTCCCTCCCTGCCGCTGCTGCCACTTTCCCAGCGAAGGCAAGAAAAAAACCAGAACGTCTTTTCCAGATTGGGGGCTGAGCGGCCTCACATGTTGACACAGCAATAATTTTTAATGAGAAATTTTTAGTATTTGTGTGGGAGAAGTTAGCGTTGTGTACACAGATGCCTCTCCGGCCACCATGCCGTGGTCCGGCCTCGGCCGCGTCCCCCTCCGGCACGGCCCACGGGGTCCCAAGGCAGATTCCTTTCAGGCGAAGGGAAACATTTAGGCTTGCTCACCTTTGAACTGCATGCGATGGTGTTTACCTTGGCAAGACAAAGTGGCAGTTTTACAGATATTAAAAACAGTCCTGAGGGGAATCTGGAGGCCTTCCTATATTTTAATCACCCAATTTAGCCAGCCTGAGGAGTTGGCTGGAGGGAAAATGTGTGGTAAAACATGCCTTTTTTTTTTTTTTTTAAAAAAAAGGGGATTTTGCAGAAAATAGCCCAGTGTTATAAAAAGAAAGGAAGAAAAGCATGTGCATTTTATTTTTGATGCCCTCCCCTCCAAAAAAAAAAAAAAAAAAAAAAAACAAAAACCAAACAAAAAACCAAAAAAGTGGGAATTCTCATATTAATCCATAGCACCTCCACACTCCATATGGTTTCTTTTTTGGCATTTCCTGCTGGGCTGTGCTCTACCTCAGCTAACCCCACTCCTCTCACCCTTGCCTGGTGCATTCCTCTTTTAATCTGATTTCTACCTGACAGGAGAGATGGGTGCAATTGCGTTTTGCCCACATCTTGAGACAAGACCTCCCCTCCCTGCCAGTGCTCCCTCTGGTGTGCACAATTAAAAAGAAAATTGGGTTTTTGTGGGAGAAGAGATTCAAAGAAGTTGTGAGTGATGTCTGAAGTTATGCTGAGGTCAGGACCTTGCTTATTGATTTTCTAACACAGCAGAACCATGTACAAAAGGAAGAGACCTCCTTGCCTCCCCCTGATCCAAGATACTCCTCCAGCTTGGAGAATAAAAAAAAATCTGGCTGCAAGCAGTCAGGCTTCAACCAGCCTGTCAGATGGCTCTCTGCAGGAACACAATCCATGTTGATTTTACAGAGAAGGTTGTTATCCACATTTCACCACTGATTTATTGTTTTTTAACCAGCTCCTTATGCTAGATTTTTTTTTTTTTTTTTTTAAAAAAAGGTCCTTTTGCACTTTGTGAGCGGGGAGACTTGCTGGTGGTGGGATGGCGGCAGCGGTGCCCTGCTCCTGCCGGGCTTGGGATGAGCGGGAGCGAGGGCTGCCATCCACCTGCGATGCTTTCCTTAATATTTATCAGAATTTATGAAGGCCATGGCTAATGGCCAATAGCACACTCACGTGTCTGCTCTGCCTGTGGGCTGCAGCAGGGCAGCCCAACTTCAAGAGTGCTGAAACCTCTTCGATTGCTTAAAGAGTAAGATGGGTATGTCGGAGACCGGTCTGATGAAGCCCCACAGAATTAAAATGGCCAAATGCGTCCTGTTGCCTACATCTGCAGAATTCATTAGGCGAGCTTGATTGGCCTTTGTTAAACAAAGATGGGATAAGGTTTCATACTTTTTCTGTGGGAGTCGAGCTAAAGTTTCAGGCTGATGATTTAGTCAGGTGTAAGCATGAAGTTTCCAATTTAGAGAAATAAATCTAAAGTGATTTTATTATCCTCTGTTTTACCCTGACACCCTGCTTCACCCCGACTCCCTGTCAGAGCACACATGATGTGTTTATACAGGCTGCACTGTAATCGACTGGCAGGCAATATAACACGAGACACAAAATGCATCTTCCACCTAACACTGGCTTCGGTAGCTTCTATATTTCATCATCTTCCCGTTCCTCTGCCGGTGACTGTTCCTTTCTCTGAATCCCTTGTATTCTGCCCAGTGAAAAGAGCATGCCTTGGCTCTGCAGAAGGAGTTGTCGGTGTGCTGAGACATAGCATTTCAGCTCCCCTTGTGTGCCACAGATTTGTTTTGCTTCATTCCATGCATCTTCCAGGGAGATCTTTGGATCAGTTCATTTGACTGGAGTAATTTTAACAAACACGTGTGCCTAAAACACCCACAAAACTTTTTTTTTTTTTGCGGGAACTGGTAAAATTTTAAAAGTTTTAAATAGAAAAAATTATTTTTTATTTCTTACTGCCTCAGGAACAAATATTCTATGAAAACTGTATGTTAAGATTTTGACAATATACTAATGAAAAAAATTACGTGATTAAATTATCTGAAAATACATGTTTTCCAAGGTTACTTAAAGAGAAACCAATATGAAAGTACAGATAGTGATGCTGAGGGGAAGAAAGCAAGCCTCTTTGGCCAGGTTTTCAGATTCTGTTGATTAAAAGTCTATGCAATTTAGTTATTAGTTAGAACATAAGGACACAAAACGCAATAGGTCAAACTCATTTCTTCATCTCAGATATATCCCTGTTGACTTCAGTGAAGTTCTTCTAATGATGAATTTGTACTGCTGGCTCAAAGATAAAAAGAGAAGTTATTTTTGTTTAATATTTCAACAAGGGGAAGAGGTTAGCGAGGGAATTTGGTTTGCACAAGTTGTGTTTTTCCATGAAGTTTAACAAGGGCAACCACCACCTAGCCAGCTCTGTTGTATATTTGTCTTTTTGAGGGCTGAGTGCTTTCTCTATAGACTCTCCCAAACCCTTGCAAGGCAATTTTTGCCAGATGCAACCCACAAAGGACACTCGCAGCCATGGTTTGTTCATGTTCTTGTGAGCAGTGATAGGAGCTGCTCTTGTTCAGGTGATGTGATTTCATCAGAGAGTAGGCTTTTGCAGTTAGAGCTGGGCATTGCGTCTCTGTTGTCGGCATCGCAACATCTGAGTGCTACCTGGTGCTCTCAGCAACATGCCTGACCCTGGCTGCACTGTGGTTTTGCTTTTCCTAGGGAAATGTCCTCCTGCTGTGCTCGTGTTTTCCTCAATGCACTATTTTGGCCAATGCAATGTCCTTTCGTCCTTTGCTTTCCTATGCTTTTCTCTTGTGCATTAGTAGGGCTGAGTTCAGGCTTTCTTCCACCACCATCAGGTCCTTCTGGATGAGGGCAGAGCAGTGAGAGAGGCCAAGAGCTTACAAAGCCTGGAGTTGCCTTTGGAGACCTTGTGAGACACAAGCCAGCCCCAGCTGGACTGTTTTCTCCTGTATCTAGACTGTGTGGAAGAGCAGGATTTGAGAGCTTTCAGTATTCCCAGTTTGAGCCGGGTCAGGAGTCAGCACATGTGATGTGTGGATGGCTGAGGAGGTTTGGCTATCCTGTGGGCTCAAACTCTAGGTGAACTTGGCAATATGGGAATCTCTCCATGCACTCCCTGGAGAGGACAACTTGTGCGCTGCAGTCTTTTGGTTATTGCAGTTGTGATATGCATATGTGTGGCTGTTCAACATGGGTTGGGTTTGTGGGTGTCGGGCAGGGATGTGTGTGGGGAGTTGTTTCACTGCCTCATTCCTGCTCCAGAGAAAATGGCCTCTTGCCCAAGTGAGAAGTCAAAAATTTCACTGGTCACCCTCCATCCTGGAGTTCAAGGCATCTGGCAGGTTTCTGTAAGCCTTGGCTAAAAGCAGCCTTTTCTGCTGTGAGCAGTATTGCTTTTAAACCTGGAAGCAAAATGTTTTGATGAAAGAAGAGGAAACTTTTCTCGTGCTCTTCTCATCCTTGTATCCCTGGGTGCTCTCCAGAGTCATACAAAACTATCACAACTGGACAAATAAATGGAGGCACCAAGCAGAACAGTATGTGGTTTGGCAAACCCCTCTTTATTCAGGGTAACTTTTAGGGAGACCCTAGCTTTCGCAGAGGAAGAATAGCCTTAAGATAGTAACTTTTCTTGAAAAGATCTGCTATAGTTTTGAGATGTAAACTGACTGTGGTTAGTGACACAGTGGTGTGGCTTTATTTCTGTCTTGGCCCGCTGTCCCCAGTGTTGGCTATCATGATGTACTGTCCATGGCTACCTGTGAGAAGGCCTTCAGTGGTGGGGGAACTGAGAGAAAGTGGAAGAAAGTGTTAATCAACTTCATCGGAGAACAGCCCTTGGACTTGACTGTATTTGCACTTACCTGTGATGAATGCTGCTGTTCATCCTTCAGTTCCCATGCTCTGTGGAAATCTGGAGTTAGGATGAGGGTCCCCAGAAATGGGGATGAGATGTGCCCAGGGCACTGTTCCTGGGTGTGAGGATTGGGAACCATTTCTGGATCTCTAGTTGTGTGGGCCCCATGGCTGTCTCTGCCCAGGATATATGACTTTTGGGACAGAGAGAGAGACCAGCAAGAAAGATTAGGGAAAATGGATATTGGTGATTGAATGAAAAGCTAGAGGCTAAAACCTTGATGTAGCCACATGGCTGTGAAGAAGAGGGCAGAGGCAGGAGCTGGCAGCATCTCCATGTGGTGTTCCCCTGCACTGACCCAGAGTCATTGCCCCCAGCAATTCCCGCTGTCCTGCTTCCTCCTGGCTTACCCAGTAGCCCTCATGCCAGCACGTCCCTGCTGCCACTCAAGTGGACAAGCATCAGTCCGGGAGACCACACGTGAACTTCTTGTGAGGTACAGATGTTGCAGAGTCAAAGCCTGGTCACCCTTGGTCTAGGAGGGACTTGGGTTTCCAGTGCCCCGGAGAAGCAGGAAGTGCAGGAGACATGGATATCATGAGAAAAGAATCGATAGTCCCCCCCTCAGCCTGACCAAATATTGATTTTGCCATTCGGTTCGTATCGTTTTTCACCGCCTTGCCGGCCCTAGGGGTGGAGGTTCTCTCTCACAGCCCCATGAGGGGTGTTTCAGGGAGAGAGGGAGGCAGAGGGACCGGACCTCTCACCGGGCAGGGTGAGGACAAGGATCAGTCACCTGCTAAACTGACCCTGGCCGGGGGGGAATGGCAGTGGTGGTGAGGGGGGCTTTTGGACATCCAGCCCTCCCCAAAGCCTCCAATACTGTCCTGTTAGCTAATATTGTTGAGAGAGCTTACGTTGGAAGAAGTTTGCTGTCTTTCATTCCCTGTCAGTGCCCCCCCACTATGCTATGACTCTTCTTTCTGGTTAAGGTTTGATATAAAATCCAGGGAATGTAAAGGATCTTCTTGGCTTTTGTCGGTTTTGGAGTATGAGCTTAATTTTCAGAATCAATCATTAATAAATGCAGCAATTGGCAACCACAATTCAGCCGTCCTTGGCCATTCCTGCTACCGCAACTTTGCAGGAGCACTGCTATCCAAACACTCACAAATTATGATTTTTGACTCAAAATTGTATCTGCTACTGCTGGAGGTAAAACTATTAATGTATAAATAAAGGCTAATTCTGTCCTGGTTGTTTTTCTTCATGAGGTCACTGGTCCCTGAGGAATTATAAGCAAAACAGCAGAGTGCCTCACAAGAAATAGAAAAAGTCATCTCTCATGGCATGAAAAAGAAAGACGTTTGGAATGTTTTTAAAGGATGTTCTCTAGCTTTCTTTGGTTGTAGTTTCTACCACATATACCATGTTTTTACTGGGATTGAAAACTATGGTGTTTTCTTCACGACACTGTTGCTAGAAGTTAGACTTGCTGGGAATTATGTGGCCAGTTCATTTTTTTTTTTTTTAATGTGTAGCTGATTTATATATTGATATAATGATGCAAACCCACTTTGAATCCCCATTAAAACAATAATTTTCAACAATTCTGTGGTCTCAAGGCAATATTGACTTGCTGTCTTCACAAATCTTTGGCTTAATTATAAGTTATGTTACCTGATGGGAAAATACTCTTTAAAACAGGAAGAAATGGTCTATGAAATTTTTTCAGGCAGTTCTGGGCAGTATTTCTCAGCCTGTGTAAACCGAAGGACTAACCAGCCTTAAAAAAAAAAAAAAAAAAAAAAAAAAAAACCAAAAAAACCCACAACCCAAAAAACTCAAACAAACAAACAAAAAATAACCAAAACAAACCAAAACCCAAACCACCAAAAAAAAATCCCCAAAACACCAAAAACCAAAACACAACACTAGTAAGTATCAAAAAGTTGTGGATGTGTGTTTGTCTGATGTGAGCCACCTGTTGCAATGAAAAATTAGGCTAATCTTCAAATGCTCATTTGTACTTTACACATCTGGATGCATTGGTCTTTTCTTATCAATCTTGCACATTAAGATAAGATGCTTTGCGCAGGGGGTGGTGGTGTGCTGAAGCCAGTACCCAGGAAGGCTGTAGGATCACCACCCCTGGAGCCTTTCAAGACTCGGTTAGTGGCTGACCTGCGCTGGTGATGACAATAATCTTGCTACAGGGGGGAGGTTGGGCTGGGTGATCTCCAGGTGCCCTTTCCAGCAAACATATCCATGCTTTTATGGTTCTTTTGCACCTTTGCAAATGTTGCATCTTCTGGTGTGTTGGTGGGCCATGAGCAGGGCAACACTGACCTGAAGAAGGCACAGACTCATGGACGCTGGAGCTGCCCATGCAGAGTGTCGTTGTGTTACATGCAGAAGATTGGATGTCATGAACTTGGAGGCAAAGGTGATCTTGTGTCACACCCTGTGATTCAGGCCTAAGAGCCTGAATTTTCTCCACGTTGTGGGCATTTCACTGTGACATCTTGGTTGGAATAGCTTGGGCTTCCTCTCTAGACAGCAAAGAAAAACCCTCCAGAAAGCAGCTCAGTCCTCCAAAATTAGCTTCACCTAAGAATGGGGAACTTGTGCACTGTCTCTCTCTCTCTCCATAGTTTAGAAAGCACCTACAGTGGTTGTTGCTGTTTCATGGGACCACAGATGAAAATCAGAGAATGAGTCCTGGCCCTGGATTTATCTTCTCAAGTCATGACCCTTTTGCTTGTATATTGGCAGATGAAGTCTTAAGCAGAGGTGAAGTCCTAACCTACACTGCCCTTGGACAGCACAATGCTCGTGACCAGGCATGGGAACAGCTGAACTGCACTAGAACCTATGATATGCCTATATTTACCTGCCTGGGCTTTTAGCCCAGTGTAGATAGAGCCCATATTTCAGGATAATCCTCAACATCATAAATTTACCTGTGCAGATGGGACCCAAAGGGAATATTAGAACAATGAAGGAAAAAAAAAAAAAAAAACCCAAACAAAAAACCCAAACTCCAAAAAAACCCAAACCACCAAAAAGGAAAAATGTACCTATTAGGCAATCTGAATCTTTGTGCAGCCTTCATTAGTACCAGCAAGGTTATAGTTACTTTTAATCATTCAACTAACTGTACTAGTGAAAACTTTCAACTTTCAGCCATTTAAATTGGAAAGGTCTTAAAAATATTTATTATTACTGTAAATCACACCATTTAAGGTCAAAGCAGAAGCGTTTGTTGGATTTGAGCAGGATCCCGAGTTGTTTTCTTACCTGGAGGTTGAGTCCTGGTGGAAAGGTCTGTGTTTCTAATTTTGCTGTGCTATTTTTTTACTATGAGATGATGGGAACACCATTATGGTGTGCTATTTTCTATTTTTTAATTGGTCGTTCATACACAGGTCTGGCTGGAGTTGAAAATCTCAGGGAAAAAGCCATTAACACCTGCATGTTTGACCTGCAGTTTATAAATCAGAACATATGTTTTCATATTTCTAACCCCCAAAAAACAGAAAAATGTGTTAGTGGATATTTTCAGCAAACTCTGATGCACATTGTCTTTCTAGTGTCAGAAGACCAGAATGTCAAAAGTTATAAATCATTTCAATTACATGGATTTTGCCTGAGGTTTAACCTTGATTGATGTCTCTCCTAAATAAGATATTACCGGGGATATGGAACATGCACACTTCTTAACCTGCTGTATTAAGACCGCAAAATGCCACTCTTGCTCTCTGTGAGTTTAGGGCATCTTAAAGCCTTGGTGGATTTCTCCATGTTATTTGTGTGACAACTGGCATTGTAGATGGTTTGTTTATGCTATTGTGGAAAACCCTTAAGCACATACTTGCATCGTGTTACAATCACTGCTGAAATCAGCAAGACTGACTTTTGCACTTGCAGTTCATTCCAATTTAGCTGAATAGGATCATTAACAAAGTCTGTGTGGAGTGTGGCAGGAGAAATGCTCTCAGACCCTCTCAGTCCCAAAGCAAACCTATCGAAGCGCTGCTCTGACCTGCCTGACTCATCCCGTCCTTCCCGCTTTTGATGAGCACACCTTCAGCAAATACACAACCTGCTCCACTTTTATACTTCCTTGGCATCACTTCTGTTGCTCGCCTGCCACAGTGAGAAATCCAAACCTCCCCACAGGTTTTCGGTCTCCTTAACGTTTGTGTTTTGCTTTACGAGGTGGCACAAGGAAAATGTGCTTGGAGGGCTGGCTGGATTTAAAAAGCTGGGGTAGCTACTGCTGTGACCTGGATCAGAGCTGGTGAGGTGGGCTGGCTTTCTGAATCAGGTGATGTCTTAAGATCTCACTGACTTCCATAGAAGAAAGATTGGACCTAATTACATCCCTGAACTGTAAACTTTTATCTGCAAGAAAGCAGCAATTTGCATTGTATTTAGATTTAGTTTTGTATTTATGCTGTACATTAAAAAAGCTCAAACTAAGCCAACAGATGGATCAGTAGATCATCACTGAAAAAAGTGTATATGAAAGAAAAAGAAATTAATGAAACTGGGAATGTTGCATCTTTAAAAAGTTCCTATCCCTGCTGTCCTGTCATTTTAGGTGACAAAGATGGTAACCATTTTTTGAGGACAAGGACTTAAACAGAAGTACAAAGGAGAAACTTTAGGTTGGTGTTTTGTGTGGGTTTTTTTGTTTTGTTTTGTTTTGTTTTTTTTTTTTTTAATATATTTTTTTTCCTAGAGTAATGGCACTTACTTGGAAATCATTTTAATGGTTACCTTACCCTTTAAGACCAAAAGTTCTAACTTGAGTCAATGTACTTAGCTAAAAATCCCTGTAGAGATTCAGGTTTCTTGCTTAGAGCTGCCTGGAGTGGTGAGTTCAGGCCTTTGCAGTGATTGTCAGCTAGGAGAACATTAATGGAGTATTAGAAAAATGAAGTCCCTGACCCCTCCTCCCTTCTGGCTGGTTGTTTCTACATGGTGGGAAGGAAAACATTTTCCCCGTCAGCCATTTACTGTGCAACAGGGGGAAACTGTCAGTTTGCTATGAGCAAACCCCTGCAAGATAAGTCAAAATGATTTACCCTGTAAATAAAGTGGGCTGTTTTCTTTACTTGGAAGAATTGCCCATGTGGCGAGACTTCCTATGGGAGGGGATGTGGTTGGCCCTTTGCATTTATCCACCGTGTTTGTCTTTTTTGAAAAAGCAACATTGGAAAGATTAACAAGTCTGTCACTGAAGGAACTGATATATCAAAGCTGCGGAGACAAAGCAGACCATTCATTCCTTACGTTTCTGAAATCTCACTTCCAGTGCAAACCAGGTCTTCCTATTTAGGTCCAGATGAAAGAAGGGATTTCCCTCTTCCTCCTTACCCCCAAAGTCTTGAGGATTTTTATATATATATGTGTGTGTGTATATATATATAAAAACGTGTGTACATAGGTGCCCATATGCACATGCTCACTCTGTACGTTGCAGTTGGAGCCCTCCCAGGCTGGTGAGTTATTTGTCACTTGGGGAGAGGCCATGTGGGTGCATGGAGGTGAGAGTGAGCTGAGTGTAGTACTAGACACCAGTAATCACTTTCCATGGGCACCCACAGAAATTTAGGAAAAGTTTCAGCATTTATTTTATCTCTTAATTGTAAAAGCTGGAATAAGGTTTTGAAGTTTTTGTGTGGTGAGGTGGTTTGTGGGTTTGTTTGTTTGTAGTTTTTTTTTTTTTTGTTTTGTTTTGTTTTTTTTTAAAATCTAACCATGATGGGGCTTGGAGGTAAGAAGGGGAAGAAAATAGGGACACTGCTTTAGAGGAGACTGGATGTCTTGAGATCCCTTACAGCTGTGTGCCTGTGACTTAGTGATTACTGAGGTTTCCCTTCATGCAGAAAATCCTGTACAGAAATACCCATCTGTATAGTATGTCTGACAGGTACCAGCTATGCAGGATTTATGGAGAACAGAACATATGCACATAGATCATACTGATTAGTGTGTATGCACTGGAGAGGAAATAAATTAATTTATCTCCTCAGGCTGGAGGATGTTCTGAAATTTCTGCTGTTGTGATAGTTGGCCCACATTACAGTTTTTAGGGAGGAGAAAGGAGTCTGTAAAGGACAAGTCAGAGATGTGGCAGTCCCAGCTTGCAGTCATTGCTTGGTAGATACAAATGCTTTCTAGTCACGTTTCACTTTATCTAGGTCTTTTGATATCTTTCATAACTGGTCACCTATATGTTCTTCCTTCTAAGGCAGAGAAACATATATCGCATTGTTGCTCCCAATGCCAGAAATACTGTTTTAAACCCTCATGTGCATAAACAGCTGGCGTCCAGATAAGGACCCCAGCATTAAAAAAACCCCTGCTATTTAAAACTGCTGTTAGTGGACATGCCATATGCTTCCGAGCATATTCAGCAGAGAGGCAAGAAGATGCGTGCAGCATGCTTTCCAGGGTGTCACTTCCGTAGCACTCTAACTCGGAGGAAAAACCCTCTGCTGAGAGGTGCTGCCTCCCCAGATGTGCTCGCCTCCATCTGGAAAGCAAAACTCTGCTTTCCTGGGACTCCTTTTCCCATTGGCCTGCAGAGCTTCAGCCACCTGCCCCTACACCCTTGTTTGCGCCTCAGGCAGGGTAATGCAGGTGTCCCAAGCTGTGGAGGTGTTTCCTTGTTGGCTGTTGCTGCTGGAGGAGCATCTTACCTAAGCAGGCGTGGTGGTGCTGTACCAGGCACTGACCCTCCTCTGGGCCAGGGGGGTAGGACTGTCCTCCCTGATGTGAAAGCTGTGCTGGTGTGGACACAGTGGCCAAGATCACGTCTCCTCAGCTGTTGGAGTGCTGGCAAAGGGCTGAAGGGCATCCCTTGTTACAGCAGTGAAACCTGCTGCTCTGCCCCTGCCCATCATGCGTGTGCCCAGTGTGTGCTGGTGATGGAGGATGGGAGCAGCAAGTCCTGCCAGGGTCCTGCTTTTTCCCTTCCTTCCCCAAATCATTTACCAGAGGGAAACGGCCCTTCTCCTAGTGCTGCTACATGAGGGCTTTTAAGAACTGTGTGCCTTTTGTCTTTCCGCTTCCCTGTATGTTTCTATCCAAAGGATCCTTGGAAAGAAGGGAGTGAAGGGTAGGGTAATTGTGTAATTCACCCAGCTGGCAAGAAAGGTCTGTACCTGCATTGGAGAAGCAGTGCAAGGGGCAGTGAGGTGGTTAAGGATCTTTTATTGGATGAAGAAGATTGAAAATTTAAATCCTTGTTGTGAAAGGAAGAAGATTCTGGGTTTCTTGCATCCCAGGGGAATTGTGGCCTCTGGGTGCTCTCTTTTTTTTCCTTCCTACCTTTTCTCTTGTAAAGATTTTGCGTTCAGCCTGGTACAGAGCACAAAAATACTCAATGTTGTGTCAAACTGGACCTTTATTTATTGCACCACAGTCAGTGCAAACTTCAGTGACAAGCTTTTATATGACCTTGGGCTATATTCTTACCTGAATAAATGGAAAGTGTTTCTCTTCTAAACACCTGGGTTGTATTTTCTATAAAATATGTACATTCTGGAGAAAACAGTAAATATGGCCGTGAACTCCTGAGCTTGAGTTTCTTCATCAAATATCCACCACTTCCCCAAGGTAAAAAAAAAAAAAAAAGTAAAAAAAAAAAAAAAAAAAGCCCAGAAAATGTTGAAGCTTCCCTGTACAAACGACAATAAAATACGATTGCCAGGCACAATTCCATCAAGTTTTACAACAATTGCTTTTGAGCTGTTAAGTATGCTGTGCTTTAGTCAAGGATCTTGTGCTTTTGTACACAAGCCTCATGTTTGGTGACATTGAACCTTCGCATGCAGATACCGATTATTCAAAAAGGGGGGAGGAAAGAAAACTCGGGAAAAGCTATTTTACATTTGTACTGTGGATTGTTCCCTTTAATCTGCAATCAGAACAAAGACTCACTCAGTTTTTATTACGGTAGTCTTGGAGGCTGTTAGCTACAGTGTGAACCCCTCTGGGGTTAAAGTGTAGAAAAATTGGGAGATGCTTGTGGTTTTGACAGAGAAGTGGAAGATTGCAGCAAGAGAAAGGTTGGTGCCTCTGTTGGAGAGTAACAGGAGGCAGTGTTAAGTGAAAGATGTTAGCTCATTTACAATCACTTTAGTTCAATTTACTCGCTGAGGTCACCGTCCTGCAGAGTTCTGTGCAGGCTTTATGCTTTCACATATGAATAGTTTCACTGAAGTCCTTAGCTTAATCAAGTCATTATCTATCAAGAACGAGCCACGGGGCAGGGTGATGGAGGTGATGCTATTGTTAGCCAGGTATACATAATATGTACCCTGCTTGCATTGTCCAGAGTCATGGCTGAATACCACAGCTTTCACTTGGAAGTGCTTCTGCTTTCTTTCTCAGCTTTTCCATTAGACCTCTTGTATTTCCTTCCAAATTCACCATTTTGGCATCTGCCTGTGGGAGCAGGCTTCTGGGGCAGGTGACACAGTTACTTGGTCAAGACAGCTGTGGTTTTGGCCAAAACACCTGCTGCTGAGTCAGGAAAAAGGACAGAACTGATTTTTGATTGCTGAGTTTGTTTTAAAGTTTCTGGCTCTGAAAAGCTTTTTCTTGAGCAAGAAGAAAGTGAGAAGTCACTGCTAAATGTTATTCCTGTCTAGAGGGGCAGCTGAGCTCTGTGTTACTCAGCAGAGTGGGCAGGCACAAAGCATTGTTACACCTTCTTATGAAGTTTGTCTGTGTGGTGGGGAGAGGAGCAGTCGTCTCCAGGTGGGTGCTGATCTTGCTGGGCTGGAGAAGAGCATTGCTAATGCCTTCATTCCATTTCCCAGTACAGCTTGTGAAGAGAACATAGTCATGGAATAAATACCATGGGAGTCTAGGTGTCTGAGAGAGCTCAGAGAAAGACTGGTATTGGCTCAGAAACAACTAAAGCTATTATGATCACATGTAAATTCAAACTGGAAGAGAGTATCTATCCATAATAAATGTGACCTTCCAGACCAGGATGACAGATGAAGAGAAGGGATCAGGAAAGCAAGCTCCTCTACAGTGGAGCTTGCATGGATTACACAAGGGTTTAAATGGCAGGGTTACGCTGAATAAGGCCAAAGCATCTCTTCCAATTCCCTTTTCCCATATTGTAACTCTGGCTTCCCAAACATTAATGAACCAGTCCCATTTGCCCTCCCATCAACAATTTTGGTGAAGGTAACTAAGAATAGCTAAATCAGTGGTGCTTTCAAGCTCTTCTCTACTAAATTCCTAGGACTCATAATGGGGACAACTGGTAAATGTCTCTTCTTCACTTTGCTAGTCATGAGGGGACAAAGGATAAACAATTATTTTTCTTAGTATGTCTCAGCTTCCCTTGATAACGTGTTTAACATGCACGTACTTTCCCCATCTGATGCTCAGGATATGATGATATTGTTAATTAGTGTCACATTTTATGGTGCTGCTTCATGTACTATATTTCAGAAGAGGGTCACTAACAATCAGTGGTGGGCCTTTGTTAATGAGCCTGCATCATGTTGCAAGAAGGGGTTAAAACAATCCAGGAAAAAAAAAAAAATCACCTCCTTTGTAACCTTTGTTTCCAAATCTTGACAACCCAAGGATGTTTGCTTTTCTCCCTGAAGGTTAAGTTGTCCTAACAGGTGCTAATTTTGTGTTTTCTTATGGAGATCTGTCCATATTAGAAGCAACTGTGAGCAAACAAAAAAGCCAATTAGAGTGCAAGGGTATTCTTCCTACTTCTTGTTTCCATGTAGTCCCCAGCTATCTCTATCAGTCACCTTAAGCCATAGACTTATCCTTTCAAACCTTCTTCAGAATCTGTAGACTTGTGCCCTCTGTGGGGAAAAAACCATCCTGTTAATGTCATGGGAAAAATACTGTCATGGACAAGTAGATGATCCATGCTAACTGGGATTTGTCATCAGCTTTGGCAATCTGTGTAGCAGGGTTTGAGATTAATGGAGCCAAAGACTTTAAACAAATATTGTTGGCGTGTAGTTAAACTGTCAAGAGAGCAAGAAAAAGACTTGCTCTGCAGCCACTAAATAAAGATTTGTATTCACCAAACACAGTGAACCTTTTATTAGCAATTATTTGCAGCTCACTACCTTCCAAAAAGGAAACAACTTGGTGTAACTTATTGTCAGGGGTTTATTTGCAGTTTGGTGTTTTGTTTTCTTTTTTTTTTTTTTTTTTTTTTTCTTCCTCTCTATTTTGAGGGTTTAATTTGAGCAGGAATTAAGCTCTGCCCTCTCCACTTCTATCAAAATACCATGAGCCAAATCTTTGTGTCATAAGTACTTTCATTTGATTTCAGAGAGATGTGAGTCTTTGGCCAAATTTGTACAGGCTGTTAAAATAATAAAGTCCCCTCAAACCAACAAAAACCCCTAATAAATAAAACCCCTCACTGAAATTCCCCAAATCCAAATAATGGCTATTAATTATTATAATATGTTAACACAAGGTCCAAAATATTTTTTTCCATGTAATCAACTATCTAGTTTGTGAGAGGTAATAAACCAGAACAGCACATCAATTATAATATTTTATGATTATTTTATACTCTTGGCAAAATACATGTGCTGTTATCTCAAACCTTATTAAAGCTTAGCTGATTAGAGGTTGAAGTTTTAACATAAGTTACTGATGTTGCTTCTTTTATTCAAACATTTTCATAACAAACTAGCTAGGAAAATATTTTTCTTGGCCAGAGTCTTAAGATGAGAGACTTATGTTGTAGGTAAGAGTATGCAACTGTTTGTTTGGATTAAGAAGACTGAACAAACAGCTATGTGCATCTGTCTTTGAAACAGTTCTGTAGCACAACACATTTACATTTTCTAAAATAAGACTAATATATTATAGTCAGAAAATGAGCTATTTAAAAATGACCTGTACAGATTGACTGTGACTATTAGACTCCTTGGTTATTCAGTGGCTGCCTGGCTCTCTAGCTCCCCTTTCATAGACATTTCTGATATATCTATTGCTTTAAAATCCAATAATGCTGGTCTTTTCCTGAAGAATTAGAATGTTCTTTCTGATTCAAAAGGAATTTTTTTCTTTTGTTATTCTGTGATGCAGGAAGGAGATGCATACTCACATATTGGTGCAGCAATGCATTTAAGTCAATCAATGAGTTCCAGAGCAGTAGAATGAAACTTCAGGGGTGAGGTAAAAACATAGGGATTGCAATTTACTCCACCTCCAGTCATCTTTTCTGTTCCTCTCCTTTGGCTCCCTCAGCAGCCTGGTGAGGCATCTACATCTTAAGCAGAAGAGTACTTCAGGTAGCTGAGACGGCTCATGCTGTGATCTGGAAGACCAGAGTAGTCCAGGTATACCGCTTTAGAGTGCTTGGCATATGTGAGAGGCATCCCATCTCCAGCTGTGCTGCCTGCACTGCTGTAGGTTGGTTTATCTGTTTTTCTGCGCTTCTCTGCACCTGGCTGGGGTAGGAAGGCACTTAGCCTGCTTTCTAGGTGATGAAAACATGGGCGTTTAGATGTCACATAGCTTTCCTAAAGCCTTACAAGCAGCTTGGGATAAAAGGGGATTGGACCCAGGTTTCCTGAACTTCTAGACCACCCTTTCAGGAGTGCTTGGGCAGTTGGTAGCACAAGGAAAAGCAGGAGAAAACTGTTGGAAAACCTCAGTGGTTGGAGAGGTGCAAGAGTTGGCATCAAGGCTGCACAAGGAAAGACGCCCTTCATGTGAACAGAGTTTAGAAAACTCTGTGTGCCCAAAGCTTGTTTTCTTTAGCTGTATCAGCTGATCCAGGAAAAGATTATTGTTTGGAACCCTCGTCCCTCTATTTTCAGACCATCATAGCTACAACAACACTACTCACTGGGAGAAAGTACCCACTGGAGAATTATTTTTGGGTCAGTATGTACATTTCTGCTTCTACCTTTGAAGGTTTCTCCAGATTCTGGGAAGGAAGTCTAAAGGCAGTTTTTTACAGAAATGCCACTTAATTTTCCTTCACCCTTTTGACATAGAAAATGTATATCTGATGGAGGTTATTTGTTTTCACTTGCCAAGTGCTAAGAAAGTTTATACATTGCAAGTATTACCAATCTAAACAACACAGGCTAATTGGTGTTCTTGTAAAAATAAAACAACATGGTTGTTTGAAGGATTGTCATGTGTTCTGGTGTAGAAATGTTTAAATGTAAAAATGTTTCAGTGTTCGTGATTGAACTTTCATCTATCTTCTGAGTTTATAGCTGTAGGAAGCCCTTCATCTCTGTGTCATCTTCAAGCATGACTTAATGCAAAGAGTTAGATTCTGCATATTTAAAGGATTTTTTTTTTAATAGACAAAAGGTCTTTGTATAGAGGCATTAATGATCCTCGTCACACATGTAGCAATCTGTACTTGACAAAGTGATGGAGGATATCTGAAAAGTGTTTCTTAACACTTCAAAGGAAAGTCACAACAGCAGAAATGAAGAAAGATGAATGGCTGTTGGGAACAGGCTCCTACAACACATGATGTGCTGTGTATTAAACATGTCCTTGTAAGGAGTTAAGCACTGTGGAAGTTACCATGTGTCAGCTTCTCCACAATAACATGCTTAGCAGCTAATAGATCTGCTGTTAGTACCCTGATGCCACACAGATTAAGTTTGTAGTAGCCTGAGAGCCTGACTATACCAATACATTATGTCTGCAGCCCTACTGGGTCTTTAAGGTGGTGTAACACCCTGCTTACGCCTGTATTAGCACTGGGATAAAAGCATTCCTGTTGACATGAGCTGTTGTCAGGCAGGAGCAGAAGTAGCTGCACTACAATAAAGTATCACTAAGATGAGCAGTGACCCAGACACACTTTTGGTTGAGCCGTGCCCTAGAATTGTGTTATATGCTGCTGGGCATATAACTGGGCATGCTGGGCATGAAAAAGGCATCTGAGCATAAATATTAGGTCATTTCACTTCTGTGGCCACTGGCCAAGGAAACCAATACGCACAAATCCCATTAGCCAATGAGGCTGAGTCTTTAGCACAGAAAAAAAGAGTTTATTTACTCAGGATGCTTCTCTTGGAATATCTTGAGCCCCTTGGAAAACCTGGGCAGGTAAAGTCCAATGCCATGAGGAAGCATAGCCCTGTTGTGCATGCACAGTGTATCTGGAGATTCTGGTGTAATAGGCAGTACTTATGGAACGGGCCTTCCTGAATGTATGGCGTTCCAACTAGATGTCCAAGAAGTGTGGAAACACTTGCAGTGATGGTTGTCTCTGCAGATAGCTCTCTGCTGGATCCTATTCCTTTATCATGGGATTTTTTCCTTGCCTATGGAAGATGATGGTTCTTACTGTCCTGCTTCTATCTTCTCTAAGCTTACTCCTAAAGAAGGAAGACCAAAAGCACCAGAAATGTCCTGAAAAATATCTGAAGGTGCAAGTGAATGGTTGGATCACATAAAAACTGGCTGAAATTGGAAAAATTATTTATGTGTGTTCAGGTAAATATGCTTCTGATGGACTTGGGTCCTGACCGATGCAATTCAGGCAGTGAAATGAATGATTCTGACCTTGAGCACTGGTCAGGGCTCCTGGAAGGCTCGAGCTCAGGTTCTGGACTCAGCTTTAAGAGCTCTATAGACATTTGTCTGTGCTTATCAGCTATTTCTGAAGCTCTTTTCCAAGTTCAAGAGTGTGAAACTACCTGTGAGAATATGATGTGTATTTATATCTTAAGGAGCTGTTATGCAGCTTGCTTTGAGCTGGGCGAAGCCAGGCAGCAGCTGTAGCTGTGAGCAGTGATGAGCTTATTCCTGCCAGCAGTGGTGCTGGGTGGAGGTACAGTCATGGCTGGGTGTGGGGAACACCTCTGACAGTGCCTTGCTGTACATGGGGGCATCAGCATCTGCAGAAAGGAGTGGCTTGGGATGTGGAGGGAGAAGACTGGTGGTTCCCAGCAGAAGCTCACGTCACAGATGCTATTTCCTCTCCAGCCCATCTCAGAACGCTCCTTGTTGACATATGTGTTTCCATTTACACTGCAGTATGTTTGCCAGAGGGCAATTGCTCCTTTAACCTGAACCCTTCTCTTTATGCCTTCTCTGTTTGCTCATTTTAACTCTGTTCCCTTTATCATCGCCCATCCCTCCTTTTGTCTCTCCTCCAACTCTGACTCTTATTTCTTAATCTGCCTTTTTTTTTTTCCACCTTTTTTTTTCTTTGTTTCCATCACTGCCTTTCCTCTGAATTTGCTCACCATCTTTCCCCTCCGTGTTGACTGCTTTCTTCCATCTTTTCCCCTCATCCTTTCTCTTGTTTTTTTTTTTTTTTTTTTTTTTCTTCTTCTCTCACACTGAGCTCTAAAGGTCATCCTCCCATGGAAAGAGATGCCCTCTTTGGGGTCATATCTCTGCCTTTGATTTAATTTCATCACATTTGAGGTCTCAGGAACCTTGAATATTTTTTTTTTTTTTTTTTTTTTTTTTTTTGGTAGCAGTTGAAGTCACTGCAGGAGTGCCCAGAGATAGCAGGTAGCCTCCATCCAAATTTCATGACAAACCATCAAAATGGGAAATTTTCAGGACTGTGTTCACAACAAGATACCATGGTTGAAACTGGTGGAGCTTTGCCAGTTGCACCAGCTGAAGACCTAGTTCAGGACTGAGTTCCATTGTTCAAAGAAGTGGTTTGCAACATTTTCCTGGATTGTGTACATGCTTTGAGTTTGATTTTCAGCATTTCCTATTTTCAATTACTTCTTCAGAGCTTGGAGCCAGTCCTCAGTCTCATATAATAATGCCTTTTGTATCTTTACTCAGTGCTCTAAGCCAAATCTGTGCAAAGAATCATTGTCAGTGGAACAGCATTGCAGAGAGGCATGGCTTTTCATAAAAATTTTTAAATATATATATGTATGTTGGCAAATGCTGTGTAAATGTTGTAGCTTATCCTGGCAAAACAGCACTTTTGCTGTTACAGTGGATTTCCTTAGGGAAACTGGTATAAATTATCCCAGCGGAAGAATCCTTTTTGCCAGTTGTGAGAAAGGTAGGCTTGAAAGCAGTGCCAGTAAGGCATTACTAACACAACTTCAGCCCTGGAACTGAATTGGAATTGTTCGAACTTGTGCTTGAGGAGGTTAGCACGTTCAGAATTTGAACTAGAGCATCTGTGTAGCTTTATACATGTGTGTTTTTTCATAATAGCAATCTGCCTTTTTTTTTTTTTTTCTTATATTAGCATCTTTTTCAGGCTAAAAGATAAATAGTCCCTGTGAGTAAATCTGTTAAAATTAAAGGACCCACGATTGGGTTTAATGGAGCCTAGGGCTGTTTTGCACTCTTGCCTGGTGACTGGAAATTAAGGCATCAATATCCCGCCTTTGACTCAAAAGACACTTTATCAGTTGCCTTTGCACCACTAGGCTATTGTATTTCAAAGGCTTCATTGCATCCATGAGTTCTAGAAAATTATGTTTTAGGAGGTGAAAGGGAGCTGTCTGTGTTCCCGTGACTCTGGGATCTGAGAGCTGGTGGAAAAGTTCCTCATGCTCCAGAGTCCATCATTTTTGCTGTGCAGAGAAGTCATCGTAGTGTAAGAATCACTCCCCGTGGGTTATGGCTGCAGAGGTCAAAGTCATCGTCCATTTTGGAAGGTGGGGTTTTAGATTGTGTGTGCCCCAGATTTGCACTTTGGACCCCGATCTGCTTGTTGTCATATCAGGGTTATGTAAACCCTAAGTTAAAATAATTTGAGCTGTGGCATACAAGCTTGTTGTGCCTTAATAAGGAGAACAACACCACATTCACTCATCACACTTTGAAATTAAAGTTGTAATGTCATAAAAGGGAATTTTTATTGTTTTCAGAGAACATAAAAGCCCTTGGAGCAAAGTCAGAAGGGTATTTTCATGAATAAGGTCAAAGTCTGGTGTACATAAAGAGAGCATTGTACAGCATTATAGGTTGTACTGAGTGTCAGCAAGTTACCAGAAGCCCTGATCCTGTCAACGCTACTATGTGTGCATGAGTTTACCCTTGTAAATACCCTCATTCAAATACAACTGCAGTAAAGTTATGTTTGAACTTAAGTGTTGGAAGAATCAACATTTTCTTAATAAAATGGTAAGGAATCAACATTTCGAAATCACAAATTGTCCCCAAGGATCTAAAATGTGGATTTTTCCAATGAAACTAAATTTTCAAAACCATGAAATCTTTTGTTTAGACAATCTGAAGCCTTTAATGTTGATGTTAATGTTCATTTGTTTCTTTGTTTTTATAATATCCAATATTCTTTTGAAATAATAAATATTGTAACTGTAAAACCAGAAAATGTAAGTACATTACAGAAATGCTCTCTTTGGATTTTTTTTCCCTCTTTTAGTAAAATTTCCATATAAAGTACCAAGTTTGCAAAGAAAGACTTAACTTTGACACAAATGTCCTTTCTCAATACTTTTATGATGAACTTCAATATTGAAATTAGCCCGAAATCTATTTTCCTGACAAAAAATTGAAGTGGTAAAATTGCTTTCAAAGACTTTCTAGAGGGATTAAAATGATATTCTTTAAATACTTTTAAAACTGCTTTCTATATCTTACTAAAAGCAAAACAACACAAAAAACCCCCACCTCAGATAAACTTGGAGGTTTGGAGTGTACAAAATATATTTCTGTAGCTAGTTTGGTATCTTTTCCAAAGGTATTTTGAAATTAAAAAAAAAAAAAAAAAGGTAAATTAGTGCTTCTGTGGAAGAGGAGGCAATTCAGTCTTGAGAAAATAGTGTTTGTTGATGAAAGGATATAAAATGCATTTAAACGCCCAAATCTTATCAAGGACCAATATTCAGAACTTTGAAATGTGTAAGTCCCCTCTGTTGGCTTTAGGTGGTGGAGGGTGAGGTGTACCTCTTTGTACATCTCTTGCACTGCAGCAGCTGCCCCTCTTCGTGCTGGTTGCTGTGAAGCTCCATTCCCTCCAGCAATTATAGTTATTCCTGTCCTCTAAATATGCAGCAGTATTTAACTTATGGTACCCCACCATGGCCTGGTTTTCCAGCTGAAGAAAGGATGATGCTAGACAGAGATCCTCTCTGTCCAGGCCGCCCAAGAGCTGTGGCAGGAGGAGGAGGACAAGGGGAAGTGGAGAAGCAGAAGTTGGCAGCCCTGCTCCCCGACAGCTCCATCCTGGCTCATTTGAACCTCTAAACAATTTGAGTAATGGCTCTGAAGGGTGGAATAAAAAGTGGAAAGGAAATCTCAATGAAATAAGTAAGATTTTTCTTCTTTTCATTTTTCTTCCTCCACATGAGAAAAGGCAGATTGTGACTTGCAATGAGTGGAGTGACTCACCGTGGCAGAAAAAACACACCAAGCCACAGCGTATTTGCTTGTGCAATGGCTGTGTTGCCGCCCTCCTCCATCCCTTCCTTATTTTGCTCCCAAGCCCACGTGGCAGACATTATGCCGATCTATTCTTAAACTGTTCCTGGTTTCTTTTTGGTACGAGCCGCAGGGCAGCAGCGTCACATGAGCAAAGGCGGTATGTTTTGTGGCTCTGCCAGCCATTCCCAGCCTGGTTGCCCCAAAGTCTGAACAAATCCAGCATACATCACATGCAAAATGTGGGAGCAGCCTCATCCATGAGCTTTCTCGGCTCCTCCCAAAGTGGATGTCTGCATTTGTACCTGGGTGGGGGGGGGAAAAAAAAAAAAAAAAAAGGAAAGAAAAAGAAAGGATCAAAGTGTTAATTGTAAAACATCTTGCGGTGCCAGGTGGAAATGAAAGCAGAGTGATCAGTGAAATAACTGATGGGGATGTAACTGAAGTGCATTTTCCAGCAGCTCATTAGAATAATGAGGAACCCACAAAGGACACGGGAGACAAACAAGCTTTGTTGTTCTGCCATTATTTTTAGGAGCAATGTGATACCACTGAGGACTGGGTTAATAACAGATAATTGCCTGGCTTTACTCTTGCTTTTTTCTCTCCTTTTTTTTTTTTTTTTTTTCCCCTCCCCTTCTTCTCTGAATGGTTTTATGGGATGTGGACTTAGTAATGTTGTGGCAAAGTGTCATTTCCTCTTTTATTGGAATGACTCAAGTCTGCGCGTTGTGGTGGAGGTCAGGAGCATGTTTATGAAGTTTGCACTGTGGTTAATCAGTAGGATCATGGAAGTTTCCTTCTCTGTCTCTTCGCTTCTTTGAGGGGTGGAACAAACTCCCCATAAATTTGCCTGGACCACGTAATTCTGACACAAACTTGATCCTGAAATGATGTCCAGTGAATCAGCCTACGAATCCTCCCAAGACTCCCTACCCCTATGTACTGCTGGGCTCAATCTCTGCAGCGGTTGCAAATCCATTTACATGATGCTTATCAAAGCTCTGAGATTTTGGACTACAGAGGGGTCTGGGATGCCAGTTGCTTTTCTTTCTTTGCCCAGGCCCATTGGGTGACATTTGGCAAATGCTTTTCTGTTTGTGGCCAGTTTCTCCTCCTGCTCTGGTTTTGCTTTTGTTCAGGATGCATGGAAGGCTGTTGGTCCCAGGTCCCTGGACAGCCTCAGGTGTAAGGAATTTCCTCCTGTTACTTGTCCTGGTTGTTTCAGGCCCAGTGCAGAGGCAGTGGTTGGGCAAGCAGGGATCCAGGATAGAGCAGGTGGAAAGAAGGGCTATTATGAGTGATGGTAATGCAAAACGAATAAAGATGCTGTTTCTAACTAATGTAGGTCGTGGTTTCAATAAAACCTCCATATTATTGAATTAATTGATATAATTAATTTTTATTTTATTTTTTTATTCTCTTAAGGCCAGCTTCTGACTTTATGGCCTTGATTTAGCTGTCTGACTTCCTGGGTCTGCAGAGAGACTCTTAGCTATGATCAAAGAGCTCCCAATTGCTCGTGGGTTTGCACTTTCTGACGGATGTGAGGCTCAGAGACTGTATTTTCAAGGAGCTATAGTCATAGTCAGGCAGCCAGCTCATCCCCAAGTCCATCATACCCTTTCTGAACTGACACAGCAGTGGTGAAGGACTCCATGAGAACAAACAGTCAGGCATGGCCACTGGGTAGACCTATCAGAGACCTGGAAAGGGAAGTATTCAGCAGCACCGTCAATTGGAGTGTGAAGCTGTTTGGAAAAGAACAAAAATTGCTTAAATTTGGTGGAGGTGAAAAGGAGAAAATATCAGCAGAATGATCAGAGAGAAGGGACTTTCCACAAAATAAAAAAGAAGGCCTCATAGATTAGAAAGACTTTTACTTTTGGCTCAGTGTTTTTTCAAGAGACTTGTGTGCTGGAAAGCTGAGGAAGAGTTTTATGCTCTTCTTAAATGCTCTGACTTGGCGTGGACCCATATAAGTTAAAGCTGAAAATGAAAAATCAATTTTTGTTGTGCTTCAATGCCCTGCCTGTTTAAGAAAATTTTGAAGTACAGCTATACAAAAAAGCCTCTGGAAATACAATTGTTCAAATCTGATCTGGGTTACACTATTGGAAAACACAGAATACAGTCATAAAATGTGTTAATGCCCATCAAAAGAATAGTAGTGAAGAGATTTGCTCTTTCTAATAAAATATATCAAGTAGAGAATTTTACAGTGAAGAGGAAGTAAGCACCCAGTTTAACTTGGTAGCTATCTGTCTCTGTGGGTAAAGAATTTGTAGCCATAACATGGGATAGCAAAATGTGTAATTTAAGGTCAGGAGTTAATCTATTTCAACCTGCTATATAGTCTGATGATGCTGGACGAAACTGAAGCTAGATCTCTCTTTGGGCCATGCAGTCAGAGATGTGGACACTGCATCTTTCAAGGAGTGGTTGTGATGGGATGTCCAGCCCCATGTTAGGCTTTCTTATGCTCTTCAAAGCAATGACTCAGACAGTGAAGATATCGGAAGAATAACTGATGTGTCTGAGACTGCAGGTTTGGGAAGCATCAAAGAGGGGTCATCTGAAGGAATTTGGGTGGGGAGAGTGATGGCATGGACCAGCAGGAGGTCAACAAAGCTGATGCTAGCTTGGTGGTGTTCATACTCTTTTGAGATAAATTGTTGGTGGACCAGAGACAGTGTTTGTCTGCTACAAACCTACAGCTTTCCTCATCCTTTTGTGCCATATTTGATTTATAGAGATACTTAGTGGCCAGATGTGAGGGTATAAGCAGCAGTCGGGGGGATAGTAATGTAGTCTCCTCTTGATCTGTTTCTAATGAATGCTCAACCATTTAGCCTCACTTTTAGTTGTATATTGTGAATGTGGGTTAAATCAGTAACTGGTCAGCAGAGATGTTCAGAGGAAGCCTAAAAACCAAAAAAGCAACCTGTGTTCAAGTCATGTTAAGAGTGGGGTGAAACCATCAAAAGGAAGGAAATTAAAATTGAAAGCAATCTTAACTCGTGCAATTAGAGATGGGGGGAACCTGGAAACGCACTATGTCTGAAAGTGACCTTAAGGTGATAGTGAACAGCAGATGAAATCCATGTTCTTAACAATGCCAAAGGCAGAGAACAAAATAGCTATTTTAAGACCTCCCATCACTAAACTTAGAGTGGCAGCTTTCTGTACGCATGAGTACAACAAGCACTGACATCTTGGTGTTGTATACAGACACCAACAAGTCAGGTTTTAGAGAACAGCAGGTCATGTTTAAAAAGCTCGGAGGACTGAACTATAGAGAAAGCTGAGAGGCAGTGCTTATGAGGAGAACTATCACAGGGACAATCGTTGCTATTGAAAAACATTGGATGAATTACAAACAAAGGAAGACAAAGAATAATTAAAGGTGAACTTGGTGCAGGTTTAAGGGATGGAACTCCTATGGATGCAGCTATATAAAAGGATAAAGAGAAATCTTTTGGACCTGGGAACAGCATAAGCAGTAGATGAATTCGAACTGGGAAACAGTGCCAAAACCACTGGCAGCACTCTGTGAGACTCAAGCTTGCATCAAGGGTCTAATTTGGGTACTGCTCTCTGGTCATTCTGTACAATGGACCTGAAATGAAATGCCAGACTTCGGGGAAAATTCAGATTCTTTCCAGATTTGGGTGTGAGTGTTACAACTGTAGGATCATCTCTGTATTTGAAAACAAGGAATGTTTGCACAGGGTGACTATGAGAATACTGTGATGGCAGATGGGCACCAGAGTGGGAGCACTAGATGGGAAGAAAACACAGGATATGGACTATGCAGTATTCTCTGACTACCCAACTTATGGTAGGTGGTCCAGGTTTCTTCACTCCCCGAGGCGTAGTCAAGTCTCCCAGAAAAAATAAAATTGTTTTTGCCTTTAATAATTGAGCCACCCTTGGTGGTACATGAGGGAAAGCATGCATTTTAAATTACAGGAAAAAAAAAAAAAAAAAAAAGTGGTTCACAATCTTATCCCAGTTTGCAAACCCACCAAAGCATCTGAGAGCCTTGAAAAGCCTCCAGCACCACGAGGTTTGCCTATCCCAACTTTGTCTCATTATTTTTCTTTCCCTGCACCTCTGTGCGTCTGGAGCCCAGCTGAGAATGGAATGAGCAGCGCCGAAGGACTGTGAGAAAGACGATTTGTGTGGTAAACCCAGCACAGCCAGAAGCAGGAAGTACCAGATTTATCATGGGAAATCCTCTTGTTGTTAGATGCTTCCAGCCTACTTCTCCAGGCTTAAGCTATCTCAATGCTATGTGTAGGCCTTGGTTTGACAGGGATGCTCAGCATTTGCCTGACTTAAAATGCATGAAGTTAATTAACACTCTGTTAAATCAGGGCTTTGTCACTGTGTCAGACAATCCCCATTGACTCAGAGCTGCTTGAAAATTGAGACAGTATAATAAGGCTATGGAGGGAGTTTAAGTTGCTCAAGGTGGGGTTGGATTCCACACGCTGTCCTTTGGAAATGTCTGCCCCAGTCCTGCTCTGGTCCTACATCATACATGTGGCTTTGGAGCTTCAGGCCACCTCTTGAGGAGCAGGTCCTCTGACTGCCATCACTGTGGCAGCTCTGCAGTCAGCCACATCCTCCATGAGGCTGGTCCTCAATTTTTTCCATCACATCCAGACTTGGGAGCCAATTTTCTTGCTGCCCTCATGCAGATGGGTACTGCAGCATCAATGGTGCCTTTGGGCGCAGAGCCAGGTTGGGGATGACACCTGCGTGTTTCCATTTTCTCTGCTGTTGTGGAGAAAGAGAATCCCAGCTCTCCATCCCCATTTTCTGCTCTGGCTGCCCTCGACCCTGGAGATGAACTTAAAAACCCTTCAGAACTTTTTGTACATGCCCCCCTGGCAACAGGGAGCTGCACAGCTTCACTAGGTACCTGTGGAGAACTATGTGTTTCTTTTCCCTTTATTCTGCTTCCTGCTGGCTCCCTTTGATGATTGTTAAGTAGGAAGAGATAGTTGGATTATTCCCTATGTATGTTCTCTATGCTACTCAGGATTTATGCACCCTTCATACCTCTGTGGCATTTCTCCCATCATAGCCCACCCATCTGCCTTTGTACTTCAGGGTACCTTCCTTTCTCTGGAGGAGCCTCCCTCACCGCTGTGCTGGTCTGAGTTATATGCAAGTTAGCACTAATCGGGAGGAATAAGCCAACCAACATCTAGGACATAGCAGGGTATCATGAATGATTTGTAATTATTTCTTCCTGAAACCACTTGACATTTGCTATTACTTGAAGTCTGTTTGCCGTGCTTGAATTGGGAAGAAACATATCTCCCGTTGAACATAATGGATGTCATTCCAGTAAGCAAAACTGTATGTACTGTCGATGGCTACAATATAATTTTATTGATTTAAAGTGTTTTAAGTAAAGACATGATTTCAAGCTTGGAGATAAAGGTGGCTCATTGGTATAATTGCACAGTAATCTTGTTCAGTGCCCCAGATAATATTGTGATGTCTCCTAATTTATGGACAGTGTGTACATCAAGTGATTAGGGGTCTGGGATGATGAGGATGCAGTATGGAGGGCATGAATGAGTGGGAGGAGATGACAGAATCCTAGGCAGAGGCACTTCATGAGGGCAGCCAGTTCCGCTTTGCACTTAGCTGTTGTTCTGCTTGTGTCCCTCACTTGTCACAGGGGAGCAAAGGTCAAAAGCGAGGACTATAAGGTCTGCAGCTGGGGAAGTTTCACAAAAATTTTGGGAGTGTCTAGAACTGGAGTTTTTGAGTCAGGATTATCTTCATGCCTTTCTGTTTATAATATAGCAATCTGTTTTCATTGTGGATAGTATATATCTTTGCAGTAGCTGTTCTTTATGCCAAAATAAAATCAAAGGGAGACAGAAGGTTGTTGCAAACATTAAGCTAATGCTAGGTTGCTTAAGCTTTGATGGTTGTCTGTTCAAGTTAAGAACTTTTGCATCATTGCTTCTCAAAGCATCCACCTGTCTGAAGCCTCAGGGAAAGGATGCACTCTATCTTTTGGGAGACAAGCAACTCATCACATTGGCCGTAGGGATCTCGTGGCTATGAAATCCCAGCTCTGGGAGAGAGTGACAGGGGAGAAATACTGAAGATCAGGATTGCAGTCTTGTTAGGCCAAGAAATTTTCAACCACATGAGCTGAGCACAAGGAGACCCAGCACATCAGGTTGAGGATACTGATCAGGAACAAGCTCGCCTGTGACCCTGAGTTTCCATACTGTCACATTTCCTTTGATACTATAGTGACTATATAAGAAAAAAGAAGTGAGAAGTGATAGATTACAGCAGAATGCATGCAAATCTTACTTGTTATTTTAGCAAGTTAATATGTGCCTAGCGCATGCCAGTGGCTTCCATGGAATTTTACTGGAAATGAACTGGGTACATCTGGTCAGAGGGAAGCCTCAGGCTGCCAGCAAACTATTGTTCCCTCTCTGATTATTTTATTTATATACGTGTATATATATATATGTATGTATATATAGTAATTTAAGGCTAGGGCTGTTGTACCGACTATAGTTTTCAAAAAGCTTTGGAAGAAAACTGGAGCATTTTTGCCTCACAACTGAGCTAGGGAAGTCTAGCTGAGATGAATTTTCTCTAGCATGAGTGTAAGGCTGGCTTGAGATAATATTCAGAGACTGATTATCATAATTTCATTGACAAACTTTCATGCTATAGGTTGGAGGATCTTCAGGGCTCTAATCTGGAATCTTTGCTCTATAATTATTTCCTTACCACCTGGAATGATGGAAGAACATATCTATTAATTTTGAATCTGTCCCTGGAGAGCTACTGAGGCCAGCCTTAAGACCTAAGTGAGCTTGGCAAATCATGATCTGAGAGGATGAATTTTTGTAAAGACAAGGACAAAGTCTGGTAGGAGAAATCAGCTGCATGAATATCAGACACCCTAGATAGTAGCTCTGCATGAATATTTCTGGGATTGAGAGTCAAGCACAAGCTTAAGTGCCAGTCAGCTAAGGTGTGTTGATGAAAAAAACCCCCAAATTAACAGTCTTGTGGGATGTGCAAGTGTCACATCAGGCCCATGAATGGGTCCTTCAGTTGGCTTGTGAGCTGTGAAAGCCTTTCAAGGGGGTCCAGAATAACACCACTGGTTGGAGGCCAAGACCATTAGACTTGTGTGGAAGGGTTGAAGGAAACAGGTTTTCCAGTTTAGAGAGGAAAAAAAAGTGAGATATGATACAAGCATTCCAATATGTTAAGGTTGCTGTAATAGCAAGAAATAATTTGTTGTCCACATCCATTAGAGTTTAGACAAAGGATCATGGATTTAGATGCAATCAGGGGAAGCCAATGGAACAGTTCAAGTTTTGATTGGTCATGTTACCTCTTCAGCAAGGAGCCTATTGGCTTCCGGGGTAGAAGGTTTCAAGGTATCTGTTTCTGAAGGTCTACTTGCTGCCTGCCATGTCATGAGTGAGAAAGCAAGGATCCTCTCTCTGCCAAGGGACTGGGATGTAGGTGGTGGGATGTTTTTTTTTCTGGATTTCTAATGCTCAGTTTTCAGGGCTGAAGAATGAGGGTAGCAGAGCTGAAGTGAAATGAAGATCTCATCTACTTGGTGATTTATAGACGAAGGTCAGATTTGGCTGAACAGGGAGGTCTTGTGCACTATCACTGACTCAGCACCATATTGCAGAGCATCTTCTCAGCACCAAGCATGGGAAGAATATGCTGCCATTTGCCTGGAAATAACTCTGAAGGATACCATCTGAGGTGGCAGTCACTTGCATGCACCACTCATGTGAAAGAAGGATGACGTGCATTGATGGGATTTGCCCTACCATGGGATCAGAGCCCAACTTTATTGGTTGATCCAGGCCACAGGTCCATAATCCTCTCCTGATGATAACATCCTTGCTATGAATGACTAGAACCACTGTGGTCTTCTCCCTCTCATTTTCTGTGACAGTGACGAGGCAGTAAAAGCAGTCCCTTCTTAGGGATTTGATTTTATAATGTATTGGTTTTGGAAGATTTTTGAGATCTGACTAGACAGAAATAGAAAGAGAAGCCTTTAGAGTGGCATGCAGGGCATGTGAAAATGTCCATCAATTCCTCTCTGCTTGGGTGTGTGCTTCAAGGGAAAGGATGGTTGTGGTAAAAGCACAATCGATTATGAGGGCTCAATTGCTTTTGAAATGACCATGATATTTTTATTACCACAGCAGAACGTGCTTTGGACTCCACTGTGGCCAGTGTTTAGATTGAGGCAAACCACAGGAGGAAGAGATCATGACCCTGCTACTCAGTTCCCCACGCTCCTGTCTAAAAACAGATAGACAAAAAAAGAAAAAAGAATTTTTCCACACATTCTAGTCCTCAAAGCTGTACAAGCTGCATCTAGCTGTAGGCTGTAGTATTTGGGGTCCTGTGCTATTAATTTTGTGGAGCAGGGGATTTGCATTTTCCTGCTCATCCATGCAGTCTGGAGTCTGTTCGCTGGCTAGTCTCTGTCCTCAAAGAATTTCCTTGGCCATGTCTTCAAGAGGAGGGAGCTCTTCAGCCTATTTCAGGCAGAGGCAGAACCAAAGCAGTCTTCACACAGAACAGCTGAAGCTGGAGAGCCCCTCTGGAGATCATCTAGTCCAACTCCCTGCTCAAAGCAGGGTGAGCTAGAGCAGGTTGCTCAGGATATTCCCCAGCTGAGTGAGTAATCTCTGGGGATGGAGACTCTGCAGTTTTCCTGGTCAACCTGTTTCAGCGTTTGACCACCCTCAACATAAAAAATGTTGTGGATTCTCTTTGGATTTAACTGAAGAGGGTGATGCATGGACTCTGTTTTTCGCTTGTGTAGCTCTGCATGCTGTCCAGATTGCATACCTTGGCTTCTTTTTGTGGAGGCCAAATTGAAAGTGACAGTCTCAGACTTCCGTGGCTGATGTTAATGCCTGAAATCTGGCTCCCTGGGACCCAGGTTTTGACCTACCCCTCGCATTTCAGACTTCTCACATTCCTTATTCTCTGAGTGCTTCTAGCCTCAACTGGGCCAGTTTCACAGCTGGTTCCTCTACAGCAGAGAGGAATTGTTCCCATTTCACTTCACCTGAAGGGTGGGCCAGTTGTTTTATGAGATTACAACAAATCTGTATGGGGTAGAGAATGCTTGCAGGCCCTACCCAAGCTGTTAATATTGCCTAGGAGGAGTTTTCTCCTTCTCTCACTCCCTTTTTCTCTACCATGCTTCAGGGAATTCAGTGAGACTTGTGGAAAGGGAATGGTGAGAGGGGAGCCTGGCTACAGAGGGTTGCACTTGTGAAATATCTCCATTTTAATCCACATGTTTGTTCCAGCTAGACTATTTTCACAGCTGCTTAAGGGGGGGAAAAAAGGGACAGTAACAAATCTTGTGAGAGACCTCTCCAGTGCTTCAGTTTCTCATTTCCAAACATCCTTGAAAAAGAAATCACATCCACTTACTTACACAAATGCCCCAAATAGATTTTTCTGTAAACTGAGGGAGAAAAAAAATATTCAGTCTCTATTTGGAATTTAATTCAACAAAGGGATGAATCCTCCCAGCGCTGGAGCTGTTCCACATTTGCATCCATTGAGGATGTGACCCCCAGCCCTCAGCCCTAACTGAACTTTCTCAGTAGTTTTATACAGCAATAGGACACACACACTAAAAAATAAATGTAAATTTCAATGGGAAGCATTTACAAGCCCGTATTGTTTCCACAGTTTCACTGCAACTATAATTCTAACACTAATGATAAAAGCTATAGTATTACTAAGATATAGGGATTTTTTTTCTTTTTCCCCCCCCTTTTCTGGTCTTGGGTGGTCCAGAATGTGCAGTAATTCATGTTCTCAGCTGGGTTTCCACCACATTTCTGATTGACCTGATTACTTTCCCAATGACAGAATCCAAAATTGAAACCACATCAGAACTCAGTGGAGTTGGTTCTGTTTTTGATGTTCCTGGAGCTTCTCTGGTGGCTCAGCAGGATATATGTCTTCATGAGCTTTCCCCCCTTTCCCCCCTGCCCCCCATTCCCCCCCCCCGTTTTTTTGGTTTTTTTTTTTTTTTTTTTTTTTTAGTTCTCATGGTGGGCTTGCATTTGGGACATTACTAACAGGCTTTGGACTTTTACCTCCACAGCCTGAACTGGTTAGGGAAGTCCTGGAGGGAAGGCAGCAAAGGAGGACAGAATTCAATAGAGATGTTATATTTCAGTGCCTAATTCTGGACATTAGCACAAACGGCTTGAGGGAGCCGTTCAGAGGAAAGGGCCTTCTCTGCAGGAAAAAGGATCACTCACAACAGTTTATGTTGTTGCACTGATCCCCTAGCCTCCTTCCTTCTCCCAGCCCTCTTGAAGGATGGACACATATTAAGGGAGTCAAGAACTTAATTTTTCATCATCTTTGCTATAAAGAGAGAGACTGGGACAAGCTAAGGTGAATTTATTATAGGGAAGAATGCTTATGATGGCACTGTAAAGGTTCCTCTGAAAGCTGTGGTGTGCCACTGGAAATCCTGAATCTGCATGTAACTGACTGCAGAGTTTTGTGTAGTTTCTTTTCCTTCCTGCCCTAGCTTCTTATAGTCACTCTCTGGCAGACCAAAGAGCAGAGAGACCAAGAGCAGAGCAAAGAGTAAATGGGTCTTCCCCCACACTGTGACTGGGTCCACTTCTCTTTCTCTTGCTCTCAACTAGACATAAAATCATTAGGGCAGTACATGATGTGGGGTTGGATCTAGTCCAACTCACACTGAGGACTTCCTCATGTCCCTGCATCCACATCATTGAACAGTTAATATCCACATTTGAGTGACTCAGGTAAAGTTGTATCTAGGGGAATATGTGCCATATTAGGTAGTGTTAATGGTAGTGGCACCTTCTCCTATTACCTCTGCTCCCTAAAAGACTTTGGAGGTGGGAGAGCAAAGCTGCCTGCACTATATTTTCATGCAGTCATAGACAACAGGGACCCAGAGAGGACGTCTAGTTTGTGCTTAGCTCAGTAGCTCCTCCTAGCAGAAAACTTTACTCTGAGGTGTATTGTTTTCAGAGTCCTCCTAGGAAGGTGGAAAATGCTTTTTACGAAACAATAGGAAGTGGAGAGTGTCGTGAAAACACACTCCAGCTGAGTTTTGGCACCAGCAACAGAAAGCTTAAAGAATCTTGTCCAACTCTTCATGGCTTTCAAAATGAACATCGCGATGCTGTAAGTCAAGTAACATTGTCCAACCTTTTTCATCCTGTTTGTAATTCCACTAGGGACATCATTACAGTAACCAGCTGCTCTGGGATTCTCTAATGAAAACTTTGTTTCTGAATAGAATAATTAAAGCTTCATATTCAATTGTCAAACAGCTCCGTCTTTGCTCAGTGCATGGATGTGATTAGCTACAGCAAACCATTCTCCAGCTTAAACACACAATTGCATCTAATATAAAAATGATTAATTAGGCGACGTGCTGTTCGGGAAGTTTACAAGCAGATCAATGAATAATGTTTAAGTGAAAATTTTATAGAGACGTTACGGGCACTGCAGGTTGTGTGAAAGCCTTGTTGACGGCTTACGAATGCATGTGTTCATGTTCCATAAAGAAATTCTACATCATGAAGACAGGTTCAGCAGTTGTACATGGGGAGGGAAAGCCTGAGGTTTTTGGGGTTTTCTCTGTATAAATGTCTTTGACAGAAAATAATTTCTTTTCCCAGTCTCAAAACAAAGTTCAATGGATAGTTTCTACTTTGAGTAGTATTTTCCCAATCCTGTTAAAAAAATGTTTCTTACTTTTTTGTTTTTCCTTTTCATTTCTGTTCAGAATGGGGGAACAAAGGGGAAAGATTGTGTATGTCTGGGAAAATTACCAGTAGACTGGAAAAAAATCCACTATCAGTAATCAAGGTATTAAGAAAAATAACCAATCAATTAAAATTAAGTGACCCCCACCCTTAATGTTTTTTCGCATATACAGAGAAATAAGCAGTTGTATTTTGGCATTCTTACAACTAATTTTATTACATAATCCATAAAATTCTCCAGCCTGTCTTGAAATGTATGCATCCTGTGCCCATAGTCCTTGTGGCTTAATCACTTCTGATATCAGGGGTGAATCAGGCCTTTTAACTGAATCTTACAGTCTAATTATCATCTTGCATTGTTCTCTACAGCTGTTTTGGGTAATTTCTTTAGAAAAAGTGTTAATGTCTTTAATTCAATAGAGCTGTCTGTTGCAGTGCAGGAGTATCACAGTGAAGTAGTTCTTGAGATGTCCTTGTCACCCTTCATTTCTGGTTTCCATCAGAGGATCACAGTTGTCTTCTGCTCCTTGCAGGATGAGCCACTCCTTCAGCTCTGGGCATGGAGATTGTTGGGTCTGGTATTGGTTGTCCTGAGCTCTTTTCTTAGGGAAAGCTTAGAAAGGACTTAGTATGGAGGCAAAAATGAATTCTCAAAGAAAGATTAATTCTGTCTTGCTGTATGTGGCCCACAGATGGCCCTAGGTGAAGGCTTTTGATTTACACCTGAGCCATCATTATAGTGACAGTCTCAGGCTTTCTCTGACGTTACTTCTAATACATCTTTCTCCCTGTTTGCAAACTTTGGAATGAAGACAAATAAATATACGCAAGCAAGCACATTTCTATCCTGTACCGTGTGTTGCCAAAAATAGTAGTCAGATGGAAAAGATTTTTCCAGAAGTCTTCTGCTGCATAATCTGTTTCAAATAAAGATAATAAAATAAACAACTGTTTATAAAGAGAATACGAATGAGCAGGGCTCCCCCACTGACTGTTGTGAGGGCGCTCTGTGCAGGCATCGTCTGCGAGAATTCCTGATCTGGCTTACAAAGTTCTGTTTTTTATCTCCAAACCCCCCACTCTGAAACACTAGGGACAGATTTCAAGAAACCTATGTTAAATATAGCACCCCAGGAAACTCTCAAACTCTGGTGTGACCAGAGAAGGTTTGGGATCCAAACCCCTGGGTCCTCATCTCCATCAGCAGCAGACAAGGTACTTGAGTAGTCCCTGTCTGTTTGGCTCAGCAGTGGGAAATGTGTTGCATGAACTAGGAGACCTATTAGCTAGCACTGCTAAAGGGCGTTGCAGAACAAAACGTGATCCATGTAAATACGGATCCAGCCAGAGAGGTGTCGCTTTGATAGAGCTGCTGCTCAGTTCCCCTTTAGCATGAGTGTTCACAAGCTCCTGGAGATGTGAGTATGGCCATTTTCCAGAGCTCTTTATTTCCCCTCCAGCATTGCTGTGGAAGTCTTTGAGAATCAGCTTTATTTGGACATTTCCAACTCATCTTGCACTGAGAGTGGTGGCCAGAAATCCTTCCAGAGCAGCCTTTCACACCACAAGATGTTTAAGAAAGTCTGCCTCTGATCCTGGCCAGATAGCTTGAAATGCAGAAGAGCAACAAATGAACAAGAGCCAGGGAATGTGGGAAAGGAAAAAGTGACCCAAACTTGGGGTTGTTTTTTCTTTCTTTGGTTGTGTTTTTTTTTCTTCTTTTTTTTTTTTTTTTTTTTTTTCTGGGAAGATTAGATTCAAATTTTGGCCTTTGCTTTGGACTGATTCTCCTATTAAAAAGAAAAAAAGCTAAAACCCAAACCTTAAATACACAGAGAAATAGATTTCCCGTCACAGGAAAAGAGGAGTGGACCTACATGGCAAGCATAGGGGAGAAGATTGCCAGAGGTGGAAATTTTCTGGGATCTGTGAGTTGGGTTCAGCTGATTACAAGTAAGAAGGGTGAGATGTGAATATTGGATCCCCTTCTAATTTGATTCTTATGGCAGTGATTATATTTATATACAGCTTGCAGGCTCCAACCAAGTGTGGTGTCTCCAGGGATGGCACAGCCACACGCAAAAGTGTTCCTACCCTAAATTGTCTGTAGTCTAAGCCAACAACAGCTGAGAAGGGAAATGGAAGAAGAGAAAAAGGGGTAGTCACCAGGAAAGTTTGGACGTGAGGTTTTGATTCAGGCTCACCTCCCACTGGAGAATCTGCCTCGATCTCCATAAATCTCATCCCCTTTTCACCTTTCCCTTGGCTCCGCTGTCTCTGTGCTGATCCTGCCACCTGGCCTCCAACCTCCAAGCTCTTGCTGAGATTTGGGGTGGCCAGCTGTTGATGGCACCCTGAAATGTTGCGGGGTGGAGATGGTTCAGGAGCAGAGGGACAGACAACTGCCTTTTCCCCCTGGAAACCCACAACCTGGGCCCCTTGCCTGGATGAGGGCCTGAAAACTTGAATCTCTTTATAGACTTGGGTTATCCAGTTTATAGTACAATTCCCTGGCAATATATCTTTCAATGGGCTTTTTTCCCCTTCTGTTTATCACAACTTTTTCATTACTCATTGTATAGCTCTGTTTTATTAGTGTAAGTTTAGATGTTATGGGCAGCATAAGGTTGGATGAAGCGTATAAAAAGGGCTGATGTTAGTTTAGAGTAATTAAAAAATTACTGCCTGAATTCACTGATCTGGTCAGACCAGTATTTGTAGTTTATGCTTTTTAATGGAGTCCTTTAAATCATTAATTTTGGAATTAAGATAGGATTTGTTCTCTCTCCTCCCTCCCAGCCCTCTCACCAGCATGCATTGTGTGCTCCTAAACATTTTATTTATCTGTGGAGTGGCTCTGGAAACTGGTTCCTGTCTCGCCCATCTACTTTAATGGCAGCCAAGGTTTTCTTTTAGGAATGAGGGGAGGCAGGCTTGGATTTTCCTTTCTGATCCAGTCATTTCTGGGCTTTATTTGAATTTGACTGTTTTATTTAATCATTCACAAACTTGGGACCTAAGCTGGACTTAAGAGTGTGCTGGGAAAGTGTTAAAAACCCATGTCTCGAGCAAGACTGAGAAGAATAGGTTGATGCCAGGGCAATGTGTGTTTGATAAACATATGGATTTAAAGGCAGATAGGAGCAAGGAGGCACTTTGCCTGCATATAGCTGTATTATTTATAGATGTCTTTGCTGTGCAGTGAGAACCAGGTTCTGTTTAGCTCTCTCTTTGGGTGGTCCGCGAGAGATTCTGAGTAGCCTTCAGTAGCCTTCAGGCATAATTGCCAGGCATGCTCTTGTATCTGAGATAGCTTAATAAAGCATTACATATCTTACTGCTTCTATATTTTATTACCTAACCCAGTGCATGCGGTCAGCGGGTAATTAAATTCAGCTGTGTTTTTACTCTCTGTTTTAAGGTCGAAGTATGAATTTCTCTGCGAATTCTTTGAAACAGACTAATACGATGCATGCATGATAAAGGCAAAGCTAATCAGAGCCAGACTGTTAGTGCAATATAAGGTTGCCCCAGGTGTAATTTATTTTCATATTATTGGTGGTTTTACTGTTGAACATATTAGAAGACGAAGAAGAAATAATAATTCTTTTCTGTGTATGGCCAGAAAGCTACAGGCTGGGTTGAGAAAGCTGGGTTTTCTTTTCATTTCTATTTTATGCCACGTTTCAGCTCAACCACTCATGCTCCATACTGAAGTCGATTTCAATTAACCTATTCCTTCATTAACTCACTCTTTAAGTGCATGAGGATATTGCTAGATTGCTCGGTGCCATTATGAAAAGGATTGTGGTGCAGCCTTTATTAAAAGCAATGTCTGCAGTAAAATGCACACTGGAAAAAGCTTAAACAAATCTTTTCTTGGATTTGACCAGCTGGGGCTGGAGTGGCTGCGTGGGCTACAGGAGGTGGAGTATTTTCACTGGGGGTGGGAGTGAGTTGGGAACCCCAGGGTGGTTGGGAGGAGGAAAGGGACAGTTGACCCCTGTTTTCTACCTCACACTGGTGAGTTTGGGCGAGACCATTTGTGTTTGGGATTCTGTGGCTCTCATGTCAGGAGTGAGGGTTGACTAGGTGAAATGGAGAGGTAACAAAATCATGAACTCAGGACCCAACCCCATGACTGTCAGGGGATCATCTGCGGGACTCATTGCAGGAGGGAAAGTAGGCATTTGTACAGCTCACTGTGAATATCCAGAGTTACAGCAAAGCTGCTGTTTTTCCCCCCAGTCAAACCTATTTTACAAATTATATTCCCTCTCCCTTCAAAACTGGACTTGCTTATCTCCTTAGACCACCAAATGTGCAATTCTGATGTTGCTGTGGCGTGCCAGAAAATAGTTTCATGAGCAGCAAAACCAGTGAGATGTAACCTACAGGCTGGTGCCCTGGGGTCAGTGCCCGAGAGGCGTCTCTGATGCCTGCTGGCAGCTGAGCTTTAACCTCATAGGGAGCCTCTCTTTCCTCCAAGAAGACTTTTAGAAAACTTACAGGAACTTAAGGTGTGATTCCTCTCTGAACTGAGTTGATTACAAGAAAAACATGCCTGTGGAGCTAGTCAGCATCACCTTTTTGGTGGGAAGAGATGGGCACCTTCACATTACAACTCATCCGACTCAGTTGAGCATTTCTTTGAAATGTACCCAATAATGTCTGTTTACCTTAACTAATTAAAAACAGCTGGGGAGAAGACATCACATTAGTCCTGATGAACCTTTATGGTCTCCTTCTCTGGGTAAAGATGTGTTTGAGATCAGTCACTGGGTCAAAATCCACTGGAGATGGCCCCACGTGTGTATGTATGGCCACACAGACCTCATGAAAGAAAGCTCTAAGAACCTCTGACTTTTGGTGGGGGAAGACTCAAGTCACCCATGACCAAACATGGCAAAGCTGTGGCAAATTTGCCAGATGAAGTGCTGCAACTTACTGCAATGTTGCTCTTGTTCATTTTCCCCATGCATTAGATTAAACCCTGCTTTGCTGAAGTCCTTCTCCATAGAAGAGAGGGGATCCACTCTGCAGGTAAATGGTCCCACACACACCACTGACAGAGCACTTACTTCTTTTGTCCTTTCAGACAGGTGGCTCTTGGCCCCAGTCAGGGGTCCAAGGCTGTGCAAAGTGTGGGCACATGCAGCTGCTTGCTGAATCTTCCCTTGCAATTGCCAAGATCACTTGGGCAAAACTCTGTGGCTGTAATCCAACATTGCCCAGGCGAGGACCAGCAGCAGCAGAGAGCTGGGCTTAGCACAAGTGAACCAAAGTTATTGTTTGACCCCTGCTTCTACTTCCCCAGCTGTGAAACAACGAAAGAAATGTCCTCCCTCTCACAGTTGACTTTTGCCTCTGAATTAATATTTGCAAAATACTTGGAGCTCCCTAGTTGATGGTGCTGCAAACCACACAGCTTGACTCTGCTGTCACCAATTGGAAAGAGCCGTGCTGGGCTCAAGATTTAGTCCTATAGAAGTAAGATTATTTTATTGTTCTAGAAATGATAGGGTGGTCTGGCTGCTAAATTACAGCACTCCCTGGGCTGGGCCAGTGCTTTCCCTGCCTGTATGGGGTCAGGATTTGGCCCTTTCTGGTTTCATGTTTTCATACTGAACTCATGAACCTGTATCAAATGTCGAAGCAACAAGAACTTGATGGTGATGCTCTGCCAGCAAGAAAGGGCTTCCCAAAAATCAGAGCTCTCCTTCCTCTGAACTCAATCCCTTTCTCCCCTCTTTCCTCGCTCTCCCCCCCCATCCAATCCCTGATGCCCCAGTAGAAAATCATCCCCTGAAGCTGGTGAGCCCTAATACTGCTGAGATCCAGGAAAACTTGATAGTGTGCAGATGCTGTTTTTTCTCTCAGCAATATTTACTTTTCGGATGGGTCTTAAGTAAGCGTGCGGCCAGGAGATGCTGGAGCATGTCTTGACGTGATGAAATGGCCATTGCCTCCTCCAGCTGGAGGTGGGAAGCCCTTCCCTAAATTTTCCCACCCTCCTTGGCCTAGCTCGGGGAGCGGGTGGAGCTGGACCAGCACTCCCGTCACCTGACCCCTGACTCACTCTGTGACCTGGGTGTGGAGGCGAAAAAAAGGCTGTTTCTCCCCTCCGCCCCCCTCCCCAAACACAGTCTGGGACTATTCAGGCATTGTGATGTTGGGATTAATTTTGCTCCATCTCCTCTTTAGTCTGCGTCCTGCACCCAGCACTGGGGGCATGGAAATGCCTGCCTGATGCTGGAGTGAGCAGAGAGGGATGCCCTTTTACTCCTACGGGGACCAAAGGGGATGGATTTGGGAGGACAGGGAGCCGAAGAGCTGTTTGGGTCCCTGTGCTTCCCAGGCATAGTTCCAGGGATGCACACAGCCTTTGCAGTGCAAAGGCACGCCCCGGGGCCCTGGCGGGCTCTTGGGGGATTTGAGGTTTTCTCCAAACCCATCTCTGATGTTGAGATCTGACTTGAACACATGCGGCAAGCTAATCGCGTGCATCTGTGCCTTTTAAAAACGCGGTTGCCTGCTGATTGGGTTTAATTCTTTATCTTATTCCTGCTAATCCGTTTTCCAATCTGGTTCCCATTTGGAGACAAATTCCCCCAAACCCCAGCCACTGGTGGGATGGGGTAAGGGGGGGGAGAGAACAAAATGGTGCTTTCTGTGGGGCAGTTACAGGCCGAGGAGAGGACATGCTACCCCATTAGATGCTGGATAACAAAACCCCACCCCAACTTGTGCCACAAATGTATAACAGCCTCATAACTGTCTCCACTTGGGATCCCACCTCCCGCAGGCTGCTATTGCCATGAAAACGTGACAGCAGCACGCTGCCAAGCATCCGAGAAATAACGGCCTGAGGGTTTTATTGCGTGGAAAGATTCTCTTCAAACACACCACGGAGCTGGCCCGGTGGTCCAGCAGTAGCGGAACGACCTGGATTGCTTTGAATTTCGTGGCTGGCATTGGCTGGAAGGCAGCAGCACCCACGAGTTTGCTGTAGGGTTGGTGTGTCCCCAACGGCTGTGTTGGCCCCTTGGCAGCAGCCAGCGCTTCCCAGCCAGGGAAACACTCACTAGATGCATAAACTGTCCTCCTTCTGCTCTCTTTCCTTGCCCAAGCCTCCAGTGTTTTCACACTCAGAGGCTGCCAATAAGGGGGAAAATACACCCCGGTGCTGTGCATTGTCTGCAGCTCTGCTGCAAGGACATTTTCCCCTCTGCCAAGGGAGAGAGGGGAGATCTGTAGTCCAAGGGCTGAGAAACCCCCACCCTGTCACCCCTCTGGCTTTTGGGAAATTATTAACTGTTCTGCCTCCGTTTCTCCCCTCATTTCCTCTTGGTTATCTTCTGTTCTACCTCAAATTCCCCTCGTATTGCTACAGATTGTAGTTCTCCTCAGTTGCAGATTTTCACAGACCATGGAGATGGGGCAGAAGCCTCTGTGATGTGTGTCTGTTGTGGAGCATTTCTCAGGACTCACAGGGCTGGTTTTCCTTTGGGAAAAGTGCATGTTATTAAAGTGACTGACCTAGCACCAGGTGAAATTCAGGAGAAGACCAGGCATGTTTTAGAATGAGGTGACCATGAGTCCTCATGCCTCCAGACCTTCAGCTTGTCCTGCTACTTTGATCAAAACCTCCAGTTTCTTATCTTTGCTAGGCTTTTAACCCAGGCATGTAACCTTTAGGGCTGTGTTCTAGTAAAGATCAAACACAATAAACACTCTAGCAAAAGACCCAATGAACAGTCAAAGTCCTTCCAATTTGTGGGTGGTAAAAGTCAACAGCAAAAATTTAGATCCACTTAAAAAATTAATCAAGTTGTGCAAACAAAAGATAGATGCCTGGTTTACAGTGATTTGGGACCTGTGTTTCCTCAGGTGTATGCTTTAGGCCTTGTTCCTTGCTGAGTGTCCGAGGGATGGGCTCTTGTTCTCCCAGCTCCCCTTCCTCTAGGACCCCTAGACCTTCCCAGCTTCCCCTAACCACCCGTGGGGCAAGAAGTAGATTTTTTTTGCCTTGAAAAATACACTTATCTGTAAAAATACCTTGCAGTTTGCTGAAAGATTCAAGTTACGGGAGGGAAGTAACAGGCAAGTACAGAAGTACAATGAGAAATGACCCATTTATTCTGCTGTGAAAAGGGTCCAGAAGATGTGGCTTCTGTTCCCAGATTTATCACTGGTTTGCTTTGGGCCTTGAACAAGCTATTTCACTTCCTTCTGTCTCCACTTCTCCTCCTGCTCTTTGGCCCTCAAGCTTATTATCTCTCCAAGGTGAGCGGGTTCTACCTTGTGCTCATGCAGCAGGACCTGCTCCTACAGCCCTGAGCACTGGTTTCTGCACTGGTGTGACCCACGTATTGGTAGATTACTCTGTATTGCAGAGAGCTGGGATCTTCAAGTGCTGGGTAATAAATAGTGGATTTTTTTAAAAAATGCAGAAACATAGCTAAAATGAAGAAATGAAAGGAAATATCCATTTCTAATCTGTCAGAGGACTAACAGAAAAACTAGTAAGCTTATGTTTTTTCTTGATCCTGCAACATCAGCAAATCATGGCATTGAAGGACAATGAGTTTGAAAGAACTCTGAATTTGCAATCTATTTCCAAGCGTGTGTGTGTGCACATGCATAAAATCCACAGTGCATTTTATAGGCCAGCCAAAAGGCACATGAGTGAAACAGCACGTGATGCAGCCGTCGAAAGAAACCGTCACCCAGACCAGGAAAAAATTATGACTCTAGTTCTAACCATTTTTTATCGTTTCCATCTCTATTGACTGACATGTATTTTCTTCCTTCCCTGACCCAGAACACCAGGACTCTGAAACTACTGAAATGTTTGCACAATCTTGAAGCATTTATTTAAAAGTTGCTTTTCCCTGAAGGGTAGGTACTACAGCCAGATTCAAAGTCAGATCAAAAAAAACAAACAAATACTATCTTTACAAGCCCTTCATATCGGAATGTACCACAGGACCTATCAGCTTCCTTTTCCTTTTGGCATGCTGACAACAACCCAGAGCCTCAGGCAGAGAGCTGGAGTACGTGTTTACAACCCTTTCAAATTCACAGGCCAAACAGGAAAAGAAGGAAAATGTCAAAAATTACAAATAAAACAGTTGATCTTCAAAAGCAACGAGGCCTGCAAATGAATAATTTTTAGGCATGCTGTATCGGATTTCTCAAATATTTGTCACAGCTGTGAGTTGCATAGTGCAGTGTTTGTTAACCTTAGAACTTGTCTTAAGTGCTCTCATGAATAAATTTATTTATACTGAAAAATCCAAGTGTCTTAACTGAAATGGTTTTCAGAGGAGTTTTTCCTTTTTTTTTTTTTTTTTTTTTTTACCTTCTTTCTAAAGCTGCTGCAGAGAATCCTTCCCCATGTGCTCAACATATTGAAGCTTTGCTTCAGCACAGTGCAGGAGTGATGATAGAAATAGAAGAGAAAAAAAAGAATGGGAAAACAAGAGGTGGAAAAGTTATGGGGTTTGCTAATGTCTGGGGTTTTTCGCATGGACCTGCCATTATGTGATGCCATTTGGGTTATGGGTACATCACTGCTTTGGATGTTTTGATTTTCTGAACATTTCTGGTCCTCATAGAGATCTTGTCTGAGGAACTGAAGCACAGGCGGCTTTGCAGTGCGAATGGTCTTGTGAGTGTTTAGAGACTTCTAACTGGGGGCATCTGGTCTTGGTTAGCCTAGATTTCCCCTATAGTCAGTGGTGAGAGATTAGAGATCCACAGGGTGATCGTTCTTATCCTAAGATAAGTACTGAAGTTGCCCCCTCCCCCCTCCTTCTTTTTGGCAATGAAATGTATCCTAAAACATCTTTCCATTTATATGTCGTGGATCTGCAGATCTCAGTGTACCCCACAGATGACAATTTCTGGTCTAGGTAAAGGGTGCAATTGCAATGAGGCATCACTATCATCATTTGCTGCTGTGATGCTGCTCCTCTGGCCTAGCCCAGCCACCAGCGTATCTGTGCTAGCCAGCATGGTATTGATTAAGAAATCCCTACTGCGATGCACAGAGTAAAAAGAGACGTATTTAGAACCACTATTTTGGCAGTGCTTGCAAACTTTTTTGTTTTGTTGAGAAAAGCAATTCAACGTGAATAATCTTTTCCTGTAAACGCGTAGAAAACCTTTAATCAAATACAAATTAGTTCTAGGCATGAGAAATAAATGTTTGATGAAAACGTATCTTAGTCATGGCACATAAATAGCTCTTCACAGTCAATATATAATCTTGCATCATCATGAAAGGAAGTGATCATTAAAAATATAATTTGGAGAGCCATATTTTACCTCTTAGTTGTCACAAGACCCCCCTTTCTGCACACAGTTCTGGACAGGGTTAATCCCCAAATGTCTTGCACCATTGTAAATCAGAAGTAACAAACCCTGACTTCAAGCAAAGGCTCTTGGTGTAAAACACAGGAGGATCTAATCCTGTTGCCTGAGAAAAAAATGAAAATGTCTTAGGAAAATACAACTGCTTTGGCACTGCAGAGAGAAAAATTAAAGCAAAATACTTTAAACTTCTAAAGTAATATTTCTTTTCAGCTTCACCTGTGCTTTTAGTCCTCTAAATCAGTAAGCTGTTATAAAGGAAAATTATATGTTCCAATCTCCTGATGAATTGTGTAGTGAGATTTTGCATTAGTAACCATGAGTATTTACACTTTCCTAAGATTAAAGGCAGTTTTCCAAAGCTCTGTCTGCTTATTAATTAGTGTCTGATGAAGACAGATTGCAGACAGAAATAGTGGTAAGAAAATGGAGCTAACCTTTAAGACTAAATTCATCTCAGGTTTAATGGGTTTTAGTATGATTTACAGGTTTTGTACATTTTCTGGTAAATTTCCAATAGAAGCGAAAGTGGGTACAAGTACAAAAAAGAAGGCTGAGTAAACATGGTGAGAGCAGATCCTTAAGAACTGCAGATCCACCGTAATTTGCTAGAATGAGTTTGTAAATCTTTGCAAGTGCACAATGAGGCAAGAGGTTTTGAAGAACCAGATGCTCAGCCCAGCATGACCTGGACAGGGTCTGTTGCACTCCTGGAATGGTCCCAGCATGGACCAAGCTCTCTCATGGCAACTCTCTCCAAGAAGATGGTAACAGGACTGAGGCTGAATGCATGTGGAGCCTTAGGAATATCCTTAGGGATATCTTCAAAAGGGGAAGATTCTTCCTAACCGCTAATCTCCTTTTGGGGGTGGTGCTGCCTTACCCCTTGGAGATGTACCTGAGGCAGTTGGGTAGGTCTCCTGGGGCTGAGAGAAAGCGAAAGCTGAGTTAACAGCAACGTGACCCCACAGAGGCCATGGATTTTTTCCAGAAATCTCCTAAGACTAGCATCTGTTCTACTTTCTGGCATTTAATTTTTGTATTATGTTATTGGGTATCATCTGGTGTTAAAAGCAATTACAAGAAAGCATGAAGGAGAGTTGGGTTGGGGGGAAACCTAGTCTACAATTTTTTAACAGGTGTTTACGTAAATCTGCTAATCTACTTCAATGTCCTTTGAACATAATCTGGACCTAGTAAAATACAGTTAATTATCTATCCATTTTAATTGTAAACCAAGTTTCAGAATGCCTATATTGTTACGTAAGTGCTTCTAATTCTCCTATTTCTATCATATTTCTCTGGCACCTCATTTGAATTTACATGTATCTGAGGTCATAACTGGAGTAGAAGTTCTGCTTTTGGTTAACTCTGGAGCATAGATCAGCTACCATGAGTTTAATGAAAACGTTGTCATGTTAGTGGCTTGCTTAAAAAAACAAAAAAACCAACCAAAACTAGAAAAGCGATGCCACATTTTTGGTGACTGTTCAGTGCAGGACTGCTGTGTCATAGCATGCCATGGAGCAATCACCACTGCAGATAAGTGTACTTGCTACCCTAAATCCATGTGATTTCACAGATGCATACAACACTGCTCTCATTTACACTCCTTAAGGATCTGGCTCACCAGAGTTGTGCAGTTAGGTTTGCTTTGAGATGCAAGAAGAAAAGGTGGTATTGCAATAAGGAGCGAGGTTAGAAATGTGCACCAGCTTTGGGGTACCCAGCTTTATGAGCCTGTTTACACTTAAAGTTTTGACACTCTTCTTGTTCCATCAGCATAGGTTATTTCTGATTTATGGTGAGGTCAATCTAAGCTCTGTATCTGGAGAGTGGGTAAAGTCAACTCCAAATATCCGCACAGGTGATGGTTGGAAGTCTGATTTTCAGTCCGTGCTTTCTCAGCCTCTGGCATCTCCGGTGGTTGTGTAGACAGCACAAACTGCAAATAAGGGCTCCAAATTGCACTCTATTTCCAGCCCTGGGAACACACTAAAAGGCAAACAGCTCTGGTGTTTTCCTTTACATTGATTGATTTGATGTTGCTGCCAGAGAAAAAAAAGCAATTTTTTCATTTATTAAAATAATATATCCTTTAAATTATTTTAGAGTTCTGAGATAACAAACAGCAAGACAAAGATCACAGCTGAAGACTTTCATACCATCAGAATTGTTAGTCATTGTCTTAGAGATTTGTATAAATAAATGATTGATGCCTCAAAACAAGACCCTTGAAGGTGTTTTTATAAGGCCACGAATGTGTCAAGCAGACTTATTAGATGTGAAGGGAATGATTATTTGTACAAAGTGAAATGAACATGTGCAATAATATTGTAAAATGTTTATTAGTCTAGAGTGTGCTGAATTTTCCTAAAATATATCAGGTTCTCAGTTTGCATTTAATGTAGTGTTAGGTATGACGCTATATCCTTCCTAGGCTATTTTCAGTTAGCCTTATGCTTTTTGCAGAGTAAATCATGGGTTTGTGTCCTTTATAACAAGGGTATTATCAAATATGAGGCAATGCTACCTGTCTAGTAATCCAGTGTGAAAGAAAATACGCACCGATCCTTGGTTCAAAGGGTGGTTGTTTGGATAATGTCCATTAAGCACATCTTTGCAGAGCAAGTGGGATGCGAAGCTCTGGGAATGTTTGAGCATCTCTGCTCTCCAGGGGTTGTTGATGCATCCGTGCACCAGGGTATGAACTCCCTTGCTCACAATTCAGTTCATGTATGGCTCTAGCATCAGATGTTACATTTCCAGGCAAAGACAGGTTTCTGCCCAGAGTGATGGTTTTGGGGTGAACAGAGCTGTAAAGGGACATTTAGTCGCACACTTCTCTGTGTTGCCTCTTTCATGCTTGTCCTCTACCATGAAGGCTTGCTCTGTTAGGTGGGTAAGAGCAGCACTGCAATGGCTTTGTTCAACCTGTTCCCCACTAACCTATGGCCCCTCTTCCTCTACGGTTGCAGGGATGACGGGGCACCTTTGTGGTTTGTGGAGGTTTAGAATTAAGCTCCGAGGACCTTGACTTAAATACTCGTGATGCTCTGCGACGCTCTGCATGCCCCATCTGAGCTAGAAGTCAAGTGGAGGCACTGAGTGTGGGGCCTCAGCAGTCTGTTGCACCCGTTCTTAGGACTGATAAATTTTGCCAGGTTTTATTCTGCTCTCTCTTCAATCAGAATATTGCTCCAGCAGTTGAGTTTTCTTTGGTTTAGTTCTATGTGTCCTGGCTCATTTAGGTGGTTAAAGACATATGTTGGGGAGTGGAAAGTCATGTTAGATCTATGCAGATTCATTTTGTCTTCTCTTCAGCCATATACCTAGTTAATGGTCTTCAAATAGGCAGGACCTTTCAGTCCTCCTTCAGGAAGGACCTTTAGGGAGCCTTTATTAGCAGGCAATCTGAAACAGAGCTGCCCATGTTAATGGCACACAGCCTGTTCCAGACTTGGGGTTTTCCTATGGTATGGAAGCCCTTCTGCAGGCCAGCACTGTCCTGGTGGGACTAGCTTTCAAGCTGAGTGATGACTGTACTACTGTTATCTTCCCTTATGGTTCTGTACCCAGGGATACAACTCAGAGGTGTTATTGCTTGTGGAAACCTTTACATGAAAGTCTAGTATATATTTTATCCTTTTAATTTTTTTGAGGCACATGGTTTTGAAATGACGTGTCTTGAAAATTCTTTGGGGAATTCCGTGGAAGGCATCCACTTTGAGCTCATATTCTTACACAAAATTTAATACATTTCAGGCAATTGTCACTAGGTTACTCTGGCTCTCCTAGTTCAAAGAACTGGTTGAATTTAACAAAGAAATTAGAGGATCACACCTGGGGAATAAAGCTTGCTGTGAAATGTTTTCTGTGAAAGCCAGAACCAGGTGAAAATCACTTAGTTTCAGGTTTCATTACAAATTTGAAAACCATATCTCAGGTTCACTGAAAGGTTGGTTAAGGGTCATGCTGCAGGGCCTGGTTTGGAATGAATGTGGCTGATTTATGTCCTTTGCAGCAGAACTGGGTATCGTTCATTGCTTTGACCCAGGTTCAGGGGGTCTGCTCCTCTAAGCTCTCCTTGTGTGTTAAAGTCGATGGGAATTCCCTCCACAGAGGCCTTGGAGGATCCATCTCAATGAGAAACTCAAGTTTCTGATTGCTTTAAATGCTGGTTTTATTTCAACCCCTCACCACCTCCTCTGGTGTAAGTTAGCCTGATTCCATGTTAACCAGATGAACTGCTCTGTTACCCCCAGGTGAGGATCCAACTTGACTTGGAGAACACAGGAGTCAAGTAATCTAACAAGAAGTTTGCACAAACCCATCTGTGCTGAAATTGCTAACTCCCACAAGGCCATGCTAGAGGGTCCCATTGCCATTTTGCAGGTGATCAGACCCACAGGTTAAAATATAGACCAGCATGCTATTGGTTGAACATTAATTAGCCACATCTTTGACTAATTGACATCTGTTTCCCCTTACCATTAAGAAGATCCATGCGACTCACAGGTGAGATCTTACAGACCTGGCTGTTGACATAGGAGGATTGGTCATTTAATCTCCTCTACCCAGGGCTGCTGATCTTTTCCACTCATACCTCCAGGCTGTTCTTCACTTCCATATTCTGGAAAGGCAAGCAAACAGTGATAAGACGACTGAGTATCGTCTTAACATTTCCGACACCACAGGAGCATCCATTGGAACCTCATCACCAACTGGAACCTTTTGTCTTGCTCTTTTCTAGTTATTAATTACTTGCAGATGCTCCTGCAACAACATTCCTGTGGGAGACTATCGACGTCAGCATGGATTCCTTGCCGCAGTGTTACCAGAATAAGAAAAAAAGCTGTCCTAAAGTTCTGGAGAAGGCCTGATTAATCCCTCAAAAGCAAGAACATTTACTTGTGTAGCAAACCTGGAAATCTGGGCTAGCAATATGTCTTTGAGAAGTGGCTGCAGCAATGACAAACATTCATCTTGAAAACAGAGGTTAGGCTCACTGAACTCAGTGCCTGAGCTGGGATCTGTAGACTAAACTGGAAATTAACCTGGAAAGTGGATTAGTTCACTCAGCCACCAAGGCAAAACTGAATTGCTTCACCTAATTTCTGATTTCACCTCTATGGAAAAATCTTTACTTCTCAAACCAGTGGTATGTCCAAGACATGAACCAGTCAGAACCTCGTCAACTCTGACTGGGATATCTCTGTGATCTCTTGGCTGGAGAGTACACGCCAAAGGTCAGATTGACTGAAACATTGTCAGTTTGGTGGGAGATGTGGGGGACTCAGACAATCAAGGCTAGAGATGGACTTATCCTGCCGGGACTGGAATGAACTCTAACATGCACAGTCAATGGTCAATGCCATGGGGCTCAGCAGTACCTTGTCTCCAGGTGTCTAGCTTGAGATAACTTTGTGCATATGTGTTTTGGCCACTGGCAAATGTGAGATGATTTAGCTTAGCTTAAACCTCCTTCTGGGTGCATTAAGTTAAACCAAATTACCTCATGTTTGCTATGGGCTAGGAACACACACAGGCAGTTGCTGTAGTGGTTCACATAATGTAAGATCAGTTGTACTGGGTAATGCCAAAGGTGTGTCTAACATGGTACTCTGCCATTGATGGTGGTCAACAGGGTGCACCAAAGAAAAACTACAACAACAGGGCAGGCATCTGGTGACGTTTTTCCAGCATTACTCTTTTAATGTTCAGCATTTTAAGGTTCAAAGACACATCAGACAAAGGTGGTGTTTTGTATTTAAGGAGGGTTTTTTTAAGGTCACTTTTTGAACCCACACACATTTCATAGCATCTCAAGCAGGGAGTTCCTTAGCTTCACAAGGTTCTGGGGGAAGGGGCATTTGCTTTCATTTGTTCCCAGTCTGCTAATTGCTGTTTCTTCTCTGTTTCTCATGCCTTGTGCTAGAAAAGAGAGTAAAGAACTCATCTGTACTCACTGTGGCCACGGTCCCACTGATGTCTACCACAATACCTCTCAGTCATCTCTTCTAATTTGAGAAGTCGTTCTTTACTGAATTATGCCCCATGAAGCAGCCATTCAAGATCTTGGATCATTTTTGTCATGTTGCTGGTCCAAATGTGGATATCTGTAAGGTCCATTTGAGTTGGCTTTTTATTCGGGTCGCTTTTCACTTATAACTTTGAAGAACAAATCACATGAAAAACTAAACCGGTAGATATCAAAGACCAGCAGAATCTGCTTAGTTTCATACTGATATCCTCTCCATCACTTCCTTAGCTCATGAGTCAGGGCACCATCAGTAATTTTCCTCATTACTGGCACCCTCTGTTCCTTTCCCCTGTATTTGAGCCTTGGGAATTAAAGATAGGGTGACAAAATATGGTATTAAAAAGTTCTCTACAAGGTTAATGGAGGAAATAGTATTGTTTGTTCTTTTAAAAAAGGTGGTTGGATTTTGCCTTTTATCAGAGATTATCTATGTTGATTTGCTTAAAGGCTTTGGATTATTTGGCTCTTGAAGCTTTCAGGGTGGGGTAAGGAAGATGTTCAATATGTATGTACCATGTTGTTAAGACACATTGAGCAGTAACCCGACACCCAATCTCTGTGTGGCCTTTCTGTTTTACATGCTACGGACAAGTACATTACTGTTTTAACAGTCAACTTCCTGTGAAATGAAAAGCTGGATTTTTATTGATTTTACGCTGTTTCAAATCCACCTACTCTCAGCTGCATGGTGTTCACTTGGAAAGCATCTGACGGGATGTTCCTGGAAAAACCTCACTTTGCGGAACAATACAATGCTTCTTTGTTTGTCGTCTTCTTGCTGAGGCCAGTCAGCCCTATTGAATGAACCTCAGATGTTTTGATTTGTTCTTTGGTGAAAGTTTATATGACTTAAGCTGTCTTTTTACCCTTCCCGCCTTCCCCTTTAGATTTCTTCTAAAGAACAAAGCCAGTTGAATTAAATTGCTCTGTATTGGGATTTCAAACATTAATGAATGTTGTTTCAAAGTGTTATCTCATTTGGGACCTGAAATGACTAAGGACCACCGTTCTTGTGCCAATAGAAGAGTCTCTGTAGCTTTGGGATTGTTTGCTATTTCTTTTAACAGATCGGCACTTTGAAAGGGTCATTTGTTTCCATACATTTCTTATTATGAAAACAAAAATAATGAACAGTTAGAACGCCAACATAAAGCAGCTGTATTATACATGCAGGGACATGCAATGTGTAGTCTAGCTATTGAAATAGTAGACTGGGGATTATTAAAAAAGAACCCTTACTACTATTTTTGAGACCTACAGGCATTGAAACTGTTTGTTTAATTTAGGTAAGAAGCCAAATTCTTCTCAGTGCAGTGCCTCCACTTCCCTGGAATCACAGAGATGAAGATGGCCTTCTGACATGGGTGTATTAAAGATCTTAATTTAAATAATGTGTCCCCAGATAACAACCTTGGACTGAGCCTTTCAGGCTTCCTCTGAAATCACAACAGAAAGGCTGTGTGTAAAAGCAGATGTTTGCAGCGTATGTATTTCCAGTGGAGTTCAGTGGCAACAAAAATTACGTTAAAAAAGGAATTTTTTTTTTTTTAAATAGAAGCTGTTGAGTAGCATTCATGGTAATGGGTGACAATGATCAAGTCAGGTTCTTTATTGATAATAATCCCTGGTTCCTGTGTCATTGAGAACAGTTTCTATAGGTACAAATGAGCTTGTATAAAGGAAGCCAGTATAATACATCAGGGCTGGGTGGGAGGTTACTTCATTTAACTTCCGCCTTCCTTTCTTTGAGTTCCTATTAAGCTAAATAATGGCAGTCTACAAAATGAAGGAGTGATTGAAGTGTGCCTGCAAACCAATTATATCATTCTGGACATGGTCTCTAGGACTCTTTGTATATGTACGTGTATGTGTGTCTTGTCTCTTGGCTGAGACTGTGACTCTCTTGAAACTGCTGTTTTATGGACATTGTGAGAGCCTTTGGTTTTCAGAATTGTTGCTTTTATTCTTCCCCCCTCCTTAGCCGCTGGTTGTATTTTGTGTCACAAAAGGTTTTGTGAAGGGCTGTGCTCCAAGTATGGAGTTTAGAACCAGAACTTGCATTTTGGTCCTCCAGGAAAATCCCTGTTAGCTCTGTCTAAAAAGGGGGGAAAAAAAGAAAAAGAAAAGATGAAAAAAACCTTTTTGATGAATGTGCATAAAACAGATTTTACATTAATTGCCTCTCTGGGAATGTCATCAGAGTAAGGAATATCTGGGGTCAGGTCTGGGAGGAAAAACATTAAAAGATACTTCACACCAAAGCCAAATATTGATTTCCTGCATGAGAAAAGGTAGGTTGGTGGGACCCACCATATCAGGTCATGACTCATTTAGTCCTTTCTTTGATTGAGACCAATAATAGAGGTAAAGTTCAAAAATCCATAGCATATAATTTTGAAACAAGATGTCAGAGAACAAAATTTCTTGCTTATATACATTAGATATTGCTTTACAGAAGACTGAAGGATTCTATTTTTTGTGTTTTGTGCCTTTGCTACATCATGGAGGAGTTTCTTATAATTTCCATCAAAATGTAATCCTTTTTCATATCCAGTGGGACTCTTGGACCTGGTGATGTCATGGGAGAAGTCCCATGTGTTAGTGGAGTAAGGAGTCAAGAAATAAAGTATATTGCAGACTTGCATGCTAATCAGCTGCCCTTCTTTTAAGGTGTGATGGAAAAAAATAAATGCAAAATCAGTGTTTCTTTTCCTTGTTTCATGAAGTCCCTCTCTGTTGGTGTAGGTGAGAAGTTTAGGCTGCCTGTGCGAGTTTGAGATGGGTGAAGCTAGGGGAGATCAGACCCCCCACCAAATGACGTAAACTCTCTTAACCAGTCTGTATGTCATTGTGATGAGGTTTAGATGAAAAATAGTATCTCTGGCCCTCCATGAAACATGACATAATCACAGGTTTATGCCCTAGTAAACCATTTTAAACCATCTAAATGCATTTTGTATAACAGGTTGAGACCAACAGGGCTGTGTAGATCATTAGAGGTATAGCACAATAGGACAAAACTGGGAATAAACTATCCAAACCATCATGACACCCATGATCAAATGTGATCAAAACCAAAAATCAGATGAGACTCCACAGCATAGAACTGGGCTTATTACTTGCTTTACACTATCATCAATGACAGTCTTGCACAAAATCCCAAGATTATATTTGCATGTTGCTTCTTATGAGAAAAACACTTAGAAGTGTTTGCTAAGGATTAGCAGGTGATTAATAGATGTTTTAAAAAAATATTATAAATTGTTATGGAAGCCAACAGATTGTATAGAATCATGGCTTAGAGCTACCTTTTACTAAGGGTTTTGTAATGGTCTGTACCTCACAGTGCTCATGTTCACCACCATGTTACTACATCTATTAGTAATCTCTTGGCTCCTTTTAAAAAGCTTGTAAGTGTAACCTTTGCAGGAAGTGAGATAGACATGTCTGTGTATCTGTCTGTTTTATGATGGTAATGTTGCTGTAGCTGTGATGATATAAAAATATATTAGAGTTAAAACCACCTTGTTGTATTTTATAGTATTATATTATGGGAGTATTGAGATGGTAGCTGAGATGAAGTAGGAGCTTGCATTTAAGCCTCTGTTTCTGTTCATTTAAAACTAGAGTTGAAAATGGTCTTTAGAGGCCAAATTTCTCTCTAATATATATACATATATTTAGCATCTAAGATGATTCTATGCCCAGACTTTCCTTTGGGCACACAGAAGGATAGGTACGTTTTTGGTAGTCTTGTCATTTGGGAGAATTCTAGAGGCAGAGGTAACTTTAGGACACTGAACATACACTGATTCAAAGCAATTGCTGTTAGAGTCCCTAGGCTCTGTCAGTCTGCTGGACTGAGATGCACAGATCTCAATTCCTTTCTTACAGTCCTTCCCCATTATAGGTTATTTTCCCTTTGTATGTATAAAGATGCACTTTATGTAGTCTATCTTCAGTTTCTTTAATTAATGCCAAAGCATTTTGTACTCATCAGCTGATCTGAACTTGGAAACACCATAAGAGAATAGAGGATTCCCATTATCAAAAAAAAAAAAAAAGTATATTTCCTTTTTCATTTAACTCTAGAACTTTATAGTTAGTAATAACAGCTTTCAACAAACTGTTCATGTGTATGCATGCAAGAAAGCATGTGCTAAAACTTACTCAGGAACTTATGCCCATGGAAGAGTTGCCAGAAATTTCCCCAGTAACGGCCTTGATTTGATTGCCTCCAACTTTCCTTAACTTACTCTTTTCAGCATGAAGTTTTTTCCACATTGATTAGAATAGTCCTCCAAGAAAATCATACCCAAATGACACAATAATTTTGAGACAGAAGGGAAGATGCAGCTCCAAGGGACATTACTGCTCCCTAGGGAGCACTCCAAACTGTTCCATGCTTGTGAGAAGGTGGGAAGGATTTTGCTGTATCTGCAAGAGACCATATGGATTTGGCCAGGAAAAAGTAACTGAAAAGAAACAAAATAAAAATAAAAAATAAAAATAAAAATTAAAAAAAAAAAAAAAATCAATGTTTGCATGAGCTTGGTAGAAATTGATAAATGGGGAAGGCTGCTTGCACTGTGTGCCTCCATTTATGAAAATCAGTCCCCAAAGGAGACCATGAATATCCTCTGGGCAGACCGAGTGTCCAAGGTGGACCTTTTCCATGGGTACTCTATGTTTGGGCTTAGGGACTGAGACCAGAGGGTCCCCCATGGGTGTTGGTATCCCCACACCAGTCTGAGAAGGAAGTGTAAAAGGAGGCAGCCAGCCTTGTGTAGGAAGAGCTGAGAACCAGAGGCAAGGAGGTGAAGGGAGGTCAGTGTAAGTGGTCCGTTTTTCTGAGCATCCACAGCCAGCTGCTCGGAGAAACACTGGTGGGCATTTAGTTCCTGCAGCACCCAGGATTAATTGATTGGTTTACAAATTGTTTTAAACTGTCTAAACTTACTGAAAAATTGTAGTTACAGTAATGTACTTTTGCTCTTGGGACAGTTTAACAGGTGATGAAGAAATTATAGTATTTCCATGTTTACACCTGGATGGTTGTTTTCACAACATTCTGCAGCTTGTTGCTCAGCAATTCATGTGTGCTGAGGCATCTTCAGTCTCATCTTCCCTGTGGCCCTGTACCTACCTTGCTTTCTTCCCTGATGCCATATGACCTTGTTCCCAGGTCACCCCATGTTTCTGCACCTCATGTGACATATGTTGAAGCTAAAACATTATCTCTGTGCAGTGATATTCTAAGGTTTTCTGAAGTGCAATCTGAGTGTGTGAAAAGTAGGTTTGCAGTCCCTCTTTGATACAGGGTTCAGGAAGCACATTGTAAAGGAGGGTTGAGCCAAGCATCAACTCTAGAAGATTGTAAAGATATATTGAATAATACTGTATCCAACAAACACCATCCATCCTCATCAGTGACCAAAGCAGAGGTGGTGTGAAAAAAAACAAATAGAGGGTGGTACATTTAAAGGCTCTTGCCTATCATAGCCAAGAAACTCTGCAAAAGTTACACAGACATTCTAAATTCTGGCATTTCCTCACTTCGGATCATTTGACCTGTGCAGGTTTAATGTTCTCTCTCTGTAAGCTATTTTTTGACTGCGATAGGTGCTTATATTCTTGATTGATGCATAACGCATAAAAATTTCCATGCTGGTATCTGTATTTATATACAGAGATAGCTGTTGCTATGGTTATGTGGTGTCCTGAAAATACTCAGTGTTTCTTTTCCTATTTACGTTTCAAACAGGGCTCGGTCAAGTAAAGTAAATAACTTGCCTTAATTTAAGTTTTATGTTTGCTGTAAAACTTGTTAGAAAAAAAAAAAAAAAAAAAAAGAAAGAAACATTAAGCATTTCACAGTAGAAACACAAAAATTTTACATTACCAGGCAAGTCAACTTTGGCATTTTTCCTTTCAGTCAGTTTGTTTTTCTAATATAAAACTAATATGACATAATGTATAATCTAATTTGGAAATTACAATTTACTTGGAAGGATTATGCTGCCAGCCAATACCAACAAAGAAAGAAATTATTCGAGAATGTTTCTTTCCTTCTTAACGTGGTCGATAATTTATTTTTCCTTCAGACGATTACTTTTTTCTTTACGACATTTCCTGCTGGTGTGATTTGCATTAGGATTAAATAATATGTTCCATGCTTATGCATCGAAGAAAGTGAATTTTTCCTCAAATTAAAAAAAAGGTGCAAATTACTATCTTGTTATGGACTTCACTCTGCTTACTTCGAAGTGAAGAGTGTTGATCATTTTCAGATGGCTTGACAGTAATTACTTTATTTGTACTGACAGTATTTACACAAAGGGGCAATTTGAAATGGGTAGATCTGTGTCTTTTATGAATCAAGGCCACTAAGATGGCTTAGAACAGGAGAAGCTGAAAAATGGGTAATCCAACCGTGGTAATTCTGACTAACACCAAATTATCATGTTGACTCTCGTTAACCGCATAAGTTTAAGCGTTCATCCAACATGTTGTGTTACAGGGCTGTAGGATTTGTTCAGGAGCTTCCCATTTGCAGCGGTCCGCCAGGAGCGTGTTAGTTGTGCTAAATGTTCCCGTACCTCCTGCAGATGCTGCGGAGGGAGCAGGAGGGGAGCAGGTTTGTTAGCCTTGAGCATGTAAAGGAGCATTAGGGAGAAGGGGGGTGCATAGTTGCTGGAACAAGTTTGTGTCTGGCACGGCACCTAAAAATGCAGCCTCTAGGTTAAGTGGAGAAAAATAAACACAAAGGACTCATTTTATGAAGAATTTACAGTCCTAAGCAAAATGTGGTGTGGACTAAATAAGAGTGTTCTATTAGGGAAAAAAAAAAAAAAAGTTTGTATCCGCTTCTGATTTCTCTAGTTAGATTACAAGTGAGATCCAACCATAATGTTATTAGGGCTGATTTAAAGGCAAGTCTGCTACTGGATTTGGATGGTATTGGAATTGGATTTGGAAAATCTGGGCTCAGTTATGGCTCTGCAACAGACTTCTTATTGCGACCCCTGGCAAGTCACTTACCTTTGCATTCCTCAGTTTCCCACCTGTAAAAGCAGGGGTCTTTTCATTTCCCCCCATCTATTCCTCTTGCCTATTCAGTCTTGAGTTTCTTTAGGGGGTGGTTTCTTACAGTGTATTTCTTGTTTTTTTTTACAAGTGTCCAGCACAATGAGACCTTAGTCGCAGTTGGGATTGCTGCTGTAATACAGATAATATTAATGTTGACAGCTGTTGTTGTATCTGTGTAATGTAGTAGCATAAAGCAATAAAGCTTCCTCCCCTCCTGTTATTTAAAACTTAGAGAACAGTTTTGTTGACTCTTCTTCCTATTTGTTCTTTAATAATGTTAGCTCAAAGCTATTTTCTGCAAGATTGATCGAGTACTCAGGATAGTAAACCAGGACTTTGAATGAAATCAGGGCAGTGCCATCCTGCTGTAAAGGTCTACCTTGTGTCATAGTTCCTTATCTTGAAACCTTGAAGATATACTGATATAGTATGTTGTCTACAGAGTAGGTAATTGGGATCATCATTTTAAACAGCTTGTTTGATTTTCTAAAATGTTTTTTCCTGCTGTAAGTAATTCTGTTCTTCTGAAGTTGAAAATTAAACTGTGAATTTTTAGTTTGTTTTCCTTAAGCAAGTACACAGTCTGTCCATTTGTCCTCATTGCCACTGACTGTTAGATTGGATAGAAAAGATGACACAGAGCTGGAGGTCTTAAAAAGACTAACTGCTTACCAGATTAATGAAAATCTGAAACTGGGTGAAGGAAAGAGACTCTGTTAACCTCCACTTGAAGATCTTCATCTTGAGCTTAGCCTGAGTGTTAGACACTGGAGAATTTAAACCACAACCCCCCCAGGACACCAGGTTTCATAAACTCTGCCACTCATGAAACTTCCTAACATGGAAGGTTGTGCTGTAAGCGCAACAAGACCTGGTGTATCTTCCCAAGAAAAAAAATGCTTTTGACTGTATTGAAGGTGCCTTCTTTGTGTAACCCAACCCAGGTGTCCTCTCCCTCTGCTCCTCTGTCTTGGGGGGGCTGCAGGCAGGTGTAGGGTACAGGTACCACTAAGACGTGGCTGTGCCAGCCACCATACAAACCTGCCCCTTCCCCAAAGGACCTGGTGTATAAATAGGTGCAGGAACCCCAAACCATCTTGGAATAACTTGAATTCCAGCCACAATAAACACAGAAACAAGCTTTTGTTTGGATGTAAATAATATCATCCTTCTACCACAGTTGCTGGTGCCAAGTTAGTGCCAAAGTCCAGGTACAGTCGTCAGTTTATATGGTAGCAGCGGACATCAAAGTTCAGGGGCAGGCTTTAAGGATCTGCATGTTGTTGCTGCTGTTTCCAGGCTTAATTTCCAGACTCAGACAGAAAACAACATGGATGTAAGGGAAGTGATCTCACTTTTATTGAGTGAGTTTGGCCTTGAGGATTGTCCACTGCATGGCTTCGTCTAAAAGCTGATCTCTGAGAGATTCAGGAAGGCTTAATGAAGCTGTGCAATGTGTCTGGAAAATAAGTATGGACGCGCTGAAACACCCTCCAGTATATCCCACCATAAAAGATACATATCAGGTTCCTTGTGTGGCATTTGAGGACTATAAACATGTTGCCATGATTTGCCATGTTTCCTGAGGTTTTACAGAAAAAGTGGCTTTTTTAGGGGACTGCCATATTGAGACTGACAATTTGATGTAAACCATGGCCCAGCATCCAATGTTCTGTTTAATGCAATTCTGTGTTTGTCAGCTGTAACCAATTATGCTTTTCATTGTGTTAAATGACACCAATATGGCTCCCTTCTACCAAGTTGTTGCTGATATCACTTATACGCCTTCCATGGCCGAGCCCTGTTGGAAGCTATGTCATGTATAAACTGCTGCTTCTCTCCCTGACTGCTGGAAAAATGTGAGATACCCAGATCAGTGATGAATTCAGAATGCGAGGAAGTCTTTCATGGGGCTTGGGGAATGGGATCTTGAGGAAAGCACTGAGACCTGGAGCTGAGTAGAAATGTGATAATCATCTATAGCTAAAAATGGCATCTGAGATGCTTCTGGAGGATTGTGTTGGTCTCCTGTATACTGGATCTGCTTCTCCCTTCAACCCATACATACAAAGGCTGTGAAAATTGTGATCCTCATGGTCCCTAGTGTGGTCCTGCACAGTTTCATGTCAAAGTCTATGACCTGAAAGGACCCTGGAGGGGCAAGGACATGTATGCCTGTGGACAGAGTTTTCTAGCAGAAAGTACTCCTATGGAATGGGTTCCTTCTTCACATGCAGGGCTGTTTTCTTGCTGCCCTTTCCGCCAAAAAAGGAGCTGCTTCTACTATGAGGAAAATGCAATAGTTGGTTTGGTTCATTTTAAATGGCTGCTTGTTTGTGAAGCTGTCAGTCAGAAAACTGGTGGCTGGGTCTGTGCAGGTCCATGTTTTCCAGAGAAGTAGGTCATGGCAGCTGTATGTCTTCAACACATTAGCTCCCATTGCCCTTTGTCTGGAGTCAGGCAGCTTCTCTGGAGGTGGTGGGAGGATCTCCAGGCGTGAAGGCAACTGAGGCCTGGGCGTACCTCCATGGAGCATTTCAGGACTTTGATCTCACTACATAGAAGTAGCCACCCTAAGGGTCTGCCTAATCCAGGATCTTGTCTCTGACTGAGGCTGCAAATAGGTACAAACAGAAGAGGAAATGTGCAGGACAAGCATGTAGGATATTTCCAAGGACCTCCTGAACAAGAGGTGGTTTAATATTTTTTAACAACCCTCAGTGGCTTTTTTTGTTTTGTTTGTTTGTTTTTTTCTTTTTTTGGTCTTGAACTTGTGCAGTTCTCCCTTTAGCCTGTATTATCTGTTAACTATACATCCTGTGACGGAGTCTAACAGTTTAACTCCAGATTGCGTTAGAACCATCCAAGCTATTCCCTTGTGTTTGCTTTGAACCTGTTGCAGGCTAGTTTCATTTGATGTTCTCGCTCTAGCAACCCCAATTCTGGTGTTGGAAGAGATCTTGAACACCTGCTCTTGCCCAACCACAGAATTTTGTACAACCAAATCATATTACCTATCATGCATCTCTTTTCCAGCCAGAGGCCTGCTTAACTATTTCTTATATTAAGACCACCAGCTATTTTACTCTCCTCTTCTTGATCCTTGGACAAAACGGGCAGCAGGACCCCAGATCAAGTCCCTGAGGCTCAGAAGCTTTGCACGAAGCAGCTGGAACTACTTCACCCAGACAAAGGCTGGATCAAGCAGCCACGGTAGACACTAGATTAAATTGCAACTGGGAGCTGTGATTACTCCTCTTTTAGGAGATCTAGTTGCAGATCCCCATTTGTTCATAGTCTGCTCACAAATTTTATGAGGCAGTGGGTTTCAGGATTAGGGCCCAGGGATGCTGCATCTGGAAAACTGAAGTTTCAGCTTTAAACTGAAAGAAGGTAGATTTAGATTAGATATAAGGAAATTCTTCCCTGTGAGGGTGGTGAGGCGCTGGCCCAGGGTGCCCAGAGCAGCTGTGGCTGCCCCCTCCCTGGAAGGGTTCAAGGCCAGGTTGGACGGGGCTGGGAGCAACCTGGTATAGTGGAAGGTGTCCCTGCCTGTGGCAGAGGGGCTGGAACTAGATGATCTTTAAGGTCCCTTCCAACCCAAACCATTCTGTGATTTTATGAAATGGGATTCAATCTGGGAAATGTTTTTAATTTTTGACCTTCAGATCTACCTGACCCTGAGTGTGTATTTCTCCAAGGTGGCTGGATGGGTGTGTTCACCCTGACATTGATGCAGAGAGCCTGGGACTATGGGGTAAAACTTCTTCCTGTCTACCCAAATAACCCTTGGGAGATCTGTGAAGAAACCAGGTTAGCTTCACTCTGCAGCCAGGACTTTGCTTGTCATTAGAATAAGTGAAAGTACTTCACTCTTTCATATCACAAACAAACCATAAAATCCAAACTCGGAGGGAGGAAGCAGAATAACACTTTACAAAAGTGGTGTTTTTTCCTCTGAGATTGTCTATCAGCTGGCTTCAAATCCAGGATTTAGCTGCTGCTTGTTTAAAAACAGTCGGCCCTGCTGCGGTGCCATAAACTTTCAGAAAATTGGAAAAGACCCCTCATGGTATGAGTGAAATTTTTATTTCTGCTGTGTTTCCAGCAAATCCATGAAAAGACTGGATGAGTGACTGCATGATGATTGTTTTTAATTTTTATCACTTTCCCAGTAGAAAGTTATTTTCTAACAAAATAAATAACAGGGGGAAAAAATTGCTGTGAAAATTTTAATTTTTCCCCATGAGGCTTTGGTTTTAAAAAGCTGAAGAAACACCCTTTGCTTCCATTGCTTTTAGCAACCAAAGCCTTAAAATGGCTGGTTTCTAGAAATGTAACATTACATTTTTGACAGTACAGCATAAAATGACAAAAATCTTAAAACGAAGAGCAATTTTAATTCAGGCAAAAATCCCCACTTTTTTTACCATTTTATCTGTATTTTCACAAAGAAAGGTTCTTCAGCTGGGACCCAGACCCATGTGGCCATGTCAGGTAGGTTCCTGCTTTCCCATTGTGGACTGTGATCTTTGAGCCATGCATTGCTGGCTGTGAAATGATATTTCAAAGCCATTAATACCAAAAAAGCAGGGCTGTCTTTACACTCCAGAAAATTAACCTGTTTCTTCAGCCAGCCAGTTATGGCAGAGCCTGGCAGGAGCATGGTCATCTCCCCCAACCCCAGCCAGCTCAGCCCTTTGGGCTTTGGAGGCTCCTCTTGGCCCTTTCTCTTTTGCTGGTGCGATGCTGGGGAGGTGAAAGGTAGGTAGTTGTACCTACTTGTGAGACCTGGCTCCGACACCACTGCTTGCTGGATGGTTCCCTGTGATGAGGGTGTTTGTGATGGCAGTAGCATATTCCAGCTGCAGAGGAACAAATGTAGTAGGGTGGGGGGAGAGCATTAAAGACATGACCTCAAAATTATTAAATAGTAATAGTCATCTTTGCTGTTCCTTTCTCCCGTTATCTACTGCTGAGTTTGACTCCCTTTTCTCTGAGTTCCATCAGTGTGTTTTCTCAGTTTTGAATAGTGGTGTCAGTGAATATTAACTGTTCTTTCTTCCAGAGGGGCTGGGCCTCCAGGACATGCAAAGAGACCACCATTTAACTTGCTTTGGTGCTCCCTCCATAGCGGTGGCCATTGCTTGTGGTCCCTCATCAATATTTGGTGGTGTACATAGCACAGGAATCTTCGCTTGATGGCATATGTGGGGAAGGTCCCTCCCAGTTGGTCTGTGTGTGGAGCCCATGTGTCATGAGAGAGACAGAGCAGGTGGCCACGGAGAAGAGTGGGTTTCCCTGGAGCAAAGACCCTGTGCAGTGGGGCATTTCCAGACAGCAGTGAGAGAGGGGCTGCTCCCCACAAAGGTTCAGCAGCAGGGAGTAAGGTGGGAGCTGAAAAACTGAGGCTGGAGGGAGATTTGTTGTTTTCTGCTGCTTCCATTAGACCTTTCTGTGATTCCCACAGAGTTCCTCACCTGGGAGAGCACAGTCTCTGGAAAGACAAGCAGTAAATGCATTGAGGATGCTGAAGGGCTCAGCCTGGCTAAGTGGGGTTTCATCCCTGCCTTCAGGCACTTTGGCTCAGGCTTTTGCATAACATGCAGTTCTTCAGGGAGTCTCAACTGAAAGAAATTCTTTTAGGAAAACACCACCACCTCCTGCCTTTTGCTGCCCAGATTTTCTAGTAAGGTGTCCAAGACAGAACCTCTTTGGCAGCCAGAGCCCTAATGCAGAGTGTCTGGCCCCAAACCAGCCCTTAAGGCCAGATGACATGTGGCTGGGTGAGATCTCTGCCCCGTGGAGGCATCTTGAGTCGTTTGTGGTGCACAGGTTAGAGGTTTTTCAGATGTGCAGTGGACACACACTCCTTCTTGTCTCTCCGTGCTGCTGTGTGCTGTTGGCCAGCCTTGCTCTGTTGTTCCCCTCAAGCAGCTGTTGCAGGATTTCCAAGTGCTCTTAGGAAAAAAAAAGGAAGAAAATAAGCATGGAGTTTTACCAAGAGTAACTTATAACAGACCATTAGCTGAAAGCCGATTTTCTGGATAATGGACATTACTTTAAAGATTACTGCTGGAAACTGATGCTTGCCCGTAAAAACCATCAAGATTATACATTATGATGATAATGCTTTGTTTCTCTGGAAGTGCTCTTCACCCCATTTCTCCTAGAGCTTTGCAAATGTTCATTTTAGCTTTGAACAATCCTGTGAAGCAGGTATTTTTTTTTGTTTGCCTTTTTTTTTTTTTAAAAAAAAAGCAGCAGATTGACCCAAACTGAGACATACTGAAGTATGAACACTAATTTTCAAGACCTGCAAGGGAGTTTATGGCAGAGTTGGCAGGTGAATTTATCCCTTCTTCCACCCTCAGCTCTTAAGTTCCAGTACTGCCTTTGGAGGGTGTCATTTATAGTAGGAAGGTAATTGAGTGTTCCCCATAAACGTGACCTGTGTTTCTCTCCAGTCAGGGCTTACATTTCTCTTCTGCCCATTCCTTTCCATTTCTTTATTCCTCTGTTACTGTATGGAAAGGAAAATAAAGAAAACAGCATAAAGGTAGCAGCCTAGCCCACTGGGCAGAGAAAGCTTGGCTGCACAGCAGAGGGGATGAGGAGCTTGAATCATTCCTGGGGAGTCAAACTGTGGCTTGTATTGCCTGGAGTCTCCAGTCTAGGAGAACACTGAAAGCAGATCGAGCAAATATCTGTCACATGCTGTTTGTCTGCTCTCAGAGGGATAGACCAGACAATCTTGCAAAATCCTGTATTTTTGCAGTGCTACTTGCACATGTTCAGAAGTGACCAGGCACAAGTATAAGGGAGAGGTGAGGGTGTGTAAAAAGTTACCTCTTCTGCCAGCAGGGGATGCATTTTAAAGCTGGTAGTCTGTTTTTCAAGTAGAGGGAAAAAAAATATCATTGGTATAGGAGTTTCTAGGGGAACTTTGCTTATTTGATGTGCTGCAAAACAAATACAGAACTGATTGAAACAAGTGGTCAGGGAGAAAATCCACCAACAACTAACAGCCTTCCTCCCAAATTTTTCCTGGGAAGCAGCTCTGCTCTGCAAGGGATGGTAGGAGTTCATGGACTCCCAGCTTGCTAGGTCTGTTTCCAGAGCTACAGTAGCCTGGCATGTCTCTGCAGCCTCTGTGTTGCCCGTTGCTCTGTATCACTCTGCTGTTAGTTGAGAGTACTGCTCCAAACCACAAGTGTCCAGGCTCTGCCTGCCCTGCATGGGGTAAATGTCTCTCTGGGAGAGAAAGGTCCAGCTCCTGGTTGTCTGTTTGCTTAATGAGAATTGCTCTGTATCACCAAGATACAGGGACAAATTTAAGTTAAGTGGCTGGGTTAATCTGGCATAAACTCATATTTCCTCTGAAAGTGGTGGTCCTATCTTGTCCTCACCCTGGGTATCTGCTTCAGACCCCTGCCTTCTATATGAAAACTTCAGTGCTTATCCAGGTCAGGGAGCTGACCCAGCTGAAAACAAATCCCACAGAAAAACAAAGATAGTTTGCAGTGACTGCACCTCCTGTAGCATTCCATCATCTGTCCAGCTCTCCCAGCAGTACTGGCCAGGCTGCCATGCTCGGTGCTAGGCGTTTGAGCAAAACACAGCTCTGATGAGATCAAGGAGACCCCGAGGCATGGGAGCAGCAAAATACCATTCTTGCTACCCACCTGATGCCCTTCTCAGCACTGTGTATCTCAAAAAATTGGCAAAAGGATTTAAGTGATATGATCCCTGGCCAGAGTTTGGGTGGCTGGACTGAGATGTCCATATATTCACCTAATAAACTGGACTTTCTGATCCCTATTCCAACAAGTCAATCGCTAAGCTACACTTCATACAGTTTTGGCCCATCATCACACAGCTTAAATCCCATCTGAATCCTCTTGCCAGTTGGTGTGACCCCTCTGAAGACCCAGAAGCAGCCTGTGAGAAACCTTGAGGTGCAGGGACATTGGTAGAGTTCAGGCTGTATCAGCCCAGGCCTCTTAGCCAAACAGACATGAAAAACATAGGAAAAAAAATATGACTGATCACACCTACAACTCCCTAGTGACTTGTAAGAGGAAGTGGAAAAGCTCCAGCAATGCTTTCAGAGCAGCTTCTCCCCATTCCTGCCTGGGCCCTGCAGAGTACTCAGCTCAGGGAGCAAAGGGGTGACATTGTTCTCTGAGCAATTTCCAACACGTCTGGGGCCTGGGTTGGGATGCTTGTACCCCTGGCATGTTCTAAAGTAAGCTTTGGCTTGACACAAATAAAAGTGTCCCAGGCTGACCATCAGTAATTTGAGCTGATGGCCTAGAAAAATCCACTGCAAATGACTGGGCATGACCATAATGCAAAGACTCAGGTGACCAGGTTGGCTGGGACACTCCAGCCATCAGCATCTGGTTGGTCCAGGGCTTTCTTCTGTTTTCCTTAAAGCACCACTGGAAAGGGAGGTCCCTGTGCTGTGGCAGGCAGAGTTGTGAAACACTCTCCTTGTTCCTCTTTGGCAAATCCTGTTTGAATTTTGCTTTAGTTTTGCAAAGCCTCATGGTGTACGAGTAAATGTTGAGGAGTGCAGTCTGTGGGACTAATGAAGTAACGTGACACTTCATCCTCACTCTCTGCTGTTAAACTCTGTACAGTGGGAGTCAGCGTGTGTGTGTGTAATATTCTCTTATGAGCATAAATAACAGATGTGCAGGAGTCTATCTGCTATATTTTTGTTGTATTTTGGTGGTCTAAAGGGTTTGAATTAGCATTGATTTTCTTTTTCCTCGATGTCTTTTGTCACCCACAGAGCACACGTAAGCAAAATAGCACTAATCAGAGGAACAACCAGAGAATAGTGTAAGTTAGGCAGTTGGGAAGAAACTCTTATTTGTCAAAGGAGTGGAGTCACTTCTGTGTCTACAGAGATGGAACATTCTTGGGCACTGTCTGAAAATAATACCCATTAATGAAGCACTGAAATACATGGCAAAGGATATACTTTTCTACAGCACCTGTAATCTATAGAGTGCATAAAAAAATATTTGTTAGCCTCTTAAACTCCTTATTTGAGAGAAACTCTTCTTTGTTTTTAGTGAGATAAATGCTTTTCTTGTTCAGACACATGGTAGAAATGATTCTTAGCAATCTCCTCCCCCCGCCCCCTTTTTTTTTTTTTCTAAAAATAAGCTGTGACTCTCAAATCATCTGCCCCCAATTTACTCCTGTGTGACCCTAGGACCCTGATCTGTCAGATCTGTCCACATCTGTGCCCACCACTGAAGAATGTGGCAGATTCAACACAACATATGGCTGGAGCTGTGCATATGATATTCATGGGAAATGGAAGAAGCATCACCGTTTCCTTCGTACCAAACACCTCCTTGAGTTATTTGTACCCCACGCTCACAGAGATTCCAGGCTTTCGCTCTGCCGTGAATTACGTTCAGCAGCAATTGAAGTTTCAGTGCAACTGTTTGCAGATGCCTTTCTAGGGATTTCCTTAAGACATACTTTAGTTGCTGAGTTTTCCTAGCAAATAAATGAGCTCAGAAAACAAGGATGTTTTCAAGCCATGACACCATACTGAGGATGTGGCAAGACCCTTCTGGTTATGGAATTCATTCTGTATGCTATGAGGTTTAACTTATTTCCCTTTAAATCCTTGCTTTCTCTTTTTTGGACAAGGGGTGGGAAATCCTAGAGACTTATGCTTTTGTAAGGCTATAGTTCAAGCCAGGACTGAAAAGTAACTTAGTGTTGAGTGTTTCAAGCGTGAGGGGGTACCTGACCCTCAACACCAGCTGTGATGTACAGAGTTTGGCATCACAAAAATGTCAACAGGCTTTGAAACTTGTAGGGGCTGCTCTGTTCCCCAGAGTTTCCCCCTTTGGGGTGTCTGTGCATAGTATAAGCTCTGCCAGCCTTTCTTAGGCTATTACTGTTTGGGGTGAACTCTGAGGCAGGTCAGTGTATCGACACAACTTCCCACCCACCACTGAGCCCAGGTAATTGCGCGGAGGATCTTAGCTCATCTCAGACGCAAGCCAGACCACAGGTTCAGCCTCAGTAAAAAGAGCTGAGGGTAAGTCATTTTGGATCATGCTCATCTCATTCGAAGGACACACACGTTGCTGTTTATTGTCATTCAGTTGACACATGGTAGTCTGTTAAAATGCAGGGATTCAAATGTGTTCTTAAACTTGGGGTGCAAGGAAGCTTTTTACCAGTTTCCCAAGAAGAGTTGTCATGGTGCAGCGTAACTGTATCCACACTAAGGGTTGTCATGAGTAGAAGGGTATTGGTTAAAAAAACCTCTTATCTCCAATGGAAATAGGTTTAATGCTACAAATGTTGTGTAGCCTAAACTCTACAAAGAAAGGGTCAGGAGTCTGCAACTCTGTAATCCCAGGATAGAGAATTGTTTTGCACTTTGCTTAGGTAAGTTTGATGTGATTCATGGTTCTCATTTATTCTCCCAGTGGGAAAAAAAGCCTTGTATAGTTACAACAAATGCCTTAAAATAGAAAAGCATGACTTAACAATTTATTTGTTCAGCTTTTTTTTCTTAGTAAATGAGGAGAAAGGTGGTGTTGCCAGGAGAAGTGGAATGAAACAGCGTCAAACTATTTTTCAGTTCTACAGGCTGCCTCTTACCCAGGAAGAATGCAAATTGTTTCTTAATTGTTGACAAAACAAATGGTTTTGTGGATTTTTAGTGGGAGGGAGTCTGAAAATGTAACTCTTTTGGTCTCTCTTGAAATACGCAGAGTTTAGGGGGGACCCTTGTGTCCCTTGAGACAAATGATTGTGCTCAGTGTTGCAGTGTCCAAACTGATGGTGTTTTACAGATGAAAGCAGACTCAGCCTGCGAGGTGAATGATTTACACAATTTATGTCTGGATGTAGGTCTGGCTCTGAAGGTTTCATATGGCTGATACCAACCCTGAGCGGAGAAATCTGTGTCAGCTCCTGAGCAAGGCATCCCCACCCAGGAGTGAGGGCTGAGGGATGATCACGTGCAGTTTCTGAGGCTCGTCCTCTCCTAGGAGGACTTTGAATGGATATTTTAAGGAAGGCTCAGATGCACCTCAGTGCTGCTCTGTTCTTCAGATGAGACAGGCCTCCAGGCATGGGCTTACCATGTCCCAGCCTTTGCCTGCTGTGTTAGTACACTGTTCTCTGAGCAGAGATAATGGGACTGATCCAAAGCCAGCGCCGAGGCAATCGCAAGTCTTTCCTTTGTCTTCAGTGGGGTTTGGATCAGGCCCAAAGCTCATAAGCAGTTTTCCATCAAGAGTTCCCGGCACTTATGTCAGTCACTGGCAAAAAGGGAAGGGATAAATCCAGCATCGGCTGCTTCAGATGCCAGGCACGTTCTGTGTGTGTGTGTGTGTGTGTCACAGGGGTATATATACTCACAGAGTCCGTCTTGGTTCCTCCTAAATTACATGACAGCTTGCAAAGGGCAGGCTGCTACCGATCTGCTTCCAGGACCGACCTCTAAAGATTTTTCTCAGAGAAGAGCTGGGAGGAACTACACAGTGCCCAAGACAGCCTTTTTTTGGGAGCAGCTGCCTGGGCATGGGGAAGGAGCTAGGGTGGCCACCTGGTTGGGCTGGCACACGAAGGTGAGGATTTCATCAGCACCCCAAAAGGCAGGGCAGCAGGAAGGTAAGCCCAGGCAAGATGTTTCTCCTCCCACAGGGCTCCCTGCACTCCTCCAAACCTATTTGCTTTCTCTACAGGGCACTAAAGCTGCTTTCAGTCCCAGGGTGGGTGGTCCGTGGGGGGCACTCACGCTCACCCATGCCACCGGGAGTCTCTCGACAGCCTCCAGCAGCCTTTGGACGGTGTCCTGGGTGTGTTTTGGGACTGGGTGTTCATTTAATGCTAGCCTTAGCCAGCCCCAACTGTGTGCGGGGGGAAGAGCTGCAGGGGGGATGAAGAGGGAGAAGGGAAGGTGTTTTTCTTAGGAAAAAGGCAAGCAGAACTAGACACCCTGTATCATTTTTTTTGGCAGTCAAGGGGAGTTTTGGGAGGGCTAGAGGTCAGAGAAACTAGATCTTGGCCTGGGTCTTTAATTGTTTTTTTGTCAACCCAATTGTTTCAATTCTCCCCTTCCCAGGGGGAGAAGGGAGCCCTCCTCTCCCCTCACTGTGCCAGGAGCGGAGCAGGAGCTCTGCTGTCACCTGCAGAGCTGTTTTTGGAGCAAGGTGCGGGCAGCTGGGATTTCCTGATACAAAATGCAGCAGGAAAGCTGGGCTCCCCAGGCCAAGGAATTAATGACACTGTTAGGGGGGAATTTGAGTTTCCACATCAGTAAGGAAAGGAACTGGATACCCGAGGCAATAGACCAAAGTCAAGCTGTAAAGTAATTACATTTCTCCCTGCGTTTCATGTGTTTGTTTAATTTTAGTGTTTAAAAGGAAAGGTTTCCTGAGAGTACTGTGCCAGCAACTCTAAAAAATAATTGTGTGTCTTTCTTTAGCGTATATTCTGGCAGGAATGTCTTGCTTGTATTTTTGGCAGAGGCTTTTGCTTTATCATTAGTCTTTAGACTATGATTTTAAGACTGACTTGAGGTTGGTAGGATGGCAAAAACACCGTTTCTGAGATGTCACCTCTCTCTCTCGTCCTTCACCTGTAGGACTCTGGGGTAGTTTGGTAGCCTGTGCTGTGCTAATCCCAGTTTCTCTATACAGCAGGCAAGAGGAGTTTGCATAGCCATCTTTTGGCATCGCTGCCTGCCTGGCTGGATTGAAGTGTGACAAACTGCAGACCTTTAAAACAAAACTTATGAAGAGACCAGGCCAGCACTTTGCTCTCCGCTCTGACCCTGTTTCTGAGTTGAGCCAGTGCTGCACCTGCAGCTGGCTTGGGATACTGGGGTGCAGTCCCTCCCCCAGCCCCAGCCCATGCCTGAAACATGGATGCTTGGGTGTGAAGTGGGGGCACCTGGATCCCACAGAGGGATCCCTGTGGCAAGAGCCGCTTCCAGCACTTCCACTGCCACGGGCAAGAGAAGGGAGCACAGAGAGGTGCTGGTACTTGCTGGTGTCACCTCTGGGCACTTTGCAGGCTCATGGGAGCCTGATCTGGAAATTGGCCATGGGGCACTGCCCAGTTCCCCTCTGATACTGCCTGCGCTCAAGCGCTGTGCCATGATGCAAACCCAGCATGTGCCTCAAATAGAGGGTGAGGTTTTCTCTAAGTTTTGCATATTTTTGGTGTTCCTTTCTACAAACGAATATATATATATATCTTTTTTTTTTTTTTTTTTTTTTTATTCCTCCAATGTCTGTGAGGGGCTGCAGTGCCAGGGGAGCCTAACCCACTGCAGAACCTTGTCTCATCAAAGTGACACCTTTGTAATGGTGCTTTGCCGTGACACCCACCTTTTTTCTCCCTTGCCCTGCTGTAGCAGACCCGTCTGTGGTTGAATGCACTACTTATGGGAGTTACTTTTCTGTTAAGTATTTTATAAATCCCGTCACTCTGCCTTTTGGCAGAGCTTCTCTCTACTGCCTCTTCACAGAGTTGTGACAACCACAGCCTGATTCTGGGCTCGGAGACATCAAGTGAACCACCCCAAGTTAACATTTGGCATCTGTGAAAGAAGCCTCAGCCCCTGGTAGGAGGAAGGAAACGTGTGCCTGGAGCAACCTGCACCCGGGGACGGGGCAGGTCAACTCTCACCCTGTCGTAATGAGAAGCACGTCGTCCGCATAGCTTGCAAGGCGAGCAATTCCTATTCTCATGTGCAAAACCGTGCATAAATCCCAACACATTGGAAATACGCTGACATGCTGAGCATGTTAACTCACCCTTCGGGGAACTGGGTAGCACAGGGAAGAGGAGAAGTCGTTACATAGGGAAAATAGAAGGAATATGTTAGAAAGTGCTTATCCTTCGATGAAAGAGTCACTTGGTTAGGGTGTTGGGTTTTTTTAGATTAGAGATATCTTTTATTTGGTGTAACAGCTAGCAGAACAGAAGAAAACATATGCAGGGGTATAATGAAATGGAACCATTGCAAAAGCACGTGGCTGGGTGGAATGACATCAAAAAATGGCACAGCTGTTGTCATGCTCATTGCTAGTGTTTGTAAAGTAAGCTGAAGATATGAGTTACTGTGCAGAGCCCTGTGCAGGTAGAAATCCAGCTCACGTCTTATTTACGACAATCTATTTCTTTGTACCTTGGGAAGAAATGAGAGTTTTTATTTCATGCTCAATCCAGTATGAGTGGAAAGGCTTGAACCAGTATCTCAGAAAATGGAAATCCTCTACTCATAGAGCTGCATGGTTCATTTGGGATATTTGGGGATAAGAAAGGTGTTTAATTCAATGAATTGAAATAATTTGATAAGATTTAGAGCCAGTCACTTCTCACAGTTAAACCCACACACCAACAGCTCTGCAGGAGCTCTTTGCAGCTGGGAGATGTGTGGAAGTTCCACACGAGAATGAGAAGTGCTCATCTAAAACAGGGAGCAGAGATGCTCTGTAATGCAAAACTGGCTGTCACACCTGCTTTTGTGTAGAATTGCAGAACATCTCAAAGTGTTATTGAGATAATTGGGGTAGACTGAACCAGAGTGTATTGTTAAAGGCATGTCTTTGTATTTCTGGAGTAGTTGCAGATACCTTTGTCAGGCAGATCTGGAAACAGAGCACCCTGCAGGATTTACACAATCTTTGACACAGGCACCCAATATTAATTTATCTGCTGCCTTCAAAAGAAATTAGAGATGAATTTGTCCTACCAAAAGGTTTTGTTACTGAATATTGACCTTGCTCAATATTGCTATTGAATACTGTGGGTTCTACTACAGAAATATGTGGATCTTGATACTCTGTCCCCTGTTCCTGGTACTGTGCTTTTTTACAAAAACAGAATTTTCAGAGTTTTTGAAATAAAATTTCCCAGAAAATTCAAATGAAAAACAGGTTGAGCTCTCTACTTGGTGTTTGTCATTTGATTTTGTGATAAACCATGTCCCAACATATTTGAGCTCTAACTGTGGAGGAGGGTGAGGAGAAGTGTAAGACAAAGGAGAGAAGGTCAGAGACTTTCACTGATGTTTTAACATCATTACAAGTGATGGGAGGAAGTGGAGGGGCTCATATTTGTGCAAGCTTCTGCCCAAAAAACTTTAGAAGTGAAACTAGGTATGTAAAGTGATTATGGTATATTGCTTTGAGGATTACTGAAAACTTCTAATATCATGCAGAGTTTTTTTTTTTTTTTTTACTGTTAAAGGTTATCAATAGAGAATTCGAGTATTCAGGAACATGCTAGTTTTCCCCACAAAGCTACTTAATCCATTCTGTTGGAAAGTCCATGGTGTAGTTGGTTTTGTGTGGCTAGCCTACAGAAGTTGGCTTCATCATCTCCCCTGGTTTGATAAGGGTAGAGACAACCAGTTTTCTGAAGCTGTGAGAGGATGCAATAACATTTTAATTCCTGTCATATTTTAAGATGATGTGCAGTTCCTTTAAGTCATGTTTTCAGTCATGACTGATGCAAATAGACACAAAACAGGTGTCTTGTGCAGTAACAAGCCTGTCTCCTTTGAAAGTTTTGGCACTAGGACTGTATATGATAAAGCACATGGATTTTCCATGATAGAAATGTGTAGGACTAGGAAGAAAACCTGCTGCAATGAGCCTTTAGCAGCATGGTGACAGTGAAATTGTATAGTTTCCTCTTATTGGGAAAACATACCCCAAAAGAATCATTCTCTTTGTTAACAAAGTCTTTCTCCATTTTTTCTTCCCCTTGGTTAATTGTCACTGCTTGGAATTTCAGATAATTCCTGATCTCTTGTCTAGACAGTGGATTTTAATTTTCTGATGTAAAAAGAGCTTTCTGGCCCTTCCACCTGCTATTTTTCCTGCAGTCATGAGCTTTGCTGTACTTTTTGAGGAGGTACGTTGAGTATGCAGCTGAATTCTCCAAGCCTGTATCTGTGCTGGGTGGTGCTGCAGAGGATATGGGGGATACAGCCCGTGGTTGTATCAAATACATCCCCAAACCAGAGCAGCTGAGGTGGGACCATTTCAGGGAGGTAGTGGCTGTTATTCCCTCATAGGCAGGAGAGTCCTTGCGTGACCCTTGATGATGGCATGTGTGAGTTGTGATTCCCAAGAGTTAAGGGTTGGTCACCCCACATCCAGGCTGTGACTTGGAGCTCAGCTGTGGGCAACCCTTCTAGAGCAGAGGAAAACTGTTCTCATGGAGTGGTCCATGTGCCTGGACCCAGCTGCCAGTAGTAGTCCTCCAGCAACTGCTCATGATGCAGTTTGTGCTTGGACCTCTATTTAGTAGCTGCAGATAGATCTATCCTCTCTGAATGTGCCCTGTCATGTGTTGAACCCATTTACACTCCTAGCCTCTACCACATGTTTAGGAATGTATATTGCCAGTTTACAAAGTGTTGGTGATGCCCATGAATTTTGCTGGAGTTTCTCCATATTGGATTTATTTTCTGAAAGCCTCAGCCCTTGAGGTGTGCAATCCAATGGACAAAGACAGACTTCTATAACAGAAAACTAGAATTTCTGCTACTCGAGGTTACAAGGCATAGTGATTCTTAAGAGATAAAAACGCATGGTTAAAATCACATTAGTATCTGTCACACTCATGATTTTGTGGGGAACAGATTTCCAGCCAGAAGGTCTCTGGATAAGAGTCTTGTGAGAGTTTTAAGAGCAGACTTTGGTTTGCTATTGCAGCTTACTACACGTCGTGTATACCATCAGCATACTCAAAAATATGGCATTTTCTAGTCCAACTATCTCTGCTCTCTCATTACATCTTCCTGCTGTGTCTTTTTAGCCTGTCAGCTGTTTCAGTGGGTGGTTGATGTAGCAGTGAGATGCTTTGTTGTTTGGTGTCCTGGTCTGGGTACTCCAGAGATGATAACAGACAAAGTGTAATGCATGAAAAATTTAAGGCTGAAGCTCAGAACCCTCGAAACATGAGAATTAAGGCCGTATCTGTGGCCTTAATCCACTTCCTTGTGCATATGCTTTATCTATGCTTTTGTTATATATCATTGTCATACTATCCTGCCTCGTTTTTCTGCCTGGTCCCAATTCCCTGAGGCTGTAGCAAGTGTCCCCCTGGGCTCAATATCTCCCCCAGGTGTTTGCTTCTGGCTTCTCCCTGGTTCTTCCCCTATTTCTCCTGTTTTGCAGTTCTGTTGCTTTCCCCTTTGTGTAATTTGGGCAACAAGGGGGGCTCAGGGGCTGAGATGACAGGGATGGCTTTCTCGATCTCTCTTCTTGTGCCTGAAGCCACAGCTGTGCCCAGCAGCCAAGAAGGGGAGTCACAGCAAGGAAAGTCCTGAGCAACCCCCAGAAGCAATCCCCAGAAGCCCCAAAACGGAGTGAGATCAAGGCAGACAGAATTTGTAGAGGTCTTTCTACCGAAATCTAATAAATCTTCAGTGGGATGTTTTCAAAGACTTTTTACTTTGACAGATTTGGATGCAAAAGACACATCCCTGTTCCCAGGGTGACACCAAATTTCCAGTTCCCTTTCCAGAGGATGGAGGCGTGAGAGAGTCTCCAAAGAAATAATTGTTAGAATTTGTTTTTACATCGACTAAGCACTTTTCTCTAATCTTGTGTTGGAAACCTGCCAGGCCTTCCTCTCTTCCACCATCCTTGTAATTTCCTAGAAAATTCTGCTGGAGACAGACACCTGGCAAAGGAGACTTTCAGCCCCAATAGTTTTAATGTGAATATAACTGGGAACAGGGACTTCTGATGGCACATGTTAGAGTATCTCTACTGAGTGCTAACAGCCTTCTGGCATCCCAGTACTGTGCTGCGTCGCATCTCCTACCAGCTCGAACCCAGGACCTCATGCTAGAAAATTCATTAGTCATCACTTTGAGCAGAACAAATGGGAGATGTAAAACCACTTTGCAATGGAGCATCAGATGTGAGCATGAAGGGAAGGACCATGATGAGCGCTCCCTGCTTGTGCTTCGAGGTAACCCCGCCAGCGTGCGCCGCCTTCTTGCAAATGCCATACACTGTTTTTCACTCTGCTGGAAGAAAAAGCTGCCCTAAGAAAAGCAGAATGAGGGCTGATGTTTTGAAAGGTGTCCAAGAGTAACAAAACTCAAGTCTCCAGGGCTGAGTTTTTCCTCTTGTGTTTCTCAACCAGGGTGGTTGAATGTGTTACAGACCTATCAGAAATTTTGCTACAAATGCACAAATATTAATCTACAGCCATTTCCTTTGCTTTCTTAAACATGAATGAGGATTTTTGTCTCTTTCTCCCTCCATAAATTGTTCATGGTCAGAGGGGGCATGTTCCGTGTCAAAGTCTTGACCGCCAGGATCAAACAAAAAACCCTTGTGAACTCAGAAGTGGAGACAAATAAATGACTATTACTTTTTTTTTTTTTTTTTTTTTCTTCCCTTTTGCCTGGAGTTAAACCTTTACTCTGTCAACAATATTGACTTTGTTCACTTGGAAGGAAACAGAGAGAGAGAGAGAGAGAGGGAGATTTCTCTAGATGCTGCACAGAAAAAAACATTTTGGAAGGAGGAATGAAAAAAGACAGAGGTTACAGGAAATGGTAGACATTTTTTGTTGAATTAAACCATTAGGAGTGACCCAAAAACCAACGGGAAAGAAAGGAAACAACTGGATACATTTAGGTCACAAGAACCAGCCAAACGGGGAGCTGAAACCAATTATCATAAATGAATGTTTCTCTTTTATTCATGACCACCGTGTATGCTCCCATGATGCTCTTTGTCTTATTATAAAAACAGATGAAACTATTTCGTTTTGTTCTTATACTTATTAGCTAATGCAACTTTTGGGCAATTTATCAAACACTAACACATGTTGTGATTAATAAGCTCAGAGAATTAATCATGGCTAAAGCCCCTTAACAAACAGAGGATGTTGGGTCCTTCTTAAATATATGTTTGTGCAGGATTATGTAACTTAAGCGGTGACATCTAGTTATGATGCGTATTCATGCATTTTGCACGCTGAAAGATCCTTGAAACCATATGTTCGGGCAAGCTATAATTACAGTAACTTCCATTTCTATGCGACTTTGCCCTGTAGCGTGGGCAGAGCAAGCCCTGCTCGCCCTAGACATTGGCGCTGAGAAGCGGGAGGTGGTGCACAGACCCTGCTCCTCCACCAGCATCAGGGCAGGGGAGAAACATTTGGGGTTTGGACTATTGCTGCTGGGCTTCAAAGGGGTGATGTCACAGTTGCTGTGGACAGGGGAGAATCCCTGGCTGCTCCTTTTCAGACTCTTCCCCAGGGGTCTTGCTGCCCGCTTGAATCCAGGTACCGTTGCCAGGGAGGAAAGTACCATTAAACCTGGACATAGCAGCTCTCGGCATCTTCCTCACTCCCACTAACCCAGCACAGCCACTAATGAGCCATAACTGGCTCTTAAGTGCCCCTAACCACTTCACTGAGGTTAGAATAAATTTCTAAATGGGGAAGAGGAAAGGCAGAGGCAGCCAGTGTGTCCTGCAGCCTCACCGAGGCACAGAGGAGCTGGCTCTGTGTGGTGGGAGGCAGCTCCGGTCCTGGGGGAGCCCCCGCGGGGGTGGTGGGGTGAAGAACTGGAGCTTTGCTTTAGGGTGGTCTGCTCAATAGGGAGACAACCACGGTTTGACATAGAGGGGACCAGGGTGAATATTTTCCACTGGAGGAGTTTAGTGTTGTGGAAGCAGATGTCGTGGGAGTTTGGGTGCCCTTTGCCATGGGCAGTTCTGTGTGTCTGTGGTGGGGAGGGGTGGGGGGAAGCAGACATTTTGGCACTGGCATGGGCTGCATTGCATATAAATATCTTCCAACAGAAGCTGAACAGAAGCATTGAAAAGACTTGCTTTGGCCTGGCTGAGGCACACTGTTAAAAGAGTGACATAAAATATTTGAGAAAATTTGTGCTTCATTAAAAATATATACTTATATATACACTTTTGACTTTGCACCCAAGCTCCAGGTGAGACCAGATCTTAACATCCTCAAACGTCACATGGGCTAGAAAGGCCATTCTTTGATTGCTATAAAAATGAAGAAATGCATCCCCAGTTCTAAGCTCCAAAGTACACTAATGTAGTTCACCGTTCACTGAGGTTCCCCATTAGCAGTCTGTTCTGCTCAGTGAGCTACTTGCTGTGTCAACATCCAGTTGACTTCAGCAGGAACAAAATATGTGTTTAAGTGCTTATATTGACTAGGGAGGGACTTAAGCATGTGTTTAAATGCTTTCTAGAACTTAGGCATAAATGCTTGATTCTCAAAGCCCTGAAAAATAATGGGGTTTGTCTTCAGTCAAGCATAAATTCTAGGGTGTGCTACAAGAGCAGCTGAGTGAAATACTATAGTATGTGTCAGACCAGATTTTCATAATGATTCTAAAAACCTCTACATCTCTCCATAGGCTTCAATGAGATTTAGATCTTCTTCAAACAAAAAAAAAAAAAAAAAAAAAAATGAGGAGAGGGGGAAAAGAAAAGCAAAGCTATTCCTCTCTGGTCAAAGAATCTGAATAAACTGTTGCTTGCTCATGAATAGCTGGGGAATGGAATTCATGCAAGTTTATGCAGCTAATTTGTCAGCCATTCAACAAAATATGCAAAATAATGCTGCCAGGACTGTGTGTGTGGAAATAGTCTGGCATTTAAAAAGGAAAAAACATCCCTAGACAACACCTGCTGGCATTTTCCACAAGGACAAGATATTTTGCTATGCCTCTCACATGTCAGCAAATTAAAATTTTTTCTCCCAACCTAATCCCAGTGAAGTGTTTTTACTTTTTTTTTTTCTAAAATTAGATGCATGGCACCAAAATGTTCTTGGTGTATGTTAACAACACATTGGCCTTATGGGCTACATTTCTTCTGGGGAAGATAGACGACCTTCTTTTACTTCAAGTTTCCAACTAAGATCGCCAGAAAAAGAAAATTAAAAAGCAGGCTTTTCGTTTTCGTCTTTCGGCAACCCTGATGTGGTTGCCGAGGCATTGCTTAGAAACACAAACATTACAGCACATATGGAAGTCTACTGTCGAGTGGAACCAAGTCCTAAAGCAACATGTTAAGTTGGAAAAATTTATGTTCATGCTAAAGCGGCAGTGTAGTAATCTGTTTCAATGGAAGTAAGAGGAATGCATCAGAGATGGAAATGGCTCTCTCCTTTGGATGCAAGCACAGGAATTCAGGCCTATGGTCTGGGATGATTGCATGAAGAGGAAGTTGCTTTTATCGTGGAGAGCAAATCAGGCCTGTGGCAACTGTATTTCTCTGTGTGTGCGTGAGTCTGCGTAAAGCAGATTTATTTCATATGCCCATTTACGCACACTCAGAATACCCATTTTTGCCCTTTGGTTGGATGTAAATGAGGTAGTTCTAGGCTTGCCAAGAGCTGTGGAGGTGCAAGTCCAAATTCTGACTTTGCCAAGACATGCCATTTGACTCTCTTCAGGGAACTTATCAGGGCTGTTCATTTAGGTTTTCTGTGCGATCAGGAAAAGAGAGATAAATATGTCCAGGCAGTGATTAATCTCAACTATTTTAGGATGGTCTCAATCATCTCATGAAGGTGCTTTCTTCAATCGATTCAAAAGAGAGCCTGGAAAAATCACTTAAACAAGATATGTTACCTTAAAGCATATAAATCCACATTATATGGTTCCTCCCTTTGCACTCGAGTTCACAAAAAGCTCTTGGCATCTTGATTTCATGTCTAGTTCAGTATCTAAATATCTTCAAAAAGTCTGAAATACCCATAGTTCCCCATAATTATGTGTCTCAGTTTCTTGTTTGTGAACTTGAACCTCTGTATCTGGTAAGAAAAATGTAAGCCTAAATAATGAAGACTGCAAATTTTTCAGATATTAGGAAAATTCATGGTTTAAAAATATTTCAGAGACAGACAGAGCTATCAGGGAAAAAAGAAAAAAAAAAAAGACAGAATTTTTATTGCTGCTTGGGTTCATGTGTCTGCAGTCTCAGCATTTGCTAGTCAATGGACTAAAGTACTTTTGCAGATATAATTGCCTTGAAAATTACTGTTTCCCTTTCTCGACCCTTAGAGAGGCTGCCTGTCTAAAGACTCCCATGTTTTGGAGTCTAGAGGGACACTTTGTGCATTGTGGGTCCCAGGATCAAGCGTGGTCATCAAATGCAGGTTTGAGGGTGGAGAGTATTGGGGAAAGGCACGCGCCCTGCCCCTCACCCGGCTCCATCCCTGAAGCACCCATCGCCACCACTGCAATACCGAGGGCAGGATAAAACACACAGCTCCAGCTGCTCCTCATCCCTATGGCATCATGTCCCCGGCCTCAGCGGAGCTGAAAGCATGACATACCTGGGTTAGACCTGCCAGGTAACCCGAGTGTGGGCTGAGCCTGAGACAGGGCAGCAGCAAGGAGCTGTTGGGACAAAGGTGGTGGGTGTCTTGTAGGAAAGAAGGAGGTTTTGGGGGCCTAGCGCACAAATCCTTTGAATCCCGTTTTTATCAGCTTGCCTCGTCAGGAAATAGCTTGCTTTTAAAGTTGTTTATTGTTTCAGGCCTACAGCTAATCCTCTAAGAAAGTAATTTCTGTTGCTCATGGCTAATACCCCATCCTGCATTGAGAGTTATATCAGAGCAGAATTACTGCTTAGTCAGTGTCTGCTTTTCAGCCAAGGAAACATCATGGGTTCTGGATGATTGTGATTTTTTTTTTTCTTTTTTTTAAATCCAGATGAATATTTAGATGTCATTTTCGATGTTCAATTCCTTGATTTTGCCCAATTGAAAAAAGCCACCTATTTATTTGAAAAATATTTTTGGAACCCTGAAGATAACCACGTCGCTCCCATGGTTAAAATGTTTTATATAAAACTTGTTATTACCATAGATCAATGGGATATGTACAGAATATGTTACAATGGGGCCTGTGTTAAGGATTTGTCAAGATTTCCATTATAAACCACTATTTTCGAGGGTTTATAACTCAGTCATAAAAATTCATTCCAAGCTAAAACTTGGCAAACAAAATGTCAACCCAGGAGAGATTTTCTTTTACCAGATTTGCTTTAATGCTTTAAACTGATTTGTCTATTTTAAATTTATATGAGTGCCCTGTTTTATAGACTTTCTGTATATACAGGGTGCGCGTGTGCATGTGTGCTAGTATAACACACATACCAAGGAAGAAACAATGTTAAAAGCACGTTAGTGCAGCAAAGCAAAGCTCCAGAACCCCCACAAGGTTAAAAATGGGGTTGGATTTACAATTTGTGGAATCTTAAATGTTGGGACGCCAGCTTTGACCTAAGTCTTCAGCTGGCAGCTTCAGCTGATCAGGGCTAATCTACAGCAGTTGATCTTCTGTCCCTCTGACACCACCCAATGCATGACATCTCTGGGTATCTGAAAAAGCTGCTGCTAAAAATTCATGCAAATCTTGACACTAAAGTGAGGGGTGGTTAGAGAGGATCTAGAACCATTTCAGGACACCCGGTGTGACAGGGAGGAGATGTTCAGCTGATCTTCCATCCAGTGATCCTGGATCCTGGTTGCTCTTGATGGTCAAGAGGGAGAGGTAGGTTTGATGATGAGGTACCAGTATTAGATGATTTCACAGCCCTCTGTCTCTTCTCTGTGACCATGGAGTCAGGATCAGGCATCACCAGGTGGTAGGTGGCCTGAGCTGCTCATCACTCTTGAACACAGATGGTATTGATAACACCTACAGTTGTCCTAGGTGCGATGGTAGGTGGTTCATATATTCCTTCCCTGGTGCACTGACTTTGACTGTGATACATGAAACCTGGCTCATCCCACTCACAGCCCAGAGCTGTGAAATTGCAGCGGTGCCTGCGGGAGAGGAGGACATGCAGCTGGACTTTCAAACACCCAGCCTAAGCCCAGTCAGGCAGGCAGTGGAGAGGTAGAAACACCTCTAACAGATGTTTTGGGCATGGTCTAGGGCCTTAAACCTGCCCCTGAGGGAGCTGATTCTTTCCTTTGACCACAGAGGGAGTCTCAGGTGACTGTGCTCCAGGCTTGTGCACCTCAGCCAGCTGCCTGAAAGCTAGAGGAGACAAATCCAAGCCTTGGTTCTTTTCAGGATTGAGCTTTAGACATGGAGGGTCAGACTGGCTTATCTCTGGAGGATGATATGTGAGTCTTGAGTCTGGCATCCTACCCTGGTGCACTAGCTCCTCTTCTCCTGAAATCCTGGGGTTTGAACTCATTCTCCTGGTAAGACTGGGGTGTTTATCATCTCCAAGCATCACTAGGCTGTGTTACACTTTCCTCTAGCAGTTCCCTCCTGGCTCTTGTGTGGGGCTTGGTGTTGAGTCCCACTTGCTCATGGGTTTCCTTAATTGAGGGCAGAAGTAGGATCCCCTTTCTGTCATAAATCCAGTGTACACACAAACACACTTGTAAGATATTTAGAAAAGCTCTACTCTGCGTATCTTAAATGTGTGTGTGGGGGGAGTAAAGAAAAGCAATAAAGAGCCTGCATTATACCACATGTGTGAGCAAAGGGCTGTGGTTAACTCCCTTCAGATAGATTTCAACCAAGGCCCCTTTGTAACAGCCCCCAGAAGACTACTGAAAAGTCGGCATCCATAGTTTTAAATAGGTTCATTTAAAAAATAAATTGTATTAGGGCCTTTTCCTCCTCCTCCTCCCCCCGCCCCCGCAAACCAAATACACAAGTGGCACAAATAAGGAAAACTGCAGTGGATTGTGGCTTACACTGGGGAGACAGCTTCTCCTGGCACGCCAGGGACATCAGCAGTGGACCAGGTCTCCTGCAATTAAGGTGCTTGTGGGAGGATCACCATGGGTGTCTCTGCCTAGTGGTTCCGCTGTGCTGGGAGAAATCAATGGTAATTTTGTGGTCAATGCACTGGAGAGGGATGATGTTGAGTAGATTGGTGAACGTGTCTTGGCTGAGTATGGGGTAAGTAAAGCCCTGACCTAAACAAGGGAGAGAGGAACATGACAACCCCTGCACCCTTTTTCCTCCCTGCCTTTGCCTCACCTTCCCTTCGGTTAGGAGGGATGACAAGCTATTACCTTCTCTGTCCCTCACATCACTGAAGCTGATGGGGTCCTCTGGGCAAGGGCCTTCATTGCCTCTCTTGAGATGCCTGTGGTGCACCCAGCTCCACGTATCTCCATGGTGTGCCTGCAGACTGCTGTGCCCCATCTGCACACATTGCTGCAGCACGTCCAGCTCTGAGCGCACAGGAGATTAAGGGACATTAATAAGAATCAGATTGAGAACAAAGTGAGTTGACAATTGGGCTTTGATTTTCCAAAGTGCTTTTTGGATGAAAAATGGCTTCTCCTTTCTTTTTTTTTCTTTTTTTTTTTTGGATGAAGTTTTGCACAAAGGATGACATTATTTGCTTTGGCACCTTTTCCAGATCAGCCCCCAAAACACTTCAACTCTAGGATTGTCGATTTTTCACTTGTCAAAAAAACAAAACAAACCAGAGTAGAAATGACGGGTTTGGCTTTCACTTTGTGCGTTGTGAAAAACAAATAAACAAACCAAATATTTTTCTAAGTTTTTAATGGAAAATCAAATTCCCATTCTTACCACAGTTGCTAATTAAGCTAGCTAAGACGAGGATGCTACGCCCAGGGGCATGCAGCCTTTTCCTGTAGCTGGTCAGACTGTTTATGACCTTGAGAAATGTACCTCAAATACGTCTCCACATCGTTTTATTAATCATTGATACTAAAGAATTGAACTACTGTATCAGTGGAAGTGAGATCTCACTTTTCTGTTGAACTCAAAGTCAGAAATAAAACAGCTTTGCAGAGAACAATATAGCCACAGTGAAGGGAGCTGGGTCACCTTTTGGTGAATTTAAATGAGTTCTTAATGAAAAGGGGAATACATTTTTCACACATTCCTTTGCATTAAAGAGGGGTCAGAGACTAGCATCAAGGTGAGCCTAAATTCAGGAAAGACACAAAGGGAATTCCTGAGCTGCCGACAGAAATATCTCTTCAGTCTGCCAGGAGCCAAAATGCTACTGCTGGAAAAACAGTAGGCAGGGTGGAAATCTGGGTCCAATGAAGGACCAGCAAGGGAAGCTGCGGAGTGGGGTCACAGGCGGGGAAAGATAAACAGCATCCACCCACCAGAGTGGTCAAGCTTATTACAGAGGTGAGGCCGGTGGTGGGCATCGATGGGTTTAATCAGATGGCAGGGACCAGTAATTCTGCCCCCTATCACTGAAATGTTGCAGCATCCAGTCCTTCTTTTAAAGATGTGATGCTTTTGAACACTGCTTGTCAGGATGTAGAAAAAAATGTGTGACCTCAGTCAAGTTACCAAATCCTTCATGTCTTAGTTTTGCTATCTGTAAAATGGGCTGTTACTCAAAGGGAATTGCTGTGAAGATTAGAAACGGGAGTGGACAGGGCAGCTTGTCTTATCTGAAAGATAATTTTTATTTATTCGTCTGATAGAAACTTTAAAGGCCAGTGCAATAGATTTTTTTAATTTATTAGTCATCACTAAATCAGTAATACCAGTAATACAGAGCTGTCATTTGTATAGTGCTTTTCTGATTTGTAGTGTTCCTCAGAGATGTTGCCAGGCAGATTTAAGCAACAATTTTGCAAAAATGAACCTCACCCATGTGGCTTTACTCATGTGGGAGGGCTGCAGGAGGACTGGGGGCTCAGCTGTGCTGCTTGCTGCAGTGCTCACCCCCATACCACAGCCCCTTCCCGGAGCATACATACTGGGAGCTGCTGGGATGTCCCGGGGGGTCTGACACCACTGCGCCCACACCTGCAGTGCCCAGATTCTCTGCTACAGGAACGGTGCCCTCCCTGGGTGATTCGGGGGTCTCTCTGCTCCTCCCCATGGGTGTAGGACTGAATTGCAATTTCACGGGTGGCCGGGAGCTGCTGTCAGCAGCACCATGCGGACCTGGCTTGGATCTGTGGCATGACGATGTTGTCCCTTTTGCCCAGCCCTGATGTTTCTCGGTTGGACCTGTGGTACTGTGTGGGAAGCTCAGCCCTGTTGTTTGGGGGCAGGGGTGTGGGGGACAGCCCTCCTGGGGTTCCAGCCGGGAGCGGTGGTGGATACCAAGTAGGGAGGTACATTCAGGAATAGGGCTTGGGTTTGTTTTGTGTCTCATTCCTAAATTAGGCATGTAATTATGCTAGACTCTTCCCAGCATTAATAAAGGACAGGCATATCCAGAGGGCAATTCAGACCTGAGTTGTCTATATCCCTCCCTTGGTGGGGAAAGGGGCCCAGTTAGGCCTCTAGTTTAGGCTTCTTGATTGAGAACCTCACATTTGGTGCAAAGACTCTCAGTCTTGGGATAAGCATAAGAAAACATGCTAAGTCCTGCAGATATCCCCCATTGCTGATAGTGCCCAGGAGAGTTATCTCCTCCGGGATAGGCAACTGTCCTCTTTCCTCTCTGCCTTCTGGGGTGAACCTGTGGATCTGTGGAGGTAAATGGTGCTGAGCTGCCTTCTCTGTCTGAAGACCTGTTTCCTTTTCTATTATAACATTATTTAAAAGGAGGGGGGCAGGGAGCAGTGGGGAGACAAGGAAAATATTTGTGCAAGAAAACTACACTTTAAAAGACAACTTAAAACTGGGATTAATAAGTCTGCTTTTATGGAAGCATTTCTACATGTTGTAAAACATTTTTAAAAACATTGTAAAAACTACAGAGTTTCACGTTAAATATGGCTGATTTTCTTTATAGAGCTGACCTGCTTCCCAGAGGTGATGTATACACACCATATGACACAGGGGTTGCTAGGGTAGGCAGTGTTTTTACATTGATTACTGTAGTAAATAATAATGTAAAACCATGTATAAATAGGGAGTTCAATCCAGAGCAGTCCCTGGGGTCTGTAGTTCTTTACACATGGCCCATTTTTCATCACTTGTGTGATTATTTTATTTTATTTTTTGGAGGAAGAGGAAAAGGTGGAGGGAAAGTTCTTTCTTTCGTTCTTTCGTTCTTTCGTTCTTTCGTTCGTTCTTTCGTTCTTTCTTTCGTTCTTTCTTTCGTTCTTTCTTTCGTTCTTTCGTTCTTTCGTTCTTTCTTTCTTTCGTTCTTTCTTTTGTTCTTTCGTTCTTTCGTTCTTTCGTTCGTTCTTTCGTTCGTTCTTTCGTTCTTTCGTTCTTTCGTTCTTTCTTTCTTTCGTTCTTTCTTTCGTTCTTTCTTTCGTTCTTTCTTTCGTTCTTTCTTTCGTTCTTTCTTTCGTTCTTTCTTTCGTTCTTTCTTTCGTTCTTTCTTTCGTTCTTTCTTTCGTTCTTTCTTTCGTTCTTTCGTTCTTTCGTTCTTTCGTTCTTTCGTTCTTTTGTTCTTTCTTTCGTTCTTTCGTTCGTTCGTTCTGTCATCTCCAGAGAATATCATCTCTTGGGTCAGCTGTTGATCAGAGGCCAAAAATACTAGTTAATGCTACAGGGAATTTGTTCTCTTGGCAGTTCAGGATTACAGAGAAAAACAAGAAGAAGGAGCTGAGGTTTCTAGAGATGGCCAAAGAGGAGTGGGCAGATGAAGTGTGCTCTGTAGATTAGAGACTGGGGGAGACTTGACAATAATCAAATATCCCAAAGGAATGGCAGCCAAGTGAATAACCTCTGCTCCCCGCCTGCCATGGATAATGTATGGAGTGGTAGGCTTAGACTGTGGAAAGGTGGCTTGTATCCCTTGAAAAAAATTTTTAACTAGATGGATGGGGGGGTGTTGGGAGCAGACTCATGGGTGTCTGTCTGCTCATGGGTGAGCCCTACTGCTGGGATATGCCCACTGCCATGAGCAACCCTGGGCAGATGGTGATTTTGGCTCCCCTTTGATGGAGACACAATTAATTGCCCCCCTAAAAATATGATGTGACTACATTGCCCCTTAGACAGGGCTTGTCCCATCTGGAGGAGGGTGGAGTGGAGACGAGGACCTTCCCAGCTGGTCTAATAGCCTCTGTCCCTGGTGAAATTATTGGCCACCACTTAGAGCAATTTGTTTCATTTTGCAATTATTCTTCAGGGAAATTTTTATAAGCTCCTGTAATAAGTCACTTCTGCTGGGTTGCAGAGAGGAAGTGAACTGCATTAGAGGCAGAGACATTACCCCAGGCTCCCCTCCACGCTGCCTCGGATCTTAACACGGTGCTTTCCATAGGTCCCACATACATATACATGGAAGACTGTGCAGGTGTATGAATACATGTATAGACACATGTATGATTTTTTTATATATAGGTATGTGCGTGTGCTGCATATGGAAATAAGGATTCTCAGGTTTGGGGGCTGAGGAGCACAAAATACAGCTGAGCTCCCCACTGTTTCTGTTACGGAGAGATATTCCAGTGGAAACCCGTTGCTTGCTGTCCTTGGCCATGACTGGACACATAACCTGGTGCTGCCTATCTAGTAAACCTTTTTGAGGTGTAACGCCGGCCTGCACCACACCGCTGTCTCTCTGTGCAGGACCAGAGGTGCTTAAGCACAGGTGCTGATGTTTCCAAATCCATGGCTGTGGCTGAGCTCCTGCTCTCTGGTCTGCATCTCCCCCTGAGCTGCTGCGCTGTGACCTGGCTTTCCTGGGAGAGGCTTTCAGGTTACTGTGGTGGAGCTGGTCGATACTGAGTGGATATCAGTCAGCCTCTCGCTCGGACTTTCCCGCACGTGTGGAAGTATCAGGCTCAGCCAGCTCTGCGCGGATGTAACGCAGACACAGGCAACTCGCAGGCCACAACAACGCGCCGCGCCATTTCCACATGAGCAAAAACAACACGCGTGCACACACACAATAAACATGTCACCCTGTTTCCATACAGACAAACACAATGCGCGCCTATATAACCACACACGCAGAGACGCACACACGCTTCTCTTCCAGATTCCAGCGGGGCTGCGATTTTTAACTATCTAAATTAAAAACAGATACGATCCACCAGTGGGGAGCTGCCAGGAACTCACCCCCCCCCACCCCCCCAACTCTTCTCTCTCAAATGCATTGGGGAAAAATTATACGCGGTTCTCCAAAGGGGCAAATGGTTTCTCAGCATGCAGCGAGGTTGGGGATGGGGGTAGGGGGACATAGGGAGGAGGAAAAGGGAATGCACAGAATTACTTTCTAGTGGCAAAAGAATAAACAGCTTAAGTTAATAAAGTTGAGACCGAGGAGAACTATTTGGAGAGTGTGGAGGAAGTCAGGGATTAGGGAGAAAATAGGAGCCCAGCAGCAGGAAATAGTATGGCAGCACAGCGGACCTGAAGGGAGAGCAGAGGATGGAGGGGAGACCTGGCCGGCACGGCGGGGGTGAGAGCGAGGAAGGGGAGGGTTGCGCTGTGCTAAATCACGGCCCTGCTGAAAGCAAGCCACCTCGTGTTCATCAAAATCTGCCTCGGGAGCCAAAATCCCTTCCGAAAACGATGTGACCTATTTTTAGGAGTCAGTTTACCAATGGAGATGCCTTCTTTGTTTTGAGGCACGTGTAGCAGAAACGAAAAGGGAGAAAAAAATATAAGAGGAGAAAGGGAGTTCTAGGGTGTGAAGGCAATGCCAGCCCTATGGGGGGGGCACTGAATTCCCCCAGACCCACAGTCCCTCCCCGCCAGCACTGCCGTCCCAGCCAGCAGCCATGGGCAGCCCCTCTGAGTGACAGCCCCGGGCGCGTTGCTGACTTGATGACTTTTTGCAACTGTCGAAGAAGCTTAGCAGATAAGCACACAACAGTTTTTATTATTCCAAGAGGCAGAAGACTCGCCTTAGCAAGCGGTAACAAATACGGACATTCACGACCAGGATTAGAACAAACTGCACTGGTGGGCAAGGGCCAAAGGCAGCACGGAGCTGCAGTGTAACCCAAAACCTCCACAGCTGTTTTCATTTTCCTCCCTTCAACACAGTCCCTGTGTGGTACTTCAGGGAGAATTATGAAAGTGGCGTGTAATTCAGAGAAGTAATGTCTTTTTTTTTTTTTTTTTGTCTTTTTTTTTTTTTTTTTCCTCCGTTCTCTCTCACTCTCTTTTTCTTGGAGTAATGAAAACTGCTGTGGTAGATCATTTTGAATTCAAGGGAAATATCGGACTCTATTTTCTGTGGGTGAGTTAGATAACAACAGATTGGGCAGGGTGCTGTATTTGAAAGGCTCTGCTGCTCTCACCGCAGTTCTCTATTGCTCCCCAGCCCCTGCACGGTGACAGATAGGCAGTGTTTTCCCCCTCAGCAGTTTAAATCATAATTTTAAGGGAAATAATAAAATAAAAAGGAAGAGGAGAACAGCTTAGAAATCCTGAGCATTGTGCAAACTAATTTAGGGACTTTGGTGGCCTGAAAGGGACTTGCTGCTTTCGTTATGGTACAAAGCCTGGGCTGTACAAATCCCTGCACTGGAGAAGAGCTCTGCTGTCATGAAGCCCCGCTGGCTCCTGCCGGCATTTTGATGGGAATTGTTTAAAAAACCATTAGGCCACATCCTCTGCTGTATCCCGGTGCTTCACACCAGCCCAGAGGATGCTCTACCTACACGATAAAAAGATGATTTTCTCCCTGGAGGACAAATCCTGTCTTGATCTAATGATCTTTGCTTTGCTAGGATTAGGCCAGGGAGGAATTTAGCCCTCCACATTTTTAAACAGAAGTGATCGCATCATTCTTCCTCTGTCCTGTGAACATTGCTGGCATAGTTTTCCAAGATGTTATGCATTTTCTCGTTAAAATCTTTCAATTTCACAAGTATCAAAAATATGAAAGATATTCCTTGTTCAGACAACTAAAATATTTTGTTTAAAGAATTTTGAGGCTTTTCCTTTGGATTCTGTTGTTTTATAAAAAATAATAATTTAAATTGAAGATATTTTAAGACAGAAAAAATACATCTTATTTGTCAAAATATTTTTCTCCAGAATTATCAAAAATTATCTTATTTAATAAACAATAGAATAAATATTAATGTTTTTTCATCTTCCCTTGATCTTTCTCTGTAAAAAAACTTCCAAGCTAATACAGTAGAATTAAAAAAAAAAAAAAACAACCCAAGCAACTCAACAAACCAACTCCCCAAAAAACCCTTCAGTTCTACCCCAGGAAATACTTCACCTCCAGTGAATATTAGGAAAAAATGCTGAGAAGTTATATTTCTTGCCTGCAATTGTTGGGATTGTTCAAAAACCTTAGATAGCTGTTGCATCTTGTTATCAAATTCTGTTGGTCTTTCTTTGTGGGTTTCACATTATTTTTATTCAACAAGAAAATAACTCAGTGAGCAACTGGAAACACTTAACGTGTGTACCCTGACACATCTGCACATACCATAATAGACACATGAATTTAATGCTCAGTTGATTCAATGCGGGGAGTGGAATTTAGTGTCAAGTCAATTAAAATATCCTGTTCCCACCCTTTTTTTTTTTTTTTTTTTTTTTTTCCCCTGAAGTATTTATCAGGATTGCTGCATGGGAGGTATGTGGTGTGGAAGTTGTGGGAGTCCTCAGCGTGCTCCACTCATGACGTGGTGTTTGTGCAGCACAGCAGTAAATGTACTCGTTCTGCTGCGGTAACCCGTATTAAAATTACCACAACCACGCTAACGCAACAAGGCTTTGACAGAGCTCTGCTGTGCCATGAAAAGAGAAATAGGGATGATAAAAGGATGACCACACGTGACGGTCTCTGCGCTGTCCTGGCTGGGAGGTGAAGCAGCGAACTTGACTGTGTGTGCACAGCAGACATGCTCACTGCAAACCCCGGCTTGCTTCCTTGTGTAAGTCTGGAAGGCTACTGTAGCTAAACAAAAAAGCGTTATAAAACAAACTGTTATGAGCGGTAGATAAATACAGCATGATAAAGATGAATGGTTAGGCAGCTGGGGCATAGAAGCACACTGCTTTCCATCTTGACGTGAGTTGTTTTGTTTATCCTAGAAGCTTAGGTCTGTTACCACCCATCTGGGGTTTTATACCCATGTCGCAAGGACTTTGGGATGAGGGCTGTGTGTATCTTGCTGTCAATAGAGTTCCTGACATTGTCCTGGGGCTGATAGACACTGAGCATTGTAAGAAAAATGCAGAATACACAAATCCTTTATTTGCCAATGATAAGGGGGTTTAATGCCAGAGTCATTACAAAGGCAGCATCGTCGCTGCAGTAATTTCTAAATCAGTTTTGGTTTCAATTTGGAAGATCGGCAGAGCTAGTTTCATGAGCTGCCACAATGTCCCCTTCAAGTCAACGGATTTTCTTCTCCTGATGTGTGTGAATTTTGGGTACAGAAATTTATTGTTAACATCTGCATCCAGTACATCAGAAAAAAATATGGGGCAAAATATAAGTATATTTATAAGGCAAATGTATTTGGATGCTTACATCGTATTTTAACCAAAAGGATAAACAGTTGTGATGTTTTCTATTGTTTTAGTATTTCTTCCAGTGTAGGCAACCTTTGCAGAACAAAGCACTCTTTGTAAAACTAAGTCCTTCAGCATGTGAATACTTACACATGTCCTTCGTTGTTTAACTGGAGGCAGGAGGAGCTTAAACCTTGGAGATAAGCTTGTATGCGAGTCTTTGCAGAACTGGACGTGATCCTGCACTGTGCCAGTGCAGTGATCCCAGCACACCAAACCGTGTCTGGTTCACGTTTGGGGCCAATCCTGACGTATAATTCATACAAGGCATTTTATTAACTGGCAAATTTCCCCCCCTAACCCGCCCCCGCAAATTCTCTAGACTGTAAGGAAGGAATTTGTTGTGCGGTGGCCTCTTCCCCCTCTCCTTGCCCATTTTTTTATGACTGAGGAAACCCTTTTATTGTACGCAAAATAAAAGCTTGATGTGGTCTGCCATTTTTTAATTTACCGTGGTATTAAATAAAAAATGTATCCGCTTACAGAAGGTGGGTCATGGATTGTGGTCTGGGGTTGATCCAGTGCCTTGTGACTGGGTGTAGGGACACGGGGAGAATATACGAGCTTCTCCAAGGTCTGAGCAGAGATTAGTGGGGTGAAGGAATGAGAGCCCTTACTCATCCCCTGTTGCAGAGTTTATCATCCCTATTTTTCTTGTCTAGTGCAATCACTGTCTCACAGTACTGCAGGATTAAGGCTGTTCTCCTGGGCTGAGGGTGACAGTGACTCTCAGTACCAGCAAGAAGTGAAACCACCAGGTCAAATTCTGCTCTTCCAGTAGAATAAAGTGCAAAAACCCACATCAGCTGCAGCGGTGTGTGGGAAGAGGATGCTGTGGATGACCGCAAGGAGATAGCACAACCAGCCTTTTGCTAATAAATAAACTTGTAGTTCCTCTGAGAGAAGAATTCTGCATGAGTGGCTGGGGTGCTTGTGTGGTGTTTGCGAAGTCACAGTCTCGTTTTGATGCAGTACTGTTGTGCCTCCTCATCTTGCTTTCTCATTTGCTAAATGTCATGGACTTGTGGTACAATGCTAACGAAAATCGGATGAAGGGGTCTGGAGAGCCTGAGTGCTGATGGATCTGTCTCCATAAAGTGCTATAAATAATGTTTGGGGCTTTGAATACAAAGATCTCTGACTCCAGAAAGCGGAATAAAAGACATGAAAGCATCTGAAATGCAAAATATTAAGGCGCTTGCTTTTGAATGATCATCCTTAACACTGATCCATTGTCACAAAGAAACCCCTTTCTGACAGTGTTAGAGATGGTGCAACTGCCTTTTCTGCCTTTTTTCTGGGAAAATAAGTTGTTTTAATGAAGACAGATTGGGGTTGTTTCTGCTACTGTTATTGCTGGAGTCTGATTCTGCTTTCTGGAAGAAGAAAGCAAAACCAAGTCCCAAAGACAAGCACATATGAAAAGGAGAGGGAAAAGGAGAGCAAAGCTAGAAAACAGCTTCTGGATCTGAGTCACGGTGAGGCCACTGTGCTGGAGAGGAGCAGCACCCTGCCTTATCAGTGTGCCAGGCAAGATCTGCCATGGGCAGGCTATTTAAGACATTGCTTTTTGTTGCCTTTTTGGTCACAGGCTCACAGAAATGCAGCTACACAAATAAATAGAAGAAGTAATGTAATCTTGGCTGGCTAGATCAGATTATTATTATTATTATTATTTTTAATATGTAACAGGCTAGAGAGAGAAGAAATAAATGATAGAAGGAACAGAAGGCATGGGAGAGAAAAGGAGAGCAGGAATTGGAATCAGGGCAGCACCTGGCATGTGCCCGGAGCTGATGGAGGAGGAAATATCATCTGGTCCTTTCCAGGATGGGCCTGGTCAGCTGTCAGGATGGGGGGGGGGGGGGCTGAAGTGGTGGGATCTCAGGTGAAGACTTCAGGAAGGGGTAGAACTTCCTTTGCTCAGGCTGAGGGGTCGTCTTCACATCATTGTTGTGGGATGGGTTCTGCAAAGGGAAAAGTAAGCAAAACAGGCTCTTTATATTGTCCATAACATATTCTTGATTAAATTAATTTTTATCCAGCTCTGAAATTGGCTATTTATTCCAGAATCCCACTCTAAAATTTACATTGATATAATTATTATAAAGTAATTAGTTGACAGTCATTATTTTCATTAAGTCCTTATGTATGAACAATCTTAAAAATAAATAGTCTGGAAAAGACATTAATAATTGAGTATCAAAAAAAAAGTCAAATGTCTTCTCTGAGTAATATAATAAGTTTAGCACTAAACCATTGCTTTGTTAGTTGAAAATACGTTTCAGGCAGCACGGGCAGTCTCTACTTGCCACCCAGGGAAAGTGCTCCAAAACTTTCACCAAGACATTGATATAAATAGAGAGTGCTGAGGCCATCTCCTCTTTGCTCAAATACTTTGAAGCAACAATCAGGTAAAGAAGATCAAGAGTTGATGGGAAATAATTAGAAGCTGTTAAGCTGGCTGTTACCTGGGCTCATGGATACTGTGCTGTTCATGTCATTTCACTTCGGAAGGTCAGACTCACCAAAATAATTGCAAGCCAATCTCAGGGGCAATTATTGCTGTAACAAAATATCAGGCCTGCAATTTTCTTCATGGAGGGAAAGAAAAAAATATCATTTTGACTTTTTGTTGGTAACAGCATTTAATGGCACACAGGCAGTTTATGAGGCAATTTCTCCCTCCCCCCTCCAGTCTTTCCCCTCTCACTTTCACAGACCATGAAGTCTCCAGGACTTGTCCTCAGCTAGCCCAAAACCATAATGGCCGTGAACTTAAGCGTGCCCCTTGCTCACCTAGGATGAGATGGCCCAAATGCTCACCTGGATGAAGGTCTAAGTGTCTGTCATCTATGTTTTCTGTTCACGCCTCTGTAGGTTAGCCCACCCATGGCTTGGGTTTCCTCACGTGGGAGGAGGTGCCGGTGCTGTCAGTGCCTGCTGGGGAGCAGGGCACCATGTCATTGACCAGCCCAGCCCAGGCTGTCAAGCGGGGTCAGAGCTTGCTCTATCCAGAAACAGTTGGTGGAGGTTGGGCTGAGGCAGTGGGGTTGAGGTGCTTTTGTGCCCTCTCCTTGGGTGTCTGGCACCCCATCCTGAGTGTCTTGTTTGGGGACAGTCCCCGTTTGGGGGTGGCCTGTCCCCTGGAGGTGACGTGGGGTTGTGAGGAGTGAGCTCAGGACATGGAAACATCCTCCCCCCCCCCGCCTTGTAACTATTGTTGTATCATGTTACCCACATCACAGGGAAAGTTTTCAAAGCTGAGCATTCGCTGTGCATGTGCAGGAGCTGTTTCTAAAACATAAATAGCATGGCCATTAACCGAGGCTTTTCCTTTTTTTGTTGTTGTTGCTTAAAGACAGTTTGTATTATGCAGTCAATGTTTTTCAAATTAAACCATTATTTATCCAGAGGTAGCCAAAAATGTAGCCGAAAAACCACCTCTGATTATTTTTGACCTCTCTAAGGCTAATAATCTGCTAAAACGTCTTTAAACCATCTTAAAGAAAACAGAAACACCACTGCTGACAACTCACATACCTACTTTTTAATGCAGTGTTATTTTAAATGGCTGCGTTTATAAACCTCTAAAGACTGAGGTTTGTAATAGAAATGCTGACAGATCCTTAACACTCCATCCCATAATAACAAAGTTTTGAGAAGAATGGGACTGTGGACACAACTGTCCCTGTTACAGCGCTGGGAATTTCTTTCCCTCTTATTGATTTAACTCGTGTAGCCAGAAAACTGTTTTTCCTGTGAATTTGGGGTGCACACTGAATCAAGGTGTCAGGACCCTGGTGGTGTTATGGGGTGGCCGAGAAGCTCAGCTCTGCCTCCACCATGGGCTGGATCTGCCAGCCCCCAGCGCACACTGAACCTCTGCCCGCTGCCCAGTGAGGAGCACTTAAATCAGAAGAGGTTTTCAGAAAGGAGGAACCAGGCAGAAATTTTTCTTCCACATCCCTATTGCAAAAATAATCCAAGAAATAGGAGTGAGTCGAAGTGACAGGCGGGAGGTTTGAGGGGCTCTGCAAAAAATGTACCACGTTCCCAGCTGGTGCACATCAATCTCTGCGGTCTTCTGCCAGCCCATAGCCTGGCGTGGGGAGTTCAGGGAAAGGTATTAAGCACACAAAACTGCAACATCTATCAGGAATGGGTGGCTTTTCAGACTCACTACCCACATAAGAAGCTCCTTATGCTTATCTGGGTGGATATTTTTTTCCTGCTCTCTGGCCTGTGAAACTCCCTGAAGGGGAAGAAATGCTAAATGAGATTTATGTTCTCAGAAAGCAACGTGATAATTTGTGCTGTGCAATGGAGAAGGGATGCTGCCATATTATCATTAAATTAAGATGTGCAGGCCAGATGTGAAATCTCGATAATGAGCTTTGTAGGGCAACTCAGCTCAGATTGTGATTAGCTTCACCGTCAGAGCAAGGGGAGCTACGCGAGCTGCAGGCAGCACAAAATGCCTCCATGTCCTCAAGTCATTATCTCGCTCTAATCGCGGGTGTATTTGATCTTTGCACCCTGTGATTTCGCCCTTGCTCAGCCAGGTCTCCCATAAAGAGCACCCCTGTACTGTGGGAAGTCCAGGCTGCTTAGAAACACGGATAGCATGTTTTTTGTCCATCCCACCATGGTCAGGCTCTGTTTCAGAGGGCATTTCTTGGGAAAGAGGGCTTTTTGAATATTATTTTTCTTTCATTTTATTTTTAAATCTGGCCGTCTTGTTCTGAGTCTTTTTTTCTCGACTGAACTGATAGATGTAGACTGAATTTCTGTGGGCTGTACTGTCAGACTTTCAGTGTCATAAAAAATAAAGGCAGTGGCTCAGGAAATGCAGGCAGTTATCTTCACAGACCTTTTCCAGGCTCCCTGCTCATTGCTGCACCAGTCTCCAAATTTTTGATGTGTCAGGAGGGGAGAGCCCGGTACTCACAACACAACACCTTTTCTATGTAAAACCCCAGGAAAAGGGGCAAAGTTTCACAGACCATCAGCAGACCCCTGGGCTGCTGCTCCTGCAGCGTGCCCAGGTCACAGCCCACGGTGGGGAACCGACCCTCCCCGCTGCGTCCAGTAGCTCCCAGCCCGGTTCCTGGGTGCCTCCCCTGAGGGCCTTCCATTCTAGACTGAGTTCTGATGAACAGAGCGTGGCCCAGATCAGGACAGACTAAATGCCTTCAAAACTGGGGGCGGGGGGGGGTGTGTGTGTTGTGCCTTTGAAGATCATAGCCTCAGCTTCCCCCTGCCACCCCGTGTTTTCCTGTTAAATGTGAAAAGGCTACAAACAAGCCCTTTGATTGGTTTATTCTGAGTTTTGCAATGAAAGGAGAGGCAAAAGATAATGAATTAACTGCCAAAAAAAAAAAATATATATAGAGAGAGAGAGAGAGAAAAGAGAATTAAGATACTGGAATTGTTAATTCAGGTATTAACTCATGTCATTCTCTTACCTGCAAGGAAAGCACAGCATTATCAGGCCTGCTTAAGAAAACCACAACATTGGGCCAAATCAGGAGCAAATCTATACATCAACAGTATTTCAATTCGAGAGCAAGAGGGAACTGCTTTTAGCTTGTTTTTCTGTAGACAGTGTTATCATCACAGTTGCTGGTGTATGATGCCAAGCTATAATTTTAAGAGTCTTGTTTATAATTTCACGAAGTTTTCAGCAGCAGGGCTGTATTTTTGACTATGTCTTTGGCTTGGATCACCACATTCAACCAGCTGCGATCACTGTGTATGTGTGTGTGGTCAAATTTACTGTGAACCGATTAGGATATTAAACAAAATGAAATAAACATGTAAGTCTTAAAAACCATCTTGAAGTTGAGGTTTACTTCTATAGAAAGAATACAGATGGAAAAAGTAACATAAAATTAAAGACATTCCTAATGGCAGGCTTTTTTTTTTGTTGTTGTTGCCACTATTTTATTTTCAAGGAAAATAAATAGAAGGAAAATAATTTCAAGGGAAATAAATAGAAATGACACTTTTTATAGAAAAGGTCCTGTGTCTCTAAGGAAAATGTTGAGTGATAGAAAATCTTGTTTTAAATAATTACATTGCTATGAGTATTTGTGTTCTCCACCACGTGATTGAATATATTTAGGCAGGCAATGAAAGTGCAAGAAGCTTTTACTGATCTTTTTTTTCATCTTCTTGGTACCAAAATTCATCAGCTACAGTCTTAACTGATCAGGAGCAAAAACACCCCATAAATTTCAGCAGACTGACAGGGATCTGATATGATCTAATCTAATCAATCTATGGATGAGAAAAGCTTTTCTTTTCATGCCAGTTTGTTTGCTTAGCAAAAATGTGACTAAGAATGGCAGAGACCACCAGGAATAAAGGAAATATCATTGGAAAGTCAAGTCCAGTTTTCTTTTGCTTTTTGAGTGTATTGTTAATGATTCTGATTTAATGAAGGGATTGGATTTTTAGTAGGACAGCTTTATCAGAACATTAATTATTTGTGACTCCTAGTGTTCTGTAGAGTACAGGTCTTTTGACCGGCAAAAATTTGAAACTCAAAGTCTGGCTTTATTCTGCTTCTGAAAAAGAAGTCCTCTGTTTTTAAATTTCTCACTAAAGAAGGTTCCAAATCCCTTTTGATCTAGCTGACACTTTTTAGTTTATTCTAAAATTTATTTTGAAAAAGAAAATTCAAATGTGTTTTTTGATTTTAATTTTTGTTTTAAAATTATTGAGTGTTTTTCATATTATCTAATGAGTAGATATATTTAAAAAGGAGAAATAGAGTTTCTCCCAAAATAAAAATCAAAGTATTTTATTAAAAATCGCTGAAATTAAGGTTTTTAATTTTCTCTCAACTTTTACTGTTTTGCCTTCTCCAAAAAAATAAATCCAGCTAGGTTTGGTAGCAGGCAGTTTGGCAGCAGGAAGATCTTGCAGTTCCTGTAGCCATGGATTAAGATTTTCTGGAAAGTGATAAAGGTTGAACCTTCTTTCTTTGGTAGCATCTTTTTCTCTGTTTGCTATGCCCCTCAGGGATCTCAAACTTGTTCCAAGACGTGGCTTTCAAAGCAAGCCAGTGCTTTCTGTTTTCCCTTGACAGCTTTCTGGGATGTAGATTTTCTAAGTTATGTTACATTTTGACAAATTTCTGCCTCAGCTCTGCTCCCTACTTTTCCTGCCAGATCTCCTACTTGCATCAGTACTGTATGAAAACCTACTGTATTATTTGTAAAATATGTTTCTTGGGGTTTTAAAAGCAGATCCTTTGGCCTAGAAATGACAAAGATGGGCTCAGAAGAGAACTTTGAGTCTAATCTACTGCTTTTTTCTTTACATCTACATGGAAAGCCCTCCCTTAATTGTTGCTACACAGAAGAAAAGTGGGAGCACCTTTATTAATAATATGAAGGTATGATATAATTCAAAAAGACTAAGCTGGTTTTGTCACATATCAAATAACACATTCAAAAGTTCCTAGATTTTTTTATTTTTTTTTTTTTTAGGAAAAAAAGAAAATGTTAAATTTACCCATTTTTAACCATTGTTAATGCTGGACCCTAAAAATGCCTATAAGAGAAGTGCAGAAAATAGATGTTAAATTTAACCTCACTGGATATGGGCTTGTTTATATGAGTTAACTTCTGCAAATTCTTTGAAGAGAATCCGCCGATTTCCAGCTTCTAATCTGGTTCCTTTTATGTTCTTGCTGTGTACTATCTTATATAGGTGGTTTTGGTAAAAAGGTCAGCAATTCTGACAAATGTCTGTTACTAAATAAGTTGCCTTGGATTTGCATTTTATGGTGAATGAAAATACGCAGCTTAAATTTTTATTGCAATTTTGATAGAGATTTTTAATAGAAACACTTAAAAAAAGGGAGAATATCAAACTTTTCTTGCTATTTTAGTCTGATGGAAAATAGCCTGGTGTGTCAAATACGTGTGTGAATTCTGTTTGAGTTATCTTGGGCCTCATACCCAGCATTGGTGGTTCTTTTGCCTTTCTCATTTTCTTTGAAAAAATATTTTAACACCTGATATTTCTGCTGTTTAACCACTGAGACGGTGGTTACTTTTGAGCTTTTTGATATGTTAGACAGAGGGAATTCTTTAAATTTCATTAGTCTTCAAGTCATTTCATCACTGCTGTGTGTCCATCTCAGAAAGATCTTGCGTCTCAGCTATAGCAATCGGAGTCCAGGAAAAGGAAAGAAGTGAAAGCCTTCATACTGGGCTTGAAGCCCACCGATGTCTTAACAGGTCTGAATCCCATTTTCACTCTGGTATTGATCCAGCCTCATTTCCATAATGTCCCTTTCACACATGCTATTTCAAGAGGAATATTTTGAATATGATTATTTACATGTGCATGCAGTCTTCCGTAACACTTGCAAATGAAAAATTCAGAAAGGCATAATATAGAGAAACGACCACATTTTTTTTTTCTGGAGAAAATTAGCTCCCCCTTTCTTCAGCCTCATATATGAATTCTGCGATCTTGTGACAATTTGGGAGTTATTTAAAACAGTCTCATTCATTTATTTGGTTTTGTTTTCTTTCCTTCTTTTTCATAACGCCTGTGCTGCTTTGTTCTCTGGGAACCAGTTTCACTACAGTGAGTTCTTCATGAAAAATCAAACACAGGCTTTAACAGGAAAAAATGATAAAACATATTTTAACAACCGAGGGAATCTCTTGTGGAACCCGATCTCCTGAAATTTCTAGGTTAAACTGATCTGTGTACATTTGTATCAATATCCATCCATCTCTCCAGTGAGTTGCATCCCCCCAGGGAAGTCTCAAAAAGTGTAGCACATACTCTGCAAGACGTTTTTGCCAGAACCTGAAGCCCAGTGATGCAAGTTTAGGATTTTGTTACAAACTCCAGTGCAGGTGCACAGGTCAGCAGATGCTGACAAATGGATTAATTTAGCCTTGGTCAATGTTATGGTTTTTCATGGGAACACAACAAGCAGATCTCTATTGGCTGTGTGTGGACCTGGTTCAAGACGTGAGGAACAAGGCTATTATGTCTAAAATCATCTTTTATGTTTTAGGCTTGTTGGAAGCTAAAATTTATGTTGACATCCTGGGTGGTTCAAGGCCACGTAAATCAAAAGAGGGGATTTCTTCCCCAAAGGTCAGGTTTATGATCTGTGAATGCCCCAGTTTTGTGCTGTTCTGTCATGGGTCCCTCACTTATCAGGTCTGCTCTAGGAGAGGGACTTAAAAATAAGACCTTTGAAATCATAAGCATCCAGAGTTTCTTTTTTTTTCTGGAATGAACCAAGTGCTGTTTTCACTCTGGTTATGGTGATCAACAATGTATTTGGTATTCTCCATTACATATTCAGTGTCTAATGGACTTGAAGACTTTCCAATTAAATAGATATATAAACAATAATGCAGTAATAGTAATTTCATGCAGAGATGAGCCATGTCAGTCGTTTAGATCCAGGTCTAAGGAGATAATTTATCTTATTTTATTGTTTATCTTCTGTTCTCACATCTCCCAGATTTCTGTTCCTGCAGAATATAATCCTGTGATAAACAACAGACCTAAATATACATAAATATGTATGTCCTTATCCCTACAGAGATCAGACTGTCTTTAGTCTCAAATAGATCTTTATTTCCTTTTTCCCTTCCCAGCTATCCATTCCGATAAATGGGTGTGGAAGAATTTTAAAATTAATGTATTGTTCTGCAGAAAAATGCTCTCCTTGTAATAAAAAGTAATGCTTTTATCAGCCATTTATGTTATAAGTGTATGGCAATGTGTATCAGGTTATTTCAGGGAATGGCAACATGGATGAGCCAATGTGGAGAATACAAATTTCCATTTCTGCAAATCCAGACTCAGTCTTGTGTGCTGTTGGTCAGATCCAGGATGGATTTGGTTCACATCTATTAAAAATTCTATTAAAAAGAACAGCACTAGGTAGTAATGATAACAGAAATGAGACCACATCTCTGCTTTCCCAGTTACCTTGTTAACACGTTTAATCCAGGAGGATGCCACGTCATTCTCTCCAGCATCAAAGGAAAATGCACGCTGAAAATATCTATTTTACTGTTCTACTTTGTACCTTGTGACCCTGCTACGTACCAGACTCCCGTGGCCTCCATTGTCTCCTTCTCTGCTCCCCATTGTTCTCTTGCAATCTGAGATGGTGCACACAGCATGGGTTGATACTATTCACTGCATGACACAATTTAGGTTAATCAGCATCAGTTACACCATCTGGAAAGGGAATAGCTTCTTAATACTTCATCACTGGAGGTCTCAGCTCTCTGCATAAAATGGTCTTCCTTCAGCGAGGTCTACTGGTGGCCTAGCAAACGTCTAGTAGGAAGCTGGTAGTCATGTTTCAGGGTTGCTTTTGTGGGTTTAGAAAAGTTCAGAAGCCCCAGAGAACCAATTTCACGATCAGTGACCACCCTCTTCTCCTGGACTTCACATTTCCAATGTGTTCCTGCTGCCCTGCCTCACTGAGACGCAAACCTTCCATGCCTCTCCCACCCCCCTTGCAGAATTTATTTGACAGTTCTTGTGTCACTTCATTTCATTAGTAGATTGGGATGGAAAGTTTATAAGACAGCAATAAAAGCAAACAGATTATTACTTTCAGGCAGAACAGGACTTTAAGTGATTTAAGTGAGGAGGGATCCAGGCCTTGGCTCATGCACGTTATGCAGATGCTAAAATCATTATCACCATGTAAAAATATATCTATAAGTTTCCACTTTTGCATTTCCTCGCCGCTGTGGGCTGTGATGCCATTTTCCACTGATTAGGAAGCCCAGCAGATGTTTCATCTCACCCCAGAGTCCCTCCCTAGTCCTTTCCATGGCTTTTTCTGCTGACTCTTGTGCTGCACTGGGTGTCTGCAGGAGGCCGGGCTGGACTTTCGAGCTCTGTCAGACTTTTGAGCTCTGTCAGAAATTCATCACACTGCCAAGGGTTGAGACGTCCCCACTGAAATAAACCCTGCTTATCTCTGTTTTCCTCTCACTATCTTCATGGTGTTTTCTTAGCAGCATTGCTTAACCAAGAGACTAAATTAAAGAGAGTTGTGCAGTGCGAGCAGTGGTACCATCGCTAGTTGTGGCTATCATGGTGTGAAAATGGCGCAATGAGAGGTGAGGGTTGCTCTGCCAGCTGGAGCAGGCACAGCTGAGGGACCTGGGGGGCTGATGAAGCCTTGAATAACTGCTTGGAAAATTATGATGTTTTGCACAGATAATTATTTGCTTAGGGTTGTTTTTTTTTTGGGGTAGGGAGTATTAAAAATATTCTGCGTTTCTCCCTCGGTTTTCCCTTCATTCTGTCTCTTTATTTTTAAAATGGCATAGGAGACAGAAGAGAAAAGTAGCCTTCTCAGTCCTCTTCCCTTCTCTGATTTTTATTTTTTTTTTCCTCCAAAAAAATAAAGAAAGAAGGGGAAAACTATTAGAAGAGGGAAGGGGCATTCAGAGAACAAAAAATTGGGAAGAGAAATTCAAGTAGTTTAGTAGTAAAGTTGGAACAGTAACATTACACTGAATTGTCTCTGCAGTGTCCTTTAGCTTTGGCCTCATAATTCTGGGTATGAAACAAAAGATGCAATTGTAGCCAATGGATTTACTTTTCTATAGGTAAGGCCACTGTAAGTTCAGTTTTCAATAGCATCGCTCCTGTTTTACCTATGAAGTAATATATGCTGTTAGGCTTGTAAGACATTTAGATCAGGAACAAGCTAGTGGTGCCCCTGAGGAGCTGAAATGTGTTAGGACTGTTTTGAATTGGAAAAGACAACTTCTTTAAAAACCTTCTGTGAAATTAAAAGAAAAAAAATGCAGTATTGCTTGGAGCAAGTTCATTCCCTTGGAAAACTCTCATATTTTGCAGCTCTCTAATGAATCCTTCTACCATAGCGTGTCAAAACCTATGGTGAAAAAAACACATTGAGAGAGTTTATCTCTCTAAAGTTAGACATGATGCCTGTAAAGGAATTCTTCTATCTTGATTTTAAAGATGGTTTTAATTACATGGGCAAACATCCATTTAAAAGTAGCTTTTTTATCACCTAACAGTATTGTTGAAGAAAATGTTGTCACACATCTGTGAAGTCACTGGTGAAACATCTTGCTAAGCACAGATTTGTGATTTGTGCTCATGCATGACTTGTAGGGATATTTTTCTATGAAGACATGAAGAAAAACAAGAGTAATGTATTGTCACACACGTTTGTGCAGTTGTATGATATACCTCTTTGCCACACTTAAAATAGTACCTTAGGAGTTACTAAAATCAGATCAACTTTTATTTTTCATTTACCAACCCTGTATTTCATTGAACAGAAGCTTTCTGTTAAACTGAAACAGATGATGTTTTAAACTAATACTAATTGATTCCATTCCTGGAGTTCACAGTGGTAGCAAGTAAAATAGCTCCCTGACCCTGCCGGTAAATTCAGATTTCAGACTGCGCTGCGCATTTTGGCTTCTCTTTTTCTTTTTCAATGTCCACACAACCCTGTGTTGGCTCCCAGCATCACTCACTGAAACACCATGCTGCTTAAAGCAGAGTGGGTTGGATCCAGGAGACACAGGTCAGGTTCCCAGGCCCCCTGGGGAGTCTTTGGGGGAGTTACTTCATCAGTGCCGGAGTTCCCCCTCGGTGTAGTAAGGATAAATATTCACTGCCTTGTATAGAGGTAGGACAGAATCCACCGGTGATTATGAGGGCCTTTGTTACAGTGAGGCCTGTGTAAGAGTCACCTCGTATATCTCATTAATAACTGAGGTTCCTTGTTCTACAAGGGAAGGAATCAGATGCTATTTCTTCTTTTCTCTGCTTCTGGTAATATACCCTATGGTCAATAGTCCAAAAAATACTACCCATATTCTCTCAAAAGTATAAGTTCTGGGGATGCTTGCCTTGATCTGCAGAAGAGACCTATATTTCTTTCAGTCAATCATGTCATAAAAATGTGAACAATAATACTGGGGACAAAATGTCCTTGTATTATTATTAAGGTAGGAAAGTCAAGTGTCTCATGCAGAGTGCTTTGTACTCTCTAGGTGCTGTGCACTTATGATGCAGTCTTTAAATCAGTGTCCCTCCAAAAGCCCCTGTGCTGGTGTGTGGGGTCAGCAGTCTTCCACTGACCCCTCATTCCCAGTCTGTCTGTGGACTAGCAGAGGACCAGCCCCATCCCTCTGCAGTGCATTTACAATGTTACTGGACCACCCTGTATTGAACAGCTTCTCTTTTAGGGGAAGCTCATCATGATTTGGGACAGGGGGAGGTAATACAAAACTTCACACTGCAGAAGCTGATGGTTCACAAGGAGCTGGCTGGCTGGCTGTCCATGCATCCCTGAATCTTTCCATTTACGTCCAAACTGGTAGTAACGTGTCTGCCTTCTATTGAAGCCATATGCTCGTGAAGCTGTCGATATGTCCAGCTCTCCAAGCAGGGCTCTTTAATGGAAATGTTGACAGCTTACCAGGAGCTCTGATGTCAAAACACGTGTTTCTGGGATTGTGCTGGGTATTTTTTAACTATGCAGGTTGAAGCAGTTAAATGCTGGAATCAAGAACCATTGGCTATTTGTGACAAATATAAAGCAGATCTTAGCCAAGGAGATCTCTTGGAAAAGTTTTGGGTTTTGTTACTATTACAAATGAATCCCCAAATTATTTTTCACTCCAAAAAGGGGCAAAATCATCTTTTCTTCATGTCCCCAACTTCACTCCACTTCCACACACACAGTTTTTAACTCAGAACCTCAGGATCCACTCAAATTGGTTTCTGTATCAAAGACTGAAGTTTTCAGTTAGAGACGCTCAGTGAAAGAAGAAAGCCTGGCCTTTATTTAAGACAAGTTTGAAAGAGAAGCATGAAAATGTGAGGACCACGATAGGAGCATCTGTTGTTGCTGGTCTGTGATTTCCTTTACTTGAGGAGTATGTGGGGGCAAGAAGACACTTTGCCTCTTCGAAATGCAATGTGGCTCATCTTTGGCCATGGGGTTGTGTTCTGTTTGTTGGAGGAATTAAGCACTTTTCCTCAGGGAAACAAGTGACTTTTGCTGATCACGGGACTGACTTTCCCAAGGGACTGAATGGGTTGTTCCATCCCAGCGGGTCCACAGGAGTGGGATGTTGCTGAGCAAAGCTTGGAGGGGAGCACCATGGAGATCAGACAAGAAAGCACCGGGACATGGTGCTGTGGTGCAGAGCTGCTTGTTTTCATGCCACCCAACAACAGCCCCATCACTCAGAGACTTCACTTAGCTTCATTGCTGCCTGAGCTCCCACCACACAGAAAGGGAATAACGTTTCTTCTGGGTAGTGAAGGAGTTTGGGTGATTACAGCCCTGCCAGCCGTGTCCACAGCTGGGTGGCACAAATCCTATTGAAAGTGTCCTGATTATATTATAAAGTTACAGGCAATTAACTTCCTCTCTTCCACACACAGAGATTTCATTGACGAGCTGTTTCTATTTCTTTGATGCTCCATTGGTGTTTGATTTTGTTCTCTTTCTAGGATGGGGCTCAGATCAGGCCCTTTAGTCTTAAATCTGGCTAGAACGTCCCCAAATAGATCAAAACAATCTTGATCAGTGGAAAGTTTTTGACATGGAGCTGGATTTTACAGAGTGCATGTGTGCCTTAAGTGTTTCTTACGTGCAATGTTCAAATAGAGGGTTCATTTCACTTTAAGATCATAAAAAATTGAGTTATTTAATAGGGCCCTTGGTTGGGTAATTACGAAGCAAAGGAAAAGCAGTCAATCCGCCCAGGGGGTGTGTGTGTTTTTTCTTCAGTGGTGTTAAATACTATTTGGATTATTCACTGAATAAACATTAAATAATGTAATTTGGAAACCAGGTCCCATTAGGGATTTAAATGTGTAGCCTGTCACTGGTAAAGGATTAAGATATTAGTGTATTAATGTAATATCAAAAGCTGTGGATTCCTTCGGTGCTGCTTAAGTGCTTTCTGATCAAACATGTCCGAGTAGGTTTTGGGTTTTTTTTTAATTGCTTGTTTCATGCTGTAATGAAAGAGAGGATGGATATAGCACAGTGTTTTAGTTTGCTTGCTTAGCCTGAAACTGTATGAAGCAGAGCCTGTAGGTCTAATCTGCTGTAGTCTGAGATCAGAGGAACTTGTCAGACCTAGACCTTCACCTTTGTTTGCAAAGAGCCCGTCATACTTTGGCATTGTAAAACTCCCTTTTGCTGCATCTCCATCCTCCGCTCCTGCTCCTTCCCCCAGTTCCATGTAAACAGTGCTTTATGCTTTTGACATTTCTACTATGTTTCATCTCAGTGGTTTATTGTGACAAGATGCTTCTGCAAGGTACAAACAGTGATGCATAGATATGGTTTTTCAAAGATTCAAAGGCTTTTGAGTCTGACTCAATTGTATATTGAGGCCAAGACTGGAAAGGAAGTTGAGAGGCCCTGGATGACACTTCAGAACTTTCAGGACCATTTTTGCCAACAGACCATTTTGGAAAAGGGTCTTGTATGAGTTCAGTGTGTGAGGCTATTTCTATCCCTGTGCAGAAGTATACAGAAGGCTGACTGTGTTTATGCTGTTAGAGGTGGGAAATACAGCTTGATTTTGCAATCCTAACATTTAGACCCCAGAGAGTTTTCAGATGTTGATTTCCATTCACCAGCAAGTCCCAGGTGTCTACAACAGTGTCACCAAAAACATGGTCTGCTAAGTTGAGCTCCTGTGTTTAAAAATGCATTCTTCTAGTTTGTGTTTATTCAGTTCACCTGAAATAGCCATTGCTGTCCACTAGGAAAATGTCAAGAGCAGATCTTTTGGAGAGGAGTCCAAAGACAGGAGCATATCAAGCCCTTCTTAAGCAATCCCTTAATGATCTGAGTGCTTTGGATTCCTTTCCAAGTGACAGGCACTTTACTGCTGAAGGAGGGTGAAAGTATAGGTTTGGCAAGTTGGATTGGCTGTCATCCACTCAGGACCCCGGCTGAAGAGTGTATTACTAGGGCAAATATAAAAGATCATGTGAGAAGAGAAAATATAAAATTATACTAGAAAAAGGACCAAGACCCCAATATCATTGGAGACTCTAAATGAGTAGTAATGACAATGTTTTGTGAGACAGAGAGAAGGTACTGGGATTTATTCACCTATGCTTTTTAGTAAAGCACAAAATGTGTCCATCACAGAAACATTTCCTTGTGAAATTGTTTTTGTTCTGAACTGAACACATCCTATTGGCTTCTAAAGGAACACAAGGCTTAAAATAAAATGTATGTGTTTGTTTAAGCTGTGTCAGTGGTGAATCTAACACAACAGTTCATCCAAGATGCTCTAATCTGTATGCTCTAAATCTGTAGACAATCAAGCACTTTATTTTTGATAACCAGTCACTGTTTATTGTAATATACAGTAATGTTTTAAAGGGAACAAGAGTGTTCCTGCTCACTGGGTCAATTCCAAGTACTGCATTTCAACAAATGAAGCAGGAACTCAAGTTGATGAAATTTGCAAACAAATCCCCATGGAACCCTGTCCATTAAAAATTAGCTCTGAATTAGATATTGCAAACAGTACTGAAAAATAGTCTCTGTAGCTATTGTCTTGAAAGTCCTTGGTGTAATAAACATTTCACATTTTCTATAAATGAGGGGAAAAAAACAGAGCTGATGGAAAACACTTCAGTTCACCTAATTGGAAAATATAATTCAAATATTCATAATGATTCCTCTTAAAAATGGACGAAAAGAACATTCTTGAATATTATTTTGGAAGCAAGCCAAAATATGCACTTGTCGTTACTATGGCAATAAGCAAAAAGCAGAGAAAAAACCACCAACAACAGCAAAAACCCCCAGGTTTGAAAGCAGCTTGTCATGTATGAATTATTTTTATGATCACAAACCCCTTGCAGCAACCAATTTACTGAGTATAAGTGATCTAATTGAGGGCAATCGTTGTCAGAGGGACCAAAAATATACTAGGCCTCCATTTTCATATTAAAATGCCATGCCTTGGTTTAACATTTCCAAGTGGTTATTTTAGTCCTTTTTTAAAAAACAAAAGCCTGTTGAGGATAGGGTAACTCTGTTGACCAGTATATTATTGAACTTGTTTATCTCTGGGAAATGGGACCACCTGATCTCAATGGAGTTTTTCTTTTTTTGTTTTTTTTTCTCCCTCCCCAGCCCCCTTAACCCCCCTTCCCACCTCCCCCCCCACCTCCAATTGCTTGAAACATTTCACAATTAAAGCAGAAGAGGCTTGTTCTGTGGTTCTCACCTTTTGTCCTGAATAGCCTGGAAACAGAGGGACACTTTCCCCGTTGAAGTCTGGTGTAATTTCCCCTTGAATGGGCTCTCATGATAAGAACAGGGGTCACTGGATGGGATGGTATGCAATAAAGCTTGTGATTGCATGGTTCTTCATCATCACAAAACAGCCCAACACTCTGCTTTATGATAGCACAATTGGCTCACACAATGGCTTGGGTAGAAAGCTAGAGAAACAGAGAGACGGGTATAGATACTAAGATGGAGATATCAGTCAAGCGATTGTCCCTCTTGGTGCGTTTCAAGTGCTGAAATGTACAAGTGGCTGAGAACAGGGTCCCCAAACATTACGCTGAAAAGCAGTGAATGAATAAAAAGGGATGGCAGGAGTGGATGAATCTTGCCTATAGAATGCACCTTTGTGGTCAAATGTATAAGATAATATATAGCAGCTGTGTTATAAGCCAGCAAAGGGAATTGAACTTACAAAGCACAGGCTTTCAATAGCTTCCCTTGTGGGAACACCAAAAGTTTAAGAGGTGGAGGAGGGCTTATTGCTGACTAACGCCCACGCTTCATAATAGTTGTCTTGCATGCTGTGGAACCTATCCATAGGGCCAGTTCCTAAAGTCCTTATTTACTGCCCCTAAGTGGGAGCTTTGATTGAGTAAAAGCTGAGTAAAACCTAGATAAAGACTTGGGAACTGTCTGTATGTGAAGGTGGTTACAGCAAGCCAGCATTGAGAGGGTCCAGTCCTGGAAGGGCTCACAGTTCCCATGGGCTTAATCAGGAGCTGCAAGGGCTTAGTGTTAGAGGTGGTTTTAACAAATACTGGAACTTTTAAACTTTGATACCAAAAACCAGAAACATTTGCTCCCATTTCTTCTTTCCAAAATTTTTATTAAAAACAAACCAAAGCACCAAAAGCAGGACTTCAGTTTTTCAGGAAAACTCTCTCTTTTCTTTCTTGTCCCCCCAGTTCCATAAATCAGTGATGAATTCTTTTTTTATGAGCTAAGTAAGTACTGCATGCATCTTGGCACCACTAATAATTAGGAATTGTCATCTAGTGATCCAGAATGAAAATCTTACAACCATTTTTGTTTTGCAAATCTCCGTTCTAACCTTCCTGGAAATCTGTAGGTGATGAGGGTTGAAGTGAGGTATAGGGAAAGGTCTGTTAGAAGAGAAGTTACAGTAACTCCTAAAGGGAGATAAAATACTCTGCTTCTGAGTCAAATAGTGAGATATTCATAAAGGACTAGCTGCTTTTCAAGATAAACAGTAGAGGAGAAAAAATAGCAATGGAGCATACTGCTTTCACACCAAGGTCATTGAGAAAAAGAGCTTTTAAAGTAAATATGGTATATTGGCTTTTGTTCTGAGCAAATTTGATTGCAGTAGATTTTTACAAAGATTAGCTGAAAACTCTTCACTTTCAGAAGTGTGCTGATAGAAATGGTTTGTCCTGGACTAATCTCAAAACCAAAGACAAAGTCTGGCACATAAGCACAGAATAATAAAATTGCTACTTCCTACTAACTTCTGTACATAAAAAGGGATTGCAAGTGTTTAAAGGTGTTGTCTTTATGTAAAATCTGGTCATATAAAAGTAAAGTTGGTCTGTGATCAGTGGTCTACCAACCTGCCAATATCTGGTTGGATCTCCCAATTTGTCTTACAGCACAGTAGTATCTGTAGCTCTTCTATATATCTACAAATGGCTATAGCTGTAACAACATATTTTCAGTTCTCAGTCCTCTTTTCTGGCCTTCAGGAGAAAATATCATGCCTGGTATACGAATTATGGGCTACTGGTTTGCTATTATTTTTGATTGAGTGAAATTTTCATGGATGCACAGAAATTGTTGAAGGTTGGTTAGTTTAAAGAGGTTCATTTATTATTTGGTTCTGTGAGTACTGAGGCCCTCTGGTAGTTGTTCACGCTTTTGGAGAAGAATTTCATAGTCTAGATTTGTCTTCTGTGTCAAAGATTTGTTTAGTTCATGAGAAACTTTGTTCTGGCCACCGCCTTTTTGTCTAGCTGATTTTGGGATGGCAAGATGTCACGACAGGAAAATTGTTGCCTCAGGCAGAAAAGAACATTTCCAATATGAAATTACCATCACAGAGCCTGAAGTGATGACTTCTGGGGTGATATATATTTGCAACAAGCAAGCCATAAGATCCAAAACCTGCAAGTGTTTTTGGAGTAGAAGAGGTTTGCTCTGTTCTTTACTATGTCTGTAGCAGGTTCTGCTTACAGTACAACTGCTAATTTGCAGCTGCAATGTAGGTTTTGAAGAGTCTCTCCCAAGTATCAAGAGTTTTTACATTGTGTTGAGCGGGAAAGGAACTCTTCATGTCCCTCCTCATGTCCTTGTGGGACCCTGGTAAAGTGAGTTAGATCTTAGTGGGCCTTTTGACCTTAGTGTGTCCCTAAAGGGGCAAAATGTGTCTTCCCCAGGCAACATCTTTCTGTGGAAGAACACACGCAAGGTGCTAGCACAGAGGAGGGTTCCTTGTGCCCAGCATGTTTGGTGCTTCTAGGAGAGGTGGATGTCAGGAGAGAGCATGGTTTGTCAAACTCGGGCTTTGTCTTTCTCTGAAATACCTGGGAGAACATGGCAATGGATTTTTTAAGAGTTGGTCATATGGTCAAGGATCTTGAGAGTTTATTAATGCTTCTTACTTTATAATCATAGAGAGACATACAAATTGCAACAATTACACTGTGTGTTTGATGAATGTAATTGTAGGTTAATGTAAAAATATGTATGATGGATATATGCTATATTCTGTGTCTTCAATAATAAATATCCCAGTCTGAAATTTGATAGGGCAACTCTTACACAACAGAAAGGCAGATAATTTTCCTGGTTTCTGCTGTTTTCCTCAAGCAATTATATGACTAAAATAAATCAGGACTCAAAGATACATAATTTCCAGGATTCTCACTTTTTTGGAAGACTTCAATTAAAGGGAAATCATCTGTGATGTAAAGATCTATGCAACTTCCTCTTGGAAGTTGTTGTGGTTATCAGTTTAAAAGCAGGTTTTCATGAAAAGATATCCACTAAGTATATTTTTAAAAACCTATCTTGTTTTGAGGAGGTTGAGGAGGGAATTCTTAGGCTGATCATTGTTGTTTACCTGCTGGTTTGCAACTACAGAAAAATAATTAGTTCTTCTGGTGAAAGGAAGGTTATATTTTAATCCCAGTGAAAAATGTTACAGAAAACATTTCTTCAGATGAGGGGAAAATTTTATATGATATAATATAATCACTTTCCTAGTACACATTTCATTGGGAAGCAAACATTTGCGGCTATATTTTTTGCAATCATGGTTGATTGAAATAGATTTCTGAAAACATACTTAAATAAAAAGAAATAATAATGCCCTGCAACACATATAGCATCTTAGGCTTTGAAAAGTACTGAGGTCTGGATAACTTATGCTCTTACCTCTTTCCATACATTTATTCTCTGTGGACCTGGTCCAGAGCTGACAGGGCAAAGTTGACTCCCACTGCACAGGTTGTGTTCTCAGCATCTTGTGAAGTCAGAGCACATTACACTGATCCCTGTACCTCAGAGGGGTGTTGTCAAAGCAAATTTCTACCAGTGCAACATTCTGAAAACGAACAGTTCTGAAAATTCTGTTTTCCAAGGCAGTCTGTGGCCAACGCAAACCAGAAAATTTTCATAGTTCCTCAAAATGCAGAAGGACTTTGGACCAGTGTCTGAGTATGATTCATTGGAGAAATTGCTACTGGACATGAATTGCTGCTCAGTTGTGTTTTCTAGAAGCAATCTTGAACTGTGAAAGTTAGCTTCAGATTTCAAATATTTCAAAAAAGGAGAGTATTTTTATCCATCCCAAATCACTGTCTGATTATTCTCAAGTTTTTTATCATTTTCAACATGGTAGAAATTAAGAGAGGAGGACTCTGATCTTGTGGAATACAATCCTTAAAATGACATCATTGTGATATATGTAATCAGTGGCTATACTGCAAAATAATAGAATAAATACATGCATACAAACTGTATTTTTTTTCATGGATCATATATATATATTGTACTCAGAATATGTATCTAAACTGGAATCTTAAATAATACAAAAAGCCACAAAAATAAGCTCCTCAAAAATATTTGGTTTCAATAGAGACATTTGTCCAAAATAATTAGGACAAGCAATGAAAAAAGTACTTTGACCTACATGGACTGTATGCAAGAGGAACTGTTGCTGGAGAAAGCAATTTGAATGGAAGATTTTAGGGATGATATAAAATAAGAGCAGAGGAAGAAAATATGGAACAAACCAAATGAAAACGTCCGCTTGGGAGAGTGCTGCCAACCAGACCACACTGCTGGCCAGACATCATCTTAAATAGATTATTCAAACAAATATTAATTTGAGTTGCTAGGATGGAATATCTGGTTTAACTGTTAGAAAGCACTGTATTAATGTGCAAGCCAGTGATTAATAACAAATGTACTGAGACAGAACAAAATGTAAAACGGAGGAAAGTCGTATGAAACGCTTGCGAAGAGTGGGATGTGCTTGCTCCAAAGGGTTTCAAAGCCAGCCCAGGACTCACAGACTGTGTGGTCACACTGGGTTTGCCTTGGTGCTGGCAACCTATCTGAGGCTGGGAGCATCACCAAAGTAGCCATTTTAACTGGCTCAGTGATGAGGAAATTCATTCTTCTGCCTTCCTACCTTGTCAGGATCTCAGACTGGAGGGGAGAAAAGGGAAGTAAGAGAAAAAGACTTGGTGGTGGTGGGGGGAATATACTTCATGATAGAAGGTGAGTGTGAAGGATAAAATCTTTTAGGTAAAAGTTGATTTTTCACTAAACTTCCAGTCACTGGCTTTTGAACGCCAGTTTATGGTCAGAGGTTGCAAAACTAGGTTAAACTAAGAGACAAGGTTAGATGATTGATAGCATTAGAGGCTTCACTCAGCCCTCCCTCTCTAGGTATTGAAATTTGCTACTGAAACACCTAGATGTGACTTTTTTAGTCCTCTTGAATGATATAGCCTACTAGAAGAACCTAAGCTCTATAGGGAGGTGATTGAAGTTATTATGTCATTTCTGCTTTTGACTCCTTACTTGAAATTACCAGATATTCTTTCCCACTAGGGTTAATTTGGGACAGTTTATAGCACAAAATCCAAGCAAGGCTCCAGTTGGAACCTTTGGAACTGTAGGAAACCCCTTGAGCCACTCTCTCACTCTCTTTCCTTGCTGAGGAGGAGATAAAGCAGCACTGGGCTGTTCTGACTTAGTCCTGAGACCTCAGACTGAGTGACAGGAGCTAGCAGGAACGCATCAAATCCTTCCCCATCCTCGTGATATGGAACTCTTCTCCCTCCTGCTCCAGCTATGAAATCTCCTGTGTGTTTTGTGGGGGAGGCAAATCATCTCTGTCACTGAAGTGGAGCCATCAAGCAGGCTGGTGAGTACCGGGTCAAGAAAAATAAAGCACCACCCAAATTACCAAATCTGTGTGTGCAACAACAAAGAAAACCCTTCCAAACGGAGGCCCCCTTTCAAAGCAAAATCCCTCAGCAGGGGCATTCAGTATGAAAAGAGCATTTTAGGTAATGGTCCTTAGAGGGAAATGTGTCTGGTTTAAAGTCAAGCATCCCCCCTAGGGTTACCTGATGCTTCCAGTTTTTCTCCCTCCCAATAAAAGATCTAAGCAGCTTCACATATGAGCTTAAAAGAAGGGAGCTGATGGAATAAGCTCAGGAGACACCATGTTGTTTTTCTACGTGATGTTTTATCTGAAGAGTCCAAAAAAGATATCCAAGATTTTGTTGGGTTTTTTTTTTTTTCATTTTTTTTAAGCTGGAAAGAAACCTCGATTGTATTTCAGTTCCTTTAATTATTTTGTCTAGCAGTGAGATCAAAGGACTAGGTCTCAAAAGGAATCAATCCCGGGCCAAGCACTCCAAAGTGGGTGCTCCAAGTTCATAAAAAAATACCATATTTAGTCATCTAACTTAGTCTGCTGTTCAGAAATGCTTGGGCCTGCTGCTCCTTAGCCAGACATTGTAAACTGCCCCAAGATTATCAGATGACATGTGCTGAATGAGTACCAAGTACTTATGAGCCTTTTTTCTGTGGTTTTATTTGGGCTAGTCCTAGATAATCCAATGGAGTTGCTGTTTTCTGTTTTTCAGTATCAATTTAGTCTTCTGGTCAGGTCTCTATAGGGATGGATGTGAGTGAAGGATTGGAGGAAGGTAGGGGAAGCAACAATTTCCTCTGCCCCCTCTGATACAGCTCCACTTGCTGATGTGGTGATGCACTTCTCAGATAATGCTTTTATCTGGCTTGCTTTTTGCTTTCCCATACCTCTTCTGTCCTGCATTTGTTATTCTTTGTGAGCATGAATAAATGGAGCCTGTGGAAGAACCTTGCAGAGGGATAATACCATTAGCAACGGTTTAGGAAACAGAGGCTCACAGAATTGAGGCCAACTTCCCAATTTACAAAGTGGGCCTTATAGGTCATAGGACGGATTCTCTGTGGGGCTGACCATGGGTTTGTACACCAAACCTCAGGCTGCCACACTTGAAAAGGTGGGTCTGTATGACTAAGGTTACTCAGGAAATCCATAGCAGAGTCGAGATACAAGAATTCAGGTCTCCAGACTCCCATTCCTGTAAAACAGGCTATAAATCTAATGCCAAAATCACCAACATCCATCACAAAGAGCTTATCTCTTGAGTTTCACAGGTTAAAAGGAGGACTGTCCTAGAAAGGAAACAAAGGAGCTGAACTCCTCTTATTTGGGATCCAGTATTCCTGTCTCCTCCCCATCCCAGATCTCTTCCAACTGGGCTGGGTATTTCCCAACAACCTATTCTTCCTGTGGCTATCACTGGTCTCAGTAATTTCCATTTCATATCTGTGTCCCTGGGGTGCTGTGGCTTCTGCAGCCCGTACTGCTTCTTCACCACATATTTCATGTCAAGCTCCTTCTGGAAACCCCATGGGTTTTGCAATACTTAGGCATCAGCCATCAGCCCATAGCGTAATGAATCTCCTAGAGCACTTCCTTCCCTAAACAACTGTCTACAAATCTATCATATTAGGGCCATATTTTAAGACTTAATTTAAAGTGGAGACAGGAGGGCTTTAGTGTGTGTGCTGGGATTGACACTGGTAATGCCCAATAAGAGCTGAAAGGAGTCTTTCTACACATCCTCTGTGGGCTTGTGGGGGCTAGATGAAACCTAAATGATGAGCCTGATTGCTAAAAATGTCTCTCCTGGGGATGCCTGTTTGGCTGTGGGGAGGGGAACCATCTTCATTTGTCACATGCAGAACCAAGGTTGCCCCCACACTCTGAGTGTACAGAGCAAGAGGTGAAACACAGCTCTATAAGTTCTAAACTTTCTTCAACTTCCCTCTTGGATGCCTCAAAAAGCATCAGGGTATGGGCATATGGTCTTCAGGGTCTGCGAGATGGTGATCTCCAGCATCTGTGGCATCATGAGAGCTGTCAGCAACCCCACAGTCCTTGAGGAGATGTGGGTGCAGGTTAGGACTGATTTGGGCTCCCTGTTGAAGGCAGCCGTGGTGGAAGATGCAGTTACTGCCCTCACAGCTTGGAGCAGCAAACCCTTCCACAGAGGCATCTTGCAGCAGATCTGTCCTGCTGCAGCTCCCAGCCTGAGGTATTAACTGAAACAAACACTGCTGATGTTACACTGCCAAGCAACAAGCTCTGGAGGTGTAAAAGCAAGCAGATCTCCTGTTCTCTGACTTATTCTGGAAGGAGCACAGCTTCCAGGGAAGAGCTGGGACCAGAGCTTGGGTCTAGGTACCTGGGCAGGTACCAAAGCCCTTAGCCTGCTCTGGTGACAGGGTAAGAAGCCTTGGCTTAGGCCCCAACAAAGGCAGCTTTTGCAGATGTAAAGCTTCCCTGTTTCAGTAAGAACATCCATATAAACAGTGACCACAGTCCAGCCAGACATTGGTAGCTCATTGAGCCATGCTAATTAAACACTATCCTAGTATGTATTAGCTACTTGACACTGTGATGACTCCCTTAGGGAACTTTCTTCTCAGACGCCCTTCCTTCCACATGCTGTACTATCTACAGTGTCCTTGTAGTTTTAACTCCAGGCTGGAACATCAGGGATCTGCTGTATCTGGGTGACTTTGGGAAACTCTTCCACCATGCCATGCTCTGCTAACTCAGTGCTGAAGTTTCTTACCTTCTGATTTGTAAGACTGATTCAATATTTTCCACTCTTCTCATCCCAGCTGTTTCTTCATCTATTTAGTCTGTGAGCTGTTCAGGACAGGTGTGCTTCTCACTAAAATGCAGTGGTATTTTGAGATTGCCTGGGTTACCACAGGTCTCCTGTGTTACTTTTGATGATGATGGACTGGGTTTTGACGTACCTTGTGACACTGGGAATCTATGATAATCCAGTTCCTGTGCTAAGTAACTAATTCTGTTCTCTGATCCCCTGGGTGCAACAGTAAATTAGAAGTACTTTGAGGCAAGGGCAGTCTTTCAAATAAACATCAGTAAAATATCCAGCACATGGGTCTCTGACAGACATTCTTAGACTTTAGTGGATACAAGTATTTTATTAATACTGGCAAATAATAAGAGTATAATAAAAATAGGAATAATAATAACAGCCACAACCTGACATAAAACCACATTCTGTCATTTTGAGCCCAAATGACTTAAAAATTGCCTTTTAATGTTTATTTGAAATATGTTCCACTTTTGTTAAACTGCAGTTTATTTAGATTTCAAGATTCTGAGTTTTTTATTTCAAAATTTTATAGATTGATAATTTGAAAAAAATATGGAGAAAAATGAATGCTTTATTTTCAGAATCTAAAATGTTACTAAAATCTGGAAAGAGATTGTCCAGCTCTGTTCTCTGCTAGAACTTTTTTATGTGTGGGATTTGAATGCCATGTATTTAGTGTGACATCTAACATTTTAAATGCTAAAAATTTACTCTTTATTACAGAATGTATGTTCTCAGTCCATTTCTTTCTATGATAACTGCACCCCAGGGTTTCTCTTAGCAAAGCTGTGAAATGTCCCCACCCAGATTTCACTTACTAGCAGGAGAGCATGGTCACGTGTATGTGACTTTTACAGGATCTCTGTGATTGAGTACTTGTGCTGTAACGCATTAAGTGATGTAAGAGTTAACATTTGTCCAGTTGCTTTTCTTCAGACACTGGAGTTGTGCTCTGTATCTCAATTTGTACCAGCATGGTGGCTTATATTATTGCCATGCCACTTTATCCTGAGCTGTAATTCATGCCTAAACTTCCCAGATGGTCCTGGGCCAGACTTCTGCTTCTTGGGTGTTTCAACAAAAGCTTACACACCAAGGACTTAGTCTATGACTGAAGCCTCTCATCATGTAAAGAAATATTGTTGTAGCTAACAAAAGAGGAAGGAACTATCCTGAGAAGGTTGGGAACGTTTACGATAACTTAGAGTGTTCAATGGCTAGTTGGGTGGAAATGGAAATGTTACTGCTCTGGTTAGATACTGGTACCTTCTGAACACTCATGTAAGCACCACTGAAGAGGTTCTAGCCTAGCAAAGAGACGTTGCTCTGGTGCTCATTGCTACAATAACTGAACCTTCAACGTCTTCCAGAAAATATTCTTTCTCCCTGTTGGTTTGTTCTGAGCATGTGAAGCTAAGACTTCATGCTAACATAAGTGTTTTGCTTCCACATTTGGGGATGTCTTTTACTCCATTCTGTTGCATTCTTGAGGACATTTAATCATCTGTATTCTTTGTCTTCCCCTTCTTTTTGTGTAATTATTATTAAGTAAATCACTTACTGCAAGTAAATAAATTCCTCTCAAGGTCCTGAGCCATAATTTTCTCATGTGAAGGGCAATGGATTTCCATGTTACTTGCTTAGAGTGAGAGTACTTCTATTTCAAGTCTGTGACATTGTGTGTTCATTTTCCTTCAGCACTCATTGACCAAAACTTGTTGAAATTAATTGTGCTGAACCGATTTAATGTCACTGAAATATGAAGAAGAAATATTCATCAGTTTATTAAAAATCTAGCAAATGTCAGAGTATTACCAGCCCTAATTAATATGTGTTTAAATTCTCTGCCCTGAGCCCTCCAGTCTTTTATTTTGTTTAAACTGAAGCTTGACATTTTCAGTCAGCGCATTATTGTCTAACAGCAGGAGAGTGAAAGCTATACTCCTTTCCTTAAACACACCAGGCTGTGGAATGTGCTCTGTCTCCCTCCCGTTCCCCTTCCATTTGTTAGGTACTGGACACGAGACCATGACTCTGTTTGAGAGATCACTTTCTTTTGGACTAAAAATAAAAAGTCAAGCCTCAAATGTTCCCTGTAGCCAGAACCCAAAAGCTGTATTTCAGGGATTCAGCAACAGCAATGAGTAAAATCCTTTAGTGCTGTCAGGAAGGACTTTTTTTCTGTATCAAAACACCAATACCATGTATTTATTGGTTCTAAGTTTTTAAAATTTACCCCATAAATCATAACTAAAAACACCTGAACAGAATTTCCAGGTGATAGCAACTGATAGTTCTGTCAATAAAAATGTACATAAGCCAGCAGGAGCATTTTCATGCCTCCCACAAAATATTTTTGCTAGAAGCAATTTGACCTTCTCTAAAATTGTCCCAACCACACTGTTGTGCAGTCCTCACCTAGCGTCTATATTACCACTTGTTTTTTCCCTCACTTCAGTTCTTCCAAGAAGTCTCTAAACTGTGGAGCAGTGGCCTCAGTTCTGACATCAGGTACTACTTCCCCAGGAGGACATACATATTCATCCTAAGCCTGCTCTCAGATGGTTTAGGTTAATCCTGCTTTGGAGATGGGTTAACCTAAACCAGAATAGAGAATGTCCTGCCTGGGGCATTGATGTGGAGTTGTTACTGAGCCTGCATTCACACCCTAACTCTGTGGCATTAACTTCTGTTGATTTCTCTGTGGAGATATGTGTGTGTGTCATTTGACAAGGTGAAATATAGGTCATGTATTGAAAATAGGAAATATATTGAAAATAAAACACAGGCAAGTGGGTGCATTATGCCTGTTACTTAATATTCTCTTTTGGCCAGTCCTCATTTTCTTCAGCTGTTCTATTTACTCTCACCATTTTGTCAACCTTCATTTTCCCTTGGGGAGTCATGAATTAATCCTGTCAAAGACTCCAAAGCAGCATCCTATAGCTCACCTCCCCCAACTCCATTCTTCAGTTGTGTATTCAGGCCTGTTCCAACTGTAATAAACCACTATAATGGCTCTATATGAATACTGATTGTGAAACCTGGGTCTGCGTATGGAACTAGTTTGGTTCTTTCTGGTCAGATGGGCTTTGAGAATTACACCTGGCTCTCCAGACATCAGTTGAACCTGTCTCCCAACCTCACTGTTGCTGTTTACTTCTCTTTTTGCTGCAGTACCACCCAAGTTTAGTTTGTCAAGTGTCCTCTCCTTCTCCTCACCACCTGTGTATACTTGGCCCCAAAAGACTCTGCTTCCATGACCTGTGCTGTTGTTCTTTGCCTTCCAACCTCAGTTTCCCCCGGTTTATCTTCTTGCATTGGGTGATGTTAAAAGAAGTCCCCACTGCTTCCAGCTAGCTGGAGATGATGACCATAACTAAAATGTGTTCAAGCTCCTTTCCCTCCTGAGACGGGCACCTTTAATTCAGTGCTACTAAACCTCCACAAATGTTTTCCAGTTTTGCTGTAACTTCCTGTAATCCATCCCCTTTTATCTAACCCAGCTCTAACAGTGAAATTTGATTAGACTGTCATTGTTCTTCTGCCCATATGCCTGTCTGTCTCCCCATGCATCACACCTATATAGCTACCACCAACACAGCACTCAACTGCCTCATGCTCTCAGTGCTTTACAGCCACATTAAAGGACTTGTTTTCTACAAAACAAAAATGTTATGGTGGAGACTGATTTTCTGGGCCGTGGGCGAACCACATAACCGCAAAACCACCCTTCCTGACACTCTGGTGTGTCTCTGCTTATCATCACACAGGCGAGCGTGCATCACATCCACTGCAGCCCGGTGTGGCTTTTCCTAGCACGCTTCACCCCACATCAAGGACTCTGCAGTGTCAGAGGGTGGGAGCAGACAGAAAGGATGTCTGGACCATGTAGCATCAGCCTGTTCAGTGAGCAGTGGGGCTTCAGGAGTCATATGTCCTACAGATTTGTGCCTTCTGGTTGGATTCACTGTTGTCCGAGGTTGGGGCACTGTGGGCTGCTTCTGTGCCACAGTTTCTTTTGAGAATCTTAGTATTGTGGGAGGTCAGACAGGTTGAAAATATTACTCTGTCCTTCTGGTCCTTTTGTATTTCTGGGCAAACTGGCAAATGTGACAGAGAACAACACTTAACAATGTTCAAATAGCAGTCAGCTAAAAGGTTCACTGCTGGTTTAAAGAGTGGGAGATAGCTCCCTTGTCACACTCAGATAGATTTGCGGATTTCTCATTTCAGAGGAAAGGAGTATTTTTCTTATGCTAATAGTCTCATCTACATAGTTTACTTGTACTCTGTGGTTCCTGGAAGCAACATAGTTCATTATGTTTCCCTAGCAATGTAAGGTACTGAATCAAAAAAACAAAACAAACAACCCCCCCCCCCCCCAGGATCTGAAAACTCTGGATTTTGGGGTGCTTGAAATCCAGATATGAGTTTATCACATTGTGTTCTTTTCTAGGAGAAAACTAAAAGTGCTGAAAAACTACCTTCGTGATTAAAGTCATCCCCTCTATTAGTTCTGTCTTTGTGCATTTCTTCCTTGGATGGCTGGCTCTTTGAGAACAAGAAATCAGCTCCTCTATTTATGCTCGGCAGTGCTCAGCAAAACAAGTCTTCCAACCTGAAAGCAGCCACTAAGCCCATCCAAAAAGAGAAATACAGTTTAAATATTCATCTTCTCTAGAGGGTTTGATTCAGCCAGCTCCGGGGAAACCTGGCTTGTTCCCTTCTCTCTGCTAATGTTGGTTTGGGTTGTCTCCTTTCCTTCTCTCTTCTCTTGGATGAGAGATGACCTCTTTTCCCCCAGCACCTGGGATCTCCCAGATCTTGCTTTCCCAGTCAATGTGAAGCCTATGACACCAGAAGAGTGCTGCTTCTTGCACGGCATCACTTGGGAAATAAAAAGGAAAATGAAGTATCCAGCTGCCAATTCAACCTTCTCTGTCAGCCTATACACAGGCTAATATATGCTTTCAGGGGACACAGTGTCCTTGTTTAGAACTACTGTTACTCTGAGTACTTAAGTGAGGGCTTTTAAGCAAACATCACTAATGGTTTCACTGCAATAACCATCTTGAGAAACCCACTTAACATTTGGTTAACATGGCAGAGAGAAACTCTCCCCCAGGCTTAGCCGAGAGATGAGTCATTTTCACCACTGCCTGGGACAGAAGAAGAGTTTACATAGCGTAGCCCCATTTGATGGTTTTGTGCTTTGTGAGTCATCAGGGCTTTCTTTTCAGATGGTCACCAACAGAGTGGCTTTGCTGACAAGTGTGCAGGGGGCAGATGGCCCTTGCCATGAGCGGCCAGCTTTCTCCTCTGTCCCCTAAGAGCAGGGGAGCCCAAGCTAGAAAGCACTATGTAATAGTCTTGTCACACATCTGGTGGTGGATGTGGATTTATGGAGGGATGGCAACTTGCTTATTTAAGTTAACCATGGTTTTAAGACATGTAATCCCTCTGCGCTGTGATTGGTCTCCCTCCAGCTCCATCTGGTTCTACAGCATGCGGACCTGAATGGCACATGGGAATAGCCTGCAAACCAGATGCTTAACATTTATTTTTAGTGATGAATAAACTTTGTAAGCATCTCATTATATAGTCGCCTGACCTAATTAGTAACATTCAGACAAGCATTAATCTGCAAAACTGCTTAGTGGTGCTGGGAGTACTCAGTGGAGCTCTGAGGAGACATCTTCTTTGTGGAGAAAGGGAGGATATCAGTGGGAAAAAATGAATGGCTGGGGCTCTGGTGGGGTCTAGTTAGGTGTTCCAGGAGTTTTCAATGAAATGGGTCCTTCTGAGTGATTTAAGTGCAACTCTGCTGAACTGCATTGCACTTCAAGTGGATTCACTTACAAAAATTAATTTGATTTTGGCCTTATGATTTGCGTCATCATCCTGAAAAGAACAGACCATCAAACAATTTGTATTAATCTACACTGACATTCATCCCTCCTTTTGCTGCCTTCCTCCCACTGCTTTGAAAGTGTGAACAGGGAGTGAAGGCATACACTGAACAGCCAGGTCTCCAGGCTCTTGGTCCCATCCCAAGCTCACCAAGCCCAGCAGTCCCTCACACCCAGGTCTCATTGCGTCACATCTTGTGCCTGTGAATGAAACCTGGGCGCTGTGAGGAGCTCCGTGCTGACAAAGCCCTGGTGTTGCCACAAAACCACTCTTTCAGGATCGTGTCCCTCTCAAATATCCATCAAACCAAAAGTTTCTCATGTTGTTGGATAGAAGACGAATACACTGTTATCTTTTGCTGGAGGAAAGCCTATATTACAGTAGATCCACAGTCCTGCAATGTACACAGCCAGAGTTATTCTGAGAGGTAAAGCAATAACTCTAATGTAAGACAGGAGACATAACAAGCAAGTGGAAATTTTTACATAAAAGAAAATATCTGAGACTACAACAGATATTAATGAACTGAGAAAACAGATAGATGTACATTAGGGATTTGAGTGATACCCGGGACCATATTTTATTTTGTTTTGTTCATATTTTTACATCTGGCACTTTCACCATATTAATGATTTAAGGAATAATTATTGTAAGGTTGAGTTTCCTTTTAAAAACTTTCAGTGTTCCATCCTGGAATTCATTCCAGATGCTGGTAACTAAAACTGAAGAAACATGCTTCAAAATGATAGTCTTCTCCAAGTCAGGATGACAGCAAAATATGTAAACGACCAATGGCTCTTCTAGCCTCTTGGTTCTTTATGAGCTATCTGATTCCCTTCCAGTTTGTTTAAAATTTTTACCATGCAGATGTTCCTTTGGGTGACCAATTTTTATAGTTTTGAAAAGATTATATCAGTTTTCCATGGTATTGTGTTACTGTATTTCTTGGATTTTTTTATAGCACTTGAAAGGCTAATTTCTTAATCAGACATTACTAGTGGAATGTAGAAAGAGAGGTTAAAAAGCCAAACTGGCATTGAGAATTAAACACAGGTTCGTAATAATACGAAAGGAAAACAAAAAGCATCAACTTGAGGATGTTGTTATTGAATGAAAGTTGAGAAAACTGCTAGGAACATGCATTTTTTATTATTATCAAAGGTGTTAAAATATATACATAGCATATGTTTGGCACTGAATTGTTGTTACACAGTTCTGTAGTATTCAGCTGTCTTGGATAAAAACTATCACTTTGATACTGGAAAATTATTATGAAAATGTTAGTTTTGGGCCTACTAGTAAAAAGCAAAGATTGTCTTGCATGCCAGTAAGGTTTCAGTGAAGGGTTTGCACTGTTTCCAGAAACCATCTTTGGCAAACACTGGGTTTCACCTCCGTCAACAAGTCTGCATAACATTTTGTCCTTCTTTATCCTTGTCAGGAGAGCTGATGGGGAGACAAGAGATTTGAGTTGGCTTCACACCCTGAAATTCACAGACAAATTTCAAACACCACTTTAGGATTATAAGTAGCAGCTGAAACAGGATTTAATTTTGGTCCAAACATTAAGAAATACTCAGAAAGAAAGGGGAAAAAAATAGTCCCACTTTAGGATTATTCTGATTTGTTTCAAGGTAAACATGAATGCTGTTATATTGACACACAACTTATGTAGATGCATGGCATGGGTTCGGTCCAGTGCTACCATGATTGTAACAGTCAGACCAGAGGCAGGTTTTTGTTTTGTGGTTTGTTTTTTTTTTTTCTTTTTTAAATTTTTTTCCAACTGTTCCCAGACTCCAGGTCTCTTCATCTCTAGATTTTGTACTGGGCTTATTCCTCCAACAGGTATGCTGTTTCCAAATTCTTTTGAGCCGTGTCTTATTTCTGGAAGCTTAAGATTCAAAATGTGCCGCCTATTTCCTGCAGAGTAGTTTCCATTGAGTCATATCATGTTCATGGGAACAAAAAAACAAACCAGCACTGTGTTAGTTTATAATATTGTGTAAATGTTACGTAACTTGGCTTCTGAGAGTTTTCTTTGCTTTCTTCTGGAGCACTGGAAATTGGCCACAGCTAGAGGCAGGACGAGGTGGTGGTAGTGCTGGCGCTCCAGCTGGTGTTAGCAATTTCTCTGGAGCTTAGTCAGGGAGTCCTGCTCACACAAGCAGCACTAAATCATCAAGCTTAGGGTCAGGCATAAGTTTTTCATCAGATGACAGGGGCAGGGACCTGTCACCTCTTCTCTGTCTTCAGCTGCAGCACAGAACCCAGCCTGATGCTGAGGATCACCTGGGAATTAGCACCTAACAAATTCCCTTGCTCTCTGCAGGACCCCTAGGCATCTCAGTGTCTGTAATCTTTCATGCTCTCCTCCTGTTTTATGTTGTAATTTGTGGCTTTTGGTCTTTTCTACAGCTTGTTTTAAGCTTGTTACGAGTTTGGGGGAAATGTTTTGCAGCTTCCTCTGTGTATGAGTGGGGAAACAGGAGCAGAAGAGCCGGATATCCTACATTTCTATCATTTTTGCAATTGCAGGGAACACAATCTCGTTTTGGTCCTCTGTTCCTTGGTAGAGATGTACTTTGCAGCAGGAAATGAATCAGTGTGATACAGAAACACTGATCTTTGCCATGATAGGGACTTACTGCCTGATGCATGTGAAAAACCATGTGCACGCTCTCCTTGTTGCGTTAGGGATGAGTACAAGTCCTCAGACATGATGGTTTTTCTAAACCAGTGTGAAACAGCCATCTTCTGTCCCTTGATCTTTAAAACACCACTTAGCGTTGAATAGTTTTGTTGCCCAAAGACCTCTGCCTGCAATACCATGCAAAGGATTTTGGAACAGATGTGGTGTTTTGACCAAGGAGACATGAGACTTCCTGGGGGAGTGTCTGCCCAGAGTGGGGCTAGCACTAGCCAAGGTTACTAAGTGCCTCATTTTCACTGCTATGAAATCCATGCACACAGAATGCTACAGGCCAAATCACAGGTTGCAAATCACATTTTCTTCACAGTCATCAACAACCCAAGATGGTGTTTTCTTTTTGATGCATTTTATTCCTCAAAATCTTGGGGGAGGTGGCTATCTTGACTTCAGCTTGGTAGCCTCTGGAATCAGAGCTGTTGCCTGGCCCCGGATGCACAGCCCCAAGGCTGTACCTGCGTACCAAGCGGGAGCGATGCTAAGAAGGCTAATAAGAGCTGAACTATACCCAATATGATTAGGAATAAATCAAGCACTTCTGAGCTTTCCAACAAGCTTGATCAAAACATAATGCATCCCTTTCCTCATCTGTTGTCTTCTGCTCCTTTTCCTCTCCCTTAGCCTGAATTAAGTGGAGACATCCATTGGTTTACATGAGAAAGAGGGCTGTGTAGTTTCCATGCCAGACATACAGTCTCTTGCTAGATTTACCTGGAACTTACTTATTTGGTATGAAAAGCTACTATTAATATTATGATACGTATCAAGTAAAATAAATAGACTGTAAAGAATGCAAAACCTGGGACCTTTGCCACTGGAGGAAGAACATGCTCCAGACATGCTGCCAGAGAAGGGCAACAAGGGCATGCTGCCGCTGATCTCTGAATTTGAGGGGTGGTAGCTTGGTAGGTTAGGGATAGGTCTAGCTCTCTGAAAAGTACTTGTAAGTACCAGAATGGTATTTCTGTTTGCTGGGACTACTTTTTAGACCTGGAACTTCTGTTGTCTGCTATTAAGATTCCCATGCATTTATGCTGGGGTAGAGTTAACCTTTTGCTGTGCTCATCTGTATGCTGTTCTCTGAGGGAAGAAAAATGGAGACACTTCAGGTGGCATTTTTTTTCCTACACAAAGACCATTTAAGTGAGAAACCAAGGAGCTGACTTAAGAAAAGACAGTGAAGGAAAATAGGGATGTTTGTATAAATTTGAAGTATCTTACAAGAAAAAAAAAATAATTGGGAATTAATGTAATTTTCTCAAAAATAAAATAAAAAAATGTATTGAAAAGGGTTATTAAGGTTGAGAAAATAAACATTTCCTGTTGTGGTTTCTGCAAAATATCCCCAGTGACACTTTTAGAGTCACCTATAATTTGTGTTCTCTAGGGAAATATTTCTGTGATTACATATAGGTCTGAAAGTTACACTAAGTATGTCTCTCCTGGATCAATGCACCCTAGAAATCTTTATCTTCATTAGTTATAGACTCCATCATTTCAGTGCTCTGAAGAATATGTTTAAAGTATCAAGCGTAGTCATTATAATGCAATAGGAAATAGTCTAATAAATTATCTGTCCTGTTATTGTTTCTAGGACAAATATTGGATGTAGGAAAGATTTATTAGATGGATATATTTGTGAATTTGTCTTATAAATTAAATTTTTTGGAAACCGGGTCTATTTTTCACACCAAGACCCCACAAGGATTTAATTAAAGGCCTATTAGTCAAACTAATTCCTGACATGACATAGGTTTGTATTACACAAACATATTTGACTTTCCAAACATGCTTGTGAGATTTGGCATTTTGCTGAGAGATACCTATTGATAAACATAATTGAGAGAAATTACTGAAAATAAATGCTAGCTTCCGCTGGACATATAAATTACCTTGTATTACTAGTGTCTGAGAAAAAAATTAACATATTGTAGAATAATTTACTGCTTTAAAATCACTTCTACTATGACAGATGCAGAATGTTGGAAATTAACCTTTATTTAGAGAACAAAAAGATAAGGCCCACACACACTTCCAAACCAGACCCAAATGGTCAAGATATAGCATGAGCATGAAAAATAAATCTATGTTGTAATATAGTAAAAAGAAAATGGCAAGAGAAGTGCATCACTGCCAGCAGCAGCACAGACCTGGGAGCCGGGACATTGGAGCTCCCCTCCCGTCTCCGTCACAGATTTCCGTACGATATTGGGACCTAAGCCAGGGTCCTATCTGGACCTTGTTTAGGACCTTGTGATTGCATATTTCCAGGTCTGTAGAGAAACCAGGCTCAGTCTGAATCACTCATCACTCTTAAATGCAGACATATCCCCGTGAGATAATTGCAGGGATAGTTGTGCCGTTTCACGCTTACCTGTAGAATGGGTATAACAGCATTTCCAACTGCTTCTGTCTGTATGTAATAGAACAGAGAATAGGGAAGGCTGAAGTCGTAACAGGGCTTTGGTCTCAGCTTTGCTTCTGTACCAATAACAGCATCAGTGGATACAGTTAGGGATGGGTAACTGTGGGCTGTGAATGAGCCCACTGATGGAAGTCAGACCTGGCAGAAGTTAACAGGGACAAATGTAACCACAGCTTTTCTCCTTTCTGTCAGGAGGTTTGTATAGTGTGAGTGGACATTGCTGAGCCTGGTTTAGGTTTAGGCACAGCTGATCTGCCTTGGGGTCTATTCCAGTGCGGGTTTCTTTGACTCTATTAGATGTTTTCACACAGAGGGTTTTATGGTGACTGCTGATATATCATATCTCAGCTAATTCAGCAAACACCTTGGTACAATTAGTAAGAAGATATTCCCCTATTGCATCTAAAATGAAGCTTATTTTACAGCTTCTTGGCACAGAAAGTATTTTGCTAACCTCTTACTCCAGAGCCATAGAGGTAGAATTAATCAGATTAACATTTTAGCTTTGCGGCTTCATCAGAAGGGTCTTTTGCTGTCTGTGTCTCCTGAAAGGACAGTGATCCCCTTCTAACAACCGTGTGTTAGGTCTCAAGCACATCAGTCACATTTTAAAGGCAGCCTTCCTCTTACCAAGGTAATAGATAAGGAAGGATTGCTGCATCAGTTCCCATCTACAACCCGAGACCATATCTGAGCCAGTCAGCTCCTGTGGGTGTAAATCACGCTGGCTCAGTTTTGGCAAGTATGACACAAGGCAGAAGAAGTAAACCTTGCCCTCCCACCTCTGGCACACAGATTGTGCCGAAGGCGGGCGAAGGTGCCACATGTCACCCGTGGTGTGGTTCAGGCCCACTCTGGGAACAAACTGCTTGTGGAGGAGAGTGGCTTTGAGCCAGCACATTTGGCTGGGTGGTTTTTCAATGAAAATCTAATTAATGGAAAATGTTTTCTGCAATCATTCTCAGCGTTCAGTAAAAGTATGGCTTGTTTTTTTTAAAGTTTATCCAAAGATATTTTAAAATAACCCACATTTTTATCATTTTTTTTCCTCCCTTTACCAAAATCTATGTTTTTGAAAACTAAACATTGTAGTTTTGAGATTTTTTGGTGGACAAAGAAACCAAAGCCCTACTCTTATCCTGTACCCCTAAAATCCCCAATCCAAACACTATGGAGTTTTGTATTTAATTGTATTTTCTTTTTGTTCACATCAGTTGGAACAAGACTGACCTTTTTTTAAAAAAAAAAAAAAAGCAAATCAACAATAAATACAGGCTGAACTCTTTGTGCTGCTACTAAACCCGTCGGTGAGCCTTCAGTATATAAAATGTATGGGAAGCAGTTGGAAACTGGGAAAAAGTATCATCACTTTAGAGAGCTACAGGGATGAATAAAGTCATTGACCATGGTCCTAGACCTTCCCTGGACAAAATAATTCCAGTTAACTCCCCCCATTGGACAAATATGAGCCTCATCTCCTTCAGTAGGGCCAGGTGTATGGAGGCAACTCCATATACTTTTGAAATAAGTGATAACTGGAACATAACTGTCATGAGTAGCCTGGGTAGATGAGAAGTAGTATAAGGAGAGCTAATGGAACAGAAATTTGGAACTCAATCATTTTTTTCAGGCCTGATTTAAGGCAAAAGAGGGGAGCAGAAGTTATTGGCTCTTGTCCTGGCAGTGGTGGTGAAAGTGGAGGTTGTTTCAAGCCCTGCAGTCCTGTGTGAGAAACTAAATGAAATTTCTCTACAGACTTTAATGGAAAATGTTCTCTGCTTTTCAGTCTCATTCTTGTTGAAAGTGGAAAATTATTCTAGAAATTAAACTTCAATGGGAAACAGGATTTTTGAAACTTTGAACTCGTCTGTTTTCCTGGAAACCCTTCATTAATAGCCAACAGTATTAGGACAGATGAGTCATGAAAACCTCAGGATATTTTGAGCATGAACTAGCAAAAAATGAAAAAGAAACAAATTGTGTAAGGAAGTGATAGAATTTATTTTATCTGCTCTATAAATGGCAATGATGTGTAAGATTTGAGCCAATATGAATCACCTCTTCCGACCCAGAAAATGAGTCTAAATTCTCCTCTCAGCTTACTGGGTGACACTCCTTTGCAGTCACCTGCTCTGAGCCGGTTCACACCTGCCTGCCATTTGGCCCTAAATCTCATGATAACATGGTGTTTGACCATAATCTCTGTCTGCACCCTGGCCAGTTTAAGAGCAGGACTTCAGGAGATTATACTGATCACAGAATCAAGGCAGAATTCATACTATGTGGTTGCAGTGCAACTTGACCTATAGTGTACTGGAGAGAAAATGATACCTTAAGAAAGCTAATAAAAGCAAAATAGTTTATCCATTCCTTTATTTTCACCTGGCTTCAGCTCAGGGACTAGAATTCATTTGTTGCTAATTCATGTAAATCTCAGATTTAACTACAATTCACCCTCCTAATCTGCTTTCCAAAGGGTTACGAAATTCTCAGTGAAAAGCCTCAGAAGAGCACTAACTATCATTACTAGTGCAGTCCTAGGTGCTACCATCATGTCCATCAATTATCAGTTCATCTCAAGACCTGTAGAGGTGAAAGTGCTGTTGCAAAATGAGAGAGGCCTTCACACCAGCAGCCCTGGTAACTCAAAATGCTAAGGAAAATACACTAATTTCAGAAGGCACTCAAGCCTATTTAAGATCATAGTAATTTTTCATCTTTAATGATCTTCATCCCTTCTTAGGGATTGATTTTGGGGATTAAAATACTTCTTTGTACTTTACCAGATAGTTGTGTCATAGATGTTACTTTTTTTTTTTTTTTTCTCCTGTGAATAATCTGCTGAATCTGACGGTAATGTAGTCACTTCCACTTTTCCTCCATATTTTTACTGTCATGAATATTGTCAAAGATACTGCTTTTTCCTGACACTGCCCAGGGTCTTGATGGCAGCACTATTGCAAGTCTGTGTCAAAGACTGATCCGGATATCCCACAGAAAGATTGCTTCTTCCAAAATCCTTTAGAAATACCAATCAATGTTGCCATCTGGAGGACACACAGCTTTACAGTAGACCCTGTTTCCATTTTATGCTGCTGCTGTGATACCCCAATCATGAAATCCCAGCTCACCACAAACAGTTGTTACTCTGCTTTTCATGTCCCAGACTTTCTTCAGTTCCTTCTGCAACTGATTATATTTGTTAGTCTTTTTTTGTATGTTCTATGAAGCCTATCATTATTGTATTACTTTTACATTTGAGAAATTGTTACTATTATCATTATTAAATAATAACAACCATATCTGATATCTCGATTTGACAGAAACACAAAAAAACAACCCAAACCCTGTGTTTCCTTTACCAAAGATTTCTGGTGTCTCGGAAAAAAACATTTCCCCTCAAAGCAAGGACTGTGCAGCCCTGCAAACTCAGAGCAGGCAGAGCTCTGGCTTGCTCTCTTTAAGAAAGTCAACTATCAGATTTGTCATGGAACTGGATCATGGATATGAAGGACTGAGACAGAAAGGGGTTCTACACTGATCAATTTAACCTGTTCATTTGTAATATTCCTAAGGCTAGGATATCACCTCTTGGCAGAGGTATAGATATTAGATATCTAATATCACCTATAATGCTTCCATAGCCTGTATGGTGAGTGTGGTGTCTTCATGGGATGGTTCATCTAACCTAGCTAGACGTCTGCTGCAGGAAAGAATTAAGAGCTCTCCAGAGGTGTGAATCTTTCTCCACTGACTTTAGAGAGGTGTCTAGAAGGGTCTTTTCAAATAGATTTTCAGTGTTTAGGTAGGTGAAGGTAACGGAGGTGAACACATATGGATGTCATAGTTGGGTTAAGACATTTAGATACCTTGAGACTCTGACATCACTAATCTAGACCCAGGCAGGTTCTCCTTGTTCTGGGCTGAGATAGTAAATCTTTTGTGATATAAAGATATTGTTAACTATTATAATTCTAGAACTTCTGTAATTGGTTTTGTAATGATTTTCTAAACAGCCTCAAGTATGAAATCAGTATTCCTGGCATGTCTAGGTTTCACACCAGGTACTCTAAAGAAATTCACTACTGAAATTCACTGGTAATTACAATAACTTGTGTCATGGAAGCGATTCTGCAGCTGTCCCCCAACATGCACTTGATATTCCAATTTATGCTGAAACTTAATACAATAATTAAAAATAGTCCCTCTGGATTTCCTGCTTCTTGAACTACTTTCTCTTCACTTAGGCTATTTATGTCTGACATGAAGACCATTGCTCCAAAAGGAGCTTTCTTCTGACCTCCATGAACCCTAGATGTGGGCCTGTTTCCCTTTCTTGTGCTTTGCATGAGATTGGGTGGAAGAGACATGGTTGGTGTGGCCATTCCAGCCTCTTGGGTCTGAATTAATTAATACTGGACATCATTTTGAGTAAGAACCTTCTAAGAAAGACACACAACCTAAAGCACCACAGGTTACTTGAGCAGTATTAGGAACAGATATTAGTGCTGGAAATGTCCATCAGAGGTCATCTTTGTCTGCTTCCTGCCCAGAGCATGTCCCAGCTCTTCCTAAGCCCCTTCATCAGGTGTTTATTTAACCTGTTCTTAATGGCCCTTACTTTCAGAGATCCCACCACCTCCCCAGACGACCTTTTCCAGGCTTTCTCAGTTCTTCCTGTTTAAAAGAGCTGTTCTTCTTCCCTAGTATTGTATCCAAACTCTTTTCTTGCAGTATCAGCCTATCATTCCTCATTTTATCCTCCATTGACACAAAGTTAGAAAATGCAGAGTCAAGAAAACAGAACAGCGATTTTTCTTTACCGTTTGAGACAGAGACATCAAATACAGTTGTCACTGTCAATTTGGGCAGCACAGATGGCCCCTCTTCAAACATCAGTCAGCTCAGAAAGTGATTTCTGGTTCTCAGTGGAAACAACATCCCCGAGTTGTCATATCCTGTGGGCTCCCTGGGATAATAGCTTCCAGCAACGTACACCACCATGTGCATACTTTAGTGTGCCAAAGCTCCCGTGACCTGAAGGTAATAACTCGAGTAGACAGTGGCAGAGGATGGATATCGCAAGGTTCAGTGGGAGTGGTCCTTATAAGAATTAATTGATTTTAGAACAGATTGCATCCTAGAAGATCTTGACAGTAGGATCCCAGGAGGAAATGGGCAACCATCCATTCCATAACCTCCACAGCTTTTGTCAGCTTGCAAGTTAGGTTCCCTGCTCCACAGGGTGTTTATAAATCGCATGTAGGAGCCTGTATGGACACATATAGAGACATATGGAGACCTCGTGTTCCCTGACTGAGGATCTCCTATACTTTTTCTAATTTAAAGGAATGCTTCTGTTCCTAGCTGACCTTTTAGTGATTCATGGAGTATTCCTTCAGTATTCTTGTTTTAAAATTGGAATACAAATTTAGCAGGGACGGTTTTGTAAGCAGAATGACTTTAATGTCACAGAATTGAAGAATCTATTTTAAAGGCAGCAGAATTTCTTACATGGTGTCTTTCCAAGTGGTCTTGTAAATAATTTTATCTTCTACTTGGTATAGTGGGGTTGAGTACAGTCCTAATTCAGTGTCAGTTTCTACTTCTCTCTGCCAGCAGCCTTCTTAGTAATACCCATTTGTAAATAGTGTGAATCTGGAAACTGTGGTATGCTCACAAACTTTCAGCCACATTGTGATACCGTGTCACTTGTAAATTTCAAAATATGCTATAACAGGTTTTTCCCATGGCTTGCCTCAGAGCACTGATGGAAACTGAAGCACAGTGAGCTGATGTGATTTGGTCCAGCAGGGCTCTTCAAGCCATGGCAGTGTCATGAAGACCCTCTTAACCCTCCTGTACCCCTCTCTGTGCTGGTGTCCTTGCCCGGGATGCTCAGGGATTTAATGATGTTTGTATCATTTTCGCGCCTTTGTCTCCACCACTAAATCATGTGTGAAATTCAGTTGAAGTTTTCCAGTGGCCTCGAAGGGCATGGAGAGGGCCTTTGTCTGCATCTCCAGGTAGATGTCTGGACAGGCTGACACACACTGCAACCACATTAACAAAATCCTTGGTGGAACCACTTTCTGCTGCCTTATAAATAGCAACATTTCAGGGAATAATTTTGCTATCACCACTGTTTTCTTTTGTATCCCTCCCCCAAAATGGAGCAATATTTCACCCCAAATGAAATGGGCTGTCGCTTTCAGAACAGCACATTTGACTCCGCTGTGTGACTTTTCCATTTCTGTCTTGTTGAATACTCTGTGTCGGAGGATGATGAATGATTGCAGAGCAAAGTAAAAAAAAAAAAAAAAAAAAAAAAAAAAAGAAGGCAGAAATCAAAATGTTTCAGCTTTGTTGAAAAAACACATTCCAATTGAGCAAAAGTGGGTTTTTCAAGGAAGTTTCCTAATGGGGAAATTGTAATTGTGAGCAGGGGGAATTGTAAGCTGCTCCAGGGATTTAGTGAAAATATTTATTTTTGTAAAGGATCTTGCAGGAACCTTTTCCATAAACGACCCCCAACAGGGATGCATTAAACCTCTCTTCTCATCCCTATGAGGATCAGAACATTTCTTGAGACTTTTGGGATTGGGATTGGGTTTGGGAGCCTTTGGAGAGGAGTGTGCAGTTCTCACTATGCTCTACCACAATATACTGCATTTATCCCACTTCAGTGTGGAAAGTGTGTCTTTAATTTCCAGTGAACAAAGATTTGGTTTCCAGTTCTGCCTTGTTTTCACCATATATTTTCCAAACATACTTTTTTTTTTTTTTTCATTAATGTTCACCTTTAACCTATTGATTTGCTATAAAAGCAAGCCCTTTTATAAAGGAAAGGTAAAAGGAAATGAGGGAAAACATAAACACATTGCAAAAGTAAGGATTTTCCAGAATAAACCCACATATAACACAAATATATGATGTAGCTTCTTTTATTAGCACTGTAAAAAGGAAGGCAGGGAAAAATGTGAAAATACATTAGGGATTTTAAAGCCAAGCAAATCAATTAGTCATTACTGACATAAATTTCCCTTTCTTGGGGACGTTCAACCTTCTCATATCCCGTGGATGAACTCTAAAGCACCTGTAGTAGATCTGTTTTCAGTAAAGAGTTTTAAACTACTGTAGTTGTTTTTCCAAGGAAAATACAATGTTGACAGAATAATGCGTGGAAGAAGAGGCTACTAAGGCAGCTGCTATAAATTGCCAGTGTTGTAATCCCTCTTGCAACACGCCCAACTTCACAGGATGTACATTTGTTGATGCTCTACATATGGTTTTGAGTAAAAGTAATTTACCCCCCCCACAACATGACGAAAACTAAGCATGCCCTGCAATTGAAAAGGGAGCGTCCTCCCCTCACTTCCCTCCTCTCCCTGAGCACTAGAACAATGATGCTCATTTGGAAAAGTGGCCTCACGTTTTCAGAAGTATCTCCATAACCTGGACAGATGGCTGCAGCGCTGGCGTGGGTTAGGACATGAGTGCTCCTAGTTGTCCTGGCAGGTCCTGGCCATGTGCTGAGGGCTCAGGTGGTCCCCCCCAGGTCCAACTTTGCCTGTGCTGCCACCAGAGGTGTGTCTCTGGTAGAGTCCCCTACCATGGGCACATGGTGCTTTCTGTGGCCCCCCAAGTCTTCCAGGGCAGGGGAAGGGTGAGGTGGTGGGAACCTCTTCCACCATCCTGGTGTAGTTTGGCTGTTGAGCCTTTCCACTCCTACATCCTTTCCCGCAAAGCAGTTTTAGCATCTTAACCTTGGTTACAGTAAAGCACTTATAAATCCTTCCACATAGTTGAAGCTGTTTCTGTGCTATTATGGGGGCTTTTTTAAGCAAGTATTCTAATGTAAGCATTCCTGTCCCTTTATGCTGGTGGATGCACCCCTAAATCCCACTCTTTATAGCTTAATTAATTTTCTGATGGATCATTTCTCCTGCTGTCTTCACCATATGCCTGCAGAAACAGCTGCCCGTGGTTGGTTCAGCCTGACTGCTGCTGCTTGGGAAGTCACTGCCCAGGACTTCTTGAGCTGGGATGGGCTTTGGACCCCTCAGTGGGGATCTGCGAATGATGATCCCAAGCACATGAGTGCTCTGTATCCATGAGCTCACAAAAATATCCCAGGAGCAGAACTTTAAAACAGGCAGGGGAAAGGATTTTGTAGTGGAGCCTTTTTGTTGGGTGTGGAGTGCATACACCATGAGAGTGCCTGTTGCTGGGAGAGCAAGAGCAGGAGTATGAGAAGGCAACTGCCACATTCTCCTTTTCCCAAATGTCCTTCGCAGGAGCCTTGCTCTGGCTTCTTCTCACTTATTCTGGTCTCAGCTCCAAGGATTGTTTCTACTATGGCTTGTAGTCCAGTAGCTTTTCTGTGTAAAGTGCTTTAGCAAATGCAGCAATATTCAGCACCCAGGGCTCTTCTCCAGCACCCTTGAGCAGATGCAGGCAAGCCAAACTCCCTTGTTCGATCCCTTATCCCAGCAGCTCTTGAGCTGTCTCCTACATGACCACATCAAAAGGGCTGGGGATGCTCCTACCTTGTCCCTGATGGCTTTGGGGGTCCCCAGTCTGAGCCTCTCCAGGATGAGGTGGGAACTGAGACCTCGATCCCCCCTTCTCCACTGGGATTGCCTAAACCACGAGGCTGCGGTGAGAGATTTGGGCTGTGTGTGATCTGTGGGGGCAGGTGAGAAGCAGCTCCCACATCAGTGCTGCTTCATGGGGGAAGCTGAATCCAAGCCACGGCAGTAAGCGAGCAGCTGGGGTTCTGCAGCAAGGGGTCCCCCAGCCTGGTGCACTACGTGGCACTGCTGCACCCCAGGAGAGGAGTGAGAATAAGGGGGGTAAATTAACTGCCACTGGCATCAGGCATCAAGAGGGCTTCAGTGCAGGGCAGGGGAACTTGTATGTTTTAGCTAGGCAACTATTTTTTTTTTTGTTTGTTGGGGTTTTTTTATTCCCTTTAACTAAGGAAAAAAAAAAAAAAAAAAAGACATGTTTCACACACACACTCACAAACCATACAGTTAGTGGGAATCCCAACTATCTGTGGAAAAATAATGTAGATGGATGTTTCTGGCTGTTTGCAACGAGCCCCTAAGCCAATGTCTCTGATGTGACCCTCCCCAGCATGGAAGTCTCAGGAGGAAAAGGTCTCCCCGCGTTGTTCTGTTTTCAAGGTGCTGCTACCCCTGTAGGTGCCTTCCTGGGGACTGTGTGATGCCCATGGGGAGGGACAAAAAGCTGGCAGGACTTAGGTGTGGGAGCTGGAAAATCAAATACTTTTTAGATTGACAGACTATGCATGGCTGGGCTGCGTATGGCTCCTGCGCAATGCCGTTTGGCCCAAGGTTTGATATTTACCGGTTCACACTTGCCGTATGGGTCTGTGACCTTTTTTTGAAACTTTTTCTTTACGAGTTTATTTTGGCTGGGCTTAGGCATTCATAAAATTCCTGGGGAACGGGAGGTTTGAAGCATGGCTTGTAAAAGGAGGAGAGGGGAGGTGGGAGAATGGATTGAGGAGGAGAGTTTTCCATTACCCTGTCATAGCCTCCCTAACGCGGGTTTTACGCCTCTGAGCTCCTCTCCAAAACTGCGGGCTTCTGAAAAGAGAGGAGAGAGAAGGGAGGGGGGAAAGCTTCCTTCCCCGGTTGGGAGGCAGGATCTCTCCCTAAATAGATAGGTCTTTCTCCAGTTTCTCTTGTCAGTCATCCTTCTGCAGCTTTTGGTCTTCGCAGCAGGTCAGCAGAGTTGGTGAATAGCTCGGCAAGCACAAGGCATCTGAAACAAATTAGATCTCTTATAGCCACCCAGAGACTGATGATGGATGGAGGTCTGTATTTACAGCAAAACTAATTGGCAACATACACAGACATCCAAAAAAGTATATTATTTTGCCAGACTTTGGAGTTGCTAGGCCCTTTATTTTTTATTGTAGAACATTATACAGCTAGAGATAAAAAAGAACAGTGAAAGTTTTAAATCTAATAAAAGCATTTGACTGCAGAGTAAAAATAACATACACAGAGAAGTTTGATTTGGAATCGAATTTTATTAATGGTCTTTTCTCCGCAAAATGTTTCCAATTAAAAAACAATTCTGAAGTGATGCATTAATAAACTGCTTCCCCCCCCTCCTTTGGAGGGCCTAAGACTTTTAAAAGCTGAGGTGGATAAAAAAAGCCATTGGATGTTATTAAAACATAATTTAATATAACCTAAATATAGTGCTTGCATACCATGGAGCGAAAGCCGGCTGTATAATTGAATTCGAAACAATGATAGTATGTTGACTTTTCAAAGAGAAATATTATCAGATTGTGAGCTGCTGTTCAAAAGACAGATCTTCTTTAAACATTGAGGCATGTAAGAAGCAATAAAGAGCAAAATCAACCAGGTTTCCCTGGACAGCATGTGGCAGATCTAGATTACTCAGAGGCATGAATAGATGTGAAATTGGGAGATGACCAGTTTAGATTCCAACAAGTCATTTGTTTGATTTTTAGAAGAATGGCAGCTTTGCTTCAAAAACAGAGAGAGAAGGGAGAATGTAGAAAGAAACAGGCAGATGTAATGGATGCTGCAGATCTGGTCTCCAAAAAGTGTTTGACAAAACTGTGTATTTCTGTCTGTCGAGCTCATTTGGCAGAGTCTGGCTATGAGTGATGAAAGCTTGTATAAAGTGTTTTCCCCACGCTGAGAGCTTTGTTCCCTGATATACATATTTGCATGAGAAATAAGGGAGCTCTTGAGCAGGTCAAATGCATGATGAGATGGGAGGGGGCTTTGGAGTGGGGAGGGGACTCCGATCCGCCTGACCACCTACACTTCTGTCCCCTTCCTTATTTTTGTTTTGAAGAGGGGATAAGCAGAGACCGACCAGATGATCTGTGTTACCATCTTTCATGTACTAAAAATCCAACTTCTTCTTTGCTCGCCCGAAAGACAAAAGAACAAGATCCCTGCCCAATCCCAAGCACCAGCATCACTGAAATCTCCAGCACGAGAAATCCTCCTCCCCAAACCCAGACAAAGCCAGGGGCTGCAGCAGGCGCGGTGGGACCGGGGGAGCGCCCGCACACTGCGGCACCTCTGCTGGCACAGAGCTGGGGTGAGGGGCCGTCCTCATCCCCCCGCGCCTCGTCCCTCCCCGGGGGGGTGAAGACCTCTCTACGCACAACTGTATCGTTCGCATCCACTTCAACGTCCCTTTCCCTAGCAGCACAGTCTGAAGGGAACTTAGTGCAAATAAGAATTAGACCCATGATCTTTCTCCAAAGGATTATCCCTGATCTCCCATTATTACTATTATTACTGTGTTTGCCAGGGCGGGTTTTCTTATTCTAAGCTTTTTTGTCTCCTTTTTTTTTTTTTTTTTTTTGGCTGCATCTGGGAAGCCGTCTTTTGTGTAAACAGCTATCAGAGTGAGCAGGGGTATGTGATCCATTAGCTCTGCTGAAAACACAATCATTGTGTTATTCCAAGCTGATGAAAATGTCCTCTGTAGTTTTCTCTCCCAATGTCCACATGCCAATCAGCGTTTGTCAGTGATATAATTTTCTCGCATAAACACATCCGTTGTGCAACTTCCACTCCGAGTAAATAGATATAATTCCAAAACCAAATAACGCAGTTGGAGGGGAATGGGAGATTAGACAGACAAGGAGGTGGAGGGGGAGCAGAGGAGAGCGAAGCTGCAAGGAGGGATCAGCTTTAATTGCAAAGGGGGAAGACGGAAAATTCTCAGGAACAGACAACACGGCTGGTTTATTTCTTCATATAGCAAAAAAAGCCTGGGAAGACGAACAGTTGGGGCTATTTTTTTAATGAACATTTGTGAACGAGGACCACCATGAATTGCTGAAAGAAAGATGGCTGTTGTTTATGGAATTGGGAAAACATTTTTTTTTCCCAATTTGAAACAGAATAGACAATATGCTATAAGTGGGGAGGTGCCTTTCCCCTTTTTCACCAGAAGGCCTGCTCAGACATACTACATTTTTTTTTTTTTGCATCCTTGTTCAAAGCTTACATAACCTCCGGGTAATTGTATCTTTGTATCCAGTATTGCAGACTTATGCAAAAGAATGTTTTCCATCCCATATGTTTCCAGTGTATTTCTCTGTGTGTGTGTGTGTGTGTGTGTTTGTGTGTAAGGAAATTTGTAAAATAAATCCTGTATTTACATGATTCCCCAGACTTGGCAGTGTGGCTGTGCCATGTGCATTCATACAATATTGGTCCATGACTGTATGTCATGCATATTTAAATATATATCCTGCCTACACATTGTACAAAAGGCATATGTGTACATCAGGAAATATTATATGACTGTGGAAAATATGTCTTTCCTTTAGCGGAGTGTCTTATATCTGATCCTATAGGAGAATTATTCAAGAAAACAGGCTGGTGATGAAGGAGGGGAAAAAAAAAAATCTATAAATTTTGTGTGTTTGTGTGTGTATACATACACTTTGTGTGTGCGTACATACACCCTTGTGTGTCTCTCCAGGTCACTGCCCTTGAAAAACTGAAGTGTGAAAGGGCTCCTACATGAGATGGGATCTACCTCTTGTCCTAGGACAGAGTAAAACCTATTAACCATTTCCCAAAATGATTCACACTGCTGAAAACATGCTGCTTCATTCATATTTGTGCGTGCACTTCTCTCCAAACACATGAATTCTAAATTCTCCCCTGCCTTAGAAAGCCAGCTGGGGTGATTTCAGAGGCAACCCGACCCCGGTGGGCCAGCAGCACAGTCCCGTGCCTCCCTGCTCGGGCAGGCAGATTGCAGGCAGCTGCCTGTATGCACAAACCACGCAGGCCGGAGATGCTTTCAACCCCTTTCCATCTGCATGCCATCCTCTTCTCCCACTGGGGAGATGCTGCGGGTGTCAGCCTGTGCATCTGGGGTGTTTGCTACAGGACAGCCATGCCACAGCACACGGGTTGAGCATCTGCCCGCATGGGAGGGGGAGAGGGGCTGAATCAGAGTCCCAGCGAGGTTTTGCAAAGCTCCTCCACTCACTGGGAGGTGGCAACATCCCTTGATGCCTCCTGGTTGCTGTGTTCCATTCTAGGACCATTGCTCCTGCCAAGAGCAATATTGGCTGTCGCCATTCTTGCCTGGAGCACTGGCTATCCCAAACCCACTCGTGCCCCCCCTCACTGCCAGTACCCTGCACAGCGGGTGCCCGCCTAGTCTGTGGGGGGCACTTTTATGTGGTCCCATGGGAACTGATCTGGTTTCAAACCCGAGCACTGGATCACCTGATTTGCATTTTTCCCCATTTGAGGGTCCCAGGCTAGGGGAGGGGAGAGCTGAAACCCTAAACCGCTTTGTGCTTATTTGCTTTATGATCCTGTTGGGTGCAGTGTTTACTCAAATCCGGCAAGCATCTGGATTAGATAATTTGTTGGAAATTAGCGGCGTTTGATGGTTATCAGCCCTTGCGTGATTAAAACCCGGCTGTCAGCATCATGTTTGGGTTTCAGGAGATCAGGGACACCAGCTGCATGAATCCCGATGCTCAGAGCTGTGGAGAGTGGCAGGGCCCCAGAGGGGATCCATCCGAGAGCCCCCTGCACTGGTGTGGGACTTTCCAGTAGAGACAGAGGTGCAAAACATCTGAAAAAAGTCCTTTCAGCCCCCAAGTGGCATAGAAGAGGTGGGAGAAGGGGGTGCAGGCTGCTGGGGAGCTGCTTTTTCCATCTGCACACACTATTCAATTGCTCCTCCCAGGTCTGTGCTTTGTTCCTCATATTTACACCAAAGGTGGGCACAACAGAAATGCAGAAGAACTTTGCTCACTTTCTACAGTTCACTTTTTATTTCTCTTACCTAGGGAAGAATTTGGGCACCCCTTCCCATTCCTGCACCCCCACATCCAAACACAAAGATCCTTCACCTTCTTTCCTCCTCTTCCCCCCACCCTTCACTTTGGGGTTGAATCTTACTCACTTTAAGCTATCTGAGGTTTTGAAGCTGGATTAAATGGTGACAAGCCCAAACCCTGCCGGAAGGGTTTCATCATCACTGTATTAACGTGCACATTTTTTACAAGGCTTCACGGAGCAGTTCAGCAAAACAGCCATGGCATAGCATAGGCTTCGCTGGTCACAGTGGGAGGAAACTATTCAAAGACAGTGCTTCATCCACTCGTGGCCAGTGGGGGTCAGCAAGTGAAGTGCTCAAGTGATTTTTGTAGAAGAGGGTCAGACACATTTGTACCCTTTGCTGGGGAAGAACTGTGACTGCTCCTTGCCAGAGCAGGCACATGTGTGCCCTGCACGTACGCTCTGCTGGTGGGATATTTGACGGCAGGAGAAGCCAAGTGAAAGCTTAGGAAATTAGATAATTACAGAGAGACCCTTTCTCAGATATACCAGACAAATGTTTGAAAAGCAAACTATATGTGTGTTTTGCAGAATAGGGAGAGATGTGAATTTATAAGTATATATTATGTATAATATATAGGATTTTAAATTATCTTTCCTCAAGCACAGACTCTCAAGAATTACTATTACCAGCAGTGCATGTATAGATATATTCAATTTATAATATACAACAACAAAAGATTGACCCTGTATGTGGTATATGCATTTGAAGAAGGGAGTTAGGTCTTTCTTAAAGCCTTAGGAGAATAGCTTAGAAAGTATAAATGTAATATACTATATTACTTTGAAAGCTCTGCAGTTTTTTGGTAGACTGTCATGGTTATAGTAAATGAGAAGAGCTGAAATATAAAGGATTTGTTGTTTTTCTTTTTTCTTTTTTTTTTTTTTTTAATATAATGTAATGAGCTCTCTTGAGAAAGGACTCCACATAATAAACGATCTCTGTGGTTAAGTTCTGAAAAATTGTTTTTCGTATGTGAGTACACAGCTGCATTCATGTCAGGAATATGGGAAGCTCACACAACCCTCCAAATGCCCTATTACGATGATGGCAACAGCATTTGTGATTTACTACCCTTTTCTAAATGCCAGTGTTTCAGTCTAGTGGTATATTTTGCCAATAGATAGAAATATTGCCAATAGGTAAGAAAAATCATGAAGAAATTTTTTATAAAAAATAAGGGACATTTTGTCTCTCCTTCCGAAGGAAATCTCTGCATTAGGATGAATTTTGAGTTTGTGTAGCTTCAGCCTGGATCATGGTGGGTTGTCTCTGAAATTCCCGTGTGCTGTGCACATGCTATGCAAGAAGAGCAGAACAAGGTCTTGAGGTGACTGACAGCCACAAGTCTTAGTCCATAAACTTTTTTGGTCATCTTTGCAACAGCACAGAGGCAGTGCCAGGAATGTGCCAGTGCCATGGGGGGGAACTCACACTGGTGGGCCTCATGCAGACCCGCAGGCTGGTCCCACCTGGGCTGCCAGTCTTGTCCAAGCAGGATCTGAGCATTATACATTTGTGAAAGCAAACCCAGAAGGAGCTGCATTGTAATCTAGGGATGAGTGCTATCTTTCATCCCCTCGTTTTCAAACTGCTGTTGTGCATTTAAGAGCTATTTCTCTAGTTTTCAGTAGCCAGTTGTGGGACCTCCATAGCCCGTGGGCCAAACAAGCCTTGAACAGACACATCTCATTACCTGGGTCTGTCCACAGATATCCCTGCCTGGGATGCCCCCAGGTAGGTCCATCCCATGTCTGTATGTCCATACAGACCTGTACATGGCCACGCAGTACCTGTGTACAGGGCGGTTGGGATATGGGGCAGCCCTAGACCAGACTTTGCATGTGTGTGTTCTCTGCAGGCTTTTGGACTAGGGAAATTATCAAATCATCACCCTCTAAACCTTTCCAATCACTACCCGCCCACAGCTTGATTTCTGGGGCCTTCAGATCTCCAGGCAAGTTTGCTGCCTTGCACTAATGAATACCGCGCGCTGAGTGAAAACTCTATCTGCACATCTTTAAATTAAACCAAACCACACACACGCACACACAAAAATCATTTCAGCCTACCCAGTGGGTTTTTGTCTTGCTGCATGTGCAGAACTTCTTATTGATGTGGGAACCGTGCAGCAGAAGTAACTCCTTAAATGTGCATCAGGAGTAGTAATTTCTCCCTGTCGCCTGCAGCATGGGTTCAGACGATATGATCATGAAAAAGGGAATGATTTCCTGCCCTGTGGAATTTAATTTTATGAATGGAGCTGTGTAACACCGCATAGTAGCTTTAAAAAAACACCATAAAAGACATGACAGGAGAAACCAAGTTATACACTACTCTGCCGTATGGAAAACAAAGCTAACTTACATGGTTTGTCTTCCTTGTTTGCCCTTTCATTGTTCCTTGATGGTAAAACTCTTGCGTTATGATTTTCAGAAGCACATAGCACAGAATGGTTTATGATGTTTACTTAGCATATAGGACAATAGATGGAAAAGCGCCATAATTTGTGACGCTGACTGCAAAATAAACCTATCATCGTTCACACAGAGTGCTGTTCCTTTGGATAAACAGCCATGTTGCTGGTTGGCAGGAACAGACCGTTGCCTCCGGGGTCCTCCTCGCCGGAGCTGCACATCTTCGGGACTTGAGCCATTGGTGTTTGAACAGAGATGCCTTTTGACTCCAGTGGGGCAGTGCTGGCACTGTACATGCTCTTTGTCCTTATTTAGATAAAATAAATATCCCTGAAATGCTTCCAGGCACAAAAACCCACTCATGTAGGCTCTTCACAATAGCTGCCGACATGGGAAAGTTGCAGGGAGACCCCCAACCAACAGCTTAGATGTAAGCATCTTGGGGCTGGGAGAAGTTCAGATGTGGGTCCAGGTCCACATTGTATCGCTGGTCCCCAACTCTCCTATGCCTTCCTGGACCTTCAGCTATCCGCTTACCAGGATAAGAAATCTGCTCATCCCCACTTTGATTTATGAAGCTGTCTTTAGTGCATCAAGGTGACTGGAGTCCAAAGTGACCAAACTGCATGGTGATTTTTGTATGAGACTTTGCGTAGGGCCTTCTTTGAAGAGCAGAGGTTGTAGTTAAGGAACTGAATCATGAGAAAAGGTGTCCAGTGAATTTTACATATGCTAGAATTACCAAATTCTAGAAGACAGAGTGGGAAGGGACCTAGCGAAGGTATTGATTTGTCCTCTTCATCCAGGACCTAAACAATCAGACCTAACCCCTTCTTGGCACATGCACATCAAACCTCTTCTTAAAGCTCCCTAATAATGGAGATACCATAAACACCATCAGCAACGTCTTCCAGTGCTCTCCTGTCTTCACCTTGAACAGCTTACCCTGTAATGTCTAACATCAGCCCCACCTTGAGGGGCAGCTCAAGGGCAGGACTTTGTCTCTTTCCTGTAGGAGACACAGAGGTCTATAACCTCCCTCTTCTCATTCATGCGTTTGTAGGCTGTTAGACTGTGTCCTCTTTGCATTTTTTAGACTGAAAAAAAACATTCATTTTCAACCATTTATCATATACTATGTTTTCTAGATTTCTGACCCACTTTTTGGAGCTGTTGCACTCGTCTGGATTCAAGCTGCTCCATGCCTTTCTCAAGGACCTCCCCCCAAGTCTGACTATCCCTGGATTTGATCAGCTCTGATCAAAAGTTGGTTATGGACCATCTTTGTGGTTTTGACTTGAACTGGATCCAAAGCAAACAAATCCCATGGCATTTTTTCCCATTGGTCCCTTGGGATATGGCAATTTTTAAAGCAGTAGCAGAAGACAAACACAGTGGAGACCTTCCTGGCAGTGAGCAGTGGGACAGGCTTAGCTCATGTGTTTTGCATAAGATGTCCTGGTTTATTAACTTCAGCATGAGGCTGACTTTTTCTCTTTGACATGTCATACGGGCTTTTGATCAGCCAGGAGCAGTGGCACAGATGAGAGGGAGGGACTGGGACTGTACAAGTGCTGAACTTTGCCCACAGTCTTACTGGAATAACAGCCCTCCTGGTTTCCTTTGTCACGCATAATCCGGGTCACAAACAGCAAATTGCCAAACTCTAGGTAGACTTAATAAAACCCCACTCAGTGTGTCCTGTTTGACATGGGTCTGCCAGTGTCCACTCTGGAAATGGTTTTTATCTGGTTGCAGCATAAATAGTATAACAGGTTATCAGCCAAACTGCTTGCATGCACATGGTTGATAAGGATCAGACAGGATGGATTTACCCAAATTCATGTCAAATCAGTCTAGATTTTCCTCCTGACAGGATAATAAATTCTTGCGGTCAGGGAAGCTTCAGTTGGGGTCTTTCATCTTGACTTTAGAATCAGCCCGTGTGATGTTCCCATGAACATAACAGTTCAGTCAATATGAGTTAAGCTGTACTGTTGCACTGGGTGTGGGGGGAAGTGAAGCTAAACTGACTGCTTTATAAAAGTCATTCTGAGAAAAACAGACATTGTTCACCTTTTCCAGGCTATTTTATTATTATTATTCAAAGAGCCTGTCTTCTAAGGGTAGGAACTTTTTAGTTGCACTTCAGTAAAAAAAAAAAAAAAAAAAAGAGTATAATAACACCTCTAATAAAATAACCAGGAAAGTTTCCTCTAAGAGCATGTCATTATGTCAACTCTGTTCAGCAGAGAAGCATTGCATTTGGTAAATATATATTCGGGAGCTACTTTGTGATCATTGACATTTGACATTGTTCTCGCATCTCTCCCTATTGGCATGTTTCTGTTTGGAGTGTACTTGACCTATTTCAGAAATATTCCTCATCTTTTCCCATTATTTACTGAGCAGTGATAACCCTGGAAAGAACTACTGCATTTTACAGGCTGCTAAGTTTCAGGGAAACAAGAGGCCCCTCTTGTGTTGCTTAAGTACCTCATCTGTGAAGGTAAATATATTCCTGGACTTAATTAGGAGTTGCAGTATTAATATTTATGCAGATAAAACTAGGTGGGGAGGGAGGAGAAAGAAGAGGGAGCAATGGCATAGTTGTCGCTGAAATGAACTGACCTATTCATTCTTTACCAGGGACGCTGCAGCCAAATCTCTGAGATCTCTTGCATGAAAAAACTGTTTAACTCCTCACTCCTAACAGAGGGCTGGGACCAAGTCAGGGGTCCAAAGACATAGCTTGCACCAAAGGCTTGGTTTGCTTTGTGTTTAAATGCTATTTTTCATGCAGAGAGAAATTTGAAGGCCAAATAACAGTGTTTTGAACACAGATCCTCTAGGGAGTATGGAGAAGGGAATTTCAGATGCTGGAGCAATGGGAGAGATGTGATCTATTCTTATGTTGGATATGATTTTTATGGGCTACAGTATTTTTCTGAGTATTAGTTTTTTTTTGAGTCATGAGATGAAAAGTCAAAATCTCCCACTGTTTTGTAACTAATAATGGAAGATAATGATTCAGCCATAATGCTTGGTTGGTATTAAGATTTTGAAGCTGTAAGGTTTTTAAGTACTTCCTCAATATAGTTTTCAGGTCCCTTTTAATCTCTGAAGTGTTGAGTTGGAACATATTGTCCATTTCCAAGTTATCACACACAGGAAAAAAAAATTGATTCTGCACTGACCCTTGAAACTCAGCGGCAGTTCAGATCTTTCTGACCTTGCATTTTCACACCCAGAAGAGATAGTAGGAACCGCCTGTCTTGGACCTGGGCTGTTTTATTCTTGCTCTGACCTTACACCTCTCAGTACAAAACTTGGTTGGGAAAGGTTTGGAGGTGTGTAAAACAAGGGAACTCAGCATCCATCCTTTATGAGTGGTGTCATTGTGAGCTTAAATATGAGCACAAAGAGTTCAAAGGTGGCATCTCCTATATTCATATAATGTGTGATGGAGAGTCCTGGCACATCAGAAATTAGAGATCACTTGAGAACACAAAGCTGTGTCAAAAGCAACAGGGAAAACTTGCTCTTTCTTGCTCAAAGAGCAGTTCACCTCTTTGTTCTCCCTTTTGTACCCAGGCTGCACCTGGCCCTCTTTGATTTTAATTATCAGGTACGCTGCTCTGGGGGAGCTAGGGGCTGACTGTCTTAGAAAGCATCACCTTCCCTTCAGGCACAGCTTCAGTTCTTTGTTCTGCTCTCGTAGGGTAATTGGATGCTAATAAATCAGCTCTCTGGTTCACCATATTTAAAATGCTTCTAGTGACTGGAAAAAAAAAAAAAAAATACACTCTTGTCTCTTTATTCCCTTTCCTTGGCTTGCTCTGTGCTTTTCTTCCATTCTTTCTGTCAAGACCAACACCCTCTTGCCTCCATGCTGGAGATCAGCTTTTTCTCCTGTACAATTCAGTTACTTTGTTGGACAGAAAAGGAGAAAGATGTTTTAGCCTCAGCCCTTCACTTCTGCTTTATGTTCCCCTGGGGAAGTCACTTGCATCCAGCATGGTGCCACAAGTCTCCTCCACTCCAAGGTCTTACATGGCAGACATGGAAAGCTGGAGATGACCACCAGCTCTGCGCAATCCTGAAAACAGTCCCATGCCCCATCCCTGCCAAGCAACACGGGGTGTTCTTCCACCACGTGGCAGGACACGGAGCATGTTGCACGATTGTCTTGCCTCCTCCCACCCACCGACTTAGGGGCTGCAGCTTCTAAATTACAACACAATATACCATAATCTCATCCTACCACTCTGCAAAATCTGATGTCAATAGTTACCTGCCTTGAGCAGTGACTGTAGCTGGCGGAGATGAAGTTCCATCCACCCTTACAAATAGACTAAGCCAGGATGATCCAGATCTCAGAAGGGGCAGCCTTGACTCCACGAGAATGGCAGAATCTAGCCATAAAGAGTGAGCACCACAAAGACATGCAGGGAAAAAAAACCCACTTAGCAACAACAGCAACAGTCGCCACTGCAATTATTCTAGCAAATGACAGTAGTTTGTGCTGACCACACTGTGGTCTGCCTATACCTTGCCAACTTGTTCCTGCTCCAGCCATTAATATCAGTTTATTTTGCACACAAAGAAAATAGTTCTTATTTAGAGCTCCCTGCGCACTTTGTGAGTCATTAATGAAGTCTCATGATATCTATGACCTAAAAAGAGCACTGTGAGGTACTTTTTCTTGAGCAAGAACCATGATCCGCTGGTTGTCAGAGGAACTCATTTATCACTTCTTGTCCCTCATATTTGTGGCCCCGTTCTTTGGAATAATAAGAGTTTGGCTTGAGGAATGGGCATGAAATGTGGTTGTGTTTAAAATTTGTTTATTTTCATTGTTTTTCTTTAGCTTTGTTCTTGGAGCTTGTACAATAAAGGCAAATAATTTAAAGGACACAGACGGCTGGAGTTTGGTTTTAGACAGAGTGTGGGAGGCTGACAGAAAAGCTATAGCCAAGTGAAGGGACTGCATTCAGTGAGGCCAAGGTGAACTGAAGTATTTAAAGACTCTGGAGGACTTGGAGTTGGAATAACTTCCATCTTCCCTCTCAGCTTGTAACTCACACCCGGCTCACACCCAGGCTGAACTTACAACCGGCTACTGCTGGGGAAGTTACACCTCTTAAGTCATCGGCTGTAAAACTGGCTCAAGCGGCCAAAACGAGCTCAAGTTGGGCAAACTCACCTGCCGAATTATGTGGCCAGAGAGCAACAAGGAAGAGACACTAAGCCAGAATGAATCACTACTAATCACTCTCTTGAGCTAATTGACACATTCCTAAAATTCCTCTCGAGGTTCTTGGCAGACTGAGCTCCATTGCTTTCTTCAGCCATCAGCAAAGGGAAAGGCACATAGCCATGTCAGAAAGTCTTGGGTTTTGTAAATAAACAGACACCATTGCTGCATGTGAGGGCTCCAGGGGTTACATGACTATAGCCTTGCCCCAGATTGCATCTGTGAGACCTGGGGGTGATCCTCTGCTCCCCTCAGCTGCTCTTTCCTAACCCACTTATTTCAGTGTCACTGCAGCTGCTTCAATGCACTTAAATCTGTCCCCTCGCAGTTCCCCCAGGGAAGATCCCAGAAAAGCATCAGCCTTGCTCACCACACAACCACAATGCAGTGAGGAAAGCATAGGATGTCCTTTGTTTTGTAAAGCCGGTCCCCTAAAGCCCAACGACCTCTCAGGTGGCTTCTGCTGAACCTGTGGTACTGTACCTCAACCATGGGCTGTTTCCAAGCTGCTTATTAACATGGAGTTTGTACCATTGCTGGCATTCAGCTCATCTCATCTCATCTCACCTCTAGAAGTGGTTAATGGAAAGCTGACAGCCAGCGAGTGCAAGGAGTGTTCTTGGCTCAGGGTACGCGGTGTGAAACCTTTGACTACTGCAGAGCCAGAACAGACCATGTCTTCTGGGGAAGGAGTCATCTTTCTCTGTTGGTTCTCAGCCCACAGTGTGAAGATCCCAGAGGCTACTTTGAGATGCTTTCAAATACCATCTCAGAGAGGCTGGTCCATCCTCAGGAGGCCTGAAATTATTGTCCTGTCAATCTGCAAGTTCAGAACGTATCAAAAACTGCTTGATTAGTGTCAGGTGGTTTGATTCCTTCTAAAGTCAGTGAAGAGGGAGGTGGCTCCTCCAGACAGATGAGAGAGACAAATTGACTTTGGAGATGATGACTTAAGTGCTCATTCTTATTAGAGTCCCACTTAGGTGACACAATCTCCTCTGCAACACTAAGGACATCTTAAAATACTGTCCCCCTAAGTCAGCCCAGTGAGCAGAGGGTCACCAAATGAGCATTCAGACAAATGGTGATAGTAAGGTCATAACTGCAATCTCATGCTGCTTTCTGGGGTCTTATATTTTGCTTCTAGGAGGAATGTCACTCTGGAAAACAGACTGAGATCTGCTTTTGGCTGTAGATGGTGATTAAAAGTTCTCTGTGGCCAGGAAGAGGATCGCTCCTTCCTATTAAAACACATATAGAGAATAGGGAGGAGGCATGCCTCCATCCTCTGTTTTTATGTGGTATCTGGGCAGTGACTGTGTTTCCCAGCGTTGGGGAAGGCTGAGGTTCAGTCCCTGCCTCTGCTGATGTGTGTCTGAAGGGGCTGCTCTAACCACTAGCCGGAGGCACACACCAAAAACTATTGCATCTGTGGTAGCTTTGGAGGAATTCCTGCATCTCTCTCTCCTCCTGCAGCCCTCCAGTGTGGCTTTTGGAGTCAGAAGTTGTGTCTTCATTTTTGCATTGATGATGGCTTTTTTTTTCTTTCAGTATTTGTTCTAACTGTTTTTTGAACTCCTGTTTTTTGAATTTGTGTCAGTGAACTCCACAATTTAACAAAGCACCTTGTGGAAAGCTTTTCTCACTTGTCTTAAACCTGCTACATCGTCGTTTCTTTGGTTAGTCCTTAATTCTTGTAAACTGAGAAAGAGTTCAGTGTTCCCTGTCCACCTTCTCTGTGAGGTTTGAGAATGTGTACTAGTGTAAGCACACAGGCAAAAATAATTGCTGCTAACAGTTTTAAACTGGTATTCTTCTTTCCCTTCTATCACAGATGCTCCCCACACATATATGTGTAGATTGACCCTTTACTGTCTTTACCGGCATATTTCTTAACAAGCTCATATTGGTTATTTTATTAAGATAAATTAATTAGGAGAGATGAGAGATGGCCTAAGTAAGTTTTTAAACAACCAATGTTGATCAAGGTCTATGTAGATTTACTGCATGGGATTCAAACTGATTGCCATTCCTAATATAAGTTGAAAAAATACATTAGGTGTCCTCCTTCTAAAGCAATGGACAAATTAAAGCTGCTATATTCCCTTAGTTCCTCTAACAACATATTTCTCTCAATGAAACAATTGCTATGACTATACTGCAGCTGAATGAGTTCTGTATTGTCCTTTCTAAAAAGCGCTGAGCTCAGCACAAGGCACTGCAAAGTTGGTTGGTTTGTTTTTGTCTCATTTCAGTTTAGACATATGGCTAATCATGCTTGAAAACCACGTAATCTTATCCAGGGCAAAATTCATATCATTATGTAGGGAGAGTTCAAGTGTTCCTCCCTTATTTTAAAATAATGTTAAACTGGGATTACTCTGTATTATGTTCCTTTTGGACCTTAAATGTCCATGTGCATTCATATCAGCCGTCTGGCTGTCACATCCGCACTTACTGCCTCAGTGAGTAACACTGAAGGAAACCAGCATATTAGCTCCTGGAACAAATGGGGTCTTTTCTTTATAAGAAGGTAGCTGGGACATAACTTAATATAACCGCTCCCTGTATGTCTTAATGGAAAGCTAAGTGACATGACAGATGTCATGTCAGGTGACAGATAAAGGAGTACTAGTGATCTCCCAGACTGCTGAAGTTTTAGAGTATAAAAACACATCCGACCCTCTTAAGAAAATCCTCATTGTATATTTTGAGTAAAAAGATAATATTTTTGAGCAGCATGTTAGTGTAACTTTTTTATCAGTTGCAAAAGTAGCCTATATACTACAATAATAAATGTACAGCCATCTGTGCCTACTACATCCAGAATCAATTGTCCATTTTTGCAACTGAAATACATGCACAGGACTATATGAATATATAACACGGACATCTAAACACATAGATTTGTTTTGTCAGACATACAGAACTATATGTGATGTACTTCCACATATTTTGTGTCTTCAGCACTATTACTGTGCCCATAAACTCCCACATCTCTGCAGGTACCTGTAGGTAAAGTTGTGTAATTATCCACATCAAGGTCTCGTGGCAGAGCTCTGAATTTTTTTGATCTAATTCTCTGTGGAGAGAATTACTTGCGTGTATCTTTGTGGTGCATATCTATTTATAGAGCGTGCGGCACGTGATGCATATGGCAGATTTATGTGCTGTACTTCTCCCGCGCACACACCTATGCTGGCCAGGACTGGTACGGCAGGTACAGGAATATCTATATAATATACATATCAGTGCATTATGAGGAGCTCATTGAGTTTAGCGCAGTACTTCTTCTGCTGCTTTTGTCTGGTTCATTATAGAAACATACTTGAGTTTGCTCAGTTGCTTATCCCAAAGACCAACTTTTGATCTTCTCTTGGGAACCTGTCGCACTGCCTTGGTTCCTAGGTACCACAGCCAATGTGTTTACCAACTCTTTTTCTCTTTCTCGCCCTTTCTATTATGCGTCCCCTTTTTTCTGCCACACAAAAGCTCTGTGCGGTGCTTGTGTGTGGTCCCCAAGAGATGCGGGCCCGGCGAGGAGCCGGTTTTCGGCGAGGCGCTGGGCTGGAGGATCTGTGAACCCGTGCAATTAGCAGTTTAGATCCGGGACCCCACGTGTGGGAGCGGGGCCCGCGGTTGTGCCGGAGCGATGGGGACCGCTGCCCTCCGGGTGAGTGCACCGACCCCTGGCAGAAGGGTCACGCCGCGCCGCAGACAGCCCCCGAGCTCAGGAAAAACCCAGAGATCAGAGCCGCAATCTGTAGCGGGGTGTCCTTCCCCATCCCACCCCCCCTCCACCCCGTGCACAACACATGGATTCAGAAGGGGATCATTTGGAAAGCATTTGCAAACATATGGGTCGTTTTTAAGTCAAGACTTCTTTAATTCACTGTGTTTCCTAGTTTTTTTTGAGGGAGGAGTTTGATGAAGGCTTTTGGGGGGGTTGTTTTGTTTTGGTTGGGAGGGGTGCAGGCTCTCACTGCAAAAAGCCTGGCTGGGAAAAAAAAAAAAAAGGAGGGCTGAGTGGTGGAATAAAGAGCACAGCAAAGCTACCCTGAAGCAGCTTGTTCCCAACTCATGTCCCTTACACAGAGATTAAAAGAACAAACACTCCGCTCTTCTTAATGATGGCATTACCAAGTATAATTAATTAGAAGGGTAGCAAAAGGAATCAGATCCCTGATGCTAATTACTCCCCTAAAAGGATAATATGCTCTTATGTTACCAGTCTAGATCTGACAGAAATATGTCTATTACCACTACCACTGCTAATAATCAAGTGGTAAAATAAAATACCCAAGGGATGTACAAGCCTGGGTTATTTATACACATGTATGTATACATACACATGCATATAATGATACACTCACTATATATAAGCATGATGTATACAAATACACATGTGTTATCACTTCATGTTTATATATTTATAGTTAGAGTGTTTCTTTAGCCATATATGTTGACAGACAGCCCGGCAGAAAGACAAATATTTATGACACCACTTCTCTGCAGCGCTACCGCCAGGGGAGGGCAGCGATAAACAAAAGCTCCCCCACCTTTGCCACCCTTGGCCTGTGCAATTAGGTCTGGGGTAGGAGCAGGGCTGTGTTTTCCTTTTCTTGGATGGAGATGTGATGGCCCATTAGGCTGGTTCGTGAAGAACTAATGACTGGACGGCATTGATTTGCAGAGGAATTTTAGCCGCAGCAAATGATCGATGTCCTTCAGCCAAAGATTTGTCTCAGCAGGCTGGATGTATTTTGCATAGCCTGCTCTGGTTACCGTAAAGGATTGCTAAATAAATGGTGAGTTAGCAGTTAAAACACACAGGCTTTGGGTACTGGTGGGAGACCTGTGCTGTGGAGTTGTTTTTATCATCACTTTAAGAAGTTGGAAGGGATGTATAATGCAGCCTGAGTAAAATCCAGGCTCTTAAATGACGTTACAGTATACATATAGAGTGCAGAGGTCTGTGGTTGTTACCACAAGTGTGTCTACCTGTTTACCTACATCCTCGCCCCACCTCCTTGTCTGTGTGAGGAGGCAGAGGTGATGGACCTGTGGATGTGCATATGCACATGTGGAGGTGAGCATACATATGCACATCCCGCTGTGCATACTTGTACCCGCTGTATACGTGTGTGCATGTGCAATACCTGTGTGCATAGATGTGTTTCAGTCTGAGCATATCTGTGCCCAAGCTGCATGTTGGTGTGCATGTATATATGTGTGTGTAGGTGAATATATATATATATATCCCTATGCATTTTGCCAGCAGGAGAAAACTCACACATGTAGATCTGTGTGTGTGTATGCAGGTGTGTGCCACATGCATGAGCATAGACTTGACGTGTTTTTAGCTGTTTCTCATCCTTCCACACGGCTTCCCAAAATATCACTCTTTCTCCCCATTCCTGTCTCCCGGTCTTGCCATTCCCCCAGATTGTGAATTTTCTTCAGGACTTGAGGCCTTTGCCCAGTGCTCCTCAGTGAGCAGAAAGCAGTAAGTGCAATTTAATGTATTATTTATGAGTGGTGGGAAAGTCTAAGGGGGTTTTAATCTCTGCTTCTCCACTTCCTTCCCAGCTGAAAACCATTTCACCTCCCTTCCCAGATATTCAGCTCCAGTGTGCTCCCCCACCCCATTCCCATCTGCGCCTTATTTGTACAAATGTTCCCGTGTCTTTAGAAATCATCTTCAAAAAAAAAAAAAAAAAAAAAGAGAGAAAAAAAAAAGAAAAGAAAACCCCTCGCCAAACCCATATTGTATTTAAACATTTGTGAAGATTTTGTTTCTCTCAATATGGAAGCGAGAAGGGGCTCGGGGAGGGGCTTTCGTGGAGAAATGTCTCATTCAGTCTGCTGAGCCCCCTCCTTGAAGTTTCTTTTCAAGGCTGTTGGAAAGTTGGGCAAACTGAAAAGCAAAACAATAATTAGAGATAATTGCTTGTGTCCAAACACAGGCATCAAAGCCTCGGGGGTCTCATTTGTGATGGGCCTTGGTGTGTGATCCAAAAAAAAAAAAAAAAAAAGTAAAAAAAAAAAGGTGACCCTTATTTTATTTATTGAGTGGGGGAACAGAGAGAAAGTGCCAGATGGAAGGACCTCAGAGCAATCTCCAATGGCTCAGCCCTGCCTGCTTGGGCGAACAGGCACTGAGGCCAGGATAAAAGGGATAGAAAGCAGGGTCAGGAGAGGTTGCATAATTACTAGGGTGGAGGTAAAAGGGGTGAGGGGGGAGACAAGGGTCTCTCATGGGGATCTGTGTGGCCCCCCAGCTCTGTGTAGCTGGTGACATCCCTGGTACCCAGGTTGGTACCAGGGATGCTGCAGGATGTCACATCAGGGGTAGTAGAGAAGTTCTGATTTTCAGGGGGTTGGGTCACCCTCTTTCCCATCCCCCAAGATGGATCCTTAGTGTGGATCCAAGTGAACACAGACCCGAGAGGCTCTGCCCCGAATTCCTCCCCGAGGGGGTGCACTGCCAGCATGAACACAGCAACCTCCAGGTTACCCACAGTGCAGGCAGCACTGAATCCCCGGAGTTCTTGCTGAAAACATGCCAGTGTGGGGGATTGGGAAAATGTTGCAAATGTGGGGGTGATATAAAATAAATCCACCAAACTCGGTGAAAGAGTCCCATCCTCGAGGCCTTACTGGAAAATTTCATTGCCCTGCCTGCAGACGATGCAGGAAGGGGTCTGAGCAAGGGTGGGGGTGTCAGATTTAGGGGGACTGAACTCCTTTCCAGGGGGCCACAGGAGGCTAAAATAAAGCAGCAGACGAGCGGGGGGCATCCTAGTAGGAGAGGGATAACGGAGGACTCTCCGGGGAATGCTTGTCTCTTCTCCAGTTTTCAAAGGCCCTGCATCGTTCACATGACAAGATGTGGCCAAGGTTTCTCCTCTCCCCACCAGTCCCTTGGTAATGGGCCTGTAATGACCTAAACTATTTGCTGCTTAAGGACAATAAATCTGCCTTTCTGTGAGGGGTGTCCCTCACCCCGGGTGGAAGCTGGAGGGAGGTGGCTGGGGTCAGGGGGACTCCCCACCCTGGAGCAGGAAGGTGACAGCATGTGTTTTTTCAGTCTGCTGGGAATTTGGCTGCAGAGCTGCAGACTTATATCTCAGCATCTGCCCCCCCATCTTTGCAGGGGGGCAATACCAGGGCTCAGATGTAGCAGGAAAGGTGACTGCTGGGGTGGGTTTCCCGGTTCCTTTGTGGGGGGAAGTGGGGGAAATGCGTGGGGTGGCTTTGCTCAGCTCGCTCCTCCAGGTACAGGTTAAAAAAAAAAAAAAAAAAAAAAAAGAAGGAAACCACAAGTAGAAACCCCAATGGCTTTTTTCACCGCAGCCCCCCGCGACCCCCAGCCCCGGCCCGCGGCTCCGCACGGTCCCGCTGCACCCCCTGCGCCCCGCCGAGGGAAATGCACCGGCTCCGCGCAGCCCTCGGGGAACCCTGCTGCTCTCGGATGCGTAAAAAAAAAAAAAAAAAAATTAAAAATAGGGAAAACAAATATCTCGCTGCATTAGCTTAAAAGGGCCGGATCCTGCGGGATTTGCTCGAGCGCAACGGCCGGTGCATGAGCGCGGTGCCGGGCTGGAGTTGCTGGTTTGGGAAGGAAGGGAAGGGGGTGTTCGGTGCCCCCCCCGATGCAGGTGCATGCGGGAAGGCGGCACCGTGGCGAGGCCGGCAGGGACGCCCCAAAGGCGGGGGGGGGGGGGGGTGTCTCCAGCGGCGGAGGGCGGCCGTGCCCTCCCGGCCGGCATCGCCAGGCACTTCTAATTAGCAAATAAAGATGATGATCATTAGCGAGCAGCAAAGCCCCCGGCCAGGCGGGCTGTCCCCGGGGCGCCCAGGAGCCGAGCGCTGCGTCCCGCCCGCCGCCCCGGCCTCATCGCCTGGCGCACAGCTGCAGCTCTCTTTATAGTTTTATACTTATTTTTTAAAATTATTATTATTTTTTACATTTTTTTTCCTTTCGCCCCCGTAGGGTTGATGTAGTTGAGGCGAAATCCACCTCAACCAGGATCGCCCCTCAACACCCCGAGACTTTCCACCGCACAGCCCTTTCTCTAACTGTCGTTCTCGTAATTTACCATCTTCTTTTTTTTTTTTTTTTTTTTTTTTTTTTCACCCATTCTCTTTTAGCATCTCTTAGTCGTCCTCCAGCTTTCTATTTAGTAACACCCGCTCACACCTTTCGTAATTTTTCTATCCTTCCTCCACTGACCCCTCTCTCGTCCCTGCGGGACCGGCACAAATGTACCGCCGGTCGCGGGCTGGATCCCGAAACGTTTTTTACACAATTGCATCAGCTGATGCAAAGCATTTTACAAAAATGCGGAAAAAACGTTTGTCCCGAGTCAAGCCAAACGAACATTTTTTCCCCCTGACTGATTTTTGCTGCAAACAACGAATGGCTTTGGATCGGGCTGGCTCCGCCGGGAGAGGCTGCTGGGGTCCGTTTCTCTACGATTTTAATTTTGTTTGTTTGTTTGTTGCATCTTTATTTTAATTTCCCTGCAGAGGTTGGTTCGCAGGTCTCCGCGCTTCCTCCCCCCGAGAACAACCGTGTGGGCACACGGCGTTTGCAGCCCCGCACTCACCATTCCGTGCCCCGGGGCAACCGCGCCGGGGGGGGGGGGGGGGCGGGGGGGACCCCGGGGGTCCCGGGCCCCTCCTGCCCCCCTCTCCCGCCCCCCAACCCGGGGGCTGCCCCGCGGTTTGCAAATGACATTTTTCCCGGTGAGCCGAGCCAGACTCCGAAATAAAATCAGCGTGTTTATATCCCCCCGGGTGGGTTTGCTTTGATAGATGGCTGCCCGGGGCTTCTGCCTCCTACGTCGTCCTATTCGTTCCCCGATAATTTACAAGTTCGGCGCTCACTCACACACAATTATACCTGTATATATATATATGTGACACACATGACAAATTCGTAAATTCATTACATGACACATTTGTGAAACATGCGATGAAATATGCCTCGTGCGTGGGGTACATTATATACACATTACTTGTAATTCGAAATTGTTCTACATACAGTTCTACATACTGTAGAAAATATTGCGAAGTAAATTTATGTATATCCTTAATTTAAGTATATCCTTCAGCTAAATTTAGTACATATATTTAGATGAATTATGTTCTGAAATGAAAATGAGAATTAGAATTATAAATTACAGAAGTGGCATATTCGGATGATACACACAATCGCAGATATTCTAACCTGATTTACAAAATAGGCGAATGCATACACACACACTATTTGCAGGAAGACTTTATAAAATATACCGCCCTTTACACGTGTGTGTCCATATGTATAGAAACGGGTTCCAAACATAAGTGTGCGCGTGTGCATTTTTACCTCTGAACGACCTTTGGGCTGTACATAACTACCGACACGACCATTTAGACACAGACACGCACACAGCCTGATGCGACCCGCTGGCAGCCGTGCGCGCACACGGACACGCACCGTGGGCAGCCGCGGGCGGTGCGAGGGGGGCCGGGGAGGAGGTGGTGGGACCCCAACCCCCCCCCACCGCGTGTCCGCGCTGAGTTCCGCACCGAAACGCGCCTCTTCCTCCTCCCTCTCCTCCTCCTCCTCCTCCTCCTTCTCCCCCCTTTGCTCCCCGCCCACAGCGGAGCCGCTCATCCCCCGGGGGGCCGCGGCCAGCGTGGGTTCCCCGGTGCTTTGGGCTCCCGTGCCCCCGCCTGGGGCTCCCCCCCCCCCCCACCCCGGGGCTCCCGGGTGGCGGCGAGGCACAAACCGGCCCCTCTGCTTCCAGCGGGGAAGGGGCCGGTGTCAGCCCGGCCCCCCTAGTGCCACCCGGCCCCCGGTACCTGCCCCCTCAGGGGCCGCCGGGCCGGAGGAAGGCAAAAGCGAGTAACCCGAAAGTCCAAGGCTAAATACAGCCGGCGATGCGCCTTAAGCAAACGTTGTTTTAGGGACGGGGGTCGGCTCCAAACCTGGGGGCTCGCCGTGTGCTTGGGACCAGAACTGCGAGAGGATGCGTATGCTGTGGGCTTGCTGTTGCTGCTGGGTCCCCAGGTCTGTGGTCTTGAAAATCACCGAGTCGTTCAGAAGTCCCACTCCTTTTCTCCTTCCCCGAGGACATAAACGTGGAATCACACTGAATTTACACTGAATTCAGGTGCTTTAGCGTCAGTCAGCGAAGCAGAAAGTTCCCACTCAGCTGCCACCCATGCTGCCTGTTGTCAGTTTCCTTGGCCAGCAAATCTTTTTTTGGGGTATGGGAGGCAAAAGAGTTTAACTTCTGCTTCTAAATGCGCTTCAAGCCGAGCCGGGAGCAGGCAGGCTGCCTGATGCAGCCTTTTGCTCCCCATCCCGGCTACTTTCTGGGCTTGGACACACACGTTTTGGTTTTGCTTGCCCACCTTGTGTCTCTCTGCTCTAAAGGCTCAGCCACTGGAGCAGAAGAGAGGTGAAAGCCACTTGTAGGTTTTGTTTGAACACACTGATGGGCGAAATTCGGACAATTTGAAGTGTAGCCAAGTGACCCTGGCAGAAATCCATGCCATGTCCCTGCTTTCTCCTTCTGCAGGCAGGGAAAATGGTCCTGACCCTGTTCAGCATCATTGTGCTCCCCGCACACCGGGGCACCAACTGTACCCACCAGTGCTGCTGGGCTTCAGGGTTCCTGCTTTTAACAGATACTGTGTGCTTGTTGTCAGTATGGTTTGGCATTCAGTCCTTGCTTACGTACAAATTTACATAATATGTAATATGTAAAATACATATCACAGGATATATCCTACATATAAGAAATGCTACACAGCATAGAACACGCACTGTATTTCATATAATACTGAATCTGCAATAATGGGAGACGCATACTAATGTGTGGGATACTGCAAGATGCTATGTCTTGTACATGTCTCGTATGTAAAGCTCATATTACAAGCTATTGGTTAGGTTGTTTGGTGATCTTAAGATCATTCATAGTCAATTAACCCTTGGGACTAAATTATCCCACACTACTGCTGCCTCAGGTCGATATCAACATAATCTTTCAGTCCTAATACATCAGCTGTTTCTGGGGCTGAGGCACACAAAATGCTGTGTCTTCTCCCCCTGATTTTTAGATATATATATATATATGTGCATGTGTGTAGTCACAACATATAGTGACTATTTGATTGCAAGGCTGTATTGTGTGTGTGTAGTCACTGTTTATGTATATGGATATTATTTCTTTGTAAAATTGTAAAGCTTCAAGGTTGAAAAGGTGTTTTTGCTAGGAATGTTCATGATCTTGACATATACCCAAAACTGCCCAAGCTAAAAGCCCAGGGAGGAAATTAAAAATCATTGTAGAGCTAAGGAGCAGCTGAGCCAGAGCAGGCTGGCACGCTGGTTGCTCTTCTGGGCTATGATGCCCATGCTAGGACTGGGCAAAAAGTTGGAGGCTTCATTTTCCAGCTTCTTTAGTGACCTAGCCCACATAGAAGAGAAAGCTACGGGAGCTAAGCCAGCAACAAGAAGAGCTAGCGTGTCTTTTGGTATGTTGCTAAAGCAACTGTGATCTGAAGCCAGGGATGCACATTACAATTGTCCTTAAGAGCTCAGTTTTCTTTGTTGTAGCTGTTCATGGCTATAGGAAGACAAAAGTCTTTTAACTAACATCATGGGGTGCTACTTTAGAGAACTATTTTCTTCTCATCTCTGCTAGTGTTTCTTACGTGATTTTCGAAGAAATCATTTAAGCTTAGAATTTCCAACAGGAATAATACTAAGTGCATATGAGCCTGCATGTGCGTGTTTATAAGTCACAGACAAACACCCACATGGATCCCACAGCTGTCAATAGGAAACATGTGTACATCCGCAGAAAATCAGCTTACATTTTGGGGAGGATATCTGTGTGTGAGGGAAATACAGAAAAACAGAGTAGGGGTAGACACAGACACAACAATTGGTCACAGCTTTAAAAATAGTTATTTGGGAACACAGTAAGGGAGATCCTTCTCAAAGGCTAATCTATGCAAAATGACAGAAAAACCTATTAACGTTAATGGAGTATCAAGCTGTAAAAACACATGTGGAGTAGAGTTTATTCTCTGCATTAGTTACACGGTATAATATTTCAATTTCAAACTCTGTAATTATTTGGTCACTAAAGAGTTCTGTTTATTGCTTGTCCATGGCTCAGAGGTTACATTATGACCTCTGATGTTGGAAGTTTACCCTTCTCTTCTGATCACTGGTAATATGCATATTTCAGAAAATTCATGAATTATTTCATAATCTTTTCTTTTCTTCCTTCTCTAAATTTAAAATCAGATTTCCAGCTTTTGTGGCTAGTTTGTGCTGAAAATGACTCATACTCATCAGACCAGGCCTATTAATTTACTTGGATTGTTGTTTTTGAAAGGAAAGAAAAGATGTTTCTTTAAAGTACTGTCAAGTGTGTTCCTTTTCCCCTCCCCAGTGAAATAAGACATTTTTTTTGCCTTGTGATCTGTGTGCAAAATAATCAGAAACAAACTGGTGGGGGCAGAGTGGAGGGAACCAGAGAGTTGTTCCAACCTTTGACTTTGACTTGTCTGTCTTACAAAGAGGGTTTGTGCAGCACCTTGCCTGTAGGTTCACAAACATTTTTGGTTATTTTCTGCCCCAAGGGGCTACAGTTCAGCTACACACTGTAAGGTATCCAATGCTTATCTATCTGATGGGCTCAGGAACAAGAGATTTATGATAAAAACACATGTTGGATTATCACCTTCGAGTCATTTAAGGGCTTAAAGAGTAGGATCAGGAAGTCTGATTTATCCTCCAAATTGTTGTCATCTAAGTGTTTGGAGATCTACTCTTCGCCATAGCCTCTGCTCTACAGTGATTTCTATCTGCTTCTGTGTTTCTAGCACTGTGTAGTGGGGAAACTGCAGCTTTGACCTTGAGCTTGCTAGAGCAAAATGTGCATACCTATTCTGTATTAATTAGCTGTAATTCCCACCCCCCACCCACTCCCCCTTTCTGAGGGGGAAACACCCAGGGCCATCTAGCACCCAGAATTAAAGAAAATTTACTTGTATTCAGCCTGAGGTGCTGGGGCTCAGCTCTGCCTGGAGATGCTCAAGGCTTTGCTCTATGAGGGTGGAGAATCTCTATGGAGGCAAGATGACTTAGTGATTATATCTTTAACATTCCAGCATAATATAGCCTCATCTAAGTCCTAAATATTGTTTTAACCATTTAAACATCAGGTATTACGTTGCAGGTTAGTGACCCGGTTGGAGACCTGACATGATTCTGTCCCCTTTAGTCCTGACTTCCTGATCATCAGATCAGATAGGGCTGGAGTCTGTTTTGACACCAAAACCACAGTCTCCATGTTATGGCTCTATTCAATTACGTTAGTCACTGCTAGGGGACAGTGACTACCACAAAAATGTTGTCAGGGGCTGGGCCTTTCTCTAGGGTGGTGTCACTTGCCCTGGTTGGAGTTTGGCTCCATCTACCTCCAGCTTTAGCAGCAGTGCTGCTGAGCCTTATGTGGCATTGAAGTGCCAATCTCTTAGGCAGTTGCTAATCCCAGAGAAATGCCCTGCACCTCCACCCTGGCTGTTTAATCCCAGTCTCTGCAGGTTTATTTCCTCCATCACAGCGAAGCAGTGTGGCCAGATCAAGCAGCAGTTACTCACCCAGCTCTTACCTGAGCGGAGCCATGGGGAAGCCAATGTGTCAGTGACATCCAGACTTCTGGGCTTTGCTGTTCATTTCTTGGGGAAGAGGGTTTTATTTCTGCATCTGGAGCATGGCTTCCCTCAACCTTTTTCTCCTTCCTGGGTATTGCCACTGGCGAAAGCGCAGTCAGCAAATGCATCCCCCTGGCCCCGGCAGCCCCCCATTCTGCATTGGAATAAGTACCCCTTGTACTGCAAAGGGGGGGTGTGCACACTGGACTGGGATACCTCTGTTTTAAAAACTTCCCAAGCTTCCAGCAGAGGCACAACAAATCATCCCATTGACTTTAGTGAAAGTATGGGACTGGTTCCCAAGAAACTAGGGATCCTGCATTGCCCTGTGGCTTTTGGGAGGGATTTGAACCAATGACTGAAATTAGAAAGCTGCCTGGAGTGAGTTGGTTTCACTCCCACACCATCCCAATTTTAGATTCTCATCTAAAATCTTATTTTATTTGTGATTATATATTATATATAATCATAATTTATTTGACAAGCTGGGGTTCTGACTTCAAGCTCGGCTGCCAAAGAGCCATGGATGGAAATAACCAAATAACTTTACGTACCTCTGGCACAATGTAGCGTGTAAACAGAGCACAAACACCCTAAATCTGTTGTTCTGTCTTTGATTTTGATTGACTTCGAAGAAACATTAAGAATAATAATGAGAAGCTGATGACATCGCGTCCTGAGGAATGTACCACTGCTAGAGAACAGATGGTGCAAAGACACTTTTTGGAGACTTTTTTTAAAAAAGTTAACTTGGCACCTGGGCCTTTCTTAGGATAAATGCTCAGACTTGGAGCAACCACAGCACTTGGTAGTTGGGACCCATTGAAAACTATTGATTTTGCTGCAGAGGAATGCAGCTTCAGCAAGATACAGATTTCTTTCTTGATGGTCAAAAATATTTCTTCTTTCATGTTTGAGAGGGCTCATCTCTTTTCCTGTATTATAATTGGAAGGGAATTAATAGAATTTAGTTTCACAGCTCTAAAAATGTTGTGATTTCAGGGATAACTGACTGGGATTTAAAGTAAATAAATAATTGTGAAGAGAAGGGATCATTAGTTTGTCCTTCAGTTCTGTATTTTATCAAGTCCAGTGGTTTCTGCTCTAATATTTCACTTAGCAGTCCCACCAGCATTTTCAAGTGGAAGTTAAATCAATCTGCAGTAACTTTAATCCTACCAATAGTACGGTGGCTTTCCTCAATCTTAATTCACTTTCTTCTTACAAATAGTAACAGCTTCTTAGACAACTTCAGGCTCAACAATTGATGTAATTATTGTTATATTGTACCCAACAAGTTTTACCAGGCAAAAGAATCTTGTGAAGAAAAGCATCTGACCTTGATCTGAAGACTTTAAACGATAGAGTCCCCCTTATGCTTTGATCAATGATTCCATGTTAAAAAAATCTATGCTTTATCTCTTATTCAAATTTGTCTGGCATTTACTTCCAGGCAATGAATCTTGCTTGGCATTTCTGAGCTAGATTAAGGAGCCATTCTGTGCCTGGTATTTTTTTTTTTTTCTAGCTGTACTTGGATATCCTAATGAAGTCTCCTCTTAATCTTTTTTTTTGTGATAGACTAATCAGGTTGAGCTGCATAAGTCTCTCACTAGAAGGCATTGTTGGGGTTTTTTTTTGTTTGTTTTGTTTTGTTTTTTTACAGACTCAAATCATATGGATTTCCATATGGCTTGACATCAGTGGAGATTTATGCTAGTTTGGAATTTGGCTGTATATTTCAATTACCGAGAACATTTTGTGGCCTGGGGTGGAACGCGCCTGAGAGCATGACAAATTATTTGTAACATGCATATCTGTTGAACTTGGTTTAGCAGTCAAATGGAGTAAAATTCAGCTGCATGCAGATGATCAGCAGAAAGCCCATGTCCCATTAAACTGTTTTCATGGGTTTATGTTCATCTTAAGTGCAATTGAGGCCATGGGAGCAAAGATAAACATCAGCCATTGAGACAGATGCTTAACTTATGCACCTCATTTTTCATGGCCTCAGTGGAGTTGTGCTGATTTACACCAGCTGAAGACCTTGGCCCACAGTAAGCAGCACAGACTGATAAAAGAGTCCAATCCTCAGCTGGCTGCTTCTATGAGAGCTTGAATGCAACCTCAGTGCTTGGTAATATCTCATCAGAGCCTGAGTCAATATGGCAAGGGGACATAGTTAAAATAGAGCAAAGCTGCAGCAACTTCACAGAATCCTAATTGCTGTAGGGCTTCTGAGGGGGAATGTGGTCCATTGTTTGGGTTATTAGATCCAGGCAGTAGTTTTCCCCTTAAAATTGATACAGAGACAGAGGTAAGTGAAATCCAAGTGTTCAGCTGATGGAAGTTGCTTGGATCCCATCCAAATGCTTTCCCTCGGTTATGAAAGCCACTCTGCAAAGTCCTGAGCAGCCATGGGACTTGGTGACATGTGTTAGCACCTTTTGCAGTCCTGGTTTTCCACATGTGTACATTTTCACACAAACATTTGGGTGCATACATGTGCCTGTAGGCTTGTATAAATAGCTGCACACACAAATCATAGCCATTTATGTTCATGTAACTGTTGTAACTATGTACATCTAAATAGAGGAGTGTGTACATTTATATTTATGCAGAGGGCTATAGATAAGACCGATGCTATGGATAGGAATGTGTGTGTGTTTGTGTTAAGCTGATGTCTGGTTGTGTACACCAGTATGATCAAGAGAATGTGAATAGAAGCGTGTGTGTTTATGTGTGCATGTGTGGAGCTGGTGTGGGGAAGGGCCACTGGGAAATAAATGATACGAAACGTCTGTACATTCCAGGGAAATGTTCAGATCCCTGAAGTTAAGGGATATACTCTAGTCATAAAAATAAACACAGTGGTGTAGCATGCCATTGATATGTGGATAAACTCACTAAGGACGGGTAGAGTTTCAGCTTTTACCTCCTTCTGATGGTGAGCTAGCTGCTTCCCTCTCTGCCTCTTTTGACAGTTCAAAGTAAAATGACATTTTAAATAAGAGGTTAAAGAGCAGAGGAAAACAGAGGTTTTCTGCTTGAACCAGGGGAAATTTGATAAATCAGTCTTCCAGAGATGCCAGCAATTTCAATAAGGCTCCATTTCCTTTTGATAAGATTTTGAGAGAGTAATTCAGAGTAGGATCTGTTAGCCAGAGCTCTTAGCTGCTAAAATATCAGATCAGAGGCTGAGCTATTTCCCCAAGTCTAATGGTTATTGCAATGTATAGCCTATTGTGCTAAGCCCTTTACAAAATCTTTGCACCATCACTTCTGTCATGCCTTTAAAATTGCACTTAGATTTGCAGTGGTCAGAGTGTTTTAATTATGCAAAACCTGAAGAAAGGCTCATGTGCTTTAAAAGCTTGACCTACTTTTTCCAACTGTGTGTGGTCTAATAAAAGATACTACCTCGTCTTGCAAACATTGTCTTGCTCACAGCCCCAGATCATGATGGCTGTGTCATCAGTCCCTCAAGAAGAACATGAAGCACAGAAGCACTCAGAATTATAGAGGGTGGAAGTTCTGACCTGTCACCATTGGTTGTGTTGGAAGTTCAACTGCCCATCATTTATCAAGTTTCTGTTGATAAAGGTGGCTAATCAGTGGTAGAGAGATGCTGTAATCCTGTTCACATACAAGTGATGCATTTCATCAGTGGTTATAATCACATTAATAGTAATGGTTATAGATTGTTCAATATGGTGTTAAATACACAAAAAGGATATTAAACCCATCCTGCTGGTGTGTATGAAACAAGACCATTCTATACTTATAGTAGTTCACATTAATGTATATCAGCCTAAATTCTGCCTCTAGGTCCACTGCAAGAAAATTTGACAGAATGGGACTGACTCACATTTGAATTCAGGTCTAATGATGATGTAGATACAACTGGTTCAAGCCATTTTTATCTGTGCACTGACAGCTACAGCTTGAACCCTGTGTTGGCACGATGAACAGAACTTATGTTTCCAAATCATCAGTGGGTAAACTCTGATGACTATTCAATTGCATCATGGCGTAAAAACTACCTTTCCAAATAACTTAGAAATATGGCAGCACCTGGGAATTGATTAGCCCTATCTAAATTGCAAAGCCAAGTTTTACAACTGAATAAAAAATATCTAGACTCTTTTCCTTGACCCTGTGAAGTCAGGGCTTTGTGGCCATCTAGTTACTTTGCTTTGAAGTGCAGGGATCGATGTTCTCTTTTAGTGATAACTCTGCAACTCCATGAGGTTTGGGGAACTCTTCTGTATTGCGGGTAGGAATTACAAATACACACAAGCCAGTGGCCTCACAGCTCTCAGATCCAGTTTCTCCTGGTACACAAACAACTTTACTAAGCTGTTGGGTGGTACAGTGGTGGCTGAAAAACTTGAATGTGTATGAAAGTGGGGAAGGTACAACCAGGACATCCAAAATGTTGTCAAGAAGGAGTCAGTCAAACACACAGGTACAAACCCACCACCCTGAAAATAGTTAATTTATCCTTGGCTATTGTGATTTGGCAAAAAGATTAATAGGACTATGCTGATTCACATCAGCTGAAAATTTGACCCACCACTCAGCTGTATAACTGTGTGGGATAAGAGGTATGCAGGCTTTATAAACATGCATTCTATAGATGCGCATGTGTGTGAATAGTGCAGATGGAAAGACAGAAGATAGAAACAGGTATCTGGCTAGGAAAAAGTGTATAGCATCTTTCTGTAACAGACCAGAGAGTGACACACTCAAGATCTCTGTTATGGGTGCGGTGTACAGCAAAACCCTGATTTCCATTCGGGTTTTCGCAATCACTGCTATCTTAACTCCAAGCCTCATTAAATCAACCTCAGCTGAACTGTGGTACAATGTTACAGTGCAGATCCTCCCGTTCCCCAGTGGGAAACTAACTTGGACTCAGGAGCCGTCATTTAACCTTGGAGTCTCTGAATCAACAAGGCAGTTTCTGCAGAGACACCTGGCAGCACACGCATTTTATGCTCTAACATGGCTGGTAAATCCTGGGTGGTTAAGTAAACTTAACCTTCATTTATGAAACTTGCAAACCAAAGGGTAAAATGTGCCTTGTGCAAGTAATTACGTAAAGGTCTTAGAGAGTGGAGTTATCACTTAAAGACGCCGGGCATTGCTAATGAGTTGACTGAGAATTGATCTCTCTGTAATTTAGTTATTTATATGCAGTTCCTGTTTTCCATGCTCAGCTATAGGTCAAGCCCACTTTGAACTGCTCAGAGACCCCCAAGTTTGTCAAGCAAAGTCCCAAAGCCATGGCACAATGATATTTTAGAAAAGTAAATATTGTCCTGAGGGGCTTTAAAAAGGAGGCAAAGCTGTTTGCTTTCTAGCTGGTTCTTTAAACTGGACAACTGCTTCCTGTTACTAAGGGGTCTCTCAGCAACGTGACTTTGCTTCTGTTAAATAGAAAAGAGCATCAGGAAAAATGTCAGTACCACCTTCCAGGTATTTTCATATCCCATCAATCTGGGTAGGAACAGCCTTGGGTTTCTGAATAGAAATATGTTTGCCTTATTCTGCAAAAGATGTAGTATGGGGTATGATGGATCCTGGGTTGGAAGAAGCAATGAAAAAATTCAGGCTGCTAAACATTATCCTCAGGGCTAATATTATGCCAAATGGCTGTGAACAATGTTAAAATACCTGTTTGCTGCCCTATATATTCACGTCTGGACATGTATCGACACATCACTAGGTATATGTGTTATCCCATGTTTGTGGGCTTAGGTGTGAACTTACTGGTGCTGCTGCTGAGAGTTTCATGTGGACGGGCTTTCATTTTCACGAGGGCCTCTCATGGGGAGGAATAGGTGATACTCCACTCTGTAAAGGTACATTTTGGATGCCTGAGCTGGAATTTGTACACCATGAACACCACACTCATGCTGGAACTGGGCGCCCGTGAGACTCCACACATTCTATGCTCCTTTCTGCAGACTTCAGCCACAGGTTCATAGGGTCTGGGCAGACAGAGCATATGTGAATTTGAGCACACCTGGGCCCAAGTGGCCAGCATCACCTAGAAGACCAGCTGAGCTGAGTTTTTTGAGCCCAGTACAGTCAAGAATTGTAGGATGCTACTCATGCATCCTACTCTTTGGGAACTGAGCTACAGACTGGCTGTGGCCAAAGTGAAGCCATCAATGCAGATGGGGAGCCTGGAAATTACAGGCCTGAGCTTGTTTCAGTCAGTTCATCACCTGACAACACAGACATCTGGTAGAGGACTTTCTTCCTCCTCAAACTGGTATTACTGAAAATACTGGCAGTTGTGGGCAAGGAGCTTTTTGCAAATAGCTGAGGCTGTGTAAAGGACTCTGGCTACAATGGTGCAAAGCTTGCCTTGTAAACACTGGTGACTTGCAAGAGCAGGACATTCCCAGGAGCCAGATGCTGCTGAAAACGGGGCTGAAATTACCTTTCTCTAACGCTCTTCCAAAGCTGCTGTGTTGGTTTATGACTCATGAGTGCAGATGAGCAGTTTCAAAACAGTCTTGCTTGACTCACAGCTTCATCTTACTTGAGTTTTTCTGATTTATGTATTTGGGTGGGTTTTTTTTGAGAATGACATCTTTGGCTTGCATCTAAGTACCCTAAATAGAACATTGTCCTTTTTCATGCTTTCTTAGTTGTGGTTGAGAGACTGGAGGTACCTGAGGCAGCCAAGTCTCCCAACCTGATAAAATCTGAGGTTTGTTCAGCTTTAACAAACGCAGCCCCTGTGGAAGGACTTAAATCAGGCCCTGCCACGCTCTTGTCCCTGCTGTTGCAATCCTGCATCTGCTGAACACCCCTGGGACAGCAGGGGAATGGTTCTGGGAGGGCAGCACACAGATTTCTACATGGGCAGGGCTCAACCCCTGGCAGCAGCAGGAACCCTGCACTGATGCTTCTTGTAGCTGATAGACTTTGTCATGGAGCATCTCTGTTAGAGAGCTGTCATCTCTAAAGGGTGATTTTTGCCCCAAGAGCACTTTAGAGACTCAGGACAGACTAATCCCAGTCTGTATCAGCCTGTGTCCTCCCTAGATAGATTTGATGAAAAAATGTGGTTCATGTCAGCTTGATCCTTCTAGTGAAAAGGCAGGGAGACTCCTGAAGGTTGGGGGAAGTCTGCAGAAGAGGCTCACTGGGACTCTCCTTCCTTACCAGTTCTTGGTAGCTGGGGCCTTGCCTAAATATCCATTTCAAATCAGGTGAAGAGAGAGATTCTCAAACATGTGACACCATCTCTTCAAGGAGAACCTTACCACCATTTGAACCTTAATAACCCACCCTCCCTTCCCCTGTGCCTTTAGCAGGCACCAGGTGTCTCCCCTAACTCTCCTCTCAGTGACCCAAGCCCTTTTCTCCACCCCCAGCAGCATCCCTCCTTGCTTCTGGAGGAGCTTTGCGGGGCGGCTGCTCTGCAGGGAGGAAGGCAGCCTTCGCCATCTAGTGAGCAATGCACACCATCACCGGCAGCTGCAGCTGAAGGGAGGGCTGACCCATGGCTCTGATGTAAAACCCTTTTTCTCACCTCTGGAAGAACTTACTAACATACTTAGCTGAAACCTAGATTGTATTCTCCCACCCACCATCATTAACAACTTGCTGACAATCTTTTGTAGACAGCAAATTACTCTTATCTAGAATTTAAGTGTTTCACCTCTTGGGAAGGCTGCTGCTGCTAAAACGTGTTTTCTCTCCTGCTCTGCTTGGGATTGCAGTCAGAGCAACGGTAGCACCAAGGGAATGGGGAGACAGATTGGTGTGACATGGTCATTTGACTGTACATGTAGTACAAAGTCCACAGGTGGTCTGTGGCTCTATTAAGAATAGAAACAAAATTCTCTGTGATGCACAATGCATGCACTCAGAAGATAATTACTTTTTTTTTCTTTTTTTTTTTTTTTTTCTAGGATGCCCATGAATGGGCAAAAGGGTCCTAATCCCCTCTATCTCAATTTAAGAAATGTCTGATAAATGAACGTTTCTTTGGAGGGTTTCTAAAGGTTACCTGACATCTGCTGAGAGACGCTAATGATGAGGAAACAGGGCAGGAGGTATTGATAGATCCATTCCTGCCTTCCTGTCTGGTTTTCTACTGCCTGTCCTCGATTTTTCACCTAGTTTCCAAAGGAAAGGGGGTTGTGTGATTGCTCTGCCCACATCAGTCTATCAGTCCCTGCCTAATCACTCAAACAGGCAGGTTTCAGACAGGTTTGTGTGTGAAGTAGACTCCTATTAGACCTCATAGTGTTTTGTGAAAATAAAAAGCCAGGGGAGAGGAAAGGACCCCAGATCACTGCTCTGGCTGAAGGGAAGGTTGCTAAATGAGCCCAGCACTTTATGAAGTTCTAGTGAAGCCACATACAAATGGGATTCAGATAATGGGATTTCATAAATTCAAACTGTAAAGTTACTTGTTATTATCAAGGCTAATTAGTGTGTTAAATATATAAAGCATTTTATATAATGGTATACTATTATTTGTGTTGCAACATGATCTTAACAAACCCTGATTAGGAAGGAGATTCAGTGTGTCAGGTGCTGTACAAGTGCATAACCTGCAGATCATCCCAGCTCCTCCAGCGTGGTGCTTCTTCAGGCATCACACGCCACAGCTACTGCTCTGGTTTATGATGCTGTCAAATTCAGGAGCTGGACACTATTTTAGAAAGCCCATTTTAGAAAAATAAGGAAGGATTTTATTAATGTTTTATCAGATCTGATGGACATTATGAACTGGGGCCTTGGCAGGGCTAGAGAAAAGGTCATTTCAGCTGAGGATGATGATAAGATACTGATTCGAACGTCTGTCACTCAGTGTTGCTGAGACCCTCCAGAAAGAGCTGGTGCAAAGCAGAAGCCATGTGTTGGACTTAGACCTCCAACTTCTGTAAAACAGTTTTTAAGTGAGTCACTGCGACCCTTTCCTGCATTTATCCTGTTTGTTTCAGGGATCAAGGGAGAGGTCAAGGGCTGTCTTGAAGGTTAGGAGATGTGCTCACAGCTAAGGACCATTCCTGAACAGTGTCAATATTTGGTCTTACACAGAAGGTATGAGCAGGAGATAAGAGGGTGCTGAGACACATCCGCTGGGAAGGTGAGGCCAGGCTTCTGGTGAGGAGGATGAATGTGGGGACAGTGGGGCAGAGGATTGCCTATAACCCCATGTCACAGTGGTGGCACTGCTTTGCAGCATATTGGTGTTACTCTTTGGCAGGTCACATGTAGGTGGAGGAGCCACGTTGCTCCTTAAAGAAAGGAATAAGCACCTTGGCCAAGATCAAAGAACAAATCCTCATTAAAACCCAGAATCCCCAAGCTTCAAACACAACTGCAACCCATTTCTTCTCAGTGTTATAAATGGAGAGCCCATGTATCCAGCTGCAAAGCATAGTGCTCTTTGGGGTACAGCATGGCAGCTGGTAGCCCATGTACCTTGAAAAACAGAGGTATGTGGTGGTTTGGAACCTAATAGATCCTATATTCAGTGGACATTATGGGAGGAGGGCTCAGTTCTCATAGTTTGAGCAATCTCAGGACTGTTGCGCTGGGAGCTGGAGGAGATCTCAGAGGGCAGGGACGATAGGATCTAATCTTGAGTGTTAATATAGGGTTAAAATCCTGATTGTTTTTAACTGAAGGGGAGAAATCTCTCTTGGCTCATCCTTTATCCCCAGCAGACTCAGCCTGATGCCTATTAAATACCAATTATGTAATTACAGTATATATTGCCTACTTAAATTCCTTCTGTCATCCAATTTACATGATTGGGCTATTCATTCTTCCCTTTTCCACCTGTTTCTTTGCGCTCCAGAGCACCAGTAAATAGGCTGCAAGCTTCACGGGAGGAATGACTACAGCCCATAGCAAAACAGCCCCATGTCTGCAAGTGGCAAGGGGTTTTAAGGTGCTCAGTGACTTGCAGTGAAACCTGGGCTTGGGGAGCCCAGCTCCTCTAAAGCCAAAGTTCAATGTGCTGGAAAATTTTGCTAAGGTGTGTTGACAAAGGAATCCTATCCCTGCACATTGGCTGTGACTCAGGAGGTACCGAAGTCCGATGGGCAACGGCTTAGTCTCTTGCACAAAGAAGCAAGCGGGCTGGAAAGCTCCTTTTACAGTTCAAACGGATGTTTCCCCAGGCTCGTAAAATACACAGTTTAAGTAGTAGCTATATTTCTAAGGCCAGTCCCACACCTGCAACTACCTTGTAAATGGCACTGGGATATATGGCTTTAAGACTCCTTGTAAAAAGTAAGATCAACACAAGATTTACACAGTTTTATGGAATTGTTTTATAAGCTATTTTGACAATGAATCCTGCTATCAAAATCACCTCTGGTGTTAATCATGGAGGAAGCATTTAGCAGAAGCCAACAAAGATTAATTTAAAACCCTTTCTTAGCTAGCTGTGGGACTGAGCTGTGTATCCCTTGAAACCTAGGGCATTCACTCGTGCAGCAGTGGATATAGTCTCTGGGGTGGTGGGCCAGGTCTTCAAACTCTGGGGGGTGGGTGTGTTTTGGGATGTTTTACTGTGCTCAGAAAGGGATGGGGACTGGGCAAGAAGTAGAGGAGGTAAAGCCAGAGCTCAGCCTCAGCCTCCTTTCCTCCCCTGGCCAGGGATGGCAGACTTGAAGATGGGGGTCTGTGCAGGCAAGGGAGCAGAAAGGACTCGCAAGCCAAGACCAAGCAACATGTTACCGGGGTAGGTGGGGATCAGTATTGGTGCTTCAGCTTGTATCAGGAGTGTTTCCTTTACAGGTTTATACTGGCATGCCAGCTCCTGCATGTTTGTATCCTACTTGCTACAGGAGATGGTAGCCACATCAGGGGTCCAAAAGATGGTCATTTTCCTGAAGCATGTACAGCCAAAACAGTGAAGCCACAGGGAGCAGGTCTGCCTCAAGGGTGGCTGCTGAGCTGGGGAGGGGCACAATCGTCTCCTGGTGTCCAGCCGCCTCCTCCTGTCTCAGGCGCTGATGTTGGCTTGTTTAAAATCATGCCTCTGATGTTCAAGAGTGTTCCAGCATCAATGGAAGCTTTTTCTTATTGACTGAAAGTCTCTGAGAGGGATGGGCCTATTTCAAATACTCAGATCTCACCTTAGTGCTGGGCTTTGGTGTTCTGAGTCTCACTGTCGCAGCTGTGGGCAGAGGAAGGTTTCTTACCAGATTCCTGCCATACATTTTGAAATGAAAGAAAATAAAGAGGAGAGTCAGGGAGTGGGGATAAATGAGACTTATTTCAAGCTGTTTCAGTGGCTGGGAGTGGGCAACATGTCCCACTTCTTAGTTCAGGGGGTATGACAGACCTGCAGTGTTTCACCCTTTCTGGGTGATTGCTGGGGGCTGTGCAGTTGAAGGACAGCAAGGGGTTACTAGTTGGGAGGAGAGCTGTAGTAGTGGCAGTGGGGAGCAGTGTAGGTGGCCTCTTCCCAGTGAGGTGAGAAGCTCTGCCTGTCCCATGCACTGCAGCATCTCAGACCTGCGCTGGCAAGTGTCCCCGAGAGCCCCAGGCACAGGGTGCAGCCCCGACTGGCCACCAGCACTCTCGCATGGAGTAATGTGCAATGAGGTTTTCATTGCACAACTGTCCCAATCCACAGACTAACTAGAGCCTCATCACTCACTGCTGATGAGTTAGAACATCCTCCTGGCTGGTGTGGGCAGCCCCTGGGCTTTCTTCTTTTGAGAGACTTCTCCCAGTTCACTTGAAAACCCTGGTGCTGAGCCTGACCTTACATTAAACCAAGAGCTGAGGCTCCCAGCTGCCAGAATGCTCTCACTACTCACCTTCCATGTCAGCTCTCAAAGAGAATAAATCAGGATAAAACTGGCACTTGCTCCATGCTCCCAGGATGTTCTTAGTTTTCTCTGTAACTTTACGTGTGAGTGTAAAACCAGCTGTGCTGGGTCACACTCAGGCCTGCCTAGTGCCATATGCAGGGCTGCTGCGGATGCCAGGGGCAGATGCCGCAGAAAAAGCAACAGCAAGGCAAGGACATTGTATTTCGCCCAAGTGCTTTCCCAGAATGACTGTTTGCAGCACAGGGGATTTCCAGGCACTGCTGTGGTTTGTTTGCTTGTTGCCCTCCATGGAGCTCTGTTTTCCTGATGTTTGTCCAATCTTTCCTTCAACCTTGGTGGATTTTGTATATCCCAGTGTTGTTCAGCAAGGACTTCCTTGAATCCTCTGCTGCTTGGGAGGAACCACCTTGAACGTGAGTCCCAAAAGTTTCACTTGGTAGCTCCGAGTGAACTAGTCTAGTGACTTGGGCTCTGCCATCCCCTGCCAAGCTGTTTCTTTCTTAAGAATTTACAAGTCCCAGCTAAATGCACAGGGACATAATATGTTTATATCTCCGATTTCTTTATGCTCTGAAGGCACCCAGAGAGAATGGCTGGAGGCTGAATTAAGTACATGGTATTTTGTCATCTTCTGCTGTTTGGCCCAATGTAGGTAGTCATTAGGCAGTTCTTGGCCCTTTGCACACAAAGGGTGTTTCATGCACAAAGTTAACTCCTTTGCAGTATATGATATGGCCACGAGATGTCTCTTCGAGCCGTACACAACTCCAGGCTGTTAAACAGGGGCCCACAGTGGACCACAAACTGAGCAGAAGCTTCCTGGGCCCACAGCTGGCACAATCCCTGGTAACCCCTCCCCTGCTGCAGTTAACAGGATTGGAGAGCAAAGCTGAATGTGTAGGCAGAGGCGGTACCTCTCATCAGACCTGCAGGTATAGGTGAGAGAGAACCACCCCCCACAATCCCAAACAGCTAAGCTTTCAAACACACACAGTCTTTTTCATTCCAAAAATAAGAACTGCCAGCTTCAAACTAAATCTTCACTGAGAACAATTGCTCTAATTGGATTTTGTTAGTTATTCAGATGTGTGAGGAGCAAAGTCTGATTGATACCTGTGGAGAAAAGGCAATGGCATTAGCAAGGAGAGGAGTGATAAGATTGTTGGCCAAAGAGAAAAGAAAAGAGAAATGCATGGTTACTGGCTGTGATATATTGAAGGCTTTACTGCTGCTGGTTTTAGAGAAATATATGTGCCATAAAAACTAGGGAGTCTATGAGTTCCAATATACAGCAGATTTGGAATTTTAAACTTATCTTTTAAAGATACGTTTTAGGTTTCCCATAGGGCTCTGGACCAGAAAGCCAGAAATGGCATGATTATTTTATGAAAAATATTCACCAATTGGCAACCGAGTGCATCAGATGGGTCGTAATACCATGTCACGTTCAAATAATAATTTCTAGTAGATTATCTCTAGCATCATAAATTGGGAACAACTTCCCCGCACAAAACTGACCCTGATCTAAAACTTGCGTATTGCTCTGGACACTATCAAATGACCATTTTCCAGCTGATGACCATGCCAGAAAGAAATACTAATCAGCCAGTCTTTAGCTGGTAACCGTCTCAACTTGGGCCAGAACCATTTCTGTAAAGAAGTGGCAAAATGTTTGCTTGATCTGATAGCTGGAGCCCTTTGTCAGGAGCTCACAATGTGTGAAAAATAAGAGAAGAAAAGCTCTGGCTGTAATGCAGCTGGAATGAATGCTTTCCTTGCTTGCCGATCAGAGCAGATTATAGTTCACCTGCTGTGAACTAATCTGTCGGGGAGAGGGTCAGTTGTTTGGATAGTGTTGCTAATGGAAGGCAAAACCTTTCTCCACGTTCCCTCCTTCAGTGCTCGGTCTGTTTAAGAGATGAGTCAGTCCTGGGTTATTCATCAACTTACTTAGGAGCTATACACCCAAGTTCACAAGTACCTCTAAAGTGCTTTACAATTACAGGAAATTATACTTAGGAGCTAATGTTAAAACACAGCTATCTGCTCACTTCTCCAACATAAGAGGCAGAGTGTCAGATTTGTGGCTTGCATTATTTCATTGTGTTGGAGAAAATACGTGGGAGGAATTTATTCCTTACTGCAACGCTTCTCTTTGTGGACCTGAGCCCTGTGAGAGCTGGGGGTACATTTCCCCAGGGGAGGCTGGGGGGGAGGTGAGGCAGTGCTGTGAAGAGCCTTTCTGATGATTGCACCAGGTCCTTGACTTGCTGCAGAAGACCATGTCAGAGCAGAGATTTGGGCAGGGGGCCCTGGCAGCCCGCCCAGCTCACCAGGGTGCAGTGTGACAGGTCTCATTACCAGGGCTCAGCCCCACATCAGGAGAGAGGATGGTGACAGTCCCCCTCCGGGTCTGCTGTGCTTTCACTCCCTCCAAGTCCCTCATCCTCAGCCCTGGGCTCTTCATCCCAGAGGATTTCATGGGCAAGTACCTTTTGCTTGTTTTATCCATAGCCCTGCTCATGTAGGACTGATGAATATGCAGGATTCAACCCAAAAAGTCCCTGTGTCAGGGCAGGAGGCTTTCTCTGTGCCCCATCAGTCCCTCTGGCCTATTTCAAGGTCATGTTCTGGACCCTGCTTGATCACCAGATCCTCAGCTCCACCTTTCCTTTGATTTAGGGTAGATTCAGCAGCAGGATATGCTCCATAGGTTTATTGTTATTTAGGAATTGTTCTCTGTAGATCACCTATCTGCATGTGGGGAAGTATTGTTTGGTTGGTTTCTTATTTTTGCATCATTTTCAATGGGGGGTTTTGGAACAAAGTCAATAAATGTGTACATGAATGTCAATGACTCACACTTTTGTCTCAGAGACAGACTGTCTGTTTAGACAGTGTTTTTTAACCACACTTTAACTCACATAGTCCTAAGTAAATGGTAGTTTAAAATCTTCTGTATGGTCTTTGTAACTGCTTAGTAGATGGTTTGTACTACCACATTTTAGTGAGAGATATTTGGAAACAAACTATTTGTTCAACAATGACTTGCAAGACATAGATAAAGTGACAAAAATTATTTTTGGTAGAATATTTAATACCGTTCCTTTTAGCTCTTTATTGTTTTACTGCTGGACTCCACACCAGTGTTACTAGCCAAGGGCTCTCAGAAGGGTGATTTGCCAGTATCAGGCCCACGTACCTTCAGTGGCTCAGCTTTGAATGTTCAAGATGCCCATCTACAGCAGGGTACAGCCATATAAGTCTCACAGAAAAAAGCAGGCTCAAAAATCACATCTCCAAATGCTTCTACCATGTTCTCATGTAGTCTGACATACGGAGATACACAGAGATGCTCAGTTCTAGACCTATTTTTGTTAGACAAGATACTGGTTCTTGGACAATGAAGCTTTACCTCTTCCCCAGCAAAACTAGCTCATCAGTGGAATTTTGATCATTATATTATTGTCTTTTCTTTCCAAGTTACCAAAAAATGTATTTTCTATTTAAACCCCTTTTATAGGAAAATTTATAACCATGGGTAATTATAAATCTTTTAGGGATGTACGAAGGATGTGTATTTTGCTCTTGTGCAGCCATTGAGAGAGATCTGTATTTTATTGCCTTCTGTTTAATCCATCTTTCTCCCTGGGACACCCAGCAGCAGTACAACATAGATATTTTGCCATCTGAGGCTTTAGGATTAAGAGGAGGTTTTTCAGTGCTTGCAAGATGATCATCAATTTTATCTCCTGTAGTTTCTCTGTCCTTATCTTTTCAATTTTTCCATAATTTGCCTTTGACTTAGTAGCTTAAATTTGTCTGTAAATCTGTTCTCCTGGGAGTGTAAGAAAACATCTTCTTTAAATCATTCTTATGTGGAGAGACACTTGCAATATTTTTAATTAATATTATTCATTACTTTTATGACAGTGCAGGCCATGGCTGAGGTACTAAGCAATCACACAGAGATCTGAAGAGAAATAAATAAATAAAAAGAGATAAAGAGGTAGTGGAGGAGTCATTGTCAGCTTTCTGTATAGGAAGCAGGGAAAATAAGACTCAAATGCCCCAAATCCTGCAGTGTCTATGATACAGCTGGAAATGTGGAATTAAACCTGTATCTTTTTTACCAGCATGCTATTTTCCCCTCCAATGTGACTAAATTTTAAATTTTCACTTCTATGAAATCCCTTTTTTACCCTTCAAATTCTTGCTTTTCTTCAGGTTGTCACAGGGACATGAGGATGTTAAAATATCAGAACAAATAGCAAGTGCTTGTGCTCTCTAACTCTGTACTGGGTTTTAGGGAAAAGATAGTAGTAATTCCAATAGTGTAATGTTAATTTTGTGGTTCAGGTACCGCTGTCCCTGGAGTCACACACAAAAGTGTCCAAAGCTGTTTGCTGTAGTGGATGCTCTGTTAGCACTTTTATGTTAATAAAAAGCTAATCATGATGAGATCCCCATCCTGTGGAAGAAGGACAAGCCCTGAACCCAATTGGAGTTTTTGCTTTGGCCTCAGCGGGGCTTGGGATCAAATCATTGGAGCACAATATTAAAATTAAGGGCTGCTGGACTAGTGAGCAATAATCATTGCTGGGGTATGAGCATATAAACCCTCAAACAACACTAAAGGCTGGATTTAGCAACCACAAAATCCCTTTAATTTCTTTAACTGTCTCTAGATGGCACTATGGCAGTAGAAGTTTTACAAGGAGAAATTTTAAGGGAATGAGGCTGCCTGTTCCTGCCTTCTGCTACGATGTTCCCGGGCTGGAGTGGAAAGAGATAGTATAATTTTTTTGAGTGGTCCACAAGACATTAGTCAAAACAAGTCAATTTATTTGTTTCTCAGGGGTTCAAATCAGTTTTATGATCCAGAGGATATTAATTTCTTACAGCATCTCTGTGTGCTTCATAGGTGGGAGTAGGTCAGAGGTGAATCTGCTTCACTTTCATCATCCTTTACAAGTTTTCTATAAACTATTCTCCATGAGGAAAGATTCATTTTTGTATACTTCCCACCTTACATCAGGTTTTCAGGTGTTATTTTTCTCCTGGTATCAGGTACGAGTGTGGAGATATTGCTGAAGCCTGAATTTCCCACATTAAATATTGGCTTAATTAGAGTCCTGGTGGGAAAAAATATTCTTCTTCAAGACAAAAAGATTGGTGGCAAATCATACTAATGAAGTATTTAAAAACCTAAGAGAGACAATACTTAAAGGGCTAACAATAGGAGGATGACAGTGGAACAGGGAGTGTACAAATAACAGGGTGGTATTGCATTTTCAGTTTACATATTGTTTTATGTAATTGCAGCATTGTTATTACATCTATCAGAAAATCACTTATGCTCCTGCCAGAGCAATTCTTATGCTCTGTGAGTTCAAGCTAGCCTTATTGTCTTGCTTTTCAAATGCTGTTTGATTTTTCAGTAGTTAGACTCAAGGGAAATTTTCTCCCCAGAACAATGAATTGTCTTACTTCTTTCCTAATATATATAAAAAAAAAAAAAGACAGCAGTCTTACTTCACAGCTGCTAACTTCAGTTTTTGATGAAGCAAGAAGCTGAAGCACAGCCTTGTCTTTGGGCAGGTGAGCAGACCTGTCCCAGTGCCTTTGTTGCCTTGGGCCCTTTCCTTGCAGAGGAAGAAACGGCATCATGGGCTTAGCAGCTGTAGGGCTCACCACTGCAGCAGCAGAGCTGGGTTTAGTTTCAGTGTCCTGTGATGAGCTTTGGGATGCTGAACTTTTCCCAGGGTATTCTCACAGACCAGTTTTAGGAATCTAATTGAAGTATGGCCCTCAGTTTCTGCAGGTAGGTACTTCCAGATAGCGGATGAAAGCATCCAAATTCAGTGTTTTAAGGTAGAAATGGCTTCTACTCCTTCCTAAGTTTAGATCTTCCCAAATTATTTCAGTGTCTCCTCTCCCTTGTGCTTCAGTGAGAGCTACGGACCTGGATCTATCTGAGGAGTTGAGCCTCGGTCAGGGGAAGGTTGTGCCCATAAATTTAATTTCAGCTAAGCTTTGAATTGGCCTGAAGAAGTCAACAGCCAAATACTGAAGGTGGCGTGAAACCCATGACTAGTGGAGCAAAGAAGCAGGAACATTTCATTATAGGGAATATTAATCTTCCTTATTAATGATATGAACTCAGTTAACTTCCAGAACTTCTCTTCCCACAAATTTCTTGATTTCAGAGTTTAAAAGGCATTTTCTTTGCTTCTTCAGAGCAATGATGCTTCTATTACAATGGGGACAGCTGAGGAAAATTAAGAAGGCAGCTCTAAGCAACTGCAAAACATGTGCCTAACATGTGAAAGTGGTTGATGCTATGGGATATGTGTCCTTGTAAGCCTCCAATCTGTCCCTGCCACCCATATGTCAGTCCCTAGGAGCCGTGTTGACACACTACAGGTTGTCCCTATAACATCTCTTTGTGCACATGAGTTAAGGTCTGGGGTATATTCAAGATCTGTTCTCACGGAGATGTCCTAGAGTGCCCAAATCCTCTGCTTCCCTGCACTTTATGTTCATACCCTACTGCTACTGCTTCTCAGCCTTTGGAGGCCATAACCCCAGGGCAAAGCTCAGGCCCAGTTAGGGTCTCTGCTGCTCTTTGCCCTCGCTGTGGCCTCAGTCCACCAGTGTTCCCCATGCCTAAAGCTACGTGTGTTTTTCTTGGAAGAATCAGTCTGCTGGGAACCATCATACAGGTTCTGGGCGTCACAAGTGCCTAACACAAAGCAAGAAAGTCAGTTGCTCAAAAGATTACTGCGTGGCTTCACTCTCAGGTCACCTGCAGCAGTGCTGCTGTGTAGTGAAAGGAGAATCACTGGTCTTCAGCTAAACTGGGGAGTTGGGACACTGTGCCTTCCTTTCAACGAAATGTGAGGAGAGGTGAACCACGTATCATGCAAAAATTAATTGTGCCTTTTGACCTCTGGTCTTTGGAAACTGCCTGCACAGTGTGAGTGTGCAGCAGCTTCAGGCAGCCAGCTGCAATGGAGCCGTCGTTGTTGCTATTATAATTATTATTAATATTATAATATAACTGCAGTGCTGTGAGACAGTCTGTTCTTCTCTTTTGCTGAGCAGCCACTCTTTGGGATGTAAGCAGAATATTATGGTAATCAATACTTAGGGGGCCTTTCCATTAAGTGATGAGTGAATCCAAAGAATGAATTTATGCTTTGTGCTAAAAATCCATTTAGCCATTAGATCACAGTATCGAAAGCATAAAGGAAGGGTTATTTTAACTTTCAACTGGACAGAAAATGCCAGTTGGAAGACAACAGGAGGCTCCCTTTCACAATGTAAGAGCCCTTTCTTCCCTGGATGAAGGGAGCATTTCTAGCTGTGGCCTCCTGCTGCTTGTGTGCATTTCATTCTTCTTACTTGGGACCAAAATGTTCCTATCAAAAGGTGGAAAACATATCTAATTGCACATGACATAAATAAAATCTTGCTGTATATCAGCACAGTATTTATCTGGAATAATTTTAGAGCGATTATTTTGTTGTTTTTTCTGTAAACTAAAGCAATTTCCTTGCAACAGCCAAGTCCCATCTTTGCACAAAGCACACCATTTATAGGGAAAATTAATATCATGCCAATCACTGATAGCCAAAAGGATAAATACTGTGTCACAGGCCATGGTACAGATCATGTCTGGGCCTGACCCGCTCCAGCCCTGGTGCTAGACCCGAGCTGATCAGCAAATGCTGATATCTGCTGTCTGAGTGCTGCTGCAGTTTGCACTATTATAACAAAAATGAAAGATGAGAGATACGGAGGTTAAAGGCTACCTGCAGGGCACGAAGCTGGGGATTCAACCTTATTACCTGGTCTGGGCATTCATGTGCTTTGCTGTCCCCATCAGTTCCCACCACTCACTTTGTGCCTCAAGGATCTAAATTACCTGGCAGCCCCTGGGACAACCCGTCTCCTGCTCCTGTGCCGCAGTCCCCACCCAGCAGCAGTTCCTGACCTGCCTTTGAGCAGTGTGTGCTTGAAGAGCAGCATATAGGCTGCCCTCTGGAATTAGGCTTGAGGAATGTGGTGGTTTTGGCGTGGACGATCATCAATTTTCTATTATTTTTGCAAAGGACAATGGGTGTTGGGGATAGCTCTTCTCCCAGTCTTTGGCTCTGGACTTAACATGAATTCCTCTCCAAGCCACCCACCTATGCAAATCTCTGATGCCAGAATACATTTATCAGAGCATATTTAGTCTACAAGACAGATCTGCACAGTGTAACCCTTCATCTAGAATCAGAGTGATGTAACTGAGGACTAATTACATTTCTTTTTGAGTTGCAATACCTGACAGCAATTATGGACCCAGTGTGAGACTTCCAAGCAAATGCTTTCAGTGATGTGGAAATGTTTCCCAGTATGTTTTTGAAATTGCACTGTTCCTGAAGGCTGTGTTGGTTGTGTGAGGTTTTCTTCACTTGCTCATCTTGTAGCAGATCACTGGATGCCTAGCTTATGAGTTTGCCCTTAAAAATCCGAGAGCTGATTGGTGCCAGTGTGAGGATTTCAACAGAGGCTGAGATGACTCATGTCAGAGTCTTCTTTCAAGCTCTCCTAGTCACTAATGTGTTTCCTAACATAAAGATATTACATGTTAATTATTCAATATATATAGGCACCGTGGGTTCTTGGTTTAAACTGTAACCATTTATACTCAACAATATATACTGTCTGCTTTGCTGTCCCCAGTGTCCTTCAGGAGAAAGAAGGGACTGTTACTGCTCTCTGGGGAGCTGGTCCACAGGGTAGGAGTGAAACAGCAGATCCCCATACAGCTAATCTCATGTCCCTGAGGCTTGAACTCCAGCCCCTTGAACTTAGCAAGAGGGACCCATGAGGATGGGCAGTCCTCACCTCCACACTCTTCCAAGTTTGCTGTCCGTCATGTCAGGAGCTCATCCGGTTTCACACAATCATGAGAGTGGTCCTTCTCCACAGCAGTGTTGCTAGGACTAATTGGGTAATGATGTTGCTGGAATGTGTTTCCCTTCCCCCAAACTAGCTAAAAAATCTTTGCTTTTCATCACCACAATCTGGAAACACCACCACTACATCTCTCCATTGACTGTGGGTTTGGCAATTGAGAGGCTTTTAGTTTGTTTTTAAACATAACACCTCTTTTTTTTTTTTTTTTTTTTTTTTTTTTCCTCCTACCTCTATTCCATTGTTGTGTTCTAGCTGTCAGTATCAATGAGTTGGTTCAAGGGCAGCCATCTAATTGAGAGTGCTGTTTGCAAGTTGAAGCTTTCAGTCATCATTCATGGAAAGGGACAGGGATAGGGGATGGGGGTTTCAGTCAGTTTGCCAATCCTTCCTCCTTGGGAAGGAGGGTGAACACCGCACATTCCTCCCCTGCTCCACATGGCTCCCCTCTCACTGGAGACAGTCCTCCATGAACTTTCTCCAGTGTGGGTTCTCCCCTCAGGAAGCAGCCATTCCCATGCTGACATGCAGCTCATCCCTGCGTATTGCAGTCCTCCCAGCACTGAACTACAACAGTGGGAGCTGCTTCTCCCCTCAGAGTCCCAGCTTCCTTTAAGAGCAGATGCCTGTCCTGGTGTGGGCTCCTCCACAGGCTTCAGGTTGGGCTCTGCTCTACCACAGACCTCCGTGTGTGTGTGTGGGGGTAGCCCTGCCGTCTCACCATGGGAAACAGGGTCTCTGCTCTGGCGGACCTCCCCCCCTTCCTCCTCCTTCCTTTCACTGTCCTGGCTGTTCACAAAGGTGTCTTTCTCGTCACTCCTCCTCAGTAATCCAAACTTCCTCTCAGGTCCCCCATCTTAAATACGATACTGCGGAGGCGCAGCCTGCATTGCTAATTGGCTTGACCCTGGCCAGAGGTGGGTCTGACTTGGAGCCAGGGGAACTTTGAGAAGTTTCTCACAGGGGCACCGCTGTAGCCTTCTCTCCCACTACCAAAAACCCCGGCAAAGAAACCCAGCACAGGGAATGATTCCTATGGCAGTGAAACAGAAAAACTCGGGGTCTGGCAGACTGGTGATGTAGCTCTAGACAGGAATCTGTTTGTTTATTTGTTTTTAATAAAATCCCTTCCCTCCTCCTTGCATATATCAGTAAGACAAAAATCAGGTTTTACAGCAACACATTTCCATTGGTTTTCTTGTCAGAATTTTGGGTGCAGCTCCGGTGTCACAGAGCATCTGTGTGACCTGTTGCCTCACAACTGTCTCAACAAGTTGGGCATCCTTTGTGTTTTGTAAGATTTCCAGAACTCCAAGCCTAGTCCATATGATTTTTATACTCTCAGCCTGTCCCAACTGGCATCAGAAAGTTTTCCCAGGGGCAGCAAGTAGCATGAAACAGTGTTGAGCTATGTCTGGTCATGCTTCAACTCCACCTACCCCACAGAAAGTCTAACCCACGTTGGCTTTGCAAAAGATACAGATTTTTAAAGGAATCTTTTACTAATGAGTTCATTCACCTCAATAGAAACTACTCTGCAGAATTGGGCACTAGCTTTTATCTGTCCTTTGAGCCCACCAGAAAAGCACACAATCACTCCTAAAGCAAACACATTCCAGTTTGGCTACCAGCAGATGAAATAGCAGACTCTGTTGGCATGGATGAAGTTATTGCTTGAGAAAAAAATTGCAGGATTGGACCCCTAAGGAGTGAAAGCCGAGTAGAAGATGGAACTGACAGGATATTATGTGTACTCTGCAATTCCACTGTGTCCACTACATGGCCTGCTAACATCTCACCCTTGCTTTTTTATGAAACAATCCGTATGTTTTCAGCTCAGAAGTAGATTTCTTTTGAAGTTTAAAAAAAGTTATGTCATAACTGAAGCAGCTGTTCGACAACCACCCAAGCAAGAGGCAGTTCACTGTGCTGCATTTTCAGTGATGAGCTGGCTTTGTGCACCTGTGTGTCCCAGCACAGAGAAGCAGCAAGAGGAAGCATGACCAGCTGAAACGATACTTCAGAGAATGTCTGTGGATGGGTTTAAGCTCCACAACATGCCCCTGCCTGAAAGCTGGTGCACAGTGGACACTGCTTGCCTGTGCTGCCCCGTGGTCAGCGGAGGCAGACAAGACGTGGGCTCTTCTCACTGTTTAGAGGCCTCCTTCAAGGTGGGAAGAACTGTCACATTTGACCATTCCATGGATTTCAGAACATTATTTCAACACAAGCGTGCAACCCTCAAACCACTGCACCTGTGCATTCAGGGATTATTTCCCCACTGCTGCTGGCCCAAGGATTTTGCCTTGCTAGTGTTAGCCAAGGCGTAGGCTGAGCAACCTTAATGAGGACAGCAGGACAGGGTGGCCATGCACAGACCTTCACACGGCTCCTGAGAAAACTCAGTCCCAATGCATAGAGACCTCAGAGTAAACCAAGACCCCTATAGAGATCTTCTACAACTTGTAGATCCCCACCACAGCTCACCACCCACTGGTGCCGCAACAGGCTTCATTTTCTGCTGAAAGGCTGGTACCTGGGCTGCCTTTGCACAAGGCAGGCAGTCTTTTCAGTACAAGTTAGCAGCACCTTGTAACTACCCAACGTGATGCTCTAAATGTGACTTCAGACTACTGTTGTGGAAGAAATCATGGGTAAAAAATTATTGAAATGAAGATGGAGATAGTGTCGCATTTCTCCTAATAAAGATGACAGAGACTTATAGACACCTCCATCTTCAAACACTGGGTCTTAATTGTGAACCCTGTTTTTCAAAACAAACCACAAGCCGATGACTTCTAGCATGTGTTGTGTGTGCCACAAGATGTGAATAACAGCATAAATACATTCCTGCCAGCCTGCTTATGGCCTTTTCTCATAATATCTTGGAACAGCACAGAAGACCACACTGAATATGAAGTTTCCATGATTAACCAATGGTTTCCAGTGCTGTGATTATGGTTTAACCAAAGATTATTACTTTGTGCAGCTCAGCACTTCAGCATCATCATCATCAAATTATCACATTGCAATGACATTTTGCTCCACACAGTAATTGCATTCAAGGCAACATTTGCTAGGAGAGAGAACTGAGTTGAGGTCTTCAACAGTCTGAAGTATGGGAGAATTACAAGAAGTTAGGTTTAGATAGAGCCCATCCATTAGCAATTATTCTTAACAGGCCTTATAAGCTCAGGAGGAAGGAGTACTTAAAAGGCCTTAGTTTATAGAGGCCTGTAAAAAAGATAAGCAAAGTCCAATTCCTAGCCTCAAAAACAGGATGAACAGAGGAAAGATGCTGCTAGGAGAGGGGGGAGGTGCAATTCAACAATGAAACTATAATAACAACTGTGTAAGCAACATTTTTGTCTAGAGTAGAAATGTTGATTTTTCCATCCATTGATATTTAAACATTTCTGCTGTTTATCAGTGACAGATGTATTATTATTTTGGCACTTAAAAATCAAAAACAAAATTGAAAATTTGGTTGTTTCATGTAAGGCTTTTATTTTGTACAAAGCCAAACCATGTTGCTTTTTTTCATTCTGATCTTATAGTATGAAAGTGCATTGTTACAAGAAATCATTCCAAGTCAAAATTAAAAACTACACATTTCTGTCTCATAGTGGACTTGTTTGAGTTTACCATTTATATACATAACTATTTAATAAAAATATCGGCCAAGGTTAGCTGCATTCACTGAATGTCTCAGCATCACTCAGTCCTGCAATTCTGACCAAAATATGTTACATGAACAACGATGGTGAGATTTAGTTCTAGGAAAGAGTAAGTTTTGACATGGTCAAGCTCTAAGTAGATCCTGCAGTGGAAATGTTTTAGGTGGAGATTACAGCTCATTTTGCGCTTTGTCCAATTCCTAGCTTGCTTGGCAAGTTCTGCCGTAACACATCCCACCACATCAGAGATATTTTGCATGGTCACAGAAAACAGTGGAGCTGCACAAACAGCGAATATGAGTCAGCCATTGTTGTGCTTGCTTTTTTAAAAAAAAAAAAAAATTTTGAAGTTGGTCACCCTTCATGGGAGACAAGCTGAAATGCCTTTACAAACATTACACATAAAACTGCATTCTCTGGGCAGAAGCTGGCTGGGACTGAGCACAACGGCATCTGTTAAAATAGCTGACAAGTCATCACATAAACTAGAAATATTTCGCTAAGAGAAGAGTCAGTCTGAGCGACACCACAGAAGGAAGCAAGCTTGGGTGACAGCGCACAGACAGTGTGTGGTATATGAACTGAATCCCACTTTGCATGTTTTTGAAGAGAGAAAATGAGGAGGTACTGGACTACACGCATTGACTTTATGCTTTTTAAAGAACTTCATCTCATGTGATTGGAGAAATGCATAATCCTGCAACACTTGAGTGAACGTTGTGACAGGAGCCAGTCCCTAGTTGAACCACTTGACTGGTATTATACAGAAAGACCACTCCAGAGCTGAACTGTCAGGTCAGCCTTGTCTAAGAAAAGATTTTAAAAACATTTACTTTTTGTTCTAATCCTCTAGGTTATTCCTAAGTTTACTCTTTTGAGCAAATTTCACATATTCTGCTTTTATGGAAACAGCTTCTTTAAACACCAAATGAAAATGATGCCCTTTGGTGCTTTTAATTCACTGTCTTTGCAGGAATTTGTGCCAAAAAAAAAGGAGGCAGGGGAGCACTTTTAAAGCTCTATTAGTTTAAATAAATGAGCCATGTTTCTGAGAACAGTGTACCATAGAGGAAGGGCTGCCTTTTGAATCCTGCTCCCATAGCTGTCTCTTGTGATTTCAGGCATGTCATAAAATCCACTGTCCACCTCATTTTCCCACCTTATTAAGATGGGGCTGAGGTTGTTCTTTACCTGACACCTCTGGGTGTTGTGAAGTCTAACTTAGTACTTCAGAAGTACTTGGAGGAACTGGAGCTTTATTTCGAAAACCATAGCAAGCGCCAGCCTTTTCCAAAGAGTGGCATTTATGAGAATACTTTCATTAGTCCCTTAGTTTTTTCTTTTTCATTTTGAGTCTGGAAAAATGTGTTGAAAATCATTTTACTGTGTCCTCTGGGAGAAATCAAGCTTCTTGCAGAGTGGGAGCCCTAGGAAATTGCAGAGCAGCAAGATCAGCTCCCTGAACCCACCAAACATCAGTGGGAAGCTGCTCAACTGGCTTTAGGCTGGACTCAAATACTTGACTTTTTCCCAACACTTTCATTTGCATGCTCAGGCTCAAAGGTGAAGGTGAGAAAGGCACACAGAGAAGTATGTGTCTGCTCCCTTCCTCCTCTCCTTCTCCCCAAAGATCATTTCCACCTATCCAATATTTTTCCCAGATATGGTATCATTTGTTTCTGTGACTAATCTTTGGTCAGGAGAGAAAAATTATTTCTAAAGTTCAAGAGAAACATAAGACAGCACATTTATGAGTGTTTTTCTCCTCGTCCATGTCTCTGGATGACTAGAGTTTTATTATTCCACCCGACTGCATGCTGAGATAGATACTTTTCTTTCAAGCAGAGCCTGTTGCTGGCAGTAGGCTACAGAGACTCCAAACGTGGTATACACTTTTGTCTTCATGTCTGAGTCTTCCATTAACACCAATACTTTAGCTTTTTTTCCCCCCTCCTTTTGTGTTAATGCTTTTGGATAAAGATGGCCTGGGAAGGTTGAGGTTTCAAGGAAAGTTAAGGGAAGTATTATGAAGAGAAACTAACCAGGTCTCAGAATTTTACTCTTTCCACATGCATCATGATCTCATGTGTCTTTTTACGGGCCTGCTGAGCCATGGGGAAAGGCCCAGGTGTTGGTTTGTCATCATTAAACCATCAGGGATGGCAAACCAAGCCTGAGCTCCAGCCCCAGGCTCTGCATGGAGAGATGGCTCCATCTGCCCTCCCTCATGGACTCAGCAGTGGCAGATCAGACTCAATGCACATTGCCACAAATAGGGTCAAGAAAAAATGTTTAGCTCTTCATGAACTGCTTGCATTTCCCTTGGAGGAAAAGGCAGCAGCAGGATAAAGTAATTGCGTGGGTTGGATCCTGCCCTCAGGGCCACGCTTGGCCCATGCACAGCCAGAGAACATCAGCATTGTCTGTCGTACAATCACACAACTACCACCCTTGTGATTGCAGTACACACATTATAGGAACTCACGTGTCTTCAAGAGGCTCCTTCTGGTTGAGAGCTGATATCACAGATTGTCTGTCCACTTTTAGTCTGGACCTTTTCTAAGAGAAAAACAAGTCTTGGCAAATTCCTTGACGTGCTTTCTTCCTACAGTTTGGATGAAGACAGTTTGTTCAAGAAAGATGGGTAGGTGTGAGTTTCTGTCTCTTCCCCTTTTGAGAATTATTTTTGCCAATGCAAAACAGAAGATAATAATGCTCCCATTAAAAATGAGGTGAACGCTCAGGCTAACTTGAGTGGGTGGAAAGGACTTCACACAGGATGAGGCTGAGGACAAACCTACCTTTGCCAAGACAAGCAGCTGCAGAGATCTCTGGAATGAAAAAGGGCCCTACTGCACTGCTATTCAAATAATTCAGCCACATCGAACTAGTTGGGGCTGTGCATCCATCGTGTTACAATTAAAACCAATGGCTTTCATATGAAGAAATAAAAGATGCTTCATAAGTCACACAAGAGGACTGGAGAACTGATATTGTTAGAACAACAAGCTGATATTCCTTAGGACAATAAAGATATGGGACCTGTGCAAATCAAAGCAGAAAGCTCCCCCTTTCCTTCCTACATCTGTCTTTCATTTGCTTTGCCTCTATCTGCCCGTTGTTGATGTTTTCTTACATTATCTTGGTCCCTTTGTTCAAACTGCGTTTCATTCCAAGAAGGCAGGGAGCTCCAGGTGTGAATGAGGGTTGCTAGCATGAACTCACTGTCGCAGTTATTATTGTTATCATTCCTCTGAAAATCAGCTCGATGGAGGTTTAGTTTTGTGTAACTCGTTCTGCTGTTTTAACCATATTCTTGTTAAATGTGGAAAATGGAATGAAGTGCAGTGGTTTGGATGATGGCTTGTACCCAAAGGTGCTACCTAACCTAAAGAAGTGCTGGTGTGCTGTGAAGCAAGGTGTCTGAGACTGCAGGATTGGGAGCTGCTGCTCAAATGAATCAGGTGTTCGGGATGTAATGCAAAGCCCAGGGCAGTCAGTGGAAGGCTTTTGACTGGATGTTGGCTCAAACTCTGGCCAAAGCTGCACACATAATGTGGTTTACCAGGTGTTAAACCTATGGAGAGGGAAGAGTGGTTTGTTAGGTGTACAGGCTGTTACGTAGGCACAGGTTAACTCAAAGATGTACCTGTTGGGATTCTGAGTCCTGACTCGTATTTTTACAACTGCAAAAGTATGGTGGCTGTGCCAGGGCCCTGGCCTTGAGATCTGTCCCATCATCCTGAAGTCCTGGCACTTGAACCTTGCACAGCAGTGCTCTTGAGACATTCTTCTGCTGACACAAAGAGCATCGTTAGGTGCGTGAGATGGTGTAGGTGTAGCACATGTGGCTGCCAGGCACCTTTTTATCCCAGCCTGCATGTGTTTTCACTGTTGTTACTCTCTGCCCTTCCAAAACCCAGTACCTGAAATTCACTCACTAAATATACAGGAAGATATTAGAAAGTTCTTCTTTGTAGTGGGAGAAACTGTATGTTAAACTAATACAGAACTTGTAATGCTCAGTAAAGTTTTGTTGTTTGATATTTTAAGACCTCCAGTGAAATGAAGTAATCATAGTCCCACCACCCAAATATTCAGCTATCTAAACACATACTATTTTTTCCATTACTGTTGTTTCCATTACTGGCAGTAGACTTGTGGTTGTCTGATCATTTTTGTCTTTGGACATCCCCTGTGATTTTTGGAGTTCCTCTGGCTCCGCCTGTGCATCCAGCTGGGCCCTGATCTTTTGAGGTGTTTCTCAGTGATTCCCTCTGCTCCACCTGAGGCCCTGGAGATGCTATGGAGCTCCTGTGTGTGGCTGTGTTAGATGAGCACATCTTTGAGATGAGTCTGGAGCACAGACTGCCCTAACATTCAGCTAAACTCCAGCTTTCCCCCAACTCGGTATAACTTGTTCAGTCCCTCCACAAATCATGTGCAGTGGGAAAAGCTCTGCCCTGGTTCAGTGGTGATTAAGCGCACAAGCAATGATGTGTTTTCATTCAGATGTGCTGCCTCAAACACATTTGCCTGTAAGTCATAATGTAACCTCATTTCTAAAATGACGATGGTTGTGTCATCACAGTGTACTGGAACTGACTCTTGGTTAGCAATTTTTGAAACTGCTCACGTGGGGTTGAAGGTCTCAAATATAAAAATTTCTAGGAGTTTCATAAGAATAGGCAGCAAGTAATAGATAACAGGGAAACGCTATTACCAACTCTGCTCAGGGAGAGGTAATGAGTTCAATCGTTAATAAATACTGGTAAATCTGAAGTAGGGTGAAGGAGAGAGAGACATGCTAAAAAACCCCCAAAGTCTTCATCAGGTTTGTTGCTCACAGCACAACATGCTTAAAAATAAATAAATAAATAAAAATGAGACTTGCCAAAAGAGGAAGATAGAAGGGAATTTTATGCTTGAATTCTCTGCTAGAAAATGACACACACCCGCAAAAGTGAAAAGGTCTCCTGAGTATTTTTCCCCATTTAAATGTTCATCAGGAAGAGAGGACCAACACTCTGCATTATAATTTAAGTTGATTAAAATAAAAATAGATGAATGAATGAATAAATAAATAAATAAACGGGGCAGCAGACTGTGGTTGGGTACTTCTGCACTGAGCTTCTCCGCAGAAGCCATCTATCCTTAGCCTGGACCAAAGATGGGTGCCAGACAGTGGTGCAAACCACTCAAGGGCATCTGCCTGTGGTGCAAAGGCCCTTGGGGATCCCTGGCCTAATTCTACAGTTTGCAGTAGCCTCAGATAAGGTGTTAGATATATATTACAAGTACAGCCAGGGGTCTGCACTCTCAGTGGAAAATACTAGAAAGTTGCAAGCTGAAACAATTGGAAACCACTGAGCAGACTGAAACATGAAGAGCACTCAGAGGCTTCATTTTGCTAAATACTCCTTCCAACCTGCTCAGCGTGGGGAGCACTTGTGAGTGGCACTCAGGTGGTTTGGGAACTGGAAATCACTGATCCAAAAAGGCGATAGGCTGCTGGATGGCAATGCAGATGCTAAGTTATTTCACAAGAAACCCAATCTTCTGCCTTGAACTTTTCTCATCACATCTTCCCCTCTTTCCGGTGCAAATCTATAAACAGGAAAATCTCAAGTTAGAGTAAAAAGCTGCAATTACAGTCTAGGAGTACAGAGAGAGGTCAGGGGAAGGAGAAGCTTAAGCAAATGGCACCACTGAGCCAGTATCTGGTTCTGCTGGCTGAAGGTTTATATTGTTTTCAGACCTGTGGCTGAACAGGACCCTTAGGAGCAAAAGAACTTGGCAGTCTGGGACTGGCCAGGGCCAGGGATAGCTGGAAATTCAGGACTGGTCAGGGCACAGAGCATGGAGGTAGGGTTAAGCCCATGACTGGACCACACAGACTCTCCAGACTGGCTGTGAGTCCAAAGACAGAGGTGGCAAACTGCTTTGTCTGGTTGGTATTTCAATAGAAGAGCTCTATTTTAACTGTGTTTTTAGAGAGGATTCCCCTCTGTGTTGCAACAGCAATTCCTTCCTGTGCCATAGTTAGTTCACTTCAAACCAACTGAAGTGTTTATACCTCCCACTGCATTTCCTACAGTGGATATGTCTAAAACAGCTTCATTGGTGGAGTCTTCTCAAAAATAGCATGTTAAGGAGCAAATGATTTAGCACATAATTAAGAAGCAAACAAAAATGCTGTGATCAGCAAGACATCTGCAATGTCAGCTACAAGGCAAGACTTTGAGGAAAGAAAGAGGAATATGCCAAGAAAAATTAGTATATCTCTGTGTCTCCATATCTTGTTGCGGAGAGGTAGCTTGTGCTCCATCCCCAACGGAGACACAGTTCCAAGGTTATTTTATTTGCCAGCAGCAACAACAGTGGTTCAAAGGACACCAACTGTTTCCACTGGAGAAAACCACCAGGAGTGAAGGCAGATGCTTCATCTAGGCTTTTGCACACACTCAGCTAGTTTGCGCAGAGGGGCTGGCTTCCCAGCCCTGCTGCCCCTTGCCCCGTGTGAGAGGTGAGTCTATGCTTCCCAGAGGCAGCACTTGAGGACTAACAGCAGTGACATTAACTAATGTTGCTGGTGTAGCTCCATGGCTTGCACTGTTGTTTTACAAGTGTAAGTATGCAGGCAAATGGATTTAGTAGTGGGAGAAGGATGTCGTTAAATCGGAAGAGCTCGGTTCTGCTTTCACTCAGGCTGACAAAGGTTCACTGGCTGCAGACGGTAACATTGTCTTGCAGAGGCTGTCAAGGCATTTTCTTCCTTGTCCCTTGCTTCCCAGAAAGGGGAGGTAAATCCACTTGTGGCACAGCATGGGATACCGGTGTTAAGCCTTGCCACATTGGCAGAGCCCCTGTCTTTAGCCCTGTGGAGCACTTGCTGGCTGTCCACGCACTCAGTCCCGCTCCATCGCCCAGCTGTGGTCCCACATGCCCCCGTCTCTGGCCCAAAGGCTGTGGGACACACCACTTGCTACCCTGGGCAGTGTGCAAGTGAGCAGATATAAGAATGAACATCCCAAACCTCTCCCTCTAACTTTTCCCCCCAGAAATCAGGTCTGTGTCCTTTAAGGTCCCTGCTCCTACATTCCCCCACCCCAAAAAAAGCCTTTGTGTTTTTTTTGTGCTTTCCCACTGAGCCTTTGAAATGGTAGAGACAAGCACAGCTCCCGGGCCCTGCATCTGCTATTCGGAGCCTTTCCCTCTGCCCAAGCTGCACTTAAAACATGCCACAAGTTTAACCTAGTGGCTTCTCTTGAGTGACACGGATTGGAGGCTGAAGCTGCTCCAGACTCGTTACACACCAGGGGCAGCAACTTCCCACCAATGAAAAGGTATGTAGAGAGATTCTCCACATCTCTGCAGGAATGGACTTGATAAAACCACATCATTTTATGAGGAACCTTCCCCAGAGCATGATTTCTTCCATCTCATGTTGGTCTTGGGCAAAAGAGAAGCAGCATGCATAAGCTCTGCAAACTGAATGTTCTCTTTTTTTTTCAGTCATTCCCTAGCTTTTAGTGCAAAGGAAATAACCTAGACATACAAGATTCTTGTGCTATGAATTTATAATAACATTTTATTAATATATTATGCTACAAAAATATTTTGACAAAATAATATTAGAAAGCATCTTTTTATTATACTCTTCAAAACAGTTCACGAAAGCAGGAGGCGGAACAGGAAAAAATATTTGAAATACATTTGAATTGAAAACTGACAAACATGCAATTTAAAATTCAATGTGAGCATGAATCTGCAGGGTGGTTAATAATTCCCATAAAGTACTGACTACTTACTGGAAAGACCTCTCTGCCTTTAGCTTGATTAAGGTGCCTCTTGAAAATTTAGTCATAGGAAAGGTTGCATTTGAGTTGGGACAAAACACATGCACACAACACACATCCATGCATGCGTGTGCATGCACACACAGAAACGTACACCGTATTCTCTCAAAAATCAGCAATTCTCTTTCTGCTTTAGTTAAGATGAAATAAGCTTAAATTGAAGCTGAACTCTAGAACACTCCATGGAACATTGATCACGGCAGAGATAAGACAAGCCCATATACTTTTTGAATATAATATAGAAATATGGTACTAAGCAAAGTTTGGAATGATAACATTTATGCTAAGATAATAACTTTGGCACTTTGGTTTCTCTAAGATAAATAGATGATGGGAAATTCCTCCCCAGCAGTGGTATATGGTAATGGCTGGGTCATATCATTTGACTAATCAACATACTAAACATAGATTAAGTTCTCCCTCTTTCCATCTCTCTCTCCCCGCAGTTGTATATTGAAGAACTTGGATAAATATACAACTCTGTACCTTGGGTGTTCCTAAATTACAGCAGAGCTTGGAGGAATGGGAAAGGAAGTTCAACAAAGCAGATTTTGACACCTGTATAAAGCATAGTTATCATAAATCATGTTCATCATTTATTGCCAGAAGAGGTACTGCATTATTCAACAGCCCGAGGGATTGCAGAGAAACTACATCAGTCATAAAATATAAAATACCTTCTGTCCCAGCTTACTAACTGGTTCTCCAAGTGGCAATGCATGTTAATATAGCATCCATAGACAAACATAGGCAAGAAAAGCATTAAAACAATGAAACAGTGGAGGTTAGATCTGTTGCTGGTGGTATGGGATATTTATTCCACCAGGGCAAGAGCATGGCAGATAATTAGCATTCATTTATAATGTTACAGTTACATATAATATGAATTGTATTGGTGTCAGTTGTAGCTGAGTTGAAAAGATGAATCATACGAACATTCAGCTCTGGACTCAGGCAGAATCCATGGCCTTGATTGCTAGACATTGCATGACTCTCTTGATTGTGTTTCACAGTGGTAAATAGTATCACCGGTGTTTGCTATTATATATAGTGGGCATAGATATTTTTGTTAAATCTCCTGCTCTTGGAATTTTGTGATTACATGGGAACCTGAGCTTTCCTTTGGAAGAAAAAATAAAAAAGTCGGTTCCTAGTTTTCTGAAAACCTCACAGAGAAAACTGAAGTCCAATGAAGCTGGCAGTCAGTGTTACTTCAGGAGCATGTATCAAATCTGATGCAGACTTTTTAAATTCATGGTGACCATAATCATGATTCATTGCAATGGATGTGCATAGATCTGTGCTAACCAGCATTAGTATATTTTAATTAATACTGGGCTGCTGTAGCTGATTAATAAATAATACCTTCTATCAATCACAGTGAGGGTCTCATTTTCCAGTACTGGTATGATTACATGCCATGTATTGAAAAAAGTTACCCTAGGTCGTACTTCAGGGCAAGACAACAGAATAAAATAAAATGTTTGGTTAGAGAATTTTGCTGAAGCCGTTCGTGTGGGGTTCCTGAGCTAGGAGCTACAGAAAGCTACTCAATCTTGTGTTTGTTGTAGGTTATGTCTTCTCCCTTAACCAGAGAAAGCCCAGATGACTAAGCTAGATGCTTTTAGGTGATCGAAGTCAGGTGTGTGAACCTCAAAACCAGGAGACACCTCGCTTTGACACCTGCACTGCAGTATGACAAACACGGGGCACCAGCGCAAGGGAAATTCGGTAAGCTCCAGTAACATTCATTCATTTCATGGAATTATTGACAAAATGCCAGGAAATGCAAATACATTAAAACATACGTTGATATCCAAGCTATTTACATACTGTGATATCCAAACATACCATGATATCTGAGCTAATGAATATTGAATATTACTGTCCTGTAGAGGAGTGACTCAGAAAAAACACCTCATCAGTGACAAACAGAGGGACTATTCTGTGCAGAAGGATGACAGCAGTGAGTGTGGAGATATCTGTGTGCTCTTAACATTAAAAAAAGCCCCAGAGGCTTATGGAGAAAGCCACAGGCTGAGAAACTATCGAACTGTAATTTCTAGTCCTGGTCCTGTCGGTGGTTTTCCTTACTGTCTTGGACAACTTGTTTCTGTTTTCTGCTCTTTTCTCTCTCCCTTATCTTTATGTGGTCTTGTCTATTTATACCGTAAGTTTTCTGACACTTGGAATTATTTCTGGAATGGTACCACAAAATAATTCCTGGATTCAATCAGATTACAACAAATAAAATTCAATGGGTTTTGGTTTGTTGGCTGTTCACTTTTACTATGTAACTTATCATCACCCTTAAGATTTGCATACTTTATTTCCAGTTCCATTTTTGTAAATAAGACATTATGATTCAGTTCTGATCTCTGTCTTAAATACAGCAGGAGAACCAATCATCTTTTAAAATGCACTAAGGTTGAATTTGAAAGTCTGTTAAGCCATTATATTCAAATGAAGGCATTTCTAGGGTAATAGCTCAAATAAAATCGAAATGAAAGTTCTCAAAATATGTTTCCAATATCCAGCCCTGTGCAATAAATATTATGCAAGGTGAATGGAGTCTGTCCAAAACTAACATCTCTAATCTTCTGCTAGCCAAAATACACAACATAGAAGTATGCATAGAGCGTGCTTGAAGCTCACATTTGGGGCAAAGCTCAAAGTTTTCCATTCAGCCTTATCAACTGTTGTGCCTGAAAAAAACAGGGGTCGCTTACAGCTGTACCCACTTAAATTGACCACAAACCTACACAACCTTCTGTCAAAAACAGAGCAAAGGCTGTAGGTCATGATGTGCAGTAAGTTAAAAAGAAGTTACCTGTATTTTCCCTGGTCTTTGTATGGCAATGGGTTGGGCTGCATGGTGGAAAAGCTCAGTATTTCATCTTGGTTTCAAATAATACCATGTGTCTTTTGTAGTTTAATTATTTTCTAACCTACTTTCCTGAATTAACTGGGATGATGACAAACAAACAGTGAATCTTAAACTTCTTCTCACTGCAGAGACTTGAAGACTGCATGGAATCATCTGCAGTCCTGGAGACCAGGCTGCAGGACTGGTGGGAAAAGCACATGACTGTTTTCAGTCAGACTTTTATCAGTATAATTATTATAATCATCATCATTATCATCTGGTATTTTATTTCAAGGTAAAAAAGCACTGCTTTTTTTGTAAAGAAAAGTTTGCATTGTATTTTTCTGGTTTTTGAGTTTCTTTTTAACTAAGATGTTTTCATCACATATTTTGGATTTTTGGTTTGTAGATGACTTAGAAAGAAAAACACTATTTCAACCAAAATTAATTCTCTCGTTGAACCTCTTGCATCCAAATGCATTTTTCATCATGTTTTGTTGGGGAAAAAAAATCAACATGCCTTATTAAACTTAATAGTTTCTTGGATGGTCATAGGTTTTTTTCCCATCGATGATGTTCATCACATTCATGAAAAGTAGCTACTGGCATAGGGAGCAAATTTTTCAGTGAGTATAAGGTCTCATAACTTTTTCATTTAAGTCCACAGAGGTATCACAGTCTGCAAATGGAGGAATGTTCTGTATGTGTCCATGACACGGGTGTTAATTTGGTTCTTGTGGTCCTGAACAGATTTTGGACAATTCAGCATGGAGATATTAGCTGTAAGAATTATAGTAGCAAGATGAAGACGAATTTGTAGATGTTTTTTCCCTCCACATTGTCTATCTGCATTAATACAACCGGTACAAAGAAGTTCTATAGATTAACAGGATATTACATCTTCATACCCTATAGAAAGACCAAATTCAGTTCTCATTTATGCTGGGAAAGGTTGTAGGCTTGTGTCTATATAAAATGAGGGAGAGAGGAGATTATTTCCAGTGGGATTATTCCAGACTTTAAAAGCAATTTTTTATTAAGAGAAAGGTGTCTTAATTTGTGTTAGCTAATGAATCAATCCCAGGGCAAAGAGGGTGTTTGGTAATTTCCAAAGTTGTTAAATAGTTTAATTAAAGACAACAAGGGAACTTAGAGGGTCATCTTGACAAATGATTTACTAAGCAAGTCATACAAAAATAACTGGTATTTTAGGTTGTAGAAGCTAATGAACTAAGAATGCACCTATTTTTCTAATGGGATCAGGCCACAGAGAGCAGGACCTGTTTTATTCAGTGTAAGATATGTTAATGAGATTAAAAAACGTAAAATAAAGATGTTCAGCAGAAATGTACTTATTGGACAGTTGCTGTCAAAAGTAATGGTTAAAGAAACAAAGGCATTCATTTGGTGTCAGTTCAGAAATTTGCAGAGTTGTCAGTTAGAAAACAAATATAGAAAATATTAATTTATCTGTTTCACCATCACTACTGATTAATAGGGATGTTATTAACATATACAACAAGAAAAATAAGTTTACCAGTTGAATAAATACATTTTCCTTTTTCTTTTTTTTTTTTTCTTTATATGAACATGTATATTTTACAAAACCCCATAGCACTATGGGAAATAAAGATCCTTCTACAAAAAGAAGATGTAAGTCAGTGTTACAATAAAAGCTTTAGAGTTTCAAAATGTATCTGGGCAAAGAGACAAAATCAGCTAGAAGGCACTACTGAGTCACTGAGAAGGTCCAGCTTGTAACTGTTGTTGTCTTAACCTCCAATTCATTCATAAATTATCTCTCTTCTCTATTCCAAGGGATTGCACGTAATACTAATGTGGTCAGGAAGGCTGCAGTAGATTCAGGAGAATAGAAGCTATGGCCACGCAGAGAGGATAAGTTATTGATGGCCATAAAAGGCTGGCTGAAGCTGAGCTTGTAGGCTGAGGGTGAGATGGGCGATCTGAACGCGGCCTCTGATCCAGCCGGTTTGAAATCCAAATGGGAGGTTTGACTGTGATGTAGCCATTGGTTATCCTGATAAAGGAAGGCAACGTGGTGGTGCTAAAAGAAAACACAAGAGAAGCGAATTAAACAGGAGAACCCTTATCTCAGCTCTGTGAGCTGTCATTCTATGTAGTCGTAACAACAACAATGACAATCACAATTATTATTAATGTTTGCATGTATTAGACATACAGGCAGAGCCTCAGGGACTGATAAGTGGAAACAGCTCTGATTCAGGATGTCCCTCAGTTTCTGTCTGCTGCTAGAATAGAGCCAAAGGAGGTATCCCTTGAAATACCTAACTTATTGCATACATTTTTTAAGCATCCATTTCTGGCCAGCATCAGAGACTGTGATAGATGTATCTTTGTGTTGACCCAGGATGACCTCATTCTTATGTTCTTAGGTACCTTCTTGCCACCAAAGGTCCCAACATTTGTCATGTCTCAGAGACACATCTTACTCACCATGGACTTGATATTCTGTCCAGGAGGGTCCATGAAACATGTCCTTACCCTGTTTCACAGGCCATAAAGGATTTCTCAGGATATCCTTCCACAACTGATAACTTTGAGCACAGGAGACCAAGCAGCTTAATTTCTTTTCCTGGCTTTAAGCCATTTTGGATCAAATCACAACGCCAAAACTAGACTCTGTGTGAAGTTTCCCTGTCTGTGGATTTGCTTCAATAGTGGCGTGACTGCTTATTGATTGTAGCTTGAGTTAGTACTTTGATTTGAATTTGCAGGTTGGAATTCATCGTGAGTCGCGTGACACTGAAGGTCAAAAAGGTCCATTTACAATTGATTTGGAAGTTTTAAGCTATAATCTCCATTTCACAAAATGCTTCCAGTGCATCCCTTATTGGATTCTCCATAATTTACCAGTTGTCACAGAGCAGCACAACCAAGCATGCAAACTGCTCAAGGTGGATTCTGGACTTAAAACCAAAGCATTCCACTGTGGAGCAAGTCGAAAAAAGACAAGCTCCCCTGAAAACAAGATGTGACACTACTACCTGCAGATTCTCTGTGTTGCTTTCTAAATCTTCCACAAAGGGGATTTGGAGGCACTGAAAATGACCACCAAATAATTCTTTATGGAGTAAGAAGCTATGCAGTCTTATGAATATTTAGCTACAGTACCTGAGATCCTGACCTTGAAAGAAAAAGGCTGTGTCTTGCATAATATCAGATAAAAGGAACAATGCTTTGCTCCAGATTCATGCACAGAAATAGAATTTAGTAGAACTGAAGGCTTTTGTCTTTTTCTGTCTAAGCAATACCAAGATAGCTTTTAGCTCAGATGCTTCAAAAGTGTTGAGTCAATCACAAAATGTGAGAAGATCAGAGGGCACTGGTAAATACACATATGGGTCAACATCAAATCCAATAGACAATCACTGCACATTACACTTCACCCCGGGTTTTGGGATAATTAATTTCATTTCTTCCCTCATCCTTTATACCGTCACCACATCTTCTGGGTGAGATAGCTGTTCTGTAGTAAGAAGTGATCTTAAGTAATGTGCAATGAATTAGGGCAAAAAGAAAAGGCAGTCTTGAATTAAAGACATGGGAATTGCTTCATGGGAGCAGATAATCCATCTAACCAGTATTAGGACTGTGACAGTGAGAAGTGGTGCTTGTTCCAGAGAAACAAACTGCTGTAAATAGAGAATTCTGAAATCAAGCCTTACCAGAGAAAACTCTTATCTAAATTCCCATGGTGAGCTGTTCGTTTATGTCTTGAACTGAGCATACAAGACACATAGCTTCAAAGCTTCTGCTGTATTGCATCAAAACCACTGCAGTCACTTAATACAAAGAATTGATCTGGCATAACCTAATGCCGCTGTTTCAAACTTGTCCAGCTCTTTTGAGTGGCTAATTTAGTGCTGGCAAGAATGATACCAGATTAGGCACTGCATATCCAAACTCCTGTAATATACTAACGGCCTTCCCACAGTGAATACAAAGCATCATTAAAGCATACTTCTGACAAAACTAGGTACTACATGCTCTGAGTAATTCAACAGAAATGCAGTCATGCTCCAACTTCTGAATCAGACCTCATTTATTCTGTTGAGTGATGCTGTGGTGCACAGATCTTGCAACATTGACAGTGGGATCACAATTTTGGGGGTTTTCCCTTGTACCAGTTTTCCCTAGGGTAAGTATGGGTAGGTGCCTGTACTCATATTTTGTTTACTGTTTATCACTTTACAGAACTACACAATTTAGCCCTAAATTAAATTTAAACTGCAAGAAGGGTCTGGTTTTCAATTTCAATTTAAAAAACATTGCTAAAATGCCATTCAGACTTGCAGTTTGGGTGTATCCTGCTCCTGACACATTCTCTGGGCTTGATCCTCTAGTGAGATGAAATAGTCCCTTGCGCAAACTGTCTTTCTGCACCTCAGCGATGTATTGTATGAGATGTTTGATGGGGAACAGTGCTGGCCAGGGAACCCCTATAAGAATCACGTGTCCATTCATCAGCCAACTACATCTAAGGGATTCCTAAAGCAGCCTGAAATCAACATTTTATGTTTCTGTATGATGTTTCCATTTTCTAGTCAACTGCCAGAAGTGTTTTGTTGAAACACTTGAAAATAGGTATTTTTTTGGGAAAAAATCCCTATGGTTTACTTAAAATCCCAGGGTTCCCTGTCAGAAGACCTGAGAATTTTTGACTGCACTTCTCAGTCAGCAAGGCCATTTTCTTTTTTCAAGACATTAGATTTCTACAAAGGCTTCCTTCTTAAGATAAATACTGCAAGGTGGGGTGGTTTGTTTTTAAAAAAATCCTTAAGTCCTTTACAAGAGAAGAACAGTGCATTTCCATTAAAGTGTACAAAGCATGCTAATACCAAATGAATCACAGTTTATCCATATAAGACATTTTCTTAAATGCAACTCTACTTCTAGCCAACTGCCAAGGTGGTTTTGAGATATTTAAAGAGAATGATACCTTTTACCAAATGCTACACAATTCCTTGTGTAAAACCTCTGATCCAAGTTTGTAACTAGGCTGTTTCTATAGTGAGTGGGGAGAGAAACCTCCCCAGATTCCAGTGCAGGTCTCTAGGGAGGCCTTACTCTTGCTCAGGATCCTTCTCTTCCTAGGGGTCACGGTGGGGTCCTAGGCATCCAAGTTATATTACAACCTAATCTTAGAGGTGGCCCTGGTGTCAGGAGATGACTTCTCCAAACTCCCTATGAGCATGTTTGCAAGTGTACATAGGATCTCACTGACCCTCGGACCATCCCTAAGGATGAAAGCAGCAGCAGAGTCCCCTGAACTCAACTGGAAACCTTCCATTGTCCTCAGGGAGGTTTTGATAATTTCTGAAATCAGCACAGAGAATAATAAAAACGAATCACAGATCTGAGGGATAATAATCTAAATTATTATCACGCCTTCTCTTGCCAGCCCAGGATATTCTGTATTTCAGTCTCTCGTGTCTGATAAAAATATCTTTAATAAAACATTCCGCATGATTTGTGGTGAACAGGCAACCACTGGCTCCACTGTTCATACCTCTCTTCCTTGCTTCTGTGTATGGGATTGTTTTAAAAATTTGGAAGACTCCAGGTATCTTTTAGCCAAATGACCTGCAGTATCATATTCATGAGCTTGTACTTTTGATCAGATAATAGGGCAGTTTTTCAAATCAGTGCATTAGTCATACACTGTCTTACCATCATTAGAACATGTAAGACTTTCCCCAAAAATGGGGCCTCAGGCACAGGCTTTGTGAACAGACCCTACTGAATCCAATTACATGATTCAAGTCCTCTATGCTGGAGGCATGCTGAAGCACCTTGATGATTTGGGAACATTTTAAAACTGAAAAATAAATCAAACACACATGCAACCCCTTGGGGAAATTTCTGTTCTGGTTTAGCTTGAGAGGAGTTTGCAAGGAGCTCACTAACTTTTAGCGTGACTTGGTTTATCCATATAAGCAGGGCTCATCTGCCCACATGTGACACCACAGCAGAATAGCAGAAGATAGGACCAGGAGAGACTTTCTGGCCCATCTGTCCCAAAGACAGGAACAAAATTAAATCCTGACACTTATGTCTAACCCAGTCTCAGAAAATCCTACACTGATAGCAATTCCAGAGTCTCTGCAGATATCTATTCCAGCATTTCACCATTCCTGACATCCAGAACTACTGCCCAGTGTTTCACTAAATCTCCCTTGCTACAGCACAGTTTGTGACTTCTCCAGTCCCCATGGACAGGTTTATTCCTTTCCTCTCCTCGGCAGCCTTTCATGTGTTTTGAAGACTTAACCATTCTTCACCTCAGTCTTCTCTCTATTAAACAGACAATTCCCTCTGCCATTCTCTGCAAGTCCTCAGGTGCTTTCCCTCCATCCTTTATTCTACTCTTCTCTGGCTCTGCCCAGCTGGCTAGTGTCTTCTCTGGAGTTGCCTTACACTGGAAACAGTAGGTCTAGCTGAGATATTACCAACCCTATGCTTTGTGCAGTAGGTAGTGCTTCTTTATTTGCAAAGCAGAAGAAAGTGCATGAAAAACAGGCAATCTCCAAGAAGACAGTCTTTTCACTACTTTTTGCCCCCAAAGTTCAGACTGCCTTTATGGTCCCAGTAACTGTTCTGAAGCTTATGGAAAACTGATGGTGCTCTGATGGGGTGAGGACCAACCCAACTATGGTGATACTTCTATGCATTTTTAATCTGCCTCAGCCCCAACATGGTTTCTGTTCAGGGTGGAGGAAGTGACCCTTTTAAGCATAACTTACAAAGTGTTTGGGCATTTTTTTGGATCAAAGGAGCGATATACACAAATGACAACTATTTTTAATAAACGTAAACAAATGTGGACTCAGCTTTTCTTACAATAGCATCTGATGAAAGAAGCTTACTAAGACAATATGCCAGCATAGACTGAACCCTGAAAAAATGCATGTTTCAGTTGAAAACCTAAAGAGCTAGTAAACTGAAAGAAAATTTTTGAGTAAATACAATAATGGCTGTTTTGCATTTGTGATTTGATGTTAACCTTATGCTGGCTAGGGGTTTTTTAAGTGATATTAAGCATATGCTTCCTGTTTCTTTTCAAACAAATTTTACCCTATTTTTTTTTCCTTTTCATTTAATGAACAGATGTGAAAGGAGTTGATCACATTATTTTTCTGGTGATCAGAAATAATGTTCTGCTAGTGAAGACAATTATTCTTGGAACTAACCAGACCTATTTATGTCATCAAAATTTATTAATCAAGATTTGAAAGATACATCTGCTTAAAGCGCTGGGACCAACCCACTGCAGTATGTAAATAAGCTGGCTGGCAAGAAGTCTGACCACACATTTGAAAGAGAAGAATAGGTGCTCAACCACGAGGAAAAAAAGAGTATGATGGGGTAGAAAAAAAATCACACTAGAAATATGTCACAAGGATTTAACTGCGAAAACCACTACAGTAACCTCTTAAAGGGAATGTGAAGTCCCCATCTCATGAAATTTTCACATTACTATTTGACATGTTTCTGGAAGCGATTCTTTAGATCAGCATAGGCTCTGTCTCCCACATCTGTATCTTCATCACTGCCTTCCTTATGGACACTGTTCTTGCAGCCTGAGGGCCAAATCCTGCAGGATGCTGAGTGTCCTGGTCCCAGACTAGCAGGATGCTAAGCACTGCAAGCACACGAGTGCTTCCAGCAAGGCTAGTATTCACATACCTACAACTCAGCACGTCCTAAAGTCCTTTGTGGGATCGAGGCCAAGAAGCTCATGCTTTTGCAAGGTTCAGTTCATTAAAAAAAAATAATAATCCAACCTGGATCTGATTAAGGAATCTAGTTTTGATCCAGAGGAGGCCACTACTTATTTGCAGTAGTGTAGTAAACTGCCTTTGCATGTCTGAATGAGTGAGCAATATCACATACTGGTTTGTGGCCAACAGAGAAGACGGGGGATGAGCCAAAGAAGAGCCATATCTCTACTATTTTCCCTTTACCCCAGGGCTATTGGGAGCCCAGATCTTTGGCTGATTTCCACGCTGCAAGCATCCACCCGCCCTGCGAGCAGCACAGCCGCAGTCTCGGGGAGGCAGCTGCAGCCACACCATCAATAGAGGGGTCAGGCAACAACATTGGGAGCATTTCAACAACCCGTCACTGTCAATCTGAGCTTTCCCTCTGACAAGACTCAAATGGGAACCACCTTTCCACCTGAGAGGAATGTCAAGCTCAGATCCAGCCTTGTTTCAATGCTCAGGCTCCTCTGGAGACTGACAGAGAGCAATTCCCCTCCTTGAAGGGGGCACCTGTGAGCCTCCGACCCCCGTGCAGAGGCAAAGGGCAGTGCGTGTCTGCTGACAGAGGTCTATTCCTCCAGCCCTGCTCTTTGTTGGGACTACACCTGCCCATTGCTTATCTCTAGGAGAAAGAAGAGGCTAGCAAAGGAAAAGAGGGAAAGGGAAGCACAAATTTCACCTGGCATTGGCCCTGAAAGGACAGAAAGCTGTGAACAAGAATGCCATGACCCCGAGCCACACTGTCACCATGTGCTGGGACACAGGAAGGGTGTGGGGGGGCGAGCAGGACTCTGCACACAACGATTAGATGCTGGGGGAGTGAAGGGAAGTAGTGAGGCACCTTCATCTCCTGAACATGAAGGACTGAGGCCATCAGTAGCACCTGCAGAATGTGCCATCAAGGAGAATCGCAGGCAGTCCTTCAGATGCCCCAGCCTTTAATAGGATTTAAAGGGTGGGATTAATTGTAGCTATGTCAGCTGCAGGCTTGTACTTGGAGCTATTCAGCTGTGTTCCTGCTACAGTTCATGGGGAATGAGACCTCTTCAGAGGACAATCCTCTCCCCCCCCAGAGGCATGTCTCTAACTTAGGTGAGATGAACTGCTTCTGAAGATCTCTATCTCTGGAATTCAGGATTCCCAAATCCCAGCCAAGTTCTTGCCCCGGTGAAGGCTTTGATTGGTAAGAATGGGTTCCTAAACTGGGATGGGGCACAGGGTGGGGAAGAGAAAAAATGCTGATTCTTCAGCACAAAAAAGCAGCAGCTGGTGGGGACACGGCTCCCTTCCGCGGTCCCACAGGGGCTCCCCAACAACGGGCACGGCAGGGCAGCAGCCTGCTGTCCCCTCCTGAGGGCCTTAGCTCTGAGGTTTGACAAGAAGGAGTAGAAGGTGGTTTACTTGGCCCAGGGGTCCCAGGGAGGCCATGATGGTGTAAGCAGGAGGAGACTCAACCTTGAAATGCAACTCAGATGCTTCTGGTGCATTTTTGGCCCCTTCTCTGGATGGGCCATGGACTAGAAGCCAGGAGATTTGTTTTTATCCCCGTGCCACCCACCAAGGAACCATCAAAACCTTGTTAAATCACTTCTATTACTCCCCTGACTCTGATCTGAGTCAAGACCTTGAAGCGTTAGTGTGACACCACCAGCATTAACCCAGTGTGAAGCGTTTTGCAGGCTCTCGCTGTGATTTGCAGGTCCTGATTGCCCAGGGCACCTGCAAAATACCTCTGTGATGACAAATTCAGCCTCGGAGTGACACTGAGCTGCAGAAAGGCTGAGCAACCTATCCTCAAGCCACAGTTGGGTCATGTTGTTAAGGCAAAGTGTATCATCTGCTTTCGGGCCAGAGGAGGGGACGGAGATGGGACGGGGGCAATGGGGACTGCTGCATGAGAGACAGGGGAAAGAGGAGGAGAGGAGTTTGCTGCCTCAGCAATGCAGCCTGAGGGTCCCCTGGGCGTGGGGACACATCCAGCAGGGAGGGAAGGAACAGGTGAGAAACAACTCCAGCAGAGCCCAAGGGCCCTTTTCTGAAGTGAACTTCCAGCATGTGGGAAAGTTTTCTACACCTCACGGTCAGGTTTAGCTTTCTCCCATCCCCAGAGGAGACTGTGTATGGCCCTTTTCAGCCTCCTGCCCTGAAGTCCTTCAGGAAAACCCTGCAAATACAAATCCTGCACCCACACATGTGGCAACGGCAGGATCAGGCCCGCTGCTCCTTTCCAGACAACTCCAGAATGGTGTAAAAACACAGAATGTTGTAAAAACCAATAACCTTTGAAGCACACCCTCTGAGTAATTACCCCATTCCCATCTAATGACTTAAAGATGTTATATTGCTCTCTGATTTAGCAACAACAAAGATTTCGACCTTATTAAAACCAGCCGATCAGGAAACTACATGTCATCCTCTAAAAAAAAAGAAAAAAAAAAGGAAAAAAAAAAGAGGAAAAAAAATTAAATTATTTAAAATCCCTGTGAACAATAATTCAAGATACTGTAGCTGAAGACCCATGATTTGTTGTAATGTCTGGGTGGTCCTGAGGCAGGAGATGACAACATTAGCTCTTTCCTTTGCCCTTCTAAGAAATGCTTTGATGATTCTCTAATATCCTAAGCGTATCCTCTCATGATTCTGCACTGGGACAAGGCAATCACAGAGCTGGGATAATGCATCCCAGTTTTACCCAGGGCCTGGCCCTTGCTAAGGGAGGACAGCTCAGAGCCCTTTGTTTCACCAGTTCTGCCCTGACATCTGAGCCAGGATGTGTTCATGGTAGTCTAAATAGTGATGTGGGCTCAAAAACATCCACAAACTCACCCCCACCCACTGCACACATCTGGCTGTGTACCTGATTTGTATGCGCAATTAAGGCACTCATCATCATGGCTCAAATAACCAAGTACTTGTTTCACTGGTCCTTGGACAGATGATGATTGCAGTTTTTACAGCCAAAGTAAGCAAGAAAATCAAGGGTGCAGACACAGATGGGCTTAGTATTGTAAAAATCTTGGCAGTGATGCAGTCTGTGAAGATTTTTGGGCAACCTGCTGATACACAACACGTAAAGAGTTAATTTGATGGTGCTGCAACCAGGTGGTTTTGAACCAAATCCCAAGCATGAGCAGAACATCTAACTTCTGTCTGTATTTTGCAAACTGCCTGCTCTCACCCATACAGCCCTACATACAAAACAATTTGCATTTTTGGGGTGGTCAAAATCAAAATCCATATTTTATGTCTTGGGTTCAACCTTTCAATTAATTAGAACCAGAGTGACTCAGTCTGCCCTCTCCTATATGTACTCAAGTGTTTGGCATTGTGTGGGCCCTATAGCTCAAATATTTTCTGCAGATGCACAGAATTAACCATACATGTTTAGAAGTGCTTGGGGAACACATACATTCACAGAGATCTATATATTTGACCCTGTCTCTTTCTTGTTAAACACTGTAAAAGATATCGACTTTCCCCTCCAGATTTTAAAATGATTTAGAATAGGCAGTGGTGGGGAAATACCTAAAACATCCTGTAAAATTAAGTATTTTCTCCAAGTCTGTTCTCTAAGACACACAATTATTTCAGCTAAGAAGATGCCTGTGCAATGTATTAAGGAACAGAATGAACAACCAAAATATAAACTGGCTTAATTGGATGTCCAACATACTGCATTTTTTCCATTTGATTTTAATTTTCTTTTCCTTCTCCCTGTTCTTTTTCCATCTCCGTGTAACAGTTTTTCTCTCCACTTAGTCTGTATCACATTTTTCTCTCTAATTCACTGGGCTCACTTTCCTGTTCACTGCTTGTATTTTTCCAGAATCTCTCTTAGTAAGAATAATTAAGGTTGGGTCAGATCTTTGAACCTGTTATTTGGAGCAGTATTGAATTCAAGCTTCTTCCACTGAACAAAAGCACTGGCTTCTTTTTCTTTCCAACAGACTCACTCTCAAAATATGAAAGGGTTCATAAGGCATATCTACCCGGCAGAAATGCCAAGGACATTAAACTGCTGCATTGTCCACATGGTTTAGGGTTCCTCCTGCTGCTTGCAAAGCAACTATGGTGATACCAGCTACAGCATAAACACCTTCTCCCCAAGCACTTCCAAACCTTCTGAAAGCCTGGAGAAGCCATTGGTGGCTCATAAAAAGCTGCTCGCTGGCCTGCAGGCCTGGAAAGGCTGCAACAGCTTTCCCTGCTGGGTATCATAACCTGGACCCTGAAGTGTCTCTGCAGAACTGAGCTTTTGTGAGCACGGCCTGCACCACGTCTCTCCGCAGTACTGCTGTGTGAGGCATCCCTGACACCCAGCAGCTCACAGGAATAGGCTTGGCTCCCTCGCCTTCCAGTGTCGTGGGCCCAGGCCCCAGGTATAAAGCTTACTTTGTTCAGTTAAGTTATTCAGGAATTGTAAAGAGGAGATCTGAGTGAAATCAGAATTTGGCCTGGCATTTTCATAATTGCAGGAACCTGGATTTTACAGCATTAAAACCATATGAATTTAAATAAATCCTACTTCTCCTTCATCCCAGCTAGCAACTGGACCTAGTCCACAGCTGCCCTTTGGGGTCCTGCTGGGTTTTCAGCATGCAGCACAGCTCGCACTGCTGGGAGTGTAAAGGAATCAAATTTCCTCCCATTTCATTCTACAATGAATCTGTCCTCTTAGATAAACCACTATCACACTATAACTGTGGTCAAACTCCTCTTATAAACCAACTGGCCACCACAACAGGAATGTCACCTTCCTCCCTGTCATACTTTGCTTCACTTAATCTCATATAAAACTCATTAGTCAGAAGGGGAACAGCAGTACCAGAAATCAATCCCATCTCCCTCACCGTTTTCCTTTGGGCTAGCATTGATAGTGTTGTGTGTTTGCATTTTCACTGAATTTTAAAGACATTTCTTTTTCTTTATGGTAACTCTAGTGCATTCACTGGATGATGAGGTTTTTTTACATTTTATGGATTTTATATAGCTCTGCTAAGTCTGGAGATTTACCTTGAAGAACAGCAGATTTGCAATCTCCCAGGGCTTAGATACCGCTAGGTATGAAGATCACTCAAATATATAATAAGTCCAGTTTAGGGTTGCAGTGTTTGAGAAAAAGGTTTGTTCTGGCTTTTAGATTGTAAGTGATCTTTTCAACACATCTGCATAACCCTGGGGCAGAGACAGACAGCGATTAACACAGCAAGCAATGTCCCTTCAGAGGTTCCATCTTCACCTCAAAACCAGCATTTGAGACAACTCTATTAACTTTTCTCCCTGGTGGGTGCAGTGCAAGGAGCAGCCGTGGCACGGATGGGTCTCTGCTGCTTCCATAGCCTGGGCAGTGGGGCAATACTTTGCTCCTGACCCCAGCAGCTCCAAACCTCGTGTGCACAGGGGTCCAACCTCCCTGAAGGGCCAGTGCTGGCTGTACCAGTCTAGGGAGCAATTCAGTTCACTCTGAAGAAGATGGAAACAGCCACATTTTGTCAGCTGAGTAGTGCTGTAAGTCAGGAGTCTGAATGCGGAGCTGGCGACCACCCTGCTCGATTGGGAAAACACAACACTTGCTAAAGGAAAAACCTCTGTATCAAGAATTGCAATTGAGGGAGCACAGGTGCTTTACTACCCACTTCTGTGTTTAAGGAATCCAACTCACCCTGGGCAAGAGCCCACTCAGCGCTTCTTACAGTGTCTGCAACTGCAGTTAGCCTTGCAAATTTAACACAAACCACACTCTTCACCCACCCCAAACAGTAGGAGAAAAGTGCTACTGTGATTTGAATTTTCTCTGCCTGTTAAACCAGACAACTTATTTTTCAGTGGAGTGAATGTAAAGATTTTTGTAGAGCTGTTAAAGTGCATTCCAGTTTCAGAAGAATTCCCTTCACCTGAGGGTACTCGGTGCACTTTCCTTTCTTATCTCTTTGATAGGAGCCAGAAATGCAGTTGGGGGGGGGGGGGGGGGGTTGTGTGCGATAGACAATATGCCATGACGAGTCATAGTTAAAGGCTCCAAGGAGCCAATCCTCAGAACATCTGGCTAGTGAAAGCCCTGGATATGGAAAATATAAATGTCAAGGCTCATATTTATAAATTGGAAGGGCCATGACGACATCTGCTAACAAGCTTTCTTCCAGAGCCCATTTGCTGTACATGGTTATTCACAGGCAACAATAAACATGTGCATGGATCACATGCGCGGTCTGCCTCTCCTTTCAGTCGCCAAAGGAACACACGCTCCAATAACACACAAATGCTCTGTTCTCACAACACAGAAATACAAGTGTTTGCAAACCTCAAAGCTCTTGCATACCAGACCACAGTGGGATACACTGCTGGAACAGACTAAAAATAGCTGGAGAAAAAGCCTTGCATTAACACAGAAGACCGTCAAACTCACTTAATGTTAACTCTTTCAGTGGAATAAGCACCCTCCTTTTTTGCCTCGCTCCACAGGAGACACTTTGTACTATAGGTCCAGTCCTGAAACCTTATTTTTATGACTGACTCGTTGTGGATGGGAATCTCAAGACTTAAATAGAGTCTAACCTAGTCAACTGTGGTAGCTTAATATTAACATTAACACAAGCTGTAGGTAAAATAAACCTGCTTCTACTTTTATACCCACAGGCACCTTTCCTGTGGGTAACTGTTTCCTGTGGCTGACTGTCTTGTCCACACATACATCTGTGTGAAAATGGCAGGAAAAGCAAAGAAGGTGAAATAACATGGAGACCTTCCTCCTGCTTAAAAAATGAAGGATGCCTAGCTATGCCTCCTACCTACTGCAGTCTGTAGTAATGCCAGAGGACAAAGACATGTTAGCTACAAGTGAGACATGTCCCTGTCTCAAAGAGGTTGTGCTGAAGGCTGTAGGTCCCAAAAGCCCACACTTTCATTGGCATGGACTGACTGCAAAGTGAAGTGCAGTGTTTGTAGGATCACAGCCTCCTGCAAGGTGAGCTCAGAGAGGTGGAGGTGAGTGCAGGGGTCTGGGGATGGAGATGCTGGAGGGGTCCCTTCCTACTCCTTGCTCCAGGGCCCATGCCAAGCGCACACAGCCAGAGTTAAAAAGGGCAGGTAGAAAGAGTATTGGAGAAAGAGAACATTTAAGCAGAAAATGGAGAACCATGGAACTGAAAACTTAACAGGTTGCCCAAAAATCAAGAGGAGTCCTGGCACTGGGTGAGGAAATGAGGCTGCACTGGCTGAGAAACAGTGGAACAAGTGGGGATGTGCATCACAGAGGAAGAGATTATCATCTCAGCAGCTGCTCCTTCTTGAAATTGAATCCTAAGCAAACATTCTGTTTGTGCTGCATCAGACAGATCTTAGGTGGCTTAACAAAGCTAGCAATGGTAGGGCTATGTTCAGCCCACGTCACAATTATACACCAAGCTGTGGCAGATATAAGTATACAGTATAGACTATCTTTACTCAACACATCCCAAATGAAAAGCAGAAAACAAGAAAGGAAGAGAAAGCTCTTAATAGGTTCCATAAAACATCTTGCATTGTATTTTTAATCTTAATCAGCATTGAGGAGGAAGGAGCAGAAAGGGCTCTTGGATATCCAGTGCTGAAAAATACCTCACTGTTCAAAAATCCTAGCTTTTGTGTGCTCCGATTTTGTTACTTGCTTGCCTTCAAAAATATGGATTAAATATTCATGATGGATTTAAATTTCACAAAAATAAAATACTAAAGCATTACCAATAATTAGTTTCATGAAATAAAAGCGAAATCTATATACAAATTATGCCTCTATTTCCAAGTCACTTTTATGTTATTTGTCGCTAATTATTTTATTTCAGTTATTTATATCTTTCATTAAAATATGGTTTGCATACTGTTTCATATTAATTGTTCATACTGGTGGTGAGACACTTAAGCAATAGTAAAAGTAAATACGCAAGGCTTTTGCTTATTTTTTTAAAGTTTATCTGTGTTTCTTTCATCACACAGTGGCAGCACTTTATACAGAACAGTGTAAAACACAATAGATCTTTTTGTGTGTCTAGCAGGTGAAAGTGTGGCTGCACATCTTTTCAGCCCCATCTGGAGGATAACAAATTAACTCTTTGACTTTACAAGGGGAAAGAAGTTATCACTCAGCCAGCTGACAGGGAGGGTCTATTAGCATGGAGATGCTAGAATTTTGGACACGAATGTCAGGACTTCCCGTCCGTTACTGCGATGCATGAGAGAGTTGTGTGCTGAGCCCAGGTTTCACAGCTTTAATTAATACGTTCTGTGCACTCTGACCAACCTGATAATCCAAGAAGCCTCAGTAAAAACCATCTAGGGAGGGAGGATATGTCATCACCATATCGTATGTTACAGTCAGGGAGATTTACCTCTCATTTATACTGCTCTGAGTTATACCGTGCTGTTATTTTACTTCCACTGGAGGGCTTGCATACTTGGGGCTGTACAAAGGGCATGATGAAAGAATTGCCAACATCAGTCCTTGTTTAAAGGAGGCATCAAGCCATTTGCTCATCTTAAAGGGGGCTCAAAGGGAAGCAGTAAGAAACTAAGAAGGGGAAAATGCAGTATTCCCCATGCTTTGCTCTCTGCTCAGGAGGAGTTGAGGATGCCTTCACAGAAGAAAGACTGCATGTTTGAGAGAGGCATGGAACATGGGGAGAGAAAGACCAACTGACACTGCTTCAGTGCCCCAAATGTCTTTTTCTGGCACTGTATATCCACCAGAGTTCATAAAAAATTGGGGAAGCTAAGAGCAGATTTTAGGCCAGCTCAAGATACAAAGGTTCATCTTCCACCGAGGAACCAGGAGGGAGAATTTGCCCAGGAGGGGTTTTGAGATCACTCAGTGTCACAGAAGGGCCTTGTACCCAAGCTGTCAAATCATGAGATTTTTCTGATGAGTAGATATTTGCATGCCCTACCCTGGAGACTGGCGTTAGTCACTTATTGGGACTGTGATCATGAAAGTTTCTCGAGAAGGAAATCTTGCCAGGAGAACAGTGAAGGAAATGGTTGACAGAAGTGCTGGAGGAAGGCCAAGGGGCCACACAACACCATTAAGACCCGAACAGCACTGAGGCAGGACAAGGGAGGGAAGGTGGGACTCCAACACACTTAAGTTCCTGCCGTTCCTGGCTGCTGGAGGAGTTCCTTTGGGAGGCAGGTTCACTATAACAAGTCAGAAAGGTCCTGAAGCCACATCCTCATCCCTGGTTGAGCGCAGGGCAAATAAATGCAATGGTGGCAACTGTTTATTCGGCTGCATGGAGACAGGCTGGAGGAGGGAGTGATCCCCCCTCCCCATGAGCACCAATAGGCATGCACTCTCTGAGCAGTATCCTTACCAGGGAGGTGGATAGAATAATTTAAACAAACAAGGCCCTAGTGATGGAAATTTCAAGCTCAAAGCTACCATATGGAGGGAAATGATCTGACCACAATTTACCTGTTAGACTTCAAAAGTGTCTAGGTCTCCTCTAAAGAAAAGCAGTCTTTTCTTTAATGAAGTTAAGTACTGTATTTCAGCACTGTGTGTTGTGAAAAGGAAGCAATTTGGATTCATTTACTGAAATTTACCTTTCAGATGCAGTTAAGTGAAATTAAAAGTTTGTCTGAGTTGACAGAGTTCTGTTTTCCATCACTGCATTGTCTTGAAAGAAAGGATAACAGGTTAAGTGCTTAAATTCCATCCAAACTGATAAGGTTCACTCTATACAGGCACACTTAGTGCAGCTTATTACACATTGTCTCCCTTCATCCATCACTGGTATAACTTTTTTATTTTTTTTGCCTAAAATAACTGTTGCTTCCAAAAGAAGTTGGTATCTATGATGTTATTGCATTCATCTGGGTTTGAATAGTCAGCACTGGGCTATCAGAGAAATGCCATTTCCAATTACACGGGGAATTCATTTCATTTCCCACTAATGATAGGTTTTGCAGGGCTGAGCTTACATCTGGGACAAGAATTTATTTTTTACTCTTCTGATAACAATTATTTTTCTTTAATTTCTTTCCTGTGCAAGTGAAGCATCTGTGTGTCCTCAGTGTCTTTCCAAAACACCAGCTTCACTCAGATCTCTTCCTCAGCAGTGGGAATGAACCTCTGAGTTTGCTCATTACATTCTCTCCAATTATTTCTTCCCACCACTGTATTGCTCTCTTTCACATCCCCCAGATCCCATCCCTCCTATCTCCTGAAACACTCTCCCAGTTACTAACTCCTCTCTCTCCCTTTTCCCAGGAGTCTTCCTCTCACCCTGCCTTAGGGCCCCAGGAGCTATAACGCTCCCCTCAAGCTGGGAGAGGTTCTCTGTTCTCTTGGGCTGGTTTTGTTTGTAGCCTTAAACCATTTGCCTGCTAGAACAAAGGTGCGATCCTGATCTGGCCTTCACTGACTACTCTGAAATGTCACAGACTTTTCTTTACTCTTTCAGTTAACTGAGCAGCTCATCATAAAAATCCAGTGAATGATCTGTAATTAATTATTTATATTACAAGGGGAAACTTAGCTAACAGAGTGTCAACAGGAACAATAACACACTCTATATGCCAAATTGCAGTCTTCCAGCCCAAGGATTTTGCCTCCCCTCCCTGCTGCCCCAGCTGGCTTTTGGCTACAGTAGACAGCTAGTGTTTAAGTTTTGCCCAAGTTCAAATTCCTCCCAAAGTCAGATTTTAGATCTGCATGTTTCTGTAAAATCAAGTAGTTAAAGAAAAAAATCTCACTACTTGAAATCTCCATTTAATTTTGATTCTTGACAAACAATTTCAAACACAAACTGCAGACAGGCAGGGCTTTTTCATTTTGTTTAGATTTTGGGGGAAGGAGGCAGAAGGGAAAGGAAACCACACATTTCATCAGCATTTTCTATTTTTTAATAGCCTTCAGCATAGCCGATTACCCAGGAGATCAGCAAATCTTAGCTCTGTCAAAGACAGGGAGAAGACAGAGCAGAAGCTTTCTCATCCTCCACAGCGGTACTAACCCTCCAACACACAAATCTAAACACAGTCCACTCAGGGGTGCCAACTCAAATGCCTCAGCTGTTAAGACAGAACTAAAAGGAAAGGACAATCTCCAGGGTATAACTGAAAGTAAATACTAATAATGATGTGTGACATTAAATGATGACTCATTTTTCACAAGCCCATTTCAGATTGTAGCTATAACCTCAGATCAAACCTGAATGACTGTGTGAGCTGAAGTCTTAGTGGAACCATTAATTATGGATTTCCTGGCTTTTATAGGTTGGAGTCAGACCTTTGATGTTCCTTTAAGATTGTTCTCCTGTGTTCATTTCCTTTGTTTCTGTGTTGGTAGCTTAAAAAAACACCACAAGATTTCCATGGAAGTGTATGAGATAGCCTAGAAATGCGTAGTCCATAAAACCCCTGCAATTCATGGCTCATAAAGTCCTCTAATCCATGGTCAATAAAGCTTTGGAAAAGAGCTGCATGAACCACAGTCATTTCACAGTTCAATGAGGTTCATACAAGAATCAATAATCTGGTTTAAATTCGACTGGATTTGTCCTCCACCTGTATATTTCTCTTTGACTTTTCAGGTTGAAAGGCAGCTCACACAGCTGAATTCCGGAGACCTCGCATGGAAACAGTGAGTTTTACGCAGCTTTCACCCAAAAGCCACAACAGTCACCTAGATTGCTCTGCTGTGTCTCAAAGGTGAACAAATCAAGTTTCAGATGATAACAGGTGAGTTAGGGAACTCAAACTGGAAGAACCATATGGAAATACGGGGCCATAGTTCAAGGTAATACTATATGCAGAGACCTCAGTTCATGTAGAACATGGAGGGCTCCAATTTATGTATATGCAAATGCACAACGGACCTATGGGATAGGCCAGAGTGTGAACTTCTAGTACACTGATTATCCTCCAAAAATGAGTGCTAATAGTCTCACTGTTGAGTGCTGGTGAACATTATTGAGGCAACACAATTAAAGTTCACATTTCTCTCCTGCACAGGTAAGACTTCATTGCCAATATCATTAGCCATCTTATCCATTTCCTCTCAAGAACGATCACACTACAAAGTCTGGTGACAGGCACACATTTCTGCTGTTTTCTTGACAATCAGAAAGGGACCAGTTAGAGAGAACTCACTGTTTATTGCCTTGCGCAAGGTCCAGCTTGCAATTAATGCTGATGAAACCCAACTGCCAAAAGCACAATATGCAGCAGCTGGTTTATGAAAGTTGAGACCCCATCCAATTTATGGGGAAACCAGAGCTGGTTGTGAGTCTCTGATTGAACGGAACAGTTTGTATTTTTTGTTTTGTTTTGTTTCCAGGAAAACACCAGAAGTTACTCCAGAACTGTAGAAGCACTGAAACCATCTGAAAGCAGTAAGGCAGACTTCCCTTCTTCCAGCCTTTCCTCATTTCTAGGGCTGTGATCTCCCACTAATATCTCCCTGGGATCTTTCAGCAAGGCAGGCGACACACAGCGTCTGGTTCATCACCAGCATGGTGGGAGTGGAAACTTATGTTTCCTTATCCCAATCTCCATCCTTATGAAATGGAAGTAGAGGGATAAAAGGTTTTGATTCAGATGAAATCTCACAGGAGCACAGAGCGAATAATTTAACTCTGACCTGGGGAACTACCTTTTAAAATACTTTTTCTAGGAACATTTCTTACTCAAATAAAACCAGTAAAAGGCACAAAAGTCCGCCAACTACGCAAGCACCACTGCTTTAAGCCCCCAGCTGCACATTTCCATAGCCATATCAGGTCCAATATTGAATATCCTTTCTGAATAGATAGGATGGGGGCAGGATTGTGTCTAACTGCCAGGCTCCCACCAGATCTATTTAAGCACCTCAGTTGTATGACACGTATCGTGAAGCTGGATCAGATACCCTTGTGAAATGCTGGGACATCATGGGACACCACAACTCAGTGGTTCCCAGGCAGAAGAAAGATAGAAAAGTCCCTTGTTCTCAAGGCAATCAACTATGTTGAACCAAATGGCTCTGAACACACTTTGAGAACAAAACACATGAATCCTTCTTACCAAGGCTGGAATTAACCTCAGAAATAGCCTTATTATATTAAGATTAATATGCATCACCTTAATAACAACCCTTACATCACTCACCCTGAGAATACGATAAACTACAAAAAAAAAAAAAAAAAAAAAAGAAGCAACTGCTCCATTAAAAAAGAATGAATTAAAAAAATAATAAATCCCAAACCATAAATGTGAGGAGTTTTTTCCTTAGCAAAGGGAGAAGCCTCTGAGAGACTCTGACTCATTTTACTTGCAAGGAATTTAGATACTATGAATAAGAGTAATGCTCAAAGACAATCATTACCTATATAGGCGAGCAGCCAGTTCCCGACAAATTATTTTATTCCTTGTTAGGAGATCCATAAACATTGTGGCTGTTTATCCACCCAATGCTTGGCCTGGATAAAGACAGTCATTGCCTTCCCAATTTTAGAGGTGGGAGAATAAGTTGCCCAGGAATCCTAAAAGCTACACATCAAGAAGCCCTGGTCAAACATGAAGGCTTTTATTCAAACACTGAATGGGAATTTTTAACCTTGGATCAAGACTGGAATGGCCACGGAAATGTTTCTACCTCAATTCTCTTCACACAGAGGCCTTAGTTAAGTACTTCATTTTGCCCCAGTTTGCTGTTTCCAATGCAGTCTGAGATGTTAAAACATTTCAGCCCCAGAACACAGTTCAGAAGATTGAAAGTCAGATATGTCAGAATCTTAAAAACCACCAGGAATATTCTGCATGGCTGGAAAATAGGCAAGACTTTGAGCTGAAAACTGACAGTAAAGATTGGAAAATAATTATTGCAAGAAAGAAGGCTCCTGTTTTCACTTTGACAAGTCTTTGTTTCTGTATAATTTAAATGTTCTAAGCGTTAGCTTTTTTTCTCTTTACTTTTAGGTCAAATGTGCCTATGAGCCTTCCTCCTTGTTCTTCATTAGGCTCCAAAAACTTCCCTATCTCTCTCATCTAGCTTTTCTCCAACCCTCCTCATGGTCTCATGAACAAAATCTGGTATCTGTAAAAAGCAATGAGTTAGGAGAGAGCAGGAAGAGGACAGGGACCATAAACATTATGACTCACCTGTCTTCTATCCGAACCCAGAGGTCATTGAACTGCCTCTGGCGATGGTGTTTGTGCTGCTTCTTGTGCCATTTTTTCTGCCTGCCAAACTCTTCCAGCTGGCTGATGCTATCTGGCAACAGGAGGTGAGGAGACAGGCTGTCGTCTTCATCCATCTGCAGGGGCTTCAAGGAAGGAGATGTCAGTGGGACCTGCTCAGAAAGCTGGACAGCGGGCAGGGCTGTTGCTGAGGACCTGCCCAACGCTGGGCTCATCTTTGTTGTCCTTGAACTGCAAAACACAACATTTAAACATTTGATGAATAAGTGAAGGATTGTGCGAAGAAAAAAGTGAAAGCAGAGGACTACACTACTTGGTGGGTGCTCCTAAGTGCTAACAAAGCATACAAGGAGACAGGATTTTGCTCTGGGGCAGCAACTAAAGACAGCAGTGGCATTTCCTAGTAAGCTCTGAAATAAACACTAAACTGAAAAGAAGGGAAAAGGCAGCTGAGACACTATTGTTGTTTTCTGGCATTTTAATTACTTCTTACAGACTTTAGAGGCTGTGGTAGGGGTCAACATCACCTCCCCCACTGGGCTGAAGGTTAAATGGCAAAACTGTGACTCTCTGAGGAAAACAGATACCTTAACAGAAGCTGATATTAAATTAATGAGATAACACTAGTTTATTTTCTTTTTTAAAAAAAAAAACAAACCAAAAAAACTTTGGATACCATCTGTGAAAAACAAGTCATTGTTTTGACTGCAACAATTATAATGCTTGTTCATCCCAGTTAGGATTGGTGACAGGGAAGCCCAGACTGATGACAGAAGCACGGTCTAATAGCTAGGCTGCTGGGACTGGATATGTGAGACCTGAACTCCAGCAGGTTTTGTATAATGGAGAAATGAAGCAAAAAGCAGGTAAATGATCTATCCAAAGCCAACTTGAAACAATACTGACAGGGCTCTTCACTCCTGTTTGGAATACTACCACCTCTTTCATCTGACTGGAACTATGTAGAAAAAGGCCTTTTATTGTTTTCATATTCTAGAGTTTTGCTAATTAAAAAAAAAAAGTCAATACAAACTCTCTCCTTTGATATGCAGCCACGTGAATATACATTTGTGAGCTAAGATATCTGAATCAAAAATCTCATAAACCAGTACTGACACTAAACGATTTTTTTCTCCCTAACTCCAGTAGAAATTCCTGTTTGGTCTTAACTGCAAGAGAGGGAACTTTTTCTGTCTCTGGGATGGCCCAATGAGTTGTAAGTACATAAAATGGAAGATAATTAATAGGCAATATGAAGCTGTGGTCTGCAAAACTATTTCTATTACATGGATGCTATGACTTTTATGACAGAAACAATTAAAGCCACGTGAAAAGTTTTGCCTCCTGAGTGAAACCAGTAAGACATTTTAATGAAAAAGTAATAAAAAATCCTAAACTTCATTGGTGACAATGTACAAAATGTGCTGCAAGTGAAACCACATGTTTCATTTATGGAACGTTCTGTTCTCGTCCAAAAAAGTCACATCTACTACTAATGGCAGCTTTTTTTCTTTTTGATTTTTCTGAAGTTTATTACAATAGCAGTCAAGATGGTCATCTCTGTTGCAATTGCATCATGTTTCACCCAAAGGTCCTTCCAATAGCTACTGATAATTAATTGTTGCTACTATGAGACTTGCTGGCAAAACCTACAGTAACTTTATCACTCATAGCCAACATTCATGAAGTTCTTCAGAGATCATGTGACAGATACAGAAAAGACAGACATTTGTTTAAACTAACTCTGAAATTCTACAAGATTGCTTTCATTAATAAAAGACACAAGAAAATCCCATATTTTTCAAGGCATTCAGACTCTCAGGAAATCCTTTTCAAGCTCACTCATACTCGATACATGCTCTATTTTACATTGCAGAGAGATCTGCTGTTTCTGGATTTTTTTTCCCCATTAAGACTTTCTTCCATGATTCATGTTGAGGATGAGCCTTCTTTAGTGCAGCAACTTTACTGGAGAGATCTTGGTGCTCTCCAAAGCCTTCAAGACTTCTTAGGCTGTGACATAGGCTCATGGCTGAAACAAAGCCATCTCCAAACGCATGTAAAAGGAAAGACTCTCACAGGTTTGCATTGGGAGGGTCCCTCAGGCCAGAGCAGACAGTTGTTAATTTTTGTCCAACCATGATGGTGGATCAGTGAAGTATCAACACACAAATGCAGCTATTTAGCAGCTTGGAAGATAACACCGTGTGGACTTGGATAGGGAGGGTTAGGCAGGTAGGAAGGACCTGGACCAAGCATCTACAAATACCATGTGGGTAACTGCAATGACAGCAGCCAGCAACGGGTGGCAAAAAAGCCCCGGCCTCGTTCCCTGCTGCACTTGTGCCAAAGCAATGGGAATATAAGCTGGGTGGTACTGCCCAAAGACAGCTCGTTTTGGTACTGCTCTGGATATCTCTGCTTTTCACTGTGTGATGTGAATTTGCCCAGCTCTTCACGTAACCCAGCCATCCATCTGCACGCTGGGGAGAAGAGCGCTATCCTGGCCACAAGGCTGTGGTGGGCAGAAACTCGTTAAGAAGGCAAGAGCATGGAGCAGACATGAAAGCCCAAAGTAGACAATCAGTGTGATCATCACAGCTGGAACTGTTGCCAAGATTTCCGTTTCCACTGACTTTCTTCTCCTTGCCACCAAAGCTGTGCCTCGTTCTGATCACTCAGTAATTCATTGAGATGCTGAAGGTGGGAGCAGCCCCCACATCAGCCCACATCTGCCAGCTCAAGGCTGAGGCCACCATTTAGTTCCTTGAATGGTCTTAGAGACATCTGAACACATACTTTCCACCTTTAAACACCTACTATTTTGTTACATGTGTTTACCTTGCTCTGAGCTCCTAGTAAACTGGAACCAGTAGAGAGGTGTTTTTATGGGTTGAGATTTTAGAAACCACTTAAGATGACTGGCAGCTCACTTCTTATTAAAATTAATGAGTTTGGGCATCAAAATCCCAGTGGTGGCTTTGAAAGCTTCTAGCTTAATTGTTTCCACTACCATCACATGAGCCACAGGTTGTAAACTCGATATTTCAGAACATTCTTTGGGAAGAGAATAAATAAACACTGAAGAAACGTTAAAATGTTGTAACCTAAAGAGGGTTATAAACTAACCACTTGTACTTTTAGAGTCAACACGGGGAATAGCTCCACTGTGGCAACTGCATATTACATTTGGTCGATACTTGTACCATTATTCCTGTACCACTAATAATTACCCCAAGACCTAGGAAGGACTGTTGAAGGCTGTATGTTGATGCATGCTTGCTTCTTTCAAAAAAATAAAATTTTTAAAAACTGATTTAATAAATCTATAGACTTGGTTGTTTTCAAATCTGATCATCATCCTACAGATACTCACCCAGAATTAAAATCATAACTTTTAATTCCACCCAATATGGATATTTAGTCCAAATATATTGTAAGAATATTTAAAGATTTTAATTAAATTAAGGTAGACTTCCTATCAGAAGATAACTTTCCCATTGATTTAAGTACAAAATTTATTAATACAGAGGTCTTGAACTTATTAATATTCTGGATTTTCCTCCCTCTAAAAAAAAAAAAAAAAAGACAAAACCTTCCATCTGCAATAGAATACCTGGACAATAGATCTCCCCATTGCGTGAAGCTTTACTGTTAGATTCAGCTGATCATTTCATGGACTATTTTGTGCCTTTCCTTTGGTCCCAGTCTCAATGCACTCTGTTAGCACAGCTGCACTGTATGAAACCATAGGGATATAATACACTTTTTTTTCCACTCCTTCACTAGTGCTGAGACAGCTTTTCAAGATACATAGTTATTTTTAAAGCCACAGAAAAAACAGGGCTAGTTTTCAGTTTGTGAGGCCACAGTGCCTCTTCTGAAGAAAGAGGGAGACTGTACCACCCAAATATCTTGGTCCACACAAAGATCTCAGAGATTTTTCATTAATAACTTGATGCAACTCCAGGCCTAGATGTTCCACCCATTTTTAAATCTATCATTCCCACACAGGGTGATCTTTGAGAAACTAAAAGTATTTCAGGCCCTTAGGTGTTTTTTTTCTCATCTCTGACCTTAATTTCCTTCACTGGGATGTACAGTTCTGCAAAACAAGTTCTCTAAACCAAGAAAACTTACGAGTCTCAGCAAATATCCTACATGGCTTGGTCATAAGGTAGAGAAAACAGAGTGAAAACAGGAAAACATTTATTCTTGCTAGTTCTTGAAAATGCTTAATCCACAGACAAAGAACCCTGTGGCTTTGTTTCACTTCCAGTGAAATTGGACATCCTTTTCTAATTCTTTTCAAGAATTAAAAGAACAAAACAAGACATGCAAGTAGTTTAGGCTGAGCTGTACACACCATTAGGCTGTCTCAGCATTTGTCTTGTGGTCTCTAGTGTCGCTCTGTGCTGGCACTGACAATAGAGATTTGACTCATCATTGGGATTTGCTAGAGTTATTGAGTGGATCTGGTCAGAAAAATGATGTTAACATCATGAAGTCCTGTAATAGCTTCTTTTCATAATTACCAGGCTTCAGATTGCCCAGGTCCCACTTTCATTCAACCCCAAGCCACCTAGCAGTCTGGTCATACCTTTCTCTCTGCCCAGGCAAGCACCTTCCTACCCCTTGCATCAGGTATCCAATTTCTGCAGCTCAGAGGGCTGTGACCATCTCCGGGCTTGATAACCTCCTCTTGGAGGGCAAATCAGAGCATCCACATTTCATTCCTGCTCAGAACAGCCCTTGCAAATAGCCCACCTTTCCCTACCAGTGGCAGCTGCTTGGTATAAACACTACACCTTGCGCCGCACCTCGTCCCCACCAACAAGGATTATCCCAACTACTGATTCATTGACAATTGTCTGAGTGGAGCATCAGGCAGGGCAGACCCCACTAACGCCTCTGCCCACTGACCCTGCTGGAATAATGCTAATAACGTTTGGGGCAAGTCCCATCAAGCCTTCCCTGGGCTTCAGCAGGGCCAGGAATTTGTCCTTGCGGTAGCTCATGAGAGAGGACATGCCTTTGCTGACCATACACATCTTCCACAAAACTAAGTCATCAATCTATTTTTTCAGCAATCTTGCGGTAACGTTTCTGTTCCCTCAGATATGTGCAGAATCTTCTAAAATGTAAGTTTGCCAATTTGTTATTTGCATCTTGTCTTTGTAGTGTGAGCAATGGAAAACTTTTGCTCAGAAGGCTGCCATTCTTTGCACGCACTTCCAAGTACAGCAACATCATCGCTGAGGTTTTCTTGCTTCAATTTTCAGAACTGTCAGACAAGGAAAGATTTTGTTTCATCAAGAGAAAAGCTGTGGTGATAGCAAGGAATGTGTGATGTGGCAGTTTTACCCTTATGCCACTGTTCTTGGGATGCACCCGGATGACAGCCAGACAGTAAGTTAGGAGCATTTTATTATAGACGGATTCTCATAAATTCCAGTTTGGGAGTCTTTGTCGAGGCAGGAATTCGTCAGTCCCTCACACGCATCCTTGCTCGCCTTGCCACAGGCCACAGAAACATCTGCTTCTTGCTTTTTTTCCTTACGCATCTCTCAGAGAGAGCAGTCACATGCACACCCACAAGATGGGCACCAGAATGTCCTGTCCCAGAAGTTTTACATGTTTTTTTCTCTTTCATGCTAGGATGAAACTAGATTTTCAAAGCTCTTGGGAGAGCAGCAAACAAAAGGAGAACAGAAAACTAGGCAGAAATCCAAACCCACCCCAGCATAGTTTACAGGGCCTTTTACTAGTGATGTGAAGTATGGATTTAGACCATGGTCTCTCACCTAACCAGGCGACACCAGTGCATACCTCCATGGAGTTCATCTCCTTCAAGATGAAAGCATACATATAGTTTTTTTTTACTGCAAAAGAGAGTACCTCCAAAAAATAGATTGAAGAATTAGATTCTCCCCATACCTAACTTATCTGAGCTGTTTTGGGTAAGTGCCGTAAATTACTAAGGATGAATTTGGGCTACAAGAGACAGCAAAAGAGAATACGGGTCAAAGCCCTGATTGGCTTAATTACAATGAGGTTATTTTACTTAAGATGCAGTTGCCTTAGGCCTGTACACTAAAGTTAAAGCATTTCCACTTCTGAACAGAATTTGGAAACAAAGTTTTTTTTTCATTTTTTCATCACAGTCAACTACATCTCATGGGCAGTTAAATTAGGTGAAGTACGTAAATTAGGTTACAGTTCACCTCAAACTTGGATGGTATCTCTGGACTCAGAATCCATGTCAATCTATTTCTCTGGGAAGAATCACTGTTGTTCAAGAACTGTGGCCTTAGTCTGAAAGGGAATTTGGTCCTCAGTATACACACATATATACGCAAACCCTCAACTCTGTGCATAAATGAAGTGAAAAACTTGTGAGGTCAGGATATTCCCATGGATGTTGATGTATTCCTTCCCAGTTTGAGAAACTAGAAAATAAGAGAAATAAAACTTCTGTTATCTATTCCATTTCATTAAAAGTGGAGCTAGTCTAGTGCACAGGAGAAGAAATGCAAGCTTTCTGTAACTTGAGTGGTTGAATTTGTTGAAAAAAGAGAGGACAGCTGAAACATTTGTAACATTCCAGTTCCACATTTTCATACGAATTCTTTTATTTCAGAAAACTAAAAATGTTTCATTTCAGCACTTTCTGAAAAAAGATTTTTTTTTTTTTTTAGTTTTCTGTTTTCAAAGACTTAAATGCTCCAAGTGGTCTTTTTTGTTTAAAAACTGATCTCAATTGAAAAGAAAAATCCAGTTAATAAATAAAAATGACAAAAAACCAACAAACCCCAACCCCTGCCTTCAAAATTGTCCTCAAAATGTTCCACTTCAGATTGCTCTGAACTTATTTCCCCTTCTCGACATTTTGGTTCAATTCTTGAACTGAATAATCCTTTGTTTATGCATCTTTAGTGCAAACTGTAAAAGCTGCACACTCCAGCCTCAGAAGATGGGCTGTGCCTACAGAGAAAGAATGGGTCAACCCTCCAGTCTTGCTTCCATCTCCCACATTAACAGCAAATAAGAACCTTCTCTGCTCGTGGCACACAAAGCCTCACCTCGCACTCTATTCCCTAAATCTTCACTGCCTTACTATCACCACACCAATTAAGTGCTAAACTATTTCCACCTGGGTAGTTCAGTTTAAGCAAAATATTCATAATACAGCTGCCTTTGGCGCCTCAGTGTCTTATGGAAGTTGTACTTAAAGCTCCTTGGACAGAATACTTATCCCATAGATCAAGATGGGCTCTTTTCTGCTCAAGCATCCTGATTCAGCATGGGAGCACACAGCTATAGAGCTGTCCTAGGATATATGGTTTGTTCTAGAAGTCTACTTCCCAGAGGAGAGAAAGCACTTAACATTAAAATTCCAACTTCTATATGTCCATGTACCACTGAAAGACTTGCCACATAATGTTCACTGAAATGTTTTAGTGCCTGCTAATAAATTTTTGAGTGATGACTTTGCAATGAATTTTCAGTATTTCTGACTTTCTTCCCTGATTTCAGACAGAAACAAATGTTGGAGTATCAACATTACCTCTGGATTGTAAAACCTGACTGCTGTCCAAATTTGCCAAGAATACACAGGCTTTCTGATGAATCTAAAGTGGTGGTATTACACCACAAAAGAAGATTTTAGGGTTGCATTTTTATTGAACTGGAATATTTTCAAGCTTTATTGCACACATTTTTTTTCTGTTATTGCTTGAAAACCATTAGTTAGTAACAAGAGTAAATACATCGCTCTTTCCTTTTAATAACTTTTTAGTAAACATATATATATATTGCTTTAATAAAGAACAATGGTGGAGTTATTACTGGACAATGTAATCTCTGTTTGTTCTTTATAAATTCTCTGATCTTTCTATGTTTCTGTGAGGTGATGTCATATTAATTATACACAGCAGATTTTTCAGCTGCTGGAAATTAACTTCTGTCATTCAACAGGTTCTGCAAAGCATAAAGTTCAGTCCAATTTGCAACACCGAGTTTCTTTGGGTTCAACTGTGTCATTTCTAAAGTTTTGGTTTGGGCTTAGGTTTTGTGCCAGTTCTGATTCCAAAGTGTATTTTTGGTAGTTTGGGAAGTATCTGAGAAACTGGACAATGGTGACCAAATGCCACCATCTCATCTCAGCAGTTATGATCTCAGACTCCTGTGATTGGAAAGCAAGTCAAAGGCTGAACAAATCCTTCCTTCTCTTCCAGCTGCCACAATCAAACTAGAAATACTCACCAAAACTTGTCTCACTCCTACTTCCATTTTAAGTCAGTGGAGCTCCTGATGTCTGTGGCTGTCTGCTCCTCTCTAGTCAGCGTCAGCTTTTGGGACACTAAGCTGTATAGCCATGCACAAAAGCAGGTTTGCTAGCTCAGTTGGAAAACTATTATCATCCCACAGGTTATTATTCCCAAATCATTCCTGACCTCAGTTTATGCAGAGGAAAGCAATTGAGGATGCATGTGCTCCACCCCAGCGGTTGCCATTCAGACAGGTTTCAAGATTAAGAAGGTGACTGACAAAGAAAATCCCCAAACTGGCTGCTCGATTTTGATTCCTCCGTGGAATTATAGCTAATACACAACTGTCGTCTGTGTCTTATTCATTTGCAATCCAAATTGAATTCTGCTCCCAGATTGTCTCTACTGGGAATCGGTTTCCCTTCTCTGCTGGATCCTCTGGAGACAAGGAACATCTACAGGAGTCTGCATTTTCCATCACATCTTAAAAATAAACTCTCTACAGAGACATCAACTGAGCAAGGTACCAAATGCCTAGCTTGAGGGAATAAAACCTTTTCACTGACTTCAGACTTAAACTAAGGGCAGACTATCAGTGTATGCCTGCCACTGTTTCCTGCACTTCCCTCTGATACTCTTGAAGCTGGGCCCTGGCAGAGATGAGATACTGGGGGGATCCCAAATCTGTACAAACACAGCAACTTGTCTTCCTTAAGTACCTTGTTCAATCCAGGCTCTTACAACTGCAAGATGACAGATAACGTAGGCACATAAGTAGCTGCTATCACTAGAAGGAGAGAGACATGGACCACTTAAACCGAGCAGCAGGCAGAAGTGTGGAGGAACCAAAGAGCCATAGGATGACCATGCCTGCAAGAGATCCCACATCTCTGTTATACTGAATCCACTTTTCCTCTCTGTAGCTGTCACTGTAAAACATCTGATCTACTTAGCCATTGATGGCTGCTGAGCTAAAAAAAGGAACACAGAGCCAGTCTGCCTTTCTCCAAAATACTGTTATAGCCCATCAGCATTGTTTTTATCACAGGGCCTGAGTGTTTCCAATAAAAGAACAAAACAGTTGCCAGAAACTCTATTCAGACAACACTTCAGGCTGTCTGTATCATTTTTACTGCACAGTAATGGACAGAGCCCTTGAAACATGATGAAGGCAGAAGAGTTCTTCCTCCAAACTCTACTTGCTTTAAGTATAATGTTGTTCTATCAACTCTACTGTTAACAGACTTCACATAGGGTCTCCCTACATATTAGCCTAAATTCACCTGAATTCCCTCTCTGTATTAACTCATGCTGATGAAACTGTTTATATCAAATTTCTGCCTGACAAATCCATCCTTAATTAAAATTCTTCATTAATGAAGCATTCACATTGCTGCTGAAACCTTAAGGAAGAAAAGAAGGCTTTATATTCTCTTTCTTGATTGTCAACTGAAACCTATGAGATTAGACCATGAACTACAGTTTGAACATCTAGGAGGCATCTGAGGCCACAAGAAAGATAAATTTTTACTGAACGCAGTCAAATCTCACTGACTGCTTACAAACAACAGAGCACAGGTCTTCTCCCCCTAAAACAGGAGAACTTGTATTGACCCCAGAAAACCTCTCTCCTTCACTGCAACGCCTATTATTATTATCTTTAATGGTATAGTGAAGAATCCCAGAAATAAACTATGCACGCATTAAAGAGCTCCATCTCAGCAAGCTTACAAGTGAAGGGTATGAGACGATGACAGATACAGCCAGAGCATCGTGAGGACACAATGACACAATACTTAACCATGCAAAGGTGAGAGCCTTTGCAGCCTCCCTCCCTGAACTCCACCGTAGAGCTCATTGCAAAGGAGCTTTAGGGCTCACTTGATTCAAGGAGTTACCAATACAGCTAAAAATGCAGGAGGACGAGGTTCTGCATAAAGGCAGTTCTTCCTTCCTCCTGTGTCTAACTGGTTAGCACTGCCTACCAGGAGTCATGGAGGTCTACCTAGCTCCTCTACTAACAGCCCCTGCTAAAGAAAAGGGGAAAGAGAGTGATGGGTCTTTGGAGCAACTCTGGTGCCAGTTATCTTCCAGTGGAGGAAAGAGAGGGAATGTCCGTGCATGGCTAGCAGGGGCTTTCTGCTGATCCAGCAGAAGAATTAGGCCAGTTGGCTTCCTTGACCAGAGAGATATCAAGATCCTCAGGTGCCCTTCATGCAATCTCTGCAGATTTAATTTAACAAGGGAAAATAATAAATTAGACTGGAGACAGGCAGTGGTTGAAATCCTCACTGGGGGTGCTTTGTGAAAATGGATGACAAATGGCTCTCGTCACAAGCTTGAGCAAACCCAACTCCTACATAAACTGTTTACACACACACAAACATACACAAAACCAGAGATTAAGCCCAGCTCTCCTACCATGAAGAGAACCCCATGCAGCAGTCAGTGAAACACCATGAAAATGAAAACCACTTGTTCTGCTGCTCCCCAGAGCGCAGTAAGTCAGTTAGGAAACCTCCTCCCTCCATTGTATGTGCATGTGTGTTTTTTTAGTTGGTTTTTACTTATTTGTTTGTTTGACTGGAAATTCTTTATCTAAGTGCCAGTTCTTTGAGAGGGTATCGCAGACTAGTAGTTGTAGCACTGCCTAGCTACTGAAAAGCATGTAATATCACAAGTCTAACAGATGTCAGAGATTCATCAAAACTATGCTTGGTATCTGGCACGGGTTCTAGCAGTCACGTTAGCTTCTTATCACTATGCAAAGCTGGAACACTTTGAGAGTGACCAAACTAGGACTTCTCCTGTGGCAGTGCTGTAATCCAGCTCAAACTACATAAAAGCCAATATTCCTTTGCTAGCAGAGGGCTTTTTATCTCAAAATCACTCTTCTACTCTCAGAATAGTTTGGTAATTTAAAGTTGGGGTTATTTAGTATACATTATTAAGGTAAACTGTCTTCTCTACCCATGGAGAGTGTGCCCTCCTACCAGCTCATGGGATCAGGTTGTCTCTGCACCATGGACCTGCACTGGAATAGACATTTTATTTTCAAAGGGTCAGGAGGAGCAAGGGTTCAACTTCTAAGTTTGCAACCTTTATTCAGCTTTTGCCACTGCCTCTTGATCCACACTGAATGTCACTCCTTGCTAGGACTTCACCTTTTAGTGAGGACTCCTCTCTGTTTCAGATCACCTTCCACTTCAAGTGTTATATTCACAGCACAGGGCAGAGGTGCTGCCTTAGCCAAAAGGGCCCCTAGGGAATCCCACTTTCTGCTACACTGTCTGCACAGTAGAGCTGAATTTATGTTGGTGTCAGACACAGAAAGACCTTGAGTTTTTTTCTGCTGTGGTCCACACTGGCAGCTATTATCAGTCCTGGATGGGCTACGTCTCCATACCAAAAGTGCGAGACTGACAGGCGTGTACCAGGCAACACTAAGCCCATACAAATCATCTACTTCTATTGGAAATAGCTCCATGCAGGAAAAACCTGTAGGTGGAAGTGCTGAGAGGAGTGGGTGAGTCTCAGGCACTGGGAAGGAGACTCAGATGACCTCTGTGTGATGTTCTACAGTGGTCAAGATGTGTCTCGTATTCATTCGGGGCAGGACGGCGCTGCCAGTGCTTTCACAGCTCTCCTGGCCTGAGCGCTGCCCATCAAATCCCAGTAGGGGAGGGATTGCCCAGTGGTTTAGTGTTAGCAGTTTAACTAATGCTAAACTAGCTGTACTGTCATAGCTTCCCTCAGGGAGTTAAAAAACTCTTTATGGCCCAGTTTTCCATCTGCCCATGGAGATAACTCTCCACCTCACATGAAGATAGTGAGAAGAAATACAGAAAAGATTCAGAGATGCTGTGCTGGTGGGGCCACGTGAGCATTGAGAACAGATAAGCATGGGCCAGTCTGCAGAACTACCACCTTGTGCTGTTGAAATGCTGCCCACATAAGATATTTTAACTAAAACCGCAGAGCGATTCATCTGACTCATCTCTCTGCAATGAGAGTAGGCGCCTGGGGCTGCCCCACCCGGCCCACTGAAACAGAGACATCAGTTCTGAACAGAAGCACAGGTTACTCAAGCAGTGCTCTTTCCTAAGCAAACGTGACACCCTGCAGACAGGCTTGTCTGTCCCTCTGTCTGTGCCCTTCTCTAGTAAGACTCAATCTGACAGCCAGTTGTAATTGAATTATCCCAAGTAGCACAGAGATCAAAAAAGAACGTATGTCCTTATTTACATGAAAATAAGCAGGAAGGAGTCAGGCTTTATGAGTGAAGGCTCAGGTATGGGCTCAGCCCTTTTCTAGATATCAGAGTCCAACAATTAGAACACCCATTGGACCCTCAGACCTCATCAGGTCTGTCATTCACAGACTGATCAGGAGTTTCTTGGAAAGACAGAGGAGGTAAAGACGGAGGGAAGTGAGACAGTACACCCATTAGTGAAAGAAGAAAAAAATTAGTCTCCTGTTCCATCATCTCATTTAAAACACTTCTGATTGCCTGTGCATTTCATTTGCCAACTTTCACTGATTTGAGTGGGAATTGCTAGTCATTCAGCAATGCTTGCTATCGGTATGAATACTTGAATACATAGAAATTGCCCTAAATTCATGGCTGCATTTGTAAAATGAACAAACAAAACCCCCGTTAACTCTGCTTTCTTTCAAGTCAATGTCCTTTCTCCTTGAGGGGGATGTTTCTAAAATTGCCTGAGGGATTTAAAACCTCAATGCCTGCTAAATGTCAATGAAGGTTGCACTTCCCCAATTCCCAATTTCATTTGCGACCTAAAACCTAATCTACATATAAGTTTAATACTCATGCAAAATTCTCATTTTACATTGCCACACCTCTAGGGGAAGAAAGATGATTCCTTTGTCACAAATGCAAAGTAAAGGTTTGCTTTGACAAAATGGTGGCAAAAAGCCAATCTTGTGCATCTACTGTAGCCATTGACTGTAGGAAGAGGTCTTCAGCCTGGATGGCACTATGGAGGAAGGAAAGAGCACCCAACAAAACCACATGTGTGCCCAAACTGGAGTCAGAGGTAAGAATACAAGGTCCTTCAGATCTGAATCTGCCAGGATGGGAGAAGCAGAGGAAGAGCCACGCACCGACCTGAACCAAACCACCACCAGTATTACTCTGGTGTTAGGCAGCCTTGATTCTTAGCACTTTTCATTTCAAAAATCAGCTTTTTCTCTCCAAAGTTCATGCAAGGACTTCTGGATCTTCCTTGTGCTGGAATATGATGCCTTGACTCTGTGGGTGTTAGGAATAAGTCCTTAAAATTACTAAAAATACTGCAAATGCAGACAATGTTACAACCTAAACCCACTACAGAAGCAGAAGTTTACTGCTCTCCTTGTAGAGAACCACGTGAGTTTATTTCAGCTAGCAGTGTTTTCTTTTCCTTTCAGAAATCAGGAGGAGACAATACCACAAAAGTATTTGAGATCCATGTGAACCTTGTTTAGCCACTGTGGATTGGGATTTACATTCCAGGGGTATAATGAATCCAGAGATGCAAACAACATTATTAAACCCTTGAAGATTATCTCAGTCTCACTCAATAACTTAGCCTTTTCTTAACGATGCTGGCATGTATATGAACTATAGCCTTTAGTAAATCTCACTGCCAACAGAAACCAGCAACTTCGCAGAGGCTGAGCAGCAGCCTGGTGTAGTCCTCTGTGTTAGAGCTCTGGACAGGCTGTATCATTTTTCTTCAATGGAGGGGGAAAAGTGTTTATCTGGGAAGCGTTTCACATCACGGACAATAGAGAACTGTTTAGCTTTCCACAAATAGGCTGGTATGCAACTTCCGAGCACTCTCCAAGGAAAACTTTGGAACACTGGCCACATCTTTCCAGCAGGGATTTCATGTAAAGTAGTTAATGCCCCACATCCTTCATCCTGATTTATTCCTGCTTCATCCTTGTTTCAAAGTGCTGCGCTCACTTCAAACACAACATGGGGCTCATCTCTCTGAATATGCACTTTGATCACTGGGGACTCCAGATTCGTATCGGCCGTTCAAACATAAACAGGGATGTGCTGTCTCGACAGAGGTATTTCTGTGACTGCCTTATTTTTGCAAGAGTAATTTGGAAATGTGAAACTGAGGTCAGATGACAGGAGATTCAAATCTAGTGGCCAGACAGGGCACTGGATACCAAAGCACTTGGAGCCCGTCTACGACAGCAGCTGAGTTGCTGCAGGTTAGCAGGAAAATCTTAGTATGCCTGATTTGACATGTATCCTAGGAGTCAGTGGAGAAAGGCTTCAGAGTGCTCTTACCCACAAATAGGAGCACCGAATTAGGTCTCTCTTCCTCTGCAAGATGCCACCGGCAGAGAGTGGTGCTGCAGAGATGTGATCTGGTCTGACATCCCATACGGCAGTAGAAATGGGAAACACCCTAAATCTAGTCCTTCTGTCAATGCTGGTCCCCTGTGGGACCAGCTGTTTTCTCACTGAAGTCAACAGGACTTATGAACATGGTGGGTGTAAATTTTGGCTAATTCTTGGTGCTGATGACAAATTCTGTTCTATGGTGGAACTACAGATGAGGCAGACAGATGGGCATAACTAGGTCCACAGTGGCCATGATGGGGTAAATCCTCCAGGTGCTTCTCCTGACCAACTGGAGTCTCAAAGTTCTGTGACAGTGGCAAATTTTCACAAGCAGAACAACTGCTGTCCATGTGGCTGCTTGCTTGAACAAGAGGTCAGGGTGGAGGCCCAAACATCTGTCAAACACTCTCTGTGCCCCAATCTTTCTAAATTTGCACACATTAATTCTGATATTAGATTACTGTAGTAGTGTAGTTTTAGCAATCGTGATTGCAGGAAATTGTCTTAATTCAGAATGCTCTTCCATCATATCAATAGACAGCCACGGTGTCTTTATCCATATATGGCATCTGATCCATTCTTCCTCCCTCCTGTTTCTATTCACAGGTCCATTTTTCATTCTCCCTGGAATGCGGAACATTTGGGAGTGTAGGTGGAAAGCCAAAGTCTTTCAACACCCACTAATAGAAATTTGTTTTATTAATTAACTTTGAGGGAAGAAAAAAAAAATAATAAAACGAGAGAGCTGATCCTCTGCTCTGAAATCATGAATCACAGTGCAAGAGAAGACATGTCCTCTGAGATACCAGAGGCCGCTTCAGAGTGAGTGACTGAGTTGCTTTCTTGGGAAGTCCTGAGTCATCAAACACAGCAGTTAAATCCCCAGGAAATGGGAAACATATTGGCATGATGTTCACTTGCATGGAGCGTGAGCTCCAGAGAAGGGTGAACCTCCAAAGGTTCTGGAGATCAGTTTAGGTTGTGGAAGGATTTTAAAACCTTAAAGCTTCTCTGAAGTATATCTGATCTGGAGCTGGGTGTAGTGTTCACAAGACATGATTTACTGAATGAATTAAACTCTTTACATACTTTACAGATTACATATGAATTTACTTTGACTTCTCATAAAAATGATTCAATGATTATGACATGAAAATATATTCTGGCTTCTAAGTTATTTACTGTGACAAGTGCTTCATATATTCACTATTCTTAATTTACTAGTCCTGTTACAAGAACTCACTTTTTTTGGCATTCATGCTCCTACCACTAGCACTTAACTAGGAGGAGCAGCTGATATACATGCTTCTCAGGCTGACCCTTCACCATAGTTCTCCTAAAGGGACACCCACACAGTCATTTCAGACCCAACCCAAATCTGGGTTGTGGCCAGTATGAAGCCACCTGGCTCGGCTGAGATACCACAAGTTGTTAAAAGTGAGAGCATTTTGCACTGAAGCAGACAAGAAATGGCACAAGATCACAGTGCACATGTATGTTGAGAGTGGTCTTCTACTTGTGGGTTTCAGTAAATTTCACAGCTTGCCACAACAAGATCCACTCATAAGAACTCATTTGGCCATGCCACCAATCACACAATGCTGTTTTGGAGAGCTTCTAACCCTATTTAAATGTGCAGAATGTCTCAATGAACACCTGATCACTCATGAAAGATGGAAAATGTACTTGTCAGTCTACTTCTATGTAGAAAACTGTATCCTCAACTGCTTTCTTTTAAGGCACTATTCTTGAAGGAATTTTAAGTGAAAGTGTCAATGAAAAAAGTCATTGACTCCCTTTCTTCCTATTCCTTTTTTAGGAACTTGTGCATGTTAAAGAGTTTCTTGCAAAGAAAGTTACCAGCAATTACACTCATGCTGAATGAAGCAGCAATATTGATTGCAACACAACCCACAGACCTCTTGCTGAAGGAAGTCAGCTCTGGAAATGGAAAAGCTATCTGTCCTAACGTGTGAGGTCTCTTTGCCTGACAGTGTGATAGTGAAGGTAAGGGAAGTCGGCCCTGCAAAGACAGAGTGACAGCAAACAGACCACTAACTTCCTTAGATAAACGACATCTTTCAAACCATACAATAGCACTTGATACCTTTGTGCCCCTTGAACCGTTACAAAGTGCAGCTGCACTTCAGCCCAGATTGATATCACTAGGGATGGAGGCCATCAATCCACAGGACAAGTGTAGGCTGAACACACAAACACAAAACTCACACAATCGCACTGTTTCAATAAAACACTGGAGAAGGGATGGTGCAATTTTTCCAAAGGCTTAACTGAGTTTAGTGACACTGTCCGACTTGAACATGGGGCCCATGTCCTTCAAATAGGAGGAGAATTGATCTCACAAAATGATTAGTCATCTAAAACTAGCCAAACACCTACTGCAAGCAAGTTGGGCCAGCTGTCTAAGACCCCCATGAGCAGTCTTCTGGAAAAGTGAGTCTTTTTATGTTGACTATAGTAAGCATGTGCACAAATGTGTGAACATACTCTTAGTTTTCTACCAACTCCCTCATGGCTTCTCACAACCAAAGACAGGAGAGAATCAGCAACAACCTCATATTAATGATGACCTCTAAAAGCTACTGGCACCAATGGACGCCTTGCTGTTGACTTCAGTGAAGTTTGGATCAGCTTTATCTCTAGTAACTATACACCAGAATCTTCATCTTATACTAACGACCATAGTGAAAAGATCTGCATTAGAGTTGGCTGGAAGCAGAAAGAGGATGAAAAATCAGTTTCTCCTGTGGAAACAAGAACTCCAAAATTTGGCTAGGAAATAAAGTAAAAACTAGCTCTGAACTTCTGAAGTCTCCAAGGCTCTCTAAGTTGACTATTGGATAGTTTATAGAGTATGAAATACAGATCTCCTAAAACTGATGGGCTGCAGAGTAGCAAAAAAACCTAGAATCCTTAGCACTGGTTTCAGGACAGCTCAGCAAGCAAGCTGAACCTTGAGCAACAAGAAGGAAGCCCAGGTCCCCAGTGGTCCTGTGCGCAAGTTCCCAAGGAACAGAATGATAAGGAATATGAAACATTTTTTTTCAAAAGAAATCAGAAATTTTGCTAAGAATAAAATCTAATTAGAGAGAAAAGTGAATGTCCCACTGAGAGAACTAGTCAAGCACAAAATTCCTGAGAAATTTTGTTCCATATTCTTTTACCAACACCATGAATTATCTTGCTCTTTCCCGGATTTTTTTGTAGCAAGTTGCTAAATCCCACTCTTTCAGAAGGTGTTTGCCATTTAAAGGTGGTCTAAAGACCATGCAGATGCATTGGCCCTAAGTAATTTGTTGCACAGGAAGTGACAGGATAATTCAGTTTCTAAGGCTGAGAACTTGTAAGTTGACTTTGCTTCTCTACCACATCTTGGAGATTTTCTTCAATTTCTTTCCTCCTAAAAGTTACTTTGACTGGCTCAGACTTTGTGGCTGTAAGATAATTATAGACACAAAGACAATTAAATTGCAAAGGAGGATATTTTAAAGGCACGTGGGAATCCCTTGAAAATGTAATGTGCACATTTTCATGACTAAATATTTTAAGCATTAAGTGGTCATATTCTCCATTGTTAGATGAGGAAATAAATTTGACAATGCATGCAGATGAACCCCATTTAATCTCTTTACACCTCTTACTGCAAATTATACTGTCAGAGAAACCCTCCTAAATAATGGGTTTGCTTTTCTTCTAAGGGAAGAAAGCTAGTGAAGGGAGTATGATCTTCAGGCTCAGATTAAGTGAGAGATCCAAAGGTTTACAACAGGATTAAGAACCGCAGCATCGCAATGGGGAGATTATTCCACCCACAGAAAAAAAAAAAAAGTGTGCATTTTTCCCTGTGTCTGAAGAGATGGGGATCCAGAACGGCTAGCATCTCCCCAGCTCTTTTTTTTTTTTTTCCTCAGATAACTCAGTTGTTTCCAATTAAAGTGTCACAGCTCTCTTGGTTTTGTTTGTTTCCTTTTTTTTTTTTTTAACTTGTTTCTTTTCTAAATAAAATTTTACTTATTTCACTACAACTTTAACATTCTTTCAAAGACACCCTGAACATTAATAGCTAAGCAGAGTGGAGTAACCCTGACAGCCTGGCACCAGAAATCCAAAGTTGCTTGGGCATTGCAAGGAAATTGGCAGCTACTGGGAGACTCCTGAGCCTCTGATGGCATCCATAAATTTCTGGGATTTAATCTACTGAACTGTCACATCTACCAATTTGGGGCAGTGGGGAATGTTATATCAAGAATTTTCCCATCTCTGCCTATTGCCTCATGGAAGTTAAGGATCTTGATGGAGTGAAATAGCTGTGTGGATCACGTGTGATTTCATCCCGTGGGGAAGAAGAAAGCATTCATAGTAGAGCAAAGACTTCCACCATGAGACCACGCTGAGTAGGAGAGCCAGGGTCACACCTCTCGGATGCGATAGGAAAAGGTGAAGGAGCAAGCTCTTTGCTTCAGAAAGAAGGAAAGGAGTAAGCTACAACAGCAAAGGTATCTTGCTTCGACCGGTCAGGAAGTTCAAGCACAAGGAGGAATGGTAATTAACTTCTATAGCAGAGCTCTAAGAGTTTACAATAAACTCTCAGATGGGCAAAAATAAAAGCTTGTCCTGAATTCTCCCATTCTGAAAGAAGGCAGCATTGAGCATAATATCAGAAAGAGCAGTCTGATGGCAATGAGCGCTGCTGCATGTTTTTCTGGCTGAGAGAATGCTGTACAGTACGTCAGGGCTTGGCGCGTGGCAGGAGGTCAGAGCCGATTCTGAGAACCCAGTAACAATAGAGTCATCATGGACACAGGTGCTTCCGGGATTGATCTTGCAATTTGGCTGTTTCCAATTAAATGTGAAGCAGCTGTGGCCCTTTATCTGCTCAAGTCACTGGAATCCATTTGAGGGAAAACTTTCTTCCATCTCCTCCTCTCTCCCCACTCCAAGCATGCAGCTCTGCTTTCTGAAGACTGAGAGAGGAAGGGACGGCCAGTTGGCAGAATCCTCACAAAAAAATTTGCCTTTCTTATCTCAGGGCAAAGCAATGAGATACTGATTCAGCCATTCATTTTCCAATGCCTTCATGTGGGGACAAGGAGGACAGCCAGCAAAATAAGAAGCAAATACAAATGCTGTTGAAGGTTGTCAGGCAAACAGATTCAGGATGCTCCCTCGGGCAACAAAATAAACAAATGAAGCCAATGTCAGGATAAGTTCTCAAATGTTTATGGCATTGTTCTACATGCTGAGTACAATACGGTTTCTTTTACAGAAAGGGACTGAGCTTTAAAGAAGGTGTTTTCAATAGTCAGCTTGTGGGATTCTAGAAGAGGCTCAGGAAGGTCAACACTGGGCCACCAGGCTGATCAACAGGAGCTAAGGGATTTCAGGAATCCAGTTGGTGAGAGCTCCCAAACAGCTCCACACCAGCTACATGTACTTTATATGAACTTTTCTTTGCCAGCTCACTGATTGTGGAGCCATCAAACACCTCCATATCTTGGCTATCTCTTCTAGCCTGCCAAGGTCTAACTTTACTTTTCCCCAGTACCTTAAGAAAGGGAGAACTTGGCTCAAATTTGTGCTTGTCACAATGTATTCATTTTGGTTGTCTTAAAGACAGCTATTTCACAACCTGTGCTTAGCATTCTGGACAGAGGAAGCCAACAATCTTCTGGCTTTACCCAGCCTGTATGTAACTGAAAGCATAAATAGCTTTGATCTTTGACCTGTTGAGCTCTTCCCAAGGCTTTTCTGATACGCAGGAACAGTACAAGTTATTTTCTAAAAAGGTGTTCTCTTGTCCTTTCTGAAACTGAAATGGACGGCAGAGCTTAAACATCATACTAGACTACCCCACCTATTTAAAGTACCACTGCTTCATTATTATTGAGCAATAAAGATCAGACTACTAATCATTTCAAGAATAATAATAATCATACTGTTCTAGGAACAGAGATATTAAAGAAAAATAGTATTTGCTTTTTTGGCAAGGCAGCATTGGTAGTAAGTAGGATGTAGCCCGAGTGTTTTGCTAAAGTTACTTTCATCGTTTCAAATAATGGGGCTCCTGACTTAACCTGAGAAAGATTGTTCTGCAAATTACTGTCAAGAAGTCATTGATATTCAGCCAAAACCACCCTCAGTTTCAATATGATATACCTCCAAACGTTCCTATGTGCCAGCTCAAATTGTTCCTCTTTGTACTTCTGTGCACAATCCATCTACAACAATCCTTTTTTAAAATTCCCTTGGACAAAACATAAGCATGCAGCTGCTTCAGTTTTTTCCAACTTTTGCATTTTTTCCATATGCTGTCCACCCCCACCAATCTCTACACTGGTGTCCAGCTGATCTTCCCTGAATACTATCCAATTTTTCAATTGCCAGTGCCAGAATGCAATGCAGTGGTCTCGACTCCCTTATACAACTTATTTGGAAGTAAAGCAGAAATGTCTCTTTTGGGTTTCAGCAAAGGAGAGAAATACCTCTTATTTCATGTATGTCTCCACAAGAATCAAGATGAAAACACCTGCATCTCTATAATCCATAATTTCTGCTTGCAAGCACTTAAAAATGTATTGAGCTTCTACCTGTTGATTCTATGTATACATATGGTTAGTATAGCTACTATCCCAAAATGGTTCCTCTTCTGGGCCTTTCTGTTTTCAAATGTTTTTATTTCTTCTTTTAAAAAGGAAAGAGGAGATCAAAAGAAGGGTAGACAAAAATGCAAGGTTCCTTAAGACTCTCAATTACAGCAAAATAATCCCAACACAACAATTAACTGGCCATGCTTTTGGAATATGCTGTCAACTTTTGTCACAACCGTTTGACTAGACTATCTTTTGAGTTCTCTCAGAAATCATATAAGCTATTCTAAAGCAGAGAGGCAAAATGGTTTGCAGCAGCCTTCTTATTTCTAAGGGGGGAGCCCCAAGCACTTCTGATGGCTACAGCCCCAGCTGTAGGACAAAAAAAATAGTCCCTGATGCACAGGTCTGGGAGTCTCTTTTTTCCTTAAAGGCAGCAAGCTGTTTTCTGTGAATATATTTAAATTCTCTTTATTTAAACATTCTATAATCTTCTACTGTTTCTGCACAATGAGTAATGCAATTTAGTGACGACTCTGCATTTCTTTACCATGCCATTTATTTTTCTTTCTGTATTCTCATGTAAGACTGACTGATCTGCCTGGATCATCAGACCATAGGAAAACATACAGAGCATCTAATCTTTATGGAGTACAACCATATGCTCTCTCTCAACTCAGTCCAGTGCCCATGCACAACAGGGTACCCTTTAATAAAGTTTTCTGTGTTCACTATTCAGAACAGGCCCCACTGGAATTAGGGTACTAGTCCAGACAAAGGGATCAACCTGCCCAGTGCTCTGGTCTGGAGCTGGGAACAGAAGCTACCAAGTGTAGGATAATTCAACTGTGGACATACGCATTGTTCTAGGCAGCAGTCCAAGTCCACTTGCTTTCAAGTACATTTGCCTCAGGGACTGACAATTTTAGGGAAGATGTCAAGAACAAGAGACACTGTTGCCAAGGTAGGGGAATGCATACACAAAGGTGCCCTATATTGAAAATAAGTCAACATTAAGCAGCGGCTTTATTTCAAGTTTCCTGCCTCATCATGTTATTTCAAGTCTGTGATGACATGTATAGACACATCCCAAGACCATAAAGCGCAGAGACTATTCTTGGACATCTCTCACACTACTGTATCTTTCTTTCTTCTCAAGGGCTTACAAACAGCCAATAAATTAATAGTTTCACAACTTCCAGTTGAAATACTTTTTATGGGAAGATGATACTTTCAACTAAATTAAAATTGCTGAGTAAAGTGACTGCGTCCCTGAGAGGAAAGTTTCTTTTTCAAGAGTTAGGAATGGTATACCTCAGCTGTTTTGGTATCGTCTGTTTTTTCTGTTCTGCTGTATTTTTAGATACAGGCATTTTCGTTTATTTTAGCCAAAATTTCCAGCTCCAGTCAGTTACAGTGTTTACTGCTCCTCCCTGTGCCATGTTGACTTTTCTCCCTCTGCCAAAGTGCTTAAACCTCCTCTAAATATATGCTCTTCCTTGGTTTTGATAGCTTTTTCTTCCGCTTTTCCCCATTGTTATTTAAAGCTGTGCTTTTATTGCTCAACGTATTCCAAGAAGCATTTAGGATCAATGTCCTGTCAAAGACACTTACGTACAGTGGAGCCATATTATATTCTATATAAATCTTTGCGGATGTTTCACAAACAAGGTTAGATCAGCCAGATTTTCCAACTGTATTAAACACAGCTTTTTCAGACATGGTCTACTAGCCCTGCGATTAATCCTCCATATTGAAACTCACCTCATATTTGGACTATGTCATGTCTGTCCACCTGGGACAGGAACATGCTGCTAACACTTTCTCCTAATGAGGATAACAATCCTATGACAGAGTAATTTTGGCCAATTTTAATCTGCACAATGCAAGGGAAAGGCTAACTTTGCAAAGCTAGATGGTCTCTCACCATCTCTCCCGGTTTTCTTTTCTAGGATATCTTTAAACAGAGACCTAATCTAAATGTCCAGAAAAGAGAAAAGTCTAGGGGAGGAAGGAAGTTGTTTCACCAACTGAGGACAGTTTTGTGCCATGTTTTATCTTATACTAATGAAGATTGCCAAGAGCCTAGTAATCAATCCTTCTTGTCTGCTTTACTTGATCAGACTGAGGGAGAAGCTCAGGGAGTATTGAATTGGTTTTTACCTACCCACCACACTTTCGGAGGTGCACATGATACATTAAATCTGGTCCTTCAGGCAAAACTGAAACACCACCTGAAGAAGAGCAGCCTGACAGAGAGGCCTGAAAAATTAAGTTGGTGGCAGTCTACTGCCCTGCAATGGAGAAGCAACTAAACCCCATGGAGAGAAAAGGACAAAAGAGCTATGGGGGAAAACGATCTGAAAAAGATGTTTCTTGAAAACAGAAAGAAACTGTAGCACTTCTGATCTGGCATAGTGAAGCACTTGTAATATGAATAACGGAATAATGTCACCAAGTAAAAACAACAGCCACTGAGGCTCCATATGTTTTCAAACTCACACAATGGATGCTTTACAATGCTCTTTTTGTCTGGAACTTGTGTGGGAAAGGGAGGTTCCTCATTCCCTCATCTACCTCCTATATTAATGCAATAATTTTGCTTAGTCACAGAAAAAGGGAGAGGGGGGAAAAAAAAAAAAAAAAAAAAAAGAGACAAAGTGATTAATAATCTGTGGGCAGCTGCTTACTTTTCAACTGGTTGTCCAGGAGGGGTGTGCTCCACTTCAAATCCTGCTTGTCTCAGTACATCAATCACAGTGTTGTTACCCAGGAAGTGACCTAAAATACAGGTAGAAAATAGCACTGTCAATCAAACTGCTCCTCTCACTCACTTGAGCTTCTTCTGTTGGAACAACAGGTTTGGGAGGCAAAGATACCAGAAGCTAGACCAGCTCCAAAAGCAAGAAAGTCACGTTACACAATTTGTTGTAATTCAGACTCAGCTATTCACCATGTAGCCCACTGCAGCCTTTGACAATAGCCAGAGGAAGAAACAGCATACAGCCTGATATGGCCTTCTTCCATTTTATCTACCCCTCCCACACCTCACACGGCCAATGTACTGGATGGATGAAAGAAAACCTAAATGACTTGCTAGTCTTGTCTTCCACTGTGGCCATTTTTAGCCATGGACTAAATAAAATTCTAACATGGCTATCAGAATGACCCTACAGTGGCAAAAAGAATGTTACTAGGTCTTTGACTCATGAATTGGAACAATTTACAACCCCAGATGTCCACCCTGGACATCTGCTTATGAAGAAGATCTGAAGCTGCTGTACTGCATGCTCAGTGCTTATCTACCTAAAATGGCAGTGATTCAGGAATTGCTCCATCAACCACTCAGCCACCTGCACAGCAGGGTTGGGAGGATCTGGGATGGTAACCTTATCTCTCCCAAAACATGAAGATTTAGTCCTGTAAATCAGGGCTTTTTTCTGGAAGTGTAAAGGTCGCATTCCTATTCACAGAAGTAACAAAAAGCCCAGTAAGTATTGCAGCATGCACAGGCATTGAAAGAGTTTACTTAAGGGAGTCCTATATACTTGAGGTCTGAACCAAATCCTCCTGGAGTCAATGGGAGCCCTCAAAGGGCTTTGGGTATAGACTCAATAAGGCAGTGTAATCCCTCCAAAGCTTTCAACTTATTGTCAGTTCCACATTGTTTTCAGGATGGGTTAGACATACAGAGTGAGGAAGCAAGACAACTACTAAGAGGTTTATTAAAATCCACATAGCTCAGTAACCTGTCTCCAACTGTAGCCTGTGGTGAATGTTAAAGGTATATAAATATATACATGAATAACACTGAGAAAGGACAGAACAATCCTCTCCATTATGCCCATCAGCTTCCAGCTCTTCATGGCTGGGTGACCCCCATTTATACCCAGGTCATTGCATCTCGCTGCCAGCTCTGAACAGACCAATTCACCATGAATGTGCTTAAGCCTCTGCCTCCATGTACTTTTTGCCCCGTGACATCTTGCAGCAGGTAGTAAAATCACACTGCTCTGGTTTGCTGCTTCTTGGAGAGTGTGTGCTTGCCTTAAGCACAGTGTAAGTGTTTGCAGGAGATGTTTGTAACTGCCCAGCTCCATAGCAGAGCCGAATGGTTTGCATAGAAAAACCAAGTCAGACAGGACATGCCTGAGGCTCTCTCCATGTATGCCACCGTGTAAGAAGCTGGCATAATTGTCAGCAGTCACCCCTAGGACACTTCACTCATACTGCACAAAGTCACTATGAATTTGAGAGTAATTCAGTCCCTAGTATTCACTAAGCCTGCATCTCTCTGCTCACACTGCCAACAAGGGCGCTAATTCGCATCAGTTGTGGGAATGATGTAGCTGTATGGCTTTTAGTGCAACTTGCAAGAACTGGTAAGTGCTTTTAGCCAAAAGACATTTCTTTAAATGATTAAACATACATTTGCAGAGCCCTAGTGTGTTCCAGGATTCCCCCATTTCCTTTTAAGAAAACTCAAAATTTGATTTTCCCCTGACTAACTTATTTATAACAAAAGCCAAAGGAGCAAAGACCAGTCCCAAAAATGTGTTACACACCCTCAGAGATTCAAGAAATGAGACATTTGTGAGTGATTAACTGGATTTGATCATATCCTGTTTTTTTATGCAGTGGCCAAGGCAAACAAAGGTCCCCATTCTGTCACTAGCAAAGTGACACTGGGAAACCAAAGTCAAAGGTGTCAGCCAGAGATGTTTCCGAGTCAGTGGTACAATGCTCTACTTTCCCTGAACCGGAGTCTTAAATGCTAAGAGATTTCTTCATGTAAACAATTGTCCTCAATCCAGAAAATCTTTGACCACATGACAGTACAAAAGAACCCAATTTTAACTGCTTTAAACCCAGGAAAAAAATAACTACGAAACATCTCTGATTCCCCATCCACAAAATGGTAGGGCCATCAACAATGACAGCTCCTTAGCAAAGCCCACAAGTCCCTTCAAGTGATGAAGACCAAAAGGTGATCTCTCCTGGACTTCCCATTCCTGCCCTCTGTGCGAAGACCATGATGAAAGCTGATCGATTGTTGGGCTGGTGATGTGCTGTGCAGGATGGCAGAAAAACATAAGCATGGTGGGATGAGTGTTTCCATGGGATAAGTCACTCAGAGCCCTTCAGTCCTCTGTCACAGCCCTTTCTCCTGGGAGCTGTCCTCCAGCTATCTGGGAGTTTGTGTCAGATTTGGACTGCAATTCCAGGGAACAGAGGAGTTCCTGTCAACATAAAACCCACCCATGCAGGGAATGAATGTCCCCAGGACCTCTCCTGAGACCAGGGACTGAATCTGAGTATCACAAATCTCCTTACCTTCTGCACTAAGCTCGAAGTTTATTCTTTTAATTTTGCCTTTCCTACCATGAAGGAATACCAGCTTTCATTAAAAAAAATCCCATCAAACTCCAAATCCCTGAATAAATTAAAATCTTCATTACAAACTTCAATGTGAACATAGTTATTTCATTTCAGGTCCACAATTCAACACATACTAAAACATTTTCAATGCCCCAGCTCAACCAAGAGAAAAGAAATCAAAACAAAAAAAAATCAGAACCAAAACCCAACTTCAAGCTGACCCCCAAAATAATTCTCCATTCCACATACATCAACAAAGCCTGAACCCTTCACAACCGCTAGGAAATGGCAAAAGAAGGTCTTTGCAAAGCTTTATCTTCAGATTCCACTTAAAATTTTTATGTTTGCATTATCCTGTGTACATCGGGGTAAACCACCACCCGTCTCACCACCAGCTTTTGCCCTGTTAATACACCCTTTTCACCTGACTGAAAGAACTCTATATGGACCAGCTCTGACTTCTATTTGTCTTAACTTCTCTGCTCAGTCAGAATTGTGAGTTGTGGCCAACTCATTATCTCATTATGCACACTACAAGCTACTTGAAGTCATGCTCTACCTCAGTGATAGAAAAACTGAAAATATGCATGCTCAGACCAGCAGCCTTCCCACCCAATCCAGACATCTTCCCAACAGTGATCCATGGTGTCCCAATGGCAAGGAGCAAATCAGGTTCAGAGATATGTGGGACAGGAAGGTTTGAGGAAAAAGGTGACACTTGAGAGGTCCAGTGCAGGTGGGTAAAGTGAAACATGAAAATACTCTCATGTCATTGCTGTACTTCCAGGTTTAAGGAATTCGTGGAAGAAGTGTCTTATCCTGCCTGCTACTGCTAAGTCTATTGTAATTAATCTTCTCAGTTCTAAAATCCAGGAAAATTTTCTGTATGAGAAATTTCTTATGTAAAACGATTCTCCTTGGTCACATACAACTGGAGATAAGCATTCATTTGTTAGATATTGACAACAATATAATACTTTTGAGAGCTTATGGCATGTAATGAAAATGAATTTAACCTGTATATTAGAGACAATTAAGCTCAGGATCAATGAAAAACACTGAATCCCTGCCTCTGGCTGCCCATATGTGTAAACAGAATATGTAATAATTGCCAGATTTTTTATAATATCAGTGGATTTAATTTTTATTTATAGATATTTAAAAATGAACTTTATATATATGGTGGGGTGTGCTTCTGTTAAAAAATTTAAAAAATTTCTCTGCCTGGCCTGGAAATTTTAATTAAAAAAAAAAAAATCAAGAAAGTGCAACTATTGAAAAGTTAGTGCATCTAGAGACATATAAGACAGATTACAAAGAGAGGGGAACGTTCTTGCTTCTCCGTCACTATTCCCTCTTCAGTCTAAACCCGAATAAACTATTCCTGCAATATTAGCCAAATTTACCTTGACAGCTGATGAAAACTGGATTCAAGAGGTCAGAAGACCAACTGCCTTGGAAAATCCATGCAAGTATGGGAAGAAGAGAAAAAGCAGAAATAAGAGTCTCTAGATAGGGGCTTGAAGTGGAAGTCTGTGCTTGGGCATGAAGATATGCAGCACAGCCTGTCCTGACAGTTTAAGATTAAAAAAAAAAAAAAAAAAAAAAAAAAAAAAGGTGTGGATGCAGTCATTCCACCACCTAAGGATAAGGAGATACTCATGGGATTTGCTTGAGGACAAGACCCAGTACTAAACACAGAGTCATTTTTGTAGTTTCAACACAAATGCAGTAGAGTGGCTAGAGTGGCTCACTGCACTTGGGGGGTATTTCTTCATTAAATTTGATGAGGCCAAGATTATTCTCTTTTCGCTCATATCTTGTTTTTTTGAGACAGAGGATCTGGAGATGCTGGAGGAACACATTGTACAGCATAGTTGCTAACATTAATCAAACGCCTTCCATCCCCAGTTTGCTTTTTTATTTTTAATGAAGAACTGTGCTTTGGACTACACAAAGCAGATGCATGTAATGCATTTCCTTATCTCCCCAAGGTTTTATTTTTCACTGGAAGAAAGAAAGAATAAACCACTTTGGGTTTTTTTACTAAAAGGGGAAAAAACATGGTTTCCTTAAAGCATATGCATGCACACACTGCTGAAAAAAAAAATGTATTTTCTTCCTTTCTTAGTGAAATATCCTGAGGCGGAGAGAAATACACTTCTCAACCAATTCTAACAGTAACAGCCACGTATTTTCTAATTGAGTATAGAAACTAAAGCTCTCCTTTGCCATTTCAGACATTCTGGTGACTACCATCAATAGCATACCTAAGCATAAGGTTGCATCCCTCAAAAGTTAAATGAACTTGGGTGTTCCTACACAGAAAAATATAACCTTGATTTGATGACAGAAGCAGAAAAAACATTTTTAAGCAAATGTTATGTACTTTATCTAGGTCTAGAGATCTACTACAAATTACTTTGTCTCTTCATTTCACAATTCTTTGTTCCATGGCTTAGAAGGATAAAGGGGTACAAAGGAACAGGAGATAATTCCCTCACAAAGGACCTCCATTGCCAGAGCCTTTGAAGTTGTGCTAAAAAAGCCTTGCTAGCCCATTAGCTGACACACAGCAGAAACCTGAACTGTTTCCATGCACACTACAAGCAGAGCTATTTTCTGCACAATTAGTCATAAAAAGGGCCAATGTAAACTGTGTCGGGAGGTCTCAATTCTTTACATTCTCCACACAGTGAATCAGACGTTATGTATAATGTTTTGTTGCCATTTAGACCTCGGGCTGCTTTGCAATCAGGAGGCAGCAGTCTCTATTCCTCCTTCTCTCTCACCATTGATTTTCAAGCCTCTTGGCATCACCAGAGTGTTTATGGTAGTTAGGCTTCCCAAGAATTAGGGTAGGCAGAAATGCAAATGCTGAAAGCTGCATGTTCACAGCTGGGGCAAATACTGGTTCCTTTAGGTTGCTGCCTCCAAAAGCATGCCTCCATTTCTCTTATTCTAAGATAGGTCAAACTGAGTGTTTTGGAAACTGAATGATGAATGTGGCAAGGAGAGGCTGTAGTAAGAAGCTACAAGCAAATACTTCAGACAATGAATTTTATCTGAATTTGCTAATTTCTCCATTCTATCATTTCCCTCTAACCCAATGGTCTCCGGGTAACAGCATGAATTTACTGGGGTGGAACCACATGACCTCCCACATTACTGTTTCCTGCCATGGCAGATGTCCCAGACCCATGATGGAGAATCAGTTTTGTGGATAAAATTTTTAATTCCTTTCCACTCCTCCTTCAGCATCATAGCTGCTTCTATCCCTGCACCCAGCTATTCTTTGATAATGAATATCATCCTTTAAAAACTGAAGGCTCTTTCATCCTTTCTCATGATGACTCAGATTTAGACTGCCATTGCTGCCAGAGGATTGCTCCTCTTTCTTCCTAAGCCACTTACTTTCCTGAAATCTCACTCTAGTGGTAGGGTTTGTCTTGAAACAGTATCTCAAGTGCACTTTGACAAGGAGCAAACATTGGATTTGCACACAGACCTGGCTTTAGCAAGTTGGATCTAGATGTATGTAAAAGTTTCCACCAGCCTGAGTATCCTTCTAATGTGAAGTATCTTATCAGAGTATAAAGAATGACATCAGATAACGATTAGGTGGGTGATATGCAGCATCAAGTGACATACGTGACGTTAGGACTGCCTGGAAATTTTGATCTTAGATTTTACTGATAACAGGAACAAAATCAGTGCTTGTGGGGATCCAGCAGGTGAATTTTCTGGGAACAGCTGGATGAACCCCAGTGTTCCTCCAACTCCCTCAGTTAGTATGAAACAACATGAGCCACACTCCATGCCAGAGAATGAGACGTGTCATCAGCATCCCAAATGCATCCCTACCCACACCTCAGACAGACCAGATATAACGAAAGCTTCCTAGAGGCTGGTATCAGGTTCAAATCAAGAGCTGCATGTGGGCTTTCCAAAGAGAAAATGACTTTCAAAGACACCGCACAGAACGAGTGCCCTGGGGCAACTCCTGGGTAGTAACAGCACCCAAGTACTATGGACAGTAGATGCTATGAGAGACAAGCTCATGGCTGAGTGAACTGGCACCCCACAGAAACTCAACAGCCTCAGAGACCATGCCCACTAGGTCTGTTGACACTACCCTAACTAAGCGTCCTTGTCATAGAGGAGAGTGCTCGGTGCTCAGAAAGGCAGGAACTCTGCACCCTACCTTTCAGAAAAGTCTGTCACCCCAGGTGGCTGGCTTTTGCTCTGCTGCAGGACATGGTTTTGCACTTGGAAATTTCAGCATTATGCAGAAAGCTGAGGATGAGAGCTGGACATGCAAGGAACGAGCTTTTTTCCTCCCCTGTTTGGCAGGAGTATCCAAGCCCAAAGCGTGCCTTAAGAAATACTTTGTACAAGCCACATGCAATGGTCTTGTAAAGCAGGCTTACATCATAGCCTCCTTACATCAAGCCACCCCTTCTCCAAGGCAGATGGAGAAATCATTTTCCCTCTCTTGTTTGATGTTGTTACTCTCTGCAGTTGTGAGGAACTGACTCATAGTCACTTTTGGACAGTCACGGGAAGCAAAGCAATAAAACATAAAAGGCCAAAGTGTGCAGCACTTTGAACATCCAGCAATCCTCCCATGGCTCTCCTTCATTCTTTCCTTGCATCTAATCACCTCTCTCCCCTCTCACCCGTGAGTACTTACAGAATATACTCTACAGAAAGGCCACACCATAGCCAGGGGGAGAATGAAGCGAAGAGGGGCCAAAAGTTGAGGGGGCTATTCCAGATTGACACCAGGGTAATGGAGCACATATTTGTGTTTCCCTGAGGTGTCTTTGAGATCTGCTGTGCAATATTATACTCAGAGCATCTCAGTCTGAAGCACAAACTCCCACAGCTGCCTTCCCTTTTTTTGCTGCCCCTCAATATAATAAACTCCCCTCATGTCCCTCTCCTGCTCTTCCTCTCTGCTTAGCCCCTCCAAGCATCCCTCCTGTTGAGGGCATAAGGCTCTTCTGAAGCCACCCAAATGTCACACACTGGAAATCCTTCTCTGGAAGTGGCCTGGAATGCAATGAACAGACCTTCAACAGGCTCAGCAGAAGACATCACTGAGCTTACCAGTTTTGGACTGGTGCTATACTGACATAGCTCTCTGCTTTCAGATCCAATACAGAGCCATCATGTGGGCTCAGCCATTCAGTTCTGTGCTATCTTTGAAGTCTTTGCACACCCTCCCTAGCAGACTTACCCTAAGTGTATGATGAGGAAAAATATTTTTTGTGTGGTGGGGTTTTTTTGGTTTTTTTTTTTTTTTTTTTTACAAAACACTCAATTTTCTTCAAGTCTAAACCAGCTGTTTCACTTAGGTTAAAAAAAAATACAACACAAAACAACACAAGTGAGAACTGAAGTGAGGTCACTTCCCAAGCTTCTCCTTTGGCCTCCGAGTCAGAGCACAGCAAGAACTGAGCTGTGTTAGACCAACACAACTGGGTTCACAGCTGCTTCAGACATTTGAAAATGAAGTGACTAGTCTAAGGTGGTCAGTCTCACTGGAGAGGATGGGCACCTCCACAGAGCACACACAGCAGTTCACTCCAACATCTCAAATACCAGGTTTGGGAAGAACATAAGCCCTCTGTGCAATTCTCTCTCCGTTGACCATGTCAGTTTAAATAGCTCCTTTAGCTTCAACATTTATCAGAGATGGCATGATGGATGACCCACCAAGCTCCCCTTCTATTGCCCAGAAGCTCCTAAACACCACAGAGCCCATCCTTCCTTCTTCTGCCTTGTCCCCGACCTTTCTTGCTATGCCACAATTTGCAAGGGAGGGGGATCTGTGCTGGACAATGTGCTCTGGTTGGTTATAGCACTTTTGGCTATTTCATATTCTAGCTTTACTTACATAGCACTAGAGGAGTTTTCTGTAGAGAGAATGTCCAACAGAAGATGACTCTTTAAGGATATATACTGAAAGAAATAATTCCCTGGATATCAGGGAATAAGGACAAGTTTAAAGGGCAGAGGGAGGTAGATGAGTAGCTCACAAATTCCTATTACCTCAGCCCAGTATGTCTGAGATATAAATTCATTCCCTTCCTGTCTATGCTAATGAAAACGTCCCTTGGGGAGTAAACAATGAAACCTACACATTTGAAATGTTTATTTTCTGAAATGTATTTGTTGTGTTTTCTGGTATAAGCTGGAACAAGTTATCAGGACAAGAGATCTGTAGGAAGAAAATGACGTAGGTAGGACTGAAGCAAAGGTTTGCCTGTTATTTTGTCCACAGATTTAATTGTGAGTGAAGACAGGGCTTGCTCAGCTGAAGATATTGCATAGAAGATGGTTATTAGCATTTTCCACTATAGCAGAATGGCACGATTATATGGAATTTTCTTTTTTCTGTTTTTTTTTTTTTTTTTTGGTTTTTTTTTTTTTTTTGGTTTTTTTTTTTTTTTTTTTTTTTTAAGGTGCATGGTCCTCACTGAATCACGTTGTTGGGAACCCAGCTTTCTACACAAAGTTGTGATGTAAGTTGTGATGGGAGGCTTGTGCCAGCAATGAAGCTGTGTGACAGGGAAAATGTCTCTGTATCCCTCGTGATCCTTTCCAATGGACAGGCCAATATACAAATTTTTGGGAAATTCACCCATGCCCAGCACTGCAGCAGGAGACAAGGAGATGAGTCTGAGGAAAATACAGAGAAAACCCAGCATCTCTAAGAGTCTTCTCAGGGTGCTGAGACACCTCTGAGACTGGCTCAACGAGCTAGGAGCATCAGATAGATCACCTAAGTGCAGACAGTCTGATATGAAATGCACCATCTTTTTGTACAATATTGTTTGCCGATTGCCATCAACACCTCAAGCGGTGAGGAAATCGGTAAGGAAATGCAGTCTCTTTTTTTTTTTATTTTTTTTTTATTTTGCCCTAGGTGCCTCATTAGCGTACTTACAGCCTTGCTGAAGTAGACAACATGCTCCCATCTGAACTGAAGTTATCAGCTCTTTTCACGTAAGCCACTGCTGGGCCCCCCGGACAGCCACCCCACTAAAGTCCCGACAGCTGGCGCTAGGCAGGTAGCCTCCAAGCGAAGTGTTTCATATCCCATCGCAAATCCCCCGAGCCATCCCGAACTAGTCTGGAATGCACATGGACCTGCTTGCCAAAGCCAGGCAAGGGTTGGGGTAGGGGGGAGAAAACTAGTTTCCATACCTCCATGCTCGTACTTTGCAAAGAAGGTAACTGTGAATGTGTTACTAAAACACCTACAATGACTTGATGGAGTCTAAGCTCAGGGTAGCTTCGAGCCTTGGAAAGCTGCTTGGTCAGCAAAACAGCTTTTTCCATGCAGAGTATCTCACTGAACTTGTGGAGACATTTCTGAGGCATGGCCCAGCAAGGACCAGATCTTGCGGGCTGTCAGCTTTTCTTAGGACACGATCAGTACTATGAAATGCAGCACCTTTGCCTGTCTTAGGCAATGGCTTCTAGCAGGTAGTAAGGCTGTACATAGTAGCTTGCTGTAGGAAAGAAATAGTGGTGAGAACCCTAGTATATTATTTCAGGCTCTGGGAATCAGGAGTTTAGTGACTTGTAGAGCTGGACTACTGAGTTTGTCGAATCCCTTTTTGGCCTCATGGATGCATTTGGCTTCCACAAGATCCTATGGCCACAGTATAATTATGCACGATGTGAAACAGCACTTCCCTGTGTTTGTTTTGAACGTGCCCACTGATCATTTCATTAGACTCTCCCCAGTTTCATCAGTTTGCATATGCACAGCTTTAAACGGAATAAAAAAAAAAAAAAGTAATCTTGCTCTAGTGTGAGATTAAACCATGCCAAGAAAGTTAGTTGGGGGCGGTGTCTGTCAAATCGGTTAAATTACTTCAAAAGACTACAAGACAGGCTGTCATTTTCTGTTTGAAAATGAGTTTGAAAACCACAAATCAAAGCTCCCAGTTGACAGGACATGGATCCTTGCTTGTTCTTTCTGGTTTTGACCACACATTCTACTATTTTATAGACTACACTGGTCTCTTCATGTTTTCCAGCAGCCCCTTTCTGATGGTTTATTTGAATTGTGGATGTCTCGGTGAAAAATGTGGTGATGCCACAGTACAAAACAGTGATTCCTCAGCAAATTGCTGGTCCCCTGAAGTCTGTGGACACAGACGAACTCTGTGATGGAGCAGAGAATACCAACGCTTTTTAGCTTTCTAGTCTGGTTATCAATCAGTGCCCTGATGGCATAGGAAAATGGAAGCCGTTTTACCAGACTTTTTAAAAAAGTTAATTCTTCAAGAAAACCAAAACCTAGCCTCCTTAAGTCTATACCTTTTTAAATATAAAAGCTTTACATTGTTACAACCATCGATGGTTCACGCTTTTCCCAGAAAAATCCATCTGGCCGCTGGATGTCGCTGTTGTTGCAGAAAAACACATCAGAAAGTTCACAAATCAGGCCGTGAATAAGGTGAAGTCACCCAAACCTGGAAATGGTCTTTTTGTTCAGTTAACCAGCACAGTCCTGGTCGCACCTGGAGGCTGCTCACCATCTGAGGGCAAGTTCTCGGGGAGCTCATGGACCCTGACTCACCCCTGCCCAGATACATGTCCCCTCTTCTTTCTAGTTCCCTTCTGGGTTTGCAGAGATGTGTGCCTGCTGAGCCTGGACGACACATCCAACCTGGTCTCCAGTTTGGATGCAACCCTATCTCTCCTGCAATATAGCAGAGTACACTGCAGCAAGCACATTTCCAAGCTTGTCCCTGATCATGGATTAAAAGCAATCATGCACAGCTTTGCTCTGTGGTTTTAGCTGGTGCTGCTGAAAGGGCAGTTTAGTGTAGTTGTATGACTTTCCAGGTTTGAATTATAACTCCATCAAAAACAGCTCTGTGTTTTTGTCATAGTTTGAGCTCAGAGAGCAACTGAGCACCATGCAGCCGCTCACTTCCCCTTTCCCTCTCAGAGCTGAGAAGGAGAAAATAACATAAAAGGCTTGGGAATTGAGATAATGACAGAGAGGGGTGACTCACCCATTATGGTCACAGGCAAGAGACAGACTTGTTAGGGAAAGAATAAAGGAACATAAATTTAATACAGACACTAACACCACCACCACTTAACAAAGTATGGCAGTGAGAAGCACTACTACATCTTAAAAACACCTTCACTCTACCTCTCCCTTCTTCCCAGGCTCAGCTTTGCTCCAGATCTCTCTACCTCTTCCCCTTCAGTGGCACAGAGGACAGGGGATGGGGAGTAGGAATAATCAGTCCTGCCGCTTCTTTCCTATGGGGTTGGGGCAGCCCATGGAACTCCTTGCATTCTTCCCCTGTTCAAGTGTGGTCCCCCTCTCACAGAAAACAGTCCTCCACAAACTTTTTCCAACATGAGTTGCTCTCATGGGGAGGCAGCTGCCCCCGTGCTGCTCCAGTGCAGGTCCATCCCGCGTGTTGCAATCCTCCCAACACTGAAGTACAACAGTGTGGGCAGCTTCTTCCCACAGGATTCTGGCCTCCTTCAGGCACAATCACCTGCTCTGGTGTGGGGCCCCCACAGACTGCAGGTTGGCATCTGCTCCACCACAGACCTCCATGGGTGTAGGGGGGGATGGCCCTGACATCCCGCCATGGGCTGCAGGGGGGACTCTGCTCCAGTACGCCTCCCCCACTAATTCTTCTCCCTTCTTCCACTGACCCTGGTGGTCACACAGATGTTTTCCTCACAACTCCAACTCCTCCTCACAGGTTCACCTTCTTAAATACATTATCACAGAGGCACAGCTAATTGGCTTGACCTTGGTACAGAGGTGGGTCTGACTTGGAACCAGGGGAGCTTTGTAAAGCTTCTCACAGCAGGCCACCGCTGTAGCCCACACCCTCACTACCAAAAACCCCCCATGACTTTCAAGGCTTGAGCTAACATCTACATCAAAAACAGCTTTGCATTATTTAGTTCGTTTACCTCCTCTGAATTATACCATGCACCTCCAAATCCGCTCAAACCACACAGAGGACACACCTGCCTTAAAAGACCTTTCTGAGCTTTTTAATTCAGCTAAGGATGCCTTTGCACCATCACGGCGAGCCTCAATGGTGCAGGCAATGGACTTTCAGGAGTGCTTCAAGGCTGTAGGCTGAGGCCCTTCCCCCTGTGAAAGCAGCAGAAACAAGCCCCAGGAATCCACAAAACCCTTTCAGATTTGGGTCACCAGATGCTGATGGTGCTGCTATGGCACTTCAGGAGAAGTAAACTGGGACTTGCTTCCCACCTTACACTCCAATCTCAAGGCTTGCTGCTTGATTCATGCCTGCTCTAACACCAGGAAGCAAACCCACAGAACAAGGCAGATCAAAACAGTGAACTATTGCCCCTGAGGAGAGAAAGAAGGCAGGAACACACTGCAGGCATTTGTTAAACTGCTTAATATGGTGTTGCAAGACCCTCAGATAGATGTGGTGTGGGAAGAGATCTAGAGTACCTACATCTGGAGATATGTGTCTTTTGAAGTGCAAAGTATGCCCAAAGCTGTGGAATAACAGAAAACTGGGCTACAAAGTACCCATTTCAGTTCATCTAAATGTTATAAATCAGGATCAACTCTGCCTGGGCATGCTGGATCAGATCAGCTTTGACCATAGGGATGCTGGTATAAATTAGAAAAGGGATCTCCGTAGGACACTTTGCCTGCATTATTTTCAAAACATTAGGAGATTCCTTGACGCTGTCTGTTCTTGATTATTTTTTCTTTATTTAAAAGCAAAAATGAAGAAAGTAATGCTTTGGGAAGGATGCACAGTCCTTTGGCTAAAGGTCCTGTGGTAGAAGGAGTGGGGGTTTCTAGCCAACAATGGCAAAGACTCTCCTAGGAGGGTCAGTAAATCTTATCTGTCAAAGAGACCATCTGTGTAGTGGGAAAAGAACAGAAAATAGTCCTGTGGTATGTACAGATTCTCAGCTGTAAAGGTGCACGAATACAAACAGTGGTCACTCCCAAGCTCATACGCCACTTCTCTCGGACACCGCCTGTCACAACCCAACCATGATGAGCTCCATCCCGCAAATGCTTCCATTTGTAAGCTACTCGTATCAAGCCTCTACATCTCCATGCACAAAGGGTACTTTGCTCACACGTGTTAAACTTAATTGACCAAAAGTCATGGAAAGCTGTATTCCCAAGATACTAATTCATACATGCTATGCCTGCAGAGAAGTTGTTTTCATTACAAATGTATTCCTAATTAGACTATCATGTGTGTATCTACATTCTACTTGTTACTATTTATCTTTGTGAGTTCCACCCACACAGAACTATCTATACCCAACCACACGGCCAAACATCCTGGCTAATTTCAACTTAGTTTTTTTTCTGTATAAATATATAAACACACAGATTTTTTTTCTATATACATCCATGTTTTGAGCAAGAAGAAATATTTGATTTGAATCATCACTGCATTACACTGGTATAAACACTAGTAGTTTTCACTGTTATCTCCTGCTGCCCAGCTGTGAACACTGGGGAAAAGGAGCAAGGATGAAGATAAGCACAATTTATCTGAATCTCTGTCTCGTAACATTGGCCCAGTGAGCAGACTTCTGGTGAAACCGAAAAGAGGGAGATTCAGTGATCCCATTAGCTTTCCATGACACAGCTGTCCACTCTGACACATGGTCACATCCAAAAGTTGAGTAAGTTATTATGGAAGTTTAGAAACCTCAAAATATACACAACAGATTTTTTGACAAACATTGTGGTTACATGGGTTCAAGCACGTTTGAGGAATATGTTAAAATCCAAGCAAACAATCTACGCCTTCGCCCTCTTTCTGTTAACACACGAGTGTGTGCGCACATCACCAAGCTTGCATTGCAATTTGTAGCTCTGTTATTCATAGCCTTCATTAAAGAATAACAGCCCCTGTTTGAGTATCATGAGGCAAAATTGTTCGCACATGTGGACCAAACAGACACACCAAGGCTGCACCCTTATGGTTTCTGAGTGACAAGCTTAATAAGATTACGCTTGATCTTTCTCTTAATAAAGCTGGATGACATTCAAGTAAAGCCTGGGTTTTGTTTTAATGGTATATTAAGGGAACCCATAGTTTGGCACAGCTGGAGGCCTGAACCATCGAACAAAACTTGGCACTGCCAGCACTCCCTTACGATCTCAGACCTCACATAATGAATATTTATATCTATATATATATATATACACATGCACATATATTAAATACCTATCATTAGCTGGTCAAGGTCAATGCTCTGGGTAACAGAGGGAGATGTAATACCAAGAAGATGATGGTTCTTTTTTTTCTTGTGTTATGAATCACACAAATTAAGCAACCCACAGTTTACAGAGTCTGCAACATGATTGACTGCTTTTAAACCACACATACCAAAAGGAAGGAGAACAACTCCAAGAAATAACAAAAGCAAAAGTGTCATCACCTTACTGTTTAAACCTGAACACAGCAAAACACAGAGACTCCTGTTTAACTTTAATAACACCAGCAGCCTTAGCTGACTCCAGGGAAGCAGTAATTTGCTTAAGATAAGTCAGGGTTCGTGTGTTTTGAAGCATTATGAGTTAGAAGCTAAATAGTGTTAGCTGAGTCACACTGATTTAAACCATCATTGCAACTGGCCCAAAGATTACAAAAGGCAGAACACGACGAAATCACTTAGAGGAACAGGGAAGATATGATACCGAATTTTTATTTGGGGAAAAAAAAAGAAAGAAAAGGAAAGAAAAATAACCCCTCTCCAAATAAGACTTTACTTTCGAAAAAGGAAAGCTGCCTTAAGGACAAACTGAAGAGTCCCATCTTCTCTGTCCTTCATCTCTGTTGGCTGCTGTACTAAGGGTACAGCTATGCCTCTGCATGAGCTCAGGCTGCATGTCTGTGTATATGTACCAGTCCTAAAGATAAATCAATGGGGCTCAGGCTTAAACAGGGAGTTCATGATGGAGCTGGGAACTGAATGAACATGGGGTGGGGATGGTTTAGACTAATTTATCTGCCAAAAAATTAATTACTGAGATAAACAAAACAGTTTCCAAATTACATTTGCTGAAGAATACTGTTGAGGAATTTAAGAGTATTGAAATACTGTCTTTTGCTGTTTCCAAAACAAAACAAAGTAAAAAAAAAATATGGTTTTATTTCAAAACATCCAGAAATAATTTACTGAAATGTAATATACATACATTTCATTTCAAAAAGAACACAAACATGGACATTAAATTAAACAATTAAACACTTTGCACAGCCTGAATTTTCTTCCAGGCTTTTATTTTGGTGAGAAAATGAAAACATTTTTGTTCGGCATTGACCCAATATAACTTCTCCTTCAATCATCTGGTTCAGATGACAAAACAAGACATAAATCATTTCCACCACTCTAGATTGAGCCCAGGTCTCTTAATGTGGATGAACTCCTGATCCTCAGCCTCTCTCTTTTCCTCAACATCTACGGGCAGTACCTTAAAGCCTGAGCATGGTAGTGGGACCTTCCCTGGATGTTGAGGATGTATCCATGGACAAGTGCCTCACGCTAAGGACAACTCAATCTCTGACCATGGAGAAGTGGGCCAGGATGGGTGCTTGGCAGAACCAAAAAAAAACCTCTTTACAGAGTCCCATCTTCTTCACTTAAAGTCAGTAATGAGACTCCCACTGAATTCAAGGGAGCCGATCAGAGCTTTGTGCTACAGAAAAGTACATGAGGAAACTGTGCTTCGTTCTGTCTTCAAGTCAAAGCAGTCAAATCCACTTCTGGGGCTACGTACCTGTCCAGCCTAGCTCCTTAGTCTTATTTACAGCACTTTAAAGTTTCCCCTTGTATCCAGTTTTATCAGAAGCTTGCCAAAATCAACAGAAAAATGCCTAGAAGCCATCTCTTGCACAGCCTGTGGTCCTTAATTTCACCTGGTTTGAGGATGACAGAGCTCCAGAGCACCAAGCACATGCATTTAGAGGTAAGTAGAACGTGAACGGGGGACAAGATCCTCTTGCCTAAACAGAGGCCCGTGTTAATAAGTAAAAGCAGTAAGAGAATATGCAGTCTTGCAGGAATTCAGCCAATAATTATCTGTTTCAATAATTATCTGCTCCCTTCACTGGATGAAACTGAGATCATCCTTGACTGAAATAAGAAAGTCACTGCCGGCCCTACTGGCATTTTTGTGTCCAAACCCTGCAGTACTTTTGATCCCACCGAACTCCACCTATAAAGCTCTCACACTATATTTTGGCCGAATATTCTAGGCTATTATATAAGCCCTTTGGCACTGGCCTGTCCCAGATTTCTCCCAACTTCTACACTTTTTTCTGACAGCCAAGTTTCTGCAGGAAACAAAACACTTTTCATTGAGGCCAATTAACTCAAGAACGTCAAAAGAAAAAAAAAAATCAAAAGGCTTTGGGTCAGTGACAAGAGCAATAGAGAGGCCAAGAAAATGAAAGGGAGTTGTTCTGAAAATGTTTTTTACTATGTCAGAGCCAATTCCCAATGGAGTGAAACAAGAAAAACATTCCTAGAGAGATTCGAGATCTGTCATGAATTCCCAAGGCACATTAAGAAGTCTCGCTTTCCCCTGTCTCTCATTCCTTTCCAAGGCACATCATGGGGCTCCAGAAAGAGGATGGTAAGTCAAGAGAGCTGTATAATGGTCTCAGGCACTCAAAGTCACAATGCACCAAAGGTTGGGGAATCCTACAGTAACACTCCAAAGTTTCTCTTATTTCTGGAAAAAAAAAAATTTTGGAATCTAAAGTCTATTTGAAAATATTTTCTTTGTCATTGCGATATTGGGACTGCTTCTTCCAAGAAACACACACTTGGTTTCCTTGCAAAGTAACTGGTCTGTGACTTTGCTGCCCAATCTTTAAAAGAAGCATAATCCGCTTTTCTCCCAGAATGACATATTTGTCCCATTACATGCCTGTATATTGATAAAATTACTGATGACTGAACTTTGGAATGAACTTCAGGATACTGCAACTACTGCCTTTCCCACCATTGCCACAACGCTCATCATTGACTCCATGTCCAGGACGAGTCGTCCCACTAGAGCAGTAGACGCCACCGTTTTCCACGCTTGTACACGTCAGACCCACAGACTTGTCAGTATTAGAACTGAAGTATTAATTCAATGGATTACTAAATACCAGTCTTAGAGGGCCCAAGGCTGATATCAGGGAAAACACATAACTGTTTTCCAGCCGAGCTTTATTTAATGATGGACTTTGCACTTTCTAATCTCTTTGGAAAATAGATGCCACATGGCATCATAATATACTGAGCAAGGGATAGTCAGGCTCCCAGCAAATAATTCATAATGACATCTTTTGGTTTAGTTTTTATGATGCTCTTTGTAGGACAACGCCATGAGTTGATCTTGAATATTTCACCATGAGAACAAAATATTCCTCCTGACATCTAGCTCTGTGTTCACGGGTTCATTTTTTTCTGATGATTAATTCTGAGTTCATGTAGAGTGTGTTCAAGATTACACGGATTCATATTCAGTTGACCATATCTGAGAGGATTATTTTAGTGTGCCCCAGTTTATGGCCCATGAAACATGATCCCTCTTGTCTCTCAGTTTCTCTCACTCTGCCAGCAATATTATTCTAACCAGTACGGGGAACTCATATTATCAGCATAACAGCAGAAAACAGCTATTTTTCTCTATGAAAAGCAGCTCTTACTCAAAGCCTTACACTTGCTCTGCTCTCAGTGCCAACAGCCAAACAGAACCCAACAAAACATCAACAAGTTTTGAGGGAAACGCCCTTTAGACTAAATTGACATTTCAGGTTTATCACAGACTTGATGAGTTTTGGTGCATCTAATACATATTACTGCTGTCACCAGTGATCCTAACCTGAACATGACAAAGCGTAATTGGAAGCACCCTGATGCCAACTGAAGACATCGCTTGTGTCTCTCTGAAGAGCTATGACCCACATTTCCTACACTGGAAGATGTTTCCATCTCCACCCGAGAGCACGGTATCGGCAGCGCAGCGCAGATCCTGGCATAGAGCAGGCAGGTGAGCCACCTGATAGTTTTAGCAACATCTGACCATCTTTCCTATCATGGTATCGCTATCTTGAGCCAACAGCCAGCTGGCCTGAATAGTGCTTGAAGCACAAAATGCAAAGGACCTTTCAACTGACAACACCCTGTAAATTATACATAACAATATAATTTCCTGTGCAGCCCCCAAAATCTCAAGGCAGTTTAAGGACAGAAATTAGGGTCCAATGCTGTGACCTTACTTAACAAGTGTGAGCTAATTAGAAAGCTGTCCCATGGAAATAAGCAGAGTTACCCTCAGAAGTCTGTTTAATGTGTAGCCTCACAAATTAAAAAAAAAAAAAAAAAAAAAATATTAAAAAATTATTTATACTGTGGTGGTTTCTCAAAGCCACAGCCCAACCATAACTCCTGGTGCTATGCTAAAGTAACTGGAATACAGAGTGTTCCTCCTGCAGAAAATCCCATCACTGGTCAGTAACACAGTTACTTTAGAACCAATAAATAACCATTTTTCCAGATTTGCAGGCAACCTACAATATACTTATGTTTTGTTAAGTAGCCTAAATTCACACAACTCCAGAGCTGCTGCTGCATACAACCTCGCCTGAAGCAACAAGCAATGCAACTTGCTCATGAGAAAGAGAAGGATTTGAACTATAACCTTAGAAGTAAAATCCCCATAGCAATGAACTGTATTAAGCTACCATTTTTCAGTATCATTATTGCTGTGACCAGAATTGCTGGGATTTTCTGTTGGCATTATCATGCATCCCTTCCATCCCGTGTCACTGCGACCGAACACAGAAAGCAGAGGTTATATACACTGTTTTATTTCAACAGAGAGCGCCTTTCACAACCCCTTGGCAATTTTATTTTTCTTTGACTGATGCTGTCAACACGTTATCTGAAGTCTACCTCTGAGTGCAAGAGTTCGGTGAGTGTTTGCATTGCACTTGTGCGTTACGCTTACACCCGTGCTCGGGCACCCTCTGCCCCATCACTCACCGATCCCGCTTTCTGATCACTTGACTGCCATTTGGATGAAGCCCAGCTCCAGGCCCCTCTGAGTACAGAACACAGTCAAAGAAGGAAAGATAGTTCTCTCATCTCAGTTTTCAGCTGAGATTCAGTGAGTTGTGTGTTTATTGCTTCTTTCTTGAAAATAGAGCTTTCCTGGAAAATACTGTGCTTACGGGAAACAGATCCTACATTTTTTTCACTCATTACAGGCAATGGCAATATGCTCTCTGCATCACACTTCTTTTGCAAATAAAGACAGGAGACTATCTTTCTATCTTCAGTAACTAATAAATACAACACATTGTCAAAAGATCCTGAGGACAGTACTACTGTGCAGTAGCAAACACGGCTTCCTTTCCATTACTGCCTCTAAACATTATTATCGTAGTTGATATACTCAGGGAACCCTTTAGCTGATCACAGAAAAGACAGCATTCCTTAAACCTCGACTAGCTGACAGTCTATGATGGTGTGCAGCAAGGAATACCTGGTGCATCTGGAATTCAAGGGAAAATGCATCCCATCCAATTTTCCAGTAAAAGAATTTGGCCAGGACATGAGTGCAAAGGAATCCCTTTGCAAAGCTTGCTACCGAACCATTAGTCAATGCCCAAGGCTCCTGAGTCATCGTGAAAGAGAAGATCTCCCTGTCCCCCAACAGTGCGTGGGGGAACGGCCAGTGCTGATGCACAAAGTAGAGATTTCTTCTGAGCTGCCAACAGCTCCCACAGCACCTGGTTTTCTCCGCCATGGCTTTCTTCCGTCTGTGACTTATGCCAACAGACAGCAGTTAATGAACAGCAAAGACCACTCGCCAGCCTGTGGCACTGGGGCGGCAGAAGCAAGACGTGAGGATGAGATTGCCACAACAGGGATTGGTTTTCTTTCCAATGTCAAGCTCCTTTTCCAAAATGCTGTTTTGCTGTATTCAGCATCCAGTACCTTGGATCCTGAAAACTCATAATATTAACAATTCCACATCCACACAAATGCAGATGTGCTATATACACAGATACGTAAGTATGTATATATTTTCCTGTAGAGGAAATATGATATTTATGCTTTATAAGAAGAACAAGGAGAATAGAAAACCAAGAATTCTGGGCTATCACCCAAGCCACACAGCTTTGAAATCAGGAGTGCGTTGAAAAAAAGAAAAAAAAAAAACACACACACACACAACAAAAAAACCCCTACGCTTCCTTCCAAGAAAAGTGTCTAAGTTTTCCAATCTGTTTATGACTGATGTCTACCCACAAGAGACTAAAATCTGAGCTGGATGAGGCTGGACTGGCATACAACATCAAAACCTCTCCTTCCTGAACCAGGGAACAATACTGTAAGTGTCTGTACACAGAGGCAGACCTGGTGTTGCAGAAATTGTTCCCCAAACTGTTATATCTGCTTTTAATTTCCAATGAATCAGCAAACACATCTGTGGGCTACTACTCTTCCAGACCAATCCTCTTTATTTTTTTATTCTCAGAACTCATCTCTCTTCCCTAACACCTGCTCTCGGCTCCCTCTGAAATACAGTTCAGAACCATTCAAGTACTCAGAAGTATTCAAATTTCTTTCTCTAGAAGAGGCTTTCCTTAGCTCTGGCTTTAATTAAATTACACTACGTGCAATGCAGAAACAGGTGAATTAAAGAAGACAATAACAAACACAACTATGACTCTCTAACAGAGAAAGCTGGGATGCACAGACATCTCCAAAGGCTGGAGGTAGCTGAGGAACATGATAAATACAGTTCTGCACAGAAACAATACACAGATTATAGAAGTGCAACCACAACATATCTCTGACCCAATCTTAGCTAAGCAGTATCTAACTCTAAGAGTCTCTAACAATATTATTGTAATTTCTCTGGAAAGCTCAGTTACTGCCTACTGCAATGGAATTATTACTCAGTATCTGCTAGATTTTCTTGTACCTTCAGTTCTGAGCCAAAGAATTGTTTACATGAATCCTCCCTAAGTCACAGATCTAGCAAGACACTAGAAATGGACCTTAATGGCAAATGCCATCACCTCCCATTTCCAGAGTGCAGGCATAAACCCACAGTCCAGGTTTGGAGCAAGCCTGGTCTGTACCCCAGGAGCTCTGAGGGAGCATCATCTGCTCCTCCAGTCCCATTACTGTTTTTAAAGCCATTGTGGAGTTGGTTTTCCTGTGTGGTAATGCATAGCTGATACTGCAGATGTGCTGGGGTGTCTGGGCAGAGACCAAACTTCTGTTAGCGACCTGTTCTTTCACCTGTGCTTGATTGATGATGCTACTTCAAACACTTCTTTGGGCCAGGACCCAAGGCTGGGTTTGCAGGAAGAAATGAACTGCTGTTTCACCTACCAGTCATTGCTGGGGGGGGATTGCCCAAGACCTTGCAGTCTCCAGGTTAGAGCTAGGACCTGGGAGAGGTGGGGGGGGTAATCCATGAGGGACAGCATTACTGCTTAGATCCCTGCCACTCTCCTTAATGCAGTCTCCAAACATTAGTGTGGCTTTAATGTTTTTTGCAATAGAGGAGAGAATTATACCATTCTTACTTACCAATGGGAACCTAGAGCATAGGGAAGCTAAAAACTTGTCCCAAGACCAAGAGGTAGTCAGTAGCAGAGTGGGAACATGAATATAGATCTCCTAAGGCTGATGGTCATGTCTAGAGCTCTCAGAGCATGCTTTGCACGCTCAGCTGAAGCACAGCCTGATAACATGACGTATGACCATTTCCCTACTTACATTGGGGCCTTTCATCTATGAGACTTCACAGCTCTTGCTGTCCTGTGTTTAACCTTGTGCTAAGCAGATAATTTATGACCAGACCAATTCCAAAAAAGAAAAGGAAAAGCTGTAGTACTATATTTGAAGTGAAGTCTGGCGAGATGTCCTGCACTCTCTCCACAAGCACTTTATGGCAAAGCCTGAAATTGTTTCCCAGGATGTAGTGTATCTGGCATGAATCCCTGCCAGGCAAAAATCTTGTCTCATTTAATTAGCTCTCACAAATTTTCGCCATCCTGCTTTCTCAGTGAGGTCTGAACCACAGCTCCTGCTGTCCAGACGGCATGGGGAGCGAGATACCGTGTCCAAGGCCACTGCTGGTGGCCCGGTTGTGAAAGTGCTTGATGGAAACTCATGTCATTAAACTTTCAAAAGATGGATGCTCTGGCACTGGAGCAGCTCTGAGCTCTCAGCTGGAGTTTCTGCTGGCCTCCAACTCTCTCTTTGTAATATTTTAGGTTTTGCCTGCTGGAAAATGACTTGTAAGAATGCTCTTGAGCGCCAGTGTTTGGAACCAGATCCATTTCCAGCATTCCCAAATCCTGGGATGCTCAGAGCTGATGTGCTGACTCAGATCACTCGAGACAAGCAAGTTAGTGAAAAGTTCAATCCGGTGGTAATGAGATCTGGTGGAATTAGAACTCTGTATGATTTATTCAGCGTTTTGTAATCAGTGTGGAGTGTTAATGTCATCCATTTGCTCTCAAACCTCTGCTTGGAAAAGAGCAAGGCTAGTCAAAGCAAATGCCTCCCAACCTTCCAACGCCAGCCTCTTTCCTTTGTGAAATGAGTGGTTTCAGATCTCTGCAGAGGTGCCTGGCAGTTCAACCCAATCCTCTGAATTAGCATCTTTACTCCTATTGATTATTAATCGGTTCAGACACATGATACTTACCAGATCTCTGCTAGAGAGGCTGAAATTTTTATAGAGCATAACAACAAAACTCACCCAAAAAGTGTTCAGATAAAAGCTATTATAAAGAAATATGGACATTTTATGAAAAAGGCACAAATGTCACAGTTTTGAAGATTCACTGATAGTCAATGACAGCATTAGGTGGATCCAAATTATGGTAAATTATCAGGGTTTCCCAGGGCTCACACCCTCTCAGTTACCTTCTGTATACCACAGAGTTTTCACCAATAATTCCTGGAAAACATGATCTTGTCTCCTGAGGCCTGTGGTCTCCATTACATAGCTTTTTCAGGGCCCGATCTGTCATGTTTAAAAGCCAGAGAGAATATGCTATGGAGCAAGAAAGCTTAATGTTGTGCTAATCAGGAAAGCCCCCTGGCACACAGCAAAATACCAGGAACCATAAGGGAGCACCAGGGCTTGCCGCAGGCGTATGAGGATCTGGACATGTCTGTGGATCAGAGAGTTTAGACTTTGCCATGTTTCCTGCAACTCGATTGGAACAAGAGCTTTTCAAAGGACATCCTCTTTCTTTACAGTTTTCATAGGAAGGCAAAGTTAATGCTGAATGACAATCCCTCTTACTATTCAACAGGCTTGTCTCCTCCATTAAGTCAAAGATCTGGGGCTTCTGAGGTGACCTATCCTATTTCTTTAGTTGAAGCCTGCATGTCATGCCCCAGTTTTTGAAACACAACCTTTTATTTTTGCCCCACACTGCTCATGATCAAACTGGTATCCTTCCTTGCTCCTGCCTATACTTCTAGAAGTTTCTCCTGTTTTGTTTTTAATCTGCATCCGACACTTTCATAGAAAAAGAACGACTGCTAAAATATCCATTAACATGGTTTGGCCAGAGTCCAAAATTTCAGCTACCAAGAATGTTAAATCCTCCATCTGTTTGCTAGTTAGATAATGTTACCTTTGAGCTTTCCTTTGGCTGCTAAAGACACTTTATCTGCCTTAAATGTTGCAGAAAATTACACTTTAGGTCAAAGCCTGTGTGCCATTAAATAAGGCAGGGGGAGGGAAAGGTTTTTGCTATAAATTTCCACCTTTAGTTCCTCCTAGCTCTTGGTATATCCAGACACAGAGAAGTCCCGAGCTGAGCGTAATCATATTAATGATCTGGATAATTGATAGTGAATGATGGATATGTTGAGCTACACTCTAATCCACTCTTAAATATTTGCTTGACTTTTTAAAAATCAAGGGAACCCTGAAGGGAAGGAAGTTCTTTCACACAGGAGGAGCTAAACAGCTACAATGTGCTCAAGTGAACATTTGGCTAAAACATTACTTCGTGCCTCAGCTGGGGATGCAGACTGGGCAGCAAGGTCCAACTCACTCTTTAGTCCAAGACCTGGCTGTAACATCCATCAGACACCTCCAGGGAGAGGTGACTCAAACTGTTTTCATCGACACGATCCCGCAGAGGGCAGGCCAGGAGGTGACCTTGCGCAGTCCCTCCATCGCCACCACTGATCTCCTGGCTTCTCGATAAAGCTGATGGGACACACAGTTGGCTCACCCTCTCCTTGAGGAACGTGTCAGATGTGGAGCTCGCACGATTGACATCCATGGGAGTTTTCCTCGTGGCTTCAACCGCAACCTCTTTACAGCTGGGATTTCACCAGAGAGCACGGGTTGCTCTCAAGTCACATCATAACTTTGCATCTGTCCACAACCCTGCTCTGCTTCCCAGCCTGGCGCAGCAGGTGCCTTCCAGATGAGTGCTGGAGATGAAAAACTACAGCCGCGCAAGCTGTCTCCTGTGCTCCCTGACGGGCGGGGGGAGCAGCCCCTGCTGAGAAAAGGCAACTAGGAACCACTAAGCATAACTGCATGAGACACTGACAGCTACTTATCAGGAAGGATTAAAACAAAGCCCCAAACCCACAGAAATTCTGGCATTGCATTTAGCAGAGCAAACTCACATCTGCCTCTACTTAGGCTCGTTATATACTCTCCAGGGGTGGGTGGCTGGACAGGATTGGTCAGAAATGGCAACAAACGATTGGCCAGAACACAAAAACCTGACATGGGATTGGTCGAGATCAGAGGCAACTGGTTGCAGGTCAGCACAGGGATCCTCCCATCACACCATCAGGAGGACGGCAGCACCAGGCTGGTCCTGCCAGCTGACCTCAGCTGGGAGAGGGACGAGCATCCTCCTGGGCAGCGAGAGATGTGGGGATGGGGCTCTGAGTTTGGAACAGGAGGTACAGACCAGCCGGCTCGCTCTCTCTGCAGCTGGGAAGGTTTCCTTCCAGCCCTGTTATGATAGAGTTTCCCATCATCCAGCCAAGTTTCCTCAGCAGCAGCCGAGGGATTTAATTTTTAGGGCTAGAAAGAGATTTCTAGGCACAGAGCCCCATCTGCAGCAAAGTCAAACTGAACTTGACAGCCACTGTGGGAGGTCAAGAGAAAAATGACTAAGAAATAAATGGAGTTGTCACTTCATTAAGCAATAGAGAAAGCGCCGATGTAAGCATGAAAGGCATAGAGGTGGGAGGACCAGAGAGATAATAAAAAGGTCATCCTTCAGCTCAAAGTCACAGGTCCAAATCTGGCCACGTACAGAACAACCAGAATTCATTAGTCATAGCAGTAGCTTGTGACTGCCTTAGGGAAAAGTCCCTGAATAATTTCTAGTGGAGAAACATCTACCGAAGAACAGTTGTGCAAGGAAGATAACTGCAGTCTGCCCAATTCTAGGGTAAACGTAGGGTCTCTATCATTGGTCCACATAAGTATATCAAATGCATGAAAAGAAGAGCAAAGAGAACACGTGCAAAAGGATTGTGCAAATCCTTTCCTCAACACTAGACCAGCATCATGTAAATGACCACGATCGGTCCTGCTCGTTCCACAGAGAAACCAAGCATGGTTGCTACCATTGACTTAGGAAGTATGAATGAACCATTTGTTTGGGGAGAGATGAAAGGAAGTGTGCAAATGAAGCTTGTCTCCATCACCATGACAGATTTACTTCTTCAAGAGGCCTCAAGTAGCCTTGGAAAGGAAATCTGGAATGTTGTAACATTCATAAATATTTGACTGTTCTGTCTTACCTTGAAAACAGGCAGAAACCCTATCCTAAAAGAAAGCACTCCCAGATTGAACAGTCATTTTGTTAAGCAGGCCATGACCTGGGGAACTAGGTATTGGTGATGTTTAATCTGTATCTATATCTATGCACATGTACAAATACATATGATAAAATGCAGTGGTTGTCCCAGGAGAAAGCCTGGGAACTGTTTGAAAACAAAGCTAAATCTAGGGTTGGTTACTTAGATTTACAGATTAAGTTTTGTAAGGTTTAAAAGCAAATCAGAAATATTTTAACATGGTAGAGGAGATAAATCGTCATTTCTCTTTTCTTTTAGTTACCCCAAGAAAGCTACAATATTTTATTATTTTCATTAGAGCACAATGTCCAGTGTCATAGGTGTCTCCTACCTGATCTCACACCAGTCAGACAGTTATGGCAAGCTCCCACCTTTCACTCAGACTTTCCACCTAGCTGCCACAGTTGAATTTGAGAAGAAACAAACAAGAAGTGCTTGTGGAGAGGAACAGCAAACAGGTATTTTAAGACAAACTGTGTACTGTGATCTGCAATTTAAAATCTGCACCACTGTACAGATCCAGCACAAACCCCTTTTGCTTTTGATGAGGTGGAGTAATTCTGTACCTGTGGTGCTGCTGGAAGATATGCAACAGGAGGAAAAAAAAAAAAAATTAAAAAAAAAAAACAAGGACTTTTCTTCTTGAGATACTAAAGCATCTGAACACACCCTTGCAATCTGTAACTCCCTGCTTGTGGTTGGTATGAGCTGTGTTTAAAACTGTCAGTTTAGTTGCTCAGCTAGTGAAAGATGCCTATTCTTTAACCAAAAAAAAAAAAAAAAAAAAAAAAAAAAAGTAATTTGGATCCACAGGAGATTTCCCCTACCAGCTGGTTTTGAATGCTGTGGTACTCTCTCCTCTGGGTATAATTAGATTGCTATAACCTAAACAGTCCTTCCAGTCCCATCATTTTAATGTCCCCCAAGGTGGTAAACAGCATTAAGGCCTCATTCCCATAGCCTCTAGGTCAAAAAATATGTATGATCATATGTATAACCTAAATGCTTTTCCTTGTGACCACAGAATGAGCAACAATTAGTCTACTGAAATGAATTGTAAAATCTGACACACTCTGGCTTAAGTCTTTCAAAACCATATTAGCACAGGATCCATATCTTACTCTGCATGGTACGGCACCAAACTCAATGGAGCCATGAGCCAGTTTAGCCTTCATGTCAAGCAATAAGAATAATAAAGAAGAATGACAAAAAAGGAAAATCATTTGCATATCCTAAGTGCTTCTTTTATGAGGAAATATGCTGTGCATTGAGTATCTAGATGGATGTGCATAGATATTGATTCTTCTTTTTCCAGTTCACAAACTATTTCAATAAATCAATTAACAAAAAAAAAAAAAAAAAAAAAAAAAAAAAAAGAAAAATATTGCTTTGGTTTGTCCAGGACAAATGTGTCAAAATGTATTCGTGAAATTATTTTGGATGAGCTAATTGCTATGTGAGATATTTTGTTCTTGGGTTTCTATATTCTTCCTGCAATATATCCAGAAATTTTCTGTTGAAAAAATAATAAAAATCACAGTGCCTCATGTTGAATATATCGCAACAAACCTTTGGATTTTCTGATACACAGAAAACACTGGAGAATGGATATATTTCCACTATTTCTTTGCCATCCTTGACCCATGTTAGTATGTAGTTTTTATTGCATCAAAACAAGATTTTCAGCAAGAAAATTAATTCTATGTTTAGCATAATTATGTTACTTGAATAGCTCTGGGATCAAATACTTTTAGGAATTTTCTCTAGAATAAAGGGAAAACATAAGATATCTAAAATACTGATATTTTGCATCGAAAAAAAGAGAGAGCACCTTAAATCTGCAACTGATGAAAATAATTTAGAGACACTATGGAATAAAAATGCCCCAACATTAAAAATTGGACAAGCACACTATTACATTAGGAACTTCAAAAGTCTTCCCTGAAAATTTTAGGATTACATTTTGCTGATCTGTAGAAAGACTTTGTTGCTGCTTTGCATTTGAGAGGAGAGCAGCAAAGCTTTTCAAATTCTTTTGAAAAGGAGCAAGTTTGCAGAGGAGTAATAAGCAGGAAATAAGAATTCTTTTCTTGTGCAAGCTTGGGGGTTTTTTGGGTGAGATAATTGACAAGGTCAAAATATATGAATGTGGGAAAATGCACATTCTGCAACTGCTTTTGCATGTATGTACATATCATTTACACAAACAATTTATATATAGGTATAGACATCCACTTGCACATATATATTTTATATACACGTACGTACACACACAGAGTTTATAGAAAAGGTCAAGGAATGTGAAGACTGTGCCTCTGAATTTTAACAGCTATTTTTCAGGTATTTTCCTTTGCTGAAATTTCACTAATGAAAGAGACAATCAGCTCCTCTTTTCTGTTATTTTTGAGATATGTAGGCATCAAGGGCAGGAGACTGAAGAAGAGGTGGAAAAGCTTCAGCTGAAGATTAGAGAATGCTACACAGATTCTTTGATCTGAGCAGGGAAACCTTTCAAAAATGGTCTGTACTTCAGGTGGAAGTACAGATTAGCAAATCCATTTTTTATTTTACCAAAGACATGGCTTCATACAGCATTTTTCATAATTAAGATGACATCCACCTGGTTTTGCGTAGGGCTTCTCCCAAAGGCATCTGCTTTACTACTGGGTCAAATAATGCTAAAAGAGCATCCAGTCTGTCTTCATTCCTGGCCAATTTACATCCCTTGTTTTTAGCTCAAAGCCAGTGTTAACAGAAGAAACATTCTCTCTTCAGCATCCTCCCTTTTGTAACAAACATATTCCCCTCCCCGTCCTCTCTGCTTGAGGAGAACTTTAAAATTAGTCTCCTTCTAGGTCTTCAGTTTGTTACCTGTCAGAAGATGCTCATGGATTAAGTGTTTGAAACCTTCACAAACACGGGACTATGCTCCCGCTCACACTACACGTGCTGCAGGGTTGCAGAGAAGGAGCATAGAACATCTTTTCCAAGCTGCAAAGGTTATTTTGAGGAAGGGTGACATGGGGAAAATTCTTTCCCACCAAGAAAAACCGTAACAGTGCCCATTTGGCAAGCAGTAAATTGACGATAAATGGCAAGAGGTCTAAATAAGGAATACAGTGCTAAGATAGGATGCATCCGACAATGAAAATTCTTCAACTTAAATGAAATTAGAAAAAGTCGGTGCCTGAAGGTGAAACCTATGTTGATCATATTGTTTGTTACTAACAGTAGTCTGTTCTCCAGTGAAACCTAAAAATAATTTTCTTTCATACACGTTTCAGATGAAGATTGAAGTTTGCTCTTCTGCATTTCTAACCTCAGCCTCATTTATAAACAACTCTGCTCAGAGGTGCTGAGGTGGAGTAATCTGTCCTCCTTCTGTTGCTCTAGCTAGAGGTCCAGCCCATAGTGGAGATGATGGATGATATCTAGACTGTTGTTTCTTATTAGCTACAGCGGAACACAAGATTTATGAATAATGCTATTGATGGGACGTACAGTAAATTTCACATGGGATTAAAGAAAGTTGGTTCATTAACTAGATTTAGAGAGAGAGAAAACCAAAATGATTAATCAATGGAAGGCAAAAAGGAAATCATATTTAGCCCAGGAAACACATACGTATCCTGAAGGCATATGTTCTCTCACTTAAGTAATTTTGCTAAACACTCAAACTTTAATTGAACAACTGAGAGATTCTGCAATAAATTAGGCACAGATGCAGAAATGAAGATTAAATCTGGATCTGAGAAAAGGAAATGCATTTAAGTTTCAGTTTTCTTGTGCTGTTAAAGTACTTGATGCTGCAAATCCTCTCTTTTCTTTCCAATGCCACCTACAGCATTATAGAGTTCAGGCAAGCCAACAAATTGTGCTCACAGTACAGGGAGAACAAAGAAACAAATTCAAGTTTAAATCAGTTTTTGTATCAGTTTAGTTGACTTTGGTTGAATAAACTAGTTCAGAATAAATCCTCAAAGAACAGGGATATGGGAAAGAGTACTCACGGAGCAGAGAAGATCCTTAGGAAAGAAGAAAGATAATCTAGGTGGTCAATATGACATTAGAGAAAATAGATATGTCAAAAAAAACCCCAACCTTCCCTTCTGAGATTATTCAGCATTAGTTGGTAAAACTGCATCAATTTACAATAGTAAACCAAAGGAGATTAAGTTTCTGTTTAAAGAACTAGAACTATGTAATATTCATAGAAAACACTTCAAACAGTTTGAAAACTGACTATAATGAAATCTGACATGACAGTTTTCAAAAAGCAGCTGTAAAAATGGAGAGTCATCTGTGATGGGAGTTTTTTCTAGAGAAAAAAAATTACAGGGATTGGTAACTAGTTCAAGACTAGTCAATGTTTTCATCCATGATTTGGAAGTTCTTCTCAAAACCGTGTCAATAAAATCCACACGCACGAGGCAGACTGTCAGAGTGGTGAATTATGAAGACCCCTAATGGCTGCCTCCTGAAACAAGGCAGGCAGGAACACAACCAACATCCAGAGATACTTTGTCAGATGGGGGATACCAACTAGAGTGCTTGGATGGCAAGCCTAGATGCTCACTGGTGACCACAGACCCCAGTTCTCAGTGCGCTGCTCTCCTGGGCTGGATGTACAAGATAGTTGGTTCGATATCTGAGTATGGTGAGACTAAACCATGACCGTCACTCACAGCTCCAGTGCCCAGCCTTCAAAAGAAGCATCATCAGGAGCAGCATAACTCAAGAAAACTAGCCTTGGCAGGTCACTCCAGTATGGACTTTCAGATGTCTAAGTGGCTGAGCACACATGCTCCAGCTTTCCCCTCATTAGGGCACTAATGGGATTTCTTTTCTCTTCCTAGCTGCGTATCTTCAGGTAACATGTGCAGCCTAAAAGACTCTTCCTTTTGTGAAATTTGTCAAGGGTTAACAGGGAAGGGGAAGGAGGGAAGCAGGCAGACACATAAATCCACTTTCAGTATACCCACATAAGTCCTGTTTTCTTAAGAAACCACAAATACAAAGAAGATCAACAGAATAATTCAAGGACTAGGAAATGGGCCTCACAGTAGGAGATTTAAGTAGCTTGGTCAATTTGGCGTGAGACAGAGATGTACTGACTGCAGCTATACACATCTTTGCTAGGAAAACGTGATTTTGGAAAGATTCATCAGTTTAGCAGAAAGGCACAACCTGGTCAGTCAGAAGTTACGAGACACATTCAAAAGAAAAAGAAGGTGCTTTATTTATTTATTTTGCCAGTTGCTGGTAAAAATTACTGGAAGACCTTATCAAAGGGAAGTGGAGAGAGATTCCTCCACATCTTTAAAGTGACTCCAGATGCCATGAAGATATATTTTAACAGACTCCCCATTACTGGTTGGTTATATGAAGGTGACAGTGCCCCACCTGGTTCTGTTTTTTTTTTTGTGGCATCTGTTCACCGTAGGGCCACACTGACTCACACAGGACACAAGGCCAGGGGGGGCTCCCACCCACCTTACAGGTCTCCTCTTTGAGGGCCGTGACAGGGGTGGTGCCATATATGTTCAAAAAGAGAAGGCAGGACAAGCTCTACAACTGCTTGGTAGTCCTGTGAGTTGGATTTTCTATGGACCTGAAGGCATTCAGAACCCTCTAAGATTTGGTCTTTGACCTCTTGCTAAGTCTTCCTATTCTCCCACCCTTCATCCTCAAGTCAACCCAATCAGTGAAGCAACAGCCCGGAGATGAAAGACAGACAGGAAAAAGCCCCATTCCCATACACAAAGCTCTGTTAATACTCAGTGCTGCTCCTGTCGATACCTTTAGCTCTTTTTCTATTGTTTCAGTGGGAGAAAGATTGGGTCTGCATAATATTTCCAGGGTAACATTGCAGAAACACTACTCTGCTAAAGAACGGCTTTGATTTGTCGCAGAAAAGGCCTCACAGACTGACAATTTTCATCTGATTTTCTCTGGGCAGAGGGGGAAGGAACATATTTTCTCCCCCAAAAGCATTCAGCAAATTTGTACTGCAGTCAGCTAATTTTATTACTTCTCATAAATGTCTGTTCCTGTAATGCTCTCAAGGTATTTTCATAATTCTACCTTGGGAATTACAAATCAACTTTCTCTTTGATAAAGCAACCTGCAGTATTTTATTTTATTTTTTATGTTATGAACAGCTGAAAATGTATGACATCCCATAAAATGTCTGGGTTAGACCTTTGAATATTGCTTCTTTTAAGAAGTCTTTTAGCATTGAAGCAGAGAAATACAATCCTAGGATTGGAGTCTATTAGGCAAAAAGAGGGAAGGAAATCCTTAAAACCAATGTCTAGAGTGTCTTTAAAGTTGCTTTTCTGTATTCCAAAGGGATCCAACTTCCATTTAATTAAATTTTTGTTTAAGAAAAAGGAACCTGGATTATTTTATTTATTTATACATTTTTGCAGAAGTATATGATGAAGTGTATTAGGGAAGGGATAGGGGAGAGGAGGGAGGTGCTCCCTGAAGACAAAGCATATTTAAGAAATGAAGTATTTTACTAGAGAGCCTAAAAATTGGCTTCATGGACTCAGATACAGAGCCACAGCTTCTCTCGCATAGCAACAACTGCATGCAGAGGAAAGAGTCCTCTACACTGAAACAAGCCAGGCTGCATTTTCATTTAGTCACCTCTCCAAATCACAGACTGGGGAGCATCGCCATGGTACTCAGCCAGTTTTCTGTCATGCAATTGTTATGAGAATTTTACAAGGCTAATTTTGGAAGGAGTTTTTTTTTTGATCAATTTATATCAAATCCCTAGTTAAGGCCATAATACATCTGTTTGTAAACAGGAGAGTACATAGATAGCCAGTAATTATTTTACTACATTTATATACTACATATCCCTAAATGACACTCGGAGGATTTTATATTTTAAAATCAACAAGTAAACCATTTTCCCCAGCAGCCACTCTAGCCCAGGATCTACAGAGCATCTCTGTGCTTAGAGATATAGTAGAAAGAACATATATGTCACAGATGAGCACTGCTCAGCATATCCTTCCACTCTCTCTGCTTTAGGGAATTGCTGAACCAGAGGTTACACACCTCAATCATAATTTTAATGAGCCACTGGTGAACTTGTCTTCTACAAATGTGTCAAAACTTTCCACTGAAAAGTGAACAATTAATAGAAAACAGTTCACCAGCACTCTCCTTCCTTGACACAGCTATCCCAAAGCAGTGACGGTCTGCAACCACACGTCCTCCTCTTTTGCTGAGGTTTGCATAAACAACACAAGAGTTAAAACTTCAAGTTCCCTTAAAAGACTATTCTTCTGCTTAGAACTCCAGAATTTTCACAGCATTGGGTCTAGCAATTGCTCCCTCTTTTTGTCACCTACATTTGGGGGGCTGGTAGTTAGATGTAATTAACTGGTTTCTAATTACATAGTCCCACCTCTCTAGCAAAGTCCACGAATGCTTCATCACCCGTGATCCCTTGCCCATCCCTAACGAATGCACTACAGACACAGTTTATCAAATATAAAAACCTCAATCTTAGCATTTCTGGTGCAGGACCTACATTATTTAAAGGCTTACAATTTCATACGAATAATTACCTTTAAGAATGCCATAGATCCACTCAAACCTCCCTGGTTTAACATCACTAAAATGCACCAGTCTGTACTGCAAAATGGAATGACGTCTCTGGAATTGCACCTGGCTGTCATGGGTCTGTATACTTACAGCTGGAACAAATGGCAGTGGCCTTTAGTACATGTCTGGAGCAAATGTCAAAGCCAGTTCTTGAGGTTTATAGCAAAATAACATAGCCACTCATGCTTCTTGTCTTGGAAATTAATGCCAACAACACAAGTTAAATCATTTCAAGCCTTCATAAAATACCTGAAGCCCCCATCTGATCCATGGAACCAATCATGCAGAAAGGCTTTGTAATCACACAAATCTGCTGGGTTAGTGAATGCCATCCTTCCAACAACACACACCATGCCAAGCACAACACTCCTGTTTCAGTAGAGTCAATGGGATTCCTCAGACACTCGGAGTTAGGCACGGCAGGAAGCGCTTTGCTGAATCAAATCCTCATCGATTACATAGAAAATCAGACAGCACAGAAAGATAGGCAAATACTGTGGTTTGGTTTTTTTTTTTTTTTCAATCCTTTTTTTTTTTTTTTTTTTTATCTTGAACACCAAACAGTGCTTTGAGAATTATTGCCAATTACTATGCTTTGGCAAAAGATATGAATACTGCATGAAACTTCTGATGGTCTTTCTAAATACACCTATGCTATAGGAAGCTAATGTTACAAGATGGTACGTGCACTGTCTGCTCTGCTTAAGCTTGCCTATGCTTTGCAAATTCAAAAACCTGGAGGTGCTGTTTCAGTGCTGCTTCCTGCACTAGTTCCTTGTAAAGTTTATAAAAAAATAGCTATAAGACAAATATGAAATTGCTGACACATTACTTGATGATACACAAAAGAGTGACTTCCTTACTCACTTGGTAATAGTTGCATCAACCATGAGCAGAAAAAAGAAATGCCTGTTAGTAAAACATTGAGAACAGAGACACTTTGCCATCAAGCAAATCTTTGCTCAAGGGATGATTAGAGAATTTCTGAAAGCCAAAGAATGTCACCACGTTCCAAGAATTCCCTTAGCACAGAAGAAAGATCTACAAAAAGCAGTGACTACCTTGAGGACAGACTAGATAGTATCTATGCGGGACAAAGGATAACTCCATGAGCATGGAGTTAGGCTGTTAATTTGGAACAGAAAGCCATGGAAAAGCTGTGAGCTACAAACTGCCACAGGTTATTTCTCACCCTGGATGACACCACCATGTATGCCCTGAAGGCGTGCAAAGGGTAGCAGCACCTACCTCATTGCACCACCTACTACAGGTGTAAGTTAGAAAGCCAGTCTCACACCCGTGGAAAAGAGAGGCTCCTCTGAAAGCAATTCATAGCATCTAAGGTCATCCAGAAATGTACATTTTAGCCTCTAACAGAACAGCCTATGCCTCCTCCTCAGTCTTTGGACTAAAAGGGCGAATTAAGGACGCACACACATTGTGTTTTGAAAAAAGGCAGGGAAATGCTTTCAACACCCCTGTTTGGAGGCTTGCTATCGGAGGATGCAGACACACGCCTGTGTATGCCAGGCAGGTTAACAGAGGAGCTAACATGACATCAGGTACTCAGCACCATGACACACGGTCAGGGAGTCCTCGGTGTAGATGAGAAGCTTGGGAAGCTGAGAAGCCAGCATGCTCTCCACTGCTCTCAAGCTTGCTTTTTAAGAGCTGTGTAGACATATCCCATAAATCTAAGTTAACCCTATAAGCCTGGGGAGTCAGAGTCTCAGACTTGGTTCAGGACTAAGAAGGGCTTTGCAGCATTAGCTCATTCTAAACAATCAAACCTGTTTCTTGAAACATTTGCATAGATTTATGAGGCTCTGGTGGGTGGGAACCTGAAATAGATACCACGCTCTTCTCTTCAGTGCAACAATGATTTATGCTGCCAGGCAGCTCCTTGGCAGGAAGCCAGAACAGATCCATCAGATGCAACTAACAAATGTTTTAAAACTGAGTAAACCAACTGCAATGTGAGCATCAGTTCTCCAAGCACGTGGGCCCCAATGGGGAACAACAGGTGCATAACATAATTACAAGCAAGAAAAACAAGAGGTATGTACAGAGACAAACCTCACAAAGTTGCATTCATTCCCATAAATCACCATGACAACTACAATACCAACCAGGAAAAAGAAAAAAAAAAAAAAGGAAAATAAAAAGAAAAAAAAAAGAGGGGAGATGTGTGTGTGGAAAAAATGTCACAGAACATCGAACAACAAAGCAACAGAATTGGAAGCAGCCGTGTTAATCCCTTGTGGACTATCTCACCATAATGATTATTTATTCCTTACAAATGGGAATTCTAATCTGCTGATTTTGTGGTTGCATTTTTGTGGCTTAACATTCCACATGTCACAAGAAATATCGGCCTCCCCACCCTGCCTAAATCCTCCCCTATTTAAATTGATCACATGTGTGGCACACAAACTGAAGGGCCACATGCAAACATCTCGCCTCTGATGGGCTGAATCCTGCTTATCCTTAAAATAAAAGGGAGTCTGATAATCATATCATCACTTCTGCAATGTGATTTTCTTCCTAAAATGCCACTGGAATCATTTTATCCATGCAAAAAAAAAAAAAAAAAACAACAGAGGAAAAACCCGAAGAAAACACCATAATATTATCTTGGATCCCAGCAGATATTTACTAAACATGCATGTATCTAACTGAAGTAAAAAACCACCCTCCTTACACACCCCCTCCATACACATGTAAGAGATCTGGATGTGATCTGAGTTGGAGTGCTGCTCCACTTCCCACTGGTTTGCAGCCAGGACAGCACCCAGGAACAGTGACCCAGGAGCTCAATCTCCTTCAACGAATCCAGAATTTGCCTGCCCACAATTAGACAAGTGGTTCATTAGACTCCAAAATGATGAGAAACAGATCGGCACCGTTCAAAGCCTTTCTAGCAACTCATGATACCAAGCTACAAACCCCATCATCCTCACCTGGTCCTACAATGTCACAGATTACTCCATGGCAATTTCTCCTACCAGCAGTAGCCAGGCTGTCTGCACGGGCAGGATGATGCTCAGTGCCCATACACATAAATTATCCTTCTGTGGCATAGGAAGGCTTCCATATGGTTTGCCCCTGAAGATGCAGAGCAAAGCTCATTTAGATATCCTGCTGCTGGAGATGCGACTTGTCCTTCTGGGATGAGTATCGCAATGCCTGGCTCTACTTTCTCACACCTTCTAAGGTATTGAAAAGAAAATCTCTCTATTGCTCTCAGGTTTGGAAAACTAGCATAATAAAAAACAGTGTAATAAAAAACTGTCTCCCACAATCACAGAAGAACCATGAGCCGGCTTCCTCAGTCACGCAGCTCACACTTCTGGTCTCTTCACCGCACAGTCTGGTGGCTTTTCCTAAGCTTCAAGTCCCACTGGTTGCACAAAGCTCTGAAGCCACAGGAAAGCTCCAGCCCCGCGCTTCCCAGCAGGACACTTCTCACAGGGTAGGTGTGTGGCGGTGCATGGAAACTGGCCAAGCAGCTCTCCTGAGCATCGCACACCCTGTCATCCACGCACGGCACCAGCCGGCTCGCTCCCTGCCCCACGTACGACACTGGGCATGGCTGTGGGGAGGTCCACCCTGGGAACTGCTCCCAGAAGGCAGTATGGATACCGGACTTGGTTCTGCTGTTCAGCAATATCACAGCAGGAGTTGCCTGAAGGTAGCCTCTTGGATAACCAGAAACCCAGCACAGGTGCAACTGACCACCACACAGCCGGAGGTCCCCAAAGACATGCACCAATTTGGTAATCTCCACGCACCAAGCGCACAACAGAGCATCCAGGCATGTCTCCCCGGCACAGCACATGGCAGACTGTGTACCTGCATTGCCATAAACAAGCAGATCTGTCAAACTGTGATGGAGAGGCCTGACAAAATTGACACCAGATGCATCCTCCCCCCAGGTCAGCTAGGACAAGCAGATGAGATTGCTATCCTGTGACATCTTACAGCTGGAGGCTCCATCAGCACGTGATATTAAAGTACACGTGATAAGAAGGGTGTGCCAAATAGCTAAATCGTAGCCTTCCTCTAACATACCAAATAACAAGGCAAACTCAAGCTAAATTAGAAGGCAAACAGCGGATTAAGTAGTATAACAATTGTCATATGTATTAAATTTGATCTTTTACTACAGCAGGATGTTAGTAATGAAAACAATCCTTTAGCTACTCAACCTTGTAAACCCACAAAAGAAAGTGTGTTCGTCAGATCTCTCTTTGTCCTACCATCTAGGGGATGGTTTGTAGCAGGAGGCCATGTGAAAATGAGAGTAAAGACAAGTACAAAGTAGGTTAAAACACTACCAAATTAGCTGTCTGCATTCAGTTACATCGAGAGCATTTCCACCCCAGCTGGTACTCAGCTGCTAGAGGAGGTGGAGAAAGATGGTGAACCAGAATCATAGTAATCTGTTGATTAAAAGATGCACTTCATTAGATCATTCTGCTATTAAATTCCACATTGCTTTTCTCTTAGAAACCTAAACAACTTAATTTTCATAATGTGCATTGAATCTTCCTAATCAAATAATTTTTGGAAGCAATGTTTTTCTCCTGGGAAATGCTGTCCCAGCTGCAAAATATTTTGCAGAAGATGTCAGTTTTGACAAAATTATTGATAGGGAAAATTTGGTTTCAACCATTTGGACACTGTAATATCATTGTTAGCATTTTCATACTTTCTTTCTAATAGCATTCATATACTTTTTGACTAGCATTCACTTTTGACTGTCATGTTAATTTGAAATATCAATATAAATGTTAAAATGTTTCCACAAATCATACCTTTGCATGATGGCTAATCTTCTGTCTTTAATGCTGGACGGTGTTTGGTCATCCTCAAGAGGGAAACACCGTACAGTTTCTGCTGAGGTTCATTTTGGAGAAGACTGGAATTTCTGTTCCAAACCCTTTTAAACATTGCTTTTTTGATTCAACTTAGAGTACAAACACATTTCTTTCTCTGGAAGAGAAATCCTGCTTTTCAATGTTCTGCATGTGTGGTGATGATAATGACATTCATTTCCACTGATTTTCAACCACTGTCTTGGAAGGAGTTTAGAAAAACACAAGCAGACTTTTCCTCTGGTGGCACAGCTGTAGAGATTCCTCCAGAATACACACCAAAGCTAATGGTTACCTGCAGTTTTAAGTCCTTTAATAAAGCTGCTTAAACAGGTGCAGCACACCTCCTGTACTGGGAACTTATATATAAAAAGGACATTGCAGACTTTTAATTGTTACTATTACTCTGCTACACCACCGTAATTCCTTGAACCTCAACATAAGACTTTGGATGATACTACAAATGCATGTTGATATCCTGAAGCCAAGGCAGAAAGGAAATATTTCAGCCCTTCTGACAAAAGGAGAAGCCTAGGGATTTGCCTAAGGCTTGCGACCAACACAGGAACCTTTCCCACATCTCCCCTTAACTAAACCAGCTCTCTATGGAGGATTAACCCCTTTAGGTCATGCTTCTGCAGTTGGGCACTGGGATTCCAGCACCAGACACAAGGGAAACTATGGTGGCTTATTAAGGTTATTCACACTGCATTTTTGCACCAAGTTAGATGCTTCTTAAATGTTTCAAATCAGGCTTCCCAGTCAATGAAGAAGAGTTCAACCATGGGCAGCCCTGTTTGGTCCACAGATACAGGCAGTGAAGAACAAGCTTTGCCTCTCAATGAAGCAGTTCCCTTCATGTCCTACTAATAATCATTCAGGTCATGAGGCCTCTTCAGCTTCAGAGCTGGGGAAAGCACAGTGGCTATCTCAAAGCTGGGGTCAGTAATGAGTAAATGAAGATGGGCAGCATTTTCTTAATTCAGACAAGAATGGAACTACTCAACTATCTAAGCTGGAAAGCCAAGCAAGAGAGTGCTTAGCAACTTCTTTATTTGCCATTACATGTTTTTCTACCATTTCATGTGCCAGAGCTGTTTTATAAATGCAAAGAAAAGGTCTGTGAGTGAACCTGAAAGCTGCTACCCTGATAGTCAGCAGACGAGTAACCTCTAGAGGAGCTCCAAGATATCTTTTTATGGTAGTAATGTTGCCTTCATACTGCACATGCATCAATCACAGTAATTATGCTTTGACATGTCACCTGCTTTATTCTCTTTTATTGCTTCTCTTCAGTAATTCACATCACTGGCAGGAAAGAAACATCTCCTGGACAACCTGCTCACTGCTTGATTGTGTGGGAGGAAAATACCTGTAGAGCATATAGGAAAAGTAAGGATCAATTCACAAATGGCCCCTTCAAGAGGTAAAATGGTGATAAAGTTTATCATCAGCCATACCATCTTGAGAAAAAAAAAAAAAAATAAAAATCAGTGAAAGACCTATGTTTTGAAATGGGACCTGTGGGAGTGGGACTGGGTGCAGAATCAGTGCAGAGCAAATTATAAGACCAGGTTACAAATGAAGACTAGATACTTGCAGAGGGTAATTTAACACAGCAACAGTCAGCTATTTGCCAGAGACTCAAAACTCAGTAAACAAGCCTATCTGGATTATTAGTAACTTATTTTCATTTTTTTTTAGCCCAGATGTTTTTGTTCACTCATTCAGCCTCTAGCAATCAGTCAAGAAAACTGTTTAAAAAAAACCCAAACAAACAAACAAACAAAAAAAAACAAAAAACAAAAAAACCCCAAAACCCTAGTCAAAATCCCTTCCAAAATTATAAAAAAAAAAGTCCAGGGAGTTCACTGGGCTCATGGGAAAAGAGGTGAAACAAATGTAGAGTCACTGTGGAGATCTGCAGGAGCAAACTGGCCACGACCCTACAAAATTAAGTATGGGCAGCTCCCACTGCAGGATCTTCTAAGGAGCAGATGAGAGGAGGAACACAGTTGGTGTGGTACAGAAATGAGAGACGCTGCAGAAAGGAAAATAAGTCTACAGCAAACAAACAGCATGGCTATGAGGAAAAAACCAAACAGAACCCACAATTAAAACCAAAAACCCCAAACCTTTAATCTACAGCTGGCCTGAAAAGGAATTTTCCAAGTATTCTTTACACAAACTAACATTCATTTTTAGTTCTAGGCACTGGTGTTACAGAATAAGCTATTTTTCAGGAAAAGATTTTAAAAATTTCCCCCCATGAAAACTTCCCCATGAATCTTCCCCCAACTTTCTGTTTTAATGAGTTATTGCACTTTTCACTTTCAGAAAGGGGAGCAGGGTCAGAAAAATCTGAAATATTTGGGAGAACAGCTTTTTGTTACATATTAAAAAAAAAAAACAAAAAACAAAAAACAAAAAACTTTTTTTTTTTACAAAACCCCCCTAACTTTCTCTTTCCTTTCCTGACTTTTTTTATGTTCAAAACATCAACTGGTAGGAGAGGAAAGCTGCTGTGTAGTTTCCAGAGAAAGCTATAGTTTTATGCTAATGGACCACTGGATTTGGAAGAACAGAAACAGGTATCCCAGAGCAAGATAAAATGTCTGTTCTGTGACTCACATTCCTGTAACGGGCTGCCTGGCAGGTAAGTGCCTTCTTTAAGCCAATCCTGCACCAACACCTGTTACTAGGAAAAAAACAATAATAATCACAGCAAGCAGATGTGTATGAGGCCTGAGAAAACTGCTTTAAAACTCCTCTTTCATAAGATTTCCAAGCATTTATCTATTGCATATTAGATTGTGAGAAGCTGAAGTCACTTATGGAATACTCTATTAAAGACTATCGAGGCAGACTAACTGGATTTGGGCCAATGACTGTCAGTACAAGGACAGTAGTAACACAGGGCTGGATTTTTATGGTGAAGCCATACAACGTAAAATGTAGCTGCTTGTTGAGGATGCAATCCTCCATCTGATCCAGCAGTCAGTCTGGTGATGGGCATTCAGTGGTCCTGGGCTTTAGCAAACCCTGCCTAACCCAGAGCACGCTGCTGCAAACCACTACACGGGTTCCCGTTCCCTCTGCGAAGAGCTGCCAAACACCCCCCCGTGAAACCCCTTGGGCCCCCAGGATGTCTGTGAGTGGCAGAGCTCATGGTTAGTCCCTCCATCACACCACAACCTGCCGAAAAGGGAGCCCACTAACTCTGCCACTGGAGATAATAATACTTGAACATGGATTATATCCTTAAAACATTTGTTCCTGTCAGGATTTGCTGCTGGATCTCCACAGAGCAGGACAAACTCAGACAGGCTTGAAGCACTGGTGATTATGTATTCAATACAGGTGAAAAAGCCAGATGTGATGAATGCTACAAGTCCTTATGGTGAAACTGGGACTTCCTCCCCTCTGGCACAGGTAATGGCTCATGCAGTGGGGCCAGGCTGAGAGAGGCAGCGGGAGCAGGATCCGCATTCCCTGGTCCACGGGGAGAGGAAACATCTTCCCCCATCAGTGCACATGGGGTCAGGGGTCCACAAACAGAAGACAGTACAGCAGGTCCAAAATGAAGCCTGGAAAGTTTTCAGTCCCCCTGCCTAACTCCCTGATTTTCACCAAACTCCCATTTGCAATGCTAAGGAAGGAATGGAGGATTAAAACCAAGCAAGAACTCTATTAACACATGCAAATGCCAGTAAGCTAATGAGATTCCAAAACTATCTTGCTCCCAGAAAGAAATTACCCAAATCAGGTCAATCTGAATAATAATGAGATGACATTTTCTCCTCATGGGAGGCCACAGCTGAAGCATGTGAAGCTGCTTACAGCCCTCTTGTCTGAATGACCACATCAACCTCATAAACTTCTGTTACATCAATATTGTGCCTGTCACTGCATTTAGCATAATTAATTCAGATGCAATCAGGATGGAGAGGAAAACACTCTCTGCTAGTGCCCCCCCAGTGCTGCAGTCATGCTGGCATTTTAAAAGTGGATTTAATCAAATGTTAATCAGGAGGGAGAAAGTTCAGGCAGGTGCAGCCACAAATAATCCAACAAGATTAAGGATGTCTCGGTGGCTGATTATCCTGCAGCACAGGAAATGCACATCGTGATGAAGATGACAATGTTTCCATCCCCTCCTTTAACAAGGGGCATTATAATTGCCTGAATATTTATTTTTCCAACTGGAAGCATCTGAAACATTTTGCAACATGTGACCTACCACCTCTCTTCTTGTCTGTGCAAAACAACCTGAAGTTAGAGTGACCCAGTCAAAATGAATTTGTATGAGTATTTTTCCCTGCAATAACCTACTTGTATTATCATTTAATGAAATTCTATTATTAAATATGTGTTATTTTCCCCTTCATTAACTTACTATCAATAATGTTAAGGTATAGCCACATCAAGAGTTTTCATGGAAGACTGCTGTTCCAGAGAACACTATGGATACTGCCATACTTTTGCTAGCACCAGGGGAGGAGTTTGTAACAAGTCTGAGCTCCTACAGAGACCAGGGCAAGTGGAGGGGTACATACAGAACCTGACACGCAGGTTTTGGGCAGCCCCTGAGTCCCTGTCTAATGTTTATCTGCTGTACAAACCAGGGCTTGGGGACCTTTTAGCTCCCGGACGTTATTAGGGCTGGTATATGTCACCAGCTTTACAGCCTGCTCCTTCAGCTCTTTATCAGTCCAAGAGGGAAATACCAGTGGAATAACTCGGCTGAGCGGAGGCTGAGCAAGAAAGGCTCATTTAGCAAAAACGCCAAGGGAGGGAGGGAGTGGGGCTGGTGGGGGTGCACAGACAAGTGTTTCCATTCAGATGCCAAAACACATGTGAACAGACAATTTATTTACATTAGCCATTTTTTGGAAGAAGAAATGGAAAGGGAGAGAGGCTGGCTCCACTGTGGATTCTCATGTTCTGTGTCAGCAGATGCAAGCTGTTGGGCCTCATACCGTATCCCCTTGGTGACATGCCACTTCCCGCCAGCACGGGGCCAATGCATCCTGAACAAAACATCACATCCCCATGGAGCCCTTCTGTGTCCCAGGCCACTTTGCTGTTGGTCCATCCAGAGCCATCCATCTCCTTTCACTCAAAGTCCCACCACTAGCCTCTTCGAGGTTGGGTAGGCTGCCTCTGATGGACCACCACTACCTTCAGCTTGGGTGGAGCTGGCTTACAGTCTCTGGTTCAGAGGCTACATGATGTAGAGCTATCAGGATTCATCCCAAAGTGGTTTTAAATGCACCTGGTGCACCTCTCCAGGCCATCAACAAGGCCAGCAGAGATGAAAGTGTACACTGAAATTGGACACTGCAGCGCGTTTACTGAATGGGAAGACCACCTATAAAAATAGGAGCTGGCTCCAGATCTCAGTTTCAAGCTTCTCTCAGCTTGAGGGTGCTCAGGTTTGCAGATCCAAGTTTAGGATATTCTGGGCTAAAGAAAGCAAAGCTAAGTCACAGATCACCCTACAAGAGCTTGTAAAAGTAGGACACAGATGACTCTTTCAAAGGGAAGGAGAGACAGAAAGTACCTCTTCAAATGTGATCTAGACAAAAGTGCACTAGCTGTATTTATTAGAAAATCTCCTTATGTGAACTCTGAGGACATTGCCCAGTGGACCCAAGACAGGTCCAGCCTGGAAGAAGTTGCATCTCGAAGATGGTGGGAGTTTGTACAGTTTTGCCTCTCCAGGGCATGAGCTTATCTTGGATGTATCACAGGAGGGAACAGCTGACTAAACAGTGCCAAGTGGCTGATAATGAAGAGCCAAGAAACCAGACATGTTTAGATGCCAAAGCCATCTCACAGGCCCAAAAGGATGAAAATAGCTTTTGACATGCACTTGTGAACTATTTTTTTTATATGTGATGTTGTAAAATTGAAGTTCAAGATGAAAGATTATTCTACGATTACAAACTGGAACCGCTCATGTTGGTATCTGAGTAAAACAATATAAAGGCTCCCACTAAACTTCCTTCACAAAATACAATTTTGCCAGATTAAACCTATGAATAATTTTAGTTTTAAGCAAATGACATTTTCTGAGAGCAAATGATTACCTGGAATTTTATGCACCAGCTCTTGTTTTCAGTTTGCAAAAAAATAAAGCTTCAGCAGTTAAAAAAAAAAAAATCCCCAAGTTCCCCATCAGACTTTAAATTTAGTATCTGAAACAAATTCAAGACTTCGTGCTCCTTGTTTGATCTCACAAACTGCTGAACTCAGCCCCATAAAAACCAGGATGTCTATTCTTGGGAGAGCTCCTTGTAAATCCTCAGACCTACTGGGGACTGGACAGGTGAGGTAAGTAATGGCTGTTTTTTCATGTATTTTTCCCCATGTTACCCAAACTCAAAATACCTTAGGGCTCACAGTCTTCTTAGCTCAGACACACACACTAAAGTTGCAGAAATATCTGACTGGAGCCAAAGGGAACCAGAACATATTTAATTGGAAACCAATGCTGTAAGAAGTCCCATCATCCAGGGTTGCAATGAACCCTGTGAGCATTCCCATTGCCCAATGACCTGGGACAAATACTGGCTCACCTCACACCAGGCTGCCCATTACAGCCAGTTATCCATGTAGTGGCTAAGAACCTGGTCCCTAGCAATAATGTATATAGTAAACGTGAATTATTCACCAGCGTGACCAGGCTGAGAAGGGTCTATGCTTCCAGCACCTCCAAGCACACTCAGCCCCTTACAAAATCAGGATCAGCAAGTCCAATAGTTTCTTTTAAAAAAAGTGGTAAGAGAACGTCTGCTATTTAGAAGGGCAATTTAAGGAATGTTTTAGGCACACACCTAAGTCTATCTTTAACCAGCAAAGCCCATGAACACATGTTAAACTTTAAGCAATGTTTATGTCAAAATGAAGTCAAGTTGAAGGTAAGCATATGTCTAAAGTGCAGCAGGTGTTGTGGAGAGTCAGCAAAGGGGAAAGGACATCTGTCCTGGGAGTGGAACATGTTTCTTATTTTATAGTCCTTCCCAACCTCCAGACTAGCAGGTCTTGCCTCTGATTCTAGCTACTCCTCTGCTACAGTTTATAAATGAATAATTGCTAGTAAAATAGAACTGATTATTTTATTTAAAAAAAAAAAAAACTTTTTTTAGCCACAGCTGCATCTATTACCTGAGTGTACAAATATTGCATTAACAAGAACATCTGATGCAGCTCTGTTTTTTGTCACAACAAGCATGTTACAGATCTATAATCAGAACCATGCCTCTCAATATGATTTGTGGGACTTTTAACTGTTTATGCTAAAAATAGTCTTATTTCTTTAAATTTAGCAGCATCACAATATCCCATGAGATTGTTAATGTTGGATTCTTGAGCATTCATGGCACTGCAGTTACTGGAAGGTTGAATAAAAAAGTTTGAATTCACGCCTCATGCTCCTTGATACGCTGCAAGAGTCCAGCCAGGCTCTTCTCGCTCTTTCTGGGGTAGGTTGTGTTGTCAACTTGTAGCTGATTTCTGGGACATGGGAACGGTCCATCAGGATTAGACTGAGCCCATCAGACAATAAATGTTTTCTACCATAACAACCTAAGAGCAGAGGAACTGGATCACACTAAAGGTCCATGTAACTCATCATCCCACCACTGCCAATGGCCAACACAGATGTTTAGTGAGGAGGACAAACACTAGGGCAGCTCTGTAGGGATCCTATTCCCTGATACGCTCAAACTCTTCAGCCTTTGCCACTCAGGGACTTCCTGAGCCATGTGAGGTCTTTGGATTCAGTAAATCTCTATGGATTTATTTTCAATCCAACATCAGCCAAAGCTGGGTTAGACCTAACAGCCTTTTTGTGAAAAATTGTACATTTCAATAACACTTGGTAACTATGGCATCAGGAAATGCAGGTGTATCTTAACAACATATATATATATAAAATATTTGTATACACACACACACACAGAGATAACAGTATCTTAGAAATACATGTTTTGTTTGGAGGGGTGTAAAACATCAGCTGTGCAATGGCATGCAAACAGTTAAGGCCATAACTGGACTTCTGAACACCCACCATCAGTTCCTAAATCTGCCACAGACTTTCTGTTTTGCTTTGGGCATATTAGTTCAGTCTCTTATCTGTCAGCTACAAAGAATTACACCAGTTTGTTCCTCAGGTACTTAGGATATACCAATTCCCAGCCCTGATTTTGTCTAACTTTAGGTATTTAACCACAGCACTTTAATTAGGCTCCATTATAGTCAAAGGAGAGACAGACACTTTGAGAGAGAGATGGATCTCTTAAGAGTTGTAGCTTTCTCTGGAGAGGTATACTTCCTACTCCTGAGATATGCATGAGAAATCCTACAATGTCTGAATAACTAATATAATTACCTCACTCAAGTACCTGGAATCAGCTGCTATGAATACCCAGATCTTAACATTTAAAACTATGAGCTAATATAAAGAATACTAATAACAGCACTGAACGACTACATCCCATCTGCTGAGCTACAGATGAGGGTAACTATAACTCAAATATGCATTCATGACAATGTTTGAGGATAGCAGATGGGAAAACCAAAGGCCAAATGCATCTGGATGCAAAGCACTGCCCTTTCTAGCATCACACTGACTTTCCCACCAATATTCTCATCCAACTTTTGCTCTGCACATAGGTTACAGCCCACAGTTTTCACATCTGTTACATTTATATTACAGTAATTCAACTTCTGAAAGATTTAATTGGTTTAATAGTACTTATTGACAAGCACTTTGGTGCAGTTTAGGTTCATTCCAACTTATCCATATAATCAAATGCTATACCTATGCTCTAGGTGTTGGTGTTTGTTTTCTTTTAAATGCACCTTTTTAGGGGGTGCAGGTGTGAAGGCACAAAAGAGATGGGGGCAGGGAAGGCAACAAATGGAAAGAGAAGAAAATTATGAGATCTAAAATTAGTTATTTAAACGTTCTGTATGTAACTGAATAGAAGTTTGATAGGGCTGTCAAACCAGACTTTCTCCTGAACCTTGAGCAAATAAATAAGCGCATAAAGGAACCAAAGGAAGCCCCAGTGCATCTTGACTGTACAGCAGTTCCATCATGGCAAGAATATATCGTAAGAAGTCCTAAGACAGTTTGAGCGACACTGCAGCTACGACACTGACAGAAGAATTTGGCATTTAGCTAATTGCCTTTGATCTAAGTTCAGATTGCACACAGTGACTTTCAGACTTGAAAGTCAGGGCCAACTATGAGTACAGAAGAAACTCAGATTAAAGGGTGTTCTTGGAGAGATTAATCCCACCTAGCATAAACCACTTAAACATTAGATGTCTAATTTAAGATAGTTGTATTGGCTTCCTCTATTGTCAAAGGAAGAAGTGAAACATGAACAGAGAAATTCAGTTTTGGCATCTTAAAGAACTGTATTAGGATGGGTGAAATAATTTTGGAGGTGCCCATTTCTGCTGGCTGTTGACGAAACACCTGTATTTTAGGTAACTAACTCATTTGAGATAAATCCATTGCAGAAACAGTTTGCTCAGTTGTGGGCATGAGATCCTGACAGGAGCAGGAAACATCTCACTTGCAATGGACAGGGTGGGGACACCAATTCTCCACTGCAGTTTCCACCACTCAAGCTGTGTTCATGTATGCTGAACAGATACTAAACACTACAGCATCTCTGCTCCACTAGTTTAAATTTGTAAGTGCAATGGCATTCACTCCAGAGCAGAGCAGAGAACCACTTCTGCATTAGCTCAGCTACTTGGTCATAGAAAAGCAAGTCATCTCCTTACTCAGTAGAAATAAGGATCTGTTCAGAAGCCATAGTCAAGCTGTTAGTTCAAGAGCCATTCCATACTTTCAGGCATCCCACACTAAGGGCAGAGCTAACACATAGCTATTGCCAAAATCCATGACTACAGAGCAAGACATGTGTGTTTGCTTAGACTAACGTCCTGGATGTGGCTCCATATCAGACCTTGACCCTGGAATTACACAGGGAAGCTACATAATGAGCAGAGCATGGGAGTGATTTTTTTTTTTTTTTTTTTTTCAATAAGTGATATGAAGCATTTTGACTGGTAAATTTTACATAAGGTTGAAATCTGTTCAAAGTGCATCAGTCTCACTCTCAAACTGAGCTGACTAGAGACAGCTGGGACATCATGGTGCTCCACATGCAGAGGTCAGCTCTGTGCCAGACTGGAAGATGTGCAGTCTGAATTGGAAATAGAAGCAGAAAGAGTCCTAGCCATCTGATATTTACTCACACCAGTGAATCAACAGCACTTAGAGCCTTTACTTATTAACTGAATCCATGATGAAATGCAGCTCTGGGGTGGAGTGTTTTAATTTTTCCTCATGTGTGAGATATTTTATGCACCTGATCCATGGCTAGAAGCATTGAAATAAAGAGTGGCCAGACACTAATCTCAAAGACGAGAAGATTAGGTATGACTCCATTTAATACATTTGAACAACTACAGGTTGCAGCTGGTAAAAGACATCAGAAAAAAGATGTCCACTGCTTTTACCAAGAGATGAGTATTCACTGCCCTAGTCAGCCTCGATCTATGCTCTTCTGGCAAGAGCCCAACTACTTTCTGTAAAGACTATGTCTAAGGCACAGATTTATTTTATGTTCTCTACCCTGCTGTTCATCTGTAGCATAGCTTGTTTATCTCCCAGTATATGTTTTGCTACAGCCATAAACCCGACCTCAGCAAGAAGCATCTGAGTAGCGCTTGGATGGGGAATTGTAAGCAGGCATGGCAAACAGCAGCCACCTGGCTCACATCCCAGTACTATTCCATTTGAGCAGCTCTGTTCTTTGGTGGCCACTTAGAGTTGTATTTTATTTATTTAGTGCTGCTAAACCTCATCTTTATTTGTTCATGTAAATTGCCTGAGTGGCCCTGGACTTGGAAGGGAAACATTTTCTTCCCTAACAAAGAAACAGATGATCTCACTGGCAAATGAGACACATACAGCATTGTGTTTACTTTAGAGTAAGTTCACTTACAAATCAAGCCACTTGACTTATCAAACTCCCTCCTCCCCTGCCTCTTCTATTATGGGGAAATCTCCATCAATGAGAAGAGGATGTGAGGATGTCCCTTCTTCACCTCATACCATTTCCCATTCCCCTGCCCTTGGGGTTGCTGCCCTGGTTGCCATGGCAGTGCTTTTAAGTATGGTGCTGACAGGTCACACACTGAAGAGGTCTGAGCTAGCCATAATGCCTGCTGAAATCAATAGGATTCGGTTCCTCCTAATGAAGGCACGAACTTACAAGACAATCTGTCCCTTTGTGCTCAATGAAGATATAAAAGGTTTCTAAGGCCAGGCTCGCACTGAAATTTGGCCAGGTTTTCAGAACTGCTGTCTAAGGGCTCAGGCCTTTTGAAAATCCAGCCCTTAGCAGAGGCTCTGGTTACTGAGCCCCTAACTTTTATTTGACTAAAGAGCCAAATTGTCTTAAGATTTTGGGTACTTGGAAATCTAGCCCTTGTATCTGCATGTACTGCATCCTAAGAAAAGTAATGCCATCCAATTAAATTGGCCACAATAGGTAACGGGCAATAAGCTGCTATGCTACAATGCTTCTGGAATAACTCTTCTTGGGATGCTCCATCTATCTCTGACCTCCTGCAGTAACTACTCCAAAAGCAAATCAAATACTCAATTCCTTGCATGAACTCAAGAATCAGGAATGGACATGGACATCTGTTTCCCACATCCCAAATGAATCTACCAACCACCAGGCAAACCACTATTTGCAAAGGAAAAAGTGAAGTCTCATGGTATAAAATATTGATCCTAGTGTGTTGTGTTTTCTGCCCCACCAGAGAACCCGTCCTACAAAAAGCTACCATGAATTGACATTCTAGAGTGAAGGAGCATTTTGTCACAGGGTTGTCATCCAGCTCTTCCAGGAGACTCTGGCCCATTTCTGGATAATAGACAAGTGACCACCCATGACTTCCCATCCCGTGGAAGTCTCATCCAGACATTTAACGCCACAGCTTTTCCCAGCAACTCTGTTCAAAGTTCAGACAACCTTTTCAGTCCACAAAATGTAAATTTCCAGGTCCTTTTTCCTAAATTTATTCTGTTGCAGCCTTACAGTCAAAGGACTGCAAATAAATCAACTAAGTGACAGTGGAAGAAATGAAAGACTCATCACTAGTTTGTGTATTAAACAGCTGATTTTCCAAAATGCACGAGCATGGTTACATGGTGAATGGTTTCAAAAATAACTCTCTGCATACAGAGGATGTGACCACAAATGCTCCTCTCCTAATTCATGACCTGTCGCTATGACACTCCACATAACCTCTGTTCTTAGCTGTTATTAATTAGCAGGACAGTTTTCAGCCTGGGGACTGCTGCCATGAGTGTTACCACAGCTATGAGCTAACACATTTGTAGACTCATAGTTAAATGAATTACACATGCTACCTGGTAGTGCCATTAGAGTCAGGGTCTTTTTACAGTTTTTTTTTTTGTTTTGTTTTGTGGTTTTTTTGTTTGTTTGTTTGTTTTCTTGTTGTTTTTTTTTTCCCCTTTTTCTTCTTCTTTTTAAGAACAGACTTTCTAGCAGTTGTAGACCTGTTGATAAAACCACGTGAAATCTGTTCATGTGGAGGATGAAGAAAGGCACCTGTTTATAAGAGCTTGCACCATTGTGTATACATTGTTATCTCTATGTGCTGATTCACTTGTTTATCTGGGCTATCCCAGGCATAAAAATATCTGTAAGCACACAGGAATCTCATGTTTATTTGCAGGGAAGCACAAGAAACCTACTAGCAGAGGGGACAGGACTCACAGCTCCCCAAAGCACACAGCGCATGCCAGCTCTCTTGAAGGTACTGAAAATAATTCTGCCGATCTAAACAAACCCTAACACAAAATCTCCCCTTGCAGCTGTTCTTCAACACTGAGGAGCATTCTCCCCCAGAATATCTTTCTGACAGTCAATGTTACAGTCCCTGCAATTCATCCTGTTGCCCTTTATTATGCCACAGTAGTCAACAGAAAATGTAAAGAGCAAAACTCCCTGCTCTTCTGCGGATGAGTTATTGTACAGTGTCTCAGAGGCAGAGCTCGTAATATTGCTTTTATATCTCTGTCTCAGCTTAAACCTATTTCTGGGATTATCTGCATGTTCCAGGGAGGAGCAGTGTGAAAACAGGTATGAGACATAGTTGGGTGTGTGTGGGTGAAGGGTGCCTTTCCATGGCATCACAACCAATTGTATTTTAAGTGTGCACGAGCTCTGGTCAAAGCTAAAGCCAACAGTCAAGTCTTCTGAATCACACAGTTCATCTACAAAATCAAAAGAGCAATCAACTGGGAACACATTCTGCTGCACTAATTTCAGTTGTATGCTCCAAAAATCCTGACTGATCTTCCACTCAGGGGAAGGGAAAAAAAAAAAAAAAACAACAACAAAAAACAAACAACCAACGAATAAGAAATTCCTACAACATCTGAACTGAATATATAGCTATTGGCAGCTTTTGGTTTTGTGTTTCACCCCAAGCTTTCACTGGCAGGAGACGGCAAATTCACGAGCTTTTTCCAAAGAACCCAAGAGAGGAGGGAGTCTGCTTGACAGAGTTACATCTCTGGCGAGGAGCAGTGCTGATAATCACTTTCACTGGAGATGCTGTAAAGTGGCTCATAATTCATTCCTTTCGTACAATAAATGCAGGACAATTAAATCCAGCTCTCTTCGATACTATGCACAGAACTCCAAAACAATCTATCATTGCCTGCTTATGCACAAACACTGCAGAATTAACCCAAAAAGAAAAATAAAAAGAAAAGCAAATGTGCTGGGGTGCACTGTTTCATCACATTTTCCCACAGTTACAGTGATCCAAGGCTGTAACTAGATTGCACTTAACAAAGCCCATTTCCTTTTAAGACTCAAGTTTTATTTTCCTGTATTCATTTCCTTTTCTCACCCAGCAGGAAGAGATTTTCAACACAATTGTGTTTGTATTTTGTTAATACTAGACTGGTGCCTGTGCCATACTGGACTCAATACCCAGTCTCCTCTTTGCTGGCTCCTTGGTGAGACTCAAATCATGTATCTCCTTCATTTCAGCCAGATTTTGGCAAAGACTCCTTAGTTCATTTTCTGGATCCAATGGAAGCAGATGAAGAGCTGAGAGCCTGCAGAATCCTGAACACTTAAGTTGTAATGTAATAGCATTAAAATGTAAGTTTTTCCTGATCAGTGGAACAAGCAAAGTGTGTTTTCCTACAGATCCGTGTTTGGAGAATGAGCTCCTTTTCCAATACCTAGTAAGGAATGAGTTTGACTTTACATCACAACCTTTTCCTGAATGGGAACATTAACAGAAACTTCCTCCTCTTGCCAAAGCCATCTCTTTCCAAATAGGAACATAACTACATGAACTTCCACCTTATATCAAATTCAAGGGAAATTAGCCTAAGGGTTCTCAAATGTTTCTATCAGATGCGTAGAGCTAGCGAAATTGCAACTAGATTCCTCCCTTACTACACACTGCCACCAAATTTCACAGTTTTCACCTCCCTGTTGCTACACTGAGCTTGTCATCACTGGCCTCCTGTGAAGCTGGCCAAAGTACTTTGGTACCCAGATCTGTGCAAGAAAGCTCTGAATATTAACATGCAGTTTCTTAATGGCTCTTTGAGGAAATTAAAGATTTTAACTAAAAGTCAGTCTAAGGCAGTAGTCCTTGTCCAGGAGCCTGTCAGGGCCTTTGTTAACATTTCCAAATGCAGCGATCTTCAAAAAGATCTCAAACCTGACCTTTTCAAGTGAGACATTTTTGTCATCTCCAAAGAGGAAAATATAAATGAATCAGGGCCATCTAAGGCTCTGTGCCACACGTCTGACTCTATGCTGACAGGACTCAGTAATCTGAAGATGAAAAGCAGTAATGGGAAACTCACAGTATTCCTGCTTGTAATTAAAAAAAAAAAAAATAGTTTATGCGAACATATTTCAGTCTATGACTTGTTTGCAAGCTGTCAGCTTTGTGCTATTTGCCATTCTTGGGATACAATTAGTCATTAGCATCACTTGGCTTCCTGATACAGTGACTATGATTAAAAACAAAACCAAAACAAACAACAAATTGGACAGCAACTAATGAACAATAAAAGCACATCCACCAGCCAGTATCTTTGCATTCATTAGAACACTGATATCTAAGAACAATTACTTTTCTCCAAATTGACATAATCACACTCTTTTTATGGACAACAAGCAGCAAAAAAAAAATATTTTTTCATGTTCTTACACAAAAGCAATTCTTCGAGATGTGTTTCCATACCTAACCTATAAAAATGGACTTAGAGATCATTTGCAAAAGCCAGATTTGTTTAATTAAATATTCATCAAGAAGAAACAACTAAAGAAATGATCAAAACCATTTGGTGTCCTCAAGCTGTGTAATATTTACACTGCATAAATACTACAATTTCATTTTAACCTTGTTTTCAAAGAACACGATGCTTGCAGGATCCTGCTGTACCTTTGTGCACATGTTTTTGTTTTTATGATCTCCCCTCGAATATTCTGAACCCATGGGCAAATTTCAGATCTATTAGAAGAGTAGCTGTCTCCAAGATGGTTCTTTCTTACATATTTTATGAAAACAGAGGCTGGATGGAGACTCACTGATCTCTTCTGCGGAAAAAGAAGTTTCAGGGTGAGTCTGATTAGGGACATCAGAGACACATAAAGATAATATGAACATCCTAATTAATAGAAATGCCTCAACTACAGCTCAAACCTTATTAGACTGCTAGGAATGAAAGCAAATGACCTAAAAACATAGGAGACCAAGCTTCATTAATGTTGCTGCTCACGGAAACTGTTAAGTGTTTGAGGATTGGACCTTAAAGTCCAGATGGCTCCACATGGACAGACCTTTAATTTAGGTAGTTAATTGCCCCAGCCTTGGATCTCACTCTGTGCATCTACTGCATCCAACAGAACTAAGTCCTACAGGGGGGTTCCACTTGGGAATTCTCCATGTGATGCATGTCACCATCCTAACACGGTGCAACCTTGGCTGAGCTATGTGAGAGTCCAGAGTTCTCACAGGCAGTACATCAGCACTTATTTCACATAATCTATTAACACCCTTTTGCAAACTGAGGGTTTTTTTTTTAAAAAAAAAAAAGTTCAAGGCAAAACTGGGGGGTTTTCTGGAAGGGGAAAAAGTAGATTCCTCCAGCCATCTTCAACCTTCAGTAAAACCCAACATACACTAATAAAAATTGCTCTTTCATTATTTAGCTTTTTAATATTTTATGTTCTAGTACTTTATTTTCCATGCCCACACACAATACTGAAAGAGTTTAAAAAAAAAAAAAAATAAATGAAGTTGTTACTTGTGACTCATGCTATAAGGTCCACAGAAGAACAGGATGAAATCTGGGGAGATCAGATCAATTAATCTAATGGTCACTTTTTGCATTAAAAGGTTTGAGACTATCTCCTGAGTTTAACTGCTTTAAATAATCTTTCAAATATTTATAAACATCTAAAATATTTTTTTCTCCTTTTATGAAAAGCAAGTAAATGTAGGAGTAAGACAATTAATCCTGGATGCTACTAAAATATCAAGCAGAATTTTACCAAATGTCAGTCTCCTCAAGCTGCGAGTATTTATTTAAAACGTTTTGGTTAACAGCAGACTGAGGGGGCAACTTTCAGGCTAGAAGTTTTGCAAATATTTTAAGTAGAGTTTTAATTGACCCAGTTTGACATTAAAAGCACTTTTTAAACTCTTGATATTGTTAGTCATTTAAGATAAGTGGCAATAAATACAGATTAATTGTAACACATGAAATGAAATCTTCGAGCTGCGGTGGGCCGATGAAAAGGCCCTTTGTGTGCCATGGAGGTGGAAGATCATGTGTTAGGGTTAGGCTAACAGAATACCCCGTCAAGCTCAGTGAGGTTTTTGGTAGTTCACGCTGTGACCAACTGCAAAGACAACAAACTTTGGGCAAAGGCAAGCGGGGTGATTGGCAGGTATTAAGAAAAACAAAAACGCCAGGAGGAAGGACTCCCTTTTGACGGGAGTGCTGCGCGGCACAGGAGTTAAAGGCAAGCCAACACTGGAGCTTTTATTGTATGAGAGATGATTGAACGGAGAATGTAAATTCAGGAAGACAACTTCTAAGATGCTGGTGTTTCAGGGAGATGCTGAATAAATACTACAGACTCCGCGAGTCTCCCCTGTGGGGCCACTATCTGGTGAGTTTCTCCATAACACTAAAAATACAAAACAAAAAACCCACCCACACACCTTCCTATTTTCCCCCAAGTCTTGCATGTAAAAAGACAAGTTGTATCAGAAGGCTGTTTCAAAGGGTCTCCAGGTCTGAACCACTCCCCACTGACAGCACTTGCTCATTTGGTCTGGTTTCTGCTTTAAGAGAACAGTGAAAAATCAGACACACGGTATGTCAAAACGTTTTTGTTTTTGACTGCCTTTTGCAAGGGAAGAAGCAAGGATAACTGTCCTTGATCAACAGAAACAGAACTGCTGATGAGAGTGCAGGCTCTTGTTTCCTTTGCACAGCTCCAGGCAGGTCAGGCTTGTGAGTGACTGTGCCTGCACCAAAGTGGTTTCTCTCCCTACAGCAGAGAGGTGAGGAAAGATGGAAATGCTTTACACTTCTGCATGTCTGAATCCATCTCTTCTGTGCAACCGCAGTGATGGACTGTTTGCTGCAAGCACTGGGGCTCACAGGGGAATCTGAATGGTGAACAAAATGGTTGGTCAACCTTGAGCTTCAACCGTCATCACACGATAGGATGCAAAAGCTTCATGCTGCTACAGGAGGATTACAGCTCTCACTCTCCCACAACAACAAAACCTGTCCCCAGATAAGTTTGGGAGCTGGTGGCAGAGAGCCTTCTCTTCCCCTGTGGTCCATGCCAAGATGTTCTTGAAGGCATGATGAAAAGCAACCCTGTGTCAATCTCCTGCTTGGAGTTTTTCCTCAGGAGTACTAGGGCTCTGTCATTGGCAGAAATGCAAAACATTGCTCAGGGAGCTCTCTACACCAAGCAGCTTGCTCAAGGTCAGGTAGAGGTAAGGACAAAACACCCTGAATTCTTTACTCCTGCTCTCAGGGTTCAATTAATCCCACTCATCTTAAAGTCAGGCATCTGTTGGAGGCCAGTTTTCTATGTTTCCTGTGTAGTCAGTGGAAAGATGTCCCCAGGGGGCAATTCCTTCCATCTTAAAATATGCATCTGAGATAAGTGGGAGGATTTGTCCTCTGAGGGTTTGAAAGGAACCTGATGATCTTACACAGAAGATGGACTGAACTTTTAGACACCTACAGTTCAAGAGGGAGAGTCCCACCCCAACAGTTATCACTGTTACCAAGATACTAAATACATAATTTTCAATCTCAAGGAAAGAAAAAATAAATTAAGAACTCTGGCTTGGCTTTTCTGTTCCCCATCTGTATTTTGCTCTGGAAAGGTTTCAAGCACTGTCCTCATCTCAATGTTTTCTGAGCATCTTCTCCAACTGCTAAGTGACAACTATCCCCTTGTCTGATAAGCTAATGTTGCAAAACTGCTTTCCTCCAGGTCACACTTTACTCTTTTCCTTTGTTTCTTAATTTTGTTCCCCATTGGCAATGAGCTGTTTCAGCTCTCAAGGGAATGACCTTCATTCTGGGGAAGGTGTTCTGAACTCTGCACACAGGAATGCTGCCCCAGGCTGCTTCCTGGACTCATAGGAGTTTCTGATGCTCTTTTCAGCTCTTGGCTACTTAAGAACATTTTTGGGCATGGTTGATGGCACACTTGGCCAATTACCAGTAGTGAGGCTGCACAGTTCGAGTGCCCATGACTCATTAGGTTTATAGAGAGTCCTGGAGCCATGCTTCACTCACATTTACAAACCTGCTTCCCGATATTGCTCTGGACTTGGGAATGAACACCTCATTAGAGGGCAGCCCAGAGGTAACACATGGCTTCTGAGATACTCTGGATAATAACAATTTACTCTAAACATCATTGTTCTGTTCAAACCATGCCACGACTGATATATATATACACTACACACTACATCCTCCTGCATGCAGAGGAACCAATAAAGTGCAGTTGTCTATGGAGATGTGTCTCACCGCCCTTTCCCATAGGGATTTTCTGAGATCTAATAAAAGTTGAGCTCATGCTGTGCTCTTTCAGTGGATATGCATTATGAATTTCTTTTTCATCTATCCAATCACTTATTTTCATGAAGCATGCAAGAAATTATTATCTTGGAGACTCTAGCCATCTGTCAAGTTTGGTTATAATCAGCCAACAGATGAAAAATTTAGGAGAGGGAAAGACATATTCACATACACCTATATACACACACTCATACTCACAAACACCATGATTGCTTAAGCTTCATTTCCTTAGGAAACCAGATTAAAAATAGCATTGATGTCAATAATGAAGTCTTTATTTCTTTGGCAGATTTTGTTCCTTTTAAAGCAATCCTCCCTGTGAGAGGTACTGCGAAATTTTTGACTGGAACCAGACCAGATCGCTAAGTGATAAGAACCTCACAGCAGTTTCACTGTACCTCAAACACCTCAAGGAAAAACGCAAAGTGAATGTGAATTCTGTATAAATACAGAAAACTGGTGCTGAATTTCATACTGAGTTAACCCAGTGGTGGCATTTGATTTTTCTCTCCATTTACCTTCAGTGTATAAATACAATTTTAAAAAGTTTGCAAACCTCAGTATTTAAGGTATTTCCCATAATAAAGTACAGAAAAATACTAAAAATACTCATTTATATTAAATACAAGTCACATTGGTACAGTCCTCAAACACTATTCCAGGAAAATGATGGCAATTTCACTTTTCTGCCAGGGATAGAGCCGAAGTGTTTAGATTTAAAAAGGTGTTTGGAAGTTCTCTGGCAGAATAGTTTTCAGTTGGTAAATAACTTTTTCTTGAAATCAAAGCATTTGCTAGGTCTCACTGAATTCATCTGGAATTCATCTGGATTTCTTCTTATTCATCTGCCTTCTCTTTCCCATTGCCTGCCTGGAAATCAACAGCTGTAAAGCCCAGTAGTTTGGAAATCATATTTTGCCATATTTCAGTTCACAACTCTTTAGCAAACTCGTCTTCCAAGATCTAGACCTCTGGGGCTACCTAGCTCCAAGCCAGTCACTTGTGGGCTTCCAGCAGCCACAGCTCTGGAGCTTCTACCAAAAGCAGCACCCTAGTATTAGCACACCAATATTCTCCATTTTGCTAATTCCCATAAATTTCAAATTTTGTTACTAATCTTTTTAAAAAACATTTTGAAACAACAACATTTTCCATGTATTGGAGATGCTTCTCATTCCCCATCAGTCAAGACTCAGGGTTTCGTTAGTTCTATTGTACAGAGCAGAAAGGGAGCTGAGATTCAGGCATAAACTTGAACTTTTTCCAATTTCAGATGGCAGCTTAAGTATTGGACTTGGGTTTGAGCCCAGTTTTAGTTGCCACCAGAGCATTTTTGTCCAACAGACCTCTGTTGCTTTCTACAGGCCTCTATAAAATGGCTGAACAGTGGCAAAGTTTGTCTTTTGAAAGTCTAGGAGAGGTGAATAACTGAAGTTTATGACATCTCTTCTTACTGGCTGGAGCTCTAATTATTTCCCTTCTGCCTTTCTAAGTAATTCTATCTTCACTTTACATTTCTGATATTTAAATATTTTTTTTGGGCAGAGGTATTTTTCACACACGTTTTCTTTTCCTTGTCACATCTCTTCTGATCTACCAGAGAAAATAACAACGAAACTGGAATTTAATAGGCTTATAAAGAGAGTATTGATGTTTTCCAGTAATGTGAAAGTAGAAGCCCAGATTAAAGAACTGGAATGACAAATAAATGTTGTCTCATCCAGGTGCACATGCCAGTCACCTTGATGTCAGTTGCAGAACTACCATTAATTCAGTGAGAATAGGATCTGATCCCAAATCCATAAATCCTTTCTCAGCGAGTTTGCTCTGATGGTATTCCTGGCATAACCATGACCAAGAAAACCTGGAACTCTCACAAGAACGCCCAGTTTAATGAGATTTCCAGTCTCAGTTTCCATACCAGTAAAAATCCTCAAGAAATCCACATAAATTACGGCCAGGCTTTTTCAAGCCTTCAGTTTCACATCTACTTTTGCAAAACAACTTACTCTAGCCAGCGGCCACGGCCTGTCTTTCCTGTGTATCAGGAAGATCCCTGGTTCTTCTCCATAGGCAGTCGTCCTGCAACTTGGCCCTAAACCTGGTCAGAAATGGCTTGAACCTGCAGGAGACCAACATCACAAGCAGTACAAACTGGTTCCTTGCTCTACTAAATTTCCTTTCCAGTTCCTGCTCTAATAGGCTGAGGCTCCGACAGTGGGGCTGCAGGGGACATGGCTAAGGTGGTCTAAGATGCCGTGGGACATCCACGTTCTTCCACTGGAGTGAGCACCAAGGCAGGAGGGGCAGCAAAAAAGAACATGAATCCATGTCAGCCCCATCAACTTGCATTAACGTGAAATGCTACTGAAGGATTTGCACTAGTTTACCAGGCTCTGACTTTAAGGAAACTGAGAAGCCAAATTTCTTTCTGCTCTGGGACAACAATGCACACATCAGGGTGATTGGAATTACACTTGGGTGTGGAGACATCTTAATCACTGAAGGTAGCACACAAAGGTATCCCATCTGAGACAAAATCCTTGCATCCTTTGCAATCTGTATCCTGTCTGACTTTTCACACAAGCACCCCACAGAAATCTCAGTGCTAGAGGTACATTGCCAGTCTTTGGGTTCTGCACATCATCCTTTTAAAATCTTCCCAATAGCACTGTTGAAGCTGGTTGGGAATTTTCTGATGAGATAGTTTTGGGATGGAAAGTGATGAATTGTCTGGCATCCATATATTGATTTCAACACTCCTGTTGTGAAATCTAGATTTATACGAGACCTCTGTCTGGTCTTCTGAGAGCTTAGAGGGTGGCCTGTGGATCCACAGCAAGTTCTTGCCTGTGTGTGTGGGTGAAAGAGTATTTCATCCCACGCTTAATCCCATTCCTGTTCAGCAGAGTGCTTAAACCTGGGTGTAAGTCAGTCATGATTCTTTGCAGTACTGAAAAGAGGAAAATTTCCTGAATTACATCTACATTTTTAGATCTCAAATGCTGAAGAGAAACACAGCAAGGGCATAGCCAAAATCTCTATATTATAAGACAGGAGGGGCCAATATAGCTTTCTTTTCTTTGAGAACAGGCAGGCAGAATTAGACTTATACAGTAGAACTTGGCACAGGCGTAATAATAAAAACGATATGAAAATGTCAGGGACCCAGAGGAGCTGACATTAATGTATGCATTTCTTTAAATCAAAATCCTACTGCATACAGGCAACTTTCCCCATTCATCATGGGAAGAATTACACCAGAGATGGTAAATGTATACACTGTGGTTTGCAAGGCCCATTCTACTTGCTTTTAACATTTACTTGAATACCTGCAACTAACAAACATAAAGGCCTGGATTTGGAGCTCCTTCAGTGGAGTTATGATTAAAGCAACACTGAGAAGTGGCCAGGCAGGACTCCCCATTGAGCACCATGAATTCTCCACCAGACCACCAAAAGGAGTCCAGGGCTTGTCCAGCTTCCCTCAACAGTTTAGGTGGTGACACACCAGGAAAAAAAAGCAAAGCGCAAACCCAATTACACAAATCTGTTCTTTTACTTGTTATGTCTCCTGCCTTCCTTGCTTGGTACAGGTGACAGCAGCCTCAAGATAGCTCTCACCATTGCATATGCTATACTGTGTTTCTACGATTAATAACTTGTTATACAACAGGAGTTTTTCTTAAATCAGAATTATAGGAATCAGACTTCAGAATAGCAGCTCCCTTTTCACAATAGGGTAGTGCAGGCAGGTTTATTTTGGCCTCCCTAACTCAGACGCTCTCTCTTTGCTGATTTAAGCTTCAGGTGAAAAGCAAATATTCAGGGGCTTCCAAACCTCTATATTATACAAGATCAATGCACATTTAAAAAGTTCCTCCAATTTTAAAAGCCTACATGCTGGATTTTCACTTGGAACAAGCCTTTCCCCAGTGGAGTATCTCCTGATTTACAACAGAGTGTCTGAAAAGAGAATCAGGCATTGCTTGTTTAATGCAGACTTTTAAATGAATCAATTACATGGTTTTGGTCAAAATTAGCATGCAAGTCTATTTTTAAAAGCAAAGTGATACTTTGCCTTAAAAACTAATAGTAAAAGAAGTCCATACACAAAAACAGGCTGACCTCACTATAAGCATCTGGATGCCCAAATAAACATGAGCAGAGGGAATTCTAGCATCTGCAAACTGTTAATTCACCCTTTTCTTCTCTTTTGTAGGCTCGCCAAGTTCAATCTCCTGGTCGCCAACTTCTTGCTCCACTGAGACAACCCGTTGATGAACTGTGCTAGTGATGTCAGTAGCACCACTAATCAGTGCTGGACCAGGACGCCTGACCCGGGGGATAAAGTCTCTTTATATTTCAGCCTGCAAGTGTTTTCTTTTTTTCTTTCTCTTTTTTTTCTTTTATGTTCTACGAGGGTCCAAAATGAAGAATGGAAATGGGAAAGAGCTACACAATCCTGGAAGATGTAGGACTGGACTTCTGATACCAGCCTGAGGTCACTCCCAGCAGCACAACAGTGGGTGTAACTTCGTGCCTGATTCACATGCAACACTGCATTAGCTGGGAGTGCAAAACAGTTATTTGCATATTCAACATCTGTAAAACCCCAGCCCTCAGTGTGCAGTTGGATGGCCGCCTCAAGGCATTTCCCTTTTAGAAAACCACTTTCAAGTAACATATGTGAACTTGAGTGCCAGATCTGGTGGCAGGTGCTAATGGCTTTCACAAAGGCTTTCTGGATTTTAATTACTTGTGTTTAAACTGCATATAGGATCCATCACTTCCTTTTCTTTCCCAAACTAATGAGTAGAAATAGAGTTTCCAGTAACAAAAAAATCCCACTTCCACCACCCCCTACTCAAATGCAACAGCCATCATGTTCCGTCACTTTGGTGGTCACCTTTTTAGCTGTGGATGAAGCATGTTCAAGACAGCTGCATCATCTGGGTGTCTCCCCAGGGACCCTTTAGTTTTGGGAGAAAATTAAGCACATCTCAGTGGTGATCAAGACCACGCAAGACTTGAGTCACCTTGGAGATGTCTGTCACTCCCCAGTCATTCCAGAAGGTGAAGGGTGAGCCTGATCTTTGGTATTTCCGGTGTCTAAAACAATGTGTGCTGAAAGTTCCCTTTTGAATGCTTTGTAGAGAGGACAAAAGGGAAAGAGCTGGAGCTGAGAACTAGGAGAAGGAGATTTTATATTCTCCCTGTGCTCTCACATCAACCCCATCACATAGAAAACTTGCACAGTTCTCTTTCCCTAGTGAAAACACAGTGCAACCCACTTCCGAGTCCCATTATGAAGAACGACCAGATAACATTTCCAAAAGATTTTGGAAACAATATGTAATATTATTGTTTGAGAGGTTGGACTAGATGCAACCCAAACTATTCTATGATGATTGTTAACATCCTAATTTATGATTATCAGAACCATTACTGATGACACTGCCTGCCCAATGCTGTCTGACAAAACTCTGCAAGATAGGGAGGGAATTTACCTGTTCTGAGCATAGAAACAAAGTTATTTCTGCTGTTCCTATTCTGGGACAGACTCCTCTGCTTCCACCGGAGCACACAGACATCTACAGATTCTGTATCTTTTTTTCTTGCAGAACATCTCAGAAATTTAAACCTAATCCATCAACAAGTAGGTAACTAATCTCCGCCACCGAAGCCTAGAGCTGAGCAAGAGTTCTGACTTTCACATGCCATCGATCCCTGCTAACACACATGAACATCATCAGGAGCTGTGGTCACCAGCCCGTTCCAGCTTCCACCACACCACAGACCACAGGCCGGGTCTTCTCTGACACAAGGGGCTGCCTGGACCTGGTGGGGTGGGAAAACATGTGCTGTCCTCCACCACAGGTCCAGAGACAGTTTTACTCTCCTCTTGCTGCAGGAGATGCTATAGTACTTGCATTTCAACTCTCTGTCTCAGCACCTAAAGAATGTTCTCCGTGATATATTTATTATTTTAAATAACCAAGCCCTCTGCCTTACAGCCTACTGATTTGGCTGCTAATAAACATTGTGAACTGGAGCAGCATCCGAATTTCTGAAGCAGTAAATCCAGCTTTCAGCTACAAAACTGACAGCTCTCATAAAAGAAAGAAAGAAATGCAAGTAAGTAAAACATCCTAAGGAAATTATCGTTCAAATTAACTGCAGACATAAATTTATCCATCTGTTATCATAAGTGTTACTTGAAAATTATTTGCCCATAAAAATGAAATAAACCAGAGTGATTTTTTTCTTAAACATTGACTTTATGTGTATAGTCTTAGTTGCCAAAATATTAACTCTTTTTAACAGCCCATGTGCTCTTGGCTGTGTGTCTCTTTTTTGAATGTAAATGGACCTTTAAGTTGTCTGCATATTAGGTCTAAGATACTGCACTGTTATTAGGGATCAATAATTCCTAGCAATTCAGGATGGATTTTCAAAACACAGAAACCAAGCAAACCCCCAAGTTTTACTTGAAAGTACTCTGTCTAGCTACCTTTATTTATTCAAAGGGAAAAATGTCTATTACCTGAAAAATATCATTTAGCTGCACAAACAATAAATGCTGTTTCATTACTAGAGTATACTTACTATGAATATAGGTATGGCGAGATTTTCACATTAAGTCTGAATACGGTAAACCCTGGCAGGAGAAGAATGAAGTGTACAGAGCTGCGTCCCATTTTACCCAAAGCCTGTATTTTTCTTGGAGAGGAGAAAGAAATGCAAGTAGAAAGAATAAATGGCTATTTTCACTCTTATGTGTTTTATAAAGGAATAAATTAAAAGTCTGAACTGCTCCAATACATTTAAATTGTGAGTAATGCCACGGAAGGCAGGGAAGGTGGAATCTATTGAAAAGTCTACTCTATTTTTAAAAAATGGCAGAAAACTGAAGAGATCTACTTAAATTGTGTATTTTTGTTTGTTTGTTTTAATACTGGAACAAAAAAAAAATCTTCCAACAGCATAAAAATCCTTTGCTTCATTTTATGTATCTAAAAACTGGTTTATCTCAGCTTGCTTGGATGTTCAAATACCTGTCCCCTTGTCTGTTCAATGTTTCACAGCCTCATGCTCAGTTACGGACCAGACTCTGAACCACCTCTTCTGCAATGCACCACAAGTGCTTTGCAGCTCAGCTCTAAATGACACATAGGAAATCAGTTCAACTGAGAATCTCACTTTACAGAGGAGAACAACACGCAAGTACTCGGGATTTTGATCGATGTCTGCAAGAAGGACTTGCTTTTTCAGAAGCAAACAGAAAAATTCTTTTTTCCTCAAATAGTTTTTCATTAGAACATTGAGTATCACCTGAAAGATTTTGATCAGCCTTCATTTAAAAGCAAGGCAGGATCAAGAATGTAGAAATTCTATGTGTAAAACAGCTAATAATCAGTCTATAAACATGGAGAATTGCACAGGCAGCTAAATTAAATGCCTGCTATATTCCAATCAGCCCAATGACCACAGCTTTTCTCAGAAATAAGCAATCTTAGAAAAACAGCAGTGTTTTTCCCAAGGTAACTTCTGCTGTACCCAAGCGGCACTCTGCACCAACTTGCACGCAATTTTTATTTCTTGTACCTCTCCTTGGGTTTGATCATCTTCCATCTGAAAACAGTGGGCATGTTTCCAGCAGTGACCTGACCTGCCCACCAGATGTGGTGGGACCAGGTTGTAGGATCTTGCCTTACATGAAGGTTATGTAGATCTGGTGAGGGGAACTGCCACGTCTCCCTCCACCCGTGCTCTCCTCCAGCCAGATGGGAATTCAGTTTACACTGGATGACCTATGGGTTTTCAGATGGTAAAGTACCTTTTTTTATTACGGGCACAGGGATTTACACTCTTCCATGTTTTAACCTGGAAGGGATTTTGGCCAGTCCAAACCCACGACACTGACCACAATTTCTGCTGACAGACACCAGCATCCTCCAGCTCAGTAGCGCTGGGCTTCTGCACCATCAGGCAGCCAGAATACCATCATTCTTGTTTTACAGCTGAAGCCAGCTGTGGTTTCAATCCTGTAAATTACTCCTGTTAGTCACAGTGACCCGTATGTGTGGATTGGGTTATTTTTTTTTTCCTGTTGTTTTTTTTTGTTTGTTTGTTTGTTTGCTTTTTGTTGTTGATGTTTTGTTTTTTGGGTTTTTTTTTTTTGGTTCTAAACAAGGACGAACCTACCTACTCCTGAAGAAGTCTATAAAGTGTCTTGCTGCTGCAGTCATTGAGAAGGATACGCTGAACTGAACCAGGCTGCAATTTGCAAAGACACCTGCGTGGTGTCTCCTGGCTTAGTCAAGCTCATTATACTAATTCAGTGCCAGACACTACTGAGCTACCCACCCGTGGCACTGGGATCTTAAATCAAGCCGAGGACAGTGCTCCAGTTGCTACCCACAGCTGTGCAGAGGCCAGGTAAGCCTAACTGCGGCAGTTTCCCCGCGGTATGGCTCCCTGTGGGGAGGCCACCGGAGGAGCCAGGCAGGGCTCTGCCCTGGGAGGGCCGTTTTCAGGGTAGGACTCTGTCCCCAAGCCCTTAGCCTCCAGCTACACCTGTGAGTTACAGGGTGCCACTGAGCCCAAAGGAATCATCGTGCAGGGCTTGGGGATTCCCTCCTACAGCAGTCCCGGTCCTTAACACTGCGTTTGGTGAAGTTTTTCCAAGGTGCTTTTCTCTCAACAGACTTACTTTCTAATTTGGGAAAATAGTAGTTTTCCTAATTTGCCAGCACAGTTTTATCAAATTCTTCCCTTCCCAGAAACTATGATGGAGATCATGAAATCTGAAAACCAATTCATAATACGCACATATATTTAAATTATTATTCATTCATTAGTTCTCATATCCTTAAAATAAATGGATTAATGCAGAGATCATGCTTAGCATAAGAACAATACCCATTGAAGTACATTATCCAGAATACTTCTTTTCAAATCAGTCATGTTAGTCTTAAATACGCAGAATCTTAAATGGAGTGAAATACCTTTTGCACTGTTCTGAGAGCAAATGCACTCCCGCAGACTCTTATCATGCCTGTCCTAACCAAAGGTGCATTCCTAAAATTTTGCACTTCAGAATTCATGAAAATATATGAAAGCCTCAACTTTCATCAAAAACACCTTTCACTTTTATAAAAAGCAAAACCAAACCCTCAACATTTTGGAAAACAGTTTGAATTCATGACCCAAGCATATATCAAAAAAACCCCTTAAAATTCAAGAAGTAGATATAAGAATACAAAATACAAAATGTATAAATAAAAGCTACTTTTACAATTTAGTGCGTGGAGGAAAAAAAGACAAACAAAACAAAATAACAAAAACCTTCAGAAGAAAAAATTGAATTATAAGAGGAAATGAACTTGCTTGTACTTCAGCCATATAAAAGTTCTGGCATTGAAAAATTAGTAGTTTTCTCAGTACTTACTGCACAATTTAAAAAACATCTGAGAGAAGAGGAGAGGAATTGACTGTACTTAAAGTAGGAATGGCCCATGTGAGTGAGAAAGGCCAAAGGGATGCTGGAACAAAGGACCCAAACCAAAAAGCTTTCTTTGGCATTTCCCACAGCCTGGTATTCAATAAATCCGACTGCATGCGTCTGTTCTGTCCTGCTACAGTCAGTGCTGGAAAAAAGAAATAACCCAGCCACAAAGGTGGTTTTCAACATGGCAAAAGAACAGAAAGTAAAGGACAACTTGTTCTTTCCCAAGTGATGCTGCCTGGGAGTTTCAGGTAGATGCTCTCCGATGGGGACAGGGAATTAATGCTCAAACGTCCCACAACTGAGATGTGACTTTCTATAGAAAGCAACATGTAATTAGTATCCATTTGCTTAGCTTAATTTCTGGTATTAGCACATACAAACAACTACAGTGGATTTGATTCATGACCCACCTAGTTGAAGATCACTTCTCAAGCCATGGTCTGTAACTGATGCCCAAGAAAAGTGTGTACAGAGCAGGGCAAGTGGGAAATGATGTCCAGTTTATCCTCCCGTCTCCAGTATATACTAGTTTAGGGACTTCCAGAACTGGAAACATCGAAAGGATCCATATTCGATAATCTCTGATAAACCTCACTCCCCTAGTTAGACAAGCTATTTTTTATTAATCCCTATCCAATTATGAACTACTACAATATATTTTCCTACTGTAAAAAGTTAAGCAAAACTCCTTGGACAGAAATATCAGGCAAGCTTGAGATTAAATAAGCTTGGGAAAATTCAGTCTGGATACACTCAAAAAAATAATACATCAAAATGCATGTATCTCTGCTGAACCCTGCAGTCTTTAATCAAAATTCCCACCAAAGTGAGTAGCGAAAGGCGAGTTGTTGCCAAAGTTCATAGCAAGAGCCATGGGATAAGAAACAAAGTTCTGTCAAAAATGAGAAATTATCAAGGAGAGGGAACAGGAGGAGCGGATCCGTTCTCGGCACGACAATCTCAGCCTGCCTTGAAGTCAAGGGAGCTCAAAAAGCCACTTAAGCCGATGCTCAGGATTCTGCTGAACTGAAGCCTCAAGAGTTATTGTTTATACTCTTATCACACAGAAACGTGAATTCCATAGGAAAGGGAAAAATCAATAAAAGAAGAGAGAGAAAGGACAGTAGCACATACTGTTGCAGACTCACAGAAGCACTATAGACATCCTTGTTTTGCAGACTTCAGAGAGAATTTAAACAGAAGGACACACTGGATTTTTACTTAATGATTTTAAATGCTGGTATTTAGTTACATACATAACTCGTGCATTTGTTCAAGATCCAAAAGCAGCTAGTCTATACAGACACAGCACCAAAGTATTTAAGTCACCCATTGAGGAAGTCTAACTCCAGCAACCCCAAACGGGTTGAAATTGCAGGCCAGAACCCTGAGCCACACACACGTGCCTACAGCACAGCAAGGCTTGTATTCCCACAGTCACTGCCATCAGTACCTGGGCTTGCAAATACAAACACGCTTCAACCATCTCCCACACCTGCAGCCACACGCACAACTACGATGGGAATATAATCGAAGCAGCCCTCAGGTTGGGCTGGGAAGGACACAAACACAACAGCATGAAAAGCATTAACAGCTTTACATTTCTATAATCATATGGAAAGCAAAGGTGTGCAGCCTGTCTCCAGCCTGGCCAGACCCAAGCCCACCTCCTACATCAGCTCACTGCATTTTAGAAGCAGGCTGAGACAAACAAAAGCCTTTTTGCTTCAAAGGGAAGTCCCCTAAGAACTCTTCCCTCAGGACCAGAAACAAAATCCTGTTCAAATCACCTTACTTCCAATCACGATAAGCAAGCAAAAAAGAAAAATTCATGCTGTACCTGCTCCAAAGGCAAAGAAGAAGCTCTTGTCTGTGTTCTCCCTTAAAAGTGCCATCACTCTCTTCCCCATCCTCTCATTCCTCTTGTAGATGAGCTCCTGTCTGAAGTAGCTGTCTATCTCCTGAGCTGTTACCTGCTCGTGGGGTGGGAGAGTTGTGTTGATGAAGTTAGGGACCTGAAATGGAGAGAGATTGCAGTTCAGGTGACAGTGGTTAAGTAATCACCAAAACACCAGATGTTTTCATCTAGCCTTATTTAAACCACCTGAGCACCACTAACAAAAAAAAACCACACCCCAAAACACTAGAGGATGAGATCTTATGAGTTGCTGGGAACTCTACAAAGCAAAAACAAATCACAAAACAACGTGGGGTTTTTTTGTTGTTTTGTTTTTTTTTTTTTTTGTTTTTTTTTTTTTTTTTTTTTAAGTGAGACTTGTATTTTACTAAACGAAACAAGTTCATTTTGACTTTTCTCTGTTCCTTCAGCAGAATGTAGTTTTAGGTGTTACATTCGGGTGAGTTACTAAAACTTTTGTTCTCTGCTTCTTCAACACAGTTCATTGGCCATTTAACACCAGAGCAAATCCTGTAATCTGCTCTCAGCCAAGGTCACCACCAAGTAAGGACTGCAAGATTTGACTTGTATAGACTCCTTTTTAATAACCTAACAGTTTAAAAAAGAAGGAAAGGTTAGCAAATCCAGACTGGAAAATGTAAACAGGGTAAATTCTCTCATCTTTCTTGCAGCTTTAGATGCTATTAGGTCTCACCAGAGAAGACCATTCATTGCAACACATAAATCCCTAGGCCATTCCTGATATTTCTAAGTAAGGGAGTTCCAGAAGAACTGCTCCTTCAGTCCCTGTTTTTGTGAGGAGAGATGTTCATAGGCACAGAAGAAAGGTTGAAACCCCGAGGACTGTTTGAGTGAAGGCAGCAGACTCAGGAATGAGCCAAGACCCAAGCTATATGGACAGACAAGCCAGAAGTCTCTGATTATGAGGACAGGCAATTTGTTTCGACGCAGTGAGGGTCCAAGGTCTACCGTGAGAGTTTGGCAGGCTATGGGCCCTGCAGCGAGAAGTGCTGTAAGTGGGCAGTGTTTGATGACTGCTAACAGGACCCAGGCACCTTCCGGAGATTTTCTTTGCCTCACCTCTGGAAAGCAGCTTAAGCTGCAAAACCCAGATTCAGATTTCTGAGTCCCTGGGTGCATGTAAATCTGCCAGGATTTCCAGTGTTAATCTGAGTCAGTGGTAATGATATTGCATGCACAACCCATAAGGGGAACATCCCTCGCTCACTGTGCTGAAATACTTGATGCAAGGACTCTGTTACTTTGGTTAATTCTTTCTCTGGTTTTCTACTATACCAAATTCCTGTATTCATTTTCTAAAACTTGCTTTTAGTCTTTGTTTTTCAGTCCACCTCTTACGCTCACACTTGGCCACGTGATTTTACACAACAATTTTTGTCTTTTCCCACCCTCTTCACTCATACTGCCTCTCCAAAATCTTTCAGCAAGTCTTAGGGAAAGAACTGATTTCTGTCTTTCCAGTGGCTCTTCTTAAAGCTTTTACCTTTCAGCCCCATCTACAGCTCTCCTAATGTCTGAGGGACCAAGCAGCAGAGATTTCTCACCATGCAAAAGGACAAGTCTGGGCCTTGCTCTGGATTCCCACAAAAGGCTGTACCCAGCTGGGTGAGACAGAGATTGGCACCACATCTCCTGTGAACCAGGGAATCCCCTGAGGCTGGGGTTAATGCTGCTGCTGAGAGTGACCAGCCCCAGACCATTGAGCCATCCAGACCAGCTGGACCTTTAATTTTCCAAACAACTTCTCAACCTGCTTTGCTAAATCACCATACTTCTCAAAGCATGTCCCTCCTTAAGGGTTTAATTGCATTACCCTGAGTCATTCCTTCCTCGGGGCTTTCCAGCATGGCTTGGCTTTACCAGCATACTTTGTGAACTCCTCAGAGCATGCAAGTACTTTGCACCTTGTTCTCAGTTTAGCCCATTGCCAGCACTCAACGAATAATAAGTCCCATTAAGCCAGACCTATTGGAGACACCAGTTTCCTGTTAACACACAAAGAAGCTGCCTCAATGTCTGGCAAGAACATGTGTTTGTCTCAAAGGGATGCAGGAGTAGCCTGCCAGCACCAGAGGGGTAAAATGCTGCTGGATAAGGCAGCAAAGGATGTAGTGGCTTTGATTCCTGGTGAAAGATAGGGAGAGATTTTTATTATAGGAATAAAGTCTGAGGAATGAGTAGCCATTTAACACTTGCAATAAACTCTGCAAAGCATAGCTGTAAATCAGTCGGTCCATGCAGATATCACAAGCCTTTGTATTTCCTCTACACTGGCACTCTGTGTTTAATGATTTGATGTAGCGGAGCCAGGAGTCAAGGGAGCCTTCAGAGACCAAAATGGAAGGTGAAATTTTTTTGGGAACATCTGATGGCTCAACACCCACATAAGAGAACTCTCCTCTGCTTTTGGCTGAAGGGAAGTGAAGGCTGGGAACTGATGGGACCTGGTCTCGAATCACCTGAGATACTTTGGGGAAAGCAAGGTATGGCATTGCTTGTGAGGACAACCTGCTCTTAAACAAAGTATGAGCAGCAATGTTGGGGGATTGAATGGCTTTGTGCATCCCACTCCAACTAGGGGAAAGCTCTGATGCTGGAGGTCTAGATAGCCAAAGGACAGAAGTTGTGTTCAGACCCTGACCAAGATGGTATTTGTCAAGAAGGAAAGCACCTTCCTTTTCTTCCTTTCGCTCCTGTGGGAAAGAATTTGCCAGTGGCAGAGAGATAAATTTAAAACTAAGGACTGGGTTTTGTCAGCATTTCTCATGCTTGTCCAAGGAACAAGACAAAGGAAGCCATCACCTCTAGAGGCATATCATCAGCTACAGGTCCCATTTCACCTCATGCATTCCTGTATTTCTAATGACTGCTCCATCACTGGCAAAAAAAAAATGTGCAGGTATGTTTCTGCATGTGTGTGGTAGAGAACAGAAGATAAATGATTGAAGTAAGTATGCCCATACACAGTAGTGCAACCACACTCTGAGCTACGACACTGGCCCCATTAATCACCTCCTCTCCTCTTTGTATCACAGTTCCTTTCCACAGTTGGTGACATACACCATGCCTGGTTTCAACGAGGCAGCTGCTCCTGTTGATTTAAGAAACCCTTTGGATTCCTAACCACCAGACAGGGATCAGGAAGTCAAGAAACAGTCACATGCAATTAGGAGGCTGTTAACTGCAGCCAGAATTTAAGTGTTTTTTTTTGAAAAAAAGGAAAGCCGTTGTTTTAAAAGGATGGGTTAAAGAATGCACCAGAGGGATAAACTTTCCTTCTTCCACTTTATCAAATATTTTTGTTTCCATTCAGTGTAAAAATTAATTTTAACATTTTAATGATAGGTATTTGTTGTTTTGAACAGGAATTGAATGGATGAGACATTTGCTGAGCCAATGGGCGAGGGACTGGCCTCCTGATAATAGCTGAATACTGCTACTATTATTTAAATGTATAGTGAGGTAGATGATGTGACTGTTGAAAAATCTTAACTTCTAATTTTGCTATTCATCTAGGAGAGTAGCAGTTGGATCAGCAGAAAAACAGAGTGCTACCCATCATCTGGAGTGTGCTCACTTTGTAGTGGATACACACAACAAGAGATAAACAGATTCTTTTTGTCCAGTCTGCAAGCCATGCAGTTTTCCGAGAATCCAACCAACTCATATATACATAAATACACACACTACGTATTTCCCATGGAAACTCAATAATATATTTCATTCAGAGGTGTTCAAAAGAAAGTATATTTTGTTTGACAGAATCAGCTAGACTTCTTCCTTTTTTCTATTCCCTTTTACTTTGGATTATGGCTCTCCTATGGACCTTATAGATAGACCTCAAACTCAGTTATTATGTACACCCTGCATTTCTTAGTTAAGCTTTTGAGGTTAAAGGAAGAGAGTATGAGAACAAAAAAGAAGATAAGTACCAGCCTTACTGAAATTTTTTCTTCTCCACACTGCCTGTGCAATTTTACTTGAGTCAGTATCCCTGATGGAATATGTGTGGGTAAAGCTCTGCACACACATCTGAGCTCACAGTGCTGTGGGACACGGGCCATAATTCTTCATCTTTGAAGTCAGTGGGAGCTTTAGGAGGAAGAAAGAGGAAGGATTGTGAAGTGGTTATGACACTACCCTGAAAAAATGGTTCTGTTCCCATGGGCGAAACAAATCTCTTGCATGATCACAAGCATGACATTTGGGTTTAGACCTTCAAAGGAAACTCAGCACTTAACCTCCACTAAGTATCTTTGAAGCATTTGGCTTTATTCCTCCCGTCACTCAAAAGTCCATCTGTAATATGGAGACAGCAAGACTTTCCGACTTGATGTTACATACAAGGCACTGGCTGAATCTAGCTGTTGAAGGACCCAAAGGAAGACCCGAAGTCCAGGGCGATGCTCAGTGGTAACCTCTCTTCCCACAAATACTTTGTGGAAGGAGGCTGAGATTCTGCTGTAATCACCAGCATAAAAGCTAACAACATATTTAAGCTTAGAAAAATGCATCAGACGTATCTCAAGATCTATGCTGTGTTGTCAGCTTTGTCTATAGAGAGAAAGAAGTGGGGAAAAAAAACTAAAAAAAAGAGAAAAGCAAAATATATTGGTGTAGAATCTTTTATCACATTCAGGGCTTACTGCCAAAATTCAGTTGAAAACTCATAAACATCAGACTACATTTAAGTACATTTTCTTATTTACTATTTTTAAATATTTGGACAAATATTCTGGGCAGAGGCACAAGTTGTGAGTATCTATGTGCAAATAATTTTTTTGGACACGTGTAAGCACCATCAACTTTGGTTAGCATTTTTTTTTTCCTCCTTTGGATCTATTGGCTACAGTGGAACTGCTCTAGATTCAGTCTACTATCAAATCACATTCAGATGTGGAGGAATAGTTGTTATCGTTCCTGCTCCTATACACTACATTTCCCAATCTTCTGATAACCTTTTTTAGCCTCGTTCTGTTCCAGTGATGCTGACCTATTTCTGGAATGTGAATTCAAATGGTAAGATTATGTCAATGAAAAAACACTACTACTAATGTTAGAATAAAGGCTGTGTGACCTTTTTGTCTGCGTGCAAGCAGAGGTGGTCTTCAACCATGTCTATCTGCAGATGAAGAGGAAGTTTAGATAGGGAAATGGGGAGCCAGCCTCTGCCATGGAAAATATAGTGATCCTAAAGCCTTTCCTGCCACCATCTTCCTCTATATTAGTCAACCCTCTTGGCCTCTGAGACTCCTTTCTCCCACTGTCTCCTAATCAGCAGATAACTAATGGCTTTCCAGCCCCACCTCCCGTGCAGTGTCCAGACTCCAGACTGCCACAAGTACAGTATCATCACTAATCCTTGGAGGAGAATCTCTTAATAATAAAAATGCTTACTTCTCCTTCTGTCCACAGAGCGTTCACAGGATAAATAGAGAAAATAGGAGGAGGCACACCCAGGGTCACAAAGGACATCTATGGCAAGGCAGAGAGTTGGCCATCAGCTTCCTGAGTTTCAGTCCAGCACCTCAATACGAACCCCATCCATCTTTCCCTGACAGGAGGGCTCAGCCTCTGTGCTAGTAATCCTTATCTCCAGTTGTTAGCAGGGAGTTGTTCCCAGATCATGCCGACTACATTAATATTTTTTTTAAAATACGATAAAGATTGGGTTCTCTTTATTAGTCTTCTAGTTTATGAGCTTTATGTGGACAGAGGCCAGAAGACAAGTAAGGGATCGTGCTTTGAAGGATTTTCCCTGTACCACGCAGGTCAGGAACTTTTACACGGTTGACAGCACTATGCAAGATAAGGATCTCAAGAGCTGACAGCATGGCTTATGGGGGCTGCCAGGGAGCCAAAGCAGCATCCTGAAACCCACTGGCTCCTCCAACAAAGTGAGCCGACCTAAATTCACACCAGCCCTTCTTGGGGCAGAGCCTGACACGTGAGCTTGAGTTATCATTCGTTTACGAAGGGAGGATACCCTCCCATTAACCAGCCTTGACAGGGCATTGTGTTTTTTTTGCTGCAGTGCTGTAAAATATACTGCTCTGGACTTGGAAGACACCTGTTTCCCTCTGATTTATGGACCCTTCTGGCATCTGGGAGAGCAATATCCACTTACTGCAGCCTCTGATACAAAGGATACAAATAGTGCAAAGTGAATGGTCTGCAAGAGCAAGCATCTCCACGAGGAGGAATTGGATGCTGCAGAGACGAATGCTACTGCTGACTTGACTGTTTTTCCTCCAGCACTCCTAAGCTTCTATCCCGATAGAGACCTTCCATCATTGGCCAAGGAACGGGGTGCGTGGTTAATCTGATTTAGCCCAAAGCTCAAAGTTGGCAGCTGTCAAGATGATGAGCTTCCAGCTTGTTATAGAAAAGGGAAACCATGAAGGACCTCTGCAAGATGGTATCCAGTTCAAACATGTTGTGATTAACACATTATGGCTTTCTTCTAAGCACCAGAATTTAAAGTAATATATTAGAAGCCTGAGTGGACTGTAAAAGGAGTCTTTAATCTTTAGGATAAGTCAGTTCCATCACTCCTTTCCCTTTCCCAGTGCAAACATCTACCCAAAATTGGATTTGAGAATATACTACAGGTACATCCAGCATGTTTTGGAGGTTGTAGTCAGGATAGGTATGCCAGTCTGGTGGATTTTGGGCTGCTAAGATGGTTTATTAGAAGTATACCCTGACACCAAACTCAGATACAGACTCAGACTGATTTGAAGTCACAGAAAGTATAAACATATCCGCAGTCTGTGCTCATCCAGTTTTGTTCCCACCCCTTTGCAGCAAACGGAGCAGTTCACCAGGGACAACTCTCACTAGAGCCAGAGGCTTGCAAGTTTTGAGCGCACAACAAAAAGCCGGTTACACTTCTCCCACCCACACTTGTCCACCAGCCACGCCGCCCGGCCACCGCCGTCCCCACACCACGGAGCCCTCTGGGAAGCACTGCTGGGGTTTGGACTAACTCAGCATTTCCACAGCAGGAATGGATTTTCCATCACATCATTGGCTTAGCAGGAGTCTGTAGTGTCCCAGGCCTCCAAAAGCAGGGAACAGCTCTGAAAAAAAGCAATGCAAAGGGACAGCCAGCTCTCCCTTGCTGGAAAATATGGTCTTGAGGACTGGTGGTTGACCGGACTAGGACTTCATGAACCCTAAAACATTTTCTGGCTTTGATTCATTGCAACTGGGATGTGTTGCTCCAGCTTCCAGCATTTTTGCTTTGCTTAGCCATGTCTAATCCTCTCTGAGCTAAAAGCTGATGACTCCTTTTGCTGGGCTGTGCTGCACTGATAAGACCCCCATTCCCATCCAGCCGGGGGGGTGTTCAGGCTCCTGGGGCAGCGGCTGAGGTAGGTGTGTCTCACGCCCCCCATGCTAGTGAGCCCTACTGCTCTTTTCCAACACGTTGTTTCCTCTGTCTGCTGCCTCAGAGGAAAAAGGCACAAGGCTAGCTACCCTCGACAGCTTGCCTGTATCCTTTTCCCTGGAAATAGCAATGAAGAAGAGTCTGCTCTCACAAACTCAGTATTGTAGGGCATCAGAAACCCACAGAAAATACCTGGATGAGGCTGGAGGGAAGAAAAGGCAAAAATGCATTTTGCTTGAAGGGAAGTGAGGGAGAAAAGAAAGTCCAAGACCATAAGGAAGGCCAGTGTAAGAGCAAGCACATTTCTTGTGACCAGCTCTGGGGAGCCACTTCTGGCTGTGAGCTAATCCCTGCCCATCCACATTACTGCTCAGGGTCCACATAAGTTGCAGATACATTGCAGTTCATGCCAGCAAGCTTTCTGTAATCGGCCTACCCGATTTAAAGGTAGCTTGGGTATCGCTCAGCATGGCGCAGCAACTTGAATGTGAACACGGAGGTCTTTGAGTTTCAGATCGGGTAGCTCAGGTCTGTGAGCCACTGGAACATCTACATTTGTCAATAGAGGAAAATTACAAATAGAAGACATGGAGGGGTAAAGCAGGCTGAAAGCTAGTGAAGTCTCTATGGATACTGCATGATATTTTTGAAAAACAACTCTGCAGGTGGCACAGAAGCTGTAGGAGTCATTGCTGGCCCGAGTGCAAACTTGCCTGCAGGCAGGGTGGGCTGCAGCCCCTGGAGTGTCCGGACGCCCGTGTCCCTGCAGGTTCAGCCCCCATCACACCTGCGTGGAGACCCCTCCTGGGAGCCCCAAACCCATCATGCCACGGCTGTTCACCCAGGTGGCACCTGGCCAAGGGACAGTTGTGTGCCCTGCCTGGTTCTACCTTCTCCTCCCATACATTTGGGTTGAAGGAAACCAAGTTGTTTTGTTTTGTTTTTTTTTTTTAATAAAAAATGTGGTGGTGGTGGTAACCAGAAGGGCCACAGGGATGGGATGTGCATCCTACAAACACCTTGGGGGGGGTGATACTTTTATCCCTGTTTAAAAAGACTTTCAACAAATCCCTGAGAAGTCATGACCTCCATGTATGTTTTCTATTTGTTTTTCCACACCAGTTAAATAGTTGCTTTCCAAGCACTTATGAAAAAAAAAAAAAGAAGCAAGCAACACCAACCCCTCCCCCAAGGCCTCCCTCCCCACCCCGACCCCGTCTCTGCTCCCCTTGGTAGCGATGCCAAAATATGCAGCCGGCCCCTCTATCTGAATGAATGTTTTGATTAAAGAAGTCTTAACAAAACACAGTCAGAACAATGATCCCAGCTCCCTTTCTGCAAGCTTCACCCAACTATGCAATGTATATTTAGGACCAGATTACAGGGACCTGTTCATTAATTGAATAAGGATGACAAGCCTACAGTGTATGCAAATAAAGGTTTGGGTTTCAGTGGAGAGGGTAAATCTTAACCCTAATGATACTCCTGCCCCATTTAAAACCCCTTTAGCATTGGGATTTTTTTTGAGGCTGGCTTTCACAAGCTTGCAAACATATGGAAAAGTTCAAGTTTTTCTATTTCCCTTCCAAATGCTTTGTTTCCTTTGACAAAGAATATTTTTTTTTTTTTCTGTTCTGACACTAAAACCATCACCTATTATATTGCCATGACACCCAAGTAAAGATACTGATCAAAGGGCAAAGCAGGGAAATAAAGTGAAAAAACTGGGGCCAGAAGGTTTGGTTTTGGTGGTGGTTTATTAAAGCATTGCAATTATTTTTCCAAAGGTATTTTTCATTTTGTCTTCTGTTACACAGTGGGAGAACAGCTGGTCAGTAGCGGGTACAAACTCAGGTTTGGTTGTCTTGAATATATATTGTTCAGGGCTCTTCAACGAGCTTCCTCCCATCCCTGTTTTAGTAAGATGCTAGGGAAAGCCTGAATGTTTATGTGAAGCCTGCAATATGATTTTAACCCAAGGCAAGTGTGATCCAAAAGATATGGCTTGCAAAATATCACATAACTTAGCAAGGAGCAAAAAGATGGTTAATATCCCAAGAACAGCTGGGCTGGACACGAGACCTCCAGAGGCGACACCACAAGGCAGGGCTGTGTGGAGATGGCCCTGCCTTCCAGTTTGGTCCTAGCAAAACTCCAGGTTACTCCAGATCCAACCAGCCTAAGATTTATAATTATGCTGGCATCTGGAACAAATTGGATAATGAGTTTTTAAGTATTTTTTTTTTTTTTTTTAATGGGGGGTGGTTTGAGAGGTCTTGGGTAAAGGTGCAGAACATCTCCAAGAAAGCATTTAGAAGTGGAATGGGGGCCAGTCATCAGAAAAGTAAGGAATAATTCAGATTAAATCAGTGAAGTAGAGACAAGTTATCCTTGACACTGATCTCTTTACATCTAAGCTGGTGGAACTGTGTAAGCCTTGACTTTGGGTTTATCAGCAATCAACTCTCCCAGAGGAGAGAAGAGAAGATCCAGGTCTGAATTCACCATCAAAGAGCACAACCAATTTACACTGGAGAACCTGATCTATGGTGTTTGCTATTTGGTAATGCACAGCAATAGTGTCAGACCAAGAAATGTTGTGTCAAGGATTACCCAAGAAAACAGTCTTTTCAGATAATGTCTAATACTAATCCTACCAAGTCAGCCAGGACAACCAAATTGCCCCCTTGTCCCACTTTTTCCCCCTCCCTGTCATAATGAGGTGACAAATACATCTTCTGGATAAAACACAAAGGGTGAAAATGCATTTTGTACATTCAACCCACAAGATATTGTCTAAAAACTAACAAGTCTTTTTCATTTCTCTTGAACAAGACTTTCCAAGAAACACTTCATAAACCAGCTCTTTAAAAAGAAGGGATAGTAAATGCTTTACAGCAAACACAGAACAATGCACAGAAAGCAGCATGCTACTACCTTGAACTCCAAATGTTTTTACCAATCACTTTCATACTCTTTTATAGTTTATTCCTTTACTAATAAATATAGGTAGTCAACAATCCTTAAATGTTTTTAATGTAAATCAGCCCTTTTCTGTAGGTGAATATGTTCCTTTTCTAATAATGCAGCAGTCTTTGAAAGAAAAATCTTTGCCTTTAAATGTCTTGTTCCAATTTCTGCCTTACTTTCTCTCCTCTCCCATTGCTTTCCCCATGGAAACTGGAAAGAGGAAGGAAGGAACTTCCAAGGTAAGACAACTCTAAATGCAAACATGTAATGAAAAATTTCAAGCAAGAACCTATTTTCAAAACCTATAGCATGAAAATTATCTGGGCACGTTCCAGATTATTAATAAAAAATAATCTCTGCAGTGTTTTCCCCAGTACTGTCATCAACAAGTAGACTTAACTCTCACAATCTGGATCTGTAACCAATTTTCTGAAACACATAAGCCATACTATAATATTGCTCCAATCTGGAATCCTGTTCTGACATAATATGAAAATTAGACTCTGAAAATTTTGGCTGCACTTCTGTTTTTTTACTTCCAAATGCTCACAATATTCTAAGACACAAAACTGTAACTCAGGTGCAAGTGGAAATAAAGTACAATCCCACGGCAGCAGAGCAGGAGCTCTTCTGAACTACGGGAAGGCAACATCTCTCCAGCAGCACCCTGCGCTACGTCCCAGAGGAGAGCAGGTGGGACACATGCTCTGCTCGCAATTGGCCATGAGCACACGTGTCACCAAACACCCGGGCAGCATCAGGACTGCCGTCAATGTCGTTTTAACAGACACTCCTGGAAGCGTTACTGACCCTTCGCCTGGACCCAGAATGAGAAACTCATGGGACCGGCTCCCTTGGTGCCCGGGACAACCTTGCACTTGTTTCACTGGAAAGCCTGTAATCATTTTCCCTGGAAGAACAAGAGGCTGTGCCAGTTCGCCTGCACTTTGTTACAGCTGCAAATGATAAGATGCTTCCAAAATGTTGCCTTACAATAGTTGAGCCTTCAGTTTATGGATTTATCTTCCTTTGCCCCAGATAAAACTCCATTCCTTGGACAAATTAGGTCTGCTTGTCATTCAACACCCTACCTAATGGTCTCAGCTGTCTGTTTCTGCAGTTATTGAAGCTGGGGCATTCCATAGATAGTTTTGAATGATTTGAGAAGCGAGCCAGAAACCAAGTTGTATTTTATCCAGAATGAGAACAGGGCAAGTTAATGATGTAATTGGAATTATCAGGACTCTTCAGTCTTAAAGAACAGGTTTAAATGCAGAATGATAACATTTTTAAAGTGGTACACAACATAACCTGATGATTTGTAAACAGCAAGTGCATTGTGAAGTGAGGCACTAGTCCTTTTTTCTTTAGTTTAGGGAGGCTGACTACTGACATAGGGTTAGTGTATGGATCTCTAATGTCATGTTATCAGGACCATCATACGCTTTTCAGAAGGTAACACCAACTACCTAAATACTGTATGTCCACACGAGTCCATGGGACTTTGAACTGCAGAGGCAACTCAAGATATGGGTGATATCATTCTAGTAAGTTATACAAAAAGCTTAGCTGTTTCTGATGGACACAGATTGAAGAAGGAGGCACAGTGATCCCTGAGCACCTGAAAGGGGTTGAAACGTGTCTGCAGGCTGTGGTGACCACCAAGTTATTTCGTTGTGTAGCTTGCTTTTCTGTGTATGATGAAGCCAAGACCTTACTTCTCCTGACAAGAAGAAGATCATTACATTAGGTGAGCATAAAACCTGTAAACTGGGTTAGTCACTGGCCTAACTTGATTTCTTCATTTTGATATCCAATGGTGGCTGAGCCCACTGGGACTCATACAAAGCCTGCTGCAGGTATGGAAATATTCTACATTATTTCAGTGGGCTTTCAGTACAATCTAACACACAAACCATAAAGGCTCTCTAGATGAAAGATGCTTTGAAAGTGGCAGGCATGACTCCTGCATTGTACTGTTAACCTCAAATGGGACAGGAAAATAACCAATATGCAACCAGTAAAACCCGGCTTGAAGAAAACTGTCTGTAAAGTAAGTAGTGTAGCTCTGATATGCCAGATCAGCAATGAGAGATGAGAAACCATCTTCTCCTGGGACAGGAGCCTCTCCTCGGGTCAACAGAATGGCTGAGGACAGAAGAGGAGAAACAATAGCTAGAGACCACAGGTATAGTTTTGAAGAAAGGTTGAAGGAGAAATATCTCAGCCCTGGATTTTCAATTTTCCTTTTAATAAAGTGTACATAGGAATGCAATGTAACACAGAACCAGCAAATTCCATACTGGCAAAGATGAATCTCCTTTACAGAACTGTCCTTAAAAAATTAAACAGCTCAAGATCAACCAAAGAAGGTAGCTGGTCCAAGATATCCCTGAACCCAAAACTCAAATGTTTATGTTTGAATAAAGGCCTTGACACCAGATCAAGGGAACAAAAGCCAAGACAAATTCTTCTGCACCCTACTTTTTCTTCACCAAGGCTTCAGGTCATTAGGCAATTTCTTAGCTGTCTCAGGTAAGAAAAAGTATCCCCTAGAGGTAGATAATTTTCTAATTTTGCACTAAAACATTTTTTGCATTTTAACACATCTGGACATACTGATCTCAGTTCCCCTGTGAGAGCATCAAACAGAATACAGAAGTTAAAGTTACTGATCTAATCTGATGTATTTTCCTCGTAGGGAACTTTTTTCAAAAGAAGAGAAAGAAACTATGGCTTCTTTGAGGGGAAAAATTCTGAACAAAGTAGAAAATATGCCTATCCTATCTTTAACTTAGAATACTTTCTCTTTGGTATCATTTTGACTCTCTGCCCAGAAACTCCAACATAAGCCTCTTGATTGCAAAAGTCACAAGAGAATCAAGTGTTTGCAGAAGGTTGTAGAAGGAGAGTTGCTTCCTATTCCACTTTTGGGTCATAGTCTAACTGAGTAAACTCCACCTCTTAAAGTTTTATTAAGTTTAAATAAGGATTTATACATTTGGAAAAATGGTTCTTGGGAACAGAATTTAAGAAAAAGAGAGAGAGAAAGGAATGAGGGATGTAATATAACCACAGGAAAGCAGAGGTGTTTCCCCCTTTCCCTGTTCTTAATTAAAATAAAATAAAAACCAAAACAAAACAACACTGAAACTGAGAAGTTGTTTAGTATTCCACTGTCATCAGTGCTGATGGCTCTGAGAAGGAAAATGTCAGGGATTTGGGGCCCTGCTCACACCCCTCCATTTCAGGCACCTTACCCTGGCTACGCTGGACTTCCCAAGGTGGGCAGCATCTCCCTGGGCCTGTCCCAGTTCCCGTCCCTGGGTGCCGAAGGAGCTGTCCTCTGACCTGATGCCCAAGCTCCTGCTTTGGTCTAGGAAATAACTTTTCCTGCACTTTTTGTTCTATCACTGTCCCTCTGTGCACTCTCTTGGCACAAACTCTGCCTCAGAAGGACTCTGTCCTCTCCTCCCAGATGCTGCAGAAGCCAACAAGATTGGTGCTGAGAAACTGCACATTTCCCACCTCCCCTGGGGAGGCTGAAGAGGCTCAAAAAACTCATTCGTAACACCTCAAGTCAACAATATTAGTATTTCCACTTCTGGTCCTTCTTGCCACTCCAGGATGAGTTTTGCTCTAAAGGCACCTCAGCATCTGGCAGATAGCTACTGAAGATGCTCTGTCTCCCAAGATTCATGCTAGAGGAATTTAGGAAGTTACTGCACCTAGATAAATACTCCCCACCACCATTGTCCCTACAGCAATGTTAGACTTTCTCAGCTACTTCCCAGTTCACTACAGTGACCTAAGCCAATGGGTCTGAACTGAGGCAACTGATGGACAGGCTCACCTTTATTTTGCTAACCTTCAGTAACCTTCAAGGGACAAGCAGGCATTATTAACCTTATAAATAGCCCCCAAATTAATCCTCAGTGAGAGCCACAGCCTTCTTTAAGTCTCCCTGGCCGCATGGGACGGAGCTGAATTTCTGGCTTCTACCATTCACATAAGCTTTGAGTCTTACAACTTCATTCCTGATCTTTTGTTCCTTTCTATGTGATATTTCAAAGTTGTGTTGATGGTACCTGCTCCAAGGACTTGCTAGACCTCTGAAGAGCTGGGCCAGCAGCTGGATATCATGAAAGAATGGGCACACCTTCCAAAAACACTGTTACACTCTTGTCTCCCAAGACTGGCGTTGGTACCTGTCCTGAAGTGTAAGTGATGATACATCTCACTTGGAATAATCATAGCTTTTCTGCACTGGTAGGCCAATCATTTGTTGTCATCTGATGAGACCTGAAATACACTCTCAGCACATGATAAATCCTTGTGCCTACATTTAAAGTCTCAATGGAAATATCCCAGGAGGATGCTTCATGTGTAACACTTAAGGCAGGTTAATTTAATTTAGTAAGCAAATCGCAAAGACTCTCTATGGCAGAGAGTCTATCAACATTGCAAAAAACACTCAGAATAAACTTTGGAATTACCACAACTGGCAAAAGTTGATCTGAATAGGGAGTTTATTTTAGGTTTTAATTTTCTATTTTGTTCTGCTTGCAATTAAAAATAAATGGTATAAAGCTGGTTTATAAAAACACTACTAAACAAAAAACCTCTTTAACCAAATTAAAAACAACAACCCATGAGAGGAAAATAGTCCACAACATTTAGAGTTCTGCAGGGACTAGTATACATATAGGGATTTTAATTTTCCATGGCCTTTAAGTGTTATAATCTCTATCAACTGTGTGCACTCTGGGACCATGACTAACACCAGTGCTTGAACTTTGATTGGTTGTTGGCATCTTTCTTCTTTCTTTAACACTGTTTTCAAACTCACATTTGATCCAACAATTTGCAGGGATAAAGAAGCTTTTACAGCAATCTGTTCCTCTCAAGTCTAACCCACAGGTCTGTTATAGGACATTGTGTCAACAAATCGCAGATGTCTGCAAGTCAATGCACCCAGTGTGAACAGCCACAACTTGTCTCAGGGACAAAGACTTTATTGCTGGAGAAATTACACTGATAGAGACTACAAGACAACACAGGACATTCATATGTCAGGATCGTCTTCATGGTTTTACCTACTAGTAGTCCTTTATTTGCATCCATGGCAAATATACCACTGCACCTTGCAAGAGTTATTTCTCCAAAATGATTGTGTTTATCTCGTGTGCAGTGCCTTGACATTGCAGGAATAGTTAGAACCATTGACTTCTCCAGAATCCTCTAAAGCCATGAGCTCTCCACCTTTTCCAGCTCACACCCCCCATCTTTAGAGATGTGTTCCCACCCGAGTTGCTTTGTCCCCTTCTTTTTCAGTGCAAGGCTGTCCAGAGTGAACAGCTCTGACAGCTTTGGTACTACACAGACTTCTGCTTCAGTATGATGCCGTGTTAACCACCCTTTTATGTCCTGCTTAGTCACGCTAAAACAGTGCTTCACTTTCTAGGACTGGGTTAACCAGGACAGCAAAGGGTTTTTATCCTACTCGTTACCGTCAACCACTCTTTCTACTATTTGAAAATGATAACCAGATAGAAAAAAAGATGAGACATGACTATTTGTCCAGAATTTAAGGACCTATGATTGTCCAAGCTGATGTCTTTCTGCTCCTGTTGAGGGGCAGGCTAGTTCCATGATAGGTGACATGGAAGAGCAGCTCCAGCTGCTGCTGGGTGTCTTTTACATTTCTACCTGGAACTTCTCAGAGGGGCACACAAGACCTCTAGGAGAACACCCATGCGGTGGAGTACGGCTGGGAGACTTTGTTACCTTACAGTCAGGCTGGGGCCCTCCTTGCTTTCCAAGGTGTGCCCCTGAGAGACAAGTGACCCACAGAGCCCTGTGTGACTCAAGATAGCGATGGCAAGAGATGATGTCTCAGAGACCTCTGCTTCAATCCAGAGACTAAGCCTATCCTATCTCAGTTCTCTCTTGAAGTCACATTGTTATCCTCGATTTGCATTTGTTAATGGTAAGCTGCTATCATGATTTAATAGGCTTTCACTGGCAAAACATAATACTGTGGCTGCCAAAGTTTATACAGATGCCCTCCAAGTAAGTCACTGCACCTGAGACAGGAGCATGAGAACATTTATCAAAAAAAGGGAGAGGTAGGAGATGATATCCAAAGACCAAGTTCCCATTGAATTAATGGGAAAGAAGAAATAGGAAGTAATGTATAAAATGAGAATCTCATAGTTTGACATGAACTATCAAACTGGTCTGGAAAGCAGATTTCTGCTCCATTGAGTGTTTTTAATAGCACTGAATAACTAAGATAAACAGAGACTCAAGGGCTGCCTGAGACACATACAAAATTATTGAATTATGTTTAAGAAGTTATTTACTTTATAGAGTATTTACATAAGGTTCACTTCCTCTTCATATATAAGCTCAACTATTACCAAGATTTGCTCCCCCTCCCCCCTCCCCCCCCCCCCCCCCCCCCCCATGAGGGAACTACATTCAACAGCCCCACAAACATTCATAACTAACTTTTTTTCAGGTACATTCCTAGGAAGGTTTTCCAGGCAGCCTCTTCCTTGTCCCAAGTAACAAGCGATAGGACAAGAGGAAATGGCCTCAAGTTGCCCCAGGGGAGGTTTAGATTGGATATTAGGGAAAATTTCTTCCCTGAAAGTGTTGTCAGGCATTGGAACAGGCTGCCCAGGGAAGTGGTAGAGTCACCATCCCTGAAGGTATTTAAAAGATGTGTAAACGTGGCACCTAGGGACATGGTTTAGTGGTGGAGTTGGCAGTGTTAGGTTAATGGTTAGACTAGATGAACTTAAAGGTCTTTTCCAACCTAAACGATCCTATGATTCTCCAGAGCCCAAGGAATACCAAGGAAACCCCACTTTCTCACCAGGCAAACGAGGCACGTGTGGAAAGAAAACACAGGGCATCAAAAGGAAGAGGTGAAGGAGGAGGTGGAGTATGGAGTGATGACTGGGACATCGCTATTAAAACAGCTGATTGGTTCTCAATTAGCTGGCCCACCTGCAACACTTCTGCTTACCTGAGAAGTGTCATGGTTGAATATGACAGCATTCAGGTCTCCACAGTTATAATGTTTGATGAGATCTTCAGTGGTATATGGGGCCTGCAAACTCCCTGCTCGGAGGCTTTCATGTTGGAGCAGAGTTTGGTTTAGAGCAAACAGCACCTGTAGAAGCACAGACAAGAAAAACAGGGGAGAAGTTAAAGACGTTAGAAATCAAAGCAGCGAAGGCTAAGAGGCTAAACTTTGAAAAACTCTTCTGCACCTGAAGTCTATTGACCCACTCTGGCCCACAGTAATAAGAGCTGGTCTTTAGGCATTCCCAACTGGAAGGGGAGTCGGATGCAAGGTCCCCTACTAGCAGAAGAGCTTATAATAAAACTTTTGACATTCCACATACAGTATAACTTCACAACACATATACATTGCTCAGAGGTCACGGTCTGAGAACTTTTAGGCTACCTGTGCTGACCACTTGGCTACATGAGAGACACTGGAATGAAAAATCCCCCAAATTAGGAAACTTCTATTGCCTCTGTTTCCTGTCTGCTAGTTTAAATCCAGAGCACAAACTTAGTTGGAAGGTTTTTGATAAAACATAAAAATCTTCTGAACTTCTGAAGTCACAGTTGTGGTATTGGGACTTTCTGCATGCTTCTAGTAGCAGGAACTTTAGGAAATTCATTATTATTCTCCTTCTTTTAGACTTCCCACCTTCACCCACCCTTTTGAAAAGTGAACAGAGGGGCTGAATTGTAACACTGTCCCATCAGACTAGTCAAATGTCCCCATCCCAAACCTGAAAATACCAAAAAAGCAGAAGCACTCTCTACTATGTAAAATTAGGTAACCAAAAACAGTGAGTATCCTTAAAGATGATTTTTTTTTTTAACTTTCATTACCAAAAAGGCTACTAAATTTCACATGAATTACCACAAATCTTTTTACACTTGTGATAGACTGTGGGAGTAATCTATACCAGCTACTGAACCACCAAGTTTGGGCTTCTCATATTCAGCTTTCCAAGAAGTTTCCAAAGAAACTTGATAAAAAGTAGATGCGTAAATCAGAAGAACAGCAGTTAAAACAGTTTGTCACAAATTATATAAATAAGCAAATGCACTTTTCCTAAAAAAAAGTTATATGTAGTGACTGCAACTTCAGAGTTCTGAAAAATTATATTGATGTGTCATTTTTCATTAAGACTCCTGCATCCCTCAGCCTCACATTTCACCACATTTTCAGCTTCTCTCATTTGTAACAGCAGTGCCCTATCCATCCCAAAGAATAATCATCATAACAAAATCTGGGTAAAGTAACCCATGCTGTGCTCCAGCTGCCCCATCTATGTTGCAGTCTGTGACGCATATTCTTCCTTACTTTCTTAACTTTAAGAAATTGAACCCACTTTAAGAAGTGAACTCCAGAGGAGATTAAAATTAATAATGTATTTTCAGGATGGAAGATCTTATTACTTGAAAATTATGATTCTCATTGAAATTTATCTGAAGGAAAGGAGACTGTCAATTGGATTTACTCCTGTAAAACCTCAGCTATATAACAAATACGATTTCAGATTTACTATTATTATTATTTATTAAATATTAATTATTAATAATAACACCAATAACAACAACAACAATAATAGTATCTTCAGGGCATCAACAGCCTCTTGATACAAACCTGTTACATGCTAACATACACAAATTGGTTGAGGAAAAGCAAATGTTATTTTTTAATTTACTTTTTAAAAAATGTAAAGATGGTCTTTCAACTGAACCTGATATACCTCAGTTTGGCAATCAGTTCCTCATTAAAATCCAAGCCTAAAAGATTTCCTTGCCCAGATCTAAGGGTCTCTTCAGGCTTTTCTACAAAGAGATCAATCTGTCCTAGGACCACAGCATGAAATTAAGCATCTTCATAACTTAGTTTTTCTCTAATTTAAAAAATCTGCAGAAACTACAGTTTGAAAAATTTCTAACCTTTGAAAGGATCTCAACTTTTTCTTTTTACCCTAAGGGCAACAGCTCTAAGAGGAAATGCTTCATCCCAGGATTTCCTGGGGATTCTAAACATTTTGGCTAATAAAAATAAAAGCTTAGAAAAACGTTGACAGGAAAACTGAGAGCAGAGGTTTTCCCAAAATGCTTTTAGTAAAATCCTTCTCATTTTTTATTTTTTAAACAGTGGATGTTGCTGGATTTTTATATACAAAAATATGTATACACACAGGCACATACATATACAAACCACCAACAAACTCTGAGGGTAGTGTGTTTTAAGATAAAATATTAAGAAGGTGATAAACAAACCCCTATTTTACTCCCAATGCCCCTTTTTTTTTGTTTTGTTTTTGGTTTTTTTTTGTTTTTTTTTTGTTTTTTCTTTTGGTTTGTTGGTTATTTTTTTGTTATTCTGCCTTCCTGGGGAAACCAGTCCTATGCGTTTATGCTCTGGGTTGGTCTGTCTGTCTCCTAATAAATTTGGAAGCAATTAGATGATTTCAATCACATTTGCAGCGGGTTAGAAGTCCTAAAAGAAAATTGCCTATAAGTCCCTTGAAAATAAGTGCGGAGCTGCAGAAAAGCCCACTGTGCAAGTTCACTTCTTATAAGACACCAAAGACTCTAGATGAGAGAGAAAGAGCTCTCTGGAGTTTACAACAGTAGATGGACCCCCATGCACCAGACCCCAGATTTCATTAGTGTCAGGACAGTCCTGTCCTGGCTCTCTGCCTCTGAGCAGGTTTGGGACTGGAGGTGATGCTGGCCACCAGCTGAACTCCAGCACGTGGCTACCGCTGCGGGGGAGCTCATCGCTGGGTTCAAACTACTGTCTGAAAAGCAACTCAAGAGATTTTATTTTAGGAGGGAAGTTACAATGAGAAACTCAAACACTTGAATATGCTAAGGAAAAAATGTAACCACTTAAACAGCTTTCTCGAAAAGTCTTGCTGAACCATGTTTTTTGGTTGGGCAGCTCAAAAAAAAGTTAAAGCAAAGTGGGGTCTCATCGCAGCTGCCTGCTCGTTGGCTGGATTTGTAGAACATTTCCTTCAGAGTCAGGTTAAAGCCATCTTAAAACCTGAATTTATTTTTCCTTACTGGTCAGATAATGCCACAAAAACAATGCTGTTTTCTTTCCTTCTCTCTATCTTAATATCAGTGACCCCATGACCTCCAGCCTAAACCTCTATCTGAGTTAAATCTCCCAGAGGTGCCCGAGATTACTGAACAACTGATGACTTCAAAATAAACACACTTAGAGCAACTGCCTATACACAGTCCCACCTAATAAATACAGCAGACAGTATTTGTTCTGGGAAGTGATGGGAAGTTATGACTTCGACTCTGGGAAAGTGCGTTTTTATTCACACAATTTATGGTCCTCACACTGGCATGCTTTGAAAGCCATTTTTGCACAGTTGTCTCTGGGCTTCATTTGCGAATGATCGACCATGGACAACAGAAAGGGGTTTACCCTGTCAGGAGGAAGCCTTTTTATCCAAGTGGTGTCATTCTCCTGTGCAAAGCGGCAGCCCAACACACGGATTTTATCTGGGTGGGTGTTTGGAGATACCAGCTCAGCCCTTAGGGCAAGACCTATGGGTCCTGTTTTGTTGCCTAAGAGAGTGGGTACAACGAATCCTACATCATGCCAGGAACCACTGGCCCAGACTTTTTAGGAGCTCTTTTGAACAGACAATGTCAATCTTAAGGATAAGGAGGCTGGACCAGTCATTTCTGCCATGGGAAGATCAGAGGGGGTACAACATCGCTGGGACAGGGAAGAGTCCTTGCATCACTGGTGACTTGAACTGAGGGATCCTCAGCAGGGAGGAGGTCTGCAGGAACCTTAAGTTTAACTTCTTGGTGAACAAGGGCTGTTTCTTATGTTCGTGCCAACTGTTCTCACCATCACCCAACAGTATCTGTGCTGCTGCCTCGCTTTAACCTTTACTCTTTTGCCTCTATGACCTTGGGCAGTTCAATTACAACCAAATCTGCAGAGACCAGCCTTCGCCTCTCCTGTGCGAGCTCACTGCAGGTCTCCATTAGAGACCAGAGGAGCCCAGTGGAGACCATAGCTAACAGTTTCACTCGTTACCTTGACACTCAAACAGTATTTCCTCTCAACATACCTCTGGATCACAGAGCCAGGAGTCACACATGAATGGAAGGCATGGGTTACAAAAGTCTACCTCACATATAAATCAACTTGAATGTTTAAGGCTTCCAACTTCAAAAAGATGAAACATTAGAAAACCACCAAACCCCTCATATAAAGCAAGCAGACACAACTGCATTGGATCTCAAGGCTGGCATTGCATAAAAACGTTAGTATCAGCAATTATGCAAGTTGCCTTAGGACAATTTGAGCTTTGTTTTGTGAGAGGCCGGAGCTTTGATTTTATGCGAGATTTTGATGAGATTTGTTTTTTAGGCAAGCAAGCCCAAATCCACAGAAACTGATCTAAGAAAACATTGCCGCCTTTTCAAATAGGAAGGGGAAGTGAATAGACGTGCACCTAGACTGGGCTTAGGAACACTTGAGCCTTTCCACCAGAAATTTTGTTGTTCATTGTATTTGGTTTTAGGAGAAAGCTAGATAAAAATCCCACTTGTTCCAAGGTACTCTCACAAACCCTTCTGTATTGCCTTTTATTGTGACATAAGTCTGCAACTTCAGAGTGGATGTCTGAAGGCTCCTGGAGGCCAGGAACCTGTTAGCGCTGAAAAGGAGAAATCACTGCCTTTATACAGAAGACACTTCTCCTTATCCATCTTATTCACATTTGTCCCTAGCTGAAGAGAATAAAAAAAACACAGAAAACAAAAACCAAGGCAACCCTTATCAAATACAGCATCATGCCTGGTTTATGTCAGCTGCTTGTAAGGTGTTTTGGTCATAAAGTCCCGAATGGCATGAAAGAAGAAATAAGACACTTAGTTTTCCAAAAGATGCTATTTAGTACATGGACTCTTTGCCATGATTATCACTGAACATCAGCTTAAGGAAGCAGAGTTAGTTGTAAACTTTCAGCTCTACATTTTTAATACTTTTGCATAGGTGAGTGAGTTGACTTTGATTGATTATCCTGCATGTTCATAAGTTTTGTCAGAAATCAATTTCTGATAGACTCATGGCAGCTCATCTGTGCCTATCATCTTGTCTAGGAGGCGATGCTATGAATTTTTAACCAAGTGGAAAGGTTGCCAGGTCTACCTCTTCAATTTGTTGACTAAGGTCCCAAATGGTGTCACAGTGGAAGAACATCTTCATGGGAGCATCTAAAAGGCCATTGTAAAATAAGACAAGGATACCTTACTACCAGATTAAAAACCTGAGTGGTCCTAAACCTTCTTATGAAATATGTTGCTTATAAAATAGGAAAAAAATTCAGGAATTAAAACAGAAGAAACAAATTTTGTGTTAAGCTGAAGACAAATGGACCTGTGTTCTTCTGGTGTGTTTGCTATACAGGAGACTTGAGAATGAAAGGCAACCCTGAGAAAACTCTCAGGCCAAACTTTGGTGCTCAGGCAAATTTCACTCTTACGTGGTGGGGGAGAAATGACTTTCCAGTCCTAAACTTACCAAGGCTGAACTACAAACACTGCGTTCACAGGACTCCAGTAGCTGGAGTTTCGGGATGACCCCTGCATAGAAGCATGATTAATAACAATTCCACAAAAACAAGTACTTAAATCTCATACTATAAAATCAGCTCTCGAGCAGGCAACTATTGTTTTCCCTTGCTCTCTCTTTTGAACATGTGCCACCACAATGCAAATACTAAGTAAGCATTACTGGAAGTGTTTGAGTGATTATAACTTGTCAGTGCCTGAACTGTAATTCTGGAAAAAAATGCTCATCCTCCTGCTTGGTTCAAAACAAACTACAACATAAGTATTGAGGTATATGCTTCTTCTAGGGTTCTTCGTTTGTTGTTCTCATTTTCTGTACTCAAACAGAAAATCAAATATACAGTTTCAGGTCAAAATAGTGACTTGAGGGAAAAAAAAAGAAGGAAAAAGGGAAAAAGGAAAAAAAAAGAAACCGAGTCCCTGTTTTTCCAGATTAATGAAAAGCAATAAAATTGTTTGCCCAAATCTGTTCAGTTCCATTGGTTTCCATAAGACGGGTTTCCCCTTTCCTTGAATCTCTTGCGCTGTTGCTAGGAATTAGTGAGCTGTGAAACTCACCTAATGAGGTCAGCATCAGGAAATAGCTCTGAAAAAACAGTTCCCGGGAGATCTACTAAAGGACTCCCCCAGTGTCCAAACGAAATCCTGGATGCATCGGCACATTGTACAGCCGGGGCTGTGGGAGGAACGTGCCCAACTTTGTTGTTGTTGTTCCTATAAAGGGACAGCTAAGGAAAGTGAAACTATTAACTCATCCACTGGAATTTCTGCTCACAAACTGTGCCCCCTGTTAAAGCTCCTCATAAAAGCCTTTCGGCTAGTTGGTTCCATATGTTCCCCAAACCCACAGTTATTGCTTCTGAAAGGCAGGAGTAGTTAACAGTCTGCGGCTTGGCACTGACCGGGGAGACCTAAGAACCTTGCTTTTTCCCCCTCCCTTTCAAACTGCCAATTAACCAGTCTAATAAAACAGTCTGAATCTGACTGAGGCGCTTGGAGAAACCCCGAACCACCACCTCCACCACCACCACCACCTATCTTACCGGCTTAGCCATGGCAGTGACACGCGGGCATGGCCTGGGGCAGAGCAGTCACGTGCAGCCCCAGGACTAACATCAGTTTTCTTGATGCTGAGAAAGCTGCAGGGACACTGGGGCTCCAGCCTCCAGCCCCACATACCCAAACCTCCCACCAAAGTTGAGTTCCAACAGCTTGACTTCAGTCCCCCATCTTTCCCATGATGAACTTGCATGCGCAAAAGTAAAATTTATTTTTATTTTCTTTGTGTTTTGACTGAATCAAAGCACTCAAAACCAACAGAAACAATCTCTAGACAGAAAACACTATAACGTGCATGAGACCACCATTCCCTCAGCCCCAAGACCCCCATGCCAGAGGACTCTCCTGCTTGACAGCAGCTCTCGCGCATCCCTGGGGCTGACCCTACTATATTATGGCTTCTGCACCACGTCCCTGGCTTCAGCAGGGCTGGGGCAGGCACAGTGTCAACTCAGAGCTTGGAGAGTAGTTGTTTGGGGTTTCGGTGGGTTACCTGATAGAACAGGCGAGATAGCTATAGCTTGTGCTCTTGGATACAAGTCTTCCCTTGCAGGTCACAAAGATAACAACCAACCATGGAGCTAATTTCTGTCTTGAGAGCATTTTAGAAACATTGTATCATTCCCAATACATCTACTATAAATACCACACCCACCTTAAATAGGTCAAAACACTCCAAAACAAGGTCTTAAGTATGTAAACTGAAGTCAGCAGCAGCAGTACCACAGGCACTACTGGGAAGGATAAAATCCAAACGCTTTTCTTCTAAATGTAGTCAACTGTGTTACTTTCTAAAGGTACTTAGAGTGCAAATTCATTAAGAAGAAAGGAAAAGGGAAAAAAAGAGCTTTGACATGGAATTTCCATCCTTTCCCCTTTTGTGAACTACCACACCATGGTGGAAGGATGTTTTAGTTTCAGTGCCCTCATCACATCATCCACACGGTCTCTTTGCCAGTAACTCAGCTTGATGTCCAACAAGTAATGGTGCAAGCGAGCGGTAACTCTCTAGGATAACTCCTTGCCTTGGTCAATGCCCAAATACAAGCTTAGGCAAATAAATTAAGAAATAACAGGAGGAAGGATTTGCAACTTAATCAAAACTGAAACACTGGAAGAGATAGAATTACCTCTGTTAAATCTGCTGCATAAATGTATGGCTTTTGTGGATTTTGTATGTGGGATTCACTGGCATACAGTACTCTTACATAGGTCCAGTTTCTCAGTTGTACTGAGTTCAGTAGATTAATTTTGATGACTAAACTTACCCAGAAGGCTAAATATTTGCACCAAAAGGGTTATGCTGTGAGCAGTCTGATTCTGCAAGTGTTTTTCTGGTTGAAGTGCAGCGAGTTCCAGTAACCAACACCTTGCCCAGCAGTGACAGATTGCAGGTCCAAGTGTCACCAGTTAGACTTCTGGACTGCAGTCTTGGCTCTTGTCAATGAAAAGGTAAACAGACAGTAAAACCAATTCATACCTCTGGCATGAGGCTGCACTCTTGAAGGGAGACTTTTTCTTCTTGTTTATAGCTAAATCAAGAGTGGTTCAGAAGAAAATACCTCCTCCCTGGAATTCATCTGAGCTATTCAGTTATGTGACTTAAAGGTCTGTTAACCTGCTAGATAACAAAACGCTGAATACGAAATGTCTACCAGTAACCTAAAAATCCCATATTAGTTTTTAATCAAGTCAGACATGATGGTGTAAATTGTTTCCTTCTGCTTCTTTCTTTACACCCTTCATGTTAATCTGTGGCAGAAGAATAATAGTTCTTCCAGCACTGAGCAGCTGGCAACTGGGTTTGATTTTAAACAGACTCCAGAAATATCTGAAAGACCGTTACAGGGACAAAAGGCTGGAATGCTCAGCAAATATGAATGGACCCAACTCCACGATGAGAAAGGTGATGGATGGTGATACCCGATGATGGTTGCCTAAAGTAGCACCTCCAGACCATGTGAAATCCATAGGCGTAGAGTAAGGCAGAGACATTTCTTACCCAGTGCTCCAGCAGGACAAACTGGTCATGGCCCTGCTGCCTCTTTGGTGATGCCCTGGGCTTGGCTACAAGCCGTGCTCCTGCATGTCCCTTGGTTCTCCCTCTGTTCCTTCCTGTGCCACCACTCCAGCAAGCCTGGCTTGGCCTCTGGCTCCACTCAGTTATTCCAGTCCTGTGGGTATCTCACCACTTACTAGTCGATAGGAAACCCCTATATTCAGAAACCCAAAAGGTGCCTCAACATCAGGGAAATCCCCCCATGTAACATGAGAATCTTGTGCGCGCTAGAAGTTTGAGAGAAGGTTTGTGGAGAAGAGCAGTGCTCCAGGAGAGGTGCCACAGGGGCTGTAGCACGTTGCTTCAAAGGTGTCATTGAAACAAGAGCAGTCACCCCAGATAAGTCCAACACCCCCCAAAAGTGTTTGGTAACAGATACTTTGGGAAAGAATGTAAGAAATGAGGCGAGCAGCGGGTGAGCTTTTCTCATACAACACTTCCCATCTTTTGGAAATCTGCCAGTTGAGGACCTTGTGGTTGAAAATACCTCTTCTCCTATCACTCCTTCCCACCCACCTCCCTTCTCCCCATTCCTTTGCCTCAAAATTATCACCGTGCTCGGTTGCACCACTCTGTTTAAGAGTAGCCAGCTGCCTGATCTATGCACAGAAGAGGTCACAGCCTGCTACTTTCCTCAGCAATTGCATTCCCCAAATTGATGCCTGGCAGGATGCCTGAAGGGCAGTGCCCACTATCACTTTCCTACACCTTAAATGGGCACATTGTCCCTGCTTTTGGGATCATCACCTTCAAAAGAGGCATATGAAATCCTTCCCAAGAACCTGAAACCATGTTTGCGCTCTTGACTTGCAAGTAAAATTGTTACCGGGCCCATCTGGGGTTTCGATTTTACTTTTTTGTCTCCACCGTAACAGGAGGAATGTGGGAACATGCCCTGAGCGGAGTGTACCAGTTGGCCCCAGTGAAGAGTGAGCTTCATTAAAAGGGGCACCCTCACGGAAAAAAAGCAAAGCTCTGGAGGGGTTTGGGGAACTCCTGGTTTTAGGCACCCAGCCTGATATATTTTTTTAAAAATCCCGGTTTCATGATATGCTAAGCATCCCCCCATTGAAAAATGCAACCTGTCCTGGGTGTATTTAATTTGGGGGTTTATTCATATTACTGCTTAATTTTGAACTGTTTCTTTTTAATTACCAGCTGAAGCTACATAGTAAAATGGACTAGCCCCACAGGCATGTTTTTCTTTCTATTATATTACAGTGAGGCAGCAGATTAACTCCTTCAGCCATCCCAGCTTAACACCTCACGATGCCAGCACGGCCCCTTTCCAGACTGCTGCTCCTGCAGCAGGAACGGCTGAAGGGGACATAAAGATATATGTCCTGAATTTGCAACTCCCAGCCCTGGGTATCAGCACAAACAGGTGCCAATTTCAACATACGTCAGCATGCTCGAGCATAAATCACAGCCCATCGGGAAGGGGAGCACTTTCCAGCAAGCCAGATGGAGCTACAACCTCTGGCCAAGGACAAACACTTTGGGGCAACAATTGTCTCAGTTTTCTAGTCTCCATGTGAGCACAACTAAGTTGGCAGCTGTAGAAAACGGAACGTTTCCTAAGCCTGAAGGTGACTGCGTCCTCACAAGGGTAGCAGGGAAAGGAAATGGAAAAAAAAAAAAAAAAAAAAAAAAAAAAGAAAAGTCAAGATTTGGAACAGCGTGAGAAAAGGAAACCTTCAAGAGGAAGCAGGGCACTGAACTCATCAGGGATAAATGCTTTAAATGCTTGTTTCATGTTGTGCTTTTTTTTTTTTTGGCTTAACATTATCTCAAGTTTGAATTCATTTTATTATGCAAGATGTTCTTGCTATTGGGGGAAATGGTGAACAAGCATGGGGTACCTCATGTCTGTTAATAAACACAGGGCTTGATCTTGCAGCCTGTTCACTTCAGGTCTTCCTCATCTAGAAAAAACCCATGTTGGTAATCGGGACAGCTGATGGGATCCCACCTGTGCCAGCTGTTATGGGACACAGTGATCCCTGTGTGGCCTCACGAGCGCAACCCCTCTTTCCTCCTAGAAATTCATAGTTATATCCTCGGGATCTGCTTCAGGGTTGCAACGCAGACCCTGTAAAGAACGTAATTCGGGGAGCACTGGCAGCATCTCCAGCCCTTTGTGCTTTGATGGAGCAGCTCTGGGAGAGGGGCCTGCACAAGGCATGTGTAGTCTGCCCCTCACACCAGCAGCCCGAGCAAAAGGCTCATTTCCTTAGAAGTACCAGAGGAAAGAGCCCAACACAAATTGCATGATTTTTGTGAATAAAGATGCTACACTGGCCCAAGCATCCCTGGGTCCAAAAGGATGGGTTCACCCTGATCCTCCTGCTCACAGCGAGAGGGTTTTTGGGTGCAGAAGCAGCATGTGAGTGAACAGCCTGTACCCTAGGCCATCTCCTCCCCCAGCAAAAAGCAAGAGCAATTAGGCAGTGACATTACAGCCCTGGGTAGCAACAGATGGCCACAAAAATCCTACAGACAACTGCCTGGAGGCGTATTTTATCAAAGCCTGGGAAAGGGCACTGAAGGTGATCCATCATAATTTGGTGGGAAGACAAGCAGGCGCTTTGCGGGAGGGTAAGGCTGGAGCTGCACCACCGTGCCCCTCCCAAGCAGCCTGCTGGGGTCCCTCTGTGGGGCAGCAGCCTGACGCCGAAAATGACCCTTCGAGACGCTCTCACCGATCCACACGCTGCAGCTGACACGCGGATGTTTTAACATGGAGCTGCAGCCCTCTCTGCAAGCCCTGCAGCCAGCCTGCTCTGTGCTGGAGGAGCAGCAACACCAACCTCATCCCCAGGTCCTCTGTCGAAGGGGACAGATAGGAAATACTGCAGACACATGAAGGAGTTTAACAACAAATAAATGCAGCAACTCCTGCTTCAGCCGCCTTTCTGAAGGAGACTCAGCAAATGGCAAATGTAGAAGCAGAGATGCCCAGGACGAAAAAAGAAAAAGCCACTTTGGGGCTCAGGGCACATGGGCAATGAGCAGATCTATATACTGCTGCCTTTATGGCCTGAGGGGTGCTGTATACTGCCTGTATAGTTTTACAGCCCTGTTGCAGTCTACAGACTTTTTGCCTGGAAGGAACAAGTTACATAAAAATTATTCAAAATTCAGTTAGCCAGGGAAAGAAGGTGACCTACCCATCAAATCACAGCAGCTCAAATTTCTAATATCATCTACTTGTAGCCAAGTACTTGCCTTCAAACTAAGTGGAAGCCAAGAATAATTAATTACTATTCCGTGAGTTATTTACATCAATTATTCAGCAAATAAATTCAGTTAACAAATAGCTTCAAGAAAACTGCAATGTATTCACAGTCAAGTTGCCACGATAGAAAAAATTTATAAAATTAATTATTTGTAACAAACTACTCTGTTAGTTTTCAAGGTCAGAACGATAAATTCAGACACTTTATTTTCTAGTATATATTGGGATCCCTCAATGTAATTATGTTGTTTATGAATTATGGGAGGTTATCTTTCAAGAGACAGCTATAACTGCTGTATTTTCATTATCATTGAGACTGAAAGATCATATTGCTTGGAGCTTTTTTAAGCCTAGGCTCAATAATCTCCACTCCAGTCAGAGTATGCCTATGAAACCTGCTACCAGAGAGAATACGCTGCTAAGGAACCAAGAAGAGCGTTCAAAGAGTTTTGCTCTCCTGGCTACGGCCAAGGATCAGATGTTGATGTAAAACATTTACATAAATTGACAAATTCTGAAGAAAGCACTTCATTTAAGTAACACTTTGGTTTTCTTTTTTCTTCTAACTAGGAAGAAATGATCTAGAAGAATATTCTTTGCACAGCTTCAAATATTCCTGAAGATGGGATTTCCCCACATTAAGAAAAAAAAAAAAACCCAAAACCTTAATTAACACTTTTTTTCAGGCACCATTCTGATCCACACACACAAACAGCAGAGAAAATACCTAGAAAAGAGATAAGCCTCAGGTTCACTTTCTGCCCCTTTAGCCACATCTCCCCACCCCTTACATAAACTCCCCAAAAAATCCTTTCCCCCTCCCCTTCTTTTCCTTGCCCGTTTAGCACTGATGGTCTGTAAATACACCCACATGTAAGCAAGCACACTCTGCCATCCCCTGAAACACTCCAGAAATGTTCAGCAGGTTGTTCCCTCTATAGCTGTGCTTCACCAGGAAGATTCCCAGAACACCTACAGCCACTGAAGACATTGCACATGAGGACACAACTCAGGCAAGCCCTAGAGCCCCCAAGGTGAAAAAAAGCAACTTCCCAAAGCAAATCTCTTTGCTGTTGCCCTGTAATAATATAGATGAATAGCAGCCTTTTGCACAATCATGACTGTGGAGCTGGAGCTCAGAGGCTTCATCCTGCTCTTCTACATCAGGGCAGTAGGGAACACATCCAACGAGGAATCTCAAAGCACTGGCGTGGGTACTAAGCAGAGCACAAATGACCACTTCTAGGTTTAACTTCACTTCTTGAACCTAACTCCTAGGAGCACAAGGAGTCCCAGAGACAGTCTCAGCTGGTGTAATTTAGCATCGTGCTGGTGATTTACACCCACTGAAATCCCGCCTGCACGCCCTGGAGGAGGAGGAGGGGATGATGCACGGGGTAGGAAATAACATCCTCCACAAACCTGTGGGGGATCAGCTCATTTTGAAGATAACATCTGTTCTGCATTTCTTCCCTGCTCATGATCTTTTTACCTTCCCTAAAGTAAGTAAGATGGGCAGTATGTTCAGGTGGTTTTATTGACCAAGTTCTTTGCAGATGGAAGTTGGTCAGCTTAGTTTACCCCAATCATATCTTGCTAATTCACTTGACAGGGAATTTTGCCCCATGTTTATATTTTGTACAAGGACAGTTATGCTTGCTATTTAATTGTTCCTCAAATTCTGAGATAAAATTATAAAATTCTAAGAAACAGCTCGGATTTTTAATAGCAAATGCTCAGGACTGCTTAGAAATGAGCTGCAGGTCTGGAATTATTCAGTAAATGACTCCAAGCCATGAATACATCTGAGAAAAATGTCAGACAGTTAATATAGAGAGGCAAAAATTGAATAGATTGCAAAAGAAGTTACCCAGGGAACATTCTTTACTGAGCTCTGGTAACTAGAAGTTACTGGATTCAAAGCATTAGGATACAAACATTATTAAGACAAAGACTTCATGGAGTCTTGCTTAAACTGCAAATTCTGACTTTTTTTTTTTTCTGCTGGGGGTGACCTCTCCTCTTTGCTTTTAGGAAGCTAAATTACATTTTAGTTTGCCTGTTTTCATCACATTTTGCTTTGGGCACAAATGACTGAGAGAAAAAGCTCTGCTCTTTCTATGCTGATAGAAACTGAAAAGGGATTAACCAAAAAGTAATAAACTATTCCCTCTGAATTGCTAGCCCTAAATTTTCTTATTAGTGTCTACCCACGCTAGTTTGAAACTTAGCAATGCTGGTTTTCTCCAAAGCTGTCAGCTGAAATAAGCTACTTCTGTTCCTTGCAGGCTGCATTTGCCAAAGATTTTTCTGCTTTCAAAACACGCCCTCTCCACCAAATATATCAAGATTGTTGCCCTTTTCAGAATTTCCCATAGGTACACGACAACGTCAAAGAGGGAGTAAAACTAGCATGGTATTTTTCAAGTTATTATCATGGGAATGCTTTGTACACAAGAATGTCAAAGCAAAGTCAAGCCTTGTGCACAGCGCTGAAGGTAGATGGATGACCGTATGACTCAGTCACTTGCAAATATTGCAGGCCTAAGCCATTAAAGAGAGTCTTGAGAGGAGGGGAAGGACTCCTGGTGCAAGAAGATAGTAGTTCTGTGAAAGATCCACAAAATCTCTTTCAATTACAATGGGAGTTGCTCAAGAAAAGCAACCCACATTGTCTTCTCTTTGGACTTGACATAAGAGCATTGGGAATGGCAGAGCAGAAGTCCCTGTAGCATTGTATGAAGTCTCCAGTCCATCCCTAGCCATCTTAAGACACTTCTGTCAGTCTCCTCTCTAATAAATTCAGAAGCTCCGGCACCTAAAAGTTTCCAGATGATATTGCAAGCCACCTATTTAGTACTAACTCAAGTCCCCTTGCCTCAGTTGTGTTGCATGGCCAAGAGACCAAATCCCATCTGGTGCTGGCATTTCTCAGATCTGGTCCTGCTGTCTACCACGCAGTCCTGGGCATATTTTGACCCTTTCTATTCACAACTAAATGCTACCAGATGGACGCATCAGTTCAAAGGCTGGTGGAAACAATTCATACTACAGGAAGCCACGTTTATCCTTCCACCTATAGCACTGAATTAATCACAGCTGATAGGGATCTAAACAGAGCAACAGGGTCTTGCCTTCGTGTCCCACTAAAGCCCCTGATTTATATCACTACCTGCCAAGAGACAGCAGAAGATTGCCCAGTAGCTACTGAATGCCTCTCTCCCACCCTCTCCCTCTCCTGGGGAGACAAATATAAGCCAGGACATTCCTGTTCTGCTCAGGATGCCATGAAACCTAACCTCATGTTGACACAAGCATTAGGCCCCAGGACTGTATAACAAGTCACTGACAGAAAGATATAAGATAGAGCTTCCAAATTTGGCTGGCCACACACAGGCAGGCACTGGAGTACAAGTACTTCTTGCTCCCAGAGCTTGCATACCTGGGAAGGAGACTTGGTAGCTAATGCACGCCCACGGGCATAGCACTCGTCAACCCATTTCTCAGTTGTGTCTTCTGGTAGGTTCAGTGGCTGATGCTACTTGAGACTTTTATGGGGTTTATATTAGGTATTTCCTTACTAGGATTCAAAGGTTTGAATTAATTCTAAACACAGGAAAAATCCAGGGACTGATGGACAGCTATATCCCTATAGTTGCTATTAAAAGCATCATAAAGGAGGGAGTGCCAGAACCCATCCACAATGGATGGGACTGGGAGTTTGAATGCCCACATGTGAGTTTGAAAATCTGTGCTCAAGTAAGTTAAACCTTCAGTGCTCATTCGCCTATCAGAATTCATACATTAAGGACCCAAATGGGAGTCTCATTAACTGCGAGCTCGGTGCTTTCTTTGGAAGCAGATCTCCTGAAGTCTGGTTCCTCCCTCTTCCAGTGACACATCGATGCCCGCATTTCATGTCAACCATGAAATGGGAATGGATCTGTTACCATGTGCTAAGCTTTCCCCATCCATGGGAGGCAAAGCAAAGACAAACAAGGAGGCTTGAGTCAACACAAGGGTTAATTTAAGAATTGAGCTTGCTTAAAATAAAAGTTGTCACCAACCAGAAAGAACAAGTAGCCATTGAAGAGAAAACTGTTGAGATTTATGGGCCCTATTCTAGAGACATAAAAGGGGAGTCAATCATCATTTGAAGTTTATTTTTTTAATAAGAGCTCCTCAAACATTCCCCCCACTTTTCATTGCCAGAAACGTAAGCTTGTGGCTGTTAAAAAGTTAAAAATTAGGGGTTTTCTAAGTGGGAGCAGAATGCATGGTTGCTCTGTACGACCCTGGCTACTCTAACAGCTACTGCTAATTCCCAGTGGAGGCATCAATGGCTTGTGAAATAGACTCCTTTCTTTTCTTGTACAAATTATTCCTTTATATTTTTGAACTTATGAACCTCTGGGCTTAATAACAACTCCACAAGAAAGAAGGAAAATGATTGAGTGTTTATAACAACATGCATCTTTTTTGACTATCATTTCAGGCTGTGGCACTTTCAGGTTAGCAAAACCTTAGTCGTAGCTGCTCTGCAAAACCATTCAGAAATAGGAGGAGGAAAGGGATGGGAAGGACATCTCCTTCTACATAGGAACTGTGATCATTGGACATTTTGAAAAATTCCTAAACATTTAGTTCTACTGTCTTCCTCCCAATCCCTAAACTATAACCTACCCACTTATTGCCTGTTTGAATTATAAGCAGAAATTAAACACTGCCCACCCTCATGCACTCCAGCCTCACAGCCTGCAAATGAGCTGCAACACATGAGAATGTGGGCCATAAAAAATTGCAAAACGAAGCAAGACAAAAACTTTAACAACCCACCCACACATGCAAGCAAAGAAAGAAACAAATCAAGGCAGAAATAATAGGAATAAACAGTCTTTAGCCTCCTTTTTTTTTCAGTTGTAAATGGAAACCAGTGTGACAGTGCTGCAACAGATGACAGTCTATTTATTTTCTCTAAAAGATCTACAGTTCTTGGATTCCCAACTACCTCCCAAAAGGCTTATACAACTTTCAATTAAAAAACGCTAACACTAGAAAATGTGTTTCACTCAATAGAAAATGGCAAGGCCAGGCTCAGGAAGCGCTCATCTTCCTCCAACAGTTGATTTAACAAGCATTAAATCATTGATTATTACATTCTAGATCCTTTGCTTCCCAGTACCATCACTTTTTTGATTAATATCATGCTAACTCATAACAATGATAGATTCATAATAGTAAGCTTGGTGATTCATGTTCTGAACTAGTTCCCCAGCCGGGACACAATCCTATACTCTCTCAGGTTAGTGGTGCAGCACAACCCAACCCTTTTAAAGGAAGATTAAGACGAACCTTAAAATCAGAAGAGCTTTGTAAGGATCTGGTCCATATAACCCAGCAGCACTCAGCATTTCCTTGAAGAGGCTAAAGTAAGAAATGCCACCACTTACACTTTAGCAGAGCCTACCACTCAGAGGCATATCTTCTCTTGTCTGTCAGCAAGTAGAAACAAAGCCTGATTCACTGGAGCAGCTTCATGTCAATAAAACTCATCACAGACCAATACTGGCTTGGCTGAAATTGAGCTGTGCTAAATCGGAACTCATCATCCTTGAGATTTTCAAACATTTACCCTTACATCAGTTACTTACAGGTGCTATTTATTCAGGTTCTCACTACTGTAATCTAGCAGTAACTCTTTCAAGCTGATGGATTTGTACCAGGCTACACCACTCCATTGATTACACCATGAAAGTGAGGGACTTCTATCTTCTTTGCCTATACATTACAAAAATTGACTGAAGGGACAAATTGAGAAGGACTAGTTCTAACAGTTTCTTATGAGTGATGGAGATATTTCCTTCAGAGAGTCACATTTACTTAGACATCCTTCCTTTCTCCTTAGTGGGGGTTCTTAAATACAGCTTCAGAAATCCCAGCAGCCATTCTAAACCCCTACTAAATTTGCCTCATTAAATGAGGCCCACTGTGGCTGGAACATGTAGATGTTGTAGGATTCTAGTGTCAGCCGCTGCCTGCCACTATCCCAACCACTGGCATTTAAATTGAAGCCCATTCATCACATGCTTATGGTCAGATCTAATCCTAAATGAGCCGCTTCAACTTTGCTCTAAAATATTTATTACTTCTGAGTTAGTACATTAAGATGGAAAATAAAAATCCAAACCCTAAACTCAAAACAAGAAACACAATGCTTGCATCCCTGCAAAAGGCTGAGCAGGAAGGTCTTGGGCTACTGTTCATGTATGTACAGGATATGTAAAGATCCCTCTTATTTCCATCAGCAGACATTTATCCTCCAAGCTGAGCAAAGTTATTAGTACAAGCTGTCATAAAAGTGATGTGAACTATAAGCTTCATTAACTAAGCAAAGTTTAGAGAAAAAAAAAATGAAACACTCAAGTTTATTCAATTTTTCTATTTGTTGAAGTAAGTGGATGATTTTCATAATATTTCTTCACCCTTGAAAATAAAATGTATAAAGCATTGGAAGCATGAAGGGATGAGAATGCATTTGTCCCTGTGTTAGCTTTGCAGCCTTTGCGCTCGAGGCAAATTTTTTGCCTGTTCTTACAACAGGTGATGGACAGGGTACAGGTCTCCAAGCAATTACGTTCTTACAAGTTCTGAGAAAAAAGTTGACGAGGCAGAGATGATGTGAAGAGAAGGCTGAACAGTAAACTCATCCCTCAAGGAATCCATGTAGGACTTCATCCTAGAGACATAAGCCCTGGAGAGGTGATGCTTTCCCTTGCTCTGTTCTGCACAGGCAAAGTGTTTGGTCTTCACAGCTGGGGCTGAATTTGAAGCATGGTCAAGCAGGCTGCTAGCAGGTGGCACATTTTGGGTAACCTCCCCACATGTAACCAGATCCTGACATGCAACAGAGATCGAAACTGCATGGGTGGACCAGAGCCGCAGTAGGTGCTGAGGACCCGTGGTATTGAAGGCTGTGAAAATCCCAGTAGACTGCAGGATACTGAATGCCAGAGGATTACAGACTCAGGTAACAAAAACCAATTACCTCAGCTCAGCGACTCATACAATTTTTCTGCTGTTACACCCCTAACTCATAGGAGAGTCGATGTGTCTTAGTATTGACTTGCAATGGAGGTAGCAAGAAATAAAGAAAGAAAGTTTGTGCCCAGTGGTAAAGACACTAACTTGTGTTTAGAAAATATGGGTCAGCTTTCCTCTTGTGGGTTTGGATAAATCCCCTTCGGTAAGAAGAGAGTGAGATACAATGGGTTTCCTTCTTGTGAAAGAGTGACAGTAAGACAGAGATGAGTCACTTGGTACAGTCTCATGATCCCATGTCCCAGAGCACTGTGATGCACCGAGGTGGGAAGAGCCAGTCACAGGGAGGAGCTGTCTTCAATTAGCATGGTATTTTCTGCCACAGCATTGCTGCTTTCCAGGCTAAAGCCTCAGACACTGTACAGTAATTGGTGACCAAATGGTAGACAACTCATCCCTTTCGCGTACTCCTGAGGCATCATTCACACCAACCTTTCTACTTTCAAACCAAGTGAGAAAACTTCCTTTAGCAAGTATTTGAATCACTTTTCCTCCTTGTGTCCCATTTAAACAAAAAAAAAGTCACAGCCATCGTTTCTCAGTCAGTAACAGTAAGGAAAGAACATTAAGCAAAAAAATCCACAGAAAAACACAACAAAAGTGGTTTGTTTCTCATGATATAAATTGTTCTTTTAAATTGAGTGGGCAAAAATCCATAGAAATGGGCCAGAGGAACAGGAAACTTCTGCAATTTGGTCCAATTTCTATTAAAGTATATGGCAAGACTAAGATTGATTTCTATGGATCTTGGATCAGGCCCACACAGAGAGAATTCAGCACTTTCCAGGTTAGAACAGAAGGTCTACAAAACCACCTTCCCATAGTTCATACCAGGCTTTGGTTTCAGATACGTGATTGAGAAGGTTTTAAACAATGTTGAAATTCCCATCCTGAAGTCCAAAGGGGAAAATGAAGAGGGGCTCAAACAATTCCAAGTGAAAAAGCCAGCAGTGTTGCTGCATCAGCCATCTATATGCCTCTCCTGTGTGCTCCAGCCCAGATTTGTATGTGAGTTGTGTCCATAAAACCAAATTCTATTTGCTACAGCCCTGCTGAAGTTCAAGGGTCATGCTTGCAACAGAAATTGAGATCCTTCATTTATTTTCAATATTGCCTACTCACCAGGGTTTGTTCCCCCTAGACGTTGTCTTTCTCTCTCACTCTTTTTTCCAGCTCCCCTTGGGCAACTAAATACAAACCTCATTTTTGTGACTCAAGGCAACCTCCTGCTGCCTGAGGCCTTGTTCACAGAGTGCTCTCGTTCTTTCAGACCTCACATCTGTGTAAGTTTTTATTCCTCCTCTTCTGTGCTGGCTTTGTGGGCTATGACTGAATGTGTCAAGAGATTGACCCACAGACTGTGTAACATTGATTTCTGTCTCTTTGGGTGGGATTTTTGAGGAGCACACAGAGTTGGCTTCACATGGAGATGAAGTCATTGAGAGATTGTTTAAGAAGGAGCTCTTGGATAAGACAACCAGAGAGACATTTGGGACACTCTGTTCATCCGGTTTCTCAATTCTAAGACATGCTTGTATAAAAGACACTATGAAAAAACCCCAACCCACATAAAATCCATAACCAGTTAGGATTATCACTACCACCACTCCTGAATCGCATAAAGATAAAACTTTGAAGGGAATTTCCAAAAAACTTTTTAGTGGCTTCATACTTCTGTTTTCCTCCTTTCAAACTGAACCCCACAAGTCTCCACCCCCAGGCTTTCAAACACCACAAGACATCTCGTAACTTCTTAGTTTCAATCTATATCATTGCCTTAACGCTGGCTGTTGTTAGAGCCACAGTGTCTGGCTATGAACAGCGCAGTAGTAAACAATTCATCACTGGCTGCTTGCAGAACTCTCCTTCCATCCCCTCCACCTCCCGTTCCTTCCAAGTGCCACTTCTACTTGACCTTATTGCAGCAAAGCACGACCGACTGAGCACACCCTGTCATTCAGCACAGGGACACCAGCTCCAGCCTGCCGTACACGCTGGGGTTTTCCTGACTTCCTGACACTTTTGATCTGATGGATTTTGTAGTGGTCTTGTAAACGGGAATTAGTCATGCCTGGAGGGTCGAGGTTGTCAGACCTCATGCTGAAGTGCACATGTATTCCTGAAATGAAAACTAACAAAAGCAGATCCTGTGCCAGGCTAGGAGAGGAAGAAGATAGCAACAAATTAACAGAAAACAGCTTCTGTGACTTTCCAGCCCAGCCAGGACCAGATTGCAGGGCTGGGAGAAAAAAGGAGGAGAGAAGGGAAGGAAAAGGAAGGGAAGGGAAGGGAAGGGAAGGGAAGGGAAGGGAAGGGAAGGGAAGGGAAGGGAAGGGAAGGGAAGGGAAGGGAAGGGAAGGGAAGGGAAGGGAAGGGAAGGGAAGGGAAGGGAAGGGAAGGGAAGGGAAGGGAAGGGAAGGGAAGGGAAGGGGAAAGAAAAAAGAAGGAGAAGGAGAAGGAGAAAGAGGAGAAAGAGAAAGATAAGAAAGAGAAAGAGAAAGAGAAAGAGAAAGAGAAAGAGAAAGAGAAAGAGAAAGAGAAAGAGAAAGAGAAAGAGAAAGAGAAAGAGAAAGAGAAAGAGAAAGAGAAAGAGAAAGAGAAAGAGAAAGAGAAAGAGAAAGAGAAAGAGAAAGAGAAAGAGAAAGAGAAAGAGAAAGAGAAAGAGAAAGAGAAAAAAGGAAAAAGAAAGGACCACTACTCAGTGTATTGAAAAATGTCAGGGAAAGAAAACTTATTTTGGCTATGACAATCACATACTAGCTAATCACTCAGGATCCTTTACTAATGAGGAAGGAATTAAAAGCATTGCATGACTTGATGAGCTCAGACAGTCTGGATAATATAATCCTCTCGCCTTGCAATGATGCTGTTAGCACAAAATATATTGGTAGTTAAATAGGAGTGAACATGAGAATACAGCTAACGAAGTAACAATAGACTTGGTGCAAATCAGCCTAGCTCAGCTAAGGACAGTCAAAAGACTTCACGATGACAGTCTTCCATAGCTCATAGTCCAACTTCACAGCCTCTACTCAAGTGAGTAAATCCTGCCCCTGTGAGTTGTACCAAGTCACACTGACTACAGTAAAACTGTGTGAAAAGAGTTTCTTGTAACGTGTGAGATGGAGGAGGGGCTGGAGGAAGCTATCAAAAAATGCAAGTCTGAATTGGCTAAATTGGCAAGTAGTGTGGCCCAAAAGGAAGGATCAGGGGAGAGGTGGGGCCTGATATAATCATTATATACATTTCAGGAGGTTTATTTTGGCTTAGCACGAGGCTGGTCCCGTGGACTGAATGCCTGTTGAATCTGCAATAAGCACCAAGGTGCAACAGGGGTAAGATGAATGAATATATTTCAAAAGCAAGCTCCTATTCCAAACTAAATGCTGATGTGGACAACCCCAAATTTATTTTCTTGTGGAGACTAGCTTAAGTCCCCCCATGGTTTATAAGTGTTTTGGGGCTGTATGGGGTTGGAAGGAGTCTCATGCGCTAGGAACACAAATGACAGTTGAAGTTACTGAGATGTAGCAAGTTAGCATGTCAGATAAAATGTAAATAGCTGTCCACATGCCAACCCTTAGCCTGACACAACTTCACAGGAAGGTAACTCGACTTAATCATCATTTAAGAGCACTCGTGCAGCCTGTCAGGGAGCTCTTTCAGGCAGGCAGCAACTTACTGAGTTCCCAAAGGTCTCATATACCTGAACTCCTATATGTTACTTTTGGGTGGGTTTCCAGTGCTAAAGGGAAAGATTAATACGAGAGATCCTGACCCTGCAATAAATACTCAACAATACTTCTTCCTATTAGGACTTAGTTAAATCTATACTAGTTTATCTGCTGAACCACCACATTTGGTGGGCCCTCTCTGAGTGAGCAGATCAAGTTTAATCATGATAGAAGATATGAGAAGGTTTTCCAGATGGATGCCAATTATCCACGCATGGACAGCAAGTCAGAGAAACTGCTAAAACCGGAGACCTGTTCCACTCAGAGATCTCCTCCAGGCTTCGGGGAGGGCTGTAATGCCCTCCCCATACAAATGGTGCCTCAGAATCACAGGGCTGACACAGTGCCAGGGAAATGGCAACAGGACATGAGCTCTTATCTAGTAAAATACAGAACAAAATCAACACTGCAGAAGCTCGAGCTATCAGGCATTGTTTGTCTATGGTGCTTACATGACCTTCAGTATCAGCTCAAGGCCCTAGCTGATATTGCTGGGAAGATTTTGAGGGGCTTTGCTGGCCAGTGCCCAATGCATTAGTTACAGACTGCATGCATAAGCCCATTCCAATGTGCAAACTTCAGCTGTTCCATCCACCCTTCTAGTGACAATATGAGAATGAAAAGAAGATCTGGAGTCCCTTATCAGAGAAGACACACGCTTCAACCCATTTACCCAGAGCTACATAGGAAGTCTGTGGCAGACCATAACTCTTCAGGACAGAACTTGCAAATCTTTATTTTCATGGTATAGCAAACTACAGTCTCAATCCATCTGATTATTCATTTACTGTTGGTTTTCCTTCTTCAGCTTCACCCTGGAAGAGAGTGACACTTCACTGTGAGAGATGCTGTATATTACCTATATAATGAAAAGATGAGGCCAGTCCTAGACAGAAAGGATTTTCAAAGAGGAGGCAAATCTACACAGGGGCTTGATGCTTCTGTGGTAACAGTAGGGTACTCAGCTGTCTGAGGTTGCTTTGAACACCTTCCAAATGTACCACCCAAAGAGCTGTCAAGAAAAAAGGCATTGTGTCCTGAGAGAAATTCCAGTCCTCTGACACTTGCTTTCATGCTGATATGAGCCAAAAAAAGTTGAAAGAGCAAAATCTTCCACTTCCAGGTGTGACAAAACAGAGAACATCACTTTCTCTTGTGGCAACAGAAGGGGCAAATTCAAAACAGTTTCCTGACAGCTCTCACGTAGATCTGTCCTGAAGAAGCAGCATCCCTGTGTTTCCTGGAGTGTAACTTTTACCCTGGAAAAAGTTCAGCCTAATCTAAAATAGGCCCCAACAAGCAGATCACAACACACTGAAAGAGAGACTGAGGTACATGAGACACTCTCAATCAGAATAATACCCAGCTGTTACCTGCTGTGCCAGAAAGCACCAGCCTGCCCCACTGAGATGCCACACTCCTCTTCCCTCTGCTCACAACAAGACCAAAAGGCCTCCTTGAGGCAAGCAATAATCCCAAGCACAGAGATGTTAAATGCAAGAGGGCCCACCTGTGCCTATAAAATATACTGAGGCAAAATTGCTCATGCTTATCAGTGGTGATAGTCAGAAGTGCAAGTGAGGCCCCTGAATGGCACAAGTGTTCCTGCTTTGGTCACAAAGACATCATTTCCCTGAATTTTATTTTATTTATAGGCATGCTTTTATTTTAATAGCCTTTTTTTAAGACGGTAGGCTAAGATGGCCTTGCTTCCCCAGGGGTCTCACTAAAAGCCAAACTGCACCCGACTCACCAGTGTAAGTTAAAAAGTTAAGCAGTGGTTAGGGACAAGCCACCTCATTCTTTCCAGCCCTGGAATCTTAGTGCATATGAATTTTGGATACTGCTGCAAAAGTGGCACATTACAAATTAGCAACAGTTTAGTTTATTAGTCCCCAAGTGGATTTATTTATGGCACAGAAAATATTGCTATAGGTTCCCTGAGACTGGGAGTGTGACGTCACTGAAATTAAAAGGGATTTCATGTGGAACGCTGTGCCAAAATAGACTTACTCCTATTGTGCTTTCAACATGTGGTATTGTTTTACCATATACTTCTTCAGCTTGATGCCTTCACACCTTACAAAGATCTCCTCTTGCAGCAGCTGATGGTGTATTCTGCTGAGATTACTGCCACAGGCATGGAGGGAGACAAATATAATGAGAATTTGGACACTTCAGCCCTCCTTCCACTTCTTCAGGGAACAGGCCAATAGACGCTTAAGACTCTCACACAAAAATGCGGTGGAATCACTTTTTGCTTCACATAGTTCCTTCTCAAGGCAAAAGGAGTAGACTCCTTCCTAAGTCATGTGGGCACACGTAAGAATCACCCTCCACTTGGTTTCTCACTCGAGACCTCCATCCTTACAGAGACATCTGCACTCTGCTACTCACAGCAAGGATTCGGGACTTCAGGTGCCCTTGACTGCTCAGAGACAATAGGGTCACATAGGTTTGTTAGCGGTGAGGCAAATGGAAAGAGGCTTCCAGCCAGGGATTTGGCTTCGGCAATGTCTAAGCTACAGTAATTTATTCCTTCTTGTTAGATCCATGAAAAAAAATCCCTTCCCTTTTACAGCTGGGGAAAACAAGGCACATACCTCTGCATATGCAGCCCTATTCACTGTATCAACAAAACCATGTTGTCTCTGATTCAGCAATATGTCTAGAGGCTGTCTCAATAAAGTTAGTTTTCCTGACTTTTCTAAATGAGGAAGCAGCCAGATTCAGACACTGTTCTACACAACACTACAACAAACAGCAAACAGCTCCAACACATCCAACAATCAGAATAGGGTTTTTCACCATCACAAAACACACACCCAGTAACGGAACCACCTAAGGACAGAGTTAGGAGCCCCTCAAGCAGATTAACCTCCATGCACAGCTCCTGAGCATTGCAGAGAGAAGAAGGGGGAGCCAAGGAGCTTCATCCTCCTCCGTTCCCACATCGCCACGCAGCATCTTGTTAATAATGCAACTCTTTTCTGTAAGTTAGAACAGCCCTATGCTTGCCCTGAAAGAAATAAGCCAATATATGAACTTTCAGTAGCTGGTGCAATTTGATGATATACCTTCTTTTCAAAGAACTGGCAAATAACAGCCTGTGAACTCAGCATCTTCATGTTTGGGATAGAAAGTAACTGCTGCAGGATTGACAAGTAACACCCTTTATTTTAGTATCTTCCCTCTGAGCTGGTAGTGTAAGAGGTTATACTCATTAGCAAGACACTACTGTTTATCCCAGCTGTGGCTTGGCCCATCAGCAACACAGGTGTCACTTCCCCATCTGACAGAAGGAAAAACTGCCGTGCTGCAGAGCTAAGTGAGTCTTCCAAGGCCACACACGCAGCAAACAGCAGAGCCAGGACTAGAAATCAGGAATCCCAAGCGCCTGACCACAAACACAATCCGCTGAGACCACAGCTGCCTAACATAGCCAATGCCCACTCTCACGGACTATAATAAAATAAGTAAAAAAGCAGAGTTCGGTTTTAGCACTGGCTGGCCTCGCTGGACCAGCTCCCAGCTCCTGGGGAGGCAGCAGAGAGGACATCAGTGCTTGCAGGGCATGGAGGGAAGGTGTCACCCCTGGGTGACATCAGCCCGTTTGCCCCGTCACTGCCTGTGCAGAGCAAGTCCCTGTGGTGAGCCCGTGAATGGACCTAGTGGCAGAAGAAATACAGGGATGCATTATGATGGGAGACCAAGATTTGGGTCCGTTTGTAGGCTTTCCTGCAGGGGTGATATGTGTACGAGGCTGGCTGGTGTGAATTGCCATTGCTGAAGATGTTTTGGGGCTGCCTGCCTGTGTCTCTGTCCCTGTCCCTGGCTTCCCATTGAGGAGGGAGAAGATGCCGAGCGGGATGGGAAGGTGGCGACTGTACTCCTTCTCTCCTCATTGAGGGTGAAGCTGATGTCAATCTGGCTTTCTCCCAAGAAAAGAAAACCTCCTCAGAGCTTCCTCACCCACTGCTGAACTGCAGAAGAGTTAAAGGAAAAATAACTTTAACAGCAGAAAGCAGCTTGCACTGCATGTGCCAGGGCTTGGGCTATGTAGCAAGGCTTGATTCATCTCCATGGACAGACTTCAGGGACATGATCTTGATTTCCATCATGAGCTGTTACTCATAACATTTCAGGCCAAGTCGTGGCAAAGTTCACACAACCTGTTACCTTCTGCATGGGACGGCAGACAACAAGACTTGACTGAAATGCTGGGCTTCATCCCTTCCCACATTAATCAACTGGATGCACTGAATTCAACAGAGTTGCCTCAGTACAGGTCCTCACCATCCGTCTTCTTTGTTTTGAAACAATTTTTGGCATTATTCAATACATCTGTTTCTAGTGCCCAAGGCCAAGATGCTGATTACTAAATTGCTAATTTTAATTACTACCTGGCATGTAGAAAACAAAACCAGCTACATGTGCCATTACCACAAGGAGAAGAAAAAAATATCAAAACTAAACAACAAAACTGAGAACACAGCGTTGGAAGAGAAATCAAAACTCCCTCTAACAAAACAGTTTCTGTGGCATTCCTCCCTTCCTGTGTTTGTGTTTCTCTTTTTCCTAAGGGCTATAAAATTTAGCATACTAGGAATTGTGGGTTGCTTTATGGAGCAAACGGTTAGGTTTGCTAGAATAATTTCGCCTGAAAGGGGTACTTCTTTCTGATGGTTACCTGGCTACCCTAACTAGTTTGACACCTGCAATTGATCTCCTTCTTCCCAGAACACATGCAGGTCAAAGCAGCAAACCTAATTCCTCTGAAAATTTGTGCCTGAACATGCAGTTCTCTCTGTTGAGAGAAACATGAAAATAAAGCGCTGCAATCTTCAGCACCTGCCAAGGAACATCAACTCTTGACCTTTTCTGAATTATTTTGAACCAACACTCTCTGTCTCTCCCCCACTTCTAGATCCTGACTTCCTTGTTGCTTCAAAAATTGGAAGCTGGCCTCTTTTTTTTTCTAGCTTTTCATCAGCTGAGAAGAAGAAATTTCTCATCTGAAAACCTGCAGTGTCCTGCTTTGTCTCACTGAAGGGGGTAAATTCACACGCCCTGGAAAAATCAGAGATTTCTCACAACCAGATAAACGATGTGTCATTGGAGTCAGCCTTCAGCCGACCTGTTTCTGGCGCTGGTCTTCCACTGGCACAATCCTTTCCAGTCTCTCTTGATTATGAACTGACTTCAAAAAATCAGTTCTGTTTACTCTCCCAGTCACCAAAACTGCAGAGCTATAACGTGTCTCCATCTGTCTCCTCAGCTCCACTCTTCACCTCTTTTGTGGCACTGACTGGAGCAAAAGGAATGGGCAACAGAAGACCATTGCTTCAAAACATAGGGGTTTGAGGTTTTTTCTTTTGTAACCAGACATGGATCAAATGGATTTGAATTCTAATTCCCTCTCCAAGCATGTTGATTTTCCAGCTGTTAAAATCTGTTCACCTGGAGGGCTTTTTCTCCAGAGATGTCAGCATCTTTTTATTGTTTGTTCTCCCTCTGAAATGCAAGGAAGTCGCATTTCTGCTCAGCCGGAGACCAAGCACGAAGCCTGTCTTCATTCCAAATTGAGAACAAAAAGGGCAAGTTTTCAAAATTTCTCCTGGAGCAAAACTTGGGGAATAAAAAGAAACACAACAACGAACAATGCATTTTGAACCTGCTGAAGCATTTCATTTCAGTAACAGCAAAATTGTTTCCTTTTCCTTTGATAGACTAACAACATCCAATTCTAATTCTAATTCTGGAGTATAATAGATGAAGATATTTTATGTCAAAAAGAAAAAAAAGTCAAATCAATAAAGCTAAGCTATATCAAAGCATTGGTGAAATGAAATATGAAGTCATTCATTTGCCATCAAAATCAACACAGGCCAGTGAATCATAGTCAATGTTAATGAATATGCTTTATTTTTAAGAAAAACTGTTCAGTCAGGATTTAATTGATCAGTTCTCATCACTTCTCGGATTCCACTGGTGCTGACCTATTTGTGTCTTAATGAAATAATGCTAGCATTAATCTTCTTTAACATTGCAAAACTACATGGAGGGTTTATAAGCAGGACAAGTTTTGTTGGAAGAGGCAATGTGTTTTCACTATAACAGCTGTGGTACTTCAAAAAAACAAGCAAAGTATTCGGGTACCCAAGCTCTTCCTTGGCGAACATCCCTCCTTCCTCCCTGACTCACAGATTTAAGGTGAGAAGTGATTAGCAGATTATTTGATCTGACCTCCCTGCAGATCCTTAAACCTGAAATAACCTAAACATAAAATATCGCAAGTTCTCAGACTGATTGCTTTGTTTCAGTATGGTCTTGAGGCCAACCCTGCCCCCAAAAGATACAGAGGATGTTTCTTCCAGGAAGGCATTGGAATGAATATAAAAATCACACCTACTCTAAAACTCATCAGGAGATTGAGAACCCAGCTCTACCTTTGGTGACTTTTTGCAGAGTGAGTACCTACGATGGCTGTCAGAAACAGTGCTCTTTTTTAAATAAGAGTTTCACCAGCATCTGTTTCCTGCTGCTGGTGCTAGTTATGTCATCTTGGGTAAACACAGGTGTCACTTGGTACCCAGTACTTGTACCTAGTCATGGAATCAAGGTACCTCCTCCCATCCAACTCGGCATGCTAAACAGATGGAGCTTTTCACATCTACTAGTGTTGAGAAGTTTTCCCAAGTTGCAGTTGTTTTGGCACAGATCCTTTTTGTCATCTTCAAATGTTCAACCTCTTTTTTCAACAGGGATGAAGGATGCCAGAAAATCCTTCAAATGAAATTTCCATCTCTAAGTAAAGCCAGTCACTAGTGCACATGTCTTGTGCTAGACCTCGGCATAAAGAGCAGTTTCACCTCTAGAGAAGGACTTTGACAACACTACAGTAATAATGTCCTATAGGACCCTCTGTGCCTGTTTCATATAGATTATGAATTAATTACTCCTCTGAATTGGAAGAAATAATTAGTTATATATTAAGTAGCACATAAGTTTTCTGGTTCAAACCTCATTATTCTAACCAAGGTGGTGAATGAGGTTCATCACAGTGTAGTCAGTCAACATCACTGCTCATTATCTACAACATTAGGCTTCGTTTCACCTCCTTTCCCAGCCATGAGTTTCACTAGAGAGCAGACCAGGGATGTTAGTTGAGTAGTTGTATTGACTTGGATGGGTCTACCCAGATGATGGAAGAATGACAGAATCAGTCATCAAACAGGTGAAATTCCCACTGGTGGCATAAAAATGTCAGGACTATATCATACTGTAAATGTCACTCGTTTCTGCCAATGTATTTTTATTTGCATTGTTTCTAGTATAAATATTCTTTTCTAAAAATGTCAGTGAGAAATGCCAGTTAGTTTCTGACAATGATGACAAAGAGAAGATACATGGGAAGCTAAGTACTAGAGTTTCCCAGAAAATAGTAAGAGATTTTTCTAATGGAAAATATTGCACTTCTGTTGAAAAATCCCTAATCCTTTGGCCACCCACTAAAGTCTCTTGGAATGAACAATACTAGGTTTGGCCAATCGACTTTCAATATGGATCCAACTTCTCACAGAATACAGACACATTTGGGTAAAAAGAGAAAAGCCCAGTAAGTTACACTGTCAAGAACTCGGCTGTCCACCACAAAAGTTTTGACAGCATTTTTTAAACGAGCTGTATCGAATATGTCACCAATATTGACACTAGAGTCAATGAACTCACTCCACCATAAAGCATTTAGCACAGCGAACACCAGGGATCTTCTCTGATCTATAATTCAGCCTGGCATTCTGCTGATGAGGTTTTTCCAGGGAAAGCTGTAACCTACACTGCTTTGCTCTAATGTTGCTGATTTATATATATATATATATATATATATATATATATAAACCATATATATGTTAAAACATATATATATATAACATATATATATATATTCTGAAGTGTTTGATTTCCTTTATTTTTTATAAAGAAATGCCCCAGAAACTGTTTAATGTGGTTATAAATTTTCATTGAGGATTTCCCTGCTTTTATAAGCAACTATGTATGGGATTAGCACTTTAGAGAATAAAAGGAAGCTTTATGAAGAGCTGGATCATCCCCAGTCACTGCAAATTCTGAACTATGAAGCTTCCAGTATTTCCTACCTGTGTTAATTAAAGATGCAAACCTAGATCTACATAACTTTTAACTGTATTTACAAAGTACTTGATCTCTAAATCTTTCTCTTTGCCCTTTTCCATTAGGGCTGAGAGTAGATGACAGTAATACACCCTAAAGATCAGGTGGGCAGAAGCAGAGTCAAAACAAACTCTTCATGGTTCCAGAAACTCCATATAACTAATTCTTTCAAATTTTGGCATCATATTAGGAGCTATTCTGGAAGCAAGCTCTTGCTAGGTATAATCCAACGTGTGAACATATCTCAGCCCCTATGAGGAAAACAACTGCTCCTAGATTTTACCCAAGCATGGACCTGAAAGCAAACAGACATGGATTACACTAGAAAACCACCTCTGCTTCTCCAAATCATCAGTGTTGTCTTTGAAATTTCACCATTTCTTTGGAAAAAGGCACAGAACTCTGTCCAGCTCAGTCTCAGCAGTACCTCCTGAATTATCCCAGCTCCTAGGAAAAGCGTCCTTCACTTTCCAAAAGCGCCATGCCTGCTTTATTTCAGGTTCTGAATCTGTCAAAAAAAGAATGCCTATGCTTCCTAGGGCAAGGTGGAGGCACTGCACCCTCGCTGCTGTGTTGCCGTACAGAGGGAAGCCACCAGCATATGGAATCACTCCCCATGTTGAAGTTCCTCTCCCTCCGTGCTGAGTGGAGCTGACCCCACGTGAAACCTAAACAGAGCTGAACTTCCTACTGAGGAGAGGTAACTCTGACAAGGTGAGAGCTTAAATTCCCCATCCTGGTAAAGCCGTGCTGTCCACACCTGCCGATTAGGCTGGAGGCACGTTGCGATGCCATATTCCCTTGATTTGCACGTCTGCCAGGCTTTGACACAACTGTGCTCCAAAACCAACTCTTCATCAAAGATGTCTTACATTCAGCTGAAATCACAGAGCCTGAACAGATGTCTCTAAATATACTTCCTCCTTGTAATGATGGCAAATAAAAGCAGTGTCCTCTAACACATTTTGTACAGCATCTGTAACGCTAGTGCCGCAAAGGGAAATCAAAAGAAATGGGGTAGGATGTTATGTATGCTGCATGCTCGGAGAATATTTTAAACTCCCATAGCCTCTGTAATGAAAACCACACTGTCTGAAAGTGAAACACTGCTGATTGTTAACTGTAGGTCTGTTGGAAATAAAGTGAGGGACACAGGGAAAGGGAATTTCACATAAATCTAATTTCTTCTGTGTCAAACAGCGCTACTGTATTTCCTTCCATCTGCAAGGATACCCTGTGAAATGTGGATGAATGTTATTACAGTCTGCAATAAGCTGAGTTCAAAGCAGGGAAAATTTGGTTCAGATTTGGATTCAGCAGTTCAGAAGTTTCTTCACACTTTCTTCAAACGACCCGGAAAAAAAAAAAAAAAATCTCAAGCTTTGACTTGCCAATCTTATATAAAACCTTCTACATGAATCAGGTTGCTATGCAAAGTAGCTAGGATTTAAGCAAATATTTATAAATTTTGCTTTTTCAGCAGAACTAAACTGGATTATTTTGCAGGTAGGATACTGACTGGGATGAAAGAGAGGTACATCACAGTTCCCAGTTCTGTCTGTGACTCCTTGGGTGACTTTGCACAACTTATTGCTTCTCTGTGCTCCATCCCTTTTCTGTAAAACAAAGAGCCCACTTTTCCTCGACCGTTTCTTTTTCCTACCTACACAGGAGCAGTCTGTGCTACATGAGTGAGCAGCATAAACCACATGGGGATGGTGGGCTGGGAAGCTGTGATGTCTGCTGGGACCTCTTGGTGCTATTGTGATGGATGTTAATAACAGAAGCAGCATAAAAAGAGCTCCTCATCACAATTTCCGCCCAATTCTGACTCTCCTAGGACATAAGTGAAGGGGGAAGCTAATGTTCGCTATGCCTAACTGAACATCCAAATTAAAGTTTGAAATGGGCTTCTAGTTCCTGAAATACAGGCCTTTCTGCCCATCTCTAGCAGATGATGCTCCAGTTCATCCGTGATGCTGTCCCATGCTCTGGACAGCAAAGCTGCTTCCACACCCCATGACTCTGGGCTACTTGTTCTCCTTGTCTCACCTCCTTCCTGGATGGCCAGTGTCAAAGTCCAAACACTCCAAAAGGTGCATTACCAAAACTCAAAGCTAAAGCCTGACGCAGCTCCTGAAGCTTCCTTCCTCTTAACGTCCCTGTTGACTTTCCAGAATCTTCCCCACACACAGTTCTGGCAACAAAAGTAAAACATAAGCTGGTAGGTGTCTTCCCACCAAGGAGAAACTGCTGGGACCTCTGTCTCCATGAGCAACCTTGGCTGACAGGAGATGGGTTTTTGGAGCAAGCCTCCTGTCCCTGCTCCCAGACTCACAGGTCCCACCAGCCCTGTTGGCTGTGTCTCCCAGGAGACCTCCGCTCCCCCTATGTCCCAAATCCCTCACCTTGGACGTTGGACCTACTCACCACTTGAGTTCCCTCCAGGGACTGTTAACTTCTCTTTCAGTTATTATTTTCTTTGTCAGATGGGTGGAATAAAGACCCCCAACACACATACTGATCTGTTCAGTCCTGAAGGGACTTGGAGCTCCCTCCTCAGTCTTGAAGGGACCAACATATCCCCTTACAATTCACTAAATTCACTCCCAACAAAAAGTCATCTCCCTTTGGACGGGTAAAGTCTACCTTTTGAAATGTCCACATGTTGTCTCAGCAACTCTCCTTTATGGCTGTTTACATTGGACAAGAACTGGAACACAAAGCAACATTCAGATGAAGAAAGTGCTCAGAAGTAGTAAAATACTGTTATCTATTTTTTTAGCTGAATAAATTCAGCTTGCTTTGCATTATTGCTGGCTGTCTTAGCCCAGCTCTGAAAGTGAGAGAGAAAGAGAAAGGGAATCTTGAAAGGCAACTCCCAGGAGGACACTAATATTTTTAATAGTTTGTGGGTTATGAAACAAATCTGTGTTAGCAGTATTATATATCTCAGCCCGAACCGCTGGGGTGTTTCCAGGCTCTTTAATGAAACTAAAGCACTAACAGAGCATTGCCAAGAAAGTAGATTTATTCACAAAGAAATGTTTGCTAACAGAAATAAAAGACGTAGGCATGAGTGGGGCTGTAGCATACTAATGCATGGTCTTGTCACTCACATTGCCCCTTATCACACGAGCTGAACTCCGTTGTCACTGCTGGATCACAGGTCACACCTTTTCCCCCTTTTCCTGACATCTGATCTTGCCTTTTCCCTGGTTTTTGGAGTCCACAGCACAGCAACGCATCAATATAGGCTGAAACCTGTGCTAACAGCAAAACTTGATCTATAGCTGAGGAGAGCTGAACATAAAAAGAAAAAACATACACAAACACTAGGGACTTTTTTTTTTTTCATTTTACAGTGTGAAATAGGACCCAAACTAATCAATGGAGCTCAGTGGGAGTGCATAATTATTAATAGGCCCTACATGGGGCCTCAGAAAATATGCAGTTCTCTTGGAAGTTTAAAAGGTCAGTGTGAATAACTAAACCATACTTTTCTTGGTAGTTATTATGCAGTAAAAAAATAATTCATAAGGAAATCAGTTTAGGAAAAAAAAATCTCATGTTCTAGCAGGGTGGTTTAGAAGTTGTTCCTATGTCTTCCATGTATCTTTTCTGGCAGGTTAATGGACCATGTTTTATTCTCTGCCTTACTTCCTAAAGCCCACAAAGCCCAGTCCTTTTTCACTGTTTGTTATTACAGAACTCAACTGCATGCTGCCCAGCTGAGAGTGGGAATGAAAAATGGTGTCTCCCTTGGAACAACCCACACTGGTGAAGAGCAAGGCCAGATGAAACACCTCTGCATGGTGCTACTGGTTAGCCTTGTTTACTCATTACACAGCAGCCTGAGTGGTCTAGTTATGTACGTGCTACTCTTCAGACTGATTTCTGGTGGCATGTAAAACAGAAGACATAATGGGCATCATTAAGGGTTCAGATCTTTGAAGGAACTCTACATCATGTCTAGGCATCGGAAGACATTTCAATGAAAAATGCTGAACAAACCCCAAGTCCTCCTTTTAACAGTCCGTGTTTAACGCTGAAACTGAAGGAGTTATGGTCTGTTAAGAAACACTGGGAGGTTGTGATGAGGCAGCAGGAGACTCTGGCAGCGCTTCTGGGACACACCTCAGGTGCACAGAGTGACCGGTATGAGAAAGGCCTCCTCACAAGACGGATGATGACACATAAGAAGAGATCCCACACCAAATGGTTTAAGCAAGGCAGAGACTACAGCAAAGATCCTGATGGAAGCAATAGCTGACTGGCATGAAGCAGAGCCCAGGCAAGAACTGCCTAGAACCAAGCTAGCGCTGCAGAATATTCCCCAGGACTATGTAGCTGAGGTGAAAATCACTCCTGGGAGAAAGACTGGCATGGATCTTACAGGGCATGGAGGCCAGGTCTGGCCTCAGGGCAGGGGGAGCTTTCTCCCTCACTTCTCAAATGAATTGTCTCCAGTAATTCATCCTCATGCCTTTTCCTTCATTCCAAACTCTATTTGAGTGATGTTGGAATACAACACACAGACTTCAGCACAAGTGAATTCTGAATTTGTATGAATTTCAAACAGAAGAAACTGCACCAGCCTGAGAGGCTGTGGATGTAAGATGGACAAACCAGGTTTACCCTTACCTCATACCAAGGAATGAAAGCTGAGTCGTGTGATGTGTCATAGGGCTGCCACCAAGCGTGGACATGAAATGCATGGACAGCTAAACGCAATGCCACAATACGGTGGTGGAGCGCAGTGCCAGTGCAGGCTGGGAGGCTGAGCAAGTAGATGTCTTAACTCTTAGACCTTAGGGAAAAAGCTACCAAGTGATATTCAACAGAAGCATGGCCTCCCTCTGAGGTGAGCTGCACACCATCGGAAGGCAGGCGGGGATGGGGATGGTGTATCTGTGTATCTGTCTATAAATGTGTTTCTGGCCACTGGAAGCTGAACTAGCCAGATCCTTGCCCAGACCCGGTTTAATATTTTTTACCTCATATTTATGCTGTCATCTGCTCTGTTGGGCAGTGTCAGGAGGGGCATACAGCAAACATTGTGACTTGGTACAGGAATACCCACTAACTGGCCAGGTTTCAATCTGAGCATTTTTCTCAGGAGTGAAGTAATTTTATTACTGTGCTCTCTACCCAGGCATCTGCAGCATCTGGTTAATATATTTCTGGGTAGTTTCTAGCTCTCCAAATGCTCCATCCTTGCCATATTGCAACACACACAAAAGGTAAACTTTCCAACACTTCGCTTGGGCACCTGTTCCAGGCACTAACAGACCTGGTTAGGAGTATTTTCCAAGGAGCCAGCCTGCATTTTCCCATGCTTAATTTAGTTATTGGAATGTCTGCCATTTATATGTGTTCTCTTTGGCTCCTGCACAGGTCAGCTACTATAAATCAGCCCAGTATCGCTGACTGTAATGGAGCTACAGTAACTTATAACAGCTGAGTACCTGGTTTATGAATGCAGTTCCCAGAGCTTCATGTTAAATACAGCCCAAGGCTGGGGCATTTAAACAAAATGAAGAGGTTATGAAAGGTACCTACGCGTCTTCCAGTTTAATATTGTTTGTCCTAGATACTTACTAGGTGATGAAAGGATAAATAAACAGACCCCAGGCATGGTGATGTCAGACACTGGTTTTGCCAGTGATATTTTCTCTGTAAAAGGAGTGCATGTGAAACAAATGAAGAAGCAGGTGAGAGCAAATGTTTGGCTGCCAAACTTGGCCGTAGATAAAACATGATGAAGATATTAACCCTGTGGACTGGAATGTGCGTGGAAGAATACCTGGAGAGGGAAAGGAAATCACCATGGCCATCAAGAGCCCTTTCTAAGTACCTGCTGGCAACTAATGAGAAGGTGCGCAAGGAAATTCACTTCTGAAGCCACATCAGGCATATCCTTAACGCCCTGATCCCATCTGGTGAGGCAAGGAATTTAATTCTCAAATTCTGTTTGCTATGCTCTTCCCCAATCTTGCTCTTCTGCAATTCTGTGTAGACACAGAACTGCATCCAAGTCAGGCTGAACACACCTACATGACAGGAGCTTCGCATTCTTCATTCAAAATTATTTTTTCTCCAGCAACAACAGAAAGTAAAAAGGAAGAGAATGACTCCCACTGAAATGGAAACTGCGTGGAAAATGTTTCCATCTCATGTAGTTTTGGTAGGGTTTGGTTTTGCTTTGGAGGGGTGGGGGGATGGACAACATGTTTCTGAAACACTGGAAACAAGCATTTTGGATTTCTTGAAACTACATAATTCTGCCCAAATTAAAACACTTTCAGATATGGGGCAGGAAACTCTGTGTACGTGCACAGCCCCCAAGGCCAGCCAGAGCAGGGCAGCTCTCGGCACAGGAAGGCAACAGCAGCCGGGACTGGGAAGAGGCTTCACCACGTATTTGTGTGCCAGCTCCCTGACCCGGTAAGGCACCTGCCACCAGGACACCCTCCATCTGCCAGACCTTCACAAGCCCACCAACCCGGACCCAGCAGCCCCCATTTGGGGAATGTCCTCCTGAAAGTGAGGCATATAAAAGCATAAATCCCACTACCTGCGACAGCATGATTTGAAATTAGCTGCGGGATTTGACACAGCTAACCTGAGCCTGGAGAGACCCCAGCTGGCAACTCTGCCCATTCTAGTGCTGCAGGAGTGAGCTTTCTGCTCCAGGTGCCTCTGTCCACGGATTGGAGAGGCAAACTAAATGACAGGCTTAGACCAGACATCCAATGACAGAGAGCAGGGTAACTCCCATGGGAACTGGAAATACTGTGCTAACTTCCCTCAAATGCAGTGAGAAGCAGTCTCTTCCTGCATAACTTACTATATATTAATTAGACAGCAAGCTGACATATCTCTGGCTGGCACACATTCAACTAACTCCGTAAGTATTTACCAGCTGAGGTCTAAGAATATGGGTACCCAAAAGAAACCTAAAAGATTAAAAAAATTCAGCTAAGTAGGGCTGTTGCAAATTGCCCTACCAATCACAGCTACACTGAGCAGAAGCTCCTTCCCTCTTCTCCCCCATGCAGGGTTTTCTACCACTGACAAAGGTGCAAAGGGCAAACTATGCCAACTGATTCCAGCCTAGAATAATGCCAAATAAGGAAAAGAGACCCTTAAGCTTGTGATCAAGAAGGGAAATGTTGATATGCATGGCTAAAATGCCTTCCATCTTGCAACTCTTTGGTTATTCTGGCACCTGACATTTTGGGAGCAAAGAAGGGGAGCAGGACAGCATTCCTCACCGGAATCGAGAAGAATCAAAATCAGCTGTTTCTTGCCTATTAAAGTAATGTCATCACTTCCTAACTTACTATTTCTGTCACTGTCATAATACACAGAAAGTATTTGGCAAACTTTGCTTACAAATTTCCCAGAAAAGAAAATGCCAAAGCTACTTTGGCAAATGAACCACAAACATTCTCTTATGTTTTAATAAGGATAAGAATAAATGGCTTTTTTCTAAATCAGATGACTTTGCTTTAAAAGGCAAGTAAGAGTATAATTTAGAGTTACTTATTTTCAGGCATCAAGCAAAAATCCTAAAATAATCTTCTGTTTATTATTTACCGTCTCCTCTCTCCCCCTTCTTTTTCCTTCTTGTTTTCAAAAATGATTTTAATGATGGTGAAAAATTTAGAGTATTTATTGTCAGATCAAGTACAAGCAATAGAAGCACAGAAGAACCCTGTGTCTGTATTTAAGCTCTTGGCAAAGGAACTGGGTTTCTGCATGGCTTGGGCACACTACCTAGGGTCACATTTTCTATTGGGGTTTCCCAGCTGCACCAGTGCAGCTGTGCTTCTGGAGTCACCAACCTGAATTACAGCACAGCCCCAGCGTGGGCATGGCAGGATGAGACGGGAACTATGCTCCCACGGTGCAGGTGGAGAGGGCAGGGGTGCCAGCAGGTTGCAGCCTGGCCTCCACCACATCATAAACACTGCCATTCCCAGCATATTTAAAAGCTTTGTCCCTTGATACATTTGAACAGTTATGCATTATCTTTGCAAAGAGGGTGATAAATTATAAAGGCTGACTGATTTACTACATCAAAGTAACAGCAAGTGATTTCCCCCAGAGCAGCTGCTCTGCTGAAATGCCTGGAGAGCCAGAAGAAAGGCAGACTTCTCTAGAAGGCGGCAGAGCACCAGAGGCTCCTTTTCCAGAGCTATTTCAGTCTCCTGATGACTGTATAATAGAGGTAGAACCAAAGTCATCTGCTTTCCTATTTTATGCAAGGTGACACAGAAAGTCTTATTATTGAAGAGATTTCAGAAGTGTGCATATATATTTATATATATATATATATGTATGAATAAGCCTCTTTCATAAGAAAGACTTCATGAATATTTCATGGATTTCCCCTTGGGTTTGTAAGTAGCTGGTTTGCATGCTTTACTAAATACAATTTACTGCCACCTGGGCTCAGGAACAGAAGATTTCCACTGGATTCTGCTGTGTTCATCAGCAGCCACAACGTAAGGGATACTATGATGCCAACAGCTTCATCATTCTCTCCAATGATATCAGAGCCTTCTTCAGACTTTGTTGGAACAACCAGATGACAAAATGTCCTCCTGAAATTGTGCAGCCCCATTAGCTACAAGTCAGTGCTGCCCAGTGGGTCTTTCTTTCCCTGGTTGGCTTTTAAAGAATGATTTCTTTACCCCTGGTGCTTGCAAGATGCTGTTCAAAGGGAAAGAAAAGTACAGGATGACCTGTAGAATTCATCTCTCATTGCATCTCACCACTTTCCATGTGTTTTTTAAAAATGTAAGCTTGGATAGAAAGACTAGTTTGCTGTCACATCTCCCGCTTGCAATTGCTGAGAGTCAGATGTTCTTGCTTATTTTAGGGTTTGCTTTATTGTTTGCAATTAGGCTAAAAATTGATTTAAAATATGCATTGATATAAATACAATATAGAAAGGAAATCTATGATTAGTTGTATATAGGAAGCAAAAGTAGAGACAGGAGAAATTCTTTCTTTATCCAGCTTGCCAGACATGAACTTGCTTGTGTTTTTATCCCTGTGAACCTGTCAGAGGGCTCTCTACTCATGTTAAGGGTGATCATCTTCCTGAGCATCCCATCAAGAGGAATGGATTTCAGCTCAAGCCATCATGAACTGAAGTTTCTGCTAATCACTGTTCACACTGGAAACACCCTCAACTCTAACTGGTTCATTCAAAACGCTGGCAGAAGTTTGGTGATTTTGATGGCTCTTGGGAATCTGATGAAATCTAGGTCTCGAGTGTGATGCTGACGAGATCAGCTCAAGAAGTGTGACATGGATTACCGTGAAAATGAGAATTCAGCATCACATAGACATTTTCTGCTAAATGCTGTGACTAAACGATGTAGCCAGCCCTGGAGGGATACGAATCCAAGCTGAAAGCTGGGATGGGATCACTCCAGCTTCCACTGGTTCATCAACTGTATCTCAACCTATACCTGAACTATGCAGCCCACTCCACTCTCTCCCAGCAGTACAGGACATCATATGTGAACCAAAAGGGTGCTTTTGTGCTATCAGTGTTTCATTTATTTTGAGGGAGCAGATGAATCCAATGTAGTCACCTTCTTCAGGGGAATTCGGAGCACATTCCAGCAGAGCAACAATGAGTACAAGCACCGTCTCATGTAATGCAGCTCATGGCCTTAACATGCTCCACCTGCCTAAGTGCTTGGCACAGGCTGAGGCTGAAATGCGAAAGGGTTTCAGTGCATAAAGGCCTTCTAAAAATGAGGTTGGGTTTAAGTAGCCAGGCAAAACCCTTGCATATAATAAGGGGCATGAGAAAGGTTATGCCTACTTCACAGAGCAGATTCCAGCACAGAGATCCCTTTTCTTGGCCACCAAAGATGCAGGATTCTGTGCAGTTTGGTGTTTATTTATGTGAAAATAGCCTTCATTTTTGTTCCATGCCTTGGGGCTGTGCAAACTACGATAGGAGAGGCATGTTTCCAGCAGTGATAAGCAGTGGACAAGGGGCAGTATTCTGTCCAGCATCTGTTGTCACATCCCTCCCAACTTGAACACAGCAAATTAAAATTAGCAAGATATTAAAGAATTAACACTATAAGCATTTATGACCAGTGTCAATTATTCACTCTCTCCTGGAGCATGCAGTAGGGTGAACAAGTAATTCTGTACCCCAGGGATTAATGGTACATGACTGAAGTCCTGATTGCTGTGGGCTGCTTAGCAGTGAAGCATATTTGCCCTCAGCCAGGCAAAAGGAAGTAATGAGCTGAAATAAAGAAATGGGAAATATAAGTTGGATAGAAGGAAAAAACATCCTAACAAGCTGCCAGGGGAAGTGCTGGTTCACTGGTTGGGTCATTCTGAATTGGACTGGATAATGCATTGGAAAGCATCCTGGTTTCTGAGAGGCTGTGCACTGAATGTGAAGGATGAAGGGGTAAGAGTACAATACTGCCTCTTTGACTTGTTGTGTTCCACGACCCACTCTCCAAATAGCTCATGGTTCAAATCAAGCCCAGGCTTATCTTCCACCTGCAGCACAGGGTAATTACCAAGGAAAATAACAAATACACTCACCATCCATACCTGGTATTAACCTCTACGGGTAGCCTCCATCTCCTCCCCTTCACTACAGCATTTCAGAGTCCTCCACAGCAGTCCCAACTAACCCATTTTAATCTGCACTCACCACAGACTGGCAATGCCAATGAGCAGAAACAAGCTCTCAGCCATTGTTGTCCACATGAACAACCTTGAGACAACACAAAAGACCTACTCAGGGCTTCTCCACAGGCTCAGCTGCCTGTAACATTTTCCTCTCTAAACTGCTCAACCTATTCTTTAGGTCAGCAATACCCAAACTAGATCTGGGACCCCATGGGGAGCTAGCACAGTTATTAATGGTGTTATGAGCCTCACAGAAATGTAATTCCTTGGACAGGTATTCAGGGATCACACATACTTTCTACTTGGAGGTCGTCTGGCAATCAGAAAAAAAAATGTTGGGGGTCCTGCTATTTTATATCCCTTTTCCCCTACAGAGAACAAGGAGGTAATATCCAGGCAAGGTAAGGCCCCCCCAAGCCTCTGTAGGCAATGAGAACTCATTTATTTCTATGCTGATAGAGGGAACTGTGGTGATTTGGGAATGAAACTCAGCCAGCTTGTGACATTACATGCCCTTTTCAAACAGGAGCAATACTGCTTTCACATCTGACATGCATCATTAAAAAGCAATCACTTTAAGCAAGGCTCATTTTATTTATCACAAAAAGAAACGGAATGGGAAAAAGTGAGAGATAATCATCACTCAACCCTTTCCCTGCTGAAAAGCGAAAGCTTGTGTCCGACAAGCAAGACCACCCATCTCGAATGTGTTTTGTAAGATTTACACTTGGCCAGTGTTTTAGGAAGCAGCCATTCCTATGCCTCGCACACACATTCAGGGTGATAGTCCTGAGAGCCTGATATCCTATCTCAGACAGTAATAAAAATCAGATGCTTCTACGTAATAGATAATGATATAACAGTATGTCTACTGAGAGTGCTCTGTCCTACCTGTAGACAGTTAGGATTTGGCTTGTATCCTGGACAAAGAGCGTTTATACCACTTACAACAGTTTACGCAGTATCATGTAAGTGAGCAGAGCTACGTAATTGTTCAACTTTCTTCACATTTTCTCACATTCCCAGAATATAGTTTGAAGAGAACAATCTTGTGGACATAGCCTGGAAACGCCAAAGCTATCAGCGACGTTCACCTCTCTAACAATGTTTTGCAATTTTGGCTGGAACAGGAAGCCTGGAGGCTTGCAATGTGGTGGCACTTCTGGGTGGAAGAAATCTTAGCTACCTCAGAAAGTGATCTTTATGTTAATTTGATATGTGAATTGTATTTCTGCTTATGGGAAAGGGGTAAGTTAATGTGGTATCAGGGAAAAAATTCCTAATGTGAGAGCGTGAAGATAATTTTTCCATGATCAGTTTGGAATTTTGGTCTAATCAGCCTTTGCAGACTGAGCCGGTACTTTGACAGCAGCTATGCAGTGTAAGCATTGCAAATCTGGGTGCAGGGAATAAAAAGATACCTCTCTGTTCAACCTATTTCCAGTGCTTCTCCCTTCCCTTCGCTGTCTGAAGCTGGGGACCCGAGCCCCATGAGCCCCAAGGCTCCTACACCCCGGGCTTTGGGAAAGCAGCACAGCAGTGCCTAGAGGTGAAGACAGGAGCTTCCCAAGGAGTTCAGCAGTATCTCATTGACTTCCATTTGCTTCCAGATATAAAACCCGAGGTTCAAAGATGGGGAATCAATTTTCTAGGTGCTGTGTGAACCAACTTTGCAGCGAGGTAACTGTCCTCTTTTTATGAAACAGATAAAAATGAACAAATTGGAAATCCTAGCAAAAGGGCCAATCTTGACTATAAGATTGCAAACATTCTCCTTAGTATTGCTCCCATAAAAGTCCAATCCTACCTTGCATATTGAATTTACTCTGAAATACGTCCACCACCTTCACTGAAGAGATTCCCAGCCTAAAGGTGAAAGCAAACTGTCGAACAGGAGGGTGATGCTGGGGTCTGGTGCTGCTCTCAGCTGTAACAGTAGCAGGGTCCTAAATTCAATGGCTTAGTCTGACCTATTCAAACAGTATTTTCTCTGCCCACATAACTGATCCCTAATGAAGCTATTTATGTAAGGAAATTAAATTAAAAAGGAATGTTAGTCACCTGGGTGTTGCCACATGGCTGTAATGCGTGTCTGGGAGACCTGAGACTCATAAATTGTATGCAACACACTGAATGAAGGTCTTTAGCCTGTATAATTAAGTGGCAACTAGTTTCATATTAAAGATATTACATATACACAGAGGCACAAACAAAATGTCATATTCTCCATTTCCTGTGTATAAATCTCTGCTCATAGCAAAGCCGAAGAGCGTGGGGTAGGAGCAAGGGGGTTAAGATATTAAGGAAAAAGGTTTGGGACTGAGAAGTGACCTACAACTTTGCAGCCACAGCTTTCCAGGCTGGAGGTAAGAGGCAGACACCAACCAGAGGCACAAGCTGTTGCAGCTACAGTTACAGCTTGTGTCTTCAGAAACTCAGGGCGAAATAGGGTGCTCAGCATCTCTGAAAAACAAATCATCAGTTGCCCAGTGCTATTGAGTACAGACCATCATATTAATGGAGAGGGTAGAGTTCAAGACCAGGTTATGCTGCCTTTCAAAAACCTGTGGCCAAAGATGAAGCAACTGCAGGATAAGAGAAGGCAAAAAGTCACTGACTATCAAGTCATGTTTGACACTGAGCTGGCTGCTACAGCCAGAGCTCAAGGTATACACAGCTTGCCTGGGAAACGCATAATCACACCATCTTCCCTAAAACATAGAAGGCAAATCTGCTTATTGAAGCAGCTCAGATAACTCAGAAAACCTGGCAGTGTACTACAGAGCTTCAACGTGGATCTGCAAATGCACCCTGACCCCAGACTGGGATAGCTACGAAATACATAAACCCACACAGCCAATTCTGGAGCACACCTACACTGCCAGGCTGGAGCAGTTTTGAATAACAGGTAGATGACCCCACCTTGGCTCTGCACCAACACAACATGGGCACACAGGATTAGATATCCAGGCCCCACCTCTGTTCAGCAAAAAGCAAACGTACCTTTAATGTGCCTTAGATAGGTGGGCTACATACACGCCTCCTCCTCTTCACTACCCACTGAGGAAGCCATTTCGACTGTATTAGCTCCTAAATGGCTGAAAGCTGGTGAGATACAGTCCCCTTTCTCCCCACCTTTATGCCTAAGCTACAGCAAGGCTTCCAGGTACCTCTGTGACCAGCAAACTCTGAGCCAGGGGCTTTCCTTCCTTCAGCACACTGAGGGACCTGCTCATCATCCTGCAAACAGCCACAGCTATTGCTAATCCCCAGGAGGATACAGCCTCACTTGGCAGCCAGACATCAGCTTACACACGATCACATCTTAACCCCAGAAAACACAGCAGTGCCAGGCTCCAAGCGTCCCAGGAAAGATAGTTCTGGTGCAAAAAGGCTTATAAGACACAGGACTGCATCAAGCCATTCACCTTCCCCAGCGCTCTACTGGCACGTGGAGTTAATGCTTAATTATTGTGAGTGATTTATTAACTTATAAAGTCAGATTAAATGGGTATTTGGAGCTGTGCAGCTGAGAGACTTTGAAAGGGGAAAGTGATTCATGGTATTTATCCAGCTGAAACAAAAGTCACATGGTGCAAACCTACAATACTAATTTCTTCAGATTAAAAGTGATACATTTCTAGGAATAGGACGTCATTAACATCAGGCAGATGTACTGATTAGGAGGAATGCACAATTCATACAGGCACACTGTCCATATCAATTTCTAACCAGAGCAGATTACTTAAGACCCTGTATTTTCTTTAAGGCAGTTTTGCCTTTACTCACCCATCACATAGGGTCTGCAGGGACTTCAGACCTGCTCAGGCAGAACCGAAGCTCCAGTGGCTTCCAGAGCAGCTCACCATCACTGTGCAACTGCACCCGTGTCCAAAACATGGTTTTATCAACATGTAATTTCTCCTTAATCGAATAAACAACCTAATAGCCAGAACCTGGATAAAAGTCTTCCCTCTTCCAAAAGGAAACTTTGGAAATAAAATATGGGGGAAGCAATAGGAAGCAATATTTACGTGTTCTTGTCTGTCACCTGGTTATTTTGTTTTCTGTGATGCTTGTTAATGAGGGCAAAACTTGCATCATCTGATGTGTTAAACAGATAGTTTCTCAACTTCTACCTGTGACAAGATGAGATTGCAGGGCTAGCAAGATACACTTCTGATGCATAGTCACTAGGACCTGGTGAATTATACAGAGAAATAAATGGTGCTCTTCATATTTTTTTTCAGCTTAGTGTTATGTACAGAAGCTTATAAAATAAATAAAGAAAGAGAGGAAAAAACTGACCTTGGGCCTACGGTGGAAGTGTTCCTGCAGAGATACGAAAGACACAGACTAAAGGATTTAACATTACAGATTTATGAAACTGGTGTTTCCTAGGCCAGGCATTCCCTACTCCCCAACTGCCTCTCCCCCCTTCCACTTGATCCCTCAGCATCCTCCTGCACAAGGATGGAGGCACCAGACAAAAGACCTGCATCAGCTAACCACGCACCTGCTTCTAACTAACCTCATCCCAGGGGGAAAAAGAAAGCGTGTAGATATGGAAGGTTTCCCTTGGTATTACTAGAAGATTAGGGCTTTGACAGAGGCAGAACCATGTTCCCAAAGCAAAACTGTAGTTCGGGAGTGGTGAGTCAGAGGCTGCTTTTGCAGGGATTGTGTTATATCGCACACGGGATTGCGTCCAGGAAGAACAGACAGTGAGGCGGGGTAAAGCAGCTCACTTGTAATGTCTGATATATAGGACTCAAAGGTGCACAGCAGTGAGCAAAGATGGTGGATATATAGCATCATCTCAGGAGCAGAAGCAGAAGATACTGAGATTCACAGGTAGTGCACTGCTTTTTCAATTTATGGGTAGAAACAGGTGGAAATGAAAAGAGCGTTTTGGTTCAACCTAGGCTGGCTTTGGAGGAGGTCTATGGTGGAGCCTCAATGAAATTAAAACATACATAAATTATTCATTTGGGTCAAACGACACTTTTTGTTCAAGCCTAAAATGAGTACTTCAGTGTTGAAAGTTTTCCTTTTCTAAACTTGTTTAAATTAAAACTCCTAAATGACTAATTGCCAACTGGAAGGGTTTTGTCTTGAAATGGCTGAAATGAATATTTGGGGTTTTCCCCTTCTTTTCTGTATTTTTTTTTTTTTTTTATCCATAGAGCAAAGGATGTCCTTTGATCACCAGGTGAGCTTTTATAGCTAAATTGTCTCACCTGTTTAAAAATGGTGGGTTTGTATCCACTGACTCCAAGATACTCACGAAGTGATGCGAAACAGAGAAACAAGTTTGCTCCCCTTGAGCAGGTACGCTCCCCAAACCACCCACCCCGTCCAGTCATCCAGCACAATTAAGACAATCTGGCTCCTGTATTAACAGTACCCAGTGAAGCGACACAGCAAACAACATATCCAACCCTCTTTTAATACTCAGCTGCTTTTACAGCTTATTTTTACCTTTGACGGGAGATGGAGTTCAGCTTAAGCACGTACTTGTGCTTCTGGCTGTGCACTGAGCTTTTCTAACCACTTCATCAACACACCCTCAGATTGGCTTAAACCGGGAGTAAATTTCTATTCCTCCCCACTGGCCAGTGAATGAGCAAAGGTAGCCAAGCTCCCCCTTTCCTCCTGGCCCACCAATCCCCGCTTTCCCCTCTCCCACCAGCAAACAGCAACGCCGCACGCCTGGTGTGAAAGGCTGCAGGGTGTGAAGGTGGTTGGAAACGCAGGTTGCTGGTTCCTGGCATGGTCCAAAATTCAAGGCACAATCAAACCCATAGAGAGTCACTAGCAAATCGCTCGAGCTATTTTTTTATGAGACACTTTAGCCAGCCCTCTTTTCATATCCTTTACGAGGCTGCCTTCAGCCCTACTCATAGTAAAAACTACGAGTTATGGAAATCATAAGAAAGAAATTATGTATGGAAAAATCATTACGTTATAAATTGGTTCCACTGTTCAAAACATGTAGGAAATGGGGCATATAAAACTCAGATGGTGTTGCAGACTTTGATACAAGGTTCATTATTACACCGTGACACGAGTGAAATATGTGCTAACATACTGCCAGCTAATTTGCCTTTATTTACAATGCAGACCCATCACTGGGCAACTTCATAAATTTCATCAACCTGGGTGATTTCTCTGATTGAACGTGGCAGCTCGCACAGAAATGTGCACACAGAAAAGTGCAGATCTTGTATCTTCAGGGCTGTGCAGTTCTGAATGTGTCTCCCCACCTTGTTCAAAAATAATAGTGTCTCCCTCTTTTTCAGATTTCATCCCCTTACTAGACTACTGAAATGTTGTTATCCAGTTATACACATGTTGTTTGTCTCTGTGTTTTTTAAAGACTTAATTGAGGTAGGAGGCAGGAAAACTGGACAGGAATGTTTTTGACAAAATTTTCTTTGTTAGAAAATACTAATTGATTAAAATTGGAAAATTTCCATGGAAATGCATCAGTTTTCATTAAACTTTCATCATAAAATATTCTGAAGACAACAAGGGAATTTCAACAGTCACAGACCAATGCCTGAAGCTGTCCCCTGGGAAAAGGGATATCTAAGGAGATCCTCTTAACTGTGGTGGCTATGCAGGATGCTTCCCTGGGGAAAAAAAAAAAAAAAAAAAAAAAAAAAGAAAACCAAGGGCTTCCTCTTAGCCACAGTTGTGAATTAGATCTGGTATGAAGGAGAAAATCCTGAGAAGAAAACAAATGGACAAAGCTGACACAAGGTATCAACTGGATGTCTAGTTTTCTTTAGAAACTCTTGTTTTAATTAAATGGTTTAAAAATAAAATAATATTCATTATGAAAATACTTCTTTACTGGAAAAATTCAGGGAAATATTTTTTTTAAGATTCAAATGGTCTGTTTCCATACTTCCACTGAGAAGTTTGGTTTCTTCCTGCAAAATTACTTTCTTTAAAATAGACTCTACTTTCTATTAAATTACAAGGGGTTGAAATCTGAATGAAGTGCTTTGAATATATTGAAAATGTTTCAAATAACCCCCAAAAAATTCTGCTTTTTTTTTTTGTTCCAACACGGAACAAAATTTCTTTTGCTTTCTTCCCAAAACCTCAACAAATTGGAAAATCCATTTGCCACGTAGTTCTACTCACAGCAAGGATGCCAAGAGGTCTCACTTATTAATGCCTAGATGGTATCTGAATTGAAGAAGTGTTGTCAAAATTTAAAGCAATGTGAACCTCTCCAAATTTCCTGTTTGGTTTTGCAGAATGAAGGAGCCTGGTTCTTGGTTGGGACCAAGATCTCAATGCTGCCATCGTCAGGGAGCGCTCCTGTTAATAAAACCTTGGACCATGATCCAAACGTCTCTCTGCCTACCAAAGCTAACTCCTAATTTTGAAGATACTGAATTTGTTGATTCTCAGGTTACAATATTATGCCCGTGATGGCCTTTTGTTTTTTTTTTTTTTTTTCTGAAGCATGCTGACAGACTGGAAGGCTTTACATCTTGCTGTGCGTATCTTCTTTCACATCTTTCACCGTTGTTTTAAATGAAATCACGTACTGAGTGAGAGGGAAGAGGGGAGGCAGAGCAGGGTGGTCAAGGAAATCCTGCTAGCCTCAGACAATGCTTGGGGTACACGATGGACCTGTATGTGAAATAATTTTTTACCGAGGTCCTATAGCGAAGGACTGACAAAACCATTACTTACAGTCTGTAAATTGGTGGGGAAAGTCTTTAAGACCCAAGTATCACATGGGCTAAAGGGCCTCCATGTCAGATTAAAAATACAAAAAAGCAGCTGAAGTCAGGTGTGATCAGAGTTTGGGGATTTTTGCTCACCAGGGGACTTGAGGCCCCACTCATACTTAAAGAAGCCAAGATGCCTGGCTACTACAGAGGTAAAAATAAAGCATCCTGTGTTGCTAACACCACGTTAAGGACTTGCCTAAAGGAAAGGTGCTTCTGACCACCTCTGCTCATCTGCTTACTGTCTTGCTTTCTGCGGCCCGAGACTCAAAGCCAGTTCACTCACAAAGCCAGTGATCAGCCTGCCTGCACTCGCCGTGGGATGGAGAGCTGGTTGTTGGTCTGTCCTTACAGACTGCGTTTGTGCCTACGGAGGACAACCTGCCAGGCAAAACAGCTCCCTCGCCATTTTGAGCTCGTGCTCAGCTCAGTCCCACCTTGGGCCCCGCTGGGTAACTGCTCTGCTCCCAAACCCATCCTGGTACCTGGAGGCTGCTGCCAGGAATACTGGAGGTATTTTTCACGGCGCACATTTCACCAAACGGGAAGTTCTCTGGAAGGAGCTGATCAATTCCCCGCAATTCAGGTAATTTCTAAGGCCCCGCAGTAGATGCGCAGATGAAGCAGCCCTGGAGCGATGGTCAGGAGCGAGTGAGACCTGTCGGCTGCTGGGGCGCTTCCCACCCGTGCGGGGTTCCCCTCGGCAGGCCAAGGACCTCCCGCCTGCAGGCAGCCTGTGCAGGCTGCGCCTCAGGAGGCACTGGACCACCTAACGTCACACGAACGCAACGCAGGACCTCGGAGGGGATCCCGCAGCAGGCCGAGGGCTGGGCTCGCGGCCCAGCTCACCGGCGGGGAGCCTGCAGCCCGCTGCCCCTGTCACGCCTGGAGCCGCTCTGCTCGGCCCCACCACATCACCTGGTTTGGCAGGCCGGTCCCTGCCTTCCACGGGTGTCAAGACATGAAGGGCGTCACTTGCACCGCAACTGGAGCAACCAAAGGTCTCGTGTGCTGTCACCGGTCCCTAATCCCACCTTCACTTGCTTGCTTTAGAATAGTACAAGTCTAGCGTGTTTGCAGTGAGCACATGGCCCTGAATTCATATAATTTCCCTTTATTTTTAACTTAGCTTTTACAGCACCATTTAAATTATAATTATTTTTTTTTAAATAAGGAAATTGCATCTTTAACGGAAATTAATCTCCCAGTCCCCCTCAATAAACCCTTTGAAGCTCTGTATGGCTATGACAGAGGTAGGTATTTTTAGAAGGACCGTGTGGCAATTTTCTCTGCAGCATTCAGTAATTTACAATATCATAGCCAAAGGTAAAGATTTCCCCTAAGTATAATTTGGCATTAATCTGGCTTTCACAGGCGTATTCATTGCAGACAGGGCACCAGCCTAGAACACAACTTTACCCTAAGGATTGCTGGGGGACTGCTGAGCTGAATAATACAGCCTTATGCAAATTCACAGTGAAGTAAAGCCAGGACAAAGCCCCCCCATCTCAGATGCAACAAGCTCTCACCATGGGCCAACATCTTTCTCCAGGTGTGCCCAGGAAACACGAGGAGATGTGAGCAAGCATGAAGAGCCAGGCACTCAGCCCAAGCTGGCATCATCACTAAAAGCATCCATCCTGGTAGAGAGGCTTGGGGAGGGACTGGTCCACAGTATAGCAAATGCAGCTGGGGTATAGACAAAACGATCGGTGATACACAGATTTATGAGGTTCTTTAACAATGCCTCCTGGACCCTCCCTTCTTTTCCCATATTATTAAAGGATGATATTTTGCAGGAAGACTCAGAGAACTGAAACGTAACCATTGCAAGGCTGTGTACTAGATCATGGTAAGACCAAAATCATATACAGTGTATGAAAGAAATGCAAGGCAGGAAATGTCTGATTTACAAACTGCTCCTAAAATGTGTGTGCTATGCATGATCAAATACACTTCTTTACCAGAATGTCTCTTTCTCAAGGTGAATGCTCCTCAGTACTTTAAAGGAAAGATCTGAATCACAACACTACACTCAAAAGGGAATAACTATTTTATTACCTGGGCATTATGTCACGGCAACTAGTTTTAAAAAAGTTGAATTCAACATAGATGTATACAAGCAATACACAGAATTAGTCTTTTTTTTTTTTTTTTCCTATCTATCAGTTCTTGGCTATGGTATCTGAAGCTTCTCTTTTGAATTTTAGAGTAATAATTTGTTTATAAGTTAAAGAACGAATTTTAACTTGTAACAAAAAGTCTGACAAAAGGATAAAAAGTCCAACAAAACTCCTTATTTAATAAATCAATGGACATCACTGTAAAAAGAGGAGGCTGAAGCTGGCTCTTACCACCTGATCTCTTATTCCCATGTACCCTGTTAGCAGTTCTGCACGCAGTGGTGGCTATCACTAAAATTGCCAGAACAGCGAATTGTGTGGGAAATGTCAACATCTCGGAGCCTGTATTCCCAGGAACCGAAATTTCTCAAGAACAGCAGTTCTGGAAGTTTTTTTTTGTTAAAAAGTGTATAGAATTACAGGCTGTTACAACATACAATAAAATGTTACTAGTAGAGACATATAGAAAAAATACATAGAAAATAATTAAAAAGGAATAATTTGTTAAACTTGATATTTTAAAATGAACTTTTCTTTTTCAGAACCAAAGGTCACAACTGCTCTGCAATGAAAACTTCCCGTCTGGCTTTTCTCCTTCTGAGAAATCTTGTCAAAATGGGCATGGCGTGGAAGAAAACACTGGGTTTTACCCAAGCAAAAAATGCAGGTAAACATGAAATAATATTTAGAGTTTGACTCCGTCCAAGCTTCTGGGAGACATGCTGTTGTTTATTATGGACACGCATGGATCTGCAGAGCCATGATCCTCTGTCCCTCCTGCACACCGACCCTTTTCCAACCACCAAGAGCATCTTAAACCAGCCTATATCCTCCTGCTTTTATTTTACATGTGTATAACTTAATACATAATTACACCAGCGATTAAACTAACGACTTCTGGACCCAGAAGACCTTGGATGGTGACTGACAAGCATCCAGGCAGAAAACATGGAAATAAAGGACTCCTAAATGTATGACAGTGGGCACATACGTGGTGGAAATGCTCCCACCTCTCCTGCCCCCATCTGCTCAGGATCTCATCACAAAGACTGTCGTTATAATAACTTTATTATGGACCTTCTGAGGAAAGTGAGCTCCCAGCAAGGGTTTTGCTACAGCAGACAGGAGATTCATTTGCTCCCTGCTAGAGTAAAGCCCTTTATAATTAATGCTGGGTAAATAAAGCACTCATCTGTAAACACTTTTAATTAGAAATTGGTTAAAGCTAAACCCCCGTGACCACATTGGCCAGGGGGATTAGACGCACGTCAAGCTTTGCCTGATCAGCAAATAAGAGGCCCTTTAGTATCCTCAATTCCTGTGCTGTGGGACCTCTTTCAGCTCCTATCACACATCACTGCACTGCTCCAGCCTGCTCTCCAGGCTCAATAGAGGATCAATATTTGTCTGTACTTTCTGAGCAAAAAGCCTCCTTGACACAGGCAGCATCTGTGTTTGAACAGTTACTTGCTAACACATAGCAGACTTTCACCAAAGAGATCTTGAGCCCGGCAGGTCAAGCCGGAGTGAGGGTCACCGAGCACCGCCAGTGATTTCTGTGTTTGCTTAGTGTGATGCTCAGAGCGCAGCTACCAGAAAGGGCTCGTGGAAACGCTGCTCGGTTCTCCCGGGGCAGAATATACATTTCAGAAAAACAGTACATGGATAGGAAAAAATAAATAAACCCCCCTAACCACCTATATTACCATTTTCTAGCCCTGTAGATGAGCTGTGCCTGACATCTCTAGTCTCCTGGTAACATCGCAGGTTTTCTATCAGTGTGCCTGATAACATGCTATCAGATTTCAGGGAGAAGGGACTTTTTCTTCTGACTGTGGCCACCCCATGTAGTCCCAGGTGTCCCTTGTGTTTAGAGACAACAGCAGAAGTATGCAGCGACAAGGGAATTGCTTCCAGCAGAGATGGTTCTTGATCTGATCAGACAGTGCCAGCCTGACAAAATGTGTGCACTGCAATGGTTTGTCTCCATTATGGAAAAGAAACAAATGGGTTCTGCTGGAAATGGCACTGGAGGCACAAACCTGCCCCCCCGTCCCCAGACAGCCAGCACAGCACTGACCGACAGACAGGTGTCCTCTCCTCTCCACCTGCAGGAACACTGATCGCCCCTGCTGCACCCTCTCCTCTCCATGCCCCTTAGCCCAAGGCCATTTCTCACGGAAGAAAACTCCTGTCCATGCCTTTACTCAGCTGCACTGGTGCTGATCTTTATCTGAGAGCTGAACAGCCAAGTGCAAGTCAACACTAAGCTTTATTAATTTTCCCCTTGCCGCTGCTGTCCGGGGTCTGACAGTAGTTTGAAGCCAAGAGTTCCTGAATGGCAAAAAATGCAAAGTCCCAGCACAGCGTGAGTGAGCATGCACAGGAATACCACCTGGGTGTTACTTTTACAGATGGGGAAACTGAGGCACAGGAGGTCAAGACGATGTGCTCATGCTTGGCCTGTGTCAGAAACCACTTTTGCTGAGCCCCAGCCCAGTGCTGCCTCAGGTAACGCTCTTGACACCTCCCCGCTTTGTTCAACTTGGTTAGCCTCTTCCTAAAAAAATACAAAGAACCTTTTTGAGCGTAAAATGGGATTTCTCCAGCAGAAACACCTTCTCTTTCCCTGAAGGCCCAGTGACTGAAGTCATCAAGCTGTGCATTGAAGTGCAGCTGAGCATGGGGAAGTGGGACATCAGAGAAGAGCAGAGGCAACCTCGCCTACTGGATAATTCCTGGCCCATGACTCCCCAGACCTTTTTTTTTATTATTCCTAGCTCTCTCATGGACTTGGTGCATGTTAACTTGACTTCTCTTTTCCCCTTCCACATTTTCTTTCTGTGTTGGCAGTCTAACTCCAGTCCCTGGAGGGCAGGGGTGGTCCCGACGGCTGTGCTCACTTATTCCCTCCCAGCTGCAGCTGCTCCAGCCAGAGATGACCTTGCAGATGCACAGCCACGCTGCTGGAGATGGTGCCAGGACCGGCCAGCTCAGCTGTGCCTCAGAGCACTCCCAAACCCATTGTTCTCCAAGTGCACAGACCTAGCACACATCCACTACTTGAAAGATAACACGCCTTACTTGGACTGAGATGAACTCAGATGCCCACGGGAGCACATAGAGGGGTTGTAACTTCAAAGCTGGCCCTGACTTCACTGACAGATTAGACTAGAGACCTCTGGAGATGTCTTCCAAGCTGAACTGTGCTGCAATGCTGAGGCGATTTCCACCTTTTTCTTACACATGGAACATCTCCAGCCAGCCTGGCTGCAGCCCGAGTGAGACTCAAGCTCAAGCCTTTGCTGCACTGGTAGCTGACAAGCAGCTCTCTCCTCCCATAACTACACACTTTAGAGGCACAAGCTGCTCCAAGGGAAGCCTGTCCTGAAATAACTCTGTCTTGCCACCACCATCACCTGCGTTTTTGCTTTCTCCCACGTCCAGCTGGAGGCAAGGTCCAGCTCCAGCAAAAGCCAGACTTTTTGTTAATGATGCCTTAGAAAATAAAGCCAAAACTACTTTATAGATCCCCAGCTGGCTTCTGATCAGAAGGCACTTGGTGGCAGCACATCAAATACACCCACGTGCAGTATAGCTGTCTGGACAGACATCCCTCCCACCCAGTGATCCAGTAGGAGTCAGGAAGTGGTATTGGCTATGGGTATCTTGTGGGATGGAAGGATTTTTGGAGACGTGGAATATGCCAGTCTTCTATCAGATACGCCATCACAGCTCCCAAGAAATTTTTTGCATGACAAAAAGCCTGGCTACCAGCACAAAGGAGCCTGAAATGTCAACCCCACCCCATGCTCCATCAACACTGAGGGTCTAAGCCTCGTATCTGGAACAACTGAACTTCCTGGAGAATGAGCCTCAGACATTCTCAAATTCAGCCTAGCATCATCTGTCCTCCCCAAGTGGCCCGAATGTAAATGAGCATGTGTGATATGGCTGCTAGAATGACCTTCATCTGGGAGGTAGAGCCCACCACCACATGTAGGACCAACAGTCCATCCAGGCATGAGACCCTCAGCTCCTTACAGAGCTGCAGTAATGCAGGATTTGGCTTTTCATTTGGAAATGCCCTAAAGCAACCTCCTAAGTGAGGGCGGCACCATGGACATGGCTTTCTACAGGGATGGCTTCAAGTCCTCTTCCCAGCCAGAAATTAGATTTGAGGTTTTAACAGACAACCACCCATTTCTGCAGTAAAGGGAAGGATAAGACACTGGGATGCTTGTGGTTTCTGGTCTCCTCTCTCCTAGCAGGAAGCATTTTAATTTTTATTTCAAATTCATAAACTATCCTCTGATGAAGAAAGGCAACAGAGAAATTTTCACATGGTCAAGAGCCCCACTCCAAAGGCATTCAGTCCCTTAATTTATGACATACTCTCCAGATGTATTAATCTGGCTATTATTAGTTCTTTTTAAAATCTTTTTGTACTCCCAGTCAAGTAAAATAATTGAGCGTCGGCCCCCTCAGGCCTGTTGGTGAACAAAAGGCAACAGTGCCCATCTGGATTACCTAAACCAGGCAAGAAAGCTTTGATTTAATACCCCAGGACTGAAGCTCCCAGCCGCCGCTCCGCTGCCCTGGGATACAATGTCATCGCTGCTCCCTGCTAGAAGGATCAGGCGCTTAACGGGATTTAGGGTGGAAAATCCAAGCTCAGCTCGAGTAGTCTGCAACACAGGACTTGGCAGAGGAAGGGGGAGAGAGCTGGGTTTCTTCTTTCCCTCCTGTCTCATCTGGGACCTGCCTCATTTCTCTTGCCCAGGTGTGGGAGGGGAAAAGGTAGTGTTATCGTGTCTGTTCTTAGTATCATTATTATCCTAATTGTATAATTATATATCATACATGCTTAAATGATAATCATACCTTTAGTAGCAATTATGAAAATATAATTAGTCTGCTTGCTAAAGAAAGCAGGAGCCTGGATGTGGTGATGGAGATCTCTGCCAGACCTGTATGCCACAGCCCTGCCCCAGGAAGGTGAACCATGGAAAAGGAGGTAAACTGGTGGCAAAAGGAGGATGTGGCCACTCGCAGTAGGAACTGTCCGCCTTCAAGGACCAGGCCTGCATGGATAGTGGCTTTGGGAACTGCTGAGACTCAACCCTGTAAACTGCTGAGTCATCACTCTCAGAGCTGCTGAGCTGCATTGCCATGACTCAGCAGGTCCTGGTTTTGCCAATTTGCAAGTCACAAGTCAGCAGGGTGCAAGGCGCAGGTTGCTCTCCAGAGCTCGAACCCAGCCCCGCTCCCTGTTGCATTTCCAATGTGCACATTAACCTGCACAGGTCCTGGGGGCCAGCATGAACCACGGCCCTACCAAGGAGAGGGGAAAACAAATAATTTCAGAAAACGAAGCAAACAGAAGTATGAACTAGCCTAGCTGCTGTTGCATTTCATGTCCCAGGTCTGGTGGCACCATGGGCTGTGCTAATGGGGCAGAAAGAGGAAGGAAGGAAAGAAGTATTAATCCTTCGTGCCCCGTCCTTTATTCACAAGAACAACTGAATTCACTCCATTTACATGGGAGTAAAATTTGTAGGGAGGAAGCTATTCCTTTTACTACTCGATATTCATGATGTGTCTTATACAAGGAGCAAAAATTGCACAGAGCACACCCGACATTCATTTCTTCCCTAAAACGCTAGCTTCAGCATTCATCCAAAGGGAAAAACTAATGCTTTTAATCTGACCATATTTTTACAGCTCTGCAAATACACAGGGGTGCTTGTATTAAAATTAATTACCATGAAAGCCACACAAGTTCACAGGATTATTCCCAGGCAAACCTCCCTTATAAAACAGACGTTCAGGATGTCAGGCATCCTTCCCAAAGACACAGAATAGAGCTTTGGGTGGTACAGAGCTGAAGCTTTCAGACCTCTGCTGGCAACACTTTCAAAATTCAGTGATTGCCCTGCATTGCAAAATCCTGTTCCCATTTGTGTTATTCAAAGCAGAAACTGGATGTGCATATGACAGACACTAAAGTCGGGGCCAGATTCTTCACAGGAGCAATCACAGGAGTGATACCACAGGAGTGATTTTGGATTATGCCAGTCAAAGACAGTATGGCTCATGGACTATACAGGCTAACACTTTGGGAGAATATCTCAAGTCTGCCTTCTTCATGAAACATGCAGCTAACTTGAATAGCCAGGGAGTTACTGTCCTGTGTATTTAACATCAAAAAATAAATCCAGGGAGCACAATTTAAGCCAGCCTCAGTGCATCAGGCTGGATGACCATCATGGCCCCTCTTGCAACTGAAATGACTGTCCATGTTTTCCTTCTCATCTCTCATGGAGCTGAGGAGAACGGGGTTATTTGGACTCACTCTGACATAGTCTGTCTTAATCCTGGCCCTACCTGCAGTGAATGGATACAACAAACTCTTCTGTGTCAGACTTCAGATGTCTTCGGGATCAGGAAGGATCGCCTCCCCCATACACATGTATGCAGTTGATTAGAGGTTATCTTTGCTCTAGACTTTCTGTTACAGGGGAAGAGAAGAGTTTGAGCAGCCTAGATCAGTGCTGCAGGCTAGGTATAGAAAATCGACGGCTGATTGGTATGCAGGGTTTAAGCATTCAGATACAATGACTCCTCTCTGCTCCACCACAGACAAATCATCTGGGATGGTAGAGAATGGTCTGTTAGGGTAATCTAGGTGTGTATCACCCAAACAGTCTTCTGCTGTTGTGGGAACCACCACCACCATCTCCGCCGGCAGCCTACAGTTTAGTCTCCTGGGATCTGTTATGCAGAGATATCTTTAGGTCTAATATGGAATCACAGAAAATAAGACGGCTCTTAACAGATGCATGCCTAATCTCTGCTGAAAAATCTCCCTCAGTGGAAGCTCAACATCTTGCCCAATCTATTCCCCCTCTCCTGCTAGAAAAGACCTCACCAAAATCAAACCTGACTCTCCTTGGCCGTACCTAAAGCCTAAAGCCTAGCACTTCAATTCCTGTAGAAGTGGCAGTAATTTGCCTACTTTTTTTTTTTTTTTTCTTTTTTTTTTCTTTTTTTTTTTTTTTTTTTGTTGGAGGGACTTCCAAATTTGGAAATGGATATACTCTGAAAGAGGTTTATTTGGGCAAAACACTCCAAGAAGCGATTTGTGTCTTCTTACTACTCTGTGCTTCTCTCCACAGCTCAAGGCATGAATTGGAATCTTGAAGGAGCTCATCTGTACACCACACCTACATGTCTCCATCTCCCCTCATGGTATATTGCTCCTGACCTGAACCATTTCTTGGTTCTCCAAAATTCCCATCTCTTTTGCACTTTGCTCCGTGGCCAGACCTGTGCTGCAGTATTACAGGAATAGTGTGATGAGCTGCCAAAAGCAGTAACAAGGGACTCATAAACTTTCCCTCTCAGCCAGAAATAATAGCCCAGGACTTGGAGTCCACTTGAATTGCAGACAGGAGGAGGGAAGGAATGGGGAAACCTATTCGCTTGTTTTGCTGTTTAAATAAAAATGTGTTCTCCTAGCTATATCCACGCACTGCTTGGCAAGCACAGGAATATTAACCGATTTTGTTGGAAACTCTGACAGCACGACCCTGCAAGACATTCCTGAGCATGTGAAGCGTGCAAGATGAGAATCTGGAAATGTGCATGTGTGTCTTTGTGTCTGTATGTGCAGAGATGTCCTTCGGGAACTTTTGAGAAGACACAGCACAACTTTGGATTCCCTCCCATTTCCTCTTGAGAACAGGTCAAGGTGAAAGGGGTGGCTCAACAGCATCCAGAGAGCAAAAGAGGTTCATGCCTCTCTATGAGTCTTAAAATATTTCCATCTTGCCTCCCCTGTTTTTGTTCACTACTCTCCTTTGCCTGTCCCCCTCTCCAGGATGGAGCATTTTGGAGGCTCCGTTCCAGCTGGAACAATGTTCAGCTGAGCTCCGTGGTTTCTCGACCAGGTAGAAGCCAGGTCCAAAAGGACTTAGGGCTTTCCTCTAAGCCATTACCAAAGTGTTAATATTACCACCCAGAAACTCTTAGATCCACTTTTTGCTGCTGGATATTCATTAGGTCTTTAACCTTCTCTCCTTGGGGAAGCAATGGCTTCGCACCAGCACACCAGCTGGCTGCCCCATTAAGTTCAGGTTCCTTGTATCCTCTCCCCAGAGGAGAAGATGGAGGGCATCAGCATCTTGCTCAGGAAGTTTAACGTATCAACATTTCATGGTGGTCATGAGAGCAGGGAATCTGCAGGATCATTACTATTCCACAGAGGGAGACATGTGGAAAGAGAGAACCATATAAATATATACAAATAAATACATACATACTCAAACCCCAAATCTCAAGTGGCCTAGAGACCTGGCATTCCTTTAAAGAGATTTATTTCATCCATAAAATTCTCTGCAAGCTTGTGTTCTTGTAAATCTGTAATACAGACTGTCAAGTCCTTTCTATGTGATTAAGGGAAGAAAATCTGCCGATGTCATCTGAGGGCAGTTATTAGAGGCAGGCAGAACCTCATGAGTCCATCTGGCTTTGTCCAAGAAAAGAAGCCTCTGGCATGGCTGATGGTGCAATGATGCTCCTCCTGGCCATGGCACAACCTATCAGGGCATGAAGCTGGGAGAGGAAGAGGCATGCATCCTTCCTTGCAAGAAATCAAACAAATCACGCTATGCCACCCTTAAGGAAAGTACCAACGTAACAAGCTTCAGCAGTTTTCAAGTAAAGATCTCAATTTACTGAGCAAAAGAAGGGAAAAACCATCAGACTTTATATTAGGTGGGGAAACTGAGGCAGAAATTTATACAAAGCTTCACAGAAGAAAGCACAAGCAATAGGGAATTCTCACTTTTTGCCTTAATGGTCCAGGAAATCTGTGCACTGGGACACACACTGAATCATTCATCCGCCACCCATGTAAACCCCTTTGGGCTGCTCTCATTAAAATGGTTTATTTTTTTTGTGAGGCAGAAATCTGGGCTTGGCTTTTTTGCCTATGACTGGGGTAAGGCAGATGGACTTTTACTTCTGGCTCTGCCACGCATTTCTTGTGTGACCAACCCTTGCTACAACTGCCCACACAGCCAAGAATGAAAAGTGTTCAGTGACAATCACGTAGACTTAGTTTCATGAGGGAGAAAAACAAAGTGGTAAGTACAACAATACTCTGTAGTGGAAAAGCCTCATAAAGACCTGCTCTAGATCACAGCAGGATTTGGCCCAGCAGGGTTGTTATCCTCTTTCCAGCAGTTGCCGCTTCCAGATGCTACGGGAGAAGGTGTCAAAGCCTCAATCTGCTACGAGTGGTGTGATTTCTTCCTGACCTCAACCATTGTGAGCTTATGCCTGAAGCATGGGAACTGATGGCCCATGTGATTTTATTTTCACTAGTGTAACTGCACATGGTATTTGCCTTGCTAAAAAATAATTGACCACAATATGAGAGATGTGTTGAAAGCGAAAGGTTACCATGGCTAAAATGTGTCAAATTCAATTACCTGGGACAGAAAGAATTACTGTTATAGGAAGAAAAGGTGAGTTGCTTATGAAAGCAATGGATAGTGGCTTTCTTCTCTCTCTCCATTCTTTCCTTTTGGGTTTCATTGCTTTCAGGTGGTGTAATTTGACTAGCAGCTGCTAGGAAAGCCAACCTGGGCTACTCAGAGACACTTCAGGATAAAGTTGTCTAATATTTTTTACTCTTGGGAGTGGTCTGACCTATCTGTTGCAGATGTAGCCTCCAACTCAGGAAGTTCTCAAAATGACTGTTTGCCCCAAACTGGCCAGAAACACGTGGGAAAAGATCACTGGATTTACATGCTGAATATTTACCACCAGCTCTTGTCTGATGGCTGGGCAGGATCTGATCCAGTTCTTATGGACTAACACCTTGATAGCAGCAACATACCCGTTTCTGAGAAGCAGCTCTGGATTAGTAAGTGACATGGTTTGTTCAAGGGGCAGGGTGGGTGCAGGATGGGCCCGTGGCTAGAGAAGATGTGAGGCTGAATAGTGAATGTGCATGACACAGCACTTGTGTTTTGTGGCAAACAGTTTCATTTATTTCCCTCCTGGAACCTCAGAAGGGTGCTCCGACACAGAAATACAGCAGAAAAACCATCAGACTCACTGGTACCAGCTGCCCATTGCTTCCAAACTAGTTCTCAGGGTGATGAATGTTAAAAGAGGAAAAGGGGAATGTTTCAGGAACTGACCAAGGAAATGAAGGAATTAAAGGGGGAAAAACCCTCAGATAGGAAAATACACTCCATGCAAACTTCAGAGGATTATATAATGCACTATCTAAGCCAAATGCAGCTTGGGCTGGTTCACTGCCATTGAGGATTTGTATGGCCCAGTAACAGCGCCTGTAATCAATCCATCTCACCATAAAATTCATCCCAAATGCTGCAAAATACCTTGTGTCGTTCCCTTTGAGTTCCCTTATCTGTCACTTCATCATTTCCCCTGCTCATAGAGGAATAGGGTTCCCCTTCAAATCCATTAGCCATGTGGCAAGGGTGCCTGGGCTGCGGCTGCGTTGTGGCATTTTTGTATGTATTGGCTGATGTGGAGGGACTGTATTTCTGTTTCTTCAGCTATATGAACCATACACAGAATCAAATGCTCCATCAAAATCCTAAATTCACTTCGAACCATTAGGAAATTTCTTTCCTGGGCTTGTTAGTGGTGGCCTTGTTTCAACCCAAAAAGCAGATTTTTGATTGAAACAAAGACGGCACTTATGCAACTTCAGCATTGTGGGGAGCATTCCTCAGCAAATACAAGCACTCTTTTTTTTCCATTTTGTTTTCATTTCAAATGTGTCTTTCTCCTTCCTTCCCACTTCACACAGGAGAGTCTCACAAGGTCTGCAGAGCTGTAGCACGCTGGAAACCACTGCAGCCTTCCTGGTTACAAAACAACAATAACAATAAAAATAAAATATAATAAAATAAACCCTGGAATGGATGTGGCTAACCAGTCGTTGAAACCTGAGGTTGTGCTTGACTGAGCCATGATAGAAAAAAGACCCCCAGCTACTGAGCACACTAAACAGCTCCATATTCACCCTGCCTTTCTCCAGCATCCTTGTCCCACAACCCCATTCACAAAACACCAGCAGCAGATCATTAGCCCAAGGGCTGTTTGTTTTCAATGGGGTTTTCTTTCGCTTGTAAAGCCCTAGCCCACAGCGTTAAGAGGTTCTCTGCAGTGTTGTGGTTACTCCCCTCACAGCCATCTGTGGATTGGAGCAATGCTTTTCCAGCCTGCGCACACACGTGCACACACAGATTGCTAGGGTGCTCCCACCCCGGCTGTGGATGATGGTCATATACCCTGGTTGTAGATAATGTTCATATATCACCAGTTTCAAGTGGAAAGGAAAGTCCATCTGAACGCCTAAAGGATGCACACGCACTGTGTACGGACATGCGTTGTCCAAACCTCCAAAGGGCCACCCCAGTGACTCTCTACCTGGAAGGATAAATCCACTATAAGTAACTATGTCCCCAGCCAGGATCCAAATACAAGCACTCTGTCTTGTGGAGTAGCAACTCCTTGACCTCAGTTAACTTGCAAATAATTAAAGTGCAATTACGGGTAGCTGAAAGCACTCCTATGTCGGGAGAGGAAAATCACTTGGATTTCCAGGCTAAAGCCTCATCTTAGGGAGGTGCTGAACACCCTCACCGCCTGCAGACTTACTGCACAAGTGAATCCTACCTATAAGGAGTAAAGCCCACAGAAAGAGTCCCAGGAAAAGTTAATCAAATGGTTGGTTTTTGGTTGTGCATTTGTATGTAGGGCCAGGATCTCTCAGGTGGAAGACGGGTTGGAGCTTTATTAGTCACTGATGTGTGAGAGGAGAAAATCTGGCTCCATCAGCAGCCAAGCTACCTGCACGACACCGTCCCAGCACCGCCCATTTCTCCATTTCACTCGGGTTTCATGAGCTTTTGCACCATTTCCATTGACTATGAATATCTGCAGTCTTCCTGGACAGAGAGACTCCAGTAGTCCAAACTTCCCTGGCTTTAACATTTATTACCAAGGACAGCAAAGCACTGACCCTGCCACGGTGATGAGATTCATCTTGAGACGCAGTGTAATTCCCACCACCACATGAGAGACCCTCTCAGCACCTTTCAGGGCGCCAGACAAGCACACCTCTATCAAGTCCATCTTCCCACACAAGGGCCTGCAGCTCCCATGGTGGCTTGTTTTGGGTATTGACCTCCAGTCATATCCACTCTTGTCCATATCATTGTATACTGGGAAAAAGGCTATAGCAGCAGCCTCTCCCTCTCTATGCAAGATGGATTTCATTACGGTCCTTCCACTGGCCACGGGTCTTGCAAGTCCCTCTAAATTATAAAAAAGAGATGTTTCAACAGACAGTAAGTGAAAGTGAATCAGATTTGGAAAGGAAAGTGCATTCTTCAAGAGTGCAGTAAAACATACATTGACCAGGGATTTCGTTTGTAAGGGGTTGTGCCTTGGGTTGGATGTCTTGTGAACACTTACTACAGCCTACAGGGCATTGCTTGCATATCATAAACCTCAGCGCTTCTCAATAAACAGTGTGTGCATGTGTGTAACCACGTAAATAACTGTATGCATAACTGGATACAGAATGTAGGTTAGATACTTAAACGTAGTCTTAGAAGTCCTTAGGACAATAGGTTGAACCAGATGGCGGTGTAGTCCCACAGGAGAACCTAATTCAGTAATGCAGAACTTTTGGCAGAAGAAGCACAGTTAAGAGAAGGATAAATCTCTTACATTTAGGCATGATGCCTAGGCATTAACTTTCCTTTCTTAAGTGAATAGCTTAAGTAATATTTATTTTGTGAGGTAATCTTCTTGTTTCCTCTCACAAACCTAGGTCTAGGACTGCTATTATCATTATATTCTCCCACACTGCTTTCTCCAGTGTGCCATCCTCCTTCATTCAGAGGCCCTGGACCTAGTGGTAGCCTGCACAGCCCTATAATCACCCATTAAATTTGCACTGTTTGGCCTTGCAGAGGCTGAAGTTCTCCCTTCCAACCCTACCATGGATTTGTCCTCTTGCTAACTCCTGCTGAGAGCCTGTGAGAAGAAACCCAGGTCCCTTTCCACCCAATTTCAGATGGTGGAATATCTCAGGAATGTTTCCTTCTGCACTGGGTCAGGCAGTCATATCTTCATCTTATTTATGCCTTTCTTTTGATCTCTTATATGAGGGGAAAGACCCCAGCTTGCAATGAGCTGCAATCAGGGTTCACAATGTATAGATAATATGGCTGGTTTCCACTTCATAGTCTCTGAGCTACTTAGAGGTACATGGATTTTATTAAAGCCTATTTTATGTCATCTCCTCCTCAAATCTACTCAATTAACTTTGTCATTCTAAGGAAAAATTACAAGTAGCATGTTGCAAGGAGTTTTTGCAAATGCAATCTCTTGATCTAAACTTTTATATAGTTTCTAGTAAATAAGAAACAATTTTGTGCTTCTATGCCTGCTGTCTAGAAATCTGAGAAACTGTGAACATGGCATATGTTGTACAGATCCATTTAAATTATCTTTATTTAAATTATTAACACTTAAGAACTTTAAATAAATTTAGAATATTCACTGAAGTGTTTCAACAGAAAAAGCAAAAGTCTTTAAAACATTTTACTACAAAGGTTTCAAAATAAATTATTATACATTTTTATTTCTCAGACTGACACATCTTAATAACATGTTGAGTTTTCAAAATACCCTACAATTGTTTTTGTCAGAAGTCAAGGAAAATCTTGCATTCTGAAAATCATGTTTCAGTTAAAGCTATTCTTGGTTAATTTCACCCAAGATATGAAAAAACCCTTTTAATTTGGAGTTCACTTCCTAACTATTTGATTTTCAGCACTGGTAGCAATCCATCAAGAAATTATTTGCCTTAGTTCCAGCTAATTCAACTAATGGGAAGCAGTACTAAAAAGATCAAATTCTAGTTTTAAATTCTAGATTTCTCCAAAACTTCAAAGATCCAAAAAAACCTGTTATGCATTGTAAATATAAAGAATTTCCAAGAAAGAAAAAGACCTTTTCTGAAATCAAGCATTATATCTGCTATCAACCCTGTTTGTGCAGCTTAGACTCAGAGATGCTTAGAGAATCTTAGCATCAGTTTAACAGTCATGAAGCTAAAGTAAAGGAAAAAATAACTTTTTTTTACCCTCTCAGCCAGGCTCTGGGATCAGCTGCATGGCTTGAAGGCTTTTATTGCTAATACTAATCACACCAAAAGCTGGTGGATCACAAACTAGCAAGAGACACAGTACAATGAAGGTGTTGCACATATATTAAAATTGCTGAATATTTTCCCCGAAGTATTTTATTAAGCGTATCCCATGACATAATTGGTGAGGTAATAATAAAACATGTGACAAGTTCTGGACAGTGTTTTAGACAAGACGTGTTTCCTAGTGATGGATGCCCTAACGAGCACGATCGAGGGGATCGCTGGGATGTGGTATCGCTGCAGTCTCACCAAGCTCACTTTCTAAGGACCGCAATGTTATTTTACTGGGGTTTAGTGATCCCTTGCGCAGCCTTACACTGATCAAACTGAACTCTGTAAACTTCCCTTCTGGTGCAGCTCAGCACTACAGCATGTGCTCAGGAAAATTAATGCCTTATTCTTTGATACACAGCTACTGGGAGGTATTTCGGCACTGGTAAAGTCTGGAAACACATGTGCCCTAATAGACTCTCTGCGGCCCCGTTCAACAGCCACAAAGCTGCTGAATTTCACATCACGTTATTCACAAACGTGGAAAAAGGGTCTCCTGCCAACCTTCCTAGTGTTCCCTGTAAAACACGTCTGATTTTCACTTACAGCATCGCAGCCTGCCGACAATAATCAACACCTCCACCACAGTGCAAGGGAGCACTCGTGTAAATGTGCATCAGGCCCTCAGGCTTTGCTAAACCGAACCGAGAAGCTGTCCTGTCCTTCCAGACATGGTATGGTCATAACTTCCCTCCCAGCAGCAAACTGTGCCTGGACTTACTCCAATCCAATAGAACAGCACGAGACCTTAGTTCATTCTTTGCTGCTTAAAACATCTAAATCCATTGCAATTCCTTAACCAAAATTAACTGTAGGTTTCCAGTTCTTAAATCCTTGGAATCTCCAGACTGTCCCACACCTTTTCCCAGTGCTATATTGAAATACGCAATAAACTAAACACATCTATGCAGAAAGACACTGGAGAAAGGCAAGTTCACATTTCAGTCAAGCTTTGACATGTCTTCTATTTTGCCTGCTCAGATTGCCTTCCCAGTATTGTACACACACCAGTAGCTCCTGATGACCCCTACAGACATGGAAGTGATTTCCAGAATTTGAGAAGAATGGATACGTGTCGCCTCTCTGCACTTGCTCCTGGTATTGCTCATCTCCTTCTACTTGGGACATCCCTCAGCCACTGATGGCACCTACTCTGGACCAAGTCTCCATCCAATTCCTCAGGGCTAGCAGAAATAAGGCTGGCGAGTTATGCCAACCAACAGAGGATCTGACAGTTCTTTGAATTTTATTTCAATTGCATACTGGAAGTACAAAATGCTTTAAAAAAAAAAATCAAGGATTATAGTTTGAGCTTTGGAAGAGGCTGGTACGTATGCCATAATCAATCTCATACCACGCAGTCACCTAAATGACATCTTTCCGCAGACGATCTTGTAAAATTTAACAAGCTCTCTGTCTTCAGGCTGTCTCTGAGTGCAAGTGCAATTCAAAATGCCTGTGCACACTTCAGGTTTTGTTTAGGCCCTTGACATCTGCTTGCTCAAAAATAGCTTTGGCACAGACTTCCTCAAGAGCAAATCTACTTACACTTAAGAAAACATGTTGTTTGTTGTTATGGTGCATTACAAGTATAATTCAGAAATATTCACAGGAAAAATAGAGAATGATTTAGTTCTGGTTTTCTGGCATCCAGTCTCTCTCTCTTTTTTTTTTTTTTTTAACCACAACATTTTTGTAAGCAGGTTTATCTTGATGGAAAACTGTACATACACACACACAGACCCTGCACATTGCAGACATATAAAAATAGTTAATAACTGTAGCATCTTTTTTAAGAAGATTTTTTTGCTTTAACCCCTGAACAAAAAGCATACATCAGCAAACAAGGAAAGTTAACATCAAGGAGTAAAACAAGAAAGGTCAGACAAACTCTGCAGTAATTTTCTTCTGACATTTATGCTTTAATAGATTCCAGAGCCTCATAATTTCTAGGCAGTTTGAAATGGCCATTTGACAGATTTTCACCCTGATGAAAAAGTCATATACTTCAGAGAAAAAATGCAAAATAAAAACAAACAACCTTCCCCCCACACAACAGAGTGCCCCTGAAGCATGCAAAATAAAGACTGAATACACCAAATCCAACTCACAACCACCTACAGCTCTCCCCAGGCTACAGGGTTGTTAGGTGAAGAGGAAAATCTGGGCAGGAGCTTGGATCCTCTGCTCTTAATAGCATTAACTCACTGGCTCCCCGTGGCTGGGAGGCGAGGGGCTCTGGGGGGCTGCCCACGCACCACATCCACGCCTGACCAGGTGCAGGGGCATCACCTGGTTCGTGCCGGACCCGAAGCGATGGCACGTTCCAGCTCGCAGGCAGTACTAAGGGCAGGTGGCATCTGCAGAGCACATTAATTCCCACACTTCAGGTCAGGCATCAGCTTCAGTGTTTTGAGGGTGTATGCCAAGTCTCATCTTAGATACTCACGCTATACTCACGCATTAAGCTATGCTGCCTTGCTACCAGAAACCTCGTATCTGTGTCAATCAGCACTAACCAACTCTCAACCAGAAAGGTGTTGAGCCCCAGAGCCTGGAAGCAGAGATTTCCAACCTCTCAGGCTTTCAGGTCAAAATTCAGCTTCCTTCTGCTGCGGGACCATCTCTACAAAAAACAGAAATTATGCCAACCCTCTCAAGACAGTTTCATTCTGGATCCCCATCCATGTCTGTCGCTGCGAATTGCTGACAGCCTGTTCGCTGACTAAAATGACTTCCTAAGGAGCATAAACCTCCCCGTTTTGGCTTTCTTCCCCTCTCCCTTACTCCAGACTCCATCTGGCAGGGTGGCTCAGCAACAAGAGTGGCACAGAAAAATGCAAAGGCACAACTGACTTTCAAGCACTTCAGCACTGGCCGGCACTTGTGCTCTTTGAAACACCCTGGATAAGCACTGGGGCAGAGTGCCCATCCTCTGCCAAACGACTTGCAATGACTTCTTTGGATCTCAGGGAGGCATTTTGCACTAATCCTGACTGTGCTACATCTGCGCTCTGGATTAAGAGAGGCTTTCATTTTCCAGAGCTGTCAATCGGGTATTTTTCCATGCTCAATAAATTCACTTTTTCTATAAACAAAAAAATAACAAAGAAAGAAGATGACAAACTACAAGGCAATTTAGTCCTGAAATTTCTGGCTGCTTTTCCTTTCCTAGTGAGGGATCAAGACATACTGCTACAGCTTCATTCACCAAGGTCTTATGGAAATCTCATTTTGATACTAAAATGATGTTTCCAAATGTATGCTTTGCTCATTGAAGAATTCACCCTCATTTATCTCTCCTACCGGACAGAAAAGGAACAATAAATTATTCCAGCCCAGAAAGCAAATAGCCAGTGACAAAAAAATAAAAGCAGCAGATTGCCACTTGCTTTTCACTTATCTGCCTAAGCATTTCAAAATACCTTCTTATTATGTAAAATATGTCTGGCTCAGCTTTGGATGGGGGCCTACCGTGGCTGCATCTCCATGGCAATAGTAATGAGAGATGGCAGCCAGAATTGTACAGCCTCCAATCTTCCTTCTTTTCTCATAATTTCACTGACGAGGTGTGGGCCTTTCCTGACACAAGACTTGATAACAGAGTGGTATTAGGTGACCCATTCTGTTTTTCAAGTGTTGGTTAAAGCTGGAGTTGTTTTTCCCTTGGATGAAGCTGGTAACCAAGGATTCAAAGAAAAGACCAGGAAGTACTTCAAAACTTAATTGGAAGTAAAGCTGGCATAAGCAATGCCAACTGAGGGCTACAAAAGCTTTTTCAGGCTATTGGTCAGACAAATGGACTTGCAGAAGGTGGTGCAAGCACCACAAAAGGCAAATCCGTGCTTTTTGTTTTGCAAATATTTTTTTCAGCAAGCACAGAGGATACTTGTCATGTTGGTGCATTGGCTGACATACCCTGAGAGGAGATATGATGTGATTTGGCAGTGTAGATGAAAAAAGACACCAGCAGAAGGGAGATCAGGACAAGGGATTTGTAATGGAGACTGGCAAGTTCCAGGGACTCAATTTTTAATGACATAATTTTAAGGAAATTCCACACTGGATATCATAAGATCACAGAAATGCTGGTTGGAAGTGATCTCTAAAAGTCTTCAGTCCAACCTTCCACTCATAGCAAGACTATTGCTGACAGTAAGTCAGGTCAGCCAGCGTTTTGTCTAGCCAAGTATTGAAGGCCTCCAAGGACAGAGATACCATGCCGGCTTGGGTAACCAGGAGTGCTTCCAGTGCTGCTCCACCCTCCTCACACAAAATTTTTCCTTATGTCTAATTTAAACCTCCCAAGCTGTAATTTGTTATTGCTCACTACTCATTGTTTTATCACGTGGCATTCCATAGAGTTTGACACTGACATCTATGTAGCTGCCCTTCAAATGGGTGTAGGAGGCTTCTTGATCACCCCTGCACCTCCTCTTCACCTGTCTAAAATAGCCTGCATCCTTCACCCCCCTCCAAAAAACATGCTCAAGGCTCTTGAATATCTTGACTGCAAATGCAGATGGCTCTGAGCAGCACCCCAGTGTGACAGCCCTTGGGTGGAGCTTGGGATGGCCACACTGATCTTCTACCCCCTTTCAACCTAGCTATTTCACGTCTCTGGTACCCTCCTACAGCCATGGGCTCTACTGCTTATTGCATGGCATGTTACGTGGAAAAGGCAATCCTCTTCATTATTTTTCAATCCAGTCTTGCTTTCTCTGAATATTCCTAGGGCTTGGAGCAAGGGGACTAAGCAGACTTCACCAACCTTCACCCCAGCAGAAATATATTTCACAGTTTTTCATCATGGATTCCCTTGATTATCTAAAATAAGTATCAGTAAAATAAACATTTACTTAAGGCAAAGGTCTGAAACACTTTGGCTTTTTGGATTTGTTTTTTTTTTTTGTTTTGTTTTGTTTTGTTTTTAATTCACTGCATCCTTTAGATATTAAGCAGAAGCAGCAGATTAGTCATGATCACAGAGGGAACGTGCCACCCCTGAAAACCGGGCTGACTCACTGTTTCAGCCCTGACTCAGGGGAAGAAAACTGCCTCTCAAACCTCACCAGCCATTCCTCTGGCACCCCGAATTCTTTCTCGCAATCCCCCACGCAATGACTGATCATGCCCGAGCTTGATGAGCTGGTGAGATAAGGCGAGCACGCAGCCCAAGTGGTGATGGCTTTAGGCCAGGGAGAAATCACATATGCTGGCAAAACCCACTCAAGTGATTTCAAGGGCAACAAAAGAGTAGCAGAATACGTCCTTAAGAATAACACAAGTGTCTACTGCAAACACAAGTCAAGGTTCTTCCTTAAAGCTGCATAATGATTTCAGGTAATAATTTCATTTAGGATTGAGACCTCTATTCTTGACTTGTTCTGTGAGTGGGAGAACAAAGCGAACAAGGAGTAAGGAATGCGGTGGCCTGGCCTGGTCTCTCCCATTGACTAACAGAGAAAACTTGTGCAAGTCACTAACTTTGTTTTCTCCCAATACCAGCTCTTTATTTAGCAGTCTCCATGCTCTTTAGAGGGTATCCCTTACCATCTACATGTATTGTATCCTCCACAGTAAGTCCTGATCTCATTTCAGAACTTGATACTGCTGCTAATCAAAGCAATTCTCAGGATGGCAGCATTTTCACACTGTTTGTAAATGCTGAAGATTTGCCCATGTCCTGTCCTCATCATCATGCATTTGGGACTAATTGCTTTTTGGATGAAAAGAGAAAGTACTGCATTCATTATTTTTTTCTATTATGATTGTGATTATTCAAATTAAAGATCTGGTTTTAATTCTCTATGATATCCTCAAACACCTTCAAGTGCCAAGTAATTCAGCTGAATCTTTCATGCACTAAGAATACCCTAAGTTTGCTGCACAGGGATCAACCGAGGTGGGATTGATTTTATCTGATTTCAGATATCTGATAGTTAGTTGCCAGTTTGGCTCTTTCCATCACACTGCGCCAACAGAGATGGGAGCATCTGGAGAAAGACGGCCAGAGCCAGCAGCCTGAGACAGCTGAGCTGAACTGTCCTACGAATGTGTCTGTGTTGTCCTCTAATAAAAAAGTGAGCCTAAACGATGAGATACCAAATCCTGAGATCGCTAACATAGGTGAGATGAATATCACCACGCTGGTCTGATGCAAAGCTTAATGAAATAAATGAGGAAATTCCTGCCCAATGCCAGGAATCAGGTTCCATCCTGCAGTAGGATTATTAACTACTACATGAAACTGTCTCTGGGTCTGCTCCAAAGCCCACTGGAGTCAACAGCGTCTCCCCAGCTGATGTTAACAGGCATTGGATTAGGGCTTTGCTGGCATATCAGTAGCATATGAGCACAGTATCTTTTACATTGAACATGTCTGGGTTTGTTTGTTCCAAGCCCAAGATACAGCGAACAAAATAACTTCACCCTTTAGAAAATGAACCCAAACTGCCACAGCCTTAGCAGGGTCTGGCTCTTTTATTCTTTACTCTTTTACCAAATAACCACTGCCAATGCTGTGGAATGGAATTTATTTGGAAGACAATTGCTCAAAATCAAATTAATTATTCCTACTCTCTTTACTTACAAATGCATACGCTTAAAAGTAATTCCAAGCAGTTTGGATTTCACTAGTGATGGAGAGGCTCTGGGAACTGAGGACTCTTTTCTGCTATATTGTTACAGAGCAAATGTGATTTATTCCTTTACCATCATTTCTTATTTTAATGTAATACTATTCTTCTTAAGGAGACATCTTTTTCTTTTCATCAACAGATAATAAAGAAAAAGCCACTGTGTTTAATGTGGTGTAGAATTGTTTGATTTAAACAACAGACTTTCTTCCTAGTTCTACATTCAGAAAATATTTATTGGGAAAATGACAGTAGCTAAGTGAGTGAGTTATAGAAGCCATAGCTGAGCTGAAGATGAGTTGATTGCTTTTCCTATTGGCTAAAACCAACAGTATAATGTCGCTTTTGTTACACTGCTTTCCCAGTCCCCATGTTTATCTTGCACATGGTCCCACATTCAAACACAAATGGGCTTTCATAACTAAAGCAATTATGGGCTGTCAGCTGAGCTGCCATAGCAGGCTGCATGCACGCTCTTAGCACAACGGGGAAGTGGGGTGTGTTGGTCCAAAACCATTCCTGGTGGTCAGACCTTCCTGGTGCTAACATGGGTCCCATAGCTCAGTGTGTTGGCACACACGATCTGCTGGGCTCCTCCGAAGCTTCAGTACCTATTCCAGTATCTGCCACACCTCTGTGTAGCATGACCCACCTACCAAGACTGTCATGACTCTTAGCTTTCCAGCCGTCCAGTGAACATGTCAAGTACGGCAACATAAACGTGCCGTGATCCTCCCCATCACCAGGAACCAGGTGAGGGCGGTGGTGGAGGGCAGGTGACCAACGAGCTGAGTCCCTGCGCCAGCAGTCACCCACGCGCGCCCTTCCTCGCTGCGTCCAGCAGCAAAACGTGCAATGAAAACTGCCACCGCTCCCACACAGAGGGACGTGGGGGAATTTAACGGCTGTTACTGGCTGATCAAAGGCTCTCGGTGAGGCTGACTCAGTGCCGAGCGAAGGCAAAGGAAAGCCCTCCCATAGACTTCAGTGGGCTGTGGATGAGACGCTATATTCATAGACTATTATTATTGTAATTGATTTATATGAATGCCATGTGTGCTAAAACAATACAAAAGAACAGAGCATTCAAAAAATAAATAAATCTTAATTACATCTTTTCCAAGTAACATGTCACACATTTCTGGTAATCTGAAAAACTGCTGGTCCAGATGTCCGCTCTCTCCTTCTCCCTTGTGTCAGTCTCGCTCCATACAATATTTGAGGTGCAACTAGAGGAAAATTATTGCATTATTTACCACCCCTTTCCACAAATGTATCTTTTTCACTTTACTTCCCTTTTCTCTCAGTGCTATTTTTTTTTTTCCTGAATCACTGGAATAATTTAATAAAGACAGCAAAGAAGCCAGATGTTTCTGTTGTAAAGACAAGCTCAGTACCTGTAAGTCATGGAGTGGGCTTAATAAACATGAAGTGCCTATTCTTTAAAACGTTCCAGAGTTTTGCATTCAATTTTCATTTCAAAATCCACCAGAGCTCTTCAAAGATTTTGTTACTTTTCAACATCATAATGTTCCTATCAAAGCAGGAACTCATCAAACCCATTCAGTAACAAAGCTACTAATCCCAACCTTTTCTTCCAAGGCTTTTTTTTTCCATGTAATTTCATAGCATCAGGATGTCCTGCCACAGTTTAAGAAAGCAAGCCAAAATTCCATGGGATATAGCTTTTTCTAAGTATGCTTTACCCCAGCTTGCCAGTTACAGAAAGATCAATTGATTTCTAGCCATTGAAAAACAAAATAAAATTAAAAAAAAAAAAAAAAAAGAAACCAGAAACAACACATAATTCTAAAAACAGTCACCTTTTTAGGGATCTGTAAGAACTTTGCCAGACCAGCATATTCATAGAATAGCAAAAACACATGGAACTTTAGTATAATAAAGAGGAATAAACAGCAGCTTCATGACAGATACTGTTGAATGGCTTGAACCTTCCCCTGCATTGCTGGCCAAGCAGTGGATACTAAGAAGTCTGAGCTGCTTTGGATGTGTATCGCTCAAATAAAGAACCCAATTGCTGCTTCCAAATCAAGTCATGTTTCCTAGGACAAATATCTGTATTTTCATTGCAGGCACTGCAAAGTCTATAATCACACATCCTTGCATACAGGATGAAAATTAACAAAGACAGAAAGCCTTCACAATATTTAACTTTCTACACCTGTGCATCATGTCTGCACTACAAGTCAGCCTGAAGCTTCTGCTCAGGAGGGTATCACCAGCTTTAGTTTTCGATCATTTTAAACAAAACTGACCCTACGCCACCACCCTCACCAAATTCCTGAACAACAGCGTGCACTATCCCTTAATCAAATAAGATACTTGTAATTGATGTTATTCAACCTAAAGACACCAGTTCCACCACCACCCTTCAGGGAGACATCCTGGGTCCTTTCGGTGAGCATAATTCTGCCCATGCCTCAGGACCACAGCCTTCATCTGTTGGACCTCTGTGTAGGTCTTATAGGTCTTCACATCCATCTTAGATCAAAGTCTTACATGTTTTTCCAGCAACATATCCATAAGACATGCCCTTCTTTTCCATCCAGACCCTGCCTCTCTTTACCTCTGTGAGACTGAGATACCCAGCTATTCTCGGTACATAGCCCTCCAGACTGTTGCCACCAATCCCCTAATTCTCATGATCTTGCCTGTACCTCTATTTTGCTCTTTTCCTCTTTGGCTACTGAACCAAAACGATTTGTATTCACTTCTTGAAGGACAACCTCTTTCTACTAATAATCTCTCATTTGGTATTAAAGGATTAATTTACAATTCCAGTTGTCCCATGATGCTTTCCTCACCCCTGGCTACATTTTCAAAGAAATTCACTCACTCAGTCTCTCCTGTTTTCTCCTACACCTCATTGCCTTTGGTGACTCTGTCTTAAAACTCTCCTTCACCTAAAACAAAACCGGCAAGAGGTTTGGCTGCCAGGACACCACGAGCACTGCAGTGGCAGAGTCCACTTCCCTGATCTATCTCTGCATGCACTCATCGTCTCTGCGGATGCTCAGATGGAAGACCTTTGGGGCAGTGCCTGCCTTTCTCTTTTACAAATGCTTCTGTGCATTTGTGATGGCTGCTGCTGCATTACTAATCTGAATTTACAATTCATTCTTCTCCTATCCATCACACTTCTGTTGTCCAATCAGCACCAGAGTCAACATCAGATGATGCGAGCGAATAATCACAAATTAATAAATAATGGAAAGCATGTGCTAGCAGTTTATAAATTAACCTGTGGCATGGCCTGCATTCCCATAAATTGTCCACTGAACAGTTATGAGGAGAATTAATGTCGTTACAAAACAGTATTTTTTGTAATGAATAATTTGACCAGCTTAAGACAACAGTTACGTCTGGGCATTTATTACATCAAATACACTCATTTAGAAAGCAGACATCCAAAACCACTTCATAATTTGCAATATGGCAGAGAGGAGTTAGTGGTTATCCATCCAAACAAAACAATCTCTTGTAGCAAAAGAGGGAATTTATTAGAAAGGAGAACTTGGAGAGCTCTTATGCATTGATAACGTATATTAGTTTCATAGTTCCTAAATACACAAAGTGAAAAAATATGATTATATACTAAAAAAAATGCAGTCCTATGCAGTAAATTTCAGAAAATGAGGTATCTGGTTTTTAAAGACACATCCCGGATATTTGAGGATTTTGTTAACTTAGACTGTCAACTCCGATGCTTGATTATGGACAAGACAAGTTTTACAGGACCACTGCCTATCTGTAAATTTCAATATATTCTTTAATTCTTTTTTGATGTACATAAAAAAAAAATCTTTAAGCATATTGTGATCATTTTAAGTGGATTTGAACAATAAAAGAAGAATGTTTACTGCCTGCCTGGGAAGCCTACCATTGTGTCTTCAAAAGGAAAAACACAAAACGTTGAGCAAAAAGCAGTAAGAAAATACTACCAGAGAATGATAAACGCCTGGTATTTTAACTTGCTTGGCTGTAAGAGGTGACTGAACACAGCAAGATAAAAGCAAGAGGGGACCAGCTGGAAAGAAATACTGAAATGACAATAGAATTAAATTGAATGAGATAGAATAGAAACAGCTTTTCTAGACTTGATCTGAGAAATACTGCATGGATGATAAGATAAATATGCAAAAAGGCTGCAAATTTTCCAAGCAGAACTAGCTTTTTAAAATACTAACATGCTGCATGTTGTTGTGATTTTTAAAACCAGGTATTATCAGTTCTAAGAAACCAAGGCAAATACTGCTAGTGCAAAAAATATTTGTTTAATCAGTTCTAGGAATTTTTAAACCCCAAAATTTTGAAGTAACTCTGCTAGGAAGGAAGGAAAGAAGCCATTTAGTAACTCTGCCCTACCAGCTCTTCAGGGAATCATCCTTCTGTATTCCCAGATTGTCATAAAACATAATGAGAAACTGTGTCCTGCATTTTCGGGTGTATATAGGTGGAAACATGAAGGGTGGGCTCCATCAGTGGGAATACACACTCAGGATCCCAAGAGTGTTCATATTTTAATTACTAATCCAAACTTTCCCTTCAAGTGTTAGCCATGAGGTTGCTCTACCTCCACGGTAACTTTAGTGAAACACCACGTGGGATAAGGCAGAGCTCATGGGCAGTAAGACTGGGCAAGCCTTGTGCAGAGACTGTGCACTCCCTAGGCAGGGCTTTTTTGGGGGGGTTTTAGCTTGTATGGCAGATAAGCTGTTTGGGTCTCGGCCCATGACTGCCCCAGCAATTTGTTAACACAAAGAAACAGCAATAGTGAGGTACACAACAGTGATTTCAGTCAGCACCTTGTGAGCTCAGTAGCACCACCCCAGATTTTAAAAACTTTGGTGATGCTATTTCCTACTCGGTGTAATTTTTACAAGCACAGTAACCTCCCCTCCTCTTCTTTCAAATATACACCATCCTTTAGGCCTTTGCCCTTGTGGAAGTCCAGGGGAATTTTTTCCCTTTATCTGACTAAGACTGGATCAGGCCTCAACTTGGCAAGGGAAACACTCTGTGCACACACAATAAATGTGCATTTGGGAAGAATCCTGAGTTGTTTTCTTTAAGAAGAAAATTCTGCAGAGCACAAGACAGGAAATAATGTGCTCATGGGTGGTTTCCTCCTCCAAAGCAGCTCATATGCTGCAGCTGAGACAACACATACAGTGGTGCTGGTGTGGAGTTTCCCCACATCCCTCAAATACCGGTTTCACAGCACTAAGAGCTGCAGCCAGAGGTAGAGATGGTTTTTCAAGGTGTGTCCGCTGAAGGTGGAAGAATTCACTACTCTTCTTCATGAGCTAGAGCTGGTTTTCTCAATGGGATGTGCTACCGCTTGCTCTCTGCTTTGAGAAGTGGTGTCTGCTTTTCAGTAGGCTATTTGACGTATTTTCACTCTCCGTGGTTTCCTCACAGAAACCAGACACAAAGCCAGTGATGGATAGCCCCACACCAGAAGGTCATTTCAGCAGCCTACGCAGCGATGCCGTACTGAGAGGAGGACGCTCGGCCCATGAAGTCAAACACAGCGCTGAAGATTGATCTCTTCTGGAATTCCTATCTGATGCAGTGACCATTAAGTTATGCAAACATGCTAATTCGCAGTGCAGAATAAAGCAACAGCCTCCTGCCTTTCCAGGAATGTTTAATTTGGGGCCCAGCAGGGAGAAGACTTTCTGTTAACATGAACGTTTTGTTAGTTTTAGCAATAGGGAATGTAAACTACAATGGAAAAAGTAATGAATGAATATTGAGAAGGAAGCTCAAGGTTAAAATCTGTGTCCTCCAATAAATCAAAATGTGTCTGGTGGGTTAGCAATGCAGGCACACAGACTTTACGAATTACTTTATTCTTTTGCAAAAGTCTGAAGTGTGCTAGGAGGAATATTTGTGTTCCACTGTGCCCTAAGTCCAGATCTCCAAAGTAACAGGAGCTCTTACTGAACAGGAATTTGTCACCTAAGTATCTTGGAAGATCATAGCTCCTCCACACAACTCCCTATGGCATTCTACCTATTGGCAGGAACTCTGAAAACCCAGATAGAAAACAATAGCTGCTCAGAAGATCTGAAAATTTAAATACAAAGTGCATTAAAGGAAGCGTTTGCACTTTCTTGGGGCTGTACTCAGACCACTGAAGGCGGGCCAAGATGATGCAGGAATTTCCAGAGGTCATATAGGGAGTCTGTGGCAGATCTTAGAAAAACTCCTAAGTGTTTAATCACCTTTTTCCTTACACTCATCTGTCCACTTATAAAGGTCTTGTCCCTAAAAAGAGTGTCTAGATCGTATGATCACAGCTCTTATCCTGGCATACAATTTGAGCCTCCAAGAGGAACAGTGGAAGAGGAAACACAGAAAGAGGGGGGACACTGATGTCCACACAACAGAGCTATCAGACATTCATCACACTTGCAGCTTTCAGTGAGGACAACCCACTCGGCACCTCCTGTGCTTCTCAAATCTACAGCACCACGAACTCTTTGGTCATCCAATGATTTGCCAGCATACCTCCAGTGCCCCCAACATCATTTCATTTCCCAGAACCAAACTGCAGCAAAGAGCTCATCCATCCCACTCTCTGCATGAGCACCCTGCTTTTTTCTCCAGCTGCAGAGGCCAAGAGTTGGTCCCTGCCCGAGAACCCAGACTCGGTCCTGTTCTTAACTCCTCTCCCCCACCCAGGCACCCGCTGCCGGCACAGCCCACAGCACTTTGCTTAGACAACGCAACTGAGGTGAGAGGGGTTTTCCCTTCTCTCTTCCAGAGTTGTCAAGTGCTTTCTGCTAGATCAAAGGAGAAGCAAATTAGTCAATTATGCCGCTAATGCAGCAGCAGCGCGTCAGCTTCCCAGAGTGGCCGGGTGCGCGCTGCCAGCTAACCGCAGGTGTAACCTACTTCTACAAGCAGAGCTATCCATCATCCCTGACATAAACCATCAAGCTTGGACAAAGAGGCCGCTCTAGCCCTGCTCCGGAGTCTCTGGAGCAGAAAATGCCCCAACACCGGGTTTGCTGGCTCAGTCCCAGCTGTGGAGCACAGAGCAGCCACCGGCCGGGGCCCAGCACGGTTCCGATACCCCGCGCTGCAGCAATCCTGCAGCTCGATGTTATCACACACACACTGTGCTGGGCAGCTTTCCTGACCGGTGCTTGGTATCCTTGCCCCTCTTCCCCGTCGTATCTGGACTTCTGGCTTCATTGGGAGCGATGACAACTACGCTGCCACCTGGGGCAGCTGCTGTGGGCAGCGGCGCAGCCCGGGAGTCCCGGCACTGCCGCTGCTGCTCAAGCCCCGTGACCACCTATCAGCCAGGGTACAAATTCCACATGCCTGTGTACACCTCTCTGGCCAAAAATACTTTCCTCCCTCTCCCCTTGTCTCCTTCTAAGGCTTCACAGGCTTGATGAGTTGGTTTTGGTCAAACTTTATAAATCATTTTGTTATTTCTCTTCCATGTGTGTGAACACAGAAGTAAAGTGATGTGAGGGGCAGGAAATTCTTCTGGTTTACGTCTTCGGTGTTCGGCTGGATGTGCAAAGTGGGTGAGAAGGAACTTAATCACAGTGGTTTTGAGGTTTTGAGACTATGGGGAACAGACTGAACTGCTTCCTGACCCTGATTTACATTAGGAGTTGAATCTAATGGTACAAATATCTATGTAGTGATGAACCTCCTCTGTAGCTACAGCAACAATCAATTTGGCACCTTCTCCTCTCCTTTCCCCAACTGCTTTTATAACAAAGACACAGTAACAAAACAGACATCTTTTTTTAATAAACAGACCTAACTCCTTGTTATTACACGATAACCAGCCCCAGGATGTTATCAAAACAGAGCAGCACATGTTGCTAGCAGCAGGCACACCACCTCCAGCCCTGCGCTCAAGCACTGACAAACACCCTTCTTCAGAGGTAGCAAAGAGCACGAAACCACTTCTTGATCAGCCCGTGTCCCCAGCTCGCATCGGCGTGCCTAAAAATAAACATGTTGCAGCCTGACAAGTAATTATATCTCATTGGCGCCCAGCACTGTTCTCACAGGGCAGAGGCAGGAGGCCAAGGCGAGGGGATGTGCTACCAGTCCATCCTCCCGCAGCTTCCCAGCAGCGAGGCGGGGACCGGCGGAGAGGAGGGGTACGCCATGCTATGCCAAAGCTGAGCAGTAATTCTTAGCTCTCTGCTTGCGCTCAGCATGTGTTAAAATAATTCTCTGTCATCTTCGCTCATTGCTGGAAGAGCAGCAATTGTTGCACCGAGGCCAAGAGAGCCCCTGAAACTGCATTTTGGTGAGGATCTGTCCCTGCTCGTCCTGAACCTCGTGCCTTTCAGGGCACATAAAGGACCAGCTCACAGTGCCCAAAACAGGTATGCAAGAAAAATAATCCCCCATGACCCCTGGTTCTTTCACAAGCAGTTCCAGCCAGTGCTGCTGACGGATGCTCAAGTGGTTGTTTTCTGCAGAGTACAGCTCGGGCGGCAGAACTCGTGTCTCGAGAGCAGAGCAGCATAAAAAATTAGAAGTCTCCTACAAACAGGCCTCTGCTGCATAACACCAATTGCTCCTGGGCCAAGAATTATTGTGAGTGAAGTGGAGTTTGGTTCAAGCTTAATCAATTATGTTCATTTTCCAGCACATTGTTTTGGCTGATAAATCACAGCTTCATGCACCATTAGCATTTAATGATTGGAATATTTAATCAAAGGCTAGCTTTTTGTATCTTTTACCTTTGAGAAACCAGATTTGCTTGCTGGAACAGTTCTGAACCATTACGCATGCTTAGCAGCAAAAAACAGTGCTTTATGTCAAGTGTCGCAATATTTAAAGCCCTTACAGCCAAGCAAGGTCTGGAAAAATGAGTGGCTCACTTAGCTTGACAAATGCAAAAGGATTTGTGATGTTATTTGAAAAGATAGCAGGAAAATCAAAGAAAAATTAGAAGGAGAACAAACAATTCTGCATTTACAATCAGTTATTGTAAACGGTCATTTGTTCTGGGTTTGGATCTCCAAGTAAAATCAAGACCCTTTTGTTCTAGATGCTCTAAGACATTGTTTTGAAGACAGAGAGTATTCTTTTTTTATTTTTTTTTTTTCTCAGAGGATGCCTCTCTGACAGTAGCTACCTCTCTGCCCCAGAGTCACCGCTTTGAGTCCTGGAGCCCACACCACAAGGCTGCCCTTGATGCAAACAGGAGCCTTCTAGACAGAAAATTATTTGGTGCCTGACGAGAAATCCAGTCTTCATCTAAGTGATCAGGATGGATCAGACGTGGAGGGGTTCAGCCGCTCTGCAGCACAGGCCATCGGCAGGGACCCAAACTCAGCCCTGCCCAAGAGCAGCAGTGGACAGAGAGCATCTCATGCCCTCTTTAACCCACTGTGTAGGCAGCCACGAAACAGCTGGCAAGAAGGCTCTCTGCAGTTAAAAATACTTTCCTCTTGTATCTATTTACACTTGAAAAAGGGGAGAAAAACCCCTCACTTGTTTCTGCCTCATGCTCTCATAACCCTGATGAAACCCATTTGGAAGTGGTTTGTCAACAAAGGTATAGAGCTATCAAAGGCTAAAAATTAAAAACACCTCCTACAGAAAGGTGAATCAAAGGTATGTAAAACTGAATACAAATATGAACTTAAACAGGGTTTCGTAACTCCATCCTAAGTACAATCTGTGCTCCTGGATAGGAATGAAGTCTCATATTTCCAGAGCAGTGGGTGCTTTTGTTTGCTTCTTGCAATGCTTGGTTGAACAGCAGTGCAGAGCTGTAAAAGTAGGTTTATTTTAATGTGCTTTATGGGTCTGATTGTTAACAGAAAAGGCCCGAGGGCTGTGTGAGTCTGTTCTTGTCCACTTCTGCACTGAACTTTTATGTGTGTGATCTCCCACACTGTGTAAATGGTGTACGTGGCCACATGAACCACTTGTTGCATCCCAAACAAGCTTCTGTTCAGGCACAGCGACAACAGCCATAGCCTTAGTGTGGTGTCCGTTGGCATCCATGTGCTAGTGGATCTCCACCTTCCAAAACTGAGGAACTAGGGACCTAGAAGCATAGGCAAGGTTGTACACATGTAGAATATATAGCTGCAACTGAAACAACATTGGTCAATGAAAGGGTAAATGTTTCTATCCGTCATTCCCCTTGTAAGTTGTATTTTCCTTGATCTTGTCTTCCCCTGATTGCTGAACAGCCCCTTTCCTCCAATTTTTCCTGCCTTTAAACCAACAGCAAGAACCCCAGATGTGAACTCCCAAACTTTTGGGGTTTCCAAACCCATGTACAGATCCAGTCTGGATTCAATTAAGTCAGATCTTCTGCTGTGAGTCAAAACAAGAAAGACAGTACCCAGTTTTCTGATGACAGCAGGGCTGTTAATCTGGCTCTGGACCCGATTTCTCTGCTTCAGTCCACTTTGCTTATGAACATTTGCTTTCCAAGGCAGATACAAAGAGATTTCTTCCCAAATGAAGACAAGGAGATGAAGCCCACTTGAAATAGCAGAAATTGCAAGACCAGACCATATACCTTCAGCCAACAGCTGCATGTTGCAACTTGCAAATGTGTCACTAAAGGGCTGTCATCCCCTCTAGGTCTGCATGGGTCTGCACGGGTCTCCAAACTACCACATGTGGCTCCAGAGACATCAACAGAATAGTCAAAAGCCAGCATCCACCTCCTGCTTTCTTGATACTTTACATCAACATTACTATGCTTAGCACAGTAAACAGATTTGTTTGAAATGAATGGTGCTTGGCACAGAGAGGAGAAATAAAAATACAATTAATTTCATTTTTTCCATGGTGACAGTTCTCCAGCTCACCCAAGTTGAGTCTTCCAGAGAGCTAAGTACTTTCTACCATAACTTGTTGGACTACAAGATGCCAATCTTTCTTTTCTTATTCAAAGAAAAGGAATGGAATTATTTTGCTAAAGGCTTCTAGTTCATAGAGGGCAGGCATGCTGATATGCTTTCCAGACCTTGGCAAAGTCTCTTTATACTTTCCCTGGAAAATGTTTTCACCCTGAAAGAATCTCTTGGTTTTGAACCCTTGTAGCAGGGTTGGACTAGAACTCAGAAGCCACCTACAGGCAAGAGACCTCTGACTTGTGCTCTGTGCTCAAAAAGCCATGGAAAACCACAAACACCCATGTCCTAAGTTTCCAGAGTTTCTGATCACACAGTCTAGGGGACACTCTCTAAATTGTCTTTCCAGTCCTCTTGAGGGGCCAATCATTATCCATGCCTATGTGATCAGTCAGTTCTTTCTTCCAAATCCCCTATCAAGGATGCTGCTAGACAGAAAGCAGATGATGAAACTGCCTCACACATAAGATACTCAATATGATAGACAAAATGAGGTTCACATTTTACTGAATCTGACAATCTCTTTATTGGTTTTGACAACAATTTTATTGAGAAGGTTCCTCAGGGCCAGGACAATGTTCTTCACAGTCAGAGATAGGGAAGCCCATCCTTCAAGATACCCAGGGAATCAGAGACTTTAGTTCAACTCTGCCTGGCTCAAAGGAGGTATCAAAAAAGCCCTACAAGTTGTGTTCCCCTCTAAACTTGTGCAGGATGAGCAGGTCTCTCCTTCTGACTGACCAAAATTTCATCCCGTACTGGAGTAGTTTTCCCAGAGCTTTATCTAAACCAATATACTTCTCCCAAAAGCGTCCATGTCAAAGAATTAGCGTTTTCCAGCATCATCAATGAAAACAATTTTCAGCAAGTTCCCTCCCATCTCTCTGACGTCACATGCATTTCACTCCCATATTCCTATGAGAAAAGTAATGAGGTTTGCATCTCACTTTGCAGGTGGGCTGGTGAGCTCAGGCAGATTGCTCTGTGACCTGCCTGGTGGCAATGGCAAAGAATTCATGTCATGACTTCACATCACTCGCTCCGAGTCCTTAGATGTACTCATTCACTAGGGAACTTTAGCCTGAACCCTCTAACCACAGACCTGGAAATGATTTTAAATATATTATAACAAATGTTGTTAATCACACCCACTCTCTTATAGTATGGCCTGTAAAACAAGAATAGAGAGTGAAGAGGACTTCCTACTTCCCCTATACTGGCAGCAAATGCATTTCCTGTGTTACAGAGCTATACATTTCACTGGGAAGGGATGCTCTCTAGTGGTTAGAGTATGAGACTGGAAAAATGAGATCTTAAAAATTTCACTTCCTGTCTCTCCTATCAGTTTGCTGAGTATGAGGAGGCAACTCGTCCCATCTCACGGTGCCCTGGTCTCCCTACATGCCTGTGGCTCACAGCGATCCCTCTGCTATATGGGGAGGCTTAAATGACATTTGCAAAAGTTTGGAGGGGACGTTTTAGGTTAAAACTGTGCACTACCGCTGACTTGCATTAGGCCAGAGTGAAGATGGGAAAAAGTGAAAACTGGTACAAAGAAAGAGGGAAGGGTCTGAAATTCTCCTCTCAGATCCTCGCCCCCTTTTTATTTTAAGTCTCGGAAACTGTTCTTTAACATGATTGCTCCTTATCTTTACCTAAGGCATCACAGACCTTTATATAATTAAAATTTCCTTGACAATTGCCAAGGATTTACAATGTGAAATGTTTCAATTTTTCTTATATTATGTCTTGGCATCAAAGAATCTGCACTCGTTTCCTAAGCATGGGATAAAGATGATTTCTAGTGGGAGACAAATGAATCAAGACCTTGACACCCCTATTTTTTTTCTTTCTCTCTCTTTTTCTTTTCCTTCTTTTTTTTTTTTTTTTTTTTTTTTTTTTAATACATCTGGTTATTATTGAACAGAGGCTTTCATGTTTTAATGATAAATTGTCTTCTCCCGCTGTAACAATGTCCCCAGACGGCTTGTCTTGGCTGAAATGTCTTCTAAGAGCATCTGCTTTTGATCTATAGAGGTTTTAAATCTTTGGATCTAATCTCTAGCCTGACTGACTTGAAAGCTGATTTCCACAAAAGCAGAGTGTGAAACTTGTAGAAACCCTTTAGTGGAATCACTTTAAATTGTTTAAAAGACTGTATTGACAATACTCAGTATGTCCTCATGACTTTTTTTCTGTATATTTACATATATACACATGTATATAAAAAAAATATAAGAAAGAGATATAAGGAAGGAATTTCTTTTAACAAATGCTTCAGTGGTATTTCCATGTAATCTGCATATGTTGTGGCTTAATACTCTAATAAAGAAGGACTGGAAGCTTTCCAGAGCACAATATTTATGCCATGTATATCAATTAAGATAATTGCCAATTATATTGATATGTCAATTGAAGTCAAGTGACTTTTAAAAGAGTTATGCCTGCTATTAATTTTCTTATATGCATACACTGTAAGTGCATTTATAAGGGCTGATCTTAAATTTCTCACTATTGTTCACATCCAGTACATCCAGCACATAATTGCCATGCTCATTTTGCTCTTTCTGGTCCACTTCAGGCTGCAGTTCACCAAGCACTATAAAGACAGAGAAGACAAAATCCAGCACAGAGCTCTCTCCCTTGGTGGCATGGTGTTGGCACACTGTCTGCCTTCATTTGAAGCATGCTGAGTAGATTTTGATTTCACCCCAGCACAAATGAAAATAGGAGCTGGCTAGTATATGCATGAGATTTCTGTGGCTAAGTAGAAACCACTGTGGTCAAATGAAAGAGAACCTCATCATACTGCAATATATATATACACACATTTGTGTGCGTTTGTGTGTATGTATGATAAATATCCTCCAAGAGTTCATTTGTCTATCAAACCCTACGCAGTATATTGTAGCATATTAACAACAGTGACAGACAGGCACTAAAGGGCTCAGAGTTTAGGTTTTTCTGGGATAAAACTGAAGTTAGGACAGATTCAGGGTAGTTTGAGCAGAAAAGCTCTTCTGCACGGACCTTCTGGTTAGAATATAATGGAAGCCAGACCCCAACCTCCCTGGCTTGAGGTTTGCACAATCAAATCATAACAACTGATGAGGTTTTGCTAAACCAAAGCACCCCCTGTTTTCTCATCACAAAGACGAGATAAAAGGAGAACCTTTATTCAACTTTTACTCCTTGCACCTTAGCAGCAGTGCTGAAATAGAACCAAATGAAGATATATCTCCATTATTTCCCATTTAGAGTCTACATTTCCAAAGCAATCATCTTATTAATCAGCTTTGGAAGCCTCAGAACGCAGCCTCTCCCAGGCCATCCACAGATTTCCCCAAAGATCATGGCTGAAAATGAATTTTCAGAGGCTCCACCAAAACTTCTAACTATTTCTGTGGCTGACTGGGCCAGAGACATGGCAGAAACAACCATTTCATAACCTTTCAGCACCGCTGCTTCTATCCAAACCCAAACTCCAAAACAGGGATGGGATGTGAGAAGCAATCAAAAACAACATTGGAAAAACACAGATCCGTACTAGTAGTAAGGCTCAGCTTGGCTTTGGGTTTAGTCCCAGGCATGAGGAAATATTCAGGGAAAGTAGAGTTATTTCTTTAGATTCATTTGCCCATTTCTCATTAGCAAAGCATTTTGATACTCTGCAATCCAATGCCTAGCCATGGTTTCTGACTCTCTGAAAGAAAATTGAGTGAATTATTTCTCGGATGTTATAAAACTGGACTGATAGAATAAATATGCGGGATGGAAATTGGCAAGAAGCCTTAAACTGAGCCAAGAGGCTCACCTACTCTAGGAAATGAACACTGTGTAGCACAGAATTTTTCCCTCTCTTAGAAGATGATCATCAAGTGATAAGATTCTCCCTGGATTTGAGTGTTAACTGAAGCATCTTGCATTAAGTGAATATTTTATGGGTAATTTACCAAACTGAACCATTATCTACAAGTTTTTCTGTTCTCACAATTGTTGCTTTGACCCAAAAAATGTAATGTCTGAGCTAACTGGGGAGCCAAGAGTTCAATTCAGGATCCCCTCCCCAAGTGTACTTTCTATCATTTTTGCTACAGCTGCTACTAAAGGGTTTGGTTTGTGAGGTGATGAAGGAAACAATATGAAGGAACTCCAGCCACCAAACAGAAATGACAGCACAACCCAGCTTTCCTGAGCTTGTTTCTGGCAGAGATATTATGAACTGTTACTTGCTGTTGTTTTGCTCCAGTCAGCCCAAATCAAAGGGGAGATTCAACTGCACGTGACCCTAAATTCCTGTAAATTCAAATTTGAGCCACTGAGTTGTCAGTTTAATTGCCTTTCTGTGGATGCCGCTACTTTTATCTGATTGTAAATCTCCATGTCACTTAGAGTATCATGTAAAACGTTTTTGATGGTGCATGCAGAGTGTTTGCTCTTAAATAGTATAGCAGAGAAGAGGCCTGAGCATCTAAAATTACCCTGGTGACAGACAGCACACACAGAGATAAAGAACGAGGAGGCAGGATGCAAGGGGGCTCCCTGGGATGCAGGGACAGCAGATGAGACACTCAGTGTTTCCCCTGGGTAAAACCACTGCGAGGAAATGTCTGGAAAGTCTGTCCGTGGCATCCCGGAGGAAGAGCCCAGTGCCTTCCTCACTCTCCCACATGATTTTAGGACCGTCTCTAGTCCTTCCACTGTAAGGACAGGCCAACCAGAGTGGGTGTCCACAGCCACGTGGCACAAGAGGTCTCTGGCTGCTGCGTGGGGTCAGCGTGGGGCACCCATGGCTTCAGCGGGGAGCGCAGAGCCGAGCAGCCAGCCACAGCTGGCAGCACGGTTATCCCCTCTGTGCTGCGGTATCACTCTGCAGATTTGCTAACTCTCCTGTTGAGTGCAGTTATGCATTAGAACTGCTAATACACAGTGATTTTGCCTTAAGCTTGAAAGCACCAGAGGTTAAACAGATTTTGATATAAGAGCCTACAAGGAACACTCTATTTAAAAAGCCTATGCATCACTGGCTACAACTGAAAGGATGATGAGTGGTAGGAGGAGATGAAAGGTGGTTCAGACATGGGTATGATGACAACAGTAAAGGGAAATTAAATACACTGAAGGGAAATAGAAGTCATAATCATCTTGGGTTTGCAGCTCATGAACAGTGAAAAGCTTATGTGATGAAACAGCAGGTAGAAGTGCCTTGAGACTCAAGTTTTAAGGCCCCAAGAGTTTAAACTTGACATTCAATCCTTTTAAAGTTTTATGAGGGCATCCAATAATTCCTCCTGCTCAGCCTCCACCCCCCCGCCTGATGTGCTGGTTGTTTGATTTACACACCTTCCTGAACGTACAATGAATTCCAGGGAAAACATGCAGAAACCAGTATAGGTCTGCAATTAAATAGCCTTCATGCAGTTTAACCTTTCCAGTAATCAATGTCCAGCCACAGTTCAAAAGGCCATTACACCTCTGGCCGGTGAAAACTGACACAGTCCTGACAAAGACCACAGGATCCAGGACAGTTTTTACCAGGAGAAGTACAACATGGCCATTCCCAAATTGTGCTGTCTGCTGGACTGCAGGCAGGAAAATCTTGCTAATCCACACAGGGCTAATTTGTATGCTTGAACATCCTCCCATGAAAATTATTAGCCCAACAACACACTCTCCACCAGCAAAGACTTCACAGAAGAGAACTACAGCTTTATCACTTCCACTGCCACCCTCCACCAGTTCCTCTGCCATGCAAGTACGCGAGCTACCCACCAGAAGCCACCTGAAGCGCAGAATGTCAACAGCTTTACTGACCACCTCAGATTAACCAACAGTACAGCAGATCCTATACTTAAAATACCATTGTGCTAATTTTATACATGTTCTAATTATACTAATGGATTTTCTAATTAGAGCATGCTAATTATACTGAAATTAGACACGATTATGTTAGCTATCTAGCTCTGCACTGATGCCACTTTTATTAGATACAAATCTCTCTTTTTAGTCTTAAATAAAACTGATGACTCTTTAAAAATTATTGAAAGCAATGAGTGCCCCTTTTTCTTTACTTTTCCCTACCTTAACTATTGTTTCCTTTGTTGTAACTGCAGAAAATACAGACGGTCAGTGCTTTCAGTCTTGACCATTAATTCAATATCCTCAGTCCAATGAACACAGTTTGAGAGACCTAGCAGCTACATCTAGAACACTCCAAGCAGCTTCAGGACTGGCAATAAATCCAGCCCACACATGTCCTGTTCCTTTCCTACTGTCATCACTCACAGGGCCAGGTCAGATAGACAGACTCTGGGAGATGTTTGCAATCTATACAAACATTTGGAGACTGTCTGGTAACACTCAGCCTAGAGTGCCACAGAACACAAGTGTCTATGAACTCTACAGAAATCACAAAAGACAAAATCCAGTCTCCAGAGAAGACACAGGAGAGCTGCCATGCCTCAAATTGTGAACACAGACTCTAGAGCCAACATTGTGCTTGAGGCATTATGGAAAAGAGAAGTTGTTTATGACAAGATCCCATTCGTTTAGCAAAAATCAAGGGAAGGCTGCTTCATTCCTTCTGTGCAAAAGGACAGTTCAGGACTAAACATCCATTAGAACATGCCTGATATCTGGATGAACATGAAGACAGGCAGCATATAACCCATATCTCACCTGTATGGGTTACTAGCACATGGGTTTAGGGAGAGAAATCTGAGCTCCAGAAGGGGACATAGAAGGAGCATTTCGTAACAGATCATTTTTGAAAAACAGGGATGTTTGAAATAGTACATACGGATTATTAGGTATAAAGAGAGGTGAAGTGCACATTGGACATGAATTCCTAACACGCTTCCACAGATGTTGCATCAGCCTACAGTCAACAGTCAACATTGTCAGACACATCCCAGCGTAAGACCTTGATTGTGTTTTGGCAACACTTTGACAACTTTTAACAAATCATAACTGGAATTTTTTTGTTCAAGCATTTTTCCCAGACAACTTGAACTTCTCACTCAATGCTCTTTATAGCCTAATTTCCCCTGCCCTATCCAACAGTGCTCCCTTTGGATCTACCTGCCTCAGTAGCTCTCTGGTAACTTTTCACCCCCTCAGCCATTTTCCAACAAAATGATGGGACAGTAAGGCCACTAACTCCTACATCTTTCATGAAGAGAAATAACCAAATGAGGGAGAAGAAAAATCTGCTAAAAATCACCAAAGAAACAGTATGGCTGCAGCACAAAATCAACCCTTACTAGATACTGATAATCCAGCCAAAAAATAACCTCTGGTAGAAATTGGGTCACAGTGGGTCATACCTTCAAAGAACCACAGCAACTTGATACAGAACAAAAATGTGATGAGGATTCTGCTCAGCATCTACAAATATAGTCCTCAATGGCTGTGTATAAATATATTATGCCCAGCGGAGAGATCCTAACAACCTGGAATAGCCATGCAGCTCCAAATATCAGGTCTGATTCTGTATGACACATTGAAACTACACTTCTTTTTTTTTTTTGCAGATGTATCTTTGCCACAGCTCCAGGCACTCAGGACGTCCCTATAAACCCATTTCTGATATCTCAGCTGCCTAACAGCCTCGCTGCACCCATGAGACATGGGTTTTGCCTTCCAGTGTCAACACACCCTTAACATGCCCATGAGCTCAAGTGCTTCAAGCACGCAAACTAGGAGAAAGTCAACAAACAATAAGGGCCATACTTCTGCTCTTCAAAGTGTGAGCCAACTCTGCCTTTGATGATATACACAAAGTTTCCTTGTTCTTGTTTTTCTAATTCCTGCACATCTGACTGCAACATATGGCTGGTTTCAGCAATTGACAAAATATTTCCCTTTCTATGCTATTTACGTCACAGCTTTCTGGAGTCACAGATCGCTTCGACCTAGCAAATGACAACTGAGAAGCAGCAACATGCCCTCTGCGTTTAAAAACAAAACACAACAGCAACAGCAGAAACTCAGCTTCTCTCACCCACAAATTTCCATCACTTCATGCTGGATGGCTGCTGTGTTGTTTTATTCTGGTTTTGATGATCCACTTTGCACTCGTGATCTGACCAAGATATAGACAGATACTGGGAGCATCTGAAAGAGATTACCACTATCTGCTGCTCTACAAGAGGCTCCAGATAACTGACAGACAGGGCAGAGGAAATGAACTGAAGAAGATACACCATTCATTGATAGCTTGCATACTAACAGGACTGTATTTAAACCAAACCATGTTAAAATTTGGTATTCATTCCCCAACTGACCTTTTCCTAAAACTCCCCAATGAGAGGTCCTACCTAACCTCCTGCTGCAATTATTATCATAATTTCTTAACTCTCACATTATGCTTTCCTCAGGAGATCTCACAGTGCTTTCATAGAGAAAGTCACTAGTTTTTTCCCCATTACAGGGGAGAGGTGATTTACCCAGGGCCACCAAAGTACACCAGTTGCAGGACTGCAAATACAACCCAGGTCTTCTGAGGCACTCATTAAACATGACCTGGGACATCTCACATACTGAGAATGAGATTCAACAAGTGGGTGCTGCCTCTCACAAGACCATAAGTACATGTCTTGTAGACACACACGCACGTTACACATCAGTGGGATCACCAGCAGCATCAGGAGAGGCTCTGCAGGAGCTAACTCCTGAAGAATAAACTGGAGACTTGAGTTTTCAAACTGGGACAATTTGCACGCACAGGATGGAATACTCTTCCTGTTAGAAACCAACACGATCCCATTGACCTTAATCATGTATTTCATATCCCTCCAAACAAGAGGCAAAACACAATTGTAGTGGCCTGGGTACAGCCAGAGGAAGAGATTATTAATCCTATATAGAGTTAATTGGAAAAGAGTCTTTCTGCACAATTAAAAAAAATCTCATTGCGATGATTGCTTGGGTGTGTTGTGTTCACTTTTTCCTCCAGAGACCAAATTCCCTGCTTAAATCCTCCACAAAGCACCAGGGTGGTGGTTGTTTCATGAGGCCCTCTGGCCAGCGAGCCTGAGGAGAGGTTTCTGTAGCTGGGAGCTCGACCCACAGAGGTTAACCAAACTACAGCTCCAAAGGGGATATTATATAAATGTACCCAAATTGAAACATTACTCTTTTTTTTTTTTTTCCTTTTTCTTGAAACATCCTCCTTTTCAGGATTTTTAAGACAAACTTTCCTCCCCGCCGCCCCGCTTTCAATAAGCAGACCCTTTCCCACAATAAAAAAATATAGCAACCAAAAGCGTGTTTAGTTTTGCCATTTTCGACTCTTCTCGCTGGCTCTGGGGAGCGAGGGCAGCCCCCCTGCGCCGGGCCCGGGCTCGCCGCCGCGCACCGCCTCCGGAGCACCAGCCACAGCTATGCTGGCCCGCGCCCAGCCCGGGGAAGCCAAAGCTGCTGCTCCTCCGAGCTTCCCTTCCCATCCAGCGCTGCCCACGTGCGCGGGGTGAGGAATGCAGCAGCTCTGTGGACTCTTAGTGTGGGTTGCCCACACTAGTTTGGCACACCATTCGGGCAGCATACTTACACATGAATCCTATTTTTTTTTTTTTTTCTTTTTTCATAATTCACAGAAAAATATAGAAAATTTTATTTGACAGAGCAGCAAGCTTTAACATTGCGAGAGCTTTATTTTTCTTAGTCCCATAATTTTCCCCTGCTGTGGCAGTAGGTGGGGGGAAAGGAAGGAGAAAGTTACTCTTTGAATTGCAGCGAGCTCCTTCCAGATTCCATCACTCCATTTATTCCCCTGGCATCCTGAAAATAAGACAGTGTGCAAAGGGTTTGCCTTGCAGGAAGGACTTCAATTGGATTTGCTAATAAAAGCTATGGAAGTTTCTTAGATGGGGATAAAAAGTGATTTTTCATTGTCCTTGACTTTGTTGTTTTTCTCTGTAGGCTGGAATAGGAAAACCTTACTCATTCTCAAGAAATTCACTGGCACTTGCTAAGATATAAAAGACTCTATGATAAGCATTAGGCCTCTGATCATAAAGTAGAAAAAGAAATAAACAGCAATTTGTTGGAGAAATGTATTGGAATAATCTCATCCCAACATCTTGGGGACTCTTTTCTCCAAGTGAAGGCACCTGTGTTTTTGTTTTCTGTTTGGAGAGCACCATGTCCAGGGATTTTCCAGATTCAGTTCCAGAGAAGCAGATTTCATCGGGGAAGTCTGAATTCAGTGGAATTTTAGGAGCTGCCAATGATTTCCTGCCAGAATCTTTTAAAAGATTTTGTGATTTATTTTTTTTTTTACTTGCTTTTGTATCGGACGGAATTTCCTACTTTTTCCTCCCAGTATTTTTTCCCTGTCACCTAAAAAACAGATGTGTTTTTTCACAACATTTTATTTGAAATGTCTTTTTCTCTCACAAAGAAACAGTAATAGTCTGAATTTTTCTACCAGCTGTAATAAGGATAGCCCACATCAAACTTCCACAGTTCAAGTATCAGCTGACATTGTTGAAATCCAGAGCCATTTTTCAACAGGATAAATCACTGAGTTTAGATGTGGAACAATAAGTCAGATATAAAGCTGTATCGAGAAGTTTGCTGCCTTTAAGGTCTTGTTACTCAGGAATAAGTAGTTCTACACCAGCAAAAATCAAAGAAACTACCTTCTCTAGTATTTTGGGGCTTTTTTTCCCAAGTCAGCTCATAACACTGTATGACATGAACTGCCACTATTCCCTTCACTTTCGATGACTCTGTGGCTGAGATTCATTCCAGGTAACTATTGCTGCCTAGTATGCAGGTCTTAAATCTAAGGGGGATGTCTATGTTCTTCCCAGGTACACTGGAAAAAGACAGACCTTGGCAGAAATGATTCAGGGCAAGGGTGGTCATCTTGGGATGAAAGAAACTTCACCAGGAGCCATGTATTTCTCTCCTTGGATTATAGGAGAAAGGAAAAATGACTGACTGTGACTAGAAAGACTCCACCTTAACATCAGCCTAAGACAGATGTATCTAGAAGTGTCACTCCTACTAAAGTTGCTGGAAAGTCCCCATGGAGGAAGGGACAGAGAAGCAGCAAAATTCCTACTCCTGGAGATTCTCAGAGCTGAACTGGGCAAGGCCCTGAGCAACCTGACCTGACTTTGAAGTCAGCCCTGCCTGGAGTGGGGTGTTGACTGGAGATCTGCAGAGCTCCCTGCCAACCTAAATTATTCCATGCATTTATGAAAGAAGCTTTACAGGAGGTGGCATTACAGAGAGATGTGCACAAAGTGGCCCATCAAAACATTTTCCAAACCACATAAAACAGGTATCATTACAGATTTCGCAGAAGAGCACGTAAGTTGCCAGATCAGGCCCTTCCAGGTAGTCAATCAAATTCATTATCCTCTTCCTGCAGTGGCCAGTGGCAGAGGCTTCAGAGAGAAGTGTGTGGAGCCCCACAATAAATGGCTTTAGAATAACACAACCGAAGGAGAAATTCCTTCCTAATCCCAGGCAGCCAGTAATGGGTTGATGCCCTGAAGCACATGGGTTATTATCCTCATTAGATTTGCACCTATGCAGCGTCACTGCGGATGTTCTCATTGCCCATGCCAAGGACATGTTTTCTTGGCACACATCTGAGGTGATACAGAGCTTGCTCAGGCCTTCACTACTCAAGCTAAGCTACTGCATGCCAATAAAATCTTTACACCACACCATCTTGCATTAGGCAATATATATTTATACAGTTTGTGTGGTAACAGTAAGGTTTTTTTTTTTTTTTAAAGGCAGAAGTATGTAATAAATGACATCCCTTCAAACACACACAGACTTTACATTTCAGCACCTTCTGCCTTACAGTCCTCCTACAACCTCAGCTCCTATATTTTGTTATGAAATTTATGGGTTTATGCATACCAAAATTGTGTGTGTGTGGACTGTTACCGCCAGGGTGGTCTTGGAGAAAAGAAGCAAATAAGATGCTCAAATTTGATTACAGGATATAATAAAAGTCAGGACTTCTTCCAGCTCATTCTCATATAGTCCCTTGAAAGAAGAAGAAAATGTCTTTCCTTTTTTTTTTTTTTTTTTTTTTTTTTTTCTTCCCCCCCCTTTTTCTATAAAGGAACTGCTTTCTCCCCACCCAACAGAGCTGGCAGTGATAGCCAATTTTCCTGTGTTTGAACCTTTGAGTATGCACTTCAGAACCTCACGTGGTGAAAACTAACCCCAGAATACCCAGGAGACAGCTGAAAAACCCATTTCAAGGGCAATGCTTTGATTTCTTCACATACACAAAATTGGACTTCTTTTTTTTTTTTTTTCAGTCAGGGAAAATCTCCAGTCTCTGAGTGAAGGGAAAACTGCAGCGATTACTCCTGCCTTTAGATGGCTGGATAAATATTTACCCTACAAGACCATATATTAAGGAATGAGCTTTTTCTTTTTTTTCCTCCTCAAAATACTGTTTCACTGTCTCAGCAACTGTGAATGGTCCTGGTGTCTCTCCTAGTGTGGGCAGCCATTTTGCTGATGCATCATCTCGCCTTTGCTGGAAAGGGATTAGAGACCAACACCATTAGCATCAGTGGCAAAATTCCCAGGTGTTGCTTCACTGTGCCCTACATCTTGTGTTGTCGCTAATGTCTGAGCAAAATAAACACAGAGTCATCAAAATACACCACTAGAAAAGCGAGAACTTTCTGCACCCACCTTGCTCTTCTTCTTCACAGTTATAAATGGCTAACCAAGGGGCCAGGCTGTGATGTCTGAGACTTGACCAATTTTGGTTGTGTAGGACCTAACAAACAAGGGGCTTCCCAGATCAGCTACTGGGCTGATCCACCACCCTCCCTCCTCCTTCACATCAGATTCAGAGTGAGCCCAGGAAACTCCACTCCCCATTCAAAACAAGTACATGTATATCGGAAAAAGCATTTCAAAGTTGCTATTTAGCCGATTCTCTAATTAGTGCCTGGAAGAGTGGACTTCTAATATCTCTTTGAACAGGGAGGGCCAGATTGTCATAACTTCACTGACGTTATATAGTATTTTACCCCACAAGAAGTCTCATGGGAACCAGTGAGTAAGAAACCCATCTGGTCCAAGCAGAACAAAAGCAAAAAGAACGGAGCTGCCAAATCACACTGGTTGCATTTCCCCAAGACTTTTCCCAAACCCCCAAAAAAGTTCTCCATCACAACAAAACTCTTGTATGATAGTATTGTCTGGCTGCTGCAGAAATAAATAATAAGATAAAATACATGAAATATCTATAAGAAAAATGCAAAGCAGTGAATTAAGCATTGTTTTATTTGTTTTCTTGGGGAAGATTGCTGTGTGGAAAAAAAATAAAAAATGCCTATGGTGACAGCTTGAAGTAATTTAGATAAAAATACAAACTTTTGAAAAGCAAAATCCAAAGAGGAAATAAAAATTTTCAAGGAAAAAAATATATAGTAGATGCTGTCATTTCTGCAAGCTTTTGAAAAGGAAACTGAAGTTTCATTGAAATGTTGTACAACTAATTTTGTAGTATTTATTATTCTGTAAGAAATTCCCTGACACTAGTGGATACACAACACTGTTCTGAGAGATGATTTCCACAGCAATATTTATGTTTTATCAAAGAACTGTTACTACAATGCTAAAGTAGTGCCAACAACAGCATTTGCTGATGATGACATTATTATTTCTATTACAATTGTGCATGAGAAAGCAAATTCTTCTATTTCTGAGCTATTTATCCTGGGAATTACATTATGTTTTCCTATACTATACGCTTTCTTTAGAAAGCATTATGGATTTCAGCAAAGCCTCTCTCTTTTTCATTCATTCAAGCAGCAGCGATGTTGGGTGACAGAATGGCATGTGTATAGGTTAATGGAATGGCAGAGAAGGAATTTCCCTAAGCTTTCTTTCAGTTTTCTTTTCTCCCATATACTTTGCATTCTTGCACTGAGCAAAAAGGTTGTAAGCAGTGTGAGACAAACAGAGCATTTTTCCTTTTTTTGGCCAACAAAGTTCCTGCAATATGTGTTGTCCTCAGAATAACATCTTTTGCTCATTAAGGAAACCTGGATTTTCTCAAGGTGAATTTTCCTTCTCTCCTTGCTTCCACTCTCCCTACCCACCTCAACCCCAGGTTCATTCATCAACTGAAAGAAAAATGAAGCAACTTTGGTTCACCATTAAGTGCCACAGGTCTCCAATAAGAATATAGTATAGCTACTATGTTCAGTAAGAGGGAGTGAAAGAGAGACGACAGAGCGATCCAGCTCTTTCCAAGCACAACAAACATGACGTTGAGAAATGCAGTTGGAATAACTCTGGATAAGCCTCACCTCTGCTCAGCAGCCAACTCCCCATAATTTCTGGATAACAAATACAGCACTGGATTAATAGATAAGGCAGGAGGTTTCTCATCCCTTACATCTAAACTCTTCCATCCAGCTGCTAAACCAGCATTTTGGCCTCTAGACCTTGCGTCAGAAATAGTCGTTTATCAGCCCAAAGTACAGGCAACATTCAAAAATAATTATATCAAAGACACAGACTGCATCCATCTTGAAAAGGGACAGTCACCCACAATGTGCTGGGGACATGACATCTTCAAAACAAGGCTATCTAAAATAGGAATGATTTCGGGCAATCCACCATCTTGGATTGCATCCACTCCTGTGTGCTTGGGACAGATGACGAGGCAAATTGCTGAGTGAAAGGAGTTGTTTCATTAACCTGCACTCTGTTACGCCAACAGAGATGCTATTCCCATAAACTGGTCATTTGTAAGCTGGTTTTGAACCCCTCATACCTTACCTGATGCCGGTTCCCAGCAAGTCCGCTACAACTGAATATAGAGAAGGTTATGTACTCACCTAGGACCCTTCTCCATTTGCTACCAGCACCCTTCCACATAATACCATGCTTCTCCCTGCATTTGATGGCATTCATGGATGGTATTTAAAAGTAAAATAAAATTATTAGGTGGCTACAGTTATACCACAGAATTGGTTTTCAGAGAAGACATCTAAAGCCTCATGCACCATAATGCAGGGAACACAGAACAGCTTTATAGGCCTTCCCCTGCCCCCACAGGAGCTGAGGATCTTTGAGCGTCCCTGCATCTGTCAAGTGTGATGTTTATTTCCTACATGGAACAAGCTATCTTTATGAAATGAAATGACTGCCCTTCATATATTAAAATAACACCTCCTTAGGAGAGGCTTCCATGGGCATTGGCTATAGCCCACTTCATAAAGGGAACATTTACACTGCAGAAAACTTAAAAGTCAGCTCAGGATTGGAGCAAGACCAATTGGGAAGCATGGGACCTGTACGTTTCGTCTTTGCTATGAAATTATGTACCAAGTAAAGGCTGGGTTTTGGTTGTTTATTGTTGGGGATTTTTTAACCGACTTTTCCATGTTTCAAAGCCTCATTGCTAGAAACAAAGAAAGCTTAAATGTGGATTTTTAATAGTACTGTTAAATTTAATAGACATTTTGTGCAGCTTTGCGCTGAAATTGTTTAATGGTTTATATACATGACTGGCTTCATACCCTGGTGCTTTTACTTCATGCTAAACTATGTAAACCTTCTGCTGGAAACACAACTACTTTTGTATCCAGGAAGCAGGGCTTTGAAGCATAATGTGTAAAAGTGAGTGGGATTTCAACACACGATACTTAAATGCCATTCTTCACCCCATATGGACAATGTATTTCTTGTCAGTGCAATGAAGTTTGCAGAGAAAACAAGCAGAAAACGTCTTTAGATATTAGTCAGCTAGTAAAAGCCTGAACTTTGGAGCAGCGCATTAGGTAATCAGCTGTATAAAACAAAAGCATTTGGGTGCCTTTCTTAAACCTTCAGCGTACATCATAAAATTTTTCCCCCAATGCATTCAGAGTGAAACACCTATTTTTACATATGCACCTTCTATCACTCGCTCTTTTGACTTGGTGTCCTACCACTGAACGCTCCCTTTGCCCATGTATAGATGGTGCTACCAACTCATGAACTACACTAGATTAGCCTGTATTTCAAACTTTTTGTTTTAAACCACTTACAAAATATGGGTTAGACGTGTAATTGAGGGGCTCTATGCTAGGATACAAAAAACTTCAATTTAATTCTTGGCTTTGTCAAATAACTCCTTGGTAACCTGAGCAACCTTAGCGTCAACGTTGAACTTGACTTTGAGGCTGTCATTCATTTGGATGGTAAACGGGACTAGATGACCTCCAGAGGTGCCCTCCAACAGAAATTATTCTAAAGTTTTATCATCACATGGTGCCTGTTGGTATACAGTGAGGATTATGCCTCGCTGCTGCCATGAACATTGCTGAGGAGAAATCATCAAGTGACTGAGAGGAGTTTGTGCTTCATGATGGTGGAAGCCACAGAAATAGATGTCCAAATTTCTCACTCTTCCCTTCTAGATTTTCACTAGAAACGTAACCGAAACTTTGAATGCCACAGAGCTTTTGCTGAAGTATTTCTGATCTCAGTGAACCAACAAAAGCTGAATATCCCATGAGCAATATATACTGAAAGTAAGTAATACCCTCTAATTGGGTAATATCTGGCTTTTTAAGACAGTCTCAAAGTATGACCTAAAAGCACTGACCAATTCTGAAAATGCTTGACTGACAAAAAAATACATTCCTCAAAATTCTCCCATTCTCTTTTGCAGACTCACAGAGCTTTGATATAGCAGGGCTGAGTTCTGGTCCTACAGATGTTCCTCTCTGCTGCTTGTATTTTCTAGGATAGAATTGGTGAGCATATTAGGAATACAAGAACACAGGAGAGAATTTTGGATTTCTTCAGTGCAGCGCTAGTAATCAGTGTATCAGCGAAAGAGCACTTTCTCATGGTAATGATCCATTCAAGACCTATTATCCAATGCATTGCACACAATCTCTTCAAAAGACAACAGCCTTCATGTTTCATGAAAAAATGGGTATTGGCAGATCCTTCCATAGCTACAGACATTAATGCATAAAGTTAAGGAGTCATAAGCCCCCTAAATTGAAATTGCTTACTCAAAGGTTATTTACACATACAGACAGAACAAAACCCAATGCGATGAGACGAAGAGTACAGCTGGGTGGAAAAAATCCTTATGCCTCATACCAATCATCGACTTGTGAAGCATCCTCTTGACTTGATGACAGCTTTGTGCTCTACATACGCTGCTGGGATTGCCCACAGTATTTCTAAAATATCTGTTATTAAATCACTCTTAATACTCTTATTATGACAGCATCTGAGAAATCTTCCTCCACTTCTGTCAAGTGACAAGACAAACACTTAGCTCTGGTATGTCACTCTTTATTCCCTTACTGAATGCGCCAGTCACTTTAGAAATTTTATTTTCCCTTCTTATATGTGGAGATACTTAAAAATACACATTTATAAAGCCAGTATATGCTCTTCTTAAGTATATCTTGTCCCATCCAGAACAAGATACATCAAAGGATTTACATCTGCAGACTCCTTTTAGAAAAAAAAAAAAAAAACAAAACAAACAAAAAAACAAACCAAAAACACAACACAAGCAAACAGAAAACTAAACCATTCCTTGAGGCAATTTCTTAGCTATTTTTTTGAAGCATAGAGAGATTAAACTCTGTATGTGAGACCTGTCACCTTGTTTGGGCTCCTCCACATGCAAGGGAAACTCAGGCAAATAGTTCTTGCAGGTACAAGTATCTCATCGAAGAGTCAGGAATGCACACGGAGTGCAATAAGCATTTTGCCACTGCTTTCATACGGGAGCATTCAGCTCCTTTACTGACAGCCAGCAGCACCACGCTGGCAGATCAGGAGACAAATGGAAGGATGGGTGTTTGGTTCTTCAGGCTTGCTTTAGGAAACACAATGGACTGTGTCTGCACCATGAGCTTGCAGAACCTCATCACCTGCCTGCTTTCTATCCATTCCACTAAAATCATATCAACAATCCTACTTACCTACCCATACTTTAATCCTTCCCTTGTAGCCATAGGATCACTTACATACTATTAATGCAAGCACAAGGTAAGAATACCTAGTATGAAACGTGAAAAAAAAACAGTATTATAATGCTGTAGTTCATAGAGAACATTCTACCCAAGAAGTTCAGAGAGCAATGAACTTGCAGAATCATACATAAATCAGGACTTTTTACTTCATGAGTTCCCAGAAAATCCAACAGCAAGTGTGGGATAAAAAGAAAAAGTATACATATATACATCCAAGAAGGAGCTTTCAGGAAAATTCACTTTGTCAGAGCGTAAGCATCTAGCATGGGTTTTGACCAAGGCAAAGCAGCCACTCTAGCTCTTAGGAAACACAGAGATGTTGAACTAGTCCTTCTTAGCTCTCCCAGCCATGATGTTCACTCGCCTGGCCCATGATTCCAGCATGCACTCCGTTTATATTTTACTCAAAGTGTAAATTTAAGCCAAGAATCACCTTTCACTGAATACCATAAACCTGTTTTATCTAGAAGCTTCTGCATTCCCATGACTAAAAGAATTAACCAGTTCCTTTGTGATTCCTATCTTTGTTAGACCTAGATGTTCACCTGTTCCCATCCATCGCACAGAATATACCATTCTTCTAATTCAGTGTTGGAAAGTTGATTTCTTTCTGAAATCCATTACAGCCCGTTTGGCAAGAAGAATTGAAGCTAGATTTCGCAGGTTGACCACATGCGTTCAAGGATTTCAAAGCTTCAGCTTCCTGCTCATAGAAAAAACATTTTAACTCGCTCTCAAGCTAGAGAAAGTCAGAGGCACCTGACATATTTTGGCTTGCTGTAACTAATACTTCATGGTCTGTTGATAAACATAATAGGCCATAAGTTGGGTATTGTGCTGAAATTGTGTACAAGGCATTAATTGTTGGGAGCTGGAATTGAAATCAGATGCCCACTTCAGATTGACATAACCCAATGGGTTGTTCTTCACACCGGAGTGGCAAATAAATCAGTGTCAGCCTGAGAGCATGTGACGTGGTGCTGCTTATTACAGCAGTGGCGCAAACGGATTGGAAAAAAAATACACACACATGGGCACACACACATACATAAATACATGGAAATTATTCAGGCTCTGTGTTGCTGCAGCTGTTAAGCTTTTACATTAGGGACTATTTTAAAACTCTTTAAAAGAAACATTTTGTCTCAGCTTTAATGTGACCGAGCAATTGCACTTTCCTTGCGTGCCAACTCATTTTTCCTTTCTCAGGATGTCTCCCCAAGCTAGGAAGAGCATTTCCAAACTGTGTTGTACAACCCAGAAGCTTTACTAACACAACCAGAACAAAGTCACACTGTCAAACGTCAGAGACTTTGTGCGAGTGCTTCACTAGGACAACTAAGGAAATTAGTACTGGCTAGAGCCAACTGCTCTGTGCATAGCTTGGGGATGAAGGAAGCAAAAGTTAAAGGACTGAAAGAGAGCAGGGGGAGAAAGAATTGTTGCTGAAAATTATTTTTGGTAGAAACAGGATTGCTACAACAGACCTTCAGTGTTAGAAAAGGCATCGTTAACATGATGGAACATACTTTTGAAAGCAAAGAAACTTGGGCAATTAAGATGGTTGTATTAGTTCAAATGCTGTGTGGGAGGAGGTATCATTTGATTGACATTAATTGCTTCTATTAGGGCTGTGTGTACTATGCTTCAGCCAGGCACCAATAGAGACATACCATCCACAGATTAAGCAGAGGACAGTGGCTCTTTTGTAGCTCCTGGAGCGCATGTGGAGCTGAATGACAGTCCTTGAAGCACGGAGCCGGACTGCAAAGAAATCCCAGTGGAGCTTAACATCACAGGTGGAAATATTCTCCTGAAAGGTCTTGCCACCTGCTCTAATTGCTGAGTTTAAATGTTTCAAGGCTTTTGCATCTGTATGCAACCTCTCTCTTAGATGTAGTCATAGAGAAAGGTCCGTCTGAGCCTCTCTGGCCTACTGGTCACCTTAGCAAATGTCTCCCAGCCAAAGATTCATGAAGACAGTAACTGGTTGGCTTCCCTTCCAATACTCATGACTCCCCAGGCTCATTAACCATATGTCCACTAAAAGCAGATGGCCAGAGGAACAGCATTTCTCACAGCTGCAGCACAAAGTCCAAATTCACATCTCAGAAGACAATTGGAGCACTACACCACCACAGAAGAAATAAATCAATTCCTGTATTTTCCTCTTCCCATGATAATATGGCTCAGAAATTTCCTAAAGGCAGAAACAGCCTTCCTGCCCACATTCCACAAGGCCAATGAGAAGGTCTAACAGTGGGAGAAAATCACCTACAATACGGATTTAGATAAGTAGCTTAGACGAGATGTCTAATTTTTAGATAACTAAAATTAGACGAGATAAATCAGTCTCTCATCATTTTTGCATTGAAACAATACAGGCATTAGCACTTCCCTGTGAGCACATTCTGGTGAAAACATTGTGAAATGCGTTGTCATAGCAAGACATGAAAGGATCTTCAGAGATGTTCTTCGGGCAACAGATCTGTAATTGCAGGAGTTGATGAAAGACCTTGATAAAGATACCAAATAGCTCATCCCAAGGTGGATAATTAGTTGACTTTATTGTTTTTTTAACTCTTTGTCAGCAGTAATGGGAACTATTGATTTAGGGTGCCTTGAGAAAACTTCTACTTCTTCCTTCCAGTTTTCTTAGTTTTAGTGAAGCGTTTCGGGATTCTCAAACTCAAGTGTCTCACTTCATCTCTCAGAGATTTTCCATCCCCTAAACAAAACCCTTTTAGAGACAAGTAGGTATAGACAACTTTTCAACAAATTTCAAAATTAATTCTACGTTGAATTAAGGAATCTAAATGTTTCTTTCCAAAAAGATTAAAACTGCACATTTTCCCAGGAATGGAGTGTGCAAGGGGAGGGCAGGGATGTCACCACTCAGCACAGATTTCCAAACACTCTCAATTAACTCAAACACATCTTTTCCCAGGAAACAAGTTATTTGCCCCCATACGTCTGACCTCTATCAGGGGATAGGGGGACCCCAGGTATTATCCTGCTTCTCTGCGGGGGGAGAGCCCTGTGCTGGACATACCGTCCCTCTGTCATGGAGATGGTTTTAGCTGTCTGTCCAGTAACATTTACAGACAATCATAAAAAGGGAAGTATAATTCTTGAAATTACATTTGAGGAGCAGTTTTAATGAATATTAAACAGCTTTAGACATCAAAGTATTGACTGAAGTGGAAAAACAGTATCTTTACTACCAGCCCTTTCCCCTTGCTAAAAGAAGACATAGGGAGGAAGGGAGACCATGGCTTTTATCGGGGTTGTCAGGAACAATTTATAGGAGCTCAGTGACCTGCACTTTGAACTAGGCTCTCCACCTACAGTCTGTAGCATCCTATAAAAAGATACACCGTTATCTCCTTCGGTGCAGCCAGCCATCCTGGCAGGAAGGGCAGGCTGCCTGCAATGCCTGAGGAAACACTTGGGACTATTAAAGGCAGACAAAGGTCCTCCTTTTTATTTTTATTTTATGTGCTCCGTTTGCTGCACAGATTTCTTTACAGTATCTCAGGAATAGCAATTTGGGCCTTTTGAAAGTCAGCTCTAGCTGTAAAAGCTATCCAGAAGAAAATCTGAAAAGGACAATCCTTTGATTGATGGAGTGATTTATTTTCATCTTCACAGATGAGAGCAGAAAGATGCCACAGTCAATCTTCACAGCTATAGCCTGCCTCAGGTCCTGAACCACAGACATCATCTAACCCATACCTCCTGAAAGTTTTCAAGCAGGAGGGCTGCTTAAAGCATGAAAATTGCTGGAAAGGAGGCTGCAAGGGCCAGCACGTCTGAGCCACAGTGGGATCCCAGGGCACTCGCATCCCTTCCCCAGCACTCTCCACCTCAGGGGGGTGCCCAGAGAAACGCTGCCCCTGCCTGCTGGTGAGCCACTCCCTCCCTCAGCTCTCTGAGACTGCAATATGTCCCGGGGCTCATGGCCATGTAGAAAATCTGTGAATCCTGCAGGAAGGCTGGCCACTCGTATCGCCAACCCTGATCTAAGCCATGTGCAAAACTACAATCAGCAACAGGGTCATCAGTTTAACTGGCAATACGTCATCATCATGGCTAGATCATGACACACCCTGGCGAGATCAAGACTCCTTCTGTATATGATTACTATTTATTTATAGCATGCGATAAAAATTTACAGTAACACAGGGAGGCTAGAGCTAAGACCAGGATAGGAACTGTAAAAAGATCTTATCACTGAGAATAGTCGGGTTTGCATAAGGAACAGTTTTATATGAAAAAATACTGATATAAGAATGTTTCTCAGAAGTATGCTGATATTGGCAAAATTTCTAGCAAGGAAAATTATCAAAATCTTTGATTTCAGCAAAGCCAAAATGCTATACTTCAACTGTCTTACGGACAAAAAGAGAGTGGGACAGTGCAAGAGGCTAGTCAGTCTTAAACAATTTGACATCACAGAAATGGATCCGACAAGTTCACTTCTCAATTTCCTGAATGCATTCTTCCAAGTTTTTGTTTCACTGGAAATTTAGACATTTCAGTTTTTACTCTGACTAGCGAGGAAAAGCTCAGCTCTGCAGTGCTCCCAGTGGGAGAGCGGTCAGACCCCTTGACAAGCTTCATCTGCAATGCCCATACATGAATGAGACTGACAGCAGGGAGCCCACGTGAGTCCAACCTTTCCTCCCAGACCAGCCTCAGCCTCTCCCTGGGCAATGATGGCAACCTCCAGATGAAGAAAATGTGCCAGGTGAGCTCACTAACCAGCCTGCACCTCTCTGCAGACTGATGGTAGAAGCTGAAGCACTGGGCATTCTGGATGCTCTGAACTGTGCATATGCTCCCACCAGCATCTCTTTGCCTACAGTAAATGTATGTTTGGCTCAAGGAGGAAATAATTCGGCATGTTTCATATGTTTTTTGCTATTTAGTTCCCCATTCCCACTATAAAATCCATGATAAAAGAACATAAATAACCAAACTGGAAACAGCTTCTCTAGAAATCATCCAGAATATTTCTGAGCCATAAATATTCTGTCACTGATGATTTAATTTCTAGTACTCAGGAAAAAGCAATTACGAGAGGCAAATGGTGATGAATGCTGAAACCAAGGGTATGTTTTCAACAATGGAAGACAGGACTGGTTCTCTGTGAGTTGGCATCAGAGGCATGCCAATAGCCATCCGTGTTCTAGCACTGACAGCATTCAAAATGTCATGATTGCACTGGATGCTACAATCAGCAACAAGAAATAAATTAATGCAATTGTTCTACTCAGTCACTGCACTGCAAGCTTGAAAGGGCATATGTCAGAAGCCCAAATGCTAGGACACCATTTATAAAGAATCTCATTAATTAATTTGGTAAGAATAAAAGGAGGCAGGATAGCCCCAATTGACAACAGCTCCCAAGTTTGGGTTTCACTTTGAACTCAGTACAAGTTTAAATATTACACTGAGTGAATCAATCATCTCACACAACCTGAACAGCTCACAAGACCTCAGAGCTGCAGCAAAAACAGACTATCATTTACTCGCGCCAAATGAGAGAAGCTGTTGACCACGAGGAACCCCACACTGTCCTCTTTCCCCAAGGCCCGGCTCCTGTGACAGGCGAGCACCTCTGCATGGTAGAGGATGCTGTGCACAACCTTGGGGGCTTTCCTGCAACCACACCCACGGCACAACAACCTCACTGCCCACCTTCCAGCCAGACCGTTCAATTAGCATGACGCTCCCTTTTGGCTTTTAAATCAGCAAACTGACTCTCCAATGAAAATACAAAAGGATGGGAAAAAACTGGTGACATTTCAAATCAATTGTTTAAGCTAAAAGCTTTCTCTTAGCATTTCTCCTTGGGAGGTGTCTCACTGAGCATCTATCATCTAATTTCTTTCCTGTCAGATACCTTCCACTGCATATTTAGGCCAGGCAAAACACCTTACTATGTTAAACGGAAACTCAGATCTACTACATTTGCCCAGAGATCGTGTTCCTTGCCTGACATGAGCCCGTAACCAGCATAGCTCACTGAAAGCTTACTGCACAGTAAATACTCATTAACAGTGCACAGCACTGATAAAATCCCTCCTTCCCACAAACACCTGGCTGCTGCGTGGTAGCTGCAGGGGAACGTCAGGCATTTTGGTTAGAGACTCATCCCAGCACTGATCTATCTCCCCTTAGGGGACAGAGCTGCTAATTATTGAGCAAATAATCAGACTCTGCTCTTTTGTGTTCCCGTGAGCTGAAGTACAATACAAACCCCTTACGGGGTCTGATCCAAAACCAATCTGATTTCGTGGGCTGTGAATCAGGCCCGTTGCAAACAACTCCACACACACCTCCAAGACGACAATTGCACGAAGGGCAGGTAACAGCAGGGAGAACCTCCCTGCACAGCTCCAGAGAGGTGGGAACCTGAAGAGAAACCCTCCACATGCAGATTTCAAGCCTTGCAGGCGTCTTCTCTCCTGGGGATGAGCCAGTGCCACAGCTTGCCCCATGACAGAGGACCTGCCTAGTGTACCACCAGGTGGGACAAGGAGTGACAAGGGCTACTCTTGGAGAATGTGAATTTTAGCCGTCTTCTTCTGAGTGGCCACCAACCAGAGGAGGAACCTCCATCTCACCTCCTAATCCCAGTTTCTGGTGGGAAAGAGGCTGAGAAACCAGAGCTGCAGAGCCAGGGAGCTTGTGAGCAAGTCTGAGGTGGGAAAGTGCTGGGAAGTGTCATGCTTCATGAGTGGATCATGTCTAGCCTTAGGCAGGGGAGCTGGCTGAGATTGCAGCCTCAGGGCCACCACAGAGGGATGGATCCCACCCAGTGGTCCCTCAGTAGGATCCACTCGTACTGCAGCTTTCCTTGCTGTGTGTCAGAGATGAGACCAGCTACCTTGGGCTGTGCTGCAACATGCAGCACCAGAAATGCATAAACCTTTTCTTCAGCCTTCACTGTGACGGCCCTCAGGCTGGTCCACAAGAGAAAACCCAGGGAGGTTAGAGGAGCTCAGAAAACTTGGGGGAAAATGTTCTGCTGGGACCCCACACGCTCCATCTTTCCCCTAGATTAATTCAATCTGCCTCAGCTTCCAGCCAAATCAAGATATAGGCTCATCTTGCTAAATATAGCTCTCAAGTAATTTCCTGCATATTGGGACAGAATCATTTGGCAACTGCTAGATAATGTGTAACAAAAACATGGGGCAGCAGCGGACGCCTGTGGCTGCCCATAAACCATTAGCAGCAAGGTCAGCAGCCTCCGACCCTGATTGTGTAACCCTGAGCATTACCATTCCTCGGTTTATTTTCTCTTCCTCTCATGAGGACGGTAGAAATTTTAGGAACAGGGAAAGGGCATCCACCACAATCCGCCTGCCATTTCCCAGCAATCTTCTTAATCCTACTCCTTTCCAGAAGGCTGCTCTTTTCCCAAGCCCCTCCTCAAAAGAGAGACAGAGGTGTCCCTTGAACTTAGAACATATCGCCTTAAAGTATCATCTTAAAGCCTTAGTATAATGTCTTTACATTGCTTGCCATTCCCCAGTAACTTATTCCATATGCTTAAGTACTCTTTGAGCATAGTATGTCTGCCTTTTTCCCATTTAGCTTCCCAGCGTTTTCAGACTACCCTCCAATTTCTGAACCCCTTGCCAACGTGATTCATCTGCCCTTCAGGAATTTCTAAGTCCTCTTAAGGATATAAAGATAAAACCAAAAGAAGAATCAGAGTCTACATCCGTCTAGTTAACTATTCTGTCTTCCACGGTGACTGAAAGGGAAGGAGTATAAAAGAAAAAGCCACACAGAAAATGGTCGCTTTCCATGGCACGTCCTCCTGGTGTCTGGAAGTCATCACTTCAGGGACTGCCTGAACTGGAGGTCGCATCAGGACTAGGAGCTGCTCACGGACTTACCTTCCATGAACATGTCTACTCCCTTCTCAAACCCATCTGTACTCTTGGCCTCCACAATATCCTGTAGCAATGAGCTATTTAATTATGTGATATATGCCACAGTTCTGCAGTCCCTTCTCACTAGGTGAGATTAACATCCTTTAAGCATTCCTCACGGAGACTGTCTATCACCTCATTATCCCAGACAACCGCTTCCAAAAGCAATAATGTGTGTCTGTGGTCCAATGGCCCCCAGTTGGAACAATGTTGCTTACGAGGACAGACCGAGAGCCAGACGCCTTAAAAGCGTCACCCAGGGATACTGCATCACATCAGTAGCCAGCCTAGTCCCCTGTTCTGTGCCTGACTCCTGGTGATGCCAGAGAAAAACTGCGAGCAGTAAGCAGTTCGAGTATCCTTCTCAATGGAACAGAGTATTAACCCTGGTGAGTCAGAGGTGAATTTATGCAGCGAAGCAGAACTGTTGACAAAACTGGATATTCTTGTCTTCCATGGAAGTATCACAGGTTTAGGGGTTTTGAGTTTGTTTATTTTTAATTCCTGCTAAGTTCCTGATCTCAAAGACACCTTGAAGCAATGAGCTCCCCTTCTTAATTACGTATCCTGTGAAGAAGTACTCTTTTATTAGCATTTCTTTCACCACCTTTCTATTTTAATCAAATGTCCCCTTCTCCTTGCATTATGAGGCAGAGCAAACACAAATTTCTGATCTCCAAACTACGTACTTTCTTCTGCTTACTCATTCCAGCTCTTACAATTTACCCTAGGAGGTCAGCAGCCATTTCTGTTCTACAGCTTTGCCCTGGGCTGTTTCAACAATAATTTCCAGATTCATTTCCTGACGACTGTTGCTTTTAGCCCACATTTCCCATGCTGGCTCCCACACAGCTTTAGCCCTGCCTCCATTACACTGCATGTTTGCCACCTGCAGCTTCACTTATCTCAGCGATCTGCGACACTTTAAACATGGTCACACTTACTATTTGTTCTGTCGCCACTTGAAGATGCGAATGGGCTTTTGTTCCATTCACAGACAGTGCAGATACTCATATGAATATTATGCACAGGACTGGAAGGGATCCAGTGACGCAACACAGTGCAAATGCACACTTACTGATTTCCACCACGGGCAAGTCAGGTTTACCCACTCTCATGTTCCTCAGCTGGGCAACTCTACATACGGGATCACCGATCCTTCTGATTTATCACTGCAACTTCCAAGAGAGTTTAACTTTGGTCAAATGCAGTCAAATTAATCAAACTGACTTGTACCAACCGAAATTGTATCAAATGATATCAAACTGAATCTCTGTTCTTCATTAAGGTCACTAATTTACCACATTAAGAGCTGTTATGCCTAAACAGTGGTGGATGAGTTTCAGGAAGCACTGGAAAGTGGTTTGGAGGAAACATTCACATCTTCAGTTGCTGATTTCAGGCTCAGCAATCCTGCTGGGATTAGGGTCATATCTAGCCATATGAAACCTTCACACTTCGCATGGTTTCCAGCTGGAGACGTAACACATTCCAGGCCAACTGCAGGTCAAGCTCATTCCAGCATTTGTGCGTCTAAATGGACTCAGCTTTGCTGAGAGGTTCATGGGACCCTGAGGAACCTTGCCTGAGATTCATGTTTGCAAGAGAGGATTTCCCTGCTGGAATGCACCTAAAATATCCTTATTAACTAGTGAAATAAGAAGTGAAGGTCTCCTCCTTTCCTGACCAAGCATATTTTTCTTTTCCTACAGTTGTTTTGGTTATTCTTGTCTAATTTTGAATTGGGAAGCCCTCTTCGTGCAACATAAGCACCTTTCCAGTGGAAGTAAATCAAGGCTACATCCCTCCCACCAAGTGTCAAAATAAAGTGCAGGGAAACTGGTGTTTGTGCTTTTCAAAGTCCACATTTTTCTTATTAATTTCACAGAAGTTGAGTAACAAACTCTCCTAGTAGCTTTAAAAAAAATCACATCCCACTTATCTTAGCTATCTAGCAATGTTGCAATCATTAAATTACACTTGGCACAAACACATGAGCCAAGGAGGAGCTAGGCAATGTCATTTCACTGAAATATTTCAATGAAATGGGACATTTCTCACCCAAAACTCATACATTGTGAAAAAGTTACTGTGACAATTAAAATCAGTAATGAAAACCAAATTTTCTAAATAAAAAGGTTCACGTTTTCATCTTTACAAATTGAATTATTTTAAAAGAAAAGAAAGTAGAAGGCCCTTTTTTAACTGAAAAGACAAACTTAGAACCAAAACAATTCCTCAATTTAAACAGCAACATTTTAGAATATATAAAAATTATTCAATATCTTCCACAATAAGTAGATGAGCATTTTTTGGTCATCTGTACTCCCAGAAAAGATGGAACCAACTTTTGCCATTTTCAAGATTAAGTATAGAAGTTCTCCCTTCCAATTCCCTCTGATCACTTCTTCACACGAACATGATACATTTCTCGTACGCAATTTTCAAGTGCTGTATACCAACTAAGGCTTTCCCTGCAATATGGGATGGCAGTGATAAAAATTTTACCCGTCAACAGATTGTGGTACTATACTAAGGTACTTTGAGATTTCTCATAGATAATGTATAGCTCTGAAAACCCTAGCCTAAGATCAGGCTGTTTGACATTTTCCCCTATCAGATGATGAGTTCTGTAACCTGAGAGTCCCTGTCTGAACTTGGGGAGTTACACTGCTGTAACATACTGCTGTATTTTTATTGCACATTACTACAGTGTGTGAGTTACCACTGGGTAGAAACACGTCCCATTATGCCAGTGAAAACACAGCAAAAAATAGTCATACCACTTTTAGGGTAAGAAATTCAAAGGGCCTAAGAAGACTGAGTTTGCAACCCCACCCTCAAAAACTTGGAAAGACTTCAGATACTACAAAGATGGGGCTAGACAGACTTTCCTTCGATATTTCAATAAACAAAATTCCCAGGCCAAATCCCTGGTCTTAAACAAATGAAAGAGAATAAAACTTCCCCTTCAGTGTTTTGGTGGAACATTGTTTTTCAATGAACACTGTGTTTCAGTGAATGGCAAAACTGCTTCAGTAAACTTGCAGGGATTCCTCTCCAGATACTCAGCCCAGACCAGACCTCAAGCTTGGCTTGAAACTACTTCTTATGCTGTTCCTGCAGGGAGGGATTTAGGAGTCTGACAGTACTAATGCAGGACCAGAAGGTCTGAGGAGCTTGAGGACATGAAGACCACCTTAAGCAGGAAAGAACTTAGGAAAGGTATTGCTAAACAGTTCTGGGGTATTATAAAAAATCCCATATGAATTCAATAGAGATTACTCATCAGGTTTCTCTGCTGAATTCCATTTTGTTGCTTAAGTCAATACGAAGTTACTGTTTCCCACCTCCAGCAACACTGCAAATCTCTCCTTCTATAGCACTTGGTAGGCTTGCTCTTCAGGAACTTCTACTACTGTGGTAGAGTGTTTATTTAGCAGTTTGAGAAAGGAGATTGCATGGCACAACAGCGAAAGGAAAAATGGGCAAGACAAAGCAATAGCTGCAAATTAAACAGTTGCAACAAAGTTGTTAAGGCAGAACAGGTGAATGTCTTTCTCACAAAGAATGTCCCAAGAGAGGCTACGGAGCTGGGGGCTGGTGCTCCAGGATCCCCTTGGTATGCCTAAAATAAATGCCCAATTTGTGGAACTGTTGGTCCAACTCCCCCAGTGCAGAAATTACGTGACAGCCCGTCGATCTAGCCTGAATGACTGGCAGAGACCCATCGGAGGCAGCAGAAGTCAATTAAATCTCTGCTTACACACAGCCTTTCTGAGCCAAACTAAATTTTTATAACCCCAAATGTTCTGTTTCAAATTCTAAACTCACACTTTCACATCCCTTCCAGTAGAAAATATGTGAATTAAACACATGTGTAACAGAGAGACAGACACACACACTCACTCAGAGCACCTTAGGAGACCCCAACAGTTACTGGTGGGGGGGAGTGGGTGGTTTGTTTTCTTCGCAGGTGAAGGAGGCACATTTTGTTTTTTAAAATGAGCAAGTAGAGGGACTTGATGTGACAGGCTGTGTTGCGTAGCTGAAAGCCCACTGGGAAAGGAAGAAGACACTGCCCTTTAAAAAAGCCAGAGGTCAAATCAATGCAAGGACTCTTCTAATCTCCAGGAGTTAAGCAGGGTTGCAACCATCCCATCGTGGTTCTCCAGGGCCCCATCCTGAGCAACTGCCTTAGCTCACATTTCACCTTTTCTAGGCATTGCTTCACATTTCTTCCTATTAACTACTTGTGGTTGGCGCTGCACAGAAATGTGGGGATCCACCTGGTAACAGCTACCCTCAGAAAAGTTCAGGCTTCAGGCTCTTTTTCCATAAGCAGGCAAATGTTCAAATACTTATCCAAATATACAGGTACAATCTGGCAGTACAGCTCACAGGAAACATCCCTCACGTGGGAGTTTCAGCACTTGCTGTTTCTAGAGGTGCCAGAAATACTAGGGGCGGAGGGAGTGCTTTTCTAATAGTATTTGGAATATTTCTCACATCATTATGAATGTAGCTGGGAGAATAATTTATAATGAATCATTTTATTTTAATTAATTTCCCTGTTTATTCTTTGGGTGACTAACACACACCCTCAACTGCTTTACGTGTACTTAAATTTCTTCCTTAGTAATCAGGGCCAGGAATAATGTGGGGAGAGGCTTGATTACAGGAAGTTTTGGGGTTCGTTTTATCTTTGAAAGTTGAGATTTTTCAATGGGTACATCTTGTGATTCACATACTGTGATTCTGCACCGTGATGAGATGACTGTCACATTTTGGCTTGAATTTCAACACCAGCAGGTGTCAATTCCAATCTGGAAGTGGTTATCCACAAGCATCTTGCAACTGTCACAAACTTTGCTATTTTAACAAAGTGACTTGCTGGTAATCACAGTAAACCCAGAAGTGGTTCACACACTCAGAAGAGTTAATCATCAACTGTAACAAGATGACATGTACTTTTTACAGTCACACAAAAGCAATGCATAAAAGAAAAAATATTTCCTCATAAATGTGGTTTATTTTTCTGCTCGTGTTTATGAAGGAGGCAGTTTCACACCAAGCAACAGGGTTCTGAAGACATCCATGGCCCATTCTTCCTTCATGAAACTCAGAGATGACAGGTAGATTTCATTAAGTTGAAATACCTGCTCCATATCTATGCAATATAAGGACAAATCCTTTATGGGTGAGGGGTTCAAGGCCTCTAATGACAAGCTGTTTTCCTTAAAAAAAAAAAAAAAAAACAACAAAAAAAAACCAGCTCTGTTCATCTGTTGTCATCAGAGTGCTTGGCTCTACTTTCTGCTTCAAGAGAACAGACTCAACCCTGTCGCAGCCTTCTGAATGTTTCACCAGGGTGGTGACAAGCCTTTGTGCTGTTTTCTCAGAAAAGGACCATGATACTTGAACCATATGTCATCACTTGAAGCCCACATGAGTTGTAGGACTTCCTCTCTGTGTTAAGTGGAAGATATATTCTTTAGCAAAGTCTTTTATCTGCCTGAATGCAATTCAACCAGCCTGAATTTCTTCTAAATGCCTTCCATCTGCTTTCGATTTGACTCTAGCAGGCTTTAAAGGTAGATATATTCTTCTGTTTTGTTTAATTATTTCATCCACACAGAGGTACCATGCTGTGCCAGGTTTACTCTGCCTGATCTTCATTTCGGGTACAAGCGGAGTACCCGCTTTTCTGAGTTTCATGAATTTGAGTAGTCTCTACCCATCCTACTGTGTTCAACCAATGCTAATGTGTAGTGCATACCTTGGCTATATGAAGCTGACTCCCAGAAGTCAGCATTTCAGCAAGCTACAAAGAACAATTCGGAGGCATCACAATTTGCCAGAAGGTAATTAATTCTGAGTCTGCATACACTGCAGGAGAGGACTTTGGGTTTTTTGTAACCTGTGGAAACACAGGAAATGACAGATAATATCACAACAGTGGTGCCTCTAAATCCAGCAACTTGTGACAGGCAGTATCATCTGCTTCAGAGGAAAAAACAAGGCTTTCTATAGTGTTCTGTTAACAGAGAGTATGATCTGAACCAAAATTATAACACTCCAACAGCTCACTGAGATTTCCTCCAAACCCAGGTCACAAGCATGATGACACAAAAGCCCATGGATGCTTTAATCTAGCAGAAGGGTGAGATTTACTTTTTTCCCAAAAAATAATCAAATCAAAGTTTGCTGCCTTGATCTCATCCTTCAAATCCTATCCAGGCACTGTGGGTTTAAAGGTTTTCCATGAAGAAAGACACTATTTTTATTCAAACTCTCTGCATGTCTCCTAGATGCAACAAATCCATCCCTCTTTTCCATCATGTTAGCCCCACCTATGGCAGTTTTCTGTGCTGGGCATTCAGCTCAATTTCTTGCATTTTCAACTCACTAAATGAGATCTGCCAGCTGGTATAAATGGGTAATACACTGGAACTCCTGGATCTTTGTCCCTATACATTAGTTGGGTTTTTTTAATTTAAGAGGAAAACTGGATGAGACCTTGACATGATAAAGGATACACTGTGTGAAAGAGATTCTCAAAATGGATATAAAGTTTTTCCAGGAAAAACAGATGAGAACACTTGGTATGGAAGAAAAAGGATCTCATGGTCAAGAGATGCCCTACATAATAGAAAAGTTCCTGTGAGGCCAAGGTTCAAGAGAGATGGAGAACAGTTATAACGGAGGAAGAGTGATCGCTAAAGAAAAATATGCTTTGCCCATAGGTGTATATGGGCAACTTCTGTTCATAAGCATCTAAGGAGAAGAGTTAGCCAAAAAGGAAGGTGCCCTAAAGACAGCTATAGTCAAAGATTATCACTAAACAGCACAGGCATCAGAAATCCAACCAGGCAAGTGGGACTAAAAAAAAATACAGTCTTTTAATCAACGTTTTTTCCCCCTGCCACAAAATGTAAGCCAATCTATTTAGTTATAAAAACGTGGCTTATTGCAATCTAAGTAATTTTTATTTCTTTATATACTACAAGATGTAAACTAATCTAGCTAGAGAAACAGGGTTTCACTGCATTCTGACTAGCAGGTCCTGCTTTTCTACATGCTGATAGGTTTTTGTGATGCTTTTACCACTTTCTCTGCAAGCCTAATGGGTTTCACATCGCCTCAAAACCTCTTGGCCATTCCCTTCTGGCAACCACTTGGATTTCAGAGCATGTGCTGGGGGTGGCACGAAAAATCCTCAATGCACTGCAGTGGAAAAACAATTTGTAACAACATTTCCTGAAGCAATAGGTTCCAACCCATTGAAACTCTATTTACCATATGCTTGAAAGACTCCAGGAACAACAGAAAGTCATGCATGGATGCCTCTGCGCAAATTCAAGTCAAGTAAAAATAGATCCTTCTGACCACCATCCAGCTGTACTTCAGGAGGCCATTTTTAGCTCTTCTGAGTACCTAGGCACTCCTCAATGCTCAGAATTTTATATGTAGGGAAGAGTTGCTCTTATCCAATGGAAAGACAATGGAAAATACTAGGGCAAGTTCCCAGCTGATTTCCTTGGGGCTTGCAGGCACATACCCCAGCAGAGGAACTGCTCCTGAGCGCTCAGGGCAGAGGGGTGAAATCTGCATAGAGAAGATACACACATAAAAATGCAGAGATACTGCAGTGCCATATGCCAAGCGGGTAAACATCCCCACCCACCAACCTCCCACATCTGTGCAAGTGTGTGGCTGAGCTAGTTAGGTTCCCCTTGCTGAAGCAATCTCACAAGCGCTTTAATGCCATACATACTTTTCATACACAGACCCAAGTGTATGTTTGGTTTCTGCAAGTTTCTCCCCAGAAGAAGGGGAAGGTTGACTTCCAAAAGCTCTCATTTTGTTGTCATTTGTAAAACAGCAACTCAAGCAAGTTTCCTGAAACCAAAACTGCCTAAGAGAGAGATGTGGCCAATGTTTGCACAGGCAACTGACCACTAACATTTACCAACACCTAGCATCTTTGGTCAGACAGTTTTGTTTTACAAATATTGCCCTTAGAGGTCACAGTTTAGAGAGGTCAGAACTTCTTTTTGATTAGTATTAGTATTAGGGAACATTTAACCTTTTTTTTGGTTTGGAAAGTGCATGAAAAACATGAAGGAAGGGATTCTTGAAAGGATTTATTATTGGGCTAACTCTGCTCTCCTGGAAATTACTGATAAAACTGCCAGTGCTGTTTAATAAGTTGTGGTTGTTTGATTATTTTTTTTTTAAAACCAATACACTGTATTTCAGTGAGATTTTTAAAGCTATTTCTTAGTTGAGTACTCAGAAGCAAAGGCAAAGGGAGAGAGCTAACCACTGCCCAGAAAGGGGTTGTAAGAAGATGGAATTGAGCTCTTTCCAGAGGAAAAAATTACAAAAGGCCATGGACACAAATAGCACAAGGTAGGTTGCAACTGGATATCAGGAAACAAAAATGTTCACAGTGAGAGTGGTCCAGCACTGGAACAGGGGTCCAGAGAGGCCAGACTTCCAAACCTCAACTGGACCAGGGTCTGCACAGCCAGACCTGACTTTGAACTTAGCCCTGCTTTGAGCAAGAAGTTGGATTAGAGACCTTCAGAGTGCTCCTCCAAACCAACCCACGGTCCAGGAGAAAAACAGTCATACTTTTTTAATGTCATCATAAATGTTCTTCACACCTTCCCTCTTTAACCTCTCTGGGTGTGTCTGGTCTTATTTCTGAGGAAAACCAAAACAAAACAGAACACACAACTGGACTTTAAATTATTATTTTAAGGTATATGTCAAAGATTCTAATATTGATGTGCATTTCAGCACATTCTGCCAGTGACAGTTTTCATTTACTCAGAAAACTGTTTCAATATTTTAAAAGTAAATACAGCCAAGCCCAAATAACTCCTAGGATATGGACCCACTGGTTCTAGATACCATGGTCGAATGCAGGTCACATCACTAGTGCTCAAATGTTTTTCCATCCAATGCCCATTCAAAGGATTCCAGGAAATAAGCTGCTGTGCATACACATTCATGCCACAATTTATACCAATTACCATTTGTGCCTGGAGTCTTGACAGTAGGGGTAGCTGAAATGTTTTTAATCAAAGTATGTTTGATGAAAAGTGGGAGTTTTGTCAAAAATTAACACTTCATGGGATTAAAACACATTGTTTGCATCAGAATTGTCCAATGTATCAAAAAAGGGACTGAAACCAGAATATTTATTGTAAAGGAAAAGAGGTGGAGGGTGTAGAATGGAAGCTTTTTAGTATTTACCATATAATGTGTATACACAGAACACATCCAACGTATATTTTTTACTTCTTAATAAATAAAACGATGTAATACTATAACTATTTCTGTTTCTGTGCAAAAAATTGTGTTCCTGGCCCAGTCCTCCCTAATGGAAAGGCTGAGGGGAAAGATACATGGGAAAAGAAAGGCTTCTTTTCAGAGGTGACCTTCCAGGTAAAAACTGAAGCTTCTTATACCCTTGCCAATGAGTTCCTTGATCTATGAATAATGAATGACAGAACACAAATGTCTAAGGCTGCCTGGTGAGTTAGCACCTCTGGACAGTTTGAATTCCCCATAAATATAAAGATTAAGGCAGTTTTTGAAAGAAAGTGCAGTAACATTTACTTGTATGTGCCCAAATGAATGAAGAAGCCAAAGAACCCCTGGACTCAAACACAGAAATCTTCTGGTTCATCATATACAGCCCCTTGCAGTCAATGTATAACAACATTTATTCAGAAAGGTCCAACAAACTTGACTCCACATAACTCTACACACCACAAGCCACAAAACACTTCCACGTAATCTATAACAACTTAAAATCTTTAATTTGAAAAACCAAAAGCCACAAAAAAATACAATGTGCTACAGGCAGAAAGAAGAAACCCTAAGTCCTGGCAAGAACAGGTAATTTGTTAGGCGATAATGCCTACTGGTCAGAGAAAGTGGCCCGTATCCCATGTTGTTTAGGAAACACACAAAAACAGAAGGAAAAGAATGGGTTCAGTCAGTCTAACTTAGCGAAAAATTCTTCCTGACCCTCAGTCAAATGCTGGTTTAATTCTGAGTGCATGAGCCACAAGGCACCTGAGCATTTTTATGACACCAAAGTAACCAATGGATGGGGTCACTTCTATTCTCTTATCTCCAGGGATTCAAGAGAAAGAGTAAAAAAAAAAAAAAAACAAAACCAACAAAACATTCAAGGTTAGAAGGGAAGATGAAAAATAATAAATAACAGATAAATAAAATCCTTCCCTTTGTAGGCAGCTAGTAGAACCAAGGCACATCAGACGAGGGCAGGTACCATGAACCTACCGTCCTATCCCTGAGAGCAACTGTTAACTGATGCTGCTGACAGTGAGACCCACATGCCCTGGCCTACCCACACATTCTAGTAGAGTTAAGGAGCACTTGCCTTCGCAACGAGCTGCCTAGCACCCTTACCTGAATTTGCAGTTTCTCAAGTAGTGATTACAATGAGAAACGAATACATAATCAGACTAGTTTCTGAAAAAGAAGTAAGAAAGGTGTGGGAACCTAAAAGCCTAAGGTGTTTTACTTGTCTTCAAGTAGGTTCTTGCTCCTCTGCTGGAAATGGAGAAGAAAAAAGTGGGTGTAATCTCCGTTGCTAAGGGCAAAGTCATGTACAGTCAAGGTGGATAAATGTTGAAAGGTTTGGTTTGGATAAGCACTCAGGAGTTGGGGTGCTTATCTACATCTTATCTTATCTGGAGCACTTCGATCAGCAGCACTGAGCCAGGAATCATGCCACAATGTAATCTTTGGGCTCTTCCAGAATGTTCCCAGCACTGACTCTCACCATCCTGGCCAAGTCAGGGATGTCCAGAGATGAGACGCTCCGAGAGCAAACCAAGGCTCCTGCATCCTCATCCCTGTGTGAAACAAGAAGGTTGCTTGTGTGGCAGAGTTTGAAGAGTGAAGGGGATTTTCATCAAATCCAAGAGAAGATTCTGTTCAAGTTTGGGCAGGAGATTCAGAAATGTTCAGATTTTTATCTAATTGATTTGCATGCCCCTGTTTATAAGGAGATTCCAGACATGGAACTATAGACTGTTTATTATTCCTTGCACAACTGTCATTTTCAGACAGCTTAAATTCCACCCAAAGTTCCTGGGGGTGAAATTTGCCTCCCATACCATTAGCTGCCTAAAACTTAGGCGCCTAGTCTAAACTCTTTGGCTAGGCTCCACTGACAGCCAGTGGAGAGAGGCTGGCACCTCCAGCGAGCGATTCATCCAACATATCTCAGACACCTATCTTCTGTGGAGATGAATCACCCACCAGAAGGGCCTGTCCCTCCCCAGCGACTCTAGAGAGAGGCTGGATGACTTGCTAAGACTAGCCCCACTGTCTGGAGCCCCAGACAAATGCCCTCGTGCTCCCACCAAAGCAGGAAAACTTTGTACTCAGTTTCCCAATAAGCCAAGGGAAGAATGAAGTGGGAAGTGCTTTACCATAAAGACCTTTAGATGTCTAACTCTAAAGGGAAATCAGGGCACCTAAGCAGGAATAGGAAGCTTAAATCGACTTGTGGATTTGGGCCTAAGTGACTTCCCCCAAGCTTTCATACTAATTTAAAACACTACTTTTCCACTCATGCTTATGATTTTCCCCTGGCTGTGGTCCCCTTTGAAGATTCTCTCATGAATCCTTTACTGAAAACATCTCTAAACTCCTGGATAACCAGGAAAAAAAAAAGATTATGAAGACAGAAACAGAAATTAGCATGAAGGAAAGTCTCCAGCAGCACTCACAAGGCATCCCGCTGAACAACATTTTGCCAACAAAGCAAACAAAAGCTGTGAGGCCTTTCCTCAGCCACAAGCTGGAGAAGCAATCACTCACACCAACTTTCTGTCCACTGCCCCTGAGTTTGTGAGTCCCACCTAGTGACCCCGGAGGAGAAAGCCACCCTGTCCTCTGCTCCGCGCCCCCTGCAGTGCTCCTCCCCATCACATCCCATTTAACTCAGCACAGTAGCCCATAAGAATTGCTGGGTTTATTCTTATGTTCCTTGCTGAGAATGAAACATTTTTATTGACATGGAAAGATTGCGCCATGTGCATAATTGCTGCATACAACAAGATGGAAACCACAAGCAATAAAATACTCCATGGGTGATGACTCGTGTTTACAGTAAATAGGAATGATGCTGCCAGATGTCAGCAGCACCAAATCATGTGTTGCTTATCCCAGGTCTCCAGAAGAAGGAAATAAAACCCCACCATGGATATTTTTATTTCTGGCAAGGGGATGACTGCTGGGTTGATTGAATCTCTAAAGCTCTGGGTAAGTGGCAGAGACAGGAACTTATTTTTGTTTCAAGAATTCTTGTACATTATAGTGGGAAAATGACTTTAATAGTTTTTCAAATCCCAAAATTTAGAAATACCATGTTCCTTTGTCTAGATCTGCTAGTGCACTGAGCCTGAATTGAAGCTCAGGGGAGCAACTGAATGCAGAACATTTGTTCCATATGCCACCCCTCCCCCAGGCCACAAAATAGCTCCCAAAAACCTATAGTTTGATTCTGGTGAGACACCAAATGTCACAACTGCAACTTGCCAGGAGAAGGAAGTAGGGAAGATCAAAGACATCACTGCTGTCCCAGGAACCAGAGTATATCCTCCTTCTATCAAAGTCTTTCAAATCAAGGCTGCAGTCTTCCCAAACACTCTGCTATAGCTCAAAAAGAAGCGATGGGCTTAGTTCCTGAGCAAGGCTCACCAGTTATGGAGAAGACTGGACCAGAACGCTCTTTATGGATTATAAAACCTATGAATTTGTGCAGCTTCAGCCACTCATTTAGGACCCACAGGATGGATTTTATGACTACATTCCTGAAAAGAGTCTAATTGTTTTGAAGTGCCCCCTTCAGGATACCACAGAAGTCCTGGTTTGAAAGAAGTGCCTGGAATGAGCTTGAAAAAAGAATCCATGACTTCTCTAAAAAGGATTCGACTTGTCCACTACAGCTGAAAAAATCAGTACAACTGGCCATTTCTGGTAGGTTTTGCTTCAACTGCCTAAGCTTAGGCATCCAATTTTCAGTCTCTCTGCTCTAGTCTGCTATCCTTTGTATGCCTGGTATAAAGAATAAATCCCAAGCCCTACTTTTCAGACTGCAGAGTCACTATCTACGAAATACAGTTGTCTCTGGATATGTCTAGATGGAATTTGCCAGCAGATGTGGTCTTGCACTTCGTTTATGTTCCAAATTGGCTAGAAATGAGCCAGCTCCAAAACAAATGCTGGCTGTGAGTATATAGCTGGGCATACCATGCTGAAAGCCATCATGCATTGTCTCAGGCTCACAGTGGAGTTAGTACGTCTATACAATGCCTGTTCAGGATGAATGCAAGCAGAAGAGCCTACCTCTGTTGAGCAGAGTGACAAAGTGAGTTTGCCTGCATCTAAACATACCCCAGTGACACCCAATATATGAGTGGAAATTTTAAAACATTAAATTCTCTCAGGACCAAAATTGTCTTAAATGAAGAGCATCCAATTAAAACAGTTGGATTTGATGCTTAATGTCAGTATCAGAGATAGCTGCATTTGGAAATTGGGCAATTAAGGAAAAAAAAAGATATAGCAAATAAACCAGAAACGGGATGTCTGTGGACAATCATTTTTTAACTAGACTGATAGCCCACTGACTGCAAAATCTATGCTTGTCCATCACAGGGTTCAAGCTGTCCTCTGAGCCTTCTCTGTCAATTCACATAACTCCTGGTAATGGTCTCTTGGCAGCTTCACCCTGGAAACTAATAAGCAGGCAAATTACACACTCTTGGACTCATTTCAGAAACACAAGTACCTGATCTCATTCAATAATGCATGACGCTAACAGTCCTTCTTGCAGATGTGATTATACTGGTAATGATGTATTGTGGAGACCACAATCTGGCATATGACCTCATCCTTATCTGCAGCTGCAAAGCACTACTGGATTCAAGGTTTAGGCTACAAGTGGCCTCAATTCAAATATGTCCAGTACTCTGAGACTCTCAGTCCTAAATCCCCCCTAAGTCCAGACGGTGACCTGCTGTCTGAGCCAAATTCTCACCTAGTGTAAGTAAGCAGGAAAAACATAAATTTCCAAATTGCATTTTTTCAAATTTATTTTTCCTATCCACAGCACTGAAACTAAAATAGTTCCAAATCTACTAGTCCCAGCAGACTGGCATGTTTCATTAGGAATTGTCCATGTAAGAACAATGTTACTGTGTCAAATCTAAGCATTTTACTTAGATTGAATACACTGAGCACAAGTTTTCTAACTCAAAACTCTCCTGAAATTTTCTTTTCACTGCATCTTCCACCTCCTTGGCAAGTATTCTGATTTCCTGCTCTTACTAGGAGTTACTTAGAAATACAGATATTCCCTGTGCAAGAAAAAAATCCGGTTGTGAAGCAATTAATCGTAAAGCACCCATAACTAGCCAAAATTTGTTGTAGGATGCAGCACACTGGAAGAGTCATGACCCTAACGCTCACACCAAGAGAAGCCCTTCTAAATATCCCTGCTCTTCAGCTCTTTTTCAGCTCAAGATCAGGCCTGGGTCGATTATGCAATTCCCTGCACACATGTGCTCCCATTGCATGACCCCTGGATACACCAGGTAAATACCCTACATCATGTGGCTCAAATCTTTGGCTTACTCCAGTGCAGTAATCTGTTTTCTTGCTACTTCCTACAGACCTAGAAACCTGACTTCTGTTAGTTCACAATGTTCAGAAAAAAATGTCCTCCCAGTTGCCGTTTTCTTTGTTCAGGTCTGAGGAGCACCTGCTATGCATCAGAAAAGCTTCTCGTATCTCTGGCAGCCTTTCTCTGTTTGCACATGGCTCTCTCCATAAACAAATGTGGTCTCAGTTTCATACTGCCAGAAGACATGGGTTTTTTTCTCCTGTACACAATATTTGCCTTGTATTTCACTGACCTTCACTGACTGTCCTGTCTAACCTCAATTTTGATACAATGGAGTTTTCTCCACATGTCTGTGGCTTCGGGGTAATGTTTCAGCACACTCATGACCTCCAAGATGGTTACAGCAAAACCTCGGTTACCCCAGATCTCAAATACCTATAGCACTCTGCTACTCTAAAGGGACTTGTGTTCCCTCGAGGTCAGCTAACAGCATTGGGCATTCCCTCAATTAGCCCAGACCTTGGCAGAACAACACATTTATTGGTCCTACACAGCTAATGTTCACAGTGATGGCAGCACCTAAGCTTACCTCTAGTAAAGGAATTTTTCTCCCTGAAAGTCAGCTGCCTGTGTTTTTCCTCCTTCAAGGAAACTCTCCATGCCACCAGCTGCTCTCAATCTGCCTTTGCCTGCCTGAGGTCCACTTAAGAAGCCACCCCATAGCTCCTAATGCCTGCAAAATACGGACAAACATCATAGGTGCAAACTTGAAAAGGAGGATGCAATTAACCATTCAGTTCCCAAGAGAAAAGGAGGATCATCTTTTCATCTCTTCATAATCAAGACTGGCCAGCTCTCTAGAAATATGTTTTGGCCACCTGACCACTATGGGTTTCTCCACTGGAATAATGAGCTGCCATTCTCAATGACCTGTGATAAACAAGGGATTGGACTTGTTGATTAATGGTCGTTTGAGATTAATGTAGAAACCTTCCCACACACAAAGACCTGTAACCAGAGCTCCTCACATCTCCAGATATCCCTGCCCAGCCAGAAGAGTACCACTCTTAAAGGCAAAACCCCTTCTGCAAGTTCCAGCTGAACTACATCTCATTCACCTCAATCTCCATCACTTCCTTTTAGCTCTAGATAATTAACACAGTCCTGAACACCAGTCAGTGCCACAGCAAGTGCTTTCTCTTACACTTCTCCCCCTTTATCTAGATTTCCTTAACTCCCCATCATTCTCTATCTCACTACATATTTTATGCCTGCTCATCCATACATAAATGATCCCTCTTTTCCCTTCTTCCTGTCAAGATATATTTGCATGTGCATCTACAGCCAAACCAGTCCAATTTGGTCTTCCAGCCATTCAGCAGAAACCATTTACTTGAGGGAAACTCATACAATAATGCAAGAGCCAACTCCTGTTGTGCTTTGATTTCTCTGCCTTAGCCAATCACAGTAAGATTTTCATACCCCCTCCTCAATCTATAACAGTATGTTTATTGTTCACGATGGGAAAGATAAATTGCCAGGGCACACAGGGTTCTTCTGGGGGCTTTTTCAAGAATAAAAATACATAATCCTTACTTAAATTACAATTAAATGAACAACAGCACTCTCTGGCTGTATTTCCAGGGCACAGCATGCACCAAGGATGTGCTGCATCCATGGCTCAGGTTCAGGTCCCCTGAACAGGCTCAGCCCTCACGGGCAGCCTGCACGGGACTGAATCACAAATCAAAACAGCACATTGTGGATGAGCCACTTTCTGCCTTGTGCATGAGCTGCTCTGCTTGGAAATCCACTCCTGTCGCTCCTAACCAGGAACAGCATCAGCCAAGAGGAGGCAGCCCAGACAGTGGTCATGGATGTGAGCTTGAGGCTGGATGTATCCCGCGTGGTCATCTCAGAGAGAAGTAACTCTTCCTTTTGAGCACCAGAACAGCTGGCTTTGAAGAGGATTCAAAGGTGGCTTCTTGGGAAAGATGCCCCTAATTTAATAGTTGTAGTCTTTCTAAAATATCTGTCCCCTGAAAGCACAGTCTGCCAAAGGATCCTGTAGTTCTGCCCCCTTGTCAGTTCCCTGAGGAGGATCCATCCCTTCACAAGAAGTCTGTCTGGACAAGATCCCACTGAACAAGGCAGCAGCCTGTTCTGCCCATCATTCACAGCCGGCGGGAAAGCCCGGAGTCACTGCCGAGGCTTGTGTCAATAAGCACTGGCAGAATGTCCTCTCTGTCTCTCTTTAGCACAATAAACTATGCCTCCCCCCTTCCCTCATCTCTTTCCTCCGCATCCAGACGCACACACCACAGGGATGGACCCCTGCTCCCTCTCACCCCCCAGTCCCTCCCCCATTTTCCTGTCTCCACTCCCGCGGAAGTGTTTCTTATATACAAGGGCAGTACGCAAGTATCTTTAACTAATTTTGCATGGACAACAGATAACGGTGGTATGAAATTCCAGGAATATCCTGGTGAGGGCCAGCAAAGGACTCAAATCAACATCAGCTGGACCGTGACTTTTCCCCCGGCTCTGGGCTTGTCATGAACCACAGGTTCCTGAGAGGTTACCTCGTGGTGTTTCTGTGAGAGAGGCTGGCCTGCCTCCTGTGTAGCTCAGTGGTCTCATCACACACAATAAAGCATTTGCTGCTCTTAAGGCATGGCTGGATGAAGAGCTTGGCTGATGGAGCTGCAACTTAATACTCTACTGCTATTGGGGGCAAGGGGCTTGCTCTCCACTATAAACCTGTAAGGCTATTTAAATAGGTGGCCCTTCTGGAAGCTACAGCCTTCCCAATGACCTCAGACAACCCATTCTAAAGGGTATTTTATATACCTTTATAAACTGTATAAGCCTTACACCTTTTATACAATAGGGAGTCTCCTGAATAATATCGTATTCTGTACTTGACCTCAAGTGTCAGACAGCTTGAGATCAGACAGGATTAGTGAAGTGAGGCTTGAGCCTTCTTGTTTGGTGTCTTCCTTAAAGGATTTTTCAGTGAGCTAGTGAAGCCTGTAACAAAAACAGACTTTAAAGAAAAAAAGATCTGAAGCTCCTTCCAAATTTCAGCTGAGTAATGAGCACAGGAATAATTTCATTCTCTAAACCCAAGGGAGATGTAATGTAAAACTTGGAATACCAAACATGGAAGCAAATGGTACTGGACAATGGATATCTAACACTAACAAACTCAAAGGAGCATTTTGCCAGTAAATATAAAATAACACAAAAAATAGCTATGGAAACTAGAACATCTATAAAGCTTAAAAATGACACTAGATTTTTAGCTGGGCTGTCCAAAACCTGCACTTGCTTTCTGAAGTGCAACCTTATGCCCACTGGATGTTTTATAACCCTCTACAGTGAGAAATAAAAGGAGATATTTTGATTTGTGACACAGTGTCTGGAACTAAAATCTCAAGTAACAGCTTTGACCATTTATACTGCATTTTTTTAAAATCCGTGGATCACAAAGCATTTTAATGTTCCTAACTAACACCACGTGCATCAACACAGAGTAGCACAACTTGCCTCTGATGTAGGCGGTGTTATTCCCATCAGACAGGTGAGTAAACAAAGTCACAAAGAATTAAGTGTTAGGGTCCGAAAGGAAGTCTGTGGCTGAGCTGGGAACAGAACTTGTCCCTTGATACAATCCTCTTCCTTAACCACAGGGTAATCCTTCCCTGACCCATGCACACAACAGTAGATCACAACTGGGATACTTTTTCCTATCCAAAACATGAGCCTTTTCAATATTTTCTCTCTCCTACATCTCTCCATGATGGCAGGCTGAGCCCGTTCCTTCAACAAGCAACTGTCTTGTGGCACATGGTTAAAGCCTGACAAGGTAAAAAGGGAAACCAAGCACAACTGGCTCAAGGTTATGTGGCCTATTCATGGCAGAGCGCAGCTGGATTGCTTCCCTCAGAACAGTATTTCACCCACTGGCTTGCACAGCATTGACTGTCCCAGGACAGATGGATTTAGACAGTCCCTCACTGCAACAAGAATCTTAGTTTTCCATAATTGTATAGCTCTGTAACATGCAAAGAGAAAATCCCAAACGTCTAAATAATCCCAGTGCAGAAATGCACTTTAGGCTTTCTGCCACCTTAGAACAGTAGCATAAGGTTGTCCCTTCAGCTTATGTAAGACACCTCCTTTTCTTTTATTTGGCACAGCTTCATCTCTGGGAAGTGGAGGAAGCATCTGTGACACCAAACGCACACAAGAAACAGAGCTCAAAGCCCTTGATCACTGATGAAGTTCTTAGTCAATCTCTGTTTTTACTGTAGATTACCCAGAGAACAAGACCCATCCTATTATTTTTGGCAGTTGCTATGCATGGTTGTGATCCGCACACCACATGTCCGATTTTGTTTTTCTCTTTCCCACTACTCTAACCTCCAAAACAACTTGACCCACGGTACGAAAAAGACCTCTACAAACTCCCTTGAAGTTTCAAGCACTATAAAAGGAGAGGAAGGAACAGTCCTGCTTACCTGGCCAGCAGACAGCTTTTCAGTACAAAGCTGCCTCCATGCTTCTCTGGAGACTGACTACTTGCTTCCTCTGAGCCTTTCTCAACCAAAGGCTGTATAACTGTGACAACATCAGGAAGGGGATGCTAACACCAGGCCAGCACCCTCAGTACAATGGGAGATGGAAGGACGGAGGCTTTCAGCCCTCTAGTAAAGCCGTGTCTGCACCCAGATGTACTACACAAGCTGATTCTCAAGCTGAGCCAAGTCATCACTGGCAGATACAGGGTACTACATTTATAAGGATAAGTGATCTGATCCATTACAACAAACCTTTATGTTCTTTGGCAAATCTTGTGAAAAGACTTTCTTTTTAAAGAAAAAAAAAATGTAATAAATGCGGGTATTAAAAAACAAACCCCAGTAAATTGTACTTAAGAGCAATTCTCAGCTACGAAGCTCATTCATCCCTCAGATTACTGGGAGATTTAAGAAAGCGAAAAAGTTGTTATCACTTGGTCTGTGGGATTTTGTTGGCTTTTGCAGGCTGATCACTGTGTTTAAGGTAGAGCTGCTGTGTCAGACTCCCTGTGGGCCAAGAACAATATATTCCAATTATTGACATCCCAAATGTATCTTTTTTGAGGCAGGGGGTATCTCGACTAGCTTCAGAGAGAGAAGAGGCATGGTACCCTGAAGAGGTTAGCCAGTCTGGCAGGCATTGCACTGCAGAGGCACTTGGGTGGAAGGAATTTGAAGATGTGATCTCCTTGCCCACAGTCTCTCCACACAGTGGGGATTTAACTATCATTCATCACAATTCGGAGCAACAAAATTTGGAGGAGTTGAAATGACTTGCCCTGGGTCAGCCAGCACACCAAGGACAATGATGAACCACTGTTAAAATGGTGAAGTCCTAAGCCAACACTTGATCCAGTAGACCCACAATACCTCCATCCAAGACAGTACTGCACACAAATTGAAGTCCTCTGTTTCAATATTGGTATCTCTGAGAAAAACTAAGGTTCTGTCACCAAAATCAAACTTAATTAATGGAGTTCACTTCCATTTTGCACTGAATCTTGAACCAGCAAAAACTAATTTTTATAAGGTTTGAGAAACACTTTTTACACTTTTTATTTTTGTTTATTTTACTTCATCATGGATTGTACTCACATTTTTTTTTCTGGACATGTTTTAGTTTTAGTTCATTTTGAGGGCCAGCCTGTTCACATTCCCCATACATTTATTAAGCTTATTGAAGGCTTCAGTTTCTTGGATGCAGATACATTCTGAGTTGTCTTAGAGGATAATCAGCAGATCTTTTAACTGTAACTCATTAGGTTTTGCATACCCATCACCTCTTTGGAAGTGTTTCTTTCCAAACTGGAGTATTATTTCTAATGGTTACAGAAATTATCTGTGATAAGAAAACAGCCTCTAACTTTGTCCTGTTTTAGAAGCTACCCTCCAACAACTGGCTTGCCTAACAGGCAACAACTGCTCTTCCTCAGTGCTTAACAGCTGGCAGTGACCTTTCTTCTTAATGCAGAAACATTAAGCACCAAAATACTTCAGAAAACAAACATCAGCCCCAAACTCATCCTGGTAATGCCCAGAAGTCCTTGAAATACATCTCAGAACATGAAGCCAAGCCAAATACTGGACTCCCCATCCCAGACATGCTTTTAAATTGTACAGAACAAAAGCCTTTAATTTATTTCTGAGTTTAAAAGTCTAAGAGCAACAGTAAATTAAGCAAATAAACCTGTTGCCCAGGATCAAATGAGCTCTGAGAGTGCCTAACTGGGAACATGACCGGCAGTTAATCTTCGCAGAAAATAGGCCACTGAAATCCCCCCCTCTCAGAAGAGGTTTTCTTTAGTTTCTTTTCTTCTGCCATTTTTTCTTAGCCAAATTGCTTACTGAGTCTTATTTTCTCATGTTGTGAGGTCAGTCCAGCGCTGCTCCTCACACTGAGTTACCTCTGTGGAGGAGTCGTGATCCGAACTCCCAGCTCGCCTTCAGCAGAAGGCTTTGCATGAACTGTCTGGCCCCTTGCAAACACCCAGCAAAGCAAGATTCCCAGCTGGGCTCACACGCAGGAGGAGGAAAACAAAGAATGAGATAAATAGCTTCTTTTGTAGATCTGCTTTTCTAGTTTCCCTCAGCATGTGTGTTTCTGTGTGTACATATGCAATCAAGCTGTAGCTGTTAGTAACTGTCTTCTGAATTTCATATCCAAAGCTAAAAGCCGGTAGAGCCTGACATACCTTAGGGATATGAAATGCAGAGCACTGAAAGAACCTGCATATTTGAAGCAACCCATCTACCTTGTAGGCCATTTCTTAAATACATCATGTGCAAACCCTGAGTGAAGATTACACTATTACTTACATACCTGTGATAACCTAACCTCTTAAAAGTAGAATCTACCAGTACAGATGCAATACTATGTACTGCCTGTGTCACTGAGTCCAGTTACGCTGTAGTCTTACATAGCAACTGCCATCTAAGGATAAAACCACTCTTACAAAGAGCTCTTGGTCTAAAAACCAGGGCAAAATGATAAGTACTAGTAAATGCTGTACCCTATGCCTTTTTACAAGGGCATGGACTGATATGTCAAGGAGTAATGGCTTTAAACTGAAAGAGGGTAGATTTAGCTTAGATATAAGGAAGAAATTCTTTCCTGTAAGGGTGGTGAGGCCCTGGCACAGGATGCCCAGAGAAGCTGTGGCTGCCCCCACCCTGGAAATGCTCGAGGCTGGGTTGGACGGGGCTTTGAGCAACCGGGTCTAGTGGAAGGTGTCCCTGCCCATGGCAGGGGGTTGGAACTAGGTGGTCTTTATGGTTCCCTCCAACCCAAACCATTCTATGATTCCAATATATGACAGAACTGAGAGTAGCCCCTAATTTTCCAGGTTGTCTGAAGCCCTTTGGAGATCAGCATCAGGGAGGTGGGTTCACAGAGGTATGAGTTTAAAGAAAGGTTATTTCTGTACAGAGTATATGAAGAAACCAGTTTAGCCCAGGCACATACACACAGGATCTTTCACCAAAGAAATTTCTCTCTGAAGCATCCGTGCCTTGTAATTAGCCTCCCTTATTAATTTCACAATGTCCTGGCCAAGCGTTGACAGAACTTGGGAAAAACAGGCAGCTTCCTCTGGTTTAAGAGATGCCATTTAAACCCATGGTAAATCCTGTGTACATGTAGGATGGGGATAGCCAGTAGCTGACATGCAGAGAAGCATCTTCTCAGTGCCACTGAGAGTTTTTGGTAAACTGCTCAGTGCTTTGTTTCCCAAAAGTAAGTTATCTTAAAATTCATGGTAAAAAAAAAAAAAAAAAAAAGTAGAGGAAAAGCCAATATTGAGCTAAAGCAAGTAGATTTTCCATGGAAAGCATTGGAGTAACTGTAACTGCATTTTCACATTCAGATGCTGATCTGAGGTTACCTCAGAGGTTAAGAGGGTACCAATGAGAAGAGACTCAAGATTAGCAATATTCCCCAGCCTATATAAGGACTAAGAATTTACATAGTGGAAGTACTGTTCAAGAACATGCAAAAAATATCTGTCATTCACAGATTCACAGGGTCTTTCTGTCCGCTTTTAGGAATGGCTCATTAATCAGATTAGAGGTGTCCCCACTGTGATTGGTTGCCAATTATGTATCACTAGGAACAGAAGAAATTAAACATTCCCTGAATGAGCTCCAAATGCAAAAACTGTTCTCCTAAACATAGTTCACAAGTCACAGACATCAGATTTACTTTCTTTTTTAGATCTTGAGGAGGGCAGGAAAACAGGGCTGAAGCTCCCCGTAAACATTCTTCTTAACCAGCAGCTGACCCAAAAGACCCTACTAGGGATATCTGAATATTGGATCAGAGCAGGTCAGTTCAGATCACATATAAACTCACCCCAAGTTGTGCTTAAAGTGCTGTAAGAAAACAAGACTCAACTTAATTCCTCTCCTCCTGACAGCGACTGTCAGTATCTGAATGTTACGGACCAGGGCTATGTTTTCTTAGCTTTTATAAGCACAGCAATGTCCTGGTTCAGGCTGAACTCTGCTCCTAGAGCTTGTGCAGTACTTCCCAGGGGTTTCTCTGGTCCCAAGGAGGACAGTGCATGGTCAGAAGCTTGAATCTCAAACCTCACACTTGCAGCTATAAAATTCTCCTGGGCATGAAATCCTTCTGTACCTCTGCCATACAGTTGCCACTAAAACCTACTAGTTTGACCAAAGAGATTAAAGCTACTACATGTCTAGACACTGTGTGTTTTCCTCCTCTTCAGGCACACCTGAAACCAAAATCCCAGGAGTGTGTTGAGAGGCTGCAGAGGACATGAATTTGGGAGAGTACAACTCTAAAAAGAACCAGTTACACAGCTATACACTCTTGGTGTCTTTTGTAGAATATGACAACTTCTGGAACACTTTTAGGCTTTGGCTGTTTTTTCTTCATCACGCTAATTTACAGGGATTGCACAGTACTGTCATCTCTCACTGCTGATCATTTCTTATTTAACAGCAGGGATTAAAAAAAAGGCAGAGATACTTGTTTCAAAAGAACCACATACGAGAAGGAAAGTGTCTCTCCTGCCTACATGTGCATATTCATAGTTTATTCAGGTTAACAAACTATTCACTGATTTCCCCCCATCTCCAACTGTTAGTGCAATGGTATTATCTACACTTCTCCACATCTAACACAGAAGCTTAAAACCCCAGACAAACATAATTCCAGAAGCCACACATCATTCCTGCATATATGAAGCACAGTTTAACCAAAATCTCCCTCTCTCCATGTAAAAACCTTCTGCCTTGGATGTTTATTTGGGTAACCCAATGTTGTGGATTACACATGGGAGTTTATACCAGGACTTGAGAAGAGACACAGAAATATGAGGCATTGCAAGCTCTTTCCCCATAGTGTGAGGTGGATGAACTGAAGCTAAGAGCACACAACCCATAATGAGAACACATAAACGTGTCCTGAAAAGGACAGCTAGATCAGCTGGCTGCCCATTTTGAGGAGAAGTATCCTCTCTCCTTCACAATCTCTGTCCTGTCCAACTCAGGGGCTCTACATCAAGCAAAGACTGGGTCTCAATGCAGTCCTCCATAATGGCAAAAAGAAACAGCATCATCATTAGATGACAGTAGTTTATGTGCTCCATGACTGTATCTCTCTATGATGCACCCTGTTGAGACTGGATGTTTCCCAGATCAACCAGTCAAGTGCAGTGAATCATAGCTCTGCAGTGGTAGCTGTTCTCTTGTTCAGGCCTTCAGTGAGCACAGGGCAGAATCTGAATTACAGCAACCCTGCAGGAGCTCTAAGCAATGACAGGTCCCTCACATGAACCCAGGCAGATGCAATTACAGAAAGCATTCCTCCCTTTTGCACAATTAAAGTATAAATGGTATGAGTTTGCCCCCTTCCTCTCTATAGCCCTGGGCAGCACAAGCTGTCTCTGTGTCTGCACAAGCAGGCCGTTGTCATTAAGTGCCTTCTGTTCTCCATGCAGACATGGAGCACTCTGCTAGCTGTGAGAGACAGTGGTTCCTACCTTGCATAAATGAGGTGGAACCAGCATCTTTCTTCTTTACCTCAAATCAAGCATCCATGCAAATCCATCAGTTTGTCTTTATCATTAAATCAATCTCAACCAGAGCAGTATATTCAAAACCTTCTGAAATAATTCATGTTTTGATATCCTTCTCCTTTTAACTTGCTTTCATGTTTATAAAATGGAATGGGGTAGAAGAATTCCTCTACAGATCATCTCTAGATTCATCCTTACCCCTGTGGGATAACAGGATGCTGTCTCACCTCTCAGCAGAAACGGGCAATCCAGAAGCATCTCAGGTCACTGTGTTACTCCCCTGTCAGTTCCACTGTGTCTACAGTCACCATTCTAGGACCATTCAGTGGTCTGCCTGTTGGCTACCTCCAGTTCCAGGAAAAGGACATGCAAACACAGACAGGAGCTTTTAAGGTCATTCTCAGGCTTGCCTTTTTGGACGTGTTGGTACCTTCTGGATTTTGGAAGGCTAAGTGACTTGAAAAGATCAGCCCAGGCCCACACAGTGAAATGCCAACAGGGTTTAGGTTTTGTTTTGCTTTCCAAGCCTAGATGCCTCTTCCTGAATGACTAAACCCTGTCTCAATTCTGAGAGCACTGGTCGGGTGACAGAAGAGCCAGAGGCACATTTCAGGAGGGTATTAATCTTTACCTGCTGACTGCAAACTACAAACCAAGATGCTTTAAGAAAACTGATGTTCTCTAATGGGTACTGAGGGACACACCAAGCTCAGCTCCCACCCCTCACTCCTTCTCTCTCGATGACTGGGAAAAGCCAAACCTACAGCTGGTTTGCATGCCACTGCGAGGCTGCAGGGGCCCCAGGAGAGCAGGCGGTCTGCACAGCGCTGCCTTCGTTTGCAGGAGAGGGGCTGTGTTCAGGGTGCTTACCTAGGCAATGACTTTCTGCGTTCCCAACACATCATAAGTTTTATCCTAATGCTACCAACATCAAGCCAAGAGAGGTCTGAGCTGTATTTTCCCTGTTCTGAGAAAGAAAGAAAATAACCCAGAAGTTAAATTTGACCCAGTCACTGATGGACTAGAGAATTGGTCCTTGCTGTCCCAAGTCTCAGGTTAAAGCCCTAACCACTACACTATTCTTTCCCTCTGGTATGCCTGTTTTTCAGCTAGCTGGAAAGAAGGGGATTTTTGTCCTGCACAACTCCAAGAAGCCCCTCTGAGCCCTTGCTCCTCCTTGCCCGTGTGTAGTCAGTGTACTCAAGCCTTGCAGGTCAGTTCCTGAATTTGGCCCTTTATGAATAGATCACTATGCTGGCTGCTCCCAGACGTACACAGCCAGTTGTATGTGGGGGAGAATCGTAAGCAAGGGCAGGAATGCTTGTTTGGCAGCCTCTCCCGGCCTCTGAGTATCTGCTGACTTCTCCTTTTTTTTTCTTTTTTTTTTTTTTTTTTTTTTTGTGTCTGCCACCTAATTTTTAAGCCGGGTTTTGATCTTCTCTGCCAGTGTAAATCAGGAGAGTCGCTCCAGACTGACATCAAGTGGGCATGTGCATGCGTCAGAGTGCTACTGTCTAACTATCTGGACATCTTGCAGTAAATGAGAGTTGGGATAGGTGACCACACATCTCTACCTGCTGTCTTATCCCCTCTCTGGATCAGCAGGCGCCTGTTCGGTGTCTGTTTAGTCAGAAGTCGGCTGAGAGAATACAGGTCAATGGTGAAGAAAAGAAACAGCTAAGCCCTACTATTTATATATAATCTTTATGCTCTCATCTACTATTTCCATATATATTATATCTTGCTTCTGCAATTAAAACACATTACTTAAGGAGAAGATAATATTTCAAGCTGAAGAGTAAATTGGAAAGCTGTGTTTTTCATTTACATGAGTTAAACACACAAGGGACAGCTGGAATGGCAGTTACAATTAGACTACCCATTAGGATGCATTAGATGACATTAACCCAAGACCTCTCAGGTCCACCGCAAAGCTGTCGGGCTGCAAGGCAGTTTTAAAAGCAACCAAGAGCTTTAAAGTGACACTCATGCTCAGTGAAAACACTGAAAGGCATTTTTTTTCTTCTTCGTGACATGGCACATGATCAGTGTTGCTGCTTCCAGACTACAAGGTCTTGGCACTTCTTTTAAAGCCTTTATAAGGTCAAAATCAAATGCTGCAATAACTCTTTCACTATTGCAAAAGTATTCCGGAATTGCTATGCAAAATGCACCAGCAATCACAGCCAGACGAGGGTGTGACCAATCAGACACCCTTCCCAAATACTGCTTATTCATCTTTCCCATGCATGGTCGTTAAGACTGGAAATTATCCATCTTCCTTGTAAAAAAATAAAAAAAATACTAAGTCATCAAACCACTGAAGAGCTACAGAAGCACTACTGCTTTTGCAATATCTAGCGTGGTTACTTATCTAGGCTGTGATTTTTCTCCTGGGATCAAACTTCATGAGTCACCAAAGACAGACCATGAAACACCATTCAAATATTACAAGACTCATAGGAAGCTTGAAATGAACTTAAACTCCAGAGCGTCTGCAACTCTGAGTACCTCCTGAGATTTCACTCACATAACTGAATTATTAACTAAAATAAAGAGTGGTGTGTGAAAGAATGAAGCCACTAGCTTGTATGTGGCTAAAGATGTACAGGGATTAAGAAGACATTTAAAAATATCAACCTTCTTCCAAATGTCTCCTTAGTTATGAGAGGAGACTTGCCAATGGGAGATCATGAATGCTTTAAGGGAAAACAATCATTCACAACCAGATGCACTGCTGAGACATGTTTGAAGTCCCAGAGACACTACCCAATCACACTTGCATCAAACTACCTGATTCTCTTGAAATCACTAGCAAGCTCCTGTTTGTAAAGCTGCAGAAAATCAGTCATAGCTTTTCACAAAAATGCTGAGTTGTCCATGTCAAGAAAATTATAGAAAGTCAAGCTATGGGCAGGAGGGGGAGAGGGTTAGAAAAAGAGAGCATTGTTTATGGAACATGAAAAGCTCCAGCGACACAATATATGGAATTCGGAGGGAAACAGTCCCTCCTTTCTTTCTGTACAATTCAAATAATTCCAATGGCAGACTGGATATTCCCTGAAATGAGTTAGAAAAGCACAGGGCTGTCAAAGCAATTTAGAAAGGGAAAGTTGAGGTAAACATGGTGACTTTTTTTTTTTTTTTAATCCTTAATGCTTGGAGGACCTGAACGTTACCGTACATAGTGTATGCTTTTCATAGAATAGAAAGAAGTATTAGCTGGACATCCAGCCCAATGCAAGGAGACTGCATGGGCATTTAAGGAAAATGTCTGGAAGTGCCATTAGGTATGGTCTCAACTCAAGCACGATAACACACACGCACCTAGCTCTAGCCTTTTTGAGGCAGTCTTAGGTTCTGATTAAGGCAAAAAATTGCTTTTAAAGTCCCGCTACTGACTTGGAGTTGTCATCTTCTATAGTGACACTCTCCTACTCCCCTGAGATGCTCTAGAAATCAGAAAGGCAGACAGTTTTTATTGCTGTCATATGTTCATGAAGATGAGGATTGACCATTAACAGCAAAATACCCTGAATTCATACTTTCTATAACTTGTCCTTCTTGCTACTTTTTTGTGTTCTTACTCCAGCTGTAAGTAGGAATTAACCCCTGAATTTGAGGGACTCTTTGGACCTTTTGACTAATTTCTCCAGGAAAAGTCTCTTTCAGCCTTGTGCAAAGCCCATGAAGGACTTTATTCTCCTTTGTTATGGAAAGAGTAATTTTGCATGATTCAGTTTTCAATGAGAAAAGGAGAAGTAACAGAAATAACATAATAGTTTACTACTATCCCCACCTCTCTACCTGCCCTTTTGATTTATATATATATATAAAAGTGTGATTTGATTATGATATGATTTGATTTTGAATAATTGGATCTAAACATATAAGACTAATGAAATCACAAGGCCTCTATTCAGCTGGGTCTAGAGCAATTATGTCCAGCAAAACTGCTTGGTTATATACTTTATTCCTCTAAGGGCTTCTGTTCTTTAAAATACCAGTTCCATGGAAGAGTTTGTATCAAACACAAGAAAAGCTGCACACTTTGCCAATTCAGGGAGATAGTGGATTCAGTGTCCTGCTCACTTATCATTTAAAAGACTTACTGCCTGGCGAGCAATCTTACCAGGACTCACTTGTTTAAATTATCTACATTAATGGATGACCTGAAACCTAAAGAAGTCAGTTGAGCTTTTTCTTGCATAAAGCTTACTCTTTAACTGACTCATGACTTGTGTGTTTGAAGGGAAGGGGGCTTGGATTTTTGCTTTTCTGACACTGACTAGTGTGGGTTTTGGCTGAGAAGCTAAGAATCACACCAACAAACTACATTCATGCAGTCTGAGCTGCTTGCATTACTTCTACATCACTTCTACAGAATAGGGAGAGTAGGAATGTAAACCAGAGTATGGGAATCTACGAACTAACCAAAATTTTTTTGTTTATAAATAGAAAATTTCCTTTGATAGTTTTAATTACACTTAGGCAGACAACACGCTGCTGTTGGTTTTGGGTGGGAGGGTTAATTCCACTTTAGAACAGATTTGCTTACTTGTTTCCATCAGAACAGAACTTAAAAGTATTTCTAGCTTTTAATTAGCAGGTTGGCAGCCTCCCTCACAGCTCTTCCACAAATGACTCTCTATGTTAAGGCTTAGTACAAATCAACCTGACACGACTGCGATGCGCTCTGTAGAGTTCCTGACAGCCACGAGGTGTCTCTATGAACTGTCCCAGAGAGGGGGTGAGTCTTGGTTAACAAACAAGACAAAACTGAAATTAAATCTCTGCAGAAGCCTGTTTGTTTGTCTGTAGTTTTAAAAAATTTCTTTAATAAATGACTCCTAAAGGAGAGAGCATGATCCTGTGTATCATGACAGATCTATCCAAATAACCGAGCAGTACTAATACCAGAGAAAATGTATTTGCAGAGTCAAAGAATGGTAAAACAAGGGACTACATCTGGAAGTAGTAAAGGAAAACCTTAAATATGTTAGGAAAAAGTTCCAACAGTGGAAGTCACTTAGACAAAGGAATACGTTGCTAGTTGAGAATGCATGAGGCAACACTAGAAAGAGGTGCTTCAGAGATGAATTTTGAATTTTATCACAACAACACTATTTGGCTGTGTCATCAAGAGCATTAAAACCCATGCTGATTCTCAGAACGTGAAATCTCATAATCCAAAACCTGCATCTACATTTGGGCAGCAGCAAAGCACACACTAAATGCTTTCTGCACAGAGCATAAAGACCTAGAATACTAGTGAAATATAGGAAACAGAGCCTATGTCAGGGAGACGCCATTGTCCCTATAGTCACAGTGTCCAAGGAATTAGCCAACATGGACTTTTACTGACTGACACTTTTAAACCTTACTCTGAACTTAACAGTTGCTAATGCGTAACTGAAGCAGAACGGGGAACAAATACAAAAATTGCTTTAAAACCAAGCAGCAAAGACAAATAAGCATTACAAGCAGAAGGCTAAACTTTTAACTCAAAAGCTGAACTAAACAGCAAATCTCCTCAGTGACAGGAAGAAAACACTTTTGGGGAGCAAAGAAAAACATGAGGGAGCCAAAGTCCAAACTCTGATCACCTCTTCATATGTCTCTTCAAGCCAAAGGATAAGTTGGTCGTCTACGGTCAAAGCATAAAGGCAAGAGATCTGGGTCATCTCAGCTACAAAGAACGAAGTCCTGGAGCTGCAACAGATGAAAGATCTGTATTTATACTACAGCTTATGTGGCTTCCATGTATGTGATTTTTATTTCTGAAGTGAACTTCAAGCTAAGACAATCTAAGAGAGAGACCTTCTTGATAAAACATTAAGGTGAAACTGCCATGTCCTTCCCCTCCATTTCGATCCAAAACTACTTCAAGAACAATGACTGCTCACAGCATGACACTACTAAATGTGAACAGAGATCTATCCTGCTAGAAATCACATGAAAATACATTTTAAGTCTCCTATGGGCAAGAATAACTCATAAGCTGTAAAGCACTATAATTTCCTGGTGTTTGTAAAGAACATGTTCTATAGAGGTAAAGTCACCCTATCTCAAACAACCTATGTTAGTCAGGCATCCTGGAGTTGTGTTAGAGAGCTCCCCACCAAGGAAGCATCCGAGGAGTTTCTCCTCCACTAACATACACATGCAAAGCTGCTAAGAGACTTCCACCTCTGTTGCTTTCCACAGTTCAGCAGGGAACAACAATTGTATCTGAAGATAAAAGTTAAGAAATAAGTCTTTTCCATCTTTAATGTGTTGTTATGAACTAACAGCACAAAAATGTCCATTTGGGTCAGTCACCAGACCGTTATTTTGCTGATGAGACTCCTGGGTTTTTCTAACTTCACTTTGAATTTGAAATTGAGACATTTCAAGGAACTTTTTTTCCCCCTCAAATACAGATGATTACATGAGCACTGTTTCTGTTTAAAAAAAAGCATTTTCCAAAAATAAATAGCTCTAATATCTCGCCCATCTTGCATGCAGAGAACTGTAACACAAAGGGCCACGTCAGGATTGTCTCTGAGGCCCCAGACAAGACTTGCTTCCTGCTAATACAGCTCGCCTGCAAGTACAGCCCTTGATAAGCTTGGATTAGTGCAAGTAGGGTTCGTGGGATCCAGGTGGCCTAGCATGCTTCATGGATCATGTGAGGTATATCCTACATATGGAGAATAAGCAGGAGAAGAAAAAGTGGTGGGCTACTGCTCTTTCAGAGCCTCATATACCCACCAAGTCTTTGACTCATCCCACAACATTTTTAGACACTTAAAGTTTAATTTTCCTGGACTCTGCATGCTGTTACTGATTACCCATTCTGCAGGCCACATCCAGCTGCTGCTGTAGCAGCTTTGCACGCTGGGCTGAGCAGCCACAGGAGGTGACAGGAGTCTGGCGTAACTGTCTTTGTTTTCCATTCCCTCTGCCTTGCAGCATTGTCCACTGCATCCCACTCCTAAATCTTGGGCTGTCACAAGGGTCCTTGCCTTGAGCTTGCTGTAGATTGAATGGAGGCACTTCTGGATGAGTAGACACCAGTGCTGTGTAAGGTATAGGTGACAGAGCCCAGAAGGGAACCACAGAGCCTAAGTGGGACTCATTGGCCATGCCAAACACCAACCTCCCTGTAGTGCTGAAGGCTCCCAAGAGAGGGCTAAAGTTTGAAGCAACTAACTTTTCTTTACACGACTAAGGGACTGGTTTGGCTTTATGTTGTCTAGAAGTAGCCTGGTCTCATTTTCCAGGGTTGGAAATGGCTTATACAGGTTTACATGTTTATCAAGAACTCTCACTCTGTCTCTACATTGAGGTTCAGATCTGATAATGGCCAACTCAGGATGTTAAGAAGTGGTAACAGGTAAACTGAATAACTGCTAGCTAATTCTTTACAGCCTGTGGCCTGAAGTAAGTGTGAATCAATGGCACCTCTTTCATTTCGCCAAACTGAGGTAACCCTAGTTAGCTTAAAACACCTCATTCACTTTAGTCCTCTGTGTCTTACACATGGACAACCTTTTCCTCTTCACAGACTCCTCCTAAAGTGCCATGATTTACACTACAAATGCACAAGGCAGATAGAGGGTCAACAATATTCTCTCCTTACAAATCAGGGGTCCTGCTCAGGGATGCTTGCCAAACTGGTGGATGAACCCCGAGAACCCTGAGGCAGATGAGCTCTTGTGAAGAGGAGGAGAACTAGACAAACAAGACCGAGGACACACTCTTCCATTGATCTCAAATACGGCAGGGAATTCAAAGGGCTTCAAACAAGAGGAAAGGCACGTTTCGTGAAATAAAAGCCAGTATTTTTACTGTTTTGATAAGCACAATGGATGATAAAAGGTCTTGGAAGGCATTTACTCTACTTCACACTGGAGTGCTGCTAAAGCCAGCATGGCAAGAGATTATAACCCTGTAAACATATGTTGTGTATTAGATTCTGATCTGGCAGCTTGCCTTATTTTTTTTTTTTTTTTTTTTTTTAAGGCTCCAGTGAGTTCCAAATACACTTCCATGTTTGTGTTCCAGCAAATGAGCAAAAGGCAGAATGCTTGAGTGATGGGGACCCTGGAATGCACTGGACTATAGTAAAAAAAAAAAAAAAAAAAAAAAAGCCTCCACTAGTGTTGGCATATCAGGCAGAGGATAGCAAAAATATAAGAAAATTCTTTTTTCTGTCTCTTTCTCCCAGATTTTTCTTTTTCCAGTGTGCACTGTACAGCTGCTGAGAACTGTAACAATTTTAGTCTCCTCTGTTATAACTATCAACATGAACAGAGGTGACAACAAAGCACCTTTCTAGACACTTTTCTTACTCCGACTCCCCACCAAAAAAAGCACCCCACAGAGCATCCTCTCAATAGCAATTAATCTGGGTCCTTGTAGGCACAGACAAAGAAATTCCTTCGAGAGGCATTTTAGACTGCTCAAGATTGAGAGTTCCGGCTCATATAAACAAATACTGTTACAAGAGGCAAAGTTGATACAGATTTATGCAAGGAATGCATAGACTGAATAAGCAATCTGATAATTAATGGAGTTGACAGGCACTTTCTAATAGTAAACAAGTATGTGAAGACTGAATGGTTTCATATACGTGCTGAACCAAAGACAGTATTTTTTTTTAACCCATTTTATATCTAATCACTCAGATGAAGGAAACACATGCATTTTTTTCCTCATGAGTATTAATCTTGACCTCCCAAAGCCTGATTATTGGGAAACAAATCCTCTGCACTTACTACTGTTGCAGACAACAAACACACAGATGTCTTGTACAGGATGATTTTTTTCTTAAAGATTGTCTGAAGAATGAACTTTTGATTACTTTCTAGGCATTGATTGCTTCTTTTATGTCCCACAGCTTAAATACAGCAGTTTTGCTCTTAACAAAGAACTGAGAGCTTAGTTGCATGAGTTTGGGGAATTTCTGAAGAGACCCTCTTGGCTCTTACGGAGTTTCTTTTATTATTGGTTTCCAAGCAAGCCAAACCACTGCTCCTACAAGCCCAGCTGCAGCAACTAAAGATGCTTAGTAAGGTCTTGAGCAGAGCACTGTCCCACATGGCAGAAGATGATGATAATTCATTGTGCATAGCAGATACTGACATTTTGAACTGCACAGGGAGAAAGGAGTAGTATTGTAACTGTTCCCACACATGAATGAGATACTCAGTGTTTTCTCAGTCTGGAGCAGGTTAAGAAATGAAGCCTTGATATGCTTCACAACTTCACCCCTCTTATGATCAGGAAGGGGGCGTCCAACACATTTGGTTTATGGCCTTATACCCTAGAAAATATAAAAATATTCTAAAAGTTGCCTCCACAATAACCACCTATGGAAACAAGATTTGGTCAGTCTTTCCTTACCCATAACCCCCCTCTTTAGTGAAGAAGTCAAAAGCCAGACCAAGCTGCCCACTTTCTAGGGCCTATGTCCTCCATAAAGGCCCTGAGAGAACAGAAGGGGTAATACGGAAGCACTTTGTCTCCAGCCATATTCGAGCTTTAGGTGATTGCAAAATACCTATTAAATGACCTCAGTTCTCCAGAAAAAGGTAGATGAACAGCCATATGGAGTTAGATCAGAGGTGTTGCAGGCCCATTATTCTGTCCAGACAATAGTCAAAAGCAGATGCCTAGAGAAGAATATATTACATATACCCCCTATTAAAAGCCTTGTAGATGGGGCATAATTCTGACGTCCTGTTGGGAACCCAGCAGCAGGTCAACTTGCTACAACTAATCAAACATCAAATGACACACTGCTGTGTGCTAACTGCCCCCTACCCCAAACCCAGCTGTAGCTGCCTTTGAAGAAAGGTGCAATGCCTTCTGCATGGATGTACACGCCGAATAAAGTCTTTTAAAGCATGTGAGGACGAAAGCTGTCATCAAAATGTACTGAGCAATTATGGGTTGAAGGTTGAACTATTATTACTTCATGCCCTCCCATTCCCCTCCCCTCCAGGGTGGGAAGAAGGGGGGAGAATTATTCATTTGTATTCAAGCACTTCATTAATGTTTATAAGAGAATCCAAACACGCAAGCAAACCAAGGACGAAACACTCGCGCCAGACGTGTGATGCGATGAATGTCACTGGAGCAAATATTTAGATCTGTTTACAGAGAGGCCTATTAAGTCCTTTTTGAAAAGCTGTGCAGTGTTGTGGCTTGGTCTCTGCCTAGCAGCTCCAGCGTAAACAAATGGAAGATGGCTAAGTCTCTCTCTCTCATTTTGTTATGACATCTGGAAACCTAAGGAGGTTGGGAGAAGCCAACTGGCTGCCCTGCTGCGATGTCTAGCAACAGGGTCTGCCTGCTGAATGATGGCAGGACATGCAAAGTGCAACTGCTGAGTTCTCCAGCCTGTGCCAAAATCAGTGGATTTTCAACACAATAATCCCTCAACAAAAGTTGTTGCAACACAAAAGCCTTTGGTTCATTGCTAATGATGCAATTCTATGATCTCTGCCATTTTTCTAAAGATCATTTGGGTTTGAGAAAATCAGTTTCAATAGGGATTAAAATAGGGTGCACAGATGGGTCGAGCTGCTCTATTTGCCAAGGGATGGAGATGTGTCCCATAATACCTTGCCTAAAGAACTGTAGGTTCTGGAGTTTGCAATCAGCTTAGACTTCTGTAGATGTCCTCCCCTTCACAGCACCATCTCATTGACTCTAGTCCCTGAACATACAAATACTTCTTTTTCTAGGAGAATTAAATAAGTTGAAAGGGATAGGAGAAATTTATAGATGGATAAATCACAGTCTTAGCCCCAGATGTAATAATTTATTTGGGATATTTCAGCTTCTGAAGTCATGCCTCAGTTTCCAACATGTTATGTAAGGCCTACAGATTTAAAATTGTCCTATATGTATATACTAACAATCAGGGCTCCTTATCCAGATGCCCAGCTTGCTTCCTCACTGCTTGGCAGGAACGGTGCTCAGACCATACAGATGTACAGGACTCTCTATATTGATCTCAAGCAGTGCTGGCTGAACCAGGAAAAGGAAAGCTGAATCAAACCACTTTCAGTTTGAAACTTTCCTTCTGACTCTAGTGAGTTCAGTTCACGTCTTTCATGGCATCAGGGATTCAATATGAAACCACAAGCAACTCCACTCAGTCTGCTTTTTAAGCCTATCTAAATCACAAATAAATCAGAATATTGACCTTTTTTTTCTTACAAATTCTCTTAATGAATTATTTGGCTACACAAAATTCCTTTCTACATAAACCAGTGGGAAAGACACCTTGCCCAGTTTTGGGCTCCAGGTTCAAGGACTGCATCCTTGTTTGTTTTAACGGGAACCACACTGATCTTTACCCCAGAGAACAGAAGAACGGGTGCCAAGTCTTTTGGGATTCTCCCACTGGTATCTTCAAAGCTATACTGTCAAGTCTAAGCGATCTCAGCAAAACACACCCCTTCCTTCCCTGACTCATAGGGATGATGGATTACTAGACGTGGCAGTTGCTAAGCTTGTTTTTCTCTTAAAAAATGTAAGGAGACTCTGATGCTTTGCTGTGTTGGAAGAACAGGAAAATGCATGTGAACACCCAAGCAAACAGTAAATAAACGTCGGTTGTCCCTACTACGTAACAGGGATCAATCTTTTCAGACTTAAACTTCCAAAAGGAAAATTTTTTCTGGATGACTTTTCCTTTTTAATTAGTCTGACTAATTTTTGTAGAAAATGCATGACGGCTTAGTGGCTTGGCCTCGAAACGCGGTCCTTTCCAGGATGCTACGTTCAGCTGTACTCCCTGTTCTTCATGTGTTTTACTACCCTTAATATACTAGACTCATTAGGAGTGCCAGTAGCATGGTGAACCACCACAGGGAAAAGAGAGAATCCCTTACCCTATTTTTGTTTAGCTACCTCCTGCTCCTCCACTTTAAAGCTAGCCCTTGGGGTTATTTATGTTTCATGACCTTGAGATAAATGGCATTTGGCAGGCTGCCGGATGACTTTGTGTTTCAAATCAAACGTTCTCAGTTTCTCCCACTAACAATGGGAATAATTCCTGACTGCCTTTTTGGGGGTATTTCTTCCCATCTCATTGCCTGCCATGGAGTTCTTTGGTAACTACGTCAGGGTTGGTGAACTTTAGCTTGACTTTCTTGTTAGATGCAAGTACCAAGTGGTGTGTGTGGTTTTCTTCTGTGGTTTGGTGTGTGTGTGTGTTTTCTCTTTGTCCCAGAGTGTCTGCACTGCTGGTATTAGAGCTACAATTGTTCTATATAAAGCAAAGATCCCTTGAATGATCTGCCAAAGGCTTTATCTCTGAACAATCTTTGTCTGTACTTGCTTTGCTGTTAACCAGTTTTGACTCTACTCCATAATGGCTGGAGTTGCTTTGCCTTAACTGATATAAATCAAAGAGAACTGCTAAAATTAACTGCTCATGAACTGTGTCCAGGGTGTTAGATTAACTCATCTAGAATCCTTCAGTGAACAAACTGATTTACGATGTGTTATGACATTGTTACTTGATGTGTTGCACAACAACTCAATTTTAAAAAATGAAGAGCACTCCATTAATAAGAGATAAATCTTTCCAGTGTAATTCAAATGAATCTGCAACAGCTTTAGAGAGAGTATGATAAGGGATCTTGTGCTGGTTTTGGTGATTGTGTTTTGCATTCCTAAGTGTATCTTCCACTGGGATCTCTTTGTCAGTAATGACAAAATCAATCCAAAATATGCCAAAATATGACACCTTTTGGGAGATTTTTGTGTCTTGGGAAGTACAAAGACCTATAGGGTACTACTACAAGTGAATCTCAACAACTAATACTTTCAGTTTTGAGAAAGTACACCAAGCACACACAGTTATGCTTTCTTTCAACTTCAGAGCAATCATTTGCTGGTCCCTACATGGTATGTCCCTTAGAAGCTTATCCAGTCATAGTTAACACACAGCAAGTGCTCAAAGCAGTCAGTTTCTTTCTCAGAAAAAAACACACCTTTATACATTAGGACATAAACAGAGTATTTTTTTAAAGCAAGCACTGTTCCATCACTGGAACATGAACCAGTGTAAAAGCTGACCTTAAATTATTAAGTTTCTAGAGTGTGTTTCAGATGCGTACATATTAAAGGCTCGGGTCTCTCTGGATACCCAGCTTCAACAAAAAAACCTCTGAAAGTGAGCTTGAATTATATACTGTACAGCATGTCTCATTTCACAGCCAAGCCACTTGAGTTAATAAAGAAAATCCTCCCCAGCCTCACACAATTAGCTAGGTAAAAAGCTAGTCAGTGCAAGTCTGCATACAGTGACAAGCCAATCCATAAAGCTGAATAGTGTTTTGTGCCTGAGAAGGCTGCCTTGACCCTCTGAACTTCATCTCGCCACCAAAAGACCTGGATTATTTCAGTATGGCATAACCTGGCCTCATGGCCTGATGCTCACACCAGGGGAAAAATATCTCCCTGGTATTCTACAAATGGTAAGGAGAAATGCTGAAGGAACTGAACTTCATTTTGCCTGTAACTGCCTACTAATAGAGCATCCCAGCTATTTGAAGCCCAGTCCATATTAAAATTCTACTGGCCATAACTTGCTAATAGAAACTTGACATTGTTCAATTCCATGTCTTAGTGAGTTATCTTCAGCAAGCAAATAATGTGCTTTTTTGAGAGCGTTCTTTCTAGCTTTTTCCTGTATTAATCAGGAAAGAAAGTTATTATGAAAAAGAAGGGCTTTCTGTATAGTTAACTCTTATAAAAACTACAATTTTGAGACCCTTTAGCATACTTGAGCCTCTCTTGCTCCTGTGATACCCCCAAAATAAAGAATTACCTTAGCTTGAAAGCAAACCGCAAGTTAGCATCCCAGTTGGCTCCCAGTATGTCAGGACCAGCTTTTCACATGGTGTAAGGCTTAGCTCTTGTACAATTAATAGTGCTATGATGATTTTACCAGTGCTTCGGAGCCAATGGGACACACTGGGACGTCTTCCATCATACTTGACTGCTGGAATAACATTAATCTCAATGATAATTTCTAAAATTATAAATCAATCACATGCCAGAAGTACAGAGACGTTCAGAAAGTTAGGCATGTTTCTCAAATCACCCTTTTGCCCTCTCCCCCTTTGCTGACTCTGCAAACTCCTATACTGTGAGCATTTTGTCTCACATTTAAATAAATATTCCCCATCACTATTATGCTGTCACCTGTAATAGGAAAAGCCTGCAAGGAATCAAAGGAAAGCAAAAATTGTGCAGTGGCAGAAAGTGTACAGAGAATAATCAGTCTTCATTGTGATTGTTAACAAGTGAGGGAGCCTAATGGAGACCTTGGATTTAATGCAGTCTCTAAAATATTGAGGGGATATTTTCAAGACACAGCATCTCCTACTTTAAAGAAATATTTTCCCTGTGTTCCTCATAAGTTGACTTTTATTAAAATGGAGAGAGGTTTGAAAGTAACTTGAAGATTTCTGTTTCCTTTTTCTCATTCCTTGGCTCATGAAAGGAGACGGATGAATATCGCTTTGCTCTAGGAAGGCAGCTTCTTCTCTGTTTTATGTATTGGGGATATCTGTGTCTCCCAACGGGTGCCCCAATACAAGGTCTAGGGTAGAAGAAGAAAGTTTGATGCAATCTGGGGAAAACTTAAAGGATTTAGCGTTACTCTCTTAATTGTATTGTTACAGCTAACATGTTGGCTATGACTGAATTGCTAGCTTTTCTCCATGCCCATCTCAATGAACTCTGTGATTTTGCAGGAATACCCAATCATGAAGAACCTCTGGACTGGCATTCATTTGAAAGGTTTCATAACTTCCACGATAACTGAGCCTAGGAAAAGAAGAAATCAGAACACTTTCTTTTTCTTTTTTTACAATCCTCTCTCTGTTTGCCAATAGGAGTTTCTGAGAATGGCTAAGTGTTATCCCTGGATTCAAAGGACACTCTGGAATAAGTACAACATATACGATTTGATTCTTACCAATGGTCTTTCACATCAGGATTGCAATCCTGATTTTGAAAAAGTAATAAAACTCCCCTTTGACATCTGCAAGACTCTTCAACCCGCAGTGCTGTTGCAGTGCCTGGACAGAGGTGATCGGCAATGATCCACTGATAATAAATCTAATTACAATATTTCAAGGATGATGATTTCTTCAGACATAACTGGCCTATGGGAGTCTATGTACAATGAGAAATGGGGTGTCTAGGCCTGTGTTAAATGACCCTCAGAGTGGAAAATCTAGCGTCTTTGATCTCATTCAAACTAAAAATACTTTTGCTAATGAGCCTCTTCAAGTCATACAACATCCATCCCAAAATGCTGAACACATGGTTTTAATTTACAGGTTTTAGCAACTTTCATTTATATCGTGCTAGAAGTCCTGAAATGTCTTACAGCAGAAGCTCTAAAAATTGGAAACCCAAGTGGTAAGGACTGCTGTTGGAATAAGTAGTGATACAAGCAGCAGTCATCTGCACTAGTTCCTGCCTGAGCTTCTGATACAGGTATTAACCACGTCACTCCTAATTCTCTGTGCATTTAAATGACAACTAGATCCAATAAACAATAACAGTAACACAAGGCAGCTATACTGTCCTCTTGAACACCAGAAAAAGCAAATCCTTGGAGATGAATGAGACACTACAATACTAGCTGTTGTGACAGATACAACCAGTCATGAATTTTAGTTGCATGTCTGTTCCGACTCTGCAGTAAGTACAGCCTTGTTCCAGTTCCAGTCCAAGAACTGAGATACTAAGTTCAAACACTGGTATCTGCAGTTTATCTGCCTGCTCCGCAGGCACCAGTTTAATTTCTGGTGTCTCAAGCAAGCTGGAAACCATAATGCTTTATGGGTTACAAAAGGAGTATTAGGTTCACAAATTGTTGCAATGTTCAGAAAAATGTCTTAGTGTCTGAAACCTATAAATAATTTTAGCGGTTCAGAAAGATACCAAAGTTTTGTGATCAACCCACAGTGCTCTCTGCAGATTTTAAGTCTAGTAGCATCTAGGATCTGAATTGCTTGTCAGCTTGAAAGAGGGATTTAGGAGAGCGTGGTGTCACGAGACAGATAGGTTTCCCTGCAAAACAGGGCTCTTCTAACACTGACTCCTGAAAGTTTAAAAAAATGAAGTTCCCAAAACACTGGTTATTGCTGAAAATCTCCATTTTTGTGCTATCCTAAACACTGTGCACTGGGAAAGTCATTTTACAGTCCCTCATCCAAGCATGCAGGGAACCCCTCTAACAGGACCAACAGATGAAAGAAATCACACCAATTTCACATGACTCAAGCAATAACTCTGTGATTTCTTCTGCTTTTTACCTGTCTCATCAACTCCTAATGACAGTGAAGAGATTAATAAGAGTTTGCAGTGTAAAGCCTAGCACAGGGGAAACCTGTTATTTTACAGTACGTCCCTCTGAAGTTCCCAAATATGCTTTGCCAGGAAGCCTGCCACTGATCTCCGTCTCCGCAGGAGTGCAAGGTGAATGAGTGCCCTTGCTTAAGATCATTTCTGGCCTTTTCAATACAGGAACCTCTGACTAGCCTGAATGATGTGGGCTGGCTTTATAACGTGGATTGCTACCCACTAGGGAGCTGAGGGGAGGCTGTTAAAGACTTTCTGAGGACTGTAGGTTGCACTATACTTGAAGTTGAGGTTTTTAAGGTCAATGGTTCGTTCTGTTTATAAGCAAAGCACTCTGGGCCCAGTGCAGGATCCTGGCTGCTGTTGCAACAGCATCAGAAACTGTCAGCAGACAACAAACAGAGAGAAAATCATCGCTGTGGAAATATCATTTACTGAAGAGGAGGGTATTTTGCACTTACTGGGTGAGCAGCTTGGAGGTGGCAGACTGCTCTAGGGGAGATCCAACAGGAATTTGTTGGATTTGCTGCAATGTTAGTGCCAAAGTATGGGAATGGATTTGGGGTCATCTGTCCCTCTTCCAATCGCGTTCCCTGAAGCCCAGCTTGAGGAGTGAATCTCCTCCCAGGAGCAAAGCCTGTGCCTGGGTGCTCCCTACACTCCTCACGCTGCAGCGGTACCAGGGCTCTGTGCTGCTGGGATCAGGCATCACCAGAGCCAAAGAGACCACGTGCTGACCTCAACTCACCTCTCACCACACACAGAGAAAAAAAATGGCACAACTCTGCAATTTGACTTCTATACGTTTTTAACATTCAGCTGCTTCAAAAGGAATAGGGACTCCACTGAGTGCCAGACTTGTTTGCTGATGTTGTCTGGGGGTTTGTTCCTATTAAAGCCCACCTTACAAAGATGCAGTTCCTGCCTAAAAAACATCACAAGTAGCACCCATAATTTTGCAAACAAATCAACCAGCAGAGTCCTCTTCAGATCTGCTCATGGGAGGCAGGTACACCTGTCCTGGGCTTGGATCTTACCGAGGGAGGTGTAAAGGATCAGAGGGAAAGGAAGGGCTTATATCTAACCTGTTCTACAAACACTTCTTGCAGTTATATACACAATAAATACAATAGATGAATTGCCAGCTGCCCCTCAAGCCATCATTAACTGACTGGCTTTTTTCTTAATAGGCATCAAATGCCAGGGTGGGCCTTTCAAGGGGGCTGTGGTGAAGAAGCACACAGTAACTGGCTGTAAAGAGCAACACGTACAGTTAGTTACAGCTATAAAACATCAGCTGCTGATCCTTTCAGGTGTTACTGTGACTACTGTAGTTTTAATACCTGCATAGTTTCACCCTCAACAGTTCCCCTGGTAAAGACATAAAGCAGCTCCACTAGTATTCAAAGGGAGTTAAATGGAAGGATATCTATTTATGCTGTACAAATTTCTACCCAAAGGTTAATTTTATTGGGTGAATTTTTTTACCCTGGTGTGCAGGGAGGTGAAGGGGGTGATAGTTTAATTAAAGCCAGCAAGCTGAAAACTATGTGCACTATGTATAACTATGCATAATCAAACTTTTTAACAACATTTCTTTCAACAATATTCAGCAAACAAAACAGATGATACTAAGCTATTTTTGATGACTCTTGCCCTTTTCATGAAGCCTGAAATTTTTTAAAAGCAAAAAGGCACAATTTTTATTAGGCAAAATCCGCTTTTCCTAGAAAAAATAAAATAAAATTAAAAAAAAAAATCAATAATATTCCCTCAAATAAACTACATGAACTATCAAAAGTCAACTAGCTCCGAAACTGAGCCCTTTAATCCAGTTTGGAAAACTTTGAGCCTGGATATTTCATTAGTATAAACAGGCAAATTTCCCTTGAAGTCAGCTATACTGGTCCCTGTCAGTTCCAAGAGTCCCAGCTTTGTGATCACAGAAATGTTTAATTTTTCAAAGGGACAGGGGAGATGGAATAGCAAATCCAGGCCATGGCCCTGTCTATCTATGTATTACAGTCTCGTGCTGTTTTGCCACTGAAGGTCTAGCTCCAAGACTGCAGATCTGTCAGTGACCAAACATGATGGACCACCCATTGGCCTTTTATTAAACAGCACTTGTTCCCGCTCTAATCCTATCACTAGAGTAATCAAAGCTGCCATGTCCCAGGGTTTGATGGAACAGCAGGACCTGGGAAATGAAGACTGATTTTGTTAACAAAGTCATTCCTGCCCCTTGAATGCTGTCTCATTGGTAGAAAGTAGGGAGACGAGGTTTATTTGTGCAGAGAATGAGGCGGCAAAGAAATGAAAAGGGAAGAATGGTGAAGTGTGAAGTTTAATCTGGCACGGTCTAAGGTTTCTTTGAGGCCGTCTCTGATCCAATCAACCCTGGTTTGATATTTAACATCTCCCCCTGCAGTTGGAAATGATACCGACCAGAGAGGACCAGAGTCAGGGCTTCACAAGCCTCGACCAGCGGAGGAAGGGAAAAGGGGGTGCCAGCAGCTCCCCTCTGGCCTGACGGCTTTCCCCACAGACAGGTCAGGGTGAAGCCAGGCCCTGACACAAAATTCCCCTCATGAACCTTGCGATTCAGAGCATCTGGCACGAGCTGAATGCAGATTCTCCCTGAAGAGAGCAAGCTCAGGATGAGATGGGAGAAGGAATTTACTTCTAACTTGGGAGGAAGGGCTATCAACACTGTCTTGGTCTGGGGATCCTGCTGAGAAACGGGATCAAGCACAAGCAAGACCTACCATCCACCTCCCCAGGGCAGAGAGGCTTGGGTAGAGGAGTAAGACCTTCCCCTTGCTGACCGTACAGGCTTTTAGCAGGGACACAATGCTACCTGTGAGTGCTCACACCTGGGGCCAAGCAGGGGTCTCACCACAGCCCTGGGCAATCAGGGCGGACACAGACAAACCTGAGCAGCTGTAGGAGCCACCACCACCACCGTCCTCCTTACTCCAGCAACAGCGTGTCCCAGCCTGGGGAGAGCTTTCCACCACAAACCCACATGAGGGTCCCAGAGGGGGAGGGAAAGCTTAACCCTCTCCCAGGCTAGCCCTCAGAGGACACATGGACAAGTTCCTCATGGCCTGTCATGACACCTGCTGCAGGTCATGGCACTGGCTGAAGTGCCCCTGCTGCAATCCCAACAAGTGAGGGCCCTGAACCACCCCTCACCACCTCTTCTCAGTCCTGGCCCACTTGATTTTGCACATTTCTGGCCACTCTGTAAATAAACATCTACACTGTCAGACAGAAAAACTGACTGCTTCCTCTTCTTTGAGTGCCTCTCAGCTCTTTCTGTCCCACCCTGTACCAAGGAGTGGTGAAATTTCAACCTGACCCAAACCTGATCTGAATTCCCCTGTTTCCAGGCTCCCAAACCAGCCTTTCGCCATGATTCAGGCACCCTGCCACCAGCTATACAACACCCAGGGCCGGGACTCTGTGTAACCAGCAACTGCTGGAGTCCCAGGGGGAGCAAGGATGCTCCCTCCGGGAGCCATGGAGGAAAGCAGCTGGTCCACAGGAAACAGGGCAATCGGAGCAGTACCCGCTTGGGAGAGCGGCACGAAACACTGATTTCAGGGAGAGCTTAGCATCAAACTACAAAGTTTCTGGGTTTACAATAAAAAACAATGCGTCCTGCGCTACCTGCAAGAGCTGGCTCACCAGGAAGCCGCTAATTATATGAGCCACCTTAATCTTTTCATCCGGCTAAGACAATCAACATTTCAAAGCCACGCACAGAACGTTTCAAAGATCGTTCCTGGTCAAAAATGCAAGTGTATCCGCTTTCTTTCAGACCAGATCAAAACCAAGTACCACGCCGGGACCACTCCTAGATTTCCTCCTCCTCACAGTATCAGATTAACAGATTTGGTGCATGTAGTCAGATTAAATATTTGTAGTAGCACAATGCCGCCTTTGAGGGGAAGAAAATAAAAAAAAAAGCTTTCTTCCTTTTTTAATTTGCTTAGGGCAAAATTACTGGACTTTGGGGATGTGGGAAACAAAAGCATTAACGTGATTGAGCAAGGCACAGTTTTAAAACCTGAATTCTGAATGCAGAAATTACGTGCAGTATTCCTGTAACAGTAATGCTGAAAACAGGTAAAAACTGCTGATGCCCTTAGCAGATTTGGGACTGTAATTTATCACAGATGTTCTCATCAAACTGTGCAAACACCCTACAAGACAAAAGCTGCTCAATTTCTGATTTCCATTTTAGTGTGTTTTAATTACATGTTGTTTAAGGAAGGCTCCAAAACCTGAAATTGGGAGGTGAAACCTACCAATCCACTCCACTAAATTAGCACAGTAATACACCAAGCAGTAGGACTGCCAGACAGTGTGATAACATTACAAATTACTATTGTTAAACAACTAGCCAGGTGTCAGGATGCATGAAATCTAGAGGAAGCAAGAAAATAAATATCTGGTTTGTTTTGTTTAATTTTGTTTCATGTTGTTCTGGTGGCCTTGTTCCCAGAAAAAGCTTCAATCTAGGAAAAATCCTCCTGAAGACTGATCTATTTTAGAAGCAATGTCAATTCTCTGTAATAATTAAAATGTAATGGTTTTTTTAAATCAGCACAAACGTTTTACATAAATGATTGTCCTTTACTTGCCAATAGCAGTAATACCTTTGCTGTTCTTTTTTAGATTATTATTGTAGCAAAACGAAGGGGAAAATTTTTGTTTCCATTTAAAGTTTAGAGAGAGAATGAGATAAAAACAGAATTATGGTAAAAGCAGCAGCGAATTTTGTATTCTGTCCCTCTTCCTTTCTCTGTCTCTCACTCTCTCTCTAAAAAAGAAAAAAAATGCAATATGATTCACGTTTAAAAGGTTTCCAAGTGGTACATTTTTAACCAAGTGCTTTCATGTGCTTGATTCTAACTGCCATTTTTGACCTAATACAACCAAATGCTATTGGATGTCTGGAATGGTTAATTATTTTTACCTCACTTTAAAGAAGGGGTTCAGTAGAGAGGATAGGCACTTAAACCTTTCAAACAGTACAGGGTAAAACGAATTCCTTGTTTTGCGTGTGTGTTAATTAATGCAAAGGTCCTGAGGCCTTTCTTCTAATTATTTTTGTTGATAAACAAGAGACTCCTTCCAAAAGCGTATGCAACCAATATTCTCCTCTGAAGGCTGTATGCAGAGTTACACTTCTAGTTGAAAAATCGGCTGAACCAAATGTTAGTGAAAGCCAGACTTTTTTTGCCCTTAAAACAGTTCCCACTAGACTTCAGGGGAGAAGGGGGTAAAGGGACTCTAAGGACATTTTAATCACACCGAAGATCAGTCCTTTAATCCTTACTCCCACATCACCAAGAATTTTTTTGCTCAAACTAGGACAGCAAAATAAAGCTGGGAATAGGCTGATCCAAAACTAATGACGAAAAGCAGGTTAAAAACAAAGTATCATAGCAGTAACTGACACCATCTTAAATTTCCTCTGGATTATTTGTTTTCTTCCACACACATTCATTTCCTGAATTTCTAGTAAATCTGATTTCATACAAACAGTTTCACAAAGCAAAGTCAATAGCTGTGACTGTGCTCCTGATTAATCCACTGAAATTAAATAGATCGCATGGCTTAGTATTTGGTTGTTTAAAGCTAAATCCACTGAAAGAATTCTGGAGTCCAGTTACGCCAATAACTTTTGTTTCTTAACCTACATCCTTTTCTCTTTACTGAACTTTACCTGTTCTAAAATGAAACAAACACATGCAAATTGCACACTTAGTTTCCCCCAGTATGAAGGCAACATGAGCCAGTTTGTTTTGCCCTGCAGTGACTACTAAAAAGATGACCGACAGTTTGCACGTACTTAAATCTATTTGAACAATGTTGAAATTTCTTTTTTCATTGTTCATGCTTCATCTTCTTCCTGACAAGTACCACAGAGCTGCTTGACTTAAAAACAAACAAACAAAAAAAAAAAAAAGCACTTTTTTTCCCAGCTCCGGGACAGGACGGGAGGTGTGGAAGTTTCCCTCACAAGTGGCAAGCCAGTGGACACGCACATTCACACCCTGGACATTTGCCTCTCAAATAAATAATACACATGATAAACACGCAGCACTCGCTGCACACATCGCAGGTTCTCTGCAGGCAGCTTGGATCGGCGCAACGGAGAACGGGCAGCCTGTTGCAAAGGCTGCTGAGGCCCATGAGTGACCCACCCCGCTGCAACAGGCTTGGGGTTCGCCCCCACAAACTGACTGAGACGCGAGGAGAACGGCCCCCAACTCCTGGGATAAGCCATGAGGCCCGGGAGCCTCCTTACCTGGGAGAAGTTGAGCCCGTTCAGCGGGTGACACTGCTCCTCCACCCTCTCCACCGCACCCGTCGTCTTCTTCATCCTCTCGGCCTCCTGGGCGAGGTAGAGATCGAGCACCGGCACCCCTCTGGAGCGGATGTCTGTCTCCGTCAAGGAGTTCACCATGAGCATCACCCAGACGGGCCTCTTGCGCTCCCAGTTGCCGGCGATGGCGTTGAAGAGGTAGTCAGCGTAGAGCCCTTTGCCGCGCTGGTCCGGGGTCATCCAGTGGGGCAGCATCAGCTTGATGTAGTCCAGGTGGCGTTTGAGGCGGCGGTACAGCTCCCGGGGCAGCACATCCTGCAGGTTCTCCCCGTGGGGCAGCATCTGGCAGCTGGCCAGCCCCGAGATGGTGTAGGGGTCAGTGAGGTCCAGCTCAAAGTAGACGCTGGAGCTGGCGTGGAAGGCGGCCTTGGAGTTGTCGGGGATGAAGTCCCACACTCGCGTGTAGGGCACGTGGATGGTGCCGAAGAGATAGGCGGGGGGGTCACGGCGGATGGTCCAGAGGAAGGAGTTGAGCTCTCCTTGCTGCGGGGAGGACAAGGGGGGGGCTGGTCAGCAGCGGAGGGGCAGAGGGGCAGGGGGCAGCCCACGGTGGTAATGCCGCCCGCCCCGGGGGTCGCCTGCAGGGATGGAGGCGCGGGGGGGTCCCTCTCCCCCATCTCCCCGCACAAGCCCCCACCCACGGGCACGAAGAGGCCCGCGCAAGGCAGAGTCCGGCGGTGACTCCCGCTCTCCCCCCACGGGCGCCCTCCCGGCCGCCGCATCCCTCCGGGACCCGCACCCAGGCCCCCGCCGCGCCGGCACACCGCACCCCTCGCGGGGGACACGGGGGGCAGCGCCACACCTGCGGGGACACGCAGGGAGCGGGGGGGTCCCTCCCCCCGCGCCCCCCCCCACCCCTCCACCTCCCCCGCGCCCCGGCGGCTCCCGCGGAGCCCCGCGGCCAGCCGCGCATCCCCGAGCGGCCGCGCCCCCCGGCCCGGCCCGGCCCGGCCCGGCTCACCGAGCGGGGCAGGTCGCACTGCCCCGTGTCCATCTGCTCCCGCCGGGCCGCGGCGTCGGGCAGGAACCCCCCGAAGACGAAGCAGATCAGCGTCAGGTTGAGTTGCATCCCGCTTCCTCTCGCTCTCCTCTCTCTCTTTCCCAGATGAGCCTTTTTGGATTTCTAGGATCTTTTTTTTTTTTTTTTTTTTTTCCCTCCCCCTCCTCCTGCTCTTCCCCCTTTTTTTTTTTTTTTTTGGCTTTTTTTTTTTTTTTTTTTTTTTATTCAAACAAACTTTGCCAGTCCCATCTGCATCTGACAAGTGCAGGGGGAAGGACTGGCCGCCCCCTCCCTCCCATGCTCTCCCCCCTCCCGCCCTTTCCCACCCCCACCCCCTCTGGCTCCGGACTTGTCAGAGGCGCTGGATGCTTTGGGGAGGACGGTTCTCATCGCCAGCCTCCGCCATGCTTTGATTTTGCAGACCGGAGAAGCTCCCTTCCCGCCCCGCCGGTTCGGGAGGAGGCTGGAAGGAGGGGGGGGGGGTGAGTGGAGGGGGAGAGAGGAAGAGAGAATAGCCAGAAAATAAAAAAGTAAAAAAAAAAACAAAACAAAAAAAAAACAAAACAAAACAAAAAAAAGAAATATTTTGGGGGTTTGAAATTCGGCGGCCAAGAGGAGCTCCCGCGGCGCCCCGGGCAGGGCGGGCGCGGCTCCGCGGGCGGCGGCGCACACGGCGCCGCGGAGGCCGAACTCGCGCTCCGGCGGAAAGTTTCGCGCAGCCGCCCCGGGCCGCCCGCGCCTCCCGCCGCTGCCGCCGGGGGCCGCCGCCAGGGGGCGACCGCGCCCCAGCGCAGCCGCGCGGTGTCGGCGTTCCCGCCTCTCGGGCCGCCGCCGCGCCCGCCGCCCCGCAGCCGCGGCGGCACCTGCCTGGCCCGACCCGCGGTTTACAGACTGCGAGCGGAGAACGGGAAAGTCTCGAGCTCCCCACGGACGAGGAATGCGGCAAAAATCACCCAGACGGGGCTTGTCCCGGGAAGGAACCGCGAGCAGCCGGCTCCTGAGGGGGGATGCCCTCAGGCGCTCCCCCCTACCGCCGCCCTCCGCCGGCTGTTCAGACCCCGCTCGGCTCCCAGGCGTGAGGCGACATGTCCTCACATGCGCCGCCTTCCCCCGGCCTCTCCGAAACCAGGGGCGGCGAGGCTTCCCTGAGCGCCGGGGTGGAGGGCAGGTCAAGGACGTGGGCCCTGCGTGGCGCTGGCGGCACTGTACCCCAAGCCGGGATGGCCGCCCCGGGCGGGTCCCCCACCTCCTCAGCCTCCCAGGAGGATGGAAGGAAACCTCCCTCTCTGTTTGCAATGTGCATCTGTCCTGCTTGTGCAGTTAGATACGCAGCTTCCACTCAGACCAAAAAGCCCCAGGAGGAGGCACCTTCCTCCATCAAGACCTGAGCTGGCTCTTGCTCACAGGAGCACATCCAGAATCCCTGAGGAGCTGGAGCTTCCTTTGGAGGTTGTTGCAGCAGGTGCTGGAGTCCAGCAGCTGCAACTCAAGCCTCCTCCCAGGTGTCTATCACTGTTAAAGCTGTGGAGTTTCAGAGCAAAGGACAGGCAGACAATGCCTGTCGCTGCCACTTGCAGAACTCCTGCCTCTGGATCCACCGGGGCAGGGACAGGGGATGGGATGCCAGACGTAGCCCCTTCTCGCTGCAGGACACCACCCAGCCCCGCTGGGTTGGTGGCCCCGGGTATCTCTGCCACCCCGTCTGCTGTATGCAGCGCGCACAGCAGAGCAAATCTGCATCCTGACCTTCCTGCCGCTTCCACAATTGCAAACACTTTCCAAAATTGGAAAGCTCCTCACTATATTGAGAAGAATCAAAACTAACAAAGTTTGCTTGACGAAACGCAGTAGTTGCTAATGTGGAGTCCTTGCTCTGGCAAAACTCAGAGTGGAGCCAGCGGGGGTTTTGCCAAGGACAGTGGCAGACTCAGGCCGAGCTAGCTGTAAACATGGCTTCCCAACAGCGCTGTGGAGGCTGAGAGGACACCACTTACTGTGGTTACTGGTGAACAAGTGCCACTACACAGGCTACTGAAGGGACTTTCAAACCACCGTGTGCGCATCGCATGGACTCTGCACCTGGCCTGCAGAGGCAGGAGAGCATTCCCCTAACCACGATGTTGGGACCAGCAGCTCCTTTCTAAGTGAGGACTCTCATCCTCTTCTCTCTCCTCCCAGATCTTCCAACCAGGTAAAAATAATACAGAGGAGCAGGGGATGGGTTTTCCTCGTGGTGCTTCTAGATTTTGCAAAGAAATGTTTAATTTTCTGGTTTTATCCTGAGGGATAAGGTTCAGATAAGGGAAAGACACAGACGGACAGAAAGAGGCAGAAGGTTTTTTAGCCCACAAGGTGCCACATCACTGTGGCACAGGGTGGTCCAGTGAGACGACTGAGTCATGGCCGTACTGGGTGCTCGTGGCCTGGAGTCACCCGTGGCCCCGTGCTGTTGGGACACAGGGTGGCAGCAGGTGGGTGTGCACTGCTTTGTAGGCAGCCAGGTCTCCCCAGCCCTGTCTGCCCTCGGGGGATGCGACACTGGGGCCTTTCAGCTTGCCTCCCCGGCATTGCTGGTGTGACGACACAAGCCTGCAAGGATGAGGAGGGCAGGGCCTGACTCCATGTGCCCACGCCATATCTCTCTCTCAAGCAGCCCCACCTTTCTCCCAAACATGCCTCAGCACTTGCTCCCAGCCCACCCACAAGTGTGCAGGGTGCTGGATGGTCACCATGGGTGGCTGTGCCCCCAGCTGAAATGGAGTCCGGAGCAGGGAGCGTTGTGCAGTCCTTGTCCCAGCAGATGGGATACCACAAGGGCTAATTCCAGCCACAACACAGTATCCTGTTATTTTTCCTTAAGCTGCCACAAACCATTTAAAAGCTAGAGGCTTGATGCTGTTACACTGTAGCATGGAGATGTGCTGCATTTGTTCACAGCTGAGCCAAACTGCATCTTTGTGTTCAGTAAGTGCAACTTCCAAAGTGACATGGCTGCGCTTGCCCAGTTTAGTGGCTTTGACTTGGTCGACTGTTTTTCTAGCTCATTCCCAGATCTCTTCCAAAGTAGTGAAAGAACAGAGGGGCCTTGTCAGGAGGCTGATAGGGACATCTCCAGTGATGTGACCCAATATCTTGTGCTCTGGAGAAGACGCCTGGGAGGTCTATAAGGAGATGTGAGGCCCTATTCAGTCATGGGTACTAAGTTGTGAGATAGGGTGATTACCATCATCGATGGCATACATATCAAAGCACCCAGGGCAAGAATAAACAAACATCTTTGGCACTGTGCTCCTCTTCCATTAGCCAAAAGGCAGGTGTGTGTGTGTGTGTGTGGGTATAGCAAGTTTTCCAGCCGTTTCCCTGAACTCAGCCCTGATGTTGCAAGAACTGCCTAGCTGTGAAAACACAGCCTCGCCTTGATTTATGCTGCTTGTGGGTAAGATGACTAAGAAGAAGAAGGGGGGAAAAAAAAAAAGAGCAGAACAGGAACAGAAATCCCAGTGGGAGCGCGATACGGGTGTGTACCAATTTGGTGGGACAGTCAGGTTGGGGAAACTGCAGCCAGAGCTTCAGGCAGTAGGAAGAGGAGACCACATACCACATGATATGTATCACGATGTTCCACCTAAGATACAAAAGCATGCCACAAGCTTTTATGAAGACAAGTCTTTGGTTACAGCAAGGGAAATTAATTCTTTTGTGTAATTGTAACATTTTTTTCTCCTTCAGATGAGTTCCATATGTCCTCATGATTTTTTTTTCCTTTAAACACAGCAGTTTAGAACAAATCTTAAGTAACATTTAGCCTGCTTCTAAAGTAAATATTTACAAAAACATTAAATAATGGTTCTGATCTTTGGAAAATGTATATTGCTCCCTACCTGCTACTGTTTTGTGCTTATCTGAAGTAATAGAGAAGCTCTGTAATAAACCCCAGAGCTGTAAAAGCAGTGTAACAATGTGATTATCAATAATCAGATGGGAAACACTGACTATTAAAAACTGTGAGGAGATAAGAGGGATAAACTGCAAAGTGAAGGTTATGTTATTTTGTTTTAACAAATTTCAAGAAATCTAATGGGGGAATAGACTTTTAGTCTTACAAAAGCTGTATTGTTTTTTGGAAGCATAATAGTGTTAGCTGATATTTATGTCATGTATCATCTTCAAAGAGCTTTACTAAATAAATGTTAATCATTTCACCAACCACTTAAAGGCAACCACTTCAGGGGTGCGGTGAGGCAACAACTTAACAAGTAAGTTGTACTAAGACAGGAAGTGAAGACAGCCAGATTCAATAAGGAGTCCATGTGGGTAGAAAAAATATTTGTGGAAGCTTTAACAATATCTTTAATCAGGCAAAACAAAACCTCATGGAATAGAGGGCAGATTTCTTTGATAATGAGAAGCTGGCATTGGATCTTGTAATTACAGTGCATTTCCAACAGGTAAAGAAGATTATTAGATCTGAGAGGAAACAGCTTGTGAGAGACCAGTATTTGCATGCAGGGAAGCCTAAACCACAACACACTTTTATCAGAACATGCTCCATACAGGGCTAACCACCCTTTTGTCTCTTCCTCTCCTTTCACCTTCCTCCCAGGAAAAATATTGTGTTGTTAGCCTGTGCTGTATCCATACTTCCCTGTCTCTGCCATGGTGTACTTTCTTTTGAAGTATTTCAAAGCACCCAGTGGATTTCAGTCTCTGCATTTCTTATGCCTTTCCTGTAACAAGGAACTCTGGCTGACCCACTGACTTCCCCAAAGGCTGTCCTATGTCAAAACTGGAAGAGTAAGAACCCAGCTTTTCCTTTTTCCATGAATGAAGCTGAAGGTGTCTTCTGCTCCTGGCAGAGATGGCAGATGAGATTCAAACTTTTTGTATGCTACAGATCATACAATAATTTAAGTTGTAAGGAACTTCATGACGTCTCAGGTTCAACTGCCCTCACTTTGAGCAGGGTTAACTTCAGTGTTAGATGAAGTTGCTCAGGTCCAATTACAGATTCTAATTAAATTTCTGTGTTCTCCTATGCACAGGTGGCATTATATGTAGATGTCCTGGACAGAAAAAGTAATAAGCCTGAAGCAGTTGCACTGCTGGCTGTTACGCCACGACTTGTTATTTGCCATGACACCTGTGCTGTGATGTGTCCAGAAAATACAGATTTTCCTGCAGAAGATTGATTTTAATATTAGCAGTTGTATTCACATATAAGATCATTATTCAGTCGTGCAATTCATGATTTGAAACATGCAGTTGTCAGGGGAACTAGCCTCTGCTACTTAAGGCTGTCACACTGAAACTGCTGAATTATCACAACTGTTTTAATGTTTCTTTTTTTTTTTTTTTTTTTTTCCAGTGCATTGCAACTAATATGATGTAGTCACTTTAGTCAGTCTTACATTTTCTTGCCCGTTTGTCCTCCTGCACCCAATTCAATGTCTATTGTCTCAGCGTTACAGAAACAACCAATCTAGTTCTTGAAGAAAATCCCTTCTCAATCCTAACATCCTCCCTTCTAAGGACTAGGTATGAATTTTGCAGACCAACCAGCATTAAAAGCTTGTATTACATTTTGCAAAGTCTCACCTTGTGCTGTGGCCTCTGCAATGACAGACCACATCCTGCCTGAGACTAGGCGTGTAAATACACTGAAGAAAACCTTCCCCAGTGTTAGACTCTGGTATGCATTCTCCCTCTGTATAAAGTTTAGTCTGTGCTTGTGTATGTATATAATGTTACATATGCACACACCTAGGAAGGTGTATGTATCTATGTGTGTGTGTGTTTATATATTCTAGTGGGTTTATATATACATATACATCTATATACACACACATACACACACACAAAATTATGAGATAGGTGACTGCTATTAACGCTCCATTATAATCTTTTCAGTTCTTTTTCCCATCCTCTCAAAGATATTCTGGATTTGAGCCCATGGAGGCAGAAGCCTGTGCTTCACTGCTGTCCTTCTACTGCAAGAATGGTAGATCCTGTCTTTTCAAGATCTTCTGTCTGAAACTTAAGCAGAAAATTGCTGTTCCATTCCTAAAACATACTAAATCAGAGAGTTGGTGAAAAAAAGGTCTGAATGCAGCTCATCCACCTGAACAGGAGCAACCTCCCTGCTGCACAGCAAAGACTGTAGCTGTTTCTTTAGAACAATAGATTATCTCCTGGAGGCCTAACAAGCAAAGAGATTTCTTCCTGCTCAGCATAGTTCAGCGTGCATTTCCAGAAGCTCCACTTAATTTTATAAACAGTCCAAACCTCTTTCATGTCTGGAGAACAACCGGGAGTTTGGCTGCTCAAGAGTCTTCTAAATAGTCCACTTTTGATTGTCATTCACTGTGTTTTCTTTTCCTGGTTTCTAGATTGCCATTGATTTCTACAACATTGGTACCATATCATGTTCACTGGCATTAATTGATGAGAAATCCAAGAGGGGTTTTGTAGGTGGGATGAGTCTTTATCATAAAACACCTAAATCAGCCCTCCAAGACAGCACTTTTGAAGGAGGAGTTTAGGTGTAACTGTCTTCCTCCTAACGTGGAGCAGAATATTCCAAGCAAGTGCAATACCTTGGTGCATGTGTCTGAAGTAGCTGAGTTACCAACAACATTCCTATTCCAGGGACTTTGAGCACACATAATGGACATGCAAAATGTGCCAATATTTTGGTAATTTGGTATAAAAACTGCTGCTTTTTTGGTTTTGGAGGTGGTAGAATATGACTCACATTTGTTGCGTGTGTGTGGGCCTGCTCCTTATTAAACTCCTGGTCCTTTTTTCCAGTAACCACTTCAGTGCTGTGAATCAACATAACTAGTTCAGAAAAACACCATCTGTCGATTGGATAAACAAAAGTCTAGTTAGCTGGAAGTTTAATAGATCACAAAGTCTCACCAAGTCCATTTTTATGTTAATAAATTCCACCATGGAATATTTTCTGATGTCACATGGCAAAAGTGCCCTAAATAAATAGCAGCTGAAGCATTTTCCATTATTTATCTTAGTGTTTTGTGAGCTTAACAATAGAAATTGGCCAGGATCTCAACTTCCTTGATCTCAAAGTGCCATATGGGTCTATATGTTGTGTTTCATTAATCTTAGACGAGTAGGTTTAGAAGGGATCTCATCTAGCCTGACCAGAGCTGGGTCAGATGGACCTTCACTATCCCAACCAGATGTCCATCTCACTTAGGAGTGGGCGCTAGGGCTAGTGCTTAGGAATAGCCACTGACTGCATTTCATCCATCCTGTGCCCAAATTAAACTTTCCCATATTATTCCTGGATAGTGTGAGATGCCTAATCTGCGATCCGTGCGTGGAAAGACCTCATCTGAAAGTCCCTGCCTATCTAGTCTGTTTTTAAAAATTTCCCGTGGTGGAGATCTAATGCATCAGCAAGTATAGCTCAGGTGGTTCCTTCATGTCCTGTCCCCATTTTCCTGAGCAGCAGATTGGGACTAGAGGTGGATTCTATGAAAGCTCTTCCAACAGTAGGCATTTTACCTTTTTGAGCTATGGAGTTTGTCAGAGACAGTCTAGGTGATCTCCCCGTGAAAGTAATTAGACTCTTCAGCTGCCAAGTTTCACTAGGAAACTTATGTCCTCAGAGAAGGGTCACTCAGATTCCCTGCTGTTTCAAATCAGGCACAGGCGACACTTCCAAGACTATATTCAAGTCCAAGATCCGTCCTGAGTGAGACCATGGTCAAGACTGTACCAGTTTACCAGTTAATGTAGCAAGGAGTGATACTGCCTCGCTGCCTTTTGCATGGCCACCAGATGCCTTTTTGGTTCTGGTCATCTGCATACTGGTTTTTAATAGTAGTCCAGAACAAAATGTACTCTTGCTCCACTGGACCTGTGTGCAAATACTTGATGAGACCTTCCAAGTCATCCTCAGTCCATTAAAAAGGGTGGATAACAGATTTGCCTAAGAAGTTACAAAAATAAAGAGGAGATCACTAGGCTAAGGAGGAAGACTCTACTTTAGGCAGAACTGCCAGTGGTGCTGAGAGACCCTGAGGCTGGAAGTTTATGCCAGGGCTGCAGCAAAGCTTTTGCGGGGTCATCACAGGGATGATATCCTCTCTCCATGTCACCACTGCCTGTGGCAATGTTTCCTGATAAATGGGCCACTGGGGCTGCTGCAGCCAGCATGTGCTGCCCTCTCCGTACATAGTCTTCTAGGGCACCTGCTGCAGGAGAAATTTGGCCTTCTCCCTTTATTAGGAAACCTGATGGTAGTTGTTAGAAGGGGATCCTACCCCTCTCCATGTCCTCTCCCACAGGAGGAAAATGACAGGAAGCTTTTTTCAATACCTGTAATTTTCTTGTAGCACTGCCAGTTCTATGTCCAAATCACCAGACATTCTGCCCTATCTTTAGGTCAGGTGAGTGTGTGTCGTACACCCCCACACATAGTATGGAAACCTACTTGTTTCATTGTGTTCCCTGGAAACAACTTCTGCTGGTTTGAGTAAAACATGTAAATGTACTTAATCATGTGAAAGCAGCTTTAATATTTCAGATCATAGTAATCTTCCCCTCTCTTCCCTCCTGTGTATCTCAAAGTGGCTTATATGTTTGAGATCCAGCTGTGCATGCTTGGATCTGTGCTACTCAGATTGTACTTTGAAGCTACTCCTGCCCTGAAATCACACTGTGTATATCCATTACAAGCTGTAGGGAAGAATTAATCAAATAAAACCTGATGCTATGCTATGCTAAAGCACATCACAACTTACCTATCTCTTACATATCTTCTGATTATTGCAGAACTGTAAAGCTCTTCTCTGATTTCTTTGAAGCAAATTTACAATAGTCCCAGTAATCCTTTTGCACTTGAGAAAAAGTAAATCTTTCACACTATTGCAAGTCTCTAAAATGCCTCCAAGGGCTCCTCTGCTGAGTTCTGCCCTTATGGGTATCAAATGTTAGCTGTGAACTGGAAGACTGTGGTTGGGTCATCTTTTATCTATGTGGTAGGATCCCAACACCAGTTTATCAGAGAAGTTACTATTTTGAGTTTTTTTTTTTTTTTTTTCAGTGTGCTCTTTTCAAAACATTTTCAGCAGACAAAGAGAAAATACTGTCTGTTTTGGAAGTGTTTTTATAGTGTACCATTGGTCCCAATTTGTGTCTACTCACTTTTAGTTTGCCTGCATGAGGAATTAGATTAGTTTCTCCTCTTGTTAGCATTGGTCATGTGGAAAGCACCAAGAAAGAAGGGGAAAAAGAACAGAATAAGAAAAATGTCATAATTTGGCAAGAAGAATGAGCTCTCCTCACTTTTTCAGAAACTAGCTTTGCTTTCATATGGAAGTAGATCTTGCAGGCACTGTAAAATCTGAACTGTGCTTTCTGAGCACATCCTTTTGCTGAATCTCCATCTATAAATGCCTAGCCCTATGATGATAGCTATTCTATAAACATGAAACAAAAGGATGGATTATGTATGTATTTTTGTCAGGAGCAGAGAAATATAGCCACAATAAACCCAGAAGTTTGCAGGGTGAAGTAAAAAAGAGACTTTCTTTTCGGAAGCAAAAAGTTACGACTATTTGAATCTCACTGGGATGATGTTCATTGGGATCATCAGTCATACTTTTTGTTGTTGTTGCTAACTTACACATGCACACAGAAACTGCCTTTCATGGATGAAAAATGTCTTGCTTATTCACAAGCCCTGTAGAAATAAACATCATTTTATATATATGTACTGCTGGCAGAGAGGATTTTATTTTTCATGCCATGTGCCAAGCTTTCATTAGTCAAAGTGTGAAAAATCCCATTTGCTGTGTTTTGGAGAGTTCACTCTGGAAGCATTTAGAGAGCAATGCACTGATCTTTCAGTCCCTGGAGAAGGGATCACCCTGGGAGCTGGCCAGCCACATGGGACTCAGGAGTTGTGCTTTAATTCGCAGTTTTGTAACCCACCCTTTTCTTGACTTAGGGTAAATTGCTTCATCTGTCCGCATCTTGGATCCCCAATGACAAGGATCAGGGTTTCAAGTCATAAATTTGTTCAGTAGTATAAACTTAATATATCTCAGATACTAATATGGTGGTAGCCACATGGTCAGACTCTTCAAGCTAAATAAGCTTGATAAATGGAGTCAAGTCTGGGTTTGAACATAAGTTTCAGAGAAGCTCCAGAGCACAAGCAGCATGAATCCTTGATTTCACTGTACACCATCACACAAAAGTAAGCACAATTTTCTGTACACTTGGATCTCTCCCCCTGCTAAAGTCCATGTCCTGGTCTCTTCATCCCAAGCCTGTCTCATTTTGGGGCTGATATAGGGAGATAAGATCCCTGCAGCGTCCTCTCTACATGAGGTCACTGTGGGGACCGTAAAGGATCATGGAATAAGTACAGCCGCCCAGGGAATGGCTTTAGGTTGATGGATTAAACTCCATGAAGCTATATATGTACCCATGAATATGTAAACTGAACACAAGTTTGAGGCCCTGTTCTACCTGTGCTGGTGAACTGTCTCTACTGTCCCTATTCCTCTGTGTGAAATAGGAAGAGCATAAGAGCCAACATGGGTAAGATCAAAACTTCTGCTTATTCAGATGGAAAGTATTGCTTAAGTCCCCAGGGTTACATGAACTAAACCTAAGAGTTTGCTTGCTTTCTTAGAAATGGTGTTGCCAAGTCCTGGACAGAATTTACAGAACAAATCTCTTGGCATTGTAATTCATTGCAAAGGAGACCTAAGTTTATCAACTGAATTATACATGATGGAGCCTTATAGCAATTCTCTGTGTGTCCTTTTTGGCTTCTTTTTGTGTTCCTTCTCTGTCCCCATCAAGATGCCCAATGAAACACTTAAATCCATTTTCACCCTCTTTAGAGGCACCGACGATAAAGCAAATAAAATATTATTCTTTCTGCGTAGTAAATTTATAGCAGGCAATAACAAATCCATGAGAATTTATATGGACTTTTGCCAAAGAAACCAAGGATTTGAATCCATACACTGAAAAATATACGCATATCTATTCCGGTGTTTAAGGAGCTGTGGGAAATCCATTTTTTTTTTTTTTAAGTGAAATGAGAGAAAAGCATCTCAAATCACCTATGACCCTCCTTTTAAAGCCTGAGTGTCATCAGAAGGTTAAAACTTTATTAAGACTTTCTCATGCCTTTAGCTCCCTGACATAGCTAAGGGGATGAAGGTATGAGAAGAATGAAGGCATCACACCATCAAACAGCCGAGCTTCCCATTATCCATGCATGGGACAATGTGATTTGAGGCTCAGTGTCAGCGTCTGCCTGCTGAGATGAGGCCTAGAAGCCTTACCAGATCCTCCCCTGACAGAGCCAGGGAAGAGGGTAAGATACTTCCTTTGAACCGAAGCAACGTATACCAGCATTCCTAAAGCCAAACTGCACCTGATCCTGCAACCTCTGTTCATTATCTTTTGGTAGTTGTCAGCTTGCTGCCCTTCTCTTACCTAGCTCCTCACAAAAGGCAATGTGTTATCCTTCCAATAAGCTGCACGCTCGCTGGCTCACCACTCTGCTGGATTTCTTTTACTCCTCCCATTCTCCTTGGTTGCTTCTCTTGTGCTTTGACCATGTTGGTAGTAGGATAAACGAGGTATCAATATCAAACCAACCCGAAGCCCACTGAGACTTCCTCCTCCGATCTGGGAGTTGAACTTTCTCTTCTGTGAAACCTCTTGAGAGGTTTTGTTTGTGTCTTGTTTGTTCAGACAGCTCAGGTCTCCATAGCTCAGTGGTTAAGGGAACCTACCAGATCACTAGATGGGCATTTCCTAGGCTGCCTACTATTACTGTACAGTTGTGGATCATGTCTCCTGCAAAGCTTGCTTTAATATTTTTGGCAAATCTCACTATGTCCTCACCAGTCCTCATTTGGCTATGCATGTGGAAGTCTTCAGACATGTCTGCAGTCGGATGCTAGCCGTGTTTTCAATCAACACGATTCAGTTTTAAATTATAGCTGTAAGAGCTTTTCAGGCTGTGCTGACAAGCCTGGTCCTTATAAAAAAAAAAAAAAAAAAAAAAGAAACCAAACCAAAAAACAAGCTCCAAACCAATGTGCTTTGGGGAGAAGAAGGGAGGGAAAGTGACATCCATTCTGGGAAGGAAGAAGCAAGAATAACAAAATCTGGCACCCTGGTCTATGTTTGCACTAATGATGCATCTCCATGTGCTTCGTGTCCTTTGGTAACACTGCCCTTTCCGTGCCACGTCGTGGATCGTCAGATGAGGAAGCTTGGCCCAAAATAAACGCCAGGCTGCTTTTCATCTCAGGGGTTTGTTTGTGCCAGGCGAACAAAGTGACTTCTTTGTGGCTGTTTGCATTTGTCGTTCCAAGTTGTCTGAGCACTAGGTTATAAATACACACCACCGATTGATAGCCTCAATATGTCCAGTCGGACAAGCTTTGCGTGCTGGCAAGAAACAGATTTGGCTTGCCTTAATTATTTTTGTTTTAATACTTTTTTTAATGTTTGCTATAAATCAAAGATACTGTAAATACAACTCGGGAGGAGGGGGTTCCTTCCTTACCCATTTTGTAGGCTGGGTTTCTGACCAATAATTTTAGGTAAATTTTCTGTTTCATATTTGTATTCTTTACAGTTGCATCTGTAAAGGGATGCTGCCATGTTACATATGTCATTTAATGTCATCAGCATTTTTAGATTGTTTTTAATGCAGGAATAAAATTAAGTCAAAATTTTATCAACTTGCCCCCTCTTAAAGGAGATGCAAAGTATGAGAGGAACATGAAATGCTGAGTTGTTCTGAGCTCTGCCTTAAGAGTGCTAAGGGTAAGCCAAGCCCCCGCTGTCGTGGGCCCGTGGCAAGAAGGCCCGTTAATCAGCGGTGACTCTGAGCGGTCTGAGCTAAACCCTGAGGCCCGGGGACTGTTAGCCAGATCCTGACTACTTCACTGGGGAATGTTCAACCTTCTAGACTTAGTTTTTTTCTGCGCCCACCCCCAGCCCCCACCACTGAAAAACAATGCTGGTGAAAAATGCCTCTTTGGGAATTTAATTTGTATGGAAAACATTTTATTTTTGTATCCAAATCTTCCAGGCTGTGTTGGGTTTTCCATTTGCTTTCAGCAAAGACTGTTTTTCACTATTTTTCTCATCCAAAATTCTCATTAAGAAACTGAATGCTTTTACCAAAAATGGGTATCTTTTCCTTCCCCTTCACCCCCTTCTCCATTCACAACATCCCTCAGACCCCTGAAAACAAGCTAATTGAAAGAAGGCACATTTATTTTTAAAATTTCCCATGGAAATTATTTTGTTGTGGTTAATGTCTGCTTTGTCTTTCTTCTGTCTGGGGCTAGAAAAAGATTCCTCGAAAACATTATCAGCCGGTGCATCTCTATGTCTCAAGTAAGATTCTAAACATCTCATTTATTCATGTATACAATAATCCAGTAACCATAATTGTGGTCATTGGCTTATTTGCAATTTGTATACTGAAATAGTGGTGCACAGTCCAGAAAACTGGATCCCTGTTAAAAGATCTCACAACTTCAGACACGTTTCAGGAGAAATGTGCTTACTGGATGCAGTGATATACTGTATGTCATTATGTATACGTGCATACTTATCTTTTATATGACTATACATACATTTATGTATATGTATATAAAGTATGTACATATGGTTGGAAGTGAAAGATCATGAGATGAGCTTTTTGCACCTGATTTTAGTTTTGCCTTTGAAACAAGCTTTCCCAGGGTGACCTGGAAACAATGTCCACCTAGAGCAGAAGGCAGATAGACCTGGGTTAGATTTATACCGTGGTTAATCAGTTTCTCTTTCTGGTTCTGGTGCAAAATGAGAATATGGTGCCCCGTACATGCGTGACAGCAGGGGAAGGTACATGCTCTGTCTGCATGGACTGAACTGGCCATCTTCAGTCTGTTCCAGGCATTCTAACCCAGACTGAACGAGCATCCATCGAGTCTGGTCCACGTTGAAAAAGCATGAAAGAAAATAGACGTGTGGATCCATGTCCCTTTGTAAATCCAGTTTACAGGACTGGGCTTCTTACTTGCACTTATTCCTCTGTGTGTAAGTTAGGAGGTGTGTAATATAAATTGAAGCCTAATTTTTTCTTTGAAGCTATTAACACCCACCCACAAGCAACAGGAAACAGACTTCAACTTTAATTAGTACCAACACATTCAAAATTCACCCTATATTTGCCTTCAAGTGCAGCAAAGCGGCTTCAAAGCTAAAAGCTTCTTCACTTTCTAAGTAATAATGAGGTATTAATGAGGCAATTAGGGGCTTGTAAACATGGTGTCAAAGAGATATGAACTAATCACCAGCAACAGGAAAAAGACAGATCCCTCTGACTTCAGTGCTCTGTGCTCTCCCTAGCTCCCTGAGGCATTCTGTGCTTGTAAACTAATCCGCAAAAATGTTCTAGATTAATTCAAAACACTATCCTCTTTTTAATTCCCTGACTGTCTTCGGGCTTGTTTCTGAATAGATGCTCTGTGTGAAGGCTTTTAAATACGCACTTTTGTTATTGCAATAAAACCCAGATTGAAGTTCTCTTGCACTAAGCTGTCAATTTATATTTGGCTCCCTTCTTAGATACATATAAAATACTTCTAAATCATTTGTTAGAGTATTTATTCCAGTTTATTTCCTTTTAGGCTATTTAATGAAAAAAATAAAGCATGTAATTTAATTAGAACTGACGAACACCACTTTTTTTTTCTTTTTTCTTGAATGTAAAATGTTAGTGTTGAAAATGAAGGATTAAATACAGCGGTTAAATCTTGGAGTAAGGCAGATGGGGCAGGGACAAACATTCCCCCTCACAGATTTGTTAGCTGGAGCGTTGGACTAGGATTAGTGCCATCTGATCACACTAATTTGCTGCAGGATTTTATGAGAGTCATTTTTATGATTCTCATTTCCTTGTAGCAATACAGTTCAGATCTGATCTATCTAGTGCCTGAAATCAACCTGTCATGCTGCTTTCTGTTGCTGAAGGAAAAGTCACAGCAGATTTATCCGCAGGAAGATGTTAAATGTGGTCCCACCTTTGTGACGCATTTTGAAGTTGTTCCTATTAGAAAGTATGATTCCAAAGAACTTTTTATTTTCTAAAAAAAAGTAGAGTTAAAACAGATCAGTAGAAAAAATCTCTGATATTCATGATACTCCAGGTCGTGAGGCTTTAGCAAAAGCATAGACTGAAGAATTTCCTAAACTGGGAGCATACAGTTCCTTACAGCATCTCTGATAGGTACACTCCAAATCTTCATGTGACAGCTGTATTTCTGACCTTGCTGCTTCCTTCAAATTACCTCCATAGATGGTATTGCTCGGCAACTGAAAGCACTACTGAATTGAGAGAGGATTTTTGGATATGGTCTGTTGTCTCCTGGAGATTAGGGTGAAACTCCATATCTTTTCTCTGTGTGATCTCATTACAGTCATCTCTCTAGGGGTGAAAAGTGAGTTCACTAAACCAACTTATTGTGAAAAAATATTTCGAAATATAGCACATTGCGGTTTGATCCTGCATTCTCACAGGTTGAAGTTGGAAATCACTTGGTTGAAGTCAGTAACATTCGTGTTAAGCTCTCAGAAGTGAAAACAGAACAGAGACCCTAAGTTTCTCCTATATCAGGAATCTGATCTAATTCACAGGAAAACTGTACCTGAGTTCAACAGTCCAGCACTTTGCCTAGTAATGCGCAGTTGATTATAACTCTGGAATTGCCCCTTGACAGACCAGTTAAAAATGGTCTCCAAACTTTTCTGAGAAGAATTCTTATACAGATGATGGTGGCGAATCATGTCTTCAATTGTGAAAGCCAGTACTGGTCTCTAAAGAAATTCAGCTTATTGTTTGAATTTCAGCAGTATTTTATTCTGGACATGAATAAGCTCTCATAGCAGCTGGTTATGGAGGTTATGCACAAACTTTATGTGTTGCAGTAGAGATTCATGACTGTTCAATACTATCACAGATGGTGCTCTTTGAGAGGTTAGCTAGCAGAACTTCACTGAGTGTCTCTTCCACCTAAGCCCATTTTATTTATGGCTGATTTAGAAAATATCAGTATTTATTAAAACCTCTGCACAATGAAGAATCAGCTACTCTCTGTAGTCTTATGCAGTCTAATAATGTCTCTCCCCTCAGTATTAATACTTGCAAAGCTTTATCTTGCACTTGGATATGACCAATTTTTTTTTTTTTTCTGGAGATGAGATTTTGTAACGGCATTGCTGGCCAAGCGAAGCAGTTCTTGGGTATCCCACTGTGTGGTGGCAGACTTTGGGGAAGAAACCACCCATTCCATATTGCCTGTAAATTCCTAGACCACAAGCACGCACACTCCTGGCTTTCACTCAGAGCTTTGTTCCTGGGAGCTCATAGCCACATGAAGATTTTGGTGTCTGGTTGTAGGGCCAGGGAGGTTGACACTTGGGTGAAGATTTCACTAGCTCTCATTGAGCAAACACACATAGGCCAGTGTCACAACCTTTCCAGTACTTCTTTCTTCAAGCATAAGAGCCAGTATCTATGATCATGTTAGTGAGTGCAAACACATCTTGGGTGGTTCCTTCCAAGCAGACAAAGTGCCTGAAACCTCTGTCTCCGACTGGGAGTTTAAAGGAGTTTGGGACCGGTGACCCTAAATGCAGCTGGTCAATAAATCACAGGTCTGGCCCACAGAGTCCCATAGAGGAGAGGAGCCCCAGTGTCCTGCCGCAAGTGCATGAAGCAGAGGCTGAGGTGTGTGTGTGGGGAGCAGCCCGAGAATCCCCATTTCAATGTGTGAGACACAACAGACCTGCCTTGTTGGCTCAGAGCTGTAGTGCTTGGGACATTACCTTTCCTTCACCCCTTTCCTTCCTCTCCCCTTGTGTTAATACTACATAACTCTCTCTGCTCTTTCCATCTGGGTGGGGATCTTAAAAGACCCCTACAGTTCTGCAGGGCCTCTCCTGTTTGTGTGTAATAATACAGGATGGCTGGACCATTAACACCTTCTCTGAGCACAGCATGTTGGAGTTTCAACACTTTCCGGCCTGGGCTCCTTTGCCAAAGGGTATTGTGTGTGCGTGCTCAACTTTTAAAATCCCAAATAGGGTTTTCTTTTCTCTTTTTCTTCCAGTTTGTATGTGTTTTTGCTATTGGTATCCATGGGACTTTTCCTCTTGTGGTTCCTTCAGAGGTAACAAAGTCTGGGGGTATTTTTGTTTGTTGCTCTCCTCTTCTCCTCTCCACCATACCACAGTTTCTGGGAGGCTGGTGACTGAGAAGGAGAGGCTGGGTAAATCTGCGGAGTAGTAGGCAAATGTGGAGCCCTTTGCTTGGAGGTCATTAGTTCAAACAGAGCTGAAGTGACATCTGCAGGGTTTTGTCATCTGAGAGCTGGTAGCTGGATTTCCAACACAAAAACATAATGCAGGCAGGTTACTAAGGGTTTATCACTGAGTCGGATTCTGTGGGATATAATAAGGTGAGTCACCACTGAAACCTTTTTCAAGATTGAGACATTCCTAGTATCCGTGTCACATACACACTTTTTAGGATCTAATAAGGGCCAGCTCAAATCACAGCTGTGCCTCCTGGATTGTCCCGCAGCTGCCGTTTGGAAGCTGTCAAGGCCAAGGTGCAGTAGCTTTGCAGAGAAGGCCTAAGGCAAGTAAAGAAAATGATGTTTCATCTGTTTTACCCCAAGAGCACAGCTTCCTGAATTCACACATAGGTATTGTAAACATAAACAAAACTCTGTGATTTTATTGAAATGGGGTCTCAGATAGATGTCGAAGAATGATCTGTAAATGCGTGTGAGGTTGATCTGAAATTCAGGTAAGCAGTGAGCAAAAAGCATTCTGGGGGGATTGGGGGGGGGGGAGGCGTATCTCTGCAACAAGAGTGGTGTCTCCTGCCTTCCTTCTTGTTAATCCCCTGCCAGTTAATCACAGCAAAACTGGAGGAGGATCTTCAGATTGACAAGGATGTGTCTTGTGGTTAGTGCCAACACAGCTTTGTTTCTAAATAGATGAGCACATCTTTGTAAGAATCAAAATTTGACTGCATTTGACTGTAGCTTTCCAAGGTAAAATCTTGCTCCATCAAAGCTCAGTCTTCCTCTTCACTTGGGTGGGTACAGAAGATCCATCTCCTCCCTTAAATAAGAAAGATGATACAAGTCACCATCTGAGATAGGCCAAAAACATCTGTAATATAACACTAGCAAGAGAGAGCAGTTCCATGAGTGATCTTGTCACCTGCACTGAAGAGTGGTGGAGAAGATGTGCACAGAAAGAGGTTAAAATTTTTAGTGACTCAGGAGCAGCAGCATAGTCTTCTGTAGAAAGGCAGCATGTGCCATCTGTCCTGATGCACAGGAGTAGCAGTTCCCAGCAAGGTGAATCTGCCCTGTACGTGTCAGGCCAGTAACCTTCCACCTGAACTAGGGCCTGCCCTAAATCACACGGGTAGCTATTTGAGCCATAAGCCTGGAGCGCTGGTTGGCTCTGAGCTTAGCAATGAGTTGAAGTGCAGAACACCATCAATGACTCTTCCGTGGGTGAAGAGTCTCTGGGGGATCTCTTCACGTGGCAGAATGGTCACCTGAATCCCAGTGAGAAATGACCAGGCCGCTCTCTTTAGCATCAGTTAAGAGCTTTGTTCCCCCTCTGATCTGGGCTTCCACTGTCTCTAAACTGCTTGAGTTTTCTGCACTGCAATTCCCTGGCATGGGAACGGGTTAACAGTCTGTTTAGCTAGTCTTTTTAGACTACAAGCTTTGGGTATGTATATGCTGTGAGAGATTTGTCAGAGCATTTCCTGGAATGGGGTGCTGATTAGCCAGGGCCTCTTGAGAACTTGTAATGGTAATCAATGTAATGATTGTAATAACTAATGATAACAAAGTCAAGAATGGCAACAAAAAGCTTCAGAGTACAGTGTCCTTTGATTTTGAGGCTTTTGAAGGGGAGTGGAAAAGAATGATTTGGGGACATAATAAAGGAACTCCCTCCCTTTCTTAGATTTCCTCCTGGGAAAAATATTTTATTGAGAGAGGGTATGTTAGCCAAAGCAAGACATAAATATTTTACTTATTAGAGCACAGACTGTTTCTCTTCTCATTGGCTCCGTTGCCAAGGCTGGCCTCAGACAGAAATTTGCAGTGTCCATTTCTTTACTGTGTGGTGGGACAGCCGGGGGGCATGGAGACCTAGGCCATGAATTGAAAGCCTGCCCCCCCCCAAAAAAAAAAAAAAAAGAAGAAAAAAGCCTTTCTTACAGCAATTGTCTTGCTCATAAAATGTGACATTTGCATGGCAGCCGCCAAGTCCCTGTTTTTTGTCTTCATAAACAGGGCTTTGGAGCAAAGATGTGGGAAGCCCAGTGTGGATTGAATTGGGCAAATGGACCGGGTCTCAGCAGCCAACTTGACAACAAAACTAATTACCCTGTGAGGGCAGGACACATACTGCCACCTTTCTAATACACACCACCCTGTGTGAGTTCTCTGATGTCTAATAGGGCTTAGGCTGAGCATGCTTTCTCTCCCTGGGAGAGCTAATAAGATTTCATTCCCCTCTACCTGACTATTTCCACAAGATGTGAAGAAATGTAGCATCAGTGAGCTCTCCATCTCTGTTGTGCTTCACTGAATCAGACAATCCTTCAGAAAGGAGACAGACAGGAAGGCAGAGATGCTCAGGCAGCTGAACCCATGTAAAGACTGAAATCATAGGTGAATTTCCCTCCCGTTAGAGTTGTTCAATCACTTTTTAAATCCACCAAGGTAAATAAACATCTGTAAGTCTCTGGCTTGCAATGTCCTTACACTGCAGATTGTGAGAACCTGAGTGGCAGGGGACCGTTGCTGAGAGAAGCAGGGCTGTATTTCTTTCCTATGCTCCCTCCTTTAGCATGAGCAAGTGTCTGGTTCTGAGCACAAATGGATCTTTGGCCTGACCCAGCATGACAGCTCTTATGTTCTTATACCCAGTTTCTTAAGGATTCTGTCTGCACTGGTAGTTTAGAGCAAATGTCCAGGGAAAAGTATAAAGACAAGACAGATGATATCAATACTTCCCCAAGGTGTTCCCTCTCAGCCTCTGGAAAATTGTGGTTCAGTGACTTTGGGCCAGAAGTGGTAACTGTTGTGTTTTAATACCTCTGCACTTGATTTTTCTTTCATGCTTTTGTCTACCTAACTTTTGAGCCCATATAAATGGCTGACAAGTGGCAGAGAGCTCCATAGTTTGACTGCCTGTGCAATTATGTACAGACCTATCTCCCCTCTTCTGCTCTGTACGCACCTCCAGCTGATCCCAGCTGATGTCCTGCAGCTCTCAGAACTTGCAGGGTACTGTCTGTCCCTCATCACTCACTCAATGTTCCCTGTAGTTTTGTAGACCTTGAGCCTATCTGTCTCCTTTTCTACCTTCAAGCAGCTTAGTCCATTCTCACACAGAAGTTCTCCAGTCATTCTCTCCCATACCTGTTCCAGTTTTACTAGATCCTTTGATGTGAAAAAAGCTGGATGAAACCTGCCTGTTTCCCAGGGCTGAGCCAAGGATTGTTTGGCTTGTAACATCACTTAGAGCAATTTAGGGTTTGTTCCATGCTTAAATTCCTACTGGTGAGCTGAAAGAGGGCAAGAAAAGGTGATCCAGAACCAGATATGGCTGGTTCCTGCTCTGTTCTATCAGGTTAACTTCCCAGCTGCACTGTCTGGAATGAGAGCAGGTTCAATTGAATTAGAAGTGGAGAAAGTTTGTCAGTGAGTTGGCAGATTAATTTTGCTTTATACCATGGAAATGGATATGGTAGTAGAAATCATTGCCAGTCAGTGTGCATTCTCTCTAGCTCTGTTTGCCAGTGAGAAGATACAGCAAAAGCCAATTTTGTTCTTGCCTAGTATTGCATTATGAATCTGCTTAACCACACATTCATTCCATGATCTGTGAATACTTTTCAAATTGAATATCTGTTGGTGAAAATAGTTCTGAGGTGACTGGTTTCTTGTTAACCCCTGGAAACAGCTTTCAAAAAGCTTTTTGCAAATGCTGCATTTTGTAGCCCCCTTTCTTCCCCCCCAGGGAATTCAATCTGGGCACAAGGGTATCTGCTAGGGGCTTGAAAAAGGTTATGCTCCAAAGCTGAGCATGTGTTTTTATGAAATGCATGAATAGCTTTGACCACACTGAGGGAAAATGCGCTCTGTAAAACTTAAGCCATTGCAAGGCAAGCTGCGAAGCTGGAAACATTGTGTTGTCAAGAAAATACAGTTTCTTCAGTCTTCCAAGGTGAAATCCTAGCCTTCATCTAACTGTATGAAGCTGGTGGCAAATTTCCCAGATTTCAACAGACCAGGGTTTTACCTACAGTTGTTAAGGACTGCAGGGGCTGTAATGGACTGGACAGAGTTAACTCTGATGTCATCCAGACAGTGTGATTTTTCCCAGTGTTTTCTGCATGTGGGTCCAGGAACTTGCTATTGAATTAGAATCTGTCTAGGAGGAGTGCTGGTAATTGCAGAAACAAATCCCAGGGGTTGCCATTTAATCTACAAGTTCAGTTTTGTTTCAATTAGCTGTAAAGTTGGCAATGAACACAAATGGGGAACCATGAAATGAAAGCTCCTCCAGTGAACACTATGTCCACAAACTCTTCAAATTGCTGACTCTCATTAGAGAGCCAAGGGAGGGGAGAAAATAAAACCACAAACAGTGAGATCCAATTATGATCTTTCTCCTTTGTTCTTCCCCCATCTGGAAATTACTGTTTTATGGTCTAGAAAAGGGGAATGTTCTAGACCTGGTTATGCAGTCACTCTGCAGCAAAGTCCTCTGTCTGGATTGAGAGAGTGCTAAGGTTTCATTTATATGGACAGAGGGGCTCTCCCATTTCTTTGCCCAGGATTTCTGTGCCCACTCAGGCATAAGGACAAATTGTGTTGTTTCCATGTGTAGAGCCAGCTTCAAAACAGAAATTAAGTCAGTTAATTTTGTGTCCAGCTTCCTCCAAAGAACAGAGCCTAACCTCAGCATATTTGAAGATGTAGGATCTGAGAGCTTTTCCCCAGTGGAATTTACTTGTTGAGCCAAACTGAACGTTCAGTAAAAGTAGAAACTTATCACCCAGTTTCTCTACTCATAACTCCTTCTGGGCTGTCATATGCTGCTTGTCCCTAATATCAGTGTGAGCTCGGCAGAGAGTACAGTCAGGCTGTGCTCAGAGCCCTGTGTTTGGGAATGACCATCCTTGCTACAGTCCAGCTTTCCAGAAGTATCTCTGTTCTGCAAATAACAGGGACAACTTGCTCACTTGACCAAGCCCTGAACTTGGGCTTCATTAAACCTAGAGCTTTTCAAGTCAAGTAGGATTCAGGTAAATACCTATTGAAACCTAAAAATGCCGGGTTTCTGGCAGCTTTCACGTGACTTTATGTCAAGAAAAAGTTTTGTTTTCCAATCCTTTTATATCAAGCATTCAGTCATTCAAGCAGGACTATATACACTCCCAATTAAAATAGTAACTTGCATTTTCGAAGTTCACTCAGAGATTTTCATCAGTACATCTCAAAGGACATTTTGCAGATGAGAGGAAAAAGAGGACACAGAACTAAAGTGGATTGTCTGACGTGACAGAGCAAGCCAGTGTCAGAGCTGGAATAGGGATTCCTGACTGCTGGGAAGTGTTTTATCCACTAAACACAGATCTCTCTTACTGCTGCTGAAGATGATGATAGCGTTTTCGTTAGGCAATTCAAAAAGAACAATCGTTCTATTCAGTGTTGTACAGCGGAGAATGTATATTCAAAGCAGAGCCAAGGCTGTTAATTCCTTATTCCTAACCCACTGGATGTTTCTGCCTTATGAAGACACCTTTATTAATTTCCCGAACAGGAAAAGCAATAAAACCATCCTAATCATCAAATATGTTTCTATTACAGTTCCCGAAGCTATCTCCATCGCATTATCTTTCCTTTCCCTTTAGACAGATACTAGTGCAACCCATCGAAGTCTTGTGGCATGAGTTGGATCAGATACCTCCAAAGGTGCTGTCCAGGCTAAATTATTCTATGATTTTACAGGCAATGGATCATCAAATCAGCCTCTGTGAGAAAGGTCCTGTGCCAGAAAATACTTGTTTGGGAATAGTAGAGTCTGCAGGGGCAAGGTTTATCTTCGAACAATGTGACTGCCAGAAACTTGGCTAGAAACAGTTCACCACTATGCCTTTTTTTAAAGTTTTTCCCAGGATCCTTTGCAATCATAAGCACCTTTTTTTTTAAAAAAAAAAAAAAATCCATTTGCAGGCTGTTTACCCAGTGCAAAAGTGGTGGGTAAGCTCATGTCATTCCCACACCAGGTTTTCAGAATGAGAAAGCTGTGTGTTACCTCATGTTTTTGTGGCTTTGACCGAAGCAGCAGTCTCTTGACAGATGTTAGTTCAGAGATCACAGGGTACAGAGTGACTAAAAAAATGTGGTTCGGGATAGATTTACATGTAGTATCTCAGATGTAGCAATAAGACTTTAGGGGCAAAGAACAAGTGGAAGGAGTTGAGAGACTGTTAAAAAATAGCACATCTTTCATGTGCCCTCACCTATTAATGCAGATAATGCTCAGAGAGAAATGAAGAAACCTAGAGAATTCACAGAGCTTTGTTTCAATTGATTATAAGTTCTTATGGCTTCCATGGTATCTTATCTTTACCAGGACATTAAAGACAACCTAGTCTCTAACACTTTCTCCTTGCTGCATTCCTGTGTAGGAACACTGCCATACCCTGCCCATTTTACAAATGAAACACTGCAGGGTTGAGGGACTGCCTCAGGGTCATGCAGGGATCCAGTCTTAGAGCAGAGAATTAAATAAAGGTCTCCCAAATCCTGATGAGTGCTTTAACTGCTTTTGCCTCCCTGCCTAGCATTGCTTCAGCACACAGAGCAAATTTTAATTTGATGCCGAGATAGACATATGCACCTCAGGCACTGTATAAAGTGAAGCATGGGAGTCCATTCAGAAAAGTCTTTCTCAGGTGACTAGTTACTCTTTCAATCCCATTGACTTCCAAAAGGCTCCAGTGTCAAGGATGATTCAGCACTGGCCTTTCTCCCTAAGCAGTCTCATCGGTCAAGAGGACTATTTGAAATCAAAATGCTCTGGAGAATAAGTCACGGGATCAGAATCTGGCCCAAGAAAAGAGAAAAAGAGTGTCAACGCTTGTCAGGGAAACTCATCTGAACACCTCTAGCAATTTAAGGAAAGTCCTACAGACATGCCAGCAAAACATTTCACTGGTTTCCATTAAATAGTTATCACAGATCCTGCTTGCAAGCAGATCCATTTCTTAATATATAAAGCAGTTTAGCTAAGGCCATTATGTATTTAAAAAAATAAAAATCTCTGAGTTCAGGAGCACTTGAGCAAAGCAATAAATTCTCCTTTGAACCATTAACATTTTTGTTAGGCAACATCATAGTGCGAACATCACCTTGTCTTCCGACAGTGGATTAGTCCCCCAAGCCCTCCTGTGCTCTTCAGGTCACTAATGAGGTATTCAGCCCTCAGTAAATAAACTGTGTGGCAGTCCTTACCCAGGAACCTCCATGCCCCTTTCAGACATATAAATACATTTATTCCCATTTTATAAGTGTGATAACACAGGTCAAGCTGGAAATAAGATTCTAGTTTCATTAATCTAATTGGACAGCAAGGTGGATTAAAGGATTAAACTAATAAATTGAGATAACTGATTTTTCAGCTGTTTTGGACTGGTGGAGCAAGTTCATTCTAACATGGCTTAACCCTGTAAGACACATTTTTACCACCTTGCACCCCTCTGAGCTGATGGTTTTCTGACATCCTGAAATGCCATCTCGGGATAGCTCTGCTAATTCCCATGCCAAAATATTAGCTGCCATCCTTTACCCTCTGCAAGTTACTGGGTCTGAGCCAAGAATCTGTCAGCACACGAGAAGCAAAATCAGATGGTGCAAGCCTGATTACAGTCTGTTGCTGTCTCACCCAGCCCTCCCACTGGTCGTTTCTCAGCAGAATCACTGCTCCGTCAGATTGTTCTCCTGCCAGTTCATCAGTCGACGACATTAATAAATGGTTATAAAGATAACTTCCATCTTATCCTGAAGGCCTTCAGGTGATGGAAAAGATCTCTGCAAAAAGAAAGAGATGCAAGAGGTGGTCTTGGCTTGGGGCTTTTTTGATAGAGCAAAGGTAGGCAAGACCTTGCTGGCAAGCAGTATGCTCCACAGAGTCAGAAGCAGTGACTGAGGCTGTGATGTGTGATCTCAGTAAAATCTCTCCATCTCCGATTTTTCTCTAATCCCAGTACCTGTATCCAGTAAAAGAAGACTGACACACACTGCACAGCTCCCTATTTCCCGTCTGAGGTCTTTGCTACAGCAGAAAGGGGGATCTGGAGCAGACCCAGGTAACTTTTTTACCGTGCTACGTACAAGTGCCCTTGGTAAACTTGGCTTTGGCAAATCCTGACCAAAGTTTTACATACCATTACATTTACTGAGGATTTTAAGATCTTCATCCTCTGAGTGAGCTCCCTGTGTGTTAAAGTTTCTGATATGCTCCCGGACTACAAGGTAGTGGAGTCCTTAGATTACACAAACATCATCACACAGTTCCCCTCTAAAATAGGACCATGCTTACCTTTACTGGTGGCCAAGGTAAGAGGGTAAATAATGTTGCTGACAACTCGACTTTTCATCACAAGCTTTTTGGTATATGGATGGTCTCTTTATAGGACACAAGCTGCAGTAAGTCAACTATACAATTCCCACAGAACCCGTTGTTCCTTCTCCCCCCTCTAATTTGTTCTGAATAAAATTAATTTTATCTTCCACATTGGCCTTTCTCCCCTGTTCCTAGGAGGGCTCCTAGGCTCACACTGCCCTTCCTGACTGAATGTTCATCCTTATGTGTAAAAGTTAACATTTTGGCCCATGGTCCAAATTCATACAGATCCTGGAGCAAAGCATGTGCCTTGTGGCACTCTCCCTCTCTGCATATCCAGCCACCAGGGTTGGGAATCTGAGAGGAAAGATGGTGTTCCTGCATCACATGATATACAGCTCCACATTCACTCTGCTCTTATGTGGGGCCAGTGGCCAATCCTCCTCATAACTGGCTGATCTTGTAAGCCAGAGAGTCTTGGATCTGTCTCATTTCTGGGTGGGACCAGATATTGAAGATACCAGCCAAGGTGTCATGTCCTAATGCCAGACGACAGGCATAGAATAAGGCTTAATTTAGTCCGATTGTCATCACAGACCTGACAGACTAGGAATAGCTCTGCTTAGGGGCAACACATGGGAAGCTTCCTCTGAATCCATGCAGGAAATATTCTCCCAGGCAGGACCCTTTTCAGCCAAGCTGTTTTTAAACAAGCTCCTCAGGAAAAGGCTGTGGTCAAAGCCAGAACCTCCACTAACTCACCATAAGATTGGAGGGGTCTAGACAGAGACAGCAGAAAGACTTTTCCTCCCAGCTGGCAGAGGCATCACCACAAATTTCCCTATGGCTCCTGGAGCAGAGTTGAGGACAGGAGCCAGAATATGGTAGATGTGAACTCTCTCTGCAGCCTTGGCAGAAAAGACACGCTACTTTGTCAAATTATCAGAATTTGTGGTGGAAATGACCTGTTAAACCTCTTTGCTCTTCCCACTGTCATCACCCTGGGTTCTTCCTTTCATAGATCTGTTATGCTTTGTCAAAAGGCAGAAACACAGCTTTGACATAAAAAGCTGCTGTTTACAGTTGACAGAAAGCTTACATTAGGCTGGGCCACCTGAACACCCTCACCCAACATAAACAGAATCTATCAACACTGCTTAAGCTATTAACCCTGACAACTGAGTCTTTCCAGGGAAAGCCCTTATCAAATGGGGGCTGCTAATGAAACCCAATGAGAAAAATCCTCATTGCCCCAAATATACTCAAACAACTTCCATGAGAAGATGTGGGTGAGCCTTGTTAGACTCACCCTAATCCCTTTGACAAGTCAAGGATTCCTTCAGGTTGGAACACAAATCCTCCAGGAATTTGAGTCTTCAGTTTCGTCTGCTCTCCATTGTGATGGCAGTTATAATTTTTTAAAGATCATTATCTGATCAATGTGGGATAGTAATGTTTGGAGTTGAACATCTGAGTCATTAGTGGAGAGGCCTTTCCATACCCAGTGAAGTCTGTTCAGAGAAAGCTCCCCTTGAGAGCTCCCCACAAGATTTGTGACCCTGCTCATGTATGTGCCCAGACATCAATAAATTCACGGAAATGAGTTGAGAAAGGGCTGTCTGAGGGAACCAACATGTCTCCTGAAACTCTTTCTTCTCGTGATTGTTTAAAGGAAAGGGAAGAAGCCTGTGAAGAAAGCTTCACATGGTCTTTCCAGATGTGATCAAACTCCTATTATTTCATACATTTGGCCCTTGTTTGTAAGACAGAAGACTTCTGGAAAAAAGCATTTTCCACCACAGTGCTGACTTTCCATCTCCAAATTGAGAATCTGGAAAAAGCTGAAAATTAGAGAAACAAATAAAGAAAAATAGGAACTTTTTCAACATTTTGATGAGTTTTTAATTGTATCCACACAGGATTTCCCAAAGATTCAAGGGACACAAGGTATTTTCACATTCCAAATGAAGAAATATTTTTCTTCTTCATTCCCACAACTGTGTTGGGAAGGAAGCAAAAGTGAGTCATAAATAAAGGGAATTAGAAGATCATATAGCAAACATTGCAAACAGTTCTTTAGATGCATGCAGAATTGCTTCTTGAGCTATAGATCTCACTTGTTTTCCCAAAGGAAATCTAGCACACATCTACCTCCACCTGCTGGAAGAAGATTAAAAATGTTAATTACTATGATTTTCAGATTACAGACTGATGATCTTCTACATATTTTATGAAGCTTGAGGCAGGGGTGGAGCGGGGGAAGATTGCTTCTTATAGTGAAGGGAAAATATACAAAAGCCACAGTTCCTGGATTTAACAAGTCTTCAATATATGGTGGTAGTTAAATGTTTAGCATTGTACTGAGTACATTTTTGACTGACTTTTCTCCACGTTGGATAGATATTTAGGGAACAGTATTGGCCTCACTGGACAGTGGTGGAAATCCAATGGAATTTAGCTCAAGGCAGAACCAGGCCATTGTTATGTGAACTGTGCAAGGCAACTGAACCTTTTCCTCTCTGCAGATGGTAAATTCACAGACGATCAGGACAGAAATATTCCCATTTTCCTGCTTTCACTGATGGCTGCAAAAATGCAATATGTTTAAACCACAGAGTAATCTTTTTGATCTAGGTCTGAAAACCAAAAAATTTGCCTTCTGTAGTTTTAAAGAAGGTTTGAATTTTCCCGCATTATTTTTTTTTTTTTTTTAAACCATTATGGTAGTTGTTAAGAATATCAGATTGGTCACGAGGAAGGTTTCTTCATGATAGTGTGCTAACTTTGGAAAATTCAGTTTTGAGTCTGCATTTCACCACTGATTTTTCCCTTGTGGTGGCAGTGGTGGCTGTAAGCATTTTGTGAGAGCAATGACACTTTTAGCAGAAATATCTTTTTCTCCCAAATTTTCCACAGGCATTTGAACTAAAGATGCAGAATGACAAAGAGAAATTATCCAGATGATTAAGAAAATAGTCTAAAAAGAGATTTGCTAGTGCTGTCCCCAAAATTAAGATTTTACAACTCCAAGAACATGTTTTCAACCTTCTGGATTTGTTTTGAACCAGGAAAGATAAGCAGGCAGACTGGAATACCTGTATCTGTTATTATGGGGACTGTCACTGGATACTTGGACTGTATGTCTTTTATCTTGATAATAACCCTTTGTTGGTAATCCCAGCAATAAGAAAATACAGACCCCGCAGGAGAAGGGCAAGGGGTTGGCAATATAACAGAGCTGCTAAGTATCATTTTCAAATCTTATCTCTGCCCTCCGTGGCTAGACTTTTCCATGCACATTACCAATGGAATGCTACATTTTTGCACAAAGCATCCATGGGTTGTTAACATCTTCTTTCCTCATCCCAGGAGGACACATGGAGAAACCAGAAATCTGACAGATCCTCCTAAATCTAAGGACGCTCCCACCAGATGGCTGGTCCACAAAGCGCAGTGTCCCACCACAGACGCTGAGCAATTCAGAAGGCGTGGCAATGGAATGCCAATATTTTATTGCTGCCACATCCCGCCCTGCTATTTTCTTCCCAATCAGTTAAACATCGCATCTGTCAAAGCTCAGCTTAGGTGACCTTGAGTATCCATTTGAAACTGAGGCTTAAAAATAGTAGAGAGAAAGTGTATGAACTTTTTTTTTTCTTCTTTTTTCTTGCAAGTCTCCAGAGAATCTTCCACAAACCGAAGTGTGTTTTCTATTATGGTTTACATCAACAAGCTGGTCTTAGGGACTTCTGTCTCTGTGTGTTTCTGTTACTGATTTTTTTGGTGTGTGTATATGTGTGTGTGTCTATCATGGCCCTTGTTTCCTCTGGAGAAAGGAGACAGTAAAACCCACTTGAAAATTTATACACACAGTGTCAGGAGCCCAGTTCATTCATCTGAAGACACTCCTGCTGTGTTGGGTAAAATGCCCAGAAACATTCAGAGCTGTGTTAACCACAATTCTCCGCTTCCACGTTGTGTCTGATGCCATATTTGGAAGCTGTGATTCCTTTGCTCCATGTGGCTGACTCAGAATTTGCATTTACTTGATACCAGCATTGATTTCCCGTCCCTTTGGGTAGCTGTAATGGATGGAGCGGCCACAAAAAGTTCAGCAGGACAAGCAGAGAGAGTTAGTAAGCTCGGAGGAGCAGTATCAAATGTCAGCCAGTGGCTGCTCAGATGTCAGTGATGCAGATTCAAATGCTGGAGTCTGGCAGACACATGACCCATGAGTTGCAATGCGCTGTTAAAGAAATGAAACCTACCCAAGTTATTCATACTTATTGTGACATATTGCTATTGGCAGCCTCATGCTGGGTCTACCCTAATCACTTGCCAGCATAAGTTAAGAATGTGATTTCACTTTTAATGATACTTCTAGCACGGCAAAAGACTTCTTTGAGGGAGTGGCCTACTTTCCCAACCCTCTCTGCCTCACAGCAAATTCTTCGTGTAGCCAAGAGCCACAAGACTCAAAGTAGATCTCTCAGAAAACAGGATTGCTTCTCAGCAAGAGACAGTGGCTCCCTTCAGAGTCCCACTGGGAAGTGTCTTGAAGTAACCCATCTTTTTCAGACTCGACTGTCCCTGCTGGCTCATTTCCTGACACAGCTAGGAATTTGGATTATCCAGCAGCTTTCACATGGAAAGCCACACTTGGACTGCTTACACCCTAGAAGGATCCTGAGTCATAGGATACCATCCTTGTCCTAAGACAGGACTGGCAGAAATCTTTTACTCTTTTTGGGTGGGAAATATTTCATTCAGGGTAGAAGTTATACAGCATGACAATGCAGAAGGTAGTTTGCCATCATGGTAATACTTGTAAGATCAGAAATATTTTCTGGGGCAGGCTAAGAGAATAACAGAGACGCAAGCTGTGACTTTGACTGTCATTGAAGCACTGGTGGCTGCCAGCAGCTACCACGTAGCTCATACCATTTTGTCTGCTTGCAGCACTTCTAAGGGCTTTTGTGTGCTGGTGGGTGCAGGATGTAATGCAGAAGCCAGAGGTGCTGGGAGGGAGAGGTCACATGTAATTTTTATTTGCGTTACTAGAACTCTCAGAAGCCCTTGTCCTGGAGGAAAGCTAACTCTGCCAGTGCTATGTGATAAAGTTACTGTGCATAAAAGCAGTCTCTGCTCAAGAATGAGATGAGAGACAACAGCAGATACAGCTGATGAAATAATCTTTCATTGTTTCCTCATCATAAGAGCCACCAGCCTCCGTCTGTCAGTCTATTGTCAAAGCTCTTACATATATTGCAGCTTTGAAGGAAAGCAACAAGTTGCCTCTATGGCTTCATGGGAGTGCCTTCTCTAGCAGGATGGCAACATGCTGAAAATACAGAAACTATATTTGATGGGTTATAAAGACAATGACCTGTGCCTCTGAATACAAAGAAGGGTGCAGGTGGGATGTCAAAAGCCAGAAAACAATGTTTAAATTAGCAAGACAAAGGAGGGCACTAAGGGAACACAAAGAGAAGGGCTAAACGTTTAAAAAGTATGTGCTAAGAAAATGGTTATATCTGTAAGACTGCTATGCATGGGTCTGGTAGTTCTTTTTCACTCCAGGAAAAGTTTTGGAGGTTCATTTTTAAGCCATGTTTTTCCTGCTGCCTTTTTGTACCACAAAATGACACGTAAATTGCACTCTTCACTCAAGTGTCTTCCCCCCAGCATCCACAACCCATATTCCATTTAGTAAAACTTTACACAGGTTGCCATGGCAGTCTGCCTCCAGATCCATTTCCGGGTCTCAAAATAAATGAGAACATCATATTATGAACATCATGTTATGAACACATCATAACATTTTCAGGCTCACCCAGGATTGGAAAGAACCTTTGGGAAAGAAATCCTGAAACAAAGGGAAAAGCAACATTTTATCACTCTTGGCAGAGAGACTTCCACTTGTACAATAGCCTGTTGGGGTTTGGTTGGGGTTTTTTGGTTTTAATTTTTTTGTTGTTTATCTTTCCCAAAGCAGCAGTGTGATAAAGAAGAGAGCAAGAGACAAAGAACATGGCTACTATGTCACAAACACATCTGCTGGAGATGCATAAAACCTTCTAGAGCAGATGGTCTTGAAAGTTTCTCACTGCATTTTGCATAAGCCTCAAAACTGTTCACTGCTCTGCTGCACTCACCTATTCTATATAAAATATTTTTGTTTTAATTACTGAAAATATCTTTCCATCTCACACTTAAGTAAGCCTAACCAGCTGTCCTATAATGTGTGATAAAATTCAGGCTCTGCTGTACTATGCAGATTCAAATGTTTGCAGTCATGCTGATGAATGTCTCTTCAGATAGTCTTCAAGAGCAGCGTCTAGACTTGAAGAATAAGCATGGTGCACTTCTGACTCTGTCAGAATAATTGCAACATTTCATAGAGACTCTCTTCTATCTACAAGAGGACAGCAGGACAGCCAGCAAATATCCTTTCTTCTTCTGTAACTCTGCACAGGGCTTTAAATCAAAGGTTGTACAGGAAAAAAAAAGGTTGTACAGGAGGAAGTAACCATCAGAAGAGGAAAGAAAGTGTCTGAAAGCTGTTGGGAACTGCCTTTCCATCCAGTTGTCAAATTTTCAACTCTTTGTCTGTCTTTGCAACTAAGTAGGTTCAGTTAATTCTTTCTTTTTTTTTTTTTTTTTTTTAACTATTCCTGAGGTTGAAGCTAAGCTGAATCATTGACAGCTAACAGAAGAAATTGTGTTTCCATCAATAGCTGTAAAGCTCATAAGGCATAAAAAGTCATGTGTGTTTCTTGAGAATAGTCAGGACTTCCAAGGAATCTACATGATAGATCCTTCCAAACCTGCACACACTGATCTGTATCAAACAGTAGCCAATCTTTGAAATACCATCAAAAAATAGCTTTTCCCTGAGAGGAAAACTTTGTCCTCATGTGAAGAGGAAAGATAAAGCATGCCACGATGGCAGTCCTCATATGGTTTAAGGACTCAACTTCAATAGCAGATAAATGTCTCCGTGCTTCTGGAAAACATCACTGAACTGAGAAAGAAATGGGCCTTTTCAGAGTGCAGTTTATCCCACCCTTAGAAAGACATCCAAAGTAGCTCAGGGAAGTCACAGCTGTAAGTGCTCATTTCACCTTGTGGAAAAAGTGCAGATAACTATCTTCCATTTTCAGTATTTTATTCTGTAGGTCTCTGCAGCTGGGAGAGACAGATCTGATTCTTGGTGTTCATCATCATTAAGTATTTAAACACCACTACAAGCTGGATTCAGCTTTTTAGGTAAAGAGAGCAAAGGGGATGTTTTGACAACCTGGCTGCTGAGTAAACGCAATCTTTGTTTCAGTCCTTTAAAAAAAAATAACAATAGGACATCCATCAAGTGACATTCATCACAAAGGAGCAAAGTTTATATGTGAAGATTTGCACACCCTAATCTCAGCCAGCCACATCCTGATTCTGCAGTAGATGTAGCTTCCTGGCCTTGAAATCAAAGAGACTGCTCCACTGTAATTAGGGGCAACCGGGAAGAGTGGTTGATCTTGGTCGTTTGTGCACCAGTGCAAGCCTTCAGCCCTTGTTCCTCTATTCCTTGTGGAAGTCTGCATGGTCATCAACAGGACTGAGGTGTCTGGGTGTCACCTGAGCTTTCCTACTTGTAACAGTCTTTTGAAATCAACATACCTTTGCCATTTAAACCAGTTAGCATTCTTGCCCAAACAGCTGATAAGCAAAATAATCTCTTACTTTCTCTTATAACATATTTATTAATGTATTCTTTGTGGTTGATTTGTGGTCATGCCTAAACTGCACAAGGAAGAGCTATAGACAAAAGTCATGCCTCATAAGGGAAAGCCTGGCTGATTCTTTCCAAGTAGCAGCTGGGAAAGCAAGGCCAGAAAATGGCTGTCACGTTCCCACTAGCTGAGAGCAGGGTTTGTCCTCTCTGACTCCTTAATTCCAGTCTGCCAGAGTAATACTACAGAGAAATGTCTTATTCCAGAAGCTGTTTGTGCATTTAATGAGAGGCAACCACAGTCCCAGTAGCCAGGGCTGCCTTTCTTAAGGTGATACCCTGGCAGGTTTCCCACGGTAGTTCAGTAGCTTGGCTATTTCTTTTCTAAATTTACAAGCAATCTCCTGTTACATAGTGGGGCCAGCTTCTGGGATATCAAGTGATTTTTCAGGTGTTGTATTACAGTGGGCTGGAAGCTTTTATTCACCAGGCTATGCATGTAACCAGTGTCTGTTCAAATGACTGTGTCTCTAGTGTTTCTTTCTGCTCTAATTCATTGCTCAGCTTTGCATCTTCCATTGCCCCTGGATCTACTTCAGGTTCCCATCCATTAAAAAAGGTGTGTGTTTGTGTAAGAGTAAGGTTTAGCTCAAAGAAGTAACGTCTCACTTAATCACAAGTCCCATGAGCTCCTCAAAAGGACAGCATTGCAGAAGGTTTTAAAACTGGTGGCACATCCAAGTTCCAATTTATGATGAGGAAACTCAAAGTGTAAATGTAGATCACAGATCAGTGACTGGTCCAGGGTGATGAAGAGATTCTGACTAAAACATTTAGGACTGTTCTTGTGTTGTTAGTATCTGTCTAACTGCTTAGTTGAATTAAACAAGACATCTAAAATGATTAGTCCCCTCCCCCATAAATGTCACTGTTTCACAAAAGAAGACGCTGACTTACCAAAGATTATAATATATACACATGTGGTTTATCTCTGCAAGATGTTTTCAAGAGGTTGAATAAGCCAGTCTATGTGCTGACATGAACTGTAAGCAGAAGATCAGCTTGAAATATTAGACCAATAATATGGATAATATACATCCAGTTGCACTGCAATCCATCTTACTAGGTGACTCAGGTCGTGGGTTTGCCAACTGAAGTTAAAGTGCACCATCTGGGATAATCCCACATTTCACATGTTCTTGCTTTGTTTTCTCAGTGCTTTGGAGTTCTTTGTAACCCCAAACTTCGACAAAGTTGCACCACCACCATCTTTGAGAGGAAGACATTAACTGGGCTTTAGCCCAGCTCGGTCATTCCAGCGCTATGTAAGGGTCAAGAGCAGCTGCAGAAAGTAAGCTCTCCCTAGAGCTCTCTCTCTACACGGGTGGCAGAGATTTCTCTGCTGTGAGGGTCAGCTGGCTATATCTCAGCGTGTGGTTTGTATTTACCAAGTCGCAGTTTAGAAGAAGACAATTTGTTTCAAAGGCCAGTTCATTTAAGATATTTAAGGGTTTGAAGGTACTATTCACTGTTCCTGTCGTCCTGTTTTCTTTCTGCCACAATCGTGCAGGGTGAATACTGTGCCTCCACACTATCCTCATTCTAGTTTACAAGAAGGATCAGATAAATCAGTGTAGACTGGTCTTCATCCTTGGGAACTCTTGAAGATAAGGCTAATTGTGCATTACGTGTTTTTTTCACATGAGTTCATGACAGCAGGCCTGTGAAACAGTTCATGATCTGGCATCCACTTTCAGTATATCTATGGTACAGAGAAAAATGAAGTGTTATACTCATGACCTCTAACATGGTAGATAATTCAGATAAAACTTGTAGAGAGCAGAAAAATCTCATTTGTCATAATTCTGGCACAGACTCCATAGCAGCAGAGAGGCTGATGGGTACAACATGAACACATTTAAAATCTAATAAATTGTAGCAAGGAAATAGTTGAGTCATGTGTAATTTCCCCCCAAGCCCCCTATTTACTGTCGGGAACAGTCTTTATTTCTTAAGCAAATCTTGTTAATGTGATGTTCAGCAACCAATTTCAGAAAGGACTTTTAGTTTGACCGGAAAAGCAGGGCGCATTATAGCATCTTTCCTTGGGTTACCATTGCTCAGGCTTTTGAGCTACTCTTGTTTTCTAGCAAAGCTCACTACAGAACTGGACAAGGTATTTTTGACAAAACTATAGGCTATTAGCAGCCACTTAATGGTCATTGGTCTGCAATCAACACCGAGCTGATTGAATTAAAGGTATGATTATTCTCCTAATGGATTTAATGTAAAGCTTGTGTGTAGAGTCTTACATAAATAAATTTCTGGTAATACCAATTTAAAATGGTTAGAAAAAGGCTTAAGATCAACAAAAGTAATTTTTAATTTAACTAAGCACTCATTATATGTGGTTTTCTACTATTTAGGAAGTCAGCTTAAGAACTCAAATGAAACTCATGATTTCTGTGTGAACAGGTTCCCTTCAAAGCAGGGAGGGAGTATTAGTTGCTGGATAATCCACAAAACCACTTCGCTTTTGATGTCCCCACAAAGGAGAGATTTCGAAAAGACAAGACACTTTCTAGCATCATCAGTGTAAAATATTTCTCTCATTTAAACACACTACTCCTTCTGCTAAGATTCCTGCCCAGAATGTTTTTTTGGACACGTTGAACCAGAGCAGCTGCACTCTGCAGACACTCTGCAGTAACTCAGCAAGCTGTTCCAGCTTCTCAGTCAGGATGTTTCGTGGATTGTTTGTCTATAGAAAGGTTTGATAGTCAAACTGAGAGACTGTCTCTCTTCAGCTTGGACTATATCATCTGTTCCCTCCCTTGCTGAGATAGTTGTATTTCAATATTTTACATGAATAGACTGGGAAGCAAAACAGTTGTCACACCTCCCCTGGTGCCACTGGCAAGTCCAGATGGAATTTCATGGGAAGGAGCTTCCTGGCTGAATTTTGTAAATGCAGATGAAGCTACAGGTTGAATCTTACCAGTTTTACAGCTTATTGGGATGAAGAATAATCACTGATGCCAACTGTGTTACTGCAGAACCAGGAGGACTGTCCAGCATCAAGTCTTTATTGTGCTATGCATTATGTACAGCGACCGAACACAGACTCTGATCAGCCACTTCTTTTAAGGTACCTTGATAATGGGGGACATGCCTGAGTAAACCAGACAAGACACAAGTATGGGAAGAAAACAGATCTGTCCAAAGCCACAGAAGCGGCCAATTACAGAAGTAAGGTTAGAACCAGAAGTCATCAAATTATTGCCTCAGTGGCATAGTACCTAGGATTGACCCCCTCATTCCCAGCCAGCATGAAAGTGTGCACCTTTTGTGACCTGGCACTTGCAGGCAGACAGGGATAAGGAAAAAACACAACAAGGTTTCCTCTGTATTAAAATTGACCTAGGATAAAAATACATTAAAAGAATGTGTGCTATTTATGTTGATGTTTATGCTTCAGCACTGGTGTCATCCATGGATTGGTTGGCAGAAGGAACCTTTTTGTCTTTGGACACAGTAATATTTTGGAGTCCTGTGGGGGCATGAAGCAGTCATCAGTGCTATTGTCAAAAGTAAAAGATGACTGTAATAGCTATTATTTGTATGGGCTCAAGAAGGATGTCCTATAGCAGATGCTAATAAAGCCCCATCTCCAATGGCAATGGTGAAGGGGGGAGAGCCCTAAGCCTGTTCATATCTCTATCATTCAGAATTAATGGTAATGCAGTTAGCTAACTTTTAACATGGGCTGAGCAACTCTTTCCCTTGCAGACCTGTTCAGCAGAGGTCTGAGAGCAGAGGTCACTTTTTGGTTAATAGCTGCAGATGGGTTCCTCTTCCATGAATTTGTTCAGTCACTTCCCGAATCTGTCTGTGTTCAGGTCAGATCTGGTCTGGTCTGGGCTTTTGTCAGGTTCTGATCTGGTCTGGGCTTTTATCCTGTCCCATGATGGTGAATTTTCTGATGCTGCATGACTCTGCTCTTCTGCAGGGAAACAACATTTCATTTCCCAGAGCTGCCACAGTAGAATTAGCCTCCAAGGAAAAAAAAAAAGTTTTTAAAAGGGGAGGAGGAAGAGTAAGAACTGGAGAAGCAATGAGATGATTTAACAACCAGCAGCTTTTTCCTATTTGGTGTCCCAAAATTTTAGGAGTGGATGAAAACCACAGCAGGCAGGTGATCAAATGGGATACTTTGCCTCCTAAATCAGTGTAGGGAAGAGGGACTAGCTGGCATTTGTCACGCCCGCCAATTTGGTTGAAGTGGAATTTGAACCACGCTGCTGGAGATATTAGACAATTTTCTTTCATCTGGTTGTGGGTCGTGTCACATGGTCACCATATGTGTTGTTCCCCAGCACGCACACACACACCTCTCACTCTACACAGCTGTCAAAACAAACATCAGCTGCCTTTTTTTCAATTCAGGACAGTTTCAGCTCTGGAAGCAGTGGAAATCCATAGGCTTTTCTAACAGGATTTCACATTGCAGATTATCTTTAATCCAGTTCATCTCTGACTGATACAGTTTTTGGAAGCCTGTGGCCCATCTGCAGAGTCTGCTAGATGGAAACTTCTGTCAGCTGTGCAGAAACTGCTTTCTCTGCTGGACTGTAATAACAAGGAAAATCCTGTAATGATCTTCCTCAACTATCAAAGGGCTTTGTTGTGGTCATGAACAAATCTGAATTTACGGCAAGAGCATTAGACTGTATACAAGGAATAAATTTTACTTGACCTCTTGAAGACTTGCATATTAAATTGAGCTTTTCTCAGCTCTTCTATAAATGAATGCCAGAAAAATACATTTTTTATTTTTAAAGTAGTGCTTACCCTTAAGATTTCACCAAAGACCCAGAAAGCCCAATGCAAAATGTCAAGGTCACAATGCAAAAAACCTGAGAACTTTCTAATCCATCAAGCCAGAGAAGCAGGTCACAAATTTCTGTGTTGTCCTAATAATTCTAGGAAAGGGACTAGTGCTACAGTAACAGTATTGAGAGAAGGGCTGGGATGATGGAGCATGCTGTTCTGATTCAGGCCACTATAGGATGTAAAATGCAAGAAATGGCTTTTTTTAGTTTTTTTGTTTGTTTGTTTGTTTGTTTGTTTGTTTGTTTGTTTTTTTTTTGAGGTAACAGCCAGCTACCTCAAAAAGGTACCTGACCCACAAAGTAAAAATACTACAGCTGGAAGTTTCCATTCATGTTGCAGTCAAAACAAGGAGAGTAGCCTGGGCTGATGAATGAGGTAAGATGCTGCTGGGCAGAAACAAAAATGATCTGTGCTTTAGTGCAGTGGCCACAGCCACTCTGTTTTCAGTCCTAGCACACTGGCTGAGTTCAGGGGCAGGGTTTCTTTGGCGTTTGCTTCATTCCTTACTGGTGTTTCCAGATTGGGTACAGGATTCCTCCTACCTGCAGTGGGCCTGTGAGCAAAACCACAGAGGTTGTAGGAGTGTGGGGGGGAAGGGAGATTTAATCAGTGCCAGTAAATGACACATTCTCCTCTGCCTGAAACCCCACCTCCTGTTTTCCAGCAGGGTATTCAGGGAGGAGGCAGGGAAGACAGAAGTGTTTGTCTTGAGATGTCTTGAGTTCTCTTTCAGATCCTCTAAAAGCCAGAATTTTCCTTATGTTTTTTCCCCTGTTGACATTTAACTTTGCCTGTTCCTCCTTAGCCACAATCCCCATGAAAGCACCCATGCTTCCAAATGCTTCTTGTTCCTTTATAGCCATGGTTTCATGCCACCCTTATCACTACAGAGTTTTAGACTTCTGGTAGTAGAGGTGACTTTTGTCTATGACACTGTTCACTCTGTTCATTATCTTCATCGTCTTACAGGGGTAAATTATCTGAAAGCAGTGAACTGCTTGTTTTGATAGGGTTTTATCATACAAATGATGTATATGGTTTTTGTGTGGGGGAGGGTGTATATATATGTGCTGATCTAAGTTTGTTTTAGAAGAGGCCCCCAGTTCAAAACAACCCAAAACTGCTGACCTCCAAGATATGGTGTATAATCGATGGATTTCCTCAGGGTTTGGAAGGGGTGAGGAGTAGCTGTTCCTGTGAAGCTTTTTCCTTGGCAGCAGGGCTGAACTCATGCTGCTGGATTTTGTAGTACTACAGCTGTTTCTCTAGAAGTGAAGCCCACAAGCCTTAGACAAGCTCTAGTACTGTGCAAGGTGCTGTATAAATCCATCCCAAGAAGAGATAACGGTGCCCAAATGAGCTGGGAAAATAATAGCAACAGCAACCTTTTGATTATTTCATTGTATTTTGTCTTCAGAGATTTTCCTGTCAGCCATGATCATATTTCTACTTAAATCTTAATTTTCATTAGAATGAAATGAGAGCAATGGGTAAAAACAGCTAACATTTTTAAAGGAAAATGTGTTTTGAAAGAGCGTTCTACCATAGAAAAAAAAAAAACATACTAGAAAATCTTAAAAGTTGCAAGGTAAGAAGAGAATAATAGCCTAAATTAATTCAGTGGTTTATTATAGAACTGTGTTAACAATGTAGAAATTCCGTTTCTAACAATCACAACATTTAGACTGCAAGACAGACTCTTATTGTGATTATTCATCCTGCTCCTTACAATCCTGGGGACTATGGGAGGCTTCCAGAAGGTAAAAGTTTTCCCTATAGAGTAAATCACAGACAAGGTAGGCAATTACATTTATACAGGAGGAGCAGAAGCTCAGAGACATTAAAGGTGAGACATCTGAAAGTGCTCAAACAATGCCTCCTTTGAAACATTCTTTGACACCATCAGAGTTGGGACAAGTAACATACCCTTTGAAGATACCACTTAAAAAGCTTTCCAAAATCTGTCAGTAATTTGAACCTCTCCTGCCCTCTCTCAGACCACGGAATCCACTCGTTGCCTCTCTCGCAGTGTCAGCAACATATGAGCCACTTTCTCTCTCCTGTTCACATGGCCATGACCCACAGCACTACGGTCAGTCTGCAGTAACTGCACTGTAACAAGCCCAGTAAGTGCTTTTTTCAGAGCAAGGTTTAGGATTCTCGGCACAGGCCTGGAGATGTCTCACCCCTTTGACATCACTGGGCAGCGGGACAGGCCAGGGTGGTGGCTGGAGGGGATGGTGAGGCTGGGCCCTGCTGACACAGAGGCCGCTGGCTGGCAGCTGTTCAGAACCAACATCATTGGCTTTTGTGTAATTACCCCTTCGTTCCAGGGATATCTGTGAGCTGGAATGGCATGAGAAACCTTCTTCACCCAGCTGCCTCCCACCCCCAGCCCATCTGACGAGGGTTCCACATTCTTTGGTTGCTAAAGTGGTGTGGGTATGTGTGCATGCATATATTCCTGTGCTAAGAGATATTTCGGAAAAGGAACCTCCTGTTAAGTTGAAATGCAATTGAGAGAAGCTTCCCTGCAAGATCGCATATGTTTTCCTTAAGATAAGGCTTTAGAGGGATAATGTAATTCCCCACAAAAAGATTTTTCAGCTCAATATCCTCTCCAAGGCTAAAAGAAAAGAGCTTTCTCATGTGCTGTACCAGGGGACTTGTCATGAAGGAGTTTTGTTCTTCCAGCCCTGGGATTCATTCTACTCTCTTACATTAACATGAGTTTGCTGATGTGCAGGGAGTTGCACCTCTGAGAACATGAAGACAACGAAGCTTTCTGTTGTGACAAGACCTGGAGGAATGGGAGATGAAAAATGTTCCCTGAAAGAATTAGAAGTCTCCTTTAGACACAGAAATCACTTCCACGTCAGCCTTCCGCTCCTGTTCCCCTCATTGAACAGTATTAGTTCCCCATATCCATTTATCTTATGTCTTCATCTTAGCCTCTCAGCCACTCCGTGTTCCCAAGCTTGACTTGTTGCTCCTCTGTGGGAGGAATGCCTCAGGCACAGATTCTTCTCCAACCCCAGCTCATATCACTACTGCATTTAGAGATGTGGTCTCATGCCAGTTCATCTATTTACTTCTGTATATGATGTGCCTGAAAATGGCCTTCAACTCCTAAAGCATTGCTGGTATATTCTGCTCCCTAGACTGCTTTTGTTCCTACACCATGAAGAACTTCTGTTCTTCTTCCCTCAGCTTTCCAATATGTGAAGTCTCTGTGACCCTTTTTTATTTGTTATCCAGACTCAAAAGATCATTGCATGATCGGTGCTCTCAGAAAACCCCCACAACTCTTTGTGCATTGCAGGGTCTGATTAAACACCATTTCTGGGAGAAGCAATACCTCTCTGAAAAGCTGACATGTTACACATTTAATTAAATAATGGAACTCCTTGTCATGTGAAGCCATAGAGGTGAAAAGTTTATATGGGAGTCAAAAAATTAGGCAAATTCCTGGAAGAAAAATCCATCAAGTCCTTTTAAATCCAAAGACACTATCACTGGATGATAAATTGCCTGAATTTATGATTTCTGAAATTTGGAGAGATGTTTGCTTTGGTCCTAGACCACCTTGTAGCTTTCTGCACCTGGGTACCCTGGGAGAAAGCATATGCTGGTAGGTTGGCATTAGGCCTGACTGGCTCCAGATGTTATATCCACCTGGAGATTCCTTTCCACAACCCTGCCCAAATCCGCCTCTTGCTCTCTTTGCCCACTGACTTTCAGTCTCCTTTACCAGTCTGTTGCAAGAACCTTCTTCCCTACAGCCTCCTTCCAGCTTTCTGCTTTCTTTCTCACTCAGATATTTCTCCCCCACACCGTGCTTAATAGCTGGGGAGAAAACAATTACTTATCATGTAAATCTGCAAAACCTTTTAGGGTTCAAGACAATTTACATAACAGAGGCCGTGCACCTTAAAGCAATACCAATCCCTCCGGGGGAGCTCACAGAGGAAGTTACTCATTTTGTGGTTCAGTCTGTTTGCCCAGTGATTTCACATTTCAATCCACAGTTTGCTAACCTCTTCTTTGGAAATGCTGATGAAAATCTCGTGGAGTTCAGTTTAAGGTTTCTGGATTGTAGTACCTGCAGGTGACTTTTACTTTTCAGTCTGTTTGGCTACTCCTTTTCCCCCGGGGGCTGTATTCTTCCCTCCCCACCAGCCAGTTGTGCAACACAAGCTGCAGTTATTTACAGTCTCCCTTTGCATTGACTCACTTAGTGGCTGGATTCAGGGCTGATGTACAGGACACTCCTCGTTGTTTGCCAGGGAAGCCTATCCTTCACTACAGTTGCAATGCCGCCGAGGGAGGGCTGATAAAATCACTGCATTGTTCTTCCCTGGGATCCCTAAGGATAGTGTTTTGGGGAGGAGCTCCTCAAGGTATCTTTTACTAGTGAGCAAAGCAACTTAAATAAAAGAGCCATGGAAGCTTCTGCCCAAAACTCAAATTCAAGCTTGCTTCCCCACTGCCTCTCCCTTTATTTTGGAATCAATTAAACATTTCCTTTTGGGTTCTTGGTGTTCATGATGCCGAAGGGATAAGGAGACAGGGGTCGATCAGTTAAATATACACTTGAGCATTTTTTTATTCCCTTTTATTTTCTTTTTGCTTCCCCTTTTTTTTGTTTTTTTTTTTTTTGTTTGTTTGTTTGTTTTTTTTGTGTTTTTTTTTTTTTTTTTTTTTTTTTTTTTTCCCTGGCTTGGGACAGGAGCTGTCTGGAACTGGATTTCTCCTTTTTTTCTCAGACTGGACCTCTAAAGTTTTCTCAAAGCAGCTAATACATGTATACCTGTTCATGTATACTCAACCCTACAAACTTTTAAACGTTCACCCATTCTTAGTGGATATTCAGTTACATTTCTTCTTCAACATACAGTTCATTTCCCTTCAGATGATTAAAAAAAAAAATTATACTAATACTAATTTCAGTACCTACATTTAGGTCATCTTTCACCTGAAAAATCTTGCAGCCAGAGTTCAGGATACAGGTATCTGCAGATAGTGTGCGTGTTAGATCTGTCAGAAAGCCTACCAGAAATTCAGCTGCTGTAATGATGCTAAACATTTAAGTAGTGTAATATGGCATTAGATGATCATTTTGACAGTATCCAGTTCATAGTGAAGATCTAGAACACCTGGCTGGAGGAAGTTATGCTTGCTAAACACCTAAAAGGATTCAAAGGGTGACTGGACAAGTCTATGGGGAAAAAAAAAAAACAAAACTATCACTCTATTAAATACAAAGCAACTAAGTCTGGCTCAGGAAGCCTTTGAAGGATGAGGAGTTTCAGAAGTGTTGTTGTATATTTTCTATGTTCTTATTCTTTCCCCAAGACATCCATGTTCCCATTTGTCTTCCCCTTAGAAGTGTCATCGGCCCATCCCTAAAAAACCCTAAGAACAATACTTTACAAAGGAGGTTTAAAGAAGAAGAAACTGAGGAGAAACCAAACAATTATAGAGATAATAAATTAAAGAATGAGGCAATTTTTTTTTTTTTTTTTTTTTTTTTAAATTAAGAACAGGGATGCAGAGAGGGACACTGAAGGGGACATTCCTTATGCAGCACCAACCACTCCCTGAAGTTGTCCAAGGAGCCATGGCAGCAATCTAGGGCTGGAGACAGGTGGGACTTGGCAGAAAACACTGGTCTGACAAGGCAGCTCTTGTCACGTCCATCCTGCTGAGCTCGTCTTCCTGAATATTTCATGAGACTCCAAACTTCAAACTCATTCTACTGGAGGTGAAATGTGGCTGCAGGACATTGTGATTGAATAACCTATTTCAACCTGATGACTCATAGCTTGTTGTTTTTTTTTTTTTTTTTCCTTGTGTTTTTCCTAGAAGACCAGCTTTGTGGAAAACATATTTTCATCTGCCACCAGTTCAAATGTAATTTAATTTTAGTTTTGTTAAGACTGACCTCATTCCATGCTTGTCCAGCACTACTTGCTGATTTAAAGCTCCATTATTCTGAACACATTTGTGTGTGATATGCACCACAGACATCTCCTAGCCTAGAGCAGGAACCTCATCAATGGCAGGAAAAGCCTATAGGCTTCCAGGGAGCCTTTTTCACAAGAGATGTTTGCCTAAAACTTATTATCTGCTTCACGTCTGTCTCCCACGTTTGAAAACATAGCCCTGAATGTAGGTCTTTATGTGGTCCTTTTGATGTGTGCTGGTGACCTGTGAGCCTCACCTCTTGAAAATGAAGGGGTCTCTGCACCTGCATGCCTGGCAGACCTGTTCAATAGGTGAGGCAAGTCAAATAGAAAGCACTAGACCTTGCAAATACATCTGTTTTATCCAGGCACTGGTTCAGTGATGTAGCTTTGCAGGCAGTAGGTAGTTGACTTGACTGAAGAGACCTACAGCTCTACTGCAAAGATGGGAGAAGGACACAGTGTTGTTTCTTGCACTCAGTTGAGCCAACTGCTGGAGAGGAGCTGTGTGTGTGAGAGCACTGGGGAATGCAGCTTGGTGGCACTGGTTTGAAGGCAGGGGCTGTGGTTCTGGTGGACTGGGTGGGAAGAAAAGGGTGTGCTGTACATGGGTAAATCAGAAAAGCAAGCCAACTTGCTTTCCCTTTCCACCCATGATTAAGGGTCTGAAGCTGAGCAAAAAGGTGAACACTCCTAATTGAGGCCAAGTGGAAAGAGAGGAAATAGGGAAGATGGTGAAAGAAGGGTGAGTCATCTCTTTTGACAGATGTCATAGTGCAGTGGTTCCCAACGTGGAGTCCAAGCAGCGAGTTAAGTTGGAACAAGTCCCTCGAGCCATAAATCTAAGTTTTGAATGGCTGTAAAGTGTCCCTGGGTGTTCAGAGAGCATGCTGCAGGAGGGGGTGATGCCCATATCCTAGTGCTCACTTTCTATCTGGGCACCTAAACATAGGTGGTAAGAGGAAGATGTAGTGCCAGTTCACTACTGTTTTAGAAGTAGGATTCCTGCGCTGTTTCCCATTGTCCTCAGCCAACCCTCTAAGCAAAAAAAGGTTGAGCTATTGGAGGGGACAGGTAGGGACAGCCTAAATGGAAAAGAAGTCAAGGAAGCCAAATGAGAAATAGAGCGCTTTGGAAATTCAGCCAAGTTCCAGAGAAATCCCTGGCAGAAGGTTTGGTATTGGCTCTATTTGAAAGGTCTGAACATCCTGAAGTTGAAGAGTCTGAAAAAGTCATCCAGAATATCTTGGTGCAGAGCAAGTGGCAAAAAGAAGGATGCAGGACTCTTTGATTACCTCATCAAAGAGCTTTCAAATGACTGTGGCCTTAGTTGCACTTCCAGACCCAAGGGAGAGATTAGGACCTCTGTATGTTTGGAGTTTGTGCAACAGGGAGAGTCTGCCCTGCAGATCCACTATCTGGAGACTGAACTTTTATATGAGGGCTGAGAAAACATCAGCCCAAAGCCATGAAAGACTCCCACACTGGCAGGGGCAGAATCAAACATGCTCCTGGGAGAAGCTAGGTTATGCAACAGGGATCTCTGAGAAGATCTTGAAATTGAATCCTGGGGACTTTTGCTCATCAGCCTTAGAAAAAATACTTCTGTTGGAAGGCTCTGCATTTAATGGCTGGGGAAACTTGATCAGAGCAGAAAGGAGATTCCCAGCCTCTGGCTAAGCTGTTGGCTTTACTCTGTGGTTTCTCTATCAGCCATGTACTTCTCAGAAAGTTCCTTTCAGGTGCATTTTACCTGAAAGATTAAATGCCTCTGTGCAGATTACAGTGCTGGGGATTAATTGCCCCCTGAGGCTGAACAACTGATCTCTTAGGCCATGTGCACAGGATGCAAACTGTGTATAAAGCAGGAAGCAGAGAAGGTTTGCCACACAAAACAGTTGGGAAACATATTATTTAAGGATAATCTAATCTCTTACTTAAGGAAGAGAAATGGAGGAGGAATACAGAGCAAAGTCTGTCCTAGTCAGTAAGAAATATTCAGTCTTAGAAAGACACCCAAATTCCAGTTGCTGCAGGAATCTGGGGCTTAATCCAACTCCACTAAAGTTGATGAAAACCTTGTGAAGGTTTCATCCTCCATGCTGCAAGAAGTGAAGAGACATTTGAAAGATGGGAGACAAGGGGGAGTAAAGGTTGCTCAAAATAAGAGAGAAGCCTGACCTGAGAAATGCACAGAAACAAGCAGTTTTCAAACCCAAGGAGACTTGGAGGGTCTGGAGTTGAGGATACTAGTTTGGACAGTTACCAAGAGAGAGGAACTGCCTCAAAATTTTGATCATAATCTTGCTTCCGAGTCTGGTGTTCCTGCCCTCCCTTTCCCAAATTTATTTAGGTTTATTGAGAGCTACTTCCTAGATCCTATCTGTTTAACTAGCTACATCCATGTTTGTGCAATGGTAAGCCTTTATGCAGCTCTCTGTATAATATTTCAGTCTTGGTAGGTACTTCAGATGCTCTGTATCATAGTGTGCATCAGGCTGTTGCCAGTGTGGGACTGCCTGAGCTCCTGTTTACCCTGTCAGATGTGGAAATGAGCTCGGAAAAGGCTCTGCCTGTAAAACAGAGATCCATAGGCTGCAAGATGGAAGCAGATGTGTTAGATGATATCTAGAGTTCACTCACAGATTAAATAAACCATTGTGATAATATACCAGGACTTGTGGTTGTGGCAGACAGCACATATCTCACATGAGAGTGACTCACATAGTGGGTTTGTTTTCTTCTTGTTCATTTACCTCTCATTTATCGCTAGTGGTGAGTAAATAGTGAAATGGGTTTCTCAGAGTGTGATCTTTAAAAAGGCCACTGAAACACTTCCTCTGCAGAGCGCCGATTTGAGACAATTGGGGCTGGAGGGGGAGGAAATGTCCTGTTTGAACTTTTTTTGGTGAAAAATGCAGATTCAGTGACATCAAACTGTAAATTAATTTCATTTTCTGTTGCATAAGGGAAAATAATGAAGAAGACAGAACAGTTCTTTTCGATGGTTTCCAAATCAAATGCTTGAATTTTCCCATGTGAAGAGACTTCTTGTGTTACAGATTATTTTTTGTTTCTTGTTTGAAATCTTGAAATAGAAAATATTTTAGCTGCTTTTTCCCCATTTCATCATATACTTGAGAAAGCAATGTCAGATCAAGTCAACATTTTATTTTAACATTTAATTTGGAAATGGTAGGAAATTGAAATGCTCATCATTCCAGCAGTTCAGATTAAAATTCAGATTTTGTATTTCCATGGAACTCTCACTCCTCATCCCAGGAGTCCCCAGCCCTCTGCAGTTATTGGGGAGGACAGAATAAGCACCTGACCAGTGCACTGAAAAATGAGTGTCTGGTGCCCTCTATGGGTCCATACAAAACGATGGGCCTGAGTCTGACCCCCGGATCTTAGCTTCATGCCTGAAAACCAGATTTAGGAGACTGTGAAATGAGCAGATTACTCCTCTGACCGAGACAACATCAATGAATATCTTGCAAGTTCTTTTTGAAAGAAAATTTGAAACTGAACTTGAAGAATGTGTCTTTTTCCCCCAGAAACCAGGAGCTTGATTTTTTTTTTTTTTGAAAGTCAGGAACTGAAATTAAAAAAAAAAAAAACAAAAAACAAAACAAAACACAAAAAACTTTATTGGTGCTTAATCAGGCCTAATATGGCATGAATTAAATGTGACAGGTCTCTCCCAGGGAAACAAGGCAACAGGGTCTGGCTCAGGATGTTTCCCTTAAACTAGACCTGTACTGCAGGTAAAAGTGCAAAGTTTCTATATCTGTGGACCTAAACTGCCTTAATTTACTCAGCTGGGGTAGTACCAGTGAAAAAGATGACCTTTTGATCAGCCTCTGCTTAGAGGCAGTCTTTCTTATTTAGCAACTGAAGTCAATAAACTGGCTGCAGTATCATCAGACCACAAGAGATGCTTCAACTTGACAGTGTAAGAACAGCCCTCATTTTCAGTAAAATGCTCAAGGTGGAGGGAGCTGAGAGGTATGGTCTGCTGAGGGATTTTTTGCAAACCAATTTACAAAGGTGCCAGAAATAACATGGAGTGCTGGCTGGGATAAGAGTAATTTTTGGTACTGAGACTTCCTGTGCAGTGCTGATAAAATAAACTCTACTTACCTTTCCCTGCTTCCCTACACTGATGTGGCTTGTTGCAAAGTTCATCTCTCCCACCCCTTCTTTCTCATTTATTTCCTGCAGTGAATATGAAGCTGGCACGGGAAACTGGATTGACAGACTTGAAAACTGAAGGTCTCTATGCTCAGACCTGGCAAAGCCCAAGTTACGAGCAAGTCTAGAATCTCCCTTCAGCTTTTGAGTTGTGTTCAGAGAAGTCTTTCAAAGGTGGTCTAAGACCTGGGCGTCTCACTGGTACCACACCTCTCTCAGGATGTGTGGGACAACTAGGGCCTTCCAAAATGAGGGTTGTGACACGATAATGAAGGGGATGCCAAGGGATGAGTGTGGACCTGAGCTCTGGCAGGAGAAGGCACAAGACAGCTATGGTGGTGGGACCAGTGTCCCTGGCAGATGGATGGTTCCCATGGTGGCTCCTGCTTCCTGAGTGAGTTGTAGCAAACCTGACTGCTGCACCCTGCCTCTCAGAGCACTGTGAGCCAAATCCCCAAACTCTTGATGGCATCTAAGCTCTGTCAGCATGTGGCAATCCTGTTGAATTTCTGTGGCCACAGCCCATCTCCCTGTTGCCAGCAGCAACTTCCCATCATCCTGTGCTTTGCCAGCACCAGTCCTGAATGGAAGAGATTGTATATTCACCTAGAATTAATTTTTTTTCTTTGACAGAATGCAAGAGAGGTGCATATAGAGTCAAAGGTACAGGGCCTGATTGATTTGAAAAGAGAGGGAAGGAAAAAAAAGTCTTAGGTGCGGTTTACCTTGTAAAGTATGTGTTTCCCTGCTGGTAAGGTATGTATATGAGTTTCCCTCCAATTCAAAGCAAGCTCTGTTCATCTCTTAAGCTCCTGTGTTGCCAGGATGGGCACTTTATGAGAGAGCAATCCATTCTGCGAGTAGGAGCAAGGAAGAGTGAGGTTGCAATGTGCAGCTGACCAGAGACATTTTCCTGCCGCAGGTTATTGGGTCAGATGGTGTGGCTTATTGCTACGTTTCTTCAGTAAAGCAGAGACCTTAATGCCCGAAATGGTTTGCAAATGATTTAATCAGATCCCTTGTGTGTCACTAACTGATGGTCCCACCTTGCACTGACCTGAATCATATGAGAGTTCACCACTTCCCCTGGTAGTTTGTCCTAAAATTAATCATCCTCTCTGTTAAAATGTGTCTTTTATTTCTCAGTTTCTGGCTCTGCCTTTCAGGCACAGACTGTAACTCTGCCTTTCTCTGCTGGATGAAAGAGTCCATTCACCTGTGGTGTTTTCACTGGATGAGGATATTTTTATTTCTTCTAATCAGTTTGTCTCTATCCATTTTGATAACCAATCAAGCTCTAAATTAATTGTTAATTGTTAAGAAGTGTTTTGTCTGTCCCTTTACTTCTGTGAACATTTCTTGTGTTTTTTCCCCCAGGAAAACCCTCTCCAAAGTTTGGTATGTATTTTAATTATTCACACAAGAACTGGTCTTGGTATTGTAGCAAGACTACACAAAGAGAGAACACCACCTGCCTACGTGGCTGGCTGTTCCTCTGTTGATCTAGTCAAGTAAAAGCCATATATTTAGTTCCTTTCCATTCTGTCAGTCTGTCCTCTCTAGAGTCTTCTGCCCATCTCAGATAACTAGGCTTTGCCTAAAACATGCCTTTACTGATACATTGTAATGTCAGTTTGTATGCAGAATGTTGCATTGTGTACAGTCAAATACATACTTCACACATATTTACCAAGCATGTATGCAACTGATATCAGGTTTGCATATCAAACTCTATTTTCCAGAAAGCTTTCTTGACCGGCATTTGTTTTATTTTCAGCCTTCCAGTCTTTCTTTGCCTTCCAGTTGAATCATCTCTCAACTTTTCAGGTTTTTTTCCTGTGCTGGTTTCAGACTCCCTGGATTAAAACCAGCAGTGTAAAAATGCATTTTCTTTCTGAAACTCACTCTGTATTTACCATGTGTCAGTCCTCTTGAATTTCTCAGCTTTTTAGGACACACTAATCATCTACTGACATTTGGTTAAGTCTTTGGGAGTTCACACATGCACATAGATCAGACTGTCTAAGGTGAAACATCCTTCTCCATATTGCTATCTTCCTTTATAAGTATTCCAAATCCAAAGCTGAACTACTTGCAGAATAGTTTTTCTCAGTTGTCTCTTACCAGCAATTTTACACTCTCCAGTTAGGTAACAGACAATTCTAGTTGTTAGAATTTCTGTCATTATATTCTTGCTTAAGCACTTGTCTTTGGCTTTCACTCTGCCAGCAGTAATTCTCCAGTATCTTTTGCCTCCTTTATCAATTACCTGCAGTTCATAGCTTCTAACTGATATTTAATGCTATCTATTCCTTCTTCTAAAAAATGGTTTCATGTAGCTTTTTCTATTACTATTGTCTTTCTGTTTCAGTTTGGCTCTTATCCAAAGCTGTCTTTGTTCCTTGATTGAGAAATTAGTGGCTTATTAAAATACAAATAAATAAAGAGGAGGAGATAGTTAATGATGCAAAAGTTGGCTGAAATAGTGATCCCCTTTAAAAATAAATCCTATTCCAAGAAAAATATGCAAAGTCAGGTCAGAAAGACCCAGACTCGATAACTGTTAGGGGAACATGTGAACATACAGAGATAAGAAGTTACTACGCATCCTAGGATGTTTAGGGAATAGCTTAATAAACTGAAGTCTTTGGTGGGAGGTAGTGAAGGAGCAGTGGAAAGCAGCACACTCCATCTTCAACTTCAGAAAAAAATTTGTAAATGTTGCAATTTCTTTTCTATTGATCTGTTCTGGGGCTGACATACATGAAATGGATCTTCTTGTCAGATTGGATTTTTACTTTCATTTTAATAATGAAAATCAGCAGTATAGGTTTATAAAAAAGTATTCTTGCCTGGCAAACCTGTAGTTTTTTAACAGATTGATTGGCTCTTAGGGAAATATATAATCACAATGTCTTTCAGTGAAATTTATTTAGGTAATCAGCGCAAAGTTGTCTTGGAGAGAGGTACTGTTGCTGGGCTGAAAATGTTCTCTAAGACAGTAATGAAAACAGCTTCAAGATGCAGGGAGAGTTGTTTTGTTTTGTTTTGTTTTGTTTTGTTTTTTGGTGGGTCACTGAAGGGATCAGTATAGATCTATGTTCTTGACTTGCAGAGCTGATTTTAAATGAAACAAATTTTCAAGCAAGAGCATTATATGTTCCTAGTCATGAAATCTGCTGCAATCTTTAACTGGAAGATAGGAGGATGGCTGATAAAAAACAAAGAATGCAAGAGGGAGAGAAGCAAGCAAGCAAGAAGATTGTGGAGAAACTAAATCTGAAACTAATATATCTACTAGGAAAAGGAAACTTGTGTAGCAGCAAGACTGTTGGGAACATAGGGGTGTTTCTGAAGAGATCATTCTAGCACGTGAAGTGATTCAATGGAATGCAAAAAACCCCCTACAACTAAAGTTTTGATGCTGCATATGCGAAAGGCATCATCTTAAAGAGCAAGGAAGTAATAGCTCCTCTGTTGTGGATGTACCTGGCATGTGGGGCTAAACTCTGAATTGTTAATATTGACAGATTGGAGACGGTTCAGAGAAAAGAAATAAAAAAATAAAGATTAAAGGAGCTAACTTTGTTGTTTTACATGACTAATAGCCCATGCTGAGTCCAGCAGAGTTACTGTGCATTCACATCAGAGTGAGACAGACCAGAGTCAGGGGCTCTCCTCTCTGCATGAGCCTTCTTTAGTTCCATGCACAGAAGACATTTGTAGGCCCATTTGGCTGTTCCTGTCTGTTGTGGGCCAGTGTTTCAGTCAGTGAAAATGCAGTCCATTTCCCTTTGTCAGCAGTGCTATACAAACTGACACAAAACCAGCTACCCCTGGGAAAATAGCCACTCCCCATATACAGATCGAGTGCGTCCCCAGCTGCTGGAGGACATGTGAAAGTCATCACTGAATGCTAAATCAGCTTGCAAAGGAGCACATATAGTTTCTTTGACCCTTGTCATCACATCCCACATTCGACCTGCTCTGTAGGAGCTGATCAACTGGGTGCAAATGCTGGGTATTGCTAGAATTGGTAGGATACAATTCCTGATAGCCAAGCAGCCAGCACAGTTAGGAAATTAAATTAGTAGCAGCAACACTAGTTTGCGACTACTGAAGGAGTACCCTCTGTACAATTTTTACTACATGAGTCATGGCAGTGAAATAACCCATTTGTGAAGCAAAGCAGTACTTGAAGTGCAAAAGGACAGTAGATCCCACAGGAGCACAGTGTGCTTGAGAATATGTCACAGCATTACAGAAACATGGGCAACAAAGGCTATTCCACAGGAAAGGTTTCTGATAGCATGATGTATTCAGGGGATGGCTATTTTTGGATATAAGGGGGGTAAGGAGTAAATGCCATCATAAAATTGCATGAGGATCATGAATTACCAGGACAGGTTAGTGGATCTGCCCCATCTACTTCCGTAAGCTGTGCCTTGGCAACACTCAACCTGCAGGTCCCTGGAGGATAGCATTTCGTACTTACTGACTCTCTGGTGTGCAAGGGCTTGACAGTAAGTATTGAGTGGCATTACTGGTGAGAAACAAGACTGAGTTTTATAATCTCACAAGAGAGCAAATGCTGGAGATTTCTGACTGTCTTACACCTGCTTTCCTGTGTCACTGTTCATATTGTACTGTATCGTGACTACTCAGCCTGGGACAACTCAGGATGTCTTCTGTCCTAGCCAAGGTTGTCAGCATTGTGCCCCATGGCTAATGGTCTGCCTTAAGCAGGGGTTGATAGAGTTTTTTCAGAGTCTTTCAACTCTTTACCCTGTCAGAGTGGGCCATCAGAGATGACTTTGAACTTGCCGTTAACTGACACACGCCCAGATTTTCTGAAGAGCAGAGGAGAATTTGGCAATACTCCGAGATCTCAGTTGTGTAGATCTCATCATGCCCTTCTGTACCAGCCAAGACTCGGAGGCATTGCATGAATTGACTAGACCGCTTGCCATGACAGCTATAAATTGTCCCATCTTTTCAGGCATACAAAAGAGTAATGACAACTGTGTAGTAGACATTTGCCTTTGTGTGAAGTCGGATGTCGCCTTCTTTCCAGACACACTGCATTCATCTCCCCAGGGCTACCCTGGCTTGTGCTCGGCAGTCATGCCTTTCCAAGACAGCTCATTGCCAGGGCAGCAGAGTTTCTTTACCGATGTCAGTACTGCATTGTCAACTGCCTTTATATGCTTGCCACCAAGGCATTTTTTTTCTAATGTTGGCATTTGGCCTACCTAAGCAACAAGTAATGATCAGAATATTTCTGAGTGTATGTACAACCAACAATGATTGTTAGAAAATGACAGATTGCAGGCCAGCAGCTCTGTGATTTTTTGCCATGGAGAGCCCTGCGAGAATGGCTGTTATGGACTAGACCACAGTTCCATCAGGAACTCAGGATCCTATTTCCAATTGTGTCTGAGAATAGGGAATTAGCAAAGGGTATGAGAAAACGGTAAGTGCATACTATAGCTCTGCCTAATGCATTCCTGACCTGTGACTGTTATCATTTTGAACTTCCTTAGGAAGGCAACAGGCTGGTGGCAACTTCAGTGTATTTCTCTTCCGTGAACTTCTTCACTCTCCCCTTGAGCCTGTGTAATTCCTAGTGTCCACAATGCCTTGCAGCCAGGGGTTTAGCAGCTCATCTTTCTGATGCATGCAGAGACACCATTTTTGTAATTTTTGTCTTTGCTCCTAACAATGACATTTACTGCCCTTTAGTGTTTGTTGTGTTGTACTCCACTGGGTAGCAAGTCAGACTGACACACCAATGACCTGCACCTGCAGAAATCTACTCTGCCATATCAGTGTTTACCTCCCAGCTCACCCACGTGGTAGAAAAGATTACTGACTTCATATTTTCTAATTGAGATTTGCTGGCTATAATAGTTCTGCAAGAAACTTGTGTAGCACTGTTCTAGTGATCATAGTCATAAGGTAGAAGGTATCTAATTCTCAAGTCTGAGATTTTCCTCAGATACATTTCTTTATTGGCTGCTTCTCTCTGCAATGTGCATACCATTGTTCTGCAAGGGAATAAATCTGAAGTGTTCCTCAGGGTTGTGGTGAAACACCAGAAAGACAACTGCACAAGGCATCATCTTTTTGTGTGTGTGTGTGTAATCTTGAGAACATTTTGTAATTCTCTTTCATATAAGCAAGGGCAAATGATGGCACTCGTGCATATTGTGTTAAATATTTATTTGGTTGAAGCATTCATGACAAGAAATGGGAGCTATCAGTACTGTGCTGTTTTCAGAATAAAATTTTCACTAGCAGTTCCCTGAATCAGTTTCTTGACCCAACTTTAAAGAAACCAGAGTACCAGATCTTTACCTTAGCTATGTGGATGCTGGTGTATCCCTGCCAAGCTATATCAGCTGGGAATCTAGGCCAATTCTTTTTATATTTAGGTGTCACTTACTTATGTCTTTGAATTAATAGGTCAGTCTAGAAACAGACCTTTTTCAAGAACAAAATGTGAACTTTTGTGTCATAGCCTATAGAGATGACATATTCATCCATTCAGTGAATCTTCAAAAATAGTTTGAAGAAGTACAGTACAACTCAAGCAATAGAAGCAGTAGGAGGACTGACATTCATTTCCAAATTCTATCAAATGACAATGAAGATATGTCTGTATGAAAGTCATGGAAACACAGCTTGTCCTAGTCTAGCTAAGCATGTCTACTGATAATTTAGTTGTGGACTATGCAGCTTAGTCTAAGGTACATTAACTATCATCTTAACTTTAATGATCACAGTGTAGCTGTACTCTGTGTGTGTGTGCAACATCTCTTAAAAATTTTTCTGGAGAGCAATAGTTCATTTAATGAATGCCATCATCTTCTTCATAGGCAGAATCCTCATGGTTTGCCCAGATGTCATCTTCAGTCCTGAAGATTTTATTTGTTCACTCAGCTGATTTTCTCCTAGCAGTGCAATATTTTAAATTTGACCTGTGCTGTGATAAGTATATGATGTCATTTCTCTTCCCTGATTAAAGGACTGTAATTCTCAAGATCTGATTTCTGGAGTGCATAATATATTTAAAATTCACTTCTAGGGTCAAAGTCTTAGCTGGTGTAAATTGATGAGGCTATGTTATCTTAAATATATAACAGAGAGCCAGGACATAGCAGATAAATACAGCACTGTCAACTAAAATAACAATAGTTCCATGAGATTTAGGCCTCCTTTTAATCCACAACACTAGTCCAACATTTTGCTGTGATTTTTTCAAAACCATATGGGTCTCATTTTCTTTTCACATATACTGCTTACATACAGATGCAACACCACTGAGTTCAATGGAGTTATGCTTTGATTTAAACAGGTGTCAGGTCTCAGTCTAGCAAAGCACTTAAGCACGTTCTTAACTTGAAAGTAGGAATGTGCTAATACAACTTCTGATTCTGACCTTGAAAACGTTCACTATCTGCTTGAGTGCTTACTGTCATAAATGAGAATAGGGAAAATAGTAACTCTATTTCAGCCACTCAAGAAATCAAATAATTCCTCTAAGATCATTGCCATTGATCCACAAGGAAAATGATCGTTTCACAAAACAATGGTAATATTTGAGGTTAATATAAACTGTTTCATACCAATTAAAAAAAAAAATCTTCAGAAAGGAGCTAATGGGCTCAACCTGGGCGATTTCTTGAATTACATGTTTTACCTTTTTTGATCTTTTGGAAATGACATTTCAGTTTGAATTTTAATTAATTTTATAACTCTAAAAATTGTGGTATTCTCCCTTTCTGGCAAATTAATTTCCTATATGGTACCAGAAATGACAGATTGTTATGGTAAGATTTTAAACTTATCTGGGTAGTGCAATATGTCACAGTACTACTAATATGTGTTCTCTTCCGATCATCTCCAGAAAATTCAGCAATACTTATCCAAAACCTGGATTTTGTTGGGAATTTATAAATTAGCCATACAAATTATGTCTTCCTTTTAGTTAGTCCAAGAGCTTCCTATGTGCAGGGTACAGGCTAAAGGTATTTGGCAGTTCAGTCTCCACATACCATTAGCAAAACCTCTGTACCAATATAAATTTAAAATATCGAACAAATATAAACAATAGTAATTACATAAATCCATAAAGCATAGTTGAATTCCAATGTAAAATTCGGAACTGACGTGGATCTTCTCAACTTATCAGGCAGCTCTATCAGACAGTTTAAAAGAAATCATTACCTTCTCTCTTTCCTGGAAAATACGATTAAGGAGAAAAAATCCTAAAAAATGTTCTCTATCTGTCTAAATTTGAAACATAAATGGTTTTATGGGGTAGGGTTTTTTTTTTAATCTTTTATTTGCAGAGTTCCTCTGTGGATAAAGATAAGATGGTTTCATTAAGTTTACCATTATTTTGGGTGGTGAAAGTTGGGTTCAAGCTAGTAACATCAGCCTGATGTTCTACAAAGCTCTCCATGAAGGTCAGCTTTCCCAGTGGTCTGTCTCCACTGGCAAGCTGTTTTACTCCTTGTTCTGTTTCAGGGTCTTCCTTGCCCAGACAGTCACACTGCATACACGTTGGCTTGCACCCAGATCCACACCCAGAAGGATCTGAGTGGTACCCTTATTGAAGAAAGCCAGACAAGCAATAGAGGCTAATTTGCACAAGTGCCATGCTCCATATCAGTGGGAGACATTTGTACCAACAGTTTTATGATCATATCAACAGGGAGGATAAATTTGCCACGTTCTTCATCTATCTTGGCTTAGGCTGCCTTATTTATTGAGATTTTAGAAACATCTTTTCTTTGTGAAGACTACAATGTTCAGGGATCCTTCTTTGAAACCAACAGTTGACAGGCACTGGCATTTGAATATGCAAACCCTGCTTGTGCAGAAACTCAAGGATTTCTACATGTGAAAATAGGTAAAGGAATATCAAATTGTTTCTGCAAATCCTTGTTTCAGTTGGTCTGGTGCCAGCTCTTGTACTGCACTGAGCAATATTTCATGCAATTCTGATTGTCCAACAAACCATCTTAGGCTGAGCCCGTAAAGCTGGACAACATAAAATGCTGGTTCAAAGTTTTGATAAAAGTGTTAGAAACATGTTCAGTCCTCTAGTTCATCATCAGAAAATTCATAACACTGATCTGCCAGCTTATAGTCCTGACCATAAATCTACAGAGAAAGCAAAATGAAAGCCCCTGATCTGGAAGAAGCTGAACACCCTCAAATCATGATGATCACTAAGGTTTTTCATTGAGTTCTGTGGGTGAGAAAGCTCCTTCTGTCCCATAGTATTTTGGTAGAGGACGAAATATAAGGAAGGAGATCAATTCACATGGCTCAAATGCATCACCACATTTAGGGAGCTTATTTACATAGGTGCTGTCTTTAGTCACTGAAGAGAGAAGAGTTAAAGAGAACAATAATTTAAATATTTAACACTGCTTACCAGAGCTTTCTCCTAGGAGGATAAGCAGGGAGACCATAGAACTATTACATTAGGAGTTACCTTTTGCTGAAGGGGAATATCCCCTGCAGTTAAAAAGGCTCCCCCGAAATACAAATGTAGAGCCTTTCTGCTTTACTGTGGCAGGTGTATTTCTGAGCTTCTAGAAGACAATTTGCTAATCGGGGAATGGACAACAGATCCCAGACGGTCACTGCCATACTACAGGAACCAGGTCTGACATGTCCTTGTGGCAGGACATCCTGATGCAGTATCAACCCCTGTGCTGCACAGGCTGCGGGGCAGCATCTGGGTGGCAGTCAATAGGTGGGCACAGTAGCAACTACGGGCATCATTATGTCTCAGTGTAGACTTCTTTCTCAACTCCTCTGTACACAGATGTGTTCATCCGGCCTCAGAAGCCCTTTTCTTTTACATTGGCAGTTCAGATCATACAAAAAGGGAAAGGAGTGGATATCGTATTTGCGTAGTTTGTGTACAGTCACAAGGCAGGATGGATTTTGTTTTTTGTACTGCAGCCCTTGCTGTATGAACATCTAGCAACAGACTTGTCCCTGCTTCCATCTCTTATAGTCCAAATGAGACAACACAAAGAATATTTTCAGGGGTGTCTTGATGCTGTTAGCACCTTTGGGACCTTCTGGTTGGTTTTTGCCCCCCTTGACTTGTTGGCAAGCCCACGGTGTCTGCTCTTTACCTTTGGTCTCCCCTCCAAGAAAGGCAAGAAGGCAGCTCCATGTGCCAGACATTAACATGGGAACCTGACCTGAGGAAAACGTGTCCCATTTGTTCAGTTCGGTGCACCAGGAAAACATCTGTCCATCATGTCAGGCAAGATAAGGTGATTTGTGAGTCCATTTACCTCAGGTGGATTCAATTTTTGGTCTTGGAAGGAACCCAAGCCAGAGAAAGCTGTCTGCATACTGTGCTGTCCAGCCCGCAGAGCACGCACTGAGCAACAGGCTGCTGGAGAGACCCTGTCTCCTGGATGATTTCTGGAGCTGCTTTGAGACTCCCAGCCCCTCCCCACCTGCCTCTCACCACTAACAATAACCAGATAACCCTGTTTGCCTGCAGAATCTAAAAGAAGAGTCCTCAATTAAAGTGAATGTTTCCCATTATTTAGGGTGATATGGAAGTTTCTGTTGTTTCAACCTCATTGTGATTCATCTGTGCAATAATTTGTTTCTCATCATGTGTTTGGTTTTGGTTTTGGTTTTTTTGTTGTTTTTTTTTTTTTTTTGTTTGGTTGTTTTTTTTTTGTTTGCTTTTTTTTTTTTTTTTTTAAATCTGAAAAACTTTTGTTAATTCTGCAATAGTACTCTGTTTTAAGGGAAGCTATATGGAAGAAGTGAGCCAGAGTAAAACCAGTTCCAACCCCAGCCTCACATACGGCAACCAGACAGGGATGAAGTACTGCCATATACTGTTGATGTCCAGAAGACCTTGCAGGTGAAATTTTCAAGTGCACCTTGCTCCCTGCTTTGGCCTGACTTAGCATCTGTGGTAGCCAATGATAGTTCTATCACTGACTTCATGCCAGCAGAGTTAGTCAGCTCTGAGGAACAGCGCAGACTTGTAATCTCAAAATGCAAGTTTCTGAACTGCGTCTAGGAGTGAGGCACTTGTGTTCTTCCAAGTCCTGACCCACGATTTCTTGAAGATCAACAGAAATAGGAGGGGGAAAAGGGAATTGTGGTGTTGCTGGGGGCAGCCAAACATCATCTCTGCAGGATGCACATTAGGTCTGAGATGTGCTGGGGACTCACTGTGAAGAGCTACTGAGAGGCAGAAGCAGGAATAAATGTGTCTGCGACTGTACATAAAATCTGAATTCCTGTAGCCAGAAAGGACCTCTTAAAACAGAAGCCTGTAACCCTCAGCACCTTAATTCATCTAGGGACAACTTTTCTTCAACTGCTTAGTGGCCTGGCTTACCATGGTGAAAGGAGAAGAGTGAAAGAGGAGTACAGAATGTGACATGTATGATTTTAGAAATTTTAAATGTCAAGATGCTTAGGAAACTTGGACAATCAACAAGACAAAATGATGTGGAAAGAAATGTACCGAAAGACTGTTCCTGTTGAAGATACATCTGCAAACAAAGACAAAGAAGAAATGTTTATTTCTAAATTTTGACCGGTACTCTAGTGCAACTTTTCCCAGGCACAGCCAGGTAGTAAAAAGGGACAGGCTACACTTTCAGAGGAATAAAATTCCCTATTTAATTAATCTTTAGTAAGAACATATGTTCAAACCCTCAGCCTGCCTTACATGCTGGAGTGCTCAAGATGTCCTTGCTCATTCACAGTTGGGATCAAAACAAGGGGAGGTGGGAATAAAGCAAGAAAGTGCAGATGGGGGCAAAGGGAGACAGAATATGGAAAGGAAGAAGGAATACAGCAGTACTGCATCTCTGCCAAGAGGGTGGAAAAATAGGAGATCTTGGAAAATACCAACTGTAGCAGGATCTTTCATGCCAAAGAAAGAGCAAGAACACTCTGCCCATTTTCCACCTACATATTTTGAATCCTTTGCAGGAGTTGCTGTAAGAAGGACAGAAGGCAGCCTTAGATTAAGTGGACACTGGCTTCTTCTGCCTTACATGGGCTTTTGGCCAGGACTGGAGTCATTGCCTCCAAACTGAAGCCAGGTATGAGGTCAACCTCAGCCACTGGAATGCCGTAGAGACACTGTTACTAATGGGAGCTCCCTGCAGTAAGGAACTGTTTACGCAGGCTTGCACAGGCTCAGATTGCCGGCACAAGGTGCAAGGAAGAAGGGCCATAATTTCCTGCTCTTACTTTATACTAGGCAGACCAATTCAGGAAGCCAAGCCCACTAGCAAAGCAGCCATGCCCCTGAGCATCCTGTGTGCCTCTGTTGTCAGAAGTACTGAGCACAGAGAACCTGGGTACATTTCTTTCTCTGGGGTCACAGAACTTTTGTCCAGCCAAAATCTCTCTATCACCAAGAGCAAATTTTACGGAGATCTAGTGTATGCTTTCTTTGTGTCTCACTGTCTGAAACTTCATGAAATCCCATTGCCTACCTGATGGCACATAATAGCTGATTGTAGTCCGTGTTCAGCAAATGATTCACCAGGCATATTTTAATGGGAGTGATCCAAGAAGCTGAGTGAACACCCAAAGGCTCCAGACCTTCAAAGCTCCACCAAAGTTCCTGGTAGACATCAATAACTGTGGCTTTGAAGCGAAATATCTAACAGACCAACATCCCTAAAGCTGCAGCTCTGTCTGCCTCCCCTCCATGTGTAGAGAGGCACAGTTTACAGAAGCCTGGAAACCCTTGTCCCTGGACTCTTCTTGTCCAAGAAGAAAGGGTATTTTCTTCTTTAAATACCCTCTTCCCCCTTACCCTAAGACACACTGGATGATGGAGAAATCAAAATTAACAATAACTGGAGATCACCCTGCTTTTTGATCTCTTTCTCCCTGAAGCACATTGTGCTGGGCTCCACAGCTGTCTTTATGAGTGGAACAGTGGGTAATTCAGCCAATACAGCAGAAAATCTGGTGCAGTGCATACACCTGGTGTGTTGAGTGTTACCTGCATGTGAACTCGTATGATGGGGCCTTCCATTCCCTATTACATACTTCAACCTCTATCCTAAAAATGACAGACTCATGTGCCATATCTCTCCAGTGTAATCTTGGTAATTCTACACATCATAAAATACTTGGCATCTCAGAGATAGATACCTAGCAAAGAAGGGTGTGTTTGCTTGTTCAAGCATAGGAAGGTGATCACTTTAAGAAAAGGGGGAGACTTTAGTATAAACTGGGAATGGACTCCATCTCTTTAGAGCAGGAACCATATGTATCATCTCTTTGGAAATACCTAGTGCAACAGGACCCCAAGTTGTTTACTGGGAACACAACAATTCAGTAATGTTAACAGTTGTGCTCAGGTCACATAGGTAACACATTTTTTTAGCCCCACTCAATTGTATTTGCAATTGTAATCATCATTGCTCCTTTGGAAATTTGTGTTGACAGTTTTTAATTAGAGCAGATTTTTCTGGCAAATCTCAATCATGTTGTTAATTAGTGTTCAGTATCTGCTCCAATGCCAGAGCATTGGACCATAGTTGTTATGCTTCCCTGATGAATGAGAAAGGGAGACCTGGTTTTGTATCACTGTCTGCAGATGACAGGATTTCCCAGAAAGAACTCAGATTTGCTGACCTGAATGAGAAAAACAAACATGAAAAAGCCAGTAACTTCAGCTACAGACAGCTACCTTCCATATGGTGCTCCTTTCTGAAAGCTACAGCTCAAACCCCACCCATACAGAAGCAATACAGCAGTACCCACTGATAAGGGTTGAATTGTCTTCGTAGCTTCCAGGTTTTGGGCTGCTTTGGAGGTCTAAAGTACTCTCTGGCACAGTTTTCACCCATCAAAGTGAAGCTCAGTTCACTTACAGCACTAGAAATTGATTTCTTGGCATCATGCTTGTTGTGGTTTAGGCCTGGTTGGCAGCCAACCACAATGCAGCAGCTCTCTCTCCCTTCCCCTCCGGCAATGAGAAGGGACAGAGAGCCAGGCTTGGGGTTCAAGATAGGACTGGGATGGGGAAAAATCCCGCTTTTATGATCACGAGCAAAAGGCAGACTTGTTAGGGGAAGAAAAAAAAGAACATACATTTGTTACAGACACAGACAACACATAACGGAGTAGGACAGTGAGAAGCATTGCCACATCTTGAGAACACCTTCCCCCCACCCCTCCCTTCTTCCCGGGCTCAGTTCTGCTCCTGATATCTCTACCTCCTCCTCCAGTGGCGCAGGGGCAGGGAATGGCGGGTGCAGTCAGCGCTGCCACTTCCTTCATCTTTGGTGAGGGGAGTGTCCAAAACTTGTTCCTCCTGCTCCATCATGGTCCCCCTCTCACAGGAGACAGTCCTCCACAAACTTTCTCCGACTTGAATTCCTCCCATGGGCCGCAGCGTTCCCCACACTGCACCGTCATGGGTCACTAACTTCCTCCGACTGGATTCTCTCCCACGGCTGCAGCCCTTCCCGAGCTGCTCTGGCGTGGGACTCCCCCGCATGCTGCAATCCTCCCAGCGCTGAATTACAGCAGCGGGGCTACTTTTTCCCATGAGATCCCGGCCTTCTTCGGGCACAGCACCTTGATCAGCTGAGCAGGAGCAACAGGCCACAAATCAATGTCTGCTCCACCGTAGATCTCCATGGGTGTTGGGGGGGGCCGCCCTGCCGTCTCACCATAGGATACAGGGGGGTCTCTGCTCCAGAACACCTCCCCCCTCCTTTCTTCCTCCGTTCCTCCACTGACCTTGGTGTTCACGCAGCTGCAGCGACTCTTCCTCACAAGTCCCCCTGCACGTCACCACGTCCCTTCTTAAATACGTTATCGCAGAGGTGCAGCTGATTGGCTCAATTTCCCAAACAGAAGTGGAGCTGACGTGGAGCTGGGGGAGCTTTGAGAAAATTCTCACAGGGGGCCGCCCCTATAGACCCTCCCCTGCCACCAAAAAACTCCACCACTCAGTCAACCCAGGACAATGCTCCATAGCATGGTGCAGGCTTGAACTTTGTGGGCTTGCGCATGGGCAGATGTGGGGGAAGACCGTGTAGGTCAGTGATATTCAGCCTGTGAAGCAGGCTTCTAAAAATGGGGCAAAATCAAGCTGTACTGTGTGATACATGATCCCACATGTGAATTTTCTAAACATTCTTCATTCTTACTGGAAAATTTTTCAGGGTCTTCAAACAGAAAAAGGTTGAAAGCTTATGGAAACAATTCATATCTCTGTCCCTGTTCCTACCAAGCCAGAACAGAACTCTTTCTACAGCAATAATAATCTAAATTACATTTGATCATGGTAATGCCTTAGTCTAAATAATGGGTAAAGATCTGTGATTATTTTAAATCTGCATTGTTAATTAAAGATTCTATGGTGCCAATGAGACATTTTACCAAAGGGCCGTTTATTCTTTCTTTTTATTATAGAGAGGAAAAGGAAAGCCCTGTTTATAACTTAGAGAACAGAGAAGTAGAAAGAAGGGTTAGCAAAAAGACATTTGAAATTTATTTCAAATGCAGGTTCAGTTATCATCCTTCCATCAAAGGATCTCAGAACTTCTTTAAACTGCTGTAAACTACCCCACAACTTACCTTTGCTGCAGGCATTATTAAGCCCTTGAGAAGCCAAATTGCAGGCAGTGGGCAACTTTTCACTTAAGGTTATTCTGCATGTAAGGAGCAGGGATAGGCGGACTATTCTGTACATGCTGCGTGCTTTGGAGAAGAATTAGGCTACCACAGTAATGCATGTGGGAAACGAGAGAGACAGGCCATCTCTGAACTTCATCACAAGAGAGGATCCCAGCATCGTGGGACCCCAGACACCACAGAACAAATTTCTGATCCAACACAAAAAATGAGAAATACTTAGTCATGGCATTAACATCGTTTTGTTCCCTCCCATGTATTCAGTCCTTGTATCATTCGTTCTGATTTGTCTGAGCTTATATATCATCATTTGGTTTTGATTTTTAACAAACTTTTTTTTTTCTCTTGTATCTCTCTTCCAAACAGGATCAAGCATATTTTTGCAATGATAATATGAGTTACAGTGGGGAAACAGTATTGTAACAGTGGTACTATGAAAAACTGGGGAAGGTCAGGTGGACATCTTAAAAAGTGGGCTGTGATTTCAGATCATTAACATCAGCCCTGCCGTCTCTGAAACTGGGCAACCTGGAAATCAAGCACCTCAGCTTCTAGTGGCTTAGAAATTTACTTGGCACTTACTTTTTATGAGAAAGCATGAGAAAATGTTCATTTCTGTCCAGATCCCCTGTAAAAATCTCAGAGGTAGAAGAAGTGCCAGCACTGAAACATCTTCAAAGCTGAAATGTATGTTTGAAGTTTTAAAAAAATCACAGAGGCCTAAATTCAGCCACTGGTTTTCAATAAAAACACTTACTAAAATATTTCATTTTTTTGCAAGTATTTAAAGAAAAGCCATGATTTTGTAATAAAAAATGACAGTAGATTCTAGACAGAATTAGAAGCCACTTTTGATAGCTGCAGAATGAAAGTCTTTGCAAGGTCAACAGAAGATCATGTGGCCACTGCTGGAAGAGATTTGGGCTAGTCAAGGTCCCAAACATACAAGGCCTTCATTAGAAGAGAGTAATTTGTCACATTGGAAGATGAAGGTTGAATATCTCATTGCACTGGCACATTCCCTCCCTCTCAAGAATTTATTGTTTTGCTAATTACATGACTGCAATTAACAATTTCAATGCAGAAAGTGATTATATGTTCATCCAGTCAAACAAAAGCAGCTTTTCTGAGGAAAAAAAAAAAAAAAAAAAGTCTCTTTTTTAAAAGAGCTTCACATTTTGGGTTACACATATAAAAAAAAAAAACAAAACACACTGACTTGACAACCCTTTCCTGTGTCTTCATTGCCCACATAACACCACCTTTTGTGAGTCATGCAAATGATTCATCAGTCAGGGCAGCAGCACAAATCCAGTGCTGTAATGTTTTCTGTTCACCTACACATCAGGGAACATCGTGTACTTATTTTCAGAGGTATCAACCTGCTAAAGAGTGGCTTTTCCTCAGCACATGCTGTTGCCTCTGAATGGTGAAGGCTGAGACCTGCCCGCAACATGTGGAAAGTGAACCAAGTTGTCCCAGAGTAATTCTGATCTTTGGCTTCCTTTAGGGTGTGTTGAGAAAGGGAATTATTCTCACTTTTCCTCCAAATGGGCTCCCCACCCATGCTCCTGACTGACAGCTCAACTTGAAAGAGTTCACCCTTAGGAAACTATTAAACTGATGATCATTCTTGTGGTTTATGCATAGATAAAAAAATGTTTCATTTCAAAAAGAAAAAAGAATGCTCTGGTAATTTTCATAATAACTTTTTCCTCCTCTTAAATAAACTTGGGCAAGATCCCAATGAAGGTGCTTGGCTGTATTGGATAATTAAAGGATAGAACTTTTTCAACATAACAGATTTGTGAACATTGTGTAAATATGCATTTACGCAATTGAAGGACTGTGCCTCACATCATAGTCAAATATATGGACAGCTGCTTTAGGATAAAGCCCAGATCAGCCAAAACAAGTGCTAGAATTCAGTGCAAAATGCTTTCTGTCCAGGCTTTACCAATGTCAAACACAGCTGTGGCATTTTGCTGAAATCTCCCTGGAACCAAAGTTATCTCAGCTCATCAGAAGGCTGTGCATGGTGTCTGCTTTCTCAAGCTCTTTCCAGGGGAATAGGAAAACAGCAGGGTCAAGCAGAACAATTGGGAACTTCTCCCAAGAGAATATGAGTAAGGAAGATGTTTGAGAATATGTTCAATTGTATTTGAAGTGTGGCAGCGGCATGAAGCCAGGGGCAGGATGCTCTACAAGAGGGAAAAGATGGTCCTTTCACCAAGCACATTTGGCTTAAAAAAAGATGATTCCAAATTGGACCTCTTTGCTCTAAGAAATGAGCTGGGCAGCTCCCAGGAATTTCCCTGGAAGACTCCCACCTGCCTCTGAGCCATGGCCAGGTCAAAGAGAGCTTATCAGTCAGTACCTCACTCTTGCTCCTATTTCCTCCGCCATCTCCCTGTGTCCATTTTTGTTTTTTCTTTCTGTTATGGAGTGAATTGGCTCTGAGTCTGGACCCAGACTGGTTCAGATGACAGCTGAAAGGGCATTTAACGGTATTAGACTGCCAGGTACAACAATCACAGACAGATTGAAAATCACTAACTTGACCAACAAGTTTTCAGAATTTTCCCATGGCCTCGTTTTCCCCTTCTGTTTTTCCTGTTGGTAGTCCCTTTTCCTCTCCCACCTGCAAAAAAAAGGCTTTGCCCATTTATGGCTGAATTGTTCTCTAATGATTTGGGAATGGATTGGAGGTGCTGCTTGGGAGTAATGTTGTTAGACTGGAAACAGCATGAAACATACAGACTCTAAATATAGTCCACATGTTGACTGTTGACTTTAATAGTGATCTTTGCTTTCCTTCTGCTCCTCTTGATGTACAGGCCCTGCAAGTGCTGGCACAGAGCTGGCACCAAGATGCCATTGGCATAAGTGATCCACTACTGATACCAAATATTTGGAGTGATACCACAGTGGTGAGGTAGACACTGCCAGGGAGAGCTGGCTGACACGGGGATTGGAGAAGGTAGTTTCCATGGAAATAAAATCTCCTGGCAGGAGTTTGTGATACCTGCAGAGGCTGATCAAAGCACTATTTGGCTGATAAATAATAAAAGGCAGGAGCACATCTGTCTTGCTATCAGCCCTATCCCCTTGCACACTGGCTAACTCTTCCAAGATCTTCCAAGGAAAGGATGAAACAATGTGGTGATTTGCCTTTCTAGTAATATGTAATCTTATTTATGTTTTCATGTTAAAGTGCTGGTGTGTAGAAAGTCCATGTGAAGCCTTTCTTTGTTAGTTTGCTCTTTTCAGTGCCAAGCTTCCTCCTTCGATTAGGGAAAGAAAAATCTTAAGATGTTTCAGGGTCAGGACTGACCTTGGGGATAAGTAGTTTGTCATGGTTTGAGCCTGGTTGGCAGCCAACCACCATGCAGCCACTCTCTCTCCCTTCTCTTCTGGCAATAAGAAGGGACAGAGAGCCAGTCTTGGGGTTCGAGACAGAACGGGGATGGGGAAAAAAATCCCCCTTTTTGGTCACAAGCAAAAGGCAGACTTCTTAGGGGAAGAAAAAAAGAACATACATTTATTACAGACATTAACAACATGTAACAGAGTAGGACAGTGAGAAGCATTGCCACATCTTGAGAACACCTTCCCCCCACCCCTCCCTTCTTCCCGGGCTCAGTTCTGCTCCTGATATCTCTACCTCCTCCCCCAGCGGTGCAGGGGCAGGGAGTGGGGGGGTGCAATCAGTGCTGCCACTTTCTCTATCTTTGGTGGGGGCGGAGCTTCTGGAACTTGTTCCTCCTGCTCCATCGTGGTCCCCCTCTCACAGGAGACAGTCCTCCACAAACTTTCTCCGACTTGAATTCCTCCCATGGGCCGCAGCGTTCCCCACACTGCTCCGTTGTGGGTCACCAACTTCCTCCGACTGGATTCTCTCCCATGGCTGCAGCCCTTCCTGAGCTGCTCCAACATGGGACACCCCCGCATGCTGCAATCCTCCCAGCGCTGAATTACAGCAGTGGGGCTGCCTTTTCCCACAAGACCGCAGCCTTCTTTGGGCACAGCACCTTGATCAATAAGGCGGAAGCCACAGGCCATAAATCAATGTCTGCTCCACCGTAGATGTCCATGGGTGTTGGGGGGGGCCGCCCTGCTGTCTCACCACAGGGTACAGGGGGGTCTCTTCTCCGGCACACCTCCCCCCTCCTTTCTTCCTCCGTTCCGCCACTGACCTTGGTGTTCATGCAGCTGCAGCGACTCCTCCTCACAAGTCCCCCTGCTCATCACCACGTCCCTTCTTAAACACGTTATCGCAGAGGTGCAGCTGATTGGCTCAATTTCCCAAACAGAAGTGGAGCTGACGTGGAGCTGGGGGAGCTTTGAGAAAATTCTCACAGGGGGCCGCCCCTATAGCCCCCTCCCCTGCCACCAAAAAAAAACCCACCGCTCACTCAACCCAGGACATAGTTGAACCACGAGGAGCCAGAGCTAGAGAAGCATATCTGCATCATAAGAGTGCTCAGAAGATGCCCTGAGATTCAGTGATTCACCCAGAGTATAGTCTTAAAAGAGACTTAAAAATCAGACAAAACCCTACAGCAAGGTCTTCTAAATGTCATGTGAATTTCCAACATTCACAGGCAGATACCATGAAATTTTAAAACAGAGAGATAAATACTGTCAAGACAATTATAGAGCCATTCTTTGCTTGACCAATTAATACTTCGCAATCCACAGCTTTCATCAAACTTAGAAGTGTTTTGCAATGCTGGGAATCATTTGTTGTTCCTGATGTCCTTTTTTGCTTTATTTGGAGAAATTTAGTAATTGAAAAATATATATAAATTCAGTCTGGTCTGTAAGTCACATCCTAATTTCACTGAGCTAGTTTACAAACCTCTGACATATAACTTACTCTTAATTTATTGATAAAAAACTTACTGTTTGAGGATATATGTGGTTTTGGCTTTGTTTTTTTCTCTTCAAATCAAAGTTCTCCCTAGGAAAGTGTTGCCAGGTAAATTACTGATGTGTGTCTTGAGGTGACAGTTTCGGGAATATTCCAACTCCTGTTTTCCTTTTCTGTATTTTCAATACGTTAATCGAAAGATGACTTGAAGAGGTGGAGTCTGAGATAAAAGAGAACATAAATCAGATTACAAAAGTATATGTAGGGGCCTCTCCTTAACTGTTCCAATTCTCTAACATGTTCAACCCCAGGAAGTAACTTGATGGGTAAACCTTAGATCATACTCAGAACCACTAATTTTGCCTGAATCCGTTGTTGAAAAGGGGAATTATCCACTCTAAAACTTTATCCTCATAATCTGACTTGCATTTTAAGAAGTCATTCATCTTTTTCTTATTCTACCTCCAACAAAGGTGTTAGTTGTGTAGTTTAAGGGGCTGGATAGAGATGACTCATAAAAGTGCAATAAGCTCTTTTTCTTAGTTTTCTTTAGTAAGGGGATTTTCTTGACATTCAGCTCACCAATTAAAACTCCACTCCAGCAGAATGTGGTAGGGCTCTGCCATCTTTATCTTTTAAGATTCGTTTCCTAAGGAAGTGAGAAACCTGCCATTACATGCTCCATATGTCTGTTTCTCTCTGTCATCCCCTCCTGCCCCAACAGTGTTAAAATCTACTGATTTATTTTAACCACAAGTATAACAGAGAAGTGCAGTTTCCAAAAGTATCAAGCTGCTAGAAATGTCATGGAAATGTCATGTAACATGAAACAATTTACAGCAGAAGCTTACTCTTGTTAGACAGAAATTTAGTCTTAGACACTCATCTGTAGGAAGCCAAGCTTTGCTAGTTCTGCTGCTCCTAGAAACACATGTTTATTTCTTTCATGCTGAAGAACAATTCTGTCCAGAGATCACATTCTGATATCATGCATGTATTTAAAAGTTAACTCAAACAGTTGACACTTCAATCCACAGCCAGAGAGCAGGAGTGCTAAGACCTCCTCTCAACAACAATCTACCCAAATTCCTGGTGGGTGTTTCTTCTTAATTTTTGGCTACAACACTGTGCAGGTTTTCATACAGCTTTCGACTTTCACAACACATTTTGCCTTGTCATCTCCTGCTTTGGATAACTAACTTTCCCCAAGAAAGGTTTTCAATTCCTTCTCAATAAGGTCAGAGGAATTATGCACATTGTATTTGGCTATTTGGCTTATTGGTCCTAGAAAAGGTGTGGAAACTTAGACTAATGTTGCTCAAGTACTTGAGCTGAATTACAAGTTTTAAAAGGAAGTTCTTTCAGCCATGTCTCAAAAAACACTGAAAGTGGCTTTTGAATGCTTAGTTCAAGATCAGAAACATCTTGGGCTTTTCCTGTTATGTAGAGTACTGAAATGATTCAGGTTCTCTCTGTTACTTCAAAGAAATTCAGAGAAGGGATTTTGTCCAGACAGATACGATGATGAAACGGAGCAGACAAATCATGTTAGACCCTATCTAACATTACTCTGATTCAGGCTTTGCCTGTCTTCCTGCAGTTGGTGTACTGCCAGGTTAAACATCATATTGTGTGCCCACGCAACAGTGAACTTGCATCTGTTCTCCATCAGAAGTGCTGTTTCTGGAAAATCTAGTAGTGGGCACCAAGATTGGTGGAATCATGGTCCTACTAGGCTTTTTGTCAGCTACATCTCTGCTTTTAAAGGCCTCCCCTCCACGGAGTGACTCCTGGATCTACATAGAAAAAAGTGGTTTGCATCTATAAAGTTCCAAACTAGCCTTCTCCAAAGTGAGTGGGCCTTGCCCAGTGCTTCCCAGTACTTTTCTTGGTCCCTTCTGAGCCACATGTAACATCTCAACAGCTTTGAAATACAAGAAGAATTTATTTGTATGCTTATTTCAGGTAGTTTTGCATGGAAGAAGCTGCAGACTGTGTCATAACGTGTAACAGTAGCCATGCTTTTGCATTCAGGATATGTTTCACGTCATGGCACTTGAGGGATATGTTTCACTGTGATTGTGTTCAGGGAGCAGGACAGCAAGCTCTTACCTTCTTAATGGCAGGGGTTGCTGGAACAAGTTGTTTCTAGAGATGCACAGAGATTTCTCTGAAGGAATTAGCTCATCCACTCCCAAAGGTATTCCAAGGGAATGCACCATAGACAACTGAAGAATCAGGGTCTGTCAATAAAGCAGGGAGCTCAGCTATTCTGCAGTGTCGATGTTCTTACAGTTGTTATTTTCAAACCAAATCTGCACTTTGCTGTGAAGCAGTGGGAATTGACTCTGGGCATGCTGCTCCTGTTCACAGCAGGGCTGTCTCATAAGTGCAGTTCAGGGAGTTTCAAGTGACCTCCTGCAGAATTATTCAGTTAATTGTTAGTGGATTAGTGGCTAGAGGACAGCTGAGTGACTTAGGTCCTCTCAGCAGGGAGCAGTGTATGGTTTCACTGTGATAGTAAGCCTTTGCACCATCCTCTTGGTGAGAGTCTGCAGTGATACTACCACTATATTCCAAGAGACTGCAGTAAATAGTAGGAAATACAAGATTTCCTGCAATAGTGCAGGGGATGTACAGATGGGACTTTTAGTAAGATCAAGGCAGAATATTCCTTGGGGCCTATACCCAAATCAGATGGTGTGATGGAGAGGTGTTGATCAATTACCTCTAGACTTCAGCCTTGAACTGAAGTGGTTATTTGGTCCAAAGTGCACTGGTTCACAAAGGAATTGTACAGGGAGTGTCCTAAACACAATCAGGTGCTTGTCACTTGAAGCCATAGTAAGTGGACTTCTACCCCACAGACTCCTCAGCCCTCTCTACCCAGTCTTAGGTGAGATTGATCCCAGCAATTGAATTCCCTTTTTATTCAATGTATAATGGACCAAATGGCTATTCTAAAGTTAGAGATAAAATTAAAATTTAGGACATTAAAATGCTCAGAACCAACATGACTCAGTGGCAGATTCAAATACAGCTTCATGCCAAACAGTTTAGACCTGCTCCCTCAGTCCAAGTCAAGTCATGTCATAGCAGAGGGCATGTCCTTCTCTTTTATTTGGAGGGGTGGGGGTGAAAAAACATACCCTGCTGTCTCAAACAGCAATATGAATGTCATTAAAGCTTACTGAACCCTGATGCTATACATTAAAGCCAGCATAAACCTTGCAGAAGAATTCCAGCCTCATGGGAAATATTATATACAAGGATGTTTGAGAACTAGGGCTGAAGGGTTTAGTTTGATGTCTTAATTGGGACCTGATGCACAGCTGCCACTGGGCTTCTTTGCTCCCTAATCTTAATTTCTTTTGCTTGGCAGACACCCTTGCAGACAAGCAAGCCTTCAAAAGCTGAAGAAATGTGTTCTAGGTGAGGGTCTAACAGGTTATATCCCAGAAACCTCCGCAGGATGTGCACAGTTAAGCAGACTTTCCCACTGAGCTCTTAGCAGTGTAAAGTCAGGCAGAGTTTTCTTTGGATGAGGCATGCATTTCTGTCCCTCTCCTGATCTCCAGGCCCAGGGCAAGAACACTTGGGTACTTTTTTTCCTTTTACAGAATCCTGTGACCTGCAGGAGATTTATAGCTGCTTCAGAGAAACAGGTGTCAGAATGACCACAGTATATTGGGAAATTCCATTCCACTGAGAGAGTGTAGATCCAGGAGATGGTCAAAGCGGGTCCAGGACTTTGAAGAGAGCACAGTCAACTTGAATGCCAACTTCTTCATTTTATTTTATTTTTTTTTTTTTCCCTCAGAAAGCTTAGGAATTGATTTGCAGAGTTCCTTATGCCTAAGTGGTGATGATATGGGAAGGAATACAGAGGGACCCTTGCTTTTGCCAATAGTGAAAAATTATTTGCATCTTGAATGATCAATAGCTGTCTTGTAAGAGATGTTTTTTCAAGGCCAGTTTTCAATCTTCCTTCAAAATGCTTGCCCTTGCCAGGTTCACCACTGAGCTCAGGATCACCCAGATGTCTGAATGATAAATATAGAAGGTAGAAATTCACCTGTTCCAAAGTCACTGTGTCTAGGTGCCATGTAAGAGAGAGGTTGTCAGACAGAATAAACCTTCAAAGTAGAAAAGCAAATGAAGAAGTTTAGATGAAAGATTCTCTGCCTATGAGCTAGACTTATCCTAGAGAGATTCTCTGCTTGCAGACTCCACATCTGGCTGCTCTAAAATGTTGGTTTGGGGCTGTTTTAGAAGTTGTCATCCTCTCATTGTGTACTCCTAATTTCCCTAGGAACATTTTTCTGCCTTGACTATTTTGGTTTTACCACTTCCTGGGGTCATATTTTCCCATATGACTTGTGTCCTGGTCTCTTCCTAGATCCTCAGTGGCAAAATGGAGATTAGAAGCTTGGGCATACACTGCATCTGCCCACAGTACTATTGGCTTCATGTCCCTTTGGAGCTGTTCCATTCACCCAAGAGGTAGTGATATTTGCTTTTGCCTTTTGTGCCACAAAAAATGACCACCCCAGAGTCAGCTGCTTCTCCAAACCAACAAGACTGCTTCATGAAGTCCTAGAAATCTGGGCCAGAAAATGCCAGCTGGCTTAATCAGCTGGGTTTTTTTCCAAATCTGATTTGTTCTTCTATATCATATCTACAGTAACGTGTCCACCCTCAGTTCTCTATTCATTGCCCTCCTGTCATACTGGGAAAAAGAAATTTAATAAAACACACTCTCTGATGGACTGAATTTCTTTTTAATTTATTCTTTTAATAAAGTTGCAGATGAAAATTTGGGGAAACAATGGTGAAACGTGTCCAAAATGTCAAACCGTGGAGCAGAATGAGATGCTGAGATCCAGCTGTGAAATTCCACAATGGATCTCCTCTCAGAGATCTGCCAGAGAGGAGCTGAGCTGTGCTACTTGCAGATTCAAGTTAACTCTACACTAAAAGTTGGCACAAAGAGGAAAAACGTCCCTTTTTCTTGCACTTCTAGCATTTTCCCAGCAGGGACCAGTGGCCAGTAGCCAGATTTCAAAGAGCCCTATGATTGATGGGTGAATATGTAATGGGGAAAATATCTTGCTGCTTCCTCATGTCTAATTCCCACTGCTTTTGCAGGCTGTATCCCAAAGCACTGCTGGGAATAAACAAATGAGTTTCCTTTCTTGGTCATCTTGATGCATATGAGATGGACAGTTCAATGTGAAATCAGTTCATGCTCATTAAGTGATGATTTGTCATTTGTATACAAAGGTACATAAACAGAGCTTCCCAAGTAATCAGAATTATTAATCATTCCTAACAGGGGAAAACATGGATTCCAGAGTTCAGATCTACTGTGGCTGAAGGTCAATATAAGACCTATACAGGCCTCCTAATGTCACTGAAAGTGGGTCTTTTTTCATTCTTGTTGTGGCTAGTTCCACAATGAGGTCATTAACATCCTCCTTGCAGAATGCCAGGGGGGGTATTTAAATAGTTTTTGCCAGTGACAGAAAATCATTGAGATGTAAAATATAGTTGTGTTGCATTTTGCATTTTTTTGTAGGGTTAGGACTTCTGTCATGCTGGACAGTATTTTCTACATTGGGTTTTGGGAAAATCTACTCTGAATTGTAGGAGCGGACATTTTAGGACCAAAAGGGCTGCTTGCAATAAATTTCCAAGTGCAGACTGCATCTAATTTTTAGCATGTATTTGCATGGTGCCTATCCCACTGTAAGGTTTATTTGTGTGCATCTTCTACAGGGGATGGCATCAGAATGAAAAGACAGAACCCAGAAGTATAGGCACCACACAAATTAAAACTCTCTTGCTGTTCATCTAGAACAGTTTGTTGAGTGTTTTTTGAGGGTAGCTGGATGATTGGTGCTCTCTTGAAAAACGGAATAAATTTTGATGAATTCCCCCCAAATCATTACATCTTCCATTACTCAGAAAGAAATGGCAAGACCCTATGAATAAATGAAAAAATATACCAGTGGCAGGAAGGATCAATTAAGGGGTTTTCCCCCCCACATTCTCATTTCACTGTTTCTGCAGTGATTATTTGGCTATGCAATTTCTTTTTAACCTTCAGATTCATTGAGTGCAAAAGATTAGTTGTGAAGGAAAAAATCTTCAGATGCCTAGATAGTGTTCTGCAGATGTTATCCATTGTAGGTGATTCTGTCTTGAGGTTAACTACAAAATAATAAAAAACCCAACCTCAGAGAGAGTCAGAGAGCTCTTGGGAGTGGTAATGCAGTACAGAGCCTTTCACCCTGAGGTCAGCAGGTCAAACCCATTCCAGATCAGGAGTGACCAGCAGTTATTACATGTCTGCTTTTGGATTCACAGGGAGGACTTGAGAAGTGTTGCTTTTATTAGTGCTACTGGAAGGCCGTTCATGTACCTACATTACAAAACCTACTGATCTATGGCACTCTTCCTAGACAACATGGGAATTAATACTTTATAAATGTCCAGAAATATGGGCTTATTTACAGTACAAAAATCATCAGAGTTGTCATCATTTGCCCTTTTGTGGGCCAGCACAGTAGAAAGATCAAAGATGCAATTGACCGCAATTAAGGACTTTATTCTCTTACCTCTAGATGTGGCCTCTGGGGTCAAACTCCAAACACTAACAGCTCCCACCACAAAGCTAAGTCAATTTTTATGGGTATTTCACTAAAGATGTTTATCATCAAGAAGTGTCCAAAAATCTTAAATCAGTGCAAATAAAACTGCACGCAATTTGAAAGAGCAAATGCAATAAATAGACTAAAAGAGAAAAGCAAGAAATAGCAATTAAAAAAAAGAAAAAGCTGAGAATGTAAGAAAAACTCATCAGTCTCTGTAAGTCTGTTAGGGGCAGTGCTGACACACACGCTTACCTTCCACAAGAAACATAGCTGCAGGCAGTACATTAGACATGTGGAAGGAGTACTGCATGAAGTCAAAGAAAATCTGAGCTTCTTTTCCTCTGCCATAAATCATAGCGCATGTTTTTTTTTCCAAGGCAAGGTGAAAGATTGATTTTTGCACAGTGTAGAGCTGCATATATTAGCTTCTGATTTTGAAGGAAATGGCACCATTTCTGAATTCCGTGACATGCATTATGCTGTCGGTTTCAACATATGAAGTAATACCTAAACCTACGCCATCCTGTAACCCTGATCTCTTCTCTTGTGCACCATCCCTTCTGCCCGATTCCTGCTTTTCAAGCAATCTCTCCTAAGCAGCTTTCCTTCTCGCTTTTCAACTGAAATTTGAGGCTGTGAAAGATATTAACTTCTCTGAGGCAGCAGATGAATGAAATCCACTCCCACCCCCACCACAGACTTTGGTGGCCAAGTGTTTTGGCCTCAGAGTATAACCACACCATACAAAGCAACACTGTCTAGAGGTACTCAGGATGGCACTGGCATTCTAATAAGTGGTGTAACTGGATCAGACTAATTAATCCACCTAGAAGCTAAGCCTGATGTCAACTTTGCCTCACAGTGAAATCTGGTTTTGAGGACTGTGCATTGCTCACTACCTATGGTAAACAATGCAGAAGTACAAGGGAGAAATGAGTTTGGAAGAACAAAAAATAAAAAGAAATAACTGTAGAGGTGAGGATGTGATCTTTTAGGAGGGAAAGGAGTGGGACTGGAAGAGCATAGAGGACACAGAAATCCTAGGCTTCATTAAACCTTGAACAAGGGAGTCTATTGGCCTTCCTGCCATAAAACCAGTGGTGCTGATGGGCCACACTGTACAGTCGATTCCCCCCTTTGGCAATATTACTGTAGGGGCCCGGAACTGTAGCAGTGTCGGTGGCTTTATAACAACCTATACACTGGTGTTTGTGTGTTTCCTATAGCACATCTTGCCCAAATATTGAGCACAAACTTTCATTTGTTATAGCAGGAGAACAATGATGGAATTGCTTTCTAAAGTAATTTTCATTGGTAAGTAAATAGAAACCACCTTTGTCCATCTCAAGTGTTAAAGCAATTCCCTTGTAGTCAGTGGTGCTCTAACAGTAGAGCCCTTGATTCTATTCATAAACCACCTGCCTTTATTAATTATTATCATCTATCACATCTATGAGGATAGTGTCTACAGGCAAACTTTCTGTGTTGGGTACAGAATGGTGTGATTAATGGGAATCTCCAACCCGAGCAGTGGAACTCTCCCAAGTTAATTTCATCCATTTCTCCACCTCTGCATAAACCCCACTTTCATCCAAGCTTCACTATTGCCTGCAGTTTGCATGAGACAATGGTCTGAACATTTAGAGACTTTCAGGCAGTTTTATTCCAAGTTGGCTTTCTCTGAATCCGAACATCAGTTGGGAGCTGGCTGTGCCACAAAGATGGTATAATAAGAATTGTTTAATAGTAAACTATTTTTCTAGCTGATCTGAAATGAATTGAGGTTCTTCAGATCTACATTTTTTCCTAGATCAGTGGGACAGTCTCTGCCACAAAACTGGGCAGAACCCAGCGCACAGGCATGGAGGAGCCTGGCACCCAACATTTAGTCCGAAATTTCTCTCTTCCTGCTTCCTGTCCCAGCCAACGTGCAGCTCTGCTGACTCGGCTGTGTGAAAGCTGCCCCATCTCTCCAGCAATGTGAGCCAGTGCAGCCTCTTAAAATCTGGCAGAACAAAGTGGATATGCCCATACGCCCATTTTTCTGCTCCAGCCTCAGCTTTGCTGTTGAATGACCAGTTGTTTAAAGTGCTTTTTTAAACTGTGAATTTAAAGAAACACAGACAAGGTAGAAACAAGATTATGAGGTCAGAGAGGTGAGAGGAATTGACCCCATCTGAGAATGAAGGAAATGTGAGCACGGAATGTAAGCGCTCTGTGCTCTGGAGCTGTGACCTTGCCCTGTGAACTGTCTGACACAGGGCTGCCCAAAAGCACGCCGTTTCAGCTGATTTCACTTTTCAGCTCTTGAGTGTCAGTGCTATGAAGACATACATATTTTCTTACTGCATGTTACTCAACCCACAGGTTCCCTGCTTCGTGATAGAGGGCTCCTATGAGCTCTAATAAATGTGGAAACAAAATCTTTGTGAGACCTGCTTCTTTGTGGCTGTTTACTGTAATACGTGTTTTTTTTGCTTAGAACTGGATCTGTACAGTATGGCAATGGTTGTGTTTGGTTATGTGTTATGTTTGTTTTTTTTTTCCTGTGAGGCTTGGAAATAGAGCAAAGGGTATTTAAATACCCCTTACCAGGAAAACCTGGTCTGCTTGGGTGAAAATTCCATTAAAACATTTCTGTTTACACAAAGGGGGAGCCAAGGGTAAGCCTTAATTTGTGTGTCAGCTAACGATGAAATTAATCTGAACTGAGATACATGTTAAGTGATGACTAGTTGCTGTGGTGACTTTCTCCACCGTAGTGAATTCTCCCCTAACTACCCATTGGATTAAATTCTTCATGAGGAGAGAAAAATAATTTAGGAGAACTGCAGTCCTCCAAGAAATTGAATTAATATTTGACTTTGAAGCTTTATAAGATCTGCAGAAAGAACTGTCCCTAAGCCCAACTGGAGAAGATATCATTAGAGAAATGAAAATTAGAAGGAGTGCCACAATAAAACTACCTTGCATGGAGATAGATTACGATGCTGCTGTCTCTGTTCAAAGGCTTGGCCCCTATCCCAGGACTCTTTAAAAGGGAAGATACTCAATTAAATAAAGGTTACTGCCATTATTCCACTCTTCCCACTCTGATTACATTAATCTTGCTTCAGAAGGGGTTTAGAGAAATTAATTCTTGTTATACTGTAAGAGAGGAAATCTTGTGCTGTAGTTGAGGGCAGGGTGACCTGAAGAGTTCCTTCCCCCACCCAATAAGCATATTTCTTATGGTCAAAGGGAACTAAGTCTTGGGTGGATCCCAAGCATGCAAATGGAAAGCAACCCCCCCAGCTCCTTGGGCTGGACCATTGAGGGTCTTTTGTGGTTTAAAAACAACAGAACTTGCTTCCCAGTTGCAGGCTTTGAGAGAGCATCTCTGTTTCTGATGGATTTCCTGGACAACCCAAGATCTCTACTACTTAATTTCTATTTTCATGAACGGATACAGCTGGCATCTACTGAGTGTATTTCAAGACTGGAAACTAACTATTTTACTGATACAGGTGTCCTTTTCAAAGTTTACCAGTTGTTTAAAAGACTTTCTTGGCTGTGGACTTGATCAGGCAATATTACATCTTCATCTACTGCTCTAGTTTATCTTGTAGTGACAGCTCCATTCCTCCTTGCTGCAAATTGGTATACGTCCTTTCCTTTGCAAGGAAACTACCTGAGATGGTCCTTTTTATGTCTTTGGATGATGAGCTCTCCATCTTCTCCATTTCCCCAAACAAATATATTTTCATACTTCAAGTCTGAGATACTCTTTCTCTGCTCTATACTGATATTGAGAGACAGGGCTTCTCAGCTTGTAAGGATTTCCATTTTTTTCCCTCTCTCCCCAGATATTTGGCTAAATTGGACCAGAAACTATTCTCCTTTTAATTCTTAATATACCCTAAAAGTGCTCTGGGAAATTATCATCTTTTTAGTTTCTGAGAAAATGGTAGCAGCACTGCTGAGAAGAGTATCATTTTACAGAGCAGTTTCTTTGGGGCTTTCCTGGTCCGCTGTCTGAAGGACGGACCCATTAACAGAAGGGCTACAGCCAAGGATCAGCACATCTAAGGTCTCCAGCGTCAGCAGAGACCCCCAGGAATCTGGGCCGATTTCCATTGGAAGCATGCCTTGGAATCAATAAAATTTCATTAAAACCCTGCTGTGCCAAATGTAGCATATAAGGCTTAATGAAAAAAATTTCACTGGCTCTCATAATTTTTCCAATACAATTCTCTGGCCCATACTTTCTATTTCTACTGCTTCTTTGTCCTTCATAGTAAAATTAGATATTGCAGGCAACAGCCGTAAACAAAAGGACAGCTAAACTGTTAGCAAAATGCCACTAACTCCTGCAGTGAACCAAAGTAATTCAGAAATAATTCTGAAAAATTTATAGCTCAGATTTTACCATAATTGTCATCTATCTGTTGCAGACTTCTCTGTACTACTTTTTTTAGGATATATCAGCTTATACCAGTTTTCCTTTGTGAGTTTTAGCACTAGAAGGGGTAGTGAAATATGCTGTCCTCAAAATATGGCTACTACTTTGGAAGATCCCATCATAGTCCCTATTTTTGTCAGCAATCTTAGTCAAACCAATGGAGCCACAAATATTAATAGCAGAAGTACAGTTATAGAAAGCTGGAAAAGATATGAGAAAGAGCAATGTTGATCTGAATCTAGAGAACAGTCTTTACAAAGGGGAGAGAAAGGGTTGGCTCTTCTCTGAAATCTTTTCCCAGAATATATTACTTGACCTATAAGCTATCTGAATTTTTTTTTATTAACTACAGGGAATAACTGTTTTATTTTACACCACCACCAAAACCCCTTGCTAGATCCCACAATTGGAAGCTGCAGCTTATGAAATTCAGTCTAAAAATAAAATGCAGAACTTCAGTTTTTCTGAACTTCAGAATTGAAATAATGACCTGAAAGCACTGGGAATTGTCTCTAGCTTGTTGTCTGGATGTCAGGATTTGCATCTTGCAATTTTTTTTTTTTTTTTTTCCTGCTCAGATAGAAATTGTAATTGTAGTGCAAGAGTTCTTGAGTGACATGGGATTTTTGTTTGGCTGGTGCTTTGCAGAAGGGGCAGATTACAACAGTCGCCTCTAAATTAAAGATTTAAAGTCTATGAAATGTTTGCAGCACCCATGTTATGCAAGCTGATTCTTGCTTACATATACCAAAACCCTGGGGAAATTCAGTCCTAACATTTCCTTACCTATTTACTTAGAGGAACACCATGATCACATCAAGAGGGGTATACAGGAATAAAATAACAAAGAAGGTACAATGCATAAAAAGAAGCTGTAATTAGTTTCTTGTTGAGTTTAACTGAATAAAAGCAGTGAATAATTTTATTTTTACCAGTAGATTTTTTACAAATAGACTTAAAATATTTCTCTTTAGATTTGTGGCTCCAACAGCTGCAGCTGAGACCAGCAATCAGCAAAGCCCCTTGTTTTTATTGGAGCTGAAGTGGCTTGTTGAAAATGGATTGGATTACAGGGATCAATCAGCAGCAGGTCGAGGATGCAGAGGGAACTCTGCCAATGCAGTGAGCTGCCAGGAGCGGCGAAAATCCTTGGGCTAGTGGCAAGTCCTAATGTACTGGAAAATCCATTGTTTTACAAAGAGCTTTGGAGATAGGAAGTAGATCGAGTTGCAGAAGAATGTAAAAATATTAATAATTCTCTCCCAAGTTTCTTTTGTTCCTTTGCACATGACTGAAAGAAAAACCAACTCCATGGAGATGCTGCCCGAGTGTATGTTGAGCCAGTGCCAGGAGACGATCAGAAATAGGACAGATGCTAAAGCATGATCTTCCCTGAGTCATAATTTAGGAAATGGAACATTTCTGAATTTCAATAGCAGTCATAGTAGAAATTTGAAAGCTGCTGCATGATTCTGTCCTGCACAGTTCTGGATTCTCCCAGAATGGTGATGATTGCTGTTGCTTTCCATTAAACTAGAGTTGAACAGTCTTGTCATTGTTTTGCAGATGGTCAGTTCCCAAAGTATTAAGCCTTGTTAAAGTCAGGATGAGCTGACACCCCTTTGTGTCCCCAGTTGCACAGCAGATTCATTACACAAATTTCTGGGAATATTACTAAATAGACTAAAACCAGAGTAATTAATAACTTCTGTGTTCAACTCATTTAGACTTCAGTGATGGTTCTCTACTTGCCATTTATGAATTAGTCCCCTCATTCAGTTGGAGCTGTCTCATAGCTATCTGAAGTCTAAAACCGCAGATGGCAGAGGGATGGTCATGAATCGTGCCTGGCCTTGTTGACACAGGAATCAGAGTTTCTAGATGAAAGACAGGCATTTGCTGATCTACATTCATGAGTATTTGGGAATATCGACCACCAGCTGGATGCTGAATAGAACAGTAGTTCACAGTTCCAAGAAATGTTTGCAGTGTGTTGTTCATTCTCTTGAACTCTAGTCACATGATGAGGTAACACAGATGTTTTCCTCAAATATCACAATTATTAAAAACAGGTAGCTTTGCTAGAAGTGCAGAGGAGGAATGGATCTATCTGATGACAACATCTGTTCCTGAGTCAGTGGCAGGATATGGTTCCCACAAGACTGTGTGTCAGATATTAAACTGACACTATGCTTGAACTTAGCCAGTTGACTGGCATGAAACGGTTAGAAAATCCAGTTCACAAGCAGAGTTTATAACAATAATAAAAGTTCTCCAAACTTGGGAGCCTAATGAAAATCCACATAACAATCCAAGAAAAGCTGAATAGTGGAAAAAGTGAGGAATTTGCATATTGTCCCTCTTTCTGTGTTGGGCTCTGGTACCCTTGGTAGGACTGACTCTTAAGTACTGAAGGGCTACAGTTCCCCTTGGAGAAATGTTCTCCTTATCTGCTTGCAAGGGACCAGATTTTACATTGTAAAATCAGGCCAATAACATAAAGTTTCAGGGATTTGTTAATTCCTATTTGAAATAGCAAATTCTCTGGGAAAGAATTTGGGGAGTAAGTTTTTTGGGGAAAAATTAAAGTATTCCATTCTGAAGAAATCAGCATGTCTGATTTCAGTGCTGACTCTTAAAACCTTGTGGGATGCAAGATTTTAAAAATGTCAGAACAACATGGTACTTTGAAAGGAAGATTTTAAATGTTTCTTTCTCAAACTCAAAAGCTTCTGAGCATATCCCTCTCCAGAATAAAGTGCCAGCAAAATGCAAGACAGTTTCTCCTTCTTTTCCTTATTTTTTCTACCACTTTTTTCTATTGCTTCTTATTCTATATTTGGGACATAGATGTTAGATACATCTATTTCTACTTGCTCAGTAGTATCCTTGAAACATTTTTAAACATTTTTGGACAGTACAATAATATAATAAAGCTCAGAGATCTCAGGATATAAGGTTTAAAGTGGAGGACATTATTTATATTTCATGTAATGTTGATTTACCAAGGTTGTGATATCAGTGTCCCTCCCAAAGCATAAAATGTATTCAAATAGGTAAGAGGGCTATGTTCTGTCACTTGTTAAGCTGAAGATAACCAGAAAATTGTTATTTTCTGAAGTTTTGTGGTAATGCTGACAGTATAAGGGAGCTGCGTCCCCTTTTTTGGAGGACAGTCTCAGATCATATTTCATTTGAACTGCTTTCTCATTTTAAATGCTCAGGGGCATCTTCTGTAAGGAGGCACACTTCCAAACAGTGAAGTACCTCACATATCTTCCTACGAGAAGTGAATGAACAGTGTGTTTCTGCCTGCTGCCAGGACTGGCTGTTCATTTATTTTTCACATTCATAATACACTATGGGCATCACTGGCTGTCAGTGACCTCCCAGGTCAAAGCAAAAATCTCTGCTACTTGAGCTGGCAAAAGTGCTAAATTGTTATCCTTAGGTAAGAAGTCATGAATACAAAGCATATTGTATTTTAGGCCCTGAGTGAGCCATCTGTAAGTATGTATGTAAAGTGCCAAACCCTGTTTACACCTGCTGATACAAAAGCATCGTGTAATTGTATCCCATTTAGGAAGCTGTAACCAGTGTATGTGGATTTCATGAGTTAATATTCCCTTTGCATTTCAGGCCTAAGCAGATGAACAGCAGAGTGATTTAGCCATCCTTCTGCAAGAGTCTGTGAACATGTAAAATACATATACATATTATTTTAATTTTGCAAACAAAAGCCACTTTATGTTGAAAGATTTAATTCGTACAGCAAGGCTTCGAATGGAAACATAGCTTGCCTATGTGTGGTAGGATGAATAGCATTTTAAGTGACTCTTCAATGGCTCCCATGACATGCTCTTAAACAATCAGAGGCACAATAAACTGGTGATTTAGATGAATAAGCTTCTTGGTGGAGAAATAGATCAATAGAATTTAATGGAAAAAGTCACTAATTTTTACTCCTGAGTAAACATTGATGATGTGACTGAAAACTCAATAGTTCCTAGGTTGGATTCTCAAGGATCTGACATGTTCATGTACAAGATATTATTCATCTTTGCTCTGACAAGGATCTTCCTTTCTGCATTTCCCTCATCTCTCCTAGGAATCAGGTTTGGCTAGCAGGCATCTACCTAACTTGCATTTCATATTTATCTTGCTCCAGAGCAAGATTCAGTTTTGTTTACAGTGGCCAATTGATAAAACATGTTTACCAGTTCTTTTGCCAACAAACAAAGACCCTGGAGATTTCACCATGATGGAGACTTTGTGTGATAATTAGGGGTCTGCTCACTTTTTTTCCACATCTTTCCCTAGGCGATAGACGTCTCTGAGTTTTCAAAGAGAATGAAAATAGAGTACAACTATGTCTGTGTCTTTGCACTACTCTCTACTCAGTCGTCTTGCAATTTATCTTGCCAGAATTCCTGACGTTTTCCCCTTTATCTGCATGAGCTCTGGAGATTTTCTGGGGTTGTTTGTTAAGTCACATCACTTGACAGTATGCACCACCCGTGTTATGCCAGGAGGATGTAAATCCCTCATGCTTTTGCCTGGACAACAATATTCTTTGCAGCTACTTTGAACAGTAAAACAGCAACAACACAGGAAAAGTGTAAATAGCCTCGGCTGCCTGCCTGTGCCTGTGCCAGACCCGGTTTGTGTGTCTGTACAGTTATGTGGGTGCACTTGAGGCTTCACTGAGCCTGAGACTCCTCCACCTCCCCTGCTCTGCCCAGCACCGGTAAAGCAGTCACTCACTTCGGGATTGCCTCCTTGCAGCAAACCTAGGTGCCAGATGGGAGGAGTTCTTTGTGTCCCAAGGAACACGATGCTGTGGTGCTTCTTGCAACAGTTGCTGGAGAGGAGAACAGACTCTGCCGTTTGCTCTTTGGGACTTAACAGATGCACCAGCCAATCTATTTATGTTTTTTAGGAGTTCAGCCTAGCATGAATTTGGCTGCGAAATTTCTTTAGAAGCCCTGAACAAGCACACAGGAAATCTGCATGTTGCTCTGGATCTGGGTGATATTTCAGATCTGTAGGGAACTCAGAGACCCCCTGTCCTTAGCAGGATTTATGACATGACAGGCTGAAACATGAGAAAGGTAGATTGTGTCTGCCCTGAAAGACTGAAAGAGAGCTCAAGAGGGGTGATAAACATGCTGAGCTGTGGTGTGTGTGCTCTCTACTGCACTGCTGAGTGCTGGTCTGGCTGCAGCATGGGCTCAATGCAGCCACAGCTGCATGAAAACTTCTGGGTCTGGGATGTCTCCTTTGAGCCTGCTCTAAGATGCTGAGGGTGTTCAGGTCTTTCCTGGAGAGCTCTGCAGCTCAGGCTGCATCCTGAGCTCACGACTGGTGAGAACAGGATTGAGCCTGTGTTTGCGGGTTCTGGATGCACCTCCATATGCGTTACATGGAGGGAGTTAAAAAGTTTTAATATTTCTATGTGGGGAAACCTGTTCTGTTCATCAGGGCTACTGTGGACATTGTTGGTATTAAGAAAAAGCTGGGATCCCCACAACCTAATGGAGTCCTTGGGAATGCAGTGCTAGGCAATGCATACTGATAATTGTTGGGAAGGCCAGTGCAGAAAGCTAGAGCTGATAATAGAAGCTGGAAAATGGCATTGCAGCACAGAAAGGTTGTGAAGAGGAAAGGGTGACTTAGAGGGCAGTAAAAAATAGTGCCCAGATCTTACCAGGTGGCAAGGTCACGTGTACAGCCAGGCATCAGCCTGAAGCTAAACAGGATTTGGTAAATTGGTTCCATTTTACACTATGAAAATCAAGCTAGAGGCACAGAGAAGATATAAAACTGGGTCTGGTTAAAGGCTCAGCCCTTTTCCATTTTTTTCTCTTGAAAAATTAAAAGCACTGAATTAATAAGGTCAATGTTGGGATGGTCACACAGGATCTGAGAATCTGAGGAGTTCAGTTTGCCATCCTATCTTGAACATCTCCAGCAGGAATGACAAGACTTTTGTTGTTGTTCCCTGCAAATGAGCTTTGCTGGTTCCTTTGCACTCGGCAGCTAAGGGACCTCTGAGGTTCCAAGATTTTACATTTTAAGATGTATATTTTAACTGCTCACTCATATAAAGCTCAAACCTGACTGGAAAGAAAAACATTACAATCTATTATTTGTTTTGTTAATTGATTCAGATGGCCAGCAGAGAACTCATGCATGGGGAGAACCAATCTAAATCACTTTTATGAGCAGAGATAGTCGGTAGGGAATTTTGTTTTTACTGTGCTGCAGTTGAATATTTGGTATCAAGCTTCTTAAATGGACTTAATCTCAAGATTATAGTTCTCTGTGGAGCCATTGGGGTCACTTTGTAATTACCCAGCTTTCCACACTTCAGGTGATGAGAAGGACATGCACAGGAATGGGATTCTTGTACACATTTCGTTGTAGAAGGGACCTTTCCAGAAATACAGGAGGTGCCAGTTTGCAAGGACTGGCATGAGGAAGAAAGACCAAAACACACACATCCATACATTTTTAGAAGTTCTGATAATTATCCCTGGAAACAGTGTATATGCACTCTGAAGTTGTGCTTCTTGCAGATATGTCACTGTGATCTCGTTGGATTGATTACAACCATGACTTCCTCATTTAAAACCATGACTGCTAAGCCGTGGACAGGTGGGCTAGAACAGATAGTAAATTTTTAGCTGACTGTGATCAGTTAGCCTCAAAATTTATCCCTGGGAAAGGATGCCAGCAACTTAGACTGTACCCAGTAGGAACATTTAGACATCAGCTTTGCAATCTAGCTTTATTTCTGTGTCTTAGAAGCTTTGCTGCATCCTGAAATAGTCTTTAGGAAAACAAACAAGCAAACAAACCCAGAAAAACAATATACAAACCTGAAATAACAGTGGTAAAAAAAAAGCAGAGTTTGGATCATGGTTTCCAGTAAAACATTCAAACAGCATGGAAGTTCAGTGACAGAGGCAGAAGTTAACAGGAGATAAACCCTTTTAGCCCCACAAATCAGATGGAAATGGCATATGGAGTAATTTTAAGGATCTAGCTCTCTAAATGCTCAGGCTTCCTTTCCTTTTACTTTTCTTGGGTCCCATGATGTCCACGAATGTGACAAATGGTTAGGGAGGCTGTAAGCTGAGGCACCAGTGATCTTAGATTTGCCTTCACATGGACCAAAATAGACCAAGGAAAATAACTAAACAAACTTGTCCTTTCCAGAAGTAGGGAGGCTCCTCCTTGCTGTTTAGCTGCAGCTCTCCATATTTTGTTAGCAGTGTGCCTGTGCATCATACAGCTGACCTGTCTGGGAGCTTAACTGGATGAGGAAAAAAGCTCAGGAACTGAAGGTTGAGGGTAATCTATCAGCTTGTTTCTGCCCTGTATCATTCACCTGGCTGTACATGCACACTTCTCAAAGATAAACTTCTTAAAAAGGTTTTGGGCACATCAGCAGAGGAGTTCATCACAGACTGTTAAACATGATTTGTCTAAAGGCAACTTTTGCTTAAGAAGACCATGAACTGCTGCTTAATGAGAGCTTGAAGGTTAGGGGGGAAACTCTACAGTAGTTGCCTTTTTCTGCTTCTTCACACACTAGCTACGGGCTGCTGTAAAAGGCAGCATACTGGACCAAAGGACCTCTTTTTGTAACTCAGTATAGCTGCTTGTGTCCTCTGTAGTTGGCCTTCATAAGATTTTCTGGCAGACTCACAAGTTTGATCTATTGAGGAAGACAGCATATATGGGTATGTTGCTGTTTGTTTAACAAGGCATTCATATCAGGAAGAAGATAAAAATTCTCAATTCATTTAATTGTAATGTTTTCTAAGTGAAACTTTTCTGTTGTTGATTCTGAATACTTTCAAATTAAATTTGTCTGAGTTGAATATTAGAAAAATTAATATGGAAGAAAATCGATGTCTGAAATGGATTGAATGCATTGCTCATTCTGAGCCTTCACAACAAAATTTAAAAACCAGTTAGAATTCCTTTCCTTTGTGCATATGTAATATTTAGGTAGTATATGTAATGTCATTAAACCTATTTGTATAAGTTTATTTGTTAATACACATTAAAATATGTTACATGTGTCAAAAATATGTGTATTTATGTGGTTAGGTAAATCAAAATGATAACTGCATGGTTTAGTCCTGTGTAAAGAGTGGCCTTAAACTCGGTAGAATTCAGAGTGAGCCAGTGCATGTAACTGCAAGGCTTTCTCTACTTTTACACTGCAGGTGTTACTGTACTTCTGATGGGTGATCCGCATTTTTGGAGTGAGGGTTTCTGAGTTTTATCCTTATCAGTGACTCTGAAGTTTGTGCAACTGTGGAATTGCTGAAAAATTAAAATCACCATTGCTGGAATGTAACCTCATAGACAAATCAAGATATCTCTTTCAGGACCTCACTTGAAAGGCAAGCAGTACTCAGCTTCTCCCAGGAGAGCGAAACAGAAAAAAAAATAACCAAAGGAGATGGAAGTTACCTCTGCCAATTTTCAGAGGAGTAGCACTTAAGTTGGTGTGTAGATGGTATAATCCATGAAGCTGTGAAGGAGAGCTCCACAAAAGGCTATTAAACGTGCTGGTTAAAATACAACCTCTCCAGTAAGTCTGTAAACAAAGAACTGAGAGGCGATGCGAGGGGAAGGATTCCTCTACACTTGCCCAACGGCACTCTTTGATAAACATCCACTGCTGACTACTGCCAGATGCATCTTGTGCTAGATGGACCTTTGGTTTGACCCAGTGTGGCTGTCTCTGTGTTCTGCTGCGATCTATGAAAAGCATGATTACAAGTGAGGTAGTGTTGTTACTAAGCAGTTCTTGGAATGGCAAGCCTGTCAGCAATTTTTAGAGCAAAATTTTTACAGAAACCTTTTGAGTTTTGTTCTGTTTTGGAAGAAAATTAGTCCCCAGGTCAGTCTGTGAGGTCACTCAATCACTCAGCACTTCAATGCAGATAGGCTTCCAGAACACATTGGGAAAAGCACTAGCAGAAAGCTGGCTATTCGTTCGTGTTTCACACCTCCTTAATTACCCACCTGTGTTCCTTTTATTATCAAAGCTTGAATAGGATCGCTCATAAAACAGAGGCCGAAAGGAAATTGCTGGTTTGCTCAGATTGCATCAGCAGCGTAAAATGGAATCATTTAATATCTGAACACTCTGCCCCTTTCATTTTCATTTTCATTTTCCTTTGTTCCTTCCATGCCACTATGAATCCTGCCCACCCAACACCTATGATACACTGAGCAGCACATGCCTATTAGGGAAAGGGAGACATAATTTTACAGTTGTATACCTTTTTTTCCCAGTCTAACACCTAAATTTCACACAAATTGCCATTTCAATCTAATGAGTTACTGGAAAAGTAGTGTTGGGTCTCCTCAGTTATAAGGAACTGCTCACATATCCATTTCCAGTCAAGCTGCTCTATGAGTGTTATTTGAACGAACCAACAGCTTGCATTAGGAGGTGTGTAGAGTGTCCAGTCAGTCCTGGTAATGAGTGGCTTCCTTCTTACCAGTTCATTTCTAGAAATGAAAGCGTTTGTAAGCTGCGTAGAGTTTTTAACCAGTATGTAGTTTATCTGTAACCTGGGTGTGTGAAGGCATGCAATCCAATCCTAGATTACAAAACCTGGTGAGTTTTACAACCCAGGTACATAGGAATGGAATGATGGATATTTTCCCACTGTGCATATTTTACTCAGTTCGGGGGATTTGTGTGCTTGTCTTCCCTGATCTTGAGGATTTACTTTGTGTTGCTTTCACTCATTGTGCTTTCCATTTACATTTATCCAGAACTGGCTTTGATAGTTGGACCTTTCGGTATCTTCACTAAGGGCAAACCCCAGATATTATGGAGAACTCATTTCATGATCTAAATCTGTGTTAGTTTAAAACAGATTGTGCCATAAACATCACTTCCAATGACATCCTATGAATTTATGCTTCAAGGGTGGCAAACTAATGTGGATTTTCCAGTGGTTAAGGTCGAAATATTCATGCAGTCCTTCTATGAGTGATTTGCCTCTACCCAGTGATGTCCGTTCAAGAAATAGGCAAGAATATATTTTTTTATTCTTTCACATCCGTGCTAAATTTGGTTGAAAGAAGCAGACAGACTTAAAAATTATTGGGAAATACTATCATGTATTTCATGTCACATACAGAGACACAAACAGAACAGGCTCGCAAGTTTCATTTCCTTGCGAAACCAATCTAAAAGTAAATACTTCTGACATTTTTGTTGGGTTTTCCTTTACCCAGCTCCACTTATGAAGGTGGTGCTCCAGTTATTCCATGTTAGTTTGGAAGTGCAGTCAGTGATGTCTTCTTGTTTCCTGACCTCGGTTTTCACCAAGGTGATCTTCTAGTTCTGTGAGAGCTGTATGTTGGCTGCACACTGGACCCACCCCACCCAGACTCTTTTATCACGCTGTTTGCCTTCTTCACACCAGAATGTTGCTCTCTCCCATTTTCCCCAGGAGCTATAGGTCCTAACTTTCACATTTCTTCCAAGTAGCAGAACATACATGGTTTCTGTGTATGATGGAGGGAGACGCAAAAGATACTAGAGATATAAAAGTATCTTTTAAAATATTCCTTAATCCATGCCTCTGCCAAACACAGTGCGGCAGAAGCAGCAGCATGATCTCACCATCTGTGTCTATGACAGGACAGCAAAAGTTACCTTTAGGGTATAATAACAGTTCTTGAATCTGGCTCCGGATGTTAAATCAGGGTCAGCTTCAATGCCAAGTAGTGCTTGCAATGGTTTCTTCAACAATGGTCTTTGGAGAAATTTCCCCTGGAGGGACAGGAAATGGGAGTTTTTCTTAAAAAAAAAAAAAAAAAAAAAAAAAAAAGAAAAAAGAAAAGAGAAATAAACCATGCTTTTCTGGCACAGTAAATTATGATCTTGAAGCTATTCTGTGGCAGTGACCTTGTGGTTTTGCCTGCTTTGCTTTTTGCTCCTGTTCTTGCCCAGGCTGTTGCATTGGGCAGTAGGTCAGGAAGGGAACATAGAGATTCAGGCTGTGCCTTCACTAGAAGAAAACATCGTGTTCTTCTTTGGGGTTCACTGTCATGAGGCACCTGGCCTGAGGTGAAAACCTAGTGGAGACAAGTTTGTTGTGTGAACAAGTGTGAGCAGGCCACAATAAAGGTGATGGGGAGAAGCCAACACTTACCTCTCATCACATACTTTTATGACTGCTGCTCCATCTTCACTGGATTTGTCATTTTAGTTCCCATACTGACAAATTCAAAAAGACATATGCCTCTTCCCTCAGTGAAAAAAAGCCTCCATGGGTTTGAGAAAACATGTATGCAGTATAAATCCTTGCAATTCTGCCCTTTACTATTACTTTTGCTATGGGTAAAGCCAATGCTTTTCCTTCTCAACTGAGGGCGTCACAAAATTACCTGAGTTGCAGCCTAAGATCCAAAAAGAGCAACTGTTTTCCAGCACAATGACATAAATGACAAATTACATCTATCTAGGTGACAGCAGATCCAAAAGAGGTCAACTCTCTTAACTTATGAACAGGAGCAAAGAGGTGAAAGTCAGTGTGGGCTCTGGCAAACTGCAAAGGACAAAACTCTGGTAATGGAGGGTGGAGACAAAAATCTGACTCTATGCGGGTTTTGGCAGGTTTGTGTCATTTTATCCATGCCGGGCAAAAGAAGAAAATCACAAAGGGGACATGCAGCAACAGGGAAAAACTGTTTTTCAGACTCTTCCTGCGCTATTCTTCTTGTCCATTTTAACCTCCCACTTTCATGAAACAAAAATGATGGAAACAGATAAGGAGTGACTTCAATTAAGGCTGATTCTTTCTTCTCCTTAAAGAGGAATCCAGGAAGCTCTCTACAGCCTTCTTTCTCTCTTTGAAGTGTTGACTTATCATCCTCCTCCCATTAAAATATAATGGGCTAGGAGTGGGTGTGCTGGGATTTGACACCCAGTAGGGAACCGCACCTAATCCTACATTATCACCTGATCCGGTTCAGCTTATTTTCTCAAGTCACTGACCCCATCTTCACCATTCAAAGCAGAAGAGAGGGAGAACTAGAGAATTATTGTAGAGGACTTCGCCCAAGCCAGCCAGTCTCTCCATAGGTGTCACAGAAGAGGGTTTCAAACATGGCCCTGTAAGCAGATGCCTGCAGGAGGGATTGTCTACAGACCCTCCATGAGGAGGAGAGAAGGAGGAAGGATTTTATCAGGTGTCTGGGTGCATTTGATCACACAGTGCTCCGGATACTGCCTTTATCTTCCCGATACAGTGGGTTGCGATGACTCACCAGTCACTTAGTGGAGTGGAAACAGCTTATGGGTCACAGCAACAAACAAGGAAGGGAGCCAGAGACAGAAGACATCTGCTCTAACACCACCAGCCTTATCTCTTTCCCTGGTCTATGTGCAGAGCACCTTGGATCTGGCCATGTCAGCCCTGTAGGTAGCAGAGATTTGGCAGGCCTGCTGTGAATCTGGGGATGAAGGAGGGAAGGATATGGAGGGAAGAGAGACTTTATGCTTTCACAAATGGCTGTGGCTTCCTTGGGAGACAGACAGCTGTTACTGCCTCTGGAAACCTTCCTGTTTACCAAAGAGAATGTCTCAAACAATCATGTCTGATTGTTTTCCAATCTGAGCTATGAACAACACCTGAGCGGGGAGTCACCTTTGGTTTCAGACTTCTTTCTTCACCAGTGGAAAGGCAACATGAACTGGGGTTGTCATACCATGCACAGATGCACTCTGTGCAACTCTATTCTGGTATGGCAAAATTAACCATATCACAGTGCTCACAAAGGCCACTCCTATAAGCATCTTCTGTAGAAAGGACGACTGCTCCTTTTTACCTGCTATACGGTGGTCAATATGTTTTACAGCCCCATCTAGGGGAACAAATCTCACATATTACACAGGAGATAATCTGCACAGGAACACATCTGCTTCCCTTCTCCTGACCTTCTGGCTGACATGTCACATCATTCAGACACTTGTTCTGGCTGCAAAAGGCTGAGATAGGGCTGGGACTGAATTTGTTCCCTGGAAGAGTAAGATAAGAACGAAGAAGATATGAGGATTCTTGGAGCAATAACTATTTTCCTCTCTTCCCTCTTCTGCTTTTGCTTAATTTTGCTGGACTAGTCCTGGATGTTTGGAAACATTTTTTCCAGCTAAAATGGAATTAATTGGAGGTGTAGATGTTGCAGTCACTCGTCACTACTTGTTCACAGATGGCGAAAGGAAGGGCAGGGGCAGGTAATTGCAGGCATTTGGCATACCTGGGCTTTTCCCAGGCCTGTTTCTTCTCTCTTATTTTCTCTCTTTGTCCAGTCAAAACCAAAACTGTGCTGTTCACTCAACACGGCCTCGATTTTATGATTATGAAAGCAGCAGCAGGCAGAAGGTTTCCAAGAAGAGCACAGTCGCATGCACGCCTGTCTCATATGTGAGATAATCTGTAATGATTTTGGCTTCTGACAGTGGTTGTCTGCAGTTGCAGAGATCAAAGTCCATAAAGAAACTGTACCTAAATACCCAAGACTGACTGGTAAGTAACACCAACACCTCATGAAAATCAAAGTGAAATGTTTGGATTCTTCGTTTTTTTGCAGGACTTTTTATTTTGAAGTCTAACTAAGAAAACCAGAAGACAAAACATAATGAATACTTTGTGTTGGATCATAAGACTTGGTCAAAAAATGTAATAGAATTGGGGGAAGAAATTCCAACTGGTTCTAGCTAGCACGATTAAGGTGCACCAGGCTCCCTGGCCAGCCATAAAAAAGGCACGACTAGCGTTTGTACTGGGCTGTCTCTGGCTCCCCAGCCTGCTATCTCACACACCTCTGTTAACAGGGGACAGCATGTCATAGCAATCCAGAGCAAGGCACAAACTTGTATCTCTCAAGATATGGCAAGACATTGGGATGACTCTTTCTCAGGAGCGTTTTGACTCCATGTCTGGCTTTTATTGTCGCTGCTCACCTCACTGTCTGAAGCACAACATTCCAAACTCCTCTTTATCTTTTTTTTAACCAAAACTGAGAGGAACTCAAGTCCAAGCACAGTAATTTGGGCACATCAGCTGACAGAATTGAGCTGGAAAATCAATTCCAAACACCATTTTTATCAGGCTGGCATTTATTATTTTTATCTCTTTTGGTGGTTTTGGGGAAGTACTTGCCACCTAAAGGTTGTTTCTTGGTTGCTTCAGTTGTGTTTTCTCCCTAATTAGTTGATCAAAGGTTTCTAAATGGAAGACTGACTACGAGTGACCATGACATTTCATAGCAAGTTTCTACCAAGTAACCATTTATGCCAAAGTGTTTAAAGCTTTCAAGAATGATTAATTTTTACACAAATAATGGTGGATTTCCCAATAACTTCATCTAACGTGATACGATGAATAACAGGGAACTGAACTCATCAGGGAAGTAAATCTGTTATGGACTCAAACCAGTAATTTTTTTAGTTGAGTTCTGGTCCAGCTATGGAGAAAGTTTTGCTCTGTTGGTTGGGTTTTTTTCTGAGTCCCACATAGCCTTCAAAGTGAGAGTGTAGGTTCAGTTCTGGGTTTGAAAAGAAACAATTCAAATCAGTTTTCAATTTGGGTTTGGGTTTGATTCAAAGCTGTCAAGTATATTCACAAAGTGATTAAAACTATTCCAACAGTTCTGGCCATGAGGAAGTTAAGGCAAACCCAGAGGACATGCAGATCTGGACAAGCACACTTGTTATTAGCTAAATTTTTCTGCTAACTAAATGTTCACACAAACCAAACCCCCATTGTTTTAGGCAGGGCAAGACACAGGTAGTAAGAAATTACCCTGGCCTAAAAAATCTTCCAGTCTATAGACACAAAGCTGGTATAAGATGAGAAAAAAGCGCTATCTTCTTTCTCAGATGAGGAACTGAGGCGTGGAGAAGTGACTTGGCAGAGACAGTGAAGGAAGGCTGTAGCAGAGCTGGGAGGTGCAGCTGAGTGCTGTGAGCCCCTTGCCACAACCGCAGGCTGTCCTTCCTGCCTCACCCTCCGCGGCTGCTCAGCCAGCTTGTACGGCACCCGTTCAGACATCCATAAAACAAGACACAACAGTGACCCAAGTGGCTGGAGAAAGAGGGGAGAAAAAAAGCCCGTTTGTTTTTCTTTCTGCTACTTTATCTCACTTCAATGGGAGCAGTTGAAAATGTCAAGGATAAATGAAAACAACTGTTGGGCATCATTCCAAGTGGTTAACAAAGAACCCCAAACTCTTTTAAGTCCTACAACTAAAAGGTGCTGGCATAAAAAGAATAGCATTTTTCTTTGTAGAAATCATTTGTTGAACTCTCTAGTTCTGAATAGGACTCCTTGCCTTCTTCCCTTTCGCTTCCCCCACACTTTAAAAACAAATCATACAAAAAAAAATTCCCCCCCCCCTTATATGCTGTATGCTGGATTAGATGTTTCCTGTGAAGCACTGTGCTGTCATCCACATGTGACATCAGGCTAAGGTCCTGCTTTAGATGACATTTGTTAAAATCTAGTATAAGGGTCCCACTCCCAAAATCCTGTGTTACTCTGGAGTTGGTGTCAAATGCCAGGGCCAGTAAGTATTTTCATCCTCAGCTGGACAGAAAATTTCCTGCTTTTTGTAGGTCTGTAGTGCGTCTGAAAGCACATGTCCATCCCCAGCAGGTAGGAATGCAACACCAGAGCGAGAAGACAGGTGGGTTCAGTATGAAGTTTCTCCTGATAGCATGGTGAAAATGCTTTGGAAAATTAAATAAGAAGCCAAGGGAAAAGGTTACACTTGTGAAAGGAAATTGCCGATACAATAAAGCAGAACAGACAACCAGAACAGGTTTAGTAACCCAGTAAAGAGGCTGACCTGTGTAACTTTGGCTGTAGAAGAGGTTTGCTTGGTGAGAGAGACTGTGCTTTCTGCAGCACTGGGAACATATTAGTGCCATGGTAAAAGCACATGGGGAAACTTGGCCTTGAGGCTTTGATGCCTGCAGTGGGGAAATTTTTAAAATGAGGAAGTAGCTGTGAATTCTATCTTGGTCTGCATGGTGAGTCTGAAGTTGTGTTTGTGCCTTCAATATTATTTGTGGAAAGCAGTCTTTCACCTACCCTGTGGTTAGTACAGGTCAGGGGAAAGAGTGTAGCTGTATTATTAGGATGGTCCAGACTTTGTTGTTACAAAACTCTGTTTTCACCTGTTTGTAATGTATTTGAACTTTGGATTGAAATCTAAGTTGGGTGCCAACACTGACCTTATTGTAGTAAACAAAAACAAGAAAAAATTCCAAGAATATGTGCAGAGGGGAAAGATACATTATTTTGCGTGTGTAAAACCCATAAATACTCATCTCAAAAAATCTGAAAAGCATAAACTTGGGGGCCGTTGTTTGGAGTTGACACATTATGGGCTGTGAATATCTCTGCCATCTCCCAGTTACAGCACAGTGAAAAAAATAGCTAATTTGACATTTCCAATTCCTCTTTTGTTCTCAGTTTCTGTCACAGGGAATAGAATGAGGAAAATTGAGTTCTCTGGAAATAACAGGAAGAAGAGACCACTTAAAACACCTCACTTGTATACAAGCTTAGAAGAGGGTCTGCAATACCTGGCTTTTCCCATTCCTCAGCTGTCAGCAGAGACCTCAGGTCGCAGGGGCAAACTGCCTTTATTAATGTGCTCCGCTGAGATGACAACTTGTGGAGCTGGCTGATCTGGCCTTTGTTCAGATGGCTGAAGTCTGTCCCATCCAGATAATGCAGTCTCTGTATTTCTTTTGTAGCTGCTTAATAATGAAGCCAAATGCCCCTGAAAATGTTGATTCAGCCTCTTTTTATGATAGTCTTTACTGTCTCCGATTATTATATTCATGATCCTCCCAACCCCAAACTAGTCCTTTTTTTAGTGCACAGGAAAGTCTCACTATGCATATTGAAATAAGTTATCTTCTGGACACATGTGCCTCTGTTGCCAGCAAAGCCCTACCTGGGAAGGTCAAAAAACCCTCCAAAACTACAGTTTTGTTCACTACACAGTGCCAGACAGCACTTGTATTAAAAAGAAAAAGTAGCGAAAGAGAAAGCAAACTCCAAAATATACATGAAGGCAGAGTTTCAGAGTGGGATTTCCATAGTATGGGAACCTGGACCACATCCAGTACTCCCTGGGAGGATCCAGGGAACCAGTAGATGCCACCTGTAAAGCAGGCATCAATTTTCTTTTCTACAGTCTGAGATGCCTATTTGGCCACGCTGATACAGTGATCTTGTAAGACTGGAGGTGCAAATGTGAGAAGGGGGTGAAGAAACTGCAGCCAGAAGCTCAGCCTGTGGTTCTTGAGGAGGCAGAACATGCTTCCATGTTGTGATCTGCCTCTGGGCAAATCTTTAAAGCAGTTTCTCATAAGGAGTTATTTAGATGAATCCTGCATTTGCAAAGCTTGGGTTTGTGGAAGTCCTGAGCTTTCACAGTTTTATCTATGGTAAAGGTAATCAGAACACACACAATGAGCCAGGATGCACTATCAGCTGAAAAATCACATCACAGGCCATTTGAATTTCTCAGGCTTGGGAGAAACATGGATCTTAATACATCTGTGTATGCATTACCCATCTATAAAGCAGTGGTGACACCAGCCAAACTAAGTCCTCACCAGCAAGTTCTGAAAATGAACCCATTATCATCATCATTTGTGAAATACTTGGATTCCTTTGTGATAAATGACATAGAAGAGGCCACAAGGAAATGAATAATCCCAACTTCAGAGCAGAGTTTGAGTAGTGTGCTGAAAAGAGATGACCTAGGACCACATGTTGATCATAGATGTTAAAGTAAAATATTCAGCATCTGCGTATTAAGCTAGCACTCCTCACAAGCTGTTAAATTAGACAAAGATGCTACCAAAACCAAAACAAAGCAAAAACAATTAAACAAGGATATTTCTCAGCCACTGGAAATTCCATAGCTGCAAAACTATCCTTCTTTAAAGTTTCTGAACTGGCATATGTCTAAGCAGGGTGTATCTAATGGAGTCAGAAAACTAAGAGGGTGAGCAAACAGGCCCAAATGAGGATTTACATGATAATAGTGACAGGGTAGTAAATCCCATCCATTCAGTAACACCTCTCTTGCTCCCTTCTGCGTTCAGAGCTAGAATATCTCATCTCTTCATTGGTCTGAGTGGTTCTTTTCACTCTGATGTGCAGAAAGAAGAGGAAGAAGCAGCAAAATCAGCTGGCCTGATTTCCCCTTCTGATTTTTCAGACCAGAGTAGTTCCACCAAAGTGACATGAATTCAGAAAAACAGTGAGCGAGATCAGAATTAGTCTCTAAACATTTATTTAGAATTCCCTGAGGATGACAGAAAGGAAAAACTGGGGATGTGCTGAAACGTTGCCCCAGGCACATTCAGCAGTTATTAAAAAGAATTCACTTCCATGCAAATTGTATTTCATCAGCTAATTAAGAAGGTATTTATCCTCTGCTTTAATTAATATCTTGTATCTTCCTTCCGAAATACTTAATCATGGAATGAAATCATCATAGAAATATTGCCCTGAAGTTAGCATTGGCATTTTCTATCTCAGCAAATCTCACGTGTGTGTGTGTATGCATACGTATATATATATGCGTGTGTGTATATTTTAATAGCAGTAATTATAAACTACTCTGCCAACTTATAGGGCTGCTTTACATTTCTGGCTTGCTGCCGGGCTTTTTTTTTCCCAGCGCCTGATGAATAGCAACTGTTGTGTACTCTAGATCTGTGCTCCATTTAAGCAATATCCCCAAAGAAATCAGTCTTCTTAGCCGCTAAGCACAACTTTGTTAGGCAGTGCCTGGGGCAATTGACAAAACCCATTTGTTAACTAAAAACTGTAATCAGTGGTTTGTATATCAGCAGCGTATGCTTTCAGTAAGGCCACATTATAATAGATGGAAAATCGGTTATTTCCTGAGCATCAACAACCAATTTTCCACCAGTTGGGCTAGAGATGTATATCCCAGAGGTATGCAGGAAACAGAACTAACTGGTGTGAACTTAAGCATGGGAAAGATACTAGCAAAACACATGGTAGAAGACTTTCTAAACAAACTAAATAAACAATGCTGGAATATTGTTATTTCCACCTGTAATTCTAGTGCAAGTTATGAATCTTGCTAGACTATTAATGTTGCAACAAAATGGAAGAAATTTTCTGGGAGGAGGTGCAGTCTCTGTCATTTGGAATATCTCAAGCCAGGCTGCTTACAGTTCTAAGAGGTGTTACAGCTCAAAACAGAAGTTACTGGCTTGAGGCAGGTGCTGCTGAACCTTTGCCACACAGGAGACAAGGATAGTAATCCCATCTGGGCTTAAAAATAAACCTGTGAATTTATGAGATGAAGCCTCACTTCTTTACTGTTGCCATTAAATCAATAGGCAATGTTCAGTCCGTTCTGCCAGTGGAGCATCACTCACACGAGTTCTGTCTTCCCATTCATCTTGAAGACATTCCTCACCCACAATCCTTGATTCAGCTCAGCTAATCCATTAATATAAATAAAAACAAACATCAGCAGGATGTATCTTATCAGTTATTTCTGAAATGCTCTTATCTATTGTAGAGTTTCTCACTGGGAAATAACGTGCAGACTCTTTTCCCCCTTCCCTTTCTGTCAAATGTATGGCTGGACTGTGCTACAATTGGTAAACTGAAAAACAACAGTCATAAGCCTAATTGGAACATTCACTCACTTCAGTAGCCTTAGAGATTTTGGGGGGTTTGAAGTTTCCCTTTTGATTCAAGATCTGGTAAGCCAGGTCCTAGATGCAGGCGGTTACCCGTGTCATCAGCCAATGGCACAGAGAGGTCACAGGACCCAGATTTCAAACCTTTAAGTGTGGGGGAGAAATCTCACTGTGTTAACAATTGCCTACTTTATTTCTCTTCTTAACAGGATAAATTATTAGAACATTAGTAAGTAAACTCTTTGTTAGAGAGCATAACAAATCCCTAAGTGAAAGCAGGATGCTGTTGGACCGAATGGCTTGTGGATCTTGCTGTTATGAAGAAAATGGTTGCAATTCCTTCTGCTATTTTTCACTGAAAAGATGGATTAGTAAGCAGGCATGTGCTGGAGCTGTAACTTGCAACTTATCTCAGAAAGTTTTAACTTTATGCCTTTGCATGCCTAAGAAGTCATTTTTAAAGTCAGCTTTAGCCTTTACGAGTCCCTGTGGATCGTTGCACAAATCTGTAGCTGTGAAGACTATTCAGGCTCTTTGATGAGGGCCTGGGAGTTCAGACAGGACAAGAGGAATCATGACTCAGTTTCTGTTCCTGAGAGTGTCACTGACTCTGGCCGTGTCACTAAAGTTCTCCAGGTCCAGGCTCCAGCTTTCCTAAAACAGGCACAAGTAAGCTCTGGAGTATTTTAATGTTTTGTTAATACTTAGAGAAAGGGTTGGCTAAATGGCATCATCAAGAAGTATGAAGAAGTGTTTCAGATCAGTGCTGAATTGTGGGATGCCTGGTGTCCACACCATTGTCTTTCCCCTAGACTTGTTGCTGAAAACAACACTGTAAAGGGCTTAAAGTTGTGGTGGAGTTGGTGTGAGGTCTGATAGAAGGAAATTTAGGGGCCCACTGTCTAATCCACCCACATCTGTGTCGTGTCCCTCTTCTTCCTCCCTGTCAGAGCTCAATCCATGGTGTTCTCTGGTCAATAGGTCTCATACCTTTTATGCTGACTAAACAGTTAAGGAAACGGTGCCTCTAATTCTGTGTCCCTTAATTCCTTTTTGATCAAAATGATCAAGTTTGCTTTAATTCCTATATCTAGGAATTGGTATTTATTACACAGGAACAGTGTAAACAGGCAGAGGTTCATCTCCTTGCCTAGGAGAGATGGGAACTATCCAAACATTTTCATCTGCCAAATTTAGGAAAAAACTAATAAGTCCAAATATAAGAATTCTTGTGATTTATCCTGGGGACAGACATATTGACAGATCACCAGGATAAGCCCACCACCTCCCAGCCCTGGAACAATAGAGTATGTTAGATATTTGAAAGGCTTTCTTGATTTGTTCAGGAGTCTTTTCAGATTTGTCTCAGTTCATGTATTATCTAATCTGCTTCACCCAATCAGTCCCTTCGTTAAATAGTGGAGACGGATGCTGCTGGGAATTTTACTAGGAACTTAGGATGTGACAGACATTGATTGCTTTTCTTTTCCTTTTCCAGTCACAGAAATTACATTCAAGTCCCAAGGAAGAAAATACATAGACGTTCAGCTGTGTGATTAGAAGGGCTAAAGCAGAATATGCATGTGTATACAGAATATATCTGCAAGCCAGGCTGTGATTTACTGCTAGGCTTAAAAATGCTTTAAAGACTTCTAAGCACAGGAAGAAATATGCTGTTAGTAAAGCTTCCGTGTTATCAGCCCAGCTAAATAATGATGTGCAATGTGTCATGTGTAAAGAATATATTAATGCTTGGATAAATATTTTCCTAATGTCTACTTGGTTGATATCTCCTTGGCATATAACCAGAGGGTAGTAAATAACACTCATGAGACTGTTTACTTAAGGTCTATTTTCTCTCTTGTCTTTTACATTGGCAATAATTTTGGGGGCTACAGGGGAGGAAAAGGCAGAGGGAACTGGAGTCTTATAAAATGTTTGTTTTCCTTACAAATTTCACGAGAAATAAACTGTTTATGCTTTCGTGTTTCACTGCCACGGAAATGTTAGATGATTTTGTGTGACTGTCAAAGCGTTTAATGCGTAGCCAAGCAGTAGCATTATAGAGAGTGGGAGGGGAGGAAAATGAGAAACTGAAGGAACACAATGAAAAAAACAAATGAGTCCACTTTACCTCTTAGCTCCTAGCACGTTATTTTTCCTTGCTTGTGGGCATGACTTAATGCTGGTTACTCCCCTTGGCTTCAAACTGCATTCATTTTAATCATCTGTTTTGACAACCTCTTTCCCCCTCAGGCTCATCTCTAATTGAATTTCTCATGCAATCCTCACCTTCCCTGAAATCGTTTGTACAGGAGGGAGGCTGGGAAGCAGCTGGACCCAGGTTGGTTTCTGTAGTGTTACCTCCAGAAATCAGCCTGTTCCAGTCCTACCTTCGGAGCTGAGAGGCTTGGCCTTGTCTGGTATCCCACAGATGTAGCTGTCATACTTCCAGACCTAATCTGATACCTTCACACAGAGCTCAGTGGACTTCCAGTTCAGATCCCTACCAACTCCTGCCCTTCTCTGCTATTTTCTATGTCACAGGGTAGACATGGTCTTAAAGAGCTATTTATTTTGAGATTAGATTTCTCCCTGCACTCCCAAAAATGCAGCTTTCCAGCTAAATTCTGCCCTTTATCACTTCCTTGTGCATTGAAGGATGTCAGTATGGTGCGCAGAGTGGACTGCAGAGTCTCCCAAGCAAGGATACAGACCCAAAATACTGTAGTTTTATCAGGTATACAGGCATAACAGAATTTGGCATGTGATGTTCAGTGAGGCCTTAGCTGTAATTTGTGCTAATGGTCAGAAAGGAACTTAAAAACAGTATTTCTTAATTTTTCTCACTCCAAATGTCCTCAAGCCTGTCAGTCTCAAATACCATGGTTTTATTCCTAATAAAGGAAAAGAACATTTTTAAAAAAACAACCCAAAGGCAAGTTCTCATGCAGGTACAGGTTTTCTGTTCAAAAGAAATGGCTACCTTTTTCTCTTGAATTCCACAATAACAAAATTAAATCCTTGTCATACCCCAAATAAGGTTTGTTTGTTTTTTAACATTTCTATTGCTGAATTCATCTGAGCAATTCCATCCTGCAAACTCAAGCTGATAGTGTTAGGTATGGGGAGGGATTAACATAAGAACACTCATCTTGTTCCTTAGCATAAGTGGAGCCATCATGTTGTCTTCATCTACTCAAAAGCACTGTGTCAACATGTCCCTGAAACAAAAGTGTTCATGGTATCTAGATAACACGTCACGTGTTTGACACACCACTGTGGTATCTCAACTGGCCAAACACTAAAGATAAATAGTATCATGGAAGTGCACATGTGCTTTAGACAAGGTTTGTGATCAACTCAAATTTTCAACCTTTATATCTGACTGCAGCATAAACAAAAATATGACAGACTTATATTGTCTACAATTGAAATATAATCTGTAGGAAAAGTTGCATTATAAAATCAGAAGTGTTACACTTAGGAAGTCAGAACATTTCCCAGCAGAATCTACAAAATTTCCTACCTCTCCCTACCCTGTGCTTAAGTGGAAAAGAGATACTTACTAATATTTTAACTAAATGCTAGTCAAGTATTTGGTTTGCTTCTAAAGGCATGCACCTTCTAAAGTATGTGTCTATAAAAATCATCAAAGTCAATTTATTTCATTGTTTTCAATAGATTCTTTGCGTTGGACAGCAGATCCCTCCCTCCCCACTTTGGCCTGTCCTCAGAAACAACTCCTTTTTTTCTTTGTATTGTCAGGCTAGAAAGGAAATACTTTTAACCCTCCAAAACCCTGTTGTTTCACTGATGAATCACAGAATTCTGTGGTGGGATAAGGAGGTTACTTTTCCTACAACAGTGAAATCTAGAGTAGATGAGAACTCAAACTACTTACGGCAATGTCATTGTAAAGTAGACAAATATTTCCAGATAGTAGATTTCAATTTGATAGATTATTTTCTTTCTTATATGCAGATGATGTGAGGGCCTAGCAAATAAAGGATGTAGTGTTGGGAATAGAGGTAGTAAATAAAGATTAGTTTCCTTTTATTCTAGCTTCACCTCCCAGGGAGAAGTTAATTTTGGCTGTGTTCAGTCTGAGTTCACAGAAGGGAGAACACTAAAAGGCTTACTTCTTGTAAAAGCCTGTTGCCAAATTAAATGGAAAGAAGAAGGAAAAATAATAATAATAAAGACCGAATTTGAATCAGGGGGGAAAAGCTAATATCCTCTCCAGAGTTCACCCCTTTGGCATCTTTATTTGCCAGCTCATTAGGGAACATCTTCTCAATACTTTGTTCTAATTTAAGTGGACAGATACTGTTTCTCCACAAAAGGAAGTGGTATGAAGAAAGCCTGTCAGAGTTATTTTGGCATTTTCTTTTGTTGCATTTTATGTTTATTGACCATTTTTTTCCTTCCCACAAATAAACTCACTAAGATTGACATGAATCCCTTGGCAACAAGGAAAGAGAAATTGCGCTTGTAGGCATATGCCCTGGTCTGCAGTCTCAGAAAGCTTTGCCAGGGTCCAGGTTTGACAGATCAACATTGCATATATATTTTACATGCTGGCAACAGTCCTTTTTATTTAGGATAAAATGAGTACTGAGTAGGCAGAAATATTTGGGCTTTACCAAAATACAGCACGGAAAGGCATGGCCAAATGCTATTATATGTACACTGTGGTGCAAAGCATCTGAAGCCCGTGGGGTCCCATGGTTATAACTGGCAGGAAGTCCAGTAGAAAACCAGCCAGCCCTGCTCTGAAGGCCTAGCCTCTTTCCCCTCATCTTCTTGGCCCACTTGCAGGAAACTCTGGGTGAGGTTTATGTACTCAGTTTTGCAGGCAGTCAACCGAGACGCTTGTAAGTCCCCAATGGACTCCAAATCCAGCAGAGCAAGACTGGATCTGGTTCCCATGGCTCTGCTTACTGGCTACTCTGAAAATTAAGTCCAGAAGCTTCCAGAGCAGTGTAAGCAATAGATGTCTTTTAGCTTATGTCTAGCCTGGATAAATATTCACTTGGCAGCTTGCATTCACCACGACCCCCAGCTCCAGAACCTGGATACACCTGCATCCAGTTGGAAACCAAACAGGATTTCCCCATGCAGAGGAGCAGGGAGGGTCTCCAGTGCACACTGAGTATTGGTCTGAGTCCCACATTGCCGATGTATCTAATTAGCCCCAAAGTCACTCTCCATCTATCTATTCCTTGTCACTTTGATTCGACCTCTTCACTAACACCGCCTCATGTGTCTCAGCACAGCCTTGCTGAAATCACTGTTCTGCATTAGCAGGCTGCTGGAGCGTAACAGCCCAGTCTAAAGCCCATCAAAATCAACATACGATTCCCGTGGGCTTGCTGGGGCTTTGCAGTGACTTCTAAACATATGTCCCACTTTTCCTTCTGCAGCAAGCTCATGCAGTAAAGCAGCACGAGGGAGCTGGTTTGGAAATTGCAGCTAGCAATGACTGACATGTGCTCATATTAGTTGGAGATCAAGGTAGTTGCTGGAATCACTGCTGCAAACTTCACTCACTGATTCCTGTCAAGGAGAGCTAAGCTGTTAACCTGGAACGTTCCCCTGTGCCTTCATACACACTGTTTTATTGTGTTATGTAAAACAGTGGTTAAACAAACAGCCCTTATCTACTCCATGTAAAGGAAGAGCAGTGCTTATCAGGAGAGGAGAGCCCTGGGTTTGCTCCCTGCAAGGTTGTGCTTGCTCTCAAAAAAAAAAAAAGCACATGCACCATCTAGCAAATCAGAGCCCCGAAAGGCTGCAGCGGGAAGCGGCGGGGCCGGGCATCGCTTTCTAGGGCTGACGCAAGGTGGTGCTCTCAGGTGCGCGAGTCCTGGCCGCGGCCGTGCGGAGCCGGGCCCGCGGCTTCTGCGCGGCGCACGCCTGGCACAGCAGCGCCGCAGCGCTTCTGCGTGTGTGTGCCCGAAACGGGACGTGAGGAGACGGAGTTGAGCCAGCGTACGTGCTGTGGGGTGTGATGAGGTGATTCGGAGCAAATAAAGCTTAATTAGTGCCCAGTGACCCTTAACAGTGATTTCCTGTGTGATGAAATACCCACCACCAGCAAACAGAACTTACCACTTAATCACATAGAATTTTTCTTGGAAATACGCATTTGCTTTGCGCTTTCATGTTTTCCTCTTTTTCCTCAGGGAAAGAGTAAAGCATACCTCTAACACAGGCTTGAAGCTGAAATTCCCCTCTCTGCTCTTAATTCTCATGGCCAGCGCTGTTTTTTCCACTCTCTGATTTGCAGGCTTGTCCCTGCGTTTTCCAGTGCTGGGGAGAGAGAGCAGAACCAGCTCTAGTTCGAATGACTCATTGATAAGGACTGTTTGGGCATCAGTAAAGTGTGCTATGCTCTTAATCACATCTGTCTGAGGACCACGCAGGACTCTTGTAGCCCCCCAAGGCAATGAATCTAGTGACCCTGGGTGAATGATTCCCAAGGAATGGGGAATCCCACCATGGAGATCACAAATCTGGTACCAGAGTAGTGCAGGGGAATTATTGAATTACTTCCAGTGTTTGTGTCTTTCCTTCTCCACTTCCCTCCTTCATAACACACTGAGCCAATAGGCCCAGGGTCCATGGTGCAGAACATGTGGGCATGGACCAAAAATTTAGCTTTCTCTCCCTTTCCATCCCTGTTGTGAAGTGGGATGACAAACTAGGATGAGAGAAAAAGGAAAGTACAAAATGTGTCAGTGCTGCTGCTTCACAAGGGAGAGCAAAAGTCCTTGGTTAAAGCAAGATAGCCACAGGGCTCTGACTGAGTGGGAAGAGGAGATGTCTTCCTCTGTGAGTGCTGGCTGGATAAAGGGTTCTGGTAGAAGGTTTCGGTGGCATCTGGTGTGCAGAAGCTTCTGGAAGAGGGACTCGGGTAAGGAGAGCAGTGAGGGCCACCAGGCAGCGTGGTCAGATGACGAGGCCTTGCCTGGAGGTAAGGTATCAAGTCTGGGGAGGAGAGAGTTAGCTGGAGAAGACTGGGGCTGGTTTTACAAGAAGGGGTAGACAGAAGAAGAATGGTGGATTCTTATATTCCAGGCACCCCCATGTTTAATTATCAAGGCAGATATTTGGAGAGAGTAAGGGAATGGAGTTGTGCCTAGGTATGGAATCAGGCATGAACTATTGAGAAAATTAAGTGAGCTGATGACTCAATCACAATGTTTTTTTAAGTGCTTCTATGCTGAATCATCCTAGAACAAACCTGCATGATGACAGTCTTGTCAAACATGGCAACTTCTTTCTTGTCCTGCATCACTAGGGCTGATTAATGAAACACACATATCCTCTCAGCAACATCTTCAGCCGTTTTCATTTCCCCTCAGTTGCTGGTGTGCTCTGGCCTACATCTCCTTTCAGATTGTAACTCTGTGGAACAAAGAATGTTTTTCAGTGCAGAGACTCATGTGGTGGATCTCGGTTCAGCCCCAAGACCTACTCCAATGCAAACCCACAGCAGTCCTAACAGACCAGGAGCCTGGGACTCTGGGTCCTGACACTGGGTTTTCTGATGTCTCTAATACAATGAGAACTTGAGTGTTTTTGCAATTGGGGCACTTGGACTCCTTTCAGGAGATAGATGTTGTTGCAGGTACATAAAAGCTGAGACTGCACTGAAAGTATTCTCTCAGGAGGGGCATTAAGCACTCTCTCTTCTATCCATCTGCCCTGATTTTGTGAGATGGAGGAACTTAATATGCACGAGACTTCTCCCATGTGTCCAGTTTTGCTGAAATTGGCCCATGTGTTCAGAAGTTATAAGGGATGAGGTAGAGTAACAGAAAGACAAGCTGTATGGATTCATTAAAAATTCAGCTACAAAATAATGCTAATTGCATGGTCCCTTACTGCCATAAGAATTAGGGTTTTCATTAGCAAATTAAATCCACTCCCAGATGAGATTCAGCCACAGCTCTGCTCTCTCTCTCTTGAAATCTTTTTGAATATTGCTCTTTTCATTTCCCTTGCTGACAGGGCCTCATACGACAAGGGCTGCAATTGCAGAAGACGCTGCAAGAGCTTGCTGACAGGTGATTAACAGCTCCTGGATGCTGTGAGCCTGACCACACTTCTGACCACAGGAGCAGTTAAACAAATTATCAACAGTGCAGTTTTGTGGTTAACTAATCCTTTTCTCTAAGAAGTCTGCTAATGATGTTCCCAGGCCTGGCACCCCTATGCACTTGTAAGCCAGGCACCATGTGCTGAGACATACTCTTTCTCATATCTAACAACCTATTTTAAAACACAACAATAACAACAACAAAAACCAAACTGGAAAGCTGAAAGAAATCTGGACTCTCGGTAACATGGACAGCAAAAACTGAATAAAGGAGTGCATTTTAATAGACTAGTTCTTTGGGGAGTCTTTCAGCCAGGTGATGAAGCTAGAATTTTTTTTGCCCCTTTTATTTCAGGGCAGTCTTTAGCCAGAGCTTTCCATCAGAGCAAATACTCTGCTCTCCATTCCAGCCAGGGCCTGAGGGAGTGGCTAAGACCCTGACATTCTGGAGGGACTCAGGAGTCAGAATCTGAGAAGTTGGATGAGATCCTAAAATGGACAGCAACTGAGCAAAAGTTTTCCCTTGCTACTTGTTCAAAACCCTTGGAACTGATCCAAGTGGCGAAGGGACAAGGGGGTCACACCATGGGATGAGAGGGAGAGGAATTCCTTGTCAGCACTGTGAGATGTTGACTGTATGGGAGAGGGAAGGAGGGGTCCACCTAACCCCCTCTAGGGTCATTGTGGGCTTTGTAGACTGGCACGTGTAGAGAGCTTCACAATAAGTCAATCAAACAGGATTTGATCACATCTAAAAGTCATTGCTCTGATACGTAAAGGAGACAGGTGAAGATGAGAGGTGGCATATGTAGGCCTATGGTCTTGGGACTCTCAGAGAGGAAGACTTTCCCTGCAATAGCAGGGTACTCCAGAGATGCTTCTGCCTGTTGCTTGAACTATACTCATGATTTGGCATGAGCTCACACTTTTATTGCTGAAAAGGATTTAATTCTCAAGCCAAAAGTCTTCTCCAGGTTGGTTGAGCTGCAGCTGTCCTGAGTGATGTACCACTAAGACGCTCTTAGCTCTTAGCTTAGTTTGTTTGTCTGCCATTCCCCAGATAATGAACGCAGTATGTCAGAGGGATTTTCTCTCTCATGTCACCTTCCCTCCACACACGAGTGATCCCTTATACCTGAAGGTATGTCACTGAGGCTCCAGCACCATCTTGTAGCAGTGTGGACACAGACTACTGTCTACTCTAAATGACTCCCCGGTGTATGTTACTTGCTCAAACTTTATATTTGATCAGTGGAGCTAAAGGGTGGAAGAGAGTTGAGGAGATTCCATGCCCTGGGGTGGTTCATCTAAGTATGTGGGCAAAATCTTCATGACTTTGCAGAGGCTTTTGGTTCTTGGCACCTGGGTATCTATGAGTGAGAATTTAGTCTCCTCAGAAAAGAGGTGCTAAGGGCTAAACTCAGTCTTCTCACTTCATTTGGAGATGTCTGGGTGAAATTGAACACATGAGGAATGGAGAACACAAAAATACCCTTTCTGGCTTTAATCTTTTAATTAATAACCTGTGGTGATGTTTTGAGAGATTCCTGTCATACAATGTGTCTTAGAGCCAGTTCTTAGGAAGCTGTTAGTGATCCAAGATATAGAAACAGCTCTGACCCTAGCTCCGCTGAAGATCCAGGCAGGTTTCAAGAAGCCAGGACCTCCAAGACTGCCACTCATTTGGACTCCTCCCCATGCTTCCCTGGCTTGTCTTTTCCTGAGACTGATGGGGGAAGAGGATATTCAGAGATCGTCAGATGATGTCATGAGGGCATAGTGAGGAATGGGCAAGGTGCCACCCTGATTATTCTGTATTTGAAGAGACAGCAGTTTCCAGGAGAGATGGAAAGTTGTAATAATTCAGGTAGTGTGTCCATTTTAATTGTAGTATCTCCTCTTTTGTCTTTCCTCTTCTTTTGTTACAGTGTAGGTAAAGAATCTTTGTCATGACAATGAATTCAATAGCTCTCCAAGGAATAAAAGCAGATGGCTTCACACCCTTACACAGTGAATTGTTTAAGTGAGTCATTAAGTGCAATCACTGGAGAGAGGTTTTCAGCTCCAATAACTCATTGAGGTGTGCATGGAGAGCATAGAGAGTGAGTACTTGCCATATTTAGTCAGATAGTGTTTGCAGTGAAAAATGTTATGTGAACCTGCCTTTTTTTTCCTTACAGCTAATAGAAGCAGGTGGCTGTGCAAAATCCAAGCCTGAAGTGCTTTCTCACTTGGAAGGCTTCAGGATACAACGCTTTCTTTTAGTCCTTGATGCATGAATGAGAAGTTAGGTCTGCTCATAACCTGGCCTAGCCTCTGCATACTTAACCCTGTTGAAAATTCTGCCTATATTTGTTCAGAATTGAGAGGGAGGAAGAAAGCAAAGCTGATGTTATATTCAGACTCTTCTGAGCCTCTTCTGCTGTGTCCTGCCACTTTCGTTTCAGGGAAAGTGTGTTATGGCTTCCAATAAGACAAATAATGTGATTTTGAAATCATGCAGTGGCTTATGCAGTTTATATAACAGCTGAAATAGCTTTTTCTTTAAACAAAAGTTATTATATTTCTCTAAGTGGCTTTTTTTGTCCTAAAAAAAAAGGATGAAATGTAAGAAAACTCATCCTGGGGAGAAGCTGCAAGTAACCTTTTTTGCTTTACCTCAAACAGTAGCTGATCCTATTTCAGGAGTAAATTCCAGAATATGATGGAGCAGTTGCAGTGTCTTCCCTATTGGAAAGAACACGTCAGAAGCCTTCTCTGATTTATCTAGGTCAAATGCTGACATGGGGAGCAAGTGCAGCATTTGTTTCTTCAGGTATTTTAAAAGACAAAAATCTCACTCTCTTGCTAGCACGAAGAATACAGAATATTTATATTGTTCTCTGTCTTCTTACTCTGGTAGGCTTATAAACTACCTTCTGTCTGCCAGTCTTTCCTCCTATTGAGGAACAGAGATCCATGCCCAGAAACAGAGCGAGGGATAGTAGCAAACTGATTCCTGTCATGCAACTGAGAAGAGTCCTTCTAAATCTGAAGGCTGATTCTCAGTTTCCTGGGATTTGTTAGTCAGTAAAGTCCTTGTACACCTACCCACTTTTCTAATGCCTTCTTCCCATCACAGAATTTAACCCCCCAGGTCTGAAAACCCCTCAAATCTAACCTGAAATCTACCTTCTAAGTAGGGCACTACTAGTAAGAAGTATTTGATTTTCTGCCCCACTCCAAAATTCAGCCATGAGACAGGTGGGTCTCAGAACGTCCTCATAAGGAGAGACACCAATTTCTGTTCTCCAGCATATCTCATCTGGACTCTCTTTTGTTTTAAAAGAAAACACCAGAACGGCAAGTCACCTCCTCACCCAAAAGGTTCCCCAGGAGACCTTCAACCCTGCTGTGGGGCACCCTTCTCTTCTGATGAAGCTTTGCAAAGAGGAATCCAAGACTGACAGGGCCAAAGGGTAAAAGAGAAGTGCTGTTGGGCTGTAGCAGAACTGCAGGTGTATAGGAAACTGCCAGATCTAAAGAGGAGACTTCCAAGTTCTAAAAACCTACAGGATTAGGTGCCTGTAGAATTTTTGGACTGCAGTTTTGCTCTTAGCGCTTAAATCCTATTTTAGCTGCTTATGCTCTATTTTTGTCCCTTTGTAATGGGTTCTAAGTCCCTCAGCTGGAAGCTGGATGAAACTAAAATTTATAATGTGAACAAGCCACTAGCAGAGGGAACAAAGAGCTATTTCTACAGTATAGCCTATGCCACTGTCATTAAACAGTGAAACAATAACTGAAGAGGAGCTGTCATGTTACATGACTTGTAACAGCCCTACATTTTCTCAGAAAGTCTGTCTTCTTTCCAGTGCTCCTTAAATCTGTTTTCTTTTCCTATTTCCCTGTGCGGCGCATCTTGTACCAAGAAAGACTCTTTTGCAAAAGGCATTACAGGTGTCTGCTGGCATGTGATTAACTGCATCAGGACATTACTGCCTGACCACACTCCTGACCACAGGAGCAGTTTAACAAATTATCCACGGGGCAGGTTTGTGTTTAACAAGACCTTTTGTTATAAACAGTCTGCTAATGAAGGCACTCATTTTGGCACCCCCTTGTGCTGCTGCTTTTGGAAAAGGGAAAGAGAAGGAGAAATATTTAAGGCAGTCTTGCTACTCCTTCCACTAACAGTGCTAATGAAAATTGAAGGCTAACGAAAGGGAAGAGAAATTGCCACCTCCTGAGGAAGGAATCCGGCAGCTTCCTTCTAACAAAGAGAAAGGGCTTTACTAGGCTTATTTTTTTAATTAAAAAAGTTTGTGACCATGATACTCAGTGGGTCTCAATAGGATTCAGCTATCTGTGTCTAGTGCCATATTTGGGGCTTCCAGCTGCCGTTCAGATAAATGTGGATCTCCCCTAGGTCTTTGTGATGTCTGCCTGCCCTATGAAGATGCTTTAGGTACCATGGGAAAACTAAAATATCTTGTTGACTGAATTATTCAAAACTGCTTTGGTTCTTTTTCTTTTCATCGCAACATTGTTTCAAAGTTTTGGAACAAACTCTTATATTTACACAGAAATTATCCTGAAAGAGGCCAAGTGTGTCCACCTGCAGGATCCACTGAGAATGGCACTGCTAGAAGACGAGTTTTAAGAGAGAGAAATTTTACAAGGGCCCTTGATTTCCAAAACGAAAGCTTGACCAACCAGAGGGCTCAATTCCTGAGACAGGAAGAGTAACAACCCTTAATTTGACCTATAGACCCTGAAGTCAAATGTTTGCTTTCTCTATGACAAAACCAATGCAAAATCCCACTAAAGACTGGTGGTAATTTTAAGTAATGGATGTGCTTTTTTTTTTTTTTTGGTTGATGGTGATTTTTTTAACAAGTTTAAATGAAGAATAATGTGCAAATGCAAAATTACTAACATGCTTTCTGAGTAAGGCTTTTTAAAGCAAAATATCATGTCAAGAAGTGTAAGAATATTTTTCCAGAGTTTTCCTGCCGTCTGATATGGTGCTACAACTTTTGTTTTCGCTATGTTGAAGCCATGGATTAGTCTTGCCAAGAAAAATCTACAAGTTCCTGTATGTCTATACAGCAGTCAGAGCAAGTTTCTAGGATTTTGCTTGCTTTTGCAGAGCGATTTATTAGCAAACTATCTCTGTGTACTATAGAAGGACCCTGAACAAACAGCATTTCTGGATTAAACATGTTGCTTTCAAATCAGCCATAGAAAAATAAGGTCACTTGCAGGTGAGTTTATCAGTCAGGCCTGCACAAAGAATGGCTTTTTTTTCCCCCCAGTGGTCACAAGAAGGAATTAGGAGAGGAGAGAACATTGTATTTTGTCAGACTGAACCATAGTGTTGTGGGTCATTTGGTGAAAAAAAAAAAAAAAAAAAAATCAGTCAATTCAGTCAATTTGGGCCACTCCATTTCACTTTCAGGTTATTTAACTCTGAAGCTAAATGACAACAGTTCTTAAAGAATGATAGCAGAGCTAGCAGAGTAGACTTTAAAAATGCATAGATAAAGAGGAAAAAAAAACAACCTGCATGGTCAGTTTATAATTGTGTGTTGCAGATACATCATGATTTAAGGACTAAGTTTTTTTCAAAGTTTTGAAAGCCAAGCCTCCTTCAAAAAAAGATGAAAAAACTCCACCTTCCTCCCTGAGTATATAGATTCAGCAAAGGCTTGGACAACTGCTTTTGTAGCACTTCATGATGGGCTCTTTTTATGCTTTAATTGATGAAAACAATAAAAAGCAAGCCCTGAGGGCAAGGAATAGTTTGGAGCTACTGTTTTAGGCTCTCTTCAAACTCAAGGTATCATTGCTGCCTTATTATTGCTACATCTATGATAGGATTTTCTTAATGTATATGCTATAGAAGACTGTTTAAACTCTATAGGATAGACATAAACAAACAGGCAATCCATGTAGCATCATATATTAAGCCTTTCTTTTTCAATAATATCTTCATAAAGTTATTAGCTAGGGCCTTAGATTCTTCACTTTAGGTGTATTTAGACACCCACTTATTTCTGAGGATCTGAGACTATGAGTCTCTACAGAAGCTCTTAAGAGGCCTTCCTCTTTTCACCCATTCCTCTTACCTCCCCACACCTAGAATCATAGAGTATTTTGGGAAACACTGAATTATACTGTTTATATCAAGTGCTTGTGTTTCAGATCCAGAACTGTTCTTAATTCCCCTGTGACCTGGTGCCCTTCACTGCTCAGTGCCTGAGTTTCCTCATTTTTGGATAACTAATAATGAAGTTCTCACCCCACACTTGCCATAGCAGCTAATGGCTGCTGATGAGGTGCTTAGACCAGTGGCAGTGGAAAGCACTGCTGAGAGAAAAGACTCGTTTGATCAGTGCTGAGCCATGAGATCTGTGTGGCACAGAAGCCATATTATCAGTAAACATCGAAACTAAATCTTTATTGGAGAGAAAATCCCAAAACAATCTATTGAACCTCTGTATTTTGCATTCTAGTTCCACAGACTTTCATAGACATCTCCCTTGAATTTCCCGTTTTGCAATTACCCATAAAATCAATGACATGCCTTATAGGCAGCTGTCAAATGTGTTTAAATTCCACTGCTTGCTCCTAGGCAGCACCGGTGGTACTTTTGCAAGCAGTATGAATCTATTTGCAGTGATAAGGGGACATCTCACAGGCACCAGCTTCAGCAGTACTTGCTTCTGTCTCCTCTGAGAGGGCAAAGGCAGGTCTTTAACACTCATGCTAGCCATCACCCCCAGTTAGGCTGAGAAGGGCTTATGATCCTGGGGAGGAATAAAAAGTCCTTCTTAGTGCTGTGGGACCAGGAAAGTTCACGCTGGTGTGCTTTCCAAAAGATGCTGCCTAGGGCCATGGCCGCTTCCTAGTTCTACTCACACATCAAAACAAAGTTTTTCTGGAGCGTTGAGTCCTTATGATAGAAGCTCCTGAATTTCAATACCAGAACATATAGGAGCTACAGCAGGGGAGTTTTTCTCTCCCACATAATTCAGGCTTATCCATATTACATGCTCAATCCCATGGGCAACACTTCCTCCATTTGGCAACTTTCTCTGTCCAGCAGGACACAGCCCTGGGAACCCACAAGTTTATGCTTGACTGCAGCAGATAAAGCTCTTGTTATGAGTTAATGGCCAGTCTGTTTTCCCATCTATGTTTTCTAAGAATTGTCTTCCTTTCCCCAGTCCCAACACCCCTGAAACCTTTGCAAAATATTCCATTTTTGACTTTTGACAAACTCGGTTTCAGATTCCTTTCGCTGGCAAGAGGATTTCTGGGCAGGTTGACAGACATAACATCTTTCTTTTAAAAACAGTCCATATAGTGGAGTGATGGGCTGGGAGCTGTGTTTGTCTTAACTCAAATTGCAAAGCTATCACTCAAGCTGGGAAGGTGTCCCTCTCTCAGCTCTTTCTGAAATTAAAGACCATCTGCCTTATCTCTGTCCAGGTTACTTTAAAGTTGCTTCTGCATTTGTCAGGAGCTCATTTGGATGTATAAGAGAGCCTTATCATGAAAAATGACTTCTATAAAACATACTGATGATGAAGAAGTAAAGAAATCACTGAGAGAGACTCTTTACAGGCCTTAAGTCAACAGCGCTGCCTGTCTGGGTGACCTGATCTGAGCTAACGTGTGTTATTTTGCAACTGCAAAGAGATTTTTTTTTACTTTCTGGACAGGTCAAAGCAGTTCAAAAAGCCTGGTAGATACTTGCATGTGATTGTGCATGAAGCATTTCATAGGCGCCTCAATGCTTTAAGCAAACAGCTAGCACCAGGGATGGGATACCAGAAGCGCTTTGTTTCCACTTACTGTAAATGATCGTAAATTCTACTGCTACTTTATTGTGGTGGCTGTAGTTCTTGGAAGAGTAAAAGGGGTAGGGAACCAGTTCCCAGTCAGTTTTATAAAGTACAAGGTTGCTTGTATTGGTACCAAGTCCAAAGTGCAATATTTCAACTATGAATGATTGGATGTTTTCCCAGATTCCCATAAAGTCATTAAAAACAGTGTAAAGGGTCATCCATAACATAACTAAAAGACCAGTGCGTGCAGAACTGGAGCAGATTGTCAAGACAGCACCGGTTTTCAAGAAGATGAATACACATTTTCAACTGCATAGCCTTGGAGGTAACCAGCACTGTGAAAATGGGCCTTGTAAAGCATACTCTGGTAAGGTCTCTTACAGCTCGCTATGGTGTCTCCAGATACATCTCATAAAAGCATCAGCCAAGAGCCAAAAGCTCTTCCATCCCTAGGGAACTTGTCTCATGTGGAACTGCCCTTTGGAGAAATCTTCCCTTAAGTAAGATCCGATCTTGGACCAATTCCCACTGATCTTCTTCAAACTGAGAAAACAGTAACTTTTTTTTTTTTTTTTTTTTTTTTTTTTTTTAATGCTTCTGTGGCAAAGTCTCATCTAAAAGAATAAGAATGATGCCCAGAGGATCTACATATGCTATTTTGGACCTCTCCATAGAAGTATCAGGGAATTGAGTGGTCACCTATGTTTATTTAACCATTCTGCAGAATTTGATAGCTGTAATGTGATTTTTCTATTAAACTGTATGACTGTTCAGCAAACTAGTGGGGAAATCATTTTTTTCTAGCCCACTCTGGTAGAAGGTGAGAGCCTACCATTGGCAACAGCTAGAGGTGTTCTGCCTGCAAAAACAATGCTCCTACAGGAAAGGCCCTCCAAGAAAAACTGAGGAGACATGTCATCAGCCAGAATACTGATGCTGAGGTTTGGGATGTGCACAGCAGCTTCGCAGATAAATGAAGTTACAGCTTTCTGATCAACATCTCTAGTGGAGGGTCTCCCTCAGTGCCTCAGAGCTCCAAGCAAGCCACCTCAGCAGAACACTTGACTTCCAGTGGCATAGGAAGGAAAAGATGAGACTGGGAATCAACTCCTGGTTTCTCTCTTAGCAATACAAAGCATTACCACTGGAGCAACACAGGTCACCATGCAGATTTAAATCTTCACAAGAGTTTGTTTTTCTCTGGAAGCACTCAGTCCAGGATGGAGAATAAACTTCTTTAATTTGTCTTTTGACATCTACTATAGAGATAGTTCATTATGAAGCTGCAACAAGAAGCACTTCTAAATTGAAGAAGAAAATATTGGTCCATCTGTGCCACAAAAATCCTATAAAGTCCATTTCATGCTTACTTAGGGCAGCAACAGACATGGAAGCAGAGACTGGATGCAAGGTTGAACTTTTCACAGTCCTGGGTGTGTTTGGGTAAAGACTTTGGCTCAGTTTGTTGTGCCAAAATACAAGCAGGCCATGAATCTGAATTTTCCCAAAGTTCAAATGCAGCCGTATTCGGACTCCTCAGACCCTTGTTTATTTGGTATGTTGTGACATTTGCACACACATATACAGGGATTCATTTAAACCATCCAACTCAAATCCTCCTACAGCCACAAGCACATAAAATTTGAATGCTTTTTTTTCAGATGCTTTGGCTGAAATGAAACTTTTTTACAGTAATAAATAACAGAATAATTATTTTTACTTCCTACACAGGAACTCAAATGTTTGATTGATTTTGCTCTTTTTGGCAGAGCTGATAGGTCTGAAATAGTTTTCCCTGGCATCTCAGCATTGATGGTTCCATTAACCCTGAAGACTCCTGATGACCTAAACTCAACTTCAGGATATTTGATTTCTCTTTCTCATATAACACAGCATAGTAGTGATTAGATCCTAACTTTTCTTCTTGCTGTCCCTAGCATCTGTGCAACAGCTTAAGGTAATTTCACATCTGTCTTTTCATAGACATGCTTGTTTTCTACTTGGCAGTCATTTTTGGTGGAATCTGAGGATTTTTGATATTTGTCTAGGATTTCCTTACCCAACAGGAAGAGCAGAGAGCTACTGTGCAGGGCTTAAAGGAAATAACCTGATCATACCTCCATTACACCTGAAAATCCCAACTATTTTTGATGCCCACAGCTCAGTGCTTCCTGGAAGCTCTAGACTGACCTTGCCCACACTGTACAGAAGATTCTTCAGTGTACAGCAAGCCTTCTGCAAACCAAAGATGTTGGTCTTAAGGGCCTGCACTGAGTAGCTGTATGGCTTGATGCTTCCCAGAAACCTCACGCTGAGTGTGTATGTGCAGCACACACTGTCTGCACACATACTTCTGTCTGGGAAATGCCAGGTTCCACTCACCATTGGCAAATGCTTATATTTAATGAGAATTACTGTGCTGACAGTTCTTTGGCTGCTTCGATTACATGTGAACGGTAAAGACATTATTGTTTGCACTAGTGTGACTAGACCCACATGCTTGCCTGCCCTGGCTTGTTCTAAGACACTGGAGTTTTGGTGGCCTGCATGGCACACATCTGTCTCGTCATTCAGCTGAGCTGATTCAAGTACCACAAAAAAAAGCCAGCCCATACCCAGTTTAATCTCTCAAGCACTGGCTGGTTTTATTGTTCATGCACCCAAAATGATACAGTAATCTCCTTTAAACTTCTGGGTATATTTATATATGGGAGAAAGAAGTAGAAGAGAAGACTTTTATTAATTTAACTTAGTTTATATAACTTGTGAAGAGCTCATAAATGGTAGAGACAGTAGGGTGAAGCACAACACTGGAGGCTTTTCCCAGTGAACACAATTGTGATGATACAAGCTTAGAACTGCAGAAAACAACAGGGAGAAGACTAACATGTTGGGATAATGCTTGGAATATGTTTGGTGTCTCTACATTACTGCTGGAGTACTCTTGGTCATGTTTGACCATCGTTCTACCAGAAAATCGTTCCAGTTTCTGTGGTCTGGAATGGGTAAGAAGGAAGCAATCTTGGTCGTGTTGGAGAACATCCCTCTTCCCACTGCACTGAAATGTACAGCAGAGTAGGTATTTAGCTAAATTATTGCTCCACCAATGGCTGTATTTTCTCAGCTTTCATCCTGTCAGCCAGTGCAGTCCCTCTCCTACATTAATGTTTCCAGTTTGAACTTTTTTTTTGAACTGTAGACACCTTTCACTTGTCAAGTCCTCTAGAAAAGTTGTATCAAATGAGGCAATAGCAGACCTGTAGATGGGGATCCTTGCAGAGAAGACAAAGACACAAGGAAGTCTGGAAAAAAAAGAAAATCACTTTCAGTAGTGACTTTAACTTTGTATGGACATGGATATGTTGATATCAACTGCTGAAACTTTTGTGCTTTACTGGTTCTACAGGGAACCATGGAAGTTTCTGCGTTCCACAGATGATTCGAGTCTTTGGTGGGCTTAGACACCTTCTGGAAATACAAGTTGTGTCTTCACTAACCACAAGGACCCCAGGGAGACACTTAACTGTAGGCACTGTCTGCATCTAGGCCAATGTGTATGTGTATCAATCTGTCATGGGGAGACTGTCACTGATTTACCCATATGGTGGCTGTGAGGATAAATATGATATCAGAGATATTTAGAAGTGGAGGGCTGGAGAAGCATACATGATAGAGTCACTGATGTGTATGAGTAAGAGATTGTCTTTGTGTGTGTGCATAATCTCATTCAAATTATACAGGCAGGATCCAGCATCTGAGAATCATTTTCTCTAAGGATCATAATTGTAAAGTTTAACCAAATAAATATTGAAAGACATTATATAAAACTCCCACACAGGGCCCTGCAACCTGAAACAAAATATACATACAGCAGATTCTGCTCACCACAAAACTATGCCAGGAATATAAGAGTATCTTTTTATACAGATTGGCTTGCATCCCATTTCGGGGTCAGAGACATGACGTCCCAATAAACATTCACGGATCGCTTGGAAATCACAGGCATCTATGAGCTGTCTTGCCTGCCCTCCCTTTTTCAGCTGAACATTTAGTGCTGAGTCGATAAAGCCCCTCACTCCTTCCTCATCATTCTCGTCTCCTTAATTCCACCAAGTAATTCATACGGTGCAGTTTCACCAGCTAAATCATTTTTAAATAGTTAAGCCCCTTTTGGGGCTTTTAAAACAGCTGGCTGTAGGACTGACTCAAAGTCTAATCTGTATGTCTCCTGAGAGGATACTATTTTTCTCCCACTTTCTTGATGACTGCAGGACCCAATAAATACAATACTTTCTAATGTTCTAGTTGCTTACTTGTCTTCCTTTTCACAGATGGAGCCATTATGCTGAGAAAACAGCATAACTCTATAAATTTAGTCCTATACATTCAGAGCATTGTAAAACTGAACAAGGCATGAATTCCCACAGGCACCGTGTTCTTTTGTAGTGATGCACAGAATAAAGCCCCCGCCATCTGAACCCTCATTCCATGTGATATGTGCTGGCAGGCCCCTAGCAGCACCCAGAAGTAGTTTTGGCCTTTCTTGATTTGGAAATTAATGTGAATTTCTATTCTGTACCGGCTAGTGAGCAGAGAAGGGGGACAACAGCCACACCTAGTTGTCCATCCCTTTCATGATGGTAGTTGGTTGACACTTGCAAAGGCTGGGCATCCGACAGCAGTCACATAGTCCTTAGGCCTGCTATCTCCATTGTAGCTGATAATCTTTCTATATCACAAACATACAAATGCATATTTGTCAGGTTTTTTCCACTTGTATCTCCCACGAATAGAGAAACCTAAGAACTCTTCATTGATATACCTTCAATATGGGGAGATTGCCATTCACCATGGAGATAACAAGGTCCAAAGACAAAGGAAATGCTAAAAGACAGAGGTCCAGACTCTTCTAATACCCTTGTTCTACCTTTGCCCATCACAGATAATTAGATGATAATAATGTTATTTCATCCTGAGTTACCTCTGTGGATTATGGACACATGAATAGGCTCCTTCAAGCTACAGTAACACACACAAATAAAAACAGTATCACTTCTCACTAAGAAGGAAAACAGGAGTATTATGAGAATGGGTGACCCAAGACAAAACTTGGATGCTGGAAGACCAGAGGGTGTTTGATTTATTCTACTTTATGACTTCAACAAAGTTCATCAACATACAAATGGGAACAGGTGTCCAAACAGCTACGGAAGTGTTGCACCTGCATGGATAGAGACTTGCACTCCTGTAAGTTCATTGTTATGAACTATTTCAGTACTTTTTATTAGAGGAGTATTAAGAAATGCATTAGAAGAACTTATATCACTGTCTATGTCTGGTGGTTCTACTGGTATGAAAATATCCATCCTACTTGCAGGCAACCTTCTCATTCAGAGTGGGCAGGTCATACAAAAGGTGGGGACATCTCCTTTCTGTAGTGACCTACAAAAAACTTGGAGGGACCAGTACAGTTTGCTGAAGAAAAGAGATTAGAAAGGCATCTGTAGTCAATGTGTATAGATGTGCATAACTTATCTTCATTCACATTTACGGGAATGAGAATGGTTTCAAAACTTTGAAAAGTGGTCTTCAATCTGAATATAAAACACTGGGGCAGGCAGGTCAGTTGGTTGTGTTGGGCATTATTCTAAGAGTTTTTGAGGCAGATAGGCTTTCAGGGACAGACACCGAATCCTGAATTCAGTGACTGTTGTCATATTTGGTTGAAGATCCCTATTGTGCTTAGATCTGCCTTCTGACTTAACCATGTGCAGATCTGGGCCTGTCTGTCGGAGCACTTGGGGACCCAGTCCTGAGAGAACATGGTTACGCAAACCCAGCAGTAGCTTAACCAGTGCAAAGCAGTTGAATGAGTCACAGGCTTTGTGGCATACAGAGGCTGCAGATGGAGATTCATGTTCACACCGAGAAATGCAGCCTCATTCTGTACTCGCTGCCATCTGGAAACAGAGAAATCAAATACAATTGGCATGTGTTAAAACCCCTCCACCCTTTTGTATGGTTTAATCTTGCAAATTGCATTTGTTTAGCAAAGGAAAAATGTATTAATTGTTCTGCAAGTGTGACTAATGGTGGTTAGTTCTATTCTGCTGTCAGGAAAAGGGCTGCAGTTGGCTTCATTTAATTCCTGCTCGAAGCTTCCCTGTTTTATGCAAAGTTTTCAGACTTTTTCCAGCTTCAAAGCTAGCATCCAAAGCACTCTGGGGTTAGCAGAAAGACCTGCTAACACATACTGCAGCAGATCCAAGTTCAAGACCTCTAGAACTTGGAGGAACTCAAGAGGTCCGAACACAAAATGGTTCCTTTCTAAATGAAAATATCTATGTTTCTTATCCAGCTTGATGAGGCTGATTGCCAACTCCTTTAGCATTGTACCCTTCAATGATAGGAGCCTTCATAATTTCTGTATTGGATGACAGTAATGTGGCCTTTATATCCAATCTGAAGCTGGTAGAGAGTGCCACATTTTGTTTCTTAATCATGATAACTGTAGACATATTACATATTTGTGGCTTAGAGGTTTCAGAGCTGAAGGTCTGAGCTGTACAAATTATGTTGGGATCCCCCTCATTGGGCCAACTATCCCCCTTTCAATGCAGGGAATTCGGAAAAGGCATTTTTTACAGTGCTGGAAATGTACAAATAATAAATGCATTTGCTGAGGGATAAGGAAATGTTGGGATGTCAAATCTATCTACAGTTCCATTTCACATTTATTTTTTTAATCCTCCTGCTTCCATCTCTGTCTATGTCTTATAATGTATTCGCCACCGCAGCCGCATGGTGTGTGGCCAAGAGCACATAAATGTGGCTAAGAAATACCACATAGAAATACAGTGTTATCAACATTAATGGTCTCTGGATACATCCAAAAAAACCCACAGAATGAAGATGGGACAGTGCATGCATGCAACTACTTCTCCTCCTTATATGAGATGTAAAATATAAAATCCTATTTAAAAGAAATGATTTCACACAGTCTGAGAAAGTAGGATCAGTGTAGTCAAGAAAAGAAAGCTACGGGAACATAGAATACATTAACAGAGAGATCTCTTAGTGGGAAAGTCTCAGAGAAGTGGAAGACTTCTCTCTGCAGCCTTTGAAACTGAGATTATTGAAACACTGAAAAATATTCACCAGGGCACAAACATCTGTGATGAGAACAGAGGTACATGGGAAGAAAGAGCTCTTTTTCCCCAACAGTCTTTGTACAGAAAGAAAGGTGGATAGCAGAAATTCCTTCTTTTTCTAGGAATTCTTCTACCAAGAAGTCAGACTGACTACTGCATGTGGAGTGTCATCCTATCCTAAAGCCACCCTCAGCCTAATTGTATTTGTGCTACTGCCTTTATTGCTGCTCCCTTTGCTTATAGAATTGAACCAAGAGCACAGAACTGGTAAATCAGAATTGACAGCCTAGGAAGCCAAGTAGTCACATTTCAGCATCAGTCAAGTGCTTTCTCAGGGAAGAATTTGCTAAGTAACAAATTCCACATCTTTTTTTGGCTTAGTCCAGAAGGAATAAGCAAACAAAAGGAGCAGCATGTCTTCTGTCTGCTCTACAGCAACTTACACTGAATTTCTCAGTATCTCTTTAAGGAAAAGAAAGCTGCCAAGGTGGAAGAAAAACAAAGACCTGAAACAACTTTTGGCCTGCTTGTCAGTGCCATGGAATTTATCCTCTCAAGACTGCCTGAGATACGAGTAACTCTCTTTCTGCTCTTCTTTCAATGCTCAGAAATTTAGGCAAGGTTGTGACCCTTCTGGGTATGCCACAGGCCTTCCTTTATTTTCCCCTCAACTTGCCAGGCCTTGCCTTTGTACTACATGGACTCAAACTACAAAGACAGCAGAGCTCCAAATGATGCATCTCAAGGGTGAGGCTTCTTTGCCATGGGCAACAGAAACACATTGCTAACTTTACTGCTTTTTCCAGTGATCTTATTTAGAAACAGCAAATTAGGGACTGATGTAAGTCAAGTCAGACCGTTGGATTTCTTCAGGTCTGTGTTACTCCTACCATTTTAAACCGTGTTCCCTACACACTAAGGAATGTGCTAACTGGGTTCACACCTACCTGTATTTTGTCAGACACACAGTTAGCCTTGAGTCTAGTCCAGGCCTGACCAGAAATCAACTGCTTTCTGTTTCACCTTCATGACCATCGCTCTTTAGACTCTGCCATTCACTCATTCTGTATATTCTCTTACTGTAAAGGGATTAAATTAAGGGAGAAGTGATTAGAAACAGAAGGAAACTTGGCTTTAATGATCTGTACTTTGTCCACAAAATAACTCACAAACCATTCACTGATACCTTTTGATTTGCAGACCTTCCTTGCAGGCTCTGAGTCAAATCAATGATCCAGAAGAGCTCAGGAAGGAGACATTTTTCCCCCCTCAAAGAAGTGATATTGGAAAAAGATGTGGCCCTCTGCAGCTGTCATGGCCTTTGAAATCCAGCTACATGTTGTTTCCATATTGCATAGTGAACTGTGAGACCAGATGATCTCCATAAATAATGCAGTGTTGTGATTTCCTCAATTACTATTCCAACAGAAACTTCCAAAGGGTTGATGCACCAGGGAGCACTCATGAGCACATGGGGACACCTAAACTTTTAGAGTACTTGTGAGCATGGATGAGTGATGTCCCCATGTGAGAGGCAATCTAGATTTAAGCATCCAATCCAATACAGGGCTTTGACACTTGGAAATAAACCTAGAACAATTTGCATTATGGAAGAGTATAGTGTTGGACATTGAGAGTTCTTGATGACTAGTGTTTTTAAGATGGTTCCTTTTTCTCATCTGAGGCTGTTTTACATGTGAGATTTCATTCTTAACATGATAAATCGAGGACATTGACTGTGAAGATTCCTTTATCACCTTTTCTAGAAAGTCCTTCAGACCTCTTTACAGAAAATTCCCAGGTGGAGCTTTTTTCTATTGTGATGTCTTTGCAGTTGTAACAGAAACTTGTTCAATATTTTTCCACTATGTAAGAAAGCCCCTAGGAAGTCTCTTTCCTGAAGAACACTCAATAAGAAGTCTTCTCCCGCCAAGACATTGACCACAGAAGTGAGAAGCACATATGACTTACTAACATCTTTAAACTAAATAAAGTTAAATATAATAAATTTCCCTTTCCCCATTACAAATTACAGCTTTGTGTGTCCTGTACCAACAGCTGTAAATTGATTTCCAACAGGCAGACTTGTCTGGTCTCCAAAAGCTTCTCTTTCCAATGAGACTACATCATCTCTAAGCAGAGTCCTTACCAGGTTAACTAAAGGCATCCTTGAAAGCCTGAACCTTCTTAAAGGACCTAACAGGGTATAGTGAATGATCATGTTTTTAGAGAAATGGCAGAGCAGGATGTCAAGGCAGACAGCACTGACAGAGCTGAGCAGATGGGAAGGTGAGCTGAAACAGATCAGTTATTCACTCAGGCCACAGCTGAAAGTTGATTATACAGAAAGCTGTGTGTAAAGTATTTATAGTCCAGCCTCAAAACTCAATATCTATTCCAAGTGGGATTGTTTACATAGTCCAACAAATTCCCATTAATTACTTGTATTTTCATACTAAAGATGCTTTGATTAGGTTTGGGGGATGGTGTTTGGTTTTTTTTTTTTGTTTTTTTTTTTTTGTTTGTTTGGTTTTTTTTTTTGTTTGGTTTGTTTTTGTTTTTGTTTTATTTAATATCTGCTATTTACTCTTAGACAATAATCAACCTGTGAAATGGTCTTCTTGAAAGATTCAAATGATCTAAAAAGATTGAGATTTCCCACCCAACTGGGAACAAATTTATGCCTGAATTTAGCCCCCAGTCTTACCTCCCACAGGCGGTTCCCAATGGAAGAAGTGACTGAGTTTCCTTCTTTCACTTTCTGAACCCTAGATGCCACATGCACATGGGTGCTTGGCAATAGTTATGCCTTTAATTTGATGTATGACATGAGACCATATGGTACTATAAAACCCACCAAACATAGCAACCCAGGCATTGGCTGCAAAAATCACAAAGGGCCTGGAAGGCTCAGTGATAACAATTGTGAGAAACTGTATAATATCTTACTGAAGGGTAGGTAGGTCTTCTCAGAACAAGACACAATTCATATGCACATTTCCTAACATTTATGTGTACGTGTGTGTGCTCAAAATAGACACTACATTCAATATTGCCTTTTGCAGTCTGGTATCTGGGAACATGATAAAAGAGTGACATGTCAGATCTCTGTATCATACCTTTTCTGCAGGGTTTTCACTTTGATACTTTTCAGTCTTGTTTTGGCTGATATGCATATAAATTCACACACATAGTCATGTCTGTGTGTGCATGAAAGTATTTCTTTAAAAGGGATATGTTTCTTCTATATTTTGTTTTTCTTTAACTCTGTGATCTTTAGAGTCCTCGACCATACCTTCCCATGTTTGATTCTTGCATACAGATAAACATATTGTAATAATTCCCCTGATTTCCCACATGCCTAGAGCCTAATCTATAATTGTTTAAAATGAGAGGAGAATGTCTTTTTCTTAGTGTGGGTTTTGTTGAACTTTCAGGAGGAACTTTGCTGCCATGTGACCTGAGACACAGAAAATGTAGATACCAATAAAATCTTAGCAGAGCACGCCAAGAAAATCAGCATTTAGTTTACCTAGGATATCCCAGAGGAAACATACAGTTAATACTGAAGTTTAAAATATCTTAGCCTTGGAATCTTAAAACTCCATCAGCGCTTGGAAGAGGGGGAAGAAAGAGTAACAAAAAATCCCATAGCAACAAGGAGGTTAAATATACACATATGCAGAAATGTAGCACAACTCAATGGATCACTTTTAGTGGCTATGGATTTTGTCTGACACAGGTTTTGCTCTTGATCTCCTCATATTTGTAGAATTGCAGAAAAAAAAAAATTAATAAAACCTTCCCCTTTCTGAGAGTACCTTATAATGAAAACAAGAATATTTTGAAAGGAAAGAATAGGAAATGTTGACTGGGGTGTCCTGCTGCTTTCTAAGTAGCCCAGCTCCCAAGATTTATGTCAAAAGCAACAGAAGGTTGGAAATGAAAGAATGCCCTTGAAGTTATGCTCTGTAACTCGGCCAAGTGAGATGGCTTTTTCATTTACCTTGTCGAAAACCCGACATGGAAAAAAAAGGTTGGAGATAAGAATCTTACACCATTACTGGAGATTTACAAATGATGTGACAAAATAAACATGTGTTCCACTCATGAGAAAAAGTGCACCATTCTATGATATAACAGCTCACCTGCTCAAGATAGGTGGTTCTTAGTTTTAAACCTGCAGAGCATTGGCTTGAGTTGCTGAAGTTGTACCCTTTTGCTCTGAAGCAATCCTCATGCATGGACTTTCAACAGGGCTGGGGAACTGGCACAGTCCTGCTAGCCTACAGAAACAATGGAGCTCTTCCTTTGCTGCCCCTGGTGCTCACAGATCTTATAGCACAATTTATCTTCCCTGTGTTTGAATTTGACACCATCCCATACATTCCACTGTCCCTGTCAGGGTAGGTATTTCTGAATGTGAGAGCAGACATTGGTAGGTTTGATGCTATGGGATTAAACATCCAATAAGAGTCATCAATAGAAGGTAAGTAAGTAAAAAGGAACAAGGCAGCTGTGTATGTTATTGCCTGTATTGGGTTTGTGTGCCAAGGTTTTGGTAGCAGGTGGGCTACAGGGGTGGCTTCTGTGAGAAGCTGCTACTAGCTTCCCCTATGTCCAATAGATCCAATGCCAGCCAGCTCCAAGATGGACCCACCGCTGGCCATGACCAAGCCAATCAGTGACAGTGGTAAGGCCTCTGCAATAACATATTTGAGAAAGGGGGGAAAACCCCAAAACTGTGGGAAAGCAACTGCAGTTGGGGAGAGGAGTGAGAATATGTAAGAGCAACAGCTCTGCAGACAGCAAGGTCAGTGAAGGAGGGGAAGGAGTTGCTCCAGGTGCTGGAGCAGAGGTTCCCCTGCAGCCCATGGTGAATCCCATGGTGGGGCAGGCTGTGCCCCTGCAGCCCGGGAAGATCCATGGTGGAGCAGATGTCCACCTGCAGCCTGGGGAGGACCCCACGCTGGAGCAGGGGGATGCCTGAAGGAGGCTATGTCCCCGTGGGAAGCCTGTTCTGGAGCAGGCTTCTGGCAGGACCTGTGGACCCATGAAGAGAGGAGCCCACGCTGGAGCAGGTTTGTTTGCAGCACTTGTGACCCCATGGTGGACCGATGCTGGAGCAGTCTGTTCTTGAAGAGCTTCATCCTGTGGAAGGGACCCACACTGGAGTAGTTTGTGAAGAACTTCAGCCTGTGGGAAGAACTCACATTGGAGAAGTTCATGGATGACTGTCTCCATGGGAGGGACCCCACACTGTAGCAGGGGAAGAGTGTGAGGAGTCCTAACCCTGAGGAGGAATCAGCAGCAGAAATAACATGTGATGAACTGACCGCAATGCTCATTCCCTCTCTCCCTGTGCCACTAGTGGGGAAGAGGTAGAGAAAATCAGGACTAAAGTTGGGCCTGGGAAGAAGGGAAGGGTGGGGGGAGGGGTGTTTTAAGATTTCTTTTATTTCTCATTTCCCTGCTCAGATTTGATTGGCAATAAATCAAGTTACTTTTCCCAAGTTGAGCCTGTTTTGTCCGTGGCAGTTGGTAGTTAGTGACTGATCTCTCCCTGTCCTTATCTCCACCCAAAAGCCTTTCGCAATTTTTTCTTTCCCCTGTCCAGGCAAGGAGAGGGAGTGATAAAGTGGCTTTGGTGGGCACTTGGCATCCAGCCAAGGTCAACCCACCACAAGCCTGAGACAAGTCTTATTTTTGTACAAGTGTGAAGATGTCTCCATTACATATTTCAGATTTTGACACGACACCTTCAAGTCAATAGTATGAAAGGGCTCCCATTGGTGTCAGTTGATTTTGGACTTGCAGCATTGGCCTGAGTTGATTTTGGACTTGCAGTGTTTTTTCTTAAAAACAGCAGGGTCCAAAAGTCATTGTGCTGAGGTGTTAATGATTTCTTTTTATCCATTTGGTTCATCAAACCCACTAAAACCTGGTAGCAGCTTTCTTTCCTTGGGAACTTGGGCTTCCAAGCCTAGATCAGGCACACAAGGAAGCCCACTCTTCAGATGCAGTATAAGCCAGGTTGCACTAATACCTGAAATAAGAAGTACATGCCCTGAATGGATCAATAGTTAGTCTGAAATCAGTTATTAAGTGAAGGCTGTGCCACATGCATAACATGAGCACTTTCAGTAGACTGGAGTGTGGAGCGTATAATTCAGCCTGCCTGTCCTTAAACTCATGATTATTTCTGCTCTTTCTTAACATATCTGTTCTCAGCCTACCCACGTATAATAACAGTACCTAGATAGTAACACCAGAAAGGGCTGCCATGATTATACAGACTTTTGGCAGAACACAGGTGAGGGAATGGCACATGGTTTCTACCTTTAACTTCAGTTAGAGCTACCATGTATGAGAGATCACTTTGGTTTCCAAGAAGTAGCTACTGTACTGATTTAATGCGTATGTAATTTGGTATAGGATATTTGTCCTGGTTCGGGCTGGAATAGAGTTCATGTTTGTTTTGGTAGCTGGAGGAGTGCTGATGCACACTGAGATTCCAGGGGTTCTCTAGCTCGTCATGCCCTTGCCTATGTGCAGGTGTGTGGGGGGGCGGGGGGAGCACAGGTGGAGTGCTGGGCCCGGATTGGCCGATATTCCATGTCATGTGATGTTGTGCTCACTATATAAAGGAAGGAGCGGAGTGGGAGGGGCTTGCACTTCCTGGAGTGTTGCTGCAATGTCTTTGTGTTTGGGATTGCCAGCTGGGAGCAGATGGGTGTCAGTCAGCTGGTGGTGAGCAACTGTATTGTACATTACCCGTTTATACTGTCACCGTATTATTCTATTACTGTTACTAAACTGTTTTTATCTCAATCCACGAGTCTCCCTTTGCCCCTCCGATTCCCTCCCCATTCCCAAGTGGGGGGAGGGTGGGTGAGCGGCTGCGTGGCGTTTAGCTGCTGACCAGGCTCAAACTACGACAATATTTTATACATGTTAATGCAGGATAATATCTAGTGTATCTAATTTAGACACCTAGAACTTATCATTTCAGCTATATTGAAACATTTACCTTCTGTTTATAATGTAATTCAAACCTTGAGAGTAAGCACTCAAGCATCTTCTGTCAGAGCAGGGTGGCAGATCCCTCTGGGTGCCTGCAGAGATATTGCCTCCAACACTGTGTCCACCTCCTCCCTTGCAGGTCCTTTTACAGTAGGAGACCAATATGCTATAAAGACATATCCCCATTCAGGATACAGCTTGTTAAGTCTTCTTTCCACAAAGATTCCCGAACAGGGATGGTTCTTGTTATAAAACAAAGTAGTAGTAACAATGTTGTTGACAGAATGTGTCCCAGCGGACTGGTTCTAGGGTTACCTTCAGGAATTCTGGACTACCACTGCAGGAGAGGTCTTTAACCAATACACATCATCATATTTAAATGAGTTTGCTGTGCTTAAGACTAGTATTAATGGCTCAGGAGTCTCCAAGGCTTTAGGTAGCTGTGGTTGCCAGATCACAGCAGAGTTCTAGATGGAAGATAGGTACATCTCCATAGACAAAATACTTCAGAGTTGTATTGTCATCTAATTCCAGAGTTTGAAAACTTTCAGGCCAGTGAAGATGGTAATTAAGGGCTAAACACTAATGGATTTACAAATTCTGAAGAGTAGGTGATTCCACAGTGGATTTTACTGTGTCCATTTTACATAGCCAAATCCTAATTTTAGAGGATTTGAGGCTGAATGGCTCTTAGCCTCACATCTTTCTTCTCAGCTAATTTGCCAGCATTTTGTGATCTTCAGTGTCACAGAATCTAAATACCTGTTACTTTAAACAGATTCAATCAACATAGATGTTTTATGTGTAATATGACTTCAGTGCTTGACAAAAATAGAGAAATAAGAGCAGGTTAAGCACTGCCCTGAAAACACACCCAACCATGTAAAAGGCAGAGAATAGATATGAATTCTGGTTTACTTCCTCACTTCTCCTTCTGTAATGGGCCAAGCCAAAAGCCTTCAATCCAAACAGCCCTGAACTGTGAGGAAGTTCAGATCCAAACTCTTACAAGCTGGTCCATTTCTAATTATTTTTATTGCCTCATTAAATTTATTATGTTGTGCCATTTCTAGTGACCTCATTAGCTCTCTGCAAAGAGTTTGTCACGTACAATCCTTAACAGATGTCTGATTTCAGGCATTGTGAAATCAGTCATCTGGCCCTTTCCCCAGCATGCATGGACCCTTAGCTTTCCAATCCTATGCTGTACTCTCTTTCAAGAAGGATTTCATTCTGATGATGCTGTATTACTGAGAAGTTTTCTGCAGTCTTGCTTGGGCCAGTTTTTATGCCTTCATATTCTAGCTATGTCCCACATATTTCTTCTCATCTGCTTTATTTCTTTCTGCATTGATCCAGACGGGTTGTATACCGGAATTGTGCTCTCTCCTGTGGAGAGTATCTTCTGGCTTCTTGAGTCAACCAGGGTTTGCAATGCCCCATTGGGGTTAGGCTGTAAAAACCATCTATTATGTGTGCAGCTGGGCTCAAAAAGCAGATTTCACTTTGTTCTTTCTTTATCCATGATTTAAATGGCTTGGATAGCATGATTATTAAATGCTGGGGTTCTGGACCACAGCCTTGAAGGATTGTCAAAAGGATTTTGAGTCACTCTGCAGCTGAGAGCAGGATGTGGGACTGACAGGATCAACAAGGAAGGAAGGAAGATACCATGTGAACCTGAGATTCAGCCAGGTCTCTTACGACTGGCTTACTGGATAGGCAGCATGCAATGCCAGACATCTGGGGATGAACACAAGTCAAGAGTCGTTTTTGGAGGAACGTGTGGATTTTGCAGTCATACCCATTCCCAGATCAAGAGATGCAGACACTGCCCCAGTAGGTTACATCCCATCCATTGACGTAAGAACAGCCATGTGCATGCAGGGCAAAGGTCCATCCCTCTGTTCAAAGTCAGCCTACATTGAATGTCCAGGATAATAGTCCAGGGAGCATATGTAGGGATATTTCCACAGAATATCCCTCAGGCTTTGGCATGATATGGTTTGAGTGACTTCCTATGCTGGAATATTAAACATTTCATGATTGATTTGGGCTTTTTCACCAAAAAAAAAAAAAAAAAAAAAAATAAAAAAAATTGAGCTCTTGTAAACGTTTACTTTCCATAATTTCCTGTGGCAAGTATTTCCACAGCTTAACTACATGCTCTATGAAGAACCACCTTTTTTTTTTAAACTTTGTCTTCATCTTTCCAGTTTGTTTTATTCTTTCTCGTTCTTGTGTTGGAAGAAAGTGAATAGTTATTCTGTTTTCCTCTTCTGCAGGCCAGTCATGATTTTACAGACATCTATTCCTTCCTTTCTCGATCATTTCTTTTCATGTTGCTCCTGAATCAATTTGACATCTTATTTCTTGTTGGGTTAAGAACTGTAACAGGCTGAGGATCAGGAAGATTTTTCTGTAGTTTCAGGGGTAAGGAGAAACAGGAGTTGGGGAGGAACCTGGACAGCAGTGATTAGATTACATGTTTTGTTGTGAAAGTGGTACAGATTTTTCTGAAAGAATATCTAGTTTTATAACTTAAGCTTGCTAAGTTTCAGAAGCTGTAAGCATATAAAAAGGGGAGGACAGGAATTTATACAAACCTTCAATTTCCACATAAAACTTAAGCCCATTTCTCCTCTTGCCTTTCATAAAAGTTGGTCTGTAACGTGGTGTTAACTTGAATTATTGCAGGGATTAGAAGGTGAGATGGGTCCAGTTCTTAGTTCTCACTTCTTGGTTTTATAGAGGTGCAGGTCTCCTGGATTTATATCTGATTTACACTAGGACAGATGGGAGGAAAGTCAGGCCTATTGTTTTTACACTCCACTTTTGAAAGTGCTGAGAATCTTCATGCTATAAAAGTGTCCGCGCTGTGCCGTCTTCCATCTGTATTGCATATATTGTATCTGTCATGCTGGTTAGGAAGAGCTGATATTTTTGGCAAGCTTTCCTTCTTCCACATATAGCACCAGAGCATAAAAAATAGCAATGGATGGGAAAAAATCCGACTCATGGGAAATTCGCATACTTGTTTTATCCCATGTCAGAGCGGAAGAGGAGAGTACCAAATTTTCCCCCAGTGGAATGAAAGGTGTTATCAGATTTCAATTAGTTCTCATCCAAATGTAAGGAGTATCCTGAGGCACTGGGACACTTCAGTCACAGGAGGCTCAGATTAATTTCTTATAAGTAGTTGTCTAAAAGTTGACTTCTAAAATGCGCAAGAGAAGGATGAGCCTGTCTAGAGTGAAAGTCATTTTGTCCTGAACATCACAACTCAGATGATACAAGAGATCACTGCATATTTGGGGATACTTTGCTCTCTGTACTGACTAGATAAGAAACCCAGACATGCCATTTGACTTGCTCTCCAATTTTTTTTTTTTTTTGAGATAATGTTTGACTGAGGAGAAGACAGGGTCAAAACAAAACTTGAACTGCAACTTCCATGAGGAACACCCTGGCTGATACAGAGTGCAATGATGATGGGAAATATTTTATCTCTATTTTCCTGGCAAAAAAATCCTTTAAAAATCGACCATTTTCTAGGGAAGACTTTTGAGTGAGATGATGCCTTGATTTCTCATGGGAAAATTTTTCACTTAGAAATTAAGAAACAGCTTCAAGAAGTTAAAAAAAATAGTAGAAAGTTGTTTGCTAATAAAGCATACAAGTGGCAGCTGATAGATTGAAAGCCATAATATTCTCAGCTTCCATAGTCAAGATTTATGACGACCTTTTCTTTCACACTGGCACTGACTTTACCCATGCAAAATTTAGACATCCAATCTAAGCAGTGATTGAGCTCCTTCCATACTCAGTGTAGAGACACAGGCATGTCTAGAGAGAGACTAATCTCATTGGTTTTATAACTGTACTAAAGTCTGAGGAATTTGGATGGCAGTGAGTTAAGGAAGATGAATCTAACAATGTAATTACATTTTAACTCCACTAAAATACTTGAGTCATTCCCACTATCAGTTTATAAAGATGATATGGATGGGTAAGCTACTCAGCACCAGGTGTGTTTCCCACCCCTGGAGGAGGTGCACAGAGGCAGATTAAGAGACACCTAGAAAGGTTCTTGTTTAGATCCACTAACTGCAGATGATAGAAAGGTGCTTAAATATAATACATTAACATTGCTAGGTTAAAAAACAGCCTGTGGCTCCAGACATAATGTAGTCTTTAATTTCACTGGATCAAATTTGGGTGGATTTTCATATGACAACAAAAGGCTACACCTAAAACCATTTTCCAGCCAATTTCAAGCCTTTGTTTCAAAAGAAGAGATTCACTAGAGTATGGAGAAAGAAGAATGACTTCAGTTCAAATAATGAATGTCTGGCAAGATCAACAGCATCTGAGTATTGTGATGGGAAACGCCCAGTGATTTTCATAGCAGCACTGATGCCAACCTCCTGATGGTAGCAGTCTAGAGGTTGGACAAGGTTTCTTGGTGGCTGTAAAGTTTCTCTGAGCCTATGAACCAACCCATGAGCCTAAAGCATCCTAGCATGGGGTGAAGGGAGATGGCAGGAGGGGACGTTGTGAACTTGTTGACTCATTTGTAGTATGCCAAAGGAGAGAAGAGCAGGAAGGTAGGAAAGTGGGAAAATAAACAGTAAGAGAGTTTGGCATTTGCCACGAAACGCTGTGCCTGCTTTGTGGTGTCAGAAGTAGAAACAGATAAAGACAGATCCCTAGATCACTGTTGATCCTTAAAAGGAGTTAGTGTGTCCCACCATGCGCACCTATTTTATTAACATGCTAAGGAGGGACATGCAGGATCTTGTGTCCTTGCAAAATGAGTTTTCAGTAAACACTGTTTGCTACCCTATGACTGAGATTAAGAGTTTTCACCCTCAGTGACCCATAAACACATGCCCTGGGACCTTTTCCCCAGAGAATTTCAAATGACTTTACCGACTGACTTAAGTAAAATTGCAAAGAGGCCTTATGCATTCAAAGCCTGTGAATATGCTTTCTGCCCAAAGCAGAAAGTTCAGGCACTGTTTATCCTGTTCTGCCCAGGGCTCACTCTTTTTGTTTTGCACTGCATTTCTTTCCTGTTAGACATTGTTTGCAAGCCAAAGTTTTCTTTGGAACGGCAAATGGGAAAGGACCACCTGGGTTAGGAATTCCTGTCTTCTGGAATTGCAGGATGCTGTGCCAGTTTCATTATTTTTTTTTCTCAGAAAAGAAGAATGTAGTGCTGGCTGGGAATGTGTAGAGATGATTTTCGCTTTTACTACTAGTTGCGGATGGACACAGAAGATAAGCTCCTTCCAAAACAAGATCTATCATACTGTAATGGCCAAGGTCTCTTCCTATTCCTACCAGTATCAGGCAGTGGCAATAAATAAGTTAAGAGTAGATGCACCTAATCATGGCAAGGATAGGAGATAAATCCTACCAAAGGCAACAGGGTCAGTCTGATATTCAACCACAGTCCTCTGTAATCCCAAGGAAAGAAGGTGGGTATGAGGGAGGAGCAGGATTAGGTCTATGGCACTGTGTCACCTACAGGCCACTCCAGTTGGACATATGAAGAAGGAGAAAGATGCCCATGTGAGCTTCTATGGTCATGTCTGTGCCTTGTCAGAGCCAAGGAGTGAGGCCACAGCACAGGCATGTCAAACACATTGTCAGAAGGCGCTGAAGTGGCTCAGTTTATTTTAATCTAGAAATGTGGCCCTTGCTGCCTTTTATGATGTGCCAGTCTAAGCTGCCTCTGGCAGCTGTGAGAATATTGGTTTTGGCAGACAGCTACAAGGAGCAGCAGACTGGAAGGAGTCAGCAGCAAATGTGATAAAAGGGGAAAGTTGCTGACGCCAGGAGGAAAAGCACAAGGTCTTGCTGATTACCAGAAATCCTTCAGGAGCTGTGAGGAAGAGGAGGTCTCCTCCAACACTGGGATGGAAGGAGAGAAAATTTTTATCCCTCTCCCCTTGACTTAAGTTGAATTGCCCCACTGCACATGTAAGATGCCCCACTGGCTGGAGGGGAAGGATGCTCCAAAAGAGAAAGGCAAAACTGATGGGAGATGCCAGGGAAAGATTTCTGTCTTTACCTGGCATTTGGCTGAATTGATTCTCTTTGATAAAAAGGTCTGGGTCCTGGCCACCAATAAAACATACAGATCTGTGGAATCTGAAGATGTCCAAACTAAGAACTAAAACCATGTATGTAACCAAGTCAGTGCTATTACAGGTTCAGTATTTCCCAGCACTAGAGTTTTATTAGAAAAACAAAACAAACAAAAACAACAAAACCAAACATCTCTGTTTTACAATTACAACCCTCTTCTGTGGTCTCAGGAATGGGCTTTTTTTTTGCCAACTAGATAGCAAGCTCTTTGGGACCATGATTTTTTTTAATGTGTTTTGTGCTCACAAAGAGGGTGGGGTCTGCAAAAGGTCCCAAGCCCTTGTGAATGTTAAATGGTGATGATAATAATATGGATGTCAGTGAAATTCCCACAGTTCCTTCTCTAACCAGCTGGCTGTCATGAGAAAGCTCATCAGAGATGGTCTCTGACAGTGGATCTCTGGAAGGAGGAATAGTTTACATGCCAGCTTGAGCATCCAACCTGCTTTTTATCGTCGTGGTTTCCAGTTATATTCAGAAATTAAAGGACCTGATTTTTCAGTCAACCTGGAGCTCAGATCACCTCAGGACAGGAAGTCTGATGCAGCAGGTACAGTGCACAAAGCTGCCAGCTGAAAAGGGATATTCCCAGGCAGTATTGCTATTGATGTAATGAAAGGGAACACATCCATGAGGCAGGACAGGATTCTTCAGAAAAAAAATTTAAAGGGCTGGGTTGATTTGTTTGTTTGGCTTTTTCTCAAGGCCTGAGATGCTCTTTTTCAACAGGATTTATTTTTAGTATAAACATGGAAGACTTCTGTTTAGAGGAGTCATACCCAGCAAAGCAAAATGCTTAGCTGAAAGACTGCTTACCCTGCGACTGCCTGGTTTGTGCTTGAACACTGAAGGGTAGCAACTGCCCACAAGCTCACTATACCCTGCCCTGGGCATACCAGTGCTCTGACCTTTTTTGAACTACAGTAATCAGTGGAAAAGGTGAAGTAGTCAATATTTTATCTTTATTCAAACATAAACAAAGGGCAGAATCTCCTTTGTTATCAGCATGCCCTGCAGAGGGGCAGAGAGGCAAGAAAATACAGATTGTCACAGTGACCCTGCTGTGCATGATCTCCTGCATGACAGAGACTTAAATCAAGTTTCTCCTGGATGGACCGTAGTCACTTGGGTTTGACTAAACCATGTCCACTGGGATACTCGGCGCATAAAGTGTCCCTAAGGTGCCCATGTGTGTCTTTTTAATACACAGTGGCTCAATTTTGATTTCTATTGCATACCCTATTTCTGATCAGGGCCATCAAGAGAGAGCTGGAGAAATCATCTGAAACACTGCTCTTCTAATTTCAGTGCAAGGAAAAGTAGAAAAAAAAACAGGTATAGAAGGTTTTTATCAGGATACTTATAGTTCAGCTTTGCAAACCGAAGGCCTTTAGGGGAGAACCAGATAAGTCTCTGAAGCATATACAGCTTAATTGAAATAAAAGTGCACTCTGAACCTATCATCTGAGATATGCCTGTGACAAGCTTTCAGAGGGTAATTTACAAGCCTGGAACAGTTTATAGCCAAGACAGCTTTCCAAGAAAAATAAATATTTAGGAATATATAGGAAAATATAAAGGAATAAATATTTACCTCCTATATCCAAATCTCCATACTAAGACTTGTGCTGAAATAATTATCTTCCCTTTTAAGTTGTATTTATTAAGAGATCTATGTGGCATGAAAAAGCAGTCCAGATTTATATAATAGACACCTTGTGTTGTTGTATACAAAAGAACACCATAAATGTTAGTCACCCCTGGCATGCTAGATCTGTCACTTGATAGTGATTCTGGGGAGTATATTTAGGAATATAATAGATGTGGTAAAGTTTGTTGCCTATGATATTAGATCAGAGTAATTTGGAGTTTTGTATTGCTGAAAGGTTTGCTAATGACGCAGATGGAAATAGCATTCATACCACAAGTTAAAGACCTGGTTGGTGGTTTTCATATAGCTAGTCACACTTACCATGTGTCCTTTTTTCCAAACAATTTCAGATTTTCAAACAGTTCATTTTAATAAAGTAAAAATCACTATTTTGACCTGACAAGAAAACTATACACCCCAACATTTTTCAAAGTCAACCAACTTCCTGAGAATTTTCCTACATCCTAGTGATGTTTTGCTTATAGACCTCATTGTAACATTTTTTCATTAGAGTTCTTCTTTGAAAATAAAAGAAAAAAAGAGAGAAAAAAACAAAACAAAACACCAGGGAAGGGAAAGGAAGGCAAGGGAAGGCAAGGAAAGGCAAAGCCTTTCATGCTAATGATCAGCTTGAGCTGACTGTTGTTACTTAATCTCTCCATATTTCAACATAGAGCCCTGATGTCTATGGCTGAGTTGACGCTATGTCAGTAAACTGGTGAACTGTTTCATGGCATGCTGTTGTTATTTACTGGGGGTATAACAGCAATGCCATAACACCTCAAGTTTTAATTGTGCCAACTGGTACATTTGTACCTGGAGAAAAATCATTCCACCTACAAAGATAAAGCCAAGAAGGTCACAGAAAGATGACGGTGTGATGGTGTCTACATAAAATAGAATCCAGCAGAACATGTCAAAGATGATGAGAAGGACTGAAAATAGAACTTGTGTGGAAAAGATTGACAGAACTTGGATTGTTTAGTCTGGAGAATAGACAACTGTGAGACAGTTGTGATAGCAGTCTTCAAATATGTTAAAGACTGCTGCAAAGAGGAAGGTAATGAGCTCTTCTCGATATCCACTAGGGATAAGGCAAGAAGTAATGGGCTTAAATTGCAGTAGTGGTGGTTTGGGTTAGACAGGAGGAAAAACTTTTTAAGGGGAAGGAAAAAAACCACAGGGATAAATTGCGTGAGAAGAGTTTGGAGTCTCTGTCACTGTAAGTCTTCAAAAGCAGGATGGAGGAAGATACAGTTGATAACATCTCTCAAGATCTTCAGCTCTATAGCAGGCTTTGTGATTTTCCCGGTAGAGAACTTAATCACAGAAAATTGAAGTGGCTTGCTGACAGCACAATGCATGACCTAGAGCAAGAACAGAAATCAAATACCCTGAGATTATCAGATTAATGATCAAAAAAAGAACAGTGTCAGGGAATAATATTAAAAATAAATAATTACCCAACTGCATAATGTCAAAAATAAAATTGAAATTGATCCAAATGTTTACACTTTGAAGAATTAGGAAGTTTCCTCTTATGTACTCTTAATGGCAACTAGCCAAAAACCCAAAATTCCCAGTCTGCAAAGAATTCCGATATTTTGAAATGTCTTTATTGAGAATCAACTTCAAGATAATATGTTCCATTCAATGCTGAAACATAATGTTAAGTATGAAAGGATGCACACATTAATGTACTGTAATTACTAATGTGTACTTCATGTTCAAACAGCAAATCAGAAATTTATCAGTGGCACATAACATTTTAACATTTAAAGAACAAAAGGAAAGAAATCAAAATGATTAGTTGTTATTCCTTGCATGCCAAAAATGTAGTTGTTAGCACCAGAATGCTTTGATGAGCCAAACTGGATTCAAATTTGCCTATTTCTCAAATGAAACTATGCACTGACATTTTTTGAGCAGCTTTATTCATGTATTTTCCATTATTCCTATTTTCTTTCTCTGCTAGAACAAAATCAGAAGGGCCAGAAAAAAACACAGGGAAAAGCTGCTCTAATTGGAAGCCAGATTACCTGATATAACCCCAAAGGACCTGCCCCCTTCACATTTCCAATCAGTGAAATTACTGAGTTGTCATCTGTTTATTTTTGTATCAACATGTTCAACACAATGAAGTCAACTTACCCCTCTGAAAAGGCAAAGAACTGTGCTGGCATCCACTAAACTCTCATTTTTTAAAACATATGCAGGAAATATGGTAATATGAGCAGAAATGTCTGTATGTAGATGGCTCACTCATATTTATCTGGGAGGATTCCACATTGTCCATGTCTGTAGTATCTTGTCCTTCACAATCACAGAGCTTTTCTGTGATTGTTAATGCACTATAGGAATAGCATTTTATCTTAATGTCTTTTATCTGTTCACCTCTTCAACCACATGAGAGAGTAGGCCATTAAAAGCCTGATTTAAGAGAGATGCTTTGAATCATGTACCAAGGAGTGATAAATGCTGGAGTTAGTAAAAAAGATCCAGACGTTCCCAACGTGTGCAGGGTCGAGCACTCTAGTGCAGAAGGTAAGTGTGGGAGAGCCTGAGGACCAAAACTAGAGATGTCCATGCCTGAATAGTGCCTGGAGAAATACTTCACTGACTTTGCTCATGCAGTAGCTATTTTGCAAAATAATTGCATTGCTCAACCTGTACCTTCCCCAGCCATTAAATCCACTTCAAAATAGATCTATTGTAAGACACATACCCCACAGGTGGCACAAAATGTACAACATGCACAAGTCTTGTGTTGCTATTATCGCTTCAAGGGTCTGACTGGCATATTGTCAAACATTTTACAACCTAACAGGTTGCCAAATACCTTCTAATTAAACAAACGATTCCTTGTATAATGCCAAACATTTAAACAGGTTTACAGTTTTTAATCTAACACTGCATCTGGTTTAAAGGTCTGTTTTAAATATCACAGTCTTCTGATCATCCAGTTGCAGCTGACAGCTGATGATGGAGCATTTCACCCATCCATACTGCAGTGTTTGGAGAATTCATGTTTCTTTTATTCTTCTATTTTTTTTTTTTCCTCCCTCAATATATTCATGACAAGTTGCGCACAAAACATTTTATCATGATGGCTAGGTTTAGGGAATCATCTCTGATACCCAAGATAGATTAAGGTTCCTCATTATTTCTGGAGAGCTTCTCCCCAGGGATTAAGTCTGGGAGCAGGATTTGTTGAGTCATTCACTTGAACAAAAGCAGGTACCCATGGTCATTTTAAGGACCGGATCAGGAAGTCTGAATATAAGCCTAGCATCTAGGCTAGGCATGAAAAGGCTTTCAGTGTCCAAGGTGATCCAACTGAATTCCCAGGCTCTACCACATCACTATATCTAACATCTGGGCCAGACCCCATCAGAGGGAAAGAGAAGAGTCACTGAAGCTCTCTGGAGACCTGATGTGAGGAGGGATAGTGCCTCAAAAGTGATCTAGAATGAAAGCTGAAGATTATGGCTTGCACCTGAACTATGAACAGAGGCGTTCAGCCAGAGCTCAGACCCATAGTGGTCAGTAAAATCTGAAGTCTACTGACACTAGGACCATTTACAGCAAATTTCACAGTAGCCAGTGGAGGAACAAAACAAGTTGTTTTTCACATCTATGGAAACCACAGGGTCAGGTTCAGAAGAATATTTATTCAGTGAAACTTCTCTTTGCTGTACTAAAGAGTTCCAGCAATGTATTTTCAGTATATTGTTACTTTCTATTGTTACTTACCTGTCTTTTCACAAAGGTAGTAACTCAGGTAGAGATTTAAGTCAATGTGGATGGCAAGCTAGCACACCGAATCGTAAGGAAAACAATGGTTGGTATAACAGCTGGGCATGTAACTGGAAGAGACAATGCCTCTACAATCAGCCAGGCCCAGCTCTATTTATGCAGGTGTAAAAGGGCTCTTGCCATTGGAAATAGTGTACAGTCATTGTATTACACATTCTTTCCTCTGTCGGCATCCTGTTTAAACAGGCTGAGTGCAAAGGGGTGTCTGCTATTCATTTGCGGATGCCTTGTGATGATATGAAACATAATTGTATAATTTATGCCGAATAAACCAAGAAATGGCTGTTGTTCAAGGGAACTATCAAGGCTCCAAAGTACTTGAAATATTGGAGCAGGCAGAAAAGATAACAAAGCCTGATCTTTTTGCTGCTACTTTCGTTAGGTCTGCTCTTGTACAGGGGGAGAGGAAACGGTTAGCAAAAGAATGTGATTCAGATGTGCTTGGATATTGCTGGAAGTGAGAGAAGCACAATGGCTCTGCAAACCTATTGAGTAACTCTACCAAAGCCAATGTATTTGCCCTGGGAATGAATACTGGCCCCTGGACTGTTCTTTCTGTGCTGTGCAGCTCTTCAGATGTTTGTCAAAATGAATGTGCAATTGTTTGTTTGTTTAGAGCCAACAATGTCAGGCTGCACATTATGGCCCTGCTGTGTTTGTCTTGTTCATGACTTCTCTGCCTGAAATAATTTTTTTTTTTTTTATTTAGCTGGAGGAGGGAGGAAGACATTGGGGACTTTGTTTTATCTTGTAACACATGATTAAAGCTCTGAATGTTAGATTTGGGGCTTGGCTCTAAGGCAGGTCAAAAGAGAATAACTTGGAATAAACTGCTGATGTGGAGCCTTGCTTTCTACATAATGGCAGGATGTTTTCCTGCTATGAAGCCATGAACAAGTCCTCTAGAATTACTATAATCTTACCTTCCAAAGAGATTTTCTGGCTTAAAACTAAGACCTCCTGATTTTGACTTCCTGAGCAGGAATGCTATCGAAGTAATAAACTCCCAGGCTTTTCATGTCAGTATTCTGATTCAGTTTACAAGAAATTTTAAGATGAGAGAAAATAGTCAGAAATTAACATTTGAGATGCAAAGTGTTTCAAACTGTACTTGATATGCTGCGGTTCTCTCACTCTGGCTCAGTTCTTGTGAGAAAAAGATCACTTTTTCCTACTGCTCAGCAGCTTCCTCTAGAAAACCTGGCTCACTCAGTGTTTTCCCACTAATCAGTTTTGACATAATCAGTGTTCATTTTTTTGTAACAACACAATGCTCAAGATGTAACTCCGAACTGAGCAGAACATGATGTATTTAAGAAAGGTGCACCCAGCAACCCCATTAGTGAAGGGCAAAGACAGATGTGTGAAAGTGCACCTAAACCCACTGTTTGCTCAGCTGGTTCACTGAGGTTCAGGTCTGGTCCCATCTTCTGCTTGAAGCTGGGTTTGTTCAATATCTTCTGTGCGTGAAGGAGATTCTGAGGATTTTCACTGGGTCAAAGTGAAACTCTAGTTTGCTGGCCTGAAATTTGTGGTTTGTTTCAGGTGAAGATAAATGGCTCCTTTTTAAAGAGCTCCTCTGGTACTCTCTAGGAAATCTAAACTTCATGTCCTTGTCCCAGTCAGCTTCCCTTTTGTGCAGCTCTGTAGCTGTGCACTGTAGGATTTGTTCTGATTTGTGAACAGAAAAACGTGTTTTTTTTAAAGTATTTACATCCTGTAAGAGTTTAGTTGTTTGGGGTTTTTTTGTTTTGTTTCAGTTTGTTTTGTTTTGTGTTTTTTTTTTTTTGTTTTGTTTTTGTTTTTGTTGTTGTTTTGGGGTTTTTTTGTTTGTTTTTGTTTTGGTTTTTGTTTTGTTTTTTTCTTCTCTCTTTAACTCTAGTGGAGGCTGAAATCCAAATGTCAAAATAATGGCATTTACCACAGGGACATATATGGCCTTTTCCAATCAGCTGTACTAATGATCTTCATCAGAATGTGGTGTTACTTGGAAAAATAATAAAACCCCATGTCCTTGTTCTGAGAATTATATACATGTCGAGACATAATCAAAAGCTGACATTTTCAAAACCCCATAAAAAGGGCATTTGGACTGTTTTGAAATCATGAGAAATACTGACACTAAAAGTACCCCAAGTTTTTATTATGGAAATATGGTCACCCTAAATAATAATGTTCTTTTGGCTGTTGTCTCAGAAGGACCTCAAACAGCCATCGCTAAACCTCTCAACATCCCAGGGAGGTGGAAAAATATCTTGCTAGGGTGAAATCTGTTGTGTTAGTGGCATTCCCAGACATACCCGCAGTCACACAGTGTATTGAGGATGGAGTCAGAGACCAGAGTGAACACTATGGATCTGTCTGTCCTGGCTGATGGTATGGTGATCTAAACATTGTTTCTCTTTAAATTGGACAGCTCAGCTAAACCAAGGCTGAGTGACTGATCTTTGCAGGTTTGATCAGAACAGAGAACAAGATAGATCAGAACCACATATTCCTTACATTGCCGTAGTGTAATTTAGGTTGGAAGAGACCTCTGTAGCTTCTGGTCCAAATTCCATTTCAGAGGTCACTCCGGGTCCTGTTGAGTCAGGTGTCAAATAGCTCCATGAATGGAGATTTTGGGGCCTCTTTGGCTCTTTTTCATTCTTTGACTACCCTCATCATTGCTTCTTTTCCTAATTTTTATCATACCAGAATTTCCCTTCTTGCAGCTTGCACCAATTGCCTCTTGTTCAGTCATTGTGCACCTCTGAGAAAAGCCTGTCTCTTTCTTCCCTATAAATGAGTAGGTAGTTGAAGACAGGAATAAGATCCCCCAATAGCTTACTCTTCCTAAGACCGCACCAATCAACCTCCAAATTTTTCTAGGAAAATATCACAAAACCCTTGCCTTGCTTTTATTTTCTTTCCCAAAAACCTAATGTCAGGTCGGCTGGGGAATGAATGCCAGCCTATGGGGACTTTTTACCTTACTCACTATTGATCCTTGAATCCTTTCTGTGGACCACAGGTTGTGATTGCAAGTAAGCAAGAATATTTAACTTCTAGCAGTCGCTTTAGATGTTTAAAATTTCCTAATGTTTAAAGCCAGTGCAGTGCAGATGCTTTTAGGATCAGGTTCCTTGCAGACTGAATTGCCCTGACATCTGCAAAGTGATTTGCCTCTCAGTGTCTGTTTCAAATTCAATAAAATGTGCAGTAGCCATATCTGACCACAAAGTGCTCCTATCAACTGCTGTGCAGTCCTGAAGCAAACCCCATGTTTCCATATTTTTTACTTTCACACAAAAGCATTCAGCACATGACAGAAGGTTATGGAACAGTATTATAAGATGCCAGAAAACAAATGTAACAAAGAGAGAGAAAACTCATGGAATGCTCTTTCTGTTACTAACTTCTTGCACCCTGCTGTCAAGATAAGAATTGTGAAGAGGTCTTCAATATAGCAGTACTGTAGATATTATGGAGGGGGGTTGACTTGGTGAAACACTACACTTTTCTTAAAAAACTGAAACACAACTCCTGCAAGGTGTCTGCCTGTAAAATAGAATAAACAGCAAGGCACTTCAGCCAAGCAAGCCTTCCCTTCCCTTCCCTTCCCTTCCCTTCCCTTCCCTTCCCTTCCCTTCCCTTCCCTTCCCTTCCCTTCCCTTCCCTTCCCTTCCCTTCCCTTCCCTTCCCTTCCCTTCCCTTCCCTTCCCTTCCCTTCCCTTCCCTTCCCTTCCCTTCCCTTCCCTTCCCTTCCCTTCCCTTCCCTTCCCTTCCCTTCCCTTCCCTTCCCTTCCCTTCCCTTCCCTTCCCTTCCCTTCCCTTCCCTTCCCTTCCCTTCCCTTCCCTTCCCTTCCCTTCCCTTCCCTTCCCTTCCCTTCCCTTCCCACTGATGACTGCTCCCACTAAGTCTGGGGAGAGGCTGTTACTCTGCAACATTTCTCCATAAAACCAGTACCAGTAAGCAGGTGCTCTCTGTGGCATCAGCCCTGATACTGGTGGAGGAAAGTCCTTGTTGTTACCTCCATAAAGAGGCATATCATGCTCAGGGTGAAAACTCCTGCCAATAGCAGGAAAGGTTTGATCAAAGGTGTCAAACTTTGTGGCTTCACCTCCAAACCTCTTGATAATCATGCAGGAAACTGGAGAACATGTTATTGCAGTTAAATTTCTGCCTGATCACCAAATAGCCAAGCAATTTCATGGAAATTACCCAGCCCTCCCACATGAAAAAAAATTCCTCTCTCAGCATTAACAATTGTAAAGGGTCAGCAATTTATAACATCCAGTAACTCCTTTTCTCTCTCTTTCTGCACTTTTGTCTCTCCACCATGCATCTATTTGCGCATTGTGCTGGGCTGAAGTAGGGATGGCTCATGAGGACACCTGACACTGTATAATTCATCCAGAACAAAAGGAATGGACAGCAAGTGAAGACCAGGCATTGGAGAAAAGCTCTTTTTAAGGACATGCTCAAACACTTAAAAGTGTATTCTCTTGGGAGAGGGGGAAGTAGGGAAAGGAAAAGGAAAATCCTTCTCAGCTCTGGTCTCTTACACATGCATTTTGTGACAGAGGCAAACAGAAAGCAGGTGAAGGGATAGATAGCATATGGGTAGTGAGAGCTCAGCACCTTTCTCACAAATCTTTTTCCCAGGGGAATGAGCTGCTGCTGATTTTGGCTGTCAGCAGTGTTGGGATTTACAAGGTACTGCTGGGCTTTCTCATCCCAAGTCGAAGTGCAGGAGGCAACAGCATACCATCATCCTTGTCATGGCTTAATGAAAAGATTGGCTAATTGCCTGATGCAGGTATTTGTGAAAAATTATTTGTGCCTTTTATGGTTTGCATTCCTTAAAGAAGCAAAATGATCACCTGACTTTCTTGGTGGTTGAGAATGGAGAAACTTGCATCAAATGTTTTTTTCTGTAGAAGAAAGTGCGAGATGGAGTTGGGACAGACTTGGCTTATTGGGGTTTCCCTCCATTTCTTTCTGAGCTTAATTCAGCACGATGTTTCTGTTCCTTTCAGACCTGTCTAGTTATCAAAATGTCTGTAGGGTTATTTTCACTGGTGAAGAAGTGGGTGCCATGTATCTCTATTTATGAAGAATGTCTGTGTTGCTATGTTTTCCCAAGCACAGCTGCAAACAAGCAGATGAAAACAAGCAGCAGAAGATGATTTCTTTGAACATGGCACTGCTTGCAAAGTTTCTGCTTTTTCTTCCCCAGAATGATGCTACTGACTCTCTCCTGGTGGTCTCTGGTGCTTCTTTCATGTCTCCTCTGAGAGCGCCTGTGGCTGTTCTGCCTCTTTGCTCTCAGATCAACCTCCTGCCCTTATACTAACTGTCACCTTCTTTGGAAATGCCTGCTGTCCCTCAGTGCCCTAACCTATACACTGTTGCAGGTTTGGGAGGTGGTTTTCCCTTGTCTCAGTTATCAATATGCACAGATAATTTAAGATTGATTACTTCTAGCCAGGATGGAAGGTGGCTTTCATGTCCCAAAGCCTCACTCAGGTGATAGGTAGCAGGAAGCAGACCGATGGGGTTCATTTCTGTTGAGATAATTTTGGAGCTGAAAACGGGAGGTAGACTGCTGCTCCATGTGGTGAAGTATACAGAATTTCAATCGCCTCCTGCTTTATCATAGCCAGTGTAGTTCCCTGGCTAATACTAACCTGATTTGAATGGCATGAGAGTGTCCTGCTCACTCACAAGTCCAACTCAACAGCAAGTACTTCTTCCCTTCCACTCACAAGAAGTCATGTGGACATTGATGCAGATACAAGATGAGCGGGTTGGTACTGTAAGCAGGGATTACGAGCTGGAGATCAGCCACCCAACCTCAGGCTACACGCCTGGACATCTTGGTGTAGCAACAATCAAGGTCCTACCTGAGATGCCATCCCTTTCCCAGTTCCTTGCTTCAGTCCATTGGACCAGGTTTCTCAGGGGTGAAGGGACCAGTCATGCATTTTATACCAACTCTCTGTTGTACCTTGTCTTATGTGTCAGTATTTTCTGTTATGACACCCAGGCAGCTTTCTTGTCCTGTAGCTGCTCCACAGGTCTAATACTGTGTGCTTACATCTACTAGAGGAAAAAAAGACAAATGAAAAAGGGCAGAGGAGACATCAGTGATAGAAAACATCAGAGGGGGTGGGCTGCAAGGAAAGATGAAGTAGTTCAAAGTGCTCTGAGATGCTGAGGTGCCATGGAGAGGAGAAAGTAGGAGGTGACACACCAGACTCAGGCAACAGAAAGGCTGTAAAGTGTTTTGAGTGTGCTGGAGCAGAAATGATGTGCCAGTTGTTTTCACTTTCCCATATGTGAGAGGCTTCATGAATTTATTCAGAGAATATACAAGCAAAAGCCATGAGTGTGCTCTCATGCTCTTGACCAAGTCATGCCCCTTCTCTCTTCCTGCCGTTGTTCAGCTAATCCTAAATTTGCTGGGCTGGGGCTGCTTTTCAGTATGTGCATACCCTCCACATTATACACCAGGATCCTCCACAGCGTGCTGGTGAGAGAAATAACAGCTTGAGTTAAAGGGAAAATGGTCTGGGGAATGGTTGGGGCACAGCCACAGGAGTAGCTGTGGTGTCCAGTGAGGGATGCAACAATATGGACCAACTCTTTCACTGCCTCCATTTCCTTGAAAAGGAAAGGAAAAAAAGCCCCTCAAAACCCATGAGGCACAAATGTGTTATTTTTCCTTTTTTGAAAACAAACGGTCTTTTCAATTAGACTGATTTGTCCCTGAGACAATCAATCTGAGGGTTATAAAAGCAAACACTTGAGTAATTAGTTCTATCCAGGAAGAATATTAACTCTGTTTATCTTTGTGTAATTAATCACTGACCCTGCCAGCTCTACAAAGACTCCTTTGCACAGATGGGGCAGTGAAGGAAGTAAGTAGAGGGCAGGAGCGAGGCAAGCAATGTGTAATATACAGTGAGAGTGTGTCAGGATGCTGTGACATACATCGTCCCCCCCCCACACCTAAACAAGTGCCCACGAAAATTCTGTAAAACCATATTCTAATCACAGAGCTGTGGGGCTGTGAAGGGCTGATACTTAAAGAAATTATAAATAACATTTTAAAATACAATTATTTATATTAACCTTTTAGCTGTGGGTACATTCAGCTCTTCACTGTGGTTCTTTTCCTTAATTGATAAAGCAGTTGCAGTGTTTTCCATGCAGCACTGCTGTCACCAGGGCGCCAGCAGCCAGCAGGTGAATTGGCACTCAAATGCCTTCAGCCAGAGAAATCACAGCCTCTGCTCTGGGTGGATTGAACACTGCCAAGTGCCACCCCAGAGCTGGCTGTGTGTCAGTTGCTGGTGTTACAAGCTAGCTGTGGTTTACTCTGATCTCAAGTCTACAGGGAATAAAGTAACTTCGAGTCTCTTCCGCTATTCCTGACCTCCAGTTTAACTTTGAGGAAATGTTTGGATTTATTCAAGTGTTCTTCAACAGCATGAAACAAGATCAAGGTCTGTTTCCTTCTTCTCTTCCACCTGGTATGATTGTACAGACCATCTCTTCTATACTGCTTCAGTAAGATTTTTTTACTGATTTCACAGCAGCAGCTGAAAACACTGGAATGAAATAAAAGGTGACAAATATTAAATACCGTGTAAACATGTAACTAAGAAAACTCAGGCAAACTGCAGCAGGTGTGTTCAGCAGGCAGATGGGAAGATTAGCAATAAGATGAACAGAGAGAATACCAGACTCCTTACTGTAAGAAACAGTCTCAATTTCTGACCACAGTCCCTTAGCGCTTCTGTGTGTCCTGGATATAAGATTAGATGAGATGCAGCTCTCCAGACTCTTGACAGAGCCCAGGGTGGTAGGGGACTTGTTTTGTCTGCCAATACCTTGGTGATCCTGCTCATGGCCACCACTGTGACTGATTACATGCATGTAAAAAGGGCATGCAAGGCTGGCTGGCAGGAGTGAGTGGGTCTTGCTCCTCCACACCTCCAAAATGGTCTTACACAGGTTGACTCATGCCGGCTTCTTCCACTAGTTGGATTTACCGAAGGGCAAAAAGAGTTCATCCAAGAGGGGTGATTTCAAATAAAATTAAGTCTGCTGGGCAAAACATGGTGTTAACCACTGTTTCCATGAATGTGAAACATGTTTCAGCCCATTTTCATCTCTGTGGGGTCCTAGAGTTTGTCTTATTGGCCCTAGCAGAGGGGACTGTGTGTGTTCTCACGTGTGTCTCTCGGCATGTCCATGTGTGTGGAAGCAGGGGACATTTTTTTCACTGATCCCAGTGTTTCTCCTGGTAGGATTTTGCTGTGACATGCAAAACACAGTTTTGTATGCAGATCATTGCTGCTGCTGGCAGCTTGTGAACAGCCCCAGGCCAAGCTTTTCCATTAAAGAAGGAAAAAAAGGGTTCCCCCCTTTTCTCACCTCCTTTGTGCTAAATTACCTTGCTATCTCAGCCACTCTTGGCTTCATCCAGAGAAGTTGAACTCCAGGTCAGGGGAAATCTGATCATTCTTTCCCACCTCCTACCCTGAGTTGCTGTTCATTAAGGTGAGGTATAGCTTTACCTTCACAGGACACTCCTTTTGCACTTTATCAGCCCTGCTGAACACTAAGCAGGTCACATATGGCCTCTGTCAGCTACACTGCAAATCTTTTGTACCTTTTAATGAAAACATTGCCAGTGTTTTCCTTGTATCGCTGTTGGAACCCAGCCGCATCTCAGTGATAAATGGTGCCTATTGATGAAGGAATGCTTCAGCCAGACCCATGACTCTGCAAGGACACCGTGCCGATCTCAAACTGCAGCTACAGGTTGTCTCCACCAGCCCTGGGGTCCAAAAGGAGTTTCAGTCCCTCCCTGCAGGTGGGGCAATAAAAACCCTTTGCCACTTCTTTTTTCATCAGACACCAGGAAGGATGAATTTCTGTACTAACTCATATTGTTGTGATAGCTACTAAATTATGAGATTGTCTATCATCAACTTCAAAACACAAGCTGAACAGTTCTTTTTACAAAAGTCTTTCAATTTTCAAATGTCAGAGCACTTGTTTCAGTTTGATAATGGGCTATACTTCAAATACTTAGTGGAAGAGTGAGGGTTTATGGAAATCCAGTGCATGGCACTGCACCCATGTTACATACAACCAGAGACCAAGAGGTGAAAGTAAGGGATGAGAAAGAGACTTAAGAACCTGAGGGCCAGTGTTGATGTCTTCTTTAACATGAACCAACTGTTCTGAGGAGACAAACGTCAGGTCCATCTGTTGCTCCTTCTGAGCTCCTACCTGAGTCAGATAGGTGGGGTGTGAGTACCGTTTCTCGGTTTGGTAGTTTCTGTACAGTGTAAATATTGACCTGATTTGAGGCTTACAGCTCTCCAGTGCTTTCCCATGGTCCAGCCCTGGGGCCCATGAGGAGACACTGGATTTCCCACAGTTCACCAGGACCTTGCTAATACCAGAGCAGGCATTTACTCCTGTGTCCTTCTTGTGGTGACATCCATGGTTGTGTAAGACTCAGACCTCCTCTTTGATCCAGCTTACAACTATCCTAACAAGAAGACATTTACAATTTTCTTTTTCTTTTTTAGCCAGATCATCAAACAGATTCAGCTCCCCATGCAGCTATGTGATTGCTGATGGCAAAACAAAAGGGAGATCAGGTCCGTGCAGCCAAGAGCTGGAGAAAGGCAAATGCTTGTTGCTTTCTTCAATGATCTTAGATGACTTTAAATCAGCCATTAATCCTCTCCCTTTAAAGAGTCATGATTTTAGTGTTGGATAATCTCAGGTCAAGCCCAAGTGTCTGTCAAGATGGGTGGTCATTACAGTAAAATATAGGATATCAGGATGCAACTTCATTTAGCAAGTGATCTACCAAAGCCAGTGACCCTGTAATTAATGTCTTAAGAGAAGGAAAATAAAATCTTTTCTTACAGGAAGGGAAAGACATTTTTAATGTCTTCAGGGGGTTACACAACTGAGCAGTGTTGTCTAAGAATGGTAGCTGGGGAAAGGAATCACTCTGTTTCCGACTGAGATTTGAGAAGCCAATGAGTGTTTCCTCCAAGTCAGCCTAACGATTGTGAGTTCAAGCATATTTTTTTCTATTCAGTTTGAATGAGCTTCTCTGACCCTTACCGAGATTTTATCACAAGAGATCATGTGGAGATACATCATCAGCCCTTGTTATTTTTCTTTTCTGTTTCCTTCTTTTTTTTAAAAAAATACAATGACTTTTCCAAAGACACTGTGGTTGTAAATTGAAATACCACTTGGACACTGCCTTGGACACACAGCACTTCAGTGCTTGTGTCTGCAGCCTTGTCCGTAAAGGGTTTCTGGGAGACTCAGGAAAAATGGTGAAATAATGCACCTGTGTTTCACTTCAAAACAAGGCAGCTGAATAGGGGTCAGATTAACCTGATTGATAGTCACATTTCTGCCCTTGGTTTAAAATAGCTCTTGCACTGCTTCAGGCACACCCAGCAGACTTTCTTCCTGGGACACCCTCCATGTAGTTTGAAAGCATTCACTGGCGGAGAAAAGCAGTTCCCCTAGCTTGAGTGTGTCCTGCACAACTAGCTCCAGGCTCTTCCATGAAGTAGGCACAGCTGCATTGCGGTGGTCTGTGGATGAGTAGCAGGCCCAAGGGGAGGAGAGGAGGTGGCAGGGGTGGGATGAGAGGGTGAGTAGGACAGAGAAGCAGAGGGAAGTCCCTGGGGCTGTGGATTGCTGCTCCTGCTGCCAAAAGACAATTGAGAGGATGGAAAGAGGAAACAAAGATGAGCAAAGTGCTTGTCTTCTCCATGAACCTCCACTCCAGGGAAGCAGGCCGTTTCCCTTAGAAGCATCTGGTTATTCCCTGCTCAGCTGCAATTAGAGTTTCCTTGTGGATGGCACTGATGGGGTAGAGCACTCACAAGGAGTTTGTACAACCTACTAATTTCTCCCTTATGTCCATTAGATGCAAAACACCGCTTTTGGAGACTTTTGCTCTTTTTAAAGTTCCTCACAAGACTGGGGAGGAACTTCCATGGTTCTTTGACCTCTCCTGCACACACAGGGCTAGGTATGAGTTGTTCACCAGTCCTTGAAACTTACGTACTTAGTAGAGCTCTCCTTCAGGTGTCCCAGTTAGCTGATTACCAGCCATATCACCTGCCTAGCATGTAACCTCTGCAAATTATGGGAAAATTTACCAGCGCGTTGTCAGTCCTGACAAGACACAACTGCAATAGCAGAAAACATCCAGGAGAAGAGCTGTGTGTTTATTCAGTGCTGGCCTTTGAGGACACAATGACGCCATGCAAAGAGATGAGCTATTTCTCTTTACTAGTAAATTTTTGTAGGTGAATAAAAAGGGGATTTATCAATTGGTTTAAGGAGATTGGGAGTCCACATCGTGGGGAGGGAGTGCATGCTTAAGTGAGGAGCCATGGCTGTTCCCACAGAACAGAAAAAGAGATGAGAAAACCACTTCTTCCCTCGATCTGCTGTCCTATTACCCATCTGCCTGTGCATGAACTGCTGTGTGACTGAAATGAATCTGACCTTCAGAAAAAAAGAAGCAAAATGTTACTTTTTATTCTACACATAGCCTTTGGGTAAATGCCTTGGTGGTCTGATACGCACTGGCACAAAGGAGCCATTAATGGCATGGGGAGCCCCCAGGAAGTGGCGATGCCACCTAGGAAGGCACTGCATTTGTAATTCTCCCAGAGGCTTTTTGCTTGCTTTCCCACCTGCCCCAGATCAAAGGCCTCAAGGAAAATGGATTTTAGGAGGTGGAGGGGTTAGCTGTTTTGAGCGTATGCTTGTGTGTTTTACTGCCATATCCCAGCGGTTGTGCAGCTCCGGTGAAAACCGGAGCTCTATTATTCTCTTGTATCAGTAGAAAGGAGCAGGGCAGCGGGGTCAAGGGAACTGAAAGAGGCCTTGCAAGGCAAGCAAAAGAAAGCATTGAGGGAAAAGTAGCACTATCAACTCTTGTGATGTGATAGCAACTTTCACCATCCTTGACCTCTTTCTGAAAAACTGTGCCTATCAGAGACAAATGACTGTGCTGGGAAAGCCTATAAATTGGATCGGAGAGCAATTCAAAAGGTTTTTTAAAAGCACTGGGGGAAAGAGAGTAACTACATATTTTATATAAAAAAAACCTAGGTAGATTATAATGTCAGCTACATTTTTGAAACAAGAAATTAGACCTATGCTCATTGATGATATTAAAATGAAATTAAAGTGATCACAGGCTGAAATGGGACAGTCTAGAGATTCATAAAAATAATCAAAGATGTTTGTGTACATATGCTATCATGAGAAATGTTATATTATTTATATATAACTATTGTCTGTAGAAATATTTAGGTTTTGTCTTAGATATACCACAATATGTAATCTAAGCTAAAGTGTACTCTTTTGTAAAACACATTGTTTAAGGCCATGTCCCTGACCATGAGACACAGATGAGTTCTGACAGGGACTGAAGCACACAGGTGGTTGCCAGCATGAAGCTCTGCTGCCTGTGGTGTGGAGCACACAGACCAAAAGACCCTCTGGGACACACCAGCTTGTTTTCACTTTTAAATGCTAAAGAAGGAGATTCTGACTCAAAGTCATGATTACAGTGGAGAAGAAAGAAGTGTATCCTGGCTTCAAACATGCCTGGAGCAGACTTGCCTGGGATCACTACCCCTTGCAGCATAAGGAACATGCCTGTGGAAAGCAGTAAGGTGTTATTTTCTCTTCTGCTTTCCTACAAAAATCCCAAATACAGAACTATCATAGTTTGGGTGCTGGTTTATATCCAATGAGATTCCCATCTCCTGGTCTTACTTGTGCGGTCACTTGAGCAAATGCTGAAATCTTCATTATGGGTCGGTCACCTGTGCAAGTATTTTCCAACTGTGAAATGCTTCATTCCATACAAAGGCTTTTAGGATTACTGCTAGACTCGGTGCTTTCTCTGGGGGAGGAAGGGAGAAGAAGCTATCTGTTTATCCAGGTTTCTGCAAAATTGCTATTAACCTGTGACACCATGCAAGGCTTGCTGGCTCTACCTGCTGGCTAGAGTGGAAACCACACTCCCTTCACTAGGATATCCTTAAAGCATTAACAAACCATTTCATGAGACAGTGGATTAGAGATAATAGAAGAAATCAAAAACCAACTGCTACCTGATAATTTTCAAGCTGTCAGGTATGCCAGCAGAGCAAGACTGATGGTCTGGAGCAGTGGGAATTGATAACATTTCTCTGCTTCCTGTCAGGCTCTCAATAACTGAGCAATGAGAAACACCAGCCCGGAAACCAGTCCCTCTGCAACAGTTTCATCTGTGTGAAGATTAAAGCTCAGACCATCGTATGTTCCACTGCAGTTCAGAGAATTGGGGATTGACTCCATTTCACCCCAATCTTATTCTGGTCTAGGGCACTGCAAAGCTGTGGGCTGCAAGGAAGGTTTTCATTACTAATTTTAGCTCCGTGGTCTGAGCTCTGATGGAAAAAATGAACAGCTACAAGAGCAAAAAGGGGCTCGTCTGTGGTTTAGCTGATCCCTTTTTATTTGGTGTATCGGCAGGAATGAAGTGAATGGCCTTTTCTCTCAGCTTTTTCTGCAAATAACGATTGCCTCCAAACAGCAACACTTATGAAACCAGTATTACAATCTTAACATTGTAATCCTTTCCTGAACACATTTTCAAAGTTGACAGTAAAGAATACAGTGTTTTTTCCTTCCTACCATTCCAGCCTGGATCTTCATGTCAGCTTGAGCCCTCCTGTTCATATCTTGTCACAGGCAATCCAAGGTTTGCCTCTCCAGGAGCCTTAGGGAGGTTGCATGCCAAACTCAGAGATGAAAATCAGTGGGTTTCCTGTGGAAAAAATGCTCAGAAATCTTATCGGTCCAATAATGTTCATTTCCAGACATGTCTAATCCTGAGGGACTTGCCACTGGATTTACATCTGGATTGTATAAGTTTCACTGAAACACCTGCATTAGGCTCCCTCTCAGTCAGTGGAAAAACCCATCAGGGTTGACAGAGTCCTCCTGGAGGTACTCTGCTCTGCCGGAGGCTGTGGCTGGAGCGTGCGGTGATGAATCTCCTAGCTTGAACACCACAGCAAAGGGCAGAAAATGTCAGGGATACACTGGATTCATAGCTCCAGTGTTTCCCAAGCAAACCCCACATAGTCTGGTTTTGTCCTTCAGAGGAGTAGCTGAGCATCAGCATAAGAAAGGCCTGTGTCTCTGGAGAAAGAAGAGGTCATGTTTAAAGAAGAACCACTCATCAAAGGAAGGATTTTCCCCAACTCCTGCCCCATATTTACCAAACTTTGCTTCCACTGGGGTCAGGCCTCAGGAGCTAGATCACCTTGGGTGGCCTTTGAAAACTTGTGCTATTCAGGAGATGTACCTATGGGATTTGCCTAGAACAGATTGCAAAGTTTTTCTTTTTGTCTCTTACTTAATCCCTCAAACTTTTGTTCCATGCACACTGACAGCGACTTGGAGAGCTGATGTCCTCCCTGAGAGACATGCTTTTCTCCCATAAGCAAGAAACTAGAAGTGGGAGTGCTCAGCTGGGCGTTTATGGTTCCCTCTGGGTACAAACTGGATAGAGATATTGCAGCTGTGCTGTCCAACTACAAGGAGTTTGGATCCCAAATTGCTTGCCCACCGAGCACAAAAGGCACAAAAAGCAAGTACATCAAAACCCCACAGATTGAGAATGATCTGTCAGCTGTTCTGGTGGAGCTAAACCATGACATGCTCTTTTTGTTGTTATGTAGGGTGAATTCTGAGCAGTTTTCTATTGGGAGATAAAATCTTTCTGTGAGGTTTCTGAAAGATGCTCTGAAGCTTGACTTTTCAGCTTTGCGAAAGAGCAACAGAGATGACTAGAAATAGTTGTTGCCTCTTTAATACATGCCTGCCATACTGATTGCATGCTATGTGGCCAGAAGAGTGGCAAAACACCCCTAGAATCTCTGAAGTGTCTGATTATATGCGTGAGAAAAAACCCAAACCTTCCAAATCTACTTTGGACAAAGTGATGTCAAAACACCCTAAATAAATATTATGTTCACAATAGTTCTATTAAGACAAGGATCCCATGGTGCCTAGTACTGTCACAACACAACACAAGCTAAGATTACCCTTACCCCAAAGAATTTATGTTCCTAGGCTGAGAAAACAGGAAAATTCATTTTCTTCACTTTACAGGTGGAAAAGAGTAAGTGAATTGCCCAAGGTCACACAGGAAGTCAATAAAAGAGGCAGAAATGCAACCTGGTTTTGCTGAGCCATATTCTGGAGCTGTAACCACAAGGCCATTCCTCCTCTCCCAAAGCACAAACTGGCTCTGGCTGCAACAATTTCTCCATGAGGGGATTTAAGCATCATTTGAGTCTCCGTCATGGGTGGGCGGAGCTGATACAAACCTCACTATTAACCCCGTGATGGTTTCTGTAGAATTGACCATGTGGATGTCCCTGATGCCCAGAAGAAATTCTTTATGTAAATGAACCTCAAAATCAGCCCATCACTTCAAGTTGCTAATGGAAAATGACTCTCCCTAAACTGCGTATCCAAAACATTTCCTCCAAGCAGCAGGCTTTAAAATATATATGCACATATATATTTTTTATTTAATTGATATTGTATTTCTCTGACAGATTGGGCCAGAATGCAGAGGGAAGGGAGAAGCCACTGGAATGTGGTCTAAATTAATAGTGAATTGTGACACAATCCAGAGCACTCATAATAATCAAGTTAGTATGTTTTACGTTTTCTCTCAATGTGTTTTGCATTTTTGCTGCATTGGGAAGGGGGCTTTAGATATTGAAATAACATAATGTTAAACTTAAAAAATGACAATTCAAACACTGGCTGCTTTAAATAGTTTATACCTTGATAGTCTAATGCTGTGTACAATGTACACATGGCTTTGTTAGGGACCCCTCAAATAAACATAGATTATTTATGGTTAATGGATGAGTGTTATTATAGATTGAAAAAACTTCTGACTGCTGCCTGGCTAGCCACTCAGCAATGTTTTTTTCACACATGGGCAGTAACAAAACTGTAGTAAGGAAATGAATGAGCATTTGCTTCTATCGTTCGTGACTTTTACCTGGGACTTCTCCGAAGGCATGGAGGATGTGTCTCCCTGGTCTCTGCAATACTGTTTAGTGGTACCAGAGAGATATTGTTTCTGACTTTCCCAACATCATATCCTGCTTCTTTCTGTTTTCTCTTTCCATCTATTTTAAACATTACCCTACATTCATCTTATGACCTTGAGGAAAGGCTGTCACAGAGGTTTAGGCAGCAAGGTTATTCAGTGGGAGTGGTTTAAGAGTCAGGTAATTTGGCCTTTAATTCTGCAGTGAAAAAGTGAAATTTTTTCCTTGTAACTTCAGTCTTTGAAACAACAGGTATCTCATTTAAGATCACTGCATAATATCTCTTCCATTCACATCAACTATCTTGGACATGACAAATGAATTAGAACTGCAGATGCCGATCTCCCTCCATTCCTGAAATGGGATACTCCATAAATGGCTTAGTGCAGAAGCCAAACTTTGAGATGACTACAGTTAGGTTAGAGGAATCCTGCCATGAACTGTCCCATAATGAGATAGAGTCACATCTTAGGCATCATGGCTACCATAACTGTGAAACTCAGCTCAACAATAAGCAATTCAGGCTCACTGAGGTGGGAGACAGCCCAGGCTGAGGTTTTGGGGCAGGAAACAGGGAGAAGCAGCCATGGTCCTAAAGGTAACTACAGCCCACAGTGTAGGGTTAGCACATGACTCTATGTCACTTCTCCACTTTGGTTTGAAAATTCCTGATATTTGTCTTCTTTCATGTATTCAGTTTGGAAGTTCTCCCTCCATGGCATCAGGATCCTCCTCCTCAGGGTTTGTATAGTTACTTGGATCACAGAGTCACTCAGACTTTAATAGGAGTGGTTTCTCCTGTAATAAAGCTCATCAGTTCCTTAGTCTACATTCATATATCCACAAGTAGGCAAGTGCAGCATAGGAGACAGCTCGCTTTCTAATCTGATTATGCATCAAGAGGTACATAATGTCTCATTAAGTCAGTGTGACAATTGATTGACCTAAACAAGTCTTGAGAAGCTAATGCCTACTTTTACTCTCTTCTCCTTTTGTTCAGGTAAAACACTATTGTACATCAAAACAACAGTGACTTGAGAACAACATGGCAAGTATACAAATTTTTATTTTATTTTATTTAGGCAAAATTTAAAAGACTTATAAGGGAATTCCACCTTCTGTGCCATTCTGTAATATGTATTTCCCTTTCTAGGACTGATAGATAACAGGTGATTCCCGTTGGGCTGATGATTAATTGTACATTTTAATGGCAATGCCAAAAGGCAGTTTTTAGTATTGTTTATGTGTGTTGCTGGCTGGCTAATCAGGTTAGACCTGTTTAATCATTGGCAATAAGCATATTAATTATGTCTCCTATTATATTGATTTCTAAGTCAGAACTCAAGATCACATTGATTATCTAAATGACAGATGACTTAAGTTAATAAATGGTTCTTGGAGAAAGGAAGAAAATAGAAAGAAATTGACACAGAAAAATACCTTAATATGTGCATGACAAGGATTAAAAGAAGTAAAAATCAGTTTATGTGTGTCATCATTACTTAATTTTTCGAAGACTATTTACATCCTGTGGTGATGGCTCTGATGCTTAAATGAGATTCTCAGAATGAGACTGACACAGTTAAGCTGGTCCATTATGTGCAATAAACAGTCTTATTGTAAATTTGGTTTTTGTACTAGAACTGTGTAGTTTGAGGTCCCCCATTCACATGCTGAGTGCTAGCCATCTCTACAGCAAGACACAAACCTCAGTGCCAAAGAACTTCCAGCTAAACAGAGCAATCTGGAAGAGCAAGACTTGCCCAACATCACACAGCACGTCTCTGGAGGAGTAGAGAATAGAGCAGTTGACAGTGGGTACCCATCTGATGATGGCCAACTAGTAAAGCCAACACCTTAATTAGCATGCAACTCAAAGAGACTTGAGAATATTTAAGACAACCCTATTTGTCAATGTGCCTTGTTAAATTAGTTCAAATAATTCAACAGATTAACAGGAAGAAAAAAAACCACATAAAAAATACAAGGTGATACAGGTTCCGACTGTGATTCCCATCATCTTCTCTAGATTGCCAAAAAAAAAAAAAAAAAAAAAAAAAAAAAAAAAAAGAAAAAAATCAAGAAGGACTGATGCCACTACTTTCTTGTACAAGAAAGAAGTCACTGGCTAAAGATCTAGTCAATGATTGGAGCATTTGGGAGACTTTCCCTAGGAACATCCCGAAATAAGCTTTCCCAATAGAGAGACATCTCATTTATGCCTCTAACCCACTGACCTGGATTTTCCTATACTCACTGTTCCTTTGCTCTTCACAAATCAGCTTTCTTAGCAATCAACAAGCACCTTTGCTTGTTGTAAAGGATAATGTTGGTCTACCACAAATTAACCAAAGAGGACACAATACAGGGATTGTTACAAACATGTAGTGTTAGTAACTCAAACTACTGCATGCCTTCCAGATGCAGCTTTGTTTATTTATGATGCACATCAAACAAATTCAACCTTCTTAAGTCCCAGTGAGCTATTTTGCAATCTGGATTTACTTAATCCTTTTTAGTTTGATTTTGGGAAAAGTTCCTGTAAAAGTTTTTTAAAAATTTAAAAAAGACGCAAGTCCAGAGCGTATCTTCATTAGCTTTGCAACTCCCATAAATATTTATTTATTACTGAATACTCCCACAAATTAATTTCTTACTCATATTTATCCACCAGATATTAATTTTTAGCAATATTTGTTACCTCCAGGTTGCTCATACCAACTATTCACTGATCTTTGCACATGATTGGTTATTTATTTTGCACAGTATCCCCTTCTGTTTTCTTCTTCAATTCCTAATGCTTTCTGACTTCATAATGGCATAATATGACTCATAAGAAGCAAATAATGAGGAGCAATTAACTGTTGAAGTCCTAGCAACACAGTCATTACCTAAAGTCTGGGCTTCATGGTCCATCAGTAAGTCTCCAGATACTTTCAGCAAAAAAGTAATATGATGCCACTCCTCAGAACAAATACATTTGCCATTTGTATTCACAAAATACTGTCCCCAATTCAAAATATTATAGTACAATATTTTGGAACCTTTTTTTTCAGCACTTACAGTACTAGTGAAGTTGCTAGGTGATGGAAGTAAGCAAAAGAGACAGCTGCAGCTTTGTAAGTAGGTGTATGCTACTGATGCTACTGTAGGATATGTGCCATTGAAAGACTGATCCAAATTGTTCTATGTGACAAATAGTTTCTCTTTTTTGATATGAACCACTGAAGGTTGAGAGAATATACTATTGACTGATATGAACCAAAATAATAAAACTTTTGTCTGAAGGAAGTGGAACACAAATCATGCAAGTTCTGTATCATGACATATTAAGGGGGTTATGTGCTCTGTGGTCTAAGACCTCGTGAAGACACAAGCTAGAAACATATCCAGTGGTAAATATATGTGGGAGAAAAAAGCTATTTAAACCGAAGGACAATATTGATATAGGAAAGAGGACATGAAGAATAGGGTAAAATCCGGTTGTCAATATAAACTGGCCATGAATAAATTCAGGCTGAAAACTGCAAAGAAGGGAAATGCAGTCTTGCAACACTCTACAACAAGAGGGTGCACGACAAAGAGAAAACATCCGAAAAAAAGATCTGTGGCAAGTTTCAAGATGGAACTTAATGAATCTGTGTTTTGGATGTAGGTCCAGGTCCTTCCAGACCTATGTTATCTCTCAAAGGAGTACTCCACCAGCATGGAAAAGAGGCCGGCAATTTGACACTAACCTTTCACTAGGGAAATTTGGGGAACATAGAAAATCAAACCCAGTTTATGGTGCTGTGCTTCTGGTGTCTGTCATTGTTACATTAAAATCATGGTATACTTTCTGTTAGAGCATATGTATGGAAGCAATTTTGATGCAAAAACAGTCTCAGCAGCAGATCTAGACAGTGGCAAGTTACTCCCATGTATGTAAAATGTGGCTGGAAAACTCTACATACACTTTGTTACTTGTCATGGCAGTTTATTTCTTTTCTTTCTTCTTTAAATCAATCATTTGAGTCCCCTCAAATATCAGCCTGTAGACTCAGGAGGCATTTATGCAGGCAGGCTATTACTCTATCCACCCAGACCTCCACACTGATTGTGCAGATTATAAAACCTTTTGGTTACATTAGCACCTGAATATGATTTATGAGGGCAGACGGGAGATGGTGATTGACCCACTTTCATGAAAGCAGCCTGTTTGCTGTGAAACAGCTTCCGGTATAAATCATTTTAGACATGCTTTTACACCAGGACTAAATAAACACTCACTTACCCCTGGTACCTGCTAATATGTTAACAAGTAATGTCCTCAAACAGCCTCATTATTTGATAACATCCGAGATTGGGGACTTTGTGCTGTTGCTTTCTCTGCATGCCAGGATCTCACGAGCCCAGACACATTAGCTCACTTGAATACAGAGAGAAAGCGGGAGTTTTATCAGCCTCCATTATCAACCCAGCATAACAAAATAGAACATAAGGGCATTTATGATCTCATGGCTGAGGCATTATAACGCAAATGTCTTAATCCCTGCAGTTTTCAACAGTGCTGTTGCCATGTCTTTGGGTCAGTAACATGGTGCAGGGTTAATTAAGAAAGACAAATACAGTGGAAATAAGGGAAGCTGGAGGGGTGCCTGCATCCCATTCCTGCCTGCACTTGTGACCAGTGTGCTCTTGGCCTGTGAAAGATGTGCTGTGTTGCTGCAATCTGTACAACATACCCCTCTTCAGCAACAGTTACTGAAGTGGACCATGGCTGTGGGTGATCCTGTGTCCCTCAAGACAGAGGAAGGTAATCACCCAATGTGGAGGAGAAGCAAAGACACACACACACACACAGAGGAGAGTTTTTATCTCAGGTGCAGACTTCAGTTACTAGCTTTGCTGACAAAGTAATGCTGACCACCAGCTCAGGATGAACGTACCCAAACCACTGCATATCTGCAGATAACCACCCCCGTGTGCATGCAAATACAAAGTCAGACAATGAAGCTGGGCCTGCACAAACCACAGTTATCCTAAATTATATAATTTTTCTCTTTTCATGGCTCAAGAGTGTCAACATCAACAGCTGGACTCACTTATTCTATATAATATCATTATTTTGGTATGATTCTGACATGTTAACAGGCCTCACAAGCCACTTTGGGACCAGACCTTTTGTTAGCATGAGGGTCTTTCCAGCATCAGCATTTCTAGTTGTTTTTCTAGGCACTGAAGGGTGTTGTAGAAAGTGCAGGAGCTTTGCTTATATAGGGCAGATGGAGAGAAAAAGAGATCCATGACATAAGAGAGGGAAACAGCACTTTGGGAGGTACATGAGCTTTACATCCAAAATATGGTGGCAACCACTTGTTATCATCAGCCACCAGAAGCACCTTCAGTGATTTCAACAACAAATGACTCCCCTGTGTCACAGCAGCTGTGACCTTATAAGGAGTTATTCATTACCCTTTCAGGGAGATCAATACATTCTTTGTAGTCTATTAAACCACACTTCTGTTACCTTGGTCAAGTGAGAATGCAGACCTCCATATGGCACATTTGGGAGCCCTCAGTGGAGGGGAGAAGGTGTTCAAGTGGGTACCTCCATATCGTTCAGGAGTGCAAGTGAGGAACCAGGCTTCAGCTGGAAGCTGTATATCCTACTAATATAGACTTGAAGCTAATCCCATGTAGAAACATGTCACCTCCAGGCTCTGGGGACATCCTGGTACCACAGAACCTGCCTAATTAAAACACAGGGCAAAATCCATCTTGACGTTAATATCTGGGCAGATATCACTGAAAGTTAACTCAAGCTGATAGACATACAAGAATGCAGGGTTGCTATGGGAATAAAATCACATCTGTAATGCCAGGAAATTATCCCCATTTTCTACATAGTTATCTGTGCTCAGAAGTTTAAGAAATCTATTTAAGTCATCAATAACCAAAAGCTTTAAACTTTTGTTTCCTCGACTCTGATGGAGCTGTGCCATGCTTTACAATAGCATGCGATTATCCCATGCAAAACCTACAGTAGGTTTAACAGACTTCAGACCCCAACTCAGGAAAGCTTCTCAACATATGAAAATGTCAGAAGTACATATGAGTCCCCTTGTAATGAAAGGGACATAAACACATCCTGTATGTTAAACACAGGTTTGGATGTTCTACTGAATCAGGCCCTAAATGCAAGCTTCACGAACACATTGAACTCCAGATACTCCTTTACCTAGGACTGCATTTTCCCCCCATCTTTGCTAAGAAAGGTTAGCAAAACTGATAGAGGTGAACACTGAACAGAGACTTTTTTTATTTTATTAGATTTACTTTACACCTCACATTTATCGTGGCTGTCCTAGCAGTGATGCTGTCCTAGCCATGATGTAATCTGCAATTAACTAGTCTCCTTTTGTCAGCCTGCATCATCAAAGCCTGTTTTTATGGAGTGTTAAGTCTAATATTTACAGTGTTAAATACTTGGACAATATTTAAATTGGTTTCATCACGTACTATATTTAGTTGGAGTGATATTGTCTGGTTAACAGCAATGAAAACAATTCCGTTCTTTTGGGTTTTATATTTTGAGTGGGTATTAGGTAACTGGAAAATATGGTCATTATATTTGTCTAACATTTCTACAAGTTGTAACATGGCATTTCAATTTGGGCTTTAACTCATGAATTATCCGTACGCAAAACTTTTGAGAAGTTTCCAGGTTCAACATCCAAACAAGTGCAGAGTTCAGTGGCACGTCTGAAAGGAAGGCAGTTTAATATTTATGCACATATATAGAAAAATATGAAGACATTTTTCAGGACCTTTTCTTTCCAGCAATGCTGCTGTTACACAAAGCCTGCTCCAAAGGTATTTTTAATGTCAAACAAAAATTACAATTAATGTGTGATCTAATTCCAGTCTCACAGAGACAGACATTGATACATTTCTGGGTATTGCTTCTTGAATTTTTTATTTGTCCATGTGATCCATGTTTGTCTCCACTTGTAGCTTATGTGGGCAGTCTGGTCCATACTCTCTTGAGTAATTTTGTCCTTTGAAACAAAGGCTTGTAAGACATTGAAGCTGTGCTGACTCCTCATCTCCAGAAGCAAGGAACATCTTCAAGAGATGAAGATGTCTCCCTTTTTCAAAGCAGAAATCTTTTCTAGACGTTTTTGCTGATGTTTATGCATTAGAGCAACTGCTATAAGAACTTTATTTTTCAACTACAAGGAAAAGCTTTTACCTTCTTTTATGTCTTTAGCTTTTCTTTCTTTTCCTAATGTTGGTGTTAAGACACCTTCCCATCTCAGCAATGTGATTTCTAGCTATCCCACTGAGTTAGTCATTCCTTTCTTTGATGATCACAGCTGTGGTCTCTGGGCCAGAACAATGCCTGCACCATATGTTGGCTCTTGTCCACCAGAAATTATTGCTCCAGAATTGTCTATAGTTCTATGTAAGAGTCAGACCCACAACAGAGCATGGCACAGAGAAGGATTTTCTCCTGACTTTTAGAAAGGACTCTGCTCACAAAACCATGACTCTGACTCAGCTTTGTTGAGCTAGGTCTCTATGCAGAGGATTCCACTAACAAGAGTGAGCTGTAATCCCTTCAGACAGCCCTTTGAATTGCACAGGAGCTCTTTGTAGAGCCTGATATAACTTCTGAAACACTGGAAACTTTTAATCATCCATTTTATTTATTTTTATCAGATAGAAATAAGAGATTCTGCAGAAATCTACAGTCAGGCTACAGAAAACTAAGCACAAATGAAGTAACTATTAATTTTTGTATGAAATGAAAGTTTGTGTGTTTCTTCTTTTGATAAGTCATAGGATTTTGAGATTTGAAATCTGTCTGGTTTTAGAGACCTTTTAAAGAAACTCAGTAAAGTCCATTCTCTCTGTGGCTTGCAGTTTCTCCTCGGCACTGCAATGTGAGTTTGTTCATTGGACTTAAAATAAATTTGTACTATGGAAGCAGTTCTACTTCCCCTTCTGCTGAACTTGTACCAAAGTCTTCACAGTTGTCACAAAATTGTTGCTTGCAAATAGCTGGCTAGAAGAGGGATGAAGATGAAGAAGGAAGATCCCATCCATGCGTGGTATTGCCATGACTTGGTGACCAAAGTCCCCATTGTGTGTTTTTAAAAATAATTTGGGTGTCACCTGCTGGAGCCCCAGCTTTCAGAGTGTCTAACTGAAAGGAAAACTTACTCATCCAATAAATAAATGACTAAAACCATCAATAACCATATAAAATATGCTTGAATTTACCATCCCTTGTGGATCACTTGAGTAAAGCTGCAGTTTTCTTTGTATAAATTGTTTCGCATAAAACATAAAATACAGCATTTTGCAGCTTTCACTTAGTAAGTCTTCTGCCTATTTTTTTTAGGGAAAAACTCCTTCCCCAATGATCTTCAGGACAATTTGTGAAACTTTCGAAATACTGTTGTTTGTACAAAAACAGAGTTTATTTCAGGCTTTTCTAAAGCATTGGGCTGGTTTGGGAAAATGAAAGGGGAAGGTTTAGTCATATTTCTTAATGAAACTGTGTTTTAATTTAAAGATGTCATGAATTTTACTTAGCCCCCCCAAAAACAAGTATGACTTCCAGATTTGCTACAAAGCAAGTAAAAAGTCAATAAACGTAAAACAAACTTTGATTAAGGGCCTGATTCTGCTGATTAAAGTCAGTGGCCAAACACCTTCTGACTCCAGAGATCAGATCTGAACCTTTACTGCACTGGACCTACTCCAAAACCCACTAAACCAATAGGAGGGTTTTTTTGAGCCTAGTCACTGGGTGTCTGTCTGCTTTTTTCTCTCTTAAATTATAAATCACCAGGAGGAGTTTAATCTTGCAGTTTTCAGTGCCAGTGTGACATTTATTTTAACTTTGGCTGTTGACAAAGCACCCTGCATCCTGCATTTCCCTGCTGGCAATCACATGTCTAGTCTAACTCACATGTTACTTTCTGTCATGGATTTTATTTGTTCTCTGCTTATTGCCATCCACTTCTCCAACCCTCCCTTTTCATCTGTCCATCACATTTGGCAGCAAGAAAAATGGATCTATTTTGCAATACCAATTTCAGTGCCACTTGCCAGTCCAAATAAGAGTTGTGTATCTAACACACCATACAGGGTCTCAGTTTCTGGATTTTGTCACAAGAGCTGTATTTTCTCAGCAGCTTATTAACAGCGTGTGTTTGGGGTGAAAATTAAGCAAATGGAAAAAGGATGTCACAGCAAGGAGCTGTGTTGCAACACTTAGGTTATTATATTGCATTAAGTTAAACAAAGACTGTTTAGCCATGTTATGACTATGATTCTCATTCATTCCAGTCCCTTAAGAAAATGTATTTGAAAAGAGGCAACTTTGCTCAGTCAATTTCCCTTTGGTCAAAATGCTCCCAGGTGCCACTCTTGTGAATTTGACAGGAAAAAAGAAATTGTTAAGGGGGAGTAGAGCTTGGGGGGGACAAAGGGGAGATTGCCATAACTTCTGATGCCAAGAATAAGAAGAATAATGGGAACTACTGCAGATCGGAAACTTTCTTTTTGTCATTTAACAAGTCTATATTATTTTCTCATCTTTCACTGTCTTTGGAACGCATGTGTCAGGTGAACAAAAAATGTTACAAGAAATCTTGATTTGCACTCCACTTTCCAAGAAAAATGTGCTGACCATCTATCGTGTGCCTGAGGTCAACCATGCAGCATTTAAGCTGGCTCTGGATCCATAAATAGACTTTGGACAAGGCTGCCAGTCAGCTGAGAAGGCTTTGAATTTCTCATTCAAGGAAGGGGTGACACACGATTGTTCAGCACCAACCCTTTGACTGGCTCTTTCCCACATCTGGCCAATGACTTTGTTGCCTAAATGGGAGCTGAGCAATCCTGGAAATTGGATTCTAAGTAGAAAACATTCCCACTTCTGCTCCGTCAGTCATGTTGGTGGGGAAATAAAGCACTGTGATGCTTTTACCATATGTGGATTTCAGAATAATTTCTAAATGTCCCATGCCTGAGCCATAGCTTGCTGAACAATTCCCATCAACTGCTATTCCTGATTAGGGTGAAAATGGTGGAGGTAATTTCAATAAGATGAACTTCTTGGGTGACCTAATCTAAACACAGCTATTCTACCTTGCAAATGCCTAGCCACTTGGTGGGCTTTAGCTGGAAAGCTTTCAGTTCTTGAATGGAAGAGAAAACCATGTCTTCTAGGTCAGTCTCACTGACTTCCACAGAGAAATCAACCCTCTCATACGCTGCAACTGTATCCTTTCTCTGTGTAGGATTTTCCTCTTTAAGGTCTTGCTTCGAAGTCTTCGCATGCAGATCACTTGCAACTCTTTTACTTACCTGAACTGGGCATAAAGCTGTTTGAACAGTATTTCCACTTTCCTGGTGAGAGATGCTGCTTTCAGTCACACCATTCTCTATCAATCTGACAAACTTATTTTGTTCCCTGCTGTCTTTCATTCACTAACCAGATTGTGCCCATCTCCCGTTCCTGTTCACACTTGGAAACTCAGTTTTTCCATAATGCAGAGAGCAGCACGTGACCTATTAACAACTAGGCAGGTGAGGATCTCTGTCTTGGCTCCCTGCTTGTGGCCTACTGATAATTGCACATCTGATCACAACAGCCACATTATTTCAGACTCCATCCACCCATCCATCCTTTTCACATGTGTAAGCTGGATCCAGGGCTGTTCTTGAGTGGCATCCAACAGAGACACCCACCCAGCTTCAGGGTATGAAAAAATGGGCAGCACTAAACAAGACGTGTTGTTAAACTGTGAAACTGCTTGCCACAGGAAACTCTGGATACAAAGAGATTTAGAATTAGCTGGATAAATTCCTGGAAGCAAAATTCATGAGGGGCTGTTAAATACAAAGACACTATGGCTCCGGAAATCTCAGCACCACAAATCACTGGCCCTCAGCCATGATCTGCATGCCCAGTTCTGATATCCTTCCTTAAGTACGTACTACAGCTGGCTGCTATAGACAGGGTATTGGGCTGGATGGACCTTTGGTCCTAACCAGTTTGGCAATTTTTGTGTTTTGGTATTAATAGATGAGCTGGGACTGAGTATCACATTTGGCACTAATTGTCTCTACATTCACCCAGCAGCATTTCTATCACCAGCACTCTCCAAGCTGCTTCTGCCACAACATCTGGACATCATGTAGCACCTGAAGCACATTAAGCTTTTTTCAGCAGGTAATAAACCCCTGGATAGTGTATGGCAGGAGAGCCCCAGTCTCTAAATACCCACCACGGACTTTGCTTTCTCCAGCAATTGCCGAAGCCTGGTTTAGATTAAACTACTTCAGCCACTACAGAAGGGCAAGGCTAGAAAAGGAAATCTCTCTTGTTTTGATGGGCTCTTTTTTTTCACCCTGATGGGTTGTTTTGGTCTTGTTTGCTTTTTGGCAAGTTATTTAAAGGACAAATATAAGGCTGGACAGCTGAATGCATCAAGAAGGTCAGCCAATTTCTCAGGCTACTGTCTTTTTCCAGCTGTTCCAGATGAGAAAAAGCATCAGGTAGGGCTGTATCTCCCTGGTTGCTTTCCACAGTGTAGAGTTCTTTGATATAAAGCAAGGGGTTAGAAAGGTTAGAGGATGCTGGGGTGGCAATGCCATACAGAATACCATCAAGACCCCTCACCTTGTTGGGAAACTACTTTTTCAGAGCCATTCCAAGTGTCATATATCCAGGACCACTCTCCATCAGAGCCCTGAAACACAGCTGTATTGTTCAGCTCTGGGTCTGGGAATTATACAGAACCGGAGCCTTCATTCAGCATCTGGCTTCCCAAACTCCACGTATTATAGGGAAGTCTGGGCCACAGCAGTGGAAAACTTGTGAGACATGGGCTGTGTGAGACCGTCCCCTACAGCCCTCTCTCTGGAGGGTACCACGCACAGGTTGCCCAGCCTCACCAGCACACAACCCAGTACCTGAGCACAAATGCGCTGGATCACTGTGACCAGGAGAAGGTGAAGCACAGCATCCTTTTTGCATGGCAGATATGGGGAACAGCGTTGGCCTCAGAGGAAGGTGACACCACTTCAGCTGGGTCTCTCAGAAATCCCCTGGGAATTATCTCCCTTTTGTCCTGTTTCTTGTCTGTAAGTGGGGCAACTTAACCTAGAAAGGGTTGCATCAAGCAAGTTGATATATGAAGGAAAGAAGGGAGGAAGGAATGTGAGAAAGGAAGGGATGAAGGCAGAAAGATGGAAGGGAGGAGAAAGAAAAAGAGAGAAAATAAGGGCAAAGACAAAAGAAAAGACAAAGGAAAAGACAAAAAAAACCAAAAATAAAAATAAAAATACAAGGAGAAAGAAAAAGAAAAAAAGAAAAAGAAAATAAAAAAGAAAAAGAAAGAGAAAAAGAAAAAGAAAAAGAAAAAGAAAAAGAAAAAGAAAAAGAAAAAGAAAAAGAAAAAGAAAAAGAAAAAGAAAAAGAAAAAGAAAAAGAAAAAGAAAAAGAAAAAGAGAAAAAGAAAGAAAAGAGAAAAAAAGGAAAAGTATGCATTTCTGATGACAACTGCACAAATGTGCCTTATTCTGGCAGATCTCTCAATTAAAATCAAGCCACCCTAATTTAAGGAGAAAATAAACACGAGTCTGATGTTATGTGCTTTGCTTTCAAAAGGAATCAGCCTGAGGAGAGGCAGCAGGGCCCTTCGCTCGGGCCGGCTGGTTGTAAGGCAGTGGCAGATCTTCCTGCACCGGCTGCTGCCCCTGACGCTGAGTTGAAGCTGAGGAGCCGTTTGCACCCCTGAAGCAGTGTGAGGCCTGGGACAGAAGAGCCCCCACCCTGCAGTGGCTCTGGGGGTAAGGGAAATGGCTGGTCTCAGCTAGGTCTGTAGCACTGAAAACTGGGGCAGAAAGTTCAGTGCAGTGACTCACTGCTCCTTCCTGACTGAGTCCGTATCAGCAAGAGGCCTCGAGGGACAGCTCGGGCAGTCTCTGCCCTGACACTGTCCCTTATGGTGAAGAAGAAAGAAGTTCAAGGCACAACCATGTTTTCTTATGTTTTCCTTCTCCCACATTTTTAATTAAAAGTGAGAGTACTTTCTCTGCATGTAGCTACTCTAAAACTACTGGTGTACAGCATGAGACACTGATTTTTGAGCAAGCAAAGCCAAGTGCCATTCACATGGAATCCACACAGTTACTGCAGTGCTCTGGCTCTACTGTAGTGCTCCTGCACTCTCCAGGATGGGAAAAATAAGTGCTCCCAAAACTGCTTAATGGCTATATCCCCACCTGGGAATAACAAAACTTTCTTAAAAGCCCCTGTTCATCCTTCTGCTGTTGTATTTTTTCCTCTTCTCACTGTACTCGTGATGGAATAAAGAATCACCACCCACCTTTGGATAAGAAAATAGCTGAAATCAAGTGAGTTAGCTCACAGACTGAGCTCCCACTGTGTCTCCCATGCTTGTCCAATGAAACTATTCATGGAACAGTAGGCATTCTCTGTGCCACTTAGGGACCAGATAACACAGCGTAGGCAAACCTCTATGATTAATTTGGGGGCTCTTGCAGACCTCTACAAGCCAGGTACAGCCCTTAGCCTGCACGGTGGGAACTGCTACTAGGTTGTGATGGAAGAAACCAAAACCCAGCAGCACAGAGATGCAAAGGTCCAAGAGTCTGGGGAACTGTAAAAGGGTCACTTACCCAGGCTGGACATCTAAAATACCCATTTTCTGCACAGAAGGAATCTGGCTGAAGTTTCGGAGGAGAAAAAAAAAAGAAAGAATTTAAAGTGTGTAACAGGAAATATGTACAAACTCTTCAGCAGAAGCTATCATGGATTCTACTCTGGATTACAGAGGTTCAAGAGATCAAAGCGGTAACAAACAGAAGGGGCAAACCAGAGACAGCAAGCAGATAAAAGAAGAGATGAAAGGCAAGGAAAGCTTGGATAGGAGGCTTATGTTGGTAAGTGAGGAACTGGGGTTAGATTAAACTGGTAGTGCTTTATGTATTTTGTCCCTTTTTTAGCTCCGTTGGTTTCTGCAGAACTGAAGTTTTGGGGGTTGGAGGGAGTGGGGGGAGGAAAAAATATATTTCCATATATTTGCCAAGAAAATCTTCTGTGTTTGAGTCATCTCTGTGCTGTCTGTGGAAGGATGCAAGGAGCAAGGACAGAAATTATCCTCCTAGGGGTAAAACACTGCTCAGGGGGACTGTAGACCCAGATTCGGGTGTGCTGCAGGCTCCCCAGAGGCCACCCTGGTGAGATGCACCATCTACTCCTTGTCGCACATGTTTGTGCAGGGGCCCAGCTGATGATCAGTGCTTCCTTACACCCCGGGATTAGGTGTAGATCTGGCCCTTGGGCAACAAGGTACTTTTTCAAGGTGATGGAGTATCTCTGGCAATTTTATATATTTTAATATAAAACATTCCTATTGCCTGGCCTGAGAGGGTGACCCAAGCAGTTGCAGTAGCAGAGCCCATCATGGCCTCTTGATAAAGGATCAGTTACTGTCAGTGCATCAGGGAATAGGTGGATCCTCTCACTTCTGCAGCTCCTCAAAGCAAGCTCTTCTGGGTGAGCAGGTGGGGCTGATTTCTTCCCACAGCTGCCCTGTGTGAGCTGAGATTTGCTTCTCTCACTTCTGTGCGACAGCTGACCTGGGCTATCAGTTGGGAGGAGGAGGAGGATGAAAGACAAGAGGGGGAAAGAAGAGGATAAAAGCAAGGACATGTCAGAAGAGGATGTGGAATTGGAGTTGTGGTATGGTGCAGTGAGATGCTTCTGTTGTAGGACTGACTGGGATGAAGGTAGGGACCTTTCTGAGCAGTGGGGTCTGAAAACAAAAGGAGCAAGTGATGCTAACAGGTTAATGCTTGCTTCTGGTGCTGTGGGGAACTGCCTGCCTGGTGCTGTGGGGAACTGCCTGCCTGGTGCTGCAGCCCAGCAGTGTGATGTGTTGTGGGTGAGGCTTTAGTGTGGAGGGGAAGCAGGGATGGTTCCTGTGCTTTGAGCTGCTCTGCCCAAAATGCATTTTGAGGACTGGCTCGGACCTTCATGTGCAAGTCTGAGGTGGGATCATGTTAGAAAATGAGACCTAAATGATTCTGTGGTTTGAGAGGTTGGGCTTGGGATGGAGAGAGGAGAGATGTGGCCTGTGAATTTTATTTTTTGTTTTCCTTAATTTTCTTTCTCCTTTGTGTGAAAGGATAAGCACTGTGTCCTTCCCACTCTCTCCTCTCTGTCCTTGCTGGGGGTCCTAGTGCCTATCCACCCCCCACACTGTGTGAAAAGCAGGAAGGTCCCATCCCTGCTCAGCGGTGAGGCTGTGCCTGTGTAAGGTCACCCAGTGTTTGCAAGCTACACTCGTAAGGGCAGAGAAACCCCCAAATTTCCCTGCGTGCTGCTGTGGAGCGGCACCTCAGCGATCTCCAGCTGCCATCTGCCGGTAACGGTGCCGTGCCGGAGCTGGGCAGCTGCTGCTGCTGGGCCTGTCCCTGGCTGAGCAAAGGCCAGGCTTCCCCGGGGGACCAGGGACTTGCCCCCGGAGCCGCCGCTGCCCACGCCAGTCAGGGCAAAGCAGTGCATGAGGGATGGCAAAGAGCTACCGGAATGAAGGGAACCTTGCTTCAAGGCGTGGAGGGGTGAATCGATCCCGTCCTGGCAGAGGACTGAAGGACAAGCAGGGTTTAAGGGCTTGCAGTAAACTTGATGATTTATTGGAAGCTAGTTTTTTTCAGAGAGCTATTAAACTTGCCTTAGGGAGGCAGGGAAGAGGTGGGAAGCAATTATTAAAATATGTTTCTGCTGCTTTCTGGTCACTTAGGCACAGAAAAGCAAGCTAGCAAAAAGTGAAGTGGTTATTGAGAGTTTGGGTCTTCGACTAAATGGGGTTTTGGGTTTGGATTTTTCTTTGTTTTTAATTGATTTGTGCAACTTCAGAGGTGTTCTGCTGCATATTTCCCAAAGAATATATGAGTCAGATGGGTCTCAGGTCTATCACATGAATACTAGCTGTCCCTCACAACACCAACAGTAGGTTCATGGTGGTGTCTGCACCTCCGGCTGGGCTGGAAACTGCCTCTCCCGGCCCACAGCCCCACACTGCAGCTGCCTCTCTTATCTCAGAACTTGTCAGGTATGTCACGTAACACAGTGGCCAGGCATGGCCTGTTGTGTGACCTGCTAGCAGGCATCTGTCGCCTCTGCATACAGCCCAACACATCACCCCTTCTGCTTTGGGTTATAGTATAAAGCTAATAGGTATGCAAATGTCCCAGACAGAGCCAGGCCCTGTGATGCTTTTCCTGCCTTCCCTGCATGCAGGACTCTTGGAGGTGGGAGGCGAAAAGCCACAGATGCTGCCAGAAGTGATCTGAGGAATTTATTTCCCTGGATTTGGATGGGGGGTTTCCTGGGGTGATCACAGGGGGAGGTGGCAAGAGCCCATTGGTCCTTGTGAGTGTCACATCCTAGGGGATGCGTTGGTTAACACTAACTAAATGTGGTAGAGAATTAGTATTTCTGAATATATGAAGTCCTTACAAGGTTCATGAAAATAAATGATGGAGCAGAGGAGAAACACTCTGTCTGTCCCACCAGCAAAGGAAAAACTAAAGTGTGAGCCTTAACCCTTACTAGCCAGGAAGGAATCCACAGCAGCAGTGTACTCTGATGACCAGAATGGATGTGTGAGACCTCGTGCCTTCCTCTGACACCAGAGCCTCCTATTCTAGGATGTAAATCCAAAGGAAAGCAGGTTTCATCAGATTAATTGCTCACAGAAGAGCTTGTTTCTTGGGGTCCTCTTGGAGACCCACCCTTGGAGCTGCAGCTTGGAAGACAGCACACTGAAGAGCAGAGACTGTGCTAGGAGAGTGGAAGAGTGCAAGAGTGGGGCCTCAGCTAAGCACCAGCACTGGCAATTCTCCTGTGGAGCTGATGAGGTTTACTGTTTTCCCTAAAGTCCTGCTTTTTTGAGTCACAAGAATGCAGTAAGTATCCTAAATTTCAGCAAATATGAGACTTGTTGCTAGAACTTGTGATGGAGGAAAGTATAAAAAATTCACCCTCAGGGAAGAGAAACCAGAAGGAACAAAAAAACTTCACTGCTAAAAGAGGAAAAAAAAATTCCTCATGGTATCTAAGCCAATATCATTCAATTTTGGCCCCCAGCTCAAGAATTTTTAAGGCTTGGAGTTGGCAGTAACAAAACTCCACTGATGCTTTGGCCAAGAATAAGGGCATTATTGCTTGTGTCCTGGCCAGTGTCCCAAACCGGATGATTCCCCTTCCATGTACTCAGAGCCCACCCCTGGAAATCCAGCTCTGCATGGGGCTCTTTATCACATTTTGTCCTCAACTTCTCCAGGGCATCACGAAACAGCAGCATCCTCCCACACTAAGTCTCATCACACTGTGCAAGTTGATGGCAGTAGTTTATCAAGTCTGATGTATTCCTCAGGATACAAGCTGCTCAACTAAGGTATAGGAGTCATAGAAGTTGTTATTATTATTATCACGGTGAAGACTAGCATTGGGCTTGTTGCTGGAGAATGTCATAGTCTTTCTATCTCATTCCAAATTTTTTGTTGTAGTACAGCTCGGTTTGAAACTGGACCAAAGAGACTCTTTATTTTTATTTTAGTTTTGTTTTAAGAAATCTCAACCCTGGAGGGAGCTGTCATTTTGGGATGCTGATTAGGTTTTGCAAGTTGACAGGGAGCAAGGCGGCTTTCTCTGTAGCGATCCCAAGTTCTTTCACCTAATCAAGCCAACACTGCAGGCTCTGTGTGGAGGAAATGTAACCCTATCTCATTGCCTGACAACTCCTTCAGTTCCAGACTTTGTTTCCTCAGTCCCCACAAACTGTAAGAAACCATTAAGTTTGATTTTATTTCCTCCCTCCTCCCCCCTGCCCTTGTTCTTTCAGCAACCATTTTGGCTCAGCCTTTCTTTCTGGTTCTTTTCCTTTGGGATAGTAACTGTGAAGACTTTACTCGCTTCATATATATCCTTCATCCTTAGAGCTTTTCGACATCTATTTTATCAACTAGTCAAAGGAAATGCAGCATCCTTCAAAAATTCTCCTTTCTACAAAAAAAAAAAAAAAAGTATCTTATCTGTCCAGTTTGCTTTGAAAGCTGTTCCAACTCGAAATGTATTGACAGGCTTTGTGGAAAGCTCTTGCTGAAGTTAAAAAGAAGGTCTTGCAGCTATAGGATGTGACTCAAAAAACACAGATTTCATTTCCAGTTCCATGAGAATCCCTAACACAGTGACTACAGGGAAGTGACAATAAAATATAATTGTCTTTCTTTGAGCCTGGATGTGAAAAAAAAATAATGTGTTCATAGACAGCTCACTGGAGCAAGAGGAGCTGCTGCCCCAGACTCTCGAGACAATTCATGGAAGGGTCGGCAGCCAAATCATGCTGGCAGAGACTTTTTCCCTGGGGCCCCAATGCAGACATGGGGAACAGACACTGAGTGAGGGAGCTGTATATGAGAGAGGGAAAGAAGGAGCACAGAAGATTATGGGGAAGACCTTGTAACTTCAGTAAAAGCATTGCAGAGCTCTGGAATAAAGTGCTAGCTGGGAAGAAGCCATTCCTTGATTCCTTCTGTGGGACTTCAATATTTCTAAACAAGCAGCTTTGTACCAGACTTCACCTCCTGGTGAGAACAACTGCCAAATCCCCAAACACTGACTAATCTGTCACAAGGGAGAATGCCCTTATCCTGCCTCCTAACTCTAAAATGAAGGCTCTAATTCTTCCTTGCCATTTTTTCACTGACATAAAGAAGGATTTTCTAAATGGTCACCAAGAGGAGATGGATCAAGCTGCCAATACCTGTCTGAATCTGCAGGTCCAAAACATCCAGGCTGTTGACGTCTGTGGTTTTGTCATGGGGCATTTTCTCTTGAAATGGGACACACAGTGAAAATTTAAATGCATTGGATCACTTTTTAGTTGTGTGTAGGGAGTGCTTTTTTTTTTTTTTACAGAGCACATATCAAAATTGTTCAACAAAGACTGTTTTATTCCCCACTGTATGATCTGTAAAAGGGTTGTGCAAGGTCATACCAGGCAACAGAGATAGGTTTCCTGTTCCCTGACCCACAGGAGCTTTCCAGGTGATCATGCACCACCTCCAGTTTTACCAGTCTTGGTCTAAGTTCCTTGTGATTCTCAGACAATAGGTTGCAGGAGAACATCAAAGGAAACTGGTTGTTCCTGTTGTACCTACCAAACATTCCCTTTGCAGGCACTATGAAGCATTACTTTACCTTCTTTGCTGTGGAACGTTACTGTCCTGGGCAGCATGACTTGCCTCCTGCCCTCCCACTTGGCTGGTTGTCATCTTCAGAGGCACCCAAAGAGGATAAAATGAGGTGGACATGTTCTTACTGCAACTCCTCCATCTCTTTTGTTTGTTGATTTGTTATTACTGAATCTTTATCTTGCTGGTGGTAGCTCATGGTCACAGTTCATGACAGACTTGTTGTGGATCATCACCATGAACACACTAATTCACAGATCAAATCATAGGGCTTATGTGGCTTTCACTTCCTTGGTGTTTCTCAGGCCATCATTTAATTTGTACTCCAAACTTGAGCCATCTTTTCAGACAGGCAATACCCGGAGTCCTAATACAAACTTGAAGTAGATCTCTTTATGTCTTAAATTCATTAAAAATGTGCTTACAAAAAGATTTATTCCCAAAGCTTTTACCCAGGCTTCTGCATGGAGTTAGCAAAGACGTTATGTAATAGCTAAATCTTCATTAGTTATATCTGTTTGCTTTGTGCCTTCGTGACAATGATGAAAGCTGTAAATAAGTATATTGTCCCATCTTAACAAGGATAGCGTATCCATCAATAAGGACACTTACTCTGCTGAGATCTTTGCAAGGTTGTACAGGGGAGTAAATTAAAGGGAGAACAACATCCTTCATCTAAAGTGTCCTTGTTCTGTCACTTAATGTTTCACCCTTGCTAATATCTTTCAAACTCTGGCTGTTAGTCAGAAAAGTCACTCAGTAAATGTGACATATTTTATCCAGCCTAAGTCTGCTCAGTTCTAGAATGATTTTCTAGGCAGCCATGGCTGGAAGTACACCTTGAAACTCCTCCTGTGGTTTCTCACATTAGTTTCCCAGCAGTCACAGAAGTTTCCAAGTGGGGCACATGAGGATGAAAGGAGCAGCCAGAGGAGTTGTGGCAGCTCAGCTGAACAGGGAGGCACAACCCTGTGTTCAGGGTGGCAGATGAGTCATCTGGATAAGGGCAGATGGGATGAGACTCCACTCAGTAATGTTCACTTCAGCCTATATTGCCTGGTTGATAATACCATGCTTAGCCCAAGGCATCTCCTCTCACTTAATTGTCCCAATTAAGTGCAGCAGAAACTGTAACTGACATCATCTACCTGGACATGCAAAGCATTTGACATTGTTCTGCTCAACATCCTTGTCTTTAAATTGGAGAGACATGGATGTGATGGATGGACCTTTCAGTGGATAAGGTATTGGCTTGATGGTCGCACTCAAATAGTTACAATCAATGGCTCAATGTCCAAGTGGAGAGCAGTAGTGAGTAGCATTCCTTGGGGGCTGGTATTGGGACCAGTGTTGTTTAACATCTTTGTTGGCAACATGAACAGTGGGACTGAGCGCACCCTCAGCAAGTTTGCCAACACTGAGCTGTGTGATGTGGTGGCATGCTGGAGGGAAGGGATGCCATCCAGTGGCACCTGGAGAGGTGGGCCTGTGTGAGCCTCATGAAGTTCAACAAGGCCAAGTGCAAGGTCCTGCCCACGGATTGGGGCAATCCCAAGCACAAACACAGGCTGGGCAATGGGTGGGCTGAGAGCAGCCCTGCGGAGAAGGGCTTGGGGGTTGAAAAATTGAATATGAGCCAACAGTGTGTGTTTGCAGCAGCAAAGTCAACCAAGTGCTGGTCTGCATCAAAAGAAGTGTGGCCAGCAGGTCGAGGGAGGGGATTGTCCCCCTCTACTCCACTCTGATGAAACCCCACCTGGAGTACTGTGTCCAGCTCCGGGGCCCCCAGCATAAGAAGGACATGGACCTGCTCGAGCGGGTTCAGAGGAGGGCCACAAAGATGATCAGAGGGCTGGAGCACCTCCCTTATGAGGCCAGGCTGAGAGAGTTGGGGTTGTCCAGCCTGGAGAAAAGAAGGCTCCGGAGAGACCTTACAGCGGCCTGCCAGTGCTTAAAGGGGGCTACAGGGAAGGTGGGGAGGGACTCTTTATCAGGAGGTATAGGGATAGGATGAGGGGTAACAGCTTTAAACTGAAAGAGGGTAGATTTAGGTTAGACATAAGGAAGAAATTCTTCCCTGTGAGGGTGGTGAGACACTGGCCCAGGGTGCCCAGAGCAGCTGTGGCTGCCCCCGCCCTGGAAGGGTTCAAGGCCAGGTGGGACGGGGCTTTGAGCAACCTGGTCTAGTGGAAGGTGTCCCTGCCTGTGGCAGGGGGTTGGAACTAGGTGGTCTTTAAAGCCCCTTCCAACCCAAACATTCTCTGATATACTAACTTGAAACTGCCCTGTATGTCAAGGATGCCCTTAATCTACACACACGACAGGGTCATGGGTCCACAGTGCTCAGGCAGGAGCTACAGGTGATCTTTGGGATAGAGTGACGAGGGAGGTAAGGGATGGTCAGTGCCGCTTGCTGGGAGAGGTCCATGCTCCCAGATCCCTGCTGAGGGGAAATCTCAAAGCTTATCCTATGTGAGCCCACCTGCCTCTGCGCCAGAATTTCATGGCTGAAACTGAGCAAACGCATCCTCCCCGGGCCTCTTCCCTGCCCCAGGGGCAGACAGGAGTATTCTCCAGCACACAGAGCTGTGAGCATTCCCCCTGGTGTGATGGGTGCACAAATGAGCCTGGCCAAGGTCCCGAGGTTCCCACAGAAACCAGCACCTTTCCTGGCTCTTCTGCACAGCGTTTATACCACTGCCTTCAGCACAGCTATCCCTGACTCACCCCAGGGTCAAACAACAATAACAAAAAAAGAAATGCAAGGAAACTTGAGGTAATGGAATTGCTCTAGTTTTATGGGACAGTCCAGGAGTGAAAATCAGAGTGTGGCCTGCAGAGGGAAGAAAAGAGCTGTGGTAGCACTGCCGAGGCTTCCCGGGGGTCTGCTCTTCTTCCCGCTGCCTGTGCCTGCTCCCCACCGTGCTGCTCCTCTGGAGCAGTCTCTGAGCTGAATAGCTTGCCTTTAAACATTAAATACATTTAAAGCCCATTCATATCAAACCGAAATTAAGCTGCTGGATTTCATTCAAGAGTCATTCCCCCTGAGAAAGGGCTGAGAAGAAAATAATGGTTAGCTGAATGCCTCACCCATCCAGAATGCAGAAAAAATCCCCCCCAGGGGGTAAGGTGAGAAGTGAGGCTTGGCTATCGCCTTGCCTTATTGCATTGTTATCTGTATATAAGCCAATTTCTCAATCCATTTAGAAATTCACTAATTGTCATTGGAGCTATTTGCTGATGACTATGAAGCAGCTTCGTAATGAAGAGGAAGTCCATTTATTCGTTAACATTTGCAAAAATAATTGCCTGTCACTTAACTGAACATCCTTTGCCCCAGAAACACTTGCTCTTCAGCACATTTTTTTTTTTTTTTTTTGAGCTGCACACTTTGATACACCACTTCTAATTTCCAGTCCCTGAAGGGCTCATTCTCAGCTGCTGTGACATGAGTGAGGGAGCACATTCCGCAAGAGGACACTAAACGTCCTGTCACTTTTACTTCAAGGAGAGGAGAGCATATTAACTGCGCTGCAGGAGGCCTCTGGCGGGTGGGTTACAGCGCTGAGGTACTGCTTAAACTGTGCAGTCTTACAGGGCTGCTGCTCCTCTGCAGCCTGTCCCGCAAGTCTGCGAGGGTGCTGGGAGAGGCTGTGGCTGCAGGGCTCAGTGCCAGTGGGCCCAACGCTGGCCAAGGAGATGAGACACGTGAGGTAGTCCCAGCCCTGCCGTCTGAAATCCAGAGGCTGTCTTCTGCCCGCCGTTTGCTAGCCCTGATCTCAGCCCTCACGAAGACAAAAGACTGGGTGAAGCCAGGCCTGCACCGGGGAGTGAGTCCTGGAGGGAGGAGGGTAAGGCTTTTTGGGGGTAGAGGAGTGATGTCTCAGAAAGGGAATGGGGGCAAGTTGAAGATCTGTATTCCTCAGCTCAGCCCTCTAGGCCCATTTCCCCCATGAGTACAGCCACCACCTCCGCCAGCTCCTGTTCGTGACATGGGTGACACCCGACGGGAGCTTTGCTCCTGCTGCTCACCAGCTCGCCCCTCCACACACTTCCTCTGCCACCACCACTGCAGGTAACATAAGCCAACCCGTCCCTTAGCTTTGGGGAAGCAAAAATCAGCTTTGTCTACAAGACCGAGAGTCTTTGAGGTGCTTTGCCTGCTGTGATAGATGGGTTTGCCTTGCCAGGTCCCCTGGAGATAAGCGGGAGTAAAGGAGCGTGCCTCCCCCAGAATCAATAGAGATCTGCCCACTTGCACCTGCTGGGCTTAGGCTGCTGTAATATCTTTCACTCCAGCGGCTGCTTGTTTGTTTGTTTGTCAGCTGTGTTGAATTTTCATTGTTTCCTGGGCATGTGAATTCCCCCATCCATTCCCAGGGCAAGGAGTGCCATGTTTCCTGGGGGTGGATGGCTGCCAGTGTTGACTTAAGAGTGCGTGGAGGGGGAGATAAGCGCTGTCCTGCTGCCAGGGCCCGGCACAGCCGTGCACCTCGCACCGTGCCCGAGGCTCCTGCCGCCGGGCCGGGAGCCAGGGCGAGCGTCACGCACCGCCAGCACGGGTCATCCCCTCGGCTGTGGGGAGGGATGGCAGCCACATCCCTGCACACCAGGAGGTGCAGAAGGAGCACGCCTCCACGGCCAGCCCCGAGGAGTGGCGAGCAGAGCAACTCCTCCTGGACGGGACCAAAGGCAGGAGGGCCACGAGCCTGCCGAGCAGCAAAGGAGGGCACCGCTGCAGACACGCTTGAGGTATCGTCTGTGTTTGAGGTGCAGCCATTGCAATCCTGCCCAATTGCACCAGAAATGGGGTTGGCTGATATGGCTTGGGATGATCCAGTCAGTGTAGTAAAACTTGACAGGGTCCTGCCACCATAAGCCAATATCATTCTAGTGGGTCAAATGGACTGGTGATAGCTCACAGCTGCTAGCGATGGTTTATTAGATGTATTTACTTTTCAAGGGTGCAAGCTTTCAAATGTTAATTGCTGCTGGTACAGTGCCTTGGGAAGGTGAGGAGCTGGGTTGGGCAGATACTTTGGGTTGGGCTCGGCTCCCCATGGGGAGCAGGATTGCTGGTTTGGAAAGACTGGAGATACTGTCTCTGCTTCCTGGGCAGGAATTCGATGCATTTCAAGATTAGGAGACTGTCTTTTTGCTTTCAGGTGTTGCGGCATTAAGAGGGAAAAGTGTGTGGGTGAGTGCAAATCAGCTCTGTGTAGGGAGAGCTGCCTGTTTACACCAGGGGATTTAGGCTTTCAGGCATTTAATTTCTGGTAACTGTACTTTTGCTTGTTGAAACATTTCAGTCTTGGAAAGCCTCTTGTGGATAATGAGGCTGTGGGGAGGTGCTGCTCCCAGAGAGACTCAGACTGGGGAGAAGTGGTGGACGGGAGTTTCCTTTTTAGCTTTTGTTGATTCCCTTGAAACCAAGAAGCAAAGCTCGCCTGAGTTCAAAATGTTCCCACCTGATATGTCATGGGGTGGTGGACCATGGATGGCCACAGAGGTGGAGGTAGGAGGTGGTTCTGCACTGAGGACTAGGGGACAGTCTGGAGAAGGTTTGTGCCCCACAGCCAGCTCTGTAATGACTCTGCAAACCCCGGTAGGAAGGAGCCTTGGGTGACCCTCACAAGCTGTCCCAGCAAAGGAGCAGAGGAGTGGTGTGACCCACACCCTGTGCCCAGGTTCAGAGGGCTGGTGGTGTCAAAGAGAGCTGTTCTGATGCTGGAGGGTCCCCACCTTGTCTCCAAACCAGGCTGGTGCCCTCAACTGAGGTGTCCTGTCCCCCGTTGGCAGGAATGAGGTAGCTGCAGACAGAGAAAATGGAGGGACCTTTGCAGCCACATCAGAGCTTGAGTCTTGGTGGCTGATGCCACACTCAGGACCACCCTATCTGTGTCCCAAGTGTTCTCCTCTTTCTTTTAGAATCCAGCTAGATCCTTTCATGATTTTTTTTCTCACAAGTGTGAGTTGGGAAAGTGAGGTAGGGAACTGACACTGTCTTGGAGGGGCATTCACAGCACTGTGGGCACTCAGCAGAAAGGAGAAAAGTAGCTCTTGCTCAGCCAGTGGAGAGAGAGGAGAGATATCTCCAGAGGGTGACCTGGTCCAGCCATGGTATGGAGATGTTTGTATTTATAAACTAAGGAAAAAATAGACGCCACAAGCTCCCATGGTTTTGAGGGTGGTGTCAGGAGCCAAAATCTTTGGGAGACAAATGCATTTTAGCATCATTAGGAACCAGACTAAGAAGCCAGGTCTATGCCTCTCTGCCTGTCTCAGGTTTGTGGGTTATGACCATCAACTGAAGCACCCACAGGGATCATCCTGGACTCCTCCTGGCACCTTTTAGCAGGGCCCTGGTGCAGAGCGAGGTGGAGGCACAGGTCCTGCCTGGCCCCCACATTAAGAGGTGGAGAAGGGCAAGACATCCCACACAGGTGAGAAATTGCTCTCCTGCACCAGGCAGCTGGTGGAATGGGGAGGAGGACCTGCAGTTCGCAGTTTGGTAGGGCACAGCCTCCTCCTACCTGCCCATGCCCTGGTACAGCTTGCTGCTCCCGCTGCAGCTTTCCCAACTCCTGTGGGTGACCTGGCATTGGCTCTGCTTGTCACAAAATCAGCTTAGCTCCTTTGCTGCTGGCCGTGTGCCCGTTGGATAGCCTCCCAAGAAAACTCAGCTGTCTCCTCCCTGCACTCCCTGTTGCTACCTGTGAAGTGAATGTGCGGAGTAACACGTGCTCCCTGCCTGCTGACCATCCGCCGGGGCTGTGGGTCTCTGCAGCACAGGATATCCCTGAGCTGCAGCATGGGATGGGAAGGCAGCAGCGTGCAGCTGGACTGAGTGAGGAAAAAGGCACCAGTGCCCTCGCCTGTGGCTGCTCCTGCCCCTGGGGTTGAGCACAGGTGCTGCACCCATCCTGCACAGATCAGGATCCTTACCACCCACACCAGAAAGAAAGGCCAACTCTCCTTTATGGCAGCTCTTCTTAGGAGGAACAGTGCCCTGTAGGAATCTGTGGAGAAAGTGATGTGAAAGAGGGTTGGGGGATCAGACAAGGTGACAGTTGTCCGTTTACCATCCCAGTGGTTGTCACCAATGGGTAAATGGGCAGGAGAGGGGACAGCTGGTAAAAGGATGAAGGAGCATCTGGGAGGGATGCTCACACCACGGAGCTATGGGGGGGTCCTCACTGATGAACCATGGAGCCAAAGCTCCTGCTGGGAAAACATTAGCCACTGTCCTGCCTGGCCTCTGATCCCCACTCACACCTTATCCACCCTGTTAATTATTACAAGGGAAGTGATGAAGGCCAACGCACACCAAAGTCCAGTGTGAGAGAGAAAATCAGCAGTTTGCTCGTAGTCATGAGCCAGCCGACCTCAGCCACCACGGAGCTGCCCGCACTGCCAGGGGACACGACAGCGGCCTTTGAGGTGGCAGACATCATCGTCGTGGTATTTTACTTCGCCTTTGTCCTCGCTGTTGGGATATGGGTGAGTCCCCGAGGTGACAGGGTTTAGGTCTGCCTGGGGCGGAGAGCCTTTGATCCTTCCTGGACCCCTCCTGGGTACAAAGGTGTTTGCCTACAAAAGGCATCCTCTGCACACAGCATTATCCCAGGGCCTATTGAGTAAGTTGGGGGTGACAGTGACCTTCCTGTGAGCCCCCACCCCCACATGGGGACAAATAAGGGGTCATTCCCTGGAGGTTGTTCTGGGGATGATGTCTACTTTGCATGCTGCAAAGTAGTCTCACGCCAGGGTATGGGCAAGCAGGGAGCAGAAGAAGGGCCAGGGTTGGTGTGAAGAAGACTGAGATGAGACTTTTGAAAGCTTTCGATAGATTGTTGATAATTATTTGTTCCTATTCTTTCACAGAAACCTATAGAGTTCTGGTTGGCTGAAGTGTTTTTTCTTTCCCAACTGGTACATTCAAGGAGAAGTCGTTAAATAGGCACAGGCAGCTTCTTTCCAAAGCTGGACTATCAGAAACCTGCACAAAGAGAGACACAAGCAATGGGTGAAGCCTGGCATACTTAACAGATACACAAAAAGGTTTTGGAGCTGATGCTAAGACCAGGCGTTCAGGCTTCTCCTGGCTTGGTGGCAGTGCTGCTCACCAGCCTGGGTGCTGCCATACAGGTAGGCATTTTGCAGCAAACCATTTTATTATAGTGCCCAACTGCAAATTCCTGGTTGCTGCAAATAGCGAGTACAGTGTTGTGGTTTAAATCCAGCCAGCAGCTAAACACCACGCAGCTGCTTGTTAACCCTTCCCCGCACAGGGGATGAGGGAGACAATTGGAGGGGTAGAGGTAAGGAGACTTGTAGGTTGAGATAAAACCACTTTAATAATTTAAAAAAAAAAAAAAAGGAAATACAAACGTAATGCACAATGCGGTTGCTCACCACCTGCCGACTGATGCCCAACCCATTCCCGGCTACTGATCCCACAGAAGAGAATATCCTGAAACTGCAATCCCAGAAGAAAGAGTGCCAGCTTCCTGGCCAAACCTCTTCTATATACTGAGCATGACGTTATATGATATGGAATATTTCGTTGGCCAATTTGGTCCATTGCTCTGCCTATGTTCCCTCCCAGTTTCTGGTGCACCTGCCACACTAGCAAGATGGGAAGCTGAAAAGTCCTTGATTTCTTAGCAACAACTCAAAACATCAGTGTATTATCAACATTCTTCTCATAGCAAATCCCATACTAAATCTAAAAGACAGCACTATTCTAGCTACCAAGAAGACAAATTAACTCGATCCCAGCCAAAAACAGGACACACAGTCAGCCTCAGTCACATTGAGGGGCTTGCTGGCCTAAGGACATCCTATTGCTCTTGAGATCGCTGCAGTTCTCATGCAGTTCCTAGATGGAGCTGTGTGATGTGGCCATACAAGTGTGGGGCTGCTAGAAACCCTGAATCTGCAGCAATGGGAAGAAGCAAGGCAGCAGGAGTCGCAACAGGGCATTGCTGGACATTCTGGAGTGAACCTGCATGTCTTGCCCAAATGCTGTCTTTGACGGCATCCCATGGGATACAAAGTTGTCCTCTGGTTCTCATCCCTGTGCCATGTTCTCCCTTATTCGACTCTGAGGGCATTTCTTAGGGATGCTGGACAGTGAGGAGGGAAATGCTGCTTCTTAATTCATGCCATCATCAGAAGGCGGGCAGACTTTTTTGGAGCTGCAAACATTTATCTTCACATGGCTGAGATCAGCAAAACCCCTAGATTCCTCAAAATTAGATGCCTTTCACAGGGGTCCTGCTTCAGCCTGTATCAGAGCCATGCACTACCTGTCTGTGCTGCTCTGGGTAGAGCAAGCCAGTTGACTGCAGTGACACCCAAGGGAGCAGGACTAGGGTGGTGCAACAGGTTGCTATGGGATGTTTTGAGGCTACTGGGATGGGCATTGGGTCTGACTTGAAGGTGGGTGAATGGAGGAAAACATTTTTCTTTTGCCTGTGCTTCCAGTCATCGATACGAGCAAGCCGGGGGACCATTGGAGGCTATTTCCTAGCTGGACGATCCATGAGTTGGTGGCCTGTGAGTGAAATGCATTTCTCTGTTTCTCGTGGTTCAGACGCAATTCTAGATGTAAGGAGGGCAGGTCTAGTGAGGGGCCCAGTCCATACATGTTTTAACTGTAGTTTTGAGATGAAGAGGGGTCACCAGGAATCATCCCGTGAAGCTTTGCTAATGGGCTACAGCGTGGAGCTGCTGGGCCTAAAGGATAGTTCAGCATCTTCACATTTTTTCAACTCTCAATTTCTCTGCTAAAGTCAGCAGGAAAAATGTTCACATTGATGGAATTGAGGGAGAGCTGACTGCCTAGCTGGGTTTGAAACTCTTTGGCCCCAACTCATGAAAGATAATGTTGTCCCCAAGCCAAAAGAGAATTAGGTAATCTAGGAATGCACTATCCAGTAAAAAAATATTTAGAGACTGAAGAAAAAATAATCCCAAGGCCCAGGACTTTCCGAGCCCTTGCTATTTAGAGTAAAGTTGAGATTATTGACTAACGATATAAAGGATATAAACTTCAAACCACTTAAGTATAAATCTTCACTATGAAGGAAAAAAAAAAAATCTATTGAAGGCGCCTTTTCTTGGGAGTGAAAGGTACATATAAAGATAATTTAAAGTTTGAAAGGAATAAAAACACCACAGGAATAAAGATCCTTCTCAGCCAGTGCCAGACTCTAGCACCATATATCTCTCCAGTGAGTCGTGGGTAATGGAATGCACTTCTCAACCAAAACACTGTGTTTTTTTCTTTTTTTCCTTTGGATGTGCGTTTCCCATAAATTCACTAGGCTAGCTTTTCAACCTCTTCCATCAGACACACGTACACCTCTCTAAAATCTGTTATTTCTTAAACATTCTTTATATTTCTGTCTCAGCCAAGTGACATTTAATGGAAAATCTTAGCTTGATGGTTTTCTCTAATTAAGAGGGGAAAAATTAAAAGATACTAAAATAGAACATTTTTCCTCCAACATCATTATTTTTTCTCTCTCTCTTTTTTTAAAAAACAAACAAACAAAACAAAACAAAAACATTCTCACTGGTTTTGGCTCCAACCACAGGTGGCCACAGAGTCTGCTGGGTGCAGGTTGGCTCTTGGTCCTCATGACTTACCATTCTAGATTCAAAGCAACCTCTAGTGCTGTTCGCTCTTTAGTTTTGTTTGTCAGAAAGCTGATTCCACCTCTGCAGCACTCCTGCAGGCTCAGCTCCTTGTGGCCTTCACCTTGAGTACATGACTGGCTTACATGTATTTTATTTTTTTACAGGGGTGACAGTTTTCTGCTGTGTGCTACAGAGCCTCAGCTAAACCTTGATATTATATTGCTGCTCCAGTGTAATGTATCTCCTGTATTTCTGTGTCTGATATAGATATCGGGAAAACTGTTTACATTTCTTGACAGCACCAGTCCCCACCTCAGTTGCAAATTCATGTTGCAGCAGCCAGCTCTCTAATCAAGAGTTTTCTTAGACAGAAAAGAAGGCAGAGCTGTTGGCAGGAATCAGTGTGGGTGTTGATGCCATATTAATGTTTTACCTTGCTTAAAGGTGAGAGGCAGATCAAATTCCATCATTCCTTGTTTTACACGTAACAATACTAAGGAGAGAAAATCTCCTTGTAGACAGCATGGCTAAAAGCAAACTTTCTCTAGAGTTGAAAGGGCTAGACTTGTCCTCTGGGTAACTTCTCATTTGATCTTGAGAGAGATTTGATGTTGGCATACAGAAAGGAGGTGAGGCTTTGTGCCAAATAAAAGTAGTGATTAAGTCTGATAACCTTTGCCCTGTTTAAAGCACCTTGGAACTTGCATTCTTCAAATCAGGATGTCGGTGAGCCATGGTAGGGACAGCCTGCCATGCCCACAGTCTACAGTTAAAGTTAACCTGAGGCATTAGCATTTTCCAGCCTACTGCAGAGCTGAGTATCTTTGAATCTATGTGTAGACATTAAACATAAAAGGCTTGCATGTTTCTGACATTGTCCCTGCTATGGTTCAGGAATCTCCTCCCTTAGGAGGAGCTCCAAGAGAGCACTCCGGTCACCGTGGCTGTGTAAACCACCACATGCATGTTCAGTGCAAGACTTAGAAGAGGCTGGACTGTCAGCAAGACACGGAGAGGTAGAGCAAGGGTCAGCAAGGCTGGAGAAGGCAAGTTGCTGGCTGAGTAAGAAGGGAATGGAGAAGTCCATCACATTTCACTGACACCGAGGTATCTGTGGCTCCGACCAGACTTCCCTCACACCACTGTATTCCCCATAACAGGCGTGTGTCTCAGGAGAACCACTGACAAAGTGAACCCCAATTCTGAGATTAAGATATTCATTCGAGTGGGGGCAGTGGAAGGGAGCAGACCCACACATTTTAACATGTGATATGAAAACATAGTTTTCTTTAAAAGAAGTAGGAATACCCAACTCCCCGTTAGCACCCAGCTACCTACCTACAAGAAGATGAAGCCCTGGGGAAAGAGAGTTCCTGAAGAAAGTGCTTGGGTTGATACAGAAGTTCTTCAAGGTGACTTTCTGGGTTTTGTGCTTGTGCCATGTGTTTCAGATTGGAGCATCGCTGATGTCAAGCAACGTGGGCAGTGGCTTATTCATCGGCCTGGCGGGCACTGGAGCAGCTGGGGGCCTTGCTGTTGGGGGCTTTGAGTGGAACGTAAGAGTTGTTATGTTGTTAACTAATATGTCACTGTTTACAAAGGGAGTGAGTGCTTGTATCCAAAATCAAATGCTAACAGTATTGGCAACCACAGGTTCTCAAGCCTCAGGAGAGAAGCCTCCAGTTATACAGACAACCTTAAAAACATGAGATCTTTATTTTAGTTTAAGTGGAATCCACTAAAATTATTAGCTCTTTGACCTTCTCAGAAGCACACAGTCATATTTTTAAGCTTTAATCTGCACTCATGAAGATAATGAATGCTGAAAATGTACTTGGATAATCACAGGATTCTGGGTACAGGGAATTTGAAAAAAAGCAGCATGTGCTCCTAAATTCAGTGTAAAGCAATCACAATTGGCAATACTGCATTCACCTGTCATCCACCAAAATGTAACATCTCTGGAGTGAACATCTGGGTGTGAAGGCAGGTCTTACTCTGCCCTATTGAAGTGGCCTGGAAAATTGCCACTGACACCACCCAGAGCATGAAAACCAGGCCCTTTGTGTGTGATGCTAATGAAATTTCTCAGCTGCAGTAATGAGGGGTGAGGTTAGTGCCAGCTTCACAATAAACATCACTCACCTAACTCTAAATCTCTTGTCTATCTCAGCAGAGACTGATAATAATGTCGGATACTTGCCAAGCACAGGCAGGTCCCACCAAATGCTCTTTCCTGGGATATCTATTCACTGTACTGTTTCTTTTTCTAAATCTTTAAGATCACCTTTAAGTCCTTCATGAAGAAACCAGAGCCTGTGTTCAGCCTGGTGCATGTAGGACATACCAATACACTGTACTTTAAGTAAATTTATTCAAGTCATTTTAGAAGCCTGTGAAGACAAGATTGTGTCAGGGCAAATCTAACTTTATGAGTTTAGATTCATTTCTTTCAGATTGGAAAGGGGCCTTAGATATGCCATTATTCTCTCCCTTTTTCATGGAACATCACTCAGCTGCAGGGGTCATATGATCATCTTTTAGCTAAACCAGTATCTGCCACTTCAGGAGCCATGGCTGTTCTTCATCACTCACAATCTCTGCTCACAGGGATCAGTTTCATTTCTGATAACTTAAATAGCCAATCAAAGTAAAATCTGGACTGATGTAAGGTACTTGGATGGAAGGTAATGGCCTGAGACAGCCAGGAGGTGAGGTTTGATAGTCCAATGGCTTTTATTTATGTTCAAGATTTCCTGTTTGGGCTTGTGCTGGGTTTCAGAGAAGACATGATGAAACATGCCTTTACACCTTCCAAAAGACCTTTTACCTGTGCAAAGCAACTGAACTGCCCCTTTATCTACCAGTAACAGAAGCACATCTGCGTCAGCCTGCAAGGAGAACATCCCGACAGAGTCTTGCTGTTGCTTATTTTTATGCTCCGCAGGGACAGTCTGCTGCCTCAGCCTCATCACTTGCTAATCAAGCAACAAACAGATGCTCCCATCCTCCTCTGAATCACTTAACTCTTCACTACCACAGCATCAGTGGTTTCAAAGGCCACTGAATACAGCACCATCTTGCAGAGATCCAGAGCAACAGAATACACCATCTTGCCCAAAAGACCAGGAGATGGAACAGGATGTGCCGTCCATGACAGAGACAGGGCTTAGGAGGATAACTTCAAAAGCTTCTAACTGTATTGTAATAATTCCTCCATTTGTCATCCCATCTTCTGAGCAAGGAGAAAAAGTCAGACTGCTTCCCAAATATATTGCATGGCACTGTACCTTTCTGTTTTCTTAGGATGTCCACTGAAAAAACAGTGGAGAAAGATGTTCCAGTGTGTTAAATGATGTGCTTTTATTTTCTCTGTCTCGTTAACAGGCTACCTGGGCACTTCTGGCTCTCGGCTGGATCTTTGTGCCTGTTTACATTGCAGCAGGAGTGGTCACCATGCCTGAGTACCTGCAGAAGAGATTTGGAGGGCAGAGGATTCAAATATACATGTCCGTACTGTCCCTCATTCTCTATATATTCACCAAGATATCCGTATGTATCCAACTGAACGCAACTCTTATGTCTAGGGCAGGGGTAGGTCATCCTGGTACAATGCAGGGCTGCTCAGAGGTAACTCAGATGTCCTTGAAAGGACCATCTCAGCTACCAGAAACGGTAGCAGTGTGTTAGTGTGCTGCTTTGCTCAACTAAATACCTGCCTCTGTACTGATCATGGAGACCTATCCTAAGAGATAGAGCCCTCTTTAAACGAGCAATGCACAGTGAGAACTTTTTACAGAGATATGGCAGCTAATTACTAAATGGTACAAATACCATAAGCTGTCTGCCTGCTTTTCTTCTTCTATTAGATCACACCTTAAGCAATATAGACATGGGAACTTCAGCATTACCCCCATCTGAGGATCTAGTTGGCTGTATCTACAAGATGTGAAATTCTCTTAAATTATCATAAATCTGCTGTTGCTTTGTAGCTGAGTTTTCAGCATTAGGTATGTTATGGTTATTCCTCTCTCTTTCTGTCACTTGTGTTGTATAAAAGGGGTATGGTGAAAGGGAGGTAGGTTCTGGCTTAAGACAAAACTCATCATCTTTTCTGGATTTCCTGTAACATTGTACCCTGCTGGTAGCCAAAAAGCCATATAAGTGACTGGGTATTTCCCTTCATTTAAATGCCATTAATAAAGGGGCAGAGCTTACACTCAGAGATTTGCTAAGAACTACCCGTTCCCTTGGAGGGTGAGGACTGTATTTCAGAGTCCATTACAGGGACTGAAAATGTCTGTCCTTTTTATTACAGCTGCTTGTCCCATGGCCAATACAAGTCAGTTTTCACTAGATCCTACTGAAGTACTTAGACGTCAAAATGCCTTGGAAGACATTGACTGGAAATGAGGCACCCATGTGCCTTTTGCAGCTGGCTTCAGGGTCCTTCTCCCAGGCTTACTACGTCTCAGGTCCTGGGAGGTGCATTTAGAGGAGTTCCATGCTGGGAGTATGGGATAGATTTCTTCTTCTGATGGCCAGGTCTTGGTCATGTCACCCATTGCTGTCACCACTGCCTCCAGGAGCTTTGCTCTGTGGGATTGAAGCATTGTCCAGCATGAGGTCTCGCAAAGAGGCATTTGAAGCCTCCTCCCCCATGAGGATTGGAATGGAAGTTCTCTCCTGCAAACAGCACCACAGTGTGCACAGCTACACATTCAATGTATGTGGTGGAAACACACCAGTCTTTCAAAATGACCTTCAGCAGAGCAGTATTTGCCAGTGCCATTCAGAGCAGGACCCTGGCCTCACTCACTGCGGTTTCATCTCAGTGGTTTCTCCTCTGTGCAGCTAATTCACGCGTGGCTGACGGATGTGGCCGGTGGAGTTTATGGGCATGACAGGTGCTTTCTATTAAGCAGTGCCATTGTTTGTAGAGAGCTCATTTAGCGGCTGGCTGGACAGCAGGCAGTTGGTTATAAGAAGGATTTTTCTCCCTGTGCTTTTTGCCCAAACACAGGTTAGCAACTAGGACATTGCAGAGTCTTCCCTGCTTGCAAAGAAAAACAGAGATGTCAATAAACAATGTTGTCAAAGGACTGATCCTGCATGGCTACAGGGGTGGTTGTATTTCCTAATAGGAAGGGAAAAAACAGAAGACACAGTGGCTCCTGTGGTGTCCTGACAGAGGTTGTCCTGTCTCAGGGCTGCAGAGGTCAGGAGTTGCACTGGGTGTTTGCTTATAAGGTGCTTATTCTGGGCACAGCAAATAGAAATCTTGCCCCATCCCTTCTGTCTCCCTTGGCAAATGTCTTTACCTGTATCTCAACCCATATCAGATTTGCAGGTGTCCTTCAGATTGGTTTGCCAACATACACATCTCCCATACCACCTTCTGCATCTGAATGATGTTATCTGTATAATTCCAGGTTTCACCCAGATTCTGGTTTCACTCTCTCTGTCAGTAGGTCCAAACAAAACAAAGCCAGTGGGGGTTTCTGTGTTTCTAGTGAGGTCCTCAGCAGGAATAACCTGTTTTTCTGGAGTCATTGTAGTAAGCTGAACTGCATGGCTAGAAAAGCAAACTCTTGACCTTTTCAGACAAATAAATCATGGCACAAGACATCAGTGATTCTTAAGGGGTCTTTCAAGCTGGAATGTCTCCTGGCCACAAGGCCACCAAGATATAGTCCTGGGTAGAATGTGGTCTCTGCTGTTTGTCCCCTCTTTCCCTCCTGTGTCTGCCTGTGGATACATGGGCTCCTGCTCCCCACAGATGTCTTCACAGTCAGCAAAAGGAGTGGCAGTTTCTACCAATACCTGTCTCTGCCAGTGATGATTACATGCCATGAAGACTGCCTGTAAGATTAATTGCTTTGTAGTTCTTTGGTGTGGGACCTGGATTTTCAACCTCCTGCTGCCCCAGCTCCCAGATGATGAGAGCTTTGACCTGGAGGAAAGATTTTCCTCACACTGAGAACAGGAAGGTTCACAGCCAACAACCCCATGCTCTCTCTTCCTCCTCTACTTCACCTTCACGGTGTCCTCCCTTGTCAATGCTTTCAGCTGCAGAGGGCTGCAGGCTGCTTTATTAGATTTCACTTGCACGAAGCACTACTAACACCAGACTGCCCTTGTTTTTTTTTTATTCCAGACAGACATTTTTTCCGGAGCATTGTTTATCCAAATCTCTTTGGGCTGGAACCTCTACCTGTCCACTGTGGTCTTGCTAGCAGTGACTGCTGTCTACACCATAGCTGGTAAATAGCTGATTTTAAAAGAAACATTATAAACTGGAGCCTAAGATAAAAGTTTCCCCTTTCTTACATAGGGGAAAATATTCAGGTCCTGGTCTGAGGGAGAGATTCCCCTGGTTGCTGGTAGTACTTGCCCCGTCACTCCCAGCTGTTGGAGACCTCTGGCTATTCCCATCTCCCCTCCTGGCCCAAGGGAAACTGGTATGGGGGGAACATCACTGTTTTCTAGAGAATTTTCTAACACTACAGAAGGCTTTCAGCTCCCTCTGTAAAGATAGCTACCACTGCCCGTATTTGCTCTTTTTTTTTCTCTTTTTGCAACATTAGCATCTTTAGATATTAAGATGCCGAATTGCCTCACAGTCCTCTCATGAACATGGGCGAGCTCTTCCAGCCATTCCTCACCAACAGGCTTCTGAGAGCCATGGGCTCCTGGGGACCAGCTCAGTGCCATCTTCTCCCAACGGGTCTGTCCTGAAATTACAGGGCTGGGACCAAGGAAAATCTTTTGGCAGGTGAGGTACCGGTTTCATTGTACATGGTGATGCATTCTGCCTCTTGTCTCTGGTTCTCCTGACAGGCGGTTTAACGGCTGTGATATACACAGATGCGCTGCAGACCCTGATCATGGTGCTGGGAGCTTTGGTCCTCATGTTCATAGGTGAGGGGAACCTGCAGTCATACACTAGTTTAATGGTCCTAAGGTCATTAGACCTTAGCAGGGTACCTCACTCTTTCACGTATGGTACAGAAATGAGTTTTAACCACTCATAGAAGTGGTGTCAGCACAACTCTCATTTGCCAACTAGTCAGACTTGCTTTGTACTAAATGTATGGAGGTGAGGTTCTGCATAAATTCACCTTGCAAGTTTAGGTTTACCTGGAGTTGCCAAAGAACTTGCAACACTGCATTCCCAGAGCCAAATTCAGCTCTCACTATGCTCATGTAAATTCAGAGTGATTCTGTTGACATTCCATGTTGACTTTGGGAGTTACTGTGGATTCATCTGGGTGTAATTGAGGATTATAAAAAAATAAAAAAGCAACAAGGAACTGACCATCCTTAGTCTTTGCTTTAAGCCTTCTTGGCAAACAGAAATATAGATATATCTTGTTTCATGTCATACCATCCTGCTCCAGCTCTTGGAGGGTGTGTGAGCAGAGACTAGATGCTGAGGACATTGTGGGGATTAGGATCATGGAGGTTTTCCTGCACCGATCCTCTTCCATGGTGCTGTGTTGTAAACCACAAGGACTCTGGGCAAGATCAAACTGACTCCTGTAAAAATCTTGACTGCCAAAAGCAAGGGTGGAATGAAAAGAAAGGAGATGAGAGGATGGTAAGAGAAAAAAAAAAATAATCATGAGACTCAGATAAGGAAATAACTTTGCAGGGAGCACCAGACCTTAAACCACTGGCATTTTCCTTTCAGGATTTGAAAAAGTTGGCTGGTATGAGGGACTTCAGGAGAAATACAGCACAGCAATACCGAAGATCATAGTCCCAAACACAACCTGTCACATCCCACGTGCAGATGCCTTTCATTTGTTCAGGGATCCAGTCACAGGAGACATTCCTTGGCCTGGCCTTATATTTGGCCTCTCTGTGCTGGCTCTTTGGTGCTGGTGCACTGACCAGGTAAAGAAAGTCTTTCCCTCTCCAGGTAAACCACCATACTGTTATTTACAGTCCACTCCCCGGTTTGTGGATCTGTGAGCTCTGAAGCATGACTGTGTCTCACTGTGCAGGAGTTACTACCTTTTTACTGATATAGACCAGAATAGTTCACTCCTCCCAACCTTCTCAGCAAGTTGCTAATTTTGTGCACTTCTTAGTGCAGAGAGGGCAAGTTATTTTCTCCTGTCTTTATCCCAGTGCGAGCTGGTGAGTACTGGGTGTCTTCATACAGTTAGTGTGACAAAGATATGAAAATGTGGATCTGGAGCTGGATCTGCAATGACCTTGTGTAGACCTCCAGACAAGCCATTCATATTCCCAGAGGTCTCATGTTTCTTATTCTTTTCCAAGCAAGAAACAAGGAAAACTGTATTTGTTTCTCAAGACATGGTGCTTTTGTGCTTTAAGATGGGATAATTATGAAAACCCATCACTGAACTTTTACCAAAACACATACAGTCTGCTTCATTCCTTGTCTCTTGCTGCTGTACAGCTTCTGTCTCCAGTCTTCAAGGTGGCTTAATTTCAGTCAAGGGCAAAATGATTCCTGTAAAGGAAATTTCCACACTGCCCTCTCCTATAGCCTGTGCACTGAGCTCTGAGCAGTGGCAGCAGGCTGCAGTCAATTGTGATGGGAAAGTTGCCATTGGCATGCAAAAACCGCCCTGGGATCCTGCTGGATGAAAGTCATTGATGAGAATGAGAGACAGAGAGAGGATGGATCCTGCTCTCTGTTGTGCTTCTGTTTTACTCTCTGCTTCCTTTCTGCACTGATTGCAGGTGATAGTCCAGAGGTCTCTCTCTGCCAAGAACCTCTCCCATGCCAAAGGTGGATCGGTGCTGGGAGGATATCTGAAGATCTTCCCTATGTTTTTCATTGTCATGCCAGGAATGATCAGCAGAGCTCTTTACCCAGGTGAGCCTTCCCATGTTCCTTGCACAGGTCTTTCTACCTGCCATGACCCCTAATCCCACACGGGTCCACCTGCACTTTTACATCTCAGAAACTGCTGTCCTGCATATAGATTCCTGTTGTACAATGGTGTTCCCATGCCCTTCCTCTACCTCCATTTCTCCCACAGTGGCAGAAGTCACTGGGAGTATCCATATGGGGCATATTTTGCCATTATGGGCATATATTTCCATGCTGTGGACATTGCATGCATCTATGTATATGGAGGAAGTCAGTGCGATGAAATTCAAAGAGCACTGAGATTGTCCTTCAGGTCCTATTGATTACTTTTGCTTCATATTCGGTGAGAGTTTTAGCAATCGACTGCACAGATTCATTTGATTCCTGGTGGATTATGCAAAACAACCCTCTTTTGTGAAAGAGCAACCATTGCCTTCCTGTTGTCTCCCAAGGAGCTCTCATGACTTGTTCCTCCAGAGCATGACGCTTCCCAGGAAGAATACCCGGTTAGGAGGACCACTCCTGGAGGAAAGTGACTCTCTCCCAGATTTCCTCAAATAGGAGTAAGTTAGCCCGAAACAGTCTTTGTAACCCATCTGACAGGTTCATGGAAACGGTCCAGTTCCCACAAACGACAAATCATCAAGGATTACAGTTATGCAACATCCAGGAGAGTTATATCTGTACCCTGAATAGAATTGCAAAATGTCATCTCAAAGTTTCACCTTTATTTTATGATGTAAAATGTTCTCCAGCTCCCCTCATTCTAGATGTATTCCAGCTGCACCTCTGAATTTATACGAAACTGCACAAGGCATCAAGATTTGTTCCCTTGAATTAAACAACCTATGACTCAATGGGGTTTACACTGACTTCTTGTTATTTTCTTGTCTTCTGCAGATGAAGTGGGCTGTGTGGATCCAGACATCTGTAAAAGGGTCTGTGGAGCTGCAGTGGGTTGTTCTAACATTGCCTACCCCAAACTCGTGATAGAACTCATGCCTGATGGTGAGAAACCTTTACACTTGTGGAGATGGTCTTGAGCCATGCTCTGCATGGGGGGATCAGGCTTCCCTTATCCATTTAAATTATGAGGAAATCTTGCTGCAGCTATCAGACATCGGGATGAAAAACTGGTGCTGAGAGGCCTAAGGTCTAGTCCTGATTTTCCTTCCCTTTTTTGCTTCACCAGGGCTCCGGGGTTTGATGATTGCCGTGATGATGGCAGCCTTGATGAGTTCCCTCACCTCCATTTTCAACAGCAGCAGCACTCTCTTCGTTATAGACATCTGGCAGCGGATCCGCAGAAAGGCTTCAGAGCAGGAGCTGATGATTGTGGGCAGGTCCTTACATTTCTTTATGTCTCACTGCTCTCATCATCTGAGTGCAGAATTTACATTCTTCAATCTGAATTCACTGAGAAAAATCTGGTGCCTAAAATATAGTGCAGGACTATAGACTGGGAAAGAACATTACATTTTTCAGCTTCATCTCAGGTAGACCTGGTCAAAAAGGAACACCGAGTGTGCTACTGAGCTTGTTAGATCATTGCCTCTCTCTTCTCTAAACTTAACATAAATAGTGCCTTAAATGTAACTTCTAGAAAATCCAAAAGTGCTCTGGAGTCACTGTCACCAGAGGTCTTTAAGAACGTGTTATTTTTGCATCAGACAGGAGTGATACATCGCAATTACTCCTCTTTTCAGGGAAAAGTGCAAAGAGCTGGGCCTCCCAGCTCTCTGTCTCTGTGATAAGTTCTAGTGTCCTTTGTGAGAAAGCTTTGGTACTGCATTATATCAGGGGCATATAAAGTTCTCCTCTTGATAGTGGAATTTAAGCTGCATTCTGCATGTTTGTGGTGCTTTTTCTCTCCAGTCATGAGCATTAAGTTCTAAACTTTGCTGTGGGGTCATTGAAGGCTGCAGGCAATCTCATACTCCACCAATGTAGAGTAGTGAGAGGGGAAGTACCTCTTGTTCAGCAATATGGAGAAAACTCTCTAGCATATAGTGAAAAGACAGAGGAGGGTTATGGTATGCATCCAAGACCCCAGAAACAATTTTAATAAGCAGCAAATGAGTTGGAATTTGGCAAAGACACTAGACTGAGAATGTTATCTGCTTGGAAAGGTGGCAGAAAGATTGCTTCCACAGGCTTCCAGATCCCCCTCTCTGTTGCATCGAAGAGCTAGACTTTCAGAAAACATGTCACTCTCTAGGACACACCATGTTGAAGGGCTTGCACTGATCCAGATGCTAGTGGGAGCCACCATGCCCCTGTGGATTTCTCATAGATGTTGACTGATAGGTTCTAGCTCAACTTCCTCTGAAATCTGTGAAGGTAGCTTTGGGAATTGGTTGAACTGACTTTCTAGAAGAGAGAATTTTTCTCTTTTCCTGTGTACACAGGGAAAGGTTCTTCCCGAGAGTGATCTGTGGATTTTTAATTAGGAAATTCTGAGAGCAATTGTAAGTGTGCATTGCTGCAAAACTTCATTTTCAGGTGGACACCACCATCTGCAAATCTAATACAATTTTATCCTCATCTTCCAGAGTCTTTATCCTCATCCTTGTGGTCATCAGTATTCTCTGGATCCCGATCATTCAATCAGCCAACAGTGGCAAGCTCTTTGACTACATTCAGTCCATAACCAGCTATCTAGCCCCACCAATAACAGCTCTCTTCATGTTGGCAATCTTCTGCAAGAGGATTAACGAGCCTGTAAGTGGAGTGTCAACAACCAATTGATACACATATTTAATTTGATAAAATAAATAAGTAACTCTCCTCTCGGTACCTAGCCTTTGAGACTCTTTAAACTCAAAGCCAGTCCAGCTAAAGTGTGACAATTACACAGCCTTTCCCTGGCATGCATTAGTGGATCTTAGCCCAGTCTCTAGTGTATGTGTGTTTGCTTCCAAGAAGCCATTGCAAGTGGTACCTCTTGGCAGTCTTGTCTGAAAGCATGAAAGGCAAAATTGTTCCACACTTTAGGGGTGATGCGTCAAAGTCTAGTTGGAGGCATGTTGTTAGGAGGATGCTCTTGCATTGTCTGTGCTCTATCTGTTTCATGTTCAAAGGCAGAAAGAGAAAGTGAGGATTTTTAACTGAAAACATCCTCCTTTAATGCATGTCAGTGTGGGTTTCCATCAGGCATAAAAGGTCTTGGTCTAAGAAAGAGAAGGGAAGGGGAAAGGGAAGGAAATTTCAACCAAAGGTAACATGTGGTGACCTTTTCTTTATGCTTACCTTTTCTTAGGGTGCATTCTGGGGCCTCATGGTTGGGTTAGCTGTTGGTCTTGTTCGGATGATCATCGAGTTCATTTATAGCACACCATCTTGTGGTGAGGAGGACAAAAGACCAGCCATGCTAAAGGACGTGCACTACCTCTACTTTGCCCTCATCCTCTGTGTCCTCACTGCAATTGTCATTGTCCTTATTAGTCTCTGTACCCCACCGATCCCTGAAGAAAAGGTAAGTGACTTGTAGTGGCACCCTTTCCTCAGAGACCCTGTTTGGTTTCCAAAAATCTCTGAAATCTGTCCTTTTCTTTTCCTCCCATGGTTAAGAAATGGTGTGTAATGCATATGCTGCAAAGAAGCCCTTGCAACTCAGCTTTCTATTTGCTGGGTCTCATAGTGTTAATGCTTCCTGAGGTACTGAGTGCTTGAAATTGAGTGTGAGTTCCCATGCTGTGCCTAGAGCTGGGCAGACACCACAGCCCATCACAACTAGAATAGAAAGAAAAAAAGAAGGGGAAGGAGATGAAATCATATTACAGAGCACTACTGAGGAAGAATTAAATATATCTAATTGTAGTACCTACCCTGTTTCTGAAGAGCCAGCATCAATCTTGCAGGCAAACAAGATTAATACCTTTTGCAACATGGGCATTTAGGAAAATAACATTTTGTCCCAATGTGATCACAATTACATTTAATAACTTTGAGTCAGGCACAACTTTCTTTTACTTAACTCATTAAAATGGTGCAGAGTTGGGATGCTTTATATAATAAAAACTTAAAGCAACTCTTCCCAGTCCCAAGTTTTAAAGCAGCTGTCAACATAACAGAACTGCCACCTACCTCCAAGCAAAGGTTAGTGGATAGTTTTTAAAGACCTATTTATTTCCTGTCTAACTGCATGAGGAAATGAGGGTGATGCCATCATAGTGCTTTCTATCTGTTGCTTCCTCATAACTTGTAAAGCATTAACCAGTTCCATCAATGTTTGATTGAACGTTAGTGGTGTCAAAGATACTCAGCTCCTATAGATTACATGAAAGCAGGTGCTCAGATAGAGGAGAGGGAGGGGGAGAGAGAGAGACTGTCTTTGTGTCTGCTTTGAGATAAAGTCTGAGCTTTTATTAGCTATCAGAGGATCCACACGGGAGAGAGAAATACTGGCAAGGAGGCACCATTAGTTCTGCTGCTTACGTTGTTCACTACTGCTCAGGGGTGGCCAGATGGTTGCCAGCAATTAATTACTGTGGTTTAATGAGTTCCCACTCATCATCTGACCTGTGATAACTAAACATGTGCAGTGCTCCCTGCCCACAGCAATAGCAAGATAAGGTGCATTAACATAGCACCGGCAAATAGTGAACATCATACCAGCAGTTCAGGAAATGAAGAAACTGGCCACAGCACCTACAGGCTTTTTAGTCTGACCTCAGAGGTATAAAAACATTTAAAGCACATTTTAAGAGGGGGAGTTTGGGATGAAGACCTACTATAATAGTATCATGGCAAGAGAGATTATTAACATAAGAGAGCCCTTAGAGGAGATTTTCAGTAGAAATAGGTGAGTTTATAGGTGCTGGACTTAAGGGACCTTATTTGACATATTATTCAAAAAGCCAATGCTCTGAAAAGGTAGATTCTGACTGGAAGCAATCTAGGGAGAAAAGCCAATGAGAAGGTTGGGGAGGACATGATTTTGTCTGAAACAGCTGTGTGCAGTTATCCCAGAGGAGTAAAGGACAAGGGGTGTTGGCTGGCTCCTCAGGTACATCTGGAGAGCCAGGGAGGGAGGAGAGCTTGCTAAAGGACAGTGCTGACCATGAACAAACTTAGGCCAGGCTTTTTTGGGGAAGTTTTCTAAAGAGGGATGTTCAGGATAACCTTTTGGTAGGCTATGGACCTCACATAGTGCTGAGCTCAGTGCTTGATCCCTGTATAAGAGCTTCTGTTGAAGAAAATTAATGAGAATTAATGATACTACTTGTGACAGTGAGAGGGCTGGACGTAGAGACCCAGATCAATCATCTGATGATGGTGATGACTGTCCATGGCCCATGTGCCCCCTCAGTATCTTCCCACCACAAGAAAAATGAGATGGGCTACCAGGCAATTTGTGCCACAAAGTGGTAGTTAATTCCTTCTTCCCATAGCTTGGTGGGAATGGGACAGTCTGCCCCTATTCTGTTTTAGTCTGATTTCCATTAAATTTCTATTATCTATCCCCAATTTCAACAGGAGAGGCCTGATCTTGTTCTTCATAGAACAACTAAAGTGAAGGCGTGGGTTTTAAGCTGAGGTAGGTGCCAACATTGCCGGGTTGCTCTCTGTCTGGCATGAATCTGAGTGGGCAGCTTTAAAACTGGTATTTTTCATTTTCCCTCAGACTTCCCCCAACTTTTGCCCTAGATGTGAGCACAGGTGTAGGTTTGGACCATCAGTCCTCATGGCATGGTTTCTCATGGTGTCCTGCAAGCAGGACTTGTCTCCTCAAGGTAGTCTGTGGCTGTGCTGAAATGGTTCAAGGACAGAATGGTTCTGAGAAGGACAGGCAGGAGGTAGAAATCAGGATGGATGTGTCAGGCTCTAACCCTCTGGGTAGAAGCTAGCACCTGAACTTTGTGTTTGGCCATTAGTGGTCTCGGCTTGCTGGGTTTTGGCGCGGAGGCAGGCAAACCCGTGGTGAAGAGCCTGTATGTCCCCATGATAGTGGCTGAGAGGGGTAGGCTGGTGGTGGGTGTTCTGGCTGAGGATATCTGAAGCACTGGTGCTTCCCAGTCCCATGCATTGGTCAATTCACTTTATGACCCTCACCTATTTCCCCCATAAAAATTGCATGGGGTTAGTTCTGCTAGCCCTTATCTGTGCAGTGCTTTGAGATATAATGATGAAAGACACTGTATAAGAGCTAGGAATTACGCCATTTATTTTGTCAAGCAAAAGGAAAAGAAAAAGAAGCCGCCAAAGAAAAAGCCAAGGAAATATAGTGATAGATCATATTTCAGCAGATGTAAATCAGCATAGCTCCATTGCCTTCAAAGACCAGGAACAGCTGTTGAGCACAGTTATGCTGCTTTACACCAGCTGAATATCTACACTGGACAACTTTAAATATTGAATCTCAATGTTTTTGAGATAGTAAATGGGCAAAAGGAGAAAAGAGATTTGTATCTGATGTTGGAGTGGTACAGCTAATGTGCCTGGCTTTAAATGAATTACAATCCAAGAACTGCAAGCTGTAGCATTTTCTCCTGCTGTTTTGGATACTCTCCCATCCCTGTGGTGATTGATGCTATGCAGGAAAACAAGTATGCAAGGAATTTGTTTGGTATGCTCCAGAGTTCATATGTCTTCATTGTAGGTAGTCCATATTGTGTCACGTCGTCCTTGAAAACCCTGCAAAAGAGCTTACAATTAAATTTGAGACTGTGAAGCTGAAACACAACTGTCAGGTGCCAGATGGCATTTTGGAACAGAAGGATTTATTCTACTTTACAAACAACAAAAGAAAAACTTTGCTGAGTTCTTGCAAACTCCCTTGTCCAAGGAGAATGTGAGGGTCAAAAGGGAGAGGAACAGCCCACAAAGCACAAGTGCTACATGAGCAGGGCACCTCCCTAGGGGTCAGGGCTCACCCAGACAGGCTGATGGATTGGCAATTCCATCTGATGTTCTCTGGGGTCAGAGATGTTTTCCCTGCATCTTGAGGTCTGGCTGCAATGGCTCCTTTATGCGCATAGCCCAGGAGGAGCCCCGAGACCTCTTTGGCTGGCCTGAACCCACGCCATGCACTCTGAAGTTCCCACAGCATCCTTTAGTGCCACTGGGAGCAAAGCATGCTCCTGTGGGAACAAGGCACTCAGAGGAGCAAACTAAGGGGGGGTCACAGGGCTCCCCACGCAGTGCCCATGCATGGCTCTGCAATGGGGAGCAGAGCCACAGGGCTCCCTGGGACCTGCCAAGCAGCTACCCGTCGCTCCCCTGCCCTTGGACATGGTGGCCTCAGGCAGCGTTTCCAAGGCCCAAGTCAATTCTGCTAACACAGCTCTCCCATCAACAATTCTCCTTCTCCTTGCTTGCTTTCTCCAGCCATGCAAAACATGTGCCATCATCTGCCTCCTCCATCCCCATCCCTTTGAGAGTCTGTGCCAAGGAAGGGTAGTCATCCCCGTGGCCACACAGTGCTGCTGGTCTGCTCTGACACGTGTCCCTCTGGTGATGGCAAAGAGGACGAAGGGGGACTTCAAGGCATTCAGCCAGCCAAAACCCATCGCAGGGGAGCTTGAAGCTGGTGCATTGGTGTGATGCTTTACCAAGGAGCCCTCCAGAGTGGTAGTTTGCTTTATTTGGCCATGGTCACCACCAGCTCCTAGGTGGGTCAATGGGATGATAGGTGATGAGGCTACCTGTGTGTCTATGCTGATTTCAACTGGGAATTGCTCACATCTGGCAGAGTCTAAGCCCCAGGGAATCCATTGCAGATTTTGCTGCAATGTGAAGACAGTCATTCAGTGACACATAAGAAGAGGAGGGAAAGAAAAAAAGTTTCTGAAATCCTTTAGTACCCTGGAACTTTTCTATGTTCCAGTGACATTTCCTAAGTGATTAAAAAAAAAAAAAAAAAAGGAATCCTTGAAAAAGATGAGGATCATCAAATCAAAGCAATTTAGCACATCGTGACAAGAAAGATTAGCCCTGCCCAGTGCTCATCTTGGTTGAAAATGATTTAAATAAAGCTATAAATCTTCTGGAAATTATGCAACGTTTTGTGTCACCTGGAAACCCCTGCCTAGATCTGTGTGTGTAAAATTCAAAAATTAAACTCACGTTACTTTGTAAGTGACCCATCTGAGACGTTCATTTCCACACGGGCAGAGCAGGGCGGCCGCCCCGCACCAGGCAGGTGCCTGACTTTGCCCGACCTGCTGCCACCGCTGCTGCCCCCGGCCCACCCTGCGGCTCCTCCGCAGCGCTGGCGGCAAAGGGAGCGGGAGCCAGCCCGGGGCCCTGGGCAGCTGCACTGCGCTGGGGTTGATGAGCGCGGTCCTCGCTGCCTGGCACGCTGAGGTTAGGGGGTGCTAATGCCGCCAAGCCGCTCCGTGTGCCGTGGTCGGCCAGAGAAGCAGCAGGCCTGGCTTAAATTCAAAGACCTGAGCCCCTGGGATGGTTAATCCCACCCCACAGCTGCAAAAAGACCACTGTGAGGTTTGCAGGGTCAGTGCCTCCTGTGCATTCCCTGTGTCCCAGGGAGGAGAAGACTTTCAGACTTGTCCTAGGATAACAGTTTCGGATCTCCTGCTTTTGTAAAGCGGAGCAGATTGCAGTCATGGCAGCCTGTCCGGGAGCGATCATCCTTCATGACTTTTGAAGGTTCTTTCACTGAAAGACTGCAAAGAGAGGTAACATATTGGCCCAACAGGAAAAAAAAAAAAAAAACAACAAAAAAAAGGAATTAAAACCCAAATGGATAAAAGCCAACAAAAAAGAAAAAAGGCATTTGGATGGGCAAGTCTTACAGTGTGTGCCCAGAGCTCTTTAGCTCTTTTTTTTTCTACTTGTAACTACACCTGTTCGTCTAATGTATGGAATAATCCTTCCTGCAAATTGTGACTTGATATTCACTGGGATGGCTCAGTCCACCCACATAGCTGCACTTCTTGAACTCATACTTGCAGTCACAGAGCACAGACAAAATACTGATACTTTTCCCACTAAGAGCCCTGAGATAAGCTCATCTGGAAGTGCAGGTTGCCAGTTTGATGGGAGCTTGTCCCAACTGTACATTTAATGTTCATATTGGGTTTATCTTTTCCTATAAAACAACAACTGAGACAACCCAGAAGATCCTCCAGTCCCTCCCCATGTCCCAGAGAAGGAACTGATCAAATACCAGTGTTCCCATGGCCACATATCTGCATTCCAACACCTGACTGAGCTTTCTCTGCTGAGTGTCCAATTGCTGTCTGTGAATGACTGTATCCAGAGAGGGTTATTTTGGCTTCCCTTTTTTTTTTTTTTTTTTTTCTTTAATTTACTTTATTATCCTTCCCTGTTGGAGTGCTGCCATTCTGGACACAGATCATCATTATTTCACATCAATCAAGTGAGCCTAGCAAATAGGAAGCTGCTTCTTCAATGTTACCCATGGTAGAGACAGGGATGGAACGGGTTAATTAAAAAAATAGAAGGTCAGAAACTAGCTTAAATCGTACTTTCTCTCAGCTGCTCAAGTCCAGCTGCATGGTACTAGTCTTCTTTTCCAGAGTATTGACACCCATGCAGAATGGAGGTGAGAGAAAGTGGGGGAACAACTGTCACCCCCGAACAGGTCTCTCAGCACCATCTTGGATGTGACCCCCAAAGAGGGAAATGACTGACAGGCCAGTTTGGGACTGATAGGAAATAACCTGTTTGTTCTCTGTCCCGCTTTGCAGCTTGCTTGCCTGACGTGGTGGACAAGACACAGAAGAGCACCTGCCATTGACCTGAAAAATTACAAGAGTGAAGCAGCACAGATTAATGCAGCCAACGGAGAGAGTGACTTGGTCGAAAGCGGAGATTCAGGCGATAAGGAGGAGGCAGGTAGGGCGGCTGCCTGCGAACAGGCACGCTCACGTGCATGTGAGCCCACAGCCAAGATCTCATGCAAGTTCTCTAAAACTCATGAGCAGCCATCTCTTGCATTCAGTTGGGACTTGTATTTACAGGTATAAGAATATGACAAATGAAAGTGTGGCTGTTCTTGGCCATCCCAGCATGTCTTCTAGCATTTACCTTCATGTCATAATCCTCTGAATGGCTCAGCAGAGTGTCATACCTGGGAAAAAAAAAAAAAAAAAAAGAAAACCCACCATTCAGTAAAATGTTTTTTCTTCTCCTCCCTAGAAGAAGGTATTTACCCTTGCGAACTACCCCAGTCCAGTTCTGCCCAAGTCACAGTGTTATTTTAGCACTTCAGGCCTGGACACTTAATGGTGTGCTGGACCCCTTAGCTTATGGACACCACTCGGGCGGGTGGAGGTCAATGCTCCTGGAACAAGGTCACTCACCCCATTGACTCTGGGACTTTGTGCCATGACACTACATCTATTTGTCTGTCTCACCAAGATGCTCTTGAGGAGCTCCATTGCACTACTGCAGGCATAACCAATGCAGCAGCTACCACTGGCACCATGGAAGTCATGGCAGGCTCTGTAGTTTCGACTTTCAGCAGATAAAAGCGGTATCCCTTCCCATCCTCATTGTTGCTAGGAGTTAAACCCCTTGTATGTGCTAGAGATGCCTCCTCCTTACCCCCGTGTGGGCTCTGCTGGCCAAACACACCCAGTGATGCTGTAACATCCTGTATCAAAACAGCATCACGGTCTGAAGAGACCACAAGACACCGGGGGCAGATTTGTGCACTTTGCAGATGTCCTAGGGTAAATCTGCAAGCCTCAATTTTCTTATTTACATTATGCCAATAGTATCTTTCTTCTTCCCTTAGGATATAAGGCACGGTGAAAACTCAGACCCAAATGGCTTAAATATCCATGCACCCTACAAAGAATATTTAATAAGAAGGAAGGCAAAGAGTCAAATGAACTTCAAGAGCTGTCAGGAGACAGGACAGTAGTAGGAGATGCTACACAGGCAGGTTCTTTTCAGAGTGGATGGAGGTTTATTCTGCAGTTAAAAAAATGCAGCTTTCTGGTTTTGAGCTTAACCTTCCAAGGTTATAGAGCAGACATCTCAGAAGAAAGGCACATACACAAGATTTCTTTATTCATTCTTTTTGCTGGTCAGTCCAAAGGACACTGGTACCAATTACAGCCAAGCTAAACAGAAGTGATCAGTGAAAGAAATCTCAATATTTTTTATTTCCCAATAAAGTAAATTTGGGTTTAAGTTGAATGTAGCCATTCAGCATTATTTATTATTTCTTATCAATTTGTAGTTCAGTTAACTATCTCAGACTTTCATAAACAAATGTATTTCTGGTAATTAGTAATGATGGGAAAGGAAATGTGAAACACAGCAGTTGACAGTTTAATGATTTTTTTTTTTTTCCGGGTAACACCTTTTTCAAGGCCTTATGACATTCTGCATTTCAAAAGAAGGTTATATTTGGGAAGAACAGCCAGTGAAATACAAACAGCACAGGGCTGACAATTAAAACACATGCTTTACCTGGCATGTCACGTGTAATAAATAAGCCAGGATATCGCTAAATGGGCCATCATGCTGTCAGGAATTTGTGAAAGTGGATGGAAGCTGGGTCAGGGAGGAGCAGAAAGAGGTCTGTTAATTAACTAATGAAGGATTTGTGTTGCAATCAACCAACTGTAATCAGGCTGTGCTGTACATGGTTGAGGCAGAGCTTTCTCTTTTCCCTTCCCATCTCCCATCCAAGGTGCATCTCAAACCCCACTCCAGACTGGTCACTGCACCTCCGGACTAGAAGAAGGAGGGAGAGCAGAGTCCCAGCGAGATGCTAACACCCATGTTTTTGGTCCATCTCTTGCAGCAGCCAAGCCTCCCTGCTGGAAAATGCTGTACTTGTGGTTCTGTGGTCTGTCCACCGGCCCCACGCCCACCCTGTCCCCGGAGGAGAGAGCTGCCCTGGAGCAAAGACTCACCAGCATCGAGGAAAAGCCCCTGTGGAAGACTGTTTGCAATGTTAACGCTATTCTCCTGCTGACCGTTAATGTCTTTCTGTGGGCATATTTTGGCTGAGGTGGGGTCAGGCAGCATGTGGCTTTGGTTTCTCTCAGGAGCCCTCATCTTCACGTCTAATCCAGAAGCATCGGGTGGCAGGGACCCTGGCGATGGTCCCCAGAAGAGCTGGCACATCTTGGCACAGCCCCCCCCCCCCCCAAGGCACCACTTGCTGGAAATGACTGAGGGGCTTGGTTTCGCCATAAGATGAGGTGACTCAACAGCGGTCGCATCCAGGATGCAGGGGGGGGTGTGGGACAGCATGTGGGTCAAGTCAGGAGACCTGGGGCCAGGTTTAAAGGTTCAGATCTGAGCTTTGGAAGCCCATCTCTGGCATGGCCGGGTCTTCTCTCCCCTCATGCACCAGGTCAGGGCTGACTTTGCACCACTGCTCTTAGGGGAAGGAATTCCGAAAGACTTCTGGTTTACACTGGTGTGGGGAAGGAGACTTGAGCATTACCTTCATTTTCTTTAATATGGCCAAAATTCAGATGGGTTAGTGTGGGACTGCTGGATTAGCTCTGCAGTGACAACCTTGGCTCCCACAGCCACCCCAGGACCTGTGTTGGACCCCCTACACCCCCACCCCCCCAGTTGGCATTGGCAGTGAGCCCCCTCACCCTGCCCACTCTGCCGCATGACAGTGGGTCTTACGCCAGCCTGAGCCTGTTTACTCATTGGGCCAATCCTGCCCCTTAACAGCATTACCAGCAATAAAGGTGCCTTCGTAGCAAAGCCAATTCTGACTTTGGGTTATTGTGGTTATATATCCTGCATTGACGCACAAAGGTCTCCCTGGGACCTCAGTGACCTGGCTGTGTTAGGGAAAATAAATATCCCTCCTTGGCCCAGGTCCAAGGCTGGACCTTCCTTTTTTGGACAAGTCTGGGTTTCTCTGACCCATCTTGGTACCATCATGTAATGTGGCATGGCCATAACCTTTTAAACCACCTCCAGAGGAAGAGATGGCAGTAGCCACTCTTAATAGCTTTGTTTGGTGGTTAAGATGCTCGGATGGAGAAGGCTAAAAACACCCACAGGGCTGTGACCCTCCACTCCAGCATCCAAGGGGCACCTCCAAGCCACCAGGCACGGGCTGTGGGGGGAGGTGAGGGTGTGTGGCGAATCACAATGCCATAAAGCTGAAGAAAGTGAGTCGTGCTCCAGCAAGGAGAGGAGAAACAAGGCTTTGTACCCCCACCGGCACAGGGAGCCCAGGTCTGGGTTCCCCTGCTCATCCCCAGTTTGGATGGAGACCGAATCAGCCATGTGGGATGGGGTCTGTGCTGTGCTCATGCAGGTCAATACAAGTGATTGCTTTTTCTAACAGGAAAAAGTGGATTTCTTTTGAATAAGGGAGATCAGCATCCCATCAGTCGCCTGTCCATCCCCGCGGGAAGAGGCAGACGGCGCAGAGCTTGTCTTGCCTTCCCATTATGCAATTTCGAGCAGGTGGTGCCCAGATCAGAGGGTGCCTCAAAACATTTACAGGAAATCAAGTTACCAGCTGTGATTAATAGCTGGTAAATGTCTAATAATAACAGACACATTTGTAATGCATTTAGAAATACCAGGGCTCGCGCCTCTTCACCTAGAGCAGCGAGGTGCTGCGTGCTCCTGAGCCACAGAGCCCCCCAGCAGTACTTAGCTCAATGGCATTATTGGATTTTTTTGACTCACACATCTGCTAAAGCCGTGGGGAAAGCAATGTGGAACAGGATGGAAAATACTGGGGCAGTTTTTTAAATGTTTAAGATTGCTCTTTTCCCCTAAGAAAATTTCAGTTTTGCAGAGAATAGTGAATTTTACTAAGCCTTTTTCTTTTTTTTTAATGACACAAATAGTTTTGATCTTTGGATATATGATGCTGACCTCTTTCCCTCCCCATCTCAGCCCATGGACCATAGACGACGATGTTTCCTTTAAACTGATGATGCCAGTTAAACAAACAAAGTAATGCACTTTGAGAGATGTGCCTGCATCTCTGAGCTTGCCTCACAGAAGGAATGGAGACGTTCGCACTGCCAGATGCAGCCAGCTGTGTGCCCCACAGGAGAAACACATTTCGATGGTAAATTTATTTGACTTACTATGCTAGTTCGAACCACTAAAGCAAAATAAGAGAAAAAAGAATCATTGGGGGGGAGGGGGGAGGGAAATCTGAAATATTTTACTGATAGAATCCAAAGACGTCTCAAAACATCTTGACCTTTCCTTCTATTTTCTAGGGAAATACCATAGTTAGCAGAAAAAAAATTAAAATCAAAACAAAAAGAGAGTGTATTTTTCCTCCTGGTTGAAGATTGGGGCTGGGCGGGGAGTTTCCTTTGCACTTTACGCCTCATTTCAGTCCCTCCGCTCCTTCCTTCTCATCTCCCACACCCATCCCCTCTGCCTACCCCCACGTGCAGCTCTTCCCCTCTCTCTCTCCCGGCCTCCCCTTCCCAGCCTCAAGCATTTCCATTTTATGCTACATGTCCCCATGGGTTGCACTCGAACAAGTGGTGTCCCTCCAGCCCCAGCTCCCACTCACCTCCCTCCAGCAAGTGGGACCCTGCTCACCGCGGCAGCTCCCCGTCAGCCTCACTCCTGCGTGCCAGGGAGCCGTGGGGACAGAACCGGGTGGGGTGGGGTGGGATGAATTTTGTCTCCCTGCCACTGCAGGGGTGACGCTGTGGCCGAGAGCGCTGCTGCGAGCGTGCAGCTCTTTGCAGCAGCTCAGCTGTGCTCTGGGGGCTTTAAGAGGGAAGCCCCAAAAGAGGCTTTGCAGGTGGAGTGATTATAAGAGCAAAAATAAAGCACTTTTTACCCAACAGGGGTGATCAAGGCCCCATGACAGTCACAAGCAGCACCTGTGAAGAGCTTTATCTCCTCCCGCACTGTGCACCCCGTGAAGCAGGGGTACTTTCTAAAGCTGTGTCAGTTGAAGACACGCAAGTGCTTAAATGCCTGTGGCAGGCTCTGGGGTAACCTTTCTAGAGATACACGAGGTGGGACAAGCGCACACCCTGAGCCGGGAGCAGCTTCTCCACCGGCGTTGCTCAGCCCGCACCGCGAGGGCAGAGCCCCCGGGGGACCCACGATTATTGACAAATCCACCCAGCCCCGGCCCCAAAAGCAAGGAATGAGCAAATTCGTGGGGTCCGGAAGAGTTTTTTTTAGCGGTGAGGTGGGGAAACGCGTGCGGGAAGCCCGAGCCCGGCCGAGCCGAGGCTTCGGCGACGACAGGCCCAGGCGAGGGCGGGTGCGGCGGCCGCGGCCTCCTCGGGAGCATTTCCCCGGAGCCGCTCCTGCCCGGCCCGGGAGCTGCGGCCTCGCTGCTCACGGCACGCGCTGGATCGCAGTGTCCTAACAAGAACACATCGCTCCCAGAGCTGTAACCAATATACAAGTCCATCGGCAGCAGGTGTTATTAATGATGCCAATACACATTGTCTTATTAATCTTCCATACTAGGCTTGTGTCTATCTGCAAATGATTATCATTCATTTTCCTGACAAATCTATCAAGATCATTTATTACTGTTCGGGAAAGGATCTTCTTTTAAACAAAGATTAATAACGTTGCATTTTATCTGGCTGGTTGAGCCAAAGGAAATGAAATTAACAATGAACCCTACAAACATGTCATCACTTTAATTTACCGGAAAATATTTTAAAATGTTATTTAAAAGAATATACGCTATGGTGGGCACAGTTTATTACAAAGGAAAGAAATGAAACTGCACGCATTTTAGCAGGGTGGAGAGTAAGTTAGCAAACAAGGCACCATGTTTTCTCTGGTTCCTTGTGCTCGTTTTCTGGGACAAGGAGGGAGCAGTGCCCACACCCTTCTCGGTGTAGGCGGACAGGCATCTGCCCAGGTGAATCGTAGCTGGAAGTCACGGTTTCTGGGTTAAAGCGGATCCTACCTGGGCTCAGAATCTCCCATCCCCGCAGGAAGCTCTGCCCTCCCTGCACGCCTGTGGAGGGAAACTTCACCAGGGTGACGCTCACGGAGACCTGTGGGAGGGGGGGGCACGTGTGGGCTGACGGAGTCCCAGCACCCTCCTGCACTTCTGGTTCCTGTGAGGAAAAGAAACAAACTCAGTAAATTTACATGGTTTAGTTTCTTTTCTTCTGCACTCTCTTCTTAATTTCCCTACCCTTCGAGTAAAATAGCAATAAGCAATAAATACACACCAAAGAACATATCAGAACCTCCCTCCTACTTTTAATGCAAACAGTAATGGAAAAACTTAGTATCAGCTTTGCTTTTGCATTGCTTTGCTTATACACTTGAACTGATATTTTGAGCCCCATTTTCGAGCAGGTACCCAACCACCGTGTCTCTGCAGGGCTTTCCTCACGTGCCTGGCTCTGGGCTGTGACATCTCTGGCAATGGGAGTCCCACCCCTCCCCAGCCCTGTGCCTGGAAGGTGTTTTCCCCCAGCTCCCCAGTGCTGCAGCTCACTTATCTGTTTCTCAGGTCCCAGTGATTCCAACACCAGCAAATTACTCCTCTTCTTTGCCGGTGGGGAGAGGAGAAGGTTGCTTAAAACAATTTTGAATTACGTAGTCAAGAAACGTTTCTCCTACAGATAAAAAAGTCAACTTCTTACCTTCAGTGGATTCATCTTATCTTACCCACATAGCAGGTTGGGAGCAATGGTTTAAAACCCAGACAAAAGAAAATAACCCTGCTAACCTCAAGCTGTAGCAGTTTCAAAATGCTGACATATCGGCAACAGGATTTCCGAGAGTGCATTTCTGTATCTCTGTGGAGTAGGAAAAGCATACTCGCTAAATTGGCTGGTATTTAACCATACATTTTATTGCTACATAACAAAGTCTTCTGGATTTTTCTTTTAATTAAAAAGGAAAGTCAGCAATGTAGCATAGGTCTTGAAAAATTTATAAATAATAAGAAAAGCCTGAATGTAGCCCCAAAGCAGGGTTTGGCTTGTCTGCAGAGTAAATGCTAGTGAGTTAGCTAGTTGTCCCTCTGTTTAAGCTGGAGCTGTTTCTTCAGTCACTTTGGGGACACTCTGTAGTTTGTTAAGTGATGAGAGCTCAGGCTGCACATGTCCAGGCCATATAAACTGAAGTAGGATCAGACTCTGAGCTTCTAAAATGTCTAATCTACTTTGACCTAACATTCACTGGTAGAATTTGTGATCTTTGACTGAGCAATAACCACAACATGTATGGCAGAACACCCCTGCTTATTTCTTTATTCAACTGCCAGCTTAGCCATGTTTCTTTTAGCACAACTGTCAATCCTGGCATACAGACTACAAGCTAAAAAAGAAACCAGTTTCTGGTTAAAGTGCTCTAAAAGCTAAATATGCATTACATTAAAAAAAAAAAACAAAACAAAACAAAACAACAACAACAACAAAAAAAACCCAAACCCAAACAAACAAACAAAAAAGGAGCCGCACCTTATTTGTATTGTGACTGCATCTCACTCCAGCAGAATTCAACTGCTGGAATTCATCAAGCCTCTTCTGTTACATTAAGCAGTTGTCTGTGATGAACTTACATCACATAAATAAAAATCATAGATGGTGCATGCAGAGAAACAGAGCTTTGTAATCATGGAAAGGCAAAAAAGGGGGATATAAAGCCAAAAGAAAGTGGCAAGAGATAAATGTAGCAGATACAGAAAACAAATTCAGGCCTCTCACCTCTCAGCCCCATATATACATTTAATGGGGTATGCTTATTTTCCCCACTTCAGACTATTACCAGTGTAATGTGGATGGTGTTATCCAACCTCGGTGGTTCACCAAAGCCAGGCATGAACAGTTTTTCGTTTGTTTGCTCCGAGCAGCCAGAGCGATATACAGTGTGTTGTGAAAGCAGTACAAGGAACAATAGATGAAAGTGATTTTTTTTTTAGCGTTGGTAAAGTGTTGGTGTCAGAACAATTGGAGATTTCCGCACAACCTCCTCTGAAGCCGGTGACCATGAGTGCAGAAGCCAATTGCTGAGCTGCTGCCCCAGCACAGTGGTACTGCGACGGCGATGAAGGCACCCTCCCAGGCTGCAAAGGGTTGCAAGGAAACATCACTGCCTGACATCTCCACTTCTTCAGATCAGTGAAAGATGACGACTTCCTCACCACCCAAACACAACCTTCTCCCCCAGTGGAGATGGGAACTCCAAAATACAGATGTCCTTGTTGAGAAATGCTCAAGGAGGAATCCTTGTGGATGCTGCCCATCACTGTCACAGGTTTCACTGCACACAACTCTGCCTTTTTCCAAGTGTGCCCTGACACTCAGTCATGCATTTTCTCCACCTTTTGTGACCCGATGGGTCTTGAAACTCCTACAGGAGAGATGAAGAATGCTTCTGCCCTAGAACAGCCCCTCAACCCAAGTACTGGGCACTCTTCAGAGTCTGTTGTAGGTTTAAAGTCTTTCACAAGGGGAGCAGGGAATTCTGTGGACACCCAACAGCTCTTTTATTTCTGACCTGAGATCCCATCTAATACCTGAAACCATCTTCAGGCCTTCCTCCTCTTGTCTCAAATGCAATTTCCAACAGCTCTGAGTATCCATCTCCAACACAGCACATGGGGGGATGTTATTTAAGCATGTGCCATCTGGCCAGAGCCTGGCACCAAGGTATCGGTGTGCCATTCAAGCACAGCCCAAGATTTCACGAGCAAAAACTGAAATATCATGCAGTGCAATATTACAGATAAGCTGTCCAAGCAAGACCAGATGGCACCACCATGCCAAGGACAACAAACAGATATTAAGTTGTCAGAGTACAAACCAAAGTCAGCCTGAGCTGCTGAGTTCACGCCACTTCTGCGCACGATTCCCAGGAACAAGAAACAAGCTGTCCCAAAAGACACCGCAGAAATGTTCCTGGGGAGGGCACTTGAACAACACAGAAGAGCAACTGCACTTGCAACGCTGGGTTACTGCTCTGTGGTGAGGTTTCTCCCCTGGGCTACTCTCAGGCTGGGTTGAAGCACTCCGGATTCAGTACTGGGATGGAGCTCACGGGGGACAATTCCTCTGCCCACCTTCCGGTTTAGACTGACACAGCAGGCTTGATTTCCGAGTGCAGAGTGGGGAGGACCAGGGTAACCATTTTAAGAAACCCATAATTTTTGCTGCATCTGTTCAAAACACGAATGTTGTTCAAAACATTCAGCTGTGACTCACTCCTGTAGCTTCCACAAAAGCAGCATTCAATTTAATATGTGAGACTCATAACCAACTCACGCAGTGCAACAGTTCACATCAGTTTGAAGAAAAAAAATTCTGCTGGAAGCACAGGCAAGTAGCAGTGTCAATTTTTCATTAACCTACAGTCACTGTCTCTGTAGACTTACAGCTATAAGTAAGATTACTGTTATAATTTCTTCTGGTCCCTAAGGGGAGGGAAAAAAAACTTCTCAAAACTTTTAAGGTCATTACAAAAAAGCCCACCTTTAAATTGGAGGCAGTTTCAGTTTACTTTCATATTTCAAAATCAAATCTTAGCTTCAGCCTCACATCAAAGCACAAATGTCAGTTGCTTTGTTTCTACATCTTCCATGAAAAAAGTTCCAGCTTATACATGAGCTGAATGCCAAGTAAATAGATTTTCCCGAGGAACAAAGACAGCTTTTTTTGTTTGTTTTAAACATATGTAAATAGAGTCCCAGGAACTGAGCTGCCTGTCACTTCAACCAGGTTTCCACTCATGACACTCCGGCTAGTTATTTCTGACTGACCTGAGGTCAGAACTGCAGAAGTTTCCCGCCCCACTCCTCCACGCACCGGTACCAAGTGGCCACTCGAGCCCTCTCCCTCCGGCCTCACATCCCAGCAATGGGGAAACAGATTAACATGTATTCCTTTTTCGCTAGTTTCTTATTCCTTCTCTTCCTTTTTTATTTTTTTATTTTTTTTTATCATTTTTTTTTTTATTTTTGTTTTGTTTTTAAGCTCTAGATACAGAATCACAGAAATACTGTGGTCCTCTGTCACAGTCACCGAGACAGTTCTGAAAAGCTTTTGGCAGATAAGATCAGTATCTGACAATATATGGCTACTATCAATAAACAGGCAGGGCTGTGTTCCTACTAGCTGTATATTAAAAACTGATGGTACCTACCGGTTCACGGTCAAGATTATGGGGTAGGGAAGAAACAGGAATGGATTTGTATGAAAAATCACCTGTTGGTTTTTTGTTTTTTTTTTTTTTTAACAGGAGGGCACCATCAGTCTTGAGTTTTCTTTCAGTACCAGGCATTTAAACAGTAGAGAGTTATTCTCCACAAAGCCAGAAGACAATAAAGAGGAATACATCCCCTTCACATGCCCATCTTCTATTACCTTTTTTTTTTTTTTAATTTAAAATAGCAGACCAATGCAAAATTAAGAGCACTTAATGCTTGTCATTTCCAAATGGCTTGGGTTATATCTCAATCTTCAGCATTCTCATTTTGGGTGTAATACCGGGCAGCACCGAGGGACGCATCACTTTATAGGCTATTGCAAAGCCACAATTAAGGAAAATCCTCAAGTACATGAGAAACCTCAATTTTCATTGGCTGAGTTACCATAATTTACTGATAATTCAAGTCACTCGAGTATTATTCAGTGTTTTCTTCTCCCTGCTTTTTTCATCTCTTGACAAGTTTACAAAGAAAAGAATGGAGCAGAGCTTAGCTGCATTACATCCAATATGCTGCCTACACAAACGCCAGAGAAGCTAAATGAACCCCAGAACATATGGCACTCTGCTGACAGAGCTCAGAAACTGGTTCTGCATGAGCAACAAGGAACATCTTGAAACGCACAAGACATATGTGTTTTAGGAAGAAGATTGAAGTGTTTCATAATAAAACAGGACAAAGTGAAATACAAGTGCTGTATAAAATTTTAATTAAAAACTGGTTTTACCCCTCAACGTGAATATACAATATGTTTCCCAGATGGATTTCATATTTAAGTATTATCCAAACCAGCAACGTAAATGAGACAAATAAAGCCTTCAAAAATGGCATAGAGGCTAAAATGTATGTAAACACTAGATGACTGTGGTGAAAACAAGGCGGGCAGGGAAAGCAACCTCTTAGCAAATGTTTACTACTGGAGTACTGAATGAAACAGTTCATACAACTACAGTCTTAGTAGCAACACAATTAGCTAAACATTCAAAAATTCAAGTCAGTGTAACAATACAAGCAGAAGCATTAGCATTCACCACCATTCAGTGGTGTAAATGGTGCTTTTGTTACTTATTAAGTTTCACAGGTTATTTTACACACTGATAATTCATGGCATGGCACCCATCAAACCTCTCTCAGAGCCTACCCCTGCTCTCAGCCTCCCACCCCCACATTGTGTGAAGCTCTGTTCACGCAATGGCATCAGCCCTCCAGGGCTACGCAAATGCCTGACCACAGAACAAAATTTTTGTGCTCTATCCTCAGGATCGGTAAATTCTTACGAAGCCAGAGGGATGTCATTCTGCAGCAGACCCCTCCTTTCCCTGACGAGGTGAGAAGGCGGCTCAGATCACCAGTTCTCAGACTCCAGAGAGTTCTCTGCTAGGTCAGAAGCAATCACCCAGAATTGAATGGAAAGACACATGAATAAAAAGCACAATCTCCACATTGATCAAGCGAAGAGAAAGATTACAGTTCCTTTATGTTGCCATCCAGACGAATTATCACTGCACTTCAGAGAATTTCTCACCGAAGACAAACAGGAAACAAACTGCATGTCCTTGGTAAGACAACACTGATAACAAAAGGAGCTACAGCCTCATCTTTTAAGGGCTTTGGTCGATGATGTTTTGAATTCCATGGAGAAAGCGGTAGAAACCAACGCAACCAATGGGGCTTGTGTTTAATAGTTCGCTGCGTAATAGAAACAGGAATATTAGGTGTTCTTGACCACTTCCCACAACATGGGTTTATTCGTTGAATCTGAAAGGAACTGGGCAGAGACTGGTTCTCTGCTGCTACCAGAGACCATCACCTAAACCAGACATCATTTCTGTCCGGGAGGCAGCTCAGTAAGATCACCCACAGCAGTGCTGTTCTCTCTTAGCTTCAACTGAAAACACTGAAACCAAGAAGCTATGTTTCCTTGATTTGAAAGTTTCCCCAAATTCCTTGACTGCTAAACAAATCTCTTGAGTTACTCTCAGCATCCTGATAACGATCACTCTATAACCACTGAATTAATATCATGGTAGCAGGTTTTTCTATGACCTAGAGATTCCACAGTACAAGATTTTTACAGTTAAGTGACCACTGCTAAAAGGCTAAGAACTTTGTTGCATAGTTCAGCGTTCCATAGAACACCTTCAAGCTTAAAAATGAGGAAGAGCAGAATTATATAATAATCAGCTATTCCTTGCACACAGACTGAAAAGGCAGAGATTCCTTCCAACTTACTTTCTCTGACAAACCTGTGGCACACCACACAAGCTCTTCCAATGTCAAGTTGCACACATCATTGCACCCCCTGTTCCTGGGGAGAGGATAAGAACAAATGATGTGATAGATGTTAATACTGCTGATTAGTACACACAGCAGACAGCACTAAGACATCAGGATGACAAAAAAAAAATTGTATTACAAAAAATAAAATATCACGAGAGCAATCAGTATGATGAACCAAGATCATGCAGGAGACAGAAGCTGAGTAGGATACCAACTGTAAAGATTAGCTCCTAAAAGCACATTTAGTAAAGCATTTCATTATCTTTTTCAGCCATCTCTTAGATTTAATAGATTTCTATCTTGATAAGATTAAGACTTGCTTAATAATTGTCTGATTAAAACATAATAAACCTGGGAAAATTAAAATAAAGCCTTTTTAGTAACCTGGAGATGAGATGGGACTTTTCAGCCAGGCTTCCACAAAATAATTTCTGTAACATTCACCTCAGCATCCCAAAGCTCTTCACAGTCATTTAATTAAGCTTCAACAGAGCACAAACTCCCCATTTTACAGCTGAGGTAACAATGAGAGGGAGTTTGGAAAAACTATTTAATACTGAGCAGAGCTAAATGTTCTGTTATTTTACCCCAAAAATATATTCCTAATGCCTATAGGTACATTACTTTCTCCCCTCACTGTTTTGGCAGCCTCTAAATATGTAACAGAATTCAAACATGTGATGCACAATCTAAAGAACAAGCCCTCATCATCTTCCAAGATGCTCAGATCTGGAGTATAAACACTGCTGCCCATGTATCTTACGAAGCTGCTCCTACCTGTTCCCACTACTCTAGCCACCCCTCTGCCTCTTGGCCCCAGTGGACCAATTTAAACTTCCCTTATTCTAGTTGAAAACTTAGATAAGGCAAATCATTAAAGCACTTGACATTTTTGCCTTCAATCTACAACAAGTCAATGACCGAGTGATTTCCAAAGTAACTCCTACTCAGCAAAGAATCCGCATTTCTACTGAACACTGGCAGGTAGTTTGACCAAAGCCACGCCAAGATCCTAAATCATACCGAGTTATTTGTAAGAAAGGGGAAAGGGAGCAACTAGAAAGCAGATTCTGATTTATTAAAAAGAAAGTGATTAAAATACTGCACTGATTGCATACTGCAAGCTACACTGGATGCTGAACAGCATTTGGTGAGAATACGCATGGGTGATAGTAACTTGGGGAGGCAAGAGAAAGAGACAGACTCTACAGAAAAAACACTAATTCACTCTTAATCTAGCCCATTATTTCTAGATTTGAGTAGGCAGCTTTCCTTTAGGAGGCAAAATGATGGGGGTGGAATTATGCCATCCTACTGTCACTAACAGACCACTTTGTGGATGGCAAAAGATAAGAAATGAGCATAGAAAATGCTATTTAAAGCTCCACTCAGGAAACCAGAAATTTGCATTTGATAGAAGGGATTTAAATTGTATTAGAAGGCAAGGTGCACTAAACAATTACAGTTTATTACTGTGTTGGTTCACTGCCTGAACCTATACTTATCACATACTGCAGTAGCAAAGGAGCAGCAGTGCTCAGTGCATTTGAGCTGCATGCGTATTAATAGGAGGGTTAGCTGAGCAAACAGGGAAGGGGCCAAATGCTTCTGAAAACAACGTGGTCTGCAGATTTTATGGAGAGATTGGAGTAATTTGGGACTTAAGTCACATTTCAGAGAAAAGTTTTCCATTAAACAAACCGCATTTCCAGCACAGCGCTTGGAAGAGAACCCTGCGCTGTATCACAGCACATAAGCTGCAGAATGACTCGGACCCAAGAGAGAAACACATATCCTGCAGCAGCTGATTCAAAAAGACATTATACACACCATCTCCCCTCGCAGCTGGAGCAAGGCCAAGGACACTCGTAGCCTGTCTGCTTCATTTGTTGTTATGCTGCATATGAAGGCTACGGTGAGAATATTCATACTGGTCACAATTCAACATATGACACTTTTTTTTTATTTTCTCCCATCCAGTTTTCACCTTTGATGAAAAAATTTTCGTCTTTGATGAAAAGCTGAAGGTTGTCATATGCTGCTTCTCTTTAGCTAGAGGAATAAAACAGATACACCCCAGCCATTCCTCTGGACCCCTCAGAGACATTATCCCGTCTTTTCACAGTGGCCTCCAACCCTTCTCATCCTCTCCTTGTGTCTTGAGTTCATGGCAACTTGTATCCTTACTCATCCATACAAAAAAACCAAAGTCTCAGTGTTCAGGCCTTCTCACACACTAAACAAAGAGACTAACATCTGCAACGCTGGATTGCCAGGGAGGGAAAAAAATCAAACAGCACTTCTGTGTCACAGAACCAGATCAGGCCCATGGGGAGCAGCCAACCTTCAGAAGACTGTAACTTTTACTAAACTATGACACCAGGGAGCAAAACCACAGAGAATATTGAATGAAAACTGTGGGATACCATGAAAAGAACACTAAACTTCATGGCTCAAACACATATAGGAAACTGAAGCACCTTTCAGATTCCAGCAGGTTGATTTTAAACAAAAAGTGTGGAAAGTATCTCTCAGAATGTGCCCTGCCTATTTAGGATCCATTTGAATATATCTACTTTCTCGAGCAGCAAGGAGAAAGAAACTATTCCTTCATAGACTAATATGGGGCCACAGGAACAGGCTAAGGAATGAACACCAGGTACCTGGGGCACAACACTCCACGGCCACCATGCCTTCAGCAGCACAGCTTTGGTAAGTTTTACTTTTCACTTCGGCGAAAAAAGTGTGCTACTACTTCACAGAGTGACTCAACAGTTATCCCTAGCCTAAGACTGTGCAACTAATGCCCTTTGAAAGCACTAATGTGCTAAATGGCATCGGGGACAGGAAGTTAGCAGTGTTAATCCACTTCAACTGGTTTAACAGTCACAAGGAATAGAAATGTCTATATGCAAGACACTTCCTCTGAGAGTCCCCTTTGCTGAAACAGAAGCACACAGCCTTTCAACGTGCTTTCCCACTAGCATAATTGCTCACCAACTGCTTTCTCAAATCAATTATGTTGTCTCAGCATTAAAGGGTGGAAGGCAGAGTAGACCAACTTTTTGTTTATACAGGCATGCTGGCAGGTTACAGTCATATGTTCTGCCATCTGTACTGCTAGCTTTATCCTTTATCCAATCATAACAGGTAAAATGGCACTGGTGTAACTGAATCTGTTCACTCAGTCAGGGAAGGAGCCAGAACAGGCATTTGTTTTTTCCCCCCATTCTGAAAGGAAGCAGGAGATGGACACTCTTGCCCTTTTAAAACATTCTGCTTTTCAGTAGATGGGCAATTTGCCCCAGTCTGCTAATGTGGGATCTGTTCAGTGCAAGGCTGAAAAGGTTCCATCCCCAGGGAAAGCATCAAACTGCTGATGAACATTTGGTGGCCTTTAGCAAAAATGATGCGATTTCTGCCAACAGGATCCCAGCAGACTGGGAAGGACAGGCTCCAAATTAGGTGGGATTGTGATGCAGGAACTTCAGGAGGCCTGTACGGGGTATATGAGGAGCTTGCTGACTAGCTCCAGTCTTTTCCCTTCTGCACTCCTTCCTTATTCATATTTTTTTAAAAAATACAAATATATTGGCAAATATCATGGCTGCATTCGAGAGAACCTGGAAACTTCCAAATGCACAGAGTGTGTGAAGATGACCTTTCTTCTGATACAAAGGCTGCTGGACTGGGTGGGTTTTTTTTAAAATTTGACTGTATTAGAAAATTTGTGACTAAAGTTGCTTGCAACTACTTTGAAAGCATGTCTGTAGGTCAGTACCAGGGTTACTGCCCTTCTCAAAAATAAACAATCCAAAGGCAATTTTCTAGAAAAAAATTCCTTTTGTCCCAGACAGGATGCTTTTAAATCAACAGCCACATCCACCTTCCTCTTTAGAACCCCTCTCTGAACACTAGGACATATTGTTTCTTCAACCAGTTCTGTTTACATTACTAAATAGCTTTAATTATTTAGTAAGAATTGTCTGCAGCTGAAACCTGAGTTGATGTCAGACAGGAAATGTCCAGCAAACCTTTTAGTCTTCAAATTATTATCTTTTCATAGTCTCAAAGGAGCAACAACATCTTGCTTAACTGTGGAGGGGCTTAGTTGCTGTTGGTTTTTTTTTTTTTATTTATTTTTGGGAGGAGGGGAGGAGAGAAGGGTCAGGGCACAGGGAAGGGGAGCAGGGGGGTGTTAATAGTTTCCTTTTGGCAACCCTGGACAAACCCCCCCATTTCTCCAAAACCCTGCCCAACCATAATTATACCTTAAAAGTAGAGCATAAATGTTTGTTACATAAAAACAGGTTTCGTTACAAATATGAACACTGCATACTGTGCATTTCCAGGTGAATTGCTATCAGGAGTGTGTTTTTCAGTTTGAAACAGTGCCAGAAGCTTTTTGGTACATGTTTCTATATATTTTCTCGAGACTCTCTTCAAAGATCGCTCTGCGAGGCTTCCCCTTGTATACAGCTGCACGACCAGACCAGTATTCACCATTATCCAAGTAAAGAGTAGTTTTCTGCTGCACTGGTGAACTGTCAACAGAAAGAATATAATAAACAATCATCAAATCAAGATAAGGAAGATGAACCAGAAGCACAAAACCAGCAGAACTCCAAATGCAGAGCTGCTAATCACAGATTACCTTTCACAGATTGATAAAAAACTGCACTGCAGCTACTTCTAAGAAATGGGAACCCCACGTTATTTATTCACACAAATTCTCCCCCACTTATCTGAGTGCACCTGATAATACCTCCCAAATAGAAAGAGAATTAATTTTCAAAGAGCATGCAGTAATTTTGCTGTATTTTGATACGCAGTGTGACTAGGCACTAAGTCTATGCAACAGGATAGGCTTAGTGCCCACACAGTAGGATTTTTGTGTCCTTTGAAGGTCAAAACATAACCACAAGGAGCTATTTCAATATGAAGACAATCTATCAGAGGTATATTAAATTACTGTGGTTGCAGCTGTAAAGTGCTCTATCAGAAGCATCTTGAATTAAGTATTCTACCAAATACATTATGATATAGTGGCAATCGAGTGTTCCTTCCCCACCCCATCTTCTGTGTCACTGTTGTAATACTAAACACAAATACAATCTCATATTTCAGTTGCTTTGAGAAATTACTTCCTAGATCTATGAAGTGAAATTTATTCTCTGAAAATCATTACAAAACACTGACAAATCTGAAGTATGCATATCTAAACTTCATGACCATTTGCCTTCTCCTGAAACTTTCAAAACAAAGGCTTTTGTCATATAATGAAATGAGCCATTTTCCTGTAACAAAGCATGAAACAAGTAGCTCAAAACTCCTAAGCAAAAAATGACTACCGAGGTGACATTTTTCACATCTGCTCAGAGAATGAGGCACATAAGACACTTAAAAATTAGGACTGAGTTATCTTCAGCCTTTCATGAACACTCTCAGTCTGGGAAATGAAACTGGGAATGGGAAGCTTACAGTGACGATCTTCACATAGGAAATGGATTACACTTCACAGGGAAACTTTACATTTTCTTATATAAATATAATTTATTAATCTACTGTGGTCAAACCATTACTTAAAACTTTGTCCTCCAGTCAGTATCAGTAAACACATGTGAAAAAGTTGAAAGAAACTTTCTGTCAAATGACTCACAAGTATACTTCTAGCTAGCTGCATCAAAACTCAAGGTTTCCACTTTAAGAAAGGAAAATGGTAAGGGAAGAAGAGGAGGATACAGGATCAGTTTTCTAAATTCACATTTCTAAGCCTCCACTGTTTCATGGAAAACAAAAGGAGGAATAGGTTTTGCTATCAGATGTTTTACATTCAAATATTAGAGTGATACCAACCTGTAACACATAAAGCAACAACAAGATCTCTATGTGGCTCCAATACTAAAAAGGGAGGAGGGTCACTTAAAACTTTTTCAAGTAGTCTCCAACATTTAAAGTCAGTCAACAGTATGAAGCAAATTTAAACCTGTTTATCACCCTGGAGAGGGTGAACTGTGCTTCACAGTTTGGACACAAAGAAACCAACCTACCAAACAGCAAAATCAATAGAAAAGTTATACAGGCCTATGTTAAATGTAGACAAGTTAATACTCTGGGGATCCATCAAGAACTGAAGTTCTACCTCCTTTCTGCAGTTTGTGTTACCTCACTTCTGATGGAGAATTCTCAGCCCAACAAAAAAGCATGGCACTAGGAGCAGCACTTGTAACTATACAACAAACAACTCTGACATTCTTTTCCTTGGAATCCATTTCCTGCAGTCAGCCTTGTGCTTGCCTTCTACTAAAAGAGACACTCAAAATCTAACCACTTTAACTGCAATAAAGGAAAGACTCAAAAAACAACAGTATCTTTCACAAGTTCCTTATTCTGGTATTGACAAAGACTTAAAAAGACATCAGCTTAATTTTCCATTCTTTTTTTGGAGGGGGGTGTGTGTGTGGATATATTTCCATTTGCCAGTCCTTACACATGAGATACTTTGCACTGGTGTGGACAAAGATACAGCCAAGCTAGGGAAGAGTCCTTCTCCTGTCTCAACTGGAAACCAGCTGACAACCTGAGCTAAGCAATCTGGGAATTACACTCACAAATCATATTAACAGCAGGATTTCTGCACGCAACTCCCTGTTCTGAAATACCTGTCATATGCTTTTGTTCCCTCATACATCTCCTTTAAGAGTCCCAGAAGTTCTTTTCTGAGTGAATCATATACTAAATATTTCACAAAACATGGTCCTTTTCCTTGCTCCCAGTGGTTTTCAATCATCTATCTACTTTACTGCCAACATTTGGTCGACAGTACCATGTCCTTCTATGAACTCTGTCTCTGTCCTTGTATACTGTTTATGAGCACTGTGGCAAACACTCAGCAATCAGACTGTCCTCGAGTCCTTTTGTGTCCTGCCCTTCAGTGAATGGGACTAGTGCAGCTGGCCTCTAAAAAAAGGAGTAGTCCTCTCCCAATGTGAGTGCCACATTTCATATCCCATCACTTCATGATTCTGTAGTATTAGCGTTTGTTTTTCCTTTTTTCATGGACTTCAGTTTCAGTATCAATCTCAAAGTCCCAAAGCTGCCTCAAAACAAAGACTTGCACTTCCTCTCTCACAAACACATCCTACACAATTTAATTGCAGCAGCTGTCAGGACAAAGAATAAGGGAGCAACAAGGCTACACACGGAATACAGGAGTGAGCACAGGTACAGAAATACTAACAACTTCAGGAGCAACTTCACATGCATGTGAAAATATGACTAACTAGCTCCCTTGCACAGAGGTGACTACAAATTACAGGATTTTTTAAACAAGTCAACAAATCATAAATGAACTTTTTAGAGCTTATTAATTCCAAGTAGAAGTTCATCGTTATACCCATACTGAATTACTCTCCTTTCAGTGGTATATGGTGGTGATTTGAGAAGTCTTTGTTACAAAATACTGCATCACATTTAATAATCAAAATAAAACCTTTTTTTTCCTAATGTCAAGACCTCTCAAATTTAGCATCACCGTTCTAGGAATTCTCTCTTAATATAAAGCAAGGCAGAAAAGCCATACAACCCCAAAAACGTTTTACATTACTTAATATACTTCCTCCAACAAGTACCCATAGCGCTGTATAAAACACTGTGTGCATACATACAGAACATCAATATTGATAACTTCTACTACAGAAGTTGTCAAAATCAATCCAGTTGGTGTCTCTTAAGTAAATATTCAAATGAAATTCTAGTTCTATATGTGAGGCATACACAGAGTAATTAACCTACTTAAACCAGGTTTTCAAGATCTCAGGTTTTCAAGATGTCTTCTAAAATATGGCATGCTGAATCACTAAGCCACATTATATATCTTTGTTGTGTTTTTTTTAAGATGATTCCCTTTTCCAAATATGTGTTTTGTAAAAAAAAAAAAAGGAGCAAAACAGCCCCAAACCATATTACTAAATAAACTTCAGTTTATTTTTGCACTCCCACAGTTTTAAGAAAAAATAACCAATTGGTTATTTTTGAAGTGACATTTGCCCTCTGGTTGATAAAATCCAAAAACAACTGCCCAAGTATCATTTTTATGACCTTGTCCAGTTCCAAAATCAGTGTTTTATGAAGACTATTCTGACACAGTGTCAAACAGCATGAAAGGCATAATTACCGTTAACTGTATTTTGCTTTTAGGTGAAAAAGCCTGGTAGGACTAACTCCTACGTAAGTCTTTTCCCAGTGTAATATATTGCATAGCTCAAAACGGGAAGAGAAATTTTCAGCTAAATTTAAAGGGCAATATCATGAGTATGACTGTTCTCTCTTGGTCAGCGAAAAACTCCATACCTGCTCTGCAGTTCACTCATGAATAAGGGTGCTTTATGTGAAGATTCTCTTGTCTTAGTCAAGTCTCCTTTTGATGAGTTACTCTCATCCTAAAAAAACAGAAATCAAATTCTCATTATCTTGGTTTCTGATTACAATGATCTCATTTCAAAAATACTTTCTTTCCATTTAGTAGAAGACTATTAAAGTGCTTACATTTCTTGGGGGAGAAAGGGACAAAGTATAATGAGCCAAATGCCATTTATGAACACTTTTAATTAAGTTCAGTACAATTCAGCTAATAATTTTCAGGTAATAAACTGGAAAGAATTTCTAGACAGTGTAGACTATGCAGACAGCACAAGCTTCAATAATCTCCAACAAGTTGGTAAAATGCTATGAAACCAACTGCTCACTGCCTTTTGTTTCTTGCAGAAAAGGGGAAAAAGAACGTAAATGTATTATTTATTAGCTTTTATAATAAGCTCTCATTATTCATTTAATGCATTTTACCAGACAGAAAACAATCTACACATCTGAATACTTTGATTCCATATACTGGGCTGAGAACATGTTTACCCAACTGAAAAAAATATCTATGATATACTTAATGACCCTTCAGTGGTATTCTTAGGAGTCGCCAGAAAGCAGTCTTGCCTTCCAAATGCTATCTAGACATTAATTAACCCAGAGTTGCCCTCTTAGGTAGGCAAGAAACAAAACACCTCATGTGAAGGGAGACAGTTGCTCACCTGAGACAGGCTAGTAGAAATTCCACCACATGCAACTACGTTCACTCTACTCTGAAGATCAAAGACACTACTCTAAGAGGTGATACTAAGTGATCACCTCTTTTTCACAATTTCAGCTGAGGCCAATTGCTATAAGGATTAGTAAACAAAATCTTTCATGCTGTAGAAGAAATAACTGGAAAAAAAAGACTGTGCAGTAAAAATAATCACACTTCTGGTAACACAAAACTGGGAGAAAAGACAATAGATCTAGTGGTAGATGGCAATAAGATGCAGAGCAAGCTGAATGGCAGGCATATGGATGAGGAAAAACCCCACACAATTTACCGTGGTGAAATTCAAGGTAATAAGTGAGTTTGTAAACAGGAAAACTGTCTTCCTTCAGCAGTCACAGACTACAAAGCACTGAAGAGGAAATGGGGTACAGTGGTAAATAAAACTGCAGCATTTGCCAGGGGCAAATTATGTTCTGGAAGTAAAAAAAAATGGACGCATTATGATACTGTCAGAATGTCACAGCAAAAAGCTACAGTGGACGCCCTAAGGAATCTGCAGCAGAGCTCCAGTCACACTATTTTTACAGAGCACTATGGAAACGAAATTTTGGAAAACACAGCTGGATGCTTCTGGGAATAGTTATTTACCATTAAGCTCTTTGGAATGAAACAGAGTAAGAGATACTTTTTAACCTTTCAAAGTTTGCAAGAGGATCCAGACAGGAGCCAGAAACCTACTCATCACACTGCCAGTGCACTCGCTTTACTATTCCCTCACTTTCAAGATGACCCATTTAGCTCATCCCTCCACTGCATAACACCACAGCCTAGACTTTGGGCCATCTGGGGAAGCACAAGCAATCCTGGTGTATTTTACAGTACTCACTACAAGCAGACATAACTTTTCTTTTTTTTTTTTTTTTTTTTTTAAGCAGGTCAGCTGCTGTTAGCACAGCTTTCACAAGTCAGCTTTACACAATTACCAAACACTGTGAGACTTCTCTGTAACATCCTCCCGTTCCTTTTGCCCAGTGGAATAAAATGGAGTGAGAAAAACAGTCTTTTTCCAGCACTGTTCTGACCAGGTTAGTAATTAAAGACTCAAAAATCCTATCTGGATTTTTTTAGGGCAGAAACATGAAGTTTTCCAACTGGAGAGAGGAAACAGAAAAGCATAATCTCTGATTATTAATCCCTGTGAGTATTCAGCAAGTGTTCGATACTGGAAGTGACGAGGTGCACTAACAGAAAGCCAGCAGAAAATACCATGCTTCAAGAATCTAAGATCATGCTTGAAAATTTGTGTGCATTTGTGCAATATTGCAGTAACAAGAGAATACCCACATATGTGTAAGTCATTTTAGAGTAGAATGTTTTAAATTATATAAGTAAAATAAGTAAATAGGAAGAAAATTATCAAATTCTCCTTTACCCATTATTATATTTAATAGTCTTTATGGCTGTATGAAGAGACCATGTAACCAGCCATCTAGCTCTCCTAACAAACTAGTAAATCTTTTATCATGAAGTCATGGTCTACTGTTCAAGGAAAGTAGTCAAGGACCACTGGAGATAGTTCAGGCTGTGCAAACTTTCATTACATGTAGGTGATGGACCGTCATGAAATCCAATTTGTTATCTTAAGTTCATTGAAACATTAGAGAAGCATTTGACATGATTTGTACCTATTTTGGAGTGGCCGAAGCACAAAAAAGTGTGATGGGTATCTTCTCTTTGAGAGGCAGCAGCTGACAAGATCATGATGTTTGTATATAAACTCAGGACAGTACAGCATGAACTAGATCAAATGGTCTTAGCATGCATGAGAAGTGGTTTTTCAGAGTTTAAAACAAGAAGCACAACTAAGCAAAAAATGAAGGTTGAACAGAAATGAGAAAATAATCAGATTGAGTGAACACATAGGCAACACAAGGAGCTGCCTAGAATGGATAAATTTGGGGAAATAAACAAATAAATGGAGTTTTCAGAGCTAAGAAAGATGTTCTTCAGTACATCTTGCAGCAGTGGATTGAGACAATACCCTTCACTACCACCCCAGCCTCTGCCATGGGTTTCCTGTGGCCAGTAGTCACCGTACGCCAGCCAGCACCGCTCACACGCCAGTGTCCTAGAGCTACGCCTGCCGTTTCTGCGTTTCAGCGTGAGGTGGGGGGCCAAGGCTCCCACACTCTTTATCACACTTCCCAATGATACAGTAATGTCATGGTTTCAGCCTGTTTGGCTACGTCAGAGGGGAAGGGTGGACAGCTGGGGACAGTAGTAACTTAAAATTGCAGCAACATTCAAAAGCATATTTCTGTTAACACTCCTTTTTCTAGGAGGAACTGAAGCAAAAAAGATGTCTTTCTCCTCTCTGAGAGACTCATGACTCTTCTAACTATGTTACACTGTCAGACAAAAACAGTAATTTCATCAAGGCTCCTAATCTTACCCACCTCCTTTTATCTTACATTTCTCTTACCTCACCTCACACTTGAAGATGGTAATAAGTTTTCTGCAGATGAACCACCTTGTTATTCAGTTTCACAGAATCACAGAATCATAGAATCACAGAATGGTTTGGGTTGGAAGGCACCTTAAAGATCAACTAGTTCCAACCTCCACCAGCCCAGGGTGCTCCCAGCCCCGTCCAACCTGGCCTTGAACCCTTCCAGGGAGGGGGCAGTCACAGCTGCTCTGGGCACCCTGGGTCAGTGCCTCATCACCCACACAGGAAATAATTTCTTCCTTACAGCTAATTTAAATCTAACCTCTTTCAGTTTAAAACTGTTACCCCTTGTCCTGTCACTATACTCCCTGATAGAGTCCCTCCCCACCTTTCCTGTACCCCCTTTAAGCACTGGAAGGCCATTGTAAGGTCTCTCCAGAGCCTTCTCTTCTCCAGGCTGAACAACCCCAACTCTCAGCCTGGCCTCCTAAGGGAGGTGCTCCAGCTCCCTGATCATCTTTGTGGTCCTCTGGACCCTCTCAAGCAGGTCTGTGTCCTTCTGATGCTGAGGGCCCCCGAGCTGGACACAGCACTGCGGGGGGGTCTCACGAGAGCAGAGGGGGAGAATTCCCTCCCTCGCCATGCTGCCCACACTGCTTTTGAGGCAGCCCAGGGCACGGTTGGCTTTCTGGGCTGCGAGCGCACGTTGCTGGCTCACAGGCAGTTTTCCATCCACTAATCCCCCAAGCCCTTCTCCGCAGGGCTGCTCTCAGCCCACCCATTGTCCAGCCTGTGTTTGTGCGTGGGATTGCCCCAATCCGTGGGCAGGACCTTGCACTTGGCCTTGTTGAACTTCATGAGGTTCACACAGGCCCACCTCTCCAGCCTGCCCAGGTCCCCCTGGACGGCATCCCTGCCCTCCAGCGTGTCACCGCACCACACAGCTCGGTGGTGTTGGCAATCCTGCTGAGGGTGCGCTCAGTCCCACTGTTCGTGTGGCCAACAAAGATGTTAAACAGCTCTGGTCCCAACACCGACCCCGAGGAACGACACTCATCACTGCCCTCCACTTTGTATAATGCTATGGTCAGGGAGATCCTGTGCCACAGCCAGGTTTCTCAAAACTGCAGTAGCAAAAATCTTTATCTGTCTAAAACCATACTTCAAAATTCCATCAGACTCGAGGACAAAATAGTCTGATCCTAGGCATAATCTCATTAGATAAAGAGCTCTGTTCATTGAAAGCCAGATAAATAAGGAAAAAAAAGCAGACATCTGAAGAATAATATTAGCTCTACAAACAGCTGGACACAAGCATTTGCTGATGTGTAGCTACCCAACCTGTTAAGCCTTGATGTTCTACAGATCTGTAACATATTCTTTGCTGAAATCGGAAGGGGAGAACCAGATATGAAAAAGAATAAAATGTAACTCTCCTCAATAACCTGTGAGAGGGTTAACTATACCAACTGTCCATAAAGGCTGAACATAAGAAAGTGACTGAAATCAGTGTGAAACAGTTCAACTTATATACTAAATCCATATTCCTACAAACAAAGATGCCTCAAAGGACAACATTATAATAAATCCAAGACTGTAGGCACAGTTCTCTTCCTCAGCCGTCTTGGAGAAAATAAAGGATTTAGTTTGTAGTGAAACTTACAAAAATTAGGCGCTGTCTGGCACTGTGTGTCCTTAAAATATTTTTCACTCTTTTATGGATCTCATCTCCATTTGCTGGTGAAGGCCAACCAGAGCTAAATCTGTAAGAGGAAGAGGAAAAACAAGCAGAAGGAATATTTACTAGTTGAAAAGCTCAAACATGCTTTTGAATCAGATTTATTTTTTTTTTTAATTACTAGGCACGCATTATTTCCTTTTATTTGGAACATACAAAAAGTTTAGATTTGATTCCTTTTCTAGGGTACAAGTAAAGAAATATCTCAAAGCAGTGCATTAGAGGTATGCATCCACAATACCAACAGAAGATGCAAAGCATAGAAAATGTTGATGATTTTGTAACTTGAGTAATATTTCCATAATGTTTGTATTGTCCCTACAGATAAGCTATACCGTTATTCTATTCCCAGTGATCAAGTTTCATTTTCCTCTTTTTAAAAGAAGTATTATACACATGAAATTCTTTTCACTGGAATAAATTAACAGGAAGATAACCCCAATGAGTACAAGTTGGAAAGCCCATGAAGTTAAAAACATGCAAATTCACAATCTTTATTTTGCAAGATGGAACTGCATTTTAAGTTGCTTTTTTGCCTTAAAAACGAGATAGCTTGCTTGGTATGAGTGACATAAAACAGCTACTTTTGGATTTTACCCTTCTATATTTTGCAGCACATTTTTTCCACTTTACTGAAAAAAAACAAACCCTCATCCTTTTCAGTAAGTTCAGAAGCTGGCAGAAATTTCATATCAATAGTTAATCACAGACTGTTACAGGAAGCAACTAAGATTTTAAGAATAGGATCATTTACACACCAACCACGTGTCAGTACACTCAAAAATATATTATTAAAAAAAAAAAAAAAAAAAAAAGGAGAGGAGATCAACATAAGGAAAAATTATTGGGGAAAAGTTATGAAATGTTTACTTGCACAATCTTATCACAGTGGATAGAAACATAGCACCAAATCAAGATTGAGCATTTTCCTTTCAATGTTTCCTAACCTCTGAGAGCCTGACTTTGCACCAGGAAAAGAAAACCTCATGATGTGGTATCATGCTAATATCAATATGGGTCACCAGGCAAGCTGTGAGCTGGTATAGCACTGCAATTTGAGCTAACGGAACAACAGCCAATGGCAGTACTGGGCTGCCATACTCTGAGTGGATTAAGGAGCATAAGCAACAGCGACATGCTTTGGTAGTTGGCTTCCCAAATTTGATGCAGTGGAGAAACATCATGACTCTGAACTGTTAGATTCTACAGTGTGCTCTGGATGGGTTTGTGGGACTGGGACTGAAAGTCCTTCTGCTCTCTTCTCTCCGATGTATCACATTGGCTGTATTATCCAGTCTATCACTCTGAAATCCCTGATCTGACCGTGCCTGGCTTAGTTTACCTTCATCAAACTCTCAGAAATGTCAATACAGCTAAATAACTGTACAGCTCCTTCCAAAAAGAACGAACTAAATACACACAGAAAGCTTCAGTCTAAAACAAGTAACTTGGCAACATTAAGATCAATGGAAGCAGGATCCTGAAAATGGGAAGTGCCAGGTTGCCCTGAAGGTTACAGGCAGGGCAAGGAGCTTTTTGCAGTCCTTGGGATCATTCCTTCTATTTCCAGAGAAAGACAGAGATCTAAGTAGAAAGTGATCAGTTCTCTGCTTTTGAGTAACTTTCTCCTATTTTCTTGTATCTAATCAACTTATTTGGACTCACTTATTATTGCTTACCTTTCCAAAATACATCTCCATTCTAAACAGCCCACATATCTTCAGCCTATTTATGAGCTTCCTTAAATCACATCATCTATTTCTGAATGCTTCTATTTTTCTTCAAGAAAGCTTCCCAAGAAATGACACAATATTGAAAGGATAAATCACCTAATCTATAGAGGGATGTATTTTCCATATTTCTAGTGACATTTAACATTGTTTATCTTTGGATCATTACAGGCAAGAATTTTCACAAAGCTGGCTATAACATTCATATTATCATCCTAAACATTTATAATTAATTTCAAACACAGCAGCATGTATGGCAAATCCATATTGTCCAATTCTTTTGCATAGCAGAATCTAACGATCTGTTGCACTAAAAGATTTCACAGAACTTTTTCCAAAAGAAAGCAAGAATTTTGTTAGGGGAAGAAAGCATTGCCTTTAAGGAAACAGAAGTTTAAGTCCCTTAAGCAGGCAGGAACATTCATTTCCCCAACACAGTCAAACCCAGTTTGATGTACTGCATTACAATGCATGTGCTCTATCACTAGTGGCGCTTTGAAAAAAAACTTTTTTTTTTTTTTTTTTTAAAGAAGAGATGTAAAGGGGCTGGAGTGGTACAATCATCTTATGACTTCCCATTAGCATTTACAAACATTTGCTAATGTTAAAGAACCTCTGAAATGCATGTTTAAAAATCTGCATCCTAGATGCAGTAAGAGTGAGTCATTTCCCATTCAACAAATAAAAGATAGACCCATGAAGTCATGGCATTTTATTTTATTTATACAGCAGTTGCTGTTCTTCTAACATCCAGGTTGCTGGCACTGAGAAGAGAGTTGGAATAGATTGCCTTTGGGAAATAAATTTTATGAAATTCATATGTAAGATTTCAGATCATTGTTATTAATCTTAAATTTACAAATATCCTTGGAGATAAATGTATTTACTTTTGGAAAAAAGAAAACCCAGGTTGCTATTGCATTCATTTAGAAAATAACTGGCTATGTCTGCAAGAAGAAGATTTAAGTACTTAATTCAAGAACTATTAAATTTCTTTCTTCACATGATTTTCTTGATCAATCCACTAGTGTGCGCTGTGGTATAAGAAACGTTAGCCACTCACACATACCCCAAACTTAATTTAACCATAAAAAAAAAAAACAAAAACAAAAACAACAAAAAACCCCCCAAAACCTTAAGTGTGATTAAAACCAGTATCAGCTTCTTTTTAATTAGATTTTCTAGTATTGTCTAATTTTAGTAATAACTATAGAGTCTAATCCACATTTAAAGTCATAATGTTAATATTTACACCAACCAGAACTCAAACTAAAATAAATCATGCCTGAAATGTAACAACCATAATCTGAAGTGAAACCTTTTTATGGTATTCTAACTCTCCTATTGGAAATATTTTATAAACCAGGCTTTATAGCACAGCTTCTTAGAGTATAAATAAAGGGATTCCATTTGCCCAAAATCACCAATAATGAGTTTTTAAAATGACTAGCTACTTATTTATGTGATTAAGGTGTCACTACTATATTGCAATGTTGAAAGGAAAGTCATTTCATTTCAATGACTGTTTGTCCTGATAAACGAAATAAACTTCCACAGCTGTATTCTTTGTCATACTTTCAATTTTCCCTGAGACTTGCAAACATTCTGCAGTTACATCAGTTTAAATTGTTTATTGATTCCAATAGATTGTATAAACACTTTGGAAATATAGCTCAGTGACCTAGAAAAAGCCAGATCAATCAGAGAACTTCTCAAGATTAATTTCAGAGATGTTGTGTCGAGTCCGATCAAGGAAACAGAACCATTTTCCCTTGTAATGTGACTAAAGGCATTTATTTTCTTTTATGAGATAAGGATTTTTTTTAAGGTCATACAGACAACATCTACCCTGATGAAAAAAAAAAAAAAAAAAAAAAAGAAGCTAAGCAGACAGTCTAGATCTTGTGCTAAAGATTAAAGTTATTTTAATGTATAATTTTATCCATTAGAATGAAATACTCCATTAGAAATACAAACAGGATACATCCACCCATGTACTCTAGTCAAACATCAGCTTGCAAACTTGAGAGCTGTAATAAATAGGAATTTTCAAATGTCAGACAATCCAATCAGCCACTTGCACATAGCAAAAATGTTAATATCACATTTCAACAGGAGATACTGATATATTTCATATCAGTAGAATTAATGCAAAGGTCTACTGCAGAATATTTGCAATGCCTATCATGACCCCTTCCCCCACTGTCACACCTCCTAGCCCTGTGAACAACTCGGTGCATGTGGCCTCCATGAAGAATTCATCAGCTTCAAAGACACAGACTTCATGCTGAGCAAAACCACATACAAGGACAAACTATCAGAGGACAGAAATCAATGAAGCACTGTAGTACCAGATTGACAATTGGAGAGAACACTACTGTAACTGGGGGAAAGAGGGAGAAAAAACTCTTAAAGCTAAGTATATCCTGAAAAAAACCCACAATCTGCAAGAACTTATACAAAGAACAAGATTCTCAGGAAAACCCAATAGATTTAATTCTAAAATAGAAAAAAACCTCACAGATTTTATATCCAAGTAGGCATTTATGCAGCATTCACAGTAAGTGGAGAAGTTGCTTCATTCTCATTTAAGAGGACATGAAGTGGTAATTCAGTACGATGAACTTGGTTCTCCGTGTATACTGGTCTGTATGGAGACACAATAGAAAGGCTGGGGTACGCTTCAGAGTTTTACTGGTCTACTTAGTAAAGAATACAATTTTCTTTTGCTTTTCCTTAAAATGACTGATGGCTATGACCCTCAGCGTAGATGCAGCGCAAAAGTGTTTTAGAGACGATATTGGTACACACCAGTTCCTCAATTGTAATGAAAATATATCAACATAAAAATCCTTACGTTCTCACAATATTTGAAGTAGAGGAAGTAGGCTGCTTTCACAGTGCCAGGATACTACTATGAAGCAGAAACAATTACACAAAAACAAGGCCTTAAATCAAAACACAGAAGCCTAAATATTTGGAAGCAGCTGCTGACAGCTTAGCTGTGTACCCATTTGCTCTCTCTCTTCAGTAAGAAATTAAAAAAAAGTCAAAATTCCTCATGTGTTCTATATAGTTCCTCTTACTTTCAAAAGCCCTGTTTACAGTTAGGCCTTAAAGCACTAGAGATACATTCAGTGCTGAGTTTTTAAATTAGGAAATGCTTTCTTTTGCCTCCTAAATTTCATATCTATCCATTAAAACTGTGGCAAGATACATCATCCCCATGTAAAAAGTAAAGCTTAAGTGGCAGACAGCTTCTGAGGTTTCAAGGAAGGCCAATACTCTAGCTGAGCAGTTGCCCCCAAAAGGTTGAAGTCATTCTGGTACTAAATCATCAGTATGTCATAAATGGGCTGCACCTCCTTATTCTCTTTGGAAGCTTCTCCACTTACCTTCTATCTTATCTGAATTTATTAATTTATACACAAAACAGATTTGACAGCAATCAATTTCAAATTTACTTACTGCTGCAACAAAATCAACGAATGAAGATGAAAAATAGTACAGATGTTGGTCAAAAATATGAAACAAGGCTTAGGTACAGTTCAGTTTTGCAGAATACAGTATGAAATAACAGACCTTCAAGTACTGATTCCAGAAGTTAAGTTAAAGAATGCAAAATAAGTAAACTACCCCAAGAGGTGAGACTGATAAACACAATAGATTAAACAGTGACCTTACTACCAAACTAAATTAAAAAAAAATCAGAAATAATGACTTTTAAATGGCTAGAAATGGACAGGAAACCTAGTTGCTGCCTCTCCCTAGAGCAAGCTTTTTTTCCTAAAAGGTCTGCTAAATTTTTCAGTGTTCTACCTTATACTAGAAAGTTCTCAGAACTTTTAACATATACTCTCACAGAAGTAAATCTGTCTTAGGATGTACACCACTCTCTAAAATATGAAGTGAACTACTTGCGTCTGGATTTTGTTATGCAACAAAACTAGTACTCAGGATCCTGGGGTGACCCATTTTAAGATCACTGAAGGCAAAGCTTCTGATAACTGAATTTTCAAGGACTTGATGTAGTATCTAGTATTTCATTAACATCTAACTATCAGTATATATCATTGTATCTTCATTTGTACTATCTAACTTCAGGCTGGTATTTCCTTAGCACTTGGAAAAATGTAATATAGAAAGACGGTAATAAAACAATAGAGGAATATCACGGAAGGGCATCTGATCCAGACTGTTAACCTCTGTCTTATTTCAAACAGAACTTAGGTTTTTGTTAAATTTTATAGTAGGTAAGATCACATATCAGCCATATAACCAGGAGAACATAAAAAAAAAAAAAAAGGCATTGAGCTGCACTTCATTCTGGAAGCAAAAGCCTGCCATTTCCAGAGTAGGAAAAAGAATCCTTTGATCCTGAATGCATGAGAAGTAACTTTGCCTCTCAACATAACAGAAATGGTCAAATACTCCTGATTGCTGTAGTCTCTTGAGAAAAGGATTTCTCTTGTGCCAGCACATAGCTCCATTCAGAGGACTTCTGTCATTACCTTACAGAATCCATCTCACTATTTTTCCTTTTCTTTACAAAAGGTACTTTGCTGCAGGTTTCAGTGCTGCAAGGAAGGCTTAGCTTATAAGTCCCCAAGAAAAACACCATCTTCTAGGAGTGCATGGGGATGTATATACACCATGAAAGCAAGGACTGGACTTGAATTTTGATTTCCTGAAGCAGCCCTGAGAGAATTTAGTGCTAATGCTCTTTCACAAAGCATACAGGATACTTATCTGTGCACAACCAAACAGACAGTGGGGGCAAGACAACCGCACTGTCACACTGCTGGCCACACATCATGGGCAGGAATTAGAGTGTGTATGTACCATTGCTCTGCACAGGAGCTAGAATCAAAATGGGAAGGAAGTGGAGTTGGATAGTCACATCACTCTGCTGTCAGTTTGCAACACCAGCTAATGCTTTCCTTAGGTGACCTAAATAATGAAAAATGTAAAAGTAAAGTATGAAAAATAATTATTCAAAACACTGCTGCTTTGTTCAGCAGTAAATATATTTACAGTTTTGCTGCTGGCTCAAACCCAGTGGAAATGGGGAGAGGGTTGATTTATGGTCTCTCTAGCAGGCTCACAGAAAGGGACTGGAAACTGCTAGAAAGGATACAAAGGGGGTCAGAGGACCTTTTGCAAGACCCCAATTTCTGTATCACTGAAAAGTATTGCAGTGGCTTAACATCCACTCAGCAGGGCTCTGGGAAGTACTTCCAAGAAAGCAGACTTTCACTTCACAGTACTTTTTTAAAAAAGGGAAAAAAAGGAACTAAAGGTCGAGGTGGGGAGTCAAGTTTCACATTGGCTATGGGTTGACTAGCATTAAAAAAAAATAGTCTGGATATTCTAAGCTCTTTGTCTTTGTAATTCAAAATAAAATTGAGGAAATAAACACCAAATACGGTGAGATAAGACTCTATATTCTTGCAAATACACTAGCACTGATGTATTTTCAGTAGTACTGATTTTCTCTGTATTTCTATGATCTGAACAGCAACGTTTGCATGCATTTCCAAACACTGACCTCTGATCCATGTTTGTCATTCCAAGTATGATGCTCAGTATAGAGTCAGCTAAAACCATTGCTATCTCAGCAGCATGAAACAGAGATCAAATGTTTTAGACTATGCCCTTTACCTTCTCATTTTGAGTTTTTTCTGATGACAAAAGTAAATGTTTACATCCTTAACATAAAGAGATGTTACAACTCTAAAGAGCCGAGAACATTTGTTCTAATAAGAAGAAAAAACATAATTTCACAAGATCACAAATCTCTTCTGGAAAGGGGCTCATAAAGAGAAAAAACCAAGAACATTCAGACAAGTTCAAGATTAACTGGCAGACAACTAAATTACTATGCATGCTCACAACTTAAAAGACTTTCCTGCTATCAATATAAGGGAACCTGTCAGCTTTAAATATAATGCATTTTAAAATTTACACACACCCCCACCCCCCCCTAAAAGGAGTCTAGCTGAAAAAAAGAGTAAAAAAATCACCATTAGAGTATCTCTTCCCCAGACATGGGTAACTAACACACAAACTCTGTCACAAGAGAATAGACAAGATGACAGTGAAACCTCCTCCAAACCCCAGATACATCCTAATCTCTGTATAACATTTCTCAAGAAACACTATTACACAGAACAAGTAAGTTTTCAAGCAGAGGAAGATGTTAAAACACCTACTTGATCTTTATGAGTATTAAAAATTCAATCCTCACCTTCCATCTGTTACTTTTCTTTTTAAAGACAAAAACTGAGACAACTTTTCTTGTTTGAAAAAAAGCATTAGGCTGTGTGTAGGGCTATAAAAATGCACCCTGAAAGCACTGACTGAGGTACCAATGGTAACAAGGATGAAACAGCCTGGCACAAGTGTGAACAAGCAACCAAAGTACATCTCCAAGTAGAGCCTCAGTAAAAACTTCAGCATTTAGGACAGGACATCTCCTTGATCCTCAGCTTCTCACAATTATTTTATTTATTTGCTTACTCACGCCTAGCTTTGTACACAGTTTTTCTGTTCCCAGAAAGCCATCTAATAACTTGCTAAACTGAATGTACAGTAGAAGCATTGATCACTAAGTACACGTTCTACTCACCAGGACGTAAGGAATACTCTCCTTGAAGGACTGGAGGACTTAAGCATGAAAAAAATCTGTTGCTTTTGACGTTTCTTCCATTCCACCCTCATGAGACACTGAAGCTGTGAGGTTTGCCCAAAATATTAACCCAGAGATTGAAATCCACTGAACTAAGGGATATTAGAAACTGTCTCCACCCCAATTCCATTGGAGTTAGTGAAGACTACTAAGAAAACTAATTTATATAAAGTAATTATTATACACACAATTGCTGCAGAGGCCCACGCTTCAACTCAAACAAACCAAAATCTTAGGATGTCAGTAAAGCACAGAGATTGGAAAATAATACATGAATTAGATTAAAGCTAGCCCAAGCATGTTAGGCATGCTAGTCACACATCTGACTACAGCACAGCCACAGGTAGGTGCTTGCAAACACTAATCAGAAGGAAAAAGATTTCCAAGTATCTCCCCAGTGAAGCCAACTTGATGTGTATCTATATTTACCTTCCTGAGATTCTAATCGCCTCTAAAACAGTGATTATTTAAGTATTCTCTATTTTAGATGGTAATTGGCAGCCTAAAATCTGGGCCTTCATCGTTTCAGAGAAGGTTAGCAACAGAACCTTTTCATTGCCATATTATTAGGATTGTATGCATTAAGCAGAGAGGTGATGGCAATCGCAGCACCTGACGAAAAGTCAAATGACAACATAGTGGTTGGGAAAAGATTTTTCAGTCTCTTCAGCCTGAGCACCTCCAAACATGCAAACTATAGTCATGTAAGTACTCTTATTATCTGCTTATATTAATAAATCCAGAATTTCACAAACAAAACCAAGCCGCTACCTTTCCTTTAGAGAAGATCGATTTAACACGGAACTGAGAGAATGCTTCTGAAATGCTGGAGGTGCTGAATGCTCTGATGAACCAGCAGAATGGGACGGTCTGTTGGGTGGATCTGAGATCACATCCTCATTGCAAACATCAGAACTGTGAAAGTATTTTCCATGAGTAGATTTTGCCTGTAAAAAAACCCACCAAACCTTGATTATGAATATCAAGATGTACAGTTTTGACGGTTTTATTTTTGAAACCAAAATGTTAAAGGTTACGCATACATACAGGAATATCTGCCTTCTGGGAAAAAAACAAGGACCCTCATTTCACAGAAACAGCCCTGATCTAAACTAAATCACCAGGTGTCAGATGACTCTTGGAATCTAACACACCATCTTATAACAAAGTCTGCTGTAACATCCCTTTTATCACCTTTTCTGACTACACAGTTTAAAGGCTTACCCTGCACAGGAATATACGGAGTTGGAATGATGCCTCAGAATCTAAATACAAACCTTAGACTTCTCCTCAGTGTGGGACCCCTTGTTCTTAGACTTTTTTTTTTTTCCCCCCTCATGATTTCCTGTTTCTCAAAGGAAAACTCAGGCCATCTACACATCTACTCACTCTTCACTGAACTAGTTATTCCTTCCATAGTTCCTCTTAGCCTGAAACATAGTACAAAAATGTCCCCTTTTACCTGGCATGGGGACTTTTACAGGAGCTGCTTCCCAAAGCTGAGTTAAAAAAAAACAAAGCCCAGAACAAAATGAGACCAACAATAATCAGGTTATTAATTAGCTCTTTCGAGGCTGCATGGGTTTTTCCTCAGCTTTGGGAAACAGCTCCTCTTAAACAAGGCTATACTATATTTCTGGCAAGAAAAAGATACATTCTCTTCAGCCTTGATTTTGTGAGAATCACAAGTGATTGCTGCAACAAGAACACAAATTAACATGTAGCTCAGCTATCTGTATTCTCCAGTGCTTACTCCCAAAATCTACTTTCCCATGGGGGGGGTGGGGAGCAGAGGGATAGGGGACACAATATGACTTTAAAATAGTCATCATTACAAAAAAAAAAAAAAAAAACTAAAACAAAACAAAAAGCAAACAACAAACAAACAAACAAAAAAGACATATTTAGCATATTTAGTAGAGATTCTGTTTTCTTTACCGTTTCTCATTTACAGCCATGGAACAATCCAGAAGTGGCACAATATACTGGACTCACATGGAATGTAAAACTGCAATCCTTGGTAATAAAAGTTTAGAATCTGACAAAAGTGCATTTAACATATATCAAGGTTTATCCTATTAATTCCCCTTCTTTCCTCCTCCCTGTTATCATAAGTTTTCCCAGCCATTAGAAAATCTAAGAGGCATACATAATTAAATGCCTAAACCCACAAATTCTATAGTATGTCAGGAACAGAGGCAAAAACAACTAAATGGGGATGAAAAAAATGTAAAATAGCAAAACCCAAAAGAACCCCGACATTACTCTTCAGGTCCATTTAATACAGAAAGCAGATAAAAAAGAAAGGATGTGAAATAACAGAACAGTGGCTTGCCAGCTGTACCAGTGCTACCTTTGCGTATGATTTCAGAGTGGAGTATGTGCTCAGAATGACTAGGAAGGCAAACACAAACTGCCTTTAAAGGCACTTCTACAGCCTTGTCACAAGCCTTAATGCCAAGGAGAAGCGAGTTCTGTACCTCTAGGCATGAATATCTTATAGAGTGTTAAGTTTCACTTTTCTATTTGTAAATAATCTGTCAGCAGCTCTAAACTGGGTTAGATCAGATTTAAAATGCCCTTTCCTTGCTTTTGATACTACACTAGATAAAGTTGCAAAAATACTTATGGCAGGACAATCCTTCTCACTCAGAGCTTCCCAAAAAACAATGTTTAAACAATAGCACTTCAGAGTACTCACTTCAGCTTTCTTGGGTCTGTAGCTGCCAAGAAGAGAAGGATCTGGAGAAAGAAAAAAAGTGCATCCCAGAAGAAATTCAAAAGAAATTCTGAATGTCTTAAATTTTATGAAATCTTTTACAAAAACAACTTACCGCTTGTCCCAAACAGTACGAAAGCAATTTATTATTATACATTATAAAATTCTGAACAGTGTGCTCAGAATATTTTCATGAAATCACCTTCTTTAGCTGAAATCAATGACTTAATATTTAATGGAATATAATGTTTATAATAATGAATCAGCTTACGCACCATCTCCTTCATAGCCAGAAGTGGCACATTTTGTTAAGCTATTAATTGCCTAAATCAATATAAAATCAAGCTCTACCATTCCCCAAAATTCTCATGTACATTACCTTACTAATCTTCTCTGAACAAGGTTTCCTATGACTACCTCTCCCTCCCCCTATCATCTCTTCATTCCTTCCCTCACCACTGACCCACAAACATGAGTGTGAAGCCCGTGGAAACACACATGGGGAAACTATTAGCTACATACTGGGTTAGGCTGTTTCACCAACGCCAATATGCACCTCAGCCCTGAGGGACTGACATTAAACTATGTTTGCCTTCTTCATGGGGTTATATCAGTCTGTACTGAACAACCCTCACACTGACCCAAGCCCAAAGAGGTACCTTTGTTCTGTACTGCAATGTAAAGACACCCCTCTATCAGCTCCCTGCACGAAAGCAAAAAAAGTCTAAACTGTACCATCAGTATTAAGATTTCTAATACTAGGAATCTGTTTTTTTTCAGAAGTTACAGTTAAGCTTCAAAACAGACAGGTGACCTGTGAATCCTCTGGATATTAATAATGAGGATTTTGGTCTCCTAACCACTGGCCAGAAACCAACTCATTTCATAAGTATGCAATGGTATCAGATGATAATAGGTCTGTTACGTTATCCAGCTACTACAGATTGGTAAATATGACCCCAAAAGGAATCTAGTGAAACATTTAAAATCCTGCACCCAGTGCTACTGCAAAGAACAAATGTAAAATAACAAGTTTAAAATTATTTGTTACGTAACAATTTATAATTAGTGAGGAGGCACAATAAAAATGAGGCAGAACATACATAACAAACAAATACTAATGAGACTCATTAAAATCCTCATATTGCCAGACACCTGCAATCAAATCAAGTTTTAGGGTACCTCCTTAAATTTCTGGTCCCACACCTTTTATTACACCCTCACTTACTGATACCAGTGAATACCAAACCAGATATTGGAGCACATCCTGGATGCTCATTAATAATAGTAAGTCACTGATCCACTACTCACAAGTACTGCTGAACTAAACATTATTCATTTTTGAAGCAACAGAGCCCTTGAACTTCAAAATGATCAATACTCCAAGCCTGATCAACACACCCACTGACTAGTGCAGATTTGCTCCACTATCCAACTCATCAAAACAAGTGGAGTGAAACACGCACTCGCCTGGGCTTTGATATTTTCTACTCCTACTTCCATATCATATAGAACTACGTTCCAAATTTCTTGAGGTAAAGAACTATTCAGAACCAGCTTTTACAGCATATTCAATATTCTTCCTATTGCTAGGAAGAAAGAACAGCTTTTTCTCTATTATAGACTATTTTTATAATAAATTAAAAAAAAAAAAAACCAAAAAACAAACAAAAAAAAACACAAAACAAAAACCCCAAAACAAAATAACCTCACTAAACTACTGCAGAAGACAAAAGCATTAATGAGATTTATAGTAGAAAATACTAACCATGGTCTACCTTTGTCCAGGCTTCCGCTGTGCTTTCTCGCATGGGACACCACATATGAAGTTTAATAACAGGACTTGGTAGTTCAACCTGAAGCAAAAATACTGTTAAAATGCTCAGCAGCAGACGTATCAATTCCTATTTTTTTCTGTTTTCATTCATACGATCACATTTAGTCCTTTCTGAAATATTTTATTCTTATCTAAATACTATTTTAAAATATTTTCATAGTTTGCTCATATTACGTGTATTATTAGCATTACTGTGCATAAACAAAAGCAGTGCTAGGAGGGTCTAGAAACTCTAAATGTCATCTTGTTCGAAGAAGAAAAATGCAGATAATTTCTCCTTCATCTATAATATCTGCAGTCTTTTTAAACAACTCTTGGTATCTTATATTTTATCTAAACAGTTCAGACCTCACCAAGAGAGATCCAAATCTCTTTCTAATTAAGAAAGTTACATTTAACAATCTAATTTTAATCTTCATATAAGACAAAATTTCCAGGCCAAAAGAGTCCTCAGCAGTAAAGACACCCTAAAAGGAACACGCCGTCTAGAAAGGCCACAACAGTCCAGATATGGTATATTAATAGACAAGCTTCTTCCTTTTTTGTACAAACATAACCAAGCAATCTAAATCAATAATCAGTGTTTAAAGATGCTATAATTAAACTGTGAACTTCACCTATAGATCAAAAACCAGAAGAATTGATTAAAAGGAGTTAAAAGAAAAATATCTGAGAGAGAGATAAACAGTAGGTTGATGAATGATTAATGGCTTATTAAGGCTAATCTGAATTTCTAAAAGGTACCTATGTGTAGAGTAAAACTTAGAAAATAATTCTAAAATTTGTTAAGATATTATTAACTCACTTGTACATAAACTAGAAAAAATAAAATAAAGTGAGAAGCAAACTAATTAAACACGAAATTGTCTCAAGGACTGTGACAAGTGTCCAGAATTGTAGACAAATCCTAATGTCATAGCACAGAATCAGAACAATCCCATTTTTGCCCCTACACATTCAAAGTGGTTTTCTAAAAAAAAAGAATTGTTACAATCATAAGAAAAATTAAGAGGGGAAAAAAAAAATGACAATATGATCCTCCAAGAGGCTGGGAAATCTGGCCCCCTTGTATTAAAGCACTTAAACATAGCTTCTTTAAATAAGTACCTATTTTCAGAACAATTTTTCATGTACAGTTAGCAAAAAGTCCTTATGCGTGTGCTAAAGTCAGGTTGGTTATGAACTCTAAGTCAAAGTGTTAGAGATGTAGCTCTGAGCAAAGGAAGCGTTTCAAAGATCATAGGATGCCAACATAAAAAAAGTTGAAAGAGAGGAAGTGTAAGTGTTCATAATGTGACTAGACACTCTTTCTTTGAAGTCTTATTCAGGAATTTTTAATACTAATATCAATTACTTCCAGGCTGAATTTATACACCTATTATCCTGTCTAGTGCGCTGGAAGAAAAGAAATGGGGCCTCAGAGAATTTAACCAAGACATTCATGAAAGAATTTGATCTTTGTCTGTTACTAACGCAGATAAAAGAAATTTTATTTTAGTTAATTTTACATTTAAAGCACTATGTGACAGACTGTTAAGGAGAGAAAAATTACTTATCTAAACTAAGAGCTGAATGAGTTTTTGGAGCAGTATTTAGTGAAAGAACAATATTTGATCTGAGCTTAAGCTGGAAGCACTTTGGAGAGAATACAAACCCGTCTAACTACAAATGGAGGTTTATCAGTTCCTCTTCTGAATTCGTAAGGACCAAGGTTTAAATGGGCCAGTCGTTGCCTGGCTTCTTTTGACAGCTCACACATTCGTCTCTTTGTGTATGGAGATGGAGAACGTGATTTAGAAGCTATTGTAGGCTGCTCGTAGTTCTTTCCTGCTAAACTGTGCCTGCTTTTCTCAGGTGAAAGAATATTTTTCTTTGGTAACTCTGTTTGCACTTTTCCATTTGAGGCTGAGTGATGCACCCAATTCAAATCACCCTAAAGTGAAAAAAATAAATTATCTGTTTTGACAGCATGCAGAACAAAGATCACTGAAAATAATGCAAACAGGGAACTAATAATTTCAACAGAAGTAGATGCCATGTCAACTGAAGCTCCCCTCACAAAACTATAATCAAACAGCAATTTAAAAACCAACAATGTATTTACCATTTTCTCTGAAACCAGAAGGAGGTTAAAACACACACTACTACATGTTTGATGTTAAGGTTAAGTGCCCGATACTTACCCAATCAGCTTTCTCACACAGTTAGTGTACACAGACTGTAAAAAATTAAATTGAATTTTGTCACAAGTTCATTTAACACAAACTTTACCTGGATTGGACACAGATAGATTTGAAGCATTTTTTCATCTATTTATGCTTTTTTTTAATGTTTTAAAATTCTTACCCTTTAAAATAAAATACATAAAATAGAAGCCTATTTAATAGTTTAAATTATATGCATTTATTCTTGCTTAAAGCCTCACAAGAAGTGTAATTACATTCTCTGAAATTTGTATTTTCTTGGATCATGGTGAACATACTAGTCCTTTAAAGAGTTATAATCAAGAAGCTACATTTAGTAAAAATCCCTCCACCCCCCTCCACCCCTCTCAAAAAAAGCCCCACAAAACTTTCAAGACCATCTTCCAAAGACCGTCTCAAATCATCTGAATATTTTTGCAAAAGAAGCAGCAAAGCCCCTGTTTATTTGTGCAGCGGGCACTTGACATTCAAAATGTGGATTTTGTAGCTAAAATATATAAAAATTCCACCATTATCAAATGTTGGCTTAAAAGTCTATCTCTGAGTTGATACTGCTTTTAAAATACATACATATATGTCCTGGGTTGAGTGAGTGGTGGAGTTTATTTGGTGGCAGGGGAGGGGGCTACAGGGGCGGCCCCCTGTGAGAAGCAGAATAAAGGGAAGTAGAACAACCACCAACCTTACCACCTCCCTTCCCACAACACAGGATGGGAACTGTGCTGTTGTAGTTTTTGTTGTTGTTACCAGCAAAGCCTACCTAACAGTCAGGATTGACACTCCCTCCAAGTAACTACTAACTTCTTCAGTAATCAGTTTCAAATTGTGGGAAACCCTTTCTAACACTGAAGTTTTGTTTGAAATACATTATCATTCCTTTGTAATTCCTGGCATTAAATGAACATTCAATTACTCCGCAAGCTTTATAGGTCAAGGCACTCTAGATTATCCAACTCTTATCAGGCTACTTCATTGGCAGAATGTTTGAACTTTGAATACTGCAGTATGGTTAATTAGGCTTTTTGGTCAAATTTGACCCAAATACACAGGTTATAAAAGATAAAAAATGATGGTATGGCAAGACTTTTCTTCCTGTTTGAAATTATTTTTCAAGCTTGAGGAAGTTGACATTAGTCTTAAATCTGAATGTTGCATGCACTAATTCAGTTCAGAAGTACCCAGGAACAAAATGTCCATCTTGCCTTCAAGCCTTTTCCTCTACACCCAACAATGAATGTGGCTGAGGTTGTGTGTTTGTTTTGCATCACCACAGATTTGAATCTGGCATCACACAGACTATTTGTGACGCTGTCTTTCTCATGCCTGTACTAGCACTTGTGCAACTGGTAGTGAAACAGAATATGGAACTGGCCCAAACAAACCCAGACCTATTCTCCAAGATTAATTTCAATTTCACCAGAAGCAGGCTGTGCTTCTTCTGACTTACACCAATCATGAAACTAGACCTTCACTGCAATGCCTGCAAATTTGATATGCTATTCATAACATATTAAATACTTTTAAGGACATTTTAAATTTTAAATCAAACTGCCCTTATTGAAGTCACCTTCAGTGAAATTAGTGTTCTGACAATGACAATTTTCACTGATTTTTTTTTTTTTTTTAGTCTTTATCTAAGCATCTCAATACATTTCATTTGCTAAATTTGAAAGAAACTTCTCAGTGAACTAATTAGCAATGCCACAGACAGGTCAGTCACCTAACCCTCTTTGCACGCAAACCTTCCTGACAACCAGTCCATTTTAATGACGCTGCACAATTTTTCAATAATATAGCAAAAAAGAAGGTTTTAAGAGTAACTTTATGTGACAGCTTATGCCAGGGAACCCAACCAAATCTCCAGTAAGACCAGAGAAGAGTGCTACCAAATGAACAAACACATCAGAGAGGTTTTTTTTTTCCACACTCTCTTCAGCTACTTCACCTTTAACTTTGCTCATTGCAGAAGCAGCATTTCCAGATTAATACTGGTGACAGCCTTTTCAACAAAAATCTTAATTTCCATTACTGTTACTGATATTGTTATGGAAAACAATTAAATTAATTGGTTTGGTTTTGATAATCTACCTTCTCTGACTTCACCTAGCTTTCACTGTCCTTAATTTTAAGTGTCAGTAAGAAATGGTGAGAAGGCATCTTCCCACCTACAAATACACCAGGGATTGACACTTCAGCTGATCACAGAACACAGCAGCTGATAATTGTTTCAGATTCAAGGAACTCTCAGCATTTACTGTCATGCACCAAACCCACTCTTTACTCATACTTGATTAAAAATTTAATCAAGTTGTCAAGCACCCATGATAACTGCTTTAACCACAACAAAAGAATGAGAAAAGTTTGAAGTGAGCAGCACATGCAAAAATTGGAACCAAGGCTATCAATATTAAATCTAGAAATTAAATTGCAAACAATTAAATTATGCTAACCTGTATGTGACTCCTTCCTGAGCTTAACAGACTTTCTGTAATAAGGGAGCTTGTAGAAAATCTCAATTTTGGTGCAATTCCCTAGAAGAGAGACAATAATTGAACATCAAGCTCCAACACAAGATAAAGGGTATCAAAGAAGTAAATGTCACCTAATGTAACAAACCATTCCTAATTTTCAGCCATTTCCTTTGTTAATTTCAGCCTTTAATAAAGATAATTAGAAAAGACAGAACAGCAATGGTAAATGTCAAGATGCTAACATTTGCATTTCTGACAATTCAATTACAGATGATTATATTGCTTTTGTACAACAATTAAGGTCTGCCTTTTATTTCAATACATTTCTTTGTCAAAAGCACTTTTAAAGATTTTTCATGCCATGCTATATAGCATCAATAAAAATTCCAGTCATGCTCTCAAAGTTTCATTAACACTAACTTTGGAAACTTATTTATAAATAGGCTCAATTGTGCAATCTTTTTTGTAAAAACATTTTGAAAATTAGACAGTTACACTGCAAATAACTATTCATTTGTTAATAGTATAAGTAGGAATACCCTTTATTCTGTAACCATTAGAGCAAGGTCTGATTTCTGTGGGCTGTCTCCCATGATCTATAACCATGTTCCACTTCCTCTCAATCCCCTCTTATGCACGTGGCTGACAAGAGGCAGCCCTAGTTTGATCAATTTGGAATCAGTGGGATTCAGCTGGGCCTCCCGGTCAACCAGCACACATGTATTGACGTCCAGCAGGTCCCTCCATCTTTACATGGATAACAGTTTCTGTTCAACTCATCTTTTACTGCAGCCATCTAGAAACAAATTCCTCTGAGAGCTCTATTTCCTGTTAAATTTAGCTAGAATTGGCCAATGTATACAAAATTTAGTGGGTGTAAATGGCAGAGATTATGACACACAAGTGTTATTTCCCAAAACAGCAACATTTAAAAAGGCATAAAAGAACTAAAGGCCACATATGCTATAAACAAGTGGGAATAATCTATGTGCATCTCATACAGCTCTGCAGAAGCAAAGAGAAAATCAAGCGTTCCTAGAACTTTCTACCTTCTTTTCTTTCAACATGGACAGAGTTTGCTGCCCGGAGGCATCTGTGTGCATGGGCATTTCTGCACATGAACACACAAAATCACTGAGAAACAAAAAGGAGCTGGTCTGTTTGCAACTCTGCCCTACGTTCTTAAGAATTAGCAGGAACTTCATGAATGAAGTCTGCTGCTGAACCAAACTATTCTCTACCACCTGCCTAAACACACACTGATTTCCCATAAGGGAATATGATCTGGGCCCAGGTTAGATTATGGAAATGAAATGACAGAAATGCCAAGAAAGCTCAGTCATAGCAATTAACAGAGTCCAGGATTCAATCAAGTCAAGTTATGGCATATAAAAGAGATTTTAAAGCTGACTGTCTTTAATCAACTCATTTTTATTACTAATGAATTGTCAAGTGCTATCAACAATTTAAAAAAGGACACATCAGAATTAGTAAGTCTTCTATAAAAAGCAACAACAGAGCACCTACTGCTCTTACAGAGAGTGAGAATGATTACAGAACTGTTAAATGCTCATAGCTAAAAAATCAGAGAAAGCCATGGTTTATTCAAAGAAATGGTTTGTGGAGAGGGAATAAAGGATGACATTTGCATACATATGCCTGGATATGTCACAAGTAACCTATAGGCCAAAAGCAATCAGAAGAGTTCTGTTTTCTGCAGTTCTCAAACTAGGGATTGCTGAAGGATATTCAATATAGCATCAGTAAAGACTGGCACCTAACCCTGAACATGTCTGTAAATGAAAATCCAGCCAGAAAGTTCTGGGGATCTATTCTTCTGCCTCCAGCTTAGTGGTGTCTGAAGCCCTGAGCAGTCTTGTTAGTCTTTCTGTACCAGTCATTAAACAAAAATCATATGGACATAGTATTCATTTGATCATAGAAAAACTATAAAGGTGGTTCATATTTAGAAGAACATGAATTGGAAAACAAGTCTAATAGGTGCTTTTGACTGTAAGGAGCATGAGTACAAGTCCGTAGCCTAAAAAATCTATATATGAATATAACAGAAGGTCTTGTATTGGTATGCTAATGGAAGTGTAACTAAAAATAAACTGTTTTAAGTAACATGGCAAATACTGCATGAGGGTGGGAAATGGAGATAAGAATGTCTGTAAGAAGTCACAATCAGTCAAGGCTTAAAAGTATTCTGAAAGGCAAGAGTTGCAGAGAAATACAGAAGAGCCAGCAAAAGCCTCTGCTGGGCAACACTGGACCAGGAGAGATAACTTGAGGCATGTTTTGTATGTGTATTGTGTTTGTAAGCCTCGTAAGACATTTAGCCAGAGACATTATCAGCCAAGTGCCAGATTTCTGGAGGAGTTCTGATCCTCTCAACTTGGGATTCCTTCCAACTGGCAGATTAGCAGTGTTAATCAGACACTGCTTGTCACAGCCTATCTGAACTCCACAACCATAACCTTGCTGTTGCTACCTTTATTTTTTTAATAAAGGACAAATTTATTGGGAATCAAAATGCCACTGAAGCACAGCTGTCAGTCAAAAATACTCAAAATCTCAGCTAGCTATAAATAAATTTTCATGTGGGAAGAACATGGCTTGACTAGCATAAGAATAATGTGAGGGTTCTCACGACCTTGTTTAACACTTTCCCTTTTGCTTAGCATTCACATTCAGTGCTTGCTGCTGACAGAGTTAGCAGGAGATACTTGCCAGTAAAGCTCAGGGAACACTAGAAAATGGAAGCAGTTGAGAATGCATTTCCACTGGAGGTAAAAATCCTCTCACAGCTATTTGGCAAGCAAGGAGAGGAACCACAAGTTCTTTTCGGGAGCCTCCTTCCAATTCCATCAAACACAGCTTATTTATTATTCCTGAAAATGGGGTCAGTATAGAAAAATCCTTTCTTAAACTATTATTTCTGCCATGGAGATGGAACAGATCAACAGATGCTTCTGCAGTCCTCATTCCAGGGGAGAGATGGATTTCAATTACACTGCTCCCAAGGACACGGAAGTACGTTTCTGTCTTACATCAGTCAACTTTTAAAAGCTACTTCAGTGTCATCATGCAGCTACACATCTAAATGACTCTGATTGCATCTTCTCACACCTCAAAAATTATGGCACCTTCTCTTTATTAGAAAATACATAATTTTTGTGTTAAAGAACTCAGTACAACAGAAAACTCAAGCTACTCTAGTGGCTCTGCTTCTACAAAGATTCATTATATTGCATTTACAAAAAATCTGAAAACATTTTGCTAATACCACCTCATTTATTACTACCTCCCTATCTATACTTTCTAAATACCAGAGCAAGTACCAATTCTGTAAGTAATATGAAAGCAATACAGTCCCACCCCCTCTCTTAAGCCATCACTAACATGCAGAGGAGAAGCCCTATCAAAGAGATGCTATGGCCAAAAATTGACTGGTTTTAAAGGGACAGTTTAAGCTGCTGCAGAACCATATATTTTGTATCAGAAAACCACAGCTTCAATTAATTCAAATGTAACACAGAATTAGACACCAAATTAGCACTTTTAATTGAAAGTGACTGGGCAATTTCCAGGTTGCCCTTGCAGGTGAAAGATTATGCCAGCTAAAAGGTACCAATGACCTTTAATCAGTATTTCCCTCCTGCTAGTGTTTTTAATTCAATCACAACAGACAGCACAACTGAGTCCCTATCTTCCCAATCTAGATATTCTGCCAATCCACTAGTAAACTTTACTAAAAAAAGACAAACAAAACAAACCCCAAAACACATCTCTGACATCACCATCATCTGCAAAGTGCCCTCCTGAGTTATTGCACTGATACTTAAGATTCAACAGTCAAACTCTATGAAAGGGCAGTATGAGATAAATTAATTTTCATTTACTATGTACTCAAGCCCTTATCTCTAGAAAATTAACATTAATTCATTGCACTCATTCTGCCAATTAGTTGTCATTTATCATACCTTTTTTGAAACTGTGGAAAATGCAAGTTACTAAATGAGCACGAATGGCCTGAACAGACCTTAAGAAACAGGCTCTGGAACTGAGAAACAATCATGCAGCACTAAGCTAAATTTCAGTTACTTACTATTTTAGTGGTGAGCCTGCACCTCAGGGAGGCCCATAGGTGAGATGTCATAGCACTGTAAGTTTGTACTGACTGTCATTGTCCTAAACAGTACCAAAAATGGTCTAAACCAAATGCTATGAAGAGAAACCGAGGACGGTTACATGGTTTATCTGTTGAAAGCTGTGAAGTTGCTATGACATCTCCTTCTTGTCTTGCATCCCTTCAACTACCAACTGCACCACAGATTAAACTGAATGGAAGACATGTCATGGTGACACACTGCAAACCAAGTGGAAACTAACTTTTTCACATTAAATAATTTCTTGAAGCATTTTGAAAAAAAGATTATACCTTCACCAAAGTTCAACTGTGGATTTGTACATTCAACACCTGAAATGGCAAAATCTGTCAGAAGTAATCACTTTTCATTTGAAGTAGTTCAAGGGGTTTCTTCAGTGAAACACACTGTATCATAAATACAATCCAGAGATATTCACTCACGGTAAAAGAAGAGGACCTCTTCATTAAAATCTCACGCTCTAAACCATGGTGCCCACAGGTAAGCTTAGGGTCAGGGAACAGGAAATCTCTTGTATTTTCTTCATACGTAGCTAGAATTTTTCCTGCTAAAAGGAAAATACAAACTTTAATTGGAAAATAGACAAAGTCATATAGTACAGATGCCACACAAAAGACCATATTGAAACTAAGATAAATTTTATTCTTTACAAATTAAGAGCATGGCTCTAAAACTTGTAACACACTAGGAAATAACCTCATCAAGTTAAATCAGCAGCAGAAATGTGCAGAATCTACTCTGAAAATATGTTTCACTGTTGCTGTAAAAAAAATAAAGGAGACTGAGTTAACTCATGTTCTATAAGAGACATAAGGAGTTTTCTCTAGGCAATTCTTCAGCAGTTTTCCTCTTTCTTTCCCTTCCACGCTACAGAAGAAACCAGTATTTTTTTTTTAATGGCAGACAATCCCTTATGAAAAACTGTATCATTTCATATTACAGAATAGTAGTAGTAATAGTAGCCATAGTAGAAAGAAAGAAATGCAAGCAACATCAAAATCATTATCTCAAGATTTTCTCACTACCCTGGTTCGCTACTTTAGGGGAAAACCTTGAATGTATATTATAAAAAAATTAAATTGTGCTATTGCAGTCATCTTATGTTGGGCTTACATTGGTCTGTATCACAATTGTATCACAGTCTGTGACCCCTGAATTTAAATTCCTTATGCAAGGCCTTTTACCCTCCTACAAAAAAACCCCACATTCAGTATATTTCCTCAAGTAAACAGTCTGGTGAGTCACCTGAGAGAAGCAATCGTTTCCTTGAAAGTACTAAGGACAAGTGACAGAGTGCTTTTAATACCACAGTTTCCAAACGAGTCCTCTTTAAAACTTGACTTTATTTCCAATAAAATGCAGATTTACATTATTCATGGGAACACTTGAATTTCATTAAAATAGATTTTTATAATCACACAAACCAATAACAGAAGTATGACAAATCGTTATTTATTATCTTCACATATCCCAAGAGACCTGTAATACTTAGTGAGGATAAGAGTTTTCCCAGTGGTCACCATTAAAATGGAAGGAAAAAAAAGTGTCATTCTGAGAACAAGATTATGCACTTTGAAATTTCACAGACAGCCACTTTGCAAGTGAATTGTGATGCAGTTAATAAGTGTGCACTGGATGATTTCAGTTTATTTTCCATTTTTAAAATATTATCACTTTCCTAAGCCTGAGTAGGGTACATTTCAATATTCAGCTATTATTCTCTTTCAAGAATGAGATCCTCTTGATCTATTGACATTTTATATTCAGAGGATTACTTGTTGAAAAGCTTTCTATGTTGTTTGTGTGTTAGAAAAAGTGATTGTGCTGTAATGGGCAATGTCCTCATGGAAATTCACCTATTAAACTGCATAATTTATGAAGAGACTGATACAATACCTGGAGGAACGAGCTGTATTAGTTCAAGTACTGCTGTGTCAACTAGAAGGGGAAAAAGTTTTTTCATGAGTTAAAAGAGAAACTAAAATGGAAAGTAATTCCCATAGTCAAAACCCAAGAAAAATGGCTCACTGATTTAAGCTTCATAACACTGTACATAGCTGCACTATTTCCACTATACCAACGATAAGAGAAAATTAAGCACACCTTGCATAAATACCACAGATGAACACAATGGCATTAGCAGTGTACAAATGACAACTCTAAATTTGACACTGAACTTGGTAAGTTCTATCTGCTGCCAAGTTTGTCCTTCTTTTAAAGAAGATGATGCAAGCTTCACCACTTTTTCAGATAAATCCAAGTACGAGGGAGCATATTCCTGGAGTTTGAGTTCAGGGTCAGTGATGTCTCACTACAATTTATTATGCTCCACATATAGTAAAATGTAACAGTTACTTAAAAAATTAAAATATTAGTTTTATAAAAATCAAAGGTTTATGCTTATATTATTGAAAATTAAAATAATCAAATAAATGATTCGATAAAGGAATCTATTACCTATCTGGATAACTAGCTGGATTTTCCATAAATTATGACTTTTTACCTTTTTCTTGTTCTAAAGCATTTAGCATACATTTCTAGAGGCATTCTGTTAGATAACTAGTAAGCAAAGACAGCAAAAAACCTCTGCCTGCACTGACAATGAATCTTCTGTTCTGAAAACCCACCAGTGTTAGGGTCCTACTTATTTAGTACATGATATACTACACTGGTTACCCACTAGCTTTCCAGAGAACAGACTCCTGACAGAACAGTTATCACATACTTTAAACCTCCAAAAAGGCTTTAGAGCCCATACATGCATGACATTAATGCATACAACATGTTATACATAAAAAGCAGAACCTACGTTCCAGTAACTCCACAAGGTCTCCAGGATCAACTATATCAGCAAATGCCTGAAAAATAAATTAATAAATAATTATAATGCCACAGTCAAAGTCATCAGATGGACCTCTGGAGAAAGAGAAGGGAAAAAAAATAAAAATTCTTCCGTGATTCAGATGGTTGCCAAGAGTCCTGGTCCCCACTGGAAAAAGAAAGGAAATTGAAATTATCATTTGGCACGTGATCAAATTCATTGAAAGCTAGCAGTTCTTGTCATCCGCTTTCTAGCCACTGAGGTTACCTCTCCATATTTAAATTAGGAGGTATTGTGAAGAGTTGAACACAGAAATAAGTATCGTCTGAGAAAACTTCAAGAGAGAAAGATAAATTCCTGAATTACTAGAATTCTGATAGATGAAGAATGTGTTCTTCAATATATTAATAATGCTTTAAGCTTAATTTTTATGGAAGCGTCTATTCATATACAGAGTACCGCTCAGAGTACTGAATCCCATGTAAATAAATGGCAAAGAATAGGGGAGGATGTTGCACTAGATACTCAGCAGGTAACAGACTTCCGGCTAATTCTCTACAAGTCTCAGCAGTGGTATAGATCACTCTGCTGTTCAAGGTACTAAACACTAAAAATCAAGTACTGGTGCTCCACAAGTATCTAGACCTATTCAATAGATATTTGTAAGAAGACAGGTATTATTCTCAGCTTTCTTATTCACCTCTTCTGTAACCAGTTAGATTCTGGTGTCTTGGAGTTCCCCTAAATGACAATGAAAACAGTAAATTTCCCTTAAGTAGTTTGTGGTAGGTTTGCCTCTAAAGAATTATGGTCTTTTTTACTCTTCAGTAGCTGGTGAAATTAGACTGTTTCAATCTTACCCACATCACCAAAGCATCACTGATGTTTACTCAGTCTGATTTTCAAAGTGCTGGGGGATGCTTAAAGGAAAAGAACTAAAAAGGGCAAAGTGTTATTATTCATAGGTAGTCAGGAAGCCAGATCATATCTGTAAGATACTGTGTTTCATTATCCCTGCGGTACTAATAATGAAGCTAGTAGGCACTCAGAATATGTGATAAACAACTATAAATTATAAGGCCAGAGTGCCAACCTGGGAATTCTGATGACAAACCACTACAAAAGTATCTCAAAGGGAGAAAGATGTCACCAAAAAGGCTTGAGCTGCTATTCTATCTTTCTACTAAATTAAGCTGACTCTCCTATATCATCTAGTCTTTGTTCTTCACCTTGCCATAATTTTTACAACAACATTCAGTTCCTTCCAAGCCAGGAAAATAGACACTGAAAAAGGACAGTCCACAAAAGAGTGAACAAACACCTATAAAGTCTCATCATACATTATAATCTTTAGTACATATAATTATTGAGTCACTCTGTGGATAATATAGGCACACACCTCCTTTGTGCTGAAGAGAATCAGGAGTTACTATACCATCCTCAGTGTGATTACTTGTGCTCAGTGGCTTTGCAGTGAGTTTTTGTGGAGTTTGGGATGGGTTTTATTTGGCTCGTATTAGCTCTTGACATTATCTTACCTTTTCAAATACTAGTTTTTCTTGAAAGAAGAGCGGAAACGTTGCAGGGACACATTTAGTTTTTTTGTACTGCCCAAGTACAGAGACACTGAGATAAAGTTCCTCTTTGTCTTTCAGCAGCACTCCAGGGCAAGTTATCTGTAAGAGTAACACACTCATTAAACAAACTGAATTTTAGTTATAGAAGTAACAGTTGCTTTCAAGATAAAAATTAAATGGGCAAGGCTGAAATGGTTGATTTCTGAGAGTCAGATTATAACGTACAACAGTGAAAAAATTTATTTTCTAAAGCAATTCTGTTTGTACAGACTGACCAGGAAAAACAGTCAGCATTTTAATATAATCAGGACCAAATTCTTCTTACTGTAAGTAAACATACTCCATTGTCTTCAACCAAAATGGAAACCTGGCATCCCAATCCCAGGTTAATACAGTTAAAGGCATGCACTAACTATATAAGAATTAATCATCAATGGTCAAAGCAGGTTCTGTATGAAGAGTCACGTAGAATGAAGTCTACATGATGCCAAGACACAAAAACAGGTCCAAATTTTAGCGTAGCCAAAGCGAGAATGAAGCTGGTAAATGTACATATTTAGATATCCATCCTCTGTCCAGCCATCAAAAAGGGCAAGTTTATTTGCAAATATTATATTAACTTTGCCTTCTAATACATAAATGAGAGAAAGCAACTGTTGTTCTGTTACTATCAGACACACAACAGTTATCCGAGAAGTCTGGCACCTGAAAGGCATTCAAGGCAGGGAAGGCTCCTCATTAGGCTGCCAGATACTGCCACTAATCTCTCAACTTTCTCTGGACAATTCTTAGTCTTTAAGCAAGAAGACTTTGGTATGTTTTTAAAGCTCTGACGAACAGCAGACTTTCTTACTTATGTTTTCACTGCAAGGATGTACACAACTCATTGCAAAACTATTTGCTATTTTCTCCAAGCCACGTGGTTTTATTCTATTACCCTGCCAGAGAATTGTCACCTTTCACTTCAGTTCTAGTGCTCACTTTTTATCGCAGTATAATAAATATGAGGTTGTCTCTTCCAACATAAGGTTGCTGGAGAAGGTGTTCAGACTTTCAATTGCCAGGTAGAAAGACAAAGGAGAAGAGTGACAGGAATTAAAATAAGTGCTTTGGTTACAGTCTCCTACTCCCAAATGAATGTTTTACTTGAGAAATCCTAACTGTATTTAAAAGAAAACTATATAAAACCAGCAGAAAAACAGCCTCGGGTAAAAGAAATAACAGAAACCAATGCATGATAGATTATTATAGATAGATACAGTATAAGCTAAAAAAAAAAATAGTGCTTCTATTCATAAATATCCGAGAAGGAAAAAAAAAAGGATTTCCTCTCCATGTAAATGAGGGCTTCAACTCTGCAAGAAAAGTGCCAGAATAGTAGATATCCCAATTGAAACAGACTGTCAAGCATTAAACAGCTTGTATGACACTCATGCAGTTCCAAGTGTGAATAGGAGTGAAAGAGACAGATTTCATGCATACAAGGCAAGATCCCCCAAACTACATACTACAAGTCATATTAGCTTAGTTCTCGCTTTTCTTCATAACATTCTTGTAGAATTTACAATCAGTTTTGGCTGGGGTTTTGTGCCTTTCACCTTAGAGAAGGCAACCAATAACTGCCTATTTATTGAGACAAAAAGTGAGATGTTTGAAGACATCTGAGGCCAAAACTGCAAACAACTGGTGCCATTTATTCTGGCTATCCTGTAAAAGAAAAGAAAGTCTTACAAATAAGGTGTGGGGCAAGATAGTACACGTGGAAATTTGTGCTTCTATTACCCTTGAGATAAACTGCACAATTCATTGCCAGGGCTGGAACACCAAATCTACATGTTCCTGTAACATTAAACCAGCTCCAAAAATTAGTGACACATGTATATCTGCAGTTCATTAAATCTGTTTTGTAATATACAATGCATGGAGCTGTATAACACATAGGAGACAAACTGAAGCTCCTATCTGACTGCAAACTGTTCAGGCAGGATGAGAGCCCATTTTAAAAACTGCAATAGTAATATCTGTTGATCAGCTAAGGAAGAGGGATATCAATGCTGCAATTAACTGATCTTATAACCAAACAGGAGTACTATAAATGTCTTGGACAGTGTTACCCTGGACTTCTCTGCTCCAGTTCCCAGAAGGATGGAAAATATGTACCAGCCCTATTGGTGGGACATCACAAATAGTCATAAAGAAATCACTCAGTTCATCTCATGGCAAGGAATAGAATTCTACTGATCCACAACCCCTATGGCATTTGTTTCTTGCATGCAGTGCTGAAACTGTAGCTGCATATGGAACCAATGAAAAAGGCAGGCCTTGAAAAATCCCTTTAATTGTCCGTTACCATCAAAGCAAGTAGAGTTCCCTATGAAGGGCAACAGACAGTATTAACTTCTGTTGTGTGCAAGCTTCCAGACAGAACAGCATTTTGGACTTAAGAGTTGCAAAAATAATCTTCCCAATGAGAAGAGAAGCCATTTTAGTCTCCTTACCTGGCAGTAATCCACAATGCTATTAATTCATCCTAGTGCTTAAAGCTTTACCTACCTTCCCTGCCGCATTTGTGAATTCTCCATGTAGCAATGACGTGAAGAATAATGTGAATTTTATTCTGTTGCTGCATGAACAATCGAAATGCCAGCAGCAGAGGTAGGCACCAAAATTAGTCTCAAAAAAACAAGTAACAATGAAATCTCAGTCTGAGCAATCATGAATTATTCAATTTCAATTAATGGCAGGATAAACCAAATAAGGTCTTTAACTAAGGTTTTCTATTTTAGAAGAGCAGCCTTTCAGAAATGGAGAAAATTAGCAGTGAGATAAACCAAAGACCTGGTGGAATCAGATCAGAAAAGATCTTGGAATTTCATTAAGTCAAAAGGAGCAAAACCCATCTGTATCCTAAAGCATGGGAAAACCAAAGAGGACAGAACTTCTGACACAACTGGACTGGTTGCAAAGAGGGTTAAGAAATACGCAGAGCATTGTAAAAAACAAAGAAACAAACAAACAAACAAACAAAAAACAAACAGGAAAAAGAATCAGAAATTTGGACAAGCCTTTACTCACAAATAAAGTGAACAAGGAGAAAACAAGTGGACATAGTATAAATCAACCAAAATGTGAAAACTAACAAATCTATGTCCCAAACATAACTGTAAATTTTGCCTTGGTTTTAATGCTACTTAATACAGGAGCATCAAAACAACTTGAAGAACAAAATGATGGAAACAGAATTTACCCAATATGCACTAGGACTGGAAGAAGGAGCCACAGGAAGGCTGAATCATACTCAGCCCTGGTTCTAAACGAATGTAATTTTTCTTGCTGGATCTATACATAACTAAAACTTGTGTTATGAAAACAAGGTTAGTACCATCTGCTGAAAAATAACAAACGCAAGGCCCATCTGAGGCAGAAAAAGATGTGAAAAATTATAACCCCATCAATCAGAATATTTAAATATGCAACAGCAAAGAATAAAGATATGGAAGAAAACATGACTAGAAAAAAGCCCAGCAACACTTATTTCATAAAAATAGATCAGCCAAGCAAAACCTGACATTTTCTTGAAAGCCTGTTTTCTGGACAAAGGATATCACATGGCTCCACATGAGAAATTATTACTTATCATGCAGAAGATGGGAGTTAGTGTGAAAGTCCTAAAGTGGAACACAGCTGGCCAAAGGACAGCATCAATAACGTGCAAAACTGGGAGACATCAAGGTCAGGGTTATGATTAAAAACATTCCTCTATATATCCTGGTATCCAGGGTTTTTAATATTTTTAACGACCCTGACACAAGAAGTCAGAGTGTTCTCATGAAATTTTTCCAATTAAAATTCAGAAATCAGAGGTCAACAAAAAGGTAGAGAAAAACCTGTTTACAGGACCACAGTAACAGAGATGAGATGCACCTACTGTGTATTAACAACAGTTTTTGCTTTCACAGGGGCGGCTGACCTTCAAAGTTGGCTGAGGGGAAGATGATGAGTGTGTTAATAAATGACAGCATAACTGCAGTGCAGCTGTGAACAGACTAATATTAAGACATATAGGATGAATGTTGGACTTTTTATCCCTGATATCACCTAAGGCAACAGTGAGAACCCATCTGGAATGCTGAATGCAATTCCGATCCTGATCAATGCAAATTCAAAGTGGAAGAGTAGCACCCATCCCTATGATGATCAGAAGACTGGTGAGCTTATTACACAAAATACTACCAAAAGAACCAGGTCTCTTTAGCTGACAAAGATCATTTGTGAAATGACAGAACTGCTGCCCAAAAAATACATCAAGAGAGAAAACACCAAGAACCAAAAACAAAAAAAAATGAAGTGAAAGGCCAGTGTTGACATTTGTGTAAGAGTAAGACATCAACTAGCCAGAAGAAAATTTAGGCTGGGAAGTTTTCAAACCATCGCTGGAGTAAAAGGCCAAGGTAGGTGCCAGTGAGGAGAAAAGGCAAAACAAGTGGTTCAAAACCAGACTAAATACACTTATTAGAAGGGTTCTCTGAGAGAAATTATACAGCATAGCAGGGACATAACTGAACGACTGACATGTGCTGAAAGAGGCACTCAGATCTGTGTTGTAGATTTCCTGTTCTGTCCCTTTCCACTATTTGTAGCCTTGAGAGCAGGATGAGTAACAAATGCCCCACAAGTGAAGAAGCCTGACTATAGAAGAACACCTTCCCTGTACTGTCTCCTGGCACATGAATAGCTCACGGCAGTAGGAACAGAAAAGGAAAGCACATCTGCTCCTTTCCAGGAACCAAACAGGCCTTTGCACTACAAAGATGAACACTAGCTGTTGAGACAGCAGAGCAAGACCATTAGGGTGATAACTTCACTAGCTACGTGTAGAAATTCACCGCTCTAGTTTAGAGCGGCTACACAAGTCTGGGAACAAAGGTGGCTAAGCAGCCAGGAATACCGGGTGCATTTCCCAGTATATGCTTTCTGGCTATGCACTTTAATTTTTTTGTAAGGCACCTCAGCTTTTCCTTTCAGCACAAGTATTCTGGCAGCACTTGCCCCATGAGGGGTCCTAACCTCTGGATTGCAGCGACCAGGACCAGTGAAGCCACCAGCTCCAGAGTAACAAAGCGCTACCTACCTCAACTACTTCTTAAAATTTATCAGGAGAATGATACAGACTGTTTACTTTACTTCCACCTTGTATATAAGCATAAAACTTTTCAAAGTGCAGAAGGAATGTTCCTAACATGATTAATGTGAAAACTTTGCAATTTCACAGTTGTTGACCTCACTCCCCCACCCCCCCACCCCCCCCCATGTAACATCCCGGTACTTCAGAGCTGCCCAGGGCCACATCCTGCCCCTCAGAGACTTCATTGCCGACAGGGGAGCACATGCCACGTACAGGCTGCTGTTTCCTGAGATTTCTTTTGCTTTGTTTTTTCAGGAGTGCTTTCCCCACACCACAGATCTTCCCAAGCATCAGCATCTCTTAAAAAAAGACCTCTTCCACGGGAAAGTGAGAACCGTGAAGGAGCACGGCTGCTGCTAGCACCAGCGGAGGGACACGGGGCACGGGTGCTGGAGGACGCACACCCCGAGAGGGGCCGAAGCTGCCCAGCAGCCAGACCTGAGCTGCAGTTCCAGACGGAGGGCGGCCCCCGCCCACAGAACCCGGACCGGTGTCCCAGAAGAACAAACACACCCACCCCCCACCCCGGGGCCGGGGGGAGCGGGGCGGCGGCCGAGCGGGGGAAGCGGGGCGGGTAAGCGGCGCCGAAAGGGCGAACCGCGTCTTCTCCTCCAGCCTGCGGCCCGCCGCACCGCGGGCACTCACCGAGCGGAGGTCCAGCCGCAGGACGCAGCGCAGCGCTTTCCGCGGCATGGGCGGGCGGGCGGGCGGGCGGGCAGCCGAGCCCAGCGGCCCCCGGCCCGCTCCGCCTCGGCCGCGCCGCGCCGCGGGGGGCGACGCCGTTGTCACGGCAACCGCAGCGCTTCCGGGCCTCACCCACCCGGCGCATGCGCAGCGGGCTGGGCGGTGGCAGGGCCGGGCCGGGCCGGGCCGCCCTTCCGCGGGCTGCCGCTCCGCACTGCCCCGGCGGCATCAGCTCCCCACTCCGGCGTGGCTTCCCCTCCTTTCCGCCATTGCCCTGCGTGCTCCGGCCGGCTCCCGGCCACCACCGCGCCCATCAGGCCCTGCGCGCTGCCCCTCCCCACAATGCCCTGCGCTAACGGTCGCTGCTCCTTCCCACAATGCTCTGCGGCTTCTCCCCCTCAGCTCCCGCCGGCCGTTTCCTTTCAGCCTGCTCTTTCCTCTGCACAGTGTTTTCCCTCCTCGCCTCTCTTCACCCACACAGCCACAGGCGCTGCTGCCAGCGCCTCGCAGTCTGGCCTCTGCTGGCACTTCCATCAGCGGTGCTGAACGGGAGCTGCAAGGGTGTGTCAAAAGTGCAATAATTTCTTGCCCCCCCCTCCTTGGCCTCCCCAAGGACAGGCAGCTGCAATGATGTGCGAAGAGATGGGTTGCTGGTGCAAAAGCTGAAGTGTCCAGCATAGGGCAGGGGAGCAGACAGGCCACATGTGAGCGGAGCACTGCTGTGGGGTGTCTGCAAGCGGCATGAAGCTCGGGAGGTGTCTGTCCCTCTGGCTTCTTGGCCTCCTGTGGAAAGGTGCCACCACAGCCTTCCATTCATAAAAGGAGAACACGAACCAAGTTTTACGCAGCTCCAGGGCTGAAGTGCTAAAAAGCAGTGAATTTCCATGTTTGCTTTTTTTTTTTTTTTTTTTTTTTTTTTTTTTCCTTTTGGCACATACTTGGATTTCAACTACATCCAATTTTAGGTATCTGGGTCCTTTTGACTCTTTGAGGATCCTGTTTTAGTGTCCTTTTGGGTGAGACAGACAGAGTGGATGTAGTATGTTCTGACTGGTCTCCAGAGACTTTTCCACACTCATATCTGAAACTGTCTTTTCAGGCCTACCTTTCTGCTTTCATTACTAGACAAATTCAAATTGATACCACTGCTCTTGATCACCATTATGATCATATCAAGTGTATTCCCCAAGGTCTCTGCTGCTAAATTGTTCTCAGAGTATTTACAGTCATGTGTAACACCACAATAGTCTGATTTTCTGTTTTGGAAACTGCAATTCATTCAGCCTCAGACTGTGAGGGGGGTTTAAACCCTTAGATAGTCCTTCCAAGTTCACAAGTAACACTGTAGAGGAGGGGAGGCAAATCAGTGGACAATTGTCTCCAAAGGCAGCAGTGGCTGAAAGGCAACCTGTGGCTTGCTTTATTTTAATTTTACAAAGAAAAATAATGTTGAATGATCTAGAAAGCTACTAGCATTCTCATAATGGTGGGTGGTTTTGTTATTGTTTTTGTTTTTTTTTTTTTAAAAAGGAAACTATGCAAAGAACATAATATGCCAGTGCAGACAAAACTTAAATCTATGGATGGATTAAATATTACTAGTAATACTTGATACTAATCTTTTAAAATAAATAAGTAAATGAGTGGATATGCAGGCCTTATTTTCATTAATGTGGCTTCTGTAAGAGCTGTAAGCCTTTTTTTTTTTTTTTTTTTTTTTTTTTTTTTTTTTTTTTTTTTTGTCTGAGCACAGGACAGGACTCTGTATTTAGGGCCTGGAAAAGACTCATTCTTGAATTGCAGACCTCTAATGCATACATTAAGGAGGGGTTGGCAGTTGGATAAAATAATTTTCTATGCATTATCAGTCTCAAGGTTATGAATAGCATTCCAGAGTTAATGAGAAGAAAATTCTCAAAGATCCATAGCCACAGATGGTAACAATATTAAAATGCTTTATTGCTTATTTTCAGGTACCTTTCATATACGTGCTTTTTGGAGGGATAAATAATGTGTTAAAGATTGTGAAGTATGAGATATTATGGTAAGTGTGGCTATATAAGAATAGAAGATAGATAAATGCTGAAATCAAATATGGCATCATGTTTGTGATGAAAATTTAATATCCATGTGCAGTGCCCTGGAACAGAAGTACTTTATAACCCTTGGAAAAGGAGCACAAGGCAGGACAGAAAGCTTCTCAGAAGTGATAAGGCAGTGATGAATTTCAGTGCTTTTCCCTGGTAGACCAGGGAAAATCTGGGGTAGACTGGAAGGATTTATACTCTGCACAGAGGTGCTGCTCCATCCCTCTGGTCGGCAGTTTCTGCCACTTTGCCCTGCTGGGCCTTGGGAAAGAAAGGCTGCTGCTGCAAGGTTTTTCCTGTCCAGCCCTTTCTGCTGCAGTGTGAGCTCCATCTGGACCTTCTCATTATGGTAAAATGCATGATTTAGTCTTACATTTGCACTGCAGGAACAATGATGCAGGAATCTGGGGGACACTGGGGGAAAACACTGACTTTTCAGTGCAAATGCATTTGCTCGAGCAAAACTGGTAAGCAAAACCACAAAAAGTGCGTGCTACCTTCATAGACCTGACATTTTTCCCTGCTGTGAAAGTGCATGAATTCCTTTGCTTTTACAAAAGTAAACCTTCTTGTAATGCTACTTATACTTAGTTCTATGTAATAAAAGAGTCTGAAAGACAGCTCTGCATTATGTTAAGGTTTCTGCAATCTCCTCTGTTTAAAAGCTTCATTTTTTTCTGTCCTCCAGGCCCACCGACTTGCCTGCTACGGAAGAAGCCTGATGTACATCAAGATATTCAATTCTACTCTTATTTCTATCATTTAAAAACCAGGAGTAACTGTCAAAAAAGTGAGGTTGCACTGGTTTAAGGTAATTAGCACAAGATTTATACCATATTGTTGGAGTGCTCGTGACAGTCAGGCTCAGGAGTTTCAATGTATTGAAATATGCTACAATATAGGTAAAATGAGAAAAATGGGAAGAGTCGGGTTTGCAAACAGTGGATATTCTAAAGTTTAGAATCTAAAAAATACTGGGGATTAGACAGAATTAGATCAGATAAGACTGGGGATCAGAGAGCAAGTCTAACATCACTTGAGTTTGTCAGAGTTTCACTTTCAGCTAAGAAGCCAAGAATGATTTTCTCCTTAAACTTAGGAAGCATTATGCCAGGTGCAAAGTGGCATTGCAAAGTCATTCTGGCAATAAGAATGAACAAAATAAAGGAGCTTTCCACATTTTTCCACCCTCTACTGCAGTCCTTATGAGTGTTGTCAGAGGGCCACTTCTGCCTACTTTAAGCCCCTGATGTTGACAGAGCAGCCAGAAGAGACCTCTGTCTTACTGCACACCGAGCCCTTTATTTAGATATCATCACAAAGCACGATTGTCTTGTCCTTAATAACTATGGAGAATTCCAGGAAGACATCTGCTCAAATAACAGCAAGAAAATATGAGATATGGAAAGATTTCAGTATTAGAAAAGGCAAACAAACAAAACATTAAGACTGTTTTACTTTGGAAAGGAGAAAAATAAGATGTAATACAAGAAAGGTACATAAGGGATTGAATAATGTGAAGAAATGGGTTCTTCTATTTACCCATGCCTATTTATCCTTTCAAAGGACACATGCAATGAAATTAAAAGACAACACAATCAAAACTGGTAGAAGAAGGTACTTTAGATAATGGAATTCATTATCACAGGATACATTCAACTGTTCAAAGCAGAATCAGAGCAGGTTAGGAATCCCGTGGATGATACCCACATGCATTACCTATTTTGATCTTGTTGCTAGCTTAAATGTGCAATTCACAAAAGTCAACTCCTGTGCAAAGAATTGTAGTTGAGGAAAAAAAAACAGGAGAAGTTAAGACTAAACAGTGCCGGTACGCTGTAGAGCAGAGCTGGAAGAACTTTGTAATGTGAGAGATTCTAATAGGATCTAAGGGGACCAAAGTGAATTGCATTACTGCAGACAGTAATGTAACGGGGAAGGTAGAGTGTTAGATTATTGATGAGGACAGAGAATGGAGATTACCTGAGGGTGTCAGCACACTCTTCACAAAATACATTTTCATCTAATCTTTCTGCTTGAAAGCAAGAAAAAAGGTTTCCCAGAAGTTAGCTTTCATTAATACCTATTGCTTTAGAAAAAGACCACAATGATTTTGTCGATCCCATCTTACTGAGCGCTCGCTCTTTCCTAATGTGCCAGTACACAGCTGGGAAGAGCTTTAGGCCTCCTTGTTGAACCTACAAGTTGCTGCAGGCAAAAACCACCTGGTTGTGTTGTTACGTAGGTGAAGCAGCGACCTTTCTTCCCTGTGCCCTCCCAGTCTTACTAGTGCCTGTTGAAGAGCATTTTTCACTCTGTGTCTGGAGAAACTCAGTGCCTCTCTAACATTTCACCATGGCTCAGCCGTGGCAGAGCAATTCCTCTGTATTGCTGCTAAGCCAATACTCGCTTTGGTGGATGTGACCATTAACTTCACTGATTCTTGATGTACGTCATGCCTGCAACAAAAAATAAAAAAGGTCAAGCTACCTAAAGACACTGAAGTTTTCTTAACATGTAAGCTGTTTTCCAGGTCTGCTAAATTCTTTCTCAACTGGCTGCAGCTAAAGAAGAAATCAAATCTGATTTGATTACAGCCACTAGAGGAATATTCCAGATCTTGAATTCAGTTATAGTAATTGGAAAGTTGTGTTGTAAAGGAGTGATCTAAATTCAGCTAAGAGATAACTTCTCTCAGTACAGCCTTACGAATTCACAAATGGTATAGACACAGCCAAGACAGCATTAGCTTTGTACCCCTAGAAAGTTCCCTGGCCTCTCCCTTACTCAGTTCAAAAGAGGTAATACTTTCCTTTGTGTTTTACATTTAAAAAAAATTGTCTTAGATGGAGACATTGCCCCAGCGAAGTTTTTGCCTGAAACAAAATTCTTCTAACCAAGTTATAAACCTCTGAAAATAGGGGTTTATAATGGGATTGCTGATAGACCCTTAACAATAGCATTGTGAATGGCGCTGCTATAATTAATGATACTTCAGAAAGATTTATGGTCCTTAGACAGAGATAAAACAGAAATATCATTGCTTCTTTGCCTCCCATCATTTTATCCTCTATGAAATTTTATGTGAAATAAGTCAAATGAAAAATGTAAGCTCTTAATCTTTTCCCAGAGTCCTGTCTCTCACTTGATGAACACTTTTGCAGAATAAATTAGAGCTTTTTATTCCTTATGTATGTACAGCTTTGTATTTAAAAAGCAAAGAAAAGAACATTGTTGGGTTGGCAATGCAACTCAAGACAACGGCCATGGAGGAAGCAGAAATTACCAACTGCTCTTGTCCATTCTTCTGCCATCCCACAGACAGTGACTCTGGTCCGGCAGTAATTCAGAGCAGCTGGCTTGGAAGTGCACAAAAGGGCACCTGTCCTCTGCACTGAAAAACCGCTGCTCACGGAAGGTTAGCTATGCTGGCTGTAGCTGCAGCAGCGGTAGCACAGAGGCCTGAGCAGAAAGCCAAAAGCTGGGGCTTGATTACAGTGAATAGTACCTTTGTGTTGAAAAATTCAGGATACTAGGTGGGTCTTTAATAGAACTGGGAAGGGCACAGCAAGAGGCAGTTACAAGAAGCTGAAGCTAGAAAAATTTGAATTAGATATTGGCCATTATATCATAATGGAGAAAGTGAGTAACCACTGAAACAAGCTATCAGAGGGAAAGTGAGTTCTCCGTTTTCTGACAATACCAAAGGAAAATGCGGAGCTGACTAAAGAAATGCTTTTGTCAAAACAAAACATACTCTAGTCAAATAAAGAGTGACAACAGTATTTAATGGTCCGTGATATACAGGAGGCTCCCCTAACGGTCTAACAGTATGTTGTGTCTGTAAACATTGCGACTCTAAAACACGTTAAAAAAATAAATGATCAAGTGCTGCTTCCTGAGCAGAGGACAGAGGGGAGGGCTTTGAACAATTTGCTTTGGAGCACGTGCACTGCAGGACCCGGCATTGCCAAAGCAGAAGTGGGGAGGGCGGCAGGGAGCGCTGGCTCTGGGGCCCCGAGAGCAACGGCACAACGTGGCTCCAGGCTTGTTGGAGTTGTCTTAACTGAGCTACTTCTGAGCACAGCCAGGAAGCGAGCATCAGTCACCAGTCTGCAGGGGGAAAAGCTTCACCTCTGGGCAGCCAGGCTGAGGCAGCAGCTGAATAGGGGGCTGAGAAATCACAGCTTTGGCATAGGCCACCTGAAATGGCAGTTAAAGCTTGAAATCCATCACATCCCATTATAGTCCTAGGCTCTGGCTTCTCTCAGCCTCATCCAGCTCAGATGGCGTCTAGTCACTTGTTTTTCAAAAGCCTCTGCAGTGTGTCAGGAGTTTTGTCCCTCTGCCCATTAAAGTAGCAGTGTTTGATCATCTTCCATGTTAATTTGATTGACAACAGCAAAGTCACTAGAGAACCTCAAGGACTTTCTGTCTGGTTTGTTTTCCTGTTATAAATTGTAGCTTCTTGTTGTATTGGAGAAGGAAAGTGAAACACTTTCTTTAAATAATAGCTGAAGTCACCCTGTGTAATAGGGAGCTCTGAGATCTATGCTCAAATTCCTCATGAATTATAATATTGCTCCTTTAAAATTTCACCAATCCATCAGGAACAGAGAGGGATTTTTTGTGGTTTTGCTTTTTTTTTTTTTTTTTTTAACAAGAACTTTTGGTTTTCAGTGGAATTCAGTCTGGTGGGCAGAACTTTTTTTTTTTTTTTTCATTGTAAGGAAGATTTGTAAAGGGGCAGGATTGTGGCTATTATTAGAGTCCTTCCTAAAGAAAATCATCAAATCCTTTACAGCACTAGGCAGATCTGGGCTAGAAAGTATAACAGGATGGCATAGAGCATCCCAGATAGCAACAGAGAGAAAATGGAGCAGGAAGAAAGAAAAAAATGGAAACACAGAAAGAGCAGATGCCAATTAGAATTCTTGCAGGCTGCAGCAAGGGGCAAATATAAGAAGCCGTAGGAAAAGAAAGGGTAGAGTGGATTAGTGTTAATCACAGACACAGGAAAGTAGGAAAGGTTTTAAATGAGCTTTAAAAATAAAAAATTGAGTTAGCAGCTCGGAAGAGAATTCCAGATCCATCAAGTGTAGGAGCAAAAATAAAATGCAGAATACCAGGAGATACATCTGAGTCCTGAGCAATTAACTTCTGAAGGTAATAAGACAGTTTTTTGGATGCAGGAGCTTCTCTCTCTCTCTCTCTGTCTTTCTCTTTAAAGACAGCACTGTTTTCCTTATCCCAGTGACAGGGTACATTTAGTATTAGAAGAAAGTGACTCCCATCTGATTTCTTTTTCTCTGTCCTAATGGTATATACATACAGCACCCTGTTGTAGGAAAATTAAGCACTAAGAAACTAGAACTTGCACAGTGTCTGACAATAGATTTGTCCGGGCACATAGTCCAGATGAATTTCCTCAAGTTGGGTGAGTTACACTGGGTGAGAATCTGGCCCAGCACGGGGCAGTGTCTGCATCACAGTCTTGAGTTGTCTGAAGACCTTGGGGTTGGGATTGCAGATGAGTTCCAAATCCACTAAAGCCATCGCTGACTTCAGTAGACATTAGAGTAGGATGGCTGGACTGTGAGAGTAGGAGTTCTCCTTACAGCTCTGCTATATGAAACATCACTTAACATTTCTATCCTGCCAATTTAACTACCTGTAAAATGAGGACAGTAACAGTCACTTAAAAAGAACAAAAAAGAGGGGGAAAAATGGAAAAAAGCCACCAGGTATCTGTTCTTGGAAGCTTCACAATACTACCATGAAAAAAAAAAAACTATTTCTAGCTTTGGCTTTATCTGCAATATAAGAAAGAATAGCATGGTGTTTGAGCTTGGGTTTCTCTTTCATAAGAATCATCATTAAAAGTTAATGAAGAAACCAACACTATATGAAAAGGTTGCTTTCTCCTTAGTTAAACACTTCCTTTTTAAAAGCCCTATGTATTCCTAGAATATTCTGAATTTATTATTTGCTAAACAAAACCTTAATCAGTCCATTTTTATTTCCTTACATGACATCATGTTAAGCAAATGGAATCCATGCTTTCGTTCCAGTCATCAGTTCTGGATCTCTGCATCACTGGATCACCAGCAGAACAAACTGCATCCAAACAAAGCGCAGACATGTACGTCAAATCAGGCAGAGCTCCTGACACAGAGGTTGTGCCAGCCTAATGCTTTAACACTGGCTTTGCTCTGGCTGCCGAAGGACAGACGATGCCGGATCCAGTGTAATGTTAGACTGGCACGAGGAGTCAATGCCTAATGTAGCATAAAGCCCGCCAGCACCACGCCAAGCCTTCCATGGACTTTTGAACCCATTTAAACCAGCAGAGTGAGATCGGTGGTTTACATCACATTGCCACAGTGCTTTGGATCCAACGCTAAGAGCCTTAAAGTCACAGCCTGGTCACACCCAAGCCTGCAGTCGGTTTTTGCTCTCTAGTTACAAGGAAGGAGCCCTGTAGTGAAACGTCACTGAATTCAAACAAATCCTAAAAGACATGTCCATTTTCTATTCAATGGGATATATTATGGTGATGAAAACAACCCTTCTGGCATGGTAGAAGAAGATGGATCCTACCTTACAGCCTCAAGCCAAGCCACCATGCGTATGGCCGCACGGGGAAGAGATGAGCAATCGGGGAACAGAAAACCAAAAGTTTGCTCAAGCTTCTTGCTCCATGCCAGGGGTGCACAAGCCAGCTTCCCAGTCAGACGTGGCTCTCTTTTAATGACCAAAGTTACACAAAAAGAAAACACCTCTGAAAATAGGGCTTCGTGACAAAAACGCCTACACAGCTGTAACAGCCACTTCTCAAATGCGCTGCTGCTTATGAGCCACAAGAATAATATGACGAAATGTGCCGACTTTTGCAGTTTTCCCCTCTTTTGTTGAAACTAATGAGTCACGATTAGAGTAATGCTTTTCTGTGACTCCAAAACCATTTTGCGTAATGAGGTACTAAGTCTTTATAATTAGGCCCAGAAGGGAACTGGGACGTGGCCCCTTAAGAGCAATAATTATTTAGGTTATTTATGGTAATAAAAAATTGAAAATAGGAATTCTTCCTCAGAATGTGACTATTTATTCTTTTACATATTGCCTAACAGGCAATTACACTATTAAGGCAACGTTTTGTTGCTAAAGACATTAATTGAAATGTAAATTAAATGTAAATCAGCTAATTAAATTGATATGTAATGAACTTGTCATGCAGGCCTTTGAGATCAGATGCATTTTGCTAATAAACAAGTGTTACAGTGGTGCCATTGCTCACTGGAGTTAAGGTTGTTTAACATGTTGCGTCGATACCACTCTCCCTCCCCAAATTCGAAGGTTTGGAATGGGTCTTTGGAGCCCAGAATGAAGTTGGCACTGGGGGTTTCCAGATTTATTCCCTCCAATTATTTACCAGTCAACTTCATTGCAAGGCAAGGTGTTCCCCTCATGGTGAGTGCTGCACATCCCAGCAGGGTACAGTCCAAGCTTTGTCTATTCCTTCTGCTCCCCAGAAATGATAAAGCACTTTGTAAAACCCCTCACCAAGACCAAGGCTGCTGTGTCAGATGGCTTCTGGAAGGGTCAGTGTTACTTCTTTCTCTGTGCACTGTGTCCAGTTCAGTAGGGGTAGTGAACCCTCACGGCAGCAGGAGGATAACTAGACATTCCTGAAGTACAAAGAAATAGAATGAGAAATGAAGCAATCAGAATTTGCTTGGTGATTATACATACAAGGTAAACGTCAAAGCCAACGTCATCAAGTCAATACAGTGACAGGAGAATGAGCCAGAATAACCCTCTGTGCTGTCCATAACACACGAGTAACCGTAATCATCAAAGTGTGGGCTTGTGTCAAACTGTAAATTACAGGAAAGGAATATGAAGCTATCAGTTCTCTTATTAAACAGTCAGTTTTCCTGCAGCTACATTTTGAGCCAGACCTACTAAAATTTCTGGCATAAATTCAGGTCTTATATTGAAGGTGTCTTGGAGGATAGAAGTCCCTCCCCTGCCAGATATATGGACAAAACTCACTGTCTACAATTGTGCAATAGTAAGGAAAATGTCACATATTTTGCTTTTGAAAATACTCAGGTCAGCACCTTATAAAATCCACTGCCCACTTCCATTCAGGTCATGCCGATGTTTTGTGTGCGCAGTCATAAAGCTCAAGCAAATGTGGCAAAAAGGGCTGTGGAAGCGAGAGAGTAGAAACACAGTTTGGAATTGCGGAAATACTTTTGCAGAAAGTTTTCCTGGATCCATCATGCCGTAGTTGCACCTGAGCATTTATGCGTAATTGTTCTGTCTTGAATAAATTTGATGCTGCATTTCTAACTTCTACCCAGAGAACCTTCTACCCTGCAATCCTTTGGGGCCTGGGGGTATTTAATAAACATGTCAACTACCACTCTTCTTTAGCTTGAATGCAGCATCTTGTTTTTTCCTACTGAAGAACACTCCAGTTTGAAGTTTACAGAGCAATTAAAGACCCTCATGGGGCCCCTGATATGTAGAGATTGTCAGCATATGTAGATTAGTAATTGTCAAGTTTCTCCCTAAGGCCGAAGAGCTCTTAGTCAAATTCCAGAGATCATCAAATATTCAGATTTCAGTGGGCTTTGTGTCATACACAACGTAGTGGCATAATTAAACTACAATGCTTCTTTTCTAATAAACTTTTGGATCTGGCTATGTTACTATTAATTTCTTTTAATTAGCTATGATCACAAAATAAAAATGAACATCAATCTAAAGCTGCAACTTTGCTGCTTCCAAAAAGATGCCCTGAGAATAGCTTTCTCTTCTAAACTGTTGGGGTTTGGGTACCACACTTACTGCTGTGACTTGCAAAGGCCTGATGGAGGACAAAAACCAGCAGACTGAAGGCACAATCCTTCTCTGGTGCCTTTTCAGCTGACACATAGGCACAGGTGATTGAATGATGCTGCCATCCTGAACTGTGTCTTCATTGACCTGTTGGCTTGGACTCTAGCTCAAATTTTAGTCTATTCTTCACTAGTTTTGGTGTCCTTGAACATTGATCTAGATAGAAACTGAAAAAAAAAAAAAAAAAAAAAAGAGCTCAGAGAAGAAAATTAGGATAGGGATCCTCACAAGCCAGGATTATGCTGTAATGGCTATCTCCCACATCCCTCGCTGCTCAGCCCTCTGCCCCCTATGCCGAGCAATCAGATACACCCCTGAATTTAATATTCATTTGCTTGAGTGTTGAAGAGGGGTTGCAATGGCTTGCTTTGCACCTTGCATGGTCCAGCCCTTGAAGATCAAATCGCTGCTCTAATATGATATTCCCTGGAAGCCACGGGGTAACAAGAGCAAGTGGCTGAGGCTTTCATGCAGTAAAACTGGCCTGTGCATAGTCTGCCAGCTGGATCCTCCGCTGCATTTCACATATACATTGTGTTGTGGTCCCAGGGCTTGGGAGGTACAAAGTGTTGGTCACTGGCCTGCATCTATCATTGGAGTCCCACTCCATTGATCTTTGATTGTTTGTGGACAAAGCCAATGGCAGGGAGTATGTTGTTACAAATCTCTGTGGTGTTTCTGACCTAAAAATTGAGATTTTCAAAGCCACATATGGGATCTGCAACTTTAATTCCTAATAAAATTCAAAAAAAAAAAAAATTGAACTTGGAAATCGTCAAGGCAGCTTTAATAACCTTCATTACAGTATGTTACATTAAAGAGCTAAATTATTACTCATGAGGAGTAGATCTTCATTTCCATACTGTTAATACTTTCTAGGTGTAGCAGAGGACAGACTGGTTGTGCTTGGGAAATGACAGAAATCTTTTGTTAACCCCAGACTGCACATGCACGTGTGTGTGTTCTTGCACGAACACTGAGACGTGTGCCCAAATGAGCAATGTTCTCTTAAACTGTGCAAGCAAGAAAGTCCCTGAGAAACCCCCAGAAGCATTTGTGCATCCAGGAGGAAACTATTACCTCCATCACTGTACTTGCACAGCATTTCTTCCTCCGTAAATCCAGTTTTACTTGTCACAGTTTACACCTCCAGTGCTGGAATACTGGCAGCTCTGAAGACTGAGATCTTTCACTAGACCCAGAAAAGACAGCTGAAGCATCCCATTCCCAACACAAAGGATAACCTGAAGCCAATGGGTAATTTCAGAGTGGTTTTCCGCAGTCTCAGGCTAACTCTGAAACAAAGCTGTATAATTTTACCTCCAAATCTCTGAAGTCTCCATGTCCCCAAGCCCCTTTGTGGCCTAAATCCTCATTTCATGAAAATCACTTAAATTCTGCCCATCATTGAGTAACACCCATCACTGAAGTTGCTCTTCTCCACTTGGCGCATTGCATACGGCAAAATATTATGCTGCTTCCTTTTCAGGGGTCTGTTTTTATGCTAGGGTATGAAAACTGGATCCAAACATCACAAAGTTGAGCTTTAAACAGTAGCCCAGGAGGAGAATCTCAAGAGTCCCAATAAAAAGAAGAAAAAAAATTCCTGACATTCTTCCTATGATGATATGTCTCAAAATTATTAATTTTGCTTGTCCTGTATCATATCTTAGGGCAAGCTGCTTTTCCCGACTGAATTGCAATGTGGAGTTTGGTTCAGTGGGTTTAACTGAAGCGTGGCTATCTGGAAAAGGCAGCGTTATCTGTAATAAAGTGACTCCTTCAAATTTACTTTCTTGATCTTGTACTTTGGTTGGACTGCCAGAGTCTTAATGCTGGGAAAAGTATCTGTCACCCAGGGCCCTCATTTTAAAGGACTGTAGGGTTTGAGGGGCTGGATGGCGTCATCTCCCCGCATCGATTTTGTCAATGTATTCCTGCGAGCGAGCCAGCCTGAGCTGTGTGCTAATTTCCCATCTCCTCTGTGGCTGACGACAGTCCCTGGCTCAGCGAGATTTCAGTTTTGCTCACTGGACTCTTCTTTCTCTACCCTCCTTGAGCTATATTTTCTAAGCACCAATTTCAGTCCAAAATTAAAGATGAAATTTGAAGATTAGGGACTGAAGGTTTTTTTCCAAAGGCATTTCGATGTCTCATACTCATTGATTGTGTTAGGTATCTAAATCATCCAGAGCAATCTGGCCCCCGTCCCAAATTATGTGATGTAGAAGCCCAATTTGACTTTTAAAATGCTCTCCATTTTAATCGCCTGCTGTGCGATTAGTACCATGCGTAATAAACACAATGTGTGCGGCGTGCATAGGGCAGGTGTGGGGTGATGTAATGGATCCCACTGAGTGCCTTGAATGTAAATGCCAGAAATATCAAATACTGCGTGAACCAGTCTTAGTCCCAGTCAATTCTAATTACTTTAGTGGTCTGAGTCCAAATTCAGATGTACCATGGTGTAACTGAGGTCAGGATACAGTACATGATTCTTATCTTAATGACACTTTAGTACTGTAAAAGTCAAACTGAGCATCATCCAAGGAGAAGAGGTAAGGGCTCTGTTAATTATTCTTCTCTCCACTCCTTGAACAAAGGGATGAAGTTTGTGTCTCTGCTGAAGAGCGTTCTGCCATACTGAATATTTAAGTTGAAAAAGAAAAAAAAAAAAAAGAACGAATGAGCCGTTTGTGCAATAATCTTTAAATGAGCTTTGCTGAGCTCTACGTGAAATCTTAAAACACTTGCTCTGCCCATCTTTTAAGCTACAACTGTACCAGAGTCAGAGGTCAGGGAGGGCAGCGTTCCCCCTCCAGGCAGGGGTAGCTCCCAGTTCTGACCGTTACGAAAAGACAGATTTGTCTACCAAGTAACAAGTTCAGAAAACATTAAACCCCTGTGCTCAATTGTAGACATTCCTAGGGCTGGAGGAATCACTGACTCAGTGGCGCATGAGACTGGAGCCTCCCTTTTCCACTGGCTTATGACTATCCCACTCGAATGGCTGTAAAGCACCTCCAGATAGGAATGTTCCCTATGTACCCATGCCAGTGGTAGCATTTAGTTCCCTGTTTTGCATTAATTTTAATAACTGTATTAGATAGAGACAGTGGAAGTCTGGGTTCAGAGCTGGTTTTAGTTGAACTCAGCTCACTGTTCTGCCGACTGTTATGTGATGTTATCATTAACTGCACCCATTTCCAAGTTACCTTCCCAGAAAACCACACTCATGAGATTATTTTGTACCTTCTCTGAAGGCAGTAAACAAAGTCATCACTATCCCAGTCCATAGCCATTCTACTCATTTCATTTTCTGATATCTCTAAAGTGTTAACTGCTGAAAGCAGAAGCATGAAAACCCACCATAGTGAGAGCTGATTAAAATTCAGCCCACTGTATCACCCATAAATAGGAAATAAAGAATACTTGGTTGTGATTAATTGTCCATACATGGCCATTGCCTGCTTCCTCTATTCCATACAAACACAGTCCATGTATTTATTCAGCTCACCAAAAGAGTAATAAGCAGATCATTCCTATTTGTCAGGATCTGGGATTTAAGCAAGTACTTAAAGTGGGGGCTCTGTGCTTGTGTTTCTGTAGCCGTGCACGCACATCTGCTCTTCTGTCTGATTTTCAATATTCATGAGAAAAATCAAAACATTTTATTTTTATAAAGTCATACTTGCCAATAGATCAAAATACATTGAGGTGCAAAATCACAGCAATGGGAGCTTTAGTTAAGGAATTTTTATGATATTAGAAACATCAATCTCTAAGGATTGGTAATAATAGTACTATTAAGAAAGAATGTTTCTGTTGTTACGCATTACAGCTTGGGCAAATCTGAGATCTGCCGTAGAAGCACTGCAAAAAAAAAAAAAAAAAAAAACAAACACAAAAACCAGCATGTGATATACAGAAACTAGACCTGTAGTTTGAAGCACTGGTGGGTAAGGACTGTTTTACCAGTTGTGAATACACCTTCATTAAAGCACCAGCTTGCTTGTTCGTGGTTCAGCTGAGCTCACTGGAGCAGAGCTGCCGGTGCCATCATCTCCCTGGCAAAGCACAGAAGCGTTTCTCCTTTGCTGTGATTTACACTCCAAGGGCTGCATCCAGCACCTTCGGCCTCTGCTGTTTCTGGGTGTTGGGTACACCGGGCAGCTCCCCCAAAATACCACTTGTGAAGGCGCTGCAGTTGCAGTGCTGGTCCAGGAATGGGAGGTGACACTCAGGAAATTTTGTCCCTCTGTCCCTATCTTTCTGAAGGTCTTTAAGCAAATCTCTCGTTTTTTGATTGCCCTAGTTCCCCTAGCTGTTAAAAAGGGATGATGAAGTACAAACCTCATTAAAGGCATTGTAGATCGAGGAGTGAAAAATGCTGCAAAAGACCTAAATATTTATATTATTACACTGCTTGCTGCAAAATGACCAGTAAAGTTCTCAGAAATGGGTATAAGAAACAGGAAACAGAATCACAGAATGGATGATGTTGGAAAGGATCCTGAAATCATCTCATCTATCCCCTCTGCTCAGGTGGGTCAGCTAGAGCAGGTTGCCCGGGGCTATGTCCAGCTGGGTTTTGAATGTCTGCAGGGATGGAGACTCCGCAGCCTCTCTGGGCACCCTGTTCCAGTGTTTGACCACCCTCACTGTTACAAAGTCTTTTCTTGTGTTCAGATGGAATTTATGTATTTATTTTAATTTGTGCCTATTGCCTCCTATGTAACACGTGGTCCCCATACACCCCTGAGCAACCAGCGAGCCCCAGGTGAGGACTTCATGTGACCAGATTTGATCTGAATTTGTCTGGTCACCTTTGAAATCCTGGTACTCATTCCATTTACCCCTGTTGATCTCGCTCAACATGGAATTTGGCTTCTTTTGCTGGGATACCAGTATCAGCTTGTTGAACTAGTGGGTTAACAGCCTCACATCTCCTGGAGGTGCTCTGGCACCATCCTAGAACCCAGCACTCCTAGGAGGCTAGCAGAGATTGTCTAGCAATAGGGAGCCTTTCCCAGGCCAGCCTGCCAAATTGTAAAACACAGTGATTACCGCCACCACCACCAAAAAGACAGCATTTTCAGTAAAAAAAATAAAGCTCATGCCTAAAGATGTTATCATGCATAATTCAGCGAAGAAATCCATACTGCATTTAAAAGATTACATCTTATCATCCAGGGTACTTATTAGCTTGATGATTTAAAAGTACATGGGGATAGAGTCTTTCTTGCTATTCTGCACTGGCATCAGTGCCCTTGTGCTGATGAGTGATTAGCCTCGTGGCTTGGTTTGGGACTGAACTGCTTTTCTGATGCCAGAACTGGCCCAGACGGGATTGGGATGTACCCAGTTGATGGTGAGGAGCCCTATGCCTGCCTGGGTGCGTGGTCCGTGTGGCTTATGCCAGACTGACATCCATGGTTACACCAGGGAGTGCTTTCTTCTTTCTGTTAGGTTTGGTTAAGTTTGTGGCAGGCAGTAACAAGGGGTTAGTGGTGTTTAGTTCCACCGATTAAGCCCCTCTCCAGAAACATATGCACTGCCATCTTCCCAACAGCACAAGAAGATGCTCTGGGGCAGCCAAAGCCTGAATATCAGTTGGATGTGCTTCTTCTCAAGTACAGAAACACAAGGTTAGTCTGTACTACTGCTGATACATATGCTTGTGATCATTATTATTGTTTGTATTAACTCACCTATAGCTGTCCACCCAGAGGACTCACAATAACAAAGGATTTTGGCCTACATATGTTTAAGACTAAGGGATTAAAAAATGTCTGAGGGTTGCTGCTACCCCCAGGCATCCCCTCCATATCATGGAAACATGCAAACAGGACACTGACCACAAACATGCTGATAAACTCATGTCAAAGAATCAGTGATTTGCATCTACCTGGACTTGTGCAAAGCATTTGACACTATCCCACACAATACCCTTGTCTCTAAATTGAAGAGACATGGATTTGACAGGTGGACCACTCAGCTGATAAGGAATTTGCTGGGTGGTCACACTCAAAGAGTTGCAGTCAACAGCTCAATGTCCAAGTGGAGGGCAGTGATGAGTGTTGTTCCTTGGGGTCGGTGTTGGGACCAGCGCTGTTTAACATCTTTGTTGGCCACACGAACAGTGGGACTGAGCGCACCCTCAGCAGGATTGCCAACATCACCGAGCTGTGTGGTGCGGTGACATGCTGGAGGGCAGGGATGCCGTCTGGGGGGACCTGGGCAGGCTGGAGAGGTGGGCCTGTGTGAACCTCATGAAGTTCAACAAGGCCAAGTGCAAGGTCCTGCCCACGGATTGGGGCAATCCCAAGCACAAACACAGGCTGGGCAATGGGTGGGTTGAGAGCAGCCCTGTGCAGAAGGATTTGGGGGGGATTAGTGGATGGAAAACTGCCTGTGAGCCAGCAACGTGCGCTCGCAGCCCAGAAAGCCAACCGTGCCCTGGGCTGCCTCAGGAGCAGTGTGGGCAGCAGGTCGAGGGAGGGAATTCTCCCCCTCTGCTCTCGTGAGACCCCCCCCGCAGTGCTGTGTCCAGCTCCGGGGCCCTCAGCATCAGAAGGACACGGACCTGCTCGAGAGGGTCCAGAGGAGGCCACAAAGATGATCAGGGGGCTGGAGCACCTCCCCTGTGAGGCCAGGCTGAGAGAGCTGGGGTTGTTCAGCCTGGAGAAGAGAAGGCTCCGGGGAGACCTTACAGCGGCCTTCCGGTACTCAGAGGGGGAAAGATGGGGAAGGAGTCTTTATCAGAGAGTGTAGAGATAGGACGAGGGGTAACAGTTTTAAACTTCAAGAGGGTAGATTTAGATCAGATGTAAGAAAGAAATTCTCTCCTGTGAGGGTGGTGAGGCGCTGGCCCAGGGTGCCCAGAGAAGCTGTGGCTGCCCCCTCCCTGGAAGGGTTCAAGGCCAGGTTGGACGGGGCTGGGAGCAACCAGGTCTAGTGGAAGGTGTCCCTGCCCATGGTAGAGGGGTTGGAACTAGATGATCTTTAAGGTCCATTCCAACCCAAACCATTTTGTGATACTATGATCAGTTTGTCCCTCTGAGTTGTGCCTTTGGTCAAGTCCAGTGTTTTGAACCTACAGCCTGGAGTACAAACAAGTTTTTATACAAACTGTCGGCATTTGGATACTGAAATAATGAGGAGGTTGGAACAAAATTCAGGCAATTTTTAGCTTTTTGTTTATGGGCTACATGGATGTAATAATTGTGAAATTATGATGAAGTTGAACAAAGAAGCTTAGGAAATCTTGATGTGTCATCAAAGATATCTGGAGCTTGTCCCAGGCAAACAAGATTAACCCTAAAAGCTGGCACCTACACTGATTATAACAAGTAGCTTGAAGATTTCAGGGGTTCTTCTCTGTGTGGCTTTCCACACAACCTCTGTCATCTCACAGATCCCCTGACTGTATCGTGGGCATGGAACTAACTAATAACCTGGGGATTGTTATGTTTACAGCTGTTTCAGTCAGAAATCCTCAGCTGAGTGGTTTGGAAGGTCTCAGGATGGCTGCACGACAGCTTGGTTCAGGAAGAGGGTGTACTGAACACATAGTGTGAGAGTGACAGAAAAGGAAGTATTTTGCAAAAATCCTTCTTCCCATTTTTTCAAGGATGAGAGGTATGAAATATCTGCATTTAACAGCCACTATTAATTACTGTTTACTCTCTGCCAACACTGCCTTGGGAACATCTGTGATGATTTAGCCAAGCACCCACTGCCATCACTCAGCTGGCTGCTGTGGCTCAGCTGTGGAGTCTCACTCACTTCTGTGACCCCCTCTGTCCTGCTTCAGCTCACTTCAGCTGCCTGAGTCTTGGGCCACCATGTGAGAAATGGGTGTTTCCTCACACAGAAAAGAGGTATATAAAGCAACATCAGTATGAGGTAGAAATACCATGGGAATTTGAGTAGTAGAGATGAATCACATAAATAAATATTCCTCACCTTATCCTAAATCTTGCAACATCTGATCCATACAAGAGCTGAGAGTTCCATTCAAGATTTACAGGGTGAAGTCCTGGCTTTATTTAGAAGAATAGCAAAACTCTTCACCTGAAAGGACCAAAAGTTTCACACAACCCTCAGTGCTGAACCACAAGCTCTGCAAGACCCACTCCCATGCTCAAAAGCACCTGTATGTTCTAACCAGTTTCCTAAGCTAAAGTTAAATTATGCTTCTACATCTTTTTTGCTCCCCTCTTCCTCCTACTTCTTAGTCAAGCCTCCCCAGACATACTATGTACTTCCCACTCGGTGACTCAAGATCAGCTGCTCAAACTGGGAGCGTGACAGGGCTGTGACCGACTGAGAGGGAAAAGAAACCTGCCTTAGGGGACAAAGAAATGAAAGTGCTAAGTACAACATGGATTTGCCAGAAAACAACTTCCCCACCAAGAGCACACTGTCTCCCTGCAGGACTGCGCTCTACATTCAGCTCTGTAAACACCAGCAAGCAGCCTCATCATTTATGTCCTGCTTCAGCTCACATCAGCTGCCTGAGTCTTGGGCCACTATGTGAGAAATGGGTGTTTCCTCACATGGAAAAAAAGGTATATAAAGCAACATTAGTATGAGGTAGAAGTATCATGGGGATTTGAAGGGTAGGATCTGTAAAGGGGCATCTCACAACTGCATCACACAACATGGGTAATACTTAAGGCCTAACAAAATTACACCTCTGGAAATTTATCAAACCAGACTTAAAATGGGTCATAAATGCTACAGAACAATCCTCATTGATCTTAGTGGTACACACATGAAGCAAAACCAAAAACTCCCCCACCTTCACCTATCACTGAAGGGAAACGTATACAAATCCTCAGCAGGTGTTCAGGCTGCTTTGGCTGAAAGTACCTGGGGTAACAGCCCTAAACACGCAAAATGAACAAGGGATTCTTTATACTCAGTATAAATTTATTTGTGTAATGGGGGATCACAGTAGGATATTGGCTCCCTTATGACTGTGAGAAAGACTTAATTTCCAATAGCATAACCTGCTGTAGTACTTTTATCTTCCAAGTACTAGGTGGTAAGAAAATCTTTGTTCATATACCCAGGCTATTGATACTGCAGCTTAAGTTAGTGTTGGATGGTTTCTGTTCCCACTGCTTCCAGACAGTAAATTCCAAGGCTTACTGGAAAAGCAGCGTCTTTAGATTTCGTAAATTTGGATTTTTTAAAACGTTTTCAGTGATAAAGAACTTTTTAATATACAATTTCATAAAAAAATAAAAACCACACTCTGAATTCAAAGTTCTTTTACATACTGTGCCCATGAGTACTCACGCTGTCAGCCTCCCCTGTGTGCCTTCTACAGGAGGATTCAAACCCCTCCAGGCTCACTGTCGCAAAAGCGTATCTTCATTCCCTGTGTGCTAGTCTGCCATGGAGAGGTGCATGAAACGTGAAATAAATCACACCTCATTGTACTGATGAGCTATGACAACCCCTGACAGCCATGACGCTGCAATGCAGTTCATGTCAGGTGCCCTTGGATCTCTGCTCAGAGCTACCAGATAGGGAAGAACATGAGCAACGAAAGGTGCTCCTCCACGCCCGAGCAGAACCACAGAAGGATGTATGGTGTGTGATCTGATCCGAAACCCCCTCTCAGGCACCACAGAAATCCCAGTCCATAGCGCACTTACCTCCAGAGAACAGACGAGGCGGTGGCTGGTGGGCTCTGCTGGATCTGGAGCGTGTGGCTCCAGGACGCTGGGCTCTTACGTGCCCAGGGGCCACCCGGTTGCATGGCAGGGTGATGCCGGGGCAGTGGATGGGCTTGGGCCATCCTCCCCCTCTGAACGGTGTGTGCAGGGCGCGCTTGCTGACATGGACAGACCGCTCCTCTATCACTGCACATCTGCCTGGTAGCCTGGGCTTGCAGCACCTCAGTGAAGTTGCTCTCTGCTAATTAAACTGTGGCTACGGACCACTGAGTACTGATACTAAAGCACAGGGAAAACCTTAATCAACTCTTGCAAAGTGCTTTGAAATCTTTTTCTGCACAAGGACAGAGAGACCGAGGGGACAGAAATCAGCTCCTCTGCAAGCCGTATCCAATGTTTTTAGCACCCTCCAGTACAAAAGGAAATGCAGTGAATCGTTTCTGCTTATGAATCGTTACCATCCAGCACCACAGCACCACGCCTCTGGCTGCTGAGGAAACTGGTTTAACTTATTTTTATATGAAAAGAGGTAGATAGACAGAAGTGCACACACACATATATATAAAGCACACACACACACATACACACACACACACATATAATCTAAGAGGCAAAGAGGGAATCTCTATCTGCATTTGCCGTATCTCCCTGCACCAGGTAAGGAAAGCATCTTTTTCCTTTTAACTGGGTGCTGTACATACATTGTTTCCTTGCAGTCTATCTTTAGGTTATAGCAGTTCACAAGGTTTTTTCAGCAGATGTGTTATTCAATTACTTCAGGGCTTTTCCATTTGTAATATTATGAAGCAATGATAGCCAGCAGACTTCACCTGTCTTTTAGAGATAGCCAGCCTGGTAATTTTAACTCTGCCCATTTTATCCACACCAGTAAATCTCATAACATGGTTATAGAGAGATTCCAATTTTTGTAGAACCTTCTCCTGGGAATTCCTGTATACAATATTGCCATAGTCTGTAATGGACATAACCTGTGATTGGATTAATGTTTCCCTAGTGAAGAAGTCAAAGCATTTCATGTTCTTATAACTGGTTTGCAGCTCTGCAGTAAAGGTCTTTGGTGTGGCAGAGAAAATAATTGCAAACACAGCCCCAATCAGAATATATAATCCCCTCACAGTGAGGGTCCAATTCAGCGCAGTTAGACTGCCTGTGCAGGGGGTTGTAGTGGGATTTTCTTGTCAGGAGAGCAGAACGCACAGAAAACAAGTTAATTTCAGCGTCTTAATATTCATCACCCAATCCTTTACAAAGGGAGGTAAATACATTGCTACTGCCCCAACGTGGGGCCCTCCAGCTCCCCAAGCGGAGGGTGGAAACAGGCAGGACAATGCACCAGGGCTCTGGTCTCCCCACAAGAAGAGCCCTCCACTTGTGCTCAGATAAGCATGGGCCTTTGTTCTTAAGGGTAAATACTGTTCTGTCAAATTAGATGCCCAGTTTTGAACCCATATTGGCTTCTGAACCTTTCAAAATCCCTGGTGTTACCTTACCTTGGACCTGGCACAAGCGACTAGTAAAGAATTACTGTTGAGTGTACAGTGTGCATTACTTACGTCTCAGACATATCTCATCCTCCCCAGGAAGAAGAGGCTCATGGCAGGCCAGAAGTAGGCTCTGAAGCAGGGTCTGCCTGCTCAGGTGGAGGAGGAGAACTTCAGCATTCATGTGGGAGGAAAGCGAACTAGAGACTGGGAGCAAAATGTCTCATACTTTCAGCTCCCATGATAGTCTTGCCAAGAATTTGTGAAATGGTGTGTGTGCATCATGCACACTCTGCCACACCACAGTGTAAGCCCTTGTCATGCAAGCTAGCAAAGACCCCACAGTTAACGGCTCAGGCTCCCGTCCCCATCTGGTCAGAGAGAACTTTCAAGAAACATCGTTTATTGGTGAACCCTGAAAGTAGAGATGGATCTCTGTAGAAAGCACTAGAGAGTCAACTCTGTCTGTAGGGTTCAGAGGTGGCGTGGTTGGGATCTCAGGGTGGAAAAAACGGGTAGGGGCGGCTGTGGCTGTGGGTGGACCAGAATGTGCCAGAGACAGAGACAGGAGTGAAATGGGAGGCAAGATCAGAATTTGAACATGACATGCTGGAACAAGGATGGGGAGGGGTGGGCTCCAGAATGGGCATGCTGCCCGACTGAGGAGCAAGGCAGATGCTCCTGGCAGATAACCTTATGTTTGGATGTTATGGTATTGCTAGGCAGGTGGAGAGGATGGGAAGAAGGTTACCAGCATGGGAGTTGACAAATGGGATGTCATCATTTCCCATATGGGTAACTGTCTCCAATCTGTCCTTTCTATCCAACAAAAAGCCTGGGATATCTCAGCAGAGAGGGAGCATCTCTGCCAGAGATGAGCAGTCTACATTGGTCTATACTAAGACCTGGAAACTGCAGGCTGCGGGGCAGATATGGGTGGCAGGAGGCAAGTAAGACGTGGAGACAGTGATTTCCAGGAAGATCCAGTTATTAAATCTGAACTTAAAAGACCACCTTTTACAAGTCAGGTAGCAGGACCCTCTGACAACCAATACCAGGGCAGCACAGGGGCTTCCCAGAACCTGCTTGTCCACAACTTGGTTTTGAAGTGATCTGGGGGCCTGTGAGGAGAAAAAAATGAAAATGAAACAACATGCTCTTTCCACAACTGCTTTTATCACTTTATTCATATTTCTAGAGTAAACTCTTTAGCAGATAAGCAAACACCTGGAACTCTCATTTTATATATATATGTATATATAGAATCATTCAAAAAGAAATAATGAGGAATTCTGCAAGTGTTTTTCCAATGGATATGCAGAAGGAACATTATCACTCCAGTAAACCAACTTTGAAAGTCTTCCACTAAAACCCTATAAAACCCAACGATAGTCATAAATTAGCACTAGATTAATTCAAAGGAGAACTTATCCCCCCTCTGCGTACCTTCTAATCCATATCTCCAAGAGGTCATTTTAATTATCACACTGTCACTGCTATTCATTACTCTGCTTTTGGAGACAGAGAGCCAGCACTGTGCCTTTTGGATGACTTGGAATTCATCATATGAAGGCATTTTATTCTCCCTAAGAACGTGCAGTTTAACCCCTCACCTTGAAATACTGACAATACCAGATTTGCTTGGTGTTTTAAATAATTTTCCTTCCACTGGGCTATCTGTTTCTTGTTTTCAATCAAGTTCCCCTTATCAGAGTAAAACTAACTAACTAATGAAAGCCCAGCTAACAGCTAGCTAATGCACAGACACGATCAGCTCAAGTTTTGTCAGATCCTGAGTAGCTTGTTCTTTTTCAGAGGCGTGTAAAGGCAAAGTTTTGTCTTGACTTTAACCTGCTCACTCGTTCTGGCTGTATTAATGCTAACTGGATGGAAACTATGTGCCAGTGGCTCCCAGGAGGTCTGTTGTGATGGGGCTCCAGAAGTGCATGTGAGGTCCTAAGATACAGAATGCAGACCTCAGCCTCGATACTGCTTGCTTTGAGTTTACTTGTATGGAAAGAAGCTTGAGGACCTTACGCAGAACTTGCTTCTATCCATTGACATGTAGATATGGGAGCCATATTCAAAGACAGATGAGCATATATGGGGGCCCAACAACTTCCTGGCTGCATGAATGCAACCCACGCTGGTTTCTGTTCTTCCCAGGATCACACCTTGGTTCACTGTTGGTCACTCTCAGGCCTTGCAGCCAGGTCTCCATTGCTGAAGAATCAGGGCGTGTGTTCACAAGGGACAGTAAATTTAAAGTTACTCAGAAGGTCTGTTTTAGCCTATAATTCTCAGTTTTTCTCATACCTTTTCGTTTATCCCCAGGATGCATTCTTCTCACACACAGGCCAGTGTGAGGACCCAGCTGTCTGACTCTGATCCTGGATCATGGCACTCAAGGCCTGTGAAAGAAGAGCAACCAATGCAGCTCTTTTACTAGAGAATGAAGTGTCTGGGGCTACTACTTCTTCGGGACCACCACACACCAAGAGGAGCTCATTCAGACTTCTTTCACACATCTTTCTTCACCCTCAGTCTGGTTCATCCTTTCCATCTACTGGGTCTTGGCACCTTCTCTCCATCAAGCCACCACTGCAGCCCAACTCCTAGCAGAAGACAGTGAAGAGAAGCTGCTTCTCAAGGTTTCTGATGGGTTGGCAGGAGGTACTCTCCCTTCCCATCTCCTGGGAGATACTCAGACTCCCCTCAGGGTCACCCTCTTTTACTCTCCAGTTTGAGAACCACTGGCCGTGTGCTTCAAATCCACGTCACCGGCAGATGTTTCAGTTAGTCACACAGCACAGGAGACAAGACGGTGGCTTTGAGCAGAGATTTCACGTGCTGTCCATGTAATGGGAAGGTCATGAGGTTTTACTTGGGATTTCTTACAGTAGTGGCACAACACTGTTTGCTCATCCTTTCAGCACCACCCCTAGCTCACACTGCCTCAGTCGTACATCTGTTGGGAAGTGCAGTCTTTCTAGACCCCCACCAGTTTTTGCTGGGGGACTGTGGTTCCTGCCTGTTAGACAGGTCTTGCAGTGAGTTTCGTGCCGGCAGCCTGACAGTAACATTTCTCGTATGACCCCTTTCCTCAAATGATCTGACAGAAGAGCAAAAAACCTAACCATGCAGCAGATGATAAACGGCACACTGAGGAGCGCCTGCCTGACTCCCAGAAGCTATTTATCAGGCTTTCTTAATGCAAGCTAACAGGACTAGCACATGCAATTGGCATAAGAGGTTCTGAGCCTGACACTAAAAGGGGAGACATCACATGGTGCAGCAGAGGAGCCAGGACTCCCTCGTTAGCTCATGGTATGGATTACCCCTTTAAAGAGAGAGAGTGAGGCTGGTGGAGAAAGGGGAGGCTTTCTCATTTTAACAAATAGCTTTTCAGCCACCGCAAATGATTTCTGTAAATCTATCAGGTCACTCTTTTTTTCCCAGAGATGAAGCAAAAATGGAGAAGAAAAAAAAAAAAAAAAAAAAAAAAAAAAAAAAAAGCCCTGAAATTGTTTTACCATCTATAAATAAAAAAGAATCAATAGTAAAATTTCTGGCTAATTTCCCTCTCCCTCTTCCCCCCTTGGACAATTTGTTATCTTAGAAATACTGTTCTGGGAAAAAAAAGAGAAACGCCATCAGTTCCAGACCCCGAAGTGCTCCTCCGCCTCGCCCCGCAGACCAGCCCTCCCCTCCCCTCCCCTCCTCTCATCGCGTGGAGAGAGACTGGTCCTTCCGATGCGCCTGGCTCCTCTTCTCTGGCTTGCCACCAGCATGGCTGTTCCCTTGGCCCCGCTGGGGAGTGCATTTAAAAAGCGGCAGTTTTTCCTTCCTGCCAAAGGAAAAGAGAAAGAGGTCAGGTCTTTTAGAACACTGCGGTGTTTCAGCAGCAGGTGAGTCGTGTGTGGGGTGTGCTCCGAGGAGAAGCCATGTGTAAAGTCTCACAGTGAAGTGCATCTGTAAAGGAGGTTTTGGCAGCTCAAGACAAATTAGAGGTGGTTAAAGACCAGCTGGTCCCATCCTCCTCTGGCCAGAGCAGGGTTAGTCCTTCCAGGAGACTTCAAGGGCTTTGAGCTAGCTCTGGGCTCTCCAAGAAAAAGGCCCCACTGCTTCCCTTCAGGTAAAGCACTTACCACTGTTTTCTCCTCACTGCAGCTCCCACACGCCTGAAAGGTTTCACTTCATTTCTGCTCATTAACAGCCCTCATATCACTTTGAGTATTTCCTTCTGGGGCTTATACTGTTCAGAGGACATCTGGGTTTACGGGTCTGCTCATCACTGAACTGCCCCCACTGCCAGGGGTGTTCACAGCTGGGGCCAAACTCTTTGGTGACAAACTCCCGCTGCGTGGCGAGGGAACACCCATCGCCCAGCACATGATGCCAGTGCTTCCAGCATCTGGACCAGTGCCTTCAAAGAGCCCCATGGGATACTGCCATTTCACCGTGCCCGTTAACTCCAGTTATCTAACAGTCATGCAAAACTTGAGTTCGGAGTGCAGCTCAATTCCTACCAGAACAGTGGGAGTTTAACTACTGGCCTCCAAAGCGTCGGAGTTACGCTAAATACAAAGTACTTCTGTAGTGATGCCCCAGGAGTTCACAGGCTAAGAACCGAGCTCCTCGCAACTCAGCACCACAGAAACAGCTCCTCGGCTTCCTGCAGCTTGTCCGGGGGATCAGATGTACTTTGTATGGCTTTGCTTCCTGATAAGTCTCGCTGCTTGTTTCCCAGACAAAGAGCTGCTGGGTGTGTGTTTACAGTGTGCAAGATGAATGTTTGCTACTTTGGGGAAAAGTAAATCTCTATCCTTTATTATCAGTTAATTCTGTAACATATCTATTCTATTTATTTATATAGCCTCTTTGCTTAGAGGCTTTAATTAAAATCCCACATCTCACAGCCCAGTGCTCTCACCACCTCTCCTCCCTCCAGGTCCTGCCACACTTGTGTTTCACAGAAGGACAGGCACAAGTGACTGGACAGTCTCAGCCCTGGTCCGTCTGGCTGCTGGGCAGAGCCAGGCCTGGGAAAAAAGTGGCACAACTCACACCATTGCACCCAGAGACCTCGCTTTGATGAGAGGCTGAATGACCAGGGTTGTGGGTCCGGCAGCACCATCCCTCGCTCAGGGAGACTCAGCCAGCACTGGGCCATCCCAGAGCAGGGAACTTCACCCCCCAGCACTGGCAGGTTGCACTGGAACTGCAAAGGTGCCTCTGAGCCAAACGCCGGGACCAGGAGCCATAGGAACCAGCTCTTGCCTGCCCACTGACAGCCAAGGCAGCCCTACAGCCCTGCCTGCGGACTGCTGGCAGAGGCTGAGGTCCCTCCACACGCACCCCAAGCAGCATCAGCTCCAAGCAGCCATCATCATCATCATCCCCTGCATGTGCCAAGCTCCAACCCCATGTGCTGCATCTCCTGTTTATCTTGGCAGAGCGTGAATTACCTCCCCTCGCCGAGCTGGCTCTGCTGCGGCTGTAAAAGCAGATATACCTTTTGATGGCTTCTCCTTTGCAGCAAACTTGGGTATCCATTCCCATCCCAGGGAAGGAAATCAAACCGCACTGTCAGCCTTGCTCACACCAGCCAAGGGGCTCCAGTGAGCCTTTGGGGTGCCCATGCAGACAGCTCCTGGTCCCCCCAGTACTCACCATGCCCTGCCAGTTGTGTTCATTCATCTGCTACTGCTACGGCAGGACACAAATGGAGAGGGTCCTCTACTTGTGCCTGATCTGCTCTCTGAGCACTCAGTCTGCTCCTTCTAATACCTGTATTTGCTATGGCAGCTGGAGACACAAGCCAACCTGGTGTTGGTGCTGTACCAATCCATACTGAGACACAAACACTAGGAAGGGGAGGATCTATCCATTCACATAGCCATGATACCAAAAGTGAAGTGACTACCGAAGGCCATGCAGCAGACTTGAGGAGAGCTGAAAGGAAAAGAGCTGAGATGGAAACCCAGGTTTCTTGATTCATCCACCCTGACTCACCCCTGAGCAACTGGGCCTCGCTAAACCCGCCATAGCAACACAGAGGAACCTGCCTTCCCCACCACACAGGTGTGTGTTTGTCAGTGCTTCTGCTTTTATTTGCAGAAGGAGGTTTAAAAATACATTTTAAAATCAACTGAAATTATGTAGAAGCCAATGGGGCACAGTGCTTAGAGGGTTTTGCCTCCACCAGCCCTCCCTTCCTCACTGCTGTCACAGCTGCCACAAGTTCAGCATCTACTGCATCACTACAGTGCAATCACCAACCTAAGGCACAGTGGTATCTTGAAGAGATAAACACTGAGACAAAAATAAATAAATTAGGACCCTGGGAGGGAGACCTGAAAGGCACGCTGAAGCGAGAACAAGCTGTTTCTCTGGTTCTGTGTATAATTACATTGACATGTTCCTAGACGACACGGGAGACCCAAACACAGCAGCAGCTGTGGACCAAGTGGAGAATCATGCAAACCGTCGGGAAGCCGGCCAGTCAGTCCACCCCCTGCCCGGGGGCTGCATCAGCAGTGCCCGTGTCAGAGCTGCCAGCCCCCCGCCCGCTCCCGGGGCAGAGCCAGCGCTGGACGGGCAGGCAGGGCTCGGCTCCGGCCGCGCTGTGCCCGGATCTTCCGGACAGACACGGATTTCTCCGAGCCTGCGCGTCCAGTCTACTGGAGCAGCGCTGCTGGATGTCATTCCCACTCTCCTCTCTGCAAGTGAAGGAAACAACGTAATATGAAACACACAAAGAGGATAAAAATGAGTGTTAAACCTCCTTCCTTTTTCATGATTAGGGTGACATGGGAAAAGGAAATCCTGTCTAACCAACAGCACTTACAGGTGGGATTTTTAGACACCGGCCTTTTTTAGCAGTCACGCAAGCATCCGCCAAACTGAAGCATCGTATCAGCCACTCTGTTCACATCAGGTACTTGTGACAAAGTGATTTTTTTGGACATACAGCCAATTGACAGTCATCAGATCACAACTCTGCTGCGTGCTCATCGCACATACAACAGTTAATCTTGCAGCCATGCAAACTGTTTTGCAAATTGAAATCTCAGAGGCATAGCAATTACAATACCAAATTTATACCACACCTCTCAGTCAACTAATTGTACATCCAAAAAATCACCACTTGAATAATCTGAATACATTCACCTTTACAGCTAAAAAAAACCCACTACATGCTTGATCTCAACACAATTTTGAGTTACAGAACCCCATGGGAAAAAAATGCCAACCTCTGATTTCAACAGCAAAATTACTTCTATCTAAATACAGCAGATACATAATTCACACTGAGGTTTAATGTGGTGTTTCCAGTGCTGCTCTTTTTTACATTCTGCAAAATGGGGATATTCCTATTGCTTCCTGTAGTGCTCTCAGTCCGTCTGCAGTAAGACAAGCCTCACACACATTACTCCATATGTAATGTACATGTTCACATATACAACAACTGTATCTGAATTTCTAATTAGGAAATCCTAAACCTTAAAGGTCTTGGCAGACTTGCAAACCAGGCTAATGTTTTATATGAGCTGAGCTTTACAAAGGAACCACCATAGGCATGGTTGTGCCACTGTGGCATTTTGAGCTTTTTCTTGATTTTTGTTTCCATCTGCTGAAGCAAGTTGAGGTGGGGAGCAATAGATTTGAACTAGTGACTTTGCAGCTGGTGTATTAAAGAGGGCCAAAATAGAAGAAAATCTCTGTTTAAATTGCAAAGAGAGGAGAAAATGAAGCTTTCCAAGCCACGTGAGTGGGATCAAAAATGAATCATCAAGGCTGGAAAATGTCTAACCTCTGACCCCTGAAACCAAGAAATCTGGCTGCTGTCATGTAGCTGCTGATCTAATTTTTACTCTTTCCCCTCCACACAGAAGAGACATCTTTCCATTGCGTCCGTTGCAGCTAAACAATCAATGCCTGATTACTTCAAATGCTTCATTCTCAGGGATGCACAATTAACCAGGCTCATATTTGACACTTCAAGGGGAGCACAGTATTTTCTGGGAACGTCTGACAAGTTTCAAACATAAAATACACAAATCAAATGGCCCAGCAGATAATGACAGCCAGTGCCCTGGCAGTTAGATAATGTGTGTGCTCCAAAGCAAGGCCAATTAGAAGCAATAAAAACAAATTTGAAATGTTAGAGCAAAGGTCAGAAATCCTCAGCCATTACCACAAGCTTGATTTTTTTTTTTTTTTTCCCCAAGCATTCACCACTGCCTATTTCCAGAAAGTGAGCACAAATTCACACTTGCCAGATCACCACCCACCTATTACAGCAGATTATGATTTCTGGGCCATACAAACCTCACTGATGTAGTGCACGGAGAATCCCAGCACTATCTGGAAATCTCATCAGGTCCATACCCTGCAGTCGTGCCTTTCTGAATGCAGGGGCTGGTCCATGCTGATTATAGAGAAGGCATCATATTAGTCTGCTCCCCAGGAGAGCTTACAAAGGTCTCTCCCTCTGCCATGGAAGGGATCCTGCTACTTGCATCCTTCCCTCTGTTCCTGCCCTCCTTCTCCAACTCACTGCAGCACGACACACCAGCTTCACTGAGGAGATGGTGCACAGAGGCCGGAAGAATTAGTTTGTAACTAGAATCACATTATCACACAAGAGAAGGAGAAGTAGCCGTGATTACAAGCAGTGCACGCAGCTCACACCCAGCCACTGTCGTGTATCTTATCTGACCCTGGAGCAGGAAGCTGCAGAGAGGATGGGAATAGGTCTGGTCTTGTCTCCTGTCCTGTTTACTAAGGAGCAGCAGGAGAATAATGGGCTGCACTTACCTGATGAGATGTGGCAGAAAATTACCGTCTCTTGAGCTTGTTCAAGTTAGCAATATGATACTGGGATTAACATGCTATGTACATCAGACATTACCCAGGTCGACCCACCCTGCACACAGCAGCTGTCTCTGCTTTCGGACCAGGGTGCTCTGTCCTGCTCTTTAGAAATACAGGGGAAGTCCAAAGAGGGGTGAGGCATGAAATAACACAGATGCTGTAAATATGCTTACGGAGTCCTGGCTTCCTCAGAGCAACAAGCCCAAGAAAGGAAAAAAAAAAGCACGTGGGTATCTCCAGGCATAAGGATGCCTGTGAGAACTAACCCAAATACATTTAGGGTGTAAATATAGAGCTGATTAGTGAAACCACGGTAAGCTCCTATGTGGATATGCTCCTTCAGAGTTAAAGTAGCCATAATTCAATTCATCCATTTAGCTGATTTCCAAAAATAAATTAAGATAGAGTACATTAAATTAAATCAGTTGACAGCACCTTCATTTTGAGAGGGATTGTTAACATGGACCCAATCTACTTCATACAGTAATGCAGATTATTTTCTGCTGCTGGGCCACCTATCAGGCACACTGGCTCCCCAGGCTAGTGCTGAAATATTTTTACACACTCTCTATTTGGGGACTATCTGAAAGCACAACCAAGCCGGAGATGTATTTGGCTGTTTGCATGTGCTTTAGTGTGTGTGTGCTTAAATCCACGGTAAAATCCTTCCAGCCTGCATGCCAGTTCCCAAGTGCTTGACAAGGTAATTGTTGTAACGTGGTATTTTGGTGAGCCCTCTGCTGGGAGCTGGCCAAGCACTGCAAATCTCCCCAAACTGCAAATAGATCCTTTGCATTGAACCCACGCAAATGTGTCACAGTTTAAAACCTGAAAGGTTTTCTTTAATGACAGCTACAAGTATGAAGAGTTGCATAAAATGTGCAGACATGTGTGGGAGTGAACTGACAGATTATAATTACCAATACAGAATGGGGAAAAAACAAAAATTAATTTTTGAGGCAAAACATGTAATTTACCCTTAAACCATAGTAGTGCTCCCATTACTAATACAGTATACAGTCCTGGAAATCAGATTGAAGTTGTTTCACTCCTCAGCAGTTTGTTTTTTTCTTTTTTTTATTTTTCCTTTTAAAGGAGCACCAGACAAAGTGGGAGGATAATGCAAGGGTTTTTTTAGACACTCATATGAGCTTTGCACTGTTTGAACACGCAGGGAGCCAGGTAAGACATTTTGCAGGCTCCGGCTGTGAGGTGGCATTTCTGTGCTAGCTGGTAGGATCATGCACCAGTGCAGCCCTGGATGGCCCTGCCAGTAACAGAAGGAAGACTTCTAAATACAGTCTGGTCCCCCTAGTCCCTACAAAAGCAACACAGCTATAGGGCACCCATAGACTAGGTCCTGGTGAAATCCCTGAGATAGGTTGCAATCGCCCCTCCAGGGGAGCCAGGATGGTGATGGAGAGTTTTGCAGCTGCCTCTTTTTTTTCTGCCCTTATTTAATTTCCTGCTTTCTCTGCAAATTGTAAGTGGTTTTGCTGACCTTTCTCTGGAGCAGAACTGGAGGAAGGGGAACAAGCCATTTACTTTGCTATGTCTCCACAATTCAAGAAGTATTGACAGTAGCGTGTATGATACTGGCACTGTTTTGGTTCCTTAGGACTTTCGAGGTGTCTCTTCACCCCCTGAGGGGTGTTGTAGGGTGAGCTGCTGGTGTTACAAGTAGCCTGGCTAGGTGAAGAGCCTGTGTGTATCCTCTGTGGGAATGGGGAGGGGCCAGACCCACAAACGTCATCAGGATTGCTCTGGGAAACTTCTCCTTGAAGACCTGTCACTTTTATTTTGTAATAACAACAACAACAACAAAATTTTAAATATGGAGACTGAATTTGCTCTTGGTAGCAGTGGTAACTTCTCAGTGTGGTTGAAATGTGCAGCTGAAATCTGAGTTGCCTCCTTGCCCACATGTTGGAGAATGTGGTTTGTTTGGCCCACACAGATATTTCATTCAAACCAGTATGCTAACTGGGCTATATTTTCCTATACTAACACATGGCTCTGCCTTGTCACCAGAGCCCAAGGAATGAATGGCTCAAAGATGACCAGCACTATCTCCTTCCATGTGAGAGAAGTCATGAGAAAAAAAAGAAAAGGTGCTTGGTTTTCCTTTCTCTCACTTTCACAGCATTGCAAAGATACTGTTCCATAGAAGGTGTGGAGTATTTCAGATCTCTGTTGCACTGAGATCCAATTCAGTCTAGAACATTTTTTCTGTTTACTCGACTCTGCTTTCCTCTTAGCCACTGAAAATGGTGGGAGAAGAGGTGGCAAGACAGTGATTCAAGTTTGGGAAAGTGAGCTCGTGATGGCAGCAAACAGAAGCCCTGGAGAATGACAAGAAGCAGCCATCTGTATAAAGCAGATGGGTGGCTTCACTCCCAGCTCTCATGTCGGTCATGGCCAGGTCAAAGAAAGCAGTACCAGATGTAGGTGAAACCTCAGCAATCCTGAAGGCAGAGTTTAAAAGCATAGAGAGGAGTTTTTCTGAAGCACGGGAGGAGGTGGACTGGGAAGAAAATCCCAGACTGAGTGGGACAGAAGGACCCACACAAAACACGTGCCAGAAAGCAGCAAATCCCTGGGATGGTATTGGTCTGAGTCTGTAAAATCATACAACCTTTGGACACAGCTCTTTAGTGTCTGGAGCTCAGGACTTGAAAGGCTGAGTTGTCCTGCCAGAAGTGCCTTCAATCAGACTGTGCCCATACACAGGAAGACTTTCCCCAGCTCCACCCAACGGGATGCAGATCATGGTGCCCACCACCTCTGAGGATGACGGGACGGTCTCGTGGGCCTGTCCAGCCTGTTAGATATGCAGCTGTGAACTCATACATCATCATTAAGGCTGCAAAGTCAAGCAGCAAAAGGAGGAATTGCCAGAATAAAGGCTGTCAGAGCAATTTTAATTCAACCTCCTGGCAGATATGCCTTCTGATGTGGTCTTTAATTACCTCATCACAGCCTACTTTTTTTTAACAAGACTGATGCTTCATTCAGGGCATGATGGACAGACAGCAATTAATGAAGGGCCAGTCAATATTTTGTTCTGTCCATTTTTTGTTCCGTATGTGGCCCCAGGCATTATTTGTTGCATGCCATCAAATCCCTGCTTTTAGACAGAATTATTCATCTTCTCCTGGACTTTTCTCTCATGTATCAGTGCAGGAACTGTGAGCAGAAAGCCTGGGTTTTACCTACAGGAAAACGTGGTGCAGACATGAGTTGCATGACAAGTGAGATCCAGGTGGGATTTTTCAGGGTGTCTGTTCAAAGCCCAGCTCCCCTAACCTCAGCCAGAGCTGTAAGCGCTCCATGCTTCTCTAATTTGAACTCCAGTGTGTCCAGAAAATGAGAAACATGGAACTGATGGCTTTCAGAGAAAAAATGTCAGTGATTTAAAGAGGCAACAGCTCCTCTGCTGATGCTGTGCTAGATCAGGGCTCTGCTGCACAGTCAATGAGCCAGGGTAAAAGAACAGAGCAATGCTGATGTGGGCAAAAGGGTGGACATAAGGCAGTGCAAGGTGACTGGCATGTGTGAATTTTTCAGCAAAAATCCAGTCTTCCTACCTTAACCATTTTCTGTAACAGCTGTACTCTGCTTTCTCTTAATCTCTTACAAATTTTTCACCTTTTACCAAGGATTTCAGTGGAGGACACGTCTCCCTTTTGACCCAAGCAATCTTAACCTTTACTCTGGCACATGTAGAAAGATGCGAATGCAGGACAGAGTCTCAGAGGAAGAGCTCCCTGTGCCACCAGTGGCATCAATGCGAGCCCCACTCAAATGCTTTCCAGTGAGTGCAGTGCAAGCAGAATTTGCTGGTCACTGAGCAGCTTAAAAAAGGACAGTAACAACAGGAGAAGGTCATGAACCTTCATTGACACCAGACAGCCCCTTTATGCACTGCGCTTTCCTGCTCTGTGCCCACTTAACCCAACCTTAGAGCGGTGGCTTTGTGTCCAGGACAAACTTTCCTGAGCCTCTCTGAAGCACGTCTAAGTGACAGCACTCTCTTCCCCAGCAGCTTCTGTAGGCAGCACAGAGGTCTCTCTTACTCTGTTAGAAATACATAGGCCTCCTGGCTTGTCACTCCAGAAAACGTCCAGCATTTTCAGCAAGGCTTTTAATTCATTAGCTCACATAGGAAAATATTCTAACCTTCCTGCCCTCCCCAGCTGAGTCATTGATGCTTTCCTATCTTGCCGCAGACATATAACCTGCAGGAAAATAATTGCTTAGCATGCTGATAACAATAGACATTATCTTTCTTAACAGGGCATATGTTTGGGATCACGGGGTCTTCCCTCAGTGAGGACTTCAGGACACATTGGGGTTACTGTTTAAAACAAGTCCTGACCTTCCCTTGCAAGCTGTAGGGAACCCTGAATGGCCACTGGGCTGGGCTCCTGGGGGAACTGGGGGAAGGTTGGAGGAAGCTCAGCCATAGGGAAGGGGCTGAAGGGTTCTGGGAGGGACTGGATGAGCTGTGGTGGGAGTGAGGGTGAATGGGAGAATTCTGGACAGGGAGGGGATAAAGAAAGAGCTGTCTAAGAAGTAAAGACAGTATTAAAAAAAACCCTTTCACCATTTCATTATCATGTCTGGCCTCTCTACAAAGTCAGTGCACAGTTCAGAGGTCTGTTCAGGGATCTGGGCTTCTTGGGGACTTGAGGTTTGCTCAGACATTCCTTTGGTTACAGAGGGAGCAGAAGCTACTACGCTTGCTGTCTATGGCCTGCAAATGTGAACACCTCCTCTCACTGCCGAGGACATGGGAACAGATACAGCTGTTTCTCCTGACCTCTTGAAATAAGCTGCACAGCTACACAGGATAGCAGAGGGTACTCTAGCCCCAGCCTCAGTCCTGGTTCTGTAACCAGAGCTGTTGCATCAGTTTTTGCCTTTTGCTCCAGACGATCTCACTGAACTGCCTGCATTGCCTGCGCTCCAGGAAGGCTGTTGTTGTCCTGAGTGCATGAACTAAACTGCTGAAAGGAGCCTGAATTTGGGTACCAGGTGTATTTCTGACTCTCAGGACCATCTCTCCCTTTCTGTGCCTCCATTTCCTTTTCTTCAACATGGTGATACCAACATAAACATTTCCTTCTTGCAGATCTTTCAGTCAGATGTGCTCTGGAAGTGTTGCAGGTTGTTGCTATTTCCAGGGCTATGGTTATAACACATTTTGGCTGCACTAGTTCCCTCAGACAGAAATTGTTCTGCCTGCAGTAGGCTGGGACAAAGCAGCCAATTAGTTGTCCCTTACACGTTTATTAACTCTGCAGCTTTCTTTCAATGAGTATGTGGAATCTGGTAATGTTTTAATATATTTTCATAAACTGTGGGCACAACATGTCCTGTTTCAAGCTAATAAGCATGCCATATAATTAGTCCTGATTACACAGATATTTAGTATCATTTTACATATTCCAATCCTTTCCTCATGCCGCTGCCCAGCCAAGGCATATTTAAAGCCACAGCCATCTTCCTTCCTGTTTCCAAGCAGTTTGCAAGATTTTCTTTTGGACAGGTTTGCAGTTAGCATGACAGCTTCAAAGAAGAATTTCATTTCATTGATGTACATTTTATATATATATACAGGCTCAGATCAAATGTCAGGTAACAAAGCCCAGGATACCAATAGAAGGCATCTGTCTATTTACGGGGAAAAGCCAGTATTTGAAAGCTATCAGGGAATTAACAACATGAATCTTTAAAAATCTATTCCTTAAACATCTGTTGGCTTTGGGCTGAACATTTACCGTATTTAGGATTTTACTGTGAGGTAGCACTCCCCAAACAAAAGATTCCTCACCCCTTTAGACTCTGGTGGGGGAATGAGAAAAATTTGCTCTGTGCAACCCGATTATAGATGTGTATCTTTCCCTGCTGGCGTGGATGTCTCTATAGAGATGGACATGGATATTTGATGAGATTAAAATGCTTCAGTTACCACTGTCAGTGGTTCTTTAATTTAAAATGAAGCAAGCAAACAAACATTCCTTTTGATGAGGTAACTGAATGATGCTATGGAAAAGCACTTTGCTGTCAGGTGGTAATTAGGTTCAGTAATAGTTGTGGGTTTTTAGCCTTGGAGTCTGTGGCCCCTGGGAGTCTGAGAGAAATGATACATTCAATTTCCAGAGGAGAGCAAGATGCTGGATGCTTTTCTCTGCTAACCCTGCAGGTCTCTGCAGATAAGAGCATTCAGAAATGCAGCGCTGACAGTCCTCCTTGAGCCAGCCTAAACTGTTGTGTCAAGATCGTGAACAGAAAAAGAGATGGACTCAAAGCTGGGCATTTAAACATCTAACACAGTCAGGCTGGCTATGACCACATATATAAGGAACTGCCAAAATGGCTGCACTGAGAGGATTTTTAAAGGCTGTGGAAGAAACTCCAGCAATTGCTCTATGGTCTGGGCTGATGTTTGTAACATACATCTTATGCATCACTAGAAAATCTTCAGCAGGAAAGTGTTCCTCTGCAAACAAGCAACTGTTCCCACAGGTACTTTTTTAAGGGGGGAAAAAAGTGGGAAGAAGGGTGTGAATCTCGAGGCCTAGCTGCCCCCCTTGCCAATTTGGAATTGGCTTTTCCACTGTAAAATATAAATTATATTTGGTTGCACTATTAAGAGTTGAAGTCCAAATGAAACATTCCAATTGGCCCAAATGCATTTCATTGGAAATTCTAAGTTTGGAGGCATTATTGCTGTTTTCTCAGAACAGAGGCAGATTCTAAATATGGTGTTTCCCATGAAACAGGAGCTCTAGTTGCTGCCCTGCTCCCCTCCTCACATTATTACACAGCTTTGCCTGTTCAAGGAATGATGTTTGTCAACAAATGGTTCAGCAGTATCTTCCCTGCTCCTCACACAAGCTAGGAGATGCTGAAAGGACACCAGTTGGCCAACACCAGACAGAGGTCCAAAAGCACTGCAGGGATTCAAGCTTGGGCATTTCAAACCCTCTGTTCACACCCCTGTGCATTGCTCACCAGTGCTTTACTTCCTGTTCAAAAAGACTTCCTTTTGGACAAACATCCGCTGAACTGGTTGTAAAGCTGGACTAAGAACTTACGGCAAGAGGGGATCCCCAAGTAAAGGGTCCCAGTTGGATTGGCAGAAGGAACCTGTCATCTTGCTGCCTGCACTGCGGCAGGCTCAAGGGGAGATGGAGAACCCTGCCTTTAGTGCAGGCTTGCCAGTATTTTCCTGATGAACTGAAAAAGTTTTCACTTCCAGAATTAAAACTTTTCAAAATAAAGTGTGTCTGATTTTCGTCTCACTCTCTGGAGATAAATGAAGGGTAAGTCCATTAAAGATACTGGTGTGAGATTTGTGTACAGCAGACAGAATTCAGGAAAGATATCGATATCTGCAAAATCCTCTGAATACTTTTTCAGACATAAACCAGGTATCTTTCCTGATCATAAACGCTTTATTTCCGAATGGAATTTCAATAAAATAAGCAGAGTTAGACTAGCACGCTTATTATAAAGCCATAATGCAGTAGCACTGAAGTTTAGTCATGAAAGGTATTAAAAAAGCAGCCTTCCTAAAGCAAGAGAAATTGCTTTCCAACCTACCGAGCTTTAGGAGTAGGTGCTAGTGGTCTCTCCACCAAGGAGTTCAGCCTGTAGTAATCCAAGAATGTCCTGGCCACATTTTTTCCAAGCTTCATATCTGTGATTTTTTAATTAAGGACCATTTTTTGAAATAATTACAAATAATTATAATAATAATAAAAATAAAAAAGTAGAGTCTAAAGGTAAATTACTGCTATTTGATGCATGAGCAAGTTTTACATTAACCATCCCACAGTGCTCAGGCTTCAGGCAAAATGACTTACAGAAGCAGATAAAGTGGGGGCCATCTTGTTTGCTTTTTGTTTTCACAGGCAGATGCTGCATATAACCACAGACAGGTGGAAACAATCTCCCCTTCCCCCCACGCCTGGTTGCAGATCCCTGTGGTGGTCATGAAGTAATATACTAGACAAAGGGGCCTTCCAATTTCCACATCCAGAGAAGATAATTACCTAAAAATGCTTGGATACAGGCAGTATTTCTGTGCTTGTATCCAGGAAACGAGGTCAACTATGTCATGGTACAAACCAGCCATGGACCAGTGTACAAACTCAAGGTTGGGATTAAAGCTGTAGCCTTCCAAACCTTTATCATTGACCCCCCGCACCGTCCCGGGAGAATATACTTTAATATTCTTTAACTGTGTTGTATTGAGGACCTGAAATGGTGATTTTAGCACTGAACTGGAAAGACAGTAGATTACCTTAAGGAGGTTGGCAGTAATGCCGGGGGCTCTTCTCTCCTCACTAGCCATGATTCCTCCCTCGGCTAACCCTGAGCCCAGCACTGGGCAGGTGCTGCACATCAGAGCTGCCAGAGTCCTCACAGGCACAGGAACCAGACTTTCTTGAAGACTCAGTTGTCTAAAAAGAAGCTGAATAACTTGAGAATGCATTGAGAAATAATATTCTAGACAACATGTCCATAGGCTGAATCTCCCACTTGTGTGAAATGTCAGCACGAGGTCTACCAGCTACAGAGCAGTGCTTGCTTATCATCTACAGGGTGATCTCCAGCTGGGAGAAATGCAGTCGATGCTGTTACCAACAAGTGTATTATGGCATCTGAGGACTCCTTTATTTGCCTAATTTGAACTGATGCCTACCCACGCTACAATAACCACACACTTCTCCAGGGCACTGCCCTGAATGGTGATCACAATGGCCACTTCAGGAGTGCTTGATGCAGTGGGTGAGGTGGGTACATAACCTGCGGAATCTAAACACACCTCTGCATCCAACACCCAGCAGTCCAGGAAAATAAAACATTGCTGGGTTGTTTTGTGTGCATGTTCTGCTTTATCAATAGTTATCTGCTGATGTTTCCATTAGAGGAAAATTCTAGAAGTGCAGTGTCCCAGGGGCTTCCAGCCGTGCCTGTGAAGACGCTAGCTTCTAAATGAAGCTTTTATTACCCGCCCACTTACATTAGACACATCAAAACAAGTGAGCATGAGACTTCAGGTTCAGGCATCACTGTGAGATCTGTTTATCATTTATTTATTTATTTAAAGGGGAATTTGAACTAATGTGACTCAGTCTTTAGCTCTACTTCTGAAAAAAGCCAGCCACCAGCTCTGTGAGCATGGCAGTCAAGCCCAGTTCTAGTGGCTGAGGATGACTCCTGACACTGCTTTTTTCTCCAGTGACCTGGTCCCACTTTTCCAGCTCCCACTGCTGTGCCTGGGGATGATTACATGGATCTATCCTTTCTGTTTCAGGGTCTATCCTGATATGCTCACTGCAATCCTAACACCATATGTGCTGCGGGCATCTATATTCTTCTGCCCAGCAGTAGAGCACAGACTGAACAGCTGGTGTTCACGGCTGTTGTCTGCGTGGACAGGGATAGTTGGTTGTGTGAAACAGCACCGGCTGTTTCCCGGCTGCTGCAGTACCCTGTAAGCCCCCCTGCAGCCTGCCAGCACTGACGGACGAGACTAACTGTACGTGCATGAAAGTTCAGGAAGTTGGAGACAGCCTGAAGTTTATCAATTCGAGGGAGGGCAGCATTGCTTTGAAAGTGTTTTGTGATTGCTACTGGAATTTGGGGATGGCTGGCGGTAGTTTGGTTTCTGCAGATGTGAACTCAAAGCAGCAGGAAAGGTTAAGAGTTCAAAGTAGTCTGAGAAAGCGAGAAAGAAGGGGAGAGGGCTGTCAAACATTTAAGGGATTGAGAAGACTAACACGGCTTGATCTTGTAGTTTCTTTCATTTACTTGGTACTTTAAAGACATAAAGTGGTAATTGGACTCAGTAAAGTCTCTAGGACATTTTGTCAGTGTCAATCTCATAAGACTCCTCTGCCAGAAGTGGCCCTGGTGCCCTTTTCTTTGTCTCTCTACCTTGCTTGTGTTTGCACAGTGGGAAATGCCTGACCTGCTGTCCTGGTAGAGGAAGTCCTTAGATGAGTGTGGGTGCAGCCAAGGAAGTGGCTATACAAGCTCCTACGTGGTGCCTTACAACCCTGCCTTCACCCTGACCTGGAGGAATCCAGTTCTACCACTAAACATGCGTCTTAGGAAAAGCTGTCTAAAGGTAAAGACAGTTAACCATTGGCATAACTTGCCTTCATGCATCTGGAAATCTCCAGACCAAAGATCTTCAAGAACAGGTTAAACCCACAGGTTAAACCCACAGCAGACATGAATGGTTTAGGTCTAACCAGTTGTCATGGTTTAATTCCAGCCAGCAGCTAACCACTACACAGCCACTTGCTCATTCCCCTCCTCAGTGGGATGGGAGAGGGAATTGGGGAAAAACGTAAAACTTGTAGGTTGAGATAAAGACAGTTTAGTAGGACTGAAAAGGAAGGGAAAATAATAATAATTACAGTAATAAGGATAAAAGATTTAGAATATACAAAACAACTGATGCACAATGCAAATGCTTACCATCAGCCAGTTCCCGAGCAGCCCCACCAGCCAGCTTTCCTCCCAGCTTATATACTGAGCATGACATTATATGGTATGGAATACTCCTTTGGCCAGTTTGGGTCAGCTGTTCTGGCTCTTTCCCCTCCCAACTTCTTGTGCCTCTCCAGCCTTCTCACTGGCAGGTCATGAGAAGCTGAAAAGTCCTTGGTTTAATATAAACACTACTTAGAAAGTATTAAAAACTTCTCTGTGTTATCAGCATTATTCTCATACTAAATCCAAAACACAACACTATACCAGATACGAAGAAGAAAATTAACTCTATCCCAGACATAACCAGGACATTGGTCCTGCAAGAATTTTGGAAAAGGAAGTATAGAATGGTCTCTAAGGCCACTTCATCCCATTTTTCTCCAGTTCTTAACATGTTTTGCAACCCACATAGACCTCCTGTTTGCTAAGATTACCAAGAAAGGCAAAGGCATTTTGTGGAGCATGGACACACAGGCAGATTGGAAATGCAAACCTGTGCCACATGCAGCCACCAAAAATTCACAAAATGGGAACAACTTGCAGTCAGAATTGTTGGAAAGAGACTCGAACCAGCTTGAAATAAAAAATGTGCATGTTCTAATACTAGTCTCTCAAGCCATCCTACCCCCTCTGCTCTGCCTGCCATCTCTGCAAAGGATGAGTGGTTTCTGTCATGGAAATCAGGCACCTTATACATAAAACCAGAAACAGCAGTAACAGTCTCTCCCTGTGACTGCCTAGCCTGGGCAAGAAATGGCCTGACACTCGGAAAGTGCTGGTGGCACGTGTGTGCAGGACCTATAGAGAAAAACAAATCAAAGCAATAACATTTGCATTTATTTCAGGTCCACAGAAGACCCAGTCTCCACTTTGGCCTACAGTATGTCATGAGCACATAAATAACTGCAACTACAACTAGAACCCACTTTTGCTGGGTTGTTTGTTTGTTTTTTGACCAGCTTCCTTTCTGTAATTACACAAGCTGTGCTTCTGCCCACAGGAACTCCCTACTTAGCTTGAACTGCACTTGGTAGAAGGCCATTTCCCAGTTATTCCCATCATGGGAGCTCAGCTCATATGAGACAGTAGAAATCCATTTGGGAGATTCATGGTGGAAACATATGGGTGAATCTTTACCTTCACTAGAGTCTGCAGTTCCCTTTCCTCTCCCTTCCTCCTCCACGCTCCATATTTCTAGCTGGAAGTGGAAACAAGCGTGCCCAAGGACTCTCCTGCAAACAGTGTTCTCACAGTATTCAGTCTTCAAATGGCATCAGTGGTTTTGGGGAGATTTCAGGACAGTCTGTTTATGCACAGCTCTGCCAAATTTCACAGATGTTAGGAAGTTCAAGAATTGTGCCGGGCTCTCTGCAAAATTCCCCATATTTATGGTCCCTACAATGCCTCACAATGCAAAGCTTCCAGACCTGATAAAAAAAAAAAAAAAGAGGACAGAGGAGTGGGGAATCTCACAAGCCATTACTAGTTTTCAACTGAGAAGATTAATCAATCCTATTGTGAACAGTCTGCTTAAGATGGAGCCTCTAGAAGCACAGGCACAACCTTTTTCTATCTGTGCATGGAGGCAATAAAAATCTCAATTTGGAAACCAGTTAGCAGTACAAGTCATTAGGGGAGGTACTAAATGTTGCTGCTTTAATAGCTCACTGATCATTTAATAATGTCACTGCTGCAGAGCATGGTGGCACCATTTGCTCGCTTTTGTTTTGCTTTCTGAAATTCAGGGTCATTCCACTTTCAAGTGAGTCGATTATCTCTCTTTCCCCCTTTTGCCAGACACTGCAAACTGCTTTAAATAATTAGAAAAAGGATGGGTCCTTCAAGTTCACCATCTCTTTTTCATAAGGTCCAGTGTCATTGCTTTGGAAGAGGAAGAGAAGCTGTGGTGGTGGTAAGGATTTGACAAGGGCAAAACAGTTAGCAGCCCCCTCTCATCTTTGATAAGTCCTGTGGGGTCTCTGCCAAGCAGATTGGATCTCTGTTTTTATGTCTCATGTAGAGGACAGCACCTCCATCAGTTTGAAACACTGTGCTGGGTTATTAGCTTATGGAATTCATCCAAGTTTGGTCCTAAACAGGATTTGAAATCATGACCATTCAATACAGAGGCACCACTGACCAGACTCATGCAAGTCTTTTGTTTCAGACATACAGCTTTATATTATCCTAAAGACAGGGAAGGAAAAAAATAGAGAAGGGAGAAAGAGGAGAAGGAAAATGAGACACAAAGAGAAAGATGAATCTTTTTAATAGCTCAAATTAAAAACCAGAAGTGGCTCTTTGTTTGACAAAACTGAATTCTACAGTAAATCTCAGTCCACCAAAACAACAATCCTGTTATTTATGAAAAGAGGGTTATTTTGTCTGGGAGAGTCCCAAATGACTGTGGTCAGCTAGCATACTGTCGGCTTTGTACAATCTCAAGAGAAATATGGATGAGGTTTTCTCGTCTGTTTGTAACAGCTTCCATCAATGGATCAAACCCCTTCTTGACTTGAAGAAGAGCTCTAATGGAAAATGGCATTACATGGATTTAAGCCACTGTGCTATATCACACCCAGCCTGATGAGAACTAGCCCTCTATTTTAGCAGAGCTGGTGTTACCACTTACTTACTTGTTTTGTTTCACAGGGCTCACATTGTTCTCTAATAGAAATGCTGCCCATATCACATCTAATTGGGGGTTCCACTTCAAGCAAAATATAACTGGGGTGATAGAGAGGCTTGGGGTGTGGGGGGAGAGTGATGAAGGAGAGAGGGGCTATTCTATGGCTTTTCACCAATATTTAACATGGTGCAAGTCTGGGTGCTGATGATGCATCCTTCTCCAAGACTGTCCCTCCAAGGAAACAGGGTTCACAAAGGGAGTGTGGGGAAGGGATAGGGCTTACCTTGTCCTCCCTACTGACCTGAGAGAGCAAGACCTGGCCAGGCAAGCTATAAAGTTTCAGACTGTTGGTTTTGCAGGGCTGCAAGGTGCATGTGGGCATGCTTTCTGGGGAGAAACTGCCACTTCCAACAAGAACAGGGCTCGTCATAGCTCCAATGTAAGAACCAGCCCCAGTATGGGAATTACTGATGACAGCCTCTCATGGTACTCAGCAGGTCAAGCTAGAGAAATGCAACCAGACCATCCAGCTTTAAAATCTGTAAATGCCCTGTACACAGCCAGCCTGGAAATAGTAAAGGGACTTGTCTGAAGTAGAGTATTTCCATTCTCAACAGCCTCAGCTCCTGATCACAGATGGGACAGATGCTTTTGGAAATGAAACGTAACAGCAATGACGAGTCTTCATTTTAATTCATCATGTGTGTTATCAGGGAAGGAACTGAGCAGAAAGATCCCTGACTGACTATTTCAGGCTTTCAGGCCTTTTTCCTGAAATGCTTGATTGTGGTAGAAGAAATTACAAAGATGGAAGTTGTGCGCTCTTCTTCCTGAGTAATCAGAGGCCTGTAATTTTCTCTCCTCCTCTGAAAGAGGAGGTTGGAGAACAGGTATCTTGGAGAGCACTGTTTTATCTCTGCCAGAGGGACTGTGCTGAAAAGACAATGCTGCATTTCCCATGAACTCATTTCAATATCAGCTATTGCTTCTGCCCTTCTCGTGAACTAAACTGAAACAGGCAAATCCCAGCTAACACCTGAACACAGGGAACAGAGGGATCTCAAGGCAAGATGGTGGAGCTGCTACCCGGGAGCCAGTGCCAGGACAGAGCCAAGTACCACCGACCCTGCTGGGGTGCTGCTGCTGAAGGGCAGTAGAGACTCAAGGTGAGCAGAGGGGAGTGTGGTGGAGTGTCTGGGTACCCCAATTCTCCCTCTGCAACACAGCAGCACCAGTGAAGGAGCCACTCAACTGAACACATTTTGATACTGATGAAAACCTCCATGCAATACTGAGCTTCAGAGCTGCTACCAAGTGTAGCCATGAAAAGGGAGCACTTAATTCAACATGGGATTCAAGACACACAGACAGGGAAAGGAAAATCTGGCTGTCCGGAGCAAACACGGTAACAGAGAGGAGTGAGATATCTCAGACATTGCCAAAGTAACACTGGAAACACAACAGGGCCACTGCCCATTTTTACCTCTGAATCCACATGCCATTTACCAGCACTATGAGCATGATTTTGCAGGGACATCTCTGCTGTTCCATTATCCTAATGCCATCTTCACATTGCTCCAGTGTAGGTTACATTTTATGCATCTTGAGGTCCCTCTACAACTGTGGGAGATGGAAATGGGCCCTCCTGTAAATGGTAATCTGGCCTAAACTGTAAAATGACAAAAGAAAATGGTTTATTTAATATCTTGACATCACTGACTCCTGATGAGGTTATCTAAAGGAGAGAGGTTAGAACCAAGCTCACAGCTGAAAAATAAAATCCCAGAAAGGGTGAATTTCAGTACCAGTATATTTTAATTAATGAAAATATTGCATCAGCATTGTTCTAAATATTGGTATACTTTAAAAATTATAGACTTAAAACATGATTATAATAGCTTCTATCAAATTGTCCCAAAATTAATTTGGGACTGCCTTTACTAGTCTCATTAATGTCTGACAGGTCTTTATTTAGAGTATCAGGAAAACACTAGGATGAGTCTCTTTTTGCGATTTTAACGTTTTTGATCTTTGCTATTGTTTAATTCTGATCACTTGCCAAATCTGGGAAGGAGCACTTGTGGATTAGCTGACCTCAGCTCTTTGAACAGTCAGTGAAAATTACAGAGCTGATTCTCTCTGATACACCAAAAAGGGACGAGGAGAGGGGAAAAATTTTCAAGTGAAAATTCAGCATCTGCTATCTTCTCCTGTCACTGATGAATGCTGTTAAATTCACAAGGGAAAAACAGCATGAAAACTTAAGTCTTAACAGTTTTTGTTTTCAGCTTGGTTGGAAATGCAACAACAGTACACTACTTTCCAATTCTAATTAAGCCCCCCAAATACATCAGAAAATCATGAGCTGAACTTTTTGGGGATCCTCTTAGTCCCTCACATCTCAGCCCAGAAGCATGACGACATCTTGTTCCATGTCTGACAGTTCCCATTAGACATTCTACTCACGCTTTGTACATAACATTCACCACCACTCAAACAAAATCCGTTTCAAGATAAACGGTAGAAAGAGTGTTTCAACACACCAAAGTGTGGATAAACCATTTTTCATCTCTAAATTGTTGGAAGCTCATGAGTTGTATAAATCATAACTAGGCATCAGTAGTCTGTTGCATTCTGCATTTTCCCTCTTCAGCTGCAGCTTGCATTTTCAGACAGGGCATAGTCAGTAGCTTTGACAAGAGCAATCCTAAAAATAAAAAAATAAGGAATATGATTAAAGAAGAAACATTATCGATTTTAAAATGTGATGACTGTGTGACATAAACCTGCATATAACTGGTTTTAAAGTTTTTGAATAGAGGAAAGGCAAAGAGAATTGCAGGATGCTGACAGTGATTGCAAGACTCTTAATGATTTTTGGGGGACCTGGCTGGGATACCCCAGAATCTTCTGTGTCCAAGTGCAACTATTTCCACTTGGAAACATGGGCACTTGCTGTCCAGTGTCTAAGCAGATGCAGAGGACCTCCTGGAAGCTACCTTATATCACCCATCTGAAAAAGGACTCAGTCCAGTGGCTATTAGATGGTTTCAGTCAAGATGCCTCTTCTTAAGGACTTGCTCAAAGACCCACTGGATTTCTCCTGCCTTCAGTCAGTCTTTGATAGGTCCCATCAAGACAAGGCAACACCTGCATTTGTAGTGGGCAAAATGCAGGGAAGAGACATCTTATCCCCAGGAATTGGCTTAGCTCCTCTCTCAGACTGTCCTGGGAAGAAAAAGGACCACAACCTCAGAGGCTGTACCTTTAAAAACACTTGCAGTCACCAAGTAATAGTCATGCTTCAGTGTGTTCAACATTTTGGCTGAGCTCAGTACAAAGTGCAGTGATTTAAAGCTGGGAGATCAGGCGGGATTCAGCAAATTCAGAATTATTTATTTCTTTAGAGGAGAAAGTCTGGCTACAGATTATTTACTGCAAATGGGTCTGTTTGGGGGAGGGGATGAAGGTGAGAGGGTAGAGAAGGGGCAAATTGATTGATTGAAATTTTTCAATTAAAACAGCAGTTTTTAAAAAAGATTTAAGGCCTTATTGAAAAGTGGGAAATAATTCAGGAGTCTGGAGCCCTGCTAAGTGCAGATCATAGAGATGAGAATGGGAGAAAAAGAAAAGAAAATTTTATTCTGTGGGAGAATAGAGGGAAGAAAAAAAAAGGAAGAAAAAATATCATTATCTTTGTTTCTTCAGCTATGTTAATATAGTTCTTTCCCTGAGTTATCTCTCATATCTGCAAGTATTGATTCAGAATAAGGCACTGTGGTGCAGGCTGCATGCAACAGAAAGCTCTGCTGGGAGTGGCACATTTCCAGGGCTGTAAGAGCACAAAAAAGCTCTGGGGCTTGGTTTTGGAATGGGAACTATGCCTGGCCAAACCAGAGACAGGGCACCTGCCTTCTCTGCAAGGACCAGGCTGGGCTGGGGTGGCAGAGCAGGTCCAGCTCAAGGGATGAATCAATGATGAAATTGTCCTTGGGTGCTTTGCTTGGGATTAAGTAGCACTAAAGGATGAGAGTACAACGAGAGTTAAATGAAGTAAAATAAGAAATAAGGGGCATCAGCTCATGAACTCAGAGACCTCATATCTGCTTACATTGTTGACTCAGACTCAAGGGTCAATGCCACACTTAAGCTCAGGCTATCTGCTGCAGTGGGGTTTCCTCCCCAAAGCAGGGACACATGAGTGGGCCAAAGCTCTCTTCACATCAACTGGACACACCTCATCGGTAGGCTGTCACTCCAGAGTGGTGTTGGTGAATGGGAAGAAGAAAATTAGAGCTGTTACTAGTAGGTAGAGAAACTAATGCTATTTTTGTCTTTGCAGGGAAGGAGTAAAATATTACTATAATCTCCACATACACTCCCAATTAATTGCCTCTTTGCTATTATAATTCCCATTCTCAGATAAATTTAGCTTTTTCTAAAACCTTTGATTTTTCCTTTGTGTTTTAAATTCAAGCTGGAATGCAGTGATAAGACACTACACATACATATATATTTAATCTATGCACACACAAATATAGTTATATATAGTCCCTGCCACATATAACACTCCTCTGACTGCTGTCACAAAGCCCTTGTTAAAAAAGCTGCTCACCCAAGCTGGCTTGTTTTCCTACATCATGTCCCCCAGGGAAAGGCTGCTGGCAGTAGTGGATCTGTGTCCAGATAAAGATGCTGGAAAGGTCTGCAGCTCTCCCATTCTCCACTGCCTGTCTCTTCTCCCCATTTCTCTAATGGGGTGGGAACAAACCATTGCCAAACTTCAGATCCAGCAACTCCTCTCATTGAAATAACAGCCAACTATGCTGAAGTGGCTGGAAGTACACAACTGTACAGTCAATGTAGGAGGGGCCCTTGATTTATAAAAGAGGCACCTCAAAGCAAGCGCTTGTGAGGGGATTTGCCATTAACTGGTGGGCCAGCCTTAGAATCACTGCTTTTTCCTGGTGAAAATAGCTTTTGTAACAACATGCTTGTGACCATAATTTAACCAGCAACCTCTGGAGTTTATAGAATCACAGAATGGTTTGGGTTGGAAGAGACCTTAAAGACCACCTACCTCCAGCCCCCCTGCCATGGGCAGGGACACCTTCCACTAGACCCGGTTGCTCAAAGCCCCGTCCAACCTGGCCTTGAACCCTTCCAGGGCGGGGGCAGCCACAGCTGCTCTGGGCACCCTGTGCCAGTGCCTCAACACCCTCACAGGAAAGAATTTTTTCCTTATATCTAAATCTACCCTCTTTTGGTTTAAAACCGTTACCCCTTATCTTATCACTACATTCTCTAATAAAGAGTCCCTCCCCAGCTTTCCTGTAGCCCCCTTTAAGCACTGGAAGGCCACTGTAAGGTCTCTCCGGAGCCTTCTCTTCTCCAGGCTGAACAACCCCAATTCTCTCAGCTTGTCCTCATAAGGGAAGTGCTCCAGCCCCCTATCATCTTTGTGGCCTTTTGTTTTGTTTGTTTTTGTAAACCCAGTTCTTTTATATGACTTATTTACCGCTCAGGTGACACAGCAGCACCAACCTCTGCATGACCTGGAGAGAGTTCCTCCTTCTCAGATTCACTTCTGACACTCACCAGGGAATATTCACCCGCGGATGCCAAAGGATGTTTGCTGCAGCTGCAGACCCTGATGAAGAGGGCTGGGATTGACTGACTCTCTTCACTGAGCAGCCATCTCTAGTCACTGCAAAGCCAGATGGCTGAGCTCCCAGCTGCATCCCAGGCTCTTGTGAGAAGCAGTGTTTGGCTGTGGAGTCACAAAGCTGAGTTAGACTCTGCCACTCCTGAAGCTGGTTTGTCTGGGGACTTTAAGAGGTTTGGAAAGGATGAAGTCCCAAAAGCCTGAGGAGGAAAAACTGAAAAGATTTATGGACTTTGGACCACGGAATAGTGAAGAGAGAGAGAGTGTACAAGTAGAACAGGATAAACTTTTCTGCATCTGTTGAGGTGATGGAACAAGAAACAATGGCCTTAATTTACAATAAAACAGATTGAGATCAGATTTGGGGGGAAGCTTTCCAGCAATAAGACTAGTGAAGCACTAGAAAAATATCTTCTGGGGAGACTGCAGCATCCCCAGCTTAAGACAGAATTAGGAAAACATCTATCAGGGGAGGAGAAAATAGAACTGATACTGTTTGAGGACAAAGGGGTGGGCGTAGGGTTGCCCCTGTAACTCAATTCTTTAGGTTCAGATTTTGTTGTATAGTAGCACTTTCCACTGGGGTTTTTCTCAGTCCTTGGCAAGGCAGATATGACAAGTCTTTGCTTCTTTTGCATTGCCAGGAATAAGAGTAAGGGGCACAAATTCACCCCTTTGTAGCCCACAAGCCACAGAAGACCACCATAACCATATCAACGCTCACCACTATGGCCTGTGGTTGAAAATTCAGGTCCTCCTTAAAGACACTATGTACTACCATCTTCAGATGGACTGAATCCCAAGTCTCCTGCCCCACATTCATCTGCTCCTTACTTCTGAATTCAAACACTGTTCCTTAAAAGCCTCTCTGCCTTTTTCTGCTAATTAAAATATTGGTTGCACTCTAGCTTGCTTTTCCAAGAGGTCTGGACAGCATTGCAGGCAGTTCAGACAAACAAACAACCAAACAAACAGAATCCATTAGGAACTGCCACTGCTGACTGTCGCCCTTTCGCATACATCACATTGAAAAGGTTAATGCTTCCCAAAAGGGGTGGAAGAGACGGGTGGAGGGGAAGGGCAGGAGGGATCCAATCCTGTGAGGACCAGATGTCAAAGCTGCTCAATACAGCACAGAATGGGCTCCCCCACGAGTAAGGCAATTGCCCATCCCTTGGCAAAGCTTCCCTTTGAGGGATCTATAATTTATTAGGGAAGGTGGAGTGCTGAATAAATTGTGCACAGAGATGAAGCAGTGATGATCGCTAACTCAAATCCCTAGGAGCTTAGCATTTTCAATCTTTAGCTCCCATTTGCGTCCCCCTGGTCCCTACTAAGTGAGCAAGCCAAAGAGCTGAATATCGACAAAACATAATGAGCTCATTGAGATCTAAGCATTGCAATTAGCAGGGTGGAATGGAGCAGAGGGGCTGGGAGGCAGACTGTAATTATTTATAATGTTGATAATCACTTACATGTAGTTAAAAATATAAATACATCCCAATGCTTGATGGCATTAACTACCCTTCAATTAGCTCTATGCCCAATAAGTAAGCGATACCCAAGTACTTACAGGAGAAAGGCTAAAGGCCTCTGTCTTGTGTCTGTACTCACCAGGAACTACAATATGTTGGTGTGGGTGGGTGGAAGATGAGTATTTAAAGGAGTTACCATCATGGTAACTCCCATCACTAGCTGTTGTTTCTAATGGAGTTGTGGAGAAGGACAGCTCAGACACATGGCTCATGTTCATAGTGGTGGATCACCCTCTGCCACCTCCATTCATAAATTTCATAAATCCCATATTTTGGATATCTCCACGGGTTTTCACCCAGATGACCAGAATCTGATTGAGTCAGGGGATACCAGTACAGAGAGCTCCACCAGAAGTGAAGAGCACTTTGTTGTGTGACAGGCTGGTATCTACGCTGCAGTCACAAAAGTAACCATGGTGTATTACAGTGCTACTTGAACAATCTTTAGAAGCACTCAAACTACAGCATCATGTGTCTGTGAACAGCTCACCTCATGCTGTTTCTCCGTGCCTAAGCCAGCTTGTTTAAAAATAGCCTGAGTACCACTGAGTATGAGTGCTACAGATATTTCCCTGCTCCTGAAGATTTTGACTGAAGCAACTCTTCCACAAAGTCATCCAGATGGACAATCAAATCACGTTCCTTTCTTGCAATATCCCATCTCTTTGTGGATATTGAATCAAAATGTCTCTTTTACCAAAATGTAAGAGACATTATGAATGAGTTGGTCCAAATACAGTCATGTTTTACCAGCCAGAGGGGAGAACAAACAGTGGAAAGCAGCAACTTGAAGTGTGGGCAAGCTCTCAGGGAAGAGAACTGATCTGAAGATCAAAACCACACCTTCACCTAAACAGTAATCAGAAGTGACCCTTATCATCTCCACAGTATACTTCATTAGTGTGAAAGTAAAGTGTAAGTTGAGTTTTAATGGGAAAACAGGTAAGAGTGAAACCATAAGGGAGGGGGAGATTACATCAAGAAGACAGACATTTTGGTGTGGGGAGTAGGTAAAACCCCAATCTGTCTGTACCATTGATTTCCTTCCAGGTGAAGGAAGCATTTAACACACTGAGGTTAAACTTGGACCCTTCTCAGTGCAAATGTGCAGAAAGGGAAGCAGTGGATAAATGGTCACCAGAGTTTAGTGAGGGAGCTTAAGGAAAACATGGAAAATGTGGAAAGAAAAAAAGAAAGAAAGGAAAAAGAAAGAGAGAACAGAAGCAGACTGTATTGCAGTTAAAAAAAGCTCTGAGAAAATACAGGCAGTGTTCAGTGAAACCAAAAGGGAATAAAGCAAAACCAGAGTAAATGGAAATTGTTCAAGGATAATCGAATGTATGTCCAAGCACTTGTGTTTGCCAGCTAGCAATAAATGCACTGCCTGAAAAAGCAAGCCAGTATCGGCAAAGGGAGGAAGTGCAAAAAGCAATCAAGGGGAAGCAAGAAGCATATACAAGCGGGGCTGGAGTGCTGCAGGGAATAGGAACAGGAGATGAGGGACAACAGGTTAGAGAATGAAGCTGTGAAGCTGGAAATGAGGCAGAACTATGTATCTTGAACTGCATTCAAATAAGGCCCTTAGGCCTACCTTGAGCATGCTGGAAACCTGAAGGAAAGGCAGCTGGACCACACTGTAAGGGCCTGGCAGTGATTGGGAGAGTTGTTGTGTTTGGGACTGTGTTCTGGTAGAATAACCATTCAGTTTAGTAAAAAAGTATGGGAAATCAGTCCTTGCTCTGAGTATGACTTTGTAGGGACTGAAGCAGCTAACAGAAATATAGCTGAGCTATTCTAGCAGCCAAAGAGCAGAGAAAGCAGAAAGGGCAGGGAATTTCTGTCCTGTCTAGAAAAAAAAAAAACAAACCAAAACACAGAGAGCAGGAATAAAGGATTCTTTCACAAAAAAATACCAAACCAGGTCAGACCAAACCTAACCTACTCCAACAGCCTGTCTTTGTCACCAGCCAGTGTTCAAAGGAAGAATGTAAGATATATTCTGAGTGAAGAGATCCTTCTCCTGGTAAGAGGAGCTGTATTGCTACCTCATCGAGGTGCTGTCCCTGACCTGAGCAATTCAGTTAACTGACCCAATTAGCTTGGGCACAGGACTGGACAAACATGGCTCAGCCATTTTCAGCACCAGTTTCCTCTCTCTGTTGCCAGGAAAGCCTACCAAGATCCAAAAGGAACACCACACAGGCTTGACTTCAAGTACTGAGCCAGGAGCAACATGCGCTACATTTTCTTTTAAGTGGTGTTCCCAAATGCAAAAATTAATGCAGAACTTATGAGGCATAAAGAGCTGATCACAACAACAAATAAAACAATACCTGACAATAATAAAAACCTTTCAAAGGTTGCCAGGCTCCTCCATTTGTAGATTAAAATCAAAGTGCAAAAGGGGGATGTGGTGTTTGTAACCCCCACCAAGGAAATGCAGAAGCAGAAACAAGAAAACGAACCATTTCCTCACTTGGTCCATAAGAACATGCCTGTCCTTGGTCAAGCTGATTCTTGTGTGAGAGGAGACGGCCTAGACACACGGTCTGGTGAGGAGACCGTGAAGAGCATAGCATTAAAAATCTTTCCCCAAAGATTTTCTAGGAGAAAATCCCTGTGCTTCAGCTACATTCATGCTCGCTGTACTTTTCCCTTCTTGCAAGAAACCACTGTTCCTCTGGCTCACCTCTCACAACCACAAAGTGGTACCTCACCCACGTTCAGCCAATGCAGACACAGGAAAATAAACCCATGGGAGAGGAGAGCCCACTTGAAGCAGATCACCCATGAAGTACATAACTCCCATGAAGAACGGCTTGCAATTGAACAACCACCCAAGAATTGCTTGGCAAAGTAACTTTGAGCTGATGTAGCTGAGAAAATGTGGGTCTGTTTGCAGATCATTTGTCAGGCAGAAGAGTATGCAAGACTGATCAGAGAAGACAAGAGCTGTCAGAGGAGCCACAGCGTGCCCCATTGCTGAAAGGGCACAAGAACTAAGACTTGGCCTTTATTTAGGCCCTTCTCATCCCCTCAACCTACACTTTTTTGCTTTTCCAGAAACATTTGAGCTGATTGCAATTTTTTTTTTTCATTTATTATTAGGTGCTTTTTGTTTTCCGAAGTGGGTCTTTTCAAAGAAGGACATGTATTAGTAACAACTACTATTTAAAATATGGAGAGAAAATTAAACCTAGACCCATTTCCGGTCTTGCAACATGGAAACAACCTCAGTATTTCAATGTTTTCATTGCTACAAGGTTTTCTCTCTTATGCAACCAGATCAACTCTAATTAGTTCTGACTCAAGCATCTGCTTTAGCAACACCTGATCTACAAGCCAGGGAAACAACAGAGACTCTCCTACTTATTTCAGTGTGCTCTGGAGAAGTTTCCCGTTGGATTAACCAGTAAATCCAGTCAAAAACCTAGAGAACAAGGGTGAAAGTAATTCAGGCTCCCCCAAAAGGAGTGAAGAGATTCTGGCAAGCAAAATCTGAAGGTGGGAAGGTGTCTAGGTCAACACCCTTTCACTTGCCTGTGACTCTTGTAGTAACCTGATGTACATTAGATCAATTTATGACAGAAGGAGCCAACTCAGACGAGCCCACAGTGGCTCCACAGCCCTGCTATTCTTGTCCCAAGAGCCTGATTCATTTATTGCCCTGTTTTGCATGCATGTTAAAATCCCCTTTATTCTTCTCTGTGCTGCTGTTGCCTTTGATTGTACAGAAGGGATTTCTAAATGCTTATTTACTACCATCCTCTTATAATTCCTGTATCTTGGAAGAAAGACAGACCAGTTCATTTTGAAGCAGGACGTTCATCTTTTCGACGGCTAGCATAGACTGGGGCATCGATAAATTAAGGGTTCTAGGGATTTAATTGCTTGGAACAAGGTTGGCTAACTTTATGACTAAATGGGAACTAATCTTCTAGCAGACAGACTGGAGCTGGGTTACATTTGTACTCAGTGAGTTTGGGCTGTGAAAATGAAAAATTGATGATGATAATAATAATACAAACAGGGACGCCTAACGGAAAAGGAAAAAGGAGTTTTTTCTCCCTAAAGAAAATGTACACAGGCTCTGTTAGATCTGAAATGATATCTCCCTCAACCTCTTTTCTTTGTGAAAATCACTACTTCTGAAACAGAAATTCTAGTGAAGGAAAGATCCTATTATCAGCAGCAGTCACATTTCACAGCAATGTGATTAACTGCCGGTCACATGGTCCCCTCGCTCACCACTTGTAGACAGCTCAATAATTTTAACGAGGAAAGAAGAGCGTCTTTCTCCTTCTTCCTTCTTTCTTTCCCCTCCCCCTTCCCTTTTTTCTTTCTTTCTTCCCCTCCCCTCTCCCCCTTCAGACTTCCTTTACAAGGCAGGCAGTTGAAGCTGACCCTTAAGGAAAACCCCACTGGGACCTGGATATCACTTATCAAGTCTAAATATGCTGTCCTGGTCCAGGTTGATGTGAAGTGCAGCAGGCACATCTCAGAAAACTCCCCCTTTCAGAACAAAACCAGTCACCTTGGCCAGGAAATGTACTACCTCCATCACAGTCACACTTCAATCACCAGCCTCTCCCTTGTCTCAGCTCCTGTCCTTGGTTTGGAGTATTTACAGCCCATCTGTCTGTCTCAAACACACTTCTCACTCAAGAGGGAAATTAATCTCTCCTTCTCTCCCCTCTCTGCTTTCTCTCTCCTTCTCCCTCCCCCTTCCCCCAACACTTGCAATTTGCCATGAACAGCTTCCCTTTTCTCATCTAAAATTCTAGATGACTTTGAAAATTGACTGCACCCACACACCTGGGCACGGCGAGAGATAATTGATTGCATTTTTATTTCGTCTCTTCCCTAAACTGTTTTCCTTGCTAATGGCCAGTCCTCTACATTTTTTTTTTTTTTTTTTTTTTAAAAAAACCTGATACTCTGTATGAGGGACTGAGGGAAAGGAAGAAATAACCAGCTGCTGAATATTGTCTCTTCTGTCTCTCTAAGGAATTAAAAGCTCAGTGAGTGATGAGGGTCTTGCCTGGAGATGGATCAGATCTCACAGGGTTCAGGTGATAGAAAGCTTTGCAGGCAGACTCTCTGGGGCTTTGCAAAGGGGCATGTCCTGTGGCACTGTTAAAAGCAAGAGCTGCACTGACAATAACTACAGGCACCTCCACATCTTCCTGTGTCACGGTCAAGACTTAAGTGACTCACAGCTTCTGCACCCTCCCTCCAAACGGAGCAGGCTCCCTATTTTACAAGCAGGGAAACTGAGGCACAGTGAAGAAGGGTGACTTCTATGAAATCTCATGAGATGGGAGGCACCACAACTGGCAAAGCACAGGGCTAGGAGTTGAGACACCTTGCTTTTATGCGCAGATTGTCCACTTTGGTATCAAGTAAGGACAGAAAAAACAAAACATTGAGATATGGACATTGACTTTGGTTTCTAAAGCTGAATGAAGGCTCTTAAAAAAACAGCCAGATTCCTCAGGTAAAATACTGTTTGTAATGTCTCTGACTCAGTTTCCCCATGACAGTAGTAAAAGTCCAGATTGTGAATCTATCATCGTCGGGAATCGGTGGCAGCTCTCTTAGGCCTTTCAGGGTGAAAGACTATTACTAGTACGTTTTTTCCCAGCAAAACCCTGCTTCTTCTCATATCCTCTTCATATGGAAGACTAAAAGATGCATCAATATTTGTTAATTTGATGAATGACTCAAAAAAAAACCATAAAGGCAGCCCTTCTGAATAGCCCACAAGCCAGGGCACAAGAGGCTGGGAGCAAAGGACAAACACAGGAGTGAGGTAGAAACCAAAAAACGCAACTAGAATTGCTCTAACGCATATGCAAATCTAACTACAGAGTCTCAGTAGAGACTACGGAGACTCAGATTAGGATGCAGGGATATGGGATGGGTTTCACAGGAGGAGCGAAATGGAATTGGTGAAGTAAAGTCATCAGTTGAACTGAAAAGGCATATGCTGGTTAGGTGAATACTTCCCACTTGCCTCTACCTCCTTCAAGTTTTTCTTCTTAATAAGTAAAAGTTGTTCTTGCTGAGCGGGGACTCTTACTGCAGGAATGTGCTGAGGGAAAAGCACAAGTTTCTGAGGTGTGTTGGGGCAGTGCATCTGCAGCTGAAGGCCCGGCAAGATCAGTCTGGAGACAGATGGCAACTCAGGAGAAGCCACCTTTCAAATGATACACAGTCATTTGACCCTCAAATCCTGACAGACAGGTTCTGTGTATCCAGATTGCCTGGAGCAACTGAACACACCCCTGGGCAAACTCACATTTATATCCTACAAAACCAGTAATAACTGAAAAAAAAAAAAAAAAAAAAGGCCACAGTCTATGGTTTATGGGAGATCATGAGCATTTCTCTTTGATAGTCTACGTCTAGATATGCAAGGAATAGAAATGGGGCTGCCGAGGAGAAGGGAGGAAAAGGGCTGGTTTCAAATCTGCAGTATGAATTTACCTCTGCTTTCCATGACCAGCAAGACCCTGGCACTAAAACCAGCCTTCAGCTTAATCCTATACCTGGGAGCTCAAGATTGAGGAAAAAGTTGAGAGAATTTGCAGTTGTACAAGATTTCTGCAGTGTAAGGTGTAACTTGATTTTCCCAGATTACTTGCCAAAACCTATTTTGCTACTATGCAGTTTAAAATATACCCTGTTCTTTAGTTTCCTTTCATGTTTACACATCAAAACTTCATCAAAAAGAAACTTATTCTCTGTCCATGGCTACAACCTGTCCAGCAAATTGTGAGTTTGCACTTATGTGGGCTAAGTCAATTTACCTCAAGTCTCATAAGTCCAAAACTACTCCAACATTTTACTAATCTGTAACAGACAGAAACATCCTTCACTTCTAACCTTTCCAGCACAGATCAGCTGATTACATACATCAAATACTGGTGTCAGAGATGAGCGAGAGCAGGAACAGTGGGAAATAAGATTTGTCTCCCATCTTCATTTAATTTTTGTGATCAAAATGTTTCAAAACCCAGTTATGTCCAAGGATGTCCTCAGGTTGGATTAGGGTGTCAGGCAGAAACTGGACCCTTCTATTCTCTTAGCCCATCGCAGAAAACCCAAAAGGACAGGATGATGCTTCCAGGAAAGCAGGACAGTTTCCTAAAGAGCTCTTCCTGGGCATGTATCTCTAAAAGATTTTAAGGCAAGACTTACCCAACAATAGCATTTAGAGGAGGGTAGATGATATTTTTAGGGACAATATAGGTTTGTTTGAACTATTCATCTTGTCTATACAAAACTGTTTTCTCTTCTATTTCAGTAAGTACATAGTTCCTCTCCAGTTTTATACTCTTAGATGTTTATATAACCTTCACTCAGGGATCACAGATTTAAGCATAAACATGTTTGATCCTTTCCTTTCACCTCTTCCATGAATTTCTGTAACTACAAGAATGGAGAAGCACTCCCCCAAGGCAAGCTCCCCTCTCATCAGCTTTCATTGACCTCAGGTCACAACCTCTAGCTTTGCCAAATGTGTGCAAACACAAAATTTGTACAGGGCTGCAGCCCAATTCTGTTTTAACATTCCCTTTAAAAGTCAAACCTTCTTGTTATTTATTGTCAGTCTTGAGACAAAAGCAACAATAACCATTTCTGGTGTGCTGACCTGCTGCAACCTGCTCAGCTTTCTTGGCTACCCCCATCATAAAAACCATTTCCAGAGCTGGTGACTGTCAACAAGAGTTAACTTTTATTGGCCCTACACAGCTCTATTCTCAGAGATGCCTGATGGCCAACAATTGGCAAGTTCTCTATTTGCTAATTGGAGATCAACCTCCCTTTTTCTGGGCGCTCCATTAATAGGCACTACTGAGCAAAAGGAGGAAGAGATCCAAATCCCAGCCTAGTGGGAAGCCTTCCTCTGTGTCCAGCAGGCCCTGGATCATGCTTCTAACCAGGTAGTAATTACTTGAAAAGAAATACCTGTTGTAATCTTTGGAGCTAGCATAGGGCAGAGAATCATTCACAAGTGTTAACCCTGGTACCAGTCTGCCAGCCGCTCACCTCCTTTCCTGCCTTACACCATTATTTTGAGAGTCAGCCATCTCCAACTCAGGTACTGGGTATGACCTTCTGCACTTCTGTGGGAAAAGAAAATCTTAAATTTGAAACCCAAAAGATTTAATCTCCTATGAGCTATATGCCTCTGACTGTCTCAGCAAAGGTTTGTGTCTTTGCAGTCAGGCTGTTTTTTTCTTTTTTTTTTCTTTTTTTTTTTTTTTTTTTAATGAATACTTTTCATACAAGAGAGGAAATGTAACAAACAAACCATTTAATTAGCAGGTATTGCAGAAAGAAAGAGAACAGCAATGCTATAGAGAGTGACTGTATTTTCCTTTCATTAATTTCACACAGACAGAAGTGTTAGTGACAGCAACAGAAGTAATTCCTGAAAGAATAATTAAAAAACAAAACAAAACAAAAAATCTTAAAAGTATCTGTTTATAGGCAGCTTGCAAAATGAGCAAGGCCCTACTTGGCCCAGATAGTATTTGATCTTTACTGGAACCGTCCTCTTTGGGATATCATATATAAATGCAATTGATCCTCCCACTGAAGCACAGGAGATTTACACTGATCATGCCCAGTCTTACTAATGAATATCCTCACAGAGCAGCAGGAAAACAAGACTTTTGGAGAATAAGTATGCAAGTTATGTACATATATGAATTTTTCATATTTCTCTTTCCTTAACTAGAGTCCAAATGAACAAATATTTTAATCTCTACAGATATTCCAAAGCTTCATTAGTGTTCTGACCTTGGTTAGATTCATGATGGAGTCACTGCCATGACTCCACTGCAGTACAGGCCTACTAGATGGTACCCGAGGACCACCAGCCGTAAACTTGTGGCCCACCCAATGCTGTTTTGCAATGTCCTGAACAGACAGAAACTACAGCTTGCCCAAGTTCTATATGACCTGAGTATGGTTTGATTCCAGGAGAGCACTATGAAATCCAGAAAAATTGCACTGGTTCCATGTCCAAAAAAGTTTACCACTCTCATAGTAGTCACAGACACCTTTTAAAAAATCTGATTTTCAATCCAGAGAATTATTCAAATAGGTCTTACTACTCACAAAGCCAGATAATATACAAAGCCTGCATGGGAAAAGGAATGAACAAGAGAGTACTCAGTGTAGCTTAAAATTCATGCTGCTTCTGTAGCTTTTGTCATCTGGAGCAGGTGAGATCCAAGTGAGCTACTCTGAATGGAGGACGACAGTCACCATGCCATTAGTTAGGCTCCGAGCCTGCCAGAGCTAACAGAAAAACAATATGTAATTACTGTGTTTGCAAATGCAGGGATGTTGGGACTCTCGTGTAAATAAGAGGTATCCTTAGCCACAGAGAAGTGAATTTAATGACATTTAGTAGGAAGAAGTACAAGTACAGCATGATGGAAATGTCAATTACCCTCTAAATGAGAGGAATCAGACCCTGAATATTCAAAGAGGAGGAGCCCATTGAGAAAGCATGTGAGAGAGAAAAGACAGCACATTTATTTAAAGTACAGATACTGCCAGTATCTGAGACTGCAGAAGGCTTTAAATGAAAAGGAAGCAGAGAGATCCCAAAGGCCATCTTACATCCCTTCCAGATGACCAACACCAAGAAATGAAAGGAGGGGAGGTGCTACAGCTCCAGCATGCTCAGCTGCATCCAGAGAGACAAACTCAAATCTAGCTTTCTATAAAGCACCAGAGGCTGGCAGGTGAAGATGCTCTCTCTCCAAATGGAGATGAACAGGCATTTTAAGTCTCTGCCTGCTATGGCCAGAAGCTGATAAACACATCTCACCAGTTGTGTCACAGGCTTTCATATGGACTGGCCTGTGATTTAGAGGGGACAAGAAGGTCATGTGGGCACCTGCAAAATGCTGGAGAAAGTCAGCCTGGTGCGGATAACCATTTGGAAAAACGGCAAGGCATATTCACTGTGTACATCATGCAGCTGAAGGGAATTGGATGGTCTTAGGTCCATTTGCCTGTGGAAATGTGTCCACAAGACAAAACCTGCTGCCAGGGTTAGCACCCTTGTTGCATAATTTCACAGAGAAACAAGGCACTCAGTGAGCTATTGAGAAGTCTTTACTTTTCACCTCTAAATCTGGTCCCTCCAGATGAGGGCTAAGACACAGTGGCATGGGTAAGCTCTCCTGTGGATACAGTTTTTTGGGGGCTGCTAATTCAGCACTAAATTCACACACATGCACAACATTCTCATAAGAAGATATAAAAGCAATTCCTTGTATAGGTCACACCATTTGCAGTATCTCACAGCCACTCTGCAGCATTCAAATACAGCACAGTCAGACCTACAGAGACTTAGAGACACTGGGTCACCTTTGAATGCACAGTTACTAGCCTTTCCCTAAACCCTGGTGGCCTGGCTGGTAATGGATGTTTCAGGAAAGAGCCCAGAAACACAAAAACTGTCTCACACCAATTGCATTTTAGAGCATTGTGCCCTGAAAAAGATGGCCTGCACTCAACAGCTCTCCAGAGGAAAACAAGCTGGAGGCAGCTGAAAGCACTTGCTTCTTCAGGAAAACCTAGATCTGCCTCCTGGTATCTGGGAGAGATCCTTTTGAAACACCCAGCTGCAGCATGGTAAATAGCAGCCTGTTTTGCTATACTACATTCTCATTCAACTTGGGCAAACGTTTCTGCCATGGCTGGAAGATAGTGTTGATGATGCAAATTTCCTGAGCTAAGAATTTAGTCACTTATGACTGTGTTGCTCTACTCCTACCTCTTAAGTACAGTCAAAATCCACTCATCTACCTCACTGAAATGAGACAATTCCTTCTCTGTAAAGAATACAAACACCACTAAGTGACAACAGGTGGATTCCCTCTGTCAGTGTTTGCAACCATTTCATGACACAGTCAGTGGACATGGGGACAGACAAAACCATGAAGTGAGGTCTTCTGAACTAAAGCCATCAGTGTTTGCGTGAAGAGCAACAAACAGGAGGGTGTTTGAAGTGTGCGTGCTCACACAAGTGCATTTCAGTGAGCATCAGACCTGTAATACACATCCACAGTTTTTTCATACGTATGCACAGTGCAGCACGTGCATGTGCCCGTGTCCCCTCATTGGCTTGACTGAGTGTACCACAGCTGCTGACCGATGCGATCAAAATGGAATTGACCAACCTGGGCTTGTGTTTGCTTGTCTTGCTTCATGCCTGCTTGTGGAACAGTGTCTATCAGTTTAGAAACAATTAGTGTTAACCCTTTTCAAAGCCCAAATATAAATGGAAGAGGCAAGAAAGAAAAAAAAAAAACAAAACAAAATTTACCTTAATGGTACAGTTTGGTTAAGAATTAAGTGTTGATGAAATTTTGAAAGTTAAAGCCCACTTTTAATTCACAGACCATCTGCAGCTCAGCATGCCAAGGCCAGGTTGGATGGGGCTTTGAACAACCTGGTCTAGTGCAAGGTGTCCCTGCTCATGGCAGGGGGGTTGGAACTAGATGATCTTTGATGTCCCTTCCAACTCAAACAATTCTATGACTATGACTCTATGCAGAAAGTGCTGTTGTCTCTCTCATTTGCTGAAACACCTCTTTCCTAGCATGATGATGACTATACTCTTCTGTAATTCAGTTTAATTGAAATTCTATGCCTGTTAAATTCTGAGTCTTATATTGATCAACATATGTCAACTGTGGAAAATTGTACTAAATTGTGTTGTTTTACTGTGCAGCAGTCAACTTCTCCACTGGTGTCTGAAGTTAGTTTATTTCACCTACTCAAAATTGGACCTGGACTGATATTACATCTAGAATTGGATTTTCTGTTCTTGATTTTTAATAAGTAGGATTTGTACCACACTCAGAGAGATGAACACAGCCAGCAATTTGGGCTGTGAATCCATCAACTCTTATGCATGAAGCAGAGCCTTGCCTGGTTAGGAGCTGCATGGGAAATCTCCCAGGACTAGTCAGCTGTTGTACAAGATGGTGCTGGAGTTTCAACAAGTGGCTCTCTCCTCTCTCTGCTGATCCTGAACTGATCCCATTACACAGGGTACATGGCACTTAAATATGCTTCTGACCGTATTTTTCACAGAAGCCTTTTCCAGGCCTTCTTTTCCTGTTATGAATGGTCCCCTGGGGCTTTCTGCAAGAATCATGATGCTGAAATGTCACATCCTGAGCACTGGAACATGTGATCTTCTAATCCAGGCAAAATTCCCCCAAATATAAGACAGGAAGAGAATAATAAAATTGTGTCAGTGTATATGCAGAAAACAGATAAAACAATAAAGAGACACAAATATTCTTGCTGGTTTCTACACCAGCATGCAATTTAAGAAAACTCCGTTACATGCGATCATCATTTGGGGCTTTTGGCACACCAGTCACACTAGTCTTCAGGAACCATAACTTAATATCTAACGCTTGAGAAAATGGAAAGGGGTTAGAGACCACATTTCAGAGGTTAAAGACTTTGAAACTTTCCATGGGTGAATTTTCCATCAGAGCAGTTCTCTTTGTGGGGCTAACAAGTGACTTGTAGAAGACACAAATATGAATATTTCCCTGTGTTTCTGTCATGGTTTGCACCTGGTTGTCAGCCAAACACCAGGCAGCTGCTCGCCTACCCTCCCCAGCCTGGAAATGGGGGAGGGAATTGGAGGGGTAAAGGGAGACTTCCAGGTTGAGATAAAACCAGTTTAAAAATGGTAATAAAATAAAACAATAACAACAATAGAAAGTATAAACGGGCAATGCACAATGTGATTGTTCACGACTCACTGAATGATACCCAGCTTGTTCCCAGCTGGTGATCCTAAAATACCAAGATCCCGCAATCGCAATCCCAGAAGCAAGAGAGAACTTCCTCCTTCCCAGCCACCCCTCCTCTATATACTATGATGTGACATGATATGGAATATTTCATTGACCAATTTGGGTCCGGCGCTCTGGCCGTGCTCCCTCCCTGCTTCTTGTGCACCGGCCCACGAGCAGGACATGGGGAGTTGGAGAGTCCCTGAAATCTCAGCAACAGCTGAAAACATCAGTGTATTATCAGCATTCTTCTCAAACCAAATCCCATAATGAATCCAAACCAGCACTATTCTAGCTACGAAGAAGAAACATTAACTCTATTCCAGCCCAAACCAGGATAGTTTCTGAAATGAAAGTGAATTGAAGGCATTGAATAATTACAAACAGACTTTGGGATCTGGAGACTGTTGCTGTATGAATATTTTCTCCTTTGTATTTATTTCAGCTGGAAATAACTAGCAAGGTTACTTTTTTTTTTTTTTTTTTTTTTTTTTTTTCCTCCCTTCAATCACTGGATAACAAAATCTTTCTTCAAAACAAGAGAACAAAGTAGTTCTCCATTCTTTATGCCTCCTTTTGGATTTGCTGTTCCTAGATCTTCCAGGATAACTGTCTATGGCGTAACCTCAAAAGCTGGCAATAGTGAAAGAGAAAAGTGCAAAGAAGAATTTGCTAGACAAGTGAAACAGAATGAGAGGGAGTCAGTTTTACCTTTCTGTTGCTAGTCAGAATCTGGCTGTAGTTGTCTTTTCCATTGTTAGCCAATATAAAGCCAGTTAAGTGTTCCACATTGGTCCTTCCCGGACAGAAAGATGTTGCTTTAGACTGTCGTATTTCAGCATGGAGGATCTTTGATGAATTTTACCCATTTGCTTTTGAGGAAGGGTTATAGGGACAGACTGAGTGGTGTTATCCACGACAAGATGGGAATGGACACTCTGAAATGCACAGCTCTTTTATCAGAGAGCTAACCCTCCAGCTGGGCGTGGGTGGGAGATCCAAGGAAGTAAATTGCCTGTCACAGAGCTTTTCTGAGTCACACTAGTGATCAGATGGCTGCTAGGCCTACATCTGCAATCTAGCATTGGAGCTGGAAATCAAATGGACTTGTTAAAATGAAATTCAAACAGAGACTTCTAGGAAAGGACTGTCTGAGGTTATCTAACTTCTCTATCTGCCCTAGGTTGCTCTGACAGCTCCTGACAGATGAGTGCCCCCTTTGTTAAGAAGGCAGCAATGGGGATACCTGAGCCCATCCCAGTGCTTAAATGCAGACTTTGCACCCTTAGTACTTTCTTCATGTCTCAGACAAATCCATCCCTTGCTGCAGGTTAAGCCCATCATTCCTACTCTTAACTACCATGGCCATGGAGAACAGATTATTCACCTCCTCTTTGTAGTCATGCAGGTATTTAAAGCCTGTAACATGCTCTCCTTCTGTCTGACTCGTTCCTGTGCTAAACAACCCTGAGTTCTTTTGACCTTTCCTCTCAAATCCTGTTTTCCAGATCTCCAATTGTTTCCGCAGCTCTTCTCCTCCTGACCCATGTTTTGGGGAAAAAAACACACCCAGAACTAGCCACAGTGCTCTGGCTGTGACCTAACTAATGCTGAGAAAAGCAGAACGGTCATTTCTGTACCCATTTCCAAGGTAGAATGCAGTTTCCCCCCCCAACAGAATTTATGTCATGCTGATGATCCACTGTTTCCAAACCCTTTTCATAACTAGTTTGCCACCTGCCTCAATCTGTACAGCTGATTATTCCTGCCTTTGCTTTCACTGAATTGCATCTTCCCTACTTTCATTTTTTTTTCAGAACATTTTTTCAATTTGTTTGATCTTCTCAAGTGGAAGCTCCTGCACTGAGCAGCCCCTACAAATACACGGTGCAGTTTAAATTCCCCAGTGTTAAAAATATATGCTTGACTGTAAAACACTCCACTTTTTATATGGAAATAGCATCTCACTGGGACAAAAGTGGCATTGCATTGTATGACATGCTGAAGCAATCTGGGAAAGAGAAAAACTAATACATACCAAAAATAAAAATACAAAGTAAGTAAATAAATAAATAAAGCCAGTGTGATTGAATTTACAAACATATCAATAACTTCCTACACAGAGACATTTACTTTCTATGCACAAGTAGTTTCTTATCTGCTTTTATCTCCATGCTATATGCACACTGTACATCTCAGGGGACTGACTGGTTGATATGTTATTGATTTCGGAGGCAGGAGGACATACAGAACTGACACATACTTCTTTAGCAAGTAGCACAACTATTCAAGTCAACATCCATTGGCCTCAAAAAGCAATTCTGTCCTCATTTCCCTATTTTCTCATTTTGTTTTCAACCACCACTGACAGATACCTTCAGATTTCTTCTCTTTCATGCTGCATAGGTGAAGCAGCAGTAATTAATTCTAATCACAGGGAAGAAAAGCACAACTGTAGAGCAAGTCCAAAAATATGGAAAAATATGGTCAGAAATTCCCCACTCACACTCCTGTCTGTCTGCATCTATAATGCACAAAGAACTATGAATCCAAAAGGGAGAGGAAATGTACCTCTCGCTCAATATTTTGTGCTTGTAGCAGACCAGCAGTGAAATAGAGAAAAATTAAAGCTCTGTTTAAGTTTCCACACAATGCATGAATAAACACCTCAGAGTGAACATGCATGTTAAATGGTCAGCAGAACCCTGAGAATACATCTTCTGCCAGACTGGGACAGACCGATAGACCCCCTGTGGACAACACCCACCTTCTGATACTGCTCAGTTCTCTGTGATACTTACAGCATGATACATCCATGCTTTGACGGTATGTGTAGGCAGAGACCCAGTGATACTACGCTTTAGTAGCGATTAAGAATAACCACTTCAGGACTATTTATAATATAAATATTAGAAAAGTGACACTCATTCAAGAGGCACCATCAGGAAAGTTTTAGGCACCTGTGCTCAAAGGAACTGCCTCATACACCAAATACCCCAGTACAGTTGGACACCTCTTAGAAAATTGCCACTTTTTCCTTGCCAGATGGCTCACCTGCATTGTTCCACAAGATCCATCAGGTTAAGCCTTGTCAGTCCTTCAGGCTACATCTGAATGCAAGCTTTGTGTGCTAAACACCTCCCTCACCACCTTCTCAAAGTAATGACATATCCAGTTGTTTTTTTTTTTTTTTTCTTTTAAGATACCCATTGAAATATTTTTCTGAATAACATCCCTCTTCACTGATGTTCACAGCTCAGATTCTGTGGCAAAAAGTTTCATGGATACTATGTCCTCTTTATTCACCAATTTCACCTGTTTTACTCATCTTATGAGAAAGTATGGAGACGTAAATCTACCAGCTCCACCTCTGCCAGCAATTAAGTGAAATCTTTTATTCTTGTGAACTAAGTGAGCTAAGGGAAGGAGGAATCAGTTACTACCACTTTCAAAATACCTCTGATAAAAGAATGCTCAGCGAGAACCTTCCATGGCACATTTGATTCTTGCAAACTTCAATTTGGGCTCTGTTGGAGAAGCACTCTGCATTACAGAAATGGTGGCATAACTTTATCTCCTCTCAGTCCATGTGGAAAAAAAATTCGTTCCTTACTAGCAGTATCCTAAGCACTGACACTGCACTGTGCGAACTGTAAATTTTGAACTAGGAGGGTTCTCCAGCCAGGCTGCTTTTACAATGAAGATGCAGTAGCAATACCCCAATAAAAGGGATAACAATAAGGAAACGGCAGACATGTTGGGACAGCAAGACTTCATGACAAAGTGCTTGGCTTCACACAAGGGTGATAACTGCACAGACATAGGAAGAATTCAGGTATAAAAGCAGCACTGAATTTTAGTGACTAAATAAAAAAGATACTAAGAAGTAGGAGGCCTCTGGTGGACAGACCTGGGCTGCTCATCTTGGTTTCCAGGACCTGGCATTTAATCCCTTAGCTAATGTTAGGTCAAGACATTATCTCATTTTGAGAATAGGGACAAATGTGCCACTAAACAAGCATGGTTTATTCTTGGAGGGAAAATGACAGTAAATTCTTTTAAGAAATTACAAAGGTAGAACAGTACCTAATTAATGATTTTAGAAAAACAGCTATATAAAAATAAGAAAAAAAAAAAAAAAAAAAAAAAAAAAAGTAAAAATTTTGTCTGATAAAATTAAACTGATAGATCTCTCTAAACACAAATTTTCTAAGTTTCTTCATTTAGATACCACCATCTTTGGGCCTAAAGCAAGTCTCTCAATGGCTTGACAACAGAGCTTTATGGGATTTGGTACGGGGATTTAGACATGTTTTCCTTTTAATTAGTGACGCCTCTAAATTTCACAGTATGATCTGAAATTCCATACCTACATTACATTTTATACCCCTTTTTCCTCCAGTAAAAAGATATGAATTAGAATAATCTTACAAAGCAGCACTAATATTTACTTTCTCAAAGGATCCAATATGTTCTAGACCTTTACTCGTCACTAACAAGGAGATACCTCTGCATTAAAATATGAGTAACTGCTTGACAGCATATAGTAATGCTAAAAAAAGTTGAACACAAGAATGAAGAGCAAGGAGTCTGCATGAGAAGTTCAGAGAGATAAAAGATCATTACATACGCATCACAATTGGCTAAGACACATATGTGCTAGAATATCAAACACTAATGTCAGGCTTTAGTATTATATATCATAGAATCCAAGGGCATATGGAATTTTTTAAAAAAAAGCAACACTGAATTATTTTTATATCCTCCGAGCCAGTGGAAGACAGACAGTTACTCCAGCAGGTATAGACTTAATTCTGTGTGTTCAGAATTGCTTAATGGAGAGGTCTGGAGAAGTGAAAGGATGGACTTCCCTCAACATTTTAGATTCACGGAACCCCCTAAAAAAGCAGCTCTTTCAATGTTCCACTTCCAGGTGGTAGAAGTGGACTCCTCTTAGCTATTTGAGGTCACTTCTGGTTTCTACCAGAACACATAATAAAAAGAGCAACAGAAGGATGCTATGCAGATATTTTGAACCCAACAAAACATTTGGTTTACTCTTAGGGTACATAAAGTCAATGGCCCTTGGAGCAATTTTGACTGGTATTTATTTCTATTGCTTAGTGTAGGCACTCGGGGAGACACTTGTGCTATTTCAGTAGCATTAGCATCATGCTCTATAGAACTTAAAAATCTCTCTGTCCTCATCTCTCTAACATAACATTGGAATGGCAGAGACAGGAAAAGAACCCAGCAAATACAGTGTGTTGACTAGCTAGTGGCATGCATAAAAGAAAGCAAGGAAGATGTAATTTCAGGTATTTTATTATACTCCAATTTTCACTCAATCTGACTGTAACCAGCTGTTTTCAGAGCCAGTACTTTCTTCCAGAGAAGCCTCAGAATCAGGGACTTTTTTTTTATCAGTATGAGAATAACTTATTGCAGTGTTGATTTATACCAAGGAGCAGGTGGGATAACTTGAGGCCAACTTGAAGCTTTACCATTTAATAAGGAATGGGCAAATGCGACTCATCACTGTATGGTATGCTATGAAAATACTACTTATTATTTTGATTTCCACAAAAGAGCTGATGCTTTTGTAAAGAATGTGTTGTGTTCCCGCAGGTGGGAGAAACTCGGATGGTATGAAAATCATTTATTAATCAGACAAGCATCCCAAAAATATATCTATTTATTCTAAACATGCATACAATTACAAGTTAATACTGTCTGATTGGCCTAGAGATGCTTTTGTTCTCGTGTCAGGCCTTTCACCTCCTCATAAAAACCTTGTAAAAAGCATAGGCAACAACAGGGTCAGAGGTCAACAAATCTTTTAAAATCACACGAGGGTTCAGATTCTTCATGAGTTATGGGCAGTAGTTGGTACTAGGAGAACTACCAAAGGAGTACTTATTTTTCAGTTCTTCCATCACTGACTGAATTATTGGGTAGAGCTAGCTGAAACGCATACTAACAAATCTGGCTGGTCATTATGTTCTCAATTGCAAGTTTCACATTATTTTTGCTAATTTACTAGGATTTTTTTTTTTTTCCCCTTTATAATGTCTAGGGTCAGTTCATTCCCGAGTGTTGCAGCTGAAATTTCAAATTCCAGACCATGGCTGGGAGGAAGTGGCACTGACTTAGCAGACAAAGGATATAAGTTCTGTTCTCAGCTCTGCAATTTATTTCCTATCTCACTTTGTACATGCCTTTTTCTTCTCCCATAATACATCTGTCCACCTGAATTGTACAGCCTTCTTTGCAAGGATGGTCTTTCTCTTAGTGTTTGTATCTGGCATCACTCAATAGGGCTCCTGTTTCCTCTTGAGTCTTGAGCAGTATTGTAACTCAAGCAATTAAGAAAAGCAAAAAGCCTGATTATTCTGCCTAAAAAAAGTCTGTAATGGAACTAACACTGTGCAGATGGGAGAACAGATACGTCATATGACTATTTTGCTCCATTACACAACAAAGAGTCAACTGTGAACAGCTCTCTAAGAAGCTGGATGTTGGTAATTTTTTGTCCAGACCACTCAGCAAATACTGATAAATAACAAGTGAGTATGCATTTATGAGTGATTTATTAACCAAAACTAGGAGCTAACATTGTAACACAAACTGTACTAAAAACAATTGGGCATACTTAGTTTGCTGTCACCAGTAGCAGCATCTTCACTAGCTATAATGGAGACTTGGACCGCAGACTCGGCAGGGCACGGATTTTGCTCTGCGTTCATACAACACTTAGCACAGTGGGATTCTGGTCCATTATGAGATGTCATGAATGCTGAATTAACACAAATACATATTTAGTAAGGAGCAAATGATAGATGTTTTGTGGACAGTCAGACTGCCATATTATTTGGATTACAGAGTTCTACTATAGCCCAGGTAGTTCTAAGAAAATACTATAAAGATGCCTGGGATATTTTCAGAAGCTGTCTCATGCAATATTCAATCAACTGAAGTGATTTGAATCACTGCCGGTATTAGAGAGCATACTCTGCTGTGTTCATTTGTGAGCTGTTGCATACAGAAATCTGAGCACACAAGAGATCCAAAATCACAGGTAATATCTGACAGAGGTCTTTATATCTTAGAAATTCAGCCATCAACATCTGCTTAGCTGGGCTCTGTTTTAGATGAGATTTATGGAAAAGCTATTGATTAAACTACAGCTTTAGCTCCATTTACCACTTACACACTCGCAAACAATTAAATACATTACAGAGCTGAATAGCATTTCAAATTATAGGAGTTTCTGCTTCCAAAAGCACTTACAAACATTATCCACAGACATACATATATATGTTTGCACTGTTTAATTGACATTGTTTTCCCAACTCCTTCAAGTCACCTGTAATATCAAGTCAATTAAGTATTATTTTCCCAACCTATTTACTGAGCTACCTAGCAATCAATCCACCTACACATAGAGAGAACAAATGCTCATGGGAGTTGGTAGAGCTTAAAAAACTGCTGAAAAACTGTCAGCCTTCTCCAATGGCAGCCAGGCTCGTAGCTTTGCAGGATTACACAGCCTGACATCTTGCAGAAAATAAGTCCATGGGATAAAAGCTCCATATTCTGACAGTGCCATTCCTTCTCTGCAAATCAATACACTCCTGCATGGAATAGCGTTACTATTTCAAGTTATACACGTGCTAAATATTTTTTGGATTACACTGGTATAAATAAATAGATGAGAATACATTTGAATACATTTCCTTTCCATCTCTGGTCATGAGGTCATCCTTAAAACAGAAACTAGTGCAGGGGATAGGAAAGTAACCTGGGGCACTCAGGCAAATCAGGTTTGGTTCCTGCCGTTGTCACACACTTCCCAGGTGACCTTGTGCATGTCATGCAGGGCCTGTCTTCCAAAGGGGGCTGTGCACATGGTGGAGATGCAGTAAATCCCAGGTGCTTGGGATCAGCTGGTCACCCCCTCTCAGCTCATTCATCAACTCACAGAACACTCAGCTAGCTGAACAGTTGTCTCTGCAATAGATTACATTTTGGTGTGTGTGTGTGTGTGTGTGTGTGTGTGTCAGTGATGAAGGAAACCGAGATAAAATATAATCATTTGCTTCCTGGTAAAGCTAGTCTAAATCAAGGTCAATTAGGCTCACAGGTAGTGTATTTGCAGAGTCTCACTGTGGTCCCTCTCACCAGGAAGCGTGTGGGATTGTGGAACAGGAGAGCTTGTCCTATCCTCTGCCACATCAGGCTTTGTCATTGCTCTGAAAGGACCTCCCACTTCAGCTTGACATATAGGACCCATCTTGTGAGAGGGCATATGATCCCATTGACAAATACCTTTTTGTCTATGTGTTCTATTCCCTAACCTTGTAAATCAAAGCATTAAACCCTTCTTTCTCCTTCCTTTGTTTGTACTCCATCTCAAACTTCATCCCTGAGCACCAGTAATGTCCCTAGCACAAGATGGCTCAAATTTACAGAGGAAAGTCTGGGTTTTTCAACATGAACCAAACAGTAATAAATTCTAGCAGCACACTGTACAGAGCCAGCATGAGGCTGAAATCAGAGATGGCTATAAAGCTCTTTCAGAGTAAAAACTATTATTATTTGTATTGCTTCATTTAGTAGAATGGCAAGTCATACCCCTGTACAAATATGTACATTTTTGGGCACTAAGCCAGGCACTAAAACAATAGCAACTGTGACTTGTCAGGTGAGACAAGATCAATCAGGCCAGGATTTGGAGTTCAAATCACTATTGGAAATAGAGCTTCCTGGGAGCTAAAGCAAACTAAATTAAAGCACAGGTATTCACACTGCCAGAGCATCTCAAAATGAAATTTAAAGGGCTTCTTCACAGAGATCGGAGAGTAATGCAAACAAATGTCCATGAATATTTGTTCACATTTTATAAGCCTTTGCTTTGGACATTTTCAGCCACCTTCAGTACTTCAGTGTGTGTTCAAGTGATCCACATTTCATGGTTCAAAAGTCACAGCATTTCAGTGTTCACAGCAAATGGGTTGTCTAACATTTCCAGTTGGGGAATAATACCAGATGATTCCCCCTGCTCAGCTGTATCTGCTAAGACAGTCCAACTTCTGAATTCAATACCAAATGAAAATCAGAAACTTCCTTTCTCCTCAGACCACACTATTTTTAGGAAAGATACCTGCTTAGTGTTTTCAGAGTAGTGTAACTCTTTTTTTGCCTTCTATGCTCATCTCAGTCAGGGCTGAAGAAAGGTCTAAAACCCAAGTCTCCTATCATGATGTCCCTTTGCTACTTTATACCTAATATCTGTTCATCCCTTTACATTCACTGTGCTAATCTTCACTCACTAACCAGTTGATGTGCCTGTGCATCCTGTACCATGAGACACACTGGCAGCTGTCACAGCATCACTGAACCTATTGTTTGATGTGGTGCATGCGTACTCTTGTCACAGCACTTTTAGCCTGCCTTTTCATCACATTCAATGCGAATGTACCACAAGGAAGGGACAGAATTTCAGTTTAAATCAGCCACTGTTATACACTGACGACAGTTCTGGAACAGACATTTTATCCCTTATTGTTCTTTTTCATAAGAAAAAGAAATTGCTTTCCATAAATTGTTTCTATTAGTCCACAGGGTCATCTATTTGCCAAAAGAGCAATTATTGATTATTCCCAGTCCACAGCTTCTGTCGCTATTCCTGAAAGTGTGTGTACATTTCTAATCAGAACTAAGGTTAGGACACAGCTTTTGTCATCTGCTTTCCTGGAAAACAGCAATATCCCAACAATATCCACAACCAATGAAGTGGTGTAAAGCATCAGAAAGAATGGGTTCTTAGTGAAGGATCTTCTTGTATTAGAATCCCATATTTTAGCAAGGTTGATGCCCTGTATATCAGTCAAATCAGCTGCAAATGCTGTCCAACCTCTGAGTCTAAGCAGGTATCTCTGCCAACTCTTTCTAGCACATTAAGGCTTAAAGGAAAAATTAAACAGTGTTTGAAAATACCAGTTAGGCATAAAACTTAGCCAGGCATTTAGAGTAATGATCAATCACTTGAAATTTTGAGTCTGGGTGTTCTGATCCTTGCTCACGAAATAATCACAATCTCTCACCAAGGGACAGTAAAAGACATAGATCTGCTAACCGATGTTCAGATGTTTCATATGAAAACCTCAGCCATTGCTGGGACTGACTGGCCCCAGGAAATGCCACTGACACTCCTTCTCAGATCATTAGTTTGAATCAATGACAGTGGTTTGAAGGGGCCACTGTGAAATGAGTTGCTAATAATCATCATGTGTACAAACATCATTTCGGAGTGGGCTGGGATGCCCCATGTCAGCCTTTACTTTATGTTCATGTGTTTAATCCCCATATCAGATAATTCACACCCATTTAAGAGTACCGGCCTGGGAAAATAAATCCTCAGATAACCTGCACAGTCAAATAATCCACCAAATCAGATGTGGAGGGATGACTGGGGATAGGGAAACTACTATTAGGAAAAAAGGCGCAGACCATGGGAGTCAGAAACAGTAGAGCTTGTAGAGGAAAAGGGATGCTGAGGTAAACATCCCCTCATCTTATCTGTAAGTGTGGGCAGAGACCACGCTGCTCCCAGAGCATTCTGGCTTGTTTTTTTCACAGAGAACAAGCAGGCTGTTCATCAGAGAATGTAATATTATATGAAATAAATGAGATTTGAAAACTGCGTACTTTCCACCCACACTACAATGGGCATTATTGCTGGAAGTCAGCAGAGGGAATAGCTGGGTAGACAACAAGCCTTAATTAGGAAGAAGGCATATTCGACTCAGGAGAAATCCAGGCTTGCAAATGTTTGCATCGAGCACATTCCATGGATTTTAGATGTAGCACCATTTGCAAAGCAAGGTCTGGTTGAAAATGAGTGCACTGTAGGTCATCATTTTCAAAATCCTGCACAGGATATTCTTCCAGACAAGCAAAGTAGGCCAGGTTTTCAGATACTGTTGCTTCTTACTCTATGAATCGTACGTGATGCATTCATCCAAAATACCAAGTGTCAGAAACAAGGGCCACAATGTCTGCAAGGGCTGAGCCTTCTGAAACATCACAGACCCCTGAGCTGGCATTTGAACAACTCAAGCTGAGCTAGAAAATTGTTCAGGGCTCTGTTGCTGGGTTCCTATGAGGCCTTTGCATGTGTGGCCAAACTTGGTCTGCACTGATTCTGGGAAAGAGCAAGTTGGACTGTAAGGTGTGAGAAATTAGACCTTAAATCACAATGATGTTATTAAGGGAACTTCCTTTAGGATCACATGGGGTTAGGAAGGACAGACCGATCAAGAGTTCCCCAAGCAAATATGGCCCTTCACTCTTGACACATCTCCAGCTGACCCTCAGAAGCATTAGTCCCTCCTGGAGTCCACCACTGCCTTGGGTGCCAGAGCTGACATAAGAGAGATGGAAGAAGTTGTTGCTAAAAAGAACTTTGCAAAAGTATTTACCATGTAAGCTCAACATTTGTAGAACAGTTTTGATGCCCTTCCTGCACTTGTGTTGTTTTTAGAAAACTCTGAAAACAGAAAGCTGATTATTGTTCATAGTGAAAAGCTGAAATGTTGTGTTGTTTATTCTGCTTTGGAAGTGTTTCGGCTGCAGACATCTGAACCTGGCTCCATTTCACTCTGTATGGCTTCCAGCCTCCCCTGGAGACATACTCACACACACACAGCCCTGTCCTCTGCCCTCCCACTAGCAGGCTGCCACAGAGCCAGGAGGTGCTGCTTCCTCTAAAGTAGTCGTCAATGTCAGCAGATGAATCCACTGACAGATGGAGACTGAAAGTCATGAAAAAAACAGTCGTGCCCTAGAGATCAAATCTATCAGCTTCCCACCACGTCTTACTACTATTGCTCGCCCAGGAACTGACTCCCTAAGTTCCCCTGGAAGATGAATCTCCCCAGGGCCAATACACAAAGCTGCCAAGAAGCTGGCTGAGCCGGGATTTTGTTGTTTCACACTGTAATTACACATTAAGATTTGGAATGTTTTTCTGGTGTATTTTTTTTAGAGGCAGCTGAGTCTCTCCGGCCTGTCCCATCCAGATGGTGCTCCAACTGGATGCGAATCTTCAGACAACACTTTTCAAACTTGAACTAAAAACCCAACAACAACAAAAAAAAATATGAGTGAATTATGTGCCTGTGAAAGAAACACAGCTGTGAGAGGGTGGGAGAAAAAGAGCCTAATTGTGTAAATGCCTCAGGTATCCATAAGAGACACACAGACCTGACTCTTGAAGGCTGGGGCCCAGGTGGCACCCTAGGGTCAGTATCTGGTCCCTCCAGTCCTTGCAGGGCACACAGAGAGAGGCTGGTGCCCCAGGAGGTGATAGAAGTGATCTGCATGCTGAGCAGGAGCTGAGCAGAGGGAGTCAGAAGGAATCAACAGGCACAAGTAAGCACTGTAAATCCTCCTGCTCTGTGGTGCCTGAAGCAGGGCTGGACACAGTGCTCCTCCATCCAACATGCCTTTGTCCTTGGACTCATTTCCACTTGTACGTCAGGACGCTTTAACAGAAATCCCATGCACAAGCCTGGAAAGAGAGATGCTGCCTCAAATCTCCCTTCTGTTAGAGTGAGGTCCTAACTGCTGAGCTCCACAGCCTTGAGGCCTCTCTCACCCTATTTCTGACCCCACGGGCCTTCCACTTCTTTCTACAAGGGGGCAGAGACTTAAGAGCAAGATGCTTCTACCTAAACCATGACCAGAATATGCTTCTGGAGTTGAGAATAAGATTAATTGGGATGCTGTGCTTTGTGGGTGGGTATTTACCTAAAAGATGATTCCATGAAAAGTGCAACCTACCCTCTATTTTCAGAACAATGAAATTACATCTTATTTTGGGGAGAGCCTTGCCGTGTCATTGGGTGCCGCCTGTCCAGAGGGTGTGGGTCAGTGGGCCCTTTGCAGCTCAGCACCACTCTGCGGTTTCAGGGACGGCAAGGCTCCAAGGCAAGCTAAACACAGCACAGGTGTTAGTCTGAGTATTTAGACAAGATTGGCATAAAAAAGGGAGGTGTCAATAAGTGCTTTAAAAGATAGGCTCTAAAAGGTGACATTTAAAAGGTAGGTCATTTTGAAACATAATTTTTGAAGGATATGACAGAATTCCCTATAAATTTTGTTTTGGGTACCCAAGTCCTTTCTAGATCCTAACTTCACATCCTGTATTTCACAGAGCAGATGCAGGCATCAGTGCTCCAGTGCTCCAGATCTCTTCCACTGCCTTTCCACCACAGATTGCTCCAACCTCTGTACCACTGCTCTCACAGTCCTCCTATAGGCTGACCTCTGAAGAATGGCAAGTAATAGCAAGGTCCTCCGTGACATGCCACTCATGATAAGGCTCCACAGACCTTATCAGATGAAAGCATTTAAGCATAGGCATGAAGTCACCAACTATATCTGAACTGTAAGGCATGGCACACATATGTCTTTGCTTCCAAAATACTGAGCCATCATGGCCTGGGTTCAAAGTATAATGTGATGCAGTTCCTCTAGAAGTTGACATAGGTTGTTATTGTTTGGATTTGGTTTTTTTGTGCTTTTTTTTTTTTTCCTTTTAAACTCAGAAACAATAAAAGGACATTGCCAAGAAGGTCTGTCTGTCAGAACTGAATCGAGACCATAAAGTAGTGTAGGTTGGAACAGCAGTTTGAAGCAAACACTGAGTTTTGATCCTACAAGGTAAAGGACTTCTGCCCATTGCTGAACACCCACATGATTATTTACACCAATTCATTTCCATGAGTCCATATCCTGGGGAGCCAGCATGATGCTTGATGCAAGAATAGCAAGCTAGTACATGACAATCCAGAAGAAACTAAATTTGAGCTCCTTTCAGATCACCTACCGTGCGATTATAACGGAAGCCCCTCCATTTAAATGGCTTCAGGTTAATTTTCTTCATCTGTTTCACACTCCCCCCGCTTATTCTCCCCACTTCTCCAACAATACAAATGATGTTGGCTTGGACATATTTTCTCTCCAGCAGTTCAATAATTTGGAGACAGCAATGCATCAGAGCTCTCTGTTGGAAAGCACATTCAAACATTTACTATTCACTCCTACGCTGATTACTCACTCAGAGTGCTTAAAAAAATAATAATAGCAACATTAAAAAACAACAAAAATACCAACCTAAACCAAAAATGGGAATATGGAAGTATACAGCGTTAAAATAAACTCTGGCTCCCTTGCCAAACTCATTAATAATTTTGGCTTTCAAAAAAAAAAAAAAATTTGGATTGCTCTGCTCTTCAAGTATCAAAACATCCAATTAACACAGCTAATTAGCGTCACAAACAGCAGTCAAAAGAATGGTAATTTAGATTCAGGATTTCAAAGGTTTCTTAATCCCAGGCCAATGCAACTAATCTCTCAGAGGCTGAAAGTGTTTTGTTATTGCAAAGCAATTGTATAGCATCCCATCAATTAGTGGCATTGCAGGGAACACTCGCTTGCATGATTCATTTGTCTAAGAAAAAAAAAAAAAAAGAAGGGGAGGGGGACATAAAAGGAACAAGAGAAATCTAGCTCTTTAAAATATGCAGTATCAATTTTTCCAAATAATTTATACCATAGCTGGAAATGATTGTGAATAACACAATGTCCTTCCCAAAACTCAGCCAGCAGGCCGAAGGGTTTTTGCTAGTTTTTAAGAGATTAATAGGACAGTAAAGCCAGACACACAAGTGATATCAGCTGGTCTGTAATTAGATGTGTTTGCTGATATAAACATTTTCTTAGAAACGGAGGGAGGAAGTATGTTTGAATGTAAAGAACACTTTCTTACCAACCTTCCCTTTATGCAGGAAACATACAAAAATGGCAAGATTCTCAGCAATCCCAAAGTTTACCACATATCTATGTCACTCACATTTCCAAAACCCCAGTTTTTCCACTGGGATGGGAAAGGAGGAGCACTCAGCACCACTGTTGGAATCACTGTTCTTGTCTTGGCTACAGAACTGAAGTTACCAAATTAAGGTTTAAAGGAGTATCTGCAACACCCAAATGTCTCTGCTTGTTCAGATCTTGCATCAGCTCAATTTTAAAGGCAAAGACCATTGGAAAATGAACAAAGTTCAAGTTCAGATACAAGCTCTCTCTTAATTTGCTATGTTTTTCTGTAAGTTCTAGTCCAGCTCAACCCTAGTTTCTGACCAAAACTTTCAGAATTTTTACTTTCCTCCATAGTCTGCTGCCAGGCCCTCCCCCAAAATGTTGCAGTCTTTTGGCTTTCTACTGAACTTATCTTTATTTCAGATTAAAAGGCTTGAATTTCACACTATACCTTCCCCAGCACCAACAGACTGGGATGCCTTGCACCTAATTCTTGCTGTTGCCTATAATGTGACCTTGAAAGTCACTTATGCCTCAGTTTCCTTGACTTCAAAACAGTGCTAAGTAGTTCCAGACTGCACTTCAAAGGGATGCACAGAGATACAATAAAGTTGGCACACTTAAAAAAATCCCAAAGTAGTACCTGAGCTCTGGAATCAAATTATATTCTACGATCATGACAAATTGAGGGGATTATGGCAAAGAAGACATTTCAGAATATTGGTGGTAAATCCCAGATTTACTTTAAGCAACCTCTATGCAGAACTGAACTGTTCAGTTCAGCCCACGTGGAAGAACTAGAGTGATCCAACTATGTAACAACAATGCTTTTTCCTTCCAGTGTACGTACGCACCGACTCATACACCCTCACAATAGGGCCTTTCTGCTCCATTTCCCATGGAGTACATAGCCATCTTCCAAACCATCAGCATTTCTACCTCAGAGGTAGCCAAGAACTTCATAGTTCTTGATGCTTTTAGTATAGTCACAAAATGGAGTCTATGCTTAGAAAAATCTGGCAGTGAAACACTCCCCCGTACCCGTACTATCCTTTCTTCATGTCTGGAAAAAGATTCAGAAATCCTGAAAGCAAATGGACTTGAATCAAAACCAGATCAAGCAGGCGAAAAACAGATTCTTTATGACAGGAGGGAACCTTTGCCCTCCCCAGACCTAATTTCTAGCGCTTGTACTGGACCTGCCATACAACTGCACTTAATAAGATTGCATCGAACACGACAACCCATGAGCAGAACAGGCTCTGTAATGAGTTAAGTGCATGGACAAATCTAATTGCGGTCAAGAACAGGGAACATAAAAAAACTGGGACCACTCTCTACATGAGCCCAGTAAATTATACCAGTATTACTTCTGGTCCAGGAAAGGTAGGTATAAAAAAGGTACTCAGAGGTGAAAAAGTTAATGTACAAATACAGTGTTCACTCTTGAAACCATTACCATGTTTTAAGGCATAAAGCACTAATGAAGATGTATAGACTCAATCTCATGGACTTATAGACTGAATCTTTGCCTCACTTATATTGAGCTCTGGTTGCTCTTGCCCACTCAATCATCCTTAACACACTCATTGGCATCAACCACTTCTTTTGTCCTATACAGAGAGAGATACTCATATGCTGCAGATTTTGATACAAAATCTAAAGAATGGATAATTATTAAAGGGCACTTTATTGTGACTGGTGTCTGTACTGGTTGGGTTGAGCTGTTGCCATTTACTCAAGAAAAATTAGGAGAAAGAAGACCTTTAGAAAGTCCAGACAAAGAAAAAAATTCTCTGAACAATATGCTTGATTAATTCATGTTAATAGAAATGGCCCAAATGGGAACCTTTTCTATGAATTCCTTCACTGCTGTTTCAAGACTAAGGAATTCTCAAATCAAAGTCTGACTGCATTATTTCCACAGCAGAATGGATCTTAAAAGATAGAAATAAGGAATCTGTATTAATTTCTCATTCACACAAGTCAGAAAGCTTACCAGTCCTGCAGGATGCAAACCTAAAAGGCAGGTATCCTTGGTAAAGAGGGTTATACCATAGAACATTTATGTTATTTTATTAAAACTACTGAATCCCAGAGCCACCAAATCACTCAGTAACATTAGGAACACTGAGTTGGAACACAAACATTGAAAAAACTTTGGGAGAACAACTCAACTTCTGAGTATTATGTATTCAAATTATGTGGCACTTCAACTATTGTTCCGCTATTGTATTAAGAACAATTGTTATCAAACAATTCAAGGTTCTGCCTCAAAGTAGAAAGTGGTATTTTGATCAAGATGGTTCAACATTTTTCACCTCCTGCTCCAGCTTGATAACAAAGATCATGGACAAAAGAGAATGGAAAGGTAGGAAAAGTTACCTCAAAATAACACTGCAAAAATTAGCAGGTAGCTGGTGAAGTTAGGTTTTAGCTGAAATCCTGCTTTGCAGCCTTACTGAAAATAAAGCAGTAAAGTGCACTTTACTGTTTGGCTAACTAAACCATCACAAAGCCTGTGCTCATAACCAAACACGTGTACTCTACATACCTTATAGTCCAGCAATTTTCTCCTGATATATACAACGGAAAGAATATTGGTCTTTATAAAGCAGCCTAAAATTCATGAACATAAAGGGTATTATATAGGACCTCAGAAGTAGTCTTTATGTAGGGCACATCTACTATCATTTTTTCACCTTGTTCTTGATGTGTTTGGAAATGTACAATAAATTCATAGCAAGAAAGAATCTTTGTATGACCAGAAAAAATGCCTTGAGGTCTGGACTTCCTTGTGTTAGTGAGTCTAAGTCAGGTGCTGAAATATGATCTTAGCATCATTTCTATGTATATTAGCTCAGAGTTAATAGATAGGTACATAGATCTACATTACAATTAATAAGCCTAGCCAGGGAAAAGTAGGTTCCACAGCATACCTTTCAGAAGCAAGCCATTATTAATCAGCATTTTAACGAAGCATAATTACAACAGCTTATGGCTCCCACCAGGTAAAGCAATAATTATAGGTGCAACCAAATAAACAGGGAAAATAATTACCTGTTTCTCAGAGCTAATATTAATTTAACCAGGCTCAGAGTGATGGCTAGATAGACAGCTGAGTACTTTCACACTGTTAGCTAGAAAAACTGTTAAAACAAAGATCACAGTTGCCATTGTCAAAAGAGGGGTACATAGCCTTTTTAATCTCCAGGACACCTTCCAGATTTCAAACAGGCAGTGTGGTTATTCATCGGACACTGAAATTCTCCTGATATCCACTGTGTATGAGAAGCACATCTTCTGGAAAGAAGAGGTGAAACACCCTGAACTGACACACACAGCCATGCTGGATGGACAGCATGAAAATACACAGTTCTAAGCAGGGTGAGGCTAGCCAAGTTAGAGAAAGGGCCCCAAAAATATCTGGATTGTCTGCTACAACAGGGATTGGATTCAAGGAGGATGTCTGCTTACTCTGCTGGACAGTAAAGCAGACAACTTTGTGCACTGACAGACACGTCCAAACAGACAGACCAAAGGCAACCATGCAAAGGGCGGGCAGGACACCATACTTCCAGTGACTCTTATCTGCTTGACAGGAGAGTTAACCTCTGGCAGAGGAAATCTCTGAGTTAGTCCTGCCACCGTGACTGTCTTAGAGCAAACGGTGCTGTTCAGATGGATCAGCAGAAACCATTTAATAATTACTTTCCAGGGCAATTTCTGCTCTGCTGTACTTTCTATCCATGGAGAGCAGCAGACGCAGACACATCAAGTGCCACTATAATATCTGGAACACTCCAGGCTTCCTCTGGATTATGGTGGCTTGTAAGCACACCCCCTCCCGGAGTCAGTGAGGCTTTCTGATTGCATTGGGGATCCCCCACTGCATCGACACTCTGCATTTTGCAAGCAAGTCCCTAGCATGTGAAATAAAAACAAACCAAAGCTTTTGAATTTGTTTTCATGATGCTCCCATCTCACTATGGAAACACAAACAAAATAAAGATGTTGATGATGATATATTGCACACAGATGAGAAAACCTACAGCCCAGTGGTGTTTTTGATTCCAGATCTAATACTTTTAAATATTAATACCATAATTATTCTAATACATGCTGGTTTTACTTGGTGATCCAAAGGAAGGAGGTGGGGTTCAGGGAGTGTGATGGAACGCTGCCAAGCACAGGCTATTCCTCCAAAGAGCTGAAAACTGCAGCGTGGAGGCAGAAATGGGGGAAAGAGTAGCCAATTAATAGGAATAACACTGCACAAAATCGCAAGCTGCTAGGTCAAGACTGAGACCAAATGATATTGCTAGTGATGTCATTACGACACAATCACAGTGTGGCTCTACTAAGCCACATTTGTCCTCAGGCCACTTTCCAGCCCTCTGAGTGTTTCAGCAGCACTGTTTCATTGGGTTCTCCAGTGTTTCAGAACAAATTACACTGGTAAACAGATTTGTGGCAACACTTTGGGCTGAAAGACCAACTATGCCTTTGAACAGCATCCATTCTTCAGGCTGATACAAGTCAGCACAGACATGTCTGACTCCAACAAAACAACTGGGAGGAGTGAACTAACTACTCTGGGAGTTCACTAAACTGGTTCAGTAAACCAGTTCAAATCCACAAACCATCTCCCCTCCCTGAGTGTTGTAGTGTTGGGTTGCCTCGGTGTGGAGCCAGGCTCTGCCAAAAGCATGCACTTCACATTGAGGAGTGGAGCATCCTTTGCTAGGGTTGCTCTGGTTTAATAATCAAAGCAGCTCCTTCACTCTCATTCTTTCCCCATTTCTTTATTCTCAAGAATTACCAAGCCTGAAAACATTTAGTTGTGTTTCATATTTAGCAAAGTGACTTTCTGCATCTGTACTGATGTCAGAAAACAAAGGAAGAAAAGGCACTCACCAAGGACCAAAAAAAAAAAAAAGGAAAAAAAAAAGAAAAAAAAGGGAAAACCATAAAAAGGAGGGAGGTGAGATTTAAGGCATTTCTGAAATTAATAAAAATACAGTGACACAAACACTCCTTAAAGAAACCATGTTCTCCTGAGGAACTCCAGAACTAATCAGTTGGGAGAAGGTTTGATATGTTTCAGCTAAACTAAACCAAATCCCAGAGCCTTTTTAGCTTCACCATCACTAAAGGGAGGCTTATGCCACTGTAATTTGGGCTTGAATTGAAGACATGAATGTCAATAGAGTCAAGAAGTTTGGATACAAGTGGGGTGGAAAATTTAACCCAAGGGATAGATTTTACCCCTTGCAAAAGCTGTAAAGCAAGGATTATACAGAAAATGAAGCTATATTGCCAAGAGCAGGATATTTAAACTCCTCGGGCAACTTCTATGTAATTTTATTACTCTTTTAATTTAATTTCTTAAAATCTGTTTCTCTCCTCACTCCAAACAGTAACCATGAAATAATACACTAGAAGAAGACACGGTGGGGCCAAATTCTCATCAGCTGAAGCACTCTAAGCATAATTTGAACTGACAAGGTGCCTGCCTGAGCCTCTGAATCAAGTACTTGCCCTGTGTAAAGCAACTTTTTCTTGCAACAGAGGGCATTCAGGGTCTCAGGGCCTTAGATCTCCCTGCTGCCGCACAGCCAAAGGCCTTAACTGAAGGGAAGATGGGGAGGGACAGCTAACCTCCAGTCCTGCTGCCTTCCCTTTGTGTGGCACAGAATAAATAAGGAAAAGGCTGATAGTGTCTACAAAGTATTCAGATGTCTGGGTTTCCCACATGGGTTTTTTGAACCTAAAATGTGCCCTTCGGGTCAGATGCACAAACAGAGCTAAAACTTCTAGAAGCAGTTAAAGCGCAATCAGAATTCCTACGACATTGCTGGAATTAAAAGTGACTCAAAACCTAGGTGTTTTACAAAGTCTTGGGAGAAACTTTTCTGCATTTTAAATGCCTCTAAAAACCTTCACCCGTCTTTTGCCTCAGTTCACCTATTTTCAGTGCAGTAATAAGCATCATCCCCCATCTCAGAAGTGTGCTATGACATTTCCTGAAATACATTAATCAACTCTCATGAGAGGGCCAAGGGGCAGAAAATTCTTTACATAACTATTGGTGAGGAGTAGAACTCATCCCATATTAACCATGGTTACATTTCACAAAAAAAAAAAAAAGGCTCAAATTGAGTATATGAAGTGTCTTAAGCATACAGCTTCTAGCTGTCCAAAAAATGTGAAGCCTCCATTGAATTTCCCCAAAATCTTTCTCCTTGGAAGCTTGTGTGATATTCCAAGTAGCTGTAGGAGTCTTTCCAAGCAATTCAAATTCAAAGCTCCTGCTGCTAGCTGCCTGAGTCACTTTTACAAAGGTTTTCCATGCTACTTTATTTTGAAGAACGTTACTTCAGATTCAAAGAAGACTAATACAGGGAGGGTTTTGCTTAGCTTGTATATAAGTTTAATGCCTGGCTGATCAAACCAGGCTCTCTGTATCCTATGCAATGTCTGACTTCACAGAGCTACATTGGCAAGCTGGTCCAGTTCTTTCCACAGAGAAGGAAAATGCACTGGAACAGTGTAAGTACATGAGGGATCAGCAAGGATGCAAAACCATTCATCACTCAATCAAATACTGCAAAGTTGGGACAAATCCATGGAAAATCTGGATAAATTCCTCTGCAGAAAGAGAAGCCTGAAGTCCAAGACAGCTTTACCCAGATGTTTGCCTTATCCTCACACTAGATAAGGAATTGCCCCATACAGTGAATCAACTAAATATCTCTTCCTTCGCTCACAAACAGGCAAGTACTTAGAAGAGTTACCTTGAGGACCATATTCAGTTTTTTTTTTTTTTTTGCTTAGGAGGTAAATGTAAAATATGAATAAGGTCATCAGTGGCCCTTCGCACCTCTTGGCCTCATCTCCTGAGCCACTGTGGCCTTGCAAGAGGACCATGTGGGTGTCCCCTCCAGTCCATGTGTCCTGACAACCCGAGTTGTGGGAGCTGCATGGTGACAGGGCCCACAAGGGGACTTGTGTGGCTGAGACCTTACCCGTTCAGCTCACAATTCTGGCCACTCTCAATCAAAGCGCTCATTTGAAAAGAGATCTGCCACCCTCATCCAGCTGCCCTTTCTCCCAGGCTACACAGCTAGGCTTACAAAGAATTGAATTATTTTTCAGGTCTACAGTATTTTCTGTAAAAGTCCAGGCTCTGGGAGCTATAGGATTATTTGAGGTTTCCCAAGCATTCATTTAAAAACGCAATTGTAGGCTTCACAGCTGGAGATAAAAGCTTAATAATGCAACAGTATGCAGACCTAAAAATAGACTCAAAAAGATTTAAAAGACGCCCAAATATACCTGGCAATGCTAGATTCCAGCTTCACTGGCGCATTCCCTTGTACTTTGAGCTTTTCTTGCATGCACAGGGTAACAGTAGAGGGAATTTAAAAAAAAAAAAAAATTGAAGAGGAAAACATCATTGTAAAAGTTCAAAAACACTGAGATGAGAATTAGGAGAAGATGAAGTGCCAGAAATTAACTCATGTATAAAACCTGCCTGGGCTGCCAGGGTCCCTTTAACTGAGCACACTCAGCACAAAAATGAGCCCACATTGTACACAATGAAAATCCTGATGAACGTCATCACTGTGCAATAGCTTTAAAATTGATTTGAGGGGGGTAGGAAGATTTTGTTTCACCTTCCTTAGTGGGGAAGCCAGACAGAGCTTTAAGCTTTATTGACTCTGGTATTGTAATCGCAGTTGCTGGTCTTTCAACCTGTTCCAGAATTGGAGAGAGGTTTTCTTCTCTGTATGACTAGATACTGTAGCATGGTCGATGCTGTGCTGAATTGAAATTCATCAGAGCCTCTTTGTCTCAACAGAGTAATAAAAGCCTAGAATGTTATTATGCATGAAATGGTTATGGAGCTGGTGAAAGGGTTGTTTTTCCCCCTTGTTGCAAAAAGGGGAGGAGAGGGGAAATATCTGACCTGACAATAAAAAGTGATTGAAAGAAAGAGAAGTCTTTATATAAAATTTGCTCTACCTGTAAAAATGTGAAATGGAAGCAAAAGCACCAAATGGATCTCAGAAAAGGAGCCCAAAGGATTACATGAGAACCTCACCAAGCCTTAGTGCTGCTCAGTGCAGGGGACTTGGCTAAAAACCATCTCTGCTCATGGATGACCCAGTGTTTAAATACAGCCAGTCTGTATGTTTACTTCTTTTCTTGGTCTCCTTCTAACATGAAATATTAACAGGTACTCCAGGGCACAACGCAGCAAAATCATGCTCCCCTGGCTCCAATTCTGCAGAGAATTATGTATTCACTATACCCTTCTGTCCCAAATGAACATTTGTAAAAGTTCCTCATGGGATCAAAAGGCATCATAAAGGCCCATCTTTCCTAATATAAACTATATCATAAAAATATATGCATACAGTGAAGATATCACTGAGGGTGAGAGAGAACCACTGTAACAGGTCAAGACAACATGATCTTTAGAGACTCATCTCTCCCAGTCTAAGCACTGCCTACTGAATACCTGTGATTTAGACAGCACTTTGTGCTGTTTGAGGTAGACTGCGGGTGATGTAGTAGTGTTAAATTCTGGCTGCATGTGCAATGGAAAGAGGGCATCTAAGGCACTTGAGGATGAAGGGCACACCCTGTGCAGCCTTTCTCTCTGAGTGCCTATTAGAGTTAATTAGCAATTAAGTAATTGAATTATATACAATTGCACAAAGACATACACATATAGGTAGATAAGTACCATGCACTAGTAAATATCTTTCATATCCGCGCAGTGGCACGTACCCAGAAAATAAAGACACAGGAGAGACTTCAACCTTGCTGAACTGGACAGGAGTTTGCTAGCCTGCTTGGATGGCACCAGGGCTCTGCCTGTGGCTGTTGCCCAGAGGGGCACCCAGCTCTGTAACAGGGCTGCCTACACCTACATATCAACACCTGCAGGGCCAGACTCAGGTTCCCTTGGCCCACACCTGAGCCGAGTAGGTAATGCTATAGCTTTAAAGCCATGTTAAACATCCTTGAGCCACTAAACACTTCCAAGATTTTGAAGGAGGTAATAACAATGTCCCAAATACATACTAAACAAAACCACAATGTCTGTGTACTTTTGTAAATAGCTCAATATAAACCACACATTGTTTACCCCCCTGAAAAAGAGGCTCATGAAAGTGCCTGGTCTCCAACCCCCTTGAATCTGCTCAGAGGGGGGCTTTCAAAGCAATAACTATTAAAATGTTACTGCCATTTGTCTAATGCAATTCCATGCTCTACATCCATCTTTGGAGAGCTGACTTTCATTAACACTTCAAAAATAATTTAAGGTTTTCGCAGTGAAGGTTAGAAACTTTTCACAGCTCAGAGCTAATAGCTCTGCTGTTTACATGCTATAATGTCTTGATAACCTTTTCAAACACACTGTGGCCGGCAGCTGGGACCTGTCCCTGCTATTTTTGTTCCCAGAATGTAACAGCAGAAATGCGATGACTTTGTGCCCCTGAAATGGTCACATTTCTTCTCTTTAGGCTTTGCTTCCATTACAGCACTAACAGAAAGGGCCTCACCTTTTCAAGAGGCTCCTGATGTATTGAAATACAGCCCTGGCTGTCCTTTCCCTAGAGAAATGAAACAAGCTGATTGTCTCACTGGAAATCCAGTTTCAGGGGGCACAGGAGGAGGGCAGGCAGTCTGCCTTTCCTATCTGGGGGTGCCTTGGAGAAGGCAATCAACCTATGTGTGCTATTTTGCCTGGAATAATAAGGATAGGGTTCTTGTTTTCAGGTGCGGGATGAACAAAGTCATAATCCCTCAGCATTTATTTCTACACTTCAGCAAAACAAGTCCTGCATCTCTCTTACTTTTCTTTACTTGAGTGGTGTTCAGATTACAAATTCTTACCAGAGATATGGCAGGCTGGCAAACAATAGCTGAATGCTGTGGCATCCACAGACTAGAAAATGATGTCTCTGTCAAAAAGCAGGAATCTCACTTGCTTCAGTCTCCTGCCCACTCAACAGCTGGAACAGGGAGGCAAGATGGAGGGATGCTGTAGTATCTACGTGCCTTTCTAAAAACATCATGCAGGTCTAATTTCAGCATACTGTCCTTAAAATTACTGGGCCAAACAGCGCCCACAGATACAATTTACATGGAAATATTAAATCCCGTGGAGAGCTCCAAAAGGGGTTTTCTCTCTCCTAAACCCAGAAGCAAATGAATGCAGCTGCTCCAAACTGATGGTGAGTAAAGGCCCTGAAGCTGAAAGCATGGGACCAGTCCATTCTTATTAAGTTAAAGCATTAAAAGTCCTGGACAAGCTGTAAAAAAAAGGAGACATGATCAACTCAGTCAAATTTACAGCAGACCTGGGGGCACATCCATGATGTTCTCTCTCCTGGGAGCTCTGCTAGATACAGCCTTGGAGCAGTCATAAGCACCACAGCACGTGTTGCAAATAACAGGGTAAATGAGCCCTAAAAGAAATCATTTTAATGATCATCCTTCTCCTTTTGGGCAAAGATGTGAAAGGCAGAGGTTTGTTTGTGACAAGATCCCTGTAGTCTTATTGAACTAGTTCAGAGACCAGATGAGGTGAAGGGAGGAGTTGTGAGTTCTTCCCACTCTAGAGGCCTCCAGAGGGCCCAGTGACTATGGGTGGCATGGGCTGCTGCCACCACAGAGGGCTTATCCTTGAGAGATGGATCTGCACATAGGATCCTAGAGAGTGTGGTGTAAAGTATTTCTTGCTACTACCAAGTCACTGTAAGTAACTTGGAGATAAGAACAGGCTTCTGATCTCCATCCAGAGTGCTTTAATTTTTTAAGGTTGAGAAGTGATGACATAAACTTTTAAAAGATTCCTTGGCTTGGAAGGAGAGAGGAATAAATCAAAGAGTAAGGTATGCATCATACAATTTATAGTGGCTTATTTAGGCAGCTTGGCTAAATGCTCCATGGAAAGCTGCAAATTCAGCAGAAATTTTACAAGGAGTTAGCGTAACAAATGAGAACAGATAGTGATCAGGCTACAGAACAGCAAAACAGAGTCATCGTTAATTAAGAGACCTAAATGATGAGACCCACTGAATTAGGTCAGTGAATATGCCCCTTCCTGCTCTAGTTTTAGGTTGTGTAAATGACTTAAAGTGAGGTCGTTTTCAGAGTTCCTGCAGTTGCCAGTGGGGCCATATAATGGACGTGAGAAAAGCAGCCAAGAAATATCCAACAATTTAGATCTACTCTAGAACTGGGTCAACATATGGCAAAAGAAAATTAAAGTCAACAAATGCAAAGTAATGTTCATCGCCACACGATCCTTGGAACCCCTGCTAAGCCTAATTTATATAAATGGCTTAGAGAAGCTGACTACAAACTGGTTAAGCCTGCTGACAACACAAAATTGGGGAAGTGGACATGGAAAGGAAAGAAAAAAAGCAAGCAAAGAAATTCTACTGAGTCCTTAGCTTTGCCAGGTAAATTGGACAAGGTGGAGAAAATAACTCTTAATGTTGACAAATGCAAAAGCAATGCAATTTGTTTGAAAGATCTCAGGACAAAATGCAAATTGTCTTGGACTTCAGCAAGGGGAGGCTAAAATGTCTACAGCAGGAAGACAGTGGCCTTTTGGCACAGCCATGTTATTCATTTTTAAGCTAAGAAATGAATCAAGGTGAACAAAAGGAAGAAGCAACACCATTCAGGTTGCTTAAAGATAACCCCCAAAAAGCAACACAATGGACCTGCATCTATTATTACATCTTTACAGCAAAGTCTTTCACTGGCAAAAGACCCAGGTAGCTAATAGCCTGCAAAGCCTGAGCATAGACAGGGCCTTGACACAGGTGAATTCAGTAACCTTAGTGTGAGCCAGCTGGAAAGGGGATAGGGTTACTTCTAGGTTACTTTGGTAAGGACTGCTTTCTAGGCTGCTTAGAAATTTCAGTCCTATGTTACACTAGAAGTCCTAGAGTACAAAAATGATGAGCTCCAAAATGAAAACAAACCTTTGAGAGAAGGCGTTTTTAGGGAAACTTGGCCATTACCTCAAAATTGACTCCAATGCCTGATACCCAAATGTGTGCAGGGATGGCTTCTTCCAAACAATCAGGACTTGAAAGCTCTTATCAGCTGAGGCAGTGAAAGGACAATTTTGCAGAGGAATTACCACATGTGTTCCAACACTGTCCTCTCCAGCATAGCCAACTGATCATACTGCAGCATAGGGCAGGCTAGAGATATCAAGCCTAAAGTTGAAAAGAAAGCAGAATCAACTTATTCTAAAAACAAAACTTCCTTGACTGTCCTCCATCTTCATAAAAAATTAATAGAAGGTAACCCTTTGGAATACTATTGTTCAATTCAGACATTAAAATCAGACTGAACAATGCTTTGACAAATATATTACACAGGGTGTGAGAAGTGACTGACCTAGATACAATGAAGTGTTACATGCTGTAATAGTGAAATGAGCAGCGGGAAAACCTATAGGACTACTGTAGGCTATAAAGGGAGAGCAGATGAGGACGAGTTCAGAAAGGAACCTAAAAGGGAGGGAATAAAAAATACAACAGAGATGACATCACAAGTGCTGTAGTCAAGGAAACATGTTTCATTTTTTCCCCTTAGTTCAGAGCAAGCGATCATAAAATGGACAAAAAGAGGAATTCAGAGGCACTCCTATCTTCTTCCCTGTGCTTATACAACTGTCAGGGACAATAAAAAGCAGGTTTAGTCAGTATAGATTTGGGATCTAATCTTCACAAAAGTTTGATCTTTCAATGTTCAGTTCATAGTAATTTTGGTCCTGACTTCAATGCACATTGCATCAGGCCAAGAATACACAACAGTGTCTACGTAGTGAGGACGCCTTCCCTGCCCTTTTTTTTTGGTAGTCTTTCAATCACTGACTGTGAGAGTATTATATCAGCTTCTCTAAGTTAAAAGCTTGCAACATTGTCAAGGTGTTATGATTGTGTAGTTGAACCTTGTATTTTGAACCTTTTTATGAATGTCATCTCCTTTAGCATAACATCCAAGAATGTGTTATATTTCTTACCCTAAACTAAATACCTCTGGACCACAGAACCTGCAGAATGGTAGAAATCTCCCCCTTTCACTGTCAGAGGTTTCTACTCCACAAAGTTTACAAAGCAATTAAGATGATTTGCACACGAGCATGCCTTGCAGCCTGCTAGACATCTGAAGAGTCACAGGAAGATCTTTTCCCTAATACAATTCAATCACAAAGCAACAAACAAGCCCACACCAGAAACAAATGAAATGATGAATGACAGGCATTGTACTTTACCATTAATTAAACAACATATTTTAACATCCTAATCTACTTTACCATTCTTAGGGTAACATAAACAAGTTTATCAGAGAGTCTCCACTTCTACACACTGTCCTGTCTAAAGTAGATCCCAGTCATTTCCACATGTAAACTCAAAAGATGATACTCTGCATTTTGCAAATCACTCAACCTTTTCTTGACCCAGCGTCACATATTTAGTCAAAAGGGGACACACTTTCCTCTAACTGCAGAGCACACAGAAACTGGAAAATCCCCCCCCAAGCTGTATTCCAAGACTGAGGTCATTTGCCCTGTGTCAGGAGATAAGCGTGGCTGGGCCGTGATCAAGTATCAGTATCAGCTCCACCCATCCAGTGGCATTCTGAATCAGAGGAGGGGTAGCGATGCTGCGTTACCAGTGCGGGACTGGAAGAATCACAGTAAATCTGCCCTCCAAATCTTGGGTGTTCATCTTACTGAGTAAGCCTTCCATATGAGGTTAAGACATGACCAGTCAAGAAACAGTGTTCCTGTTATGGTTTGTAAATTAAGCTATTGTATCTTCTTACATTTTTATATTCTTTACAGATTTATAATCTTTGAGTCACTGTTGTAACTAATATTTAGATACTACATTGAGAATCACAAATAGATCAGTGGCTATTAAAAATGATGGCCTAATACATTCTCTGGATTGGGGAGTTCTTGATGCCCTGATTGCAAAAACAGGGTAAATACTTCGGTTTCCTCTGCCTTATGTCTCCCAGTTTCCTTCATCTTTAGTACTATTCAGTAAAACTTTATTGCCACTAAAAGCGTTATCAAAGTGCATAGTATTGTCTAAGGTCAGACCAGCTAAGTCTTGAGCCTCATATGAACTGTTTTGATGCATACAAAATCTGTCCTTAACAATTACAGCCTCTCCTAATAAACTGGCCCATCCCTAAAGAACACTGATTTTTAAATATAATTAACCTCCATATATTCTGCCTTGTGCTGCAAGTAGCACCAGGAAGCTTTTTTGTTTTTTTTACCTGATTCAGTCTTAACTTAAATCATGATTCCTTTTATTACATTTGTGTGCATTTCATCCTAGTGGGACATGGAAACAAGTTTGGGTAGTTTCGTTGCCTGAATTTTCTGCTGCACACCAGCTGCCCAGTGTGACTACATTCTTTGCACTGGAAAAGAACATTTATTTCCCATTTCTATACTGTCTCTACCAGTTTTTCTAGGAGGAAAAGATCGTTTCCCTAATACAATTCAAAATAAATATAACAAAATATTTCTTCATAATATATATAGGCATTTAAAAGTCATTTTGGGGTGATGTAGTTATACACCTCACAGTTTAATTTAGTTTTATATCTGTTCAGTCAAGCAGAAGCTTTGCCAAAGTGTATAGCATTGCTACAGAGAGGCCAGACCAGGTGGGTCTTGACCTTGCCTGAAGGGCTTGCATATATACTTGCGACCTGTGGAACTCCTTGCTGCCAAAAATCAAGGATGTTAATTGCTTGAAAACATTCAAAATAGAGGAGGTGGCAGAGGCAGATCTTGGAAACACGCCTTTGCCTGCAGACCAGGGAAGAATGTAGGGTGAGCAGAAGGGGAATGAGGAGATAAGAGACCGAGCAAGTTTAAGGGAAGACAGTCGACAAGAAGCTGCACAGCTGCACCAATAAGCATATGGGCCTTGATGACTTTCTCAGGTCACCTTGGGAATTTGCTGCTGCAAGGGAAGGGGATGGCATCATGGCCAGATTTGCAGTCTGGGTAAAATCCTGCTCCATCTTCTGCTGCTTGGTGGAGGACTGGGGAAAGGGTGCCCTAGCCGACAGGGAACTATGCACACACTGTCTGCCTATGTCAGGTCCCCAGGCCAGCACAACACCCAGGAAATCAGCACTAGACACATACAAATGTGCCCACCATGTGTTAGCAATTTCAGAGAGAGGCCCCAGATAGCTCCAGACAGGCAAGGATGAACACAACCCATTCACTGCATCTTTTTTGTACCTGCAGCCAGTTTTGTGCTGTTCATTTGCAGAGCTGTTACAAGCACTAAATTCACTCTTTCTTACACATGTACACCTTGTAATATCTGAACTTAGGATGCCTCCTCTTGTCATTCAAACTGGCTGTTCTGTTGCTCAGAGCTGAGCTAGGTAGAAAAGTGAGAGGCACAAGAGCTGACATTCTCAACTAGCAGAATTTCTTCCACAAAGAAGGGCTTTAGTACATTTATTACCACCTCAATTTAGATGTAAAGACAAGGAGACAACAGCCACCCATGAGTCAGAAGGGAATGAGGCTGGGTGGAGAAAGTTGGTGAGAGAAAATTTGTCCCCACAACCATCAAAAATATCTGATCTTCCTCAGAGCTGCTTTGCTGAGAGCAACCTTTCTTTGTTTGCCCAAATGCAGCCATCACCAGCTCTCATGCCCCAAATAATTAGACGCATGCCATTTAAAGAAAGGAGTTTGGCAGGTGGGAAACAGCAGAAGAAAAGCACAGCAAAATGCTATTCTGTGCCAGCCTTCTAGAGATCAGTGATATGGGGCAGCAGCAATCTGACTGGAAAAAAGTGGGATGCGACAAAGGGGACATGGGTTGTTGAAAAGGCCAAAAAGGCTCAAGGTGTCTGCCTCACTCATCTAACCTGCACGTCTCTCAAGCACAGGAGCAAAGTGCTGTCTATGCTGGTTTCCTGGTGGGCAGCAATGAAGGGAAGCAGACAAAGTGATATTTTTCTCTCTCTCTTGCCTTGAGCAGGTGCCAGCAGAAAGCTTTGGCAGCTGCTGAGTGTTGTGCTCTGGGAATTTCTGCAGCACAGAGTGTTGGTCTCACTGCCGCAGTTGGATGACACCAGACCCGTTGGTGACAATGAGCCTTACAAGGAGAAGTGAAGGTGTAAAAACCAGATGAAATCCAAGCTGTGTTCTTTTGAAGGGAAGAAAGCATTTACTGACGTCAAGAGCTGCAGCCAGTTCCATTTGAGGTACGTGTCGTGCCGAAAATGAATTCGAGAGACCACAAATTCACCTGGAAGATCGATTTCATGGCCTGAGAGTCAGAATATTAACTCTGTATCACTCAACTCTAAAACAGCCCCTTTTTTTCCATTTGTGCTATTCGTTACAGCCAAAGCTGTGCCATCTTTTTCTGCCGAGGCTGGGAGAACACTGCATGTTCCCCTCACAGCTCACCAGTGTCCAAGAGGCACTAGAAAAGCAATTAGCAGGGAGAGGATTAGGGAGCAGTGAAGTGTGTGTGGTGTGGTGGGAGGTCAGGGAGGCAAGTGGGCTAGTGGGGCTGGTCTGTGCTCACCCATAACCACACGCAGGACAATTCTGCCAGTCAGGAGGTCCCACAGCAGATGGGGCAACAACCTGATTTTTACTCCCAAATAAAGTAACAAGTGAAAAGAAGTATTGCTTTCTACAGAAAGGAAAAAAAAGGCAATGCTAATTAAACAGTGTGCCTGATTCTGCTTTGGCTTAGTGTGCTTCATTGATCCAAAGGCTACAGATGTGACTGTGGGACAGATTTAATTTTGGTGTCACTTGAATGATTTCAATAGAAACACAGCAGGCTGATGCTGCAGGAGATTAGCCAACTTACTTCAACAAACTTGCACCCAAGATGCCAAATGCCTCAATATACAGTCAGTTCATCATCCTTACAGTGAATGGACCAAGTCTCCCTTTGGGGGACATCAAGCCCAATGCCCCTCTCTGCCCACTGTCTCTTGACTTCACCCAGCTCTGTACACATCTTCTGGTGCTCTTGTCAAAGGGGAACAAACAAAATACATCCTGTGTGACCCACGCTTCATCCAATTCATCCAGTTACCCTTATTTTCAGCCCAGCTCAAACTTTCCACTGTCTGGAGCAAAGGAAGAGGCAAATCAGCTTGCCTAATACTGCAGGGAAAACACACAGACCCAAGCACTAAAGTAAATCAAGAGCAGGATGAGTCCCAGACAGGGAGCTCTTGGCAAGGGGAAGCTTTTTCTGCCTCCTTCTTCCCTCCAGCTTTCTTCAAACCCCCCATACACACTGCAAAGCCAACACAGATAATACAGCAACCAGGGGGTAGGCAGGAATAGTGGCATTTGCAAAGGGACAGACATATGGCAGCTAGACAGCTTGGAGACAGACTCCCACCAGGAGCTGGCCTTCAGTGTCTCTGTTTGCCCTTCAGTGGTTTCTGAAGTGCAGAGGTGTTTGCAAACTCACTCCCACTGCCCCTGCACCACAGCTCAGCTCTTCCAGGGAGATGGGGAGGTGATCAGATCTCCGCACTACCTTTTTCAAACAGTCTCCCCTCCTCAGCTCATTTTCAGTTGATGTGCCCAGTGTGGTTTTCTACCTCCTGACAGGGTTAATCGGCAGGCCTAGTAGGGGAAATAAAACGTTTCAGCTCTGTGGTTGCTTTTTTGTCCTTGTTTGCTCATGAGCAAAGCACTAGTTCCTGAAGGGTTAAAGAGGTAGCACAGCAGGTAGGAGCTAGCACAGCAGGTATCCAGCTGCTCTAGATCTCTACAATTTATCCCTGGCCCCTACTCAGGCTCCTGCATGCTGCTCGGGTACATATTAAGGCCACTACAGGCTGACACATAACCCCTGGTCCTCACACCCCAGGGCGGCGGGGAACAGGGCACAGGCCACGGCTGGGGGGATGGCCAGGGCCGAGGTGGGCAAGCTGTCAGACAGTCATAGCCACCAAGGGCCATTTTGCACCTAGCAGCAGGGGGTTGCTGTAGTCTTCTCACTCTCCCTCTGGGTCTGGGCTTCCTCAGAGACACAAGTCCCCTCCCAGCTTCTTCTCTGAAAACACTCTTGTTCCTCTTCCATTTTCATCTAAGTTTCCAATGAAGATTTATTAGTCTGAATGATTACAATGTTAGCCAAATGAGCGAGGAATAGGAATGTCCTTTCTTCTTGCATTCCAGCCACTGGTATGTTTGGCTCTCATCAAAAAGAGCAGAGATGATTTGTCTTTTTTCCTTGCAGGTATTATTTATTTGCAGGCTGACAGCATGTGAGAAAACCCAACAAGAATCAGAGCCCTGGGGTATGAAGCTGAGATATTACTCACCTATTTAAAACCTGGAAGGAACTGGGTGGTCGGTGAAGTGCATGTAAGACTCCAAGGCAAAGACTCCCTATCAGCACTGAAGACCAGTCAGATGTGGCATTAGAAGCAACTGAGAACAGGCAAAGGGGGTTGTGAGGAGACAGAAATGTCAAAGCAGAAGACAGTAGTAGTTTCCATCCCAGAGTCAGAAAACAGGAATTTTACACAAGATCACAATTGCCAAGGAGATGAAGCATGCATGGATATAGAAAGAGATTTTCTCCAAAACCTATGAGATCAAGATTTTTTTTTGTTTTGTTTTGTTTTGTTTTGTTTTGTTTTCCTGGGAGGGGAGGGAGAGGTGGGAGTATTTTTGTTTTTAATTTTCACTTCCTTGTAATAAGAATATTCCCCTGTCATGTGAGAATGCAGCTGCAGCAGTAGTGCTATGCTATACCTGGATGAAAAGAACACAAACTCAAATATAAATAAAAAAAGAACCCGACTAGTCTAATTTTGGTGCTTACATGAGAGAAACACAAGTAACAAACAGATTGCACTAAAAAAACACCCCTCATGCTGGATTTCTGACATTACTGGTTAGATTATTAAAATGGTAATCAGTAAAAAGGGCAATTTCAATCAATCAACTTCATCTCCTAAGGAGAAGCCACAGGAGGGAGAGTGAAGGAGTCAGGAGATCTAGTTGTGCAGATTTAGGCAAATCACTTTGCTCTGTATGCCTGTTCCATTCTCTTTTTATCTCACTAGACTGTGTCCTAGCCCTGTGTCATCGTCTAGACAAGGCCATTTCTCCTGTCTTGTGTTTTCATCCAAGAAAAGGCTGGGAGAGGAAAGGACGGGCACCGTGTCTGAAAGCTCTTTACAGAGTCACAAACAGAATTCAGATCACCAAGTCTTTATATCCCTAGTCATCGGTAAATGGCCAGGAAACCCTCTGGCAAAATGTACCTTTTTTCTTTTCTTATGTTGGTCCAACAGAGAACGACAAGTTGTTATTCTGTTAGCCCAAGCAGCAGCATCCTGCTCAATGAAGCTGAAGGCTTGGCCCTGCTGATGTACTGTGTGTGTCAGCACAACAACACTTCTGCTCTCAGTTTGCTTTGACAAAATCCAGGAAATCACACACAAATTCAATGTTAAAAAACCCGTTATGACTTCAAAGCTAAAAGCCTGCTAATCGGGAAATGCAGGGAGGAAGATTGTGCTACTCACCCAAGGCCAAGCAAGGAGTCAGCAATGGAGCTCACAGCCGAACACAGGTATACTGGCACACAGAGCTACCCCTTAATTATGGATCAACAAGGTCCCAAAAGGTCCTTAATCAAAACAGGACCGAAACATCCTACCAAGGTTACTGCAAACAAAAGTCACCAGGAAAAACACAGCTTTTGGGGGAGACTGTTTATGCTAGCAAAGTTTGAGGTTTGTCAGGCTACCCTAAGACACCCCCCCCCCCCCCCCAAGCTGCAGCAGGAGCCAGTGGGATGGGGTTCCCAAACTGCCTGCACTGCAGAGCACACTTGGGAAATAAACAAATTGCACAGAAACTCCATCCCTTTGGGTTCTATGCTTTCTCTCCATATTATCGTGTCACTGTGCATGTCACCTTGTGATACTGGGTTATTTATCATCACTGAGTGCCTAGATTGGCCCTGCTAGAGAAAAATCAAAGAAAGCAGCAGGGGCTGAGGTTTGATGAGAAGGAAACAAATTCTTCCCGTCAAGAAGCATACGTACTTCTCTGCTACCCCATACACACCCACACATGCACACACACATTTCCAGGCTGCTCCTCTTCCCCCCGGCAGCAGGCTTCTTTCAGCCTGGCGAGTCCCCGCTCTTCTCCTTTCTCTCCGCTCAGATTCGGTGCCTCGTTTCTATGGATTTCTGTGTCAGCTCCCTCAAGGATATTCGCTGGAATGGACACATTTACAGGATGACTAACGTTCTGAATGCAGGTGGTGCTATTATAGTCATACAAAAGCCACCTATTTTTGGTGCCTTGTGCTGTCATCCTGTTAGGCTATACTTTGCTTTGCCTTGTTATCGTACCAACTTCTCAGCACCATTACTCCAGGCTGCTCCAGTTCCAGGGCTGTCTGCGGAGGACTGATAGAGGGGCATCTTTGTTCACTGCAGTGGTGGCTTGCAGCTCCCCCACACAAAGAGAGGCCTGCAAATTTCTCTCTCTGTCATAATTCATTTCCTTCATGAATCTTGAGAACGTACTTAAGAAAAAAATAAAAAAGTTCTGGTATACATGCGTATCCAATGTATGCATGCACTCATACACATTTATTTTCCCATGCAGAGCAGCAGCCTTAAAGTGAAATGTTAGAAGATGACTATGTTCACTTTATTCTTATATCATATTTGGGATAATCACTTTGAAAGTCAGAAGAAAATTTTGAGTATTGACTATTATCTTTAATGATGTCTGTTCACATTAACTACTTTTCTATCTCAACTTGTATTGGCTTGGAGACTATTAGCTTGTCTCGTCTCAGTTCTTGGCATGTCGTCTTACCTGTCCCTGCACTCCTGGGTTTGGTGTGGTACCACCATGAGCATTCTGTACTTATCCTCCTCAGCCATAGATCATCTCTGCCTAAATACCATGTAAGCACTCAGGACTGAGAAGGAATGCAAGACGAAACACAGGCATGGAGTTTAAATAAAATCACATAATTAGAAGCCACATTTCCTGAACTTAAAGTCCCGAGATCTTATTTAAGTAATAGTGAAGTGAGCAGGAAAAAACAGTCAGCATATGACAGTTTTAAAGTGCATATAACAGAACAGGGACCACTGCAGCAAGATACTCAGGCAGACCAAAACTACCAGAATCTCCTACGTCCTTTTCACCTTGAAGGGAGAAGCTGGATTTTCACTTCCAGCTTGGCAGTTTGCAAAACCTGGCAATCCTGACTCCAGCTCCTCTTAGTTCTCATAAACCCAGTGGAGGGCAGTACAAATTGTATGTGTGCTTCCTAAACTGGTTTTGCCAATCCATCTTGTGTGTGAGGGATTTGCATTCAGAAAGCCTACAATAAGTACAGAATTATTAATACAGCATTGTACTCAGTAGCTGAGACACTGCTTGTTACCAAGGGAAAAAACATTACCCTTCTGCTATAAAGGATCTAAATCAGAATCAGGCTCAGTCTCGTCTCATAGCATAAATGTCCTGACCTGCTGTTCCCTACTTTGTAACACAAATTCAGCTATAATCAATTATGGCTTGAAATGCTCCTTAAATATAGAGAAAAATCCAAAGCACATGCAAAGGCCTCTGATGGTAACTGATGCTATAAAGCAGTGCAGGAAACTGCTTTTTCTTATTAAAGACTGATTTTAAATCCCTCTGCAGACAGATGCAGTTGCTGTGCTGTGTACTGCTAACCTTGAATTCACATTAACAAATGTATCAAAACTTTCCTTTTCCAACTGAGTGCTTAGTATATGATCTTCTCTGACAGCAGCTGCACGTTCTCCTCTCCCCACATTTCATCACCAAACATTGTCTGGTAATCAATAGAGGTCAACTCTAAATCCCATTGGGATTCACAGTGAAAACTATTGACATCAACGGGTCAAGAATAGCCAAGAGATGATTTATACAACAGAGAACAGAAAACATAAGCAGGAAAAGGCCACCACATTCTCAGCTGGTGTAAATCAAGATAGTTACAGACTTACACTAGCTAAAGATAAGGCAGGGGAAAAAAAAAAAAATACAAAAGAGGATAAAAGCATCTTGCTTTAATGACCTCCAATGCAAACAATCTCATCATAGCACTGTCACACAGAAAGGCTTTGACATAGCCAGGCTGATACAACAGGGAGGCTCCTTTTTGTCTGACTACTACTGCCTGCCAAGACAATCCAGGACATAAGAGGAGAAGCAAATGAAGAGAAAATCTGCTTTGTTCTTGATTTCAGCAACCATCAGAAGTATATGCATCTCTCTTCAACCGACTGCCATTGAGGAATGAAACGTTTTGTGCCAGAAGAGGGCACTTTAACTACAGGCAAGCATGAGCTGTGCTGCTTGGTGCTGACCCAGGCAGGCAGGGCGGGGAGGGGGAAATCTCTTCCTTAGGCCCAACCTTACACTGAGAAATAACTACAGGGAGATGCAAAGAGGCACCGGGCTGCTGGGCCTCCACTCTCCTCCTAAGGACTGAGTGCTCATCCTCCCAGTTTTTGTTGCTTTGGACTTGCTCGGGTTGCCCCCATCAGCAAATAGCTCGAGCTTGTGCTCCTGGTTTGCACGGGCTCTGCGTCAGGCCAGGCCTATTTTGAGACAAGAAGTAATTGTCCCACCAACAGCACAACTGCTGCAACCCAGTCCCCACCCCTGGTTTCTCCAGCAATATGTACTGCATGCCAACTGAAATTCACCCTGTGCTGGATCATTTTACAGCAGCTCCCCATACAGACCCCCTGGTGTGTAGTACCATTTAAACTCACACCAGCTTTCCACCAGCAGAGGCATTAGTTGAGACTCTTTCCTTTGCTCAGCTGCCTGTTTTCATAAAACTTGCCCAAACTTAATACATCTGAGAACTCCTTCTGGTTGGAACCAAAAAAACAGGCTCAGAAGTACTGGGGTGAATGTATATGAAACAGACACACACACACATATCTGCTGTCCAGCAAAAGGACCAAAGGCTGTCTGCTTTTTCCAACTGTATCAGCTGGTTCAAAACCAGATTAGTGTCTCTACAAACCTTACTTGTTGAAACACATACACTGGTCCCATCCCTCTAGGCACAACATGATCAGCCATGCCTCATCTCCTTAGAAAAACTTTGACAACACAAATTTCAGACGTTATGCAAAACCCTGAATTACAGGCAAGAAAGATCAGAAGAGATGGAGAAACACAATGATATAGCAAGTATGACCCTTTAGGTCTTGCTTTAAGAGTTTCTTTTCTGTGGTGTTCCCTATGATGAATCTCAAGCCATTTTCTTGTTTGAGACAGGCTAGCACAGAGTAATAGCTAATGTATCTGAACCAGTCCATAAACTCCTGCTGCATCTATCTATACCATCTAATTCTCAGTGGCTGCCTCAGAGTGGTTAGTTCTCTGTTTGCATCTTAAAAGTTTCCAGACACATAAATAAACCAAGCACGGATAAATCGGGTCTGAAGGTCTGTTTCTCAGATGGATCTGGCAGCTGCCTCCATTTATTGGCAGTTCATTTATCATCTCAAGAAAAATATTGATGGTTCTGGAGACATAGGCCCTTTCAGTGTCCTGGTTGAAGGAAAGCTGTCCTTCTGGACGGGCTTCGGAAAGAAAGTCAATGCAACAAATTCTACTTGGCAGACATCTGAGGGATGCGGTGCAAAGAGGAATCATTAAGTAAGGAAGAAGGGACACTAGGATGATAACCCTGTTGGCCCAGAAATAGCCCAGTCTCAAATCTTCACAGTATCACAGCAAGAATACGAGCCTGTAAAACTGCTAACAGACACAGTCATGGGCATCTTCTCAAGGGGAGGTATTACTCCTACACAGTAAGAGACGTGAGCCTGGAGCCGTATTCTGCCAACAGAGCCAGCCACTTACCAGACCTTGAAGAAATCCACAGAAACTCCAAAATGAAAAGCCTTGAAAACAGGACGAATGGTACCAAAATACTGTAGACTTTCTCCCCTTGGGTTATCAGACCCAGGCAGTCCTGGCTCCACCATGTAGGAGTGTTAGCAGTCCAGCTGCCTCTCCTCTAGAAAGTCACCAGGAAGACAACTGAATCCTCCGAGCCATTTACATCCACTACATTGATTAAACCATCTCTGTTCCACTTGAACAGCCTATTCGAGGATTTATTGAAAGCTTGAGATTTGTCATGTATTCATATAGTGGAAAGAGATCTCATTTTGCACATTTCCTCCAACACTGATCCAGCCAAATGTCTGCAGAAACCAGTCTAATTTAGGCTTTGACATTTCATTGCCCTGCAGATCCCTCTTTGCTACAGAAGAGATCTTGAGTAGTTAAACCTACATACTGGATTTCTTGAGGGACTGGCCGATGAAGAAAAGATGAATGGATTGTCACCTATTATTTTGTCTTTTGTGGCACCAGATAACAGTTGCTGGTTTAATGATTGCTTAGTTTTAGAAAAACAAATAACTGGCCTGAAAGAATCATGAATGCACCCTGACTGTGGGAGTCTGTTATCCCAAAGTTGTTTTGCTGAGGAAGAGTGATGAACACCAATCATAATGACAGAAAGCAAGATATTTGGGATGTTGCAATTTTCAAAACCCACATATTTCTCCAGCAGGTGTTGATTCCTAGACTCTTTTAGACAAATGACCAAAACTCCAGCCTATGCTGAACAGAAATTCAGTTTATTTAACAAGCTTTGAATCCCTCCTAAGATCTGGGAAAGATTACAGCAGAACACAAACAGACTGCTAAGTGCATGAGGAACTGAACACATAATGATTACAGTGTGTATTCTGAAACTGAAAGCTATATCTCTCATTTTGGTGCTTATCCCTGCTGCTTGTGTGACTAGGACAGGATTTATCCTGAGTGCAAGTAAAAACCATAATGCACAGCAAATACAGACTCTGCCATTAGAGTTACTGGAGTTGATTCTCCATTGCCTGTCAATTTATACAGTTGTGTAAACCTAGAAAGAAAGTGTAAGATGATATTCCAACTCTAGAAATTGAGGTATGATCCTGATTTGGCAATATTTTTCTGTTTATGGTGTACAAGATAAATAGACAGTGGATAACTAGGTAGTCTAGGAGACTTCAAGCATGAAAAAAATGGTGGCTGATGAGTGCCATGGGGAAAGCAGGCAGGGATCAATGCTGCTTCCAATGTAACAATTAGGAATCACAAAATAAAGCTTGCAGGTAGTAGGCTTAAAACAAACAAGATATTATTAAGCTGTGGAAATCCCTAGCAGGGAATGCTTGTGGATGCTAAAAACGTATACAGGTTCATGGGAGACAAATCCACTGAGTGTTACTACAGACAGAATCAACATGTCTGGCTCTGGGATCCCCAAACCACTAATTGCTGGAAGCTGGAAGAATATTCAGGGAAGTACCGTTATATGATTATTCTATTAGCATATTCTTCTCAGGCATCTGCTTTTGGCCTCTGTCAGAGACAAGACTCTGCAGAGGACTGGTATTGATCTGAGCTGATTTGACTGTTCTTCTGTTAAGAGATGAGACATGGGAGAATCAGACCCATTCTGCTCATGTTGAAACACAAAGGTTTCTGAACAGTGGATCAAAGCTGCAGATTATCTTTAGTTTCTGCTTGAGACATGTTCAGACTCTGTTGATCTGAACCCTGGACAAAGTTTCACCTCTAGGTGACAAGAAACACTGCTGGCTTGGTGTGGGCATGTATTGGCTTTGACTTGAATGAGTATTCTCTTCACCGGTGAAGTGTACCTGCCAGCTTTCTGACCTCTTTCAACAGTGGCTTGATGGAGAAGACACATTCTGCTTTTCAGGATGCCATGAGATAACCTTTGTTAAGGTCTGCAGAGATGTTAGGGGTAAAAGTTTGTAGAGAAAAGGAAAGTGAAGTGAGGTCTCTACTCACCAGTGACATGCCCAGGAAGGCAAGGCGATGTGGGATCTCTTTCCTGTGACTTTCATGCCTATTGACTCCTCTGGTTTCTAACAATAGAGATGCAGCTCTTCCTACAGGAGAGATTAATTTTGGTCTCTCTACTCATTCAGCCAGCTATTTTTCATGAAACTCATAGGAATGTAATATCTCTGAGACCTTTATCACTGTCAAATTCAGTTGCAATTGGTCAAGCAGCTAAGAAAGACAGACACATGGACAGGAGACTCATTTCTTTGCTTAGTTTCCTAAAAAACATCTCTGAATCCCTTTCAGGATGTTGGTATTTGGGACTAAAAAAGTAGTAGTTAAAACTGCTCCAACTCTAGAATTCCCTTTAATCACCAGTAAGCTCTGCTGAGCCTTTAGGTGGCAAAATATAAAAGAGAAAAGGAATAGTTTAGGTGAAAGACAGCACAAAGTGAACAAAAAGCAGAGACTGCGTCTGATTAATGAAACACAACCTGCAAAAAAATCAGATGAGATGACAGAAAGACATGGGGTAAGGGTAACAACCTAAAACTGCAAACAAGATGGTGAGGATACAGACACCAGACAGGCAAGCACATGGAAGAAGACTGAGCTAGAAGTGAAGAGACACAGAGAAGAGGAAAAAGATGACAAACATGGAGACACACAAACACCACTACAAGCTGGCAGAAAAGCAGAGACATATCACAGAGACACTGCAATTTTTCTGTTTAATGCTTTTTGAAAAATGCCTCATTCTGAATGTTTGTTTGTTTGTTTACTCTTCATTCCCACTGACATTTGGGAAAGCTCCAAATCACAGCACTGGCTAAAGCCCTCTCCCAACCTAAACCTTTAACCCACAGACGTTACTCTTTAGTCATATTAACCACTCCCCTCAGACATTTCCAACAAATTGTTAATATCTTTTAAGCCCTGCTCTCTCTTGCCTTTCAGATTAGCCTTGCCCTTTACTTTGCACTTAAGTTTAGCAAGTGTTACTAATAGGAATTTAACATTTACCAAAGAATTATTTTAACTATGGGTCTAATAGCATTTGTACGGTGTTCTGAGCACCCAAGAGCCTCACTACCAGTTCTATATGCTTAGTTTTGCCTAAGTTGCTTATAAGACAAAGGAAAAAGACAAGTTTTTAGAAAAGCAAGTTCATAAGAGAGGTGTTCAAAACCTTGAAAACCAGTTCCAAGAGAGATAGCAGTGCCTAGAGGGAATTTCTCCCCTTGTTTATATTAGCCACAACTCTGCAATCACTCATGTAATCAATCACCTTCCAACCATTCAGCAAATGCATCACTTGGGCTTGGTCTTAGTTGTTTTCTACTGTGTACAAAGGGAATACTAATAGAAAAATGTAACATTTTTTATTATTAATTGACAAATTTTATGATTTTTTTTTTTATATCACCATCAAAACTATTTTGAATTTTAAAGTTCTGTTCTTGCAGGCCACTGATTTAGGTGGTCTGATAGCAACCATAAATCATTGATAGCTTGAATGGAAAACATTGACGAGGATTTCAATCAGTAAAACCTCAGTGACTGTTTGGCACCAGTTAGCATGCAGTGTCTCAACAGAAACCTCAAAGGCTGCATTGGATATAACATCATTTTTAGAGCTGGGCTTTCTTATCTTGACTGGCTTACAAGGATCAGTCTTCCCATGTCACTGGATACAGCCCTACCTAGGCCAGAGGCCACATTTTCCACCAGCACCGAGTTGAAGACAGCTAGTGGGAAGCAGAGTTGGTATTTGCACATGTGTCTCTGTAAGATGCTTATGCTCCCACTGCCCACAAGGTCCCTGTTACCAAATAAGGTTGTAAATATTGATGGCTCTCAAGTCAACCCGTGCAAATTCCCTAGTCCAGGCTCATAGCTACTGAAGTCTTTATGCTCTTCAAAGACAACAAGCTCTTGCATTTATGTCTAAAACTGACTTGAGAGCATTTCTATGGGTCTGGGTATGCACCCGGCTTACATTCAGGTCCCACAACAACCATCTATTCATAATGAAACCAGTGTGCACAAGAGAAAGGAGATTAATCTGCACCCCCGTGGGTGCAGGACAACACAACTCTGGACCAAACCACAGTATGCAATCTAACTTGTGCCTTGAAAACTGATAGAACAGGTAGGGTCTCGGTACCTCTGATGCTTCGTTCCCCTCAAGACTAGTTCCTCAGCTTACAAACTTCCTCTCACTTCTTCGTAAAACCAGTCTGTGAGTCTGACCTGCTCTCCCTCTTTCCCTACAGAAAGCTATGTGAATGCTTACCAAACAGGCAGCATGCAAAGCATATGCACACACAGTGAAACAAACCAGCTACTTGAGACCACTCTTACTTCAGCAGTTAACTGCAAGACCATTTCCCCACTCACATGCATGGTATTTGATACCTGGCTCCTAGCCAAAAGGTAACTGGAATCATATGGTTAAATCTCCAGGAAATACTTTGAAGATGCCTTCCAAGACTGATATTCTACATTTCAGAAAAAAAAAAAAAAATTCTTTCTTTAAAGGAAGAAGCCACCTTTATAATAACACTGCATTTTTATAGCATCTTTCATCTGAGGCTATCAAAGCTCTTTAGGATACACATGCTAAGAAATCCATTACAAAAATTATAGATATTCCTAAATTGACTGTAGTCACTTGCCTTAATTTCCATTTCTTTACTGATACTCCCAAACGCTGTCTGCATAGATAGATGCAGTCAGTGCTACAGGCAACTAGATAAACAAATCTACATACAAATGTACACTCTCCCCCACAAACACCATCTCTTACAGTAAAATCAGTATTTTTCTACTGCACCATCCACTGTACAGAACTCTGAGGGAAAGAGGTGTGCATACTGCAACACCATATAGTGCTTTGCACTTTCATTCCACTGCACTTCATTAAACAGACTTTTGCTGTTTCTTAATTTTCTTTGAGCAGGTCCCCCTGTATATACCCAATATGAACAAACACACAGATTCCTTCTGGGTATGAGCCAACAGCTGCAACCCTGAAAAATATCAGCTTCTTATATCATTAACTGAGTTTCCATGGTGCCCTGGGGCAGAGATATTGATGCTTGACAGCATTATCACTATAAAGTAACTTTACAACTCTATAATTTAACTCTATGCTTCCAGTAATATTAAGAGCATTTGAAATTGTGGCTGTAAACCTTGACACTTTCACTCAGATCGTGATGTTGAAAGGGGATTTTGTTTTCTTTTCTCAGAGACAGCCCAAAACATGGTACTGAGAAGTAACCAAATACTGGAGAGATCATGTGTGAAGAGGTCACTCAGGAAAATCTGCAGGATTAGGATTAATGCCACTGTTTGAAACACACAGAAAGGAGCCTGTTTCTATGAGTTTAGCAGAAGGAGGATGAAGATGAAGACCCCTGGAGGTCTTTTCCTGAGTATGTGCCCAATTTACTTTGAAATCATCTTGGCAACAAGCTCTAATTCAAGCTTAAACATACTCAACTGGATAACCTCTGCAAAGCTCTGTCAGCTTTATCAGCACAGCCTTTCATACCTCATTGGCTTTTGCTAGTAATGTTGCCTTTACTGTGTGGGAATGAACATGCAAGGGCCATGATATGGCTCATGAAGATCCTCTCTTAAAGATATCACTAACAGAGCTAGAAGGATCAGGACAGGCAGTTGCCAAAAAAGAAACGTAAAAAAGCCCAAAATAACCAAGTACATTTGCCCTAGAGGACTGGCAGGTCCATGAAGCTCTAAAAGTTTTAGATGCTTTTACTGGAATTATAATTTGCATACAGATTTCTTTTCCTCAGGGCATTTACTGAGGTCCAAGTACTCTTTAAAAAGAATCTTGATATAAGCAAATGACTGTTTTGTCCAGGGAACTTAACATCTCAAGTCCCCAGTCAAGCAGCAGGCTGATATTCTGCTTGAAGTTAAGAATAAGAGCAAACCCAGTGGTCCCAACTGTGACATGAGTCCAAGATGTGAGCTCCTGTTAGGGACCTGAAGAGACTCCAGTCAATCCAAGCTTTCATTCTGTGACTGTAGCCACATAAATACATCTTTTATGTCCATAAACAGGAGAGAGATCTCAGCAACTACACCCTGTTTAAGGGATGCAAAGCTTCCAATTAAACTCATTTCAGTGAAATGGAAAATACCAGGTGATATCTTTGCAAGTTGGTTCAGCTATACTGGTTTAAAGTATTGAGATAATTTCTCAGCTGTTTGTAATGTGAAAAGACCTACCTTGGGATAATATCAGTAATGTCTATTTCTTCTATGTTCTTCACTCGTGGCTTCCAAAATGCTTTTTTTGTTTTGTTTTGTTTGTTTATTTTTTTTTTACAAAAGAAGTTTCATTAAATTAATTCTTTATATTGAGGACATTAATGAAAGAGGTGATGTGCTCAGAAAAGGCGTACAAAGGAGAACTGTTCCACCAGACCTTCAGCCCAGGGTTCTAGTCTCCCATTCCACTCACAAGTAATTTCAATGAGTAAAGCCGTACACATAGATGACTAAAGGCCCATTGTTGGATGAGGGCCTTCCCCACCTGGAGGAAGCTTAGAATTAAGATTAAAATACACAAAAAAGCCATGGACACACTGTCAATTGTGATGCCCTCCTATCTTGATGATTATTCTCCTCTACAGCTACCAGGCTACACTCATACCAGTTCTTGCCTGATCTCCATCATTTCTATCTTCCTACCTCAAAGGCTAGTGTTCGGATGAGTAAAAGCTTTTATGCTTTCTTAGGGCCTGCCTGCTGTGCAGCAGGGATCCAGTTCAAACACTCTAAAAAAATGAACTCAACAGATTTTAAAACTGTTGATGTGAGACTCCTTTACTGGCCACTCTCAGGTCAGGCTGTGACGGCTGCTGATCAGCAGCTGTAGTGGAAAGCAATTCTGGGTGTGCTATCAGACCAGGGTCTGAGTCCTAACAGCTGGGGATTCATCCTTCCTCCCCCTCTTTCATCCTTTATTCCCTGCCTAGCTATGAGGCTGTTGTGCATCTAGAGAGCTCAGCAGTTGAGCTGCTGGTGGTGAATGTTACAGAGCAGTTTACATGCCTTGTGTCATAAGCCCTATAAAAGCCTAGTAAAACATGGTATTTAATGGAAGCATATCAGTTCATTTTAAAGCTTCTTCACCTGGTGCTGAGCAAACTGTTGCTGTGCTGCCTTTTTAATCAGTTACCACCAAATGTGTGCACGTGTGAGAAGGGTTTTAAATACTTCTCTGTCCACTTCCCAGCAACCAACCGACAAGCCTACAATCCTCTTATTATGCCTTCAAAACAGAGTCCATTCACTGTTATCTACAGCACATGTTATCGCAGGGTATTCTGCAGAGCTAGGCTTACCGAACATATCCCTAATGTTTCTTATACACCAGGTACATATCAGTTAGACACAGACCTACCAGGCACACACATACCTCTGAAGGAATGTATAACAGGATGTTCAGGAAGTTACACCTGATGCAGTGCTTTGTTTGCAGGATGAAAATACAAGAGACACTCCAACAGTAATCATTGCTGATATAATTCTAATTGAGGCCCAAGACACTCATGCAATCATGTTAACTCTCTATGTTAGAAGAGGCCAGAAATTCAACACTCTGCAGGATGCTGTTATCCCACCACACATGTCTCAGACATATACCCCCTGCACAGACTGATCCTTCGCTCCTGGATTTCATTTAAATAGTGCAGTCTCAGGGGCAAATTGCTTTTTTATAGAACATACCAGGTGTAATCCTCTAAATTCTGAATCTTTGATGTATTTCATTTAAGAGAATACATTCAATCATAATAACTGGAGTAATTTGGAAAAGATTTCCACTTCTAATGATACCTTCCCTTCCTTTTTAAAAATTTTCTTACTTTTCTTATTGAAAAACGTTACTGTGCACACTGACAATGTCAGAATTGGAATAACATTTATCAGACTGGAAGTCTGTCTCCCATTTTCAAGCATGTAAGGTATTTATCTCAGTAATTACAAAGTATGTTTCAGTCACACAAGTTTGAACAAAAATCTTACCCAATGTAGAAATACATCTATTACAGGGACACATAGAGGTTTGTATAGATCATAAAGTTAGCATGTAAACCCTGAGGAACATGGAGAGATTAAAAAAAAAAAACAAAAAACACAAAACAAACAACAAACCTAATCCACTTCTGTAATGGCATGAAAGAGGGTAGCACTATGATTTTATTTGCCACAAATGCTGTAAAGGAGAGAAGTTGACAGGTAGACTTACGTGCCACCACTGCAAACAGAAGATTATTCAGAGTTTGTTCAGTTTTCTCACCTGTCAACAGCAACAACATCAGGCTAAATCAGTGTTTTTGTAGAACCTGGAGATCCTCATTTGTTTTGGTCTCTACATGGAGCCAGTATGGCGAGTTTCTGAATGTGGGGTGTGATCTGCTTTGTAGTCTCTGTTCAAGGCCATGGGTTCCCTGAATTTGAGGCTGAGTCTCAGTCTGCACTTCTTAATCCAACACTAGAAGCTTTGAACAATTCTAGCCTCCCTGATCCTATTTTTATTAGAAACAAAACAAAAAACCCCACAACCCAGTAGCATCACTGTGGGATGAACGAAGTCCTAAGAAATACATCTTTGGAAGCAGATTTCCTGAATACTTGCTCTATTGGTTCACGGGTTTGGGGCTTACTGTATTTTCTTCATTTATTTGCTTGACTTGCTGCCTGCATGTAGCTAGATAGTTAATAGAAGCATGACTGTCCTTGGAGGCCAATATGAACTGGCTGTCTGTGTCTTTGGTTCAGGTCCATTAAAAAATCTGAGCATTAATTAATCACTGACTTGCAAATAGCTTGGAAGAGCTGTTCAGACTAAATTGGAACATTCTGCAATTGTTTTACTTTTGGTCACAGGCACTTCAGTGATACGAAACTTCTCCCCTCCAGGATAGGATATGCATAAATCTAGTCACTCCTGTGTTAGAGCAGACCAGCCTAGAGACTGCTTCAAGCATATCCATTTCTTTCCCTAACTAGGAAACTGCACACATGAGGAAGAGCTGTCATGTTCACTCTTGACAGAATCCCTCCCCATTGAAAAGGAAATAATAAAACCTACCAGGGCAAAATGCCAGTGGAGCGTACTACATGGGCAAAGAGCCTTCCTGGCTTGCTGTCTGCCAGGCCAGTCAAAACCAGCTTCTCCTCCCTTTTCACACAGCTAGGTGAAACCATTAACTCTAGAAATCAAGCTGCTGCTTGAGTTTTCCATATATCACCACCAAGAAGGATCTCTGTGATCTGGGACCTGTTTTCTGTGCTCTAGCTGCTGACGGTCACAGTGAATGAACCCAGAATGATGCAGCTCTGTCTGAAGAAGGCAAGCCAAACAAATATATAGAGATGCTAGATCCCACACCTGAAGCCTCTGTAATGTGAGGCATGAAGCAAAAATCTTTATGGAAAAGGAAACTAAGCCAGCGTGACCTACGAGTCATGAAGAAAAACATATTCAAGGGAAACATGATCTCATTTGTATAGGGACTCTTCTCACTTCTCACTGCAAAAGCAGTTCTTGATAAATAAGGAAGATAAATAAGCAGTTGTCAGTACAATGAGTACTAAGTGAAGAGGAAAATTAAGGGTGAAACTAAGGCACATGTTCTTAAAATGCCAAAATAACAACGTAAGAAAATAAATACCTAAACCTAACAGTAATGACATTTTTTTTCCTCAGTGGCAAGATACATTATATAGGTGTATGCTGCAAGAAGCTACTCCTTGGAAATAATTAACCTTACTGGGCAAAAAAAGAGCTTTCATTTGAAATGCTCAAGTCTAATAGGTCACCTTAATATATTCATCCCTCTCCTTCCCCCAGATTTCACTTTCGGTGGAGAAGCCAAACCAGAAAACCCCAAATGATTAAGAATTACTTTCCCTGCTCCCTGTTTCTCACTCTTATTCCCACACAGTGTGCACATATGCATGGATGGTGAAGAATTATGTCTCATATGAAAATTTCCCCCTTGCTACCCTAAAGCTGTAAACCTTACCCAACTTCCAAAATGCAGTGGAGAGGTAAATAGGCAATCACAGCTAATCTTTCTCCCTCTGCAGTCTTTCAAAACATGTGGAAATTTCAAAAACTACCAAGATAGAATGACAAAATGAAATAACACACCCATGCTTGAAGTATGGGCACTGGTCATTTGATTGAGCATGATGACAAAAAGAAAAAGGAAAACATAAAAACAGATCATAAGACCAGTCAGAACAATTCTACAAATTGTTGATACATTGAGATAGCCAGATGGATATGTGTTTTTTGAGGAATGAGACATTGCTTCTATTTGAGCACTCAAAAATGTGAACAACTTTGTCAGTTTTGTTTGCAGAGCTCGTTTTCCCTTTCTTTGTCAATTGGTATTAAAGATCTGGCCCTGAGGCAGCTACAGAACCTAACAGATCCTTTAGAGCCTTTTGGCTGAAGTTCAAAGGCAGAGAAGACATTTTAACTCAGTATCAAAGATGCACTTTCAACTTGCTATTAAAACAGTAATACAAACACAGGGATAATGAGAGAATAAGGAAAGAAATGAAGAAAGAAATGGAAGACTGTGGAGGGGAATGGATCACAGACTCTCCAGGAGTAGTTTCTATAAGAAATGTGTGAGACAATCTCCTACAAGAGGGAAATGGCTTATTTGATCTAATATGCCTTTCTCTTCTCGAATTTCCACAGTATAGAGAATCAATATGAGGGAAATTAAAGCATCAGGAGCAGACTCACATTTCCACTTGTGTGTTCCTATCTCAGCAAACTCTTATTGAGGTAGAAGTGTTTACCTTAAGTGCCCAGTTCTCATGTGCTGCAAGAGGAGGAAGGATTTCAAAAGGATACATGCTTCTTCTGTGTAGGGGACAGCAGAAGTAGGTCCACCCAATATGTAGCTGTAGAATGAGACTTCCAGAGTGTAGCAGTAGGATGTATCATTTAACAGCCCACCAAGAAAACGCCGGCCTGTCCCTGCTTTCACAGCATCTCTGTTGAATGACGTACTAGACTGTAGGGGGAAGAACATAGAGATATGAGAGTTTGGGAGCAAAACAAGGGAAGGGTTGGGAAGGACTCTATTAAAACAGAAAATTCACATTGCCAAATCTCATTTACACTATACAAGACTTCACTATTGCAGCTTAAGCACGGCCTGGAGAGACCATTAATGGAAACACAGTTCTGGCACACAGATTATAAATAATGCCTTTCAGACTTTCACAAAACTAATCTCAGTTCACTAGTAACATCAGTTTTTCTCCTCCCCTTTTGTATTACACAAAGAAAGCCTGTCATATGCATGAGTTGAAAGTGAAGCTTCCAGACCCTCCATTCTCAAAAGTTAAGCTGGATGTTAATTTGGATATTGGGTTCCTTCTCTCTACTGCATTTCCCTGTATTATAACCATTCTCCCCCACCCCTTACCCTGGACTCTTTTAAGCAAAGTAGAAATACAGCAGCATTTACATTTTAGTGAAACTTTCTCACCTAAGATATTTGACTGGTTCTTAAACTGGGTCACACAAATTTCCACTTCACTAACTTAAATGTTAACTGAGTGTTGCTCTCTGGGTGGAAAAATATACTGCACTATTTTACATCATTAGCAGCACAGTATAAAAGGTAGTATTTTGTGTTATTACTGAAGATCTGGCTTTAGGAACCCTACAGCTTTATGACTATTCATTTGAGGGGTGGAGGGAAAGACTCCAGGTATTATTTCCATAAATGAGTTTTAGCTCTCCTTTCCAGGCATGATATCTGAAGACTAAAGGGGAGCCCATCTTCAGGTTGATTGAAGTCTCAGATCTTGTTCTACCAACTAGACAGAAAAAATGCATTCTGGTTTCATTTTAGTTATCAAACTATACACAAACCTCATAACCATTAGACTGAGTTAATCTGGGCTCAGCTCAGCACAAGCCAGTGACCACCACAAAAAAAAAAAAAAAATAAAAAAAAAATAAAAAAGGGCTTAGTAGATCCAACTTGGATCTGTTGCATGAAAGTCCTTAATACCTCCCATTTTAAGACTTCCTGTGAAACATAAAGGACCCTTAACTGTTCAGACATTGTGCCCATGGTGAATTCTTCGAGCTATCCAGGGTCCTCCTACTGAGTCTTAAGGCTAGTATTATTTCTTGCTAACACTAATATTTATCAAGTCCATCTCTTATCAAAACCAGGAAAAATAAGATTTATTTATTATTTAAAAAATTAAATGCAATGGTTCAAAATGTTAAACTTCTCTAGACTGAGAAAATCAGACTAATACTGAAATGAGCAACAATTATTGATGAATAGGGTATACCAGAAGATATAGAGAATGGAAACACCTGTGGTTTTATTAACGTTCTAAATGTTTTGAAGTCTCCCTTGTGTTATAAACAGGAAGGTTTTCCAGGTTAATTAGAATAAGATGGAATTGGTTTTCTTATTAACATTATATATGAGAGTTTCCAAATGCAACTTGTTGTCTTTGTGGTAACACAATATTTAGCTTTGTGGTAAATTGTACACTGAATATATTCTGCTATGTTCATATCATATAATTTCCTCCAAATTACATGGCAGAAACCTTGAGGATATTCTGAATACCTATGGGAGAGGGAGGTAATGTGCTCATAAGGACTGATGGGGAAATTAATCGTTAATTTGATATATGGAATAAAATACTTAAGGACGTCTACAAGAGGGAATGTTCTCTGACTTCCTGCAAATGAAGACTCAAAAGACCACTGAGACTGCAACTGAGGGAAGCTTTGTCTTCAGTTAAAATTCAGAAACGTAGAGGAAGATGATCATGCTCTGGGGATTCCTTCATAAGTCAAGTAAACAATGATTTGAATGGACAGTGCTTTGTGTTCAAATGAATGCCTGTGGTGGAACTTTTAATACAAGAAAACATCAACTGATAAATATGGGTGTATGGAGCCAGCTCAAAGGAAGAAGACAGCAAATGTGGTAAAACATGGTATTGTGGTTTGTGAGCAGAAGCATCACTTCCAAGGGGAATGAACTAATTCTATGGCTGTATTTGGCACGGCGAAAACCAGGAAAATGTCAGAGAAGTGATTCAGGGCAGATATTAGGGACAGAAATACTCCAGTGATTAGGAGACTCAGTTACTGACATGGAGTATTTATGAAGATTATGGAATCTCATCAACTATGTTTAAGAACAAATTGGACAGGTATCTGCTGAGTATAGTTCCCATCTTTGGGATACAGTTTGGACATGAGGTCCTTTTCAGCTCTATTTCCCATGATTTCAATCAGACTAGAGGAAGGTTATGAGTTGAATTCCTCGTAGATGATTCTTGAGATAAATCTTACATAATATTTTCATCACAGTTCTTGGCACAGTAAAGGAGGACCATGCCAACAAAATTTGCTGATGACACACTGTGGAATGAATCATTTATATGGAGGAGGCTCTGAATATCATACAAAAAAAAAGCAGTGGGATGACTTTGAGGACAGAGTGACAGTAGTCGGATGAAACTCAGCTGCACAAGTGCCAGGTCATGTACTCAGGGCCTAATAAAAAAACAATCTCTGCTATAAGCTGAAACCTCATCAGCTGGAAATAGATGAAGAGAGAGTCTGATGTATTACTTCACTGAAGTGATTTTTGCTTTCTGGCAGAAAACAGCTCAGAAGTTGGATCTAGTTATTGGCAAAATTATACTTGCCATATTTCAAAAGTGAAGCATAAGTAGTTTAAATAATTTGAAGAAGGTTTTGTAAGTGGCCAAAAAAAGAAAACAAAATTTGGATCTTTCCAGAGTTTGAATTTCTATAATTCTATTTTGTAGTGCTTGGGGTTTTTAGTGAGTTTTGTTTGTTTGTTTGTTTTTTGTTTGTTTGTTTGTTGTTTTCTTTTGTTTAATACTAGAGTTCCAGTTTCAGCAGTGCAAAATTACTTGAAATGACCATGGCATTAGTAAAATCACCTGTTCATCTCTTTGCCAGGTAGTGCTGCACTTCCAGGAAGAAAAAGAAGATGAACCTTCACTTAGGTGCATAAATGTAGATTTTGGAGGTTAACTTTGTCCTCATTTTGAAAAAAATCTGATGGCATAGACCAACTTGATGTCTTGAGTAAAAAGTAAGATTTCTGATTTGACTCAAGAAGGTTGGGGTAGAGAAAACATAACATAAGCCTTTCAAATATGAACACATGCATGTTTTGAAACAGCAGCTTGGGCTTGGCTCTAGAGCAAATGTTATAAGCCAGAATGTGATGTTTTAGACAAAAAGAAGAAAAGAACAGATTCAAGAAAATTCAACTAATCACAAGGAAGGGCAGCAGGTACTTGCTTGAGTCCAACCTTCTACTCACTGTTTCAAGTCAAGGTAAATGGAGTGGAGAAATAAACAGGCAAAACTTTGACTCTTCACTAGAACTGATCTTGACAACTGATAAAGCTGAAATAAGGGCTATGAAAAGCCAGGTATTATTATGACAAAGAAGAAGCCTTTTGAATGCACATTTATTTAATCAAACTCTAATCTGGTGAAAAGAGGTGGGGGGGGCAGGTCAAGCGGGGGGGGGGAAAGAACACAGGTAAAGTTATCTGCAAATGAGTCTCTTGTTTTTTCTGAGAGAATCTGTTGCCCTAAAACTCTTGCAAATCTTAACTGAAGTCATCATTAAGCAAATGCACTGAGCAGGCACAGCAGGAGAACAGCTAAACAAATATTTATTTCTCCAAGGCTGAATCACATGGGAGTGTCAACAACAGCAACAGCAAAAAGTGGAAAGTCTGGAGGGTGGAGAGAAACACTAAAGACTTAGAAGTTCTTGAATAGGGATATTTGTATAAAATCAACAGTAATTTATTATTAAAAGACACAGCTAAATTAAAGCTCATAGAAGGACTCTGCTTCCCAGCTTGTGTGAGAAAATTCCGTGAACAAATACCTATCTACAGGATTAGGACATGCCAAGCAACAAGAATCCAGTATTAAAAGAGCAGAACAGAAAGCATAAAGGATTCCTCCATTTTCTGGTGGGAAGAAACCCACCAGAAAACTACACCTGGATTTCACACACACTTGAGAGCCTCAAGGTGTGCTGACCCTCCCTCTACATCTCAGGCCTTAATGGCAGCTTCCACAGGCCTTCCTACCAGATTTCATTCCTCCTCCCCATGCTGTGCTGAACACCTTCTGTATGACTGGTTTCCCCTTTGGGAATGACAGTGAGCAGCCAGGCAGCGTAAAGAAATGTGTAAACCAATTAGGCCTTATTGAGACATTTCAGCAGACAAAGAGATGTGTAGAAGGAAATAAGAAAAAAAAAATTGCATGCAGATTCTTTCTGGAGTGGTCTCAGAGCAGAAAAAATACAATTTGGCCCTTGCTCAGACCTCTTAATGTGTCAGAACCCCTGCCTCCAGGGCAGTCTTGTCTCTTGGCTGGTGAGGACGCACTCTACCACACAGTGTTTCTCCTCAGTAAATTCGGCCCCCTGGTAGCTATTTTACAAACTCAACAGTTTAAGCAGCTCCCATGTGGCTGAGGGATACTCTTAATTTCTCAGCACTGCTCCATCGTTCTGCTAACAACTACTGGAATGAATGCCTTGAGCAGTCCATATTCACAACGTAAGGGCAGGCAGTTTACTGATTGCCTCTGCATGCCTGTATCAATCTATCACAAGAATGGCTCCAAAAGACAAAGAGGGAGAACAGTACATTTCTCACACTTCTGAGACTGAATTTGTCCAAGTCCACCCTTTGGTGTCCTGATGGACTTGGAATCTGAGTAATTTGGCTTGGTGGGAGCTGCCACTTGTGGGACCTCCTTATCACTGTATGTGTGACTTCACAGGGGATTTGTCTTGCTTACGGCATCAGAAAACCTCAAGGTAGCACAAAAGGAAAAATTGGAGGCAAAACCCAGTAAAGCTAGATCCACTGTTCAGTGCAAGAAAGGGCTGAAATGTCAAGCAGGCTCAGTGTCCAGCCTGTGGTGGATGGGAGCTTCAGTTCTACCTTTCACTGATGGCAGGGCAAAGAGACAGGGTACAAAAGAGTACTTTCTCATACAGGACTTGTTGGGGAATGAATCTTTGCTGTCTTCTGAAATTGCTCAACACATTAGGGAGAAAAAGGATCAAGGTATGACCACAGTGCAAGTCAGACCTCACCAGACTCCTGGCATGGGAACCAGGGTATAGACTGGACATCACTTATGATCAATTCCAAGGTGTTTCTACAATCCAGCAAGAAAGGAAACAAGATACAAATGACTCAGAAAGTAATTAGAAGAGAAATTGTCAACCAGACAGAAATCTGGTCACAGGCTTTGACAGATTGAGAAAGATGAATCTATGATGTAGCAAGGTCTAGGGGGTTCCTAAAATCCAACAGATGTATTTTAGCAGCTGTTCTCTACTGCAACACAATTGATTGTTTATGTGCTAATGGAAAGAAGTACCAAACTGCATATATCTTCAAAAAGTTGAGCTCTAGTATGCACATGAATGTTTCCCAGAAGATCATTTGTCTTCACAAACAGATTATCTGCATGAAACTGAGAATAAAGAGATCTTCTCATTTGCTGATACAGATGGATGATGTAGGTCCAGGAAGTGTTTTACGGAAGGATGCAGCATGTTCAACTGTATGCTCAAGAGAATCAGAGAATCATGTTAGAAATCTGAAGAAGAGCAGAAACATAAACACTAAGATGATTCATAATTAGAGAATGGTTTCATATTACAACACATAACTAAAACTACACTGGGTCACCCTATGCCATTTCCATTTGGGAAAGAAGCTGTATTTCACAACTGAGGCTAATTATTCCTAAAAAAAAATACCCCAAACCCAGAAAAACTGCCCACATTTTCCTCATTCTGTAGTTGAGCAATAAATACTTTACCTACTGGGGTAAACTGGGATTATGCTTCATTTTATTCACCTATCAGCACCAGCAATAACCAAGTGTAATCAGGACTCAAATACAACCTCACCGCTGATGCTGCTCTTATAGCTGAAGAGCAAGCTTTTTTGTTAAAGCAGGTCTGACCTCTATAAGCCCTCAACTCACTGCCCCAGTGTAGAAAAAAAAAAAAAAAGTGATAATAAAAAAGTTAGTAGTTACTGCTCTAGAAAAAAGAAACGATACACTTGTCATCAAGAAAGAATAGACATGCCACTGGGAAATGGACTGGAGCCCAGACAATGTCAAATCCATCTTGGTGAAGAGTTTTACAGTATCAGCTGTAACTCACTCTAATTTTCTAGAATGCTTTATTGAAGTCTGCAAAAGTTAGAAAAAGAGCACAGAAATACACTGGCTTTGAAATCTTTGCCACAGAAGATTGTAAATAGCAGTATTACAAATTGTGACTCTTCTGTTTGCCCCTCCGCAGGGTGCTATAAGACGCGTGCAACTGTCAGCTCACTTTCCTCATATGGATAGAGCTAATTACTGCCATGGTGTGCCCAGCAGTCGCTGCTTTGACCCTGCCATTCTTGCAGCTGGTAGCCCATCAAGCTATCTTACAAGCAAAACTTATCTCCTTACTTCTCTGGAAGCACTGAGGAAACTTCCCACTTCAAAAGCCAACTTAACTCTCTCCTCACACCCACCTCTCACCAGCTCCATTAACTCTCTTAATAGACTGGAAAGCATATGTGTTAGGGTTTTTTGTGATAGACTATCAACTCCATGCCAACTGGGTCTGGAAACTTGGAAATCATGGCTTTTGGGAGACTGCTATCAGGCAGCCTACTTCCAATTTATTTTACAAATACGCTGCAGCCAGCATCTGAATTGTAGATAGGATTATTTAAAACCAAAAAGAAAAAAAAAAAAAAATCCCAAACCCAAAAGCTGATCTGAAGGAGGTAGCAGGCAGAGAGGAAGGATTCTGGGAGCAGAGACATGACAAAATGGGAACAGAGCTCAAAATTACTCCCGGATTCATCTCACTTTGCAGCTTTGCTGTGTTTCTGATGCACAGGAGGAAAAAGTTTTTAATCTCAAAAACATTTATGACCACTCAAATTTGGGATGAAGGGATTTTGAAAAGTTCAGGATCATTTCAAAGAGGGATCCCATTACTTGAAGTTTTTCCAGATCCCTTAGGGACAGCCAGATTGGATTGATATTCCTGTGAAAAAGGCTCACTCACTCTCACTGACAGCTCTGCAGTTGACAGCACTTGGTTTCATAACTCCTGTGCCTGGTAGGAAACAGTGAGGTGGGCAGCAAACTTTGGGTTTAACAAGGGAATATTCTCTGAACTAGAATCTGATTTGCACAAATCTGAGAAAAGCTATGCAGAGGAGATAGGAAACAGTCCTAAGAATCTGACCTGTCCTAAGAATGTGAGAGAGAAAAGCCTGAAACTAAAATGTGAAGACCAAATAGCCTCAAATCCTAAGAGATTTTCACCATTCTACTGTTTCTTCACCTTCTTCCTGCTGCTCAGTGGAAAGCAGACAGCAGTCTCCCTTTCTTAAAGGCAACATCCCATTGTAGGAGTACCAGAAACACAACCTGCCTAGCACCACGTTGTCAGGCTTTAAAGTGCAATTCTCCTCAGAGAAATAACAGGTTAAAGGTACTTTGTCACCACACACACACATCTGCTCCCTGAGGGGCTTCATTATCCCTTTAATGTGTAGTGAAGGAATACCAGATCTTTCCCACTCCCCATCCCTCTCAAGTGTCCCTCAGTCATGCCTGCTTAAGTTTGCTGATAAAACCATGTATTTGCATGGTCGTTAGTAGAGGGGTTGGAAGGAGGGAGGCTCTATAAGCTCTCAGTTTATGCCTCAAAACGAAAACTACCAAATGAGCTCCCTTTTCGGAAATTCTGTAGTTAGAAAAGCAACTGGGTTTCATGCTTCAGGGTTTCAGCTGTTCACCTGTGAGAACTACAATAGTTGCACTTTTCTTTTCACTGCTCATTAATATCCATGCTCTGCTCTCTACAGTGCTCTGCCATTCAGCTGAAGGACTGACAGAGGTCTCTGCAGCCTGCTGCCTGTCTCTGCACCTTGTACCAGTTACAGTGGCAGCACCAGTGCAGGGGTTTGGCCTGCATTTCACATTCCCCAGAATTTATCCTCACATGCACTGAAATTGGTTGTACTCACAGCTCCCACCTCCCAGAGTGCTACAGCACTGAAAACGCTTACTGAGTTCACTGGCCTCACCATAGCAGCTAATGCAAGTGGAATCCAAATCAAAACAGCATCTCTTCCTAGAGGGCTTCTTAAAAAACACCCTGCCACCAGACAAAGCAGGGTGGTGATAGCCTTACCCAAGAACTTCGCAAAGTCAGTCAAGGGTTCCCCTGCAGATTTGAGCAGCCCATCACAGCCTACTTAGAAAAGGCAAGAGAAGGAGGCAGATTTCACCCCATCCTCTAAGCAGACCTCAGTTGGAGCTCCTCTTGCCACTGGATTCTGCCACCCCAAACACACACATGCACGTGCACATACACAGGGTGTAATGTCTCCCAAAACATATGTCCTCAGGTCCTCTGAGCTCCTTCTTCAGTGACTCTGCTTCTCCCTGCCACCAGAATTGCACTTAACCACACGTGACAATATCACCTACTCAACCGTTAACCTATGCACAAGCTCATCACCCATAAACCAGACAATTAGTCTGGAACTTATCTCCCTTTAAAGAGTCAGACCAAGCTGTGACTGGATATACACAAATAAGGGATCTGCAAATCCTTCAGGGTAATAATGAAGAAAAGATCTGATTTCCCTCCCTGTTTTTTTTTTTTTTTTTTTTTTTTTTTTTACTAATAGCAAACTCTGCTTCTCAGAGCACATCCTTCCCCAAGGATGCCAGAGCTGGCATTTCCTAGTCTAAGATCTACAGAATAACCACACTGTTTAGAAAATAACTCGTGTCTCTGAAGTTATCAGTTTCCCTATTTGTCAGTAGAAAATTACATGTTTCCTCAAAATATACAATAAAATAGCCTCTAGCAATAGCCTGCAATGCTTCTCTTTCCAATAGTTTTATGAATATGTGTGTGGTCTCATGGGAGTGCTTTCATAATCATTTAATGAATGACAGAAACTTAGGACAATGAGAAGAAAAAAGGGAAATACAACCATCATGCATGTAGTTGCTTTGAATAGTCTGCAGAAAAAGTGGTTTGCTCTATGGGGGAGAGATGTTCTGCTCACTTGCAGGGCTAAAACACAAGATTACAACCCCTTCTAATGAGGGGCAGCATGCTGTACACTGCTTCCAGAGCAACCCAGTACAGTCTGTTGCTGAGATTCCTCCTGGGCACTCTCACTGCTCTGGAAGAGTTCTCTGAACCAGACTTGTATTCTACATATGTTAAAATATCATATAGTTGAAGAGGTAATACCCAGAAAGAGATCCTGGGAGGGGGATGGGTATCCAGCTCTTAACCAACTTTGTACCCCTCCTTCACAGCACAGTTTGTCCCAGATGAGTGAAATTTGCAGTACTCTGCAAGAGAGGCAGCTTGCATTTGAGTGTACAGGAGCTCCTTTCATTTGAGCTATTCTGGGAGGCCGTCACCTGCTCCCAGCATGTTGACATAAGCTAAGAGTAATGACGGTCTTTGAAAATACACCATAAAATTGCTGTGAAAACTTGTTTCTTCTGTGGATATTCAAAAATTCTACCTGTGTGGGGATGGAAAAGGAACTGTCAACTCTTATATGCACAAATAACACAGCAAGAAGGTACTGAAAGAAAATCCATTTACTCAAACACTTCTCCCTCTCCCCCCCGCCTTTTCCTTTTTTTTTTTTTTTTTTTGCAATACAAATTAATTCAACCTTCTGTATAAAAAGAGGGGTGGAATGGTTCAGCACAATGTAATGGAGCAGTTTCATTTAGCTGCAACTCTCCAGAGGGCAGAGTTCTTGTGATACCAAAACATAGAATGCTTAGAAGCACAGGCTTTACAATCTGCTCCCCGTGCCACCAGAAACATGCTTCCTCTCTCCCTTCACTCAGCCTCCAGGATAAATAAATAAATAAACTTATGGAGCAACATGTCCAAGAAGCAGTGAACAGAAATGCATCCCAGAGGGGTGCTAAAGCATATAATAGCTGTATTTGTCTTCCTTGAAATGCCCTGGTACAAGACAACAAAAAAGAAGGTAGAATCATTTGTTGTGCTCAGGTTTTAAGAGATTTCTGAGTAGATCTGTTGTGCTTGCATGCTGTTAACAAACCCTACCTGAATGCAACAGCTTTTGCCTTTCTGGGACAAGGGTCTTTTTTGCCAAAACAGCAGAGGCACTTAGGAGACAGTGGTATGGGTACGGATTTTACTTTGGGATGAATTCTAGGTCTAAGCAACTTCCTCACTGCTCCCCCTTCCCTGCCCAGCCACATGCAACACAAACTGGTGGTTCTTTATTTCAGAACAGATTATTGGGATTTGCTCATTCAATGTTCATGAGCTGTTAGTACTCCCTCAGTCACTTGAGCCAGCACTTCCTTCAGACATGGCCCAAAACGCACTGGGATTAGTAATAGGTATCACAAGACCAAGAGGGAGATGTCCAGCCAGGGTAAGTGATAACAGCTCAGCAAGCTGCCATAGGTAAATGGGAGGAAGTTTGCTGGAAGGAAAACATCTTCCATAAGAAAGCTTGAATGGATGAGGAGTTGCTGTGGAAATGAGAACAACAGACCTGGAGTATGTGGATAAAAGGAAAACAGTAGAAAATATAGGTAGATTAAAATATTTTCATTGGTTGCTCCATTTTAGATATCCAGGCTAAAAAAGCCAAAACAAACAAAACAAAAAACTACAACAAAAAGTACTAGGGCAAACCATTATATATCTGAATTCATATTGCTGAGACAATGATAGTCTCAAAACTGTATTTGAGGTCACAGTGTTATGGCACCGGGGTTAACGACATGTTTCCCTAAAGGTGGGTTGTTGTTCAGAGACTTCACTGTTGAGTGTGCAGCATGATATAAAACAGAGGGAACTGCTGACAAAGAAACCAGACTGGCACTTTGGAGACCTGGGTTTTATTATCTGATTTCCTCAAGGAAGTCAAGTTGCACCCGTTCTCTGTCTCTCTCGCGGCATGACTGGAAGCTCTTGGGGTTGTGAACTTTCTCAGTAGTCACCTGTCCTGGTTTCAGATGGGATAGAGCTCATTTTTCTTCTTAGTAGCTAGAATTAGACACTATCCAGTGCCCAACATAGTAGTACCCCAAGTGTTTATCAGGGTCTTTGGCTAACTATGGCATGCAAAGGAGGAAAAAGAGTATTTCTAAGGAAGGTGCTCTGCTAGGAGATTAGCTACTAGAAAATAGAATGAGAACTCAAAATATTCCAAGTACTACCAGTTTGGAGTCCAAAGGAGAAAAAACCAAACCAAACCAAAACAAAACCACAACAATATTAAGCCAAATACCCTTGGCCATTTTTTTTCCTTTAGCTGCAAAGTAAAGCAATCTCTATGAAGTGATAAAGCCATCCAAGAATGGCTGCGGTTGTTTCTTTTAAATGAACCAGAGAGAACAGATGGTCCCCTCTCATACTGTCACAAAGGTCAAAATTAGCCACCCCTAAGACTAGCAGGTTCTTGAAATGCTCAAGTGCTTGTGTCTGGTTGTTATGACTAATCCACTCTCTAGAACAAGAAAGGTCAAATGAAGAACACCGCTCCAAATACTGCAACAACTCCTAGCCATGGCTGATGTGTAAGGCACTCAGACATGGTGTCAACAGCTGCTCCTAAAACCTGATGAGTCAGCCTTTCAAAAGAGCTTGTCAGCTCTCACTGTTAGAGCTTTCATACAGATTATATTTACTCCCCAATGTTTAAAAATATCCTTCTTAAACCTTGAAAATATAAAATGTTTTCCTTACAGAATTTGTCCTTTTTCCCCAGACAGCTGCCCAAGAATGTCTCATGTATTTATTTGGGAGCAAAACTTTCTAGCCCTCCTTTCACTTTCTGCTTCACATGCTGACAGCTAAACCTAAAGGCAAGCCTCTGTTTATGAAGCCATGTACAAATGAAGAATTTCCGCCCTCTTTCACACCTTCTACCTGCAAACCACAGTCAGACTTCCAGAGTACTGTAAAGTTAAGTGTTCTGCTCAGCAGATAGGGTACAGAGACATTGGACAACTTGCCTTTGGTCCTACAACAGGCATGCAGGCACAAATCCCCTATCCATCCCCTATTCTAATCACCAATCTCCCTTGGATGCTGTCATTTAAATAAAAAGGCCTATTGGAAATGACAGGTGAAGAAAGCAGTCCAGGCATGAAATGCACTCTAAAGTATATTAATAGAAGGTTGCCAGACAAAATGGCACAAGGCATTTGATCGCATCGTCTTAAGCTTGTTGTTCATGCTCCTTTGCATCTGGCTGTGTGATTTCTGCCAGATTCTCGGCTGGAGAAGCAAGCTAGGATTTGCCTGCTTTCCCTAACCCGTGCCGGGCTCAGCTGCAATCATGCAGAGCACTGAAAGAAATCCCTTTGAGTCGGGATTCATTCCGAACATGTAAAACTCAGACAAATGACTGCTTCTCCAAAGTGAATCCCATTTCACAGCAAGTAGGTTATTAGTGTGGAACTCCATACAAGTAGCCTGCATTCAAAAGCCCTCTGCATTATTAATAGAAGATGAGCTTTTGACATCAAAGGAGAACCATTATGTATGCTAAACGGTGGCAAAAATTGTACCCGCACTTCAAACCTTTTCAGTTCTTTGTCCCTTGTAAATCAATCAAGGTTGACAGATGCTTTAAGGAGAGTAATCTTTTCAATGATACTGTCAATGGATAACATAATGGAACATTGTCTCTGTGCTGTGTGAAGACATGGAGCTAGTCAATTATGGACAACACTTCATGCAGCCGCCAGTTTTCACTTGAAGTGCTGCTGTTGAAGTATTATAATCCCAACAAATGGCCGCAGCAGCATACAATGTAAATGAGACCTCCTGAAGCTTTGGAAAATTAATTAGTAACAACAGTGGTCCATTCCCACACTTTCAAACACCAGCCTGGTAATGTTAATGATGTACTTCCCCCCTTCCCTTTGAGCAGTCAATAGAGCATATTTACATACACTATTTTTAATCTTCAACACTTTTTTCCCCCCTTTTTAAATGCAGGAAGCTCTGGATTCCTTTCCTCTCTTTCGAGCAGCAAACTTCACCCCTGATATTTTCAGCCAGTCACATAACCCACATGACTGAAGCTAAAAACAAGAGAACAGCGACTTTCCCACTTGGAGACAGCAGTGATATTCACTCCTCTTGCTTCATACACATCGGACACTTTGTGGCTGTCTCCTTTTCCAGCACTTCTGTCCCCTTGGCTGCCCTGAGAAGAATAGCTTGGATGGATGGCAGGGGAAAAGCTTCCGGTCTCAAGAGACCAGTAGGATGTGAGTTGAAAGCCCAATGTACAGAGTGCCAGTAGCACCTATGTCAAACTGTGGTGCACTGGATGCCAGTATATATATCCAATTACCAGCTTCTACATAAAGGAGACTGAGAGCCAAAGGGGAGAGACTGCACTGTTTATTTAGCTATTGGATTCTATTTCTGACGTCGTTTTCTTAAAGATTTTCCCTTTGTCAACTGAGCCTTGTGCTAAGCGAAACACTTAATCTGCAACAGTAACAGAGAGAAATCCCACACTTGAGCACAAAATTTCTAAATTCCTATCAATTGCACGTTTTCCTTGCTATGATCTGTGAATGCCCCGTTATCTATAAGGTGCTTTTGAAACAACCAGGTGCAGATAAGAAACTCAGTCACTGAAGTCTTTTTGGACAAGAAAAGGCTGTTCCTTGAACCCAACTTCCTCTTCCCCAGGATCTGAACAGTTTGGAACAGATGCAGCTGCTGTCCCTCCTCATTTAGTACAGATTCAGTCTGCTGCACTCTGGACAGTTTTCTGAGAAGCCCTTGCAGTTGTTGACCACAGAATGCTTCATGCTGCAGCAGTTTCCCGAACCCCCCAAAATACAGATAATGGTTAAACAGTACTATGAGGCAACAGAGGCAGCAACAGCAGTCACACACCCTCCCAGGCATTACCCAGACAGCTGCCACTGCTGATCCCAAGCAGAAAAGGAAGATGTTTGGTCTACTAGAGGCCCCCATCCTGGGAACAAAAAAAGACAGAGGAAAGGATATCTTCTGCCTAGCCTTAGAAAATTCAGAGACTGATCCAAACTTCTTCCCACTCTTGCGTAAAACAAACTACCATAGAATAGAGAAATGGACAGGAATCAGAAGGTTTCAATTCTTCCTTCCTTTTGCTGGAACAGATCTGTCAAGAAAACAGTGGCACAGCTCCATTTCTGTACTCACTTCCCACTCAAACTCCACAGTGCAATATGCACAAACACAAGACAAAAAAAATCTCAACTCTATTGTGATGAGAAAGCTTTAGGCTAGCATTCTTGCCATGATGAAAATGGCCTTTTTTCCAATTACAGTTTCTTTGGCTGTACAGACTCATCTGCTTTTCTATCTGTTTTTAGATTTTTTTTCTCTAAACACATTGAATGCTGCAGGGTCCCTACCCTGCTCCACCCATCAGCTCTGCCACAAACTGGTTGGGATGGCATTGCAGGGCAGGCAGGCACTATGCCCCAGCTGTCCCCATCTTTGAGAAGAGACCCTTATTTATCTCTCAGTATCAGGAGGATGAAGTATAAGCAAAAAGGGGACAGCAGAAAATGGAAAATTTGTGGTGGGTAACAAAGAGGTTTAAGAACATAACAGACATAAAATCAGAGCCCAAACAGTAGGTTCTTTTGCTTTTCTCTGCTTGTTGCAGGATTACAGAGTAGTTTTTAATTGAGCCTGTTCCCATTACAAAGCTGCCAAATGTCATCCACTGCCTTCTTTCCTCACAGCTCATGGCTGGAAGTTCCTGCTGCCTTGGCTGAGATGCGTTTCTGAATATTCCTTATCCAGTCAAAGCAAAACGGGACACCAAACATCTCTTACTTGAAAGACTGTCCACTTAAGAAAACCTGGAGTGCATAGATTGAATCAGAGGAAGGGATAGCTGTAGAGAAGTAGCTTGGCTGGCAGCTCCACAGGTGTGTAAGGTGGGCTAGGAGAAGTGAACAAGCAGTTGCAGGCAGACTTGGGCATTGTGTGTTCTACTTTCTACTTGCACTTGTGCCTTCTACTTTCATTTTCCAAGGAAAACTAATGTACAAAAGAGGCTATGGAAAAGGTCAGAATGTCATACTTGGACACAGAGTTGCAACACACTGGACCTGAGTCTTAAATCTACTGACTTCTGCAGAACTACTGCAATCAGTGTGTCCTAAGGATCTGTTCTACTCTGTTTGAAACTTGCTTTAGAAACATATGACCCTTTCCAACTCATTTATAGAAGTTTACCATTTATTTCCAATATCCAGAGATACCTACACACATGCTTTATTTCAATTTACAAGACATGTATTGAGCAATTGCAGATTTTGTAGCAAAGTAGTTTTCCATGGTGATACCAAAGAATTTCAAAAGTATACATTGCCTTTGTCACAACTTTCAACAGAAAATTATCTAACCTTTTCAAGTTTATTATTTTTAATTCTATTTGCTATTAGATTATTAAAGTGCGCAAGTAAAAAAAAATTGGCCAATATAATATAAACAGTGAAACAATAAAACTGATCCAGTTGATCAAAAGACAAAAATATCTTCTGATAACAACTAAGTGTTCCAATAATTCAGAACCAAAGGTTATAATATAGAAGATGAACAAACTTCTTCTGTTTGTGTGCCTAATGACAATACAAAAAGATCACAACTTACCACTTTTGGATAAGGTAAATATAAGAGGGAAGACAGTAGCTATTAATGACAAAAAATTTAAGTAGATTTCTATTCACATTAAAATAAAATTCACACAATCTAATTAAGCCAGAGACTTATCATTAAAAAATATATTAGGAAAAAATTAATTAAGAGAAACATTGCTTACATAAGAGAAGTCTTCAGCATTCTGACAGAGTAGCTTGGGAAAAACAGCCTGTCGCTGAAATCTTTCCTCATCTTCAAAGATGTTCCCATACATGAAGCCATTCATCATGGTGGAGTGGGCATGGATGTCAATATAGAACTCCAGGTTAATCTTCTGTTGAGGGAAAACAACAACAAAACATTCAGCATGAGATAAATCATAACCGTGTTATGTAGATGAAGCCTTCCATAAATCCAATACAGTCATCCTTGAATCTAGCCATGGTGCCAGCATCAGAGCCCTGCTAAAGACATTGCTTTGATGCAGCCAACCATTCATGCCTCTTTGTGGGCACATGTGAGATACAATGCAGGACCATGACAGATATTTCTTTACCTTTTCTGAGAAGGCTGGAACATTTACACAATGCAAGACACTGTGTAAAAAAGAAACAAAGCATTATCCTTTGCTTTGATACAGGGCTTAGTGCCACTGATAAAAATATGCACATTCCAGTTCTAGAGTATGATTGTTCAGGCATAACTGCCATCTCTGCACAGTTCTGCATCGCAATAGGCAGATGTATCTTTCTGCCAGGAAAGACAGGCTCAAAACCGTGTGAAAAAAAAAGTGTTTCCTGGGCAGTTTATTTTGGTTTATAAGGAGAAATACCATAAATGTTTCTGTCTTGCTCTGCTTTGTTGTAGTAATTCAACAGAACAATTCCCAAAAGCAAGTGCCTTGAAAGCCTCTGCCTGTAGCTTCCCATGTGATTCTGCATCAACTCTTGCTTCAAAAGAAAACACCAGGACCCCCTAACTCAGAAGTGCCAGCTCTCCCCATACCCTTCCTGGCTTGACAATTCAGCATCAAAAGGCTCTATACGAAAACACTGCTCAAGTCTCCAGTCTGGGGACACAACTTTTTCCTCACATCACATAGGTGATACTATTTCCCCTGCCATCAGTGGCAAAGAATGAATGTTCACCTTGATCACCATGTACAATGCCATTGACAGCAGCAAGAAGGAAACATTTAGCACTAAAAAGTGCTACTAAAGCAGATGCCACTGGATTACTGGGTTTTCTCAAACTCTTTCAACTTCTGGTCTGGAGCAAACGGTGCTGTGTGACTAGACAGTGACAAACCCACCCCTGGTTACCTGGCCACCATGGGGCCAGTAAGAACCTTCCTGGTGACCAGAGGGTTACAGTTCAGATCTCCCTGCCTCAACAGGGGGGTGGAGAAGACCTTTGTTATCAGGACAGAGATTACCATGCTTAGTCCTGTAGGTGGCAAACAGGGACCCTGACCAGTAACATACAACATGTAGCTCTGACCACGTTTCATCCACACACAAAGCTTGCTCAGGCTACTGGAGAATATTGAGCTACAAGACAGTCCAATGTAATACAAACACAGTTTGTATTATGCAGTTCATGTGACAGCAGTGTCAGCTCTTCCAGAGAGTCTCTGATGGGGGGAGAACATCATTTGGTATGTGAAACTAATATGATACAGATTTACTTTCCCTTGGCAGAAATCCAATGTACAATACACAGTGACTGTTTAGTTTAATTAAACAGCCTAGAGAGAGTAATACTATATCTTATTAAGCCTCTCCTATGTTAAAATGTTAGCTAACGCAATATCAATATCTGACCATGCTTAATAGGAAAATGAACATTTGATTGTATTTGACTCTAATACAATAAATTCTTGCTCCTGCCAAAACATTATGCTGTGCTATGGAGGACCAATACTGCAATAAAGCACACATCTGCTATTCAGAGATATAGCACTGAGGAGAAAGATTAGCATTGACAAGATGAAATACCACATAGGATTTTCTTCCTCTCCAAGCATACAGAAATTAAAACCAAGATTGAGTAATATTTTTCATAATTTCCCCATCAGAAACAGAATTTGATGAGATCAGATGCACACAGCCATATCACCATAGAACAGAACATCTTGTAGAGTCTCAAAACAGTGATTTGATGATGAAGTGAGCAGATAATCTAGTTAAATTAGATATTTGTAAAGCATGAATGTCCTTCACATAGAAGTCAGTGACCTAAGTCATACTTATTTTAGAACAACTAGACAGAATTCTTTATAGGGACATATTTACTAATATAAAGTAACTGAGAAGGACAGTGAGATCTATAACAATAGACTAGTATCATTTGTGTCTTAACACAAATAAAGGTGCTGGCGTAATCTGTATGATTTATGCTGTGTTATCTATACTTATTCAGCCAGTTATCAAACTGATTCCAAAAAAAGAAGTCTACAAACAGGGAGACAGAGGCACAGATTACTAAAATAACTTTCCATAGGCTATCCAGCAAGAAATTCACCTGCAGAATGTGGGAGAGATGAGCCTCAGCTTAGTATTCAATTGACCAAGTCATCCAGTCTAACACAGTATCACTAGAGAATATTTTCTAAGCTCTCCTAGGATTTTTTTTTTTTTTTTAAATTGCTGATAAAAGTGTTTCAGAGAATTTTAGAGAATCTCTTAGGGTGCTGAAAACTCTTTGAAGATCTTTCTTGATCATCAAAACCATTTTCAAATAGTCTGGTTACAATCATCATTTGTGATGGAAGAATGTCCTTCACAGATACCGTCTTCACTTAAAGATTAAGCTTCCAGAGTGCTTATTTGGAAACCATGACATTCAACAGATAGCTCATCACCCAGACAAGTGTTTAAAAACATTTATCCAGTCATTCATTACAATGCACTTTGAAAGTTGTTTCCTAAGGCAGACCACAATAACTATTCAACTGTTTTTTTCTGGTCTTTGTTCCTTACCTGCCTACTGAACATATAAAAAACTCTATTCTACATATTCCTGTCCACTAAATATAGTTCAAATTTGCAATTGTCCATACTATTTAGTAAGTTGTTACACATTGCTATAGTAATTGCCAGTTAGATGTACTACTCCCAGACACTGCTGTATGTGAACAGAACAGTATTTCAGTGTTTCACATTTATTCTCATCAAATTTATTATTTTATCAAAATGAAACATCTTGAGCATTCTCCATTACAGAAAAAAATAATTCAGTGCATTGTTAATATAACACAAGTTCCTAATGGAAAAATTCTCTTTATTCATAGACACAAAGATATCGTGGCCTTAAAATGGACAATAATAACCCAGTCACTGTGATATTAAAGTCCAAGTTTGCTACCTCATACCCCAAGTAGTAGACCAAGTAGTAGACAATTTGTTTGCAGACAAGTTTCACAAAAGAATTAAGGTATGTTCCTAAACAATAATGATATTTCTTCTCTCTCTTTAGAGTCATACATATTCATAAGTACTTTATGTGTAGGAACTCTTTCACCCACTGTCACACTACAAATTTAAGCTAGGGAATAAAGTTTCGTATTTCAGTTGAGGTTCTCTGGAAGATTTTGACATAATTACTGATCTCCTGCAATTTAGGCAGGATCACAGAATTAACATTTTATTAAATATATAATGTCACCTACTGATGGGAATTTCAGAAAAATCAGCAGAGAGCTGACCTTCTGAAACTGTTTCTCTTTGAGATAGCGAGAATTTCAATGAGAGAATTAAGTTAATAAATGTATGTGTGCATTTACATGAACACATACAAACACACTTAAAACATAAACCAATCCTATCTGCTGTTAAACCACAGAGATATCTATCAGTATCTACACAGCAGAACCCACCCTGGTTATGGCTTTTAATGCAGTAACATCTCCAAGTAAGTATGGGAATAAATTTAGAAGTGGCTCAAAGTCTCATAGTCACATTTGCTTCAGCCTTTAAGCAGAAAATACTGAATAACCAGGCTCAAACATCTCTGGATGCCATAGTTGCCTTCTGAGAGACTTACAAGTTACATCCTACAATATGATATTAAACTCATCATTTTCTTCTTTAGAGGTGGAATGTAAAATGATTCAGATGCCTTATAAAAATCATCATGCAATTTAATTCTCTCAAGTGTCTTTGTGCTTATAAGCAGCAGCAGAGATTTCTCTCTCACACTCTTTCTTAAGTAAAGCTGTAATTACCTGGATGACCCAGCTTACAGAGTTGGAGAAAACAAAGGCAGACTTGGTCTTTCTTTGTGTGTCAAAACAGAAATCACTCACTAGATTGACAGAGACAATGATTGAACCCCACTTCCTAGAAAATAACCGTTAACATTCTCTCACTTGAAAAGAAAGGTCTTTGCCTCCTCTTGCCACTTACCACATAAAAGCAGAATAAATAAATAAGCAAATGAATTTGTGCGCTAAAGTTCATTTGAATCCCTGCCTTTGTGACACACACTTTCCACTGTTCTCCTGAGTCAGTCTAAAGTTTCCGTCAGATTGAGAAATACACATATAAATTAGGGAGCGGAAAAAATGAAAGAAATAATGGATAAAGAATAAAAGCTCACATACATTGTCAAGATATGAAATAGTGAAAGTAGCACAGAAACTGGAAACTGGTTCATGATACCATATAAAGTTTTGAGAATATATATTCTCACTTGTATGCATTTTTATTTCAGTAGCTGAATGCCTTTGGAAGGTCAGTAATTAAAGAATAAAAGGAAAGAATGATGTTAATAGCTAGTGCTGATATGACCAAAGTTAGATTATGAACAGTGCAATTAAGATTCTTAAGGAAAGAGAGATTTAATAAATAAATAAATAAATAAAAATCAATAAATGCCTTAATAAAAGGATAAATGTGCATTGAGCCCAGAACATGAGCCACTAGAGAGACAAATGATGCAGGAAGAAGCCAAATCTGTCCACCAGCTGTCACTTCAATATGGATTTTATTAATTCTTGGGCTTAGCAATTGGTTTAGAGAGAGATCGTCCAAAAGCCTTCTTCACACCGATATTTCATACAGGGGATGGGTTAAACTCCTTACAATGTTTTATGTAAACCACTAAAACCATGGTTTGTCATTAGTGGTAGAGAACGTAACAGCCTTCAGGCAGACTTTGCACTCTTACTGCTAAGCCACTGTTTGAAGCAAAAGGACATACAACAGTCGGCACATCATAAGGAGTTTGCCCCTCTTGGTTCCGAAATGACTCAGAAATTTCCAGAAGACTGGCTCTTTGATTCTTCCTCAGGTTCAGAGTCTCTCAAAAGAAAATTCTGCATAGGTCTTAAATATATCCATTTTGACATACACACCATACCCCATGCTTAGCTATTTTGGCAATGCCTACAATGGTGACACCAGAAAACACAAGCACAATGTACTAATAAGAAAAATAAAGGGAAACTGACCATTCAGCATCACACGTTCAGCAGTCTACATTCAGCTAAAAAATACCAGTCCTGGCCCTTTCAGCTCCAGGGAACTCTGCCCAGTGCCTTGAATTGCTCTTTAGGGATGCACAACACTTGTCTCCCTCTGACTATACATGGGAACATGAGGTGGAATTTAAACTGTCTGGATACAGATCACATTTTCAAGCTTCCCTTGAAATACCTGGTATTGGATGCCTGGTAAAGTGGATTTTATCCAAATCACTTTTCTTATATCTGCCTTCTCCCCATATTTTCTCCCCAGAATCGAACGGGTAAGTACAAACCCTCACCAAAAGAAAAAAACAAAAAGTCAAATACTTCCAAGAACTTTTTCCTTTGCCATTCTGTATAACCTCTGACAAGTCAGTCCCACAGTGTCATCTCCAGTTTTGCAGACAATGTAAGCCGCACCTTATTAGAGGCACTATTTTAGAGGTACGCCACTATTCCTTTGTAACCACAGGGACAACATCTTTCTCTTTTCATTCATGGACCACCATGCTCCATTCACCTTTGTAAACACCGTGACAACAATAGCAATTATTTAATAAAATAATAAATTAATAGTAGAAAAGTGATTTGCTATTTTTAAAAACCTTCTAAAGGTTAAGAACCTTAAAAAAAAAAAGTTTCCTCATCTTGCTTCCTGAGAAGGGAGAATGCCAGTTTGGAATCATTCTTATTCTCACTGATATAAAGCACAAAAGCCAATTTCTCCTTATTCCTGTAGACACCTTTACACAATCTTTTAAGCGTCCCTGCAGAAACAGCTTGCAAACACTGATGCATCACTAGTTCTGCATGTCCTTCTAGCAATTCTTCATAACACTTCATGCATTTTTTTTCAGATTATTTCAATGATGCTTCAAGAGCTGTTGTCTTTTGGAATGAACCAAGTTGCCATTCAAAAGTATTTACTGATCCAGTTACATGGCAGGTTCTCAATCTAAATAATACCTCTTAATGATAGGCATAATCTGATGTGACTCATTAGTGCCTCAAAAGGGATGGAGAAGAGACCTCTATTGGTTCCGTGGATTCATACAGCAAACGGATGGCATGTCCATCAACACTGCTTTCCTGCCTGTCTTAAAAAGTAAGGGATGCTTTTATCCATAGAAGAACATGAGGCCCCCTTCAGTGAGCTAGAACTCTGCTCTGATGTGCCCATCAGTAGCCCTGAAATGAGCTAAACTCATAGTTTTGGCCTTAGAGCGGGAGGTCAGCAACATGCATATTCTGATCCTGGTTCTTTATCTGCTTGCTTCTCTCACCTGCCAGTGCAGATAACAACACCTCCTGAGGATTAGCTGACGTTTGTAAAGCACTTTGAAGATATAAAGCATCACACTGTGTACAAGTTAAGTATTAATTCATCTGCCAGGCTGATTCACTCTTTGACCCCTCTGCAGAGACATCCAGTTAGTGTCAGCTCTGTCAGTTTTTGCAATTCAGGCACCTGTCCACCAGCTACTGGACTGAAGCCAACAATTCACACAGGACACAGAAGAGCCGTCAGATGGTAGTAACATTTGGTCACGACAGGCCTGAATTGGATTTGAAAGGGTGACCTGGAGGTGAAAGGCTCTATCAAGAAGCCACTTCTGTTCAAATGCATATTAAATTAGAGAGGGGCCAAAGAGACAATGTTAAGACCCAGATCAAGTTTAGACAAGGCTTTTGGGTCAGTTGCATGGACAATTCTTGTGTATTTTTTACCCTAAATGAATAGGAACCAGGAAATACACTCTTCTGGATTTTGGGCCCCAAGACAAAACTAGAAGGGTATGTCTGAATAAGGACAGTCATTGTTCTGTCTCATCCTTTCTGTCTTGCTCATGTAGAAGCAAACATGCACATACACTCAGCAACATGGGTTTTGAACTCTGAAAGCTCTGAAGTCCTTAGTTGACTGAATAATTAGAATAAACCATGGCGATTAAACTGGGTGGAGGGAGGGAGAGAGAGAGAGAAAGGGAGGGAGAGAAAGGGAGGGAGGGAGGGAGAAAGAAAGGGAGGTGGGGAGAAAGAGAGAGAGAAAGAGAGAAAGAAAGAAAGAGAGAAAGAAAAAGAGAGAAAGAGAGAAAGAGAGAAAGAGAGAAAGAGAGAAAGAGAGAGAGAAAGAGGGAAAGAAAGAAAGAGAGAAAGAAAAAGAGAGAAAGAGAGAAAGAGAGAAAGAGAGAAAGAGAGAAAGAGAGAGAGAAAGAGGGAAAGAGGGAAAGAGGGAAAGAGGGAAAGAGGGAAAGAGGGAAAGAAAGCTGAGGCAGTAACTGTTCCTTATTCTGATAATTAGAGCAAGGAAATTGCCTTACAAAACAGAAATATCTAAATGACCGTGCTTCCACCGGATAATTGAATTTGGCTCTGATCTGGTTCTGAAAGTTTGCTCAGCTGAAATGCTCCCAGTAGCTGTATGAGGGTTTTAGCACTTCTTGGTACTGTTCCTTAGACAACCACTTGCTTGCTGTGGTTCAAATCATTCAAATCATTGAATGTCTTCAGGCGTCATTAATTGCTGCTTAAACACCTATACTATATTAAGCTCAAGAATTCCTGTTCAAGTATTCACTTCATAGCAGTATTAATAGTTTTGTGTTTTACCAGTAACTTTTAATTATATCTCTGCAGAAACTTCTGACCAATGTACAAAGTCTTTATTTTGCAAGGACTTAAATAAGGCCCAAAGCCATTGCCTGCCTCTCCTTCAATTGCAAAGGCAAAGAGCGGTGGACTCAAAAACAACAGTTAGGAGTTATGACTCCCTGTCCCCTAATCTCCTAGGAGCTATTCCTGTTGGACAAATTGCATGTAGTCACATCAAACTCTATAACAACCAGTTTCTCCAGTCTCTCAAATAATATATGGCATTATTCAGTATTTCTTACTAAATAAGTAACAGCTGGCACAATATAAAGTCATCAGGCAGAAGACCTGAGGCAAACAAAATAAAGTGCTTTTTAAATTAGTTTATACTTATACTGCAGAACTCACTGCCACCAGATTTTAGCCAAAACACAGATGAACTCAAAGATCAATTAGATAAATTCAAAGAAAAAGATTCCATTATGTTATTACACACAAATCCCCAAATTACATATTGCCAGAAGCTTTGCCCTGTTCTTAGTCTATCCCTTAGCATCTGCAATAGGTCATTGGACACTGAGCCAAATAGACCTTGGGTTTGATGAAGCATCACTGTTCTTATTTTCTAATTAGACCTTAATTTATATTGCAGAATGAGACTTCTAGTTCCTAAAAAGTTAAGGTATTGATTGGTGGTGAGAAGTATGCTTATTTCTACAGTTTCAACTGTCTACTTTAAAAAGAGATTAGACAAATTACTGTAAGGTAGGTCCTGCTCTACATGAAGCTTTAAGTTCATGAAGCCCCTAAACCGATGATAACTACAAGCTGGACATCAAAAGTAAAGATGCATTTTACACATGTAAAGTTTCTTACACAGTCCCCTGAATGTCTTTTTCCTCTTACTAACAACATACCAAGAAAATCTGATTAGTTGGACCTATGAGAGAACCTGTAGTGGTTGTTCTTATTTTACATAGGTCCATGTGGACTAAGAAAGGAATAAACATACCTCCATACAAACGGCAAACTTGCCCAGTTGAGTGGAAGGAATCAACACTAGATGTGTCATTCAAGCGTTACGTGGCCATCTACTTGCTTAGGAAGACAGGAAGTCTGCAGATGGACATTGTGCACATGCTCTACTAGTGATTGACAGCTGAAAAGCAAACTAACTCTTTCTCTTCATCTTGCTGGCACAGCCTCACCACAAGAAGAATTTATCCATGTTCATTAGTCTTATTCTGTTCCTTTGCAAGTTGTCTTTCTTTTCCTTCCTTGTACTTAGTACAGGCAACAAGCACATCCAAGTAAGAGATAAAAGTGAAAGCCGATAAACAGGAACGAGGACACTGAAAGAGATTAGGGACTATACATCAGACATAGGGGCTGAGGGGAGGGACAGCATGCTAACAAATAAAAATAAGGATTGTCACTGACACTCTCTTGTTGACCTAAGATTCATCCACAACTGGAAGAATAGGTTTTCTTGGGTTTGGTCTACTCAGAGACAGATCAGCATAGCATTTTGCACCAAACTGCAGAATGTTTTCTCTGTTCTTTACATCTAGCAATATTTATTATCTGTACACTGCTATAAAAGCTAAAATGTAATGGTCATTTTGGAAGGATCTGCTTTTACAACTGAAAGTACAACATATCATGCTTTTTCAAGGCACTTATCAGCATCACTTGTATCTGAAACATTTTTTCTCCAATATTCCCCTACCCACACTGGCCAATAGGTAAACGTATTGCTGCAGGCAATATCACCTTGTGTTCCGCCTGTCAGACCAAGCACTAGGGCAGCTAACTATGTCTGTAAGTCACAAGATCTCAAAGGCAATGTATCCCCTGAAAGCACATATTGGGGACCACTATTTTTTTTTACCATTTCCTACAGGAAAAATAGTTCTTGCTGAACATTACAAACTCAAGATTCAGCACAGTGGTATAAGAAATAATCAAAGTGACAATCTCAAGAGGATTCACCAGGGCTTAACTAAACAAAGGTGTAGTAAGACTCTAAAGAAGGATATTTCCTACCCTAGACAGCAGCAGCTAACCCACATGACCAATGGTTGACTTAGAGATTTAGTCAGGTTTTGTCTGCTTTTTCTCCTATGTGTGTATATATACACCTTTATAAGCATGTGTGTGTAAAAATGCATCTTTAAAAACAAATAAATATTTTAAACCTGTTTTAATCCTTCTCCTCTGTAACAGTTAACAGCTGTCAATAATGGACAGCAAAGCAATTTGCTCTGAATTGTGGGTATATCAGTTCAACATTTGATCTTTGCTCTATTAAATGCTGCATCAACAGTGATGGTCCACATGCTGTTTTCAGGTTGGGTCACCAAACACTACAATGGCTATTTTGTGACACACATTACTGTCTGCCTGAGGACATTGGCCCTACAATATGATTGCAATGCGAAGCAATATTGTTGTGATTTAACCCTGGTAGGCAGCTAAGCCACTTGCTCACTCTCCCCACAGTGGAACGGGGGACAAGAATCAGAAGGGTAAAAGTGAGAAAACAAGGTTTTACCCTCTTATTCAACTACAGCAAGACAGAAACCAACTACATGCAACAGCAGCGTAGTGAAAGTTCTCTGGAGGCAGAAAGTGATGGCACAAAACTCTGGTAGACAACTTGTGGGCAAACTAAACTTTTGGTGAACTTGCTCTGTTTTTTTCATAGTTTCCCTGGCATTTTCTTCTCCTCCACACTCCCACACACCACACTATGAGTCGGGGAAAGTCCAGAATATACTTTAATAAAGCTCCCAGCTTCATCAACCACTTCCCTTTAACTTTAGATTTCTCTGAAAGGAGGAGGTTTCTGCTATCTGATGGCTGGAACCTGATCCTGTCATCATTAGCTTTCACAGAGACTCTTCATTTGTTGAATGTTGGTCTGTAATAAGAGGCAGGAAGGATAGTAATTTTTATAGCAACTACCTGCCAACAGATTTCAATTCTTTATCCCTTCAAAATCCCGCATCTGTCCATGTCTCCAGGCACTAGTGGAAAAAGCTCTGCATTAGTTATTTTTATTATCAACATAAAAATCTTTCAATTTATTTATTTATTAAGAAAAAAAAGCAGCTATCTACAAAACTTCGTTCGTTTTGTCCTTAGGCAGACATTTAAAGCTGTCTGCCAACTTCTTTTCTTAATAAAAAAAAATAAGCTAAAGTCTTTATTACACACAGTGTAACAAATATGACCAGGTACATTTACCCAGCTGAGACATGCACCACCCTTTTATCAAGCAAGAATTCTGTGACTGAAAGAGGAAACATCTGATAAAGAAGGCAGCCTCATTTCTGAAACCTGGCCGCTGAGGGGTCCTGACCACAGCTCTGAGCCACAAAATGTGTCCAATCCCTGTCAAGTCCACACTGCACAGTGGATCAGGGAGAGATGCTGAGCTCATTCTGACCCATGTCTAGACAGAGAGTAAAGACCTGTCAGTTCAGAGCAAGGAGGACTCCAGTGCATAACTATTCTGTGCTTTTGGGACTCAGGTGCATGTCTCTGTGTGATGCTACTACAAATGGCCTCCCCAGCTCTTCCCTAACGCAGCAGAGAAGGGTGTAGCTTGTACTGTGTGGTTGCCCCTGGGGAGACACCACCGCATCCTCAACTACCAGCCTCTCAGACCCACCAGCCAGACCTCTCAGAAATAACCTGCTTTCAGACTGGGTCTTTGCTTTTGCTTCTTAACAGTGTGATATGGTGAAGACCGAAAATATATCCCAAACCACTTTAGTTCCTTGCACAAATGGCTCTTGGACTGTAATGTGAGGACACAGTAGGTGATGAGAACTGTACCTTCTGCACAAAATTTTGTGGCCTATTTCATAGTGAGCATAGTCTCTGAAAAGCAGGAAGGCTTTGGAGCCCTAGCCAGGACATGTGTCAGAGCTTCTGTCTGCACTCTTTCTAGGCTAGTGACTGGCATGTTAAACCCAAACAACACATCTTAGACTGACACAAGATGAAACACATTAGGCAGATGGCATGTTTTCTCTGCACAAGCCAGCGCCAGAGTATTTCCTCCTAACGATCTCCTGTTCTTATTCTCACAGCAAAATTAGTTTTAAAGCAAAAAGAAAGAGAAAAATACATAACATGATGAGAGCAAAGATTACTATGTGGAAAATATATCAACAAGAGAGGGGTTTTGTTCTTTCAATTCCATGGCTTTTATTTATATCTATATTGTTTATAAAAACAAACACCCTACTTTGTCAGACGTGAAAAGTCAAAATTTACATTTAAATGGAGGCATTTAGGTGTTTTTTTTTTTTTCCTCTCATCTCTTGAATGCAGAGTACAAAAGACTAAAAACTCTCAATTTTCCTAAATGGAAGGATAACAGGTGAAGTTTGCATTCTGGGAGCTATTCATTTAGTGAACAATGTTCAACTCAGCAATGACCAAAGCCCAGCTGATCAAGGGGAAAAGAGCACTGGCTATTAGGCCTGAGAGGGATTTGCTCAACAGCTGAGGCCAGGAGAAGCTGTGATCTTATTGTGCCCTGTTCCCAAGGAGGAAATTATGCCAAATACAGCTCCCTGAGGGCAACACCTACATTTCCAGATGTACTGTGGATCACTATCCAAGTGAAAATCACTGCAATTTTAGAGATTTCAGCGCTACAATAGACCTGGTTTCATTGCTGGAACCACTGCAGATGTTTAAAACGTGAGGTGGTCTGCTTGTAAGAGAAAATGAGAAGACTTAAAAGAAGTCCATAATTTCACAGTACTAAAGCCATTGTAAAAGAGTGGAAGTGGAAGCAAATACTGTGATGACTCTTAAAGCTTGCCATCAATTATCTTTCTTTTTTTTTTTCTTTTTTCTTATTTTCTTCCTGGCAAGGAAAATGAGTACTGATTCTAACAAGGGGGTCTATCAAGCAAGTACATTTGCAAGCAACTTGCTCAGAGAATGCCACTCTAGACCTTGGAAAGGTGTATCAACATTTTTAACCATTTTATCTCACTGGAGCACACCAGGAGTAAGAGATGATGCACCATAGCAGCTCACACAATTCTGGGCTGGATTGCCCCCTTTGACTTTTTCTGACATATAGCTGAACCATACTGTTAAAAGGACGCAGGCAAAAAGTAACCTTATATTTTTTTAAACAGAGGTTAACCACAGACCCAGACAGCACTTTTTATGGTTTTATGTTGATTGTTTTAACTGTCTCTCATGTTTTATGTTGAGTGAAATGCATACAAACAAGCCCAGAAAACCATCCCCACCCAACCCCAGTAAAAATAGTCTGGCTGTATTTTAAAAGCAGAGAAAATAGTAATAAATGTTTGCAAAAGGCAGACATACAAAATCTAAACACCTGGGAGTTAAGAGTGCTATCGCTATGTACCCAGCACTAGGAAATCACTGACTCACTCTTTTTAAGGTTGCAAACAGTGTTGCTAGTCTCCCAGGACTAGAAACTATCCCAAGCACTACATTACTATCAGAAAGTATATTCTAATGTTCACTCATCATCACATTGGTCCCTCTGTGCTTGGTGAGTTCCACTTTTTGCCACCCTCACAAACAGCAAAGAGTCTATTGTTTCTGCAACAAATAGTGCTAGTTTTTCTAGCACTTCCTAACTTAAAAGCATTACCTGCATTATTTAATTCCAATGCATTCACCCCCACTGCCAGCCCATTCATTTAGAAAGTGTCACAGCCCCATTGTGGACAGCCCCTTTGTTTCCACATGCATGTTTCTGTCAACAAGAACAGCCTCAAAAACTCCATCCTTCCGACTTCCCCCACACATGGGTCACCACTCATTGTCAGGACCATGTGACACCATCAACTAGCACAGTTTTCTGGGAGTTCACATCATGATCTAGGAACCAATCCAGCTAGGGAAAAAAAAAGTCTAAATATTTGGAGGTTTGTCTTTTTTTCAGCCCAATCACCTGCTTGAGCTGTTCATATATTGTCGTGTCCCCCCCAAAGAATCAATTGTATGATTCCTACATAATGACCGTATGCAGGGGTGGGGGCAAAAGAAAGGAAAAATACAACAACTGATTCTGAATTTAAGCCTTACCCTGAGATAAAAAGGGTTTTAACTGAGCCAGCAGGACAGCCATATCAACATATGAAGAACCTACCTCTCAGCTTTCTTCTAAAATAACCAGGAACATATGTTTGCATGTGGAGCACTGAGAGATGAGTCTGGTAGTACTGAGGAGCAGCCCAAGAAGTCCACCCAAAAAATAGACGATCAATGCCTCCTTTACCAAACTCCTGTCTCCACATCTGTGTCCATCCTTGTGGGCCAGCTGTGCTGTGTGATACTCCCTATAGGTCTCTGACCCACACAGGTCACAGATCTAGTATGTGAAGCCAAGGTGGGTGGTTTCCTCCCATGTTCCCTGGCTTCAACTGAGAGGACACCCAGGTATATGAGTGGAGACTCCAGATGAACCCCCCATCTGGGCAAAGGCCTGCCCTGCAAAACACAGCCTGCGCAGAGGTTTTGTTTCTTAACACCTGCAGTGCCTTGGTTTTACTTGTTTCTGTACTCAAAAAGGCAGCTTTTCATCCAGTTGCCTGCAATCTTCAAAAGCAAACAAGGCCTGTTGACATGATGTGGCAGATTTATCAGAACCACTGTCCCTTTAATTTTATGGATGAGCTCAAGGCTACCAGATATGCTGTCTTTCAAGACACACCAGTAATTAAAGCCTACCTGGTCCTTTACCCCAAATATGAAGCATAACACTAAGATAATGTTGTGATCACTATGTCATTACTACAGCTGCTATAATGAATGTTTTAACACACCATGGAGAAACAGATGCTGTTCATGGACACAGACGTATCTCAGCAAAAAAATTAGCAAGTTTTTCTTCAGATAGCCCTTAAGATATAATTTTAGCTTCCAAAGTGATATCAGCTTGATTGACCCCTCAGGTCTACTGAAAATCCAGCAAGAAAATATTAGTGTCCTGTGAAACATTCCCTTTCTTTGCCATCTCTTACCATGACCTGTTCTAACAATACTACACACAAAGGTTGGTTTATTTACGCAAATTTCTTGTGAAATCCAAGCCCATAATGTCCAAATCTGACATCTGTTAATTCCACACAAGTGAACTCAGCTGGACAAGAGGATATAAAGTAATATAAAATGTCATCTTTCATGCTATACAGATTAAGCCAGCCATGTAATCAGGCACTCTTTATGATGGGCATATCATGGATAAGCAGTGATGACAGAGTTTATCAGATACCAAAAGCCACTAACACATATGCCTGATTCTGTCTCTGTAGGAGTTTTTCAATCAGCAGTCCCAAACTTAGGCACATGCTTATCACAGCTGGTGGAAACATTAAACCTTCTGGGTTACCTTCAAGCCCCAGCAAGGTTTGCCACGTCCTTGAATTAACCTTGAATCTTACCCAAGGGAATAACTATGCAATGGATTGAAAAAGGCAGTGATAACTGTAAGTAGTGCAGATATGTAAACAAGAACAGGACCAATGGAAACCCCACAATAAAGCTGAGCTACTGTCCTTTTCCTTCTGCTTGTCCAAATACCAAAAAACTCAGCTCAGCAGGCTGCTGTGCTCCTCCAAGCAATGGCAGCTGATTTCTCAAAGGGTCAGGCACCAACTAAAACTGAATTACATTTCACGCGGAATATGTAACTTCTCTGCAATGGCTTCTCTGCCGACAATGCACCACCTTAGTGTGAAGAAACATCTTCCAGGGTGGCTGGTTGGTCACTGGTCTCTGCAATACAGATTCCCTCTATATATTCAGCTACTCTGTTTCCAGATACTGGGAGCAAAGCTACGTGACACTTTTCTGAGTTACCTGCGGCACTCATCTTGGCCCTGAACTAGGTGTTTCCACCTTTTTTGTGTTTGTTCCAACAAATAATATCCTTATACTCTTTTCAATAGCCAACCTGTGGGGAAATGGACTTTTTTGGAAACATTTTTTAAAGAATAAACTTGGCACAGAACTACAGTCAGGTGCCTCATAGCAACTGGTCCAGCTCAAAGACATATAGCCCTTAGCACTGTCCCAACTTTCTAACACAATGCTCCATGTCATTATATCCACAAATTTCCCTGTAAAGGAGAGATCTTCTTCACGTAACTCTTCCTCTTCCTCTCCTCCTCCCCCAAAATAACCCCACAAACCAACAACCTACAACTTTATGTGCAGTCACTTGATGGGACATTAATCTTAAACTACAAATAGGAAGCACACATACAAAGCTCAGTAACAGTGAAGAGAGGCAAAGTATAAGCACCATCCAAAACTGAGTCCTCTTCTGTGCTAACATGCTTGCCTGCTTGAAAAAAAGAATACATATCATCATACCAAGCTAGCAGGTGGTTCAGGTGGTGGGTTTTCTAGTTTTTTTTTTTTTTTTTTTTTGTGGTGGGTTTTTTTTTGGTTGGTTGGTTGTTTTTTGTTTGTTTGTTTGTTTTTTTGTGGGGAGTTGTTTGCTTTGGGTTTTTTTTAAAGGTTTCCAGGTTCTTTCAAATGTCACTGAGTTGTGTATAAGGCTGTGGCATTTTGCTCTCTCTAATACCAGGAAATTCATATACACACATTTTCAGTTGTTTATCTTGTGAATACAAAGACTGAATCAAAGCATCACAAGAAAAGTAAGTGGGTTGTTTTCTTCCCTAACTTTTCTGGGGCTCAATAATATTGTCGGTTTCTCTTTCTCTCCTACTTCTATTTTGTCTTAAGGCTCCGTACTTGGAAGACTGTGAAGCTGCTGTGTGATTTTTATCTCCATGATTAAAGTGTTACACTTTATTGAGCTCTTTGCATCAGCACCAAAATCTGCAATGCAGGATTTTACATAACACTTCATTTTCTCCTCGCACCATTACTGTTATTAACCTGGTGGCAATAAACAGAAAATACAGCTTGGCTCATGATGTACTCCTGAGTTTTTTGTGTGTGTGCATAACAGAAAAGGAAAAAGAAAAAAAAAGTAAAGGAAATGAAAAGAGCCTCCACCTAGTGAAAGATTAGGAATGGCTGAATAAACTTGTGTTTTCCTCAAAGAAGAATAGCAGTCTTTCAGAGTTAAAAAGAGAAGTACTGTGCTATAGCTTCTGCATTTAAGAATTTGTTCTAAAACAACAGATCAGAAAAGAAAGAACATCCAAATGACTTCAAGATTCTTCAACTCATTATTCTTCTTCGTTAGACTTCCTGGATAGAAGATTTGATTGATACCCTACTCTGGGATGTTGCACTTTTCCTTGTTTAAGTGATGAAGTTTGAAGAGCATAAGATCTGCTAACATGATACCAATAAAGATCTGAAAAACAGCTGAAGAGCTGTATGTGCATGCCAACACAGATGACCTTCACACTCCATCAAAGGATGCAAACAGCATGTTTCACAGATATTAGGTCTCTGAACACCCAGGAAAACAGTGGGAGTTAAATATCTGAATGTCTGTAGAAATCTGTAGAAAACAGAGATTCTCGTTTTGCTGAAGTGGGAGACCTGCAGGTTCTGGAGCAGAGGCATCTAGATCTGAAAACAGGACTACAAGAGCCATGCAGAAAGAGATGGGTCATCCATGAACAGTTTGTCACCAAAACTTGACTGAAGCCTAACAGTAATGAGAGAGACAGAGAGAGAGAGAGAGAGGGAAAGAATGCCAGTATGGGGAATTACCTAACTTGGCATGTGCTTGGGTATCATCTCCAAAAACAAAAAAGTAGAAGGGCAGACTTCATAGTCTTACTCTGCTTCTCTTCCCTTTGGATGATATAAGCACTCCTTTTGCAGACCTGAAGTGCTTAGGGTGGGGAGTTGGGGGTTATCCAGAAAACCTGTTTCCAAGACATCTTCAGTTAGGTCCTGTAGCTCTCCATAAGCTGCACTATGCTGTCATGTCCACCCAAGGCATCTTCTTACAGGACTGGTTAGGAAAGTCAATGCAGATTGGGCTGAGTGGTATTGCTACGACTTAGCCTGAAATGTTCTGGTTATTTTTGAAGGATTGTTTTGTATTTTAACTCAAGAGAAAGCTTTTAGAAAGCTCTCCAAGCTTCTGCCCCCTACTTATGTGGGTTCCTGCTCTTTACTCGTGCTATTTATTTTGCACTTGCTCTTTACTCCTAAATGCTGCAGTTTGAAATATAGCAGAACATTTTTCAGTTCGTCAGTGTGTTGTTTGCTGTCAAGGAGACGAAATGTTACTACTTTCCTCTGGAGAAGCTTAGGACATGATGGATGAAATGTCACAAATAATTAGACTTTTCTTATGAATTACATTTTTTTAAACTTCTGTTTTCATGTCAACAGGTATGTTACAGATAGGCTGCATGAAAGGACCTGGGGAAATTTTAGTTCTCTGGGAACAGCAGTAATGTAATATCCGATAAGCCAGGGCATAGATCCAGCTGAGACAACCTTTAAACAACTCCCACTATGAAAATTTGGGGCTATGAAAATCTGAGTCCAGAGGCAGAATCAGAGAGGTCCAGTCCAGTTCCTAAACAGCATGGACATAGTTAGGAATCTAAAGATTGCTTGACATAGTTTGACCTAAAGTACATCTACTCCAGTGTCTTGTTTCTAACTGTGATAATTTGTGGCACTGTTAAGCCCTAGACAATACAACATCCAGTGATAATCTAAATAACTGTGAAGCTTGGAGGAACTAAAAAATGCAGTTCACTTTCATACTTTGAGCAGAGATATACTGCAGATAGGCAGATATTCAGATTGCATAAAATTATCTGGGAGACAGACATGAACAAACCCTCCAACTCTGAACTCTCTCTGAGTTGATTAGGTATGATACCTGGGGTCTGCATGTCATGGATTGGGCACACATCTGTGAACATACCTGATATCTGCCAAATACCTGAGCATGCTGAGGAAAACTGCAGGGAAAAAAAAAATCACAGGCATTCACACACTACTTCTTCATTATTGTTATATGAGTTTCTAAAGCTCTCATCATTTTAATCTCTAAGTTTATAAACTGCCAATTGTTATAGTAGGTAGGCAGTAAAGACTGGATCAAACACAACACTGCAGCTGAATTACTGCTTTGAAATCTTGTATCACATGCAATGACTTTAAATTGCTTGCTTTGCTAGAAAGGCTGGAAAAATGTGAAGCCATGACACTCTAAATCACACTAATCGATGATGTAAATCTTAACTGACAGAATGTATCAATAATCAGGAATGCTCCAGGGAAACAAATCATGGGAATTACACACCTTCTAGATCTCCCTTCCGTAACAAACTTATTGTCATTTATTGTAGAATCATCAAGAAAATACAAAGATTAGTAATGATGCTGCAAAATTTACTTACCCTTTGACATGGAAATAAATTCTTATTTTTTATCTACAGGAAAAAAATTTCCCACATGTATTTGCTAAGCAATCTCAGCTGAATAGAAATTATTGAACTAAAATGGAAGTGTTGCAGTGAGTTACCTAAAAGAATCACAGAAATTTTCCCAGGAGATTTATAACGTCATTTTTAATGCTAAAGATTAACTGTATACACTAATACATGTGTGGAGGGGAAAGCGAGACATGAGGTTCCAGTGTTCCTAAACAGAACACAGCTTGTGTGGAACTTCCTGATATTTCAGAGACATGTTATAGATACGGGTGTTATCAAAACAGGGTATGGGAAAATGGTTTTCAAATACCAGGAAAGGGGGGAAAAAAGCCCTCAAAACCTTTTCTCCCTATTCAGAGAATAAGATTGTGATCATCAGCTCATCTCTAAAGATCACAAAACAACAAAAGAAAATTGCTTCCCAATGGCTAACGTGATAAGAGAAAAAAGAGAGAGGTTGAGTAGCTTCTTGACTGTGTCACTTCCTTCCAGCAATACCTAATGAGATTCCCTGTCAAGGTGAAACCTGCCACACATCCTCTACACCAAACAAGATCTAGAGAATATTTTATTGCCTTAGACTATCATGCTGCCTAGTACGGTGATAGTCACTTCTGAAAGTCCACATGACTCCCAAAAGTCACCTATTGCTCTATGAAGAGCTTGGAAGTTGATAAAAACCATCATCAAGCACTTACTTCACTGCTTCACAACTGTTTATATTCTAACAGCTGTGTGAAGATTTATCAAAGAGAAGAGTTAAGTGGTTGCATTCTTTCTCTTCCTTAGTCAAGCCCATCATAACTTATACTGTGTAATATCTGTGCATCCTTCCTATTCCTTCACACTGCAGCTAGATAAAGCTCAGGAACACTATCAAATTTCCTGTACTGAAATCATAGAGGTGGTCCCATGATAGATACCCAATCTATTAATCCACTCTTTCATGCACTACAGCCACCACCACCATGTTCCTAATGGAACAAGTCTCAATAAGCATCACGAATAACTGTGGCTGCTGTTTAATATGCCTGTGCTCCCTATGGCACTTTTAATCTTTAGCAGGTCTTAAAACACTTCACCAATTAACTTAAAGTTATCGGTGTCACATTGCAGCTTGGCAAACTGAAGCCCAGAGGTAAAACAACTTGCCCAAGGTCATGCTGGATGTTAGAAAGTCAGCCAAACACTTTCAATTTCTGTCCATTATGCTGCTACTCCTATTTGTTTTGAAATGGTAGGTAGAGGCTCCAAGTACTGCACTGAAATCTCTTTTATGTTAGACCCCATTTTCAAGTAGAGCAAAGGTGGAGGTTGTAACTGCAAAAATAACATGTAGATAGGAGGCTGCTAATCTCTTTCTCTCCTACTTCTTCTGGATAAGTACTTAATTTAGGGGAAACGGGAAGTTTTCATAGCTATCTAGCTTCTCTCACTAACGCATGTGGGCAAAGGAGGTAGAAAGAAGGTGGTTTTCAGGGCAGCTATTATATATCTGTTCTATTTTCTGCACTTTTACACTGTGAGCATTGCTTCCTTCATTTTAGGGTAGAGATATAAGGAACTATTCCAATATGAACGCATAATTTTGGTTCTGTTCCGCTCAACTGGAGATAAGGATGCAGTGTCAGCTACCTGGGAGCATAACTCCCAGTGTTCTGATATTTTGTGGATTTCAGTGGTTGGTTGTTGTTTCATCATACTCCAGCTACAATGCTAGCTTCATGAGGCCCTGCCTCGACTGTTCCCAAGCCAGCAGAAATGGAAGGGGCAGGATGCCTCCATATCATGAAATGATATGTGCATTGATTTCTCAGTTCTGACATGGGCTTTGCATTTGACCTTCAGCCAAGTCATTCAGTTCCCCTCAGCTCTCATTCTTATAATGGGGACTGCAGAAAGCCAGTCCATGTAATCTTCATAAATCACCACCTCCTCATGGAAGACACTTTCCCATAGTGTATAGTGGCGCACATTCAATGGGATGCTAACCAGAACAAGAGCTCCCAGGAACTGCTGTACTACAAATAACCTGCAATTACACAGACCTAAACACAACTCCCTTCCATAGTGCTTCAGGATGGTAGTTCAAAGTTATTGTAACAGGAACATCTAGATAGCCTGTTATTTCAAAAAGTACTGTTTACTTAAGAAACCACCCTTACTTTTTATTTAATGTTTTGTACCTCAGGTTAAATCAGTGCAGGAAAAACTTCTTCTTTTCCCTTATCTCAACAATAATGATGCAAAAGGTCATACAATACATCATCAATAAAATATTGTCTCTTGAAAATCAGTTTTGCCCCACAGTTTTCATATAGTCAAATTATTTTTGAAATAGAAGTGTCATTCTTTAACCCTGTCAGGAAGTTATAGGTACAACATTCAGTTTCCATTTAAAAATCAAAGTGTGAAAGGGTAAGACAAAAAAAACCCAATAAAATTCACTAACACAAATGTCAGTCAGGCCTGGCAAAAAAGAACGCAGAGATTAAATGTTACCCTTTATAGTTTGCAACCCAAACAGAAGATCACTGAGTGAGAGCATGACAATAAAATGTACTGCACATTTGCAGACAAACCAACTAGTCAAATCTCTAGCTCTCTCTAAGCTGAAAAAATGACCAAAGGAAAAAAATCCAACAAAACATTAAAACAACTGAAAGAATAAATAACACTTCAAAAATCCTTCTGTTTCAACTACATATAATAAGCTGTTCTTGATACCAGGGGAAAAGTGAGGGTGGTTTTTTTTTCCCCTGTTAACATGGGATTTTTACTCTGACACTATCTCTGTAATCTTACTTGGACATAGGTTACTCTGGCTGCACATCAAAATATACTGGCTTGGAGTTTAATTTTGGGACACTTAACATTACATTTTCCCAAGAAATGGCTGTCCTTTTCCTGAATTTGATGGCTCATTGAGCTTTCAGGTAAGAGATGGTTTTACAGGGATATGTCTCTTTACGTTCTTTACAGTCCTTATAAAACCGCCTGGCCAGCCCGAGTACTCTGATTGCCTGGGGAACATTTGGTAGGGATAGGTTAATCTATGTGACCTCCATAGTTCATCCGAAACTGCTGCACAACTTTCTAAACAGGCATCTTTATTTCCTCCTCCTCAGCCCTTCAGTTTCTGAGTGATTCCCAGGCACACACTTTTTCAAGGATAGCTGGAAACAAATACAGGGGCAAACAGAAAAACATTTCCTCCTGTAGAAACATGCACAGTGACATAGATAAAGACTCAGGCCTACACCCAAACACACAGTCCCTTGTGTACCAATCCAAGTGCAAACCCACATAGATGTACAAACCTAATAATTACACTCTAGTAGAAGTATTTCTATATCAAGAAGAAATACAATTCAGCTGCTGGGTGGGGTGTATTATTAGCAGGGAGCTGTCCTTTCCAGTAATGGAAATAATTTTTCTGCTCTCTAAGAGGGAAGTACAAGTGGATACAATTCCTTCCAGGTTACAGACGTTTTCCTATATGCTAATGTATTTTATTTTTAAGCTGATGGGTTATCTATCAAAATTTTTCAGACTTAGAGCAAAGGAGGTAGCTCTACACTGCTTGGAAGCCTCTCCTCCATCCTCCAAAGCAGCATTATTCAGAATTGCTGCCTAAGCCACGGAGCATTTTGTAATTCTACCTCGCCTTCTTCCCACCCCTTAACACCTCCTCTCCTCTTTCCACCCCTCCCTATCAGCACTGTCCCCCCAGCACAAATTGCCACACATCTGTACAAAGGACAAGGAGAAGAATAAGGTGACAGTTCTTTAAAGAAAGAATAAAAATGCAAATTAACAAACACCAAATTTGCTGTAAACATTAAATACTTCAGACATGAAACCTTCTGTGCTACAAGAGTGCTTTCAGCATTATCTATTCACAGCAGTTCCTCTGCTCCTGAGGGTCATAAACACTGAGAGATGGAGCCAGCAAAAAAGCTCTAGTTGAAATTCAGCTCACAGCAAAAGCAATTTCCGAGTGTGCAAAGTGCTGTCAGCAGGCCTGATGTTTGTGTATGAAATATAGACAATATGACTGGCCCATCGGCAGTCACTGTCAGCCTGATGGATGGTGCCTGAAAAGAAGTAAAGCGGCTGCCGTTAGGGCCCAGTCTATCAGACGCTTGATGGAGATTCGGGGGCTTAATAGAGGTAAAAGTTTCTTCTAATCGGACAAAATTTCCAGCGGTGATCACAAAGAAAATAAAAGGGACAGCAATGTGATATGAGGGCACAAGCAAGGCTTTCCCATATCAGCCACAATACAAAACAGAAGAGGAAATTCATGCACTCTCAGTACCAAGGAAAATCGGTATCTTTGTCCTTGGACCTTGACTGTCCCAGAACAGATGGGGAAGTTCTATAGCTCACTGTGTACACAAGCATCATTCAGGGGTTCATGCACAGCCCAGACCCCTCGCAAAATTAAAACATCACCTTTGCAATTGCTTTGGTGCTCTTTGCAGTATGCCTGCTGTTGTGACAGGGGTGTGACTGGACGTGGCAGGCAGACTCTTACACTAGTGCATAAAAACTTATGAAACAACCAGTTCAAATGTCCTCTCTCCTTTTACCATTTGGGAGCTAGAGTCCTGACCTTTTATCTTCTTTTTTTTTTTTTTTTTTTTTTTTCCCCAAGGTTGTTATGTGGATAAAACTTGATGTGCAGCATGTGTGGTCCATCTGCAATGAAAATACAAAGGGCTAAACTCCACATCATACTTCATGCTATGGGTCCCTTAGCTCATGATGTCAATCAAAGACCCACGGGCAGAAAAAGTAGAGACTGCATAACAAAGGCAAGGCATGGGTCAGTGTCCTGTGTCTGAGTGAGTGGTGGGGTTTTTCAGTAGCAGGGGAGGGGGGCTATAGGGGCGGCCCCCTGTGAGAATTTTCTCGAATCTCCCCCAGCTCCAAGTCAGCTCCACTTCTGTTTGGAAACTGAGCCAATCGGCTGTGCCTCTGCAATAACATATTTAAGAAGGGACATGGTGACGGGCGGTGGGACTTGTGAGGAGGAGTTGCTGCAGCCGCGTGAACACCAAGGTCAGTGGAGGAACGGAGGAAGAAAGGAGGGGGGAGGTGTGCCGGAGCAGAGACCCCCCTGTACCCTGTGGTGAGACGGCAGGGGGGCCCCCCCCAACACCCATGGAGATCTACGGTGGAGCAGACATTGATTTATGGCCTGTGTTTTTTGCCTGGATGATCAAGGTGCTGTGCCTGAAGAAGGCCGGGGTCTTGTGAGAAAAGGCAGCCCCACTGCTGTAATTCAGCATTGGGAGGATTGCAGCATGCGGGGGTGTCCCACGCCGGATCAGCTCGTGAAGGGCTGCAGCCCATGGGAGGGAATCCAGTTGGAGAAATTTGGTGACCCACGACGGAGCAGTGTGGGGAACGCTGCGGCCCATGAGAGGAATTCATGTCAGAGAAAGTTTGTGGAGGACTGTCTCCTGTGAGAGGGGGACCACGATGGAGCAGGGGGAACAAGTTCCAGAAGCTCCCCCCACCGAAGATGGAAGAAGTGGCAGCGCTGACTGCACCCCCCCACTCCCTGCCCCTGCACCACTGGGGGAGGAGGTAGAGATATCGGGAGCAGAGCTGAGCCCAGGAAGAAGGGAGGGGTGGGGGGAAGGTGTTCTCAAGATGTGGCAATGCTTCTCACTGTCCTACTCTCTTATGTGTTGTTAGTGCCTGTAATAAATGTATGTTCTTTTTTTTTTTTTTTCTTCCCCTAACAAGTCTGCCTTTTGCTCATGACCATAAAGGGTGATTTTTCCCCATCCCAGTCCTATCTTTAACCCCAAGCCTGGCTCTTTGTCCTTTCTTATTGCTGGAAGAGAAGGGAGAGAGAGTGGCTGCGTGGTGGTTGGCAGCTGACCAGGCTCAAACCACAACAGTCAGAGAGCACATGTAGTAGTTCAGTTACTAATATGTGTGCCAAGAAACCATGAAAATCAAAAGGGTCTGATCAAATAACACTGACTACCTCAATAAAGCTGGAGTGGCTTGCAATTAGAAGTGAGTTTGTGCTTCAAAGTTCAGGCTCCAGCCTGTACCCAAACAGTATATATTTTGAAACTAAATTAAGCCACAGGTTTCATCCATCCCTATTTGCAAAAGCAAAGAAGGGCTGACAGCTAGCTATGTTTGCCTCCCTTCAGGTACGTGAGAAGGCACGTTCACAGCAAGGGGCAACAAAGAATTATTGAAGGTTCTCACTCCAAAACAGGACTGTCAAGCAGAAGAAATTTCAACAAATGCTTAAATTTCTTAAGCAAAACCACAACATGACTTAAGGCAGAATGCAGAACAGGAAATTAGAAGTCTGCACAAATGAGAAACATTCTCAGGTCTAACAGTCTGTCTAATGTTTTGAAAGAAGCAACATATTTCAGGAAGAAACGAACCTAAAAAACCCTTCTTTTTCACTGGGACTTTACACTTTTCACCCCATCATTACAAGCTCCTACTTGATGAGAAATACAGCCAAGAGTGACTGCTGGGGCATTAGAGGAATTTAAAAGTGGTCATTTCTTTGCAGTAGTATTTAAATAGATCATACTCTATCATCAGGGAGAAACAGCAAAAGTTTTAATACTTTATATGGTCATGGCACAGGACACAATACCCAACTCGGGCTCAGAAGGACACAATATGCTTGGTTAGTTCCTACCCAACCTTCCAAATGTACAGCCTATGGCTTTCTAGTGATCCTCTTACCTCCTACATGCTTTCTAAAAAATTAGGTTTTCTTTCCTGAACAACCTCTCCCCAAAGAGACATAGCCAGAAACAGATCTGTCCCTTGTCTCATACTGGGACCTGCACTTCACACACTAAGTCCTTTGGTGATTCTACGACACTCATCGGGGTTTTTCACCTGGAGCCCAGTTTATTCTGCCCCAGACTCAGCTGCAAATTGTGCATCCCAAAGCTCCACTCCAGGATTTGTCACAAGGGCTGGCAATTTCCTATTTACCAAATGTACACAAGAACATGCAGAAAGCAGCTTGAGCCCCTGGTAGCAAAGCGACTCTTGACATTGATATCCTTTAGCACAGGCTCCAGAAGAGCTGCTAACAGTGAGCTTTTAAAAAAGATTGCTGCATCTTTAACAGGTTTTAAACCAAGCTCCTTTACCCTATTACCAGCACCTGATGAAAATGAGTACCCTATTGAACTCACCAGCGGGCCATTAGAAGTGTGTCAGATTATATTAACTAGGCAATTAAAAAAAAACATCCAACCAGCAACAACGGGAGCAGGCAACTCAGCACACAGGGAGAGCCTGTCTGTCGTTTTGTAAATCCCCAAATTAGTTTTGAAAGGCCACTTTCAGCCTGGAGTTAAGGCCAGATTTATCCTCTGCTTATCTGCAATTGGCTGAATCTCTGCAATAACCTGATGAAACTGATTATTTATGATAAGTGACTGACACTGGACTGCTACCCAAAAGGTGAAGGAATGAAAGCTGCTGTGACCCCAAATGAGAAGATTTTCTTTGATCAGCTCACAGAAACTTCTATAAAAATTGTGACTTTCAGTTTCATGCAGGAGATCAAATAATTAAACAAACAGATGTGCAGATATTAATAACAAAAGGTGTCGCATGGGGGAAGCATTCAACCACAAACAAGCCATTTATTTTAAGACTTAGATGTTGCTGAAATTCCCAATCAGAAAAAGAAAGAATGATTTTTAAGTGTGGTGTGGGAGGCATTTTGGAGAACTGGGGGTAATTTAAAGCAGAATATGCTTTTTTGATGAGACTGCCAAAACCAGGATGCCTCTGGATAAAAAATAAAACAAAAAAAAAGTTAATTTACATACAGACAGAGCTGTCAGGCAAGTCATCAGCAGAGAGAGGGATAACAAGTCTTGGGTAACAACTCCCTTGTTAGGAAGATGGCAGAGAGAAGCAGGATCAAGGGAAAAGGAAAGTCACTGTACAGATGTTTTAAAGGAACAGTTAGCATTTTCTGTGGTTTGAGGGGCTGAACATTGCAGCTGCCTGCTCAGTGCAAGTACAGAAACCACCTGCATGAAGTATATGTGTGTAGCTGTGGAAATAATTAATTAATATCTCATATTTCTATAGAGCAAGACAAGGGTCTGAGCAAGGAGCTTGGATCTAGACTCCAACCTCAACTCTCCCCAGCTTTGTGCTTTTGGGGAAGGGGCAGGAAGGGTGTTATTTTGCAGGTTGAGTCAGACTCTCCCTCTCCAAGATAGTCAAAAGTGATTTAAAGAGGGAATGGAGAAACAGTCACAGTCCTTGTCCAAGAAACCTCAAGGGGTAACACCACCCCCCCCACACACACACACTCCCTGAGTGCAGGGGGATGAAAACACCGTGATGAGAAGAAAAAATGAAAAGCCCAGGCAATTTGCCCGTAAGAGCGGCAGAGAGCAGATTTCAGTGGCTCAGCAACACAGCAGCTGCTCCTTGTCCCCCATTACGTCTGCAGTGCCAGCAGCAGCACAAGGACCATTGATATTCAAGATGAGGAGACAGAGGTGCCCCAACCCCAGTCAGAGACATGTCTGGTGTTGGACCACCTGTCCTTCCCTACCTTGAATATCAGTGGTCCTTATACCACTCTCCCTTCTTCCATCTCTGTGGATGCAGGAAGCCCCAGCTGTAAGCACAAGGTCCAAGAGGAGCGATTTGTCTGTTGAGGTGTTGTCTATTCCTAGGAGGATGAAAGCAGAGAATATGGAAGGATCCTGCTGGCCAAATCCAGCCACAGGTCATCTGCTGAACTGGACTCAACTGGTTTGTTTGATTTGCAGATCTTGTCTACCAGCCTTACCTTTCCCTACCAACAAACTCTTTCCTGAGAGCCATCATCTTTTCCATTCCTTTAATCAAAGATCCTCCAAAAATTGTGAATGTCCTGTAAAGATTTGATGAGAAAAAGATTCATTTCAACTTAATCCCCCACTTATTCTATACCACCATGGATCTGTGGTATCACGAGAAATGGGATAGCTTGTTTTTCTGGGCTTAAATGTTCTTACATTTCTGAGAAGAAACTATGGAATATCCCTTAGTATTACAGTGATGATGGGAGAAAACGGAGATCCCAAGAAATGGCATAAGTCATCCATAAAACCGAGCCACTGGCTGTAATGATCACATGATTTTAATGGAAATCAGCAACATAACGATCACATTGCAAAATCAATCATTTTTCTCAATCAGTTCATTAATCTGACTCTGAATTGTCTGACCAGCTAGCTGGCTGGGGAGTCAAGCCCGGCTGACATTTTAGTGGTGTGTTCAACAGTATGTAAGTGCCTCTGCCTACCCACATGGGAAGCCTATCAGAAAGCAAGATATTAATCACATTTTTACTGGAACCAACTAGAATTCTGCCTCTGACAGAGAGAGATGGTGCAAGCAGCCCATATCCTCCAAAAGAAGAGAGTGGAGCTGGCCAGAGTGTTATTGCCTGAACCTTTCCAGCTAAAAACGGGCTACAACAGAGCATAGTTTTTCAGGAAAAAAAAAAAAAAAAAAAAGAACTTTTTGTCTAGAAGGGAGTGGTTCACACAAAAATGTATTTTTCTTTTTCTGTTCTTATACCCTGCCAAAATAAATCCTTTATCTGTGTTTAAGCTAAATATCACACAGAGAATTAATTTTAATAAAAACTAATGTATGTCACAAGGTTTAAAAAGAACAAAAAGCCTAGGACCAGAACTCTCCTAATACTACTTTAACATGGCATATGTAATATGAAGCATCCTACATGCTACACAGAATTATCCCTTTGTGATTGTTGAATATTTGAGTAAATGCAACTTCAATGTGATAGTGGGTTTCTTTGTAACAGTAAAGAAAATAACTGTTAGAACAGAGCAAAGTGTTTTTTTTAAAAACACAGTAGGGTAAGAAACAACTTGGCTGGCTGTGGGGGTGGACTGGCTAATCTAACAGATTGTTCCCATCTCTGTCTTCCAAGTTGCTACAGAAATGACAAATCTACCAGAAAGCCAGTACAGGTGACTCACAATTATCTGCATTTCACAAGCTTGCCCCCTGATTGTGATGATGTGATTGAAGATCAGATGGGGTCTAAGTCTCAGAAAGCAATATGTACCCACAACTCACAGTGACATTATCTTCCAGAAAGCACACGGAGCTCAATGCATTTGCTCTTACAGATACGCAACAAACTACCAGCAAATTTTTCAACACTATATCCATTCACTGTTTCTGTTGAAATATTAGCCAGAGCGTGGGTATTCACACATAATTTCAGTGAGCTGAGAGAGACAGAAAATCTCTAAAAACTAAGTTATTTCACTTAGCCAATTTAGTAAATATATTCAGGATAATAAAAAAAAAATCAAGGTATTCTAGTATTATGTATTTATGCTATATTTTTGGTTGAGATGGCGTTTTCAGCTATCACCACAATTTTTTTAGCTTTTCAGTCCATCCTTAGGGTTTGTAAATTTCCCCGTTATTTGGATTGCATTTTTCTCATGCTTGCTCACATGCCAGGAAGGATATTTTAAAGCAAAGGAAAACTAAACAAAGCTTCAAAGAAAACCAGTTTCAACTCCTCTGAGCACAACAGGAAGAATAAAAAGGAGGGGGGGGAGGGGAGGAGAGGCAAATCAGTTTTCAGTCACTAATACATTTTTTCAGATATTTCCTCTTCCTTATTTTTCATACGTCAAAATAAGTTCAAATTTCAGAAATCAAATTTATGAGGTAACCCAGTTCTCAGCAGAGATACTCAGCCAGGAGAGGCTTCATGGCTGCAATGGTCTACGTACACCCAAGACTTGCCTCTGACTGATTCACATGGACAGATAACAAATCAGCTTTTTAGGGAACATGGTCTTTCCTTTCTTGCTAGCAGACATCATGTCTTTCCCCAGCACAAAGCCTCCAAAACATCTATTTGGACTCTCTGGCTTTATTTCTTCTTTTCAAAGTTCTTTCTCATTTCTGAAAAGGTAGCTTTGCTCTTCAAATGACATTCAAGGAAAATCATTGCCTCTTGTTCACTATCTGAAACAGGAGTGGAAAAGGTGGGACAGGGTCCATTTTTCTCCTTAACCTTAGAATAACTGCTTTTATTTTACTTGTTTTCAAACAGCCAGCAAACAATGAGTAACATAATTAATGTAAGTCTTCCCTTACCATATCTCAGTATGCCCCTCCCAGGACACTGGATTTGGAATTCAAGGTCATCTGCATGACCACAAAAAAGTCATGATTCAAGCCCAACACCAAGTTATTAGGAACAGGGAGGAAGGGCAGACTGGGAGACAGTGGTGACCACAGGAGCTGAAATGTACTATCTGGCACTCATACCCTTTCCTGTTAGTGCCGTCATGTCCCAGCACAAACAGATGCTCAACCTATGTGCAACTCCCTGCCCTTTACCCAGGTTGCATATTCCCCTCAATAAAAATCATTCTCAACATTTTATTTACTCTGATCGTGTGCATGGTACAAGAAAACAGCAGCACCAACAGTAACAAAATGTGTCCCTTAGTTTCAGGAGTCTGCCTTCTGTTTAAGCTATGAAAATGGGAAGCAGCAGCTGCTGATAGCTGCATAAACATAACTGTCCACAGTGCATAACTGGCACTTTGCTGAACTCATCTTTGCAAAATAATAGGTGTTGCTGTTCTGATGTGATAATACTTGATTGATTTATCCACATGGCATTTAAAATGCAGCTGATGTGACCCTACGGCTCTAGTCTACCCACGGACCATAGATGTAAAATCCACATATTAAGTGGATTTCTTGGACAGGTGGAATTCTCAAATCAAGAGGCTGCTAAGGTTCAATAATATGGTTACATGATAAATGTAACTCTGTAAAGCCAGAGCCCATCGCATGCTAAGTGTGTTGGGTAAAAGGGCATCTCAACAGTATCTTAGTGTGATTCTCATTCTTTCTTATGTCACAACCTTCACTGAAGTTTTCCAAGCTGTGAAGCCCAGATTTACAGACATATCAATACAAAGAGTAAGAATAAATAAAATTTCTTCTGAACAAGCATCCAAATGTTTGAGTGTTTATTCAGATTCTACGTGAACTTCAAACCCTGCCAGGCTCAAACCCTCATTAACAACTGTGACTCCAATTCAACATTACCCAGTGACTGTACTTGACAGCCACCAGTGCTTATCAAGTCTGTAGTTCTTTATGTCTTGGAGTAGCGCATCATTTAGTTTGTCCACATAGCTCAAACACTTGCTTTGATATAGAACTGAAAAGGATGAAAGGATTGCTCGTGACTGCTATTCAGTAAGGCACCTACCGACGTGTTTCTGAGAGCTACAGACAATTTAGGGGGAGGATGTGGTGAGAATTATGGGTAAACAACAGTAAATATTAAAATGAAATAGAAGAAAACAAACATTGCTACAAGAAGAAGAAGAAGAAAATGTAGTTCCAGGCTTTGAAATATGACTGGATCAAAACTAATTTCCGCTAAGCAAAACTAAAAGAAAACATAAAAATTCTAAGTAAGAAGGCTACTGATTGGAAGTATTTATTGATTCCTGCTTTGTGAGTTACAAAATAAAACATTATCAATGGAAAAGTTGAGTATTTGCTTGTTTTTACCCTGGACAACCATAAAACCACATGATAAACATTTTCACTAAACAAAACCTTTCTCCCTTCCATGTGTTTCCCATATGTACACTTTTTATTATTCACCTTTTCTATCAATAACTTCCAGCACTTGGAATTTATGTGCAGTATTTAATAAGAGCTGGTGTGAATGTCGAAAGTATCTTGGTAAGATGTTATGTGTCAAAAAGCGATCATGTAACAGTGTGATGGATTAATATGAAGAAACAGCTTGAAGGCAAGGTATTAATCTTTTTTTTTTTTTTTTTTTTAAATGACAACACTAATACATTTGTTTCAGTTCTGAAATTAATTCCTAATAGTAAGAAAGGTCAAAATGAATGAGAGGCATATGAGCCGTTTTGTCATCTTTAACAAATTATCCAAAACAAGCCTGTCAGATCAAAAGGGATAACATTTTGAGTAATAAATGCTAGTACTGATTAACTGGTCAAACTTAATTCTTTTCAGGAATTGCTATATGCAAAAGGTAGAAATCCATTAATTTGTTTTGTTTTGTTTTAATATCTCTTCTATCATGTTTTGAATATAGGTTTTTTTTGGAAATAGGCCTATCAAGTGTCTTCTGAGAATGATTTCTGTTAGGTGGAACAAGCTGAAGATGATATCTTCAGCAGTGCTAAGGTGGGAATCTACTTCAACTCTTGAACAAGTCAAGTGAACCTTAAAAAAAATACCCTCAAATTTATGCAACACTCATGAATTTAAACTCAAATTTATGAAACACAAAAGCTTCTGTGCTGCAAGTGCTCTCCTGAATTTCAGCTTTGAAATGCAGGTATTTTTGAAGTAATTTGAAACATAAGAGGGAAATTAATCAAAAGAAAAGTGAAAGGGATGTTTTGCAATTCTCACTGGTTTTCAGATACCTGCTTTTCAGTGGGATTACGGTAGGGGTTTCATCTGAAAGATCTGCTCTCCTAAGTATGCAATGATTTAACATCCACTTAGGGAATCCTGAACTTTAAATTAAATATAAAAAGATCTTCATTATGACTGTTTTAAAACTGTTAAGGGCGGGGTTGGGTTGCTCTTCTGAATATATTTAGTATGTTTAGAGGCTTTGAATGATTAGAAACTCCTTGGGGTGAGACTGGGGTAGAGAAACCACAGTTCTCTCAGGTGAACCAGGACCAGTCCAAGGATAATAGCCAACAATGTCCAGCAGATGTTATGGGCTCCTCACCTTTGCCACATATGGGACTTTTTCAGAAAAGAAAAATGGTCCCTCTATTCTTATTTCACAATCACCACATTGTGTGGAAAAGATGCAAGTTATACTCAGTAGGCCCAAAAATTGATGAACAAATTGTTATGAACACCTGGTTATAAAGCCAGCATATACATAATTTAAATAGAATTTTAGGAGCCTGTATTTCCCAGATAAAAATCCAGCCCAGCTCTCCAGGGACCAGATGTGATTCATAAGATGAAACTTGCTGGCAGAGTGTCTGCATCACAAAACAACGACAGACTTGTCCTCCTTGTCCAACATTACCAGCTGGGCTAAGAAAAATCATTACTTCTCCTAAAAGCCTTGTTTCTTTTCTATCCTGAAACCATGGCAGCCACAATAACGTTACACCTCATGCCACAAGAATACCCTCAGGTATCCCAGAAGTCTTCACTGTTGTAGTCCAACAAATCTTTTTTACATTTTTGTAAGGTGATTTCACAGAAACTGCAGACGATGAACACAGCACTGCAGTCGTACGCAGGGTAGAAGACAGTTGATTTCTGTGCCATACTGCATTCACATATTGGCCTGAGAAAGGGCTGCTCTTAATTTAACCCACACAGTTACAGTCATTTTCCTGCATAAGCAACACTTTCACCTTAATGCTACCTACCTTTCTGTCCTCTCCTGGTGACTTCAAGAGAATCCAGTGCAGTTTCAAAGTCTCTCTGTAATTCAGCTTCCTAATTAAAAATATTGACATAACATTACTCATCCAGCTCACAGTGGATACCTTTGGAGGCACAGGCCCTCCAGAAGTATCTGAGTTGCTCCAATATCATGTCCTCCACCAGTGTATATCCTCTTATTTAGGATCATGTACTACAAGTATCCTTTTAGTGATTTCCACAGAACTACTAAGTTGTGGGTCATGGTCCTGACACATCAAATATCCGAAGAGTTTTTCTGTGCTAGTTTTCAGCCATTTAGAAAATGTTTCCTTTTTTCTGCTTTAATCAGGAGACTACTCCAGTAGTCTAATTGAACCCATAGTAAGAGAAGTTTTTTCCTTAACTTATTCCTGTTAACTTACACTGCTAAAACCTTGGTCAACACTAAATAAATCCTTTTATATTTGGGTCTTATGTAAGTCAAAAAAATCTAGAAGAGAGCACAAAGTGAGGTGACAGGGAGGAGGAGAAATATGCTGGATTCTGATAATTGCTCTTCTCAGAATAAAGGATTTCCATTTTATTACATTTGGAAGGATTTCTGCTGCATAGAGAAAGCTATATCAGTCCATACGTATTAACACAAGATTGGGCTCTCTATTATATCAACACTTTTCCAAAACAGGCAGCGGCATGACTAATCTCAAAGCTTCAAAAAATAAAGCGTCTCCTCTTTTTTTGGCCCCTGAAATCTTCCAAATATTTTCTAAAAATGTTCCCTTCTTTTCACCTCCTCCTTCCACTAAAAATACCACAAAAATCACAAACAAACAAACAAAAAAAAAAACCACACCACAAAAAATAAAAATCCCTGAGAAGAATTTAAATTGAAAGACCTCATTCAAAAATAAAACACAAAGATAAAACCTCCAGTGGTAGATTCCTTCTAACCGGTGAATTTATTCTAAACTCAGTGCAGAGAACTGAGTAAAATAAAGGTCAGACCCTGTGCTGGGAATTCCCCTGACCTTTCAAGCTGCATCCATCATTGGTATTACATAGAACGTGCCATTTATCACACCAAACAGAGAGCAAATCTTTAACTCCTTTCCTCTTCCCAACTGTACAGACCCAACAATTATTCAGATTTTAAAATGCAATCGATGTTTATCCAGCTTCTTTTTATAGCTCTGCTTCTTTGACTCCTCACTCCTCCAACCACTGGATGTACAGTAGGCAACTGATAAAGCAGGGAGCATATGTGTCTTGGGGAGACGGGTGTGAAGAAATGGATAAAAAATGCATTTGAAAAGGCCTTTTAAAAGGAGTCTGCTTTCCTACTGACACCAAGACCATTCCAATATTTGTGACAATCCTCTCCTGAATTCAGGATCATATCTAGGGAAATCTGCCATTATTCAGGAAGAGGATTCTTTGAAAGTTTCAGAACTTAAGAAAACATCAGGTAATTGTTCTGCTGCACTTCATACAGAACTTTGGCACCTACTTAAAACAGATTTGGCTAGTTTTTAAGGAGCCCTCCAGCAGTGAAACCACAGTGGGATAGGGTGTTGCAAGCTGCACAGAGCAGCCCAGCCCATCAATATACAGCTTTGCTCATCTCCATGGCTGAACTTTTCTCTGACACAGGAATTTCTCATTTTCTTCTTAGACCTTCTGATAACAAAGTATGATCAGCCCAGGAGTGGAGACCAGACAAAGAAAGAGAATATAGGGAGGAACTACTGCCATGTGGGGATTCAACTTCTTCAAAGCCACAGTGATCAGACTAGCACTGTCCCTCCTCCAAGAGTCTCCGATACTTGTTCCAGAAAAGAAAATGAACAAGTGACAATGATAGGGTCTAACACAACCACACTAGGAGTGGTGGAAGGGAAGTCTGGATCAATCGCATCTCTATCTAACTGTCCTTCTGGGTTTACAGCTGCACTCCTGCCCAAAAATATACAGGGATCTCCTGAGAGACCTATTCTCTGGGATTCCCCAGATCTTGGCTTTCCAGACTCAGGCAGTGCATAGCAGGATTCAGAGCAAGACCCCTCCATCTCAGCTTAAGGATCTCTTCCTTCCCCTAAAAGCTAACAGTATGCCTAAGCTACACAATGCTCTGGTGCCATTCAGTGTCTCCTGCTTGCATTTGATACACACATTACCGGCACTAAGGACCAATTTGGGAGCTCCCAAGCTTCCCCCTCACAGAGAATGAAGGAAGACAGAGCAGTTGCCAGGATATTTATAAAAGGGTGCATGGGGCAACTATATTTGCAGAAGGTTAAACAGCTTAATGCACGATATGAGCATCTGTATCATGAATCAATGATTAAAGTAAAGTCTCTTTCATCAAAATTCAGCTATCTCAACCATGATAAATAATAGGCTAATTAGGCATCTGCTCATTCAATGTCCAAAGGGACAGGCCAGTTCCTGGCACAAAGTAAAACATTTGTTGCACCAGTAAAAAGTAATTTTCAAGCCTGTGAACCACCTAGAGCAAAAGGGATCAGCTCCTCCCTTTACTAAATGATGCTCTCCACAGGGAGGAAAACAAGAGCACCTCCACCTTCCTTTTGCTGCTGTCCGGGCTTACAAACTGACCTAGGGTAGGTGAACCTGGCACCTGATCCAGTATGAGATGGACATGAAATTTAAGACCTAACTCTTAAAGAATCAATTGTTTAGAAAGGAAGAAGTGGGAAACTGTAATGGTCTCTCTGCCCAAATGTGTCAACTCTAAGGTTTGAACTTTAAATGCAGTCACAAGGGGACAGAATTTGACCAGATAAAATAGTCAGGTTTACTAACAACAGCGATTAGTTTTCCTTGCATGGACTCAGCCAACATGATATGCTTATGGCCCAATAACTTCTAGCAAAGGTACATGCTTCATTTGATTCCTGACTGCTTCTCTCCCCTCCTCTCTCAAATTAGGCTCACCTTCCTGTTCTATTTTCCTTTGGCTCCATAGGTGCAGCTTAACACAGAAATCAATGCATCGTCTTATTGTGGTGGGGATAGCAGCATGCTCCAAGGCTGGTTGTGGCTGTGGTGCTGCTGCACTGGGAAAATCCATTTGAATGATGGCCAGGTTTAAGAGGTGGTCTTCTAAGGTTGATTGAAATAACCCAGAAATGCAAGAATTATATTCCAGTAGGGAGGCTGCAGATGCATCCTTATTCAGAATAAAGGCCATTTCTTCCCAAGCACTCTTATCTAACCCTCACACATAGCTCTAAGATTCCTTCAAGCAGTGAAGTGCTGCTGCCAAGCGACTGAGTACCTGAAGGCCACTTGGCACCATGCAGCTCCTCAAGCAAAATTTGTAACTAATTTTCCTTTCTGATACAGCTTTAAAAATAGCCAGGTGGAGTTTTTTGCCTCAAGATTCCTTATTTGGCTGGACATTAGATAGAAGAACAAGTCTTCAAAGGAGACAAGTTGGTCACTGCCTCCTAATAATACTGTAAGAATAGTCAGCAACTCCCCTGAGAAGTCTAATGAACTGTTTCTTAGAAGGTTTTCTTGTCTTAGCACACCTCCTTAATGCATCAGCAAGGCTCTGTATGCTCTAAAACAAACTGGCCATGTGCCTGCTATGGCATTCCCTGGACTCCTGCATTGCTCCCGTGGGACAGACTAGATTTTCCATGGCAGCTTGCAGCAGATTTAAGAATGGAAAGTTTTGCTGAATGCAATATGGTCATGAATAACACAGGGAGTTTAATAACCTGTGTGTTATTTATTTTGCTACTAAATTCAATCCATCCACTTTATTACATTCAAGGGTGTCACCTCACAAAATATGTCAAGCCTGCTCAGTTATTGCCCAATGTACAGTAAAGCTGTTTCCCTCATACTCCATGAGGTTATTCAAAATTACTTTAAAATGCCTACTACTACAAGAAGTTCAGGGGAAAGCTAACATCCTCTCCCTGCCCTTCTGTCTCCATTTGTCTGGCTATTTGTCCTTTTGCACCTTCAGTGAAATTTCAGCAAGGTTTTTCATACATATCCTGTCTGAGAATTGTTTCTGAAAGCTACAATCCTCAAGGCCATTACCAGATGCATCTTTAAAGATACTGTGAGAGGGGAGGAAAAAAAGCAGATGATCTTAAAAATATCCTCCTTTGCAAATATAATTTCTGATGTCAAACTGTTACAATCAAATTACCCCCTTCCATATTCTTAGTTTTTAAACATAAGTCACTTTACCCTCTGAATTTTTGTGTCTTACCCTCCTTCTCTCCTTCAATTTTAATGCACAAGGGTTGAGCAGCACAGTCATAAAACTATGGACTACAAAGTATAATTAGTTCAGATGAGTGGAGAAAAGTTAAAATAAATTGACTTTACTGGTACTGAAATAATAAAGCTCAGAGAAAGCTGCAACAGCATTCACATGCTTGCATACTGGAACTAGCTATTTTGTTTATGAAAGTGCCAGTCAAAGCAGCTCCATTTTGTATTGTTCAGAAACCAAGTGTACCTTCCCATGCCCAGGACTGATGGAAATCATGCTGTTTGTCTTTCAAAGCTTCAGTACGGATGTATAGATGTTTTCTAGACAGCCAGATCAGAGAAATTTGACCCACGCATACATATGCATAAATACACAAGTCTATATTTAGGGTTAGCTTTGGAAATAATTTTTCCCCCAATCTGTTGTTCTCCATTTACAACTCATTTACAGGGCGTGACAAAAGCCACCAACAGAGCACATTGTTCCTCAAGCAGACTTCTCCTAGGAGCCTTCCTAAGGAGTTTAGGCGCTTCCATGGTTATTCCATGACCAGGAATTTGGGTGCAGAAGACACAAGAGGGCCATTTCCAGCAGCAGGGAGACTACAGTGTGCATTGTGAGATCCCATGTGCATGCATACCCTATCTGGGGACTAAAGAGTTGAAGCCTCCTGGATCAGAGCTACAAACTGATGCTCCAGACAAGTGCCTATCTTGAAGACTGAGAGAAAGTGGGCAAACTGCAGGGCTGAAGGATGAATATAGGCTTGGTTAAACTCAAGACATGGTGTTGAGAACTCTCACGCTCAGTCTAAACAGCTGCTAAGCACTAATCTGAGGGGTTTTCAGAGTACATAGGGAGTGAGTGCTGATTTCAGGATAACTTTAAACATTTGCATATCCTAAGGTAAATCAATATCACTGTGCCCATTCTTTGTGAAATGTAACAATTCCCTAAGCAAACTTTCTGAGCTTCACCTATGCATTCCTACAACTATTCTACAGGCTGAAGAAAACAATGGCCATGTGAAAACTATACTTAGGGAGGGATAATTCAATCTGTTCTGTCTGTAGTCTGTTCTATCAATTCCAATCCAAACGATAAAAAAAAATTAAAATACCCTATCAAGTCCCAGTGTGGTTCTAAGAGGGCATTGACTTCATTATTACCAAAGTTTGCCAGGGTACAGAGCCAGTTAGCCAAAGTTCAGCTTTATTCTCTCTACAGGGTCTTGAAAGAGGGTGGCAGCTGGCAATGCACTCCAGCCAACTCTCCATCACACAAGTTAGAGAAGAAAAATTCCTTATCAGGTCATCTGGGCAGTCTCAAAGTTCCTGCAGGATGGCTCCCTACCGCTAACTGAGGGGCTGTGCTCCAATTAGCACGGACCCTTTTGATGCTGGCCAGCCTGCAAAGCCAGATGGCAGCTTCTCCCTGGCATGTTGGACCAGGGTACCCAGTGCAGACCACACTTTTTGTAATGGCCTGGTAAATGGCTCCCAAGCTTAATTCCAAATGCTCTGGTCTCTCCCTGAACTGCAGCGTAGCTAGATCCAATCACACTTCTGAACTCCACAGGGAAAAGATGTAGATAAATACCTTTGCAAAATACATAATCAACAGGAAATCAATGCATAAAACATACTATAGGTGTAATATATGCATAGACACATACGCTTTTCCTACTGCTCTCAGTGCACAGATATTAATGGATTCAGATAATAAATCAATCTGAATGGCTAAAAGTAGCTACAGTAAAATCATTTACAGCTTTCACTGACTTCAGTATAAGATACTGGCACTCAGAACAAGACTGGAAGCTAAAATAATATTTCACTTGGATGAATTTCTGTGTTTTGGATCTAGCTGAACTGCATTTGAAGTTATTTTCACTAATAAAATCACAATGTCTGTTAGAATATAAATATTCATTGCCCTTTGCTATTACAATACTGCAGAAATCAACAAATTCATTTGCAAACACCGTACAGAATACTACCTTATTATACAACAGTGGTATATATCAGTTTGACTAACACAGCCAATAATTGCTAAATATTTGTTTTTGCAGAGAACAATCCACTATCGTGACAGATGTAAAATCCTTGCAATAATACACCAGGTTGGAAGGGCCTCTGCACTACCTTCTCTAGCCAACCCACTCCAAATCACACTTTCCAAGTGTCTGTACAGTGCAACTGAACAGTTCACTGCCTCCCTCCCTGTAATCTTGTTAGAAAGTAACCATGCCACTTGGAGAATGACCTTTGGAATTAACAAACTAGTACCAGGACCAGATGGGCTCAAGCAATCAGCATTTTCCAGCTCTCAAGGACAAGAAAATAATGAAAACAGTTTGCCCTTTAAATCAGCTAATCTGTCCATCACCTTGGACTCCAGGAAGAAAACCCTACCTAGTGATCTAATAGATAGTCCTGTTCTCTCACCACTACTCCCTCTCAACTATAGACTCAGGCCTTTTGCTTTTAAAAATATTCTAAAACCCATGAAATTTTTCTGTCGTGATGAGACATATTCATCATTGCAGAGCTAGAATAAAAGTTTTATTTCAAAGGACAACTGGGATTTTGTGCTAGGAAAATCAGGTAAACAGATTTAAATTGTTTTCTAAACAAAGAGCCAAATCCCCCAAGCAGTATTAGGAGATTCAACAGTTCTCACTTCTACAGCTCTACTTTGAGTTGCTGCAAGTATGAATTTAGGCACAAAGCCCTTTCTCTTAGCTTTCACATTCTAGTGAAAATTCCTGGTTGAACTGAGCAAGCAAGGAGATAATTAAGTCACCTGCCTAGAGCTGTCAGGCTGGACCATAGCCCCCCTTCTTCACCACTCTTACTCCCTACTCAGGTCAGTTTCAGCAACTTTTGTGTTTTTTTTTTTTTTTTTTTAAGGAAAGGAATACTCAGCTTATTTGAAAACAAAATTCATAGGTTCTTGTACAGCACTGTTACTGTGGCTTTAATTTCCGAACAACTGAAAATTGGGCTAACCTTTAAATGTTCCTGCACTGCTTGGCAGACAAAATAAACATGACAAAAAAATATACTCTTTCTAATTTTAGAAGCATCCAAGTCTGACATATGCCAGATACCGACACATGCCATTTTCCTGAGTCACCAACATGTGGCATCCTGCTGCTCTGGCTTTCACACACTGAGGTTGAGGGATGATGGAATGCGTCTGCTGGTGGCGGTAATAGTCTGGTACCCTTAGCAACATTTGGCGAACTGTGAACCTTTGCTTACATCAGGCCAGATCAATACAGCCATTAACAAGGGACATAAACAGAATAAAAAGCTGTCTCTATTGCATGAGTTAACTGCAGCAAGAGGAGAACATCCAACTCCTGAAGGGCAGACTCACCAACCAAGCACAAGCAATAATGTTTCCATGAACTACAAGTCATCAGGAAGGATTAAATCTACTCCTGCTGAGATTTAATTCTACAGTGAGTACCCTTTTTGGGGGAAGTCATAAAACACCACAAATTCCCTAGCAATACTAAGATGAAGACAGTTTATTTTCAAAAAATACAAAACAATAGATTAGCTGAACTCACAACAGAAAAATACTTTTCTTGATGTACATGAAAATAAACAGCCTAAAAAATAAATAGCGCTCCACTGATGGGGTCTTTTCCAGAGGTGACTACATTTCTGTAGGGCATAAACTGAATCCTAACTTGCATTTAAACTTTGGAACTTTGAATTTAAGATATAAATATACAGGACAGGATCCTACTTCAGAGTGTGCTTTTGAAAATCCAAACCTAAATGCAAGATATTCTCACAATTAGAAAATGATCTTTTAGGCCACGGTCCATAAATAAAAACATTTAAAGCGACAACTGATTTAACACAATAAAATGGTAATATTAGTAACATTACATTTTCTGTAGTGTTATTAATTGAGCAAAAGCATCTATACCACCAAAAAAATGCATCGTTCTACACATCAATACATAAAAAGAGCAAACCAGATCCAAGGATGAAGGGAGCATAGCTGTACTCGCTTTATAAACTTTGCATGCAAATTATTTTGCAGAGCTCCCCTTTCAGCAATATTAAGTGCATTGTGCATTTCTCCCTGCTGCAAATGCTCCATGGTGTGTGTTCATCTTAACTTAGATTTTGCTGTTTATGCTCAGGCAACTTCTGTTTCCACTCAACATACATTTATGTGAATCAAGGGTTATCAGTCCTCATAATGTGATCCTCCTCTTCTTACCATGTTTTGAGAAATAGTGAAATAATGATCAGCATTTTCCCTAAAGGAATCATTCTGGAACATGAACAACCCCAAGAGAAATGAAGGATGCAGCTCACATGTTGGAGTACCTGGCTTTCTGCACACTCAGACAGATTTATCACATGAAGTATGTTCAGATTCTGCAGCTCAGGCCATCAAAATGACCCAGCTCAGTAATCCTGCTCTACATTGCAGTTTCCTATATATCAGTTCCCAGAAGGTAGATATATTGAAGAGGAAAGGAAATAATTCATTAAAAAATAAAATAAAATAAAATAAAATAAAATATAAAATAAAATAAAATATAAAATATGAGCTTAACAACCTTACCAGGGATGGGGGTTTGAAGATATTTGAAAAAAGATTTGATATTCCAGATGCTCTTGTGAGATAAACCCTCTAAACTCTTTTAGATCAGTCATTCTCTCTAATAGCTAAGCCACCAAAAGTTGGGGAAGCTCAGACTTTGATGCCCATTTAGGAAAACCATGATGGATGATATTTAGTACTTTGTAAGTCAGACTAGATTATCACGGTGATTCCTGTCTGGTTTTAAAAACCTATTGATCCACTGGTGTCAGCACTGCAGAAGACAGCAAGTAGAAGCTTTCAAAATACTTATAAGATGGGGACTATTGCTAACTTTGATAGTGTAAAATTCCAGCATCATGATGTATCTCCTGACAAGAAGAAAATTAAATTTCTGCTAATTAATAATTTAAATTGGATTTTTCACAAGGCATATAGTAATCAGATTCTGAAAAGATGACTGAATGCATCCACATAGGAAACAACTATCTATCATGTTAACTCTGCCTTGAAAGAGTTAATCTACTAATACCGTTTTCTTGTCTGAGGAATCCTTCCAGCAGTTTGGCATATAGTGTTCGTCTGGGTTTGGGATAATTTCTAAGCATGTACTAGTGAAAGTAGTCAGCAGAAAAGCTTTAACAAAACAGGAATTAAGTCTTGTTCCAGTGCAGCTTGATCAACACTATGAATAGGTTACATATATCATGAAAACCAGCCATGAAATATAAGAACTTGCAGCCATCCAGAGACTGATTAATGATTCAAATAAGCAATCTCTTTGCATAATAGCACTTAGGGAACATTATAGACACAGACCCCATTCAACAGCTTAAACTGGGCTCTAGATCAAGAAAACATATGCAGAACTGCAGGGTTGCTGCCTGCAAAATCCAGCTAGTAATGCTACCGGCATTAAGATATTTTTGATGCCTATGAGTCTAAAAGTGCAGATTTTCAGGTTTAAGAAAAATAACAACTTTGGAAGCAGCTCTGCTTCATTATAATTCTCATAGGTCAAGTTTTCAAAAAGGCAAAGATCCTGGCAACTTGAAATCATAAAGCATATATTTTATACTTTTCAAAAGAGCAACAGTATTATTCGTTCAGCTCTAGTCATCCAGTCTGTAACTAAAGCCTATCTGCCTAAAATATCCCCACTGGATCCATTAGATACTACGCCTTTCTTTAAGCTGTTAGGCAGCTGCTGTGTTCATCTCACAGGATTCCTGTTCTTAGGCCCAAACTCTGAATGACACAGTTAAACAGGCACAAGATGAAAATAAGCAGTAGAATCTACAGGATTATTTGGGATTACTGTTTTGGAATGATATATACCAAAAAATCAAGAAACCTAGCCTATACTTTTATGTAATGTCACAAGGACAATATAATGGCCTCCCACTGAGAATAATTCTCTTTTATCTAGGGAAATAACATAGTTTGTAGGCTTTCCTCTACCCATTCAAATATAGTTTCATATATTTTTTTGGCAATTTAGTGATACTGTATGGCACTGAATATTACCTCCATCAGGGTTAAAGTAGCCTCAAGCACCATAATTACAGGAATGCAGAGGTACACTGGATAATCAGAGGGGGAGAACAGAGCTTTCTTTTAGGTATAAGAACAGCCATACAGAGATCCCTGGAATCATACACTTTTCCCAACATACAGGTAAACATATGAAGTACCAAAGTAATTAATCTAACATGATCTTTGACTTCTTAAGCACAGTTGATGACTGATAGGGTATTTTGAAAGCCATCCCAAGATTTTCTTTCTCACGTGGTATTATACTACTAACTGGCACTGGATTTTTTTATTGTTTGCTTCTCTGACTTGACTTCCCTCCCTCTTCATCACAAAGACACACAAGTATCTTTGAATTTATTGACACTGCACTTCATCTGCCATTTTATCACTCAGTATCATAAGATCTTTCTGTGGTGCAATTTTGCATCAAATAATTGTATACCATCAGAAAATTCCATTAATTCTTTTTATTTTTTCTGATTAATTTATGAACATTTTTAATAATCCCAAGCAATCTGCACATGTAAATTTCACCCAATGTGAAAACACACTTTTAACTTAATTTGTCTTTAATTGCAAGGAAGAATGCCCATGTCATCCAGTGACAACTTGGATTCTTAATTTCTTTAAAATCATTTGGTTAGCAACTTTGCCTAAGTTTTCCTAAATTCAAAATATGCAACTGGTAGCGGGTTGCCTTTGTCTTCATGTTTGTCAATTCCTCCAAAAAAGGCTAACAGATCTATGAGGTACAAATTCCTCTTCCAAAATGATACGTACCATTAAACCACTGTTATTCATGTTCTCTGACTTGTCCCTTATAAAGAGCAACTCTAATTTGGGAATTCCCTCTAGGCTCCTCACAGTGAACACCAAAGCAAATAATTCATTTAGCTTTTCTGCAAAGACCTTATTTTCCTTGAGCACTTCTTTTACATCTTGATCATCTATCAACCTTATAGACCTTCAGGCAGGCTTCTTGCCTCTGATGTGTTTTAAAAAGTTTTTATTATTAGTTTTTATGCCTTTAGCAAGTTATTCTTCAAAATTGTTTTTGTCCTCTATTATTATGGTTTTGCATTTAACTTGCCAGAGTGTTACTGGGTTTTTTTCTTAGTTTATTTAGGCAAGACTTCAAAGGGTGTCCTTTTCATGCTAATGGCCTTCTTCAGTTTAATAATCCTCTTTGCTAACTTCTCATGTGACCTTTTATAAAGTTGTGGAGTTTTTCAAATAGGGTTAATACGCTTACGCTCTAATGGTAACACTGCAAAAATGCATTCCTACAATGGTAATTTTATATAGCTGCCATGTCACCTGAAAGTGTTATTTTGTTCTGTTTTGCCGCTTTAACTACTGCTTTTATTTTTCCATTTTATGTTGGACCTCTTTCAGAAGTGTGTGTCAATCTAAGGACTTTTTGGCTTTTGTACTCCACCAGTAATGATAAATTTGAGCATGTTTATTATTACAGAATGATTCTTTGACAGGTACATCTTCAATCAAGACTTAATCCTAGCTCAGGGATAAATAATAAGTCTAGTCTTCTCTTTAGGGCTCTTTGATTTCTTGCTTCAATAAGACGTCATTTTTAAAGTATATAAAGGCAGTTTCTACATCACATTTAATCATGACACTTAATCAGTCCCCATCATTACATTCTTTGAGTCCTCATTGCTTCTTTGGTAATTCTGAGCCTGACATTATAAAGATACTTACTGTTACCATCCCATTTTGACATGAAATGTTAATGCATAGAGAGTGTGAGATTTTTCAGTACTTGTTGATATGATTCTGACCCCCCTACCTTTTTATTTTCTTTTCCCATTTTTGCTTCTGAGCTTTCTTTTAACTATAATGTCACTTTTCCTCTGGCTTGGTTTCCTCTGCTATTCGTGAGTAATTTTACACTGCTATTCCAGTGCTCACTGATTGAGATGCTATTATGTCAATATCCTCATTTAAAATCAGCATTTCACTTTGCCCATCTTCATTGCATACATTGGGCTAATTGTCCACTGGCTGGGTAAGCCTCTATTAAAGCTATCTTGCTCCAGTAGAATAGCATGAACAGACATAGTTAGGTCAAACACTTGGCCAGCTGTCTGTAAATCATTTTTGAATACTAAGAGCTCTTTTGTATTAAATAAAAAAGCCCTGGCAGTGACTTTGCCCCTGCGTCTTAAAAGGCAAATACAATCCCAGGCGGAAAATTGAGCTACATGAACAAAGGGCATGTTCCCAATGCTGTCTGAAGTAGGAAAAATAAAATGGATCAGCTCATTCCAGGCATTTCCACTTGCATCCTGTGAGAAGCTGCATCTCTAAGAAGCTCTGGCAAGAGCCAGCTGGAATTGACTGCTGTATAGCGCAGGAACTCATTCTCCTCAGTGCTCATCAGTTCAAATGCATCCATTGACTGAAGCAGACTTGCCAGTGACCTTGACTCTGACCCAGTTTATAGAAGCACTTGGGGGAGGAGCAGAAGCGAAGGGGGAATTTTTCATAAGTGGGTAAAAAAAAAAAAAATCTCAAACCCTGAGTCTCACTGAAAAGCAGAGAAAGGAAGGAGAAATATGAAACCAGAATTACTGAGGAGGAGCTTAAACATGTCTCGCAGACTCAGGGAAACTGTCAACACAGCACTGAACCTGTCAGCCACTCCCTGATTAATGCTACTTAAAATTAAAACAAAACAAAACAAAAAACAAACAAACAAACAAAACAAAAAAAAAACAACAACAAAAAAAAAAAAAAAAAAAAAAAAACCAAACCAAAAAAACAAACCAAAACCAAACCAAACCTCTTTCCCCAATGCAGATACTAAAAGAGGAATTTGATAACATCACAGCCATAAAAATCACAGACAGTAGAAGCAGAAAGAAAATAAGAAAATGTAAAAGGGAGAAAAGACTCTATACTGAACGTCTCTTGTGCACTTAGACCAAGAAAAAATGTGTGTATTATATAAAGGGAATATTTTCCTCCATTGACAATGGGTAAATTCTTTGAAGAGATGGCTCTGATTCATCAGCAGGGTGCTGGCAGATGCCCCTAGAAAAGTAGAGAACATGGCTGTACATCTTCAAAAAACTATTTTAGGAGACACCATTTCCTCAGAGGGATATCTGAGTTCTGTTCAGCCCCCTAGGCATGTCCCAGGAAAATACAACCATGTTTTGATGGTAGAAAGGATGCTAAAGCTTTGATGGATAATATTTTGATCCAAGGTAAAAGAAAGGAGTTTGACTAAAGGCCCTAAAGAGCTGTGGAAAGAGGCAGAGCTGCTAAGCTAAAACTAAGAAAGCAACAACACAAGTTCCATGTAATAGCAATAAAACACCTGGAAGAAAAGATAAGGTGTACAGTAGATCACTGCAAAGTGGAGGTCATAACTAACATGTCTGCCCCAAACAAAAAACAGCAGTACAAAGATTTCTCCAAATGGCAAACTACAGAAAAAACCCACAGACCTGTGCCTGATTTATATGTTTAGAGCAGCAAGCTGTAAATGCTACTGCACTCAGATACCCCAATTCACAGGATGCAAATATTAATACAACATTTGAGAAACTGAAAGATTTAACTAAAAGGTGTACTTATCTAGCGATATGATAGTAAACCAGACACTAATTTGTCTACAGTGCTTCAAAAAGGTGTCTGAGTGTAATGGAGAACAGTTTAGAAGTATCAGGTACAAACAAAAACTGACCATCATTGTGCTGAAGCAAAGGAGATTTTGGCTTTAGTCTCTGGAATTAAAATGTTTCATTCTTCTTTGGGAAATGAGTTTTAGCTGGAATTCTTCCTATTCTATATATAAACATTACCAAATGGCTATAGCAAAAAAATGCAACAAACCAACAAAACCATAACCTGTGTTAAAGATTACCACTATTGTGATATGATTAGCACATTGAGTACAGAGAGAAATTTGGTAGCTGTAGACACATTCCCTAGAGAGCCTGGAGTATTTGACAGAAGTATAGCAGAATATCATCCAGAGCTAGATTATGAACATGTCAGTGTGATCAAAACAAAACAAAACCAGCCAAAAAGCCTGTCTAGTTTAGAATAAATGTGGTTTGTAATTCACAAACTATAAATTTGCTTTTGAAAAAAATAAGGCTATTAGCAGAGGGTGGTCTGAACAGCACAACCCTTCCATGACAATCTCTTTAAGGAGGAGTTCACAGTTCCAGGTTGGACTTCATCTAACAGTGTCAGTTATTCCTAAGATATTACCAAAGAAATCACATATTCACTTTTATACATGTAGGCAGTTTACATGTTGAGAGCAAATTAAAGAGAAGGGACAAAGATCATAGATTAATTGGAAATTATAAGGAAATCTGTAAAGGTTATTGAGTGTGTTTGACTGCCTCAAAGGGGAATTAACTCTATCTTAAACCTTTCCCAATAAATACCTGTCATAAAACTCTCTAGTGGTAAAGATTCAGCATCTCCTGCAAATAATCTATTTTAATGACAAAATAGCTCTGCTGCTAGCAAGTTTCTCATACTGTCTGTGTTTAAAGGACTATGGGTGTGGTGATGTGTTCCCCCCACCGCCCTAACCTGGCCTGCATTTTCCATAACTCTATCCAAGTGATAACCACTGGTAGGATCCTAATGGATGCTTCTGGTTGTGTGGATCCTGGGGAGACAGATAACAACACAATAGCCAAGGGCTAATTTGAACAATGCACCCACCTAGCCACAGTGCTGGTCAATGTCTGACTCAGGCCAAATTTGGAAGAAACTGCCTTCTGTAATCTGTATGCAAATATGACTACAAGTTAATTATCTTACTCCATGAAGAGTGGACAGCCCAGGCCCACTGAGCTCTCCCTTGTACAGCAGCGAGCTGCATGCCACGATCTCCCCCTGAGTAGGGATGACTCTCAAGGTTACTCCTCAAGGTTGAGAGCATCCTTGCCACAACAACTTCTCAGTGAGTGATTAATAGCATGCTAAACTCTGAAATCATAAGTGATATAAAGGATTGATTTTGTGCAAATATAATCCTTTAGACATAAACTGTTGACCAAGACTGGGACTAGGAGTGGATCCAACCACACCTAAACTCCTCTCTGAGAAGGAGTTTAGAGAGCAAGGGGGTCCATTCTGAAACTCATGACTCAATGGAAGGGTCTCCCTGAAAGTTTTGTCTGATGCTGTCCTCTGTGCAGTAAATATAAAGTGAACTTGCCATCAAATCTTGTTAAACCACTATTGCATTTTCTATCAAAATTTGTTAAATCATTGTTTTATATCAATAAACATATTGCTACTTCTCTCTTATGAGTGAAGTTCATCACTCCATCTGCAACATGAGAAGGAAGTTGCTAAGATCAGAAGCTGCTTTACTTAACAGAAATATGAAACGTACTAGTAGATCAAGAAAGAATGTTTAGTCCAGAATAAACTGGAAGTAGATTTGTTAAAGCTGAGTGAAAGAAATTGAGGAATTAATCTTAACTGTTACTCCCCCTCTCATGAGACTGTTTATCAGAAAATTCCACAGCTAACAAACTGATCATACACACCACATTTATTTCTGTCAGCAGATACTCAATGCATTCATATTTAACAATGGGAAGAGTTTAATGGGAATGTTTTTAAACAGTCTATATGAAGTATAGTGTTAGCTAGAGCATTAGTAACTCTTACCATGTTAGTCCAACAGTAACATGGGAAATAAAGTCAAAATCCTAAACACCTACTAAGAAAAAGCTACAGAATCAGACACTGATCAGTACATCACATTGTTAAATTGTACCCTAGCACCAGTGAAAGAAAGGTTGTCCTTACTATTGCTTTGTTTGACAGAGAACTGAAATAAGAATTATATTTGCAATACTAAAAAGTTACACTTCTGTCAATAGGGACTTGCAAGATAGAAGTGGTACAGGGCATTTCTACAATGTCAGCAAACTGGCACAGACAAAAACATTACCACAGAAAGCAGCCACAGGCTTATCATAGTTGAACACATAGCTGCACAAGAGAGGTAAGAACTTTTCTAATTTCAGGAGGAGAGAAATAAGAGACATCATGTTGGCCATTTTGCCTGAGAAGAACTCAGAATAACATGTTCTATATTAGGTTGAGAATTATCAGCAAAAAATGATGCCTGATGATAGCTGTTTTGATGTCTGAGTGAAAACCATCAGATACAAATGACAAACCCAGGATATCTAAGGGACTACCTGAACACCACTTCCTAGTAGGTTGTTAAAATTCAATATTGTGTTAATAATGATTATTCATTACTATTGTGGTGTTTAGCTAGGGAAGGAAGTCTATGAGCTCTGTTAACAGCAAAATGGAGCCAGGTAGTGTGTTATGCTACAGATCTCATTACCCTATGTTAATCTGTTATGACTCTATATACCAGATGATGCAGACCTCAGCTGATTTGTTTGGCTCTGAGTGACTTCTGAGCAATACCAAATCCCAACCTACAGCCTTTCCAAACATTTATTAACATCCAAACTGGCTTCATCTGGAATGAGAATCATCTTATAATTTTCTAGTGAAATATATTCCACTTTGCTGCTCCAACAGGAGCAGGGGAGATGATGAGGGAAAAGAAGAATTTTTGAACAGAAAAAAATTTCTTCCAGTCATTCAAATGTTAGATTAGATAATACTACTTATGGTCTTATAGTATAAGAAGCCTAAGTGTACAATTTTGATGTGAAACCCCTGAAAAATCTGTTATAATCCAGTATCACACTGATGGTAATACTAACACCATGATTTTACAAGATGAGTGAAAGTAGAGCCTCTAAGATTGACACAATTTGTAGGACTGACAAAAATAAAATTTATGTCACGTTACAGAAAAATACATGCATCTTGGAGACCAGCTGCATTTTTTGTAATGTGGAGTTGTCAGGTGCAGAATGTAGCACTGCCAAAACCAGAGAAGATGGGAGGTCACTAAGGCAATGCTGCCATTAGGGACAGTTACAAGCTGTAAAATATCAGTTACAGGTTTCTAAGTCTTCATTTTGTGACCTAGTTTTCCTCAGAACCAGAATGCTTCCCTCAAAATTTGTCACTGCCGTTATAACCAGGGATGCTAGAAAAACAAAGATTCTGATTTCCATCACTACAATAGTTCAGGTTAATGAAGAAAGTTGTGGGTTGGATGTGCAGCACATGGAGCACTCCCACAATGCCACACTTTGAACATGGCTCCTTGCACAGTCAAAACTACCGTCCTTGATAGTATGCTCTAGATGCAGCTCCTGAAGGCCTAGAAAAGAAGTAGGTTAAACAACAGCATTGACAGTGGGCAGTCTAAACAGTGTCTGAAGACAACAACGGTCAGACAGAGCAGCACGCAGAAGGGCAGTGACTAGAGGGCTTATGTCAATTGCATCTTTGAAAGAGATGGGAAATAGTCTGGAGTAGGAAGAACACGTGTAATCTCCTGACAGGGATGAACAGAACTCAGTACCAGAATGGGAGAAGCAGAAGGTGAAAAGAAAGTCTGTGATCACAAGGGAGGGTTAAGTCTATACTCTTTGGCAACAATGATGGGAAAACCTAGAGAAACTACTTAGCTGAGTAATACAGTAAATTCTAAGGAGTTACAGTTTGTCAGAGAGAGAATGTGTTTCCCTTCAACTGGCTATGTTAACCTGCTTCACACACTACTCAGTGTTCAACTTCACCTGCTTTCTAGTATCTGGGTTTACCATCAGAGAAAGCAACAAAGTGAAACTCTGAGATCAGCTCAGGCCTTTTCCCCAAGCCAAGCCATCTCTACTGTCTTCCTGCAGTAGTGATGGTGTGTGATGTACGGAGGGGAGGCAACCCTAGTGAAAGATATGCATCTGCCTCTAAAGAAGAGTCTAGAGATAGATGATAATACAGAACCAGAAGAGTGTACGTTCAGTGTGTTTGGAAGAAAGTAGATATATTCTCTTTATGGAGAGGAATGTAGTCATCTGCCAAAGAATCGAGTTACACTGATTTATCAGACAAATGTAAATTGCTCTGTAGTCTTACAGCTTGCACACCCAAGCCTGCCTGGATCAAAAACAAGGACTCCTCACAGACAGGAAGACTGGAAATATGCTTTTGTTCAAGTCTAAGCCTGCACATGGGATCTTAAAAAACCTTATCAAAAACATAAAAGGTATCATTCAGCCTTAAATATCCACCCCCCTTGCCTGCAGTATTATGTTTACTCATTATTAATTCTGTTGTCAGCAGATACCCACAAAGCCCACAGGCAGTGTCTCTTTCCCTCCCTCACGCCAGTCCACAGCAATAGCAGATTGCCATCCTCTATCAGTTAATTTATCAGCTCTTGTGGCAGATGTCTGTGTGGTGGATCTAAAGGTTCCAGCCCAGCAGATGACTCAGATTTCAACACACTGGGGCTTCATTTCAGCTGTATGTTCTGCTTTGGATCAATGAAAACTTTCATCCAGAATAACATTAAAAGTATGCAAAGACTGCAATATCAAGCACTCCAAATTCAGGAATAGAAACAGAAAAGTTGCTTATCCAGAAATAATTTAAGACTTTGGTATATGTGTGCATAGCAAAGAAGATGATAATTAATGAGCATACCCCAGGTGATTTTTTTTTTTTTTTTTTCATTTTGGTCAGGTGTCCAGCTCACTCAGGGCACAAGGTGAATATTGTCTAACATAGGAATCATTTTCATGTAGGACTCCAGTGACAACAGGAGATGGAAAATGGGCAGAATAGAAGATAAAGTTGGATGCAAGAAGACAAAGTACAGTGTTGCAATAAGAGTGCCTGGGAGCACTGCATTGCATCTCTGCATTTTCATTTGAGGCAGGCAAATCACTTTAAACAGATTCTTCCCAAGCAGTCAGTCACTACCTATTCCTTGCCTTCTAGGTCCTAAGAGCTCCAAATGACAAAAATAGTCTATCCCAGTCTTCCTTGGTGAAGGAAAGGGTAGAAATAAGACAATAAACATATCAAACCTTGGTGAATGACACAAAACAAATCTGATCCCGGGCATCATAAATGATCTATCTCAATTGAGCAGATAGTTTGGGATCGTAACTGTCTCTGACTCCGTTTCCTGCCTATACAAAGATAACATATTTGTCTCTCACAGCGGTCCCCCCCAAAATAATTAATTAACACTTCTGAAATGCTCCCAGGGTATAGCACTGAGCAAAACAAAAAATCCCACAAGGAGATTAACAATTTTATCCTCAGAGCAGGATCTGAATAGCGCACAGTAAATACAGGACAGGGCTGCACAATGAACACTGAAGCTAAAACAAAACACTGAGTAGCTGCTTATTATGTGAAAGTTTTTCATTTGGAGAATTCAGTGAGGCAGGGATCTAGCTGAGAGAATAACATGAGCCCCTGTGATTAAAGACCATATCACAATGCACATACTCAAGGGGACTGAGCTGACACTGAACATGTTACCTAAGTTCACTCATTAAATTTGTTTTAGAGTGCTTTTGCTTATTGGGAAAAGTGCTGGATGGCCACATGAAACCTGTCCAACAATCAAACAGTCATGCTGTGCTCTCTGTCTCTGAAGCTTCTTGTTCTGCCAGAGATAATGACTGTTTGATCTCTGTAGACCATCCATATCCTGATCTTGCCAGTGATGAGCACTTGATCCCCAGTCCAAAACATTTAAGCACGTGCTTAACTGTAAGCACACAAGGAACACTGCTTAATTCAATCAGATTGTTCAAGTGTTTAAATCTAGCTGCGCATATATGCTCTATTAGATTCTTTACCTAGGCTATAGACATTCGTTCTCCAAACAGATCTCTCTGTGAAGTGTGTTATCATGCCCAAGCAGGACTTCCTGGCCTCACAGTTCAGCTGCTGGAACAGCTCATAGGAACGTTCCTTGATGTACTTCAGACAAAAGTCAGCTGAGTTGGTTTAAGCAATACTTTCATGTTCTGAGCTAATTCTACTAGCCTGCTCCAGCACAGACAGGGGAACCATCTACACCTATCATCTAGTGGAGTGGTGGGAAGGCAGTGATGTCTGGCATATGGACAGGGAAAGGTACTTAAGAACAGAAATAACTTCAGCCAACAGCACATGATCTAGAAGAACAAGTCTGTCGCTTCAGTCTCATCTGCATGACTGACACCACTGGAAACAGCTAAGAATATCCCTTCACTTCACATAGGCCAATGCCATGACACTGATTTACCATCAGGAATTATTGTTTCAATAGCAGTGACTTGGAGATCAAAAGCTGCCTATCGTTCTCTGGTTTCTTGACCAATCCTCTCCCCCGTAAAGATGATATGGTCTTTATGAAATGTGAAACACTTTAAAAATAAAATCAGCACACTTCATAAAACCAAGAAGAGAAGAGAACCACAGGTGTTTTGGCTTATTTTTATACAGTAACTCCAGTAAACTCTTAGCCTTGGGCCACTCAGTGCTGGAGTCACTGTAGCTATGGCACTGTGTGTGTGCCTCATACCCACTGCACTTATTTCTGCGTCAGTCACCCTCCCCCCTCCAGAATGAACTTTTTTTCAAATGAAACAGCTTATCTTCTATGCTGCAGTAGCAGAAGAAAAATCCTCCTATACAGCAATATTTAAAATGTGGTTTTATGCTCTTATGGCAGCTAATTTTCCTTAAATGATTTAAGGGAACGAATACATCTAAAAGGCCTGCACTGAGCCATTCTGCAATGGCAACATGAAGCTGAACTTCCTCTGCTTTAAACAATCCAATCTCTTGTGGACAGCTCCTCATGGCAGATCTTGTCTAGAATAGGAGGGATGAAGGTTATTTACATTATTTTGCAGGGAACTTTACTGTGCATTTTATTTCATTTCATATTCCCCAGTGTGGGGAGACTTCAGGTGAGGAGATGGTGGCAGGACAGATGTGTTCAAATGCATAATCCCTGATCTGTCACAGTTTGACAGCAGCCCCCCTGCAACTGGTTCAGCTATGCATGAAGCCAAACATCTATCATGTATTACTCATCTAAAAGTTAAACTCTACACCCGGAGAGTAGTTAAAATCTTTAGCAGCCTGAAGTGATTCAAAGCAGGTTTTTATTCTAACACTCTGTCAGGAGGGGAGGGATGTTTGGTGTTTTTTTTGTTTGTTTTTTTATCACAACTACTTAATAATAACAGTCACTGCTAAAGCAGGATGGCACATATACAGTCCCATGCCCTCTTTCTGAGGCAGCTGGCATGTTTTCCCATTTTGTCCCAGAACTTTGGATAGGGTCTGTTCATACAAATATTACTTCTATGAGAGGGACTAAGAATCTGGTATTGCCTAGAAAAACCCATAAACTCATATACTGCATTGTATCGCTGAACGTGTCTCAAACTGTCAGAAAGGGTGGTATTGACTAGGGGATGATAAAACCAGAAAAGAAGGTTTTTTGGTGAGTAGCTAATTCACTGAGAAATGAAATTCTGAAGAGCCACCTGAACTTTGCTGGTAGTTTAATCAAAAAAAGGATTCCTAAATAGTATTTAAAAAAAAATATTAAATAACCCTGAAAATGAAATGTTACACTTGGGTTTGAAAGGCTCCTTTTTCTTTCTCTGAGAAGGAAATGAACTGGAACTGGTTCATCTCAGGTTGATCACTGGGGAAGGGTGGGAGTCAGAGAGATGGAAGAGAAAAAAGATTTCCATTTCAGACCAATTCTGACCAAACATTTCTTTTGATTTTTCATTTTAACCACCACAGCAAATAAATTCATTCTTCACACATAGGGCACATGGAAACTACCAGAGTTTTCAAAAGCTTCTCAGGAATGGGACAAAACTAAAAATAATTAATTTTACTCCAATAATAGATTTCATTTTACTGATAGTGACTTTCAATAGTGCCAGGATTTGTTGCTTTACTAGCTAATAGCATTTCCCTATACTCAACCTTCTTGCAATGTTTAAGGACCTCTTTATTCTTGGAAAAAAACCTTTTTTCTCAGACAAAGCAGCCTGCATGCTTCCTCCATCATCTAGAAGGAAAATTGTCTTGCTTTTTGGGGTAGGAAACAGAGGAAAGACCAGGATGTCTGTAAAGCTCTTTTCTGTACTTTCCATCATCATATACATGATATAGCCAGGGGTGAGAATCCTCTTTATTAACAAGGCAACCCAGGTCCTTTTTCACACTAACAAAAAGACAAAAAAAGTATCAAAACTTCAGGGAATCAAAGATCCAAATCCCATCTCTGTAATGGGAAGCAAAAAAAAAAAAAAATATATATATATACCAGGAGTTCCATACAGAAAAAAATTATTATCTATAAAATATCCTCTTATATTCTTGGCAATAATTTTTTCCTACCCATCTCCATTTTTGTTCAGCAGTTTTTTTCTTAGGTGCCACGTTAAATAATCCTTCTGCTCTTTGATGTCAAACATTCAATAGCTGTCTGCCTCCCTCCCACTCCTCCATATTTTCTGCAATCCATCTCCTCTGATTAGCTAAGATTTCACCTTCAAGAACACCTCTGCTTCCCTGAGTGAGCATGAGTGCGTGCCGGTGTGTTTATATAATATTTGCAATTATTATCCCCGTCCTGCTCTGCACGCTACATAGCAACCCCTGCCGGAGCTCTGGATTAAACATCAATGCCATTCAGTAATTCAATTTGGGGGGCCTGCTGTTTCGAATCCAGCTCAGGACATCACGAGAGCAGCTCAATTGAATTTAGGCCCTGCTTTTAGAATTATTCCATCTTTAATCTGAGTTGAACTTCATTTCACTTTGTCTCTCCACTCTGATGCTTCCTGTGACAAAAAGACACAAATGTTCTGTGATCACATGCAGTGATGGTGGTGTTTGCTTACTTGTCTCTTATTTTGGTTTGCCACTGGATTAAGCCACATCAGTTACTGGCATCTTGAACAACTCTGCAATGGGAGAGAGTCAGCAAGTGGCTGTTCTGACATCACCTTTCCTCACTCACCGGATTGTTGTACATCTCAATGATGAGCTGTTTCACTCCATGCAGTGTGGGATGAGCCCAGGGAGATGGATTTGCCCAGTGCCGGTTTAAATCAAACCCCATCAGGGAGCACCTGTACACACAAGAAAACAACACACACAAAGGACTTATATGGGCTGCAGCCTCTTCTGGTTTCAGCTGTAGAGTTAGGGCTGTATTTTGCAGCTGATGTATTTAAACTAGCATTCTCATGGAAAAAACCCCAAAGCAAACGCTCCCCTGAGGACAAGGAAAGCCTGCAACAATGACCATTCTTAGAAATAGCGTGACCAGCAGAGTATCAGCTGATACACCTTTGGTCATTCAGCCTTCTTCCCCTCAATGGCACACATGCTCACTGTATCCTTTGCCTTTTGCCAGCTTGCAACACTGGCACTGGAAGAGTCTGCTTAACCTTCAAGGTTCTCTTCAGTGCTTTAGCTGGGGGTCATTAGCCATGAGGATGATTCATAAACCTCAATACCAAGCCTTTACTTTGCCCTCAGTCAGGCCTTGACTCAGCAAAGCTGTAAAGAGCATTGAAATCAATGGCCATTAAGTATGTGCTTAAGGGATTTAAAGTATGAATGTAATTGTTCCACTAATCCATGGCCACAGTCTCTTCCCCTCCTGCAATTGTCTACACAAAAATTAGCCAAACAAGACACTAAGTTAAAATGCTTATTGGCCATCAATTCTTGTGGGCGTTGAAGCATGTATGTCACCTTGATTTCTCCTTCCTGCCCTAACTCATATCCCTCTCAGTACATTGTCTTGAGGTTGATTCTGCTGCTCTCATACCCACAGAGTAATATCTCATTCTCTGTGAAGTCCCATTATATCTCAGCGGGTTGTAGTTAGAGTGAACATGGAAGAAATTAAAAAGCCAGAAGTGGCACAAATAGGAAGGGGAAATCATGTCCCTTGTCTACTGCAGAGATCACCTAGACAATGTGTGGCCACTGGTACAAGCAGGGAGAGAAGTCTCTTCTGTTGTCTCAAGTTGAGCTTGGGACCAGTGGACCTTGGGTAGATCTTGCTCAGGAATTCTGTGAAAGACCACACAAATAAAAGCCCAGGCAGACATGCAACTTCCTCTGTATTTAAAACAAACAAAAAAAATCAACCTCAATGCTAAGCCTTAAAGCTTCTTGAGAAAAGAAGAGCTTTCATTGATCCCTGGTCTATTACGAGAACGTCTGTTCAGCCTTAATCTTTTAAACACACCTATGCAAACAATAGAGATTTACTCTGGTAGCACTATCCTTCAACAAAAATTCTAAGAATCTGATGACCAAAACCCCTAAGTTTAATTGACAAAAATAAAGGAAAATGCCTCACTTCTCTACCAGCTGAAACAAATGACTGTATACATCAAACCCAGATAAAAACTAAGAGACATGAAATGCTAAGAAAAATGAGGGGATAAAATCAGAGGATTAAATTAATTTCCAGAAATGATGAGTGAATATTTTCCTATGAATCAGAAAACTCAAAGTTAACGAGATATTATTTTATAAAATTTTTTATGGGAAACTGAGCAGGCAGGAGCTGTTATGCTCCTTGGCCTTAAACAACCCAGCCGTCAAGTTGTCTGGGAGTTCAAACACCCAGCCGCCAGCTCTGCAACCCCATCACTGCTGACTTGGTGTACAGATGAGCTGGATGGCTCACTGTGGTGGAGAAAGCCACCTCCCTGCCTTGATGGTCACTTGTCTGCTTGTCTAGAGAACAGATGGACTTCTTCACTGGACACTCCAACAGCTACAATTCCACAGACAACTCTGAAAGTTGTCTCCATCCCACTATAAACCAAAACATATTATATAAGATTTCTCTCTCCTTTTTTTTTTTTTTTCCCCCCTCTTTTTTTTTTTGTCTTCTTGGAAACTCTCTCCACTCAGTTCTGCTAAATCCTATCTTCTTTTGAAGTCACAGACATTAATATAAAACCAGAAGTACTTCCAGATACACAGGTGGAATTACACTGAGATAAAACTGGTATAAGCATAATCACAGAAATGAGTTTTTCATTTAATAAAAGCAGAAACTGTGATGATCATCATGAGTCTTACTGTATTTTGGCACCGCTCCCAAGAAAACAGCATACTCACTCTACAGGATAACTTTCTTAAGAGATCAGAACCTGAAACCATATCCCCTTCTATAGTTAATATGTCCCACTTACATTTTTTTTTTTAAGAATACTTAAAATCTAGTAACACTACAGAAAACAAGTATATTTTGATTTCATTATGTTCATCTCTAAAGCACATTGAAGTGGCCAAGCTACAGAGCACTAAAAGCAAATTTTAAATTCAAACATAGATTGTCAATATTAAATTTGGGGTTTGGGACTTTATAGATAACTTTACATAAGTCATCCCTATAGAGAACAGAAGTAGGCAGTATTTCATTTCTGTAAGATACTAAGGCATTGCAATTTGCAATATTTGAACTTGCCATGAATGTCTGATTAGTGTTGAATCTCATAGTTCATTTCAAGCAAGAAGAACAGCTGAAAATAGTTGTCTTGAGGAGACTTTATAAACAGAAGGAAGCAATGCTTGACAAACAAGTTACTCATTTGGGAAGCTTCTCTGAGCTCTATTTAATAGGAACCCAAATTAATTTCCAAATATCATTTAGCTTGTCTTTGATGTGGTATATCACATCTTTATCAATATAACAACAATTAATTAAATTTCTCATGTAGGCATTATTATTTCTTTCCAGTCTTAGAACACTAAGATTCCCCACACACCCCATTTTTAAGTCTTTTTCTTTCCTTTTTGCCTAAAGACAAATTTGTATTTACCACATTCTCTCTTTATTCATCTGTTGCAAACTTGTGATCTCTCTAAGGAAACATGAAGTTGTGTTCCTTGGTACTTCAGATTTTATTATTCACTCTATTACATGTAGAACTGTCTCCCAAAGCTCACATGTATCAGGACATGACCAAAACATAGACTAACAGTCTCCCACATGCCTATTACAGATCCTGCATTCATTATATGCTCTTTCTCCCAGATGATGTGATCTCCCTTGTGGCTAATACCTCCAGTGCAAGATCTTGAACAGGATAACTTAAAAACTTCATCTTGCACTGCTTTTTAATTTACTGTACCAATCTTAAACCAGCTTAATCCTAGTACATACTGCCTGAGGTTTCCATTGCTTAACTGTTACCTGCTCCTTCAAGCACTGGGTAGGAAAAGTGGAAATACAGGTATACTCTGAAAACAGCAGCTCTACAATGGGAAACAATCGTGTTTCAGTGTAACACAGGATATTTCAATATTTGAGACTAGCTCTTACTCAAACTGCAGGTGTTGTCATTTGCTTCAATGCAATTCCTCATATGACTGTAAGTGTTCCCAGATTTAGAAAGGGCCTCTAAATCTGTCCTATACAGATTAGGTTTGTTTTGTGCAGTAAACTAATGTGTTCAGTACAAAATCAACAAGGGGAAAAACCCCTAAATTATATCAAAGGACTGTTTAAGGATGATCTTTGAAAGGGGATATGGAGGAGAGCAAAACAGGAGACATTACAGACTCCTAGCGGTGCAAGGGAAGACAAAAGAAGCTTCAAAATTAGTGATGGTTAGAGCAGGTGAACATTTCCAGATTAAGGGCACTATAGAAGACCCCATTCCATGACATTTAAATGGCTATGCCCATGAATACTCTTATAAATGTGGCAGTTAATATTGACATAGAGCCAGAATGATGTGCTGGCACAGACTCTCATAAGTTAGAAAAAAGTGTAATCAGAAGTAGGTGAGCTTTCAAACAAAGTAGCAAACTGCTACTATTACCTGATTGTGGTCGTCATTCACACTGTGAAAACATGAGTTGTGTGTCACATAGTCACTGCTGCCTTCCTCTGCCTTTAAATGACATGTATGTGATTCAAACTATTTCAGCTGTTAGCAATTGTTTGAATTTTGGATTATGCTTGTTAGGTTTTGCTAGATATACTGACCACATACTATATTTCTGCTTTGTGATTGAGTGTACATTTAAATCAAGCTCTGAGATTATTCTTGTTGAATTAAAATTTGCATTTCACAAATGTTCTCCAGCCTTTTCCTAAAATTTCTGTTTTCCATAAGTAGATAAATTTATTACAGTGTTTATAAACTTACATAAACACAGTGCAAATTCAGTCAAAGCAAATGAGTTTCAAAATGGAATTGGAAACTGAAACATTTTGCAGTATTCATCCCTCCCTACTTGGGAGGCAGCCAGATCTCAAGAGGTTACCATCTCAACTCAGTAAAACTAAAGATGTACAGACCAGCATTCAGCTTGATGGGCAATTATCTGGACAGAAGCTCCTTGTCTCTGGGGGCTTAACTCATCACTGGTTTTAAGGCTTTCTTATGCAGCTGCTTTAATGAAAACATCCTTGTCCCTTTCTAGAACTGAGGAAGGTTTAGTACCAAGGCCTGTGTTGGGTTTAGTTTTAGGGCTGCTTCCTATTCTTTCAGATTGTACCTCTTCCTACTGGAATCTCCAAGTTACAGAAACCTCCAAGAACTCTGACTTCCTTTCACTTCAGTTCTCCCTTGCCTGTTCGTTTTTCCTACTATGTGAGTTTAAGTCTCTCACTAACAGACCCATTTCCACAAGGTGAGATGTGGAGAATAATGGAGGAAAGGAGTTAAAGAAATCCTTTTTCATGGCATATGATTTATTACAAAGAGAACTCTACACTCTTCCCTTCAGCTTTGTAAGGTTGCGTTGGTTCATTGGATCAGTACCAGGTGAATCTCCAGATAATACCGCACACAAAGCCAGGGAGTTCAAATCCACAAATGGCACTACCAACAGGGTTAGGATTTGAAATTGAAAAGGTAGTGGGGGGAGGGGGTGCACTCACTTTTTTTTTTTTCCCCCTCAGGCTTATTGCAATAAGAGTGGATACAGAGGGTAATTGGTCTCTATTGTTGCACTTCTTCGAAGCAAGAGTTATAGCAAGAAGCTGCTGTGAGACCGCAGCCTGCAATATCATGCAGGAAGAGTAGGTGTGCAGAATGAGAGAGTGAATACAAGGGGAACACATCGAAGACTTGCTTCTTTTAATAAATATATCATTTTAAACCTGATATATTCACGACATTTTACAAATCACCTCTACACCTGCTGTCGAAGTCAGAGTCTTCATTAGTGTGCATTTCATCGTTTGGTGCTTGGGGTTTGCGATTTATGCATTTGCCTATTATTCATTAAAGAGGATTCATTCAAGCCCACATGTTCTAAGGCAATTAGGTAGCAAGACATCCTAACACTCCAGCTACAGTCAATCCCCCCTCCCAACTCTCTCTCTCTCCCCAGCTTTCTGCATTTTTAATTTAGAGCTCTGGAAACCTTCACAAAGGCTATTTAACAGAACCACTGCAGTGTGCTCCAGGCAGAACACAAGTGGCCATACAGAGCCCAACAGCATTAGCTCCCAGAGACCACATGGTGGAGTAGATGTTTACAGAATGAGCACTGCATGGCGTACTGACATAATTTTAAATAGTACATGACGGTTAAAGATGTGTTTCTCCATTTTCTGTGTAAACAATGTTAAATAAGAATAAACATAAAGGGGTCTTTTCTCCTTCTGATGAATACATGCATTTCTCAGAGCTTGTAATAGGCATTACAGACACACACACCAAGGAGAACACACATCCCCATCTGATATGGGCAGACTCCCTTCTCTGATCTTCAGGATCTCTCTCAATTCTAGTATTTAATTCTCCCTATGCACTCTGAGTCCTCAGTAATGCCAGAAAGATCCCTGGGCACAAAGCAGAATCCTAGAAATAAAAACCCATCCCACAGTTAGGAGAATCACACCCTGTGAGCGCGCCTAGGGTGTAAGATGGTAAGATCCTATCACTAGTATAGCTCGTCCCTGCAGCTATCATAGGACTCATCCCCCCACTGCATGTTTTCCTGTAGGGTGCCCAGTCCAATTCTTCGTTTTTCAAGGGACAGGGTTTCCAAATCACAGTTCAGCAAAGCTCTACCATAGGAAGTGCATGTCTGGCCCCATGTGTGGATCTCTCCAAAGGAACACTCTGCAGGAGCGGGTCTCATCTGTCCTGTCCCCAGAAGGTGTTTTGGGGACTCCCACTCCCCGCTGAAGGCTGAGTCACACTGGCACATCAATCTTGCCCACCCAGATGCTTTAACCAAGTTACTGAGAACACCTACAGTTCTTCCATTTTAAAGCCTGATTCATTGTTTGGCCTTTTCAAAGCCAAACATATCATTGACTTAATGATAAGAACACAGCAGACTGTTTTTTTTCCAACTTTTGGATCCCTGAAAATTTCCACTGCAGGCATCGACCCTTCAGAAATTACATACATAGACCATAACACAGTATTATGTGAACTTTATTTCCTGATATAGTCCAAAAGCCACCTGCAACTCATGGATCACATGTTATAAACCACTGAGAAAGAGAATTTTAACTTCACGTGCTTAATTTACTGGACTCCCACCTCCAAGAGTGCTCTCAACAGGTCAGGCTCTTCTAGGCCCTTCTGCCCAGTCTGCCCGACACTTCCACACAGTGTCCTAATCCTGTCTCCTTACAAACCTTTCCCTTCAGACAAAAAGACCTTCTTTAAAATATTTGTATTTCTTTGTCATTCTACACTTCTGGAGGTGGCGGTTGGGTGGAGATAAGGTAAACTCATCACAGGGGTTCACAGAAAATAGCTAATATACACGTAAGCATTTCTGGAGATACAGCTAGTCTCGAATTACTCTTTTTTCCCCATTTCTGCCCATCCTCAGACTATACAACCAATCTGGTATGCAACACACCTCAAAATTATTAGTGAATACTCCAGCTGCTGTAGAATGACATTCCCCCACATTACAACATATATTTCACATACTTCTTGGCAGATGAAGCTGGCAGTCTTGCTTAACCTACTCACCTTCAGGCAAGAGGAAACGAGTGCCATATTCCCTGTATACTGGCATTATATGAACACCCCCAAAAGATGGTTCAGCTCTTATTACCAGACACATTGTACACAGAACACTTCAGTCAAAGGAGCCAACCTTAATGTCACAAAGTTGAGCTCTTAAAAGTTTGGATATGCCACAGTTGCACAAACGCATATAACCTTCATTCAGCCCTGTGTCTGTCATTACTATGACACAGCCCTTAACTACAGAAGCACAGGATGTTTTTTCCACAGGGCTCTTGCTTTATTCTGTGCACAGAATCAACACTGTTCATTAATGAGCAGATTATTCAATATTTTGGCTTTTCCTTATTGTTCAATATGCAGCCCTAGGCACCTACTTACTGCATGCTACTCAAAGCCTGTTCTGAGGACAGAGCTATTCAATTCTTCATGGCTTTTCTAAAGTGCTTAGCACTGCAGGAGACAACTGCTTTATAAACATTGATGGACTAATTTTCCCAACAGGATTGGTACAAGAGGGGACACCTCATTGTCCCCAATTCATAAAAGAGCAATTGGGACAAAGTGTGACTTACATAAGACACCCGCTAATTTGGGCCAAGGTATTCGAGAGGCCAAGGACAGGATTTTTATTTAAGAGAACATAGATTTATATAGCATGTTATATGTTTGGTATCTAACTTTGATTTGAGCTGAAGCTGACGGTACTCAAGTCTTCTCTAAACCTGACCCCAAAATGGCAATGTGGGTGGATAGAATATTAGAAACATCCAAGTTTGTGGAATAAGGACAGTTGGAGATTACTATAAAATGGTAAGACATTACTGGATCATGAACAGGTTTTGAGTGTTTTTCAGTTATACATTAATTGAGCCATTTTGCTTGGTTTTGGGTCCCAAAATTGCACTCAACTGTGTCTGAGAACCTGCTCTAATACATGGTGGTTGGGGTTAGCACTGTATTCAATATTGCCTTTGCTCTCATGAATAGAGTTAAATGATTACTCTGCTACATTACAGGCTACCAAACTATTTGTATTCGGAACGTCAGTTATGCAAAGGCAGTAATGCTGCACACAGTTTCAATAGGTCATGCCAAGTAGTCGTCTCATTTCCATCATCACAAAGGCCCTTTCCTCTCTGACATCCTGAAGCGAGGGCTTCACTTGATACTAAAACTGTCAAGGTGTGTGCTAATCTGATGAGATAGCAAACAGAAAAGCCACACAGAGCTGGCAAACTGTTGGTTGAACGCTAACTAGAAAGGCTTAACTGCCCAGCACCATAGAGCATGGTTGCTGGCTTCCTTTTATAACTATTTTTGCTAACAGGCTCTAACACACTTAGGCATTTCTCACTTCCATACACAGCTAGAATATTGATTGTATTCCTGCATTATCTTGCCATGTCCGTAACTCATTCATCTTGCAAACACCTGCTTAGATGCATAAGTACCCATCTATTTTGGGTTGGTGGGAGAGAAGGCCCCTTCTACTGTCTCTGCACATCATTACTCAACCCATATACATTGCCTGCCAGCAGCCTACGCCTGCTTCATTAGTTAGCATGTATAATTTTCATCCAGATTTAGAGTCAGGGATATGTCCATTAGCCAGGCACTCCCATACACAGTCTCTTTACCACTATTAAGTGAAAAATCTACAATTGTATGAAAAGTCCTGAACAAAACCCCAGGCCTCATAATATTACATGAATGGGGAAAACGACCCAGTAGCTCACTTATCGTGACAACATGAGACTGTTAAGGCATGTTATGCAGCCTAGGGAAAAATTGCAATGCTTCCATTCTTCCCTTGTAAAAATAAATATATTATCAACCCTCCATGGTGTTTTGAGAGGAAATACATGAAGTATTATGAAGTACTTTGGTGCTACAGTGATGGGGATATATTAGGCTCTACAGATGGAGATTAAGTGATTTATGCAATAGCAGAAAGGTTTTCTGACAGATGCTGAATTTTGGTGAGGTTCACTTCCAACACGATTGCACTACTTCACACTTAAATACTTCTGAAATGGCTGTAAGAGCAATAGGATATCCCAGTCCATTTCATGAGAGAAATTTTCTGAGAGTTTGGATAGAAAAGGGGGATGGTGTGGTGTGGTTTTGTTATATCAGTGAGCATTTCTTCAGTTACAAGGAGTTGGGGGGTAGAAGAAACTAGAAGATATTTTCCTCTCAAATGTCTCTCTATTCTCATTTTAATTTTCAATGTCATCTGGCCCACTGGGTGTGTTGCATATTGCTGTCTAATTAAAGAGACAAGATTAATCTTATTCTATTAGATTGTTTTAGTACCTGCCAGATAACTAATCTGCATTATCAAAGGGACAATGTGGCCAAGTCAGTTTAAAAAAAAAAAAAAAAAAAAACAAAAACAAAAAACAAAAAACACCAAAACCAAAACCCAAACAAAAAACACACCAAAAACCCAAGCCATTTCATCTTTGGAAAGTCCACCAGAAACTGAGCATGATGCAAATGTTCTTCCCATAATCACTGCCATGATAAAATAACAAACATTTCACAGCAAAAATAATACCAGTGTCTTGTTTGTCGCATAACATTTCAGAAGATGGCAGGCAAGCTGTAAAGCCCTGATCTGTCTTTGATTGCAATCAACAAAAAGCCCAGATGCTTTCAAAGGGAGTTAAATCAGGCTCAGATCTTTCCCAATCACTTGTTAATTTAAGGGGCAGAGTTTTACCATCTGAGCTTCACTGCATGGTGTTGCCTCAGCCCAAACAACACAGAGAAGGAGGAACTGTTTGACAGCATGGTGGTCTCTTTCATTACCAATTTTTACCTCAAATCACTTCAGGCTTTATATTTTTCACCAATCCCATCAGTTAAGCACTCCATACGCCCTAGAAGGCAAGCTACCTGGGAAAGATATTTCTCATATTACTCCACGATATCTCCTCTTACTAACTCAAAACAATGTATGAGTGGATTTGGTGCCATCACATGAGATATGGATCAGTTGTCCGATGCAGTTTCTTGTCCGATGCAGAAGAATGGAAATGTAAAGCACTCAAACTGTAACTTCTATCAATCACTGCAATGCACCAGCAGAATGTGATTTGATACCAAGCCAAGCTGAAACTACACATTTTGATTCCGGAGCACTGAAACATCTCATTGCAATGAATAATGGTACAATGAAAGATTAGTTTGAGAATCCTGATGAGAATGTTAAATCTGAAAAATTTCAACGTTCAGGGATTCAAAGCTTTTTTTCTTTGTTACTTTCCCTCAAAAATAGGCACTTGAGGGCAAAAATGGTCAGAAAAGCATTTTTTGTCTACTACTTAATAGAAAATTTTATTATTACACCCTTTTTTGCAATGTTTAGAAGAGTGCAACAATTACTGAAGATATGTAACAGTTGAAGAAATGATGTGAGGATGAAACACCATGCCAAAATAAATCTTCAGGTAACTGTCATATAGGCAGACCAGGAAAGAGTTCACGTGGAAGCTGATTTTATCAACCTTCTTATCCCATTCCATACATTCAGCTTACTTAATCAAAAAAGCAGCTGTGTTGCCTAAATACTTCTGAAAGATTTCTTGTCAGTCCAGTTACTTGAATTAAACCTGTGATGCAGCACTGATCTTATTTTCTTATGTAAACCTTTGAGACATCATCCAGTGTGAAATTATGACTTGCCACTGGACTTGGCTTTATAGATCTATTCTCATTCTTACATACTTCACTTTCAAACCTAACTGTAGAAGGCAGGTAGCTCCATATTTGTCAAAGAGAAGAGTACACCCCTCAGTCTAACTGTATCTCTCTGGCATTATGGTCTGCATTATTTTTCTAGTGAACCCTCCTTTCAATCTGCCAGAAATTACTGATGAATCTTAAAGAACTAAGATAAACAGCCACATTAAAATTCTGTAAGCAAATTGAATCAAAAGACCTCAACCATATATTGGTTCACTGGCAACCTTGTCCATTGTTGCTCAAAAGTGAATAGGTAGAGCACGAGCCCAATATTACTTTAGCCAAGTTTTACAGGGAAAATTATATTTACTCCAGTAGCACTTCTTAGAAAATCTTACATCTGACACTGTCAGCACCACAAGTACAAGAGTCAGCCTATGTCATCCTCTGTTGAGATGGTGAACATTATACCTGTTCTCTTAAGCACATTACACGTGAAATGAAAGATGCCATGACAGTGGAAGAAAATTCAGTGCAAGATCCTGTCATGATTAAAAAGTACAAAAGCTCATGTGCTTGTGCATGCTGCAGCATTCAATAACCCTTGCTTTTCCATACAGGTTGTCATCAGAGTTCCATTTCCTCACCACATCTGTGCTAGAGAAATGTAAGTTCTACTTTTCAGTCTGCCTTCTTAAGAAAAAATAAAAAAAAAACCAGACTTGAATAACCATACTGACCATGCACAAAAGTGTGGTTTCACCTGTCTGTCCTTCTCTACCTGTACTCCCCCTAACTTTTAAACCCACTGGCCAATTTTTACTCAATCTCACAGAAAATGACATAATGGTAAAGAGGCTTACATGTGCATATAAAATACCTGTGTGCATAAGGGGAAAAGATCAGGCTTAGTGAGGGAGATACACTTAAAACTATTCTGTAAATTCAGCCAGGTCTGAGCTATGCTTTTCATCTGGCTCCCTGTGCACCTCTAAATGGATGAGAGATGAACTAGTGATGTGGCAGTGCCATGAGAAATGGTTCCCACAGACATTCAGCAATTTACAGATGTCAGAGAAATTGGAAGTTTGAGATGAGTTTTTGGTGAGTTTTTGGCTTTTTGCTTGAAAGATTTCAGGAGATATACCTGACATTAGAAATAACTTCCTCCTGTCCTGGGATCCAGACTCCATGAAGGAGAATGCTGCACTCATTTCAACCAAGGGTTTAGAGGGCTAATCTCTACTGTGTCCAGCTGAAACCAGAGCAGAATTTGGAGATCACAGCACATAATATCCTAAATCCTGTCCTATAGCACTGGAGGGGAAAGACTTAACATTTGACTTGTCTCCTTTTAGTTAAAGGAAACAAGGCTGATTAGGTAAAACTGGTTGTGCTTGTGCTACATTTCAGTAACTTTTGGGTCAACTGGTGAACTTCAATCAAATTTGACAATAACCTCAAAGATTTTCAGTTCCTGTAAGTTCTATGAATATAGGCAGCTAGTCAGAAGAGAAAGAGGGAGATCCTATGAACATCTCCACTAAAAAGATTATATAATGAAGACAATCTTTATTAGGCAACAGAGAATCCACATGTGGAAAAATCCTCCCACATTATGACTTTTTATCCATGGAGATTTAAAAAACTCAACTGTAAAATGCCCTAAGTAACCAACATAACACTGAAGTTAGCCCTGCTTTGAGAAGGGGCTTGAACTGAAGACCTCCAGAAGTCTACATCAATCTCTTTTTCATATATTTCTATGAAAGTCTTAAATACAGCGAAAGTTTCAATTGCTGCTCATATCTCAGTAGACACCAGAGAACCCAGCTGTGGGCCAGCAGGCTTCACAGGCTCATGGAATGACTTATTTTTCTTTATCCATGTTTTCAGCCTCACACAGTTCAGCACCCTTGAGATAAAATCCTATAGCAAAAATGGACAATGAATGAGAACATATATGAGTGAGAAGTGGAAGAGCAAACAGATTTCTATTTCAGGCTTTCATGGCTTAGCATAAACAAACATGAAACAATTCATCCTCAGAATATGGAGGTGGGAGGGGGATATTGACAGTATCCTCTAGACACACAGGGAGACTGAGAACTAGCGAGCCTGGAGCAAAGAGAACATTTCAAAAAGCATTTAAAGCCTTGGGAAAGTTAGAAGCAAAGATGAAGCTTGCCTGATTCATTCACTAGGGCTGTAACAACAATTCTCTTCATACACTGCTACCCCACTGATTGTCAAAAATAAGCCAGCTCTGTCAAATGTTGCTTTCTCTTTAGCAGAGGTGACCTTTTAAAAATCTCAGTTAAAATTCAGAATGGGTGAACAACTTTAGGAAAAAGGAGAACAGTCTAATAAGTCTTTCCAGGGAAGGCCACAGAAATAACTTCTAAAGAACTCACACTGAAGTCTCTTTATGAGTCTGCAAAGTCTATTTGAATTTTATGTTTTCCCCTCCTTTATTTTTCATAAATTCATCCTCTGCCCATATCCAAGCTGACATGGGACTGAAACTCAAAATACTTATCTGAGATGAGGTCCCATTTCTACACCTTATAGTTGATAGTGCAGTGATCTTGTAGTGATTATGAAGTGATTGGGGAGATGGCTTGCCTCTGTTACAGAATCTTGTAGACATTAATTTGAGCTGTAAATGGACAAAGAAAGTTCATCTTCCCAGCTGATATGCCCATTAAGCAATGATTAACTGTGTTGATTATTGCTCACTGCTTTAGCACTTGCAGTACCTCCCGCGGTAAGTCTGTTTCTATGCATCACTGACAAAACCGAGTAGCACTAGTTCAGGTTACATACCTAAACCTCTAAAACCACTGCTTCTGATATGATGCTGCAAAGTGCCAGCCCTTGTTTTTGAAACCCATCCCACAATGTCATCTTCTTGGTGGGGTTCATGAATCAGTCCCTTCAGATATATTCCATGCTGATAAGTGCTTCAATATTTGGCAGGCAAGACAGAAAACTATTCAACAGTTCCGATATCCTGGTTTGTTCAAGCTAAGACTAGAATCAGAGTGGTCTGGCTTCCACTGTGGAATGATTTAGCTCTTTGATTTTGGCAGTTAGTGCTCCCACCTTCGAGTATTTCAGAAGCTTATTCTTGTTCTTGCTTCCCAACAAAAAAAAAAAAAAAAAATACAAGGTAAATTCTTTGTAAGGCTTATTAAATGGGATTACTGGAGGCATGTAGAGAAAAGAACAATCCACTACCTTCAAAAGCAAACCATTCCTCTGCATTGGCTTGACCTGAATGCCTGCCAGGAACATCATGGTATCCCTATCTGAAACTCACAGGGTAGAAATAAAATAGACCAAACTTTGTCAGTAGTGAAATGGGTCACCCTGACCATGCATGTGCTTGAAAGAAAAGATGGAGGTAAACAAATCTGAGGCTTACAAAATTAAGTGGCCCACCTGTAATGGAAGCACATGGAAATAATAGTTTCTTGGCCAGGAAAAGAGGAGATGAAAATTACTTTCTCCACTTTAAAATAAAATGTATTGAAGCCTGGAAGACAAGAACAGAAGCAAAGAAAAAACCAAAACAAAACAGCCCAGAAGAGCTGTGAAAATCCAATCTCTCCCATCAGCATCTGGAAAATGGATAACCTATGCGTGGTATGATTGAATTTCTCTGTTTCATCACCCTAGTGGTAGCATCTTGTATGAAACTATGGTTTATGAATTGAGTTTTGAGAGGGATCTGAGAGAGCAGGAGTTATACCAATCTAATCTGGATGTGACAAACACATGCATCAAAATGTTGCATTGTCAAGATCCAGAAGCCACTTAATTCCAGAAAGGTTTTAAAGTTGAGAAAGAAGTTTTGGCAACAGGGTTAGAAATGGTAAGAAGGATGATGAAAATTCAGGTGAAGGAAGATAACAATTTTTTTCAAAACATCCTTTCAAAAATTAGGCCATGTTCCTACATGGTTTCTGACTAATTTCTTATACAAACTTATGTTTTGTTCAAATAAAGTACACAGGTGCCTTCTTCCATTTATTCCACATATTTTCTGAACTTATGATAATAATGGAATGAAAGATATGTGAACCATAGTAAACCCCCTAAAGCCCATAGGATAAACCACCACAAAACCTTCTGAGCAAAACATCCTAAAAAAGAAGGTTAAATACAAAAATGACGTGCTAATGTCATTGCCACACAGCAAAGAAAGCAAGATTCATGAGATTGATTTGTAACATCTCCTAAACAAAGGCAGTGCACAGAAATGGTCCATGATTATCAATAACATGAGAACAAATTTGAAAGCATGTTCATTTAAGAGATGACATCAAATGCTTCCTTCAAAAGAAAAAGAACATCACAATCACTTTGTATTTCTCTGGTCTCAGCTTGCATTTCCTATCTAAATACTGAAGATAGATTCATAAGATAAGTACAGATTAGCAAAATATTCAAGGTGATTGAATGGATTAGTATTATTGTTTAGGACAATGCAAGGTGATAGAAAAATCTACAGAAAAGGAAGATCTGATATCTGGACAGCCACTTGAAATTATGCTGCTCACACATTGAATTTTTACATTTTTTGTAACATCAAGTGTCACAGTAGCTGCCTGAAAACAATTCCATCTAAAGAGTGAGATTTAAAGCTGGGGATCTTGAGCAACAGGTGGAACAAAAATTCTTAAGTAAACTGCTATCTTGTTTGTCACACAAATAGAAAATCCATATGTTAGTGCCAGAGGCAGAAATAACATGTTCTAACAAACTACACATAACAAGAAATCTGAAGCAACATTTGTCTGTAGAAGAGGGGGAAAAAAAAAAAAAAGAAAAAAATAATTTAAATGCATCTAGAAATGTCCAAATTATTTTAAGAGGAATTCATCCTGCACTAAATCCTGGTCACATAGAAAGCATAAATGTGTGCCTTCCTCACCATTCTTGTTATTGTAACCATGTCCAGCAGCTTGCGCTCTCTATTTTCCCCACTCTTGTAGAGATCCACACTTTAGTTACAGGTTTACTGATGTGTTATGTTCCCCTTATGTCACAAGAACATGATACCTTATCAAACAGTTTCACACAGTGACATGGCTCTTTATTTCTAGGTATCCAACATTAATAAAGTGAAGCTCAGGTCAAACTATGAACAATTCCACATAACCTGTAATTAGGGATGGAGATTTTGCATTACAATTCTACACAGTTTTCTTGGTTTACAGAACCAAAGACTTTGTACTTCAAGAGCTAAATCAAATCTTCTAAAATTCAGACATCTACAGTTTGCTTTTCACTGAGGTTTTTGGAGCATTTCACAAACATTAATGAAATGTCCTCCGATGCTTCAGTGAGGCAGGTGCATAGTCTTAGTCTCACTTTGAAACTAAGACAACTGAGAAACAGAGGGGGATTGAGTGAATCATCCAAGATCATTCAGGACTTGTCTGACAGAGTCATAAATAGAAATCAGGACTCTGCAAAAAGTAAATAAATCACCTCCCTCCCTGGAAGAAGCAGCAAAATATTTTGTTAATTTTAACTGCACACATCTTTCCACGCTTCTGGGTTACAGTCAGGAAAGGAAATATCACTATTCTGAGCAAGGTCATTCCACCAGAAAGTCCAGGCAGACCTTCAGCCATAAGTAATGTGTACAAAAATCACATATCCTCACAAGAATTTAATTTGAACATTTAAGATCCAAGATACTGGTATAAGGATTTGAGATATCTCAATAAGCCTTATTTATCTGAAGAGAACCTCAGTTCCAAATTTACTCATGTTTCCTCATGGGTAATTATCGAGGCAGGAATAAACAGCAAATGGCATTCACCAAGTGGACACAGGACAGCTAAATATGCCAGGTTAGCAAAATCATCTTCAGATATGAAAAAGCAGCTTACCCTACTCTGGAACAGACAACTTTAGTCAAGCTAAAGAGAAAATATTTTTGATACCCTCTCCAATGTAACAGAACAGCTTAATTGGTGTGTTTTGGGGGGAAATTAATAAACCCTAAGAGCTCTGCTTGGCCAAAGTACTACAGATATCTCTCCAGTCCCGAGTATGCAGCTTAACTGGAAAACTTACAATATATTATCTGGGCTAAAAAGGTTGCTTGCTTTTTACTTCTTTTGATAGGTTTGACAAGATGACTATCAGACAGAGGTTCAGAGATAGATATAAAGCAGAAAAAGACCAATTACCAACTTTTTTCTCCTTCAGAAATATTTGAAACTGCTTCCCAGTAACGAACAATACACAAGCATATAACTGAGAACTGAAAGGTGGCTTACCTGTGGTAATCAGAACAATAATTGGGACAATTGTCAAACAAAAATGTCTTTCTCCAAATTTGTGCTCATAGGTGTTCTGACCTCCCCCCACCCCTTGAACAGTAAGTCAGGACTTCAACTGGCCAGCACCAGCACTGGCACAAAATATGCTCTGCGGACATCTCTGAGGCTATACTGCTTAGCAAACTGGGATCATTAACCTGACTCACAGTTTGCCCAAACTGGAAAACAAACAAACAAACAAAAAAAAACAAGCAGCAAGCAAAAAACCCACACAAAACAAATAAGAAACAAAAACCCACAAAACAAACAAGCAAGCAACAAAACACTGTAAAACCCCAAAGTCTTACTGCAAACAGGGGGCATTTGGCTTTTATTAATCCTCTGTTGCTAGAAAGGGACATTTTGAGACAAAGTCTGACATCACTAAATCTCTTTAGCCTTGTTTGCTTCTTCCTCTACTGTGCCATGCTGCTTGCTCTAATATTTGAGCAGATGACGAGAACTTTTGAAGAGAAACTTTTAAACTTAAGGCATTGAAGGAAGTACTACACAGAGTAGTAGCCAGCCCTAGACAAAATGGAATCGTACATGTTGATTAAGACTACACAGTGATGAGCAAAGGTGGGGGGAAAGAGGGATGATGCAAAAGCACTGTAACAAATGGCAGCAAATGTGTTAGATTCACAATTCAAGGGGACAGGTGGTGGTGGTGAAGTTGTATAAAAGCAGTAGATCAATTATCAGGATAAGAAAAGGATTGAGAAGACTAAAAGATAAGGGAAGTAATGACAAGCAGGGTGAGAATAAAAGCAATAAAGCTGAAAGGGAGGAGGAGTTGAGCACACACCTGGTCACAAAAAGCAGAGTGCTTAGCCAGAAGACATTCAAAGTGGCCAGGGGTTTCTGTGTCCCTGTTTATGACACACAGAGAATGGGAGCAATCCCAAAGTTTGGCTTCTGGATCTATTTCTAGAGCACCATCCAAACTCAGGCCACAAATGTGGGTGTTTCCATCATTAAACATACAGGATTCCCAGGCAAAAATGTGACAAATGGGTAAAGTTGTGTTTGGAAATCTCAAAATTAAAAGACAGAAGGAGGAAGCCAGAGAGAGAGAGAGAGAGAGAGAAAAAAGAGAGAAATTTAACACGTTTCTGAGTCCAGTGTATCAATGCCAGCATATGACACTAGCTTGTCACAAACAAGATACTTAACTAAATAGACGGTTGGTTTAGTCTTCTGTAGCAATTCTCGGAAAACACTTCAGTGCTAGTAAGGAATCAGACTGACCATTTATGAATGGTTACTGACCATTCAAGTATAGTTACTGAGTCAGAACCAGTGTCTAGTTAGCGATAGCAAAATCTGGTACTATGATATATTTTAAAAGAATAAATAAAAATAATCCAGTGGGCCAGATCTACAGTCAATGTAAATTGGTACAACTGTTGATAACAGTATGCATGGGTATCAGTAAATTTATAGCAGCCAAAGAGCAATCTTCTGACTCATGTTAAACACCTTAAGAAAGGCAAGATAAATCTCATTCTAACCCCAGCCCCCTCAACTCCATCAAGTTATCAGGGTTAGAGAAATCTGTCCATATGGCAGTTTAGTCCTCTTACTGTAGATGATACAAATCACATTCTGGGAATTCCCCACTAAACACAAACAGCTCTAAACCACCAGTCTGGAGTAGACAACTAACTTTTAGATGGCTAAAACCTAAACAAAATTAATCCAACTTGTATTATTTAAAAAGATATTGGAAGCGTAGGTGGTGTTATACCTACTAAGAAAAGTGCAGAATCTATAGGGCAAGACCTGACAACATGAAGATAGTAATCTCTTAATCAGGTATTCAAAGTCCTTCAGACTTTTCAAAATACTAAAACCCCAAGGGAAACTTTGTCCTCAAGCAATTTCAAGTTTCACAATCCAGAGAGGTGCACAGTTTTTTTTCACTGAATTTTCCAAATGGAGGATCTTTGAAATTCTCTCATGGCTCATTTGTAGGCAACTCACTACATCCCAATGAGAGTGGATGAGAGGGATAATTGAAAATGGGACATGTGGGCATCAAAACAAGCAAAATGACCCCCTCCTTTCTCTTTTTCCTTTTCTTTTGGTTCACACTGTCTAAATGAAATCCCAGGCTGTCTTCCAACTGCTACTCAGAGCTGTCACAGACAAGGAACACGTAGAGAGCACTTAAATGACTGACTGACCTATTTCCATCCTTGTCAGTGCTGCTGCATCTAAACCCTTTTTTCTGAATTCTACACACATACATGCACATGTGCACAGCAATTTTCCTGTATACTCCCATGAGGAACTATTTCCAAAGTCTAACCTCAGCTCCTAAAGGAGCTCTCTGTTGCCTTACGAACAGCTGTTAACCCCACAGTCTAAGTGCCCTCCTTAATTAGGTTAACTTTTGGGAGTCTAGCCTTTGGGGGAGACAAGGAGAGATTTGGTTCACTGACTTGTCTCCTCTTGTATCAGTTCTGTTCTCCATTAGATGCTGCCCTATATCCAAGGAATTTGTATACAAAGATGCTTTCATTCCTCTCAAAAATGCAAAAACAAAGCACTGCTGCATGGTGAATAAATATAAAAGTACATTAATAACTGCAAAGTTCTGGCAAAAGTTTTCACATGCACAGCAAAAGACCACCGAAAAAGCACCCAAGTGGCTAGTCCCTTCCCACAGCACTCCAGTCAATGAACCTCAAGAATGGCAACAGGTTTCTAAAGCTGAAGGGTTCTCAAATCCTCCCTACCTCTTTTAGCAGTTAAAAAAAAAAAAAAAAAAAAAAAAAAGGTGCTTTTTTACCCTATATGACTTTGGTGCTACTATATATCACTTCCCAGGAAGAAGCAGTCACTGCCTCACTGATCTTGGCTGAACTTCAAAGATACAGAAAATTTAATTGGATGAAATGAGACTTCGAAAGAAAAACGTTGTGTGAAAAGACCCTCAACAAAAGATTTTAATGAAATCTCTAATCCAAGTAGCTGTGATGCAGAGTGGCAGCAACATTCTTGATGTTGTAGTGGAATCAATAATACTTAGGAGGAAACTTTTCTTAGATGTTGTTCATCCAAAATGTGTCTCTCTTATGCTTTCCTCCCCACCCCCCCCCCGCCCTTCAATTAAAAGGTTTATAAAACAAGAAATGCAAAAGAAATATTAATGAAGGAAATATGGAACATTAAAAAAAAAAAAAAAAGATTCTTTTTGAGTATGGTCACATTATCCTTTACTGGCCCCTGAAAAAGGATAAAGTAAATGTTGTTTCATTATTATTTCTTGTTATAACAGTGCTTTGACATGAGCGAATATAATTATTGCATCTGCAATTTTGCATCATTCTCTCTATTTCTACTTAATGTGGGTTTATATAGAAGGAATCTCAGGTCATCAGGGTGTCAAGTGCTGCAAAATGCTGTTGATCTTTCAGGGAGTAGAGCATGATTCTGTTCCCCAGAACTCTGTCTCCTCTCAAATCAAGGATTGCCAGAGAAATTCTCACTAAGAGCAATCTTCTGTCATTTCCTTCTAGATTTCACATTTGGTATGTCCTACGGGTAGGAAGACACTCACATTTGTTATGTCCTATGGGTGGAAGACATCAGGTTCATGTCTCACAGTTATAAGGTAGCTGATTCTTAATTTCTTATTAGCAGGTTCTGTCCCATGACATGTTGCTGGAATCAATGGGGATTAGGCACAGATTACCTTTAAAAGTGCGCCTTAAAGTAGCTGCAGTACAGGTACTCAAATTAAAGCAAGTGTCATTGGTTGAAAGGTAATTTAAGTGCCAAAATCAGTATGAGAATTTGCACTAGATCCTCTCTCAGGACTACACCTAGGCTCATAATTCAATTAGGTATCACAGCACTAAAGCCAGACCTTCACTCCTAATCTCTGGGCAGAGGATTCTGTATTTTAGAGAGAAAAAAGCAGTTGACAGCACTTCCCCTCCTGTTCAGGTCTGTATACTAAAGGCCTGTTCTCCAGCTTTTTCAGGAGATTAAGAGACTGAGACTCCTACAAACTATAATTACAAATGCCCATTTAATAATACTCTCTCAGAAGAATATTTTTTTTTTTTTTAATTTGGGGTAAAGAGAGTTCTGCAAACAGTTCAACGCATGTTGATCTTTCAGGATGACTGGAAACAGTCTCCAGTGAAGCCTTGTAACATACAGCTGTTCTGTTCTTGTTACTTATAGATCTAATAATTTCTTGCAGAGACAACTAGCATCTTACTTTCAATGGCATCAACTGTTTCCAGAAATATGTCTTCATGTAAAACTACATTCACTTATGTGCAGAAGGAAAACTACAGAGCTAGTTCTAGAAACCTGCTCTTTACCAGAAAGACCTTTGCTGGTTTTGTGGGCTTTTTTAATTGATAACCCACAAACACCCAGAAAAGTCCTATTTATGAAACAAAATTTCAGACAAAGGGAAACTTTGCAAACTATATATGCCAAATATTTCTGCACTTTGTCTTTTTTTTTTTTTTTTTTCCCATGCTGTTCCCAGGAGAAGTTTAACAGTCTCACAATGAAAAAAAAACAAAACAAAACAAAACAAAAAAAAAGAAAACCAAAAAAACAAAAAAAACCAAACCAAACCAATCAATCAAAAAATAAAAAAAACACCCCACAAACAATTAAAAAACTAAACACAAAGAGAGAGTGTACAGCAAGACATAATTCCATCCTGCAGTTGAACACTGTCCTCCAAATTCCATTCCTCATATGCTGTGTGTCCTGAGATGCCCCATCCTGCCCCAAAACAGATTCTTAGCTAAGAGGACAGAGACAGCTGCTTTGGTCCCAACACAGATGCATTCATGCCTGCAGGTAATCCCTTGGGAAATTTTACTTGCAGCTGGTTTAGGCCCACTTGTCCTTTTGGACTAATTCATGCAAAGGAACAATATCCGGAGGCAGTAGCTGTGTTAGGAAGCCAAGCTGTTATCAGCACTTGTGGGCCAGATCTGGGTGTCTGGTTTGTGGAAGTTGGAAATGGCAAGTAGGCCACAAATACATGTGCATCTCAACTGAAACAAGCAACAAAATGGGAATCAAAAGAGAAAGCTTCATACATCTTAAAATCCACTTCCCCCTCTACTCCATTTACAGTACAAATAACTGTAGAGCCTTTCCATGTGAATCAATAGGGAGCTACAGTTTAAATTCTCAATCCAAAAATTTCAAGACTGACTAACTATGTAGGTGTCTGATTTGAGACATGATATAGAAGGGCCTGTATTTTTAAAAACTGTTAAGTGCTCTTCATCTGGACTCCAGAAGCCTTTGACATTTCTCAGTATCAACAACTAAAATGTCAGAACCTGAGAGCCACCAGCTGCTTATGAAAATCTGAGTGCAAGACTTCAAATCCAGTGCAGACCTAAGGCTTTCCTCACGAGTGGAACAGGACTGTCCAGCTGGGTAGCTGCGCACCATCCTGCTCCAACAGGATGAATTGAGAAAGGCACAGGAGCATGTGAAGAGCACAGAACTGATGTCCAGACCCCATTTCCCTTGCAGTTTTCTTGAAGTACTGATTAAGAAACAGAGAGTGGTATAAAACAAAGCTCTTAATATCAACCAGTTATATTAAAGTAGTTCCAATCATGTAAATGATCACTTGGCATTTCTACTGTATTTTACCAATTTATCATTGGCAGTAATTCTAATTTGCACAATAACTTCTTCAGATAATTCAATGGTAGTATGAACACATATACAGGGAGATGTTTAGGTGATCACTTTAATTAAGATGACCAAAGACAAAATATTCTGTTTTTAACAGAACTAAATACCAGCTTTCACCTTGACCACTGCTCGAACTCACACTGAGACCATTTAAGAGATCAGAATTTAATACAATTTATGTCCCCAGATACAGGAAAATCTAGTATTGTTTCCAAGACTACATAAAAGAGATGTCAACTATCTGAGAGAACCATTTATAAAGAATGTGGACATGCTATTTTCTTTGTTCATGCCAGTACTTAGTCATGGTCTGCTTCCAACTTAATTAGTTGTTCCCAGTTCCATGTTCCAGCCTTTTATTTTACAGGTTAGAGACTGTATCTTTTCAGATAAAAAAACCTTTTCAGATCAAAAGAAAAAAATATTTTTTTTTTTCATGTTTCACTTAAAACAAAGCATCATGTCTGTAATGAACTTAAATTGTCATTGAGGAATATGCAGCTAACAAACCATTTCTGATCATGACCGGAATGATCAAAAAGCTGACCTTCCTCCTGTTTCTGCAGACCTGGAACAACTATGGCTTCAGCCTGAAACAACTAAGCTTATACAACTTGAATCCAAGAGCTTCTGTTTAAGACAAGTGTTCAGGGAGGCATCAGTAAAAGTTAACTGGATTTTCTGAGAAATTATGTTTTATTTTGTGATGTTTCTTCTTTATCCTATTAAGCTTACATGATACCTGTTACTGTAAACCCCTTTATATTGGGCAAAAAAAACCTGAAAAAGAATTAAAAAAAAAAAACAAGTTAAAAAAAAAAAAGCCTCTAGCTTCCACAGATGCCAACGGAATTTGTCATTTGAAAGGAAGAAATTATCTTCAGAACTCATAGAATACTTCAAAAAGTTTGAATGATTTAAGTTTATATGAAGTGTGCCCAATTTTTCTAGTCAAACAAACCTATAATTCCAAGAAAGACCAAGAGATCATTTGGTATAGGGGCTTCTTGCAAAATAAAATTATCAGCACTGTACAATAGTTTGAAAATCATATATTTTAAACCCAGAAAGAGGCTACTGTCGTCATCTTTGCTAATCTACCATTCACACACAAAGCCCTCCTTTGAAGCCATTCCCTTTCACAAAAAAAAAAAAAAAAAAAGAAAAAAACCCCCCAAAATAACAAACAAACAAACAAACAAACAAAAAAAAAAAACAAAAAAAAACCCACAACACAAACAAACAAAACCCCAAAGAGATCTTTTAGAATAATATTTTGATTTCAAAACAGTCCATCAGGGAATTTAACATCAGGGAATAACCACAGTATTTAACTATCCCCTCAAGGACTTGAATCTTCATTTCTTGAACATCAGTGTCAAGATATTCTGCTCTTTTATACCCTGAATTATTATACTGAAAAGTAACCCTCATGTTAGTATATTCCTTATGTATGTACTCAGATTCAGATCATGGTCTGATGAGTCCCCACTTATGGTCTCAGAGTATGTCATTCATTCATTTGCCTGTTGTCTGTTCATCTAAACAAACTAAGCTCCAGGACTGTCTTGTCACAAGCATTTTTTCTAATTCTCTTCTTATTCTTGTAGTTCTTCAGGATGGGTTGAATTTGTGCCAAACACAATTGTTCAACTTTTATATACTGCACTTGTCTGACTGACTTTAGAAATCTGAATTTCTGAATATTCCAGGTAACAAGTAATAATTTGAGATAGATCCAAGATACAAAGAGCACAACTGAATGATGATATGGACTCAAAAACCTAGGGTTCTCAGAAACAAAATATTTATCTAGACCTTTTCAGACAGGTATCAGAAATAAAAGTCTGAGATAAATTAATTGTTCAAATATTCTGGTTGGCTGGATCAAGAAAGCTGTTATTGTCTCCTCCAGCTTCAAGATGAAAAAGGACTTGCTTGAGTTCTTCTAAGGTAGCAGTCATTTGACTTCCATGGGAATTTATGAATCCTCAGCTGTGTTGTTACTGTTAACAAGAGCTGACAGTTAAATGCATTTCATTAACAGAAACTAGAATAAGAATGACAAGACTTTAGCAGATCATATCTGTAATGGAAAAGGTGACCAATGTAAGAAATAATAACTGTCTGCTAGGATTCCATTTGTCTCTCACCCATACCGATAACATCATATCTCCTGGATACAACCTGCTTGTCTTTTACACTAGTTAGCAAAGCATCAGCAAGATGGAGATGTCAAGAACAAACCTACATCAGCATCAGTTCCTCCTTTTATGTCAACAGCAGGAGTAAAAGTAAACCCTACTGGAAGAATTAGAAACAAAAAAGATTTTAGCAGCTGAGAATATACAGAGGATTAGCAAAGGCATAGTAGGAAGTAAAGGAGATAGACTGGCAGATTGTCAATTGATTCTTTTCGGTCTTGGAAGAGCAGACAGATTTATCCAGTGACAACTGCTGGGGTACAAAACTTGCTGGGAGTGCTTGCAGGGAATAGATATTCTTGCTGTGTAGCTTCCTCACTAGCAAGCTTTGCCAAAAGATTGACTGGGCCTTGAACATCTGTGGATTTCCAAAACCTACTGAACAAACCTACCTCCAGATGCACAGAATGACAATTTAATCCAGATGTAAAACAATGGGTAGAACCATAATACTGCTCAGCTGCTACAGAATAATGAAAATCCTAGTGCTAGAATTTAAATGATGCTTAAACTGGGAGCTGAGTGGAGCTTCAGTTTTTCCCAAGGAGTAAAGAATAGGAGAACAGAAGAACACCTAAAAGTAAACCATTCTGAAGAAACACCTTTTGGGTCAACCTTCCTTCGCAAAGATATATTTTGTCACTGAAAGATCCTTCCCTGGGTTCACCAAATTTAGAGTAGTCCTACTACCAGTTGATATATGAAGGTTATTCAGCCTGATTGTATAGTTAGCTATTGTGTTTCCTGCCACCAACCAGAGGTAGTGAGGGAACCATAAAAAAGGAAAAAATCTACCACTATTCATCCTATTATACTTAGTACTCTGTCTTCCCCTGCAATAACAGCTTGCTTGATTGCCCTGTCCACCCGCTGTGCCACACTCTTTTAGCTCTGAAAGCACTTTGGGAAAGTGAGGATCATTTATGATGTACTTGTACAGCACCTAGAAGAATAGGATTGTGACTTCTGGTCAACAGGGCAGTGTCAATGCATTATCAATCATCTGAACATTCAGGCTCCCTTGCTAGCCTATTTCAATTCAAATTAATATACAAATTTATTATTAATAGTATAAAATGTGACCAGCTTTTGTATTTGCAAATGAGAGGCTTTGCACATTTTGGTGGCATCCTTCTTTCAGTTATTGAGATTCCCAAAGGTACGCACAACCTTATTATAAGCCCTTCCACAATGCAGTTCACTCACTGCTTTGCACAGGATCAGATCACAGCTCAGCCCACTCTATGAATAGAGATTGGTCTTGTTTACAAGAAAAACCCATTCTATCACCCAGCTGTTACTTGGAGAATCAAATGCAAGTCCCTTGCCTCCCTTTCTTCCCCTGGGCATGGTTCAGAGGCACCACAGAGGGGTTTGGGCTTTTCCTAGAACCAACAGAGCTGACAGACTCCCAGGATAACTGCTACATTATCCTCAGGGTGTTGGAAAGCTCCAGTTCTTTTGCAAGAATTTGGATGTCTGAATAGTGGTGATGAAAGTGAGGGGACAGCTAAACATACCCCCCCCACCACAATAGCATTCCAGTGGTATTAGAAATCCAGCTGTTCTCTGCAAACAGACAGGATTTACTGTTCGTATTTTGGTTAAAGAGACAGATGAAATTCTGCTTCCCCATCCATTATCATTGTATAATCTATACAATTCATCAGCTCAATGGCTATGTCAGTAAAGAAAAGTGAAAGGGAGCATTAGTATTCAGAGCACACGCACCACACAAGGCAGCAGGTTTATGATCTGCACAACTGAAATAAGCACTTCTCTTCCCTGGGGACCTGGGTTAACACCGAGTAGCTGCACGTTAAGTTGCATATACTTCTATTAATGTACATCCTTTCCAGTATGGGAGGGGAAAAAGAGGCAGAATACCTATCCCACTCACGCTGGCAGAGACAGCTGATTTTTTTGTGGCTCGACACTATATGTCCAGAACTGTCACATCCCTTTTCTGATCCCAACTCCTCCATGTTGGCAGAGTTCTCTTCCTCCAGCTCTTAGGCACCAACCAGGCAAAGCCATCACCTGTCAATCAGCTGTCACATCTACCTCCTCCTGGACTACCCTGACATCCCCTTTCTGCCTGGTGCCAGGGGCAGCAGAGAAGTAATCTGCTATGAGATTAATTGCTCCCTCTGCCGTGTCAGTACAGCTATGATGGCTTCTGTATTTATAGGGAGTGGAGAGAGAAAAGGATTTTGTGGACACTTTTTCACCAAGTGTACATAATGGGGTATAACAGTTGCATGGAAATAGCTCATTTCCAGCCTCTGACACCATAAAGCCCCTGTTTTCCTGAATGAACACGCAGACTCACCCAGCTTGTTACCAAGTAGTATAAATAATCATTTGCTTGCTGTTTGAAAATAACAATCCTAAAAAAGAGCTCATATAGGCATGGTTGCATTTGAACACATTAACATCCATCCAAGTAACCACTGGTTACCACTTTCTTTCATTTCCAAGATCTCCAGAATAACTGCACAATAGCCACCCAGATCTTGGGCTCTGGATTCAAAATTCTTTTAAGCCCATCTACACCCAAGCTGCCACTAAAAAGGGATCCCTCTCTGCTCTCATTCCTCCTGCCTGTCTTGGTGCCATTTTTCTGGCTGCACAGGGACCCATGCAAAAACTGTTTTGTCAGGGTAGTTTTCTGCAGGATCAGTCCTTTTCTGGCTCACAGCACTGCCACACACGCACCAGTCCTGACAAAAAGGAGATGGCAGGGACGCACAGCCAGGGGAGAAAACAGAACTGAACTGCCCCTTTGGGTACCAGCACACACTTTCCTTAGCTTAAAGCAACTGTGAAACAGCAGTCTCCAATCTCTCTCTGCTTCAACAGAAAAGGCTTGTGTACTAGCAGCTAAATAAAAAATTTCCTTTATAGCCGCAATCTAAATTTCAAGTGAGCACCAGGACTAGTTTTCAGCTCAACACCTTGCAAGCTCCTGAACTCAACACCTAGCCACATTTATTTGGGGAGACTTCACCTACGAGAATTAACCCATGAAAAAAGGTATTTTCTCCAAACAGAGAAGAGGAAACATCACAACTCTGAACCACTTAGAGATACTTTACTGCAAAGAGTGAAAACAAGTCTCTTCTATGTCACAAAGAGATTATGGTGTCTGGAGCCAACATGCTGACCAAGATATGTGAGTGGGAACTTTGGGCAGGTGTCTGCCTTTGCGGTCCCCAGAAGTGAGGTACATCCTCAGATTATTTAATATTGTTTTATTAATACAATATTGTTTCAGACAATGGATGTTTATTATTTAGATTTGTCTCATGATTGTTTTCATGTTACATATGTTATATGACATTGCCCTTAGGACTAATATTATAAATTATAAAACAAGCTGGCATCATTTTAAGTGCTGTAAGTTAAAAACAAACAAACAAACAAACAAACAAACAAAAAAACAGCTGCCACCTAGGAAAAGAAAACAAGACAAAAAGCAACCTAAACAAACATTCCCTTAGGCTGCTATTTTTTTCCTAATAACTTGGATGGAATTTCCCACTCCCCACCTGTAGCAGGATGGCTGGGAAGAAGAACTGAGAGTGCTGTACAGCTAGTGAATGATGAGGACATCTTGACCGTGGTCAGCCAGAAGCCTTGGGAGGAGCAAACGGGAATGTAGAAAAACAAGATAAGGATGCTGATCTTTGTCTGAAGAAAACATGCAAGGAGACAGTTAAAGGAAAACATCTGGCCATTTCTTAAACAGTGGAAAGTTTTCTACCTTGAGCTAAAAGTATATAGAACATTGTGTTTGTGCTTGTAAGATTTAATTAACCAATAGGCTTAGGATAGCAGTAACTAACTTGTAGCAAATGAGTTGTCTGGTGTATTATGGATAGAGGGTAATGACCAATCAAATGTTGACAAGTACTGTTAGAGACTGTATAATTGTAGAATTGTTGACAATAAACGACTTTGACAATGACTTCAACCATGACTTCGGCTTTGATTTCGACTCGGAACTCTCAACCTCTTACTTACACCCATCCGGAGTCCTGTCTCTCAGTCACCGTCACCCACCCACATAGAGGCAGTTGGAATAGGAAGACAGGACTTTTGTAATGATATGTGACAAATCCTTCCCCAGGGAACTGAACGTGAATACTGAACCCTTAGCTTGTATAACACAATAAAACTTAACTACAAGGAAGGAGACTCTTTCAGCGACCAGGGGAGTGTTCACTAGTTGCTGGTTATCTTGTGTAAATGGGTGAAACTTCAGAAAATCCCAGGATCTCTGTCCAGAAAGCTCTTAATAAAGTATTAACCCCTCAGCTGCCTTTCCTGGCAGCTGGTGAATCTGTAGGCCTAGGTGAGCAGATGTTGCTGAAATAGGGGGATGGGTTTGTGTAAAGGAATGCTAGTTACATTGGAAAAAGATCCTGGAGATGCTGTTTGGGGTGTAACAATCCAAAACTGAGATACACACTAATCACATGCTGAGCTTTCCTATGCTCACAGATAGCAGGCAAAACACCTTCCTTTCTCTCTCTCCTTAGATTGTTGTCCTAGAAGGAACAACAGGTGTTTTCATTAAGGCAGAATTGACCTCCAGTTGGTCATTTCTACAGTTCAGGAAAATATTTTTTTTCTTGACTTGTAGTTTCCATTTTTCACTTAATTGTTGCAAAGACAAACCCTGCTGGAACGAACCAGCACTGAAGTGTAACCTGTAAAGCTGAAATACAAAAGTAGCCTGGCTCTGCCTCCTGGACCAATAGACAGGAGGTTCTTGAGAGTCACAGAATGGCTTGAATCGGAAGGGGTCCAACTCTCCTGCAATAAGCAGGGACATCTTCAACTAGATCAGGTTTCTCAGAGCCCCATGGAATCTGACCTTGAATGTTTTCAGGAATAGGGCTTCCACAATGTCTTTGGGCAACCTGTTCCAGTGTTTAACCACACTCAGCAGAAAAAATGTCTTCCTTATATCTAGCCTGAATCTACCTTCTTTTAATTTAAGACTATTACCCCTTGTCCTATAGCTACGGGCCCCATTAAATAGTCTGTCCCCATCTTTCCCCATTTAGTACTGAAAGGCCGCAATAAGGTCTCTCCAGAGTCTTGTCTTCTCCAGGAAGTCAGGAAAGTAATGCAAAGTACTGCCAAGTACCACATAGCTCCATGCTAGCCAGGAGTCAGGACAGAGAAAACTCTTCCAAAGTAACTCCTGAAGATGGAGAAGAATGGAGAAGTCTAGCAAAAGAACAGCCCCACTCAGTAACCGACAGCTTGAATCCCTGTTTATAGCCTCAATTGCATGGGTGTCTGCAGGATGCAGCTCTTGCATCCAAGGACAAGAGCATACAGGCAGGGCTGGAGCTGAGCTCAACCTCGTCAACACTTCAGGTTCTGGGATTTGCTCCAAGATGAGCCAACAATTCACAATTCTTATGGCAACTGCTGGGGTGGGAGGATTGCTTTGGTGCATCTGCGGCTAGGTGCAACACATGTTAGAAGCTAACAATATGTGTCATATAAGCAGGCAGCTGCCTGAAGACCACCAATAAAAAAAAGCCAGTTACAAGGCATGTCCTGCACCTGTCACTGGAAATAGCTTAATAAACTGTACCAGCAGATGGCACTTGTGAATACACGGCATATTTCTTGGGTTGTGTCACAGCCATAACTTCCTGTGGATGGCAAATAGCCTTTTCAGAGCAGCCCTCCAGACTTTTGTATCCACACTTAAATGCCAAGGATTGCGGCCTGGCAACTGCTGTTTGAGAAATAGAGCTCTGCTCATTACATTAGACAGAGACCAACTCAGCATGTTTCTCGCTTCTCTCACTTGCAAAACTAACAATAAAGCACTGCTTTGATTGCATGGGTATACTTAAAGATATAATTTGTCTAAACAATATTGCTTGGTACCTACATAGTGCCTCAAAGCCAAGGAATTCAACATGGATTTTTACACACATTAATATATGTAGCTCCACAGCTAATTTTAGATATGAGACCTAATTATTCCTAAATTGCAGATGGGTAAACCAAAACAGAGATCTATAACAATTGGCTGGTTTACTAAGTCATTTGCAGAATTAAAGAAAAAAAAAAAAAATAGTTAGAAAAAACCCAAAACACAAAAGCAAAGAAACAAAACCACAACCACTGGAACTTTAGTCCTTTGTTTGCTGCTATGAACAAGAACTCAAATCACCAGAGATATAAGCCAGACTTAAAACAGAGGAAAGAAAAAAGGAGAAGAAAGCCCAATATGTTTAGCTACTTAACTGAAAGTAAAGCTAAGAAACCCAGATGCGATTATTGAGACCTAAGGATCAGTAATTTAGGAAGGGTGGAACGGAAACAAACGTTTCAACGAAACTGACTTTAAGACCCCTGTTTATTAAAAATACATTCTAGAAGACAAAAGCATGCAAAAAATAAAGTCAGTGAAGGTCGAGAATAGGCTCCTACAGCAGCTCATAGACATAAATAGCACTTAGGTACAAAACTTCAATTCACTTGGCTGGGATTCATGAGTTGGGTGTTTATTCTCTGCGTAAGAGCTCAGAAGCTAATAATCACAAATGGTGCTATTCACATGGAAAATAAATAGTCCTGTCTCTTTAAGGATATCATGTCTTGTTCTTAGTGGAATAATGGCAAATATAAAAAAGCTACGATTTCAATATTTCTCATTATGACTTCTCTCCCTGCTCGTCTAAAAATAAAAGGCTAGTCTGTAGTCCCAGATCAATCTAACTAAAAGAGAAAGGTTCGCTTACAACAAAACAGCATCTCTGACACTAGTTACGTATTCATCACATGTGAAAATGGCCCTATAATGCTGCCTTCAAACCCTTCCAACAAGTTGTATTAAATTAGGTTGGGTTCGGATTTTTTTTCTTGCACCAAAAGCAAAATAGATATAGTTTTATTTAATGCTACTAAAAGGTTCAGATTCAACTGGAACCCCAAGGCATGTGGCTTTGTTGTTAAAGCACATATACTGACTCTATTGATTGGTGCAGTCCTCTGTGCAAGAGAGTTTGTCACATCAATAGCAACTGAAAAATACTCAGGAGCTGTAATATGGTTTAAATGAGCAGTTACCACATCAATATAAAGAGCATTTTCAATGGCAGTAGATAGGAATGCTTTTGCAAACGTAGTATTTGTTTTAAGATAAAGGGTGACAACTTTTTTTACAAGAAGATTTTTTTAAGTAATGGTGAGCAAAACAGCAACCACTGTAACTGTCTTTGGATCACAGCACTCTGGGCAATAAAAGCCACAATGGAAAGAAAACTTCCAAGCAGGTCAGGAATGGCAATTCTACGAGCCAGACGGATATCATGGCCAGAGAAAAACTGCTGCTCACTGGTCTCCATGGTCTTTTCCATTCCTGCTGCCCAGAGCGCACCTGCATCACAGCTGCAGATCCACCCTGAACTTTCATTTCCAGGGCCCCAACCTGGCACACTGCAGGAGCTGGGACATCCAAACCAGATGCAAACACACACAGAGTGGAAGGACAGCACAGGAAATTCCTGACCTGTCCTCAGTGACAAGCAAGATCTGTGGGAGGAGAAAGCTTCTGCCATGCCTCACTCTCTGTCCCAGCTGCATGGGAAAAGGCAATACAAGGAAACGGCCGTGCCCTCACTGTGGCAAGTCTCTTCTGTTATTTTTTTCCCCTCATTACCAGGGTGGTTGGTCCTGGCCACAGCTATGGTTTTAGTTCAACAGGCTTTCAAATGACACTGAAGCATTGGAAAGCCACCTGGGATTTCCAACTTTTAAATTGTAAGGGGATAAGAGAAGAGCTCAGTTGCCCCCACTCTAGCAGGGGGTCAGTAATGCACTGGGCACCTATGGCTTGCCTTTCCTATAGTCTCGACTAGGAAGAGGAACATTGTTTGCCTCCACATAAGTCACCAGCCAACAGATGATACTAAATGTGATCTAGGCAGGCATAGGGAGACACTCAGTGGCCTCAGTAACGTTCAATCTAAGTTAAAACGACAAACAAGGTGCCAGAGGGGCCACTGAGGAGAAGCTCCTGAAGCTCACAGCAGGCTGAAGTGGGTGGTGGTTCCTGCGCTGGGGCAGGAGCTGAACAGCCTCAAGCCAGAGGAGACTGAGGGCTAACGCTTACCACCTGAGAGCAAGCTGGACAAGTACTAGGAATACAAATCCACTGCACATTACCGAGCAGACAGAAATCCCATGAGTTCAGGGAATGTCAGAAATTAAATTCACTGAAAGTTGGGAAAATACTTGAGGGGAAAGCATCTTATGAACGTCTCCTGTTCTTCCAAGGAGAGTGGCAATGTCCATTGCTGCATTAGCAGTGCTGGGCTTGTGAGGTCTGACAGCACAGCTGTTCTCACAGACCCCCTGAGATGTATGGACTCTGCTTTGGTCATAAATGAATTGGAGAGGAGAAAAAAAACAAACAAACAAACAAACTACAACAACAACAAAAAAACCCACAAAAAACCCCAAATAAACAACAACAAAAAAAACCACAAAACACAACAAACAAAAAAACCCCAAAACAACAACAAAAAAAGACCATGAAATTCATGGCAAGGAACAAACCTCCATTTCATGGGACTGAAAAATCCCTGTTTTTCAATAACAAGAAATAGTTTATATTTTCAGGGGATGGAACATAATTTCCCTGACTTGGTGTATTTTTAGAGTACAATTCTCTCTCAATCACATCCCTTCTTCCCTTGGGTTAATATACAATGGGCATTCTTGTCATTCAGGCAAAAATCCCACTAAAAGAAGACGAGACTCGGCATGTGCCGCAAGTTTTGAAGGAGATGAGAAATTTCACACTATCCTGATATCTTCTGGGTAACTGCTTATTTTATGATGACTAATAGGCAATTACTATGGTAATACCGCAATACAACATGTGTGAGGTTTGGGAATGAGAAATTATAGGTAACTACTTTGGACTCATTTCTATGGTAACAAAAAGTAATTGTCATTAAATACCAGTTATATTGCGGCTGTACCTGGTAATTATAGATTTTTTTTATGCCCAGTAACATAAATAAAGCCAATAAATTTATTCAAAAAGTCCATGATTGTTTGCTTATATGTTGTTATATAGAATACACAATGACAAACGCCTAATTAGGAAAAATAAACTCCATCAAGAGCTTCATCTTGTCATCTGAGATAGATACTCTGTTTTTTAATTCAAGGCAATGCATGAATTTCACCTGCATTAAATGAAGCTAAGAAAAAAACCTTCCCAATCAGAAAAATAGGTGAAAAATAATCAAGAGATATTATGCAAATGACAGCATGCACACAAGTAGTCATGTCTCACAACTAGATAAGTGATACTAAGAATCACATAACATATCCAGTCACTGTTAACACATATACACGTTTGTATGCAGGCATAAGTATATCCCCCAAAGTGATATATCCAAAGACCAAAATCAGCACTTCTTTGTGTTACAATATATAGCTATGATTTAGAGCTAAAATAATTTGGATAAAGTCCACGTATGCTTTTATTGTCAAAAGACTTCTCATAAATTACATGTGAACATGAATGTTGAACTTTTGATTATTTCTAGAGTCACTGAAATAAAGTCCGCAAAAACCTATTCAGGATAAATAGGAAATATTTAATCTGGTCCAAAGCCTAGTTTTCTGTTTGTATCTCAGATTCTTCAAAAGCGATCTTTAAAAAAAATATTAGTTTTTAAGCAAATCATGCCATTAACAAACAAAATCAATAGAAGACTGTCATTTATAAAATGCTGATATAACTAATTTTAAATATTTCTCAATCCTTCCCTGCTCCCTTTTTTCACTTGAAACAATTTGCCAAATTCAACTGACTTCCACAAACCATTTTAGTCCTGGGACAAAAATATACCATTTATCCAAAATATTTAATCGCAACACAACTTTCATTACATTATGGACTCTGAATTTGGCTTTCCAGTCTGGGTAGGACTGGCCTCCTTTCCATCCAAGAAACTGCTTTTTTAACACCTCACACAAGCAAGCAGTAAAGATTGTGTTGACTTCAAAAATATTGTACTCACAGTGGAACAAGAAAGGGTTAGAATCAGTGTGTCCCATCTTTTCCCCATTCACACAAATTCTTGCAGTTCCTACAATCAAGCTAGAAGGATATTGTAGTGATGACAGTTCAGAATATTTCAGCTAATTCATGGCTTTTATTTACTGAAGGCTGATACCGTCATAGCTAACCAAGTGAAGGCAACACAGAAATGACAAGAAACAGGAGGCCCTACTGGGTCATGCAACAAAGTCTTTAGAGAACGGTCAGGGTATTTCAACTGCCTTGGCATGGCATTTCTGGGATACCTCAGTGAAGAGCTGTCCAGACTAAGAAACATATCCTTTTGAGTGCCAGTATAGGGTTTCATCTCTGGAAGGTGAGGCTGACAAATTGGAAGTAATCTAAGATGGTGTGGTACAGTCATTTTGCCTGCAGGGACACATTTCAGCATGCAGCTTCAGAATGCCAGCTTAAGAACAAGCTCTCGATAAAGGAAAGTTCAGGCCAAGCCTGGGGATTCACGACTTTTAATTCAAGAACACATTTTTTTTCTTAGTCTAACCCCACCTCCCTGGGGATTGTAATAGGTTCAGATGATGACAATGCTATACTGCAAACAGAGAGAGAAAAGTCAAGAAATCTCTCTTCTGAGCACCAGTCTTCCTTTATTTTCTCAAACTGTTCCACAGTTTAATCCATCAGAGAAGGTGAGATTAGTGTTATGGAGAAATTCAAATATTTTTATTTTTTGCCATGTTCTTTCACTGAACTAAAGATTAAGTCATGCACCATCTTCAGCAAAAGGGCTCTTTCAATTCAGGTGAGAGCTGAGGATAAGTTACCAGCAGGAAAATGATTACAGAGGGCAAATTACGCTGAAGACTCACTATTTTAGGCTAAATAACAAATGGAATCTTCCTGGGCAATTTAATTAACAAGCCCATGTGGCATAACATTTTCTACACAGTGTAACTGCAAAGCTGTTACACTTAGAAGTACAGTAATACCAAGCTTTAAAGACCAAGAAAGGGATGAACTCTGTCTTTCTATTTTGGGAGAGACTCTACATCCTTGACCACAGTAAACAGCAGATATCTAACATTATCCTGTATGTTAGAAATAGTTGGGTATACTCATGTGTCAAGAAAAGGACTATGGAGGGGTTTTTTGCACTGAAGAAAGAGTGCAGCATAGTAGTCATCTGCTACTGGATATCATACTAGCAAATCAGCAAACAACAGCTAGCATTGCAAGCAGGAGCGGTCCCAATCAGTCATTTGGTACTTTGGCTTGCAGGCGAGTTTGCACTCTGAGGGCTCCGCCTCTCTGCACCTAACCCCTCCGACACACGTACCCAGCCAGCTCTGATCTGTAGTGTGGTTTGCCTGTGATTTGTTCATTTCTCAGCTCTTTTCAGAAAGAAACAGGTGAAAGCAAAACATAAATGTTCTGATTTCTAAACAGTCAGAGATTTTACTGAAAATAAAGTCTAGTAGAGGTAATTTCACAAACTCTCTTGGTTTATGCATATAAGTAATAGCTATTAAGAAATAGAACTGTACTAGTTCACTTTCTATTAAAAGGCTTATGCTCTAAGATTATAATAAAATTGTAATTTTTGACCATTTATTTCTAAAAAGTACTTTAAAAAATTGTGTATAGAACTTCCAAACATTCTAAATTAGAGGGGATGCCTAACCACCCCTTTAAGTTAGATAAGGCATTTCATCTTTTCATTCCTAACTCTATGGGTCCACAAATACACTTGTTGAAGTCTTGCATACACTTGAGCAAATCGGTGAAGTTTATCACTTTGTTTCCATGCATCCTGATACACTGGGCATTGACACTCATTTCCATGACCATTTCTTTTAGAGCCACCTAAATGTACATGCAACATATAAACAACCTTCCTCACAGATGTGTCTGTGCCGTGCACACTTTTACTTTATAGCTGTAATCTTAAACTCACATGTTGCTGGTTATGAACATTTCACTGCAAGAAAGTCCCTTTAGAGTCACAACCCATTTGGTCTCTTCTCTTGAGAATGAGCAACAGTTTATAGATAATACACTGGCATTATTGCTGCAGTTTTGGCTTAAACTCCTAAACCTCAGTTCACAAACACTCAGAACAAAGGAACAAGGATTTTGGAGAAGAGCACAGGACCCACAGCCTCAGTGAAAGTTCTGCATCCTCCAAAAATGACAATGAAGAAAACCTCATCAGCTAACTGCTACTGCATCATCCTGGGTAAATGAGTGGTTAGATCCTGTTTTGATCACAGGAGAACTAGTGTATCGCATCTCTTCTATGAGAACTGCTGACATACTCAGGCTTTTAATGGTGCCCACTGCACCTGGGATTTCAGAGGACAGTGAAGTGCATCCGACAATATCCTTTACCAATTGTACAAAACTGTGTACTGGTGGGGTAAAAAAAAAATCTCTCACACACTGGCAGGAGATCAATTTACAAACTCAAGCATGAGGTTTAATTACCCATTTCATTATCTTAGCTTGCATAGCTCTGAATGTGAACCTTCAATGAACCAAAGAAATAGTCACTAGCTGCTGCTTTGAGAAAGAGGGAGATAACAGGAAGTAGAAGTTCAAATGCCTAAAACTGCTCTTGCTGCATATGGCACCGCAGACCTTGTTTGTAAAAGAAGGGAGATTGTCCCTAGCCAGTAGATCTGTGTTGTACCGCACTACAAGGAAAACTTCTGAAAGTCCTATTTATGTGCTAATCTGAACAAAGTCCAAAAGAGATGAAATAGACTCATCTAGCCAATCACAGAGAAGCCTCAGAGTTAAATTTACAAATACTAGCAACTGATCCTTAGAGATTTTTTTAAATTCATCCAGTAAATTCAAGCAAATAAATTGTGATATGCTTGTGGATTTTGTATGAGCAGGAAATAAAATGTTGGCTGTAAATTATTCACTCAGCACTAGTTAACTACAATGCCAGCACATTACTAGGCTTTTTAATATTCTTTTCAAGATAATAGGTAGCATTTTGCTTATTACCCTAATTTTTAAGTTATTAGTTACATTAGGCCATTTGTAAATAAAGTGAAGAATTGCAAGAAAATCAAATGCTTTTCCAGCTACCTCATTAAAAGTCTCCTTAGTTCAGGAGTGTTGAAAATTCTGCATAACATGAAAAGCTGAAACAATATTATGCCATCAAGCTCAGCAATTCCAAATGAATTCACATGCCCTTTTATAAGACGTGGATTCCCGAAAGACTTTTCAAATTATGAGACATATGCATGACTCTGTAAAGCTGCACACCTCTCAATAAGTGTAAATAATAGTGCAGGAGAAAAAAAAAAAAAAAACACACAAAAAAAAAAAAAACCAAAACAAAACAAAAACCTACAGGGCAAGTGATTTTTATGGGGGAAAACAGAAGTTGCTTAATTGCAACTGGAGTTGCCTACACTCAGGGCACCTGGGACAGAGTAAAGCCATGTAGTATTAGATTCTAGAGCCATTTTAGGGATTTATTCCTGGGAGGTGAAATAACCATTATGATAAATTCCTCATGCTGTCAGATGCCACTTCTGCAGTATCGGTCTCTGGTTTTGGATTTGCCAAGAGTTGAGGGAGCATCAGCGTAGCTGGAAGGAGACTATGTGTCCTCAGAAATTTCACTTATAATACATGAATATAAGCACTGTTGAAATCATCCACACAATTCCCTGCTACTTCAGTTTAGTAAGTAGTAAAGCACAGGAGGGCTAAGAAGTGCATATCAAGACAAAGAACAGCCAGCAGCACCATTTTCTGAAACTTCTAGCTTCTTCCTCAGTGGTCTCCTCATCCACACAACAATCCAGTCTTATTCTGCTTAGCAATGAAATAACTAATTAGATCAAAGCTCAAGGTAGCCTAACTACAGAGTGTATTGTGTTATTTAGTCTTGCGCTGTAAGCAAAACCACATACAGTATATTACATTTCTCAGGGGCTTCTCCTGAGAACTATATGGTACGTGTAATTGCCCCCACAAACAAATCATCAACTAATCAACTGCTTTTCATTATCACCTCCAGCAGCACATTTATTTTGTAAATAAATGCATTAAGAGCAAACAATTTTAGGGAAAACAAAAGATTATCTGAATATGTTCTCAACAAAGGAGGTGGTAAAGTAGTAATTCAAATACTAAAATGAAGCAAAATTAGCATAGGGTGGAATGATTATTCCATTACATGTATCCCTATCTATTACAGTACAATAATAGACTGAAATTTGTGACTTTAATGGATGATCTGGGTAGTTGAAGGGAACTGTGATTGACTGACACATTTACATAGAGGCTGATGAGCAGCATAATAAATGCATTTATAAAACACAGATAAGGTCTAACTCTAGGCGGACTCTAACTCCTGCACCTAGAGGAGGCTTGCAGAGCAGATACCCTGCTATCTTGATGAGCTACTCTCTACCTCCTGAAGCAAACAAATTTGCCACTGAGCCCCCTTCCTTGACAGGAACTTCAGAAAGCATATGGCCACATGAGAACCTCTAGTTTAAGAGAAATTAATTGAAACAAGCCATATACGAATCAGTGACAAAACAGTGCAGGGTATATAAGGTAGATATAACAATACACAGATTTATACTCCACACCATACCTGTAATTTCCCAGGTATACTCCATCAGGATTGAGCATGGGTGCAATCTTGAAGACCAGGTGATCTCTCAGTACTTTTGCAATAGGATGCTGGCTCACAAGGAAATCAATTATACCTGAGAAGAATGAAAGAGGAGTTTGAAGAGTGGAGTTTATGACATCAATGATTTCCAGATATCTATCTGAAATTTCACATATAAAAGATTGGAATGATCATTCCTCTTGGTTCCTAGCACTGCTCCTGCTTCCAACAAACCAAACCACTTGCAATTACATAGCACCTGCCACCTTCTAATAAAACCTCCAGAAATAGGAACTTTAAGGATAAATACCTTAGTCAATCCTCATAATGAAAGTACAATAGGGCTGCATTATCAGACACAGTCAAGTTTTGACAGAGGGAGAAGTTACTGGTCATCACGAGCCACAATAACAAAACATTTCTTCTCCTAAGTGGTGAAATGAAGTAAAACCTACTAGTTTAAGCCTAGCACCATACATATCCAGCGTGCATACAAGGGTATATACTGCAGCTTAGCTTGTGAGTGGCAATTTGTTTGAGCATATGTCCAGACCTATACTTGACATAAACACAGCATTCAGATCATCTGTATGTATAGAGAGATATAAAATGCCTCACTAAAACTGGGAGAGTTACATGAACTTTCTACCAGGCACAGGGAAACTGTGATTGATAAACTGGAATCTGTGTCAGATTCTTCACTTACTTTACACCCATAAAAACCAGGAGTAACTCCAGCTCACCAGTGAAGCTCCTTTAATGTGGAACCAAGGCAAGTGACAGGGGAATCAGATCGTAAATGCTCTTGTTTCGGGTGCACTCACAGCACCAAGCCCCGCAGGAGCTCCTGCCTCTGGGCCTTGTGCTCGGGGAACAACTAAACATCTCCTTGCTCCACGGCTGGTGCTGGGGCAGGAGGCAGGCAGTCTGGCAGTTAAATTCATTGCTTATTCCTCCACTGAGTTGGTACTGACAGAAATAGCTTCCAGGGAATGAATGTCAAGATAAATTGAGTTCCTGTGTAATCTCAGGACACCCACAGATAGGTCATGACAATTTGCTATTTATTGTAAGGTCCATCCTGTGAAGCAGGAACCATTTACTGAATTTCCCCAGAATAAATCAATCACTACTCTCTAGTAACAGGATAAAACTAAGCAGAGAAAAATTAAGGCTGATCATCAGTAAAATTTCACTAATGGTGAGCTCTATTAGACTGTGGAATTGTCTCTCCAGGGGAAGAGTGGAATCCCATCATCAGAAACATTTAACACTGGACAGGACAATGCCCTAGGGAATAGATATAACAAGCAACAATTCAGCATAGAAGAGATGGCATGGGCTAACTAGCTGACTTCAAAAAAGCTGACTTTAGACCTGAATTTCTGTGATACAATCAAAATCTTTGAAAACAAAAACTAAAACCTGGGTACATGCCAGGTTAAACACACTTGCTTATAGCTGGGCTGAAACATATACTAAAGATGGGATCAAAATCTCAAATTCTGTACAACTCCTTCATTTAGTCTATTTCCTAAGGTCCGTTTTGTATTTCACATACTAACAAATCTGAGCCTATGCTGCTGTTGGAATGAATTCTAATTTGGTGAGGCTCATGGGGAAAAATGAGGCTTCTGAAATGTCTAAGATGATCAAGGTATAATTGGCTCTAAATATCAGCAATTTTTTCATCTATTAGTGACTAATCCTGAAGAAGAGAAAGTCCCTTTCTGTAACCAGGTCTTCCACTTGAGAAGAGACTAAATCTGAATTTCTGAAGCAAATTAGCATATACATAATTATATTGCTCAGGAAATGTTTCTGCAATTACCTCCTCCCCATGAAGGAAACCGAACATCGATCTGCTTTTTGGCTGGCGTTGTGTCTTTTGTTCATTATACAACAGCAAGTACACAAAGCAATGACAGGGACACAGTTGGATCATGAATAACCAGGTTTCCTAACTGTATGCAAACATGAAAGGCTTAGCTATGTTAAACTGCTGCTCTAACTGTTTTCCGGCAGTGTCTAAAACACAATCCACAGTATGCACACCTGGAGGGCTCAAAACTACTTAAAGGGATGCAGTCCCACACTTAGTCCATGGCTTCTCACCACACCATGCTGGTTTTAGTTTAAAAGAGCTTGCAACTAGCCTCAAAACATCACATCAGTTTGTGTTTTCTAAAATACTTGCAAGAGTTAACTATTCAGAAATCAGTATGTCCAGAACATACTTTATCCTAGGTCAGGTACGATCTTTCAAACCAGCCGCAATAAAAGCGGCATAAGCATCGAATTGTGTACACAATCATCACTTCACCAAAGACCCTGGTGGAACATTTTTGCCATGTGATCTGCCAGGGCACCAGGAGTGTGCTTGTGACAGCTCTTCATGCATCAGGGACAACCACAAATACCTCAGGGATAGCATGACTGCTTTTTATTCAGAAGGTAACACAAGCCCAAACTCTTAGAGCTTTGCTCTGGCTGTAACTGTGCCAGGCAAGAAGCTCATTCAGGTTTTGTTCATTTTGTTCCTGTTATTGATGCAGCCCCACTCACAGAGCTTGCAAAGGTGTCTTGGTAACTAGAAGCTACAGTTTTCAGCTTCACACAGGGAATGATTGTTCCCTAACCAATAACGTGCTATGACGTGGAAGGCTGTGTATAAACAGTGGGTGAGCCTCTGCTCTGCATGATTCACTGTTGCACCAGGCATACCAGACTAAATGGAAGAGATAGACCTTGGACACTCAGCACGTTGGTGGCAAACGAGACCCGTCATTTTTCCAATGTACCATAATCTATTAGGGAAGACTACAGCCAAGTTCACCCAATCCAAAGAGACTTACTGTATTTTCTTATTTAGGAGACAGTTAATTAAAGTTGAAGAAGTCTTACCCCATCACAAAAATGCAAAGAAAGAGTTAAAAATAACTGACTCACAGAAGTCTAACCTGGAAGTGAACGCAGTTCTAAGTAACATAAGAGAAGCATCAAATGAAAGCATACATCTACATATACAAACCTCACCATAAAATTATTGTAAGCATCCAAATAATCAATACAATTAGTAAATAGCTTTGTCTTTCAGAGGAACCCAATAGTCTCTGGGATCAATAACGTTTAAAGTAAGAAGACAGATATCGGACTATTAAAAAAATACCATTGCAGAGAACTTTGTCCTCCTGTTAATAAATCAATACAAACTAAATTTTACAGCTTCTATAATCGGCAAGAGACATATCAGTGTATCTCATTAGACCAGGGTTAAGATTTTGGCAGCAACCAAAGCCCATTTAATATCATTTACTTCAAGGCAGACATGGCAATACAACAGATGCCCTAATTTATTTGTTGATCTTTGTATTAAAATAACAGTTTGCTGGTAAACAGGAAGGGTAATGATGCCAGTCACCCTTGTTAGTGGCTAATAATTGCTTAATTTGTCCACTAATTGACCTGTGCTACTGTTGAAGCACTGGATCGTGTTGCAGGGCATGAAGTAAACAAGGCCACTGTAATGTTACTTTAGAGAATGACTTCTGGAAATAGAACTACTTATTGCTATAAATTTTCTCTTCACAGATGAGCAGATTAATTGGTCTGCCAATTAGTCTGCTATTAAAGAAAAAAAGGGTGCCCACAGATTGGTTGGATCTTCAAACCACAGCCCCAGTTTGGGTCAAACGAAATAAACCAATCTGAATCAGTCACAGCAGCTATGAAAAGTAAGACAACCATTATTTAAAAATAAATCTCTGTGGCTGAAGATCAAGGAAAATAGCCCAGTAACTAAGTATTAGCTCTTCAAGTGACTTTAAAATAAAATGGAAAATATGATGGAATGGGCCTACTCAGGCACATTACAGTGTGGAAAAGTTCTCCAATTAAAAGCAGCAAAACAATATAGATTATCTTTGTACCAAACTTTCTAGAGAATAATTAAAATCATTATTTTTCAAATAATAAAATGCAATTATATATGCTGCCTAGAACCACAACAGCTCAGAAATCAGCATTCAGCCATGACATGCGAAGAGGCTTATCCATAGTCCACAAAAAATCAACTAAAGTCTTTACATTAACTTCAAGGAGCTTTTAATAGTTGTAAGGGAAAGGAAAGAAAGAATTGAAAACAAGAAAAAGAGAAAACAACACTGACAACCGTGAGTCATTAGATACACAGTTACAATAGCTCAAAAAATTTTAGCATTTTTTTAACAGTCTTTCTTGGTAAACACATCTTCCCTGAAACCATGCTAAATTGGGACCAAATATCCTCCACTCCGAGTCATTTCTCTATCATTATTCTTTCTTAAGGCTAAATACACTTTTCAGATTTCTCTTGCCTTTTGCAGCTCAGCACCTCTCATTTATTCCAACACCAGATTCTCTGGCATCACTTTGCCTGCCCTAATCCAGCTCAAATTATCTACTGGTGCTTCACAAACATGTTGATTGTTCCCTCTCCCATAACATGTCAAAGCAACCTTCTCTGCTCACATGATTTCTACTGTTCTGTCTGAATGTTTCCTCAACCAACTGCCTTAAACTCTGTTTAAGCTTCCTGTCATCTCTAACATGACCTCTCCACACTTGCTCCTTCCAAAGAAAAGCCGGTCTTATCCCGTTTCACCATTACCCCATCCTTTCAGTCTGACAGTATGTTTAATTGTATAATGATATAATACATTTGCCATGCTCCTATTACTGAAAATCTAATCACCACAGATCCTAATGCAATATGGCAACTGCTAATGCAAACATATCCTGTACTGTGTCTAGTATATGCCAAGAAAGAAGTGATTTATATTTTCAGACCCATTTCCTAACACTGAATAGCAGCTGGTATCCTGCAGTCAGCTCACCATAGCCTGCAGGTTAAAGAGAATGTAATAATTAGGGCTCTAACAACAATAGGATATATATTCATTGGAAAGCAAATACAAGGGAGTCCCAAATGCTTATGCTTAGATAAAACTATTGAAATGTTCTGTTAAAGTAGACTGAAACCAATGTAAAAGACATATGTACACTGTTGTGGAGAATAGTAAAGCAAAAATTGTGGGGTTGGGCTATTCAGAGAGGTTTTTTAATGTGATGGTGAAAAAAAAACAAGTTAGATGATAGGGCCAAGCACCTACAATATTCTATCTCTAAAGAACAAGTACAGCACAAGCAGTAAACAACAGCAAGACACTTCCATGCCACCATTTGTCTGTGAAGGAACTCTCTTTTGGCAAAGGGACCCTTGTCTGTTCAGCCTTTGCCCTTTACCGTGGGACTGCAGAGAAAAAAAAAAAAACAAAAAAAACAACAAACCCACAACACCACAAAACATGAAAAAGACAGATGGACACTCTCATCCAGTGTGGTGGGAAAGGTGTCACACTCACACTGAACCCTACTCAGCACAGGCCACAGCAATGTTGCGCCAGCATGGTCTCTACAGAATGTGCATCTGTGCTTTCAGTGCAGCCTTCAGTACAGGCCAACAGATAGAAATGATCCAATAATGTCTTAGACTGAAGTGTTTCCAATATTCAACACAACAGCAAAAAAAAAAAAAAAAAAAAGGCATGTAAATGGTGATAAACGAGCAGAGCTGACTCACAGCAGGGTTATTGACATGATCTGACATCATGCTGTCACTGAAATTATCCCTACAAAAGATCATCGCATAGAGTGATCCACAAGCACCAGGTCATTGCAGATGCTGACTCTACTCCTTCTTACAGTGCACCGCTACTCCTCTTAATGTGTAAAAACAGACTGCCAAACTCAACTGGTTTGTTGTTTTTTTTAAAACACATTTTAAACACATTTATTAGGCGGGGGATGCATAAGGGTGCACACATTGCTTCTAACATCAATACAGAAAGAATGTATAGATTTAGAATGCTTTATTAATTGGTTTCTTTATCTTTCCAAAGGTCTCCTTGGAATCCATGGCAAAAACTAAGCTTATTTCATCAAAATTATAAAAATAATATGGGTGACGAAGGAGCATGGCGAAAGTAAAACTGGCACCTGATTACAGTGTAACACGAAGGAAAATTTGTTGCCTGAAGTATATCAGTCAACAGTTTCTGTTTACCAAACCTGATGTATATCTGCACGCATACGCCTCTGTAAGTAGTTACTGCAATTAAGTGAGAGTGGGAAGATCCAGAACACTGGCTGTTTTTTATTAACTCCCTCTCTAACCATCCTCAATATACACCAAAGTGCAGGGAAATTGCTTGCACTCACATAGAGGGATGCAGTACCATGCACAAAACCTTAGTGAGCATTCATCAAATCCTGCTTTTCAGATCAGCCTCTGCTCCTCCTGTTTCCTTATGCTGATGCTCAAATTTCATCTAACCTTCCCCAGGACAGGCTCAAAGGGGGCCTGTACAGGCCTGCAGGTGCCACACAATAAAAAACAATCAAGTTCTTGGAAAATGCTTGGAAGTTAACAATTTTTCCCAGTGGTTACCGTGGACAGGAAACTCCCAAGGGAAACAACAGCTAAACAATACAATTACTCATGACAACACACGTAGAAGCCAACCAAAGCAGGTGAGACAGCATTAGGAAGGATGCCAAGGGTGAACCAGATAAATTCCTGGTTATGGTTCATCTGAAGTGTACAGAAAGAGAAGCATTGACTGATTCTCCTCAAACACCAAGCCTTTTGATTGCAAAGCAATTTGTCCCCAACTAGATAAGAAATATTTCAGTGCTACTTAAGATCTCATTGCTTGAGTGTGGTTGGTTAAAAGCATCCCAAAAGTCTTTAAGCCCCTGTGGTCATTTCAGTATTTTTTTATCTGGAGCCATCATTGTTATTTAAAAAAAAAAAAAAAGACAACAGTTAAGTCCCTGGTGGGTTGTACACATGGCCCCACTTCACCTCTTTTTTAAAAGAAGTTTAAATGAACTTCAAACAGAAAAGTTGCACACCTAACTTAACTTTAAGGATTCAGCTGTGATAAGCAGATTCATTAGGAGAATATCAAGCTATATTATGGAATATTTGTTCTTTTATTTACCTTTCACTCTCTCATCTGTTCTCTGCTGTAACTCTATGTCTCTTCAAAACACAGTATTAAAAGCAAAGGAAATCTCAAATAATGGGATAAAATGAATGTGTAGGAAATGAATGGGTGAATTAGATTACAGCAGATGAAACACTGAGGTCTCAAATGCAAAATGCAGGGAGTTTATTTAATTTGTTACTCTTTTAAAATGAAAATATGCTCACTGACTTGAATTAGTAATTTCCCTCTTTTAAGATATGTTATGCCATTACAGCTAGGCCTGTTTCCAGAGCAGTGAAATAAATGGAAAACAGCCAGTCTCCCAGGGAACACACGAGCTCACTGAGTTTTGCCAGCCCAGTGAAACAGTGCTAATGTCAGCTCCAGAGAAAACCATGCTTCTGCTCTAGGAGCTGTATGGAAAGGAATTGATAATGACTAGCAACAAATACTTAAAGTGGCAGAGCAAGGCACTATGGATTTTAACTCAAGTTTTAATGTGCGTGGTAAGCACAGACAGTAACTGATTTAAAGAACGTTTAAAAAATTACTGTTCCTGACCTCTCCCCTCCCTCTCTCCACCAATCTCCAATTAGCATAGGGTTCCACAGATAATTAATCTGACATTCAGTGTGGCTGAAACAGCAAATCCATGTGAAGAAAGGAAGAGGTGGGAACAGCAGTCAAGTGCCTCCCAAATGGTTCTGCCAGCATGCAAGAGAAAGACTGCTCTGCTAGTTGCTGACCTGAATCGGGGCATCCCAACCCCTCACCTCCACGCCTCCAGGTTTCTCAGATATATTCCTTTGCATGTAATGATCTGAGGGGACTGAAGCCTCTGCTGGAGGACCACAAGTGTGTGGCGGGCCTCCGAGCAGATCAACAGATCACAGTTTGTGAGGACAGCAAGTAGCAGTTGTGTTACTGCATCACAGCTCTATAACTAGATAAGACTCTGGCCATTCTGGTACCCAAACATTTCAACTGCTTTCTAGAACACCCAATAAAGTTAGAAAAATCCTTCTCACACTGTTATATAGATATAGGAGACATTTCTGTCATTATAGCCCCAAATGACATTAAGATTGCAAATTCAATGAGGATGCAGGAATATCTTACCATAATAAAACATTCTAGGACTACTGGATAATAAGATGGACCGTATGATGCCACTAGGCAGATGATCTTACCCATTTTAATATGTCTGCTGATTAAGAATGGATGGGACATACTGGGATGGAAAACACCCTGTGAGTTTATTTCCTTACATGGATATTCTTTGTTTACACAGAAAGGAGGTACACTTACACCATCTACCTTTCACATGCACTGACAATCCCACTCTTTTCACTAGATCTAGTGAAAATTTAGCCTACATTTAGACCATGCAAACATTGTCACAAAATCCCAAAGAGTTCCAGATGTGCTTCAGCAGGGAGACTATGTAGAGAAAGGGATATGACTGGAATAGTCAACTACAAATCAGCAGTATAGTAGTAGAATCAATTCAGTGCAAAAAGTTGGTAAGTGATGAGTGTTTGGGATTTCCTATGTATTTTTATGAGCTGTGGCTTTTTCTTCATAATAAGATTCACATCTGCTTTGGAGGATATGTGACTGCTGGTGCTGTGATGGAGCACAACATCCTGATTCAGTACTGAAAAGATAGAGATGTACGTTGCCAGTAAAACATAATTAAAGTTGGCATTCCCAGTGACTAGATTGTGGGACCAGGAGCCAGAATGCCCGATCTTGGTCTCTAGCACTGCTGATTTTTGGCAAGTTGCTACCAGAGTCTGCTATTTTAGTATGTTCAACTTGAGATAGCAATGGCCAGATTTGCAGGGCAGCAAAACTAGCATCTTTGGGGCCAAAACCAGCAGATGGATTTTTCACATAAACTCATGAAGCTCAGTGGTGCTGACTGCACTTGGAAATGTGGTGAGTGGCAACAAAAAGGGTTTGCTAGGTGTTGAACAAATTCTGAAACTTTTCTATTATTACCCAGCTGCCAATAGAGGAGATCTGTGCCACTGACAGCCCATTCCCTCCTGGCTCTGCCCTAAAGATAAGCACTTTCTAAAAATCAGGCCTGTAGAGGTCAAGCTGGAAATCCTTTTAGTAACAGAGACAAGCAGCATTGCTGGTCACTTCAGAAATGTACACTTGCATACTCTCAGCTCTGCCGCCTTTTCTTCCAAAGAAAATCAATGAGCACTGAAAGTGTTCCACAAACCATAGGCAGTGCTCAGCACCTCACAGGATCATATGAGGAGAGTAAAATGTGGTATTTGAATTTTGTCTGTTAAAATTGTCAACCAAAAAGAGAGACAATTAAGCATTTGGTGAGGGCAAGTCTAGTTCCTACTTGAAAATTCTCCAGGTACTTTACTTCAGCCAATACTTGGTCCTGCCTGAAAAAATGACACTACTAAGCAGACCTTATTAGATGAGGAGATGAGACCACAAGAATTGTCTCATTACAAAAGACTGCCTAGGTCATATTTATATAATGTTGTTCTGATAAAACATGCCTTAGGATTTGCTCCGATGCTTTGGCAGTGTAACAGCTGGAGACCCCAAGGAACCTAGCAGTTTGACACTTTCCCTCATTTGTTAGAACCAGCAATTCATTGTCTCGGGACTAATTTTGATGCCATTGATTTGGACTGTGGGTCTTTTCAGACTTTAGAAAAAGACGTAGAACGATGAAAAAAGCTAGGTTCTCTACAACTTCAAACTTGTGGTTTCATGGCAGCAGCAGGCTGCTTGAACACTTGATCAGAGAAGTAGTAGAGTGTTAGTGGCACTACCTCATCCCACTGCAGCTCTGAGTGCATGGGACTTGTACGCTCTCTCCAGCAGGACGTGGTACTCACTGTGAGTCCTGGTGGTACATCAGATTAATCTCTCCCGTTATTTCATGGTATCTGGCTCTCCTGTTTCTTACAGCAGAGGAATCCCCCCTAGCTTCAAAATATCAGATCAATGTAGGGGAGTAAAATGAAGCCAAGGCTAGATTTGTTTGGTAAAGAGTGTAAGATTGAACAGAGGGGAGCAGACTGCCTCCTGACCTCTTTAGTGATGAGCTCACACCTCAGACACTTAGTTACCCCAATGGCTGATGTAGCTTGCTTAACTACAAACTGATCTTCCCCAGGCCCAGAGGCCAGTCATACAGTTCTCCAGTAAAGACCTGTGGAACTGACTTGAAAGAACATGTCAGGCTGTCAAAGAGAAGACATATTGACAGGAATATACACCTGCTGTAGAATTGCCCAAAGGGTTCATAAATTCAGCACAACGCACAGACTGAGTAGGTGGCTTGGTTGGTTGGATTTGTTTTCTTTAATTTTCCTCACATGCTGTAAGGAGCTTGGAGTTCTCTCTGCATCAGAATGAGTCTACCACTACCCCCCTAAATGATGCTTCTTCCTCCTGGGAAGAAACAAAAGGGTTCCTGTAGAAACACTGCAGGGATCAGATGGTCTTGCTTTATTAATGAATTACTTGGGATTTATCACAATCATTCTAAAGATATTGTTTCAGAAGATATGTTTAGTCATTATTATTCAAAGTCTGTCTTTCCCATGGGCACAAGTCCTCCAGACATCTTTAAAAACATTTGCTGGATTATGGCCCTCAATTTTCACAGAATTAACTAATGTTAAATACAGCCAAGATTTAAGCCTTAGAATTGAACAAAAACATGCAGGAGATCCCACCTTCCCTGATACACAAGACAAGAGGGTTGCAACCCAGAAAAGTGGCTTGACTGCAAAGGAGGAAAAAATAGAGACAAGAGTAGAAAAATCCTGAATGTATGAACCACAGTTAAACAGGCGTGTACCCTGGCAGAATTAATTCTAGCATCCTCGCATTGTTTCCTGCTATCCTTATTGATTTACAAAACATTTGTCTTTTCACCATGGCCCTAAAGTAGAGTTTCATGTGTACACCAAACTTCTTGCACAGCACTAGCAAATAGGTGAAAAAAAATAGAAAATCACTTCATTCTCCTGTTTCCTATTTAGAGCTATAAGGGTCTTGCAGGGAAAAAAGAATCGAGATCATTATGTTATTGCTGTTCAACCCATGACCAGGCTGAGCTCCCCAGAGTCTGGAAGATGACTGTTTTCTTCCCCTCCATGACAACTGAACTTGTAGAGTTCAGAAACCCTTCCAGGGCCAGCAAGGAAACTGCACCACAGGTGCAAAGTTTCCAAAGTTGCTTGCACCAGGGAAAAGATTCCCAGTAGAGCTTTGTAAGTGATAAAAAGAAACTGTTTTATTCACCTAGGGTTACTAAGCAGACTTTATTTTACTTGGAAAACCACTAAAGGTTTCTGGATGACAAGGAATAGCCAAAGATGACGACACTTCTCCTTTTAAGCCTTTTGCTGAATTGTCTCACCAGGACTCTGAGCACTCCCTTATGCCCAGAGTTACCTTTTCAAAATCTGGCAGCAGTGCCTTTTCCTGTGAACCAGGAACCTTTGGGTTTTCGGTGTGCCTAGTTTAACAAAGGTAGGCACTGGGAACAGAGGAATGGACTAGTTTTACCTAACACCTCCCTTGGGGGCTTGTCGTATAGTGTTGTTTCACATGTACACTAAAGCACAAGCAAGCAGCTACATTGTGCTCTTAGTCTTATGGCATTAACTGCAGTAGCAATAAGAACTACAGAAGTCTTAAGATGGATGGATCAGCCCAAGCAAAGAATATGTTATAAACCAAGAAGGCAAAAGGTAGATTTCTCTGGAGGGAGATGGAGAATACATTTACATATGAAAATCTAATACACAGTGAAAAGGAAAAAGGGCATTACATAAATAATGCTAGGGAAGAAATGAAAAATATGTATTTTTAAACACATTCCAAATACGGTTTCCAACATCTGCAAATGTGTTGCTCAGTCAAGCAGAGACACAGAAGCAATACATATGAACCAGGCAGGCACACAAAGCTGTGCGATACAGAGACCAGAGGAGCACTGCGGAAGGTCAGTCATTCACAACTATCCTTTCCTGTTTCCTTCAGCAGTAGAGTGCTGCAAGAATATATTGGGGAGCACCTCTATTAATTTGCCTTGACCTTTAATAACCTGTAGGCACTTGCAACTGGCTGCTGTCACAAGTGGGCTACTCAAATAGACAGACTCCTGGTGAGACCCATTGCCAGTACAAAAGCAGAACACATATTGCTGGAAAGGAGTAAAAGCACACTGGGAAGGAGGTACCCTAACACTCTGGGTCTCTCAAGATACACCCGCAGAACAAAGTGGGAATATGAGCTGAGAGGAACTCAGGGAGAAGCACACATTGCATTATCTCGTGCTCCAGCTCAGAAGCTTAGCCCACTCAGCTGAAGAGCTGAGGTATCCACTCCCCTGGACTGAACCCTGTTGCTCACTTCTACTGGAGCTGCTGTTTTGCCATTCATATATGAAGATGGCACGTACATATATTCCCCAGATCCTAACAATGGCAAATGACAGTCTGCCCCTACAGGAAACCTGCACAAATATTTGCCCTCATTTCCCCTACGGAGGCAAGTAGAGTGATTGCTTTCTGTTACTCTTGATGCATGAGAACTTAAACTAAACCAGCTGCAGTGGCACCTTTTGTCTAATTCATAGATTTCCACTTTACCAGGCTTACAGTTTATGCTGCTTGCTTTTATAGGTTTTTCCTGTCCTTCCATTCAAATAAACTAAAAAGGTACAAGGCAGCTCACTTATTCCCACTCAGGCAAAGTCACTTGTAAGACTCTTGTAGCAAAACAGGGCACAAAGTCCACAGGCATTATGCAATGCTCGTGTCACCCAGTAGAGCAGCACTTCTAAAATGGTCAACCATCAGATTCCAAAAACAGAGAGAGTCCTGTTAATTCAATAAATAACTACTTTACGCTTTCCTGTGGTTGTCTTCTGGTCATGAGAAAGGCAAGAGTGGCATCACAGCCGTCTTGCTCTTCCTGAGGGTTGGCTGGCTACCTTACCCCCGAAGCTAGTGTGAGCACTCTGCTTGCTCTGGGTTTGCACATCAGAAAGAAATCTATATGTACCATATGAGCAAAACCAAGAACATGTGAGACCGAAGTAGATCTGTACCCATTTCACCCTTGATATCTGGAAGTTATTAGTAGAGGTTGAGCAGTTCTAATCAACAAAGAATAGCCAAAACTGAAATGAAACACTGCAGTCCATTTGCACAGCAGAGTCTCTAACATCAGTCTTGTCAGACAGGGACCGCATGCAACACCTGAACTACTTCCACGTGACTCATGATCTGACCAAGCTAGGGGGTGTGGGAAGTAGGGGGAGGAAGAAAATAAAAAAAGAAAATGAGTTAGTTATTAAACAAAATCCTAACCCTCTGGGAAGATCTGATGGCCAAGAAAATGCTGGCTGCATCTGAATTTTATCCTCCTGAATCTGAGATGAAAGTTGCCTATCTGCAAGTTGCTTACAGTGCTGCCGGAGGGGACTTGCCAGATAGCTGCTTGCACTGGGCTCCAGAAGGAAAAAGCTTTTTTTCTGTGGTTTATTTTTTTGTCTTAAAGAGAAAACCAAAAATGACCATGGCTCTACATGAGGGAAAAAAAAATGCAAAAGCTCTGCCCCTCACCAGTGGAGATGGATCTGCTCTTTTATTTACACTGCATGACATCCAGGCAAGAATAAACTCCACAGAAATAAATTAAGGCCACTCCCTGTCAGTAAAGATGTGCTTCTGGATGATAAGCAGCAGAATATGTCATAAGTCCCCCATCTCCCCTCCAGAGAAAATCTTGCTGTGAAAATGGAGCCACACTGCAGATCTTAAAGGTGATGGCAATTAGCACTGTGGAGGGAATATTCAGAGGGCAAACCATCCTCATATGTGTAGGGACGCCACAAGCAACCAACATCTCTGCTTGTGAAGAGGTAAAATTCTCCAGGAAGGTATAAAGTACATGCTTAAATCTGAAGAGCCCAAGGGAAGGCGTTAGAAAGATATAAATTTCAGGGCTTCTCTAAGCATTGAGGAGTTTTGTTGCTGTTTTAGGAAGAAAAAACTCCACCATTTCCTAAAGAATTCTGTTTGGAGACAGTCTTATTGCAGAATCTACTTTGAAGCATATTACACTAAGAAGGAATAAGATGCTCTTGTTCCAGAATAAGAATTGCTTGAGAAGTGTTCTATTGCACTCTACATTCACAGCCTGCCTCAGATGCAAATGAACTCTCAAGTGCCAGCAAGCCCTCAGACAGAAGCTCTCCCCAAGCACTTTGCAGCAATGGGTTTAAACTCTGGCAGCACTGTGACCGCATAAGCTAATGTCAAGGTGCTATTTCTCTCATATCCTTGGCCATTAGGAACACTGCCAGGAAGAAGAAAAAAAAAGAAAAATCAGAGTTCACATGTAACCAGAGGCGAAGACTGTCTATCTTTCTACCTTGAATAGTCAGACGGAATTTTAATATCTTAAAGGTAAATTTAATAAACAGCTTCTTTTACTGCATGAAAGATATAGACATCAGAACAGGAGAGGTGCCACTGAGCACGCTGGACAAACTGACATCCCAGACTGATGTGCATATTACAAAAGTAAGGGTGTATTTCAAAGCCACTTACAGGGGGCTGTCAGCCGAGCATGGTGGCAGTCACTTCCCAGCTGCTGTTTCCAGTTCAGGGCAGGCAACCATCCTGCAGTGAATTAGGGGTTCAATTCCAAGGGGTTTCCAGTTCTGACTCAGAACAGTACAGCTTGCTCTCCCCTGCTCCTCCCCAGGAGTAAGACAGACTCAACTTTGAATAGATGGTACCTGGGAGGAGGCTGGGTCACAGCATTTTTCAACTCCACTCTTGACTCTGCAACAGACTGTCTCCCATTTGTCAGATGATGGTTAAAGTTCAGGAAGGCTGAATGGTTTCTCCTATACCAGGGAATTAGCCACCCTCCTGTTCTCACTGTGCTGTTATGACACCAAGCACCGGTGTTTATAAGGGGATTGGCCGGGATGGTGATTAGTGCCATACAAAAGCCACTGCGGCAGTAGAAATTTAATAACCATGAAAACTGAAATCTTTCAGCGATGCTAGAAAATAGCTCCTTTTGGGTACGTGGGGGGTCTGGTAAAGTAGAACCTGCCCTGTTGTCATTATCTGTTCCACATCACTTCTGTAGTCACTCAAAGACCTGGCTTATGCTTGATGATAACATAAGACAGGGTCCAGCTTTGTAATATTTTGCCTACACATTGTATCACTGACTGAAAATTTTGAAATAAACTTTGAAAATTTAAGAAAGTTTGACAGAAGACAAACTACTGACTCTTCCTTTCCTCCTTTTTTAACTGAACACTGAAACAGATTTTTACTCTTCTTTGTTTCTTCCCTCCCCCCACCATGTTTTTTTCTTTCAGTGATAAAGTGACAAAAAAGTGGGGAGACTGGAAAAAAAAAGAGAAAGGGAAAATAGTAGAAAAATAAAAATGAGCCTGTACAAAATTTCAAATAAAGCATTTTCTTTGAAACCCTGTAGCATTAAAAAACCAAAACAAATTAGTTATTTTTCAACCATCTCCAATTATCTTTTACATTTAGCAGTGGCAAAAACTAAAACTGTAACCTCTAAATCAGACCATGGATACCAGGGATGTATTACCATTTGCTGAACAAGTAATCAGATCTTTGAACTAACACTATAGGGCACTTCTGGAAATGGTCACTTAGGTGCCACATCTGTCACTAAAGAACCAACGTTCCTGGGGAAGGTGACTTCTTAGAGAGCTGTGTGCCACTGTTCAAAACCACCCTAAATCTACACTTCCTGTCTACAAATTGTTTAATAGAAGTTTGCCCATGCATTAGGGTCACAGAAAAGAAATTTGTGCCTACATTTCTTCCTAGACAAAATTAAGCAGGACTGGTAAAGAATGTGTCCCCTTTTGGCTGGGGCATGTGCCTCTCCATCCTGAGTCCAGAGAAGCAAGACTGCATTGAAAGAGCAAAGACAACCTCTGAAGATCTATTGTCTGGGGCAGGAGCTGACTTTCTTCCCAAGTCCCTCCTTCTTACCCTCCAAACAAGCTTTATGTCCTTTTGTCTGTAAACTGTAGAAGTCAAGGAGATGTGCCTCTTATAAACAAGTACACAATACCTTGCGACAGGCACACACAAAGCACGTGGAGCAATCTGTGCAGGGGCAGAGGAAGAATTTCATCCAGGTGCCCTTGTGTCAAAGAAAAGTTTCCAGCAGCCAAGTCCTAGTCACACATGAATGCTGGCTCCTCAGAGCAGCAGCTATAGCAATGCAGAAGAAGCAAGAAGACAAGCGCAGGGCACCTCAGAGACAAAAGAACTGAAACCAAAATGAAAAAAAAAAAAAAAAAAAAAAAAAATCAATTCAGCTGAACTGAGCCAGGGCAGGCAAAGAACAAAGGGTCAGAAGACAAAGCCGGAAACAATAGACCAGCAAGATTAATATCAGTTGTGAGGAAGAGCTGGGACACTACTGAAGGAGAAGTGGAAAAGGCTTAAAGAAAAGTATAAAAACTCAAAGCGATTCCTAATTGTGAATCCTGACATAACACTACAACACCTGCAGCTTGATCAGTACAGATCTTACACACTGCTACACTTACAGAAAGGGCTTCACCTACTTGTAGATCCCTTGAAATTAATGATGGTTACTTACTAGGAGCCATTTCTATTTTCCTTAACAACAGCCATGCCAGTGAGATCAAAAGACAACTCCAAATTTCCTGTCATCTTTACAGGTCTGGTCTGACTTTTGAATATTCATGCCCTGGTCTAATTCAACTGGGGCAGGAGTTCAAGATTTCTGCTTTGGATTTCCCCACTAGCAACAGATGCTCCAGCACTGTCTCACCCATGCATGTGAAGTCCAGTTTGGTGAAACCTGCATGCACAGTACACTGGATGCTCCCAGCCAGTTGCACTGCTGCACAGTCACAGACTCAGCAGGCAATACCACAAACGATGTATTCGCTAACACTTCCAGAGGGCTTGCTCTCCCATGTAGGCCCAGAAAAAATCTGTTGCATGGGCATAATGCTGCTCCCTAAAAGTGCAAGACTTGCTGTCCATGGGCATATAGAACATTACACACAGAAAAAGGCCCTGACCTAATTGATAGCTGGGAAGACATGGATAAGCATCTTCAAAATCCACTTGGACTGCAATTTCTAGTGGGAAAACCAAGCCATATTAAAGAAAGCTAAGTGACTGTGAAGTTCGGTCGAATCAATATTTTCTCTTTTTCCTCTCCTCAGACTCAGCAACGTGCCATAGTATGCTGTTACAAAGATGATGCGCTTTGCCCTAGAGGCAGTTTGGTTAGGGCTGGAAACTATCTTTAAGCTAATGTTATTCGAAAGTATGAGCAGTTAAACATTGCAAAACCAGTATGTTTAAGAGATTAATTGGGCAACCCCACCCAGACGAAAGGCAAACTTGCCAGCTATTGTATAGTGAAGCCTTTCTTAATTCTCCCTCTTGAAGACCAAGGGCTCCTTTAGGTCTCTGATTATTAGGTTATTTGACATTTCTTAGCTGCATAGGCAAAGCTGACCTTGTTGTCCGAAGAATGAGGAGTTAGGACTGACCCATTCTTCCTACTAGAAGGTGTAACGTGAACATGCATGGCTAGGCCTGGAGGGGTGAACGAACCTGCCTGGTGAGTCCGATTTTCCATTCACACTACTACTGAAAGGGTGGAAGAGATGAAGGCAGCAACCTCTGCTGTGGGTGGGAAGGGGTCTCTCAGTCACGCAACAGCCTTCTCTGCAGATGACAGCTCCTCCCTCAGAGGCAGTCTGGGTGTTCAGAGCTGTGGGGATTCCTTCTTCCCCTTGCAGACTGCAGCCCCCAACCCCAGCACAGCCCCTCTACCCAACCTGCCACCATCACATCTTTTCTTCTGTGCAGGTGTTTCCTGGCACATCCAGAAAGCATACGTAGTAAGATAGTGAATCACATAACTCTATAGCCAGAGAGATTTAACCTCATTATAAATTTCCTCCAGCTTAGTAAACTAAGTGTATAACCTCTCATACCTGCCTGACACCATAGCGAATTGATTCAAAACCTGTGGTATCTTGTAACAGCTAATGTCACTTTGGGTAGCAGAAATTCTTCTAACAGTCTATTTACATCAACACAATTTTAAGAGGAGCTTTTATTTCCATTACTCCAATATGGATGTTTTATATTCTCAGAGCAACCTCTCTCTCTCCTGGGATACTTCACACTAAAATCTCATCCAGGAGATGTACAAGGGACAGACAATAGTGTTTTTCATGTTGCTTTAGAAGTCAAGGAGAGTGTGTTTCCCTTTGTATTAAAGCTTAGGAGCTGTGCACTTAAAGAAAAAAAAAAACCAAAATCTTAGTGAGAAGGATGAATGCAGTCTAACAACTTTAAGAGAGCCCCGCAGCTCATTTTATGGTTGGACTGTTGAATTCCGTTGTCTTTGCTTCTCATAATTTGGTTTCCTGAACCCCTATAAAAGAGACCATGAACTGTAGCTTCTGTTCACCATGTTCCGTCACTGCTTATAAGTGCTAAGCTGCAACTAAATGAACAGGAGAGTGTTCACATCCTCTTCTGACACAACTTATGCATATCATCTTATGCATGCAGAATATAATTAATTTTATAGAAAGTTTTTGCTCTTTTTGACCAAGAGCACTCACCCTTAAGGTAGAACTGTGCAATATCAGATGCATTTTCCTATGGATTGCAGCCAGAAGAGTTTTGCAATATTGAAAGGGAGTGAAAGCTCTGTATCTTTGTACCTTTGGGGTGGCAAGAGAATATAAAAATCCCTTAAAGTGGAGCTTGGGTTTAGTTCAGTTCTCTTCAGTATTAGGAAATGCATCCCACAAAGTGAAACACTGGCAACGGTCCCCACAAAGGGCATTTATTCATCAGAGAGCACTCATAGGCCTGCTGCATGGCCAAAGCAGAGCACCCTCCTACATCCAAAGTTGAATTGCAATCTAAGCCTTTATACATACGGAGATACTCACTTTGAGTCGAGAAGTAGCCAGGAGAGCATAAGTGTTTGCTTCCAGTCTCTTTCATTTGGCAGAGAAGACCGAAGTGAGACTTTACAGTAACACAACAAACATGCACGTATAAGATCCCCACTCTCTGTGGAATCCTATTTTGTTTCCTCCTCTTGTAGGAAATATAGCTGAGAAATTAAAATTATTTGGCTTGCTAGGAGGAAGGATACAAGATTGAGTGAGGTCAGAACTGATGCAACCCTTGCATTTATTCAGATATAAAATCAGTCCAGTATGAAGTCTGGCAGATGATGCCCTCAAGCTTCTGAGAGTCTCATCATTACCACAACAGGCACTTCCTGGGTTCAGCAATTTTCCTCTAGTACAGCTGCTGTTACCAAAAGTGTCCTATACCAATTCCCACAGAACTCAGTTTCATTTCTTTAGGAGAAATTTATCCCCTGGAAACAGCTAAGCAACACCATCACCTCTGTTACTTCAGTTCTTTTCACATGTAAAGGCTTCATTAGCTGCACTTACTCTTGCATTTAAAACATGCCTTGTCCTGTCTTTCAGCTACTATCACTTATGCCCTGATGCTCAAAAGATTTATGCTTAGTGAAGGATGCAGAAAATCAGCTTTTAACCCTGACAGTTTATTCATCCTCTTTCTTCATAATAAAAGACAGAGGCTGGCTAAAATTCCAAGGAGGAGCAACAAGTTTCAAAATTAATCTTCCCACACATACATCTGCCTTTCCCACAACCAAAAAAATGCAAACCAAAAACCCCATGTCCCACTCATGTTGTAGAAATTTCACTCTCTTACGAACTCCTTCAGGAATCCTGCAGAAGCAAATTCAAAGAATTTGAAGGCACTGTGTCCATGAACTGAACTAGAAAACTGCCACCACTTTTAAGAGGTCTTCTTGGACTCTGTCCAGGAATAAAATCCTTCATAGCACATGGAGCACCTTGGTCACACAGAAAGCAAGTTCAAGTACCCACTAGCCCAGTTAGTTATTGTGTAACAGCAAGACTCCTCAGACAGCTGGTGGGAGTCATGTTTTCAGGCAGTCTGCCCCCTTCTACCCCATTCTTTAAACTTAAAACCAAAATTTGTATAGAATTTTTCAGATTTTTTTTTTTTCATGCCCTCTGCTGGCAAAATGGTGGGGGTTAAAAACACAGACTAAGTATGTTAACAGAAAACCAAGAGACATTGCCCAGTGTAGTCTGGTTTTTCATTTCACATCATCTGATTTAAGGTGAAGCGAGAGGGAGCATTCATTTAAGCAGCTGTAATGAAAAAAGATTGATTGAAAAGTCATTTTTGCTCCATTTCTTATGGATAAGAGTCCCAGGTGTCTGTTTTCCTTATATTTTCTTTTTAATGGCTGTTCCCTATTCAGCCCGTAAGCTTCAAGGTCAGCTTCAGGTCAAATTACACTTAGCACAAGATGCTCAGCATCTGCAAACAGCTGTGGGATCCCTCTCCCTCCCCTCTTGCACTGGGTTTTCCATTCTGGTCTCCCAGCCTGGAAAACTATATTAAAAATGCTTAGAATACTCATTTTCATTTTTGCATTTAGAAGCTATGGTAGATACCACACTGACAAATGTGCTAAAAAGACAACAAATGACACCCTACTAATAGAACATTCTAAGTATGATGAAAGTACATGTCCAAGTACATCTAGACATGGTTAAGCTTGCAATTACTGACTGATGGCAAAAGCCAAAGCATACAGGGCAAACAAACGCAGTTGTCACCACATATCTCCTACAACTTTCCATGTACTATGAACAGTGAGGGACAGTTGCTTATCTCCCACAAAGAAAATAATATCTAGCAGCCAAAAGAAGGAAAATAAGACTGTAAGAATATTGAGGAAAAAATATTCCTATTAACAGATCTTGGATAAAATCCAAGCCTTTGGAAAGCTGGCTTAACACCAGCGCTTAGAGGGTAGGGACTTGCACAGATTTTACACACAGGTATTTGTGCATACTATGTACATATATAGGCATTATCTGACATCTGACCCTATCTGTAAGAGTTAAACTTTACTTGCCATAACAGTATAATGTGAAAGACAGAAAATAGCATATATTTTCTTAAATAAAAATACTAGGGGAAAGAAACGAGGGAAAAATATCTAAGAAAGGAAAAGTCTCTAAAACCACAACTTCAGAAAGATCCCTCAGAAACCTGAACAGCCCATGAGAGATGAGTTCAAGCTGTAAGGTGAATTCTCACTGTTTTGTGTTGCACTATAAAAGCCCTCCACAAACAGTAGTGACTCCAGTTGGTTAGAAAATGGTCTATAAGAGCAAAGTGAAAACAGAGTCCTCTTCATATTAGAGCCTACTCTTACTCACCCCTAAATGTGACACAAGCATCAGTGTGCATGATGACCGTCACAGCCTGAGGAGAGCACTGTCCTACCTTCGGCTATAAAGGGTATTCATGTAAATATACTCTCTGGTGACTAACACTCCATCTCTGTTCCTGAACTTCTCAACAAGCAGTTAAGAACTATCAGGAAAACTTCCTAAAAAGGCTAACATGAAGCATCGTAATAACTCTTAAAAGACCGAACCAGAAAAAAAAGGCTCTTAGCCCATCTTTCTAAGAAGAGGCTCTCTGGGGTTTTCTCTGCCTTTTAAGGAAGTGAGCTACAGCTCAGCAGCTGCACCATGTGTGAAATATTACAGCACTTGTTTTTAATGGCTGGATGAGGTGCCTAATGATTTTAGGGAGGTCTGGCTACTGCTGCAAGCATTCCACAGCTGTAAGGAGACAGAGGTGCGTATCCAAGTTTACAATACTTGTACATTTGCAGGAATACAGGTATTTGAATCCAAAATTCAGTTTTCAGTGGATTCTTCGATAACAGAATAAGAAGAAGGATGGCACAAACAATATAGCTCTGAATGGGGAGATGAACTTACAGTCTTTTCCCACAGGAACACAAAGATCCTTGATTATATTTAATCTGTGGATAAAGTGAAGGACAAAGGACCAGTAGACAGGACCAAGTATATCCTGATGTATCAAGGCTAGATGATTTGCTTCCTAGGGTATCTTGCCTAATCAAAAAATGGAAGATGTAATAGGGACCTTCTGTCAGGCCCCAGGAAGCTAGTGTTTGGATTACACATAGCTATATACCCTTAACAGAGAGCAGGCCAACAAAGGTCAGGAAGAGACTTGGCTAGCTCAAAGACAGGTAGAAAAATGAGTAAGGAGTTAGTTATGAGCTTAAACCTTAGAGCTTCCTTCTTAGAGGAAGACAGAGTCTGAACTGAATGAAACCAAGATTGATTTTAAAAAATGAAGAACAAAAAAAGAAAGCTGGTAACTTATTATCTATTCCTGCTATGGGCTGATTCTCTAGGCCTGGGTAGCCACAATTCTGCTTTTTCATATACAAGATGTTGCTTGCACCTAGGGAATCTTTGGAATTAGCTTCCATATCTTAATACTTCAGGTGGTGAGAATAATCAAACATTCAAGAAGAAATCTCTCTACCAAGAAAAAAACCCAACATCCTGACATGTTCCATATGCACTGGGCTGGCATTTGGATATTAAATCTGCAACACCTAACTCTGCCAAAATGTTTCCCAAGACTCCAGAAATAAAATTCCTCATTGTGCCCTCACTTGACTGCCAAAGGGATGCTTTTTATCCCTTCTTTTGACCCTCTTACAGAAAAGTTTCCAAAGATGGAGCAAGCACCCAATTTCACATTTGGCAATGCTAGAAACAACGCAGCAATGGCCTTGAAATGTTTGCCATTTCTACTTGTCTTGACACTAATTATACACACAAGGCAGCCTCATCTGCACTGGGCAGAATGGCTTAATGCACAACAGAGTTCAGTGCCTTCAGAGCTGTGCATTTCCAAGCGAGTCAAGCGTGTATTATAACTGCAGTCACAGCAAGTTTCTGATGTGCTTCTCCAAGACCGATCCCTCCTTTTTCTTTTACTTAATTTTCCTCCTTTTTGTTTTATTTTTTCCTATAAAACACAAACTTTCTCTGAGACAATCAGAGCATGACTTCCATCCAGTTGTTTCATCAGGCTAAGTGTGCCACCTGCTTTTTCACATTCCTTTTTTTTTTTCCTTCCCTGTTTTGAATAAACTCTGCACTATCAAAATAAAATGATGTCGTTTACAAAGTACCACCTCAGCAGCATGCCTCAGCCCTCATTTCACAGGGCTATGCCAGCAGCCACAAACAGAATCAAAGCATCCAATTAAAAATCCATATTCATTAACAAATATCATGTGTACTATAATGTCCTGCATTGACTATGTCACCACAGGAGATGGGAAACTCACTGAGTTTTCCTGCTCTCAAGTTTGAAGCACCATTTTATTAAAGGAAGGGTTTTACCTTTGCTATTCTACGGGCCACCAAAAAAAAGGCCCAATATCCTGTTAGCCCATGAGGCTAGCACAGCAGAAGTGACAGCTGTTGACCTTTTGCCTTAGAGAGATGCCAGACACAGGACCTTGCCAGGATGATGGGTACACAGAGAAGACCATGAAACTGTGCCAGACCTTTCCCATCGAGGTCTTTAGGTATCAACAGGGCCAGTCACAAACCAATCTGCAGTGTTACAAGCAGCCAACATAATAAACTCTGCATATGCTTGATTGATGCAACTCATTGGCTAGGCAGGGCCAGATCCAAGATGATGTAGTAAATTAGCATATTGCCTTGGCTTCAGGGAAGTTACGTTGATTTACAGAATCAACAATTTACCACCGCAGAAAGTCACATACAATAAGTACAATATTTCAGACCTATACAATGAAGTTATATGAACACATGCCAGGATTATTTATTTATTTGTTGTACCCACAAGCCTGAGATTTACAACTCTTTATAAATACAAGCTGGGCAATTTGCTTTCTATTTTTAGCAGGAATGCTTTGTGCAGGGAACAGCTGTCAGCCACTGGGAGCTGTGCTCTTCAGAGCAGCAGCTTCAGACAAATAGAGGCCTTTTAGAATTAAATTGGAGAACTAGGGTCACTGCTTTGTGGTAGAAGAGAAGCTGAAGACAGTAGACAGCAAGACAATATAAGCACTACACAGAGAACCACTCCCAGAGCTTTTTTAGCCCGTTTCCCTAAGAAAAGGAGCCTTACATGATCCCACTGCATATGTACGGGTGTGACTGTCCTTTCTTCCTGAATAGCTTCAGAACCCACTGACCAATTTGGTCCAAGTTCAACAAACATTCATATGACTCAGAGATAATCTATTGCTATTATCTTCAAGAAGACAGGCATCTGAGCAGAGGTGAGAGATTCTGCTAGTATCCTTCCTCCCTGTGGAAAAAACTGTCATGTGAACTCCTTCTATCAGATCCAAAGCTATGCAAACCCAATACGTGCACTGATAGGAAATCAGATCTTGCCAGCTCTGGCATCTTCATGCAGACACTCACCTTGGCACACAAAGGAAGATGGCGTTTCCCCAGGGTGGACCCGTGCAGTGATGAACACCACTTTCTGTTCAGCCCCTGGACGCAGGTTCACTGTAAGCAGAAGGGGGTGGAAGGGGACAGAGGGAAAAAGAGAGATAAAGAGTCTTAAACTGGGTCCCATATGTAGGAACAAAGAACCATTAATTTTTAAAGCATATCCTTTTATAAAATTGGTCATGCATTATAAATAAGCACAATCTATAATTAAAGGAGGCAGTGTCACTGGGTCTCTCTACCAGGCCATATAGCAGACTGCATAAGGGCTGCAAAACTAATGACATGCAGCCAAACCCGAAACAAACTTAGCTCTCTTTTTAAAACACAAGATTTACTACAGTGAGTTTAACTGCACTGTAATTACTCTCACTTGTGATAAATATCCCCCTGGGGCGACTAGAACAACAGTGGGGGGCCATTATCAAGCAAAGCCAATTGCGCCCTGCATTACACTTGACACAAGCCTTAACAGTGCCAAACACGGTAAAGTGCTAACAAATGACACGTATTAGGCTTTGCTCTGGGGGATCTGGAGGGGGGCTGTTTTTTTTTTTTTCTCTCAACTATTTGGGACTGCATCTGCTCTGATGGAAAGAAATGTTCAAAAACAAGTAAGTATGGAAAAGAGACCAGGATTAAATCCAGCAACCATTCTCCAGAAAGTGCATGAAAATGTGCCAGGTCCCCTTCAAATTACAGAGAGGTAGAAGGGAAACTGGGGTTCCAACTACACTGAATTTAATATGGGTTAATCCCCCAGTATTGAAGCTATATTTCTTTAGCCACTTGCCTCAGCCATAAACTACATAGGTCAAGCAGGATCTTTTCTCTGTTTGTGCAGTGACTGCATTTAATAAACAGGAAATAAAAATTATATTCTTTCAAAATAGTTTCTGGGAATTTTAAAGACCATAAGAGGTCTGGGACCTGAGTTAGATATCTTATCTAGATCTGAACACACAGCAGGGATAATACTAAACACAGCAGGATCCAATTGCTAGAGACATTTTAAATCTTTGTTTTGAAATAAGAAGTTTACATACTGAAAGGAGACTGGAAACTAGATCCAAGGTGGTTGTTGGGTTTTGTTTGGTTTGGTTTTTGGTTTTTTTTTTTTTTTTTTTTTTTTGTGTGTTTTTTTTTTTAATTAAGTGGATGCATTACATATATACCCAAATATACCCAAACATAGACTGTTAATTTCAAAGATGATTGGGAGTCCTTGAGACCATACCTGAGTTATTTTTTTAATTTCCTGAATTCTTAGAAATGCTCAGTTTACCCCATGGTAAATCACACCTAACAACACTACAGGAATAATCAATATATTTTTGGTTGTTCTCAGGAGACAATCTCAGCAGGTTTCTTTTTTATTTCCTTAGCCTCTCTAAAAGTCCTACAGCTGCTCACCCTGTAACTCAGCCATTCATTTCTTCTTTCATACTCCAGCTTCATCACTCTCTGGTGTTTTTGAGCCCCAGAGGCAAAGAAATATAAGAAAGAATGTCTCTGACAAAAGTAGCAGCTGGTGGGGTCAATTCTGTCTGCAGAAGGAAAGTGGGAGGTAGCAAAAAGGAACACAACACCATCAGCTAGAAGTCAATGACCACTCCACATCATTTACATTGAGTAGTGCAGGAGGTGATAAAAAGGCAAACCAACTTTAAAGAGCAAACGAAGGCTGGGATCACTTTTGCAAGAGGAGAGGTGCTTTCCTCCTTTCCTGGAAAAACAGCATTACATTGAAGGGACAGTGTCTCAGCACATCAGTGATGCTCAGCAACATGACACTGCCACTGTTTGAAGCTGGAACAGCTCCTTGGTTAAGAAATCTTTTGGATAGGATTAGTTTGGAGGTTTTGTGGCTTTGTTTTTTTTTTTTTGTCCTTAATTACAACATTTGTGTCATTTATGATTTACCATTCAGTAATAGTTATTAAAAATCATTGGTCAGTTCATTTTCTTCTGGAACTGTAGAGAACTTTCCCAATTCAGGGCTCAGTGCAAAGCTGTTTGGAATCAACAGGAGATGTGGCATTGGGTGCTAACCAGGACCTCCCTTGTGGGTTGAAGAACATCAAATTACCACCCTGCAATCAGTGCCAAGCAACTTCACTCTGCCTTGGTTTACAATCCCCACTGCATCACTCACTTTCTAGTGCAATGCATTTTCTGCAAAGTGGGAATGCACAACCTGGCAGTGTACAGACCATTCCACAGTTTCCAACCTCCTAGACAAGCAGCGCTCAAAATGAGCACAGGCACAGCTGGCCGTCCATCTTCATGTAGCAGACATTTTATCTACATTTGTCAAGCCCAACAATACCTTTATAAATCTTTAAGTAACATCCTGCATTATTCATACAGAAACAATAAAACACAGCACATGTGACTGTGCACAAGCGTATTTTTTTCTGGTATTTGGGCTAGATGAAATAATGTGACCTGTTAGCTTTTTTTTTTTAAGAGTCATTTTCATTTTCAGTTTTTGGATTTCAGAGTGTACATCTGCACAAGTAAATATTTCTTACGTGTTTCTGTTAAAATTTTGGAAAAGCATATATCTTTAATGTACCTTGGAAAGGCTAGAAAATTCAGTAGTGTCTTCTAAATGTTGAGTAAAGTGCCTGTCTAAGTACAAGGGTTTGTGAACATATGGGAAGAAACTGAACTGGCAGACAAGCTTTCAGTTCTGCAGATCCTCTTTGATCACAGTTCAGCTGCTCTGAAAACGCTGGTGAAAAGGGGGACATATGAGGCAACATGGATGCCCACTAGCCAACCTAGGGGACAAAGGTGCAACAAGGCCTTCTGATATGAACCAGACTAGCTTGTCCTTAATACCGTAACACTGAAGAGTTTGAGATGGGGACTTTGAACCCAGCTGGTGCAGGGCATTCATTATTACAAGCTGGATTCCCAGACTGAACCTTAACCCAGCACCAGCACATTATAACCCATCCATCCATCCAGACATCCCATGGGTGGTCTTAGAAACCATATATTCAGCCTTGCACAGTCGTCTTGGTCTCTATAACACTCTGTGATAAAAGGAATTGCAGGTGTGTGCATGCACACACCTCTAAACACTCCCCTAAGTCCAAACAGCAGCCGTGCTGTCTTCTCTCTCTGCGGTTTTGTATATAACCTAAAAATGAAAGAAGGAAAGAGAAAGGAAAGAAAGGATAACTATGATCAGGCTACAGTAGCCAGGGTTTAAAAAAAAAAAAGTAAAAAAATTGCTTTGTGTTCTTTTTTCTTTACCAATTGCATCGGGTGTCCGTGCCCAGGCACCGGCAGTGGGGGCCGCAGGGCTGGGGGCTCTGAGGAGAGGCCGGGCTGCCCCGTGCTGGTCATGGCCGGTTCCAAACGGTTCTGCACTGGCCCCACCGCAGGGCACAGACCAGCCCCTCAGCAAAGGCCGTGGCTCCTCAGAGAAAATTGGTTTAAGGAAGGACAAAAGTGCCACACAGGCTGTGAGGCGTAAGAGGGGAAAAAAAGTAAGAAACAGCCCTGTGAGCACCAGGGTTGGAGGAGGGGAAGGAATGCTCCAGCTGCTGGGGCGCAGACTGCCCTGCGGCCCCTTGGAGAGGCCAGGCTGGAGCAAGTATCCCACTGCAGCCTATGGAGGACCCTGTGCTGAATCCAGGTTCTCCTGAAGGACCACAGGAAGGGCCCAGGCTGGAGCAGGGGAAAAAGTGTGAGGAGGAAGGAGCAGCAGAGAGGAGCTATTTCAAACTGAGCACAACTCCGTTATCCATCTCTGGCAGTGTTGAGGTGGTGATGTGGAAGTAGAGGAGTTGGGAGTGAAACTGGTCCTGGGAAAATGGGGGCAGGAGGGCGGGGTGTTTTTAATTGATCTCTTTGATTCTCACTATACAAATCTATTTTAATTAGCAATAAATTATTTTTCCCCCAAGTCAAGTCTGCTTTGCCCATGATGGTAATTAGTGATATCCCTGTCTTTATCTTTTCATCTTATTTTCTCTCCCTGTCCTGTAGAAGAGGGAGCAACTCGGTGGGCATCTGGCAGCTGGCCAAGGTTAACTTGCCAAACCAATAATGAATACAACAGCTACAAAACACTATTTCATATTTTAAATGTTACATCAAAAATGCATCCTATTTTCTACTTCAAGTTGAAAAGATCAATCAAAATTAAAGAGATTAGAAGTGTATAGCTTTGATCAATAGATGCCAAAAGCACTTACGCAAAATGACAGAAAGGCATGTTCCATTTAGCCACAACTTTGCCAGTTGTGGAAATAGAGTCTGTTGGAAGAGTAGATGGGGTATCACAATTGCCATAGCAGTGCATCTTAGAAACAAAACTATTTGACGAACATGTTTTCCAAAGGAAAAAATTTATAGATTTCTGGAATTATTTATTTTTAATTTTTTCTTCCAGAAAGTATCTTGAAGATTGAACATTATTTCTCTCTCCCCCCGCCCCACAGAGGATATCACTACCATCATCATTAATAATATTTGCCTTGACTTAAGATTCCAACTGGGACCTTAACAATCTGACACTGTGTGGTGCTTCCTTGTAGCCTGCTATTCACTCACCACCATGCTGTCACTCTGCTGCAGAGGAGAATTCCCTTGGGCAAAGCTGTGAAGATCTAAGGTGCTAGTCAGAAGAAACAACACTAACCTCAACATCTATTTTGTCTCTAAAGATACCACAATGGAGATAAACACCAAGTGAATATCATACTGAGAAGAAACCCAGTTAGCTGCAAGCAAGCAACCCAAATCTCTCACTCAGTATATCACTTATACTGTTTGGCCCTCAACTCATGTTTCTCCTCCTCTAACGCTATAGCATGCACAAGCCAACCACTTAAAGCAATCCCACTGGCAACATTCCCCCAGCTCTCACCCAGGAAACAGCGATTTCCACTCCTGGTTACATACTACACTAATGCAACTAAAACATAGTCCCACAGAAAACACTTTCTACTGAAAAAAAGAGAAGTCAGATCAAAATCTAAACTTTCATGAGAAGGCAGCAAATTCACTTAGCCATTTTCATTCAATTTCCATTTTTTATGCTATTATAAAAACATGAAAATGACAGATTTGTATGTAATAACTTAAGTATCTAGAAATTACATGAAGAAATACTAAATTTATAGAATCCCACTTGCACTACCAAAATGAATGGTATAACAGAACTGAGAATTTCACTCAACATCCAGGGTCTTTCCTGCTATCACATCTGACCAGAAAGACACAACAGAGGCATTGCAGATTTGAGGTTTCTTTAAGTCTTGTAGCCACGGTATTGTAATGATTCAAGTTCACAAATTAGTACTAAGGCTGATGGAGTACAAAGTATGAGCAAGTCTAACCCTCCTAGCAGTGTACTTTGGAAAACCTTTAATTGGTTGCCATCAGGAGAACTTGGAAGTGAATGCCACTTCTTTGCAGAGGGCTTCAAAGTTGGGGCAAAGTACTAGGAAAAGCTTGCCTTTCTCCCCTCCCACATATCATCCCATCTGTAGAAGACCAGAAGGCTCTAGTCAGAAGAAATTAAAATCTATCACCCTAAAAACATATACCCCCAAAAATAATTTTGTTTAAATACCCACATATATTTTAATGAAATATGTGTATCCATTGTAAATAAATTCTATATTGTCTTCCTGATGTATTTCGCAGTATGAAGTGAGATGTTGCGAGCATTTTGTATTCAAAGCCCTGTGAATTAAGGACTCCATAGAGGAAATCAAACGAACTCTATTGTATTACACTTCACCATGCTGTCTTGGCTTGTCTGTGTCTGACAGAGCTGTAACATCTGTGTTGAAAGAGAACACTGATGTCGTTGCTGTTCTGACTGCCTAGTCTCTACCACATTAACCTGCTTTAGCAAATCAAATCCATTTACAGCATTTACTGTACTCTGGCTTTTCCTATGAGGCCAGATTAGCACCTAATTTCATTTATTTTTGTTATTTCTGGTCACAAATGTCATTTTGGCAACACAGACTGCAGAACACCACAATTTTTGGTCACTACCAAATCCCACTGGAGTTGGCGAGGTCAGATAAACACAAGCTTTTCTTTCTTGCCTTCTTATACTTAGTTTCAGTTAGTTTCTTTGTGTTGCTGAAGCCAAGTGGCACAGAAGGTAAAAACTATGCCATTTGTACCTGAGAGAGATAAGCCAAGTCTGGACTACAGCTTTTGTAATTCGGACACCTATTTCTATGTACTTTCACCTGGGAAGGGATGCAGCAGTATCTTGGCTCCCATGCAGAATCCAAGGAAGGTCAGGTCTGTGCAGGGGGAGCACTGCTACAAGGTGCCCCCATGGCTCATTGGCTCACCTCACCTACCACCATGCTTAGATAGTGTCATCTGGAGCACAGAGGGTTTTTGTTTAGCAAAGCCTCACTTGTGCATGGACCTTCTACTCAGAAATGGTCCTACCTGTAATGATCAAAACTGGATTCAAACCGCTCAAGTAACAGATTTTCATTCAGGTTCTGGCCCTGATTCTGTCAGGTGCTTATATATCTGATTTGTCTGGTGGACTTCTATTGTGTTTAAAAATGTACTTAAACATAAGTGTTGGCATAAGAGCTTTGGTGAATTGGGGACGTTTAGCAGGAAGCCTGTCTCTGAGATCATTGTCACAATCTTTTAAAGTTGGAGATTGTGCAACTATTATCCTTTATTGCCCATTTTATGCCAAAGTCTCACTTTCTTTTTACATTCCTTTTAAAAGCAAAGCTATTTTGGAGCATTTAATATTATTTAATCTCTTTACTCTGGCAGCATAGAAATTACAGGGACCATTACAATGGTCCTGTGTGCGCATATGCTTTATTGATGTATATGCTGACCTAATATTAGATTGATTTTGCTCAGCTTTTCTGCTGACCACGGAAAAATGCAAATTGGGTATTATATTTGCACACTAATTTTATTGGGCCCCTGTGTCTTCATAAAAAGATAAAGTTTGGGCTAATAAAAATAAAACATTTCTGGTGCTAATATAGGCAAATGTTTATGTAGGCAGGTAACAAATTGGTTTGTCATTTAGGGGAACATAAAGAGCACTAAAATTATCTTTAGGCAAAATAGATTGGTGGCTTTTGCTTAGCTTTTAGCTTTCATTTGCAAAATCAATTTAATGTAGCACAGTGTCTCAAAGACAGGGTGACACAGGATTAAGACATTCATTGTATTCCCCCTCCATAGCTCCCCCTTATTCAGAGGCCCTGGGATTTGGGTTTGCTCTTGTTCAAAGCAAATTAAATATATTCCATCAGAAAAGAGGAAAAAAAATAACATTTAGACTTACGCCATATGCAAGCATCCTGAAGGGACAAACAGAAGAGTAAGGTAGGAAAGGGGGGACTCAGTGTTCTGAAGGGAGATGCTGAAGGAGTTATCAACACTTGTCAGTGCCACTAGGAATCTGAAAGTGTAATACTTGTATGATCTCCTTGCCTGGCTATTTCTTTGTTCCTCCTTTCTCTTTCCTCTTTAAGTCGTCTGTAACAATGCCTTTCGCATCTCTCTAACGGCCAGCAATCTCTGCTGGAACACAGCTAAGCGATCTTCGATGACAGTTTAAGTAAATGGGCATATATCAACAGCCTAACTCCTATTTATTGAAATGAGTTGACCTATTTAAATCCCAGAGTAGGCGCTATTTCTATCCAGCTCTTGTTTTTCATCCTCTCCTTCCCCTTCCCTCCCTTAATTGCAGGGTATTTTGGAGGGGTTCCATGGAGTGAAAGGTTACACAAACAGTTTCAAAGTTAATACTTGACTGCATTTTCAACTTAATAGCCCAGCAAAGGGATCTGACTGTAAAGCAAAAGGCCAGAAATATTTCCTGGTAAAATTATGCTGAAGCATAGATCAAATGACACTGCAGAGTTATTTGCAAAATCAGAAGTGGCAAACAACTATAGAGCAAGATCCCCCTTACTTCCCAGCCCCACTTGTTTGTTTTTAATCTTCATTACATCTTGGAAGCAACCATTTTTCCATTTAGGCTTTCTGATACTGGCAGCTTGTTACACTTCTGAGGCAGGAAAATTAGCTGCATGCAAAACCAGTCAAGGTACATTCACATCTTTCCTCCCTCCTTGTCTCCACTAAAAAAACACTCCCAAAAAACCTGAGGTTTTGTTTTTAAATTATACATACACATTTGAATGTTGGAACATACAGGTCCTATGAATAAGAATAGAAACCTGAATATGAACAGCACATTATCGTCCTCAAACGGCCAAGGTGATGACAACTCACAATTAAGGATGCAGACAGTAGCATTTAATGTCACCTACCTGCATCACCGTCATATCATAACAGTTTAGCAGGCAGGTCCCCAGACTGCTTTCCTTTTCCCTCTCCTGCTTTTCTATTTATAAAGGCAGGTTGGAGTGTAGATAAACCCCTTGCCCTCCAGAGACTGGAGGCAGGCAGTAAATTATGGGAAGGCTAAGTGGTACATCAAATGTGTCTCCTCAAAGCTATATATCACCTTGTTAAATTTGATGTCTAATCCCAGAACCCCAGAAACCATTCCCAAAATCCCAGAAAATGCATGTGTCCTTCAGATGATACAGAACAAGAAAGTAAAGTTTACCTGCAGGGAAAAGAAAAAAAACACCAAACCAAAAACATTCTAGCCACGATTTGCTAAAAGTCTTCATTTTACTTGAGTGTCTTTCAATGCTATTTCCTTAAATTCCATAGAGTCAGAACTCACCCATCTGTATTTGAATACATGAACTGTGAACTACGGTACTCATCTCTTATCTTGCAATGGTCGACATCACTTTACAAACTGAATAAACCAAAGCACGTCCTATTTATCTCTCTCTAAAAATTTTACACCAGATAGAAATGCAGTTGCTTATGTATGTAGCAGCACTTTTCCAGTTACCATCAGTGACAGTAATAAAGACCTTCAGCCATTCCACTGGGTTCTCTTAACTGAGCTCCACAACACCACATCAGTGAAGATAAGCTAGAAACACTAAGAAGCTGCCTGCAGCCACAAAGGAAATGGGCCTCATCTTTAGGGAAGGAATCGATACTAACTGGTACCTATCTTGCTCTCTTTTTTCACAGCTATCATGCCTCTAGAAATGCTCACCATCCTGGTAGCCTTCACTTTATACAAAGGGATAGAAATAAAATGTTCAGATGAAAGACATTTCTACCTGCAATACTACAGTTACATGAGTATCTTTTGAGTTTGTCTTTAAAATCCAGGGATTCAAAAGGTATTACTAGGGCCTGTTATAAAGCAATTCTCTATCAGCTCTCTCCAGTGGAGAGGGCTACAGCTATGTTTGTTTGCTACAAGTATGCATGGGCTGAAAGATAAGAGAATAATTTATGTCAGAATTTCAGCCAAGATAGAAAAGAGGGAATTACCAACCACTCACGGAATGGTCCAGCAGTTACAGGAGCAGCCAGGACACCTTTGTTCTGTTCTGTTTCCAGTTTTGCTGTATTTTTGCCTGTGATTAACTTCAGTTCTTAGATTTTCCCATATAAGAATTGAGCAAAACCATGTGTGCTTCAGAACAGAAGTGTGAGTTCCAGTACAGTTATACTTGAAACTCTTCTAGTTTCCCTGAGATGCAGAGCCACATCCGTTCATTCATCATGGATCCTTCGAAAGAAGTCAGTGCTGAAAAGGACATCTATAGCTGCCATGAGATGCAACTCCAGAACCCTCCAGTTCAGCATCTCTAACCTTTCAATGCCAATGGACAAAATAATAGTGAAGAAACAAGCTGCAAAACAACATGCAGAGATCAGGAAAGGTGTTTCTGAGAAGCTGTAACTGGAAGACCTCTACTCACTGGGGCTATGCCTCATATTCTTCACTTAAACAGGCAAAAAGTACAACAGGAGCAGAATTGAAAAAAAGGTGGAGAGCCATGAAATGGCGGACAAAGCTGGATAGATACCTACTCAGGTATCTTGTTCTAAGTAGGGTCAGGTCTCATTCTGTGAGGAAAAAAGGTGAAAAGCAACTAAGGTTTCAGCTAGGTGAGCTAAAGGTTCAAACCTGGGGGAGCAGTGAAATAATACAATCAACACTGTCACTGGATTAATCTGTATTCTACCCTTTAGACTCTGACTTGAACAACATGAACCCTTCTCTCTTATTATTCCTAAAACTCTAATTATAAAAGAAGAGGGGATATACCATGCACAGTTACAGGACACAGGAAATCATTATTTTTCTTAATTTTTTGCTGCATCAGATATTCCCTGGGAGAAGGAGAGGAAGTGACAGGGTTAAGCAGAATCAAGCCTCCAGTGTACAAGACCTAGCTTAAAATCAGTGATCCCAGGCAGGACATGCAAGATATTCTGCAAGAGGTTTTGGCCTTTACTGAACTATGACAGTGTGTTCTTCAGTAGCTGAGGTACTGGTCAATAAAAAGCAACCTGCTGAAGTGAGATTCATGAAGAGCAGTGTCCTCAGAACATGACATTGACCTCTCCAGGAAGCTCCAACACTCTCTGGAGAGGTTTGAGCCCACAATACAAGAAAGACACCACTGAATAACCTCTCTTCACATTCACATCTTGCCCAAAATCAGAATTAAGACCTGAATACACAGCACCAAAAATTAAGAAGCTCATTAGAGGGTTTTACACACCAAATTCAAACTTCGAAATACCTCAGCAAGACAGGGGATGCAGACAACCCTCAGGGCTGAAACGCACACACACATCCCTAAGCCAGACAGAAGCAAACCCTCCTTTACTGTCATGTTCAGCATTGGTTTCTAATAACGTAAAAAAGATGTTTCTCATCATGAAGGTGGATGGCAAAGGTGGGGTGGAAAGCATCCCCTTTTCACAAAGAAGTGGAGTGACCTCTCCTGGACACACTGCCAGGTCCCTGCTTCTGTTCATTGATTCTTCACAGTTTTTAATCACAGGGACCTGATGTCAGGGAGTCTGTGGCCTGGGAGGAGTCTCAACAGTCCTAAATCAGCTTTGCTTAGTTGTATGTATTCCACTCACTTTTGACCATGACTCCAGCATCAGCAAGTGTCACAGACATGACCTCACAGAAACATACTAAGAATATTCGACCTATACCACATATCCCGCAGTCTGGAAGGAGAAATTCCTGTCACACCCTTGTCCTTTCCTTCAAAAGAAAATGGTGAGATACATGCCCAGAGGTAGGGCATTTTCCATCCTCATTAAGGGCCAAGAATTAAGTAAGCTGCCATTCTTATTTAGATGCTGCTTATGACATTTTCCCCTCTGTTACAAAAACAATTATCACAAAGATGTTTAAATTCCACCTGGACACAGAAGACCTTCTCTCACTCTAACCAACCTGCCCTGTCTGTTCCCTGCCTCGCATCAAGCCAAGAACTGTTCCTCTCACAGATGTGATTCTTCTCTATGATCTCTAAGCACCACATTAGCTTCACGTGCACATAAGTATCCACCAATCCTAATTGTCCTTTTTGTCCCATCATCAGTTAGCAATAAATTTCTGAGACACAGCCAATCAATATAGCACAGTGCGTATGTGAAAGCACGTTTTGTTGCCTGCATACACGCACACTGGAAAGCTGTGTGAGCTTTGCAAAAATGTATCTAGTCAGCAAACTGTTAAAAGCAATTTATACACACACACACACACCCTCTCTCTCTCGGCAATAAGCCTATGGAGAATTTTAATTAAAGTCAAAGGAGCCCTTAAAAGTGGAGGGGGAGAAATCTAGCACAGCAAGAAATAAATTAATAAAAACATGCTCCAAGTTGAAGCTCAAGGGGATCACTCTCAGTCATCATTTATTTAAAGGATGGGACATGTCAAAGATAGGAATGTCAAGTGGGAGATGCTGTGAAGCAGCAGAGGACAGAAAAGGGGCTGACGAACTGCATGCCACAGCTTCTGTAGCAGATCATTTTTTTGTCACGTAGGTTATATTTGTGGCTGGACACCTGCTGCTTGATATTCACTGCCTCTCAAAGTTTGTCACTAAAATATCTGTATTCCTTTTCACATTTGATCTGGCAAGGACCTTTTAGCTCATCTAGACCATCCTTATCTGGCCAGCACCTAATTTCTGTGAAAAACTATTCCATTGTCTCACCCTGAGGATCTTTTTCTTGGTATTCATCCAGCAATTTCTTTTGCTGGATTTCAATCTATTTCTCACTTGCCTCTTCCCTTGGTGTTTATATTTCTTAAAATGCCTTAATTCTGCATGCATTGTTTTCGCTTTTGCTCAGGCCATTGACTACTCCAGAGGAACTAACTGACCCCTTCAGATGAACCCTGACACGCAGGCACACCACAGACCTGCTCAATTCTCATATCCTTACTATCTTTTTATAGAGAAAGTTTCAATGCTCAGACGAGAGCTGGCATTCTGCTCTTCACCTGTCATTCTTGCAGCCACTGTATCATATCTTCTAGCCTTTTTCATAGTACAGGGAAGAGATTTCTTCACTTGAGGCCAGTTGCAAACAAGCAGTGCCACATTGCTTAGCTTTAACAACTCCCAGTATCAGCTGCTACAGCAAGCTCTTGTCACCTCCGCCTGTCTTCTAACAGCTCACTGGGGTGTAAGATGCTTGTGTGGATCAGTGTCCTCAGCAGCCTCCTGGGTCTCCAGTCCTGTATTCAAGGGAATATAATGCTTCTAGTTGGTGCCCTGTCACAAGCCCCCCAGCATCAGATGCAAATGTATGTAATTGTACATAATAAATCATGTGGTTATGCTGGAAACCCATGCATGTCTGATCCTTCAACTACAAGAATTATGGAGAGCCAACAGTAACTGCATATCATGACACCCATTATCACATTTACAGTGTCTTGTGCTATATACTCTTTGCCAGACAGATCCCTTGGTAGAGACAAAAACTTCATGGATTGATAAGATCCCACATAAATTTCCACGAAAAAGGATGGAAATCTAACTCATTTCCAACATAAAATAATACTGAAATTATTTGAACCATTTGTACGTATATTTATTAGTGAATGTAAATTGAATTATGTTTCGCCCTTTCCTGTAAAAAATAACAACACCCTCTTCATGGAAAGAGGGTTAGAAAGGTTAAAAAAAAATGAAGAAAGTCAAAGTCATTACATTCCAATCAAACTTGATAAATATGTAAATTACAGCAACTAAACAGTTGGCTTTGACAAATGACTTCCACGTAATGGATTTTTCATAGTAATGAGGCTACAGTGCAATTGTTTTTTTAAAGCCTTACATTTCTCATTAATACAAAGCATGAGTCAGTGTGCACAATGGGGATATTTACCAAAAAAAATTAGAGGAAAAAAAATTCAGACAGCTGTTGACATCACAGGGGGATGCCACAGCCTGAGATGGTGTCATTGCTTCCATCAGCATTGACACATTGTTGATTAGTCTTTAATTAAGTGGCTTGAACTCAAGAAGCTACTCAATTCCAGAAGAAGCATAAAGCCTTGGACTTTGCCATTTGCAATTTATTTGTGATATGTTTATCCATTCAACACTATCAAAGGTGCAAGCTCCATATACTGTACAGTCCCTACAAGAGCTACAAAAATGGAAAAAGGTGCAAAAAAATCACTTCAATGACCTTTAAATAACTTCCCAGCCCACTGGTATCTTCCTGCCTCATTCAGCTCTTTGACACTTCAGACCATGTCAATCATCATGGCATCTGTGCATCTCACTAGCTTTTCTAATGTGGGTTTGACACTAACCAATAAAAATAAAGATTCATGCAGGAAGATGGCCCTCATTCATAGGGTAGGACTTTCAGCTGCATAATCATTATTGTCCTGAGAATAGCCTTGGTATTCAGTAAGACATCTCACAGACTCAAACTCTGGACGTTTGCTTCACTTGATGCAACCTATTTTGGAATGTCTGAAGGACAGCATCGAAGGTGGTTTGAGACAGCAACAGCTTTTCAAAACAAAGGGGTAATGATTGCCATGAAAATGACTCCAGAAACACGGAGACTTCCTTGCCATGCATTCAGCTTTAGCAGGACCACACCACGCAGGGTTATATGGATGTTGTCCCATTTGGTGCAGACTGCTGGCAATCAACCAGCCAGTTGCTGGTACCATTGAAACCATTTTTGGACGACCACATTCAATGGCCTACAACTGAAATGGACTTCTATGTTCTTAAGCAACAGGGTTTTCTCTGCAGACATCTTACTACATCTGCAGAAGCACTGCTACTTCCCTCCCCATCCCAATTTAAATAGAAAAACACTGATTAAAGGTGGCAGAGAAGATTAGTCCATTTCCCTGTGTTCCCCCCTGCGTCCTTCACACCATCCCATTCAAAGCCAAATTACCCTGGTGCCAACAGGGCTCAGTTTACATTTTCTGCATGGTACAGAAGTTGCTGAACAAATATAAGGTAAATTTCAACATGCATGACTGTCATTTGATACAGTTTTGGCTGCTCAACACTTCGTATTTGAAGGAGGGCTGTATCCATGTCCCCTCACTATAAGGAATTTTGTTGTCTGCCATTTAAATTCCTGAGCCAAAGCTACAGAATTGAGCTTGTATTTACCCCCACATGCTCTCAGTGCACCCAAAGGTCAGTCAATACAGGATGGTGATAGATGAAAGACTATGCTCTTGATTTTAAGTTAAAGTAAAAACAACCCTTCTCACCCCAATCTGTTGAAAGTACATAAGGGTGAGGAAGGGAAAACACAGCCAGGAGGAATGTCAGTGGGAAATAAGGACAGAAGAGGTAGAAGAGAGGACTGGTTCATGTCTTCTAATAAGCCTGTAAACCCTGGCTATATCTCTGCATGCATGCATTTCTTTTGTTGATATAGGATGCATACTCCATGCAACGCTATTCTTGTGAGCCAGGAAAATCTGCATGGGATACAGCAGGAGAATGTTAATGACCTTTAGCCAAGCTGGAATCCAACACTACCTCCTTTTATCAAAGGTAGACTTCATGATGAACAGTCAACATTGGGGTTTCTTGTGGAGTTAAAAAAATCAGTGAACACAACATGACCACATTACATCCCTTTTTGTGCTAAGTGTCCCTGAATTGCACAGGAGTCGATAATCCCTCCCAAATATCCTTCAGGCTATAATAGCACAGGTATTTTTCAAGCAGCACTTTGTCAGTAAAGAGAAAAGCAATTTCAAACCCATTCAGGTGATGAGTACTTGAAGCAAAGATGGGTTAAACAGCTCAACCAAATACAGGCTACTAAATCATTGGCATAACTGCCAGTAAAACACCTGCACTCCATCTCCCCACACCTCCTTATCCCCACCAGGCTGTGGGGCCAGTCCCTGCTTGGTCTGACCCACATCTCTGATGGAAGCTGCATTACCCAGCCATAGTGTTCTCCAGTCAAAAACATTTGAGCAATTTGAAGCTATTTCAGATGAAATAAAAATTAAGAGATACTTCATACAAGTGGAAAAACAACAACAGGAACTGATGGACTTAACCCTCCTGGCCTCACCAGTAAATGACACAAAAGCTTCATTTGAATGAAAAGCCAGATCAGTACTTGCAACAAATGTCTTCTCTGTTTTTTCTAAATCAGCTCATAAACTGAGAACAGATTACTCCTAATTTTTTTTACATCTTTGCATTTCTGATCTATTGATTATAATAACTAGAAGCTATTTTCCCATTAGCCACAATTATTACTACACAGACAGTGTGCAAAAGTCAGTGTGGATTTAAGCAGTTTTGTTTTCAGAGTGCTGGTGTAATGTATTTCCAAGGCAGAGAAGGAAAAATGAAGCTTCCATGCCATTAAGTTCAATCAGATTTTCTCATCATTGCAGAATTTAAACTTTCAAACCAGATATGTCCACACTGATCGCATTTAGAACTGAACCCTGGAGAGATTTTTCAGAAGTTGTCAAGGCTGAGCCCAGACCACTGTCTTAATTTTGAGAAAGCTTCTAAAATGAAGGAAAACTTTTTGAAGGTCACTGTCCTCTATCACACACATGATGTAGCACTGTGTGAATATGAGGATTGAAGTAAAAAATCCTGAATTCTTTCTGTTGTTCTTCCAGTGAACTGATGAGTAACCTTTAAAAAGACAGTCAAGAATAAATCCACAAACAGATTTAGCAACTAAAGTAGCCTAAATCCCATTTAAGTCCATAGTTGAGATCTTCAAAAAACTGCATTCAGCTGTCACCTAATTCAGGAGATGTCAGTATCCATATGCAGCCAGAGCTCTTCAGCCAAGACCCACAGAAATCCACAACCTGGCTCTCCCACTAGTTTTAGCCGGTATTTCCAGATTGTAACTAGTTGAAGAGCACTGTAGAAACACAGTGGTAATCATTTGTGATCTGTTCAATACCTACAGGTTCAGCAGACTTACCCAGTGCGTGGGGAGTCCCCAGGCAAAACCCCTCCTCCATCTGAAAGCATCTGAAACTACATTTGCACTTCCAGGAGTACCCTAAACACATTATATTGCAGGATTTTTTTTTTTTTTTTTAAGTACATAGCATTAAATAGCACACAAACTAGATTCTTGTTTTCCCTTCTTCCACCTTAACACCCTGAATACTGGATTACAGGATTACAACTGATCTTGCTCAACATCTAACCCAGTGAATATTGGCTTGGATGACAAAGAAAAGTAACTTCAGCACAAAGAAGTAAGATCCTCTTCCCATCCCCAAAGCATGAGGATGTGCCCTCTCTGAAGGCTCAAATTTAGAACACACAATTTGCAAGACCTAAAATTACATGGGCTGTGTCAAAATATTGCTTCTCTTACCAAGTCATCCACAACATTCCTGTCTAACTCTAGGAGAGAATCCAGAGCAAGAACACCTTCTCAGTCCTGACAAAACAAGTGAATTTAAGATATGGACAGAATTCAAGGTCTGTTCTTTAGTATGCTCTACATCAGTGACTTGAGTTGGCTGATTTTTCTAAATCTTATTCCTTGTTTTTTCTAGGAGCACAGATGACTACTGAAGGGCTGATGATTTCTTGTAAGCAGCACATCAGATGCCTTCAAAATTGGCACAGGGACTGTACATACCCACACTACTTTTTTGGACTGTTTTGACAGCTCTTGATTTATTTTCCTCCATTTCAATAACACTAGTAATGTTTACCGTTTTTATACATTGCTTTGAGATCCTTGAATAGAAAAAATACCCATTACATCTACATGCATTTATTACTAAAAACAATTTATGCCTGCTTCTTCTCTTCACTGGGAAACAATTTGGAAAGAACTTTCCCAAAATCTGCACCTTGATCACTCATTATTTTATCTGCAAAAATGCAGACCTCAAGTTGTTAGGTTTTTTTGCCTGAATGGGCAGGAAACATCAGAAGAGAGAGAGAGAAAAAAAAAAAAAAAAACAAAAAAAACAACCAAAAAACAACACAAAACCAAAACAGCACCAATAAATCTTTCTTGAGAATTTGTTTTTTCATATATTCCTTTCCTACTTCACTAGCTGTGGGTCACACGTGTAGTGGCTTTTCATGGCAATGTATGTCCAGATGATACCAATGTAAGTCAATAGTGGATATATTTTGCTTTTATTTTTAATACACCATTTAATCTTTTTTTCAGACAGAGAGACAACCTGAGCTGCATACAAATGGGTCTCAGCACCTCATGTTTACTGTTAAACATGAATTAAATCTGAGTAGCTTGACATATCTCTATAATAAAAAAGGCACCATTAATAAGATTTCATTAAATGGAGAGCTAATTTGTAACAGCCTTATATCAGATATGTGAAAACAGAATTTCATAACAAGGCTGGGAAAAGTATTATCAAGGACCTAAGTAAAAAATCTGTCTGTTTCTCAATACTGGAGGAATTTATATTTGAAGAGTGTTCTTTCCTATTGAGATCTTCATTGACTTGTACAAAAATACCGCTTTTAATCTCAAATCCCCACTGGCATTTTCATATAAGCACTGAAAATTCTATTGGGCTTTAGAGATTTAATTTAATGAAGGAAAAGTATTTCTATTAAAGTGTGTAATTTTTTTTTATTTTATTTTTTCAAACACAACATCTTCTAAGGAACCAGGGAAACGGGATTATTTTAAGCTCCCAAAACCTGACTAACCTGTGCACTTGCAGAACTCCTGCTTCACAGAGAAAGCTTAACGGCTCTGAAAGATCCTGTAGGTGCACTTGAAAAGGGACCCTACTGTCCCAAGTCACACACACACTGAGAATGCCAAGCCTGGAGAAAGTAGCAGAAAGAGGAAAAGAAATGTCCCCATGTAGTCAGGTTGTTTATGCCAAACTGCTGCATTATTAAGCTCCATTCTGAAATGTCAAAGATGGCAAAAACTCACCAAATAGCTACTAAATCTTCTGCATTAATGGACTGATCCTCTCATCTACTCATGTCAAAAAGTATTAGGACTGGCTGGGTAGGTAACAAATTCACTGTTGGGGCAAATAAAAGCCACTTGATCAATTTGGGCAGAATTGCACCCATTGGCTCCTATGAAGAGATAGACTCTGAATTGTGCAATATAGGATCCCCTTCATATTAATTCTCAGAGTACTGCTTTTGTGAGGATAAACCCTTTTGTTTTACTTGTGGATCATCCATGTCTTTATTGTATGAATATTCATTACAAATATAAATTCATTTTCATATTGAGAAAGAGTGCACTTGACACCAGGAGGCCTCTCAACAGGACACTGTCAGGGCTGACAAGCTCAACGGTAGACACAAGCTACAGCAGTTGCTCTATTTCAGTGCAAAGCTTACACAAAGTTAAATTTCCTTTTTTTTTTTTTTTTTTGTTTGTTTTTTTTTTTTTTTTTTTTTTTTTAAAAGGCTAATTTTCACTTAGCAACCAAACAGGTCACAGATATAGCATGCAAACCCTATAATAAGTTACCTACTACACCAACAGCTGGGCCAAGGAATTATATGAAAAAAATACTGTGACAGAAGAAGAGGGTAGTCCAGAAATAAATACTCATCTTCTCATGAGATCCACTACTTATCTCATATTTGGACATCAAATTCTACAGAAGGCTTTTTTATCTAACGACGTGAAGGTGACAGGGCACCTAGACACCATCACAAACAAGGAAAATTTCCTTGTTTCTGAAGTGAGGCAACCCTGGCAAAAGGACGCAGTGAGTCCAAAGGACTGATGAAAAACTAGTTCCTCAGAACTGACTGATGGAGCTGGTATAGATGTCAACAGGCTTTTGGCCCCAGAGCTTCATCACAGCCCAAACGATAGCCTGCTTTGACTTTTCAGTTCCTTTTCCCATGTTTAGCTGCAGTCGCCTATTTACATTCTCAGGCTTTTCAGGTAAGCAGTATTTCTCCCTAAGCATGAAATAGTTGACAAAAAGATAATTCTGCCATTGACTTCAATAGATCCATGATTCCCCTGCGTACATAATAGACTATCCAGTACAGCAGAGTATCTTACTCCTTGAAGTTTCTGTGGCTAACAGTAAGGTAAGCCTAAAATGCAATTGGGAATTCACATCGCTTGCTGCATCAGGTAGATGATTGGTGTCAAAAGAAACTGGTTGTTCATTTCAGAAGGTTAAAAAACCTAGCAGAAAAAAGGTAAATATGATGAATCTGGGGAATATGGGCAGTCACCTGAAGTATTTGGAAAAGCAAATATTCCATCTGTGGCTCCTGTACATAAAAATAATTTTATTTAAACCTAATTAAAACAGCAATGAAAAAGACCATCCTTGAATCTTTTTTTTAAAAAAGTTAGCATATTGTTTGGTGGATATTTTGATAGCTACACATCTGATCTTCACACACAATTATTTTACCCTAACTGCCTCAATTTATTTTTTGTTATGGGTATAAGCAAGTATGATAGACCATGACCTGATTTCATTTATTGCTCCTGAAGTAGCCCCATGCAGGTAGACAGCTTAAGTGCAAAGATGGACATAGTTTTGATGTTTGGATTAGCAAACATCCAGAAGGTTCCTATTTTTACTCAGCTGTCACCCAAAAGTATGCAAATAGTCACAAGAGAACTTTCTTAGTTTTGCATGAAAGCAATCAATATTATCAGAGCACTTTCAGAGTGGTGCTTCTTGCTCCTCACTAATGAAATAAGCCATGCACTGAGTTATGCTCTGCATAAAAACACAGTCTTTCCTTGCTGTCACAAAACTGGCAGAATATTTCCATTCTTCTAAATCTAAGCATAAACAGGAGGATAAAAATCTGATTTGATGACATTATCTAGATAAGAGAAAGGTCCACTTGGCCTCCTGCTTTGTCTCCAGCAGTAGCCACTATCAAATACCCATGAAATAAGAGAAGCACACAATACACAGAAAGAGATCCTTCCAAAGCCATTCCCTCCCAGATTCTGACTAGGCTTTTTTGTGCTATTTGTTTGTTTTAAAACATCCATACATTTTTCTATCAGAAGCCAAACTTACTCTCTACCCAAACCAGTTTACCCAACTTCTGATTCAGAACCGCTCTGAAAATAATTAATACCCCAGTCATGAACAGCTTCAAACTTTGGATACAGGTGCAAACTTTACAAGCAATCTCTGTCACTACAGAGAACCAAACAAAAATCCCAGTACTGTCGGAAAAAAAAAAACATTGGGTCAGGTTCAAACCATGAGGGACCATCCTTCAGCCAACATAAATTGTTACCGCTCCATTGAAGCCAACGGAACTGTGACTACTCGCCTCAGCTAAGGAGCTGCCCTGAGTCACTGGCTCATCTCTAATGGCACTGCCAGGGGACAAGGTGGGTGGAAGAGTGAAAACAGGCAGGGAAGAAGGTTGATGTAGATTGGCAGACAGTGTATTTTTTGTAAGAAGCTGGCAGCATTAATAGAAATCCTCTCTCATCCACTGCATTCTTATGCAAAGCTCAGATCTGAAGGTTACCTGCTTCCCCAGTGACTTGAAATGGAATTTTTTGTAAAGTAATCTCTTCAATCTGTCTCTTCCTCTATTTGCAGAGCATAAAAGTAACCATAAAATGCCACCGTTTTTAGCAAATCTAATCTGCCCTTCCAGTAATACCAGGCCACACGATGATTATCTCATTTTCTCTTTGACAAATGTGGAATTATTGGCTGGTGATGGTCAAAAAATGCGTGTCTCTACATCGGATAAATAACAGTAAAGACAAATAAAAAAAATATGAAATGCTGAGCATAGGCAATAAGAGGCTAATGTCTCTGACCAGTGACCTGCTCTGCAGTTAGTGACACAGAGCAGTCTGTCAGTTTCTTTACACTGCTTATGTCTCTTCCACTCCTCTTTTCCACTTCAGTTTCAGACAAGGAAAGAGAAGGAAAAAAAAAAAAAAAAAAAAAGACAAGATGAGAAAAGAAAACTATTTGATTCTGTGTGAAGGGAGGGGAAAAAAAAAAAATCAAGTTCTTAACAAAAGGAAAGCAGTAAAATAGCCTGATTTTGGATAGCCTCGTTCAGGGTAAAGGAAGATCTCTTTGTAGAGGCAAGGTCAAAGGTTTCTTGGGGGGGGGGGTTCATTCAGTTATCTGTGGATGGAGAGAGAGAGTCTAACTGAAGCTCAACAAATGCAGGATGCAAACTGTAAAGAAGAGACACAAAATAAGCTTCTATTGTAGACTTCTAATTATCAAGGACCAGGAGAGGAAGAACCTGTCCTTGAAAAATCCAAGGCATCACCAAGTCCAGAGAGACATATTAAGCAGTCAAAGCAAAACAGTGACAGCCTCAGTAGGGATGCTACTTCTGCAGCAGATACAAGCTGCGGGAGTGCCAGCACACCATTAACCAACCTGATGTGACCACTGAAAAGCACAACACAACTCTTCCCGGAAGAAAAGCACAGAAGTTTCACTGCATGACTGAGCAACCCATAACCATATCTGTGTCAGACAATGTGCCTCAGATCCTAAACTCAAAGGAGAACTACACTTCCCCATTCAGCTTGACTTTTACAGGTAGAAACCTTGGATATCTTTAGTGTGCTGACAATGGTGAGGTTTGTTCATCAGTCCCAGCAGTCAAAGCACAGAGTCAAGATGATGTGACAGCCCCTTTGCCAACACTAGCAACAAATGTTACAAGGAAAAAAGGTCACTTGTAGGCTCAGACAGAGGCATGGAGAGTTTCTCTAGCTCCCTGGAAAAATACAGGAGAGCAAAGTCTGTCAAAGGAAGTCCTGAGGCTGCAGGAAAGAGATTAGGCAGGAATACATTTGAGAAGATACTCAAAAACCTCAGTATTTTTTGAATCCATGGGATTTAGATGATAAAGGAGGAGTCAGGCACCTAACAGCCTTCTTGTACCCTGTCTTTCAACCAGGATTCATCCCACCTGGCTTTAAGTATTTAAGTAACAAGCCAACCACCTCCAGAGAACAAAGCAGGTGTTAGTGGGATCAGGCACCCTTTGCAGCTTCAAGACACCTTGCACTGACTGCAAAGTGAGCATGGAGTCTCCAACCTGAGCAGCTTGGATAAATGCTCATGTTTAGCTATGGGAAATTTGTAGTTTAGTCTTTCCCCCTTTCTATCTCTGTGAAATAAAGATCAGCCCTTTCCTATTGCTAGCACATCCATACTTACCACAAGAAATTCTCAGTGTGAAAGCATCATCCTGCTTCTGCATCACACAGGAACTTTACAGCTGAGGGATCAGAGTAAAACCTCAGATCAATTCACAGATATGGTTCTGTTAGGTGTAACACAGCCTACATTTTATTCCATGACAGCCTAACCCAAGCCAGGCCTTGGGAATACACTATGGTGGGACAAAAGGTGGCATAAGCCATGTTTGTGTGGTGTGGAGAGCAAAGAACTGGAAGAAAACTACAGAAGTCCTGCCTAGGTCTAGCAACTGCATTAAAGAATCCCCATTAGAGTCATTACACTTTATTCCTGCACTTTCATTTTCCACTGTCATGAGATACACTCCAAAGACATATTTGCATTACCAAGGTGTTACCAAAGTGAAGTGAAACTGCTTAAAGTTTCTGTTATAGACAATACGTCTATTCATGGTAGATAAAGGGATTAAAGATCCTTCTAAAATCCATTAGAATCAGGAGTAATACTGCCACATATAGTTTTATTTTGCACTTTTATTATACCTTTCCTCCCAGGATCTTAGAGCACTTGTCAAATAAGAAATTAGGCTCTGCTACTTTACCAGCATAAAATAAAAACTCTGCTTTCAGATAGAGAGGACAGCTATAGTAACAGCTGAAGGTCACACAGGAATAAAGCCTGGGTTGTGGGTTTCTGCTCAAAAGCCCATTCCCTTTTTCAATTAGAGAGATGACAGTGCTACATACACACGGTACTTAGGGTAAACATTTGTCTGAGTTCTTCATCTCCTCCTACCATTATCTGCACCATTTTTATTTGAATGCCTCATTTTTTTTCCAGAGTTTTCTGCAAAATTCAAATGAACCGTGAACAGGAGAATGAGAGGTTTATTGAGCCATAGCAGGCTAACACTACCCATGTTGCTGCATGATTCGAATACTTAAGTGGTCCAGATGCTCTAACATTCAATTAATGAATTCTGCAGATTTGGGAAGGGGGTGGAGGGAAGAAAAAAAAAAAATTACACAAGATGTTGGCTTTGCCATTGCATTATCCTAGGTGTCTCACTCTGATGAAGGTTAATGAGGAGAGTTCAAATGCTAAGACATAATTAAATAGCAATAATTAAAGAAGCTGACACTGCTAGAAGCAGCAAACTGAAATAAAGTAAGATTGTTTCCCTTTAAAAGAAAGTAGGCAGTTATTGTTTAAACACAACCCTAGCAGATTTGTGAAATGGTTTCCCATATTCCAAAACATGAGGCAAGCACTCGTTAATTGGTATCATTACACATTTAATGCTGTTTGCCTTGTCTTCCCTGATCCCATTTGCCTATTTTTGGATGGTAGCCTCAGCACAAATGAAGCCCATTTGGCAAGACAGCACCCTGATCAGAGACAGGCATGTGGTCATCCTGGCTAACACACCACGGAAAGGTGTTCATATACTCCCCAAGTAAGCATGATATGAAAACTGACAGGGAAAAGGATTGCAAGGCAGGCAATGCTCTGACCCATAATATTCTGGGAGCAGTCAGTGCCGGACATAAAAACTAAGTCCATGTTTGGAAAATTGGAGTATTCAGATCCTGAATGGTATGGACATTCTGGAGCACTGGCTATCCCTGCTGTAGACTAAGTGGTTCACACAGTATGCAGCAGAAAAAGAAAAGAAAAAGAAAAAAAATGAGTAATTTCTACTATATTTTTTCTAATTAATTTGCAGCTGCTAGTTAACATGGATTTTTTGTTAATGATATCAAAACTTCCCATTGTTCATAAAATTTCACTGATTTACTGAACACTTAAGAATCACTCAGCACTGTCAACAGGGCAAGCACAACCATGGTAAACACAAGTTTGCCTGCCGTTGAAATCTAACTCTGCATTAATAAAAATGAGATGACAGATCCTGGCAAAAACAATATTCATGCATGCTGGTATCCTAAAAGACATGACCATCCCATCACTTCTGCAGGCCTGTCCCTCACATGGGTTATCCTAATGAATAATCCTAGATGGATTATTCTAATTAGCAGAAGGAAGGACAGTGAAAGTGCTACGTAACTTAAAGGGGTTACCTATATAGGAACATGCCAAGTTCTACATTAGGCTCACACATCTCCTGATGTTACCCCAAGGATCCGGCAAAGAAAGTCAGGCCAAGAGAAGGAAACTTCAAGCCTGCAGATATACATTTGGTGATGAATTGTCAGGCCCAGTACAGTTCCCTGTATTCTCTGTAGATAAAGCTGGAAGATTCCTTTTTTTTTGTAGCCGCAATAAGGAATCCCTTTCCTTCCTTTCTGAAATACACTCATGTACTTCCTGGTGGGTGCCATTTGTTGAAATACCTTCCCTGGCAAAGAGTTCTCAGTCCCCAGACCCAAAAGGACAGGCTCAGATCACCTGAACTCAAGGAGATCTCTTGGGGCCTTTAAACAAAACACTGAACTCAAACTGGATCTGAAACTTGCCAATGAGACCTGTTCCTGAACTGTGAGGTTATTGTCTCAAAACAGACATGAATCTGCACTACTGCAAAAGATGGAAAAAAAAGGAACGCACCATTCTAGGTCTCTTAAGATTCACCTGGAATGCCTTTTCATATGATTTTGCGTATTGGTCATCAGCTTCAAATAAGAACATAGAAGAGGTTTCCATTCTTTGCATACAAGCATGGTTATAAATATGGCCTGAACACTGCGGGTACGAAAAGGGTGCAACATATACTGATGAAATGCAGTTCATCGATATACTAATGAAAATGTAGTTTGCTTAGATGTCCTTTTCATACTATTTTTTACAAGAGTACATCAGTCATTGACAGACATGCACCTAAGAGGAGAAAGCTAGGTGAAATTGGGGACAAGAGGATCTCTCCTGGTTGGATAAAAATAAAGCTATGTTAAGATACATTTGGGGAAGGGGAAGGAGAATGTGGTATTAAAAATTCAGTGTAAGCCAGCCCTTCTTAGAAAGTGGATTTTTCTAAAACTGACTCTCACATTTCACCTTATTCCTGACCAATGACTCCACAGTACTGATCCAGCATCTATATTGCAAACACCTGAGTAGCAGTATATCTTTCCATAAACCTGCCAGCAGTCAGTCAAGGTGAAACTCAGAGCATTTTTACTGACAGCGCAAAATCCAGTATTAGAGCAGGCAGGTAGCAAGCTCATTTTCATCTGAAAGTCAGACTAGTATTCGAAGGTAGGTCTCAATGGGTGAAAATCTAGTGCATCAATATACTGAACACCTATGAACACATTCTTTGGTCACTTTATCTTACTCGGAGACCAAAATTATGAGGAAACCACCACCAAGGATAAGACAAATTAACTAAAAAAATACGTCCATGCCTGTCTCCATTAGTAAGGCATGATGACCTTGTTCAATGGTGACAAAGGGGAGTCTGGTTACAGATGACTAGTTGCTGAGTTTTGACAGTAGAAATAGGTCTCCTATAATAAGTTTTCCCCTGTCCAAGTTAAAATGCTCTGCTGTCTTTCTACCTACAAATGTCTTAAATTTGAGGCAAGAACTTGGCAGGAGTTTATAACCAGGCAAAATGAACTGCATATATATCCATGGAAGTGGTACAATTTGAAGCTCAACAGACAGAAACTTAATTATAACTTTACAAACTCTTCCCAAGGTTGATTCCCCAGTGGCAGAACCTGGATAATCAACTTCCTAAAACTGGTCACAAATAAATTGTTTTCAGGAGAGAGGGATTGTTCTAGTCACACGGGAGTACAAGACAAGACAGCTGGCTCCAAGAGATCAGCCACCCATAGCAGTCATGATACCAGCTCAAAAAAAAACACCAAACCACTCTGACCCAAAACTTATATACAAAGAGTTCTTGACTCAAGTACTCACACCCATGTCATGATCTGCACCAGCCCCCAAAGATTTCTCACATCAACATTTACTATAGTAAAAACACTTTTGCTCTCCAAGGCTTTTTGCAGAGATCTAAAACTGTCAGATACTCATTTTGCATCTAGAGAACTGAAGTAAAAGAAAACCATCTTTAGCTTTTAAGGCTCACACAGGTCAAAGTTCTCATTACAATCACTAGAGAGCATTTAGATGTATTTGCCAGCTCATGGCACGTTTTCACTTTCACTTGCACAATTGTTACAGCTATATATTCAAACAGCTCTCACCTATCTCATGATCTCTTTCTTACTTTTTATTTTTCTTTTTAGGTTGCTGGGATTCGGGGTTTGGGTTTTGTGGCGTTTTTTATTGTTTTTTGGTTTGTTTTATTTGTCTGGTTTAGGTTTTTTATGATTAATCACTTGAGTGGTTCAGAACTACAGCACACACAGTTATCAGTTGTAGATTATTAATTTAATGTTGCACAACATCAGTCCAGGCCTCAATGTACTGACCTTCACTCTCCAGAAAATCATGAGCTAATCCTGCATGTCTTCATCTGTTTTACCCTTTAAGTAACAAATGATAGGATGAGAAGAAACAGCCTCAAGTTGTACCAGGAGAGGTTTAAATTGGGTGTTAGGAAAAATTTCTTCACTGAAAGTGTGGTCAAGCTTTGGAACAGGCTACCCATGGAAGCAGTTGAGTCACCACCCCTGGAGGTATTTAAAAAGATGTGTAAAAGTGGTGCTTAGGGATATGGTTTAGTGGTAGACTTGGCAGTACTAGGTTCACTTGGTAATCTTATTTTCCAACATAAACGATTCTATGAATCTATTCTCTGATTCTAACTGGTTTTAATTAAATAATAAAATATATATAGTAAAAATGGCCTATATTAACAGCTTTTAATAGAGTACAGGATGCAAAGACTAACACTGACCCTTAATAATATAAACCTAAAATCAATTTGAACCCTCCAGGTAGATGATAAAGATGGGAACCGTAAACTTTCAGAATCAAAGACTTCAATGAATCACTTCCTCAGGGACGGAGATGACTCAGTATTTCACTGCTCAAACCTTTCTGTCTGTCTCACTACTACTTCTTGCAGAGTATTTTCTTACTTTCAAGACAATTATTCCTGAAAAAAATGCACATAAACACCAACATCAATTTAATCTACTGTTAGAACGTGTTCAAATGTCAAGGAGAGAAAAAAAGGAAGTACCAAGAATAGAAGTTATAGTGTTAAGTTACTGTAACTCAGCAAAATAAAAAAAGCTTCATCAGGTTGGAAAAATTGATGGAAAACCAGTTGTAAGTAATTTATATTTATATCATATTATATAAGTATATTTATAATTCTGCTTTTATGTGTAACCTTTTGGTCACCCCTCACACTCCACATTTTGTGGGACAAGAATTGTACTATTGTCTTTTATCCATGTCTAGCACTTCTGTATTACTCCAGCCTAAAGAAACACAATGTTATCATTATCTCCTCTGTAAAGCTTATCATCAATTGTCAATTATCCACAGCACTGGGATGAGAAGAGGAAATAACAGAAAGTTAGAACAGCAACAGAAATTGATAAGGTGAAGTATATTTAAATTGGACAAAGCAGTCACTGTATTTAGGATGTATATATTTGAAATATGAGGTAGTAAAATATGAGATCATCAATACAAAAAAGCTTTTTGAAAAGATTAAGATCAAGATGATTCCTAAATTACATGGGTAATTGGCTAGTGAACAATCAAAAGGCTTGACTACATTGTGGTTTCTCTTTCTTTCTTAGAGTATGTTTAAATACGTTTCATCTCCCACTGATTTATACTACTTTTATGTAGTCCGTATTACAAGAAAGTTTTGGCCTTCAAATCAGATAGGTCCTCTAGGAACTCAATTATTCTCTCAAAAAGCAACATGAAAGCCCTCCATCTAATGATATTTTCTGGCAGGGAATTGTAGTAAAGTGATGTCCCAGCCAAACAAGATGGTGGACAAATAGGATATCTGCAGGCAGTACAGTCAAAATTATATATGGACAACATTAAATTACTAGCGTCATCAATTTCACTATATCAAGTTTTCTCATAATTAATAAGAAGGTTATTCTCAATTTTCAAAAGTAATATGTACAATGTAAGACCATATACAGCTGCTTCAGAGAAAATGAGAAGGTTTTGCCCATTAAGACTGCCAAGAAATTATAACATTGAAGCACAATAATTTGAAGTTTTGGCACTTGCTTCAACATACACACACAGCGCACACACACACACTGGGTATAGCAAGGAAATTCTGATACTACTTTTAGAAACACACATAGAAAATCTGCATTCTAGCATCCACCCACTTTCTAGTCAAATGACCAGTGTCCTCTCTCTGCTAACACTTAAGGTAATGCATAGTCACCATCACTGTCACTCCTTTAGAAACAAAAACAATACAAATAGGGAAGAAACTACTAACAGGCTTTTACTGACATTTTACAGGAAACTATATGTCTGTGAGCCAGCAATGTGCGCTCGCAGCCCAGAAAGCCAACTGTGTCCTGGGCTGCACCTAGAGCAGTGTGGGCAGCAGGTCGAGGGAGGGAATTCTCCCCCTCTGCTCTGCTCTCGTGAGACCCCCCTGCAGTGCTGTGTCCAGCTCGGGGGCCCTCAGCATCAGAAGGACACAGACCTGCTCGAGAGGGTCCAGAGGAGGCCACAAAGATGATCAGGGGGCTGGAGCACCTCCCCTGTGAGGCCGGGCTGAGACAGTTGGGGTTGTTCAGCCTGGAGAAGAGAAGGCTCCGGGGAGACCTTACAGCGGCCTTCCAGTGCTTAAAGGGGCTACAGGAAAGGTGGGGAGGGACTTTTTATTGGGGGTGTGGGGATAGGATGAGAGGTAACAGTTTTAAACTGGAAGAGGGTAGATATATATAAGATGTAAGGAAGAAATTATTTCCTGTGAGGGTGGTGAGGCACTGGCCCAGGGTGCCCAGAGCAGCTGTGGCTGCCCCCTCCCTGGAAGGGTTCAAGGCCAGGTTGGACGGGGCTGGGAGCAACCTGATCTAGTGGAAGGTGTCCCTGCCTGTGGCAGGGGGCTGGAACTAGGTGGTCTTTAAGGTCCCTTCCAACCCAAACCATTCTATGATTTTATTATTAACCTAGAGGCCAAATACATATAACAAATACATACAATTACAATATCCTTTCCGTATTCTATTGCTTCACAGTTTAAAAGATATAAGAAGAATGATGAAATTAAGTAAAAATGAGGTGCAAGAGGAGTCAAGCACAGTGGGGTTAAGATTGCTTACCACATAAAATAATGTCACTACCATTAGCCCTCTGTTTATCATGAACACATCAAAAGTATTTTTCAAAGTTAGATCCTTTAACCTGTCATGCTTGTTTGTTCACATGGAGATGATGTGTATACTTCAAAAGATTGCATTTCTAAAGCTAAGAAACAGATTTTGCAGTGATGCTGAAAAGGCATCTACAGAATTTTGCCCTTTTACATCTCACAGGGTAGTAATCCATGATGTAGTATCCTCTGTAACATCTTCTCCTCCTTTCACATTTAATTGCTAATAACTCCATACTGAGAATCAAGATTGTATGAAGAAAACTTTCCATAATAGGAAACAAACCATGCTAAGCATCTATCTGATTTATGTTTTACCTGGGGTACCCTGCCTCCTATCCCTCTGTAACGTACCTAATATCCTCAGGAAACAGCACAATATTAATACAATATTCCAATGATTCACTTATCTTCACCTAATAGTCCCCTCTCTTGCCTCTTCATCCCCTAAGCATGAAGACAAATTATATATGGTTTTTAAATTCATTCTTTTGGTAATAAAGAAGCTTATCTTATCAGTTATTGCATGTATTAAAGTGTTGTCCCCTGGAGGTACAATTTTGCACTATATCCTGTCCTTATTTTAGCATCTGTTAGACCAAGCTACATTTACAATCTCTGTGTACTAATATCTGACCCTTGGCCTTGAGGAAGGAATGCTGATCCACAGTTTTATCTGACGATTCTTGTTTTCCTGCTGTTGCCTCTGAAAGTAAATGAAGATTAGTTTGCTTTCAGGGTTTATTGATTAAGCACTGTAAAGGATGGTTGTTGTGAACTAACTTAGGTCATAATCACTTAAATAAGTCTCAGGAGCAAAAATAGTCATTTTCTTGCAAAGATAACTGAAACCACATGATCACATATGCAAGATAAACACACACAGGTTTTAGGGGTAGCTGGTGCTTTGTGTTATAAATAAATACCATACAGAGAAGCATGTTTCCCTCTCCTTTACAAACACTCTTACCATTTTCCCTTAAACTCGGGAAAGGAAATGGTGGTGATCATAATCTCCAAGATGCTACTCTGCGGTCAAATATTTTCTTCTTACAGTGGCTTTTATCGAGGATCTCAAATTACTTTTCTAACACTGATTAATCCCTACCTGTGAGATAACCATTCTCATACACACAGGAGAACACAGAGTGTTCAACAACTTATCCAAGAACACAGAGTTCATGAGACATAGAACTGGTTACTGAATGCAGCCTTGACTGGGGAGCAGGGTAGGTGATCTCCAAATGACACTTCCAACTTATGCTATTCTGTGCAATGCTGCACAAGCATGTCACCCCTCACTTAAAATAGTTTTATAAGCACCTTCGCACAACTATTAATGAAAATAATTGCGGGCTTCAAAATACAATCATACATCCTACAGGAGCAGCAGTGGGCAGGAAGATGGCCTCAGGCTGGGAAGGCATTATATGTTGGAGGGGGATGGAGAGAGTGGGCCTAACAAGAATTTAGGGCTTAAATTGGTTCCTGCTGAAGACAACAATAGATCATCTGTCACCTCCCAATAGAGTTAAACCTCAGATCTAACCCCAGGCCCCTGGGAACAAGCACAAATAACAGGATTTCCACTGAAGAGCAAGACACTGAAGAACACTACTCACTATTAACTCCTAGATAGTGAAAGGACTGCAGTGGAAACATGAACTCAGTGTCTGCGTACTGCAGGCTGTGAAATTCTACATTACCAATGCAAAACAATTAAGCTTAAGACTAGAAAACAAAAGCACAGAACTGTCACTTAGCTTGTACACAGTAACCATTTCTTAAATATGTGCTTAATACTTAGTTCATGAGAAGTAACTTCAATATATTTGGAAAGTACCTGGCAGATATTGGCAGAAATCCTACATAAACGTGTGAAAATATTCAGCAATTTTGTAGATGGTGATAAAGATAACTGAATGGCTTAAAGTAGTGCTCTTTAAATGTCAAAACTAAACAGGAGTAAAACACATGAAAATTTGAGATAAACCAGATTTTCAAGAAGCTATATAGGAAAGTAACATTTTAAGTATGTGTAGAAATACAAGTTCAAGAAAACATACAAAATATTAGATGAGTGACAAAAAAAAAAGTCAGTGCAGCTTATTTGAATACTGCTTTGTTTAATAAACAAATTTCTAAAGTATTTTATTTCTGCATTATGCAGTTTTTGAGCATCTGCTCTGCTATACCTAACATTTTTCTCATCCTGTACCCACAAAAAACCTCTCCTGTGACCAGAAAGCCAACCCACACACTAAATCCTCACCCTTCCTGCCTTCTCTGTCAATACATTGGTTACACCGTCCTATTTTCTTGCCTTAAGTTCATACACTTACTATCAAACATAGTTATTGGACTCTAGCCTTCAGCACAAAAAGCCAGTTTCAGGTATTTCTTTCAGATTCAGTATAGGTTTCTGTGGCTTGTAGCCAGTAAGGATGACAAAAAGACTCAAAGTGAATGGATAATATGTCCTTGTTCCTCACCATTCACTATGCAACTCCGCTTTCCGCTTACTCCTATGATCATATAAGGACCTAAAAAAACAAAAACAAACAAACAAAAAAACCCCACAAAATTTATGACAAGGTTTGTTGTTTTTTTGGGGGTTTTTTGTTTTTTTTGTTTTTTTTTTTTTTCTAGGTCCTTTAAGGAACTAACATCATGGGTCTTTTACAAAATTATCAGAAACAAATAATTACATTTTGGCCCCCACAGAAGAATCTGAACCCATATGTGCTGTCTGACCATCATATCTAACAAGATCCAGTTCAGCTGAACCATTTCTGGTTATGCTTAGCATCAATATTCTTCAGGCTGCATAGCAATTTGTAGATCACAATCATTATTATCCTAATATCTAAAAATCTTTAGGTGGTTTTAGGTGGTATTGTGGAACAAACCTTGAGAAAAAGATGTGATCAATAAATATTTCAAAACCAATACACAGGAAACAGCACAAGAGAGGGATTTGAGCTAGTGTTTGTTGTGCAGAACTAGGTGTCAATGCTCTTCTACCCTTCACAGAACAGCAATAGGGGGGAAATAAAATACCTATATGCATTATAATAAAATTTTCCTTTTCACTTGAAGGTGAAGGAGCTTATTTACTGAATTCTCTGAGGTGGAAATATCTTGTTTCAAATCAAAACTCTTGAAATATTAGAAAACTTAAAATCAGATGTAGTCTCTCAGGATGTTCTGTTGGACTAAGGGTTGACGACTGATTTTTCTGGCCTCAAAAGCTGATCCCAGGTAGGATTTATGGCAATTGTCAAGTCAAATCCATTTTCATCAGTGTATCTCTTGTCTTACAAGGAAAAGAATATATATGTGTGTATATATATACATATACACACACAGGGCAGCACTTCAAACTGAAGGAGTAATTGAAAAAAAAAAAAAATCTGTGCTGCAAGACTCCTAAACTAATGATGCTCAGTAAGAAAAGATGCAAGGGACCATATTAAAGGGAGAAAGGACTGTGTAAACATAATTCCTCTTCATTACTTTAATATCTAAATTTGAAAAGAACAGTAAAAGCCACTCACACTTAGCTCCGACATGGTTCAGCCAAACATCTGAAGAAACACAAACGTTTAGAAAACCTCCTTCTTCATACCTCTATACATTCTATTCTTCCATTTTAGGATCTGGTTTGAAATTATCCTGTTTATTTCAAAAACAACCCAATTTATATTCTCTGTCCTCAAATAGGATTATTTGGGTACATTTCTCCTTTGCAAAATGTGGTCACTCTTGTTCAGTAATAATTGCATCCAAACATACAAACACAGGCATGAGACCCTCACTCAACCTTTGCTCTGAACCTACTCCTCCTCCGATTCTTCTCAAAATGCCACTATTTGGTTGACAGTCTAGTCTGAAACATAGTCTACTCTAACTTTCAGTGTCAGGCGTGCAAAGCCAGAGTCACTCTTGTCAGCAGAAATACATGGAGCATCCAAGAATAAAAGCTCAGACACATGATCAAATTGCTCAGGCCAGAGAAGCTACCCTATACCAGCTGAGACTTCCCATGGTACAACATGTTAAGCTTGTGAAGTAAGTTAGCTTAAATCTCAATAAAAGACATTTGGGCAGAATGTTGTTACTGCCTCTGACCAGAGTGGCATAAGAACCACCCCAGAGGCAGCTGGTGTGGCTCAGCTGACACAGAGTAACTGGATGAGCAGATATAATTTAGTCAGGTGTCTTAAATACGTGGACTTTTTCAGCCACTGCATATGTGTAAGCATATACAGCATGTGTATATGCTATGTATATCATACAGCACACTGTAATATTTTAAGGAATTATCACCTCAAAAATCCTTACTGCACATTTGGGTAAATGTCTGAGGTGAAGGCGGCACTAAAGACTTGTTGTACTCAGATGTTTTTAGCAAGCTCTGCCTACAGATCCCTCAATAGTTCTGGTTCAAGATCTTAATGCTTATTTCTTAAACACAAGCTTCTTAGTTGACAGAAAACAAACAAAACACTTCTCCCCTAAGCAAAATACTTATCTGCTGGAAAGATATTTAACTTTCCCTTTGTTCTTAGTCTTGGGAAGGAGTTGAAATTTCCTGGTCCAAGTTACTCTCATCATGCTGCATCAGAGCAGGCTAAATCAGTCACGCTGCATTACGTTGCATGGCTGATTTAGCCTCGTATGATGAGTCACTGCAGTCAAGCGTCAGCAAAGAGATGTGCTACTTCAGAAAAAAAAAAAAAAAAAAAATCAGGGCAGGTGCTGTGTGGCTAATTTTGACTTTAAAATTTTTTGTTGTTGTTGTTGTTGTTTTTTTGTTTTGTTTTGTTTTTTTTTTTTTTTTTAATTTCAATTTTTAAGCATATTAGGAGTTAATTTGATCAGATGTGACTGTTCAAAAAATTGTAACAATCAGCTTTATTCTTTATTAATTTGTGCCTGGAGGCCCCCAACGCGGGTGGGACTGTTGCACTAAGCACTGCACATTTGTGTGGGAAAAGATAGTGACAGTGGTCCCTGCAATCTCAACATGCCAGCATAAGCAGGGGAAAGAGCAAGCTCAGAGCAGTAGGAGTCTGCCTCCGGGTTCCCAGTCCCCAGACTATAATATAGCCCTCTAAAACACCAAAATCTAAAAAAATTGCAAAGGCATGGGTATGATGGAGAAGAGGAAAGCTGAGAGACAATTAAAGATATGCACTTTGTCAGTTAATAAAACGAGCAGAGAAGTTTTAGTGACCTTGACATCTCACCCTTCCCCATTAAGGAAGCCTTGTCTCCACAGGCACGACAACATCAACAAGAGTTCCCCAAATGTTCCTGCCCCAATGAAAATGGCAGTGCCCAGCCTTCTCGTCTAGCACATCATCTACATGCTATGGAAAAACAGAAGAAGAATGAACAGGTCACTGGCATGCTTTAGTGGAACATGGACACCACTCTGCTGACAAGAGGTGGCTTTTTGGCACCTGAAGTAAGGTTTTGTTTTGTATTTCTACAACATCCAGAGTCTGTATTTGAGTGCTCACAGATCACAGTATAACCCTGGAAAACTACATAAATCATGCTCCCAAGATAGATCTCCTCTTTCCCTTTTTTTTTTTTTTTTTCTGCCTTCATTTCCTACTTCCTCTCATTTGCTTTTAGATGCCTGGGTAGATTTAGATTAATCTTAGGGCTGAAATGTTACACGGAAGGGTTGTATTAATGCCTGATCTAGCTACTGCATCCTACTGTAATTCATGTACATTGGTAATAAAAATTATCCTCTGGGAAAATATAGCAGGGAATAGATTTTTTTCTCTGTGACTGTCAGCACATTTTCATTCTAAAGAAAACTAAAAGAGAGTTTCTAAAAGGATATTGCAGTAGAAACCTTTAATGGGAATATCTCTAGGTAGCTGATCAGTTCACTACAGACACAGTTTGTTTTCAGTCTAAAATAAAAAGTGTGAGGAAAGTGCAAAACCAAAATATAATTAACTACATTCCACTTATTTCTTTGTTTCATTATTACTTCACAGTTCCTAGTTTAAGCAGCCAGAGATCAGACTTTTCTACATATTGCAGATCCTATTCAAGTACCACTTAATCACTTGCCGACAGCTAAATGAGTGCTCCAAAAAGACCCAGTCCTGTCCTCTTCACATGAGCATAATGTATCAGAACCCAGGTGCACCACTTCTAAAAAGCAGAGTTAGCACCAATTTTTTCCTCCTGTTAAATCTCATTTAAGCAACCTTCTAAAATAAGCATATTCTAATTAAACTGCTTACAATACTTGACAGCATCTTTTGCTACAGAAAACTTAAAGTGCATTTTCCATTTCTGAAAAAGCACCTAAGAAAAATAATAAAAAAGACAGTTCATCCAAGGCCATAAAAGATCACAGATTTTCTGCAGAATTAATATACATGATGTAGATCAAACAAGTAGGTGATAATTTTTAACAGTATTTATTTACAGGCTATATTAGTGGAGGAAAGGAAAAAAATTTTCCTTTGCTTCACTACACACACTGATGTGAAAAAGTAATCATTCAAACGCTTTTAAGAGATGCAGTCTTGCTTGTACAACTCTGTGGAGTCACAGAGAAATGAATGTAGATTACAGCAGCAATAGAGAAGCTATAAATACACATACTCTGCCAGTCACATCTGATGGGTTTTTTTAATATTAGATCATGGTATTGATATATTTCTTCTTGTAGATGATTTAAACAGTTATTTAGGATGTCAAGATTAAAAATAGTCTTTTAAAGAGTAGGTAAAGGTATGATTCCTTGATTTTCTTTACCATACTTCTAGACATATATTTCACCTCAGAAGAAACCTGCTTACTTCTGGAATAACCTAGCCATTGATCAAAGATAAGGCCTTTAAACAAATAGGAAGCTTAAAATAAATATTATTATGTGGGAAAATAAAATCAAATAACACACCAATTAATTCAAATGAGTGCTTTGCTAGAAAGGATTAATTTTAACACAATTTGAATTTCAAAGTTAAGACAGTCTTCCCAAGTTTCCTGACTGTTCATGCCTATCATATCTGCATCTCATGTTTTTGACTGGTTTACAGTTAAAGTGGGGAAGGAGGGTATGGGGTTAAAAATAAAAAAAAGCATATTTTATTTGACTTGTTCTCAAACAAAGATATGGAACATCCTCCCTCTCCTAGCTCAACCCAAAACCCCCTGATCACTTGTCATTTCAAAGCTTCATCCAGCTCAAAATGGGAAAGATTTCTAAGCTCTTAAATTGTCAAATGGTGACACCACTTTCTGACTAGTTTTAGTTATTATTCTTTTAGCTTTATACTCATCCATTCCTGACATTGTCTGCTCCCTCTACCACCTCAAATAAATATCAAAACAAGAGGATAATATAAGGAAATCCACTCTCACAGCAAAGATATTTCTTCACAACAGAATAGAAATCACTCAGGCTAACATCATTGGAGAAAATCCTGCGTCTTCTGCTGGAACTGGTAGGGGAACCATAGAAGAATTCAGATAGGACCTCTGGTTGTCTCCAGTCCAACCCATTACTCCATAAGGGCTAACCTCAAAGTTGGATTTAGTTAAGTCAAGGCGTCTCATTCCCATGCAATTTTAGGTCCCAAATCAAGTGATTGAGTTCATAAAGAAAGATTTTTACACTGCAGAAAGTTGTTTTTGCAGTCTTTCCCTCTTGATTTCAACAAACACACCAACGTGGCATTTGGAGACTACCACCATCTACATAACTGACTATGCAGGATTCCACGATCCTGTTTGGTAAAACCTTATTTAACAGCTGTACCTGGAGAGCAGAATATGAACACATCCATATTCCAGAGCAGAGCAGCAACTACTAGCCCATATGAAATGCAATGTGTTATGAAGACAGTGTAGACAGTCAAGGAGTCCTGTCTCGTTTGCAAGCTGCGTCAATAGTAAATGCAACAGCTGGAGACCTGGGTGAGGTCATACCAATCACACATTGTCATCTCCAGCTCCTCAGAGCAGTTGTGCATGGTACACATGGTCCCCAGACAGAGCTAAGCTGCACAACTTGCACTTCCATCTGCAAGTCTTGAAAGGTCATGCTAACCTTGAGAACATTACAGCAGCCATTTTTATTCCACACAAACAAACCACAATGACTTGAACAAATTGTCCAGTGGATTGGAAACTAGCAAGATTTTTTTAAACAGAGGACAAGGAGGTCTTCTCTCTTCCCTCTGATGTTTATCAAACATTTTTGTCATTGCAAAAAAAATACCACTTTCTAATTCCCATTTACACTTTTAAGTACCTCTGCGTTTCTCCAGAGGACATGGCACATCATTTTGTTCTAGAAATTTATTTTTTAATCTTCCACACCCCCATCTCAAGTGGAGGAGAATAATTGGCAAAGTTTTCTATTTATCTAAGATTAGATTGTGCTCAGCACAGAGAGTAAGTTTCAGAAGTGGTGAAACTGGCTACAAGCCTGACTTCCTCAGAAAATTGAGGAATTCTGAATCCTCTACAATTTGACTTGAAGAAGTTTGATGCTGGGAGTAACAAGATAAACAAAAACACGGTCCAAGAAAGTGTAAACTTACAAAGTATGCAGTTACACAACGAAGAATTTGTCCCAATATATATTTAACGTGAGCAGTAGCCTGTGTAGCACTCTGCAAAACAGGACCTTTCAGATTAAGACGAACAAAGCAAGATATATATCTTGTCTAGATGTAAACCTTAAAACAGCACTAGTAAATGCAACTTTTTAAAGATAACGCCACAAGATTGTCCAGAGCAGTACATAATACAATTCATCTTTATTAGGCGACAAGCATCATTTTTCATGGGGGAAACTAACTATATCCAAAAAGAACAGGAAAAGAGAGAGATAGATCACTTAATCTTTCAAGAGATGGAGGCAGATCTGTGTGAAAACTAGCATGGAAGAAGGTAAGATGATGAGAGTTGGTGATCAAAACAAAGGGAGATGCTATAAGCAGAACATTTGAACATGGCAAAGAAAAAAACTCAGGAGTAAAGAGATATGCCACTTACAGATAAAGGTAATCCAAGCTTGGTTTGGGACAATAAAAGATTCTTGCATTCAAAAGTCCACCTGACAATGCTAAAAACCAGGCAAGTCTCTAAATTGTAGATGCTTAAATTACTGGGAAAGTTTTAAAAACATTTTACTTTACCCACTGAAATATGCACTGATTCTTCCATTTCACATGATGCACTTCAAAAGCCAGTATCATTCTTGGCATAATATTACAATATGCACAAAGCTATTTGCCAGGCCATAATCAAATGCCAAAATTGGTTCTGAAGGAATGTGCAACTGCTCACCCTAGACAACACTCGCTGTCCAAACAGATAAAGATTTTGTATCTAAGGAGAGCAATTTTTCAATTATTATTTTTTAATCATTAGTGCAGTCACCTCATTAATAAGAGCCAAAAGGAACTTGACCTAACATAATATACTATGTCAGAAATGAACAAAAGAGCATTCCTTTCTAATCAGCAACCATTTTCAATTAAAATGTCCGCAATTGGATTCAAACTTATTGCAAGAGACTTTGGTGAATAACATGTCTCTCCTAAGTGAGTGAATAAAAGATCAAGGTAAATTTGTAATTAATTATTCCTTCAGACAATCATATACTATGTACCACAGAAAAGCTTGTAAAATGACTGGGTACTAGATATTGGTCTCAGGTCCTTACATCTTATTGAAGTAATCTTCATAAGAATTTGACGCGTATCTGTCTATGGACCAGTCAGAATTTCACTTCTTATTGATGACCTTTTAGTTGTTACAGTCTTCGTTCTAGCTCAGACTTGCTGGACTGAGATGGACTCAGGGCAACAGCAAAAATTAAGGATAACATTTTCCATGCATGTTCAGCAATACAAAGACCTACAGTCTACTTCCAGGACCTCCAGTATTTCAAGTAGATAGGCCTAAGCCAGACAAGCCTTATGAGAACACGCTGCTCAGCACACTGACACCAGTGCACATTTTCCAGGAAGCTAATGTAATAAGCAACAGTGTCTAGAAGTTTGGCGGAGAAAGAGAGGTCATCACATGTTTGGCAACACATCATTAACTTACTAATTATGCACTAATGGACATTTTATATTTCAAAACCACAACTTGATGCAATTACATTCCACTTTCCTGCATTAAAGAAAAGATGTAATAGCACTACATCATCCACCTGCTGCATTTTTGTACATTTTTTTAAAGCCCACTTAGATCAGAATAAATTAATCACTTCTACCCACCACTGATACCAGGCAACACAAATAATACTAGTTTTAGTACTTAAAAATCAATGTACATATAAAACCTTTGATCAGCAACCATTCTTATGAACTGGGTATTAGGAATAGCTGCCTACTGAAAGATTTCTCCAGAGCCCTATGGTAATGAGTTACAAGCTTTGGTCCAAAAACTCTGCAGTTATGCCAAATTCTGCTGAATGTCCATTAGTCTCAGGTCTACAACATCTGAGCCAATGCTAACAAAATAACAGTGCTCTTATGTTTTATCTTATGACATATTGCACATGCATCTATTCTAGTAGCTGGGATAGCAACAGCAGTTAGCTATGGCAGCCCAGGACAGTAGAAACTGCTGACTCTACCTTCCAGCTAAAAAAAAAAAAGGCGGGGGGGGGAAAACAGTACATTTCCATTATTTTTCCTGCTAATACAAATGCACTTGAAAAACAGCTGTACCCACCACCTCACTTCTTGATGTTTTTATTACTACTTTCCTCATAGTACTGAAAAATTATCTCCCGTAGCATGTTTTGCCCAGATATAAGGGACACCTGCTTCCACAACTGTTTATTTCCTGCTTGCCTCCACATGTGGCAGATGGTCCATGGTAGGGAAAGCAGGGATGCCTTGCCGGGATGTCCAGAGAATGACTGTGGAAGTAACAACCTCTGAGAAATTATGTTATCCTTGAGCTCCTGAATGTCTGTGTTGATGCCCGTTTTAGCACCTGGATTCCTTCTCTTCCGCTTTGCCCTGGGGGTAACATACTCCCCATGTCTTACTGCACCAATCAGGAGAAGTCATTTTACCAGAACTGACTTCTGTTTACTGTGGGGGGTGGGAAGGAAAAAAAAAGAAATCAAAAGCTTCGAAAAGGCAAAGTCTCCTATAGATTTCAATAATAGAAGTTGCTAGTTAATGCTGTATGTTACAATGGCATTGGAATTACCTTCAAGGATGGAGCTTCTACTCCCACATTCTTCACAGAATTCCATTTTAGTCTGCAAGTACCTAAATAACTTCAGAGCCCTCTGACCTGCACGAAGGGATCCCTGATGCTGGTAGACTGACAACTGTTATCCCCCAACTACTCCGGAGGGAAATCTCAGCTCCAGGCTGAGGCCTCCCATGTAACACCTGAAGTGGTGAATCAGACAGCGTGCAAGGGGCAGACAGCAGCACCCCAGGAAACCCTGCAGAGAGCAGAAGGTCCCAAACAGTACCTGTTCTGACTAAGGTGGATTCTTTTCCAGGGGAGAGGATATAGCTACCTTTACACCCTTCTCCTATGCAAGGATGGGAAGAGGAACCTTGATTGCCTTTCCTCAAGCTGGGTCATCTTCTCACAGACAGAAGAGCCATGCTTAGCCTCTTTCATCAGTAAACACTGATTTTTTTTTTTTTTTTTTTTTTTTTTGTCTTTATTTTTAAATGCAGAAGTTCTGGCAGGGCTGAGGAAGTGCTACACAAGTAACACCTTTGTAATTTCCTAATTTTTAGCTGAAACGTTAATGCCTGTTAAAGTCATCTATACAAAGTGTGGTAGGTGGTCCCAAAGCCCTCTTATGAAGGAAGGTCCCCATTTTGTGTCTTCAGCCAGACAAGCCACTACTTCCTCCTCCTCAGAGTAACCACATGAAGACTTGTCAGGGACTCATGTGCCACCACCACAGACAAAACATCAACGGGTACTTTCTGTGTAATACCTGAAATACAACATCAGCCTTTCAGGCAGAACTGACCCAGTGTAGTTCAGACGTGAAAAAGCATTTGTACAGCATCCCCAAAAATGGTTTAAAACCATTTATTTTAAGAACTGCATAGTGGATCCAAGGGAAGAATTTAGCCCCATGAAACATAAATGAAATTCTATCAGGAAAGGCTTGTTTACATCCCAGCCCCAAAGGGCTTTTTTCAAAGTTACTAGCATCCTCAGATGATTTTGCTACCATGATTTATATATAGCCAGGGAAGACCTTAGATGAAAATCACATGTGAAAATCTGCAGTGCTGCCAGGTGGCCTCTGGAGGGAAGAAAGTGCTGTGAAACTTCTGGAATGGTTTAAATCTCTGAGTCCCTACAAGGCAATTTGGATTACATGAATGGCCCATAGCAACATGCTGTTCTTGAATACACAACGCATAAATATAGCAAATCCAGTTAATAGGTTTTGTACTGCACATCTTGTTTTGTTTGCAGACAGTGCTACTAGAAACAGCTTCCAATACAGTCCAGCTTCTTTCATGATTGTTTTGGTCCAGCTCATGCCTGTTTATGCAAATATCCATTTTAAAGTAGCAATTGTAAAAAGCAATTGAAAATTAGCAAGCACTGTTCAAGGACTACTTGGTTCTGTTCCCTCCTTTACCCCAGACAATCAGCTCTGATACTGAACTGGCAGGTGTTCATCAGCACCCGTCAGCAACTAAATAACAAGGATCATGTATAAAGAGTATTGCCACCCATGGCAGACATGAAAAGCCTCATGGAAGAGGGCATCAAGTCTGATACACCTACTGTAAAACAAAAGCACAGGCTTAAAATTCTAATCTCTTTTTTACATCTTAGTGGACACTCACCCCCACACTAACAGCTATTCCGTATGTTCTGCAATCCAAGTGTAACTAGAAAAAGACAAGCAGGGTAATGGTCACCACTGTAATTTATCTTGTTTAAAAGGTCAAGTATTGTTCCTTCATACAACAATAGTTAAAAAAACAAACAAACAAACAAACAAAAAAAAAACAAAAAAACAACACAAAACAAAAAAAAACACCAAAACCAACAAAAAAATCCCCATGAAGGCAACATGCTCATCTTCTGATGAAACAGCAAGTCCAGAGAGCTGAGGCACTACCCAAACCTGCAAACCATTGCAGACTGGACAGGAACTGAACAGGCAGGAGGCACAGACAAGAAGCTGAGAAACAGCTCCTCGAGTCAGACTGTCTAGAAAGGCAGCTCAAAAACTGACAGTGAGCAACATTTGGCTCTGCTCCGCTCAGCAGACCAAGGTAACATGTTATTCGCAATTAAGAAGAATTGTACCATGAACACGGTTCTGCTCATGAGAAAAAGCCCTCACCCACGATCTTGAATGTTGACAATTCAGCCCAAGAAGGAGTGCCACCTATAGAGGTGCACGGACTGCTACAGTCCCACTTTTTAGGGAAGAAGGCCCAGCAGATTCATCGTGGAAAATCCCAACCCAAGGCAGCCAGGACTCAAGACAAAGTACTTCGCTAGGTAATGATTTCAAAGTGTGACTGTTCTCCTATAATCACCCACTGCATCTTCTCTTTTTTGTTTGCTGTCCTTCCTATGCAGAGAAAAAAATAAATTGATTTCCAAGCAGATTATTTACCACACCACAGTCACCTTGGGAGTGCAGAAACTAGCTGGAACTTCATCTGAGAGTGCCTCCTGCCTGTACTGAGAAGGCCCCTAGCACACACATCCTTCCTCAGTATCAGACTCTAAAATAGGCCTCCAAAGCTGACACATATCCTACACATATTTTTGGTAAATTGCACAGCTTTATTTTCTTTTCTAGCACAAAGATAGCCAAATGAACGATTCCATATGTTTGTAACCTTTTCCCAATCTGTAGTGGATTGTTTTATAACCATCTGCAGGCAGCTGATACATTGAGGGATTGTTCACCCCTTGCAGCAAGAACAGTCTCATCAACTCACAGAGCCTGCTGCCCATATGCAAGCCTGGGCCCTTTCCAGTCTGCTCAAGGGGCCTGGTCCCTCTTGAAACACTCCAGAAGGCTTCATTTAATATCAGCAGCTATAAAACTTGTCCCTATTATTTAGCTTATGGTGTGAAAAAATACACAGAGGTGTGGTTACAGTGCTGTGGAATGAGGCTGTAGAGAAAAACAAAAAAAATCATGCTCGAAGGGGAAAAGTAAAGCTTAAAGGAGGATTAAATGAACACAAAATGTATTCAGCTAGATAGACCCAACATAACTTGGTTATTGACTTAATAACAATGTACAGGATTGTGAACTTTCCCAAGGCTTTTTACACATTAATTCATAGTTCACCTGGCACTCTTCGCTGTGCAAACCAAAGCTCTACACTCTAGTTGTTTGGAAAAAAAAAACAAAAAACAAAAAAAAAAAAACACGAACAAAAACCTCTCTAGGCTTAGTAGGAGCACTGCTTTCCCATTTCATAGCTACACTTGAATATGCTGCTTATCATCACTAGTCCAGTGCATACCAACATACACAACAACCTCTAAAGGTTCTCTATCGAGAGGCTAGCCAGACCAGGCCATCAGCTGGACAAAGAGGAAAAGGAACTTCAGCCCTGTCTTCATCAGCCACAGGGAGTGCAGAAAACCCATGAAACCATCTCAGCAAGAGAAATTGTGTGAGCACTACAGGGAACTCTGTGTTAGAAATCCTCATTACACGTCACAAAGCATGGGATGGTGGGTGGAAATTTGTGCTAGGAAGCAAGGAGCAGGCTGAGTTCAATAGGAATTTGGCACATGCATCAGCTCACTTCATTGACACTGAAGCCATTTGAAAAGCACATCAACAAGCAGATCAGGGAAATTATCCAGCTGGGTTGCAGTGTCTGTCTCCTGAGCATTATCATCTCTGAGTCTTAACCCAGAGACACTGCAAGACAAGACAGGGAATTTGATGTTCCATCTCCTGCTGATTAGCTGGCAGGTGTAGCAAGGAGACCTGGGAGATTCCCTTTTTGTAATAAAAAGCCAGTTGCCAACACCAACTAATTGGCATTAATGCAAATAAGCCATTCCTGAGTTTAACTCAACCATGCCACGTGTCAGCATCCTATTACTGCTTTACATTATGTAAATTAACTTCTAAGATAATTCAAATAGAAAAGAAGGAACTATAATCTCAGCAGGCATCACTGTCAAGCAGAGACTCAGCTGCCAGCCCCATTCAGGACTTACATCCAAGTTCTTGCAAAGCAGGTTGCATCTTTGCACTGACTCTCCATTTACCTCTGTTTTATTTAAGCAGCATTAAGGGCAGGTACCTACATACTGAAGAAAGGGGAGCTAAAGGGGACTCCAGTGCTCAGCCCACCCTGTTAGCACCACTGGAACAACAAACTCTGCCCAGCATATTAAATTGTGCTGACCATCCTGTCCCAGCTCCAGCCTCCCAGGTCACGTCCAAGTCCACCTCTGTAAACCCAGGAATGCTTTGCACTACAGAAGTAAAGAAGGGAAAAAAACAGATTGAAATATAGTTATTTAATGCTTTCTTGGTAATACTGAAGTTGCTAAGCACTGAATTCTCCTGTTTACACTCACAGAGACGCAAACCACCCTGCCATCTGCTTTTGCTCACGTATTTGCTGAGTCTAATCTTGAGTTTTGTTTTCAGAGATCTAGGTCCAATCTAAGTCATATTCACTGTCCATATGTGGTCCAAACTTGGTGCTTTCTCCCTCTCACTTGTTTTTTTATCTGGCCAATGCATTTCCTCTGTCATTATGCTCTTTTCCTGCACTAGAATCATAGAATGGCTTGGGTTGGAAGAGACAAAGATCAACTAGTTCCAACCCCCTGCCACAGGCAGGGACACCTTCCACTAGACCCAGTTTCTCAAAGCCCCGTCCAACCTGGCCTTGAACCCTTCCAGGGAGGGGGCAGCCACAGCTGCTCTGAGCAACCTGTGCCAGTGCCTCATCACCCTCCCAGTAGAAAATTTCTTCCTTAGATCTAATATAAATCTACCCTCTTTCAGTTTATAACTGTTACCCCTTGTCCTATCCCTACATCCCCGATAAAAAGTCCCTCCCCACCTTTCCTGTAGCCCCCTTTAAGCACTGGAACACTGCTGTAAGGTCTCCCCGGAGACTTCTCTTCTCCAGGCTGAACAACCCCAGCTCTCTGTCCTCACAGGGGAGGTGCTCCAGCTCCCTGATCATCTTTGTGACCTCTTCTGGACCCTCTCGAGCAGGTCTGTGTCCTTCTGATGTTGGGCACCCCCGAGCTGGACACAGCACTGCGGGGAGGGTCTCACAAAAGCAGAGCAGAGCGGGAGAATTCCCTCCCTCACCATGCTGGCCACACTTCTCTTGATGCAGCCCAGGACACGGTTGGCTTTCCGGGCTGTGAGCGCACATTGCTGGCTCATAGTCAGTTTTCCATCCGTTAATCCCCCCAAGTCCTTCTCCACAGGGCTGCTCTCAACCCACTCATCCTCCAGCTTGTATTTGTGCTTGTGATTGCTCCAACCCACGTGCAGGGTCTTGTACTTGGCCTTGCTGAATTTCATGGGGTTTGTACAGGCCCACCTCTCCAGCCTGTCCAAGTCCCCCTGGATGGCATTGCTTCCCTCCAGCGTGCACCACACAGCTTGGTGTTGTTGGCAAACTTGCTGAGGGTACGCTCAGTCCCACTGTTCGTGTTGCCAGAGATGTTAAACAGAGCTGGATGTTAAACAGCACTGGGCATTGGGCTGTGCTAAACCCTTTTTTTAATCCCACCACTGGCTTAATTTCACCTACTGCTTTAAATCCAAGCTTCTTGCTCCCCACTCACATCTCCCCAACAACTCATCCTTCCCCTTTACTCCTTGTGCTCCCTTCAAGACTCCCAACAAGCTTCTATCTTTTGCTCACTCTTTCAAAAGTCTCACCTTGCAATCATACATAAAAGTCTGCTACTTCTTACATGCCTGACCACACTTCTTCCATCCACACCTTTGCAGAGACATCACTTCCATGAGACTTTTCAAACAAATACACCAAATCGTAACAAAAAGATGTATACCACTTTAAGACCAAGCCTTGGTGATCTGATTCATCCCAGACATTGCTTGCTTGGGTGTAATATTCACTGCCCTGCTCAGTTCATGAGAGCACTGAAGCAGGGATTGTGATTTCCTGTTTGGTGAGGCACAGACCACACTGTCAGGGCCTAATAAACACTGGGCAATGTTTCATTTCCCTACAATTAGTTGCATCATTTGACACATATTACAGAAAGGGAGGCACAAAAGCAATGGACAGGATTCTTGCTATCTGAAAAAGTGGATCAAATTCAAAAGCAGCATCCAAGGAATGTTTAAAGAACAATAAATATTCAAAGACATCATCATAAACTTAAGTAATCCTACTGTAGGGATTACATGCCCTATTCAGTCAGAGAAAGAAAATTTAGAAAGTAACTTTTCTGTCCAAAATTATCTTTACATTATAGAAATTCATTGTGGGCATAGTGGGGAGGTAGAAGAGGGGAAGGAAACAGAAAGGACAAAAAAAATTTTCTTTTTACTGTGCAATATGTTGTACTTGGTTTTGAAATTCAAGATGGCAGTCTTTTCCCAGTGGATGATTCTTGGTTTCATTTATTGCAAGAAGAATTAGGAACTCCAGAGGCAGAATCAAATTCAGGAAAAGTAACTCAAGCAACAAATCAAACTGGAGATGCTTTCATTGTACCAGGATAGCCAGAAAAAGACATGAAATATTATATAGCCAGGCACTTCTTTTTGTATGTCATGATACAAAATAGACCTTCTCTTCCTCAAAGCCTACAACCATATGGTCATACCAGTGTCCAGCTTTGATCACATAACACCATACCCATCAGCTTTATCAGGGCTGCTACAATTCTCAGCCCCTCTAATCAATCCACAGCTGACCTTTTCAGGCCTCCACAGGGATTTGGCAGTGGGAAAGGATATTTCCTACAGGACACCAGCCTTCACATTGAGCCTTCATTAAATGCTCTTCTAGCTGGGGGGCAGTGGGTCATGGTAGGGTGGGGCCTACCTCTATCTTACACCTAGGTATGCAAAGGGCTGGAAAAAGGCTGTCGGGAGGGACTAGCAGCAAGAACAGCAACAGTTGTGGTGGGGAAGGTTCAACACAGTTAACTGCACTGATATTAGCTGGACGCGTGTCGCTCAAAGGAAGAGTGCATAGTTTTAATCTTGATGATAATGTCTGTAGGAGATTTGTTTCAAGAATAAGGAACAAGAAGAGAGCAGAGCAGAGTCTCAGCGGAGGACGGATGAACATCTGGTCTGAGGCAGACAACACTTCTGGAAATGATGGCCATGCAAATCACCCGTCTGTATAAGCTCAGAACAAAGAGTGCACACAGCAGATGATATCTAGGCTCACGCTGCCATTTAAATGGGATCTGTTAAGAAACAAGCATGCCATTTTCATCTGCAGCAGATTTGTTTTACAACATGCTGGGCCTGACTAGGCTTCTCGGCTAAAGAAATTAAGAATTCCTGAAGCCAAGGACATTAGAAGGTAGGACATGGTGCCCGCCAAGTCCCTCTTCCCCTGCTAGGATGCAGAGGCTCACAGCTCATCCTAGATCAGTCACAATGCTTTGGGCAATCTGCCACCTTGGCCCCACTCAGACACCAGACAAACATCATTAGGAAAGCTACAAGCTCATCCACTCAAAGAAGTGAAAAATATGCAGAGTCAAATCACCTCTCTGCATCTGTCTGGGCTTTGGTTTGCATCCATGTTTCAGAGTCGCTTTATGAAGTGAAACTGGATTTAATCTCAGAGCATCCAATGAAGTATGCTATCTAGTTTGGCAAGCCCCCAAAGAAATCTGTGCTATGATATCAGCCACAAGCAGGTGAACCATCACATGAGGTCTCTCTTATTATGTCCAAACAGTGCAAAGGCTACAGTTATTGTAGCACCTGTAAAATCAAAGGTTTTGGAGGATACTGCTCTGGGTGCAGTTCAGCACAGAGGAGATGGAGATTGAGCTGACAGGGAGAAGGGAACAAGGCTTATTTTGAGAGTAAGATGGTAATTGCTTTTGTAACCAGGAGGGATAATGTAGGACAGAGATTCCCCAACTCCTTGAGAAAACATGACAAACACCTCTCATCCTGGCATCAAACTAGAGCTTCGTCCATACTTCCTGTTATCATAGAGACATAACACCTGAGGATTACAGAAGAATTCAGTTACATTTTCAAAGGCAAAACAGCACGTGTTCCCTAAGGTTTCCCAATACCTTAAAATTTAAATGTAAAGAGAAAGGCAAACTGTTGAGTACCAACCCTGAATGAAAACTTTAGGAATTTAGGAAAGCCTTCTGCTCTCCCCTTGCTCTATCTTCTGCACTGCTCAACTCCTTTGACTCATCAGTCCTTGCTCCAAAGCTGCATGCCCTTAGGGTATAGGCAACAGCTCTAGAGGCTGGGAAACTCACATGCTAAAGAGTCTGTCGACCCCACAACTCTCAGCCTAATTCTGCAGATATAAATTCTTAATATAGCTTGAACGAGGACTCACACTTCTGAGTAGCAGCTGAATCAACCTTCCAAGCCTGTCAGCCTTTGTCTGCTGCTCCTAACAAGACCTGTACAGGAAACTTTGACTGAGGCACTTTAAGAGAGAAGACAAGTTGAATCCACAAGAAAGGTCTGAGTGAGCCCACCACCAACATCGGAAGGTCTCAGCAGCTAAATTTAAATCTGCATAGAGCAAAGTATGCACCCTGCTGGTCACATCGGGACCTCTGCAAGCATAGGATGAAATCTCCTTCCCAGGAGACTCACATCACTGACCAAAGCAGGCAGAAATCTCTCCTGCAGCCAGACCTTCCCCAGAGCTCTCCCATGTGAGTTATCTCTGCTCTAAGATTAGCTAAGCCCATGCTGCCATTTTCAATATGGGCAGAGGAGACTGTCATAGAAGTGTCTCATCGACTATCTTCCACAAAGATTTTAGAAACTCATCTTTGAGACTACCATTTTTCTGTCAGATTTGGTTAGCTGATAGCAATCAGAGGCTCCATAAGTTATGACGGCATGCTACAGAGGGGAGCAAATAAATCATGGGAACAAAGTCTTAAGGACTCCAAGTTGAGTACTTAGCTTGAGAACTTGACAGGTGCTGCCCACACAAGTACAATTTGTATAACCACTATTCAGTGGAGTAAGCACTATATGTCTCACTTGGCAGCTAGAAGTAGGGATGTAAGTCACAGAAAAGAGTTGTTTGAGCCAGCCATCACATAAAAGTAACTCTTTGCAGAGTTTTTCACATGCATTGTTAAAGTTGAATTGTTGCTTGAAGGTACAAAGCAGAAAACCAACAAAATCCAAACTCTCAGAAGGGCAAGGAAATATGCCAACAAATACACTACACAGGGCTTCACCTTGTCAAGACTCTGGCATGCACAGACTTGAAGAAACAAAAAAAAAATAATCACCTTTTGCCACTTGCTTTAAGAAATCTCACAATCCTCTGAAAATGTACAATGAAGTAGCTTGTAACGTCAAAGCTGATAAGCAGCTCCTGGATGGTAGACAAGGCAGCTCTCTGTTTTGCACTGCAATATTTTGTCATGAAACCAATCAACAATATTAGTGGCAAGTAAACTCATCCATTAAGAGAAAGACATTTCTGCTCATGTTCTTGCACTGGCAGCTCACCTCCCATAGATTGCATACTTCAAACCTAGCCCCAGAGGAAGCAATTGAGGGGAACATTTTTTCATTTATATAAATAGGTATAATTTGCTTTAAACTTAGGGGAGGGGGAAAAGTAGATTACCCAAATAGCCCAATTGTAAGAACACAAGGAAACTACACTGACATTTGGAATTAACTTTTTTTATATTTTCAAAAAATAGAATTTACTTTCTAACTGTCAGTCTGCCTCTGTCAAAGGTCTTCCAACTAGATCTAAAATACTGAAGCTTGGAGAGAAAAAAAAAAAAAAAAGATACTGTAATGAACAGAGACCACAAAACATTCCTGAATATCCAAAGCACCGTTTATTCCTCCTCATATCCCTAAATTTCCCATGCACACAGCAGCGCACTCAAGCCAAAACTGACTCGGCAAGAAGAAAGCAAGATTTTCTTTCTTAATAGAATATTAATTTGTGTCTCTGCTCAGGCTAAGAGGGCTGAGAGATAGACAGAGAAATCTAAGCAGCTGTAGGAATGCTTATTGTCCTACCTTTGACAAAAAGTTTTCATGTACTTTTTACTTATTAATTCCCTAGCTGCATTTCGGTAAGGGCTCTTCTGGACAGGGATCAGTGGAATTCCTAATCAAAACCATGAGAAGAAAAAATGTACTACTTCTGCTTCCCAACATGAAATATTTAGTATAAAATCCCACAAACCACACTATAATGACATCACACTAATGGAAGAAGAGAAAGCCTTCTAACAATTAAAAAAAAGCCTTGCTGAGAAAACACACAGGAAATTGTCAGGCTGTCATTTATATATCAACCACAGCACATTGGACAGTACTGCAGGCTACTGTAAACCCATTTGTCTCTTTAATGGGCTGCATCAGGAAACAATAAAGACTATAAACTGAAGGAGGTATTTCTTTGTTTGCTTTTAAGCAGAAGAGTAACATCAGTTAAAAGACACTGTGGTACCACCCATTGCTGCCTTTAAAGCCTGTTCCAAGTCTACGGTCCCACTTTCCCCTCCACAGCACCTGCACAGTCCTGGAGTAGCTCCGAAAACATCAGTTAGCCCACTGCAAAAGAGAAAGAAGTTTGGCTTAATGCACATTTAGTTTTTTGATAAAAACAAAATTTGCATAGACCAGTAAGCAAAATTTTTCCACCTCCTGCATCTCCAGCAAAATTGCCAGCGAAGGGCTGGTTCCAGCACCGTGACTGCTGACACGGTAACGTGCACGGCAGGAAGAACACAGCTTGACTTTTAGATGCCAGGCTGAGCATTCAGTACTGGCAGGTACCGAAACCTTGTTTTGACTTTAAACCTGAGCAAATCTGATCTAGGAGTTCACTGATGGAGAATAAATATGGAAGAAACTGATTTCAAATTGTGTCTTTTGAAAGGATGAGTTGACAGGACAAAAATAGCAAATGCAATAGGTACCTGACTACCATTGTTACATTTGTTTAAGCAGAGATTGCTGCAATGTTCAGGAGCTGCATAAAAGACTCTGCAATATGCAATCAAGTCACAGGTCTGAAAACACACCAAGAAACATCCAGTAACTTTCACAAATGATAAGAGCTGGGCAGATAAAAAGTAATTACATCTTTCAAACTCTAGTTATTTTTAGTGCTTTAATCAAGGGCCCAATTCTTCCACCTTTCTTCACACCAAATAATCCTCTACTCTAATTATTTTCACTAGTATGGCTACAATCAAATTAGGTTTCTATGAAGCCAGATTTAAGGGAATTGGAGCCTGGCTCAAAGTATTTTGGATCAGAAACAGAGACTCTGACCAACCAGCATCATCAGTGGCTAAAAAATAGCTTCCCTTTACCTCTTGGTGTGAGGGACCCAGCCCAGAGCTGGAGGCTAAGGTTTACTCACTATGATATTTAGCCAGTGGCCTCTCTAGGGCTGTGCTAATCAGACCAACCGAGCTGGATCGCAGTCTGACACTGAGAAATACAGATGGCTATTAAGGATTGGACTGTGACCAACTCATTCACAAATGCTATCAGGCATTTCTGGACAAATCGTACACCAGCCATTTCTGGGCAAATCCCAGAAGGGGTAAAAGGGAAAATATTTCTTAAACAGTAGGTTTTTAGTATGAAGCTCCACATCAAAGCCAGACAGTAGTTCCAGACATGGGAGCAGATCTGTACATTGTTCATATAGTGCTCTGCACTGGTTCAGTGGTGTGAATCGGGGTAGAAATATCCAGAGCTAGTGCAAGAATCCTTTTGATTGCTGTGTTCTGTCTTCACCAGCACGAAGTTCAACCCTGGAGAGAAAGGTGTATGAGCAATACCCAGACAACCATACCTAAGGAGCATGTAAGTCAGAGCTATTACAGTTTTCTTTGCTTTGGAGACTTGTAACAGTCAGCACAGCACCTGGATGTGGTCACCAGTGCTTTAAGAAAGTATCAACATTTGTCAGGTTTTGTATTTCGTCAAAACTTGTCAAGTTTGGGTTATATTTCAGCTTCAGGACTTCATTCCCGTTCCTAACTCTTCACATTCAGATACTCTCACTCAGCACAGTGCTCTCAGCCTTGCTCAGTCAACTAGTAAGCACCAATTGCCTCTTTCTGTCTCCTCTCTAGTCCCTATCTAGTTCCTACTGAGTTCACTCTGTGCTGCATGTTGAGGAGGAGGAGTGGGGTGGAAACAAATAGCAAAAACAATACAGAAAGGAAACAGAGAGGATTAGTGTCCCACTCTGGTATTTGTTAATGTGTGTTTCTGTGAAAGAAGTTTCTCTCTCTCGCCAAGTTTTTTTTTCTGGAAGGAAGGACATTAAAACAAAAAGAAAAAGACCAAACATTCTCAAATACATGACTTTTAAAACAATCTTAAATGACAAAATAAAAAAGAAAAAAGGTAGCTGTAAATAAGTGAGTTTCTGAACATGGTCGGGCATTGAACACAAGGTCTGCTCCCCCCAAGGAAGCACGCAGATCCTAAGCACATCTGGGAAAGCCATGTCTCCAGGCACCATGCCGCTGTGCCAATAGCAATCCTTCCTTCCTGAGGGTGCCACTCAAAAGACTGCAGGGAGAAGAGAGGAGCAGTGAGGGAGAAACCCTTTGCCCATTGTCAGACTTGCTGTATTTGAGCAGCAGAATCTTTTCCGAAGTTGAGAACAAGTCCCAGAATGGTTCTTACCCCCTATTTTCCAGCTTCCATCTAACAATAAAGTACCTGGAAGTCCCTCCCCTGCTGCAGCCTGATGCGTCTCTTCAACAGCCCTCCCCAGTCCTGTCCTCTGTCAGTCACTGAAATATTTTCTTTCTCTCCAACCTGCATTAGGATATGGGCTGCATGTGTCTGAAATGCACATTTTGTGCATGATTTCAGGTCCAGACTTGACTTTGGTGAAACCCAGCAGTACCAGGGAGTCCAGTCCAGGTAAGTCAAATATGAAGTGCTTCAACAGGATAGGGAAGTCCACATAAACAAACAAAAAAAACAAACCCAAACCTATAAAATACAGATATTCCTGCAGGTCACTACTGCTTATCATAATTAAAAAGGAGAGAGGCACCTTGATCTTAGTTCCAGCATCAGGAAATAAAAGTGGCACATTAAGGTGCCTGTGGGGCAATCAGGGGCAATCCAGGGCACCCTGAAACAAGGGAAGGTGAACCAGATATGATGCAATATAGCATAGGGTTGCAGCTGGCAGACTGCCACAAGTGAGGTAATCAGAAAGGATTCTGAACAACACTTACATCATATAAAACACCAGCGACATGAGGTTACTTTGTTCCAGCAAGGATTTCCTGCCGCAGCCTTAGACATCAGCAGCATGAATGGAGTGCAAGGTACAGCGATGTGAATTAACCGTACTAACAGCCCTGGTATACACTGACCTAAGTCAATTGAATAAGTGGGATATTATTCCAGGCCTCATTTCCAGAAGCCATCTGACAGCTGTTACCTTGCAAATTGCTCTGTAGAAACAGGTGCAAAATAATCAGAGATAGCTCAGTTTTTCTTCCTTACTGAACTGAAGCAGCCAGAAAAGATGTTTACTAAGAACTGTGTCTTCAGACAGCTGGAAAGACATGAAGACCCTTCAGTCTTTTCCACAAAGCAATGCTACCAGCAGCCATCCCATGTGGCAAGCAAGGCAGCCCTGCCAAACCTCACGTGATGTTTAGCTTAATTACAATTTGTGAGGTCTTCAAAGATCCTTAGCTGGAAAGGCACCGGAAATGCAAAGTGTATTACTTAAAAATAATAATAAAAATATCTTTATTGACTTCAGAAAAGCACTATGAATCCAAAGAAAAAAATCAAATCCTCCATTTGAAGGAACGAAGCATAAAACACTCAAATCAAAACATATTCACTAAACAAGACAATATTTCCAAACCAGCCTTTTGAAATTATGCACATCAAGGGCAGATACATCTAGATTGTCACAAAGAAAGAACAGCTCACTCACTTCTTGTTTTGGGATTTTAAGTGGATCAAAAGGGCCATTTTAATACTCTGAATCCCCCTCAAAAATCCTTCAAACATATTTCAAGCAGGCTAAATGGAAGAGAAAGAAAACCGATCAGACACATCATGATTCAGGAAGATCCAGGCACAGAAACTTGTGAGCATTTCCACTGAATGCAAAGCAGTAATTAAATGCTTCCTATAGAAAAGAAAGGTTGTCCCTTGGACACCTCTGTCAATCTGCATTTAACAGATGCAGCAGCCTTTGCAGTTCAAGCACACGAGCACTCCGGTTCTTCGCTGAAGTGACCTTAGCTGTCAGCCCAGCCTGTCCTGTTCAATATCTGTAGCTCTGCTTGGTACATTTTGAAAACATGTGTGGGGCTGAGAAGATGCAAAAAGGAAAAGTACGATAAACAAGAAAACCACTCGCCCCAATTAAAAAATTAAACAGGTGTCCCAAGACTGTCAGCCTGAAGATAGAGCATCTACATTTAATTAAAGGAATAAGTTTAACAGAAAATGCCACTCCAGCTACTGTCAGAATGCATGATTAATTTGTGATAAAATACCCAGCACTGTCTAACAGAAGCAGACAGCTCGGGGACACATATTTACACAGTCACTTGTTACTTCCTCAAGATACTACCAATGACCCTGGGCTTAGTGTCAGTGCATTAAAATGAAATTCTCACATCTGACCTTTTGAAGTTTCAGACTTTCTGGAGGCTTTTTGAAGTAGCCCCATGTGACAGCACACCGAAGCCTGGGAACAAGAGAGCAAGCCAGCCCGTGGAGGCTGTGGCCTTCCCACCATCAATGGGGGTCACCTGGCTCCTCTTTTGGTCTCAGTTCATCGGTCCATCTCCTGCAATGACATAAGGGCATGGTTGTTCCTTAAGCTCATCAGCAATGCCAGTCCTTTCCAAGTGATTCCTTAACAACTAGTTTCCCTGCCATGACAGCAGGTGCTGCACCCACTGCTAATCAACTGCTGTTTCAATTAGCAGTTAGGGTAGGTTTTTTTCCCACATGATCGATATACTCTGCTATTGAGATGTTAAAGAGCACAATTATTTCTCCTCAATCATAGGGACTGTTTTGTAAACCATTTGGGTCAGATAACATGCACAACTGTACCTTGAAGTTTAACTTTTCCTGCCCATCTGACCATGTTTGAAGTAACAATTACAGGGCCCTCACTGACTTTCAGCTAAGTAGAGAAGCTGGTTTTACTTTCAAGCTAGAAATCATGCAGAGCAGGCTTCCAGGATCACAGAGTTTTCTCCCTTACCTTCTTCCCCCAGGCAGGGAAGACTGCCTTTTTCTGGCTTGGGTTGCCCAAGTCCCCCACCTGTGGATACAGTCTTTGCTTTGTTTAATACAGGTTAGCTGGAATAGTTTTAAGCATTAAACTAATAAGGCTCTGAGGACACATCTGTGGAACTTCTGCTGAGTTCTTTCCTTGGGTCAATGATCTGACATACCATAATAGATACAAAAATCTCCACTCAAGGCTCTCACCATTTCACACAACAGGTAGTTTCAGAAAGCTAATAACCATCTCTCTTCATACTAGTGACCAAACACATGGGACCCATACTGAATGTGCCAAACCCTTCCAGCAGGGAGATTATTATTTCCCAAAGCACACCACAGTACAACTGGCATTAAACAGGACATTATTTGATTCATCTGTCCTCTGAATTTTAGTTCTTAATTTTATTCCTGAAAAAGCCCAGGAAAAAAAGGCAAAGTATCACCACTTTTACTTTCAGCTCCACTTGATGTCAACCATTTCCTTTTACCCCTATCCATGGCCATGCTCCTAGCATGACTTCTCTTCAGATTAGTTTTTTTGACTTCAGAGACATGGTGGAGATTATTAAGACTTCACTGAGATAACTTCAACTGTTCCATAGATACAGACACTTAAACAGCCACAGGCTAAAGGCAGGCAGTCACACAAAGGTATATAAATTGTATCACTGTTTGGACTTACACCCAGATAAACTTTTGACTGTCTTGGAATTTCCCGTAGCTGTTGATGGAAGAATTTCTTGTAACAGCTTCAAGCAATTTAAATAGCAATTTTATTTAAAGTATCCAACAGCTACTGATCAATTACCATCAGCAAGGACCTAAATTAATGATAACCTGGAATACTACTATTTCTGCTTTCATAGATAAACAGAAGAGAGTTAAATAGTGCTGTGGGAAAAAAAAAAAAAAAGTCCATAAGTCTACAACTGGATATAGGCATAGCTACTTATGATATGTATAATCGTATGATTGAGCTATTCTTCACTGCCCCTGAAGCACTGAAACAGATCTGAGGACACATGACTTGGACAACACATCTGCCTGTCACCTGATACTATTGCCTCCAGATCTCAGCTGCAGTATGAGTTGCTTTCAGAGACTTTCATTCCCAGAAGTATTAGCTGTTGAAGGAATGGCACAAAGCAGCCCTTCAAACATGCATGGCACAAAGAACTTACATCGTCAGTATTTCACTTCCCCACTTGGATGTTTAATAGAATTTATAGCTACCATGTTTGATATTAAAAGTTTCTACAGAACATTACTTCAGTTTCCAATGGGTTTCCCACCTCACACAACATAACTTCAATGGTTTCCTGTGATAGCCACAATTAGTAGTACTATAGAGTTCTTACACTCACAAAATCAACTTCTCTGTACACATGGCTCTTTGTGATCTCATGACCCTTTTAACTAGAAGGTTGGGACCCAACATAGCTCCATACACAGACAGCTTCAGAACTCAGGGCATCATCCAGATGCTAAAGCACTAAAAGGAAACAAAGATTCAGTAAAAATACTTATTCAAGAGAGCATCCTATAACACCTTGGAGAGAGTTGGTACACTTTACACGTTAGTATTACACAAGGATGAAATGGACTAATTATGGGGCTCTTTGTCCCCTTTTCTATCTGCTAGACTACCTCATTGCTTCCTTTTACTCTCAAAGAAAGATGGATTTTTGCAGGCTTTCTGCAGTTCTAGCATTTTTAGTAATTAAACTTATCTCTGAGGCAATCACATTTAGGATTACTAGGTTTCCTATCTCCAGGCTAATAGGGTCAAAATGCTTAGCTGCCCTCCTGCCTGCCAGTTTATAACATTTTGCTAATGGATCATTTCATTCCATGGGGATAACACATTGGCTATTAGGTGTTCTCTTGTTGCACTGAAATTTTAGGTGGTCAGGCAGTAATAATAAGCGTTCTTGTTATACGGGAGACTTTACTGCCAGATTAAATAGAGTAACAAAGAAATGAGAATAACTTTTTGTTCATGATTTTTCTGGCAAGAATTTCAGTCAAAGACGAGGGGGACTTCTGTAACTTGCTCAGTGGTTCTCCAGTTTCCACTTTGCTTATGCTTGGTCTCTAATTTTTACTGCATTTGTACTCCCAAACTGCACTACTGCTTGGGTGACTATACTTAAATGTTCATGTGTTGGAAAAATCCAAGTCTAATAGGTTTCTGTCTATTTTTACTCCCTTCCTGAGAGGCTTAGTACCTGCAGTGCCTTGGTTCTTGTTTTGCCTCAGCATTATTCCTGCTCCTACTTTACATCTCACCCTTATATGCCTACAGAAGTCTGCTGCAGTGGTCAAATGTCTGATCAAATTGTCATCTACGTGTATTGAAAAGTAAAGGAGTGAGAAAAAGAAAATGCAGTATGCTATTCAAAGTATGGAGTCTCTATGCAAAATGGCATCACTTAGGTCACGTTCAGACCCACAGAAATTGCTATTTCCTTCCACTCTCATTATTCCAAAACAAGCTTTATGCCTTTCTGCAAACTAGAACTGCAGACACATCTAATACATCCTAGTCTTAATGCAAAATGGGACAACAGTGGTTTACCCCCAAAGTGTTGATTTTCTGGTAGGAGCATTTAGTATTACTCATTAGACCCTACAAAGTGAATGAGTTAAAGTGATAGGATTGGGTTGTTTTTTGTTTTTTTGTTTTTTTTTTTTTTTTTTTTTTTAATGGTACTTCAAGGCCATTACTTTGCACAGAAAGTAATAATCACTTGTCAGGCTCTCCACTTTGCACATAGAGCCTTATTTCCATAGAGGTGAAAAATCTAATAGTTCACTTGAATGCTCTTATTGTAAAGAATTTGGTGCAATCAGTGTGAACCTCATATTTTTGCCTTTTTTTTTGAAAAGGACTCAAGACGACCAATCTGGCAGGGTTTCCATTCTCAAGAGCTCAAGACAAGATGAATTAAAGTTAATTGGGGGTAAAATGAAGCACTTTAAAGTGTGTCTCTTGAGCTCACAAAACTGGAATAAGCACAGAGAAGATCTATTCAATTATCCGTGGTTGTGATATTTGTTTTGTGGAAACTGTAATACCCAGTCCACTTGTTCCTCTCACTGTCTCTGCCTGTGATCCCACCAGACCTCACTGGCTAAGCCATCTGTCTGGATCAGTAATGCAACTGGAGGCTGTCAACAAAACTCAAACTTGGACTCCGCAAAAAATGGTGCTGCTGGTTCTTGGAGACAAAGAGCGTCTCCTCAAACCAGAGAGTCACTTCACCAGCATCACTTTACAACTCACTCTGCTGATCAGACTAGAGGTGAAAAGACAGAGAAGAAAGAACAGGAATTTAGAGGCGACTCAAGACTGAAGCCTTAACCAGTTATTTCCAGGATGGTTTCTGCAAGAGGAAGAATCTAAATCCAGAGAGTAACTGCTATCTAAGCAATTCTAATTTTCTGTGCTAATCTCTACCAAATGCAAATGTATTTGCCACTAATCCTAAACAGTTTGGTTGAAAGGCTAACCTGTACATTTCACCCCAGAGATGGCTGCATTTCAGCGTTGACTGGAACAACTGCCCCATAGATAGCTGTACCCCAGCATCACAAATACAGATTCAACTTGCATGTACACACCTAGCATAAGGGTATGCATGTACATAGAGCTCTGCCTAGCATATCCAGCCCCAGCTGCACAGGGTGAAGGGCAGTAGCCTGCAGCGGGCTCATGGATTAGCTGAAGTGCAGTGCAAAATGGAAGCTTGACAAATTATTATTTTTTTATGCCATCTAATGGCACTGTAATATAAATGAAACATGGCTTAGATTGGTCCAGGCATGCCTTTGACTGCAGGATAGATTTATCGTACTGTGTACAATCTACAATTTGCTCTGGGATCTCTCCAAGTGAAAGACAAGTCATTAATGTCCTCTAAACATCCTTGAGGACTGGTAAGACAAAGAATAATCACGTACAGACTTCGTTTTGAATAGGATCCTGATTTAAGCATCTTGTTTCTTATTTTCCATCTCGTAGCTTTCAGCAGGTGAGCTGATTTGCTTTCTCAGAGCGATCTGCACTCCTGGCTGAACTGGCCAGCGAATTTTAAGTTTTATTTAATTTTTGAGTAGGTGTTTAACAAAAACAACATGGCAAGGTACCTCAGGAAAGAGGGGTTGTTTTCTTGTCTGAGGTGGGTACGCTGGGCTCGCTCTGCCTCCTGGACAAGGCTGCTCTGTAACTTACTCACTGAATTCCCCACTCACACCGTGGAAGCATCAGGTGCAGGGATGCCTGGAATATGAAATCAGGTCTGCTGCAGAGAGGGAGGGAGAACAGGAGGAAGAGCTGTGTCCTGCCTTATTTGCACCTTTTGATTCAACCAGAGCTACAGGCATCGCCTGCTTCTTTGCAGCTGCTTCCCACAGAAGGCCAGGCCAGGCCCTAAACTTCAAGTCTAAATTTGTAGAGTTATGAAGAGTCTGGATGTCAAGTGGCCCCTCCAGGCCTCACATTCATCTAAGGTTGGCAAGTCCAGCAGAGAGAGTGTTTCCAGTGCAATTATAGGCACGACTAAAGAGCATACGGTGGCAAACAGGCCGGGCAGTAAGTAGCCCTTTCTCTTTGCAACACTTATGTGCTTGGGCTAGTCTATACTGGGATATCTTATCAAATTATGCTGTGGGCAGATAAGGACTGGCTCTGCTTGAGTTTTAAATATGGTGGTCACCATCTACAAGGATGCAAAGCCATTGTCCTCTATCATCAGCAATGATAATTCTCAGAGCAAATTCTTTGGTACACAGAATCCTGCAACACTAAATTGCAGGCCTATATGTGATAGTGAATCATGCTCTGAGTAAAGGAAATCAGCTTGCAAAAACATATTGAGATGACCCCAAACTCATAAAGTATTGATGGAAGGTCTTCATTGGAGTTCTTTTTTTGATCCAAAAACACTAAATATTCTTTTTTCCTGCTTCCTTTATGTTATTTCCCTTTGATGAGTAATAAATAAAATGTCAGTTGAAAACAGAATGAAAGTGCAAAGCTCCAGATCTGAAAGGGACAAAGACTCCATCTGTCATAAAGAAATCCAAAAATCCAAGTATCAGCACAGAGCCCACCTGCCAAAAAGGTTTTATGTTTATGTTAAGTGTGGCTTTAAGGAACAGAAATGTTCTCACAGATAAAGGCAGACACAAGAATGACTAACTGAGATGCACAGACAATTCCCTCCTTTGACTTCCTCTGCTGTCACCACTATCAGTTAGACATCTGAATGAAAAATCAGCTTAGGAACTTTGATCCTTTTAAAAACAGAAAAACAAACTCTGTAATCCAGAAATCCTTAGAGGAATACAGAACTTTAACACTGTCCTGTACAGCACCTTTGCTGCAACACTGCAACCATGGGGAAAAATGTCAGGCCCCCGTGCCCCTCCTTTGCAGCACTGTGACCTGCACCGAGCAGCCCTGGGTCCATCATAGGCAGGTGGTGAAATACAGGTGTTTTCTGCTCCTTTCTTGGTCCTATATGAGAGACAGGACTTTGCTCTTCAGTCCCACTCACAGAGCATAGCAATCCTCATGGCTTATTTGCTTCTTTGCATATTTAAAAGAAGGGGAATTTAAAATTGATATTTCTCTGCCAGAAATGGAGAGGATTGAGTGGCCAGCTCTGCCAAACAAGAGGTTCCCTAAATAGCTCAAGATTCCTCTACACAGGTTTTCCTCCTCACTCTGTTTTACTACTAGTACACACAGACTCTGAAATATCCATCTGCTTCCCCAGAGTTCAGCCCTTCACCTTCACCTCGAACACAGGAGATGTTACTATGCCTTTATGTTTATGTAAAATTAGAATAATTTTTTTTTTGTTTGGCCAAAGGCCAGGACCCAAGTGCTGGAGAATGAAAACACAATGGGAAGTACCCAAGAGCAGAAAGCACAGGGATGAGAAAGGGGCAGCTCTCTAGTAACATAATTACTCGTCTTGAGGTAGTACTTTAAAGGACTTTGTTAAAGATCTCAGCACTAACCCTTCTTGGATACTGGCACCACAGAACTAACACTAACTCAATGCACTGGATATGAGAAGCTCCAAATTTCAGAAATATCACCTACTTCAGCACAGAAGATCAAAATCTGCTATGAATCCAGAGTACAACCTCCTCTCCTGGCACACAAATGCAGTCAAGTGAGAGGCTTACCAGGCTACTCCCTTATTGCTTGGCTACAAGCGGGGAGCTGAGCTGGGCTAGCTGATCCTCTTCAGTGGGGACCCACTGGGTCCAGGCAGCATGTAGCTGCAGGACAGTGAGCAGAACTCCCTTCTGAACCACAGGTCCAGTTCCCAGCTACCTGCTCCATGCTGGTGCAAAATCATTTCTTTTAACTGAGTTAGCCCTGACTTGCCCTAGGCAGCTCCCCTGCAGGGGACAAGATCAGCATCCATGTCAACTTTGCACGTTTCTTCCTTCCAGTGACCTTCTGGGCTGTGTGCCTGCTTTCTCCATTAACCCATCTTTGTGGGACATACAAAAATACCTGAACTTTCAAAAAAAAAATCCTGCCGTATCCATGGCCTTTCACAGAGGAAGGCAAAAGCAGCCGGGTGTTAGACACTCAGGTGTGAATCAAACCTCACTTTTTTCCTCCTTTCCTCACACAGCAGTCGTTACCGATAGCTTTTTTTTCCTAACAGAACCAAAAGAAATGCTATTGAATTTCTACAGGCCTAGGTGAAAAGCTTAGCTGCTACAAGCCAGCCCTGCTCCCTGCTGCATGTTCAGTGCCTCCGCCTCCTCAGCAGGGCATCTTTCAGGAATAAGGTGGACCCAGATGATGCCCTTCAGCAGGGTTATTGGGAAAAGCCCCCTCCTCCAGTTCCTGTGCCCTGCAAAAGAGCACTGGCCCCAGCATGCCAGAGATTGAAGAGTAGACCTGAAAAACAACAGACTAACACCCCTGTACCCTGACCATTAACTATAATTGTATTCTACATCAATCACATCAGTTTTCCCCTTAAAGGTTATTAAGTATAATTTCTACTATGCAAATAGTTCCAGCTTCATTAATGGATTTTTGGTTTCTAGTAGAAGTTATTCTTTGATGAATGTCTCCAGATGTCAGTATCTGAAAAATGTACTGGGGGAAGAAAATTCTCTGATGCAATGTAAAAAGGTCCATTGGAGAGAGGGGGTTGGGAAAGATAGAAATATAATTAAAACAATTAAAATTCCTATCTCATGACCATTTACAGATGCTCCAAAGTGGCTCTAAATTAAAGGGAAATGTCACAGAACATGGATGCTTCTGCCAAAAAACAGCATTAAAAATGACAAATTCCAAACAGCCTGAAGACTCTCATTAAATCCAAGGATCAGGGCTTTAGCAGCTCAACCAAGGCAAGCAGAGTGGGTAGACCAAAAAAAAGAAAATCAGGTCCAACACTCAGCTGCATAAATGAAGGAGAGGTGACCAGGGAAAGCTATCCAGCAGAATAACCAGCCAACATGAGACCTATGGATTTTTTAGATTTATTCCCACCAGATCAGGTATCTTTTCTATCATAACATCTTTAATGGATTCAGACCGTCTGTTACTATGACCTCAGTTATTGCCTTCTCCCAACCACAATTTTTCTTTTTTTTTTAACTGTCTAAAAGCTCTAATGATTAAAGGCTTCATCTAATATCAAGATTTGCTGAATGACAGTTCCCCCACACAAGCACACTCAAAGTCCCAAATCAACACAGAAAGGTGGCTGTGGGGGCAGAATTTCCTCTGTTTTTTCTATTGTTAGGTTTTGGGTATTTTTTTTTTTTTTCTCTCTCTCCTTTATCTGCACTGCTGGGAGAAATCTTTTTTGGAATATTTTCTCATTTATATTGTGAGAAACCTCTGCTGGTGTGCTTGGGTGGGGGATCTTGTTTTATTTTTGTGTTTGCTTTTTTTTAAAAAAGGCCATCTGCCTAAACTTCTCCTTACACTCTTTTCCACTTAAGTTTACACTGGAGAAACTCAATTATAAGAAATACAATAAATATTTATTGAACTGGTGAAAGCAATGGCATATGCTGAACACGCTCTGTTTTCCTGGATATTTTTTTTCCTCCTGCATCAAGCCCTTGTTCTGTCAGAATTGTTTTCATGTTAGTATTAGTCAGTCACTCCCCATGTGTCAGTAAATGCAAAACATGCCTGCTGTGAGACAGAGAGCGCGGGTGCCACTTTGCAGTTCCTCAGGATGCGAGCTGGCACAAAGACAAAGCACACACAAAGGATGACAGGCACCACAGCCTGCTTTTCCAAACAACAAACTGGAAATGATAATACCTTGGGAACAGTGTTGGGGTGGAGGGGCAGAAGCACATAGACTTCAAGAAGCTTAAATTCAGCTGGAGAAGGCAGGGAAGGTTTCCTTGGCAGAAAGCAGACCTGCACGGCACAGCTGCTTGAGGAAAGCAACATCTGCGCATGGGATCAGGTATTACAACCTGGTAGCAGAGCCTATTAAGTGGCCATCTGTAGATGGTTTGCTTTTTTACAGGCATTTCAATAGTACAGCTCATCATTACCTAATAAATATTAACGAACTTGGCCATATTATGCTGCTGTAAAAGGAGGTGGGTTTTCATTCTCTTTCCAGCCTACAAAAATCGTTAACTCTGGATGCCCCCACTTTCAGGAGCTAGGCACTGGTTTGACTGGAATTCTCCCTCTCTGGCTAAGGACTAGCCTAGACCTAGAGGGGGATTCGGCTCCGGCTGTATTGTGTGGTACTGGCCAAATCACACAGGATCCGACCTCGAGAGCACTTGGGCTTTGCTCAGCACTGCTGAGCTGGCTGCTGGCGAGCAGAGCTCCAAGCTCTCCTGCTAAGCCTGAGGACCAGGTCCAGCCCCAGGCATAGTCAGTGCAAGCGCTGGAAGAACAATCAGCCCAAAATCATCTCGGGGGAATCGAGCCGGTCATCCAAAATGAAGAGCATGGACCTATATGATCAGATCTCACATCATAGAGAAAGAGTGTGGTACAGTCCGGAAATTAGCTCAGCCTTTCAGCTTGCAATATAGTGCCACAGCCAGAAGAAATTATAGGACAGGAAATTATTGTTGACTGGATCCATCATTATTCTTTTACCATCTGTTGTTACCTTCAGATTAGTGTTTTTCGTGGCTCATACTGGTTTTCAGCACTGTATCCAATTTTTACTGACCGGAAGTTGAAAAAAATAAGTAAGCTCAGATCTTGATCAGGAGTTCACCTTCAATTCCCAGGGAAGATTTCTGTCATAAAAAATGCTACAGAATCATTAATGAGCAGTTGTAGTGGAGACCTCTGTTTAATCTCCCATCCATCAGATGTCACCTTTGGCATTGCAATGACCCAGGCTTCCCACAACACCTGGCACTTACATAGTGCTTCACCCTCTCTAAGCATTTAATTGGCATAATAGATTAATGTTTATAGATTAGCTGACTCAGGAGACCACCACATTCCAGGCTTCTGGTGCCCCCCTTCTTTCAGCACACAGCCTTTAGTTGGTGCTTTAGGAAGCAGCTAATTAACCTCATAGTGTCCAAGATTTTACAGGTTGCTGTGAACCAGCTAGGTCATAGGCAATGGGCTAGAAATACTCCCAGAGATGTGCATAATGGTTAGGACAGTAAGCACCTCCCAACCCTCCTTTATATCACCACTAGATATGAAATTGCATCACCTTCCACTTGCCATGGGCAAAGAACACACACCTGGGCTGGTACTGAGGTTCAGGTGGCATGTAATACCTGATCATAGCCTCCAGCAGGCATCTCTAGTAGATTGAACTCCACATGACACTGGTCACCAGTGGCATTATCACGGTCATTTGGCGGAGTTTCAGAGTGAATACATACTCTACTACTGAGCCTTCTAATGTATTTGTCAACATTTAGGCATGCACACACATCCATGCACTACACAGCACATACGTTCCCACAGATACTGCCTTTTACAGAATCAGAACCAATTCACAGGTGCACTACATACAGAAGATTGGGTATCTTCCCAGCAGGAACACCTTAGCCCAAGCTAAAGTTATGATTCATTTGGTGGTGTAGGGAATTAGGAGCCAGAGTTACATTCACAGGGATGCTGGATACTCACTCAAAACAGTTTCTTCTGACCACTAAATAAATAATGTCAACAGTAGCCATCCTCCATTTCTACAAATAATATAAAAAAAAAAACACCGTGTCTAGCTGCTTATTTAAACTTGTATTACTCTCTTCTTTCCCCTGCACCCCGTTCCTTTGGGAGCACAGTTTTCCTCCCACCTCACCCTGACCCTGGCTCAGGCCCCCAGGCTCAAACACATCAAGAGATTCTTGTGCTTGAAAGCAGACATGCCAAGATCTTGGAGGCAGCTCCTTACTCCTTCCCATTTATTAAACAAAACTCTCCCAGTAAATAATTATGGAAGCTTTCCAAAGCCCTAAACTACTGAAATAAATGTGTCCCATGCCACTAGCAGTCTGCAACTTGGAGCATCACCCCTGTGTTAAAGGCAGATGTGTACATGTACCTGTGCACAGGCACCACCAGGAAGCAAAGAAAAGCTGTTTTAAATGTCTAGGCTTCCCTCTTCTCAAAGCATACCCATGCCCTCACTTCAGTCAATGAACACTGTTCTTAAAGGATAACCAGCAGCTTAAGAGAAGGCTTAGCAAGCACAAATGCTGCCTACAACAAAACACTTTCAGATAGAAATAATATTCTTCATCACCTTCTTTGGCTAGGATTTAATAAGTGCGAAATCAATGTTATAATCAAACGTAATACTCATCTCTTGAATAATCCTCTGACATAGCACTTGCTATTTCAGCTGATTAGAAGCGCTGCTCAAATAATAGAAATTCCTGATCAGTAACCCAGGAGTCCAAGAAAAGGGGTTTTTTATTTTAACCTAAGGCAGTTACTTTCCTTTACCCTAAATGTTTACAAGTGGAAAAACGCTTGTTGGAATTCTTCTCTCGCCACCAACTTAAACATTATGTTCTCCCAGCAGTGGATAAATAGTGAACGATTAAACTTTTGATGCCTAAACAGTGATGTGTTTGGGATTAACAGCCAGATCTGTGCTCTTAAGGACTTTTTTAAATTTTGTTTTTTGTATTTCAAAAGGCAGGAGCAGAGAGGGAATCTCAGACCAGAAGACTCAATGAGGGAACACAGGAAAGACCTCAGGCAACAGCAATGTGTTGCTGGAAGTCCTAGGTGAGTTCTACAGGTGAGAAATGTCTATCTTCAGAAGACTCACTGTCAGACAAGATAGTTTTCAATGAAGAGATGAAACTGATGGGAGGTTTTTTGTCTGTATTTCTGCCTGCTTTTGGCAGAGTAGACCTGCATGTGTGCACGATGAAGGAGTTATGACTTGACAGTGAGTTGTAAAGCTTTCCCTTCTTATCAAGGCAGAGCAGCTGAGACAGCCCCTTCTATAGCTGGCTTTTTAATTGAAAGATTAGAAGCTCTCTTATGTAGTTTGCATGAGACACAGCATTTCAGAAAAATCACCTGGAGTGTCCAGGTGTTTTGACACTCTGATAATCCCAGGGATGGAATTGTCAGGGGTCACTAGCATGGGGAGGTCAATGTGAGCTGATAAAGAGTACAATCAAGCACCCCTGTTATAATTAGGTGTTCTTCAAGCTTGGTGGAAGGGAGCTACACAAATACCTCAAAAATAGAAAGTTCTTCCAGAGACACATGCTCATCTTGATTTCCCAGGCAGCTCATGCTTTCTGGTGCTGATCCAGCAGGACCAGCTCACAAGCATGCGGAGAGCACAGGTGAAAGCTGCTGAGCCCTGGGGAGAAGTTCTAAGGAGCATCCAGCTGCATCTACTGATGAGAACTGAAGTTACTGCCTGGGGAAGGGGATTGACTGGACTCAGGAGAGAGTGGAGAGGACAAGTTGGCAGCAGCATTAGATGGACTTTGAACATGCAGTTCAAGCTCCCTTTCAGGCCACAAGATTTCATTCATTTAACCTCTTTGACTCCTGTAAACTCCCAGGAAACCGTGAATGCTCCAGCATTGCTGCCCAGTGGAAAAAAGCCAGGAGACAGTTTTAACATCTCCCAGCAGAACAACAGAGGCAGAGGAGCTTCATCCTGCTGCATCCCCCTCTCAGCTCAACTGCTCCCGACATACCATGGCTGCCTTGTGTCCTGGCAAGGAGCAGCTGGGAAACTCAGCTGGTGCCAGGATGCAAGGACATCCACTCAGCCCCACACAGGTACAACATGTCTTTTTAGTCATTTCGATGTGACAGAAAATACCCAGCCCTTCACAGGCTGATTTGCCAGGAATAGTCTTCAATCACTTAAAAAATGGGGAATGCAAAAATCCAGGCCATAAAATTCTGACATCTACACTACATATCAGAGAACAGAGGCAACTGCCAACACACTGGAAAACAGGAACCAACAATAAACACCTTTGCAAGAGATGGACCCTGTCAAAATAAACAGATGCGCATTTCCACTTATTGCGCTGCCATACACAGCCTAAGACTTATTTCCAGACTCAAATGGTTCATTATTAAGGAGGATAAAAAAGAAAATAGTGTCACTAAGGGAGAGCACCTTTTGTGAATATACTCTGCTTCATGTTTTATCACCTGGGGGGAATAACACAAACCCAGCCCCTCCCCAGGCAGCTCAGGGATCCCCAGCACTGCTGTACATGTAGACATGATTACTTTAAATAAGGTAAGCTTTATTTTCTTCAACCTAGTTGAAATTAAACTCCATTTAAATAGGAGCATGTCAATTTTTTCAGCTGATAATCTAGTTCTGTTTGAATTAAGATTTAAAAAAAAAAAAAAAAAAAAAAAAAATCAGTAAAAGAAAAGGAAATTCTCCTCCCTTTAAGCCTTGTAAAACTCATCCATCACCCATCTGTCCACCTTGCACCTCATTATTTATTATTCAAAACTCAACAAGCTAGCACGCCAGTTAAGATTTTCCCTGAAGAAAGCTGGCATCTAGACAGACAGCAACTGCTATCAAAATGTTTCTTTTTGATTTCTCTGCCCTTCTTCACTCCATCCCTGTGGTGGGAATAAATACAAAACCTTTAAAGTAAATAAAACACTTTTTTAATGAACCAGCAGAAGCAAGAGAAAAACAAAACAAAACAGAAGTCTGTTTTCTTTCGTCAGACTTTCAGTGCTCCATGAAATTATCCTCCCTCACAGTTGCCTTCATCCTCCTGAGTTCTCACCTATAAGAGAAAAATCTGGTCTCAGACACATGCAGGCTTCTGGATACAAGACACATCTGTTGTTCAAACCACAGGTCCAAAGCATAGCTACAGTCATAATGCAATCTTTCCTGGGAGCCTCTCTAATGACATAATTTAGTGGATGCTGGAAAAGCAGCTACCATAACCCAGAAAACCTCCTCTCAGCTGCTTGCCGTAGCAGTGGTGAAGCCGAAGCCACCAGCAGCACTGCCAGGGGTGGGTCCATCCCAGCCTGAAGGTCAGTGTGAAGACAGCCTCTGTTCACCGAGGACTGGCCATCTGCAGGTCTCCTTAACGCCGAGAGGATATTCCCAAAAGTAGCATTGCTTTATGGCTAGAATACGCTCGCAGCTTCCAGTCAGACTCTGCAAACCAGTACTGCAGCAAGAATTCCCCCAGTTTGCACCGCACTGCACACACCACCATCGCCCAGAGGCGTCTGACCCAGCTGGGTCTCCAATACGCCCTGGGCCAGCCAGGCAGCTCCTGCGCTCAGGTGTCACAGCCACAGGCTGCCTTCACGGGCCACGCTTGGCTTTTGGGCCAACTGAGTCTGCCATCCATTTGAACTGTATTCAAGGGTAGCTAGCCCTGGATTTAAATTCCCAATGCACTAAAAGATAAACACACAGCTGGCATCTCCTCATCTACCTCGGGATTTGCAGAATAATTTAGCAGTGAGCACCACTCCCAGCCTGAGGGTTACAAGCCCCTTAAGGCAGCCCAACATGGAGCCATGCACTGGACCACATTAAAACATATTCCTTAGTAAATAAAATAAAGCCCCAGATACCTTTGAAAATAAGGCCTTTCCCCCTAACTCTTCCAGATGGAGAACAACCTTGTGGCAAAGACAGAACAGGGTAAACAAAGTGCCTTCCCCTCCACAATAACACCTTCCTATTTTTGTATCGTGCATCAAATAACATCCTCCTTTGTAACACTCACAGCAAGAATATTTATCAGGAAAAACATAAACCAGGAAAGGTGAGATTTTTTTTTTTTCTTCTCTGTTATCTCAACATTTCCTGCCTGTCAGAGTTTCACACATTGGACGATGTGTCTTTCATGTAATACATAAATATAATTTATGCAGGAATGTATCTGCAAGTGCCTGTGTTAGGGGGCTCTATCTTGTGCACACATAGAGGTACCTCTGGGGGCAAACAGCTTACACAGAGGCTGTGTGAATAGCTAGATTTGATGAACATGGGGGAAAGCTCAGTTTCCTCAGACTAGTACTTCCCCAGAGCCAGGCTTATAGTGCTCAGGCAGAGTGCAGATAATTAGGGAAGGAACCACACAACTGTGACATGAATTGGACTTCGGTACACAGGCTCACACAGGGCATGCATGGTATTTGCCACCTCAGCTGCAGCTGGGAAGCTCCAAGCACAACATAGTACTGGCATCTCCAGGGCCAAAAGGGATACAGACTCATGGCAAAATCTCTAAGAGCAAATATATTTATCATCCATTCACCAGGAAAACTCTCACTAGTGTGGGTACCACAGTATCCACAAAAAAAAAAAAACAAACAAAAAAAAAAAAACAAAACAAAACACACCAAAACAAACAAACAAAAAAGAGACTCTGATAATGTTTTAGAAAAAACTGCTCTGATGTTCCATTTTTTTATTTAAAATACCCATCTCTCCCCCCTCCAAGTGTCTCATTTTTTGTATTCCAGTACTAGTAATTTAATATCTTTCACTCCCAAAATTCATTATGATCATTAATGTTTAAAGTCCACTCAGTAGTAAACCAAGACAAACAGTAAATTATTTTTCTCTGGTTGACCTGCAAGGGGGAAAACCCTGGACACCCACAGGGGAACACACAGCTGTATCAAACCTTGGTAATGGAGAGCTGCATCTTCAGCCTCCCTGGCTGAAGCATGTCACCCATCATATCAAGTTACTGAAAATGCTAAAAAAGATGTCACACAAACAGTGCTTAGCTTCATACACACAACCCAAAACACAATGTTCTGGTTGGGAAATGGTCTTTTCAAATATCTTGTCTCTAGAAACAGCAACATAGTCTAAAATGTCAGTTATTTCATAAATATAAAATAGCAAGACTTGCAGTTCTCCCTGGATTTTTTTTTTTTTTTTTTTTTATGAATCTGCTTTACTCCTTTAGCTGCTTACTCATTTGCACCTACCTTTTAGTCTGATCATGTAAAAGGTTTTGGAACGAGTACAGAGGAAGAATAAAAACATAATGGTTTCTCACTGCTCGAGGGCATAACTCTAATTAAAAAGAGCATTCTTGCTTTTAGCACCCAGACTTCTCTCTCCAAAATCTGAACTTTGACATTTTCAAACTGAGATTTAAAACAAGAAAATAATTCTCAGTGCCATGATGAAGGACTGCCTGCATTGTACAATGGGAGAGGGGAGGGGCAAGGGAGAAAGAGGTTCAAGGCTAATAGACTTATCAGGAAATGTAAGTTAGGAAAATGCAGATTTGTTCACCATCAAGACCCCAGCTTGCACTCACACATCAGCACTGCAGTAGCAGCTCTGTGCAATGCTGGAGTCCCTGCACATACCCGTATGAGGCACTGCTCTGCTTAAATGAATATGTGCACTAATTCGCATGCACTGAACAGAGCACATACACATATACATTGATCTGATGCAAGCTGCCATGCACCAGCACACATTATCTTCTGGTTGAGTCCATACTGATGCACAGGAGCAAAGGGGCTCATGGTCAAACCCACTGTCTGGCAGTGGCATCAGACACCCGTCCCCCTCTGCCGCACGGCACACCACTCAATCTGGTTTCTCTGCCCTGCAGTCCATCAGGTTATGCATGTGAACTTCTTTACAGGTGATGTAGACATCTCTGGTCCCAATCGCATGGCCACACATTACAGTTAACAGGACCAAAGTGATCAGTGCTACACACAAACCCTCTGATGATGGGCACACCTCTGCACGCTCCTACTTTCAAACACAAGTAATGCCCCAAGCAAATTTTACCTGCCAGCGTACCCTGCAGCAGTAACATTGGTTGGTGTCTGTTCACCCAAAGACTTCTCCTGGCTTACTTCACCCAGTCCCCTCTGCGTAAGAGCAGATGGGGACCTGACAGGTAAATCCCTGGGGATGTACCCAGGGCCAGGCCAGTCTTCACGAAGTGTCTTGTCTTTATTTCCAGAGGCAACTTCTCATCACAGATTCAAGACACCAGCTACAGACCATACTACCTCTAACACATAAACTTACATAGGCAGGTCAGGCATATAGATACATAAATACATATGCATACATATACAGAAATCACTTAGAACTTCAGGGCAGGCTCTATCCACTGCTACTCTGGGCACTGGATATTTTGTAATGCCTCCACTTCCATACCACTCCCCAAGACAGTAAGATTTCCCAAAGTTATTCCCATTAAGCTTTGCTGCTCCTCCCAACTCCAACACAAGCAGTTTTGGTCATAGATGCCCTCTATAAAACTCCTCCTAGGTGCCTTTAGCTGTGTAAGAAGACAAGGCACCTTTAGAGAGAAAAAAATCAGGACTTTTGTAGCCATAGCCCTGATCTTCCACACAGGCTGGAAGATAACATTTACTACTGTGGAAAGGGATTACTTAGAAATTAGAGGTGAACACTACTCTGCAAGAGTCCTACACCACCATTCCACAAGTCAATTTTGACAAACCATGATCACACATACCTGAAGAGTCAAGCACAAGTTAAAACACTGTTTCTGTAACCAGAAGATCTTGCAGAAACCCCAGAGCTATATCAAACCACTGGGGTCAGAACTCCTTGCTGGCAGAGGGGTTACAGGGAGAGGTCCCAAAGTAGCAGCTCCCAGCTAACAAATAGTCAAATTTTCTTCTTAAACGGTACAACTTAACAGTTAAAAGACCATGCAGATAACACTCTATTTCAACTTCAAACATATCAGAAACAGACACCTACCAGTTAACCACCTTTTCCTGCTTCTACCCTGTTAAGGGGACACTGCCTTCAGTGACCCATTTAAGCCATTGAGTAAATTGGCAGAGCAAAACGAAAATCAGCAACACATGCTGCTAAGGAGTCACAGGTGTGGCAAACTAACACCTTATTTCCCGCACATTTTTTGCTTAGAGCCCCCTTTACTCTTGTGATATATCAACTACACATACAATTTTTTTTTTTTAATGTGGATTTTATAATGAGCTTCTTATAGTCAGTTAAAAAGCATTCACTCTCAGATTAGGAGTGGGAAAAATAAGGAACCACAACCTCAGAAGGCAAAAATCAATAGACATAAGATCAAGAGATAAACACCTGAAAATTTTTCAGGTTTAGAATCAAGAGTCATTGAAAACAGCAATTTAGAAAGGTGCATTAAAATTAAAAAATTGGTAGCAATATAAAATTAGCACATGCTACTTTACTTTAACTTCAACAGATTGCACACCATCATTAATTTCTTCTTGTAACAGGAGTAATTCAATCATTATCACCTCCAACCAATATTAGTATTAATTTTATTTTAAACATCAATATAGAGGAAACATTTACTAACAGCAAATCAAAAATCACATATGTATTGATTTGCATATTGAAAATCAGTTCTTCAGCTAATGTGACCAAATGACTAAATTATTTCAATAGTTCATGTCCAGCACATATGTCTTTACAATGCACTTGTAGCTGTGCCTAATGTGACAGAGTTAGAGTGGTTTACAAGTGAAAAATACGTACACCACTGGGACAGGCTACCCACAGCACTGCCCCTGTAGGAAAGGAGATTCTCCATAACTCAGCATTAACCTGCCTGGCAGAAGCACTGAGCTTGCCATGCGGAAAGCTAATGAGAAGCTATCTGAACAACACGTGTTGCCCATAGAAACATTTGTACAAGAGCATCCTTGTGATAGGACATGCTGGAGAACTCAGAAGCAGCTGGAGGATAATTTATTTTTGATTTGGAGTCCTCATCCTGTATAACAACTTTAACTAGCTTCTGGATGATTGACCAGCTTCATCCATCAGATGCTTCAAAGAAAAATAAAGCCACTCTGGAATTATTACTACAGGCAGATTTTTTTCCCGCTTTGCTTATTTGCCTGCAGGAGAGGAAAGACTTGTCTTCAGTCTTCATTTGTAACAGCAAAAATGCATGCACACATGAATGTTTGCAAAGGAAACATCAGCAGGCAAAAAGAAAGAAAAAAAAAAAAAAAAAAAAAACAAAAAAACAAAAACAAGACCAGGCCAGCTTAAAAGCCTTGAAAAGAGCTGGACATGTATAAAAGTCAGCTGCCCAGCAGCTCCACAGAACTACAGGCCCCAGACTTTCACAGAGGAGTGAAGGGAGAGAGGAGACATGGACCATTCTCTCCATCAGTAACAAGGTGGTTTGGGTGGTTTAAGAATTTCTATGAAAACCAGAACTTTGCAATCATTGTTCCCAAGGAAAGCGAAAGGGAAACAACTTTATTTTCTGCTGGGATTTAGTTTATTTGGGCTTTTAATTCTGTCTAGCAATTATGTCTGAAAGAGAACAGAGGCTGTGAAACTCACCCACCATGCCAGCACACATGGAGGCTTTTTTCAAATCATTTAAGAGTAATTTAGACACTTGAAAAAAGCCCTAAACCTCAACTAATTGTTTGCAACTAAGATATGGTCCAATTTCAATTATTCCACTGATTGATCCTTAAGTGATAGATATCCAAAAGAACCTAATAAAGAAAAGTGTTTGGTTGCCATTAAAATGTAATGGGATTGATACCTAATCTGTTTAGGCTCCCCTGAAAAATCCAGTATAAATTAATCTGTAGAGAAGCTTCGCACTTTCAAGACTACAAGTTAGTAGAACTGACTCTTATGCTGTATAAATCTGATGAATGCTAAATAAGATGCATCTGTCCATAAAGCATCTGTCCATATGTCTCTGCCTGGACAACACCATACGTTCTAATCCAGTCCTGGAGCTGAGCTACAGAAATACCCTAATTTCCACTAACCATATGTTAGTTTTGCCATATGGAAAAAATATACAGTAATGAAAGTGGTGACAGAGCCAGATTCGTTTCCATATGTAATCTAGAGTAAAACAGAATTAAACCCAGTTTTCTCCAGAGCAGAAAGCCAGGTACAGCCCATGTGTGTCCATGCAGGGAGAGCCCAAGTTGCCTAGCAAGCACATTGTAAAAAGCTCTCACACATCTTCTTCAATAAGATGAATTCTCTGCATAATTATTTTATAGTATTACACCCAGATACAAAAGCCTGGTTGTCTGCCATGAGTACTAAGACTTCAAACTGCGAGCTAAAACCTGAATTATTTGGTATTACTGAGAATGCCATTCTTACAGAAATTCAGCAGTGTCTTGATGGGATTTTATCAGCATTTCAGCAAAAAAAGGATGTATCATTTATGCAAAAAAATAAATCATGGTTATGAATTCATGTCCTTTCAATATTAAGATGCTGCTAATAGTCATGCTGCAGTCTGAAAGACAGGATGCAAGCAACACAGCTGGGGAAATAGTGAATATTTGTCCATCTTTGCCCAACAGAACATGGGTTTAAGTCACAGGCAAGAATCCAGTGATTGCTACATACTCCCTCACCCATTCATTTCCCTGTAGACTGAAAGCTCTGCAGTCAAGGGAAAAAAACTAGAAATCTGGTTTGGCAGATCCTCAGTTATTCAGCTCAACTACCTATCCCCTCTGATTCACCTCATCAGTCTGTGGAAATTACTATTCCAGGTCAAGAAGAAGTCCAGAGGACACCTCCTTTGAGCTGAAAACAGCTTTTTACTTGCGCAACAACAGAAACCCACACTGGGTTTGCAGATGCCCGCCCAGCTCTGGGTCTGTGCCCACCTGCCTGCACGGGCAGCGGTGCAGAGCATGGCAGAGGAGGGGCGAAGCCGGGATGTTATCCACCCAGAATGAAGCACAGAGGGGTCCTGGTGATCCTGACTTTGGATTAGCCTACCACCACACATTAGGGCAGCTCTCAGAGAAATTACTTTGCTTGAACGAAGGACTGGATAAGAGAGGCATAAATTATCTCTGCTCCTGTGCTAGGCTAATACCACCCCTCTGCAAGGAAATCCATGTCTCTGAATGAAACAAAGCTTCCTCCTTCCTACCATGGGTGCCTCCAAGCAGATGGTCATGTGTTCCCTATTCTAAGTGATGATACAGCCCAGAAAGGTTATCTAATTACAGAAACAATACTTATTGGATGCACTAATGCTTCTGCAATTTTAATAGCAATATGATAGCTAGGATTTATATTATTTTCCCTTTCTGATTAATTATTTACACAGAGACAAGCCTAGATTATTAAGTACGTGTGTGCCGTGCCAGGCTGCAAAGAGATTTTTAAAAAGAAAAGGGAAGAAACAGACTCTAAACTTTTTGAAAACAATCATCCAAGTGTTTCCATATCCTGTGACCCAGAACATTGCATCATGGATACTGGTACATTGGCTCAGAGTACAGGCTTGATCCAGGACATTACAGGTAATGTTAAAACTTCCTATTTTGGTAGTAAGCTACAGCAGGGAAAGGAAACTCTAATGTCAGCACGTCAACCAAGGAAAGCTGTGTTTAGCTATAAGCCTAACAAAATGCCACACAGGAGTACATGACAGCTGGGAACCGTCATATAATGTAGGTAGTTTTTCAATGACTGTTCACCTTCTCTCCACGCAATGCATCCCTGAGGTGCTAACTGGAATCAGGAGAAAACTTAGGAATAGTCAAGACTTCAGAGAGACATTTTTCAAATACCCAAACAATTTCAAAGCTCAGCCATGAGTTTTTCGAGTATACTGTCATCTGGGGGAAGCACACATTTCCCCCCTTTTTATTAAAAACAAATAACAACAACATCTGTCTAAAATTTATCATCTTTTCCTAAGGTCAAGTAATTCTTGGAGATTTGCCCCAATATATTTTAACAGACAAGTCAGATACTCATTGCTAAATGACAACATTGAGCCTGGCCAGCTATTCAGGTGGGATGACCTCATTTTGAATATTTCATTAAAAAAAACTCAAATGAACCTAAGACACAATTAAGGCTACAGATAAAATTCTGCCAATTTATAGAAATCTGAAAACCATAGCCACTGTACAAACATTCAGTCGGAAACACAAATCTCTGTTTTACATCTGTGCAAATTTCTCTGCATTTGTTTATCATTCTGCATACCAAAAATCATTTTGCTAACTTTCTACAAGTCCAGATGTTTATAGAAAATGGTGCTGTTATCCTCCTTTGCTGCAGTGGTAAAATTAAAAAAGGAAGGAAAAGACAAATCTTTATGTGTATGTCATTAAATACATTCAGTCTGGAAAGAATCCTATCAAGTTTTAATCAGGTGGCAACTATGATTTGTGAATAACAGTTTTAATAAAAGATATTTTGCACAACAGAAGAATCTCTAGTGTAAAATGCCCCAAAGCCTCCTCCAAAATCAGAACCATCACTACCCACTTCATCTGCAGCAATGAAAACATGAGTGAGAAGTCAAAGGAGAGGACAAAAAAGCAAGTCCTTAGAAAAAGAGAGTAGGAAAAAAAAAAAAAAAATTAATTGCAGTGACTCTAAAATCCCACCACAAACTCACAGGTTAGGGGGGGGAAAAAATCAGGAGTCTATGAGACTTAGCAGGGCATGCAGTTTCTTCTCACATCTGCTTTCATGGCATCACAGATGGATTACGTAAATCACTCCAGGCATAAATTTACCATAATAGATGGAGGGCATGCCGCCTCCCCCACTAGGATCAGGCAACCGCAGCTGCACAGGCTGATCCACCAGCCCGCCAGATCATGGGTCATGCTGCGGCAGTGGAGGGAAGGGTCCCTCCCTGTCCCCACGTGATACCCTCCAAGCGGCTGAAGGACAAAGTGACACAAGAGACCCCTCCTAATCCCTAGTACTGGAATACAGATGAGCCACCATTTCGGTTCTCAGAGAGGAACCACATGGTGTGAGAGCCCATGTGTGCACAAACACACCCCCAGAAAAGGGGGGAGATTTAGGAACAGAAACACACGTGCTTCACACAGCTAGTAAAGGTCATGGTTTAGCTGTGGAGTGATACCACAGCCACAGAAAGAGCCTAGACACACACCAAAGGCTGCAGAAACATGGATCAAGGATGAATCCAAGCTTATCCAAAACCCAGAGAGAAATGAGCCACTCTGGGAAAGAAGCTAAAAAGGGGCAGGTTCATTCATCTGGGAATTGCAGGTAACACTCCTGGTAGCTTCATAGCCTTGAGTGGTGGAGAAGACAACACACACCAAGGTAAAAGGGAAAGCAGAAATACTCTTGGGTGGGTCCAAGTGCCTGTGGTGTTTGCAGTCACGCTGCAGTGTTGAGTATTGCAGCAGCATCACCCCTGCTCCCTCTGTTCCAAGATGCACTCCTGGAGCTGGATGGGGTAGGACAGGCACCACTCCGCCTGGGAGGAGAAAAGGTAGATCTAGTGAGTGTTCCCACCCCCACTATTTTCTGGTGAGAACTTCACAATAGAGTAAATCTCAGGTAGCAATGACGCCTGCTGTGTAGGGAAAAGCCAAGTATGAATAAGAAACCCTTCCATCACGCTGTCACATAAAGCAAGTTCCCTGGGGCTTGAGGGAAGGCTGTGCCTTAAACGATTTGCTCTTTAATGGGCTTTTTCTTTGCAATCAACATGTGAACTTTGAAAAAACACTGGTTTGGTTTCTAGAGTGTGTAGTCCTGGGCCCACTGAACCCACGCAGATCCCCACCCTCCATGCATGAGCTGCCTGATTGGCAACCCTGCCATCAAGAGCCTCCATGTAATTTCTACATTATGTATTGTATTAAAAATAATATGCTTCTGATTTTAAAAAGAGGGTTTTTTAAAAAGACCCTATTGGCACATCACCTTCCCAAAAGCTAAAAATATGCATTTTCAGAAACAGAAATATAAGCAAAAAGGTCTGCAACAGGGCAGTATGGCACACCTGCACATATGCAACCTCAGAATCAGATGAACCCCTCTGAAAGCAGCAGGGCTCAGGGTGAGAGTGAAGGGTCCATTAGGGCCAGTGAAAGTGGAGGATCAGGCCCAGCCTCTGCTCTTACCCCTCTCCAAAGAGAGGACTGGAGGGAAGGATGTTCCTGGGGTACAGGGGTTGCAGGGAGGTGCCTGCGTGTCCTCCAATACAATGAACATACTGCAACAGGAACTGGTGTTCTCTGCAAGACCCAGCTTCACCCAGCGAAAAGGGCTGGGGTTAGGTACATCTGCATGGAAGAGATTTCTCTTTTCACTGCCCATGTCACCCTCCCAAGGCCTCCTCAAAGCCTGACCTCCATGAACAGTCATGATTCAGCCTCTGGCATACACCAAGGACAGGACAGATGTTGTCCCCTAGGTTACACCTGGAGCCTCCAGTGGACCAGAGAACTGAACCAAGTCCCCAGCTGTCACCTTTACAACTAGACCAACCCTATTCTAGCTTGTGTCCTGCAATCTCGCACATCGATTGCTTCCTGGTCTCTTTCTCCAAGGGCCCAAATGACATCAATGTTTCTCATCCTCTAGGAAAGCTATAGAGGACTAATGCTGAGCAGCAGCTTCTAACCCTGTCTCATGAAACTAGCTTAGTCTTTGTTGCACTGTATTTACTTCTGTTTTCCAATACTAAGGGAAAGCAAACAATGTAGAAAACCTTTAATTTCACATTTTTTCCCAGCTGGTAAAAATGATAACTAGATATGCACACATCAGTATAATCATCTCCTAAACAAATGGCACAATGACAAACCGAGGGGGCGGGGAGAGGGGGAGCAGAGCACAAGCTGGTGTTTTCAATTTAGAAAGTATGCATTATTTACACTGCCATTATTCCACTCAATTTGAGTTCACGCTTTAGTCCTAATTTCAGTATAATCAAAGTCAATGAATATTTAATCAGCATTGCTTCCAGAAATTGAGTAATGCCATTAACATAATGTCCCCAGGACTTCAATGCCGATTTTCCTCAAAAGCATGGGACTTCCACTCTTCCTACCCTTCCCCCCTTTGCTTTAACCAGTTGATGCTCTGATCTCCACCTTTGCTGGGTTTAACAAGGTGGAACCTGTCCAAAATGCAGGGAATAGAAAAATCACTTCCAAAATGCAGAGATGTCTCACCACCCATATTGATCCAGCCCCAGGATAGTTAATAAAAGTAGAGCATTTCACTTCGATATGGCTCAGTATGGAAAAGCATTGTAATAACAATAATCCATTTGCACTTCTGGAGCACCTTTCAACAGAGGGGCTTGAGTCATTCTGCAAACATTAATTAATCCCTTCCACTCCCCTGCAAGGAATACACTTATTTATGCGATAGCTAATCTACAGATAGGAAAACTGGAGCATGACGAGGTTAAGTGCCTAGTTTACAGCCACTCGGGAATCCAGCGGCATTTGGGCAGAAGTTTGGAGCTCTGACTGGCTCCAAGTTTCCTTTTCTAACCAACAGACTGTGCTGCTTCACTAAAATAAGATCAAGAAAAGCAGCAGTACCTATGAATATTTATGAACAATACAAAATTACAGCATAAAAAATTGTACAGACATTTCAGAGCTGCTAAGTGATGGCTCCAGAGCTGTATCTCTATATGCACAGAGCATTCAGTAGTCTGTGCACACATGCCCCCTCCAGTGGGGCTGCATCTAATCTATCATCTTTTCTAACATGACTATCACTGTAATATCTCAACAATGCCTTCAGCTGAAGACCTATCACTGCCTTCCATCTATCTAGGCTAGCTTATACAAGCTTTTCTCCATGGTGCTGGAAAATCTGTGGGGCATATGTTTTTAAATACTGGATAAATTCCCCACTTTTCCTTCCATAAATCTAGGTAGAGTCTTAATGCAACATTTATCAGTAATGAACAATCTCTTGTTCTCCCATAAAATTAGAATTAATCCTTTTTTATATTAATGACCAAGAAACAAAGTTCAATTTTGTCCACACAAAACACATGCAATTGGGAAGTCTGAGGTTATGTATAGAAAGTAGTCTGAAAGTTATTCTAACCTGATTTAGAGGGTTTTGCTAGTCTGAGATCATCACACTTTCATAAACTGTTCTATTAACAATTTCTTATTTCATGTCAGTTCACTACAGGTTCCTCAAATGTCACCTGTTTGCAAATCTAACTGTTGCTCTGATAAGGCTCCAGCATGGCACAGGCACATGGCAATGCAGGTGCTTTTTTCAGATCATTTTAGAATTACTGATGATTTCTGGGTTGTACATGTGCACATGGTATATGGAAAACTTCAGTTCCCACCTCTAAGAGAGGCCTTCAAAAATATTTTCTCTAAAAGTTTCGCAAAGCTGTTCAAGCTCAAAAGTAATATCACTAATACTTGATTATTTTGCTGAATTACATCATGTTTGTGGCCAGCTCAAGTGTAGTCCTCCTGGCAAGAACATGTATTTGGGACAACATTAGTGAGAATGAAGTAGCATCCGACAAATTTTCACTCTAGCTTTATGTAATTATCCTTACGTTGGTAAACACAAAGATCTAGTTTGCAATCATTTACAAAGCCTTATTCTTGACTCATCTGAAGAGTTTGCTCTTGCAAATATAATGGAGGAAATAAGTGATGCAGCTGGAGCAGGGATGGAGGAGTAAAACATGTGCCTGCAGAGGGAATGAGGAACTAGTTTCCTTGAGCAGGAATGGAGAGGTAATTATTATAGTCTGAAGAAAGGTAGAAAGACTTGGTCAGCTCAGAAGCTCAAGTCAGCAGCAAGGAATAACTTGTACATGTCACCCTGGCATTAACCATCACACAATGAAAGACCCCCTACAATCTCAGGGGAAGCACTTCTATAAGGCCAGGTAGCATTTTTCTCACCTATCTTGCTCTTAATATCAAGTATTTTTAAGTCAGAAGCTTAATGGTTCTGTGTAAGTGACATATTCTCCTGTCTCTTGAATTAGGTTATCTCAGCCATGCTCCACCAACACCTCCCCATTTATCATAATGGCTTTAAACATTAGCCTTAGAAAACACCATTACCATCCTGGCTGAGAACAAGTAAACACAGCACCAGCTGTCTTTCAGCAGTAACAGGAATGAAAAATGGTGGTCCTGCCCTGGAAAATCCCACCTTCACTGACTCTGAATGAAAACCAGTTACTCTGACATCATCTGGAGATATTTCCCTTTGAAGAAGAACAAAGCAGTCATCATACGTGTCCAGACTGCAGCTCACCAACATTGACTAGAAGGGCAATCAACTTTTCAGCACTGTTGGGAAGGTGTTTCACAGTATAGTTCCTGACAAGCACAGTAAGAGTTAAGCTGGAGGGTGGGGGGAGAAGCTAGAGGATTGCCATAACATATCATCACTGGGACTATTAATAGGGTGCAGGTTATAACTTATTCATGAACTTCTGCACTTTTCACTCCTACAGTATGGCAGGGTAACACAGGAACACTTACGAACGACACTACTAATGCACCAAAGAGAAAGGAAACAGTTCTGGTGCTGCTCAGCATTAAAGCTATATATTTCTCTTCAAGACTATAGCAGATCAGTCAAGTAGACATAGATAATACTGTTAAAAGATTTGCTCTCAGTACATCACTACCCCACTGGGTCTTAGATGCCTTTGGCAAATACAGAGCACATACCTTTTAATCTTGGTATACTTGCATAACTTGTTGCATGATTCCTGTTTCAGGAAATACTTATGAGCATTGTCAGACTCAACGTTGCAGCACTCATCTCTCCAGAGCCCACGGCCACAGTGGCCCAGTGCCAGCACAGAAGCATTTCCCTTGCTCTTTGCAAGCCCCCTTCCCTAACCATGCCACATTATAAGTCACATTAAAATAATAATAATGAATTAGGTCAATGCAAACAATCCAAAAAGCTTCACACCCTGCAAAATCAGATCCATGGTTTTGAAGTTCACACCCAAAGAGGAGTTTTGAATGCCCTTGAGGGCTCGTGGGAATAACCACTTGCACCAGGAGGTTATGGCTGACCAGTCAGCACTTACAAAATCAAAATAGAGCTCACAGGAAACGTGAAGGCCCAAATTCACATTGCTATTTCAGTTCCTGAAGGAGACTAATACTATGGCGCAAATAATTTAGGACTTAATAGATATGGCAAAGGCAATGGGCTGAGTCAGTAGCAAGTATGAGGAAAGAACCTAGGTATCCTCAGGGACAAAGTTTATTCTTCTCACCTACTCTCCTGGCAAGAGATTTAGCACTTGTCACTGGTCACTGTTTTATCTCCACTGTCTTAATTGTCTTCCTGCTAGTTAGGGCTCATTGTATGCTGTATTGATTGTTTTTCCCCACTAATTGACTGTGTGGTTGTTGGCTTCTTTAATTGCCACCCTGAAAGGCACTGTAAATTGTCCTACATCAGCATTAGTGATGGTAAAAAAACATAACGATGCCAAGGAATCTCAGTGTTAATACAGTGGGGAAACATCTCAAAGCAGGAAGCTTTTGTACCCAGCCCAGGTACACAATCTCGGTACTGAACCTATTTTCCAGCAAGTTTTTGATACACATATAGATGAAGATATGAAGTGTGCTCTATAATCTCAACAAGAAGATCCCTAAATATCTCCCTTAGGGTTAAGGGAGAGACCAACCCCTTGCAAGGTAAATGCTCCACCTTCTGAAAACATGGCTGCCACCTAACCTACAAGCGTTTGGAGAGCTCTCAGTCCATTTAATCCCCTCACTCAGCCAGCTCATCCTAACATTTTATACTGAAACCAAAGGTTTTCATATTCGTATTCTGGTCGCAAGTTTTGCTTTTGAAGCATATACTGGTTCAATACTCATTGACCCAGATGATGGATGTACACAGGCTACAGCATGTCCTTTCCACACACGTGCACTCCCCAGCTCCTCCTCCAGTTGCTTGAAGTCTGATCCAAGCCACAGAACTTAATGGGTATTTTCTTTAGACTTCCACAGACCTTTTGGTTTAGACCTTAAACCATTTAATGCTTCTCACAGACCTGAGGATGCAGACAGGAACCAAGAGAGATTTTCTGAGTCATTTAATGCCTACTAATTGACTCAACCATTTTAGAGTCTTTGAAAGTTTGAAAAGGCATTGACAGACATTTTTAGACAGCTAAGTTTCTTTACCTGGATTAGTCCTTCAGCCTCCATATCTGAAAGCATTGTCTGCATATGCAAATCCAAACTCCTAAACCAGCTACACTGAACAGGAAGAGTCATTCATACAAAATATTTAAACGTTGTGGACATGACAGAAGACTACAAGAAGAAAGATTAATCGAAAACCTAGACAGGAAAAAAAAAAAGGCATTTTTTAAAAACGTGTAGCTTGGAGCTTGGAATAAATTTGCCCTCATAGATCTCGTTAAACATTAAATTAATCACATGCACATTTATCTTCCATGACTTACCCCAAAAGTGGCTGAGGCTTGCATCTAAATGGTTGCTCTGCAACTAAAGGGTAGCATGACAAAGTTTATTAACTGCTCTCCTTCCTTCAATCACCCTGACAGGATGAATAATTTAATTTCTTTTTCTGATTGGAATGAAAATCTAGTTGCTTCATAACTTTCTAAACTTCCTAAAGTAATCCATACAACTGGCAGCACCACAATTGACTTATTTAAGTAAGAATAAGCTACCAGTACTTTCAGATGGGCTGTGGTTAATCTAGTCCTAACTCTTATTGTAAGAAACTCCAGTAAGAAACTCACCAGGAGTGAGTCCCTGCCCCTGTGTTTGGTGAGATGAGGTCCACAGCTTGCAGAACCCCTGGTACACCAGCTGTTTCAGCTGCATGTTGAAAATGCAAGACCCTTCCACCTTAGCAAGCAGTAACGCACCAGTCAGTGAAAGGCACTGGTCACTGTTTGAGGCTTACTGAATACCTGCCGAGTCTCTCTTTTCTGGAATAGCGTCAATACCACAACTGATTCCAGGCCTTTTCTTAGAAGAATCCCAGTTCTAAATTAATCCTATTGAGCATCAGTCAGAAGGCCACCAAGGGAGGAATTCCATTCATTTTAGACAAACAGCAGTGGGTTTGACAAAACCAAAAGACGAGATGCTTTTTGCCTATTTTTGAAGGATAACTATAATTGCAGCAGCCCCTGCTGCTGCCAATGCCTACTCCCAAGAATGCAACATACAGGACCTTGCTTGTTTCCCTATTAAGGAAACAAAAATGCTTGGTTTAGTTTTGTGTAAAAATGAAAATTATTTTTTTATAAAGATGCTAATCTGTCCTATTTGTGTCTCTTGCTTCCCAGAACTTCCCTTTGGTTTTCTTTCTCTTTTTTTTTTTTCCCTAGGTAAGCAAAATTCCCTCCCTATTTGTGCAAACATGCATGAGGGGACAATTAAAGGTCTTTTTTCACAAGGTCCTTTTTCATCTTGCTAGCCTATCCAATAGGTAGTCCCATTTCTCAAGACCTTCACATGGCTTTTCAACCTATCAATACAGGAGTTTGTATTTCAGACGATGCTGTGAAAACTCGTGTATGCTACTTCTACATATACTGACCTCTCCGCTATTCCTTCTCAACCCTCTTAGAAGTAACAAAAGCAACAGGAGCAGAGGAATCCCCTCTCAGCACTTGAAATCTATCCACCAGCCTTCTCCAAATCACTTGAGTAGTTCTTACTGTAAGTGAGGAGCCGAGGGAGAGTGCATGTTATCCTGCCACATTTACAGACCTTTCTTTAATTTCAGGCCACTGTTCTTGAACTTTATTGGAACAATTAGTAATGTGCAGCAGTAGCAGAAAGAGGAGGAACGCAACTGAAGCAAGGAAAATTTAGGGATGCAATCCTATCCATCTTCTTATGCCACATCCTCAACAATATCTGCTGTGACCACCAATTCATTAGACTGATGCAATCTATTAAGTAATAGCCACCAGCCTGTCCCCTCACTGCCTCTACAAAGCAGCCTGTTAAATACTTACAAGGTAGCAAGTCAATACAGAACCATTTTTCTCAGGCTTCATTGTCTCCCAGCATTAATCTTATTAACCTTTAAGCACAGCAAAAGGGTTCTTTATTTGCTTAAACATCTGCTTTGGATTGAAGTGATAAGCCTGTGGAAGGAGGATGTGGAAAAGGGAGAAGCATCTTTCAGCCGTGCTGGCCCGGCCGCTCCCAGGCTGAGGGCAGGGCATATGCCCACCAGCCTGGCGACTACATTCAAATTGGACTCCTGACGTGAGGAAGTGACAGGTTTAGTTTGGCTTTTTTTCGGAGGAGAGGAATGAAGGAGTTTCTACTTCCTTTGGGTCCTGTCTCCCTGTGCAGATGTTCTGTTTGGGTTCTCTTCACTCTTTATCCACTGAACGACCAACTCACTATGCACCTCCCTCTCCTTTTGGAGTTCTGCATTTACGTGGACCCAGGGTTAACACTGTATCCAAACTCAGCCCATAGCTATAATTTATCCTAAAATTCAGACAAAGGCACAATTCTTCTGTTTGTCTTTCTGCCACCTCTTTTATGAAGCTGTTCTTATTGTTTTCACACTAACTTGAATCAACTTGTCTTTAAAATTGGATTCACACTTTGTAGTTTGAAAAAGAATAATACACGTGCATGCACACACAAATTAACCTAATATTCATCTAATTCTAGGGCATTAATGGCCACTGGAGGAACAATTCACTTTATAAATGTGAATATAAGAACTACCTTACTGAGCAGAGATAGGGCTACTCAATATTTTTGCAGCCCTGTCCAATGCTCAGGTATTCTGAAATACTTCCATCTTCTGGAATTTTAAGCAAGATCATTTTCTCTGTCTGAATACCTTTAACTCTTACCTTCCTCCCAAAACTGAGGTCTGTTAGTCCCACATCTTCTAGTCCAGTCTCATCACCTATTGGAAATTCCACAGAGAACAACAAGAAATAAGTGTTCTCCTTTAGCCATATGTAGTTTTCATGTCACATCTTATATGTGACACTTGTCAACATTATTTAACTGAAAATTTCTTACTGGAACCTGATCTGATGTTCCATATTATTTCCTCACTATATGCCTTATTGTAGGAGCACGAATAGAGAGGGTGGCAGAGGTTCTTAAAATGAGAAAGGGAACAGACAATCTCCAAGAGTTTTATATCTGCATTTTGAGGTGCCTGGCAAAAGTTTGCAAGCATATTTTGCCTGTGAACAGCACACTACCCACCAGTATTTGCTATGTCTGAAGGTGCCAAAAAAAGCAAGCCTGAAACACACAGGGGAAGGGCTGATTTGAAACAAAGCCAACTTAGTATCTATCTGCTCACAACAACCATCAGGCACATAAATGAGTCTTGCACTCTTCTTTCCTCATCTTCACTCTGTGGACATTCTCCAAAGAGAAGGCAGTGTGATGAGCCAGAGGAAAGCAAAGCAAAACGTCCCTGTTTCAAGATCTCATTAACTGGGAAGTTAATAAGTGCACTGAAGCTTTCATTCCTCGAGCTGAAACAGGAAAAGTTAAGAGGAGAAAGAGTACTTCTACAGTGTCAGAATTTTTACTTCTCATCTTTAATGGTGCCTCTGTACATTTTTCGTAGCTGCTCCTCCACATGAAACTCAGAGGAGCAAGGTTTAGGGATCCAGAATTTACTGGAGTGCTTACATCCACATTTCAAAAACCAAAGCCTTTACACAGAAAATAAGATACTGATTGAAAAACTGCAAGAATTCTCTCCTCCATATACTATAGAACCTTATTAGCTACTTTTTGACTCTTGAGCCATTAAGGTTCGCCGGTTTCATGCCTTCAACCTCATCTCCTAATGTCTTCCTCAGGGCTGAAAATCTTCCTTCGTCTTCCTGCAGCCATATACTGTTTAAACAGCTGCTTGAAACTTCAGAAATGAACAGCAAAATGTAACAAGAACTAGTAGATTAAAATTAGCAGAGATTAGCATGCCTAGGAAAATGCACTAACTATTTCTTTTTGAGCTTTTTCCAGGGCACACTGAAGCACTGGGATTCTTATTTTTCCACCGGGACCATGATGGATAGATACAGAGGGCAGAACAAGAGGGGTTCAGTGGCTGGGGTTGGGGCAGAGCCAGTCCAGTGGGACAGGAGATGGCTTAGCAATGCAGATCCCACCAAGCCTTGACCTCCTCAGAACTTCACCCTTCATATTTGCAGCAGAGTAGGAAGGAAAGGAGACAAGGAGCTCTTCTATCCAGCAGCTAGAGGGGGTCAGAGATTTAAATTTACCCAGATGACAGATGATCAAAACAAAACAAAACAAAACAAAACAAAACAAAACAAAACAAAACAACCCAGAAACAACAGGTGATGTTCAAGGCAACACTAGTTGTCTTTGTTTCAAGAACAAGGCCTAAGCCAATTGTCTCTGATTGTGACAATAGGATCCTTCCACCTTCAGAAAAAAGAGCACCTGAACCCTTTGGTAACATTTTACACAGGTTATAGGTAGCAAAAGGATCAGGCTTTTGTTTACACACAAGGAAAAATACATAGAGGGCAGAATCAGTGTTTTCCACTGAAATTCAGCAAAACTTCCTCAGCATTTTGGAACACCTCTTAATTTCCATCAGGGGTGATTTTTTTCTCTTTCAAACTAAAATTTCTCTTTTAGAAGAGTCAATAATCAAAGACCATATGTCCTCCCTTGCTATATGTTTATTTGCTTCTGGCTTCTTAAAATCAATGTACTTATGCCTAAAATAATCACAAGTGCTACTAAAATTGGAAATAAATTCTAAGCAGACTAGCATAGCAATGTTCATAAACAAAACCCAATGTTCATAAGGAATCCTACAACAACAGATGTGATAAAGAATTAAATATTGCTCGTACTGTCTTAGGACTTCAGATCACTACATAGAGTTGACCCAAATCATCTGCACAATATTCTTATAAGATAGGTGTAATATTATTACCACTGTATTGGGGATACGTATGATCCAAGTTTCAGAGAGTCTCCCCACTCCAGTTAGTGTGCTAGTATTTAGCCAAAGTGAAAAAAAAAAAAAATCTGTCTGGACTGGAGCCTAAGGGGTTTTGCTGATTTTTTTTTTTTTTTCTCTTAAAAGCACCTTTGTTACTTAGAAATCACTCATTTAACTGGGACCTCAGACTAACACCCATTAGTTTCAGAAGGAGAGAAAGGCTAGGATACTCTTCAAACCATGCTCTAGATATACCAGGCTAGATTTTCTTTTCAATTAGTGTTTAAATGTTTTTAAAGAGACATGGAAAGGAGAATTTTTAAGATGTTTGAATTCCTTTCCTTTTCTTGAAGGAAGCTAAAGATACCTAAACACACCCATGAATTTGGGGTCTAGTTACCTGCCGTTAGGGAACTGTAGGTACCTGTTTTCCATAAACATGCTGATCACACAGAAAGGCAGTATCAAAAGAGAAACCAAAATTGAGGGATGACCAGGTCCCTCTCTCTTAAAAATTGCTGTGGAACATTAGGAAAAATGGATAGTTCCAGATCCTTACCCAGCACTGCAGGAGCATGCTTGCAACTGCTGTTACTGCTGCCCATGGAATTGCCCAAGCAAAATCAAGGAATCATCTCCATCATGGAAGCCCAGTGTTTTTGTCATAGGATACTGAAACTTGATGCCTGGGAAGCAACAGCAAGAGCCTGAGTTCCTGTTCCAAAGGCAACATGTGAACATCTGGCTTCGCTCCCTCCCCTTGAGAGCCTCTGTTACTCAGCCCAATGGCCACAAAGGTCACTGCTGGAGGGGGAGTTTCAGTATGTTCCCATTAATCCAGACTGGTTTCCAAAGCTTAAGAAAAAAATTGTTTTCACGTGCGCCCTGTATCATTTTCACTTTGGGTCACCTCCCTTTCAGCAACAGAAGAGGCGAGAGGATTCACCCCAGCTGCTGGAGTCTGTTGCTGACAATACATTACACTTAAAATTCCTTTTAATATTCTGCTTAGACACACTGTAAAGGAAGAATGGATATACAGAATAATTAAAATATGTTTAATTTGCATGGAGCTCAGGGCATTGTTCTGACATCAAACATCACTGTCAACCATATGTGGAATTTCAACTGCCAAGTGCTTCATTTATGTGAAAATTAGCTTAAGTGTACAAAGAATGAAAAATTTATGATTATTTCACATTTTAATAAATGCAGTGCTATGCATTAATTTAGACTTCTAAAACAATTTTGACAGTGACAAGGGAATCCTTCGCAGACTAAGTGCTGTAGTATGCTGTGTTTCACATGTCCTGCGGAATTATGTGGTAGAGTGTTAAGGCAGTTAGATTTTTATGTTTTTAAACAAAGACATTATATGACTATATCACTTAAAATACTGCTTCGGTTCACTCTTTCCCCTGTTCTCCCATGAGAAAGCACAGAACCTATCAATAGCTTTCAGACAGATCGGCATCTCACATTACACAAAAATGTTTGCAGTGAGAAAAAGAGTGCATATATTACATTGTTCAATATAACAGACATTGGCAACTTTCCCCAGACTTTTGTTGTACAGAAAAATCACTTGGATGGTGACAGGATCTTCCCCAAGGTGCTACAATCTGACACCAGTGCATTATTTTTCATGAGTATCTTCTGTTCTGCATAATAAAACACGATACTTCACCATCTCTCACTCCTTACGGGCCATCTGGGCTTTCTCCAGACCTAGGTGGCAATCTCACAATGTGTTTGCGTCTAGGGCACCCCAGACTAAGAGAAGCAGCATTGGTAACACCTTAAGACCCGTGGCTTCTCTTGGTCCAACAAAAAGTCCCCTTCAAAGGGCACCTTTTATATAAGGATCAACTGCTTTTTGCATGACAAAATTAATAAAGCACTTCTGTAAACATATGAAATACTGTACAAAACCCCTGACTCGAAATATAAATGACACAAAGAAAGAGGATTTCAGCTGTTCTCAGCCCACACAAGTCTGACTTTTGTATGCTATAAGATCTGTGTTTTACAGACGTGTAAAGCACACTGCACGCCCCTCTCTGCATGTATTGCACACTCAAAATCTACATGAAAAGAAGGTTATTAACACCGTCTTGCAAGAGTTCAGAAAAGAGACCAAAACCGACTTAATTCTTCCATTTCCTAAGGTGGGGCTCTTTGAACAAAGCTCTTTGGTGTATTTCCATTTCTTCTTCTTCTTTTTTTTAAAAGCAAACTTATAAAAATGGAAATTCTATCACTTAGCCTCACCTTGAGCACAGATGAATTATAAACAGGGTTTGATCCTTCATATCCACCTAGAGCTCTCAGCATGTGTGCTTATCTAGTAACCAAAAGCAGCAAAAAGCCTTCATCCTATCTGAGAATCAGCTCTGAAAGGAGATGAGATCAGATGTATACTTTGCTATTGGCTTTCATGGCTGTTTCCTGACAGCAAAACAATACTAAGAATAAAGAACCTTAAGACTCATTCCAGCTGCTTTAAAAGGGAATGATCTGGCAGGCACAGCTCCTCCTGTAAACTCTGAATCATGAGTCAAAGTCCCCACTTCACAGTTAGGTTAGTTATAACATTCGTCCTCAGAAAGCAGATCTTCTTCCTCATTGCAGCTAACAACTAACAGAAAGATCAAGACTAACCTTTGCTGTCTGTCGTGGTTTAAGCCCAGAGGGCAACTGAGCACTACGCAGTTCATTCCTTCCCCCTCAGGGATGTGGAGGAGAAAATACAACAAAAGGCTCAGGGATGGAGACAAGGACAGGGAGGGGTGACTCACCCATTATGGTCACGGGCAAAAGACAGACTCAGTTGGAGGAGAAAAGGAACATCATATTAATTTGAACACCACCACTGATTCTTAATTTACCAAACAGAGTAGGACAGTGAGAAATACAACCACATTTTAGAAATACATTCCTCCTACCCCTCTCTTCTTCCTAGGCTCAGCTTTGTTCCTGATTTGTCTACCTCCTCCTCCCTGCAGCAGCGCAGGGGCAGGGGACGGGGATTATGGTTAGTCTATCACCCGTTGTTTCTGCCACTCATTCCCTCTCAGGGGCAGGACACCTTATACTCTTTCCCTGCACTCCATCTGGAAGTGCAATCTGATGCTTGATACCACTGCTCTACATAGGCAGGGGAAACTGGTTCAAATAGAAAACCCCTGGTGTTATAAACATCATGGTTTTTGTACTGGATGGTAGATATCTCATAACTTATATAATCACTCTAAGTGGGATTTCAAAAGTATTCTGATCTAGTCTTACTGCGTTTCTACCACAAATTAAAGCTAATTTTAAGCACTGATTTGAAAAGAGACATTTACGATCCTTAATATTTCTCCGACACTTTACTAAGCTTTTGTGTAGTCAATAAGTTAGATGAGAACGGTATTTGCATATTTGTAAAATAGCACGTGGATCATTTTCATTTGAAGAATACAACTGAAAACTGGCATCAGAAAACTAAAGGGAAATCTAGAAGATGCCTTCATTTAAAAGCAAATGAGGGGCTGGCATCTGGTCCTGTATTCAGCTATTGATTTATGTAGAATACAATTTTCTGAATTTATTGGGGGAAAAGTTTCATGCAATTTGAGGACTACAGTGGGATGTTTTCAGCCAGATGAAACTGAGATCATTCCTGTGTTAAATATTTGCTGGAGGAGGTTAGGCCTTCAACCTAATATCAACAGTCTGCCCCAAGGAATTGTTCCTAGTGGCAGAATATTTTCTCAAAAGCACTATTATCATGTGGAATTTTTAAACCAGTCCTTTAAACTGAAGGACTGCAGATGTGGAAGAAGGAAAAGTCAGCACAGGGAGCCTCCAATAGCCAGGAGAGCGAGGCAGCAGCAGAGAGGATGGCCTTTTCTTTTTTATCGGTGGTAACCAAACCTGAAATTTCTCTACCTGCTTTGCAGCACCAATGCAAGCATCCACTAATAGTTTTGCTTTCATGGTTTGACAGGCTCAAAGCACACTGAACTGAGTTATCAGTAATAAAACACCCTCTAAGGAGGCGTGCTGATGCTTCAGCAGCATCTGGATATTTTCTGAGAAGAGATGAGTGCAGTCAAGGACATTCGGCACCTCTAACTCAAGCATCAGCTTCAACATAAACAGGAGGCTGGGCTGGGTTCAGGGATGAGCTCTCTCACCAGTTGCCCAGGGCCTCTGTAACACACTGATTCAAATTACCCACTACACAGATGGAAAGAGAGAAAGAGCCCTACATATCAGCTTCCACTTACAGCCTCCGTAATTCACCTTCGCTCTGCAGAGAAGAACCACCACATTTGCTCAATTTTCAAACAGTAGATTCATGTTGCCCATTTTAATCCAAAAGCTGCATTTGGAAACGTGCCAGGAGAGGCAAAGATCATCATCAGGCAGACATTTCAGCCATGGTATTCTTTCAGGAGAAAAAGAAAGAGGCAGAAAATGAAGATAAATTGAGAGAGCTGCAGATACGGGGGGGAGGCAATGGAGCTGAAGACAGCAATGGCTGATGAAGCAGAAGGGGCAAAACAGACTGAAACTTCTCAAGTGAGACTCTTACTGTGAATGAAAATGAAGAAAGATATTGTTAGTCACCTGTCAGATACCAAAACAGGAATTGCTTCTTCACCCTTTGACTTATATGACCCCACACACTGCTACAGATCAGTAAAAATCTTAGAAGCTCTGTGCAAATGAGGCTGCTGGATGAAGATGCTCATATTGTGGGTGAGGGTTTCTGCACTGGTCCAAGGCCAAAGTCCAAGCAGAATTAAGAACACAAAAATCATTAGGTGTAAATTCCTCAGAAGCAAGTCAGAAAGCACCACCACTCAGGTTAATGCCTTTGGTCACCTCCTTTTTAATGAGTATACATATGCCCAAACTCTCTTGTCTAACAATATATCTACAGCCACAAATATACCGCAGGCATAATGCACGGGGGCACCCAGGGTGATTTTAGAACTGGGTGAAATAGAAAAATTCAACCAAGCCCCACATCAACTGAGGCTCTGTGGTGGTCAGTTTGTAAGTACAGCTGCCTACAAGACAATCTTCATAAGCGAGACAAGCAGAGATACACACAGCACAGCTAATGCATACGGACTACTTGGCATACTAATTAGCTAATACCTATTGAAGTTTCCACCCAGGGTACGTCCCACCCACAGTACGTACCCTTCCTGTGTGTGCAAATAGTGACACATTTATGTAGGGGGAATTCCTGGTGGGATGAAGTTCCTGGGGTCCTGCGTCCCCGACACAGCTCCGTAGTCACGGTAAAGCTCGGCTTGTGCCCCTAATCCTCCAAACAGGAGGCAGAGGATAAACTCAGTCACTGGAAAACGGATGCTGAACACATCCTTCCCACACCTCCTGCCAGCTGCTTGCAGCAGCGTTGGCATGAGATTTACAGCCAGCTGCTAACCTTAGCAGGAGGTACAATGCCACAAGAGCAGGTAGATGAAACGAGGAGAATCTGTCAAGAATTTAAGAGAAACAAAAAGAAAAAAGAAAAAAGAAAAAAAAAAAGAATTAAATAGAAAAAGGGGTTGGGGGATAATTACAAAACAGGTATTTTTAATGGTTGCTGGCAGAAACCCCAACCCTTGTATTTAAATGGCTTTTTTAATTAAAAAACAGCAGGCTATGAATGCTAATCTTTCTGAGCAGAAAGCTCATGTTGGTTTGCCTCTTTCCAAAAGACTAAATCAATCAGCAAGAAGGCTAACCGCATCTCAGGAACATACATTTCAGAATGGCCTAAACTTTCAAAGTCTACATATGCTGCACTCCTCTATACACAGGGCAAGAGGCATACTAGCACCAAAAGCACAACATTCACAAAAATGTCCAACAGTGGATTAACTTCATCTTTTTCATATTTTTTTTTCTAAATCTAATCTATATTTCCTTGTTACTTCAAAATGCCTTTTTTTTTTTTTTTTTTTTCCTAGCTAAAAATATCAGTGGAGGCCTGCCAGGCTAAAATGTGCAGTTTGAGTCCCTAAGTGTTTGGGTAGGGAATATTCCAATTGCTCCACATTTTTGCCTATGTAAACTATTTAACTTGCAAATCAGAAAGCAATGTTGTATGACACACTTGGGTTTTTCTTGGAATCTCAGCAGACATGCAGTGAAAAAAACAGCATATAACCAGCAGAAAGAGAGAAAAGAGAGAGAGAGAGAGAGTGATGTCAACCATGTAGTACAAAAATAAATTGTTAGCAATTTTTTATGAACTGAGGTTTCCCAAAAGTAAAGCAATTTAACAATTTTGTGCCGTTGCAATTCACAGTATCTGTGGGTAGAGGGATTTTAAATGAAAATCCAGCCTTATTCTATTCCGTGTCAAGAATTATGTGTCATTTTCTTTCTTCTCCGCATTTTATATTTGTATGAAGTGTTAGAGAAAGAAAGCCTCATTGGGGAAGGCCACCACCAGGAAACAGCATGAGAAAATCCCAGTGCTGCAGAGCAGTGGAAGACTTTATAACCCGGCACTGACATGACCCAAATTAACTAGATTTGGAGCCTTCTTTTTCAAGCCAGCAAGTTTTGGTCCCCTTTTCCAAGCTGGGGCTGTCCACCCTGCTGCGACTGGGGAAGCGATGACGGCCTCCCAAGGGCTTGGCTGGTGCGCCTGGTCACAGCGGTACTCGGGGCCGTGGGCACAGGGACAACTTGTGTGCCCTGGGGCTGTGGCTCAGCCCCGCTCTGTCTCTCTTGGGCACAGGGTTTGTGGGTGTCTCCACGCCGCCTCTCGGTCGCAGCGTCAGTAACGGGATGCCCATGTGCAGTCGCTGGAGGCGGAATTAACAGAGAGACCAGAGTGAAGGAGCAGCAGCACGTCTGTGCTTCCACATATACCCAGTGCACACTCAAAAAACACCTCATCAGGACACAGCTTTAAGCCCTACCTGTGAGGGCACTCCTCCTTCTCCCTTTTGCCACAGTCTCTTCCCTTGCCTGGCCCATGCTCCCAGCAGTCGCCTCTTCACCCAGGGATGGACCTGCTGGTGGTGCCCCTGAAGAGCTGCTTCCCCAGCTCGTGGCTCCCACTAGAAAATCCAGGATACTCCCTGCCCTGACGAGGAGCACTCAGGCTGTGTCCTGCCCATCCTCCTTCCATCACTCTTCCCATCCTTCAGTCTCAGGGCAGCTTCTGAGCCACCAGTGTTGGGCTGTGATCTGGACAGCAAGGAGCAATTCACAGCCTTCTCTGAAAGCACAAGATCTCCCCCTGACACCCACACAACAGCTCTCCTCTCATCTCCAAACACCTGGTCTTTTTCAGCATCATCACACAGCAGAGCAGGTGCTGTGAAAATCTCCTGGCCTCCGCTTCCTCTCTCCACACTGCTATGTCATTTCTTTCTCCTCTATCATTGTGTCAGCTCCTGCTGATGGAGCTGACCTCCCTGCTCCTCCAGACGTTGCATCCGAGCCCTCCAGCACACACATCCATCTCCAAGCACACTGTGCTGTTAAGGAAAGTACATTCAAAATTAGAAGATGATTACACAGTTTGTACTGGAGCTGGGGAGTATATAAACCCAGTAGGCTACTTGGACTGCCTGTGCCTTTCTTAACTGAGTGTGTCTTGTTCAGGCAAACCACGTGTGGGAAAAAGTCCATATTCAGGCAGAGAGTCACATGAAAAATACAACAGCATGTTAAAACAAACAAACAAACAAACAAAAAGTAAAAATTCGAGTAGCATGTATCTGCACACAGATAGAGCCAGTCTCATGAATGGCCTCACAAAGCACAGAGATGCTGAAGAAACATTTTGTGCCAAGCTGTTACAGAGAAAGAAGAGGTAAATAAGACCATCACAGATGTGCACATCTTTCCTAGCAGGTGGCTGCTTCAGGAGCCATGGTTTCTGTATGGTTCCTTCAAAGACAGGGAGAGCTTACTATCCACTGAAACTGTCACTGAGACAAGATAATTCAAGAAGCCTCAGAGATAGCACCACCCAGTCTGCATGACTACACTTGATGTGCCTGGATGCTTTGTACAGCTCATGTCATTACTATGAGGCAACCTGTAAGACTCAACGATGAAAGCAGATTTGCAGAGGTGCTCTTCAAATTACTGCCCAGGCGCCCTTTTCTTAAATCAGGATAAACTTTCACTAGGATCAAGGTAGGGAACAGCTCCAAGGAATTCTTCTGCAAATTCATTTTGCAGGATGCTGATTTCTCATTATGAGAGAACACAAATCCATTTGACAAGAAATGTTCTCTTTCCATTCTCATTTTATTTCACAACCTATGGCCTAAACCTCAGGTGAATTTTCAAATAAGCCAGAGCTCATAATTGCAAAGGAATCTCTATAGGAAACAAAAGCATAGAGCACATTGGCATCTTATGTTTTATTGCATAGTGCAGCAAGAAAGTGTAGGAACACATTGGCAGAATCTGTGCATCCTCCTCATACTGTATGCAAGAAATTAAAAAGATTTTGCAGAGTTCCATTAATTGTGCCCCACAACCCTGTCACATTATTCTTTTTCCCCCTTTTTCAGGTGGGGAAACCTCATGGAGAGATGGGATAGGAGGCCAGTGTAAACGCCCAAAGTGATCTGGGAGATACATCAAATGAAATCTCCTGTATTTCAAGAACTAGACTACTCTGTGCTCCAAAACCAATAAATTGATGCTTCATGCAGTGATGACTGGATACATTTTGCATTCAAGTATCACACTGACATTTGCCATTCTTGGCACTGAGGAACTAAATTGATCATTGTCTTCTTTAATATGCCCTAAGAAAGAAAAAGTTAAGAGGTCTCATATCGGAATTGCAGGCAGCTTCCTGTTGTTAATCTAGCCACTAAGCAGGCAGCGCTATAGCCGTACCAGAAAGCCTTTCCAGTTTGATTTGCTCTATCCATTGAACAACAGCATGTGGATCAAACGAGGCTGAGCATCTTGCCGTCCACCTGCTTCTCAAGTGCAACGAAGCAGAATAAAACTACTCTGACAATTTGAAAGGGGACTACAACCAATTTAGAAGGAAATGATTGTGCATAGTCCAACCCGATGCCTTGAACAGCATCACGGAGCAATCCTCCATCACTTAGTGTTCTGGGCCTGTCACTCTTCTGATTTAAAATGAGTTTAGGTAAACTAGTTGCACACCATGATTCATTCTAAAACACTTCCACTCAAGAGCATTACTCTGCCTCGCTAACACCTTTATACTTTCAAAGATTATTTCTACTATGCTTTGTATTTCTTGAAACAGACTTGTATCCATAAAACATGGCAAGTACATCCCCTCTGATGACCAAGAATCTTTGTTTCCTCTTGAGAAACAGGACAAACTCTAGGTGTGAATGTAAACACAAATCGGGTTATCATACCTAGATCTATTTCTGCACCTATAACAGATGTGCAAGGTTGTGATCAGAGTGCTAGGTAGGTATTGAGTAAACGTCATTGGAAACTGTATTTAGCTAAGACTGATCCTTAAACATCTGGATTTTCATATGAGAGGGAGTCACATTTTTGTATGGTTGAACATTGTTGACCTTAACATCATTTGGTGTCATGGAACTGCATTAACTATTCATTGACTTTCAGGCCCAAACTACAGCTCAGTATTTTGTTAGACACTACAGAAAGAAGCTCGGTTGTGACATTTCATCCTGAAGTCCCTAATGACTTTTACAATGAATTTCTTTGCCAAGAATCAATGAAGTCCATAGCCCTCTGTTCTCCAGGAGACTGCAGGAATTGTCAGAGCAAACCTCATGGGACATCGCTAGACATGTCCCAGTGAAATGAGCGGAAAGACAAGATGAGCTCTATTAATTTTCGGACAGCAGAAACACTACAGTGGATGAAGCAGCCTCAATTAAAACAAAACAAAACAAAACAAACAAACAAACAAACCAAACCAAACCAAACCAAACCAAACCACCACCCTCCCAAAAAAATCAACTCAACCCCCCCCCCCCCAAAAAAAAAAAAAAACAAAACCAAAACAAAACACAGAAGCAAGCAAAAAAAGATGAGCATATGCTTCCAGCAAAGCATCAGGGGAGGGAAAAAGCCTGCTGTCTGGGGGTGCTTTAGGTTATATGAATGGTCAAATAACGTGACCTAGAAAAGATCGACAGGAAGAGTAGAGAGTTTAGTGAGCATCCCACAGGCCAGTGCCCACAAACCCGAACAGCATCTCTCTATTAGCTTGGTTGAGCACATGATGTGTCTGCAGAGATGCGGAGCTGGAGCCCCTGCTGCCCCGGTCCCACCGCACGCAGCAGCTCGGGCCCAGCACTGCACAGCCCCCGCACACGGGCACCCGCGGGCTGCTCCCACCCACTGCCGGCACAGTAAAACCTAAAGGACCAGATGAAAATTGGATGCAGCCCCATTCTGCTTTCCCCTACACACTGAGAATCAGTACAGGGAGTATTAGACTTAAGGAAATGAGGTACATTTCCCACCTTTTCTTTTTATGCCCAGTAGTACATCTTCATTTTTTTTTACTGCAGCATCATGACTGCCTGCACAGCAAAGAAGTTTATGGCTTTCCATACAAAACCTAAACAAGCTTTGACCCAATTGCACATCTCTTCCTTTCTTTAACAGCTGTATATGCAAGCTATACAGCTATGAGTTACATGGCAGAAACCTCAAACACTTCTTCAAGAAAACATCACAGATAAAGCACATTCACATATCCTCCACTTTCCATATATCATAAAGTGAGTTTTCTTTGAAACTAAGCTGACAAACTACCTTTTCTTCAGGTGCTTGTCCTTACTTCTTAAGGAAAAGGTCCCAGAAAGCTGCACAAATAATGACTAGTAGAGGTGGGGATCTTTTCCACAGAATTTAAAACCAGAAGGAACCATTAGACTACCTTGTCCATCTTGTAACAAAGGCCTATTAAGTTGCTGTGCACATTTTAGCCTCTCAATACTTCTTGTGATATTAGGCTAATTACCAATACATTATGCCCTTAAGTCTTACTTGTGAGGTAGAGAATAAAGTCTATCTCCATCATGGTGCAGCCCCACTTCTTTATAAAGTCCAGCAAGGTAGGGAATGGGAATATCTTAAATGCTTTCATATGCGAATTGTTTCCAAAATGAACCAAGTTATATTTATTCCCTTTTAGTCTGCATTCTGTAATTTTAGATAATAGAAGGCCATCTTTATCTAACTTGTATCTGCAAATTTGGCAGCTCTAATACAACAATAGTGCACATTATGCGCCTGCTTCTGGTATCATTTAGGCTGGGGTAAGAGGAGAGAAGAGCAAGTCTGCAGGGCATTGGCAGAGGGCTGACAGTTGGATACGACAAGGGGGAGGCACCCCAGCCCCAGTGCTCCCCAGAGCTCTCCCAGCTGAGGGCTAGCCAGGTCCTGTCCTGCTTTGTCTTCCAGATCAGACATGTTCCAGACACTGTGATGTGTTTTTTGGACCATGCCTTGTTTGGCTGAAAGGCGTTCATTCAGCATGTCTGTTTACTAATCTTGATCCATCAGGAGTGGGAAATCAGGAGATTCAAACACTGCAGGGCAAGCTGTGGCACAGGGCCACCACGTTGGAGCTGTTGTGAAACTGCTCTGCTCCAGGGAAGTGTGGAGGTAAGCACGAGCAAAGCAACATCACCATCCTTCGGGCACACCTGTCTGTCACAGTACAACATGCTCCTGCCAATGAGGCATCTGCTCCATGCATCCCGTGGAAGAACAAGGAACCAAATTCATCCTCCTCCCCACCATGGCCCCAGGGGAAGGAAGCCACGCCGCCCCTTCCCCAACTCCACCGCGTGGTGACAGGCCACGCGTTTCGCCTCACTGCAGCCTTATGTGCTTTGTGGTCCCTCAATCATTCCCTTTTTAATGGGGACACGGACCTTCAGTTCCCCTTAGGTGCCTTTCGAAAGCTCTGGCTGCAGCTGGAGAGCCCGCTCTATACCACATGCTTCCAACTGGGCTTTCAATGACATAATTACAGGCCTATATTAAAATGCTATATTTAAATGATCTTATTCTTCATCAGCAAATGATATTCCTAACCAAAACAAATGCTTCTATATCATTTATTGTATTTAAGATAATTTAATGGGTTTCTATTCGTGCTGGAAGGCAGCAAATGAATAAATTCCATAGCACTTTATTTAAATATTTTAGAACAAATCTTGAAAGATGTTTTCATTTAGCTGAAAGCAGCTTAATAGCAGTTTTTTTTCTCTACCACAATAAAAAGGTATAGGTTTCTTTTTATTGCGCTTGTTAAAATAAATGGCATTTTTAATAAAGACTGTCCCCATAACAACATATATGATTTGATCACATTATGAAATAAATGTCATGTGAGATTATACATTTCAAAGCAGACAGTTTATGTTCTTTTAGTTATTAAATTCAATCAGTTTTACTTCTTTTTTTTCCTGAAGGCAGGTATGGTTTTGATTAAAATGTGACCCCAAAAGCAGAATAATTTAAGTGAGAATGCATTTTCATTTTTTGAAGGTTTATCTACCTTCCCATAGGAACTTAAAAGAAAAAAAAATTGTGGCTTTCAGTGGCAGAATTAAAATTTGTTTTCCTTTGACTGACATTTTTATTCCCAAGAAGAACATGTTACAACACAGTGCTGTGTGGAAAACTTAAAGCTAGCTAACTAGATCTTATGGTTTTAGTCCATAAAATGGGTTTGATGATCCAAATAGTCTATAGAGCCTCCTAGTACCCATCCCCCTTGTACAGAAACCCAGAGTCAACCCAGAGCAGCAGTCTATGCCATTAGATGGGGAAACTGTAGAACATCTTCGACAGTGAAGCACACTGGTGGCTGCCCACAGGGGACAGGACCTGCAGGGCATTTTGATTTCCTCCAGGAACTAGCTGAACAACTATCAGATGTGAAGACAGGAATGAAGGGAACCAACCAGTGGCAGAAGCGACTCTGATGACTATCTCCACAGCTTGTTACAGGCTGCCTTTTACTCCACAGGCATTGGATAGTACTGTATCAGATGGCAATGCTCTCTTACCATTTTTCATTCTCCACCTCCTGTCCATCAGCCACCTACTAGGTATCCCTACTTGATGAAGGACATAGTTTAAGAGCACCAAAACTCCCAAGATTTGGTCATAGTCCTTCCTCAGAAAGCCCACAAGTCGGAAGCTGGTCCAGATCTTAGACTGAAGTTAGATACTTCAGTGGTCTGGCCTTGACTCAGCACAATAAGCTGCCTATGGTACCTATATCATATATTGCATCCATGGTCAGTACAGTGAAATACCTGGGTGAAAAATAGTATAGAAAAATAGCCTATTTTTAGTCTATCTGGAATTCCCACTGGGAATTGCTAGATGCCTATTCCTATTTAGGAATGCAAAAATCAGAGACCTTTAGAAAAGAAGGCTTCATTATGTCCCCGAAGTCTCACTCACAACACTAAAGACATAGAAGCTGAATCTCCCAGCCCCAGGATGTGACTATTGCTACCTCCTCTTCTGTACACTGAATTTCTCTTAGGTGTCTTTCTAAAGCCCTCCATCCATTTCAGATACTTCAACTACACAACTATCTTGTTTCAACAAATGAAGCTCCTGTTAAAACTCACTGACAACATGGGCGTTGGCTTAATAAAGAAATTACTTTTAATCTAAACATCACCATCTGTCAGGCCCTGAAAAGGAAAATCAAGAAAAATTGTGCAGTGATGCACAGCTATGGAGTAACATTTGAAAGCATGTCCCAGCTCTCACCAAGCATGAACGCTGAATATTAAACAAACACCTGAAGCTACATGTGCCACCACCTAAAACTATCACTTCATTTTCTGTTACGTGCTGTGACTTAAGGAAAACATTGCAGGCATCACCATCTGTGTCGCTTTTAATTATCAATAGGAAGCGCACACATGGTATTTCACAACTCACTCAGACAACAGAAAGCTTCCACCAGGGCAGTGCATATGTCTGAGGAGCTCTTCTTGTGCTGAGGGGTCAGGGCCATGTGTGATCACCAGCACACATGGCAGTAGGGGACAGGCTGCATTGCAGGGACAGGCACAGACTTATTTGACAGCAAAGAGCTGAGGCTTCGTGCTTGAAATCTGTCCCTGCCCCTGGGCTCCACTGGCTGGTGCAGGTGATGATTATTAACACCCTAGATTAGGTGTTGGCTTATTCACAGCTGCAGAAAGCAGAGCTATCACCGTGCACTTTGTAGGGATAAAAAGGGGAGGCTGCATATCAGGATGCAGAGCTAAAGTTTCTTTATCAGTGAACACAAAGCATGGAGGAAGAGAAGCTTTATGCAGTACTGTCAGGAATTACATACACTGAAGTAAAGTTTCTGATCACTGACCCATGCATTGAAGTTGGATGAAATGAAATGGTGGGAAGCTGGCCAGGTTGGGAGGAAAGTCAGCAATTACCTTTCCCATTATCCCTAACAGCTCTGAGCAGAAAGTAAGGCTGGAGGTAAATGATTTCACCAGCAGCTGAGCTTGAACGAAGCCTGGTCTGTGTTTGCTGTACGTCCCCTGTACCCCTCCAGTAATCCCAAAACCCCTGTGCTCTGTGACCCCTTCCCCAAAATACCTCTGGGCCTTCTCCACATTATTCCCTAGTCCCTCACCCCCTGCCCCTATCTGACGTGGGCTGGCTGAGGAGTCACAGTGCAGGCTGGCTGCCCACCCTGTCCCACAACCCAGGGCTGGCTGGGCCAGGGGGGACAGGGTTGACAGACAGACAGAAATAGCCCTGTTACCATAGGCAACCGAGGATGACCATGACTAAATCCAGAGCTAATAGCACTAGGTCAGATGTTTTACAGATACTTATCTGATCTCCTAATATCCTGTTAAATCTCTCAGGAAATACTCAGTAAACCCTACTGTCTATGCACTGGAAGTAACAGTCTTATGCAATTAAAAATGTCTGGAAATGTCACTCCACTCCTCTGCACAAATAATCCAGGCTGCAAGCAAACAAACAAAAAGTTGCTTCCTTGGAAGCATCTGTGGGGCATCTGAAAAAAAAAGATGCTCAGGAAACCCAAGCAGAAAGAAGTGCCTAGACTCACTCCTCTCAGTAGTTCCTACCCCACTGCTTTTCCTGTTTTCCAGAGCAAACTCTCACCTGCTTATCCCCCGTGGAGGATTTATACTGAACCACTCTAAACCAATAACAAAAGGCAAAAAAATGTGCCTTTATCAGAATCTCTCCTCTGCTTGTGAGGGTTGTCTGCTGTGCTGGTGATGGTAGGAATGAAGCCAATTAAAATCAAGCTTCAGAAGTCAATCAAATTTTTCACCCTTCATCCCTCTGTTGTGAGAGAATGCTGCATGTTCTCCTCAAGTTACCTCCCCAAGCAACAATCCCATTTACTTTTTGACCTCTGTAAATTAAAACAAGTTTGGAGCTCTCTTGGTTCAGAGCTGTGACTCTATTTACTTGTGAAATTGTTTATTCAAGCAATTCCCACACCATAGCATCAAAGTTTGTTGTTAATAGTTGCAGACCATTAATCTACACGATGAATATAACAAAGCTTGGGGAAGAATCCCAAATGGACAAGCATGATAAGAGATGGGAGAAAGAGGCTGGCAAAGCTTCAGGTACATGATATTTCTGTGCCTGACCTCTTTAATTACTTGAACAACAAACTGGCTGATAGATGAGCTTTAGAGCTATTCCAGTGGCTACCAAGGACTTTCACTTTTGTGCAAAAGATGCGGTTTAATTTTTATTCCACAGTACGGAGGTACATCCGTCCAGTACATTTCACTATAGTGCAAAGAGAAAATTAGTTTAAAATAGGAACTTCACAGCACATCAAATGGACGTGAATACCTCTTCCAAGTCTCACTGTCAGAGAAATATATTGCTAACAAAATATTAGGGGGCTGTGCTGTCACCTCAAGGTCTCAGATGAGGATGTGGAATCTGGAATGATGTTCTGGCTGCTTGTTGCATACCCTTAACCTAAGTGACCATCATGGAGACCATTTCTATAAACACTCATTCTGGCACTGGGGAAACCAGTGGCAATGACGTATGGATAAAAGTTTATTGGTAAGTAAACATTTTACCATTTCAAAGACTAGGTTTTGTTTTAAATTGTAAAAGACATCTGCAACACTTCAAAACAAAAGCAGCAGACCAAGTAACTACAACACCTTCATTTTTCTCATTTCATTTGCTCGCTATATAAAATCAAATATATATATCTGCTGCTGAAATCAGCATCAAGATGGAGAGATCCTAGCTTCTGGGACTCTTCTCAAAGTAGATGGGAATTCATCTCTCCTCTGCTGACCCATCAAGAGCCTGTCTCCATTCACCACATCTTAGTATAGTCATTCACTGAGAAGTTTTGAAAATCCTCAAAGATTTTAACCAAATATCTGTAACTCCTCTCACCCTGAGGTTTGAAACTGGAGGGTGAAAAAAGATAGTTTTTCAGCTGCAACATGCCTCAAATCATGAAGCCAAGACAGAATCCTTTTTATGCTATTTCCCCTATATTAAAATTAGCAATATCAGTTTGTCCAGAAATTCACATTCGGGAAGCAAAAAATCACACTGTGATATTATATTGTACTTAAGAATTGAAAAGACCTTGCAAGTGTGAATTAAATTTCACAACAAAAAGTTGTCATTATCATGAACATTTATTGAAGAATAAAGTTCAAATGATTGAACTAATGTTACTCTGTTAAATGACAAGAAAATCACAGAAGTTTATAAAGCAGAGTTCCCTCCTGAAATCAGTGAAGACTACCTGGTTCAACATTACTGATTTGTGTTAGCAACTTGGTTTTGACTGATGTTCTTTATTTTTTTGACTGCAAAGTAGAGTTGTTATTGACCTTCCAGGTTGAACTGGAAAAATAATTCTTTACTGAAGTCCCATCAATCCAGAAAGTATCAAAACCTGAGCCTGAAATATCATTCTTCAACCTGAGATATGGAAGAAATATCTACTGCTGATGAGAGATCTGCAAGACGGATTAGGAAGAATTTTGCCTTTGGTTTGATGTTCAAATTAGATTACTAATTCACAGAATCCTTTTGGTGTTTAATAAATTCAGATGAAAGGAAAGATACAAATTCTTACAGTTCTCTTGCTACTTAATACATTCAGATGAAAAGGAAAGATAGAGCATAATCAACACATGCATTAATTTATGCAGATCTTTCCCTAGCTTCATGTTTTAAAATGTCTTTTTAGATAAAGGACCAATAATACTCAGCATTTTTCATCTTCAAAGGGCTTTGAAAATATTAACTAGTGAATCAGCATAGCATACCCATCAGGTCCATAAAGATTGGTATCCCTGTTTTAAAGAGCAGTTCCAGGCAAAAAGGTTATGGGGATTTCCTCTCTAACCAGAAGTCAACGCCAAGGATAGGTGCTAATTAGCAAATCCATAACTTGCAGTGCAGCATTCAGATGACATCCCATGCTTTAAGTCAGTCAGTGTATGTGACGTGCGTGTTAAATCGTGATAATGCCATACTACTTGAAGTTTAGAAGATGTAAAAAATGACCATCCTGTAGAAAAAAGTGCATGTGAGAGGGGTTTGTTTCAGTGGTACATCGTATTGTTCAGGAGCCATTCTGTGAAGTGAGAGAAACTTTCACTAAGTGGAAGCTATCCATATCTTCACACTAAATCGAACTGTACATAGTGGTCTGCCATCGGCTCAAGTGGACCTCGCTGAGTTGCAGGCAGTCCCACGCTGCCGCACAGCGGGGGTCACCTCCTCATGGGGATGAGGTCCAGGAAGGGGATCTCACTCTGCCCTGAAAACAGGGCTCCAGCAGCAAACCCAGATGAAATGCCTGATCTACTCAGCAAGCGTCTTGCATCGCACCAAGCTTCACCCCGCTTCTCCCTTCAAACCATCCCAAACCAGGCAGTCGAGGTGAAAAGAGGAGTCAAACACAAGCAGGAGGGTGAGCGTGATGAGAGCAGAGCTGATAAGCAGATTCAGTTTTTCTGATAAGAGCCAAGGGTTACGTGAACAGATGCCTATCAGCCACAGAGGGCATAAACACATTGCAGAGAGGAGTTTCTGCGGTTTATTTACAAAGGGAGTCCTTTCTAGCTCTCCTACCGACAGTTCATTCCTGTTGTCGTGGTTCAATCTATGCTAGGCTGCTGATAAAACTTTCCCTACGAGCAGCTTCAGCATTTCTCCTTTTAAGTTCATTTCCTTCCTGTTCATTATTTTCTTTCTGTGATATAGAGGCACTTTCATGCATGATCCGCAGATCATCAGCAATGAAACAGAGACACTGGGGTGCACTACGATGGATGCGCATTAGATTCACCTTGACTGCTAAGGACAGGGATTGTGAGAACAGGGAATATCTCACAGAAAGGCAAGACAACAAAGACATGCAAGAATCTGCCAATGTGAAAATCGTTATGACACAGGGATTTATAGGAGGACATATGTGTGAACAGTGTGCTGCAGTGGCAAAGAAAGCCAACAGGATGCTGGGTTGCATCAACAAGGGCATCACCAGCAGAGATAAAGAAGTCATCATCCCACTGTACTCAGTGCTTGTCAGGCCACACCTGGAATACTGTGTTCAGTTTTGGTCCTGGCTATACAAAAAAAGATGTGGACAAGCTGGAGAGGGTCCAGAGAAGGGCCACAAAGATGATCAAAGGGCTGGGAAGCCTGGCATGTGAGGAAAAGTTGAGAGTTGGGTTTGTTCAGCCTTGAGAAAAGAAGGCTTAGGGGAGACCTTATCACCGTGTTCCAGTATTTAAAGAGTGCAACAAACAAGATGGGAGACTCCCTTTTTACAGGTAGTCACATGGAAAAGATGAGGGGTGATAGGGACAAGTTACTCCTGGGGTAATTCCAATTGTATGCTAGAGGAAAATTTTTCACAGTGAGAACAATCAGCCATTGGAATAATCTCCCCAGGGAAGTGGTGGATACCTCAACTTTGGACATTTTTAGATTCAGCTGGACCATCTTGCCTAGGTTGTGGTTTTGCCAAGAAAGATTGGACCAGATGATCCATGAGCTGCCTTCCAACCTGGTATTCTATGATTCGCCACAGCTATAGAGAAGTCTTTTGTGCTTGCCTTTTTTTTTTTCTTTATTTTTTTCTTTTCCTTTCTTTTTTAAATCAGCGTGGACTTTAAAAATGGACAACGCAGGGGAAAGTGCAGACCTCTATGTGAAAAAAGCCAAACTGAAAATATTTTCAGACTTTAAGTGGGTCATGTGCAGCACCGGATCTTGCTGTAATATCAGCGTACCAAAGGCTCAGAGAATGCATGCAGTGCCTGGGTTTTTTTTTTAGATATAGGGTGTTGTTGTGGGTTTTCTTGGGGAGTGCCCTCTGGCAGAAGCAGATAAGTAATGGCACCTTCTCCAGTCATTCGTAACAAGGCACGGTTATGCAATGTGATACACTGCTGTGTTGGCACTGAGATGGGCTCTGGGCCAAGAGGTGAAATGCCACATAGATATTCTAGCCCAGGGCTTCTAAGACAAACATCAGAGTGAGAAAGAAGAGTTCGCAGGAGTTCAGCGAATAGTACGCTCGTTTGCTTTGCCCTTCCCTACAGCATCAAACGTTAGGGTCATGCCTTCACTTTCAAAGCCTTTCAAAACTCTCAGGAGACCTCCAAAACTGTTGCCAGTGGTTTGGCTGCCGGAGTGCTGAAACCGGTGCTGATGGCTTTGATCACGAGACAACCCCATCTCATGGCTTCCTGGAGGAGCAGCTTCCTTCTTCTGCCTGTTGTGCCATATCTCACAAGCAGATTGCAAAACCTTTGCAGCAACAGTAGCTCTTTCATTAGGTATTTTCTCAGCACCTAGCACACCAGGATCCTGGATAAAGGATAGGGCTGTCTCCTGGTTGTAGCTATGCTTGATGAGTAGCTATCACAGCTAGCCACTGCACAGCCAAGCGTTTACACCTCCTGTTGCCAATTTCCCCCCCAGTCCTTCTGGCAGAATGAAGCCAGACACCAAATCCAAGCAATGTGATTTTGAAAGAATTCAGCTCTGAATCAAAGGCTGAATGTCACATTTCAGCACTCTCTGTAATTATAACTGTTCATCAATACGTCTCTGAGAGCAAAATGATAGTCTGTTGTAAAGAAAACAGGCCTACCCCCCATACATTTAAATGCTTTCTAAACACAGTGCCTAGCTTACAACACATCTTATCGAAGGTTTAGGCTATCAAAGGAAGGCTGTGTGCTCCATGAGAAAAGTAATATCCGTTCTAGCTTTCAAACATTTTAGCTTTTTTATTAAAAATATGTATAACAAAAGCCTTACGCTGTTGTCATATATAAAGGAGATAACAAATGGCATATACAAAGCAGATAACAAATCCTAAGAAGTGGAAATCTGTCAGCTACTAATATCAAAAGGCTACATAGAGAATTAAAGGCAAAAAAGTTTTTCCCTGCAAGCTGTTTATAGCTTGAGCAAACCTGAAGGAACCCATTGTCGCTATGGTCCCTCCATTCACTGAGTATTTGCTACACGGACCACCATCCAAGTTATCACTGAATTTAAAAGGCCTTCTCTAAAGGGACAATGCTGAGATAAAGTCAGATTTTAAAAATTGTGGTTATATGAGAAATAACACCCTAGACTACTGAGAGAGAGAGAGCATTAAAAGACCACAGTTCGGTTCTGCAACCACAGTTAGCAGTATGAAAGGGGACAGTCATTCCTACAGTATCATGCAAGACAGAAGTATTACCTCAGCTCCATGCCTGGGAAAAATGACATAAGATGCAGTGCAGTGTGGATGAAAGAGTCATCTCCAGTCCCAGAGCTGGTAACATGGGAGCCCTTGGGCCCCACGCCAGGCACACCTGCAACAACTTGCAGCACAGCTGCAAAAAATAACACCCTGAGAGACATGACCAGCAGTGGGGCAAAGCTGGGAGCCACAGAGCAGAAAAAGCTGCAGCTCCCTTTGTCCTCTGCTACCTCCCTGGTTCTGGATCTGGCCAAAGCTGGGAGCTGCCAACCAGCGGAGAGACAAAGCTGGGCAGCCTGGCAGCACCTCGCCTCCCTGGGAGGCATTTCCCAGCTTCTGTGAGGTTTTTTTAGAAATTTGTAAGCTTTAATTTGAGAAAGAAACACAGGGGCTGCTGCAGCAACTTTGAATAGTTCACTGATTTCTGTGCTGGAAAATCCCACACACCCATTGTCAGATGACATTAGACTGATCGGCTCCTGACTCCAGTCATATGCTCTTCTACATATAGAGGCAGAAATGTCTGTCTCTCACGATTCCAGACCTGAAGAAAACCAGAAATGTCCACAAATTGCGGTAATTGAAGGTTCCAGGTGATTTTATTAATCTTACAATGTAATGGCAGAAAGCTTTGGGCAGAATGGATGCTTGTTGGGGAAAAAAAATATCTAAATCTGGGGCTAGTGCTTCAATTTCTAATAATAAAAATAATAATACTATTTAAAAATACCCCAGAGATTTGCTTTAACTTAGCATTTCAAGTAGGGTGGAAAAGTAATGTATTATTACCTCTCCACCCCAGGTTTAAACCAACATGTGGTTTAAGTCTAGTTTTCTAAACGCAGGGGTCTTCATGCAGCATCTATGTACATATTACTTGCCATTTACAGCAAAACACAAGAACCTAAGAAGCAGAAAACCACAGCATCTGTGTGTCAGGCTGAGATCACCGTAACAATGCCCTGGCCTGGGCAGGCAGGAGCAAGAGGGCTATATCCAAAAAGAGATGCCATAGCTCAAGCAGAGCAGACAGGCTATGGAAATCAGAGGGTGAGGTTATGAAGAAAGACAATGGTTCTTTCAGGCCTTAAAACTGTATGATCATTCCTAATAATTAGGAATAAATTAGCAGGAGCCTTCTTGAACTTTTTTTTTTTTTTTTTTTTAACCTACTGCAAAGAAAGTAGCAGTCAGGCTATTTCGCTTACAACCTTACAAACACTTTTAGGTTTAGAACCTCTCCTCCTAAGGCATCAATACTGAGAAAAATCCTCCCTTCTTCCAACTCAGTGAGCAGCACGCATTAACACCCTCTTGAAAACAGTGGCAGAGTCTCTGTTCGAGGCGAGAAGAGCCACTGGAAAGTACGTGAAGAAGCTGGTTATGTCTGCGCTGGGTGAGAGGCCAGGCCTGGGGAGAGCAATTCCCTCCTGCCACTGGCACAATGGCAGAAGAAGCTGTGTTGTTGACAAGGAAAGAGGCACCACTTTAATTTTCTGATCCTGTAAAAGTTCTCCTGTGCCTGGATACTTGCTCTGCTTCATGTGGATACTCAGTGGGTTTTCCTGCCATTCCTTTGGGCCTTTTCTGGACTGACTCTCCTTGTACGTTTTTTGCAGCCCCTTCTTTCACAGGACAGTGTTATCCACAGAGTATCCTTCACTGCTCACTAGCCCCAGCATCTACAGACCTCAAGCAAATGATTCCTAGCCACAAATCTGCCTGACTTTCTTCCCTTGCCAGCCCTCAGCTGCCTTTGCAAAATTATGTGTCACGTCTGCTGGCACTCCTCTCTTCATTCACTAATCTCACAGGTCCATGTGCAGCACAAGTAACAAAGCCTCATTTTCAGCAGTTCAAGTCTTACACCCTCCACCTGTCTCCCATCACAGATCTTTTTGCACACCCTCTACAACAGTCCAGGGTCATCCTCTGTCCACTCAGTACAATGTCTTCCTGATAGCTTCTCCTCACTTAACATTCCCAGCTCCTTTTCTCAGTACTCTACTCCAAGTCAACATCCCATATCCCTGTCCTGTATCTCCCAAGACCCCCCTGCAGTATGCCCACATCCCATTCACGTCCACTAGTCTTGTCCCATAAAGCCCTCAATTCTCTCCTTCATCGCTTACTTCTAATGAACCTCAAGTTTGACAGCCACCTACCTATGGATTTACTATGGACAACTTATTTATTTTGGACAGAAAGTGACAGGTCTGTCAGACACAAGCAGAAGCTGGAACCCATAAAGATAGCAATCTAATTTACCTAAAGAGACACAATGAAGTAAATGAGAGAGACCTCTGGAGTCCCCTATAATATTCCAGCAAGGAAAGTTGACAGATCCTTAAGGAAATAAGACAAAGACACAAAGGGAGAGAATAATGAAAAACAGAAGATGCCAAGTACAGAAAAGATTTCAGTGGCACAGGAAGAAGTCACACCAAAGATGATCTAGGATGCAGTCAGGTAGAAGGACCTCCAGATGAAGACTGCTCCTGCAATGAGTTTAGAGTCAAAAGGCAAGAGGCAGATGGGATGGTACTCCAGGCAGCAAGTGAGGACAAGCATTTTTAAGATGAATGAAACATTCTGAAAGAGGAAAGTCCAACACAGGCTGTGTATATATTAGATCAGATTTTTCCAACAGACAGGAAACTGCATCACAAGGAAGGAGGATTAAGATTCATAGCTCTGAAAGCAGCCAAGGCAATGAGTTTAAGAAGCCATTGCCACACGTCTCCATTTCTAAGTCCCTGGTTCAAGGAAGGCAAGTTTTTCTTCTCTGAAGGGGTTTTGTGAGCTATGAGCACACAAGCACAGAATAAGCACCAGTTTTAGATTATTTTACAGGAAGATTATAGTATGATTTTTCCCACCCCTTTCCTCTTTTGGAAAGATACATACAACATTTTTTTTGCCTCAATTCACAGCCAAGATGGATTTGGAGCTTGATATTACGCTGCTTTTCTCATTGAAAAGGTGTTGAGGCCACAAAGAATCAGAGTTCATCAGGCATCCATGAAAAAGATTTCCTACCTTTTGTTCAGCTTTACTCCTATGTAAAGGACTTGTATTTTCACACCTCAAGAGCCTTTAAAAGGTTAATTACATTTGACAACCTATTCTTTTTTTGGTAGGGAAAAGATTGATGTCTGCTGTTTTACATCACTATCACTGATGATTTGTAGGCCTATAAAGATAGCAAACGAAATGACGTTTGTTGTTTTTTCCCCGTAAACTGATAATAAACTCTTCTCCCTTAGACCTTTTGGACTGGCTTGTATATGACAGCATTTCATTTGTATTCCAGCCAAATGTCATGCTATCTAGTGTCATATCAGGTAGAACAAAGACAAACTCAGAAAACACAGAACAATAGAGGCATTTTGGATTTTTAACCAGCATGCAACATGTCCACTGGCAATGACTTTAAGGTTGAAAAGATGTTACTTTATTAACAGAGCACTTGTATGTGTCACAGCTGCTGTGGAAACAACTGCCAATGCAGCCAGGCATCGGAAAGCTCTGGGTGGAACCATTTATCGACAGAGGAGACTTGTCTGTTCCAAACTGTTTTTTTCACCGGCTTCCACATTTCTGCTGGGAAAGTTCAGAGCATTCAGATGAACTGCTTTGTATTTGGGTAGAGAGGAGTAAGCTTGCTCAACTTGCTAAACCACTGGAAGGGGAATTACACAATGAAATGTGCTCCCACACAGGCAACATGATTTTCGTGGGCAGAAAGGAGGAAGTAAAGTTGGAGAAAACTCAAACTAGAAGCATGGGCCATTGCCTTCAGAGTCCAACTATTTGGTATTTACAGAGCAATAACTGACCTGTGAATAGGACACTATTTAGAAATTAAGAATGGTTGTCTACAAAATGGCAGTTACAGACTAGTAAATCAGTACTCAGAGATGGTGAAATGAAATATAAAAGCTTATGGCTTTAGGAACAATAATACATTGAACATTTAAAAAAATCTTTTATTTGCCACCTCCTCCCTCCCAACAAAGGTAAATTCTACATCAGGTATTTGTCATCCTTAGTCGCCAATGTTAAGTTCATCTACTGACACTGCAGCCACACAGCTCCAGCAACTCAACTTCACACTATCCTTCATTACCACAAGCACCCCAGCACCCACCGTTATATTGTGGGAAGGTTTGTCCTATCCCCCAGAGCATTCAAGGGGAACTTGGACATGTGCCCACCATGATCACACACGGGCCACCCTCTCCCAAGCCATTTGCTGCAGTCAAGCCTGCATCACTTCTGTTTCAATGATGGCCACCTCTCCAGAGAGTGACATTTTAATTGTGCATGTCTTTTTTTTTTTTTGCTCTGTTAGCTTCCAGTCTCAGCCAAACAGCTGGGTAACTTTGGCTGGAATTCAGAATTAACGTAAATTTTTTTTAACCTCTTGATACAAAGGCATTTTACATGGTTCCCCCATACAACCTCTGTGCACAAAAGCCTGCTATAAAAATAATCCACCACATGCAAACCACCGACATCCCGAGATCGATGTCCAGAGGCACCGAGACACAGCCCGGACCTGCGAGCCATTTGGGCAGTGTCACAGACTGGCAAATCATTCTCACCACTTGAGCCAAACACATCCTAGTGCAGCGCTGGAAACACCAACACCCTGGAGGACCCCCCCCAGCACCTTTTAACAGTGTTCAAGTTTCAGTTCTTGCTGGCTTAGCATCAGAGCCCTCTTCTAGTGTAATACAATCAAATTTCCTATTTAAAGTGGTATTGCACTGCACCCTGCCCGCAGCTGCAGTACGGCAATGGGACCAAGCTGCCCGACACGGGCAGGGCTGCTGCAGGGGCATGAATCTCACCACTTAAGAGTCTGGTTGTGATCGACAAGTAGAAGCTGCCAATGTTCAGTCGCTCCTCTTTGCCCTGCAGCAGCAATCTCTACTCCCAAGTGCTCAAGTGCGGTTCTGTCTGAGGTGTCTTTAGCTTGGGATTTGATCACGGAAGGACTTTAAGACCAAAAGTTTGTCTGCTTTTTCCATCTTTTTAGCTTTCTACAAACCCTACTTCCCTTGAAAAATCAGAACATTTCTACTTAAGAGGTTAAATGAGGACTTGAATACAGATTCACAAATGCTGGCTTACATAACTTCTCAAGTAAATATATGTAGCGTAGCATGCATCAGTTGTCTGAAGGATACAGGTCCTGTGCCACTGGCAGAGAAAGTACTAGTAATTACTTGGCAACGCGGGGTAGGCCGTTCCTCTTTAACTGTGGGAGGACACAAAACATGAGCAGCTATTTGCTTGCATGAGCAACTTTGACAGCAAATGGTTATTCAGAGAGGAGCAACCTGGCCTGAACCCCACTCTCTGAGGCTGCATACCCCACTTTAGCCATCAGGACACAAAATCTGGAAAAACTACACACATCTGAACCTGCACGCTTGACAGGCCCCCAAATATTTGTGCTGATTCAGTAATTCAAGAGAGAAACTGATAATCACACAACTAAGTATCAGTTGGCCTTCCTTTTTTCCCATTCTGGAAGGATGGAATGAGAAATCATAGTTTACTTTTGGCTTCAATACAAGATAGTGAATTCTCTGAGGCAGCGACCATCCATTCCATCGATGTTAGCAGAGCACTTACAGCAGTGAGGTCCTGGTCCAGGACTGGGGTTGCTAAGCAATATGGAAATACAAATGATAAACGAATAACAGCCACCTGCAAAAGATTACATGCTGAATTGTACCTTACCATGAAAGCTTATGTTTCAAACTTCATCTCATTTGGATTCAAATTTGATGAAATTAAATTTAAAAGGAAGGAATGATTATTGTACAGAATGTTTTGAGATGTAAACACTTCCTTTTCTATTACTGTGATTCAGTTTAGGACTTGTTTTTTTTCTGTAAGGCATTTAAAGCATGCAGCTCTGTGGAATACAATGGCTGGTTTGCTTACTACAACACACACTTGAAACTGCTTAAGTATATTTTTCTGTCAACATGTATTTGTGATTCCCACATTTAAAAGGTGACTTATTCTGTGTACAAATGTGTTGTTAGCATGATTAATGTCAGAACAGTGTTTGCTCTCCACATCAAAGATTAAAAGCTGCTCATAAGAAACCTTCTTTATAACATATAGCAATGTAAACATACCATACTAGGAAATCCCACAAAAGAAACTTCCTCTCAAGGCCACCTCAGATTTGCTGCGTCTGCTCTGAGCTCAAGCAATACGGTTGCTACCATACATCCCTTAAGAAGGCAGATTCCTTCTCTGTAGGCTTGGTCTGTAACCCACTGGAAAGGTTCCCATTGACTTTATTAGGCAAACAGTGCCGCTCTGCACCACGTCCCACGCCGAGGGCCGGTCAGGGGTACAGCTGGATCGCTCAGAACATGCAGAGATTAGGAAATGCAACAAGATCATCAGACTTGGGACTTTAGGGGTAAATTACATCTTTGGAATTCAATCCAGGTAGTTAAAAAACAAAAGATACACTCTTTTATTTAGATTTTTATTGCACTGGGACCTGTGAACAAGTACAGGTGTCTGATTCTGTGTATTAGGAAACACCTCCAAACAAAATTAATTTGGGGTCATTCTGATTTCAAGTGAAATGATAGAAAAAGAAAAAAAAAATCCCTTTTTATCTAGTGGGATCTTGATAACACAATTCATTCTAACCCTTGGCATCCACCTCACCCACAGCAGCACTCAGACTCCTGCTCTTACCATGCATCAGGAGCCAGAGTAGCCCTCTGTGTGTGTATCTATCACAAAACTCTGAAGTAGTTTGACTTTTATTGGCTTGCAGAGAGGAGGTTTAAGCTTGCACTTGCTGTAGACCAAATGCTGTCGCACAGAAACAGTTACACAAAGCTACAATTTGCTAAGCTGCAGCAATTTAATTGCAAATTTGAACCTCTGTCATCAAAAGATTATTCTATCTAGGAATAAATGTTAGTCTCAATCTTTGTACACCACTCGGATAGTCTTACCCTGTTCCCAAAACAAACAAAAAAGTTAATTTGCACAATTTTTTATTTTTTTTTTGTTAAGAAGCTTACAGTTGGAGTGCTTTCTCCCTGGCTCAGAGGCAAGAGGGTAGCTTCGGAGGATGGACAGGTAAAGCTGTGTGCAAATCCCAGAGTGGCAACTTCTCTGGAAACACGTATGTTTTGGACCCCAAAGAAACAAAGCAAGTCAAGGCGGTGCTGAGGCAGGAGGGGAAATTATGCTAATCCAAACTACAATGGAGGTTCCATGTTACAGAGCTAGATGCAAAGCTTAATATTCTTTTTTTCATGAACACACTCCCTGTAACTTGGTTACTTAGGAGATTTCACTCCACATTGTTACTTAAGCTCACAATCACTTCATGCTTCAAGATTAATCCCCACAATAAACACAACAATGACAAACAGAACTGGGGACATCAGGGAGAAACATGGATATTTGGGGTTTTTTCAGAGATATTACACGTGCAGTTCAAGAGTTGGAAGATTTCAAATGAATCTTGCCAAAATTCCTCAAGACAAGTGCTACTGAAACAGCACATACAGATGAGTGTGGCGTTATGTACTATCAGATTACCTGAGCTATTAATCTTTAATAAAAACATAAATAAAAACAACGGTGAAGCTCAGCCTGGTATTGTAACAGTACCCAGGAAAAGTACACATATGGTACCCCAAGAAAGCATATCTGTCAAAGTATCAGTGGCTAAAATATCCAGGCTTCACTTCTCAAAGATCCCCAAGAGTTTTGAAAACTCAATTCCCATTAGATTTATCTTCTGGATGGCTTTCCAGATCCCAGCCTCAAGTTTGCACTGACATATACCACATTTTCTAAAAGCCTTTGGATAGTATCCTGATAAAAAGCATACAGTGTTACTTGACTTTTAGAGCAGAGGACTTGGAATGACTTCATCAGTGCTCATTTCTGACTTAAGGCATGATGCTGAACAAGCCAGCAGCTCCCCATTTCTGAGCATTATTGGTCATTTACTGTTCAGAAAACTACCTGCCCCACTGGGACAATCTGAGGCTTCATTAAATGTTTACAAACAGTGTTAGAATAGGTACAAATCTACATAAAAGCAAAGACAGTATTCATATAAGCACTGGTTAAGCGGAGACCTTAGAGGCACCTACTAATGGCACCATACTGGAAGGTAACATCAGTATGATGCAGCAGCAGAGAAATATCAGATGGAAAGAAAAGATCCCTCAAGATGACTTTCAGAAGTGGAATAATGGAGGTAAGATTAAGTTTGACAGCCCAAATAAAAGTTCCTACAGATTGACAGGAAATCTGGTACACATTAGGAACCCAAAAGGAAGGGTAACAACCTCAGCAGAGCCACTGATTACTGCTGAATTATGAGCTCTCAGCATGACAAAGACACAAAAAGCGCAGAAGATATTTCTAGAGAAAGGCATTTCTAGAAAGATAACGTCACTGTATAACATACTGTTACCACCCCAAATAAAATTCAGCACAAAGCATCACTGATGAAGAAAGATCAGACAAGTACAGAAGCAGTTGACTATGATAAGAGCAGATGAATTGGTGAGCATATCTCCCAAGTGAAATTTAAAAGACAATTTGGTCTAGCAAAGGTAGAGTGGATATGATCTCTCAAACTCTTCAAAGACAGAAAAAGAAAGCTGCTGAAACTTGGCAGCAACATTTGCTCAAGAATAAACAGACATACACCACTCATGAGTAAATTCAAACTGGAAGCTGGGGAGCAGGGAATTAAAATAATCAAGTCCTGAAAACGAATGTTCTAGGCTTCTCTACCATTATGTGTAGAAAGAGCGAGATAGAAACTGATGCACCTGCATAACGTTGGGCCTTCGACAGTACGGGTCCAGTAACTTCAATCCTGCATGACAAAGCCCAAGAGCAGGTCCATACACCTTCAGTACTACAGAACAGTGGAACAGACATTCTTGGAGAAGAGTACTATACTTCCCAAAATGAACAGTTTGATCTTATATTGTATAAATGTTTCCTTTCCATAACAGACTGTAGTGTTTACTTTAATTCACACTAAATACCATCTTATTCCTCCATTAACCTAAGCCTTCAAATAAAACTGAATTATCTGACACATTTATACACTTGCCTTTGATTTGACCTGCAGCAATGCAATTCAGACTACAGATGGAATTGTTACTTCACTGTTTATTCCCTCTTTCAAGGGAAAAAATACGTGCATATTATGATGCATGAATTTCTGATTTTAAGGTACTTGTGCTCTAATTAATACATCCTTCTCTGTTTTCAGTGTAATAACTACACCTAGTACCCATAACGCTCAAGACAGCGCTCAAGTTTTCTACCATCATCTTTAATACAGAAAATTCATTTGTATCCTTCTACAGGCAAAATAAGTCCAGATGAAATTAAGGACACAAGAAGGAGATTGGCGCATAGCTTACAGCATTGAGAGACAGCTAGGGATTAGCAACAGGACTTTCTGTCCTGAGCTCAGACTCCACTAACCAGTGGCAAGAGATTCATGGTTCTGTAAGGATGTAGGTCATGCCAGAGGGGACAGACAAAGTCCTGAAGGAGCCTGGAGGCAATTAAAAGCAGTGATGCAGCTGAGCATCACCACAGGCAGTGAAAAGGGTCTTCCCCTGAGACTGGAAATCGCAGGCAAGAACCATCTATTCATCTTCCACATCTCTGACAAGAAGGGATGACTTGGTTATAAAGCCTTTAAAATGCAATGAGTCATTTCTCAGAAGAGGTCACTGGTTACTGAAATTTTGCAGAAATATTTAATAAAGAGAAAACCCTTGAATAACAAATATTAATTCCTTTAATCATACTGTATCTGATTCTTCCAGTAATTATATTTGGGGCACCTGATGGTACAAATAGGTAATTCTCATATGCAGAGTAGAGGCAATACTGGCTAACAAGACATCCTTCTGCTAAAAAAGCTTCACTGAATTTTATTTCCCAGACTGGAAAAGAGTTTGTTAGCCAGCAACAAAAGATCCCTAACTTTTGCAGAACAGCCTGTATATTCCTTATTCAAGAAGAAGAAAGTGCCATGCATGTTCACTGAGGAGTGGGCTAGAGGAACTTCTCACAAAGTACCAGCGTGGGAGAAACCCACCCATAAGTGCATGTATGAAACCCTATAGCCTGACCGGTGCAGGATCAGTCAGGTAAGCAGGAAGACCATGAGAGCAACTTCCGCACCACCCATAACCCTGCAAAACAGCACCAAGGCCTTGCCCAGAGTATTTAATAATACTGCAGCACTAGGGTGGGATCGTAAGATCAATTGGTTTCTGCCCTCAGTATTACAACATGCACTTAAACTGCTCTGATCTTATCCCTCCCATCATTAAGCTTCTAGTTAGTTAAAACCTACACAGCCTCTCCCAAATCACATGGGAAAAGGTCACCTTTGGTCACCCCCAGAGAGAGAGGAAGCCTGGATTAAGCAGACCAATACAAATATTTTTTTCTTGAGCTCATGAGGTGAGGGTCATCATTTTAAATGGATCAGCTCAACAGTGCTGTTCCGTCCATTCTTTGTAAATGAAACCTGGATGAACCAGCATGTGAGCTTTTAATTTGCAGTGGTATTAATTTCAAAACAATAGGAAATACAAAAAGAACAATAGGTGTTTAAGAGTAAAACATTAATTACTTTTCAAAAGGTGCAGTACACAAATTTCCTGATGTCTTTACAAATAGAAATAAACCCATAACATGATTTCACAACATTCGTAAGTGACTAAGTTAATTAACAGGGAATCTTCAGAGAGATGATAAGGAAATTCAGAAGAACCTTCTCTGACACTATTAAAAATTCTGGAAGGAAGGGACTTCTTAAAAAAAAAAAAGAAAAGATTAATTACAGGTTTTTTTGCTTTACCTCGATATAATTTCTGTTTGCAAATTTAAGACGGTTTTGACCTTCAAAATTCTGGCAAAGAATAGTTTTCATTACACCATCTCAGTGGAGAAAGTTGGCAGTTCCTCATCTTGTCTCTGAGGTTAACTGAGAATATTAATTATTTAGCAGACATGGTCAAACAAAATATATATATGTCCTATCAGAAGCAACCTTCAACTTATCAGTGTAGACACAGCAAGAGTTGATGCATAGCAAGCCCTTCTGTCAGGTCGGGTTCCTTTATGGGCTTTGGTTGGAGGCTCCAAAATGAAATAATTCCACAAAAGATGATGTCTCTCCCTAAGGATACCCTACCTTATTCTGAGCATACATAACAGCATGATGATAAGATCTTCACCATTCTTTGTCAATTCATAGATATCATCAACCAAGAAAACTCCATAACTATCTTGAAGATGGTACAAAATTTAACAATAGTAAAATGACTGTGGGCTCCCTTTTTTCTAAGTTTTACTACTTCAGTGTCCCTTTTCTGTGAAACTCTGCTCACCTCTTGCTCTTTCCAGTCCAGTTTGACACCATCACCCACCTACCTGGCTGAGGTATGAATACATGAATAAGCAGTTTGGCAATCAGGAAGAACATGCTCTGTCTTGTCATTGGCACCCGTACAGTACCAAGTCAAAGAGGAAAGTGTATTAGAGATAAATACTCATTTTAAGAACAACATTTTCATGACAGAGCTATACTTAATCATACAGTATAAAGGGAATTACTCTGGGACATCAATTGTTTGAGAACCAATTAAATACCAGTTTTTTCTACAGAGGCAAATTAAGTTTGCCCAACAAAATGAAATTACAACTATTGTATATGACATTCTAACACAAACTGACATGCATCCTAAAACACGAGATTTTATCATATTAACTAAATCAAATATGGTACTAAGAGAATATCAAGAACTCCTCTATATAAAGTATTTCCATAAAACTAAAGTGAATTTGAGTAGATGTAAAGGAAAACTATTACAAAAATGAGTCACGACCTAGAAAATGTGTGGTATTTGAAGACACCCAGTCTATCGAGATGTTCATGTGGTAGAGAAATACTGAGGCAAGGTATTAAGACAGACAAACCAAGAACAAAGAATTAGAAGTTAAGCTAGAAAAATTCAGAGAAATAAGGCACAAGCTGAGCAGCAAGGCTAGTTACCCACTGGAATAAACTACTAAAGGAAAAGATGGATTTAACACTTTGATGATTTTACAAGGCTGCTCGTTTTTTTGAGTAGCATGCTGCGGTACAGACAAGGTTTCTCTTCAAAGGAGCAACCAAGCGAAGATTTCTGACATGTTCTGCAGGGGACCACTCCATCTCATCAAATGACCCACCAGCAGATGCACCACAGCCTGCAGTCTTTCCACCCATCTTTAGGCATGTAAGTCGACAGCCAAGAACATCCTTCAAGAACTGTACTTAGATCACAGAAATTTGAAATAGCTTTTCCTTCACAAGATCAACAGGTGGCCGTTTTTCATACAGTAAATGGAAAAAGGCAGTCCCGGAAGGCAATTTAAAGTCATAAATCAGTATAATCTGTCAAAGTGCCTAATGCTCATCTGATAGAAATGACAATCCAAACCTAGGAACTGTAATTAGGTGGGAAACTTCCAGGCCATTGAGCCTCTGAAAAAGCAGGGGATCCTCTGTTTTGAGAAATGAACATTTTTAAGAGATAATGCTGAAAGATCTACTTATTCCATCTCACCACTTTGAGACCTTCATATAAGAGTAAAATTTTCTTTGCTACAATCTATGCTTCGGCACAGCAAGAAAAAAAGAGAAAATGCTGCTCTGTGAAGTCCCTGAACTGCAAAGTCTGCCTTACGGTGACAGCAGTACTACCAGATCTCCTAAGGAAATGCTCTAGCTCCGTGTCACTTATCTCCAAGAATAACAAGCAGGTATTTCACTTCAGAACCCTGCTGTCAACTTGCAAGGCAGGAATTGTGAAACGCTTCTAACTCCTTACCTTTAAGGGAAGCACAGCAGACTGCCTCCCACTTGCAGAAGGAGCAGAAATGAAAAAGGAAGACCAGGAAAACAGACAGGGCTGGATAACATCAGGAAAATTACCGATTTGTGGATTTATCTGGCATAGACAGATTGATACAGAACAGCAGTACAATATATCTGTAAAGCTGTGTAAATGTGCTAGATAGAGGTATCTGCAGAAGAAAATGCTGATTATTGTAGTTGTTAAATTCTTGGCATAAGAATTTAAGTGATAAGAGTGATTGGACTTTCTTAATGAAACTTCCCACTGATTGAAACCTTAAATGCCAGTCAAACTACTTAAGATTTTGCTGTTTGGCTACTGACTTCATCTAAGTTGCATGTGTTCATTCTCTGTAGGACAGTGAAAAGGCCTACATGACCCCTCCACAGCCTGTTCCTAGGCTTCCTGTACCATCAGACATCGGGTCCTCCTCTGCATTTGGCTGCTGCTGAGTGGATCTCAGTTACTCTTCAAGTTTAGGGAAGCCAGAGTAGAAGTTGCACATATTTACCAATGTGACAATAAACAGCCTGTGTCGGATGTGTTGCCTTTAGAAGACTATGCCTAAAGAAAAGACAACCCTCTAGGTTGCCCTACCCTATTCTAACAAGGAGGGTGGTTCCTTGCACTCTGCTTTGAAGCAGAGGTGATGCTACATCACCACCTTCACCCCTGCTTAGCCCCAAATTCTACATCCTGAACTGCCTAATTCCTGTAAGCATGTACAGTGAAATGCAGAACTTACGGTGTACATTGGTCCTGGAAGGATGAAAATACAAATGGAAAGAAACTGGCAAGTGTCAAAGCATTTTAATATACAATGCAGGAAAATAACTAAAGCTCCTGAAAGTAGGATTTTTTTGTTTTTCATAATCTAAGACTCTTCAAAGAATGGAAAACAGATCATTAACTTGGAGACAGATGTTTTGCCCCATTCCCCTTCAATCCTGATTATTTTGAGAATTATTTTCTAAAGGCACCTCCATAAATCCTGCAGAGGACTCCATATAGAAATGGAAGACCATGGTGCATCTGGCTCACAGATGCAAAATATCCAAACAGACTATTTTCAAATATCAGTGGGATAATATCCCAACTTAAACATGGAGAAAGATGTCTCCCATAAAACTTCTACTCTGCTAATACAAGAAAAATGGAAAAAAAAAACATGAAAATACATTATTTTTTAAAAAGCTAAACTCCAATTCAGTAAGATATACATAAATATTTGGGAACACTTTAAAGATATACTTGAGTATGGAAGAAAGAATGTGAAACTCTCCCATGTAAGCTTTTTCATTCGAGTCTCATGTGGAAGGGGCTGGTCCCAGTGTGATATGGCACTATCAAAACATATTGTCTCTACTGCTGTCTCAGTGCATCCTTCACATTCAGTAGGGTGAACACCAAAGGGTGTTCACAGCCAATTCTTCTGATAATAAGTCTATCCCATGAAACCTAAATCTTTCTCCATTCCAAAAGCATGAAAGCTCATCCTAACTCTAAAGGATACAAAAGCACCAACAAGCATAATTTCTTATCTTGTATTTCACAGGACTTCTAGCAATTGTTATACTACAATAAAAGCTAAGTCACCCCCAGCCTACTCCTCTCTTGAGTGCTCAGTAAACTTCCTGTGACTCTTTAATTTCAAATCACTAAAGACTAAAATTTGATATGAAAGTAAGTAGCCCAATGCATTAAACATATAGGAGTTTAGTTCCATTAAGGTTTTACTATCGATAAAGAAAATAAAGTTGTTATGCTGTTAAATGTGGAAGAAATAATTTATTTTGTTGGAATAAGTTTTCTAGTCAGAAGGCAGCAGCACAGAAAAAAAAAACAGTTTAGGCCCAAGGTTCTTCCTCTCCTCCCACACTCACTTCCACCTCTGTTCTGATCCAGACATATTGTAACTTTGTCTGATGTCATCGGTGAGGTATTTTTCTCTATGGTAGACAAATGACGTCACAACCACAGGACTGTGATCTCACTGCAGGACTGAAAAAGCGGATATCTGACGCACAGAATGAAAGTTACTGTTCAAACATAAACAGCAGAAATAATTGCAAAAGTAAAGCAAATTAACAGCCAAGTAAATTAATTCCTTTTTGAATCACTGTTCCTGTTTTCCAAGTCCAAATGATTCTCCTTCCCTACTTAGGAAGCCTGAGGGGATGAAAAAGTGTCCAAGATGGTGAAATTAAAAATTAGCTACTGAGCATGAAACATGCAATGATTGTACTTCATAACATTTTTATTGCCTCAGTGTTGTATGAATCACTTCACATTTCCACACTGTTATGATGAAAAAAATGACACCAATAAAGTCTAAGCAATTGACGTTATGACTTCATCAATCTGAGACTAAAGGCATGCACAGAATGACAAATATTTTAAAGACTACTGAGAAAACTACCAACTCATTCTGAAGAAGCCCAAGATTCATCTTTGTATCTTTGTGAAGAGTGGTCATTCTCACACCAAAAGATGGAATATTAAAATAATCCTCAATACAGCTCCAGGTCATACAACCTTGCTTTCCCTTTCAGAAACCAGTCAATTTTGGGATTCTCCAAAGTTACAAATGCAGCTAACACACAGTGAGGTTACAGCTAATACAGAATGTTACCAATTCAGAATCTTCTCACTCCTTTAGGGTTTTGCATCACGACAGTATTATTTTAAGTATGACCTGAATTTAGCTTCATTTTTCATAAGTCTACAGATTCTGAATTATGAATTTGCATTATCTTTACAATTTCACTAAAAAAAAAAAATTCAATTTATTGCTACATAAAACTTCCAAGAGGACAATAATCTAGGCTTAAAACAACAAAGCATCACTGTTGTAATCTATTGGATACAACACCAAAGGTTCAGTGCAAAGAAGCGACCTCCTGCAGGAAGACCGCACCTTCTTTTGACAGTCATGCTTAATAACTAACCAAATGCAACCTTAAATTCCTTCTACTTATAGTTCAACTCCGACATGACTAAATAAGTAGTTTAGTCTGGCTGTATTAAAAAAAAAACTCCCATACCTATAAAGCATCACTAAATCCAAACCTGTTCTGTAACTGCAGAACCTAACAATTTTTTTTTTCTCTCCAACAAATACTAGCAGTCTTTTTTCAATTGAGTCGCTAGACATCTCGACTCAGGTATTAAAATCTCTGGTAGGAGTCTTTCCTTTAATATAATAGCTCATTTCCCTTATAAAATCATTAATAGAAAATAAAGTCCTTTTTGTTAACTCTAATCTTGCTTCCTTGTAAGTGTGCCAGAGGCACTTTAATATGGATCAGGTCATGAATATCAGAAATTACAGCTGCAATGTGTGACAACAAATGATCAGATTATTCATAAAACAGTATTACCTTCTTCGATGAAAAAAGTAGCAAACAGTATGCATTGATCTCTCAGGACAAAAAGTAAGTTCCTCTTAAATCTGCTTTTCTGATACTTACAAATCCAGGTTTACAGTATGAAGTAACAGCAGAGCACAAACCTTAGAATGACGAATGAGGGGTATTACAGGGTGAAATAAAACCCACTTCATTTTATGTCAAAATTCTCTCCCGTTTCACATGATGTACAGGTATGAAGTTAAGCTAGAGTAGTAGACGCTATTTTCGCATAAAGTTTCCTATGGTAGATTCATGGCAGATGCATTATGAACAAAGCAAAACTATGTACAGGCAGGCACAATTATGGAAGAATTAATGTACCAACAAGAACTGCACTGGCCATAAATGCAGTCTAACATAGTGAAATGAAATTCAGTTAATTTATACATGAGTATTTCGAAGCAGAAAAGCACACCCCATTAAATTTTGTATTTTTCTTGGGTAATGCCAGAACACAGGACAACTGTAGCCCATTCCCCTATGTGAAAGACTTGTATCGTCTTTGTATGGGTTCACAGGGAGGGAAAAAACAAGAGTAATGACCAAATGTAAGTGTAAAGATGTTATTCCTACACACCTGCTATCAATTGCAGAGCCCTCTGCATACTGCCTTACGACTACAGTGTGCAAAACTGGCTTATTATTAGCAAAAAATTATTTCCAGAAATCCAAAGATTTAGTTTGAGTTATCATACAATAAAGAGGCAATTACCTTTAAGATGTCCTACTCCTTTGCCATAACTCAACACAGCTTCAGGCGACATTCACATTACATGACAGTTGCCCAGTATGAAGGGCACAGTATTAGCCTCCGACGACGCTACACTTCAAAGGGAAGTGAACTCTTTTGTGCCACCCAAATACTCCTGTTGAACTCCACTAAGATCTGTCTGCTGGACCTGGGCTGATAGAAACTCCAGGGAAAAGTGAATGAAGACTTCCAAGATACTTTCCCCAAACTGAACATTTAAATTCTTCAGCAGTATGCAGCATTCACATCTGATGGGGCAAGTCTGTCAAGGAGAATCCTTAGATGATGCTTCTTTTGTGGAGACTTAGAATCTCTGATTTCTGGGGCCAGGCTGGAGTCCCAACTATAATTAAATTCTAATCTGCTTTTCCCAGGTTTCATAAAATTCTGTCTCAAATAGGCTTATCTTCTAAGAAGTGCAGCGTTATCTTCTCATTAAAGAATCTGTTACAATGAAAACACATTAGTACTAAAGCCATAAAAGATGAGGAAATTATGGACATTTTCCCCAAAACTAGTGGATTGCCCTAGTATCACTTAAAAATAATTGCACATTCACAAGTCTGCTTGAAAAGTGGGAACTTGCTGTTTAAGTGTTTCTTCAATGTTATCTCTATTTTGTTCTTTAATTAATAAAAGGATACATGCACTGACATTATAAACACTAATTTGCTATTTAGCATCCCAAATTAGGAAGCATAAACATTTATGCACTTCATTAAACACTACCTAAGAACACTTTGAGATTAACAGGAGACAAGCTAGGCTGTTAAATGCAATTTCAGGGCAGACATAACCCACTGTAAAAAGGCACTCCTCCTCTTCCCGTCCCTCGTGCTGAATGCTCCCTGGCTCCATCCTATTGGCACCAGATCTTATGAAATGAACCATGGAAATCAGTGAGATCTGACACATCTGCACAATCACAAGTGCCAGTTCAAGTGAAGGGACAGGAATGCAGGGACACGAGCAGCAGAAGTGGGGTGTACTTGTTTGGCAGCAAGGCATACTTAGATTAGCACCATCCAATCACGAAGTTGCACTTTTGAAAGCATCAAACAAATACATATGCCCTGAATTAAGACATCATTTAAGCACGTGTGGTGTGCAAGAAGAGACAATGTGGGGTTTTTCTCCATCTCTCCCAAATCAGACCCTGCAGTTCTAGCACACCGCCTCCCCTCCCCTCTTTCTTCCATCCATCCCAGCCCTTTAAAGTATCCTTACATTGCTCCTTTCCAAATTGTCTACGCATACAGGACATTGAAATAGGCTTAATGTTGGAGTATACCTGTGCTACAGGGTACAAGAAGCGCTAAGTATTTCAAAACTACAGGAAGCAGAATTGCAGTGGCAGAAGAGAAACAAATGCTGGTAACTCAGGAGCAGACAACCTGAAAGGTAGATAATCACGTCTGCATGCGCAAAGTAAATGGAAGGTGAACCAAGATCACGAATATAACATCCTCAAAATTGATCAGTCCAGGCCCTAAGTTATCTCTACAAACCTTATCTTCAAAATCCTTCACGAAAAAACACTTCAGGTTATTTTCTTTCACTTACAGACAATAAGGCATAATTCAGACAACAAATTATTCCTTATAACTTTGTAGTGAAAATCTAACATTAATGTAGAAAATTACTTTTATTTTTAATTTAAATTTGTGCTAAAAATTTCCCTTGTTAAACTATGAATTTGGACAAAAAGGTAGTAAATTTTCTGTTACACATAAACTTGTCATAGTGTGGTAATCTTTAAATCATTTGAAAATACAAATACGCTAAAAATATAGTGTGTCAAGAAATGTAATATGGACATACTGAGGAGCTTTGTACCATAACTAGAAACCTGAGAAGTGCCTCAGTGTCTCAGAAAGAACTGCTTTTAGACTTACTTATTTTTAAAAATAAATTGTCATGATTTTACAACTTACAACTTTGGGTTCTTTGTTGTTTGTTTTTTTTAAGCTATGATGGCAATGGTGATCTATCTATAAGATAATAAGTGAAAAAGAAGCGTTCTCTGTGTGGTTTTGACCAAATATATTGTTAGAGATCAAAACAAATATTTATAAAAACAAACGATTAAAATTTCAGTTCAGAAAAACACTTTGTAAAATACAATAAAACCTTTTTCAATAGCAAAGTGGATTTTGTACAGTTCTTCCTTCTAAGCAGATGTTTACTGCAGCCTAGATTTACTAACTTCAGTAACACGAAATGTAGGCAGAATGGGTTGGTGTTTGCAGAATTACAACCTGTATACAGAACTGCAGATAACATACTGCAACTCATTGGAGAAACCTTTGAAAATTCACTGTTTCATTGTGAGTGGACTTACAATATATATTACATTATTTAAAACAGGTTACACCATAGAAAGGCTTTTGACAGAACCGCTCAAAAAATGAATCAGTTATAGGAGGAGAGTAATGCTTCAAGTCAGCTTCTCCCATCAGCGAAAATGCCACACAAATCAAAAAGCAACACTTAAGTAAAACACTAAGACTTTATTAAAAATCCAAAATTTATTGCAAATTGTACTTTGCACTTTCCCTCCTTTCTTCATTTTTACATGACTTATTGATATCCATGATTTTTTCACAGATGTACTTGTTGACTTTGGAGAGTCTCTGTGCAATTTCAGTTTCATCCACAGTTTCTTGTGCTATTCTATCATACAAACATTCTGGGGAGGAAAAAAAAAAAAAAAAGGAAAAAGCCATTAGGATATTTTTAGAAAAGAATATAGCCCTGTGTTGGGCTAACTACTCAAGAGACAGCACTTCATAAGCATTGTGTATATTTGTTTCAGGACAACAGAACCTTTCATTTATTCACTGGCTATCTTGTTAAAGTCAAGAATTTTCACCAGGCTTGAATCTTTGGAATGACCAACTTCCAGTTATGCTGTGACTACATTAATAAGATTTCTATACAGAAACAAGGCTAAATCCAACCTTTTACCGTGTCAGTCTTGCCTGCCTAACTTGCATTTGTCCATGTCTCCACAGCAGATTTAGAATCTTTTCCCAGGTGAATGGTCTCACCAGAACTGTTGTTATCAACAGTTCCCTGTGAGTCACTCCTACCTTCACACCTTCAAGACAGCAAGTAAATGATAACAGTTAGGAAGAGAAGCAGTAACCAGTAGAAAACATTAAACAATGTATTTTATTTTTTAAATCTCTTCAACATACATTAATGTCTGCGTCTTTATCAGATATGCTGTCCCTAGGCATATTTTGCTTTTATCAGTAGATTATTCAGGGCAAGAGCCATCTTCTTGCATGTTTGCTCTATACACTTTGTGAACTTAACTGGAATACAAAAAGCAAGCAATAGTAATAACTGCAAAATAATGAGGGCAATGAAAGTTGAAAGAATTCTGCTTCACGGAGTTGGTATTTCAGTGCTAGAATCCTGCAGATGTTACTGAAATCGGAGGTGGTGCAACACACTCAACATCTTAGGCAGGTTTTCCGTTTTTTGGTTTCATAACCAGAACAATGTATTTTGTTGTGTTGGCTTCTCAGATTGGTTAACCAAACTCCGTTGTGGTTTGCCTAGTAATCTATTCCAGTAGCTGTTTATTGCTTCATATACAATAAGCCATAGAGATTATCACTTAATTAACATGGTTTACAACATTTCTAATGCATCATATTAAAGAGTTATGAAAATTAAGTACTATGCATGCTTTATAGTTCATTTTGAAACCTCTCAGAAGTTTTATAAAAGGTTATTTTGCATTAACAAGGTTTGTAACAGTGCTCATGCATTGTACTTTTTAAATTTCTTTATTACATACTACACAATAGGAATTTTTAAGAAACTAGAGATATCAGACACATTAAGAGCTAATGCTGTCATTCAAAAATCTATTTTAAATAAGTTACTCTGTGTCCACAGAACAATGACATCTAAAAAAAACCCATGAGTTTTATGTTGAAAGATGTACTGAATATAAAATAAATAAAATTAATAAGCATTCAGCTTGGTAGCTGAAATGCTGATTATCAGTAAACTACGATTTGAAATACAACACCTAAGAAGAGGCACATCACTGAGAACCTGAAGAAACCCCGTGTGTTTGTAGGACATAAGCTTGTACTACAACAATCTCAGAAATACTCCTAGGTTACATCAGATAAACCTAGTAAGATGAACTTCCAATAAAAGACAGGCTATGTTATTAGTTTAGTTACAATGTCAAGTAAAGAATCACTTGACAGAAATCATTCATCAGCTGTGATTCTTAAAGTCAGTGTGACCCAGACAGATCCATGATCATCATAGTTACTCTTCTTCCATCTCTTCCATTTCTATGAGGGGCTACAGAAATAAGAGTTTAATAGTCACATAAGGATGCTGGCTTAGGGGCTTGTCTTTCAGCTTTAGAGGAACTTACAAATATCCCTTCGTACTTCTGACTGGACCAAAGATTCAAGTAGACTTCAAAGACCAACAAGGAGCTTTACTTGTTCGGTGATGCCTGATCCAAACTATTAGCTACATAAACTCAACTTCCTCACATTTCACCATTTGTCCACTTGCTACTCATTGTTTTGTTTTGTTTTCTTCTCCATACAGCTTCTTATTTGATTGCTTCCAGCTTTCCAGGAAACACTGCTGGCATGATGGGACAAGACCTGCTAACATTGACGCAAACGCAAAGGACACAACAATGTGGAAAATCATGGTTATGTGCTAGCTGGTACCACTTGATATAGAAAGTCTGTCTGATGTCACCTAAACACTGGCTGTGCAGTTTAACTGGTTAAAGAGGGGATTGTACAGTCCTGAGTCTAACAAAGAGGGAGTCAAAGACAAGGTGAAAGAAACACTGGAAAGAGGAACATGGAAAACCAGGGCATGGAACAGTAGAATTCAACAGAGGGTTGAGGCTGGAAACAGAAGTAAGATAGAAAACACAGAAAAATGAGGAAATAGGGAAGAGCTGAATTGCTGGCAAATGTAAAGGTATAGAAGAGAAGAAAGGGAAGGGCCCCATCTGCCTCTCACCTTGTACCTTGTTGGAACTTACTCTCAAACTCACTGTAGTCAAAACAAGTGGAGTCAGAAGAAAGCCATCATTTAAATGGCTCAAGCAACACAGAGTGGCCCTGACTGAAGTAGAAGAGGATATCCTCACATCAGCAACCTTGCCGGCAGTGCTGAGGAGCATCAGCTTCCAGGAAGGAAACCAGAAAGCTCCTTGCAATGGGCCAGTGAAAAATAACACTTTTTTACTGTGTGCTTGTAAATACGCATCTCGGTAACCAATTCTTTTTCCCATTAGGAAGCGTAGCCACAGCCACAGGGTGGACTCCTTATGTGGCCAGTATGTCCTTACTTTGGTAAGTGTGTTAGGACTGTACACCAAATGGTCCAAGCCAGAACTAGAAAATCAGCATGGAACAGCTTGCACTTCCACATATATTCTTGAGTCAAATTAGTTAAAAAAAAAAAAAACAAAACAAAACAAACAAAACAAAACCAAAAACAACAAACAAAAAGCAACAAGTCTTTTACTCATTTCTGACAAACTAAGAAAGATGACAGTTCAAAGATCAGTTTCCAACTTGTCTCCACACAACACAGACACATACACACACTCAAAGAGGAATCATATTCCTTACTTCCAAAACATGGCACTTCCAAGGCAGATTACAACAGCTCTTAAAGAGTTCACGGTTTAGAGCACATAACAACTAAGAACAGGAAATGCAGAATAATGAATCTCAATCAAATAGGGAGATTTTTTTCAGCCCTACTGCAATTTAGTCTGGACACAAAACCTAAAAATCCAATTTCAGTATGCATTCCATGAGGAACCAACTCAGTTCTGACTTAAAAAGAAGCCTGAAATACCAAGAGAGACAGAAATGAATGCAAAACACAAGCGCGATGATACAAGGGGACTGAAATTCACTGTTCATTTTATATAAAGGAGAAGGCCTTCTCTCTCTCAAAGTACTACATGCATGGACTCAGGCTTGCAGTTACTGAAAGTGTCATTGCAATTTTTCCTGCCAAATAGGTCAGTGATTTATACTTCCTGTTCAAATTCCAATTCAAGTGCAACAATTAATTTTTACTATTTCCATTTTCTCCACTTAAAAGTGTAAAACTATTCTTTCTTGCCTCTGAAGGTATGCGTATTTTTATAGTCACAGCTATAATGGTTTCTGTGCCTCATGCCAGAGTTGGTTATATTCTGGATGAAAGAATGTGGTAAAACTATGCTCAGGCTTGTTAAAAGGAATATATGCATTTAAAAAAATCATTATGTTATAAATGAATTCCTGAACAACGTGTTGTTCTCCAGGCTCAGAGTCCTGTCCTGCAAGTGGTTTAAAGTGATGATTTTCTTGAACCTTACTGAAGTCAATGTACAACTCTTCAGCTGTGAAGGCCTGCACTGTGCACAGCTATTGCAATGTGTTTTACTTTTCCTGGATATGTATGCACTTCACAATGCAATAGCAATCTGAATTACAGTTTTTAATCAGTTAATTTTATATGAGCTGAAAAGAAGCATCTTTCAACTCAGTGATTAATGGTTAAACTCCAAAGCAGGAAGCAAAAGTTTTCAAATAACCTACCTCTGACAATGCTTAATTTGTGAGGTGAGAGAGGTGGCTTGGGAACGGCATCTTTCTTTTTTTTGGTTGCAACTCCTGTGACACTTCTGTTCTTGAGAACATCTGTTCCCCAAATCATAACCGCTAGATTTTTTGTATACTTTGAATCTCCTTGTGTTACTTGCAGCTGGTGCCATTTCTCCTCATCTACCCAAATTCCACTGCCAAGATGGACCTAGAAGGTAGTAATAATAACAACTTATCTATGGTATGTAGCACACAACAGTATCCAAGTGCTGTAGGAACATTAATATTAGGTACTATAATAACAGTAATTAGGGCTGAACAAATCCATTTTGCCTAATTCTGAAACTTCTCCAACTTTGTGGGTCAGGGAGTTCAAGTCAACCTCATATAATATAGTTCCTTTTTGTAATCAGTTCTTACTCTCTGCTTACCCCCACCGCATAGCCTGTCTCCTGAAAGACTATGGTCAGGAACATAGATAGAAGGAAACAGTAAACACATCCAGTATTATAAAGATATGCACAGCATGTAAAAAAAGCAGTTGCACCAGCCTAATTCAGGAGCAAGATGAAACATTGTCTTTAATATGAAAGCTTCCCTTTGGCTGAAACAGACTTTACCCAAAGCATATTTCAGAGGCAGTAGAGCAGGAAATACTTCCTAAGTTATATCCTGTACCTGCTGGCAAAATTCAGCCTGATTGTATAAAGTAACTAGAAGGGAAGAAGGTATTCTGAGAGCTCCAATTTTAACATAAGCCAAGAGAGTTTGGAAGCTTTGTAAAACTTCCAATTCTATCATGAAGTTTGCCTATCACGTACGATTAATCTATGCCGGTAAAAACGGTTCTGTGGTAAGGCAATGACCCATTGCTGCAACATCATAAACTTTCCATTATCCAGACAATGGGGAGTAGAGATATCTCATTGAAATAGTAAAGTAGGATAATACGGGTACTGGGGAATGCTGTGTGAAGCCATTGTAGAGTCTCCAAAAGGAAGCTGCTCGAGTCTAGTTATGCTTATTAGCCTTCCTCAGCATTGAGTATGCTGGGTTGACTCCCACAGAGCTACACCGAATTTCTACCCCAAGATTCCCAGTGCTCCAGACTGAAGATGAATGCAGGATGAGAATCCCAAGTACCACCCTTAGGCTGCCACTATATACGTTGAGCTGATAGTCCTGACAACCAGGACACCATCAAGCAACAGCAAGGAAAATAACTGCACTAGTAACCAGCACAGGTCTGACATAAGAGCAACCAGGACACAAACGCTGGCCCCTGGAACCACGGAGAATAATTTGTACCTTGTACGTCTATGCTCTAAATTCCTAGAGAACAGTGCAGACACCTGAACTACCTCTGAACGCAGAATGCTTTGTTCACATGGTGATGGAACTTCATTCAGTTGGATCCACGCTTGCTTTATCATCCATAATAAGCTAATGCGTGACCTAGCTATTCTCATTACTGATAAGAGTTCACTGCACTGGAAAAGAAGAAGACAGAACTTACTTTCACATAATCTATAAAAGTGCAAAATACAAAAAATACGTATTGATTGTTATATCCAAAATGTAGGTTTCAGAAAATCTGATCAAATGGAGGTGCTTTCTGTAACATTAACACTTTAATAAAAACTTACTGCCTCCTCACAATTAAAAAAAAAAATCCCACGAACAAGATTCTGTGGCAAAGCTGTATTTGGAGACTCTGTTTGCCGTAATTGTTTTGCTTTTGTTTTTTCCCGTTTTTATTCCTTTTATGTGACATTACATAAACTGTGCCTGCTCCCCATACAGGTCTGAACAGTATCACATAAGTCCCATTAAATGCAATGAAAATTGGACAAAGCTACTGTAAAATTTTATATACCCATAATTTTACTGCCTGTATTCAACCAAATATCATTTTTCCTTTAAATGGAAACTTGCTTTAATTATTAATGAGGGCTATAACCCGAAGAAATTTTTTATTACGATGGCATCCTTCAAAAGCAAGTAGTTGTTTAAAAACTTAAACAGAAAAATATTAATAGTTTGGCTACCAGCTACATTATAAAAAAACAAATGAAAAATCTAACTTCCTCAAAGTATAAAACCATAAAGCAAGCTGCCTCTCCTGCAGAATCTTCTATACTAAAGGGATTCTAGGCAGCTTTTCACAAGTCGACATGGTATTTAGATTTCATAATGGACAGAAATGGAACTAGTAATAACCACAACATGAACACCCCTTTTTTTTCTTTCATTCTCTGTTGTCGAGCCTCTTCATAATGGCTTTAAAAAAATTCACACTGTTTTGGTGCTCTCTACATATTTTGTAAGACAACTTCAATCAGAGTGAGCAGACTGTGCACAGAAAATAATCACGACGCAGTTATAATTCAGTTATTTCTGTTTTGATCTTGGAAAAGTTAACTGTAAAAATGAGTAAAAGTTACTCAAAAGTAACTACAATTGAAATGTTGAGACACGACAAATTTTGGATGTCTGTATTACATTAGTTGTAGAGACTGCTATATTTGATCAAAAATCTGATTACCCTCTGCCAAAATTAGGGTTTGTCTTTGCTAAATATTGTTTAGTCTCGAGCTACTACATTATTCACTAGCTTTACGTTACTTAAAACAACAAGTTACAGCAACTATTTTTAATAGTGATGTTTCAGACAGATCATCTCTTCTTTGAATGTGCTTCATTTATTGAAAAAGGTTATCACTGGTATGAAACACCTATGGTAACAGCAACTACATGACAGACAGCCACAGCCACAGGAATCTTATGTCTCCCTTTTTCTATTTCTAGCACTGTTACAGCAAGGAATTTAATCTATCCATGTCTCAGTTTACCTCTCTGTGGAACAGGCTCAGTACTGTTTCCTATTACCCCCAAAGCTATAGGAAGCTTACTGTACTCCAGATTCAGAAGCCATTTCCTTCTTACTGGAAAAGCTGCCCCATGGGCCAGACCCCTGGCTTGATGAAATCAATGGGAACTTTACCCCCAATTTCAGCAACTCCAGGATCAACCTTCAAGCACAATGCAACAGAAACAACAGCAAATTCAAAGCAATGCTCACCACTGTAACTGTGCTAACATGTACCTCAGAAGATGAACTCTTTTTTCTTCTTTTTTTTTTTTTTTTCTTCTTTTCTTTTCTTTAAATGAATGCCATAGGCTCTTTTTCAGTAACTCTGTTCTCCCTCTGGAGGGGAGAGATTTATCTGCTTTGAAAGAATCCTACTAAGATCAAATCCGATGCCACAAAGGGCAAGATTTCTAAAAAAGTATTTCAACTGCTCTAGTATGTCAATAAAGGAATAATGAAAAAAAGGCATAAATAAAGAAAACAGGAAAAAATCACCCTCCAACACTCTAAAAACATTATTAGTTCACATTTCTGTCATCTGAACTGGCTGAAGCCCCAGTAAATAAGCAAACTTAAAGAAAAACCAAAATTACAAGAAACTTAAAGAGATATTATATCGGTAAAGACAGAGAAAAATTAAGCAACAGAAGTGCCAAGAAGCTGGCAGATGAAATAAAGGTGCAGGAAAGGCTGCATACACATACTAAGGGACATGTCCTATCCAACAGACCTTAAGTGGAAAAAAAGGAGGTAAACAAAACTCTCACAGTAATATATGCTGAGTTTTCATTGCACAAATATACACAAAATATATAAGCAAATGACATGTTAAATATGTTAGGCAAGAAAAGCTATCTCAACCAAATACATGTCAAACTGCCAGGATTATACTATTTTTCACATACATCTTGTCCTCAACAATTATGTTGAATTCATCTTCAAGAAAGACTGCACAAGCATCTGTCATTCTTGTAACACAAATCTGAGAATGTGTATTTCATGCTATTCCATCAGTAATTCTACTGTATGCCAAAGCTGAAATGGACATTTCCTCCTTAAAGGTTCTCAGATTATGAAACCGAATGCATACATATCCTAAGAAATAGGATCAGCATAGGCAATTCTGAAGGACACATAGTTTTGTAAAAGAAATATAATGTTCATTTAATGATAATGGCAACAGCTATAGAAGCAGGCCTCAGTAGATGAGCAAACTATGTGTCAAACATGCTGAAGTCTGAAAAACTATCAGTCAGGTTCTGGCAAACTGTATCTCACCAACTTTATAAAAGTATCTGGAAAGTAGCAGTACATCAGCTCAATTCAGTAGCAGCGCTCCTATCAGATTTAAAGGAGCCAATTTTCATTCCAGGGTTCACAGTTATTTACTGGACTCCAATTAAAACAAAACAGGAAAGCTTCTCCACAATATGACTACAGCACATTAAAAGCCTATTGGAAAAAAAGTATTTTTGTTAAATAGACTAATGAAACTTTATAATGTGGGTTACTCTGACTTTGGTTTATATTTGGTGGACTTAGGTATGTCACCAATTGAGGGCTATGACAATTTGCTTGTGCATGCATATTTAATAGTTGTATTCCTTGTGTTGCACAGCATTCAATGCTCTCATCACTGAGGATAATTTTCTATGCTGTTCATATTTTTGTAATTTCATGTTTTCCTCAGCATAATAGCATACCTTTATGAAAACTGAGGAAGTTTGTGTAAGTTGCTACCATGCAAAACCCCCAAGATCATGAGAATTCCACAAGAAAATCACCTGATGGACATTTACAAATTATTCATGCTATATTTAATTTAAAATACCTTTCCATTCTCGAGAATATACTTGTCCATTACTGGAACAGGGGCAGGATAGTACGTTGATGTATTTGCTTCCTCACTGAAGGTCTTCTGTACCTCAGGTTCAGGCTCAATTGATTCTGGTTTTACTTTTTCAAGCTCAATGGCAGGTCCTAGACAGTTAAGAAAAGAGAGCTGTCTGCTATCCCAGAGAACATGAAATCAATCACTTCATCACCCATGGTTAGCATAAAATAACACATTAGTCATGTTCATTTCAAAGTTAGAGTCTAAACCAAAATCCTACTTCTGAAAGTCAATAAATAAAAGCAGGAAGTAACTCTGCCTTATAAGCATTAAAATGTTTCATTTTAATTTAATTGCTTAATTTTATTCTTAGAACATATGGACAACTACAGATAGGGGTAAGATTGCTTCAATGCACACCATGGAAATTATAAACCAAAAGCAACAATAGTAATTCTTCAGATAAGAACTACTATATGGTTGCACAGAAACCTGCATAATTTACTGTGATAATTACAGAAATTATCCATATAGAATTACAAATTTTACAGAGATTTGAAATCTCTTTAGATAGAGGTATATTAAACATCATGAGGATCTACAGAAATGCTATAAACAAAACAGCCTTAGGCTACTTATGCTAAAGTATCATGCGCAGAAAGAAAATCCAAGGTTAAAAAAACCCACATAAATTAGAATTTTGATTGTCCAATCCTTCCAACACACTGATTTTTATTTTTAATGTAATCAACAAAAACGAAGCACAGATTAAACAACAGAATACTACTAGGCATATGTTTGAGGCTTCGAAGGAGGATAATTATTTTGCCAGTCATTAACTTTTCTTTTCCAGATCAAATTATAAATTGTTCCCAAAAAGACATAACAAAACAAAATAATCTGTGAACTATATTTCATTCATTGCAGTGGTTACACCAGAAGTCTAGGAACAGGTTACAGCCCCAAGCCTATCATTGTCTCTTGATGTCTGTCTCTAGGATCATGAGAAGCTCCAGCAGTCACTGAAGTTCCACACAGGGACAGTGGTTCATTAGCATAGCAAGGCTGCCAGCTTAGACCCTAGACACCACAGTAATCAGCCACTTCCAAGAACTATAAGGATAAACTCACCCACTTGTAAGAACTATCTTGTACCAGGTTGGTGCTGAGAGCGCTGCAGCACTCTGTAGCCCAACCTTGACATCTTCAACAAACGACAAGTCAATAATCAGGTCACCGTCACGGTTCAGCATCCCTCCTCGGTGTTTGCGCACACAGACCAAGCCCTGAATTGATCTAACTCTGCAAGTGAAGCTGGCACCAGAACTTACATCTTGAGCCACGTATCTTAAATAGTTCCTGTACCTGGAACAAGCAAAGCATTCATTCCTCCTACTTTGTGCAGTTTCATTTAGAGATTATTATACAGTGATATCAGCATTTCCTCCATTGTCAGCATTTGACATTTATCATATAGCTTATTCTACACCTACACAGCCAGCTAAACGTTCTCAGCTGACTGCCACTTGACACTCGGCAACAACTGGAAGTTGTCTCAGCAGCTCAAACAATCCTATACTGCAGTGCCACCAACAAGAGTGTCTTAAGAGCCATATGAAATGCAAGCATGACGCAAATAGAGAAATCATAAAAGACATACCATTTGCATTATAATGTCATGGTGATCTTAATAAGCACCTCTACTACATGCATATACAATGGTACGGCCAAGAGAAACTAAACTGTCTAAACTTGACACTGCTAACCAGATTCAGATTTGGGGTAAGACCTGGACTATTAAATCACCCAAAGCCTGCACACTTCTCAGTGTGGGCACACCTGAACAAGCAGATGCAGTGATGTAATTGCCCACGTGAACTTAAGAAGTGATCTTTTAGCTGTTACTGTAAGAACACATTCCTCAACAAATTGCTGTTCTGAGTTTTTATACACTTTGAAAGTCGCTTTGAGGAAAACACCCAAGTACAACCACCTCCTTCCTAGAAGAAAACATTTATGTCAGTTTAAACACTTTTACTAGTTGATATTTAGAAGTTCTTTACTGTTTTGTTTATAGTCATTTATTGACATAGCTACGATTTGTTTTCTGGAGTTCCCCAAGAAAAACAGTAGATGAAAGTCCATAATAACCAGAGATCTAACAGGTCAGAAAAACCTCTATTGTAATTCATTCTTTACTACTTGCTTAGAAGTCACCAAAAGGAAGCCTTTAAAATGTCTTCTCTTGAATTCCACTGTTTTTTTTCTTCCCAAACAGAAATCCACCTCTAACTAGGTAGTCTTCACAACTACCAAAGACTGCATTTTCAGCCTGGCATGTTGTGAATTAGACATGCAACTTGCATTATTTCCTTACTGCTAATTGGAGTTGTGTGCCCAATTTACCACACACCACACGCTAAAAGGTTCTTCCTCTCTCTGTAGCTCTCATGCTCTGTGTCTTATTTTAAGGATGGTGAATGGAACATACAAAAATATATTGCACTATCTAAAGGCTTAACAGTATTTTACTTACATAATAAGGATCATTAAAAAAAAAAGACAATTCTTCAGAATGCAAAAAAGAAAAATGTTTTATTGCAAAATCCTTCTCCTTCTGACTGTAAAATTTCCATAATATCTGAGGGGCTAGCAACTTCAAATGCAGGATGAAGAGGTAGAAGACTTCCCTTCATCACCTCTTCTCCTCAAAACTGCATCTTAAGCTACATGCTACTCAAAAATTAGTAAAAAAGACAAAATAAATTAACTGATAAGTGGTCAATATATATTTGTAAGTAGCAAGCTGTTTTCCCACATGATCTACCAGAATTTGAATGAAAACAACAGGAGTCTGAGAAGTGGTAATAGTATATATATGGTACTTTCTGTACTCATACTTGATAGAAACCTTGGACTCTTCTTTATATCAAACAGCCAAACAAATCTAGAAAAACCAAACAGCAGTAATTCCTTACACGTTGGAAGACAGATACCATTTCATTCTCTCTATCCTGGTGTCAGGCCCAACACACTATAAACTGGATCACTGAAATTAAACTAGGATTAAAAATAACCACCTGTGAGGCTGTGTGCACATTGATGAAAGAATGTCTATGAATGAAAGTGAGTATACTCCCTGACTTTAGAGCAAGACTAATTCTTAGCAATACAACAAGAAAATGCAGTATTTATCAGGGAGTGAACAACCCCCAAACATTATCCCTGATACAACTTCACACCTTCTGGCCATATACAATCATAGTAAAGTGCACAGATCTCACCAAGGACCATTTGAATAGACCTACAGGGAAGAGTCCATGATTTAATTCTCTAAATCAGTTTACTCTCTTGATAAAAACAGGGCACATGAGTGTGTTTTCAGGTGCAACAGAATAAAGATAAACTGCAAAGGCCTATGATCACAGGGCTTCCTGATCCCAAAGTAGGCCAAGGAATAAAGGCTTTGGCTGCACAATTTTTCCAGGTGCTCAGATGAGGGATACCATAACCACTTCCACAGCAGTCACCATGTTCCCCTCACTGTTTTGGTCCCTAGAGCCCTGGTCAAATGCCTGCTTCCTCCAGGAAGGGATCTGTGGGATAACAGCATATCAAAACCATAAAGAAGCTTCAGTATAATCCCATGGATCCGTACTGATTACACTACTGTCATCTGCCACATCTGCTTTCAAGGCTCTTTTAAAACAAAGAGCAATTCAGTGTCACCATGTGGAGGACTAAGAACCTCAACTCTTCCCACAAGAGTGGCTCAAGTTTAGCAGCAGAGATGAAGGCCTAGGTCTGAAGTAGAATACACTGACTTCTAGCTGCTCACTGAAATCAACATATTGATGGGAAATTAGGAAACTGAATACTTGACTGAATGTTAGCTCAAGAGGCTGTTCTATATTTGATCTGCAAGTTTAAAATGGCAACAGGCATGCGTTTCCCACAGCTGCAATTCATCAGCACAAAACAGCTGTCATCTCATGCAAAGAAATCAGAAGTCTCTAAGGTAAAACAGAAATGCAATTAGTTTGCATTAAGTCCAGCCTGTTAGAAGTGCAGCATAACATAAATTACATGTCATTTGAAACTCTAGGTTTAAGAGATTGCTGCAACAACTGAAGATGAATTCAGGATGTAATCTATTTCCTGAACAATTTTCACAGATTATTCACATATCCAAACATACCTCATTTACAACCTGGAAAAGTAAGGAAGACTAAAGAAGTCTTTACATATCTATTTCTTGATTAAAAGTAGCACTTTCTCATACTGTCATCAGGCTCTCTAATTTGTAACTTGCTGAAGATGTCTCCCTCTCTAATAATTCATAAATTTTGTATTGATCTTTCTAGAATCTGATTGTTTCACTACTCTGAATGAAGCTACAAGGAAAGGCAAGAGTTATCAGCAGTTAATACACTGAGTCTTAGGAACACACCCTCTGAAGAATACAGTCCATAGGGCCAAATTGTACCTTTGTCATCCATGAAAAGTTCCATACAAGTAAAAACAACATGGGATTTTTTGGAAGTTAACTATAATTCATATTTGTCCAGGTATATGATTAAATTAAAAGAACTTGTCTTCAATGTAATCAAGATTTATTTTCAGTTGTAAAGCAGGTGCCAGACTGATACAATTGGAAATTCAAGCTCAGTATTTAGAGAAGATTCAGCATTTTTTCAAGAGGTTTTGGGTTTTGGTATTTTTTTCTTTTTTCTTCCAAGGTCTCTTGATTCAGCTCAAATACAAACTGCATCCCTTCTTTCTTAAAGCGAAAGAAACAAGACAGAATTCAGAAGCTGTCTTCATTTCATTGCTGGTCTCACCACTTAAATTGCTGTCAAGTCTACCAACTAAATTGGTATTTTACACTGTTCAGCCCCATTGCCTACTAACATCTGGCTGGTGCTCCATTCACATAAATTCCAGCTAACTATTTGCAGATGAAGGATCCAAGGAAAATTTTAGAAAGGTCTGTGGAATCTACTGCTAACCACATCACGTTTTTGAGACTGTGGAAACCTTACCTATTTAGTTTTATTTAAAAAGTTAACTAGAATGTTTGTAATAAGTAATGACATTTTAATTATGCACAGTGTAACAATGATGAGCATTCACAATCAAACACCCCATTTAAATTGTCAGATGCTACTTTAAGAACCTTGCTCCAAACTTGCGGGCACACCTTAACACATGCTACAGCCCAGGCACATGCTCTCTCGGGTTCAGATTCGTATGTGAATATAACTCAGACCCACATGCAAATTGCATGCACTCATTCAAGTCAAATAGAAGAGCCAATATCCAATTTACATGCAAAAATTAAGTTTCCAGATACACAAAGGCAGACATAAGAAACAGCATGCTAAGTTTGGATGCACAAATTTTAACCAAGTTTCAGTCATCGAGCAAATCTTCAACACAGCAGTACCACATTCTAATAGCAAATAAATATAAAATTAGTAAAATATTTGAAGGTATTCCAAGGGTACCATCTTCAGTGAAAAGGATGAACTTTTTATTTTGTCTTTTTTCCCATTTATTCCAACATAATGGTTAAATAACTGTTATAAACCAAAACAAATGAGCAATTGACTCAAGATATTTAGAATTTAAATCCAAATTACACAAACCTGCATTTTGTAACAAATGTTGATAAACGGGACGCTAATATAAGAAGTTTTTTAAATTATTCTTGTAACAATTCATTATTTTTCAAATAGCATGGCTGTTTTAAAGCCACTGCTAAGAAGTTCAGTAATATATCACATTCTAATGAGCTAGTAACGGGAAGAGGGGGCAGAAAATGGAAGGTAACACAGTCACTTACATAACAATAACCAAAATCCCTAACTGAAAAAAGTAGTTTTAGCCCAAATATTCATTCTGCTCCCTTTTCTTTCTTCTTTTTTTTCTTTTTAAACTGGAACATATTGGTATATTTTGCAGATGATGCTTTATTATTTTTTTCAGCATATACGGGAAGGTCAGAGACTCTTTAAAATACAGCTGCTTAAAACGGAACTCTGATTCAACCATACCAGCACAAAGACCTCTACTATCATTAAAGAAAAACCCAGACATACATAGGATACAAATTCGACACATATTGTACAGCCATAGCAGAAAACCCTTTTAACATTCAATGTCCGGTTTAACAACCACTGCTATTCTTCAAATACGTTTCCATTACTATTGATCACACTTGCAAAATTCATTAAAACTAGTCCCATTTAAGTCCAGCACTTACCACTACCTAGTCTTAGAAGCAGTACATCCTGGAGTCTCCTGTTCAAGTCTCTGAGCTCTTTCATTTCTGACACGAGTGCCCCATACTCCTTTAGCTTCTTTGCCTGTTGCACAAGCTGTCTCCGCGTTCTCTCAAGCTCCTGTTGAATGTGTCTCATTTCTTCTTGTTGCTGTTGGTAACTCCTCAGCAATTCTTCATACAGAATCCGAGGAACTACAGCATCGTCCATGTTGTTCATGCCTTCCGAAGTCTCCATAAAAGCCTCTTCAGGGCTGGAACTATTACTGAGACTCATCCCATTCTGTTTTTCAAGGCGAGCAACAACTGCTTCAATGCTTTTGTGCGTACCTTCACTTTGTTTCCTCCCATCTTGTCTCTGCATGTTAAAATAAAAAAATAAATAAATTAGGAGCGCAGTAAGATATAATAAAATCAAACTTTTACAGACTTGAGAACTGTTAATATTCTTATTCTTGTTTTCCAGAAAAAGCAATACAAAGTCTGCCTGCAAAAACATTGTGTCTAACAGATTCTTGTGGATATACATTGTAACCGTCATGCATGTGTAATTCAGCTAAATGCATATACAAACTTCTGAGGCACTTAAAGGCCTTTCTTTCTGCATTTGTGCAACACTTGCAAGCTCCATGTACGTACATAGGTCACTTGATTCCATATATAAAGATAATTAATTTCTTCCAAAAAAAGTGGATCTCGATCTCTTTTCCTTTAAAGTTTACCCCTAACAGATTTACAACAGCAATTGATTTTCTGATAAGAGAAAGACTCAACTATGTGCTATGTTTGTCACCTGTAATGACATCAGAGACGAAAGCAACATACCATATAAAGCTCTTTTGTGAACAGGGGGCTTGTGCTTCCCACACTTTGGGAGACAAAACCTTCTCTGACTATTCCTCTAGCACATTCACCCCACTGCCTGATGCAAGTGACTGAGTTAACACTATCAGCAAACACTGAAAGGGAATTGAAAACACAGAAGTTGGAGACAGAAGGTATCATCCAGCCTCATCTTGGTCATCAACTCATTCCTTCTATATTAGTACTGCATTGCAGAGGCTTTGTGTCCTTTGAACTCTCAGCCAAAATTTACCTTCAGTCACCTGAACAAACCCTACAAATTAAAGCACACCTCTTTTCTGGGGCCTGGATAGTGGTATGTGACAGTACGGGTAAAAGTCCCTAAGTTTTATTGGCCAAATATGGAAAAAGCATTTGAACTTCCAAGTAATTGCGAGGAAAGCAAATGTAGCTCATAGGTTAGAGACAAGAAGCTGACACTGTCAATTCCCATACCACCATATCCATGAGTAATGTGGCAGAAAATGAGAGTATTTGATGTTATGCCTGCTCCACGCATGTTCACAAAAAAAAAAAAAAAAAAGCTGGCCCACCAGAAACGTACTAGCTTCATTCCTGCAGCTGCAAAACACATGAAGCCACAGAGCAGTATTTTATTCTGAAGGTTGGCAGACTTTTAAAGAAATCATTTGATATAAAAATACATTTACATAGTGGGTTTCTGGCATCTGAACATAAAAAGGCAACTGGCAGTTATAATGGAGGGATGCATTCCTGTCAATTTGTCTTCTCACCCACTGCTGTAGTTGGGAAGTGTCAGAGCACCCCTTCCAATTCCAAACAAGCAGCGCACAACAGGTCACAAGTACCACCAAGAATGGCTGCTCGACCTTCATATAACCGGTAACTTTTGAAGTGTTCTGGGCCAAAGTGGAAGACCATTGTTCCAAAAATCTCAAATGGCAATTAAACTGTGCAGACGATATAAACAGGAAAGTGTTCGATGGCACATAAATCAAGTTTTGAAAACCCACACCCCACCCCCCCTACACAATTTGACCCAATTTCACCAAACACAGTGTTTTAAGGGGATCAAAAGCAGGCCTGGAATTCTTAAGCTATGACATCTGTATATGCCCCAAGCACTTCCAAAACAAAAAATAATAATTTAAAAAAATATAAAAAAAAAAAGAAAGGAAAAAAATTCAAAAAAAAAAGGAAATACTTCAGTACCTTACTGTGTCTAAGCTCCACATCTTCTTCCCCATAATCTGTAACCTCCCCAGCTTCTTCTACGTGATTGAGAGAGAGTTTGGGGATTTTAATTTTCTTCTGCATCACACTGTTCTCAAGGTCAGTTTTGTCCTCTAAAATGTATATTAAAAATAAAATTTTGTTACATTAATCAGTATTCTTACTTCCAAATACTACATGACTTAGGCAAGACCAGTTAAAAAAAAAAAAACAAAAACAAAACCAAAAACCTCCCATGCTTCAATCCCCTCATAATACTATGATCAAATTAATCCATGGTGTAACTCAACTGATGCCCACTGACAATTCTAGGGTTTCAACAGGGGATCAATCTGGCCAAACACAACAATAAATATTGTAAAATGCCAAGCTAAATTCATGCGAGTGGTCAAAAGTGTCAACGAGTAGCTTGTACTATCACTAGAATAAGAATTAAAGATGCTGTAAATAAAACAACTACCTAAAAACCATCTATATTGCTTTAAATTTTGTTTACCAACAGTGTTTTCATATTTATAATCTGTCGCTGCAGTTCAAACTCTGCTTAGGTTTAAAGTGAAAATAAACTTGGTAATTCATCCTATACTCTAACCATCATCTGTCAGCAGTTCAGATCTATCTGCACACACAGCAGATTCTGCTGTTCTGGAAAGTGCAGGGCTGGAAAAGGCGATGCTGCAGGATAGGTTGAAAGGGCATTACAGAAAAGTCACATATGGACCAAATCTGTAATAAAATTACTATACGACCCCTATTTCATTAGTTTATGGTACTAACCATTTTCCTTTAGATACATAAGCCAATAAATGCTTATATTAATATTTGAATCTCCAAAAAAAAAAAAAAAACTAAAATATTTTCAAGTCTGAAACATTCTAAAATATTTCAAAATAAAGTATTTCAAAATGTTATTCTTAAAATAAGCTTGAAATATTTTAGTATTCCTGAAAAGGTGCAGAGGGGTCAGTGCATCAAGAGTATCTCCCCAAACATGACTGTGATCTGTACAATTCCTGCAGAGTAGACATGGTCTTAAAGATTCACAAGTTTGGCTGCCTGTTCAAGACACTGACCAGGAGAAATGCATTTAAACTCTGAAGTGTTGTCTTTGTACACTGAAAGTTTATGAGTAAGAAAACATTTTGAGTCTTCTCATCCACCTGCAAACTGTATTTCACAAAATGTCCTGTGAATATTTTTGAAAGTGCCAATGAGGATGGCATTTGTGAGTTCTTAGTTGCACTGACTTTTGCTTTCTCAAATTAGCATCTCTCCACAGGACCTCAAAATGGTTAGTGTTGACAGTGTAGAAAAGGGAAACAAAGGTAAATCACTGTTTAATGAGGAGCAAGGCATTCATTAGAAATGAATTACACAGATGAATGCAATCCATTTTGTTACAGATAGAAATGGATCTCTTGTAGGCAAATGGTGATATTACAGCCCAAGGCTATGTAAAGAGAATAGGCACAGAACATGCAGAATAAGACATTAGACAACCTGAAACGAAATGCAGATGGTAGCAATAAATACTAAGACAGATGCAAAAAGAAACAGATAAACAACAAAAAACAGCTAGGCTTATTTTAGATCATTCTCCATTCCCCAGAGCATCACGGATGCTTATCCTAGTAAAACAAAAAGGCAATCCAACTGTTTCAGTTTTGAAAAATAACCCCCTATGTTTTCATTTATCTGGAAAACGTAGGTTCATCAGAAAAGTGCGGTAACCCAATTCTATTGTCAGAGAGCAGAGAAGAAAGTAAGAGCCCTTCTTAGAAAAAAAAATATAAGTTTACAGACTAAAGGACAGACTGAAGGATATCGGTATCTTCTTGGAAGGACAGAAATTTAAGAATAAATAAATCCATATTGAATGAAAAAAGCTACAACCCAACAACTTTTTCTGTGGCTATGTATTCTGGGGTATCTGATAGATTAAGGAATCCTTTGTTAAAACACGTTCTCACAGTTCCTTAGAGAAAGAGCAGCACACACATGCTGCAGAGTCAGCTTCCCTAGACTGCTTTGCCAAATCATCTTCCACAGAACGTGCAGATGAACTCCTTCTATGTTTAAAGAATGCAGATCAGTTTCTGTGCTCCAAAATAACCCTTGGCCTCACAAGATGGACACAATCCAGTTACTTCACATAGTTAAAAAAATTGTCTGCTCACAACTAGCTGAGGTCACCAGTAGCCAGAACTCCATGCAAACTGGAAATGGACACTAGCCATCCTTCCCAGGGCCAGTGAAAAGCAAGTATTGAAACATTCATGGGAAGGGGGCAGAGAGGTACATGTGCAGACTACCGTAGAAGTCAGCAAATACTTTCCAATTAATAAAACAACTTTAAAATAAAAATAATTTGGAAGAACACAAATATTTAGGTTATTTTGGGGTTTTTTGGTTGGTTGGTTGGTTGATTTTTTTTTTTGTTTGTTTGTTTGTTTGTTTTTGTTTTGTGGGGGTTTTTTTAAGTCAATTTATAAAGGTTCAGTGCATAAAAAGTGTTCTTAGCAACAGAAATTAAATACTTAGTTGGGGGTCAAAGAAAACATTTAAAATCATCTGAATTCTTCATTCTCTCCACTCTCCTCCCAGTTTCTCAGTTTGCCTATGAAATTTATGTTTGCAAAACTTCACTGGTGGACTGAAGGTCCTTACAAATGCTTAGTTTGTACATCATTGGTTTCTAACTATCAACACTGTTCTCTTTCATGTTTGGCAAATCTCTTCATTTGACTTTTTGATATTACTGCTTAACCTGTAAATGAACCAGTAAACTGAAGAAAGGAATTCTTTTTTCCCCACACAAAATTTGAAGAAACAATGGTATAAATGAGTTTATATAATTTAAAGCTAAGGAACTTTTAATTTAGTCAATGAGCAAATAATTTCATGTTCCTCTGCCTTCCAACAACAATACAGAAAATATTTTCTTACATATACTCTGGTCTTTGTAAGCCTATTTACATTTAACACAATTCATCCAGTGTGTTGGATATGAAAAGGCCTTTTGTTTTATTCTGTTTTTAAAAAAGTGCATTTCTAACTTCTGTTGTCTTCTGCATTAGCTGCAGATAGAGCCAGAAAAATCTCATTCTGAATTTGAGGCTAATGCAGGAGTACTGGCTCTTGTTCTGTAAATATTAATGGAATTTAGGACAGGGCAGGGGGGGAGAGAGGGGAGACCAGGGGGAGGGGTAGGAGGAACATGAAAGTGCATTTAGAGCAGTTCTTAGGACTCTTGTCTGTTGTTGTGCCAGCTGACAAAAGACAGGTACAAAAGAACAATGCAGCAAAAAGCAAAACATGCACAATTTTGAGCCAGAAGAAAGCCAGGTTATGAACCAAATGGCTGGACAAGCTGCAATTCAGTTCCGGAAGCTACAGACCATGTGAATAGAGAAGGGCAGCCCTAGAAACGTAGCTCAGAGCCTGTCTTTGTAATGACCAAAATCATTTGTCTAGACTTTGTCCCCAGTCATTTAAACCTTGCTAAAAGTTAAAAATTATACCTTCCCTTAGGTGTCTATGATGAGATTGTCATCAAGTTGTGTCTATTGTTTTTCCTATATATGGAATAAGTGGTTCAGCAATACTGGTCACTGAGAAACAGCATTTAACACACCTAATTAGTTGTTTGTAACAAAATACACAGGGTAGAAGCACACTTCAAGAACGGACAGCATTGGTTCTCTCATTTAAGAAGGAACATTCTGGAAGACACATGTAAATTAGGAGAAATTGCTTTTGGACACAGTAGCCATAATTTCAGACACAGAATACTGGATTCTGTGATTCAGTATTCAGAATAAAGCATGCTGGAATAACTGTACTCCAGGAAAATGTCAGACTTTGAGAGATCTTGCCACTCAACTCCTTGAGGTACTGAAGTACTGGGCTCAAGAGCCAGTGCACATGATAGCATCTCTGCGCATGCAGCCACCTCCCAAAGTTGTTCAGGTAGTAAGAAGAAAGTGAACTGCTGAAAGATTTCAGAGTAGCTGGGAAGACATTTGGCCTCAGCAGTGCTGAAAGAATGAAAAGCCAAAAAAGCAACCCTGCATTAGAAAATCTATATCAACTAGCAAAGGATAAACCATTCTTGGAATGTTTTCTTCAGTCAGGCCTTCATCTCAGTGTCAGGATGGGTTGATCCAGGCCAAAAGGTAATAGCTTTAAGTCTGAAGCAGCAGGGAACTGAGGCAGACAAAGTGACTTTAACAGGGCAGGAAGTGAGTTGGTTGAATTCAAGTAGAAACATGTTAGTACTCTAAAACTGAAAATGTTATCACGTGATGTAGAATAAAACTATGGAAATCTCAGCCTCCTTAAAACATTCCTTACTTTCTAATTTAGAAGTAAGGACTGAACAAACTAATCCCTTCAAAAAATAGTTCAAATGCTGATTTTTTTCCACCTTTGGAGTAAAAGTTGGAAAAAGAGAGGAATAGAGCTCTGCACTCCAAATGAATGAGGGATGGCAGGTCTGGGATCAATCCAAGTAAGGGGCTTGGCAATGCTATAAATCTTACAGTAATAAAACGAAAGAACCTTGAGCAAAATTTGTCCTTCCCTTAAGCCTTCAAAAAAATTCCACCCCTTGTGAAAAATGATATACTGATAGATGAAAAAATTTACCATCACCCTTCCCATTTCCAGGCATATACCCAACACATATGGACACCACCTGTACAAGATTCCCCCCACACTGCTGCACTGAACTGCTTTGCTACTGATTTAGCCAGGTTGCTTCTACAGAGCAGATAACGTCACCTGCCTCGGCAGGTTGTGCATCGGTTACAGTTCATAAAGACACTTAAGAACCAAAGCAAAAAACCCACAACCAGCATACTTGGTGCTTCAAAGCAAATACACACACCAAGCACAATAGGGCATGGATTCCTAAGTGCCATTTAAACACAAATAAACAATAATCAATATTGATGTGACTGAGAAGGAAAACAGCATGATACTACAAGAAAAAAAAGCACCACCTAGTTTATTTGAAACCGGAAAAAAATAATTAGAAATAACTTTCTTAGCTAATTTAATGCAAACATTAAAGAAGGACTTTAACAGGAAGAACAGAAGAGATTTCAGAAAATGTTTAATGATCCTGTAGGCTCAGAAGATATTCAGGATACAGAGGAATAAAAATTTGTCTCATATAAAGTATCTCTGAGCTACTACTACACTGAGATTAAGACCACCACCAAAGAAGCAGCAGCTCAGAATGGCAGTAACAGACAACACAGGATAATGGGCAGCAGTAAAACAGCAAGTTTTCTGAAGAAGATGGGAGCCACCAAACTTGATGCAGCTAAAAGGGGGGGGGGGGGGGGGGGGGGGCGGTGCCAAAAGAAGGGTCAACGGGGTGCTGGTACAGACTACAGAAGAGCTTTGTTGGAAGGACAGAGAACAAGAGGATCATAGAAATAAACACAGGGCACTGTGAAAACACTGTATGAAGTATATTTAGTTGGGAAGAAAGGTAAAGTTGGGTGTAAGCAACAAAGCAGATGAAGTATAAGAGACAGCAAGACTTTGGTTTGGGAATGACAGAAAAGATTACTTCCCCCTCCCCACTCTAAAATCAAGAGAAATAACAAAAATTATAAGAAAATATGGAAGGCCATCCTAAGCATAAACTGAAAAAGATTTCTACTAATGATGTCAGAAAGGGAAGCTGAAAAAAATATAAGTGAGAAAAGTTAGGAATAAAAAGGTAGAGCCCAAAGTTGCCATCATCAGGGCTAGTAACACTCACCAAAATTTAAGAACTAAAGAATTCAAGTCCTCCAGCACTTCCCCAGAAGTGAAAATGACAATAACACACAAACAAGTGACTAGAAGAATGTTTTCAGAGCAAAAAGAAGAGTTAGCAAAGAAGTCAGGGAAGAACAACATATCAAGTAACACGGTGACAGGCAGAGCCAATAAGCACGTGAAGGTGAAGACATGCTCTTGAGGAACTGGCCAAAAAGGCTGTTAAATCTTGTGAAGTGAATTTCAATGAAGTGTAAAGAATAGGAAACAGAGTGAAAATAATTCTTAATCAAATTGAGAGAAGGCAAGATAGAAAGGTCTTAAACCTCCACTCGACGGGTTTAGAAACGATGAGTAAGAAGGATAATGTGCCAGAAGCCCAAATCAAGACTGCTTACTGATGATGGAGAGAAAGCCACACCTGTTTTGTACAAAGGTACCAAAGAAGGAAGAGAAAAATTAAGGAGCCAAACTCCTACAAAAGCAGAGGACGGATTATATAAACAAATTCTACCTCTTGAGTTCTGTCTGAAGTCCTACATCAAGACTGGCTCTCCCTCATTAATAGTCAATACAGTAATAAAAGTAAATTCACAGAGCATGGACCTGCTGCTCTCACAAAAACAAATCTACCACACCAGCTACTGAAGCAGCAAATGCCAAGGTCTGAATGCACACTTTTTCCTCTAGTGGAACAGAGACATTCAGTTTAACACTGCTAGGAGTGACAGTTATTGATATGGACTCCCATTTGTAATCAGATTTCCAACACACATGAAGACATTCAAATATTTTCAACATTTCTCCTTTTGCACGTGCTCACTTATCAGATTGTTCAGATTATTGAGCATCAGCCCAGATGTCAGACCTACACTGCAAGAAAACATATATTTCCTTTAATTTCCATTATTAATATGAAATTTATTTCTTAATTCAAAAGTTAATACAAAGTCCCTTCAAAAATAATTAACTAAAAGCAACATGGCTCAAAACTCATACAGCTAGAAATAATTATTATTCTTTTGTTAATCAGCAAAACTCTCCCATTTAATTTTTAGTGGTATTAGAAAAGTACTTGGCTGCAGTAGAAACTGATGGAGGTGGACAATTAAGTAAAGACAAGAAATTACACTGAGAAATGGGAAATCATTCTCTTTACAAGACTGAGGACAGTTTTAATCCTGGATCCAATATTTACTTAAATACTGACCTTGAAAAATTCAACCTTTCCACATCACAGTCCTCATCTACCCCACTGAAGTGTTGTGCAGATTTGTTAATATTTGTACAACACTCTGAACATGTTGAACACAAAGGATTAGAGCTATCATGGAACACCTCTCTTAATCCTTTATGAGACAAATACAATAATACAGTATTAACTTTAAATTAAAAATAAAAAACACTGAAAACAAGTAGGATGTTGAAATGCTACCCTTTAAATTTTTCCTCTGTACATACAAATGAAATTCAACTATGGCAATCATTTTTCAAAAGTTCAAACATGATAAATAATTTACAAAGAAACAGTTATAATAAAAGCTATTTCTTTCTTTAAAAGTTCAAAAGTTCATTTAAAGAGATGGTAAATCACAATGTCAGCTACAATTTGACAATCTGGCTGCCCTGACCAGTCATTCTGTATCATATTGTAAAATTATATTAGGACCAAACACCGATTATAATTTCATGATCACAAAGGCCACAAAGCCATGGAGATATTGCCTACCAGCTATTCAGCAGAAAAAGCAGATAAAGCAGCAGCCTACAGGGAACACTCCAGGAAGCCTCCGCAACTATCTCTGCCCAAGGAATGAGCCTGCTATGGAAATAGTGGGTAGATTTATGCATTTTTTAATTTACATATAAAAATTACAATGTGGTTGAGCCTCTACTATTTTTGAAGGGCTTCTTTAAAAAAAAAAAAAAAAAACAAATAATTGACTGACTGGCACTTAGGCAATCGACTGGGGAAAAAAAAAATATTTTACTGTTCAATTATGAAAACAAAAACACTAACTTACATTTTTTCCCCCTTTTCACTCCCCTGCAAATTTTAGCATATTTTAATTAGTGAGTGTTAGTTACCATAGCTACCATAACCATACTATCTTTGAAGTAAAATTTATTAAAATCCTGAAATTTATACTTTTACTGTATCACAGTTAGGCTTATACAACATTTACAAGCATAACTGGTGTTATGTGGTGCAACATATGTACTAAGATCTAGAGAAATAACAACAGTGTAGGTCACCTGCATGCTTTTATGTCGTAAAAACAAATAAGTGACTTCTGACTATTAGAGTGAAGCAAGAAGCAAATGTGATTGAGGAACAAGCAGGTCGGTTGCGAAGGATTTAAGACAAAATTATATATCTATATTTATTTATTTCCAGAATAAGCACAGTGATACAGGAAAAGAGAAAACTAAATAGAAGGGTAAAATCTCCTTGCACCGATAAATCCCAGCTTTTTAATTCCTTTTTACTGGCACTTTATCCTGATGATGACATATAGCTATCACCACTATCATAAGGATCACTCCAAGCCACTACTTATCAGATACAGTTTTAAAAGTTCCAAAAATTTTTGCTGCCGCCATTTAAGCTTTGCATAAATGTGCCATATTAAGACTTCAGCATTGAACAAAGAGAAACGACAAAAAAAAAAAAAAACACATCACAAAAGTTGTGCCTTTGTACAAGCCTTTCATACCTCACATACTCTCCTACAGTAGAATTTAGAAGGGGAAAACAAAAAAAACAAAAACAAAAAAAAAACAAACCCCACACACTCTTCATCTTAAAAGAGTTAAAAATAAACCAGAAACGGATCAAACACAAAATGAGTGTGAAATTTAGCTTTATATATTCTTTACGAATACTGTCACACTTCTATTCAGGACTGCGTTTAAGAGTGTGATGTACTCTGTTACGCAAATTGATTTGGTGAACCTCTGCTTACAGCCAGATCTTTCACCTGGTGAAAAGGTAACAGCAGAGGCATGCTAATTAAGTATCTAACAAAGTAGGCCATGCACCTCAAATACCACAGTAGAAAGTTTTTTTTAAAAAAATAAATTTAAAAATTCACATTTTGAACAAGGTTACTTCAGCACTGCCTAACCTGCTGGGCTTGCTTTCAATGACCACGGAGGGCCATTCCCATGGCAGGACCTGAGGCACAGGTACAGCAGGCAGCACAGTTAGGAAAAGCCGGACTTGATGCTCAAGGGCAGTCACACACAAGCTCATCCACAGATACTCCAGAACTATTCCAGGAAAAATCAACCAAATTAAAAAGAGTCTGTGAGGAACCACTACCACCACTGGAAGGTTTCCTACAGCCTCCTCCTGGCACTTCCTTACTCTGGGCAACATTTGGGATGACACCAAGGAGTAGATGCAGGCGTTTTGATTTCTTTTCCTGGTGCCGTTTCTCCCCAGGTCCCTGTCACACACCGTATGAGCTGCATATCATGACAGGGGATAGACCTAGAGCTTTCTAGGAACAAAGAGTTAGCAAATGCTGTCCCTACCACAATAGTTCATTCAGTCTACAGACCGCCCTGGGCAAGGAAATGTGACATGTTGACTGTGTATGAACATGGGATGGAGCATGAGTACACAGTGGCCATGGCTATGACCTGCTCTACGTACTCCAACTCCCCAAGCTGCCTGAATAATGCAAGAAAAAAAAAAAAAAAAAATGCACACAGAAGCACAGGACTACAGAAATACCAATAAAAGCTTTAAGTTAATGTTACACATCAAGACCACTTCCTGACCCTAATTTTGTACATTCTTCATGTAATCTAAGATCTCAGCTTGTAAATTTTGACCTATTCCAGCACTTGACAAAGGGTCTCTCCTCCATTGGCTATCCATAGGCAAGAAGCCTGGTTCAGTTTCTTAACAACCTTATTCAAAACTCAATCCTAGAATAATTTAATTTAAAATTGTTCTGGGAACAGATTTTGCATCTTTTTGAAATACACAGCAAATTACCTCACCATGAACTGTACAGGATTTTAAAGATTTTAAAATCACCTAAGCTATTTTAGTAAGTGGAACATAACATTTCATAAAGGGGCAAAAAAGAATATGCATGCACACAGATATTAACAAATCTGCTGTGGCAGCTACAGAATTGCTGTGAGAATCCAATGGAGATATATTTGTTATGATTTTGTGGGTGTGAAATATTGAGGGCAGCAGCTAGAACAATTGTTTACTGTAGTCAGGAAAGAATGCCTCTAATTAGAAGTCACTATTAACTTGTTAACAAATGTAGCCCAAAGTAGTGAACTTTAAAAATTCCCTGAACCTCACTTCATTCCACCCAACACTCATCACTTTTGCAAAGCAAGAAAAGGCTCCAAGAGGGGCATCTAAGGATCATGCTAGCTCCTGTAATGTGCACATGCCTATAAACAAAATTCTGCTAGTGACTATATTGGACAAGGGGTGAAAACTTTGCAAGTGGCACACATACTTCAAGAACAGGGACCAGAAAAACAACTTTTCAGCATTCTGAGGAGAGCACATCAAAGAAGAAAAAAGGAAGGGTGCAGATGATCAGACTCACTCAAACTGTTCCTGAAAAGCAGTCTACCATTTTTGCATGCTCAACAAGAAAAACCAGTTAACACGCCACCTCAAATAACTGCTGTACGGTAAAACTCCAGACTTCTGAGCTATATTTTCCATTCAAGAGATAGATAAAATTATTCCTTTATTACTAAATAACATCAGTTGCCTGTTAACCAAACACTGAACTTGGGATGGCACAAAACATTCAATTTTGATATGCCTTCTATGGCTCTAAGATCTAGAACCGTCTTAGTCAGAGGTTAATCTTTCTGGTTTGAGCCCTAGTCTTTGGCTAACTTTTGAAAAAGGTAAAGGTTCCCAGACCAACACGTAATACCACTATCAGCAGTTCCCAACCATACACACACAGACACAAGAAAAGTGTACAGCTGCTGAGAGTCCATCTATCACTCTGCTGTAACACTGCTAGATATTGCTTCTTACTGAGGTATTCAAAAGAAGACAGTATTTATCTCTTCAACATACCAAGTCTATCACAATTACTTGATGCTGTGAGCATGCCTACCACACTTCCCTTTTTTATTTCTTTTTAAATTTGTGACACCTTTACAGCAGTGCTCTCTCCTCTGCAGCAACAGTAAGTGTACAGGCTTCCAACCATCCAATCTAACCACAAAGGATCAAAGAATTGCTTCTTGACTCTCTCAAATGACAACTGTTTCATGAATTCTTTACACAACCAATGCTCCAATAAAACTTTGTACTATAGGCATAAACATGTACCGATCCCTGTGTGAACTCCTACTTTGCAGGGGTAGAAGTTTGAAAACTATCTGAATTTCTTTAAATGTAACAGGAAAGGGAAAACTCTCCTCAAAAGAAAAAATCATGACACTAATATAGGTCTCTTATCTGTGTTCTTTCTCTACTCCTTGTTTTTTTAGGTCACTAGAAAGGAAACCCAAGTGGATCTGTTTCTCAGACTATGATTAACTCCCACTGCATGGACAGTGTTTGATCATGAAAATATATATAAATAGGTACAACTTTGCTTACTTGAGCAGCCTTCTTAAATCAGTGTAAGAAAATTGGGTGCCATTCAAACTGTAAAATAATACTGTGCAGGCTAAAAAAAAAAAAAAAAGATTAAATTTTTCCCCCTTATTGTTTTTTGTTGTTTGTTTAATTTAATATCTGTACCATGACTTTGATCCTGAAGCCTGATCCTAATAGTGATTCCTTGGATCAAAGCAGTAAATCCTTAATGCTACTGATGTAGGAATTTGTGCAGGTTAAGGGTGCCTCCCAAAAATTCAAAATCAATTATGTATATTTTAGATATAAAAGCAATTTTATATACATTATTTACCTTACTACTAAGGTAGGCTGGAATCCTTTAGAATGAAAAGTTCTATCTCGGTATGTGAAGCATTACTGCAGACTTGTAAAATTATTTTTTAAACCAAATGAACAGTTTGAATAACATCAGACTTGTAATGTTTGCCATAAAAAAGTTCTCATAGTCTGTAAAAATAGAGTTGGTCGCTATAAACCAAAAATTGTGCTCATATGTCTTTGTGTAAGATCAACTTTTCTCCCCAAGGTTTTTAACTGTAATAAAACCAAACACTAATATTAAAACTGTGAGGAGAAAGTGACAACTGTAAAAGTAAGTAACCCTTTGTATACAACATATGTTTAATTTAATTGTGGTATTTTTACATGGTGCAGGGTGAAAAGAAGAACTGAAGTAAGGATTCATTTGGTGTTCAGGTGAGAAGTCTTCCAAGCATGTAAATTACAGATCTAGTCAGATATATTGAGATGTGCCAGATGGAATAGATAGCTGTATGTTTCTTTGTGTTCCTGGCTCGGCAGGAGAATTTCCTATAGAAATTAAAATCTCTGGGGAGCAATTAGTGCAAATCACTAATACAGGTAACAAGTCTTGTTCTCTGGAGGAACCAGCATATATTGGTTTGCTCTGGGTCAAGTGAGATGAAACAAAGGGAAACGCTACATAAGAGCACCTTTCTTCGGTACATACAGGCTCTGCCCGGAATGAGGGAACTGACAAGGCAGATGCACTTTCTGCTGGAAAACTGAGGCAACCTGGTAGGCTCAAAATGGGAGCAAAATGCCTGTTACTACATATTTCTCTGAAACACTTCGGTTATGTTGAGATGAACACAAGGAATAGAAAGGGCACTGCTGCTGCAGTTGCCCAGTGAGAACAAGGAAGGTGAAGTCCAATGGGATGCCTTTGAGAAGAGACCAGGCAAACCCTGAATGCTGACACTGCTGCCTTCCATGTGCAGGTGTGACAGGTAACTTGCAAGAAATGCTTCTTCTAACCAACTCTCCTCTGCTATAGACAAGGCAAACAACACACGGCCGGGCATAGGACAACAAAAAACTTTGTGGGAGAATCCACTCCTCTGGTGTAGGCTACCTCATTAGTTCTCCTCAACTCCTGCAGTTGCAAATACACAGAAATTGGAAAAGCTTTACAGAGAAACAACATATATGTCTGCCTGTTTCTTGTTCTTTACAGGCATCTGTTTATGGCCACAACTGGAAACAGAATAATGGTAAAAGTCATTGCCTGAGTCAGGGAACAAATGGACCACCACCGGCTGAACTGGTTTAGGAACTGCTATTTTCAAAAGTAAAACTTAAAAACTATTAGTTTTATGTGACTTTAACACCAAGTTAGTCTGTTTGGAGATGAGAACTCGGCATTGCCTTCTCAGAACTCCATGCTAGACAGCAGAGTTTAAGCCTATTCCATTTCTGGGGAAACCAACATAACCAGTATTTCTCCCTAGGTGGAAAAGTCAAGATCAGAACCCAGTGTCCTCTTTGCTACCCAGCCTGACATTTCAAATGGTCGTTGCCATCTTTCAACCACCTACTGGGCAGGTCCACCCTAGCCAATAATTTGCTGCAAACAACATCAAACTTCCTTTCCATGTCAACTCTGACTATGGCAGCACGTTTTCTGAGGCTGCAAGGAAACTACATAAAGTCTTCAAGACAACATGCTGCCAAAGAGTCATGACGGGGGTACCCACACAGCATAAGTGCTATCTCACAAGGGCTGAACTCATTTAAGCGGTCAAAATATAGGTTTATTTCTTAATATATCCTTTAATTGGTTCTCTTAGCTAAAGAGACATTCCTAAGTTAAACATAAAACAAACCAAATGCAGCAACACCAAGCTTAACAGGCATAGTATCTGAAGGTCTAGTTCCACTACTGCCTTCCAATTTGTGAGGTCACTTAAACTAACAAAGTGGATATAAACCAGTACCTCTCTAATCTGGCAACATGCTGACGAACTGCAAAGGTTTATAAATGACTCCACGCACTATAAATATACTGTGCATGAAAACCTTAACTTTTTTTTTTTTTCTTTGAAGTTTCTGATTTCAGCCCCGACGCTCTGTAACGACGGGTACTACCAGGGGCCCGCGGTTATTTTGGAGACAGCTCCGGCGCCCCGCCGCGCCCCAAGAGTTCCTGCGGGAGCGCAGCCTCCCCGTGGGACCCCCCACCCGGGGCCTAGGGCCGCTCAGGCTCCGCGGTGCTGCGGGAGGTGGGTTGAGGGCACACACCCCACACACACACACCCCCCCCCAAAATTTCCCGCCTCCCCGCGCCCCCCCCCCGCCATGTGCCGCCCGGGCTCTGAGCATGTGTCGGCGCGATGCCGCCCCCTCCCCTCCCCCTCTCTCCCTCCCCCACCTCAGCGGGGAGGGGGCGGCATTTGGGGCTTCCCATGGCCCGGCCCCCCCCACCTCCCCTCCCACCCCTTCCCCCCCGCGGCCCGGCCCGGCCCGCCCTCACCTGCCAGCGCCAGGATCTGGGCCTTGTGGAGCAGCAGGCGGTCGCCCCACTCGCCGGGGCTCTCGTCGTCCTCCTCCGCCTCCTCGGGGTTGCGGTACACCGTGTAGACCTTCTGGTTGTCGAAGTCGAGCTGGGACGTGGGGCTGAAGTCCTGCACGCAGGAGACGGGCAGCGCGTAGCAGACGTTGTCCTCCAGGAACCGCACAAAGGCGTACATGGTGCGGCGGCGGGCGGGGCGGCCGCGCCGGTCCCGCGCTCCCCGCGCTGTTATTGTTCCTCAAAATCCGCCTCTGCGCTCGGCTGAGCTCGCCTGGCCGCGCCGCCAGCCGGGCGGCCGCCAGCTCCCGGGCAGACACGAGCAATCCAACGCGGAGCGACGCGAACCGGGCTGCCGAGGGGCGGGCGGGCGGGTGGGGGGGCCGGGTGGCGGCGGGCCGCGGGAGGAGCGGCACCCGCCCGGCTCCCCCAGCCTCGGCCCGCCCGGGGCCGCTGCGGAAACACCCCTTCCGCCGGCCTCGGGCGTGGCCCGGCTCTTCCGCGGGGCGCGGGCTCGCCGCCCGGCAGGCCCGGGTCTGACCCGGCTCCCCCGGAGCGGCCTCGCACCTCCGCCGCGCAGGGCGCCAGTGAGGGCAGCGGAGCGAGCGGCTGCCTCCGCCCCGGAGGCTCTTGAGGGTACGGCCGGGCCGGGTGTCGGCTCGTACTCGCCGGCCACGCGTGTCGGGGAGACGGCTCCTGCCCCCCGGCCTCGGGACCTGGCGGGATGCCGGCAGAGGCGCTTGCCCTGCGGGCTCCGTTCCTCAAAACTCGTCCCCGGGAACTTTTTTTTTTTTTTTTTTTTTAACTTAAACGCTCCTTACGCCAGTTCCTGAGAAACGGGTCTTCTCCCGGTGTCGTGGAGGTGATGCACAGGGAGGTTGCTCCTAGGAGAGGGCAGGGATGGGATCCCAGGGACCCGCGAAAGCTTGTGGCCGTGTGGGGAGACTAAACCCCGTCCTTCATGGCTAAACACACCACCACACCCTCATCTGCCAAGCATCAACAGAATCCCAACCTCCATTTTCACCTGGAGGCCTTGAGGGTAATGCAGAACCACCTGCACTCAACGGCAGTGTTCCCTGGTGAGGGCTGGGAGGGCACAGCTTCCCCACCTTCCCCCCCAAAACCACACGCAGTGTTGAGAAGTTCTGTGCAGGTGTGTAAGGACAAGGGTTAGAGGCAGCGCCCTTGTTAGCACAAGTTCCCAAGCTTTTGGAGCCATGTACGTACTAGGTATGGATGTTTTGAGCTTCCTGTATGCGGAAGAGATAATGGGGCAACATTCCTTACAGTTCAGACCAAACTCTTATCCGTGTTTCTAGTGCTGAGATCTTATGTACCCCATATGTCTTAGAACAATAATAGGTGGAGAATTGTTTAAAGGGGGAGGAAATCACAGAATGAGTAAGAAAACAGCAAGAAAGTAGCATCACTGGTTTTCTGTTCACAAAAAGCCAACACAAAATGAAACCAAAATGTATTATCTTTTCTAGTTTGCACATCCCTAAGCGTTTGCAGTACACTATGTACCCACTATGTTGAGCTTAACCACACTGAACTTGTTTTTCATTGTTATCTTTTACAGACTTCTTATTACATGGTAACAGACCACAAGCTGGAAAACCTGAATGAAAGTTTTGACTGAGCACTGGCACAGGTTGCTTAGAGAGCTGGTGGAGTTTGCATCCTTGGAGATAACTCAAAAGCAATCTGTTCCCAGTGGCCCTGGCTTGAGGCTGGATGAGATGACCACCCTCCCTTCCACCCTCAGCCATTCTATGAAACTATCAGAAACTTATAGTAACACCCAGCAGAAGTCTGTCTCTTAAGCAACACATGAAAACATAAGGAATGCATACAGGTATAGTTAAGCCGATGTAAATACTTCAGTAACAAGCTGTAAACATCCCATATTATAATGGCAGCTTTATTATTTTAGCAGTTACAGAGTTTTGCAAATGCTTACGTTTAAGATTGGGGACTTAAATGGCAGTACTTTATGTTAACAATAAAGTATTGTTACATACCAGACTGGTATGTAATTACAGGCAAATATAAGTCTGCTACAAAGTGTGGATGAAAAATGTATTCTGGTAGCTAGGCTGCAAGGAAAATGAAACTCCAGCAAAAATTGTGTTGCTGATCAAACAATAAGTGTTGCTGTAGCGCTCCTACCTCGTCTACCTCACGTTACAATGGAGGTAGAAGGAGCTGCAGAAGCGACAGAACAGACTGATAGCTGGAATTACTCTGTGGACACTTAAAATTACGTGAAGGACAATTTTGTCCCACTAAGTTCAGTGGCTAGTGAGGGATTCGGTACACTGACTCTTAGCGGGATTGTATTTCCTCCGCTGCTGAATTCTATTAGTAACATCTAAGACTGCTGTCGAGGGAAAGGAACACAGAAAAATGGAGGAACTGGAAATAACAGTGGAAATGAAGAGAAGCTGAGGACTCAAAAATTATGTTGACTTGAAAGTGCAAAGATCTCAGCTACCAAGGAGGCCTGGGTAATTTGCCACAATTAAAACTGAAAGACTGCATGAGAAGGCAACTAGCATCATAGTGGGGTTTTTTGTTTGTTTTTTTTTTTTTTTTTTTTGGCAAAGGAACACTTGAAACTGGTATTTGCCACATTTTACATTTGGAGGTTCAATTAAAGCAAAGACTGTATAGATCTTTGTATCCACAGCAGAAAAACATCTCAAGTCCTTTAGAAAGGCTGTTTCATAGTTCTCCACTGAAGGATGTTTTTGGGAACAGATTAAGGGTCAGGATGACAAATGCCTGTTTCTGCTTGGTCCCTAGCACACACGTGGAGCCAGAAGGTATTTTAATGCTAAGGAATTAATAATGATCCCATACATTTCTGCCTACAAGGAACAGTGTTAATTTCTGCCTTTAAATCTATAAATAATCTGGTACTGGTTAGGTGTGAAGCTGAGGAAAAGATCTATTTAAGCACAGAATGAAAGGTATTGTCTCTCCTTTATTTTGGAGCTTTCCCATTTCCACTAATGGTTAGCCAACTGTTTTAACACAGGCTAGCTTGAGGTTTAAAGATATAGAGCTATTTTAAAGTGGTAGATTTTAGAACTCATTGTTAAGGGAATTGCTGGATCCTCACCAGATTTAAATCCTGTAGCAAGTCTTGTCTTTTAAAAACAACACAATCCAGCTGAGAAGTAGATTGTCATACTTTCAAAATGCAAATGAAGCCTCATCTTAAAAAGTAAAAGTGTCACTCTAAGAGTCAGGAAACCACAAAGCACAGTACCAGCCCTTGTGGGACTCGAGTGGCTGTTTCCTGGAACACTACCTGTATTTTTCTGCTGTTATTTTTCTTGAAAAGTAAAAAAGAGTATTAAAGCAAAAGCTGATGCCTGCTGTTTTGATGTACGCTCTGTGTTTACACATAAAGATAGAAAATAAAAAGCTAATAGTACCAATAATAGTTATGCAGGTGCTAAATCTCTTTCACAGCAAAACATTAAAATTAGGCTCATCAGTCACATTACTTCCCTGTTTAATACCAAACCCTCAAGGGACAGCATATTGATTTTAAATCTACTGATAAAGAAATTCCCATTTTCTTTTATTGTTCAAGTGGAGGTACTTCACTACTGCCTGACTACTCAGCAATAAATGTACACTGGACTACTGCTAGAATCCTTACACATTCAATATGTGGTTTAGAAAACTTTTTTCTTGTGAATTTATTTATCCTCCAAGTCATGCATTTCTTACACGATTGTTTTCAAGCTCAAGCATACCCTAAAGGAAAGACATAGTCACAATTTTTTTAGGTAACACTATTTTAACAATGACATTTGAAGTCATAAAGCTTAAAGAATAACTCGATGCACAAGAACTGAAGACTGTTCAAAGGTTTATGTGTGTACATGCATACAATCTACTCACAATCTGGTTAATTTTTACCAAGAATATGATCAATAGGGTGGTCAGAAGATACCTCCGTTCCACAGTATCTCATTTTTTAACTTAAAGTATAAAATAGTCATTTCAAGGTATAAATGAATCTTCCTCTGAACAAAGTCAAATACAGCTTCTAGGTGTTTTGAGATAAAGTGGTTGTAAGGGGAGAATCTACTAGCTAGACAAACAGAGCAGGGTAGGCATTCCAGAGGATTGTTCCCCTTTAGTTTTTTTAATAATTTTAAACTCTCAAGACACTGTTGCTACACTGCTTTCAGCATCACAAAGATGACCTATAAAATTCAAACAAAAAAAGAGGTCCAGTTCCCGTATGATCCTAGAAGATAGATGAGAAAATATTTGTGTCCACGTATATTTCCAAAGCACTCCAATACCAAGAGAAGAGTTTGGGAACCTAGATTACATAGATAAATTTTTAAGATTTAAACTTTTGAAATCTATGGCCTTAAAGCATCCTCAGAAGAGGAAGGGTATCACTGCAAAGCTGTTTAGTCCCAATTCCTGAGAGTGATCTAACCTTTCTTGGGGCTGAGGATAATAATCATCTTTTACATTAAACTCTCACGTTGCAACAGAATATTCTTTCAAAGAAATGAAACCTAAGGAACACTTTATGGATCCATTCACATAGGAGACACTTATTTCCCAGCTGGTATATTCTGTAGCATGAAAAGGTAATGATTAAGCCAAAGTGACCACTGGAGAAGGCACTTTCCTCACTGTTAATGACTGGCTGGAGAAACCAAGGGCTAAAGAAAAATCCAGACAGTCATTAACTGCTGAAAATTCCTGACCTAAAGGTCACTATTACTATTATAAAACTGGAAAATGAAAAAGTAATTATTTTCTTTGGGTTTTTATATGTATTGAAAAGATAAAATTCCAGTGTCTGTTGCTGTGGATACTGGTCTGTAAGATACTTATCTTTCCCATTCTGGCAGGCTATGCAATGGATAGATCTGGGACTGGCAACCCTTCAAGAATGTGTGCCAGACTGTATTTTCCTTTTCCAAATTACAGGTTAAATGTGCCCACAGAAAGTCAACAGGAATCAGGAGACGCTGCCAGTCAGTGCTATCTTGCCTCCATGTGAGCAGTAATTCTCCCCACTCTCACCCAGGCCTTTGCTCAGTGGGATCCAGAAGCTGGATTGTCTGGGAGCTGGAAATGACTCTCAAATCGCCGTGACTTTCAGCTCCCACCCTGCTGTATACCATTCAAAATCTTGCTAAATACCATCTCCTGTACTCAGGCAGTATGTTGTTTTCCAGGCTATAAACTTCTTGCCTGAGAGGAAAGTAGGAAAGACATTTTCTTTGAGCTGGCTTGTGTGTGGACTCACCTTTAAAATATGTTCTGATGTGAGAGACGACTTCTAAGTCACTTGTCTACCTCATCTAAGCAGGACGTGGCACCTTTTGGTACCATTGCCACCTTCTTCAAGAACTTCAAGAAGACAATATTGTTGTAGCCCAAACGATATTTATTGCTACTGCCACCCACTGATGGTTTCAGCCTGTATATTTTCACTCTATCTGGAGATTTTGAGATTTTCCCTTTCCTTGTTTAAACCAGACTTTTGCCTGGCTTTTGACAGACATTTTACTAATATGACTCTAAAAGTAGCTTCACGTGTATAGATTTTGCACCACTGCAAGAATTTGATTCTTTCTGTACCTTATATAACAAAGTGACTTTCATTTAGCAAGGACTAAAGTCTTTTTGTAACCTTTGGGCTTCAGTGTAAAATATTACTAGACACTGCCCGTGATTATGTTATGCTTCAGACAGAGCTTCTGAGTAAGATGGTATTAATGATCCTTTTTCATAATATTTCCATTTTGGTTTTCTGTTCTCACATCTATAGAGCACTGTTCTGTCTTGAACTAGCATTTATATCTCATAATGACAGAGAAAAGATCCTGCAGCCCTTTTCTGTATAGCCCTATTCTGCTTGAGAGGTTCACACAAGTAATACAGAATATGCACAGAACAAAAGGAGGTTAACTACTGCTGACTGCATTTTTTCCAGAATGGTACCTCCACATACTCACACTTCCACTTTCCTTCAGAAGACTGATTTAAGCAGGAGACTGGACAGGATATAGAGATGGTTCTTGCTGTTTTGGAAGATTCTTGACAATCATCATCATCAGAAGTGGGTTTGCGTAAGCAAGGGCAGAATCAAAACTGCTTAAAGAGATATGTTTTCATACGTGAGTGTTTTTTGATTCATAATCTTGTCATACTCTTTTTAATACCTGCCAGAGCTGGCTATATGTCAGTATAAAGTGAGTTTTTAGAAAATATTCCCAGGAATTAGTGCTCACATCTCACCACTTCAGAAGAGAAGGTAGAGTTTTCCACTTCTGATGAAAACCACAATCAGAGATGGACCAGCAGCTCTTCTGAGAACATTAACTAATGTGAGCATGTAAAATCCTGATGTGGAAGATGAGTGGGAGATAACAGAGCAGAAATAACCCTTGGAATATTTCAGAAAAGTGCCTTCCTCAGCTGTTTCTTGCTAATAATCACATTTCAATTAAAATAACGTAGTTTTTCTCAGTTGGCAAACTGAATGCTGAAATGGCTGGAAACTGAAAGTGCAAGTGCTCACTGATAGAAAAACCTTCACTATGCTCTGTGAACCTCTGCACTCCTACTAAAACCAGACATCTTTATCATTTATGAGTTACAAATGAAGTTGAACCTGGTTTTCACTTGTAGGTGAATTAGAAAAACAAACACACACAACATGCACATGTTAACTGGAACGAGTTGCTGTCACCCAACTCCCACAAATTCATACCATGGGATAATTGTGATAGATCCCACCAGGAATTCTAGTTCTTCAAGGAAGAGTAACTCCTTTTATCTTACACAGCATAGAAAACTAGCATTCATCTTTGCCCCACGTACAAGGAAGGTGTTCCCTCAGAAAATGGCATAGGAAACAGAACCCAAAAGGTATTTGAAACCTCAAGGGGCTTCATGCCTTCCTAGTATTTTCCACAAATGCCTGAGCAACATCTATTGTGCAATAATATTTAACATTCAGGGGAATCACGATCTTTTTAAAAGTGTGATCAGAAAAGAGGGCCCTTCATAGGCTGTCACAGTATTCCTCATAACAAAGGAAGCTTTGTTTCATAAAGAAATATCTTGTACTAGAATACCCTAGGGAAACTATAGTTTTGGTTTTTTTAAACAAAGACGGGAATTTTTGAGTTCAAGGTTCCCTTTAAGTACTCTTCTAACATGAATAAGTTTAAATATGCTTTATCAAGTTCATGCATGAAATGTCATCCAGCCGTTAGTATATTTCTATGCAAATACAGCTGTGAAAGCTAATAACTGAAATCTGCATTTTTTTCACATTTCTAGTGTACTATTCAAATTCTCATTCTTTCCTGTTTTTTAACTCACATTAGCCTCTTGTATCAATAAAACAAAGCTCAGGTTCTATTGCCTCCTGCTTAAATTCTCTACAAACATCAAAGCCGGACATTTGAATAAGCAATTTAATGTATATATTTTTATTCAGCTCAATATACTGATATTCTCCTGGTAGGAATAAGAATTCTGCAAGATGACTGCAGAAAAACACACCATTCAGAATATGAATTGGAATATTCTTGCAATGCTTTTCAGCGAGGATGGTGTGATATTAAGATTAGATCCTGCATATAATCAAATTTTGATGCTTGTACACACAGTCTGGTATTTCTTTTCCTTTATAAGGTTTGTATGCAAAAACACAGCAATCCAATATTTTGAACATACACCGTCTGCAGATACTACACAGTCCAAACTGATGAAAAAATAACATCAATGAATATAAGAGACTGTCTAGGGCACTGCAGCACACAGACTTTGCTAAATTCATCATAACTAGTTTTACTGTTCTGAGGACAGAAAATATTGCAAAACCAGGCTTTCCAGAACAGCACAAGTAAACAGGGCTCGTGTCCATCCCTAAATTTAATCCTGGTGTATAGATTGACTCTTTGGGAGATGTAGATATTTCCATAATCTTTCGAATTCTTTGATATGATACACGCAGAATTTCTTCCGAATGGCCTATATTTTCCAAATTCACTCCCTTTTTATTTGCCAGTACATATAAGAGGTAATACAGTAGAAAAGATAAGATCGGTGGAGAGACAACAGGGATTATATTACAAGCAAAAGGTGACACTACTGAGAATATATCGCAGTATTTCGTGGACATAAATATAAAGCATAACTACAGTTTTTATCCAAAAACACAAGAGCACAGAGCAAAGGAAGTCTGAATTTTGTTTAAGGGCTTAAACAAATGTGCACAGTGCAGTAACTCAAGATCCTGCTTTAAGGAGTTTTCTGGTTGGGAAGTAAGCTAATAATGGTTTAGATAAATTTTCACCTACGAAAAGTGATGAACGGACATTTCTTAACAAGTAAGGACAATTCAGTAGACACCATTATCTGCCTTGGCTCTGACCGGAGGGACTATCTCTACAGTGAAAGGCATAGTCAGTCTCCAAGGGCAAGGCAGTCTTTAATCCTATAGTGTGATTACTAACAAGGACACCAATTATAATTTAACAAAAAGGGAGGAGAGCAATTTCATTATACTGAGGCTTCTATATTTTACACACTATGCGTGACATAAATATTTTGATTTTCTGTGGTCTCTCCAAAACTCACTGAAATCACTCCTGACCAGTATCACAGCACTGATTAAAAAAAAAAAAAATAATAAAAAATCTGTTAATCAAAAAGAAAAAGGACAGTCACCATTCTTACACCTCATGTTGTGAAATGGACTCAAAGAGGGGTCGAACCTAGGAAGGAGTCCAGTGGACCTCACATACCTACATGCAGCGTTACAGTCCAAGACAACCCAGAGAGTTATTGCTTACCCTGCAGGGCTGTCTTAGAACAAGATCTCAAATACCATCTGTGCTCAGTGTGGAAGCTGCCAGAATCCCATCCACAGAAACCGTGGATCACAGGGCATTGTAACTCCCATCCTCCTCTGGAGCAAAGACTGAAAGAGGATGCTTCCATCTTCTTACTTTAACAGCCTGAAATTCTCACCTGAAGGTAAGAATATGTAAACCTCCTTTCAAAACATATGATGAGAGAGATTTCTTTCAAAACCGGCCAGCAAGTCCAGGAGGACACCACAGCGATGTCTCCCATCTTTTATCAATAACCTCCTTCTGGGGCACTTGCCTGGCAAGGGAGATGCCTGGCTTTGGTTCCCCCACCTGGCTGAAGGGGTTCAGACCCACCGACGTGCATCACCCCAGCTGTAAAAATTATTTTCTTCATCTAGAGACACATCATTTCCTCGAGTCAAAACCCCCAGAAGAGGAATGCATATTTCTCCCAGTCTCAGGGTCAATGTGTCATGCCCCAGTTGACTTCTTACTGATCACTGGTAAAGGTAAAAGCACAGAAGGTGACCAAGCTATTGTAGGGTAACATTTCTTCCACTGAGATCAAACAACTTTGAATTAACTTATGTTTACCAACTGTAAGGGCACATACATGGGCAGTTACTGCAGTTACTGTAAATCAGATGATTTGTGGGAAACTTTTATTCCTCACTAATTTATTCAGGGGTCTATATTCCAGAGAAAAAAGTGTTGCTGGAGTGGAAAATAAGAAATGTAATTAATAATTAGACTTAATCTTAAATACCCCAAATACCTCTATGGTTATATTTCCTCTGACAACATATTCTCAGTGAGCATACTCACTGCTCTTACAGTGTGTTACATGTTTTGGCTTGCTTGGGGTTTTGTTTTTTTACACCTTCAAACTTTAAGACAATTGGAAATGGAAGAAAAAAGTTTACGTATGAATGCCCCCTTTTATTTATGTTTCAGGTTTTTTAAATTTCAGTCCTCACTGAAATAGCAAGATTTATATAAACTCCATGCTTAGGAAGGCTAAGAAGAATACTAGAATTTCTTCTGTCTTAAAAATTCCTCTGAAATGGCAGCCATGTCTTTGGGATGCTATGTAATGAACAACAGTGGAAGACTGTCAGTAATCAGTGTTTCGGAGTGGTTTATTTACTTGGATAGTAACACAGATTTCAGTGTGTAACTTTCATCTTTTAAGTTTAGAAGTTTTGGTCCTAGTGATATAATTTACCAAGTTATTTCTAGGCAATTAAATTCTATAGTTTAACCTTTGGATGATGTATAAATACACGTAGACACGCCTACAAGGCAATTTGTCTGCCAATCTGGAAAATGCTAACGTTATAGTCAATAAGTCAACACTCTGCAATGTTAAATTATAAAATCAGAAAGAAATCTAGTTCACATTCAACCTGGATATAAAGATCATAAGAATTTCCAATGTTCTGTGTGGGACAGTAAATTTCAAAGACGACTGTATTCTGCCCCAATAATCACGATCTGCAGAGCATGTTCAGGTATTGTTGGAGAGATTAAAAACACAAAAACAGAGCAGAACAGCTCAGCATCAGATAATCACAAGCAATTCTATGTCAGCAACAGACAGCTGGAGACATATGCCAGCAATATTGCAAAAGTGGTAAAATGGAGATTTTGTGACAGCAAGGACGTGGGATTCATACATTAAGCTAAAACTCAACCAAAACCATTGAAATTGTTGTTCACAAGTAACAGCTCTCTGCGATAGTGTTCAGAAAGTCTACCATTTGGCATAAAAATATTTAAAGCAAGAATTAAGTGTAAGAAAGTATTTTTCTCTCTCTAGTATTTTGCATGCTGAACCTCTTGGACAAAGAGATCAGAATAATTTTTCCAGATCAGCTGGAAGATCTGTCCAGTTATGTACCAAACTCATGTTTTGTGAAAATTATGTGTGAAAAAACAGTTTGATGAAATTTTATCTAAGAATAAAGTTTTTTGCTTTAAAATACAGTTTCAAAGAAAATCAACAATGCTGTTTCATTTCATACTGACATAGCTTGGAATATTCTGTTATTCCCTTCCCCTTGAGATTCAAGTGTCCATCAACTATTATACTTCTCTGATACTCATTGCCATCTATCCATGCTTTCCTCTTTCACTTTTTAAATTTAAACATTTACTGCTAAAAAGTAAGTCAGTCCAAAAAAAAGGCTGAAAAAATCCTTCTATATTTGTTGTTGTGAATCAGAAGAGAGAACAGGGAAAAATACTTAGACTTGTGAAGCAAAAAATAATCTACCTTTCTCTCAGAGCCTCCCTTATAGTCACCCTCAAAACCTTTCCTCGTTTTTTTTTTTTTTTTTTACAGTTGACCATGTAAAATTGGGATAAAAAAATTCAAGGATCTGAACCTGAAAAAAACCAAGTTTCCTACTTTCACAAACATTTCTCAGAAAACCGTTTGTATATTGGGTTTCCTATAAAAATGGAAAATAGCTGGAAAATATTCACAAGGCTTCAGATGAGTTCACATCACCCGCATCTGAACAACAGTTTCAAAGTGATGTTTCATAGAGATGGTTAGGCCTGAACATTTTCTGATTTTATTGCTGAGGCTCTGCCTGTGTATTTCAAGTGTTTTGTCCTGGGATCTTTCCATGGCAAGAGTCTTGAAGCTGTGACTCTCAGGGAGGGTAATAGAGACAAGTGACTTGTGAAGAAACTAAGGCCCCAGCCCCCAAGGTCTTTGTATTTTAGGACTAGGAGCTTGACGCAGATTGAAGAACAATGTAATGCTTGAGGCGCTGATGAAAGATTTTGAAAAACCAATGCAATAAGAGGCGTCAGCAGGGAACAGCAGATTGATTGCAACAACAAATGCCAAAAAGTTCTGAAAAGAAAAAAAATAGTGCTGAATAAAAGAAGTAAAGAAGAAACGAGGGAAAGGATACTGCAAACTTGCAGGCCTCTGGCAACTTGCCTGCCTATCGATGTGTATCTGGGAAAATTAATCAAGCAATTTTCATAACTTTTTTTTACATTGATGCATAAACTTTGATGATGCTACTCAGTGCAGGTCAGTAGGTGGGGTTGACAGGATCTACCCTAAACTTCAAGGTACTAGAACCTGAGCAGCTCATTGAAGCTCATCTTTTGGGTCAATGGAGGGCTAGCATCCACAGAAGAGAGACTCCCCACCAATTTAGGGATACGAAGAACCATTCTCTCCTGAACTGGTTATTGGTTCCTTAATATGTAGCATAGCCTGGACACCTAGTTTGGGGTGCCTGAAGCAAAATAGGATGAACTTTAAGCTATGCATTCTCTTCCCCCCTCAAATTAATACCTCAGTTAATATTGTAGTAGCATTTTTAAAGAGACAAGCACACAATCTCTAGTTTTGGGATGTAGTGAACCACTCTGAACCACAAACCTATCTCAACAGAGGCACAAAGCCAGCATACTTAGCCCTGAGAGGATCATAGTGGTACAAAGGTGATATTCTAGCAGCACAGGGCCAAGCAGTGCTGTCACAGAGGGATGTGACTGAGACAATCTTACATCTGATGATGAAAGTCTGTTTTAACTTGTGTTTGGGGTTTCTATCATGCAAAATACATCACAGCAGCCTCCATGCTTCTCTCATCTCCAACTAGAAGCCAGACCATCAGATTGGCATTACTGGAGAAACACTAAAGCCACCTTGTAGCCTCACGGTACCCAGACCAGAACGCTGACTGCTGCAAAAAGGGTGAATCAGGAGTAAAACAGAGCATTGCATACATTAATCAAAATGATCACCGTTGCAAGATCTGCTAAGAACAAAGAAAACAAATGCAAGGGAAGTTAACACCAGAAACCATTTGCAAGGCTCCATGAGTCAGCTAATGAAATAACTGTCAATTGTAGACACGAACCTTTTGTGCTTTCACACAATTTAAATATAAAGTAATTTGCATTCAGGAATCCAAGTCTCCCTGAAAAAAGATTAACAATAGGATTCACTTTCTTTCCGCAACCTTTTTTCTCCCTCCCTCCCCCCCAGGGGTGGCTCTGATAAGGTCACCTTATTAATGCAGATCTCTGTTTTTCAGAAAGCAGCCAAGAGTTTAACTGTTTCACTGTGAAATGATCTATGAGATGAGAACAGTCCATTTTTTATCCCTGATTGATCATTTCAGCATGTATAACAGCAAGTCCTAAGGGACACCTCTCAAATCCCTGCTTCAGAATGACCTAGAGACTCAACACTAAAAAGTGTTGCGCTCCACTACACAATCCTGCATCATTTTTTCTTAACTTAGCATTTTCCACAGAACATCATTACAGTTCTCTATAGAAAAAACAACTTATAAATAAACAAAAAGTTTTAACAGCTGGGAGTTGGGTGCCACTACAGCCAGTGGAGGAACTGAGGCATCAAGCAGTTAATACTTTTTCACCAGATACAAAGGCAGGAGTGGGTCTGTGATCTCAATTCAGGTGTCATGGCTTCTCATTTCCTTTGCTGGCCACCAGACACCTGTTTCTCTGCTCTTAGTTTCCTCTGATGGGAACTGCCTAGTGCCAAAATCAGAGGCTCTGGCTCCTGTATGCTGAGTTGAAAATAAAGCTATTCTCTCTTTTTTTTTTTTTTTTTTTTTCGTTATTTACTGTGTATAAACTTTATCTCAACTCCATTGTTGGGTTATTTTTCTCTATTCTATGCACTTTCAGCCAACTAATCTTCATTTTGCCTTTTTTTGGTGACTTTTTGCTGACGTGTACAGAGTCCTTAAATAAATCATTACGAATATAAATAGCAATGGCTGGATTACAAAGGCTTCTGGAACACATGTGATAGTAAATTAGCAAGCAGGCAAACCTACAGCTGCCAGCAGCTGATGTAATATTTTATAGTATTGTTTTCTAGATTGCGTAAGGGAGAATTATTGTCCTTTGAGCTTCGTTGTCTGTTTCTTTCAAACTGTCGAACAGTTCAACAATTTGATGCTCACACAAAGTTCACAGAGAAACACTTGGTGGAATTTACAGGCAAATATTCTCTATGCTTATAAATCCAAAATATCATATATACACACCAGGGGAGATGCAAGTCTGAGACATGAGCAGCAGGTAGAAATTGAGAAAGAAACCACAGGGACATCTGTCTATTGTGAAGAGTATTTCTAAACAGATGGACATTAAATCCACAGAAAGAGCTACCACATCAGGAAACATTTGACACAACTTTCCCCCTTTTTTCTTCTTATCCTTTCTTCATAAATATTAAAATCAAACAGTCTGTCCTATATAACAATCTCTATATGCAACAATCTGTAAAGTCCTGTAACTGACTGAGGGAGCAACATTAATTAGAGACTTTGTATGGGCCTCATGCATCTTTACATCCCTTTATAAAATGCTGATGCATTCCCTATCTAAAAGGGATTACAATCATAGAGGATGATCCTGCAAATGCCTACTACTGAATGTTTCATTTGCTGTCATGAGTAAGCCCACTGAAGCTACCAGCAACTCACATGGCTGAGACAATGAGGCAATAAGTTTTGGTTCTCTTATATGACTAACAAAGATATTCAGGCCACAACAGTTTCTATCTGCCTGTGCTTCTGCAGGCTGAGATTTAGAGGGTTGATGCTTTCAGACTTAAGAAACATCCAGGACAGCAGGCTGGATGGGAGATGATGCAGGTGCAAGAAGTGCAAGAGCAGATAGTGGTTCCCCTCAGAAATAAGCTTAAAGAAGGAAAGCAAAATTTGGAAAGCTGTATCAGGAAGGCACCAGGTAGTTATGATGATGATGAAGTTGAGATGGGAGGAGTATACAAAATAAAAGAGATGCAGGAGATAAAACAGAGATGAACTGAAGACAAGATTTAGATTATGTGAGATTTAGCAGGGACAGAAGACTCAAGATTAATATAGAAAAGTCGGGGAAGCAATAAAAGGATTCAAAGAACATGAGGTTTAGTTGTGAGCATCATGAGAAGTGATTCTTAGTGACTCCACTGCACTTTGGTAGTAGCTGTTGGTCCCAAGCCAGGATACAGAAGATAAGGTCCATGAAAAAGTCTCATAAAACTCCCTGATTACAGAAAAGACAGTCTGCTAGACTGGTTTCTGATCTGTGTGCCTATTTCAGCAAATGAGTATGCAGTGTAGGTCATGCAATGAAGCAATCTTACAAATGCCATATTTAAGTAGCTCATGTAGTGAGCACCCCAAGATGAAATGCCCTTGAATTGGAAGGAATATGTTGTTCCTTGGTACAACATGCAACTGCCTTTCACTTGTCTCATTTTTAGAGACTGATTTTAGTCTTTGGGAGTGATGAGTGGCACATGGTGTAGGTATTTTGCCTAAGGTGTGCTATTTCATTAATTGAATGTTACTTAACAAAACCTCAATGTTTCAGAAGGCACACTGTAATAAATTATTTGCAGGTTATCACTGATGGATACATAAAATCCACTGAAAGCATCAACTGTCATTCAGCAATAGCATGGCCTGAATATTTATTACCTTTTATTTACATTATATCTATTCTATTTCATGGACCAGTAAAAATTCTAAGACACATTAAAAAATAATTTCCAATGTTAAACATCCACAATGTTAAAATCAATCTCCCTCTATCCCCACCCAAACCAAAGCAATTCTCTCTCCAGCTATGCCCTTGTATTAGTAAACACCTGAGTTTAGGGAGATTTCTTGCTACAGTCTCTGAGTATAATCAGACTCATATTCTTCCACAATGAGTAAAAATCTCCCTAAAAAGTCACCAATATCATGCAACGATCTGGGGGCAAAATAAATCAAGAAAGCAAGATTATTTGTGACAATGATTAACGTTAGTATAGAGCGTTCTAAGGTCAAATTTCTGGTTGCTAGTTTGGGCAACTATTTTTGCAGCAGAGTGTAACTGAGAAAGGGGCTGCTGACTATTTTAAGGTTTGTGTTAAGGTTCTTGGTATGCCCAGTGTGAATGGGAGCCTTCCCAACAGCACGACACCACATTGAGCCTTAGTTTTCCAGAATAAATTACTGCCTGTTGAACGTTAAAGATATACTTTCAATCGCATGATATGTAAATATTAGGTACCTTATTCTGAAAATCTTATATTTTCCTAAGTGATTTGCTATTTTTGTGGGGTTGTTTTGTTTTGGTTTTGTTGGTTTGGTTTGGGTTTTGTTTTGGTTTTTTTTTGTTTTTTTTTTCAAAGGCTGTTAGTACATTACTGAGAGATATGGGTCTTTGGGGTTACAGAGTCTATGCACAGTATGGGGAGCAGTGTTGTAAAACCAAAAAAGAGAGAAAAATTGTTTTAACTTACTGCAAAATACAACTTGAAGTCACAAAGATGTCCCTGTGAAGAGGGACATAATAAAGTAAATGAAAAAGGGATTAAATGAGATCTTAAGTGAATTCAATATAGTTGCAACAATGAAAACCAGAAGTTTTTTTACCATTCATTTCTTTGCAGCAACACTAACTTACATAAACATGGGGATGATGGGTACAAACCCAGGAATGGCAATAAGTCAAAGTACGACTAGGCAACAAATGTGGAGAGCTCACAGCAAGCTTATATTGTGAAATAGAAAGCACTCCTGCAGAGACAAAGGAGGCGAAATGGTTACACTTTTTGTAACAAAATACATAATTTGGCTCACATTTTTATCATTGGCTTGGGTTTTGGATTTGTTTGTAACTTGCATGTGATATCCTGAGTTGAGACTGGATTTCATTGAAGTAAATAGACTAATATTTTTAATGACGTTCACCTGCTGCTTACATGCTGGTCTCTTAGGTCCGTAAAGGATTTGGGGATACAGGGAAAAAATAAAAACAAAGCAAATCAAAAGAACGAGCCAAACTGGATTAAAATAAATAAGCCTATGTATGCTGTCTTCAATTATTGACAACTTTTTGAATTGTTACTTTTGAATTTAAACTGACATGCCTCCATGTACTGCACTAAAGCAGTTTAAAGCTAATACTGTAATTTAACGGCTCAGTTCCCTCCTTAACATAAAACTATAGTGTTTTGATTCATTGAAATGTGGGCAATTAGTAATGATACATTTGAGTAGCTGACAGGTCCTAAGCAGCAACAATCACAAACACTGTACACATGCTACTAGATTTATTTGTCAAAGTCCATGCTTTTTAAATCTGAGTAAAAATGGATTTTGTAAACTGATGGAGATTAATTAAAGGTATAACTCAGGGGAGGAAAAAAAATTACTCACTGCACATTTATTTTCAGATCATTTTTCACTGGGCAGTTTGCAGGTCTAATGAGCAGAAACTACTGACATAGCGTGCAAACATTTCTGCTTTCACGTCAGGGAGAGAGGGATTCTTTTTCTCATTTCTCTTTACTTTGGCTGTCTAAAAGCTAGGTGTCCAGTTCGTGAGGTTCCTGCCAAGGCACTGGGGGAAAATGTACATTTCTGAGGAGAAACTGATCTTACCTACTTTAGGAAAGAGTAAGTTGCTGTCTGAAAGGTCTGAGAAAATACTCTCTATATGAAATTTCTCAGACGTCAGAAGGCAAATATAGAAGAGCTTAAAATATATATTTTTGAACTTCTACATTTGCTCATGTATTTTTTTCATGCTTGAGTCTATAAACACCAAAGAAAAAAAGTGACGTAAATTATATGGACTTCAGCAAGGAGTCCCAGGCTGCAGTGTCCCAGTGCAAGCCTATGGATTTAACTAGTTCCCCAGCAGTTTTTTTGTACATTTATGTTTTTTATTGTAATTTAAAACAAAACAAAATAAAACCAAAACTGGACATATTTGTGTTTCAGTTATTGTAAATTGATACCCCAGGAAGTGGCTGAAGTGACACCAGTTTACTCCATGCAGATCTGTTTCATAGCATTACTCCAGTACAACATGGTGCAGCTGGTGAGCATTGGATCCAACTCGAACCCCTTACCAAAACCACTGCATTTCCCCTGGAGAAGGTGGGAAACAGCTCTCATACAGCAAACACCTTTCACACAGGTGATCAAGACTGCCCAGCCTCTGAAGCAATGGGGCCACAATAGGTTATAGCAGCAACAACCTGTTTTTTCCTTGCAAGCAAGAGCAGCCATTCCTTTCCCTCCCTGGAAGCAGCTTTTCCTGTGGGACAGACCAGGAAAAATCAGGGAGGCAACTTAGAGGTGGTGAGAGGATGGGACATGGTCCCTTGGATAGGTTGAGGTGAGAAGTGAGTACCAAACCAGCAGAAACATGACTGGTTCTCTTATTACCCAGTGTGAAATCCATCAGAGGTACTATGGCTTAACATGTTACTGCAAAACATCAAAATTATCAGTTGTGTCCAGACATAAGGAAAAAAAAATATTTAACAAAATACTGGGCAAAAACTTTAATGTTAGAATGGGAAACTAGGAACAAGGTGAAATGACTTCTTTTTAAATGTGTTGTTATCCCCAAAGTTCCTTCCGGTATTTTTACTCAGTGTTTCAGAGAGCTTGTTAACAGACAGACTTCTCAAAGCCTGTACCCTTTCAATCCACACCACCACCCCTGCTCAAAGACACAAGTCCTCAAAAGCAGAACATTCAAACAACAGAAACAAAGGGAAAGTGAAAAGAAAGTTCAAGTCAGAGCTGCTGTTCACGCTCAGTTATTCTGGTACCGCTCTCCCAGAAACACTCTGCTCCCTGTCAGCGTTTACAGAAAGAGACACTCACTACCCTCCAGCCAGGCCAAAAAGGATAATCTATCTCAGTGCCTGTGAAAATCATATAATCCTTTTCCATAAGGATTAATATCCAATGCCACACTAGTCTGATACATACAGGATGGAGTCTGACACTTCTTATTATAAAGGTCACGCGAGGAAACAACCTCTGCAGTTCCCAAACCAGAACCCACAATTGACAAATTTCCATTCCCTCTCACTATATGTGTTAAAGAGGCAATCTTCATTATAATCTTTTTTTATTTATTCTGGTGAACAATTTTCACCTGGCAAGCTTAGAGCCTGCATCTGGGTAGGTTTGTTCCAGCTACAGCAATAGTTTAATCGGAGTTAACCTAACGGCAGCATCTCTCCTTCCCTATGCAGTTCAGCTGCTGACTGTCCCCCTGCAGAGATACCTGTTGTGATTCTTGCAGGAGAAAAATGACCCATTTTCAGGTACACACAAAGAGGCATTACAAAATAAACCAAACTGCCGCCTGCAGTTCATCACAAGTTACAGAAACCTCATCACCTGCAGAAAACGTGTTATTACATATATGAGACAGATCATAACTGAAAGTTGGAGGCTCAATAGTCATAAATTCAGGCACAACTAGTAAGGAAGTGTTTTTCCTCAGTCATTTTTAGACAATAGTATGTGAACAGCAGTCTGAAAAGCCGGTGAAGCAAGTAGGCTTGGAAAAACTATAGCACATTCAAACGACAAAACGATGGGATCAGGTCTTGTTATGTATTCATCTTATTCTACCTTGTTAAAATCTAATCCAACTTGCACCATCTTCAAGACCTGGAGCAGGCCCAGAAGAGCAAATCAAGCTTTCCTAGATGGCACAGAGCAGGCAGGTCCTGACTTCTGGGATTATTAAAAGATTCCATTTTACATCCTAACCCTGCAGGCAGAAACAAGTCTGCAAGTCACCTTACATGAAGAAGTAGAGGAAGGTGTTACATCATTAAAAGCTAGGCTAGTATTTCTAAGTGTAGGCACACACATTATCTAATTGAATCACTATCTTCTTATCTTGAGAAGCCAAGATGCTGTTACTCCAGATTAAATTGCAAATGTTCACCATCTTCGAAATAGTAATGTAAATTTGAAGTTGACGACTAACCTTTCCGTAGGTTTTAACTGCTCTCACTGCACTCCAGGCTTGCAAACAGCTGGTATTACTCAGATTGTTCAGATTGCCAAACCCAGAATATCTATCCATACTGATATTTTGCCATTATTTGTCACCTTCAGCTTCAGTGTTTCATAATTTTTCATAACAGTTCAATATTTCATAAACAATGTACCTTAGGAAATAATAGCTATACATACATCTTACTGATACTGTGGGCATCAGCTTACTAACAGCATTTCATAGAGACCAAACAATTTATAATAAATGACAGAATTAGGAAATAAGTTATCCAGACTGAGTATCCTGTTCCTCCCCCTTCATCATTTTCAGGGACTCTGTCATTGGTATCAAGCTGAAAAGACCACAAAAATATCGTAGGACAGGATTAAAATTCAGAATGAGCATGACAAATTGGAGAAAGAGCCTGATGAAAAAATGGTGACAGATCAATAAGGACAAGGTTATACATAAGGAATAACTAACTGAACAAATACAGGCTAGAAGACAACTTGAGAGGGATATTTTGTAAGAGAAACTATGGCATATTTTAAATCAGAAACTCAACATAAGTCAACAGCATCAAACTTTACAAATGAGGCAAATATTAAATGTGCAATTTCATCTGCTCACTTTGTTCAGCATTTATAAAGCCTTAGTTGGAGCAGTGAAGAAAGTATTCTGCAGGGCATCCAGGAGAGAGCAAGGAAGTTTGCAGAGCTGGCACACAGCGAATGGATGGAAGGAACAAGGTGATTCAGTCTCAAGAAAAGGAAACTTCAGATGTTTAAGTCTGTTGCAAAAGAAGGAAATGAATGATTTATTCCCTGTAGTGGAGAAGGCAGAGAAATGGACTTCTTATTTCAGCAAGGTCAATTTAGTTTAGACATCAGTAGACCACTCTGACCTGAGACTGCAAGATACCATAGCTACTTGCTATGAAGAACAACTTCTCTGTCCGTCAGGGTTAGAGAAACATCCCTCAAGCATGGTACAGGTTTCCATGGCCTGGGTTGGGTATTCCACCAGATGACAACCCCAGGAATCTCCTGGGGCAACTGCCAAAAGACTGTGGCACTATTGCTGGTTAGGTGATAACATAAGGGTGCTAACATAAAGGAAGCAATTTACAGTAAACAGCCACACTTTTCTGGTCCTGCAAAACCTCAGAATTACTCTGTATGTTCCTGAGTGCATTTGAACCCAGGCACCTGGTATTTTAGAGGAGACAGGGAGTGTGATAGTAAGAGGTTTTCTTCTGTATTTTGCCTGCAGCAAACCCACATACAGCCCTGTGCCGCATGGCCATGCACACCCTGCAGCGTGTGAGAATATTGTCACCTAACCATCAGGTTGAGAGGTTAAACAGGGTCCTTTGGATGCCTCTGGGGTTTACAGGCAGTGGAGTTAGAAGCCACGTAGCAATGTGGTCACTAGTCACCGGCTGGGAACACATCAAGCCATCTTCCTGGGCTTGCTCCTGTGGACAGGCTAGGAGGTACAGGTGTAGCTTATATGAAAGAAGATTCTCCGGCAGGAGTAAATAGGAGGAATATAAGCATCTGGGCTGAAACAATAAGTTGATGGCAGGTGTGTCAAATACTCCTGTTATTTAGTCAACAACAATCCAACTCAATATATTTTCTCTGAAGGAGGGAGAGGAAAGCTGGAAAGAACAAAATGAACCTTAGAGGGGAAAAAAAAAGATCCTTTTTAATGTTTTTTGTGACCCATATTTTTAAGCATTTATTCACATTGACTTTTTAAAGGAGAGAAATACACATAATTTGCACTTTGGGATAAGTTGAAGGTGTCCATGCAATTTCATGGATGGCAGAATACCAATTTTGCTTAAATGATAGAGTCCCACCACATGTCTCTTATTTAAATGACCTGAAAATAAGAGATATGAAGCCATAAGTAAGAAGAGAAAATTAACTTAAATATATAAAACTAGTGCATTCAGTGATATTTCCCAGTGTATGTTTCACTGGGAGCACCAAGCCCGCTCCTGGAGATTGCTATCCCTCGCACTAGCCCTCTTCAGAGCGGTCATCCTCATGACAAGCAGTACAGAGTTCTGGGTATATACAGAATAGCCAGTCACCTAGGGAAAAAATCCTGACTCACTAATAAAGCCAGGAGAGGGAAGTTTTGTTCAGAAAAAACACACTGTAATTTGTTGGAAGAGCAATATAGTCCTTCTGTGGAAACTACAGTACAATAAAAGCAGCAAAAGCTGGATACCATCCAGGATTTGAAATGTTGCCATTGCAAGTGTTTTATTGCAAAGTCAGAACAAACAAATAAGCAAAAAAAAAAAATCAAAATGTTGAGGTGTCCGGAGGACAATAATACCAGATTTTTTTTTTCAAAAACTGAAACATATAGGGTTTATATCATCAAAAAAATAATTTCAAACTTAGTGTAATTCCATGTTTTTTCTTAGCTTCATCAAGTCAACTTTTGTTTCATCTACTATAACTCCTCTTCCCCTATGCATTTGCTTTGTCTTTTATGCAGTTTCCCCCAGACACTGGTACTTACTCTCTCACTTTCCCTTAGCCTTTCTCTGTTTCTCAGAGGAACAGATGTTAGTAAGTTTTAATAAAATTTTCCCTTCTATCTCTCCTAGTAACTACCATGAAAGCAACTGTCCATATCAAGTGCCACAAAAAGCTTGAAAATCAACATTCTTGGCCTCGAATTTGCCTACTTACTGTCTCCTCCTAGCTTTTACTCTCACATTTCCATCAAAATTAAAAGTCAAGCCTGGTTATTAGGTAACAACTGACTTCAGAATTAAGTTTCTTGACATCAAAATTAAACTAGAATGTTTGACTCCCAACAGCTGTACCCTATATGCTACTCTTATCCAGGAGGTCAGCTGTCTTCCATGGCCTTTTAGACCTCATGCACATCTGTCAGCTAACTCCTTGCCCACCCTTAATTTGAGCATGGAACACCACCCACACACTCTTCCTGCAAATAACTTCTTAAAAATACTTTTCTAAGAAAGTACATCAGCATTAATCCCCAGAAATAAATGATGGAGACAAACATCTTTTAAAAATTCAGAGTGAAGTTTAACCTCTTCTGCTTGGAGATTTAATCATCATCAAGTTCTCTGGCACTGTGTGTCTTAATTTATTTATTATTCCCATGTAGGATCTATTCCTGTTTCCACTCACCTCAGTGGCAGATGGGTGGGTTATAAGATCTTAACTTCCATCAACAAGAAAGCAAATGTTCTTTTAGCATCAACTAAACTGGCAGAGCATGTGTGTTATCCATAACATTTTCAACAGGTACTTGTTCCATCTGTGCAGGAGATCATTCTGTGGTGTGGCAACTGGTATCACACTTTCAGATTTGATCATTCCATACATGATACCTTTCTGGATGACAAGGGGACCAAACTTATGCAAATTCTGACTCAGGATATGTAAGGCTCAGAAGACTCTGCCTCGCTCACCTCAGGAGGCTGCTGTAAGCAGCTTTCAGTTAAACAAATCAGTGGTTCATTTTTTCCTGTACATTCTTTATTCACTGTATAAGCATTTAATAAAAGCTTTACAGTAGCATTTTTATTTTGCCTCTTTTTAATTTTCTCTCACTTTAATTAGCTGCATTTAATTCACACAAAATAAAGTATTAGGTTTGTGCTTTCCTTTGGGCCAAGTCATAGTACTTCCAGGAATCATTAAGGTACACATGGGTCTGGCAATGTAAACTTAATATTAAATGGACTATTTAACAAGAGCAGTAACTGTTGATTTCCTTTCCAGATTTGTCACAGTTCAAATGCTGAAAGTAAGTAAATACTGTATTTCATTACAGACATACTAGTCTGACATTTGTTCAATTAATGTGCTTTGTTTTGTATGACCTTAAGAAACACAAGTGCCTTACTTCAGAGCAGAATATGTCCTTTTGATTTTTAAAGAGCAGCAGATTTGAACATGGTTCAGTACTAAGACATCCTTGTGCCATTCTACTGTAATTAGTCTTCCTGGATTTGGGGGTCTTTTTGAGACTTACTTTATTATAACTATGTCATCCCAATAAGCTGAAAAATAGTCATTCTGGTCATACTGGAAAGAAAAGTATGTTACGAAATGAATGGCAGCATTTTCAAGTGTTCATTCCACTTATCGAAACAAATGCATTTGCTAGAGCTGTCCTCACAATGCCGCAGAGTATTTCTGCGGCACTAAAAAACCTATCCGTTCCTGGGATGGGTAAATGTGTAAATTTTAGAATATGTCTAAAAATGTAGATGGGTAATTCTGAGCAAACTAGGACAATAGAAACATTCTGTTAGACACTGCACAATGAGTGCATAAGAAATTTCATCTTCACCTTCTCTAATTGCTCTGTGGGGAAAAAAAAAATCTAGCATTGAATATTCACGTATAACTGAGAAATCATATTCCATGTATATCAATCCCTATTTCTCTGCATTTGTTTTCCCAATTTTCTTGTTAAAATTTTAGTATGCCTTGACTTTTTCCCCATTGCTGAATACATTAATTGTAGTTCTTGCACAAAGCCACAATTCTGCAGTAATACTCCCTACCCTCAAGTCAGCATGTCCTCTTTAAAACAAACCAAACGAAGCAGCCTACAACCCTAGTGAACCGCTTAGTCATATTGAAGCACTACAAACCCACCCAACAGTAACATCCATCAGGTTATAAATATCCCATTCCCATTCTCTAGCAGATGGAGCACAGCACTTGCTTCACTAATCAGCAGAATATAATTCACCTAAACTCTCAAACCAAATACATTCTTGCAAGAGGAAATTACTCAAATTCACCTAGTGTTTTTCTGAAGACATACAAACCTCCAAGGGAAGTGTATGCCTTTGCTGACAAAAGCTCAAAGGAGAATACTGAAAATTAGTGAAAGACAATAAACAGAAAGCCCCATATGTTGTGGGGGAAATGAAGAATAAGCTGTTGTGCTTACTGGCTTGTCAAAATCTAGACTTAATTTACTTCAAAAATTGAGGTATTTTCTGCATTTTAGTTTAAACAGCATACAGAAAGTAGTTAGGCAGATTTTTGAATGATTTAAATGTACAACTTTTACTTCTAAAAAATGGTAAGTTTACCAGGCATTAGAAATGGAGCTATAGTTCACAATAAAATATTTATTTGTATTTTCTCTCTGTTCACATACTGTTGGAATATGCAGAAAGCAAAGGTGGGGAGCAAGAAAGGAAAGTGGGGAAATGTTGTAAATAATTTTAAAAATCCAGTCCATCAATGCTGTTGATTTGGAAACAAAATTAAAGGTAAAACCAGGAAGATTCAAACTCTGAAAACAGCCTGCTAATCACAAAAAAAGATTTCACGTGGAAGCTTCTTTCCCATTTCAACCCAATTTTCAAATTTTCAGTGCTAAGACTTTGGCGGAAAAGTGCCGTAACAGTTTTGTTCGTTCTTCCCTGGATTCTCACATTTCTGTACCAGGTCACGTCAATAGGCACTCTCAGATGTTCAAGAGAGTAAGTGAGCATCTTAGTTCCTCCTCTCACCATGATCAGCATCTGGTATTGTGAAATCTCATGACTCAGGCTTCATGACCCTAGTGCACAGGGAAGTCATCTAATAGTGATAATTAAAACAGAAGTTTGTACCCTGCTTTACACGAAATGAGACAGATCAAGAACGCTGCTCCCTGCAGGTATTCTTCAGTATCATGTGGTCACCCTGTTTCTGCTGAGACAAACGAATTTCTAGCAAAAATCATGAACTGTAAGACCATCAAAAATTTCTGCAAGTAGAATATCCCTAGAAGCACAGAGATTTCTTTTGACCTTGAAAGGGAACTATCGAGAGCAAAATTATATAAAATTCAGAAATCAGGAAAGAGCCTGATGTGATTAAGCTGTACATCTGAGTAACTGGAGACTTTACAAAATCAGCATTGTAATATGTATGCATGCACAAAGGGCTCAGTGGAAGCCTGCAGCATGTGATACTTGGGAAGTGAAGGTAATTCCACCTAGAGGTGTGCTCAAGGCCAATTTGCAGCACTGTGTAAAGGTCATATTTTATTTAACTGAAAATATGGTACAAAAAGAGCTACCCTGCCTTATCCAAGGAACTTCTTAGCAATGATTTATCTGCTTCTCCTTCAGTATTTGAATGAAAATGTCATTTTACCAACTGGCTTATTGGGCGTACTGGGCTGAGAAATTAGACTGGTCTTCATATACAGCTTGTGTGCATGTGCATGTACATTCTTACCTGAATTTAAACCTTTTTGTAGAACTAACAGAGGACTTTGATTTGCCTATTTGATCAACAATTTCTGTAACAATGGAGTTCTGTTATCTTGTTTATCTAACCTTTATACAAAATATTTAAAAAACAAAACAAAACAAAACAACCTAACCTGATGCTTATAAAGAACCAATTATTCACAGACAGACAATCAGGCAAGTTTGAACGATGGGAAACCTTTAAACTACTGAAATGAGAGTGAGCTGAATCCTGCTTCAGGCCGACTGCAGCTAGCTGCCACCCTTTCAAACGCTGGTGGGATAAACCTCAACCAGACTGGAAATGGCATTGAAAGAGCTGGAGTGTGAGATGCAAAGAGAGAGAAGAGACTTCACAAGGCTTAGGTGGGAAAGAAAGGTCATGATGGTGTTGGGGAAAGACCAGGATAAAATTTCAAAAAGGTTTCTCTTTGCATATAAGCCATAGTGAAACGGGTGTAAAGCTAAAGGGCCAAATTATGTATTATGAAAGAGTTCTAAATGAAGGAACATATGCGTTAACATATTTCAAGTGATATGTTTTAAAAACATTATCAAGCTTTTATGCACATGTTGCATCGTTCAGATCCTAAATTTTGCTGCGAGATCTGTGGGAAGAGATAGCCTGCTTGCTTTGATTCCCAGCCTTCATTTTGTGTGCTGCCTGAACACACTCCCAAATGCACTTTGAGAACAAAATTAACCCCTGATGAGCAATCACACAACACATTTGCATCCTATCTATTAGTTCAGTGAAACAAATCTATGACCTGTTACTTCATCGCTAAGTGAATCAGCAATACTTGTACTGCAGCCAGTAAAACTGCACCAATGGAAGACCCAAATTGGGTTCAAAGACGGTTGCATAGGTGCATTTTGCCTAACATCTATAGAGGTATATCAAAAAATAAAATTTATGTGCACAATAATGTTTTAAGGTGCTTCCTATTTATTTTTCAACCTCTTTATATGCTTAGAAAGGATACCCCAGAGATCTGAAAGCACAAAGGGTAGCTAATGTTTACCCAGTCCCGATGTGCAGCTCATTTTTGTTCAGTGTATCCTCATCCAAACTGCATAAATGCAGGAAGCATTCCCCTACAAAAACATTTCTCAAGCTAACCCTAAAGAACATTGACACACACAACTGGTATTCATATTGAGCATTTCAGCATCAATTATGGAGATCAAGGGGTTTTTGATGAAACAACTTCAAGGGTTTGACAAGTATTTACTGTACAAGTCAAATAAAAGGCATTGGAGAGCTGCAAGAGCACAAACACACAGTGACAGCAGGGCAGGACGCAGGAATTGGCAACAAAACTTTTCAATGATTTCAAACCCAAAAATGATCATTGGAGATTTTAGAGCAGAAATAACTGTACAGCAAAGCAGTGCTGTAGTCCGAATGCCAACCTTGCTTTGCCTTTAAATGGACACTTAAAATAGAAAATCTAATTTACTTGAAGGTAGGTACAAGAAACTTGAAGCTTATGTGTAGTGAATAGGTTCAGACAGAGAAGTTGTGGTTACAGCAACAGGCAATGGATATTTTATGTTAGCAGTTGTCACAACACCACAAGATTTTCAGTGCTAGGGACGAATGGTTTGACAACTAAAAATGGGAAGAGAGGTGGCAACAAGATTAAGACATATTCAATACTATGGAGAAAAGGACTATGGCTCCTGTCCTAATAATTTCTTTACTGGCATTGGTGGAAGTAGAATAGGGATCTTCCTTGTCATCTTCATTTTCTTATTTTTTTTTCTTACGAGTAGGAAATTTAAGCTGGTATGTGGGTGAAAGTAAGAACTCATGAAAATAAACATGAAACAAACTGAATACCACACAGGTCTGATATATTGTCGTTTGATCCTGTGCAGCAAAACCTGCTAGAGCCTGCAAGAAGTAACACTACACGCAGCCCGTGCTCCCACCCCTCTCCCTAAGCAGCAGCGATTGGCATTGCTAGAGGCAGGACTTTTATTTTTTACATGTGGAAGACTTCTCCTCTCTGAGGGAGACCCAATTTTACCACAGTCCCAAACAGGTCCAGAAAGTCTTTCCCACTGCGTTGCCAAGAAGATGCAGAGGTGCTTATTAAACACACGTGTACACACACAGATACACACACAACTTTTAGCAGCCAGGTCAAGATTGTGGCTCTTCATCAGACTTACAGCAGAGCAAACAACAACTACTACATTTTAGTTGCAATGATATATCATTATTTACTGCGTCTGGGTGCTGGTATCCAGTCATCAGGAACAACACCTACAAGCTCCAGTTTAACACCTAGTTTATGAACCTCTTTGCTGCTGGATTGAGAGCACTCCTCTAGCATGCTGTCACTGACATCTAAATGTTACAATATCACTCACTAAATTTGTCATTCATTACACAACTCCACTGGCTTCCTCCCTAGCAAATAGCATCCACCCACTGTAGAGACATGATAAACTTTGCTCTTCATCATAAAACTTCAACGGGTTTGTCAGTCAGATGGCTGAATAGTTCATAGCAGCTAAAATTTACTACTGTGACAGTATTACCTGTTAATCGTCTACCCATTGATAGAATCTCCTCTTACAGCTATATATGTACTCTCTTTAGGAAGCAGCCAGTTTCAGTAAAACATCATTAATATAATTAATATATTTCATTACCTTTGTTCTGCTTGAGTTATTTTCCAACGAAAAAGCTGAAGAATTTCAATAGCTAGGGGAAGAAATAATGTCAGCTTGAATACAGAATTTCTTCATTATGATCCCTGAATTTGATTTCCAGAACAGAAGTAGAATGTATTTGTCAGGATAATGGCAAAAAGGGAAACAATAGGAAGCCTTTGTTATTTTAAATAGTTAAGTTGTTACACAGTATGATGGACTTCTTCTGTTGTACCTTAATGGATAGTAACACAATCAATAAATGGCTGTAACAATTTCGTTCTGCTTCACCTGCTGTAATTGAAAAATAACTCAAGCAGAACTTTGGAGTAGTTTGCGATGTGTATTTTTTCTTCTGCACCCCCCTACTTTTTTTTTTTTTTTTGATTAAGATAAAGATTACACTTTAGTGATTGGAGTAGGTGTAATTGTTATTATAAACACCTTTCAACAAGCTGTTCTACCCTGAGAACAATCCTGCAAGGCTACAATACAATGAATGAAATCAAGGGGAAAAAACATGGATCTGAGTGGCATGAACAAGAATGGCGTTGGTAGAGAGAGAAAATAGGAAAGAATGAGGTCCTGACATTCATTGCCTAAGACTGTTCAAGCTAGAATGGACACCACTTCCTCTGTTAGAAGCTGACTAGCAGAAAACTATTGGACTAAAGTATATCAGTTTTGCTTGCAAAAAATCTGAAGTAACTAGTAATTCCAGACAGATTATTTTTGATTTCTAAATGCCTGGAAGAGAAACAGTTTCAGTTGTATTTTTGCCCAGTTGCAGTATTAAGATACACATACTGCAATCATGTCCATTTAATTGCATAAGAGAAGAACTTCTGTAAGAAAATTCAAAGTGGTGATGCAGTAATCACAAAAGGAAGCACTACAATCTATGAAAATTTGGATTGCAAGTTATATTTAAAAGGAGATACGGAAACAATTAAAAAGCAGTCAGCCTACCACATATACTTTAAGTGCACCGGAAAGATTAAAATAATAATAAAAGTAATTTATGTTTTCTTAAAAAGTGTAAAGTAACTTGGGACTACAAGCACATCAGAGTTGCAAAGTAGGAGCTCCTAACTCTCCTCCCTGGTACAACAGACATGACAAGATTAATTCAAGAGCCGTCTCATCATAGGTTACAGTGGGTTGCTAATACGGGTGATAAGAGAGAAGAGGTTCCATTTACTCTCCTAATTAGCTGGTAGGGTAGGTTTTTTTTATAAACATACACTACTGCTCTATGTTTCATACTGAAGAAAATAAGGCTAAAGAAATATGTCTTGAGCTTGGAGCAGACGGATCTGTGACAGTTTAACATTGCTACAGATTTTTTCTTTCACCATCAATTTGAGAAAGTTCTGGCCTCCACAAATGAGTTTTCCTGTTACTACCAAGAACAAGTTTTGTTGTGCAGAGACTGTCACTGTGGACCTCTTATGAAGTAAGCCTGATCAGGTGTTTGAATTTAATAGTTTCTAGGTAGGACCCTGCATTTGATGGCCAGAAGCTTTGTTTAGAAGAAACAATAGCGAGAAATTGTTATATTTTATTATTTCACACAGCCTTCATCAGTCATCTAAGGTGTTCAAAGACAGAATGATTGCTGTATTGTGAACTAAGTGCAACTAATGAGCAAGTCTGAGCTGAAGCAGCCAATGAAAATCCTCAGGAAATATAGTAATAAACCTTGATGTTAAAAAATTACAAAGTTGTTAACTGATAGAGTTAACTCTTCCAGTAAACTTTTAGATTTGAATTCCAAAGAACGCACAAATGTTTTCTGTCAAGTTTGTCAAGCATCAATTCTGTTTGTTTATACAGTTAGCACTTCTTTCAAGCAAACATTTTAAAGCACCATTTTTTCCCCATCCTATTTAAAGAATACTTGGGGAAAAATAATCCACTTAAAAAACCCCTTCCAACTTAAAGTCTTCTATTTGGGCACTTCAGTCCACAGCAGTCTTATTTTCTGGGTTCCCTTACTGCTCACTTCCCTCTAATTAGAGCCAAGAGAATAGATCACAGCAAGTAACTTACTCAACAAATTTAGCTTCCTTTCTGCTCTCCAAATGTCTGCAAGCAGATTGCAATTTCCTCAAAATTGTTCATTATTCAAATTTACTGTATATATTTTTTCTCCCTCTGAGTATTTCTCTATGGATTGATCAAGAACAGTTTGCTTTAAGTATTCTGTATTCAAAATCCCAGCTGCCTTCAGTAGTTGTGATTAAATATAGAAGTCATGTGATATCATTCCTGCTTCTCAAATGCAAAAGCATAACTCTTTTTTAGACCCCAATTTGGCAAAGAACTTAAGCATGTGCCTAAAATTAAGCCTAAACGTTCTGCACCACATAGATGAGACTATTTACCTCATTAAAGTTTAACATGCTTTCAAGCACTTTCTTGGATCCAAGCCAAACAGTATCTCCTCCTCCCCAAAGAACGCAAGGAATTTTACTCATTTATTTGGATTATTTGTTCCCCTAGCTCCAATATTTTAGAAAATGTTTAATATATAGGACATTGCTAAGTTCTTGATTTGCTTTCACTGAATCACTCTCCCAGCCACGTATGTTCTCAGTTACAATGATCTTCCCAGTTTGGGAATTGTTTTAACTAAATGCCATTCTTAATTATATGACAATGCTAAGAACATATTATATGTAATATTATTATACACAAAACTACAGTCCATTTAAGAATCCAATACCCAGCTGGTATTTCAAAGAAAATTCAGGTGGAAGCATCAGAGGGCCCTACTGCTTAAATCCCACCAGCAGCAACCACTTGAAAAATCAGATGAAAATTATTTCTGTTATAATGAATAGCAGCAGGTCTCCAAGAGGTTACAGTAGAGTCCATTTGATAAAGTTTAACACCTTCACGTTGCGAGAGTTCACACATTTCCTCCCATACATCTGCACCAAGAGATCAGTGTGTTCCTAGTGGCATGAGGTGTGAAGCTTTCTTCTATCCCATGGCAAAAACATTTTCAATTGCTTAGTAGAAAGCAAGATTTACGTAGAAGAAGGAAAAGAAAAAAAGAAGACGAAACAAAGACAAAATATCCCAGACTTCCAGAAAGAGAGTTAACAACTGTGGAGACAACAGTTTTATGACTATCTTGGTCACAGAACTGCCTGTCGGTTAAGAGTTTCAGCACTGATTTACCCAAGATGTTCATCAGCATGTCCTAACAAACCTACTAAAAGTTTTATCTGAAAAACTTTAGCAGAAGTTTACTGAAAGGCTTCAGGAACATTACGTCGATAATATATCCAGATGAGGATGCATCAAAGCATCCCATACAAAGATATCATTGTTCATATGGAATAAATATAGGAGTCTGTGCTTAGAGGTAACAGAAGCATTTGGGATTAGTAGCAAGGTTGTATTTCAGATGTGTTGCATTAAATTTAAGGAATAAGCCAGAAGCAGTCCAGTGAACCCCAGCGAGCACAACCATCCTTACATCCAGGACCAGGAGTATGACAAGGATGAAGAAACAGCAGTTTGCAGAGGGCAGGTCTGGACCACAAGGAACTTTGGAAATCCTGGCCTAATTCTGGCAAAAAGAAATAAAAACTTTTTATTCTAGGTTGCCTTCTAGTATTTTGTAGTCCAACCCATTCTGGGTGAAGAAACTTCTAACTGGAAATTCAGATTAAAACCAAAAGTTGTTAATCTAACAGCAGCTCTAGAGTAGTACATACACTTGGAAGACTGAAGGGAAGGTCTTGAAGTAGAGGCTAGATGCAGATGTGGGAGATTTTTCTATTAAACTGTTTTTTTTTTATGACTTGCAAGAGCGAAGGATCTCGTAAGAAGGCAGAGTAGCTGACTTTTTTGAGGAGCTAGAAGGATTGTATCTGAGCAATGCCTGAGTGGTCTGAAGTATAATCATCAATGCGTTACGTGTCCGATACTGTGTATATACATTTTTCAAAAATGTATATATTCTTGGAGAGGTTTTGTGATAGCTAATGCACCTGTGCTGTGTATGACATATGCACAGAGTTTTCATGCTTTCATGTTGTTTTTATATATTTATTTTCAAACAAGATCATGCGATGGCCAGTGTACACCTTGCCAAAATACCAGCTGCTCTGCCTGACTCAGGGCAAGTTATACACACAATAGGAATTGTGAGGATTTATGCTAGATGTTGCGTGGGAAGGAACTTGCTGTGTGTTTTGAAATGTGCTGCATAGTCCTTGGCAGGCACCTTCCCCCAAAAGTGCAAAGTTCCACCAAGTAGAAGATATCAGTGAAGCAAAGACAAATATATCTCTGATCTTTTTCTCATACCTGCTGCTACAACTCAGAGATGCCCCTTATTCAACAAGTGTTACATCTGGTCTTTCAGGTACTGTCACTGTGAGCATGAAAAGCAATGGCCATAGGATTTACTTGGAGGAGAGACTCAAAAAAAAACTTGCTGACTTAAGGCACCTTGTGCTGAATGACAAAAAAAACCCCAACTCTAAACAAAATTTTAAGGACAGATAAACACGAGTCATTTAGCTTTCGGTCTTGATGGAAATGTTCAAACACTGTTATGCAAGATACATCTCACTCCATGGACTGGTGTGTCCAGGCTTATCATACCTAGCACAACTTACCTGGACCTGGCATCTGATGCATATGGTGATGCTAGCTTGACAGAGATGTCTCACAACACTGTCTCAGACTCCAAGTTCAAATGAGCACTAATTTCCAAACACATTCTTAAGTAAACACACACACACGCACACACACACACACACCCAATAGGACTTGCAAGATCACTTAAAAATAAATTATTGCATTCAGTGGATGACCAGGAGAGGGTGTCTTCATTGCCTTTCTGCAGTTCTATGAGCTAAGAGGTACCCAGACATATAGCAAGTATTGCACTGCTGAAACAGAAATATTCAGCTGGTGGTGTTTTTGAATCTGTCAGTAAGTAAACAGACAGTTTCAAAGTAATAATTTAATTAAAAAAAAAAAAAAAAAAAAAAAAAGCAGCAGCTATTTTTAAGTAAATATGAAGGAAAAAGAGTACATTGACTAACAAAACTCACATCTCACAATTCCTCTGAGGATCTGGAAGTGTACAGTAATGCTGGGTGGTACTCAGCAGACTGTATGGCACAAGGTGCCATCCCTGTAGTGTGAAATGTAGAATCTGATTACACTGTCAATTCTAATTCAAGCTTTTGCTATAGCCTGTATTTCTCAAACTCAAAAATATTTATATAACATCCATTTATGTTGCACCCTACATCCCACAGAATCCAAGAGTGCGAGCCAAACTGATATATCAACGATACACAGGGATCGCTTCACCCACCACTGAAATGCAGCAGCTGTTGAACTGCACACAGCAATCCTACAGACCTTTACACGAGAAGAAACAGCATCAGACTGTATGCAATGGAAACGGATTGAGACCAGCCCAAATGTAATTGCTTAGATTGTGATCTGGTGCTAGCACACTGAGAAAGTAGCTGAGCAGCATTGCTGCTTACTGTTCTCCAGGCTGGTTTAATATTCTGCAGGTAACTTGCAGATTTTGAGGATAGTAGCCCAATTTATCTTCCAGTCCCTTTTCATCTCCAGCCTATAACTCCTATGTATTTGGAAACAGTTTTAATAAAGTGTCCATGTCACTTTAAAGCAAGAACTAATGATACAGCAGATTTTATCCTCTGGAAGGCATAGTTTCTAAAAAGCATTTTGGTGAAACCTTTGGCAGCTAGAGATCAGACTGCTTTAATTGTACATCAGCAAAGAAAGAAAGGACTAATAAATATATTCACACCTGAAAAGGCCACCAAAAAAAGGGAGAAAATGCAAGTGTGAAGCAATAAATTTTTCAATGCTTATCAGCTGCAGAAAGGTATCCACATAATAGACTTCATAGGACAAATTTATGATTCTGCAAATGTTCCCTTCATTTAAATCAGCATCCCAGTGACTTGATATCTGCAAATCACCCTAAAATCCTGATGGGCTGAAATACTAAATGCCACAATGGACCATCTCTTGTTCATTCTTCCTGGTAAACAGGGAGGAGGATCTATCATAATGACACTGAGGCCTTTTGAGGAGCCCAAGGTCTGGCAATTATGCATATGAGGCTGAGTGTTTAAGTCCAATAATGGGGCTTTAGTGATGGATGGATCATCCCTTCCTGTACTTCTAAGATGCTTGTGATAGCTGAATTGTCCCCAAGTGGCACCCATAAATTTTGGCCTTTCAGAAAAGCCCACATATTGTATAGGTATCACCCAAAGCCCTCATTAGTTAGACTGTGACCTTTGCTGCGTGACTATCAGGCAAAAGCCTAGAAAAGGCCTGTGTTCGATTAGCACTGCAATTTGTTCATTATCTCCTGACAGGAATTTGCAAGTGTCAAAGACAATTCTGTTATGAAAAGGTCAAGATCTGAATGGCGGGGGGAGAGGGCATCATTCTCAGAAATTCTGCCCCAGCAGTAGTAACCACCACCTGAATCATCATCCACATCACTCTGGGTACCAGGAACCAGGAGCAGGTAAATTGCAATTTCACATAATTCATCTTCACAGGAGTTAAATCACTTCAGGATAAAAATGGGTTTTCTGCTTTTTTACTTAAAATTATGGAAATTGTTTCTGACAGCAAATTGCTCCTAATTAATTTACAGTCTCTGCTGGGAAAACGCACTGTACTGTTGATTTCTACCTTCTACAGACTTAATTATAAAAAAAAGCAAAATTTTCCTAAACTATTAACTTCTGTGCTGCCAGAATTAGGAGTTACAAGAACTGCAAAGGAGGCTGGGTCTGGCATGCAACCGGTCTGAGGTTACACAGCACGCTCACAGATAAATGATCCCCTCCAGTATCACCCTGGTAATATAAGGAGGATTATCGCCATTTTAGAAGACTCGATTTTGTTTCATTTTGGACAAAAGTCAAGCTTCTACAGTTGCAATGTTGGCTGTCACACCATTAAGCTGCCCTGTACCTCTGGCATCACTTCACCGTTGCCTTGGATGAACTGCGATCTGCTGTGGATGATGGACATCCAACACTGGTTTATCCTTAGTTCTCAGCTCTCCTAGCCTCCACCTGAGGCTGTGAAGCAGTTAACATCACCATAAATACTTCTATGATGACAATCTGTCATGCCACTAATATGGGAAGAGGAAAAAGTGACTGCTGAGAACTCCAGGTTCACCAACATGTGGAACCCCCACGACAGAGCAGGGTGGACAAGACAGAAAAGATGCAAAGCTACGGACTCACAGTCAGATGAAATGTAGACTGAAGCAATAAAAATTGCATCAGCTCTACCTCACAAGAGGGGTTGTGGAGAAGAGAACCAACCATTCTTTAAGAAAAATGGACATTGGATCTTTAGGGCTGAGGATGGCAAACAATCAATAAAAAGGAAAGAAACGTAAAGATTTCAAAGTCTTTATATTAAAATTAGGAGAGTTAGAGTGAGAGGTGAATGGACAAGATCAGCACTAGGCCACCAGTACTTCAGGGGAGAAAGTGGAGAAAAACTCCCTTTTGACATGTACCGTGTTTTCAGTGTAGCCCACCTGCACCTCCTAGACACAACAGAATGGCTTTGAAATGGTGGTTGCAGAGGTATGAGAGGGGCACTGAAATGTGTACCAATGTACAAGGATAAAAATAACTCCTTTCTTTGTCATCTTGTCTCCAGATGAAGCCAAGCCTCAGTGCCAAATTTCCTCATGGCAACAAAGAGCGTAACATGCAATGTTATCCATCCCTCCCCCCCTGTTATTTTCTTGAGACACAGTGCATTCAATTACACTCTTTATTGGAATTCAAAACTTGTAGTTATCTCTTTGGCAGATGATGATAAAACCTTTGGTAGTGCATACTGGCCTTGGCAAAATGTCAAAAGACCTACTGTACAAGCACAGAAAATTTGACCCACTTTTGTAATACTGCTAGGGTCAGGGTCTTACATTAAATCCAGAGGGAAAGTTTGGCACAAGCCCATTTGATCCATGATATTTAATTCTATGAGTCAGATTTACTCAGCTGCTATCATTTTCTAAGCTGTCCCTGCTGAATGATTCCCATCACTTGCTGCATGAGAGAAAGTAGCAGCAGATCACAGAAGAATCTAGAAAATGTTGTTCTAATATTTTTTACATCACTCCTTTGCTGACAGCTATGACATTTAAGAGAAGAGAAAGATTGGTGAATGAGGATTCACAGCACTCTTGGTTACCATCAGGGAAACAGCAGTGTAGGCACATAGGGGATGAGCATATTATTAAAGTACAAACAAATACACTCAAGCCTGTTACACTTTAAACCTGAGACTACAGGAAAAGGGACGTTGCCATCAGAGCAAACACTTCATATTTTCATAGAGAGAAAAAGAAGTAGGATTTAAGAGTATATATCATCAAATGAAGGGCAAACAAACAAGCCCTGCAAGAATTTTCATAGCTATTAAAAAAAGCCAAACCAAACCAAACCCCCAAACAATTAAAAAAAAAAAAAAAAAAAAACTAAAAACAAAACAAAACAAACAAACAAAAAACAAAAACAAAACCAAAACAAAACAAAACAAAAAAAAAAACCCACCCCCAAAACAATCAATAAAAGCCCAGGAAAAAAAAAAAAAAAAAAACAACCAACCAACCAAATTAAGGCTGTGGCTAAAATACAATTACACAGGCACATGATAAAGCAGGTGAAGCAACCTTAACTCTCCCTTTAGGAACAATGTGAAAAACAGTCGAAATAAAAAAGGCAAATCAGTAAAAACAGGATATGCAGTATTACTGTGACAAATACAAAACCCATAAAATATGAATATAAAATTGTTCACCAAATAAACTCCAGTATTTCCATCATTTCTTATAAACAAATGCTATTCCAATTTACTTGGTCTAAGAAGAGTGAATGATTTCATTTTGCAGTAGTAGTTTTTCTTAAAAATGTCAACCAGTGATCAATACTGCTTTCTCCCCACAAAACTTTTAAACATGTACCTCAATTAGAATTGTAAATAAAAATGTATGATGTTTATGGAGACAAGTTTGATGTTCTTCACTGTCTCATGAAGCAGGCAAACACCACCATCAGAAGTCGTCTCAGAAAATTATAACCTACACTTACAGTCAGCTGCGGCTGAAATGTTACTTCGGCTAACTGCTGCCATTAGAGAAAAAGCCTGAACTGAATGACAACAGTGCATCGTACAGCAAGTTCTGCCAATTCAGCTTGAAAGGGAACACTACTGAGTTTGGTGTTTAAGAAAAAAGCAGATAAGAAGTTAATAATTACAGAATGTAACATGTAATTTTGAAGGGACTTAAAGGAATTTCTTGATAAAGTTACTGTTCCTATGGATAAAATGCAGGATGAGCAAGTGATTTACTCAATATAGTAATATAAAAAGATGTCAATGATAGCTAATGTGGTACCTTATCAGATGGAGAAAACTAAAATTTAATATGCAATAGGAGACTTCGACCTCAAAACAGGTCCCCTTCATCCTGAGGGTATCGCCCAGAAGGCATGCAGAATTATACTGGGAGTTTTATACTGACAGGCTAAGGTAGCGACACTGGCAGGAACAGTCAACAGAGGCAAACAGCAAGTAAAGCTCTTGACTGCTGCAATGCGTGTGATGTGGGACTGACCCAAAGGACATCTGGCAGCTTCAGCTGGTGCAGGACGTGGCTGCCTGCCACAGAGGATGAGTAAATGGACAAGAGCATATTGCACCTGCTCTTGGGCTCCTGCTGACTGCCAGCCTCATTCCAGGTGCAAACTGAAGTGCTGGTTATTAACTATGAAGTCCTTGGTGATCTAGCAACTCAGCGACCTCAGAACATCAAACACAATGGCTCTATTTTCTTGTGATCTTTATATATGGTAAAACTATTGACCTAACTGAAATATTCCTTGATCACCATTCCAAGTGCCTGGCATCCTCTGTGACGGTCTTCTGGCTTCACATCACTGGTGAAGGTCTCTGGACACAGTGCTCCACCTAATGGTCCATCAGAACATGAACTCCTCCCTGTGGGTTTCATTAGATGAGGCACCTTGGATCTGGCTTTTCTATTACAGCAGTAGTGATTCCCTCAGGAATCTTCCTTAGAAAAATCAAACAATTTTTCAGCAGAACTTCAGCATGAGCAACAGTTTTACAAGTAAAGCAGACAGTGTTGAGTATGCACTATTTATTTAGAGTTAAGGTTTTTCCTTTCATTTAATGTTGACACTTGAATGCTTCTATGATGAGCACCTTATAAATGTCTGCAACTATAAAAATGCAGCAGGTAAGGTGGAGCAAAAATATTTAGAAAAATTGACCTGTAAAGAGCAGAAACATACTTCTGTGGCACAGTTTATTGGGTACACACCTGGCACAGAGACCGTGACTCTCACAGCCTATTTCTGAATCTGACACTGAATCACATCGTATGAGCCATGTATCTCTGTGTGTTAATCATAAGAGATGAAAACCCCCTGATTCTTACATAAAGACTGGGATTATGAAGCGACAAGTTAGGAAGTACACTACAGATACTACCACCATTAGAATTTGTGAATAACCAACTTTAACATGAAAAGTTTTCCAACAAGCCAAATCCCAAGTGTCAAAGCAGCAAGTAATTTTACAGACTGAAGAGAACAGCCATCAAGTGTTTCTCATGCTCAAAAGAGAAATAACCATCCGGGTCGCAGAATATTCCCCACTTTCCCAAATGCTCTCCCCATGAGAGGCTAGGGGACCTGCTGGCCAGTTATATCTCCTTTGCCACTATTGTGTGGCTCTATACATGAAGGTTTTAAGTCCTGAGTTCTAGTGGGAGCACAAAATTTCACTATTCTGTCCTACAGGTACATTGGCTGAAGCCAGATTTTTTCCTGGTTATTTAACTAAAATATCCTAAAGTAAAGTGTTAGGCTACCAGATTCACTAACTTGGTCAAAACCTTTCAAAATTGGATCTTTATTATGTGTTAACAAAGGAATACTTAACATTAATTAATACTGGAGAGAAATTAATAAAGAACATTACTTGTTGCCAGCACAAACACTCCAGGAGAATGTCAGTTCGACAGGGCTCAGTAACAACATTCCTACTTGAATTTATCTTGACTATTTTGACAGATTTAGGAAAAGTGTATCTCCTTTTTTTTTTGTCTGGAGTATGCATGCTTACAGTAACTCTTGAACCTATTGAACAATTTCAGGCTATTAGACAGAGGGTAGTAGCCCACAAAATAAGAAGTTCCTTCATTTTTTATGAAAACAGGCATACCATTCAAGGAGAGAGAGACTATTAAAATGTCTTCATCAGGGAAAATTTGTAGTATGAGCTCACTACTTATTAAAGATCAGAAAATCCGTACTTGCACGCAGGCATTATTAATCTTCCTGCTAACAGAACTGCTTATTCTAAAGGGGTGCATGGTATTGCTGTGCTTCCAAGATATAAGATGACAAATTCATTAAATGTCAAAGTAACTGTTTATACATCAGAAATGGAGCAGACACAGGCACTAATAGGGCCTTCTCTGTGCGTTAGGTAAGCTGCTTTCTCTCCAAACACCCACCTCGCGCAACTGAATTCTTCATGCTTGTTTGTGGGTCAGAAGATAGTACATCTCTAGAATGAAGAGCAAATCTTGGGGAAGCAAAACAGAGCCAGGAAAAATGCAGAGTCTCTGCCAGAAAGCTTTTTACACAGACCTCACATGCCTCTGCTGGAAAAGAGGCGAGAGCTTTGCATCTGGCCAGTGCAGCTGCCAAAGCCACCCCAAGAGTGATAGAGAAAAACATAGAGGAGGAATGCCAAGGGCAGCACAAACATCTCCGCCAACATGAGAACGTGATGCCAAGTGAAGAGCGCAATTGCATGCCTCCACCTTGAAAATGGCATGCCTTTTTAATAAAGTAAATTTGGATGAAGGAACAACTTGCCTGGGTGCATTTTTTACACGTTTTTAGACTATGTAAAAAGAGTAAGTGACCAAAACACTTGTGTCTGCACCTATAGCAAGCCCAGTGATAGTGTGAAAGCTGCCAGCATAACTAAATGAAATCTGCATTGATGCCAACCAAAAACCCCAACTGAGCAAAATATTGCAGAGCTTGGCATCTGGGGTCTCTGATTGCCATTCAAACAGGTGGAGAGGAGTACAAATGAGACCCTAGTATCTGGTGATCCCAGAGCCAAAGAATCAATGGACTGAAATGATAATGCCAGAGATTGCAGAAAACAGTAAAAAGAAAAAAATAGACACGGATGAAGTTAAACTAGGACATGAGCATCCAGGGTAGGCCAGAAAACCCTTCATCTCAACAGCTAAATAGTAAAATCATACTGTATTTCCAATTTGTATTTAGGTCATGGACTTTTAAGGCGTAAATGCACATTAGTATTAGAATAGCCTCTGGAGTAGATGAAGCACATTAACTCTGCACTTCACTGAAGATATGACATCAATGTTGTCATGTATCCATTTGCAAAAATCCAGATTATTCCTTCCTTTGATCCCTGAAAAACAGAAGCCTCAGATGCCTTTGAGAAAATATCCTCATCAATATCGAAGTATTTACAGAGCAGTCTGCCACAGGGAGGGAAAGAGCTAAAATTGGAAAATGAAACATTTGAACTGCAGCCTTCCAGTATTTCTTCTAAAACAAAGGAATATGGGAGGAGTGAAGAACCCACAGGGAACAGCAATATATTAGACAACTTTTACCTTTAGGTCTGCCATTACACCACAGCCCAAGCTGGTGGTGAATGAAAGTCATGTCCATCTGCAAACTGTTTCCTGGCAGACAAGTTCAGCAAATGCATTTGTGGCACCAGTTCCATTCCTGGCTGTCACAATTGACACTAATTAACACCCCTGCTGACAGCCCTGGGGGAAAAGGCCAGGGGCTGTATGGGCATAAAGTCTGGATTGCCTTCTCCCTCCTCTAACTTTTCTCCTTCAGGGGAGGAGTTGAAGCACACTGGGACACAGCTTGGCCTCCCAGCACCTCATTGTGTCTGTTCTGGGCACAAACACACCAAACTCCACTGATGGAAATATCTGGCCTACCTGGCTTTCTGCAAATTCATTCACAAATAAGAAAATAAATAGAAGGCACAATTTACAAATAGAGCCTAGAAAAGACATTACAAAGCTAGCAATAACTGTTTGTCAGCATTCAGCATACTCTCTGTTAAAATTCAAAAAATAACCCAGACCCCAAAAGGATTATGGATAAGAAGTGTGGTTTATGTAATGTTATTTCTACTTCTTATGCACAGCAGCATCTTTCTTCTAACACTGTTCTAGAAGTGTTAGGTTACCCTGTCAAATTTTTCAAGTCTGCCACTGAGAAGAAAAGACCAATGCTGCGAGGAAACCGAAGAAATGTTCTCAGACATTTTTAATGTACCAGCTTTTCCACAAGGTAATGACTTTGGTGTGTCATTGAATAAGGTCTTCACACTCTTAAAGCTGATACCTAGTGTGTAAAAGACTAGAGCCCTTATACAAACTAAGAGTAACCCTGGAAGGTGGACCATGTTTATACTAACTAAGAAATGACTGCTACCAAGTGAGAAGACTTATAAACAGACCTGCTAAACAGAGTAGTATTTCTGGGGTAACTCAGTCTCTCATTTGGCTTTACTTCAGACTTCCATCAGTAGATTCTCTTCTTACAGACTAATTAAGGAATCAAAACTAAACAGATGAATGAATAACACAGCATAAAAAAACCCTTTTAATTGTATTCAATCCACTCCCTGATCAAATTTTTTTCTGTTTCCCCCACTGCAGGCAAATTTAAAAATATCTTCATACTGTTCAGTAAGAAGTCATAAAAGTTCAAGGTGAGAAGAGAAAAAAGTGCTTCATAAAAGGGAAACCTCTAAAAATAATTCCCATAGAAGAAACAAAAAAAATCCATAAAAGATAGTATCAATGATACTTATCAAATCCTTCTTGAAGTGAGATCAATAGGTTACTGAGAGTTCCTCAAAAACAAAGCATTATCATTAGAGGAACAGAGTAGACACCAGTTAACCTACTGCCTCATTTCCAGCACCACTCAATGTCAATCGTTTCCTGGGAAAAAAACAAATGTATTTGGCGATGGAGTACTATTGTGCACCGGGACACCATGTGTATCAAGCCCTGCTGCATGAAATGTGACAAATTTAATGGTTTTCCTCCTGGTGTGTAGAAAATATAGCACATACAAGTGCAATATTATTTCACATCAGAAAACTGGAAAAAAGACTTAGAATCTTATTTTACCAGTTTTAAGAGGGAAGACTGTTTCTAGATGCTCAAAAATCTACCCACAACAGGCTATTACCATACATGAGATGCAAAGTAAGCAGATACTGCAGAATACCTACTTATACGCCTGACAGATCTCATGGCAGGCTAAAGCCTTAAATATTGCATGCAACTTTCAAGGCATGCAGCCAAATTGCAGGGTAGCAATATATGAATTCTTAGAAGGCTAGTGAGCTCGTAATTCTGGTATCATTGGTCCTTGATGATTATTAATGGCCCTTTTAAAATGGTAAAATATACTTTAGAGTAAAAAATTCAGGACATGAGCACATATTTAATTAACGGATGTATTAATAGCATTTCTGAATGGTTTCATATATGAAGATCAACACCATTTTGTTTATCAAGTGCAGAAGTCCAGCCTTCCAGAAAACTACTAAATATTCTTCAAAACCTAAAATAGCAAATACTTAGATGCTTGCCTTTCCACATGATGCATTACAGTAACAGCTGTTCTTTTACTTTGTTAACAGTGATTTTTTTCTCACTAAATTAAACAATACTAAAACCAATTCAATTTGAAAGCATTTTGGTGGTGCCCTGAGTTACAAAAGAATTTGGGAGAAACATGTTTGACAACTAGTAAGTTAACATGACATTTACTTCCTCCATATGACATCCTAAGCATTTTAAGTTTGGATGCCAGTCTCCTGATGCTCTGCATTTCTCATGCTTTGGTTCACATCACAGAGCAATCCTGGAGCACACAAAATGGATTCCCCTCAGATTAAATTAAATTAGAAGATGTACTCCAACCACCAATAGAGATTCATGTCACAGGAACAGACGAGAGCTCAGAAATATATAGAATAGGTATGATGTCTTCAGTGTCAACTGTTCTGCTACAAAAATCCACATTTCTGTCAGTCCATACAATTTCTTAATCTAAACTGAATTTGAGCAACATGAGTTGGGATTAGATTCAAGTATTTATCTCAGTTGTCTCCACTCCAGAGCCTCTTTCATGCTCAAAGTAAATGTTTTCAGATATTTTAGTTGTATGGGGCAAAGAGGAACGAACATTTTGGTACTTTTCACTTCTTGTTGCAGTGACATAAGTAGTTGCTGATGGGAAACAAAACAAATACTGCAGATTGTTTTGATTCCTGTCAAGGCTGTTATTACACTGCTTACATATGAAATTTTATTTTATTTTTTTTTTTTTTTTTAGGAAAAAAGTTTCCAAAATAGCATGTCTGCTGCTTCACATGGATGTTGTCAAATAGTCCAGACTATCTCTATGTCCTCCCTCTCACATTCCAGAGGATGGATGCTGTCATTCTTTGGGGGAATCCTGAATCTCTGAATCCCAGTGGCTCTTCATGCCCACTCTAAGGATGAGTAGAAGCAGTGTCTTTTTTTATCACCTTTGCAATAGAAAAGGGGTGTATATGTAACTTTTAAAATTAATTTCTCAGGCACAGTGACATTCAGTACTTTGCTTTAATTGTATTTAATCTGAAAGTTAAATTCTATTACCACCAACACAACTTCAATATGAACTCCTGAGAAATGTTCTTATTTGTCAAGTTGGCTGAGCGAGAAGAGCACTATCCTTACAGGGATTCCAAATCAATCCTACTCCAGGAGGTAACTGCCACTAGTAATAAGAATTTTGTTTGCAATTTGCTCTATGTTTCCTCAGGATGTCACTTTGCTCATCAAGCAAGCCTGCAGGCACTCATTCAACTCCAAATAATATAATGCCATTAAATTCTTCTGCCTTGTTAAGGGGAAACACAGACTTCCAACCACCCAAATAAAAAGGTTCTGTAAAGCAGCAAAGTAACATTCAACTTCATGCAAGCTATTTTAGTTCTATGTTAATAGTTTAGTGATATGAGCTCCCCACTCCTAATTTGATCTCTAACATTTGTGAGATTCTGTCAGAGTTCCACATCTGAAATAAGAGCAGTATGATTTTGTTTCAGAAGCATGCCTGCTCTGTTCACTCCTTATCCTGCATGCTTCCAACAGCTTTTTCCTTCCTGGGACACTGTAATGTAGCCCAAAGATTTCCAGATGTAGTTCATCACATTGGACACTTTGTTCAGAGTGGAAGAGGAAGGCAGTAAAACAGAACTGTAATTTTTGGTAGACTGCTCGATGGTTTGCCCGATCCAGCCATTTTGGGTTTTCTATGCATCTTCTAATTTGTTCATATAGTGCTATTAACCTCACACTACTTCATCAGACAAATTATTTTGCTTTACTCCCATGTTGCTTTCTTGATTTTATCTTCCTTGCTTATCACAGCATGAAATATTTTTACTAGTTTGCATGGTGTAAATGGTCACCTAAAAGTCAGGAAAAAAGACACTAAGTATTTGAGAGCTTACTTCTGAGTTCTGTTCGTGTGTTGAAACTACAGTAAAGCTTCACATATTTTATTAAACACTGACTGTTACCACTTCTCCTTGGTAGCTTTTCTAACTATACTTCTCTCTACTAGAATAACTCTTCACTTTGATCACACCCTGGTAACACTGAGATATGTTTATCTCCTTTGACTAAAGGGCAGATCTTCCCAGAAATCTCTCTCTTATAGCCTGCCCATTTCAAAACTGTCTGAGTATTATACAGAGATTCAAAGCAAAACAAAGCTGTAAATTATTTAGGTACTTGAATTTTAACTCAAGCAAGCAATGATTTCATCCCTCCATAGTAAGCAAGTTCATATAATTTCAGCCAGCCTTGGAGAACACCAGTCCAGCTCATGCACCATCCAGTGTAGTGAATATTACTGTAAATACTATGCTTTAAAGTCCATATCATGCTGAACAAAAGACCTTTGCCTATTGCCATGGGATTCTGGTCCTGGTTATGAGAGATACTCAAAATATCTTTTGACAGTTCTTTGCTGTAAATATGTTCTTGCTTGTAAATTGACCTCTTATTTTGTGTGTACACAGGGATGCAACTTCCATTAAAGCCTTTGAGTGTAGCACTCAATTATGCAGACATGAACACATACATGAGCGAAAGGAGTAAAAAAGTAATTTGGATCAGTTGTCTGTATTAAAAAACAAATATACACAGGCTATCAGTAGACTCAGAGCCTACCTTCAAATGTTTATCACATCACCTCCCTGTCTCATTTTTGACTAGCTAAACAGAGTTTAAGGTCTTATATTTTGAAATGTTTTCTCAACTCCCTGATACTTCAATGCCTTTTCTTTGTAAGTGGATACCAGAATAGCACATATTGAGGTATATAATATTTTGAGATATAGTTTTGACATTCTGATCCATTCTGCTTTCCTGTGTATATTCAGTATATTTAGAAAAAAAAAAAATATATATATATAGATAATCATTGGTTTGTGTATATACCTTTCCAGGATACATCCAATTTAATTATTTGACAAACACAATCCCAAATTCTTTCAGTCAATACTGTTCCATCAAGCAGGCTTTGACTGCATTCCTGGATTTAAGAAGCAGAAATCTGTTATTTGTTATGTTGAAATGCATATTGTGTGAATGGATCCAGTCCCTCAAGAGATCAAGGTTGCGCTGTATGATTAACATGTCTACATTACCACTCAACAGTGATGTTTCAATCACTGACAAATCATCATTAGAAATAGCATTGGGTCCACTGTTGTGAAAAGAAACCCATTAAAAAGAGCCCTATTCAAGTGAGATTCCTACATGATGAGTGATTTGCGAGATGTGTCAGTTGACTGATCTTTAACCTATTTAATATATTCTGTATTTTAAAAAGTTGTAAGGTACTAAATCAAACACCCGAAAAAGATTATGCAGCTAACTTTATCAACTAAATTTATAATACTCAAAGGCTGAGATTAATTGTTTGACAAATCCTCATTCTCATGAAATGCTGACTGCCTTTCATTAGTGTTTAACTTTTTCTAACTAAACCTTCATCAGGCTTTTAATTAGTTTCCTGGGGGTTGTTGTCAAAATACCAATCTGTGCTATCCTGAGTCCCAAGAGTCGCCTTTTTGAGTATTTGCACAATACAATGGTACTCCCACAGTGTTCCAAGATACATTCATTTACAATAGCATTGGGTCTGAGGTGATCCCAGCTCCTCAAGGTCTTCTGTACAAGAAATATCTGTCTCAGATTTAAGTGTGTTTAACAGAGATCAGAACAAAATCCTTTTCAGTTATTATTGAACTTTAAAGCATTTCCTCCCAAGGTGACAGAAACTAAAAGAAACTCTGAGCATATCTGCCTTTTCTGCATCATCACTGTGAACTAAAACCTGTACAGTTTTAGTCTATTTAGAATAAAAGAGATCCTAGCAAATATACTAAAACTAGAACTTTTAGTTTTTCCCATGTGGATGTCTTCTTTGCCCTTCATGTCTTCTGTTTCCTTCCCCCTTTTCTTTTTTTTACTTCTTCTATTTATACTTGATAACTATTTATGTTCCCATTAGGGCTAAATATTTGAGTTTTACTTCTTAATGTTTTCTCATTGTATCACTGAACCAGAATGGATTTTTAGCTAATGTTGTTTTCTTTCATGTCAAGGGATGTGGCTTTGGTGATATACAATTAATACTTTTTTTTTTTTTTTTAAGAAAAAAAAAAAAAAAAAGAAAAAAGTACATTTTCTTTTCAAATATTTGCTAAGAAACTTCTATAGCTGTGAGAGTTTAGTCCTTCTCAAGCAAACCATAGTACAGGTTGTAATCGCCTTCTCTTCACCCTAAATGAATATAAACTTGTTATGATCCCTGGACTAGAAGTAACTTGTATTTATTGCTATATTTATCCATCATCATGTGGTTCAAAATACAGTTATACAGCAGTAGCTGCAACATTTTTTAACTATGAAAAAACCCATGAACTTTAGAAATTCAGTTCAAGCTCCATTTACACTAGTGGCAGATCCCACAGAACAATCACATTTCTACTTGATTTCTTTTCAGGTGGAAGCCATTTTACTGATCATCCTCATTGTCTTCACAGCACTTCTGCTAGCTCTACCCTATTTTAAGAGCAGTGTATTGTCACATCTAATTTGTTCTTTAGTTTTCTTGATAATCTCAAATACTCTGTTTGCATTTTTGACTGCTTTTGTGCTCTGAGCAGACATTTGCAATGACATCACGAGATGTCACTCTTGAGGAATAAAACCTAGGTCAATACTACTGCATAGAAATTTGGGGCAGTGCATCCATTTATCTTAAGGAGCTTTTAGCTTCTAAATACTGAAATCTAATCCTGGGAGCAGTGACTTGCTTTCTGGATTTCATCATCCAAGGTAAATCCATCTCAGATGAACATCACTCTTGCCAGCCGCATTTTAAGGAAATCAGGAACATACAAGTATTCTGGCTCTGGATCACAAATGAACCATCTGTCTGAGCTGCCTACCCAAGTCCTGGAGAGAACAAAAGTTCAGTTGTGTCTGTCTTCTCCATGTTTCTTAGCAATGTCACAATAGCACAGGAGAGTTTGAGTTACAATAAAAGAAATCAGGCCATATTATTGGCAGTATTACAAACATATTTGTAATTTAACTCTACAGCATTTGCATGTGCATTTGAACTGGACTGGGTGTCTGTGCTCCAGTGAGGAAACATTTTGAAGGTAATATCAGCATGGATGCAGTGTTCCTTTCTGGAACTGATTATCTTTGAACAATGGATACAAATAAAATACAGGAAAAAATGTTCTGGCTTCACCAGCCATTGATCTGTGAACCACTAAGCTGCAACATGCAACACAATGGTATCATGTAAAGTTTCAGAAGCATACTGCAGATTTTTAAAGTCATTCACATGTTTACTGGGTAAGGCTTGAAGCTAGACTGATGAGCTATGCGATCTAATGCCCAGCTTTTCAACTGTTCATATAGATAAGTCCATATAGATACTATTCATATAAACAAGGGCTCTGTTTTGCATTTAACTTGGCAAATAAAGAAAGAGATAAATACACAAATATACAAAATATTAATCCAAAGTGTCTCATTTGCTCTTGAAAATTATAATAAAGTTTGCAATAAGTAAGAGATAAAATGTGTAAATATTTGAACAAAAATATAATTAAAATAAATGAGGAAAACTCGTGTTTTCACAGCTGGTCATTGATGCTAATTGCTAGCCTCACATTTTATCTTCGGGACTCGGTTGATAAAGGTAGCCATGACACATTTTCTGTCAAGAAGCCATTCTTTTGTATAAAGATACAAACACCTCCCTATTCCCCAAATAGCAAATTCAGTCAGCAGATTTTGTAAGACAAAATAGTGCTTCAGATTCACTGATGTCCATATAAGGGATTTGCTTAACTTGGGATATGTGCAAAAGCTTTTTATTACTTGTTGGATCTTTTTTTCTTTTTTTCTTTTTTTCTTTTTTTTTTTTTTTTTTTTAGTATCACCTGCTATTGTTTTTCTAACTCCTCACTTTCATATGCATCTTAAAAACACTTAACCTACCACCAACCTCCCACTAAATCCATTCATTCACCATCAACAATAACTCTGGTAGAATGGAAGTTACAGGAATGATGCTCCACTACTACCAATGATTTAATTATAAAAGCCATCTTAGTAGACTCATGCTATGTATCAAATACCGAGGGGACAGAAACTGGGAGGCTCCTCCACTCCAGGCCCTGGTACATCTCAACCTTGGTGTTGAGAAACTGTCTTCTCCTGGGATAAAAGGCTACTTTATCATCTATATAATGGTGCATCTTTCTTGTTTCATCCAGCTGTGTTCTTGGGAAGCAATGGACAGCTAAAAAGAATTAAATAGATTATACTCTAAATAATAATTAACATTTAAAGCAGATATACAAAATGTCTCATAGCCAAATGGGAAATAAAACCTTTTTTTAAAGCTAAAATTAAATTCTTACAGAGATGAAATGATAAGAAGTACAAGAAAATATTTGGAGACATTTATCTACACACTGAAATAGAAGTATTATGACCTGAAAAAATCATGGAAAGGTTCCTGACATCTGGTCCTCCTTGATAACGAGTATTCTTCCATGGTACTCAAGCAAAATGCTAAGTAGCAAATACACAAAGCTCTGTCTCCTACACCAATAAGTTTGCTTTTCCTCCCTTCCCTCCTATATATTTTTTTTTTCTCCCTCTGGTCTAAAAAGTAAAGAAAGTGTAGGAAATGAAACCAGTGTAGAAAAAAATCACCAGGATTCAGAGGGGGATATCCTTACTTCTCTACTTATTCTCAGCAAAGTCTGAAAACAAGTGAAATTCAACACCAATCAGCTCTACAGTTCCTGTTACATCAAATATTGTAGGACCACTTTGATGCCATTTTTAAACTCTGAGCTGCAAGGCTATGAATACAGGAAAGGATATCCCTTGGTATGTGAATACAAGCCTGAAAACATGCATTACATTAAAAAACCAACCAAACAAAGAAACAAACAACAAAACAAACAACTAAATAAAGCATCCTTTCCCCCATAACTCCAGTAATGTATGTCAGTACTACTAAGTTCAGTCCTTACATTTGAATTTACTCAGTTCTATCTTTGGATAGAAAGTTATCCAAAGAGCATTTCCTCTTCCCTCAAAACCACAGCTGCTTTAATCCAAAGGCCCAGAATACACTTCAGCATTGACAGCAGGAGCAGAAGCCGAGTAGCCAAAGCAAGACCAGCTACCTATCATAGCTGATGTCACTCCTTCTACCTCACATCTCCATAGATGATGTTTCCCTCTGTCCTGCACATTTCCGACACAGCAGGCATAGACGGGATCCTCCATCCTGCCTCTTGACATAATAGTATTTTGGGTGGAAAATATGTCAGAGCCTCCTTCTGGCAGGTGCAACAACAGAAATAACCAGTGCATGAATCTTCTTGCACCCCGAGCATCTGTGACACTTCTCACAAGACCTTGCCAGCTCCATGTGGTCACTGCTCCAAGCCTCTCCCACCCTCAGTGTCCTCTCCCTTCAGCATCACTCTACAAGTCCCATCACCAACGCTGCTCACTAGCTTGCATGACCTCCTCCTCCCTCTCTAAAGTTGCCTTGTCTACTCAGGTTGGAAGATTTGCACACACCAGTGACCAACAGGTCTTCTCCAAATAGAGACTGTACCTAGCAAAGTGGAAGATTTATCTGCTGCTTGATCCTTTGGTACCACTGTAGGAAGCAGGATAATTATAAATTATTATCTTGTGCCAAAGTGTACAGGACAAACTGGCCAAGATGCTTCAAATGGAAGCTGGTGGCATTATCCATGAACAAGTCTGAACATTAAAAGAAAGGAAACAGACTTTTTTTTTAAGGCTGTGCTAGGAAAACATCTCTTGCAGAAAGTGAATAATAAATATACTGCATGCCATAGTAAAGTCCATGGGGGAGGTAAGGGATTGCTATAAAACATAGTATTCTAACTACTACAGATGTTGCTGCTAGAATTTACAGCTTTCTCTGCGTGCTTATCTCTCCTCACCAGTTTCAGTGCATTGAATCACATTCAAACATGGTCCATTTTAAGCCATCTTTTTATTATTTTAACCTTTTTTTTTTTTTTTTTTAAGCTACAATTAATTTCTTCTGTATTATTCTGTAATGTTAAATAGATTCAAGACCTGTATTTACAAATCACATGCAATCCTATTTTGGCACATGTAAATTACATGCAAATACATTCTAAATTAGTTTGTTTATCACTCCAGAATTCTAATCCAAAGGTTTTGGTTTTTTAAATTTAGTTTTTATTCTGACATGTTTACAAATGAGTTTGACTCTGGAAAATAACTTAATAAACTCAGGGTTAGCTATGCAATTAGAGGAGACATGTGGGAACCATAAAACCTGGAAAACAATATTTACATCTTTTGTACATCCAAGTTTCCACTTTTTTTTCTCCCTTAAATTCATCATTTCAAAATATTGCAGTTATTTTTGTATGAGGACAAACAACAAGAACTCATTTTTATAACCAATGACCCCTCTCTCCAACGAGCAATTCATGGGGTAGCACTGGATAAAATGCACAAAGTAGAAGATTTCATTATAAAAAAAGAAAATGAAAAATAACTGAATTAACATTGATCATGACTTTTCAACAGCATTTCTTATTATTACAGCCAGGCAAAGTCTCCTGTGGGCAGTAAAGCTTTCCTATGTATTATTAGCCCTCTACAGAAAGCTATGAAAAGACACAAATCTGTTTTGTCAAAGGACAGAAGAGCATTTAGTTATAAGAGAAAGTATGGTCATAATCCATTGTGGGGTTAAAGGTGAAGAAAACAGAACTATAACACAAAGCCTTAAGAGAGTAATACTCCTGCAGTTAATTCCTGAACACCGCAGTAGAGCCGCCTGGTTTGTGGGGAGAATACATTCTCAGGGAAACCTGACATCTATATGGTTTATATTTATTAGTAGCAGCACTATTATATAGCATCTCTATTTGCGCTAGGTACAGACGCACACGGCACCATGGCTCCTGCTTCGAGAGGCATTTGTCGAGATGCCACAAGTGTCCACGTGGCCGGTGTGAAAGCCAACGCTATGGCAGAGGTGACCACCCGTACCTGGGGGCAGGGGGGCAGAGGGCTGGGAACGTCTTGCTTGGCCGTGCTGCTGGCAGTGGTCCATCCCAGAGCACAAAGCAGCTGCCCCTGTACACAAACTAGACCATTTAGGAATTTTTTCTAGTATACAGAAATCTATTTTAGTGCTTGAATAACAAAATTCATGCCTGTCCGCTGGAGTGAGGGGGTTCAGTTCAGGATCACACACTAATGCAGTGCATGAAGTTGCTTTTGGTGCCAGGTTTGTCAAATCTTTGACAATAAATAGGCTTTTGATCCAAGTAAGAGGCAAATTAAGTGCTCTGTATCAGATCCCAAAGCAAATTTGCAGCATGTCTGAGTGACTAGATTAGGATTCCTTTTAAATCCAACCACTGGCCCTACACCCTCAGAGTCGCTAGGAGGAATGGAAGGCAGGCAGGTTTATCACAGGGATGGTAGCACCACATAAAATTTAGCATCACTCTGAGGCTGCCCAGAGGATGGACAGAACATCAGGGTCTCTACAGTTAATCCTTCCTTCTGATAGTACCCAGAGGATAAGGACAATGGATGCAGCTGTGTAACAGGGCAGGTAATATAATAAAAACATCAAAAAAAAAAAATCCCTGATGTCACCAAGATATTTTGAACACTCCTATGATACGTATGGCCCAGCACATATGACTTTATGGTTTCTGTTGCTGTCTCCAGGCCCCACGGCAGACCTTACCCCACACTGCCTTCTGCCCCTTCCCCTCCCCTGCCTTGCTCCTCTGCCAGCGCTCTCTGTCCCGGCACTCACAGCATCTACGCAGTCCAGTGCAGCACCTTGCACAGATACCACTGCTAGCTGCAACGTCAGAAGCAGACCACGGTGTTAAAACTGCATTTCACCTTCCTTTAACCTGCTTTTTAAGGACACTGCAGTGATACTACTGCCTATCAGTACTCATGTTATCTCATTTAGCAGCATCTCAGATAACTCCCTCCAATATTGCACTGAGCTGTGTGACGGACACTTTTCCACCACAGGTTATCCTGCACTTTCAGCCTGAATTCACAAAATCATCACACCTTCCCCATTCAAATCTCTACTAAAACTTCCTTTGTGCCTTCAAGTTACAAGCTCAAAACAATAATAAAGGCTCTAGGTTATCCTTTCTTGTGGGTTTCCCAGTGACCTTGGTTGACTGCTTTAACAGAAAATGTTCTGCATACCAAAAAAATGAGCCTACTGGCAATTCTTAGAAATAAATGAGCTAAGAAAAAATCCTTCCTGCAGTTCCAGCTCCCTTCTTCCACAGTCCCATCCATTGTAGTTGTATGATCATCACTGTTTTGCTATTTTCTGTTACATAAGAGATTGGAGAAAAGGGGTAGGAAAGAGGCATATGAGTCTAGGAGGCGATAAAGACAGTAGTGGGCAGTTTCCCAAAAATAAAATGCAGTTATATTAAAATAATTCTTTATTTTTGACATTCTCTTTCCAGGTTTCCTGCCAACTGTCCCTTGGTTTGTCTATTTAAGTCACTAACTATTCAGGGGCAGCTTGGTGTCACACTGCATCCAGCACAATAACATCCTTGTGGACTGGTGATACATGGGTGCTACTAAAATAGAAATGAAGAAATGTATGTGCCCAGCTAGGTTAAAAAAAGTCACAAGGAAGAGTTCAGGTCTAGGTGCAATTCAGCAGCACTGGAATGACAGGACCTAAATCCAGTAAAAAAAAAAAAAAAAAAAAAAAAAAAAAGATAAAGAGTCAGGTCTTATTTATCTCAGGCACAGCACCCAGATAACATGGCCTGTTAGCATCTGGACCCGCACTGGTGAGTCTGCTGCAAGCAGCACAGCTCTGCTATGCAGGTCTCTGATAGCTCATGCATTTCTGCACTGTACTCCATTTTGCAGTGTCAATATAATTTTTTGCTGTCTTCTAGATGTTTAATACACTGATTTCCACTAAGTCTTGCTCAGGTCACTCAGTAGATAATTAAACAAACAAAAAAGAATATTTCTGAGTGAAAAGACTGTTTCCATACAGATGACCTTGCAAATTAAAATTTCATTAAAAAGGAAGAAAGCTTTCCATTATTTCTAAAAACATCTGACACTCAAGAAAGTGGTTTTCTTTGGAGAAGGAAAAAAAAGAGATTATCTTATGTTTTTTCTCAAGCTTACGCAAAAAGAGAAGGAGCACAATACACCTGTGCATAGAATTGCTCATTTTCACTCTCTCTAAATGAGCCAGACGCTCATTCTGCACATTGTGAAGTAAAACAGAAAGCATTATGTGCAAACATTTACAACATAAAAAGCCTTGTCAGCTGGGATACTTGCTGCTTCTGAGAATTCTGATCAAAGATAAAAACCAAGACAACTCATTGTAATCAATTATGCACAGACAGTCCACAGCGTATGTGCAATTCATAAAAATAATACTAAAAACATAATGTGGATTTATATGCAGCAATGAAATATGGACATGGACAGAACACTAATCTTCTGATTGGTATCTTAAATCGACAATCCCATTTCTTTAAGCAAATCTCTGGCTAAATAGTGCTTCCTTGAAAAAATTTCCACCAGCCCTGTAACTGCTCTCACTTACACAAGAGGAGCTGCAGGGACACAGCCCAGGACCGTGTGAAGGTTACAGCAGGCTGCAGTCAGGGAATCAGCACTACAACAAGCTGGATGCAGGTTTTATTTCTGCATTGGCAGAGATGATTAAACCCCCCCCCATACATCCAGAAACACTCACGGTGCAAAGAAAGCCATTACTTGTCAATCTGGCTTTTTTTAAAAGAGAAATTGCAATACACAGCGGCAAGCCAGATGCAATGTGTAGCAGGCTCCCTTGCAGAAGTCCCCCTATACATACTCCCCCATATATGTACACCAACAGGAGGCAAACTGCAATGATCACCCTCCCACATTAGCCGGTAAATTCAGAAGTGGAGTTGAAGATGTATTCAGGTTTCAGGCATGTATGAACATACTATCATCGTCATCCTCACTAATACCAAGTTCACACTCTGAAGTCTTTTCTACGTCTTTTTCACTCAGCCTTATAACGGTCAAGTCAAGGAATTCACATCACAATGTCAATCCTTTCATCAACTTTACACCCCTCAAAACCTGTAAAATATTAGGGTTTGCCTATGAGGATTTATTCTTGTTTTGTTCTAGCCGATATCCTCTCGTTGCAGGTCTTACACATTTTTTGCCTAGGTGAACCCCAAAGAATATGCAGTGACTTAATGAGCAGATCAATTACTGTTCATAAGAAAAGATACTGTCTCTTTAAAGGTTATTTGAAGGTTGATTGCTATCTTATTGCTTATATCCTGCAAATCTATTCAGCCTTATGAATGAATTTGACCTTTTTATACTTACTGGGGAAAAAAAAAACAGAACAGAAGTTAATTTAGAGCTCTATAATACAACACTTTTTCCCAGAGAAATGAAAGGGCATTCAAATCGATACCTGCACAATAACACTCTGATGAATGTTTGCACCCAATTTTCTCATTTTGCTAACTTGAGATTGGGCATTTTGAATAGTTCTCGAAGAACATATTCTTTATGTGCTGTGAAGTATGTGGTATTGTGTCCAAACAATGCTAGAGGATAATCATTATAGGAGTATCACTGGGCCTGAAAAGGTCAGTTAGTTAGAAATGTCAGCTTTCAATGCAACTATGCCGGACCTTCCTATGTAAGGATCCAATTAAAGGGACATGCCAAGGTGCATGGAAACATCATGGTGACCCAGAATAATAATAAGGTATTGTGGAAAAGCTTGATATTTTTCTTCAAAAGTAATGGATTAGCCTTTAGAATATCTTCTCTGCAGTCTTATTTTGACTTTGCAAATATCACTTATTCTACGTGTATCCAAAAAAAGGTCATTTTTTTTTAAATGCAAAGGCAGGGATGAAACAACCTTACTAAAAGTAAATATTTTACAACTAAATGAAAAAAATTCTGGTTTCATTACTCTACAAAAAAAAAGTGTCATTTCAATAGATCTCAAAACTGTGATATTTGAGACGGATATTGATGGTGTTTAGGGAGACAGATGAGGATAAGTCAAGGGACAGGCAGAAAGATCAGGGTGGACTTATTCTCATGGGCCATGTTGTGAGTGAAGAATGTGCAGCAAAAAGATGGTGGGAACAGCAACACCATTCAGTGAGTGTGTAGCATCTCTGCAGTTCGTTATTCCAGCAAATGGAGAGGTATAAGTAAGGATTAGAAAAGTACTGATCTGCACGAATAAGTAATTACAAGCAACAATATTACTTTTCCTTATCACAGCAAAAGGAAATTCTTACAGCTCTTCAGATACAGTAAAGATGAGGAATTGGATACAGTCAAATTTCCTAATTAGCCTCAGGACAGCTGAAACCAACCTAACGGCACAAAAAAAAAAAAAAAAAAAAAATCCACATTTTCTCTCTGCTTTCTGTTAATACATCATCTTGTTAAAGTTTCATTAAGTCTGGAACAAACTTCTTCCTGTAGTTTTAGTGTTCATCTAAGACAGACAACACAGGAATTTAACTTTGAGCTGAGACTTTAACATATGTACGTTATTTGTATGGTAGAAAAATTCTTGTACTGTGGGTTCAAACAAACAATTTGGGGTCTATTGCTTTGTTGAGCAATGACGTGCTGTCCCCCTAAGTTATTTTACATTATGGTGTACAAATGGGTGGATTAACACCCAGTGCCTTAGTGACATGAGAAACAGTTTCACTCCTATCCATCACTGAGCATTAAGACTCAGTTATTACTGGAAAGATAAGTATTTTCTTTTCTCCACCACCTTTCCAAATAAAATAGCATGTGAAGCTTCACTAAGAAATATGAACAGTAATTATGTTAAGCTATTTAAAAACTCAGACGCTATCCCTGGACACATACTTAGACCAAAATCAATGTACTACTAATTAATAAGGACTAGCAAAAATAGTACCCAAGTTTTAGCAGCAAACAACTGTCACATTTTATTATTCTGTATCATTTTTACTAATACCTGTCTTATAGCTTCATGACTTTGAGTTCATATTATTTTCATGCTTCAATTAGAAAGAAGGAGATAGCCAGACTATCCAGGAAGGTAATGGAAAAGTCTTGTAGTGGGGCTTAGTGGTGGAATTTATAGTTAAATGAAACTTTCAAATATACTATAAAACTTCTCCTTCCTTTACGTAGTTTTACTTGAGGTCTCATAAGCAGTAATATGAAGAAATGCAAAACTTAATCAGCTAAAAAATATAGCAAATCCCACATATCACTTTATGCAATGCCAAGAGAGTAGAAATATATTTTCCCAACCAGAGGAAATTAACTAGGCAACAGTCCTATATCTATAATTTAAAGCAGTAAAATATGTATGGCAGAAACTAAAGCCACCTTAAAAGAATTCAGGGTAGTAGTGTATCACAAATTAATGAAATGGAGACATTTTTAGAGCATGCAGCACTGACGATATTAAAGGGGGGGAGAATATTTCACCACATAGATCAGTGTGATAAATACTTTTAAAATCAAGCTTTTTTCCCTGTTTAAAAGTGTAAGACCTTGGATATTAGGAGGAAGCACACACAAAGTCATTAACATTTCTTATCAAATCTCAATGCTGCTCCACAGAGATTGGGAATATTTTGCTCTGCCCCTGCATGTAAACCTCTAATGTGGTAAGAGGAAAATCTGAGTAAATCAAAAGGCAGGAATTATGGAACTAGCTCTTACTTTATTTCACCTAAAACAGAGCTGAAAGAAACTTAAAATACTTTATATTTCATGATGCCGCCAAGCTGGGCACTATGGAATATTCAACTACCCCAGGTTTTTTAAATGCAGTCAATTTACTGCTGCCAAATGTAGTAGGTTTATATACATCTGGGAAACATGCACCTACGGTGCTGATGAATTTCTCCTGACATTGCACTGATTTCAAGAGAATGTAATTTTAAATTGGCAGTAGAGAGACTGGTAGAGAAGGATAAAGCCCTGAGGACGGCTGAATCAAAGAGAATTTCGAAAGAATTTTCCTGATGGTTCTTGGATAATATCACGTTAGCTATTTTCAAAGCCAATAGTTTCCAACACGCTTCCATTTATGGTATCAATAATTAAAAAATACTTCAGTGAGAGATGAACTTACCTTACTGAGAAAAGAAATTGGAAAGCTGTATTATTATCGTAAACACGGGAGATGCAAAAAGCTTTGTCTCCATGGAAAAGCTATGGAAACAGGGATATCTTATTTGCAACTATTGAGTGGTTACTGCAAAATGTGATGTGATTGTATGTGCATGTTCAAAGTGTTACTAGAACATGATCACGTTGAATTTAAGGGCAGATCCTCAGCTCCTTTGTGCAGCAAGGCCAAATTAAATGACTCTAAGATTTGGACTCCTAAAACCCAAAGTCAACTAGAAGTGTTAAGGAAAAGTTTTGGATCAAATTCAGAGGTAAAACTAAGTTTAAAGAAAATTGAAATTACCAAAACATAAATCTTATTATGTCCCTGCCAGCACGTCCCTGCCAGCCACTAATGAATTTTTCACATCTTCCCCCCACCCCACTGTGTACTTCAGCTGACTCCAGCACCCTGAACTGTACAGCACATTACAGTCTAATAGTAACTCACATGTCAGGGGGCAAGAAGAAAAGAGCGTGGCGAGAGCATTGATAAATTTAACTTAACATTCCTCCAGCTACTCAGCAGTAAGGCAGTGAACTCCTCTCCACATTTTACATGGGTGTCAGTTACTTCAAAGGAATATATTTGATCACGAGGGAGTCTGGCTTGCTGCCAGCTTATGCATCATTTGTGTCTGGCTGTTTCTGGAGACCCACAGAAAAGCAAAGACTTCCTCCAGTTTGGGGCACATTGTGGAGCTTTCCATAGCTGTTTTCTTAGGGGTTCTGGAACAGGTCAGCTCTGTATGTTGCATGCAAAATATCTAGTTGGAACTGCAACTCTCAGCCTTTGCGTTTCTTCCTTTTTCTTTTTTTTTCCATTTTTTTCCAGAGTGCCCTCCGTCCAGGTTACAGATTAATGATCTCTACCTGTTCAGTTTAACATACAAATGTGCTTTTAAGTCAAGCCCCTGTGCGGCCAGGCATGGCAGAGCCGTGCGCACACTGCCGGTGTTGGGCAGCCACGCGGCGCAAGCCAAGAGGCAGTGGCAGGTCGTCCCCGCAGCACGGGCTCGGCACGGCGCAGGCAGTCGGGGATGCAGGGCACGAGGAACGGGCACGCCTTCCCACCCAGCAGCGTCTCCTGGGGAATCGTGCAACAGCCACGGCCATGGGGAACAGCGCAACTACCGTGAGGTAACGTTGAGGTTTCTGTGATCCTGCAATCTCTCTTTTGAGTGTTTTGGCACCTGTGGTGCCAAAAACTTAAGGGGGTTTCTCAACAGCCCTTAATTGACATTAAAGGCATTGTTTGACCTTGCAATTAATCTCATTAATTGGCTGACCAATTTTTGGAAATCTTTTTAGTGGCACATAGAGAAGAGCTGTCGTAATACCTGCAAGGGATCACCAAGCGATTCGTGACTAAATGTACAAAAACTGGTTTGAGAATTTCATACACACACAAAAGAAAGATGATATTCGTTATGACAGAAGTGCAAATCGTAGAGGTCACCTTTGGTTTTGAAGTCCTTTGTCTATTACCACAATTAAGCAATAGGGCTTTTGTGGCTGAAAGTCCTTGTGAGACACGGAGGGCTTTCATACTATAAATAAGGATGAGTGACCTCCTCCACAAACGAAGGCTGCCTGCCTGCGGCAAGGTAGAGAGCAGGAACAAGTCCCAAAGGATTAACAGCTGCAACTAAATAGCCAAGTCCCTAATTTGAATCAGTAAATTAAGGGATGACAGTGATTATGGCTGATCTCAGACGTCATAAATGGTATCATGACATTGTAAAAGCAGACTGTTGATGTCAGATCTTAGAGCTAGAACTTAAAGAATTAAATATTTTAAAGTTGCAGTCTCCAAAGATAGATAAAAGCCTCAACACTATGATTTATTTTATGTTATTTTTGTATTTGTAGGACCCAAACTAGACCCTTTAATCCACAGGTTGACATTTTCCAATCCTACTAGGAATTAAGTGCCTAACTTTTTCAGCTTCTTTGAAAAATCTCAGCTTTAGGCTGTCAGGTAAGTTTGGCCTGATCCAGCATCAGGCTTCATTTGAAAATGCCTCTACTGAAAACAAAACTGTAGGCACTCAAGTATATAATCATGGCACAAATATTATTTTTTTTTTCCTACATAGTCAATTGTTGTAGATTTCTGGCTAAATATCAAAGGGTAATACTTGTATTTCAGAAAAAATGCATGTTACGGAAAGCTTTTTACCCCCTTTTAGTGTAGTATGTCTACCTACACAGTTATTGAAAGCTATTTTGATCCTTTCAACTAATTGCTGTGTTGATTTAGTAGATTGCTGTATTAAACTGAGATCTGAAGCAATAGCTATTTACTGTGATCACGTCTATGCACAAACTCAACTCAGTCAACCCTTTCACAGTTCCACTGAATACTGTATCTGAAATTATGCAGAAGGTATCATAAATTCATTTTACAGAAAAGTCTCATATTATTTTGGTCCCAACCCTCTTTTTCTCTTATTAGAAAAAAGTATCTGTGGACTTTGGTGCCCTTATCCAAGATCTGAGTGTTTATTATGATTAAGACCTTCAGAGATCTTTTTCTTTTTCCTCTAGAAATAAGGAATGCTGAAGATACAAAAAATGAAAAATGTGCCATGTTTGTCCTTGAAGTTACAGTCAGAATAGTGACAATGGCTGTATCACACTGTATTGTTGCTTTTATCAGCAAGTGCCCTGAGCATACATTAACATAATTGCAAACTGCATGAAAAGTGAACATGCAAAAATGTGATGCAATTGCCAATAGCCTCAAACATCTGTCCCAACAAAGTGATCCTCCTCCTTATTTTAATTCTTATTATTTTAACAAGGTTAGTGAAGGGGAAACCATGTCACAGATGATATCTACATTTAGAGTGTCAGAACAATTATTAATGCAAAATTGTTATCCAAGCAAATGTGTGTCACATTTTGTTCACTTCCCATAACACCTGTTCATTTCGCTAACACATTATTCCCAGTTAAAGCCAGAACTCATTAGTCCCAGTTAAAGCCAAACTGAAAGCTTAATATGTACATACATCTGAAAATGTGAAAAAGTTAACTAAAAGGTAGCACCATTCAAACGCGGTGTACATCTGAAACTGGTGGGCAGCAGACTACTGTAGCAGCTAATGGAAAGAAACTGAGCCAGAAAAATAGCAATAAATTAAAAGCCACCCAGCCTTAAGAGCTGAGATCAGAGACAAACACTATTCAAACTCCGAGCATTTAATTCACGGTGTTGAGACCTTCAAAACTCAGTATGCAAAGAGCCCAACACTTTCCTACCTTCCTAACATATAACACATTTTGGTTTATCTCTCAATAGGCAAATGACAAAAGCCATTATGAAGCAGATAGCTTAAAGCATTTTAATTTTACCTAAATATTTTCTTACCCACTTTGGGGTTCTCCAGACCTAAGCCTGGACATCCTGTCTCCCACCACATACACAGACGATCACCATCTCCTTACTCCCGAACCGCTCACGTTTGCCACCAAGGAAAGTCAAACTTGCATTTCTGTGATACTTGAACACACATTGTGGATTCGAGGGCATCTGCCCTGCAGATATACCGCTAACTGTAACCCCAGGAGGCTTAAAGAAATATCAGCACTCAAATTCATAGAGTAAAGGTCTGAAGAGGCAGCTCTGTGAACGGATAACTGCCCGGGGCTTTGCCAAGCACAATATAGCTGTCACTTGTTATTATGTGAAAGATTTTCTGGGGAACAGTGTTTTTCATTTTGCATGTCAGAAACAGGGGAAAAAACACATTTAGACAACCATCTCTTTAAGAAAAGAGAAGAGAACCATGCAGCAGAGCTCACTTACCAGGGCTGGTTATTGTCAGGAGGTCAAGCTGCCGTTTCTGCTGAAAAACAAATTATAAAAGGAATTGTTAAAAGGGGACTAATTTTAGTGGGTCAGCTTAGACCTGCAAAGTAAGTGTTCTGACATTTATAGCAGAATTAATTACAAGTTACATGGCTCACAGTAACTCTTTTGGATGGGATCCACATGTATTTTATGAGGAAGAAAAAAAACCCCTTGCTCAGTCCTTTTAATGTGTTTTTATTTACACTTATAAAGTGTTACTATTTCTTTTTTGGAATATATACTTGAAATGGATAGCTAGAAGCACAGATGGACTGATATATATATAAAAGTGATTTCTGATTCCACAGGGAAGAAGACAAGGAACCAAGACAAGAAACTCGAAGTTCTTTATTCATATCAATCACTGACTCATAGCCTGTATGTGATCAAACACAATTATATTGCCTTGGGGTGAACCTTTCAAAGACATGTAAGAGGATCTAGACAAACTCAAGATTGATAAAAGGAAATCTTCTTTTCATGCTGAGCACACTTAGCCCATGGATCTCATTGCCACCAGATAGCCCTCTCCCCAAAACCTTGCCAGACTTGATCATCACTGGATTTTTGTACAGAGAGCAAAATACAGGGAGTTCTTATGGCAAATAATCAAGCTTAAACAGAAGAGTGGTTTCTGGAAGGGCTGCAGATCTTCACAGGGCGAACCAACCTGTGCTAGGAGGAGGTTAGGAAAATTTTTTTCCTGGAACAAGCTATCCCACCAAAGGCTTGGTGACGGTGGGGTGCATGTGAGGTTCCCTTTCTCCTGTAACATGTAGGCAAGGCTGTTGCCTACTCCATGTTCCCAGTCTTAGGTGATCTCCCCACCACTGCCTTTATGTAGCCTGACACTGAAATCTATGTGCTTCTGGACCATTATCATGCTTTTCTACCTTTATGTGGGCTGAGAGCTTTTCATCAACAGCAGGGATTTCCCTGTCTCACAGACAGACTGTTACTGCTTCTTCTTCATAGCACTTTCTAACTACTGTCTTCTCCCTAACTTTGCCCAACATTAGTGTGTCTAGCTGGTATTGAAGATTATACTGTCCAGTTTAATTTCTCTCTCCTAATTTGCTCAATAATGTCTGTGTTACTTTCATTTATTGTCAGCCTTATTGATCTTTTTCTAATCTAATTCTCATCACTGCATTCACTGTATTCCCTGGGTGACAGCTGAAAGTCCTTGAGGAGGAAACATGGACTTGGTATTCCCTACCGTGAACGTTTTTCCTTGGAAATTATGACTGATGAAACTCCCTTGCAAACCCATAATTTCTGTATAAGTAAAGCTTCACTGGCTAAAGTATATGGACCCATAGTTGATCATCCATTGGATGTACCTGAGCTATATGTCCAACAGTGATTGTGGCCTGATGGGAAGCTGAGCGAGGTGTTGGACTGAAAAAACACATTTTCTGAAACCTTCCTGGCCTTCAGTACCTTAACTCTTGTACAACAGAAATCGTATTTGTGAGAAAATTCATTCCTGTTTGCTTTCATAGGTACTCCTTGTTCTCTTAACTCTGATAAATCATTCTGAGTATGACCTTAGCAGTGTGCTTGATCACATTTGCTTTATTAGAAAATACTAAGGCCAGACTATGGCAAGCCTTTTTCCAGGTGTGCCAAGGTAATGGTAAAAGGGAGCAGAAGACTCTGCTGCTGCCTTGTGTAACCCCACAAAAATCATTCAGAAATGCTGTCCCAGCTCTGTTGGGGTCTGATCACCCCACGCTCCTTTCCCAGGGAGCAATAAAGCAAACAGGCAATAGTGTAAGCAAAGGACCCACCTCCCCAGTGGGAGCCGTAAGACAAAACATCTCCTAATGAGCTAAATTTTATATAGAACCTGTGCCTTAATCCTGATTCATACGTACAAAGCTATGAAATGCCAGGGCTTAGCACCCACTGGGCCAAAAGCTTTGCTTTACGTTTCTCAGCACAACTGGAATTCCAAATGCTGTATATCTAATGAACAGCTACAGCAGAAAATATATATCCAAAGCCTATACTCTGTGAAAGCTTCTCTACTGGGAAAAAAGGTGGAATATAAATATCCTGCATCAAAGAAGGTTGCAAAATGTAGATATCTGGAATAGAGAGAAAGGCATGTATCCCAGCTGGCCCCCAATCCTTACTTGAGTCTATTAACTAGGGTAAAAATAAACATTAAATAAAAACCTAAATAGCTTAACTTGATACTGCAGGAAAACAAAAGCATATAGAATAGTCTAAACAAAATGGGAAATAAAATTAAATTATTACAAGTCAAATGTTCAGTTTGTAACTTTTTTCCTGTTTGGACCCTGCCTTCAGGCTGGCCTTGAAAAAAAACAAATTAGCACTAGATCTAAGAAATCTTTGGGTATGTGTTGAACTTTAAGCTCAAGTTATTTCTCTGACTTCGAGTGGAGCAGCACTGATCTTTTGCTTCTAACACCTAACTGCTGCAAGGGATTTGAAATGGCACCAGGTTCTTGGCACTGGCTCCACCCAAACGCTTTGGGCTGGAGCAGGGTGGTTACTGCTTGCCTGGTGCACTGAGAGAGAAAAAATTTCCCTGCTCTGACCTTCAGCAGACCTTGAAGAGGTTTCTCTAATTGAGCTCGGCAAGGGAAGCTTCTGCACACTCACTCAAGCCCTGGAGAGGAGGAAATTGCAAAGTGCATTTCAAAATCATGCATTTAAACATGCAAAAATGCACTAATTATGGATCCAATCACTTTCTGGAAATTCAAGCCTGCTCTCAGATCTCAGGGGCTAGCTCTCTGCCATTTCCAGGGCTCAGCTGGATGCAAGCAGTCTAGTAACTAGATGGATTTAAAAAAAAAACAAACATGCAGACACACTTGTGAGTAGCTATAAAAGCAGCAAAATTTGAATTTAAAGAGAGAGACATTACAACTATCACAAAGATTAATAAAATAATAGCATCTGCAGTATCATGGCTGTGGGGTTTTATATATTTGCTTCTCCCATCAGTGCTGAAAGATGCAAATTGCAGCTGTTGCCCCCCTCCAGCATGATCACCCTCTCCCTGTTTTGACAGATTTCTTGAAAGACTCATCTCAAAAGATGTATGGCTTTTTTTGTTCTGCCTTTAGTAATTTTCTACTTCTCAAACTCTTGCCCTTGCAGAGATGCTTGGGACTATCTCAATCTTCAGGCAACCTACTGTTCCAAGAATTACTTACAACCTGAGCACTGAAACGTAATGACTGTCATCCCTGGTCAGGTGAGAGGTAACAGTTTTTCATATCACTAAGGCTGGATTTCACCTACATTGACAAAAAGACCTTCCATGAGGACCACTAAAATCATTTCCACAGCATCAGCCATCATTTATAAGAGCCAAACTGAAAGATTCTTTGTATTGCCACAGTACCTTTATTGCTATAATCCTGTCCTACCCTTAAGGGGCAGCATCCTCATTTGCACATGGCTGGCTATTTGAAAGCCCAAAGGCAGGAAGAGGTCTTTGGTGATTCATACTGGCTTCCCACCTCGTGCAGTTTTCTATCGTTGGTGCTACTCAGAGGCATAGTCCCTACAGTGCATTAGGGCTATGCAGTAAACCTGCAGCGGATTGTGTTCACTTCCACAAAATTAACACAATCTTTAATTAATGAAATAAACACTGATGAGTAATAAATCATATTAAAATACAAAGAAGGCAATTTTTTAATAAATCAAGCATTGATTCACTCGATAAATATTAATCTACCAAGCATCAAGAATTCATTGTATTTTAGAAAACCATTTGAAAAATCTCACTGGTGAGCTGGTCTGAAGTGTGCAGAATGGTCCCTGTTCACCCATAATATACACTTACTTTTAACTAATTCCTTAATTTATCAAGTTAAACAACTTGCCTGAAAGTGAGTCTGGATTATTACTCCATTGCAATATGCGATTTTCTCGAGGGATTCAAACTCACTGCACAGATTGTTTCCTAATTTTTTCTTAGTAACTCCCTTTCTGAGTACCTCCTTTCTCTTCCTTGATGTTGGTGGTCTTTAAAATATTTGCTGACTCGTGTCATTTAATTTTCACCTCTATTAACTCAGTGAGAGTTGCAAAACTAGAAAAAAAAAAATGTAGGGGGGGATGTAAATTAACTCATTCATTTAAGTTTAGCTTATCTACGAGATGTTCTTTCACGCTTTGCTCTCTGCAGACTTCCTCCAACCTTTTATATAGATGTGGGATGTGCTGCACTTGCTGTGACTCTTATCTACAGATTAGCAAAAGAGAAGGAAAAAAAGCCAGATGCAAAGATGCCCCACGAGACTGATATGGAGCTGTTTCTGTAGCAACCGATGATTTTCTTCTCATGTAAGAATAAGCCTAGTCATATCTAATTCTGAATGTATCTGGGCCTCACTTGCCAGCCAAAGCTGTGTCAAGTATAAAGTCAATATAGTCAGAAAAATGATTAAAAAAAAAGAAATTATAAAGTCATCTTCCTACTCCTACACACCTCCTCCATCCAGGATCTGTAAGATATCCCTACCCCTGCCTTCCATCCCAGGACATCATCTCCAAGCCCCCAGCATCTAGCAGAGGTGGTAAGCAGAGCTGGAGGTGACAGCCAGTCACCCAGGCATCACACACAGGAGGCTGCTGTGCTGGAAGCTCTGTCAGCAGTCCCATGCACCCATGTCCCAGGAGACGTGTGCTCTGGCAGGGGTTCTCTAGGCTGCAAGGGCATCTATATCTGCCTTGCTCTGAGTCTCTATATAAAACTCCTAAGCCCAGAGCTGAGATCAACTTCAGGTTTAGAAAGCTCTTGTTGGGTTTGTGTCATTTCACTGTCTTCACTCTGTAGGCAGCATTTTCTGCAGCTATGAACCCAAAGGCAGGCTGCCCATCTCACTAACATCTCCTGCCATAGTCTACCCACACAAAGCTGGAATCGACTCTGAGACCAAAGGAGGACTTTGTCTTCCTAACTGTATTTTACCCAGCCTGGTCTCTGCTATTGATCCCTTACATTTAATTTTAATATAGTTTGAACAGGTGTCTCTCCCTACCACCTTCAAACTACTATGCGTTCAGAGGGTTTAAAATTGAAATCAAATGCATTATTTATTTTTTTTTTTTTTTTTTTTCTTTCTGGAAGCTTTGCCACAAGTTGTAACTAATTGTGCCTTTTCCTTTTAACTGAGCACATCTCTTCTATAAACCGACTGTTGACATAAGAGCAATTGAAACCAGTGCATCTTCTCACAAAATAAAGCTGAGTATGTATTGAAGGATGAATTTCACATTTCATAGCCTTTATTATTGCCACAGTCCATAATGCCAATGCTTTTGAAAGCTATCCTCTAACATTATATCATGAAAGAACCCCAAAGTTCGGAAAAAGATCAAGGAGATTCCAAGTGTGCAAGTTGGCAGAGTGTGGATGGCGCAGCGCGGCTGCCCACAAGCACCACCACAAGCCTCCTTGGTTTTGCACTGGAGGGATTTACGGTACAGAGGAGGAAGGAGGGAGAAGATGTAGAGAGGGAGAGATTAAAGGCTGTGTCCCATCCTCTCACATTGCTACCTGACAGGTGATGATCTGTGCACCTCAGTGTGTTCTGCTCCTATGTAAAAGGAGCTGCTTCTGTGAGAGTGTACACCTTATTTTAGCTGTTTGTTGTTGGACAGTTTAAGAAATAGTCAGGGCTAAGCAACATCTGGAAAAATTTTCTAACGAAGGCTTTGATAAAGGCGGGTGTTAGAAAAAAGTAAATATAACTCAGTGAGCATTTCACATCTGTCTAGTTTCTCAAATGCATGTTTCACTACTTGTACCTTCCTTCCCTTCAGAATGCAGGACTTATCTCCAAAGAGAAACTCTCGATTTAAGTAATGACCCTAATAAACTACTAATTCAAGTCCTGTTAAAATGGATAATTTGATGATTTACAGCTTTTTTTTTTTTTTAATCACATTATGCCAAGTAATAATCTTTTATTTCCATCCTGAAATCACAGGCTTTTGTTCATAAAATGAAGCAAGATCTCACATTCTGTACTTCCTTCATGATTAGCTGCTAAAGTTCCCTGGTATAATGATAAAACGAACCAGTCAGCGTGTTGACACTTGACTGGGATTTTAGTAAATTGCATCTGCTGTAGCCTACTCTGTGGAATCAATTATTGGTAATATAGGTGTGGGAGAACATTTATAAAGTTGTTTGGGATATGTTATTGCCCATGCTAAGAGCTATAATGAACATTTCAAACCATTTTAACAGTGACCTCTACAGACATTTGATCATTGAACTATTTGGTAACTTGATTCTGGTTTAGAATCAAAACCAAGTCCAAATGCTGAAAAGCAGCGTCAAACCATTAAGCTACTTTACTCATCCTTCCAGTTCACATACTCTTCTACTTATTATCTGACACCTGTGTATTTCTTTCTGAAAACCTAAGTGCCAATGAAACATGATACTTTCTTATTTTTCAGAAACTCAGCCAAGGAATTAGCTAAGACTTCTGCTTCTCCCCACTTCGACTATTAATGTTAAGAACACAACACTCATGCATAACATTCTTACAGTCCTGTTGTGCTCAAAAGCTATTTTGAAAGAATATTAATACAATGCAAGTTAAGGAAAGATTGAAAAGCCATATGAGGTATTTTTTGGCACACATACAAACTACCCTGTAGTACCTATGACAGTAGTAGTAGGTCACAGCCCCAAAGCCTTATGAGCAGATTACTACCAAAAGCAGCAGATCACTGTCCAAAGCAACAGCCATAGGAGGCTGAGCAACCTGTGTGGCTGTGCACAGCAGGCCATCTGCAATGTGCATGCTCAGTTTTATTGGTCACACAAATTCACAGTCTGTTCCACATATTCTTGAGTGACATCTACTGGTGCTTTATCCATAGATTGCTTTATTTACATACAGAGCACTCATAAGGATAGCATCCAGATTCTTACCGAACCACTAGGAACTGAAAGAAAAGCCCATCAGTTCACTATTGATATTTACAATCACAACAAAAAGTTAAGACTGTCTTATCTCTGGAAGGAAAGAGGAGGGATGTGCTTTGGAATTAACCGATCCTTAGCTTTGCCAGTGAGAGTTATGACAACAGAAAGCCTCTTAAGTTTTCTGTCCTTCTGCATCTGTAAAATAAGAAGCATCCTTATGCACCTCAGTGAAGCAACACACAGGTAGATTTGTAGCAACTTTATGGTTTAATGATGTATACACTATGCATATACAGTGCATCTTCTCAGATGTGCATGTGAAAGGATATCCTCAATTAGTGGGTAACAGTCTCTTTAACCCAAGTCAAAATATGGCAAGCAAATCCAATCACTTTATTGAACCCAAGCGGCAAACTTGACTCAAGAGCTCCCAATTTCATAGGCTTCTATCATCCTTTTTAATTCAAGCCTGAAATGCTGAGACAAATTAATGCACAGATAGACAGTGCTCTAGTCCCTCTGCAGCCTGTGTAGAGTATGTGAGTACATGGAGTACATACACAAACACTGCTATTTCTTCCCCAGTAAAGACTGGGGAAAAAGAATGGGTGATATAGACAGTACCTTGTCTGTGCTTTATTCTGCTCTGCCCCAAAAGCTTTGGCCTGCAAGAAATGAAGGAAGAGGATAAGGCCCATTTCTTCATGGTCTGACCCCAGATCCAGGTTGGAATCAAGCCTCTGTAGTTCCACTAACAAAAAGGTGGGTGTTGCTGTGTGCATGTTTTAAATGAAGCATACATATTTACACAGCAAGGTTTCAGGATCTACTCATTCCACAATTTAACTCAGCATTTTAAAGGGTTTGTTTTGGTAACAAACCACCGAAGGTTTTTCCTAGTTTGGTGTATTATTATGTAAATTGCAGAGCCATGGTTATAATCCTGTGCTTGTGACATCAATTACCCAATGCCTATAGAGATTACTGTAATGCCACAAACAGCAGATTATATTTTAAAGTACATAGTAAGCAGCAGGAGCTAATAAACTCTTCTCTTTAAATTTTATTTATTTTGAAAAAAAAGAGTAAACAAGGGCAGCAAAAACTATACAGACCACACACAGTGCCATTAACAACCAAAATCTAGACACGATGCAGATCATTTTAAGCATTGCACAGCCATTCTTCAGTTGCAAATTCCTGTCCTATGTTAAGTCTTATGAAGGAAAGGAGCAGTATTAGTGAAAGCAATTATGAACTTTGAAAGTTCACCATTTGTTGGGGGAGTAAGCAAGTGTTCAATGAATGTTTAATTAGAAACAAAGCATATCTACCTATACCAGTAATAGGATATTGACTAAGTAGCCATTGTTTATGGGCTGTTTTAGATAACAGACAGGACAGATTAACCCCCAACATAAGCAATTTTAAAACTAAACATGTAGTTGTAGGAGCCTGTGATCACACAATAAGGGAGGCACAAATCCAGAGGTTTACATCCCTGCTCTGCCCCATCTGGACCTTGAGACTGAAATTCAGCTACTTACAGCCAGCTACGAGTATTCTGACCAGCAGATCATTTCTCACAAACCTTCTTTTGCTGTGTGTATGTAACTAAATATTTATTGAAAGTGGGACTTAAGTTCCAATGTCTGTATCCAACCTGAGTAGTTTAGTAGTAGTTGTCCTACTCTCTCCATGTCAATGAATACTGAATTTAACAAACGGTCATCATACCAGAAGAGCCAGCACACTGGTGGTGTGAAGGCTGACTTGGGTTCAAATGAAAACACTGTTTTGAAAAAAAAATAATTCTATGAAAAGAGAAAAAAACCCTACCTAGAACTCCGAGGGTGTTACTGGGAAGTTTTCTGAAGCATGAGAAATTTTCACTAGGAGAGTCCTTCTGTGTAAGAAATTAAATGCCTTCTTGTTTGGGGAGCAGCATGTGTTTGCACTGGGTTTGGGTCCTGCTCTGTATTAGAATTCTGCTCAGAGCAGCACTTAACTAGAAAACAAAGCTCTGAATTACAGCATTGACATGATCCACTTCCTAATACACCTGAGTCCAGTCAAAAGAAACACTTCTTTGATAAAATTTTAAGAAACAGGACTCCTGTGGTTTCACACCATAAGGATAGCAATACAAATGGAAGGAAGAAGAAGACATATAAAAGATGTAACACAAGAGTAAATTCCTTCTGAATATAAAATTTCCCCAAAATAATTGTATTTTCATGCATAAATCTCATGAATTATGACTGTAAATAACAGGACGTAAAAAGACCCTGTGATTCAGCAACAGAGTGAAAATAAACATGAGAGAACATACCTTCTCTAGTGGCCATTTGCTCTGACTCCCCAGAGCCTAAATCCCTCCCCCTCCAAGAGCTCCCTGCCTTTACTTCTGATTTTGTGGGAATTATCTGGTTGTTTATATCTCAGGTGTTACTTTATCTTAAGGTGCTGAAGTGTGCTTGAGATCCAGGCAAGCTGTGTGAGAACACAGCACAGCAATTTCCAGATCATAGTTCCAGTGGTTGAAGGTATTCTGCCAACTCTCAGAATATATTCCCCTTCCACTCAGAGATGACAATATTGAAAGGCAACAAAGTGACTTGTAAACACTGGTAATGCATGCCATTTTATTTAGAAGAAAGCCTCAATACTAGGTTGTATTTCTGGTATCTCACATTCAAACATCTCAGAAATTTAGACATTCAGCAGAGCATACTTCATCTTTACAAGGAAAACAAACTTTTTGCTCATAAACCCAAGTAGCTGGGCTTTCTGTATAACACAAAGCAGAGTAAATGTTGGGAGAACTTTATGATTGTGAATGGCATGCAGGAGATCTAGGAGGCTATATCATCTCCAAAATCCTTCTGTAGTGGTTTCCATTTCCGCTGTCGCCATTCAATTTCAAAGCTACCAGTCTCACACCTACAGCTGGCATCCAACCATCCAAAAGGATTTATTCAAAGGACAGAGTTTATTCTGTTTGGAAGGTTAGTTTTGCACTTGCCATTACTATAATTGTATATATCTACACACATAAATATATTGCATATATGTATATACAATCACAGACACGTATAAACATCCATGTGTGTATATATCGAGGTGTGTCTATTGACATCTGCATTGTACAGAGAGCAGTAAATGTTTATAAAACTGTATACACATGCCACACCTACGGATGAGGAATCCATATAGGATATGTATTGTAGATACAGAAGAAAAAAACTAGGAAATACTTGAAATTATCACACCTATCCAAAACCAGGCTAGCATTTTGTCACCAATAGAAACATGGCAGCACACACATTTCCCATTTAAAGCAGCATCTCTTTAAGGAGCCAAAGGAAATCAGTGTGAGGGGAGTCAATGGAACCGATTTCCAATGCACCAGACTGGATGATTTAATTTTTTTAATCTTCAACTCTAAATTCACTGGCTCTCCACTCCCATCACATTCACTTTTCCTCTCTCCCCATTTCCTCATTTCCACCATCTAGCAGAAGTGCTATGGCCCAGTTTCATCTGCATTTGCAAACTGCTAATATTATAGGAATGTAAACCAATATGGTAGGAAACATCCAAGTCCAAAGACTTCCACAACAGCTGGATAAAATCGTATTTTTTTTATTTTGCAGAAAGGGGGCAAATAACTCCACCCCTCCCAGTTCTGCTCTGGCTGTCAAGGCACGATTACAGCCAGACTTTGCTGCAATAGGGACAGACAGGAGGGAAGGGGGTAATAACTGTGTATTTTCATATTTAATTTAGGAGGATTACTTTATATGAAAATCTTCCTCTCCCCCCCTGCCCCGTGCAAACTTTCTTGCTTACTGTATGTAAGTCAGGACAATGTGATCAAAATAATAGTGAAAAGTTAAATTAAAATCTAGTATGTATGGACAAATATATAAATTTATATGTCCAACTATTGTGGTCTCATCTAATTTCAGTTTGAGTCTGTTTCCTTTCACAATCCATGGCAGTGAGTTAGTTTCTCTATTGCTCAAAAAATCTTTTTTTTTTTTTTTTTTCCAAACCAGACCACTGCTTGTCATATTCACTTAACAAATGATTCAGAGCATCCCAATCTTCATTCTTCTAAAAACTACATAGTTAATTACAATCTGTGAAAGCACTGTCTGGAAAAGTCAAATGGCAGCAATGAGCATGAGCTATCCTGGAGGTAAAAAGAACAATTTTACTTCCCAAACAGACCCAACACTTTCTCATTCATTTCTGAAGTAATTTTGTTGTAGTTTTCTATGGCACATGCTAAAACCATTACTAAATCTCTGTGTCTGAGCATCTTGAGCTACAAAACTTGGAACAAAGTCCACAGAGGCTGCAACCGGTATCAAGACTACCAGGGCAGAGCTGGGACTCCTTACAGACACTTCCAGGGTCACTGCCTTAGTACACTATCTAGTGTAATTAATGTTTAATCTATGGCTGGTGTCTCTAGAATTGTTAATAAAATTGTTAATTGTTAATTAAAAAAAAATGGAGGCTATTGTAACCAAGGTAGCATTTAGCTCTATATGTCCAAATTTGAACATTTTTGTATCAGTTTTGAAATTTGGCAGGTTAGTTCAAATCCTTCACCCAGGTGCTTTAAACTGTGAAAACCCTTCCAGAGGCATTTTTATTCACGACAGTTGAAGAGAGCTATATATGTTGTATATAATATGTCATGTTATATTAGAGGAAGAAATAAAAGTTTTGTTCATCAAAATTACCAAGCCCAGTTAGCTTGCCTGGAAGCAGCCTTGAATAGACATCTGCATAAGAAAAGAAGACCATCTAGATATTACTATTTTGTTCCTCTCTTCAGTCCATGTCAGGTTCTTCTGACTATTAAAACAGGGAATAACATTTGTTCCGTACACTGAAGAGAGATAAGAGGTCTGAAACCCTCTCTTCATTAGCCTTGTTGCTAATTGTTTCAAATTACCACTCTTTTACAGTTGTTCTATAAGCAATTCATTGGGGGGACCTTCTATCTGATATATATCTAATAGTTGTTAAAAAACATAGAACAACCACTTGCAAAAAATCTGCGTGGTGACTGACAAATTCAAGACTGTTTTGAGCAGCAACCAAAGCACAGGGATTTCAGTGGAAGAGCAAAGGGAACCAAATGCCATATTAACCAATTTGTATATGAAACTCCTAATTTTGCATCACAAATGTGCAGTTGCTTCAGGGTTCAGTCCAGCCAAAGGCTGAGTTTCCCCAGTTCCCCTTGCTGAGGCAGTCCCTGAAGGCTGATCATGTCTATCAGAATCAGATCTCCAGAAGTCAAAAGCTGAGATTTACTTATGTGCGTGTAAAACATTTAACCGAGAATGTAGTAACTATGTCATGAAGCTACTGAAAAGCAGTTTTTCTTTGGGTTACACAGAAGATATGTTTAGCTGGATAATTTGAAATGTGGATGTTTGTCTGTGATTTGTGAGTCACTCTGAAACTTTCAGAATTCAGAAAAATACAGTTCTGTATTTAAACTGCATCCATTGCCCTTATTTATGTTCTTAATTTATTAGAAGAAATCCAGGAGGTTTCCAAACATTCATTGAATATTAGCCTTAAGAATTAATTATATAAATGTTAACAACAACAATTACACACTGTGTTTGGAAAAGCATTTTGCTTTCCCAAACAGTACATACTTTTTAGTTAGCAAAAGAGCTGTGGTATGTCAAGAGTGATTTATGGGGAAGCATCAGTCCACCATTTCAAACTAATTTCACAGTTGCAGGAAAAGTGAACAAAGTTTCCATAGGTGGACATGTGAGGAAGATTTATCCTTGTTCTTACCCTGAACTATATTGTGTCAGACAGCTATGCTTCAGGATTTTTAATTTTTTTTTTTTTTTCAGAAGACCAACACAGATGTAAATGTTCCAGTTTATAGTGGCAAAATTATGTGTCAGATTAATTCCTGTTCCCAGTGAATTTAAATGTTTCTTTCAGGCACTGAACACAGAGAACATTTTTTTTTTCTTTTGAAATGCAGCTCCCTCCACTGCAGTTCTGTAGGTTCAGGTTGCAGAGGAGACACAGGTCGGTGCAGGGGCACAGTCTGCCCTTGCCCTTGCCCTTGCCCTTGCCCTGGCTCTTGCCCATCCCAGCCCCTGCAGAGGTGAGCAGGCCTCAGCAGGCAGCTAGCTCGTTCCCCACAGACCACTCCAGAAGAGAGTCTCTCTACTGCATTAGCCATCAGACACATACCTGTGCTCATTTACAACTGGAAAAAATATGAGAGTTCAAGGATTTTTATATCCCCCCAAATAAATAAACAAAATGGTTCAGACAGTACAATAGAATCAGTATTTTCAAATGTGCTTTTTAATGACATCTGAATAGATTTCCAGCCCGCATGATCTGAAAACTAAGTAAAATTATTGGGGTCTACTGTCAATAAGCTCCTTGAAAAACTAAAATTAGAGAAAAAAATATATATGATCTTCAGGCAGAAAAGGCACTCTGTATATTAGGAGCTGGTAAAGCAAGGGACAGCAGCAAAGAAAGTGTTAAGAGAACTGAAAAGAAAAGGGTACCATTAGGAAGCTGGCTTTGGAGGAGGTTGCATAGGAGGAATAAGACAAAACTTCTTAAAAACAGAGAAGCAAACAAACCAGCTCACCCAGCCCTCTCATCAGCAAAGAAATCAGAACTGTCAGCTTTCATCTGCCTCATACAATAAACCTAAACAAAAAAAAATAGTTAAGTTTTGATTCAAGCCACACAAAGCTAATTTTTACTGGCCACAGATTTCCCTAATTAGGTGTTTTGAACTCTGAGGAATATGAGATTTTTGAGGTTGGGGGGCGTTTCAGTATTGCTACTCTGTCAACTTTGAATTATGCACAGATTTTTAAATATGGAACTGTTCCTCTACTTATCATGACAGGCACATTCACATCATATAAAATTGGGAATGAGGAGAACTAAACAAAGCCAGTGAGTTCTGAATTGATCACCTAAAACATCTGCTGTATTGCTTAGGAATTGCAGCACATATGGTATATAGGAGCATCCAATATTTGGAGGCACACTACCTATACAGAACATCCATAAAATGTCAGAAACACACATTTTGGCCATTTCAGTCTTAACTGTGAATGTTCTTCTTTTAAATAAAATGCATAAAATTATTTTTGGGTTGATTTTTCTGTTTTATCACGTAGTTTGATTGCAGTCAAATTTGCTCCTGCCCTAAGTCTCCCGTATGTTTCTGTACAGCACTGAGAATACTAATAGTGTTCAAAGAGACAACAAGAACATAATGGAAAAGAGAAAGAAAAGTTATCATCTAAATGTGATCCTTCCTATCTCACCCAATCTACTCCTTGCACTGACTCTGAATCTCACTGCTATTACAGTACAATAATCACACAGCAATCTTCACACAATATGTATTAACAACGAATCATCAATGTGCATTTTTAAACAGGATTTTACTCTGATGCAACGATCCTGCTATATAAAGCTCCAGTCTTGCCAAGAGCTAGGATGTGACATTTTCAAGAACAGCTGACCTAGGAGTGAATTAGGCACCCAAATGCCTTTTAAGCGTTAATGTATTTATGAGGCTCTGATCCTAAGCATCAAAATCTCACTGAAAGAACTCACGATGGAGCCTCTGAATTTGCATTTAAAAATAGTAAGGCAAAATATCTCAAATGATCAAATAAAAGTAATTTTTAAATCCTACTGCCCAATCATTGGCTTTGAATTCCCATGAAGTTAAGCTATTTTGGAAGTTTGGCTTTGATTTGGGGGAGATAAGAAGCTCTCGACTGTCATATCCACTCAGAGTACATCCCAATGGAAAAGAGAGCTACTGTGCAAAACAGAGAAAATACCAAATGGGGTACTGGAGCCACAGAGTCATAGAAGCCATTAGGTTGAAAAGAAATTCTTCCAAAGGGAACTAGTCTAGGGAACAGTACAGGTTCAGAAAAGACGGCAGAGATCATCTAAAATACTTCTAATTTCACTGGGCCAGAGTTTCCTTTAACCAGTTCAAGCTCAGAAAGAGGTAAGGGTGAACCATGAATCAACACTTACAGAGTCTCTCTGGTAAACTTATTATTTGTTGCAGTCTCCGTTGCAGAACCTGAAACAAAGGCTTTCCCTTTAAAGATAAACACTAATAAAAGTGCCTGTTCTTGCTCACTGCTTCGAACCTAATCCAATGGTAAAAAATCGGTAACAAGCTGTCTAATTCTCAAAGTCCCTCAAAAATTTATTGAATTAACTCCCTACAAGTGATTACAAAAATACCAGCACTAATTTAACCCTCATATCATCAAACAAACTGGAAAGATCCTACTCACCCATCTCAGACACTGTCTTTCAGAATAAAAAAAAGTAAGTCATTCTGGGATGGCTGAGAGGTAAATCATGTACCAGTTTTGATAATTCCAGCTCACATAAACAGAAGGCAGCATGGAACTCAAATTACAACAGATGAAATCATCTATCTTTTAAACGAATTTCAGTGCCCAACTAGTATTGTCCAGTTTGGCAGGATCATTATCTCTAACATGAAAATGCTAAAATACGGTATTTAATGAAACCACATCATGTACTTAATAATAGTCAGCTATATAACTCTGAAAATGAAAAGCTTATTTTCCTTTCTTTGTGACCTGAGGTCATCGTGAACCTGAAGAGGGCAAAACCCACAGCTCACGTTATCTGTGCCACAAACTTATTTTCTTCTAAACCAAAATGGCCCCAAGTTTTGTAAGAAAAAATAATTCAAAGCTTTTTAAAGAGCAAATCACAAAAGCAAAAACAACACTACGAGCATATATAATTCTGTGAGGGCTCCCTCTTTTGGCAACAACAAAAAAAAAAAAGTCTCACATATCATCACTGTAAAGCTTGTCACAAGGGGTTCTTTGCTTTCAGTGCTACAAACCTCAGTATCAATAACATAGATCAACCTTATTGTATTTTATCTTTTAGAGAAGACCTCATGTGCACAAAAGTCTTCATTTACTAACACAGAAGAGGCTGCTACTCTTGCATTTTGGTGTTATTTATACTGTCCTTTGATTCTGCAGACCTTGGAGCAAGAGAAACCACTCAAAATTCCAGATTTCCCCCCAAGATTTTGCTGGGAGCTCAGAGTTATAGGGCTGGCCAGGAGCAGACAGAAACAGGCAATTTGGTATTGGCTGGGATAAAAATCACAGGATTAGTCAAGAAAATAGGTCACAGAGGACAGGCCAAAGAACAAGTGTGAAGAATGGCTTTTTACTGATTAGTCCCTTCCTGGGAAGTGTGCCAGAAAGTACAGAGGGTCCCCAAGAAATTTCCTTTTAATACTCAGGCCAAGTTACACTGTGTAGCTTTTCCATGGCAGTTCAGGGTTAGACTTAAACTGTTAAATGGAAAAACATCTAGAAATTTTTTATCACTATTGGGATTGCTGGTATAAAAACTTTTAGCTGGAAACAATTTCTAAGAGATGCTGATCACTTGGGAAGGAGCACTACCCTGAAGGTGGGTTGCATTAGCAGACTTGCTACACCTGACTTCTCAGTTAACTGGGGGCTGAGATTTTCAAAGGAAATCTGTTCACCTGAGTTGTTACTACATTTCTCAGTAAAATGGAGTTTAGTGTCAATATGCTGAGCCTACAAGCAATTTAAGGCACGTTCTTTAGTAGTCTCTTGTACCAAAAACCTAGACCTATTAATATTAATTTGGCCTCGGATAGGAAAGAGTGAAAGGCTTTGGTTAACTTTTTCCTTTTACTTCCCTGTAAGTACATCAGCTGATATTTTAAACCTCTGAATATATACCATGGGAGCTTTTTAGCAGTTTTTGTTAAGGGTTATTGAAATTTAAAAGTTCATTATATTACAATTCTCTCATCAAGGCCTCAAAGGCTTTTGCATTACTGCTGTCCTGTGGGGAAAGTAAGCAAGGGGGTGCTGGTTAAGTGAACTCGGGGAGAGCTCCCTATAAACATTATAGGTATTATGGGGTCTTTCAATTTAAATATCTTGTCTGCAAAAGGCAGATTACTCTGGATTTATATACATAAAGAGAATATCACGCTAACTTTTTATTAAAAATTAAAATCTTTTGAGTCACAACAGAAATCAATATACCCCAATTTGAGTGAAGTAGAATGATGATCCTGTGGTTAAGTAATTGAAAAGGGAATTGAGTAATCTGTCATTCTCCCTGCTCTGGGCAAGTTAGCTGTGGATATCTTAAGCACTGCACTGTAGGCTCCTAAAAGAGTTAGGCATTATGTTTTCAAAAGCAATTCCATCAAGTAAGACAACATTTTGGTACATACCTAAACACAAGTCTGAGTTTTCCATTTTGCACATCCTGGAAGTCTGGCCTTTTTTAACATCTCAGACTGAGAAATAAGATGGTTAAAAGAGCTGACCTTAACAGTGTGTACAGTCAGAATTAAAGGCATGTCCACATGACCAGGTACAGTCTAGCATTGCCCACCTCTAAGTTTACAGGTGAGAACTGACTGTGGTTGTAAAATCATTCAGAAATGTGGGCATGGGAAGTAGCTGCTAACAGATCTATAAAATGTGCACAACAGTGCTGATCTGAGTCCCTCTAACATAGAGCAGTGATAGACCTATCTGCAACTGACTTTGTAAAAGCATCCTAAGAAGTCTGAAACCTTAAATAACTTTTGAAAATTAGACTTCCTAAGGTACTTATGCATTGCTCTACATAGTGTTGTGGAGGTCAAGTTCTAAATTCAAGAGCTCTTCTGAAAACTGAACCACTCAGCTCAGCAGAAAGGGTTTTATATTTCCTTTCTTTCGTTCTTTTCCTCTGTTACCAGCATAAGTTTGTTCTATCTGGGGGTAACATCTTGCAGTGTTGAGCCATTAGACTAAGCTTTTTGTGCTCAGATTGTTCTTTGCTGTATGTACATACATAATTACATACATCACTGCTTGTTTATACTGTGGCATAAATCAGGGGAGAGATGGTCATAGATGGATAACCACTATGTTTGAAAGAATAAGGCAACACTACTGGGACAAGACAGATGGTGAAACAGGAAAATCATGATGCAATTTTGTATGAAAATATATCTGTGTAAACAGTATAGGCCAAATCTGTTCAAGCTTAAGTATAGATCCAAATGAACTCCAGAATCAGTGCTGATGCTTCTTCTCATGCCACACCATCAGTGTCATTCTCACATACAACTGCAGCATCTTAGGAAGAGAAGTATTTGCCTTCATTTTGAATTTGCCTGCCTTTTGTCACAACCTTCATTTCATTGAATTGCTGAGTTTCGTATCTTTATAAAATGCACTATTCAAGCTTCCAGCAGACATGCAGATTAGCCTTATCCTAAAGCACCTCATCTCTATTTATCCTGGGATAATTAGTCACGTAAATTAGAAGTCATTACCAAAGGCTACAAAACCCTTTAGCAAAGGCTTGTTGACAGGCTAAATGTGTTCAAAGTACTTCTAAGGTCTGAGGGTGGGAAAAGAGGGGTATGTTGGGAGGTGGGGGAGAAAGAAATATCATCACAGTAAGAAGTAAATTCTGACACAGAAAATGAGGCTGCATTAATCTGTATTCATTCCCAAAGAAAGACTTATGCTATTGTATGCTGCCACGGTGATATATAACAGAGGACATTTAAAATGCCAAGCCATAAAAGTGTATTTTCTTCATTACATTTTTGTTGAATGCTTTGATCTTCCCATTTTACACTATAAGTTTGATTCATCATTACTTTCCAGTAAGAAACTGCCACATTTGATTGTGGAAAGAAGAATTCTTATCTAATTGCAATTTGTAAGCACAGGATTTAGTGTATTGTTGCCTGAAAAATGGAACTGTCTAAATTATTTTGCCTGAAACTAACATCCTCAACAAATAAAAGCAACATATGATAGCTGGGTATAATTAAAGAAAAATGACACCTACTGTTACATGAATAAAGAAAATGTGTTGATGACAAGAAAGGGAAAAAATGTGACTTCCCTGCAGTTTTGGTGAAACACAAAAGCATCACATTTTAGTTCTTTAACACATTTGTTCAATGAATTGGAAAAAAAGCAATCCCATCCTCCAAACCAGCCTGTAATGTACAGTTATTTCCCTGCAGTAAGAGCAATGCATGTCAGACATTTTGGATTTACTGTGTATGCACAGCAACCCTGTCTGAGTGTCCGGACACCCAACAGTCTTTTCTGAGCAATGGCACAGAAATGAGAAAACAGCTATAAAAATGTGGGCATGTAGAAAACCTTCCTCCTGAAGGTTCCTATTTACAGATTCACTTTCAACAGCCATTTTGATCTTTTAAGGTGTCTATACATATGTTATACAATCAGTTTTCAAGCAACTTTCTGCTTCTTCAAACCTGTTCTTTTTTTTTTTTTTTAATTCCCGCTTTTTTACTCCGCATGCTTGCTCCCTCACGTATGCTTATCTGTTCCATTCCCCAATATTAAACTCATAGAAAACCACTGTTAACAAAACATGTAATATTCTGTTATCATTTGGCATTTTACCATCCAAAGCTGAGAGTATTTGTCTTTTTTTCCTTTGTTTTCAGCACTGTCCTGTTTCGCCCCTTCCCACAGCATTCATATATTCATTACAGATGCACTGATAAACTATTTTTTGACTCCATGGGGTGTGAATAGGGTTATGGCAATCACATATCTATAGCAATACTTGATAAAAAATATGCAGTGATAGCTCTGAGAGATGTATTATTCCACATTCTCAACAGCATAAGAACAGTATAATTTGTAACCTGTTGGAGAGAATGCTGTACTGACATTAGCAAGTTATACAACCCATTCTGAGATCCATTCTGCTCCAGCTACATTCCTGTTGATGTGTACTCAAGAAAGTTTAAAACTAGACTGTATATTTCTACCAAAGTTGGTCATGCCGCTTTGACTGCAGAGAGGATATATTCAGAGAACAGTGTGCAATATTAAGAAATATACCTAGAATATGACTAGTTATTACAGAAAGACTATCTATTACTATATACTATAATTAACTTTACTTGTAAGCAAATATATATTACAGTGACAAGAAACACTATAAATCCCTAAAAAGAAACAAAAAAAAATGATGTATCTTCATTGCTTACAAATGTCTGGCCTCAATTAATATGTCTCAAAATAGAGGTCATTACTCCAAGTAGGAGCATAGTAGTTATGACTGGGTTTGCAAGACCCCCCCAAATATAAATAGTTATACTAGAATTCAAGATCATACTGGAGCAACAATGGGGTCTAACAGCCATGTGAGGGATGCAGCCAAACCAGTTTAGCAGCCACTGGCCTTTTCTTGACATATAAGAAACACTACATAAGTCATCTTCTGAGCCACCTTCAAACTGCATATCAACGAGCCCTCAAAATAGCAAAATCATGGTGAGGGGTGTCCATATGCATATCTGTCTTGTGGAACAGGATCTCCAGTTAGTATTAATAAATAAATAATGAAAATAAAATTTTGCAGGAGTATAATAGGTTTTTCAAACTTCCAGTTACTGAACTGTAACCTGTGAACTTTGACACTGGTTGCACAAGAATTCCAGAGCTAGAGAAAGGTCTTACTAAATTAATGTGATAATAACCACCTTAAAGATTAGTGCCCATCTCACCAATATCTCACTTATCACAGGTATAACATCATATTTCACCTTGATTCATTACATGGGCAGTTATTCCCTGCATGACCAACTGTTAGGACAAGCCCCAGTACTAAAGTAGAAGAATTCTCCTGCGTACCATACGTGAATATCATGTAACATCCAGGAAACTGAGCTATAAAAACAGTTATTCCAGTCTCAACGTGGGTAGTGCGCTTGCCAACCAGCACTCCCCTCTCAGCTGCCACTGAAGGCAGCTGTCAATAGCTGCTCGGCAGCCAGTATCATTGCCTGGAGGCAGAAGTACCTCTTGACCATTTCTGTATATGGAAAAGAACCAATCGGATTAGAAAACACTTACTGACATTAAGTGTCCATTAGATGATCTCCCAAGGTCCCTTCCAACCTCAATGATTCTATGAAATATTCTTTTATGTCAACAAACACAAGCAGATCTGATCAAATACTGATTTTCAGCACTCTTCCTGAGGCAGCCTTCTTTCTCTACATAAGATTGTGAGTTAGTCAAGTGATGGGGAGGATGAGGGATGCTTTCCACTACTGTGTCTCTCTTTTGAAGCCTCAGGGGGTTCTCTACAGATTCAAGACAAACAAAACACATATGGCTGTGAAGAGAGCTCTTTCTTAGGACTATCAATACTGCTTTGGATTTCTGAGGTTTTTCCTGGACTATTCAAGGAAGAAGTTTCGTACGAGGATCTGGATGCCCCCTTCAGCACCTGAAGGATTCCACATAGCTTCTTCACCAAATTTAAGATATTGATAAAGATAAAAGAAACAAGCAAGACCATCCCCAACATCTTAGCCCAGGCAGACTTTTGTTTCTGAAAAGGGAAAATCTCCATTGCCCTCAAGTAGATTATGGCTATTGCAGCTGATATTAATGTCACATGGAAGATGTTCAGATCCTACATTGATAGATAAAAATCCTCAAGTATATGAGACAAGGGACTGTCACTTTTGCAAACTATTTGCCAGGCCAAAGTAGATGCTCTCCATCCAAACAGCACAGGTAGCCACTTGCCTCCTGGGACACTTCACAAGAGCACTGTGGGGTCAGATATCTCTTCTATAGCCTGCTCCATGGATAAATCCTGCCTAATCTCCCTATTTACTGCTTGCTTACCCCTTACTTTCACTCTTTTACCCTTTCCCTTCTACACATCAGCATACATTGCAAGGAGACAGCAGGGTGAAATTCCCATCATCTCTAAGAATTCCTTAAGGGCAATGGAGTCCTATATGTTTAATTCACTTTGCTAACTGTAGAGTATTTAAACCTCATCTGAACTGGTAAGTAAAGAGCATATCCCTGGGGCTGCAGAAGACAAATACAAACTCCTGATCCAAAGGTGTACAGTTTAAAAGGAAGGCTGGGATAAGACAAGATAAAAACTCAGAAGAAGGATGAAATATAAACCTTGTATATAGCTATGGCTTTTTTTCTCCTAAGAAACCATAGCTAAGTTCCACATGAGCAGTGTAGGACACAACAGGCAGAGAGGAGCTTCTCTGCTTGTGCAAGAGCAGGATTTGATGTTTTCCTTCTACTTCTGCAGGAAGATTTACTGGGTTGGGCAAGAGTCTATTGAATTCCTGTAAAAAAATCAAAATGTGACCTTTTTCAGTAATAAAGAGAGCATTATTTATTTATTTTCCAATTCCCCTAAAAATCCCCTAAAGTACAAAAAAAAAGGTGGTATTAGTGCAGGACATATCACAAGCATTTCAGAGAGTAGGGAAGAAAAATGAAAACTCTCCCACTGAGTTCCTCTTTTTCAGAAGCATCTTTCTATGATCAGGAGTCAGTTCTTCTGTTTTGTTTTGTTTTGTTTTGTTTTGTTTTGTTTTGTTTTGTTTTGTTTTGTTTTGTTTTGTTTTTATTGCTTTCTTATATTTTACCAGATATTTTTCCTTGATTGCAGAAAACATTTTCAGCCTGAATAATTTTTAACTACTTAATTAAATTGCCCTAAAATACAAAGAACTTTAAAACACTGTGCTGCTATGATGTGAAAACCCATTCTAGACCTTAATGCTGTGAAATCATAAATCAGCATGGTCAAAACCTTAATATCATACTAATGTGGGAGGAACAGTTTCTGGCCCTCTATATAACTTTTAATCTATGTTAGACTTAGAGACGCTGGCAGGGTTTGAAAACAGGTATGGTAAAGAAAAACAATTCATTATTACCTAGCAAACAGTGAAAACTCAGGGCCTTTTTCAAAATATCTGAGCATCCTCAAACCCAGAATAAAGACAGCTGAGTACTGTAGCTGTTCTGTACTTCTGCAAATCAGTTGCCCATTTTTAATGGAGAATGGCAAAATACCTTGTGGGGATATAGTGCAATTTGAAGTATTATGAAGACAAAATACTAAGTACCACTTCTTACAGTACACACCATTTCATCAAGGCATTTTTAATCAGCATGCCTCTGAGAGAACTGAGCTCAGCTCCACAATATTTAATGTCAATGGCTTCTGGTTAGCAGGGGTGACAATTCTGCTTAGTGGGGACGTCTTCCAGTGATTTAGCAGTGATTAGTGTTTCTCAGTCTCCTGCTGACTGTCGCTGCTCCTTTCTATAACAATAACTGCTTGCTTTCCTTCGCTCTTCTGCATGTTAAAAATTGTTTTTAATGTTTTTCTAGCACCCCTCTCTTCCTGCATGCCTCCTTATTTCCTACAAAGAGCTTTGGTGCCAAGGGCTTGGGGAAGGCCCAACTGCACAATCAGACATGCTGCAACTGGCCCAGTTGGCAGCATTGCACTATTGTGGGAACATGCAGTCCCTTTCGCAATGAGTTAGAATTTAATTCTCCCTTCCTGAACTTGTCCAGTGGCAGCAAAACACTTTGCCACAAGTTTTCAGTTCCCTCAGTAGGAGTATTGCCTTTAGGAAGGGAATCTTCAGTGATCTACTTCATCAGTTCAACAGACAGCTCAGCAGAGATCGTCTGTTTAAGAAATTCAACAGGTTTTTGGTATTTTTTATTTTGTTCTTTGGGACAGAATTATTCTGTTGTGTATTCTGTCTTTAGTGTGCTCACACATTAAATACCAGTAAATGTATTAGAGGTGCTGAAGTCTGCTACAATTCTAGACCTGCAATTTCAGTCATGTACTCTAAGTATGTAATGTCACCTGAGTGTTTGCTTGCCAACTTCATTAAAACAGTGGTTGATTTTTTGTGGGTGGGGCTGGTTACATGATGTATCCTTAAATTCCTAGAAAAAAATGTCTTGCACATTTTGATAATTAATTTTTTACAAATTTACTAACAAAGTAGCCTGAATAGAACCCTGATTTAGTGATCTAAAATAACAGAAACAATCCTTGTTTCTTTCTTTTCACTGTAGAACAATACTCATTCTTCCTTTACAGGACACTTTGGGCTTATTATATCAGAGGTAAATGACCATGTCTAAAATATCAGTTATCTATTAGTGGTTTTGCCATAAACTTCTTGTGTAATCTTCAGTAAGTTATTAGTTTCCTGTCTACAGATATCAACCTCACACTGAACTCTACCTGTTCTAGATATTATATTGTTTCCTTAATAAATATAATGACAATAATAGATAGTAGGATATTTTTAAGTATTTCAAAGTAGAGGTGATTCCAAAACACTTACTAGCTTTTCTGTTACTAAGAGCCAAGAAACTTTAAAGGAAGTCATTGAGCAATAATTATATTTCTGGAATCCACAGAAGATTTACAAATTTGTTGGTATTCAAATGGTATCCATAAAATGATCATATATGATCACCTTTTTAAAATGCAGGGAAGAAAAGAGAATATAGAGAGAATATAGAAAGTTGTAGAGTAATTTAATATTTCAAAGACTGAAGCCTATGAAGCCAAGACAATAAGGACTCTATAACAATGGAAGTCTACAGTGTACATAGAGTTTTGAGATCAGACTTTATTTTTTAATCAGAGAATGAATTTTGTCAATGTTGGTCTAAAGTAACCTTGGGCACTGTTAAGATAGCTAAAGGGGTAAGGTGCCTGGATAAGATAATTGCATATAAATCTCCAAGAATAAATTGCATTTGATCCCAAGTACATATAGAATATATTACCACCAGGCTATTTTTAAAATACTCAGACTGAACAATAAGAATTTGCTTTGGCATAAATTGAAAAAAAAAAAAAAAAAGATGCCTATTTTTAATTTTTAATTGTCTTTATACTCCTTGAAAGACTGCAGGAGAAATTCTTACTTGACATAAATGGTTCTAGATCTGCATCTTCAGAAAATTATGAGAAGCAAGACCCACAAAGTCTCAATGTTTGTATCCCTATATTGTAAATTACAAGCAATTTCAGAACAGAAACACAAAATGATGAATATATTCACTGTTGAAACTTGAGTTTAGCTGTATTGACAGTATCTAAATTTAGGTACTCAATTTAGGAGCTTTTATTAGCTGGCTAGTCTCCCTTTTTAGTAGTGTAAAGAAAGCCTGAGCCAGAGTGCAATTCAGAACACACTTGTGAGGCTACTATGCTGGGCAACTCCCAGTGCTATAGAGTCATCCCACAGTGATCAGCCTCTTAGCTTACATGCTTCAGTATGACAGTTAGGGTAGCCCCTTGAGTGCCAAGATTTTTCAGCCTCGTTCAGGAATCAACACATGTATTTTCCTGCATCTTTATAGCAAGCACATTATAATACATCTGGAAAGCTATCCTTAACAAGTGATAAATGTTCATTGGAGACTAAAGCTCCTATGCTTGGGATAAGGGTACTGCTTGGACTTCTCACTCAAAAAGATGCTGCCACGCCAGAGTCACTGACAACTTAAAGTACTGATGGAGCCCAAATCAAGTTTAGCTATATTTCCTGCTCAGAAATAATGTGGTCCACTGATTTGGATAAGGTTGTGTGCAATTTTTGTAAGATTTTATGTGAGTATTCAATAATTCATAGAACTGACTGATTTCAAAACCTTGGATTTTTAGAAACTACTCATCTAGTGTAAGCTAGTCATATTGGCTCTCTTTCCTATCAACGGAGGGAGAAAATCACTTCTTTAGGATGAATCTTTTAACTTCTCTCAGATAAATATCTTAGGAGAGAGTGAATCATCTTTTAGGGCTTCCTTGCACACACCACCCATTAAAAAAGAGCCCAAATTGGTGGCTTTAACAATGTCTCAAATATAGTTTGTCATCAGGTGAAATTAATTTCACCCTAAAGTTTGTAAAGACTGGAAGGCACATGAGTACAGAAACTTCCCTGAAGGATTTGTTTGCTGATGCTTGTTTCTGGATTAGGTATTTTAAACACAATCTTGGTAGGAAGATTCTCTACACAGTAGTAAAGAAAGGAGGCAGAAACTTTAATTTCTAGTTTAAGTCTCTTTAGCAAGAGATGCTATAGAATAAAAAAAAATCTAAAAATAGGTGAAGGAGTTTTGAAATACTTAAAGCACATTACATAAGCAGAAATAACAAGGAAAACAAGCCAGATGAATTTCAAGTGGCACTAAATATAACCTCATAAGTAATACCATTCTAGAAGGATGATTTTCTGAATCAGAAAACCAGTTAGCATTAATGGACATAACTTCTGTGAGAGATAGCAAAAGGAAAGGAGGTTAAGGGTTGAACACATTTTGTTCTGCTTATTCTCTGAAATCCAATTAACTTCAGTTATTTGAGAAGACAAAGCAGCTTGAAGAACACATCTGAAGAAACGTAAGAGATCGAGACTCCTGAAGGAACAGGAAGAACTCTTCATACAAACATTGCCACACGTCCAACAGGGCAAATTCTTTGAATTAGGCATGAAAGAAACAAGAGTCCTTCCCAACAGTCTGGAATGGAATTTTTTTGTAATTTCTGATCTTCTCTCTGTGTCTCTAAAGTCATCACCTCCAGCAGCTTGAAATCCACCACTGCTGCCTGTGCCAGATACCTGTATTCATTAGGACGAGTGTATAACAATTGCTGAGGCTCTATCTTGTAGCAACCTGCTCAGCATTGAGGTTAGGGGCTCATTTGTGTTGCACTGGTTGCACAGTCAAGCAGAAAAGTTGAGATGCATATGCTGGTCTTGCACAACCAATTTGTTTGTGATTTAAAAAAAAAAAAAATTTCTGAAAAACATGAAGGAAAAAAGCAAGCTACTGTATTTGAATATAGCTGTGTTAAGAACACTCTTACCAAAAGTTTGTAAGCTCAGTAACTAGGAAAACTTTTGGCAGAGATGTATGCAGGTAAATCTGTCATGATGCTTTTTCAGCTTTGGGGGAAAAACATTCAGCCACACCGGAGAACAAGACAGAGAAGTAACTCTGACAGAATGAGCTATAACCTTCTTGTCATTGGGTCCATGTACGCTCAACTTGTTACTATATCAGTTTCTCACAGATTGTTCTGCTTTCACAAGAACAAGTACAAAGAAGGTAAAAGAAAATAGCTACATCATACTGAACAGTCATAATTGACCCATGAGGGACAAGTACACCACAAAAGCAAATAAATATATATATACACACAAACATATATATCTCCAGCTTCCAGAGACAGATAAAACCCAAACCAATATTAGACTGCAGTAGAATTAGACCTGCCTGATGTTAGTTATACTTTCACACATATATATAACAAAAAACATCTGCATGGAAGCAGTTCATGTGAGAAATGACAGGCACAACGTTCTTTGTTTCCATGTAGTTGTTGGGATGGGGAAGCCTCTTTGTAAATGAAAAAACAGAAAAAAATGACAGGGATGAAATGACTTCATTGTTCTGAACAGTATTTCAAATAATTGCTTGTAAAAGCATTCCCTTCTTTTCACCCAAAAGTTCTATAACTCCATCGTGCAGTTTTAGTGTAGAAACTGATATTAACTTCTGTCAGGTCATTGTACTAAGAAGAAGAAATACTAATAAAATAAGTTAGGAGATACTATATATCAATAAAAGAAAAATGGTAGAACAAAACTAATTGCAATTTGTGTAGCTAGAGGCATAAATAGATAAATACCTGAAGGGAAACCATACATATTTTCAATTAGTGTTCTGCTAAAGTCAGTAGGATTTCAGCATTACTGGGCCATCTACAGTCTCTCAGGCAGTAAGTCTGAAGGAGAACATTCTCTTTAGAGACATGTTTTGAAAATGGCAGTCTATCAAAGTCACAGTATATAGGATCGATCTCACTTATCTTTAAAGGATACGCATCAAAGCTAAACTGGTCAACTAGGATTCTTTTAAAATAAGAGAAGCAGGAACCTCCAAAGGAGGTCTTATCTATTGTAAATACCAAGATCAGGATGGATTATATTGCCCTGTAGATGTGCTTTTTTTCTCCATATGTTACTGAAGAAATCTAGACAATAAGCTTGAATTAGATGCTTAACTCTAATAGATAAAGTTAGGTGAGAAGAATTCTTCCCAGCAAAACAACAGATTAGCATGTTCTCCTTGAGTCACAGATACATTTCAGAAATAAAGAGCAGATTTGGCTGAGGAAGGAAATGGAGAATTGGAACCCTATAGTGCTAGACGGGGTGTCAACAAAATTGGCAATAGCTGAAAAGTATGAAAGCAGCTCTCCATCTCATTGCTGTCTATGCAGTTCTCTATTCCCTGTAGTGCTGTTTCTCTTTCTCCCTAATCTGGTTGATTTGGGATTAAAATATGAAAGCAACTAGCGGAGAGAAGTTTTATTAAACAGCTGCTGTAGAGGATGGCTTTGAGCTACCTCCTGTTACTTTGAAAGATACGATGCCAATAAATCTATCACTGAGTAATGGTAACAACATGCTCAGTGTTATTCCTGGTCTTGCCCTGTTTGCTTGTCCTGTGAGAAAGATGAATGACTGTCATGGCTCACATGAGAATCATAAATAGCCTGGTATCAGAAAATGTATTCAGTGGTTATGGGGCACCAGTGCCAGTGAAAGCATTTGTTGGGAGCATGCCAGTGAGCTCTGGCTTGCTTGTGAAAACCACTGAGTTCTCTTTTCTCACATCAGTCCTTTTAGTAAAGAGGCCTTTGGAGTTTATGTCCACATCAGTATGAACACGGTGAGGGAAGCAGTGCTTGGTTTCAGTTGGAGAGAGCATTACCATGTTTCTGTAAATTATTTTCTGAGCCTGTGGCTGTAGCAGTGAAAAAAATTAAAATTAATAACAAAAAAAAATCTATATTTATTCTGCTTCTATGAAAATGGAGATGAGAGATTTCATAGAAAGAGTAGGCAGAACTGAAAAACTGTACGGTGCTAAAACTAGGGAAAGATTTCCCTAAATGGTTTGGACCAAGATTATCAATCTAGATAGGGCAACATTCTTTAATGTGGGACTTGTAGGCACAATAAAATGAACAATATGGGCGGCGATTTACAGCCTCAGTTATCTGGATTCAGCTGTGTTTGTAGAGAATAATTTTGCAATCAAAATGTCTTTCTCAGTAAATCCTCAGTGTCAGTAATATTGGAGGACTTATTTACTCCAGAGGTTCACATCCATTTGCATCCAGCAAATGAAAATAGGCAATGCCAGCAAGCTAAACTGGTTCCAGTTACTGACTATAAGTGTGTAAATGGTCATATTTTAGTGTCTTTATCAATTTTTATTTTAGTTCTGTAAGAAGTACATTTTATGACCATCAAATTAAAACAAAAGGTAACAAGCTTTTGAAAATGATGACCTGGCCTAGAGACCTAAGTCTTTATAAAGTGATTTGGACCTTTATTAAGCAAGATTTCAGTTTCTTAGTTTGGATAGTCATACTTTAAACATCAGCCCTAATTCCTGCAAATAGTTAACATCCAAAATCACATGAGAATATTGAAAGATCAAATCTCATTATTTCTATCTGAGAGGAAACAAAAGCACTCAAAAATTACAAATATCAATTGTTGAAGCATCTACCAGCATGGAGAGCCAACATACATTTTCCTTAAAAACCCAGAAAAAAAAGAAACAGTATTTCTGAAATAAATTTGTCTGGCAATATAACCTGGAACGGACAGACCATTACTGCAGATTGTCCACTCTACCACACCACTGTCAATAGGTCTTGGTTTTGACCAGCTGGGAATGCCATGTGAAGAGACTTCCATAGTGGAATCAGGAGTCCATTTAATAGAATCAGAAGTCTCTGATGGTGATTTTCTGATTTCTATATTAAAGGAATAGAAATAACACTTGGCTGCTAAACACCTGAGTCCAGAGCTCCTACAAAATTGATCCAAGTGCCTCAGAAGTGAATCGCTAGTAATATAGATAAATGTTGTGTTTCCACTCCATACCCTAGAGCATCTCTAGTCCTGAATTTACTATGAAATACACAGCCCATACTCAGACTCTATTCTATCTACCCTGAGTTAAACTGTGCTGAAAATTTCTGGGCTTCTTGGAGTCTATGGACAGACTATCCAATCAGACACCATTTGGAGCCAAATTTTTTGCTGGCTTAACACCATTAGTGTTGGTGGACTTGTGCCAGCAGAGAATTTGGCCCTTGAACTGGGAGTCAGTTTTCTGAAAACCTGTCCATTTCTAAACAACCACAGAATGCGCTGCTGAGGGCACACAGAGACTAAAGCAAATAAGAAACATTTTTTTAAAATCCATGTGAGTACTTTTGGTCTGCCACCAAAAAATAAATAGTGTCTTCAGCTTGCCACCATCTGCACTACCTGTAATTGCACAGTCCAGGCTCCAAAGGGGCCTGCAGGCTGAAACTGGTTTTGCTTTAGGTTTTTAGATCTTACAAACCCTCCATTTCATGTGATGTAATGGAGGTTTTGTAAGACCTTTTCAAAGTTTAACTGTCTCACAGTATATGTACAAGTCATTCCACTCACTTGAATCCAAACACTGTCTCTAATGTGTTCTGCCTATCTTTTTCATACCATTTGTTAGTGATCAGGAAAGATTTTTCCACTGTATTCTTTTCCCCTACTGTTCCCTTTTTTGCCTGCTGGCAATAATTATAAGTTGTGCAGGACACAAAAAAGCGGATATTAAATAGACTGTATATTATTAAAGATACTGTCATAGGCTTCAGTCCTGAACCAGCAGTCTGACTAATACATATTTGCCTTCCTTTGGCACATAAACATAGTCATTATTCCTGACAAAACAAAAAAAGGGGGGAAAGAATTGTAGCTATTTAGTAATAATTTAAGGCTTTCATTTATTTCCTTGCAATGCAGCAATGTACATGCATCTGTGTAATTGTTTTTCCTATGCATTCTAGTTGAAATGCATTCTACTACTTAGATTCATGACAATGAAACATTTATACCCTATATTCTGGGATTAATTTATATTGATTTTTTCATATTATATTATTAATATTAACATGCCACTCCTCCCCTTTAATTGTCCTTTTCTTTTCATAATAGCTACTGTGAAAGAATCCAATTTGCTGGAAATTCTGCAAAAATTTTTTTGTCCTATCCCACTCCAAGGATGTTGGGCCAACTATTCAGGTGTTACAGTATTAGCTTAGTTATAACAGCTGAAGGTCTTGTATCTCATTTCAAACTGTGTTTCACTTCAGCTTTTGGGCTTTTGGGATAATTTGTCAACTTGATCACTTCCATTTGTGAAGTTGTGATGTTGTTTCTTTTTCCCCTTGCTTGCTGAAGATGGGGGTATATATAACCTATCCAGGAAGTTTAGTTCTGTAAAGATCTCTGATCAAATGCACAGTGACAACATCCTCTTTGTTGGCATCGTGCCATATTTGCTGCTTACTGCTTTGTTTTTAGAAATGTTTGCTGATCACTGTTGAATGCAGTTCTAACTGGAATCAAATTAATTGGATTGGGACTGAATTGCTGGGATTGAATGCCGTTTTACAGCTTGGCTCTATTTTCTACAAAATGTAAAAAAGAGAAGAACCTCTGGTGAAGTTGTACTGGAACAGCAGGATTAAACTAAACCAAATTGGGCACAAGCTCTAACTGCTGAGCTTTGGAGTCCAGAGATACTCTTAGATAAATTATCTCTAATCAACTTAATATCACATCAGTTGAGGAAAGATCTCATGTCATGTTCTGAGGGTGAGAGATCAGAGTATTCTGAATTTGTTTATAGATAATACAGTAGCTCACATATTGGTTTCATTTCTGTCTGATCCAGGAAATGGAATTTGCTTCTTAGGCATACAAGCATTGGATAATACCATCGTAGTGCTTTGCTTCTAGGTAGTATATATCCTCAAATGATCTGAAAATGTATTACATATAGTGAACTGCACAGCAGTTCTGCAAAGCATAAAGATATGAGTTGATGATCAGACAGGAATAGTACTCCAGACATTATAAATATTTCTTTACCTTCTGCATTAAGTTGTGGTCACTGTATCTCAAAGAGTGTTAACTGTTTGAAACAGATGAAACAAGTGTTGTAGACATATAGGACTAGATCAACAGAGCATATATCAAAGACTGGGGCCTCCTAATTTAGAGGGAAGAAAAGGACACAGAGAGTAAGTAATGGTATAAAAGAATGAAGTTGACTGCCACTTACCACTATTAAATGGTGGGAGACAAAGATAGTTCAATGAAACGGAAAGGCTGAACATTTAAAACATTATATAAATAATTCTTACAATATGTATAGCTAATCTCTGAAACACAGTAGCACAAGTCAGTAAGGGAAAACATTATTATTTAAGAATTATTATATTTTTGTACATCTGATGAGAATATACAGGTTTACTTTTGGGTAGAAAAAAGTAGAGGAATTAGCTCTTATAATTCAAGTAAGACTTTAACCATTTTATGATGTTTCTAGGAAGAAATTTGCCTATAGATATTTTATTCTATAACTTCCCACTATGAGAACTCTCAGTGATGTGTTTGTTACAGCTCATTACTGGATACAGGACAAAGTGAACCTTTGATAAGATTTGGTGTGGTTACTGTTTTACAAATGGTCAGAATGAGGTAAGAGTGATATACCTAAAATGACAGAAGAAATCAGTTACACAACTGGAAGCAGATCCCAGGAGACTGTCTCTCAGGTCCAACAGCTAAGAAGTTGACAGTCACTCCTCAGTTCTGTAAATAAAGGAGCAAAGACCTCTTTAACAGGGAAAAAAAGGCACATTACCTTTGGAAGGATGAGGCATTTACTATCTGAATACACATATATTCTCTTAATTTATCATACTGCTTGTTAGAGTTCATGATTAGATACATGATACTAAAGTAAACACTGATACAAGTTAGTATCACAACAGTTTTACAGACAAAGCTGTGCTGGAAGTGGTTTAGGCCCATTCAGTATAACAAGCTGTTAAAACCACATCTGGTTCTTGCACTGGCTACTGAAAGGTATTTTCTGCAACCTCTTCACCTGCTGTTGCTGCTTCCTGTCCTGGGAAATAAACTGCCCTTGCTTGCCTGGTGACTCCACCTACTGCCGCCTTTTTGGCCTGACCCCTAAAATATCTTCCCCCAAGTCTGTGATGAACAGAGAGAAGGAGGACAGTCATGTTAGCTTCTTGCCTCAGACTCCACTCCTAGCATCGCCAAGACCTCTGAAGTAACTCCCTGATGCAACTCAGTCTCTAAATCTATAAAAGAGGAAGCAAAAACACTGATTTCTTTTTAAATGTGTAGGATCTCAGAAATGTTAGCAAATACTGATTTTCTAGAATACAAGCTAATACCCCTTCTGATTCCTATTGTGTGTCCACACACTAGTAACTAGCCACAAAATAATTAGCAACTTGATCTTCTGCTCAGGGTGAATAGAGATTCAAATCAAATCCATGATTTCTAGATACCAGTGGTTTCTCAAGTTACATAAGTTTCTGCCAAGAAGTAATGAGAGAATAAATACATAGAGATACACCACAAATTAATTTTCTGTTTGAAATGTGTTAAGCATAAAGCAGGACACATCTCACTTATATCAGACTTTCTGGGATATTAGAAGAGTCAATGGTGTACTTTACCACCTTCCTGTCACCTCCAGTATCATCAGCAACCCTCCCCAAATCTAAAGCATGTGCCTTCATTTCTGATCAACATCAGGAAGGAATGTATCTCGCATGAAAAGCTGAATTTGACTTGAACATAAACTTCATTATTAGCCTTATATCATATCATCCACTTCATAAATTATATTCTGCCTTGGTACTGCTGAGGTCACTGTTAGAGTTTCAGGCAAGAGTGAAAGCTGGATGAAACTCCAAAGCATCAAGTGCAGACTAGTGAGATGTTAAAGTGGCTTGTTAAATAAATTTTGACTTTAACAGAGGGATGAACAGAATGAATTCTTAAACATTCAAAAAACTGTCATTCACTCTCATGGTTCTCATTGTCCAAAGGCTATTGGTATCTTGAATATAGATTCTGAGAAAGCAAGTAGATTTATCTTTCTAAGCATTGCTCTGTGTACCCATCAAAATTGACTTTGTTTTGACCATGTTTATGCAACCCCCTTTTTTTTTTTTTTTTTTTTTTTTTTTTTTAATTATCACCACTAAAACTTGTGTTTAAATAAGCAATCCAATCTCTGTGTGGAAATCCACTGCATATCTGATATGAAGACAAACTGATGAGTTCAATCTACTGAAAGCAAATCTGTGACATTAATATTCACAGTCCATTTGAACAAAACTTCACAAAATAATTTGAGTAGTTACTTAGAAATACTGCAGAAGGTACTTTTGAGTTTCAGGGTCTGGTGCATACTCTTTTCTCAGATATATGAAAAGATCTGTGTTATCTACATCTACCATATGGATAGATTACAAAAGAACTTTGGACAATAAGATGCAAAGAACACACTACTCTTACCCGTGGGCTGAAATATCTCATCCATGTGTACAGTTCATGTAAAGCCAAACTAAAGTTGATGTGGAGAGCCTTATACTTCCATTGTCAGTTCTGTACCTGACTTTATACAGAGTCTTTAGCCTCTGAAAGACTGGCAAATGTTTATTATTCTTACTCAGCATTCATGCATGCAGATACATGCATGAGCATTCATTGTCTTATCCATCCTTCAATTTTTTGTATATACTGAAAAGACACAAAAAAGCAAAATATGCTGATATAACTTCATTTAGTTTGCTTCTAAAATGGTTTTAGTCATCAGGGTGTAGGCTGCTGTTTACACTAGATGACTGTCCCCTGGGTAAAGAGCTACCTGAAGTAATGGAGCTTTGGGGAGAACTGCTTTTCCTGTGTGAATTCAGATTTTGCTTATGAATCCCCAACTCCCAAGCTTCACAGCTCATACACCACTGAAAGGGAGAAGAAAAAGGACAATTAGAATATAAAGTATGCATCAATGTAAGAGCTGAACAAGCACCTTTTTGTTAACCTTGCGCTTTCGTAGCAGCTTCCTCATGGCCCTCGGGCTTTTCATGGCCAAGCATGTTTAGTGTTGGCTCAGCCTAGGTCTTCATACTAATGCAAGAGTCAGGCATTACTAAATTCAGGTGCAGATTAGTGAAATGTCAACAGAAACACCAGTGCTGTCAGTTTGTTCAGCTTTGCTATAACATTTATCACTCTCTTAAAGGGGGCCTACAGGAAAGATGAGGAGGGACTTTTTATCAGGGGGTGTAGTGATAGGACAGAAGGTAAAGGTTTTAAACTGAAAGAGGGTAGATTTATATTAGGTATAAGGAAGAAATTCTTTCCTGTGTGGATGGTGAGACGCTGGCCCAGGGTGCCCAGAGCAGCTGTGGCTGCCCCCTCCCTGGAAGGGTTCAAGGCCAGGTTGGACGGGGCTGGGAGCACCCTGGGCTGGGTGAAGGGGTCCCTGCCCATTACAGCGGGGTTGAAACTAAACAATCTTTAAGGTCCCTTCCAACCCAAACCATTCTATGATTCTATTTTTTGGTTTATGTTCTGACTATTTCTAGCTCCTACAGCAACCCACAGAGGCCTGTGGAGGCCCTCAAGAAACCCCACCCCATGGTGGAGACTGGAACAGCTACTGGCAGGACTTAAGGTGGAAGCCCATTAGGATCGGGGATCCACTCCAATAACCTTCCCCTGAGTATTTGCCACTGGGCACTGCTGGAGCAAGAAGCTGAAATGCACAGACCTGTGGTCTCCCCCAGAACAGATGTTATTTCATTATTTACTATTAATACTGATATTTTCCCAGACACATGGCAGTACAAGCAGCAGGCTAAAAGCTTCTCACAGAAACTGGGAGCTTATCACACAGTCTTTATGCACAGCCCCGTATAAATAATCCTAATAACATTACCATTAGTATATGTGTTAAGGAAGAGATAGTTACACATATCTAAAAATTGAGGGAAGCTAGGTATCCATTCATCCATGCCCCACCTAATAATGCCATGCTCCTTTCTGTTGCTCGAGTACGTGTCATATAAACGGTGACATCAACATTAGAGACCCAAGGGAGCATTACTGATGACCACGTAAGTATTTTTTTTTTTTTTAAAAGAAATCAAGCCTTTAAATAACAATATTGAACTGTTCTTATTTAGTCACATCTGTAAGGTTTTACTCATGCATTGCTTAGTATTAACATGCTGTGTTTATCTCTGAGTACCAAACTCTTTTCCATCCAAAAAATGATATTGAAAATGCATAAAAGCAACATACTGTGAATAAACAGCTTATCTTGGGGGAGAAAGATAAAATTCACAATACTAAAAATGGGGAAAACCTTCTTCACTGTTGAATTTACCATTTATAGATTAATCTGTCCATTGTGCTTCTATGAAAAGCTTTTCTGGCATTCCACTCAGAAAAACAAAATCTACATTTAAATGAATGTAAGAGTGTACTACAGCAGGAGCCTGTCAGACTGTTTTATACCTCATTGCTATAATGTAATGTTATTGATGCAACCTAGATTATGTTTGAGAAATGAGATCGTGCAATTTCTCTCTCATACATCAACCAACGTGGCACAAAATATTAGGCTACAACATTATGTAGGTCTGAAACTATTATATGACCTCAAAGTTCCCTAAAAGGCTTCAAATTGGCATAGACGAAGAATTTACTAAGGGTATGTTTTCAAAGGGAATAGCTGTTGCTTGTTTATGGCTTAAACATTATACTATGCCAGTAATAAAATACCAGTGATGCATGCAAATGGAAAATTGTGCTGCTTTTTGTGGTAAAAAGGTTAATTCCTTTGGAAGAAACCAAGTCCCTCGATAAAAAGCATATCTCAGCCACCTGACTAACACACAGATATTTCAGTACAGTTTTATTGTATACAAGGGCTAGGAAAATCTAATAATATCCTGCTTTTTTCCCTAAGATTCAGCAGGTAAAAGCTCTGATTGAATTTCATCTTGATTTCATTAAATATTCATAAAGGCCAATTAGAAGGGCAGCTAAGTAGGCCACAAGGCCCCCTTCCATCATTCTGTCAAAGGCAGTCCATCAGACAGTCCTGTTTGCATTAGGGCCTGGTAGTCAATATCTTCATTCAATCTTTATGTAGTATCCCTCTAAATCACTGCTCCATCCCACTTTACGGCTTTTATGGACAGACAAGGGGGAAAAAATCTAATAATTCTGAAGGCAAGATGCTTACTCGGTAGAAAGCAAAATGCAAATGAGAAAAAACATCCTCAATCAAATGTTGGAATGAAAATCTTTTCTTTAATGAGCAATGACATTGCTAGAGCACTGATTACATTGAAGAAAAACTGTTTAAAATTCATAATCAATCAAGCAAGTTTATTTTAACCTTTCATGACTAAACCGCTAGGTTACAGTTTAATTTATTGATGGTGCTTATCTCTCCCTCCAACCACTAATTTTAAAATTACAACCCATATAGAATATGCTGAGTTGAGTCACGAAAATATATACTGATGTTTATATTCAAAGAAACCTATTAGCTCTGCCTGTTTCCCTTTAAAGATTCAGTGGCCTTTCTATACATGCCATGTTATATATATTTGTGGTTTATGCAGCTGAAATGCATTAACTCCACTGGTGCCTTGCTGAACTGAAGTATCATGGCAGTTTTCATTTCCAGGTCTGTTTGTCAGATAGAGCTAAGCAAATACTCTTTTCTGTAGACAAGCGTAAGGTAGTTCATCATGCCACTAACTACCTACACGTAGAAATGGGGCTCAGAGGGCACTGCCTTTCTTGAAACTTTATTGCCATGCAATTTGAAAATGTTGCAGATAGGCTTCTTCTGTGAGATTTCTAAATTTCTCTGTATCAGATGTCATAAAAAGAAAAAATATTTCCTATATTATTGACTCTTTCCAGAAGGACTTAAGAAATGCTGTGGGTTATGGCAAGGTAAGAGGACTGGTTTATATCTTGTTCGAATCAGTTGCCTTTACTTGAATTGCTGTTACATACAACACCAAAATGTCTTCCCAATATGTTATTAAAAGACTTTCAATCTTTCTCTTCCATTTCATGAACATAATGATATATCTTTCCAGCCTAACAGTGTATGGAAATGTAGGTTTCATCACTATGTGTTTAAAAGGATATTACTGTAAATGCTGGAGACCTAATGGGAACAAACCACCCCAATTTCTAAAGGCTATGTTCTTATTAGATGAACCATATCTGTTTACTTCATCACCACCCCTTGTAGTATGTTGAGTCTTTAGTACAGAAAACTCTATAGGTACTTTCCTGTATAGCAAGTATGTGTTTTCTTTCTGCAGTATTACTCATGTGTTCAGTTAACCAAGCTTCACCTAATCCTTAATTAATATTTTCCTTTCTTTTTCTTTTTTCAAAGTATTTAAAAATACCTACTTCTTTTAATGACAAAGATACTGAAGAGTGAATATCACTGGGAGTCATTAGCAAGTGTGGGAGACAATTGTATGACTTTTTTATATAGCTTCACCTGAGGACACTTGATGATCTAAAAGAAGTTGCCATGAAAATAAATATATTTTTGAATTGTTCTCTTTTATTTTCTTAGTAAAATATTAGATTATTAAAATATATTTTCAGTATTCTTTATGTTATAAAATTATAATAAAATTTATTCTATTCAGTTTGGAAGAGAGACTAGAACAGTCATTTCTTCCCAGCTACCTGTCCTTTTCAGTACATATACAGCTCCATTATGGCAGTATGTGGATCCCTGGGCAATTCTGGTTTCACAGTCGTTTGAGAGGCTGAAAAATGTTGTCATCCCATTTAACACGCACTGTAAACTACTGAGAGACAAAGATTGTCTTTTTGGTCTGTGTTTGTACTGCACCTAATCCTGCTTGCTTAGGTCAGGCAAGAAGCATGAACATGAGCAAAATAGTTAGGGCTGCCTATAGGATGAAGCAAAACATGACTTCCAATTGCTGCAGGAAGGCCAGCGTATGCTCTTCACCATGGACCCCAGATCTCTTCTTCCCTCTCCGGGCACTTCTCTGCACAAGGCCCAGTAGTGTCCCCCAGATCCAAGTGCACGTCCTGGCCACATCCTGACTTCATGTCTGGCCAAGGCCTGGTGCACAGTCCCCTCTATTCCAGATGCATCTCTAGTTAATCCTACAGTCATTACTGCTTCTGTCTGCCTTAAAATATCTTGTGTTGTAAGTAAATCACACCAAAAGGTTGCAACAGTAGCATATCAGACAAAGGGAAGATGTTTGTAATTTTATTTGGTCTAAAAGGAGTTTGATATGCCCTCCATAGGCCACTAGAATGACAGAGTATTTAAAACATTTGGGTATCATTTCAACTGAGTGTACATTTTCTACCAGTTCTCTATTCCCTTTCTTAAATCTTGGTCCAGTTTCAGCATCAGTTAATTTGAAAAACAACAAGAATAAACCACACAGAAGCTACTTTGAGCAGACTTCTTTAAAATAATCTGCTGTATTGTTCATTCCTAACTATAAACCGCTAGCATGAACCATAAACCATCCTAATCACCACTGGCACTGCAGTTCTGTTGCTTTCTTAAACTGTGAACATAGAAAATCCCTGACCTGTAAAAAAACAAGAAAAATGTCAAATGGCTCAGTTTGCAGCTTGTGTTCAAATGATTATTTAAAGACTCTATCCTGAAAAATTTAGATCTTAAGTAAACAACTACTTTCCATTCCTCCCTCTCCCTGTTAAGAAAAACCATGTCAGATATTCACTTCCCACTTGTATTTGCTACAATGGCAGCCAAAACTCCCCCCCAAAAAGCTGTTGCATACAAGCCAGAATGATTTTACTGCTACACATTCCCTTGTGAACATGAATGTTTGGAGTACTGTGTTTGGTGTCTGCATCCTAAGAAAGACATAACGGGATGAGAGAACATACAGAGAAGGATTGAAAATGAGTAAGATGATGGAGAAGCTGCCTAATGAGATTTTGAAAATGCTGGGACTTTTCCACTTGGAGAGGAGAAGGTTATGAAATGTGATTGAGGTTTACAAAATCCTGAAGGTAGGGGTTAAGATGAATTCATAAAACAAAGCTGTTAATCACCAAATCTCACAATTAAAACAAGGTGCTATCATTCTTACTGAAACTCATGAAACACAGTGTTAAAACATATGAAAGTATAGTTTTTAAACAGCAGGCACTGAACTTCTGGAATTTGTGGCCATAGGAGGCTGTGGAGGCAGATAGTATCAGCAAGTTCAAGAAGAAATGAGACAATTCAGGGACAGCAGGCCCATAAACATATTCTAAAGGGAATAGGTGGGTATGTATCCTCTAATATTCCTAATCCAGTGCTTGTGCTGCTGAGGGGTTGGGAAGAGAAGGGACTGAAGGTAGTGGCCAGGCTCATTCATTCTCTTTATACAGCATCTCTTCCTGCCAGCGTGGGAGATAGTACAGTGAGTTAGACAGACCACTGTCTGACTCAGTAGGGCATTTCTGATATTTTTATATTGCTCTGCAAAAATAAACATACTCTGAAAGATGTGCAGATTGCATCTTGACACAGTAGGTTTAAAAACAAAAACAAAAACAAACAAACAAACAAAATAACAACAAAAAACCCAGGAAGGGAAGTTGGGCAAAAAATGTAATACGACATGTTTCCAGGGGTTGCTGAGAAATTATACTGGAATCTATTATGGTGCAAAAGACTCTGAGATGTCAGGGACCAGTGGTGAGAGGAATGGAAACCAGAAATATAGAGGGTAAATGGTTTTCCTAGGTCTGAAAGGGTGGTAGATACCCAAATGCAGGTGGAAGTGCATGAATATTTTGTGGCCTTAGTTCTGCTTGTCTGTTAAATGAGGTTTATGCTATTTATCCTGACAGAAAACACAGAAGCTTGATTTGTTATGTTTCAAAGAATTTTGTAGAAGCCAAAATGCAAATTCCTGTGAGATGGATCCAAAATGTGCATAACTCAATAGGGCAATTTTCAATAATTGCCAAAAGTTTGGTTGATGCCCTTACAACAGCTAGCTCTTACTACTGAGCACCAGCTTTAGCAGCAAACCACTGAGTAATAAACCATATTCTAATCATTTTCTGAAGGTAAACAGGGATGGATGAACTTTTAAGTTCCTAACAGCTATAGGCTAACTGAAACTGGAAGTCATTTCTCCTTCCAGAGCACATTATGTTATAATCACAATCCTAGTTCATCAAGAAAAGAAAAAGATGGCTTATTTTTTGGATAAAGAGAGCTATTTATACAGAAAAGCTATTCCTAGTCCCTTCTAGATGAATTCTGTTCAGGAGCAAGCCTTAATGATTTTGGTAGCTTTTAGATATGGTAGCTCATCTAAGTGTCAAAAAGAATCACAAGAATCTGTGTGATTCTCCTTCTTTTTAGGAACACATTTTTCTGTCCACATTTCTGCATTTTTTCACATTTTTGTTCCAGATACACACAATTTCTTCCATTAGGCAGCCTAGATACACCAGGAGAGAAATAGGAATGTTTCACTTTATCCTCCAAGAGCAAATGTAATCATGTTCCCTTGCTGATTTGTGTTTGTAAATTACCATTCTAATCCAATAGTTTAATTTTATTATACCCTTCAGTCTAACAGACCAGGCAGAGAACATGTAATCACAAACAAAGGGCCAAATCCTACTTGCCATACTAATGGGAGTAGTCCCACTGATTATAATGGGACTACATGCAAGCCTTACCCTTAACTAATGTGAAATAAGATAAATGTACTCAGACACTACTGTAGGGTTTTCTTGGAGTTTTTCTTAAGGCATATTATTGTGTTTTAGAGTTTTTAAAACACAGTCTAATGTAGTGGTTAAAGTACAACTGAAGTGAGAAAAACTCTTAATTGAAAATGCAGACGTTATGATATTTAGCTTAAGCTGAGATAAGAAGGCTCAAATGCTTGTATCTATTTGGAAGCTAGTATTTATATATAGGTATGTGAAGTGTTTAAATATAATATATTTTATCATCCTTTATCAAAAGAATCCATGTGATCTTTCAAGTCTAAACCTACAAATTTTGCCACTTTTTGCTTTCTAACTGGACTATTTGTACATCAGAGTGATGATGGGTAGATGGGGAAATCATCACTTCCTTCATTAGTTCTTTTTGCTTACACCTTGCCTGTGAAGTGGTGCTCAGCCCACAGCAATGTCCCTTTGACGTGTACCCTTAGCAGGTCACACAAGCATCTGCAAAACAAGTATTAGGGGAAATCACCCAGTTTTCTTCTCAGTTTCCAAACCCTAATTTGCCTAATCTCAAACTTTCTTAGTTGAGGCTTCAAGGTAAAGGAAGCCTAAATATGAAAGTGTAGATGAGACTTACAAAAGAAATCAGGAAGGAGACTTGCAGAGAGCGGTGTTAAATAGTTGCAATATGGGACAAAGAAAGAGCTATATGTGAAAAATAAATCCTGAAAAACCACAGCGCAGCTGTACTACCTAAGCAGTATACACATACCCAATGCCAGGCTATTAATAACTTACTTTAAAATAATCAAATTTATTTCCACCCTCCCCCCCCAACCTTCAGTATAACCAAGATGAGAATATTAGGAAAATAATTTATGACAGAAAAGAAAGAGAAAAGGGGAGAGGGGGGAGGTTTCCCTGCTTGGGATTTTGAGGGATTTTTTTGGCTATACTTTTTTTCCCCTGAAACAGTTAGTTCTCAGTTGTGTTTCAGGACCTAGCGAGCTCTGCATAAAAATAAAACTTTTCAGTACTTTCCCATCACAATATGTATTTCTGTCAGCTGAACAATCTATTTATTCAGTTCTCTGATTTAGTATCAAACCAAATACAGCTTTAAAGCCATCATGCTTATACATTATCAGGTCATATGTGCACATTTTGCTTTTCATTCCTGACTAGATGTTATTTACACAGAACATCTTTCCTTGAACTCATAAAAATGTCAAACTGACCATGTTTCTGATATACAAGAGTCACTCAGTATAAAAGATGAAGAATAAATTGATGACCAAAACTTGACTTTTCTAAGCCATCATCATCAGTGTAATAAAAATGATTCAAACACTTAGTATGAGTCATACTGGCAATTTGATGGGATCATTGTTTCCCAAAAAGGAAGTCCATACAGAAGCCTCTGTGCTATTCACTACAGCAGTCTGCTCTTATAACAATAAAGCAACGCAAACTTACTAAGTACCATGGCTTGTCAGAAATCAAGTCTTATCCAAGCAATACCACTCCTCAAACATCTATGCCTTTCAGTCTTCCTAAGAAAGCCTGGAGACACATACAACCTTAAAGCACACCTCTCAAAGGAGAAAAAAAAAATCCAGGGTATGTTAGATGACAGAAGTATTTTCCAAAATCAGAGTTTCTTTCCAGGAATTAATCTGCCAGTAGCTCCCTCTCTTTTACACTGCTTTAGATCTACTCATCCCAAGATTAGGTTAAGGAGGACACACTCTTTTGTAATTGAGTTGGTGCACCTTATTTAGGAGTTAAGTCACCCTAAGCAACATATACACTTAAGGAGCAGAGACAGACACCTCCAGAAAGCATTTGAGCTAACCTAAGATCAAATTCACTCTGGAAGTGCCTTTTTTCTTCACTGATCACAGATAAAGCCCCAGCTCAAGCTCTTAGTTTGGAGCAAATCTCAGTAAAATGCTAAAAAAGGATCAGTGAGGGCTGTAGACCTTTACAGATGCAGACCAATACCTTAGTCCAAACCAGAAAGCCGACAGATATCACAGCTTACTAACACTACATACTCCCATTTTTCACCCATGTTCTGTAAAGAAAGCACCTTGTTCTGTAAAGAAAGCCAAAGCATGCAAAGGACTTCAGATCATCTGTGAAGATGCAGGACAAAACCAACCTAAACTCACCTCCCTTCTTCCATTCTCAAATTATATCAACACAGGATGGCTTCCCATTTAGCCATTTCTATTCATATTTGTTCATCTGTGAATGGCAAACTGGGAAATATATTATGCAATGTAATGATCCCAAGATAGTCTTGGTGATGTGGACAAGATGAGCATGAGTCCAGGATTCCACCATGGTATTCTTCATCAACCAGCCACTTATATTAGGGGAACTGTGCTTGTAGCATACACTTGCTGTTCGAACACATAACAACACATAGTGTCAATTCTGTTCAGAAGACAAGATACAAAATTGGTCATCACTTCTCCAATTCTCAAACTGAGATACTGAGATTAATGACATTTTTTTTTTCCCCCAGAAGTAATCTCTTGCATCCCGGAATGTATGCTTACCAAAAATAAAAAAAAAAGGAAACACCCACGTTAAATATGTTTTCAGTTTCTGACCTTTCCTGTCTTTCTAGGTAACAAGATGTAGTGCAACAAACTTCTTTTTGAAAGGCAAAAATCCTAAATGCCATCAAAGGTACCCCACAGCCTTTTCCCCACAGGTATGTCACTCTCTTGAGAGCTCATGTGGATGGTTTTCTCAATACAGAAGCTTTGAAGCTGAAATACAAACTAAAGGAGACCAAGAACCATCAGGACTGAAGCATCTGAATTTTCTCCCTAAAACAGGATTTGGGAAGCTTCTTGAAATGCTATGAAGTCACTAAATCTTTCTGTCTTTTAATATGCAGAGGAAAGGACAAACTGGCTTCAGCTTCAAGCGAGACCAAACACCTTAAGAGGGAACATATGAAGTGCATCCAAAGTGCATGCTTGAAAAAGTGGTTTGAAAAAACAAGTAGGCTTTTGTACAGTCATGATAAAGACTGGGCCAAAAAGAAACCAAATGGGGACAAAATTGCCTGAGCTCTTACCAACTGCTGCAAAAGAAGAACCTGCAGATCCAGAGTAGCAAGGAGAACAAGCAATGAGTGCAGGCTCAGGAGGTGGAAGCCTGGCAGCTGTAAGACAAAATGGAAAGTCAGGGGATGAAGAAAGGATAGAAGTGTCCAAGGTCTCTGAGCCTGAGCCAAGGTCAAGCTTCAAGTCCTTTCCTACTGAGGAAGCTATAGGGCTGGAGTAGATGCAGGTTGTGCTCTTCCAATTTGGGTCAGCACATCAAACAACTCTGCGGAAGAAAAAGTGGCACAAAATATTTTTAAATGACTCTGATTTTATACTTTTCTACCCTCTTCTGGTGTTTTATACAGACAAGCAGTCACCTTGCAAGACACCAGAAAACAGTCAAAACAGCTTTATCTGAGCACACTTAAAAAACAATTTGGGAGATCAAAAGGCAGACAAAAATCACAGATGGAAAATGGAGGTTCCACAGAACTGTAATAATGGTTAATAACAGCTATAGCTAATTTAAAGAATATTTTGATTAGTCTTTGCCAGCGGTAGAAGTAATGTTGAGTGACCAGCAATGGATTGATTTTACTTTGCAAGCTAATGATGCTCAGTGTCTGAATTGTAGTTATCATGCTACTGTTATCTGAGAGCCAAAAATCTACTCAAATATTTCCATCCTCATGCACAGAACATGAAATCCAAGAGTAAGAACTCAGCAAAAAATTAATATAAATATAAATGATTAATACACGTTGGTGAGAGAGGCATACATTTTCCTCCAACTGGATTTGCTCACATTTCCAGTAACTAATATCTAATTCAGAAAGTCTGAATTTCAGCCATCATATAAAGCAAGGACAAGGACCCGCGGTTAGCTACAATGTGGTGTACCAATGCAAGCATGCCAGATTTCTATTATCATGGTGAGATTCCATGACTACATTAAGCCAAGTTGCCTGACAGCTATGAAAAAGACAGCTTCATCCACTTTTATCAGAACATTGACCTTTTCAAGAAATAATAGGACATATCCTGCTATCATCTCTCACATGAAACTCCTGTTGAGGTCAATAGGAATTTGGCGTAAAAATGTGAAATCACTACTTGGCCCATAATGTTTAGTGCTGCATAACAGACTATTGGGAAAGTATCCAACATTAAGCATCAGTTCCCATTAATTACACTGCAGATTCCACTTGAAAAGACTTTCTATCATTTGTTGTGCAAATTAAATACTGAGAGCCAGATCCTCAGCTGATGTAAATCAGAATATCCACGATGAAGTCAAAGAAATAAGGTCAATATAGATCAGTCAATGAACTCAATACAGCTAAGCAAAATTACACCACAGAGAAACTGGCCCAATGAATAATTCTCTTGTCTAAACAACATTGCAGATTTTTTTATCTGCAGTGACTGATCTTTGCTGCATATTCTCTGCTTCTTCATGTGTGGAAGGTCAAAAGATGAAACTGTTGGAAACCCTGTGCGAACAATATACAAAAGAAAACTGTAGCATAAGTAAATTCAGTTCTGGACTACAATACAGCATTTTGCCCTAGTATAATAAATAATGCTCTTTTCTGAATTTAATGAAGGTTTGTATTTTTTGTGATAGAGAAATATTGTAATTTACAATCTTAAAAGCTTCTACTTACACTTCAGAATAAAGGGGATGATCACTTTTGTAACGCATCTCCTTATTGTGCTGATTTTTATAGTTCTCTATATTACTTGCAAAAGGAAATAGCTTGAATGTTTATTTTGAGATGAAGCCACTGCTAAGCATGTAGCTTTCTCACCTCTTGTTTGACTCTGAATTACCCAATCTAGAGCCCTGGCTGATATTTCTTGATAGGCATTGCTAAAAAAATATATATGAATTACTTTACAATTTATGAGATTATAACACAAGTATTTCTAGAGGTCAAAAGGATCTACACAGGCATTCAGTCAACTAGATATGAACTTCTGGACAATAGTTTTAATTAATTCATATAATTCATTTTCCTAAGCCACAAATATTATTTTTAACAATAATAATTCATAGTACCATAAAATCCTAACAAGAACACAGGACTCTACTATGCTAAGTGCTGCACAAATGCAAACCAAGGCAATAATCCCCTCCCAGAAAAATAACAATCCAGTAAATCCAGTCACAACCTCTACTACACTCCTCAGAGCAAAGAACAGCCCTCCATCCAGGCACAATGGAGCAAAGAAAGCTGTAGTCATTACAAAGACACTTTGTAATACTGCATTTTAACAAGACATCTTCTCTGTGTGTGTAATTTGGGCAGTAGTGTTTGTAGGAATTCATTGCAGCTTTGGTATTTATTTGTTAAAATTGAAAGATGGAGATTAATTTGACATATATCTTAGACCATGCAGTATTCTGACATATCCAGCAAAGCACTAGATGGTGCCCACATAAAAACCAACTCCATTACTCTCCTCTCTATTTGTAATATACTTTCAACTTGTGTTTGAAGGCCATCAAAATATGAAATTATCTTAAATATGGAAGCAGCATGACAAAATTTCAGTTAAAAAGCTTTTAGGAGAGGTTGTGGAGAGCATCTATAAAATATTTCCAAAGGTTTTGGAAAGAAGGAGGGTACAATATGGGTCACATCACAATTAAGGTAAATTGGGTAAAAGACAGTTTCCTGAGACTGCTCCAAGCAGAACAGAAGTGATTGAGAAAGTCACAATATGACAGGTATTAATAACTTCTACCTATCATAATGTCTGATATAGTATCTTTTATCTAAAAGGATCCCAAAGTGCTTTGTAAAACTCTACATGGAATAATTTCTTTTATCACTAACGCGTTTCCATATTTCTGAGAAAGCAGTGTATTGATGAACTCTACACAGTAGCACAGCATGATTTTTTTTTAAATCCCAGAAAGTGAAGAATACCATTTCTGTTTGAAATTTGGGGAGGAAAAAGGTGCATTTGTGTCTAAGTTCTCACTAGCATAGTACATTTTCAATAGCAAACATCCTGAAGTGCTGATGTACCTCTGCCCAAAGGCAAGAACATCTAGCACTGCTGTGCACTTTGTAACAACTTATTTAGAGTAAGTTCAGAAGAGGAGCATTAGTTACTGAATCACCAGGAATATGCCCTTCAAAATCCATGTCCTATACTGAGGTTTCCTATCGAAGTATTACCTCAGATCAAGATAATCTGATTTATCAGACCTGAAAAGAATTCAGCCCCAGTGACACATCAAATCACACACTCCTACAGTATTTAACAGAGTGTCAGTAAACTACCAAAAACCCTCTTGAAATCTTCCTAATACCTGAAAATTTGGGGAAGATGACCTGTATTAAAATCCACAATGTGTTTAAAAAATAGATAATATAAACATGGAAACACACAGATTGATGAAATCTTCAAGGGCCTGGCTCTTACACGCTTGTCAATATTAAGAAAAATGTATCCTAAAAGTATGTAAGAGGATCTAAAAAAAATCAAGTATAAAATATCTCCACTTGGTTCATACTGCCATCTTCCTACCTGTCTGTCTTGAACTCTGTGCTCATTCTTTAGATATGTATATCTATCTCCAATGAAACGGCAGTGCAAAAATGTTAATCCTTTCCTATGCCCACCACAAGGCTGGGAGGTAGCATGACTGGTGTCAGAAGGACGCAAAATTATAGGAAAAGAGCTTCCTTCCACAAAACCTGTCTCTTGTGTCTTGGGAGGAGTTTGATTTCTGCGACTAAGGATTTTATCTGAGGATTTTTTTATTTTCCATGACCATGAAGGCTAAAAGACTAATTTTATTGCAAGAGTTCAGTCTACGAAAATTATTTGCAAAGAAAAGTATATACAATTTCATTTGTTACTCTTAAAATCTCTCCTTTTCCAGGTTATCCAATTGAAAATGTGTTGCTTTTTGTAGGGTTTTTCTTAATTTTGATGACAGCAAGACAAATATCAAGTTAGTTTTTCAAAGTCAGAATAGTTCAAGGTCTTTAAAAATCATTGGAACTCTTTTTATTGAAATCAATATGTCTCAAGTGAGGATTCAATTTGCCAAAATACAAACTCCTTCCATATTTACATGAATTTGTCTAGGTCATATCTCTCCCTCGCTCTGAATTTCTCCCCTCTAAGCTCCTGACTTCAAAACCTGGTTGATGCGCTTCAACAGGCTATGTAGGCAAGAGAACATTGCAATACTACGGATCCTATGAATAACCGTTCATGTCATTTCTGTTATTTCCTAGAAATCATCTAAGTTCTGCACATGGGGATTTCCTCCCTCCCCAGCCCACCACATGCGCATGTGCACACATGCACGCAAGCACACACACATACACGAAGGATTATTTTATACTGACATTCAGCTGCCAGCTCATTTTATCCTGGTCTTTATAAAATAATATCCTAAGTAGCCTATTAGCTTTAAGGTCAAAATCTTTGTCTATTTTCTAAATCTGTTCTCTCCTCTCCCCCCCTCCCACTTCCTTTCCTTTCATTACCCTTTCCTATCAATTATCTCATCCCTGCCTGCTGCCCATCTGAGGAAGCCAGCAGGACCCCCTCAGTGCCCGCCAGATTGTCTCATTCAGCTAGCTCTCAGGTTGCTGCTGATTGCCGTCTTTATTCATTACCAAAACACTTGCTACATGGTGCTTGGGCCCTGGCAACCAAACTGTAAATCCTGCCAGCGAGAGCGTAATTACTAGTACACCACAAACAGAGAATGGAGTCTGCTGTGAGTTGTTAGAAGCAGCCATGAGATAGACCCAGGCTATTTTCATGTAACTGGAGCTGACTACTTTTTTGTCAGTTGGTACATACTAATGATTGGCCTTATTCATTTTTTTAACAAGCTTTATCTGAGACAAAATATATCTCTAAACAAACTCATAGATCTGTCAAGGGTAGCAATTTACAGGAATGGAATATGGTATGAAAGGAACTTTACATGAGCTTTCATCTACAAATTAATGAAGTGTCTGGATCCATTGGTGTTACTTGGATGCGGAAAGTATCCTGAGAGCTTTCTCTGATCCATGGGAGGCTATCTATAAGAGCAGAGTTCATTTCCCTTACATGTTGAACCAAAACAGTTATCAGACACTCTATGTTAGGCAGCCCAAAGCCTCCCAAGTAATGATTTGACTTCCTGAAGGAGCTGAACTATACTTACAAATGATCTTGGGGACAGATTATCCTTTTCTCTTATTGTATGAAAATTGTAAAAGTCCCCTGCTCTTCTTTGGTCCTCTGTATTTATTGCCCTTTCCTTTAAAAACCTGTCTTAAAATTTCATTCTTTCACTGGGGAAGTAAAGCTGACCAGTTCTGCTATTTCTAAGAAGTATTTATTAGGGGAAGATCATTCTGACACCAACTGAAAAGTTCTGTGTGTCTTTTGTATCTGCTCTTCAAATCCTTCAAGGGCTCACAAATGAGACAAATGCCTTAATGCTAAGCAGTCTCTAGCAGATTTGAAAGTTAAATTCAAGCAGCATTTATCTCCCCATCAATGGGAAGGATTTATCCTATTACCTATCACTGCCATTGACAAGAATTGGTTCTGTAAATCTCCAACATATAAAGGGAAGCAGACTCATCTAAAAGTTTTCATATAAAAAAAAAAAATCACCTTTGATCCAAGCAATATTGAATTGTATGGTAACATTTATAGTGAGAATACCGTATATCACAAGGAAAATAATTGATATACTGAAAGCCAAACAGATCATTTAAAAAAAAAAAAAAAAAAGAAAAGAAAAGAAAAAGGAAAAATCTTTCATACCAGAGTTAAGAAGACCTTGCCCCTGGATTTGTTTGCAGTGCTTTGCTTAAGGTTTAATTCTATTGATTACACATTCCATTTTCCAAAGTGCCATTTGCCTGAAGGAGCAGGTGGTGTTTGCTGTTTCCATTTAACTGATATATTAGCCATGTGGTGCACTGCATCAGTGGGCAGTATTAATCAATTTACGGCAAGATGACAGAGAGAATCACTCACAACAAAATTGCAAGGGGGAAAAAAAGGACAAAAGCAGGAAAATAATGACCACTAATGGGGAACGTGAAAACAAGGGAAAAAAAAAAATTCTGTGCTTTTAATACTTCTCTTTCATAGCAAATGGAATTGGAAGAATTTAGGAACAGACAGTGTTCGATAGGAAACAAATATCACTATGTTCAGTGCAGTACTTTTTGTAAGCACTTTACTGTTTGGCACTGTGTGATGAATACACAAAGATCTCAGATACTTTTTGAGAAAGTTAGATTTCCCTTCCTTAAATGAAAGCTAAATGCATCATACAAGATCAAAACTGGTATGGGACTGGTATGGGTCTTTTCTTGGAAGATCCATTAAGTTTCTATCTGAGAACCAATTTTGTGCTATACTATTTTATATATTATTTTAATAAACATTTTGAATTTATGAATCTAATATGAAGACTTCTATGACACTGTGATGCTTAGGTTTCAAACCAGCTGGTTCCTTCTATTCATAAGATTTTTTTTTTTTCCAAAAACTTGACCAAGTTACACATTGTTCCATAATTATGCTCCTTCATAAATACATCTTGATTTAAATTCAGTAAGAAAGTAGAGAAAGATACATGCAGAGGAGGGCAAGTGGCTTCCTACCTGTTTGCACTCAGGAAATTCATACCTTTCTTCAGAAATCATAGAAAGTGCACCAAACTTTAGCTAAGTAGTTTGACACTCCAAATTGCTTCCTCAGCCACAAAGCAGTGGAAATAAAGAATTGGCAGAGGAGCTTCAGGCCCCACAAGGGTGTCTCCAGCAGGAATTCAGAGGGCCTTGCTTTTTCCAGTCAGTTCAGTTGCGCCAGAGGATGAGAAGCCCATTCCTGGGCCACAGATCTAACTATTCACATTTCTCACCTTTTCCCCCTGCCAAACTGGGTCCAGTCCTACCCCTGTAATCCTGCATGCCCTTTCTGCAAAGAAAGAAGTGCACTGGGTCAGATCCAGAACTGGCTTAATTCAAAGAGCCCAACAGAGATTCATAGCTCAGCAAATTGTTTTGGTGACCAGAAGCCACAGGAAAGACCCAGGATGGCTGAAGAGTCCTTGAAGTTTGTAGAATCAAAGGAACCCAACCCTCAGAGGCAAACTGGTGCCTTCCAGCGGGGCCGGGGTTCTCACAGAACTGTAATGAAAATGCAAACTCTTACGTTAAATAGCTAGCAACAACACACCAACTGACTTTTGGAAGACAATAGCATAGAAATGCTTCTGTAACACAGCAGATGCATTGCAAACACAATAACCAGAGGGAACAAGAGAGGGACAGACACCATATTTATGTCAGGATTTGAGTACTAATGTTTATTCAGCATCTAATTATATTTTAAGAACTGGACAGATCTTTGGTGACCTACTTAGCCCCAAGACTCTATCCCACCTCTCAACCATATGACAAAGGAAAAAGAAAACCCATCCTGGGGTGTGAGAAGCAGAGAAACTATTATAATTATAGCAGGTCAGATGAACTGGGAAAAGCCTGAAGATGGATGCAGTCCTTCTGACACTCCAGGTGAGGAGTGCAAGAAGCAAACTCCTTGTGTAGCAGTGAAACACAAGCAGGGAATGGGATACAGATAAAGGACAGGCCAATGGATCAGCAAAATATTTCTGCATTCAGCCTGTGGAATGAACATTGGATACAAATCCAAGATGACACACTGGAGAAATATGGAAAATTGTGTATGTGCCTATACTTAACCAGGTCCCTGAAATTTTTCATTTGAACTTCCATTGTAAAAATGTGGTCATATCCATGCAGCATAACATGAATGCTCCAAGAATGGCAGGGAATTAAATATATATATACACATAAATTTACTGAATCAAGAAACTATTGTAAAGACAATTTAGAAATATTAAGATTGGAAGAAGAGCATCAGAAACTGAGAAATCGGCAAACCCACACTTGGCAACACAAGTTTTACCAAAATGCCTGTTTCACATACTTATGTTAGAGAAATGAGCTAAATTCAATAGTTTTGCTGCAATGCAGGCTATAACTGAAAGGAATGTGAGACCATGTAAAAGGAAATACACCATTTAGGAAAACTCACATGATCCTGACCAGCATGTAATATATCTCCTTTGTCTCCTTACACACGCTGTCTCCCAGAAGCTGACTTATCCCTGAGTAACTGGATGCATTTAGTTGTTTAATATTCTATCCTTCGTTAATATTATAAAGTATGACAATACACTGAAACTATGCTTCATAAATTAACAAATAACAATAAAACACTGCTTGAGGAACCTGTCTAAATGATATAATATTAGCATGAATCATAGCCTTAATGAGAATCAAGGAAACACTTGACAATTGAGTATGATATTGCATAATTCAATACAATAAAGTTATAACAGCTCTCAGTAGCATCACATCATTAAACAAATTTAGAAAACTTTTCAATTAGACACCACTTCCTGGGTTTAATAAACTTGCTAATAGTTTGCTTTTGTATCTTCTGTGGTTTTTCTTCTTTGCATCTCTGGACAGAGACAGGGTTTGAACATCTGAACAAATTTACACGATGTAAGTGAAGATGATAATAATGTGAAAAGCAGAACTGGGAACATCACTTTAAAACATTAAGTGAAATTATACATGGGCTAATTTACAGACTAGAGACTTTTAAGGGAATTTTCTTTTATCCTCACACACTACTTCATAGAAAAACATTATCAGGAAACCATTTCTAAAAATCATGCCAGCATAGGAATTGCCACAATTAATGAATCTCATGGACCAATCTTTTCCATTGTTCTTTCCTTAACAATGTCTAATAGCTTGTATTTTGGAAGAAAATGCAAAAAAGCCCCAAAGCCTTACTTTACACAGCTCTTCAGGTAAGGTTACTCCCTTTGGTCTCTTCCTAGTCCCTAAAATGAAATAATTTAATGCTGAAGCATATGCTTTAATATTATCTGAAACTCGTTAGGCAATTAGAACTCGATTTTTCCTTGATACTCATTCAAGGATTTGATCTTAGGGGAGTGTTCTATATTTTTGGTCTCTGTCACAACTGGTGGCCAGGAGTTTCGCACTGGATTTTTACATGGGTACCGTTCCAGAAGCAGGCACTATTCTTGCCAACCTGTGGACAACTATAATTTTTCATAGATTTATGTCTCTTTGCTGTGATTGCTGTTGTAATGTACTTTGTAAAGGAAAAGATGCTTTACAGCAGCTGCTGAATGTTCTACCATCTTTGCCAAGCTATGCAGCTCTCTTGTGCAGGCAGACCTTGGGTAGAAGATGCCAATTAGTTCAGAAGATGTTGTGTGTCCAAACACTGGTGGGAAGGATTACTCACATTTCTACCCACTGAAACACAGGACATGGAAATAGAGCTATTAGTATATATTTGAGATTTCTACTTTAATATTCTCACTTAGTGCTCACTGGTCAGACATTAAAATGTTTTTAGTGATGTTGTAAGTCTCACTGCAATAGATTACCAAAAGTCACGATGCAGGATCAAGGGCTTTAACATCTCTACATTATTTTCATCGTTTTTTGTTTTACACACCCAAACACATACTTCTGGGGTCAGGCTGCTTACCTGCTCTTGTGAAGGGGCTAACAGAATAATGTTACTCATGCTTCCTGAGAGGAGGGAAAGATGCATTAGTAGCTGCAAGGGCCATCATCTCCAAAAGAGGAGTCATGGAAGACTAGTGTGATTGACCTTAGCAGTAGGAATGATGCCATTGATGACTAGAGCACGTTCACTATGTGCTGCAGAGCACCTTACAAGGTTGCTCTTTACCTCTATCTGCCCCACTACCTTCCAAATGCAGCGTGGTTACAGCCCTAAGCTGATTCCTCTCCTTGTCTCCTAAGGAAGACAACCAATTTATTTTCTCAACTGTAGCAGTGCCCTCCTTCCTGGCCTGGCACATCACTTAAAGTCAATTGGTGTGATGTAAGTGGGGGCAGAGGCTGGCCCTCATCAGCTATTCTGCATAGATATGACCATGTAGAATAAAAGCAGCATTTTTCACTCCAGGCTGCTTATTAAACAGATCTTAATGGTCTGTGGGACCTTCCTTCTTCACTCTGCCTCCAAAAATGTACATTGCTTTATAGCACTTGTGGGAACTACAGGCTGACTACGTAGAACTAGAAAAAGATGAATTCTAATTAAGAGATAATGTCAGTGGAATAGAACTTTGTCACAGGATAATGATCCCCTGCTGTTAGATAAATATGGAAGCAAAACTTAGGCAGTTTTTGAAAATAAACACTGAGGTGATGCCAAGATGTTTATATTCAGAAAGGGAAACATTTATCCCTCTGCAATATTTCTATTTCATGGGGGTTTTTAATTAAACAAAACCAATCCTTCCCTCCCTCCCAACAGAAAACATCGTCATTAATGACCTTGACCTTCCAAACCATCATGAATATATGATCCTCACTAAAATAAATGTGTAAGGCAGTGCTGACAGATTCACTCTATAGAAGTAATAGAGTTTTGGGAGTGTCATCAATAAAGCTTAGCAACTATTAGCAATATTTTTCCACTTATTAATAATCAAATTACTAGCTATAATGAGCCAAACTACCTTCTGGCAAAATTCCTTTTTGTCAATGGATGTACGCCAGCAGGCAATTTGGTTCAGTATTTTACATTTACTGTATATGTATTCAGTGGGCAAATTTTGATCTGTTACCTGTTTATATTTGGAATACATCAACAGAAGTCAGTGGAATTACAAAGTGAAAACTATGCAAAATCTGCTTTTTAATGCTTTCACCGTGTATTTCTTTAATTTACAGTTCTTAGTAAATGGGAACAAAATACAGCATGCAAAATATAGTGACTTTTCAAAACGTGAAGAAAAAAGCCTCAGAAGTCAAACTGTATATCAGTGACTTTGTTTACTATGTCTCCCAGAAGTAATTCTCTTCTTCCAGTGCACCTGGAAGTTGCGTGAAAATCAGTGGGCTGCAAATGTGTGGGAAGAAAACCTGGCTGCTTCTTCAGGTAGCAGAAAAGGAAAACAGAAACACCAAGCTTGGAAGCTCTAGTAACCAACCACAGGTTGTGTTTTTTACCCTCTGCTTAAGGGGAAAGGCTTATCCTCACTCCATTACATAATTTGTGGATCTAGTAAGGGGTCCAATTAAGGTATGCTTGTAGGTCCCTGGTCTTTTGGTATCTTTTGGATAAAACCTACAAATGAATGTCACCAGCAGACTGGCAAACAGGCCTGGACCAGTACAGTTGCACTTTGCTGATGCCATCACTGGAGCTGCTTCTCTACTAGCACCAGCAAGATGGTAGGAGGAAATACTTAAAGGATGTCATCAGGCATCAACATGCCAACAAGAAAGAAGCAGCTCACACATGCCAGCAGTTGAAACGTATCTCACATGACGGAACCTATGGCACAAAGATTTAGCTGCTTCCCTTTGCAATTTAAGCTCTGTTGTATCCTGAATTACAGATTCTATCAATTGACAGTAAAGTGTCACATGGATCTTTCTGCAAGAATAAGCAGTTTTAGTTAAATTGATTAAATGTATCTGGTACACTTCTTTATTGTTTTTCTGTTCTGTTATTTTCCAATATGGTATCTAGCTTCCAGAAATAACATTCAGGAAAATTCAGAGGTTTGTGGTGTTTTTTTCTATATGAGCATGTATAAAATAAAATCAATTAAAAAGCAGGAATGCAATTTCTAGTGGTACTTTGCAATGACTGACTAATATACTTTGAATATTTTCCACTGTAAATTTGCTTTGCTTGATTCTCTTCCCTTAGAAACTGCTATTTAGTAAAAACTAATCAGCATGTCAACATTTTGTTTATTCTTAAATAGCATCATTTATTATTATTATTACAGTGTCACTTTGTTTTTTGCCATCTAGAGGATTCCAGGAGCGTCGGCTCCCCACATGGCCCACCTATTTGACATTCAGGGTGCTTGCCCCTTCTTCCATTGCTATGACAAGGTTACACAAAGTCTGCAGCCCTGCGAAAACAGGTTCCTTTGGAAGCTGAAACTCTGACAGACTTTGTACACAGCAAGGCATCCGTGACATCTTGGCGTCTGCCAGCTCCATTCTTGCTTGATTAGCTCTTGGTTACCTCAGTGATAATGTCTGGAGGCACTGATTAATGTACAATAATGGTACATCTCACTGGAAAGATAAGCTTATAGAAGATCAATTAAACAGTGGCAATTTCACAGGCTACAAGCTAGAAGAATGGTACTTGCAGCCTTTTCGTGGAGCTATTTTTTAATCAGTTTCTTCTGCCTGCTCTAGAATTTTCATGTAAAACAGTAGCTATCATAGGAGGAAAAAAGAAATACCCTGAAAATGAAAGGTGATGGTACCCATTAAAATTACAAGGGAAAATGAATATGAATCAAGGCCCCTGAACATTCCTTCAGCTGTCAGAAGGTTACAAATTCTGCTTTGATGATAAGACAAGAAGTTTTTTCAAATGCAAACTTGCCATAAATGGTACATAGGAGAATGCCATTGTTTCATGCAATTACATTGTTGCCTGGGCAACCATGTACAAAAGTTAATGTAAGTACAGGTTTAAAGACGAAGTGTCTCCTAAATTGGAATAAAATCCCATTTAATAGTATAGATGATCCACATAAAAAAAAAAAAAAAAGATGACCTGAATGTAACTATAAAAAGACCTCTTCTTGAGCAGGAGTATAAATTAAAGGTTAGCTTCCTCCTTCAGTTTTTAATCAGTCTTTTTAATAATAATAAAAGCAAAAATCTTCAGGTACTATATGTTAAATAGTTATAACAATGAAAATTTAAAGAACATTAATATTATCTTCCTATAAGAAAACTTTAGAGACAGTCATCATGTAAATAACAAATTTTGAAAGGCATCTGTTTTTATAAGGGCTTTTAAAACAGACAACAAATTATTTTGCCCTAGAAAACAGTATTATGGAAAAGTATTTTATTGAAATGTATCCAAAGATTGTTCTTCCAATAATTATATTTAATGCAGATGGGGGAGGGAGAAGCCTATATTGTAGTGGGCAGTCAGTTTTATTACTGGAATGACTACACTTCTTCCTATCATCAGCCTGGATTTAATGGCAGAATTATGGCCCATTATGTCTATTGCAATGAATTCTCCGGAACAGGGTGGCCAAAGATATATCTGAATGTAGAACTAAAACACATTGTTGAATGTATTCTTCAGGATATTTTGCATCCCTGGTCACATGCCAAAGTGGAGAAGCATCCAGAAATCATGAAAGAGAGAGAGGCCATGAAGCAGCAAAAGAGCAGAAATAAAAAGATCACTTTTGTTATGCATTCCTATTTTTTTTTTTAAATAAAAATAAAATCTGCAAAGAATCCTGCATTTACACCCCTATTTCCAATTACAGTGGCTGCCTCTGATGATGATATGAAAAGGAGAACTGCCTGTAGAATAAAAGGAATACTTTTCTCAATTTGGAGGGAGGATTAAAAATATTCTGCTTTCTTTGCTTTACAGATATGTGTATTATTTTTGAAAGAAAGAGAAACTGTTGTACTTGCCTTTGTCACTACAACCTCAAACAAGAATGTCTCCAGTATTTAGGAGGGACAAAACACAAGAAAACATACTGAAATGAACAATGCTGTACTACTGGAGACATGGAGTAGCTGACCTAGTTGGTCTTTTCCATCTCTTGTTTTTTAACTCTGTAAGAAATGGTACAAATGCATAATAAAGTCCAACACATATTCACTAAGACACCGAGGAACTAAAATACATAATAGAATAATACAATTTTGCCTGATAGGAAACAGTAACTGTGTTTTGCTGGAGAAGTCAGGTAGGAAGAAAAGAGATTTCTGGCTGATGTTTAAAGGAAAACCTCTTTGTGCTAATCCAGCTGGGCATGATTTTCACAAGTGCAGAACACTTAAAACTCCACTTGAAGTCAATAGAAGCTGCAAGTGCTCAGCACTTCTGAAAAGCAAGCCCTTTGGGAACTGGTGAAGAACAAAGAGCAAGGAACTTGTGCCTCACATAAACTGACTGTCAAAATTTGTAGAGCTGCCATCGTCTTCTCATTTAAACATGTTCTTAACACCTTCCTCTGCCTCTGAGTGATAGCTACAAGTCACTCCAATCTGGCACTGGTTAGGCAAGCAGCAAGATAAAATTTCTGCATTTATGCTAATGCATTTGGTTTAGAATTATCATCTTGCCCATATAACCCTTCATATGTCCTTCTTTATCTATTTAACACGCCTGTTGTGTTGTTTCCTACTCAGGTTGAAGTTATTAGAATGGATACCTTCATAAAACAGCAATTAGAGGTAATCAGTTCTCTTTTTTTTTTTTTTTTTTTTTTTGTAATGTGTTATTACGGATTTCTCCAAAGTTGGAAGACCAAAAAATTCATAAATCATTCAGGCTCGGCACAATAGTTATTAACCTAAGCTTGTAGAAATGCAAAATTATCAAGCTGACATTACAAACCACAGTAATTGGAAGGTATCAATCTTTGGGTGTCTGTCAGATTAGAGTTATATATCAACACGGCTAAGAACATAAAAGGAATTGGATATTGAACCAGCTTCTTAAAAATGTACTGGACACCTCAACAATTGTAGTTTCCTCCTGAGGAAATATGAAAACTTAAAATATCATCTCTGTGCAATAAAGAAATGAGATCTTATTGGAATTCTTATGAAGAGGAAGAAATGTATTGGTATGACTCATAAAATAATAATAGTATGAATAATACTTTGCATTGTTTTAGTGCTTTCTATCTCAGAAGCTGAAAGTAACTTTATAAAAATTAATGGATTAAGTCTGACAATAGACCTTTGAGGTGTACCATTATCTTTGTTTTACAGATAGCAAACTGAAGGCAAACAGATTCTAAATGTCCTGCTAATGTAACGCTTAGAGAAAGCTTTAAATACAGTCTTTGTAGGAAATGCTGGCCTTCTGTGGAAGCAAGGCAAAATTATCAGTTCATCTGTCAGTATAATCCAGACCATATGAAATTGCTTTTGAACCTGATGGTCAGTGACCTTTGAAAGAACTTAATTCTCAATAATTAGTAATTTCCTCCTAAAGTCTGGAGGCTGATAAAGGCAAAGATCCAGCATAGTGTCACTCTGACCTCGAGTTCTACATTTTCCACATCTTTTGTTTGGCAACAATGTCTGATAGCCATCATGAACATAAAACTCAAGACAAGCCATAGTTTGTTTTCTTTTGCCCAGGGTATCTCAGGGATTATGTTTTGGGGAAAGGGGAAGAATTTGGGTTATCATGGTGGGGTTAGTGGATACAGGATACAGATCTACAGGATACCAGGGCTAAATAGTTCTGCTAACAGAATAACCATGCATGCTTAGTTAATATATAAAAGTTTTTTCAGAACCAGTCCCTTTGGAAAAGTACATCAAATACCCAACTGCTAAAATACATCTTTCAATCTCTATCCTTCATTTTTGCCTAATGACATATGCTTGGATAGCCACCAATCCAGTGTACTTTGGAAAAGATCTTAATCTGTCTGAAATGGAAGAGCTGTCACACTGAGATAAGCTCAAAGACCACAGTTTTACTAAAAATTGCTATCTGGAAATTCTTTCTGTAGCAAGGTAAACAGCTAACCTACTTTCTACATAGTCAAAGGAAATATTTTCAAAGGATACCAGAGGTTCACATACTAAAATGCATATGAATTTCTCTATGCCTGCTTATATTATTTGTGTTTATCATGACTGGGCTCCTGTCACTGTGTCAATTTAACAGAAGTGAAATTCAAAAGCCATCTAAGCATGTGTTCTTGTGCACAACTGCAGTAATACTTCACTTGATGACTCTAGGCATAAATGCAACTCACCTATTCACATTCTTGTGTGCCTACAAACTGTTGAAAACTCTGGCTGGGATGCAGATCCCGGGGACAAGCCAGAATTACATGTTTTATTAAGATCCTTAGATTCATCCAGAACAGATCTTACTGACCACAGAAAATTCTGGGAGTGTACTGTTGCTGGTGTATTATTCATGTACTGCTACATAAAATTAACACAGCAATGAGGAAATATTGGCTACAATCCCAGTAAAAAAGCTCTCACCTAATATTAGTGCTATTACTAGTATGTGGAAATAAATTATTTGCTTTACCTCCTCCCTGAAGTCATACAAGAAGTACAGCGTGAGTTCCCAAAGGTTACATGGACACTTTTCAACCTTCTATAGATTCTGAAGACTCTTCTAAGGGTCATATGGATCCCTTTGAAAGATAAAAGGTTTTTATATATGAAGTATGGAAGGCTATGTACTTCATTTCGTCTTAGCCACAGAGCTCTAGTGATAATATATAAATAATCATGCCTCCAGGGCTAGGTATCTCTGAAGGTTCTTTGCATTTGAAGCTCTCCTAAACTCAGATCTGATTCTCTATACCTCTTCAAATTGGAAGAGCATGAAATATGTTAGAGAGCAATGTGGAAGCATAACTGATGAGTTCCCCATTTAATAACAACTCAAGATAAAAAGAAGACATTTCCAGGACTTCAGAACTGTCCCAGGGTCAGCTGCCTTCGCTCATCCTCATCCTCCATATTTGGAAGCAGTTAAGTAGAAGATTGATTTATAGACATGACTTTGGAGGATGCCTCCAGTACAGTAAGTTTACACAGGACCACAAGGTTCAACAAGTTTGGCTCATCACATGATGTGATAGCAGCAGTAAGGAAGATCATCTCATCTGCACTTTTGATCTTTCAACATAAAAGGCTCCTAACTCCCAGTTAGCGAACACACCAGCTAAGCATACCGGAGGGAGAGCAGCACAGTGGCAACACACTGACAAGCAGATTCGATTTCAATTAGCATTTCAGCTTCAGCTGACAAGTCAGAAAGACAGAGTGGGGGAAACGTATATGCGAGACAGCGATACTCAGCGCAGAAACTCAGCAGACAGGGAAATAATGTAAAGGCTGCTTGATTTGCAAATTGACTCATGCAGCAAAATCAGTTTCCTTATTATTATTTTACAAGACAGAAAATTAAGGAGGGATATATAATTAGATGAAATTATTTAAATCTCAAAGAAAATATCAGGAAAATGTGAACAGTTCATCCACTTCTTAAAAACGCTGTAGAAGTAACAGGCAGGGGGAGCTCCTCTACTGGTCAGAGGTGAAAGAAAAAACAGAAGGTCCAGGAGCTGCTGCCATCGCTGAGCAGAGGCAAAACTGGCCACCTGCTTATTAAAGGGTCCAAGTTAGTTACCAAAAAATTTAAGGCCATGAGATTTCCCGCCAGTTACAAGCTGAGTGGATGTAAAAGTGAGGATCTATTACAACTGGCATTTTTGGTGAAAATGAGCTACACTTCAAATCTATTTTCCCTCAGGGTTTTGAAGAAGGGGGACAGATGGTTGGATAATTTATACCATTTGGCACGCAGTTACATTTGGAAAAAAAAAAAAGAAGAGAAGAGAAAAGAAAAGAAACCGAGACAGACAGACATGAGCTATACATATCTGAGCAGAGATGCCATGATTTTAGACACAGATTTGCTCAGGCAACACCACCAGTATGTGTTGCTAAATATTATAATGGCAATTTTAAATGAAAGATAGGGATTGATGACTCCACTGCAGAGAAATTAGAGTGGAGAATATGAACATTAATTTTTTAACCCCCCCGTTTGAGGATCTCAGAAAGCTCTTGGTTTACATTAATATATGATCACACTTTTCACTTCATATTCTATTTCATCATTACATCTCAGGTTTCAGTGGTTTACTTCCTCCAGATCTTCAGCTTGAAGTAAATACTACCATTTTTCTTGCACAGTGATGAAACAGTCAAGTTATACCTAATAGTAGATCACTATTAGAAGTGATCATGTTAAAAAAAATTCAAATGCCATGTTCAAGTGCAGTTTCATGAACTTCAGAGCACCTAAAACTGGAGATGAACTCAGTGGAGTAGTAATGGCTCCACATTCTCAAACTGAGACATGGCAAATCGTCTACAGGGCACTACAAAGGGAAACATGGCAAACTGAGGATCTTTTGCAGCCTGTTTTCCTGAAGAAGTGAGTTTATGTAAAAATCCCCTCTAATCTGTCAGTCTTCTCCACACCACTGTACCCACAAGATGATTTTAACTAAATTTCTCAAAGACATCTGATTGATGTTGCAGTTAGACAGGTTATACAGAGATAGATAAAGGAGACACACTCAAATTAGATCCCCATCTGAGGCAAAACTCTCAACCTAAACTTGGCCATGTAGTTACATACCGCAGCATACAAACCAAGCAATGCTGCAGGGACCCAGTGTGCATAGTCCACTGCTTCCACAACGACCTGCAAAACAGCTCTCAACCAATAAATTTCCTTGAGGCCCCTCTGGCTGCTGGAGGTGTGACGCTCACCTCAGCAGCCTCGATTTCCAACCCCAGCACTGTTGAGTAGCTAACATTTACTCTCTTAAATGTGTTTCTTGAACAGCCACCTCGGGAAGGTCTCAGAAAAAGCCAAAGCAATCAGAATATGTAAGGAGAGCTGTGTCAAATCTAAAGCTGTAAATATTAAAAACCCATCACATTAATATTGCAAAGCTAAATGCTGCATGTTGGCAGAAAGCCCACAGTTGCCAGTGACCTTCTTCGGGAAGGGAAGGCCGACCTCCAAACAGCCGTATGGGGGTTGCCTGTGTTTGTGTTTATCGTGCATATAAATACACACCAGTCTGTTGACCAAGTTTGCGGGACATTTACAGTAGTTATTAAACCCGATCTGTATTGTTTCAACCTTTCCAGAGCTCTGCCAATGTTTGTACAGTAAATGCTCTCATCTACTAAAGAAAATGGGGAAAAAAAAAAAAAAAACAAAACGAAAGCATGACAATGTTGGACACAGGGGCTCTTGCAGCCTCAGTGGTTTGGTAGGCACAAGCAGGAGGTACATGGGAGAGGTGAGAGACCAGCATGGGTACCCGGTGCGGCAGCATCAGGAAACTCCACTTTTCAAAAGCTAAAGTGGAAAGCAGTGGCTCTGTCCTGGCCACACACAGGCAAATATGGAGGCAGCTGTGGCTAGTACAGACTCTGCTAAATTTACTCCAAAAATCCCTGTTGCAACTGGGTGTTGACTGGGAGAGAGGCACAGTAAGAGGCAAGCTGAAGAGCAGCGATGAGCCTTTGGAAGGGCTTAAGAGTAAACACTTAACATTCACAGCTTATGAACCACAACAAGACAGCCTTGCTTTGTTCCTCGGACTTGTGATTTTGGGTGTGAAACCATCTCCATCAGTATTAAAAATCCAGACAACCAATCTGAAGCTTCTCTAGTGGAACAAAAATCAGAACAAGTTTTGAAAATTTCAGTCATTTTCACAGGGGATAAAAATACAAAAGATGGTCTTTTAATAGAGGAAGAGGTGGTGAACACCTTAGACACATCTCTGGCACTAGAGGTTTTTATTCACTGGGCTTTTAATTTGTTTTCACAGCGGTTTGAACAAATTGAATTTGTTAATTAAAGCGGTAAAATGAAATGCTGAACATTATTGACTAGATGCTAATTACATTAGAAGAGATATCGGGGGAGGGAGGAGTCCTTGTCTTCAATAGCCAGGACAAATCATATTAAGAGAGACAAGTGATCAGTCTGAGCCTAAATTCTGCAGGGAAAAATCTGTTTACATGTTGTGGTTTAATGTTTATCATTCATGATCTTCAATTGGCAATACCAATAGAAACATGATTACTGCAGCTTGCTATTGTACCTCTTTTCAAATTTCACTCTAGTTTATAACATTCACTAAGCAGAGGTCATTACCCAATTAAATGCAATGATGCTCACTGTGCTAATCAGGAAGGACGTTATTTTAAAGTTGGCCTCATGAAAATGCAAGCAGCTCACATTCCATCTCCAAAAAGCCCTTTGAGTGTTCAAGCTGTAACTTTTAGTACTAAAAAAATTAATATCAAGTTGATTGTTTTGTTTCTTCATACTCCCTTTCATTTTATGACCTTAATTTCCATATTAGCATATTATTTTCAGTAAAATTTTAATTCTACCCTTCATCTATGTGTATGAGAACGGCTGGAACTTGGTATTACTTTCATCAATGTAATTTAATATGAATCTATACCATAATCCTTCCTGTTAATGTCCACTACACAATTTCTGTTATGTAGATACCTGGCCCCAACCCTATGAATTATTTGTAAACAACATGCATTCACCATATGACTATGATTGCTGTCTTCAGAGTAAAATCCCATTGATGTGAAAATGCCAAGAGATTTTGGTTCCTGAGGTACCTAAATTCTGCCTGAAAATATAACTGAGCCCCTAAATCACTTATTTGATAATTAAAGTTGTACTCTACATGCATCAATTTATTTCCAGTTGAAGCTGTAGATATCAAAATGTGTGAGTCAAAGTAAAATCCAGTTTATGCTCTCAGAGTTAGATTGACTTTGCAGTACTAACAGATATAATAAAGATTACTAGAAGCTTTCTGTATCACTACCATCAGACGATTCAGAATACAGAGAGAGGGGATTTGCTGAGTAAGAGGAACCATTTTTAGATTGACAGTTTTTTTCCTCTCTGTTGTGCTCATAATCATGTTCCTGGTTTTGAACACCACCAAGATACTTAGTGTTTTACAAAAACATAAAGAGACTTTCAGAAAAAATGAAAGCATTACATTCTAAAAGGCATCAAGTCTCTGCTGCTTGTAAATACACTGTAAACAATACATGATGCTGCATTATAAAGAAACAAAGACCAATTGTAACACAGAGAATCAGTTTTAAACCTTGCTGGACAGAAGGAATAAACATTGTTCTTCCTTTAGAGTCACAGCAGAAAAGAGGCAATAAAATGATAAAGAACTGATAAATGCAAATGAAATAACAATTTCTATATCTAAGAAACAGGGGCAGAGCAAAAAAATGTAAACTTCAACCATCAGTAACAGCAGAACCAGCTGAAAAGCAAGGCAAACTCACCTGCATTAGCTTAAGAAATGAGTGCAATAAAGCGCCCAGAAAACAGGAAGGTGATAAATTAAAGGTTCTCAGCTCTGGTATGTTGAGTGTCTTAAGAGGGACAAAGAGAAAACAAACAAATACTCTTCCTGTGAACTGTTAAGAGCATGTGCTTTGTCCTCCTTTCCAGTACATACAAGCAACACACAGAATGCCCTAAATGACACATTTCTTTTTTATTTCTTTTGGGAAGTTAATTGCCTGACAGCAACACAACCTGACTGGGCTCAGCATGGTCCCAACATCATGAACACTCACTGCATGTGTAACTATATCCATTCAAGCAGGCTCATTGAATTTATGTGTCTGCACAATGAACTCTTCGATCATGGTCAGTGCTAAGGAGTGTGGTAGCCCTGGGAACTGTGCTCCTCCAAAGCCTCTCCAGCCTGGAACAAAGCCAGTCAAATCACTGTACATTCTTTGGGAATGACTGTGTATGTGCAGTTAGTCTGACAGACTCAATATAGACTTACAATGCATAAGGAAGGTATAAATTGCAGCTGATTTTCACAATGGCTCTAGCTATTTAGAGAAGTAGCAGATTCCTCCAAAAATAGTTCAGGAAATTTGTCTCGCATGCCTTTTATAAAGGACATAGAATGTGACCTTATAACAAGGAAAAACAGATACAATACAGACAGCTGACAGTTACAGCATCGGCTGATCAGTTTGCAGAGACCCCTTCAAGTTACAGAAGTTCAGCCTGGAACTCTGGGAACCCATCTTTTAAGATGAAACTAACTTCATATAGAATCAGGAACTTTTTCTCAACTTATTCGTTTTTAGAGTTCTTATTTAAAGATAGCAGAATAACAAACAAGAGTCTGATCCTTCCTGCCTAACCTCATTCTACTCTTTCACTGAGCATAACTGAGTTGTTCGGGATCTGAAACAAACAAAATCTGGTTCTTTGATGTATCTAATAGTAAATTGAGAGACTACTCTCCAAGTTAGTCCAATATTCTCATACACTCCCTCTTCCCTTTGCTAGTTCTCTCTATTGATATATACTTGATTTACACTCTAAACTGTGAGTGGCTTGGGTATTCAGTTTGTCTGAGAAGCCTCCTGAACAATTTTCTTTGAGCCTTTTCGAATAAACTGCATATAACAGTGAAATTTAAGCTCGAGTCAAATTCTTGGCCAAAAAAATGAAAGGTAGGAAAAATAGAAACCTGAAGTAAAATGCATGGAAATCCCATACAGAGGAAGTTATTACCACTAATGCTTCTGAGCTCCTGCTGTGTTGAAGTGGTTTTACAGATACTCAGTGTAGGTCTGTTGCTCAACAAAAGAATTTATCTCTATGTTTTCATGAAAGAAGTAATAAATTTGTTACAATCAGTAAGCAAAATCCAAAAAGATTGGACGTTTGCCTTGGAATCTGCTTGCTATACAGAAAACAGTTTAATATTGGCAACGAAACAAATCTCAGAAGTGCACAGGACCTAATTAAAGGAGACGTGCTTAGAAAACAGATATTAAAATAACAGTCCACTAGTTTTGGATGAGAGATGAGAAACTATGAAGATAGAGTGTAAATTTTAAGGTGTTGATTTTCTGATGCTGTCAGGCAGCCTACTTGCTAAAATTCTCTGGGTACTATCAGGGTACAATGCTAACAGTGGTTGAAAGGCCATAGAGGCAATACTGTTCCATAACACTGTTGGTCTTTAACAGTGACCTTGACTGCTAATCCTTAAGCACATGTCAAAAAGGTTAACTTTACAAACACTACATGAAGGTATGAGTGTATACCTTTCCATCAGAAATATATACTAAAGAGAGGATAAATTTTAATTTATCATCTACAATATAGGAAGAAAAACGCACAGAACAGATTTACCGTAGATTTACCATTTAGATGTTTTATTGATACTTCCCAGAAGTATAAAAATAAATGCCCAATATGGAAAGTTTCTGTCTGCACATTTGTTACCTTTTTTTTTTCAGCTAGCACCAAACTGAAAAGTGTGGTTTTGCTTGTGCCATGAACTTTGCTTCAGGGCTGCTCCATTCCACTCACATTCCGGCCTTCTGGCCTGAAGAAGTTAAATCCCTGGCACCAGAGGGATATTGCCTTTTTTTTTTTTTTTTTTTTTTTTTTTTTTCCCTTCATATGGGCCTTTTTTAGTCCTTTCTTTGGCTTAAACAGTTTAATTCATGTTCTGACTTCACAAGAGAGAGTTTCACCTTTTTCATGTGATGGAAAATAATTTCTACTTAAAACTTCAAACATAATTTTGTCATTGACTCTACTGACCCACTAGAGCTCAGGACTGTGTTCTGCAGGACACACAGCCATGGACAGTAAGAAAGCACTGGGCAGCATTACCCTGTGGAGCTGTCTATGTTTTGAGAGTTGTGTCTGGACTCCAAAGATCAAAACTTTTCTTTCTACCTTGCCTTCCACCTACATTTCAGAAAAGCAAGCATCACAAGGATTGCTTGTTAGGGAGCACTTCTGGCTCTCAGGAAAGTTTCAGGAACTACAACCAGCTCAGAGGAAACTAAAATTAAAGGATGACCTTAGCGACCTTCCTCATGCAGCTCTGTGCCAGCTAGCAATAACCTGGTTCATATTTTGGGAATTCAGTAGAACATCACCAGGAAGAAAAGCTCTAAAAATGAAAATAAAAAGCCAAGGGTATCAATATTAGCACTGAATTTGGACAGCCATTTAAGTTTCAATTTCCACTAATTCCTAAGCGTGGTTGGTGAACATGAAGAATGTCAGTACATTTCCTCCAGAACAGATTAAAGCTGCAATCAAAAGCAATAAACTTAAACTCAAAATATAATTGATAAAGTAGGAACCAGAAGTCATTTGTCAGCCTAACGGATGTATCAACTGAAGCAATTTGTGACCACTTGTTGAGGCTCTTCTGAGCCACCCCCTACCACACCAATGATGACGCAATAGACCATAAAGTTTGTCATCAGAGCGTTAGAATCAAGTTAGCAAAGAGGCAAAATGTATCTTACCTCTGAAAAAATTATCCCCATATTTGTATTACAAGCAGAAGAAATTTATATTGCAGTGGTTTGGATTAAACCTATTGCATGTCTGCACTTACTCAGATCTGCATCTGAACTGAAGGTGTTGTCAAAACTCTAATATTAATATAGAGACATGCACACATATGTAGCAAATATTTTCTCATAACGCCCTGCTGGCACAAGTGCACCTACCTACACAAAACCCAGACTCTATTCTACCTAAAATAATTAAAATCAGACATGTAAGGTTATGAACCTCCCCATGCACACTGCATGCTGATATGCAAGATAACCCAAACGCGAGGGCTATCCCCGCACTACAGCAGGTGACACTGTGAACTAAACACTGGCATCCGTAGTACAAGAGGTAATCATCGTACACTCCATTACAAGCAACACTGCAGAACTGCTACCAGTAATGATACCCATCACATAACATTGTAGCTGGGTGATTTAAAGAAGAGGAGTCTGGACTTTGAATTTCTTTGTTTTGCTATTCACATTCTATGGAGTCTTAGATTCTTTTCAGAGCTGATATTATGTCAATGCACTCATTACAGTTTAGCTGAGGTCTGTGTATTGTTCTTCATATATATTCACAGCATACAGTAAACTCTAATAGCTCCTTTGGAGCTGTTACACTGTATGCTGTAAATGGTTATTAACAATAGTATTCATTCATCTACATGTAATGGATTCATAATAGCAAAAGTAGAGTGAAAATCTTACGCTGTAATATGAAAAGTAGATACTGCAGAAAGGCAGCATTTTAATACTCAATACTCTGACTGTTTTAATTATTTTTTAAATATCAATAGGTCCTGCTTCAGTAGCTTGTAAAATTACACAAACCAAAGCAGCCTTTAAGTCAAAGGAGCACAGTGAATAGTGTGCATAAAGCCAGAGATCTCCACAAGCCTAACTGTTCCTACAGATCAGCCCGTGGTGTGGATGGGAACATTCTCACATAAGGATCTCTGCTGATTAATCAGCACCAGGACGGAGATGATCCCAGCCCTTGTGGTGCCCTTCTGAACTGAATGCCTATTCTCCGGGCATTCATAGGCACTCGCACTCCATGTGCTGGGAGGTGGAGGAAGAACAAGAAGAAAACCACCAGGCAGAAATGGCATCCTTCACCCACTAAAAGTTCTGTGAAAGGGAAATTAAAGCCAGCATAGAGGACCAAAATGGCTACACTGAACTCAGAAATTAATCCATACACCTCCGAGAAATACTACCTTAGAGGAACAAATCCTGCTCCCTCCAATCAGGAAAATCCCCAAAAGATCTCCTCAGGGAAAACATTAATTTTCAGACCCAGTGTACAGTAACAGAACCTCATTTTTCTATTGCTTCAAACAAAAATACCCACAAATAAGTCACATGGATCCAATTTAGGACAGTCAAAGACAATTCACAGAAAACGTCCAAGGCACCCACTCCCTACAGACACAGTGGGAAATGTCTAATTGAACCTAACAGGTGCTAACTCATCCCTAGTATGGGGAATGGTGCAGAGAGAAAGGAGCAGTTCTGAGGTCAGTCTTGATAAGTGAAGAAAAAATGGTCTTTCTTTGCAGGTTATTTTAAGGATTTTTTAAATTTAAATCCAGCTAAAGCTAACCAAAGGAACAGATTTTAAAAAGAAGTTACTAGCAAACCATGAACACACTATGAAGACTGACTGACACTGCTGTGAGAAAGTAGTTGAGCTTCCAGTATAGGTTTGTTCAAGTCATGTTTTATTTACCTAAGAGTTTAGTATGGTTAGAAGCATATCTTCCATGGAATTTTTCTTCATAACTTGAGATGACTTCTACAGTGCTTTTCTCAGCACAGTCTGAGATGGTAGAATAACACAAGAATATCAGGTCTCATTATGTCAGCTTAATAATTGGTTTCTTTAGTCATCCAGAAATCTAATGGAAATTGTAAACATCAATACAAATTTAGCCTTAGTTGGTATCCTCTGAACACCACTAATTTAGCCATTAGTTAGATTACCTTGTAACCTAAATGCAATGCCTTTGTTCTCAAGCAACAAGATAAAATAGAAGAGGAAAACATAAATGTATTCATGATAGTCAGGACAAGATACATAGTTAAAAGGAGTTTTTACCAAAAATCTGAGCAGGTTCATATATAACATAAAAAGTATCAGAGCTTGTGTCTAGCACAGACACAGGGAAAGAAATAGATTTTTAAAGGATTCATTGGATAAGCTGTTTTTTGAAGCTGAGTCCGACACCCAATAAAATCCACCAGCAGTTATTTATCACAGAAGAATAATTTGCTTGAATACTTGAATACTTTGTGGTGAACAGTAAAGAGCAAATGTCATTCTTTGTTTTATTGTTTCTTATTTTTATCGGGTTGTACAAAGATACTGTAATGATACTGACATAAGCCATGTTGTAATTTACCTGTGTTTTATGGATGTTTTTTAGCTTACACTAAAGGTCAATGGTGCTATTTGTATCACTGGCAAGGGCATTCAAAAAATCTTACAAATCAGTAATATTCTTGAAAAACAGAATCAAGAAAATTGTAGCTGCAATGCTATTTATTTTTGCCTGCCTATTAAACAACTATTCCAGTGTATTTTATATCTGTAACTATTTAATATAATTAGCTGCATGGCAATGACATTTTTTATAGCTAATTTTTTTTAGAGCTAATATGTTAACCCCCCAGGACCCAATCTTTGTGAGGTGAGAGTTTGTTCATTATATTCAAATTAGTAGAGATACAATAGCGCAGGCAGTTATACAGCTTATCTTTTCTGCAAATATATGTAGACCACTCTAAAATGATTTGCTTTTTTTTTTTTTGCCCCCCTGGCTATAAATAACTGGAAAGATAGACTTCTGGTTCTTGCTAAAACTGAGTCTTAAACTATGAATATCACAGAAGAAAGCAATTGTTCTTTTAGATTTAAATGTAAATGTTTACATCTATAGCATAACTATCTTTGCTCATAGGAATGAAAAATAAAGCTTGATATATTCAGAGCTTCATCTCTATTAGCAACAGACAAGCCTGCTTTGCCTCAGATCACAACTGATTAAAAATAATATTCAACTGTGATTATCAAGATTGTACCCAATCACAAGAGCTACTGTATTGCAGGCATATTCAAAACTTCACAGACAGAGGGCAAGGAAGGTGGTTGGAAAATCTTAATGTGAAAGTGATTTGTATGATCTGCATAGCACATTAATCTACAGCAAAACCAAAGTTGTTTCCTCTGCGTTCCTAGTTTGTATTTTTATGTTTAGCTATGTTCTGAGTGGTGCCAATTACCAATGCAATAGTTACAGGCTTGATTATCTCCCTGATTTTAGAGAGTCCTGTTCCATTGATAAGAATCTCTGGTATACAGTCTGTATCACACAATGCTGCTCCATCGCCTGATATTGAGTTAAAAGGACCATAAATCCTGCTTGGCAACCTGGTCTGCTGGAATAATGGAGAGTGCTTGGCAGCATTGGCTGAGCTGTAATTCAAGCTCATCTCCTCAGACAACTGGAGAGGGACACACATGGCCGCAGAACTCATTTCAGAGTCTGAAAGCCATTAAACATCTTTTGCTGGCTTCTACACGAAGGAGTGTGATGCCAGAACCTCAGTGCCAAGGGATACCCAAAGGGAAGGCATATGGTCTGCTTTCACTTGTGCTGAAGAGTTCATTCTTGTTATTTAAAGAAATAATAGAATGTATGGTTCTTTCTTTATCACCAGTCTGCCTATTTTAAAGGAGGACTATTGATATATGATTAAGTCAAATACAATACTGTAGCCTCCTTCACACGGTGCACTGGTTGTATCTGCAAAATGGTGGGATAAGCAAACAAGGAGGGAAAAGTCCCAGGCAGGAGTTCAGCTGATTCATGTATTCCTCCAAAGAGTGCCTTGAAAAGTGCAAGAGGCATCATGCATCTATGCTCTACCAGTCACATGGCAAACCATGTTGTGGACATTACCTATCCAAAGGACAAGTAATGCTGCTTCTGATGTACAGCAAGTACAGAAGATTCACTCTCTGGCAGAAATGAAAGCTTGTAAGAGCAATCAATGCTTCTGCTTGTGTAATCAGCCCTTACATGATCCAGTCTCACATCAAACCCCTTCATTTTAGCATGCAACTGAAATCTACAAAATTAATGTCAATATTATTGAAGTTGTCAGTGCAGCATGTTATAACCATGTGCAGAAAACCTAGAGTAGGTTTAGAGCAACTGGTACAGAAAGAGCTTATTGTGAGTCTTTATTTCACCCCACATAGGAAAGGAAATTTTAGTTGCTATAAGATTCACAGGCTGGCTTTGACATCAACACTAAATATAACCAGCAGCCAGAAATATGGAACAGAAAGAGCAGGTACAAAGAAATTGAAGAAATCAGTGAGAAGAAACTGCAATGGGGTTAGAATTTTTTGCATCCTTTTACAAGCGTATTTATACAGAAAAAGGAGTGGAGATAGTGCTACAGTATATAAGCAGACCAATGCTCAAGCCTTTTAGATCTGCTACTCTTGCAGCTCATTTAAAGCCTTGGCTATATTAATTGAATCAATAATCAAGCCGTTGTTTTGATAATTTCACTCTGATGGTATTTTTCCTGGAATGACAGACAAAGGGGGAAAAGTAATCATCTCAACAAGGTCCAAAGTCTCCAAAGGTTTCCAAGGCAGAAACAGACTGAAACATCAGATACCAACTTGCTGAGATCAACAACATGAAACCCAGCAGCTGGTAGTCTTACACAACATTAGGTGACTGAGTCAGTGAGTGAATGAATGGGGCAAGATAAACAAAGCTAGGATTTGTAATGAAAATATTAACCAAATTACATATATCAATTCCCTCTTATAAAATACAAGTTAATCTTTAAATACCTGCATTGGCATCTCTACAAAAATCTGACCTCTGAATATATACAATTCAAACTGGATACAAACCAAATCTGAACTACTATGTCATACCTATTCCTTCTTCACCTCACATTTTCTCCATTTAGAAAATGGAAATTTCACAATCAAATGATTGCATAAAAAAACAAGTTTCATAAAAGAGTTAAAAAACAAGTCAGATAAATGAAAGCAGGTACTACTCCACCTCCCAGGGTAAACACGCTAATGCAGGGCTAATTAATCCATTAAGACACAGGCTACAACAAGACAATGAAACTGAACATAGAAACATCAATTTTATAACTCACTGTGCTATAATTATTCTCTGGCTCAGTGAATGCATATACCCTTTCAGAAACCTACAGTGCCTTTCATCTTACATAAAGGATTAAATCTTTAACTAACCCACACACAGGAAATACAGCCTTCTGTAATGTTCCCACATTACTCCCTGCACACTGCTAGATATTGCTCATTTATAGTAAAATCTGACTATTTGCAATATCTGAGGAATGTTGTCTGAATATTTTTTTCAGAGGTGTATGTAACTCTGCCCTGATTACATTTTCCACAACTACACATCCAAGAGCATAATACATTTCTAAGCAGCAAACTAAACTATTCATGGGGAAAGTTGGGAAGAATTAAAAGATCTTTAGTGTGAATGTTAATCATTGTGTGTAATTTGAGGATACAGGCATTTGTTTTTAAAATCCACAAAAAGGAATGACCCCTTGTAATTAATACAGCACAATTTCTGGTATAAGTCATCTAAACACATTTTCCAAGCAACATTAATCCTATTAAAATCATACACAAAACCCCATTACAAATCAAAATAAAGTGATTCACAAGTTTCATGCATATCTACTACAACTCCTGAATATAAAACAATGTGCCATTTACATGGCAGATCCTCTCGGTAATATTCTGTTCTCTCTCCATGCATGGGACACCTAGTGATATGAAGAGGAGTTTGTATATATAGTGAGACTGAATCCAAATTAATCATGTAGAACTTTGAACAAGATTCTTCCTGTAAATTATTTGTGAGGTTTACTTGGTAAACCATTAATCATTCTTGTCCTACAGTCTTTGTCCTTCCAAACACAGTCACTAGTTTGTGCAGAATATATTGCTAATTGTGTTTTATTTTTATATGAAAATACTGATTTACAACACTTTTCTCTGCCCTAGCAACACCACATGAACACATGCATCTGGTAAACTTGCTCATAACACTCACACAGAGAACCTTGTAAGTTCATTCTGCAATATAATATCTCTGTAGAGCTGAAAACCAGCAATAAGTAGAAAATCATTCAAAGGTTTTCCTGTAAAACACAAGGTTAGTAACCAATGGTCAACTCCACTAGTTTCTTTTATCCCTATCAAAAGTAAATCATTGCCATGCTACTTGTTTGCCTTGAAGCTACAGAAACTAGGCACTGACTCCCTCTGCTCTGTCATTCCTGATCCTATCATTCCAGTTGGTAGAAGTGCCAGTTTAGTGCTATCAAATGCAAAGAATCAATATGCTGGCAGACACAAAGTAGTGTGTTGAGCCATCAGACCACAACAGCCTGAGATCAGTTTTATTTTTTTCCCTTTTGTTTTTGTGCTGCTTTTTTCCTACTGCCTTATCTGGAGTCACTGGATAGAAGCCATCTATCAATCAAGCAAAGTCTCAACAAGTTTTATTACTCAGCTGCTCAAAACAGGGAATAAAGATCAGCCCTCATTATTATCACAGAATATGCTAAAATCTACTTTATTTTTCAGTGATCCATTTTCTTTGCCACGTTAAATTAATGACATAATTTTAATTGACCCACAGGGCTACACAGACTTACTGAGAAACGTAGCTGAGAATTTCTATATATAAAAGGTCCTTGAACGACTTGGAAGAAGATTTGCAATGTCAGTAATATCGCTGGTCAACATTTTATTTACTTTACTTGATTCTGTTTGTACATGTGCCTACAGGAACTGATGGCCACAGACCATTTCTGTGAATTCTTGGAAATGTCTTCTCCACAGCAATCAAAATTTATGATTCCCTCCATCCAAATGCAGAGCAGATTGTCTTCCAAAACTGTTCTTCAACGTCTGGTTCTCGCGGAGAGAAAACTGAGTATTTTTGTGTTTTCCAACTTCAATAGAACTAATCCTGAAATATGAGTTAGCCATATATTTATGTACATCAGTTGATGTAGGCCACAGAGAGAAGATGATTTGCAGAGGTGTGGGACTCTTATGTGAGCTGAACACCACCTCCACACTGGATTGATCTGTCCTCATCTGTAATGAAGCTGATCATCTGAAGGATGAGTCAGGCTAGTATAACACCGGCATACAGTAAGAGCTTTCTTTACTGCTGCATAAGGGACAGGAGCTGGCTCTATTTTCTTCCCCCTTAAAAAATTAAGTTTTAAAATTAGGCAATTCCATTGTTATTTTATCATAATTAAAGACTGAGGTGTACAGTGATAGAAATGCACTCTGAATTCACAGAATCATTCCTGGATTTCTCAGCATCCTGTAATTAACACAATGAAGAACCTTGAAATTCACTTAGCAATTAGCAGTGGTGAACAAAAATGAGTTGCCTTTAAGGCACTTAGGCCATATTCACACATCCTATTTTAAGAACCAAGCTGCTTAATTTCCACACCTGCAAACTAGGCTCCTGGATCTGGAAGGATGATTCAGACAGCTTAAGTTAGGACTGAAAGTTTTTTATATCCAGAATCATACTGACATAATTTTGATCCAAGTGCATGCATTACTTCTCAGGTAACTTCTTTCCTCCCTATTGCTAGTCCCACTGAGTACTACCCTGGTCTCTTATTCTAAATTTGAGATATGCCACACACAAAGGCTTTAAATCCCAGGTCAAATAGCAACCAATAGAAACCAGCTAAAGGCCAGCTTTGCATGTTACTGCTGATACTGTGTGAAAGGTTTTCCAGGATGCGTCAGTATTATATGTGTTGAAGAACCCAGTAAAAACGCCCTGTACTTCAGGATGCTTGTCAATACTCTAAATTTGAGAGATCGGGAGAAACAGTAGCCATAAAATGATGCTTTGCATATTCAACTGTTTGATAAGCTCTGCAACTGCAATTTAATGGTGCTGTACAAATGCCAGGATTGTTACTCTTTTAAAAATGAAAAGATTAAAAGTCAATATATATTGCATTATCCCTCCCCTGTGCTGCTAAGGAAGGTGCCAACCAATATTCTTCATAGAATAAACCTTGTTCTTCACCTCACATTTTGCAGTTTATCCCTGCTCATGACAGCAAGTATCTCTATGATTAAGCGTATAATCCTATTTCTTTGCTGTGACATCTTGGTGACCAAATAATTAAACTATTTTTCATTTTGTATTTTGAATTGTTTAAATGGAAGAATTTGATAAGAGAAGTCATTTTAACCCCATTGTTTTTGGAATTTCTTTTGTTTACTGCATGCTATGAAGGTATTTTCTTCCATATGCTTCTAGAAGCCAAGAACACCAAGGTCAAGGGCTGGCTCTTTCCTAGGATTCACACACGAGACTCCCACTGAGTACAGCAGCAACCACCCAAGTACAAGTGATGGGAAGTAGAAGGCCACTGGAATGTCTTCAGCTTTGTGAAATTCAAAGGGTTCTAAACATTTCAGTTATTGATACATATATTTATGATGTGCTGTCTCAATATTAGTAGATACAAACATTAATGACAGACTGTGCTAACCTCCCTTTTTATTTTTTTTATTTGAGAATCACAAAAATGTATTTTTAGATAAGTCAGTACTCTATAAGAAAGTAAACTAGATTTTTTTCTCTTTCTATGAAATGAGAAGACCTCTTCTTTTTGTTAACTCCAGTTCATGAAAAATCAGTTCTTTTTTTGTGACTAGATTTCACAAAAGAAAAAAAATGTTACCATTTTTTAAAAAAACTATTATATTACTAAATCATTAAGAAAATAAGTAAAGCTCTAATAGTCACCCAAAGAAGTTAATAGGACAAATAGTTTTGGTTCATACTGGTAATCGTGAGCAACAGTGGGTAAAGGCTGATGGGAGAGTTCCATGGCAGCCTGTGCAGGGATGCCACTGTAGTCTTCTGCTGATACCTAATATTTAAAACATGCCCTGCTCAATAATACACACTTTATCACTCTGTCATACCTTACATTGAAAAGTTTTACAAAAACTGCAACTGACATGCGTCATTTATTTCCACTTCAGCCAATTAAAGAGCAATGATTTGAAAAGCACTCTCATTAAATGATTTACATTTGGATTACAAATCTGGGCAAATCTGGAGTTCTGCAATAACCTTGTTTCAGTATTTTTAAAGGACTGATCAAGAGAAGTGAAACAATATCAAATAGATTAAGGCATTATCTATCCAATTAAGAAAAAGAAAGAAATACTCAACTCTTGAATGATTTGGCCAGTAATGTATTTGTGTGCATCTGGGTTTTCATTTATTAGTACAAAGCAATGACTTGTACCTATAACGATTTATCTGTGTTAATATTAAAGCACTTTACCCAGCGGTGGTTCAATCTCATTTCAGTAAACTAGCTGCTATTCACCTCCTTAAAGGCAGGATGCAATAGGTAGAGGAACCTTACTTTAAAGGTAAATATATTCACATCTTTTGTGGTCCTGGACCCAGTGGTCCCACTTTGCTGCCTACCAGTACAAGGGAATTCTGTCACTTTTCTGAACGGGAACAGTAGTGGACCACTGGGCTACAAACCACTCTTGCAGAACTGTAATGAAACAGGGATCCAAGATGCACATTGATCTGAGTGCATTACTACATTGACTAGTAGGAAAAATGTCAGATGGCATTCAGAAAGAAATTTCCAAGTAGAAATTTAAGAGACAGTATTAAGTAGAAGATGGTTGTCAAAAGTTTAGGTGCTATCAGATTTCAAGTTAACTGATCCAGATGCATGGAATTACAGAAGAACAGAAAATTTCCTGTTACATCTGGATGCTAGAGTACCTTAGAGCATACTTCAGCTTTTGCCAAGAAATTAATGAAGACTTTGCAGATGGAGGATGGGTCTGAGAAACAGCTTACTCTTTATACTATCTTACTTTGTGATCATGGGAAAGACATTCATCTTATTTACTCCACCTTTAAAATCAGGCTAAATATATATTATTCATCCTCAAGAAGGGCTGAGTTATTGATGACAATGGCTTTGTAACTTTCACCATTATTTATTATTATCAGAAGTGAAAGCTTTGCAATGGATCAGATAATAAAACAAAATCTAATAATTTCTATCAGTGATCTGAGCTAAACTGAGCTTGATTTTGTTCTAACAGAACTAACATATCTGTGCCTTCCCTCTTTCTTTGGTAATCCAGTGATTGCACCCTCCTACATTTAGAAAAGCTATTGAGAAAAAGAATATGCAGGAAGTTTGCCATGGAAATCTGTTGGACTGTAAACCTGGAGTTCCAGTGTCTTATGAGCTTGAATTTCTTTCATATACTACAAGAGATATTTTGAAAGCTGAAATAAATATCTAATCATCCTGGTACTTTTTAAACATCATTCTTATTCTAAGAACGGTGACTTCATGATGTTAAAACACACATAACTCATATGCAACCTGTTCACAGAAAACCAGAGATAAATCACATTGACACCAGCAAAACCTTCATTCCATGCTTTGCAATTTGCAGAGGCAACTGATGTAAGTCCTGGAAAGAACTGAGGAATTAGCAGTTAGAAGGAAACACAGAAGACTTGTGCCCAGTTGCCAGTCAGAGGGCCAAACATGCCCAGGTTAGAGTATTTTAACTTGTGCTCTAAAAAGTGGATATAAAAGAGCTGAAATTGCACATTTCACAATGTTCTTAAATAAAATGCCATTCACTTTCTGAGATAGGAAGCTCATTTAAGAGGGTGCATTACTGCAAAACTCATGAGCACAAATGTTTCTGGGCTAACCTCTTCTTGTTTAATGGAAAATAGATTGGCATCATCAAACCATGTGTTATTCTTTATCATGGATCCTCCACTGAAATCAGTGCAACTCCCTTCTCATTTCCCTTCAACACAGGGGATAAACTGTTGTTACTAAGTTCTATCTACATAAATTACACAAAGGAAGCAGAAGGTTGAAGCAAGAGTGTGAAAGATTTCTTGACTGTGTTTGTTACAAATTCATGTACACACTTATAGTCACATGAAGCATTTATGTTCACATAAAATTAATGCTTAGAGCTTTTAAATAGTTACTGTTTGCCAACACAGTTTGTAGTTTTTCACTTGCCCTAATTACAATCAAAATAGCCCATGGATCTTCAATAAAATATATAAAGTGAAGGTTACTGAATAAATACCATGATTTGGCATATTAAAGTATTTACGCACGCTAAGAAAAACTAAATTATTTCACTCTTGTTGGATGAATGTCACTAATGGAAGTGTAACTCACAACATCTTGGATACCTACATGGATGATTAATTAAAAGAAAAAAATAGTTAATCAAGATAAACTTCTGCACCTAGCTAACAGAGGACTGAAAGTTTATCATGTCTAAATATGTTTCTCATACATTTACTGCAAATTAGTTTTTGAAAGTGAATTTCAAGGTCTACTGACTCCGAGGTCCACTAACTCAGTTTTCATTAAGTTTTCACAAATGATCTACTGTAGCATTATTCTTTTATAGTGGTGCAGATTTAAGGCCCACTATGGAAAGCAATTATACTGTCAGAAAAGTGTATTTTGACTTATTAAAAGATTGAAAGGTTTCATAAAACTATTTATTTTGTTGTTCATTGAGAGTACATGTTGACAGTGTTATGGAAGAAGGCATTTTTCTGGGGCATGTATCTCAGCCTCTTCTCATCATATCTTCTTATTGAAAACTTGAGACAATCTTACTTAGCAAATATGTTAAAAACCTGTGTAGGCAATAAATACAAAGTTCTTTGTGATTGTGCCCTGCAACTGGCCAGCTGAATTAATTTTGCTGTATCTGTATTAGTAATGATGCAAATGTGTTAGTTAAAAGGACAATAATAATTTTGGTTTAGTAAATACTGAAGATGTTTAACAGGAAACATAGATATTTAGAAGTCTGATGAGTTACATGATTCATGTCAAGAAACAATTTTGTCCAGATTTTGTGGATCACTTGTCTCAACTGCATTGCATTAACTCTTTCTGATTACCTCACTGTCTCCCAGAGAGTTATTTTTATATCCTATTTCAGGATAGGATTATATCCTATTCATCTAAAATAACTATGACTCAGAGAATAACCATAATGCTGTCTTGTGGTAAAGGACTGAGGAAAGCTTAAAATATGAGCAAAGGATTTACCCTTCAATTGGTACATGGCATCTAGGAATAAACTCAGATGTTTGCCTCTTGACTTCCTTTTCAGAGCAAGTGACTAAGAAGTATTTAAGGAATGGACAAAAATTGGGTGATAACTGATTCAGCTTGACACTTGATCTTATACAAAAGCCACTGTAGGAGATACAAGAGGAAGAAGGGATGAAAATGCTACATAGAACTGAGGTACCTCTAGAAGACAATGTTTACACTGGTATCAGCAACCAAGTTTTTCTTGTTTCTAAAAAATAACAACATGTAATTTCTTTTTTTTATCCTTTTCAATTAGGTTACTTCAATTATTGTGTATATTCATCATGAAAAATGAGAACTCCCAATTCTAAACTTTTTTTCCTAGAGTCTTCCAATTGTGTAATCATGTAAAGTGATATGAAACTCTAGGAAGCAGCAGAAAAGAGTCAGGCACTTGGATGGTTTTCTTTCCAAGAATCACATGATGGCCAAAACAGAAAACAGCAGGTCAGTCTAAGATACATGTGTATACTAATGGAAGACTTACAGGAAATAAGCAGAAGGAGTAAGAAGTCTTAGTCAACTAATATAAACCTCACCAAATAGCTTTGTTAAGCAGCAAGACTATGAGAAATTATGCATAGAAAAGCTAACTGGGGTCTGATTATGACCTATAGTGAAGAAGAGAGCATTGAAAGGGGACACTGATCAGTTAATAAGTTTTGAGAAAGAAGGGCAGAGAAGAGCAAAATAAAGACAAAGGCCTACTTTCAAGACCAATAACTTCAGTGAACTGCAGGATTAGATAGCACAGAAAGCAAATGTAAAGAGGAAAGACCTTAAAGATAGTTGAAAAACTATTTAGGACACAAGTATGATTCGTGCCAGCACGAAAGGAGTACGCTCATTTTAGTAAGAGACAAACTTGGTGAAATTGCAAGCACTTCAATGACCTAAAGCACAGTAAGAAATGGTATAGAACATGAAAAGTATATCAGATTACAAAGGTAGTAGGTAAAGTGGACTATGGAGAATGGAAAGAAACAATCAAACAAAAAGGCCAGGACACAAAGTGAGATACGGCAAGGCAGGTCCAGAAAGCTCTATACAAAAGCATTCTCTAACTTCATTAACAGCAGAAATAGATCAAGAAAACACTATCCACTGCTGCATACAGAAGAAAAACTAGCAGCAAACACTAAGAGTGCTGAAGTATTTAAAATATTGTTCCAGCCTTCCTTAAAATGATAAATTATCATAAGAAAGTTGTGTTCAGAAAGCAAGCTACATAGACCTTTGACTTCCCTCCATACAGAGTGAGGCTCTTGCACACAGTTTTAATATGCTAAATGAAGCACAAGACCACGAGGGTAGTATCGAAAGTCATAATGTTATTCTTACCAAATAAATACATTTCCAATACCATCGTATGGATTTCATTTTACCTTATAGCCACTTGCAAAAAAATGGCCACCATACCGTAAGAATAGGAAAAAAAATACTATTTGATCTTGAAGATGTGCTGTGTGGTAAACACTAGTCCCACCAGCTACTGTTTAAATGCTGACATATTGATATTTTGCTATTGTTACTGATTTTCCTTAATTACATTGATCCTATAGGTTACGCACTGTTATTGTTTAAACTATAAATACTTATCACATCCATTAGGATCTTTACTTTCAGAAGTAGAGAAACAGCTGTATAATAACTACACAAAAAAGTCTGTGTTATAACTTATGGTACTAGAAACAAATTGTCAGTAGGATCCAGTTCTTAGATGCTAGTAATAAGAGTTTTTTCATCAACAGAGTTAACTATTAATTAAGCCACTGGTCTTGTGAGTCTATGAGCACACTTTCCATAAGTGCATTGATACTATATCATATAAGAAGAGGCACTTATTTCCCTTATTCTAAAAACTAAGGGGCTATTCCCTTTTTGGCAGGTTTAAAAACCCTTCATATTTTTAATAGTTTTACATCTAAGATCTTCATTGCAAACAACCTTATTAGAGCTAAAGGAAAAAGAGACAAATAAGTTAGTGTGAATTCTTTAACTTTCCATGAGTTCTGCATTGGTTTTCCCAGAGCAGAGATGTGGCTTTCTCTCAGCTCTTTCTTTCTACGTTGTCCATTCCTCTAATGGCTATAGATCATTTCCTGTTCTGCAGCTGAAATAGCACAACTTCAGAGGCTGTGACTAACATCATTTAAGCCATTATAATTTTTTACCAAACTATTATTAAACAAATTGATTTTCCCCCAGCCTCTATGATAAAGAAAATCATTCATTCATTTTTTGTGTTCTTGGCAATGTATGTTTCTTCTTTAAATCACATAATGGCAAGAATTAGGAAAAATAATCATTTAGCTGATGTCAGTAAGTTGGTCAAAGCTATCACATTTGTCATCATGTAGGAAGCTGCCATTACCTTAGGCCAATTTTTGCAACTAATAGTTTCTGATTCATTCACTACTCAAAAAACTATAATTGTCTTTGAACCTTTTTAATTGTCCCACTGATAAGAAGAACACATAGTGAAAAAAAAATAAGATTTGGATTGTGTCTGATGTGAATTTATTAGCATGTTGGAAGAACCTGAAATATGGGAGAATCTTGGTTTAAAATAATCTCTTATTTCTGTTCCTCCTAGTAAAAACTTTTCTAGACATTTTTTTCTTACACTTCCCATGTGTTTTGAAGATGGGAAATGTTAGCAAGATCTTTAAAACATTTTTACTACTTTGTCCACCTTAAAATCTAAAGCACTTGTCCCATGAGCTAGAACGTAACAAGTAACCAATTGGGTTATGTTCATTACAGAAAAATGAAAAATATGTAACTGTCTACAGAGAGCAGCTTTTATGATACCAAATATTTCTGGCACAGAGACTGAATGATTTGCCAGGTCACATCCTCCATGGTCCTACAGTTCTTTTCATCTCACTGCATGTTTTGCCTATGCAGTAGGACTTAAGTGAAAATGATGATGGTGTTTGCACCAACCGTGAAGCCTGTATATCTCCACAAAAGTCTTTTGTAAAAGGATATAGAAAGCAATACAAAGACATCTGTGATGAATCAGGGTGGTCATGTGAGAAATACAAAGCTCAGCGCACATTCTGGTAAGAAACAGCTCAGATCTGTTCCCATTTAATAGAACTACTTTGCTTGTTAGCAGAATAAACAAAGTTTGTATTTATTCTGAGGTTAGTTGTATAAAATCATTTAATGTGAGTGCCTGCTTGCAGAGTCTGAAGCTAGAGAAAGCCAGCCAATCCTGTTCATTTTCATGACAGATGGTATAAAGCAGTGTTTAAGGCACTGATGGGAAAATCAAGAGAGATATTTTACTCCTGGATTCCCCATGGTGCTGCAGTACAGCCTGTAAAGCCAGCTCACCATTCTGTGCCTCTGTTTACCTTTTCCCCTTTCTCCATTTTAGAGAAAAGCTCGTCTCCCTGTGTGCATTAAAACAACGCCTGCATGAAAAGGCCCCAGTACCAGTGGGAGCACTAACCAGTGTCCCAGTACCAGCAGTGCTGTTAGTTTTATATAAACTTCTTATTTACTCTATAAAAGCACTACAGTGTACAAACAGTATTTATTAAGAAAGGCTCCCTGGTAGAGGATCTTCTCACTGGAGCACTGTTTTACTATATAATATGCAAGACCTTTAAGTTCACTGAAAGGGTTATCTGAATTCCATGGCTAGTAAACGAGTGAGGTTTTTGGCAATAAATTCATTGAAAGCCAGGGCTGCTGAACTTCAACAGCTGACACTGGCTTCTGCAGGTGCGAAATCACAGATGGTTACATGTCATTACTGCCACAGAAGTGCTACTGAATTCACTAACATTTGCCAGGCTGTGCAGAATACTGTACACACAATATGCTATAGAATTCAGGCAGCCCTGGACACCATATATTCAGGATACTCCAGTGTAATTAGTGAATGGCTGAATGTGTAGGCCCTACATTAACATCCATATCTTTGTTCTTCAGATGTCACCTTGCCCTTTCACGGGATTACAATTCACACTCAGGAGGACCTCATTTTATGCAAAACACATGGCAAGGTCAAAATAGACATATATAAAGCTCTAGTCTCAAACATGGTCTTCCTGACACTATGCAGTTAGGGATGAGAGTTTGGCAAATCACTGATGCCAACTTTGTCCTAGCTTTCCCTCCTCCTACTGCAGGAAACAAGCCTCAGGCTACTGCAGTCAGTTCACACGCTGGGACAGAGCAGGTTCAGTAATTTGGAGCCAATTATTTTGCAACAGAATGGGCTGTGATCCTTCTTACCCTCCACAGAAAATAACATAGAAACCAACGAGACCTCATGTTTGTACAGTCAGCACGCACCTTCTCATTGATTTAAGTTCTCATTTTTCTGTCTCACTTTAAGAGGAATTTTTTATATTGAAAATGCACTCAGGGTAATAACCAATTTACAACTTTTTTCACATTCTTACTGCAGCCAAAGAGATTGTGATCAGAAGTGTTTTAAAACTACAATTCTACTAATGTTATCTACTTGACAAATTGCCCATAATACATGAGAAAACCAAACAAAGTTATAATAATCCAGACTTCAGAGAACAAAAGTATCAGCAATGGCTCATTTTGTAGTTCATTTTGCTTTTACTCAGATACATCCTTAAAATGGAACAGAGATGAAGGACAAAGAAATACTGAGAAGTCACTCTGTTACTTAACAGGAGCTTTACAGATTGACCACTAAGATGCAGGAGTCCAGAGGGCAAAATCTGGTCTTTATGTATTTTCTGAGATAGAGAACAGTTTCTGTAATGGGATATTATATAAAGTGGTGAGAGATATTTTTTTTTTTTTTCCAAAAGATAGTGGAGAATAAGTAACTACAGGCTAAGAATTCTCCTTTGCTAACCTGTCCAAAATACAATAATTACATGACAGAGTAAAAGTGATACTGTGCCAACAGAAACCCACGGCAGCTAATCACACTGCTGTATGGTTGACCATGTACTTAGTGATATAAACAAATTAATTCCCAAAAGATAGCTAATCCAGCTTTTCAAGCCCCCTAGTAACATTGTGGAGACTGTGCACTAATACCTAACAGCATGTACTTTATATCATTTGGTGCAACTTTTCCATTAACTGGCAACAAAGGACTTTTTATTTGGATTTATAAATTCCCAAAGCAAATTTCTGAAGGGCAAACTTATATAACGCCATTTAATTTGCAATGATTCCAGATCCCAACAGTATGTGAGCTCCTACCAAAGCCTGTTCTGTTTCCTTTAGCCAGAAATTAGATGGTTATAACAACAGACCAAATTAGGGATGTGCCTGCAATATAAAATATTTTCAGCCCCTCTGATAAAAGACAAATGGAAAAACACAGTCCAAAACAACTTTTATCACACATTTTGATTAGACTGGCATCGGATTGAATGAAATGACATACAGTTGTCTAATGAGCTGCTCTTTTTTTTTTTTTTTTTTTAAAAGAGGCCAAAATCCCATTGGTTCATTTGCAAAAAAAACCCTGCATTGGTTCAATGGCAGAAGGATCTGTCTCCACACAAGTTTCACCATGTATTTCCGAGGGGCACAAAAAAATAACTGTCTCACATCACATTCATATAATGATAAGAAATTATTTGCTATCATAAATTTAAATCATTAAAATAAAACAATCTCATAAGACCCTCTCTCTTTCCTCCAAAATAAATACGTCAAATTTATCTCAGAAGCTACTTTCCCTAAGTGTCTTATTTTCCTTCCACATTATGTGGCAGCATTAAAATACCATTATACTATGGCAATGGATGTTTAAGAACATTTTGATAGTGTTTAAGTATTTTTTTCTTTTTACTACTGATTTATTGTACGTTCCAAAAATACCCTGGAGCAAAACATTTGCTTTCGTTTGGAAAGGAAAAGTGGAAAATATATTTGCTATATTCATCTCAGTGTCAAACCCAAATTTGAACACAGGCTTCCAAGATACAAAAAAACAAAATGAAACAAAACTATATACACCCCTTGCTCTCGTCCTCTGCCTTCATTCTCTATATTGATATAGCACTTGTGTCTTTAGTGGCATAACCCTTTATACTTTGTGTTAGTTTTTTTCCTGCAAGTGGTTATATTGATAAAAATTTAATACCATGTTCTGAAGTCTTTGACTTTCCCTTGCCTATCTTCATTCTTTGCAATTTCTGTTGTGGGACCATATCTAATCTCCACATTCTTTTACCATAAGAATGTATGAAATAATGAATATGTGCATAGTTAGTGAGAAGTGTGATAAAAACCGGGACAGGACACTTGGATAAATAATTCTAATTGTGAAGGAAGGTCTACTGACCCATCTATAATTCACCCTGCATCCTGGCAAAGAAAAGGGGTTTCCACAGGGATTGTAACTAGATAAAACTGGTCTTTATTTACTTTAATAATTGTTTCTTAAAGACTATTGCCTGTATCCCCAGTCTATAGAGGGCTGGCAAATATTGGTTAAGAAAAGTAGTGAATTCTTCAGTCCACTGGTAACTGAATAAACCAAGTAACTAAGTGAACTGAGTAAAACTGGTGAAATTTTCCAGTGGAATTCTTTTCTGATACAAGTTCATATATTTCAGATTAATTATTTCAATTTGTTTGTTTTTTTTTTTTGTTTTCATTTTGGTTTGAAAGTCCAGTCGACATCAAAGCCTCAGACCAGTCTGTATATGTCAGCAAACTTACAAGTTTAAGAGAAATATGGACAGTAAATTTGTCTTTTGGGCAGCCAGGATGAATTCAATAGCCCAAACATAGGAATTTAGTGTAACTGCAAGAGCCTCCCACTGCCACTTTGGAAGGGTTTTAGTCTCCTGTAGATTTCTGCCATATTTGTGACCCCAATGTGAATGCCTCAGGTACTCAAAGGTATTTAAAAGAGCACTAGAACACATTTCTGAACAATTGAATCTTACCTCAAACACTGCCAACAAACTGGAGTTAAACAAGTGGAAGAAAGATCAAATAGAAGGGCTTGATCTGAAATGTTATACACTTTTCACTCTGAAAAACCAATAACCATGTTGGGAAAGTTATCTCATTCAATTTATGATGATTGCAATTCTGGATCTAATAAGCAAATATTTTTTTCACACTTCTAACTCCATTTTTTATCTCTGATTATCTTTTACATCATTTCTAACTGCACTCCTGCATGAGTAGTTCACTGCAAATACCCTCTAAGGGAAAAGACAAGTCATTCTGAAGAAGAGTTGTTCTCTTTGGACTAACTTTAACTGGTGCGACCTGACTGACAGTATCTTCCATTTATCACCAGGTCAGAGCATGCACATAAGCAGTTACTATGGATCAGCTCATGCATTGCAAATTAACACCTCTGTTTAAATATCAGTAATTTATTCACATGCTCATTCCCTTAATCTCAGCCAGAGAATTGCATCAGACTGCAACAGCCATAGAAAGACAAAAATTAGTTACAGGCTAGCCACATTTATATATGATTTACAATATTTTTAAGTAATCTTTTGACATCCAAGCCCTCAGTATTCAGAAAACAAAAATTATAGATTGCTAGAGGGAGTATTAAGAATAAAATCCACTGGTCTTTGAACCATTCCACCACCATTCAGCTTTCTATGCACAAAATACATATTGGGGAACGGTGGTAACTACACAAGCTTTTATACTAGAGCAATGCATATGGAGTGTAGCTAAAATGGAACAAAGCCACCTTTTTGGCAAGAATTCTGTATTAAGTACTCACATCTGCAAACTAGCAGCAATGGCATTTTAACATATGCAATTTATTCTCCTCTCTGAATTCAGCCAGTGGCTCTTTAGCCGACAGACACCAGTATGGAGCCATGGCTTTGTTCCCAGTAAATTCATCTGTTTTGGAGAGCAAAGGAGAAAGTAACATTGAGATTATGCATGAGAACCAAGTATGGAAACTTATCTGGATTGACCAAGGAAGCAAAAATGGCTAGACATATGGGACGGTGTACAAAAAGGTGCAGATTCTCGTGTAGGAGCATGGGACTGCCAGAATGGCTAAGCATAAACAGCCAGCTGAGAGCAAGAAACAAGTCTGAGAATGAAGGGCAAAATGAGATGGGTAGAAGGAAGAAGCCTGATAACAGAGTTGAAAAGGAAGGGATTTTTAAAAGGAAGCTATAATCTAGCTCTTAGACTCAAGGAAGAGGGTAGTAGAGAATATCAGGCTGGAAAGACTAAGTTAAGAGTATATTTCACGGATTTCAAGGTTGTGCTCTGTCCTTCAAAGAATATAGAAAAAATAAGTTTATGGTACAAGATGCTAAAAATATTTCTAGATACTAACACAGCAATACAGATCACATTAACATACAGCTTTGTAAGGAATGGTATATAAATTAGAACTACTTGCAAAGGACTGGAAATAATAAGCTCATATAGAATGATAAATGTGTGTTATTAATGTTCTGTTGTCTTAATTGCAAGGCTTTTGTTCTCTATTACAGAATGAGAATATTCCCTGCAAAACAATTATTCTCCTGATTGTTGGTTAGATTAGCATTTGCCACAGGGCTTTATGTTTCACAAAATATTTTTGCTTGCATAAAGAAACCATGAAAGGCAGGCAGATAGCAAACAGCAAAGTCAAAGAAAACAGATCATGTTTGCTCTCTTTCTACTTTTATTATATATTTGGTCATACATGGATTGGAGCACTCCCCACGTAAGGAAGAAGTGAACAGAGCTTACATGCTCCATTCAGCATTTAAAGCGTGGGTATTTTGTCTGCCATTCCAGCAAAAAGATATTTTAAGTAAACAAAATATGCAGGCATTTTATTTGAGCCTTTCCCTTAGTTTCTAACATCTTTTGACCAAATCTGAAATCCTCTTATTTGTTCACATGCTGCCTAATGATAGTGTAATGTAAACATAATGGAACTGAAAATACAAGTAAATTAACATTTCTTTAAAGACATTTATGACTCAGCAGGTCACTGTTTTCCAATCACTAATATGAGTCAGAACTAAGTCTGTGAAATGGTGTTAGAAAGTACAGGACATAATCTTTCATCTGCAATGCAAAAATCATAGCCCTGACCATTCTTGTAATTAAAGATGCCCAGACTGTTTTTGTAATAAGAACATGGCCCAGCCAAACTCCTAGTCTGGTACTTTCTGCCTATCTCAACTCACTCCTGCAATTTCAGTTGGATATAGAATACTGTATGTTCTGCCCTGAAGAGATGTGTGGCTAAATGACTGCTGTCTTGATTAACATTTAAGATACTTCTGTGAAATGGACAACAGAAATACAAAGGACGGGTACCTTACTTCTACACAGAACCAAATCAGAACAAGAACAGCACTCAAGGAAGTATAGGGACAGATTGAGAAAACCACACTGTGATGTTTATACCAAGGCAACAAATGCAAATGAAATCTTCCAGCATTATTGACAGTAACACTAAGGTTACAGTATGTGTGCGTGTCATGTCTTATTGCTGATCAAGATTATCGTTAATGTTTATTCAATCAATATCAGCATGTCTGAGGGGACTGAAAAGGCACTAATAAGAACACACACTGTTTAGGGTAAACACAGAGCTGATTACAGTGGCACCCACTTGATTTGGCAACTAGGATTTGAACAGATTATTTTCAAGATGATGGTAGTGGCATATACAGTTCACCTGACAATGAGGGAAATGGACAATACCTTCTCCTGGGTTTTCCATTAGTCTTATAACCACAATCCCAGGACATACAAAGGCTCTGGCTCAGATTCTAGCAGACTCCCAAGCCACCATAAGTGTTGGACATATTTACACACAGCAGAAAGGAGTGGAGGCACAAGCCAGGTAAGTCACTCAGATATTCCTCTTCTACTAGGTATTCACAGGCTGACAAGTTGTGCAACCTAAGATACTGCAGCCCAACAAAGGATTTGACACAGAGAGTGGGTGCCACAGGTCAGTGAAGCACAGAGATGCTCAGAAGTTGGCTCCAAGGATCTCAGTTGGATACTGAATGTAAACTACATTATGGCAAACATATTGCATATAGTACATAATCTACTTCAGAATTTGCTCAGAAAGCAGAACCATATGCATGTTGTACAGTGCAGACATCCTTTGAGAATAAATATTCAGATTGTTATTGTTTAAAAGATGAATGATCATATAGAACCCCAAGAATGCCCTCATGGAAATAATCTGTTCAGACTATGCAGTTATATGTGTGCATGCCATTTTAAGTGAGGAAAGAAACAATCTTGCCTCAATAGAGCTTATATTCTGACAGCAGTGTCAGCTACATCGCTTGCGACTTTGTCTAAAAAAGGACTTGAAGGCATAAAATTGAAATCAGGAGGAATTTTGGTAAAAGAAACCCAGAGCTGCGATCCTGAGTTGTGAACCTCAGCTGCCACTTGTATCCTGTTCATTCAGCATTTTATGGCTGTAAAGCTGACTAGAGACTAGCAAGTTCTGCTTTGGCACCCACACAGAATTGCCTGAGTTTTGACAGAGCTGAGCAGCTTGGCTCTTAACCCAGTCAGGCAAGAGGAGACTTGGCATTGCTGATGACAAAGAAAATAGTTTTTGGAGAATTAAATACGTTTTTTGATTTGCTGAAATAGACTAATTATAATAATTAGCAGAGGTACAAAATGTCTTCATCGTTGCATTCAAGACCTTGGCTTTTTTATGCACACAATGGTACCAGACATTGGTTCTTATGCTATAGTATCCCAGGATGACATTACAACTGTATTATGATGTATCTCTAGCCACTTCCTGGAACACACTGGTGAAGTACACAAAATCTAAGTGTTTGTGCATACATATATTTTTGCAGATACAGGAACTTAGAAAGCAAACCCCAAACTGTTAGTCATAAAGTACTCAAACTTTGTCACTGTTATCTCACCTTTCAGGAGCTCATTGGAGACAGTCATTGCCAGGTCTGATGGTCCTAAAAATCTGTAGTTTCTGTGAAAGTCCAGTATATCTGAGAATGCTTGGCAATTTGGCAAATTATATCACAGGATTTTTAGACTAGGTGTCAACAGAATAATATTGAGAAAATTGACATTTGCTGTTTCCTTACAACTTTGTCACAGAGCATTATGTCTTGTTTGACTCTGAATTCTGTAGACAAATGTAAAAGCAAACAAAAAAATAAAACACATCATCATCATCCATGGGCAAGTCTGGACGCTGACACCTGGCAAACCTTTTGAAGTCAATGACAAAATTTATTCTCTTTAACAGTGCAAGAGAGTTATTAAAAAAAAAAAATACACACAAAAAGGTTATTTAACTTAACTGTTCTTCTCTGAGATGTACCATTCAGATGAACATGATTTTGTAAGTGTGCATACAGTCAAAAACTGAAGAGCAGCTACTGAGGGCTTTGACAAGGCACACAAGCACCTTGAAGTAAACAAGTCCTATTACCATAAAAGAAAAAGTGCACATCATACAGCACCATTTCCTCCCAACCTCCACCTCCCTGAAATCCATCCAGTGTTCTGAGGGAGAAACACTGGGAAAAAAGGGCTGAGAAGGTAGTTATGAACACATTTTGAGCAAGAACTGTTACATTTCTTTCTCCTTCAAGCTTTTTTACATATACACCCTCCCACTGCGGGGAATGTTAAACAGTACTATAGACTAAATGTCATTCCTTGACTAACCACACTAACCACACTGGATGAATAAAGCCAGGAAGAATTACAGTCCCAGAAGTAGCAAAGGGAAGAGAGTAAACAAAATTTCTTCCAGCCCATGCAATAAACTGAGGAGGAAGCAGGCTCAGGTGATCCCCATTCCACCTGCACCTGGGCACTTCTGCAGGTTCGAAGGAGGGAAGGGTTTCTTCCCTCTCAAGTGCTTGGCTGTGTTCATACAAATGTGCACAGTGTGGCTGTACATATAAACATAAAATACACCATCTTCAAAGAGTTACCTGATAAATTACCAACATTTCAACAAAAGAGTTGCAGAAAAAGTATGAATTAAAGTATTCCAAAGTCTTTAAAGATGGGTTTACCTAATAAACGAAATTTATTTTTATGCATCAGTTATTATTTCTCTCATGCTCATTTAATCTCAGTGCTGGAAATGTGTAATTTCTGTTGCATAATAATGACTCCCTGGCTCACCAGCAACAGTGAAGAGTACTAGAAAATAGAAGATACAAAACCTGTCCTTTTTAGAAAAAAATACGGGTGATTTAACTGGTGGGTGAGAAAAGCTGTGGCAAATACAGGGGGCAAAAGCCATTTACTTGTATTATAGCCATATAATGCCAGAGCAGATGTATGATCCTTGTCATCTTTGTCACAGCAGACAGAAAAAACACAGGTACATTTTTTATTAGAAAAGTTAAGCATTGTTTGAAAGTTACTCCCAGAGTCACATTCTTAAAAAAAAAAAAAAAAACCAAAAACAACAAACCCCCATACCACCAAACATATGGCAGCAGAATCCTAATACTTGTTTTCTCTTTATTCATTATAAAATAATTTCATATACGTGCAGGGTACAGATGTAGGTTTCTAAAGTATCAGATATGTAATGTGTACTTTTATATTGTAATAGCTAAAACTTGCATCTTGTTAATATAAGAATGAACGTACTCTTTAAGTGGAAGAAACAATCATAAGGTATGTATCATTAGGCCTGTTTACTATTTGTTACTGGCAGTCCAACATTTCCAAGCATGACTGGAAGGAATATTTAGACAGTGTATTCAAAAATTTTAAAGGTTCTCCTGGTATTATTGATAAGCTCCAGCCAGAAGCCCTATTTCTAATAATTCAGGGCGCTGTTCTCAAAATTCTCTTTTCTAACAGTTGTCCCTCGTGCCTCTCACAATGCACACATGTATCCCATTTTCCAAATTCTCTTAAGCCTGGATATTCCAACCCTTATTTCACCATCCACGCCATTTTTGCTAGTCTCAAATATAACTCTGCACCCCAAATACTAGCAATGGCACCCTGCTATTCACCCCTCCTCCTTTTTTCTCCATTGCCTACAGGTAAATATTACATTATTCACAGGATTTCAGGCAACGAAATAACTTCCTGTGGAAAACAGTGTAAAAGATAGAAGAGAAGGGAGAGAATATACAGCAACTGGGTGGCATTTCCCTTGGTGCCTCTGTTCTATACATTACATGTCACAAGGGAGCCTGTGCAAATGACTGATTTATGACAGAGCTACAGATCATGCTATGTACCAAAAGCAGAGATGCCTTCTCTTTCTTCCCAGTGTGGCTTCCTACATTCTCCCTGTTTACCCCAAATGGTGTCGGAGTTGCTGGGACTCCCGGTTCTGTTCTTCTGCTTACCTGCAGAGGCACTGTAGACATTGAGGGGGCCAGGAGTAAGGCAATGGCCACTAAATTATTACTTTGGATTCAACTGAGAGTAGAAAATAATGCAGAGAGAGGGAAAGGCAGACTGATTTTGATAGAAATAAGGATAAGAAGCTGGTGAGGAGACTGAAGAGAGGGACAGTGCTGTATGAGCAACAGAGAAAAGGACCATAGCTGCTGCATCTTGGTTAGAGGGCTTCATCTTGACTGTAATAAACCCCTTGGTTAAAATCTAACACAGAAATCAGGTGCTTAAGAAAAATTACTGAGAAAGTCCTATCAGAAGTATCTGAATTTGCTGATTTGTACATGCAAACCAAGTAGTTTCTTAAAGGCCAGACTACAACAGGTTCTTACAAAAATAACAAATGGGCCTTCAGGGTCTTGCAAATGGTGGAACTGTCTCCGTGGCAAAAAGATTGACCCAATCTTCAATCTTCTCCCCTATAAAATGAAGCCACAGCTTAACTTGAGACCAGCATAGTTTTCTTAAATCTCTGTAACCTCAGACTAGCAGCCACCCTCAGGAGGATGGTTCAACAGAAGCAAAGTGTCACTCATATTTCTGGGTTAGTGGTGCACCAGAAAAGAAACAATTCCTGTTCATACAGCTTTGGCTTCTCTCCTTTGCAACAACTCACACAGAAGAAATTCTGCTTAACTTGTCATACTATGGCAGGCCCAGCTTAAGGTATGATGATGAACAGTAAATATCCCACCATTTTGGCTAACATGAACAAAAGATGTTTTGAACATACATCATTACCTGTTGAATTAATTTTTGTGCACATAGGCATATGCATACATGCATATACAAATATATGCATGTGTCTATATGCAATCATATCAATTTCATGCTCTCCAGACTTTTAATCTCCCACATTCCTGCACACATATCCTTGGAAAGGAGAAAAACCTTCTGTGTATTTTTATTGGCCTGTCAATCTACTACATTTTTTTTTATTCCATAACTGGAATATCATGTAGCATGTCAGTTTTTCTGCTTTCTCCTTCATTGGAATTAAGCACCCTGCATGACTGCAGAGAAAGCTACCAGGGGAAAAAAAAAAAAAAAACAAAAACAAAAAAAAAAACCAAACAAACAAACAAAAAAACCACCCAAGGCAATTTCTTTCCAACATATAGATTTGATACAAGGGGTGCCATGCACTGTGTATCTTAACAAATCATTAGAAGCTCTTTTTTCATTCAAACCTCTACAGTGGCTTGCATGCTATCATATCAGGAACCATATCAAAGACTGAATATATAAGACTATCAGATGTCAGTCTCAAAGAATTTCTCTATTTTGAGAGACTAGACATTGTTTATAATGGCCAAATACTAATTGTCTTTCCTGGTCGTTCATGGTATTAGGCCCCATCAGCATGAGAAACCTCATCACATCACGTCCACTTGCACCTTCAGAAGAACGGTCCCTTCACAGCACTCTTCTTTGCTCTGTCTCAGCCCAACATGCAGCCACACCCTACCATATTATAAAAAAATCGGTGAAAGCTGAGATTCATCAGTGCGCTGAGCAAATCTTCCAAAGACAGATGGAGAATGTAGTGGGCAATTAAAACACCAGTCAGTTCCCATCAGCTCACCTATGAACCCTCAAGAAAAGCCTGGGAACTTTGGAAAACCTGAAAGCAGTAACAACTTCAGCAGCTTTTGGGGCACAAGGAACCATGCTATAAGGGAGATTATGGGAGCTGCAGGACATCATGGAATCAAATACTGGTGGATCAAAGTATCTGGCGATGAAACCAGACCAATCCTTACCTCCCCCCTCATCACCTTTTTCAGTGGAATAATTCCAGCATTTCATGGTTTTTGGCTCCATGAAGAAAGAGATCACTATCAAATCCAGCAAAGTTTAAATCTAACATCTCCCATCTTCTGTCCTCTATTTAAAATACATATAAAAAAAAAGATACACATCCTTCCTTAGTGGAGTAAAACAAGAAGAATGCTTATCAACCTGGAAATCAGCAACCAAAGCATCCATGAACAGGATTAAAAATAAATCCTTAAAAGCTCTCTTTAAAAATGTCCCCTGAGGCTCTGGTGGCCACCAAAATGTTGCAGCATGAAATTTAGGAGGCAAGGTTGGTCTGTACCTCTTTAAACAAATCAGCATGCAATGCTTATAGTGATGCGGGTACAATCTTATCCATGCACCATTAAAAATTTTCTTCTTCCTTACCAATCTTCCATCCAACCTCTTCCCTCCTCTCCCTGCCCACCTCCAAACACATAATGGTTAAAATGGATGAAAAAATACAGTAACTAAAAAGTTCCTATAAATGAGGAACTGACATGACTATCTGTCGTTATGCATGTGCGTTCATAACTCTGTTTCAAAACCTATTCAAACCTGGATAGTCTTTTGTGGGGACAAATGAGGCTGCTGCCAGTTTTTCCCAAGTTATAAAATTTTCAGCATCACAATAAATTGTGAGACAAGGAGGAGAGAAATTCAATTTAACAAGGAACTCGTAACTTTCCATTGAAGGAGTGCTCAATTGTGGGACAAGGAAGAAAGAGTGAGAGGTACAGTGTGCATCAATATCTTATCCCTTTCCTTCTGGGTTGTCCTTGTAGGCTTGTCCATAATTTACTCTCCCAGGGGAAATTTAGCACAAGTGTAGCAATTTTTCCTTTCATCCTGCTGACAGACTAAGCTAGCCTCAGAAAAAAAGGGGGATAAAAAAGAAAGAGAAAGGAAAGATCCATAGATATTATTTACACTGCAGATCATGTATGATTTTTACCTTCAGATGTTCATATTTTGATAGTACTAACTGCACACTCACACACGCACACACACCAGGGCAGCATGATCAATGGTATGGGTCAATAATCCCATTTCAGAAGCAGTCCTACTGCAGACTGAAATGAAACAGAGTAAAGTTTAAAGTAATGAAATGTGACAGAGCCACATTCACTGCCATCCTCCAAATACAGAGAGAAATACATTTCTACATGCAGAAATCCAAACTGGCAAGTCAGATCTAGTCCTATAATAAACAAGGCTACACATAAGTAATGAATGACTCTTACACTTAGGATTTGCCTTCTTCAATTAACTATAATATGATCTCACAAAGTCTGATTTTTGTTTGAGTATGAATGACTAACCTTCAGGCTTCCTTGTAAGTAAATGGCCTATCCCATTAATTCACAATATTAATAAAATCTTTTATTCTCTCTTTGTATTTGTTGTATTGCCAGTGATATTATAGCTACATCAATTGGTTAAATCAATAAATGGTCTATAAACAATCACAACGCATTTAGTATCATAATTGTCAATGCATATCATTATATTGGACAGGGCTGGTGACGACTAGCAAATCTGGTTTTGATCTATGAACAATCATAGACCTCTTTGAAGCTGCCCTTCTTTCAATATAAACATCAAAAGCAATACTACACATTATAAAGTGTGATCACTGAAACAATGGAAGCCACCATCCAAAGCACTGATCAGATTCAAAGGCTAGGAATAAGATGAGCTCCATGGGATCTGGGGTTTCCCTGTGGCAAGCTGTAGATCTAAGTATAAGGACATTCATTTGGTGGAGCTTTGCATCTCTGTATCAGAGAAGCTCACAGGAATAGGAAAACCAGCAGACCAGACATTAAGGAAATATACTCCTGAAAGGAACCTGCACATATGGGTGTCTTTTTCTTGTCCACTCTCTGGTTTTTACCCATTTCACAAATAAAATTCTATATTCTCTTATGGATAAAATGAATGTTTTTGTGTATCACTATATTAGTCATTTACTTATCCTAATCCAGCCTTTCCATCCTACCTTTCATTTTCCCCACTTCTGCTTCAGGAAAGCTAATTTCCATTTCTATAAAATTAAACAGACAAGAAATGCAACTGATTTCTGCAGAAATAACTTCATGAAGCTTTTGACTTCAAAATGTCACTAGGATTTAAAAACTGGTAAACCCATAAATTCAATAAAACATATATTCAATGCATGAAGAGCTAAGTAAAGAAAATTCCCCAAAACTAGTAATTGAAGAATTAACATGTAATGCAGATGTTTTTGATGGAAATTCAAAACAATAGGTATTACCCTAATAGTACCCAATCTTTTAATTGATGAACTAGAAGAAAAGGTGGAGGTACTAGAGCTATCATCAGTCAGATAGTATGACACAGTTGGAAAGTATGAATATTCAATGATGATGAGGGGCAGGTTAATCCTAGAAACTGGGTCACTATGTTATTTAGGCCAGTTCAAACTCTGTGTGATTTAGATGCAAGGAAATATGAAATCATACATTTATAAATAAATACCACAGACTACACCCACAGAACAAGTAATCATGAAGAAATGGAAAGGAACCACCCATCTGGTAGGGATGTAAGTAAAAAATACAAATGAGTATTTATAAGATGAGATACAAACATCAACAGACATTAAGGGTAATAAAAATCACTTTATAGATACTCCAGTAAGAGGGATATCAAGGAAGAGACTAGCCCACTCCTTAAGAAAGGTATGGAACATGATAAATGATGCCAAAAAGACTAATTAATATATTTTTTTTTCACCTCAGTCTTTATTATAAGGTCAGTTCCAATCACGTAGTTATCACAATCAATATTGATGACAAAGGGCCAGACTTGAGCCTCAAATAAGGAAGGTAAAATATTCAGAGTACTTCGGTAAGGTGGATGTTTTCAAATGGGCTGAGTCTAATAAACGTCATCCAACAGTACTTAAAGAGCTAAGAATCTCGAAGTCATTAGGGTTTACCTCCGAGAGCTTAAAAAGGACAATGGAGAAACTGGAAGACCAAAATAAGGGAAAGTGTAATGTCTATCTTCAAAAAAAAAATTTTTTTTTTTTTTTAAAAAAAGCAAGCCTGACAATTATAAGCCAATCGGCTTATCTTCAATTCATGGAAAAATACTGAAACAAATAGCCAAACTATTTTTAAGTCACTGAAAGGTAATGAGGACATGTATAACATCCAACATGGATTTGTCAAGAACAATCATATCAAAGCAATCTAATTTTCTTCCCTGATCAGGTAACAGGCCTTGTGGACAGAGGAAAAGCATCAGATGTCATGTGTACTTAGGACTATTTTTGATCCTCTTCCACATAATAATCTTCTAGGCAAACCATGGAAGCATGATTCAGATGAAAACAGTAGAGTGGGTGCAACACTGATTCAGAAAATTGTACTCAGGGAGTGGTTAGCAATTTTTCTACCAATATGAAAGGATATCACAAAGTGCGAATCTATGTGAGTCTCTCCTAGGTCTGGTAGCATTTAGTATTTTGATTAATGACCTAGAAAATAGCATCACAAACGTATCTGCTGTGACAATATCCTCCTTGGAGGCATTATAAATACACTGGACAAGAAACCAGAATTCATAATAACCCTGGTGAATTTAAAGATCTGATTTGGAAACCATAGTGTTTGTTCAGTAGAGATAAACGCAAAGTACTGTATTTAGCCAAGAATAATTAACTGCTTGGGATGAAGAACCACTGACTCGGTAGCCATCATGTAGAAAATGAGAAGATGTTGTGGATCACAATGTCATGGTGTCCAGAAAAGATGAGTGTCCTACTGCAATGGATAAATTAGGTATAGCTTGCAAGTCACAGAAGAATCCGACTCAGCACTGGTAAAGCCGAGCTGCATTATTTCATCCAGTAAGAAACTGCACCTCCACAAAACAAGGACCAACTGGTGATAATCCAGAAGAAATTGATAGCCTAGAAAATATCACTATAAGTAAGAATTAGGGTTGTTAAAGAAGAAAAAGAAATATGGATATAAGCAAAATGTTGCTAAAAGAAAAGAAATAAACTCCGCAACATAACATCAAAAACAAACCACAAAATTCCTGAACTGCTCTTTGTGCTGATGTTAGGTAGGGCAAGACATACATGACTTAAAGAGCAGCCACAGAGATTGAGGCCAGATTTTAGGGAAAAAACTGTCAAGTAGTAAGAAGCAGGAAAGTGTAGAGAAGGCAGATTGCCTGTGGAAGTTCTGGAATACTCCTCAAAAAAGCTATCAGAAATAACACAGAAATCTGTCTAGAATAAGTGCTGATCCTGCCATGCATCAAGAGGGATCAATATTACCCAAAGGTCCTTCTCAGTCCTGTGATCCATGAGCCCCACTGAAATGTTCCAGCAATGAGATCATTGCATGTACTGCTCAGGGAGCAGTGAATAGGATTAAATGCCTCATTTTTCCAAATATCATATGTGTAAAGCCGAATAAAATGATGGAAAATCTAGAACCTATAGTTTTAAAATGATGTTGAGAAATTGAGATAGATGCAGCAAGAAGCCACAGAAAATACTTGTGCAGAATAAAATACCTTGAAGTGAGAATCAAGTACTATGATATGTTACATTAGCATTAACTTCCCCTGTCTGTTCCCTCATTGAAATAAATTATCTCTTAATCTTGTAGTAAAAAAATTAGCTTCCAGAGGAAAACAAATAAATATATAATCCAAGATTAATTCAACTCAAAAATTAGATTTATGTTTTTAACAGGGAGTGTAACCAGACACTGGAACAAATTACCAAAGGAAACAGTAGATACTCTGTTTCCTGATGCCATGAAATCAAAACTGGACACCTTCTTAAAAGACAGGCTTTAGTCATACATAGGTTAAAAGTTCAACACAAGGCAATACAGGTTTAATTTAACAGTCTGTGATGTCCTGAAGGGCTGCTACAAATGTTCAAAGTCCAGAAAATAATTTAGAGTGAGCCTGAACATCTTATCTTATGAACAGAAGAGCCTCTACACCCATAGACCACTATAATTATTGAAACTAGAAAGTATTGTCATTGTCTCCACTACACATGGTCTTTTTATACACTGGACATTCTTTTTCCATAGCTGTACGAACTCAGAAATATCCTTTCCCACCAGAACAATAGGAAATACAGAAAAAAATATATAAAAAAATCACATACTCCCCCAAAAACCCCAAACTTATTTCGTTTAAAACAACGGATGAGAATTTCTAGAAATCTAAATGGATAATTTGAAGGTATGTTTCTCCTCTTTAGAACTCTAAGTGTCTACCATTTAATGCGTTGTTTAGTCTGTATAAATTCTGCCTCCTTTAAGAGCAAAAGGATTAATAGTTTCAAATTCCAGTGTGTTGACCTTTATTCAACATTAAAATGCTTATTTGAGCATTCTGCCATGGTCCCAGTAAGCCTCTCTCTAATGAAAACTGTAAGAGAAAGAAAGTTTAACTCCCATATGCCTGCAAATAAAATTATTTTGCATTAGGAGGTTTAGGGGATCTTTTCTGCACACACACAAAGTTAACATTGATGCAAAGAGCATTAAAACTACAGAGTATACATGCTATTACTCTGGTTACAGTTTGAATGTTAGATCAATATTAATGAAAATGATGAAGAATAAAAATGGTTAAGAGCTTCTGTTCCCAAGTTACTGCCCTGAATGACAGTTATGACACCAAACAATTTCAAGCAAAGTAGAACAAAAGCAAATCATACTGGTTACTTCTGAAATAAGTTACAGAATTCTGCTTCCAAATACCAAAAGCTTGATGAAAACGAAAAAACAATTTGCATATCAGTATATATGGTCTTCTAAGACAGGGAATCAAAGTAGGGAATAAGTGGGAAGACTGATTTTGGGTGATGCTGAGTAGTAGAAAGGGTAAGTTGTAAACACACCGGCTGACACAGCAGAAACAGTTGGGGGGAAGTTAAAGGCCATAAAGAGTCTGGATACTGCTGCAGATCTTCAGGGCACTTTCTGAACCTAGAAAAGGAAGTGTCTTTACAGGCAGATGGAAACTGAGAAAGCCTTGATCACACTGAATCTTTACTACTCTGATATTGATTAAAACAACAACTATGCAAAAAGCGAGGCATGGAAACATGTTTCTCAAGGCAGATTTTCATTCTTCCCTAGTTATCTGGGCAAGTTGCACAATCGAATGCAATATGAGCCATATAGAGATGGTACATAAAAGAAATTAAGACTGAAGCTAATTCTCAGCTAAGATTCTGTGGTAACACTCTTACCATATTTTGATTTTCCTGCATGAAAGATTACAGGCCAAAAATTTAAATATTGAAAAGTTTCTTGGTCAAAGATAGTTGTTACAAGAGTTTGTTGAATAAAAAAATTGCTCAGAACCTAAAGAGCTATGATAATTTCCCTAAAGGAAAAACATAATCAATAGCTTACCTGAAGAGAAATATATTAAGCTATCACCTTTTGAAATGTAACAAACATTTAGCTAAGAATTACAAAGCGTGACATAAGTTAGTCATGACAAAGAAATTATACATAGGACAAGTAAGAAAGAGCAGAATCAACTATGCAGGAATGTGAAGGTTTAAGAAGATAGGAATAGTAGGCAGGAAAATCAATCTATTGCATGATGGTCATATGCAAAATAGCATGAGCAAAAACCCCAACTGTGAAGGGTGTTGCTGTGAAGGGAATCACACCATTATGCATCAGAGTGAATATTTCATCGTTCAAATTCAAATTTCCTTTGCAAATATTAACAAAAGCACAGAAAAAAATCCTACAAATGATTCTAGTGTTTTGCTAACAATGCACACAACTCCACAACTGCAAATATAATTAAAAATTCCTGACTCTCTTAGAAGTCTAACTTCACTGTCTAGCCAACAACCCTGAACATAGAATGACAGGCACAGAGTAAACCAGAATGGAGAAGGTAGAGATGGATTTACTTCTGCCTCTTAAACAACTTTAAATAAACATAAGTTACAGAAACAGGCATGCAAATGTTTTATACTAGTACTTAAAAAAGGACTTTCAAAGAGTTAATGTAACATAAATCTGTCACTGTCTACATTTCAATGCGTTTCACATAGATGTGATACAGCAATTTATTCAGCCTAAAGGCAAGACGAGACATGCTCACAGTGAATAAAAGGAATAAACTTGGGGGGTGGGGGAGGGAAGGGGGAAGGAGACAGAAAGAAGTGCTCTGGAAGGATTTTTTAAAAAATAATGTTATTTTATCAGATATTGAAATTTTAAGTAATTGTTTTATTTTTTATTTTTAATCTAGCACTAAAAAAAAGCACAAAAGCTTTGTTTTAAAAAATGCAATCGGTAAGTGACTGCAAAAATAACAGTGCCTGCCAAGAGCACTGGTGACTAAAGAAATATACAGTTTGGCTTACTCAGCAGTGCTCAAAAAAAAATCTAGGAATCATTCTGGGTAGAATATGCATTTTTAATGAATAAAAAAGAAAATTAAAAAATCATTTCAACAAAGAAACAAGGCCCTGAAGTTTTCTCAAGCTCTGAAATATAATCATGCTGTTTTAGCCTCGGTCCTTTTTCATTCACATAGACTGTATAACAATGAAACACAACAAGCTTTAACTGAGCTCTCTGGATTTATATAGTAAAAAATGATAATACCCTATACCATCATTGCTTATTGCAAGAAATTAGCTGCCAGGACAACAATTGGTGGATACCTCCTATGTGCCACCTTACACTACAAGGGACATACAGATTATTGTCAATCTATACAATAATTTACTCTTATTTCTGCCACAAATGTAGCATCTCAAATACAAACATTATCATATATCAAATCAAAATATCATTTGCCATAGCTTGTTGTCCATTCCATTGCAAATTGTATGCCCTGCAACTAACAAAACTAGTCTAAATTTATCTTCACAGCCTATGTGCGGTATGTTGGACTTGCAAAATGAAATAGGCAAAGCAGTAAAGTATGTTCCTGCTTTTTGCCGATTCTCAGCATAAATGTTTCCTCCTCTCTTAGTTGCTGGAAGACCAGCACGCTACAATCAACTTCCTCCTAGTTAGTTAAGATTCTTGCTTGCTTGCCTTTCTTCTCTAAATACAGTACTCTCGTGGGGCTATTGATCAGTGACTAAAAAAAAGCCTGGATGAAACCCCTTTTTCTTTCCTTTCTTTTTTGTTATTGATATTTTTTTAAAAGGTCCTTTCATCTCCTCCTCTACCATGAAAGCACTACTTGATGGAAATATAAGAATAATGAATCTAAAGCTGTTCAACACCAAACTACCTAGAAATGGAAAATATCCCCCTAGAATTCAGCCTCCTCCATTTCAGTGAGGCAGCACACACATGCTCCAATTATTTTATCAGTTACAACATTGGTAACTCAAGGAAATTCTGTTCCAGTCAATAGTGCTTCCACAGATTATATGCCATTGAGAATGAGGGCAGAATTTGATCCACTTATTTTTGGTCATAAAAAACCCATGGATGATATGTAGAACATCAAAATATTAAATATATTTTTATAGTTTAAGGTTTATAGCCTCACACTGCTCCTGAAGACTCTACTTCCAAGCAGTTTATGCTATTATCAGGAAGGACTAATTTCAGCTGAACTTCTGAAAACAATTTCCCACTTCTCTGGTCATCCTTCCAAATGCACAAGTACCAGTGGTAGCTGAAAACAGAACAATAGATATTTAGCCTGCAGTGTTATATAACCTGTCTGTTAACAAATGCAAGACGCAAAGTAAAGCCATGTAACCCAATTGAAACAGTTCGTACTGGAGGTTGATTTCCCTTGGGAACTGAAACATCAAGTAAGAAACTGAACCAGTTAAATATAACCTTTTCAAAGGGCAAAAGAATTCAAAGGTAATCAAGGATTTTTTTTTTCCTCAGAAGGGCATTTATAATTATATTCCACTTTTATTTATAACAACCCTTTTAATGTTGGTACTACAAAAGAACTCCGCAGAAAACGAGCTTTGCTTTATATAACAGGATTCAATCTACACGTGGTTTTTATATGCAAAACATCTTCTACAGAAGCTGTACACTGACAAAGGCACATTTCCCTGAAGAAACAAGGAATATATTTTCAAAGTGGTTCATGAGGGTTTAGTCATGTGCCTTTCACTAGTATTGTAGGAGACTCAAGAAGAAATCCTTAACTTCTGCTTTTAGAAACCAATGGTAAATGACTACATATGATCCTACAGTGAGCTCAGATCTAGTGTTTAATTTCCTTTATTATCCTAGAATACACTTACCATTTTGCTTTGATCTACTAATTCCCAAGGAGACAGAAATAGGCCAGATCCTAAACTGATTATTTCAGCTTCCTTTCCACTGGTTACTCAGGTATGAATTAAGAAATGGTGGGCATGAACTAAAAACTCATGGTCTCATAACTACATTTCAAAATTCAGCACCAGAGTGACCAGGTTGTTTGTGATTAATCATTTAAGATCCTAAGTTTTGTGTTCATGTTGTATTAGGAGAACAACAGTGGGAATTTCAGAGTGGGATCCAGTGGTGCACAAAGCCAAGGAGAAGGAAATCTGCAGCAAGGGGAAGGATAGATTTGGGTGAGTCAAGTTCTCTTACAAAAGGTCTGCTGGATGCTGTAGAAATTCATCATATAGAAACCTGCCTCTGCATATACTTCTACACATCTAGCAGATACTCACACAATATCATACTGTAGTCTGTTGCCCTTGCAAAATAAAAAAAAATCTAAAGGACAGATCTTGACACAGCCGGAGATGCTCTCAAATTACACTATACAGATTAAAAACAAGCAGGATTTTCCCAGGATGATATCAATTATTGATCTATCACATTGCTCATGTTGCCCAAATACTAGTAACATTACTATACAAAAATATCTGTACAAAACTGCCCTACTAAATATATTCCACAAAGAAAAAAAGTTAATTTAATCTCAGAATTAAATAAGAGACGTTCTGTTTGAATAGCATCAAGCATGCAGAATCCACTGTGGATTCCAACATATATACCCACTCAAACTCTCAGCAGAGAAACTGCATACGTGCGAATGCCAGACAGAGGCAACAGGGCCAGCTACCCACAACAGGCAATCTGTTGAAACACTAAGAAACCGGTATTAGATGCTTTAGTCAAAATGCTGTAGGTTATTAATCACAGCTTTGGGGTTTCTGACAGGATGTTTTGATAAAATAAGTCTATTTTAAGTGACTGTAATGAAATACTAACCCATTTTTGAAGGGCTTTTAAGATGTTTTTAAGAAGTTTCAGATCAAAGACTCAGTTAATGTAACCTCCATGCATTAAATATTTAGTACTTACTCAGTCACTTGAGCACTCAGACATCTTGACATTGTAAAAGAGGGAGAGGGAAATTGAGTTTAAGTCAGTATTGCACAGGGGGATTTTTCAGTTTTTATGTTAAAATCTCAGGCATGTAATTTTAATACAAAGGGGTCTGTTTTTTTACCACAGTATATGCACCACCCATTAAAAGAATTCTTTATGCACCTGCATAGATAGGAGAATAAATCTTCTATAGAATCATCTCAGTAGAAACTGTTGTGCTGGGATTAACATCACGATTGAACATAATCTATCTCTGAGCTCTCTGATGGATGGAACCAAACACACACTCTTCTCCTTCCAGAACAGCTAGGCACTTGCAAGGAGCACAGACTTTTAACAAGGGCAGCTAGATTTAAGTAAGGTTTTTTAGATATTTGCATTACGTGACTATAAGACATTTCCTCTTTCTAGCATCCCTGAATTCCAACAGTTGCTCTTCACTGTTTCATTTCTTCTAAGGGACACACTTGGAGGTCATCAATACAGATCAGGATGAGGGAAATCATCCTACTTAGGGACTTACTAAACTATATGTGTTAAATTAATAGACTGCAAATTATTAGGAGCTGGATAACCATTCTGGAAATGTAACACTATATAAACTCTAGAATTTCTCAAGCATCACATTTCTTGTGAAAGTGCACTGAGTGTAGTAGGAACTTGCAGATAACCTCAAGCAGAATGAAGACACTCCTGAGTGCATTTCTTGACTCACTTGCAGAGGATTATAGACATTAAAATATTTTAAATTGTCTTTGAAACTATTGTCATGAACTATCATTGACCCATATTAGTATCTAGTTGCAGAACCAAGATACATATTGCGTATTTCAATCCTGTTTAACACAAACATGTTCGCATTCAAGTTCTTCAATATGCACAGCTGCTCTAAGACTCTTGTATTTCAGTCATTCATAATCTACAAAGAAAAGGAATAACCTTAGCTCCAACATTACCAATATATGGGAAAAAAAAACAAACAAACAGTTCTGCATATCTTCCATTCATCACAGGCATTTTCCCAAACTTACATGGGAATGACTGGATCCTAATTTGAAGTTCAAAAAGCTAAATCTGACCTCTGAAGTAACAGTAGCAATACATACTCCCAAATCTGATAAGCTTCGTCATTATGTGACCCTATTTGTCGTAAGTGTCTTTTGAATGTTAAGCAAGCACAAAGGCTGTATGTCATCGTGGGCTCATCTGTGACACTGAAAGACAAACAGCTACTGAAAACATCTACATGTTTCTTACGGTAACTGAATGACCTCATCTATTTTCCTCAAAGATTTATGTCCAGTTTTTCCCTGCTTTTACTCCTGGCCATGGCTCTGGAGCTCCTGTTTTCACTGCTATATTACATTATATGAACCCGAGGTGCAGGAAGATGCACAGTGATTTTACAGGAAATAGGCATTTCTTTGTACATAACCTTAACATTTCTTAAGAATGGTTACCTCTGTATGTATGCGACTGTGAGAAATCAAGGTGATACTTGAAGAATTTAGTTCCATGAAAGTAGATGTCTAAAGACTTTCCAGAATCTTTGAAGTGAATGATATTCTCAAAACTAGTAGGAAACTTAGGAAGAGACAAATAATTTGGTTAATTCTGAAACAACTTTGAGAAAACTATTTGGATGTAATCTAGGAGAACTTTTGTTGTAATGGAACACAGAACAGAAGTCGGATATCAGATCTCCTTGCACCACTGCCTCTGTAACAGACATATTCAGAAGGAAGCCAACTTTGATGGAGAGAGACCAAGGAGACTGTGACAAATGCTTCAGTGTAGGTATCATGAGAAATGAAAGAAACAATGGAGATAGTTTTTATAATAGTGAAAAAAAATCTTAAAAAGCCTTTGACAAATTTTATAGAAAATGCAATATAATGAAGTACCGAGTTTTACTGTGGCACTTTAAGATGCACTATGGATTTAAAAAAAAAAAAAAAAAAAAAAAAAAAAAAAAGAAAATGAGGGGGGAAAAAAGAAAGGTAAAAGAGAGGTTTTCCAAAATTAACAACAATAAATAATGCAAATAGTATTGATTAGAAGACAAGAAATGTGAAAACTATCACGTAACATATTTTTCCTTATAGAAATTCATGCCATTCTAGTAGATTCCAGTTTATCGTTAGATAGCATGTTTAAACTTGTAATAAATACGACCTTCTGAAATCAGGATACATCCACATGTAACACTTTAAGATGCCAAAGAAGAAGACTGACATGAAAAATTTTCTTCTCTGTTAGAATGAGAGAAAAAAAATGCAATGAACATCTGAAAAGAAGAAATCTTGGATATGTTATCTATTAACAGAATAATTGTTTTAGGCTTCTGGCATTTAGGATCTTTTGAGTAAACAACATACAATCACCTTATCCAACTGACATGGTGAACATGTCTCCCAAAGAGATTTAACTCAGACTGTTCCTAGAACAAAAGCTGTGGAACTTCATATTCAAGTTGGCTGCAAACAAGAGTGCAGATGGGTATTCCCCGAATACAGAATATAGTATGAAGCTGCTGTAAGGAATTCTATCCATGATCACTGTTGAAATACATCTGCCACCAGTGGCAAGTTAGTTAAGTGTAGTCAGGGAGACCTGATGCTGTGTGATCAGTTCCAGGGGTTTACTGTCATAACACATTACTTTTATGCAGTAGCCTGTGATCATTGCCTTATAATCATTATGGAGTATTTTTGAATCAAAGGAAGAAAATGTTCAAAGTCTGAACACCCTTGTTATTTCTAGTAAAATTCTGTGTAATAACAGTTCTCAGAAAAGCCCAATGTTCTGAATTGTCTGTGCACATGGACTCCGTATTCTGTTAAAGAGACATCTCTCATTCGTATTTTCCAATAGTTTATACAATGTGTGCTGCTGTCAGAGTACAGACCATCCTATGTCATAGAACATGGAGCACATTTCAAATTACATTCAGCAATTTTTTAAACTAATCAAAGAAGGTATCTTTTGTGAGCTAGTAGTTTATGGATGTTAATCACCACCAGTCCACGATTTCTGTAAACCTCTTGTGATTCAGCATTCTTGCAGGTAAAGTTAATAATCTGTGACAGTATAAAAGAAGAGAGCTTATGTGCATTTTTAAAACTATATAGACCTAAACAATGGTAACTCCCCTAGGTTATTTAGAAAAAAGGTTTATGTAGCAACTACTCTGTGGTCATCAGTTGCAGGAGAGAACTTCCTTTCAGAGTAAGTTTTCAGATGGAGCATGTCAGGAAATTTGTGCCATTATTTGGAAATACATGAAACTAAGGTGGAAATAATTTCCAGAATACAATTTCTTCCCCAGATATTAAAAAAATTAACACAGGTGCACATATTAAGTAAGGAAAGATGCATGACATCAGGAAAGAATTTTGATATGCAGTCCTCATTCACTTCTACCAAAAGTGTGCTGGAAATTTTGGAGATGCTGGGTAGGTATTCAGGCTCCATCATTTTACTTTCCTTGGTACTTACCTGGTGGTTCATAGTGATGTTGGATGTATCTAACAGGGGAGGTGGTTATTGTCCAGGAGCTTTGCAATGCATTCATTTTCCTTTTTTTTCCGATTTAATTTTCTAATGAGCAGGGAGTAGCTTACTTATTTCGTAATGTACCTATATAAATTCATTGTAGTTCTGAAGGAAGCCCAGCTCTCTAAAGGAAGAGTTTATACTTACCTGTGTTTCTCTGGGAAGATGAAAAATCTGAGATTTCAGAGACCACAGCTATTCTGCTTCATTATTGTCATAGCAACAAATGATCTTGAAGCACAGTATGCAACATCTATAGCCATTTGTAGTATAGCTCTAGCTACTAACTTGTTTTCGTTAATGGCTAGCATAAACTAGTCTCTGTACTCTTTGCAATTTAATTGATGAACTGCAAAACAAATGGTTATAGTTAATAAAATTATATTTTGCCATCTGTGTCCAGTAATGAGAAAATCTGAATTATAGGAATGAAAAAAAAAAAATGAAGTTTTCTGCCAAACAGATCAATGCATCCCACTTCTTTGTCAGCATTAAATTAGATGTTATCTGTTGCTGTGTATTTCTCTCATTGGTTGCCATGGCTAATTGGAATTTCAGCCAAGATGGACATATAGGAATTCTGTTTGACCATGAGGAATACAGTACCTTTTTTCTTTGTCTTTCTACAAGTCTGTGTAGTATGAGTCTACAATGCTATTTGGTCTGAGTGCATCCAAGTCTCATTTATGGGAGCACAATTTTGTTCAGCTCTGCAGTGTTATTTGCTGTTACAAAATCTTATCTATTTCTATAAAAGAAATCTAGAGGATATGTGCAGTTTTATTCCTAAAGCTCTGATGGATTTCAAAATCATCTGGAGCTGAAGGCAAATCTGGTGTTGTCACAGTGTCTTGTAAGGATGATTACAACAGCAGCAAAGTACACCTTTGAAACACATATTCTTTTTTTTCTGAGTTCACATTCCAAGCAGTTTGTTCTCCTGAGAGGGAGGATATATACTGTCTGAATTCTTCATAAAGAGGCCACCGCAATTAAAAAAAAACACAACCTTTTATAAGTTCTCTAGGGCCCTACAAGAACATTAATTCCTAGAAGAAGAGATGGCCCTCACGCAAAAGATATTAAAGTACTTCATGTTGATAATTTGATTGCCTAGAGCATACTAAGGATCTAGACTATTTCCTTAACCTTTAGAGAGGTAGACAGACTACAGGCCATATGGAGAACATGCATTTCTACTCAGAGTAGACAAAGAATATTCAATGCTTTTGAACACCCTGTTAGGAGAAGTAACACTGTTCTTTTTCTACCCATTACTTTTCAGATTTTGAAATATTCACTGTTTGGATTAATGTCTATGTCCAGGTGTAAGACAAATCTTGATGGGCCTTGCTGTATTGCCAAAATACATCCTATTTTTCCTACACAGTACCATCAACCTCTGTTTTAGTCTTCATCTGTTAATCTATAAAGTGCCCTTAATCAGTCATCTCTGACATTCCTTTAAATTTTCCATCAGACATAACACCTTACTGGCCATTTTTCATTCTCAGGAGGCAAATAAGAAAAACAGACTTGAGGTCTCAAATCACATGAAGTGATTTTCCAATTGTTTTCTTGAACACCATGGACCATATTTTGAAGAGCTGAGCAGTCACAAAGAGGGCCCAGTTTCCAAAACATTAAGCTTCTTTTTGGTGTGTAACTATCAAAATCTGGGCTTCGGTTTTGTGTATCAGGACTTCTGAAAGGAGAATTTTGTATTTTCAGCTTATCAAACCTTTATGTGAAAATGTTGTGTGAGTGCCTCAAAAAGGCAAATCTAGTGCACTGTCCGTGGTCCTGGCAGCGACTCAATGCCTCGATTCTGAAGTGAAATTCCATACAAACTAATTCTATTTAGTATGGCTAACTTCAGAAAACAAATACCAAAGTCTTTAGTATAGACTACTTCTAAATGACCTAGGTTTCTGCAACAGTCTTCTTCCCCATAAAATGACACTAGAGTCAGAAGAATGTTATGAATCTTAACTCAGTGACATTTATGCAATATTTTGGAGACTGTTGGAGTAAAACATCTAAAAAATCTGGATTTTATTTAATGATAGGCATAAGACTTTCCCTCATTCCATGCTGCATAACAGTGCAGTGCTCATAAATATGGAGAAGACTGTTAATATTTTAATTCTAAACAACTCAGATTTAAAAAACTAAAATAAAATACTTTAACAATGTGCAGCTGTTACTAATGAAATAAGAAGCTGATTAAAAATATTATGGTGGATATTAATGCATTATTATAATCCACCTTAATGGAGAAAATCTAAATGGAAAAGAAATATGTGTATTATAAAATCCTGAAGTCTTCAGATTTTGAGAAAGTAATAGTCATCTTAAATTTAACTCATTCAGACTGAGTGGGAAATTCAAAATAAATTGGAGAAAACCGATTTCTGAAACTGATTTTTCTTTTGTGCATGCTTATGAGAATTCCTGAAATGGATGGTATCTCTCCTTTTTCTTCCTTCATGTTACACATTTATTTGAACATCAGATAAGGTAGTTCAGAAAAGCAAACACTTTCTGTAGAAAGGTATGTCTGCAATTCTAAGGGATTCTGAGTGAAAACTTTTGACTGTGGGCCTAGGGCAGACTTTTTTTTTTCATTGAAAATGTCATGTAACTGAGACCTTTTCAATCTGTGTTCATTTTCTCAGATTGTTCTCTGCTGCCACAGTATGGTGCTCAGCTGCTGTTTGAAAACATGAAAAAGAGGATCTTTATCAGAGAATGCAGTTCTTTTCATGTACCAATATGATTGGATGCCATGTAAGATCTCTTTTAAAGACTATTGAAAAGGCTTTAAGCTGTATCTTGTATTTCCTAAGAAGTGAAAAAACAGTTTTCAATTATATACCTACTACTTTACATTAAAAAGCTCCTGTCTCCTCATGTTATTTGTATGTTATTTTGTCTTCAAAACAAAGATAAATATTGCTTTCAGTATTTCTGAATAATAGCAGCCCTTCAACAGGAGCTAGCATTTCCAAGAAATACACCTTTTTTTTTTTTTCCCCCCCATACTATTATGATCATCTAAAACAAAATACACTTGAATGTAACATGCCTTAGAATAAGGATGGCACTAGCCTCCCTTTACATGTAAGTTTGGTGTCCCTCTTCATTGCACTATTCTTTGATTCAAAAATACTTTCCTAACAGTGCAGAAAAGTAAGGGCCATTAAAACTACACTGCAATCAAGAAAAGATCACAGACTACACACAGTATCTCCCAGCTGTGCTTTCTATAAATCTATTACATTGTCGTGAGCCTTAGTTCTTTTCTTCAAGTACATATGGTCAAATACTCAGGGTCGACAGTAAGGATGCACTTATTCAGCTTGGTTCACCTGAACTACATTTCCTTGTTCTACATTATTTTATAATCTGCATCAAAATATTTTCTTAATTATTATTTTCTCATTCCTGTGTGATATAAAGATATATCCCAGACACCCTTCTGACATACACACTGAAGTCTTTTTAGAGTCAGCTTTCAACTTTCAAGGCTTAATGACAACAGAGTTAAAGTCTTACTGAACATGTGCATGATATGGACAAAGAACTCCAGGATTAGCACAGATCTCTTACACAGAAGGCTCAAGTGCATGCCTTACTCATACACTACAAAAAGGACTGCTGAGCAATGGTGGGATTCTCTTTACACACAGACGTTCAACGCATTTGTAGAGAAACGCAAAAAGGGTTGCAGAATATATTACCTGAACTAGCTTCTCTAGATGTGGAGAAGTAATGAAATATCCAAAAATGACATGACAGACAAATAAATGCTTCCTTAAATCAAATCTGAGATTAATTTTCATTTATTTTGGTAGTATCTGTTAGGTATATACCATTATAAGAGGGAAGATAAATCTAAAGGGAAGATGGAGGAAGGTATGTAGAAACCTCCAATCCTGACTGAATGTGATAAAAATGTTTGTTTGTTTATTTTTGAGTGTTTCATTACATTACGCTTAAAGTTGGAGTAAATGGCTTGCAGTCTTACACAAAAGTCTTAAAAATCTTGTCCAGTGGGAGTTTTGTAATACTGGAAAATTATTTGAAACCATATCTACCTCCTTGTGAGTTTGCTTTATTCTTACACTACAAGAAGTGAATGATGTCACTAGTGAAATCTATTGGCTACCAATGACTGGCAAATAAATTTTTTCCATATCCTACAACCAGATTTCTGATTTAGCTCTCAGCTTCGGTGGTGTCAATGTACTGTAGGTAAAGGTGAAATGTTAGACAAGCAAGCCCCTGGGAGCTTATTAAAACAAACATTTAAAAAGAACTGAAATATAAGTCAACCAATATCCAGATCCGTTTACATTCATGTAAGACTGAAAACAGCATTGCTCCTCTTTACACTGTAAGTAGGTTTGGCTGGATACACTGAGAATCTGGGCTTTAAGTCTAGGAATTTTTTTTTTATTGTTTTTTTCCTGTAGTCATCTTGTTATAGTGGTAGTACAAGATAATGGCAACACATTAGGGCACCAAGCCTTGATCTTGCAAAGTGTTGATTGTTCTGACCTTGGAGCTTAAGGCATTTTTAAACACATTTAACTTGATGCCATGAACTGTGCCATTGACTTCAACAAGACTATTTAACATGCTTAAGTTTAAATCTGTGCTTAAGTGTTTTGTTGGATCAGAGCCACAATGCTCAGTTTACACAATTTACGTGAACAAGATTTTGCCTAAGGTATTTAGACAATTTAATACATTATATTTACTTTATATAGCTAGTATAAAGCTAAGTCAATAAATAGTTCTTTCTCTGGTTAAATTAAAAGGCATAAATCCAAATCCTTTGGACTGAGCAGACTTTAAAATTTTTAGATAAGCCTTTAATCCCAAGGTCTCAGCCCTACAGGTAATGTGGGCCAAGCTAACCACCTTCTGCGTGTACAGTCAAATAATACAGATTAAAATAAAACTCCAGCCCCACAGATGCATGACACAGTCGCCACTCAGGAGATCTAAATAGAAACCAACTCAAACACAGTCCAAATCCCAGCAGAGTCAATGCAGTAAAGTGCTACGGGGCAAATGTAGCTAATAGCTCCACATAGCACGATTTCCCCTACATGCAAGTACATTCAGCAACACTATCAACATGGTAATTATTGCTTAATGCTGTACTACAAAATAGGGAAAACAAATTTCTGTAAATGGAAGTGAAAGAAAAATGAATGTATTCTAGAATTTTTACAGGTTTCTAACGGTCATACATACCTTCAAAATATCTGCATGTCCTTCAGACATTTACCAAGCAGGTAAATTTTAAAACCATAAAAAGCTTTACACTGGTGTACATACGGGGCCTCAGACTTACTTTTTTTGGTGGAACAATATTAATTGGTTGTACTATGTTATTTCTCAAGCACCAACCTAAAAAAGAAAATAAAATAGTTGCTCCCTGTTCCCAAAACCTCAGGGTGCAGTAACCAAAAGCAGCTGCCCAGATCTGGAGGTTGAATTGACTGTGTGGGCAAAACCAGATTGTTTCCTATTGGGATTACAGCTATCACACTGAGCTGTGTGGTTCCCAATCACATAGTAGAAAGAGCTGAGGACAGAAATTAGTAAAATCTGCCTCTTACCTGAAGTTTGCCATTGCCATGAAACAAGGATTCAAAGCCTACAATGCCTTTCTGCACCTGGGTGCTAGTTCAGGTATGTCAGGACAACTGACTAGGTCATTAACATTTGCCCTCCAGGTTGAATCCTGGACAAAGCACACATTATGACAGCTTCTCTGGAAGTGCAGGTGTATGGATTAGGGGATGAAGCAAATAGGGAGCGCAAAATACATAAGGACAGGGAAGACAGATCATAGACCAGGATATGAAGTTGCATGAAATGGCACTGAGATGAGGATATTGAGTGCACAGAAGACAACATGACTACCTTGTGCAGTCCTGGTCTTTCAAAGACCTAACAGCTATTTTGGATTTTCCCTTCACAACTCAAAGAGGTAAGGAATGGGAATGAATGGGAAAGTACAAAGCAGAATAAGTAACAGAAAACCAGCAAACAAATGCCACAATTTCTTTCTCATAGTTAGCTTAGGAAAGTATAAACTTAATGGAAAGAAAAGGGAAGGCTAGATTTGAGGCAAAGAAAGGGCAAGCCAGATGAAGGACAAGTGTGGAGTAAAGGTGAAAGGAAGAGCCATGAAGCAAAAGGCCAACCTGCACAGCTACAGATAGTCCAGTGAAAACTTCTGAAATGTCACTGACTTTGCAAAGGTTTCCATGTGTGGGTACAGGATGAAAGGTTGCAACAAGTGGCCTATGCATGAAAACATTTTGTATAGACTAACACCACCACATATAATTAATTTACGGTCATTCCTTTCAGGACATTTTCTTCATATGAAGTGGATCATAATGTTTTTTCTGCAGGTGATTTCTTAACTCAATTGATTCTTTATGCTCCAAGCTTCTTTTTTTTTTTAAAGTTCCAAGCATTTTTAAGAGGTTTTAACAGATAAGGGTAGTTATAAAATGTTAGCTGCAAAATTGACTTAAGATTTGAACCCTTCTTTGCAATTTATTATATTTTTTTACTCAGTTGGATGAAAAATTTATGCAAAATTTATAAACAGAATTTATTAATATATGAAAGTGTTCTTTCTTGAATTTAAGAAATAACCATCTTATACATTTAGTAACCTTGCACACTATTAACTGTAAATGATTTTATTGAGTTTGTTATTTCTAAAACTATATATATTTCTGCCAACTTAAACCACTGTTTCTTGTTTTCACCATGAACAGTTGTATATATCCTACAGACAGATGGCAGCTTTCAACAGTAACATAGTTTTGCCTATCTTTCCTTGCCTAGGATCACCACAAACCAGTTTATCTCCCAGAACTTCCTTTAAATTCTAACAAAGACATTTTCCTTAAAACTAATGGTATAGAATAGTTCCCTGTTATTTTTCATGTTATTTCTATAATTTCCCTGCTAGCACACTGTGCTATTATATACTATAAATCATATTTTATTTTGGAAAGAACTGTTGGCGGTGTTATTTTTAGGTCTAACTCTACTTCTGCTGACATCCAATCCAGCTAAGAAAATAGATGTAGGAACATTTAAAATCTCACATATAGTTTCGGAATGACATCCATATTATGAATGTTACGGGAACAGCAGTACTATATGAGGAAATAGATACACCACTGAATAAAGGGAACGTGCCCTGAACATATATGTAGGTGCACTTTTATGTTCTAGAGAAATAAGTTGTGATTACTTTTTTAAACATTATTTCTGTGGCTTTTTTTAGACTAAGTAAATTGCCACAAATTGCATTTAAATGACATTTCAACCTAGTTGCAGTCAGATCCATTGGAAAGTACAGTATCTGATAACAACATGATTTCAAAGGTATGATACATCACACTGAACCCTGTAAGTTCTATTTTTTTTTTAAAAGATGAAGAGTATACTTTTCTTTTACAGAACTGTTATTACATAACCTAACACTGAGCGCAGAAATGGGAAATTCAACCTTAGAAAAACTCACCATTTTCTTTGCTTCACACTTTAAAACATTCATAACTGAGAAGTTAAAAATGGACCAGCAGCTATCAGTAGAACTGATCAAGTATTTTTACTGGGGTACCCAGTCATTTAGACAGTAAATAAGGGATATTTGATCAATGAATCAGCAATATGATATCCGGTGTGAAGTTTCACAGTCTTAGGGCCTCATTCTGATCTCTCTGATACCAGCATGAATCAGAAGTATTTTACGTAAATTACGCACACACCAAAGTTGTGTGGAATCGGAATGAAGCACCTTGTGTTCCAATCTGTTTCACTCAGTATCTATGTCTGACTTAAGAGACTGGCTCACTTACAGAGCTCCACATTAGACATATTGCCTTCTTTTTTTAAAATATGTATGTTTAATATTTAGTTTAACAGAATTCCATATTCCAGTCCCTGTGTACTGTGGAAGGCCCTTTGAGGCTTTTGGTTTGTATGTGCAGTTTCAATTCTCCTCAAGTGTAATTTGGAAGCACCATTGCCTAATGGGGTGAAAGGAAGTATCTGTCTGAAATTAATCTTGGTTCTTTTTTGAGTGAGTAATGGAAATATTGCCAAGCCAGTGGCAATTTGTAAAGTGGGCTGTAGTTGAGCCAGGCTCACCAAGACTCATATAATTTATTATGTGTGATAGTGGAGTACTAGCAGAAGTACAGGTGTCATCAATTGTCCACACACTTCAAGTATGCACAGCTAATTTAGACTACCAGCTTCAAATGATGACACACTCAAAAATTCTGCCAACTCTGAAATATTGATTATAATGCTACACATAACTGTTACTGCCTATGAGACTGTATAAGTATCATAAAATAGGTACTATCTTTTTAAATTGAGCCTATGCTTATATTTTCACAGAAATATAAAAATTATTTTTCAATAATATTGCATAATATATGCCAAGATGAGAGACACATCAATAATATGCAAAAAGTTAATTTCACAATTTAGAAAAACTACTCACAGATTTTGAATTTACGATCTTCTGGGACAAATCATAGAAAGTCTGAAGCTACCTAAGGCCAACAATGGCAGAATGAAAATGGCAGTTTAAATGATACCTGGGTGACCATCATAGCTAGCTTGCAGGAGAGACTATTTTCAAGACCATTTGGCACATCTAGAATGTGGGATAGCTCTCTGAAGTAAAGAATATAAACATTAAAAGGTCAGAAATAGAATAGCTAAGTTATCCATTCACACTGGCAATGGGAATCTTTGTCATTTGGCTCTGAACCACTTTGCCATTCTGCATCCTAACGACAATTACATGTCCCATACTGACATTTCACTTTCAATTTTCATAGAATTAGTGAAAGTATTTAAGGAGTTAATGGAGGCATAGTACTTTCTTTAGTGAAAAATTAGATTAGAAATTAGATTGCCTTGAAAACATTACATGCAGCAAAATGTGCACTCAGAAAGCCTTCAGGAGTAATCATCTAAGCATGGTTTCTTGTGACTTGCATTTTACTGTTCCACAACAAAGAAAAATAAAAAGTCCCAAAGATCTGTGGCAAGATTCTGTTGTCTCCAAGAGGCACTGTTCAAAACTTCATAATCCAGGAGATGTGAAATTGTTTCAAACCATTCTCCATCCTCACAATCACAAATTGCTTCAGGGAGCAATAAAACTCCCCTGGAATGAACCAGAGGGTATCGGTGGCTACATGGAAGATCGACAGATATGCCACTGCCTTCCCCTAACATGCTTCCCTGCTTCAGCCCTGTGCCCAGCATGAGGACTTCAGAGTTTGTCCTCAGATGGCATCTCGAAGTTACCTTTCACCACGTGCTACCAGGGGTATCGTCCCTTCGCCAGGAATAGAGCTTTTAAGTGCCTCTTTATGCCAATCTGATTTCTCTTATCTTACTTAAGGGGCCAGAGCATGGACAGAGCTCCCTTTCTTAGCTCTCAATCTATCCTATATGGCACGCAATTCTCTAAAGTACAGCCAGCTTCTGCTTTGATGAAGCACTGTGCAGTGAAGACTGAAGGATCCTGTTTTTCACCATTTAAAGATGTATGATAGCAACAAAGCTCTATGTTAAAATATTTAACTTGCAGAGAACTTATGGAAATTGTCTATTCAAGCTCAGCAAAGACATTAAATTACCAAGCTGTTCTAGGACAGTTGTGTGTGGAGAAAAGCCAGAAATGCTCTGAGATTGTAATGTTACTTACAAAGATTACAGCATGAGCCTGATTCAGAAGCTTTTTATACAGATCAGCATGGTGAGCTGCAAAATGTTACCATATCAATTTCTGCAAAACATACTGTGTGTGTACATATAGATATAAAATCAGGACTTATACACAGCACATTTCCTGCCACATTTTGAATGGCATCTGTTTGTTTAGTTTGCTGAAATATGAAAAATAATATTTAGCAACTACTGGTAACACAATGTTAACAAGATTTAAGAGTATAGCTCTGTCAAAATGCAGATAAAAGACAAATCCTTCTATCTCAGTGTTTTAATCAGTCAGATCAGGGTTTTGATGAATATGCAAATGTGACTGTTTATACACTATTTTCCAAGTGAAAAGAAACAAAATCAGTTTCATTATAAAATTAATGACAGCTCTGTCCTCTAACATTAATAATTAAGAGACTACACACATTAAGGTGATAGTGCTCTTTCCTCCCACTCTCTGAAGATTTTACTTCTCTATTTTTTTAATAACCCCTTCCCTTACAATTGTTTGTCCCACTAATTAGAAAGATTAATAATTAATGCCAGTTCAGGGATATGTAATAGTCACCTTTAGATCAAGAACTGTACTTAACTGACAAAGGGTTAAAAAACACTTTCTTTTGTTAATTCCGTATTTTAGTCTTCATAAGTTGAATTTTTCCTCCAAGTTTATGCCACCATAGGGATATCTCAACGGCCTGCTCTAATGCTGGAAGCCTTTTATTTATTCCAGTGCAAGCTATACATATAATTTCTTTCAGATTTTCAGAATATATGCTGGGATTCTTTCTAAAGCCCCAGCTGCTTGGATCAGCAGCCTTCATAGAAACCACAGCCTTTTTCTGACATACACACTAGAAGCTTAGATAAAATCAAATCTCAGATAAAAGATTAAGAAACTGGTACAAGTGCACTATAAAGTCTGAGAATGCAAAAGTAAAAAAAAAAAAAAAATAACCAACAAGATTTCAGATATTATTTTTTAATCTGATAATTTCTGAGTTGATATGGGAGTGGCTGAGACAAGCTTTCCAAATTTTCAGGACAGGTAACATTTCAGATGGAGGTTATAGAAAAGTGAGCAGAAGTTCAGCCTTCCATTAACTCTCCCTTTCTGCACCAGAAGGATTATCACATTTCATTTCCACGTGGCCACTAGGATCTATATGGAGACCCCTAGACCCCTTTTACTTTCAAATCACCAAAGCAGGCATTTTTAAGAGTAAATAAAATAGGTAGCTTGTGTTTTGCATTATTTAACCAAGAAAAGCTACATTCTAGTTCCAAAGATACATATTTCCCTCTGAACATAAAAGCTCTTCCAGAAAGACAAATGGACAGAGTACTCCAAAAATCTCATTTCTCCAACAACCTGTTTCAGTTTCATCTTTTAATGTCTTTAGAGGTGAATTGATCCTACATGGGAATTTAGCATTTCCTTGCATATCACAAAGGAAATATTTGACGTGAAATTAAATTAGCATTTGTCTATATTTCACCATGCAGGTACACTACTTCATGTGTCATTGATAGCAGTAAAACAAATATGTGTGCGTGTGTACTTTAGAAGAGATGATGAATTATACTCTGTAAGCATTTAAGGGTAGACATTCATAATGAAGCCTGCTAGTTGGCAAGCATGCCTATTACTTACCACACTGAGTCCTAGCAATTCTCTGCAAAAGCAGTCCATGTTCCTCCTTTGTAAGTTGTCAAGATAGTGCTGAAGGCGAGTATAGGTGTAGGGGTAGGAGTAAGCAAATTGATAAGTGTCATCCTCTCGGTCAAAGCAAAAAGCAAATGACATGACATAGTTCTTCCTGTGGTCTGGACAGCGATAGTAATACACATTTTTTGAGGGTATTCTTTGCCTGAAAAACAAAAAACAACATATATATAAATTGACATAAGAAATATGGACAAAAAGACTGTGTGGGATTCAAGTTTCCTCTAGAGCGAATGAAGTGTAACAGTTTGAGCTGCTCAGGAGCACCGAGTGCTCGATGCCAGCACAGCCACGGTGCTGGTGTGCCCATTGCCACAGGGACTGCAGCTCCCTCCAGGTGCCCAGGCTGGCAGAGCCACCATAGCAGGGGAGAGCACCACGCAACAGGAGAAACCTACTCCCATGAAGTGAAAAGGATGCACAGGCAGTTAAGATATCTCCTACTTTGCTATCTAGCTGGTAAAGTCTCATACCATTACACCAGTCTCAGCCAAATCTCTGGCTGGAGTGTGGCTGCATCCTTTGACACAGGTCTAATTCACCAGCAGAGAGATGAGGCATAATCAATGAATGAATGTCAGGATAAAAGAACGCTGACAGAACTGCTACTGAAATTCAGGACATCTTTATTTTTTTTACGATCCTTAATAGTCAGGGGATATATCAACACCTAGCTAATGAATGAAGGAAAAGATAAATTCTTGAGGTGAAAAAACAAAACAAAACAAAACAAAAAAACCCCACAAAACCAAACCAAAAGAACAACAAAAACATCAAAAAAAAAAAAAAAAACCAACAACAAAAAAACTTCAGTTATGGAAAATAACCTGGTCCTAAATTAGAAAAAAAAAAAGGAGAAAGGGGTATTTGGTCCTGTTCCAAATTGGATTGCTGCCCTCCTCGAGAGTTCTAGCTTATCTGACAAGATAAAAAGGAATATACGTGATAGTAAATGCTTAAAATAAAGACATTTATGTCATTGTCATCAAGCTGGTATCTGTTTAAGGAATAATAAATGTCTGCCTGCCATCTTTCACTCAACTTCAATTACTCTGTTATTTCTCAACAGAAATGAGAAATATTTCAGAGGGGGGGTCAAAAACTTTTTCTATATACCAGAAATGTTCAGTATTTCTGTTTGCACCCTTTTTTCATTTCATAGATAAGTTTTCTAGCTTTATTTAGACAAAAGAGTCTCTAGTCATGCCATGCACTTGTAATTTGATGTAACTAACTTACCAGTCATGTTTGGCAACAAAACAATGATCCTGCTGACTCTAACTGATTCAATTACACATTATAAACAGGTCTCATCTAAAGACCGGAGCAGATCTCAGCTAAACTAGGATCGTGGTAAGGAGAAACATAATAAGATTTACAGACATAGCAGTAGTAATATGCCTCTTTGTAATAGTTCTGGGAAGCTGGTCTACTGCATAGCATCAGTTTTGGCCTTTCATTGCTAATATGAAATAGAGGACAAAACCCTCTCATTATGCAGAAGTATGTGTTTGCCAATTAGCAGCAGTTAAGGAGCCTGATCAGCAAGACTCAGGATCTACAAAAAGAAACAAAAAAGAATTGAGATGTTCTTGAAACGTACAATAAAGACCCAGTGATGCAGTTAATTAGACTTGAAATAATAATTTATTTGTCCCTTTTATTGCCCTGGTTCTTGCACATTCAAGGTTTCAAGAATTTATTTCAGCATTTTTGGTTAAATAAGACACTTGCTTATCAGTAAGATCTGAAAATTATTTTTAAGCCACAAATATGAAGGACAGAAAAAAAATTCCTTTAACTTCTTATAGAAGTATCAGTAGGGGAAAAATGCCACCAGCTGTCTGCATGCAGTACCCTAATCTAATAGGTTTCTCCAGTATCTTAACATATTTCTATCATTCGCCCTTACTCTGGAGTGCTATAGGACATCCCTCATTTGGTCTCAAATCAAGCAGATGATATGGCAGTGGGTAAATGTATTCTAGCTCCCAGTCCTCAAACAGTAATGCAAGTTTAAACAGTATGTTGCTGAGTTGTTGAACTTTATTTGTTTCCAAATTAGCATGGGAGAAATAATAAAGAACAAGCCTTACTTTATGCCATAAAAATTTAATGTAAAATGAGACCAATAGGAGGAAATTCGGGATTTTAGAAAGGCTAATGCTAATTGAAATTCATCTGCTGATAGTTAATGTTTAAATGACACATAGTTCTCCTTGGTTCAATAACTTTCTACTTTTAAGCAAGTTGAAGACAACTTTGTCAATGTATTAAAGGCACTTTTGATATTTCATTCCCTTTCCCCTTCATTATAGAAGCTAAGCATCTGTTTTATTATCCACTTTGACACATCACTTTATGGCTGCATTTGGCTATTATGGCTAATCTTGATGTCTAGGACATCTGGTATTGACATTTCACTATCTGGTGTCTGACACAACAGCAGAAACCATCCTCAGTTCCTAGGTTTAAATTCACCCTCTCAGGGCAGAAAGTGCCCAAACTCCTAATTCAAACCATATCTTCCAAAAATAATTATAATAGTACTCCTGTCACTGCTAATCTATTTTTATCTCTCCTAGCACTTTGTCACTGCTAATCTATTTGTGAGTCATATAGAGAAAGAGAGTTAGTGTTTAGATACCAACAACACATCTTTACACACAGGAGCCTAATCAGATTGAGATCTTATCAGGGAATTAGAGAAAAAAAAAGAAAAAAAAAAAAAGGAAAGAGAAAGAAAGAAAAGAGACATAGTGCTAGATATCACCAACTGAGTTTTTGATAATGAAAAGACATTGCTCAGTTCTTGAATTAACCTTTGTGTCCTAGACGCACTATTGTTTACTCTTTCCCTTTTTTGTTCTATGCCTTCTGGAAAAGGACACCCACACACTGTGGCAGCAGCTGCTCCTATTAATTTAAAGCTATTACAAAAATTAAAATTAAACCCAATTACTTTGGCTGGTTTATAGCCGGGGAACGGCTTAGTCTGATTGTTCCCTCTGGTTATGGACAAAAACAATATTCCTACCTACAGGCAGCTGCCAGTGGAATACTAATGCATCCAGGGCCTGGCAGGGACAGATTCAGAATGCAGAGTCTAACTGCATTTCTTACTAGAGAAAATATCTTATCACAGATCTGCAGAAAAGCACCAACCTCTTGCGCTGTAAGTCACAATGAAGCTGGTTTGTAGTTAGAGGTAGAAAAGTAAAATGATGGTAGAAAGCTTACTGCTCAGATTTGCCATTTTGCATTTCCAGGCAGCTCACACTAAGAAATGCACCCTGCTAATTGATACACAACTGCCTGGATTTCGGTGCTTCTGAAGAGTTATTTAAAGGAGAACCACCCCAATTCTAAGTACAGCCACAGAGAATAACATGCAAGCAACCAACTTCCAGTCTGGTTTTAGAAATATATTTACAGAAATGAAGCTTGATATTTTATATCATTTTGAAACAAATTCAGACTGCCTAGTCTTAAATGCAAAATTCTTTCTGTCAAAGGAAGAAGGAAGCACAGAAGCAAAGATTTTCTTTCTATTTTGACTGTCATGGTCCAGTGCCAGTCAAAGGCTTGAGCCAGTGGATTTGAGTGTCTTCTCCTCCTGTCTGACAAGGTAGCACTCCAAACCTAGCAGATTTGTTAATCCCAAGTGTGAATGTACATGTCCTTGTCTGTTCTTATATGATTGCTACATTGCAGTCTGGAGTCAGGACATTTACTCTGTTTTGGTAGCACGCAATAAGATCAAATTTGTCAGTTTACCAAAAAAAAAAAAAAAAAAAAAAAATTGAGTCCTCATTCAATCTCAAAAACCTGACAATTTCAGAGGTCCCAGGATTTTACTCTTTCCTACTACAACAGTGATGGGTATAACTGAGCTTTGAAAATTATAACCGAACTATACTTCTGTATTGAATGTAATTTCAATTTCAACTCTAATAATATTGATCTTAAAGGCAAACTTTACTATCTGTTCTGCTTTTTTCTCTCTGCTGCTTTATTTCCTTTTGAAAACTGGGAGTTAATCAAGACTTTGGGAACAAACACTTGGGGGTGGTGGAGGTGCTCCTCTGTGACATCTATTCTTTAAGTTTTAAACTTATAAGGGAGCTAATCAAATTCTTTGGTGGTACTACAACACAAATAATTAGAAAATAACACTCTTTGGAGCACTTTCCCCCCCAGTAGTGCATGACCAAAGCAGTGAGCTTTTGCCCAGTCAAATTTTCAATTACTTTAATGAGCAACCTAAACAGTCTTTGGACCACTTTTAATATGGCCCTCGTGAAGTAATTATTCAGGTCCTTGTCTCTACAGGATTGGGTTAGACATATCACAGTCAGTTGACTTCAAAGTAAAATGATGATCTTTAGAGGAAAAACAAAAAGCTGCAGGTGCTGTAAAAGATCAATGGCCAAAAGAACAATTAAGTGATCTGACTCATAGAGAAATACTCTAGTGAATCTGATTGCAGTGTAGTGTTAGCTGTGGTGACACACTGTGGTGATCATTTTCAATTGTCATCAATTTGCAGATGTAGGGATACAACTTAAAAATTTTGTAAATTTCCAAGCTTACATATATAAATCAAAAAGGTGGGCCTTGGGTCACAGTCTCAGAGGAAAGTAGGCCTACATTTTAAAGACATTTCAAGCACAATACCTGATTCCAATTTAACTTTGGAAAATAACCTTCAGGTATTTATTGATGTTGCCCAAAATACTAGATCTAGCTACTTCTCCTGAGTGTTCAAATTTTATTCTTAAAGCTGGATGTCCCTATTTGTTAACAGCAAGAAATTCAACAAACTCTGAAGAAAATATAAGGATGTTAATCATGTACTGCAAACTCTTCTGGGAGGCACCCCTTTCAAACTGAAGGCCTTACTGACTTGTTTCTCTGTTAGTCCAAGCCATTATTTTTCTTCTTGCTTATTCTTGTTGACAAGTGGAGCTGACCATTTTCAAAATTCCTAGCTCACTTGTGACAAAATAAGTTTGTAGGGTTTTTTCTTGTACATAATTTTATATTTGATTCACAGAGCATGGACCAACAGTGAATATGTCAGACGGTGTTAAATATTTTTTACAGATAACTGAATGGGTTTTGGCGCAGCTAACTCAGTTTCAGACACTGCAAAATAAGTTCTGCCTTTATTCTTGCTAATATGTATTAGCATGTTCTCCAAATATTTTTATCATTTTTAGCAGTCTACTATGCACCTCAGAGTTTTCCACCTCTACATATACCTGGTTTCTTCTTCTTAATTACAAAAATAAAAACACGGTGTAATTCAATGGCTTTCATAAAAATCAGGAAATCTACGCATTAAGCATACAGCTTTCAAGAATAATGTTAACTGAAATAAGTAACCTCTATAAAGTTTGCTAAGGAATAATAGTGAACTGCACAAAGATTGCTTGTAAACTCTGCATTCTTTACAACTTCAAGGGGAAAACACTGAGGTTTTTTACTATTTTTTTCTCGGAAATGTTATGAAATAATTAAGCAATGAGAAGATACATTTAATTTCTTTTGAGAATTTCTTCATTTTAAACGTTTGTAATAAACCTGGTAAAACTTCATCGGTACTGGGTACCTGCATCAGTGCTAGTCCAAACTGACATACTGTTTTGTTTTTTTTTTTTTGAGACCTGCACATCAGATGAATCAGTCACATCAACCGATACTAAGATAGCGAAAATATTCTGAATGTACATCACCATCATTTTAGAACTTGGAAGCCAAAACCTAGAAGCAGATTCGCATGAGCAAAATTTATGAGAATAATCCCCCACATTTCACAGGTGCTTGGATACATTCAGGGAGAACTTGCTAAGAAAGGTTTTCTTCCACATAGTGCAGTATTCTGACAAGGAAAATTCAGTGGTGAGGAGAAACGATAAATAGAAAATAACAGTGGGAAATGTCCTTTGTCCTGTGTTTGTAAAATACCTTACAGAAATGTGGTGCTTGCCCACAGGCCAGTCTTCTAGATCCTGTGATAATACCAATAACAGAAACATAATGAAACCATTCTACCTAAAACCAGAGGCAACCAGAAGTCGTCATTATTCCTAAAAGTGACAAGAAATGCTGAGAAAAGGACGTACCTTGTGGGAAATGCAGTGAAACAGTCTGGAAGGGCCCCTACTAGCAGATCATGATTATGAGATAATAAAGCAATGCTGAAAACCTGTTCCTGGGTTCTGCTGTCAGAAATTAAATCATCATCCTTTGATTCACCAGAATAAGCATAATATAATGAAGGGGAGGGATGCTAAATTTTGAGCTGGCAAGAAATAACTTTTAGAATGACTGAATTAGTTTTTAAGCGGCTTTATATAAGACAGGGCAACACTGCATCGCCCAAATCAAGAGCTTCAGGTTCTCCAAACATCAGTATGGTTTCGTGGGAGGAGGTTTCCTTCAGTGTTACCCTTCACTCATTTATCTATCTCCCCTAAACATAAAACATGCTCACAGAGGTCCAGATTTGGCACAGTGCCCTCTCTTGACAAAACACTTTAATATGTCTTAGGGGAGCTGTCAGCTGGTAGTGAAATCCAAAATCTTTTGCCGACAGCAAGTACGAGTGGGGTCTCCAGTGGACAAGAAACTGATTTACCTTCTTTTCTCCTTCCTGCCTAACATTATAACCAAAGCTATACTCCCTCCTCCATCTTTTGTTTATTCTGTCAAGTTGGTAAAGCTTATACTTCAGTGACTTTGCTCTGAAGCAGCAGTTCCAATACTGCAATTATTCTACAGAAACTCTTTTAAACTGCAGGGATAATGAATGGTGCTGATTTTTTCTGCTGTCAAAATATGATTTGCCTACTGACCACAGGTGTTCCAGCCATGCATTGCTTCAATAGCAATATCTCTATGCAGTACTTAGAAAGGAAGGAAGGAAGAGAGGGAGAAAAGCTGACTTTCCACAAAAATAGTAGAACAATAAAAGAAAACAGTGAAGGTAGCCATACATGCATGATCATCCTCTGAAGACATCGTGAATGCAAGAAAAGGATGCAAGAGACAACATTTCTGTCCTGAAATGCAGCTACTCGGGAAAAAAGAAACAAACGTAGGGTAAAAAAAAAAAAAAAAAAAAAAAAAAAAAATTAGTTTAGAAAATGAGAATTTGTGATAAGCACTGGGCAAGGTAAGGAAAGAGAGAAGAAACAGCACTTCAGAACACCTCACCACTGCAGTTCCAATATTTGGAACATGCAGAAAAGAAAAACAAGGTTTTTTGGAAGTGAATGAGAAAAAGTAACTACAAGTACTGTTAAAGGAGTGGAGTGATTTAGAAGAATTAAGTCATCATGAATAATGTTGTACTAGAAAAAGGTGAGGACAATAAATGTTCCACCTCAGCATATAAATCTGAAAACCACATAGCAATGCTTTTTCTAGTTTTGACCTATACCAGACTCTCTGGCCATAAAAGTACAAGTCTACTGACAACTTCAGAAGACAGTTTGAATATACTGACATCAGGGAGAAAATAAGCATATAAAAAACAGAAGAAAGCATATCACTGACTGGATCAGAAAGGAAGACAGGTTAGGAGACTGAAAGAAGGAAACAAGACTGGCTCACCACAGGCATATCAGCTTCAAGTTGGCCAGAAACAAGGTAATAGAATGACTGGTAATAAATGACCTTTTAAGCCTTTCTCTTTTCTACTATCTGTGGAAAAAAAAAAAAAAAAAAAAAAAAAAAAAAAAAAAAAAACCACCATGCTTGAGAGAATTGTGTACTGGACAAATTTTAGGAGAGGCTGCTTGGTGAGAAATAGTTTATTTCTATTCAGAATCTCTACAAAATATGTTTATGTCAATCAGATTTTTCTCCAACAGCCAGTTCAAATGAATTCCAAATAATTTCACTAAACAATTTACTGATTAACATAGCATTTTAGTGTCTTCATGTCCAAATTCAGCATTTACTCCATTATCCTTTCCTGTCTCCATTATAATCTGACATACAATCCCTCCAGATTATGTTGACTGGAAAACATGAATTTACAGGATCATACAGGCTATAAAACCAAGTCCTTGCAATGTTTGGAGCACGTGTTGGCCTGGGAATGAGGGACCAACCTCAATCCCAAATTCACGTCCCTGAACTGCACTACCAGTAGACCACTGGGTCAGCTCTAATAGCCTCTTAGCCTCAATTACCTAATTAGCCTTTTCTTCACTCTCCTCTTCTCCCTTTCCCATCTGTTCATCTATTCCCACCACTCCCTGTTCTTCTGCAAGAATAATTTTAAAAATCTATGTTAACTTCATTTAGGTTAGTCTCAGGTGACTTCTCCTCTATGCAAGAATAATTTATAAGTCTCATAAGAGCCCCAACTTGAGGAATTATTTCAGTAATATCTGAATTCTGAAATCCGTGTTTAAAATGTTGATGATTTCACAGTCTAAATACAAAGTTGAGATTGTTAATTTACATCATTTTAATGTAGATTTTAACTAATTAACAAAGGAAGGACAATGGATATGAAACAGATTTTTACCGGTTGTAGCTTGGTTTATACTGAGCTGTCCTTAGTAAAATCTGAAACCCTCTGGAAGCCTGAGCCTTCCCAACATACGTTATTCCTGATAAAAATCAGAGCATCTCTGATAGTAGATGATGTATGAGCAGGATAAAGACAAAAGAAAACAGGAAATTGTCATCATGGATCAGACTTTGTTAGCTGGGCAAACTTACCCATAATATTATGCTTTATCCTATCGTCTGTCTCCACGCAATGAAGACTGAGTTCAGCAATTCGTTTTTAATGTCCCATTTCTTACACCTTCTAGCATCTTGTTCACTTTTTCTACTATAACAGCATCATCAAATGGCTTCTGTTATGGAACTGCCAACAGCAATGTTCGGGTTTTTTTGCCTTCAGTTAGAAGATGATATTTTTGTGTGGTTTCCTCCACATATTAACTTCTCATTTATCAGGACTGAACCTCCTTTATCTAGATGAGTAACTAGTTTAGATCACTCAGAAGTTTCTAACAGTGTGCTACAGGCTTAAATTACTTAAGTAATTACATTATTTGTAAGTGTTACCACCCAATCCTTCACCTCTCTCCCCAGATCATTAATAAATATAATTAGCATATGACCTGGTAGGTAACATTAAGAAATGCAGCTGCTAGCCTTTTACTGTGATGAAAACTGACCACTTAGCCCTCTGCCTTTTTGTTTCCATGTCAGTTTTTGATCTATGATGATACTTGCCCCGTTACCATATGTGACTACTTAGCCTTTATAACAGTGTCCTGTGACAGACTTTGTCACAAGCTTTTAAAAAGTAAAAATACATTACGTCAGGCTGCTCACTTCATAAGCCTGGTAGCTGAAACCTAAAGGTGAGGAAACATTCCCAGGAATTCCCAAGGGGAAAGTGCACCTTGGCATCTGATGGAATCAAAGGGAGATAAACAGAAAAGACTGGTGGGCAAGCCAGAAACACCTCCCTTTGGCACGTATTGCAATTATATTTTTGAAGGACATTTCTGTTACAACAGGAGTTACTTCACCACATGGAGAAAATACAGGGAAGTCTAGGTCAACTAACTCTGTCCAAGTGAGTCAATCCAGGAAGAGCATTTAGGACCAAAATACAAAAGTTACACCTTTAAAAAAAAAAAAAAAAGGGAGATGAGTTAAAGCCTTTTACAAGATATGTGAGTACTAGAAGCTGCTTAAGCCTCTCCTATGAACTGAAAGTCTGTGCCTGGTTCTTAGCATGCTGCTTACTCCTCCAAGGGCTGCAACAATAAAACCTGTCCGCAGAGGGGTGGGAGCTAGTGGGAATGGTGGGTGAGAGTGCCACAAACCACAGAGCACCCAGAGCTGTGGCTGGCAGAAGTACTGTATGTTGCTAGCAGGGAAATGTATGGCTGGAGAGGGGAAGAGCAGCTAATGAAAATGTATCACATCAGGCTAGAATAGCCTCAAGTTTGGCTTCGCTACCCGGCAACACTTGCTGATCTCAAACTGTGAATGAAAGTAGGTGAAACGAACCTAGTGGACTTGTGAGATGAAAATACTATTGTTACAATTATATGTCAGGAATTGGTCATTGCTACTCTGAGAATCTAGCTTGTCAGATTTCTCTTAGTCCTTTTTATGAAAACATTGTTTATTTCATCATCTGATTCCCTTTTTTGAGTCTCTGAGCACCAGCAAGCTCAGAACCAGTTTCTGGGAAGGGGATAATATCAGCACGTTTGCGGTGACCCCCTTATACTCAAACCTGGCCCTTGCTGCTTTCAATCAAGTCCAGGGAAAAGGGTTATCTTATCCTTTTATTCTCCTCTCTTTCCTACGTGGCCGTGACCGGGCATTGTCAGAGGGAGAGTGCCAGGCTAGAGGGACTTTTGGTCTGATCCAATATGGGCACTCTTATTTCTTTTTATGGTCACATTCACACAGTTCTAAGAAATGTAGTGAGACATGAATTTTCTTTGCTGAATCTGTTCTCAGTAAAGTTTCTCACATCATGATCTTCCAGGTGTTTTATTATTCCCTTTTAAATTCCTGTTTCGACCATTTGCAATGTGCAGATGTAATGCTTACTGGTCTAAATATAGGATAAACCCCAGATACTTGCCAACCGTCTGGAACAGGGCTTGGTTTTAATGAGAGCGCATATCTTTGTTAGCAGTTCAGCTAATTCATTTCTAAGCTTCTTCAGAATTCTTTTATACATAAATCATGTGGGGATGATGATTTACTGCTTTTTAATTAATCAATTTGCCCCATCTTCTCAATCTCTGATAGTGCCTCATCTTTATTCCCAGAAAAGAACAGGGCTAAGATAGGTACCTCCAAAACCTTGTTTGCTATAAAGACTGATTTATGATGTAGAACCACCTAATTTCTTTGCATGAAAACACATAATTTTAAAACATGTGCAAGATGTGACAATGTGAAGGCTAGCAATTTAAATTCAGCATTGCAAACTTTTTATTTTTTCCCCAGGCTACACATCTTTCACATACAAAAGTTTTATTCTCTGTTCTCCTCCATGAACTCCTTCATATTCCCTCCTTCCACCTTCCTCTGTTAAAAACCTGCTTTATAACATTCTGCTACTCTTGAGAGTGTCGCAGAGTAACTATCTCCAAGGATGTTTGCATTTCTCCTGCTACAGGGGAAGCCTGCAGGCCTCCTATTTATTCTCCATACCAGCACATGGCCTGATGTTAACAACAGCTATACCATATTTTCAGAGCTAAACTTGCATTTTGCTGTGCAGACCTGCCTTTTGTGTCCTTCATTTATCCCTTTCAGAGACAGCACTCAGAGCTATCATATTAAACACGGAGGGGAGGGGAAAAAAGACAAGTCTGGAAGGAAAAGTCTCAGTTTTCTTATCTAAAAAGGGAACAACAAATACGGCAAGTCCCTTTCTTGAAAGATGAAAGGCAATGCACGTGTGCAACAGGACTAACAGGACTTCAATACTCTGGCTCACAGACCAAGAGCTACTGCTCTGCATATACCCCAGACCCCAACTCAAACACATGGTGATCTCAATCCCTCTCCCCTGAGCCCAGCTCCAAGAAGAAAACACATAGGTGGCCACCTAGGCATTAAAATTTGTATTTTAATGAGGGTAAAAAGAAAATTTAATATTTTCTTGTTACTTTCTTTGCTATCTTATTCACATTGGTCTTTTTGCCAGCTGATCCTGGTTCAGAAATAAACTACACATGCTTTCTTCCCCAGATAATAGAGATGAACCCAATGCAAATGTGCTAGCCTCAGTCTACAGGGGAAATAAAACACAATTCCCTCCTCCTCTCCTTTCAAACATTCCTAGTTGCTGAACCACAGAGTAATATTGATCTAAGAAGAGACTAAGTATCCTGCCCTCTCAGTCACTTCTTATTTACAGTACATATGGAAACATGCAAGCAGAGGGAAAAAGCTAGTAGCAGAGGGACCAGGCAGCCAGAAGCAATTGTACACACATGGGATTTCTCATCCTAAACACAAAGTTGAAAAAATGAGATGATGCAATGTTTGGTGCTGTTGAAGACAGGATATAATGAAAAATGGTATGTGTTGCGCTAATCTTGTTTTCCCAAACTGTATGCATGATATCAACCAGGCCACTCCAATTTTTCACAATAATAGTTCCAGCATATTTTTTTTTGATAGCCCTTTTAAAAAACATTCATTTTAGGAAAAGTCTGTGGTTTGGGGTTTTCTCCCTACCTGAACAGACAGTGTCACAAAATGGAGCAACTGCAATCCTTATGCATATTTTAAAGTACTGTGCCATTTCACTGCACTGAGTTTGTTTAGACTACAAGAGCATTGCCTCCTTTAACCTCTTCTGCAATATAACTAGACATGATGGTGACAGGAAGGAAAATGTAGGATACATTTTCTTAAATTACACAAAGTTTTATTTAGCCTTGAAAGACTTCAAATTCTGTTGCTGCTAAAAGTAATGACAAAGTTCTAGACATTTGCCTTCTTCTTTAGACTGGTGTAAAACATAGTGAGAGAATGTACACCCTGCTTATAGGTCAGCAAGCAGGCTGATACACCATGAGAGTATGGTATGAACAGTAAATGCAACATGACTCACAACATACAAATCAGTGATCACTAAAGCAATGCAGAACTTTATGTCTTGCCAACAGAAGTATTTTTTCTGTGCTCTCAGGAAATGTAGTCAGTTTAAACAATAGGAGACCGTCCCTCCAATTCACCCCTCAAAGATTCTCTGAGCCAAATTTTCAGCAAACTGGGAAGAGGTACAGAGATTTATAGAGGGTAGTTTGAGCTCCAAGTGATATGTATGCACCTTCAAAAACTATGCCTTCAATGATTTCTAGGCACACACTGTAAGGCTCCAGAGAGGTTACTCTTAAAATCACTGTTCAAATGTTTGCATTTCCAGAGCCTAATCAATGAGATTATCTAAGCAGATCCTTCACTAGTTGCTAGCCCATGCCCCTAATCACATATTCCTAATACTGTGAAGTAAGTGTGATGCTGTAGGATTTCAGATGAGGAAAAAGTGGGCAGACAAAACCCTACAAGAGAGTCTTAAGTTATAGTTTTTAATGAAAAAAATAAGAAGGCTTCAGTGAAAACTCTATGTAAGAAAAAAATACTATAAATTCTATTAGCTCTGTCTTTCTGTTTTGTAAACAAAATATTAGTAGGTAGCAATTCCTCCTCAGTTTGTTTCAGGCTTTTACACTGGTATTACCATCAGCATGTTAGACAACTCTGTGTACAAAACATTAAACTACAGAGAAACCAGTAGGACTGTGATGGCATTTTACTTTTATTTGAGTTAAATTTTCCAGAGGATCATTCTACCTGTTGTTGTGGTTTAATCCCAGCCAGCAGTTAAGCACCACACAGCCGCTTGCTCACTCTCCCACCCTGACAGTGGGATGGGGAGGAGAATAGCAGAAAAAAAACGTAAAACTCATGGGCTGAGACAAAGACAGTTTAATAGGACAGAAAAGGACAGGAAAGTAATAATAATAATAATAAAATATATACAATAAGTGATGCACAATACAATTGATCACCACCCACAGACCAATGCCCAGAAAATCCCCAAGACACGCTGCTCCCCTGGCCAACTCCCCTCAGTTTATATTCTGGGCATGACATCATATGGTATGGAATACTGTTTTGACTCATTTGGGTCAGTTGTCCTGGCTTTATTCCCCTCCCAGCTTCTTGTGCACCCCCAGATTCCACTGGCAGGGCACTACAAGAAGCTGAAAAGTCCTTGAATTAATATAAACACTGCTCAGTAACAACTAAAACTTCAGTGTGTTATCAACATTATTCTTATCCTAAATCTAAAACACAGCACTATACCAGCTACAAGGAAGAAAATTAACTCTATTCCAGCCAAAATCAGGACATGTGTCTCAGAAACTCATCTGTTTCACATTTCTGAAGGTTTGGCCCAAATACTAACTTCCATTTTAGACACATAAGGCTTTGTAGGACTGGCACTCATGTTAAAAATAAGAGTCTATACTGCAATAAGGATGAGATATTGAAACAAAACATCTAAAAATCTTCAAAATAGTGTCAAGAAGCAGTAATATTTATCCTTAGATAAATAAAAAGGGAGGTGCAAATAAGGGAAAGCAACATATGGAATACAATAAGTTTTATAAGCAAATTGTCTTCAAAATGCTCTATATACTGCGTATTTCCAGGAGAATGAAAGGACATTTGTCAATACACTTGTAGGAAATGTTTGTAAGAGTACTTGACATATAATTTATACAGCTATAAAGTTAAACACATAAATGGTGAAAATGTAGGTTGTAATAACCTTAAATATTTAAAGGCTTTCAAGCAGGAGTCACAATTTCATATCTGTTGCTTTTTCAGACTATACTAGGTATCAAACACTGTCCCTCTGGTCTTTAAACGGGACAAGAATGTACTGAGGTGTTACATATACATATTCATGTCCGTGTTAGCTATTATCATTAGCATTTTAGGAAATTTAGACATGTAATACTGAAGTAAAATAAAAGGAGAAGTATTTTCACTATAATAATAGGGAAAATTTGATACACCTACATATGCACTTAATTAAAAAAAAATTACATCAAACTATTACTTACTAAAGAATTGTTTGAAATGTTTGTAGAAGACTGCATCAATCTCATTTTGCCTACAGTTGTACATTAGCTTAGCTTTAAGCAGATGCATAGTCTTGCTGAATGTGAACCACAGTTTTAAATCGGATTCATAAATTAGGGTTAAGCATTAACAGACAGGAAGGTATATGCCATTTCCTATTCCATTAATGACTATAAAAATTCAAACATGGGAAAAAATATGTACTGAAAGGTCTTAAAAGTTAACAGCTAACTTTAAAAAAGGAAACCCACATGCTACATTAAAACATATGAAAACAGAAGAACAAATATTTCTATGTATTTTCATACACTATTTATATATACAAAAACAAATGTATGTATTATTTTAAGTCCCACACCTCTAAAAATGAAAATATAAACAAAACAAAAGCTCTTTAAATATATTTACCTGTATTAGAACTGGGAAAAACTATGATAAATATTATGCCTTATAGCATTTTCAACTGGATGTGGTCATGGTCATATTCCTTTCTGAATATCTGACTCAGAAACATTAAACCTGATGCTTATTAACCATGAGGGCCTGGCTATTTAAGCCATTTACAGCAGATATAATACATGTTCCATGCACAATAATGCTAATGCAGATAATGTGAACCTGCAATATTCCTGCTGTCCAGATCATTGGAGTCTCACATCAGCAGATGAGAGTGCCTGTTTTGTGTTTGTCCTGTGCTGACTGTAGGATGTGGACACATGTTCTCAAGGGAATGGGGTAAAAGGCCAAGCCATTCTCATAACTCAAGCAAACCAAATCCGGACACAACTTTAAATGACAGATCAGTTTGAACAGTTGCTGCTTTCAACCAGTTTCTAGCACTCATTTATTAGAATACAGTATGGCTTTATATGACACAAAACAGCTATCTTGCAGGCAGCCAGTACAAAAACTACCTATATTGTTTTAAACTGAAATTACAAACGTTAGAAGGGAAATTAAATGGCATCAGGAATACACAGGAATAGCACACATGAGCAATAACCCAGTGCTTTTGTTTCACAACTATCTGTCCAGTGCCTGACTGGCCAAAGGCTCTGATTTTCCAGATAAATGCACTGAAACTCACTGTTTACCCACAAAAACCACTGATCAGCTGTAAAGCTGTTACAGCCACACAGTGTCCCAGGATTTTCACAATTAGGTTAAACTCTTCAAAACTGTGTAGGAGAAATGCTGCAAATCCAAAACTGAAGACCTAAGGAAAGGCTTATAAATGCAACATTTCATACCTCCTGAATGATGACACAAAAAGATCTCGTCTAACAGTTGCCTGAGACAGAGCTAATGGAGCTGGCAAATTCAAGAGAGATAAGAAAGGCAGAGTAACATTGCCTGTTAGAATAACAGATTGAGCTGGAAAAAGCAAACAAGTCCAGTCAGAAGACCTCATGGACCTTAAAACTTTCTGCATTTCCCAACTCAACCAGTACATTTTATAAAGTATATTACCTTTAACTCATATCCACTTCGTGACTGAGCATACTTGTTACAGGTTAGCTATGGCTTTGATTCCTTTTCAGTCTCTCCCAAGCAAGCACTTCTCAACGACTCATCTTAAATCTCCACTTTTCCCAGAGTCGTGTCTCATGTTTTCCTCCCACTTCCTTCCACCACCGTAACACATTTCATCAGCAAAAAAAGCAAAAACCTACCACAGACTTCCTTTTGGAAGCCATGCCCATAAGAGAAGTGCAATGATTTAGAACAGCATCCAAAAATCACAAGTGTTATCTCTTTATTTGATCCTCACAACCAGAGTAAAGACCTTATGTGTAGCTTAAAACTTGGCATATCACTTGAATTGTTAGACCTCATTCCTCAGTCATTGTTCACTTTGGGACTATTGCTGTTTTGGATCCGAAGATTTTGATTCTCACTTCCCCCTCCTGATCTACAAGAGGAATACTTGAAATGCCTCGCAAAATCATCCACACATTTTTTTTTCCTTTTGAAGGCATAACATTGCTGGCTAGACAGTTGACCAGGGAAACATTAACATAAAACTTAAAATTGACACTCATACTGATAGAGACCAGTGACTGGCATACCTGACTTCAGTACTTGCAGGCATTACTAAGTAACATACCAAGCCAACCTAAACAAACTAAAGTTTATATAATAGTAGTAAAATTATAGACCTCTTTTCTATTTTCCACTGTATCTGGCAGCCTTGTACAGTGGAAATACTCATATATTAGCATTTAAACATTTTTATTCCATCTCAGTGAATGATCCTGTCTCTATCAATACCTTGCTGTATCTCACAAGCCTTTTAAGACCAGTTTCAGGCACATAAAGAATAATGAAAAGTTCAGAAATTTATTTTGATTTCCTGCAATATGCTACCCAACAGTTTTCTGTTGTGTTATATGACCTTTCTGCCTAGCTAGTGTTTTGCTATTGATTTTAATTACTCAGTTTAATTTACTGCATGCCAACACAAAGCTGTTTACTCCTACTTGCCAAAATGTTGTCGTAGTTTCCCAGAGGAGGGAAAAATGAGAAAGCTGTATATGTTTTACAGTTACATGCTATTCATTATAAAGAATTTAATAGATTCACTTCATATAAATGTCACTGCTCTCACATGTAGCCACTAAACACACGAAAACAACATACAGAAAGGAAAAGGCTATGCCAGTCAGAGGAGAAGTAGAATATAAAAGCCTTAATTTATGAAAGACTTTGACATGAAGCAGTTTAGATTTTCTGCTTTGCCATTCTTCTCTGAACAAGTGAGGGAGTTAGGACCATATGTTCCCCTTCTGCATAAAAAAAATCAGGGACAGAAACAAATGGGTCTTAGAACCACATGATGACTACAGATGCAGGTAAATTCTACCTTACCCCCATAATCCAATTGCGTGATAAGAAAGAGGTAATGCTAATTTCTGACTACTCCTCTCTGTGTCCCTCTTCTTGACTCACACCACAGAAATGAACAGAACAAATCACTCTGTGAGAGGATCCTACAGATATTAGCAGGAAGTTATTTCAAAGGAAATTATGTTGGCATTATGGAAGTTGACAACACTGGAAGATGAAGGAAGCTCACTTCTGGGGTAACAGCCCAGCCCTTTTACCCAGGCAGCACACTTATCAGTCCAGTTACTTGGTGGGTAGACAGCCAGTCAGATAGGGATAGTAGGGCCTAACAAGTCTCTCTGTCTAAGAGATGGTTCTCACTGTAGTTTAGAAAACCTGTATAAAGCTGAATGAAACATTTTATTCTCAGGATAGCAAACATTAAAAAGAAAAGGCAATTTCACAATCCTCATAGCAGCTCATGACATTTCTGCTAGACATGCAAATTTACAAAGAAAGGGGTAATTTAATTCCCATATGCTTATTTTGAAACCTATTTTAATTCTCTTTGTTTCTCTAATCCCTGGCCATGGAATCCTATTGTACTGGGAATCTAGAGACCAAAGAAATTGTCCCAACTTGCTCCACTGAGGAATGAGAATAGATTTTGGTGCATTTTATCATCATAAATTGAAAGAGTGTGCTAGACTAAGTTTCATGGTTTTTAAAGAGCAGGTTATCTAATAGCTCTTTGTTTTCAACTATATTTAAAAAAATATGACCATCTGATGACAGTACGGTATTATAAAAGCTTCACCAACTTTGCTCAATTGTAGAGTGTTCTTGAACAATGATAAGGTATTTGGAAAAAGTTGAATAGCAAGATGATACATACTAAGGATATGAAAATTCTCTATTTAAGTATCTTGTTTACAGTGTGTGAGTGAGTCTCTTACAGAACCTTTGAAAATTGTCTTTTGAATTAGGAAAAAAAAAGAAGATTGAAAAATACTAAAAACATTAATTTTTCATACTGCTTTGTATTTGTTTATTGTGATTTTATGTTTACCATAATATCCTTACAAAAATAGATCACCACTACAAAGCATTTGTATAAGTATGAAGTCAAACTCTCAAAACAGTACTTGTTCAAAACCATAATGATTCATTATGAAAATATGCATAGCTTAAAAATTTCTTATGACCTTGATGTAAATTATAAACTGAACAAGTGTTCCCTAAAATCTAGGCCTATGTTTGCTCAATGCAAGAACAGATTTTCTTGAAGGCTTCCATAAATCTACCCAGAGTTGCAATAAAGTAGGAAAGCTTACCGTTACTTTATCTTACATTGTACTTTGAACCTTGGTAAGTTTCTATCTCCAACTACCTTATAAATACTTGTTTTCTGCAAAACCTAGAAAGTTCTCTGTGCTCTGATCATACCCATCATATCAGGCACTGCAACAAGTTGAAAAATGCCCAATTTATAGGTCTTGTCAGGACCCCCTGCATAGGATTTGGCTACTTCATGACTGAAGCGTGTATGGACACATCCAATCACAGACCTTTAAGCATCCAGGAAATTCAGAACTCAATATGTAGGATCTTACAGACCACAAATATTTGCAAAGTTGAAAAGCTAAACAGCAGCTCTGAAGGGACTTTGACAAATTCACTTCTATACTTGGGTTTCAAGAACTGGAATCAGGGAGGATTCTCACCCAAGTCCTTGCGAAGATCCATCTTCTAGACCAGACAGCCAGCAATATGTTAACATACCAAATGGTAACAGTACCAAAACACAGCAGACTTCTGGAAAGCTCATTAACAGTCCCACATAGCTTGAAGAAATATGAGGCAAAAATGAAGCAAAAATAATCCAATATTCAAAACCATATTCCCAAATTCTCCAGGTGGCACTGTGTACAAAATTATGTATCTAAACTTAACATCTAGTCTTCCAATATCCAGCATTATTAAAAATGCCAAATCTGAAAACATTTACCAGCAGGTGTAATGCTTGCTATCATTAGCAGCACTGATCTAAAAGAACTGCATGCCATAGTAAATCAGAGAGACTGCTCATGGCAATAAGCATTATGCCCAGAAGTAAGTTTATAGTTGCCAGCACAAAAAAAATGACATACTACGCTTTTTCTAAATGTATCAGTAATAAAATGCCAAACTATACTGTGAAAAATTATGTAGATTCTAAAAACATATTTGGCTTTTCTCCTTTTTTACATGTGTGCTCTCTACAGATCCAATGAGGAAATGGAAGTCTGTTCCCCCAACTCTGTAAGAAATAAATTAGACATATTGCATAGTATATTATTCCATCCTACAGATTTTTTTGACCACTAGTAAGTGATTTTTAAATAGTATGCAGTTATGACGTCTATTTTTCTACATACTTTCTAGGGTTTACAGCCCTTTGCTAGATTGGTGCTTCCAGTTACAAACATGGTCATCAGTTGCTCTTTTTGCTCAGCAATAGAGAACCAATTAAGAACACCAAAATAATATTTTATTACTAGGAAAATATAGTCAATAAAAAAATAAACATTTTTTTTCAGATTCAAATGTGTATATTATTTTATCCTCTTTTCCAAGAATCTATAGGTCTGGTTAAATAGAAAAATGACACTTCTCCATTGCTCCAAAATTGAGAAGTGTCCTTGCTTTTTCTGGCAACTGAAATAGCTAATCATGGAATGATCTTCTTTCAGTTAAAATAGCTCATTAGCCTACAGCCCACCCTACCCCATGCAGATGGCACCCATACAAAAAATAAAACATCTTCACATAAGGCTCTATACCCAACTTGACAAGTGAACTACAGGTTGTTTCTTAATAGCCCACAAGGTTTTGCAGGGTGACTCTTGCAAAGCAGTGACTGCATTTCTGAGCATGTCTTTCACTCAGCTGATCTTGCTGGAACGACAAGGCACTCCTATGGCTGCAGTGGTAAGATGGATTTTAGAAGACCTTGTTTTCTAGCTCTAGTCATGTGTTGCTTTATGACATTTTGAAAGTAATGTCATCTTTCCACATCTTCATCTCCTCCTTTTAAATGATAACACTTCAATTTTTTAAGATAACTTAAACCAGATATATTATCTCACCTATTATATTTAAAAGTTTGCAAGTTTGACAAGGAACAACTGTAACAAACAAAGAAAATCTTAATTTTACAAGGAGCAGGTGCTTTCATTTATATTGTTTTTAAAAAGATAACAGCCTTTTTTACAGGTTCTGTAACTTACTGAAGACTCCTGTTTGAATCTTTAAGACATAGAGCCCTTGATCCTAGGAGGCCATGAAAGTTATCTGATACCTGTCTGACAATTCTTTATGGATCACGAGTATAAAATTCTCAATGGGCATAGATTTTTAATGAAATTCTAATATGTTATGCCTTTTTCTTTTTTTTTAACTAGAATTAGGATTTTTCCCTTGAAAAATCATTACAACTTTCCCCCATTATTTGTTATGATAAATCAACCTTTACCCATAACCAGCTTGGTGACCTTTACAACTTCTGAGCCCAGAATTTCCATTTGAATATGCCACGTTTTTTCTCACAATAACCCCAATTCTCTCTCCTTGTTAATACGGTTGCCCCCAGTGCTGCATTAGCTAATCCTTTAAAGAAGACAGCTAGCAGGACCAGGAATTGGAAGTTCAAAGGTCACCCCCAAACTGATATCTCACCAGTGGTAACATGAGATGAGCTATAACATAGAGAATTTTTTTTTAAATAGATTTAGGATTCTCTGCTGCTGACAAAATTATGCTCTATGACTTGTAGTATGAAAACACTTCCTATTTTATACAGTATCTAGTAGTTATTCTGCTAAAGAAACTTAACTCTTAAGATTTATTCTCCTGGTTGTATTGCATTTGAAAATATATTGGACTACTCTGTTTATTTATTCCTATTCTCTTCCTTACTCATAATAATATACTAGATACTTAAAAATGGTATCACTTACATGAAAGTGGGCTGCCTGCCAAGTTCTGGAATTGAGCTCTCTAGCTAGACCTAGTCTTCTTTAGTTTTTAGAAGGTATGGATCTGTTATTTTATCCTCAGTACATTTCACTATATACAGATCCTTACAGTATCTATATTAGAAATGCAATTAGATACAGAATACTGCTTAACTTGATTTAAACAGTTATACACTACCTAGACAACACAGATTTGCTTTTACAAATCTTCAAAATCAAAACAAACCAAAGGTATATAAAAATTACTGTGTCTATTAAGGATTGTCAGGCTTTCTCCCAAGAAATCAAAGACTTTTTAAAATACCAGATATCTTTTGTAAAATGCTCAATCCCTCAGACACAGAGAACTACAGAGCAAAATACTTCATGGACACAAAAAAAAGCTTATGTTCAGAGGTTCTTGTTGTGGCTTATCTCTCTGGAGACTGTATAAGACAATGTCTTTTCCCACTGCAAAACCTTTTTATTCGTTCTGTTCAGTTTGGTTTTGGAAAGAAAAAAGGCCATTTTATCTCTAACAATCTGATTCAGAATAAGACATTTATCTAAAAGTAAGATGCAAAGTGGGCATATACACATGCATATGGTAATTTACTGTAATGCTGCCACATCACCTAAAAAAAACCCTAGAAAGTAACTACCCTGTTTCTGTTTGCTGCTGTATTGTCACTAACATAAAGCTAATTTTCTTACCAATACACATATACACTTCTGTTAGAAGTTGTTTTGCAAAGATGGTTTTGTCAGATTATACTTTGGCATTTGTACTACAAAGTCCAGTTTAGTTCAAAAAATGAATGAATAACAGGGGTTTATCTTTTAAAAAATACACCTATGTAAGAATATTTTTAACAGATTTTCTTTACAGAGTTATTTTTTCATTGACATTCATAATTTCACTTCTTAGAATGCTACAGCTACCTTGCTGATACAAAATAACCTTGTATTATGCTATTTCTGTAAAGAAATAAAAAGGAAAAGGTATGTTATAATAAACTGGAGAGGTGAAGGAACATTTATGCTACTGTTTCCATTGCAATATCATAGCTTTGCTAATGGCAGCCTACTGTGCAGTTAAAAAAAAAAAAAAAAAAAAAAAGAAAAAAAAAAGAAAAAAAGGAAATAAAAGAAACCTGGTTAATTAGAGTACAGTTGCTGCTTTATTGCAGCATTACTGCTAAGTGCACTGAGATGCCTTCCCATAGGCAGGTGCCGGTGGTGGTACAGCTCATTTAGCCTGGGTGAGTAATGTCAGTTCAGGAGGAGAGAAAGGCTTGTGTCTTCAAACTTTCAATCTGCCTCCATTATCTGTGATCAAGGTGGAACCACAGGGGAGTGGAATTACTGGCAGGTCTAGGACAAGTGAAGAGGCAGTGAATCTATAAGACATATTAATCATCTTTCCCTTCTCTTCACTGGCGCCAGCCTGTGCCTCCGACTCCCCGGCGCCAGGCAAATGGATTCTCTGTCCCCACAGGTACAAGCGAATGCCTTTCAGGGGCAAGTCATCAGAATAATAATTACTGACACTGCTGAGATCAGCCCTAACCAGTCCAAAAGGGAAGAGAAAGTATTACAGGAGAAACATATTTCTTGAACTTTCATATCAGTATTTATGGCATTAAGATAGTTTTCAATTATATTAAGGACTTAAAATTATATAATTCTGAGACTATGTTTCTTGATACTGTAGTGGCACCACCAACATTGTACGAGTATTTAAAATCTTTACAGTTTCTCTTTAAAAAGACAGATCTGTTGCTGAGGTATGAATACAGAAAAGTGCATATTGCAGCATTTATATTACAACAAGTGTTAAAATTCAGTTCATATTAAAAAGAACAAGATTCTTACATGTGTAGCTTTGCTTGATTCTGAAACAGAACATAGCACAGATTTGGTATAGCTATTCTTAATTGTAAATATGAAATAAGCATTCCTATAAGGATTGTTATATACACAATGCAATGATAGCCACATGTATACATGTATAAATACATAAAACATTTTTTAAAGGCATAGGCATAATTTAAAATCAAGTAATTCAACATAGTATGACTAGTCTGTCTTTTATTATAACATTTAGCATTTTTAGTCCCTTTCTTCTCCAAAGCATTATTTATACACACAAAAAATAAAATACAGTGTAACATCAAACTTAAATAGAACAGAAGAATAAATCCCAGCAAAAATCTAGTTCTGTTTCAATCAGTAATTGTACCAATATATGAAAAGACCAGCATACAAAAAAAGGAAATTTGCTATATTTTATATTATAGAGAATATCTTACATTACAGCATATTGTACATTACAGAATAGAATATGAAATATTTTCTTGGTTCTGATTACAATCAGTTCAATCTTTGACTGTTGATGATACTGAGTTAAATATAAAAGTAATACAGCAAAATGTCAAATTACTTGCCAGAATTACATGACAAAACTGGCTCATTAAGACATGCTTATTGATGAACTCTCCATATAAACACAAATCCTGACTTCAAGAGTTTACATCATAAAGTATCTGACCTTGAGTTCAGCTTGGAGTTCGCCACACACCTGCAGCCATCTAAGCAATAATAATGCTAATATTTGTGTATGCCATTTTGTGTTAAGTACCAAAAAAAGTAAAAGAAGCAGATTCAAACAGTAACATGTGTTCATTTATTTTCAAATCAGCAATTTTGAAGTTTACTGACAGACAGTACAGAGAAAGGGAATGACTTGGAAATGCAAAATCAAATCAAATCACTGCTTTCTTGGTGATCAGCTGCAGCAGCAGCCTCCAAGTCAGCCAATCAGCATTTGCTATTGATTTTTCTGCTGGTCTTAAGTGACTTTGGACACTGATCAATGTTCTAAAACAGAAATATTAAATCTCATAAAGAAAAATGCACAGCTGACTAAAGAGCAGCAATGAAAGTAAAAGTTTGCCAAGAGATAAAAGGATGTACATATTTAATGATATGCAGGCTCTCAGAACACAGTCTAAGAGCAAAATTATGCTATATGTTTTTTTGTGAGAAATACAGAATGAAAATTTCTTTCACATGCTCTCAAGATTATTTAGAATTTTATCTGCCAGAATAAACAAACACTGCGCCCACAGTGATTATTGCTCTTATAGATATATAGACCTCAAGCAGTTATAAAATGGCAGTGGAAATCTGTTGTTAGATTTTTGAAATAAAAGATGCTTCTAAAAAGACAGTTCATAACTATTATATTATTTTCATACCCCATTGTTTATTGTAATTTGTCTTGTTGGGGTTTTTTAATGAAGACCATACATTTTTCAGGACATGTATCATTAATTTAATGAAACATAAACATATTTTTTAACTCATCCCTGTTTAAAGGGGAACCCTGACATAAGAGAAAGCCCAGCTAAAACCCTATGGGTAGATACAGTGTATTCAGATATCAGCTGGTGTGACACTGCCTAATCCTGAGTAACGCGCCCAAGAGCCAAGGGAATGCTATTTCTCTCCGTTGTTCCAAACAACAGATGCTGTCAATTAACTTTAAGCAGCGTCCAAGAAAACCCTTTTGTTATATTTTGCAGTATTATGCAGAAAGTGTCACCTCTGGAAATGAGGGAACAAGCTGGTTTTCATTATCATTCAATTGTCCCAATCAATCTGACAATTACAAAGAGAAAAAGTCTTAATCACTAGACACATGCTAGTTGCTGCTAGTTTCACCAGCTGCGAAGGAAAAGGGAAAGAAAAAAGAACACACACACACACACACACCCAACAACAGAAACAACAAAAAAACAAACAGAAAAATTCAAAACCAGTTTTCCTCTTTAGAGATATAACCCAAAAAGCATACCTGCAATAGGGTAAAGGATAATGAAATACACAGTGTTATGATAGGTATGGGAATCACCACTGCAACAAATTAGTAATTAAATCAGCTTATACTGTTGATTTACTACAGCTTTTATATAAGTACCATTTGTTGTGTACAAAGAAACAGCCATCAGCATCTTATTCATTTGAATACAAGAAAAGTTGTTCATTAAAGTTGTGACTAGTGAATTTCCATATAATTAAAGTACCGTATATATATGCGATATAGGAGTTGTCTGGGAACTGGTGAGAGAATGGGTGTAAATACAGATGGCCAGATTCATTTATTTTACTTGAAGGACTGAGGCTGCAGAAAGGCAGCATCACCAGCCAGGGTGCAGGCAGGTCCGGACCTGCTGCTTTGGTGGCTCTCCTCAAGAGCCTCAAACAATAAATGCAGTAACCTCCACTGGATTGGAAAATTCCTTTTATCTTCTAGTCTGTACTTACCTACACTGATGAGGAGCATGTGCAGCATACTTTAAGCACAGAGAATGCAAACAATATTGTGCTATGTCTATGAGGAAGGACATCCACACTCAATTTCTGGTCTATAAGTCTGAGTTGTTTGCTGACCTGTCCCAGCATGATACTTTCACCTGGTCTGCTCATCCCACCAGTGTTCCTGAGAAAACAAAGGATAGCTTGGTGCTCGATTCCTCAGGGGGCATAAAGTCCCTACATAATGTGTATTTAGACAGTAAGCAAGCACCAGATTCAGTCTGCCCTCAGGAGTTTGAAAGATTTAATCTACCTGGAATTTCTATATAGATAAATACTATGCCATGGCAAAAAATAATTGTACATCCATTTTCAGTAGCAGTAAAATGTTCTTTCCTACCATCACCCAGAATAGAGCAGCAGGAAACAGCTTTTGGAACAGAACTGGCATAAAGAGTCGCTCACTGACACATGCACTAGATGGTGAGTGACATCCATTAGAATAGGTATTCCAGTAAATGCCAGATCTGTGACATTGAAAGTATCTGTCTGATGCAAGTCTTTCAGTATACGCCAGTTATGTTTTGTCATCTCTTCTCAAACAGTTCCACTGTCACTAAAAACAGTGAACATTCATATTCACAACCACGCTGCTCTGGCTATCAGCATCTGGCCACTAAAGAAGTGTCACAGATGGAAATTATTCCAGAACTATTGGCAACTTTCTTGAATCCTTCTGCCTGATGCCATTCTTGAAGGAGACAAGAGTAACAAAAACATTGGTCTGCTGACATTCTCTCTCAAGAAGCTACGCATTGCTTTTTTGTACATTTATCAGAAAGGACCCACCTTCTCTCATCTGACTGCATAGGATCTTACAAAAAGTTGATTGACTCTTAAGAGTGAAATCTCTGGGCCCTCTTGCAGTTCAGATAAAAGATTTGTGTGTGCTTACACTCTGGAGGCCAAGACTATGATTCTGGTATATAAACCTGGATTTCAGCTTTTGTCCTCAGGAAATCTGCTAGTCACAATAATTCCAAACCATACACGTAAAGATATAAAGATCAATGCACAAAAGAGAGTCACAATAAGTATTAAAACAAAACACATATCTTACAGAAATCCATAAGATTTAGATGAGAAGGAAATGTTATACCTGAGGCATGAAGAAGAAAGAACAGGTGAGCCTTTTTTATAAAAAAACAGAACTCTCAGGTGCTGGATTTGTTAATCTCACACACACACACAGAGCTGTATACACTCAGACCAATAAATCTATGAAATTGCAGTACTGGCCTATAAGGCAATAAACATCAAGGCGGGGACAACTCAGAGAAAAACAAATAATTTGATTTCTAAGCAATCTAGAGAGGAGGCTTGAGGACACCATAGGCCCCTCCAAAGGCCACCTGCTTAGGGTGTAAGAAAAGTCTTATGTCTAGAGCCTGTCTAAAATCAGGAGAAGAGATGCTAATACAAGGGGCAGTTGGGTCCTGAGAGTTTTCTCAAGAGTTGGTAACATTGTGACTGGCTGTAAAACTACTCATTTTTCTTGGCAGACTCTTCACACTTCTAATCTGAAATGTTCAGGCTAGTTTGGGTTTACTAGAGGCACACCAGATAAAGCTGGTAAGAGGTTTTTGTCTCCTCTAGGCCCTTTCAAGGGAAATTTTTCTACTTCACTCATGATTAATCTGTAAAATTGATACAAATCACTCTCATGGGGGAATCAGTGTTACTCTGGTTTTGCTGACCCATTTTGTTGCTGCAGAAAGTATTTATTTTGTAACAAGATTTCTTTTACTAGCTGCAATGGTAGACAGCATAGATCCCACACAGAACTGTATTACTGATGTACTGAAAGACTAGTACCTTTTATAAAGGATAGAAGATGGCACTTTAACTTTTATTTTTAAAAGACTTACACCCATTTCTTATAATATTTGGAAGAGATAATGCATTTTGGTTGTGTGTGTGTGTTTACTCTGAGAAAGAACAGGAAAATGAAGCTAATTAGTCTCTTAATAGATCTTTTGATTTGATTTCTTGTTTGGCAAAAGCTGAGAAAGGAGAAGGCTTCTCGATCCATTTCTCTTTGCAGAGGTAAACTGCCTGTGCCATAAAATTAAACCCTTCTGTAAGATAAAATCAACATCAGAATAGAGCTAGTATGTCTCCTCTTGCATTTCATCTTGGTAAGAGGAAAAAAAAAAAAAGTACTTTTCCTTGTAATTACATTTGATCTGCATATGTCTGTTCAGTCTTTCAAGATTTCTCTTTCTTAAAAATTCTAGGGTTTATGTTGTTTCCTTCTTGAATGTTATTCTTCATTGTACTGTGGAGAAGAATTTACAGAATAGGGAGAACTGAAAGCAGATAACACTTACTGACTTTATTAACAATTATGAGGCACTCAACTAGAACTGCACAATTTTTATTTACAGTTGGACTGTACACGAGCTTATGTAAAAATGTAACTTTGGAATGACTTACCCTATACAAAGCAGATTTAATCCAGAAGAAAAAAAAACATATAAGGAAGAATTAGCATAGAAGAAGCACTTTGATTTGACTTATTCAGAATAAAAAGCTAAGGTTGTCTTAAGACAACTAGTTACTAGTTATAAAAAGTATTAAGATTTAATTTCCAAAAGATATAAGTATCTAAAAAGAAAATACAAATATTTTTAAAGTTAGTAACATGAATAAAATTATTCATAAAGCTCTATTTCTAAACATAGTGCTGGGCAGCCCTACAAGGCAATGAAGACTAGCAGCCCCGTGAGAAGACCTAATGCTTGGCACTGTCAGAGGAGATCACATATAATGCGTGTTGCAAATGAACCTAGAGCAGTGTCAAAAAGAAGAATGGAGCCATTTCAGATTTATAAAGTGGGCAGAGGGAAAAAAAGAGAAGTTATAAGGAAAGGACAGTTATTCCTTTGGTTTGTTGGTTGCTTTGTTTTAAATGGAATAAAAAACGTTAGTGCAAGGTGGGGACAGTGATCAAGTGCTAGCTGCTGGCTTCCCACAGGAACTCACAGCAACTTCAGGAAGTCAGTGATGGCAGCCAAATCTCACCCCATGGGTTCGGCATAGATTTGTGCTGTATGCCAGCCCTCACTGACAAAGGACAGTGGGGTTAAATAAGGAGGAAGTTTTCCTCTGATGCTTTGGACTACATACCCAGAGATAGTCACAAAGAGCCAGAGGAGGAGGAAGTAATTCCTTATCTCATGATGCTGCTTCTTGGCCTTCACCAAAATTTCACTGCTGTCACTAAGGAAGAGATGCTGCTATAATATTTCAGAAAGACACATAAAAAAAAAGAAAAAGAAAATAAATAAATAAATAAATAAATAAATAAATAACAAAAAAAAAAAAAAAAAAAAAACCACAAAAAAAAAAACCCACAACCTTCCAGAAGCCAACTACAACGTAGTCCAAATGCTTAGGGAAAATTTCTGTAAACACAGGAGAAGAGTGACAACTTTTTGGAAAGTGTGTGTTTTTAATAAACATGATGGGGAAGGACTACATGACAGACTGCCGAGGGAAGTCAGAAACCTAGAGCGGCTTTCTGAAGATGAGAGGGTGTAATATCTAGTCAGTGTATGATCTGAGTCAACATTGTAGGCCCCTGAGTTCTGTTATAAGAACACAAACTAGAAAAAATAAGAAATATAATTTCGGAATTATTAGAGAAGCTGGCTGTCAGAATGCAGAAATGCTCTTATTAGGAATATGTTTTAAATTAAGAAGAAAAATGGCACTTTGGCTAGAATACCAGTGTGCACTTCAGGTAACCCAGGATCGTTTGCTTAACCCATCAGAGATGAAAGGGCAGTCTGAAAGATGTTTTACCCACATGTTACATAGTACATTTTAAGTAGGAGTGAATATGTGAGAAGCTTTAGAACAACTCTTAATGGTTATTTAGGAATCTACACAACATACCCAAATCACATAAGGATCCGATAGGAAAGGACATTCTTCAGTATTTTCATCAGCATATTTTTGATAATCTCCTTATCTTGGCCCACTCCAGGGGAAATCTTACACTCTGAATCCATTTACCATAATGGACATACCACTAGTCAAGACAAAATAAAGATGAAAAAGAAACAGACCCCAACCTTTCTGTAGCTAATAGAACTAATCAGCTATCAATGAGAGTCCTCGGTGATAGTAATAGACAAGCATTAGTGAAGAATGCTGATTGTTGATTTATTAGCCAGATATTCACATGATGGTGAAAAACATTTGTTAGATAAAATGTCTATTCAATAAGGAGTATAATAACATGCAATAGGAGTATAACACACAGGTTCAAGCCATTATATCATGTTCATCTCTAGCAGACTACATGAACCATTGTGAAGATGACCTTACTGGAAAGCTCACAAAATACAGGATGCACCTGTGCCTCAGGAAGCAAATTAGAAAAAGCTACAGAATAAAATACCTGAAAATACCTTTAGCTAATTCAGATCTCTGGCTGATAACAAAGCAAGACAAATTGCAGAAATCTGATACAAGTTCTTATAGTGTATTTTAACTTCATTTTTATTTTTTTAACTATATGAAGTATTTTCTTTACAAAATTAGATGGAGTATTTTTATTCTTAATAACTGGAAGTGTAATGTACTGTATTTTATGCTATTATAAAATTGTGTAAAGGTTATTTTGCTGCTAGTTCAATGCATATTTTCATATGCAAATGACACAAATTAAATTATCTCAAATAGTAGCAGAAATTCCAGCAGAATAGTATTTTTAATATAAATCATCATCCCCTCAAGTCATATTATAGATAGAGAATTGCTTCTGTATTTATATTTTTTCATTAAAAAGAAAATTATTAATTTCACAAGTTAATTTACTTTCCTCATCACAACACTAAAATTGAAATTAAATATTCTAATGCTTAGAGATATTAAAGACTCATTTATTGAAAGCAGCTTATTGTTTTAGGAACGTTTTCTTGATAAGTGCATGTTGCCGCTACACTACTACAATATTCATGATGATTTTATTGAGCAAATTGTGCATTGTTGCCTGCATTTTGTTAAGCTTTATAGAACTCGTATGTGTCTGCTCAGGAACATAGAGAACTTATGTTCATCTTTAATCTGAGTATTTTTCCAGTTTTGAATATTTGAACAGAACACTCCAATAACCTTGGTCATGGATTTTACTGAAATGTCCAACCGTAACGCAGTGACTGTCCCTTCAGCGGGCCTCAGTATGCTTAATGGAAATTACCTGCTCCCCACACAAACCTTGTACAAACTCACTTTTAATTCCACGTAGCTTTCTTTCTATTATAGCATGACCATAACCTTGAAAGATTAATCTTAGTGAACCATAGTAATAGGTTTATAAGAATAAGACATGAAAAAACCTTCAGCTTTTCCATAGCCTCATCTATTCCCTTAAAAGAAAAAAGTCTTCCTTTTATTTAATAATATGGTTTATTCTTTCTTCTATTAAAAAATTAGAATTTTGCTCTATTTTAGATTTTTATATTGTGCCTAACTAAGGTCAAAGAAGGCTCACACTGGGCATCTGTTTGGAATAATTTTGTGTTGGAGGAACAAGAAATATATATAGCAGGGAAATTATCCCATCAGCTAGACAGGAACCTGTGTTTAGTCACTGAGCCACTTGAAGGTTAATCAGATCTTCAACCAATCCCATCAACACGGATGTGATAAATATCTGATTTGGACTAATTAGTACGCAAATCTAGACATTCTGAAGGTATTTGGAATGGCTTAGACAGTGACCCGGAAAAAGAATATGGATAGTAATATTCCATATTAATATGCTCCAAAAATTACTATAGTCCCACCTAGGTGACCTTCACAAACTCAGCAGATTTGCAGATGTGAATAAGAATAACCAGTAATAATGGTAGATGTTGTTGCTTATCTTTCTTTTATCAGTGTTTTCCTGGCGAGATAGATTGTGGTCCTCATGGTGGTGTTCAACATGGAGTAGGAAGTAGTTCTACAATGTTAGGACATGCATATATCAAAGACATAGAACTTTTTACTTTATGCATTTCTGAAGGCCTGAAATAAGATAATCAAAGTCTGTGTAGGGCAATACTTTCAGAAATATTGTCTTCACTCCAAGACCACAGAAAGCAATTCATTCCTGGAACAGAACAAAATATAACAGTCTAAGGCAGAAAGCAAGTCCTCCTGCTACTTAGATAGCTCCCTCTTCAAGGATTTCTTCCATGGTACAGTCTTGTGTAATGAAGACACATATGGTACCACAGTGCTTCATGGCAATATAAGCAATTAGTGCATAGTGCATTATAAGAAAAATCATTTGGAAAAATTATTTCAATAACACTATGATTAGTAAATACTGTTATCACCAATCTTGCCAAGCACACATTTTTCCCCCCACCAAAGTATTGCAAACCTTGAAGCACCAAGGCTTATAGACCAAATCAACGAAATCTTAAAGCTGGTCTCCAAGCAGTGACATTTAAAATTTATAAATAGATGAATAAATTAATAAAAAAAAAAAAAAAAAAAAAAAGGAGAAAAAGAATGCCCTGGACGGCCTTTCTTCTTCTTGAAACAGAAGGCTGTACAAGGAGAGTACAAGGGGAACTCTTTGTTGGTCATGTTTCTTGTCAGTTTTTGACACTACTTTGATTATATAGTCAGTAATAACTTTGTAAGAACATAATTATTAACTGAAAAGGTTAATATCTTCACTTAGATTTCTGTTCCTTTTCAGAAGGAAGTTGAAACAAAAATTCTGATAAAGATTTAAAAAATCACACAAATTCTAAATCAGAAATGTCAAAAGGAAAACTAGTGGTATCTTCTATGAAAATGAGATGATGTAGAAAACCAAATTTTATCTTGAATGGGTACCAAACAGACAGTATACCTTTCATTTTATGTTTCCCAGTGAGCAAATAAGAACATTTAATCCACATATTTTCCTGTTTTGACTGAGGAAAAATAAATCCTGATTTTAACTGAATCAAAAAGAATTGTTACAGAAGAAAATTCAAGTAGTTTTACTACCAACTGACAGACAGAAACAAGAATATAAAAATAAATTTTAAAAGAGCTATTCACTGAATAAAGGGTGTCATTTCACAGGGTGAAAAACTTCCTCATTTTATTGAGGCTTGACCATCACCTAGCACTTTACATGGTCACTTCGATTCAATATAGCTAACAAATTGCAGGCTTGAGCTTGGATGATAGATTTCTGAATATCAATTAAAATGGATAATTGGAATACATTTTTTTCTTCTTCAGATCAAATTACCAAGAGATATATGCACACTCTCACATGCACATAGTCATACAGTTTACAGGAAACGATAATTAATGTACAAGTGCAATACATGACTTAAGTTATCAGGCTGCACGGTCATATTAAGGTGTTCCAACCACGTCCTTTCTCCACCTGTTTGTATGACTGGACTCTGACCAGTAAAGTGATCTAGAGGTTGTTTGTTTTTTTGGTTTTTTTTGGTTTTTTTTTGTTTTTTTTTTTTTAAAAAAGAAAAAAAAAAAAAAACAAAAAAACAAAACACAAAAAAACCCAAACAAACAAACAAACCCAAACTTAAAAATACTTCATAACCCATAAACCACCTCAGTTGTCAGTTTACAACCTGATCTCAAAAAGAGGTCCAGAAATAGAGAAGACAGGAAACATACTGACAAGAATGTTATAGCTGGGGTATAGCTAAAAGAATGTGTCAAACAGGTTTGGCCTGCAGGAGAAATCCAGTGTGAAACTATACCTGTGCCTATGCAGCAAATAACCACAAAAGTTACATTTCCAGTCAAAAGTGTAGTTTTCTAAATAGCCTGCTGAAATTTCTATCCTATTGTAAAACCCCATATAAATTTTATGCCAAAAGCAAGTCTAGAAAAAAGTTTTAATTCTTAATATTCGTAATCAGTGAATTTGAATTAAAAAAAAAAAAAAAACTGTGAAGCCCAGCATTCATGTTTAGCAAATGTATAAAATAAAATAAAAAATTAAACATGGAGATAAATTACGAGAGCAACACTTTATGTCTGAGTTTTCCTCAGAAAAAATAACTTCTTGATAGATATTTCTTTATAAGATAATTAGATTTCTTTCATAGTGCAAGGAAATATAAAAGTTATTTTTAAATGCACAGACAAATCTTCTCTCTCATTTTTTCATTGCAAATCCTGAAAATATAACAAAAAGACACGTTTAAAAAAAAAAAAAAAAGAAAAAGAAATTGTCTCTGAATGGGCCAATATTTCAAAATGATAATACATGACAAAATATATCAAAATAATTATAAAAGTGATTCAGAGAAAAATGACTGTACATATTTGAAGTTAAACAGCAAGCTGTTAGTCTAACCAAGAAAATCTTCTACTTCTCATTCATTTTTTTCCTAGATTTAAAGAAACGCAGAATGGTTGAGGTTGGAAAGAACCTCTGGAGGTTGCCTAGTTCAACCCCCTCCTTAGAGCAGGGTCAACTAGTGCAAGCTGTTCAGAAATATGTCCAGCAGGATGTAAATAACTCCAAGAATGGGGACTCCACAACCTCTCTGGGCAACCTGTTTCAGTGTTTGACAGCCCTTACCATTAAAAAAAAAGCTTTTTTCCTACACTTAAATAGAATTTCCCGAATTTCCATTTTTCCCCATTGCCTGTTGTACCATCACTAGGCACTAATGAGAAAAGCGTGGCTCTGCCTTCTCTAGTCTCTAACATCAGGTATTTATAGACAACGATAAGATCCCCATGAGCTTTCTCTGCTCCACGCTAAAGAGTCCCAGCTCTATCAGCCTCTTCTCATATGAGAGATGCTCCAGTCCTTTAATCATCTTTGTGAGAATGAGCTCTCCATGTGTGTCTTGCACTGGGGAGTCCAGAAATGGACACAGCACTCCAGATGTGTCTCACCAGTGCTGAACAGAGAAGAAGGATCATCTCATTCATCCTTTTGATAACATTGATTCTAATGCATCCCAGGATGCTGTTGGCTGCCTTTGCCACAATGGCACATTGCTGTCTTATGCCCAATTTGCTGTCCACAGGGACTCCCAGATCTTTCTCTGCAAAGCTACTTTTCAGCCAGTCAGCCCCAGCCTGTAGTGGTGCATGGAATTATGTATACCCAGGTACAGGGCTTTGCATTTCCTTTTGTTAAACTTCATGAGATACCTGTCAGCCCATTTCTAACAGCTTGTTAAGGTCCCTCTGAACATCAGTACAACCATCTGATCTATCAGCCCCATCTCCCAGTTTTGTAAGACTTGTCAACTTCCTGAGGGTGCACTTTGTCCCACTGTCCAGGTCATTAATGAAAAAGTATTGGCCCACATATCAACCCCAGGTGTCCTCCATTAGTGACTAGCCTACAGAGAGACTAGCCCATATCTCTTCAACTAATTTTTGGGAATGTTACCAGAGACAGTGTTGAAAGCCTTGCTAAAGAAAAGATCAACAACATTCACTGCTTTCCTCTAATCCACAGAGCTAATCATCTTGAACCTATCAGACTGTTCAAGCATGATCTCCCCTTTGTAAATCCATCCTGGCTATTCCCAAACACTTTTATGTACTTCATGTGACTGGAAATGGCTTCCTGGAGGATTTCCTCCTTTAGCTTACCAAGGTAAGGCCGACTAGCCTGTAGTTCCCTGGATGCTCTGTCTTGAGGATTGAAGTGACGTTTGCTTTCTTCCAGTCCTAGGGAACCTCTTCCAATCACCACAACCTCTTAAAGACAATCAAGAGTTGATTCACAATGATATCCACCAGTTCCCTCAGCATTTGGGTTGTATTCCATCAGGTCCCACAGACTTTGAGTTTGTTTAGATGTTCCCTAAACTGGTCCTCCTCCACGGAGAGGAAGCATTCCTTGCTCCAGAATTTCATGCTGATCTCAGGGACCTATGATTCCTGGAACCTGGTCTTAAAAGTAAAGACTGAGAAGGTGACATACAGTTCCTTGGCCTTTTCTATGTCTTTATCACCAGGTCTCCCACCCGTCAAGAGTAAGCCCCTACTTTCCCTAGTCTTCTTTCCTTTGCCAATACATCTATAGTGGTCCTTCTTGCTGCCCTTTATGTGCCTCACCAGATTCAACCCCAGATAGGCCTTCATTGTCCTAGCCCCATCCCTGCATGCTTGGAGATCATCTCTGTATTCCTCCCAGGACACCTGTCCCTGCTTCCACTTCTTATATCTGATGGGGTTTCTTAGATGAAAGAAAATACATGAAACTACTGGAAACTGTTAACAAAGAATTAAGATCAGAGAAGACACCTGGAAAACATGAGATGATGGTTAATTATGAAAATATGGACCCACAGTTCTCAGATTCAAGATAACAGCTTCTGCAAAGTTGTTCTGAGAACAGTTTCTAAGAAATTCATAGCTTCAATTATTGCTTTGCCTTTAAGAAAAAGGATGTTTTGACATTAGTTTTGGGTAGGCCAAGATTTTACTTTCAAATTTTATTTGTAAAGCAAAAAATTGTGATCACAGATAGGAAAAAGAAGGCACGTTAACAAGCAACAGGGAGTTGATTAATACACAGCTGACGACCTAAAAATGCCATGAATTTTCTGGCAAAGTATGTTAACGAGCAACAGGGAGCTGATACAGCTGAGGACAAAAAAATTCCATGAATTTGTTGGCAAACCAATAGAAACTGCACATGTTACTGCAGGATGCTAAATGCATAGTCCTGTGAGATGCTGGGTCTCACCCCAGCAATTAAATTCTTTGCAAACTCAAGTCCTGTTCTGGGTTCAAGATTGATCAATTTAAGGACCCTATTTTTATTATCTTTACCACGTTGTTTACACTTCTTATAATGAGTCTATTTCCTTTTAATTACAGTTTGGCAAATCATTGCTCCCAACTGTTTGTTCAAAGATGCTTTGAAGAATAAGCCTTTTAGTTGTAGAAGAAAATTATTACAACTGCACACAGCTACAGTCAAAATCCAAACAAGAACATGTATTTCTCACTGAGTGAATCATCACCCTTCTTTCTAGAATCTGGATGAATCTTCAAGGTGTAACACATACACAAATAATTAGTCTTCCAGATGGGCCAAATACCCAATGGCATAAATTACAGGGAAAAAAAAAAAAAAAAGACAGACACTAAGCAAGTATATGTTTGTGTAAGAGCTGCTGCATTAGGACAGACCAAAGGTTCATCCAAATTGATATCAAATCACTATTAATGAACAGGAATAGGTTCTGAGGATACATATAAGAACATCAATAATAGTATTATGAAAAGAGTTAAAGTGCAAAAATATTTAAACAACTGACCTTTACTTCTTATGAACAATCCACAGATAAACATACAGGAGATATGCAAAAATCAGGAAGAAAGAAAACAGTATAATAATTACTAATGCACAATACAATTTGCAGAGCATAATTTCAAAGAAATAATATTACAGTTTCATAAAGATAACAGGGCGTCTACACAAAACAGCTATGTCATCTAGGAGTTCCCTGAGGTAACAGTAAGGCTGCAGAGATCCTAATCTAGGTCCAGGAAACAGTGTGCCTTATCAAAGTACTGACCTCGAACCAAATAAATCCCAATTTAGAAACATAATAAATCCCACTCAGAAAGGCTAGAAGTTAGGGACAGCACCACATGGAAGCAACTGTAGTGTTTTCAGTTCTGTAGCTAGCTGGATGTCCTGGTATGATGATCTATCCTTCACTGGGAAAAGACAGGCACTCTATCAACATACTGCTCTTCAGGTTTCACAAATTATTTGGCTTTCTCTCACATAATATTTGGAATGAAAACAGCACTATACAAATGTCATGAATCTCCATTTTCTTTAATTAAATTGACTACATTGACGGAGCCAGAAAAGTTTCTGTACATGAAAAATCATTCAGTGAAATATTTCTAGTGTGGGCACCATGGAAATTTATTTTTCTTTAGCAGCTTTACCAATAAACTACAAGAAAACATGGTATATGCCTGGTAACATCTGCAGATAAATGTACAGGAGATATGCAAAAACAGGAAGAAATAAAACAGTGTGATAGTTACTTTCAAAAAGTAAAACATGATATATGCCTGGCAACATATGCAGAAGACACCAAACTTTGAGAATAATTATGTGGAGAAATCGCTGGTACATATATTTTAATATATGTTAGGTCATTGGTCCATCTAGCTCAAAACCGTCTCTGTTTTTGGCAAATACCAGTTCTTCAGTATACAACTGGTTTTAAATACTAAACACAAGGTATTAGACCTAAGAAGAAACAGTAAATCACACAGCAATTATTTTACTTTAGAATGAGGAGACACTGAGCAGGATGGAAAAAACTGTGGTAATAAGATCTTCAATGTACAAACAAGCAATAGCAAAAAAGAATACAGATGACAAATGTAATGAGTTCGGATCTTCACCACCAGGCAGAATAATATTTTGGAAGTCACTACTCAGAAAAAAAAAAAAAAAGGTTGGAAAAATTAAAAAGTTCAGACGCAAATCATACGTGTCTCACTGGAAGGGCATGTCTGGAGTACAGTGATTGCAGATACTGAAGAGTGTAGATATTCACAAATTGGCTTTAATTTTGCATGCTGGTAAATACCATGGCCATGCTCAGGCAGTAGTAAGAGCCCAAGAAGTTATCCAGCTTTATGGGTGTGCCTAGGAGCTCACACTGACTGCCTGAGTGGTCATATTACCAGTGATAGCCAAGCTAGCTCATCCACGTACACAGGTACTACGTGGCCTGCAGTAGCTGCTGTTAGACACATCTACAAAAAAATGAGTCTGTTTAGTTTGCCGAAAAGGTGGCTAGGAGTTACATTACCATATTTAGAAGAAGGCAGTGTTCATAACTTCCAATGAATGAAGGCCTGAGATTGAAAGCTGAAACTAAAATCAGACTAAAAACAGGGTGTGCATTTTCAAACATGAAAACTATAGACGCCAAAAAAAAAAAATCTTAAGAGATTCAGTTACTCCCCCTCTATTACCTGACATCTGTAAATCAAGACTGGAAGACTTTCTTGAAGATACACTGTAACCCAGATAACCATTTTGGGCTCACTGCAGAATTTATGAGAGTATTACTCTAAAATCTGTTCCCTGTGAGAAGCGATACCAGATGACCACAGTCGTACATGATAATCTTAGTGTCTATGAGAGTAGCGCTTTCTGCATTCTTATCAATGCAGACACTGTTTTATTCCCCTGGTATTTCTCAGTCTTCCTAGAAGCAGTTATTCCAGTGAAGGAGGAGAGGAAATAGGCCCTTGGACTTTCTTGTGCACAGCCAATATAATTAGCGATAGTGATCCGTATAGCATGCCACACCGTTCACAAAAGATAAACTCTATCCATGCAACTCAGAAAATTGTGGTAGGGAATATTTGGGTAAAGAGAGAGGGGCCAAGCAGGGCTGATAAACACAAACCAGTAGCAAAATGTTTACATCTGGATTCTGTTTACTGGCAGTATCTTTCAAGATGGACCAAGAGAAAAAAGCCTCTTATCTTCTATTTACAATATATCTTCTTTAAAAATTATAAATTGTTTTAGCTGGAACTGTCAGCACTGTGCTGACAATGCTTAGTTTTATTGATTTTATGATGGAATATTATCTGTTTTGCTGAAGGTTTTGCAGAGCTGTTTCTAATCCAGTGATAGATGTTGGCAAACTATCCTTAGAAATTTTAACATTCTGACAGTTCTTGCAGTCTGAATATAATTAATAAAAAAACACTGAAGCAAACTGCTTAGTAGAACAAGACTATGGTTTGAATCATGTCATTACAGTCTTTGACTAACAAATTGGAATCAATTTGTAAGGACAGAAGAGGAGATTGCTTTGGCATTTAAAGTATATTTGGAATGAGGGAAACATATAAGATACATCTTTGTGTTCCACAATTTAACACATTGTCTCCAAGAGACCCATTTTATTACTTTTGGGATTCCTAGTTTTAGATCCCCTTTTTTTGCCTGTCTGTTCACCTATATCTACCCTCTTCCATCTCTCTAGAGATTCACTATGAATCTTACAAATAACTTGGAATACCAGGAGTAAAATTAAAAATTACTAAAGAATCTTTTGCTTTGTAGAAAAAGAAAATCAGGAAAAAGAGAGAAAGAGAGAAAGAGAAAAAGAGAGAAAGAGAGAAAGAGAAAAAGAGAGAGCAACATTTTGGTAGCGAGCTAAGCCAATTTAATGTTTTTTCAGATATGGTTTCACAAGACAAGCAAAAGCAATTACTCCATTTGAGGAAATTCAAAGTCGGCTGGGTGGAGCACTAGGGAGCACATCCCAAGAAACAAGGGCAGGGCTCTGAACAATGAAAGCAGTAAGATGTTGGATTTTGTTGCATTAATGCTTGCTTTTCAAACCATTTCAAACCTCAGGGGTGAGGGAGTTTTAAAAGTAACCCGTATATGTGACTGGACCATATACAATACAATAGCTAGGCACATCTTTTTAATTAAAATCAGTGATGAAACAGCAAAGCATCTGCTGAAGAGAAAGGCTCTGCACTTTTATAGTATCTGTTCAGTGAAAGGAAAATTCTAATAATTCTACTTGCAATGCTGCAAGTATTTTCTAAAATAAAATAGGGATAGATTTAAAATTATTAAAATAGTGTATTTTCTATGTGGGAAAGGACCTTACGTATTTATTTGAGAAGTCATCTCTCTTTTTTTATCATCAAACAAGACATAACACTATAAAAAAAAAAAATGAAATACCAGTGTTGCTTCATACTTGATTTTAGCTGTGATTTAAATAAGGTTCTATAAAGCCAGAGATGCTGACGGCTCTGGGATCTGCAACTATACTTGGCAGCAAACAAACAGGAACTATAGGGGTGAAGTGTACACTAATACTAACTGATGCATATTAAAAAAAAAAAAAAAAAAAAAGGCAAAAAGATAACTAAGAAACATTTTATCAATGCACAGCAAGAAAGAACATTTATATCTTGTGCTGGGTCCACCCTTCATGGCTTAAATAGAAAAAAATGTTATTTTGGAACTGTGCAGATGGACTGAAAATGACTGTGGGTACATTAGATTCTTAAAATTTCTAGCTAAGAAAATTTCTATGGTATCTTATTGGGTTTATCTTCATTTCATAGCACATAACTACTCTAGATGAGAATTTTCCAACTTTTCAACTGATTAAAAGCATGTCTGTTAGCAAAGAGCAACTGAACAATGTATTTTTATTTTGAAACACTTTGGAAATTCTATAGATGTAAAAATCCATCCTGCTTCAGCTTTATTTCCATGCAAGTACACAAAGCTAGCTGCCAATAAAAATAAATTATCTGGGAAGCAATCAGAAAACTTCACAAATATTAAATAAAATGACATAAGGTACTGTACCAGGAGTATCATACCATAAGGTACCATAAACACTGAAATATATTGTATGTCAAACTGTGTTAGCAAATATGCTTCAATAACACCCATCAAGGAGCAGGAAAAAAAATCCCAGTTTCTATTCCCTTAATCCTTAGAGAAGAAAGAATTCTATAAATAGATGTTTAAAAAAATCCTAGTATATCACACTGTTATTCTACTATTTTACCATCATTGCTCACTTCCAGTATTTGACTTGCTTCCTAATTACATGCAATGAAATTAATATTTAGAGCTGTGCAAACTCTGACTTGGAGTGGAAAAAATTCAATATTAGTTTGAAATTAAGGTTGAACACTGCCTGGATTCAGTCACACCTTTCTTAAATGCTATGTATGTCTTCAATGCTCAATATGAACTTCCAAAATCTTTCTTTCTACATTTGCAAATATTATCAGAGTCCTATTGATAACATATTCTGAGTTTGAGTTTCATTTGCTGAGATATGAGATGATAGTTACATAAATGAAGTTTTAAACCAAGCTGGAGATGTCATGATGGGAGAGAAACAAGTGAGAAAACATTAGTCTACACCTAATGCCCCACATGCCACTACAATAGTGCCAGTGCGATATGTTTGTACAACGCGCCATGGCATCTTACCATGCAGCCCCACTTTTAAAAGGGTGTGATTTGATCTCTAAATGTCAAATCCTCAAATGTGGAGAAGTTGGATACACAAATAGCACCTTCAAATAGTGAACATGAACACAGGCATACGCAGATTTGGGTAAACTATCCTGTATTAATATGAACTTAGCAGAGGTTCCTCTATATTCCCTACAATGTTAAATATATCCCCACATATATGCCCTCAACAATGTTTCATATTTTGATATCTATAACAAAATAAAGAAATATAAACATATGAAATAGACATCACAACTAGTAGCAGGACCATAGCTCTTCTACAGGACAGTTAAGACTATTTGTGCATCACCACTTCTCCCACTTGGACTTTCAAAAAATGTGAGAGCAAAAAAATTGGAAGCCTGAAGTAAAATTATAGCTGTGTCCAGGTACTTTACCCCACTGGGAACTCCTGAACCCTAGCTACAAAGTAAGAAGGAGCCATGTGTGAAGGCAAATGTGTTGAACATTTGCCAGCAGAGGAGACTTGATACCTCTTACAGTACCCCTGATGCAGCCTCAGTTGATATTTGGGATCTGATCCTTCTTTTTAACAGAATATTACCCCCAAGAAGGAGTCGAGACACCTAAGCTGCAAACTTTGGGACAGTGTGTCCTTAATTCCCACTGACGTGTAAATTGCCAAATAGGCCTTGATTTACAATGCCTTTTTTTTTTTTTTTTAGTTTTTTGTAAAAACAGTGGCCTTGAGAAGAGCGATGTTAAAGTGACATGCTGCTTCAGAAAAATCACTTGCTAGCATCTTCATTAAACAATTGTACTTGAATACTTAACAGCAATTATAAAGTTTCTGTAGAATTTTTAGGATTCCATTCAAAGCAGAAGTTATTTTGCCTCTTTAATGTTGGTGGTTCCCTGACAGCTTACATAAATACTCCAAAGAATACAAAGGACTTAAAAGTAACTTTCAGGCATTGATTTAAATGGAACAGCAGTGGGGAAAAAAATTAACTTGTTTGTGAAAGGTTTGAATCTTATGACATACATTTCCCTGCATTTGCAGATAGGTTAATACTGCAATTGAGTAACTGCATAGAAAGAAATGAAATGAAAGATATGAACACTTCCATTAATTTTTTTGGTATCTTCCAGTGATAATAATCTAACAAGGCTACTTTTTTCAATCACATCTCATTACTAAATGAAAAGTCTTTTATACTTCCTTAAATGGAAATAAGAAAATGGTAAAGTTAGCATCAGAATTCAGTAGTGCTGAAATTTGTCGTACTTACTAATAGCCACCACTACCAGACAGAGAAAAGTAGGCTTTGTTGTCATTTCAGCTTGATTATTTTTCCTATAAGATTTTGATTTACCCCCTCAACCATTTTCAACAAAAAGGGAAGTAGATGGAAAAAATAGGCTTTTTAAAGCAAAAATGTAGCTTCTAAAATAAATTTCTCTAAACAAAACATTATTTGTTTTTCAGATTTCATGTCCTTAATTAAATCCCAAAGATGAAACATTGCAGAGCATCAGCGTATTTCTTCATTAAACCAAAGGGACATCCTGAAGATATCTTTGTGCTTTATTTCTGCCCAGCTAGACCCTGGGATCAGCAAAATATGCAACTAGCATAACCTTGACCACCACCTTGCACGTTCAACAGGGAGCTGTTATTTACATAGCATTTCCCTGAAGTTTTCTATGTCAGTTTTTCCATTTTTACATGTTTAGGCTGTTAACTACACAAATAATTTACAGATGAATCACTGCTCGTTTGATGTAGAATACTACATTTTACTCCTAATTTCCAATAAAAATTTTAAATCAGCAAAAATATTTCAAAAAACTCAGTACAGTCTTGAGTAATTGAAGAGTGAAGGACAAAAAACAGAATGAGCAAGAGAACAAGGAAACAATTGATGTCAGAACGTTTATATTCAAGTAGTGTCTAGGATGGAAGGTACAAAACATATTGCATCCCAGCCAGTTCCTGGATTGGAAGAATATTGGTGATCAAAGATGTATTCCTTTCCCCAAAAAAGTTCAACACAATATAACAATATTAAGGGGGAAAAACAAATAATAAATCCACTTCTGAAGAAAAGAGCTATGAATCACTAAGGAACAAAAGTCATGTAGTTTGACCAAAATAGAAACACCATAAGAGGTCATTTCTATGGCAAATTATGAAACTGTTTCTTTGACTTTTGAAATGCTGCACTTTCTGTTACACCTAAGCATGAGCCAAAATGTTTCAAAACTTTTTTCCACGAGAAATAAAGGGGGGTGAAAATGAACAAACATACAGTTGAGGCTCATTGTTCCATGGCTAGAAAATGCAGAAACACTTAAGTCGTACTCCCACCAAATGAATACCTATTTTAAAAAATCCTTTACAGGGAACCAGCATGAGACACATTCCCAAAAGAGCCAAGGCAATGGGTGCTCCTGCATGTGGTAGAACTCAGGTCCTAGCTGTGATAAAGCCAACAAGGTATTTGAGCCAGTGTCTTCCATATCTTCAAGAATCAGTCTCTGGGATATGAATCTTCTTACCAGAAGTCCATCCTGAACCTAGGAAATTTTGAGGTAATGAAAACCTGTAGAAATATTTGCTAAAAAAAAAAAAAAAAAATAAAAAAATTTAAAAATTCCAGGTTTAGTAAAACCTCTCTCTTCCATTTCTAAAAGACTTCATGAAGTTCCCAGATAGTTCTTTTCTCTTCAAGACATGCTCTGTTCAGATAGAAACACAGTGTAATGCTGCACAAATGGATAGAAATAAGACTCCAAGCCCAGAAGAGTTTACATACTAATTTTTGTATATGAAAATCCAAGAAGAATGAGACCTCATAAAGACCAAGAAAAATGTTCCCTTGTATGGAAGGCCAAATATTTATAACTTTGTTGTTGTTAACATGCATGTTTCTTTCTATTAGCCTTGAAGATGAAATCAATAGAAATTGGCAACAGGAAATTTTGATTCCAGCAAAGTTATTTTGCAAAACAACCCTTTAGAAGTGAAACCCTTCTTGTACAACTTCTACTAACAGTAACAGATCATGTAGGGCTAACAGCATAACAAGCTGAAAATAAGCTCTAACAGATATTAAAATAAGATGCCAAGAAGGAGATCTGGACACTTGTCTGAATTCAGATTCTCACTTGGCAATGTTCTGAAGGAAAATCTAATTAAAGGTTACAGTTGGCTACATTGCATTACCCAGATACTAAAGACTATAATTGTTCTAGGCCCAGGCAAGTGCTTAATTTCTACAAAAAATATCCCACAGCTAAATTAAACATTTTTCTATTTAAGATAGTGAGCTTAACACCCACTCGTATAAAAGAAACAACAGAAAAGGTAACTGGATGAATAACAATATAAGAGTTTGAAAACTTTTCCTAGTTCAATTCCCATCATGATACATATCATGAAGCTCACAGTACTACCAAATGCAGAATTACATTGCATAGAGAAAATTGGTTTCTCATCTGAGAAATATGGGATATCTTTCTATCTTCTTCTGTTCCTGAACAATTAACGCAGCACTGGTTAGACATGTTCTGAAACTGGGCACCTAATAACATCTTTAATAGCCAAGTTTTAAAAGAGACTAAACATAAGAATGAAGTTTCACCGTCTGCTCAATGGAGTAAAGGACTGAACTGTGGAGTGCCAAACACATGTTCAATCAGTTTCTTTGCACAAGTGAATCTCAGTTCAAATCCTCCAACTCTCAAGATGACGGTTATTTTGGGGGGTGAGTTGCTCTCATATCCTGCCACAATGAGTGCTAAAAACTCTGTCCAAATGGAGCATGAAGCTCAAATCCAGTCCATTTATGCACATGAAGCCCACAAGAGCACTGAGCAACTCTCCAGTCCACTAATTTTTTCTGGACTAGCTAACCTTGAAGACACCAAAAAACTTAGATAACTCAAAGTTCTGGAGTTAGGCATTAATGTCCTGAGCTGAGCCTCCATGATCTGATTTTAGCATACAACTACCTGAGCTTCTCTAAAGTCTCCAAGTCAAGTCACTTGGAAAGTCAAATTTGGTCAGGTCTATATTCCTTGGTGCTGATGTCCCACTTTTCTGTAGCAGTGCAATGGTTGGATTACTCACATTGGGAGTAGGAGGCACTGGATTGAAAGCTCTGAACAGTCTGAGGGAGCCAAATCTGTGTTTTCCATGTCCTGGAAGAATGACTAACAACTCCCTGCCTCCAGCCTGGTGACTGTAAGTGAGTTTCTAGACTCCACTCCATACAACATATATATATTTTACAAGAGATCTTCACTGGATAAAAATAAATATTTTGGGTCAGCTAATATCTCTGATACTATGGAAGTTTAAGTATCTGATGCAAAGTGGAACTGTTTTGAACACAGATTACTTTCTTGGGACTTCAAAGACCCATTTAATTTCTGAAATATAAGGGAACAAGATCTTTAATTTCTGAGATATTAGGGAATAAGACGGAGAAAAATAGTGCTTTACTATAGGGTTGGAAGTGGATCAAGGACATTTGCTAAATCAAATTGACAAGAATTTCTTGTGTAACTGGCATGGACTAGCTCAGTGTGTTCATGCACATACATCAAAAACATATGTGTTAAGGGTCCACCAGTGGAAATTTAGATATTGAACCAGATTAGTGCCTCCACCATTACCCTAGGAGTTTCAGGGATCTCAGCAGCAAATAACATCCTAAGACCTAAATCTTGGCAGACCTAAATCTACCCAGGTACTCATCACCTCGCTGTAGTTTCCCCAAGGTCAGCATCAAGTTTCATGCTGATCAGCTACATCCAGGTGAAAAAACATGGCAGATGCAGGGTTTCAACAGTTCATGCCAAGACAGCTATTTGATTTTGCTGTCTTAGAATAAAACTTTCAGAGTTGTTCTGTTTGCTTAAAGACAAAGGGCTTATTTATATACAGATCTTCTATTTCTAACAGATACTTGCATTTCCAGAAGACGGTTATGTTTAGAAAGAAATTCAACTATGTAAATAAATTTTCTTAAACAATTCTGAGTCCATGCATAACACATGTTTACAGATAAATCAGAGTTTTTGTTATGTTCCATCTAGATACCTTTCACCTGAAGTTCTGAAAAGTAGATTCAGTTTTACTTTGTACATCAGCAAAATTCTCAGCTGAATTTTGGCTGCATGTTATTTGCTATGAGTAACAAAGAGGAAGAGGGAAAAAGAGTTGCTCTGTTTTCAAGAGGAGGTGGAATCTGCAGAAACTGCCTGCAACAATCTACATTTTCCAAGCATGTCCATGTCACATGTCTTTAGTACTGGTAATAATGAAATACAAGTGTGAAACAGAAGAAAGCTACAAACACATGTGCTGCCCCTTTATTAAATAGTCAGTGCTCTGTGACCCCAATGTTTTAAGTCATTTTAGATTAAAATAGGTGATTGTAAAATAACATGCATTTGTCAGGCTGACAATCTCAGAACTCTGTAGTGAAACTGAGACATCCAACACAACTGAAACATATACTAACACATAGAAATTAAAGTATATTAAATACAAAGAACAAGGTTCTGATTGAAAACAATATGAACTTCAAAATTCATGATTAGTCATGATACACCATATGTCTTCCACCACCTAGCCGCAACAGGGTGCCCTTTAATTACTCTGCTAATGTGCTCTTTGTGTCTAAGTGCTAGAGGACATATGGTACATTTCACTTGTAACCATGAATTTCATGTCTTTCATGCTTTGTGTCAAAATTCAAATGTCCTTTTAAATGTATACATGTGTATACATTTAAATTCATATGCTAGTAGTCACCTATTTGAATCCCTGTGCCATTCGGTACCTCGTTGTGCAACATATTTATACTCCTTTTCAGGAGCAAACTGATAAAAGATTGAAATCTAATATATTCAGATGCTTGTTCTTATTTACTATATTACATTTAATATGTTCCTATATTATTATGTTACTTATTCTCATGATGGAAACATGTCCACATGATTATTGCACAGATATATTAAAACCAAACAAAAACACATCACCACCTACTTAATGACCTGGAAGAGGGAAGGACAGGCAGCTAAATCACCAGTTACAGAAAAATTACTTTCAGTTTCAAACTTTATGGCTTAGCTTACACAAAGAAATACTAAGTGAATCAAATGTAGTTCTACTTTATTCTTTAAGATTGTATCAGAGAGTAGGTTTGCAATTTATTGCCATATATGCTGCTGTCCATTAATGGACAATATTTTAAATACTTTTTTTCATTTCAGGTTAAAAAGGAAGAAGGTTTTGTCAGTCCCTTCAATTTTTCTGCAAGTGACAGTTCAGATAGGAGACAATGAATGAAAATGCCATTCTGATGTGCCTAATGTATTGTAGGCAGTGATCAGATCTTTGCTATAAACAAGGTGCAACATGGGCTTCAGTCTTCCTGCTGAACATGGTATTCCTCATCTTAAAAGGTGTCAGTGTCTAGACAAAGAGGATGACATCCTTTAAAGTGCCTTTGGAAATTAGACAGCAATTCAATGCACCCTGGACTCAGATGGTGGTGATGTGCCTGATGTATGTACAGTCAAGACAATTAAGTTACATTAATCACATTCTGAATCAATTACAGTTCCAGAGAGATTTGGGATTTGCCTTATGTAGGAAGAAGGCTCATTTTATGTTCCAGTTACAATAAAGAATTTCTCAAGCATCTCCTGTGTTGTTCAGGGGTTTAAATCAGAGACAGCTACCGCACCAGCCACTGAATTCTACAATGTTTCCTCCAGTCCCCCGTACATTTTAATATAAACTGCAGCCCACAAAGACTTCAGATACTGCTGCTCAGACTGAACAGATCAAGATCAAATATTGTGCTAGAAAACGTAGGCTTAAACTACACAATGCCATTTTAAAGGTTAGGAAACTTACAGACTGTTCAGTTTTACAGTAAATAGCAGTCAGCTAGAAAGCTAGAAGTGTGGCTCTATGATGGGTCAAGTTTACTTTTCCAAGCTCAATTCTGCCTGCTGCTACTTATAAATAAACCTGCGTTCTGATGCTTGTCTTTGATTTGCAAACAAATATGAAGTGCGGTTCCTCACGTGAAGGACAATTATGTACAAATTAGAAATCCAACATTTGGCTATTCTTACTCAGCATAGCATAAGCAAGCCCCTGATCTAAAATAGAAACAAAATAATCTCAGAATTAATCATAGGAAGAGGATTTAAGGACACAACTAAATTCCCTACTATAGATGGCTAATACATTGGCATTTTTATACTACTGTGAATGCTTATGAGGACTACTGTCCTCTTTTGTTGCTTTTTCTCAGCATTTGAGCTCCATTTGGGACAAAGAAGCAAATGGACTATGGCAGGAGGAGATTAGATTATTGGACATTATGTGGGCAAATTCCACACATTCTTATATATCATGAAAATTCTCCATAGCCATTTATGATTCAGTTTGCTTGAAACTATGCCAACTGAATTATAGCTGTTTGGTACCAATCTGCTGAAATTCACAGGATAAAGCAAAATGTTTACAAGATAATGCAGCTCACTGCACAAGATGGCTAACAGCGCATACAACTAAAGATTCACAGCTATTCAGGAAAAAAGATACAAAGTGCTGTAAACAATTTTCTGTGAAACAGCTTTTAAAACACTGCCCAAGACAGATAAAACCACTAGAGATTATAAAAAATTGTCAGAAATTGCAAGTTCATACTTCCAGTTACCCTCCAACTGGCCAGTATCTTTCTACAATTGCATCCAAAAAAATATTCAGTTTATGTGGACAAGAAGCTCAGTTTTCATATTTGTGACTTCAGAACACAGTCCGAGCACAGTACAAGGCCAACCTGTGAGGTCAAATTAATTACAACTGCCTCTTGTTAAGATTTGCATGTTGGAAAACTGCAATTATTCTGAATTCATATGCAGCACAATAAAAAGCCATCTGAAGTGGAAAAATCAACTATTTTGTGGAGGATTAGTTTATCCTGAACAAAGTACAATAGATGACTTTAAATCAAAGTCTCCTTATGGGAGATCAAGGATTATGCTTATTTTAGCACTGGGACAGTGAGTCAGATTTCTTCAGACAAATGTAAGCATCATAAACAAAACTAAAAGTTCATCCACACACATTATTTACTGTTATTGTACTTAGAATTAACAAAAATAAAAAGTTTTGGCTGAGAAATATGCCATTAACCTTTTTAAAATCTTGTTAGCAATGACCGCATAGGACAGAACTATATACCACCAAAAATCTCTGTCTAAAAATTATAGAAGGTTTTAAGTTTCACAGGTTTTCCTGGTGTATTCCCATTACCAACTGAGAGTGATTAAATACAGTGAAGTGACCATACATATTAAAGCATGCTCAAACAGTTACAAATACAGATCAATCAAATGGACCACGTTTAATAAAAGGAGATGTAGAATATTAAATTATACAGAGTATTTCAGTGTTGGGTTCCTCATTTAAGTCAATTTAATAACAAAAACAGCTATATTTGTTTATTTTGATTTTTCAACACATGTCCTATCAAAATCACCATCATCAGCTGGAGGCAAAGTTGTTAGCTTTCTACTGAGTCACACATTAAATGGATTTGGAGGATGAACGCCAAATTCTCTCAAGGGTCTTCCTCTACCAGAGGAGAAATCCATACTGACTGGACATTTTGGGAAGCACATATGTCTTGTACTTTTTTGTCTCTTTTAGGAAACAGCATTTCTCAAGCTATCAACTCCTCATCATTCATGATCTCTAAACTCACATCTAAAAGCAGACTTGAACCAGTGGCACTTGCAATAACACCAAAGATGCAGATTACATTTCAACTTTGTAAATTGAATATCTGTGAGATTTATTTTACAGATGCGTTTGCGAAGCAAATCTTTTTCCGTGATTTAGGCATGACTTTGTATCAATTACTATATAGCATCAGCTTCTGAACAACAAGTAGAAGAAATTAACTGAGCAAAGACCTGAGTGGTCACATCTGTGCAGACAGAAACAAGAAAATGATATTTAGATAGGAGGATACCTTCAACTATCAGTCTACTTGCAATGACTGAAGTGTGGATGGCCTATCACCATTTCTTAAAAAAAAAAAAAATGTGCCTTTTAGTGTTAAAGAGTTAAGTTAGTAGCTGCAGCTTCCTTCCCTGCCCCTCCCCTCTTTTTTTCTTTTTTTTTTTTTTTTTTCCAGGTTGACTATTTTGAGGGGTTTGGGTTTGGTATGTGTTTTGTTTTTGTCTTTTACTTTTCATTAACTGCTAAACATAAGAAGAATTTTTTCTCTCTTTTGTCCAGAATATAAGTTCCCTTGTGGTTGATTTTCATTGAGTTTCTTCATAAAAGAACTATCAAAGAAAGTTACAGTGTATATTACTTTTCATTTCAGAAGGATTTCAACAATCCCTAAACCTCCAACAGTATCTTCTTGACAACCTAATCTCTTTGTAGTGGTAGCTAAATTAAACCAAACTGTCATCAATGAAAGCTCTCAAGAGTAACTCAAGGATATTCAGCACACATGATCTATAAAAATACAGTAACCAATCTTTAAAAAGCACCATTTAAGGTAGAATGGTTAATTAAAGACTACAGTCTTCACAGGACATTTTTATTTAATATTTATTTTTGTTTATTCTCATCTTTAAAATATCTACAAAACTGCTTATTTGAAGTTTAACTTCAAAAATTACTTCCTCACCAGCAAAAAACCCTAAAGGATTGTAAACTTTCAGGAAAAAAAAATGTTGTTGAGCTGAGCATAAAAATAGCTAGAAAATACCACAAATCATATTTCCATACCATTAGGGTAACTCCCAGACACTAACATCTATACAAACATTTCCACGAGATTACTTTTCTTAATGTATGCACTCCTATTTCCATGAATCCATTTGAATACTGAAATACTTGTGCCTTTTCAAGCCTGAGGCCTATATGGCTCTTTAGATTCCTTGCAGACCTACATAATTAAAATGACAGACAAGTTATTTTACAGTCCACTTCCAGCTGTAAGATGCGTCTTTTCCAGAAACTACCTGACCACAACCATGCACAAAAAGGTCTTTATCTGCGGACTGGGTTATTATTTAGCAGAATAAACTCTTCTTTTGAAAGTATCATATAAAGCATAATGATGCATCCCATGTCTGTTGCATCCTCCCAGTATCACAGTTGAACAAAAACACACCATATCTTCATGTTGCTTGTTCCACAAGCCATCAATGAAATATTAAATAAGGCCTTTTATTCTCACAGCCCTCGGTGGGCTACACCAAGGAACCACTAAGCCTCTGTGCTCCCTCTGCCTCCAACGGCTGTGTCCCTGCAGAGCAGTGAAACACATTTAACAAACCATGCACAAGTACCGTGTCTTTCTCATTGCTGAAACAGAACTGCGCAACTCTCTGCAATCCAGTTTGGTGAGGAATGAAGTTATTCAATCCTGTTTAACATACTACCACCTCTGTGAAAAAATGAAAGAACAGATTTTTATTCTCACAAACTGAAAAAGAGTAAGGGAACAGGTATAATATAAATTTTACTTTGACTGCATACCTTACTTAACAAATTTTATACTTCATGGAATCCTCAAATGCTTGATAATGGGAGCAGTATACAGATCTGGACGGGACAGAATATCCGACCACAAAATCCACATGCTCTACAATCTCCTAACCCATAATTCAGGTACTGGCACTTTCATTTAGTTAAAAGTTAATACAATCTGAAACATGCTGCTGAACCAGGAAAAAAAAGTTCTGAATTCCACAGTTCACCAGCTCTGTGAATTTTCCATTCAATGAAAAAAATATGGCTATATTAAAATATCAGTAATATTTGTCTTTGTGAAACATCTATGGTATTTTCCATGCTCTAAGTAGAGAATGGGATATACACAGTAATAAGTTTTACTACTAAATGTGATAAATATTGACTCGCATATTGAGAATCCCTAAACAGATATCAGTTACAAAGTCTGAAAAATGTCAAAGCTCCGACACTAGTATCGTGATTTTCACTCCTAGTTGTCTAAGGCTGGAAAGATGAATCTGTAATAAAGCACCTATATATTTTTAATACTGATTTCACTACAAGAAATGCAGCTTTCTGACTGACGATCAAATTCCTTGCTACTGGCTGTACATGTAGATTTAAAGTTACCATTTAGAAATCCAGGTTCAGAAACAATTTACCTATATTCTTATTTAAACAGTGGTTAAGAAGATGACACTGTACCAGGACCACTTTGGACATAATGCTATGTAAAACAAAGTGGGGATGAATACTATTGGGAGCAACACTAGATATCACTGCTTATGCCTCTATGTTATTCTTCGAGTTTTGGGGTGTTTTTTTTTTAAAAAAATTAACGTGTGAGAAAACGACAAATAAAACCTCTCAGACATCTTGTTATGAGACAGCAGAACTAACTTGCATGCTGTCTTGCTTTTAGGTTGCAGCAACTGATACCATTTTAAGAGACATGGACACACTTGTCACCATTATGAGTAGAACTGAATTCCGGTAATCTCTAATGCAACAGAATATGTTTGTTAAGGTGAGGAAACAAAACAAGGAAAGCAAAAACACTTTATTTTCCCATTTGTAGGAAAATAATTCAACAACTGGGAGGCAGAAATATGTACAATCCATCCACAACTGGCTGTTATGCAACACTTGCCACAATCCAAGGAGTAAGAGTTAGGTGGTTGCAGCACCCTGAACTTCCAACTTTACTCAGCTATGTAGGTGACAGCTATTTAATGAAACAGCATTTTAAGAGCATGAAGTGAAAAGTCTGTACCGGGTGTTATTAGTGCATTGTGTCTTCCATGTGACTGATAGAAAGCAATAACTGTTAAATGGTATCAATCAAATACAATGATTTGTTACTGATGCTGTCACCTGTATTTAAGTGTTAGCTGCTCTCCTCCCATGCTCTGCTATTCACAGCTGGAGAACATACAGCCAATGTCTGTCAACCTCAGGTTATCTCTGAACTGTTGTCACCTAAAGTCATATTTAGACGTTGTAGCACGTGAAATACCTTTTTCTCACTCATCAACTCTTTGTATTACAGTGTCAGAGCTAGACAGGATATTCTACAAAGGATCCTGACTACCCAAATTGGCTAGAAAGATGTCAAAGTAATTTTGTGGAACACAAACATATTTATTTACTGATTAAATAACTGAAAATATATTTATTACAGTTTTGATTCAGTATTCATCTTTTCTTTAGGAACAAACAAGAGCTTTTTATCTTGGACAGCAATGCAGATACTAAAAGCAATAAGCAAAAGTACATTATAGTAAAAAGACCTGTCTTAAAAATTGCATCCAGACTTTATATGATAAATTACTTGAAAGGACAAAAAGAATACTGTCATGTTCATTTCCATGTTAGGAGCCCCACAGAACAACTTTTATTTTAAATAAAGAAAATACTGTAAAAGTTAAATAATTAAGAAAAATCTTCATGCTTTAGTAATTGGAAGGGTCCCAAAATCCTTCTGTGTTTCATGCTGAGATGCACAGAGAGTTGTTCATATTTAATTGAAAATATATTAACATTACAATTTCAAAGGATCAAAAATAAAGGGAGTTTCCTGAAAATTTAAACCAGGCTTTCAGTGTTTCCTGTTGTGCAGAAGAAAGATCTATTTTTAATGGAATAAACTGTAGAAAAAGACCTAAAGAGGGTAATTTCTTCATTCTTCAAGGAAGCTGGTGGGAAGCAAAATAGTGTATAATTAGTTTTGGTGGGTTTTCTTTTCAAATATATTTAAAACTTTGTGAAGGTTAATGCTCCCACACAGCTACATTCAAATAAAAACTTTACCTGAATGGTGTTTTCACTAATTTTAGATCCTACTAATTTGAATTTACCAATACTAAAAGACTACTCCTTTGAAATCCTTAAAAAGGTCTACACTTTCTTTTTCATGTTTTATAACTCTTGTGTATTGTAAGATCGCATATTCTTTTAATGTTAATTATTCTTCTTTCTTGATAATCATAGATATCCATTATAGCCTGAACAGAAGCCCTTGATTATAAGGATAAAAACATATATGCAAAATAAAATATAAAAAAAATAAAGGAACTCAAGATCCTATTTCTGAAAATTAATATTCCCAGGTGGATATTTGCAACTAAAGAGAATCTAAGCACATCCAATTTAAAAGAACTGTTGAGAAGAATTGCAGTCAAATACCCCAATATTTTATTAATTTGCTTCTTTTTAAAGCTGGCTTCTTAAACCATGTGATGACTGTTAAAAACTGTAACTTCATAATAACTAGTTACTCATTGGTCATACCATTTTATTAAAAAGTGCAACCATGGAGACAACTGTAATTGGGTAACATCATGCTTACCAAACTATATTTTTACTTTAGTCTCCAATTATCTGAAACTTTAAAAGGTCTGATGCATAAGCCAGTCAGAACGCCTTAGATCAATACTGGTAGAGTGAGCATTTGACACTTCTTATCACCACAAATTAAATGATTACATCTATCATTTTTCCTTTATGATGTAAACAAAGTTGTGGCAACAGAACACTACCACAGGATCAATGTCTCTTGCTTAGAAAATAAATTCTTCAACAGTTATGCTGCAGCAGGAGGTTATTATTGTACAACAACAGTCTATGCCATTTTCTTAATTACAGCAACAACCTTTAGTGATGCTGTTATGAGAAAGAATTGCTGAGTTTCTTTTACAACACACTTCCTTCCATAGCATACTTTTATTGATTTGAGAGGGGCAGGTGCTGTTGCTTTAAGGTGCTGTTGTTTTATGAGAACATAAAATGACTAGAGAAATAGGCAAGAAAGTCTACCCAGGATGCAAAGAGCAGCAGAAGCTGATCCACACTCCTTTAAACCCCACATTGGAGCTGATCAGCAAACAGCAATGGTGATGTCAAACCAATTAGTTGGACAGGGCCATCCACACCTTCTTAATGGGGGAAGTCTTCACTTCAGTGATTCTTCCCACCTCTGACATTGAAACAAGCTTCAGGATGCCACAAGAGCACCTGTTAGTGAACCCCTCTACAACCTACACATGAACCCCTATCCACGTATTCATGTTCTTTTTAAATCTGTGCCAGCATACTTGGCTAAGCATCTAAGGAAATCATATGGTGCACCTTGAACGTAGGTAAGAACTAAAGTACACGTTCTCACACCTGTACTACCCATCCATAGATACTTCTCCAATGCATTCCCATAGTTCTTTTATCCATGTGTCCAGACCTACCAACTACTAATTTTTTCACTCATTCTTTATTGAGAAGTTATCTCCGTCTAGTGATTGACGTGTTCTCTAACACCTTAATCCAATACTAATTCTTCATGTTAAACAGAAGATAGGCTCCTTTTCCAGGTAGGCACTGTGGAACCACTATAGATCACCCCGAATCTACATGGCTAAGTTCTCCGTTCTTTGAGTAACTCCTTGTTTGTAGCTCCCGGTACACACAGTTTTAACAGGGAGTCCTGGCTTCGGCTACTCCCAGGAAAATCTATCTTCCTGTACCAACTCAGGCTTTGTAAGGTCCAGCCTCCAAGGCCATTCCCTGCAGTGGCATATAGTTCTACTACTTCTATCGTCTCTAAACAAGAAGACACTTTATTGCTGCTCACTGAGCCTGAGAGAGGTGGATAACACAGTTATTAGCTTCAGTGCGATAACTATACTGCAACCTACTACTGGCACTGCAATCTCTCTGATACAAAAAGAAAATCATGAGACTTCATAACTCAGGTCAATGTTTTGCAAACACAAGTAATATCAGGCTTTTTATATAGATGCATTTCATATCTGCCAACCGCACATTGCCTTCCTAACATCCCTTTCCTAAAAGCGTCATCAACTTGGAAAAGTTAAACCCTGAAAAGGGAAGAAATCAGCTTAGCTCCCTTATCCATTGTGCTACAGCCTTTATTTACAAGATTATACATTTAAAGATACCATTAGGGTTTATTTACATGGCAGCCATAGCATGATCTGATCTGCTAGTGAATCAGCCTATCCTAAGGACTCCTCTTCTCTAGCCAAATTAATAACCAGTTCCTGAATTAACCATGATGAAAGGATACAAGATCACAGTTACCACTGTTTAATGTAAAGCTCTCTAGAAAGCACCTCCACCTTGCTGTCATGCATGGTGAAATAGTATCCTGATCCTGAGTAAATTAGGATTTTAATCTTGACAGCAGGCCAAAATGAAAGAAATAGAGAAAATCTCACAAATACTTATGCATTGTTTTCCATGGTCCCTTCAAACAATAGCATGGAGGACACTATTGGGAAAAAAAAACAAAACAAAAAACAACAAACAAACAAACAAAAAAACCCACACAAACAAAACAAACAACCAAACAAACAACAAAACCTAAGAAAAAACAAAAAACCCAAACCTAAAGCTCCCAAATCATAAGGCAAATGACAACAACAGTTTGGTGCAAGAAAGAAAAGCAAATAAACCACTGTTTAGAATGAGTAATTTGTAGATGAAACCCCCCCAACAGGTTATGCATTATACAAGGCCATTGCCATACCTAGTTAAATAAACACTGTGCAAAACTATTGCCACTGTAGACATTTTAAAGATATTAAAAATAATTCATCGTTTCCTCTCAGACTTCTATATTTAAATGTATTCTTCATGTAACCTACAACAGAAAATTAAAGAATCCAGAAAATCACCATTATCTTGTATTTCATTTACAAACATCAGACAAATCATACAGATTTGCAATAGTCAAATCTCTGGCCTTTTTTACATGTGAAGATTCACAGGGACATTTGAGAATAATGTCCAAATACCTCCACATTTCTCTATGTGTTAATAAGTAGTTAAACATAGTAACAATACAAATGCTGGCTTACCAAGCATATAATTTAAACAACAATTCCAAGAACATATTAAAGCAGATATTTATGTCCCTAATCAATAAAATTGGAGTCATAAATTCTTTATGCTTTATATGAAATAACTGGTAGTTTGCAATTCAAACAGATCATGCTAATTTGGATGTTATGCTCCAGAAAAATGGGTCATGTTACATTTCAGTGATCACCAGAGTAAGAGAAACAAAATATTTTGATCATCCAGCAAGTATATCAGATCTCATCCTGAAAAAGCAACAAGTCAAAAAGCTTCAGCAGAATCGTATTACACTACTCAGGGATATTAGAGGCAGCTTCCATTACAAACTTCTGCCATCACCTAATGAGGCAGTAGGCTTTGGGACATTGTTGCCTCTCTCACAATACCTATTTTTGTCTTTGGCACTTCAAAATGAGGCTATGTAACAGGAGATTGGGCCTTTGGGAATAAGCATGCAATTTCCAGAATTCAGCTGAGACCTCCTGCTTTCTTGATAATGGAGAAGGCAGGCTGAGCAGGGATAAACTTGGGAGAAGATTCTTAAAGAAGGTGACATAACGGAGAGGTATGCACCATCCAACTCTTTCCCAAGTTGAGTAAGATGTCTGTTACTAAGAACTCAGTAACTTAGTTATTGCTTATGAACAGGAGCTTGTGGAGGTGATTAATGATGAATATGAAATATGTGATCGGGAACATCTGATGTAACAGAGGCTGTGTTGTCCTGCTTTCAACTAGAATACAGTCAGAAGATATTTTTACTGTGAGCTTTTTCTAATATTCCATAATTAAAAGAAATTCCATGCTGAAGAAAGGAACCAAAAGCTCAGCCTTAACCTTGAGGTAGGTACATCATCTGAAGCAGCTGACAGATTGGCTCACTGGATCGCACACACACACTTATATCCCAAAAAAAGATTTGGCAACAGCTATAGATGTCCTAAAGCAAGACTTCAGTTTATAATGACTCATCTGGTAGCTTCGTTCTCAGAAATTATGTACAGTGTAAGTGATATGGCTGTTTTGCCAAAGTGGGGTATAAGCTAAAATGAAACATCCAAGGGAATGATCCTATTATGGCCTGGCAGCTGGTTAATTGAAAGAAAAGAAACAAGTGGTTTATACATCTGAGTCATCATCTAGTGAACTAAATTATTTAAATGTGAAGGCTGTGAGAGCTTTCATTAATGAGCACGTGGGAGAAATGTTCCTAACATTAGTCCGTGAAGACAGGTAAGGCAAAAATAGGCTGTAGAAAAAACAAGTTATATGTAATAACATTAAATAACCAGAAATAAAGTTTTGGTATTAAACACAGATTTGGGGTGGAAAAGAACAGTTTCAAAGATGATAAGAAAGTTTCTTCAGGCACTGTATTTACCCCTGTCTGGTTCATCTTTAGGAATATTTTGAAAGAATAAAGGGTTGCAACTAAAAAATACCATGACGGAGGTATTTTAGTAAACACTTTTACCCATTAGACAAAAAAAGAAAGCCTTTGTCTTCCATAGGTAAGAGTTCTGATTTTTCCATTAAATCTAGACAATTACAGTCCAGGCTTTTTTGTAGTCAGTCCAGTCTGATCTCACCGGTACCTGAAGTTTGTATTGAATGCCAGAGGTTAGGAATGCCCTAAATCATTCATTTGGGGCATCTATTAAAGAAGCGCAAGCACAGGCCAGATGCTTGCTGTTTGGCATATTTAAGTGTTTTGCTAAATTGAGCCTGCATAACAAAAGACATGGTCACTTTTCAGTCCAATTCTGCACAATAGAACACACAAATATATTTAAATCACATTGGAAATTAAATGCATACTTATAAAGTTATCCATATTCCTACAAGTTTTGCTGAACAAGGGCTTCAAGGAAAGATTCCGAAAAGTCCCATTTATTCATAGCTGCAGCTATAAAATTAGGAGACGTCAACAGTTATCTCACCCTCTCAACTCTTGCTGTAGCAGGTTATTGACTTCTACCTTTCTTCGCGATAGCAAAGCAGTTGGTGCAGGTGCCAAAGCTGGAGCAGCACCAGTGACAATCAGTTAAAAAGCAATAGATATTTGGCACCAGACATCAACAAGGTTCATCACTACCACACTTAATTAAAATTATACATTTCTTGTGTATAGTCAGCTGTCATTTTGAAGCAGACAAGACAAAGAAACATTCCTTTTTAGCGCATGGCCTTCTGGAAATTACATATTATCATTCAGTTCAAGCGCTTCAGGCAAACTTTTGGGGATACTATTATCCTGCTGGTAGGCCTCACAGTTACTCTATCATAGGGTCTAGGAATGCTGTGATCTCCCTCTCCCCTCCCTCTATCTAGTTTGAGCCCATTCAGGCCTGTCACAAGGAAATAAATGAATGTGTATGAAATGGGTCCACAATAGGAAATTAACAGAATAGCATAAACCAAAACACTTAAAGAGAGTACAGAAGAAGAAAGTGGTGCCAGTGCCTCCCCACAGTTGATAAACTTTTTCATGATCAGTTTCTCCTAGCTGACCTACTTCACCTTGAAGCAGTAAACATTTCTGGTCTGTGTCATTAATTTCTCACTTAGAAACACACTATTCTTCAATAAAAATAAAAAATCCAGGCTCTATATAGTCATGTCTCAGCTTCATCATTCAAATTCCAACATGTCTTCACTTTGTGATGAATAACATATCACTGTGCAGTCACACATAGTTACTGGTAGTGATGAGTTTTAGCAGCTTACCTTGCTGTCTGTTGTGGAGGACAACTACCAGAGGGTGAAGATGTTGTGTTGAAATTGGGTGCATGTATATCATGTGGGTCAGCATTTTACCATAATGGGTTCTATATTATTTCATCTCTAGAAGTCTCTGTGCAGGTATCATTACAGCTAGATAACACCACACTTAAATTCTTCATCTTATTTTCAACAATTCCACTTAGCTAGCCCTTTTATAATCAGCCTATTCCATACTGTAGCTAAAGCCCATAAACACACACATTTCAGTCTTAGAGCAAAGATGTAGTAATCATACTATGCTCAAGCATGTTCTAAGACTCTAAGACAAGTGACACTAGGTCAGTTGAGTTGGTGAGAATCAGATATAGCCAAACACTGTCACAATGTAAATGAAAGTGTAATGGGTATCCGAGATAAACAGAAGCACAAACAACTCAGCTGCAAATGAGCAAAATCTGTTCACATGGCAGTCTTACGAAATAATTGAGCACTTCTGTGCATTATATTTTTGCTTGGACTATTAGCAATCAGGTGCATCACCCATTATTGGGAATTACAATCCTGATTTCTCATGTACTGTGGCAAAAATGTGCCCTGAAAACAAAAGGCCATCTAAACGATATTCCACCTCTCTCAGATTGTTCCATCTTGTTCCAGAGCTCCCTCCCTGCATTTCACTCCCACTAGCAACCCTTAGCTTTGACAAGAGTTTTACATTTGTTAATAACAGTACTACTTACCCATAATGCTAACCACAGTGATGAATTCTGGGCTCCACATGACCACTCCTGTATTGCTGCTGCTGCTGTAGCGTTCCATAATTGGCCTGTCTGCAGGGGGGACCATGGCTTCCCTCTCAAATGATTTTCCTATAAAGTCTCAGCTCTTGCTAATCACTCCTGACAAATAACTTCCAGCACTCCAAGGTTCTTATTTCCCATTCTTAGCAGGAATTGGAAAATATACATTTCTGTCTGTTAACATACTAACAAACATTTCAAGCACGGGTCACCGATTCAAACACAGGTCTCTCAGGCAGCTTCTGTTCCTGCCACAGTCCTCCCTTGCTGGCAGCCCCCTCAAACCTTTCCTGTAACCATATTATTCTGAAACAGCTGTGGCTCCCACTTACTCTCTACTCTAAACAGTAATCTAAGCCCAAGGAGAAGATTAATCTCAAAGTGAGACCTTTTGTTGATTCAATCCTATATAAATTTAAAATTAAAAAAAAAAAAAAATAGCATCTCTCTATCAAGTTTAAACATCTATATTATCAGGATACCACTGTCTTCCATGGCAGCAGCAAGTTTGGCCTGTGATTCAGTGAAGCATGGATACATTTTCTCATATTAAAGAATTTCACTATGAAAAAGATTGTTCGTTTATTATAAAATTATCTTTATAGTATAATAATTTAGTATCTCCCTAGTGGCAACAGATCCAAATATTCGAATCACTCTTAGACTGAAAATTTTTTAAATAATATTTTTTTAATATAGCTATTTATTTACATGGCCTCCATCACCATAGCACTAGACTATTTAGTCCCTGAAGAACTAATTCTAAAACATCTTTCTGGCACAGCTTGCTATGCTTTATGGATTGGAAATTTAGAAAAACACTGAAGATTAACCAAGAAACGAGCACCAGACCTGGCAGTCATACCTGCCATCTGAGTTCAAGTTCAGAACCTATTATTTACAAGCCCTAAAAAACCAAACAAATGGGAAAAAGAAAACAAACAAACAAACAATACAACACAACCCATACTTTAGTGGGCACTCTATCCAACCTCATAGTATGCTCTTTACAAAATGAGTAGGCTACTGGGTGCTCAAATTTCTGGTATGGGTAGGCTATTTAATCCCTTACCACAACACACAAGTACTTCACACCATCATATGCTTGGATATGTACATGTCATCTGCTTAAAAACGAGACATTCTCCCCACATTGGGATGTGTGTCCATCCAAAAAGCAGCCCCATGGCATGATCTGACACACATATGCAAATTTGACATAAAGGACATTCATATGTAATATGAGAGAATATACTGATATTTCAGTCCTACAAGATGACTTGCAGCCACTTAAGGAATCTCCAAGCAACCTCAAGGAAAGCAGGTAGCAGAGAGGAAGAGAGACAGATACATTTAATGACAGAGAAGGTGGGCAACTCTGATTTAAGCTACAGTTAATAAAAATGTATTACATTAAAGACCTGGTGAGTTAAAAAAATGAATAGAACATAGCTGCAATTCATTACTTATTCATCATTTTTATCAGTCCTCTCATTTTAAATGTATAAGTTATTACACAGTTTGAACAAAACTGCTTAATAAAGCTGTACATCAACTGCAGTGCCTAAGATGGCCACCTGCTCAGTTAAAAGTCTAGCATCAATGCATTAAATAATTATTCCCCCTATACAGGTACATGAGTACCTTTTTCAGTTTTGATACTTTGGATTAAATGTTGCTCAACTACTACTTGTAACTACAGGATACAATCCAAAGGTGGCAGCAGAATTGTCAAATATTCGTCCCTTCATGTACTTTTTATTGACTTCATTTTAAAAGCAGACACAATTTTCTTGACATCCCTAATAAAGGAACAAGTCTCAAGTTTCATTACAAACTTAGGTTCTTAATCACTTTCTGTTAAATGTTTTGTGCATGTAGGAACACATGTTCATATATATGCTGCTCTATATTGCTGAATATGCAATGTAAGAAAGGTTCTTCAACATGATTGTGTTTATACTTTCAGTTTTTCTGGGATCAGCTCACAATGCAGTTGTTACTACTAGCTAATTTAAACAACTTAAGATGACAGAATATCATACAGCAATTTCATGTTGTACTATGACATGTGTACAAGCATTAGCATCACAGCCAGTGTTACAGATGAAACATAAAAGGGAGCACAGGAATATATCACTAATTTTCAGCATGATCTTGTTTTTGACTACAGATACATAATTTTAGGAGGCCTCTTGTTTGTGTTCCAGTCAACAAAAACTTAGCATTTATAGAAAAACATTTAACACACAAATGTATGAATCAACAAAAGATTGCAGGAGGTACTTTGTCTGCTACTGTCTTTTTCTGCATGTGACCAATAATAGAATCTGGCAAAACTCCAGCAGCTGTGTTTAAGTGTCTGCAATTTTGCACAGATGCCAGTAACATTCTGGACAGCATGTGTGCCATACATAGCACATGGGAAACAATAGACAAGCACAACGGGTAGAAAAATAAAGGGCGTGTCAAAACAGTAGTAAGTTTGCAAAATGAAGTGCTTGAATGTTTAAATCTTAGCCTATCCCCTTCCTGCATATGCAAAATAATGAAGTCTTCATTGCATAGTGAAATCTTTGTTACTTATTTTCCTCATGGGATTCAAGAACATTGGGAAAACAGAAGGCAGGATACAGTATTGATAACCAGCTCTTCTATACTTCACTTTCTTATCACTTAGTACATGGACTCTTGACCTACCGCACGCTGTACAGAAGGGACAATTGGCAAAATTGTGCATGGGTTCATCAACAGCAGTAGTGCCCCCATACCTCCCTAGCATTATATTCAGTTAAGCTTCACTGCATTCTGTGAGGTGAAGCAGTGGTAAAGTGGAGTTACTCCTCTTCACGATTAGAGAAGTGTAACTTCCCCTCCTGATTACAGGGCATATCTACATAGGGCTACATGGAGAAAGATGGATGTCCCCTGAATCCGCAGCTCTAGAGCGCGTGGAACCACTGCTCTCAGTCCTTTGGCACACCTAGCAAGGCTGGTGAAGGACACTCCCTGATATGAATGCAGTGGTGGCAAGCACTCTTCCAGGGGCAGGAAAGGAGAGATGCAAAGTAGTAACACTGTCTGGGACATGTAGAGAATGTAAAACGACCAGTTTTTCAAAATAAATGAGTAGATCGAGCCTAAGCCACTTTCTGTCAAAATGACAAAGCACAAATGATTGTGTTGTACACATTCTGGGGTGAATTTTAAGGCCTTACACCAAAAAAACTAAAGTACTTGGACACTCAGATCACTTACATTTGTTAATGAGGTTCAAATATAAAGCTTTATTTTAAGGGAAAAATAATAGCATTTAGGTTGATATTTTACATTGTTAAAAACTGTAACATGACTGTAAAAGATATAAAATCTAATATATTGCATAACTCCACTTTCAGTTAAACATGTTGTAATTTGATGCATCGTTCTGGGATTTTTTTTTCTCTTACTGAGCCTTTAGACAGCACTGAAAATGCTTTTGCAGGGTAAATTGAAACCAGCATTGGAAGCTGTATCACACTTTATGATGAAAGTCAGCACTTTACTATGAAGTCCTTTATGATGAAATTATACACCTCATGAAAAAACCTGATGTCACACTGCTGCTGCTGGAACAGAACTCCACAAGTTCCTGAACAATGACACATCCATCCCTTCAATTTAGGAACAACAGTTTTGTAACTCATTTATGACCTTACATGTCTCAACTAGGAAAAAAAAAAAAAAAGTATAATTGCAAACTAGAGTGTAATAAACTATTAAACTAATGACGAAGGAAATATTAACAGTAATATTTTATGGTTTAAAACTGAAGTACAGAAGTATTTAAAATTATAATGCAGTTTATATATTGCATTATTTCACTTATAATTTTGGGGTTATAACCAGTCATAGCAAAGCACCTGAGTTCCTGGTAATCACTGGCATAAATGTTACCATCTAGAAACAAAACACATGAATACTGCGCAAATCCCCATCACCTGGGGCTTTTACTACTGGCAGCCATTCACATTCATCATTATCCCACTGTTACTGTGGTCCTTTGCACACAGTTATCTCAGTAGGACCTACTGTAATTGAGATGAAGAACATGAAATAGCATCAGAACAGGAAAAGACCATTTGGCCCAAAGTACTCACTTTCCAAATACTTATCGCAACATACAGACTGACAAAGCAAAATCCTTTTTGAACTGAAGTTCAAGTTGCTGTAGAAACACAACACACGTAAGACAAAATAATAAACCTATGTCACAGCGAAGTCAGTTAACAGCACAGATGGGGTTCCTCTCATAGACTGCTGTCTTTGATGTAGAATAGACTGTCTTTAAAACAATTCTATTAAAATAATTCAATAGGCCAACTTCAGCCCTCCTTATCCACAGGGTACTGTAATTCCACTGAAATTAAGAGAATTATTTTGCATTATTATTTTGCATGAGTGCCAAGGGCAGTAGAATTTAGCTTGGTACATCACTTACAATGTCTTTAAACCACCATACAATAGAAAGATCTCCCTGAAAATTATTCATTCAATAGTTAAGTTCTATATATTATTATATATTTTGTGCCTTTATCTATATGCACTGTATATTGGTTTTTAGAATAAGAAAACCTAGGAATGTATTGTGGAGGGCCTGGTAGGGATTGAAATAAAATAAGACATTCCTATTCCCCCTGTTTTAGAATTAAAATGTATAGATCAGGGAGAAGAAGTCCATTCAGATAGGAAATTCATAAAAGCCAGAACTGAAGTGGCAATCCTAAACCGGTTATTTCAGTGTCTGCAGAGAAGGATGATGGAACAGACACAAATCTGATTCATGGTAAGGAGCAGGATCTAGTTGTACAGTAGCAGATAAGAGCGGAGATGAGGGACGGCAAGCTTTTGTAAGAGTTGTGGTGGCTAAGAAAAAGTATGTACCGGAGACTGGACAGATACTATATAGCTGGTGATATAAACCAGAACAGTATGTCAGTATTTCTACTGGCAAACTCAAATATTATACAGCCTGCACATCCACATTACAGCCTGGAAAGGATTTATTGGTATTTATGTTAATGGAATATTTAAAATTCAATATATTTTAAAATTATTATATATTTAAAATAACAAGCAACTGTTCTCTCATTCTTTGCTTATGCTGCAATGCAACAGCTGTGATAACATATTTTCAGTTGTTTGATGCATCCACAAACCACAGTCTCTAGGAACACAACAAATTAAAAATGAAAATAAATAAATAACTGGATTAAATTAACAAATTATACCAGCCATGCTCAATAGAAGAAAAACATTTTGAAGAAATGAACCACAGGAAAAATGTCCAATCAAAATCATGTCCTCTGCACAGTGAACAGACTTCTGGTGACCTGCTAAAGGTGAGAGGTGTACAGGTTTTACCAAAAATGCCCAGCCCTCTCATGTACCTACATCTGGTTTTGTCTGCAGGTAGCCCAAACTCCACCCCAGCCACTGCACCCAGGATTTTATCTTCACTGGCTCCAGTTTTCAGGGTTGCTAAGTCAAATGGAAACACAAGATCCAGAGCCTTATGTTGAATTTACCCCAACTGATTATAGCAGCAAGCATGCACCCCAATTGATTTCTATCACTGCAATGACACAGGAAGAAAGCTTTGGCTTCCAGCACATCGATACCCGAAAATATTGATGCTGTTTTCATCCTATTGCGCAAAGGCAGCAACTGGAAGACCTCTCCTCCCACTCCCCCATCAGGTTGCATTGATTTTAAGAGAGGCTAGAGTTCAGTAACTCTAAAATCATTGCATCTCTTAGCCTATGTAATAGTAACTTGTGAGCCTAATCTTACACAACCAAGGAAACGTTACACAATGTCTCTAAAATTTCACATTAAGTTTACTCAAGACTGAAACACACGTTCAGTCTAACCTACGGGAAAAAGCAGGGCCTGCTGCACTCTGCACAAGCAGCAGACTCCAAGTAACTCTCAAAAGATAATCCTAAACAGACCTCATTACAGTAAACCCCACCAAGGGGTGAAAAATCTATAATTAATGATCATTGTCAATTTAGCATCTCCCACGAGCGATTCCAGAGACCTGAAGTCTTGACATTTTGAGAGTTATCAGAATCAATTTCATTAGTTGAAAAATGGTTATTCTTAGTATTATGATCACTCTTACTGTTCCTAAAGTACTCAAGGAAACCAGAATTTAAGAGCATTTGAAAGGACTTACCTGTTCGGAGACTGATACACTCTATGAAGTGGAAGCTATGACATAGATATGGTGCAAGCTAAAAGGCTATCAAGAAGGATTACAAAAGGACATAGAGTTCTAATGTTTCATAATAATTAAGCACTCAGAAACTGTTATCACAGCAATTACTATACACGCATGATTGATGAAGACTTTTCCAGGTTTTTAAATTATACTCTAAATGATCATGCCATGGCAATTCCAGAAGAAGTCTGGTCTTTTTCCCATTAAATTAAGGTCCAAAAAGAATGGACTAGGGACTAAAAAAAAACACAACCCAATCAGTTCTTTAAATAGATAACGCAGGACACAGGAATTATTCGGTGTTTTAATGAGACTTAGTGCAGCAAGCAACAACAACAATCCCAAGGCAAAACCTTACCAATTAGGAGACATTTTATCTTGCATTATGTTTAACTTGGAAACCTTTGCATCCCTGCAGTCTACAAGCAAAATATTCTTTACATAGCAGGTTTCAAAGATTGCCTAACAATCAATATTTGGGAAGAGCTACATGAGAAATTTCCCTTGTGATTTAGCAATGACTCCTATTCCCCAAGGTCTATGTTACTGACATTGCTGCAAATGTAGTGCAAGCAATGAAAAATGGAAGCTGCACGTACTGTGCTTTCCCCATTGCCTTTACTCAAGTCATAACTCACTCTTGCATATACTGTAATTTAACCTGTGGAGATCCCAGAGGGTGCTGTATAAACACTGTGTGAAAACTTAACCCGATCATTAAAACAGTATAGCATATTTTGCAGATTATTGAATGTTTTCTAGCAGATCACTCAGCTGAACTTTCTTGCATTAAGCAAGGCTTCATCTGATTCATAAATTAAGCTTTCATATTAGGCAATTCACCAGTGGTACTTTGACACCTAAAAAGAGCCAGGAGCTGAGAAATAAAAGTCATGTATGTCAAATTTCTGCATGTTTTCCGACAAACCTTAATCTCTCTCTTAGCATGTCCCTTAAGGTGACATAAATCACTTTATAAAAAATAAAATATACCACTACCAGTTACAATATGGAGCTGGGCAACTGCTAAAGATACCCTTTGACAAAAAGCTCAGTCTTTGGGTAAAGACTTTGCTCTCTCTCACGAACACTCAGCTCAAGCCTGGCACACATTCAAATCTGATACCCACCACTCAGATTGTTAGCAGGTATTAGCTGTCACATTACATTACCCCCTCATCACGCTATCTTGCATCATGCCAGCATATAATGTGATTTAATGGAACATGACATATGTGATGTGACGTGATGTGATGTGACAGCTACCATTTAAAGGGGAACACACCTATTTTCAAATCAGATGTCCATTATCAATTAAAGCTGCTCTGGTGATGGTCAGACATTTATATGTCAAGTCCAAGCAAAACTAACCGGCATGTGTTGCCTGCGCTACTGAACTGATGAGCTGGGAATCTGCCAGCTACCCAAATTATCTTTGGGTAATTTGACAGATCTGTAATATAAGCTCTGTGTATCAGTTCCATGTCATATTTGCTCAGTACTACTGAAAGCATGTTTTTGCCATTTTTCTTCTTCATCCATCATAATTAAAATCACCTCAAATGCTGATTACCAAGCTATAACTTCAGTTTTGTTGTTATCAGCTACTGTGCTTGGAACATGAAAGAAAAAGAGGACAAAGAATATTATTCTGTAGCTGCAGTGAACAAAGTGCTGAGAGCATTGCAAAAATGGTCATTTAACTGACCAGATACAATGTGGAACTAATAAAAAAGTTAGTAAGAGCAGCATATAGCGTGAGTAATAAAACCTTTTTGTATCCACTTCCGCACAACAATTTTTCTCCCTCAGTAGAGAAAAGACATTAAGTGCTTGATGCTTAAAACCAAAAAAGATTTGCATAGGTGCAATGAGATTGTCATAAATCTGTTGTAGGCAACAGGCTGTGTAATATATGCATAATTCAAAAGGAGAGAGCTTGTAGATGAGTTTAGTGTATAAGTGAAATTCAGATGCTGTAGTGCAGCAGCTTTACAACGCATATGGAATGCATATTATCCTTATGCAGATTAAAGTATTGATTCTTCATCATTCTATAGTTTAGCCATTAATATTCATGCAAACCCTCTGGGCTGGTCACCTTGCAAGAATGCACAGAGCAATGGAGGATCAGCCCTGTTTTACATCGGCGCTTCAGCACTGGCGAGAGCTTTCTGTGCACCACAGTAACATGGCTTCCTGTGAGTGATATGCCTGCAGTTGCTGCTCAGTTGACTGTTTCTGATGATCTTGCTGCTGCTGCAAAAAAGGGTAAAGCTGCTGCCTCTAGATTTCCCGATGCAAAAATTGCACTTCAAGGCCGGATGGCAGCTTGAAGGTCACACACGCTGACGCCTCGCATGCCAGAGACAGGAAGCCTAATTTTAGCCCACAAGAAACTAGAGTGCTGATTAGAAAAAATGAGATTCTATAATGCTTCAAAAGCTTTACAGGGGAAAATTATTCTTAGCACAAAATATCCCATCATACCTACGGGATGCAATGCTTCAAGGATGTTGAAAGAAAAGGTTTCCATAATAAGTGGTGGAAATGAATGAAAAGTAATTACACAATTGTCTAAAACAGTGAGCGTTAAAAGAAACTGTGGATATAATAGGACTATACAGTGATTCTTTACCTTATGATCCAGCCTCATCGGATAATAGGGAAATAAGTAGCAAGCTATGGATAAAAGACACAGGAAATATTTATAGTTTTATTTCCTGGCGTAGCAGTTTCTACAAAAATCTGCAACATGAACACTAGGCTGTGCCACCTTTTCTTTCACAAAATACTCCCAGATCTAGTATGATGGTTCTCACACTGGCCGGTCTTAATGGAGAGCCTGGTCTCACCTGACTTGTCAGGCACAAACAGACAGGCTGTGTGGTGTCTGCCCAGATGTACTGCAGTGTGCCACTGGTTGTTTCATTATTTGGAGCCTGGTGCCTTAAGAAAGAAAAGTTATTGTGGTAAGAGAATTTGTTTCACAGACAGCCCATTCAATTCATGATCACACATATTTTCCCTCTCTCCTCCTTCTAGTCCATATCATTCTTGCAGAATATGCTACACTTGCTTTCAGAGGAAAACAACATTCTCCCTGCACTTGTTTTAAAACTGTGCTTAAGAGAATTTAGTGGCCAGAATAGAGGGGCAGATAGAGAAGGGTCATGACCAGATCCTTAAAGATCACTTGCAACCACTGCTGAGAATCACACTGGGAGTCTCCAGCTGGTCAAACTCCTGGAAGAGCTCAGCAGGGGTTTCATGGCTGCATGGCCAGCTCTGCATTCACACACTGGCTACATCCAGGATACCACTAACACACTGCATATGATGTGAACCAAAGATCAATGTTTTATTTTCCACATCTTTTGTTTTAATAATAAAGCAGCTTTGGAAAAGCTTTTTTTGTCCCTCAGGTTTACTTGGAATCTTCATTTTCCCGTTTACAGTTACATATATTGCTTAACATTCAACTGGTGAATTATTCATTGTGAATAATTTTCAGTTCTCAAATAGTTATAAGAATAATTTCTGAACTTCATATAATGCAATGGCAAAACAAGCATAACTAATTCATAAAACATGCCACAAAAATTAATAACAACATTCCCCCTCTCCCAGACTTCACTTTTTGCCTGTGTCAAATCATAAGAATAATGTCAAGATCCAGGTTTACCTTTGTAAGCATTTTTGAGCTAATTTTTCCTAAAGCTTTTTAATAGAAAAATAAAAATAAACATGCCATGGAATGAAGCAATAAAGTTAATGGAAGCAGTACCCCATTGAAAAGTTTCAATAAAATTATCCTATCGGTACCTGGCCCACCAGATAGTGTGAAATATGTATCTGCTTACATGTGTCTTTCAAAATACATTTGACTTGCCACATCACTGGCATAAATTGCAGACTTCATGCTCATTAAACTACAGTACATTTCTATGACTTCTTTACATAACAATTTTGAACTAAAAAGTTGTAACACCTATATGTCCCTTTACTTTGTTCTATATAATGTTCTTGAAAAAGTATTGCAAACAAACACAGTAGATTTGGCAAAGGGAAATCATTGTTGATTGTTTTGGGGTTATATTCCCATATTTTGTGCCTTCAGGCACAGTTTTGATTTGATTATAATGATGTCTTTACCACTGGGGAGTTTCTGTTTTCATCCGTATTTTAAAAGTTCACATCAAGGTCAGAAATTCCATATTGGACTTAGACTTCAGACTCCAAGCCTGAGATGCTTAACACTTTTTTTTTTCTTTTTTTTTTTTTTTTTTTTTTTAGCATAGAGAGTACACAATTCCTCAAATTCAGGTAAATTTGGAAAGCAGTTAACATAAAAAGCAGCCACACTAGGTGAAACCAACGACCCTTCTAGCACAGGATTCTGTCTCCAGCAGTGACCATAAATGGACAAGTAGAGGAAAAGTATAAAAACAGGACAAGTATAAATGATATTTCCCCTAATATTCACCCAGGCTCCACTTACTTTCAACTTAGGGAAATCCTGAAACAGATATGATATCTGTGTGTTTAGCTAAACTTCAGTGAACTTCTCCTCCTTGAACTTGCCCAGTCTTCCCTTAGACCAATACAAAATTTTAGCATCCATCATTCTTTTGGCAAGATCAACTACCCACTACATGAAATCCACATCTTTTCATTTGTTTTGAATCTGGGTCCTTCTACCTTCATTTGATTTCCCCTGGTTCTTAGACAAGATACTGTGAAGAGAAGATGAACAACTGAGCCTTATCTGCACTCTATATGATTTTATAGACTACTATCACAGCCTCCATCAGTCCTCTCTTTTCCAGACTGAAAGATCCTCATTTACTTAATCATTCCTAATACAGAAACTCTCCCACACTTTGCTTATCTTATTAGACCTTCCATGGAGCCCTTTTCACTTCTATTACAGCCTTCTGGAAATTGGGGGGGCTTGCAGGGTGGCAAAAACTCCTCATTGTCTAGGTGCAGGCAGATCATGGATTTTCAAATAATACTCTAATAATATTCTCCATTTTGTTATTTTTCCTTTTCTATCTATTTCTAACATTTGATTTGCCTTATAACCATTAGTGAGCACTGAACTGATACCCTCACTTACCTACTGTAACTGGAATACCTTAGTCCAGAACATTCAGGATAAGATCAGAAGACAGCATCATATATATATGAAGTTAGGATTTATATGTTTTTTTTTTCTCTCACGTGCATCACCTGACATTTACCTATGTTGAATTTATCTGCTATTTTATTCTGTAGCCACTGTATCTCTTTGTCATTTGTTAAGCTAAACAAGGCAGATTATTTGTGAATATTACCAGCATCCTCTAGATATGTTTTTCAAGATGGGTTCACACTTGTCCCATCAGCTTTGGATGATAGAAATTGCTTATGAATGTGTTAAGGTATTTGCTCCATCTGTCCACAGAAGTCCCAGCAGGAATTTATTGCAGCTTACTTCATAAAAGTAATATCCTCATGGAGGCTCCACTGTACTGCATCCCCACTTCTCACACTGTTGAATACATCTAAGTAAAGCTGCTCAGAAAAATCTCATACATGTTTTTAACTTAATATTGAATTACAGACACTTTTCAGAAATAGTCTCATTTCTAAACATTCAGTAAAATTCAGGCAGAATTCTAGCGGACTCTTTTCTGTCTACCAACTCCAAAGATCAGTCTTGATTTTTTGTTACTAGCTCATAGTGCTGGTTGCTCCCAGGTCAGCAGGACTGACATTCTCTAGGACTTCCAGATTCCAGCCTCTCTTCAACAACTACCACCTAAATGTCTTCTGGCAGCCTGTTTGGCTGCTATGGAGCCAAGTCTTGTAAAGTCTCACAAGTGAAGAAAAAAAGCTGGCAATTCTTTCCACACATTTTTATTTTAAGAAATGGTTTTAACAAACAGATCAGTTGTGCTGATGTTATTTATTAGTGGACAAACACATCTAATAAGAATTGTGTTAGAGTTACAATAAGTTCCTAAGGTTTTGCTGCATAGGACTTATTTCCTCTAAAAAAAAAAGCTTGATTGTCTTCAAAAAGGAAAACCATGTCAGATTTTTATTGAACATAATTATTTGAGTTGTGGTACTGGGGTGTTGTGAGGTTTTATTTCTTTTTTTTTCCCAATTTTTTATCCAATTAGAGAAGAAAAACAGACAAGGAAAACTTGAAAAACTTTGAGAAATAAATTTTTGCATAACCTCTACCATGCACAATTTGTGCACTGAAAGTGAGGAAATAATAGATTTGTTTAGATTCCTTCTATCTTCACATGACATTTTTTCTTCTATTTCACATATAATAACTTTAAAGATGTATATTATTTAATAAATCACATAATTAGGATATCTAAAACCAAATCCATTAAGTTGTCAATGAACAGAATAAGGACTTCAGATTTATTTCAGCAGGGCAATAACTTATTTATACGTTCATACTAGTAACTACTTCTTCAGAGGGAAAAGATTACTAACCATATACACCTTTCAATTCCCTAATGAATTCTTTCATTGACATATCAAGAATTTCACACTTGAATAATCAGTTGCTTGATGGCTTCCCATATAAAATTAAATCAACAATGCAAACATGGTTTAGATTCTCATAATAAGAATGGGGAAAAATGCACACAGAAAAACATCACAAATTCAAATATTTCTAGAGCATATTTTGATTTAAAACTGCCTAGCATATTTGTTTCCCAAAAAGTTTCAGCTATATTGGAATTTCAAAACATCTGTTTTCAGAGCAGCATCTATTTTCTGTTAGTATTTAAAAATATTCAGAAATATCTACTTTTATGTGCAAGAACCACAAGCAGAAAACCCCAGACTATTAAGGTTTGTTATGATTCCCCTATAGATCTTTCCTCATAGGCCTACCATATCTTGCTACTCCAATTCATGCAGATGATCTTTACTGCCACTGATTTAAAAGGGCAACTTGAACGATGAAGGGTTGCAGTGTAGGTCTACTGGATATCAAATTTCAGATCCCCCCCAAAAAAAAAACAAAATTCTGGCAGCATCATTAAAGTATCTCTTCTTCTTAAAATAGAAAAGAAAGAATATACTTCAGCTACTCTTTGACTACACAAATCAGTAATTGCAAAGATCATATGATTGTTCTTTTAGTACAGGAAATAATGTCAATAGTTTTATAATAGAGCAATTCCCTTGTGATTTTTTTAGAAGAAACAAAATATAATCATTTTAACCCACAGACTGAAATGCCTTTCTCCTTCCATTATATAAATCCTACACCAGATTAGAAGACAGAATCATATCTCTGTCTCCATTATGACCTGAAACAAAACAGTTTTTATACTATATTGACAGAAATCTTCATCTTTAGGGGCCTGCATTTGCTCTTACTGAAGTTAATGCAAAAAATCTAATTGGTTTCAATGACAGAGGGATATAGTCTGAGGCTCCATTCATGAGTCTTCCTGGAGGAAACACAAGGAAAATATTTGTGACCATTATCCCCTCTATGATCCTTCACTCTTTGTTTTGCCCCATATTTCAAAATTTTAATAGTTAGACATCATTGCTGGGGCTAGACAGAAACTTCCTTTGGGAAATTTATTTCTTGGGCACCTACGAATGATTTTAAACTACCAGCTCTGAGAGACTGCTGGCTGGCTAGACTCCTGCTCTGTTCCACAGTGTCAGCTTCTATCTTGGATATCGTTCATTTTTTTTTAAAGATGGACAGAATTATATTTTGGTTTTGCATTAAAAACATAGCCAATTTTTTATGCATGAGCTTGAAGATGCAAAATATTAGATTAACCAGGTGAGCTTTGCATGGAAGGCAGTACTGAAAGGCAAATTCATAATTTTGTATGGCCAAGCCATACTCCCAGCATACTGAACTCAACTCTGTTACATCATTCTCCATTATTCCACCACAAAAATACTTCTGCATATCTCCAACCTTTCAAATAGGTACCTATGGAAGACTGGATGGCCATCCACACTTCCATTGAAAATAAAGATGAGAAAGAGGACTTACCACTGTCTTTCCAAAACTTAAGAGTTTTGCAAAATCATGGCCAAATTTTAGGTGCATGTCTTTGGTTGAAGCTACAGACATTTAGTAATTCTCACATTCTCAAAAAGCCAATTCTAAACAGCCTCTAAAATTCTGTGGCAATTTCTAGGGCATATGTAACACAATTCCTAATTGTATTTAAAAACATGCAGACATATGGCAGTTTAAAGGCAGAGGAAAACAAATCTTCAGTTGAGACATCCGAATAGTTAACATCTTTGCAAATACATGAGACTAGGTCTCCCTGCAGGCTGAGCTCTTATTCTGAGTACCACAAGCCAGGACGAAGATGAAGCAAGGACAAGAGTATGCACTTTATATGGAAACAAGGCAGGGAGAAACATGGAAAAGGCAAAAAAGTTTTCAGCACAAGTAAATCCATATAAAAATATCCTGCGTCTATTTTATTTTTTTTCCCCCTAGGGATGTTTTTCAGTGTTGCTGATTTTTTAAATATACTTGAAATAAAGCAGACAGTATCAGTGAACATTTACGAAGGAATTTAATGAAGAAAATTAGAAGGAAAGAACCAATTGTCCCTGGCCAGACAGGAATGGGAAACCTCAGCCACTGTTCCCAAACAGAACAACAGAAAAGGTTAGAATTCACACTGCTCACATTAATATTGCAAATCCACATCTTCAGAAATGGGAAAAAAAAAATAAATTAATTCATTGATTGCTGGTTTCTATATCCTCAAACCTTCTCAGCAATCAAATCTAAAACCAGTACAAGGTGACAATCTCAAGTATCTTTCTAAAAGAAGGTAACTGCAGAGTATTTTCTGATTACTTTGTTCACTCAAATCAAGTGTTTCCACACTGCTAGAAAGAGCATTTTTATAAGTAAAGCCAGTTACAATGGAGTCACATACTAATAATACACCGCTCTTTTCTGAGGCATATTATTTACATTATGGATTTATTATTGTCTTCTGTTATGTTGACACGAAATAATCTTTCATCTCCTTCTATGTTAAAGGAGTGCAAGCATCCTTTGCTCAGTAAATAATTCAAAAACATATACATATTTTAAGAACAATAAGAAGTATATTTTGGAGCAGTGAAAAAGAAGTGAAATTAGTTATTTGTAGCTGAGATCTTGATTGCAGCAGCATAATTGTTTTTCAGTTTTCATTATCCCACAGTGAACCAAATTTCTCCCTTTACTTTCAGACTGAATATTTAGTTTCATTTGCAATAATAATTTTTATGAAAAAACACAGAAGCATTCAAGCATGAACTTCCAACGCATTCAAAATTCCTGTGCTAAACAAAAGGAAATTTACTTATAACAATTTGTTTGTCCTGCATACATCTTTTTTAAGTATGGTATAATAATCTTTTTCATAAATATTGTGTTTATGGGTTAGCGGATACAACCTCATAGAATACTTGAATATAATTACCTAGTGAAAAATTTTCAGTCAAAAGGAGTTTTTCTTCATCAGGTTGAAATAACAAAGAAGAAAATTTCTTATTCTTTATATATTCACATAGAAATTATAGTTGAAATGATAAATCAAAACTGACCTACAGTCAAAAGTAATAGAAGTTTAGAAAGCTGAATAGTGTGCAGACACAGCAAAAATTCATTTGGGAATCACTTATTTCTAGTTATTTTTCTATGATCTGAGACTGGCCCTCAGATCTGCAATGCAGATCTCAAAAATCTGGAATAAGACAGGCTATAGGGCCTGGCAGGAGCTCTACATTAATACCATCAATCCATTTGCATGTCCTTTTTCTTTCCCTTAAAAGATCAGCACAAAATTTGTCTATCCCTTTCTCTTCTCAGTGTTGGATAGTCCTGCTCTAAAACACATGAAGAAAGAAAATCTTGAGCCCCTATGCAGTAGTGAATTTAAGGCACAGTTGATCTGGTATTAATTTTAAAATACAAAGCATGAAAAGTTTAAAAAAATATGCAAAGCTATAGATTGCTTTGGTTCATTGCTTACAGAACAAACAATAACCCATCTCTGAGCAGTCAACCCCTGTCGCTCCCTCTCTCTCTGTATAAGGATGTTTTATAATAGAGCATTTGGCTGCCGTTCTTCAACATGGCTTTGACAGTTGCAAACCTCACTGCTACAGACAAGTGGTTAAACCCCCAGAAATTTACAACTTCAATTTAAATCGTGCTTCTAAAACACAGACAATGCAAAATCCAGAGAAAAATCTCTACTTGATCAGATGTTTTCTATAAAGGTGTTTGCAAACATACTTATGTGAAATTTTTTTTTAGACATTTATGCACATATTAAAAAAGGAAGCTGCCCTATGCTTCAGTAAATTGTAAGTGGGAACCTCATCCAACCCCCTTCATTATACTACATTGTATGATAAATGCAGGAGCTGGAATTCAGAGAACCTTTCTCAGATTAAAAAGAAACATTTTGAGGAGGTGAGATGACCAGAAGTGTGGAAAATAGGGATTGACCTCACTCAATTTCTCTTATAAAGTAGCACACCCTTTATAAATCTTTGTCCATTTAAAACAAATTTGATAAGTTTTAAGTCCCTTTCTCTTTGTCCTATTGTGCTTTTCCTTACCTTTCTCCTGAATATGGCTTGTTATCATTCGTTTTTTTCCTCTTCCTGTTTGTTTTAGAAGCCGAGAGTTATATAAAAAACTCTCTGAAGCCCAACAGAAGTTCAGTAGCTGCCCCTGTGACCTTGATAAAGATCAAGGGTAGACTTGACATAAAATTGCTAAAAGGCAGAAATTGGAAATATCCCATTAGAAAGGGCAGGAGAAATAACTCCTTCAAACCTCAGGAATATCAGAGATAAACCTGATGCATTTGCCTACTCCCAATCATAAAAAGCAACTGTTTCAGTACTGCAGCTACCTTTTCAAACATATTTCTAACCCTAGAAGAAAGCAGATTATGAATTGGTGAGCAGATTCTTCAGCTGGTAAAAAGAAATTAAATTATTGATGTTAGCATTTATCTAATTCTCTAATGCACATTTTCTCATAGGCATTTTAGCATGCTTTATTTTCAAATCCAGACCCAAAGGATTGAAAAATATCTAACCCATATTCTTCCACCTCCAGACATCTAAGGTAAGACAGGTATTTCCCCCTCATACAGCACCTTTACAGGTCTTCGCTTTGGTAGCTCCAAGAACAACTGGAGAGGATTTTACCTGGAAACCTTCAGGAGTCAGCAGCTTTTAATTTTGATCAAGTTTCCAACTCCCTCCTGTGGTTAGTCTACCACCTCTACCTTGTAATTTTGGGACAGACACAATGTTTCAGATGAGCTTTATTATGACCAGAGTGACCAATGAGGGCCATTACATGTATCACAGTGAAATATTTGAAAAAAGGTGACTGTGGAAACTTTAAGAAATTATCAGTATAACCATGAATTTTATTTAGATTACTTTATGAGGAAAAAACATGATAACAAGACATTCTAATTGACTGTATCCCATGGACTTTAAAAGTGTCAGAGCAATTTAGCCTTTAAAGCACTACATAAAATATTTTATCACATCTCTGCCTCAGTAACTTTAATAAACTACACAGCCTTCAGGGACCAGGCTCCTTATAAATTAACTGCCTTCAACTTGCTGCACAAGGGTCTTTATCTCTTGTCAGCTTAATTATGTGTTTAATTTTATTTTTAACATTTTTTAAAATGACCCACACCAAGAGAAGCCTAGATTGTTTAATTAAACAAATGAATACGGTTATATCTAGCATGATCAAAGCACTAATTTGTCATACTAATGTTTTATACAGAACTGATAGTTCCACTGTAGTGCTAATACACTAGTTTAGTCAAAAGTTTATCAGCTCACCTTTCCAGCAATAATTTAAAGTTTAACTTTGTTCCACCACCCTCTTATAACTAATTGGCTGTAGATTTTCCCCAGTGTCTCAACAGAAGCTAGACTCTAATAAGTTATTAAGCAATTACTAATGTATTATTGCTTATGCATGTGTGTTCCAAATTTACACTCTACTACAGAAAGGCTCAAATGAGAGTCTGGGTGTCAGAAAACAGCTGCACAAGACTTTCCTTTTGGCAGCACAATTTGGGACTAAAACAAAAAGGCAGTAATAGGTACAGATCTTCAGCAAAACCTAGTAGGAAGACCTTATTTGAGGCTTGAGGTGCTCAAGAACAGCATCACCACTAGCCAGCACCTGGAGTGAAACACACTGTCAACACTGAATGCGGAAGGAAGGGGAGAGGCCCAAGCCTGGCAGCTGGGCTCCAAGCTGCACAGCATAAGCCTCCTTTGCTGACATTCTTTCCTGCGATCCCCAAACAAATCCTTTCTCACAAAACTCATCAAGAGAAAAGTCACTGCAGCTACAGCATTCGCACTCAGGATGTGCAAGACTTGCTTCCAAATCCCACCTGTCCAACAAGACCTCAATCCACACCTCAAAGTACATTCTCCACTTATGCTACAGGATAATGTAACAGGGAGAACAGACTCTTTCCATTCTTTCTCTTGATTTGGTTGCAAGAAGGGAAAGGAAAGAAAAGGGAAAGTTTCTCAGTGCTAGTCCTCAGGTGAACACTCACCTACAATGGGGGTCTGTATCCCACTGCATGCTCCCAGAGACTGTTTTGCATTTTACACTGAAATATCATTAAATCAGAACAAAATCATTGGAAACTAGGCCATTCTAGTGCTCTGTGGCAACATAGAGCAAGGAGGTTACAGTCAGGCATACATTCACCATCACTTTGCGACAAAAAAAGTGAGAAGTTCTGATAGGTGAGAAGATTATTCTCCCTTTATCCCTTCTCTTCCAAAATAACCTCTACCTTGGAAAACTCATCCAGAAATGAGATCTTGAATCCTTTCAGACAAAAACGACAGCTGAAGCCAGGTCTCCCACATTCAGGAGGATTACTCTGAACACTATTGCATAGCAGCAGAAGGAAGGACAACAGCAGCACAGTAGTTCTGGGGGGTGGAAACAGAGGCATTTATTATCCAAATTCAGTATGGCTTCTCATATACAAGGTTACAATGAAAGGATCACACACTCCTGGGACACTGTGTTAGGTACTAAGAACTTAACTTTAACTGAATTTAAGTTACCAACTCCCCTCGCTTTTCAGAGTAAAGAAGTCAGAAAGGGAGCTCATGGGATTTTGAGAAGACACATGAGATCAAGGAAGAACTTTGATGGTTGGGAGCTGGTGGGAAGGCACAGCAGTGATGGCATCCTGTGGATGGGCCTCTCTTTCTGGAAGTTGCATGTCCCACTTTGGGAGCTCTCTCTATTCCCACTTTCCCCCTAGTATCAAGCCTTTTTCATTGTAGAATTATTACCATTTCAGTCTCAGGATTTTTCAGCCAATATTGTGATTTTTTTGATGGGCTGACTCATGACCTGGGCACTCCAGGACTAGCAATAATGGTATGGCGATTTTCCTGTTTTAAAATTAATATATCTTATTTTCTCCTTGCAGGAAACTCATTAGAAGTCATAGTCATGTAACACAGTAAAGGAATTATTTATTTCACATACACTGAAGGCCTGCAACAACCTTCCTTCACCAGCCATGTAACAGAGTCCACAGAAGCCATGACAGCAGGTGGATGTCTGGTAATATGCTGAAGCCGTAAGCACAAGCTGTTTCCCTACTAGGTCATACACTCTATCTGGTCAGCAGGCTTACCAATTCTAGAAAGCAGAGCAGTGAGAGTGGCTAGTGGTGACAAAATCCTCCATGTCACAGAAACGTCAATTATGACAATAGCTAATTTGTACCAGGGCTTTTTATAAATATGGACTTGAAACTCAGGGCAGTGGACATCAAATGTATATTTTCTGAAAGCCTCAGTGCCAGGATGACACTGGGCAGTAGATGGGAACAGTGCATAGTGACACCAGTTTGATTGATGATGGCTGCACTGTGCATATGATATGCACTGTAACTTCAGAAAGTGATAGAAAGCACCTGAAAAAAGTCCACTTTGAAGGTCAAAGCTGACAGAACCTTTATATACACGGGAAGATGCCAGTGGAAGAGCAATAACTTTTAAGAAAGTTACAAGAAGTAAAAAGCTGAAAAGTACAATTGCAAGATCTTGTGGAATTTATGGCTTGCTTGGTTAATATGTCTGGCTGGCTGACTGATAGTTCCATTGTGGTAATAATACAATGGTTTAAAGTGAAGTTCAACTGCCCATCTTTCTAGACAAAATGTAGAACTTCCACTTTGTTTTACAGTGCCCCTCAGACCAACAACAAATGACTGCCAGTATTCCCAAGTGCACTCCAGATGCTAATAAATTATTAACCAATTACTTTTTGCCCCATGCATCCAAGCATATCAGTTAGTACATGAAATTTAAAACTCACACTTAATGGGAAAGTTTGAGAAAGATTTTAGTTAGAATGCTTGTTTATATAACACCCATATTTCTGTATTTTCTTGCATATGTTTTTTGGAAGCCCTCTGTTTTTAGGAATTTCATTTGTTCCTCTGCTTTTGTCTTCACATGAAACCATTACATTTTACTTGTTACTCTCCACAGAAACGAATTATGTTATCAATGAAGCATGATGACTTCAAAGGAAAAATAGAGAACAAACATTTAATCTTTTCAAGATTAAAACTTCAAAATCATATTTTGGTATAAGTAAATTGTGATAGCTACATATTGCAGGGGTAAAAGTACAGAACAGGCAATGGACTGAACCATCAAATGAAAGAATTGATTTAAAAGGTACTATGCTAGTTTCTCCCTAGCTGCTAATCTAGCTGAATTAAAGGCATGACTGACAGCACCTTCTTTTCAAGCTCCTTGAATCTCTACCCACTAAGAGTGGTTTTAAATTGTTGAAATTATGATGAAATTAACAATTTAAATCAAAACTTCCCACGATGAATGTTCAGACTCTGAGATGCTCCTTTGAATGTTGTATGAATTCTGGACAGATTACAAACTCATAAAATCACACAATTTGTTCATCTTTGTACAAATTTGTTAAAACCTCAACTGAATTCCCCAAAGATTTATGCTCTTATTTCTGGCAGTCATTATGTTTTCCTCTTAATCTCAGTTGCTGATCTGGTAAATAAGCCAGAAGCTTTTCTTCGCATGTTCCTGATTTCTCTCTGCCCAAAGATGAATCGCTGTGGAGGAGGAAGCCTTGTGAAGGTAGAAGAGAAGAACTAGATCTGAAGAATTAAAGAAAGGAAGGAAAAAGGGAAACAGACCAACTGGCCAAGAAACAGTTTAACAATAGGAGATTGTCCCTAATGGTGTGTTCACTCCACTGCAAAACAGCAGAACCGGGGTTGCAGCTGGATACTGGAATGGTTTAGCAATTTCAGCCCCTGCATACCTTTCTCTCAAAGATGGGTATTCAGATACCCCACAGTCCCTGGCTCAGAAGTGCCGTGCTGCTAGCCAAATGAAAATGCCTCTGATCTGCTCATGAACTATATGAAAATCAAAAAGTCTATTATTATGCCTATATGCAACAGAGTGTCCAAATCAAGACTGCCCGTTCTTAACACTGGCTGTTTACATGGAGGTGATTTTGCTGCCTTAATGTTCCCTTTCTGTGGATTGATGTGTAGTTATATTTTCATATATACACATATCTAGAGTCTGTTAGAGTAAATAAATTCCATATCTGTTGGGTAGGGGTGAAGTAATCCTCACCTACTGCAGCTGGTAAAAAATGGCATATTATAAACTACATTTGCTTTTATAAATCAGAAGAATCAGATTCTCACTCTACCTGCTAAGAACATGATTACTTCAGGTAATGTGGTACGCTTCTTTTACTTATAGTGGAAGAATGCATTTCTTATGCAATAGTTAGAAGCTTTCAGAAGTGTGTCATGTGAAGTCATTAGATATTTTACTTAAATTGAGAACACCATTTTAGGTCAGTACCATTTAAATGTCCATTTTATTTCTTCTATGCCTTTCTCATTTGCTGAAAGCTTGGTCAACAGCACACCTTAGGTTAATCCTAACATTTTAATTAGTTCAGAGCTGACAGCTATTTGTACTTTCAGTAATAAATTTTAGAGTCACTGGAAAGTAGATTAGTCTGTAATTTAGGAAAGCTTGCTCATGTGTTTCACTTCTCTGTGAAAGACAGTCACACTCATGAGATTAAGCTCTAGCTTGGCAGAGAACCTGTTTTTCGTAGCACATATCTGTTTCTGATGTCATAAATCATGTTTAAATACTGAGTTACCTGGCCTGCTGGTGGCAAATAGTATAAGACACAGACTCATTTGCAGACAGGATACGCAGGGAAGTGATCTTATTCTTGGAGATAGTGGCTGGTTGATGAACTGATTTGGCCTTCCTCAGTTCTTTTATTGTCATACATGTGCTGCTCCAATACAATTGCCTATGGAGGTCACTGTGTTTGCAATCAAATTAAGTTGGTTTCCCCATCTTTCACACCTCTGGCTAGTCTACCTGTCAATACATATTTCTAGAAAACCTGTATTACCACTGCTCTTGTTCATTTTGGGCTACAGTATGTCATTTATGACAAAGAAAACTAGTGTGCTCACAGGTAAGGTCTTATTGGAAGGGTTGTGGTTTGTTTTCTTTATTTGTGAGGAAGCTGGTTCTTCAAGTAGAGAAAGTGACCCTGGAGGTTTGATGGGGTCAGGTCAGAATTAGCCAGTGACATAAAATTATGCACCAGTCACCTTTCTTCAGTATATATTTCAGGGACTGAAAGAGAAATGAAAACTTGTTCTGGAGTACACAAATCTTTCATTGCAACTCTAAACACTACACAAACACACCTGATTTTTTTTTCAGATGCCTTACAATGTTATAAAGTTATAATATTGAACCTTTCAAATTCATTCACTGCTGTACTGTCAGATTTGAACTTCACATGTGCTTCCATAAATAAAATAGGAACGCTCTTGCTGTTACAGATGCTGGAAATGACTAGATAATGCATATCACAACCATGCCAATGGTTATTTTCTTTCACTCATCATCTTTTGTTCACTGCCAGTTATTTCAGTTGGCAGATGTGGTTTCACAATCCTCTATAATTGTATCTGCTAGCACTGCATAGCTGAAAGTTTCTCCCAAGAGCATCTTTAGATATTTCTTATGTCCACTGCAGGTCTGTTTCCCATTAGTTATTTCCTTACAGAATAATTTCTTCAGTAAATGACTCTTATCCAACTGCGGAAGGCAATCTCCTTATCTGACTGTGATAAGAAATGGTCCCACACATTCACTTCTCAGCTTCTGGCTAGCCTGGCACAAAAATGAAGTGACTGTGCTCCTCAATAAGAGCTCAGCTAACCCCACTGCAGATGTTTCTATATTTTCTCTTTCTATAATATTCATTCACATTCCCACAGTGGTTGACCAGAGAGGAACCTATCAGAGTGTTTTCCTATCAAAAAGGCAAAAGGAGCAAAATAATGTAGAATATGCAAGATCAGATCAGTTTAGTGGTGAGTAAATGCAGATCTAGCTATAAATTGATTTAAAATATTTTAAGAAATTCTCCAGTGTTTTGACAGTGGGTGCGAGTGATACATTATAGGTGTTAGAACAAATCCAGTAATTCATTAAAAATATTTTTTTCACAAGATACAGACATTTTTTCTCAAATATTTTTTTTTATTTTACCCTGACCCTACAAATGATCAAACACTCTCTAATCAATTTTCCCCACCACTTCATAAAGGTAATTGTAATTCACTTCAAGCAATCAGCTGTATTAATAAGAAAAAGTTCATTTTCTGTTCCTAGAATTATTTTGAAACCCCATGCGTATATACGCACACAGCAAGTGAGAGTAAACAATTTCTGTAAATATACTGAAAAACTGCTAAAATTTAGACTCTACTAAAAACTAATTTGATTTCTCAGTTATGTTAGAATCATCACAAACACTATACTACAGCTGGTAGTCTCAACTGTTCCTTCACTTGTATGTTATTAAAGATGGGTATAAAAGTCTAAAACTGTCCTGGGTTGAGTGAGTGGTGGAATTTTTTTAGTGGCAGGGGAGGCAGCTATAGGGGCGGCCCCCTGTGAGAAGCTTCTCGAAGCTCCCCCAGCTCCAAGTCAGCTCCACTTCTGTTTGGAAACTGAGCCAATCAGCTGCGCCTCTGCAATAACATATTTAAGAAGGGACGTGGTGATGGGCAGTGGGACTTGTGAGGAGGAGTTGCTGCAGCCGCGTGAACACCAAGGTCAGTGGAGGAACGGAGGAAGAAAGGAGGGGGGAGGTGTGCCGGAGCAGAGACCCCCCTGTACCCTGTGGTGAGACAGCAGGGCAGCCCCCCCCGACACCCATGGAGATCTACAGTGGAGCAGACATTGATTTATGGCCTGTTGCTCCTGCTCAGATGATCAAGGTGCTGTGCCCGAAGAAGGCCGGGGTCTCATGGGAAAAGGTAGCCCCGCTGCTGTAATTCAGTGCTGGGAGGATTGCAGCATGCGGGGGTGTCCCACGCCAGAGCAGCTCGGGAAGGGCTGCAGCCCATGGGAGAGAATCTAGTCAGAGGAAGTTAGTGACCCACGACGGAGCAGTGTGGGGAACGCTGCGGCCCATGGGAGGAATTCAAGTCGGAGAAAGTTTGTGGAGGACTGTCTCCTGTGAGAGGGGGACCACGATGGAGCAGGGGGAACAAGTTCCAGAAGCTCCCACCACTGAAGATGGAAGAAGTGGCAGCGCTGACTGCACCCCCCCACTCCCTGCCTCTGCACCGCTGGGGGAGGAGGTAGAGATATCGGGAGCAGAGCTGATCCCGGGAAGAAAGGAGGGGTGGGGGGAAGGTGTTCTCAAGATGTGGCAATGCTTCTCACTGTCCTACTCTTTTATGTGTTGTTAGTGTCTGTAATAAATGTATGTTCTTTTTTTTTCTCCTTGAACAAGTGTGCTTTTTGCTCGTGACCATAAAGGGGGATTTTTTCCCCATCCCAGTCCTATCTCGAACCCCAAGCCTGGCTCTCTGTCCCTTCTTATTGCTGGAAGAGAAGGGAGAGAGAGTGGCTGCGTGGTGGTTGTCAGCTGACCAGGCCCAAACCACGACAAAAATAAATATGGAAACGCTATTAAAACTGAAATTTCAAAAAACACTGCTGAAACTATTTTTCAAACATATAATTAGAAAGAAAAAAACCCCACAGGAAAGGGGGGTTTAAATTTATTTATATTTGAATTGGAACCTATTTCTTAAATAAATGGCTTACTGTAATCTGGATTCCAGTCTCCTGTTTTGTACTGTTAACTTATACTGTAATAAGTTTTGCAGAAGGATAAACACCCATCTACCACCACAAATTTTTATACTCATACTGTATTATTTTCCACTTCAATTTCCTTAGTTGGATTTCCATTTATGATCTTAAGAACCCCAGACAATTTCTGATCTCTCTAAGGAAGAGGTGAGGTAGAATAACAATATTTAGAATCACTAAAGAGAAATTATATATTTGCTCATCCCATCCCACTCAGCTTCTTGTATCACATGACTAAAAAACTAGTCTTAATTACATAATTACATTCAGATTAGTTTTCTGTATGTTTCCCCCTTCATTCACTGTACCCAGTGGGCAGAGGAAAGATTCTCCCCAGTCAGTACACTTATTAGATTCTCTGGTTACTGTAGGACTCCTTTTCTTATTCCCAGAATATTATCCACAAACTAAACCTACAGAAATAATGGACTTCTCATTAGAACAATTTGTAACTTATACTTAGATTCTTTTCTAAATTAGAGGTGAAAGATTAAAAAAAGAAAAAAAAAAAAACAAAAACAAAAAACCTGCACAAAATCTGTCCAAGATGAATGACTATAACTAGACTATAAATGATTTTTCTAATTTTAAAGGTATTTAAATTTTTCCCTAAGCAGTTTAAAATATACCCATCATTCCTTGCAAAGTATACTTAAAAATGAAAGCATTATAAATTTATTTTTACAGACAATGAGCAATCAAAATTTATAAGGCTCTCAAAATATTAATTAAAATTTAATAACTTTTATTGAAAAAGGTGGTAGGCTCTTTTATATACATGAAAATGTTCATTTTAAAAATCCTTGTCTTTTGCAAGAAAAATCATTTCATCAAGAAACACCAACAGGGTCTAATAATAAACCATTCTTGTGATTTGCATCCTTTAATTCAGAGAAGAAAATTCACTACGTCATAATAAAACTAGCTGCCCATTCCAGGGCAGTAGCTGTACTGAACTCTACACAGTGTAGGATATTGGGATGTCTCCTGTCAAACACAAGGAAAGAATAACTGGGGTACAGTCCAACAGCATCCAGTCTGGGAAATACAGATATGCACCGACATTTGGAAAAGCTACCCAGCAGTGATATTACAACAGAGACGAGTAGTATAACCCACTTCTCAATCCTCTAGTCAATTGGAGCTGTCAAGTGGCACCTTGTACTTTGCTAATGTGAAACTCTCAAGAATGTCCAACAGTTGGGTGCTGTCAAGTATTTTGCTGAAATCTAAAGTCCTTAAGCAAGAAAGCCTAATAGGATATGTATGAAAATCATGCAAACTGTTACTAAGGATATGACAAATCATATGATACGAATAGCTTCAAAGCCCAGCAGCATGTGCCAATCTGTGCCCTGATTGCTGATTAACATTCAGAAACATTTCAGAGAGAAACATGACTCTAGACAGGATTGGAAGTGATATATGTTGTGTGAGAGGTACATTAATTTTCATAAGTGACTCTTCGGAGACTTTTGATAATTCCCAGAGGGACCTCCCTCTAATGATTTAACAAAGTGATCAAGGATCAAGGCACCTAGAATTCATGAACAGCATGACACTGCTTCCCTTTCATGTCTGACATCCTAAGGACAAAGATACTATGAAAGGTTCACAGCCGTAACAAAACTGAGAGTTGTTAAAATACAGCACTGTAGCGGTAATGATGGCAGTTACAAAGGAATTAGCCTGAACTCAGCAAAACTTTCCATAAACCAAATTATTCGAACATCCTTCGATATAAATCAGTGATACCTTTCTCACATGTCCCATACTCTTCTATTTTGACTCCACTAATGTAGCAGCATATTAGTTGGACTATTATTGTTTGATAGTCAGATTAGTGGGGCAACTTTTACATCAATTCCTTTGTTATGCACTGCCTGTAAGACCGCCTAGCTATTCTCAGTTGCCGCTAGTGTCTGCTTTCTTTAGGTTACATTCACATTTAGATAACATTCAGCATAAACTGATGCAGTGTCATGACAAAGAGAGCACTCTATTATGCCATATTCAATACCCCGGAATGCTCTAAGAGAAGAGTAACATGCTGTACTAGGTGTGGTGGTTTACTATGAAGATCCTGTAATTTTTGTTAGAACATTTCCAACTAGTGATGAACTCCCCATACATTCATAAATAGCAGTATAAAGAAAGTGTGGACTGGTACATATAAAAAGAAACTAACAGGATAAGAAGTCACTGGAAAAATAACACTAACACTGTATCAGCTTCTTGTGAAAAAGTAGAGACAGACACAAAAAATGAGGAAGTAAAGCAGACAGGGATGCTAAAGTCCATATGTCACCATAAGAAAAATTCTTCCCAGAGATCAGCAGCTGGGGCCAGCAGATGCCAGGTTTGCCTAATGAGAGGCCACAGCAGTTAACAACACTGACAGGTTGAAGGGCAATGGAAATAGACTTGATTCCTGAGTACAATCCATGGCAGCAAATGCAGATCTATATGGCAATGCTATTGGCAGAGCAGATAAGAACACTATGATCATATTAACTTTAAAGGAATGAAAAGGAAGTAACTTTAAAAAGCTGAGCTACCACACAGGTGTTTACGACTCCCATATACTGCAGTCTAGGTTTGTTAGCAATGCAATATTTGTGTATGTTAATTAAGCACAAATTTTACTGTCATAATAGGGAATTGAATCCTAAGCTCCTTTCTCATATCCTTATTACTTAGCAGCAACTAAAATCAAGTTCACTGACTTCAGTATGAAGTTTGCCCAAATTCTGTTTCAAGTCCTTTCTTTTCAGTCGTGTAGGCAGTTATGCTCATTTGACTAATTAAACTGCTTTGGTTGTTGAGAAGGCAAGAATATTTCAGCAAGTCAGGATACATTTCCTTGAGGAATAGGAATTCTGGGAGCTCTTATTCTATTAAATGATCCATTTGTGGAAGTACAAGACATATCACATAAATATGCACTGAGCAGTAGAGAAGTATACAATTTGTTTGCAAAATAGGTAAATATAGCTTAACCTAACACACTGAAATCTATGGAAAGCACTGACAGTGACCTCTATTAGAGTGACTCAGGATTTTGCACTGAAGCTGTAAGATCCAAGGGGCAAACACTATGGAAGTAAACCAATAAATTATATGAACTGAAATAGCTGCGCTCGTCTGCTGTTATGAATGTTTTTCAAAAGAGTATTTAAAATGTTGCCTTAAAGGAACCCAAATCAGTTCAAAATATTTCAAAGAACCATAGAAAGCAAATTCCATGCCAAGCATTAAATATTTTTTCAAGTGGGGGGAAAAAAAAGGAAAAAAAAAGGCTGCTTATCATTACTAAACACTGAGTGTGGAAATGAGGTTCGGGTAAGCATTATAAAATTAGACCTCGACTCAATATATTAAAAATTTTATATTTAAATAGAATGTAAATACTTTTTAACAAAGACGAGACACTTGTGAAGTCTAGCCTCTGCTTTTTAATTAATATTTTAATAATGCTGCTGTTTGTATTCTCTCCCCTCTAATAGAAGGTTATACCTGGAATTGCTCTCAAGAAAGGTAAGAAGCACTCCAAATTATTTACATCTAGATTAGCACTTTCTCAAAATTCTTTAGCATTTAAACATAGTATTTTGTTAAAGGTCCTCACTGTGCCCAGGAGACATATAAGTTCCCATCTCATGCTTTTCTCCCTTTACTCTTTGTAGGATATTTCTCCATTTCTAGACAAAGAGTTTCTAACGTTTCTCAGCAGACAAAATCCAAATCTGTGAAAACAGTAAAAGAACACTCATTGTCCCTAGCAACCTTTGGATAAAGACCTGTATACTGTGCTGACTGCAGCTATACTGAAGAGTCATCATTCTCTCTTCCTTTTATTCCATCACTATCTTTTCTCCTAAATTAATATGAGTGGCTTGCAAAATTTACATATCTGGTAAAAATATATTGTATTTGGAAGGCATTGTAAAAATAGGTGTATTTTTAATGTTTTACCAAGTGCTTAGTAGGTTATAAACAAACCCATAATGTCAAACACTGCAAGCAATTTTCAGTGAAAACTCTTTTGGTAATCCCTGTCTAAAATTTGATTACTGTATTTGGTACATTGATTTAGCAATGAAAGTAATAACAATATCATAATTTTAAACTTCCTGCAGGAGTGTTGTACAGATACGCTTAAGTTCATATTTGTGTAGTTTTCCCTGTCTGCTTTAAATTATGAAATGCATTATTTAAGAAGAATAACAGCTCTAATTGCAAATAAAAACAGGGTGTATCTTTGCAAAGTGCCCCTGTGAGACGTTAAAACTAAACCCAGTACTATAGGAACAGCACATAAAACCTGATAGATGATAGAAAAAGCCCAGTGACAGTTTTCATGGTCTGTTCACTCAATATTGCATTTCTGAAGAAAGCATTCTTAGTTAAATTTGCTCAGTGAGGAACATAAATGCTTACTGTTATTTCTGTGTACTTAGAAGCTTCTTTTATAGACTAAGGCCTCACTGTGCAAGGTGCTGTACAAATATAACAAAAGACTTGTCCAGATACAAAGGATGGATGATGTGAATATTATAGATATACTCTGTTCACATTTGTATTGCAATCTTTATTTTAAAAATTTTCAGTTCAGACACTTCCTGTCTAGTATCATATACTTCTAATATCCTACTGAATTCACCAGTGGTACCATAACAGCTCACACTGACCTGCTGTGTTTGACCCTGCTAATGCTGTATTTGTTCTGAAGAAGAGTAGGTGGTTTTGCATCCTATTTAAGATGGGCAACAATCCATAAGTGTTGCAAATAATGTATTTTCTTCCCTAGCCTTCAGAAACAGATTCTAGAGCAGACACTCACTCCTAAAACATATCAAAAAAGTTAAGAACAATTGACATATTTTTTCACTAGATTTAAGGTCAAGTTTTACTGCTGCACAAGCTGGCTGATTTTGGTTTTAATAGTATAAGAGAAAATGTAATAGTATCAACAGTGGTACTAGATTTATTATACATATACTGCTGCCTGAAAGAGAACCTATTTTACCCTCCATTCATTTCTTTTGTCTGATGCATACAAAAGTTCAAAACAAAGTTTTAACCTAATAAATGCCTTTTGTTTTGTTGGGGATTTTTTAAAGCTTTAAACTCAAACTTCCAGAATGTATGATGAAAAGTATGCAATGTTCCCAATGCATCTCCCAACTAGTGTGACTGGTGACTTTGCCTTCCGTCTTAGCTGTCTCTCACTTATAAATCACAAAAATATAATTAGTATATCACTCAGCACTCAATGGTATGTTCTTTATGTTCATGTAATTTATCTCCAATTTGTCAAGGCTCCTGTCAAATTGCCTATCGCTACATGGTGCCTTATTCTAGGTCTGTCCATTGATATGAAAGTCTTAAAACCAGGCAGATGGTTTTGTGAAGTAAAGACTGTTTTGCCTCAAGCAGGAAGCTTGTAGATTAAAAGAAAGGTTAATTCAAAAATAATTCAAGGTAAAGATAAAAATTTGACAGATGCATGCAGTTCTTTCGCCAATCCCTTTTTCCATCATGTCACTATGGTATTTATATATTCTACATCATACCTATGTGAAAGTGTACAAAATTTATCATGGGAGTGAGGATCTGAAATTAATTTCTAATCAGCAAAGAATATCCCGGCAACATTGCTAGTCTAAATTCCCTTAGCCCATAGGCCAGGAATAACCCCAACAGCTCTGTTTTCAAAGTCCTATGAGCAGATATTGTAGAGACTTTATGGTATAGATTATCTAGTTTGGCAGTATCACATTCCGCTTATGTGGAATGTCAGTGTAGGCTTGTGAGATGATCTTTAAAAAGCAAATTAATTTTTAGAAAAATGCTATCTTCTGAAGGAATGTAATCAGGATGTTGCATGGAAAATTGCAGTGCCTCTTGGTTTCAAAAGTGTAGTGAACAAGAAAATAATCTCCTTTGTATCTACCTGTTCTATGTTAAAAAGTTCTACATAGGTAATTAAAAAAAAAAACTTGCAAGATATCTTGTACCGATCTGATTTTTGGGGAAAGAGAAAGCTTCAAGCAATGTTCTAATAGAGTAAAAAATCAAAATATTATTCCAAATTTTCCCTACCAGCTCTGTCCCACTCATGCCCAAGGGGCCAATATAAACATTTATGATTTAAAAGCTTATCTTAAACCAGTTTGGGTTTTTTTTTTTTAATAAAATAAGCATTAAATGAATGTTTGTAATGAGAAGTTATAAATGAGCTTTACAGAGTTTGGAGGTTTGGTTTAAAGAAATATCCACATCTGGTAGTTAACTATAGGACCAGTATACAAGAAGACATTTTATTTTGATGCAAGATAAACCATTTTGAGATAACTGGATCTTTGATACTCAAAAAAGAAAAAATTCTCTACTTCCTGCTGTTAGATGGTTTGGAAATGTCTTCAACACAGCCTTTTCCATGGTGTTTTGGCATTATTTTAGAAGTGTTTTATATGTCTTTAGTTCTGTTTTAGAATTGTCTCAAATAAACCAAACAACACTTCAAAACAAGATAATTTGTGACATATGTTCTTTGTGATTATGCCTCAGATATAACTACAACAATTTTAACACAGCAAAACCAAAGTTTTTTGATAATGCTTTCTTCAATTATATCTCAGGTTTCATACTGTTTTGCCTCAAGAAAAGGAGAGGACTTGTACCACATCCTTTTCACTACAAACAGCCGAGGCCTAAGTTTTTAGGACCGCTGAGCGTTCCTCCCAGCTTTGCAATGCCTGTCAGGCTTATCCACTGTCTGTCGCACCACAGCAGTTTGTGGGTAGAAATTGCGGCTGAGGTAAAACTGTCTGTTTGCCCACACAATTTGTGTGTTGGCCTCCAGCCCCTGCCAGGGAGCACGGAGCAGGGGTTAAGCACAGGCGGGAAACTTGCTTTGGATTTGGCTGGAGCCACTTAGCTCTAAGATCTTACACTTAAACTCAAGCACAGCTATTAAAAAGAGACACACCCAAAGGATCCTAAGCTTTATATTCAGAAGTGATTATTTTTCCTAGAGTCTCACTGCCTTAACTATGCAAGCCACCTTTTGTACTGCTGAACAAAGCAGTAACTACCTTTGCAAATCAGAGCCTCAGAACTGAAAGAGGCGCAAGACTTCTGCCTTGCTAAACCCGTGAAAGATTTGTAAGTCCCCACCCTTTCTCTTTCCCTTCCTTTCTGACCATGAAAACTGTTCTTATTAAACCACAATATATAGAAGTTCCTCCACTTGTCTCAGTTTCATTCATATCACTGTCACACGATTGTTAGGTGACTTCTCTAAAGCAGATTTTGGGACGAAGTCCTACTATTCTGTGCCAGAAGATTTTTGAACTCATGTTTTCAGAGGTTGTTTCTGCAGTCAGGCATATCCAATGGTAGCTATTCTGAGCAAGTCAACATCTGTTTCATTACTTTTACTTCGTTTTTATCAGTGACTCATACTGTCCACCATTCTTGTTTATTACTGCTGTCATTTTATAGGATATTTATTCAATTTTACTTTTACAAATATTACTCTGATTGAGGCTATAATTGAACATATGCAATTGGCAATGTCATGAAGCTGTAATGTTTCATCCAGTTTACCGAGGTTAATACTCAAGGTTTAATGCAACAGAGCCGTGACTTCTGTAGCTTTAAGAAAGCTGCCCATGATAACCTTAGTTTTCCCTTTCAGCATGACTTCTAATTTGATCAAACCCTGTAAGTATCTAGTGTGAAACAGATGGTGTGTGTTTGGGAAAGTTTAAAAAGGGAGCATAATATACTCCCTTTGGCGGACGACTCTGAAATGCATCTGTTCTCTCTGCAGCGAGGCTCTTCTCCCTACTGCAGGCAGGCACTGTGAAAGCCTCCACACGCAGCACTCGCAGTGTGCCTTCTGAATCACACTGTTCATATTCCTTTCAAGTCCTGGGTCCCTTTTGAACTGAATGCTAATCAAGGTGGTATTTTTTGTTAAAGGACAAACATTGGCAAAATTAGGACTAGACTTTCAGAAAACCATTTCATTCATGACCTCAGGATTGAGGTCTAGAAACCATCACGATATTCTGTCTGAAAAGCACAAATGAAAACTACATCGGGTTTTAAATCAGGGATATGCAGCCTGTGGCCCCCGCACCCACGCCAGTACATGGGCAGATGCTGAACAGCAGCAGGGCAAGGAGCAGGTAGATGTAGCAACTCTGAGAGTTAGCAGCTCCCACGAAAATCTGAATTCAGAAAGAACAAGGAGCTAAACAGAGACACCAATCAGACTGAGGAGCAACCCCACACTGAGTGCCTCCTGCACATGTAACTTCTTATGTGGAGGAGAAAAAAAAAATAAATAAAAAAAGATAGTCTATACAGCTGGGCATTCCACCTTTATAAACTTGAAGCCCCCATTAAAATAGTAAGAAAATTATTTATGATTCCTTAGCTCAGAAAGGTAAGTACTATGAACTTGATCTGGACTCCAAGGGGGGGATCAGCTGATGCAGTGGGTTAAATCAACACTCACACTGACATTGATTTGGTTTCCTTTGTATCATTAATCATACACATATGGTTTTAAAACTTAACCCCACACACATAGCATCAGTGCAATAATAGATCAGAGCATGGCTTAAACTGCCAACAGAAACATCTTTTGGGCCCAGACAGGAGGGTAGATATATGTATAATAATAATGTAAGCTTTAATGAAATTACTAGCCAAGAACACTAAAAACATCAATAATCACCTTTGCATTAAAATACTGATGACTCACAAGTGATACTTTTTGATTATCCAGACCTAGTGTTTGCTGCACAGATGCTGGATTTAAGGAGAAACTGTAACTGTAATTCCAACTTCACTGAAAAATAATATACAGATCAGGAAATAGAGTCCAAGGCAGAACAAGAGACTAGGGATAAAAAAAAAAAAAAAAAAAAATTTAAAGCAGCACTCTGCATCCAAAATACTGTTCATCCTGTGCACCCTCTCTCTACAGAGTTGTTTTGTTTTTTTTTTTCTTCTAGGGACTATATGCTAATTGTGTGAGGAAATCACTTGGACCCAGGAGCCATCTATTTTATTCTCAGCATTTTGGGGTTTATATTCACCAACAGTTGCCCACTGGGCAAACAAGAGAGATTTACACATCTGTTTATTAGCAAGCAATTTTATGTACTGACACTGAAAAATTCTAATTCAACTAAGTGTTTTGGGCTTCTCAGTATAATACTCCTTTTAAAGGTGAATCATTACTATATTCTATGAGATTGCAAATATATGACTGTATTTTTGAACTCTCTTAGTTCTAGTAACTTATTTTGATTTTTGAGATTTCAAATTGGTTCTTTTCATCTCTTACATTTCAACCAAAGGTAGAGGAACTGAAAGCCAAATCTCAGCAGCACTTCCAAGTAGTGACAATCTTGTGAAATGACCTCTTAGTTACAGTATTCCCCAAATACCATTTTTCAAAAGTTACTTTTTAAGGTAATATAAAAATTTAATTAAAGTTAATAAAGTGCTTTGAGACTGCCAGGTTAAGATAAAAAACACAGTCAATGAAAAAATTGATACTGAAGAGTTCACAAACATTAACAGACAAGGGGGAAAGCTCCACTGTGAAAACTCAGAAGAAGAATAATACCGTATTTCTTAATTTAGTTAATACAGTTTTTATTTTCCTCTTCAATTTGCAGGATAAAAGGTTAGCCATGAGATGCACAGCTGTTAGTCAGATAAATAACATATAAACCAACCTTCATAGAAAGCAGTTGCCTGTTCTACAAATAGTTTCATTAATCTGAGTGATTAAGCATTCTATATTATCACTTTTTAAAAGCATAAAGCAATTAAAAAGTAATAGGACATTCTGGGAAATGGAATTCTGCACTACATACTGTAAACCCCAGTCTCACTTGTTATAAATACTTAAACAGAAAAAAACAAACTTTATTATTTAAAGGAAAATAAAGCTACGCTTCTCTCTCAAACTGGAAAGTCCCAAAGGCTTCATATTCTAAAGTCTTTCCTCTAAAAGACTTCTCCAATTTATTTTCAAAATAGAAATCAGCAGGACAAAAGACTAAAGGGTCCCCATGGAATCAAAGTGTGGGAATGATCTTCCCTTTCTCTCTACTCGGATTTGTTTAACTACAAAATTGTAAAACATTTGGCCACAATTCAGAGGAATCAGCCTAGCTAACATCTTGCTGTCCATGACCTTGTGGTCAGTAGACAGAATTAATTCAGTACTTTAACTATATTCAAATACAAGAACGACAGGATTTTATCCAACCAGAATAGATAATCAAATACATGAATCAGACTCTAAGCTGATTCTTCAGTCATCTGCACTAGCACCAAAACAACTGCTTACCTTGACAGCAAAGACAAAGTCACAGAGCCCGAGGGAGGAGCAGGGTTCTCCATTTGCAGCTGGGGATGTATCACTTCAGCAAGGGCCCGTGAGGGCAGACAGACACACTAAACACCCCATGCCTCACTGCAAACTAACATCGCTGCCCCTCTCCTCGCACAGGGCTGGGTACATGGGCAAACTTTGCAATACACAGCCACTAGAGCATCGTGTTTCAGGGAGAAGAAAGCACAGAGATTTCTATACTATCAGTACTAGCGGAAAGGCTTGTGTTGACCAGTAAGCAAGGGCCCAAAAACTAAATCTTCCCTCAAGAAAAAAAATTCACTAAATGTTTCAAGTTTTGCTCAAGTATTTTTTTAAACTAGTTCCTGCATAAATACAGTCACAGACAGTGGGAAAACTTACTGCAATTGTCATCAAGAAAAACTCAGTATACCCTATGTAAAATCACATTTTAATAGATGGATGTTCTTGCACCTACTCGGTGGTCTTGGATTGATTTAATTAAGATTATTCATGTAAGAACTGCAAAGCGCAATCGCTTATTTGTAAGTACAAAATGGTGACTGTCTTACACCTTCAGGTAAAGTTAGGAGCAAACAAGAACTATATTTTCTGATTAAATTTCATATGCAGCCCTGATAATAAAGATCTAAGTAGTAAAAAGATGACTATAACACACTGATTAGACTTCATCATTAAAAATTACTTTTGCATAAAATGAGACACATGTAAACATTAGTTTTCTGATGAATACCATGATGAAATTGATACAGCTTTGCCATTCTAGTTGAGTTACTTTCAAACATTTATTGTTTGCTCGCCACAAAGGAATACTAGTGAGCTTGTAAGTGACTGAATCATCTGATCCAGAAGTGTAAAAATCAAGTAGGCAATCTTTTGGGGAAATGCTGCACCTCAAATCAAAGCAGGCAGAGTAGAACAGCAGATGAATTTTATTTACAGGTTTAGCTGTTTATCAATAACTCTCAGTTATGTGACTGATGCTCAGTGTTACTCATAACTGTTACTAACAAACCTCTTAATAGACTAGTTTTAAAAGTCAAATGTTCAAGGAATGTATTTGTAGCTGCTGTTTTACTAGTAGCAGAAAAAAATTGCATAATTTGTAAAATCTTTGGGAAAATGTTTCTTTCAAACAGTAATATACAAACACAATCTGAATATAATTTTGTTTTAATTTACAGCTGCAATAGTAAATCATATTTTAAGTTTATTAATCTCTGACATATTTCTATGCGTTCCAAAGGTAGACTTTACTTTTGCAAACATATGACACAACTGTAGAATATGAGCAAATATAAGATGTAAAATCTCAGTTTTGTACATATTAGCAGTATCAAAAAAATTCAGGGAAGCAAAAAAAAAAAAAAATCACATTTAAAATGTAAAAACATCTACAGCACATGCTAAACCTTTAAACATGATAGATAATTACATAGCATTTGAATGCTGATTATTAATTTGGATTCTTTGCTATGCATGTAGCTAAAAATGACTCTGGCATTAAAACCAGAGCTAAATGCAAGCAAATAGATGTTCTGTAAAAATAACACACTATTTGATCATAATAACAGAGGGAGAAGGAAAGACACAGAATGGCCATGTCTACACCTAGCACTCAACAATTGGCCAATAGCTACTCCAGCACTGCAGGTGCTCAGGACCTCTGACGCTCCTGATAGAAACCTGCTCCCAGGGACCTGCAAGACCTGCAGATGGGGAATCTGGGCACAGTCACAGCCAGAACAAGATAGCAAATGCTGTTTCTGCCCACAGAACAACTGAGGCTGTCAGAAACCTGTCTTGTGACAAGACCTTAAACATTTTTCCTACAATAATTCTTTTTCTAGTGTGAAAGACCCATACAAGAAAATATAACAACCTGTTGATCGAGCTGTTCAGCCAGGAGATAGGAGTCTGAATTCAGTTGCTGCTCTCTCATTCTGGGCCTATAGGCCTTCTGACCAGAAACATCTCCCTGACTCACACAGTCAGGTTTCCAGTGGTTAAAGGTACCACATTATCTACACCATTTCACGACTGTCTCAAACTAAAAATGAAGTAGAATTATTTCCCGTTATTGAAAGTCTGTTTCAAAAACTCTCTCCTCCAGTATTCAGAAACTGCCTTCTAATTTCCAGTCTAAATTAATTCATTGACAGTTTTACCCATTTGTTTTTAGTTTAATGCCAACTTTTCCTCTTGGACTTCATTCCTACAATATATTTATTGGGTAAATTTTACCCTTTCTTGGACTTCACTTTACTGGAATAAACAAACAGAGCTCTTATGATATGATTGCTCTTTTCTTCCCTGACTTTCTCTGCACCTGTGCCAGGGTTAGTCACCTTTTATGAAAACAGCTGGTAAAAGATATACACAGTACTCTACAGAGTATCCTTTGTTTTTAATGAATACATAGGTTCAGCTTGGAGAATGACTTTTTCAGTACTCAGACCAGAAAGACAATGCATGCATGGAACAAATTGCATTCTTCATATGAATAATTCCAGGACAATAGTCTACCTGCATCAATGGATACAGTATACAGTAGTTCCAAAGAATGGGACAGCCATATGATCCACGAAAGCCAAACTAAGAAGTGTATACATAATAAGAATAAGATTTTGTTTATTTGTATAAAATACAAGTTGGGCCTATGATATTTCATTCCTACCCTCGCCTCAGTACTAATTTAAAGGGTGACTGTCTAATAACCTAAGCAAGCTGAGGTGGGAGCTATTGAAGAGTAAAAATATATTTTAACTAGATCTTGAATGACCAAAATATAAATTGGTATGAATCTGACTTCCAACAGACAATAGTGAATCCAGCTAATGCTGGACCACAGGTGAAATTTATTCTTAGAAATGCAACAGAAAATGCCTCAGTAGATCAGAGAATAACCTTCTGAATCTCCTCACTTTCATTCCTACACAAGCATAAAAGTATCCTGCACAGTTTCTCCTTTTTCTTTTTTTTTTTTCTTTTTTTTTTTTTTTTTTGCATTGAATCTGCCTTTATAATACATCTTGTCTATTTTTTATATGTTGGAGATGAGTCATGTCACACTCCAGTCACCACTAAAATCCTACTTCTTGTACCTACATGTGTATCAACATATGCTCAGATTATTAGAGACTTCAAGTACAAATAAAAGAAAAATACCGTAAGACACTCTAGCTTTGTCCATTAACAACTGGTCAGATAATCAATGCCTGAAATACAGTGAAAGAATTAATTATTTAAAAGAGTAATGAAGACAGCTCTGCTTATGCATTCCTTTGTAAAAGTAAGAAAATTGTGGTCTGAAAATCTCCTGGCTCATCACAGGGCTCCTACATGTTCTGTTCCCAGAGATTTTTTGCTGTTTGAAATTAATTCTAATTTTAGGGAGACACTGAAATTCAAGACAAGATAAAATGCTAAGAACCATGCCTACCTTCTTTTTCAGTCCTTTTAAGTGCATATGTTATTGCCCACACACATCTAGCATATAATTGTTGGCAGTGATGGTTTTTGGCTGGCACATCCTTTAGTGGTTGAAGGTTTCTATATTGCTAAAATGAAATGGTATGACTGCCTCAGAAAGAGAGAGAATAGGGGGGTGGGAAAAGTTCATATTGACATACTGCACTTTTCCAATTAATTTAAATATCACCACATTCAGAAAATGCTTTGCTGAGAGATTTGGTCTCTACCTTTGCTACAGGATTTTGGCAGTTTGTTGGCATTTGGCAGTTAATTTTACCAAACTGTAGGCAAGGCTAAGGAACAAAAATTACTCCATTATATTTCTGCCTGTCTGATGGACTTACATTTGGCCAAGGGTAAATCTCTCAAATAAGTATTTTTAAAGCTACAGTGGCTCATCCAAATTATCTCTTTTCTGCTGCTGTGGATGTTTGGTATCCTCTAATTAGAGGGCAGCAATTGCACATTGGGTACCTGAAAGAGCAAAAGATAGAGGCCACATAGGAGCCACTTCTGTTTCTCATCATTTACAGGCTTAAGGTCCTTTGATTAGACAAAGGATAGATAAAACTTGGACAGTGTCTGCAAATTTCCACATCGTCCTGCCAATTCGCCTGAAGCCTAATCTGGAAAGACTGCTGTAAGATGTCAGAGGGAAGTTCATCCTCATGCTCACAGAGGCTGCCAAAATGAATGTAACTGTGACAGGTTTTGTTTTTTGTTGTTGTTTTTTTGAATGTGAATACCATCAGTTCCCTTCACACAGACTCCCAAACAACCATCAGATGATAATGAATTTCTGTCAATACAGACCCAAGCCAAATTTGAACTGGCAAGCTACAAATGAAAGACTATGTATCTGTTACCTATCACCTGGGCTATCCATTCCTTCTCACTCACGCTTATTCTTAATTTACAAATAAACTGTCATTCAAAGACTAAAATTAGTTGGGGGAAAAAAAAAAAAAGAAACACTGTTTAAATACACACTTCACACCCTGATTTTAGGGTAGCCATAAATAGTGAAGCCATAAAGTGGGAAGGAAATACGTTGGGTACACTATTACTTCAGCTACAAGTGCTTCCTGTGAAGCGTCAAGCACAATTAAATATTCAGCCATGACTTTTCATTCTCAGCTCAGCCACTGTCATTGAAGGGGGACACTGGAGAAGAGTTTATACTTGCTTTATCTAAAGATGTTCCACAGATGAGAAATCCCCAGGAAGGAATCTAGGAACCCCCCCATATTTCAAACATGTCACAGCCATGACCCCCCACCCCTGTAAGATCATGAAAACAGTTGTAATAACCAAAATTATTCCAAAACTAGGTATCATAGCAGACAATTTGATACCCACTGTGTGATCAACTTTCCCGTGTAAGGCGCTTCATTAGACACCAATGGGAGATGACACCAAGGTAATGTCAGTTACGTGGTACTTCACTCAAACACATACTCCAGGAAATTAAACTAGGACTAATGCGTTAATTTGTTTTATCTTGATTGAGTGGACTGGATCATTCTACAGGCTTCTGGGTTTTTTTAATGCATTCTGAAATTCAAATGACCTCTATAGTCACCACTAGGAAATAACTGAAAATTAAATGCTCACTGATTTTGCAGAACACTTTCCATTTCACAGATACACTGTATACACTATATCTTAAAACTCTATCATCTATTAAGGAGTGAATCAGTTTCCAATGTACACTAAATGTCCAGGGATTTGTTTTGTGCAGTAATGAAGAAACTGCTGAGAATGAAATACTGAGAAATAAATGGATATGGAAATGCCTCTACGGCTGACAGAGACATCTCAACATCAAATGAATGGGGGCCTTGGAAGCATACCTAACCAAAAACAGCCACAAAGTGTGTTCTCAGATGCAGTTTACTGAAACAATGAGTATGCAAGAAGAAAATTCTCTCAAATACAAAGACAGTCCCCCAGCCATGGATTTTTAAGCAGCAAAGCCACCCCATTAACAGACCTGTGTTCAAATGCCGTATGTTCTTGCAAATGAAACTCATGTCTTCCACAATGCTATAAGTCCTGGTATCATCACAGCCCAATTAAAATCTCTGTTCCAGTAGACAGAATGAAATTAAGGAATAGATGTGGCTAAATAAATTTAAGAAGGTATGTGAATGGCATTTTTAAATGTAAATAAAAGTTCATTGTCTACACAGGAAACTATATGTGTTAGTCCTACAGACGAAGTGGAAAAGCAATACCAGTGTTTGTTTACCTTGTGTACCTGTGTTTTCTGGCTCTAGATATACGCAGGGAGTTTCCAACCCACTCCTAGCAGAACAGAGCCCATATTGTTTGATTTAAATTGAAAGATTTCTTAATTTGAACACTCTTGACTTTATCATTAGGATTTCTTCCTGATGGGTCGCTCAACCTCTGCCTCCAGTGGAGCAGGTGTGTCGTTATAATTGATGCTCCTGCTATATCCTCTCACCTGTAGCACTGAATCTGCTGAAAGAGCCCTGGGTCTACATAGGGTTCTGGGAACCTGAACTCAGAGACTGCAACCCCCTGTGATACATACAGCTCATGTGATGAGGTTGAACAATAAAATGAGTTAAAATGTTTTAAGTACTGAAAAAAAACTGAAAAAAAAAATGAAATAAAAATATAACCAACCCTAACCTACATATATTTTAGTGAAAGAGAAAAAAATGAAACAATTAAAATTCATTTTAATCATTAAACTCAATGTCAGATGAATACCTGTAGTTTGATATCAATGACACAAATTCTGTAATGATTTACAGTCATTTTCAAAAATGCTGTCAGTGTGTTTTCCATTTAACAATAGCAAAAGTCCCATCTATAGATGGAGACCTTAATTTCCCTGTCACCTACAGCCCTATGGTTACTGAGAATAAGGGCTATTAAATGTGCAGTTTACAAAACATTAATATTTCATATTCCTCTACGTTAATTACTAATGGAATGCAATTAACTGATTCTCTCATGAACTGTGATACTAGATATAATGAGCCTGATTCCTTTCTCTCTCACTATGGCATAAATTAGCAGTAACTTCATTAATGTCAATAGCATTATATTGTATAATAAGGATGAATGGATGAAAATAGAGAAAAGTTAGGACAATCTAATATCAAGGTAACCAATTAGAACAATATATCAAAGCCAAGGAATAACAGAAAAAAATATTTTATTGGACTAATAAATTTTAAAAATACTGTTACAAAAACATGTTCAAAACTGTGTTCATTACATTTCTAAAAGCCTTACAAGATGCAAGACCAGCCAGAAATGCAGTTTAGTGAATGCTTCTTAACGTCTTGGCAATCCACTGCTGAAAGGTAGCAGTGAGCACAGAATTTGGTGTTTCAAATTTCACTGTAATAGATTAACTTTTCTCCCTCATATTAATTTAAATTTTCACCTTAATTTGCCTCTCTAAGCTGCAAATGTGTTTGACTTATCTAATTAAATGTAAATACTTCTATTTTTTTTTTTTTTAACATCTGGTTTAGAGGCTATAAGAAGGTAACACCTAGTCTTTAAAATGTCACATATCTGGAAAAAAAAAAAAAAAAAAACAATTAAAGTTTTACTTGTAAATAACAAGATTTGTGTGACTTTGAAGGTCACAGGTGAAATATTTAATTACTATCACTGCTGTCTAGTATCTTCCTAATACAAAGACCAGTGCCACAGCATCCTTATAGTGGTCTTTTAGGCACAGCTTCCAAAGGTCATGATCTTAAATGTGATAGGAATTTAGGAATTAAGAAATTTACAAACATTTATTAAAGGCTGTAGTTTGGCACATAGATGGTTAAAGACTCCATGTGTTAATAAGTTGTCCATGATTCAGAAGATCTCTATTTATCAAGATCCAAACTGTACAGTCTGTTTGGAAGAGAATAAGAGTGGATAAGAACAAGAAATACCATCCCCCTCTGGATACACATCACTGATTCTTTTACACCTACCAAGAAGAAGGACATTACAGGATATATTTGTTTTTCAGTTAATATTCATAAAAGGTGTGAATAGGATTCAGAACTTTTTAGTACAAAGCAAATCCAAACAAAAGGAATACTCAAATTAAAACTCTTTCATTTTTTCAAGACACAGCAGCCTTTTCTAAGCTTTATTAGAAAATTATCATGCCAGCTGTCTCTTTTCCCTGACTGTTATTCACACAATATGCCTCTCTCTTGTTTCTTTTCAGCTTTGTACATGTATAATAATGAGTTTTCTAGAATGGAAAACCCAGTGGAATATTAAAATTGCAAAGAGCAGTTCTTCGAGTTAATTTCACCAAAGTGCATCACAACATAATACAATGTAGTAAGAATGAATTTCTAATAGGACTTCATTCATGGAAAAATTAATTAAAGAAAATGTTACTGCTAATATAGCTTTTCATATATGTACTGTTATGCATTGGCAATAATAAAAGCTAAACATTTAAAAAAAAAAATACAAACAAACTGCTCATGGAGTACTTCCTGGCCTATGTCATGAACCATATCTTTTCACAATACAACAGCAAATATTAACTTAAAAATGTACACTTACTATGATATTATTGAAATACAAAGCATGGGGAAGCCCACTCCCCACAGTTACATTTTACCAAATGATAAAATTTAAAAAGCTGCTGTACCATTATCAAAGTGGAAGCTACTAGAACAATCAAGCTTTTCATAATGATATTCACTAAAACCATGTACGAATACAATGGAATTCCCTAATGAAAAAAAGAAGGGGACAATGTCAACACATATGATGATTGGGATATCACATATAAAGAATGAGGACAACCTTGAGGAGTATAGTAATACAGATAGGATGAAATACAGTGCAGTGAAGGCTACACAGCTAATGAGAAATTATACTATAAACCAGAATTACAGCAAATGGAAAAGGGCAGGAAGAAAAAGACATATAGGGAGATACAGATAAACATCCAAAAATGGCAAATACGATCACAGATAGGATCCATCAATCAGTACATTTCCAGAGAAGATTTAAAAATACTCATAGGACTGGATAAAGCACTGACTAGGCCCTATCTGGGTCCTTGTGTACAAAAGTTAATTGGAAAAGATGCAAAGAAGTCTATTACAATAATTAGGAAGGGACATGTTATCAAATAAAAGGAAGCTGTATGAATTGCCTTGTTTGGAAAAGTCAAAAAAAGCCTGCAGATGAAAATATTTGTTCAAGGGAGAAATATCAACCTAAAAGTGAACGCTGGAACATAAACAAATGGCCATGAACAAAATTAGCCTAGAGATTAGAAGGCTTCTAACCATCAGTGAATCTAAGTACAGAAATAGCATCCCAAGGTAGAAAAAAACTGCCTTCTTTTAATCTGGAGTGTGGTAGATTGTGAAAAGGTTACATGACATAATTGCCCATGATAGAAGAGGACCAGGCAATATGTTTCAGGAGATGCCTTCCAATCCCAAATTCTTAAATTCATATTCAACTATGCAAATCATGCTCACTCTACATCAAACAGCATGCATACACTTCCTCTGTTTCTCATAAAGATAAAATGTTTTCCTGGTCTCCTGTAGTTTGTTTTTCTGCATGTTTCAATTATAACCTTGAATGCTTTTTTTTTTTTTTTTTTATTTTTTACCTAATAGGCTCAAACTTGACTTAAAGATTTGCTCATTATACCACCTTTAGACATCTGACTTCTAGTCCTAGGTACTTACTGCTCCTATTATACACTTCTGTAACAGGACAACCAGAAGCAATCCCAGAACAAAGTAGCCTTTACCTTGTTAGCAAGATATTCATCATGGTTAAATGCAAGTTTTAGCCTCCTTAAGCAAAGGGGGAAACTAGACTTGAGACCTTAACATGCTACATGGAAACTCCTGATACATCCCACACAAATATATCTAAGTTAACATATGTAAAAAGAAAACAGCTTTTTAAAGTGTCAGCTTAGAGGAGCTAGGAGGCATGAGATATCTAGAGATGGCTACAAGATGGGGAAGCTGAGCAGGTGGGACTGGCTCCCATTGTCCTGGGTAAAGTGGCAAAAAGGACAGGTGGGGAGAAAAAGATTTGTGTCCCACATCTATGCTCACAAATTTTATTGATCCCAGATGAATGCCTGTGAATCTCTGACTAGAGGCTCCCTGAATAGCATGTACGCTATTTGTACCCTTCGCTGAATTGCCTCAGCATCCTCATATACTATCTATGTCACAGAAGCACGTCACCATATACTCTGGATTCTACCTTGGAGGCTTTTTCTGGATATACATAGCCAGATTTAACTCTCTGAAGATTTTAAACACAAGTTTCAAATGTTTAGCCACATGCAGGAAAGCAAGTAATGAAAAGACAGTGATCAGAAGAGGATAGACTACTATGATCACAGAGAGACAGGCCAATAAACCAGTTGCTGGCAAACTGTTTCTCTCCCTTGCCTTTTTTACTTCTTTTTTTTTTTTTTTTTTTTAAGTGTGTCAAGTGCTGTTCAGAATATCTGATAAACAGAAAAGAAAGTCAAATAATGGATAATTTTCCTGCAATATATTACAGATTGCTATTCATTCATATGTCACCTTTATTGAAATCTGTGAGCAATTAAGGTGATCTGAAAAGACTCACTCAGCACAGTTACATATTTAAAAGCAAGTTTATAAATCTGTATTTTAGCCCTTTGAAGATTTTACTTTTATTTCAAGTCCTATAGACATGTTCTTTTTTTGTATCATCTAAACATTAAAATTGCAGCTCCCTTAGAATGAATGACTTGTGCTCTGAGTTGACTTTTTATCAATCATGTTAATTTGAAAATAAGCTATTAGTTTGACTTTTTATTCATCATAGTCAAAAGTGGATTGTGTTAGCCCTGTCCCATTTACCCTTAATTAACAACCATTGAATCCTCATATTAATTAGCAGAGCTGTTAGATATTTTACATCACTTCACTATAGTGGATAATTAAAAGTCCTATTAATAAAACTCTGGTATTCATAATTTGTATAAACCTATTATGAAACAATAAACCTGATTACACTATAGCTTTTTACATACTTGTTTATTGATATGATACTGCCTCAATTTAAAAATAATTCACAGCCTTATAAAGGTTTTAAATTGGTGGCTTTAGTTTAATTCATCTAGTACATGAAACTTCTGAGATTACTGACTTAAATACTTCCTGAAACAGCCCGAGATTGCCACTACTGGAGGTGAACAACATTTGGTGTTCGTGTTGTTTTGGGTTTGGGGGATTTTTTTGTACATTTACAAAACCACAAACCTTCATTTTTATTTATAACACAGAACAAGAGACTGATTGATTCCTGCTTGTTCACAGGAGGTGCAATCCAGAAGACAGCAAGTTTAAATGACAGCTACAGCTTAATTGGCATCATCCAAGGGAAGCTGTCCTGCTGAAGCACTGAACCATCATTCCCTAAGGCACCTTGGCCTTGCCACATCCCTAATCAGCATCACTTTTGCTTTTTCAGACAAAGTGCCTCAGGGCCCTTTGCTGGAAGATCTATGCCAAAGACCTCTGAAACCATGAAGTCCAATGCCTTAAAACTTTTTGTCACAGCCTTTGATGTAAATGAAGTAGATATTTAAGTTCATAAAAATTCGGACAGGTGACAATTGTCAAGGATGTTTAGATGACAGTGACAAGATATTAAAAGCTGACTGAATCCTGCTTACCTTGTACCCACGAGGTGTCTTCTGAGGATTAACCATAAAGTCATTGGGCTATTCATGAAAACTCAGTTAACACAACTTGATCCATTTCAAAACTCTACCAGATAGGCTAAAAAGTAAGTGGTAGAATTATAATTTGTAAGGGAACCTACAGTTCCTGAGTTGCAAAGGGGACAACAAATCATAAATGCAACCCTTTTGACAAGGGACACCAAATTTATTTTCAGATACTTATACCAAACCTTTCTTCAAGGTCAGAGTTTATCTCTCTCTGCTTCCCTAGTAGTGCTTTAATTGTTTTTAACTGTTTTTTATAAAATCTTGGTCAATGATTTTGAGGGCCTCCAAGATCTGTGAAATTTGCTGTTACATCAGGTTTTGCAAACCAATTATGTTAAATATTACCAGCTCAAATCAGTGCAGCAACAGAGTGCTCACAAACCTAAGATGCTAATTCCTTTTCTGTTATGTGTTTTTATCCTGGGTTACAGTCTCTAATCACCAATTAATATTTCTTTTTGAGACAATTTCAAAATATGGGGGTAAAAGTCTATTCCCCAAGATTCTGAAACCTTCTGTGTGAAATAAGCAACTACTACTTTGATTTAAAGCAAAATACAATGACATTTCATGCCAGCCCTGGGAAAAAAAAAAAAAAAAAATCTAGGATGACATTCAAGAAGTCATCACAGTTTCCTCACCAACAAAATTAATTTAAATTTCAAGTTTAAAGTTAAATCTAATTCTGCAACCCTGTTTAATTAAGCAATCTTTAGCTCTTTTCACAGAGGATTTGTTATTCCCTGCTGCATTCTCACTAGGACTGGTTAGATTTGCTGAGTTTAATTTTTATCACAGTTCTCTGGCTTTCTACCTCTGTCATGTACTCCCAGGCAAAAACCACCTGTTAAAAAACCCTACAAGCTTTCATTTGTAATAAGAGGTTAAAAATTAGAGAAAAGTAGGAGAAATGTATGCCAGCTCTGACATTCCCTCAGGAAACGTTGCAAGTTAGGGAAATTTTTCAATATTATGAACTAAAGGCTTGGGCTGTCATTTCCGTGGGAACTGCTGATATTCTGCTGCTATGACTTTTGTGCAAATGAAACTCTGTGTGGGTGAGAACTGTATTTAAGTAGACTGGCTGTGAATTTATAAAATGCAGACAAGATGTTCTGCTGCAATTTAACAATTTAGTAAAAAGTTGAAATTGCAAACAAACAGGAAAGATACCTCAAAGCCAACTTATCAATATGCAGGTGAAAGACAGTAAAACGAGTATCTCCCACCAACAGTCTCTCTTCACTCATTCTTTCACCTAAATGTATATTCATGGCACAAAGTATTGCTCAGGATTGCACTAATGTAAGTCAGATATGATAAGAAATGATACCTACTTAATATATTGATATCTTGAAATAATGTGCACCTCAAGTTGTGGTTTGTAGAAAAAAGAAGATACATCTATACTATATTCTTATAATGTATTGTTCTTACATTTTAAATTCAAGAGGGTGACTCACTTTCCAGTACATTTTCAACACAATACAATATTGATTCTGTGAAATAATTTCCTAAAGCTACATAGAGTTTCTGACACCAAGGTATTTTGATCTTCTCCACCACGCATAATTTGTAATCCTTTGGAAGTAGCTATGAGCATAAACCAAATGCTCAGGAAAATATTTGTAATGTTCCTTAAAATATCCCTAATATTTTGTATAAAGGCCTGTTTTGACTGATTTTTAAATAGTATACCAAACTTCTGAAGTTATTATTTGGGGTTTTTTTATTAATCAGAAGTATTTTAACCATTTTTCTAAGGGAAGAGTAAAACCACACTTCTCGTTATTGACTTTTAGAAGTTCATAAACCCTGTATTTCAACAACACCTGAGAGGAATGGGAATCTTGGCAACATCAGTACAGCCGATTTGCAGGTATGCATTTTAATGGTGTATCAAAAATCCATTTTTAACTGTGTAAGCAATAAATATTCTGGTATCAAGCACATTACTATAGAAGGATTTGCCCTGCTTTTCTCTACTATTAGTAAAGATAGATACTAGTCACAGTGAGTACAGTGTAAGAATGCAATTTTCGGAGTGTAGAATAATATAAGTAATAATCTGATGAATAGAAGGAAAACTCACACCTCATTTTATACTCTAAGCATGAATATTTAGACTCCATTTCACTACTGCTATATTTAAAATACCTTCCCTATAATCAGCTTATCATACTGACACATGCTAGTGGTGGATACGACCCTCTATCTACAGAAACGCTTCATTCATAAGCAAAATACAGCCACTTCAGATGCAAGACACTATCAGGCATTTCATAGAAACAACATGACATGACAGTACTTCAGAAGAGGAAATGAAGAAGATAATTAATTGGAACTTTGAGGGAAATTTTTGGAGGAACATAATTAGCTGGCTTGGAACACGGCCAGAACACTAGGACTAAATAACTCTTACTTGTGAGAAAAGATCCTTGAGATATTTAAGTAAAAAAGGTTGTACACATTGCTGACTTTCCAAGAAACAATGCATGATGCCATTGATCTAAGCATCAAGTATACCTGAAATTAAATTGCAGTAGTTATGCATGTGTTTGTATGAAACAACTAAATCCTTACTCTGTGAAAATAAATGTCTTCTTTTGATTAGATTTGATGAAATCACTAATGTTTTCTGTAAGACTAAAAAAAAAAAATACAACCTTTTTATCTGAGAAAAGCAGTCACAGACTGGGGGGTCTCAGATGACCTGAAGTGACCTCCTCCTTGTGCTATTTGAATCAAGATGACTAAGACTATCACTCAAAGTCCATGATGGGTACACTTTTCCCCCTTTAGTTATTTTAATTGTTCTATGAAAGAGAATTTAAAGCATTGGTTTTTATTATTAAATACGCTACAATAGAGATAATCAGAATAACATCCCATGCTGTGTTAAAGTAATAAACAGAGCAAAGAAATTAAAACAATAATTGAAAAACCTGGAGAGCTATAATGACTTTTTGTTAGTGATGCTATGGACTGTATGACAAACAAGGTTGCAACTGAAGTTGTCTATCACCCTATACATCTATACTGTCTCTCATCCTGCCAGCTCATTCTCCATTGTGACCCTGAAGATACTCATTAAATGAAGGGGTTTTATGTGAGGAGATGGGGAAAGGAAGACAAAAAACATAAACCAGTACAGTAATCATGCTGAAAATTTTAAACTGTACTAAGGAGATCTGCCATCTGGGATTCTGGAATGCAAAGAAAGTGAGCATTTGGAGTTGTGAATATGGGTCTGGTATGGTGCATTTTGTTTCTACTTCTATGGATTCACTACTCTTCTTCAAGCCAGTGTGATCTATTCCCTATAAATTCATAAGGCAAGGATCAGGAATCATCAATCAAACTTCTTTCAGACTATTTTCTGCAGTTTTCTATTGAGTTATGTAATTGCTATAGATTATATCCCCTACCTAAAGGCAGGCTTTGCTGGCTCCTGAACATAGTTCATTGCCTCACAAACTTGAGGATGAACAAACATTTCCTCTGCCTCCATGTCAACAGTTTCTGCAACAGTGTCTTTCTGTCCTGCATGACAGGAGATTGATGTAGATTAATTTTGGTTCAGCCTTTACCCTTCAGCCTGCCTGAACAGATACCCCACCAGAAGTAGAACTAGACATAGCATACCCTACATGGCTATAAAGATTCAAAACTGCCGCACAATAGCAAAGCATTTTTGTGAGCAGCAGTAGATCCTTGCAGGTTATAGGAATGCTGTTTTTATAATGACTGTAGAGGTGTGCATATGTAGATGAAAGAAAGAAGCCCAGCCAAGTCTCACTCATCTGGTGGCAGATAATTTCTTCATTTTGCATGTATTTTAAGGTGTTTTTTAAAAGCAACTGCCCCTACAAAGAAATACTCGGTGTATATTTCAAGGAGACATTTAGAATCACACAGTTTGACAGCAGAAAAGTGGGTAGAAATCTCTCCACCCAAAGAGTGGATGGCCTTTCAATAAATCTTAAGAAACAAATAAACACACTCCTCCCGCCCTTGATTTTAAACTGTAGAAGAATTCTGCTCTGCATGGGATTATCTATTAAATACATACTATGCCCAAAGCAGGCCACCAAAAACCAAACAAAAAGCAACTAAAAAGGGATTGCCTGAAAATTGCTATTTCTGTATTTTGACTGAGTAAGTAGGGAGGCGCTTCCCCAAATAAGTATTCAGAGACTGTTCCCCATATCTCCCTCCCCCGCCCCCCAAAATAAAAAAGTTTAATTTTGCTGTGTATAAACATCCATCTTTGTTATGACAAGTCCAGAAGAATTTGAGATTTCACTGCCATATCCCAACATCTGCCTCCACAGCTGACTCTGTATACCCACTGTACTGCCAGCTGTACATCACAGCCGTAACAACCTGGGCAGCCAATACAGCAGGGTGAGCATTGCTGAATACCATCTCAAACAGCAAGATGATCAGGCACATTACTGCTTCACCACAACACTGAGGTCTGAAATAAGGAGGCTCAACAACAGGATCACGCCACCTTGCAAATTCCTTCCTGTTCTTTCCTAATGTAACTGGCAGTTAAATTTAAAAGCTAAAAATACCAGTCTTGTTTTTCTTGACTTGACCATAGAGCACATATTAACAAAGAACAAATTATTCCCATTTTTGATCTAAAGCACATTCTTTGAGAAACAAAGCATCACTGCATTATATCACAGAGGTTTATTTTCTGTGGCGTTCAGCTCAGAATGTTCCTTCAAAAAAATTTATAGCCACATTAAAGTGAGTCCTTGTGAGGAGAAGGACACTGGCTGGAAGAACAGAGGTGATTATAGTTTCAGGCTATGTCAAGGCTACGGATTTCTGCCAGCATAGCTGCAATCGTCATGGATAAGGACTGGTTAAATCCCTGAAAAATTACCTACTATGGGAAGAGATCACTAGTATGCTTGTAATCTAAATCTTACAGACCAGCATGAAGTGCAGCGACTCCACTGTAATGTTACCCTGGGAAAGAGTTTCTACTGTATACATAGACCTAGTACACTAAACTAGAGACTGAGTCATTGTATAAACTTCTGTGGAATAGTTATTCGACATATTAATGCTTTTTGTCTCCTAATTTTAAAATTTTGGATTCTCTTTAACTCAGTAAAATCTATTGGTCAAAAAAAAAATCAGTCAGATTATATCTGGCAGGTCAGAAATGCACAGCAAACATGACATTGAAAGATATTCAACAAACTTCGGATTAATGAATGCTTAACTTGTCACCTTACTGCCTATAGCTACTCTTGTAAATTAGGCTGCAGAATGACACAGTAGGAATAAAATGGTGAAAACAGAGGTCAGTAGCAATGCTGAATCAGACCTCCCTGAGCTCACATCCAATGTGGTATCATCACTGCACGCAGCAGCGCCAAACTGACTCATTCTGAGCAGCACTGAGTGTCTCAGTACCTGCAGCCCATTTCCCATCCATCAGCTGGATAGTCTGCTCCAGGATAATTGAGACACTACTGTACTAATTTTCCATCCCAGAGAGAGCTTGGCTTTGAATGCTGTGATAGTGACTTTGCAAAGGCTGATTTACCAATGATCTAAAGAAGAAAGTGTACCACTTTAATTTCCACTATAAAACACAGTAAAGGATTTATTATAGTAATCCAGACTGCTATTTCTATCACTACAAAGTCAGATGAAAACTTGGAAAAATCCTTGATTTAATTTTAGGGAAATCTGAACTCTGAATTTCTCTTCTCTAGAAAAACCTGAGTAAACAGCTACCTTGTGCATTCTTATGGTTACCTTATCACAAAGCCACATAAAATGGTTGATTTTTAGTTTTGAGACTACAATTTAACTTGAATGGTTCTGTTTTAGTTTAAAATTTTATAGAATATTTCCTAAGAGAAAGCTCCTCACTAGACAAATTCAGTTTAAGACATTTTAAGTTTCTGTGAAGGATTTTCTGAACTTTGGCTACAGTATATTCCTAAATGCATTTCATTTTTTGTCAGCTGCAATCTCTACAATAAAGGGATGGGCCTCTCAGATAAAGGGGTTCACATATGGCTCTAGTCTCTATAGCTGGCTGCAATAGATGGTAAAATACCTGGCAATCTTAAGATACAATAGAAGAACACCATTAAAGTAAGTGGAAATGTATTTTTAATAAACTGGCTCTAAATTTTCTTATATGCATCATAAGCTCTTGTATCCCCAAGAGAGCTTATTAGATTCAGATAAAATGTTTTAGAAAATTCCTATCACCTAACTACTTTAAGCTGCCTTAATCATTTTAAATTCCACCCAAATCATGAGCAAAGAGTCTGCTCTCATCTAATGAATATAAATGCTTTCCCTTCCATAGCTAAATTTCTTGGGCTGAAGTTTTACAAACATTTAATGGGAGATGTTCACAGAAAATCCATTAAACAAATAAAAGGTTGTGTGTGCAAATTTCCTGTGCAATATATGGTGTGGAAATTCATCCCCTTTATTGCTTAGCATTTTCTTTTCAAATATCAGCCTTGGATTTTAAGTATTTAAGTCATTATTTTGATACTTTTGATTTTATTTATTTTTTACATCTCATTACTCATAGCTCTTCAAAATTATTTCCTTGCAAATCATCCTGAGCCTTCCCTAGCCAAGCAAAACAAATGAGGAATGGCACAGAAATCACACAGGTCAGCAGTGATGATCTCTGGACAAATACCTTAATTCATTCACCTGGATCTCTCCATAGCATGTGTAACACTGAATGCAGGTGTTTTGTGTGATATTAAATTTCCTGGCCCCTACATTTGCTGTTACCCCAAAAAAACAGCACTTAATTCTGGTAGGTTTGATTCTTTCAGGCTGAAATCTCTGATCAGAAGCTTTCTCTTTTCTTTCCAAGGTCCACAGACACTCTTCTTTCCCATTTTATAATCTGTATTTATGTTGAGCTGCTATTGGGTATCACGTAATGTCATGGGTATAAATGAGAAAAGTATGCAGATGACACTGACTTATGCATTAAACTCTGGCCAGCTGTCCCAGTGTAGGATGACACTAACGACTTGATGAAAGCGTCTGGCTGAAGTGAAACCTAGCCCACAAGATACCAGATTAGTCAAGGATTAACGGTAAAGACACTGAAAGGGGATTTGAGAATTCTCTGCTCAGTTCTTGTTTCTATTCCATTTGTGACCTTAAGTAAATCACTCGGTCCCAGAACCACAAGAGGTAATTAGACACCAAATTTCCAAGGATTTCAACGTCATTTAGGTTTCCAAACCTAAGTGGATCTAAAACCTAATTAAACTTGCCAGATCTGACCCAAGCTAAATCTGTCAACACCAGGACTATCCTATTTGTCCCAGTACACATCATTATTGGAGTCTTATCTTTTGTCAATGCTATGGCATGGATGCATCGCCTCAGTGTCCTTGATGGGCTCCTCAATTAGATCAGAAGTCTGGGAAGACAATTTACCATTCAGACTCACAGCACAGATGAACAGCTCATGTGCAGAGTTTAATGATCTGTTTGTGAGGCACCCACAAAATATATTCCTGGAATACTACAAACAGTGAGTTAGATAGAAAACCAAAAGGAGAAGCAAACCAGTTAACCTGAAAAGAACAACTCTGTCTTCTCAGTGTGAATAACGTATGAAATCTCCAGCGCCACTTAAATGGAAAGTGCAGGAATAGAAACAGCTGCACAAAACAGCTTCTTCTATCCTTTTCTGACTGAGCAAGTACGCTAAAAATTCAGACTACTTGCATTCAGAGAAACACTAATGCAAGAGCTTCCTCATCATGTCACCCAGCACTCTGGGAACTCCCTCTTCTTAAAAACTGAGTGACTGGCTCACTTGAATAGATATTTTAAAAAGTTCAAGAAGATTCAATGCCCAAATGCAATGGAAATAAAGTAGAAGTTTTATATTTAATTCTTTAAGCCTTCTGTGAACATCCCAAACATTGAAATACAGATTTGACTTCATAACTCCTAACTTTGCACATACTTTCTGCATTACTAATAAGAACTCCAATAAAAGTCATCCATGCAATAAGATCACTGAAGCCAATGAAATTACGGTGATGTCTACTTTGGTCTACCGTCTCTTAATTAGCTGCTTTCACATTCAATTGACTGAGTTTTAGCTAGCTCTACAAAACCAAAGGATATTGTAGATATAGTAACTTATTTGCCACAGATGTGCTAGTTTTAAATCACACTGATTTACATACAGAAGACACTGCACCCAGATCTCCATCTCTGCACAGGAATAGAAGGTAGCTGCCCTGGGGCTCAGGCAGCTGGACTACGCAGAAGGTTCTCTGCAAGTCTGAAGATTTGCAGCTGGGAGGAGTTTGGCCATGAGTACACGGCAGGTATGGTGCCAAACATTCCCTCCTAAAGCCAGAGGAGGATGAATACTACCACAAGCAGTGTTTGTTTTTTCATCTTCACTAGCAAAATCTCTTTGAAAAGCACCCTGGAGACACACACTAGCTAGGAAGCATCCAATGCTGTAAGTCTCCCTTGGGGTAGGGAGAGGCAGAACTTCTGCAGTTACAATGAGGACACAGGCACACTTACTGACCTTGTTGGATGTTAGGATCTACACAAATCTGAGGGAGGCAGAAAGGTTCAAAGGCTACATCCCTAGAGTCATACAGGAAAGGAAAAAAAAAAAAAAAATTTTCCCAAGCTGCAGAAATTCAGTGCATACACTAATGAGAAGAACATTGTGCAATTTCTTGGCCTTACCACATATATATTCCCCAAAAGTATACAAAGTGGGTCACATCTGAATTTAGACACAGATGGATTTCTACTACCAAATATTAACAAGTCTGAGAATTTTTTTTTAATACAAAACTCATTTTATTAGGCATTTGTGAAAAGGTTCAGGGTTCAGAGTTAACACCCAACAACAGTTCAAATGCTCATGCAAGTCTTCTGAGAACTACCTTCCATCAAAAAACATTTTCATGCTTCCACGCAACTCTCTTCATTCCATCCTTCTATATCTGAGAACAGAACCTGACATCTCTTCCTTCCCACTTCAGATCTTTTCTTTTCTGTAAACTAAGTGGATCTGATCTCCCTTCTCCAGAGACCACCCAGTCAGTCCTTTTGTTTTTGAGCTCTCTGGATACATTCCCACAGAAAAGCCTCACTCATTCAGTCCACTCCTTGAACACATCCTACTAATGCATAGAAATGCATAGAATTCTCTCACTTTGTTCTCACTTTCCATCATCAAGATTCTTCTGTTCTTTAAACTTCATATACTTTGAGGCCTAGGATGCAGTGTAAAATGAAGTGTTTCATAGATCCAGACAGAGGTGGAAGGGCAGAGAAGTAGACCCTTCTCTAGGTAGCTGTTTGGGTTTTTTTAAGAGCAGCTTCAAGCTCTGAGTAAGAATTCAGGATGGGTTTTCAGAGCTATTCAGGAAAATTCATGTGATATTTTAGTTGTTCCTAGCACACCCACTCAATATTTCTTTGTACTTGCTTAAAATTTGGACTTTCCATTGTTTTTAATGGATGCACATTCAAACAAAGACATAGCTGCCATATAAAAGGTTCATAAGAGAACACAGAAACCAAATATAACAAAGGAGGTTCACTACTACTTAAGCCATGTTAAGGAGATATTATTTCACTGAAGACAAAAGAAATCTAAGTGTAATTCCACATGGTAAATCAGGTACTGAAACTTATTTTCTATCTTCTTATAATTCTTAACTACAGCAAAGGACAAATCTTTTTATGGTTTTTGCTCCCATAAATATGTTATATTCACATTCTGCAGAAGTTTTACAATATGTAGAGCTATGGGGATTGTAAAAGGAATGGCTTTTTTTTAGTTTGGTTTGGGTTGTTTTTTTTGTTTTTTTTCGTTTTTTTCTCTTTTTCAGGATAGTCACAGTATTCAGAGACAGACAGCGCTGAAGCCCAGCAAGGTTTTGAGTAATACAGCTTCTAAATGCAGTCCTCAAACACTTCCTTCATATTTAAAATACATATATAAATAAAAAAGGAGTAGAAAGTTAAAAATCCATTTTAAAAATAAATATCTCAGGAATATAACACAGAAATTATAAAATACAAGGCATTTATCTTGATTTGAAGGGAACGACATAATGAAACTTAGTCTGCTTTGCTTTGCCACTTGTGAATTGTGTCAGCACCCCAAATGTATGAAAATCAACACTGCTATTGTACTCATCAGCACCTCTTTATTTCTCTGTCTCCTTATATACTTATTTATTTATCTTTTTTTTATCTTCTAAAAGGCATAAACAACCTGTCAGATATATTCAAGCATATGCAAAATTCTAACGAGACAGACAAAAATAATCTTTGTTCTTTTCCCCATGTGCTCTGTGGGAGTTTTGTCTTGTTTGTATGATTGATCAGTTTGTATTTTACTTCAGCAAAATCATTTTTCAAACACATACATGCAGTTTGAAAGCAGAAATAAAATACTTGAGCTAGACCTTTTACTGGACAAAGCAGAGGGAAAATAGAACTACAATGTTTAATAAGATTGTAAAATGCTCCACCAAATAATGTAGGGATGCTCCTCAGAAATAATGGGGTTTTCTTCCCAGTACTCTAGTACTCAGGGTTGTATGCTAACACAAATTTCCCCGGGGATTAAAAAAAAAAAAAAAAAAAAAAAATCACAAATTTACAAATTTTCTAATAGCTATTCTATCTCTCTGACAAATTAAGTCTTCTGGGGATGGAATGGCAAATAAAACATCAGAAAATTGGCAGAATAAGTTAAAGCCAGCAACGAATGCATCAGTCACCTTCAGAAAAGGTCGCATTTCCTTTGATTATTCTTTGGTATGCTGTAATAATAGAAGCATACCAGTACTTCTAGTGTATTCCTCTTCATGCTTTCTCTCTTCATATGACCTTACACAGATACCCTCTATGCATTCTTATTTTGCTATCATGGTATAGTAATATTTTTTTTTGTCAGCAATAAAGGTGAAAGATAGTCATGTGATCTTTCAACTGTACTACTTGTTCCTTGCTTTTACCTTCATCAATCTTCAAAATCATTTGTTAATTTTTAAGATTGCCTTTGACACTAAGTTTTATAACTTTCTTTCCCTGTACATCTCAAACTTCCATATCAATGGAAGTCAATGGGAGATTGAAGCAGAATTAAATTCATTGTACATTAATTACTTTTAATCCATAGCAATTCTTCAAAGTTCTTTACCACAAATATACTGTACAGACTATGCATTTCCTCAGCAGAACTTACCTTTGCAAAATACTCATGTAATCACTCGTATTTTCTTCATTTTAGTTATGGTAGTATTTTCTGAATTGGTCAAAACTTTACAAAAATCTTACAGTAAGAGGGTTAAAAAACATGAAAGGGAAAGATATCACTGCATTGCAAACATTTTTGTACAGATTCCCAAAGGTAAAATTGTACATCCTCAGCATACCATTTTTAACTTGTGAGAATGCATGTATTCTGCTAATCATAGTCGTCACTGCATACTACTTCACTGCTGAATGATGGGGTAAAGGATCTTTCATTCCTAAAATAGCTATGATTTTATAAGTGTGCTCATCAGCTAGTTTAGACAGTGTAATTTAACTGAAGTCAATCACTGAAAAAGTATTAAGTAACAAATTTGAAAAAACAGTGTGTAGCAACAATGCAGCAAACTGCCTCAGTCTTCTACCTTAACAGTATTTGTTGCTTTTGTAATATGCAACTTGCTCATTTTTATAAACAGGATTTTTTTGAATCCTCAACAAATAACTCAATAGTAATCAACACAGCAGGAGTCACCATCTTTAACATTCCTATCTTTTTTTCTGAACAATATTGGTGTTTACCTAGAAGTTTAAAGGAGAATCATGTAATTTCTGGGAAAAAGTAGGGTTTTTTTAGTACATTTTCCAGATGCCCACCCCTTACTCCCTGACACTGTGGGTGACCTTAGGCATTTCAGTTGACCTCTGTAAACCTCAGTCAGCTCAGCTAGAAGACAAGAGTCCTTTGAAAAGCAGATGTTGCATCAGTGCTGAGTTTTCTTGGATAAATGCATTTAAAATTAAAAGAAAGCTATGACTGTTCAATGACCTTTCAGTACACTTAATGTCAAGGGCCTTTCTTGTGGAGACTAAGTGTCTATCTGGAATTGCTAATGCAATTTAAAAAAGGAAAAAGAAAAAAATCAAATTGTAGCAGCTGTAAATACAGGAGCAGGGATTGCATTTTCATTGATACTATATGCTTTGGCTGTATCACACCTTTACTCTTCGTCTATTTCAACATACTTCATTTATAATATTGTAACATCTTATATTCATGCAGCTTTTAATTTTAAGTTCTATGTTTATGCTGGATCTTTAATGCCAATACATCCAAACTTAAACACATATATAGACAATACACACTAGACCAAAATCGATAACAATGTGACAAATGTAGCAAAAAAAACCCCAAATTTACAGGAAGCTAAGAAATAATGTTGGGTACACGCAAAAAGAAATACAATTTTATATAATGAGGATACAATCTCCCATAATATTGCCAGGAACTGCCATCTGAGCATGGATGTTTGCACTTGTCAGGTATCAACTCCGCACGCTGCACTGAGCAGCTGTGACCACAAGCAGAGAGAGCAGAGCAGGGTCTGGTGGCTTGAGTGACCGAGCGCCCCAGGGCTGGGGAAATGCTGGCAGTGACTGAAGCAGTCCCTAAAGCGGGCAGGAGTAGGTGTTCATCAGCTCCTCCGTCAGTGACTGGGCACATACACACACACACACACACACACACACACTTCAGTACGGTTCCAGTGTAATCACTTCTGGACTTTAAATCCTTTAAATCCCTGCCTGCTCTTCTCATGGTCTTATTCCCCTGCTTTTGCCTTTTAAGGCAAAAGAGTACAATGTTCACCAACTCATTTTTTTTCAAGTCCAACAAATCAGGATTTTTTTTATTCATATAGTATGTGAAATCAGTTACCAAACAATTATTTCCTAACTGGATCCACATGTCTTCATTTATATGAAACTGCTTTTAGTTCAACTCCCCAGGAAGTATTCTCTTAAGCCAGGTCAGATTCTGCTTACTATTATATCCTCTGTTTCCCAAGTGCAACTACTTGTAAGTCAAAAACCACAGCACTATTTAACACAGTGAAGTCATTCCAAGTCTTTTTCTCTCTCATCACCAGTGCTCTGATAAGTATGAGGAAAAACAGAAAGAAAAAGTAAACACAAGTTTACAAATTCCCACATCTAAACCAAAACCCCTAATACTGCACTGCTTCTAAGCCCCTGCAAAAGTTCTGTGCACTGTGGATCGCTACTGTAAATGTGTTGGTATGTTGGCTTTAGACGAGAGACAGCTGCTAACTGCATAGCTGCCATTTAACAATGCACTGTCCTAAAATTCCAAGAAAAGACAAGAAAGAAGTTGTTTTGGTACTTGACTGACTTGATCCTCATCCCCATGCAAAACAGTTTATCAGCAGCAACTGGTTCCAGCAGACTGATGCGGCAGAAAGCCTGTGCAGAAAGTATATATCTGCATATTCAATGAGTTACCCTATAGGGAGGGAGTAAATCTGAACAGATCAACAGTACCTGGCACATTCCCAGTTGCCCATTTCCTTAAGGAAGAGGAGAGCACATGCTCCAGCTTTGAAGCTTCTCTAGCCTTCTGGACCTCCCAGTTCATAGCCCAGTCACCTATCAAAGTCAATTAAAAGCAAAGCAATAACAAAAAGTGGTTTGGTGTTTTGTTTTGTTTTTTAACTAATATACATCCATATACTCTCACTACTGCAAACAAAACAATTTTCTGACTTTCTGGGCTATGTTTGACCACACAATTCCCTAGCAAGACTGAGAAAGAAACTTTGGGAAGGCTTAGGAGGCTATATGATGAGGACAAAAGGTCACCACCCAAGCAAGAATCTAAAGTTTGCCTCAATATTTAATATAGTAATATATTGCACAGTATTTTAATACATAATTATCCTGACGGTGTAATAGTAGTATACTGAAAAATATGCTGTTGAGAATAGCAAAGAAGCATAGTAGAGACTTAACTGTAGCTCTGAATTTCCTCATGAACAGAGAGACCGTCATTTTCAGTGTCTGATGACCTCCTAGCATATAGTGGATATTACCATAGATGAATAGCAAAAATTGTAATTATTTATTAATAAAGAGGGATAATAAGTAGGAGTTTTAATGTTACAATGTTACTATTAAACAAACACAATTACTGTAGTTTTAATGCATACTCTTCATTATCTTCTGTTGGCTTGAATATTATGTGTAAAAATGAAATTGTATGGCCTTTCTAATAAATAAAATTCAAGTCCTGTTTATGCTTTGCACGTTTGCAAAGAGTAGCTGACTTTATCACTTGAAAACATTCTGAAGAACTTTGAATCATTCTCTGGAGACTATTAACTGAATTCCCTCAAGATATTTTCAGAGTCTCTTCTACATCCAGATACCTAAATTGATACCTGAAGATTGTCTAATTGTCCATGCACTCAGACCAAAGCATCTTAACTTACAAAAATATTCTCAAAGACCATAACAAAATCCTTGTTAAGTTGAATAACCACTTTACCTGCCATCCACAAATCCCTTTATTTTATTGAGAACAATCAGGTTGGTTAAGCACCCAAACACCTTCCCCTTCAGATGTCCAGAAACATCTTTCAAGAGAACCCACTCCATGATTTTCCCAGGGTCCAAAGTGTGGTCAGCTGGCCCATGCTTCCCCATGTAGACCTCTTGGCTATCTTTGAAGATAGGTACAACATTTGTCTTTCTACAGTCATCTAGAACCTCCCTGAGTTTTCATGAGATTTCAAAGGTGATAGACAGTAGTCTCTATAGGACATCAGCCAGCTCTTGGAGCACCTTGGATGGTGCCCATCTGCTCCCATGGCCCTAACAGGTCAAGTTCACTCAAGTAATCCCTGTCTCAGTCTCCATCCACTGCTGCTAGCTCTCCTTGAACCCTGTATCTAAACAGGTCCTAGAAGCTCAGGACACATTGTCAGAAAAGACCGAGGCAAAGAATGTAATGACTGATAATGAAATTATTGACTGTAGAATCAAATCCAGGCCTGCATTGGGAGTGCTGTCATACCAGCAATACAATTATCACAGTGTAAGAGTAGGCATTAAGCCTAACATATTTGTCATGCACAAAACTTTTTTTTTATGCTATTTGTGTCTCACAACCTTATCATTTCCTCGCACCAGAGGGATCAATCAATTTCATAAGCAATGTCTTCCAGGATATTTTTGAGATTAAATGATAGGATAGCATTCCCAACACCTTAATCCTCACATGCTCATACACGTTCAGCTGCAACAATTTTGACACACAGGTCATAAGGTTGATTTGAGAATAACCAAAGCAGTTCATAAGGTTAATTTGATAACATCTAAACCTGTAATCTGCAATCAGCTGAAGAAAGACCTCTGGCTGCACAGGTGGTACAAAGATACCCATGCAACCCATAACAGCTGGGGAAGAAAAATCAACAACATTGTAGTCAATTTGCAATGTGTACACAAACCTTTTGCAGCAAGACACACAAACACCTCCTGTGAGAAACAAAAGCAGTCATAAATGAAAATATAACAGTCTGCTGTGATCTACATTAAATAATGTCTCATATGCAATCATGCCTATGATTTTGCATTAATCTTAGTTCCCATGATAGGTTTATAATCTGTTACTGCTGAATTCTCAGACATTAATATTGATCTGAGATACCATGATTATCAGATGGTTTTGATTTGGAATCATATATTCACTGTACTGTAGTTTTATCCCTCATAATTGCAGCCTGCCAAAACCAAGCTACCTATGAATTTCCACAGAGCAAACAACGCTAGTGAGTAACTGCCTCTATCTTCTGCTAGGACCACGGAGTAAATCCGGATAGCTGATTACACTAAACAACTCTTACAACACAGAAGCCTACACTGTTCTTTCAGACAGACACACAAAATTAACTGAAAGGACCTAATTAGGACACTGTTGATTGAACATACAGGCACAGCAGTAGTGAATTACTGTCTCTCTATACCTAGAATTGCACTTTCATTGATTCCAAAAGCTAACTGGTCTCTAACTCTTCCCAACCTAGAAGTGTCACTTACCCCTCTGCAGTAGCAGAGTTTAATGTTCCCACTCATCTTACCAACCTAGTTAATCTATTCTTTCTTCAACAGTTTCTGTATTTCCTCCCGACAAATCCCATACTCAAGCTGTTCCCAGAAGAGCTCTACAATGTTACCACTTTCTCCCCAGAACCCTACTATATTTGTTTGTTAATAATTTCTTCTGTAGATTACTTGTTACACATTGTTTGTGTACTCTTCATTATGTTCTACCGGGCTGCTCACCCCATTTTCTGTGTCTAATTCTGATGTTGCCATGGTACCATAGTAAGTACGAGAAGTAAAGACTCTACATCAGTAGATCACCTTTTACTGCACCACCCTTCTACTAAAAAGGAAGCAGTCCACCTCAGCAGTGAGCATTGCTCCTACTAAGCTTATTTAAAATGCTTATTTTATGCTTGTAGGCCTAGCTCCTTTAAGCCAACAGGAATTTTGCACACTGAAAACTACAGATTCTCAACCAAGTGATTTCACAAAGAGCTCTTTACAATAATAACCTTTTCTAGATATCATTCCTTTCCCAGGACGGGAACCACCCAGACAACAAAAAACAAACACATTTGAATGACAAATAAGTAATGTGCGGTTACGGGAAGTATCAAATCCTCATCACCACATTTATTTCTTGCTAGACTCTCATCAAGACTACAACAAATCTATTGTCTATTTCAAGCTTAGATGAGACCAGATTATTAAAAGCACAAGGATTCTTGCAAGATACTGGCAACTCTCTTAGGAGATCAACTGGTATTTCAAAGGTTTCATAAAATAATGTTAGAAGTTAGGGCTGACCACTGCCATCACAGAATCTTTCTGCAAAGAAATGCCTTCCAACCTGAAACAAGGAATAAACCATCTAACCAAATGATGTTTGCATAAAGCAGAAACTACAAGTCCATGTATGCTCTTAGTATTGAAAAGGTTATACAGACAGATAGTTAATTAAATATTTTAGTTTCTTCCATTCCCCACAAAGGACGGGCAGATTTTTTAAAACAGCACATGTATGCATACATACCAAATACACCCTGCAGGATATAGCAGCAATTAAAGTCAACTGGGGTCCAGAAAGAAGAGCTGGATTTCTTCAATGAGGTCAAAATCTGGGGCCCATGTCACATTCACACATGTATGCAGAACATTTTTTCCACCACTGTCTGTTGAAATATGAGTCTCACTACTACTAGGAATGAGTGGTAATTGTTCCAACAGTGAGAGAGAGAAGCATCTCTCTCAATCTTACACAGCTGTGGTGAAACTGTTTCCAGGTCACTTTTCCACTATCCAAGCAGCAACTACAGGTCTGCTAGTTTCATTACTAAGAGCAGCATGTTGAAAGTAAGAGAACCAATAAACTTGGGAGGGTCTTTGAAATTACTCATAGAATTTCTACTGAGAGTTTCAGTAGAACTTTTAACATTAAACAGCTTGCAAACTGAGATCATCAACAGCGCATCAGCTTGCATCAACTATAACCCTTCTGCAGGTTTCAAGTTATATGCAGTGGGCACTAGTGTAGTTCAAAGTATTTAAAGACTATAGGAAACTGGAAAACACAGCTATTTCAAGCACCATTCAAGATTAACTTTTGCTTATGGTAATTTTGTTGTGCAATATACACTGTTTAATTCCCAAATGGAATAATTTACATTATTTTCTCAGTATAAAACTAATTTTTGTATCCATTGGGAAAAAAAAAAAAAAAAAAAAAAAGAAAGAAAGAAAAAAAAAAGGAATGGCTAGATTTTAACCTATTATTTCTTTAGCAATGGGATACTATATGATTGACAATGCAATTACCAGTGCAAACTTTTTGATGTGCCAAGTAATACTTAAAATAGAACTTCAATATTTTTAATGTGCAGGGCTACAAGGTTTGTAACTGCCTGGTTTTCTGTGACTCAGAGGATCTTCACAGCTTCAAGAAAAATTCCTTTAAACTTGATGTTTGTGTGTTTGTGAAGAAAGGCATGCACATAAGACACATTCTACCATACCACTGAAAGGTTTCTGAAATTAATGTTTCCATTACACATAGGTTACAGTCATACTTCTGTAAATCTTCATGTATTTACAGAACTTTAACTTGAAAAACATTAAAAATCTCTCTTCTTCAATGATATTGAGAGATATTATAGGCCTAAATTTCCATATCTACTTTAGGTCAAGTTAGTATGTGGTCATGTAACATTAATGTCAACTTACTACTTCCCCTTTACTACCATTTTTCTCCTTTAAGCTTGCTGAGTACATTCTGACAGCCAGGAAGCCACCAAGGTGTACCAGATTCAATCTCTTGCACAGAGTTTCAACTATTAATGCCAAAAAAAAAAAAATAAAAATAAATATATATATATATAATATATATATATAATAACGTAATTATTTAGTTAGACTATTAAAAAAAATCTTAATTTCACTTTTAGACTAGAATCTTCAGTTTTATGATTTTATTAATAGGTTGTATTTCTGTTCACTTGTCTGTCTTTACTGTGGGCTACACAGAACATGGTCCTCCCATTCTTTCTTGTTTAAAAATATTCTGGAATATTATAAGCACTGCAAAAGCAACAGCACTTATATTGTGGCCCTTATTTGGGAAATTTTACACTCATTGAAATATTGGCTAAAACATCCACTGATTTCAGCTAGATGTAGACTGAGTTTTGTTGATATGAAATGGCAGAAGACGTCTTCAGACATAGCTCACATGACCATTCGCAGTTTTCACTTGAAGTCATACCCTTTTAATTTGATGACAAAGTAAGGTGATTATCATGTCTAATCATGTCTACACTCGCATACAAAAAGTACACAGCTTTGCCACTGATCTAGCCAAGCACGTAAGGTCATACACTACACATTGCTTAAGTAAATTAATAATCTTTCCAAAGTCCTTAGTAGCATCTTTCAATGTACATATATTTTGCTGCACAGATGTCCAGACTAGGATGGAAACCTTCTATATTCACATCAGTGTAAATCTAAATGGCTGGAGAGAAATTACATGTGGACAAAGATTAAAGCTGTATGAGTCTCTCTCGTTGTTCTTGTAGGATTCCTCCTTACATCCTACTCTCCTGTGTTTCATCAAATGCTCCACCAAAGTGGTGAGACACATACCACTTCCCTTGCAAGACTATTCAGGCTAAAAATTTCTCAGCAATAAGATATATATTTCAAGTACAATATGAAATAAATCCAGCATGGGATTTCTCAGGTTGTGTAATTAAATCAGTTTGTTAATACATTATTTCAAAGTCACAGGCACAACTGAGGAATTCCTTAGTATCTCTGACACTAGGTAATTACCTTCATAAACTTCATCTATAGGTACTGCAAATTTATCTTCACATTTTCTACTACTATGTCCTTCATCTAAGTGGTTCTTTTATTCAGAACTAGGAAAAAGACACTCTCCCTCTTGATTTCAGAGAGAATTTGGTTATCCATCATGACCCTGCTATGGGTCCTATAGAATAAATATTCAATTTCACAAAGGCAGGTGTGCTGTTTTGCATCATGCTTCTCTTAGGACTGATGATTTGTTAGGATATTTTCTCCTTTCTCCTAAAGCTCCTCCTACCATTACAAATCTCTTCTCCTCACTCTCTGCTCTTTCTCCCCTCTTAGTTTTCACTGGTTTTCAACACAGTTGACGACAGTTCTCCATTTCGTTATGGAGGACAGTAAGACTCACTCTTCTAATCTGTTCAAGTAGAAGAGATCAAAACCACCAATCCTGCTGAGAAACTCTCTTATCAGCTTGAGCTTTGATAGTTATGACCACAGGATTTGAGAACTGTCACTTTGACAACTGCAAAATACTCTCTCAGTTTATTATCTTAGACCAAGATACATGGCAACTTTTAAGAATAATATCAGGGTTGTTTGGCCTGTAAGATTACGCCTAGAATTTCCCTGTATTTTCTGAGGGCACAAGGAAAGGAGCACAACAGTATCTTCAGTAGTTGATGCAGCCGAAGAGAAGCTGCAAGTGTACTAACAACATTCCTTGGCAGGTATGCAGAGAACAGAGTACAGTCTTCTAGCTGTTCAGAGAAGGAAAAAAGTGAATTTTGAGGTTTTTTACATGCTATGAGGATTTTCCAAAAGCAGCACACTATCCAGAAGCATTTCCTAAAATAAAAGTGCTTTCCCATTCTTGGAGTATTTGACTTTACCTACAATCCCATTTATATCTGCCTTTAGATTGGTCTCAGCCAGCTGCTCTTTGCATGAGTGCTGATCTCATCTAGTCAGGGGATATTTGGGATACAGTTATTTGGATTAGAAGCAAGTGGGATATACATTTGATGACTATCTGTACATTGCTGACATTTAAAGGGAGAAGTCTATATCCAGCAAGGCACTTAAATTTGTGCTCAACTTTGACTTCAGTAAACTACTCATATTTTCAAGATTAAGCAAGCATTTCACCAGATTGAGACCACAATATCCTATAATATAATGAAGTAGAGGTAAGCAGCCTATCTTACAGTGACGTAAATCTAAAATAACTCCAGTTAAATCCAAAGGTTTCTCCAGATTTACACTGACATGAAAACAAGTACTGACCTATTGTATTCACAATCCCCACGGCTATTATACTCAGTTCTTTATATTGCAAGTTCGTTCTTTGCTTTCTCAACAGAAATATCTATATAATTATTCTGTGTATTAATTATATTGGCTCAGAAAAATCAACTAACATGGGATTCAGCAGGCCTAAGAATTATGCAAAGACTGTTTTAATCAGCTTAATATTTAAAAAAAACTACTTTGTTTTTTAAAAAGTGCATCTACCACAAATGCAACACAGTTCTTTGCATACAAGCAAATTAACAATATTTTTTCTGTGCAACTGAAGGGCTGTGGACATTTGAAAATAAAAACAGTCATTCCATGAGGAAAGAAGAGCTTTGTAATAATAAAAATACAGTTTTAAAGCAAATGTGTGAATTTCCTTTTTTGTGGGTGCGTAAATTAGAGTTAAATGAGAGAAACAAGGAAAAGATTAAACAAAGAATTTAACACAAACCAGAGACATTAGACCCAGTACTAAAATGGGCCATGCCCAGCCCTGTCACCAACTGTAGTTTTACAGCAATTAGTGGAGTCACATCAATACACATGGGCTGAGTAAAACAGTACCTAAATATATTCAAATTTTAAACAATATTGAATTAAATTTGTTTCTTTTTTCATTAGTAATATTTGTGTGTAGCATACCTTGCTGCTGTCTTTGGATGTATATGGATGGGTTATGGGAAACATTTGCCTCCAGTAACCTTATTGACAGTGAGTGTTTGGAGCAACACATCTTTAATTAGCATTATAAATAATTGCAAACTACATTTTTGTTCTAGGATGCAGAGAAAAGTTGATGTGAAACTAATTCTGACCCAGGAATGCTTTATTTTTTTCTGCAGTTCAGAGATACAGATGGAAGAATGGTCCTCACTCAGAAATGAAAGGCAGCCTCTTTATAAATTATTTTCCTGGTCATTTCATTGAGCGTTTTGTAGGTATTTCATTTCATTCCTTGACAACTGACCCAAAACTTTGAGCTGGGTTACTTGGGAAATAGGCATTGTCTTTGGTGTCCTTAGATAAAAAATTAAAGTTCTTTTTCTAGCCTGTAATTCTTCCCTGTATACCAGTGAAGTCTCCCTCCCAGCTCTCACCCTTTTTCTTTACAATGGCATTTTGGCCTTATTACTTATTAGGATCAGAAGCAAAACATCCATATCCTTATAAATTAGAAAATGTTTAATAAGAATGAGCTTGAACAAATTTTTATTATAATGAAAGGATTAAGGTGCATGATAGCATTAATATTTAGGAAAAATTAAACAAAATTGCTTTTTATCTGCTGCAAACTATGTTAAATATTTAATATGCCACATTATAAGGACACCATTTCAACAAAGGGTATGACAACCTTTGTGTTATGAACCATCATTTTCATGATTTAAACTTAGTTGGAAAACTTCTGAAAGCTAAATCTAACATTATGTGCAGGTTTTCTAGGCAGATAAAGCTGAGACAAGCTTCCAAACCTGTGCAGAAGGTCTACAGCAGAAAATTGTGCAAACAGTGGGTCAAAAGAGGCTGTCTCTTATGGGCTCTACTGACCCAGCACATGGTTTATTTAGAAGGGAACAACAAATTTAATTGTTCTGGAGCTTATGGGAAGCCTTTTTGTTGCTTTGTTTGGAGAGTCTGGGTATATGTTTAAGACAGCTTTAAAAGACCAAAAAAAAAAAAAAAAAAAAAAATCAATCATGCAGCAGATAACTTCTACATAAACATTGTGAGAGGCAAATTTTACCACTTACATTAGAATAAGTGAATGTAAGTATCCCTTTATAACTAAAAAGGTGTGCTAAATCCTGCTAGGAGCAGCAACATGTTTCTGAAACAAAGCAAACAATTTTCTGCACTTGAAAGGCCTGGAAATTTTCACACTTTCTCTAGTAGTTAAAAAAGTAAATCTCTGAAGAAAACTAAGATAAGTAAATACCAATACACAAGTTGGACCTGATTACAGCCAGACTACATATTAGATAAAATTTTAAGGTAATAATGTAACAGTATAATGTAGTAAATTTGGTAGTAGATTTTTATTGCTTTCAGATCACTGAACTGAGAAGCAAACAGAATGAAAAAATTATGAGTTTGCTCTAAAACTGATCCTTAAAATGACCTTGGGAAAAAAAAAAAAAAAAAAGAAATCTATTCTCCTTTGTCTTTATCTCTCTTCCTGTAAAATGTGATAATCAACACTAGTTAAGCATTATATTTCTATCTCGGGATGGGACACTCAGCAGGAAACAACAAAACATTATAACCACCTTGATTGAGCTGGCTGAATTCCTGAAATCAACTTACTCAAATTCTATGCCCCACAAAACCCCAAGCAGAATTACCCTAACTCTTCCAAACTTGTCAAGGTCTCATTAGTTACTTTTGAAGCCTTCCTCATACCTCAGCTGACTTCCATTTTATTCACCCAATACAATTGCTTTCATCTGTATACATGGCCTAGGCAGCTATTATCTATTTGTCTGGGGACCACTGTCAGAGGTTCAGCCCTGTTGTGCCATCCAAGTGTGGTACCATCATCTGAAGCAGCACTTTTTTCCTTTTTTTATTTTTTCTATAAGTTTTCTTCACTGAATAAAAATAGTTTCCTTCTTTGCAATTTAAAACTTCACAATTAGCTTATTATTGTGCAATTGAATACATTACTTGAACTTCTGAATACTGCTGAATTTTCATGCATGTAATATAATGTATTTGTTTTCAAGGCACCATTATCTGAAGTTCACATCTTGCATTCAAGGAAATACAACATGAAACAGGAGGAACAGAATAAAAGTCAAACAACTACAAAGATGCATCAGTCATTATTAGTTTGCAGATTTTCTGACTCTGTCCTATGTAGCCAGATTTTGATATGCCACAAAATTTAAGAAAAATTTATATTTCACCATTTACCAGTTTTATGTATTGCAAAAGATTGACTAATTGACTATCATTTCAAAAACACAGCTGTTTAGTTTGAAGCTAAGATGGAAGATACCCAGCACAGCTTTACAGAAGGCAGAGGTAAAAAATGAGTACTGTTCAATAACTCAAACTTCTAGGGTCTCATTTACTTCTGGCACAGTAAAGAGACACTATATTTTAATAAAATTGACCTACAGAAGATTTTTTTTTTTTTAAGCTTGACTTCAATAACTGTATTGTGTTACTAAGTGTCAGAGAGTTTTGTAATAATTTAAATTGTTAATAATTACACACACAAAGCAAAAATGTTTGGATACCAAATAAGAAATGAGTACAGATGTGTCTTTTGAAAGTAGACCTTTAAAAGAAATATCAAATATCTGTACTTAAAGGTGAATCTTAAAAAAGATATTCCAATAAATAGCTTTTATTGGGCCATTAGTGACCATTAATTTCTGATGCATGTGGCTCATGCTGTTAGGCAGAACATATTAGTGATACTTGTAAATGTTGCCTGTGAATATATACACCACTTGTGCATCTGCTATAAAGTATCTCAGCTTCACTTACCAGAAGGTTTTCTAAACCTTAATCCACATTTTTGGTGGCTTCAAGAGAAATAGCTTTTATTAATTACGTGTTAAATTAAAGCTATAAATAGCCTTTATTTATGTTAGCAGAAGATTCTGTCAGTGGATATATCTTTATTTCATTGCACTGTACTTTCAAAGAACTAAAAACTGAAAAAGAAACTCTAAATACAAGTTTAGTTTGAACCTAAAATTGTGTACCAACTTTTGAAACAGAGTAAAACCCTTCAGTTTCAACTGTAAATATTAAGGTATTGAAATTCTAGGTTGTGCTAACAACATATATTTGGAGGGTGGAAACTTTACAGGCATGAAATCCCTCCTTCAAGAAAGGCAAACTAAAACTAAAAATAAAACAAAAGAGTATGTCTTTTGAAATGCATCCATGCAATTTTCACTGCCATCACTCTGCTTCCCACATGTACATGCTGCTTTCAGTGTCTTGGTTTGGTAGATAATGGCATTCCTTACCTGCTGAATTTCAGGGGAAACCACACAGTGGCAGTACTGTGAATGTAAATGCTATGCTCTATTGTGCAGCAAGATAAGACTCTTTTAAGAACTAAAATACGGTTCCCCATGCTTGGTTATGGTTAAGTTCACTGTTACTTTATATAGAAGACATCCTGGTTTCTATTGCTCTAAGCGGGGAAGAAAAACATGCAGTCAACATGTAATTTTTTTCCTTCTGTAATTTTAGTATCCAGAGGCCTCAGACACAGACTTAGTCACATGTTTCACTCCAGGCTACTATTTTTTCTCCATTTTTATCCACTCTTTCATTTCCTCTATTCAGATATGTTTTTGAAGCCCAGCCTCTTAGTGTAAACTTGGAATTCTTTGCCAAAATAAAAGGAAAAGAAAACAAACTGAAGGAGCATCCCACACAAACATATACTCACACACACCCCCCAGACATTTATGATTCATCTAAGTTATTGGTTTCTGTACTTTCATAACACACAGATACAACTTGATGAGTATTAGAAATGACAAATCCAGAATGCTCTATTCATTTTCACTGTACTGCGAGACTCTTGTCAAAGACTACAGACACACAGATCATAACTTCTGATGTACAGGTATCTCACATCAGGGGGGAGTAGGGGAATACTTTAGAGTAAGTCTGAAAGAAGAACTCTCAGTAGATCCCACAGTTACAGAACTAGAAAAGCACAATGAGTGTGACACCTACACGCTGCTTTAAGATATCTTGATTATTGACATGCACTCTGCCCTTTGCACCTGGCTTCTTTACCAGCAAACCTGCAGTTCAGTGTTCCCTTTCAGACTGACATACAAACGTCCAGACCCATGCTTACTTAGATGATGGCAGGAAAGCAGAGTTACTTCCGTTAAATAGCTTCAAAAGAAAGGCTACTCATGTTTTCTTCTGTGTAACTGACGCTTGATACTTTTACTCTCCTTGCTTCTGTGCTCTGAATAGAAATCTTAGTTTGCAGCTGCACAACAGTGGAAATTTCCTCCAGGTGATCATTTGCTGATCATTCTCAGTACATGATTAAAGGCCAAGACTGCATGTAATTTACTGGTTTTAAAGCCTATGTGTTTTTCTACAGAAATGTAACAGTTAACCAGATATGCTCAAGGAGCATGACATACAACAATACAACACAAGGCTCTTCTGTTTTTTTTTACCTTTACAGAAAACTACATTCATGATTCCACCTAAATCACTCCCCCCTTCATTTCATCAGGTAGACAAACAGTATTTCCCCCTTTTTCCTCATTTTAAAGCAAATATCAGGCTTTTGCCTGCAGGGGTTAACACCCAGTGAACCTGAATATGTGTCTTTCCCTGCTTACCTTCACTTTGCTTTTAGCTACAGAAACTGCACCTGAAGGTAAAGCCCTTCTGACTATACCTGCATCTGCACTTTCCCCCTTGCTGAGTCATTCCTCAAGCTCACGTAGCCCAAATGAGACAAACACTTTCCAAGCAGGATTTGCCACAATCCCTTCCACCCCCAGGATAGCGACAGTCCCTCAGGACAATCCAGGGAATTATGTTTAATTAAAAAAACTACATACAAGCATACATACACTGCATGACTCTATTGACTGAATGACATTTAGAAGACAACCATAAGAGCATTAAACTATCCAGTAGAGTAGCAGATAGGGAAAAATTATTTTCCTTATCAAAGTTAAATTATTATATCACTGCTGGTCTCAAAGCTATGAGGTACTGGCGTTTTTTAACTACACTGAGAAAAATATTAGAAGAGCATTTTATCAAATATTAAAAGGCATGGTAAATTATTTTAACTTGGATATTCCTCACTTTCTTTCTGTGGTGAGTCTATCCTTTTAAGTTGAGTCTCTTTTTATCTTGAGCTGCGATGGCCTTTCCTATAAATTTGCTGAAGGATATTCACATATTTCCAATAAACTATTTCAAAAAAGTCTTCATAGAATGAACACAGTATTTTTTACATCATCACCTTTAAAAGGCTAAATAACCGTGCAGTCTTCAAACAAAAAGCCAACACAAACACAATTTTATTCCTCAAAGTTGATAGCAATTCCCAATTTTGGAAGTTACTAATTTTGCTATTTGAAATCATTTCACGGAAAGTCCAGCTACCTAATGCAAATTCCTTAATAAATTTACAACTAATCCCTAATAAAAATCTAATCCCTGAGCTGCTGATAGGACACTTTTCATTACTGTGCTTTTCAGGACACATCTGCCCCAGCCACACTGTGGGCAGATGGCCCCCAAGCAAACACCCATAACCTACTTACATACCTGCAGTCACCTCCGAAGGGACGGGGCACGCCGGCAAATCCTGATCCCACCAGCACCCCCCTCTTTTCTCTCCAGGCTTGGAAGTGTTGAGGAGGGATGGCTGTGCAAGGGCACAGAATGGGAAAAATGAAGGAATATGGCAGCAAAATTGCACAAGGCAGAGCCTGAGCAGCACAAGGTAGGACAGGCAGCACCTGAGAGAAGTTGGCCCCTGAGGCAAGAGGGCAGCCCCACCACAACCAGGTCCCCCTCAGCCTAGGCCTAGGTAGGACATCTTGCTTCAAATGAAGCAGTCCAGATGAAATAAAAGTGTCATGGCTTGCCATTATTTTTAATAATTGCCATGTACACCTCACTATTAAAAGACAAAATCAGTTAAATAGCTCACATGCTATTAGGGTTTGGGAGCTGGACAAAGCCCTCACCAGCCACTACAAACAGCTCACCTCCTGCCTCAGAGCCTCCCATCTGCTGCTGTGTAGGAGAGAGAGACACACAAAACTTTGGTTTTGTGGGTTTCAGTTTTGTTGTGGGGTTTTGGGGGGTTTGTGTGTGGTTTTATTTTTTAAAAAAAAAAAAAAAACAAACTACCAGCACACCTGTAGCAAATATTATGCCCTGAGGATGGACACCTGCAATTATGCAGCACAGCTCACCTGCAGCCCATCTGCGTAATCATGCTGTGGATAAGTCCCAGACCTGGGGACTCCATTATAGGTATTAGAGAGACTTCAGACTGGCTGCCTAATACCCTGAGACCCTGGGCAGACAAATACCAGCTCTGAATCCCACCAACAATCTACTAAGCAGCAGAGAGGATGTGTGCAGTGAAACACGAGTGTCTGAGAGTAGTAACGAAGATGGTGTATTGTTCAGGCCTATACTAATGATTTATGGTTTCCAAAGAGATGATATTCTAGCCAAAAATCAGAACTGTCCAGACCCCTTGCCCAGCATAGCCCTTCCCCTCCCCAGCAACATTCTTATTTTCCAGAGGTAGGGAACTGTCAGCAAAGCTACCAGGTTTCCACTGAGACCCTGGAGCTTCATCTTTCCATTACCCAAAGTGTCTGTCAGCCAGTTATGCTTGTGCTGCCCAAGCAGTACTAGAGAGAAAGACTGGAATTAGTATTTCCTGCCAAAAATATTGGATGCTTTCTAATCACACTAGTAGAGCTCTTGCTACATTTTCAATCTGAGAGATGCTTAATACAGTGAAGTAGGAAGATGAAGTTTCACTTTCAAGCTAGAATTCAATAATCCTACTTGAAGCAGTTGAAAAAACAAACTTTAGCCACTGCCTCAGCATCTTGAGACACAGTAAAGATCTTACTTCTATTCTATTATCATTAAGTTTTAATTCTCTCAAGCCAGTGACATATCATCCAGAAGTTAATTCATAACTTAACCCTTGTAATCACAGCATAAAAATTAGGTTTTTATATTTTGGGTTTATATATAACTGTCAAATCCCATGAGACAAAGTTCAAGATACAGCACCTACTATTTTAATATTCTGTTCCTGCATTATCACCTGCCATACTTGTTTACTACTTATTTTCTCTACAATTATCAATTTCCACAGTACAGCAAAATGTTTTTGGCTTCTGTTTTATGTTCTATTGAAAGAGAAATTGAGCTCATTGCTTTGGCTTTTACCATGGCACTTCAAATCTAAGGCAGGTGCCTCATAACAGTCTCACTTTTATCAGAAGTTCAGAATGAATAGTTCCCACTACCTTTTCCTCTGCACTAAATATTGTTTCTTCACAGAAAATGAAAGAAAAAGTTGTTGTTAATGATTCAAACAAACATTTAAAAATATTAGGCTGGATATTTCAGCCCTAATATTACTTAGAATTGTATTTCTGATATATCACACATACTATGCTTTTATGTCATATGTAAATTTAAACAATATTATGTATTTTTAAAGTTGCATGTTGAAGGACCTGTAAAGTTGCAAGGCTAAGTGAAGGAAAGCCAAAATTTAACCTGACTGTGCTGCATCCTGGTGCATTCTCAATTATACTATGTCATAGGTTATTACATCTTGTTAAATTCAACTTGTCTAGCACTCTTCAGACCATTAAAACATTCTTAAAGAGATGCTGTATTTTTGATTACAGTTTTTGGCTCTTATTTGTGTAGTCTTGTGTTAACAGTCTGATTTTCAAGTACATTTCTTGGTGACACTCAGCTTTGTCTGTGTAGGGCTCTTACTACTAAGTACTTACGGCTGATAAATGCCATTCTTAACAGAGGTGATTTTCATTCTGCTTTGCTCCATTAGTTCAAAGTACAAAATTGCAATGAAAAGCTGCAATGTCCTCTTGGTAGTTTGACTCTGCTTTGAGTTTAGTGCTGCCCATATTCATCTAACTTACAGACTCATTTGGGAGGGAAAAAGCCTCAATTTTATATACTTTTTTTTTAAACTTGCCGAGGTTAGGGACCCAGTTCTGTGAACACTTTTTGTGCAATCAGTTCCACCAAATGCCCACCACCTGAGGAAAGAGAATGACCTGTTTCAGGATGGCATGTAATGCACAGCTCTGGTCATATTTTGCAGCCATTAAACTCAAAACCATGGACTGTAGTGGGAAAAACCTACAAGTCAGTTGTTTTAAACTGCCACAAAACCTCCCAACTGCAAATTTCATTGTGATTTGCACTGGTGATGGGGGAACTATTTTCAGGCAACTGCACTTTTTTAAGATTTTGAATTTCTCATCAGCACCCCAGTAATTAAGTATTTATAGATGACAAAAACACACCTGGCAGGAATAGACCCATTTGCTTCCTACGTGCTTCAAACCTTTCATGAATAAAGTAGTACCAGGGGTAACCTTTCATGAATACAACCTTAGGGATCACAGAGTGCCCTCAATCAATGCAGGGAACTAATGTTGACAGAGTATATGGGAAACAGATTGAGGTATTAAAGTACATAGCCTCTGGTGTTTTAGATGTAAATACTATAACTATCAAATATTTAGACTCTTATGTAAGCAGTATGTCATTTTTTAAACAGTTACTGCTTGGAATAAATCTTTAAGGATGGAATTTTCAGAAGTGCTCAGTATTGGCCTAACTTTGCTCTTTCTGAAATCAATCATAAAATTTTCACAACTTTGGAAAAGGACTTTGTTTATATGTTTCCACTAAGCACAATGAGTCTTGATCCTGGCTGGGGCCTTTTGACTCTGCTGTAATCTAAATAAATTGATTTATAGGAGATCAGTCAGATAAATGATGAGGAAACACATACATACATATAAAATAGGTAGAGTTTTTAAATGATGGCTTAGCAGTCTTTTGGAGCTTCTCCATTACTTTCTCTTTGAATCCTAAAATTCATTTGTCTTCTTTTATATTAATTTCCTTGTAATTAATTTTCCCCAACATAATTACATGCATCTTAAATTTCCAGTAAAGTATCCAGTCCAATTTAACTTTCTTGCCACAAACTAATCCCATTTAGTTTGCACAATAAACACATTAGTTTGGGGATCTGATTCATACTTTGTGTCAGCAGAATAAAACCTCTCCTCTTTTTCCACGTAAGCTGTTGTTGATGAGAGTAATAGGTAACATATTCTATATTCCCAGCAATAACTACCTTTGCTGGACTGGGAAAGGGGAAGAGAGTGCATTTCTTTTAAGGATTTGTAGAGTGGTTAGGTCTGTTTCTTTTGTTATTTCACAAGATTCACACAAACATTAATTTACCCAGGGATTGACTTCAGAGGCAGTTATTTTACTTTCATATACATGCCAACCTCAAAACTGTCTAAAAACATCTTATTTTCTTTCAAAGAGCTGCAGTAAGACCAAAACAAAACTACTTCTGCTTATCACTCAACGTGGGATTTTAACAGATCAATACTGCAAAGTCTTTTTCCCCATTTTCTTCAAATAAAATGCTACAAGTTATTGAAATGGAGGCTGTGGTTCCACAGACAATTCCCAAGGCATTTTCATAGCATCTGCTATCCTCGATCCCTTGCGCCTGCTTCAGCCACTTAGTCCCACTTCCCTCACTGCTCCTCCAGTTAGACCCATATACCTGGTTTGGGATCTGTGTGATGAATCAGACTAAATCTAAATCCTCTTTCTCTTCCTTGAAAGTTTACTTTTAACCTGGGCCAGCTCCCAGTCTGGTTATCCTATGGAGAGTTGTACTAGCATAAGGGAGGGAGCAGCTCTGAGAAGCCAGATCCGCACCTGGCAAAGGCTGCATCAACACACACCTGTGCCATGGGAAATATATTTCTGAACCTCCAAAAACATTCTCACTGGATACCTCAGGAAAGCAAGAACAAGCACACATTACATTATAAAACTGGCAAAGGAGCAAACTTCAGAGAGTAGCCAAAGTTGTAAAATAGGTCAAGGAAGGAATCAGGTAATGATAACAGCTTGCTCAACTTCTTTACCTAAATTCAGGTGATGTTATCACTAGCCATAGCCCACTATATATTTTATAGTAAGCAATTCTAGTCTTTCAGATTAGCAAGCTATATATATATTTAATGCTTTATTCTCAAACTGTTTCACCACAAATGACAGCTCATTTCACAAACAGCTTATCTTATGGCTAAAGATATATAAATACACACTAAAAATGCTGCTGAAAGTCTCTGAATGTATAATGCAGCCTGGTAGACATGGTAGTGATTGTAACACCACTTTGTAGACACAAATGTTAAAGAAACTTGGCAAGAATCAACACATTTCAGCTACTCAAAATTCAGATTTTCTCAGTCTTGTCCCTTTCTGATGAATGGAACATATGGGAGTATTGTTCATAAAACTTGCATTGCTTTTCTCGATGTCTACCAAAATTCCTCATCATGACAATATTTACAAAGATACATATAGATTCAAATTTGAATTAATTACCTAGAAGTTCTTCTCTACTCCCAGGTTTACTGGAAAAGCAAAACACTTCAGAAGCAATGTGTTGTAAGTATTTAACAGTAGATGTTATAGCAACAGAGGTAGTGGAGTGCTTGCTGGAGAAGGCAGCTATCCAGTTAAAAGCTATCAATGCTGAGTGAGATAAAAGACAGGGAAGAAAGTAGCTGCTTTGCCAAGAAGCAGTTTGAAATCTGACATTATAAACAAAACACATGTAAGTCTAGACATAAATCCTCTCTCATATGCTGAAGGCTCCATAATATTTTAGCTAGCATTATTACTTACAAACAAACAATTCCTGAAATACATCACAACTGCAGAACACCCTTTAACCTTGTGTTCATCCACTCAAGAACCATGTTATTTATAATCCTTTATCCCTTAATTATGGGGACTTCACCTACTGCTCTCTGCTCATTTGAAATGCAGAATAAAATACAATGGATGTCTGAAGACTTAACAGGTGTCAACCAGATATTTGCCAGCTACCGCTACTATTCTACTGGGAGGAGTTACTGTTCTATAAATACTAATTAGAGTTTTGCACATGATCTTGCTGAAATACCTAAGGTGATGAGTGGCCAGTTGTTACTTTTAAAAGATTAGCACAATTTGAAAAACTAATGTCCCCAATGAGGCAATGCTCACACTGAATAATCAAGAGTTATAGCTGTTCTCTGCCCAAAGGGAATATTTGCTCACTTCATCATTTGGAAAATCTGCTGCCTCTCGAACAACTCACTTTTCTATTTCACTTTGAGAAACTTGTAAAACTTCATGCAATCAATATAATATTACGATATACGTACTTAAATGGTCTTCCACTGCTATGCCCACATGGTAGGTTTTATGAATACCTTCCAAGGACAGAGCTTTTAGTGTGAAATCATGATTAAGAAACTGCAACAAAATTAGGTTGCACGTAAATGAAGCAGCAAAGAAAAAGATTACAGTGGAAACTGCATCAGCATAGCAAAAATTTAACTTCCCCAAATCCATCTCCCCTCAAATTCTTCACCTCCACAAGTGAGGCAAAGAAAAATGACCCAGTCGAAACAGAAAGGGTGTCTATTATAATAATTGTGCTTTTTATTTGTAGTAGTCATTATTTAGAAAAAAACACCAATTCTCTAAAATCTTGATGTAATACTTCCTCACAACCAGCTAATTTTAAGCAAAAAAGCTGAGTCATCAGACACAGCACATTCCACTGGCTTGAAATAAAATCTTGAGTTTTATCTTGTCCAATTTGCTATGAAGTGCAACTGATGTAACATGGTGTGACACAATGCTGCATTTCTACGTATGAGCTGTGATTCACTGAAGTGAAATTTGACTGATGCAGCTGACACAACCCCATTCTATTTAGTGTCAACACAGCATGTCCACAAAAAACGCAGGAAAAAATGGGTAGAGGGACTCTGAACTTAACACACTCAGGTTTTTATTTTGCTCTATCCCTCCAGGAAAGAATATTCAGTAAATCCATTACCATGTATGGGAAAAATAGATATCATTTTAATCAGAACTTATTTTTCTGGTTTTTGCTTTTTTAAAAATAATCCTTTTCTTTAGGTTGAAATCTGTTTTTTCTTTATCCTTCAGCATACTGCTTCCTCTTTTTAAGTAGCTCATTACTGGAAGTATTTGGCCTTACTTCAAAAGAGAAGAATATGTCAACACCAGGACATCTGTGTCCATATAGAGTGCTTTGATGACAGTGATATACTCCATTTACATCAGTAACACTGAGCTGAACCTTGATGCTGACTGCATCTAAAGATCTTAGCCCACAGGGCAAGAGAATACAGGTCAAAAACATTGATCTGTGTTTGACACTCTACTTCAAGAGCACTTGGCAGTGATTTGTTCCAGAGTCAAGAATCAAACTCACAAAATGTTGCAAAGCTTGAAGCCATGTTTGCATAACCAAATTCAAAACAAACATGAAAATTCACAGTCTCTGGAGGCCAACCTGATTTTGATATGTAGGATTTTGCAAGCACTATGGTCAAATTCTATTCTGAATACAGTGGGAACTTTCTCATTTAAATCAAAAAGGCATAACTCAGGCTTGAATATCTGTTAGTAAGAGTAACGTGCCTAGATCTTTCAAATGTAAAAAGGAAAATAGACACTATCACCCTAAAACTCAAACCTGATTGTATAAAAAAGGGAGTGGAATAGTTATTTGTGACACAGCATTGCTCCTATCAGTGTGGCCAGAGGAAGTTGGGAGAATTTCAGTAGGGATCACACGCCTCCAGAGGCAGGCACAATAATGATGAGTTCCTCAAATACTGAGTACAGAAGAGTTCAGAGATGAAGGATTGAGATCTGTTTCAGAATATTTGGAGACTATGGGTTTTGGTAATCTTCTTCCTTTTAACTTGAGTTTAAAAACTTTTGTGTTTCTTCAACTTTTTGTAATTAATACATCATTTTCTAATTTAATTACATTATATCCACTAACCTATGCTGATTCAAAACTTAATATAAGGTGGAGAGTTCCAGCAACTTCCTTCCACAATTCTGAATCCTGAGTACCCTTGTGTAAACCTCAGCACTTTTGCAGCATTGAACGACTCAGTATTGCTTACTAGACTAATACATACAAAGCATCAAACAGGATCAGATCGATGCAGCTGGATATTGCCCTGTTCATGTTCAAGGACCACAACTACCTGTATGACACATTAGCAACTGCAAGTACTAGTAAATCCTATTTCAGCAGAGAAGGAGAAAATTTTGTTTACAGGTTTCACTAGAATGCCATGGAAACAGATACAGAGGTAATTGTAAAAGGTATAATCCAAATGGAAGACAGCACTAATAGAAAGCATATATCCAAAAATAATGTATGTGTTTTCCAAGTGGGAAAACACATGCATAATTCCTATTAACATCAAGACAGAAAATTATACTGACTAGACCCCAATATCACTAAGGTCCCTGATAACAGTATAAATTAATGTGCATCTTCAAAGTACAGCACGATGCTTTCATACACAGTCTATTAGAAAAAAATAAAACTACTTTAATAGAATAATGATATTTTTTTTTTTTTTTAAAAATACAGCTTGAATTTCTGAAATAGGATAAAAGTATGGTAGTAGCCCTGTAAAAGGAAGCTGCTCAGCACCTGCTGCCTACACTGTGCCTGGCTCCAGGCAATGTTATTCATTCCTCACTTTCATGGGAGCAAAATACATCCCCTAAAAATATAAAACACAAAAATAAATAGATCTCTGGGGAAATGGAAGAGAAATCTGTTTTAAAAATAGTGAAGGAGCCTATATGTTCTAGAAAAAGCCCATTTTGAATTGTTTTGTAAGATTTACACTTTAATTTGAAACCAAAGTAAGGCATAAAATTTGTATGAAAGCAATACCTGATTTATAGATAAACTTAACACGCAATATACTTAGCTGCAAATACCAGACCTCAGTGAGAGAAGGAAAGGATTTTGAAAGCATGCTTGATAAATGTGGCCCTGAAAAGCCCCGAAAGATTTTCCTAAATTTGAATAGTAAACACAATTAACATGACTTTTGCTACAAAAACACTAAACACAATGGATTTTTTTAATTAATTTTCAATGTTATTACATGTTTCTATTGAGCTGGAATTGACTCCATCCACTAACTGTACTGTGAGACAGCTCTTCTGTCCATATGTCCTTACCATCTAGACAAAAACACAAATAGTCATTCTGATGGTCATATGAAGAAGAAGCCATACAATAACAATGATCTTATGACCACCAAAAGTTAACATCTTGTGGGTAGAAATTTTGTGACAGTTGAAGTATTTAAGAAAGATATATTTATACGGCTCAGATAATATGCAGCTTGATCAAATATATTATTAATTAACCAATAAAATGTAGCAGCTGGAAAGGCTTAGAAGAATACATTACTGTACACTTATGGCCTAACCTCACCATCCATATTCAAACAAGTCTCCTAGCTAAAGGCAAATCATATAATTCTTGGGAGTCTTGCATGCATTAGGACTCATTAGATTTACATATTATTATTCACATTAGACATTTCATTACATTCGCTTTGTGAAAATGTACCTTCTGTATGGGTATTCATGTGTCTCATATGCGTATGCCTTTCTGTGTTGTACAAATTGTGTAGCTTATGACCAGGTTGTTTGGCCACCTTCTGTCTTAGACAAAGCAGACCCGACACTGCTCATTCACATGAGATCAACTCACATGGCAGAGCTCACATTCTTCCACTAAACTCTGACAACCCCAGACCAAGGAGAACAAATTCAAACAGCTTTTCAGAACCAGTCCAGGCCCTGTCCATCTCCTACCTTATTTCTAAGCTTTGTCTGGTAGACTGATTGCTGACACAGGCCAAAACTGGGCCAGGGGCTGTCCTAACAGTTGGACGATGAGGATGTCACTGAAAAATAATTTGGCCCAAGCCCTGACTATTCAGTTTGCTTGAATGGACATCACTTCAGTCATGCTACTTGAAACAAGGGACTTCAACACACCATCACAACAAGGCTGGAAGGGGCCTCCAGAGTTCATACTGTCTGTCTCCTCCAAAGAGAATATGTCCTCACAACACTGCTTTTGCATCAAAGTTCTCTCCTATTCTTACCGAAGGGTGCATCTGAGCCATAAGGTCTGTGCTACAAGAAAGTGTCAAGTAAAACACTTTTATCTCGTTAAGCAAGTCTTTGAAAGGATGACTTACCATTTTGGTCTGCTTGTGGATTTCACCATTGGAGCCATCCCATCTCTATAGAGGCTTTTTGTTTTACTGAAGTTGACGACATTGAAAATTACTCTCTGGGGAAAAAAAAAAAAAAAAAAAGCAAAGAAAAGTGGTCAGGTAAAACTTATGAAAGAGTTTGTATGTGTATCACATATACCAGTTGCATAAACATATACGTAGAAAATATATAGAATAGATATGTATCTTATGAATTGTTATTCTCCATAGATCTCAGATAATGGATACCCTGTCTGTTCCTACTATTTTAATAGTCCATGTTGATTTACACTGTAGTGATATAAATGAAATGTATGTTTTAAATTTAATATGCTGATTTTTCAGTAGATATCCTAGTTGTACAAAGAAATAGGTTACTCAGATCTAAAAGCAGAAAAACAAGTCCAGTTTGCTGCAGTTAGTGTTAGAGAGGTTGGTGGAGAGCTGTGAGACAGGGTAGCAGTCCTCATGAAAACCTTCCAACTGCTTCACAGGATCATAGAATAGAATTATAGAATCTATGGTTACCCTAGCACTGTCAAGTCCACCACTAAGCCATGTCCCTAAGCACCACATCTACACATCTTTTAAATACCCCCAGGGATGGTGACTCAACCACTTCCCTGGGAAGCCTGTTCCAAAGCTTGATAACCCCTTTGGTGAAGAAATTTTTCCTGATATCCAATCTAAACCTGAAGCCATTTCCTCTTGTCCTATCCTTTGATACCTGGGAGAAGAGATTGACACCCATGCTGCTACAATCTCCTTCCATGCAGTTGTAGAGAGCAATAACATCTCCCCTGAGCCTCTCTTTCTCCAGGCTAAACCACTCCAGTTCCATCAGCTGCTCCTCATAAGACTTGTTCTCTAGACCCTTCACCAGCTTCATTGCCCTTCTTTGGACACACTCTAGCACCTCAATGTCTTCCTTATAGTGAGGGGCCCAAAATTGCACATGGTATTTGGGGTGCAGCTTCACCAGTGCTGAGTATAGAGGGACAATCACTTCCTTAGTCCTGCTGGCCACACTATTTCTGATACAAGCCAGGATGTTATCGGCCTTCTTGGCCACCCGGGCACACTGCCAGTTCATAATCAGCTGGCTGTTGAGCAACACCCCCAGGTTCTTTTCTTCTGAGTAGCTTTCCAGCCACTTTTCCCCAAGCCTGTAGCATTGCAGGACCTGGCTTTGTTGAACCTCATACAGTTGGCTTTGTCCCATTGATCCAGACTGTCCAGATCTCTCTGTAGAACCTTCCTACCCTCAAGCAGATCAATACTTCAGCCCAACTTGGTGTCATCTGCAAACTTTTGAGGGTCCACTTGATCCCCTTGTCCAGATTGTCGATAAAGGTATTAAACAGAATTGGCCCAATACTGAGCTCTGGAGAACTCCACTTGTGACTGGCTGCAAACTGGACTTAACTCCATTCACCATCACTGTTTGGGCCCAGCCATCCAGCCAGTTTTTTATCCAGTGAATATACCCGTCCAAGCCATGAGCATCCAGTTTCTCCAGGAGAATCATTCATCTCAAAACTTCTTAGACATTTCTTTCAACTTTCTTAGGTCTCAGGCAGCAGCAGGAAAAAATAAAGTTTTCTGATTTTCTTTCCCCAAAGAAAGGAATATTCGTCTTCATTTCCTTTGGCAAAAGGAAGAATTTTCCTCTGCAAAAACTGTTCAGGATACCTACACAGTAGAAATTGCCCATAGCCATCATTCATTTGAATATGATAAAGAAGGAAAGAGTCCAACTCTGATCTTAGTTTACACTGATAACTTTGGGAAAACAGTAGCTGATAGTCAACAGTTCAAAGGAGGAGCAAAATCTAGATCTTTACTGGTAATGGACGGATACCGAAAGTAAATTCATGCTGGGGGAAGAAAAGAGAAGACAGAGACAAAACCTTCTTCCTTGCCATCTGTCTGCTGTAAGTCATTTTATGCAAAATTACTTATTCTGTTTCTCTGAAGAAAGTCTAGGTTGGATCGATCTCATCTCATTTAATACATTTACTTTTCAGATGCTAAATCCTGTATACCTGGTTTCTCGTACTCTTTTGATACCCAACAGTAATATACACAGAAAAAACAAAATATGAAGACTAAATTAATTTTGATATAATGTTTCAGGATATACTGATACATTCCATTTGTATTTCTCTTTTCAAATTTCTTTTCCACAGGTATCAGTGAGTACAGACCACCCTAGGGGAAGAATATCCCTAAGTATTCAAACATTTGTTTTTAGAATAAACTATTGCAATGTTTACACCCTTAAATAACAGTTCATAGTGGTCTGAGAATTAAATGGCCACTGGTTAAAATCAAACACTTTTGACTAAAGCAATAAGATCAATTAAGCTTTCATACGTAAAATTTTGCAAAACCAAATCTGTACCTTCCAGGCAGTCTGCTCAGACAACAGTGAATTACATTAAAGTGAAAGCAATCAGCACTGGTACACCAACAACAGGAGCCAGGCACATTTACATTTATACATGGGGCAGGTAGGAGTCCAGGTAAATTATATAGCCCTAATTAAGTATCTCCATACTCAAGAAAAATTAAGAAAGTTTTTTTGAGGAGAGGTACTGCTGAAGATTTTGTAAATGGAAGCACAAGCTGCTAAGTATGAAAACTCTGCAAATTAGTCAAACAAAATCTAAGAATAACCTGTAGGTTTTAGTGAATATGACTTGAAAAATTAGCAAGTTGAGAAAACCACTTTCTTAAAGATGTTAATTCAATTTTGCACCAAAGTTAATAAGCAAACTACATATCCCTGTACATCAGTTTTCACGTATTTTGTTTATTGCAGAGTTCTGAGATTTTCTAATGGTCATGAGATGAGATTATTTTTATAACTCTTGATGAAAACATGCACTTAAATTACAAAAAGTTATATTTGTAATTTTAAATACTTAGGATATTCCTTATGTAATGAAATATCCATCATGGGAGGTCTTTAGTTATTTTCCATCTTATATAATGATATTTAGGTCTCTATATATATTCCATACTCTACATGAAAGCATTTTCCTATATTAGAATGCTGAGTTTTTCCTGTTACTTAACTCTGTTCATATTTGTGAAAACAAATTAAGTTACAACAAATTGGTTTGTTAATCTTGATGTTTGCATGGAGTGAATGAAACAAACAAGATCTCCAAACCAATTGCCTTAAACTTTGGATGCAATCATGTCACTGTTGGAAAGAGAAAGTTGCTAATTTTGTTACATACTGACTCAGAGCAGACAGCTGGTAGAGAATGTTCTTATTCCAATCAAGCTTATTTTGTATAATGAGTTGGGCAAATGTACACAACTGGGTAAGCAACGTATATAAAAACAAAAATATGCAGCTCATTTAACAAAACACTGAAGATTATAACATTTCAACCACTCATGTTCACCACAGAGTAAGCAGCTAGCAATGCGTGCAGTTCTCTCAGCATGGTATATAGCTAGATTGGCAGAACCAAAAATTTAACAGCACAGAACAGAACTTTATCAACATACACCACTGAAGTAATAAAATACACAAACCGAAGCACTCAAGCAGCTGAACTCAGTCAAGTATTCATGGTGACAGTTAAGTAGTCCATGCAGCTCAGTCAGTGAAGTGTGCAAAAATGTAATGACTACAGTATACACACCTTAGCCAGAAAAATACGCAGCTTGTTCAATAAGGAACGCAAACATTTTTGAACTGAATGCTATAATAAAAAGGTTGTGATACAGCAATCAAACCTTTGCTGAACTAATCTGATTTTTAGTCTAATTTTTGTCTATACTGACATTCCTTAACACACCAGTTATACACTCTAAAGGACAACAGGACTAGATATATAGTATGCACATGAAAAACACTCCTTCATAAGAAAATTATCACTATTTTGTATGTTTTTATTATAGAGACATACAATGCGTGACATTTAATAAGCAAAATAATTCAAAAATTCAAAAAAACTAGCATTTTTTTTTTAAAGTGTCAAGAAAGTTTAGATTAAATGTACTTACAAATTCCCTAGAAATTGCTCTGGTCTCAAAAGCATCAACCCAGAGAAAAATGGCAGAAATAAAAATACTTGTATTCATTTTGGAGAGTACGACTACCACTAAAAGAAGCAATATTCAATTATAAGTGTGTGATTTCATTTCAGTTATGACACATTTTCAATCTACTTCATTATTCTGACAAACCAATTGGCAACTTCTGGGTAGGTGAAAGAGGCACGGTGTAGAAAAGCCTCTCAGGACACCACCAACTAAACCCATGCTACTTGGCGGGGGGGTGCATCAGGATATATCGTGGCTTCACAGCTTGAGGGAAGACAACTGCTGGAGTCTCAGGCTCTGTTCATGGACTTACCAGACCTGAGACAGATGTTGGAGAATATGAAACAAGGCAGGTATGTTCTGCCTACTGAGAGAAGAAGGAAGACGTCTTCTTTCCATAACGTGTGCAATAAGTATGCATTTGGAGGTATCTGGCTGATAAAACCATAAAAACAGAAAAGTGAGTAAAATCTTGGTCCTGCCTTTAGCTTTAAAAATTTATTTAATATGCTTTTCCCAATAGTCCTTTGCAAACTTATTTCATGAATTAAAAACACAAACAGATGTTAAGGGATGCTCAGTGTTTTTGGCATCAGCAAGATAAAGATGAACCTTGAACACAGAGGGGAGAAGATGGCTGAAATGTGTCACACATTTTATCTTATTACCACAAGATTGCAGTTTCTTGATGGGGGCTGGAAGAAGCTGACAGTCTCTGGGGGACAAGCACATATCAGGATGGTTTTGGGTTGGAGCTGGAGGCACAGACCGTGGATGGTCATATTGGATATAATATTCCAACAGGTCTGTGTGAGCACAGAGTGAACTGTGATTTCTTAAACATTAATTTTTCACCCACATTCTCGCAGGTTTTCCATCTGAACTTACCAACTGAAACAGATATCCAAAAGAAAAGTCACACCTTTGCCAAAGGTTAAGTGCCTTCCTCTGGGATAAGGACACACTAGGTCCCTTTAAAAAGACTACCAGGTTTATTTTGTATGGTTTTCCTTATCCAGCTTCTCAGGAATAGCTGAGCTGCTTTGGCTGACATTAAAAGAAAAAAACAAACACCAAAAAAAAAAAAAAAAAAAAAAAAAAAAAGAACACCACAAAATTCCACCTGAGGCAGACACCTGGCACAGAAAATTTTGTGTCACATCATTCCAAGTATAAGTTATAACTAACTGAAAATAGGGTTTGCAGTAGGAAGTGTCAAGCATTCTTAATATTGATGTAACATACACATGTAAAATATGATCCTTGAGGTCCCTTCAAACCTGGTATTCTATGATTAACAATTATATAATATATTTAATAGTAAGGGGGTAGTAATGTCAATTCAGTGGACAACACTGCATGCTACAAGTATGATACAAACTTCACTATTAGATGCCAAAGCACTGGGAACCAATTTTTTGAAGTCAGGCAGGAAAAATTTCATCATTTAACCAGACAAAGTAAGAGAACTGGGCACTAAGTAGTAATACTAAGAACTTTCTGCTGAAATTGAGTCTGAGGTCTTGTGATCTGAATGACCATTTAAGATCCAAAGTTCCTGGATACCATGGAGCTTTGCTTTGCTTTCACTGCTTGATGTCTTGATTTCATCTCCTGCTGATTCTTTAGGTATTACAGTGTTTTGTGAATTCTTGAAACCTGCAGCTTTTTGTGAGCTGGGTTCTTGCCTTTGGCAAGAATTTTAGTTATCCTTTCCTTCCTTCCTGCTTTTATTTTTTTTCTTTAAATCGTTTCTCTTTCTTTTATAAATGTAAGTTTTCACCCCTTTAAAGGGTAGATCTACTTTAGAATTATATTCCATTAAAAAAAAAAAAAAACAAACAAAAAAAAACCAAACAAAACAAAATAAAACACCAAGAAGAAATAAAAATGAACTCTAAAGCCAACCCCATGACTTGTGAGATTTTGAGTTGCCATTTCTGAATGTGAGAAACTGGCAACATGGGATCCCTGCCTTCTCACAAAAAAAAAAGTGCTGCATTTCTGTATTTGTGTCAGAAGGTCTTTGGGATCATTCCTGGCAAAGAACCTTTATACAGAGCTATACACAAATAAGTGATACTGGAGGGACTTCAAAATGAAAAGGAAAAAAGTGTCATCTGCAACTGTTATCAATACTGAAGAAAATAAATAATATAACAGCCAGATCTGTGTAAAATCCCCAATTAAATATTACAAATCTAATTTTTCTAACCTTTTAAAATTTAAATCGTTCATTACTGCTAACTTTTTAAAATAACCCACGCTTTCTTCTTCCCTTTGTAGGAACACGCGTCCTTTCAAATGGAAAAGTTTTCACTATTGATAGTATTTAGCTTTTTTCTCTTCAACTAAAGAGTTTTCAAAACCTGCTGCTGCTCAGGAGGGGAAAATAAACACTCACCTACGGAGGGAGGAGGTTGGGGACCACCTAGAGCTCCACCAGACTCACTAATCAGTTGCACCTGCATCTTGTTCACTGGAAATTGTCAGGTCCTTACAAGGCAGCAAAGCCTTAGGAAAGTGATGCAGAAAATGGTCCACAGATTGTGAATTATAGGATTTTTCCCTTGGTACAGTTCTTCATCTAGTTACTTAAAAGCAAGAAATGCTGAAGTCTGAGATGATACAAAGAGCAGCACTAAAATATAACTCAGAGGATCTTAATACAGTAAGATCTCTGATATCCTGCTATGCTAACTATAATATAGCATTTATCATGGCATTTGTCTGTGTATTTGAGATATTCTTGGTGTTCATGATATCCCAGCACCTGTAAGCTATATGAGTGTTTTTCAGTTAATGGTGTGTGACTGTATCTTAACGACAAAAAATACTTTTTTAAATAATTATCAGGTTAGGCATTTGCACTGCTTATCTGGAATTTCTGGCAGTCCTTTCTTTGCCTCCAAACTAATATACTTAAGCACAGACCCACAGGAGATGTAACACCTCTGTAAGGCAGTGTTTCCCATTTGGAATTTCACTGTCATTTTCAGTGTTATGTCACTTAAGCCTAGGGCTGGGGGATACTGTGGACAAGGCCACATTCTAGCAGAAAAGCTCTCGAAGGGATCTACAGAGGAATTGCTATTCCCTGTTTAGTGTCATGCCGTGGGCTGACTGCTAATCTGGCTTCTGTGCATGACCTGCTGGACTTATATATTGTGAAGACAAGAGTCACTCCAAGTTTTCCCATTCAACCTTGCTTGGAAAAATGTCAAATTTGTTATTGAACACCCTCCCCTGACAACAGAAGTCAACCTTCTGTTAAAGTTTTTACTTTTCATCTGCATCTCAATAATCTGAAACTTTCAAACAAACAAACTCAAAAATGTCTGTTTAGAAAGCCAGCAGTGGTATAATTAGACCAACTCACGTTCCTTGTTCCCTTGTGCCAAAATCTCCAATAGAATTGCAAATCTGTCACAAGACATATAATGTATTGTGTCGATTCATCAAAAACAAAATAGTTAAGGGTCCTGACAGGGCATATAACCAGGCTACAGAGGTATTTAAAACAGGTTTGAAGCTGAAAGCTTCTTGCCAAAATTTTACCGTTCATTATAGCAAAAGATCAAAATGAAAAATAGGACATCTTTATTTAATCAGCTCTGGAAAAAAAAAAGGTACTTCTACTTTCTCTTTCCTATCTTTTCATATATATATGCAATCTTCAGCAAAAGAGCCACTTCTAGTTACATCGCTAGGAAATTACAGAACTACAGGAATATGTGAGCAACTTTTCATTTGATATTTGACAGGATGTCTGAGCCCTGTTGGTCTTGTCATTGACTTTCTGTATAGTAATTTCAGGTAGTATTTTCAGGAAGCAGTTGAAATATAAAATAAGAAAACAGTGCATGGTCTTTCACTGAGACTTTCTCAACTAGTTGAATTATTTCCTAATATATTCCATGCTATGTTACAGCCATTGCCAGAAGACATATGAAGTAGAGTCATGTATTAAACTCTTTCTACATAATTACAGAAGCTATCCATGTTTAGGTTCTATATTCTTTTCAATCAATATTATGGCTGCAGGTGGACAGTAACAGCTGGCTGTTCTGGAGCGTGTTAGCAAAATTTGCTGATATCTTACATCCCTCGAGAGGAAGCAGCTGAAAAGACTTAAGTTTTCCTAATAGGAATTACTTAGCCAGTGAGAAGAAATGCTTCAAAGCTTGGTAGAATTTAAAATAGTAAGAATAGTTACATATTTTTAGTTGGTCACAAAGATAATGCTATCAACTAAATGTTTTCTGGCACAAATCCTTTTCATAGTATTATAGGGCCCACAGGAGGCTTCAAAACAGTAAGATCAATCTGGAAAAAGGGAAAAGGGCCAGGAAAAGTCACCACATCATGGTTATAGGAAACCACTGTAAAAACAAAAAAGTGCATGTTTATGAGCACTGACATCAGGTGTGCCACTGAAGACCAGAGAATGAAGTGGCAGGCACTGATTGAGTTCGTGTGGGAGTGTTCTGCTCACCTGTTCTTTCTTCTCTATAAAGTCAACTTTTCTGGACCCTCATAAAGTGCAACAGTCAGCTGATGACCCAGAATCAAAGTTGCCCTTACCAGCAAGTTAGATATTTATGATACCAAAGTGATGTACAGCCATAATTACTCAAGCTTAAAGCATACAGGTGGAGTGCTGAAAACTGACACTCACAGAAATACTGCAAGACAGTAGGTGAGAGTGGCACTAACAACGAGAGAGTGGCAGGGATATTTGTATGGATCATGAGTTTGTGCAACCCTTGAAAACACAGAAGGTAATAATCACAATTTAAATAGCATGCAAACACAAAGGCAGCAATCCATCTGATACCCAGGCTGGAAGATGAGAATGAAAAAGCCTTTTCAAAGTGCAGGTCCTTGTGACAAGCAAAAGGAAGATAAAGCCCTGTTAAGGGAGAGATTTGGATGAAGCTTTTCCAGCAATTGTTTACTTTGGATTTTTGCAGCTGGCATTTTTCACAGTTAAAAGTTATTGTTTGCCTGGAGCTTGTGGGAAAAACCTGTGGGGGAAAAGGAAGATGATAACACACAGAAAGAAAGACAGGATATATGGGAGAGCTCAAAACCAGCACCAATATATTTGCCTCAGTGTTCTTTGATGGGTTAAAAAAGCGAAGACATTTTGATGTGTACAACCACTAGTTATTGCTGCCAGTGGTCTTGGTTATGTTACTGGGATCATAGCCTTGCAAATGTATAAAACCTCCCTATTTACTTCTCCAGTAACTGAACACAGATGGGCTTTGTGTCCAGATTATTCACAGAGGTCCTTGGTTTTCTCTTCTTTTTAATTCAAGGGTTTTGGTTGCTATTACAATGAAACCTTTGAACCTTCTATGTACTTCCATGCATGCTTCTGAACAGTAAAGGAATAAAGGTTTCCCCTCTACTGTATAGTTCCCTTATACTTAGACAGAATTGGAATTGGATCCTTACTGGAGTAGCTGCAGTGCTGATGAAAGAAACACCCAAAAAAGGGTTTTGTGAAAAAATATAAACTGTATGTTATAAATTTCATGAAACTATACGATATTGTTATAGCATGTACCCTCTTGTTTTCTTTTGCAAAAGTAATAATCCCTTCTATTTTTACTGCAGTGTTAAAATACTTTTTTTTCTGCTCTTTCCATCTGAGTCCTTTTGCAATACTGCAACATTCACACAATTCACACAATTCACTGATTTCTATAAGAAAATGTAATTGATAGGTTAGTGTACACTGGCATCTTAACATTGACAACCCGTAGCTTGCAGTATTGATTTGAAAAAAAAAAAAAAAAAAAAAAAAAAAAAAAAAATTTCTATAGTACTTTAGCACTATTTCTTGTACTTTCAGTTTTCACTACTTTGAGTTCTACTCCAAGTGTCCAACTCATGTACTAACAGACTATTCAGTTTTGTGCCTCAAAAGAAAACCCAGGGGTAAATAGAAAGAAATCTGATCTAGTTCGTTTTTCTCGTGTACCTGTCTATTTGACATTTAGAATAAGATCTTAGAACTGCCTTAACCAACAACCATAATAGTAAGGGGATATATGAATTGTCCTCACAGCTTTGAAAATCCCATTCTGAAGCTGAAATGCTGAATGTTAGATTCAAATTATGATAACTGTCTGTTTGCGAAGGTGATTCACAGTGTGTGAATAAACATGTTTTGGTAGTGTCATGAATAGAACAGCTAAACAAAAGAACTGGGAGGATTTCAATAGGAAAGTTAAGTGTCTTAAAGCAATGTGCCCTGTGCTGCATTTGTGTAACACAGGTGTCATTCCTCCTTGGCACTAACCCCAACTTGAGGGAAAAAAAAAACAACATTAAGAATAATGCATCATTATTGGGGCATGCAGTATACCTGCAGTCCAGTCAGTCAGCTGTTTTCATTTTCAAATGCCATAGGTAAAATTTACATCTTGTCCTGACTGAGCTTTAAACATGGATAATAGAACATTCGTATTCAGAAAAGCTCTCAAACGCATAAATATTTAGCCTCACTTTTAAGTGTTCCTAGAGACTTAAGCAAACGTTCAAATTTACTTCCTGAATAAGGGTGGATTTCTGATTCAGGATTTAAGACAGTCTAGTGATATGGGAAAAAGATGCTGGATTTGCCAAAATCCCATAGGCACAATTTATCCTTAGCAACTGATCACTGTAGATTGGAAATGACATTTCTGCAGCTTTGGGATGCAGGAACATTTTTATTGCCGTTACAGATCAACTTTAAGTGTAATATTGTTTTGTTAGTTTATGTAAATCAATCTGAAATGCTGTATGAATAAAAGGAATTTGAAAATGGATCACTCATCTTTATTGACTTTGAAACACTGAGTATATGCTACTTTGCTGAAACTATTATATTACATTAAGTTATAAGAAACATTGCTCAGATACTGAGCAAGTCTCAGCACAAATTCTGGTAATTTTCCACCAAAAATGAGTCTCCAAAAAGAGATAAATATGGTACAGTGCTGAACATGTTCTCTAAAGAAATCATATCACATATGACCAAAGCCCCCTTCAATAGCTTACAGATTTGATTTTACTTCAGCTCACTTCCAAAAGTTGGTATAGAAATCTGCTTTGAAGTGCCCTCTTGGTAGAGAAAACATCATCTCTAAATGGTTGCTTGTTCTTCTGCAAAGCAACAATAACAGCAGACTACAGCTATGAGGCTACTACAGATGCTCTGTGCATTTTAACAGGTAAATTCTGTACTCTTTAATATGCCAGTCTGATGGAATACTCAAAGTTGCTGAAAACCCTTCTGGGGAAATGTGAAAATTTATAACGTTACTTCATAACACAGTATTTTAATACAACATCTCAATATTAAACACAGTGCTGCAAGAGATCTTTCACACGTTATGTTGTTCAATTTTTTTCCTGTAGGAAAAGACTCAAGAGTTTTTTGGAAACAATATGTAAATATAATTCCTTTCAGATTTCCTAGAATTTTAAAATCATAACAGCAGAAGATACAAATTAGTAGCAAAAACATTTGCGACTGAATACACAAGACGTTTCTCAGCTCCCTTACGAAGTAATCACAGTTGATCATCTTTAGTTTTCCAGAGTATCATTTATACTCTAAGCATAGCTTCCCAAAACACTACTGCAGTTTACACTTTCTTTTTTTACCACAATGCATATGACATGTCTTCTCTTTTTACTTAAATCTTTAGTTATCACATCATGAACACTGCTCCAACAGCCAGGCTATAACCACGTATCACAAAGTCAAAAACTACTTTGGTGGCCAATCCTGGGGAGGGAGAGGAACCCACTTACCACAAGGGAGGCAGGAAAATATGAACAAAATGAAGACTTTGCAGTGGCATGAGTAGAAGACTTCCAATAAATAAAAAATAATAATACGAGCTTCAAAAATAACAAGGAGTTTCCCACAAAATTGGGCAAGCACTCTGTCAACAAAACACAAATACTCATCACATGGGAGAATGCTCTTCTGTGCTGCTTACACACTTGACACTGAATTCAGCAGGAATTTTAGATATGCCCTGAATGAAGACTTATGCTGTAAATCTGACTGAGAGAAATAAAATGGTGGTTCAAATTTGGGGTGTTGGCTGTAAGAGGAGCACACAGCGTGTCTCAAAAGGGTAAAATACATGGATTAGCACTGCCCTAGTTCTGGATCATTAGGGATTTCCTTGGCATAAATCAAAGCAATCTAAATAGTATGCTCTCACCCCAGCTGCTAAGATCCCTGGAGTGGGAAAGCTGAGTCATTCGCTCCCTGTAATAGCTCCGAATACAAAATTTGCCACCAAAGACTCCCCAAAATGGGGACCTTCTTTTCTCAATGACAATTACAGCACAACACGCAGAATCTGTCCACACCACAAACTCAGATCAGTATCTGTAGATAAATAATCCGTTCACATCAAGTAGCACTTGTGCTGTCTTTATGTATAAAAGCAGCTTAATAGCATTGTAATTCTATTTGTCTGTATCATGGCAACTTTTATGAAACACTAACATAAAAGTGTGACCAGGAAGGTTTTTCCCTACTGAAAAATGCCCGTCTTCCAAAAATGTATGGCAGGCAGGTACCCACTTTTGGAAAGAACAACTACTTTTCTCACATTCTTCCTCACAGCACACATTTTAAGACTTTTTTTCCTTAAGTAATTGACTGAGAAAAGCATGCCTATAGGAAAAAAAAACAAAACAAAACAAAACAAAACAAAACAAAACAAAACAAAACAAAACATCCTTGCAGGTTATATTAAAATTTTTTCCAAGTTTGTTTCTATTACCCTAACCATAAACCAGATTACACAATATTTTACTAGAACACTGACAATTCTAAAACCTATTAAAAATGTGAACAAATCAATAAAGATAAAGCTGAATTATACATATAAGGAACATTTTATTTATTGAACAATTCTTATAGATTGTTTTGAACTAACATTGTTCTAGGCATTTGCTTGGATGATCTTATTGCTAAATTTTAACATGATAACTACAGTAGCTTTGCATTATGTCCCTACCAACAGCAAACAAGCAGAAAAATTGAAAGACATTCAGATATAAACATATATGAAGACGTCTGTAAATAGCTTCAGGGTTTTAATCACATTAACAGCATGTTTATTATTTAAAAAACTCTGCTAAAATGCATCTGGTAAAAGGAAGAGTGTCTTACTACAAACATAACCACTAGTAGCTATGTTGAATTACTGTAGTTTTGCTAAGCATACCTGTGTTACTTATTAGGATTGGTAAAAAATTATGATACTTTATATCTGCATGAAGTGTAAACCTGAGAAACAATCCGGTAAACTTGAAATATCTGTTTCAGTGTTTATATAAATATTTTCTTTGCATTTCGTAAATTGCTCTACATAAATACAAGAGTAGCAGAGTAAATTACAGTTCAAAACCAGGGCAGCTTTTGTCATAAGAATCGGGTATTGTTGACCACAAATGGATTTTAAGATTTATTTTAATCTCGATAGATGTTTAAGTGAGATAATATGGTTATTTCAGCACCAGAATGTGTTATGGCAGACTTCATTGGATTATGTATACAGAATTTTCCCAAAGAAATATACCATTGCATATACAGAGTTTTCTTATGAAAAAGCCAGGGTAATTCAGTTCTTTTTGCTTCTTTCGCCCCTGGGACGACCTCTCACAATAAGAATTGTCAGTGCCTTATTTATAATGGCAGATCTCAGGTTTGATTCTGGCAGCTTTTGATCTCTTGATGGCCCAAAAGCTTTCAAATACAGAAGAATCTGATGCTTTTTTGGCATCCTGCAGTGTGCCTAAACCTCAAAAGCAAGTTTTAGTCCCAGAAGTGAATTACTGAAGCAGTGTAAACAAAACACAAACGTCACAAAATGATGAATATCTCAAGCAAAATATCTTTGTCAGACAGATGACAACTTCAGATCACTTGAAAAGCATTTGTAGAAACTGCAATCTGCAAACAAACTTCTGCTTTACAATTTAAACTAAAAAGTACATTAAAACAATCAATTATTAAAGCCTCGAATATTCTTTTTTGACATCAATATAAAACTTCAAATATATCCATTCTTTTAAGCATTTAGTCCCTGTAAAAAGATTCCTGCATTTTTCTACATCACAGAAATGCATATAACTACCTAGTTGCAACATAACTGTCAGTAAATAGGGTACAAGAGCTTCACTGAAAACTGTCTTAAATGAAGCTCTCATTTCTAATTTACTGAAAAAGAACAGAATAAATGAGAGACAAAATATTTGAAATAATTTAAAAGAAATTACTTCTGATCAGTACATGACAGTGACAGTTATTTTATCCCTAGAAACCTCTTCCTGGATAGACGATATTGATCAGGGAAGACTTCATGCAGAATACGGTTGTCCTAAAATTGGAATGGGAGAATGTCTAGATTTTTTCTCTATTAATATGTTATTCTTTAACTTCTAGCAAAGCTTAAGGTTTTTTCTTTCTTGCAATAAGGGGAATGGAAAGGAGAGAGGAAGAAGAGGAAGCGACCACATGAGGTTATATAAGGTATTATAGGTTTTTTTAATTTTAGCACCAAGATACAATAAAATTGGCTTGCCAATTTTCAGTTTTATGTCTCTCAGTGCTGTTTTAAGGGTGCAGTGGATGCCATAAAATACTAGATCTATGTTTCAGCCTACTAGGCATCATGCATAACTTTTTTTAAGCAAACTGGAAACAGATAAAATATTGTAGACTACTAGGCTTGGTACTGTTACCTTTTTATACTGGCTATAATGGTATTAACATAAAGATAGTTGCTATAACATCATCACTGGGAATCATGGCACTTCAAAAATATTCCTTATGCCAATGTATAGTGGAGTTAAATTAGCAATGAAGCATTATACTAGTAATACATCCATTTTTTTTTTTTTTTTTTTAATGAAAGAAAAAGCACAGCAGAAATGTGAGAATACATTGGAAACAATTCAAAGAGATTGGGGAAAGACAGCAGAGGATTTGTCAGACTAAGGAAATTCCTTGTTCCTAACCTTTAAATACCTGCATGTACAGTACAAGGCCCCGTTCTGACTAAATCTGTGCTGTTAGGTTTACAAATAAACCTGCTAAACCTTTTGCATTATTGATCAGTGATGGCATGCTTAGCCTACACGTCCTATTTACATTCCATTTCTTTTACACTTCTCAGATATAACATCTTTTACAAAACAAGAGCTCATTCAATTTAAACCCCACAGTTTGTGTTCTTCATGCATTTTAATGGTTGTGAGCAATTTAGAAGGTTACTCTTTGAACAGTAGATAAAACTGGCAATATTTATTGGTAAATAAATGCCTAATTATCATAATTTAGGAACATTTCCAATATCATGTTTTTTCTAAATAAGTAGCTAGAAAATTATCTTATTTGTATGTCAATGCTACTTAAATAAAAACTATGTAACAACTCATTCTACTGTTATAATAAAGAGATTTTGCACCTATTCTAAACACAGTGCAAGAACGTTTGAATTTTAGAAAAAAAGGGGGGGGGGGATTCAAAGATATTCAGCTTATTCCCATATTCTGCACAGAGACAGTTTGTCAAGTAACAAACCAATTCCACCTTTCCAATGATAGTAAAAGTGTAGTTAGTACAACAACAAAGACAAATTGAGATGACGTGAACCAGGTCTTGAAAAATTTCTTGTTTCCAGACACATTAGGAATAATTCTGATTCCTTATGCTTGCTTCTGACTGTCTGGAGCAAGAGGATGCAAAGATCAAATCCTCTTTAATATTAGGTGTAATTCAAGCCCACACAATTCCTGACCAGAATCATATTAACTTACAAATCCTTAAAAAGATCTAGAAAGTAAGTTTCAAAACAGTCTCCCACTTTCCAAATCTACTCAGAGCATTCATACCATGAGGCGGTTTAAACATCAGTGTTTCTGAAATCAGAAAAAGAAAATCATCAGCCACTTCAAGTAGGTCCTCCTTTGACATCAGAAAGTCAATTCACTCAGCTTAGCAGCATTCAATTCTCAACAACATTTTGTTCTGGGTCTCTGTCAAGTTATTCTAGGCTGTGAAATTGTCAGGAATGATGGATGACTATCAGCCTTCTGCTATCTTCTTTCCTTCTCCTTAGAGATTTGCGGCTGCTGACTGCAAAGCAAATTCCTCTTTTCTTCTTTTTGCACAACATACCAAATGAACAACAGTAATTATGAGAAAGCCTACACTACAATTATTTTAGCACTTAACTTTGTATTGACATCTGTAAGAGACAGAGCTCTCTAGATTGATTAGCAATGATATAGCTTCCTGCCTTTCACTAATATTGCTGCAGTCATCCTTTACATGCAATTCGCTCAAAAAACCCCCACTGATTTTCTATCTTAATATTTTAAATTACAAATTGAACTAATTACAGAAAATTTCTAATACTTTATGAATATAGCATATTATTATTGTACCAATGTTTCAAACTGTATAGTACTTGTAACATAATTAAAACTGACATAAGTGAATAATTTAAAGATATAAAATGGGATTTTGTTGGGGAAGATGTTAAAGCTGCATTGTAGTTCCAGGCTGAAATCCTTACTTGAACAAATCCTGTTTGTCCAGCCAGTTGTAGCCCTGGTATATATAGGGGAAAATTTTACTAAAAGCAGCATCAAACATATTTACACATTGTCAGAGTTTGATGTCAAGTATTTAAACCATTTACTAAAACAAAGTACAGGAAGAAACATCTGGTCTTGAAAAAAAAAAACAATTTAGGGAGGAAAAATGTAGTAGTGAAAGAAAATAAACTGGGACATCATTCAACCCCATGCCAAATATAATCTAGACTCTCATATTCCTGTTGTATTAAAAATAACTGCAAAATTTATCACAAACAGTTCACAAGCAATAAGACTACATAAATTAATCTCCATTACTCTCTGCCATGTAGCTGTTCTTTTCAATTAGACATCATACCTGCTCAACTCAGTACACAGGGCTACATATACACAGTTAAATACAAGTCTATTCCATCTTAGACAGTATGGTCAGTCCTGAAAAATATAGATTCAGTACCCCTGAGGAAATCATTATCAGATATCACCATCATTGCCATTAACATTAAATTCAAACAAAATCAAAACAACTTCACTTTCCAAAAATCTTAAATAGGGCATAAATATTTTTCCTCTAACCCTTTCGAATACCTCAGCCAGACAAAAGGCTTACACTTACCAGGAGTTTTTCTTGATCATGTTAGTTACATGTGAGGTAGGAATAAATATTTCTTCCTCACAAGTTCCTATTATGAAGCAGTAAACATCTGCAACTTATTGTGATTTAGAATTTACAAAAGATTAAAGTGGATGCATTTAAATGAGGTCATATTAACATAGAGATTTCCTCCTTGACCTTTTTTCCTTTGAATGCACTTCTTATGTCAAGTAGTTATGTTCTGTTTCTTTTAAATAGAAAGTGTTTAACTCACTAGACATTTAATACAGATTTTGCAGGGGCTATTACCTAATGTGCTATTGTCTCAACATTCTGTTGTTTCCCTCAGCCTTACTAATGGATAATCATTTTATTATGGAATGATTATCTATGAGTAAATCTAAAGCAAAAGAAAAACCACAGAAATACAGAAACTCCTGTTTTCTAGAAAAACAAAATCTGGACTATAATGTCAAAATTCAGCTCAGTGCCTTTGCATGACATATGCCACAACCACTGGATTTGTCAGAATATTTTGAAGATCTTATCATTTGATATGTATTTTTATTTGTTTGAAAAGTAAGCTGTCCACTGTACTGAAGTGCTCGTCAGGAAACCAGGAATGGTTGCAGCTGCTATAAACATTAATTTACTTTCATGCTCCGACCTGTTGTGGCAGAATTCTGTCATATCACTTACAAAGGGATTACTAAGTGTTTAAGCTGCACAGTTCACTCTCACAAAAAATACCAGAAGGTCAGTTTAATTTTTATGAACTGCAATGTATAAAAGATTACTTCTCTTAGAGTTAAAAAAAAAAAAAAAAAAAAAAAAAAGCAGCTTTCATCTGTGAGCAAAACATGCTCTTCAACACATTTGCATACAGGCATTTGACCACTTTAATGGAGAATAATACTTTCATGCATAAACAGTAATATTCACTTTACAGAAAAATTTGACTGAAAAAAATGCAGCTCAGCATGAATTGAGGTTGCAGAATTTGGCCCTAAATAAAATTGCCCACACCTTGGTCAAAAAAAGTACTTTCAAAACATCAGGTCAATAGTAGGTCAAAGACTATCAAGCCATTTAATCTAGAGTTCTGTAATATATGAAGACAAATTTTACATTGAAGGTGGCTAATCATTGGGACCATATTATCATAATTAATTCTTAATCAGATAAATTAACTCACTGGTATGTTCAAAAAAAAAAATTCAATCCTTTCCTACAGTAGAAAAATTAATATAACCTCTCCTAGGAAATGTCCTAAATGTCTCCCTCAAAAAGTCATTAGCTGGAATCTACGGTATATGGTAACTTAATGTCAGAAAAAGAGGTAACAGACATTAACAGTCCCATAATGAGACGAAATGCAATTTAAACAGTAATCTCATTACCTAAAAATAAATAAACCTCTTCTGCTTTACCTTTTGGACTTAGCTGAGGCCTATTTGTTTTATCTCCATTTAGGTTTCAACTTTAATCATATCTCAGAAGCTTTTACATGGAAGAACTGCAGCAGCAACTGGGTTTGTCTACAATATTTGCCTGCTTGGAGCTATTTACTTTGAAATTTCTCATTTGCTGCCAATTAGAAGGCAATGTCCAAAGCCATAGAGCAGAGATAAGGGTTTAAATCCCACTATCAAGAGAATCACTTTCTCAACAGAGAAGTTTGAACCATATTTAATTAAATATTCATTTCCTTCCAATGCATTCATTTGTTTTTCCTTTACGAAGAGTAAGATCCAAATATGTTTATAAATAAACATTGTATAAAACCTTTGTATCATTATATAACATGATTGTAATACTATTATCTTCCAACTTGTAGGAAAGCATAATTTTTATTGGTAACTGTGTTTTCTTAAAAATATACATGTCTGAAAACAGATCTTACATACAGATATCTGCCTATATTATGTTAAAAAATGTGAGGGAAGGAGAGTGAAAAAGAAAATGCATATTCTCCTTCATGAGGGTAATCAATTAAATACTGATAATTAAAATCTGCAACAGGTCTGAGTTTACAAGGTATTTCCAAAAACAAAAGCAAAACCCTTACTGCTCCACAAGACACTTATACACAAAACACTGTATAAACAGTCTTTCAGGGAAGACATGAAACTCAAGCAAAGCCAAATTAACTCAAATTTCCCCAAAATCTCACGTACAGCATATTTTCCCTCTAACCCATGAATATGCTCCAGTCAGACAAAAGACACATTTACCAGAAATTTTTCTTGATTATATCCTGTGTAAGATGTGTACCCCATATTTTAAGTAGAAATTAATGCTTCTTCCTCACAAGTTCCCTCTATGAAGAAGGAAACATTTGCAACTTACTGTAGTTTCAAATTTGCAAGATGAGAGTGGGTGCCTTTAGAAAAGGTCATCTTTTCTCTTTCATTCTCTACTTCTCTACAAATTATTTTTAATATCAGAAAGAGAACATTTTCTATGTTAAATAACTATTAGCACGTCAAAGTTAATTATAACATCTTGGAAGCTGTAGTATTCTACTACACCACTCCACCATGTTTCAGTTATTCTTTGGCACCATTTTGCACAAGTACATTGCTTGGGACTTGTTGACTTATGTTCATAAAAACAAATAAGCAGTGTCAACTAAAATAATAAGGATAGCTAGAATATATATACTATTTTATATAAATATATAGCCTATATTATTCTTTATATTTCTATAGTATTATTTTATATAAAAATATAATAATATATAATAGCATATAATTATTATATATAAGATATTATATATCCATATATAGACATAAACCTGCTCTAGCGGGTCCAGAGAAGGACCAGGAAGATGATCAGAGGGCTGGAACACCTCTCTTATGAGGACAGGCTGAGAGAGTTGGGGTTGTTCAGCCTGAAGAAAATAAGGCTCTGGGGAGACCTTACAGCAGCCTCCCAGTGCTTAAAGGGGCTACAGGAAAGGTGGGGAGGGACTCTTTATCAGAGGGTGTAGGGATAGGACAAGGGGTAACAGTTTTAAACTGAAAGAGGAAAAACAAAGAAGAAATTCTTCCCTGTGCGGGGGGTGAGGCACTGGCCCGAGAAGCTGTGGCTGCCCCCTCCCTGGAAGGGTTCAAGGCCAGGTTGGACGGGGCTGGGAGCACCCTGGGCTGGGGGAAGGGGGACCTGCCCATGGCAGGGGGGTTGGGACTAGTTGATCTTTAAGGTCCCTTCCAACCCAAACCATTCTATGATTAGTCTGTGAAGAGCAATGCCACAATAGTGGAAAGGAAGATCACAGTTTTGGGTACATGGAACTTGTGAGGTTTCTACGCATGGTGAGTTAAGAGGCCACCCTGTTGGGTAGCAATTTGCAGGAGATGCAAGAAAACTTTTTAGCTAATAATTCAGGTAAACAGCATTTTACTTAGCATGTCATGTTTTTCTCCAAGATGTGCATTTCTACTACTAGCAGGCATTAAATTTAGTTACTATAAGCCTGAATATGTTATTTAAATCAGATTTATGATGATTTTAAAAACTTTCTAATCCATCTTCTCTTTTAATAAATCCATAAAGCCCTTTACATGCACTACTGAATGAGCTCTTCTTTCTCTTATATTTGAAGATAAAAACAGATATAAATTCCACAAATTTTAATAAATTGAGAAAAAAAAGGATTTCAAGGTTGACAATTTCCTAGTTGAAGACTCCATAAGTATGTACGGAAATCTACAGTCCATTGCAATTTCCTTTTCAGAAATAAAAGACTTTTTACTGCATAAAACACTTTTCATTCCTTCCCATTCTATCAGGATTTGTCTTCAGTAGAGCTTCATTTTTGACAGAAGAACTTGTAAATATGTTGTTGTAACCTATCCTTTAATTAAGGCATTACGTTAAAGTTGAGCAATGATCAGATTTTAAACAGCATCAGAAACAGAAGTTTTGAAGCATTGTGACAGAAACCTAAGTAACATTTAACCAACTCTAAATCATGCCCATCTTCTTTATGCTCAAAAAAAAGAAAATTGCTCAATAAATTGAACAATCTTCACTTGACATACGGAACAGTTTTCAAGATCCTTTCTGATATGGGATATAAAGATAATTATCCGATGGACATGCCCAATCTTTTCCATATTTTAAAAGCTAACTGACTGAGATATCAGTAATATTGCAATAAAAAATTATCAGGACTCCTGTTACATGCCTATAAGTAATGATTATTTTGCTATATTATGCAGAATATTATGAAAAAGGCAATATCTGAAAGCAAATATTTATTCTTATTTTCTGTTAGTCTGTAGTCAGACTGGTGCCTCTGTAAGTTAATACTAGCATTATCAGCTGCAAATAACATACTCTGAAAGTTCAAAACATTTGGTCACACTCTACCTCTTACATTACTAGATATTTCTAAGACACTTTCACTTCCTTATTGAAAGTAATCAAATACAAATATAGGGATGAAAAAGCATTAAAAACATCTGATATTGTTGTTCTGAAATATCAGTAGCCATGTAGAAGAACATACCTTCTCAACCAAGCTTTTAATTATTTTTCCTCAACTGAAGAAAGGAGCTAGCATATTTTTGGCAATAAATGTTTCCTATCCAGATGTACTATTTTAGCTAGGTTGAATGTTGAAAGACAACACTATTTTCTTTCATAATCAAGTGACCTATCTGAATGACTATGCATAACAGACTTTGCTGCAGTTACTTTATCATTTGGCATACTTTCGTATTTCTCAGCAACAAAATAAGCTGAAAGACTTCTGATTTTGCAAGCCCCACTAGAATTGTATTTATGATCTGCACTGTTTTTGCTTTGGCTTTCATCTCATAGTCCCTGCTTGCCACTATACCATCGAGGAGCACGACAAGGTCTTAAGCAAGTAGAACAAGATGCCACACTTGCTGGGCCCTCCTGTAAGTGCAAAACATGACACAGACTCACATTGCAGTGTCTCCATTCCTCCTCCACATTCATTTCACTCCATGACTTTCTGACCGACACAACACAGCTCTCATTTCTGCAATTCTGTGATGCTGTGATACAGCCCACACTAGAGACTACCCAAGCTTAGGTAATGTCCATACTGTAATCTCTCAGAAGCTGCCCCAGACCCTATTACCCTCTAATTTGTCAGGAAATTGCTACTACCATGAGAAAGAGCTACAAGTCTGTAGAAAGATAAAATTACAAAGAGACACCAACATGGAAAGGTATAACAAAGTAAAACAAACAAGAAAACACAAGAAAACAGAGTTTAGTCAGGAGTACTCTGGTCACTTGGGCAAGCTGAGAGCCAAGAGCTGCTCAGTTGTTGGTGTGATGTGCATCTATGCCCATGTTGGGGTAGGTGGAATGTGGCAACTCAGCAACACCAAGGAGGAGCTCCAGCAAGCCACAGAGGCTTTTGCTGGCTTTTGCAGAGATTTTGCTGGCCAGCAAAGACCCTTCTAGGTAGTGAGCATGGTAATACTTAGCCTCGCAGCTCATTAAATCCTAGCTATTTTTTGTGTCTGTTGGACAATAAATAATTACTTTATCCTTTTAGGCTGTGTATATGCTTCTCAGAGAGTTGGTTTGTGCAAAGCTAAAAATTCCCAAACAAAAAAGAAAGTAACAATACTACGATGAGATTTAGGTAGGTTTTAAGTGTTTGTGTACCACCGTGGTATGTGACATATTTCCGTGCCTTGCATGCATTCCTGTGCTTAAAAAGCATTGGTTCTGTGGATCACATCCCACACACGGTGTTTTCATCCTAGTCAGACAGCAAAAGGGGCCAACATTCAGCATTCCTGGCTCTGGCCTACCATTGCCTCTGTGAGACAAAGGGCATCAGGTAAGACCCTCGCTGTTCAGCAGGAGAGGGCAAGCTAAAGGGAGGTGGGAAATTAAGCAGGTGAAACAATCCAGTCTTATTCTGCAGCATCCCCAAACATCTCACAGTAATTTCAAACTTATTGACACTCCCAACACTGAAAGCCCACCATGTCCCCTAGACCACATCCCCCTGAAAAACCTTACCGACCCTGTCATCACTCCCAGGGGCAACAAAATTCAATTTTGCCTACACTGCTGAGAAGACTTAAGCTGGCTCTGATATGAATAATAAGCAACGATCCCATTGGACTAAGCATTGTACAGAGACATAACAATGAATTGGTCTCTGCCACAAAAGATTACAAGTTAATTAACGAAAAAATAGGTTTAGTCATATCTGTAAAACAATGTAAAGATGTAAATGGGAGTCCCATGGTTGGTGATCCAGCATTGTATGAAGTGCTGCAAAACTTTTAGTCCAAAAAGGCAGGACTTGGGCACGTTCCTAAATTACCTTAAAAATATTCTCCAAAAGCTCTCTAGAAGCAGGGAGAAGGGAAACATGAAAGGGGCATGTTGTAATTACAGATGTCTCTGTGTTACAGTCTGGTTTCCAGTTAACCTAGTCCTAGTCTTCGTATTTAAGCTCTCCATGGTTCTTCCTCTTTGCTACAAAATCAGCATGATCACAGTGAAGTATTTCTCCTTTATGACTCTTAACAATTTAACAATATGAAGAGAATATAATCCAATACAGTGTTATATCCTCCCAGGTCTACAAACAGGTAGAGGTGATAACTCTAAACTGTGTGAACTGCATTTTTTATCTCCCTCATGTTAGTACTATTAACTGTTTCACTGTGTATAATTTTAGCACAAACACCCAGTAAATTTGTCTTATAGTCAAAAACAACCTTGTATCTTTCAAGCCATGAAGAATCCAGCTTCCCCAAAACCAGCAACTTTTTTTAATACTTTTTTAATGAACAAATCTGCAATTTGGCAAATCTGCAGCAGCACAAAAACAATCTATTAAATTCAATGAAATATAAACAGCTCAAGGTGTTACTAAGAAAAAGGGATGTACAATGACACTTTAAACAGTAGCTTCCAGTCTGGGTGAAAATACCAGTTCCAGTGTTATTCCCAGTGGTAAGGCATTTTAGATACAGTGGCACAAAGCCTGTAGGATTCATCTGGAGAAGCCTCCACGAGTGTTTTCTGCAGGGTTTACGCCTATCTGCCTGTACGTTTTACAGTGTGGGAAATTCCCAGGGCCATACCTAGTGTCTCATTCTTGAGGCAGTTTGATTCACATGGTTCTGGGGTCCAAGAGAAGGAGTGAAACCCAACTGTATATGGAGACATCTGTCTACAGATTTCTGCCTGCACTCAGCAGCAAAAGCAAGCTTTTTGTGCTCTGTCGGGTGATTCTTTATTAATTCTTTTTAATTTTTAGCCATCCTGTTGCCTCTGGGACAGTCGCTCTTGTTTTCATACAATCTTTAAAATAGCACTAAAATTTCAGAAAAAGCAAACCGGCTTTCTGGAGAGCACATTAAAAATATCAGCTAATGATAATACATGCAATTGAAATGGGGTTATAAAAGATCAGCTTTAAACTTTAGTCTTCACAATGCAAACTGTATGGAGTGACCACAACACTACTCACAGAGAAGACTGTATGAGCAGAATGTATCTAAATGCAGAAAATTAAATGTACCAGTCTATTTTTTCTATCCATATGGGAAATGCTGTTTTAAATTTTTTTATCTACATTGATTAGAAAGACAAATGTTAAAAAAAATAAATAACCTCATTAAGAGGATGCTACTAGGAAGAAAAAAAAAAAAAAAGTCATTATTCATGAACTAGTCAGTAAACTAGTATGTTCTTCGCACACTGCCCGGTCTTATCTTTTTTTTTTTTTCCTAAAAGCTTCACAAATCAAAACTGAAAAAAAAAAAAAAAAAAAGCAGATACGAGTAATTTTAAATAATGTGGGGTTTTCTAACTGTAACAAAATTACAGAAAAATATGCACTGAATGACTTTGCAGATGCAAGGAGAAATGAGAAAATTCACAGTGTTCAACATACCTCAAAACTCTTCATTACTTATTTGCTGTAGTTGGCCTAGCACAGTACCAGGCAACATAACATTTCTAAGTGTTTCAGAAATAAGTTAGAATGGATCTTTGAATTTAGCGTTTATTTCACAGACATATGCCTTAAAAATTGAAAGCACTATACCCTGACTTCTATTTCTGAAATTTCTATTTACCCTCTAACAGCATATTTTTAGGTTATTGGGAAACTCACAGATGATATTATTCTTATTTAACTCTTCCTCTTGTCCTATATATAAGTCGAGCTAAATTTCAATAATATACGTAATTTACTATGAATTTATCTAGAAACATATTCAGAAATCCTTTTAAATCTGTGGAAATTCCTGGTGCTTCTTTATGTCTGGAGTCTTCTGAATTTGCTTTCTGTTCTCAGAATAATTTTGATTACCAGGACTGAATTTTTTAAAATTACTGTTGTGGTAGAGAACAGTTTTTGTGTTTCCAAATACTTTTATTTCATGTCTGTTTTCCAAAACTTTCAGGTTCTGTTCTATTAATTTTTTCCCTGCCTGGATGCACAGTTAACTGCAACATAAATCATCTAAAGACATGGATTTATCACATCTGGAAGATTCTCTTCAGTAATATCTACAAGGTAAAACCTTTACTTTTTCATCCACCTGTATTTCACATTTCCCCATTTTATTTGGCACATTTAAACTAGATGCAAAATATACTTTCTACTTAGTCATGAAATAACCGCGACAGGATATGACAGCTGTGCAAAATGGAGATGAAGACCTTTAAAAGGTTCACAAAACAGGATACTGGGACTCTGAGACTCTGCTACCACATGTACTGCCAAGCAAGAGTCGATTAATCAAGATACTATGGCAGGAAAAATGTTTTCTCAAATTTGTGACACAGAACTGAGGCTGGTTTGTCACTGGGAACTATTAAAGGAGCAGTGTTCAATCCCATCTTTCAGCCCTGGTTCTGACACTGAAGCATTTTGTAACCTTGTGGCAAATCATACAGCCTCTGTGAACCCCACTTTTCATCTGCAAAACAAAAATAGGAGCACTAACCTGTCTTCCCAGGTTGCTATTATTAGTCTTAACTAATTAATATCTATAAAATGCTGGGATCATCACATGAAACATTATTTATAAATGCAATTACTCTTACATCCCTGATAATGGATAAACAGGAAAGAAAACCAAAAGAGAGTGAAAAGCAGCTCCACTGCCAATGCATCATCTTTCTCCTGATGCTTTCATTAGTTCTTCCTGCTTTAACCACTTGGTATTTTCAGTTTTTCCACTAGTGGAAAAAAATGTATCTACTCCATAAATTTGGAAGTATATCTGCAAATGAAGTGGCGCAGAACATTGTGCAATGATCAAGTGAGAAGCTCTAAATAACTACTAAGTGCTAAGGTGAAAGAGCATCCAACCACTAGCAGCACAATAGAATTTTATTCCTCATAACGTTATAGCCATGTGAAAAATATGCGGCTTAGATCCAAAATCCTGCAAGATTTGTTAGTCTGGGACTTGAGGACTAGTAGCATAACATCAGAAGCAGCTGTTTTGTACCCTACTGGCTCATTTCAAATAGCCTCTCACACCACAGATACTCAAGTAGAAAAAAGTAGAAAAAGTTTAAATGTGTGTTAAATATCAGAAAGTATAAAGACTGACAATTATCTGAACGTATTTTTAATAATGGCTCCACTTTTTCACAAAGACAATTCCCAATAACACCTGCCTCCTGTTATCCGGAGGAGGTATTTCTATAACACTAGTGTGAAAAAGGGAGGGGAAAAAAAAATTAAAATTGAGCAAGCCTACATTCGCTGCTAAAGAAAATGGTTTCTGAATTAAAACATATCTGACATACATTTTTAAAGCTTACTCTGCCTAGACAGGTTTAAAATATAAGTAGCTTTGCCAGTAAATAAGCAAGTAAACAACAGAGGAGGGCATGGGACCAAGTCAACACTGTCCTCAGAAAATGAGAGCCTACAATTAAGAAATAAGGTAATACCAAGAGGTTTGTCCCCATTTCAGTTCCAGATGTGTCTATATGATTTATATGTGAAAAACAATACCAAAACAAACCAAATCAAAACAGTCTTCACATTTATGGGGCTGTGTACATTTCTTCAGTTACACAGTGATAATTAAGAGAAGACATTTGAAACACCCACTTCAAAAACTGAACATACTTAATATAGGGTAAGATAACACAGAACTTAGTAGAGATGTCAGCTCAGTCTAAAATCATAATTACTGTGTACAACTTGCTCCTGAGGGGTTTTCCCAGTAGAAATAATTGCATTACTTCAAGTTCTTTTTATTAAAAAAAAATTACAGATAGGCATAACATGTAATTTTGCAAACAAAAAATAGTATTTTCCCTGTATTTCCAGTTTTTATATTTCCTTGGCAAAATGCTGCAGACTACAGGAAAAACAGTAGCTTTCAGCTTGGAATAAACTTTAACACTTTGAATCAGATTATATTTAAATTAAACAGCTGCACAATTAATGATAGAATAAGTAAACTTCCTAATTACCTGAAGTATAACTTTAATTTCTATGACTCTGTTATCTGTAACCCACCAGCTGGACTACTACTACATTTCTGGCCCTCATCTTACCCAAAAGAATATTTTGGGTTTTCTGAATAAAAGAACAGTTGCAGAAGGGTGGTATATTCAGATTGCAAAACAGTAGAAGTTGTATATTATGTTTTTGCATTAAAATATATTACCTAGCCTTCCACAGTGCACATATCATCACCTATGACTCTAATGAAACCTGATATTTTTGATGAAATAACATATTTTTACAAAAGGTATGAGATTGATTAAAGGCTTCAAATGATGGAGAAGAGCACTATTTCTTAAGTCAGTTGTTGCAAATGTTGAATGTGTCCCACTGCTGCAAATGTGTGCTTCCTTTCTATGGTTTGGATTTGTTCCCACCCACTGGATACCTCTTTGCCTTTGGTCACTGGAGACCAAAGACATGAGTTGTTCCTAGCCTATGTAAATACTCTTCATGAGTCTAAGCAGTGTTTGGCACAATGGTCTTCAGGTCATTCAATGATATAACAATAAAACTAAATCGCAGTAAGTGAGTAAAAATGGCATTTATGGTATTTACAGTTGTCTTATGTGTGTTGTAAACACTGGTTCCTTCAGTCAGTCTCTTCAACTCTCTGTATCACTCACTTGCATTATGTTTGTCTTCTTTTAAAATGAAGGAAATAAAAAACGCCCATGTCAGTCTTAGTTCCATTACAAAGAGATTTCCTTTTATGGGCAAAATCTGTTCTCATGGTCAAAAGTGTGTACTTACAGAGATGTGTAACATCTAATCTACAAAATCATGTGCTGCATAATCTCCCCAGGAAAGTGGTGGATTCCCCAACATTGGACATTTTTTAGATTCATCTTGACAAGATGCTGGGCCATCTTGTCTAGATTGTGCTTTTGCCAAGAAAGGTTGGACCAGATGATCCTTGAGGTCCTTTCCAACCTGGAATTTTGTGATTCGATGATATTAATATTGGATAATGATAGAAAAAATACTCTTCTCATTTATCTGTTTACCACTAGAGGCTCTTATCAAATGCTGCAAAAGCTACATCAGCCTTTATAGATATTTCCTAAAATTTACACTCTATCAGTTACAAATTATATTTTACCAATGGGATGGGGGGAAAGAATAAAAAAAAAAACAAACAAAACAAAACAAAACACACCTTTAAAGACTATACCAGTTTTTCCCTTATGTTAGGAGTTAGGGAGAAAATAATACTTTCTTTTACTTTTAAATGAATCAGCATTTACTCACAGCCTGGTAACTGACCACCGTCACATTTTTCTCTAGTGAGTTTTAAGCCCTTGAGCCTGCAAAAGAGATTTTTTATCTCTCCTGTTTGAATTAACAAAGCTGTAAGTGGAATAGAAATGCAGCAAAAGTACTCACTGCATCTTGTTTCCATGCAATTAAAAACAAAGCAATTCTATGTGATATTACCATGTTAATAAACCAAGAAAAAAATACACAGGGAAGCTTAAATTCATGGCTCTGAGTGCATCCATCAGGAATTTACTGAGAACCAAAATGCAGTTAGCATGCCCCCATTTTCTTCTATGCAACAGGATATTGTCAATCACCATGAAACTACTTGTAAAACAACATTTCAAAGGGAACCTCACAACAGCACCTCAGGCTCAAACTCCCTTAAGCTTAGAAAGAAAAATTGCATCTTGAAGGTTTAATCCAATTGCTATAAATGGGCTGAGCATGAAGAATAATCCAAATAAACCTTCCATGTAGGAGGAGTTCACTTTTGGTTTTGAACTCTAGGCCTGTCTTCACAAATTTCACAAATCAGCTATGAAAACAATTCCATTCACAGTGTGAAGATTTCTAAGCTATTCTAAAACTCATTAAGTGTCTGTTAAAAGTCAAATCAGTTATTTCCTCATAGACACCAAACAAGCTCTAACTGCATAATAAATGGAAGAAACACTATTTATTAAGTAACAAGTCTAATTATTTCCTGAGCAATCACATTCTCTTGCCCTTAAAAATATAATTTCCTTTGTTCTCCCAGCCTTCAGTTTCTTCTCTGCTCATTTTTGTCTTCTTTATAAATTTCTTTGTGGATTGATGTCTTGTTTGGATGTAGAAAGTGACTGAGTAAGAAAAGAGGAGTATCTCTCAAGCAGTTTTTTTCAAGAAAGAGTACACCCACACTTCAGAGCTGGGGAAAACTGAGTAGCTCTTTCTGTTTCATTTCCTCCCCCGGGGACATGGTAGAGTCCCCACCCTGCAGGTTTTCAAGATGCAATTGGACAGGGTGCTAGATAATCCCATCTAAGGTCCCTTTCCCACTAAAGGGTTCCCACAAGGTCCATTCCAACCTGGACTATTGTACGATTTCATATTTTGAATTAAGAGAATTTGTCTTCCTCCAAGCAGTAACCCCCACAGCTTCTAAAATGTGTGCCAGCTCTGTAAGAAAATTGAAAACAACTAGATAATTGAAATGGTGACAGGGAAGGACACATTATCTCTGTATGACCTCTGTGCACAAGGCCACTGAGCCTATGTGAAGCCTCACCATTGTTCAGTAGAAGTTATTTGATAAAATGATGACGACAACTTTACTTTTTTTATCACAATCTTCCTCTCCTATTCCATCTTCATTTTAATTTTGAGTATTCAGCACTATATTTTATTACGCATAACTTGATTACAAGAACACACTGTGATGATATTACTATTGACTAGGATATTAGAATAACCTTGAAAAACTTAATTCTTTTATAACATTAAACAATCCTATTAATATTTTTGACCTCTGCTCCCTGCTATCACTTCCCTCCATGGATTCTGTAATACAAAAGTAGAACCTTAAGGGGAGTGATGAAGTGCAGTCTCTATATATATTAGAAAAATATATAAATACTCAATATATACATATTTCTATATAGGTACATATGCATGCTCACCTACTACTATATGCACAAACTACTTATGCTCTTCAATCTTGAAGGACAACTTCCATACAAAGGTGAACCATTCAAAGATAATTCCAGATGTTAAGCATAAGGTGGTAATCAGTGCTGTTTGTGTCTGAAGGACGGGCTGGTTAGAAGAATGGAGAGGTTTCCTCACAGGTGGCAAGGAAAATAACCATGCCACCCCTGCCCGACCTGTTCTGCCTTCAACAGCCACTGCATGAGCTAAACTGTTCACCAGAGAGAGAGAAGCAGCATCACCTAAAGCAGTGCTACAACCTTGACAGCATGAAGTCCCATTTTTGCCTCTCAGCTATGGATTCCCTCCAGAAGGTCCAGCTGAGTGGTGTGCAAGTATACCCAACTCCATGCAAGCAGAGTCCAGCCCTAATTGTTTTCCCCATAGTCATTGCATACACTTGAAAATCCTGCATATACTTGAAAAGCAATCTACAATGGGGAAGGCTGATTTAGTTGATAGAAGAGAAATAAAAGACTTATAAAATGTGCAACAGAGATGCGCGAATAATTGATTTCTCAGCTGGATAGCTGAACAAAAAAGTAGGTTAGAAGGTCTGTTATTTTCAAAGTAGCTTTTCTTCAGCCTTAAGAAACTAGCTAAGTAAAGTCTATTAGATCGTGGTCCTAGAACTCAGGAAATCTCCAGAAAATCTCCACTGGATATCTCTACCACCCTGAAGTCAAATGGGGAATAGATTCCAAATTTTCCTTTTACCTCTCAGCTGAGTGTCTAAGCTGCTAGGCTAGGAGATATTTGCAGATGTGAATCCTCTCAGCCATTATTTTGCTTTTCTAATGTCACAACATCCCTTACCAGGTGTTGTCTGAATGTATCCTTGCTGAGATCATAGCTGTTCAAGAAACTGCTGCAAAGTTTGTTCTCCCAGTCAGCTACTTTGACCATATTACTCTTTGAATCCCTCCACAGATTTTCTTCTCATAGCTGCATCCAAGTTATTCACCTTCATTTGCACAACTCTTTACAGGCTCATATTAAAACATACATTTCAGTAATTTTGTTTCAGAAACATTTCTTCCCTTAAAACATCACACAAATCCCAGCGTGTTGTGTATTCAAATTTGATGAGCTGTAATGAGAACAAAATAATAAATCATCACATTCCTAACCATCATATTAAAATGATGCAGTGGTGAAAGAATTATGTACCAAATAGAGCCGACCACTGTTCTTCTACACGAGTGTAAATCTACAATAACTTCAGTGAACTCACTGAGATTTATGTGGCTGTTCTTAGGGACACAATCTGACCCACAGACCTTTGTGAAGTATATTAGGTCTATGAGGTTTCATAAGTAGGACATAGATGAGGATTACCTCACCTTTTAATAGAAAGACTGTTCTTAGAAGTGAAGGATTTTGCACTTGTTGGAAGGTGATTGTCAAATGAGAGATAGGAGAGCAGGAGGAACTGAAGAATGGCATCCTTATGTCATAGGTAGTCTTATGAAAGGCAGCCTTGAATAGAGTGCACTATAAAGAAAGAATATTGTTATGTTTTCTGACAAGGATCTGGTTTGCTAAGTGATTCTTGAACTCCACAGGGGGACTTGTCTCTTCACCTTGATTTAAAAGAACGTACAAACAATACCACTTACACTCAAAATATGACCAGGCTGTCTTCTGATTTCACTGAAAGAATCTCAGAACCAGGCAAAACAGATGGTACCAGAGCCCTTTCCTTTAGCTAATACTGGCTGTACTTACAACTCTGAAAAGAGAGAGGTTTTAAGAGGAAAAACAGACCTTATGTTTTCAATTTTTTTTTCAATTGTCAGGGATTATAAATAAAAAGAAAGTTATTAATCTGATTATTTTCCATGGTGTGTTGATTGACCGTGGAGTGATCCAAGCTAACTGATACTGTGAGCTACTAAACCCTCCCTTTTTAATCATCTTCAACAGGAGGAAAGAGCTTAGTACATTGGATCAGTTCTCCATAATAAAAAATGGACTAGAGTTTATTTATCATTTTGATTACAGCAATTTCCCTATAGATCTTCAGTTTCTCATGTCAGAATTGGAAGCAGAATTCTTTGATGCAGTTATAGCTATTATACATGTTATACCTAACTCTCTCATTGGTGTTCTTCTTTTCTAAAAATACAATGCTTATTTTACCATTTCTTGCATTTTTTACTATATTTTCAAGGCAAAAACCAAAAACCCTGCATCATGACAAAAGACCAATCCACCATAATCACTGGAGAATATTTTATAGCGGCAAAATGCTCAGATTATTTCAGAAAATTTACAAAGAAATGGCAACATAAATTAAAACAAACTGTTAAAAATACTTGTTATTATCTATTTTTCCAGGGGATAAAAGGGTAGAAAAGAGCACCAAGAAGTCTGAGATTGAAGAGAGCCTTTGTTACCATAGATACTGGGCAGGTGTGTCATTTTCAACTATAAGCACACATTTGATAAGAGGATTCTGACTGCAAATGCACCTGAATAAAATAAGGAGTTGTAAAAAAAAAAAAAAAAAAAAAAAAAAAAAAGAAAGAAAGGAGGTAGATAGACTGAGCTGTTTCACACCTCCAGCTTATCTCACAGTTGATGTGTTATCAAATGTCTGAAATTTCCATCTAAACAAAGAAAGAGCAGATTTTTTGAATTTACTGGGTTGTGAGCTTTCAAATCTGTTCACCCTTCAATTCTACCACTTTCACGTAGATTTTAATACCAAATACTCATGAGAGGAGTGGTATTTCTAGACATCTAAGTCTGTCTTTCAGACCTTTCTGTCTTTCTGTACTAATTTTTCCTTGGAGATCTGTGAGAAAAACATGGGAGAAAAAATAGCTGATCGCAACAATTGTTGTTTAGAAAAGAGACAAAATGTTTAAAAATTGAATTTCTCAAAACTTCTAAATGTATACTAGTGATGCACTTGCTAACACCCAGCAGCAGTAGCAACCTACACAAAATGATAAAAAAATTCACCAATCCCAATATTATATTATTTAAACACAAAGAAAAATGTTAATGTAAAAGTTAAAGGTAGAAGTCAACTTTCTTTGGATGTACATGTGATTATCTTTGGAAGACAAAGTTGGCTTCATTAAATGGCTCCCACTATTCATCTACAAAAACAGTAGTTTTTATCAACTGTGTGAACATCAAAAGAAAAAAAATCAGAAGAAGCAACAAACACTAAGACAACTTTATTTTTTTTCCTATCACTACAACCGGGATATATTAATTTCCTTGCAATCAAATTCATTGGAGATAATGGCTTGGAATATAGTCTGCTAAACAAAAAAATCAATCTGCCTACTAAATGTAAATACTGGTTTACTTCTGTGATTATTACCCATGAATCTTTCTTGTTACTTCCCAACAGGCTGAAGACTGTCTCTTACAACATTTTGCTAGAGATATAAAATAAAAAGAAGCAAAAAATAAAACTCTGACCTAAGCCTTTCTAGCCTCAAAAAAAAAAAAGTTTAGTTCCAGCTGGACAGTGATTTTATATGAACTATTTATGTACCTGCTCATCTCACTTCCTTTATAACAACTTCATGTGCATTGTCACATATCATCAAGATTTTTTTTTCTCTGAAAGAAGTACAAGCATAATTTCATTAAGATGGCAGAAAACCCTGAGTGAGCCAAAGCTTGGCAGGTATTTCACCAAAGAACTGGTAGGCCTCTGGGAATATAAAAGCATTAGTCATTACAGGGAAATTAATGATGAACTTTACCTTAAATATCTTCTTCATGTCTGTGAATAATAACAACTTGCTCTGACTATGTTTTTAACTCAATCCACAACTGTAGGCAGAAATTACTTCCAGAATTCCAATGATAAAATCACATTTGTGAGGAACTATTAGGAAACAGGCTGCTGCTTTTCTCCAGCTGTCCATCCCCTGGTCTAGAAGAATAGTTTTAGTTCCTCCTTGAATTGAAGAACCACCTTAATGGACAGAATGAAACTGAGTTTCTTCAGCTTCTCTATAATTTCTCATCATAAAGTTTCCGGAAGGTCCATGTCATTAGTGTGATCTTTCATGTCTGCAGATGGCATGCCATAGCCATAGGTTATATGCTCACATTTCACATGTATGGTTTTCAGAAAACAGTGTTCCTAGGTTTTGAAAATGCCTTCTTTCAAATTAAACAAAATGAGTCCTGACCACATGATGTCACTGAAGCTCATACTTCACAAGTGCATGGGATTTTGCATTGCCATCCTAGTCAAAATGCAATACCCAGTCCTTCACATTAGCTTTAATTAGATCCAGTCATGTTCTTCAACTTGATGATAGTATAGACTTCTATGACTAATTATTCTCAGTAATCATAATGCTAATAAAAATCTTTGTATAGAGGAAATCATCCATTAATTGAATGTTAATCTCATGAGGCCATTTACTGATTTATCCATTTATATGTTTCTGTTAAAAGCAAACGGCACATATACTTTTTTCAAAGAAGTGGAAGCATAAAATATTTCTCTGAGATTATCTTGAGGCTATATGCCAGATGAAGAAAATTTAATTCTTCATCTCCAGTTATCAAGTCTCACACCAAAGAGCTATTCAAACTCTGAAGCATATCATAAATCTATCTGCAGGCAACAGCACTGCCCAGATCTGAGCACTGAAAAAACCCTACCTACCTAATTCACTGACCATGTACATTTGGAATACTTATTAATACACAAGCAGTGTCCCTCTACCAGCCAAGAAACAGCTTGATTTCACTCAGAATTCAATATATTTGCATCACAAAAAAATATTAAACATGGTCCAATTCTTAGTAATTTCACCTCTGCTCTTCTACTTGATAAAAGAATTGTAGGAGCAACAAGTCCTCCCTTGGCCCAAGTTGACAACATTTCCTTTCTTCTTCAAGAATATAACAGGTTGCCTAATAGTGAATTTTTCCTTGCCTACCTTGATAAAACAGACAGTCAATTAACATCCAATACTAAACTGTTTTCTGAACATATTCACATGGAAATAGATCAAAGGGTGCCTAAAATATCAGCTGAGTTCAAGATCTTCAATTAGCACAATGTGGCTTGCATCAAGGACTAGGACTAGTAATTGGCCTAGTAACATGGTTCAATGATAGAGGGCATTTGTTTAGTTTTTTCCTCCTGGATCATCGCAGCATGCAACATTTGATCACTAGAATTTTCTGACCCCCCCACTAGAAGGAAAATCTACTAAAATTCCTTTGGATACCCCATGTATTGCCTGGAGGGACACATGTGCAGTGCAGAGATGAAGGACTACACAACCCCTCCAGGCTTCAGTTGCAGAAATATTCCTGTCATCCAAACTGGCTCTATGATAAGCCAAAATCATCTGGTTAATCATCAGTGGACTGCCGAAAGTAAATTCAGGAGTAATAGTGGTGAGACCCTCCGAGAGCAGGTGATATTTTGAGGAATTGCCATTGCAGTGTAGTCTTTTTAGCTGGAAGTACCCAGCTGCTAGTATCTGAGCCATTCTTCAGTTTGATGATTCTCAGACTTCACAAGCATCTCATTGCAGAATCTATCATCTGCCTGTGAATTTGACTAGAAGACATGCTTAATGTGATGACCTGGTTTCATTCATGTCTGCTACTGCAGTCTTCTGTCAGGTACTTCCCACATCCAGCCCTCTTGACATCCTCTCACACATTCCATGAAGTTCTTCCCAGGTGCTGCCACCACTGTACAAGTTCAGACTGTTCAGACTGTTGCAGAAGACAACAGTAGCAGACACCAAAAGGTTTGGACATACTTCCTTTTCTTTGATTCCATGTCTTTTCTATGACTCCTCCCGATAGAGAAACCATTCACAGAAAACTTCAAACAGTGAAGTATGCAGCAGTGAATCTTAGCCACTAAGATTTTCAAGAACACTTCAAAATTTTGCTCTATATATTGACTTCTCATAAAGTTTAAATAAGCCTCTCCTCCAAGTAATCTATGTGCCCATCCCACGGCATCTGATAGACAGTAAAAACCTCCATAATAAGGATTTTTGACCAAAATTCTACTTCTGACATAGAAGTCATTTAATACATGAAACTTTGTAATGAGCTACTTTGAAGCCTATGATAATTTATGCCACAGTCTATGTCATTTCAAGTACAAACTCTCATTTGACCTATTGTGTGATAGCAAAACCATAACATAATTTTAAAAACAAATTCTGGTTTGTTTGGGGTTTGTTTTTGTTTTTGTTTTTTTTTTTTTTAATTATATGATTGCCCTACAGGAGGGCAGGGCAGAAGTATCACTTATGATGAAACATGTGGGTATGACAATGCTTTAATGAAAACAAGTTACATATGCTGTTACTTCTAATCCAGAATTGTGCTTTTTGTGATGTTCCATGCAAATAGATAGAAAAGAGCCTCAGTTAGCTAGACTGCTCCAGTACATTCAAAGAGGACATTTGGTTCTGTTCATACTAATTTTTAGCATTCTTATATTTTCCTATAACTTTAGTTTTTATTTCCTAAAGGTATAGTTCATTTATAAAAGCTGTTATAGAACAAATAAGAAATCTTCTCAGACATAGGTCAAATGAAAAGTAAGCACTAACTAGAGCAGAGGCAGGAAAGCACTACCGTATTACTTTTTCTTTTTTTTTTTTTTTTTTCTGGGAATTTAAATTCTGCATTTAACAGTGGTAATGGTTGAGAGATAATCCCTGGAACCACTTAAGACAGAGAACTTTGTTACTGCTTGTCCTTATCTGGATAATCAAATAATAAAGTCCAACTGGCTACCAAAGCAGAGCTTTCAAGCTAACTCTAAAATACTTTAAATGTAATTTGTTCAGTAAACTGCAGTACATTAAATTTCTATATTAAGTAAATTATAAGGAAGAGTGCACTTTGCAAAATTAAAAAGTGCTCCGTTAACTTATCTATTATTCCTCTGGGAAAGTTTCCAAAGTGTGTCTAGTACAATTAGTTACTTTCTTTATGGACAGTCTATAGCCAGGAAAGAATTCTTGCAGCTCAGCAAATGTGTTTCCAGTATTGTTGTAGACTTTTTATTTTCCAAGGTGAAACTCCCTGGTCACAAACACCATTTTTCTAGGTTGTATGAGCAGATTGAAAACTTCTAGATAAAAATAACTACCTAGCTCAATATCTGGCAGTTAGAATCAAAGAAACATTGATCACCTGCACACTTTTAAGTGACTTCTTTTTTAGAAGTACTCTTTGGAAATGCATTTAGAATGAAAGTAATTGGGATACATGATACAGTGGATTTATTTCAGTAGAGTCCCACCACATAGCAACTAACAAATTGACTTCATCACATTCTATAGGATATAGATGAGATATTATTTTCAACAAGTTATTTTTATAAGAACAGATACCAGCGCTTCACAAGGATATGAAAAACACTTGACCTAAACTGTTGGGTTTTCTTCTGTAAATCCTGTCATTCTGAACTATTTTGAATTATACTGAAGTCTGAGAGTGTAGGAGTCTCAGCCACTTATTTCAATGAACCAATGGATCGATGCTTTTTAATTACAGTCTCTTCGTTAATTACTATAATGGCAAAAATCTTTTTTGTATGAGATTTGCCTACCTTTGGATCTTGATAGACAAAATCCAAAAGGAAAAAAAAAGGGGACTTCTTATTGAGCTAGAAATGGCTGAAAAAAAACACAGAATGTCAACATTTTTCAAAGGATTGTTGTACTTGGTTAGTATATGTCAGCCAGAAAAAACCAAACAAACAAACAAACAAACAAACAAAAAAAAACATTATGAAACTGCATCTGTGGAAGCTTATAAAAGTATCAAAGTAAAGATTAAGGTCACATCATAGTTAGGCTTTCACATCAGCCACATTCAGAGCTCTACAAGAGTTTGAAGACCATGACTGTTAGATACAAAAGGTTCCAGGTCCAATCAGAAAGCTCCTCTCCCAAAGAAAAATTGCGCCGAGAAAGCATGAAAACCTACAGCAGAGTACCTAGACTTCAGGTTAGTGATGTGCTTGCTAGAATGTCGGTATCATCCTTCCCATTGGAAATGCTCCCGCAGCTTCTTCTGCCTTTTAATACTATGATCCCAGGCAAATTGACAAGGTTGCCTGTGAACAGTAGTCATGCTAAAACCAGAAAATAACTACTAACATGCTTGTGGTCTCTGGATATCACAGCTCAGGATCTCTTTTCACTCAGCAATCAAAGATTTCAAGTCCTGGGTTGGGCATGACCTGGCCTTCAGCAGCCAACACATGGTTGGAATATGCCTTCCTGGACGTTAAAATAATGAAAATTTACCAGATGAGTTAATTGTATAAAGCTGTTGGAGAGGACTTTGTCTATACCATGATGTTGTTGTAACTGGCTGCTGACTGCAATGTGATTAGAGAGGTGCCTTCTACATATCTTTTACATCTGTATGAATGAGGCATTATTTAAACAAGATCATTCCAAAGAGTCTTCTTACTGAAATAACTCTCAAGGACTAAGACAGGTTTATTACCAGTTGAATACTCAGCAACTATAAATACGCTAACAATTTTATTTCCAAACTATGTCTCTCCATGAGCTAGCTCTCCCAGGGCATAGCCACAAGCTGGAAGACCACATACTGCATGTTGAAAAGTCTGTAAAAGAACAAACAATCGTCGATAGCTTTCTGGCTGGAGACAGCTGGTGCTGACTCAGGTACAGTGGAGCCTGGCAGAGACTGTCATTCACATCCTCAACCCCTTTGAGGAGTTATCTTGAAAAATAAGCGCTAGAGATGCGTGTATGTGTGTCATCATGCCAGCTGTCAGGGCTCTGACAGTCCCACCTCAGCATGTGAGTACTGGATCAAGGCAACAAGGCCAAGAAAAAGAAAGTGTTATCTTGTCTTTCTGAGCAGTTTAACAGTGTGGTGTCAGTAAAGACACCATGTAGCATGAGTTCTGATTCCTTAGCTCAGGCACTTCTCTGCCAGTTCTCGATTTCGCCAAGACAATGCCAGAACTGTCACACACAGTCAAGCTGAGGAACATCAGGGGAAAATCCCAGTCATCCAAGAAGCAGTAATACAGACCAAAGAGTATCATCCATTCCACCTGGAAGCTGCAAATGTAATGAGCTATTTGGAAAAGATCATGACAACCTCAAGCTCAAGTGACTCTTGTTTCTGCCAAATATGAACTAGTTCTGTACCTCACTGAGCTCCCTACACACATAGTAGGTCTTGCTGAGTGGTGGAAGTCTAATGCTAGCTCACTTCCACATCTTGCAAACCTGGCTTTGTCTTCGCTTGGAGCTCTTCCCAGCAACGTTCTTTCTGAGAGGCTCTTCAGCTACACTGAGGATGTTACATCTAAAAACAGATGCCAGCTCCTGCCAGCAAATGCAAAATGGCTTGTCGCCTTGAAAAGTAATCTGCCCACGCTTGAATTTTGTATCAGTGGCTATTTGTAACTTTTTACCAGGTTTTTCAGGATACTTGTGTACATTATGAATCTAATTTTTACAGAAAATTTCTGGTAGTTATTATCACATAAACTAAAGTGCTTATCAGACATTCACCGCTTTAAATTTTAAGTAGATGCACAAGTATTGGAAATCAAGCAGCAATTTGGTTTACTCCTCAGGATTCTTTTCCCTTCTATTCCTCAAGTCTATGAAACATTTGTCACAGGTAGCATATATAAAACACATTGATAGACATTTGCCTTCCCACTCTTCCCTACAGAGCAATCATTAAACCTTTTGAGATGCATGCTGCAAATAGGATTTTAATTTTCAGCATTTGTACATTTAATGCATAGCAGATGATTTAACTGCTACTTTTGTTTGCTTGAAGTCTTATATTGTGGATAACTTAGAAGGATTGCTATGGAAAGTAGGGGGAAAAAAATGTCTTATGATTTTTTTATGCTGTACTCCAGTCACAGAACTATATTTAATCTTAAGAGGGGAAGAAAACACCTCCTATTTAGAGGAAATAGTAAATGACAACCAGCTCATCACCACATCTAACTGTAAGCATTTGACCTAGGTGCTCTGCACCACTTTCTGGCAATACTTACCTCTTCCCAGTGTTTACAGTACCAATACTTAGCTCCATAGGCTATATAGGAAATAGGGTCCTTAAAAAGGTGTCTGAATTGTAGTATAGTTAGATAACTACAATAACCTTAAGTCACGAGTATCCATTAATGTAAACATTCCAAATGAAATCCACTTGCTTAAAAGAGCATTTCTTGATGTCCCCCTTCCCTCTTTCTTTTCACCTCCAGGATGTACAGTCTGCTGCCATACCTCCCCAGTCCTTTTCCCATCTTTGTTCCGTTCCCACAGCTGCAGCACCAGAATGCAGCCTCTGGATTTCTCCCACTCACCCTGAAACCCACAGGCAAGGAGTGAGCGCCAAAAGAAATTTTTCCCCAAACCAGGAATCCATTCCCTACCTCTCAGCTTTACGCCAGTACCTGCACTGCCTTTGATGTCAAGAATGTGGATGAACATTACATTTGTGGACAGGAAGGTAAGTCTCCTGAATCATCAAACTGGCAAACAAATGTGTGGGTCTTCACACTTTCCATGTGGTGTCCAGAAGTCAGGGAGCTGACATTTTGAAGGCTGCATTGTATTGCAACTACCACAGCTTTATTAGGTCTCTAAACTGGAAGGTTAAGCACTTTCCAGTGGTGGACTGTATTCACTAGGTGGTCAGAGATTCAGAACATTAATATGGTATAGTAAGGAGAGTAAATCTGTGTCCAGGGCATCTTACAATACCCCTCATCATCTTGACACTGTACCAAAGCAGCACATCCTAGATTCTATATAGATCTGACAGTATACAAGAAGAAATGTCTTGTCACTCATCATCAGATTGTTAGTAAACAAGGGACATTAAGCAGTATTTCTGTTCAACAAAGAATCCTGCTGGGTAATTTTGGATCATTTACCCCCAGTTAACCATTAATTGCTACATAAAATTTTAATCTCCATTTAAACAGACTATAGCTCTGTATCTGTGTCAGCCTCAAGACAGTAGTAACTTCGCAGCTGTAGAATACTGACTGTTTTGTATTTCCTAAACAGAAAGGCAACATCATGTGCAAGCAAAATGTTAAATGAGAAATTAAAAAAAAAAAAAAAATGCCAGAAAGAGCAGAAAGAGGAGGAAAGGGAAAGAGCAAGGGGAAGGCACAAAAGACAGGGAAAGGAAAGTTTGAAAAGCGCAGATTTACTTGTTTATCGTAATTTGTTATTAGGATAAATATTGCCTTGAAATATACTGGCAGTTCTGTGAACACTTTCATGGGGTTAATCTTCATGAATAATTTTTAAAATAAATTATTAATATAATCAATTATCCAAAACCTAGAGTTTTGTTCCCATACCATTTTCATCTGTGGCTCTTGAGCATAAAGACCAACCATCACTGACTCTCAACACTGGTGGTTTCTCCTGGGCTCTGTCATAGGCTGTAGTCACTTGGCAGTACTATCTGTAGTATGGTGACTAATGTTAAAATAGACATATTGATTCAGAACACCACATCCTTAACAAAACCCCAAATAAAAATAGCACATTTATAAACATCTCCCCTTGACGCAATCAGAAAGAATAGAAGGAAAAATCAGCATTTATCGGGTGCACCTCCATGCACGCACACACACACACAGAGGAAGCCTCCTAGATTCGTGCCAGGCAGTGGCAGGAAGGGACTGATCTACACCTACTGAAGTGAAAAGCAGATCTCCCATGGGCAAAGTCAAATGCAAAGCAAATAGCTCCTTGGAGTCAGAGTTCTAAAGAAAGACGGAAATAAAGAAGATCTACGGCTTCCCTCAGCCAGAGTGTGAAATCCCGGCTCCACTGATGTCAGTGGGAGATTGTTCCTGACTTCAGTCAGGCTAGAATATTAACCAGCATGTTTAAGCATAAAGAAAGAGGGCTTTTTAAAACAAATTTTACCACCTTCTTTTATCCTGAATGTTAGGGAACTTACTCTCAGCTTCAATTTTATGCTTACACAAAACCTCTTTTTCTGTTTCTCCCTGTTCTTGGACTCTGCAAGCTCTACGTGTAGTCCTAGGCAGTATTTAATCCTCATTTGTATCCTGAATTAAATGAGGCACTATTGAAATGTTGAGCTTTGTGCAGGCCCTCTAACTAGAAAAGAATTTCCTGCTGACTTTCAGATATTTTAACATGATCCTGCTCCTCAGTCCTCAGCGTCATGTGTCTTTTCAGCAAAAGAAAGCACCTATTTTAGAAATAGCTTGACATATAAAGGATGTCTACATACCGATCCATCACTAAAGATAAATAGCAAAAAACAAAACAAAACAAAACAAAACAAAAAAACCCAATGTATTTTACTAATATTCTTTTCTTCAATATTATGCAATTACTAAGAAGCATTTGCAGGCAAAAGTTTGAAAAAATCAACAGTTCCTATGTTCTTTGTTAATTATACAAAATAATTTCCTTTACCACAAAAATTGTCTTATAAGTTACTATTGTCATTATTTTTGTATGCTGTTGGTCTAAAAGCAAAAGTGTAAATCTTCAAACTAAGACATATTTAAGGCATATTTAAATGGGCTCAGGAAGGTATATATCCACATTTTAACTAATAGGCCTTCAAAGGTAAACCAACTATCTGGACACAGATCTGTTCCCCAGTCCTCAGAAAAAAAAGATAAGATCTCTCACAAATATAAATGTAAATGAGGGAGAAAATTTGTTTCTTTTTCTGAATAAAAATAAGGAAAAAAGCAAGTGTTCTTTGCTAACTGACTTCTGTGTCAGGTGGAAAAAATGAACAAAAACCACAAAGAATTGTAAGACTTTCTTATCCAGATATAAGGAACATCTGAGGATAAGGATGTTATATGGGTTTTTCTATCACGTGAGACAGTAGTGGAAATAAATGGATTTTTATGAGCCATATGAAGATTTTCCAGGCAAACTGATGCCAAGAGTAGTCTGCCAGAAAAATTTGGGCTTTCTCTGCTTGATCTCCAATATTACTAAAATCCTGGACAACGCACAGCAAAAACAGTCTAGGAATTTCAGCTGTAACTTATGTAGTAAATACACCCACTCCCCTATCATCATGTTGATGATCCCAGTGAAGGGAATCCTGAAATATTTTTTTTATTGATGGAGGAACTATTACTGAGGCACATTTCTGAGATATATATTTGTTTTTCATTTTAAAACACCTTTGGCTGGAGTAAATTCAGTGTTGGTAGGATCAAATCCACAGCACATCCCTGAAGCTGCAGGAGGAACTTGCACAAAAGTAGCTGTCTTAAGCCACAAAAACTGTTTTTCAACATACTCTGGAAAAGGAAAGTGAGTGTTGCTTCTTTTGTAAATAATGGTACGGAAAAAAAAAAAAAAAAAGTGCATTAGTCAATTCAGTCAATTGTTGCTGTGTATGAAGAGAGTTCAAATAACACCAAAATCCTTGCTTATCATCTCCCTATACATTTTGAAGGACATGTAATGAAATGTCTGAGTAGAAGTTTTGTAAGATAGCACCGGTGTGTTCAGCTAACATGACAACTCGACTGAATTTGGGACACCAACTTCAGACATCAGTATGGATATTCCTCATTTACAATTTGGGTTTATTAATGCTCCTATAATGCAATTAAAAGAAGCCGTATTATGTGATGATCTTCAGAAAAACTCCTTAAATACAGAGGATGTACTTCAGCAGCAGGACAGCAAAGTCACAAAATAAAACCGCAAGTTAATCACCAAGCCTCTTAATTCTGGATTAGGTAGTGCACTTGTTCCTGAAAATACAGTACTAGCAACAATACCAAAATGAAAAGGCTGTCAGCTAACAAGCAGCCCAAGGAGGCACATAAGGAAAAAAAGAAAAAAAAAAAAAAAATCCCTAAGTCAACAAGTTGCACAGCCTCACTTAGAATTTTAAGTTAGAGTTATCACTTAATGCACACACATTGCACTGGAGTTCAGATTCCCATCACAGCTTGCTGGCGGGAAGTGTCATCGCTTGAGCTCTTCCCTGATTTCCAGTAGGAACTCGCTGCATGGGCTTCTGCTCTGTGCCACCTGGCATTGCCATTTCCATAACAGTTCAGGGAAGAACCCACTGTACAAGTTATTCCTCTCTGCGAGCTCAAATGGTGAAATACAGACTGCTTGCAGTATTGCAAAATCCTGAATTGTGGATAGGTTTTGGCAGTCCTACCAGTGGCTAATTTTTGCGTAATCTCACAAGTCTCAGATAGACATGAAATTTTGGTGGCTAATTAAACTGAACTACATAGTCCAAACAAAGGATCCATACTTCTGCCATGCCCCCAAAGATCCTGTATATTTAACAAGTCTTCCTGTTCTGCATTTCTACTTTATTTTAACATATGCATTTGGATTTGGGACAATTCCAAGCAGTATTTACCTATAATTTGCAAGAATTTGAACTAAAATAACAAAAATAGTATTTTCTCTTCTTCCTGCCTCAGTACCTTCCCCATCACCAAGATTTTATGTGAGAAAGGAGTCACCTGTTACTTCTTTCACTTTCTGGCTCAGTATGAGTACAAATTCCTGCTCTCCGTCTCATGAGATGCTAAAGCGCCTTCTCATAAAAGCTTCTGTACCACAGCCATTACTCTGTTTTCATGGAGAGATTGTGACAGGACCAGAAGGAATAGCAAAACAAGAATAAGTGAGAAACAGACTTTGGGATGGGCCAGGAAACAGATAAAATTCAAATGTTTGTTTTTCAGAACAGAATTAAAGATACGTGAAATTGATGGTTGACAGTCATTGATGGACCTTGAATGATTGACTACAAATTAGATTTAAACTTACCATTATTTCAGAGTAGTTTGGAATCTGAGCTGAATATTTTCCAAGGCCTAATAGCAGGAATTTGATAACATTATGCAAAGTAGTATATCCAGCATAATACTAAACCACCATAGAATAAAACAGAAACAGCAATCACTGCTATAATATGTAGGAGTTGAAGGCATGAAGCAAACACAAGCCATTGATAAAAGTCAACATTTGCCAGCCATTACCATATAGTTATTGCAGATACCTCCCATTCTAAGTGAAGAAAAAAACAATGAATCATTATATACTACTATGAAATAACTGATGGCATGTTTATGACCTTTTCAGATCAAAAGCAAATTATAGCTTATAATGAGAATATTTACACAATAATGTGAATTCAGTACGCTGCATATCAAATTTAACCACAAATCAGGATTTGGAACGGTAAAATGCCACACAGTACTTCATTATGATTCAGGATAGCCAGGTGATAATTCTAGTGCTTTGCTGATTGTAATTTCTTTAGCACACAATGTAATGAAAGAAAAAGTGGGAACAGTGGAAACATTTTGGCATGATTAAATGGCCACTGTGTTCAAACAAAAGTTCTGATCTAAATCTATTCTGAATTAAATAGCTGCCAGAAAGAAGATTAATCTAATGCCTGGGCATTGGAATGGGACTTGTGATTTGGCTTCCTTTTCCAGCCCCATGGGACTCTGCACCAAACCATTATTTTTTAGTTTTCATATCCATTTGTAAAATGGACATCATCATACATTTTACAGCCAATGTACTGACTTAGAAACAGATAGCAGTGTACCTACCTTTTTCCAGCAGCAAATCTAACACAGAGGGTCCTAATGTAATTGAATGTGGACAGTATGATGTAAGAATTAAAGTTTAACCCAAATAAAATAGATACTTGACACATAAAGATATTTTTTATGTATTTGAAATGTCAGTATGATTTACTTACATTTTATTAAGCTTTTCACTACATCTCTTAACAACTACAATATAAACAAAAATTTATATTGTCAAAACACTAAGTCTAAATTGTATTGCTTTATTTCTACTAGAATAAATATAGCAGATATGGCTGTATTAGAAATGAACAGCAATATTTTGCAGATGGAGGGGACCAGAATTGGGGGACCAGTCAACACGTTCAAGGGCAGGGCTGCCATTCAGGCTGGAGGAATGGGCAGGCAGGAGCTTTATGAAATTCAGCGAGGAGAAATGCAAAGTCCTACAACCGATTGCAAGGACAAAGGGCTGGGAACTGGATGACTGGGGAGAGACGAAGTTTCATGAGAGCTAGTCATGTGCCTTAGCAGAAAAGAACAACAGCATCATTGTCTTTATGAACAGGAGCATGACCAGGAGATCTAGGGAAGCAATTATCTCTCTCTACTCAGCCCTTGTCCAGTTTTGCCCCCCCCCAGCACAAGAAAGAAATTGATCAGCTGGAGCAAGTTCAGCAGAGGGCTGCCAGGATGGTCAGGGGGTGAAGCACTTGCTCTCAGGCTGAAGAAGCAGGGCTTGTTCAGCCTGGAGAAGAGACAGATTCATGGGGACCTACCAGCAGATCCCTGTGCCTACAAACAGGTTATGCAGAAGAGAAAGCAGGCTCTTCACAGTGGTGCATCCTAGGAGAACGATCTACAGCTGAGATAAATTGAAATGAGAGCATATCTGACTGCAAAGAAGGAGAAATTTCTTCCCCATGAGGACGGACAAGCAGTGGAGCAGGCTGCACAGAGAGGTTGTGCCATTGTCATCCTTGGAGGTTTTCAAGATCTGACTGGATAAAGCCCTGAGCAACTTGGTCTGATTTCACAGCTGGCCCTGCTTTGAGAAGGAGGTTGGACTAGAGATCTCCTGAGGCCCTTTCCAACTTCAATTATTCTGTGATTCCATGATTCTGTAATTAACTGATCATGAACCCTAAGCTGTAGAAAAATTAAATTGCTTTCTTCTTGCCCCAACCCCCCTGCCAAACTATTTTTTTTCTAATTATTTTTGAGCAATGACATGGAGCCCTAGTTTGTATTACTCTCCACTAAATAAAGCTATGTAACTTACATTATTTGATTGACTGCACAAAATTTGACATATTATAACTGCTGCAGTGAAGAAAGCATGTGGATTTATTGCCAGTTGTGTATATTTATATATTTAAACTGCCTGTGACACAGACCAATTTAAGAAAGGAAGAAACCAAGTCAGTAAGCTATTGCACAGTTGGATACACAATCAAGGACCAGTTTCCTGGTTTTAAATTTTGTGCATATTTACTAAAGCTCCATGGGCTTTTCTCTTGTAGAACCCAATCTTAAAGGCAATAGAAACTGTAGGAGAAGAAACTGTGAAGTTCAGTAGTTATAATCCTGTCCTAAATTTTATTATACATCTTTGGATAGACCTTTAATAATTTGCATATAAGTTCTGTGGAATCTTATGCACAGAAAACAATAAACTGTGTAATTTGACAAGGGCTTGGACATGGAGGCAGAAGACTCTCTGTATATATTCTGTCAAACATAGGTACCAGATGACCTGCACCTTTGAAGCCTTTATAAAAAACAAATGGAAATGATTCTACAAAGAATGGAGGCCATGATCTCTTCACAGTCTATTTGTATTCCCTTTCCCTTCCTGACTGCTTGGCCAGGATTATCTATTTTGACTTCACATAGAGAAGGTTAAACATACAAAAGCTACAGATCTTTTATCCACCTCAGATGCAAGCTCATATGTCTTCCTTGGTGACTGGATATGCATACCGTGCCCAGACTAGCCCCACGCTAGGCTGCTATCTTGTTCCATAAGGGAGTTTTGATCATGTTTGATTTAGATTTTAGGCTCTCTAGATCAAATGAGAGAATAACGATGATCAGCCAACCCAGAGGAAAAAGAGTTAAGACAGTCATGGCTAAGTTGCAGTTGTTTTTCTCTCCTTAGTATGCATCTTCCTCAAGGCAGCCAGGGTGGCTTATTGGCTCTCCTATCCTGGATATTGACAGAATGAGGTAGGAGCTAATGGCTGAATGTAGCAATGGGCCTCATAGCAAAAAAGCAAAATAAGCACATTGCACACAGCTCTATTTTTTATTAAATACAGTTTAGAGCCTGGCATTAAGGGTGTTGTTTTTTGTTTTTCTAAAAATCCCAGATCATTTGAGGACAGGCTGCCAAGTTCATCCATCAACTCAGCCACTGAAATATTTGTGTTCTAAAAAATTTATACAGCATGAGTTCTCCACAACCTGCAACTGTGGGGACTTTTTATTTTTAAATTATAGTCTCCACTTCAGTTCAATCTTTTTTTTAAAAAAGGATAGGACTGCATTTGAGAAAAACAAGTTTGCCTTCTGTGGACTACATGGCCTTGAAAAGAACAGGCATTTTCTGCAGGATGGAGGTCCTGGAGGCTGGAGGATGAGAATTTTAAGCATGCATTTAGTTGTGCTCATGTTAGAGTTACAGCTTTCTTCTGGGAAATCTCATTTTCTGTTACTGTGAGTCAAAATGTTTTACAATGAACTCTGACTTCTCAGAAACAGAATTTTAGGCAATGAAACATTTCATTCTACAGTAAACATACACCTTCGACTTTTGTTTTCATAGAATCAGAATAATTCAGGTCAGAAGCAACCTTGGGAGGTTATCTCATCCAAGCTCCTCCTCAAAGCAAGTTTTATATTCAATAAGTAAATATAGGCTATGTATAATGATTATGCTGGAACTTAATTAGCCTGAAAAAGATAGTATCCTAACCTCTGTCCAGTTTTCTGTAGCATATAAGGATGACATACAGTCTGAAGTACACAAGAATATAGCCTGCATTGTTAAACAAAAATAGATCTGACACAAATGTCACAAGGCATAAAACAGCACAGGGAAGTTGAAAAAGTAAAGCTGAAGTTTGCACATGAAACAATATAGACAATTTGTGTTGAAAATCTCCCCTCATGACAAGTTTCTCTTTTCAAAATAATTCAACTTTTTGAAGAACAGTAAAAGGGAGAAAACATTGCTGTCAGATAAGAAAGTGATTGTCATCAATTTATTAAGGAAATATCCATCAAAATACATTTCAAATGCATTAAAGGCTATGCAAGTATGTACACAAGCTTCTAATTGTATTTAGTTATAATTAAAAAGAGAATAAATTCAGAAATATTCCTTAATTTCAGGGTTCTTTATGTTATTAGTATGAAATGCACACAAATGCATTTTCATTCAGCTAGGAATGCAGCATTGCAGTGGGCTCACAGCTGGCTCCTGGGCTTTTCCCAGCTTGCAATCTCAGCAGTTGCAAATCTGAAACACAGCTGCAATTTTGGAAAGCAATGCCTTAAATGCAAGGACTACAAGGGGTGCTGGTGCACAGAACAGTGTGGCCAAATTTATACCATGTCTCACCTAGGGAGAGGGACTCCTTGGGCAGCATTCACTCATGAGAAACTCCTGTAGTATTTAGTCTTTATCTACAATAGCTGCAGTGAGTGAAACTTCTGCCCCTTCATCACTCAATTCTACCTGGCCATTATAACTGCACATAACTGCAAGTAGGAAACATTCACTGTGCCCAGCTGGTTTCACTACCTCATAATTTGGGTACTAACAGCCCTGCCCAGAGTGCCATTTCAGCCACACTAGTTTGTGGCTCTTAAAACGGTTTACAACGATGACAATGAAAACCTAAGCTGCTACCTAGACCTTTTGAATGTCCAGGCTGAATAATATTTGACTGACATGGAACCTGCAGAAGATAAGGATGATATAGCATTATTATCACTAAGATGCCAAAGCAGCACAATGACTCCTCTCCAAATTCAATCAATTATCCTCATTAAATCATAAGACAAAAGTGCTCATGGACACTAAAATTCTCTGCAAATCCCAATGCAAAGTGTCTTACTTTTCTTAGTCTAGTAAAAGTCAATACAGGACAATCCGTAGCCAATACTGTATTTGATATCTATATGAATGTTTTATTATTCTTACAACAGACATACCACCAGATTCATTAAACTTCTGACAATATTATTCCTAGCATGTGGTAGCAAATCCATTAGTTATGCACAATGGCGTAACTTTGTAAAGCAAGCCATATGTGGAAGTTTAACTGTTGTTTATTAAGCTAGTTGTAAAATTGTTAATTATGTACTAATACAATGCTAAAAAATTTCCAATAATTAGTTAAATATGGTGGTTATTTTCCATAATGAACAAACCTCACACATTCTGAGCAAATATTCTCATATCCTGCACTAAGTTGAGCCTTCAGCATTGTCCAGCAGTTTAGCCTCTATGAGTCTAAGTAAATGGCAGCATGCGTATACAGAGTCAGAGCAAGTTGTTTAACCATTCTAAAAAAACTTTTGAAAGCAAAAGATTTCTACGTGCTGAAATATAGACTTATGGAACAGAAAACTAATGTAATTACTCCAGAGAAAGTTAAAAGTGTGATCAAATTCTCAGCTATATACAGTGAGCAAACAATTTGCCTTTTATTTAGACATAGACGACAGTTCCACTGGAGCTGATACCTCTAAATTGATATGTGGCTAAAAATATTCTTGCAGTTACCACTTACAGAGATAAAAGCCATAAGGAGTTGGTCAAAAGCTTGTAAAGAAGAAAAACTTAAACTGAAAATTCCTGTCAACAAAAAATACAATGTAAACAGCTTTCTTTTTTCCTCTATACAATTTTTAGAGGGAGCTCTCTTTAACCAGTGAAGAGATTAATTTCTTTTTTCTTTTTTTACAATATCACACAAACACAACAAAAACACACAAATAATACTTTGAACACACCAACATCCTGACCTGTACATACAACTGTTACTGGCTCAGGCAACACTTAGTGACAAAGCTTATGGCTTTCCATCTGTCACCCCCAAAAGCCAGCAATAACGCGGTACAGCCTCAGTGCTGAGATCAGTGACCTGCTGGATGGGGTAGGCAGCAGTCTTTATCTGGCTGCTACACAGCTGAGGATAGAGAATGGCTGTCTGGCACAGCCCCGCCATGCAAAAGAGTGGACAACTCTTCCCTGCTAAGGAAACCATCCACTTCTCTCCAGAAGCATTTCTTGATAAGATCAGGAGACCGTACAGCCCACAGGACCAAGGGAGCACTGTGAGAAAAAGGAGATCATGAAAGTTCAGGACCATTCTCTTCTGGTTTATTGGGAGCTCCTGGAAGTAGGTTACGTTCAGTCCAATTTCTTCAGCCCGTATGAACGAACTGTTCCTCTCAACACAGGCAAAATACACCATTTTGTTCATGTAAAGAGTTTCCTAGGCTAAAGATAAAATTGTATATCAATGTGAATCCTAGATCTTCCCTAGAGACCAGCTTTTCAAAGTGCAAAAGCAAGGCAAGGGCAACAGTATAATAAAAAGTCTATCATAGGGCTTCCATAGTGCTGTGATCTTCCAGGGAAAAAAAAAAAACCATGCAGTCTTTGCATAATGAGTGCATTGAACTGATTGGCCATCAGAGAATCTGCTAGTGTTCCTGCTGGACTGGGGGACATCCAAAAATCACTGAAAATTACCCAAAGTCTTCAGTCTTCAGTTTGTGTCCAGATAAGGTTTTTTGATTTAAAAAGATGACACAATTAGGGGAAGCCCAGATATATCTGATTGCAATAGTAAAGAATAATTTTCATAAACAGACAAAAGTTGTAATTAGTCTAAACCCTCCTTGTCTGTTTGTATAATGTTTTTGAGCAGATGGCTTTGGCAAAGAGCTGGGATTTGCACGCCCACTTGCATTTTGCAGTGATAAAATAAAGATGAAAGACATATCTTAGGTCATCCAGTCCATTGCCCTATCAGTGAAGGATTGATCCCTGCAACATGTAAGCTAGCAGCCAACTATTTGCCATCTGATGCACACAGTTATCCAAACAGAAGGGATCTATAGGGAAGATCACTAGGCATATAGAGAGGGGGGTAAGATGCATAAGAAATCAGAAACGTTTACACTGGTAAAGGAAAAAATATTTACTGCAGAATTAGCCTCATGGGTAGTCAATAGTCACAAGAGAGCAAGGCTTCAGTTATAAAAATTAAATGCTTTTAAAATGGGGATTTAAAACTTCTTATAGTAAATTGTTGGTCTCACCATCAGTGCAGCAGTGGCATCTCTGCTGCTTGTAATATTTGTGAAGAAATGGCAAGGGAATTAGATTCATCCTTGCAAAGTTAGAATTTTTGCAACCACAGTTAACTGTATAGCTTTCATGCAGCCTTCCTCATCCTGAAACACAGGCAGTTGGTAACGCTTTCACACATGGATTAGGGGAGACGTGGATAATGATGACTGCTCCAGATATTTCTAGAAAATGTTTTATTTTACTTTTTATTTATGGTTTATTCAGCATGACAGTCTGCTCTATTTTCATTACTAAATTTCCTTTGTTTTATGCTGTTTATTTCTAAAAGTTGTCCCTAACTATGGTCTTCCTAGTCTGTGGTCAAAATCAGACTGAAATGATGATTTAAACTGTCCCTACCATAAGGATTTAGATTGTCCCTCTCCTTTTTGCATTTAAATACACAGTCATTCTGCAGGTCTTTTACCAATTCAGCTGCTAGATAATCCATATTTAGCAGTTTCATTTACTATAAAAAGCATGCAATACTTCCTGTAAAGAACAGTTCTGCAAAACAAAGGCAAAACATACATAACTTCATACTGTGTGTCAATCCACACAAGTGAAGATCTTTATTATATTTTATTTATATATATATATTTTGAAAACCCTTTCCATTTGATTTTCTCTCTCAGATATGTACTTAGCATCTAAATATTCTAATTATTATTTGAACGATGGTAAGTGAAAAGCCCCAGTAGCCTATTGATGAGTGCTTATCACATCTCTAATTCTCATTTGTGCACTTCTAAAGCCCCTTTTGAGCTTGTATTTCAGTATTTTCCTAAAAATAATAGGAGCTATAATTAGAGCTTAGTAGTAACAAGACTTAACAAATAGCAGTTAAGAGAGCCACCAACATCTAAAATACAGAAGAGGAGGAACATCAAGGCCATATATGAGTGAAAACTCTATCAGAGCAGCACACACAGTTCTCAGACCTCTGGTAAATGTGTACATCAGAAATGCATAGGTTAGATTGACAGATTAGGTAAATAAGTCTATTTCTTTCTGTCTGAAAGGGAAAAAATACAATGCTGGGTACACGCATTACAATAGAAGCTTTTGGTTTATCATTGAAGAAGGGAATAATCTGAGACCTTTTCTTTAACAAAATGGAAAACAGTCCTTTACATGCTTTCCATGGATTTTCTCACCCTGCAAGGCTACTGCCATCTGAATTACACTTAGCTCATATAAAATAAAAATAAGAATCAAGAAACAAAAGACAAAAGATACTTCTTTCCTTCAGGAGAGATGACATATCAAAATTCTAGACTTGTAATACCGACTTAACGACATCATACACAAGACATGAAAACAAATATAATAAATACACTTCTGGCTAGCTAAGAAAGGGTAAGTACTGCCCAGAAATCTTACTTCTGCTTACTTTCATCTGTTTACTTATTTTTAGATTTAGCTGGATAGAGACTCTGAAGTGAGGGAAACAGAAATTAAAACAACGGGAAAAATATTACTTGTGCATAAAGAAATAGCACAGAAAAGACCATGGTCTGTATCAGTTTTTCCTAGAAGAAAAATGCCATTTTGTATGTCTTACCATAGGATTTCAGTGTCTTCTAACATTACCAAATGTACCTACACCTTTCTGAGATGGGACGCTGAAGGATGGAAGCACTAAGTATCTTGCTGAAGGCTGTTCAAATGCCAGGTGCAAAGTTGAGGGCAAAACTCAGAGTTGGCATCCTCCCAACTTTGTGTTCTTTCACTGTAAGTGCATACTTTATCCAATTCCTGAGATCAGAGAAATATCAATATATCAAAGAAAATCCTGCAGAATTTGAAGCTGTTGTGCATTTTTCTAGACCACAATGTCTGCTAAAATACTCTGTCTACTTCAGTAACCAGACTTCTACATTATTGCAAAGCTGATTACATAAAGCAGCACAAAGTCCCAAGGACTGTCAAAAGGAAAGTGGTGATAATAACATACTTCTTGTTCTGCCTTCTCTAGCCCATGAAATCTCCTTTAATAGTTACTAAAATAAAACACAAGCCAAATTTAATAAAGGAATTTCTCCAGTAAGGATGAAATATCAGAAGTTATGCCACACATCAGCGTCCTGACTATAACAAAAATTGTCCCAAAAGTGGAGGTTTTGTCTGGTTTTACCCACTAAGTAGGCAAAAACAGTGATGATATGGGTCTGCAGGAATTCAGTGCTAACAAAAAATCCTGAATTGTTTTACATTTCACTCAAGTAAGGGACATAGTCTGCCCTAGTAGTCATACTCATCACTAAATTATTTAATCCTTTGCATTTATTCTGAACATTCCTTGTGAGCATTTGAAAGGTCTTGTAGGTATTGACTTATTCAACAATGCTCTACAATGTAGGAATGCATTCATATTTCTACTTCATTGGAAGGGAAACTGCTCAGATTGCATATGGGATGGTATTTGAAAACTGCAGTAAGGTAAATACAACTGAACAGTTTTGCCTATGTTTATGCATTATTATTTCTTGCTTATTACTGCCAAAAATTAAATATATATATATATTTAACATAGAATGGATTTGGTTGGAAGATCATCTTGTTCCAACCCCCCTGCCATGGGCAGGGACACCTTCCACCAGCCCAGGGTGCTCCCAGCCCCGTCCAACCTGGCCTTGAACCCTTCCAGGGTGGGGGCAGCCACAGCTGCTCTGGGCAACCTGTGCCAGCGCCTCTTCATCCTCACTGTGAAGAACTTTATCACATCTAATCTAAATTTACACTCTTCCAGTTTAAAGCCATTGCTGTTTGTAAAAAGCCCATCTCCAGCTTTCTGGAAGGCCACTAAAAGGTCTCCCCGGACCCTTCTCTTCTCCAGGCTGAACAACCCGCAACTCTCTCAGCCTGGCCTCACAGGGGAGCTGCTCCAGCCCCCTGATCATTTTTGTGGACTCCTTTGGACCTGCTCGAGCAGGTCCGTGTCCTTCTGATGTTGGGGGCCCCAGAGCTGGACCCAGCACTGCAGGGGGGTCTCATGAGAGTGGAGTAGAGGGGAAGAATCCCCTCCCTCGACCTGCTGGCCACACTGCTCTTGATGCGGCTCAGGACATGGTTGACTTTCTGGGCTGCAAGCGCACATTGCTGGCTCATAGTCAGTTTTCCATCCACCAATGCCACCAAGTCCTTCCCCACATGGCTGCTCTCAACCCACTCATTGCCCAGCCTGTATTTGTGCTTCATATTGCCTCAACTCACATGCAGGACCTTGTACTTGGCCTTGCTGAACTTCATGAGGTTTGCATGAGCCCACCTCTCCAGCCTGTCCAAGCCCATCTGGATGGCATCCCTTCCCTCCAGCATGTTGACTGCACCACACAGCTTGGTGTCATAGGCAAACTTGCTGAGGGTGTGCTCAGTCCCACTGTCCACATTGCCAACAAAGATGTTAAACAACACTGGTTCCAATATAGACCCCTGAGGAATGCCACTCGTCACTGCTCTGCACTTGGACATCGAGCTGTTGACTGCAACTCTTTGAGTGTGACCATCCAGTCAATTCCTTATCTATCAAGTGGTCCTTCCATCAAATCCATGTCTCTGCAATTTAGAGACAAGGGTGTCATGTGGGACAGTGTCAAATGTTCTGCACTAGTTCAGGTAAATGGCATCAGTTGCTCTTCCCTTATCCACTAATGCTGTAACCCCACCACAGAAGGCCACCAAATTTGTCAGGCACAATTTGCCCTTAGTGAAGCCATGTTGGCTGTCACCAATCACCTCCTTATTTTCCATGTGCCCTAGCATAGCTTTCAGGAGGATCTGCTCCATGATCTTGCCAAGCACAGAGGTGAGACTAACTGGCCTGTAGTTCCCTGGGTCTTCTACTTTTCCCTTTATAAAAATGGGGGTTGCGTTTACCTTTTTGCAGTCAGTGGGAACTTTGCCAAACTGTCACGACTTCTCAAGTATGATGGATAGTGGCTTAGCCACTTTATCCATCAGTTCCTTCAAGATTTGCAGATGCCTCTCATCAGGACCCATGTATTTGTGCACCTTCAGGCTCCTCAGATGGTCTCAAACCTAATCTTCTCCTATAGTGGGCAGTTGTTCATTCTCTGAGTCCCTGACTTCGCCTTCTGCATCTTAGGCAGTGTGACTGGAGCACTTGCCAATAAAAACTGAGCGAGTATACATAGAAACTGTCTGAGCAGCCAGGGACATACTTAACCCTTCTGATATACAGCCCTGCTTTGAAACATATAATCTAGTGGTGGAAGAGGGAGGAGACTAGCCAGTACAATAAATTAGAATTACATTAATGCAATAAGAAACATTATCAGTATACAATACTGCATGTAGCAGTATGAAACTCAGATGAAAGAGAAGAATAATGAATAGAGAGATAACCATCAGACCAAACTTACTACCTATATTCTGGGAAATTTTTAAATAGTCCTACTTCTATGAAAATCTGATAAGGATGTGGTTGGCTCTGTAACGAACATCTCAGGAACACTTCTATGGGGTCCTATCTAGTATGAAAGACAATCAGTTTACAAAACCTAGTATTTCTTTCTGAATATCCCTGAGTGGATATTCTGCAGCATTCTATCAATTTACTATTGCAGAACTGGAATAGAAATAAAACTGAATACACTGCCATGAAGTCTAGAAGCCACACCCTTCCCTTGCAAAAGCTACATAGGAGAGCCTATTTATTAAGGTTTATTCTGATGCTCCAGAGACTCTAATTCTAAGTGCTGTGGTGTTGAGTTTCCATCACAAGAGCAGCTTCTTTGATACCATGAAAACTACTCCTTTTATTGGTGTTTCTTAACAACAGAAATATAATGTTTCATAGTTTTGTAATAAATTAAAAGGTTGGTATACAAAACCTTTATATTGTCCCAATTTACAAGAAGATTGTCTTTGTCAGAGCAGTGCTAAAATAACCTTATTCTGGTTGGCTAAAGATTCAGAATTTTAATTTGTATTAGAAAGAAACTAAGAAACCCTAAAAAATCAGACACAAAATTATGTACATGAAGCAGATTGATCTCTCTATAAGATCATGAGAACTGCAATTGGAAACATATAACAGGCAGAAACCTCTCCTCCAAAATACCAACTTTAAGCAGGCTAAATTACTTCTCTCAGGCTACCCAAAGTGAAAGTCCATTAAAATATGACAGAGGTCATTGGTAGTGTAATGTTAGAAGCTTTGCCTGTACTACACCTGAGCATGCAGATAAAACAAGGATATTGGTTTCCCATGGTGCTATTCTTCCAGCCTTCAGAAGCATAAACAAGGCTTCTCACTTCTGAGTATGAAAAAGAGGACATGATACTAAGCAGACAATAATGGAAATTATGATTAAAGAACAAAGATTCGCTGAAAAATAGGCCCTGGGAATTGAAATGCAAGACTCCCTTGGTGTGATCAAGAGAAATGCAGTGTCTTTTACCCTAAAAGGCCATCGCTTTCCTTTCCTACAGAGACTAAAGCTTCCTTTAGACTCTTTGTGAACAGATATTTTCTAGGGGTTAGACAATAGTCCTTAAACAGCTTTCAAATGCTTCATTTAAACATGAATGCAATAACATAGACTCTGAGAGAAGAACCAGCTGATTAGCCAGTTTGATTTTGCATGTGTATTTAATAATAAAGATTAAAAAGCACCTTTTTTCTGTTTTCCAACAAGTAAATGCCTTATCTATCATCTTAAATTTTTCAAATGTTTTATTCCTTGAAATGAAAAGTATTAAAATAAGACATGATCAGCACGAATTTGCTGAAAAAAATAGTAATCATTTTTATAGTTTCATTTCTATTTGCATGCCAAATGTAAACTTGAAGCAAAGTGACCTTGCTTATAAAAAATAAGAAAGCAATGTCAGAATTGATAGGACCTACCATTAGTATTTCATTCTGACAGGTAGGAAATAGGCATGTCAGCAGTGAATGTTACGGACTGAGCTGTGGCCCTGATCGCAGTCAAAGCAGTAAATTTCTTCCTACAAAAGTAATTTCCATCAAAACAAAAAGTGCTTAAATAATACAACTATCTAGAGATGAGAATAACTTTCTGTGGCTGAGCTCAAAAAGAAATAAATGAAAATGCAATGCATAGCTTTTGTGTTGTGTAAAAGCCAGAAAAATAACATCAGATGTAATTAAATTGTACAATGGTCAAGTATTTAACTGGCTTTCTAGTTCCTAGAAACTTTTTTCATAGGGAAAACTGTTTTGAAAAAAATGGTTATAAAAATGCTTCATATATGGACGTATTATTATGTCTAGAACATCCACATTATAACACTGACACTAAACAAGCAATATCTGAAACCATTCAACTATTCATTCTATATGAACACCATGTTATTATGTGATCAGATAATCATTCATATGTACAGAAATTAACAGGTGTTTGAATCAAACCAGCTTGGACCAAAGTTTTCATTACTAATATAACCAGGAATGAGATTTATGACCATTATTACAAAAAATCAGATAGCAAGACTAAATTAAATACCAGTTAAAATGAGTTTTCACAATCAAGGCAAGCCCATGAGTAATGCCACAAAGCCCTAAAAAGATTATTCTCATTTTGATATATGAAGCTCAAAGGGGATTCCTGGCTTCATTTCCCAATTTCATTACCAGTTCTAACATTTAAACATACAGATTCACTACCTTATTGGACTTCAAAATGGATAGACACAAAAGCTGTCTTGGTTTATGTAGTTTCCACAGAGTCACTGTCACCTAGTGTGAAATTAAATACAAAAGAAGAAATGATGATACAGTAAAAATTGCTCACATCTACTTGTGATCCAGTTTTTCTCCTTGCTTATCCAATGTAAATAAACATTAAGAACCTTTTCCAAAACTCTCAATGTGAGCGTTACTCAAGCAATTCCCTCCCACTTTACCTGGAGTCACTTCATTGAAACCTAGTGCAGAATTCAGAATTACACAGATAGAGTCTAAGACAACGATCGCACCTGTTCTTGGTATCCCTCCTGCATATGTTCATTTCTTCTCATCAATCTTAATATCAATTACTGGTCATAATGCTTCTTCCTAAGGTCTTTTATCTCCCAGGAGAATCTCATGGCATTTCACATTGTATACTACTACATACATTATCAAGAAAATTTAAAACCTTCGTTTTAATCATAAAAGGTCTGACATACCTTATAGGGAGTGGTAAAAAAAATAGTAAGTTACAAACTCAATAGTGGAGTTCTGCACTAATGAATCCACTATAACTTTATTTCCATCTTGAAGCCAGGGTACATATCTGATGCCACAGTTTGCCATCAGATTCCTAGGTACATGCTATACCATTTAACATTTAGGCATCCCTCATGCAAATCCAACCATTCACCAGCTAAAAATTTGATACAGGTCATATATAGAGGAGAACGGTGTGCCCTAGAAGGTACTATCACATTCTTTTCTTGCAACAGAAGAAATTATGGACAATCCCACTCTCAAACTCTAATAGGGCAATCTTCTGATTGGGGAAAAATAAATACTTTCTTAGTTAACGAGCTATGTTGATATATCACAGGTCTATGCCTATGGCTTTGATGTGTAGTGAAACGTTTCTCCAGCAACAACTAGTTGGGATGGCCTAACAATAACTGTTAAAACAAGTTAAAACTAGCATTTAAAGGTTCACCATAACTGCTCTAGGTCAAGCTGGTTCTCTGACCTGCTTTATTGTCAACAAGGAGATAGGCACCTGCAGAGGTGCCCCGTTCCTCCTACACTGGTCATGCTCCTGATGAAATCCTATACCCTGCAGTCTGGTTGCCTTCATTGACCCTCAAAAATGGGCATTTTCTTTGGAAGTGACTGTTCCTTTCCACTGACTCCACTGGTGTATAAAATACTTACTTAAACAAGACACCTAATTTAAAGCGATGCAAGACAAGCCCCATCCCATCTGCACTAGTAATGCAACAGACTATTCAGAAAACAACATTGGACTGATTCACTAGTTTGTCCTCTTGTTGCTTTTTGCCAGCTTGACATTTTTACTATACTGAAGAATATCAGGAGAGGTGCAAAAACAAACTGTCGCAGTCTGGTGAGAGAAAGAAATTAGGTATGGTGACCACCATGTTATGCTGAGTCCAGTTAGTGAACTTGATGACTCCTCTCAGTAGGCTCTGCAGCGAGCTACTTAATGCCCTCTTTCATTTAAGTGGAAATTAGGCATTGCAAGTAAAAAGGGGGGAACTGGGGAAACAGGGAATAATTGATTCAAAGTTTTACAAGCATTACTAAAGGGAAAGACAGTTCCCCCTGGCTCCTGACTAAGATTTAGTCATATGTATCAGTAAGACAGGCATTCACCCTTCTACCTACAAAAAAAAATGTTCTGAAAGATTAGCCATTGTACAGATATACAGTCTTATACTTCAGCGAATAAAATTTGAGCATTGTTTTAGTGTGAAAAAATTTACGTAGAGCAGCACTGCTTCAACTCACTTTCCTTTTCATCATGTCTTTAACAAAAGCTAGAAGAAGGACTATTTTATTCCATGAAGGTTTAAAAAAATAGGTCATAGATAAACCCAAAGCAAAACCATTTAAATAAAGATTTGATAAAAGACTTTGTGAGCATCAAGTAGAAAGAATGTACAGAAAAGCATCTAAGATAGGAGCCAATTGTTCTGAGACATTTTCCAATACTTACTTTCTATTATAGGAATGTACTGTGTAAGGGATTTATCATAACATAGTGGGAAGAAAAACACCCAAGTCTCTCTGACCTCACCTTTAGATACCTGCTGCTGTTGGCACCTCTGAAACCCTCTTCCTTTTCCCCATCAGTGGACTATAATACCTCTGATCTCATTTCCTTCTTATAATTGCTGAGCACACATACAGTTTAATATATGAACTTGTACCCTTCATATTTTCAGAAGAACTATCTGAATACTTACACTGAATCCTTGTACATTTTACCTTATTTTACTAAAGAATTACATATCTGTCCTATTCACTTATAAAACATGTCTTTTAATGATGTACTTTTAGAAAAGTCTAATTAAAATTCAATGCATAAAAGTGTGCTCGGGTTGATAACCCACAGAACTCAGCAGACCCTAGTTAACATTCTAATGCATCCTCCATTTGGAGAGAGACAGTAAGACTTTTCCACCTCGGTGGCAGACACTAATGATACTTGCAAATATGACTAATGTCTTCATTGGTGAAAAATTAATGCACCACAATAATTTTTCTACCTGGGGTTAATGAACATGTCAGATGCTGAAAATGAGTTGTTTGAAAGTAAATTACTACAATCTATATTTAGAAGACTCTGCTCTTGGAAGAAAAAAAAAATCTATGGTGTTTGATGTCCTCTGCTTACTTCTGTCATGAATTTTGCTGTTCGCCTAGTGAGACTACATTTTGCTGACTTTTCTGTTAGTACAAGAGAACATTTTTTTTTTCCTAGAATGCCAAGTTTTTTACGGGGAGAAGTCTAAGCTGACTCTACTTGCCACAGGCACTGTAACAAATATTCTTGCAGCTATACAAGCAGCAGAAGCAAGCCAAAGCCCATGAAAACCAGCTCATCTTTGCTACAGGTAGCCCCAAAGCAGTATCTCACTAGACATTTTGGAAAATCCCGATACCCACTTTACAGCTTGTCTTTCATCTGAAGAGAAGGAATAGTTTCACAATTCAGATTGCTTCCTCTCTTGACTCTGCTTTTCCCTTACCAAAGCTATGTGAATACTCTATGCAGCTGTGTGAATAGAAAATAGCTTCAATAAACAGCCATACCAGAGAGAAAGGAAATGTTTTGTAAGTGAAGATATACCAGAGTACTTGGGGTTTAAGCTGTCCAGTAGGAACTGGTGGGATCTGGTAACTGGGAATTAGTAACAACTTCGAAATATGGGGCTTATTCCTCATGTTGGAACCATCCTTTCCTTTCAACTGTGATCATTTCTTCAGAAAATATGCAAATGCATTCATCCTCTAAATGCCTTTTCTAACAGAGTACAGAACTCAAACTCCACATTTAGCACAGGAAGTGTAACTCCACAACATTTCTTTCAAAATGTGCAGGCACAGAAAAAAGGGTACAGAAGAGTATATCTAGCCTTTATTCAGATTTCAGCTGTAGCTTGTGGTAGGTTTAAGGAGTTAGGACTCCACAATTTAAAGGCTCTACATCATGGCAGATTCATTATGTTCTTTCACAACCCATCCCAAAGACTAAGTATTCCTTTCCACTGTTCAAAACATACGCATTTCATTTACTTTTGATACCTTGCTGACTTTAATTCTAGCCATAAGATATTTTTAACTAGCTTTAAAAGCCTTCGAGTATTAGATGTCTTTACCTGTGTGAGCAGTTACACACCATGACTTCGTTACTTCTTGATTATGTGTTCAAAATGTAGAGAAACAGAATTTCTGTAAATGACAATTATATGTAAATCTAATGTATGATCTCCCGTAATGCACTTAGAAGCAAAGCAAGCTTTGGTCTTTAAGGAAATGGCGTGGAGTCCATTTTATGCTCACACTTCCAAGTTTCAGAGCAGACAGTTTTCTACCTTTATACAAGTTTCACATGAACTGCAATGAAGTGCACTTGCCCGTATATTTAGTGGTTGAGGTTGCATAAATATTCCATACCTCTGAATGACCTGGTCACATATGGGTGTCTGACAAATCTGAGCTAGCACTATGCAATCACAGTCAGTTCTTGGATTTAATCCAGTTGTGAACACCTGGAATTGAGAGTTTAATCCAGCCCACTTCCTGCTGAGTGAAAACTTTTCCTGAGAATTATCAATTCATTATATTACAGAAAATCTGCTAGAATTTAGGTCTCACAGGCTACCGAAGTAATAACTTTTCAGATTAAAATATGTTTACTATTTCTCCAGATTCCTATTGATAAAACATTAAGATTTTTGCTATTAACCTTTTTTTCTCTCAATTTTATATCAACTTTCTGAACAATGATTGCTTTCCTTCATTTCTTGTTTTCTACAGCACTCTGAGTTAGGATAGCAAACAGACCATAGAACTTTACTATTCTTAAATAAGCTGCCTACCCACAAAAATTTTGTCACTCCATTTTGACAGATCAAGTAATAATTTTATCTACCATGGGAGAGTATAAACTGTACCAGTACAGGAATCATAGTGGGCGTATAAGCTGTAACCATCATAAATGACACTTTTTATTCCCTTTGAAAATCCTCCTGATTTATTACACTTACTTAGAGACCGTCACAGCTTATTTTTACTAGACACATTTTTTTTTAACATTCCATCAAGTGAGCTCCTATGTGATGCAGAGCAAACTGATAGAAAATGGTGACACTCTCACCCAAGCTGTCATTATTCAAAATGATTTCTTCTGCTCAGGTTGTTTTCATTTAGTGAAATAATTTGATTTTTCTATGTCTGCCCACATTCTATTCACAGGAGGCAAAGAAAGCTCAAAACAATGTCTTCTGCATTTAATATGCAAGGAGAATGCTTAATAGAATCATTTGCAGGATAATTAAAAGTCTGCTGATACATCTTAAGAAAGTGTGAAACAAAGTACAAAATGAATAGAGCCAAATGGCAATTGCTTATTTCTGTAGAATAAGTGCTAAGTCAAAGAGGTCATAATTGCTGTTTTGCATAAGGAAAACAGTTAACAGGGTTTTACAGATATATTTTCTGCAATAAAACTAAAGCTGACTGTTTTCATACAGAAGTTAGTTGAATATCACAGATTAAAAGGTTACAGGGTATTTCTTCTAGGTCTGTCTGTGATATCAAGGAAAATAAGTCCAGAAATTCAAATGCAACTGAAGGATGGCTTGAATTGAAATCAATTCCTGCTTACATTTATAAAATGGCACATTCTGCACTGATACACTCCTCTGAAACAAACTTGACTTTTTCGAGGAAACCAAAACACATCTACCTAATTGATTTACATGGTATCCATCAGAATGCTAATATTGTATAATTAATAAATGGTTGCACTGTGTTCCCCAAGCCCCATCCCCACACTCTATAGGCTTTAATGCTTCAAATCATTGATCTAAAGGAAATTTTCTGAAGTATTCACCTTCTGAGGCAGATACATAAGTCCTATTTCAAATTATGGGAATTTTGTGTGCTCACTGAGGACAGACTATGGCCACCAGCTGTGCCAGTTATCCTGATTATATTCATCTCTCATGAAATAGATATCGCCCTATCTGGCTTTTTTATGACTACAAATTAGTTCTTAATTACAGACAGTCATTGTAATTTCAGAGCAACTGCTAGCTCAAGCATTGACCCATTTTAGTGAATTATAAGCAAAGTAGATAGCGTAAATTCCTTTATTCCCCAAACAATAAAAAAGGAAAAAAAAAAAAAAATCTTAAAATTTGGCATTACTGTCCCACTCCTGCTTACTGTTTAGACATTATCACAATTATCCCTTCACCTGCTGATGTTCATTTCCAAATAACAGTTGCCATGAGACTATGCCAAAGGTCCTGTCACCCTAATAAATGCAAGGATACTGAAGTTAAGAATCTCACCATAAGACCAACACATTCTGTTAGTTTTATGAGACAGCAACCAATTGCTTCAGTGACTTTACTCATGACTGCTTTTAGGTCGAGGGAGAAGAGAATTATGCCACAGCCTCTAATTATCTGTATTTAGAGAATGTAAGCATTGTAGGGATCTCTATTCAGAGATAGAAAAACTTATGCCTGACTTGAATTGTTAATGTTATTGCTCTGATTTCAGTAGCACTGAGCAAGTTACAAAACTAAGCAGCATTTACCAGTAGGAATCTTACATGCCACATTGTTCTTCTGTCACATTTTATGTGTGTGCAGCTATTTGTCATCACCACAGACTCACTCATCCAGTTGAGACACTGATTTGCAAGCTAGATAAACCCAGTGAAAGACAATGGAATAAGTGAAATCAGCATTTAATTTACTTGGATCCTATTGTTAATAGAGTAAAAACTTTAACAGGACATTGTAAAGTGGCATTTTTCCTTGACTCCAGTAGTCCTGGTGTGATAGACTGAGCATGGGTGTTCAAGCCATTAGTTTTTCATTTCCAGCCTACATGTATTCTGTGTTACATATCTTTCCACAAGGGTCTGTTTTCTCATACTTACACTCCTAATACCTCAGCAGGCATACGTGTCAAGTGACAAGTTCATGACGTCCAGTTTGCACGGTGTGTGCCCAGCACTCCCATAGGAAACGTCAGTGCTGTGCTATGCTGGTGTCCCCTGCAGGTCTTTCCACTGAGTGTGCACTGGCCTACGTCTCTGGGAAGGGTGCAGCCTGCTCCCCTAACGCCAGCAACTCTGGCAAATTGACACAAAGTGCAAAGGAGAGAGAGAGAGTGTCAAGGTCATTGCCTGCCTTCCCTCCTGCCTGCTTCACTCTCCATGTGCCCCAGGTAGCAGCAACAGAGCTACTTCTGCAGTGCTTTAAAGTGCAAAGGCTGAGGAAGCTCTTTGCATCCTTACCAAAGAGAGTACTTGTCAGAGAAAGCCTCAAGCAAGTATTAGAATTCAGCTGCCAGAACTAGAAAGACCAAGACACAGCCACAGTCCCAGTGTCTGTCATGTTGGGAAGTGAGAAAAATGTAACACATCCACTTGGAGCATTGACAGATACTGAATAGGAGCTGATGTTTTTCCTGCCTAAGAGGTAACAGAGATCAAAAAAATTCATGCACTTGTATTATATATCTTGCACTAACTTGGGACTAATAGAATGCCCCATACAGAGCAAGTGTTGCATTAATTTCTTTAGCAAATACATAGGGCTCCGTTTTGCTTATTTTAAACCAAAAACATTGAAAGAGCTTCCACAATGAAGAAAGACAGAATGAACCAGACTAACGATCGTATGCCAGGAACCTTTTCACCACTAGTTTTTGGGTTGTTCTTCCTTACTCTTCTACTTCTGGGCTAATTAATTATACCCTAAACATACTGCTAGTGTGATACAAAAATTTAATTAAACATGGTGACAGGCTAGAACAGTAATTGTAACAATACATTACACTTACTGCTGCCTGTCTCTTTTAGCTAATATGAATTTAGCAACATGCAGGGATTCCAGCTTGGCAAATATGGATGTATATTTACTACAATAACAAACTCCACAGAACAGTATCTACTATTTCTATGAGGGAGTGTCTGGACAGTTGTAAGGAAAGCTGCCTTTCTTTACACCATGACAGGAGCTTACCATTTCCTTGTGTTCACCCAGATCTCTCAGAAAAAGTAAACCACTAACTTGACTGCTTCTTTCACTGGCGTTCTCTGAAGAAGCAGAGTCTGAGCTGGTGCAGGAAAAAGAAGGGGCGGACAGAGAAAGAAGAAACTTCAGCAGATGCACTATTAAGCCGATTTTAGGGGTTCCAGGGCTGGCAAGCACACAGGTATTATTCTCAGCAAGACCAAGATTCCTTAAAGAGATTAGTAGCATTTAACTTGAGCACAGGAAATGTTCTAAAAATTCATCACTTGATGCCTACAGTGCTAAAAACACAGCATGTTATGGTAGCATTAAGTATTATTAGTGTGCTTACCTGCAGCTTCTATATCCTACCAGGTGGTACCCAGAGTTTATTTTTCTTTCTCTTTTAAAATTACTTGTAAGAATGTATTTGTAAGAATGTATTTTAGCCCCTTTTTTTGGTGCATAAAATATGAAAATGACAACTTTGAAGAAAATATTGATGCTCAGGGAAACCTTTTTTTCTTCCATTGGGTGAGTCAGATTAGACTATATATGCGTAAGAGAAAGAGAATCAAGGGTTAAAATACCTTGCCAAAGGCTATGGGCTTTTCATGCTTTTTAGAAAAAAAATTGTGCCATAGATACACAGCCATTTAATAGATACAACATTTAAATGATTTGTGCAGTTACTTCTATGTGTAGTCTGTGTGGATAAAGCGCTTTTAAAATACGATGGTTAATTTGCAGTTGTTCTATCATTTCTCTCAGGCTGGAAAAAGGAGAATTTTATGACAACTTTTTTGGCAAGTAGATTTAGCACTTTGGAGTACTGAAGTTCATTCATTAGCATAAGCTTTTATTACAAGACATAATCTCTTCTTTATTTCAACTGCTATGGATGAGGACATCTAGACACCATCTCTCATCAGTGGTAGATGGAAACAACTCCCATTTGTCCTCAGTATACAAAGCACATATTTTGAACTTTAAATGCAAGCATCCTCATATTTTAAAGACTTTAACAAAGTAGCATGTGAAAGTCAAATTGTGTCATCTGTATTAAAAAAATGAAGCTTAAAACATCAAAACACATAAATCAAAGGAAAACAAGACACATTTTTTTATATTTTTAAAATTATGCAAGTTTAAAGTAACTATCCAGAAGTCAGTAAAATTTCATTGGTACAATATTTATGTTACAAACAGACAAAGTCTCATTGATTTCACACTTCTTATTTCTGGCCACTTCTGTTTATTCGTGTAATTAGAATACCATCATTTTCCTTTGCTTGATATTTTATTTTCATCATTTATTCCATCACCTTTATGATGACGGATTTTTTTTACAGCAGTGACTTCTACAAATCTGATTGTTAAAAGAACTATCTTGCTGCAGTCATGCCACCAAGCCTAAACCATGCGCTAGGATCCTATCACAGCAGGCCAACTCCTAATAAATGGATGATTACTGTTTTAAAAAGTTTAAGAGCCCATATCCTCCCTGTGGGCATCAAGTCACTTTATTCCTCCTTAAAATTCCTGAAGATCTTTCCAAAGGAGGAAGTGCTTGCATAGAATAATTTCTCCTTATCCAGCTGTGAGCTACAGCCTGATCTCTTTACACCCCTTGTCAAGTCTAAGTGTCATTGTACAATTCATACAGATGTGTTTCAGGATTGCCATATAGGTCTTCTACCATTTATTCTTCCTGTACTCCCACAGTGAGAACCCCTGACACAGTAGAGTTGTGACAGAACCTGACAAAAGCAAAAAAATTTAAAGTGAAGGATGATGACATTTCATATTTCACTTACACTGTGGTGAAAAAGACACATACAAGAGGACAAGTTAATGATAAAACACCAGCCTTCACTTTGAATTTTCTGGCTATCGGAAGACTCTCCAGCTTACCTGTATTATGTAACACAAGTATTTTTATATTTAATTTTAAAAGCAAGACAGTTGTATGTCAGGCTGCTTGTATGTTTTTTCCAGCTGTATTGTTCTAACAGATCACCTGTCTCTCTAAACGTTGCTCTTACATCTTCAGACATTCCCAGCTTCAAACCATACCATCACCAACAGTACAAAGAACTGAATACTGAAATGTGCTCTTCAGTATCCCTTAGTATCTCTTCACTGACTTCATAGATACATCCTATGGGCCCAATAGGTGTCCAAAGCACTGGGGAATACCAAGAACAAGTATGACCACTGCTGCTGAAAGCTGGCCAAGTCTGAACATTTGGGTTGGCTTTTGTCTGTGTGCCTACCCATCCAACAGGCCTGCAACTAGAGACCAAAGAAGACTTGTGAGGCATAAGAGAGACAGTACACACTGCAGTAAGTATTATTCCCTAGCAAGTCCAGATGATCTAGATTTAATCCCTAAAAACACATAAATAGAAGTTTCCAAAAGAACTATGTTCCCACTTGTTTTATAGGATAGTGCAGGCTCATTGAGCATTACTGGCCTTCAGAAGTTGAGGGAGTTTTTCACTAAATAAAGAAATAATTATGAAAGAAAAAAGATAACTTGTAGGATAGGCCATTATACAGAGAGAGGAAGCAATGTTAAATACCCAGTGGATTTTCCCCAAGAAGTCAGCTGCCAGGGAAAGGATTTCCATCTCTTAATAAGAGAAGCTACATCATACACCATCTTCAATTCTACTCTATCAAAAATTCAGTTACCAGTGCAGAAATACAGAATGTTCACCGTGGATCTTTCTTCTAATAAACTCTGACCTTTGGAGTAAGAGAAGCCATGTTTTATCAGGATATTATGCTAAACCATTACAATCATTAAATAAAGTCTGCATGGATAGATTTTTTTTTTTTTATAATATCTGTTTGAAATAAATACAAGAACTAATACACTTTTTAATCTAGATATTCTGATTTACCCTTTTTTCCTTTTGAGAAATAAAAACTGTAATGACACTTTGTTCATTAAACTGATATGTTCCATTTTTTATGGTATCTGGTAAACTTCATCCATATCAGTTTGCTGCAATTTGGTTCTTATTAACATGAATCTTTAATAAATTCCTTTTGTTTTATTACTATCACGGGTATTCCACAGGTTATTTTTTTAATGAAAATAACATACAAACAAGAGAGACTAGTATAAAGACTTCATAGAAGTGTATTGCATTTCAAGAGAAAGCACTCGGAGACATAATTTTAGTTTATATTACGTTGATTCCTAAAGACAATGAACTAATGTGAAAAATATTGCTTCTTTCTATTTTAATATTCATTCAAAGAGGGGGAAAAAGATCCATCAGAATAAACTTGTAAAGATTATAAATCTTGCCTAGATAACAAATGTAAAGTGTTATTGTTCAATATTTTTATTTCTGTTTGTTATTACATGTTTGGAAAACAGAAAACTGCTTTGCTTTTACTTTACAGAAATGTTTGAAAATTTCATATATGTAGTCAATCAGTATATCCATTTATAAGGATTACAAGTAACAGGATGAAGATGATGGGGATACAACATCAGTTCAGTTTCTCACACTACTCTACAAGAAGCATCACTGTTGTATTAGACCACAGCACTTATATCCTGAGATTTTAAGCATTATTTTCAAAACTACCCCCCCCCAAAAAAAAAAAGTCACATATTATTCCTTCACACCTATGTGAAACTCCCATTAAAAGTAATGAGAAATGAGTACTCTGCTTTTCTCAGAAAAATACTTTGTTCTCTGATAAAAATAAAGATTACATGATAATGCCTTCCATTTCCAAAGAAGAAAGAATTTAGGAAGCTTTCTAAGATTTTCCGTAAAATACATTGATATGCTGCTGTGCTGATAGTAAGCACAAGGAAATGTGCTTTCCTGTATTTCAGCACTTAAGCCCCACTCATAAAAATTAGGTGCTTAGGAACCAATTAAATAACTTCAACTTAGCCGGCAGTGTACTACAAGTGAGAGAAAACAGTCACCTGTGGTCTCAGTTTGGACTCATATTTCTCATTAATAGTTGTTTCTCATTAACAGTTGTCAGGAACAGAAAAAAATATTTTGGAAAATTAATCACACCATCAATTTCAGGAAGACTGTGATAATCCATTTTGAAGGTGAAGCCAGAGCACTGGGCAACTTCAGGAACAGCAAAAAGCAATATATTGTGGGGGCTGCCTTGCCTCTCAGACGAAACTCATAAGTAATTACATATGAAAAAATTACAAATTTTTTTTTGTGTTGTATGCAGAGTTTGAGCACGAAAGAAATCACCAAGGACTAGTAACTTGAAAGTAAGAAATTTCTTGATTTGTTGATTTGATGCCATGTGAGTAGGCTGTACTTGGTAGATTTTATGTTGAATTTTCATGAGAGGCAGAGAAGAAAGAGCATGAATAGATTTAATCAAGGAATCCATGTGGCATCCTCTTTGGGGTCAATTCCACCCCAAATTTTTTGAAGAGGTTAATTACCTCCTATACAGTAAACCAAGTTCTTCTGATTTTAAGTTCAGTCTCTTTTGGCCTTCAACATCCACAGAGATTATATCATATTTAGGGAGCAAAAAACTCACAGCAGTCCTACTTGCCCGCCATGCCTTCATTACTACAACCTCCAGATGAGAAAGGATTCTGCTCTAGCATGGAACAAAAGATCGTAAAATACATATTCACAGCAGAGCCAAAATTGCTTTGGTAATAAAAATTTATCTTCTTTTTCTCTTTGAGGGCTACTGCATAGGTAATCCATTAGTATTGGCTCACAGCCAGCAACTGGCTGTGAACTGAGTTGGTGAATAAATCAGCCTACCTAGATAAAAGAACACTGAGTATGCAAGTATGCAAGAGAGGCCCCAAACAATGACAATTTTTCTGTTTCTCTAGTGCAAATGGTTTAATGATGGATGACCCCATTCCTTTAATGTCCATTTGGGTACTTCTTATAACTATTTGAACATTCACTTAAACTTAATTCATTTGACCATCAATTTGGGATCTGATGACAATACTCCTTCCGCCTATAATGCAAGAATAGCAAAGCATCTTCCAGATAGTTGAAGTATGTGATATCCATTGCTAAAAGTGGTGCTTACATATCTGAACTGCTGCTTCACAACGGGGAGAAGCAGCTATGCGTATTCTTTCTTCCCTTTATAAGTCTGGCATATAGTGTTGTTTGTTACCACTTCATTAATCTATCTTCAAATTAACATTAAAGTTGCACAAATACTTGATTCTGATTTTCAGTACATTCGCTGAGGTCTTTCCATAAATCTGTCAGGAGTTAACATCCTTAATTTGAAGGATAGCTAAAAGCAGTAGGACCCCAAGAACTTCAGGTCACAGGTCATCTTCCTTCTTTTTTTGTTAGGATATATCCTAAACAGAATCTATTCCTTCAGTTCCAAAGAACATTGTCTTCACCAGATCTCTATGGCCAACTGTAGAGATACTTCGGGAATGATTCTGAAAAATAGCAATAGGTAGGTATAGCATAGAAATAAACATAAGAATCAGACTCGTCCATTGTTGCCAGTTTCCGTGACTCCAAAAAATTGTGAACAGTTCCTAAACATGAGAGGAATGGTATAGACTATTTACATTAATCATAACACAACTTCCAAACAAATCTTCCCAGATACAAAATAGTTATGCTTCTTTCTTGGGACTTCTGCAATTCATCAATGGAAAAGTAAAGCATGACTGTAATGTCTTTTCTATTGTTTTATTTAAAGGGCAAAAATACAAGCCCTGAAAGAAAAAAATATAGCCTATGAATGCTTTTAGTGGCCTATTCTGATAACTGAGATTCCTGTGAATCAAAAAGCAAAATCCAGAGTAGTCTGGAGCAATACCTAGAATCTAGATACCTCTGTAGACTAATATTTAAAATCATCTCTGCTCTCTTATTAGTGTTTATTGCTGAGGTCCAGTAATTCCTTATAGTTTAAATACCTTCACAGAGACTTCTTGGTTTCTGTTTATGAAGAGTCAGCATAATGGACTCCCTGAGAAATCAGAGAAATATTCAGAGCACACTGGTAGCTACAGATGTTGCACATGTGCCCTCTGTACTCATGGCAGTTGCTTTGATCTGCCACTTCTGCTTTCAAATTCAGGGATGACGAGCAGACTGTCATTGGCTGTAGTTCCCAACACTGTGGAGAGCAACCCTATAAATCGAAAGCTTGCCTTCTACACATCGTTATCAAGTTTCACTGCTCATTCTCTCTGCTATTCACTGTACATTAAATGACCAAAGGAAATGGCTTTTGGCAGGTTTCTCCAAAGCATGCCCCAAATATTCTGGATGTATAAAAAGATTAGAAAGGTACAGCGTAAGACAGCATATTACCAAAGCAACAGAATTTGTTGGGAGATTTCAATATTGCATTGCCAGCTCCCAATTTTAACTTCATATGCTTTTTGCCAGAGCAAGGCTGGAACAGAACTACTGCTTCACTGTGCTGATGTCAGACCAAGAAACTTGACAACTGAACTAAAATGGTCAGTAAGATATCGCATGTTCTCAAGTGTGCATGACACCAACAGTCTATGTGTATCGAGAACTTGAAGTCACTGTCAGTGAGCAGACTGCAGGACGGCAAATTCGTGGCCTTCACTATGCAGGTCTGAAAGTGGGAAACTACCATCTACTGCTTTCTGATGTCTCTAAAGGCATCATGCAGCTGTTATAGCACAGAAGGTGTTAGATGAGAGTGATATAAAGACAATGTGCTTGTCATTTTGGACAGTGAAAATTCCTGCCATTCCATCTTCACCAAAATCTTTGCTATCACTCCTCTGGGAAATAAGAAGAAAAAAAGAAAAAAAAAAAAAAAAAAAAAAGAAAGAAAAAAAATATTCATGTATCTATCTTAACTGCTATTTGTGCAGAAACCTCCTGAAACAAATTTTATGAAGCTGTAGTGTGTTCATTGCACTCACTTTAAAGTATATTTGATTGCAAAAAGTAATCTGGACTGTCCCTCACCTAGATTAAAAGCTAATTTGTCTGGAAATTCAGCAAACTCAATAGTATGCCTGACATAGCTCAGGAAATAATTTTGTCCGGCAGCTAAAGAAAAAGATTTTTTTATGACTAACATAGCACAGGTGGTCTTTTCTTTTGTTTCAAGAGGCAGATGTTTTCTCTGTGTCTTTGAACTCTTTAGAAATTTTCTCCTTACCCCGTAAGCTGGCAAACAAATGTAACTTTATTATTTTTCCTCCTTCTTTTAGACAAGGCACTGACTTCTGCATTTGAGTGTTTCAGGAGGAATACCACTGGGGCCTGATGCTTCACCTTGTGATAGCTACAGGAGAGCTTTAAGAAATTGCTGTGGATGTTCATGCTGCTCCTATGTGGGGAACAGCAGAACTTCTTTTAGAGCTTTAGGCAGACAGTGTATTAAACTATATATAAATGTTTGTGTCAGTGACAGAGGATTTTCCTTTCATTCAGTTTGACAGCATTTGACCATCTTCACTACAGAATGGTATAGCACCACTAATTTTACAGCCAGAGACTGTTTTCAAGCTGTCTTGGAAGCCTTCAGATTTTTTCTGAACAGAAGCATGTTGAAGTTTTTCTATCTTCTTTTGACCAGTTATCTGCTACAATATGAACATTTGCTTCTGCTTTATGTTTATCTCTGTGGTAAGCAGCTTCTGGGTTTGCCAATTTTTTTTCAAACTTTGTGCAGTATATGATATATATATATATTGAGGAATCTGATGGAATCATCACTTTTAGTCAATGCAGTCTTGATATCTGCATTTGTCAAAAGCCTAAGAGAACTGTAAAGGCCTTGTAGAGCATCCCTGAGAGTTTTTCACCTATTTGCCATCTTTAACTTAAGTTTCATATTTGAAATATAGCAGTATCTAGTATATTATCCAATTTCTTCTTGGTGTCTGACACTAAGTAAGTCATATTTTTAATGTGTTTTCTCTGTAGTTGTGAAAATGATCAGAGAAGAGAAGACAGAACAACAAGCACACACAAAAATAAATACACTAGAACATAAGAGCATGGGAGAATTATGTCATGAGGGCATCAACACTTTGAAGCCTTCCATGTCCCAGCAGCAACACTATCTAGAAGAGTTGCTGTATTCCTACAAAGACTGAGGATGATCCTGCCTTTGGAACAACACTCTTCTAAACCAATAGACTTCATGACCCCAACCAATGATACCACCCCTTATTCTGTTATAATTACTGTCAGAGTAAACAAACAGAAAAATCATGCAAGAATCAAGGATAATAACATAAAAGCAAAATCATTTTTCATAGTCCAATAGGATATAGCACTTTGGGGCTGTACAGAACAAAACAGCAAACTTAGCCATGTGTCCATACTGATAGCATTTTTAAGATAACTGCTGACTGAAAATTCCACATGATTTGTACAAACACTTCATCTATGTTTTCTACTTGGTCAACACCTCTTTCTTTTTCTCCATCCCTGTAGGAAGAAGAATTAATTCCCAAAATATTACAATATAAAAATGAGTATACAATGTGTCATAAATCTTCTTTGTAAAATACAGAAGTTTCTTCTATTTCTATAATGTTGAAATAAAATTATATCTTCATTAAAAACTATATGCCAGGGCCATAATCTAGATCATTTTTAGCCAAACACTTATAATCCAGTTTTTCTTACCAATCTAGCTACCACAAATAGCTTCTTTTGTGAAAGTGACATAAAACTGAGTGGAAGTGTGTTGTTGACATTTTAGTCTACATAAACTAGAGAGGATAGACCCAATATGGAGTTGACATATGATATTTACAGTATAGAAAGAACTTGTTACAACCTTTTCCTGTCCCATGAGGGACCTCTCCCTGAGGCAAGTCTATACTTTTCTGCAGTCAAAAATGGCACACCTTGCTATGGACAGCCTCTTGCTTCAGGGCCATGGACTCTTCTGTCTGCTCTTGCTACTTCTATCATGTAGCAATTCTTTAAAGGTTATTCATTGTTATTACATCCCAAATGCCCCTGATTTCTTCCCCCCTTCCTCTTACAGTCCACAGTGAAACTTGAAATAGTAATAACACCTCCCAGCAGCACTGCTGTATTCCTGTTCCTCACTGGCTATTTTACTTCAAGGTAATTTTCCCTCAAAATCTTTTCAGAACACCCTTGTTCTCAGCTATTCCCAAGCTGTACCATGGATCACAAAGGTGGGCAAACCCAGCACATAATACATACAGGTGCATCATCCTTATAATATCAAATGACCTCTCAGATAAGAGATAATTCTCACCTGGACTGTTGCCATTATCAGTGTATTTTCATCAAATTATCACTTTTATTTCTGCCTCTGGTTTTTCTTCATAAATATTTTCTTTCCTTACTAAAATTATCTTTTAAATTTATGCTGAGTATTAAGTAAGACAACTTGTTTATAGTAAATAATTTAACAACGTAAATATTGGATAATACTCATGGGGAAACTAGTTATTTACATAACTAAACTTTCTAACACATATGAAGTTGACAATAATACTTGCTTTATCATCATAAAACTTCATAATTTTTGTCATTGACCGGGACTCCATTGTGCCAAGTGCTACACACTAGATGCTGTGTAAGCAAAGAACAAAAACATAGCTCTTGCCTAGACAGCTTACCATCTGCAAGACAACAGAGGAATACAGACAGATGGAGAGGTACAGAAGGTGACAAGATGGTTGTGATCATTGTGGTAGGCAGTAGTCAGAGCAGAACAACACTGTTCTCAAGTTTTAAATAGATATCACAGAAAATAAAAGTTTTAGGAAGATACAAATCTCATAAACCACTGGAATATATCAGTGACTGCCATTTATTTCTACATTTTAATCTGAACTCTCCTTTTCCTCTCTCCAAACTCTCAGATTCTCTCTGAATAAAAACTTGTAGCAAAACACACACAGAACAACCACTATCTTCACTTAGAGGAGCTCCACTTGCTGGTAAATTCCTATAAACTCATTTAAACACACATTTAAAGCTTTAGTAATATGTTAGAAGATGATAAAATGTATATAGGTGTATGCCTGCGTATGAACCCAAGGTTTATATCTCTATTAGTGTTGCTAACAAAGGTATAGCTCGAAATTCAGACCCAAACCACTCTGGCAGAAGAAATAAATTGGTGAAATGACTAAATAAAATTGATGATGATGTTAACATTAAGGTTCAATCTACTGCAGTACATACCAACCCATCATGTTAAATTTCACCCCAGACTGCACAGAACTCATGCTGAGACACTGAACATACCAGTAACAGGGACACTGTGTATAGACAAAATGGAGTTTATAATTTTGTATGGTGTTATAAAACTAAATTGGCTGTTTGTAAGGATTCTTGTGGAAACTGGTGGTTTTACCTTCTTTTTATAATTGTTCTAACACCAAAGCCTAATGACCATGTAACCTTAGACAGCCCATCTGGCAGCTGCAGGACCCATACTCTATCAAATACCTTGTAGAAGCCACAGCAGAGGCATCCCCAGAGACCCCCTCAGTCACATCTCCAGCAGCCTGTTAGCTGCATCTGCATGAGCTCTTGACGAACCTGCCTCTCAGGCTGTCCAGAGGTCACACTTGCTGATGAGCTATATGAGCTGCCTCATTTTGCTGGACAGTTTTGTTTTGACTTCTACCTGGCTATGAGCACTTTGCCTCTGGTTGTCTTTGTATTACCTCCTATAATAGATACAGATGAGTTATATTCAAGGTTTTTAACAGAGTGTTTATGGCTCAAATAAATCGATATGGATAGGAGGGAGAGAAATATACCCACCTCCCCCCATCTCTTCAATTTTTCTACATTTCAGTAAATTTGATGACTTGCTTTTCTTAGTGAAAGGCAAAACATACATCCTTTAAAAAATTTACATTGCCTTGTATAGCAGATTATGGAAAGTCAAAGCCCAACTATTGTTTAAGTGGGTGTAATTTTAAGAGGAAAACAAATTAGCGTAAGTATTTAAATTAGCACTGACATTTCAGATCTAAAAATTATTAATTACAGGTCCAAGCCAGAGGTGTACACTTTGCAGATGCAAACAAACTGTGGATGTAGGGAGGAATCTATACGTAGGCATCTTCATTTTTATTCACAATGTATTTGCTGAATTCTAACATATTTACAAACAAATTGAAAACCATAAACCAAATGTATATACATTTATGTCTCTTCTGTCAGTCTAGGCCTCTCATCTTGTCTCAGACTGAAGCGATATCAACACAAATCATCCTGCTGACATAAATACCAACATTGAAGCCATATTGAAGGATAAAACCGAACTATAAGTAGATAAATGCTTTAGGTTTATTATTTAGTATGGTCGTCCCCAACTTCTTGTGTGTTATTCCTGCCTAAAACCCCTTTATGCAGTCATAAGTTACAGATGACTTTGACAAGGAAAAGACAAAGCAAAGACTTCAGGTTGGTAAACATATGCATTGCAAAGTAATGTACCATGGTGTCCAATCTCAGCTGTGGCCTCAGGTATTACAGCTATACACATTTTACCTCATTAAGTTGTATGACAGAATTCCTCTGTTATCTTTTTCCTTAAGAAAATGAGCAGCTGCTATAGCTTTTTCACTTTATTCATCCTCACCACTATCCTGGTTATTTAACAGTAGTAATATCTCAAACTTGTAAAATACCTTGCTGTTGTCATAAGCTGCAGCAGTGTATATATTGCCTTCCAGTGTCTTTGCTTAGCTTGGGCTTAACATAAAAGGAAAATGCTTCTATTCGTGTGTCAGCAGTATGATAAATAGCAATGATGGAAGAGAGTAAGGATGCCTGTGTATTTAAAGGAATTTGCGTAAAATTTCCCTCCCTCCCCTCTGATACATCAAAGAGTGCTTGGTTCTCTGAAGTGATCACAAAAGACAAGCCACGTGTGCTGCAAGCATGTGTGGGAAGCAGAGGTCTGCTGTCTATGCACATAGTATGAAATACGCAGCCAGAAACGCAACATGTCCAAGAGGCTGGAAGAGAGGAAGCAGGGAGAGAGAAGCGTTAAGACAAGAAAAACTGAAGATGCAGAAGTTAAACAGACAGTAGGTTTATCTGGTATGACATGTACAGTCAGACAAAAGGTACAACACCTTACTGAATGTTATTGAGCTGCTGAAATGAAATGGAGAATAAAAAGAAATAATTGAGAAAAAAATACATTAAAAACATCAACAGAGAACACAAGAGAAAAGAAAGCAAAGCTCACTGAGATAGGAAGTGGTTCTAAAAACAAAAATCTCCCAACAGCATAAATGCAAAATGGGGACAAATGGTGAACAAAAATGGTTAAGAGCAGGCCTCAGTTTACTGCTGGCATAGTTAATATGCTGTACCAGGTTGAAGGCAGATAACAGCTGCCACCTTCTCTATGTAGAAAAATATCCACCTAGTAAAACATTCGTTCAGCCTGCATTATTCACTAGCCTACAGCCACTATCACTGTAGACATGTTGTGTGATTAAATATTCTGGTAGATGTGAAAATATTTGAGCAAATGAGAATATATTTTAGAAGACAACAATCAGTGAGCAATGCCATATTGTAATAGCAGCCATAGGCAAGAAAAGAATAAGAAATAAGCATTCTTCATAGACAAAAGTCTTTAATATTTGTAGATAAAGGAAAAGAGATATATTACACCTACAGAAATTAAATGAAAAGGAAAAAAAAAGAAAATTGTAATGGTAGGAGCTAAATAAATATTTGCTAAATAACACATAATATGCATTTAGATTTTTGAATTTTCAACAGTTCTTTTTAAATGCCTCTAATGACTCAGTAGCTGAATTTACTAACGGGAAAAAAAAAAATGTCTAGGTCGTCTAGGTCTCTGGAAAGCAGCCTAAATGTGGAAGGATTAATATTCTGAATTAAGATATCTTGGTTACCAATCTCAGGGATTAATTTACTCAGTTTGCCTCCAAGAACTGAACAAATTTGGGTGGGCAATTTGAAGACTATTTAATTTCATCACTAATCTATATACTCCAATAACAAATGTAGTGATTCTAAAGAAGCTGTTAACTGAACAAACAACAGAAAAAGAATCAGATGTCTACCATATGTTTCTTGTTTATTTAAACAAAAATATCCATTTTGAGCTCAATCCAAAGTCCATCCAAGTCAATGGAAAGATTCTTACTAATTTGAACAAGCTCTGGAATAAAGTTTATGTGGTTTTACATGTAGAACCTGAATTGTATATTAGCCCTACAACTGTTCCAGACCTCCACAGTTGAAACACTAAAGAAATTTTTTCAAGTTTATTTAGTTAGTGTATGCTGACCTGTTGAAACCTCAGGCTCCAGGAGTTCAGCACAGCAGCTTAGATGCAAGGTAAGTGCTTATGTGCACACTGAGCCACCTACTTTGTTGATGTAAAAAATCTATTTGAGCATAAAGTACTTGTTGCTTTGGGTACATGAAGGTAACCTTCCCATTTCAAGATAACTTCCTATTTGCATTCATTTCAGATGGAAGACTAAGAAACAGGAAATTATTTTTTTGAGGGCAAAATAGATTCCCTAAAATTTGAGATAAAAGCTGGTTTGAGTAAATAAAAATATTTAAGTACATTAAGTATCTGAATTTAAACTTATTAAAATATCTTAATTATTTAAATATAGTATTTAAATATAGTGTTTAAATATCTATTAATTAAAAATATGGGGAAGCATTACTTTTGAATACAACGTAGAACAGTCCTCAGGAAGTTACATTAGCCTTAGTTCTGGAACAATATCCTTGCCTCTGTTTCTCCTCACAAAAAGATGATGTTTAGGATCATTCTAATTAAGTGTACTTCAGATTATCTGCTTCCTATTTTGCTCTCAAGTGACTAAAGACATGCATAGAGACTTCACAGACCAAGCTTTTGGTCATGCAAATATTAAGTACCTCCATGTAAAACTCCCACTGTCACCATATCCTGCAAACCTATAAAAGGTGGCATTTACCCCATTAAACCATATTTTTAATTTTACAAAATCTTGTTCCTTGGCAACACTGACTGAGAGCTCCTTCTTTTTCATTACATATTGACATCTTACACCATTTGTTTTATTCAAAGCAAATATACAAAAAAAAAAATATAAACAAAATAAGCCAGAGGAAAGATCTCTTTGATACTTGTATCTGACCTCCAAAGAGTCATTAAACAGCTACTGGGCCCAGAACATGTTAAGAAACAAGATGCATTTCCCTACGTGAAACTCACAAAAGGGACACAACAGCTTTGAAAGTCAGTCCACTGAGATCTGCTGTAGTAGCCAAAATGCAGCAGCCTTCTCTGTCAATGCCTAGAGAGGAATTCTGATCTATTCGATCGTATTTGTGATATATACAGGGACAGAGAGAAATAAAGTGTCTTATATAATTTACCGGCCTCTAATTTAGACATTGAAGCAATTCTTAATCAAATTCTTGCAAATAAGCATACAGGAATCCAATATCATTTGAATTGCAGCCTCCACAAATATTGCAAACGTACAGTTTGAAACATTAAACACATTAAGTTTCTGGAAATTTTCAAATGTACATTTGCGAGAATTATTGTACCTCAAATCCCAGCTCTTCGGATCATCACTCCCTGAAGGGTATGTGCTGGAGAGCAGAAATGGAAGGGTTCTACCAACAGGTGGGCGGATGCAAATTGATTTGCCTTACAGCCTTGGCCTGTGTAACCCAATGCAATCTACTCCCTCCTAATTTATTAAATGTAACTATTTTGACATTAAGGTAACACTGAAGATAACCATTTTAAACTGTTTTCAAATAAGCCAATTTTTCCTTTTAAGTCAGTCCATCTCATTCAGTCTGAAATGACTATACAATAAGCAGCTGATAGTGCAGTAAGAGACATTATACTGCCTTAGCTTATATGAGGAAATCCCCTCAACAATGCCAGAGAAAATGGGTTTTGAACACAGACGTTACACATCACTGTTACTGATGCACCCTTTTCCTCCATAGTTACAGAAGAGCTCTTTGGCTACTGCACTCATACTTGAATTACACACACATTCATACACCTATCATCCTTCTCCTCTCCCAAATGGTTGACAGTATTAAGCTTTATGTAAAGTATGATCCAGATCTGGGTGGCCCTAATCCCCTCATTACTTCTTTCTTTTTATTTTGGTGGGGAGAGAGAAGCATAAGTAACTCATATAATTTATTTCAGTGCCAAACTGATTTTACTTTAAGTCAATGATAAGATTTCCATGAGCTTCAAAGGAAGTGTCAATAGATCCTCTTTGTGTCAAGATATATTCCAATGCTAACTTAAATTTAGTATATTCTTTCATAAGTTTATTTTCTAGTCCCAGAACACTGATAAACAGTGAATACTATGTTATTATATAACTCTGTTGTTTTCTGTCAAGATACTCTATGTAACTAGATGGGTACATTAGAAATACTACCTTTAATCAAAAAGAATTGTAAAACAGTATGTAGATGAAATGTCTTAGTAAGATGTTAGACTATATGTTTTATTTGCATTATGTTGAACTCAAATTTCTACACTATAAAAGCATTTTTAGTAAATTACAAAATATGTGGTGGATATCACTAATTCAATAAAAATCAACAGGAAACTAAAATGATTACACTTTTTCCACCTTTATTTCTATTTCATCTATCTTTCTTTCAAAATGCATGCCTGTATTTTTACAAAAGTGTTTATTATTTGTATAAGCAGCATTATTCATGAATTTGACCAAGGTCATAAACTGAAAATTTCTTGTAATCTACCTTACTGGGCTTCACCATTAAAGTTCTGACCTACCTGGCCCTAGCTATTAGTACAAACTCTTATGCAAGGCAGGTTTTACTTAAGATGAAATAAAGAATCTGTATTTTACTTGTAATGCTGCAGCCACATATCAAAGTAAATTATTTAAACAAGTAATTCTGCAAGCAAATGTATCCATTAAGTGCCAGATTGTGTACAAGAGCAGGAGGATATCCTCTGCTCCAAGGCCAGCCACAACTATCACTCCTACACTCTTCTACACGAAGGCAGCATAATTCACTACACACAGTAACAAAAGTATGAAGAGTTTATGAATGCATTAAGAAGCACATGGAAAAAAAAAAAATGAGCACCCTCTATAAACTGAATCCTGAAGTTCCTTATTTAATTTAAATTCAATCAAATTTCCCTTTCAATAATATTTAAATCTTGTTCACCAGAGATCTCAAAATACTTTACAAAGCAGCATCTTATTATCTCATTGAAGTTAAAAGGATATTGTCCTGAGGAAGGAAAGAATAAGGATTTCAGGATTTGTCTCAGTAAAAAAAAACCTGCTAGAGCTGAACAGGTCTATTACATCACAGAAAAGTTAAAACTGTAATATGTTTCTTTTTTTCCTACCAAGTTACTAGTTTTCTTTATCAAATTAGTAAAAATAGCATAACTACATCCTGTAATACTGAAATATATAGTAGAATAAGGATCAGAGTGTTTATTTATTTAAGTTACGGTTATATGGTTGGGGATTTTTTTCAAGTATCCAGGTTAATTTTAAGGAATAAGTTTTATTTACCAGAAGAGATTGAGAATGAGAAGAGTAGTTGACAAGATAGTCACAGAACAATTTTAGCATCTGACCATATGCAGAAAAGATATTTGAAGAGTACTGAATATAATTACAATGGTCTTTTCCAATTCAGTTTAGCAGCTACAAACATAAAGCACTGCTAGATGCAACTATCGTCTAGGAGCTCCTCTTCTAATGCCTGGGATACTGAAAGACACCTAGAAAAGCTAGGCACACAATTTCCCCTGAAATTCAAAAGGCATCAAAGTTTGGGACCACGAAGAGATTTTGGTGCTGTGACACAACTTGTCATACCTAAGGAGCAGTCACATGAACTTCAGGTGGAAGACACAGTTCCCTAAACCTCTTGGGAAAGGCTATATGCTTTAGCAATTCCCAGCAGGAAGACAATAGCTGGAGAGACTAGTGAAACCTGGGAAGCTTAAAAACAAGAGCAGACCCTAAACACAGGCAGTAACAAAAGGATATGCTTTCCCCTAGGATCACATAGTCCTAAACTCAACCTCAGAGAAGGTATATGCCTCCATTTTAAATTCAATGAAAGAATCATTGAAATAATGCTTATTTTCAAAATATGAGTTGCACTTAGGGTAGCCAGGAATTAACATCTTTGCATATGACTTGGGCAGCTCTGGGCATGCACTGAACTGAAAGCACAGAAAGAACTTCAGTGGCAAAATCTCAGGTACCAGCCAGACTTCAGACACCTAATGGTTTGAAGGATTTCAAAGATTACATAAATTATGTGCATAAATCCAAATTCAGTCACCATTTGTTCACCAGTTCCTGGAGGTGTTTTTTGAAAATCACATCCTTTTTATCTGTAATAGGAGGCAATTATATATTTGCACTCGAGATCATGTAATATTTTGCAAATTTACAATATAAATATTTCTCTCACAGTTGTAATTTTCTTCAGGTGATCATAAGAGCTACAGCACATTCATCTGACTAACAATGCAGGAAGATATATACATATTTCAGGATTAATGATAGGGTGCTTAAAGTAGCTTGCAGTAATACTCCGAGAAGAATAAGAGGTTGTCATTAAAAAAAAAAAAAGACAGAGAGGAAAATTTTGGGATTGCAAACTAAAATTATTCTGCATAGATAATTCTATTTGGTACTTTTCTAATATGATTTAGCTTTGCTGATGCCAATGAACAGAAAGGCATATTATCAGATACTCTTGTTTATTGTCACTTAAATGGTTCTTGAGTGCTGGAGTTATCTTCATTAGACTGGTCATAAAAACATATATTCAAACTAACACACTGATGGCTGCATTTTTTTGTCCATCGTCACAACATACTCTTTACTAATGCTGGTAGAGGAAACTGTAAAATAAATTTTGCAATGTCTGCAATGACAAGGTCACCAGTTCCAATTCAACATTGTTTTAAAAAAAAATAGATGTCAATAGAGCTTGAGAAATTTATTTAACATTCCCTAGCCTGCAGTCTAAGCCCCTTGTTACAGGAAAAAATGCCAGTAACATACTCTAAAAGCCTCATCTTCTACAATGTAAAGGAATATAACATTTGTATATCACTCACAGTATAAAGTATTTATTTATAATGTTGCAAACTGTCAGCTCCTGTTTTATATCTGTTATATATAGGATGTCAGGAACTGTCAAGAATAAGATCTTTACCAAGGGACAGGCCATGTAAAGGTGGCATATTAGGTAGACGATGCATTTAACACGCACTGCTTGCCATTAAGGAAGCTCTTACAGAGCATCCATGAAATGGTGGGTCATTACAGCACCCAGGATGGCAGCTAAGCAAAACCACCTTCACATGGGGTTCAGTGGGGCTTACTTAAACTAGAAAAATGAGGAATTAAGAACTGTATGTATATGATTATATCAGGAAAATTGGGAATCAAGGAAGTCAATAAAGTGTTTATACTAAAGAAGATGAATACATATACTAAAGGAATCACGGAGAACAACAAAGGTTTTATATACTAAAGAAAACCTCAGAGCAAGAATAGGTAGAAAACAGCCATGAATAAATTTAGGCTGAGAATTAGAAGACTATTTCTAATCACAAGAGAAGTTAAGTTGTAGATACCTGTCTTACTATGAGTTCTGGGTTAATAACCTAACCCATAATAATCTATGAGGCTCAGTCTCTGAAAAAAAACCACTGTATATGTCTCCATGGTACAGTGTCAAAGGTACAAGCTCACTGAGAACAAACAAGGACATGAGAAGCAGATTAGGAGCATTAGCACAGCTCTCCACCCACTGCTTGCTTTCTCGTCTGCACTGTGCTTCCTCTTCCCTCCATAGCATTATGGAGAACTTCTCTATCTAACTGATTTTTGGAGTCTGCTGTTCCCTCTTTCTTCACACTTTTTTAATCTCTTTCTTTCCTCTCATTATGCACTCTAAGTCCTGACATCAATTTTGTCCAGTCCACCTCTTTCCCCACAAAGACTATTCTCTTTGAATACTGTATTCCCTTTCATAATTTAACAGTCCTTTCCTCTCCCACACATCCTGGCACCCACAATTTTTATTCCCATCTGCTGCTTTATGCCTAGGATTGAAATATTTACCAGAAACATAGTAACTAGTGAACTAAATGAAGAAATTGAGTCCATTTTCCAGAGACAATATGTAGATAGCAAACCAAATCATCTTGTTCATCTTCAAGTATACAGATACCTTTAATCCATACTGGTAAACTAAAAGAAGCAGCATTTGGCAGAGATGAAGAAAAGTATCTAAAATAAAGCCAAGACACAGAAGATTTAAGACCACCATTTCTTTATGAACCAGAGATACACATTTGTTGCAAGAAATAAACTCCTGTAAATTTTATCACTGCATATGGAAATTCCTATCAGTGTTCTCAAATTGAAACCCATGTTTTCTTGCATTCAACCAATGTTGTATAATAAACTTGAAGAGTCCTTGCTCATTAGGCTTTGTAGGAAAGAAAGAACACTTAATCTTTCCTTACTGTTTTCTCATAGCACCATTCTTTTGGGCTCCTGAGATGAGATTACAGATGACAGCAGAAGAGATTAACAAAAAATTAATAGTCTGTCTTCAGGATGCTATTCTACATTGAATTGTTCCACCAATATCTCCTGCTTCTCATTGCTTTTGTAAGTGGCACCTGAGTGGAAGCTGACCTGGTCTTTGCAGTTTCCTCCTGTTCAGCCCACGTTTCTCCAAGGACCTTTCTGCACTACATTGTACCCAGGCCTAAACTTGTAACATTACTGACTTGATGAGAGAAATCTTAACAAGCCTGATATCACTGTTACATTGTGACCCAATACTACCACAAGGAAATTGTGCTTCATGCAGCCAACAAGCCAAAGAGAAATGGAAGTGGCACAGGGAGACAGTAGAGGAGGATTCCTTCCCCTACGTATTATCAGTTATGAGCAGACCTGAACTGCAGATCACCAAATACTACCAGTTTAAACCTTTAGGCTTGCCCAAAAATAGAATTCCTAGACAGGTTAGTCCATTTGGTTGACAGGTGCAGTAACTGACAATTTTCTACCTTTTCCTAAGGAATATTTTTCCCCTGCTTCCTTGTTTCCATTTTCCCCAGACCTGCTTGTTCGGATGAATGTCTCTACTTTGAGGAAAAAAATCCATTGATATATCTCTATAAAAATTAGGAACAATTGTAACCATTATGCATTTCTCAAAATAGAAACCTTAAAATTATAGATTACAAGAGGTCTCTTGCATACAGATTTGTATTATCGGTCTATTAAATGTTGATGATAAACTTGTCATTAGTTTTACACAGGAACTGCTGTAGGTACATTTAATCCTGCACTTGGTTTTCTTCACTTTGTACAAAATGGAGTAGATAAGCCACTTGGTTTCTGTACATGCTAATCACTTTCAAAATACCTGTACCCTTTGTCAACTGTGCATCCTTTTCTAGTGTTGCCAAATATTATTTGAACAGAATTCTCACAAGTCCCAGATATGAAAGAACAATCAACATGTCAACTCACACATTAGTAAGAGACTATCACACATCAGGTCTTTTCAATGTTTGTGATTCTATTGGGATAATATGGATTGAAATAGTATATCACAAACACAGAAAGGAAGGTCTCCAGTGACAACAGTACATCAGTGATGTCAAAACACTGTCAAATAAAGCTATTATTCTTCCATCTGATACTTTCACTTGCATAGTTTTCCATTGTTATGTTGTAATTTTCCCTGTATTTTCATTGTTCAAACTTCAAGCAGTTATTAATTTTATGCATGCATGTCAGTTCACACATTAAACAGATTAACATTTTAAGAGCTCAGGAGTTATGATTTTTGTTACAGAAGTGTATTTCCTCTTATGAAAGCCTTTCATGCCATACAAAGTACCATAAATGTAACCTCTTTGTTTTTAAACACTACTCTACACATACATGAAAACTGCAGAAAAGCAACTAAGTAATGTACTCTGTAATTGAAGACATTCAGTTTGAATATAGTTTATTTCACAATTTACTATAACAATGAGCAGAAATGTTTTTAATCAGGAAAAACTTTTCTAACATTATGCCATAAAGTCCTCTCTGCTGCACCAAAAGACAAGACATAAAAATCCACTTCACTTTCCTGGAAAGATTGGCAGAGTCACTCAAAAAAAGAATCATGGAAATGTTCTTTAAGTGCTCTCATCGGATTGTACAGGCTTTGAAGTTATGCTATACCTTAAACATAGGTCACTGCACATTACTCTATAGATAAGTTTCAGAAAACATCTCTTCTCTTGTAAAAACAGTAGGTAATCGAGAGACACACGTCCTAATTTACCATTCATTATCTGTGTAACTTTGACTAAACAGAAACTTTTGCTTTAAATACACCATCTGTGAAAAGGGAATAAGTCACCCACCTTTGTAAAGTACTCTGAAATACCAGAAGAAAAACAATTCCTTAGTACAAAATATTGTTAGTCCTAAAAAAATTGGGATTCAATATTCTTACATACTTGTGTGCTGAGCACATAACTCAGTAAGGAAATAATTATGAATACTGCTACCAAGTACTATGTATAGTATTATATTCTTCCTCCTGCCTCTGAATTAATCTTCTATGTTGTTTTGCAAAAATGTCCATCTTTTCTGTATTATTGAACAAAACAAAAATAAAAATATCAAGATGCCTTGCATTTTTTATTTATGTTAAGAAATAAATCAGTCTCTAGTTACTGTCCTGTCCTGCAGTACTCATATATTGAAGCCTAACAGTAGAGTAATTAAACACAGATAGATATCTCTTTAAGCTCCACAGTTGACATCCCTGAAGACCTAAATCCGTTGAAACACATGGATTTTTCAGGCTGAAAGACAGGGCAATATAAATAGCTGTAAAGAGACAATTCAATAATTATATTGCAATTTCATCCAGTCTAAAAATATTCATAAAGTAGAGATTTTTAGTAAGTTTTTAGAGTGCAGAAATATGACTACGGACCAATGATTATATTCCTGCTCTGAGTATAGAAAGGCCACACAACTGTCCTTTGTTTATAACACACAGACATATGTAACATAATACAAAATATAATACAGGTTTTCTGACAAAACAGTTTGCTCCATATATCCCTGTAAAGACAAAATGAAAAGACTGATTCTTTTTCCTTTAATCTCTATACTTCTTTTTGAAGATAGCATTGGACTGCCTTTTTTTTTTTTTAATGAAGAAAATAATACCTTTGGCACATTCTGTCAATGATGCTGTGATTCTGCAACCTGCCCACACAAAACCTGTCCACAGTCCCTTTCATCTATTTAACATCACTTCTTCAGAAGAAATACCTGTACTTGTAGCTGTACCAGCGCCCTGAAAACACCAAGCCTGACTCGAGCTAAAGCCTGAGATTACAGGTAAATGTGATCTGTCTGGGGAGGTGGTGTTGCCTTCAGGGCTGCCTCTGGCAGCCAGAAGATAATAAATCAGAGGGTTAGGACACCCCTTGAATTCTAAGAGAGGACCGTTTGCTTCCTAGGATCTAGTAAGCAGCAGCATCATACTCAGAACCAGATCTTGTAACAGTGAATCAAGAAAGTCATTATATATTAATATGACTCTTATTGTACTAGATTCCTAATAATATCTGGCACTGGACATACATGTGATGCTTGTGTTCAAAATATTTTTAAATAATTCTAAAGAGATTGTGGAGATTTGAGATAAGGCTGTCAAAATAGAAGTAATCACACTACATTTAAATCATATTTTGAAAGCAACCTTCCTTAGTCTGTAGTCTGGTCAGATAAATCTTTAACAATGGAGATTTTTTTTAAATGTTCACTTTTATGACTATTTAGTTTGCATTTGAATTAAATTAATAGGAAAGGCATAATAATGTTTTATTAATAAGTCATACTATTATTTTTTGGTTCAGTCATTGCAAGCTGACTTCTGAAGTATTATATATATCTTACTGAGATAAACCGATACTATATATATCTTATATTATATATATCTTACTGAGTCTTACACATTTATATTTAATGAAAATAATTTTCACCAAGTCAAGTATTTTAGTAATTTCCTGTTATTTTCATTCCTTTAATCTAAATTCTGTTCAACTTCCTTAAGTAGTCATTTGGCCTTCTATACATAATGGTCATGTTCTCTCATCACAGTTACAATACTTTTTTCCACTAACAATGGCAACTCCTTTTGCAAGAACAAGAGCTCCTCTTGATGATGACTATGATGCTGATGACTAAATTATGTGTACATTAGAAAACATGATTCAGATTAAAAATGGACCTGAGTGGACATTTTATGCCTTTTGCCCATCAGACCTTGGAGAGACAAAAAAACACACAAAGACCTAGGGAAAGACTTCTGAAAGACTATTGTAAACTACAGCCACACATCCAAATAACCAATGTAAATCATTTATGCTTGATGGGAATTGTACTATGGGAATAGTAGAATGGGGAAAAGAAGGGCAAGGTAGAAAGCTGCTAATGTTGGTTTTGGTGTTTATATTTTACCAGTTTGGAGAGCAATAGAATGTGGCTTACAACCCATGGAAATAGGCTATAATTAATTAAACGTACTATAGAGTTATGCCTGAGGTTTTCAGTATGTTCCACACTCATTTTCACATGCTGCATAGCACTGTAAGTCCAGAAGGCTGAGTTCTGGTCAATCAGAAATTAATTATTTCTTGGTAGACAAGTATATTTCTGTAGGGTGAAGCTCCATTCAGTACTTGTCTCCAAAGCATTTAGAATCTTATTATAATCCATGTGACCTGTTTCTATTTTAAGTGAAGTAATTCACTAAACCGACACTGATAATTACAAGTAAATTTTTACATTCAATCATATGAAGTACTGTATGTGGATTTTTTGGTTTTTTTTTTTTTTTTTTTTGTATCTCAATATTTTATAAAAGTAGCATTTAATCTTGAATCAATGCAGTTTATTGAATACACTGTATACATCCTTAAGGCACAGGCAAGTCTAGTAGCAACTGTTAAATTGTCACAATTGATTTCTGAGATATTAGAATAAGGTGGTTTGAGAACAATGATACTTGTATGCTAAAATTTTTAAAACATTGGGTTTATAAGTGCAGGGACAAGATAAAGTAAACTGATGTGATATGAACTCGTAACTTGCACCAGAGCAAAAGGATCAACTTGTGATCTCAGGCTATTCTGCAGTGAATATCTGTGTCAGATACTTTTAAAAATAAATTTTTATAAAGAATCAGAAGAGTTGTTGATTTTTCATATGATTTTGCACCTTTTTTTCATATTATTTTAGCACTTTAAAGATATCCAATACCTGCATGCTTCCCAGACTTAATGGATGACATGATCTTTCAAAAATCATTTCACCATGGTATGCTTCTGCTTCCCATCTGTAAATATGTCTTATAACATACATAATTACCTTCAAGGTTTACTCACCAGAAGTGTTCATAATAGAACACATCAATATATACAACTTTAGCCAACAAACAAGATTCTTAAAAATGTGTAATTAAAAGAGAAATAAACACCCCACTCTGCTCAGCACTTGTGCAGCCACACCAGGAATAACACGTCTAGTTTTGGTTCACTCCAGCTCATGATTGACACTGAAAACCTGCTGAAGGTCCAGTGGAGGACCACCAGGATGATTAAAGGGTTGGAGAACTTAACATATGAAGAAACATGGAGAGACTTGGGTTTGTTCAGCTTAGAGGGCTGGGAGCAGTGAGTAGGAACACTGCCACACCAAAATTGCAGCTAACACTGACAAGAACCATACCTTGACAGATCTTAATTCTACTGAAAAGTGTGTCCCTAAAAATCTACACTTTGTCTTGCTCTGGAGCATTACACAAGTAAGAAACGCAAGGAAGACCTTTATGGCATTTAAATAGACAATTCCATTGATCCAGTGCTGACATAAAGATCAAATCCTTGACTGTCCATTTTAGACTTTGTGAGAAATGTTTGCCAATATGACTTGTCGATGTGTTTCTAAAGAACAGGAGATGAATCACAGATATTGTTATTCTATGAGAAAATGCACTATTTCCCTAGACAAATCACCTCTTTGCCTTAGGGAGCTGACGTGACACTTCTTTGCGTGTTCATGCAAAACACTACTCTATTGTTTTCTGTCATTAAACGGATATTTTAACCAGAAACTGGCCAGGAGATTTCTCTATCGCTCCGAGACACAGCAAAGATTGAATCTCCTTACCACAGTAAACCATTCTGAGAAAATCCCTTGAGTTGCAATGCATATTCTGCTACTGGCTAAAGTAATCTTATATTGTCCAGTGGCAATGAAATTGGGAAAAAATATGAGTGAACCTCAAAGCTGGTAGGCTTTTTGTATGAATTCTGCTACCTGGGCAGCTCTTGACACAACCAGCATATTCTCTACTACATAGACAGAGGTAAACTGCACTAGTTGCAGTCACCTCTGATCTGGAACACCATGACCTTTTTTTCCATGAATCTGAAGAGTTTTGTTACACATACAAAATGAGGACACATATCATCATCATTGATGAGGCTGTTTTTTCGTCGTAGCTTGCATGGGAATACCTGAAGACTATAATATAGCATACATTGTTTTTGTATGTGCAAAATTTAACCTGTTCTTGAATTTAAAGTATTGCACGCTTTACAAGAATGAGCACTAACAATTGTAGCAACAATAATGCTCTCCAGATATGGGTCATGTGAAAAGGACAATAACAAAATAACTTACAAATCATATAATGCACATCATTGGTAAAGTTTTCAGAAAATAAATTTAGATAAATTTAAGCCTCATATTGAATTCATTACTTTTCAAAAAATATTTCAGATTATCCAAAACACTTATCCATGCCAGGAATTTACTCATAGCTGTAGAACTTGTTGGTAGTGACAGTTTTCTTAGATGTAAGAAAGGATAGACAAGAATGTGTTTGTAAATGTAACAGGTACAGGAAAACAAAACCTATACATGTTGAGTTGCATTAGATAACCATATAGATATATTTCTGCTCAGTTATCCTGAATATGTACACAATGCAACCATCTTTTAAATTATTTGAAACTATATTATTTGTTTCAATATAACACTACACTGATGTATCAAAGATGAAGTAGAAGCAGTAAGTTTCCATCTAAGAAGTCATTCTGGAGGCTACCAAATTATTTGGTTTTACTAGGAAAAATTGTTTAAAAGAAACTGAATTGAGATTAAGGCTGTGAAGCACACAAAACAGCGGCCACAAACATTTTTGATGCTGGTTTAAAAGTAACTAGTGAGTGAACTTCATGTCACGTGAATGTAAATTAAACACAGGCTGTAAAATACCAATTCCATCAGTCAAAGAATTAAGTACTCTGACCAGACTGCTAAGTAGGTCTAAAAAATCATATAGGTATAATTACACTTATCTACTTTTATATTAAAGTAATATAATCAAATTATAGGCAGCAAGGTTGCAGCTGACCATCAAGAAAGTTGCATTACAAACTCCTCCTTTTCATTCATAATACAGCAAGGCTCAGTTCTCCATTTGATAGATTTTTCTGAGGGCTGGGGAGATTTTTTTTGGTATGTGTTTAACTTTACCACCTCAGTAGCTTTATACATACGTCACTGCAAGGAACTTTGAAATTTATTTAAAAATAGAATTACCTAGCAGCCTTAGGGGAAAAGATACATTCCAAAGTGAAACTCAAAAAGCAAAATTTTCCAAATATGCACTTCCTGGACCACTCAGGGAAATGAAAAGGCAAAGCCAGATGCAAATCTTGTTCTAAAGGCAAAACAGAACATAAAAGAGGCTTTTCAACATGCAGCTGGACAAGACATAGGGCACTTCTATGTTATGAAAGAGCAGCTGATACACAAAGTTTAATAGTTATAGGTTCATGGGCATGGAACAACCAAACATAAAATAAACAAAGATAAGCAATAAGCACATTTAACTAGCACTAGGAACCTCCAAATCCAGGGAACTGTACAGGTCAAACTCTTACACTGATTTTGTGAAGAAAATCCATTAAGGTTTTAGAGATGATCAGTACACCCTGTATTGCTATTTGTGAAAAGGAGAGAAGTAAAACCAATCCTGTTTGACATGAGTTAAAGGAGTATCTTTCAGCATTGGCTCCAGTGAGGAGAGACTTGTCTGTGGACTGAAATAAGATCTTAACCTTTGATTTAAACGATGTTAGTATTGAAGAAAATACTTTGATGCATATAAGGCAGGACTTTGAAGTGAGCAACACTCCATCCTGCACTACTCAGTTACTTATGAAGGAAAAGACGTAGGTTGCCAAGAGGTTTCAAAGGACCACAACACTTTTGGTCTGGGAGCATTATTACAAAATCATCCTCCTAAACTATGACAGAGTTAAAACATCACTCGCTTGTATTTTAGGGAGGTGATTTTCTAATAATAATTAACAAGTATGGAGAAGACATACCAGTCTTGACAACAGGACATATCGCATTATCTTCTCTGAGAAAGTTCTTTTAGCCCACTGTTTAGCTCTTCTTGTAAATCAGTCACAGTATTTATTGCATAAGTTACTGCATAATAATTTCTGCCAGTGGCACCTTTTTTTTTTTTTAAGGTATTTTGGAATATGTAAATTGGAAAACAGTTCTTCTTCTGTTACTGAGATATTTTCCAGCTTGGTGGCATCCTGGCATACTTCTACTTGAGTTGTTGGAAAAAAAAGTATGGATAGTCTTCCCTAGGAATGGAATCATAGGAGGTTCAAAAATTTGCTCTACCAAACAAATAAAACCAGAAAGCTTTCTCTTTGCATAGATTTTTAGGCAAAACAGAAAAAAAGTAACTCAATTCAGATTTATGCATGCAGTTTTATACCTACAAAAATGCAGATGGATAAGGTGTATTTCTGCATTTACTCTTAAATTGACATTTCTACCACAAGTTATTCACATTTAACTGCTACCCAAGACTTAGGCATGGTGTAAAGGATGCAACATATACTTGCAATTTTGTATTCAAGAGGAGTTGCTGTGCTCTGGGGCATACTAGCCAGTAAGTAAGCTTACACGCACAAGCCATATTTACCTATAAGTATGACACAAAGCTGATTAAAGACAAAATCAATCTCTTAAATACAACTGATGTGAAGAAACAGAATTAAATCAATTGATATTAATATCAACTCCCATAAGTGAAACAAGATGATCATAACTGCAAACATTTAACAGGCAAGTGTTGAACATCCCCGAAGCCTTGCTGTTTGCAGCATTTCTATTACAGTGTAAAAAGCAAAAACATAATGCAAGAATTAATCACAATATATACTAAAAATATAATTTAATCATAATTCTACTCCTGCAGTCTTAAGCAAAGATTTCAGTTAAACAACAATGTATAAACTACACAGATATCAATTCTTCCCTTGCCTGTATCATTCAGTTTATTTCCTTGAGGAAAGTTTCACAATACTTGTCTATCATTTGCGTATTCTCACCTTCTACACCTTGCCTTGCTTTGTGCAGTTCCATGAAGCAATTACTTTGATTGTTTTTTCTTACCTGCTCCTTTTTCTGCCCAGTATCATGGGTAGCAAGGGAAACACTCAGGCCTCATTCTTCAAACACATCTGAGATACCTCCATCTTTTTTTTTTTTTCACTTTTAATGCAGGAAGTTGAATTCTAATGAATTTCAGCATTTGCTATAAGTTGATTTCACTTAATTAGATAATATTTTCCTGAGCATTTGCTTTAGAAAGCATTTTGAACTTTGACTGGACGCTTTATGTTTTTTCTAGCTTACACAGCTATGCAGCACAGCAAAAATTGTATTTGTATTGAAGATTGATAGTTTGCTATATAAATTTTATATTATTGGAGCTAGATGTTGTGTAAGTAGGTGAAAAAAGCCTGCTGTCACCAGATATTAACCGGTTCTGGATGTCACCATTGGCTTCAACGTTACTGTCAAGAAATGTGAAGTATCCCATATGATAAGCACTGTGCTGTCCAAGCGCAGAGAAGGGGTGTGGGGCAGGAACAACAGCCTAGTAACAACCTTGTGATTAATAGGAATTAATAATTTATCCCATCTTTTTAACCTTTGCTTTTAAACAGTTAAGATGTCACTTAGAAGAGGCATATTGCCAGCAAAACCCAATTCTTTTTAATCCATGTGCTGCCTGTATGACATTCCTGTACATTTTTCACACACACAGTGAAATCAGTGGCAATGCCAAAGAGACAGTAACTTGCTTAACATAAAATCTGTGTTAAGCCTTTCACTCGAGTAAAATAACCGCTTAAGTATATATGAAAACTTTTGGCAAGCACTCTCAGACATTGGATGATTTCTTTAATTTTAACTTTAAAGCTGAAAATTTGGTCAACTTGCGATCTTCCATATCAAAAATTGAAACAGAGCACCCATTAGCATTGCTCCAATGAGCTTCATCATTTGTCTATGAAACCTCTCACTGATGTAATGCCTTGCTAGATAGTTTACTGCATTTGCAAAGGTAACATTCAGCTCTAATGCCTTTTTGCCATTGTTCTGATGGCCTTTTTTGATCTCATACTGCACTGAAAAATTCTGTGACTTTAATCAATATGTAGTTAACAGCAAAATATTGCAAAAACATCTTTAGCTATGTCAAAACTTCCTAGTATGCCATATGCAGTTTCTACAGACTGACAACAGAAAAACATGTCAAGTGCAACATCACTAAACACTAGCCAGCTCTTATTTTAATAGTATTCATAAATGGTGGCTAATTTAAGTGCATTGTATTGGACTGATAATGGAGTCTCAGTTATTGCTCATCTCTAGAAGCATCTATTGATATGTAAAGCAAAGACATTAGCCATGTAATTAGCCTGCAGCATAACTATCATCCTTCACTCAATCATTTCAGTTCCAACTGCCCAAACAATAGTAACATTTCACAATGTTTTTACTTGAAATAGCTGGTGCTGTAATCATAGTGTGAATTTCTTATGAAAAGCTCACACAGATAGTGTACATCATGCTGGGAAAATGAGTTTAAGTACAAGAAACCGATTAAAACTCTAACAATCTCCTAAGGATAATTTGTTAAAAGGGTTTTGTTACTTTGCATTAGCTCTAAAATTATTCTAGTTCTTTATTAAAAGGTTCAGCACCTTAATAACTTTTAAGATTGTATAAGAATAATCAATGTTTTTCTCTTTGTTGGCTACGTATTTTTATATTAAACATAAATGCAGTTTTACTGTTAGTTTTAATAATATTTCCACATACTTATATTTCATTATTCACATGATTCTGTTCTGAAAGCAAAAAAAGAATACACTCTAATTAATTATTTGAAAAATCCCAGTTTATTTTAAGATGGAGTTTAAACTGAAAGGACTTTTATGATGTTTCCTGCAATAGCAGAGCCCCAGATTCTGTGATTTGTGATTCTCATCTTTTGTCCTATGTTCTTGCATTTCTGAAGGTTGTTTTCAAGACATATTAAGTTTTTCATGCTCTGTAACATATTTTTAGTTATTTTAATCAGTCCACAGTGTCAGTTAAGACTGACTTTGAAGGTCATCCCTACTTAGGCTTAGAAACAAGTCATCCCTCCTCATCTATGGCTTTATTGATATCTATAGAAAACCATCCACAATGCTTCCTAGAAATGGTGTCCCTCGGGAAGGAGAAGCAAACTCATTCCTGCTAACAAATGCATTTCTAATTATGGGATCTTACCCATACAGGGCAAGAAAGAACGGGCTAGGAGAAAGAATTCAGCAAGTCTAAGCTCAGAACATGCTGTTACTAGGAGACAGTGCAGAGATTTTCAAGTTGAGTTGAGGAGTGCCAGCTCAAGAAGATTGTAAGGTCAGTCTTACATATATTCTTAGTCCCTTTAGCATCTGAAACCCATAAATTAACAGTAATGAGTGCATAACTGTTCAAATGGACTCCTAGAATGACCTTATGTATAAGATATCGTAAATACTATAAAATATAGTAAATACTGGTTGACTATAAAGAGCGTCATTACATGCAATCTGACACAGAAACACGTCACCAGAAAAAAAAAAAAAAAAAAAAAAAAAAAGGGGCAAAAACAGAGAAAGAAAGGCTGGGATCCAACCTTAGGAGACCCCCAAGACAGTCACCTGGAACGGAGAGACTTACCTTGTTCTAGGTCTTTATAACAACACTAGGAGTATGGTAGCAGAGAGCAACCCTCATGAGCCCCAGTCAAAGGAAGACTGGTTTGTTATTTCTGTTTCAGAGAGCGCCAATCTGTTGATGCTGCAGATGGCATAGGCTGCTTTGATGCAGTTGGAGCTCATATTCCAGGAATGGCTAAGGCTACAAAATCAGCTGCACTTAATCTGTGTTTCCAAAAAATATTAATTTTATTTTTAAGCCACCAGATGACAGAAGGATTTCAAACTTAAGCAGAGGAATCATAAATTCTGATACTGCTTTTGTCAACCCTTGAAGGCTGTTAGTGTGTCCTGTCTTAATCTTCTTTGGAAGTTTTTGAGTTCGACAAAACTTTCTTTGGAAGTCATGATTTACATATCTTAGTCTAAGTCCACACCTTTCAAGAGAGGGCAGAACACTCCACAAAAAAAAAAACAGATAAATCGTGTCTGAAAGAACATGATTTTCCAAGACAATGCCGCAGTCTAGTGGCTGAACCAAATTCACCAGTCCACTCCCATATTCATTAAGCCACACTGTTTCCCAGTGCCTGACTGTAGAAAACAAAGATCTTCACTATAATTATTGAATTAAAAATAAAACATATATCAGTTCTATTCAGTCAGTGGAAAAAGCTACAAGCATTTTTATTACAAATGGTATTCATGTTCATAAAAGAGAAGAGAAATTCAAAGTTGTATATCAGCTGCACTTATAGCTCAACAGCCACAGGAAAAAAATAACTTTGCTTTAGTCTTTAATTCATATTTAGCAATTACATTGTAAGTGTATACTAAAAATTCTTTACCAAGTCAGACTGAAGTGCCTTCAAGTTTTCACTGATCTGTCATGTTGGCAGTGGTCTAACCTATTCCACTTCAGGGAAACAAAACATTGCAGCATGATGTGCCAAGAACAAAAACAAAGCAAACAACCTGACTTCCAACCCTCTCACCAACCTATCCTTAGAAGGTCATCCCTCCTCAGGAAGATGAATATTCTTACTTCTCATTAATTTCAGTAATACTGGCAAGCTTTAAATACCTGGCATTTAAGTATCAGATTCAACATTCTCAAGTTTTCTCCAGTTATATTGCAAATATTCTTCATTGTATTCCACTTATCTAAGGAAGGGTAAGGTGAAGTAAAGCTTTAAATTTTTTCTCTTCTAACAGTAAAGTCTTTTTAGCATTTTGTAAAAATTTTTAAATATTTTTCTCAATCACCCTTACTTGGGGAGAAAAGAATTGGAAAACTACTACAGTTTGCAAGAAAAGTCTACATAAACATTTACCTCGGCATATTATGTAAAATTACTGAATACCTCAAAGCTTCACTGTTTGTTAGCCGGCAGGTTTCCAGTGCTATTCCAATAATTCGTATTCAAATAGCAGCATAATAAATAATTTTACTGAGCAAAGATGGAACTGAAGTTGTGAGCACTTTCATGAAAATATGATTATCTTAAAATCCAATATGAAATTTCAAACTGAGCATATGATCTGCAAGTACAATGTGAATGCCTAGTACTGTCCATAACAGTAATGGACGTGAAATTACATATATATTGTATGATATTTTACTGTAGTTTGGAGCCCTGGCTTTATGAATAAGATGTCAAAACAGCACAGAAAAATGTGAATGAAATAATCCAAATGATACTGCAGAAGGTACTTTCCAACCTAAGTCACAGATAATGAGAAAAAAACAGGCAATTGCACTTCTTAACTTGCCAGAGTCCCAAGGTGAAACAAGAGTATAGTTCTTAGTTGCTCAGAGAAACTTTCTGTACACCCAAAATGGAAAGGGCCACTAAAGTACTGAGTGCTGGACCAGATCCATTTGATTAATTTAAGGGAGACAGCTGTTGCGATTTACATAAATTGCGCTTTATTGATCCACAGAGATTTTTATGGCAGCTTGCCTTCATCCAGAAAGAAAAAAAAAAAAAAAAAAAAAAAAAGAATGAAAAAGGAATGCCTTGTCATCTTCCCCAACTCAAAGTTTAGAGTTAATGCAAAAACTAGTCCAGGTTAAGGCAGTTATAACCGGTGCAATACCAACGAGCAATGCTAGAGATTATGTCTGGGTTTCAGAAATAGAAAATAGAGAAAAAACATATTGTAGAGCATGTAAAACAGCAGGATGAAGATGGGAAAATAAGAATATTTGTTCTTGAGCACAGTTTTCTGTCTCAGCAATTTTTAAAAGAGGAAGCATTAGACTTGTGAGGGATTGTGGTAAATATAGGTCTCTGAGGGCAAGTGGCAAAGCATAAGGGAAGGCACTGAGGACCCAAGCCTTCCATGTGAACTGCCACTTCAATAAGTGTATTGTATGAGACAGATAGGATAAATTGGACAGTTTGTACAGTGCTGTGAAAACTGTAAATGCTGTAACTGTGCTAAGTATTATTATTAGATAACAAATATATTCAAAGAGCATTATAAAACAAAAAAAAAAAAAAAAAAAAAAAAAAACAACAGCTAACCTAGATATTATAATTAAACATACCTACTTCTATCAGGAACTCAAACTTGTTTGCATGCCTATCTGTCAGCCTCTGCATTAGCCATGGGCAACTACTGAGAAACAGCAAGAGTAGAAAAAGAAGAAAATAAAATGTCTGTTGAGCTACAGGGTGTTGGGAAAAGAAGAAGGGGCACTGGAGTACTGCAATATGATCCTCAGGCAGAACAGTCTTAGTGCTCTGACGACCCACTGACCACACATAGCTGTAGGCTAAAACCCCAGCTAAGACTGAATGTAGCCAATAGAAAATGACATTTACAACATCCTAAGGTTAGCCTAACATTAATTAAACCATCACAATACTGCACTATTATCCTCTTTACTTATGTCTTTTGTGGATTTTATTCTTTCTTGAGAAATAGTGATTTGCAATTAGAATTTCATAATGAATCTGAATGTCAAAACTCCCCAAGTATGAATGTCATCTTTGTTTAGAGGCTACAGGGAAGAACTGAAAGCTGAGATGTCCTTAAGCACTAAAACTGAGATATTAATCTACCACAGAAACCTGAACGCAGCATTAGACCTCAATCTAGCCAAATCAGAATTACTGCAAAACACTGTTCCAGGGCTGACTGCTTCACTAAAAGCCATGCACTGTGTGTGGCAATGCTATGCTCTTGCAGTGCTCAAATTTCCAGTAGAAATTAGTACCAGGCAATTGCAAATACAACACAATTAAACTACCAAATGCTACATGCAGTCTAAAGTTTTGCCCTTTTCCAGCAATATTCTGCCAATGAGGAATGAGGATTTCCTTCTGCAATACCTTCTCTGATGCTTCAGGACTCTGTGAAAGTTTGTACTTGAGGCAACACATATAAGTGTCTAAGACTGGCTTACTGCTCTTTCTAAGGTTTTTGTGCAAATGACACATCCCTTTGGAGAGGATGTAACTATACCTTCCCAATCAGTAACCAATTGCCTACATGTTAACTTGCCTACAATAACTAGCTACACTGAAAGATACTTTAAGTAGATGACCAAGTACTTCTTCATGCAAAACTTGCAGTAAGTAAACATGGATCCCATCATCCAGATTCCCTTTGAGGTATTATTGTATCAGCTCTATGATTATTCACCACCATCTATTGTTTGACACTATACTTTCTTCCTATATTTGTCTAAGAAAATGATGGTACTGATTATTAAGTAACAGACCTTTTTTGCCAGAGGGTACAAACAATACATTTTTTTTTCCCAAACGTAATTGTATTGTTTCTGTTCAGAAGCAAGTGTTTATAAAGATGTTACCATGTGAACTGAATCTAGAAAACCATCCCTTCTACTTCTATCTCAGCCTTCAGAAAAAGTGAGAGTTAGATTAAAGATAGTTTTAAACATTTCAGTAAACTTACTGCAAGTCTTTTGAATATTCTCATATGGTTAAGTTTGTTCAATATTTTATAAGTATTACAGAGGTAGTACTTTGTACTGAATGTCAGAGTTATACAATTAAAAAATGTTAGTAGAAGCATACTCCCACAATTTATCAATATTGCTGCATACCATATAGACAAACCTACATTCACTACTCCAACATTTCAATCTGCCATATTTCACTTGATGTAATTTAATCCAGCAAAATAAAAAGATTTAACTGCTGAGATGTAATATGGTAAAATCCTTCAATCATCTAAAAAGAGAATCTCTCACTGCTGCAAAATATACAGATAAATTGTCAAGGCCAGAGGTGACAGAAAATTAGGAAATATACAAACACAACTAAAAGCACTAAGTAACCTGAAAAGGCACAAAATAAATCACTTCGGCCTGCTGACGTTAAAATTGAGCCACTTGTTTACATTTGGAATTGTATAGAAGAAGAGAATAGATTGTGAGGGGAAGGTGCTACTGGAATTATTTTATTTTTTTAACTTATTTCTGCTTTTATTGCCTTTATCATATTTACTCTTTATGCCTTTGAGGACAGGTTGGATCTTATGCAAAGAAGCAGTCTGTATTCCAATTCAATGGTTTTCACTCCATGACTCATCTATAACACAGATTTATTATCTGCATTGTCAGTTTTAAGCAACTCTCTAAGTTTTGGGATAGATAAGAAGTGAGAAATTGTTTCCAACAGTTTGGGCTATGATACTTATTAGGATAAGGTAGATGGACAAAGTAGAAGTTACCCCAAATACAGACCTCTGGGTTAAGCAAAACTTGTCTTTCCCATTATAATGAGATGTTTAATCTGCAGAAAGATGGGGTTTCTGGACTAAGTAATCAATTTTTTCTTAAATGCTACTTACTCTCAGTGTCAAATCTTGTTGTTTTGGAGAAAATCCCCCTTTTTTAAAAACAAAAGTTGCTTTTGACATACAAAATTCTAGTCTCTCTTCAACTGATAAGAAAAGTTACAGCAATAAATAACACACTATATAATCTTGGGATGTCTGCAACTAAAGTACAAATAGGAGGCATAAAGAAATTTCACGTTTTAAATAAGAGCAAAGTAAAAGACAATAAATGGCACAAAATAAGAAAAAAAATGTTTCTTTGCCCCATGAAAGTATTAGGTGGAGGAAATGTTAGCCCTTCTACTACATTTTCCAGTAGAAGAACATTTCTAATGACTAGAGATATTTATGTATGTAAATATGGTAGAATAATTAACAGTACAGAGTTGTAACATGAGTGTGTACAAAATTGCCCATTAAGATTCCACACACAGTCCTGATTATTTACACAGGACCAATTCTTATAACTTGGAAAGTCCAACATAAGAGTTCTTTATTAATAGAAATTGTATAAAATACACAGTATTCAAATATTTGTTAAATTATTGTCAGCATCTATAATGACAAAAGGCTTTGGAATTTAAAGTTTAACCATTTTACTGTTTAATTTACAAACTCCCAAACAAGTTTACCTATAAAGCTATTTATCTTTCTGTCAATCTTAAACTATGTGGTTTATGGTGCTGAAGTTTCATGGTTATTATTGTATTTCACTACTCAGGTATTCGGATACTCAACCACATAAAAGAGTACTTTTAAATAGTTAAATCCCCAAAAGAAAACAGGATATGAGCCAAAATTTTTAAGTGAGCTGAACCAAAGCCTGGAATACATCTGTGTTTACACATGGTCTGTTAGTCTGCAAATATATGTGGGCAACTGTGCACACCTAATTCCACAAATCTGAGTTTATAAATTCATTTACTTCACTCCCAGTTGACACTGTCAATGTATTCTTTAGTCTTTTTGCTGAAACAGGACCAAATGTGCCAACCACGATGGTGACTTCTGAGGCTGTAAACACTTTCCATGAGAAACGGACTGATAAAACTGACTGACTTTGCATATGGTAGAAAAACAGATGACACTAATGGTTATTTACCATTGATATGATCCACATTTAAAAGAACAGTCTTGAGCCCACTGCCTGTCCCTTGAGCCATCTGGTCTCCCTGTTATTAATTGTTCTAACCGACCTTCACAAGAGAAGAAAAATATTGTTGTATCTTCTTTTCTCTTGTCTTATAATAGGAATCATGTTGCATAGTGTTGAAATAAATTACTTGCACGGTGATCAAACATCTTAGCTTTGTTTCAGCATTTAATCACCCATGAAAGCCATTTATTGCTTCGTATACTCCAAAGTCATGAACATTATTTCTTGACTATTCTATGGAAAGTATCTTTCATTTTTATTTTTCAGTTATGTCTTGAATTCTTTCATTCTTCTAGCAGACACTTTGGTAAAATCCTAATGTATGAAAGGCCTCCTTTTCTCTAATATTTATTTCCTTTTAAAATATTGTTACCTATTATATAGGAAACTTAAAATGGCTGAAGTAATACTAATTTCATTGAAACTACTTTATTTCCATTCAATATATAAATTACAAAACCTTAGAAAACAATAATTAAAAAAAAAAAAAAATCAATACATCACCAGACCGGGGTTCTAAAATCCATTATGTTTTCTAGGCTGCTTGTCAAACCTAACCTGTTCTATAATTCTGTTCACGCATATATCAAAAGTTCTTCATTATCAAGAACTACTTAAGAACATAATTAATTTAAACCATTCATAATAAAGTTTTCAAAAGTCCTGATTTTCAAATAAGTTCTTGAAAAGTCTTCCGATAAAAATATTGGTGGCAAAAAACCTAACTAGTTTTAAGATGAAGTTTAAAAAACTTACTGCCTCTACAGGATAGATCTACCTGCAGAAATACAGGACTGGTATAGCTGAAACAATAGTTCCCTTACACTTTGATGTTCAATGTTTCTGTGTTTCACTGAATGCCTTTTTGATAAACACTTGTTACATATTCTTTTATATAGGGAAAAAAAAAAAAAAAAGAGATATGTGAAAAACAAATATTCACACTTTAATATCTTCATCCACTTTAGAGTTGAACAGAAAGAAGATCTGAAAGTTCACTATAACATAAATGGCAAGGTCTGACTGTGAAGATACCAATTAACAGATTTCACACTTCATATCAACCTTACTTTTATTGAAACATATAGAAAAGGAATATGATGGCAGTGAATTTGAATGCCAAATTCCAAAATGAGATAAATGTTATTTCTGTTACAGAAGCTTTTTTTCTACCCCCTGAGAATTTCTCCATTCTCATAAATTTTGTTGATTGTGAGTTTTTTGATAATAGTACTGCTTCTTATACATAAATATCAGGAAATAGTACAAAAAAAAAAAAAAGAGAATAAATAAACAGCATTTGTTTGGGATGATTGTTTAGCTGATAGCTTTTAGTTTTAAGCAAACAAAATAAAAACATATACTTTAAAATGAAGAATGTTTGAGAATCTTAGTTATTTACTTGTCCAACCTAAGGCTGGGGATATTTTTCATTAAACATTACCAACAAAGCATACAAAAAGATTATATTGATTTCAATTAGAAAATCATGTGATTAGATCTGTCACCTTTGATAGCCTTTCACAGTAACTATGATTGTTGCATTATGAGCTGAAACTGCACATATAATTAAAGATGAAACCCATGTGAAAATGACATTTATTCTAGAAAAATATTATTTTATTTGTAACAGTGTTAAGTATTATCAGTATCATTACCAGTATCAGCTAGGCTATCAGTATTTTCACAAAATAGTTTTCTCAAACTGAGGGCGGGGTTTACAATACATTTAAAGGAACATTTCTAGATAGAAGATGGTTAAGAATTCTTTCACAGTCAAAGTCCGTAGAATTCCACGTGAAATGTCCTAAAGTTTTCATTCCATGTCAGAATACAACACCAGCACCCAGGTTGATCTGTTTTGGACAGTCTAAAAAGACAAGATGATAAACTATATTCTCCAATTTACATCACTGCCCATGGTTCTTCTGACTCTACAATGTAACCTTCAAGAAAATTAAGTTCTACTCCATTTAAAATGTTGTCCTTTTTAGGATGTGTCTAAGCTTTAGATAAAGTTTCAGCAGCAGCAGACATGCAAGATATGTTGACAAAGGAGTTAACATATGTTGACAGTTATATCATTGTCCCAGTAATCCAGATATGCCAGGTTCTTGTTGAAAAAAATATGTAGATTCCCCGGATATAGAAGTCTGGAGGACCCTTCATATTAAATTCACAGTGAACATTGTGATTTTTAAAAATCTGATAAGAGAGGTTTCATCTAGAAATTCCAAAAGGAAACATTTTATTAGGATGTTAAATTAAAAAAAAATATATTCAAGTTGTTTCAGCTCAGTTTGTAGGAGGATGAGAGACCAAAGGGGATGATATTTCAAACGTGTATGAGTGAACAACAACATGAGATAGAGATACTCAACTTCTTTTTCTGAAATGGGATTTTATGCAAAAAGCATACACAGCTACAGTTAAGGAAGACTACCTTGGAAGGGAGACATCCTTTTCCTTTTCTCTCTTGTAGATATATTCACTAATAGCCAGAGACCACAAGAACCACCAAAAGACCACCTCCAACACACATCTCCAAGAGCAGAGGCTACTGCAGAGCATCCTAAAGAACCTGACCCCCTCTCTGTTTAACTCCCATCACTGGAAATAAGCAATGTAACCTAGTGGAAGGTGTCCCTGTCCATGGCAGATGGGCTGGAACTAGATGATCTTTAAAGTTCCCTTCCAATCTAAACCACTCTGTGATTCTACTGCCATGTTCAGACGTTTGTGTTCAATATCATAGTTGGCATATTTATTTCCAGATTAATCTGTTTTCAGAGACCTTTCCATGACTTCCTAGAATTTCTTTCAGTAGTTTCCACTATGAAACTCCTGATTTGGCAAACTCTCCCTCTCCCAACTATCACAGGTGTTCTTTAACATGAGGAAATTAATTTCAGTACTCACTGAGTCAATAATCAGAAGAATCAAAGTATCTCATCTGCTTCTATGGTTTCTCCTGTACTGTAGATGTAATTGCAACATGTCCTGTCTTGTTTATCTTAAATCTAGATTTGCAAGATGTGAAAGCTACAAATTAGAATGGCATTTGAGGAAAATTAAGTAAACCGACACTATCTTTAATTTGTATATAGATTCCTCTGTCCTTACAAACTTTGGCTTCTGTATCTGCATATAACAATGTCTGTTTTTTGTCTCTTGCTTGGCCTTGTAATTTTAACTCCAAGCCCCCCTTCCTTTTTTCAGAATGCGTTAGCCCTGCCTGTATGCAGCCCGCTCTTGCTGGGTCAGGCACAATATAGCCAAGGCAGGCTCGGCGTTAAGCTCCCTTTTGTCCAGCTGCCTTCACAACACAAAGGGAAGTCCACAGTCAGGTTTGATTACACAAAATGTCCACTGGCGTGGGTTCCTCCACTAATCTCCACGCAGACAAAAAGAAGGAGTTTAATCCTTGAAACCTTCTCAATGACCTTCCAAAGATATTGCCATCAGTAGTCTTCCTACAGTCCCTCAGGCAGAATCCTCTAGGTTTAAAATCTTTCAAGGTAACTTCTCATAATGTTGACTGACACCATAAAAATACATAAAGCACACATTGTATCAACTGCAGTATAGTAACTTGCAGTACAAAAAGGAGAAATAATAGCTTTTCAGACAAACATTAAAGGCAGGACAAGTTAACTCACTTTGAGTAAATAAACTGTATGAAAGTCCAATTTTTGTGAAATGAGTCCTACTGAGCATAATTCTTCCCATTAGTCACACAATAATTATCCAACTTTACATAGCAAACAAACCTCAGACATTTCCCTTCTTCTCAGTTATCGAGGACTCATGAGGATACGGACATTATTGAGTAAAAGAATTAATCTCTGAAAAAACATGTTTGTAATGCTCTTTTTTGTCCCATGAAGGAAATATGAAACCAGAAATTACCAATAATTTCACTGTGGAAGCAGAGGAAAGTATTTGTGTGTAACACCACACACAGTGCTCTGAAGGATCATAGCACAGAACTGACTGAAGATTTTAAATTAAGGTTATTTAGCTTAACTAAACATGCAGAAAAATTTTTTTTTTTAATTAACTGGTCAAAACACCAGCCATATAGGACTTCACTGTGGAAGCTACACATCAACGAGGTTTTTACTCCTGTCAGCATAGTACATAATTTTTAAAGCTTCCACTTTTGTCAAAGTACATTAGAGTTTGTATAAACTATTTCCACAGAAGTCCTTCACATTCAACCTTAACAAAAACCATGTAGTTTTGAATCTCAGCACAGCTTTAGTTTCAGCTGATAATTACAGTGGCTCTGGCACATCCATCTTTCAATGGTAAAAAAAAAAAACAAACAAACCTCTCTCTCTTCTCAGTTTGGTCAGTGTCTCATGATTGGTTCTGATCATTAATTTCAAGTTAGCTAATATTTTCTGTTGTATTAAAAGGACTTAATTGAATTCTGTTTAGTGGGATTTAATATTTAGCTACTTATTTGAAACCATCATTTTAATGATAATCTCTAAAAGTTTAAATATTCTAAACTCATTAAATGACATACTATAGTCAGAAAATCAAGGTTTAATTATTTTTTTTTTTTAGTTCTGAAAAAAAAAATCCAAATGTACATTCCACCTCTTACGTTAAATAATACAAGAAGGGATATTAGAAATGAAAAGGAAAATTATTATAGAGATTACATTTCTGTCCCTACGTGACCCCGTTACACAAGAAATTTATTTTAATTGAGTTATACCTTCTCAAGACTTAAGATGGAATAATTCTAATTTCTTCAAATGCTGAAATAAATTTATTCCAAATAATGTACTGAGGTTTTTTCTACTAAACAAAGTAAAATTGGCTAAGTTAATATGTTCTATAATGTGGCAGGCTTCTGCTTGGTGAAGGTCTTACACTAGAGGGTTTCTTAACCTTAAATCTAATTAATCTTACATATAATTCCTCAAAGCAGACTGATTGTTAGAAAAAAGAACGTTCATGGCAAGGCTGCTGCCAGTAACTTGGTTTTCAATCAGATGAGGAAGAAACTGAGGCAGGGTTTAATCCTCTAGTATAATGGAATGTAAGAAATGTTATTTGACCAAAAAGTTGATTTCTGAATAGGAAAGGGATTTTTAGTTTGCATTTATTATACATTATTTTACCAATGTTTTCGGGGGTTTGTTCTTATTTTGGGGGGTATGAGGCACCTAAGAGTATGCACTGTTTATTTGCAGTTTGAGGGATAAACAGTGTGAAAATGGTCACCTAACTATTCTTTGCATGTTAAAATTAGCTAGATAGCTATAAAAGTGACAAAATGCACCATGGCAAGTCTTTACTATTTAACTGGGGACAAGGTTATAATACAAAGAAAAATCTTAAATCTGGAAAATACAAGAACCATGGAAACCTTTTGATTGGAGTATGAAAATTTTGAGATATCCTTAAAATTTGTCAGGCAGATTTAAAATATCCAGTATCATATTGTTAGGAAACTTAAAATATGTTTTAAACCTTGAATAAAATCAATATTGACAAACACACTTCCCTTCCTGATCAGTAAAATACATCAGACAAAATATAACTTTGGCTTAAGCCAATATGATTCCTGCTGATATAAAATGAAGGTGAGGCTTTTTGTTTGTACCTAGTTAGTTCATTACATGTTCTTAAGTGACTGGTTACAATAAGAAAACATGACAATGGAAAGAATTTCTCCTTTTTAATATGTTGACCTCATTTATTAAGACTGAGCTTTGCTGGAGGGGCAGCAAACATTCAATTTGCAAAACTGATTTTATTTAGCAGCAGCTAATAAAAGTATCTAAAAGTAAGTAGTAATGCATCAAATATTTGACATTTCAGAGTTTGTATGATGTATTGTCAGATACTTCTGAGCAAACATGTGAAGGCATTTACAACAACAACAAAAAAAAAACCAGACTGCTCTTTCAAAAGTAGGCATAATAGTTATATACATGTTACTTGGTTTGGATGAAATATCTCCACTTTTGGATTCTTTATAAATGACTGAATTTAATAATGTTGCTCTAAGAAAAACTGTACAAAAATGTTGGAAATCGCAAAAAATCTAGTTCATTTTTTACACTTGATAGTATTCATTGATGAATGAACAGGTTTTTTCATTAGGGAAGAATATTTTTGTACAAGATGACTTTGAAACATGCATAGTATGAACAAATTCAGTTACTGAAAATGTCATACCTGTAGATAATATATGTGTCTCTAGTGTGTAAATATATCAATGAAAGGGCATTGGAAACCTAAGTTGTACTCCCACAATTCCCAGTCCATAAACGAGAGGAGAGTGGAGAAGCAACTTTACTCGAAGTTCATCACCTCTATTTCTCAATAGAGCTATAAAGCTCAATAAAGCTCTCCAATTCCTATTTCTGTCCAACTTCTACCTCCTTCTTTCATGATTAGAAAGAAGGAAGGGCAACAGAGGCTCTCTTCCAGTTCTCTCACTCCTCCAAGCAACCGTCATGAAGAAGAAAAATGCTTTTTGCTGCAATTGTTTTCCACCAGCTAACCAGTGGATAGCATTAGTCTTCACACTGTTATCTTTTGTTAGGAACAGGAAAACTAACTATAGCATGATTGCTATAAACAAAGTCTTGGCAGTTCCAGCTAAAACTGTTTGGAAGTCTAACTTGGCTTCGAGTTTTAAGACCCTCAAATGCCAACACTGCTAGTACATAGTTAAGAGTCTCTGCTCTCAAGTGTTAACTTCTCTACAGACCAAAAGGTCCATGCAATTTAGGAAAAACAAGTCTGTTTCACTGCTTCCAAACAATTAGAATATTTTTTTTTTTATATGCTAAAAGCAGATGTATAAAACTTGCTATTTTCATTCTTTTCATTCCTCTCTGGAAGACATATATAACAATAAAAACTATTTCCTTAAAAAAAAGTAATCCCTACAGATATTTTACAGATAAATTCACATCTTGAATTCTAGATTTGAAATGTTTCTGAAATATAATGTTATACTTTGACTATACCACAAAAAGTTTAGTTTTTAAACAATCCAAGTTTGTCAAATTCACCTCAAGAAGTTATCAAAAAAGTCTGAACCTCCAAAGCTCTAAGAGAATCTTCAAATATTTAGTGTTATGTGCAGGAAAACAAAAGTACCTCCAATGTAATTATTCACAAGCTAAAGGATAACCCACATGTCATTGAAGAGGGACAGGTAAAGGCTCAGTCGCAGATGACTGCACAGTTATAGACATTAAGGATCGCAACATTTCAAGGAGACAGGAAAGCTCAGTGAGAACTGTCACACAACAGTGCACAGCTGCCTTTCTAAAATTCAGATTAGACCAAATGGCCTCAAAATTGCTCATAAAGTCAGGACATCAGACCAAACATTTAGTTTAAGTGGTGCAAAGTTAAGGGAATGAAAAAGCTTCAAATTTCTGCAAAGCTGACATTTTTATTTGTGACCACTGAGTAAAAATCATTTTATGTAACAGAAATTATGAGATGTTTAATATGAATTATATAGCTAATGACACAAGCTTACCTCAGGAACAGTTGCATATCTTCCAGCAACAGCAGTTTTTCAAGTTTTTGTGATTTCTATTGAACATGTCATATTCATATGCATCGCAGCACAAGAAAACTATTTTTAAGAGTGCTCTCTGTGGTTCATTAACAGCCTTGTGATCAGCATAGCCACAGGTATCAGAAATGTAAACACAGGCTTAGTTCCTACCCAGTAAGGATCTCAGTAAGGACAGTATCTGGATCATAAAACTCAGGTGGACAAGGTATGTCAGACTGACAGAAAAGTTAAGTATGAAAAATAATCAATAAAACAATAAATAATTTATTCATTAGCAATTATTCTTATTAATATTACTTCAATATTATTTGTGTTGTGTCCTGATGACCAGGATGGGAGACCTGACCACAACCACATTATGAAGCAACGGCACATGCTGTGTTAGGTCACACTAACAGAAAGTAATAGAATAGACATATAGGGAATACAGCTTCCTGAAATCATCCTAGCTAAGTCACGCCTTTGATGGACTGCACTAGAATTTGGTCTGCAAACATTATGAGTACTTTAAGACAGTGATCTCAATAACCATATCTTGGCAGAACAACGCCTTTATTACACCTCAAATACGTTGTTTCATTTAATTTGAATTTCAATGAGATTTGGAGAATAATTGTGAAGGAAAATGATTCATTGAACCGAAAATCTGGCTATCTTACTCAGAAATATGGCATTTGAACTAATAACTTATCCTAATGCAAAGCAGTAAAAAGAGGCCCAGTGTGGGCTCTCGTGTTCCTCCTCTCCAAAATAATGGTTACCAGAAATACAGTTTCAGCATATGTTAGAAGTAGCAAGTTATTGCATTATGCAAAATCAAGGCAGTTAAAGAGATTACCTTAGTCCAGTTGAAATAAAGCTGAAGTCACAAAAGAGACAAAGAAAATAATTAGTTAAGAGGAAGAGAGTAAGTATCCTTAGTATTTGATACCATGGGTAGGCAAATATTTGATAATTCTGCATTCCTGGCCATATATCAGAAATAGCTGTTGATGCACTGTGATAAAACTGGCAGATAGAACATATTCTTGGATGACTTGAGCCAAATGCAGAAAAAGCAAAAACAGCTAATGATCACCTAGTAAATAATCCATTTATCAAGTCTTGGGCAGGCTGCCAATGAAGGGCCTTTGGCTCGCGAGAAAGTATTCCTCCTAGCTGCCAGATCTGCAGCCACTTGCTTCGGTTTGCCACCACACATTGAGAGAGACAGAGGCTGGAGACAAACAGATCTCAAAAGTTGGTTTAAGTGCTCCCTCCCTAAACAGACTGCAAGAAATTACTGAAAAACTGCAAGAATCATTAGCCTGAGGCAATACAATGTGTCAATAAGGCTGCCAAATATCATCAATGTAGCTGCACTCCAAACTCTTAGTCTAATCATTCTGCAGTCTTATGTCAAACATGTCTTGCCACCTATTATTCAAAATACAAACACAAAACAAAGAAAACCCTCCAGTGTTTTTTATAGCTTTTTCTTATTCTTAGATAAGACATATTGTTTCAGCCACATGGTAAGAAGCTGAAATGTCATCATGGGACTTAGATACATTATTTCTCTCATAAGGAAAAGTCCGAAAGAAGTTCAAAGTTTATTATTCTTGCCAATGTGTGAATAGCTGACAGTTGTAGTTCTATTACTGTAGATTCTCTTCTAGCAAAAATAAAATATAAAGTTGCAGAATAAAACAATTGAGCAAAAGAATGTGAAAATAGAAAATATAAGGTAACAAATTATTTGTTTAAAAAAATCAGATAGTTCTGTGGCTTGTGAACAGAATTTTGTACCTACCTGGCTAACACAACAGTTTGACAGAAATTGTACTTATTCTAGAAAAAAATATAAGTTTTTGCTGTGTTTAAAGGAAACCATTCTCGCCACTCAAGGAAACAAACTCATGAAATCAGGTGCTGATTAAGCTGCTGAGTTGTCTTATTCAAAAAGGGAACTCACTACATAGAAATTAGTGAAAATACACACCAGACTGCAGTGAAGGGAAAGGCTTTGGGAAAATGGAAAGAAGTTACCTAAGTTGGACAAAGGACTCAATTGAACAGCTTGTATGTCTAATGTTGGGTTCCTGCTACTAGAGTTATGTCAATTACAAACAGAAGTAAAGTTTAAAAAATTAAGTCATTGGCATATTATATTGGCAACAGTCCTAGAATACATCATATTGCCATACAAAGCGTACACTGGCAAAATAAAATTTTACAAATCTAAGTTAACCAGGGTAACAGTTATAAACTGTACCTCTATTTGTTACTTTGGCAATGTCACAGGAAAAACTTCCAAGAAAAGGTCCAAAACTGAGGAAACATAAGACAAAAAGTCAAATTCTGCTCTCAATTAGTGACAGTAGATTGGCTCTTTTGTCTTCAATAAAGTCACTCAGTTATGACAACACTGTTACTGAGAATAGAACTGGCTTATATATTCTTTGATGTTTGCACTGTTCAAGATGTAAGTACATTTTGCTAGTAGATGAGTCTTGCTAAACATTATTGAGGGAGGGAAAGATGTCTCTGGCACAAGGTAAAAATGAGATGAAGATATAAATCTGCAAATAACATTAAAGCATCCCTGCACCTCTGAGGTCCAAACACTGGCAGTGATTCAAATAATTGTCAGTTCAAGTGATGAGAACAGAAACAAAATGATAATGGTTTGGTAAGACTCTGGTAGATTTGACTAGAGAGAAGAAAGATGTAAATTACAAAACAAATAGGACAAGAGACTTTTTTTCAGATTTTGCAATCTACATATCCTGAAAGTCACAAAGACCAAAAAATGGTCCTTGCCCTGCCCCTTTGTGCTGAAGGAAGATTGTTCTCCTGTTGTTTGAGTTTCCTTTCTTTTATAAGGTGTACTCCAAAAGACATTCTGGTGCATCATCATCATTAAACAAACTAAAATATCCTTTTCAATTAAAGAATAAAATACACAAAAACATGCGGTATCTCTAAGTTATTTATTCCATTTGTTAATTTATTTCCTATTTTACAGTTTGGTCAAATAGCAGTCATTAGATGTTCTTATTAAAAATTTAATAAGAGAAGTGCTTTAAGTCTGTGACTTTTAGTCACACAACTCTGTCTTCATCTTGCAATAGTTGGATGGTATCATTTTAGAACCCAAAACAGAATAGGATGCTATAGTCTGTACACTCCTTTTTAGGTATTAATACTGTCCTTAATTAATGTGAATGAAGAACTTTAGGTCCTATATGATAAAGAACCTGTTTAAAAATAAGTTCTTTACTTGACCTTTAATTATTTATGGCTGTTGTATTTTTAAAGGAAAATTAAAATTACTCTTTATTACTAAAGTGATTGCAAAAAATACAAGCCAATTAACATAGAAAGCAGCATGGCTGTCCAGCCTTCAGAACTATAGTGCAAATTACATCATTGCTTGGGAGGACCTAGAAGTGTTATGAAGGAGTTAACAGAGGAGAGGAGGAGTATGAAACAAGCATAGGGAACAGTATGAAAGAAGGTGGGCAGCTGTGTGGAAACAGATAAAGGAAGCAGTTAAAAAAAGATCAGCAGGAATTTATAGAGTGAGTAGAAATATGCAATAAAATGCACCCTATCCTTATGATACAATGAAAGATAAACATCATCTATTTCACTTACATTATACTTTGAGCATTCTCAAACTGCAATCCATTTAGAATGAAATATGGGCATTCAGTAGCAATCCGTAAAAGACGGGACTCTGAGAACCGAGACATGGACTATTGGAAGGAAGAAACAAAGCATGAAATAACAGCTCTTGCATAATAATCCTCAAAAATTAAAACTATAGAGAGATGCTATTATGTAATCCCATTTGCCTAGTATTAAAGTCACAGTGCCAGACACTTACAGGTTTATTATATGAAACTTCTAGGGACTCTTTCTCCAGAATTCTCCTTTCTCTTGCATGATACTGCCCACTGCCTTGACATCCTCCCTCCCTACTTTTGGGCCGCTTAAATTTAGCAAGGAGCAATGTTTCCCTCCTCAGAATGATCACCCTTCCTGGTGTGGCAGGGCACTGGACTGCTCACAGACACATACATACCCCTTCCTATAACACCAGCAAGAACTTGCAACCGAAAGAAGGGTACCAGGACCCTACAAAGCCAGTACCTGCACTACCAAAAGTCAAGTCAACAAGAACCTTCAGTTCTCAGCTGCTTCTAGGAGACAAGTTTGAGAAAATTCTATCTACTTTCTACTTCCAGGCAGGCAGAAACAGCTACGTCTTTTGACACTTGTGTATTCCTCATTCCTCACTTCCCTCTACTCATTTATAACTGCTAGTTCTACCTGTACATTCAGTCTGTTATTCCAAAAAATAACTGAAATCTGAATCTCTTTCTACCCTCACAAAATCTTTATGGATTTCTGTCTATGCTTTCAGTATAAAAAAGAAATCACTTTGGAACAGAAAATAAGCACACCTCATTTTACCTTACAGAAATGAGTATAAGAAGGTTATGACTCAGTGAAAGCAGAAATTTAGAGTCGAATACTTCTGTATTTACTATATATTTCTCCAAATTTCATTACCCATACGGCATATAATAAAGACATTTTTTTTAAATGTTCTTTCCCCTAGTGATTAAAATTGAATCAAAAAAAAAGGTCCTAAGACAGTGTCTGAAGAAATCCAGTTTTGTTTGGCTTCTTCTACTGTATTGTCACTCACCTATCAATTATGTGCATATTAATCATATGCATAAGGATAAAATTAATATTGGTCAGAAAGAGATAGGAATTCAGACCATGCTCTAAAAAATCCTGTTGTGCTAAAACTGTACTTAAAAATATCATCCTAAGCATTTGAAAAACGTGCATGACAACATTAGTTGTGAAACACTTACTTAACTTCAGTAATGCCTTACTTGAAACATAAATTACTATTTCAAAAGTGCCATGTTAGCCTACTTAACTTTAGGGAGTCAGCATTTATAAAATATGGATGCTAAGCCTGGACATTCAAATAAAACAGGAAATTATTATATATGCTCCAACCACTTGCACTTAGAGACAGGTATCCTAGAGTAATAGGTATATTGTATTTCCAATTTAAAAGAAAAAAATTGATCAGATTTCAAGTATCCTGAAAAAGCCTTTCATTGTTTCCTTTTTTTAGCATGAATCAATAAAATAAACATTAAAGGCTCTGACTGAGGAAAATAAAACCAACTCACACCATTTAGAGACATGAAATTTAATATTGAGGAGAGTGACAGGAACAAATATGCAGCTATATGAAGTGAGTATGTTAAAAAATAAACTACATCAAAATGGTTCTTCCTAATCTCAGCCAGTTGATGTTTTATTATTAAATATATTGTTATTTAACAAAGCTAAAGGTTCTTTAAATTCTGTAACTTGGATATTTCTCTCCTAATACTTGCCAATCCGTATTCCAATTTTTATATCACAGCCTGGCCTCCAAGGGTGTGAACTCAGCTATTGTGATCCAGTTCTATATATAACCTATGAAAAACTTTTTTTTCATATACTCAGGCAAAAACTACCCCAGCATAGAGAACCAGAGCAAGGCTCAGTAAAACAAAGCTCTTAAATAGATGTGTTAAGATGTACTAGTAGCACATGCATCTTGTCTTTTGTTCAGAGAGATTTAAAGAGATATTCAAGTCCATTATGACTCTGAAAGCATCCATAGGAATAAATAATTTCCTTCTATTAATAGAGGCAGTCTTTGTACAGCACAGTCCTTATACTGGCAAATACCCCACTGAAGTTAATACAATTAAATTAGACTAGTTTTACTTGATAATTTTGAGGTAAATTTTGAAGAGTTGAAGAAATAATGTCATTTTTTAATAGAATACATCCCAAAAGTGGGAGCTTTGCCCGAAGACCTCAGAAATTCAGACTAGACCTCAAGATCCTTGGAATAAGCCATGGGCCTCAATGGCAATTTCAATTTCTCATAAATTATTATCATCTGCATATTTTATTCCAAATCCCATCCTACTTTCAGATCATTACATGTAGTCTTACCAAATATCTTAACTCTGAGTAGTGCTAGCAATAATCCACCAGAAACATCACCAGACTCAGTAGCCTACTAGTCAATATTTAAAGTCTTACAAACACACTTTTTCTCAGTGTAACATGGCTCTTTTGTAAACATAACACAGCAGGAGCAGGACTGAATCAGACAGCTATCCATCTAGCATAGCATCTTGTCTGTCAGTGAGCATTATGCAAATGGTATTTTGGGGCAGTTATGGAGTGGTATTTCTCTGGGTATGCTTCCAGTAGTCAACACTTTGGGAACTTCATGAGCAAGTGGTTGCACCTAGGTGACCTTATCTATAGCCCTTGGAAGCATTGTCCTCCATTAATTTGCCTTATCACTCCAAGAATCCACTTTGAAAACAAGTTGTAGCAATACATTCCCCAGGTTCTTTAATTGCTCTGTGAAACACATTGCCAGATAAAAAGAATGGGCAGCATCCAGTAAAATTATCTGGGCCACTCACAATTTAATAGACATCTGACATATCCCTTTCCATCATCTCTTGGCAAAATATTATTAGCTATTTTATGGATCTCTTAAAACACATCTTATAGAAATTTCAGTTTGAGAGTCCCATAGATTCTGGTGTGGTAACTTCCATAACCTCCTTCAACGTAAACTTTTTTTTAGCTCCTCTGTTACCATCTTATCTCCTTATACCACAAGTATTTTTCAGTCCTACAGACTATCTGACAGGTTTTCTGCTTCTGTTTGAAGAGGTTGTACTGTTAATATTTTTACACTTTTACAAGTTGCACCCATATATTCTTTTGGCCTACGGTATTATTCTCATCCAACTTGCCAGAGTTATACATATATTAATTTCTTTCGTATAATCTAATTACTAACAATTTATCTTGCTAGCCAAATTTGGGGCTGCTGTCTTCATCAAAAGCATATACACATATGCAGAATTATCAGTATAATCTGCATTTCATAATGGTTATTCATAAAAGACATAGGAAGGGATAAAATGCCACCGACTATTCTTGGAAGTCCACCTATGAGTTTTGCTGTACAGAGCTTCAGAATTATTTTATTTACAGACTATGAAAAGGCCAAAATGCAGAGGAAAGTTCACTTTCTCTGTTCTACCTATGATTATCTTAGATTTTCTGGCAGATAATCAGGCACGGCTCAGTGCTGGAATATGTCCCAATAATCCAAACATAGCACAAATGGTCATGTAGAACTTTAAGCCTATGCTGCACAGAGTTTTTAGTCTAGAAAAGTTACTGTATGAACCAGATGGAATAATTAAAAATTCTAAAGCCCATTTTAGTTTTCAAATTTAATGCCACAGAAGTGTGGGTCAGTTTCAAGGAATTGTCTTCCCTCCTTTTGTGGCACTAAACATACAAATTAATTCATATCAAAGACAGTTATTTGTTCAGGTGATTCAACTAAATTAAACTCCATTTTATTCTGTATTTTTCTATCTTTTTTGATGGGAGATCTTCTCTGATGTTGTCTCAGTATAAAATATGCTTGTTGGGAAAAGGCATTCTCAGTTTTAAATGACAGCTGTCATATTTTGTTATGGAAGTGCAATTCTATTTAATGGACTTGATTGTGCAATTTGCTGCACCTACCTCACAATGTGTGGGCTCATACGAGCACATCTGAGCAGTACTGCAGAATCAATGCCAAAATAAAACAGAAACATGCATAGTGGAAAAGTGGGGGGAAAAAGCACACATACATTGTATCATAAAAAACAGACTTGGTTGCAATGTAATTTGAATCCTAGTTTTGGAAGGTGACCCCTCAGGTGTGTTTAAAGATAGTTCAACATTTTTTAAATAGGAATAGGAGATTAAACTTGTGTTTTAGCATTGAAAAGCATCCCTTTTCTCAATGCAGTTCTGATGATCAGTATTCTGCTGGAGTTCCTGTCAAGAATATACAAAGTGACTCAGAAAGCCTGTGCAGTGCTTACCTCCAGTTTTTAACTCATTAAGGGCCTCTAATATTTTCAAAATCATTTTAAGAAGGTACTGTTTAAAATAAAATTCTGGCTTGCTATAAATGTACTACAATACACATCCAGCACCTGCTACGATATACAGGTGACTTTTTTCTTAAAAAAAAAAAAAAGAAAAAAAATCTTTTTAGATAAAGGACTAGTGTACTAGTGTTTCAAGCCCTGAGAGTGTAATATCCCAGGCAGTAATGACAAATCAGTGATTACACCTTAGATAAAGTAATAAATTCAACTTTTTCCCCAGTGAGAATATATGAATTGCTACCTACTGATATTCAAATTTTCTGTATCAAAATCTGGCAATACAATTCTGCCAGTGTAATTTTTCCCACACTTTTTGTCCCCCCTGTGTTCCATATCAGACTGAAATCTGCCCACTGCCATGGACTAACAGATTGGATCAATATTCTGCCAAGACTCAGGTATAAACACAAAAGAAAGGAGGAGTCACAAAAGGGAAAGTCAAGAGTTAGGGCCAGAATTCATGTTAGGCTTCTTCTGCAGGCCAGACAACCTAACCTAAACTTAGGGAGACATAGTGCTGTTGCACCAGTCCTTTTCTCAGTGTAATTGTGAATGATTTAAAAAAATTAGTATGTTTAAGACTGGTCAGTGGCAATTACAATTTCCATCTGACAAAGGAAAAAGAGAAGTCAATTCAATTTCATTAGGGGACCATCTTCTTTTCTTCCTTGAGAACTGAAGGGCCTGACAATGAATTCAGATTTAGAGAAAAATCCTTTCCCTACTTAAATGAAATCATGATTTTGCCATTAACAGAGTCAAGATGTTCATTCTGTGCACGAAGATAACTTTATTGCAGGGATTGGATGTGTAAATAATATTATAAACTGTATTCCTATAGCAGTTCACTAATGGTCTACAAGTAGAAAAAGACATGATGAATTTAACATCGTCCAAAAAGAAGACTGATCACTGTCAAGACAGGAATAAATGATGCTAAGGCCAGAGCACAGCAGACGCAATGATAAAAGATTGGTGAAAGTGTACTTTCCTGCACTTTCTTCACTCTGCAACAAATACTGAATTTATTTCCTTTCATATCCATTTGTCTTCAGCAAGCTGGCTGCAGCAAACAAAATTAACAATCACCTATTATAAATCTTGTAAATGCAGATTTAGAGATAGCAGAACACATGACAGGCATTTGTTATCTTAGATGGAGTTGCTGGAAACCACTCTATTTTCCTCTACTAGAAAGAACCATAAGGAAACTCAGGGCTGGAATCAGTTCTGAATGTCACATAAGATACTACTGAAAAAACACCGTACAATCCATGATGTCTAGACAATCTGAAGCCAGTCTTGCGTTTTGTAGTTTTGTCTAGCTCTAACTGAATGATTCAGACCTTTTGTGCTTCAGAGTTTTAAACTATAGTTATTTTGGATAACTATCCTTTCAGTTAGTTACTCTTAAGAACTTATGACCAGTAGACTTAAAGAGATGTTGGAGTGGTCTACCACTAGGTGCTGCTTTTAATAAATCTGGCAGTACAAAGGGGAAAAATATTAAGTTCCTACAGTCCTAGAAGACCATGAAAACATTCATAAAGGTGAAGGCAGATGAGCCAGGTTGACCCCATTATTCCTGAGTAGGTTAGAGGAAAAAGCTGACAGGGGATTTAGTTGATAAAGAATTAAAGGAGGGAACATAAATAATGCCAGTCAAAATGATTTTATGGAAAACAAGACTTGTCAAAAATGGTTTTATTGTTTTAATCTAAAAGTGGTGTTGATTGTGTTAATCTCACATGTAAGATACATACACTTTTTAAAACTATATCAATCCATACTGTATGAAACTAACTTAAAAATTTGCCTTCTAGAATATCAGCAAAGCACATATTAGATGTACTAGGAACCAACTAGCTTGGTAGTGATTTCCTATTGGTAATTATTCTGCAAAACCTACCAGCAGTTTTAGAGAAGTGTTGGAAAGACTAAGGTGCAACCTGATAGTGAACATATTCATCATACATCTGAATGCAGGGATTCAGTCTGCTAATAAATTTTTCAGGTAACACAAGCAAACTATGCAAAGGACAGGACAGCTACAGAAGCTTACTAAATCACCTGTTTTGGCTCATGTGCATATATTAAATGATATAATTTTTATCATTATAAAAATTCATAAAGAATACAAACTTTTCACTGAGTGTATATCGTATCATTGAAACTGGAGACCTAGGAAACACTGAGTTCATACTGGATGAGCAAATTAATATTAGAACTCCATACAGTGTTGCAAAGGGACAAATTTGACTCTTGAATGCACAAACAGGGAAATAAAGAATAAAAGAGCTGCAACATTAATTCTATGTAAGCCACTGGAAAGCCTGATATTTGGGCTGTGTACACAATTCTAGTGTTCCTATTTCAAAGTGGATGTTGAAAACTCAATTCTTAAAGTGAATTGGATGTTGAAAGTACCTGACAGGAAAACTGTTGGAGCTTAGTATTTCTAATTAAAAAAAGACTAAGCACAAGCATAGACCAAGAAGTTACCATACTGTTAAAGTGCCATTTCACAGGGTATGAATTACAGTGCATTAGCTCTGTATACAAACAGTTTTGCCTTTAGCCAAGGTAGCTTATTCCACTACAGAAACAGCATAAAGTACCTGTTACAAGCACAGCTCCTCCAATGAGTTACTGCTGCTTTATAATAAAATTACACACTGGCTTATCACACACAACTTTGTCAGTATAGAACAGTGACTCAAATACAGTATGTTAAACCTTTCCAAAGGATAAAAAACAAAAACAAAAAAACAAAACAAGAAAAAAAAAAAAAAAAAGCTTAGAACAAAGTGATTGTTCGAAAACTATCTGGAAACATAAGCCAAACTGTTGAGAAGCTGGACTTTTTATTTTTTAATAAGCAAAGGTTGGAAGAAATTACAAAATTTTGTAATGATTTCCTCCATCGATTGATACCTTTCAAGCAAGATCAGATTCATTTTCAAGAGATATATTTTGATTAAATACAGTTTGTCTCTAACAGATAAAATGCAGGATTGATATCATGTAAGAATGCAGACCAGATGAATTAATTTCTGTTGTATTTTTCTGAAAAGTTTTACCTGTAGCTACACTGTATAGTTGTGTTACTGATTATTTTTCAAAAGTTTGAGAGACTAAAAGTACAAAGGTAGACAGATCAGTACTACAGTCTCTGAAAGATACTGCAAAAGTGAGTTTGGAGATCTCAGATCAGTTCACAGTCAAAAGCTGATTCTAACTGAGCATTATGTTAATGTAATATATTTATTTCATGTTAAAACATTACGCTTTATATTAGCATATTCTTCAAATACCTCAGAGAAGCATTAGAGCAAATAAAAGTATTTAAGGGCAATGACAAGCATATGAAATCTGGAATAGAGGAATAAAGAACTATAGAAAGAGAATTAAAATCAAGCACATTTTTACATTATGCATCATACTAATTAGTTACTAATTATGAAAGTGTTCTTTAGTTTCACAAGCGATATTGCCTGTACTATTTCATCCTTTGCTATGCAGATTTGAGAAGCAATTTATATATTTTCTTTGTATTAGGCTGGTAGCAGTAATCAATGTTAATACACTAAATTACATGCAGGAATTTAAGAAACAATCAGTTACAAACTCTACTGTGTTGTTATACCCGTGGTGGCCTGTAGTACTAGGGCTTCACCAGGTATACCTTTGCCTGCAATGTATTCAATACAGCATTTAAAATGATGCAGAACATTCACTCACAAGTTGCAAAGTTATTTTTCCAAGTCAAATAAGTATTCTGTCTTAGACAGGCTAATATACTTTAGTGTTTCAGGTAAGAATATAAAACTAAAAAACTAAAAATTCTGATGGTGTTAACAGCAGTAAAGTTAACAACGTTGTCTTAAGCAGTATTCACTTTCTATAAAAATTGTTTTGTTACATAATAGGTAAAACATTATCAGTGTATACTGTTCACAAAGCAGATAAATTGCATTTATTTCAGTTATTCTTCTTTAATAGCTTTCAACTAAATTTTTGAGTATTTTTAGAGATTACATGCAAATAACTTTCAAACTAGAATTTTTGTCCTTCAACATTGATATAAACATTATTTCATCATCTTTATTACAGAATAAAAGAGAAAGTAATTTTTCTGGATGCACCAAAGCTAAGAAGCAATTTATGTGCTTTTGAAAACAGGAGTTGGGCTTCTACACTATTAAGCAATTTTGAAAGTTTTTCCATAATTTTACTCACCTGCCCCAGCTTAGTAAAGATCATAAATAATTCCAAACACTTACCTCCTCAGAACATTGTAAATCACTTCATCCAAGCCTAAACATAACAGCAGAAGCGCACGGATCCCACTTATATAAAGTACAGCTATACATAACTCTTTCCTCTACCAGAAATTTCAAACACAGCAAAGGCAACTTAAGCAGGGGACTCTCACAGGTGTTCCCTATTTTATATCACCTTTTCGGTTGGAGAGTTGCAGATTAGCTGAATAGTCTCAGCTGCAACTGAAGAAAACAGGAACTATACATCAAATAAAGTATTGTATACTGGTGAGTACTCAAAGAAGTCAAGTCTCAGATGTTTCAAACTGGGCATATACAATATGCCTGACATTTGTCTATGCTTGAGAGCAGAAATAGTGTCTCCTTAACAACCATGCATTAAGGTGGCAATTTATTTCACATTGTGAAACACTCCAATCTTACCACAATGAGTGCTATAGAAAAGAGCATGAGCAAGTTAGTTACTTTGCCTTCAGCACAGTATTTAAACAGTGTATAGTAAACAGCATATCCTGTAGGCTGGAACCACACACTGACCATAATAAAACAACATACTGGATCACTACTCATTAAATTCTTATCTCCTATGTGAAATCAATGTGAGGTTACATAGTTAAAAATTGTACAAGAATGCATGCTCACAAGGAATGCTGCATGGGCAACCCCCAGCACAGCAACCACTCCAGCTCCACAGCAGTCCAAAATTAGTCCTTAAGTTTTTGAGAGGTGCAGTTCATATCCAGTATTTCTCCTACCTCCATTTTGCATTTCTTTTCTTTTTATCAATTATGGGCTTTTATCATAACCCTAAAGTGACACACCATTAACAAGACAGAAAATTCTCGTATCTCTACAAGAGTTCCCACCATCATCAAGCCCTCACCATCCCAAAAGTTTCATTAACCCTTCACTCTAAGGGCTGTAAAAGCAAAACACTCTACAGTTCTCATCCTCTGCCTTCCTTACCCTCCATTTATACCACCTAGTGGTAAATCCCTAATATATCAGTGTTGTTACAACTTTCAAATAATCATCTCTCAAAAGCAACTGTTCATCCTTTTCTTCCCTGGTGGAACAAAGCAGTATCCCATCACATAGTTAAATTAAAACTGCAGGCAGCCTAACTTTTAAATGTGAGATACTGCAACTTTAGTGCTCTTTTTTTAGTGGGTTTGGTGGGTTTAAAATATAAAAAAGATGGCAGTATTTTGAAATGTGATGTATTTCACAACATCTCAAAGCAACAGGGCATTTCCTCCTTTGCCCTTCCACTTTGTTTCAAAGAAATGGCTTTGCTTTAAATTTTTTCTCCAGTGTTTTACAATGCAAATAACTCTTGACTACCATAAGCAGTGTTCTGCTGGCTTTCAGTATATAGCCACACAGTTAAAAAATTGTGGCAAGTACCGCATTGTAGAGTTCCATGTTTATTGTCCTTCAGTGATGTCCATATCTAATTGTTTCAATTACTATTAAAGAGATAATTACTTTCACTGCTAGCCATGTAAACATAGCCTTGTGTCTGAATGACAAGTACGGCTCTTCCTGGCTGCATCTGCAACAGCAAAAAAAAACAGTCTTGCAGTTGAACTTTCTAAACACTTTTGTCAATGATGCACCATGCAGAAATACAGCCTAGTTCACCTTCCCATATTTGTGGACACTCTGTACCGCTTGGCCTAAGTCTGATGTTAGCACAATCACATAGGTACAACCTCTTAAAATGAGAAGAAATTTTCTGCCTCTGTGCCTCTATCTCTACTGAATTACACAGCCAACTTCTGACAGAAATGTTATTTTGTTCTCTGTTTCAGTGCCCAAACTAAGTATAGAGGGAAATTATTGTACTTCACTATGTAATAATCAATAGCAATTGGCAACTTCTTAAGACCAAATACTATCCCACTTTGCTAATGTTACATATAACAAATAAATTGATATAAACATACATAGACCCAACATTTACTATTTATATACTAAACCATTGGTATATTACTGTTTAAAATTTTTCAAGAGAGTAGAAGCATTATTGTGTCTCAAAAAAAGTAAATGGCAAAAAAAGTTTATGGCAATTCAGTGATGAAGTCTACAGACACAGCTGAGATATCCTTGCTCCCAGCCTTCACCCTGAAATACCAAGCAATTGATTTAATTATTCCTAGTACCTTCATAAGTTAAATGTGGTAATATGACTACCTGGCTTAAGCACCAGACCCAAAACTCTATCATACATAATATGACTATGCAGTGGATTTTTCTGCATCAACATCATCAGTTCATGTACTTTTTATTAACTAAAAGAATGAAAGGCTTGCTCATTATGCAATTTCTTCACTTTTACTGCACAGAAGGTAAATAAAAGCAGCGTTTGAACCTGACCATTTTACTTTCTATATTTATTGGTTCTATCCTACCATACAAGAATTTTTGAGGATTTAAGTTTATCTTTGCAAAGTCTTGCTGAGTTCCTAATTCCCACTGAATTCAATGAGGCAAGAATCAAAATGTCCCTGAAATACGTGCCAAAATATTTGTAAAAATGTAGGAAACCATTTGAATTTTAAGTGACAGCTGCATTAAAAATCATTAGTGCCTATCAGATTTCTATCAATCATGCATATATTTCTTAAACTAGTAAAATAAGCAGGTTAGATGCCTGCAACCAATACAAGCAAAGCAAATATGCAGTCTTCCATTTCTGTATTGTGAAATGGGCATCAGAACAAACATACAGATGCTAAGAAAAAAATCAGATCTCCCTCCCCTTAGGAGAACTGTTCCAATCCCATTTCTTGGGTCCACAGTTACAGCAAGAAACTGCCATGTGCACTGCATGAAAAAGGGAAGATGAAATCAGACTCTCTCGCCATCCACTGGCTTCTCTGTTTTTCTCCATTTCAACCTTTATTTAAGGAGATATGAAAACATTAGGATTTATTATAAGCTTTGAAAATCATGCACAGTGGACAAAATAGATTACAGTTTACTGTTGTGCAACAAGCATGCACATACAGAACATTCACATACAGACTGAGTACATTTAAAGCTCTCTGAATCACAAAAAAGGCAATTAATCTTAGTACCGCACAGAGAACTGACAGAGTATTTTAACATAGTCAAAATGCTGAAGGTCCTTGAATGCCTTCTAATAAAGCTCAGTATGAATTTTGCATTTTATATTTACTGTCTCATCTCTGTGGGAACCTAATGATAAATGCAGGATGGGAACCCAGTATGGATATTTAATATAAATAACTGCTATAAAAGTTTATTATTGGAAATGCAACAGTACATGAGCCTTAATGTAATCTATAATAAAGACTGATCAAATAATTGATTATGATTACCAATCTTCTCAAATTTTTGTTCATGTTAATAACATTTCTAGGAAGAGATAACATACTAGGAAGAGCATGTGCATAAGAGAATCCATGCTTTGAAGAGCAGGGGAAGAAGTATTTTGTATTTACTAGCATTTACTTCAGAACATTCATGCAAATTCTGAGTGAACTAAAATAAAATCTCCAGTATAAAGTTTCACATATAAAATTATGCAAAGCATTCTTACAATGCACTGTCATTGTCAAGTTTATAAGCATTAACACTATCCCATATTATCACAAATTACAATAATGAAAGTAGAGGTCATCAGTTAATGTTCCTAAGTAAGAAGAGTCCTTTTAATTTTGGGTAAGCATTTGCAAAGGAATAATAATCCATTTCCTTTGGCTAAGGGATTTGTTAGTTGGGCAATGCTCAAACACTGTCCTTTTTGATGCAACAAAGTAATTGTTTTTATATTCACAGAAACACAGCAGAGTTGAATTTGGAAGAGACCTCTGGATATTGTCCAGTTCAACCTCCTTGTTCACACAGTGTGAACAAAAGCAAGATGCTCAGGACTGTGTACAGTCAACATTTTAATGTCTCCAGAGATGGACCCTCCATACCCTCTTTGGGTAAGTTGTTTCAGTGTTCAATCAGACTTACAGTAGAGAAAAAAAAAAAAAAAGAAAAAAAAAAAAAAAAGGCTTTTCTTATTTTTAAATGGACTTTCTTGGCATTTCAGTTTGCACACATAGCCTCTTGTCCTGCACTGGTCATCACCGAGAAGAACCTAGCTCTCTCTTCTTTAACCTCCCATCAGATATCTATCTATACACATTGATAAGATCCATTCACTCCCTTGTCAATCTAGTTTGTTTAAATTTTCCCTAACCTGATCCACCTCCATCAAGGGTAAACCTTTCTTGTTCCAGACTTTACCACTGGTCTCAGAGACCTGGGATTCCTGAAAACCAGTCTTGATAACAAAGACTGAGAAGGTAGTGGTCAAAGTTCCTTGGCCTTCTCTGTGTCCTTTCTCACAACATCCCCTGTCCCATTTGGCAGTGGGCTCACATTTTCTCTTTTCTTTTTACTGTTGAAGTACTTATAGTAATGTTTCTTCTTGCCCTTCAAGTTCCTAGACAGATTCAACTCCAGGTGGGCTTCTTAACCATATCTCTGCATGTTCAAATATATTTCTCCCAGGTTACCTATCCCTTCTTCCACCTCTTGTACATTTCTTTTTTATGTCTGAGCTTTTTCGGGAGCAACTTGTTCATCCATGCAGGACTCCTGATGCCTTTATCTGATTTCCTTCTCATTGGGATGAATGATTCTTGAGTTTGGAGAATGTGATCCTCAAAAATCAACCAGATCTCCTGAATGCCTATTCTCTCCAGAGCTGTAACCCATGGGATTCTTCCAGATAGGTCCTTAGACAAAAGTCTGCTCTTCTGAAGAGTGAGGTCCTTTTTACATTTGTGCTTCCTCTCAGAAGGCTGCATGATGTTATCCTCTCTTTTCTGGACTTCACTTTGACAGTGGTGGGTGAAGATGTGTTAATTTTATTCATAAATAAGATATATAAGATTTTTTCTCTAGATTTCTTTGGAAATTTGACTCTAGCCTATTTCTAATTGTGATCAATGTATCACTTGGAACCTCTGTGAAGAGAATATTAGTCTTTTCTGTGTCACTACCTTAAATTCACTCCTCTACATCCCTTACAGTCTCTCAAAGGCACGTGATACTACAATAATTAAATATTTTAACTACAGGTTATTTTATCTAAACTTTTTAAATCTACTTATGACAGTTAATATTCTTTTACTAGGGTTCACTGAAACTTATTAGGGCAATAAACTCATTAATAAAACACTGTGGTTGAGAATTTTAATGCAGTTAAGAAATGAGTGTTCAGTTACAGTTCTGCATATGAACCACCGCATCTGAATAACCTATCTGGTAAAAATATTGACACAAATATTCAGCATTCTATCCAACAAGACAAAATTCATCACATATATACAGTAAAACCTAATAAATGCTGAAGTACAGAAGTTCACTCTTTGATTACAGAACTATGTCAAATGCCAGGGAAAAAAAATGTTTATACTTCTTGTTATAGCACATGAACCAATGTACCTGGCATCAACTAATGTATTCTTCCAAAAATTAGAGGGAGAGAAATGAAACACAATCTGACCCACGTCAAAATAGTAGACTTCTGGCTACAGTTTATATTTAATACTAAGTATTTCTCTCACATTTTTCTTCCATCTCACTTACCTTGGCTACAACTTAATTGGTAAACAATTTTTTTCTGTACAAACACTAAATGAAAGTCTTAATGTAACATTCTCGTAGACGCGATGGTCTGATGAAGGCTAAGTCAGTAGACTGCTCCTCACATAAAAAATTGTCACTTCTTTTTCCACATTTTGTTATGGATGTGTACAAAATAATTGTCATTTGGATCATGATAACTATAGTAATTTTTTTACTTCTCTCCCCCTAGATACTCATCACAGTTGAACAGGTCATCTACAAGCATTCATGGTAATATATATTACTTAATGGGAAGATGCGATATTCAAGAAGAGAAGCAGTCTATAAAAAAATACTCTGGCCATGTAATGTAAATGCACGCGCAGTCTTTGAGATAAAAACAGATAGTTCTATGAAAAGTGTGACTGGAAAGAGGCTTCTCTGTAAGGAATCATTAGACCACTTTCCTTAAGAATTGTCTTTAATAAAGCATTCCTTTAAGAGCGATAGATCTCTCTAAGAAAATATTGATTAATCAACCAAAACAACAACTGAAAGAGGCAAGTACTCTAAAAACTGTAGGCTGAGTGTTATCTAAATTAGCACACTTGGTTTTAAGAGGAACTTTAATCAAGCTTCCTTTTACATATATTTCTCAAATTTTCTAGTTCAAGAAGCTGACCTACATGAACATATTTTCAGGCAATCACACCAGAAAGCTACTGATGATACATTGGTCTGGAAAGTGACTCAGGACGCTAAAGAAGAGCAGGAAATGTCAAAAAATAATGAAGATGTTGTGGGCAGGAAAGAAATCTTACATGGCCTTTCTATAATTTCTATTTTGTCTGTTCATCATACTTGCTGGGATGTGCTGTGCAAGATGTGCTAAATAACCACCCTGACTGAATGGGCTAGGACACAGGAATGAGCAGTATGGAACTGATTTTCTGTTCACGGAATATATATTTTTTTTAACTAAATCTATGTAAAATTCTTGGAAAAAATAATGATATATTGCACTTGTAATGCTGGAGAAGATGCTTGTAAGAGGATTCACGCACAGGCATAGTCATTCCATGTGATGTAATGAGGGATCAGAGTACCAATAGTAAGCATCAAAGTAAGAAGAATCAGTATCTTCTGAAACAGTTTTTACCTACGTGCAAACTACTTCATTTCTCAAATGAGTAATATAACCACTGTGTTTACAATGCAGACATGCACATCTTAATTCTTTGCCATATGTAAATCAAATTAAAATGTAGCCAACACTTAAAGCCTCCAGAAGCTGTATAGAAGTTAAACCTTATTTATATAATGAAACAGTTCTTATTTGGACTGAATTGAAAGCAATTCAGGGCACTGGTACAGAGCTACAGTCTTCTCTCTGTGTCCTATCATGAACATCATAGTTATGTGGTTACTGTTATTATTGATTCCTCATTTTAAGCACTCTAAATTTCTATCAGTGCTTTTTAAAGGCTGTAAATCTGAATGCACTCTCCTGAAGGCTTGCAAATCCTTACTCCAGATAGTTTCTAAACACAAAGTGTCACTTTGATTTTGTATTTCTGTGTTCAGTAGATTATAAACAATATATATCTCATATATGGCATTATTCAGCATTAAATCTTAAAACTGCTTTACAAAGAAAGTCAATAACATTTTTCCCATTATAAAGATGTGGAAAATGCAGCAAGATGATAAGCAAATTTGCTCTAGCCAGTGAATATGATCTCCCAAGTCTCAGTTCAGTGCTCTGTCAAATAGAATCACTGCTTTTAGCAATTAATACAAAGTAGTTTATCATTTTCTTATTATGCAGGGTTCATTTAGCTACTCTCTGATGAATGTCTTTTATATATTTACAGTATTATTTATGTAGGCCTCCTTTACACAAGGGTTGCCTGATTCAGTGATGAATCAACATATGGAGAACTGCAAATAAATACCTAAATAAATAAATTTCTGGAAAATAGAGACATTTCTGTGTAACTCTTACACTATCTTTACTATGTGATAAAGATAATAAAAACAAACAATATGTAGCCATAGTAAAGTAATACATTTTATACAGACAATGGGAAAAACAAATTTATAATATTTTCATAACAAAAGCACAAGTGTTTGATATAAGGGTAAATACTGCCATTACCAGTATAATACAGTTCTCTATAACTTAACATTCAGAAGTATCAGTTGCTTTTAAAACCATTCCCTTCTAATATACTTTGCATCTTTACACAGACAAAGCTCTTTCAGAGCACAGAGTAAGAACTGCAATTTAGAAAAACCTGCAGAAAGCTAACTCCTTAACAGGGGCAGACAATCAAGCATATTCATATTTTTAGAAAGCCCAGATTAACAAGACGTCTCGTGGTAAAGGATGCGTGCAGATCTCAGTCACAGCATGCCACTGTTGCAAAAGAGCTCTGCTTCCAACATCCAACTCTGGAATATGGTAAATAATTTACAGTGGGGTTTAATTTCATTGTATATTTAACAACAGACCCAAATTGCTCCAGTATTACCCAGCTACCCACAAGCAGAAAAAGCAATTTTTGCCTGCAAATACTACTTGTCTCTCAAGAGAAATTTGTAAATACTAAAGCAGCACCTATTATTTTCCTTCTTGTAAATGTAGCAAAAAAACAAGCTTCATGCAGTTTTTACTAGTGGTGCAACTTTTTTCACATGGTCAGACCCAGAACCTGCAGCAAAATTAAGTTCTAGATACCTCAACTCGCCCCTGAATCTAATACAGTTACAGCATAGAAAGCCCATCCTAATATTTAAGAGTCAGCCAACCAGTTTCTTAGGCCCAAAGCAGCCTTGAGCAAGAGTCAGGACCTGTTAGTATTGTTTACACAGTAAGACACTACACTTCAGTCCATTTTCAGATCACTTGTCAAGAAAAGTATGAACTCTTAATGCTTACCACATCCAACAGCTGTTTAAAATGAAATCTGTGTCCTCTTTCATGAATTCAAAGATGCCCTGATGCAGATGGATCCATGTTTGGAAGCCCAGTTCTGCTGACCTTAGGGCACTGTGCTTCACAGAGGCTTCCTTCTTATGCTCCTTGCTTTCTTGTGAGTGTTCAGTAAGGAAGATAAACCAAGAGGAGCAATGCTGGGACTGAAACTGAGTGCTGCAGTGCACAAGCTAGTCCTCTTACAAAAGTGTAACCTAACATATGCATGGCTTGTATGGAAATGAATATGCAGTGACAGTCACTAAGGAGCTCTGTGGTTTTCTCACGGTGGAGAGAAAGATTTTAGTCTATCCCCCAAGAAATCTTCAGTAAACTGTGCAATTCATTAGGAAAAAATAAAAGATCATCCCATGTCATTCAGAGGTTAACAACTCTTTTAAAGATCCAAGTGTGGTACACCCATAACTACCTAATTCAAGAATCAACCACTTAGTAAACTTAGTCTTTGCTGACATTCATTCCCAGTCTGTATGCAGCCATTATTTAGACAATACAAAACAACATCATAAAGGCTGTTTCACCCTCTTTTAGAAGACCTTTAGGAAAATGTTTATATGTAAACCAGAAGATGCCATGAATATTCAAGGAAGCCTTTTGGGGTCAAGAGCACTCAGTGTTACATATTTCAGATGCACCAAATTTCATTTCTGCACCTGCAAAGACAACAGCATCAACATCTGAGTTGTTTTCAGATCGTTACCTTTACTAAAGGTGCAAACAAGGTACATGCCACTGCCTTTTTTTGTCAATGTTTTCTTTGCACAAACTACTCTTCCAACGCTGTGTGTGTCTGTTGTGCACAAATAAAAGTGACCATTTACACTATTCTATACTTAAACCCTGTGCTTAATAGATGCTGCGCACTCACTAACTTCTGAGGTTCTCTCAGGTTCTGGTCTTTACCCTGAAGTTAGTGCAGTCCAGCTGAGCATGAACTCCTTAGTTTGGCAAATACAAACATGACAGGAATGTAAATCCCATTTTAATGCGGTTATTGTCATTTTTATTGTGTCATGACAAAATTTTAAATATGATAGATTGATGATTGACTGGTTTAATGATAAATTAATAAGTATCACGTACATTTTTCTTTATTATTTATTAACATTTCTTTCTTTATTAGTAGCAAAATATAAATTACTTTCACAGTTCTCATAAGGAGTTTTAATAGGTGAACAGATATTTTAATACTTTTCAACAATATTCATATGAATTATTATATTACAGACAATTATTTTCTCTAACAGTCTTGTATTTCAAGTCCTTCACTTTTTGTGAACCATTAAACTGTCGGGAAAAAAAAAAAAAAAAAACAACTAACTATTTTTCTTTCAGTAGTATTATTTCAATTAGATTAATATTTCCCAAGTTTATAATTAATTTGACAGAAATGTCATTATAGTAAAAAGTCAATACTCCTTCTGTTCCTTGCTGGCAAAGTTTCTCTACAATGTAGAAATTCATAACGGTGCCAGAAATCATCAATTTGCCTAAATATGGATATACACATGTCAAATATTTGTTTCTTTTTACTAATTTCTATAGCACCTATTACCATGGTATCTAGATGAATCTATTATTTATGATTTGAAACATAATAAAAACAATTTTAATAGATATTTAATATAAATGTCCAGCATCTCTGCTAATGTTGCCACAGTCCTTTGGGATCTAAACATTTCTTGTGCAATTGCACTCTATCTTAGAATAAAAGGAAACTTATGATTTTATATTTTGAAAACTAGGAGTCCAAATGATCACAATCATTTCAATAAAAATGTATATACACTGAAAAAAATAAGATATTTATCATATAAAGTACTTCTAAGTGTGTGATGGTTAGTAGCAAATTTCACATAATAACTCTATATTAATTCTTGCAAACTTAAAGCCATCTTCATCCTCTAGTCTGTGCTTAATGTGTAAGAGAATTTTATAATTTTAAAGCCCAAAATAATACACCTATAAAAATGCCTTTAAATAAAGAGCTTGATATTAGGATGTTCATTTCAGATCTTTGCTAGTAACACTGTAAACCTCAATTTCACAATGAAACAACATAATAACTACTATGCATTTTACTGAATTATTCCTGTATGGGACTACTCTAAATTTCATCTCATACTAATAGTTAGTGTTATTTGTTCTTTAGAAATAAGTCTAAGCTTAATTTCTACTTAGCAAATACTTTTTCATGTTGTTCCCAGAGAAGCTGAAGTCAACATAATGTCTTCCCAGAACCTATATGTAACAGCAGATCTACCAATAAAAGCAGAAATATGCATAAATACTGGAATACTGATGAATAATCTCTATTGTAGTACTCTACCAGAATTGAAGCATCACCCAATACCAACATGATGACTCCCAAAACAGAATTCTTAGAGCATTCTGGAATACATTTTTCACTCAATTAATTTTGTGATGGAATCACATTTCCTAAAACTGATGTTTTGAAATTTGAGAATGAAAAACGTTAGGCATGTACCCCATTCCAACAATTAATTCTGTACTGTTTTTACAATATTTTTTCTACTAATGGTTGTTTCTGACTTTTAAATGTTAAGTAGTATAGATTCTATTTATTCTCATCCTGTTTTTATTTTCTAACATAAACATCTGCTGATGGCCACAACAGATTGTTATAGATAGACATTTTTTCTGACCTCATAATATGACCTTTATGTTTTTACGCACCACTACTCTTGGAAAACTATTCTGAAGTCTATTGATCTCATGATCAAATCTTCATTTTCAAGTGTAATTGGATACTTTTAACTTCCTGACATTGCACAAAGGTAGTATTTTCTTTCACTCCATTAGTTTTTAATGGTTTCCTATACTGTCTCAAAATTCTTTCCCCTACATTTTTTTACCTTTTAAGTATTTACAAGGCATCATCATGTACCTTTCCCAATTCCAGATATTATTTAACAAATTCTTACCCAGGGGACCATTTAACCAAATGATGTGCTAACCCTTATGTCAGTGTAACTATTTATACCTTTCAGCATATATTTTCTTCTGCTGCACCTTATATTTGCTTAAACATTTGTACAACCAGTACAAATATGGCCTTATATTTTTCACTCTATTACAGTAAATAATATTTGCTGTCTCCTTATTACTTTCATAGTTTTTCTCTTGACTTCATCAACACACCAGTGTTTTTCTGAATTGAACATGAAGTACAAAAAACCTGCGTGCACATTTTAAGCTGCTCCAACATGAAACTCACATTTTATACCACTTTCACAAACTCCCAATGGCAACATCATTTTCAATACTTGAAATTTTCATATCTCATATGAGGCATGTTTTTTATCTCATATAAAGCATGTTTTTGCTGTTGTTCTTTTACATTTTTGAGGAAATTTAAAAATACAGAGGTAATTAGAGGAAGAGCACAAGACCAAATAAGCAAGAACCATAAGGAATGCAGAGCTGTAAGGGACCACAGGAGGTAATTGTGGGACCATAAGAGATAATAATAAACACTGACAAAGTCTACAGTGACATGACCAAAACGACTCTTCACAGATATTTACTCCATACACTCACATCACTGTGAATTCATCTTGACCACACATCCCTCTTTACATTATGAGAATGTCTTTAAAGTCTCTAATGAAAGAGGCTTCATGACCTAGACAGTCTGTTCCATTCACTAATTATACCTGTAGTTAGAAAATACAATCTAATTTAAATATCTTTACAATCTAATTTAAATATTTTGCTGTGAGTAAAATCCTGTGACATGAAGACACGAAGAACCATTGATTACTGTATCTTTAGACTGCTCTCCCCTGCAACGTCATCAAGGTACCTGTATCTTTCTTGAACTAAACCCTGAAGTGGAAGATATTACCCACTTTAACATCAACAGCTTGAGGTAAATTGTAATCATTTTCTCATGTCTTATACACAACACTCCAGTTACACATTTCAGAAAAATATCTCATTTTTGCCATTCAATTACAATAATCCAAATTCATCTTCTATTTCTCTATTGCCCTCATCCTTTCAGGTGATGCAACTCCCTAAACAGTGTCTTTACATTTTGTACTCAAGACTTATTTCTCTTTCCTACAGGTAACACTTTGGTCTTGTTACTCTATCATTCTTGCAGTTCTGTCAAGATCACTCAGAATTCTGATACTTTCTTCCAATGGGCTTCCAAGCCCTTCCACTTTAAATGATTACAAAAAAATTAACTGATTACAATTTCATGAAGACTGAAGTGAGGAAAGCACTAAATATTTTACTTGGTCTTTCACTTGCTTTTCTTTAATTAATTTTTTGAACCTTTAATATAATACTCAAATTGACCTTCTGGACTGTAGTAGTGAAAAATTAGACAAATTTGTTATGGAAGAAAATTATGAGCATATTAATGGTCTGCAAAAATACTGGTTGTACAAATGTTTAAGCAAATATATTTTTATCAAGAATAATCTGACTAGAGGTGCTCCACTATTACCAGTATTCAAATTCCACAGAGCCAGAGAATGGACAACATGAACCCTTTGTCTGGATTCTTACAATCTCTCCCCAGTTCCCTCCATTTTCACATTCTCCAAGCATGCACCTTGAGCAGCCTGCTCACTGTCTTTTCTGAGCATACACCCTTGACAATATGGAGATGGCTCCAGTGCGTTAATTGGAAACTGCTGGGGAGGCAGCTGAGTTGCTGGCAGCATAGCACTAAAAGTCATATCTTTCTGAGCTACAATGTGCTGATTTTTATTAATTATTACCAGTATTAAATAATATTGCTATTATAGCCTGGTACCCACTGTCCTTCTTACATAAAAATTAGAGAGAGTGACCCTTGGCACAAAGAAGCAGCATAATAAATCAGTTACACATTAACTATGAAGCAAATTTATTTATTGCTACCTGCACTTTTTTAAGACTCAAAGTATAGATAAAAGATTCTCATATATATCTTTACAATAAAAAATAACAGAGGCTATAATCTCGAAGATGCAATGACAGTGGAAGGGCACCTGGCTGAAGAAAACTAATATATAAAGCAGTTAAACTATGACAAAAAGGTGAAATATTATTAAATATAATTCATTTATTCACTTATGAATACTGTATGTGCATCTACAAAGGTATGCTTCTTAATGCAATTTAATGGCTTTGAATGCAATTTTCACACTATTTACAGATCTGACCCTTCTCTGCAACATCAATTTCTCAATAATCAGCACTTTTATGTTTGCTAACTTCCAATAATATTTGTAAAATAAAGGACATCATAGAGTAAACTTTGCATCTGTTAACTTCAACCTAACCCATGCCTTGCTCTGTATAGTCATCTGAGAACCATTTTTGCTAAGCATTCTAAACAAAGGAAGTCTCAGTTATCTATCTTTCCTTTTATAAATATTATCAACCTAGCAACAATGTGATTAACTGTGATTGATACTAATAAAAGTAGTAGGTAGTTCCCTGCATATTTTCATTTTAGTTTCTAGACAGAAGAAGAGTCTTTTTAATATTGGCAGAGAATGGATTTTCTTCATACTAGAAAGTATTATAGCACTGAATAAAGTCTTTCTGATCAAACCATACCATAATAGCTTTTGTCTTGTGTCACTTTATGTTAGCCAGCATCAGAAGAGAAAATAAGCAGAGGCTTGCTATTGTGCCTCTATTTTAAAAGGGCCTTCCATCTGGTAGGAAGCAGAAGCCATCAGCACTGTAATTAAAATGCAATTACTGTCCCCCGCCGCAATCCCAGGACGACCATTCCATCTGTGTGATATACAGTGGAAAAACCACTATTTTTTGCACTTTTCTAGCTCCATTAAGTTTATTCTCTTTCTATTAATTAATCTAACAGCACTAAGGGGTCGTTCCTGTTTTGCAAGCCATTGTGTCAGAAACTGCACACTCACAAAGACTGAAACCACATGAATTTTTAAAACTCTCCACTATCCCTGTGACATAAAACCTTAATTACTTCTGACTAAATCTGTAATTAAAATATATCACCGCAGCAGATTTACCTGCGTGTGGGTGTTGGAGTGCATGCTTCTGTGACTGTCACAAATGAATCACTCTGAGACTGTGTTATAAAAAGGGAGATTAGGATGTACGACAGAAAGGATGCAGAAAAGAGACCTGAAAATGAAAAAACTGGCAGCAATCTAGGAAAAGTTGTACACTGGTAAAATAAGAAAGAGTCATTCTCTTTTTAAAGCGAAAATATTCATGGTATGTATAGAGACATACCAGATGCTCCCATGTACAGTTTATTCTTATGTAATCCTACATTTTAATGTGCTACCATGACCTTACAGCAATCAAATGACAATAAGTAAAATATCGCATACTCTAAAATAAGTTCCCATAATATTTTTCATAGCAATCCATCTTGTATTCATAGACATAATCTTATAATCTACCCTTCCTGTCATTTACAACTGTGCAGTCCAAGGTCTTCCATCCGCAAACCTATAAAATCTTAAAATCTTTGTGAAAAGTACAGGCATTGTATATATCAAGACAAAAATATTAGCTAAATATTAGGTTGAAAACTTAGCCCTGTCAGAGTTTGTTGGAGTTTTGCCTTTGACTTCAGTGGAGTCAAAGAGTATTTTGTCTTTCTTTTAATACATGTTGCTAGGGGAAAACAAAGAAACAAGACTCTCTGCAAATGACCAGCTGCAAGAGGTGAGTAGACTAGCAGTGAACCTCAGCATGACAATCTTTGCTGTAAAATGTCATGCAAAAATGATATTAAAAGTCCTGGCAAATAATTTTTTTTTTTTTTTCCCTTGGCATCCACTGAGGTTCAGCATGTGCATAAGTGTTTTTACAAACTCAGCATGTGGGCTCAATATGTCTCCAACAGAAGAGAATTTTGGCATTTCATAGATTTCATAAAGGGTAAGGCCAGAAGTATTCATAAAATGTTTAGGCTAGCCTCCTGCAGCTCATAGGTCATTTAACATGCCACTCGCCCTCTTATTTAGTACAATGACACAGTTTTAGCCAGTGCATACAGAGTCCCTTTTCAAAGATACCACATAACATGGAATTTCAATTTAAGACTTTGCTCCAGTAAGAAATGATACTGACCAGTAAGAATTTGTGCCTCACTCCAACTTGGCTTATCTGGTTTAAGGTTCCAGCATTAGTCTTTACCAAGCCTCTATGCTTGAATTAAAAAAAAAAAAAAAAAAAAGCTTTTTAATACCCTGTATTTTCTTCCTGTGAATTTACTTGCACACTGTAATCATGTTACCTATCAATCTTCTTTTGATAAGATAAACAGATTGAGCTACTTAAATCTCCCACTATAGAGCATTTTCTCCAGCTCTTAAGATGTTTGTGTCTTCTTCCTTTACCTCCTGCAATTTTAAAATTGTGGAGAACAACAGTGTGTAAAATATTCTCCATCCTCAAGGTAAGACATAAATGACAAGACTTGCTACTTTATGTGGTTACTAAAATAGCTTGAGCTAGGAATTGGTACTTGACAAGGAGAAAACGAATTTGATCAGCAGTCTCTCATGAGGAAGTGGCTCCAGAGGCTGGTGAGTTCCCACAGATACTATGGAGAGGTTTAGCTTGCTTGCAGTAAGTTACCAATGATAACTTAATTGTCAATATCTTGGGTTTCTGCAAGGAAAGGCTCCCAGGCCAGTCAGCTACACAGAACCTATAAGAATTCAGTGGGTTCAGGAGTTAGTGTATCACTGGAACCAGATGGTTTGGCTATAGCTTGTCTCTGTGTAGGAAAGCAGTTCTCACACACTTCCTATAAATGTTGTCATTCAAACTGGTATTTTTTAAATCCAAAAAAGTGATGATTTGGTGTTGCTTAAATAAAAAAAGAAGTGATATCACATGTTGCCTAGCCTCAAAAGCTGAGTATTCCATAACCGGAGGTATATTATTGTGTTGAAAGACAACAGAGAAAAATCTTAAGATTAACTATATGTGATTGAATTAGTAAAGCATCAAATTCAACATCGGTCATGTATGAGGTATGTTGGCACTTACATATAAAAAAGAGCTAAACTTACATTAAAATATTACAAAATTTTATAGGAATCACACTGATAAATATAATTGCTTATAATGTGAGCAAAGATAAATAAGTTAGATATGTTGGCTTTCTGCCTACAATACAGCTTTATGATAAAACTTATTAAAATAATTGTTATTTTAAATTATTCTGTACATTCATTTGAAGGAGTCATAAATATCCAAGTAGGATTCTGCGCTTTGCTCTAATGCCGATCTTCTCATTACCTAGATCACTTCCTCTCCTGTGTAAGTATAACAGACACAAGAGTATTTATCTAGTTCTAATGCATATTATGACAGTATTTAGTGGCCCACTCCTAGATCCTCTTCCCATTCAGATCCTACTGGTATAATATATTTAGAAATAAACTGCATACAAAAATGTCCAGTCTAAGAAAATACAAACATGACATGGTAGGCCTATGTAAGTCACTTGATGGCGGCATGATTTGAGTAAGACTAGATTCACTATGCCAGTTATTTTGTCAATACGGTTATAGGTATGGGGAACATAATAACTGCCTATCCCCAAATGCTGTCCACTGCTATTAATTTGACCTCCTAAGGACAGCCTATAGGACACCGGTTATTGCTTTGCCATAGAAAAGAGTCTGCACTAAATATGAACATCTTGATGGAATTAAACTGACTAAAAAAAATCTGAAGGATAACTAGGGACTTGTCTGCATGCCCTCTCAAAAGCACTTCCCATCTAAACATATTCTAAACTGGAATGTCAACTCATACTAACAATGAATGTTAAGAATTATATAGAAGGACAAAGGAAAATTGGTTCTTTTTTTTACAGCAAACTTTGAGAATACATATTTAAAACATGGTATCTTCTTCAACCACTCCTTGGTACACAGAAGCTGCCAGCTGCCTGTGCAAAGGTAACAAAAGACCTCTTGACTGCCATTGTGAGCAACAACTACAGACTAGGATCTGTTTTGCTAACATAGCATATAAAGCAATATTAAATTAGCTTTCATATCATACAGTCTATCACTGTTTGACCCTCTGGGCTGTTTTTATTTATAGAATGTAGTTTCTAGTTTACTTTAGTGTTTTCATATTAAATAAATATTCATGAAAGTGCACTCTTCCTGAAATTAGGTCATTTACGCAGACTATCCTATTAAAAATAGATTTACTTTTTTTACAGGTGTCATCCATTAAGATAGGGAATAGACAAAATCAGCCAATTGTATCTGTCAAGATGTTAGTCCTTCCATAAAGTCAGTGTTCTGTCCTTTACCTATAGCACTTAATAGCAAAATGACTAAATTCCTTTCTGTAGCATTCATACTTTGGGGAATTTTTATTGTTGCAAGATTTGTATCTGAGGGTTTGAGAAGATATTTTAGTACTTTCAAGTTGTTCAGACTCTGACACCAGGCATATAAATAAAAGTATGCTCTTATTGGCTAAGATGTGGCCAGACTCTAGCAAGATTGGCTCAGGGAAGAGGAGTTTAACTCCTCACTAGGATTAAACACAAACAAGTGATAGAAGACAAAGCAAAACACTGATGTAGTTTCTCCTAGGGCATATGATATGGGAATCTCCAGAGAGCAGTGGATCCACTAGGTCCTGTTTAGTGTGGCTTTTAGTCATATAAACGTATAAAGATGTGTATACACAACAGTGTGCGTTCTTAAATTGAGCCTTCATCTTCCATATATTCAAAATACAGCAGTTCAGTTGGAGAGAATGTGGAATAAGGAGCACGTATAGAGAGGAAATAACATCCGTGGCAGATGCCGTAGGAAGAAGTGGCAAGGCTTGGATACGGTCTGAAAAAAGGGCCAGCATGAGAGGTGTGATCAAAAACACGGGGTTGGAGGAATGGAGAGAGGCAGGCTCTTCTATAGAGACATCCATCACCCCAATCCCTCTCAGGAACTGTTTTAAAATGGGAAGCATAATGTTCCAGAGGGACTGGGCAGGGACAGAGGAGTAATGTAGAGAGAGTGCTTAGACAGCTTATCTAGACTGGGAATCTAAATTTTGGACTGCAACATTTAAGTGAGATGAGGTTTAGGATTAACAAGGACACTTAATTAAAAGATCTGAGCAACTTTGCCTGCTGTATTTCCCGTCAGAATTGATATTCCCAGTCCAGCCAACACCAAACACCAGTATGGATATTTCATCAATATCTAAGAACACAGCTAGTTATGAAATAAATCTGTGTGAAAATGAAATCTTTGTAGAAAGGAAGCATGAGAACATTTTCATCATTTCCATGCCAGTGAGCCTGTAATGAATTGCAATTTTACCATGTGGCATTAAACTCAGGGCCAAATTTTCAGAATGTGAGTTTGTGGTAACATAAGAGTGGTATTACTTACATACAGCAGCCATTACCACCAACATATCAGATATATCAGACAAGTTCTACAGTTTTCTCTTGTTTTAGTGCTGCCAAACAGTGTTGTACTAAATGACTAACCAAAAAACATAGAAGTTTTCCAAAATTTGATATTCAGGAGTGTGTTAAAAAGAAGAAATTATCCTTTTTCCATGGATATTTTCCTAGCAACTTGAAGAGTCTTGAAAAATATTCTTAACGTGTTAAGAAAGACATTAATACAGAAATCAATAGTCCTATTCAAAAGATAAAAACAACTACAGAGAAATTCAATTTTCAAATGCAGCAATTGTTGCAAACATAGGTAGTTTGAAAATAGGACAAACATTATCATAGAACATTAAAAAGTGAAGCAATTCACAAATAACTAACCTTAAGTCAGCCTTGCAAAGTTCTAATTGCCCACTTGCCTGAGGTGAGAAATTATTTTGACGGGCAAGTAAATTATCATTAGTCTTGTCCATTATCATCAGTAATTATGGTAAAATGGTGATGACTAAATTTATGCCTAGGCTGGTACATTTTCATGTGAGCTTTACAACACAGGTTCAAATTAAGTTACAAGTCAAGGCACAAAAGAAGTCAAAATCAACCGTATAAATTTCTTCATCTGCATGTTGATGTATAAAACTCTTACAATTTTTAATCTAATAGGAAGCAAGTCCTCTAAGTGTTTTTAGATATAATAAAAATGATTGTGTGTCACAAGGTCTATAAGTGAACATTTAATCAAAAAGATCCATGTAAGATGACTGAGCTTTGTTTTCATTCATGGAAAACTACTCTCAAATACTACAGTCTTTGCTGAATAAAACTGCAAAGCATAACTCAGGTAAAAGAGCTGAACAGAATTCTGAAAGAAGAGTTCCAGCTCTATGCAAATGAGGCTGATTTACTCTTTGGCTCACTGGCAACAAATAGAGACTGAAGAGCCTCCTACAGTAGGGCTGCTCTTGAAAAGAACTGCTAGATTTAAGAAAGCATACACTGTTTCTGAGAGCAAGTGTCAACAATAACAAATCACCATTACTAGGTACCTTACTGCAGCTCCTCTTCTCTAAAAATAAATAAATGAATAAATTTTCTTCTGAATAACTTCAGTATTTTCTCAGGAATGAGAATGAGATTTTTCTAATAGCATGCATATGTTGATACACTGATGGGATAGATAGCTGTAAATTACTGAGTTCTAATTCTCTTTCTTCAATCAGCTTTGGAGTTGCCTACAACTCTAACAAAATTCAAACACTGTGTTTAAATGGGGTGACTTTTTTGCCAATTGCTTGTCTAGAATTAACATGTTTTGAAAAATGTAGGCAAAGTATTTTGATCATTCCTGTGGAAGAGGCTGGAGAGTAATGCTGAAGTCCTATAGAACATTCAGTGATGTCTCCTTTGATTTTCCCTGCTACAGTGAGCTGGTGTGTTCAGAGGTGGAGGAGGAGACACAAAGAATGCTTCATTAAGAGGTTCATCTTTTGCCATGTCCATTAAAAGCTACCCCAAACTGGGCAAGACATAGATGTGAAAATAACATTTCAAAAAGGATCAAGAAGAAAAAACCTGAAATCATACTCTAGCCATACACAAGACCTCCTCTGCAGGATGGTCTAGCACATTGTGGGTAATGTGCAATTGTCCAGATCCAAGAACTGTTGCTTGGAAAAAAGAGTACACTTTTTCTTGTGGTTTCTATGCTCCCTCTTCTGTGTACAGGCAGCACAGAGGAGGAATCACCAACAGCTAAACACACAGAAGACATGATCTGAACTTGATGACAGAAGCAGTAATTTAGGACAAGAATCAGAGAATTGCAACAGACTAGAAGCTGCTGCGGTACAACTGGGAGAAAACATTAGTGGGTGATAACCTGAAAGATGGATATTGGGTGAGAACCAAGGTGAGGAGATTGGTGTGGCTGAGCAGTGAGACCTGAACTGGAAGTCCACGAGGAAGAAAAAAGATACAAAAGGACATAATCCATGAAGGGAAGTGGAAATACCTGGATAAACAAATATTATTAGCAAGACAGGTTATTGCTATAGGTTGGTAGAAGGAACTGGATGGAAGACAAAAGATATGTAGTTGGTGGGGATTGAATGGGAATAGCTAAAAATGGAAACTAAACCTTAGAGTAAGACAATGATCTAGATGAGGTGACAGAAAGAAACTATAAGTGAGTCTGCAAAGGGATTGCTACAAGGATTAAGAGCAAGTCAAATGACTAAGATGAATAAGGGTCCAGAAACTGGGAAGAGGACCCATATAGGTGTGGGGAAGATGGGTATGGTATTCTAATGTCCTACACACACAGTAGTGAGGATATTGCTGAAGTGTTAAATAAAGAGAAAATGATACTGGCCAACCTGAAACTTTAATCCATATTAGGGAAAAATTAATTCCACTTTTAGTCTATCCAGTCCAGACTCCTAGATAGGGCTGATATAAACTGCATCAAAGAAACATAGATAAATCTCTGGAGAAGGAAACTAACACAATAAATATGTCTTCTTACTTTCTATTGATGAAATATTACTATATTCTCAAATTTGAGAGCATATAGTCCTGTACATATCATTTCCATTCTATTCACAAAATGACACTTTTTTTTTTTTTTTTTTTTCTGGCATTTGACTAGGATAGGATTTCAGTTCATAGATGTACTTTATCTCAGGAATGCCCATAGTCTGGACTTGGCAAATGACTACTCAGAATCTCCAGGCCTATCACTTCATCCTGACAGTGCTTGATAGCATATATAATTACGGGTTTCTTTCCCAAGAGAAGCCTTTTCTGTTAATTTTACAGGAAGAAAAACAATTTAAACAAGAGTTCATAATAGAGATGAGCTCTAGATATATGTTTCAATTGATTCACATTCTTGGCAGCTACACAAAAGTGGAGCCATACTGCAATACATTTAGATGCAGTGGCCAACATCAGGGGGCCTAGTGCAATGGAACAACCACAGCAGCTGGAGAATTTTGATAAATTTATATATTAAAGGCCTGAGGGGATCACTGTGATCATCTAATCTAACCTTTTGTATAATACAGGCATGTGCTAATTCTTTTTTGAATTAAAGTATATATTTTAGGGCAAAAACATCCATCAGTTGCCAGTGATGGAGAACGAACCAGTCTATGGTAAATCATTCCAACACTAATTAACCTAACAGTTATAAATAATTTCTAGTCTGAATTCATCTCAGCATCAATTTCCACTCGTTCAATTTATACTTTTATTTACTGAACTGAAAAGCTCATTACCAAAGCCTTGTTTTCTAATCTTTTACTCATTCTTGTGGCTCTTCTCTAGAGCATTTCCAATTTGTCCAGACCCTTCCTGACTTTATATTAATATTCAGTTCATAAAGCAACCCGAACCCTGGCTTTTTTCAGTGCCTTTCTTCCTATGCCAAAGTTTCCCCATACAGGTGTACATGAATGCCTATCCTTTTCACTATTTACTATTTGCCCATTTGTTTGTCACTGTGATCTTCATCTGTGTTTTATGTCTTCTTTCAAATCATGATAATATATAGATCTAAAAGCTCAGAACTTGCCTACCACTGGAGAAAGATGTTCTTTGCTAAAGTCATTCAGACATTTAGATATATATAAAGAGAAAAAAAGCTGATGTAAGTTTTATATTCAAAGCTTTGAGTACTACTTCCAGTGAGTAACTCACATCTCAGTAAAAATTTCCTCAGAGAAAAATATCTTCAGATTCAGACACCAATTCCAAAGATGGAGGTATTTTCTTCTTAAAGATATAAAAACCTGCCAGAGCAGTAAGACTTGATTTCAAATTAGTTTCATGATTTTCTTTTAGTATGAAATTTGGTGATCTTAAGATATCATTCTGACCCTAGACTCTCTAGGCAGTTTTTTGATAAATATATATTGGCCATTGATGATTATTTCTTATTCCCTACCAACGTGACGATTCAGATACCTTTTCGTCACATTGCTTCTACTCTTCTCTAGACTTAAATTAGTCAAAACAGGAGATAATCTCATAGGAATTGTCAAATTTACTTCTCTGTATCAAATCTAGTTATTTTTGCTGATGCAATACAGAGTTCTTATATTTTTGCCCCTTTTTTTCTTCTGTCTCCCTAAAAGCAAGTGCTATGTTAATAAGACAAAAAGAATATAGAAAATGGGATTCCCTCTATTTTCAAGGTGCAACAGACACATCTGAAGTAAGTGCAAATACTTTTGAGAATATTCTCCTCTGTCAAGGATAGGAAACTGAGACAAAGGGATTAGATTATTTGCATTAAGAGCAAAATAATTTTTGAATTAATTGCAAAGAGATAGAAACGCTAACAGTTATATTCTGCAGCAAACTATGATGAAACAATGAGTTGTCAGATAAAGGCGTAAGGCCTCAAATCAGTACACCAATTACAAACCATTACTCCTGGAAAAAAGTAAGATAATTTTGAACTAAACCCAAAATTCCTGTGGTAGTTAAGCACCTACATAATAATGAAAATTTAGCCTTAAGTGTAAGACTAATTTGAAAAACATAGAAATAGAAACTAGAGACCTAGTACTCTCTAGTAGTTTCTGTTTAAATTACTTTAGTGATATACTTAGAATATGTAACATTAAAAAGCTCTGAAGAAAGAAGATAGTTGGTATTACGACCACATGTCATTTTATGCTAAAAAATATTCTAGCAAATAAAGCCTGCTGTTACCTATAGTAAACAACTGTTTATCACTTTGAAGAATATATGATCTGATATTTTCAGAAAAGTGGGTAGAGTTTTAACTCAAATACGGGGTAGACTTACACTCAGACAAAAATTATTTGGATAGGTCAATTTCTGATCAGATTTCTGACGTTTATTCAGTTCTAACAAGACTAACCTTTAATAATTGGTAAAGAGATGATAGTTATTTTACCTATAAATCCACGGAGTACTCAGTTTTGACTACCAATTTAAAAACATGCAGACAAATACTACAACGACTATAAGTACTGTAGAAAAATGTTATTACTGATAGATATTAATTTTGAAAATACTTTTTTTTTTTTTTTTTTGCAAAAAGCTGGCCATTATTTGATGCCTTATGTCAGTGTTGAAAGTAACTATATCATGTTCTTGCATTCCCTGTAGATCCCTTCTGTCCTTAAAAGGATTCATAAACAAAAGCTATCATTTTTGCTATGCATATTGATATCTGGAAATGTACTCATTACAAGCATTATATTTTGACCAGGTAAAAGTGTAATGAAGCTCAGTTGTGATTCACCATTTACAAAAATCTTCTCACAGCTGCAAAATAATCTAAATGCTAAATATATATCATTAGTGTATATATGTACATATATATATATTAGCAATTAGTATGTGTATTAGTATATATACCATATATTCGTGTATATATATACTAATTCAGAGTTGCAGGAATCTTTTATAATGTATAACTGTAATACCATTATTCAAACATTTCTCAGAATCTCAGGCTACACACTGTGGTTCTGCTAAGCCTATCTTCTTTCTAATTAACTCTCTTGGGATTTCATCATTTGTACACAATTCAACCACACAAAACCTATTAATAACAAGAGTAAATCTTCTGCAAAATAACCTTACCTTGAACTTAGAGTTTAACCTTAAAATTTCTTTTCTTATCAAACTACCTTAAAAATTAAATATTTTGTTCTGCATAACATTAAAACTTAAAAATGTGTGTTTTTTCTATGAAATCATAGTCTGAAAAAAATATACATAATGACAAAAATATATAATTACAGAAATATGTAGCATATGTATATTAATATTCTTCTTTTGTCCTCTATCGATCTGAAATATTCTTATTGAAGGAAAACATTATGTAGTTACACTGAGGTTAGCAATTGCCCCCAAACAATACAAAATTCAGGCAGATCAGCAACAATGTACCAAACAGGACACTATACAGGTAACCACAGAATATACTTCAACTTTCACACTACTCAGAAATAGAATGCCAAAAGCTGCAGGGAAAAAAGGCATGTAAATTTATTTGTTCAATCTAAAGTCAATTGCACTGATCTCAAAAAGTTGAGATCACAAAAACGACCCTTTTCACAATTTCAACTTCCCGAAGAAGAAATTTGTGTGGTGAGTTAAGAACAAGTGGTTTTATTGGATGAATATGAAATTACGTAGTTGATCTGAAACATTAAGAATCTCTATAGGTTTTGCAACCTTTTTTGTTTTAGGGGAAGTGTACTATGAATATTATTGTGGTAATCTTAAGAGTACTCCTTGTTGTGGATATATGTCTGTGAAGAAGTAATTTGGATCTATATAAATATGTCCGATTTTCAGAAATAAACTGGAGACACTATGTTATCTAAATAATTTTTTGACCCTTTGGGGAATCACTAATACACTTTTGTAAAAACATCTGCTTATTTAAGCTACTTTATAACAAAAGTGGTTTAGGTTCGTACTCTCAAAAACATAAACTCTATTTAGGCAGTCTTTGTGATTAAGTCCATATTTTAATATAAAATTCAATTCAGAGGAAATACAAGCTAACTTGCTAAACATTCATTTTTGACTTAATGTTCTCTAGTCACCTGAATGTTCTCAAAGTACAAATTCCCAGGACTGCTTTGCCCAAGCATTTGGATAACTAGCTCTATTCCATGTAGCCTGGAATCACACACCAGGTAGAACACCACCTAAAACCTCCGAGCAGCCTTCCTTACAGCATGCAGATAGAGGATCAGGCCTTTGTTACAGGGGCCTGGTTTTTAAATTGTAATTAAACATTAAGGAGGTAATGTCAACAATTCTCCTCATAAAACATGCTAAATATGCAATCATAAAGGAGCTGCCTGCGTTCACCTTCTATTCAAGCCTGAATAGATGCAAATCCACCTTTTTCCTACTACAGAGAACAGCGAGAGCACCTTTCTTCAGCACTGGTGAAGTAAGACCACTGTCCTGGTGGCTAGTTTCTAAGGCTGTTTACTGGTGAATTCTAGTAGCTCCTCATAAAATTATTAATTGTTGTTCAGTAATGCATGCCTATCCTTTGTCATGTAGAAGTTTGGCTATTGTTCCACAGATATTATGGGCTAAATAACTCCCCACCAAATTCTTGTTCTTCGACATGCAACTCTCCCAATCCACTGTTAGGATACTCCTGACTCCACAGGCTCCTTGAAGGTTGACATGGTAAACCTGGAGGTTTAGGCACTGAAGTCTGAAATTGAATCTGGATCTTCATCCTCCTATTCTTATTTATAAGAGTAATGTTTGAGCATTATTTAGTCTTCAGTCTGAAAACAAACTTTTTTAAACTATATGCTTCCACTGCATCACAAGATTCACATATGATCTGTTCCGTAGTTCTCAGGTGCTGTGAGCAAAGAAAACCAAATAGTTTTCATTTATTTCTACCTTCCTTCTCTCTGTGGGGGTTTGTGGGTTTTGTTTGCTTGGGTTTTTTTTTTTGTTTTAGATATATTTACAAGAAGTGAATGACACCCCAAGTCTCAGAAGCCAAGGGTACTGTCCTCACAGCATAACTCAATGCTATATAAGCATACTTGGAGATAATATGACTACATTTCTTCTAGTAACCAAGCTAATTAAGTTAGAGTTAAATCACTGGATTATGCAGACAAACCTCAGAAGGCAAAAGTTGTGCAGAATAGAATAATTAAATTATTTTAAAACACAGTATATTTTGCTTTTAAGGTACAGTGATTTTTTTAATAAAGATTTTCAGTTTCCTTTTGTATGGTTAGCATTGTGATAGCAGAATGGATTTCTTTTTTAATTTTATAAATACTTTATAGCAAAACTACTTTTGGAGTAATACTAGGTCAGATTCAGGCAAGAAGATACTGGCTAAAATGGTTATTCTAGGTTATTTTTTGATGAATAAAGGGCCTTCTTGGTTAAGACTTTAGATCAAAGTCCTACTTGAAATCATGAATATGGCAGATCCAGACCTACTAATTACATTTTACAGTGACAGGAAATGAAAAACTTAACAATAACTAATTGTGCTAATATTTAAATACGTCCTAGCTTTCAATCATTACTTAAGATTATTTTATATCAGAATTTTTCAATTAACAAAACTTCACAGTTTGTTTTCACTTTTAACAAGTACAAGTTAAAATAAATTGTTAGAATTTAAAAATCAAATTCTATCATTCTTCTAATGAATCACACCTCATGTTTAGCACTCTTTATTCTAGAGCTAATTATGTGGTGCACACACACATTCCTAAGATAAATGTTTACTACAGAAATGATAACATGACTGCAATATAACGGCAATATCATGATGCAATTACAATGAATCACTATAATCTGTGAAGTGTTTTGAGATACTTAGATATGCAGTACACTTCAGATACACCATGTTGTGTTGTTTCATTTATCTAGACAAAGCAGAAATCTACATTCTTCACGTTATTTTACTACTGTTGTGTATTGCTGGTATTATCATAATGTCTGGGACTTTCAGACCTTGATCAGCATCTCTTTCTTCTCCTGGGTGCTGGCCAAAATCAGGAGGAAGTAATTGTGTTGATCGAAGGACCTTTTAGCATTAAGTACAAGACACGAGACAACAGATAGAGGCAGATATATGGGAAAGCATAGGGAAACAGTAAGACAAAGTTGGTCAGCCTGAATGACTATATGGTGTCCATACACCAGCAGTCTAGACTTTGTCACATTGTTTCATAATCTGTATAGAGGAAAAAAAAAAGAAAAAAACCCAATGTTTTAAAGGAGAGGAAAAGAGAATAATGGATTAACTTCATGAATGCAACCAGTAAGCAGCAAATTAATTAATAACCCCTATTCACACATTGCAGTATGATGTTTGAGGTACTTATCTGTGGAATCAAAACTTTACTTTCCTTTTAAAGATAATTATTATGTTTGAACCTCTAAGATTCTCTCAGAGAACCCAGATGTTCTCTAGTAGAAACCTTTTTTTTTCATTCCTGTAGTTTTCTTCATTTTAAAATAAATGTCTTCTTAACAATAAATATGATTTTTCCCTTTGCATTTAAGTCAGCACTATAACTTTCTCATTCTCTTTATATAATTAATACAGGTAGAATACTGACTATATTATTTCTTTTTGGCATTTACAAAAGAAATAATAGCAACTATAATAAGCCATTTGTGTCTTCATCTGCCTGTTTTTTATATTCAAATTGTTCCTTCACTCTCTTATGTGGCACTTTTTCATTCTGTCTTTTACATCTGGAAACCCTTCCTTGGCTATGTCCTCTTCTCTCACTAATTGGATACTTCCCAGAGACTCAAAAAAGCCTAAAACATATTCCCAAAATAGCTCTCAAAAGCTAAATAAAGATCAAGAAATTAACTAAAGTATGGTTAAAAAAGAAAAAAAAAACAACACACCACGCAGATTTTCCTGCGTCTTATTACCATTCAATCTGTATTCTGGATATTTTGTATTGAAATTCTCTAAGAAAGGAACCTTCAACTCAATGTTACCTGAAAAGCACTTAGCACACCTGTGGTGTTAAATGAATAGTTATAATAGATACATGGGTGAATAGCATTAAATGGCAGTGGGCACAAAGATATTCACTGGATCACCTGTTTTGACCAGCCTGATTAATGTGGTAATTGTGCATACATTATTTAATGCACAGACTTTCCTCAGTGACAAAAGTCATATTGTGAGTGGCCACTAGTCCCATCCCAGTAATTTCACTGCCATGCAAAAATTTCCAGTGTTAAAATCCTTGTCCCACATTAAAAAGAAAAAACAAATCACACTTTGTTGTTGCAAGTTAAGAAGGAATTATTAGGCAACAAGAAAAAAAAAATGTACTAATTTTTAATTCTATCTTCTATCATTCACCAAATAGAGTATCCTTGCTTTCCAAAACCTTCAGCCTCCTAACTAGCTTAATTGGTCTCTGTTCATTTCTTACTTAGATCATTTATAAACTGCCTCCATGGTCCCTGCTGCCTTTTCAAAGCAGCATATGGTCCCTCCATTCATGATAGTCACAATTTCTATTAGTGAATAAAGGAGAAAAAAACTGTTAATGCCATATTCAGATTGCACCAGAAAAAGCCTGAAACAAAATTTGGGATTCAAGAGTGACAGTATCAATTGTGATAATAACTCTGAAATACTACCCATTTTGTATGATTTATAGTATATTTTTAGTACATAAACTACTAAAATAATTAGTGCAGATATTAGGCTGTATATAACAAGCAATTCGAGCTGAAATACACTATAATACACATCTGTTGAAAATGTTGCTGGAGCCTCGAATATTGTCTTACTTGTTGTGCTTTTACATGTGATCAAAAAAACAATGCCACATAGTTTCTTAGATTTAACTATATAGGTATTAATGATAAAAAATTTAGAAATTTAGAAAGAGTTAAAAAAAAAAAACAAAACACCCCCCTTGACAATGTAGACCGAGGAGAAACTACTTTCTGCACCTAAATCTGGTGACGACTTTAACTTGGAGTATGTGAGGAAGGCAGAACAATCAAATGCTTTCAGTATATTACAGAAATGAAGACATCGGCCTAGCTGAGAGTGTCAAAAGAGATGAAAAAAACAGCAATGTAGAACAGAAAATATGCATTAAAAAGGGAAAATCATTATTTCTAGCCTCTTCAGGTAACTGCTCCAGATTATAAAATTAAGATTATTAATTTTGCTTGTCATTACACTCTTATATTAAAAAATACATTCTATTAGCAATAACTATGACACCGCATATGCCAATGGATCATCACTGTATTTCACTTATTTAATTCACCTTAAAACACAGACCAGAATAAACTGTCAAAATTCCCATTTGTCTTCTGGAACAGGATTTTATCCTCCTTAGATATATTGTTTATCTGTTAAGACTAAGCAGGCTACACTACTTAAGACCAGGTACAGCCTGCTATTATTCTAAACATTTTATAAATTCATGACTACTTCCAACATTTTAAAAATTAAAAAAAATATACTATCAGACTTAGGAGAGCTCATGGTTTAATGTTATTTTGTCCATTCTACTCACATTTTTTAAATTACTACCAAAAATAATATTTTTAACTTCTCTTTTTGTTCTTAGATTTCTATTTCCCTTTTTTGATAGTTAATCTATTTAGCTTCACTCTGCTAGCCAACTTGGATGAAAGATTAACACATTGCTAATTGAGATATACTGGATATTACTTTGAACAGCAGAGGCAGCTTTTATGGATGGCGATATGAATTCAATAAAGCTGAATTAGCATGAAATAAGGCTAATTTAGTGCCTGCATATTTACCAATTGATTTCAAGTTTTCTTCTTTAATGTTTACTTCTTTCATTCAGGAAAATAACTGTTTGTTATACAGTTCACTAGGTAACTGGTTTCAGTCCAGTAAAAGCACTACAGGTGTGTCAACTTCAGAACTGTATATTACAAAGTCCTTCTATTCTCACCATAACTCACCTTCATTCTCACCATGTCACCATTCGTACGGATTCAGAATGAAAACACCTCTACGGCTGAATTTTGTCTTGGAATCCCTTAAATTAATATATTTTAGGTCTTTTTCTAATCTGTTGGCATTATTTATAAAATAACTGGTTCAAGTACAAAAAGAAACCAACTCTCTAATCATCTATATTTAGGATATATACATGAGTACATTATGATTAAGTTATCTGACCTGTTTTAAGAATAACAAAATCTAGCTATGCATTTTTAAGAGGATGCAGAAGAAAATAGGCATTTAGATAATATGTGCATGGTAAGAAGCTATTATTAAATAGTTTCCAAGAAAAGATAAGCTTTCCTATATATGGATACAGTTCTTATTTCTCAGTAATTTTATACAGAACAAATTTGTTTCATACAATAAAAATTACAATAGAAACATAAATTTTAATATAACAGGCCGTATTTCAACAAATTCAATTTGCATTACCTCAGTGCAGGTGGTTATTTATTACAGTGTATATACACATAATCTTGATATTTTGAAGGTGACTCAGACTGGCTGAGTAAGTAAGCCAGGGACAGCCAGTGAAAGCATTTACTCAGCATCTAGAGTACATATTACAAGCTCAGCTCTGCATGAAGGGCAATTTGGACCATGAAGAAGCAGCAAACTGAATCAAGGACAAGTGTAGTTTAATACTTCCAATCTCATAAACTGAGAACAAAATCCCATTTTTAAAGGAAAAAATCTAAAGATAAAAACCTGGTTCACAAAAATAGTTCAAGTACAGCCCTGAGAATTTAGCATCATCCATAATGAAAGTATGTCTATCATTGTATGGCTAAAAACATAACAGCTTGTGTTTTTCAGACAATTATTTCAAGGCTAGTGGATTTGGTTTAGAATTTCTCTTTTTTTATTTCCTTTTCTTTTAAATATAAATCAATTAGATTTTATGCCACTGCAACTTAAAAACCTATATAACCTGGTAGTAGTGGGGGAAAAGCAAAGGAGAGAGAACTAAAAAGATCTAAAAGCAAAGAGAAAGATGGGGAGGAAAAGGGAGGGTGTTGAATCTACGAGGATTGAAGGAAGATGAATCCTGAAAACAGAGAGGAAGAAAAAGAAAGAGGAATAAGAAACTGAAAGCAAAGGCATAGATTTTACTTTGAGTTGGACAAACACATTTTTTATTTACTTTAATATAAGTAGAGGACATCTTTTTGGCAAAGAGTCCCCAAAAAGACATTTTTTAAAAAAATCTATGTAATAACAACATATTTATCCAAGAAACAGTATTCCACAAATTTGATTCATTTTTAGTGACAGTTAAAAATAATATGTTTACTCACAATTATAGGTTGCACATTTTCTTTATTTAACACAGAAAAACAACTGAGCTTTTAAATAAGATTTGTCCATTAATAATTTTGTCCCAGTCTCCTTGGTTTGCCTGATATTGCTGATGTACTCTGCTACTACACTGACAGTCTCATTTATAATGCCTTGTCAGTAAGGCCCATTTAAATCAACAGATATACATGTATGTACTCAAACTTCATCTTTCTGCCAACAGGCTTAATTTGGATGCCCACAGTCCTAAGGATAGTATAGACTATTTTGTTCCTTTTACATTATGTGCAACAAATACAAATATTTCTTCAGCTGATCTTCATTAAGTTGTTATATTTCACAAAAAAAAAAAATAAACAAACAAACAAAAAAAATCAGAAAAACAAAAAAAAAAGAAAACATAATTTAGGTATGTTACATCATTACATTTATTATCTCAAATCTAATTAGAGAGAAGCAGCACTAAGTTCTAAATTGAAGGTGTTTATTTGTGCAAAAGAAACAATAGTTAAGAAATAGTAACATAAGTTAACAAATATTAATAGCAATATCTATGACATACTATTTTACAGGCATGTGTACAGTACTTACAGAATACAGCATGTACTACTGTCTTTTTATAATCAGTGAAACCGAAGTAAAGTTGAGTAGCCCTGGGTACAGGGTAAAGAAAGAATATGAGCACAGAATTTCCTCATTCCCCAATTTTGGGATCACATGTCTACCACCATTTTTTCAAGACATTGGTATCCTTTGATCATCTCATATCTTACCATACATCACGATTTTCAAGTTTAGAAAATAACAGATGAAGCTTTTGATCAAATAAGACAGAGATCAACCAGAACGATGCATATTCTGGCCTTTATCCAGTAAAGCATACTCATAATTTTCAACACAAGCAGACTTACACTAATGTTGGGCACACTTAGTTAAGTGTAAGCTTAAATTCATTGCTGAGTGGGCCCCAACTTGCACAGTTTAGCAGCCGTGCTTCCAAACGTATCCTAATTCTTGGACTTATTAGTTATCCCAAAAGCAAGTAGTTCTACACAGCCACTTGCATAAATCAGGTTTCCACATGTGAATTAAGGTTTATAAACTAATCTCTATTATTATCATTTGTCAACAGGAGTATGCTAATTTGAATGCAAGTATGGCTGCACTATCCTGTTTGTACATATTTCACTGTGAATATTTTACATTGTTCTATATGCAAGCCAATTTTAATGCAAACTATTTAATTTCCCCTAGGTAATGAGAAGGTAAAGGAGGTAATCAAGATGTAAATCAAGATTCTGGTGTTTTCCTGCTAGTACAAATGTAACACGAATTAAAGTTTGATTTACCAAGAAAATAGGCATTGTTCTAAGGCAAATGAACTCAGATACCATTTGCTTCATCCCACTACCACACAGAAGAATCAGGTCTACCTTTGGCACTCTGGACAGGTTCTTCTCTAATCTGTGTTGCAAAGATTTAACACTACAGTTTTCCTAGGCAGGTGATTCTAGCGATTCACTGCCTCTACCTAATGTTTATTCTGAATTCTCCTTCAGCACTTCCAATGTGCTGCAACAGTTCAAGTCCATTACTTACTGTCCCAATCACAAGTGACAACACATACTTGAAAATTGTTGTTTTATCTCACTATATTCTTTCCTAACAACCTTAAGTTCTTCCATTTTTCCTTGCAGACGACCTACTACACTTCTGATAATTCTCTTCACTTTTCTTTCAGCTGCCTCCAGTCAGTCCACAGTTTCCTTGAAGTGATACAGTTAGGCCTTACTCATGCTATAAAGAGCTAAAAAATTATTTCACATGTGTTGTAGACTATGCTTCTGCTTATACATTCCAGGATGCTGTTTCCCATCTCCAAGTGTAAGATCATTTTCAATTATATTTCTGTCTCTCAGTAATCTTTCCTGGGATGGTGTCATCACATAGAAAAATAATTTTGTCATGTAAGTCTAATGAGGAACAGAATGACACAGAGTCCAACACAATACTTTTTTTCACAGTTTTGACTCTGAAACACTAACAACCACTCTCTAGATAGCTTTCAAAGCTATATTGTATCAGCTACAGTATAATCTCATCTGTACCTTACTTCCACATTTTGTTAAAGATAATATTATTAGTAATAGGGACAAAAGCCCTGCTAAATCATGATTATATGGCACCTACTCCTTCTCCAACCATAAAACTTATAAAATACTCTTTTTTTAAACTGTACAGACTTTGCTGTTTAATTTATACCTCAGTTTCTATTGGATTTCACACAACTGTTTCACTTCAGAATCGTTTTATATAAAGAATAAAGTTAAACCAACTACCTCTTAACTATAAGAAAAACTTAAAAAGCATTCTCACACTAACTCTTCTGTTAAACAAAAAGAAACACATTGCTTTTACAGTTTACTGTGGTAAATCTTTCCTCTCCAGAGACAAACAGAAGATGTCTGGTAAGAACATTGGTGGGGAGAAAATACTATCCCTAGTTTTTCAGCATTCACTAGGATGTGTCAAGCTTAAATGAATCATTTAAAAAACAAAAAAAAAAAAGAAAAACAAACCTTCTTTCCTTATGGGGAATCAATTTTGAAAAAGAACAGTCAAATGAGCATTTTGCAGAATATGACACAGTGCTTGGCATCTACAAATAACAGAGTACTTTCCCTGAACATCAATTACAACAACGTACAAGTTACTTTGTCCAGGAAAGAAATAGCATTTATTAGCCATGTTCTGTTGCCTTATACAGTATCTTAGCGACCTAATGGTATTACTTTAGTAACATTGTTGGTGGTGTAGAGATAGGCCCAAATTGAATTCAAATACCCTTGAGCCTCACTTAGCTGGGAAATAGGCTAGGACACAGTTGTTAGACGAGGTCAAAGAGGAAAAAGGTAGAAGAGAGTTCAGAAGTGCTTGAGGGAAGAAAAGTGAAAATGAAATGGATTAAACTGTAAACAGAAAAGAGCAAACAAAAAGGATTATTTAAAAGGAAAATGCTAAAGAACAAAAGACTTTTAGAAAGCTCCAAGAAGTACAAGAAAGAAACTATAAACTATACAATATACTGCATCCCAGCCTCCTCATTTCTTTTTTTTACATGTATTTAGTACTTGCTTAAGCAAATCACTGTTCTGTGTATTTGATTAACTCTACAGACTATGCAGAGTCTTATTACCCTCTGTATTGACTTCAGTGGTACTACTTGTAGTATGTAACACACACATGTAAATCTTTGCAGAAGCGCAACTTTCTAAAGTCTGTCCTGAAAACAAACCCCATAGGCATGTTAGCTCTGTCTGGCAAGTCTTATGGACATGCTCCATATTCAGAGCTGGTAGTTTGTTGTTTCCAGGGAATGTTAGAAACAGTTAATTGGGATAAATATTTTTTCCTTTTCCTTTCCCTTAACAAATTAACCATGGTAAGTATATATGATCTTCATTCTTGTGATCACATTGTCAGTAAAACAGTATCTAAAGAAATTTAAAGGAGTCTTTTTTGATGTTTCAAGCAAAGTGTGAAAAAATTTGTTAGGGTCACTAATTTGGATCTTATTTTTTTTCTGTCAGGCTTAAGGATAGGTCTGCTTGTCCTCAGTTCAGAATTTCTGCTCAGTAACTTCTGCATTACTCTGGCTGATGAAGTTAGAATAGCCAGGTTGGGTAAAAAAAGAGATTACAGTAATTCAAGTTATGAACAAACCAGCATCCTCAGAAGCAACTCACTGTATTGGCCCATTTTACTGAACTGCACATACTATCCAACCATGATCCTGAAGTTTAAAAAACTTTTCTTGTAACGATTATAAAAAACTGAATAATTTCGTATGTCATACAAGACAAAGTAAGGTGTAACCACTTACATTCTTCAGTCTTCTCTTCTGTGGTCACAGTGGGAGGTAACTTCCCTGAGCCTTGATCTTCAGCTCTCCTTGGTCATGTTGGAATGCCGCCTTTGAAGCTACCCTCCTCAAAGCGATAGCTAAATCATTTATAATATCCAGCTAAAAGATTTTTTTATTTCTGGACATGTAGAGGTTTTTAAATGTTTCTAGCAGAGTTTATTTTGGTATATGCAGAAGGATGGAAGTTTCAATAATTTAAAATTTTCTATCATCTACGGCTGATTAAACCTGATCACCTGGACATTGCAAGAGGTTAATTCACATAGCTATAAGACTTCCTGACAGGCAGAGAAAGGACATAGATATGCAATATAAATATTGTTCGCTCTCTTCTTTGGTATTTGTTTAAAGTTATCTTTGGAACCAGATGTCCATGGAAATATGACAAGTGAATGGAAACAGATTAAAATCGGGGGCTGGAGCAGGGAAGGGGGAAGGGGAGAAACGCTCCTGAACTTCTGAATTATGGAATTTCCTGTCCTGTGAGTGCTAGATATACTGGCATTGGCTTTATGTCTATGACTGAACATTATTCGGTTTCTTCTAACAGATACTGGCCTAAAGAGAAAAAGAATACATGAGCTGCTATTTCTGTTAACTAAAGGAAAAGTTTTCAACTTCAGTCTTGGACACATTTAGTAGAGTGCAAAAGAAGATTCTGCTTCCCTATGTATATTTGTTTATAACTGAAGTAGTAATTACACCAACTGCCTGAAATACGTTGACTCGTTACATATCTTAAGCTGCCTTTCTAGAGTTTACATTTTTGTGACTGGTACTTATAAACAAACAGAAATAGCTCTTGCTTGACCAGTAATTTTTATATCAAGTATCTCAATCCACAATTATTTAATGTGCACTTCCTCATTATTTTAAGTATATCAGTCTTAGAGACCAGTCTCTTGTGGTGGCAAAGACCAGGCATTTCGGAGGTACTCTTTTACATGGGAGACTTTCCGCAAATTTTGCTACCAATTGAGAACATTCTGTGACAATCACCACAGAATATACTGGGATTTTAAAATAAGTTGCTGCTAAGGAAGTTAAAGACATAAAATAAAACCTTTTTGCAGAGTAAATTTTCTGTGCTTTCATCATTTGTTCTGCACACTGATTACTGGTAAAGATGCAGTTCTCAGTCCCTATATATTTACAAGAACACATACTTTGATTTAAGCTACAAAGAGAGAAGCCTGTTTTTGTTGAGAATTGCATTCGTTAGAACATCTTTTCCTTCTTTCCCATTTTTTTTAGAACTAAAGCTTCTGTAATTTTACATTTTATATGTATAAGGTTCACATAACATGGGAGAGCAGAAACAGGGGGACTTTCAAACAGGAAGCCTTTTTCCTGTGAAATTAATGTGAATAGTAGTATTGTAGAAGAATACTCAGACAAGAAAGACAGGCAGCCAGGATAGTATTACAAACATACGGCTGGAAGGGTGTTTCATCTTCCATTGTCCTGGACAAACCTATCTTCTGGCTAAAGTGCTGAGGGATATAACTAGACTCTGAAATACAAGAACCTAATTAAACCTCACAAAATTAAGTGTTGGTTATTTTATAAAAAGTCTGATTGACTGACGTGTATTTTGAGCCTAACATTACAACTGTAGTAGTTCACCATTACTGATGTATGTGTTTAGCAGATGAAATACAACCTATGTTATCTAACAACAGTAGAAAATCATAAGATGAGAAACAAAAACCAAAATGCAATCTAATCAATGCATTTAGTCAATATTTTTATCTTTGAAAAGAGTCCCAGAAGCTTTAATGTTCACCAGTAATCAGAATCTTGACTTCATCTGCACCTTCAGAGAATAATATCTCCATCAGCAGCCCTTCTGGCATTACTAATTAAAGAATAATCTACTGATTTACCAACGTGAGCTGGAATATAAAGGAATTCACACAAAACTGCTTTGGAATTAATAGCCCTGCAATTCTAAAATCCCAATTCACTAAGCCATGATAACTTTAGTGCCATTTGGTGAAAAACACAATATAGATATCTGTAAACACATTTAATATGCAAATGGTAATATAATTATGTTTTAACATCTTTCCTTAAATTTTAGGTCATGTAATATAAATACGATCCAAACCTTTGAGACCATAAGAGCTTTTTATAATGTTATAAAGGCACTATATGCTCTCTGCCTGAAGTTGTCCATAGATGCACAACTACATGAAAACAAACATGCATTTCTATTTTCAAAAGTCAGAAGTGTAGCTCAACAGCCACAATTCTTACACAGAAACTGGAATTTTTCTGGAATTGTGACAGCAAAATATAAGTAGCAAGTTTTCCATCTTCCCTTTACTAATCAAATAAGGAATAAAAGTATTTAAAAGAGTTTGAAGCAATTTTATTTTTATTATAACAAAATGGATGTTGCGGCTGAAGTTTTGCAGAAAATGCCAGACAGTTGGAAACAGCTATTTTCTCTAACAGAAAAAGGCGTAATAATACCCAATGGTTAGAAGCTGGAACCAGACAAATAGAAGAAATGAGGAACATTCTGTTAATTAAGATAATTAGCAACTAAAACAACCTATTCAGCAACTGGGACAATTTCTTCACAATTTACAGATGTCTTCCTAACTTTTTATTATTTTCCTGAAGTAGACTTATTAATTTTAAAATTAATCAAGGTACAAATCTCTAAAGAATCAGAGACAGCATAGTATCACTGTCTGGGAATATATTTTTGCAGATATAAACAACCCCTCAAATTTGGAGAAAAATTAACTCTGTAATGTCATATATACCTTGGTAGTTTGCATCATGAAACACAGTGAGAGCTGTCTAAGTAAGCATTTTTTATATTGCAGGAAATACTGTTTATTAGAATAGAAGAAGAGTTTCAAAAAGAATAAAAAGTAATATACCCCTCTCTTTTAAGTCATCAGTAGCTTAAGTTCAGCAAAAGCATCACTAGGTTTTGTTTTGAAAGTCTCTGTTTTTCAGTTTTTCAATATATTGCCAATATTTTCTTTATGGTTTAATTTTCTATTAAGAGCTTCTTTTTTTTATACTCTCATATTCTATCCAAACTGAAATAATATTAGCCTTTATTCACATTTCTAAAATCTTTCAGTACCTTTGAAGTATTATTGTCCTCATTAATATACAGCACTTTCCAATTTACTACAATGTAAGAATGTAATTCAAGGTCTATTCCTCCCCCACATCACTTATAAAATTGTCAAATAAAATTAGACTTATCACCAAACATGGCAGCTTTTTAATGAGCAGTTTCATCTTGATTGTAATTATTTTTATTTGGGTATGGTCAGTAATTTTTCATTCTATGTCCTGCAAATTATTTTAGCATTTTACTTTTTACCCATTAGAAATCTTTTTTTTTTTTTCTGTTTTCACTTCAGAATTCCTATGCATTACATTATTTATTTTTATACCTACGTAAAAATTTTAAGAAATAATTAGTATTATGAAAGCACCTAGTAAAGTGTTTTGCTGTATTTTCTTAGTTGTTTTGCTATTGTTACTGCTAATGTTTTTGTCTGCTAATTATTACAACAGGAATTAAATTGTAATTACACTTGTTCACTAAGAAGTGTATAAATCACTGTTGCCTACTAGGCCATGTTTCCTGATACATGCACTGTTTCCTTAAACTTTGTTCCATTATTTCATAAGGCTTTTCAAGATGCTTACTACGGTTATTCTCCTACCCTTACTTTATTACTGTGTTTACTGGGCTTGCTGTTTTATATTTTCTGATACTTTCCAGGCAGTTGGGGTATTTTTTAGAAGAAAAAATGCTGAAATTTTTGCAAATATATTTATTAATTGCCATTAAAACTGTTACATCCAATGAGCATATGCTTCTGGAATTAAGTATGTCTTTCCAAAGATTCTGCAAACAGTTTCACCAAAAACACTACTTCATTTTTCCACTTTCAGCTTATCTAAACCAGAAAGAATAAAGTCAGCCATTTTAAAAGGATGGGATTCACTTCCTTATTTCCCCAATAATAGGGTTAATTTGCTTTTTTTATAATAGTACGGTTATAAGATCCCTTAGTACATGACAGTAAAAATCCTTCAGCATTAGAGAAAATAAAAATTACAATTATTCTCAACTATTCAGTCCTCACATTAAAATTCTCAATGCTCATTTCAAAGTTGAGTACAGACAAAGAAAAAAGTATTGCTGCTTATCCACTAATTTTTCTGACATTGTTCCCTAGTTAAGAGTAAAACCTTAGCGTCAGGGCCCAACATGCAACATGCACCCTCTTGTTTCTGTGAAAGGTTTTAGATGCCCAGAAGCAAGGCCAGATCTGATGTGGTCCTGCTGTGCAACCTTACCTCAGCCTGTTGGGGAAAGAGCTGTGAGATGCAGGGACCTGGCCCGCTCTGCTCCAGAGCTGCATGTAAGCTCAGGCTCCCAACTCTGTCCTTTGCCTGAGCTACACGGCATCTACCATTGTGCCTGGCCATGCACCTCCCTGACCTGGGCCCTGACCCATGCTCTTCACTTTCCAGCTTGTCACTGGCTTGTCACCATGGACTAGTACAGGAACTGGGACACTTGGCTGAACCAGGCTACCAGCCCCAGGCCTGTCCTGCTCCCCTCAACAAGATCTCTGCTCCTGCCTCCTGCATCAGCCCACAGGGAGCAGCCCACTCTTGTTGCTCCCTACCAATTACTATTAAAATGCTACTGCTTGTGTTCGTGCTTTCTTTAGCTTTCTTTTATTACAGAAATCAGATTCTTATCTATAACACTGAATTTCATTAGTCCAAATTGTGATTCAGTCCTTTGTGGTGAAAATGCACCTATTCAGAAACTATAAGAATCTGCTGCCTGAAGAAATGATAGCCTGCAATAAAATCTATTTGTGTATTCCTGAAAAATTCCTTTCTTCTAAATGGAAAGTCTGTAACCCTTATAGGGCATATTGCATGCTGTTTATATGACAAAACTACATCTGCCATTCACAAGCACAGATGTTGTGGGCTAAAATTATGAAAATCCTGTGAATTTGAGGAAATTCCTGCCATTTCTGTTGCAGTAGAAATTTATTTCACATTTAAATCATTAAATAAATATTAAAGGAATTACTTAATATAAAGAAGAATGTAGATTTGAAATCATCTCAGTACAATTCATTATTGCAGAACATCTATTTTTCACCACTGAGGTTATAGCTAAAATAATTCATATTTTCCTTTGCAGCACAGAATTGTGTAATTTCTGACCTCTACCAGTATCTTAAAAAAAAATTCAAAAGCCAAAGCCCAAAAGAGCTGTAAAAAAACCCCACCTGGCAAAACAAGCATCAATATATCACTGAAAACTGTTATTAAGAAACAAACAATTTCAGTCTTGGTGGAGAAAGGATGGACGATACCAGAAATGCATGACATTTCAGCAGGGTATATGATACTAATTGTTATTATCAAGTTTAGAGCTGCTGCTGCACTAACTAGAGTTTTCTCTCGTTTCAATTCTATTTTATTATAGGTATGTTTGGCTCTGATGAGACATAGTAATTTCCATTGGTTCTAAAGGGATTGAAAAAAAAATCACTTAATATGTCTTTTCATCTTTGGTTATTACTATTCTATGAAACCTTAAAGGTCATGTAAATAATACCTACATTTATACCAAAATTTATTTTTTTTTCTTTATTAATAGAACACAGGCAAAACTTAGACAACCATTTTGGGCAGTCAAGTATTTTTTCTTTAGCAGTTTTTGATACACCTGTTCCCAAGCACACCACATAGACACATTAAATATTATATTGTATCCTTGGGCAGCAATATGTATATTCACAATGTACCTATCTTTTAAAATTCTTTAAATTATCTTTAGGACGAAAAATCTTGAGGTCATACAGCCTTCACTATTGCAGGGTAGGCAGAAATACTAGTTTTCAGACTGCGGTATCTTATTTTTTTGTGTTTCCTGTCTCATGTCATTAAAAAATAACTTTTCCTTGTCCAACACAGCAGCTAAACAATCACTGCACTATCTATTTATATTTTCTGTTCATGCATCTGCTATGATACTCACCTTTGACTATCAATATTCTACTTCTTACTACACAACAAGCTGTTAACCACTAAATGGAGAATGCTGGCAGTCATCACATTACCATGCTCAACCATTTATGAGTTACTCAGTCACCTTTCTGCACAAACAAAATGTCATTAGTGAATTGTATTGCACTACAGCGTAAAAAGAAAGAGACTTTCAGGAATCTTAGTAGAAGATTAAGAACAATTGTTAATGCTTGAAATGCATCTGTGTTGTCTCCAAGGATTCATACAGACAACGTCAACTGACAAAGTTATGAGAGAGAAACACATTCCACAGATTTTCCATAATTTTCTAAAATTCCTGCTGAGTAATAACCTGAAACCTGAAATAACACTTCTGTGGCAACCAACCTTACAGCTCTATTTCTTTCAATGCTTTACTGCTCAGAAGCTACCCAATGAAAACAAGAGGTCATGATTTATGCACATTATTTCCTTATTTATATCTTATGATTTTGAGATTATGGTTGATCTTAATGAAAGTAAATAATTAATGTATTGATCAAACTAAAGTACATATTTGGCATAAATAATTCTTTGTAGTGTCCTGACACTGTATTTCAACCTCGAAGTAGAATTCTAGTGCTCTAAACTAGTTTATGAAATAAAATCTGCATCTGCCATTTTATGTGAGCCAGTAAATACATACTAGCAGACTTCTGTGACTATATGTGTACTCCCAAAATAACATCACTCACTTCCAAATATAATCTTTTTTGCTGTAACTTTTCTTGCTTTCAGTATTCTAGTAACTCCTTTAATTTCTACAGCATGTAGAAGTAATAGTCATTATAAGTTTATTCACTACTTTCATTAAAAAAAATGAATGTTAAAATAATTTGAAACTAAGAGGATGTGTATCAAGCAAGAAATTAAGACAATAGTCAAAGTACAGCAATGAAAATAAAAACTAATTCAAACAGCTAAAATCAGAGAAATCAGATCCTGAGATTGGCACCAACCGTAGAAGGAGGATATACTGTGCAAACAGGGGTTCTTAATGGAAAGAAGTAACTGTGGAGTAAGAGTTTGTCCTCAAAGTGGAGTAAGACCAGAGAAAGTAGTCCGCATCCAAGGAACAACGGTGGCAGGATACAGAAACAAGGGCAAAGAGAAGAACTCAGATAGCTATGGAGAAAATTCCACTGATCATTCTTCATGTCAGGGCAAGTAACATTGCCTCTTCCTTGCAAGTATATATTACAGAAAAATCTACCAGAGAAGAAAAAAAATTAAAGAAGCAGACACAAAAGTGATCTACAATGGAATTATTTTAGTTACCATGAGAAAGATGACAAAACATCAAAGACGATTCACAGACTGGTATTTTGGGGAAAGTTTGGGTATTTTCAGTTACTATGAGATATCCATAGACAGGGTATTGAAAGTGGGAATGACAGCAGTTGAGCTCTAAAAACACTAACTTGCTGAGATCAAATAGCTGATAAAAAGAGCTATAATATAAAACTAAGGCAGACCTGGTTTTAATGCATAAGAAGAGCATGTAAACATGGATACAGTAAGTGCTAAATGAACATCAGAAGTATGAATAACAATGCTGATGGAAGCAGAAATAGGAAATTTTTACAGTTAAAGACATGCATTTTGTAAACAATGTTTTGCACAAGACTGGTCATAAAAAATACCTTAAGGAAAGTAATCATGAGTTACTTCCATTCAGAGTAAACAGAAAGATATGTGAAAACAGATTAACAAACATCATCCTTTTATTTCAAAAGGGCATATGCTGAGAAATTATGGAGAATAATTACTGAGGTCAACTTTACTGAAGAGCTTATCAGTTCAAATATTCAGAAGACTTCCGATATTTTTAACTTAGAAGTGAAACAATATCAGAAACTTGCATCTGAAGCAAGGAGAAAAAACTGCAAGAGACTGAGACCAAACACAAAGAAGGAACTGTCTCATTTCTTGTCATGCATGCTTAAGGAAAAGGGAATCAAATAGAAACAAGAAATGATGAACTCAAGTGCCATAGGCAGGAAAGAAGGCATACATCGTTAAAGGAGATTCAAAGGCCTGACTTCATTGTAGGGAAAAAGGAAGTCTGGAAATGGATATGACTGTTCTCCATAAATACATAGGAGAAAGAACCATTAGGGAGGCAGAATTGCCAATTAATCTTAAGAATAATATTGACAGAAGAACAAACAGCTATTAAGTGGTTATAAATACATTTAGTCAAGAAATTAGAGGGCTTCTAACTTTCAGAAGACTAACATCTGGAACAGGCTTGCTAAAGGAACACTTCATTTTAAAGGTTAGCTGGGAAAACTTAGGAATCTGTGATAACAAAGAATTCAACTGCCTACAACAGAAACTCTTTTCCTGTCCATCATTCTATTACATCTGTATATTTGATGCAGGAGGCAGGATGGTGGAGGGATGTTCAACCACTGACCACTAAGTAAGTTCTTATTATGTCCCACTTTCCCCACTTTCTCAAATTTTAACCTTTTAAAATCAAAAACTTCAGCTTCACATCTTTTTGTTCATCACTCTATTTAATTTGATTCAGCATAGAATGAAGTGATACAACATTCTTCTCCACATTTAGCACTTTTTTATTTGATGGATATCAAAACAGTCTATAATAACATAAGTTTTCTTTTGATTCAGTAGCAAGATAATGTTCCTGTATAGAAATGCCGAAATATTCTCCTATCTGATCTTGCTGTTGGGTAGTAGAATCCCTCCTGGAGACAAAGCAACTGCTTACTGCTCAATAAGCCTATCCAAATCATGAATATAATGCTGGGTTTCTCTAGGGACAAGAAAAACAATCCTGCAAAAGCAAAATTATAACAAGCAATGTGCTGGTTGAACTGCATTTTGTTTTCCATGCAGTTAGCAGTCAAAATAGAAAAAAAAATATTGTGTTGATTATGTAAACTTAAGGACAAAAGCCATGTTATTTTGACTCTATAATATGGATTATTTTAAACAAAATGGGAGCCATCATCAGTGTCTGTTGTTTTTAAAGAAGTATATTGTACAATACAGATAGAAGACACCTCTGTATATCATACTGCTTACAGCTGTTACACTGTACCATAAATGTATGTAGGAATAACACCCTGGCACCTGGAGTCAAAATGATCTCTTATCTTCTGTGTTGAGAATTTCCTTCCAAATAAAATACAGTTACCAAAAAACTGTCATAAATGTGTTTTCTACCCTAATGTTCTGCAAATTGAATATTAGAAGTGATGCTCAGCCTTTCAGAAAGAAATCATTATCTAGTCATTAACTTTTCTTTTACCCTTCCTCTCTTCTTAAAAACCAAAGTGTAAATGAAACTCTAAGACACTATATTGCATACAACTAACTAAATGCTTATGCCCACACAAATGAGTAAATAGGAAGGTGAAACATAATTATGTTCATTTACAGTTTTATTTCTGACATAAAGCACTGATTCTGTTCATTCAACTCTTTTATGGGCAAACACCAATTTTTAATTAATTCACTGAATTAGAGAGTATAGGATGAGGAACCCAAGTCAAACTGTTGAACATATTCATAGCAATTATATTGTAAAACAACAGAAAGATAATGAATATGTATCTTATTTAAGTGAAACAGGAATCTCATTACCTTGGAAAAAGATTCCTCATCTTTAGAGAGAGACAGAAACAACAGTTACTTAAAAAAGGAAAAACTAAACATTTCAAGCACAGTACATGTAATATAAATAGGGATAGTGTCAAGTAGGTGGGATTATTAATACACTAGCAACAGTGTCTGTAGAGAAAGACATTGTTGAACAATTCCGTTCGTTTGTTTTGGTATAAAAGTCAGATTTGATTACTTTTCAAATATACTTTTTTGGCTCTCCACTACTGTTTCTGTAAGTGCATGCATGTGCGTGTACGCTCCTCAATATTATGGTATTTTGAAGAATTTTGTCTTAAGTACAACCTATCCAGAATGTCAAGCATTAATCTTCAGAAAGATGCACATAAGCTGAGCATGCAAAAATGGGCAAACACACTGCTCAAACTGCAGGACTTGCTATGTTTACAAAAGAAAGCTTTTATACACACTCATCTAAATCTGAGTGGGCAGCCCTGGGAACCTGACCAACATGTTTCTAAGATTTTAAATGCATTTGTAATATAGGCAATGATGATACATTTATCTAATAGGTTCATGTATTTAAATAATTGACAATTTCAGCAATAAAGATATTTATTTTTCACTTGCACTGAACACTACAAATGTATCTAAAACATTTTTCCATGGACTCTACTGACTGGTCAAATTCATGAAATCATTGTCTGATGGCAAAACTTACCTCTTAACCAGTAATTTATTATATATAATTAATGCTATTTAATCTCAGTGAAAATTAGCATGAAATTGAGCTTCAAATATAGTTTGAGACTATTTTCATCATTCAACATACATCCTTGACCCTTTTAGTGAGAATAAGGTGTTTGCAGAGAGTGGACAATATATGTGTCTATAAGCCTTGAGCATGTAGAAAGCAAATCTTAAGATAAAGGGTGTATAAGTATTTGAGAATAGCTTCTTAATTTAAAAAAAAAAAAAATCATATAATCAAGGTGGAAGCCTTCTTATATTTCTGCATTTTCTCTGTGACTACACTTCTTTACAGTAAAGCATAACTTTACATTAATCTCCTGCTTGTTTTACATGTTCAAAACATGCATAAAAATACAATAAGAAGGGGAAACGCAGCTCACTTACAGTTCAGTGCTGAGGGATGTATAATCCGTACTGCTCAAGCTGTAAGTACTAACAATTTCTCAGTGAGGCCATTAGTGTATATGGTCTACACTGTTTTTTTTTCTTGCCAGTGCCAGTGATAGTAGCTACAGTGGCTCCATAGGTGAGAGTACTATTGTAAAAAACACACTCGCTTTAACTGGATGACTTACCCACACCTCATTGCGTAAAGTAGTTAACATGAAGATACATTTGAAGGTGAAGGCTAATAATAATATATTTTCTTAATGGTAAAAATTTTCTTGCTTACCAAAACATGATACAGTGGGCTGATTCTCATTACACCAGCAAAGAATGAGGGTAACTACAACACAGAAGTCAGTTTGTGTGGACAATGCAAATTAGTATAGAATAAAGAACTAAAGGCATAGATTTTCACCTTCTATAAACTTTGAAGATTTCCTCATGCAAATATAAAATAGAATGTATACAGATATGCATAAAAAATATGAAAGGACTGTGTACTTAATGTATAAGGCACTAATACATAATTCTTTAATAGGCAAAAGAGAATAAAGTATTTGGCTTCCTAACTTTTCACAAATAAGGTGCTGGTAGGGAGGGAAATATCCATGAGAATCGTTAACAATAATCCAAAATTCCCTTCAATCAAAAAAGATATTTTTTGAAAACTTTTCATAACTACATTTTCAAAGACAAAGTTTAAGTTCAAAACACTTCTATGGCAATATTTTTAAGTATTATACAAATCTCCTTCAAAATGAACAGCATATTTCTTTAAGAATAGGAGATACAGCTGTGACCATCTTCTGACCTTATACATTTTTAAGGTAAAGGAAGATATATTTAAAAAAAAAAAACTTAGGATTCTTATATTTTATCATGAAAAAAATATACACAAATAAGGGTGACCACAGCATGTGCGTTTGATTATTCTCTTTACTCCAAATAATATTCATATTTTTTCGAAGTAAACTGCTCAATGTTGGTAATAATTTTTTTTTTTTAAATCAACCTAATACAACAAATCCTAAATAAATGTCTAGCTTTTCCCCAATATATTTAGAATGATGCAGTAAACATGCAGGATATTTCAAGTGCTCCTGATCAGGTAAATACCTAATACAAGAATATGATATGTAATGCTCAGTTTGTCTTGGTAAAATTATATGATTTCATCAAAGATGGACCTTGTCTACACTGAAGACTACAATGGCTTACATATAAGCAAGACTATAAAACAATTTTAAAAAACCACAGAATCTTAATTGAAATTCTTAATTGAATTTATGTCTGATATAAATCAGGTTTATTTTGAATCATATAAACAAAACCTAGATTTTTAAATCAGACTGTGAACACAAGGTTGTACACTGCTTTAACTAAACTACCTTTGTAAACCAGCTAAAGTTAAACAAGTACGAAGTTTTATTCGGGCTGTACCTTAGTATTCTTGCAGCCAAACACACAGAAAGTCATATAAGCTTGCCTTTCTAAATTACCATTTCATTTCAGTCTTGATCAATGAGATCCCTGCTCTAACAGTCTTAATTTTAATTTCTAAAAGGCAAAATGCTGTACGATATGTGAGGTTTGACCAAATAGTCACTCAGAAGAGAATGACAGATACCTTTTAATTTTTTGAACTAACATTATCAACAGCTGCATGTTTATACCCAAATAAAATGTTAAATTAATGTAGTTTATTTACATGTGTTAATATGTGTGTATACCAATGCACACACTAGCTTTGGATAATCAAAATATCCCGTTTAAGAGAACTATGAGTAAAAGCTTTACTTAGGAGAGCAGTATAATTTATCCTCTAAACAACTTCACATAGTTAGGGGTAATACAGTGAAAAACAAATAAATAGAAATGATAAAATGCTTTTTACTGTGATACTTCACTAGAAATTAAGATTATAAAGGCCAAGAAATTTCCAGTCAGGACAAAAGGCTTTTTAAATCTTTTAAATCTTTTGTTGTGCTTGTGATTACAGGTTGAAATGATTGATTTTCCTCTATGACAGTATCTTAAATTGTGTGTCACACAGTCAAAATTTAAAGCTTGATAAGTCCACAGTACAATTTTTAAATCATTCAAAGAAGCTCAAAATTTAATTAAGAAAAACATTAGACCAATTAAGACTAAATGGTAGTATAAAATATTAAGGTAAAACATGTATTAGTGTGACATTTGCATTTTTATGAAGTATGAATCACAAAGAAATAAAAACTGCTGCTAAATTTCAGTTAAGTCCCTTTTAAAAATCTTGTTTCCATGGCAATGCTGAGAGTAAGTTTTCAGAGGATGCAAGATATGGATTTTTTATTTAAAAAAAAAAAAAAACAAAAAACAAAAAAAAACTCAAACCCACAGTTTAAATGAGAAATAGCAACATCATGGCCTCTTTTCAATTTTCTAATATGCCTGAGAGGCACAGAAAATAAGTCACCAAGACATCAATGCCAGGATGAATGGAGGAGGACAGACCCCTACTTATTCTACTGTTTTGCAGTATGCTTCTAAATAAGCATATTCACCAGTGTAATTCTGCTGTGAACACACTAATTGTTGAACAGACAACAGTATTTTTGCAATCTGAAGGCCTACTAGTGCCCATTCAATCAGGAAAGCTTAATAACACCACCACTCATTACAAAGATGAGCTGAAATTCCACTACAAAGGCTACCTATGACAAAAGTAAGCAAGTGATTCTTCTTTTACATTCCAGATCTAAGAAAAGTTGTTCAAGTCTCTAATGAGTAATCAGGGATTGAGGTTTCTAGGCTACAAAAAACCTGTTGTGGCAAAAAAGGCAGAAAGCTAACACCCAAATCAATACTGTATTACTCTCTCCACAGGCAAGAGCTGCTGGGTCAGGGAAATCATGAAAAATTCATAGTGAAGGTGGTCAAGTCATCCATACGATAGAGAAAATAATGCTCTATCTAAAGATCCCTTGAGCAATCGAAGACATTTTATACATTTCACCATGGATAAGTGCTGGTTTGTTTCATCTATGTACCTTAATACTGTTTCTCTCATTTCTAACAGTAAATGAGGATGTTTTGGTCTATACTTACTGTCTTTCTTATTTACTTTATTAATATCTCAGTCTCTGTGCTCTACTGTTGCAATAGCCACCCACAGGAGAACTCTGAGTCATTCCTTCTAGTAGAAAGAGCGAGTAACACATCTTGGAGTCCTCCATATAAATTCCTCAGCAGGGGTAAGCATAACTCTGGCTAACAGAAAAAGTTTGAAAATGTCCTCCATTCTGTGGCATCACTTCTCCAAAGGAGCACAAGCAACAGGCCTTCATCTTTTATAAAGTCTAAACTCTCAAGCATAAAAAAGAACGATACTATTTCATATAAGGGTAATAGAAGGAAAACAAGTGTTTAAACAATCACATGTGGAAAAGCCAATGAAACAAATATTTGTGCATGATTAATAACTCAGTTTACACACCTTCATTCTTCCTGCAGCATCAAATTCATATCTAACAAAGCAACAGTACAGAAAGTAAAATGGCAAAGAAGGTCCCCCTGCACAGTAAATATTAAAGTAAATAATGAGAATAGCAATTAATTATAGAAACCTTACTTCCAGATAACATGACACATTGATTTCTAAAGCTTCATAAACACTCTGAAAATTCTACAAAGGTGCATTCCTCCACGATGCACAGAAATCCAAAGCTTTCCAGTACAGTGAGCTGCACATAGTTATTCCACACCTGTACGAGACTTAAACATTTTGATTCAAGAGACAAGACACTTGGTAGAAGATGGATACAGCCATGATAAAATCTGTTATGCCAAAATAAACAATGTTAGAAAAAGCCTGCATCTCTCTGCCATTGAGGAAACAGAGTCAAATTCAGGATGAAAACCACTAGACCATTTTGTCAATTCTCTATATGATACCGTACTATCTCCTGTTTAATATTAGTAATCCCTATCTAGTGAGCTATTTAAGATATGTTGAAGTTTTTATTGTATTAAAAAAATACTATTCACCTGCAAATGTAATTGTCCAAGTATATTGCCTCTCCAGACACACATTAGACACAAGCATTCACAAGTTCTTGGAATCATCTGGAAAACCATGAATGCAGGGGCAAGACACATTCTCCCTGAGACCTGAATGCGCTGAATGTTCACCTAGAACATTTATAACTGACCTTATTACATCATGCCTATCAAAGACTCAGAAAGCAATACCTTCAAACAGGTGTCTTTCAGCTTTTTTCTTTTTCTTTTAATTTATGACAATTAGGTAAGAATATCAGAAGCTAAAAGGCAGAAAAAAAATAATTTGGACATTAGTGGGAAACTTAGGAAAGGCATGTTACCAAGCTAAAGCTGTACAGATTATGAGATATAATGAGTCAGAAATGCCTAAAACTAGTTCAATCTCTTTACTACCACAGTATCCAAACATATTCATTAGACACAATATGCCAAGTTTCTAGTTGATTTAAAAATCTGGTTCCTTTTTCTAAATTGGGATGGTCTCTCAGTAACAACCTCATCTTCCAAGTGATAAATTACTTCTGAAAATGAAAACATTTTCTAGATTTTTTTATATTCTTGCTCTGGTAATGAAAGTGACTATGCAAAGTTGTCACATCCTTAATCTTAGATCAGCCCCTTTTGTACAATTAATGACATTCTTACTTTTGAGAAAAATCAGGACCTACCATCTCTTGCATTCTCTACAGAGAGGACACTGAAGATGTCCACCTTTTGGAATTACTAACAGAATTCCCCTCTAAGATTCATATTCCCATTAGTGAAGCATGAGTCCCAGCTTGACTTCTCTGTCTCCAAGTTAGCCCACACTGGGTGTTAAAACAAGCAAAAGTAGATTATTAGAGATGGCACACTCAGTGTATTGCACTTTACCATGTTAACAGAACGTCAGGTTCTCTTGTGTCTGATTTTTATGATAGATGTAGCACATTTTCTTTAGATGTACTCTGTAAAAACTGTCTGGTATTTGCTACTCATCACATTTAGTTAGACCATAAAAACTGTGGATGTGGGACCACTTTGTCTTCTTTGCTTGTATTGCAATTGAGCCTTGGTTCTCGACACTGTCATCTAGACTATTCTAGTGATTAGTGTGAATCTCACAGGATAGATCACTTGTCCCCTCAGTTCATGTCAGGATTCAACTGTTTTGGTTTTTCATCTAAAATGACTTTCAGTGTGAAGGCAGTAAAAGGCATGTCTAAGACACAGTGTAAAAATAAAACATATGAAGCAGGAAGATTTTCCATATACAGTAAAAAATAAATATTATATTTTCATTAGAAAAGCATTTTAAGTATTTGGCACATATCCAAAACATGATCTGAAGAAATAAACCATGAACATCAGTTATAAAGGAACCATCAGTATGTGCCTTTATTCTTGATTATTTCTGTCACACGTGCCTCACATTACTTGTGTTACGACATATATCGTATCTACAGTTTCTGAGAGAAAAATTAAGTACTGACAGAAGCTCTTCTCTTGGGAGGATAACAGTACTGCATTTATGGGTGGTGACCCCCCTGTGTCTTCTCAGAATGGACATAAGAACATGACTCCAGAGAGCTGGGATCGGAACAGGAACAGAAAGAATCTGTCTCTACCACTTTCTTTACTGGAGACAATAAAAACTTTGTTAAAGATCCTTACTTTGAAATGCCTCATCATGATCAGATATTTGCAGGATATACTACAATCATGTCACTGTTATATACTGTTCCATTATCACTGCAGCTTTATGGAATCTTATTTCAAAGTATGTGAGAGAATGTATAGAGATGGGTGCATGGGAATATAAGGGCCAGTTTTCCAAGGAGCTAATAGTACTGAAATCTCGCTAAAGTCAATGAAAACTTGGATTATTTTGCACTTCTCAGAAAATATTTGAAAATAGTGAGTATTTCCAGTCTTTCACTATATATGGATTAATCTTTACACCTAAGTGAATATAGAAAAATGTTACCTCAGACAGAGTACTAGAATATCTGTATCTTTGTGAAGCTCTGATACTTCAGTGAGAGCCATGCACATGGCTGAAGCATCCATTTTTCGCAATGTTCTGTATTGCTTTCAGCTGAACTCTGTACTAATATCAGAATCTGCCAGAGTATATGTTCTTACACACATTTCTCCCACAGAAGTTCTCTGAACTACTTTGTTCTGAGACATTCTTATAATAGCATGTAGATACAAAAATATAACAGTTTCATTAGAAAAGAATAAATGCTTTGGAAAAGGAATACATAAATTTAAATAAACAAAATCAGTGTGACTTACACAAAGATAAAGATAGTCCCTATTAGAATGCTAAAAACTGCATTTGTTCTTGTTAATTATACACTTCATCTTCAAAAACAGGCAAAAATGCAGAATATTTTTCATTAATTTTCCACATCTATAGTACATCTTTTAATAAAATAATATTTGGGTTTAGTAGAATACATTTTACAACCTGATAAGCATTACATTACACTGGAAAGCAAAATGGCTGTATCGTTTACTATGCTCCTATCATTTAATATAATATCTGTAACAGCCTGCATGTTCTTACAATATTCTAACTTTACATTACTACAAAAAACAATTTTATAAATTGTAAAGGTCTGTACAAAACAGGAATGTATTTTAATACAGAAAACTTGACACTATCACTGCACTTTTCTTCAAAAATATTCATTCCTTTCTTTGACATTTTTTTTGGCTTACACAACAGGGTGCCAAACATTTGTGACAGCTTACAATAGAAAAACAATATTGCTTTTAGTTAACAATGTTAGCTATGAATATATATTGACAGCATTTTCACTGCAGATTTGCTGCCAACATAATACAAAGCAAATAGCATTCAATATGTTGGAATACTCAGGGGAATTAAAGAGTTTCAAAAACAAATTTATGGCATTAGGTGCTGAATGCTAAATCTAATGAAAATGCAAATTCAGAAGCATCTCCCATACATACTTCATGCAAAGGAATACAGTTTGGTAAAGTGATAAAATTAAGATTGTTTAAGTCAGGAGAAAATTATGTTTAAAAGCCTCTGCTTGTTTGGTTTTTTATAAGGCCAGTTTTACCACAAAGATTAATATTTTTCCCAAAGTCTTTCTCCTTTATTTCCTTGAAGTACATCTGAGAGAGATCATAAAAAAATCAGAATTCCAAATGCTCCCAAATGTTTTCAGAAAATACATAGGTGTATAATTTTAATATTTGTAACTTTACTGCTAACCTTATACAACCACAAGCATCACTGTTCCCTTGCAAGAACAGAAGCTGAGTTTTGCTTCCAAGTCTGTATGTTTATTATTATGTACAGAACAAGCAAAGCAGTGGATAGAAATTATGATTTAAATCTTATTAAAATACAGTAATATACAGCAATGTTGTAATGTCATCTCCTATACATTAAAGCATACTTTTTAAACAATTTATTGACAGTACTTTATAAGTGACATGACATTAATAGTTTTTAAGCCATTTACAAAACAAATTAATGTAGGTTAACAATACCATATGGCCAAGACAGCAAAATTTGTTCAGATTTTGTAGCTGTTGAATATAATTTGTTATGAATTCTTAGATTAACTTGTATCAAGTTAATATCAAGTAGTTCAACACTATTATGTAAATTTTAAAATAACTTCTTTAATTTCTACTCCCATGAACAGAACCAGTTAAAAATACAACTGACCTACAAAGATTAGCATTCCTTTCCAGTATATTAGTTTTCTTTCTTATTTTCTGATATGTGATATTGCTTTTACATAGTTGTGTCACATATTTTTAGTTCTTACTTTCACATCAGAATGACTGTATGTTATTTGTTGCGTTTGTTATATAAAGCTCTATGGGCTACCTGCAGACTAAACAGACTGACTACACAAGTGACCATGACTAGCAGAACTGAGAGGTGAAAGATAGTGTTAAGCAAAATGTTTGCTACTGCATGGGTTTTCTTTGTTTTAATCAAATAGATTTAAGTTAAACTTCTGATAACTGGGAAACAACCTGCTCTGTCGGATACTCATGTTTTGCAGAGTTCTTTCTAATTAATCCAAGAACATTCTCTTATTCTCTAATCTCCTACTAAATGCTCAAAAACCAGAAGTGACTAAGATTTAACAACCTTGATATTTTCTTAGCTATAAAATTATATAGTTTGTGAAAAGAAACTCTCAATAGGTTACCCTCCAGTCTGACTGAATTGTTGAAACATGTTTTGTATCTTTGTATCTTCTAAAAAACAAAGGGGGAAAAAAAAAAAAAGTATCTTATTTGTAGAACAATATTTGTGTTTATCCACTGAAGGGTAAAGTTAGTAAAATCCCTAAATATCAAACTGACTATAGCATTCAACAATTTATGAATTTCAAGTTTATTAGAAAGCTGAATGAAACATGTTTTAGGATTAAACTTGGCCATCACACACAACTTACCATGAGACTCATACTACTTGCATTACAGAACAGTCTAAACTGCAAAATTATACAGCACTTCCCACTATGGTGAGAGAGCCACAACTCTACATTTAGATCCGCGAAGAAAAATCAGGAAAAGCAAAGCTTCACTTTTTTTCTAAGCTATGAATTTGAAAACATACTTCCTAGCACATCAAGCACATTATGGACCTGTATACTATAAGCATCAAACGAGTTAGTTTTTTTAAAGCTGAAAGACTCTTGCACTGGTGAAGATGGAGTAAACACAGTTAATTTGTTAACATCTACCGTCTCTTTTCACTGACTGTCAAGGAAATCATATTTTACATTTTTTTTCAGTATGTGCTTGGAAAGGATTTCCTAGTAATCTACACTAAATCTCACTGAAGGGTGACAACAGAAATCAGTATGTGTCTCTGAAGAATAATCTAGCCAAACATTTACATTTAGAATATTCATTTGTATTTATGCATGAGAAATTCCTGGCAAAAAGAAATTCTCTTCCTGCATACATACAATCTCTTTTTATAGGCCGATTTTTTATAATGAGCAGGCTTTAAATCAATAAAATTAATATACATTACTCAAATTAGTTTCGTGATAAAAACAGCTAGCATCTGGGTAAAATAACAATTTACCTAGGTAGGTAGCTGTATTAACCTCTGCTTCAAAGAAATTTGTTTGGTCCTTCTGCAGCCATAGGGAAGAGACACCCCACAGGGAACAGTTATTGTAATTTCATCCTGGCTATGCCAAACCCATGGAATTGCCATTCCACATGCCTGCCAGGAAGGATATTCTGTTTAATCTGGCTATTGAGGCAAATCTAAATCTAACACTGGAGGTACTCAGCATCAATGTCAAATTTCCAGGGGCAAGCATTTCTTACCATGAATCCCACAATACACTGTAGTCCTCTGATGTTGGAATTAGTTTTGCCCACAGAGTTCACAGAGGATCAGAATACAAACATACAACAAGATGCAATGCAAGCAGCAGTCTATTGCCCTGCATCACCCCTGAGAATGACATGGTCTGGCATTAAAGTATGCAAAGGCATATGAAAACCTGCTAAGAGAATCTGCACACCGGTGTAATATATTACTTATAAAAATTTTAATACAAGGTTTCTGTGAAGCTTCATGTGAGTTTACAGAGGGTGATATGAGGACAGTGAACACAAACCCCTTCCAAAAAAATTACACAACTAGAAAATTAAATAAGTGTTCTGTAGAGAATCATCATTTCAAGACAATAAAAATACAGTCAGATTTGCCATTCCAATAAAAGTCTGTAACAATGTTCAGGGTTAAGGATCTGAATTCATGGACCTCCGTGTTCAGTTGGAGGTTATATACATATGAAACTAGAAAAAATGTTGATAAAAATATTCTTCTTAAATTAGAAAATTATAATAAGGAAGTGGTTGTCTAATTTGTTGTCACTTGTCCTGGAAAATTATAAGGGAAAAAGGACACTGATAAACAGAAGCAACAACCCTGCTCAGTGACTGGCTTAGAGAAGACAAATGTTTTGGGGCAGATTATTTAAATTGCTTATACCAAGCTACTAAAAGCTTCAGAAAGATTATCCTTTCAGTAACAATGTAAACTCTATTCAGAAACACACACCAGATTTAGCAGGAACACATGCAGTTGTTTTAAATCTATACTGAGTACGTTCCACTGTATATACATCCTTTAGTAAAAATAGTAATAAAAAACTCATTTCTACTTGAAAAACCTTCCGAGTTTTAGCTCCTACATAACATAATGCATATTTAGACTACCATGTTATTCAGTAAAAGATGTCCAAACAAGATGATTTGATGTTGGAATAGTCATCTCAGAACAAGCAGAGCAATGTAAGGTAAAATAATTGTCAAGTCAATCTCTAGCTTACATTTTATTGCAGAAATAAATTGAACTCTGCTCTAGCTTTTTGACACGTAATTCTGATACTAATGGGTTCAAATCCATTTCTCTCTGCTCTCCTTCCTAACAGGAAGCTTTATGTAATACTGTGTCAGAAATCTACCAGTTACTGGCTAATGTTTCCCTTAAATAAAAAGCCTCTGCCTGTAATAGTATTAACAGCTGCCATCAGTTTACAGTAATGAGCTACAGTTCATCATGGTAGTGCTACTATGAAAATTAGAAGCTTCCATGGAGCTTCTCAATTCACAAAGAAATTATCAGAGCCATCATGAGCAGTGGTGTAACAGCACATATTGTCTGTCTAAGGTTTATAGGCTGGTGTAAACTGGTTTACAGTTTGGTGTCCCAAACTGGTGTAACTGTACTAAATCATTATAATTGTGCACAGTTTATTAAACTGTGTTATGTATAAAAAAATACAGCAATTCTATTTTGAGGGTCAATACATAAGCCTAGTGTCTTTTTTCTTAATTTCTCAAAGCAAAAAATTGCACACTCATTTTACAGAGTATTTCACAGCTTCTTCAATAGATAGATCTAAGTATTTTTTGCTGGAGGAAACAGATTTAACTATATATACTGTAATATCTTGGGTCACCTATACACTGGAGAAGAATCTTCCAGTTTCAATTAACAGTAAATAAATAAGTAAATAAATAAATAGCTACAAACCATGTTTTTTGAATTTTTCTTTGCTCCCTTAAAAAATTGAAAATGCATATCTTAATGCTTAATACCTCCAGGATTCTATAAACTAAGCATATACTTATAAGTAGTATAGTAATGAAGCAAAATATTTACTTGAGATTAGGATACAATTTTCTGGGGCATTTAAGATTGTAGGAACTTTGTTTCCTCTGAAATCAATGGGAGATATGCTATCTCATTTTAACATAAACGAGACAAATGCTATTTTCAGATCTTAATGCAAAAATTAAAAACAAACCCACTTTTTGTACAGAACTAAATTTGATGAACCATTGTACATATTGGCTTTTCCTAGAAAATATCCTTATCTGACTTTCAAAATTACTGGTAAATATAGGGTATATCAAGGTTTTTTAAAGCCTCTCTAGACAGAGATGGGAGGAGACTAGAAGAGGAAACTAAATAGACTAAAATTCACTAACTTGGATAAACTGTATGAGTAAGGGGAAATATGAGGTTTATAAAATCACAAATCAAGTGAGAAGATAAAAATTGTTCACTATTTCTCATAACACAAAAATTATATTAAATATTAACCATCATAATTTAAAAAAAAAAAAAAAGTACTTTTAATATAATCTGCACAATTAAGCTGCAGAACTTGGTGCTCCAATATCACAATAACTATGATCAGATTAGGAAAGGATTTTATAATTCATAGAGTCCACCTATGGCTGTTAAAAACAACAGTCTGGAGGCAACTACTACAACAAAGCTGGTGACTTCTGACAGCCCATACCTAATTTAGACTGGTGGGAACTCACAATTCTGTTGTACTGCAATATGCAGTGTGTGAGGAATAATTGTCAGGCTGGCCTGCAGGGCACCAGGGTTTTTCTGAAACTTGTGCTGCATGCATAGGTCAGTTCTGTCTATACCAATGACACAGGAACTGCCAGTAAGGATTATTCTATACTTTCCTAGTTATTACTAATATTTTTTTAAGTATCAGCTGTTGGCCATTGTCCAGATTAGGACAACAGACTAGACAGCTACTTGATCTGACCTGCTGTGCCACCTCTTTACTTCAACAGTAAAGCCAAAACCAAGACAATGCCCTAAGTGAGAAGATGGACTCAATTACAGTGGCTGTTGATGGAAGAATGGGAAGAGCAGATGAGAACCTGAGATGCAGGGCAGTCACACCAAGAATGACAGTGAATTGCTTTTCACCATCTTTTCATTATCAGACTAGGCCCCTTCAGGATCACAGAGAAGTTCCAATTCCATGTTCATCTAATTCTATGTTCAATCATGTTCAGCAACCAGCTGTCTCCTCGCATAAGCAGTATTGACACTGTTCTTCAAAGAAAAGTTTCCATCTTTTAGTGAGGCAGGTTTGTTCAGCCAAGAGTTACTCATGATTCTCTTGGACAATCCAAGAACAATATGGTTTGGACTTAAAAGCCCTGAGTTTCATTTGAGTATCCAAGAAACTTGATGAACAATGTACTGACCACTGAGATTAAAAATAAATTGCTAGTTCATAAACACGAGAATGAATCCACACTGCCTAAGCGAGTTTCTCAAATGAGCAATCATTTCAACAGAGCACAATAATCCTACATCTCTGTGGCACCTGATGTCTGATTTCGATGGAGGTTATAAGGGCTCAAAATCAGTGAAAGATTTACCACTCTTCACTGTCCTTTTGCTCCATCTAACAGCTGCCACAGGAACAAAGTGGAAGGCTCTTATTGCCTATAACATAGCAGAACACTGACTTTCAGGAATTTGTTTATCCTCTCAATATTAAATTTCTTATTTTATATTTCTCATTTTCACCATCAAAATTCAAGTTTTCTCTGTTTTTTCTTTCACTTATTATAAGGTATCAGATATGTAATGACACTCTGTACACAATGAGCCCAATACTGTGTTCATATATTAAAATCACAGGCAGCATACAACAATAATGAAGGAAATGTGTTACAGTTAATAGCAGAACAGGGGGTTACTGGAGACATATGCTTAATACACTCAACCACAATCAGCAGAGAGAATACTGGCTTCTTCCCTGCTCTTTCCCAAATAATTCCAAACTAATTACCTCTTATGGAATATCACTACTATTTCATTCTTAGACTTCCTTGGTGGCAAGAAAAAACACAACTTTCTACAATTCTTCAGCACTAGATTTTTTTTTCTGCCCTGTCATTTAAAAAGCAAATGGTTTCCCTCCACCAGTAATGTGAATTAACCCACATATATTTCAGATTGTTTTTATCTTCAGGTTCCAACAATTCCTTCACAGTATCTCAACCTGCCATGGCTCAAATATAGAATATTCTGCATAAGAAAGATTTTAAAATTTCTAAAAGCAGTAAAGTTTAAAACATTTCATCTTCATCTCTTCAGTGTAAATATTTTTCTTTTACTTTAGTTCTACGTCCCACATTCTGATGTAAAAAGACTTTTCAGTAATAAAAGCAGAATGAAACCAAATTTGCATGGGAGACAATTAACACTGGAACTGAAAAAGGAGGTATTTAATCACAACTAAAAAAGTTTTTAGATTGAAAGAAAAGTAAGCATGTCACATCACTGACATCAAGATCATCATAGTGCTGATTTTGTTTATGGCATTTATAATGTATTTTTGACATTTTGAGTGACAGATGCCACCATAATAGGAAATGAAACACACCTGGCCATTAATTTCCTGTAAGCAAAAGCCAGTGTTAAATCTGAAACATACAGTATGTATGCAATAATTACCAAACACTGACATCTAAAATGTTCTCAGAGACACCTGGAACAGAAAGTTTATGAATTTAACACTGTCTTGACAAGAGAGAATATTTCATCAGGACAGCAGTTGTTTTGCTAATGCTGAATATTGTCTATGTTTACTAACCTATCTGTATTCATTACTTTTTAAAGGATGATACATGTCATGACAGCTTTGGATAATTTCATGGAGATGCACACTATATTGCACTTACCAAAGCTTCACATGCACCCTCAATCTATTCCAAGCACAACTGAATTATTGATCCAAAATAAAACTGTATGTACTTGAAAGGATTCCAACTTGGAAGAATCATCATTTATAAATCTAATTTTATACATGACCAATATAGGCACAAGTTTCTAAAATGGCAAAATTATTTTTCTTCAAAACTGCAGTATGTTCAATTGATTTTTCTTTTTTTAAATGTTGAGATGAACATGCAATCTATTTTAAATGTCATCACTTTGTTTCTTATTTAATTAACATTTCATATGGCTTCCTCAGTAAATAAATAATTACTTCAATCACTATACATATCGTCTAACCCTATGCACTTTTGACTTACAATAAAATTGTATCACTTTGCAACACAGAGATCAGTGAAACTACTTTTTAAAAGTTCAAAGGTTCCTTTGAAATAATCCATTATGTTTTTTAATACACGTTTCTGATAATTTAAGCCCTTCCCTTATAAAAAGTAATGGATCCATATTACCACATGCTATGGTGCCATAAATTCCTATAAAATTTGCATCACAAACCTGGTTCCGCCATTCTTCCATTTTTTATTCCAAGTTGAATGGCATGTGCTATATAAAAAAAGTCAACTTACCCTGTAGTAACTGCAGTTAATTAAAAGATATTGTCCAAATGAACTCAAAACAGCCTCTCATGTTTTCAAGGCAGACAGATATGTATGTATGCACATACATATACAGAAAATACACATACACGCTCAAATATAGCTTTAAGTAACTTGGCCAGTGCAGTATATGCAGTGCAACACTGTAATATACAGTGACGCTGTCAAACTAAACAAAAACTAACAGGAAGTCCAGATTTTTGCTGCTTTTAGATTCTGAAATACACATCCCAAAGGACATAAATATGTAAGCCTTATTTTGCCTCAACTGTCATATTTGCTAGTAAACACTGGAGAATTTTCAATTAAAGCTTTCTCTAAATCAGATTACATTTATTTACCTGCATAAGAAACTGATTTTTCCTGACAAAAATGTTTCAAGAGAGCTTCACTTCCTTTTTAGTCTTGCTTAGAAAAATAATTGTAACTTCAACACTTCTGAAGTATATGCCTTTCTCCAAGGCAAAATAAAACAGTGAATGATAATGACTGATAAACCCAGAAGTCTTAGATGAATGTCAAAATTTAAATCTTGACCAAATGCACCCACAAGAACCGAAACCCACTATTTGGTAGCTGAGAACAAAGGAAAAACATTATTCACATATGAAATAAATAAAATTTTTATACTGATCTAATTAAATCAACACTAAAATTACAGTAAGCAGAAAATTAAAAGTTGTAACAGTGATGTTAATTACAGTCTGATCTCAATGTCAAAATGGCAATATGAGCTGGAAACATGGGATGACAAAAACCATTCAACCCCTTACGGCTTTGGGGGAATGGCACAAGACACAGATGCAAATTCAGGTGTCGCTATTTACCCAATTTCAAACACTTGAGGTAGCAAAGTATACATACAAACATGGAATTGAAGAAAGAGGAGCTGAAAGCCTTCATCACTGAGAGTTAACAAACAAATTAAAATTAATTTAATTTTACTCAACCAAATAGATGGACAGCAGCACGAAGGCAGATCCTGTTAATTCAAACTAAGTAAGCTCAATACTTATAGTAGACTTTGACATCTGTAGAATAGGATCAGATTTCCTGTAAAACTGACATTTAGTATCTCCACTCCAGTTGACATACATAGAGTCATAGCAGTGGTAAAACTGGAGTATCCACAGTGTATCTCAGAGATACCAGATACTGAAAATATCACTGAGGTACAGGAACTTAAATAAATACTGACAAACAGCTGCCTATTTGAGAACTGCTACATAGATTAATAAATTTTATTTAGGGAAGCAAAATGCCTAGAGAGGAAAGAAAAAAAAAAACAAAATTCATACTCAGAGTGATATTGTTCGAGAGTTGGTACAAAAACATATTCACGAAACCTCTCTCCTTCTGGACTTACATGTATTTCCTGGTATTTTCATACCACCTATGCTAAACAAAATGCATTCTTTTCAGATTGCCTAGAAGCACTAATTCATGAGACTATTGTAAAACAACAAGGAATCCATCACAGAGTTTTGTCTAACAGGTGGTCACCTAATACTTGTTTTAGAACTGTTGCTGTCTTTTGACCTGATAAAGTCAGTTAGAAAGAAGCTTCAAGAACTCAAATGCTGAAATCTCAAAGCTTTCTAGTCTTAAAACACATTTTGGTTTTAGTATTAGAGAACTTTTTCCTGCCAAAAATAAAGCTTTAAACAATCCACCCATAAAACTTTGCATGAAATTTAAATCTAAATATTTACTTTTCTTTGGTAGTAGATCAACCTAGCAGCAGAGATAAATTTAAAAGTCACTCATTCTGGTGCATTTTTACCTTTATATTACCTTATGTTTATTTGCATGAAGTTTGTCTTTTATGTCTACATCCATGTTTTACATTGCTGGCAGTAAGAGTAATAGATATAAATTTCTGCCACAAAGTTTTCATAGAAAATGGAATTGCGTTTTAATTGTTTACTATTTAATAAGCACATAAAAAGAGAGGAAAGGAATTAGTCAAGTTGTAAATTTTCTATAAATTTAAACAAATTTAAAACACTGTACCTTTTTGAACAATAAACACTACAGTATGCTAGGTACTAAGCTTCTTTTAAAAGCTAAATAAGACCATAATAAAAACAGATTTCTAAAAGCAATATAAATTTAAAGCTTATCTTTTCAGCAACACAGACCTTGTCTTATGCTTTAAAGAATCTGATTTGGAACCAAACAATATCACACCACTCTTAATCTGAGTTCCAGTAAAATTCTGCTGTGTTACAGTGCAATGGTTGTATGGAGTACAAAAATCAGTCTAGTATAAGTATTCCTAGTAATCAAGTTCTTATATGTATTATATTCAGATATGTCAGTGAAACTAAGATGGCTTTGTTCAGACTGCATATTAGCTCTGTATGCCTATTTGTTATAAAATTTCAAATTTCTAGATTTTAATAAATTAAATGTGCTTGGATAGGCAGTACATAGGTACAAGTAACTTTTACCTTCAAAGTCTTAAAATTAGATGATTTTCAAGAAAAGTATCAGAAGTGAGGAAACAAAATAAATTTATATGACAAAATAAAACTGGTACATAAAAAAGATTAGGTTTTGTCTACCTGTGTAAAGGATGAATAAAATACCAAAATACAGGAAGTGGTAGAGATATCTTTCTAGCACAATAAAAATTAACATAAGAGGAGCATATAAAGATGGATAACAGCTTAGGTCTCCCTAAACGCGCAAAATACAAATAATCTAGTGGTTCTTCTTGGAAATTATTGTAAAGAGCTATTTAGAGAGGTTACAGGAGCTGACCAGAGAAGCATTAATAAATTATTAATGTAAATATTCAACAATTAATGACTTATGCCTAATTTAGTAAGAAGGTATATGTAATGAAACACACTATGGAAAATACATATTTCAGATTGTTCAGGAAATGTTGCAGGTCAAAAAATGCTTTATAGAAGTCTTGAAAATTTCAAAACTGTACTCCATAAAAGCTACATACTTATCTACATGCATTTTTCAAAGCTAGGTAATTGCAATATACCCTTTAATGTGCAGCAAAGAAAATACCTGTTTTCTAAAATGAGAAACTGGAAAGACTATAAGATGTTATAATGCATCTTGATACCAGTAACTTAAACCACCAAATGATGGTAGAGTGAAGAATGTCTAAGAAGAAAGTAAAAAGATAGCCTGTTTCCAACTTTAGACTGCTTTTTTATGTCATCCTTACTCCATCTTTGGAGGCAGCTTCTGCAGGAATGAACTGCGCAAAATGAGTTCTTAGGCCAGAAAAAAAGGTTGAATACCTCAAATCATGCCTGTTTCTCTTCTCTTCCCCCTATACTTCTCCAAAATGTATCAACTGGTATAATAAAAGACACTGTCTATCACTATACACATATCATTCAAATCTTTAAACAATCACAGCTGTAACATCACAAAGAAGCAGTTGTCTGCTCAGGATCATCAGGCTGTTTTAGGACAATAATAAGAGGCCTGAACAAGCTATAAAATCCAATCCCAATAATAAATAGTTCCTGAAAGTCTAATCAAAGACAACAGGTATTTTACAACCTTTTTATTTTACAAAACAGTGCAGGACAAAAAAGAGAAAACTCTATATTGAGAGCTCCATGCATTTATAATAATGTTCGGCTATGACATTATCTGTCTTATCTTGGCATCCTGTTTAAATTTCTGAAGATAAGCTATCCTTTTCCTGATCCATACATATACATTAAAAAAAAAACTCAAAAATCTTGAGTCAAAATTCTAGCCTCAGTCCAACTGCAACTGAAGTAACAGAGAGAATGCCTTTGAAGTAAATAACATTTGGTTCTTTGATTTTAACCTCAATCTGAATTGATTTATTAACTGTAAGTAATGATCAAATCCTAGATGCCAAATATCCATTCTTCTCCTCTACCCTTCTTGTTATATTTTGTCAGTGCCTTTGTGATGAAGAACTCCAAATGTGTTTATCAACACTTACAGAACAAAATTTGGCACTATTAGGAAACCCCTTCTGTTGGAAATTCTTTTTTTAATCTCAGTGAAAATACCATTTCTGAACATGATTCATCAGACAGCAGAGTTGTTCAGGGTACATACACGTACAGAATATATCATGCAGCCTAGATATGCATTACTTATTGGTATAATATGGTTGCTGTTTGTTAGAGTAATTAAAAACCTCACAGATATTTTTAATCCTTATCATTTTGTTGTATTCAACTCATCTCTTCTCAAATTCCTCAAAAGTAGATTTTACAGGACAGAGATCATCTTCTAGTGTGGCTACAGCATCTGGAACAGTGAGAGTCAACTACTTGAGCAGAATTTCTGACTATGGCCCCCAAGAGAAATAATCATTCTTTTCACCCATAAAATCCTCCAATAATGGTATACTAGCATATTTTTATAATTTATCACATGAACACACATTTCTTTTTCTTCCCCAAATCTCAAATGAACCACTGTTACTACTAACACCTTTAAAGACATTCTAGCTCAGAAGTAATCATGCACCTGAAGCACTGTCTTTAAAATACTTGAAATGCAATTTGGAGATGACGTTTGTTCATCCAATTTCCGCTTCCACAGAATAGGAATTTAGCAAAGCTGTAGTTGGTGTTATAAGGGCCATGGTTGAACTGAACAGGAAACAAATCCTGCCCAATAAAGAACATTATCCAGAAATAGACAGCAGCCTGTGACATGTATATAATTAGAGAAATTGGAGGTTTTGCCCATGAGACCATGTGTTCCACAGCAAATCCTATTTCCTTCATTCTCCCCTTTCATGGTTATTGTAAGTGAAATCATTCCATGATTATAGTCCTTAAATATAATATACCAGTTTCTTTTTGTTTTTCACCAATATTGGTGTTAATTGAATTCATTGAACAAACGACAAAAAAATCCACAGCTCAGATCTTATCAGACAAACTGACTTGCAAGTCAGAAAGCATATAAGGAGACCAATTGACCAAATTTTACATCTGACAGGTATCTTACATGATGGCTCTTTTTTCCCATAAATATAAGCCATTAGCTATTTCTTTTGATCTTTTCCTTGCTAAAAACGTATAAAATAAATCTGATGACATAAAATGTCTGATGTAGAAATCCAAATCATAAGGAGGAAGAAGCTAATTTACCAACTTCCAAGTTAAAAAAAAAAAAAAAAAGTCAACTGGTCCTATTGTAACATAGGAAAGTGAACATAAAAAAAAAAATAGTTTATCATAAAATTCTAAAAATAATTCTGAGAAGATTAGGGCTCTCATTGCTATGCTACAGAACTTAGCTCTATTACCTGCCCTTGTTACTGAAGCACAACAGTAACCTAAGACATACATAACAGAAGGAAGGAAGCAATCATTCTGAAAAAGACTTATGTATGATAGCAAACAACAAATTAGGCATGAGTTTCCATAGTGATACAGCAACAAAAGGCTGCTGCAATTTTCAGCTGTCTATACTAAGTAACAGAGCAAAGGGACTAGAGTCCCTTCCCTGTAAACTGGGATGTTAGTGCACTCAGAATTGTCCATTAAATTTGTTCCACACTATAAAGAAAATATTGAAGGAATTGTAAGAGGAATAATAATAAAAACAAAACAAAACAAAACAAACAAACAAAAAAAAAAAAACAAAAACAACAACAACAAAAAAAAAAAAAAAAACAAGAAAAAAAAAAAAAAAAAACAAGAAACTCTGCAAGAAGCAAAACTACAGAGTGCTATGGATCTGGATTTCATGGTTGGATTATCTGGTATCTTAGAAATGCAAATCCCAAGGAGTACTTTCTCCTATGCATCTCCCCTGTGGATTTTCTGATGTTTAATAAGAAATTATCGCATACTATAGCCTTTCTGCCAGTGGGAACACAGATGAGTCTCTAGCTCACCTGGCAGCCTACTTTCCCAACACTTACAGGAATTCCTGTCCACTGGTGTTGAAACTGGCCAACAGTTAAGAAGCTACTGAGGGAGAAAGGAGAGGAGAAAGATCAGCAGACACACAAAAATCTAGTCTAGCAAGTAGATAGTGTGATCATATAAGCTTTGGTTTCCCTGGGAAGCTAGGCTAATTATCAAAGGGCTAGAAAGATTCACTTATGATGAAAGTCCAAAGACCCCGAAGAGGAAAAATACTTAAACACTGAAAGGTAAAGTACTCTATTGGATATAGGGCTGAAAGAACCAAACATGATAGCTAGGTTGAGACACAAATGATGAGGAATGTTATAATTTACAGAAATATAAATGTTAGCCAAGGATGATGAGGATTTATTTGTATCAAGAGGAACTATTACTAAACAGAATTGCAGCTGGGAATAGTGGGATTAAATAAAGGAAAGCTTTAGGCTAAAAATCAAGCAACACCGTAAGTGAGATGACTCTATAGAACAGTTTTGAGACATAAGAAGTTGAAGCTCCATGGCTTAAAAAAATTAAAACTGGAATGTAAAAAGCCTGTTCTCTACACAACAATAATGCATGGATGGTGCGACTGGCAGGAAAGTCTAATAGGTCTTTCTTTTCATTTACCACTAGCTTGATAACACAAAATACTGCACTAAACATATTGTAAAAATTGCACTACAATCTAGTATCTGATCCTAAATCAGAAATACATACAGTACAATAATGTGTTCCTAGTATTTGTATGGCTGTTGTTTTTACACTGTGTCTTTTTTTGTCCATTTTTTTATCTATTTGTACACTCTTGGGTGTTTGTGACTGGTCTGATACAACAGCAAAAAAACAGAATGGATGATTTCTAATTCAGATAATGGAAGGACGTTTCTTGTCCTCTCATGATACATTTGAAATAAATTTCTTTGTGAGTAAAGGCTTTAGTGTGAAATGTCAAGCAAAATTGGAGATATTCTTATATTGAGAAGAAAATCTTCAACATATATTAAAATCTAAGTAAATAAAGTTGTTTAAGAATTTGAAGTCGAAGGAAGAGGAACAACAATAAGGTAATGTAATATATACAATATATAAAACTAATAAAAGTAGTTACTCCTTTTGAGTTCACATCTAAATGGCCGAAACCAGACCTAGTATATATAAATGCATAGATCTGCCTTGCTCCCACATCACTTATATTATACATCAAAAATAAATATAATATTATACAGGTAATTATTTATATAAAGTTATTAAAATATCTACTTTTACACATAAAGTGATCAAAGTTACTTGTGTCTTAGTGCAATATTTCTAAGCAATACTGAATGGTATAGGTTTCCTTGTTATTATTTCCTAGTAAAACATAAAAGAAAATAATCAAAATGCACAAACGAGATTACACAGTATGTTTGATGTAGCAATTTCTAACATTCATTTAATATAGCTGAGCTGCAATGACTAATACTGCCCATGCCCGCTAGTACAAAGACCTAAAAAAGGTTCCAGACTAGATTACGTTCATGCAGGTCTCATTTTAACGGAAATTGGAGAGATGAAAAAAGATTATAGGAACACACATTATAAAAACAGACCTCACAAGTCAAACTTAGTAGTGAAACCATTCTCCTTCATGTAGACAACCATGAAAACAAATATCCTGTAAGCACTAGATATATATTGTATCTTTCTACCAGATCTCTTTGCCTCCTTCAGACAGATTCTCATTCATCTCATAACTATATAATTTGATCATAGTTGAGTAAGGCACAGCAGGGGAAAGGGTCTGTCTGATAAAGTATCGGACTCCAGGAAGACAGATAAACAATTTCATGATTTCTAGTTGTAACAGGAATGGTACACTAGTGGATATTAAGATATTAGTCTCATAGGAGTACAAATATTGAGCTTCTGCATTTTTTTCTCTTACTAAATATGGGGGGGTTTCCATTAAGTGAAAATGACAGTCTGATTATGGTAAACTAAGACAGAACACCAGAATAGAATGCAAGGTACGTGTTAAAAGTGGAATTAAAACTTTTTTGTTTTATCAATGTGAAAGTTAGTACATAACTTTTTCTTTTGTTTTTTGGGGTTTTTTTTCTGGCTTAGTTTAAGGCAAGTGGAAAGTTTCTTTCTCATGCGGCATTTTACTGCAAAGAAACATTATTTCAAAGTAGGTGAAACAGTTGCCTATCAAGTTGTTTCACATTTAAACTTCCTCTTTCACAAGGGGCACATTGGCAGGCAACTCATCTACTACAAGTCACTAGAGTAATGCCTGTTTACAACACAGCATCATTGTTCTACATGTATTAAATGAAGGCTTGAGTAATAATATTTAAACAGCTATAATGGACTTCTCTTTTATATATTAACAGATATATTTGATTTGTATATATGAACAAATACATAGCAGCAATTACTATTATAACTCCTGTTAGATGGCAAATGTTACACTGTCTTTGTAACAACTTCCTGTCTTGGATAGCTGAAAAACATGGTGATATGCAGTCATGCTGATACCTGCTTTTACTTATAAAAATTCAGAGAAATTCAAATTCTAATATGTTCTGTAGCAAATTTTTAGTTACAAAACCTGGATGTCATCTTTTTTGTTTAAAAAATATATTCTGGAGTAAGAAAATTTTAAAGCTATCACACTATCTAATTTAGCATCATTTACCTGTGACTCTTTTACATTTTCAACAGTGAAGTTGAACCAAACTCGGAAGCGTGGGTTACAGGTATCTGGTCTAATGAAGAGGTCATACTCAAACTCCGTGATGTGGTCCACACGTCCAAGGTTACCTACCACGAACATATGAAAAAGAATGCATTTTAATGAATGGCTGATAAACTCCAGGAACTACACTGAGAAAAGTTTTAAAAACAACTACCTCTGTTGGTTAAAATATGTAAGTGTAATAAGCCTTACAACAGTTCAGAATTATTTTTAAAAGACTTAACCATAGTCACAATATAAAATAGATACCAGTAAGGTACATGCATATGAATACACCAAAAAGAAGATAACATGGATTTTTATTATCCAATCAAATTTACTTTTTGTTTTCTCTTATCTGAGTATTCCAGTTAAGTGTCCTAACATCCTTTTAATTGTTTGCTTTTTTTTTTTTTTTTTTTTGACACTTTTCTGATCATGTCTCTGCACGTCTTTTAGTCCCCACCTGTATGGATTTCTTTCTTTCCATTTGCTGCTCATGTTCAAGCATCCCTAAGATCAAAAAGTCCCCGGATTTCCACCTGGTCCCTCTGGCTGGTGCTCTGAGCATCCCCCTCTCCCCACAGACAGGCCAGCCTTCATCTCCTCTGTTAGCTATTTTAATACTTTCCCTTTACCATTTGCAGCCACTAACACCTCCTTTCAAAGACACAAGTGAGGCTTTAAGATTTAACCTCAGCTATTTCCTGCTGAATTTCATGGAATAATATTTTGAAGTATAGTCAGAGCTACATTGTCCCCTATGGCATTATTCAGCAAGCAACCACACCAGCTATAGGAATTAAGTTCAGCACTGGGAAAACTTGCTAAGTGCTTTTAAATTGCTAAATTGCCATTTTTCCTTTGAAGTTTGCCAAGATTTCTAAAGACAGGGTTTAGACTGTCCATTTCATTTATACGCTACAAAAATAAGACTTTACATTTTCCTGATCCAATCCTAAACCTACCTCATCAGATCTTGTAAGGTAAGGCCATGCTTTAGCTCAAATGCAAAATTATACTTATTAAAAAAAAATAGCACTGTAAGATGACCTGGGTTTAGGGTTTCAGATACATTTTTGAGTTGATATATATATTTTTGGGGTAGGATATATACTGTTGGGTTTAAATAGTTATTTATAATGCTATTTGAGCTAAACAATTCCCTCCTCAGCAAATCCCATTTCAGTCAGTGTGACTGTTCATTGGTGACACGCTACTTAGTATGAGCACAAGTAGCAAAATTTGGCTGATCTGCTGTTCTGGGGTGGAAAAGCAGCAAGAGAAAAAAAACATTTTCAACTCTGTTCATCAATGTATTTGCAGGGTTTCTTCCTTATCCTAAGTCGTTTCTGGCTTTACTAACTGAACATTTTTAATCTTCCCTATTTTTAATGTTATCTTCTACTTTCCTACCCACATTCTTCTCAGAAGAAAATTCTCTTCACTGACTCCCTCTGCAGAAAACCGCTTCATGCTAACAATCTGTTCCTAAATACTTGCCTGAAGGATACATTTGGCATATGAAATATTTGGGAAAAAAAAAAAAAAAAAACAAAACAAAACAAAAAAAAAAAACCTCAACACCACAAAACAGCAATATTGTACAGCTAGAATACCTTAGCCAAATATAAATAGTGTCATCTGCTGCATCGGGTGTCCGTGCCCAGGCGCCGGCAGTGGGGGCCGCAGGGCTGGGGGCTCTGAGGAGAGGCCGGGCTGCCCCGTGCTGGTCATGGCCGGTTCCAAACGGTTCTGCACTGGCCCCACCGCAGGGCACAGGCCGGCCCCTCAGCAAAGGCCGTGGCTCCTCAGAGAAAATTGGTTTAAGGAAGGACAAAAGTGCCACACAGGCTGTGAGGCGTGAGGGAGTCTGAGGTGAACCAGGGTTCGAGGAGGAGGAGGAGGGAAGGGGTGCTCTGGGTGGCAGAGACTCCCCTGTGTCCTGCGGGGAGAGGCTGGAGCAGGTGGATGCTTCCTGAAGGACAGGTGGCCCGTCGAGGACCCACGCTGGAGCAGGCTGTCGTGACAGGAACCACGGCCTGTGGGAAGGGCCCAGGCTGGAGCAGGGGACCAATGTGCAGAGGGAGGAGTGGCAGAGAGGAGCTGCTATGGACTGACCACAGCCCCACGACCCGCCATGCCGCTCGGTGGGGGAGGACTGCAGCTGATCCTCAGAAACAGGGAAGGGTGGGGGGAAACTGTTGGTTCAATTTCTCTTTCTTTCTTACTAGCCAAACTTATTGTAACTGGCAATAAATTATTTTTCTCCTGCTGAAGACTGCTTTGACTGTGATGGCAACTGGTGAGTGATCTTCCTATCCTCATCTCAACCCATGAGCTTTTTCATCTTATTTTCTCCCCTCGTCCTGTTGAGGAGGGCGAGTGAGAGAGCAGCTGGGTAGGCAATTAGCAGCTGGCCAAGGTCAGCCCACCACATCTGCCTGACTTTAGGTTAAATACCTTACTCATCTAAGTGCACTTTCTGCCACAGGAGTCAAATCTATCACTGCTATTCACAACAGAACTTGAATCTTAATGTAAACTATTATTTCCTACAGATTATTATCCAAAGTAGTAAGAGTGGTAAAATTAAGCTATTGCATCATAATACCTTTAATTAAAGGACCTTGGTTTACTGGTTTTTTCATTAAATGTCATGAACATATGACATTGTTGAGAAAATAATACTTCTCATGTATTTCAGAATTTAGGTGGTCCAAGCTGTTCAGCTGCATAGGTTGGATTCCAGCTGCCTCACAGGTCACAGTGGAAGCTCTCCCTAGACAAATCTTAATGCATGGGTGTCCAGAGCCACCTCAACCTGAGTTGTGCACGTAATGCTGGGGGATCCTCAAACACTAAGGCAGCAGACTGGATGAACACAAACTGTAGACTAGGTCCATCTTATAAACTACTAGGTATACATGCCTCTCAGTGATGCCAGCAATTCCAGATATGGATTAAGTTATCTGCAGCAAAGACCAGCAGTACAAATTTAGGTTCAATTACTTCCAAAGGACACAGAAGCAATTAAATTTATATTTTAAGATCAAAGATCATTGAAAAGTTGTACTGCAAGGCATAGGAAACTAAAAGATAAAATGAGTAACTAAGAACAAAATGAGACTTTGGTTTCTGACATGTTGCACATTTCAGCTTCTTTTTCAACATCAGACTAATCTGAATTGTATGGGAGACACATGCTCCACTCAGAACTACTTTACGGAGTCCATAGGATCCCTAAACACTGGAGAATTGCACCAATGTCAGTGAAATCACTGATGGTGAAGAGCTGGTATGCTGGAACCACTCCAAGCCAGTCTGCTCTGGAAAACCTAGATACCCATCTCAAATGCAGCAGAACCTTTAACAATTTAATCATTGCATGCACGATTCTCTGAGACTTCCAACACAGTTTTCTCTCTTTATCTGTAATACCTGATTTGAATACTCACCTCCCTCTCAATGCAGTATTTCTTCCTTTTGTGAATTGTATCTCACTTTAATCATTTTTGCCTACAGAACTGTCTCTTACTAGGCTCCTTCATAGTACACGTCAGCTGCCATAGTCACCTGCAGCCATTTGCAGTTTAGTATCATTTGTACATTTCATTAGCACACTATTTCTTCTCTGTCTTCCAGATGCTAAATAGGCTGGACCAAACACTAATGCCTTCGGTAACCAATTCAACAAGTTCCTCATGCTCAATAGACTATTGTCTGCAATATCACAGCCTTTGCTCACAATCTGTCAGCCTAATTTCAACCCACATAGAAATGTCATTAAACAAGATGGCAGTTTTGGTACAAAGAAGCCTAGAACTGTAAGTACAAAACACTTCCTCGTTTTAAGAAATGCTTTGTAGAAAACTGAAAAACATTTTTTGGTGTCCAAGAAAGGATATAAACTTCCCAACATTAATCTCATAAACAAAGTTAACAATTTTACATACTGCCTTCACACTGCTGTAATCTTGGGAAATAGATTTATTCTAATGGGTAAGAATTATATTCCAAGACCACAGGTAACATAGTGAAGTGCATTAGAAACTATGAAACAGAAATTAAAACATTGATTATACTATTCCACTTAGACATTATACCATTCTAATATTTTAACACTGAAACGAAACACTTTATTCTTAAGTGCAACAACTTCTAAAGTGCTTTAATTTATTAATAGCTCTATAAAGTTCCTTAAAATTTGTCTTTTCTTTTTCTGTTAAATGTATAGGAAGAGAGAAATGGTTAATGAATGGTCAGACAGCAAGGTTCTCCTGTGTCACACGAAACTGTGCAGTTACGCAATACATCCACTCTGCTTTGCAATACCTGAGGTGGACAGTTTCTATGCTGAAATTATGATAAATTTAAGAGAAATCCAGACAGCACCAATTTTTTGTAATATACCTACTAATAGTTTTCAGTCTCAATACAACTACTGTGAGACCCTTCCAGTGCAGTTTTCATTCTGTGCACATTGCTAGTCTGGTAATCTGTGATATCAGTAAGAGAGTCTGTTCATAACCATATTGGTTAAGTATGTTCTTTCAAAATCAAAGAAAAAAATCTCACACAACTAAAACATCAGCTTTGCTTTACTTTACATTGGATTCATGCCCGCATGAAATCATCACCACTCAATTCAACAAATACAGAAGTTGTATCTATAAAATTGTACAATTTTTAAAGCGTCATCACTCCATAATATGTGATTTGCATTATATTTGGGGGTTAACGTTATAAAACATAAGATACTAAAAAACCTATTTAAGGTACATGCGAAATTAATGAACTGATCAAGTAATGTGATCTGCAAGGGGGAAAAAAGCCCAACATTATGAGCAGTAAGATCTGAAGTTATTGGCATTCTAAGACATTTCCTGTTTAATTTTTTTTTTTACAGTTTTGGTGCATGTCTGGTTGTCAAATGGCTTTCTGAGTATATCTTAAAAGTAAAATAAACAATTTATTAGAGTAGCCAGCACTTTACAAAACATTATGGATTTTTTCTTCTATGCACTTATGCACTCTGAAATTAGTTGCTGGTCTTTTTTTCTATTATTATTTTACTTTACAGAAATACTGGCACAGATCTTTTTTAACTGATGGGAAGATGCGAACAAATCAAATTCTCAGATGTCTATAAACTGACTTGCTCTTAGCCTTGGGGTTTGTTTTTAAGACATGCTCAATTTTCAGTCACAGTTCCGTTCAATACTCTTAGCATACTGAGAAAAGAAGACACATACTTTCTTTAATCATTCAAGCTGAAATTCTTAATTATATTTGCTTAAATTGCTTTACAGAGTAATGTTTAGTGCAATTCTCTCAAAATGTGAATAGTTAAAGAGGTCAATATCATGTTTCAAGTTTCTTTAAAAGTCAGAAAAAAAAAATGTTACTATTTTATTAATCATGCAACATACACTTAGCCCTCATAAAATATTAACATATATTGCTTCCTGCATCAATAAAAAGTGTACTTTACACAAAGAAAGAAAACCTGCTTAAGAAAATGCTAGCTAAACTTACTAAGCATTCTAACAATTATCATAAAAATGCTAGAAAAGAAAATACAGATATGTTAAGCAATCCTAAAATCTTCTTAAACCACACATTGTGCTTTCCTACAGAGAATTTTAAGATGAAAAATAGACCTTGAGGGTCTTAGACAAGCCTGAGGCAATATAAAGAAAAAGGTCAAACACTCTGCTAAAAAGGACTGTTATCTTCAGAACAACAACTTATCAGCCAGCTTGCAGCCCTGCTTATTTACAGTTATTGGTCCCAGAGGAAGTGCACTTCAGCGCAGGGCGCGATTACTTTGTAATGAGTTTGCCAGAAATGGTAAAGGAAACTAATTTGTAACAATGTGCTGTTCCCTGCACATGAACTTTCTCAGACACTTTTTTTGTCCAGCAATGAATAACTAACTTCAGCCTCCATAATAAGCAGTGAAAACAGAAGTGCGCTAAAAGCGACTGAGTCGTAAGTATGAATGTGCTGAAATATCAGTGATTATCCCTCTCAGCTGTCCATTACAGTACTCATGATGACCACCAATTCCCCTGTGGTGGATATATAGAATGCAGGTTTCAGGGGGTGGATTTGCACATGAAAATTAACACCATTTGGAAGAAAATAGCCTGCACCTGTCACAGATTAGCAACAAAAGGTCAAATGCCTCCTTTTTACACCTAGAGCACTTGCATATTGTATGCCTTGCTTATAGGAGTCTAATCACTAGTTTCTTAATTCAGAAAAGTGAGCACCATGGTGAACTGAGGAGAAAAAAGAATTAAATCTCAGCTAAAAGCTATCAATAAATCTATTGATCAAGATACATATGAATGGAAGTTGCTGAGGCAATCTCTATCTCTAAAAGAGGCAGTTTTCAAAAGAGAATTGCACAAAGTGCTCTTCTGTTTTTGTCAATATGCTGCCAGGTTTTGAAATACTATTTTTCATCCACACAATAAAAATCTTGACAAGTAAGCAATAGAAAAATCACTAATACACTTGCAGCTGCATTTCAATCTACACAAATTCTTTAAAGAAAAACAACCAAGGAACAGATTGGAATATACATCACTTTCACCAGTTGAACCTGGGATCAAGTCCAAGATAGCCAAACAGTATTCATCTATATTTTCATGTGATTCTATTTTTCACAAAATAAGGTGATATGTAGAATATGGAATACCCTCAGTGAAATTCATCCTTAAAGATCACAAAACACACTGAGATCATAGTGCAAAAAATTGTATTGATACATTCTATATGGAACAGGAACTACAGGGACTGAGATCTGTACAAACTTCTCTTGAGTGAAAGATTAGATATCTTCTGTAAGGAGTGCATCTAAGAATATCAGTTGTAAATTCCCACTGGCTTTATGGTCTTTGTCTGTGAAAAGAATTTATAAAAAATAGTTTGATGAGAAGTCCTAAAGAACTTCTAAAGAACACTTGATTTCTAAATAGGCAAAAATATAATGAAATACTAATGATGTCTGAAAACCTGTGACTGTTTTTGCATCATTTCCTGGACTCCTGCCCAAAGCATATGTCAAATCAAGATTTCTGAATCTGCAAAGCATGTGATTTGAATAAAAAGAAAAAGCCATAAAAAACACATATACAACACCTTGTAAATTAAAGTATACTTTAAATTACTAAAATTGCACATTTTAAGCTCTGCAATATAAAGTCCTATCTACACTGCTACAGTTAACTCAATGTTTTGGAAAAAAACCTCAATACTCTCCAACAATACAGTATTCTTCTAAGAACCTGACGTTTCACTTAAAACAACAGCAATGCTCATAACTCAGTTTTCAGTTAAAATCCAAATCACCTTTGAAGAATGTCCAAGACTAACAAATAGGCAAAGCATTTCAAAAGTACATGGCTTGCAAAGCTGGATGCTTCAGACTTGTATTTGTACTCTCTTCTATCCTCCCTCCTCAATTAAGCAAGTTGAAATTGCTGTGTTTCCATTATGTTTTAAGTTTTTATCAATAGTGACATCCAAAGGACAGTAAATCAGTAGCTTTTGTGAATCTTTTTTGTGAAAAAGATTGTACAGAAACAATGACTATCCTAACTGTTAGCAGCAATTGGTAGAAGTCCAGCTCCCATCACTGTAAAGAGGAAACTGAGTTGTACAAGTTAATGCATAACTTACAGAGGCTGAATGATTCTCATTGAGCTTTTATTGTAATTAGACGATGTGATAAAATCTAATTGTGACTGACATCACATGAAAATTCTAGCTTTTACACTTCTTATTTATCTATGAATATATCATTAAAATAAATGTTATTGATCTTTTGAGTGGATAAGAGTAATGGGTCTCCATTTGTTTGCTTGTTTCACTACCAAATGATTCAGTAACAATATGGAGAAGAGCATTGAACCCAAAACTTATAAATGGTCTTATCCTGCCCAACTATCCTATATCTTTTGGTACAACAATATTGATTTGAACAGTGTTGCTTCTAGTTCATAACAATGAGAGCACAATCTGATTTTGCACACCTTTTCAGCATCACAGACTGAGTTTCACTCTTTCCAGTATTTTTACTCACAAGTGATGTAAATAAGGTGCACTAGCCCCATTTCCAAAGGTAAGTCTGCCTGTAGTATCTGGGATCACAGTTACTGTTTCTCAGTGGTCCCAAACAAGTGTAATGAATAGACCTATAATTCCTTCATACTGAGTTAAATTGCAGAAATACTAATGAACAGTGTGGCCTAGACTAGAACACCCACAGGAGTTTTATAGATTAAAACTTTCATCTGAATTAGAGTAGGAAGCAGAATTTATCACCCACAGCAGCTAATCGGAATCATTACATTAAAAGAAAGTTGTGAGACTAGCCTCCAAATTAAGTGAAAAAGGTACAAGGTCATTTTTAAGCAAGCCAAAGAATTGTTTTCCACACCGAAAATTAAGGGAATTGGAAATCTTTAAGAAAGAAGGACTGATTGAAAAAGGAAAGAAGCATAAACCAGCTTAAATTTGTTTTATTAATTGAATATAAATGACAAGGAAGTTGGGGGGATGATGTTGTGACTTACTTTCTTTTACTAAAAACAGTTACAAAAAGATTCTCATATTTTAATGGTCCGCACAGTGCCACCAGTGGATAGTTTTAGGATTAGTTTTTCCTTTCAGAAAAAATACTTTTCTTGGTCACTGGTGTTTGAGTGATGTCTGGGTGAGGGGGAGGGGGGAATACAGGGATTAAAATTTAGTGAGCAGTATTTTTGAGGATCCTGGTGCTGTAAGGACACTATCACAGATTTCACAATATAAATAATTTTAAAGTTTTAGTATGTGTTAATCCCAAAGGCCACCTAGCTACCCCACTGCAACTTTCCTTTAAAGATAACCCAGAAGAGCAAACAATACCATTTAGGAAGACAACACAATCAACTGGAATTGTAATATTTTCTCTTTTTATGTTCATTAAGAGGAGTAGTCTTAATAGTGATCCCAGTTTAGAGCACAACGAAAAACAGCAACAAGTAATCCTAAAGATTTAGTGATCATCATTGCTCAAAAACCACCATGAGCAAAATAGCATAATATACAAGCAACAAATATCCCAATATACTACAGATATAACTGTGTAAACAGCAGGCTTACATATGTATAAATAAATCATATAATAAAATCTTGCTGAAGGAATTCAATAGTTTTGATCAAATTAGATTGATATTTAATCACTTGCAGCCAAAGAGCCTTATTTCAAAATTGCCCTTATCAATAAATACTGATGCTTTCAGTTAAAGGACCTAAAAACCTGGAGCCGTAAAGAATAAAATGTCAATGTTCACTGTGTAAGGAAATTGTCAAGGATGGATAAAATGGAGTCAGTCTCTTGACTCCTTCTCCTGCATCTGTGAGATTCTTATGAATTACAAAATTATCAGTAGAGCCCAAGACTGCAGCACAAATTCTCCAAAAAAGGCACAAAATTGTGTAAATACAGAAACTGGCAGCAGTAAAGTAGCAATGCATCAACTTAGTAGAGAGTGTCAAGAACGCTTAAAAATCAAGAGGCCCACACCCTAAAATGTCCATTGCACACCCCCTACACCAAAACCACCAAATCCCCAGAAAAACAGTAGACTACTGATTTATCTGATCACTCTTTATCAGTTTCCCAAAGGGATCCAATGACAGATGGGCAGTTATTTATCCATGGCAGTGAGCCTCTGTTAAAGGAAAATCAGAATACAAAGAGGTTTTGTATTGGTGCTTTAAAACTCAGCTTTCTTTAACAAAGTATATGCTATCAAAATGGATACCTCATGACTGTGTATGTATCACATCTTTCAAAGCAAAACTCTTAAGGGAAAAGCATTTGGGGAAATTTCTGTTTGGAAGTCACTTTGCATATAATGGGTGCTATCCTAAATAAATAATTAATAAGTTAATAAATAAATTATAACGTCTGCAGCCTTAACTACGGAAGCAATCAGCAAGGGAGATCAGGGAATATGAACTACTGTATCACAGTGGGATGTACCATTATTGGAGTGTAGCAGGGAGAAGTGTATCTCTAAATATTTACTTTGTTAGGGCCTGATGCTCAATGTACAGCATTGGAATCTGTTGCTACGTATTGCCTCTCATGTAAAACATTCTCATATTTCCCGGCTGCCTAGATGTTCCAGGTGTGCAAGCAACACATCACAAACAGTTAAAAATGTTTAAAATGAAGTATTCTTTATTCTTACGTACACTGCAGTAGCCCTACTCAATTTAGTCATAATTTTTCAAAGACCCTAAGAATTCTTGTAGTGCAAAAGGGAAAACAGTTCTTTCATTCTACAAGTGAGGATATTCCAGTTGATTTATTACTGTATGGTGACACTATAATTCTGCACTTGGCCTAATTTGGTGCCTGATACACAGAATCACCATTTTTCCAGGGGAATCCTTCCATAGTATGACTACAAACTGCCACTTGAGGAAAATTAATTGATGGAAACCTCAATCAGTCTGGAGATCTATAGTTAAATTATATTTTCATGACCTCTCCAAAGTCACCACAGCTGAAAATAAATTTGTTCTTTTTTATTAAAAAGGAGAGTATTAATGGAAAGGCTCCAGGTATTGTCTTATAAAAGAATTTTGCTTTTTGAGATAGATACTGAATAAGAACCTTCCTTATCTAATAAATTACTGGGTTTATAGCTAAAACTTTCCTTCTGTATCTTATACAAAAATTTCCTTGAGCAATGGTCTAGGGTAAGGGTACACTTCCAGTACAAATACTGGATCTGAATAATATGTGACTTATATATAGTTTTTGGAGAAGAAACAGTCTTGTTTTAGTTTATTAGGAAACTGAATTTGGTTCTCTATGCCATTATCAGTTTAGCACAAAAACAGTTTGGGGGCTAGAGATGTTATTCTCATTCAATACATTAATCCCATTATTTCATTGACTAGAAATGAAATTTTATAATATAATCTCCATAATAAAATTTACAGATAGACTTCCATGCAGCCTAGGTACATTTTTAGCCATTTCATCAGATGAGACTGATACACAACTTCACTGTTCACCTACTCCTCTGCTGTAGTTCCTAGTCTGACATGCTTTTGTAGAACAAGGTGATTTCCGTACTTTTCCTTTCATTATACGGCATTTTGATCCTTCTGTAGGTAATGGAACTTGTTACTGTATTTTCACTTATATAATTTTCTGACTCCTGTGCCTTGATATTTTCCTTTCCTCCAGACACCAGCCTGTTCTGAAAGTCCTCCTTGACTTCTGGTCTTACCAATAATTATAAAATGCCAATACTGTTTATATCCTAGCTTTACTTCAATGGAGTATCAAGGAACTACATTATGTTGGTTTGGTTTCATAATACTGATAGAATTTATAGCAGGTCTTCTTACACTGATGTAACAGAAAACTGCTTACCCTCATTTATCTTTGTTTAGTTAAAGCTTAAATTAGACATTAAAAAACTACCTAGATGATGTTAATTTTTCAATTGGAAGTGATAATTTAAATATTGACATTTTAGATGGCACCAACATGTTTTTGTCTTCTGCTATGGTTAGAATATTTTATTATATCTGAATGTCTGTCTTAATTTTGTTGGGTTTTTTACCATTTCACCAAATCCAGAAGCGTTTCCTTTTATTTCAAAGTATTTCTATGTTTGTAGTAAATTAAACATTAATCTTTCTCTGCAAATGTCAAGTGATATTTAAATGTTTTTCTGGCAGATAAATGATTATTAATATTAATGCAATAAAATCACAGCTCTTTGTCCTTTCTTTGATATTTAAGGAAAAATTAAGAATGTCAAAACAGTTCTGCAAAAAAATAATTCATTGGTCTACCATCCACTCTTCATTAGCCTTAGAGGTAAAAAATTACTGATCTTGTGAGACAATGTGTTTATAGAATCAGAAAGGGTTGAAAATGAATTACTCTATCAGTGGTAGAGTGTGTATCACTTCAGTGTGAAAATGCCTTGTTAAAGTTCATTTTAATTTAAAGCCCCTTTTTTGTCATTCAAAAAGCTTTAGCACAATGAAAGAGTCTTTGTCACTTTCATAATTAGCCCCTCTTGCACTAAATGAGAATAAAATCTGATCAGAAGTCCATACAGGCAAGGTCATAAATCAAACAGAAAAGCTCCATGAACAGACCTATAAGGTCCAAAGGCACACACAACTTGGATTTAAAGCACTGTAGTCAGGATCCACTCCCAGAAACACAGCACAAAAAAAGCCCCAATAATATCTGTTTGACAGGCTAAATTTATCTCCATATTCCGTAGCCCTATAAACACATTTTGCTGTTTAGATACAAAAGCAATTTCAGCACCAAGGACAATTCAGGAAAGCAAACAGCTGTTAAAGTACTACTATTACCATTTGCCAACCAAAGTCAAATTAATTTAACTTAATGCTCTCACTTCAAACTGTGGCAGTAAAGGAAAAAAAAAAAAAATGAGAGTGAGAAAAAATCTCCATATATGATAATTGTCATACAGCAACAACAAAAACTGTACTAACAGATAAAACTCATTAGGAAACCAACTTTAATTTTATATACATAAGTGAGTCTGCAGCCCAGTTCAAACTTAAACTGGATTTTATTCAACCTATTTTCATTTTCAGATTAAAGTAAAAAGATATTTTGAAAGATGTAATAAATTCTCAACCTTGGACAGTTACGGCAAGAGTGACAGCACATCACTCTCTCTGCTCGGGGATCATCAGAATATCGACAGGAATCCAAGCCATCAACATATTATTTTACTCCACATGGTAATACAAAGTGAGGATTTCATCAGCAAATGATGCCTAACACACGGGGAACATGGAGGGCAAGGAGAGGGTAAGGTAGGCAGTCGAAGGGAAGGCTGCTATAAAGAGGTAATCAGCAATGAAAATATGTATTCTAGAACAGATGTACTTTTTACAATTCAATGTATTACATTAGCCTTAAATGCTAATTTTAAATATTAATCAGCTGAGAGCTATTTGTAAAATGGCTACATCCATACAAACAGGAATTTTCATGAATGAACAAATTTATATCCATAAAGCATACATATATGTGTAAATATTTGGATATATTTGTACCTTCAAATACATTGCTATGTACATTAAAAATGTGCAACTTTCCTTTATGAGCTTTTGTTTTCTAACTATATTTTCTCTGCAGAATGAAGCTGTTGAAGTCATATCTCTAGCCACATAAACACCAAACTATTTTCAAAGTAATGGCTTGGTTGGAGGGCATGTGTGGTTACATGTCTGTTTTATGTTCCCAAAACTTCAGGTTACGTTAATTATAAAATGATCATACGTAATTCAGTTGCACATACTTAGGATCCATATGAAAACTGGTCTGCTAAGCAAGACTGAAGAGCATTAGTTTGACGAAAAGAGAGCCATGCATTTTCTTCATCCTCATACAGTCACACACTTTAGTTCACTGACAGTAAACTTCTTGAGTCAGTTAAAAGGTAGTGAGGACACAAATGAGTGTCTTCTTGGATACAGCCACCTGTGCTTGAGTCACAAAAGAAATGTAATTTGCCTTCTCTATCAGACATATGGGTATCTAAAAACTGCAAATTGCAAACTACTATACAATCAAACCAAGCCTGGAAACTGTGACCAGGGCATGCAAGTGATTAAAGAAAGAAAAGAGATTTAAGATGATTGGGATGGGAATCTGAGTCAGATGTATTATTGAAATTGAACTGCCTAGATCTTTTTCTTATAAGTGAGCACTCCAAAAAGCCAATAAAGCTTTTAAACAAAAAGCAGGGTTTTTTTACTATATAATAAACTTGATTAATTGGCTTTTAAACAAATAAAACTCAAAATGACTAAGAAGGAATAAAAATCAAAACAGATCACCCCTGCCCACTGTGTCCTTGCAAGCAGACACTGTTTCCACAATTGTCTTTAGTTTCCTACTCGGTGAACTTACTACATTGCAACAAATTCTAGATAGTCTCCACTGAATGCTCAAGAAAATACTGTCACCTCTACAGTCAACCCTGTATCTGTTCCTTTTATTTCTCAACAGTTTCTCGGTCTCCAGGCGCTCCAGCCCCCCTGCTTGCTGCACCCTCGCTCTCCTACCCATGTCACTGTGATCTGAAAGCATCTCAATCAGCAGCTCTCAGTGGAGGGCGAAGTCTGACCTCCCTCCAGGTAGTTCCACTTTGCTCTGTCACTCCCCTTTCTGACAGGGCACAAATGAAACCAGTATCATCTCTTTCAACGAGTTTAAACAGAAAACTTAAACTTCATCAAATCAACATTGTAAAAGACACCTCCGAACTTCCTCTCTGATTCTCCCTAACATATCCTGGTTCTCACATATTATGTATCCACATGGGTAGAATTAAAGTGCTACGGTCAATCAAAAAACCCACAATACCAGGTAGATCCTTCTCAGCATGTGCTCAGTATTCATCTCCTTCACACATCCTCATGAAAGAGAGAGAGGATACCAAAGGAGAGCCTTTGTAACCAAGGATTTCAGATCTTCCCTTTTCCCCCATGCCAACAAAATCTCATACCTTCTCTTTTCCTTTTGCTGTTACTTTTCACCTTTATCTTCAACACACAAAACCCAGACCAAACTATGACTTCAAAAGTCCTATGAAAAATTACTATTAAGTCCCATTTGTTCTTAACCAAATGTTGCCACTACAGCAGGAAAAAAAAAAAAAAAAACAAAAAAAAAACAAAAACCAAAAACAAACAACAAGCATATCTGTCAGCTGGGTCTCATAACAACCAGTGCCTTTATGAATGTCAAAACTGGGAATTACTACAACTGAAACATCCTGAAGAAACACATCTTTATATTGCAGCTATATTAGCAGGCAATTAATGGGAGCCAGAGAACCCCGAGTGGAGTGGAAGAGTATAAGACATGGAGAGAGGAGGAGGACTACATCCATGAAATAGGGGCAAGTGAGCTCCTTCTAGCTAGGCTAATAGGAAACCCAGAGCTTCTGGAAGAAGGAGTGTGGCTTCACAATTCATAGGCATGTTCTCAGCTCCTCTTTCTGAGTCTTTCCATCATACTGCAAGTCTGATCTCTATCCAACTGCTAAGACAAACAGGTAGAACCTGATCTTACAGATATGTTTGTTCCTAATGAGGATGCTCATAATCTTAACCCTTCAGTAGGTCTTCAGCTGAGATTCTCTGATCTCTGTAGTGTTTATTCTGTATCAAGAAAGAAATTGTAAGACAAGAACACCAATTACTCTCGTATTACTCATGTCTATATATAGGTTGAAATACAGGGTATAGTCAGAAGCATATTTGAGTCAATAAGCTATTTGCAAAACCTTGGATAGTGAGCTAAGTGGGAGGTTTGGGATATATAAAGGCATGGTCTGCAGAGATGCTCCTATATTAATAGACAAAGTCAATCACATGAGATACTGAATTTTTCTGCTCTGCTAGTAATTCTTTGATATCCATAAGTTTCTAGCCTATCAAGATGCCCAGTTAAGTTTGATTTAGGATTCTAATAAAGTGTATTAAAATTAAATTTTCTTGTATTTGACTGTATCTCCAAATTTCTTCTCTCTGGGTCTGTGTATCATACGACCACAGTTTTCCAAAAAGAAAAAAATATCTAAAAAGGAACATGTAGATTCTTAAAATCAACAAAATCTTCTTATAAGTTATTTCACAATACCAGAAAACAAATCAGTATTTTGAAAGCAATCACTATCTAAATCACAATATAGTGATTGTTGAGCTGTGTTATTGTTTCTCATGGACATGAAGTGACCTTGGTCAATTATATAGTTCAAATGTTGCTTTTGAGCCTTCAAAAGCAGTGACATACACACACATTTAGCAGCACTATTTCTATTCAAAATTAGTCTTGCTAGATTTCTAAAGAGAGATGCCACTTTACCTCTATTTATATAAGATTCCAAAGAGGTATCAAACCTTTTCAATTAAAAATAACAACAAAACCCACTACTTTTGTTATATACTGTATTGTATTTCTAATAGTACATGCTGTCAGTGAATCCACAGCAAGGTCATTTTATACCAAAATCTAATCTTAGAAAGAATTCTTTGTTCTCATATAAGAAGCTCCTGGAGTATTAATATAAGTCCTTTAGCACATAAAGCACATTAACTATGAGATTAAAGGGTTAATTAAAAGTACTTCTTTAAATACATCCAAGGTTAATTTTTCAAAAGCCAGTCTTCAAAAGCAGGAACTTATAAAGTCTTTGTCTTCATTTTCATGTTTTTACCATACTGACATGAAAACATTACCTCTGTGACTGAAAGATGACTTTCTGTCATACTGCTGATGTAGAAGGAAGTCAGCAACAAAAGGACCTTTTGCTTTGGAACATCTCAGACTCACAAGAAAAAAGGCAGTCCCACTGTCCACTCTAAGGACAGAACTAGTTTATCATTTAGGAATCACAATTAAAAAGACTTCTAATTCTGAACAAGTGGGCAGCTTCCTGTAGTACACTAGGACAGCAGAAGCGTTGTAAATATTAATTTATAAACAAAAATATTTCTTTTACAAATAAACGTATAATAAGGAGTAACAGGAAGCCTGAAGAATTATCAGGCATATTTTGATTTAAAGCAAAATGATGATTTTTTGTAATCAGCAAATTGATTTTGCTAAGTGCATGTAAAACTTCACTTGCAAAAGCCAATTCTATACACGCTGAGGAACTTGGCCCCTGCAGAACCAGAGATCACAGAGTCACATGGATATTAGTATCTTTCTTTTTTCCCCTTTCTGTCCTATTATTTTTGCGTTTGCTTGCTGTATCTTAATTCTGGTGAGGCCCAGCACCCAACC